>NC_141685.1:1300166589-1305282267 GCF_964263255.1 Lissotriton vulgaris | reverse complement strand
TTTTCTGTCACCCTACCGCACCCCTATTTCCTTACTTTGCTTCCCTCACTTATTCTTTTGTTCCATGTTTACTTCTGACCACATTCAATTTCTTTCAGTACTTCTGCCTATGCACACTCCTTCACTTACCTTTTTTACTGGTTCACTTAGTCCCTTTGTGACAGTCCTTCTTTTACTCTCTCTCTTGTTTGTCTCTATTACTCCCCATGTGTTACCCTTATTCACTTACATGTACCCTCTTTCACCCCTTTTTACTTATATTCACTGATATTTACTTTCCCTCAATCACTGCTATTCTTTTCCTCTGATTCCGTCACTACCTGACATTCCCATACTTAACTGTCCCTTTTTTTACTTTCAACATCCATTTACAATCTCCCTTAACCTCTGCTTTAGTCTTCTTCCTATTTCTTCTTTCTTTTGCTCCCTTATTCATTTTTCTTTTCTCAGTTACTTCCTTTTACACTTTTTATCTGTCTTACTATCTATTACACAGTCCCTCCTTCATTTTTTTTTCTTTTTTTTTGTTACTGCGCTGACGGTACGCGCACCGGTGCGCGCACCGAAAGCGAAATATAAAAAAAAATATTTTAAATTAAAAATATTATCTCAATATACATTATAGTGTTCATTTTTACAAAAACATACTTTAGCAATTAACTAAAAAACACATAGGTATGAGTCTGTATAAAAAGTTAGGAATTAGCATTAAAAAAACCTATGAAATTCACTGAAAAAACCAAAGGTTTCACACCAGTTATAGTTAGGAATTAGCATTTAAAAAACCTATGAAATTCACTGAAAAAACCATAGGTTTCACACCAGTTATAGTTAGGAATTAGCATTTAAAAAACCTATTAAATTCACTGAAAAAACCATAGGTTTCACACCAGTTATAGTTAGCTGGAAATTTTACTGATATAAAACCATTGAAATTCCCACGTTATAGTTAGTCGGACTCACTATAACTTGCGCGTGCAATGCACTGCTGATGACATCACATATTACATCACTCATGACATGGTCAGTGACATCACTCATGACACCATCCTTGTGACATAGTGACAGACCTCCTTTCACTATAATGTAACCCTTGAGACACATATTCAAAAATAGAAACTGAAATTTTTAAAAAAATGGAGATACCTATATCAGTTACAACAAGCAATTCAGTAATTCCACTATCTATATACACATCCACTCATTCACCAATAGTTTTATATAGTCACTCATACATATACTCACTCATCATATGAAGTGATACACCTATACATCCTGTTACACACCGACATTCATCCAAAAGTTACTCACACACATATTCACACGTGCAAATAAACTATTGGACATCCATTTATTTGAATATAGAGTTATACACACACTTCCACCTTACTTCTATTTAAAATTACACATATTTATTCTCTTAAACAATCACTTATAGAAACACATACTTATTTAAACAGGAACTCTTACAATCTCTTACTCTCACATATACTCACTTATATACATCAATATTCATATATACTAGATTAAAACATATGTAGTTACTGATAAAGACACTAGTGAGACAGTCATTCACTCACTAACAAACACATATAGACACTCATCCACCCATACAGTCCTGTACATATGCTGTCTTCAAAACACATAGAAACAGAGAGTCAGTCACTCATGCATCTATGTGCTAAGTAATACCCCCACCAAACCATATAGACACTCATACTGATACTAAGAGAAACATCTAATAACCCATATACATACGCATGTAGCTACTTACCAACACATGTAGCCACTTATACACAAAGTAAAACACTAATATATATATTTAAATATTTAAACATTACTCACTAATATTTACTTTTTCAGAAAGGCACATATTCACTGGATGGTGTCATCAGTGATGTCATGAGTGATGTCACTGACCATGTCATGAGTGATGTAATATGTGATGTCATCAGCAGTGCATTGCACGCGCAAGTTATAGTGAGTCCGACTAACTATAACGTGGGAATTTCAATGGTTTTATATCAGTAAAATTTCCAGCTAACTATAACTGGTGTGAAACCTATGGTTTTTTCAGTGAATATATATATATATATATATATATATATATATATATATATATATATTACCTACTGGCGGTCGCCAGTAGGTAGTTATAGTTAGGATAATTTTCAATGTTAAATCTCAACATTCTATTTTGAATAACTTTGGCGCCGGTTGACGAATCTGCCTGAAATTTTCAGGAAAATGGTCTCATGGCGGTCCGGTCCTTCCCTGAAAGTTTGGGGGGGATTCGTCAAGCGGGGGCCGAGATAAAAGGGGGGTCCCAAAACGCGTTTTCCCCATGTTAATTTCCATAGGGCGGTCGATTTCACTTTTAGCTCGAACGGCTGAATGGATTTCCACCAAACTTGGCAAAATTGTAGGGACTGGTAGCCCGATGTGCCTTTGCTATGTCTCAAGATATGTGCTTCAGTGGATTTTGTGAAATTAACGTTCAAAAAAATATATATATCTATAGGCGCTCTCCGGTGCGCGCACCGGTGAGCGCTCCCGGCGCGACACGCGACTTGCGCGCAGAAAGCTGGTTGGCTCTCAGTTGTCTGTAAACATTCTAAACAGTCCGGAGCGGCCGCCATCTTGTCTATCGGTAAAATCTAGTCATAAGAGGTGGCAAAAACAAAGGGTGGAATTGACCATAAGGGGGCAGGGTAGACCCCCCCTGACCCCCTAGGTTTGATATGGGGGCCATTAAAGGGCCCCGCGGGGCCTCAAAATTTTTTTTTTTTTTTTCGATTTTCGCGGGGGAAGCGCCTGGTGCGCGCACCGGGGAGCGTATCGAGGAGGGTACTATGGAAAAATAATCACTTCAAAAATTGTATGTTTATGAATTGTTTTTTTTTTTATTTTTTTATTTTATGTAAGTACCTACATGTAGGTACTAATGAAGAGACTTAAATTTAATGTTCACCATCTTCTTTGTAGACATCTTGCATGTTGTTATTGTATTTTTTGTGGTATATGGAATTCATAATATAGTCTGTCTGGAAAGGAGAAACAGATCTTTTAAGCACTCCCTGAGAATTTCTAGGGGATCATGAGTAGTCTGTCCTGTTCACTTATGAAAATGAGGTGTAAAATATTCATATGAGATAATATAGTGGGAGAAAGGTAGTAACTATGAGTAAACTTACTATGTAACAGAAAAATAGTTGAACAGTATACTATAAGTCTCACTTTATATTTTAAACATTTTTGGTAATACTTCATGAATTACATATAAAAAAGAATATTGTCTGAAACAATTGAAATTATTAAAGATAAATTTATTCCTCTGATTCTTTTTCATAATTTAATAAAATTTCTAACATAATATTGTCCGGAATTTCCTCATAATTATATGTACATGATTCAATTTCTTCCAAACATTCTATAAACTGTTCATCCAAAGAGTCATCCATGAAATCAACTTCTTTTTTTTCATCTTCTGGTTTTTCCACCTTTACTTTGATAGAAGTATCATTTGCCTTATTTTCTCCTTCCATTTTCTTTCTGAAAATTGCATACAAATTAACTATATTAGTAGAGCTAGTATACCAGAGAAGCCTAACTCAATCCATAACTATTACAGAGAAGTCTATCTCTATCTCTAACTATTAAAGAGGGATAGCATATCACTAACAGAATATTTTTTAAGAAATAAACTTAACGTGTACAATATACTTCCATAATTAGAAGTTACCTTAGAGAAATTAGTTGAAGTTGTCAGTGAAATTTGTTTTCAAGTGTACTTCAGGAAGCAGTAGTCAAAATGGCTGTGTTTCCCTCTCTTCTTTTATATATATTGTTGTACTTAACCAATCAAACGTCAGGAAATAATCGTAGAAAATGAGAGATACTTTTTAATTGGTTGTAAATTCTAACATTACAAGTGTGTTTTTGTCATGTAATTTACCTCAGGATATTTAGACAGGCCTGTAGCCTAAATGTCTCAATGGAATTTCACCAAATTTGGGCAAATGGTAGGGACTGCTATGTAGTAGGGCGTATTCTATATTTGATGAAAGTGTCTCCATTGGGTTTTCCGTAAATTACTTTCCCACCTTTTTTTAACGAGCGCTTACTGGTGCGCGCTCCTGTACGCGCACTGGCAGCGTTACGGGAGTCCTCCATTTTGTGTTTCGGAACAATCGAGACACAAGATGGAGGGTAAACAATGTTCGGAATGGATAGAAGGGGGAACTGTAGAGACTTCTTGACCCTCTAGGTTTTCTGAGGGGGGCTTAGGAGGCTCATAAACGTGAAAAAAAAAAAAATTCTTTAATTTTTCGCGGGGGTAGCGCCTGGTGCGCGCACCTGTAAGCGTACCGGAAAGCGTACTTTGGTGAAAAATAGTGAAAAAAGTTAGAAAAAAATAAACGCTTTGAATGATCAGAGTTAGGGTAGCTCTGAAAAGAGCTTTTGGGTTCTGTGGTTGATTTAGGTACCTACAAGTAGGTTCCAATACACATTCTTAAATTCAGGAGGAATATTCTATTCCCCTCATCTGAGAAGTGCACTCCATCTCCTCTGTAGATGTCTTGCATGTTGTAACGCAAGTTATTATTGTATAATGAACCCATTCCATAGTCTCTCATGTAAGCAGAAACAGATTTATTTACATGTTTCCGTGCTTTCTCAAATTGTGGACCAAATTGGTTGGACCAGTTCCATTTCTGTCTTTGGCATATATTGGAATATACCAAGGCAGTGTGGGGAAAAAGTATCATCAATTGATGAAAGGTGTCCTTTAATAGCATTTCCAGACCTACCCCAGTTAATGTGCCTAGATCGTTTCCACCACAGTGCACAATTATAAGGTCAGGTTCTGGCAGATGCAAAAAGGTTTTCACCAATGGTATCAATTGGTGACATTTTAATCCTCTGTGGCCAATCCACTTGATTTCCACATTTGATAAATCAAGGTTATGAAAATTTCTGCTAGCTGCATACCTTTGAGCCCAGTGGATGTAGCTATGTCCAATAACCCAGACAGAGTACATGATGTGAGAAGGTTCTGGTCCAGTCAGATGAAGTGTGGGAATGAAATGGCAGTTGGAACAGTAGGAGTTCACAAAAAAATAATTGTGGAGTTTCTGTGCTCTTGAATCACTAGCAATGATTGGTGGATTCAGATAGTTGAAAACTGAAAGTTAGGGTGTATGGTTATGTTGTGTGAAAGAAGCAATTTGAATGGTTTAAAAAAAGTCACCAAAAGCAAAAATACCCTGTATAGGCTGCTGTATTGACAGGTCAAACATCCTTGCTGAGTTAATTTGCAACATTGTAAGATAAACTTTTGAACCTTACAGTTCAGTTAGGAGGGAGTTGCTATGGTAACAGATAGAAAGGTTTGAGAGGGGGATGGGTGTTGGTTTGAAAATAGTGAGGGAAGAGTTTTCATTGGTTGAATTAAGGCATATGTGTACAAAGATAGAGATTTTCTATGCCAGTCTTGGTTTCAGTGTATTGAGAGCACACCTTCTCCTCTGCTAAAGAAAAATTGGTGTGTGTGTCTGACACTGTTTTCAATCTCCAAAAGCATTTCTAAAGGTAAGTAATGATTCATTTAATTTAGATAGAGATTTATTTTCTCTATGGAGAATATTTGGAAGCAGATAGTTATGTTTTAGAAGTGAAATTGTATGTTAGTATATAAGTCCTGCGCAGTGTTTTTTACATGTTATTTAAAAATCGATTTTGGGTGCAAATGAATGGTATTTTTATTTGGCCTTTTTTATGATTGCCATGTGCAGTTGATGCATGACTTTAAACATGGGTAATAAGTGATGCACTGGTGGCGCCAGGCTTTTATAAATGAGGCCCTGACTTTGTTTGATGATATTGAGTGGTTGTAGTTAGGTTCTGTGCAGTGTTTCTTACATGTTATTGAAAAATCGATTTTTGGGTGCAATTGATTGGTATATGTATTTGGCCCTTATTTATGAATGCCATGTGCAGCTGATGCATGACTTTAAACATGGGTAATAAGTGACGCACTGGTGGCGCAAGGCTTTCATAAATAAGGCCCTGACTTTGTTTGATGATATTGAGTGGTTGTACTTAGGTTCTGTGCAGTGTTCCTTACATGTTATTCAAAAATCGATTTTTGGGTGCAATTGATTGGTATATGTATTTGGCCCTTATTTATGAATGCCATGTGCAGCTGATGCATGACTTTAAACATGGGTAATAAGTGACGCACTGGTGGCGCAAGGCTTTCATAAATAAGGCCCTGACTTTGTTTGATGATATTGATTGGTTGTACTTAGGTTCTGCGCCGTGTTTCTTACATGTTATTGAAAAATCGATTTTTGGGTGCAATTGATTAGTATATGTATTTTGCCCTAATTTATGATTGCCATGTGCAACTGATGCATGACTTTAAACATGGGTAATAAGTGACGCACTGGTGGCGCAAGGCTTTCATAAATAAGGCCTGACTTTGTTTGATGATATTGAGTGGTTGTACTTAGGTTCTGTGCAGTGTTCCTTACATGTTATTCAAAAATCGATTTTTGGGTGCAATTGATTGGTATATGTATTTGGCCCTTATTTATGATTGCCATGTGCAGCTGATGCATGACTTTAAACATGGGTAATAAGTGACGCACTGGTGGCGCAAGGCTTTCATAAATAAGGCTCTGACTTTGTTTGATGATATTGATTGGTTGTACATAGGTTCTGTGCAGTGTTCCTTACATGTTATTCAAAAATCGATTTTTGGGTGCAATTGATTGGTATATGTATTTGGCCCTTATTTATGATTGCCATGTGCAACTGATGCATGACTTTAAACATGGGTAATAAGTGACGCACTGGTGGCGCAAGGCTTTCATAAATAAGGCCTGACTTTGTTTGATGATATTGAGTGGTTGTACTTAGGTTCTGTGCAGTGTTCCTTACATGTTATTCAAAAATCGATTTTTGGGTGCAATTGATTGGTATATGTATTTGGCCCTTATTTATGATTGCCATGTGAAACTGATGCATGATTTTAAACATGGGTAATAAGTGACGCACTGGTGGCGCAAGGCTTTCATAAATAAGGCCCTGACTTTGTTTGATGATATTGAGTGGTTGTACTTAGGTTTTGCGCAGTGTTTCTTACATGTTATTCAAAAATCGATTTTTGGGTGCAATTGATTGGTATATGTATTTGGCCCTTATTTATGATTGCCATGTGCAACTGATGCATGACTTTAAACATGGGTAATAAGTGACGCACTGGTGGCGCAAGGCTTTCATAAATAAGGCCTGACTTTGTTTGATGATATTGAGTGGTTGTACTTAGGTTCTGTGCAGTGTTCCTTACATGTTATTCAAAAATCGATTTTTGGGTGCAATTGATTGGTATATGTATTTTGCCCTAATTTATGATTGCCATGTGCAGCTGATGCATGACTTTAAACATGGGTAATACGTGACGCACTGGTGGCGCAAGGCTTTCATAAATAAGGCCTGACTTTGTTTGATGATATTGAGTGGTTGTACTTAGGTTCTGTGCAGTGTTCCTTACATGTTATTCAAAAATCGATTTTTGGGTGCAATTGATTGGTATATGTATTTGGCCCTTATTTATGATTGCCATGTGCAACTGATGCATGACTTTAAACATGGGTAATAAGTGACGCACTGGTGGCGCAAGGCTTTCATAAATAAGGCCTGACTTTGTTTGATGATATTGAGTGGTTGTACATAGGTTCTGCGCCGTGTTTCTTGCATGTTATTGAAAAATCGATTTTTGGGTGCAATTGATTGGTATATGTATTTGGCCCTTATTTATGATTGCCATGTGCAGCTGATGCATGACTTTAAACATGGGTAATAAGTGACGCACTGGTGGCGCAAGGCTTTCATAAATAAGGCCCTGACTTTGTTTGATGATATTGATTGGTTGTACATAGGTTCTGCGCCGTGTTTCTTACATGTTATTGAAAAATCGATTTTTGGGTGCAATTGATTGGTATATGTATTTGGCCCTTATTTATGATTGCCATGTGCAACTGATGCATGACTTTAAACATGGGTAATAAGTGACACACTGGTGGCGCAAGGCTTTCATAAATAAGGCCCTGACTTTGTTTGATGATATTGATTGGTTGTACATAGGTTCTGCACAGTGTTTCTTACATGTTATTCAAAAATCGATTTTTGGGTGCAATTGATTGGTATATGTATTTGGCCCTTATTTATGATTGCCATGTGCAGCCGATGCAAAACTTTAAACATGGGTAATAAGTGACGCACTGGTGGCGCAAGGCCTTTATAAATCAGACCCTGACTTTGTTTGATGATATTGAGTGGTTGTACTTAGGTTTTGCGCAGTGTTTCTTACATGTTATTGAAAAATCGATTTTTGGGTGCAATTGATTGGTATTTGCATTTGGCCCTTATTTATGAATGCCATGTGCAGCTGATGCTTGACTTTAAACATGGGTAATAAGTGACGCACTGGTGGCGCAAGGCCTTTAAAAATAAAGCCATGAGTTGCTATTGTATAAACTTAAATATGTTGCAATTTATTGTTTATATTGTTTGCTTTTTAACATTACTTTGTTGTTTGCTAATAGTGGTCTTTCATGTGTTTTTTTAACAGAACAACAGATTCAAATCAACTTCTGAAAAGGAAGCAAAAATGCCTTCAAGGCAAAGAAATATCAAAAATACCATACGGAAAAGGAGAACATCAACAACAGAGTTTATGGAATCCTCTTCAACAACTACTTCAAAAAACACCAGAAAAGCTTCTGGTAAGCCAATTAAGTCTTTTCTTCGCAACATATGTCGTAGGAAAAAAAATGAAATTGCTAATGTGAATATACAGAAAAAGTCAACAAATCTAAAAAGGAAAGAGAAGCCCACAAAAAATGTTTCCATTGGACCAGGAGAGAAGAGAATGGTTAGCAATAGAAGGGTAAATGTTTTTAGGGACATTCGTAGGCGAATGTTTCGCAATAGGGTAGTTTTAAATTTGCTAAAAAATGAAAAGAAAAGTAAACTAAAAGCTGCTTTTTACAAGAAAAAGAAAAGTGTAGAAAAGATTGTTGATCAGGCTTTTGAAGTTAAGAAAAAATTATTTATTTTAATAATCAATAGAATTAGGATACTTAATAAGGCAATGGATGTTTTCAAATCGAACAGTAGATGGAAAAGAATTATTAATCGGAGTAATTTTTGTGAAGTATTTTCTGGTGAATGGATGCATAGTTCAAGTTCTGAGCCTTTTTTTAATGAGGAGAGTTACTTTCAGGAAAATGATTTGGTGCATGCAGTTGACACCAGTGGTCGTGCATATGAGGTGAAAGATAGTTGTGTGATGGAAAAAGAGAAACTTGTATCTAGAGATGCAGAAGAGGTCTTAGCTGATGAAGTTTTAGGGAGACGTACTAAGGGTCCAGTGTACACATGGAAATGCAGTAGTATTTGTAGTGTGCGACAGGAATCAATTGATTTGCTTCGAAATTTCTTACGTACATATAGTAAAAAAAGTCTCAAACAAAAAATGAAGATCCTGCAAGAGTTAGATCCTTGCAGAGTGAGAGAAAGCACAGGTTTGCAAGGGCATTCACTAGCATGTCTTTCTAGAAAAGTTTGTCGGAGTGTTTTTCATCATTTTAGGATGTTAGCAGTGCATCATAATAACGTAAGGAAATTAGTGAGGAAGTTGTATTATGCAAAAAGTCCTGCACTTAAGCTTAAACAGTTAAATAGTGCTCTTTTGCATGGATCTGAAGTGGATGTGAAGACTATTTGTGAAGAAATTGAGTTTTGTTATTTTGGGAACAAAGAGGACAGTGTAGAAATAGATATAGTAATGGATGGTAATGCAGAAGATAATGGACAAATTTCAAGTATTGAAAAGTTTGATGAGGAAATTATCAAGTTTAAGGTGAAATCAAGTGAGAGGCCTAATGTAACTTGTGTGTGTTGTCGACGGACTCATTATAAAATTCAGACTAGGTTAGTTGATTTATATGCAAAAAGTGAATTGGAAAATAATAGTGAATGGGAGGATTTTGTAAGTTATTTGTTGGTGGAGAATTCTTTTGATTTGAGTTTGGATCAGCGTATTTGCACTTATTGTTTGAAAAAATTAAATGAAAATAGAATGCCTGCAAGAGCAGTTTATAATAATCTTCAGTTGATAGATATTCCTTCTGAATTGATGGATCTAAATACTTATGAATCTATTTTGATTCAATGTGTCCATCCTTTTCAGGCTATTGTTCGCATGGAGCCTAAGACAGGGAAATTGCCTCCATCAGATTTACTGAGAGGATTAAAGGGAAGAGTTGTTTATTTGCCTCTAGATGTAAAGAAAAATATTAATACAATTGGTGTAGAAAGAGTAGAAGAAGATCCTTTAGTTATTCTAGTTAATGGGGTTCCAACAAAGAGTAAGAAAATTTGGCAAGATTTAGTGGATGTTAAAAAAGTCAAGAAGGCAACGTTGTATTTAGTTAAAAACAATGAGTACTACAAACATGTAAGTGTTGGAGTAGAGGAAACAGCTACAGAAGAAGATAGTGATTCTTCAGTTGGTCAAATTGAAAAAGTTGATGTGTCTAGAACTGAAGAAATATATGAACATTATACTGTTCATCCTTTGCATTCCAAAGAAGTAATGGGAAATGCAATTGACTTGTTTCAAATGAAGGCAGCAAAAGGAAGTCCCATTAGTGTATGGGAAGAAAGTTTGGAAGCTCGTTGTTTTCCACAATTATTTCCAACAGGTTGTGGTGGACGATATGATGATCGACCAGTTCAAATTCCTGCAGCTGAATACCGGACTCTAAGATTATATGCAGAAGATCCAAGGTTTCGTCAATGCATTCCATATTTATTTCATCTACTGTTTGAAAGTGATTTGTCTGGGCTTTCTTATGCAGTTAATCATATATTAAAAAGTGGACCTCATTTGCAAAATGTATGTGCAAGGGACTTTATGGAGAAAGTTAATCTGCAAGACAGTATTTTGGAATCTCAGCTAATCAATCTCATGGCATGTCAACGTGGAACCAACGAGTATTGGTTTCGTCGTCATGGAGAATTGAAATGTATGCTAAGAAACTTAGGAACTCCTACATGGTTCCTCACTCTTAGCTGTGCTGAGTATGCCTGGGACGATTTACTTCAATTTCTACGAGAGGCAAATGAAAACATACCAAATATAGAATTGAAAACACCAGGAGAACTGTGTTCTTTAGATCCAGTGAATGTTTGCAGATATTTTAATCATAGATTTGAAGCTATGATGTCTTTTATTACCAACAAAAAAAATCCTCCCCTTGGAGAGGTTTTGGATTTCTTTTGGAGGAAGGAATATCAAGCGAGAGGTGCTCCTCATATACATATGTTGTTGTGGATTAAAGATGCACCCAAATTTGGATCAGATTCAGATGAAACAGTGATGAGTTTCATTGAAGAGTATTCAACATGTGCTGTTCCAAAATCTACTGAAGAAAACAATTTAAGGCAACAAGTTTTACGTTTTCAATCTCATCGTTGTGGAAAGTACTGTCGTCGAAAATTTAAAAACAAGGAAAAGTACTACACGAAATGTCGTTTTGCATTTCCTCGACCAGTGATTTCTAAAGGAAGAGTAAATAATTTGATGTCATCTCTACGACATACTGTGACGAGAAAATCTCCCAAAAACACATATAATTTGAAAAGAAATGAAGAATCTAAGTACATCAACGATTACAACCCAGTGATTTTGTCCATGTGGAATGCTAACATGGATATTCAGTTCGTTGCTGACAACTCTATTGCTGTGGCTCGATATGTGACATCTTACATCACCAAAAAAGAAAAGACAGAACTGAAGGAAATGTGGGAGGACATTTCACATGAAAAGAGTCTAAGCAAGAAATTATACAGTTTCAGTCTGAAGATGTTGTCGCATCGAGAAATTGGAGCATATGAATGTTCTGATCGGTTATCATCAGCAAGTCTCTATGCCAAATCAAGAACAATCATTTGGGTGAGTCTTGGTCTTGCTGCAACACGAAACCGAGTTTTGAAATCTGTACAAGAAATTGAATATTTGGCGGAAAAAGAACCAAACAGTACAGATATTTTGAAGACAAATATGTTGGATACATACTATCCAAATAGAAGTACTCACCTTGAGAACACATGTTTGTATGAAGTTCTTCAAAACTACAGTTATAAGAGGAACATCACAGAAGATATCAATAATGGAAAATATGCACTCATTGGCTATGAAGGATGTCTAGTGAAGCAGAAAAAAGGCCATTTGATTAATCATCGAAAATTGAGTTGTGAAGTTCCAGACAAAAGAGAATTTTACTATTTAGCTCTTTTGCAACTCTTTAAGCCATGGCGTACAGAAGAGGAACTACTTGGAGATTTTCTCTGTTATGAAGACTCTTTTAATGCAACTAAGGATACCATAGAATGTCCTATTTTTCTAAATTATCTGCAAATGTTGAATGAAGAAATGGAGCAAGAAACCACAATTGCTGAAGAGATAGCTAGAAACAGTTCTCAAGATAGTCAGAGTTCTACTTCATTGAGCCAGGATCCACTAGGAGGACCAATTATCCAAAATGAAGCTGCCACTGCCATGGATGAGGTGGAAAGAGCTATGGAACAAGCTCAAGAGGATGGAGTTAACTTAGAAGATTTGGTAACGCAACTAAACATTGAGCAGAAAAAGATATATGATGAAGTCACAGAGCAGATTGAACATGGATTCAGACATGAGAAAAAAGAGTGCTCATGTATATTATTTGACCCTGTCCGACTGTATGTAAGTGGAGAAGCGGGGACAGGAAAAAGTTTTCTAATTAAAGCCGTTGCAAGTTATCTGCAGAAAAGGACTGATTCACCACTGTCTTGTGTTGTAACTGCTCCAACTGGTCTGGCAGCACATAACATTAAAGGGATTACTCTACATCGTTTATTGATGCTGCCAGTTGAACATGATAATAAATTGCATTACAACAAGCTATCTGGAGATGCGTGTTCTGAAGTTTCAAGAGTCTTGAAGAAAATGAAACTTCTTATCATAGATGAAGTAAGCATGGTCTCAAATCTAATGCTTGCTTTTGTGCATTTGAGAATGCAAGAAATTCTTAAAACAGACTATGATGTGTTATTTGGAGGAAAACACATTATTGTTTTTGGAGATCTATTGCAGTTGACTCCAGTAAAAGGACAACCAGTGTTTAAAATGCTCACGCATGAAGATACCAGGAAGTCCCTTGGAAGCATTGGAAATGTTAATATATGGCTAAATTTTAAATATGCTGAACTGCTTCAAAATATGCGACAGGCCAAGGATGAAGATTATAAAAATATTCTACAAGATGTAAGAATTGGAAAAATGACTGAGAAAGGGAAAAAAGCTTTGCATAGTCGATTAATTTCAAATTTGTATGCAAATGAAAACATTCTTCCAGAGAATATTTTTAAAAAAATGACTGAGAAGAAATCTGGGATATGTTTGATGCCAACTCTGCAAGAATGTTCCATCTTCAATCAAAAAATGTTAGACTTAGAAAATGAAGAGATTGTGAAACTGGAAGCAATAGATAAAATAGAGCATATGGGTGCAACAATTGTTTTGTCAGAAAATTTGAAAACTAAATTGCATTCATTGGAGAAAAGTATTTCAAAAACAGCTGGTTTTGAAAAGACTCTGAATGTGTGTTTAAATTGTCGTATCATTTTGAGAAGGAATTTAAATGTTGAAAGCGGTCTGGTAAATGGAGCAATGGGTTATGTTGTTGATTTTGTGAATTACAGAAATAGAGATGGAATTGAATTTTTAAAAATAAAATTTGATGGCATTGAACAAGTACAACAAATAAGTCGTTGTTCTGCTAGATTTTTACTTGTAAAAGACTTATATGTTCGCCGAAAACAGTTTCCTGTTTGTTTGGCGTATGCAGTGACAATTCATAAATCTCAAGGTTTAAGTGTAGATAGTGCATTGGTGAACATTGGAAGATCTGTGTTTAAAGAGGGTATGGCATATGTGGCATTATCTCGAGTCAGAACTTTATCAGGATTGTACTTGATTGCGTGTGATGAGACAAAGATTTCTGCCGATCTAGATTGTGTTAAAGAATACAATAGGTTAAGAAGAGAGTATGCTCCACATTTGCCTCAATATCCTCTGTTTGAAAAACGTGTGGTAGGCCGAAAAAGAAGAAATGAGGATAATTGTAGTGAGGTAGTTGCAAAAAGACAAAAAGTAGAGAAAACTGTAATTGAAAACAGGAAGAAAAAGAATTGTGGAGAAAATGTTGTTGGATTTCAGTTTGAAAACAGTTCTGGTGTCAACTGCTATGCTAATGTAGTGGTTAATGTTGTTTTTTTTCTTAAAAGTTTACAAGAACAGATTGTTGAAAATCGGGATCAAAGATTGTGTGGTTTATTGAATTCTGTGTTTCAGAAATGTAGCAGTGTTACAGCACAAATAGAAAGTGTAACAGAAATTCGAAATATTTTAGATTTGTGTTCTGGTCAAGATAAATTTTCACAGAACATTCAGCAGGATTGTCAGGAATTTTTAATGTATATGTTTGGTGTTTTGGAAGATGAAGGTGTAGATGTAGATAATCTTTTCAGTCTTTCTTATCAATGGCAGCATGACTGCCACAATTGTAGTTTATCAAGTACTACTACAATAGACACTGAAAGATTTATATATTTGACTTTACCAGACTGTAAATCAGTGTCTTTTAAAAATCTAGTTAAAGCAGCAGATCATAATATGGTGTGTACCCAATGTAACTGTACAATGCTGTCCACATTATTTATACAAAGGTATGGGCAGTATATTATTTTAGTTTTCCAACGATGTAGACCTGATGGAACTAAATTGACAACTTCTATCAAAAATTTTGTGGCTTCTCAGTTATCAATTTCTGGAAGGACCTTTACAACTGAAGCTATTATTTATCATGATGGATCTTCGACCACCTCAGGACATTATACATGCTACTTAAAATCTGAAAATGGATGGAGTTACTGCAATGATTCTCATTTAACTTATAAACAACGTTTGCCTTATGACTCTACAAATTCTTATCTAGTGTTTTTAAAACCAAAGTTTTAGTAAAGGGAATTGGCCTTTGAAGACGGGAATAGTTAATAAAAGTTAGTTAGTTAGTTAGTTAATCTAATATTTGAAATTATTTATCTCATGTAGATACTTTAAGTGGATCTCAAAGTAAAAAATACTGATATATCTGACACAAATTGGCCGTGAGGAAAATGTAAGATATGATGTTGTTAGAAGTTGATGAAATCGAAGTTATAGAGCACAGCAGACTTTTTTTCACCAAAAGGACCTTCACTATCTGCAATCTCATGTAGATACTTTAAGTGGATCTCAAAGTAAAAAATACTGATATATCTGACACAAATTGGCCGTGAGGAAAGTGTAACATATGATGTTGTTAGATCTTTTTTCATAGGAAGTCGATGAAATGGAAGTTATAGAGCACAGCAGACTTTTTTCCACCAAAAGGACCTTCACTATCTGCAATTTGGTCTCACGGAAAAGTAAGTGAATCAAAGATTAGTGTACTTATATGAGATGTATGTTTGAATGGGTTTTTTTAAACACAATCTTTTAGATTGTGTTTTTTTTTTCCCGCTGTTATATGATGAAGACTTTGATCTCACTAATTTAAGTGAAATTCAATATATTCTGAGAACAGCAAAAATAAATAATGTAACATATTGTAGAAGTTATTGTGTAGTTTGCATTGTGTAATTTATATTGTGTTCACATTGTCTTATACTCATTTTCTTTTTCACCCTTATTTACCTCTCTTTACTAATTTACACTCTTTTTTCATCGCTGTTTCTTTAGTGCACTTCATTCACAACTTCTTAATCTAATAGGAACTGTCTGCATTTCCTCTGTTCCTTCCACCACTTTTTATCTTTTTCATATTCTCACAGTACCACTGCTTTAGTTTCCTAACCCTCTCTTTCTTTTTCTCCTTTTTTTTTCTTTCGCATCCATTGTACTGTAGTTCACTTAGTTCTTCCTTTTGTCTTTCTGTGTACTTACTCTCTCACTCCTGTTTTATCCATCGTTCTATACTAACTTCATTCCTTTCATCCCTTCACTCTGTTACTTTACTTCACTCACTCTCAATCATCTTCTATTCCTCTTTTTTATTTATAGTTTCTCAATCAGACTTCTCTCCTTTTCACTCATTTTTCTTTTATTTTCTTATCTTTACTGATTTTGATTTGATATCTTACATTCTTTTAGTATCTTATTTACCTTTAGGAATTTGTTCTCTTTCTATTTCTTTTTCCTTTTTTTTTCTCTTTCTACATTACTTTCTTTCTGTTTTTGTATCCTTCACTATTGCATCATTTCTTAGTAAACTTTTGTAGATTTTTAAACCTCATGAACTGTTGTTTCTATTTTATTATATATTTTTAAGAAATTATAACGTGTTTTTTCTTTTATCTTTCATAGATACAAGTTTGCATTGATTATATGGTAAGTGTGTTTACAAAATCTTTTTTGTTATCACCTTTTGTTTTATTTTCACTATTTTTCTGTCACCCTACCGCACCCCTATTTCCTTACTTTGCTTCCCTCACTTATTCTTTTGTTCCATGTTTACTTCCGACCACATTCAATTTCTTTCAGTACTTCTGCCTATGCACACTCCTTCACTTACCTTTTTTACTGGTTCACTTAGTCCCTTTGTGACAGTCCTTCTTTTACTCTCTCTCTTGTTTGTCTCTATTACTCCCCATGTGTTACCCTTATTCACTTACATGTACCCTCTTTCACCCCTTTTTACTTATATTCACTGATATTTACTTTCCCTCAATCACTGCTATTCTTTTCCTCTGATTCCGTCACTACCTGACATTCCCATACTTAACTGTCCTTCTTTTTACTTTCAACATCCATTTACAATCTCCCTTAACCTCTGCTTTAGTCTTCTTCCTATTTCTTCTTTCTTTTGCTCCCTTATTCATTTTTCTTTTCTCAGTTACTTCCTTTTACACTTTTTATCTGTCTTACTATCTATTACACAGTCCCTCCTTCATTTTTTTTTCTTTTTTTTTGTTAGTGCGCTGACGGTACGCGCACCGGTGCGCGCACCGAAAGCGAAATATAAAAAAAAATATTTTAAATTAAAAATATTATCTCAATATACATTATAGTGTTCATTTTTACAAAAACATACTTTAGCAATTCACTAAAAAACACATAGGTATGAGTCTGTATAAAAAGTTAGGAATTAGCATTAAAAAAACCTATGAAATTCACTGAAAAAACCATAGGTTTCACACCAGTTATAGTTAGGAATTAGCATTTAAAAAACCTATGAAATTCACTGAAAAAACCATAGGTTTCACACCAGTTATAGTTAGGAATTAGCATTTAAAAAACCTATTAAATTCACTGAAAAAACCATAGGTTTCACACCAGTTATAGTTAGCTGGAAATTTTACTGATATAAAACCATTGAAATTCCCACGTTATAGTTAGTCGGACTCACTATAACTTGCGCGTGCAATGCACTGCTGATGACATCACATATTACATCACTCATGACATGGTCAGTGACATCACTCATGACATCACTGATGACACCATCCTTGTGACACAGTGACAGACCTCCTTTCAGTGTAATGTAACCCATGAAACACATATTCAAAAATAGAAACTAATATTTTCAAAAAAGTGGATATACCCATACCAGTTACAACAACCAATTCAGTAATACCACCATCTAATACACATCCACTCATGTGTATGTATATGGGTTATTAGATATTTTTATTAGTATCAGTATGAGTGTCTATATGGTTTGGTGGGGGTATTACTTAGCACATAGATGCATGAGTGACTGACTCTTTGTTTGTATGTGTTTTGAAGACAACATATGTACAGGACTGTATGGGTGGATGAGTGTCTATATGTGTTTGTTAGTGAGTGAATGACTGTCTCACTAGTGTCTTTATCAGTAACTACATATGTTTTAATCTAGTATATATGAATATTGATGTATATAAGTGAGTATATGTGAGAGTAAGAGATTGTAAGAGTTCCTGTTTAAATAAGTATGTGTTTCTATAAGTGATTGTTTAAGAGAATAAATATGTGTAATTTTAAATAGAAGTAAGGTGGAAGTGTGTGTATAACTCTATATTCAAATAAATGGATGTCCAATAGTTTATTTGCACGTGTGAATATGTGTGTGAGTAACTTTTGGATGAATGTCGGTGTGTAACAGGATGTATAGGTGTATCACTTCATATGATGAGTGAGTATATGTATGAGTGACTATATAGAACTGTTGGTGAATGAGTGGATGTGTATATAGATAGTGGAATTACTGAATTGCTTGTTGTAACTGATATAGGTATCTCCATTTTTTAAAAAATTTCAGTTTCTATTTTTGAATATGTGTCTCAAGGGTTACATTATAGTGAAAGGAGGTCTGTCACTATGTCACAAGGATGGTGTCATGAGTGATGTCACTGACCATGTCATGAGTGATGTAATATGTGATGTCATCAGCAGTGCATTGCACGCGCAAGTTATAGTGAGTCCGACTAACTATAACGTGGGAATTTCAATGGTTTTATATCAGTAAAATTTCCAGCTAACTATAACTGGTGTGAAACCTATGGTTTTTTCAGTGAATTTAATAGGTTTTTTAAATGCTAATTCCTAACTATAACTGGTGTGAAACCTATGGTTTTTTCAGTGAATATATATATATATATATATATATATATATATATATATATATATATATATATATATATATATTCACTGAAAAAACCATAGGTTTCACACCAGTTATAGTTAGGGATTAGCATTTAAAAAACCTAGTAAATTCACTGAAAAAACCATAGGTTTCACACCAGTTATAGTTAGCTGGAAATTTTACTGACATAAAACCATTGAAATTCCACGTTATAGTTAGTTGGACTCACTATAACTTGCGCGCCTGCAATGCACTGCTGATGACGTTACAGATTACATCACTCATGACACGGTCAGTGACATCACTCATGATGCGGCGTGAACGGACCTCCCCAGGTCGAGGCTTGTCTGCTGTAGTGGGGCGCCCCTTTAGCGTTTCACTTGCCATTCAGCGGTTTTCCGCCCGCTTTTGCTGCACTGTGCCTCGTCAGTAGCGGTCTGTTGTGCGAATAGTCCCAAGGCAGCAGAACGCGCTGAGATCTGGACGGCACCCAGGTGATGTCCAGTAAGTTGCCGCACTGGTTTTGGTATCCTACAATGCTGCTCCGAAAAACGGCGTGGGGCGCCCCGGGGGGGGGGGGTGAACGGGCCCCCCCAGGTGGAGGCTCGTCTGCTGTAGTGGGGCGCCCCTTTACCGTTTCAGTTGCCATTCCGCCCGCTTTTGCTACACTGTGCCTCATCCGCCATTCAGCTGTTTATCGCCCGCTCTTGCGGCTACAGCGTCTCGCTCACCATGTAGTTGAGTTGCGCCCACTCTTGCGGTGCAGCGATAGGCGGCTGCCACAGGACTCTTAAAATGGCGGCCGGCTCTTCGGATTTGGGCCTGGTCCACTAAAATGGCCCTGGGACACCTTGGAACTCGGTCGCTTGTCTGCTAGGGCTTGGGCTCCATTCTCAAAAGCGTCCCCTCAGCCTTGAAGATTCTACAAATGTCTTGGGGGCCCCCGACTCCAGCAGGCTTCCGGTGGGGAGCGGCTGCCATGATTGCTTGCGGAATGGCCACGACGGAGCTACGAGATGGTGGTGCTCTCATGCTGACGCCAGCTTCAGTCGGAAACATCCAGAAACACTGTAGACTATCAATTCGATGAGTTCCGGTGGAGCCCCAACGTGACCCGGTAGGGAAGAACTTGCCCTCCCCTTTTTTGAGTGATGGTTCTTGTTGCCTGTCCCCTCTGTTGTCATCTAACGGAACCTTTTTTGATTGCCGAATGAGAAAAAATAAAAGGTGGGTCTTTCATCGTTTGGGGAAAAAAATCTTTTAATCCAATGAAAAGTGTTATTTTTAGGTCATATGATCAAGCCTTCCATCATTAGGAAACCAAAAGTAAAATGAACCAATGAAAAGTTTTATAAACAAGTCACATGACCTGTTATGCGGCTTTGGGCAATAAAAAGCGTACAAAATCCGTTGGCCCATGAGGCAGGCGTCAGTAGCGGACCGATGTGCGAATAGGCCGAAGGCAGCACAACGCCCCGAGATCCGGATGGCACCGAGTTGGTGTCCAGCAAGTTGCACTGGTGTGGCCATCCTACAATGCTGCGCCGAAAGACGGCGTGGGGTGCCCGGGGGAGGCGGCGCGAACGGCCCTCTTCCGCCTCCCCAGGTGGAGGCACCTCATCTGCAGTGCGGGGCCCCTTAGCATTTCACACGACGTCCAGCTGAGTTGCGCCCGCACTTGCTGCTACAGTAGGCCGAAGGCAGCACAACGCGCCGAGATCCGGATGGCACCGAGGTGGTGTCCAGCAAGTTGCCGCACTGGTGTGGCCATCCTACAATGCTGCGCCGAAAGACGGCGTGTCCAGCTGAGTTTCTCCCGCTCTTGCGGTACAGTGACTCGAACGCGCCGAGATCCGGATGGCACCGAGGTGGTGTCCATCAAGTTGCCGCACTGGTATGGCCATCCTACAATGCTGCGCCGAAAGACGGCGTGCCCAGCTGAGTTGCGGTCACTCTTGCTGCTACAGTACGACGAAGGCAGCACAACGCGCCGAGATCCGGATGGCACCGAGGTGGTGTCCAGCAAGTTGCCGCGCTGGTGTGGCCATCCTACAATGCTGCGTCGAAAGACGGCGTGTCCAGCTGAGTTTCTCCCGCTCTTGCGGTACAGTGACTCGAAAGCGCCGAGATCCGGATGGCACCGAGGTGGTGTCCAGCAAGTTTCACTGGTGTGGCCATCCTACAATGCTGCGCCGAAAGACGGCGTGGGGTGCCCGGGGGGGGGGGGGGAGGCAGCGCAAACGGGCCTCTCCCTCCTCCCCAGGTGGAGGCACCTCATCTGCAGTGGGGCGCCTCTTAGCGTTTCATCCGCCATCCAGCTGAGTTCCGCCCGCTCTTGCGGCACAGTGCCTCACCCCCCATCCAGCTGAGTTCCGCCCGCTCTTGCGGTACAGTAACTCACCCGCCATCCAGCTGAATTGCGGCTATTCTTGTGGTGCAGCGATAGCCGGCTGCAACAAGACTCTCAAAATGGCGGCCAGCTCTTTGGATTTGGGCCTGGTCCACTAAAATGGCTCTGGGACACCTTGGAACTCGGACGCTTGCCTGCTAGGGCATGGGCCCCATTCACGAAAGCGTCCCCTCTTTTGACTGATTGTTCTTGTTGCCTATTTCTTCTGTTGTCATTTAACGGAACATTTTTGGACTGCCGAAAATGGTTCTGGTCCGACCGCTGGTTGGTGGAGACATTTTGACTATATCCTGGACCTGCCCGGCCTCGCCCAAAATGGCGCCGGTATAAATGGGACTCGTAACTCCTTGTTGTGTACTGGTTGCCCAACCTTGATATCACGAGATACGTATGCAGTTTTGAAGCACATGGCGGGCGGGGACGAGAATTGATTGAACATTTTGACATCCCCATTGATATTAAGTTCTGATGTGTTATTGATTACTGTACTATTGAAAGTTTGAATTAACGTCACCCATGGTACTTGCCCGCAAATGTATATCTAGATAATTTTATTGTAATTGTCCCTGTCGTACTGTAATTATAAAATGTACGTCCACCGATTCTGCAAATGTTAGACACCTTAGTTCTTGCAATCTAATGGGTTGCCCGTTACGTTCTTCTACAGTGTAAATGTGCCCTCATCATATACGATTCCAGTTTGCTCCGTGGCCGGCCCACGTGGTTATAGGCCCGTATTTGTATACTGACATTTTCACAATAAAGGTTTTTTTACAAAAACATGGTAGTAGTACCTACATTGGTAAAGTTTTGAATAATAGCCACTGTTTTCGAATCAGTAAAAGGCAAGTGAAATAAAGCAGTCCAATTACATGACTGTTAAAAGGTATAATACGCAGGAACGCAGTAAAGAAAAATGGTCAAGGGCTGTTGTGTTTTCTACTCCTGCAACATAAAGTGATCGCTAAGAATCTGATATTCATGCCTATCAGCGAGTAAGACAGCAGGCCGAGCCTCTTTTGCTCAAAGGCTCCCTCATGGGACGAAGAAACACCCTTTTTCTCGAAAAAGGAATATTTTACTTGCAGTACAGTTGTAAATTTCCCGAGAAAATACATTAGCCTGGAACATTGTTAGTGATAAACTGTAAATGCATCTGGGTCCTTTGCTTTACAAGTCAGAGTGAGAAAAAAAAAGGTGGGGCTTTCATCATTTGGGAAAAAAAAATGTTCGAAAGCAATGAAAAGTGTTATTTTTAGGTCATATGACCAAGCCTTTCATCATTAGAATAACAAAAGTAAAATGAACCAATGAAAAGTTTTATTAACAAGTCACATGACCTGTTATGCTTACGTTACGCGCTGCGCGCCGCGCTCTGGATCGTTTCCGGGAAGCTGCGCCTTGCACATCGGAGCACTTCTGGGTGCGCTAACGCGGCGCGTCATATGACGCATTACGCGATAACGCAGGTCCAGAATATAGTCAAAATGTCTCCACCAAACAGCGGTCGGAATACAACTCCTTTCAGCAGTCCAAAAAGTTCTGTTAAATGACAAGAGAAGGGACAGGCAACAAGAACAATCAGTCAAAGAGGGGAGGGCAAGTTCTTCTCTACCGGGTCACGTTGGGGCTCCACCGGAACTGATCGAATTGGTAGTCTACAGTGTTTCTGGATGTTTCAGATTGAAGCTGGCATCAGCATGAGAGCACCCAATTCTAAAACAGTAAATGCTTGGATAACAATCAATCAAATGTAGAGGGAAGCAGGCACGACGGGTTACAACGGGGGCAAAGGCTTACGTTACCTACCCTTCACTATCTGCAAAGAGAGAATACTCCTAAAAGAAAAGAGGAGGGGGCGAGGGGGGGCAGCGTTTAAAGCACATCAGCGTGCATAAATACGAAAATGTTTTTACCTACCACGTACTTGACATTTTACAGCTTTTGATATTTGCTATTAAAAAACCATTGAAATTCACTGAAAAAAACATAGGTTATAGACCATATATAGTTAGGGATTCGCACATGTCATGAATGATGTAATATGTGACATCATCAGCAGTGGATTGCGGGTGCGCGATATATATACATTTATTGCAACTAACTATATATGCGAATTTCTATGGTTTTGTGCGAGTAAATTAAGGTTTTGTAAATGCGAATCCCTAACTATATATGGTCTATAACCTATGGTTTTTTCAGTGAATATATATATATATATATATATATATATATATATATATATATATATATTACCTACTGGGGATAGCCAGTAGGTATATATAGTTAGGATTTTTTCTCTATGGAACTTTTGAAAATTCTATGTCTAATAACTTTGGCGTTTGTGGACGGAATCGGCTGAAATTTTCAGGAAAATGGCACATTTTGTTTCTGAGCAGCCCCTGAAAATTTGGGGGGTTTCGTCAAGGGGGGGCTGAGAAAAAAGGGGGGTCCCAAAACGCGTTTTTCCCATGTTAATTTCCATAGGGCGGTTGGCCTCACTTTTAGCTCGAACGGCTGAATGGATTTGCACGAAACTTGCCAAAATTGTAGGGACTGTTAGCCCAATGTGCCTTTGCTAGGTCTCAATATATGTGCTTCACTGGATTTTGAGAAATTAACGTTCAAAAAAAGATATATATCTGTAACAGCGCTCCGGATAGCGCTCCGGTTCGCTTACTTTTCGCGTAACGGAGCTTTGCGTAGCGAAGCTGATTGGCTCTCCGGTGTCTGTCAACATTCTAAACAGTCCGGAGCGGCCGCCATCTTATCTCTCGGTAGGATCGAGAGAGAAGAAGAGGTGAAAAACGAAGGGGGAATTTAATGAAAGGGGGCAAGGTAGACCCCTCTTGACCCCCTAGGAATGATGTTGGGGTTATTAAAGGTTCCCGTGGGGAAAATAAAAAAAAATAGATTTTTCACGGTAGAAACGCTTCCCGGGCCGCGAACTGGGCCGCAAACTGGTAGCGAAACGGGAATTCGCCATTTTGTGTTTCGTTTTAATTAAATTACTAGGTATAAGGGGGTACGGGAGACGTATCCTGATCCCTTATGTTTTCTGAGGGTGGCTGAGGAGGCTCATATATGTTGATACATGTCTTCCAGCGGCTGTGCGTGAGCGTTTTTTTTTTTTTGCTGCGTGACGTCTGTTAACGTTCGATTCGATGGAAATCAGGAAGTGTTGACCGCCAATTTGTCACTGCAATAAAATATTTTGTTATAAATTAATCCTTATTGATAAACATTGTCTGCGCCATCTTGCCTTTTTTCCAATGCCACAATTTTGTCGTGCACGGCAGCCATTTTAGATGCCTTGACCAGACCCACTCTCTGCACGCCGTCGATTCTCAGCACGGCTCCCTACCCTCGCAAGCATCTCCCCCACGCACTGGTCACCCCCGCTCTCTCTCTCATGCATGGGCCATAAACCTCCCCCATCTGCGCTGTTCTTCTCTGAGAATCACACCCTGTGCCCGCCCGACACCTCCCTTTCACCCTATTCACTACCGCACCCTCTGACACTTCTCTTCCTCTGTGTCCGATTGTCCAGGCCGGTCCCAGGCTATCACCTAGCCCTGCGGATGTAGTTTATGGCCCCAGCTGTAGAGAATCCAGACATGCCAACCCTCCCGATTCAGGCGTGAGACTACCGATTTCAGTGCTAGTCTCCCGCCTCCTGATTCCTGCAAGCAAAAACCTGATTCCTCGGGGTTTCAGCTGACAGGGCTTGGTATTGTGTTACGTGCTAATTCTTCCAGGAAACGTCAGAGGGCCGATGCAGGGGCTCTAGAAGGGGTGATAAACCATTTAAGCCTCATTAACAAGCGCATGGTCTTTTAAAGATCTGTGAAGTACTCGGGGCGGCGGTGTGTGGGCCCTGTTTCAGGAGCGGGCGGGGGGGGCACTGCCAGCAACTTGCCAGGCCAGGCAGAGTTCAACACTTGCATCACCCTTTCTCTGCCTGCTATTGCGCTCCATGCTTCGGAAAGGTAAGAAAAAGAACGTGCATTTGAGTTTGAAATGTCCGATCCTGCAGCAGCACACTTCCAAAGCCCACACATGACAATAACCCGATTCAAGGCCCCATTCTCCCGATTTTTTTTTTTAAAAATCTCCCACTTTGCTCTTCTGAAATGTTGGCATGTATGAGAATCATCCCTCTTCAAAGGAGTTACAGAAGATGAAGGCTCCCACCCCATGAGATCCGTCACACCATACGGGTTCCTACTATCTGATAACCATCCTGTATTGTGCTTGGGGAGGGGATACTCACTGTGAGGGTGTGTGGGTCCGAGCCTGAAGCGGAAGATTCCAGGGATGCCTCTTTGTACATCAAAGTTTTTACAATTATGTGTCACATTAAAAATATACTCCAACAAAGTAGTAGGATTATAACACTTTAATAACTTATAAATATATAGAACGCAACAAAAACAGTAAATACATTTAAACATTTTTTTGAAAAAAGAAGCAACAATGGTCAGTAGCTGTGTTTTGTGCGAATAGTCCCAAGGCAGCACAACGTGCTGAGTTCTGGACGGCACTCAGGTGATGTTACCTGGGTGCCGCACTGGTTTTTGGTATCCTACAATGCAGCTCCGAAAAACGGCGTGGGGCGTCCCGGGGGGTGCGCGGGGAGGCCTCGTCAGTAGCGGTCTGTTGTGCGAATAGTCCCAAGGCAGCAGAACGCGCTGAGATGTGGATGGCACCCAGGTGATGTCCAGTAAGTTGCCGCACTGGTTTTGGCATCCTACAATGCTGCTCCGAAAAACGGCGTGGGGCGCCCCATGGGGGGGGGGAGGCGGCGTGAACGGGCCTCCCCAGGTGGCGGCTCGTGTGCTGTAGTGGGACGCCCCTTTACCGTTTCAGTTGCCATTCCGCCCGCTTTTGGTACACTGTGCCAAAATCCGCCATTCAGCTGAGTTGCGCCTACTCTTGCGGTGCAGCGATAGGCGGCTGCCACAGGACTCTCAAAATGGCGGCAGGCTCTTTCCCTTTTGGGCCTGGTCCACTAAAATGGCCCTGGGACACCTTGGAACTCGGACGCTTGTCTGCTAGGTCTTGGATCCCATTCTCGAAAGCGTCCCCTCAGCCGTGAAGATTCTACAAAAGTCTTGGGGGCCCTCGACTCCTGCAGGCTTCCGGTGGGGAGCGGCTGCCATGATTGCTCGCGGAATGACCACGACGGAGCTACGAGATGGTGGTGCTTTCATGCTGACGCCAGCTTCAGTCTGAAACATCCAGAAACAAGGTGGGGCTTTCATCGTTTGGGGAAAAAAAAAATGTTCTAAACCAATGAAAAGTGTTATTTTTAGGTCATATGACCAAGCCTTCTATCATTAGGAAACCAAAAGTAAAATGAACCAATGAAAAGTTTTATAAACAAGTCACATGACCTGTTATGCGGCATAGGGCTATAAAAAGCGTAGAAAATCCGTTGGCACGTGAGGCGGCGTCAGTAGCGGACCGATGTGCGAATAGGCCGAAGGCAGCACAACGCGCCGAGATCCGGATGGCACCGAGGTGGTGTCCAGCAAGTTGCTGCACTGGTATGGCTATCCTACAATGCTGCGCCGAAAGTCGGCGTGGGGCGCCCCGTTGGCCTGTGAGGTCGCGTCAGTCAGTGGGGGCTGTGCGTCTCCCCCAAGATGGAGGCTCCTCGGCTGCAGTGGGGCGCCCCTTATCTTTTCACTCGCCGTCCAACTGAGTTGCGTCCGCACTTGCGGCTACAGTAGGCCGAAGGCAGCACAACGGGCCAAGATCCGGATGGCACCGAGGTGGTGTCCAGCAAGTTGCCGCACTGGTGTGGCCATCCTACAATGCTGCGCCGAAAGACGGCGTGTCCAGCTGAGTTTCTCCCGCTCTTGCGGTACAGTGACTCGAACGCGCCGACATCCGGATGGCACCGAGGTGGTGTCCAGCAAGTTGCCGCACTGGTGTGGCCATCCTACAATGCTGCGCCGAAAGTCGGCGTGGGGCGCCCCGTTGGCCTGTGAGGTCGCGTCAGTCAGTGGGGGCTGTTTGAGGATCTGACTGCATTGGTGATGCTGTGCGTCGCCCCCAAGATGGAGGCTCCTCGGTTGCAGTGGGGCGCCCCTTGGTGTTTCACTCGTTATCCAGTTGAGTTGCGTCCGCACTTGCGGCTACAGTAGGCCGAAGGCAGCACAACGCGCCGAGATCTGGATGGCACCGAGGTGGTGTTTAGCAAGTTGCTGCTCTGGTGTGGCCATCCTACAATGCTGCGCCGAAAGTCGGCGTGGGGTGCCCCGTTGGCCTGTGAGGTGGTGTCAGTAGCGGACCGATGTGTGAATAGGCCGGAACCAGCACAAGGCGGCAAGATCCGGATGGCACCGAGGTGGTGTCATAGTTGAGAGTTCTGAGCAGTGCTTGTAACACTGTCTGAAGCTTATTTGCACCTGCTGCAGCTTCACTATCGCCCTGGTGTGGCCAAAGATCGCCCATGACATAGGCGGCCGGCTCCCGGGGTCCGGCGGAACTTTTTTCCTTTTCCTTTCTGCATCTTGTCCCACAATCCGTTTGACCTGAAGACACGACCAGGTCCCTGAATGTGTGCAGGGGGGCGTTATTGATTGAATCAAAATGGCGGCTTCACACGAAGCTGAGTCAAGCGTTGCTGTTGATGCTATACAGACAAAAATTGGTTTTCAATTTGTACATTCTTCAGGATTTTTTTTTCCATCCAAGGCTGGTGGAGAGTTTGTAGAACAATGGCTTCAGATTTACAACATACTACTCTTCAACATTCTTCCTAAATGTAACAATGTGAGACTCACTAGGAGAATGGCTGTTTATCTTTCCTTTCAAAATGCTGCCAACAATATTTTCTGAATGGAAGACATCATCTTGTAGCATAAAGGGCCGAAAGGGGTTCTGGTCTGGCCGATGGTTGGTGGAGAAATTTTGACTATATCCTGGACCTGCCCGGCCTCGCCCAAAATGGCGCCGGTATAAATGGGACTCGTAACTCCTTGTTGTGTACTGGTTGAACAACTTTGATATCACGAGATATGAATGCAGTTTTGATGCTCATGGCGGGCGGGGACGAGAATTGATTGAATATTTCGACATCCCTATTGATATTAAGTTCTGATGTGTTATTGATTACTGTACTATTGAAAGTTCGAATTAACGTCACCCATGGTACTTGCCCGCAAATGTATATCTAGATAATTTTATTGAAAGTGGCCCTGTCGTATTTTAATTACAAAATGTACGTCCACCGATTCCGCAACTGTTAGACACCTTAGTTCTTGCAACCTAATGGCCCGCTCGTTACGTTCTTCTACAATGTAAATGTCTCCTCATCATATACGATTTCAGTTTGCTCCGTGGCCGGCCCACGTGGTTATAGGCCCGTATTTGTATACTGACATTTTCACAATAAAGGTTTTTAAAACAAAACATGGTAGTAGTATTTACATTGGTAAAGTTTTTAATTTTAGTCACTGTTTTCGAATCAGTAAAAGGCAAGTGAAATAAAGCAGTCCAATTACATGACGGATAAAAGGTATAATACGCAGGAACGCAGTAAAGATAAATGATCAAGGGCAGTTGTGTTTTCCACTCCTGCAACATAAAGTGATCGATAAGAATCTGATAATCAGGCGTATCGGCGACTAAGACAGCAGGCCGAGCCTCTTTTACTCAACGGCTCCGTCATGGGACGAAGAAACGCCCTTTTTCTCGAAAAAGGAATATATTTTACTTGCAGGACAGTTGTAAATTTTCCGGGAAAGTACATTAGCCTGGAACATTATAACATATATGTTTAAGAAAAAATAATGTTCGAAACCAATAAAAAGCGTAATTTTTAGGTCATATAACCAAGCTTTTCATCATTCAAATAACAAAAGTAAAATGAACCAATGAAAAGGTTTATTAACAAGTCACATGACCTGTTATGCTTACGTTACGCGCTGCGCGCCGCGCCCCGGATCGCTTCCGGGAAGCTGCGCTTCACGCACCGGAGCACTTCCGGGTGCGCTAACGCGGCGTGTCATATAACGCATTACGCGACAACGTAGGTCCAGAATATAGTCAAAATGTCTCCACCAACCAGCGTTCGGAACACAACCCCTTTCAGCTTTCTAAAAAGTTCTGTTAAATGACAACAGAAGGGACAGGCAACAAGAACCATCAGTCAAAGAGGGGAGGGCAAGTTCATCTCTACCGGGTCATGTTGGGGCGCTACCGGAACTGATCGAATTGGTAGTCTACAGTGTTTCTGGATGTTTCAGACTGAAGCTGGCGTCAGCATGAGAGCACCACCATCTCGTAGCTCAGTCGTGGCCATTCCACGAGCAATCATGGCAGCCGCTCCCCACCAGAAGCCTGCGGGAGTCGGGGGCCCCCAAGACTTTTGTAGAATCTTCAAGGCTGAGGGGACGCTTTCGAGAATGGGACCCAAGCCCTATCAGGCAAGCGTCCGAGTTCCAAGGTGTCCCGGGGCCATTTTAGTGGACCACGCCCAAATCTGAAGAGCCGGCCGCCATTTTGAGAGTCCTGTGGCAGCCGCCTATCGTTGCATCGCAAGAGCGGGAGCAACTCAACTACATGGTGAGCGAGACGCTGTAGTCGCAAGAGCGGGCGGTAAACAGCTGAATGGCGGAAGAGGCACAGTGTAGCAAAAGCGGGCGGAATGGCAACTGAAACGGTAAAGGGGCGCCCCACTACAGCGTGTCTTCAGGTCAAACGGATTGTGGGACAAGGTCCAGAATGGAAGAGTCATCAAAAGGCAAAAAGTTCCGCCGGACCCCGGGAGCCGGCCGCCTATGTCGGGGGCGATCTCAGGCTACACCAGTGCTATAAGACTTGGGGAGGGGGTCGGAGCCAAGCGTCTTCTCCGAGTCCGTGCCATCACACCGCCCCTCGGGGGACTCCGTCAAGCGGTTTAGGGAGGTACCATATCACATTGTTTTCAAATGCAGTCAGGTCCACAAACGGCCCTCACTTACTTTGAGAATAGTGAAGCTGCAGTAGGTGCAAATAAGCTTCAGACAGTGTTACAAGCGCTGCTCAGAACTCTGAACTATGGCACCCAACATCCAGAACTTATGCCATTTGAGCATGGCAGTGACATCGAAGCAACTCAGGGACCAAAACCATGAACGTACACTCACGTATGAAAATCTTACTTGGGGAGGGGGTAGGAGCCATGCGCCCCCTCCCAGTCCGCGCTACCATACCGTATGTTGAAAATCTGAAGCCATCGTTCTACAAACTCAACCAGCCTTGGATGGAAAAATCTAGAAGAATGTACAAACTGAAAACCAGTTTTGGTCTGCATAGCATCAGCAGCAACGCTTGCTATCAGAGTGCCTGAGTTTCATGCTCGATCGATTGAGCTAGCCGGATCGGGCAACAAAAAGTATAAAATAGTTATGTAAATAGTTATTTAATAAAATGTTTTACCCTGTTACTTTGCTGGTGTGTTGTATATATTTATAATATTTGCATAGGGTTTGTCGTTATTTTGGGTGGGGTGGGGTGGGCGGCGGAGTCGAGCTGTCTTGCAGCGTCATGGTGTGGAGCTAAGTTCATCTTACTAGTTTCGTATTTCTCATGAGGGGTTGTTCTTAATGTTTCTATTTTAGCGAGGTCAAAAACAGATCCCATTAGTGGCCTACTGATTTTGCTCGATTCCTTTTGTTTTTTTTTACTATTTTTCACTATCTGCAAAGACTAAACAGAGTATTGCGACTCTGTGCTTGTTTGTAAATACAGAATGAACCAAAGAGAACCAATTCTAAAACAGTAAATGCTTGGATAGCAATCAATCAAATAGAGAGAGAAGCAGGCACGACGGATTACAACGGGGGCAAAGGCCTGCGTTAACTACCCTTCACTATCTGCAAAGAGAGAGTACTGCTAAGAGAAAAGAGGGGGGGAAGGGGGGGCAGCGTTCAAAGCACATCAGCGTGCATAAACACGAAAATGTTTTTACCTATCATGTACTTGACATTTGACAGCATTTGATATTTGGTATTAAAAAACCATTGAAATTCACAGAAAAAACCATAGGTTTTAGGCCATATATAGTTAGGAATTTGCATTTACAAAACCTTGAAAATTCACTGAAAAAACCATAGGTTATAGACCATATATAGTTAGGAATTAGCATTTACAAAACCTTATTTTACTCACACAAAACCATTGAAATTCCATATATAGTTAGTTGCACTAACTATATATCGCGCACCCGCAATCCACTGCTGATGATGTCACATATTACATCATTCATGACATGGTCAGTGACATCACTGATGATATCACTGATGACAACCCACATGACATCACTGATGACAACTCTAATGACATCACTGACAACATCACTGATGACATCAATCATGTGATAATACGATCAACCTCTTCAGACTCTAATATAACCTTAGATACACTCAGAGTAAACAGACACTCACAGACTGTCACTCATCCATGGAGTTACTCACACACCTAGTCAGTCATGCACTGAATCAATCACATCTCCATTTCCTCAACTATGCAGTTATACACACCTTACTTATTGAAACATATTCTAACACATATTTACTCTCTTATACAATCACTGATACAAGTTTTCAATGATCCATTCAGCCACTCACACATTCACTGGCTCTTATACACAGTAATTTATATATGTGAACTCTCACATGTACTGTGTTTTACATATGTACTTACTTTGACATGTAGCACTGAGATATCCATTCACTCACCAATACACTCGTACACAGTCAACCACCCATACAGCTGTTTCCACTTGCAGTTTTGAACCCATAGATCTAGTGAATCAACTGTTCACACATGTATGCACAGAGTCACACACCCCCCAGCCACCCCCACACACACACTTACTCTCCCATACAAATACTTGGACAACCAATCAATAACCCATATAGTTACTCATATAGCTACTGATCAACACATGCAGCAGTTCATAGAACAACAGATATAATAATGCACACATTAAGACAGTTTAGTTACTAACCCATGCACTCAGTGAGACACATTTAATCACTCTCTCATACAGTCAGTCATGCACCTACTAAATCCTTCATCCAGATACTTATACATCCACTCATTCTTCAATATGTAAGACATATTTTAACTTTACAGAAACATACAGTCACTGGATGATGTCATCAGTGAGGTCATCAGTGATGTCACTGACCATGTCATGAATGATGTAATATGTGACATCATCAGCAGTGGATTGCGGGTGCGCGATATATAGTTAGTGCAACTAACTATATATGGAATTTCAATGGTTTTGTGTGAGTAAAATAAGGTTTTGTAAATGCTAATTCCTAACTATATATGGTCTATAACCTATGGTTTTTTCAGTGAATATATATATATATATATATATATATATATATATATATATATATATATATATATATATTCATTTTTTTGCATAGTGTCAGGCACCACTGTAGTGTGAGTATGGTTCACCTGCACTTTCTATTGAAAACATATTTTTGGATTTATCTATACAATTTGGCAGAAGGCTTAAACTATTAGTTTTCTATTAGTAGGTCAAGTTTTGTGTCAATCCATGTGGAGGGGAAACATTAAAGAAAGGAGAGCCATAAAATGTTTATTTGCTTATAACTTTGACTCTTATGTTTTTTGAGTGAAATTTGTTATCATATGCCACATCCAAGAGTTACCTGGGTCAGTGGGGTAACATTAGCATCCACAGTCCCTGGGGTGCCGGGGTTGGGGGGGCAGTGGTCACCCAAGCTGCAAGGGGAACCCTCAACGCAGCCGGCACTGTGCACAGGCGGCAGGTCCCTGGCCTGAGAGCTCTTGCCTGGATTCGGGGGGGGGGGGTGGGGGTAGGTGGATTCACCACTGGGAACTTTGCAGGGGGGCCCTCAAGTTTTGTTACGCCACTGGATAGATGTACAGACAGACAGACAGACAGACAGACAGACAGACAGACAGACAGACAGACAGACAGACAGACAGACAGATAGATAGATAGATAGATAGATAGATAGATAGATAGATAGATAGATAGATAGATAGATAGATAGATAGATAGATAGATAGATAGATAGATAGATAGATAGATAGATAGATAGATAGACAGACAGACAGATAGATTGATTTAGGTATGGAATTCGTACAGCGGAGTTATTTATTATGCTACAAGTATGTTGAAGACTTCAGGCAACAACGTTATCAAATTGATGTCCCGAAGTTAATATGTCGGTGCCTTTAGGGTGCCACTCCCTTGTCTTTAAGGTCCATTTTAGTCCGGTCTTTCTGCTCAGACACCTGTAGACCTATTGATTGTAAACGTATTGTCCGGAGGTTCCTCAGCATTTTATGTTATTCAAAACGGGGCATTGTTCTAATCTAGAGTAATCACATTCGGCACGGTGATAATCGTAATTCAGTTGAGAATTAATAGTGAATCCTCTGCCGAGGCTATCTGTGAAAAGCTCGGTGGAAATGGACAAAGGGTGGGGCTGACTTTTCGATTTTCTTTTGAAGCAGGTGTACATTCCCCTGCCTCGCCCTTGCGGAAAGGAAGTAGAAACCGTGCTCGCAAACCATAGCGTACAAGATTCGATGCTTAATGTATGTTTTTTTTATTTCTCGTCGCCTGCAAGAGTTTCTGCACTAAACCATCAGTTGGACAGTAACTGAAGTGTCTTGATAATTGAGAAGCTTATTTTAATGCATATCGCAAAATAAAAAGTTAAGCCTACAAACGATTATTTGAGATTTTAGGAAAGAAAATGCATTGGACGGGAATATTAAAGTTAAAACAACTCATAAAAGTTCCAAACAGTGATTTTCTTACGAGACAAGGCTAAATCTACCAAAATATTCGATAAGGTACACACTTTTGTGGTTTGCTAACCCAAAATAGGAGAAGGTAAAACTTTCCAGACACACGTTTGCTATTCTTCGGGACTGGAGCAAGCCATGTGTCTGCCTGGCTGACAAGAGCAGGGCGAACTTGCAGCAGATGCCATAACAAATGGTGTATTTATAAGCAAGCACCTTGGCCAGAACAAAAGTCAACACTTGGTAAGATTTAAAATTAGCTGTACGTGGAGTGTTTGAGCTTCACCTGCAAGGATTTCATTCCAAAATGGAATGGCAAACTTTGCTTTTGTAAACAAATTAGTCCAGAAACAATTGTTCAAAATTTCGTAAGATTTAAAGACCAGTTCGAGGGCCAGCGGCATCTCTAGATGGGATTTATAGGAGGTGGCACAAAAGGGGCCACTGACAAATTTAGTGAGGGCCCCCTATGATGCAGCTGCTCTACACCTAAACTTGGGAACTAACCAGATATTGCAAATTCTTTTTGGAATAATTTATGTTGCACTCTAACCTTAAAAGGGTATTGTTTTGATTTGTACTGGATGCTTCCTTGTGTCTGGACAAAGCTAAACCTCCCTCATTTGAAGTGAGCAGATTCAGAGTGGAGCTTGTGTTGTAGGGTGCTTTATACAGGAGCTGCTCTCCACATAAACTTTGGAACTACCCAGAGTTCTCAGTTTCTTTTTTGCATAATTTATGTGACTTTCTAACCCTGAATTGGTGTTTGTTTTGAGATTTGTGTGTGTGTGTATTTATATCAGAGTGGCGGTAGCCACCCTGTAGTTGTAGCTAAGGTTACCAGATATAGGAATTCCTATGATTTTTGTCCTTTAATAACTTTGAACACGTTTGACAAACCTTCACAAAACCTTGGAGACCAATTACATCTGTTACATCAGTGAAAGATTAAATGTTTGGCTGTGTTTGGTCAAAGGAGTGCAAAGAACAAAAGGGGGGGGCGGCAAAACACACTTGAACTTTAATGCATTTTACATAACATTTGTATTCCAAGTAACGGCCAAAGAGCTGAACAGATTGTAATGAAATTTCATAGCAATGTACATTAAATTATGTAGATCATTCTTTTTGCTATAGCAAGTGATGTTATGAAGTGGTTATGAAGTTATAAGGGGCAACAACATAGTGATATCTGTGTAGTACAATACCACTAAAGGTATCAAGGAAGCACAAAAAATAAACTAGACTGCATATGTAAAGTTTCAGATGTACTACATGAACAGCTGAAAGACCGATTTATGGTCCCAACTAATGGAAACCCATAAACAAATACATAAAAAATAGAATACATCTTTAACTACATAAGATTTCTTTGCATGTTCTCTACCTCCTAAACTAATACTGTGCCGAACAAGCCAAACAAAAAGCATCTTCCTTATGTACCCCTCTGGAACTAAATTACAAAGTGATCTAGCAGTGAGCTACACAAGTTTCTATTTGGAAGACATGATAATTGGCTACTAGGAAAAAATATAATAACCGCAACAATAATGGTTGTCTTTCATTCACTTTGAGCTTCATATATAGGACGATCCTACCAAAAGTTGCAAGGGAGCCCAAAAAATAAATTAGACTACATATGTAAAGTTTAACAATTTCTACATGAACAACTAAAAGACACATTATGGTCACATAATTAAGTAAACCAATAAACAAATACATAACAAATACAAAAGATAAAAGAAAGAAATCAAATTAAATCTGACTGCCACTCGTTAGTCATAGTTAGTATTCCCATTGATAGGAATTCCTCTGATTTAAGCTCCCTAATAACTTTCCACTCGTTTGATAAATCACCACTAAATGTTCAAGAACTATAGCATTTTCTGCATTTTGAGATGCTGTACATTTTTGTAATGAATCGTTGAAGGGGTTCCAAAACGTGTTTTTCCACCAATGCATTTTCCATAGACTATTTATTTGATGTAGCATAAAAACGGCTGAACAGAATTTGCCAAGAGTATACATTATGATGAATAGATGATGCTTTTTGGGTACTGCAGTTAAGTAGGGTAAGTATTTTTTAAGTTCTGAAGCATTTAAACTTTCTGATATCTGTCACTGTGGTATGTTCACAGAATTTGACAACATTTCATGAAACTACAGTGGTACAGAGCCGTAAACGTATTTTAAAATATATTTTAATAAGTCAATACATTTCCCTACCTGTTCCCAAATTAATACAATTGTAATAGCTAGAGACCTAACTTACCTATAGATATGGCCTAACACTGAACAGAACCAAAGTGTAGTTAAAACAATATGGCTGCCTTTTTTGCCTAATAACAGCCATTCAGCCATTACCCAATTTTATACTGGCTTGTCAATCAATCAAAAAAATGTATTTGAATAAAAATATCCATAAAAGAATCACAGAGACTAAATTATTACAAATATCTTAAAAGGCATTCATATTTAAAAATAAATGACTAAAATTCATACAAATTAATTTCAGGACATACACAAATTAAATAAACACAACGGAGGGCTAGGGGTAATAATCAATGGCAAACAAGAGGGAACTCATTGTCAAAAAGCATCAAATATTATCAGAGGTAGAGGAAAGTAAAGAAGTCTGAGATCGTAGTAGGTGACAATGAATTAAAATGATATCCACAACTACTCTTATTTATAGCTTAGAACATCCAGGTGTAAGCGGTTTTATTCTATGGATGGCATAAGAAATGTAAGCAGTTACGCTATAGAACAAATTAACATTGTCAATGTTACGAATAAAGTTAAAACATATTTATAATACATTTGCTTTTCTTTTAAAGACATTGGCTGCAATATTTGTTTCCTCAGGTCCGTATAAAAGTTACAGAAAATGATAAAATGCAGTGTGGACTGGATGAACTTGCCATTGCATGGGCATCTGTGTAACTTTTGGGAGCAATAAACAATTTTGGGAAAAATAACAACAAAGTGCAGTGTGCCTATTCACAGTCTGGCTAGGTAGAATCTGTGTTGGATATTCGATACTAGAATAGGATAGCTCTGGACACATGATTGTATGGGGCCTGAGAGGTTTATTGATGGGGAGTGTGGCTAGCCAGCCAAGATGGCGGACTCAAATCTCTACCACTCCGCTGACAACACCCCATCATCCTGAAAAACGTATTGCACACTCCTGCCCCGCTGCCCTGAAATACAGCGAAGCTGATCCTTGAAACGCTGGTGCATGAAGCAGTCTGAAAGCAACAGCGGCAGGGAAATCTGCAACACCAGGCACATGAGTACGGCCCAAGCCAGGGCCTACACTGTGCGGACATACACTGCTGGGAGCGAGCTGGGTACTTAGAAAAGCCAGCAGCGTCCGGTTGGGGCACCATACGGGGCTGTGTGCCGTACACCAGTAGCCTTGGGTGCACCCCGGAAGCCTGCGGGAGGTGTATGGAGTGAAGATCCACACACAGCATGGGAGAGACTCCCTGCGGGGGAGTGGAGGAGCTGCATGGTATCGATAACGGGTTTCCAGCCCCTGCAAGTAAGAGGCGCCATCGGATACAGAAGAGGAGCTGCCTGTTCAAGTCGGTGTCTCAGTGCGAGACAACCTCCCCCTGCCCCTTCCCCCCTTCCTGCCTTAACGAGCAGCGCATCAACAAGAGAGGAGAAAAGCTTCCGCGCTCACTAGGGAACAGCCAAGACTTTAAAACCGGCACGCCGTAGGTGCGTAGACCCTTACAATCAGGCTGTACAGGTCACTGGCAGGGCAGAGCCGGGAGCATGCAATACTGCAATACAAGGACCACAACCGCCCATTACCCTTGTACCAGTAACAGCAGTGGAATAGCCTGCAACCATCATAACACCCTTATAGAGCAAAGTGCCTTCCCGCGGTATAAGCCCAGGCAGGCAAGAGGCGACCTACGCGTGCAGCAGGGCGCGAACGCAAAAAGATCAGATATATCGGAACCCACTCCAGGCCCATGCCATTCTGAGCCCACTGGTGACAAGCGTGAGCCCCAACCAAGAGTGGGGGTTGTGCGCTGAGGCAGACACACCGTGTCCAACACGCTGCAGCTGGACGGTGACTCGTCAAGCCCGGGGCCCTGTGAGGGAGAACCGAAAAGGAGAAACACCCAACAAACTACCCAGCTGCCTGCAAATACATGGCACGAACAGCAAGCACTGAACATAGTGCAAAGGAGAGCCCACAGACCCGGGGACCCCCGCGGGTGCAAAACCTGAACAAGAAAGCACCCACCACGGATAACATGCTCTACATCGCCCAAACGGACACATTTAAAGATGTTAAATTGGGCCCAAAAGTTAGGTGTAGGGCACCACAAGGGAAGTATAGTGCTCATGAGTAAGGCGCCTGAGACGCTGCAGATAAGATGCAGGACGCGGACTCCCGGACACTGTTCCCATCCCCCCCGGATAATGAAGGGTGCATCCCCATGGACATGCAGCTGAAAACACAGCACAAGCTGTGGAAGTCGCCTGCTCTCTCCTGGCTACAGAGCTAGTGCCTAAAGCAGGCAGAGTCACAGCATCAGAAAGGCAAAAAACATTGAGCACATACAAGACACGAAAGTTGCCCAACCAATTAACAACAGCAGAAAGTAGCACCAGCCAAATTGTTAATGCCTCTCTCTACTCACAGCTAATACCCAATCATGCACAACCAGTGGACAGTGGCCATCAGCCCTGCATACCAACTGCCCAGCAATTGGTCATGGGTTGCTTGCGAACCAATGCACAGAAATGAGGAACAAACCTTGGCACACAGGGGGCCCAACCCGCAGAGGAAGATAGAACAGGCAAGACCTCAAACTTAGCACTGTCCACAATACTTGATTCAGTGTTGGCAGTAGTGGAAAAGATAGGCACCACCCTGGTACAAACGCGCACCTCGCTCGAGTCTAAAATTGACAAAGTTGCATCGGACTTCATCTTACTATGAGCAGACCACCGAAAGCTAGTTGAGAAAGTACAAACAAATGAGCAGACCCTGACTGAATTGACTTTAATCACCCGTAATGGTGCAGCAGCACTACAGGACGATATGGACAGAGTGGCCACCCTGGAAGACAAACTGGAAGACGCCAAAGGTCGCTCTAGGCGCAACCACATACGGGTGGTGGCCTCCCAGAGGGCGAGGAAGGACAGTACTCAGTCACATATGTGGAACTTTGTCTAAGACAACTTCTCCCAGAATTCAAACTCTCGTCCCAATTTGTTGTGGAGCTGGCACACATGGTATCAGCCCGTCGGCCACCGCTGGGAGCCAAAACAAGGCCACTACTCTACAAATTGCTCAATTACAGGGACAGAGACACAATACTAAGGGAAGCCCGCAAGCTCACAGAAATAAGAGTACAGAATCCGCAGGTAATGATGTACTCTGATTACAGAGCACAGGTACAAAGACGATGTGGCTCTTTCACAGAAGTTGAGTGCCAGCTATGGTCACTGGTTATAAAATACTCTCTCATGTTCCCAGCAAGGCTGCAAATAGCCGTCAAGGGGCAAACAAGATTTTTTGAAACGCCAACTGAAGCCTGGGACTGACTAGAAGAGAAGTACTCCTAACAGGATCCAAATCACCTGGAGAAGCTCAAGCGCCCCGTTGGGGCAGAAGAAATCGCCGCCGGGGCAGGGGGACAAGCTCTAGGCAGGTACACCCACAAGCAACAGTACCCCACATAGAACAAAGGATGTTGGAACGCCAAGAAGCCCTCAATGTGGCAGCAACCATCCGTGCCAACTCCTCGACCTCTGAACCTGAATCACTCTCACTATGCTCATAGAGCCCAGCTGGGTTGTCACCATCGAGATCCGAGGACCGGGACTCTCTCCATATGCCAAGCATCATGCCGCAGACGTCTGATGATATCATTTAAACAATGAACAATTGTTTAACAAAATGTATACTTTTTAGCTATTAATGAACATTGTGCATGCTTTCACAATTATGCACCTAGACTCCAAAGGTTTAAGCTTTGGCACATGTGACGCCCAACGGGCACCTCAGACTCCCCATATGCCCAGCGCATGGCACTCCCCCTCTATCTTTCCAGACAATATGGAGTAGAACATCACACATATGAAACACAATGGGTGGGATCTAGCACGTTTTCTAAGCAACCACCGGGTGCACACTGGAACACATGGCTATGTACCATGCAACCCCACGTTTAAGCATGTCTCAAATGGTAGTTGGCACTGTTAGGCCTTACAGTCTGGGCGACCATCGTCTAAGTGCTTGCCCTCATAAAGGTACACTCAACCCAGTTGCATCTTCACCCCCCATTTTGTTGACCCCACCCCCTGTTGCTCTAGCTGGCACCCCACTTGCTGCACATAATCTCGACTTCCCACGCATGGGGACCCACACGGTGCATACATGGTACAGACTAATATTGTAACTTAGAACATGAGGGACTTGCACACACCTGCTTACAGGTACTTGGTATATGCATACCTGCAATGCAGGCATACACACATTGGTTTAATGCTGAAAACACACCTAATCCAGATTGAAGCAGACCATCTCCGCAAGCGATGGTGGGGACAAGTGTACACCACAAATTACTCTTCCTAGGCACGGGGAGCGCTGATATGGATTAAGGCAGGCATTCCACACACAGCAGAAGAGGTGTTCACAGACCCGGAGGGGAGATGCATCTTTGTGAGTGGCAAGCTAAATGGACAGGAGATGCTAATGGGCACCATATACACACCAAACGTAGACCAAACAACATTTCTTAGAAAGCTAATGGGGGTGTTTGCCAAATGGAGTGGACTCCTCAGGCTACTTGGAGGGGACTTCAATGCTGTCCTAAATGTAGAGCTAGGCAGATCATACCTGCCCCTAGCAAGCACAACATCAACCTCCAATGTGCAAACCCTGTCAGACTGGATTGCGAACTGGGCGTTGATAGATATCTGGGGCACCCTTAACCCCACGTTATGAATCTACTCATTTCACTCTCTCATCCATGATCTGCATGTCAGGCTGGATAGCTTTGTTGGGTCAGCCGCTCTTCTTCCACAACAAACCGAATACCTAGGTCACACACATTCAGACCATAACCCTCAACTTGTACAGCTCACATGGGACATAGGACGCCCCGATCCCTACGTAGCGCTTGCAACCAGTAGTGTTGAAAGATCCAGAGGTTTGCTCTTCATTAGGAAGAATAATACTTGAACATTTCAAGATTAATGATCACTCCACTAATGCTCGTCTCCTTGAATGGGACACATTCAAAGTAACCATGAGAAAGCATTGCCTAGGGGCCACAAGGAGCACACGAAAACAACTAAACATTGCATTCAGCAAAGTCAAAAGGCAGTATTGGATCTAGAGGTTAAACAGGCAGAAGGGAGTGGGAGTGGAAGGAAACTAGATAAACTACAGGCAGAGCATGGTGACTTATTAGAACAGCTTCGATGCCACAACTATGCAGCACACTCGGGACGCACACACGCCACTGCAGATCGTGCAGGCAGAATTCCTGCATTGCTACTACATCAGGAGAAGGCATGTCACCGAATAGTCGCCTTGAGAACCGACGCGGGGCTGACTGTATACACGCCACATGAAATACACGAGGCATTGATGAACCACTACACTACACTATACCAATCCAGGGGACCGCAGACAGACCATCGACTTGCCATGTTCTTAGAGCCAATACACCTGCCAGAGGCCACGTCGGAACAGAGGGAACAGCTAAACGAGCCTATCATGACTGAGGAAATTTGCAGTGCAATAATGGCACTGGCAAGAGGGAAAACCCCAGGCCCAGATGGATTCCCTGATAAAGAGAGGTGGGGAACCAAATATACCCTTGCAGGCTTGGGCAAATACTAAAAGTTAAGAAGATTCCAGCAAGGGATTTTGTTTGAGAGAATAATTGGCAGATTTCAGATTTGCATCTTATTGTCTATATTATTTTTTTCCAAATTAATCAATATCTGATCAAAATTTGAATTGTACGTTTATCAATTGGACAAGAAAAGCATTTGAATGAAATAGAAGCAACACAGGAAATCTTTTTATCAAAAATATTTCTTTTATATATATTTTGGGCAATTATTCATAGGGTACATTTCAGCAGTTAAAACTGATCATAATGCTATCAAAGGAACAAGAAATTTAGAAATCCCTTGCTGGCATCTTATTGACTTTCAGATGGATTCCCAGCGTAATTCTACAAGGCCTACGCTATGATGTTTACTCCTTATCTGCATGAGTTGTATAGGACGTCCTTAAATGAACGTCGTCTCCCTCCTTCTATGAATGAAGCCAATCTGGTATCTTTACCCAAACCTGATAAAGACCCCATGGAACTAGGCTTGTACAGGCCATTGGCACTCCTCAATGTCGATTATAAGGTGCTAGCAAAATTACTGGCAGACCGGCTTCCACAGGCAGTTCCCACTCTGGTTCACCCAATATCAGAATGGGTTTGTGCCCTGAAGAAGCACATTTCTAAGTCTCAGGCGATTCTTCGGGATCGCCACCTACTTGACAACCCAATTGCCACAAGTGGCTGCCTCGTATTGGACCTCAAAAAGGCATTTGAATCCTTAGAGTGGGGGTTCCTATTTATTGCATTGGACAAATACAAACTAGGAGACTCTTTCCTGGGTATGATGAAGCTGCTATATAGCGCTCCCACTGTGAGAGTCAAAACAGGCACCTACATATCTAATCCGTTGAACGTCAGGAGAGGATCGAGACAGGGATGTCCCCTTTCCCCACTACTCTTTTCACTGACGATTGAGCCTTTGGCGGAGGCAATACGTTCCGGGGTAAACAACGGCATCACGCTGGAAGACAGTCCACATATAATACTTAAGGGTGGGCGTAAAATCCGTTTCGCGGGCGAATTTGCGGATTTTCCGCGATTTTGCGATCCGCGAATCTCGCGAAATCGCGGTAAAATCCGCGAATCAGCGGGGACGAATTTTCAGCCAAGCAAGGGTTACAGCAGCAGGTGCAAAAGTTTAACCTAATTTCTTTGTAACCTTTTACAAAAGGGTTACAAACAAATTAACTTCAACTTGGACACCTGCTGCTAATTGCTTCCTGGCGCCTCGTTGCCTACTTGCAACTATTCTCTGACCCTGCTCTGACCCTTGAAGCAGGGTCAGAGAATAGTTACAAGTAGGCAACGAGGCACCTGTCCAAGGAATTAAACCTCATCAGGAAGCACTTACAGATATAAAAAACAGGAAGAAGGGAGAGGATGGCAAATACACCCATTTTGAGTTGTCAGGAGGGGTTAAACTAAAAGAGACCTTTACAGCACAATTTTCATATGCATTTTGCTAAAAATAAAAAGCTGTATGTTCTGTAGGGGCAACTCAGGAATCTGGCCCTTCAGAGATACGGCCTCTCTTTCTTTCTCTCGTTCTCTCTCTCCCTCTCTCTTTCCCTCTCTTTATCTATCTATCTATCTATCTATCTATCTATCTATCTATCTATCTATCTATCTATCTATCTATCTCTCCCTCTCCCATAAACGACTGCATGGGTAACTTCGCTATGCAAGCGGCTCGCGAAGACGCAAAAAGCCTCGCGAACACGCAAAAAAACCCGCGAACACGCAAAAAAAAACGCGAACACACAAAAAAACTAAAATCCGCAAATTCGCACAAATTCGCGAATTTTGCGGATCGCGAATTCGCAAATTCACGGATCGCAAATTCGCAAAATTCGCCCATGCTTAATAATACTATATGCTGACGACCTCTTGGTATATATATATAAGAGACATCCATCACATCCCGCAAAGCCTGGCAACAATTCTAGACAACTTTGCCTCCATATCAGGGTTGCGTGTAAACGCTTCTAAATCCTGCCTATATCCCTTCAGTGGACAATCGAAGATTCCGGCTACGTACTCAACGAGATGCTTGTCCGTTGGTGCGTGGACACATTCCGATACTCTCAGATCCGTATATACCAGAACCCAGTGGATTTGCAAGACATTAATCTAATCAAGGCCCTGACTGCAATCCGATCACGATTTGCCATTTTGGAGCGCACTCTCACTGTTGGTGACAGGGAAAGTAGCCTTTATAAAGATGGTGATACTGCCCCGACTATTATACTATTTCATAAATCTTCTGCATTATATCCCACCGTCTTTTTTCCACCCCCTGGAAAAACTAATTAAAGATTTCATATGGGATAACTCCAGACACCGGGTGGCAATCAACAAGCTTTTCTTGCCTTTAGACCAAAGATGCTTAGCAGTCCTGAACTCAGAAAAGTATTACCCAGCGGCTCAATTACAGTGGGTATCTAGATCACTGGCAGAACGTCACAATGGAGACACAGCAACAACGCAGCCACCCCTGCCTACAGTAGACCTGACAGCACTATTCCACCCCTGCTCAAAAACAAAACCACCAGACTCACTGCTACTGACAGTTGCGCACAGATGCTATCGCAGAGTGCTTTATATAATCCAGGCATTTACTCCATATGCACCAGCCCTACCACTGACATGCCCAGGGGCAACAAAACCACTGTGGCAATAGAGCTGAAGAGCTGGCATGAGGCCTGGGTCCAAGACATAGGAGACCTATACTGCGTAGGCACACTCATTGCATACACGTCACTGGTGGAAGAGGCAGACCTGCACCCCAGTTGGTTCCTACTCCACTGCTCCCTACTGGCGGCACTTACCGCTAAGTGGGGAGACTTAACAGTCAAGCTAGCGACACATCTCACAATACAATATTTACATGTCATGGGACAAAGGGAGCACCTCACTAGATGGTTTGCAGCATCACTCAGGTATCACACAGCAGCTAACCTATTGCCCCGCTGCCAACATTGGGAAACAGACATGGGCTGCCAGCTCACAGACAGGGAATGGACCACGGTACTGGCGAACCTGACACAAGGCCCTAGATATGTGTGCCTGCTCCAAATCCAATGTTACATTACACACAAGGCATATCTCACGCCTGCGAAAATCAATCAGTACTTTAATCTGGAAGACTCAGGGTGCCCCAGATGTGCATGAGAACACGCATACCAATTGTATGTTATGGGGATGCTTCACCCTAGCAGGATATTGGTCAGCAGTGGCAGACGCATGGACAAAAATACACTAGCCGCACCCTACCACTAAAATGACACACTTACCTTTTACACTTCTACTGAAGTAACCGCAACAACAGAGTCACCTCCAGGTTTCTTGATCTTGGAATGGCACTGAAGAAACAATTGATTACCAAGCGGTGGAAACCTTCTGACCCCCCTAAACATAGTTATGTGGAGAAGCCCGATGTTTTCCTGGGCTAAGGCGAAGAGCGTCGCACTCCACCGTGAGAACACACTAGGACTTCGAAAGGTTTCCCTCACCCCTAGCTGGGACACAATCTTAACCGCCCTGACCCTCCCGCAGAGCGTCAATATGCTGCCTCAGACCCCAATGGAAGCTGAGCCCCAACCAGCACAGGCCCCTGCTAGAAACTAGGGAGGAAAACCACACTCATACGGGTGCCCCACACCAGACTCGCAGCCACCATTAGAACGCAAACCACGCACATCATCTCCCTGAAAGCAAGGTCCGGGTTGCACGGGAGCCAGTCCAGGGTTCAGACCTATTTCCTATTATGTATTGTTTTGTCCTTTTTTAGTTAAAACCCGTCCTCCATAGTTCAACAACACATAAGATCAGGCACAAGCAAAAGCATAGGCACATAAGGCAAGCCACAATAACGGCAGGCAGTTAACCCCATAGCACGTACCCGTAACTTGCCGAGAGATTTCTTTAAATGGACTACATATGTAGTTGCTACATAAAGCAGTTAGTATAATGGTATAATGTAAATGAACCATAACTTAAGATATATTAGGTTTTATAAGTCGGATAGTAATGCCTAAGTAAACAGTCATTATGCGGCGAAATGTCTTGACCGATTGTACAAACTATATATGCTTGTTAATTTGCAAAAATCAAATAAAAACAGATTTAAAAAAATGAGAGGTTCATTGACACAGTCGGTTTAAGACACTCTATTTTCCATATCGGCCATCCTTTTCCGAATCAGAATAGTTTTAAAATCTTTTTTGCTAAATTGTAACACTCCAACAGGATCGTCCGGGCCTCATTTATGAGAAGTGACGCATCGCTGCGTGAAAGCAGCGATGCGTCACTTCTCAGTGCGCCCTCCTTTTGACATGATGGATGCGTCATATTTACTGTATGACGCATCCTGTCGCAAGGAGTTACAGAAACATCAGGATTTCTGACGTACCTGTAGGTGCAAAAGTGAGTCATTGTTGGAGTGTGTCATAAAAGTGACGCAACTCCAGTAATGTGTCCTTTCACATGGGGCAAGCCCCATGTGAAAAGGCTTGCGCCAGTCTTATGTCGGCTGTTAAGCAGGCGTAAGATATTGACACATTTGCGTCCTAAAAGTGACACAGTGAAATCTCAAAGATTTCACTGCGTCACTTCTACGAGGCTTTCTTGCGTCAAAACGCCCACCCTGCATACATTATACCTGGCGCAGGTATAATGTAGCGCAGGGGTTTACAAAGTGACGCCTCTCCCTAGATGCTTCGCTTTGTAAATATGACGCAACATGGCGCATTTTTAACCCTGCTGGTGCCTCACATAAAGTGACGCACCAGCGGGGCATAAGTGACGCAAGGGCTCATAAATAAGCCCCTCAATGTTCAAATTCCCATCCACGTCCTTTAGCGGGCTATTCAGATAAACCAGCCATGGACGTCTCACTCTATATTCCAAGATTATGCAATCTGTTATTATCTCGTTGGTGAATTTAGTGCCATCTTAACTCCATATATTATGCCAAAGGGTGACTGGGCTTGTCTGCAAACCGTCCTCTAAATAGGGGACTGTCAGTTCATTGTGGCCTATGTAATATGAGGTTGACAAGGGCACTGCTAATAATCTACATAGGAAAACATTTTCCTGGGTCAGCAGCGATTTGCAGTTTCTCAGGCCACAAAAAGAGGCTCCATAATTGACACTAGGAATACATTTACCTTTATATAGGGTCGGTAGGTAAAACTTTCTTTTACAGCAAGAGCTTTGACCTTAATGTGATGGGGTTTCTTTTGGGCCTCCCATTCCAGCATGTCATAGTGAATGTTTTCTTTAGATTGATTTTCATATACGAAGTGGAACCGTTGATCAGAATCTGGAGGCCATTGGCAGCTCTAGAGATCAAGACGCATCATCCGCGTACAAGAGGACAGGAGTTAGGCATTTTGGGGCATCTGCTTTAATCGTCTGCAAAAACTAAATATTTTGTAAGTTATATGACATTTAAGCTTACTGATATCTGTCACTCGGTATGTTTGTGGAATTTCACAAAATTGCGTGAAACAACAATGGTACATGGCCGTAAAACTATTAAAAAAATATAAATACATTTCCCTACCTCTTACCACTTTAATAAAGTGGTAATAGGTAAAGACCTACTACTTACCTACATCTAAGGCCCTGACACTGAACAGAGCCAAAGTGTAGGTAAAACAATAAGGCTGGCTTTTCATTGCCTAAAAACAGCCATTACCCAATTATATACTGGCTTGTCATCGCCATGTACGGTACACTGTCACGTTAACGCAGTATAGTATGGCCCAAAATTACAACTTAGGCCTAGCTGCATTATTGGATTCGCTGTTTTGTCTTACTCTGCACACCATAATCTACTTTGCTGCTAAATTTTACAAACATTTGTACGGCACACTACCATGCTCCACTATATGCCATTCCACTCTGCAGCACTCCCCTACAAAAGACTCCACTCTGCACCACTCCACGCTAAGCAATTACACCGTATGCAACTGTATTGTATGCCACTACACTCTATGCAATTACAGTGTACGCAACTCTACTGTATGCCACTACACGCTTCGCAATTACACTGTACGCAACTCCACTGTACACCACTACACTCTATGCTCTTACACTGTGCACCACACCACTCTACACCAGTGCAGTTTTGTCACTCCTCTGTACACCAGTCCACTGGACACAACTCCACTATATTCTACTCTGTGCCACACAACTCCATTCCACTATATGCATCTCCACTCCACTGTATGCTATTCAACTGTATGCCACTCTTTTGTAAGCTACTCTACTCTATGCCATTCAGTGTATGGCATATCCCTCTATGCCACTTAATTTTACACTAATCCATTGGGCACCACTCCAATGTATGCCACACCACAGTAAGCTATTACACTCTACCCCACTCCAGTGTATTCCACTCCAGTCTACACCACTCCACTGTACGCTACTCCACTATACACTATTACACTCTATGCCACTCAACTGTACAGTATTCCACTCTACGGCATTCTACTCTAAGCTATTGCACTGGATACCACTCCACTCTTCGCCACTGCATTATATAACCTACTCCACTATACCCCACTCCAGTCGACACCACTCCACTGTACATCCCTCCATTCTACACTATTCCACTGTATGCCACTCCACTCTACACTATAACACTGTCCGTAACTTCAGTCTTTGCCACTCTGCTGCATTGTATTCCACTCTACACGACTCCAATGTATGCCACTCCACTGTATGCTATTACACTCTACCCCACCCCACAATACACCACTCCAGTATACATCACTTCACTGTACTCCACTCCACTGCACGCTACAACGGGAAACAACCATCACAACGCAACTTTCACAACACACTACCATTATAACAAAACTTTTACAACGCAAGATCCATTACAACGCATGCTATTACAACGCATGCCATTACAACGTAGATGCTATTACAACGCATGCGATTACAACGTAACTATGGGTAAAGTATTTAATTTAAATATTATTAATTTAAATTTAATTTAATTTTCTTAAATTAATTTAATTATTTTAATTATTTTCATTTTTAATTCAATTTAATTGTAATTAATTTTAATTAAACCCCCTGGAATTGGAATAGTAATTTTAACCCCTTCACTATCCAACACTTACCCTACTATTACACCCCCCTGGAGTTAGAATAGTAATTTTAACCCCTACACTATCCAACACTTACCCTACTATTACACCCCCCTGAAGTTAGAATAGTAATTTTAACCCCTACACTATCCAACACTTACCCTACTATTACACCCCCCTGGAGTTAGAATAGTAAATTAAAATATATATATTTTTTAAATGTAATTTAAAAAAATGTATAAACATTTTTGTAATTAAATTAAAATTAAATTAATATTAATAAAATGAAATACTTACTTATACGTACGTTGTAATTGCATGCATTGTAATAGCATCTACGTTGTAATGGCATGCGTTGTAATGGCAGGCGTTGTAATGGATTTTGCGCTGTAAAAGTTGCGTTGTAATGGTATGCGTTGTGAATGTTTGCGTTGTAATGTCATACATTCGCTACAACACTAAGGGGCCCATTAGGATGGCGGGCGGATTGTCCCTGCCAGGCTGGCGGTAGCCACTGCCGGCCTAGCGGGGGCAATCCGCCCGCCATCCGCACCTAAATTAGCCTCCCCATATTAGTATGGCGGGGGACCACGGCAGACGGAAAGACCGTCCACCGCTTTTCCGCCCCGGTCGCCTTGCGGCTGGGGCGGAAAAGGATTAATATGTTGGCGGTGTCTATTAGACACCGTCAGCCATATTACAATGGGCTTTTAGTTAGATGCCTTACAGTGGCGGCGAAAGGCATGCGGTCTTCACTCTGGGGGCCCGCTGCGGGCCCCCAGAGTGAAGGAGAGGTGGGGGTGCACACGGGGGGTACCTGTGGTACCCCCCAGCATTTGCATACACGAAGCGGCAGGCACCGTGCGGTGCCTGCCACTTCGTGTATGCAAATGCATGCATGCATTTTCAGCATTGTGGCGGGCGGTGCAGAGAGCACCGGCGGCCACAATGTTGAAAATGAGAGATGCGCCCACCACTGTGGCGGCGCATCCTAATCCCCACCACGGGACCCCCGCCCTTATGGCGGGCGGTCCCAATCCCTGTAAGGATGGTGGGCGGGCAAAGTCTGCCCGCCATCCTAATGACCTCCTATGTGCTGTTACACTTTACTCCACTCCACAGTGCACCACTCCAGCCTTCTTTACTCCACTGTATCCCACAATTCCACTTTTCCACTCTGTGCCACTCTACTCTGTGCTATTCTGCTTTATGCCATTCCACTGTACGCTACTTCACTCTATGCCACTCCAGTGTACTCTCCTCCACTCCTTGTAACTGCACTCTACTACGCTCTATGCTGCTCTATTAGACTCTACTCCTTTCTCCATACACTCCACTGTCAAACTTTGTACTTGATTCTAGCCTGTATACTCTATCATACAACACTCTACTCCACCCTACAACAGTTTCTAACACTGTACAACACAGCACGCCTCTCTACTCTATGAGACGCACCTCTAATTTAGAATGGATTAACGTCACTCCACTGTACAACACTCAACTCTACATTTCGACACACCACTAAACTGTATTTAATGCTGCTCCCCTCTAAAATACTCAACTCCACAATACGACATACCACACCACTCCACTGTATAACTCTTTACTCTACTGTACGCTGCGTTGCTCCACTGTACTGGACTCCCCTCTATTTCACTCTACAATACTCTACTCTGCGGCACTATACTGTACTGTACTACATTCCACTTTACAACACTCTAATAATTGATACTCCACACTTTGATTTGAAACACTTTTTTAATTAAAAAATTAAAACCATTAACATACAATAAAAGAAAAAAGGTTAAGGATAATTTAGAGTTAGACATAGCTTAGGTATTTTTCTATACTAACCCAACTTAAAATACACAAACATTACAAATTGCAAAGTTATAATTTCAATGTATAACGTATAACTCCAAAAACAGTCTTGTCACCTAATTTGCAAAACGACATGAGCTATGACTCATGCCTTTTCCATGCACTGGTTATACCCTTGCATACTGCATCACAGCCTTCACAACACTTAGAACTTCTCAAATGACATCATTTGTCACAACACAGTGCATGGTAGAGTGGTGAGTTCTCCAGTATTGGACCTTTCATAGATTCACATGCTTAAATCATTCCCTGTTGTCAAAGTGGGAGTCCCACGGGACACTTAGAAAGCAGTGTGATGTTAGACATTGCCTGGAAAGAGCATCAAGCCTTTACTTTAGTAACACATCTCTATCATCTAAAAGAGACCAAACTTCAACCAACCAGGTTCTTTTACCCTCTAGAACACTCTCCTCAGAGGCTTCTGTCACTCAGATTTCTTACCACATGTCGTGAGAAATTCTCCCCTGAGCTCTGCTCAGTTCAACCTATATTCAATATTCAAAGATATGTATGTGCTGCTCAATTAAATGAAAATGTACCTGTAGGGAGTGCATGTGAAATTTGTCAAGATAACTTGATTAAGTACTATTCTACGTATTACCGGGGATTTACACCCAGACATGCACTGTTCTTGCGGGTCGTGGAGTTTGCCATTCAAAAAAATATATATAAATTCAGGTAATATAGTTATTTCAAGTAACTATATCTTTCTCCCCAAGCTAACTATAACTTGCACCCTAGCCATGAACTGCTAATCACACCACAAGTGCACTGTGTATATTTGTGTGTGTGTGTGTGTGTGTATATATATATATATATATATATATATATATATATATATATATATATATATATATATATATTACCTACTGGCGGTCGCCAGTAGGTAGTTATAGTTAGGATAATTTTCAATGTTAAATCTCAACATTCTATTTTGAATAACTTTGGCGCCGGTTGACGAATCTGCCTGAAATTTTCAGGAAAATGGTCTCATGGCGGTCCGGTCCTTCCCTGAAAGTTTGGGGGGGATTCATCAAGCGGGGGCCGAGATAAAAGGGGGGTCCCAAAACGCGTTTTCCCCATGTTAATTTCCATAGGGCGGTCGATTTCACTTTTAGCCCGAACGGCTGAATGGATTTCCACCAAACTTGGCAAAATTGTAGGGACTGGTAGCCCGATGTGCCTTTGCTATGTCTCAAGATATGTGCTTCAGTGGATTTTGAGAAATTAACGTCCAAAAAAATATATATATCTGTAGCCGCGCTCCGGTACGCGCACCAGTGAGCGCTCCAGGCGCGACACGCGACTTGCGCGCAGAAAGCTGATTGGCTCTCAGTTGTCTGTAAACATTCTAAACAGTCCGGAGCGGCCGCCATCTTGTCTATCGGTAAAATCTAGTCATAAGAGGTGGCAAAAACAAAGGGTGGAATTGACCATAAGGGGGCAGGGTAGACCCCCCCTGACCCCCTAGGTTTGATATGGGGGCCATTAAAGGGCCCCGCGGGCCTCAAAAAAATTTTTTTTTTTGCGTTTTTCGCGGGGGGAGCGCCCGGTGCGCGCACCGGGAAGCGCTCCAAGGAGGGTACTATGGAAAAATAATCACTTTAAAAAATTGTATGTTTATTAATTGTTTTTTTTAATTTTTTTTATTTTATGTAAGTACCTACATGTAGGTACTAATGAAGAGACTTAAATTTAATGTTCACCATCTTCTTTGTAGACATCTTGCATGTTGTTATTGTATTTTTTGTGGTATATGGAATTCATAATATAGTCTGTCTGGAAAGGAGAAACAGATCTTTTAAGCACTCCCTGAGAATTTCTAGGGGATCATGAGTAGTCTATCCTGTTCACTTATGAAAATGAGGTGTAAAATATTCATATGAGATAATATAGTGGGAGAAAGGTAGTAACTATGAGTAAACTTACTATGTAACAGAAAAATAGTTGAACAGTATACTATAAGTCTCACTTTATATTTTAAACATTTTTGGTAATACTTCATGAATTACATATAAAAAAGAATATTGTCTGAAACAATTGAAATTATTAAAGATAAATTTATTCCTCTGATTCTTTTTCATAATTTAATAAAATTTCTAACATAATATTGTCCGGAATTTCCTCATAATTATATGTACATGATTCAATTTCTTCCAAACATTCTATAAACTGTTCATCCAAAGAGTCATCCATGAAATCAACTTCTTTTTTTTCATCTTCTGGTTTTTCCACCTTTACTTTGATAGAAGTATCATTTGCCTTATTTTCTCCTTCCATTTTCTTTCTGAAAATTGCATATAAATTAACTATATTAGTAGAGCTAGTATACCAGAGAAGCCTAACTCAATCCATAACTATTACAGAGAAGTCTATCTCTATCTCTAACTATTAAAGAGGGATAGCATATCACTAACAGAATATTTTTTAAGAAATAAACTTAAAGTGTACAATATACTTCCATAATTAGAAGTTACCTTAGAGAAATTAGTTGAAGTTGTCAGTGAAATTTGTTTTCAAGTGTACTTCAGGAAGCAGTAGTCAAAATGGCTGTGTTTCCCTCTCTTCTTTTATATATATTCTTGTACTTAACCAATCAAACGTCAGGAAATCATCGTAGAAAATGAGAGATACTTTTTAATTGGTTGTAAATTCTAACATTACAAGTGTGTTTTTGTCATGTAATTTACCTCAGGATATTTAGACATGCCTGTAGCCTAAATGTCTCAATGGAATTTCACCAAATTTGGGCAAATGGTAGGGACTGCTATGTAGTAGGGCCTATTCTATATTTGATGAAAGTGTCTCCATTTGGTTTTCCGTAAATTACTTTCCCACCTTTTTTTATCGAGCGCTTACTGGTGCGCGCACCTTTACGCGCACCGGCAGCGTTACGGGAGTCCTCCATTTTGTGTTTTGGTACAATCGAGACACAAGATGGAGGGTAAACAATGTTCGGAATGGATAGAAGGGGGCACTGTAGAGACTTCTTGACCCTCTAGGTTTTCTGAGGGGGGCTTAGGAGGCTCATAAACGTGAAAAAAAAAAAAAAATTCTTTAATTTTTCGCGGGGGAAGCGCCTGGTGCGCGCACCGTTAAGCGTACCCGAAAGCGTATTTTGGTGAAAAATAGTGAAAAAAGTTAGAAAAAAATAAACGCTTTGAATGATCAGAGTTAGGGTAGCTCTGAAAAGAGCTTTTGGGTTCTGTGGTTGATTTAGGTACCTACAAGTAGGTTCCAATACACATTCTTAAATTCAGGAGGAATATTCTATTCCCCTCATCTGAGAAGTGCACTCCATCTCCTCTGTAGATGTCTTGCATGTTGTAACGCAAGTTATTATTGTATAATGAACCCATTCCATAGTCTCTCATGTAAGCAGAAACAGATTTATTTACATGTTTCCGTGCTTTCTCAAATTGTGGACCAAATTGGTTGGACCAGTTCCATTTCTGTCTTTGGCATATATTGGAATATACCAAGGCAGTGTGGGGAAAAAGTATCATCAATTGATGAAAGGTGTCCTTTAATAGCATTTCCAGACCTACCCCAGTTAATGTGCCTAGATCGTTTCCACCACAGTGCACAATTATAAGGTCAGGTTCTGGCAGATGCAAAAAGGTTTTCACCAATGGTATCAATTGGTGACATTTTAATCCTCTGTGGCCAATCCACTTGATTTCCACATTTGATAAATCAAGGTTATGAAAATTTCTGCTAGCTGCATACCTTTGAGCCCAGTGGATGTAGCTATGTCCAATAACCCAAACAGAGTACATGATGTGAGAAGGTTCTGGTCCAGTCAGATGAAGTGTGGGAATGAAATGGCAGTTGGAACAGTAGGAGTTCACAAAAAAATAATTGTGGAGTTTCTGTGCTCTTGAATCACTAGCAATGATTGGTGGATTCAGATAGTTGAAAACTGAAAGTTAGGGTGTATGGTTATGTTGTGTGAAAGAAGCAATTTGAATGGTTTAAAAAAAGTCACCAAAAGCAAAAATACCCTGTATAGGCTGCTGTATTGACAGGTCAAACATCCTTGCTGAGTTAATTTGCAACATTGTAAGATAAACTTTTGAACCTTACAGTTCAGTTAGGAGGGAGTTGCTATGGTAACAGATAGAAAGGTTTGAGAGGGGGATGGGTGTTGGTTTGAAAATAGTGAGGGAAGAGTTTTCATTGGTTGAATTAAGGCATATGTGTACAAAGATAGAGATTTTCTATGCCAGTCTTGGTTTCAGTGTATTGAGAGCACACCTTTTCCTCTGCTAAAGAAAAATTGGTGTGTGTGTCTGACACTGTTTTCAATCTCCAAAAGCATTTCTAAAGGTAAGTAATGATTCATTTAATTTAGATAGAGATTTATTTTCTCTATGGAGAATATTTGGAAGCAGATAGTTATGTTTTAGAAGTGAAATTGTATGTTAGTATATAAGTCCTGTGCAGTGTTTTTTACATGTTATTTAAAAATCGATTTTGGGTGCAAATGAATGGTATTTTTATTTGGCCCTTATTTATGAATACCATGTGCAGCTGATGCATGACTTTAAACATGGGTAATAAGTGATGCACTGGTGGCGCCAGGCTTTTATAAATGAGGCCCTGACTTTGTTTGATGATATTGAGTGGTTGTAGTTAGGTTCTGTGCAGTGTTTCTTACATGTTATTGAAAAATCGATTTTTGGGTGCAATTGATTGGTATATGTATTTGGCCCTTATTTATGATTGCCATGTGCAACTGATGCATGACTTTAAACATGGGTAATAAGTGACGCACTGGTGGCGCAAGGCTTTTATAAATAAGGCCCTGACTTTGTTTGATGATATTGAGTGGTTGTACTTAGGTTCTGTGCAGTGTTCCTTACATGTTATTCAAAAATCGATTTTTGGGTGCAATTGATTGGTATATGTATTTGGCCCTTATTTATGAATGCCATGTGCAGCTGATGCATGACTTTAAACATGGGTAATAAGTGACGCACTGGTGGCGCAAGGCTTTCATAAATAAGGCCCTGACTTTGTTTGATGATATTGATTGGTTGTACTTAGGTTCTGCGCCGTGTTTCTTACATGTTATTGAAAAATGGATTTTTGGGTGCAATTGATTAGTATATGTATTTTGCCCTAATTTATGATTGCCATGTGCAACTGATGCATGACTTTAAACATGGGTAATAAGTGATGCACTGGTGGCGCCAGGCTTTTATAAATGAGGCCCTGACTTTGTTTGATGATATTGAGTGGTTGTAGTTAGGTTCTGTGCAGTGTTTCTTACATGTTATTGAAAAATCGATTTTTGGGTGCAATTGATTGGTATATGTATTTGGCCCTTATTTATGAATACCATGTGCAGCTGATGCATGACTTTAAACATGGGTAATAAGTGACGCACTGGTGGCGCAAGGCTTTTATAAATAAGGCCCTGACTTTGTTTGATGATATTGAGTGGTTGTACTTAGGTTCTGTGCAGTGTTCCTTACATGTTATTCAAAAATCGATTTTTGGGTGCAATTGATTGGTATATGTATTTGGCCCTTATTTATGAATGCCATGTGCAGCTGATGCATGACTTTAAACATGGGTAATAAGTGACGCACTGGTGGCGCAAGGCTTTCATAAATAAGGCCCTGACTTTGTTTGATGATATTGATTGGTTGTACTTAGGTTCTGCGCCGTGTTTCTTACATGTTATTGAAAAATGGATTTTTGGGTGCAATTGATTAGTATATGTATTTTGCCCTAATTTATGATTGCCATGTGCAACTGATGCATGACTTTAAACATGGGTAATAAGTGACGCACTGGTGGCGCAAGGCTTTCATAAATAAGGCCTGACTTTGTTTGATGATATTGAGTGGTTGTACTTAGGTTCTGTGCAGTGTTCCTTACATGTTATTCAAAAATCGATTTTTGGGTGCAATTGATTGGTATATGTATTTGGCCCTTATTTATGATTGCCATGTGAAACTGATGCAGAAATATATGAACATTATACTGTTCATCCTTTGCATTCCAAAGAAGTAATGGGAAATGCAATTGACTTGTTTCAAATGAAGGCAGCAAAAGGAAGTCCCATTAGTGTATGGGAAGAAAGTTTGGAAGCTCGTTGTTTTCCACAATTATTTCCAACAGGTTGTGGTGGACGATATGATGATCGACCAGTTCAAATTCCTGCAGCTGAATACCGGACTCTAAGATTATATGCAGAAGATCCAAGGTTTCGTCAATGCATTCCATATTTATTTCATCTACTGTTTGAAAGTGATTTGTCTGGGCTTTCTTATGCAGTTAATCATATATTAAAAAGTGGACCTCATTTGCAAAATGTATGTGCAAGGGACTTTATGGAGAAAGTTAATCTGCAAGACAGTATTTTGGAATCTCAGCTAATCAATCTCATGGCATGTCAACGTGGAACCAACGAGTATTGGTTTCGTCGTCATGGAGAATTGAAATGTATGCTAAGAAACTTAGGAACTCCTACATGGTTCCTCACTCTTAGCTGTGCTGAGTATGCATGGGACGATTTACTTCAATTTCTACGAGAGGCAAATGAAAACATACCAAATATAGAATTGAAAACACCAGGAGAACTGTGTTCTTTAGATCCAGTGAATGTTTGCAGATATTTTAATCATAGATTTGAAGCTATGATGTCTTTTATTACCAACAAAAAAAATCCTCCCCTTGGAGAGGTTTTGGATTTCTTTTGGAGGAAGGAATATCAAGCGAGAGGTGCTCCTCATATACATATGTTGTTGTGGATTAAAGATGCACCCAAATTTGGATCAGATTCAGATGAAACAGTGATGAGTTTCATTGAAGAGTATTCAACATGTGCTGTTCCAAAATCTACTGAAGAAAACAATTTAAGGCAACAAGTTTTACGTTTTCAATCTCATCGTTGTGGAAAGTACTGTCGTCGAAAATTTAAAAACAAGGAAAAGTACTACACGAAATGTCGTTTTGCATTTCCTCGACCAGTGATTTCTAAGGGAAGAGTAAATAATTTGATGTCATCTCTACGACATACTGTGACGAGAAAATCTCCCAAAAACACATATAATTTGAAAAGAAATGAAGAATCTAAGTACATCAACGATTACAACCCAGTGATTTTGTCCATGTGGAATGCTAACATGGATATTCAGTTCGTTGCTGACAACTCTATTGCTGTGGCTCGATATGTGACATCTTACATCACCAAAAAAGAAAAGACAGAACTGAAGGAAATGTGGGAGGACATTTCACATGAAAAGAGTCTAAGCAAGAAATTATACAGTTTCAGTCTGAAGATGTTGTCGCATCGAGAAATTGGAGCATATGAATGTTCTGATCGGTTATCATCAGCAAGTCTCTATGCCAAATCAAGAACAATCATTTGGGTGAGTCTTGGTCTTGCTGCAACACGAAACCGAGTTTTGAAATCTGTACAAGAAATTGAATATTTGGCGGAAAAAGAACCAAACAGTACAGATATTTTGAAGACAAATATGTTGGATACATACTATCCAAATAGAAGTACTCACCTTGAGAACACATGTTTGTATGAAGTTCTTCAAAACTACAGTTATAAGAGGAACATCACAGAAGATATCAATAATGGAAAATATGCACTCATTGGCTATGAAGGATGTCTAGTGAAGCAGAAAAAAGGCCATTTGATTAATCATCGCAAATTGAGTTGTGAAGTTCCAGACAAAAGAGAATTTTACTATTTAGCTCTTTTGCAACTCTTTAAGCCATGGCGTACAGAAGAGGAACTACTTGGAGATTTTCTCTGTTATGAAGACTCTTTTAATGCAACTAAGGATACCATAGAATGTCCTATTTTTCTAAATTATCTGCAAATGTTGAATGAAGAAATGGAGCAAGAAACCACAATTGCTGAAGAGATAGCTAGAAACAGTTCTCAAGATAGTCAGAGTTCTACTTCATTGAGCCAGGATCCACTAGGAGGACCAATTATCCAAAATGAAGCTGCCACTGCCATGGATGAGGTGGAAAGAGCTATGGAACAAGCTCAACAGGATGGAGTTAACTTAGAAGATTTGGTAACGCAACTAAACATTGAGCAGAAAAAGATATATGATGAAGTCACAGAGCAGATTGAACATGGATTCAGACATGAGAAAAAAGAGTGCTCATGTATATTATTTGACCCTGTCCGACTGTATGTAAGTGGAGAAGCGGGGACAGGAAAAAGTTTTCTAATTAAAGCCGTTGCAAGTTATCTGCAGAAAAGGACTGATTCACCACTGTCTTGTGTTGTAACTGCTCCAACTGGTCTGGCAGCACATAACATTAAAGGGATTACTCTACATCGTTTATTGATGCTGCCAGTTGAACATGATAATAAATTGCATTACAACAAGCTATCTGGAGATGCGTGTTCTGAAGTTTCAAGAGTCTTGAAGAAAATGAAACTTCTTATCATAGATGAAGTAAGCATGGTCTCAAATCTAATGCTTGCTTTTGTGCATTTGAGAATGCAAGAAATTCTTAAAACAGACTATGATGTGTTATTTGGAGGAAAACACATTATTGTTTTTGGAGATCTATTGCAGTTGACTCCAGTAAAAGGACAACCAGTGTTTAAAATGCTCACGCATGAAGATACCAGGAAGTCCCTTGGAAGCATTGGAAATGTTAATATATGGCTAAATTTTAAATATGCTGAACTGCTTCAAAATATGCGACAGGCCAAGGATGAAGATTATAAAAATATTCTACAAGATGTAAGAATTGGAAAAATGACTGAGAAAGGGAAAAAAGCTTTGCATAGTCGATTAATTTCAAATTTGTATCCAAATGAAAACATTCTTCCAGAGAATATTTTTAAAAAAATGACTAAGAAGAAATCTGGGATATGTTTGATGCCAACTCTGCAAGAATGTTCCATCTTCAACCAAAAAATGTTAGACTTAGAAAATGAAGAGATTGTGAAACTGGAAGCAATAGATAAAATAGAGCATATGGGTGCAACAATTGTTTTGTCAGAAAATTTGAAAACTAAATTGCATTCATTGGAGAAAAGTATTTCAAAAACAGCTGGTTTTGAAAAGACTCTGAATGTGTGTTTAAATTGTCGTATCATTTTGAGAAGGAATTTAAATGTTGAAAGCGGTCTGGTAAATGGAGCAATGGGTTATGTTGTTGATTTTGTGAATTACAGAAATAGAGATGGAATTGAATTTTTAAAAATAAAATTTGATGGCATTGAACAAGTACAACAAATAAGTCGTTGTTCTGCTAGATTTTTACTTGTAAAAGACTTATATGTTCGCCGAAAACAGTTTCCTGTTTGTTTGGCGTATGCAGTGACAATTCATAAATCTCAAGGTTTAAGTGTAGATAGTGCATTGGTGAACATTGGAAGATCTGTGTTTAAAGAGGGTATGGCATATGTGGCATTATCTCGAGTCAGAACTTTATCAGGATTGTACTTGATTGCGTGTGATGAGACAAAGATTTCTGCCGATCTAGATTGTGTTAAAGAATACAATAGGTTAAGAAGAGAGTATGCTCCACATTTGCCTCAATATCCTCTGTTTGAAAAACGTGTGGTAGGCCGAAAAAGAAGAAATGAGGATAATTGTAGTGAGGTAGTTGCAAAAAGACAAAAAGTAGAGAAAACTGTAATTGAAAACAGGAAGAAAAAGAATTGTGGAGAAAATGTTGTTGGATTTCAGTTTGAAAACAGTTCTGGTGTCAACTGCTATGCTAATGTAGTGGTTAATGTTGTTTTTTTTCTTAAAAGTTTACAAGAACAGATTGTTGAAAATCGGGATCAAAGATTGTGTGGTTTATTGAATTCTGTGTTTCAGAAATGTAGCAGTGTTACAGCACAAATAGAAAGTGTAACAGAAATTCGAAATATTTTAGATTTGTGTTCTGGTCAAGATAAATTTTCACAGAACATTCAGCAGGATTGTCAGGAATTTTTAATGTATATGTTTGGTGTTTTGGAAGATGAAGGTGTAGATGTAGATAATCTTTTCAGTCTTTCTTATCAATGGCAGCATGACTGCCACAATTGTAGTTTATCAAGTACTACTACAATAGACACTGAAAGATTTATATATTTGACTTTACCAGACTGTAAATCAGTGTCTTTTAAAAATCTAGTTAAAGCAGCAGATCATAATATGGTGTGTACCCAATGTAACTGTACAATGCTGTCCACATTATTTATACAAAGGTATGGGCAGTATATTATTTTGGTTTTCCAACGATGTAGACCTGATGGAACTAAATTGACAACTTCTATCAAAAATTTTGTGGCTTCTCAGTTATCAATTTCTGGAAGGACCTTTACAACTGAAGCTATTATTTATCATGATGGATCTTCGACCACCTCAGGACATTATACATGCTACTTAAAATCTGAAAATGGATGGAGTTACTGCAATGATTCTCATTTAACTTATAAACAACGTTTGCCTTATGACTCTACAAATTCTTATCTAGTGTTTTTAAAACCAAAGTTTTAGTAAAGGGAATTGGCCTTTGAAGACGGGAATAGTTAATAAAAGTTAGTTAGTTAGTTAGTTAATCTAATATTTGAAATTATTTATCTCATGTAGATACTTTAAGTGGATCTCAAAGTAAAAAATACTGATATATCTGACACAAATTGGCCGTGAGGAAAATGTAAGATATGATGTTGTTAGAAGTTGATGAAATCGAAGTTATAGAGCACAGCAGACTTTTTTTCACCAAAAGGACCTTCACTATCTGCAATCTCATGTAGATACTTTAAGTGGATCTCAAAGTAAAAAATACTGATATATCTGACACAAATTGGCCGTGAGGAAAGTGTAACATATGATGTTGTTAGATCTTTTTTCATAGGAAGTCGATGAAATGGAAGTTATAGAGCACAGCAGACTTTTTTCCACCAAAAGGACCTTCACTATCTGCAATTTGGTCTCACGGAAAAGTAAGTGAATCAAAGATTAGTGTACTTATATGAGATGTATGTTTGAATGGGTTTTTTTAAACACAATCTTTTAGATTGTGTTTTTTTTTTCCCGCTGTTATATGATGAAGACTTTGATCTCACTAATTTAAGTGAAATTCAATATATTCTGAGAACAGCAAAAATAAATAATGTAACATATTGTAGAAGTTATTGTGTAGTTTGCATTGTGTAATTTATATTGTGTTCACATTGTCTTATACTCATTTTCTTTTTCACCCTTATTTACCTCTCTTTACTAATTTACACTCTTTTTTCATCGCTGTTTCTTTAGTGCACTTCATTCACAACTTCTTAATCTAATAGGAACTGTCTGCATTTCCTCTGTTCCTTCCACCACTTTTTATCTTTTTCATATTCTCACAGTACCACTGCTTTAGTTTCCTAACCCTCTCTTTCTTTTTCTCCTTTTTTTTTCTTTCGCATCCATTGTACTGTAGTTCACTTAGTTCTTCCTTTTGTCTTTCTGTGTACTTACTCTCTCACTCCTGTTTTATCCATCGTTCTATACTAACTTCATTCCTTTCATCCCTTCACTCTGTTACTTTACTTCACTCACTCTCAATCATCTTCTATTCCTCTTTTTTATTTATAGTTTCTCAATCAGACTTCTCTCCTTTTCACTCATTTTTCTTTTATTTTCTTATCTTTACTGATTTTGATTTGATATCTTACATTCTTTTAGTATCTTATTTACCTTTAGGAATTTGTTCTCTTTCTATTTCTTTTTCCTTTTTTTTTCTCTTTCTACATTACTTTCTTTCTGTTTTTGTATCCTTCACTATTGCATCATTTCTTAGTAAACTTTTGTAGATTTTTAAACCTCATGAACTGTTGTTTCTATTTTATTATATATTTTTAAGAAATTATAACGTGTTTTTTCTTTTATCTTTCATAGATACAAGTTTGCATTGATTATATGGTAAGTGTGTTTACAAAATCTTTTTTGTTATCACCTTTTGTTTTATTTTCACTATTTTTCTGTCACCCTACCGCACCCCTATTTCCTTACTTTGCTTCCCTCACTTATTCTTTTGTTCCATGTTTACTTCCGACCACATTCAATTTCTTTCAGTACTTCTGCCTATGCACACTCCTTCACTTACCTTTTTTACTGGTTCACTTAGTCCCTTTGTGACAGTCCTTCTTTTACTCTCTCTCTTGTTTGTCTCTATTACTCCCCATGTGTTACCCTTATTCACTTACATGTACCCTCTTTCACCCCTTTTTACTTATATTCACTGATATTTACTTTCCCTCAATCACTGCTATTCTTTTCCTCTGATTCCGTCACTACCTGACATTCCCATACTTAACTGTCCTTCTTTTTACTTTCAACATCCATTTACAATCTCCCTTAACCTCTGCTTTAGTCTTCTTCCTATTTCTTCTTTCTTTTGCTCCCTTATTCATTTTTCTTTTCTCAGTTACTTCCTTTTACACTTTTTATCTGTCTTACTATCTATTACACAGTCCCTCCTTCATTTTTTTTTCTTTTTTTTTGTTAGTGCGCTGACGGTACGCGCACCGGTGCGCGCACCGAAAGCGAAATATAAAAAAAAATATTTTAAATTAAAAATATTATCTCAATATACATTATAGTGTTCATTTTTACAAAAACATACTTTAGCAATTCACTAAAAAACACATAGGTATGAGTCTGTATAAAAAGTTAGGAATTAGCATTAAAAAAACCTATGAAATTCACTGAAAAAACCAAAGGTTTCACACCAGTTATAGTTAGGAATTAGCATTTAAAAAACCTATGAAATTCACTGAAAAAACCATAGGTTTCACACCAGTTATAGTTAGGAATTAGCATTTAAAAAACCTATTAAATTCACTGAAAAAACCATAGGTTTCACACCAGTTATAGTTAGCTGGAAATTTTACTGATATAAAACCATTGAAATTCCCACGTTATAGTTAGTCGGACTCACTATAACTTGCGCGTGCAATGCACTGCTGATGACATCACATATTACATCACTCATGACATGGTCAGTGACATCACTCATGACACCATCCTTGTGACACAGTGACAGACCTCCTTTCACTATAATGTAACCCTTGAGACACATATTGAAAAATAGAAACTGAAATTTTTTAAAAAATGGAGATACCTATATCAGTTACAACAAGCAATTCAGTAATTCCACTATCTATATACACATCCACTCATTCACCAATAGTTCTATATAGTCACTCATACATATACTCACTCATCATATGAAGTGATACACCTATACATCCTGTTACACACCGACATTCATCCAAAAGTTACTCACACACATATTCACACGTGCAAATAAACTATTGGACATCCATTTATTTGAATATAGAGTTATACACACACTTCCACCTTACTTCTATTTAAAATTACACATATTTATTCTCTTAAACAATCACTTATAGAAACACATACTTATTTAAACAGGAACTCTTACAATCTCTTACTCTCACATATACTCACTTATATACATCAATATTCATATATACTAGATTAAAACATATGTAGTTACTGATAAAGACACTAGTGAGACAGTCATTCACTCACTAACAAACACATATAGACACTCATCCACCCATACAGTCCTGTACATATGTTGTCTTCAAAACACATACAAACAAAGAGTCAGTCACTCATGCATCTATGTGCTAAGTAATACCCCCACCAAACCATATAGACACTCATACTGATACTAATAAAAATATCTAATAACCCATATACATACACATGAGTGGATGTGTATTAGATAGTGGTATTACTGAATTGGTTGTTGTAACTGGTATGGGTATATCCACTTTTTTGAAAATATTAGTTTCTATTTTTGAATATGTGTTTCATGGGTTACATTACACTGAAAGGAGGTCTGTCACTGTGTCACAAGGATGGTGTCATCAGTGATGTCATGAGTGATGTCACTGACCATGTCATGAGTGATGTAATATGTGATGTCATCAGCAGTGCATTGCACGCGCAAGTTATAGTGAGTCCGACTAACTATAACGTGGGAATTTCAATGGTTTTATATCAGTAAAATTTCCAGCTAACTATAACTGGTGTGAAACCTATGGTTTTTTCAGTGAATTTAATAGGTTTTTTAAATGCTAATTCCTAACTATAACTGGTGTGAAACCTATGGTTTTTTCAGTGAATTTCATAGGTTTTTTAAATGCTAATTCCTAACTATAACTGGTGTGAAACCTTTGGTTTTTTCAGTGAATATATATATATATATATATATATATATATATATATATATACACACATACATACATACATATATATGTACTAATATATTATATAATATATATGCAGTTAGAAATCGTCAGATGCCTTCTTTCCTCCCTTTGAGAAAGGCCAAGGTGGCCGAAATGCATAAGGAAAGGGAACGCTGTTTTTGATAAGTAAATGCTAAGGAGCATATTAGCAAAAACCTCGTTAAAATTGTTGCCGTTTTAGCGGCAGGAAACTGCAGCTAAAACTGGATGTGCAGAAAACCAGGTTAGGTGTCCTGCATATGTAACCTGGGCTTCTATTGGAATTCTATAACGCATATTAGCAAGCCATTATCGCTGTTTTAGCTGCAGTTTCCTGCTGCTAAAACAGCAATAATTTTAATGAGGTTCTTGCTAATATGCCCCCAAATTCCATTGTAATGTGTGTGGCTCAACTCCTTTCTGAGTGTGAGAGGCTTGGTGAGATATTACAGGGCTTGGTCCTGCCGTGAGCGATGCACCACCAAGAAAAGAGCTCCATAACTGCCCGACATGGACTGCTTTGTTGTGACGGTCAAAACCAATAAGGGTAGCAGTAGCCACCAGGGAATGGACCTTGGTTTGGACCCTAGCGGACCTCAAAATTGATTGCAAAGGATTACAGTGAAACTCAACAAGTTTTAAAAACTACAAGAGCATCTCCCACCAGAGGGAAATAATTGAGTGACCTTTACAGCACACTACAAATACCAGCATGCTCGAAACATTTGATCTAACGTAATGCCCACCAGGGTCCAAAAATCAGATAAAGGAGCAACCAGCTGGTCCGTGTGCTGTTCGAATCGTCAGATGCCTTCGTTCCTCCCTTTGAGAAAGGCCAAGGTGGCCGAAATGCATCAGGAAAGGGAACGCTGTTTTTTTACAAGTAAATGCTAAATTCCATTGTAATGTGTGAGGCTCAACTCCTTTCTGTGCGTGAGAGACTTGGTGAGATATTACACGGCTTGGTCCTGCCGTGAGCGACGCACCACCAAGAAAAGAGCTCCATAACTGCCCGACACTGACTGCTTTTTTGTGGCGGTGAAAACCAATAAGGGCAGCGGTAGCCACCAGGGATTGGACCTTGGGTTGGACCCTAGCAGACCTCAAAATTGATTGCAAGGGGTTACAGTGAAACTCAGCAAGTTTTAAAAACTACAAGAGCATCGCCCACCAGAGGGAAATAATTGAGTGACCTTTACAGCACACTACAAATACCAGCATGCTCGAAACATTTGGTCTAACGTGATGCCCACCAGGGGATAAAAATCAGATAAAGGAGCAATCAGCTGGTCCATGTGCTGTTGGAAATCATCAGATGCCTTCGTTCCTCCCTTTAAGAAAGGCCAATGTGGCCGAAATGCATCAGGAAAGGGAACGCTGTTTTTTACAAGTAAATGCTAAATTCCATTGTAATGTTTGCAGCTCAACTCCTTTCTTCTGTACGTGAGAGGCTTGGTGATATATATATATATGATCAAGGGAGCTTGACTCCCGAAACGCGTTGATGGATGTAACTAAATACTAAATAAAAAGCCTAATTGAAAGATATCCACGAATGAGTGCCGGATGACTTCTTTGAACAAACAAAAGAAATCCCATTCTGAATATATATATATATATATAAATATATAAATATATATTACCTACTGGCGGTCGCCAGTAGGTATATATAGTTAGGATTTTTTCTCTATGGGATTTTTGAAAATTCTATGTCTAATAACTTTGGCGTTTGTGGACGGAATTGGCTGAAATTTTCAGGAAAATGGAACATTTTGTTTCTGAGCAGCCCCTGACAATTTGAGGGGGTTTCATCAAGGGGGGGCCGAGAAAAAAGGGGGGTCCTAAAACGCATTTTTCCCATGTTAATTTCCATAGGGCGGTTGGCCTCACTTTTAGCTCAAACGGCTGAATGGATTTGCACGAAACTTGGCAAAATTGTAGGGACTGTTAGCCCGATGTGCCTTTGCTAGGTCTCAATATATGTGCTCCAGTGGATTTTGAGTAATTTAGGTTCAAAAAAAGATATATATCAGGGCGGAGCCTAACCACACATCTGATCTGATTGGCTGTCAGCACTTCATCCAAGAAGTGTTGGCAGCCATCTTGGGACCAATATACATGATAGCACCTCATTAAAAAGCATTGTAGTTAATAGAGGGTCTTAGGACTTTAGTTACATTATAAATCATTTGTTGATGGTACCATACTCGTTTTAGGAATTGTGGTGGGTTCTAAGGTGATTTTACCATGTGAAAAAACCTTCTGCTGTGATATCATGAATATTGTTTGAAAGAAAACTAATATCTCATGATTTTCCCACAGTGGTTTGGAAGGGGATCTATAAGCTAAACTGAAAGCATATTTTCTGTAAATTCACATTATCTTTCTCAGTCATGTGAAAATGAAGTCTGACATTCTCAGTAAAACATGTACATCCAACAAGGACAGAGACTGTCAGTTGATTCCTTTGTGTTCTACTGCGGCCTCCTAGAGTGTTCTAAAGAACAACTAGAGCGCTAACAGTCCTACTTATTACAAAGGTATGGCACACCTGAAGCCATCTTGATTGGAATAAAGTGGTAACTCTTAAAACATTTAATTTAAAAAGAAACAACATGAGGGGGTATATTCTGCCATAGAAAGTATGATTAGTGCTGCAGAATGAAAAATTAGGGCACATTTTGAGTGACTTCTCAAATCCTTTTCTATTTCATTAAAACATTATGACATGCAGTCTCCCAAAATGGCCACCAGAGACAAAAGAGCCCAAATGTAGCCCAAATATCACCCAGATGTAGCCCAAGTATAGCCCAATGACAGAATGTCCCAGAGTGTTCTAAAGAACAACTAGAGCGCTAACAGTCCTACTTATTACAAAGGTATAGCACACCTGGAGCCATCGTGATGGGAATAAAGTGGTAACTCTTAAAACATTTAATTTAAAAAGGAACAACATGAGGGGGTATATTATGCAATAGAAGGTATTATTAGTGCTGCAGAAAGAAAAATTAGGGCACATTTTGAGTGACTTTTCAAATCCTGTTCTATTTCATTAAAAAATTCTGACATGCAGTCTCCCAAAATGGCCACCAGAGACAAAAGAGCCCAAATGTAGCCCAAATATCACCCAGATATAGCCCAAGTATAGCCCAATGACAGAATGTCCCAGAGTGTTCTAAAGAACAACTAGAGCGCTAACAGTCCTACTTATTACAAAGGTATGGCACACCTGAAGCCATCTTGATTGGAATAAAGTGGTAACTCTTAAAACATTTAATTTAAAAAGGAACAAAATGAGGGGGTATATTTTGCCATATGAATTATGATTAGTGCTGCAGAAAGAAAAATTAGGGCACATTTTGAGTGACTTCTCAAACCCTCTTCAATTTCATTAAAAAAATTCTGACATGCAGACTGAAACATGCACTTTGAATACCAGCAGCAGACGTCCCTGGTGAGCAGTAGCTTTACTACAGTGATCTAATGTGCAACTAGAGTGCTAACATTCAGAATTTATGGCAAATGTGTGACACATCTGAATGCCTTCTTGATGGAACCAAAGTAAACAAGCATTGAAAATGCAATAGATCTCGCCCTCGTTTAAGTTAAAGCCATTCTGTTTGTAATGAGGTGGCTTTTTAGCTTTGCTTTTATTAGTGTTTTTTCAACTTTCATGTAAATAACATGCATCTGTATGCATATAAGTATATGTATGCATGCATTTATGTTTGTATTTATATAGATATACAGATGATATATGTTTATATATGTATGTATATATATATATATTCACTGAAAAAACCATAGGCTATAGACCATATATAGTTAGGAATTAGCATTTACAAAACCTTGAAAATTCACTGAAAAAAACATAGGTTATAGACCATATATAGTTAGGAATTAGCATTTACAAAACCTTGAAAATTCACTGAAAAAACCATAGGTTATAGACCATATATAGTTAGGAATTCGCATTTACAAAACCTTATTTTACTCACACAAAACCATTGAAATTCCATATATAGTTAGTTGCACTAACTATATATCGCGCACCCGCAATCCACTGCTGATGATGTCACATATTACATCATTCATGACATGGTCAGTGACATCACTGATGACATCACTGATGACATCTCAAATGACATCACTGATGACATCTCAAATGACATCACTGATGACATCACTGATGACATCTCATTTGACATTACTGATCACATCACTGATGATATCATTCATGTGATAATACGATGAACCTCTTCAGACTCTAATATAACCTTAGATACAATCAGTGTAAACAGACACTCACAGACTGTCACTCATCCATGGAGTTACTCACACACCTAGTCAGTCATGCAAAGAATCAATCACACCTCCATTTCCTCAACTATACAGTTATACAAACTTTACTTATTCAAACATATACTAACACATATTTACTCTCTTATACAATCCCTGATACAAGTTCACAATGATCCATGCAGCCACTCACACATTCACTGGCTCTTATGCACAGTTATTTATATATGTCAACTCTCACATGTACTGTGTTTTACATATGTACTTACTTTGACATGTAGCATTGAGATATCCATTCACTCACCAATACACTCATGCACACAGTCAACCGTCCATACAGCTGTTTCCACATGCACTTTTGAAACCATACATCTAGTGAATCAACTGCTCACACATCTATGCACAGAGTCATACACCTCCCAGCCACCCACACACACACTCAGTCTCCCATACAAATACTTGGGCAACCAATCAATAACCCATATAGTTACTCATATAGCTACTTATCAACACATGCAACAGTTTACAGAACAACAGACATAATGATGCACAAATTAAGACAGTTTAGTCACTAACCCATGCACTCAGTGAGACACATTTAATCACTCACTCATACAGTCAGTCATGCACCTACTAAATCCTTCATCCAGACACTTATACATCCACTCATTCTTCAATATGTAAGACATATTTTAACTTTACAGAAATATACAGTCACTGGATGTTGTCATCAGTGATGTCATTTGAGATGTCATCAGTGATGTCATCAGTGATGTCACTGACCATGTCATGAATGATGTAATATGTGACATCATCAGCAGTGGATTGCGGGTGCGCGATATTTAGTTAGTGCAACTAACTATATATGGAATTTCAATAGTTTTGTGTGAGTAAAATAAGGTTTTGTAAATGCGAATTCCTAACTATATATGGTCTATAACCTATGGTTTTTTCAGTGAATATATATATATATTCACTGAAAAAACCATAGGTTATAGACCATATATAGTTAGGAATTCGCATTTACAAAACCTTATTTTACTCACACAAAACCATTGAAATTCCATATATAGTTAGTTGCACTAACTATATATCGCGCACCCGCAATCCACTGCTGATGATGTCACATATTACATCATTCATGACATGGTCAGTGACATCACTGATGACATCACTGATGACATCTCAAATGACATCACTGATGACATCTCAAATGACATCACTGATGACATCACTGATGACATCTCATTTGACATTACTGATCACATCACTGATGATATCATTCATGTGATAATACGATGAACCTCTTCAGACTCTAATATAACCTTAGATACAATCAGTGTAAACAGACACTCACAGACTGTCACTCATCCATGGAGTTACTCACACACCTAGTCAGTCAATCAAAGAATCAATCACACCTCCATTTCCTCAACTATACAGTTATACAAACTTTACTTATTCAAACATATACTAACACATATTAACTCTCTTATACAATCCCTGATACAAGTTCACAATGATCCATACAGCCACTCACACATTCACTGGCTCTTATGCACAGTTATTTATATATGTCAACTCTCACATGTACTGTGTTTTACATATGTACTTACTTTGACATGTAGCACTGAGATATCCATTCACTCACCAATACACTCATGCACACAGTCAACCGCCCATACAGCTGTTTCCACATGCACTTTTGAAACCATACATCTAGTGAATCAACTGCTCACACATCTATGCACAGAGTCATACACCTCCCAGCCACCCACACACACACTCAGTCTCCCATACAAATACTTGGGCAACCAATCAATAACCCATATAGTTACTCATATAGCTACTTATCAACACATGCAACAGTTTACAGAACAACAGACATAATGATGCACAAATTAAGACAGTTTAGTCACTAACCCATGCACTCAGTGAGACACATTTAATCACTCACTCATACAATCAGTCATGCACCTACTAAATCCTTCATCCAGGCACTTATACATCCACTCATTCTTCAATATGTAAGACATATTTTAACTTTACAGAAACATACAGTCACTGGATGTTGTCATCAGTGATGTCATCAGTGATGTCATTTGAGATGTCATCAGTGATGTCATCAGTGATGTCACTGACCATGTCATGAATGATGTAATATGTGACATCATCAGCAGTGGATTGCGGGTGCGCGATATATAGTTAGTGCAACTAACTATATATGGAATTTCAATGGTTTTGTGTGAGTAAAATAAGGTTTTGTAAATGCGAATTCCTAACTATATATGGTCTATAACCTATGGTTTTTTCAGTGAATTTTCAAGGTTTTGTAAATGCTAATTCCTAACTATATATGGTCTATAACCTATGGTTTTTTCAGTGAATTTTCAAGGTTTTGTAAATGCTAATTCCTAACTATATATGGTCTATAGCCTATGGTTTTTTCAGTGAATATATATATATACATACATATATAAACATATATCATCTGTATATCTATATAAATACAAACATAAATGCATGCATACATATACTTATATGCATTTTAGGGTTGTTAGGGCGTTTTCGTGTGTATTATGTTGCTTTTTTAGGGCTTTTGGGTCAATTAAGTAGGGTTCCCGGAGCCTAGGGCTGAGGGGCCGGTTCAGTTTCGTGCGTATTGGTGTTGGCAAGGTTTTGAGGGATTTTGGCGGTTTTTGGTCGAGATTTGGCCGTTTTATGGCTTTTTTTGTGTTTGCGGGGGGCGCGTATTCGGGTTGAAATTCGTCCCCGTTCCAGTGGATGGATTGAGCTGATTTTTGGTGAGATGTTAGGGAATCGCTGGAACTAGTTTCCAGCCAAGTTTGAAGCGGATCGGAGCAGTGGAAGTGCTTTAAAGAGCAATTTTTGTGCGGAGTAGCGAATTGTCATGTTATTCAATGGGAGTTTTTGGTGCGCATGGAGAAGGTGAATTTGGGGTGTTCCAGTTGCGCTAGAGGGACGGGGCTTGGGTGAGCTGTAGGGAGAGTGGATCGGCAGGTGTGCCGAATTTTTGGGATTTGTTGGCCGAAGGGAAGGGTGTGATTGGGCAAAGTCGATTTGGTGAAAACAGTGCGTTATTTACATGAAAGTTGAAAAAACACTAATAAAAGCAAAGCTAAAAAGCCACCTCATTACAAACAGAATGGCTTTAACTTAAACGAGGGCGAGATCTATTGCATTTTCAATGCTTGTTTACTTTGGTTCCATCAAGAAGGCATTCAGATGTGTCACACATTTGCCGTAAATTCTGAATGTTAGCACTCTAGTTGCACATTAGATCACTGTAGTAAAGCTACTGCTCACCAGGGACGTCTGCTGCTGGTATTCAAAGTGCATGTTTCAGTCTGCATGTCAGAATTTTTTTAATGAAATAGAAGAGGATTTGAGAAGTCACTCAAAATGATCCCTAATTTTTCTTTCTGAAGCACTAATCATACTTTCTATGGCAAAATTAACCCCCTCATGTTGTTCCTTTTTAAATTGAGTGTCTTCAGACTTACCACTTCATTCCAATCAAGATGGCTTCTGGTGTGCCATACTTTTGTCATAAGTAAGACTGTTAGCGCTCTAGTTGTTCTTTAGAACACTCTGGGACATTCTGTCATTGGGCTATACTTGGGGTACATCTGGGTGATATTTGGGCTACATTTAGGCTCTTTTGTCTCTGGTGGCCATCTTGCGAGACTATGTCAGAATTTTTTAATGAAATTGAAGAGGGTTTGAGAAGTCACTCAAAATGTGCCCTAATTTTTCTTTCTGCAGCACTAATCATAATTCATATGGCAAAATATACCCCCTCATTTTGTTCCTTTTTAAATTAAATGTTTTAAGAGTTACCACTTTATTCCAATCAAGATGGCTTCAGGTGTGCCATACCTTTGTAATAAGTAGGACTGTTAGCGCTCTAGTTGTTCTTTAGAACACTCTGGGACATTCTGTCATTGGGCTATACTTGGGCTACATCTGGGTGATATTTGGGCTACATTTGGGCTCTTTTGTCTCTGGTGGCCATTTTGGGAGACTGCATGTCAGAATTTTTTAATGAAATAGAAGAGGATTTGAAAAGTCACTCAAAATGTGCCCTAATTTTTCTTTCTGCAGCACTAATAATACCTTCTATTGCATAATATACCCCCTCATTTTGTTCCTTTTTAAATTAAATGTCTTAAGAGTTACCACTTTATTCCCATCACGATGGCTCCAGGTGTGCTATACCTTTGTAATAAGTAGGACTGTTAGCGCTCTAGTTGTTCTTTAGAACACTCTGGGACATTCTGTCATTGGGCTATACTTGGGCTACATCTGGGTGATATTTGGGCTACATTTGGGCTCTTTTGTCTCTGGTGGCCATTTTGGGAGACTGCATGTCAGAATGTTTTAATGAAATAGAAAAGGATTTGAGAAGTCACTCAAAATGTGCCCTAATTTTTCATTCTGCAGCACTAATCATACTTTCTATGGTAAAATATACCCCCTCATGTTGTTTCTTTTTAAATTAAATGTTTTAAGAGTTACCACTTTATTCCAATCAAGATGGCTTCAGGTGTGCCATACCTTTGTAATAAGTAGGACTGTTAGCGCTCTAGTTGTTCTTTAGAACACTCTGGGACATTCTGTCATTGGGCTATACTTGGGCTACATCTGGGTGATATTTGGGCTACATTTGGGCTCTTTTGTCTCTGGTGGCCATTTTGGGAGACTGCATGTCAGAATGTTTTAATGAAATAGAAAAGGATTTGAGAAGTCACTCAAAATGTGCCCTAATTTTTCATTCTGCAGCACTAATCATACTTTCTATGGCAAAATATACCCCCTCATGTTGTTTCTTTTTAAATTAAATGTTTTAAGAGCTACCACTTTATTCCAATCAAGATGGCTTCAGGTGTGCCATACCTTTGTAATAAGTAGGACTGTTAGCGCTCTAGTTGTTCTTTAGAACACTCTAGGAGGCTGCAGTAGAACACAAAGGAATCAACTGACAGTCTCTGTCCTTGTTGGATGTACATGCTTTACTGAGAATGTCAGACTTCATTTTCACATGACTGAGAAAGATAATGTGAATTTACAGAAAATATGCTTTCAGTTTAGCTTATAGATCCCCTTCCAAACCACTGTGGGAAAATCATGAGATATTAGTTTTCTTTCAAACAATATTCATGATATCACAGCAGAAGGTTTTTTCACATGGTAAAATCACCTTAGAACCCACCACAATTCCTAAAACGAGTATGGTACCATCAACAAATGATTTATAATGTAACTAAAGTCCTAAAACCCTCTATTAACTACAATGCTTTTTAATGAGGTGCTATCATGTATATTGGTCCCAAGATGGCTGCCAACACTTCTTGGATGAAGTGCTGACAGCCAATCAGATCAGATGTGTGGTTAGGCTCCGCCCAGATATATATATTTTTTTGAACCTAAATTACTCAAAATCCACTGGAGCACATATATTGAGACCTAGCAAAGGCACATCAGGCTAACAGTCCCTACAATTTTGCCAAGTTTCGTGCAAATCCATTCAGCCGTTCGAGCTAAAAGTGAGGCCAACCGCCCTATGGAAATTAACATGGGAAAAATGCGTTTTGGGACCCCCCTTTTTTCTCGGCCCCCCCTTGATGAAACCCCCCCAAATTGTCAGGGGCTGCTCAGAAACAAAATGTTCCATTTTCCTGAAAATTTCAGCCAATTCCGTCCACAAACGCCAAAGTTATTAGACATAGAATTTTCAAAAATCCCATAGAGAAAAAATCCTAACTATATATACCTACTGGCGACCGCCAGTAGGTAATATATATATATATATATATATATATATATATATATATATATATATATATATATATATATATATATATATATATATATATATATATATATATATATAAATTATAGTTAACTATATAGTTATAGTTAGTTTAGGGCGTGAGCTATAGATTACTATAACAACTGAATTTCTATGGTTTTGTGCGTGTAAAATCTGAACTTAACTATAACGTCTCTGTAACCTTTGTTGTTTGTAGTGAATTTCAAGGGTTTATTTAACTCTTTTTCTAACTATGACTTCCGAGTAGCCATTGGTTTTTTCAGTGAATTTCTACAATTTTTTAAATCACAACATCCCTGTAACCTTTGTTTTATTCAGTCAATTTCTAGTTTTTTTTAACATAAAGAAATATTTAATTTCCTTAAGTTAATGCAACCGGCTCCACGCACTCCCTTCGGCTGTGCGCAATTTGGATGGTTTGACCTGTGGCCAAGCCCACCAACCCCCCACATGCAGCGAACCCCACACCATGCATGGCCTGCAGCATGGCCCTGAAGCCACCTCACCAAAGACAGCCAACCCAGGTGAGGGGATGCAACCCCCCTCCCCAGGCCAATTTAGTCCCGGGAAGCCGCTACATTTTTGTTAGGAGAGGGGGTACATAGCCCCTTACCCTTGCCCTTTTTGGCCCAGGGACCCTATCCCCCCAGACTCATTTATGAATCCATGGGGGAGGGGGCATGCAGCCCCATCCCAGGCTTTTTTTGTGGGACCCAAATGTGGGCTGATGTCTAGCCCTGGGGACCCCATCTCCTGAGGCACAACCATATTGTAAAGGGTAGAGAGGCATGCAGCCCCCTTCCACAGGCCAATGTGGCCATGGGTACCCCAGCACCCGGGACCCTCCACGTTTTCAAATTGGAGATATGCAATCACCCTCCTTGGGCCAATATCAGCCCTGGGGACCCCATCCCTTGGAATTGGTCAATTAAAAATGGGAGTGGGGACCATGTGGCCACACTCTTTGGGCCAATTCTGGCCCTTGGAACCCTTCCCCCAGGGCCTGGCCAATAAAGGGTGGGTGCCCACACAAGCCAGCCATTGCATCATTGTTCACTTGGAGTGCCCCAATGCCTCGCAGCCCCAGCCAGCTCCCAACCTCCAGCGGAAGCCGGCATTGCTGTGACCCACAGGAAGCAGTCAAAAATGCTGCTCCCTGCGGACGGGAGAAATATTATCATCTGTTTCCCTGGCCACTTCAGTGTGGCCAGGCAAACAGATGAAAACTCCGCTCCCACTGGGTGGGAGCATTTTTAATGCTCCTGCCTGCTGGCAGCGGACTTACGGGCCAATTAAGACTTTGGCGCAGTTGCGCCTGCTCTTTGCTGGAGCCGCTGTGCCAAAACCGCCTAAGGACTGCCTGCCCTGTAATTACTTTTTAGTCATTGGAGGGCATTTCCTTTGCTGTTCCCATGATGGTGCCTGTAAAATTGGCACTGCCATGGGAATGTCAAAGGTAGTTCCAGCACAGCATGAAAGTCCTGCACTGGGACTTCTGTGCATGCACACGTGGGGGCACATGTCGTTCCCCCCTGTGTGCATCCACAATGCGTGTGGCACAAGGAGGCCCTTCAGGGCCCCCTTTCTTTCCGCACCACAACTGCTTTCATGGAGGCAAGACCTCCATGAAATCAGTGGCAGTGATTAAAGTCGCTATATGATTGGTGGGACAGCGGCGGTCCCGCCAAGCATATAGATACCTTTGGTCTGGCACGCCTCCACCAGGGCACAGCGGTTCCCTGGTGGAATCAGTGGTCTCAATGCGGCACGACCACTAGGGTCATAATGTGGCAGTCCCAAGACAGACACCGCCATGCCACATACTCGTAATTGGGCTCTTAGTGTTCGTTCTCCCTTGGCGGGAGCTTTTAAATTGCTCCCACCAAACTAGAGCAAACATAGGTTTACCTGACTGCACAAGTATGAACTGGTAAACCAGTATGTCCCATGGGTAAGTAGCACCCCAGGACTTAGCTGGAGCCGGCCTGCGGTATATGGTCCTCCGGGCCATTGATGGCTCTGGGAGGATAGCCGCATGCCCCTTTCCCATTTGTTTGCATGGCCTGGGGAGGGGGGCTGCATGCCCACCTCTCCTTCATATTTCACGGCCAGGCCCTGGGGGTCCCACGGGGCAGAAATTGTCTCAGGAAAGGGAGCCACATGTGCCCTTTCTCCCCTATATATTATATAATGGATTTCCCCAGGGACCTGGCCCACCTGAAAGAGTAGTAAAACACAAGCGCTGGCAACTGCACTTGTTTTTAAAAAAAAGAAAATTCCAGCGGATCCTCCATGAATTTGCGAGGAATAAAAAACAAAACTCTTTTGGCCCCCAAAGGGGCTCTTGTGGGACTCCACCGCCATGTCTTAAGGGCAGGGTAGTCCTACACTTCCCCCTTGTCTATTTAATGTTTTTGGGGGGGATTCGGACCAGTCCTTGGACCTCACCAAACATCTCGGACCTTATCTGCTTTTTGCTCCTATCGTGGACTATGGAAGATGCTACCAACCGCACCAACCCTATTCGAGCCAGAGGGCCCCTCAAGCTTAACAGCCTCTGCGGGCCATGGATGCGGTTCCCTCTGACCCCATGGGTCAGGAGGCCAGTAGTTTAGCCAAGCAGCAATCCCCTCCTCCAACGAAAAACCTTTGTGGTCGGATCCCCCAGGATCATTGACATCCAGTCTGTGGCAGAATACGCCATCATCTCCACCACTAGTAAAAAATCACCTCTGACAGGTGGGTATTGAAAATAGTCCGAAGAGGATACACCCTCCCTTTCAAGACTACCACTCCATCAATGCCTCCAGTGTACGATCGGCTGACGGAGGATCGCCTTGAACTGCACCGCGAGAAAGTCAAGACTCTCATGGCCAAAGGGAGCTATAGAGAGCGTCACCAGGCCAGAAATAGGCTGTGGCTATTATTCCCACCTTTTCTGGTCCCAAATAGGGACAGAGGGTTTTGTCCCATCCTCAACCTCAGATCCCTCAACTACTTCCTCAAAAAAGATAAGTTTAAGATGCTCACCCTAGCTCAAGTCCTGTCTTCCCTGGAGCCAGGAGACTGGATGGTAGAGCTAGACTTGCAGGATGCCTATTTTCATATCCCCATCCTGCCTGTCCATTGTCTCTATCTGCATTATACAGTGGGCCACAAGCATTTTCAGTTTGCCGTGCTCCCTTTCGGCCTCACCAGTGCCCCTTGGGTGTTCGTGAAGGTGATGGAGGTAGTCGCAGCCCATCTGCGAAGATTTGGGATTCAAGTCTTCCTCTATCTCTTAGATTGGTTATTAAAAGCGGGCTCATTCCTAACAGTCGTCTCCCCTCTCCAGACTATGGCAAATCTCCTGCATTCGCTGATCAACTATCAACGTGCGGAAGTAACACCTGACACCTGACTCTCTCTCAGACGCTCCCTTTCATTGGGGTGGTTCTGGACATGATGCAGTTTCTGGTTTATCCTCCCGAACGGCGGGTCCAGATATTCAGGCTATGATACTGATGTTTCAGCCTCTATCCTGAATTTCGGTGAGAAGGACTCTGAGACTGTTGAGCCTCATGGCCTCCTGCGTCCTGTTGGTGAACCATGCACAGTGGCACATGTGGACTCTGCAGTGGGACCTAAAGTTCCAATGGGCACAGCATTAAGAAAATCTCACTGACCTGGTTCAGATCTTGAAGGGCACTGCGAAAGACCTGCAGTGTGGCCGCAATTTCGTCAGAGGCAGAACCCTCCCCCTTCCCTGCCCAGATCTCACAGTGTGACAGATGTGTCGCTTCTGTGATAGGGTAGCCATCGGGGGGAGGTGGATATTAGAGGCCTCTGGTCTCCAGTGGGAGCCAGGCTCCATATCAACCTGCTGGAGCTTCGGGAGATCCAATTGGCACTGAAAGCCTTTTTACTGTCCATAAAGTGAAGGCTAGTTCAGGTGTTCACAGTCAACACTACCGCCATGTGGTCCTGCAACAAATAAGGTGGCTTGGGGTTGTGGACTCTTTGTCAAGAGGCCCTGCGCTTCTTGACCTGGCTGGAACAACAGCACATTTCCCTCGTAGTTCAACATCTGCCCGCTTCTCTGAACACCATAGCAGACAAGCTCAGCTGAAGTTGCCTTGCGGATCACAAGTGCCTTCTCCATCCGGAGGTGGCACAAGGTCTCTTTCAGCGGTGGAGAGAGCCTTGGTTAGATCTGTTCACCTCCGAAGAGAAAGCACAATGTCAGCAGTTTTGCACATTGGAGTTTTTCAAGGTGGCTCTCGCTCTGCAACTATTTTCATCCTGTACGCCTTTCCGCCCATACCACTCCAGAGTGCTCAAGAAGATCAGGAGCAACTGGACACAAGTCATTCTTGTGGCTCTGGATTGGGCACGGAGAGTTTGGTATCCCGAGCTTTTAGATATGAGCATCAGTCCTCCAACCAGGATGCCCCTTCGGGAGAATCTTCTGTTGTAGCAGGGGAGGGTCCTCCACCTGAACCTGTCCAATCTCTGCCTCCTTGCGTGGAGATTGAACAGTGAAAGTTGACAGCTTTTCAACTTCACCCCGAAGTCTGCGAGAATATTCTGGCAGCCAGGCATCCTTCCACGAAATCGGTATATGCCTGCCAATGGAACAAATTTTGTAAATGTTGTAGAGAAAGGTCCATTGACCCCTTATCTGCCTCCCTGGCAGATATCCTCCTGTTTATTATTTCCTTGGCCCAGCAGGGCTCTGACTTGGGCACTTTGAAGGGTGCCCTTTTGGCTTTTGTTCGGCTGTCAGATCACCCTTCACTTTTTAAGTCCCCTCTAGTACATAGGTATTTGAAGGGATTAACCCACTTGTTTACCCCTTCTTATTTTCTTATGCCACAATGGGATTTTAATTTGGTCCTTTTAATGTGCGCCCCGTTTAAGCCGATGCACAACTGTCCTCTATGGTTGCTCACCATCAAAACCGGTTTTTGGTGGCAATTACCTCCGCCAGGAGGGTGAGCAAATTACAGGCACAGTCATCACAGACTTCTTACCTGACAGTCTTTCCAGACAAAATGGTACAAAGAACTTGGGCATCTTTTTTTGCCAAAGGTTGTAACTCCCTTCCATCTGGTACAGTCCGTAACTCTGCCCACGTTCTATGCAGCTCCGCACCCTTCCAAAGAAGAGGAGCGTCTCCAGCGTCTGGATCCAAAAAGAGAGTTATCGTTCTACCTTGATCCTACAAAAGAGTTCTGTGTGGATGACCAATTCTTTATAGGGTACGTTGGAGAAAAGAAGGGGCGTGCTGTCCAAAAGAAGACCATATCACAATGGGTTATCCCCTGCATCAAAATATGTTATGCCTTGGCAAAGAAGCAGCCTCCTGAAGGCCTTAGGCCCCATTCTACCAGGGCCACAGGCCTTATCAACCCTCCCATCTTCCCTGCACTGCAGAATTCTCTTTTAGTGTCCCTTCAGGGCCTTAGTTCTTTTTCAACACACCATAGTCAGTTACTTCATGGCTCTGCACTTCTGGCTTGGAAAGTAGTAAAAAGTACTGACGTCACCGCACCAGTATGGCAGTTATATTGACGATGTGGACGTCACAACAATGACAAATATGACGCCAATGACGTCACATGGAGTTGACTGATGCTGACTCCCAGCGTGCTGGGGTACTGCTAAGAAAAATCTTCCAGATCCAGCCTGATGTCTGGAAGTTCAAAGGTAATGAATCTGCGGCTAGATCATGTCTCTACCAGATATGGAGTTAACGAAGGTTAGTAACTTATATATCTGATAAAGATATCTAACCACAGATTCCTTACCTTTGAACAGATACCCAAGCAATACCTTCCCCAGAGGAAGGACTGCAGAAAAGCTTTCAACCAGGAAATCCTGCAAGACAGAGCAGCCAAACAGGCCTTAAAAATTCAGCAAACTGTGCCGACCCAAAGTTATTAGCAAAACAAAAAACGCTTAGGGGCGTATTACGATGGCTGGTAGACAAAGTCCGCCTGTTACCGCAAAGGCAAACGGGAACGCCCACCATAGGTACGGCGGTCCCGTCATGCCAATCTGGATGCAACCGCCACCATGGCGGTCGCAGCCTGCATTTTTCACATTGCGGCAGGGCGTGCTGTAAGCACCACCCGCCGCAATGAAAAAAATGCATGTTGTGCATTTGCATGCACAAAGTGACAGGCACCGTGCGGTGCCTGCCACCTTGTGCATGCAAATGTAGGGGGGTATTATGGGTACACCCCAAGTACACCCCACACCCCAACAACACCCCGGGGGCCGCCGCCATGGAAAGGCCAATCTCTGCCTGCATCATAATATGGATGGCGGTGTCTTGCAGATAAGCCACTATATTATGCCCCTTTTCCGCCGGTCGACGAGTCGACTGGCGGAAAAGCAGCGGACGGTCTTCCGTCCATCACGGACCCCCCTGCCATTCTAATATGGCGGGGGGTCAATCAGGCATGGATGGTGGGAGGATCGCCCCTGCTGGACCAGCGGTGGCTACCGCCGGCCCGGCAGGGGCGATCCGCCCGCCATCCTAATGGGCCCCTAGCTGTTTGCTCTCACTTGGCATGAGTCCTGGCTGTTTTGATACTCATAATAAAAATAAGAAATTATATATTCTTTGTTGATTTATTGTGATTCTCAAGAATGCATATTATGTGATTGAATATCAATATACATATTATCTGCACGTTCAGTGACCGTCGCTTCGTTTGGCTCATGTGAGAATCCTTTCGAGCACAGTTTGAATGCGAGTTTACCGCCAATTTAAGTAGCTTCCATGCAGGATAGTACTTATTTCACTATTGCTATTTTCTCCTGATTCCCTGCCTGAGTATCTTAACCCCCATGGGCCCTCTCCTGTTTTGTATTCTTCGTCAGTTGCTCTGCCAAGGACGCAGATAGTGATGAGCACATACACACTTTTCAGACAGGGGTGGTTAGTCACCTCCAACCTTATCATCTCCATGTGTGAGTCATTTTACATCACCCTCCATCTGTTGACAAATACACCGCAAAATAGACTACCAATTGTGCAAATGCATATGATGCAGATGAGCCGTTGTGCACAATAGTAAACATGTCACCAAGCTTTAACACATGACCACATACATTGCAAGTGATGTTCTTCGCCATCCACTGCTCAACATTTATGGAATAAACAAAACACCATACCCAGGATTGGAGAGGGCTTTTTCAGTGAAGTGGCACTTGTAGACCGCGCCCACGTTTGTTTATTACTGCTGGCGCCTGCGCCTTAGTTGTTTGGAATTACTTTGGAAGAAAAGATAGTTATTTTATATTACCCTTCAGTTTAAAGGTAACCTGCAATGCATGACTCTTAACATTACGAATGTTTAAAAAAATATTTGTGGCATATTAAAATATTTAAGATGTAGGAAAAATGTATTTTTACTGGCCCTTTCAGTAATTTGAAGTGCACAAAAAAGTGGGCGAAGGAATACTTGATTTAATCTCAGCCACTGGAAATTCAAAAATATATCCCAGACCATCGTTATTTTGCACACCATGCCACCTCAGTTTGGACTCAGCCATATGCAAATCATTCTTGACCCTACTTTAGTGGGAACAGTTCAACCCGAACTGCCAGGATAGGTTCTTCCTGAACCTGAACATAACCAACAAGGACCAGTTCTGCCATGATTTGAGCTCATCAGCCAACTATAGCTTGGTACTACTGGCACAGTATACAGGAGACCCACGTCTGGGCATACATGCTCCTCTTAAGGTGACACACTAAAATATACAAAAAAAGTGATGGATGGAATGCTTGAATTAATCTCAGCCATTGGCAATTACTTGGGACTCCATCCCAGTTCATTGTTATTTTGCACATCAGCCATATGCAAATTGTTTGGACCCAACCATATGCAAATTGGTCTTGACACTGCTCCAGGGGTAACAGTCCAGCTCAAATTACCAGACTAGGTTCTCCCTGAACCTCATTATTTTGCACATCATGCTATCTCAGTTTGGACACAGTCATATGCAAATCAGTCTTGACCTTGCTTCATTTGGAATAGTTCAGGCTCACTGGAACCACGCTAGTGAGCCCATATCAGGGCAAAACCAATCCTGGTTGCCTATGTTCCTGTTCAGGAAGAACTTCACCTGGCATGTGGCTGGGCCCAACCTGAGGTGACATGGTGTGCAGCCATCAATTAGGCCATCTTTATGGCTGGCAAAATATCCATATTTGACCTGACTTATCTAACTTTGTTATGTTATGTTAATTGAATTTATAAGAAGCGCTCGATTACCCTTGGGTGTCCTGGCGCTAAGTTCAGCCTAAATGTTGGTCGACGCGGTTAATGAGAGAACAACCAGGTCTTCAGACCCCTTCTAAATGAGAGAATATTATCAGCATTCCTCAGATGAAACGGCAATTCGTTCCAGGCCTGGGATGTACAGGTAACAAAGCTCTTTCCTCCCCAGCTGGCTTTCTTAAAGGAGGGTATTTGAACATATTTGGCTCCCAGGGATCGTAAGGTTCTGGTGGGGGTGTACCATTTGAACTTTTGCCTCAGATGGTCGGGCCAAAACCATTAAGGGCTTTAAAGGCTATACAAAGGGCCTTAAAACGAACCCTTTGTTTCATCGGAAGCTAATGTAGCTTAATGAGTTCTCCTCGGACCGAAGCAAATTTGGGTGTACCGGACAGAAGTCTAGCAGCATCATTTTGGACTAGCTGAAGACTATTGAGAAGTTGTTTTTGGGCATTCAGGAAAAGGCTATTGCAATAGTCCAGGCGTGACATTACCAGAACTGAGACTACCGCCCTGAAGTTAAAGTCCGAGAGATAGGGTTTTAATTTCCTTAAAGTTCGTAAAATCAGGAAACAGGATGATACAACTGAGCTAATGTGATCACAAAAAGTCAGTCTATTGTCAACTGTTACTCCTAAGTTTTTCACTTTAGGGGTGGGAGCAGGATGGTTTCCCATGTCAGTCGGCCACCAGTATGGGGTCCAAACATGAGGGTTCTTACCAAAAACAATCACTTCAGTTTTGTTGGAATTCAGTTTTAGACAATTTGCCGACATCCAACATGCAATAGCCCTCATGCAGTCATGAAAACGAGCTCCTGTTTCTTTTAGCTGACCGTCTTTGAAGGATAGTACAATTTGAGTATCGTCGTCATAAGAAGTCAACTGAAAACCAAACGATCTTATCAAGGCTGACAGGGATAGCACATAAATATTAAATAGTGTAGGGCTCAGTGGTGACCCCTGGGGCACCTCACAAGGCAAGCTAAAAGGCTGTGACTTATTGTTGTCCGTTGGAAATATAGGATCTTCAGTAGCCAGGTGATGTGTAGATATATATTGAAGATTTATTGATAAGTTAACAGCATCAGAAAGTTATTGAGAGATGTTAAGTCCATGTGTTACCCCACCAGGAGCAGTCTCTCTCCTGCTCAGCCTGCACACTCCAACTGACACTCCCATCTTACCAGGCACCCATGGATTCCACCACATCATCAATCATCCAACATTCCAGACATCTCCAAGCATACCAACACTCATTCTAGCTGAGCAGTAGTGAAGAGATACATAGGCAAGGGTAAAGGCAATAGTAGATCATAACATTCTCCAAATCGACTGTTTGAGATCTTTCTGATAGGAAGGAATAAAGGAGTTTCCAGGCAACTTTCTTTACCCCACCTCCGACAACCGGTCCCTCAAAGCTTTGTGATGGACCGTGTCGAAGGCTGCTGATAAATCTAACATAATTAGTATAGCCTTCCCACCACAGTCCAGCGCCTCCCCTACCTCCTCACAGGATTTAATTAAGGCTGATTCCGTACTATGCTCAGTTCTAAAACCCGTATTGCGTAGGGTAAAGTACATTATTGTTGTGAAGAAAACTACTGAGCAGAGCATTCACAGCCTTTTCAATGATTTTTGCGGGCAAGGGGAGTCTCGAAATTGGCTGATAGTTTCTCGGATCAGTAGGATTTAAAGTAGGTTTTATAAGAAGGGGCAAGATTGAAGCCTGCTTCCAAGCTTTAGGGAAGCACCCGGAAGTAAAAGTGTTATTAATCAAAGGATTTAGCACCGAGCACATGACTTCAGAAATGGATTTATGTACCGGAACCGGGCAGGGGTCAGTAGAAGAGCCTGAACGTATGGAGGACAGAAGTTTTACAGTTTCTTCACTCCCTAAAGGGGTAAATTGATCAAGAACTGATCCACCTTTGCGAACAACCAGTGTGGAAGTCACCGAGTGGGGTTCAGAGTCTTTCAACTCAGGAGTAAATGTAGAAAATATGGCCTCCACCTTTTGTTGAAAAAAGGTGGCCAGTTTATCCAATACTTCGGGACTACTGGCTTTTTTAGTGATGTGTTGCGAGGTTAGCCTTTTCAGAGTTTTAAATAGTTCTTTAGAATTGGATTTTGCTTAGAGGATTTCATTCACTCCTGGTGGGGTATCACTACGATACCCTCTCCTCCAGGCCCGTTCTCGCTTTTTACAGGCCAATTTCCGAAGTTTAAGCTGGTCAGAGTAGCAAGGGGCCGAAGAGATGGCTCTTTTAGGAGTCCAACTCTTTATTGGCATCAGTTTTTGCAAGCTGTCTCATGCCAATATGTATACGCGTTGGTAGCTTTATCAATGTCACAAAGTGGAACAAATTAAGTGTTCTTTAGTTCCACCTCAAGTTGTGACTTATCTAAATCTTTCCAGGCCCTTTTTTCCACCAACTTAAGTGGGGCCATCTTTAGTTTCGCCTCTAGTGGCTCATTCAGCCCGAAAATAATGGCGCTATGGTCAGACCAGGCCAAAGGGAGAACCTCTATACAGGAGACATCTGAGTTGTTACAATATATCCCATCTAAAAAATGTCATTTAAGATGCGTAGGGCCGACTACCAGCTGACTACTTCTGTTGGTGAATTATTACCCACCTTAATTTTGATTTGCCCTTAAGAATTGATGTTGACCATTCATTTATTGTTAGAATACTACTACATACATCCTTCATTGAATTACCTGACTGCTGGAAGCACCATACTTCAAATCATTGCCATCCTGAGAATATCCAGCTCATGTCCATGGTGGTATTCAGTCAAGATATCGAGTTTGAAATGTCGACTTACACTAATATCGAGTTTTAAATATCATGACACAGACATATCGACAGCAAGAACATCGTGGACAAGAATATCAATTTAAAGTAAGAAATATTGATTTAAAAAATATAGAAGTCTTTAATATCGTTTGCAAAATATATAGTTGTTTAAAATATCGATTTTTTTATTAGTGTTATGTATTATAGTATATATTTCAAATGTATCTGATGTATATTTTTGTATAATTATTGTTTATGTTTTTTAATATATATGTTACATTTTTAGTAGTTATTGATTTTATTTTAATGACATTTTGTGTTTTTTAGTTCTGTAGCAGGTTGTGGGTTAATAGGGGAACAGGGTTGAAAGTAAATTAATTATAATAAATTAATATATCTATTTATTAAAACATTTTAATTCAGATTTAAAAATGTTAATTGGGTTTTACATTTTTTGGCTTGAATTTTAGGTGCAAGTTGTGAGGTTTATAGGGATAAAGGGCGGGAAGTGATTTATTTTTAATTAATACATTATTAGCTGTTCTTTAATAATAATGAGTTAATTGACAATTATGAACATTTTGTAGTACATTTTAGGTGCAGGTTGTGGGGTTTATAGGGGTAAAGGGTGGGAAATAATGTATTTTTAATTATTACCAATTAGTTGTTATTTAATATTAATTAATTGACAATTAATTATGGTTATTTTGTAATGCATTTTAGGTGCAGGTTTTGGGGTTTATAGGGGTAGAGGGTAGGAAGTAATTTATTTTAATTATGAACAGTTAGCTGGTAATTAATATTATTAATTAATTAATTGACAATTAATTCTGGTAATTGTGTAATAAATTTTAGGTGCAGGTTGTTGGGTTTTTAGGGGTAAAGGGTCGGAAGTAATTTATTTTTAGTTAATGAGTAGTTGATAAATAAGATTAATTAATTAATTGTTAATTAATCCATGTATTTGTTTAATTATTTTGTTTGTGTGTGGGTTTTGGGTTTATAGGGGTGATGGGTGGGTGGTAAATAAATTGTACTTTTTAATTAGTTATTAAATACTATTAGTTATTTAATTGTAAAAGTTTTTTAATTGTGTCATTAATTTTTTACAGTTTAATTGTAGGTGTGTGTTGTGATATTATAGGTGTTTAGGGTGTGAAGTTCATTACATTTTATGTATTTCAATTTGTTTTTTTATTAATATTTGTTTAATTGATAAATAATTATGTTAAATATACCAATACATTTTTTCCATGTGGGTTGGGAGTTGTGTGGTGTTATAGGGTAGGAAGTAAATCGACTAAATGTATGTAATAATTCATGTTTTTGGTCAAAAATAATTTCTAAATAAAAATATTTATGTGTTTGGAAATTATTTTTTATTTTATTTAATATAATATTTGTAGGTTATTGTGATATGAATTTAACATTATAATATGTTTTTTTAAAATGTATATTAAATATATTTTTATTTTTACCATATTTATATATATGTATATTTTTTTATATTGGGCCTGATTCACAGAACTAACTGAAGACAAAATCCTAAACTTACTATCAATTTGGTATTCACAGAAGGCACTTACTCATTTTGGTATTCACAGAAGTTAGGAGTCCTAATTTTAGGACTCCTAAATGCCTTCTGTGAGTACCGAAAGTCTTAAAGTTAGGATTTTTTTCTGTTTCACCGAAGGCATTTAGGTGTCCTAAAGTTACTACACCTAAATTGAGAAAAATCCTAACTTTAAGATTTTTGGTATTCACCGAAGGCGGTGAATACCAAAAGTCTTAAAGTTATGATTGTTCTCAGTTTAGGAGTAGTAAAGTTAGGAGCCCTAACTTTAGGACTCTTAAATGCCTGCTGTGAATACCGAAAGTCTTAAAGTTACGATTTTTCTAAGTTTAGGTGTAATAAAGTTAAGAGTTCTAACTTTAGGACTCCTAAATACCTTCTGTGAATACCGAAAGTCTTAAAGTTAGGATTTTTCACAGTTTAGGAGTAGTAAAGTTAGGAGGATTCTTAACGTGAAATAGATGGATGATATCAATACATTGATCTGGTTGGCAAAGGAGAGTTTGTCTTCTATAATTATCCCGAGGTTCTTTGCTTTTTCGACTGGTTCAGGCAATTTGCTTACATTCGCTGGTAACCAGCTAGGGAACCAGAAAGAGGGATCATTACCAAAAAACACAACCTCGGTTTTATTACTGTTGAAGCTTTAGACAATTGAAACTCATCCAAGAACTTACTGCTGACATGCAATCACTAAATTGCTTACTAATGATGTGGGGTGTTTTGTGCCTGCTATGACAATTTGCGTATCATCAGCATAAGAGGTTAGGGCAAAACCAGAAGATCTTACGACTGGAGCCAGAGCTGCAATGTATATATTAAAGAGGGTAGGGCTTATACAGGAGTCCTGTGGTACTCCACATGGGAGCTGAAAAAGGTTAGACTTATAGGGATCCATGGCTACAAATTGTGTCCTGTCTTCCAGAAAAGATTTAAGCAAGCGTAGAGCTGATCCCTGCACTCCTGTCACTGCTAGCCTCTCCACCTAGATGGTATGGTGGACAGTGTTGAAGGCCACCGACAGATCTAATAGAATTAGGGCGGCACTCCCACTGTTGTCCATTGCTTCCCTGATTTCCTCAATCGATTTGATCAGGGCCGAATCGGTGCTGTGTCCGGCTGTAAAGCTGTGTTGTGTTTCATCTAGCCAGTTACGTAAATCGATATATTCCATAGCTGTTTATTCATGACCCTCTCTATGAGTCTGGCGGGAAAAGGCAAACGTGATATGGGACAGTAATTGTTGCCGTCCTCTGGATTTAAGTTGGGTTTTTATGATTGGTCGAATTGAGACTGTTTTCCACATCTTGGGGAGTGCTCCTGTCTTAAAGATAGAGTTAAGCATTTTTGACAGGTTATCTGCTACTATCTCTTGGGCCAGTTTTACTACCGCCACTGGGCAGGGGTCGGTCGGGGATCTTGATATTGCTTTTGAAATTAGAGCTGTTACTTGTGCCTTGTCCAGATCAGTAAACATTTCAAAACACTGCTCCCCGGCAGGCTAATCTGCTGCAGGCTCAGTGTCAGAATTGGATAATTTTTTCTTGGTTCTGAGTCTACCTACCTCATTGAAGGTACTTTCTACCTTATGCACAAAGTGAATGGCGATCTTGTCGCACAGGGATTGAGTTGATACAATCTCGGGGGTGTGGCAAAGTAAGGGACAACACAGTTCTTAAAAGTTCCTTAGAGAAGTTATTAGTGCTCTCAATGTTTTGACAGAAGAATAAGGTTTTTTCACTCCTTATCATTTCTTTGTATTTGCTTAGGATTTGTTTGTATTTCTGTCTCTCTACGGGGTCATAGGCTGATCTCCAGATACGTTCCTGTTTTTTGCTCCTAGTTTGCATTCCTTCAGTTTTTCCGAGTACCAGGGGGCCGTCGGGCAACTGTGCCGCGAGCGTAAGGGGGCCAAGGGCGCTGATAGTGAAACATTTGAATCCAGCAAAAGTTGTAGTAACTGGCAGTTTTGCCTACATCTTCCCCATACTCTGGTTGGGAGCTGGCTAGGTTTTCTTGAAGTTTCTGTTGATGAACCCTGTTCCAGGCTCTAACTGATCTACTCCTAACTAAACCACCTGTTTAGGGGGGGGGCGGTTTCTGATAGCCCGATGTTAAATAGTATAGCCGGAAGATCTGACCAAGTGAGCGGCAGAGTGTCCTTATACTAGGATATGAGTATTATTGGAAAAGATCCCATCGAGTGTGTGACCTGCTCGATGGGTGGGCTCCTTCACCAGTTGTGAAAGCCCAAAACTCTCCTTTAGATGAAGGCGGCTTGCTGTGTCAGCTTCTGTAATGGCTTCCAAATGGAAGTTAAAATCCCCCAACACTGTTAGGTTGGAGGCAGCCAACATATCTTCTAAAAGATTGTGGAGGTTGTATATGAAGGAACTTCTCGGTCCTGGCGGTCAGTATACTAAGTTGCCCTTAAAAAATGTGTGGGTGCTTAGTTGGAAACTAAAGGTTAATTCTTCACAGACCGGCAGGAGGAGGATAAGAAGGTACCAGGCAACAACTCTCTGTAGAGAATGGCCAGGCCTTCGCCTTTCCTTTCTTTCCTATCCAGTGTGTAGATTCCAAAACTTGGCGGTGTGGTTTCCACCGGGCTGGAACCGGATGCTGCGGTTGGTATAAAATATGGCAGATGAATTGTATTCCATTTTATAGCTCTATGACTAGAGCGTGCACTGTGATAATTCCATATCATTACCTAGGTGTTCTGAACGGCCAATGGTATATACTGTCTTAACGTTATGGGACTGTAATTACTGTCTAGATGAACTAGGGTTTTAGTGTCAACTATGGAAGCGCTAGTGCTCAGTGCTAATAAGAAAGTAATCAGTCAGGCTCTATTTGCACAGGGTTCTAAAAGTCCGAGTTTGGTGACTCTGAAGGACAATGCCAGTTAGCTGAGCAAACACTGTTGGTCATAGAAAATGAAGAGAGTATTACATTGACTGTGTTGCTATTTATATAACTCGTTCTGTGCCCATTGTGAGGCTTAAAGCTTTTTCTCAAGTGCTCTGTAGCCATGCAGAGAACATGCAAGTGCTTGATTTTCACTGGCTTCCTGGGTACCCTACAGGTGTGAGACTGAAAGGGGATTCATGTGTCCTACATTGGAAAAAAGGCTTCATGTGTGACTTTTGGAAGCAGGCTTTTATTTGCATTCAAGCACAAATGTGTAGGTGTATGGAGAGTGTAAAAGATAGGCGCCGCCACGCATGCAGGGACTTACAAAATATAAATGAATCTTGTTATATATGATGTTGGTGTTGATAGTACACATTTGGGACACCGGTCCTCACACAGTTGTGCGACAGAAGTAGAAGCCCTCGAGTAATATTCTGGTTCTTTAGTTGGTGCTGTGGGTGTAACTTACTTGACATTTCCTACCACCTATTTTCTGTTTTTTATATGAAAATATCATGTAGTCCTCTGGAGCTTAAGTCATGCTTTGGAAAAAAGAACACTTTTTTCGTATTTCCTGAATTTTATGTGGTTGCTAATCATCCTTATTTTATTGGGTAACGTTTTGCTTAGTTTGTATGTGTTCACCAAAAACCATCTTCCACATTTACTGTTCATTCAGAAAGGATGATTGACTAGTAGCAACACCAGTCTCGATCTAAGGTCCCTTGTTTGGGTGTTGAGTTTAAAATTGGATTGGAGGAAAATGGGTTCAGTGTTGGGGATTGTCCTGTGGGTTAAAAAGAGAGTGTTGAAAGATGTTCTTCTTGTAGGGGCTTAAGGGCAGAGATGATGTGGTCACATCTGTTCAGAGTAAGAACTTGTCTGGTGGTGACATTCTGGATTTGATGAACTTTGTTTATTAGCCGTATTAAGCGCCCTATATAGAGTCTGTTGGCATAGCCTAGGAATGACAGTATGTTATGTTATGTTATGTTATGTTAATTGTTTTTATACCGCGCACAGATGCCCCAGCAAAGGGGCGTCCTGGCGCAAAAAGGGTGAACACAACACAGCATTAAAAGAGATTCTACTCAGCCTGAAGCGTGGGACCACCGACAAATTCTGACCCATAGATCTCAAGGAACGCGCGTGAACATAAGGGTTCAGAAGGTTCGCCAGGATTTGGGGAGCCCTACCTTTTAAGATTTTAAAAGCCAGGCAGAGCACCTTAAATTTGATCCTCTGGCCAACAGGCAGCCAGTAGAGCGATTGCAGTGTACTGGAGACCGAACACCGCCTAGGCAGACCCACCACCACTCTGGCTGCGGCATTTTGCACACGCTGCAGCCGTGTGAGTTCAGCCTGGTTAATTCCGGCCAACAGTGCGCTAGCATAATCTAGCCTAGATAGTACTGAGGCCTGAACCACTAGCTGTCTGGTGGGGGCATCGAAAAATTTGAGTATTGGACGAAGGCCCCCAATAATGCCATAGCAAGAGGCTGCCACTCTCTTGGTATGGCTGATGAAGCTAAGCGTCGGGTCCAACCAGACCCCGAGATTTTTTATCTCCATTGCAGGAGAAGGGGTCATTCCCAGTTCCGAGGGCCACCAGTTGTCATTCCACCGTTCTGCCTGCTTTCCTACTACCATAACCTCTGTACTAGTACTCAGTACTAGGAGTGTTGAGGGTTTGACACTATTGGGGAAGTTTACATAGAGGAAAATCCATTTTAATGCTCGCATGAAGTTGAAGGTGCTCTTTGTCACATTGTTTATCTTTTTTTTCAAGCAAGGATTTGGAACCAATGATCACCCTTAAGTTCTTTACCTCTGTTGATATGGGAATGGGAGATCCAGTCATTGTCGTCCCAGGTTTTCTATATTTGGACATAATCGAGTGATTTAGTTTCAAATGATTTTGTAGCATCCTATTGGCTGCTGATAGTGGGCAGTTCTTAAGTCCAGATATCTCGAGTTCTGGTACACGTGTGAGTTTAAAGATACGCTGGGGGATTTATCAGAGTTCATAAAGTGGGGTCAGGTATAGGTGGAAAAAGAGAAGGGCCGTTGTTGAGAAACACCTGTCTTTTATGAGAATGAGGCTGACAGGTATGGCGGTAGAGATACAGTTTATGTCCTGTCTGTTAGAAAGGACTTGGGGGCATATTACCAACAACTAGCGATTTTTATTGCTAAATTGGCTTAGCGAGTATTTTTTTAACGCCAAGCATCGCCGGATATTATTCCAGAGATAACCTGCTATTAGCAACGTTTATCTCTAAAGCGATATAATATCCTGCGTTAGCGGCGAAATGCGTGAATATCGCTGGTAATTCAGCAAAATTCATGCATTGTCGCTAATGAGGACTTAGCCATAATATCCAACTCCCATTGGATATAATGGCTAAGAACTGGTCTGAGCAGGCGTTAGTTTTTGGAGGTATTCGCGCTTAGCGTGAATATTTCCATCGCTACGCCTGCCTTGCTAATAGGCGATAGCGACATTAGCGACTGCTTTCAGTCGCTAACAGGTTGGGTACGCCCAATTTGCATGTCATTAGCGATAAATATCGCTGACATGCAAAGCGGGCCCCAACCGCTCGCTATTACCTACAAGCTGTCGCTAACTGCTGTTAGCGACAGCTTGCTAATAGGGCGATAGAATTATTGCCGCTTAGCATCCGAAAACGGCTGCTAAAGCGGCGGTAATCACATATCGCCCGCCTTGGTAATATGCCCCTGCATCTCTTTCAAGGCTGTAATCTGAAATCTGAAATCCTTCATCATTTAGTTTTTAAAGTATAAATTCACAGTCCACCATCTAAAAGGCTACTGAAAGGTCCAGTAGTTACTAATGCAGCCACTCGGTTGGAGTCAACTGTGTTCTTGAAATAGTTCTAGATTGCAATTAGTGCTGATTAATTGCCTTTCGCTGATCTGAAACCTATTTGCTGGTGAAAGGAGGGGTTGTTCTGCTCGAGTACATGTGAGATCTAAATGAATGATGCGTTTAAATTGATCTGCCTAAAACTTGCCAGTTCAATACGAGTCTGTAATTTGTTGGATTCTCGGGATCTAGGGGCATATTATCAAGACAGGCGATAAAATTATCGCCGTTTTAGCTGCAGAAAACTGCCGCTAAAACGGCGATAATGGGCTCGATAACATGCACTCTGGAATTCCAACTGAAGCCCATGTTAGACGTCTTTTCACATCTAACATGGGCTTCAATTGGAATTCCATAGAGCATATTATCAAGCCCATTATCGCAGTTTTAGCGGCAATTTTCTGCCCCTAAAACGGCGATAATTTCATCGCCTGTCTTGATAATATGCCCCCTAGTGCGTGCTCCTTCAGGATTTGTTTCCTGTAACATATTTGAGGTCCCTGGGGAATTCTTCAGGTGATAGGGATTCATTAATTAATCGGACATCACAATAGACTTCAGGCTTATTTAAAGTTTGTGAAGTTGAGGTTGGTCGCTCTCTAAATACAGCGTCCAGCGCAGACGCCACTTTTTGGAGTATGTCTTCTCCACAGACTCTAAATTAAGCTCTTAATTCCGGAACAGCAACTATCAAAGTCAAGGCGTCCTACTGTTGGTCCAAATACACTAAGCATGCTCCTGTTATCTGGAAGGAGACCTCGTTAGCACTCACATCACTTTATCAGTAGCAGAATCCCCTGTCACCTACTCCCTTGATTTCTTTGGTATAAATAAACTTAGATGTCAGATGGGGTAAAAGCCAAATGGCGAAGTGGGATAGAAAGGGCCTGAACCATATTTATTGCTCTGTTTAAAAAAAAAACGGGATCTTAGAACAGCATAACTTCATCAGTTGTTACAAATGAGCTATAATATTACAAAATATTCATCTGTAATCGTTTCACTTGTATTACGCCTTGCTTCGTTGTTTGATTTTAGTTGTAATATTCACTTTCAGAAAGCTAGTGCTAAGTTGTAACTGTTATTTATTGGTGCATAGTATTTATCATATATGCATTTTCTCTTTTTCCTTCACATATATTCAGTATATTTATTCATATCACTCATTGTAAGTTATTATTAACTTTATTGTACTTATGATGACATTTTCCCAAAATATCAATAAATAATTATAACACACAAAGAAAAGAAAGCTATTGCTAAAACACTTTTCTTTCTCCTTTAGTTTTAATATAGTGCCCCAAGACTGAGTATTGTAGTACTTTGCGCCAAGGCAGTACAAAATGACATGTGACATAAAAAACTGGATTGCCATCTATTGAGGTTGCTCATAGAACCTGATTGGTAAGTGAGATTTCATTTCAGTCGGACTCACTTGTAATGTATAAATGTAGAAATTGGAAATAAGTCAGTAATGTTAAAGGTGAAAGCGCTGCATGGAAAATAGGATATATAAATGCCTCTTTACCAGCCCCACAGCCTTGTATCACATATCACATAAAGTATTATGTAAGAAATGGTAGCCCTTTCATCCTGAATGTGGAGCATTATTGCTTTACTCTGTTACTCTGTTTTTCCAGTAGTGGGCGATTTGTTCCTTCTTTTGCAATTGCGGTCCTTATAGAGTTTCTCAGACGAACCAGAGAAAAAAGGAAGTGTCCTGAGAAAAAAACGGAAGTGGCCTGTCAGACAATTTCCGTGTCTCACCTACCAGTGTGTTGTAAGCATCCTTACGTAAAAATGATTTTTTTAACATAAAAGGTAAAGGAAAAAACACACATATTTAGGTAAAGCCATTTTGATTAGTTGATTAAGTGGATTTAAAGGAATATCAACCTAGTAAATTCCTATTATTTGCAATGTAGACATACTTGTTCTCAGATTTGGATATTTTTCTTAATTCATTTCTGAAGCAAGCAGGATTTTAAAGTGAACTCTCGGGGTGTGGCCAAGATGGCAGACGGGTAAGACGTCTTTCCCTGTCTCTCTGTCCCCGCCACCGGCCCAGCCGATTATAGCCACCTGTCAGACCTATAGAAGTCATTTATTGTTGCTGCTTCTCCCCTGTAGCCTGAAGGCCCTGGTACGGAGCTGGGATCGGCAGAAATGGCAATCACCCGACTGGAGCTCCAGCAACCGGCAGGCCTGGGAGAGAAGACCACGGCCTGGCGCCCGGACATGCGGCGGGGCCGAAACACTCGGCCTGAGAGAGCGCCAGGATCGTAGACTGCCTGCACGAACGCGCATGACTGGGACTGCGAGGCCGGTACATGGAGGAGCGTGGAGCTGGGGTTGCTGGCCTCGCCTCACAACGGCCCTGAGAGCTGCCTGGAGCATTGCCTGTGCTGGGATGGTTTCCCCGGGCCCAGCCAGAAGGAGTCCTAGGGTTCAACCACCCCCCTGCTGTTTGAGGCTCTTTGCTTGACATTCCATCACTGCAGTAGTGGCCAGTGAGATTCTGCAGCACAAGACGCCCGAGGCCAGGAGAGGACACGGACACATGGCGGGGCTTGGTGAGACCGGTGCCTGAAACTAGCGACACAGACAACAGGCAGCGGCAGCAGAGCTGGGAGGGCACAATCGCCTTCACCATCTTGTGGTCAGGAGCTGGGCCGCTTATAGGTGGTTGATGGGCACGGTTCAGCCTCCCAGGCTTTGAGAGTGCACCCTGCGACCACACCTCTACTCCTGACCCACCTCAGATACAACACGAAGACACAGTGGAAGAGCCAGTGACCCACTCTTTCCTCAAATCCCTGTTTATGTCCATCAAAGACAATAAAGGCTATAAAACTGGACCTGTCCCAGGATATAAAAGAGGTTAAAAAAGATCAGGATTCTCTAGGGACCGAGTAGCAATTTTGGAGAAACAAGGGAGCAGTCAGGTGGAGGACGTGGAGTCCCTCCAGAAAGAGATCATACACCTCCGTGAGCAGCAAATTCATCTACAGGACTATTCTGAGGATCTCGAGAACAGATCTCACCAGACTAATATCTGAATAAGGGGCATAGCATCAAAGGCAGATGGCGAGGGTATTTTCAGCTATGTCAGATATCTCTTTCACTACATCTTGGAGGTACCTCCAGAGACATAAATAAAAATTGACCATGCCCACTGTGTGGATTGCCACGTTCAGAAAAGGCCCCCAGCAGACTTTTAGTCTGCATCCATGATTTTTAAGTGAAAGAGGAAGTATTACGTAAGGCATCCCATCAGCTTCAGAGACCAGACACCGACACTCTACCAGGACTTAGCGGCAATCACTTTACAGAAAAGATGAGAGTTTTAGCCTGTCACAGCACACCTACAGAACAAGAGGGTGGCTATATCATGTGGGCACCGTTTCTGCATCATCTTTTGCCTGGAGGGGAAGCTCTTCCAACTACGGTCACCGGACTTGGCTTAAACTTAATGGCAGAGGGACAAACATCAGAATCCTCCCTGTCCCGCCTGATGAATCGTCGGCCTCATTGGCATAGGCGTAGTATGGGGAAAGGGATTACTCACCCAGACTCCGCAGAGATTGCTGAATGTCTACAAGCAGCACTAAAGCTAATCCCCACGATGCTGGCCAAGATGGATAACCCATAACATAGCTGGTCACGTAACTAGATTTGATATTGCTGGCGGGCCAGGGTGTGGGGGGGACCGGGATTGATGGCCACAACTTTGACCCTTTACTTTTGAACTTTTGGAAATTAAAGACTGTTTGTCACATCTTAGGTTTATGCTTCAGTTAGCATGCACATGTTTTTCCTTGTTTGGTTTTTTTCTGTTCGGGGTTGTACTCATCTTCACAGTGGACACAACTTGATGTATACTTGACATCTACGGGAACACTGGGACCTGATGCTGGACCCTATGTTAGCCACAAGCCGACACACACACAACACCCCTTGAAATGTAGATAGATCCGATGCCAGTCACCACTCTTTGGTTCCTTACTTTCAAGGCAAAGGGTCTTAACAGCCCAGTAAAATGCAAGGCATTCCTGTCATACTCAGAGAACTCAGGGACATGAGACACACCTTCTTTTGAAGGACTGTCACTGACTTAGATCACAAGCCTTTCCCTACCAATTTTTCTCTCCCACTTCCACGCCATATAGGTGGCTTGCTCCTTTAAGGGGAAGATAGTACCCAAGGGGGCAGAATTGAAAGGCAGACTTCTTACCTACCATCTAACACTCGAGGACTGGTTCCTTTGTGGTAGCCCCCATATATTCCGAATGAGGGCCAGGAAGCCTTTCTACACACAGTATTGGCAGAGGCAATGTTCACAGTGGAGAGAAGGGTCCTGATAGGGGGAGACCTCAGTTTAGTTCTTGACAATGACATGGACAGGTAGACTCAGAGGCAGGATCATTCAAGGTCGCTATCAAAGGGGGGAGCACAGGTGGCCGAAGGAGTTAGGAATTCAGAAGTTATGGAGAGAATTCCACCCCCACACTTGTAAATATTCCTTCTTCTCCCATGCACACAAAACCTATGCCAGATTAGACTGCCTACTTGGCACAAAAGATATATACACTATTACCTCAGAGGCAGAAATATTCCCAGCTGTGCTTTCTAATCACACAGCAGTAACACTCTCATTGGCATTCCCTCTGATGGAACTTCCCACTTGAAGCTGGCGATTGAGAGAGGCAATGCTACAATGCCCAGAGGTAGTGACACAGATCCAACAAGCCATAACTAATTATCTTGCGCTTAATGGCACTCCCAAGGTATTAATTGCTACGCTAATGGAAGCCTTCAAAACAGTCATAAGGGGAGAACTCATCGCAATCTCAGCAGCTGACAATAAATTGCACAAAGAAAAAAGGGATAATCATTCTGTACAAGTGAAACAACTGGAATGTATACACCATTCTGGCATCAACTGACAACTCTCTGTTCCCAATTGGCAAGCATACCTAGAGAGGGCGGAGTACGCCGCCCTCGCTATTCATTTTATGTCAGAGGAGACAAATGCGGCCGCCTTCTGGCTACTATGCTACATGCACAGGGGCTGGCCTTGGAAGTGTCCTACCTGTGCACCCAAGACAAAGAGTGTATCACTGATGACAAACCCATAGCAGGCACTTAAAAATTTTTTTTTATGTGGAGCTGTACTCCGGTCAGTGCCTTAATCCAGCAGACTGTGTCTCATAGCTTCAAAATGGGAATACAGCTCACCTCACGTCCACCCAGGCAGAGACCTGGAAGGTGCTATTTGCCTAGAAAAAGTTATATCTGCCATCTCTTGTTTAAAGACTGCAAAGTCACCAGGCCCCGATGGGTATCCATCTATTTTCTATAAAACATTTAGTAATGCCATAGTCCCTATTCTTAGGATATTATTTAATTCATTTGACACCCCTGGTCTGATCCCTGCTTCGAACTGGCCACTTTGCTTGCTGTTATACCTATACCTAAGCCTGGTAAGGATAAGCAACAATGCAGTTCATACCGACCAACCTCTCTGTTAAATGTAGATTTCAAGCTAGGCATTTTGCCTAGCAAACTCACCCCTCATATGCCTTCTATCATTGGCCTGGACCAAGTGGGATTCATCCCACAGAGACAAACAACACCGAACGCATTTTACACATAATAAAGACAGCAGCAGGTACACCGGGAGAGCTGATGCTTCTGGCGATTGATGCCGAAAGGCCTTCGACAGAGTCCATTGGCCTTTTCTGGAACAGATCCTAGCCCACTTTGGACTGGGTAAAAAGTTTAGGGCACAGGTATTGAACTGCTACCACCTACCCATGGCGACAGTTAGGGTTAATGGTCACAATTCCACCCCCTTCCCTATAGGTATGTTGTATTGCATTTTAGGACCCTACTGTAATTTTCCCGATTCATGCCCTTATATAGGTATAAATCACCATATCCTTATACAGGCATAGAAATCATAACCATATTGAGACATAGCTCATGCAGTCCAAATACGGCAGGGCTACTTCCACTAGTTCCGAAAATCCACAACGATTTCTTGAAAAACTCGGCTTCAGTAGCTAGGGACTTCCCCTTGCTCGAATACTGACTTGTCCAAGAACTCATGGAGTTTTCAAAGAACTGAGACACTTTGATGACGTTTATTATGTCCACCTTTACGTCAAACTCGGCACCTTCAAGGTATAAATATGCCCACACTTGCCATAGCAAACCCACAGTGGTTTGGAGCAGTTCGACTATCTACTTGCCCGACGCATCCTGCTACAGCAAGTGCCGAAGGAAGCCGACCCTCCAGCAGATGCACTGAGAGAGATGCTGTCTTTTCTCTTGCCGAGAAATCCAGCTCCAGTGTTTCCAAGCTACCCCTGCAGGTTATTGGGAAATCGAGTCCCGAGCATGACCTTCTTCATTCTAAACCAAGGTACGGAGCTGATTAGACCCTTAGAGAAATCTTGGATTGATTCTTGGCAAAGAATACTAAATTTATGCTACACCTCACTTACTTCTTCCCTCGTACTAGACTTAGGTTAGGTACATCGGGGTAGGCGTATTTTAGAAGCACCAGTTGAGTACTTTTTAGCCTCTGTAATTTATATATGTATTTATGTATGGTCTAGGAGCCATACAATGCTTTTACAGTATTATTTTATCCTACTCTTTTTACTGTACGCATTATACTTTGCAAACAGTATTACGATTGAACCAGTTCATTTCTTCTGCTTGGGAAAGAAGACTGTTCAATAAATACTTTTATTGAAAACGCCCGTCTATCTATTTCTCTGCACCTCTGGTGAAACGAACAATGCACGAATGACTGAGTAAAATATCTATCTATTGTTTCCACGACTTTGAAGATCAGTTTTATCTTGGGGAAACAAAGTTGTCATGTTTATGCGGTTGTCAGAAACTAAATCCCTTCTTGTGAACTCGAGAACGTTTCTAGTGACCTCTGAGCTAGCTGGCACTCACAATTAAGTCTAATATACTCGATAGAGACCTAGTAGACATAAGTGGTATGTCACATCCATAGGATATATTATTCCAATGCGCAGAGCCTATTGGGAATACAGGAACTACACTACATGGCACCTAATGTTTGGTAAGGCACTAATTTAACGCTAGATACTAGAGTAACTCAGTCATGTTTTTCACAGAGAACCCTTTTTTCCCATACAATACTCTAATAGACATCTGGAGTGGGCTAAAAGGATAAAATATCCGCCATAACTGAGCAGGACAAAAAATCCTATTTATTAGTTTTTGGTTTGTTCAACGTTGAAGGATACAGTGTTCCAAAATATTGTGCACCTTATCTTTATTTCCTTGAAACTTGCTCTGCAAAACTTCTTAACAAAATGTCAGACTATGACAATCCCGGGGGCAGTGGAACTGCAGTAAATGCAAACCAACCAGGTTTTGACACTACAGGTTTCCGACATGACGATGCGGATGCTATAAACATCCCGAAAAATGTGTGGAAAACAATAGCTATAAAGCTCATAGAAAATGGACTGTCAGCAAGAGGTGGTAGGGTAATTTTCGTCATAGAGGCACTTGAATATCGGCAGACAGAGGTATTCTATTCATGGATTAACTTTCCACAAGCAAATCCAACAACATATGTGTTCAACTTCTATAAGATAGAGGAACATCCAGCGGAATACGTTCCTTTCGAGGACTTTGAAATTCCACTAACTTACCCAGAGCATCAGCTCTGGTTTAAAGGCTAATGTTCAGGTCTGTAGACCTACAGTGTTTGAGCTATACAATCAATGGTCCTTCTTAACCTGCCACTCCAGCTGCACTTGTTGTCTCAATAAAGTGATGTTGGATGTTTAAGTTAAATTAAATAAGTCAAGAGACGCATAAACCTGATTTTATCCAAGTTCCAGATCTATCTTCTCAGCCAGTCATGCAGCTACAGGAGACTCTGTTTAAGAAGGTTAAAGTATATATTGACACTGCCACTTGGTCAGAAGATAATCAGGATGAGCATCACCTAACAAAGGAGGTTTATATTGCAAGGTTGTGGAATAACCATACCTATGCAAATATAAATATACCATAAATATGTACCCAAGGGAATAAATGGTTCAGAATTCTACTTATTCTATTTCAAAAAAGCATTTTGTCCTGTGTGCCATCTACCGACCAATCAATCAATCATTTGTTTGTAAAGTGCACTACATACCCGCAAAGTCTCAAGGCGTTGGGGAGGGGGGCTGCTACTGATTGAACAGCCAGGTCTTGAGTATCCTCCTGTAGGTCAGCAGGTCTTGAGTCTGTCGTAGGCTCAGTGGGAGGGTGTTCCATGTCTTGGCGGCAAGGTGGGAGAAGTATCTCCCACTGGTGGTTGTTCTTCGAATGCGCGGGACGGTGGCGAGTGAGAGGTCGGCAGAGCGTAGGTGGCGGTTGGGGATGTAGAAGGTGTCAAGTACCTGAATGCTGAACTTGAATGAGCCGCAGGAGCAGATGATTTTTCCACTATCCCCAACCTCGCTACCAAGAACCTAAGGTTCCCGAGCAGCAAAGAGGGGGAAAAGGGGAGTGGGTAGAAAAGAGAGACTGCACTGCTTGACACTCTCTGGCACTGGTCCAAATGATGATCTCGGGCCGGGTCCGGAGTAGATCTTCTGTCAATACCTGTAACCATTAAATACTGTAACACCTTTAACTACTTCTCTATAGTACTCTACCAATTATCCTTTGCCTAAATACCTATCTGTCTGCAGTGGCTTGCTGCTCTCTTGTATTCTTAGGAAGATGCAGATACTCTATTCCTTCCTATGTGATGCTACTCTGGATACTCCTATAATACACTATTATAACCTTTCCTTTTACAGAAAGCTGAAATTACTGCTCATCTAAATTCCTGTTACCTGCCCACCAGTTTTATATGTGATATTATTTGTCTCTTCTTCTTTTTATTGAGTGAAAAGTAGCAACTTCTTCTCTTCTCTTTTCATTTGTAGGAATTACTTCTTCTGCTTGTGGTTGGTAAGTATAATTATACGTGTACATATATATATATATAATAGCTCCACAGCTTTCTACCCAGATCCCTAGGTCAGAGAAAGACGGCAGCACTCACGGGTTTCTTGGCAGTATCCAACAAACTTTATTCAAGACAAACGCGTTTCGGGAAGCATCCCTTCCTCAGTGTCACAAGGGAACGCGATGCAGGGCGCCATTTTTAAACATTCAAAACAGTGCAATGCCAATCAACAAGGGACTACACTCTGCACAATCATAAGCGCCATCTTGGAGTGTGTTTTGTTGCGCTTTAAGCAAAAATTGTTAGTATTTAACCAAATACATACAGTTCTACTTCGATCACGCCGTGTATCGGCATTGATGTCTCACCATAGAGAGACATATCCCTTGTAACCATGGTTTTTGCAATTACTGTTTATATGACTAAAATCACAAGGGTGCGTCCAGTACATGTCTCTCTTCATGATCTAAATATATGAAGATTATGTGTCACTCATTGAGTTATTGTGTGACACTTAGGCCAGTAACGCCTGATATTGTTTTATTGCACATAACCTGCTTCCATAAATGTAAATCTTGCCGTGGATCGGCGATTGCAGCCAAATGGCTGCCATTCCTCACATATGTTCAAGAAACAATTCAAGAGACATGTTCTCCAGACACACACGGATTATTCTGTCAATTAAAAATCTTTTTGGAATTCTCAAAAATATACCTTTGAATTATATAGTATTTTGTACTACAAGTTAAATCTTGTGACATAAAAAGAGAGCTGTCGTAGTAAACACATCTTGAAACATTAGAAAATCAGATCCAAAGCATCAATTTGTTCTAGATTCTCATACAGAGATGGTTACATTCACATAGATCACATTTTATTCCTGTTATCCAAGATGAGAAGCCATCTCTTCCCCTGTATTCAATCCCCCGGTGTTTTTGTTTCGAGATCTACTATATATCGTGATTCGAGTCTTCTTAATTTCTGCAATTTGTTACCTCCCCTGATATTTTCGGGGACACAGTCTAAGCAAAAATATTTTAGAAGACTTCTATCACTTTTGTTCTTGATGGCAAAATGGCGAGCGACTGGATAAGAGAAGTCTTTGTTCACAATTGCTCGCATGTGCTCGAGAATTCTTAACTTTACCGGGTTGATTGTACTGACTATGTATTTGATATTGCACGGGCAGCTGAGGCAATATACTGCATGGCTAGTGTGGCATGACATGAACTTATTGATCTTCCTCCCTCCACTACACCTTCTCACTTCATAAGAAAGGACACGTTTACTGGATGCACAGGCTTTGCATCTACCTCAAGGGAAGAACCCTTTTGCATCTTTTAACGTCCCTGGTTGTTTATTCAAGGGGTTGTGATCCCTTAACGACCTTGCCTTTCTAAAAGTGATCAATGGGGTGGGAGGGATATCTGATCCGACGATGGAATCCGTTTTTAGAATATGCCAATGTTTGATCATAATAGATCTTAGTCTGTGGGAATCCACAGAATATGGCGTAATTAATCTGAATTTGCCATCATCAGAGGTTGGGCCATGTTTCTTTTTAAATAAGTCTCGCCTAGGTATTTTTCTCACACGATTAAGTACATCATGAACAGTTTTTGATTGTAACCTCTCTGTAGGAACCTCTCCACACTTCCCTGTGCTGCCATTTCAAAGTCATTGTCAAGTGTGCTATTTCTTTTTAGACGTAAAAATTCCCCATAAGGGATGCTGTTAATCAGTCTGCGGGGATGACTACTGGACGCATGCAATATGCTGTTGCCCGCAGTGGGCTTTTGATACAATGAGGTCTTGATTTTATCATTCATAACCTCTATTTTCAAATCCAAGTAGTTAACTGTTTCTCTACTGATATCCGCAGAAAATCTCAAGTTACAGTTATTGTCATTTAGTACCTTGATGTAACTCTCTGCTTCTTCCTTTGTCCCATCCCAGACCAAACAGAGATCATCAATATATCTATACCAAGTGACTACCTTGTTTGACCACTCGATGTTTTTTGGGGCCCAAGCTACCTGCTCCTCCCACCAGCCCACAAAAAGATTTGCGTAACTGGGGGCGAAGCAGGAGCCCATCGCTGTACCAGACAACTGTCTAAACAATGTGTCCTGGAAAAGAAAGATGTTATTTCTAAGACAAAAATTAACAAGTTCCAATAACATTTTGTTATGCATGGTCAGTTTTAATGGCTGTTTGTTTAGAAAGTACTCCACTGCATGCATTCCTTGTTCGTGATCTATGCATGTGTGCAGGCTGGTTGGTAAGTATAATTATACGTATATATATGTATATATATATATATATATATATATATATATATATATATATATATATATATATATATATATATATATATATATATATATATATATATATATATATATATATATATATATATATATTACCTACTGGCGATAGCCAGTAGGTATATATAGTTAGGATTGGCTACCATAGGAAATCCCCAACATTCTATTGGGAATAACTTTGGCCCTGGTTGATGAATCTTCGCAAATTTCTCAAAGAAGATGGCTCGCTCCGCTCCGCTCCTTCCCTGAAAATTTGGGGGGGATTCGTCAAGTGGGGGCTGAGAAAAAAGGGGGGTCCCAAAACGTGTTTTCCCCATGTTAATTTCCATAGGACCTTTAGACTCGGCTACAGCCCGAACGGCTGAACGGAATTATTTGAAATTTGGTAAAATGGAAGAGACTGGTTCGCAGATTACGCTTTTTTTAAAATGGTGTAAATCCGTCCAGTATTTGCTGAGAAAATTGCATTTAAATCCAATTATATATCTAAAAGTGCGCACGCGTGCGCGCACTGTCCCCGCCTGCCTGCCTGAAATTGGGCCGCCACGCTGCCCGCGGCGACCCGGAAGTGCTGCGTGGCCGGCTGGAAATGTCCGCCCCCGCCGCAAGGGGGAAGAAGGATGATGGCGGCTGACTCTGCAGGGCTCCCGTGATGGGAGGGAGCCCTCCCATTCGCAAGAGAAGCGGCTAAGTGCCCACCTTGTTTTTGTCTCCGCCTGCCTGCCTAAAATTGGGCCGCCGCGCTGCCCGCGGCGACCCGGAAGTGCTGGGGCCGGCCGGCCAATCCCAGCGCGGCCGGCCGGGAATACCCGCCCCCCGCCGCGAGGGGAGAAGAAAGAAGACGGCGGCCTGGTTGATTGTGCAGGAGGCTGTCCGTGGGGTGGGGGGCACCTAGGCACCCGCTATGTCATGCCATTACACCGTACGTCTGCCGAGAGAGATCCAGCCAGGTGAGCTTCGGTCTATAGCACAGAGCGAGCCAGCAGCGGCGAAGTCCGAGCACTTCCTGGCACAGCAGCAGCTGCAGAGCGACGCATTCGCCTCCCAGACTGGAACTGCCGAGCCGCTGCCCGGAGCATGCCATGCACACTCCCCCTCCCCTGCACAGAACACGAACACTCAGCCAGGTAACAAACAGCACACGCCACCGGGGAGAGGCAGCTTGTGGTAATAAATGATGACCGCAGGACTGGAACCGCGCTAGGACACAAACAAGGCCTGTTTCTGTTCGCATCTTCACAACAGCACCTGTGCCAGTCGCAGTAAGTGCTGATAAACACAGCATTTCCAAACGTGCGTTGTTCACCCAACCTTCAACATGACGCGTCGCCCTTCCTGACAGTAACTACACACACTTTCTTTATGTACATACCTTGCCTGTCTTCAAAACGCATGCATTAAATTACTGTAGGTCTCGTTTTAATAAAAGTTCATCTAATTTGAAGTTTATAGTTAGTCCATCAACACACTTCGCACATTGATTTTACTTTCAAATCCTGCTGCTCCATTATTACCCTTTCGACTATAGAGCACCCTTTTATGAATGTATTCATAATTTATATCTCTCGCCTCGCATCCCACACGATAAATTTGAATTTCCGCTGTGTCACAGTCTGCACATATAACTTCGCTAACGGACTGGTGAAACATATATAAACCCCACACTAAAGTTTTACCCATGGTTGCTCCCTTTTTTAACCACCTATGACACGCTACTGACTTACTCAACTCTACAATTATTTTACCTCCACTGCTTTGAGAAAAAGATCTTCGATAAGTCACTCACGCTTTTGATTATTGTTTGGATATTATTAATTAAATGGTTTATTTAAGCATGGACTAGTATCTTAAAGACTCATAAGCCATGACTTATGTATACAAAAAAATCGGAAAGGTAACTTATTTCATGCCTTTTGAACATGGCACTATAATAAGCATTACTTAATTTTACCTTAAGGATTAAGATATTTCCCCCCTAATAACGCGAATCAATGTGAAATCCATGCCACGGGGTTGATTTTCTGTTTTAAAGCTGGGGGAGCCTTGACACCAACCACGGACCCCTCTCATCCCAGACAGCTGCCTGGAAACAGCCGAAATGTTGTGATTGCTAGTTTAGATGGAAGAAATCACAAAAGCGCAAAACGCCTCTGCTACTACCCACAGGTAGTCTGTCACTTCAAGGAGCACCCTCCCTTTACAGATCAATAATCAAGCTCACATTCCTCCCTGGGTGAAGTACTAACCCCTAAGAATTAATAACAAAGGGCAAAATAAATATATAAAATATATATATATATATATATATATATATATATATATATATATATATATATATATATATATATATATATATATATATATATATATATATATATATATATATATATATATTCACTGAAAAAACCATAGGTTATACACTATATATAGTTAGGAATTAGCCTTTTAAAAACCACACACAGACTTGCTTCACTTCTCCCATGTTGATTTGGATGTTCGGGATCACCTCCCTCGCCTCCGGTCCCGATACCTCCTGAACAACAGATCTTCTTGCCATTTCTGGGGGATTTTGTTGTTGGTCGCGAAGTTGGGCATTGCTGTAATTGTTAGGGTGCCATCGACTCATGTGCCTGTGCATTGTATGATTGCCATAGCTGTACTTTTTGTCTGTGCCCCTTGAAAGACGATCGCCGCAAATGCGACAAAAGACGTATCTGGCATTTACTTTTTTTTGGTCAGCAGGAAATTTAAAAAATTGCCAGATATAATTTTCTTTCCTATTATATCTCCTGGGCTCCTCTGGCAAAAACTCGTCATTTTCTTCCTCTTCCTCCTCTTCTTGATTTTCCTCCTCTTCTATAATTAGTGAAGCAGGTAGTCTTTTCTTCCCATGAGGAGGTGGAGGAGGTGGTGGGGGCACACTGGCAGAAGCAACCATTGAAGCCATTGCTGATGAATCAAAAAAGGTCTTTCTCTCACCAAGATGAAAGTCAGAGTGAGGAAAGAAGGAGGGGTTTTCATCATTTGGGAGAAGGAAAAATTCTAAACCAATGAAAAGTGTTAATTTTATATCACATGACCAAGTATTACATCATTAGGAAACCAAAAGTGAAATGAACCAATGAAAAGTGTAATTATCGAGTCACATGACCTGCTGTGTTTACGTTTCGCGCTTTGCTCCGCTTTCCGGTCCACTTCCGGGTCCGCTAACTTGGCGCGTCCAATGACGTATTACGCGATAACGCAAAACGCCATGCGAACGTAACAGTTACGCTAAAGGAACGTTTACTGGTTCGCGTACTAAGCCGCGGCTTTAAATTGAGCAAACGGAAAGCTGACCGGTTCGCGGACTGGGAGCGAAACAAAAAAAAATGTTTTAAAAAAATTGTCTAAAGAACATGAAAAATATATTTCAAGATTTAAAGAAGAATATATTTTACAGCTACAGATATTAGCTTTTAAAAAACCATTGAAATTCAATGAAAAAACCATAGGTTATAGTCCATATATAGTTAGGAATTTGCATTTACAAAACCTTGAAAATTCACTGAAAAAACCATTGGTTATAGACCATATATAGTTAGTGATTAGCATTTACAAAACCTTAATTTACTCGCACAAAACCATAGAAATTCCATATATAGTTAGAAGCGCTAACTATATATCGCGCACCCGCAATCCACTGCTGATGATGTCACATATTACATCATTCATGACATGGTCAATGACATCACTGATGACATCACTGATGACAACATCCAGTGACTGTATGTTTCTGTAAAGTTAAAATATGTCTTACATATTGAAGAATGAGTGGATGTATAAGTGTCTGGATGAAGGATTTAGTAGGTGCATGACTGACTGTATGAGTGAGTGATTAAATGTGTCTCACTGAGTGCATGGGTTAGTGACTAAACTGTCTTAATTTGTGCATCATTATGTCTGTTGTTCTGTAAACTGTTGCATGTGTTGATAAGTAGCTATATGAGTAACTATATGGGTTATTGATTGGTTGCCCAAGTATTTGTATGGGAGACTGAGTGTGTGTGTGGGTGGCTGGGAGGTGTATGACTCTGTGCATAGATGTCTGAGCAGTTGATTCACTAGATGTATGGTTTCAAAAGTGCATGTGGAAACAGCTGTATGGGCGGTTGACTGTGTGCATGAGTGTATTGGTGAGTGAATGGATATCTCAGTGCTACATGTCAAAGTAAGTACATATGTAAAACACAGTACATGTGAGACTTGACATATATAAATAACTGTACAAAAGAGCCAGGGAATGTGTGACTGACTGTATGGATCATTGTGAACTTGTATCAGGGATTGTATAAGAGAGTAAATATGTGTTAGTATATGTTTGAATAAGTAAAGTTTGTATAACTGTATAGTTGAGGAAATCGAGGTGTGATTGATTCTTTGCATGACTGACTAGGTGTGTGAGTAACTCCATGGATGAGTGACAGTCTGTGAGTGTCTGTTTACACTGATTGTATCTAAGGTTATATTAGAGTCTGAAGAGGTTCATCGTATTATCACATGAATGATATCATCAGTGATGTGATCAGTAATGTCAAATGAGATGTCATCAGTGATGTCATCAGTGATGTCATTTGAGATGTCATCAGTGATGTCATCAGTGATGTCACTGACCATGTCATGAATGATGTAATATGTGACATCATCAGCAGTGGATTGCGGGTGCGCGATATATAGTTAGCGCTTCTAACTATATATGGAATTTCTATGGTTTTGTGCGAGTAAATTAATCAGTAAGTTAATCACTAACTATATATGGTCTATAACCAATGGTTTTTTCAGTGAATATATATATATATTCACTGAAAAAACCATAGGTTATACACTATATATAGTTAGGAATTAGCCTTTTAAAAACCAATGATAAAATATATATATATATATATATATATTCACTGAAAAACCATAGGTTTCACACCAGTTATAGTTAGGAATTAGCATTTAAAAAACCTATTAAATTCACTGAAAAAACCATAGGTTTCACACCAGTTATAGTTAGCTGGAAATTTTACTGATATAAAACCATTGAAATTCCCACGTTATAGTTAGTCGGACTCACTATAACTTGCACGTGTAATGCACTGCTGATGACGTTACATATTACATCACTCATGACATGGTCAGTGACATCACTCATGACATCACTGATGACACCATCCAGTGAATGTGTGTCTTTCTGAAAAATAAATATGTTTTATATATGTATATGTAAAAGTCGATGGGAGAATAAATGTTTAAATAAAAGTCTAAATGGATGTTTTTTTTTAAAAAAAAATATTGAATAACTGGCTTATTAAGTGTATCTTAGTGAATACATATATTAGTAAGTAATGTTTAAATATTTAAATATATGTATCAGTGTTTCACTTTGTGTATAAGTGGCTGCATGGGTTGGTGAGTAGCTACATATGTGTGTATATGAGTTATTAGATGTTTTTTTAGTATCAGTATAAGTGTCTGTATGATTTGGTGGGAGTGTTACTTAGCACATAGATGCATAAATGACTGACTCACTGTTTGTATGTGTTTTAAAGACAGCATATGTGCCGGACTGTATGGGTGAATGAGTGTGTATATGTATGTGTTAGTAAGTGAATGACTGTCTTACTAGTGTCTTTATCAGTAACTACATATGTTTTAATCTAGTATATGTGAGTATTGATGTATATAAGTGAGTATATATGAGAGTGAGAGATTGAAAGAATTCTTGTTTTAATAAGTATGTGTTTCTATAAGTGATTTTTTAAGAGAGTAAGTATGTGTAAGTTTCTTTAGAAGTAAGGTGATAGAGTGTGTATAGCTGTATATGCTAAAAAATTGATGTTCAATAGTTTATTTGCATGTGTGAGTATGTGTATGAGCAACTTTTGGAAGACTGTCGGTGTGTTAACGGATGTATAGGTGTCTCACTACATATGATGAGTGAGTATATGTATGACTGACTATTTAGAACTGTTGATGAATGAGTGGATGTGTATATAAATGGTGGAATTACTGAATTGGTTGTTGCAACTGGTATAGATATCTTCACTTTTTTGAAAATATTAGTTTCTATTTTTGAATATGTGTTTCAAGGGTTACTTTACAGTGAAAGGAGGTCAGTCACTCTGTCACAAGGACGGTATCATCAGTGATGTCATGAGTGATATCACTGACCATGTCATGAGTGATGTAATATGTGACGTCATCAGCAGTGCATTACACGTGCAAGTTATAGTGAGTCCGACTAACTATAACGTGGGAATTTCAATGGTTTTATATCAGTAAAATTTCCAGCTAACTATAACTGGTGTGAAACCTATGGTTATTTCAGTGAATTTAATAGGTTTTTTAAATGCTAATTCCTAACTATAACTGGTGTGAAACCTATGGTTTTTTCAGTGAATTTCATAGGTTTTTTAAATGCTAATTCCTAACTATAACTGGTGTGAAACCTATGGTTTTTTCAGTGAATTTCATAGGTTTTTTTAATACTAATTTTTAACTTTTTGTAGGGCTTCATACCTATGTACGTTTTATTGAATTTCTAAGCTTATTTTTTCGCAAATGTCTTTACCTGAGAAAGGTATGTTTTTCTAAAAATGAACCCTATAATGTATATTAAGATACTATTTTTATTTTAAAATAGTTTTTTCCTTTTTTTTTTATATTTGACTCTGGAGCGCTCCCGGTGCGCATACCGATAAACGCCCGGGTGCGCGCACCGTCAGCGCATCAACAAAAAAAAGAAAAAAAAAATAATGAAGGAGTGACCATAAGAAATGGGGACAGAGAGAGTGGTGTTAAGAGAAAGAGAGCTAAAGGGAGGAACACAGAGGGACTGTGTAATAGATAGTAAGACAGATAAAAAGTGTAAGAGGAAATAACTGAGAAAAAAAAATGAATAAGGGAGCAAAAGAAAAGAAGAAATAGGAAGAAGACAAAAGCAGAGGTTCTGGGAGAATGTAAATGGATGATGAAAGTAAAAGGAAGGACAGTTAAGCATGTGAATGACAGGTAGTGACGGAATGAAAGAAAAGGAATAGTAGTGATGGAGGGATAGTAAATAGCAGTGAATATAAGCAAAGAGGGGTGAAACAGGGTACATGTAAGTGAATAAGGGTAAGACATGGGGAATAATACAGCGAAAGAAGAAAGAGAGTAAAAGAAGGAGTGTCACAAAGGAACTAAGTGAACCAGTAAAAAAGGTAAGTGAAGGAGTGTGCATAGACAGAGGTACTGAAAGAAGTTGAATGTGGTAGGAAGTAAACATGGAAGAAAAGAATAAGTGAGAAAAGCAAAGTAAGGAAACAGGGGTGAGGTAGGGTGAGAGAAAAATAGTGAAAATAAAACCAAAGATGATAACAAAAAAGATTTTGTAAACACACTTACCATATAATCAATGCAAACTTGTATCTATGAAAGATAAAAGAAAAAACACGTTATAATTTCTTAAAAATATATAATAAAATAGAAGCAACAGTTCATGAGGTTTAAAAATCTACAAAAGTTTACTAAGAAATGATGCAATAGTGAAGGATACAAAAACAGAAAGAAAGTAATGTAGAAAGAGAAAAAAAAAGGAAAAAGAAATAGAAAGAAAACAAATTCCTAAAGATAAATAAGATACTAAAAGAATGTAAGATATCAAATCAAAATCAGTAAAGATAAGAAAATAAAAGAAAAATGAGTGAAAAGGAGAGAAGTCTGATTGAGAAACTATAAATAAAAAAGAGGAATAGAAGATGATTGAGAGTGAGTGAAGTAAAGTAACAGAGTGAAGGGATGAAAGGAATGAAGTTAGTATAGAACGATGGATAAAACAGGAGTGAGAGAGTAAGTACACAGAAAGACAAAAGGAAGAACTAAGTGAACTACAGTACAATGGATGCGAAAGAAAAAAAATGGAGAAAAAGAAAGAGAGGGTTAGGAAACTAAAGCAGTGGTACTGTGAGAATATGAAAAAGATAAAAAGTGGTGGAAGGAACAGAGGAAATGCAGACAGTTCCTATTAGATTAAGAAGTTGTGAATGAAGTGCACTAAAGAAACAGCGATGAAAAAAGAGTGTAAATTAGTAAAGAGAGGTAAATAAGGGTGAAAAAGAAAATGAGTATAAGACAATGTGAACACAATATAAATTACACAATGCAAACTACACAATAACTTCTACAATATGTTACATTATTTATTTTTGCTGTTCTCAGAATATATTGAATTTCACTTAAATTAGTGAGATCAAAGTCTTCATCATATAACAGCGGGAAAAAAAAACACAATCTAAAAGATTGTGTTTAAAAAAAACCATTCAAACATACATCTCATATAAGTACACTAATCTTTGATTCACTTACTTTTCCGTGAGACCAAATTGCAGATAGTGAAGGTCCTTTTGGTGGAAAAAAGTCTGCTGTGCTCTATAACTTCCATTTCATCGACTTCCTATGAAAAAAGATCTAACAACATCATATCTTACACTTTCCTCACGGCCAATTTGTGTCAGATATATCAGTATTTTTTACTTTGAGATCCACTTAAAGTATCTACATGAGATTGCAGATAGTGAAGGTCCTTTTGGTGAAAAAAAGTCTGCTGTGCTCTATAACTTCGATTTCATCAACTTCCTATGAAAAAAGATCTAACAACATCATATCTTACATTTTCCTCACGGCCAATTTGTGTCAGATATATCAGTATTTTTTACTTTGAGATCCACTTAAAGTATCTACATGAGATTAATAATTTAAAATATTAGATTAACTAACTAACTAACTAACTTTTATTATCTATTCCCGTCTTCAAATGCCAATTCCCTTTACTAAAACTTTGGTTTTAAAAACACTAGATAAGAATTTGTAGAGTCATAAGGCAAACGTTGTTTATAAGTTAAATGAGAATCATTGCAGTAACTCCATCCATTTTCAGATTTTAAGTAGCATGTATAATGTCCTGAGGTTGTCGAAGATCCATCATGATAAATAATAGCTTCAGTTGTAAAGGTCCTTCCAGAAATTGATAACTGAGAAGCCACAAAATTTTTGATAGAAGTTGTCAATTTAGTTCCATCAGGTCTACATCGTTGGAAAACTAAAATGATATACTGCCCATACCTTTGTATAAATAATGTGGACAGCATTGTACAGTTACATTGGGTACACACCATATTATGATCTGCTGCTTTAACTAGATTTTTAAAAGACACTGATTTACAGTCTGGTAAACTCAAATATATAAATCTTTCAGTGTCTATTCTAGTAGTACTTGATAAACTACAATTGCGGCAGTCATGCTGCCATTGATAAGAAAGACTGAAAAGATTATCTACATCTACACCTTCATCTTCCAAAACACCAAACATATACATTAAAAATTCCTGACAATCCTGCTGAATGTTCTGTGAAAATTTATCTTGACCAGAACACAAATCTAAAATATTTCGAATTTCTGTTACAGTTTCTATTTGTGCTGTACCACTGCTACCTTTCTGAAACACAGAATTCAATAAACCACACAATCTTTGATCCCGATTTTCAACAATCTGTTCTTGTAAACTTTTAAGAAAAAAAACAACATTAACCACTACATTAGCATAGCAGTTGACACCAGAACTATTTTCAAACTGAAATCCAACAACATTTTCTCCACAATTCTTTTTCTTCCTGTTTTCAATTACAGTTTTCTCTACTTTTTGTCTTTTTGCAACTACCTCACTACAATTATCCTCATTTCTTCTTTTTCGGCCTACCACACGTTTTTCAAACAGAGGATATTGAGGCAAGTGTGGAGCATACTCTCTTCTTAACCTATTGTATTCTTTAACACAATCTAGATCTGCAGAAATCTTTGTCTCATCACACGCAATCAAGTACAATCCTGATAAAGTTCTGACTCGAGATAATGCCACATATGCCATACCCTCTTTAAACACAGATCTTCCAATGTTCACCAAAGCACTATCTACACTTAAACCTTGAGATTTATGAATTGTCACCGCATACGCCAAACAAACAGGAAACTGTTTTCGGCGAACATATAAGTCTTTTACAAGTAAAAATCTAGCAGAACAACGACTTATTTGTTGTACTTGTTCAATCCCATCAAATTTTATTTTTAAAAATTCAATTCCATCTCTATTTCTGTAATTCACAAAATCAACAACATAACCCATTGCTCCATTTACCAGACCGCTTTCAACATTTAAATTCCTTCTCAAAATGATACGACAATTTAAACACACATTCAGAGTCTTTTCAAAACCAGCTGTTTTTGAAATACTTTTCTCCAATGAATCCAATTTAGTTTTCAAATTTTCTGGCAAAACAATTGTTGCACCCATATGCTCTATTTTATCTATTGCTTCCAGTTTCACAATCTCTTCATTTTCTAAGTCTAACATTTTTTGGTTGAAGATGGAACATTCTTGCAGAGTTGGCATCAAACATATCCCAGATTTCTTCTCAGTCATTTTTTTAAAAATATTCTCTGGAAGAATGTTTTCATTTGGATACAAATTTGAAATTAATCGACTATGCAAAGCTTTTTTCCCTTTCTCAGTCACTTTTCCAATTCTTACATCTTGTAGAATATTTTTATAATCTTCATCCTTGGCCTGTCGCATATTTTGAAGCAGTTCAGCATATTTAAAATTTAGCCATATATTAACATTTCCAATGCTTCCAAGGGACTTCCTGGTATCTTCATGCGTGAGCATTTTAAACACTGGTTGTCCTTTTACTGGAGTCAACTGCAATAGATCTCCAAAAACAATAATGTGTTTTCCTCCAAATAACACATCATAGTCTGTTTTAAGAATTTCTTGCATTCTCAAATGCACAAAAGCAAGCATTAGATTTGAGACCATGCTTACTTCATCTATGATAAGAAGTTTCATTTTCTTCAAGACTCTTGAAACTTCAGAACACGCATCTCCAGATAGCTTGTTGTAATGCAATTTATTATCATGTTCAACTGGCAGCATCAATAAACGATGTAGAGTAATCCCTTTAATGTTATGTGCTGCCAGACCAGTTGGAGCAGTTACAACACAAGACAGTGGTGAATCAGTCCTTTTCTGCAGATAACTTGCAACGGCTTTAATTAGAAAACTTTTTCCTGTCCCCGCTTCTCCACTTACGTACAATCGGACAGGGTCAAATAATATACATGAGCACTCTTTTTTCTCATGTCTGAATCCATGTTCAATCTGCTCTGTGACTTCATCATATATCTTTTTCTGCTCAATGTTTAGTTGCTTTACCAAATCTTCTAAGTTAACTCCATCCTCTTGAGCTTGTTCCATAGCTCTTTCCACCTCATCCATGGCAGTGGCAGCTTCATTTTGGATAATTGGTCCTCCTAGTGGATCCTGGCTCAATGAAGTAGAACTCTGACTATCTTGAGAACTGTTTCTAGCTATCTCTTCAGCAATTGTAGTTTCTTGCTCCATTTCTTCATTCAACATTTGCAGATAATTTAGAAAAATAGGACATTCTATGGTATCCTTAGTTGCATTAAAAGAGTCTTCATAACAGAGAAAATCTCCAAGTAGTTCCTCTTCTGTACGCCATGGCTTAAAGAGTTGCAAAAGAGCTAAATAGTAAAATTCTCTTTCGTCTGGAACTTCACAACTCAATTTTCGATGATTAATCAAATGGCCTTTTTTCTGCTTCACTAGACATCCTTCATAGCCAATGAGTGCATATTTTCCATTATTGATATCTTCTGTGATGTTCCTCTTATAACTGTAGTTTTGAAGAACTTCATACAAACATGTGTTCTCAAGGTGAGTACTTCTATTTGGATAGTATGTATCCAACATATTTGTCTTCAAAATATCTGTACTGTTTGGTTCTTTTTCCGCCAAATATTCAATTTCTTGTACAGATTTCAAAACTCGGTTTCGTGTTGCAGCAAGACCAAGACTCACCCAAATGATTGTTCTTGATTTGGCATAGAGACTTGCTGATGATAACCGATCAGAACATTCATATGCTCCAATTTCTCGATGCGACAACATCTTCAGACTGAAACTGTATAATTTCTTGCTTAGACTCTTTTCATGTGAAATATCCTCCCACATTTCCTTCAATTCTGTCTTTTCTTTTTTGGTGATGTAAGATGTCACATATCGAGCCACAGCAATAGAGTTGTCAGCAACGAACTGAATATCCATGTTAGCATTCCACATGGACAAAATCACTGGGTTGTAATCATTGATGTACTTAGATTCTTCATTTCTTTTCAAATTGTATGTATTTTTGGGAGATTTCCTCGTCACAGTATGTCGTAGAGATGACATCAAATTATTTACTCTTCCCTTAGAAATCACTGGTCGAGGAAATGCAAAACGACATTTCGTGTAGTACTTTTCCTTGTTTTTAAATTTTCGACGACAGTACTTTCCACAACGATGAGATTGAAAACGTAAAACTTGTTGCCTTAAATTGTTTTCTTCAGTAGATTTTGGAACAGCACATGTTGAATACTCTTCAATGAAACTCATCACTGTTTCATCTGAATCGGATCCAAATTTGGGTGCATCTTTAATCCACAACAACATATGTATATGAGGAGCACCTCTCGCTTGATATTCCTTCCTCCAAAAGAAATCCAAAACCTCTCCAAGGGGAGGATTTTTTTTGTTGGTAATAAAAGACATCATAGCTTCAAATCTATGATTAAAATATCTGCAAACATTCACTGGATCTAAAGAACACAGTTCTCCTGGTGTTTTCAATTCTATATTTGGTATGTTTTCATTTGCCTCTCGTAGAAATTGAAGTAAATCGTCCCATGCATACTCAGCACAGCTAAGAGTGAGGAACCATGTAGGAGTTCCTAAGTTTCTTAGCATACATTTCAATTCTCCATGACGACGAAACCAATACTCATTGGTTCCACGTTGACATGCCATGAGATTGATTAGCTGAGATTCCAAAATACTGTCTTGCAGATTAACTTTCTCCATAAAGTCCCTTGCACAAACATTCTGCAAATGAGGTCCACTTTTTAATATATGATTAACTGCATAAGAAAGCCCAGACAAATCACTTTCAAATAGTAGATGAAATAAATATGGAATGCATTGACGAAACCTTGGATCTTCTGCATATAATCTTAGAGTGTGGTATTCAGCTGCAGGAATTTGAACTGGTCGATCATCATATCGTCCACCACAACCTGTTGGAAATAATTGTGGAAAACAACGAGCTTCCAAACTTTCTTCCCATACACTAATGGGACTTCCTTTTGCTGCTTTCATTTGAAACAAGTCAATTGCATTTCCCATTACTTCTTTGGAATGCAAAGGATGAACAGTATAATGTTCATATATTTCTTCAGTTCTAGACACATCAACTTTTTCAATTTGACCAACTGAAGAATCACTATCTTCTTCTATAGCTGTTTCCTCTGCTCCAACACTTACATCTTTGTAGTACTCATTGTTTTTGACCAAATACAACGTTGCCTTCTTGACTTTTTTAACATCCACTAAATCTTGCCAAATTTTCTTACTCTTTGTTGGAACCCCATTAACTAGAATAACTAAAGGATCTTCTTCTACTCTTTCTACACCAATTGTATCAATATTTTTCTTTACATCTAGCGGCAAATAAACAACTCTTCCCTTTAATCCTCTCAGTAAATCTGATGGAGGCAATTTCCCTGTCTTAGGCTCCATGCGTACAATAGCCTGAAAAGGATGGACACATTGAATCAAAATAGATTCATAAGTATTTAGATCCATCAATTCAGAAGGAATATCTATCAACTGAAGATTATTATAAACTGCTCTAGCAGGCATTCTATTTTCATTTAATTTTTTCAAACAATAATTACAAATACGCTGATCCAAACTCAAATCAAAAGAATTCTCCACCAACAAATAACTTACAAAATCCTCCCATTGACTATTATTTTCCAATTCACTTTTTGCATATAAATCAACTAACCTGGTCTGAATTTTATAATGAGTCCGTCAACAACACACACAAGTTAAATTAGGCCTCTCACTTGATTTCACCTTAAACTTGATAATTTCCTCATCAAACTTTTCAATACTTGAAATTTGTCCATTATCTTCTGCATTACCATCCATTACTATATCTATTTCTACACTGTCCTCTTTGTTCCCAAAATAACAAAACTCAATTTCTTCACAAATAGTCTTCACATCCACTTCAGATCCATGCAAAAGAGCACTATTTAACTGTTTAAGCTTAAGTGCAGGACTTTTTGCATAATACAACTTCCTCACTAATTTCCTTACATTATTATGATGCACTGCTAACATCCTAAAATGATGAAAAACACTCCGACAAACTTTTCTAGAAAGACAAGCTAGTGAATGCCCTTGCAAACCTGTGCTTTCTCTCACTCTGCAAGGATCTAACTCTTGCAGGATCTTCATTTTTTGTTTGAGACTTTTTTTACTATATGTACGTAAGAAATTTCGAAGCAAATCGATTGATTCCTGTCGCACACTACAAATACTACTGCATTTCCATGTGTACACTGGACCCTTAGTACGTCTCCCTAAAACTTCATCAGCTAACACCTCTTCTGCATCTCTAGATACAAGTTTCTCTTTTTCCATCACACAACTATCTTTCACCTCATATGCACGACCACTGGTGTCAACTGCATGCACCAAATCATTTTCCTGAAAGTAACTCTCCTCATTGAAAAAAGGCTCAGAACTTGAACTATGCATCCATTCACCAGAAAATACTTGACAAAAATTACTCCGATTAATAATTCTTTTCCATCTACTGTTCGATTTGAAAACATCAATTGCCTTATTAAGTATCCTAATTCTATTGATTATTAAAATAAATAATTTTTTCTTAACTTCAAAAGCCTGATCAACAATCTTTTCTACACTTTTCTTTTTCTTGTAAAAAGCAGCTTTTAGTTTACTTTTCTTATCATTTTTTAGCAAATTTAAAACTACCCTATTGCGAAACATTCGCCTACGAATGTCCCTAAAAACATTTACCCTTCTATTGCTATCCATTCTCTTCTCTCCTGCTCCAATGGAAACATTTTTTGTGGGCTTCTCTTTCCTTTTTAGATTTGTTGACTTTTTCTGTATATTCACATTAGCAATATAATTTTTTTTTCTACGACATATGTTGCGAAGAAAAGACTTAATTGGCTTACCAGAAGCTTTTCTGGTGCTTTTTGAAGTACTTGTTGAAGAGGATTCCATAAACTCTGTTGTTGATGTTCTCCTTTTCCGTATGTTATTTTTGATATTTCTTTGCTTTGAAGGCATTTTTGCTTCCTTTTCAGAAGTTGATTTGAATCTGTTGCTCTGTTAAAAAAACACATGAAAGACCACTATTAGCAAACAACAAAGTAATGTTAAAAAGCAAACAATATATACAATAAATTGCAACATATTTAAGTTTATACAATAGCAACTCATGGCTTTATTTTTAAAGGCCTTGCGACACCAGTGCGTCACTTTTTACCCATGTTTAAAGTAATGCACCAGCTGCACATGACAATCATAAATAAGGGCCAAATGCAAATACCAATCATTTGCACCCACAAATCGATTTTTGAATAACATGTAAGAAACACTGCGCAGAACCTAAGTACAACCACTCATTATCATCAAACAAAGTCAGGGTCTGATTTATAAAGGCCTTGCGCCACCAGTGCGTCACTTATTACCCATGTTTAAAGTCATGCATCAGCTGCACATGGCAATCATAAATAAGGGCCAAATACATATACCAATCAATTGCACCCAAAAATCGATTTTTCAATAACATGTAAGAAACACTGCGCAGAACCTATGTACAACCACTCAATATCATCAAACAAAGTCAGGGCCTGATTTATAAAGGCCTTGCGCCACCAGTGCATCACTTATTACCCATGTTTAAAGTGATGCATCAGCTGCACATGGCATTCATAACTAAGGGCCAAATGCAAATACCAATCAATTACACCCTAAAATCGATTTTTGAATAACATGTAAGAAACACTGCGCAGAACCTATGTACAACCACTCAATATCATCAAACAAAGTCAGGGCCTTATTTATGAAAGCCTTGCGCCACCAGTGTGTCACTTATTACCCATGTTTAAAGTCATGCATCTGCTGCACATGGCAATCATAAATAAGGGCCAAATACATATACCAATCAATTGCATCCAAAAATCGATTTTTGAATAACATGTAAGAAACACTGCACAGAACCTAAGTACAACCACTCAATATCATCAAACAAAGTCAGGATCTCATTTATAAAGGCCTTGCGCCACCAGTGCATCACTTATTACCCATGTTTAAAGTGATGCATCAGCTGCACATGGCATTCATAAATAAGGGCCAAATGCAAATACCAATCAATTGCACCCAAAAATCGATTTTTGAATAACATGTAAGAAACACTGCACAGAACCTATGTACAACCACTCAATATCATCAAACAAAGTCAGGGCCGTATTTATGACAGCCTTGCGCCACCAGTGCGTCACTTATTACCCATGTTTAAAGTCATGCATCAGCTGCACATGGCAATCATAAATAAGGGCCAAATACATATACCAATCAATTGCACCCAAAAATCGATTTTTGAATAACATGTAAGAAACACTGCGCAGAACCTAAGTACAACCACTCAATATCATCAAACAAAGTCAGGGTCTAATTTATAAAGGCCTTGCGCCACCAATACATCACTTATTACCCATGTTTAAAGTGATACATCAGCTGCACATGGCATTCATAAATAAGGGCCAAATGCAAATACCAATCAATTGCACCCAAAAATCGATTTTTGAATAACATGTAAGAAACACTGCGCAGAACCTAAGTACAACCACTCAATATCATCAAACAAAGTCAGGGTCTGATTTATAAAGGCCTTGCGCCACCAGTGCATCACTTATTACCCATGTTTAAAGTGATGCATCAGCTGCACATGGCATTCATAACTAAGGGCCAAATGCCAATACCAATCAATTACACCCTAAAATCGATTTTTGAATAACATGTAAGAAACACTGCGCAGAACCTATGTACAACCACTCAATATCATCAAACAAAGTCAGGGCCTTATTTATGAAAGCCTTGCGCCACCAGTGCGTCACTTATTACCCATGTTTAAAGTCATGCATCTGCTGCACATGGCAATCATAAATAAGGGCCAAATACATATACCAATCAATTGCATCCAAAAATCGATTTTTGAATAACATGTAAGAAACACTGCGCAGAACCTAAGTACAACCACTCAATATCATCAAACAAAGTCAGGATCTCATTTATAAAGGCCTTGCGCCACCAGTGCATCACTTATTACCCATGTTTAAAGTGATGCATCAGCTGCACATGGCATTCATAAATAAGGGCCAAATGCAAATACCAATCAATTGCACCCAAAAATCGATTTTTGAATAACATGTAAGAAACACTGCACAGAACCTATGTACAACCACTCAATATCATCAAACAAAGTCAGGGCCTTATTTATGAAAGCCTTGCGCCACCAGTGCGTCACTTATTACCCATGTTTAAAGTCATGCATCAGCTGCACATGGCAATCATAAATAAGGGCCAAATACATATACCAATCAATTGCACCCAAAAATCGATTTTTGAATAACATGTAAGAAACACTGCGCAGAACCTAAGTACAACCACTCAATATCATCAAACAAAGTCAGGGTCTAATTTATAAAGGCCTTGCGCCACCAATACATCACTTATTACCCATGTTTAAAGTCATGCATCAGCTGCACAAGGCAATCATAAATAAGGGCCAAATGAAAATACCAATCAATTGCACCCAAAAATCGATTTTTGAATAACATGTAAGAAACACTGCGCAGAACCTAAGTACAACCACTCAATATCATCAAACAAAGTCAGGGTCTAATTTATAAAGGCCTTGCGCCACCAATACATCACTTATTACCCATGTTTAAAGTGATACATCAGCTGCACATGGCATTCATAAATAAGGGCCAAATGCAAATACCAATCAATTGCACCCAAAAATCGATTTTTGAATAACATGTAAGAAACACTGCGCAGAACCTAAGTACAACCACTCAATATCATCAAACAAAGTCAGGGTCTGATTTATAAAGGCCTTGCGCCACCAGTGCATCACTTATTACCCATGTTTAAAGTGATTCATCAGCTGCACATGGCATTCATAAATAAGGGCCAAATGCAAATACCAATCAATTGCACCCAAAAATCGATTTTTGAATAACATGTAAGAAACACGGCGCAGAACCTAAGTACAACCACTCAATATCATCAAACAAAGTCAGGGCCTTATTTATGAAAGCCTTGCGCCACCAGTGCGTCACTTATTACCCATGTTTCAAGTCATGCATCAGCTGCACAAGGCAATCATAAAAAAGGGCCAAATGAAAATACCAATCAATTGCACCCAAAAATCGATTTTTAAATAACATGTAAGAAACACTGCGCAGAACCTAAGTACAACCACTCAATATCATCAAACAAAGTCAGGGCCTTATTTATGAAAGCCTTGCGCCACCAGTGCGTCACTTATTACCCATGTTTAAAGTCATGCATCAGCTGCACATGGCAATCATAAATAAGGGCAAAATACATATACCAATCAATTGCACCCAAAAATCGATTTTTGAATAACATGTAAGAAACACTGCGCAGAACCTAAGTACAACCACTCAATATCATCAAACAAAGTCAGGGTCTAATTTATAAAGGCCTTGCGCCACCAGTGCATCACTTATTACCCATGTTTAAAGTCATGCATCAGCTGCACATGGCAATCATAAATAAGGGCCAAATACATATACCAATCAATTGCACCCAAAAATCGATTTTTGAATAACATGTAAGAAACACTGCGCAGAACCTAAGTACAACCACTCAATATCATCAAACAAAGTCAGGGCCTTATTTATGAAAGCCTTGCGCCACCAGTGCGTCACTTATTACCCATGTTTAAAGTCATGCATCAGCTGCACAAGGCAATCATAAAAAAGGGCCAAATGAAAATACCAATCAATTGCACCCAAAAATCGATTTTTGAATAACATGTAAGAAACACTGCGCAGAACCTAAGTACAACCACTCAATATCATCAAACAAAGTCAGGGCCTTTTTTATGAAAGCCTTGCGCCACCAGTGCGTCACTTATTACCCATGTTTAAAGTCATGCATGAGCTGCACATGGCAATCATAAAAAAGGGCCAAATACATATACCAATCAATTGCACCCAAAAATCGATTTTTGAATAACATGTAAGAAACACTGTGCAGAACCTAAGTACAACCACTCAATATCATCAAACAAAGTCAGGGTCTAATTTATAAAGGCCTTGCGCCACCAGTGCATCACTTATTACCCATGTTTAAAGTCATGCATCAGCTGCACATGGCATTCATAAAAAAGGCCAAATAAAAATACCATTCATTTGCACCCAAAATCGATTTTTGAATAACATGTAAGAAACACTGCGCAGGACTTATATACTAACATACAATTTCACTTCTAAAACATAACTATCTGCTTCCAAATATTCTCCATAGAGCAAATAAGTCTCTATCTAAATTAAATGAATCATTACTTACCTTTACAAATGCTTTTGGAGATTGAGAACAGTGTCAGACACACACACCAATTTTTCTTTAGCAGAGCAAAAGGTGTGCTCTCAATACACTGAAACCAAGACTGGCATAGAAAATCTCTATCTTTGTACACATATGCCTTAATTCAACCAATCAAAAGTCTTCCCTCACTATTTTCAAACCAACACCCATCCCCCTCTCAGACCTTTCTATCTGTTACCATAGCAACTCCCTCCTAACTGAACTCTAAGGTTCAAAAGTTTATTTTACAATGTTGCAAATTAACTCAGCAAGGATGTTTGACCTCTCAATTCAGCAGCCTATACAGGGTATTTTTGCTTTTGGTGACTTTTTTTAAACCATTCAAATTGCTTCTTTCACACAACATAACCATGCACCCTAACTTTCAGATATCAACTATCTGAATCCACCAATCATTGCTTGTGATTCAAGAGCAGAGAAACTCCACAATTATTTTTTTGTAAACTCCTACTATTCCAACTGCCATTTCATTCCCACACTTCATCTGACTGGACCAGAACCTTCTCACATCATGTACTCTGTTTGGATTATTGGACATAGCTACATCCACTGGGCTCAAAGGTATGCAGCTAGCAGAAATTTTCATAACCTTGATTTATCAAATGTGGAAATCAAGTGGATTGGCCACAGAGGATTAAAATGTCACCGATTGATACCATTGGTGAAAACCTTTTTGCATCTGCCAGAACCTGACCTTATAATTGTGCACTGTGGTGGAAACGATCTAGGCACATTGACTGGGGTAGGTCTGGAAATGCTTTTAAAGGACACCTTTCATCAATTGATGATACTTTTTCCCCACACTGCCTTGGTATATTCCAATATATGCCAAAGACAGAAAGGGAACTGGTCCAACCAATTTTGTCCACAATTTGAGAAAGCACGGAAACATGTGAATAAATCTGTTTCTGCTTACATGAGAGACTATGGAATGGGTTCAATATACAATAATAACTTGCGTTACAACATGCAAGACATCTACAGAGGAGATGGAGTGCACTTCTCAGATGAGGGGAATAGAATATTCCTCCTGAATTTAAGAATGTGTATTGGAACCTACTTGTAGGTACCTAAATCAACCACAGAACCCAAAAGCTCTTTTCAGAGCTACCCTAACTCTGATCATTCAAAGCGTTTATTTTTTTCTAACTTTTTTCACTATTTTTCACCAAAGTACGCTTTCGGGTACGCTTAAAGGTGCGCGCACCAGGCGCTACCCCCGTGGAAAATTTAAGAATTTTTTTTTTTTTTTTTTACGTTTATGAGCCTCCTAAGCCCCCCTCAGAAAACCTAGAGGGTCAAGAAGTCTCTACAGTTCCCCCTTCTATCCATTCCGAACATTGTTTACCCTCCATCTTGTGTCTCGATTGTACCGAAACACAAAATGGAGAACTCCCGTAACGTTGCCAGTGCGCGTAAAGGAGCGCGCACCGCTAAGCGCTCGATAAAAAAAGGTGGGAAAGCAATTTACAAAAAAAACACTGGAGACACTTTCATCAAATATAGAATAGGCCCTACTACATAGCAGTCCCTACCATTTGCCCAAATTTGGTGAAATTCCATTGAGACATTTAGGCTACAGGCCTGTCTAAATATCCTGAGGTAAATTACATGACAAAAACACACTTGTAATGTTAGAATTTACAACCAATTAAAAAGTACCTTTCATTTTCTACGATTATTTCCTGACGTTTGATTGGTTAAGTACAAGAATATATATAAAAGAAGAGAGGGAAACACAGCCATTTTGACTACTGCTTCCAGAAGTACACTTGAAAACAAATTTCACTGACAACTTCAACTAATTTCTCTAAGGTAACTTCTAATTATGGAAGTATATTGTACACTTTAAGTTTATTTCTGAAAAAATATTCTGTTAGTGATATGCTATCCCTCTTTAATAGTTAGAGATAGTGATAGACTTCTCTGTAATAGTTATGGATTGAGTTAGGCTTCTCTGGTATACAGTACCCTAACTCTACTAATATAGTTAATTTGTATGCAATTTTCAGAAAGAAAATGGAAGGAGAAAATCAGGCAAATGATACTTCTATCAAAGTAAAGGTGGAAAAACCAGAAGATCAAAAAAAAGAAGTTGATTTCATGGATGACTCTTTGGATGAACAGTTTATAGAATGTTTGGAAGAAATGGAATCATGTACATATAATTATGAGGAAATTCCGGACAATATTATGTTAGAAATTTTATTAAATTATGAAAAAGAATCAGAGGAATAAATTTATCTTTAATAATTACAATTGTTTCAGACAATATTCTTTTTTATATGTAATTCATAAAGTATTACCAAAAATGTTTAAAATATAAAGTGAGACTTATAGTATACTGTTCAACTATTTTTCTGTTACATAGTAAGTTTACTCATAGTTACTACCTTTCTCCCACTATATTATCTCATATGAATATTTTACACCTCATTTTCATAAGTGAGCAGGATAGACTACTCATGATCCCCTAGAAATTCTCAGGGAGTGCTTAAAAGATCTGTTTCTCCTTTCCAGACAGACTATGTTATGAATTCCATATACCACAAAAAATACAATAACAACATGCAAGATGTCTACAAAGAAGATGGTGAACATTAAATTTAAGTCTCTTCATTAGTACCTACATGTAGGTACTTACATAAAATAAAAAAATAAAAAAAAACAATTAATAAACATACAATGTTTTAAAGTGATTATTTTTCCATAGTACCCTCCTCGATACGCTCCCCCGTGCGCGCACCAGGCGCTTCCCCCGCGAAAATCGAAAAAAAAAAAAAAAGGGGGTGAGACCCCGCGGGGCCCTTTAATGGCCCCGACATCAAACCTAGGGGTACAGGGAGTGTCTACTCTGCCCCCTTATGGTCATTTCCCCCTTTGTTTTGGCCACCTCTCGTGTCTCGATCCTACCGAGACACAAGATGGCGGCCGCTCCGGACTGTTTAGAATGTTTACAGACAACTGAGAGCCAATCAGGTTTCTGCGCGCAAGTCGCATGTCGCGCCGGGAGCGCACTCCGGTGCGCGCACCGGAGAGCGCCTATAGATATATATATTTTTTTGAACCTAAATTACTCAAAATCCACTGGAGCACATATCTTGAGACATAGCAAAGGCACATCGGGCTACCAGTCCCTACAATTTTGCCAAGTTTCGTGGAAATCCATTCAGCCGTTCGGGCTAAAAGTGAAATCGACCGCCCTATGGAAATTAACATGGGGAAAACGCGTTTTGGGACCCCCCTTTTATCTCGGCCCCCGCTTGACGAATCCCCCCCAAACTTTCAAGGAAGAACCGGAACTCGAAGAGGCCATTTTCAGTAAATTTTCAGGCAGATTCGTCAACCGGTGCCAAAGTTATTTCAAATAGAATTTTGAGATTTAACATTGAAAAAAATCCTAACTATAACTACCTACTGGCGACCGCCAGTAGGTAATATATATATATATATATATATATATATATTAGCATTTAAAAAACCAATGAAATTCACTGAAAAAACCAAAGGTTGTACACTATATATAGTTAGGAATTAGCCTTTAAAAAACCAATGATAAAATATATATATATATATATATATATATATATATATATATATATATATATATATATATATATATATATATATATATATATATATATATATATATATATATATTCACTGAAAAAACCAAAGGTTATACACTATATATAGTTAGGAATTAGCCTTTAAAAGACCAATGGTAAATATATATATATATATATATATATATATATATATATATATATATATATATATATATATATATATATATATATATATATATATATATATATTAGCATTTAAAAAACCAATGAAATTCACTGAAAAAAACAAAGGTTATACACTATATATAGTTAGGAATTAGCCTTTAAAAAACCAATGAAATTCACTAAAAAAACCATAGGTTTTAGGCCTTATATAGTTAGGAATTAACATATAAAAAAACCATTGAAATTCCTCCTATATAGTTAGCTGGACATTTTATTGACATAAAACCCAATGAAATTCCATATATAGTTAGTTGCAATAACTATATATCGCGCACCCGCAATCCACTGCTGATGATGTCACATATTACATCATTCATGACATGGTCAGTGACATCACTGATGACATCACTGATGACATCTCAAATGACATCACTGATGACATAACTGATAACATCTCAAATGACATCACTGATGACATCATGACACACCAATACCAGTTACTACATACGCACTCACTGATTCCTACGTCTACGCACACATTCACTCATTCACCCATACAATCACTCGTACATACAGTCACTCATTATTACAACACTGTCATATGCACTCATACACCTATGCAGACACTCACACACTGCCACTCATCCATGGAGTTACTCACACACCTAGTCAGTCCTGTAAAGAATCAATCACACTTCGATTTCCTCATCTATACAGTTAAACACAGAACACCTTACTTTTTCAAACATATACTAACACATACTTACTCTCTTATACAATTACTGATACAAGTCCACATTGATCTGCACAGAGTCACTCGCCTCCCAGCCAGTTACACACACACTCAGTCTTCCATACAAATACTTGGGCAACCAATCAATAAGCTATATAGCCACTCATATAGCTACTGATCAACACATGCAGCAGCTTGCACAACAACAGACATATTGATGCACACTTTCAGACAGTTTAGTCATTAACCCATGCATTCAGTAAGACACATTCATTCACTCGCTCAGTCAGCCACGCACCTACTAAATCCTTCATCCAGACACTTATACATCCACTCATTCTTCAATATGTAAAACATATTTAAACTTTACAGAAACACACAGTCACTGGATGATGTCATCAGTGATGTCATCAGTGATGTCACTGACCATGTCATGAATGATGTAATATGTGACATGATCAGCAGTAGATTGCGGGTGCGCGATATATAGTTAGTACATCTAATTATATATGAAATTTCAATGGTTTTGTGTGAGTAAAATAAGGTTTTGTAAATGCTAATTCCTAACTATATATGGTCTATAACCTATGGTTTTTTCAGTGAATTTCATTGGTTTTTTAATAACAAATAAGAAAAGCTGTAAAATGTCAAGTACGTGGTAAGTAAAAACATTTTCGTATTTATGCACGCTGATGATTCTTGGAAGAGGTTGACACAGATGACATCTTAAGGAACAAAGAAAGACAAATTAAGGATGAGGAAGTTGTCTCTTTTTATTTTTTCAGCTAGCGATAGCAACAAACACATTGTAATGGAGATTAGAGAGGCTACGGATGGGTGAATAAATTTTGAAAAGAAATGGCGACTCCCTCCTTTAGTAGATTAGCTAAATCTTTGCGTAATTTGGGCATAAAAGTTATATTATTGGAAGTAGATGGTTATAGTTCTGGTTAATATCCATTCAGAGTGTCCTACACAGCACCACTCTAGGTAAACACTACTTTATGTAAAACCTGGGACAAAGCACTCATTGGAATGTTTGTGATCTTTCCTGTTAAGATGCATTATAAGTTATGTTAACCATTCCATATAAAGTCATGCATAAAAATGAATACACAGACACAAATAACATGTGTATCCAAAAACGAAATATAGATTTCGGCCTTATTTATTGCCTCTAGTTTTCAAAGGCAAATTTCTGTGGAAAACATGCACATTAAGGGTTGCCTTTCCTTAAACCTTTGTTTTTTATAAAAATTGGAAGAAACAAAAAATCTTCCCTTCCATAAATAACCCAAGACTTTTTTTTGCTATGGCAAGGTAACGAAATAGAGAATAAACTATAGTTGGTCACCATGGTCCGGACGAAAATGAAAAATCAATGATACTAAGTACCTGTAAACACTGAGCAGACATGTGAATGTGACATTCTGATTATTGCTATGCCCGAATATGTATATAACTGCTCCAATCACTATGCTAATAAACAATCTTTTGTTCTGTTTTGTAAAGTAAAACTATTGTGAACGCAAGTATTATACATAGTAAGTGTTAAATATAACATTTGTCAGTCATTGGTTAAGCAGCTAGGACCTGTTCACTCTTGACACCCCAGGTGCTGTGTATGCAGATTTCGGCCTAATTTATTGCCTCTAGTTTTCAAAGGCAAATTTCTGTGGAAAACATGCACATTAAGGGTTGCATTCCCTTAAACCTTTGTTTTTTTAAAAAAATTGGAAGAAACAAAAAATCTTCCCTTCCATAAATAACCCAAGACTTTTTTTTTGTTATGGCAAGGTAACGAAATAGAGAATAAACTATAGTTGGTCACCATGGTCCGGACGAAAATGAAAAATCAATGATACTAAGTACCTGTAAACACTGAGCAGACATGTGAATGTGACATTCTGATTATTGCTATGCCCGAATATGTATATAACTGCTCCAATCACTATGCTAATAAACAATCTTTTGTTCTGTTTTGTAAAGTAAAACTATTGTAAACGCAAGTATTATACATAGTAAGTGTTTAATATAGCATTTGTCAGTCATTGGTTAAACAGCTAGGACCTGTTCACTCTTGACACCCCAGGTGCTGTGTATGCAGATTTCGGCCTTATTTATTGCCTCTAGTTTTCAAAGGCAAATTTCTGTGGAAAACATGCACATTAAGGGTAGCATTCCCTTAAACCTTTGTTTTTTAAAAAAATTGGAAGAAACAAAAAATCTTCCCTTCCATAAATAACCCAAGACTTTTTTTTTGTTATGGCAAGGTAACGAAATAGAGAATAAACTATAGTTGGTCACCATGGTCCGGACGAAAATGAAAAATCAATGATACTAAGTACCTGTAAACACTGAGCAGACATGTGAATGTGACATTCTGATTATTGCTATGCCCGAATATGTATATAACTGCTCCAATCACTATGCTAATAAACAATCTTTTGTTCTGTTTTGTAAAGTAAAACTATTGTAAATGCAAGTACTATACATAGTAAGTGTTTAATATAGCATTTGTCAGTCATTGGTTAAACAGCTAGGACCTGTTCACTCTTGACACCCCAGGTGCTGTGTATGTTGCACTATAGTGCTGAATCGGGTACATCTTTCTATTTTTTCCTACAGCACCCTCAGTGCATGAACAACTATAGCAAGAGTTGAAAATATGATCATTGCCTTTTAGTCTAGACTTCATTTTATGTGTTTTGAGTGGGAGAAACGCCGTCTTTCGCCATTTTATGTGTTTTGAGTGGAACACACGCCGTCTTTCGCCATTTTATATGTTTTGAGTGGGAGACACGCCGTCTTTCGCCATTTTATGTGTTTTGAGTAGAAGACACGCCGTCTTTCGCCATTTTATATGTTTTGAGTGGGAGACACGCCGTCTTTCGGCATTTTAAGTATTTTGAGTGGGAGACACGCCGTCTTTCGGCGCAGCATTGTAGGATGGCCACACCAGTGCGGCAACTTGCTGGACACCACCTCGGTGCCATCCGGATCTCGGCGCGTTGTGCTGCCTTCGGCCTATTCGCACATCGGTCCGCTACTGACGCCGCCTCATGGGCCAACCAGTTTTGTATGCTTTTTATAACCCAAAGACGCATAGCAGGTCATGTGACTTGTTTATAAAACTTTTCATTGGTTCATTTTACTTTTGGTTTCCTAATGATGGAAGGCTTGATCATATGACCTAAAAATAACACTTTTCATTGGATTAAAACATTTTTTTTCCCAAACGATGAAAGACCCACCTTTTTTTTTCTCACTCAGCAATCAAAAAAGCTTCCGTTAGATGACAACAGAGGGGACAGGTAACAAGAACCATCACTCAAAAAAGGGGAGGGCAAGTTCTTCCCTACCGGGTGACGTTGGGGCTCCACCGGAACTCATCGAATTGATAGTCTACAGTGTTTCTGGATGTTTCAGACTGAAGCTGGCGTCAGCATGAGAGCACCTCCATCTTGTAGCTTCGTCGTGGCCATTCCGCAAGTAATCATGGCAGCCGCTCCCCACCGCAAGCCTGCGGGAGTCGGGGGCCCCCAAGACTTTTGTAGAATCTTCAAGGCTGAGGGGACGCTTTCGAGAATGGGGCCCAAGCCCTAGCAGACAAGCGTCCGAGTTCCAAGGTGTCCCAGGGCCATTTTAGTGGACCACGCCCAAATCCGAAGAGCCGGCCGCCATTTTAAGAGTCCTGTGGCAGCCGCCTATCACTGCACCGCAAGAGTGGAAGCAACTCAACTACATGGTGAGCGAGACGCTGTAGCTGCAAGAGCGGGCGGTAAACAGCTGAATGGCGGAAGAGGCACAGTGTAGCAAAAGCGGGCGGAATGGCAACTGAAACGGTAAAAGGGTGCCCCACTACAGCAGACGAGCCTCCACCTGGGGAGGCCCATTCACGCCACCTTTCCCCCCGCCCCCCCTCCGGGGGGGCCCCACGCCGTTTTTCGGAACAGCATTGTAGGATACCAAAACCAGTGCGGCAACTTACTGGACATGACCTGGGTGCCGTCCAGATCTCAACGCGTTCTGCTGCCTTGGGACTATTCGCACAACAGACCGCTACTGACGAGACACAGTGCAGCAAAAGCGGGCGGAAAACCGCTGAATGGCAAGTGAAACGCTAGAACAACGCTAGAATAACATCTGGAATAATTGTCGCACAGAAGAACAACACACAAAACTCTGTAGTGTCGGAGGAAAGTAAAATAGAGAAGGTCACTGTAGTTTCAGACACACTTAACACTAATAACTTAACAAAGATATCGTCTGTCTATGAAGCAGCTGTCATGTTCACAGAATTGACAAAGAAGTGTGCAGACACCAATGCTATTAAGAAACACAAGGAAATCCCTAACGCATCTGCATTCTCGGAAGAGGTTGACACAGATGACATCTTAAGGAACAAAAAAAGACAAATTAAGGATGAGGAAGTTGTCACTTTAGTTTTTTCAATAATGGAAAATATGCAGTCATTGGCTATGAAGGATGTCTAGTGAAGCAGAAAAAAGGCCATTTGATTAATCATCGAAAATTGAGTAATTGCGTAATTTGGGCATAAAAGTTATATTATTGGAAGTAGATGGTTATAGTTCTGGTTAATTTCCATTCAGAGTGTCCTACACAGCACCACTCTAGGTAAACACTACTTTATGTAAAACATGGGACATAGCACTCATTGGAATGTTTGTGATCTTTCCTGTTAAGATGCATTATAAGTTATGTTAACCATTCCATATAAAGTCATGCATAAAAATGAATACACAGACACAAATAACATGTGTATCCAAAAACAAAATATAGATTTCGGCCTTATTTATTGCCTCTAGTTTTCAAAGGCAAATTTCTGTGGAAAACATGCACATTAAGGGTTGCCTTTCCTTAAACCTTTGTTTTTTATAAAAATTGGAAGAAACAAAAAATCTTCCCTTCCATAAATAACCCAAGACTTTTTTTTGCTATGGCAAGGTAACGAAATAGAGAATAAACTATAGTTGGTCACCATGGTCCGGACGAAAATGAAAAATCAATGATACTAAGTACTTGTAAACACTGAGCAGACATGTGAATGTGACATTCTGATTATTGCTATGCCCGAATATGTATATAACTGCTCCAATCACTATGCTAATAAACAATCTTTTGTTCTGTTTTGTAAAGTAAAACTATTGTGAACGCAAGTATTATACATAGTAAGTGTTTAATATAACATTTGTCAGTCATTGGTTAAGCAGCTAGGACCTGTTCACTCTTGACACCCCAGGTGCTGTGTATGCAGATTTCGGCCTAATTTATTGCCTCTAGTTTTCAAAGGCAAATTTCTGTGGAAAACATGCACATTAAGGGTTGCATTCCCTTAAACCTTTGTTTTTTTTAAAAAATTGGAAGAAACAAAAAATCTTCCCTTCCATAAATAACCCAAGACTTTTTTTTTGTTATGGCAAGGTAACGAAATAGAGAATAAACTATAGTTGGTCACCATGGTCCGGACGAAAATGAAAAATCAATGATACTAAGTACCTGTAAACACTGAGCAGACATGTGAATGTGACATTCTGATTATTGCTATGCCCGAATATGTATATAACTGCTCCAATCACTATGCTAATAAGCAATCTTTTGTTCTGTTTTGTAAAGTAAAACTATTGTAAACGCAAGTATTATACATAGTAAGTGTTTAATATAGCATTTGTCAGTCATTGGTTAAACAGCTAGGACCTGTTCACTCTTGACACCCCAGGTGCTGTGTATGCAGATTTCGGCCTTATTTATTGCCTCTAGTTTTCAAAGGCAAATTTCTGTGGAAAACATGCACATTAAGGGTTGCATTCCCTTAAACCTTTGTTTTTCAAAAAAATTGGAAGAAACAAAAAATCTTCCCTTCCATAAATAACCCAAGACTTTTTTTTTGTTATGGCAAGGTAACGAAATAGAGAATAAACTATAGTTGGTCACCATGGTCCGGACGAAAATGAAAAATCAATGATACTAAGTACCTGTAAACACTGAGCAGACATGTGAATGTGACATTCTGATTATTGCTATGCCTGAATATGTATATAACTGCTCCAATCACTATGCTAATAAACAATCTTTTGTTCTGTTTTGTAAAGTAAAACTATTGTAAACGCAAGTATTATACATAGTAAGTGTTTAATATAGCATTTGTCAGTCATTGGTTAAACAGCTAGGACCTGTTCACTCTTGACACCCCAGGTGCTGTGTATGCAGATTTCGGCCTTATTTATTGCCTCTAGTTTTCAAAGGCAAATTTCTGTGGAAAACATGCACATTAAGGGTAGCATTCCCTTAAACCTTTGTTTTTTAAAAAAATTGGAAGAAACAAAAAATCTTCCCTTCCATAAATAACCCAAGACTTTTTTTTTGTTATGGCAAGGTAACGAAATAGAGAATAAACTATAGTTGGTCACCATGGTCCGGACGAAAATGAAAAATCAATGATACTAAGTACCTGTAAACACTGAGCAGACATGTGAATGTGACATTCTGATTATTGCTATGCCCGAATATGTATATAACTGCTCCAATCACTATGCTAATAAACAATCTTTTGTTCTGTTTTGTAAAGTAAAACTATTGTAAACGCAAGTACTATACATAGTAAGTGTTTAATATAGCATTTGTCAGTCATTGGTTAAACAGCTAGGACCTGTTCACTCTTGACACCCCAGGTGCTGTGTATGTTGCACTATAGTGCTGAATCGGGTACATCTTTCTATTTTTTTCTACAGCACCCTCAGTGCATGAACAACTATAGCAAGAGTTGAAAATATGATCATTGCCTTTTAGTCTAGACTTCATTTTATGTGTTTTGAGTGGGAGAAACGCCGTCTTTCGCCATTTTATGTGTTTTGAGTGGAACACACGCCGTCTTTCGCCATTTTATATGTTTTGAGTGGGAGACACGCCGTCTTTCGCCATTTTATGTGTTTTGAGTAGAAGACACGCCGTCTATCGCCATTTTATATGTTTTGAGTGGGAGACACGCCGTCTTTCGGCATTTTAAGTATTTTGAGTGGGAGACACGCCGTCTTTCGGCGCAGCATTGTAGGATGGCCACACCAGTGCGGCAACTTGCTGGACACCACCTCGGTGCCATCCGGATCTCGGCGCGTTGTGCTGCCTTCGGCCTATTCGCACATCGGTCCGCTACTGACGCCGCCTCATGGGCCAACCAGTTTTGTATGCTTTTTATAACCCAAAGACGCATAGCAGGTCATGTGACTTGTTTATAAAACTTTTCATTGGTTCATTTTACTTTTGGTTTCCTAATGATGGAAGGCTTGATCATATGACCTAAAAATAACACTTTTCATTGGATTAAAACATTTTTTTTCCCAAACGATGAAAGACCCACCTTTTTTTTTCTCACTCAGCAATCAAAAAAGCTTTTGTTAGATGACAACAGAGGGGACAGGCAACAAGAACCATCACTCAAAAAAGGGGAGGGCAAGTTCTTCCCTACCGGGTCACGTTGGGGCTCCACCGGAACTCATCGAATTGATAGTCTACAGTGTTTCTGGATGTTTCAGACTGAAGCTGGCGTCAGCATGAGAGCACCTCCATCTTGTAGCTTCGTCGTGGCCATTCCGCAAGTAATCATGGCAGCCGCTCCCCACCGCAAGCCTGCGGGAGTCGGGGGCCCCCAAGACTTTTGTAGAATCTTCAAGGCTGAGGGGACGCTTTCGAGAATGGGGCCCAAGCCCTAGCAGACAAGCGTCCGAGTTCCAAGGTGTCCCAGGGCCATTTTAGTGGACCACGCCCAAATCCGAAGAGCCGGCCGCCATTTTAAGAGTCCTGTGGCAGCCGCCTATCACTGCACCGCAAGAGTGGAAGCAACTCAACTACATGGTGAGCGAGACGCTGTAGCTGCAAGAGCGGGCGGTAAACAGCTGAATGGCGGAAGAGGCACAGTGTAGCAAAAGCGGGCGGAATGGCAACTGAAACGGTAAAGGGGTGCCCCACTACAGCAGACGAGCCTCCACCTGGGGAGGCCCATTCACGCCACCTTTCCCCCCGCCCCCCCTCCGGGGGGGCCCCACGCCGTTTTTCGGAACAGCATTGTAGGATACCAAAACCAGTGCGGCAACTTACTGGACATGACCTGGGTGCCGTCCAGATCTCAGCGCGTTCTGCTGCCTTGGGACTATTCGCACAACAGACCGCTACTGACGAGACACAGTGCAGCAAAAGCGGGCGGAAAACCGCTGAATGGCAAGTGAAACGCTAGAACAACGCTAGAATAACATCTGGAATAATTGTCGCACAGAAGAACAACACACAAAACTCTGTAGTGTCGGAGGAAAGTAAAATAGAGAAGGTCACTGTAGTTTCAGACACACTTAACACTAATAACTTAACAAAGATATCGTCTGTCTATGAAGCAGCTGTCATGTTCACAGAATTGACAAAGAAGTGTGCAGACACCAATGCTATTAAGAAACACAAGGAAATCCCTAACGCATCTGCATTCTCGGAAGAGGTTGACACAGATGACATCTTAAGGAACAAAAAAAGACAAATTAAGGATGAGGAAGTTGTCACTTTAGTTTTTTCAATAATGGAAAATATGCAGTCATTGGCTATGAAGGATGTCTAGTGAAGCAGAAAAAAGGCCATTTGATTAATCATCGAAAATTGAGTAATTGCGTAATTTGGGCATAAAAGTTATATTATTGGAAGTAGATGGTTATAGTTCTGGTTAATTTCCATTCAGAGTGTCCTACACAGCACCACTCTAGGTAAACACTACTTTATGTAAAACATGGGACATAGCACTCATTGGAATGTTTGTGATCTTTCCTGTTAAGATGCATTATAAGTTATGTTAACCATTCCATATAAAGTCATGCATAAAAATGAATACACAGACACAAATAACATGTGTATCCAAAAACAAAATATAGATTTCGGCCTTATTTATTGCCTCTAGTTTTCAAAGGCAAATTTCTGTGGAAAACATGCACATTAAGGGTTGCCTTTCCTTAAACCTTTGTTTTTTATAAAAATTGGAAGAAACAAAAAATCTTCCCTTCCATAAATAACCCAAGACTTTTTTTTGCTATGGCAAGGTAACGAAATAGAGAATAAACTATAGTTGGTCACCATGGTCCGGACGAAAATGAAAAATCAATGATACTAAGTACCTGTAAACACTGAGCAGACATGTGAATGTGACATTCTGATTATTGCTATGCCCGAATATGTATATAACTGCTCCAATCACTATGCTAATAAACAATCTTTTGTTCTGTTTTGTAAAGTAAAACTATTGTGAACGCAAGTATTATACATAGTAAGTGTTTAATATAACATTTGTCAGTCATTGGTTAAGCAGCTAGGACCTGTTCACTCTTGACACCCCAGGTGCTGTGTATGCAGATTTCGGCCTAATTTATTGCCTCTAGTTTTCAAAGGCAAATTTCTGTGGAAAACATGCACATTAAGGGGCCGATCAGGATTGCGGTTTTTCCGCATCCTCGGGGCCGGCGGAAGCCACCGCCGGCCCCGAGGATGCGGAAAAACCGCAGCGGACTGACCAAGGACCCACCGCCACATTAGGATGGCTGGTGGGTCCTGGTTTCCGTCCGCAGCTTTTCCGCCGCGGTTGGCTTACAACCGCGGCGGAAAAGCTCTAATATGGTGACGGTGTCTCTCAGACACCGTCCACCATATTAGGATGGGCAGTGAATTATGCTTTTCCGCGGCGCGTTTCCCGCCGTGGAAAAGCATACGGAACTTCACTGCGGGGGCCCGTTGCGGGCCCCCTAGGTGAAGGGGGGTGGGGGGTGCACATGGGGGGTACCTATGGTACCCCCCTGCATTTGCATGCAGAAAGCGGCAGGCACCGCGCGGTGCCTGCCTCTTTCTGCATGCAAAAGCAATGCGTGCATTTTTAACATTGCCGCGGGTGCAGCTTGAAGCTGCACCCGCCGCAATGTTAAAAATAGAGGATGTGACCGCCAGGGTGGCGGTCACATCCTAATTGCACAGGAGGGAACTCCGCATGCCATGCGGAGGTTCCCTCCTGCTCTGGGGTCGCGGACGGACGCAAGTCCGTCCGCGATCCTGATCGGCCCCTAAGGGTTGCATTCCCTTAAACCTTTGTTTTTTTTAAAAAATTGGAAGAAACAAAAAATCTTCCCTTCCATAAATAACCCAAGACTTTTTTTTTGTTATGGCAAGGTAACGAAATAGAGAATAAACTATAGTTGGTCACCATGGTCCGGACGAAAATGAAAAATCAATGATACTAAGTACCTGTAAACACTGAGCAGACATGTGAATGTGACATTCTGATTATTGGTATGCCCGAATATGTATATAACTGCTCCAATCACTATGCTAATAAACAATCTTTTGTTCTGTTTTGTAAAGTAAAACTATTGTAAACGCAAGTATTATACATAGTAAGTGTTTAATATAGCATTTGTCAGTCATTGGTTAAACAGCTAGGACCTGTTCACTCTTGACACCCCAGGTGCTGTGTATGCAGATTTCGGCCTTATTTATTGCCTCTAGTTTTCAAAGGCAAATTTCTGTGGAAAACATGCACATTAAGGGTTGCATTCCCTTAAACCTTTGTTTTTCAAAAAAAATTGGAAGAAACAAAAAATCTTCCCTTCCATAAATAACCCAAGACTTTTTTTTTGTTATGGCAAGGTAACGAAATAGAGAATAAACTATAGTTGGTCACCATGGTCCGGACGAAAATGAAAAATCAATGATACTAAGTACCTGTAAACACTGAGCAGACATGTGAATGTGACATTCTGATTATTGCTATGCCCGAATATGTATATAACTGCTCCAATCACTATGCTAATAAACAATCTTTTGTTCTGTTTTGTAAAGTAAAACTATTGTAAACGCAATTATTATACATAGTAAGTGTTTAATATAGCATTTGTCAGTCATTGGTTAAACAGCTAGGACCTGTTCACTCTTGACACCCCAGGTGCTGTGTATGCAGATTTCGGCCTTATTTATTGCCTCTAGTTTTCAAAGGCAAATTTCTGTGGAAAACATGCACATTAAGGGTAGCATTCCCTTAAACCTTTGTTTTTTTTAAAAAATTGGAAGAAACAAAAAATCTTCCCTTCCATAAATAACCCAAGACTTTTTTTTTGTTATGGCAAGGTAACGAAATAGAGAATAAACTATAGTTGGTCACCATGGTCCGGACGAAAATGAAAAATCAATGATACTAAGTACCTGTAAACACTGAGCAGACATGTGAATGTGACATTCTGATTATTGCTATGCCCGAATATGTATATAACTGCTCCAATCACTATGCTAATAAACAATCTTTTGTTCTGTTTTGTAAAGTAAAACTATTGTAAACGCAAGTACTATACATAGTAAGTGTTTAATATAGCATTTGTCAGTCATTGGTTAAACAGCTAGGACCTGTTCACTCTTGACACCCCAGGTGCTGTGTATGTTGCACTATAGTGCTGAATCGGGTACATCTTTCCATTTTTTTCTACAGCACCCTCAGTGCATGAACAACTATAGCAAGAGTTGAAAATATGATCATTGCCTTTTAGTCTAGACTTCATTTTATGTGTTTTGAGTGGGAGAAACGCCGTCTTTCGCCATTTTATGTGTTTTGAGTGGAACACACGCCGTCTTTTGCCATTTTATATGTTTTGAGTGGGAGACACGCCGTCTTTCGCCATTTTATGTGTTTTGAGTAGAAGACACGCCGTCTTTCGCCATTTTATATGTTTTGAGTGGGAGACACGCCGTCTTTCGGCATTTTAAGTATTTTGAGTGGGAGACACGCCGTCTTTCGGCGCAGCATTGTAGGATGGCCACACCAGTGCGGCAACTTGCTGGACACCACCTCGGTGCCATCCGGATCTCGGCGCGTTGTGCTGCCTTCGGCCTATTCGCACATCGGTCCGCTACTGACGCCGCCTCATGGGCCAACCAGTTTTGTATGCTTTTTATAACCCAAAGACGCATAGCAGGTCATGTGACTTGTTTATAAAACTTTTCATTGGTTCATTTTACTTTTGGTTTCCTAATGATGGAAGGCTTGATCATATGACCTAAAAATAACACTTTTCATTGGATTAAAACATTTTTTTTCCCAAACGATGAAAGACCCACCTTTTTTTTTCTCACTCAGCAATCAAAAAAGCTTCCGTTAGATGACAACAGAGGGGACAGGCAACAAGAACCATCACTCAAAAAAGGGGAGGGCAAGTTCTTCCCTACTGGGTCACGTTGGGGCTCCACCGGAACTCATCGAATTGATAGTCTACAGTGTTTCTGGATGTTTCAGACTGAAGCTGGCGTCAGCATGAGAGCACCTCCATCTTGTAGCTTCGTCGTGGCCATTCCGCAAGTAATCATGGCAGCCGCTCCCCACCGCAAGCCTGCGGGAGTCGGGGGCCCCCAAGACTTTTGTAGAATCTTCAAGGCTGAGGGGACGCTTTCGAGAATGGGGCCCAAGCCCTAGCAGACAAGCGTCCGAGTTCCAAGGTGTCCAAGGGCCATTTTAGTGGACCACGCCCAAATCCGAAGAGCCGGCCACCATTTTAAGAGTCCTGTGGCAGCCGCCTATCACTGCACCGCAAGAGTGGAAGCAACTCAACTACATGGTGAGCGAGACGCTGTAGCTGCAAGAGCGCGCGGTAAACAGCTGAATGGCGGAAGAGGCACAGTGTAGCAAAAGCGGGCGGAATGGCAACTGAAACGGTAAAGGGGTGCCCCACTACAGCAGACGAGCCTCCACCTGGGGAGGCCCATTCACGCCACCTTTCCCCCCGCCCCCCCTCCGGGGGGGGCCCACGCTGTTTTTCGGAACAGCATTGTAGGATACCAAAACCAGTGCGGCAACTTACTGGACATGACCTGGGTGCCGTCCAGATCTCAACGCGTTCTGCTGCCTTGGGACTATTCGCACAACAGACCGCTACTGACGAGACACAGTGCAGCAAAAGCGGGCGGAAAACCGCTGAATGGCAAGTGAAACGCTAGAACAACGCTAGAATAACATCTGGAATAATTGTCGCACAGAAGAACAACACACAAAACTCTGTAGTGTCGGAGGAAAGTAAAATAGAGAAGGTCACTGTAGTTTCAGACACACTTAACACTAATAACTTAACAAAGATATCGTCTGTCTATGAAGCAGCTGTCATGTTCACAGAATTGACAAAGAAGTGTGCAGACACCAATGCTATTAAGAAACACAAGGAAATCCCTAACGCATCTGCATTCTCGGAAGAGGTTGACACAGATGACATCTTAAGGAACAAAAAAAGACAAATTAAGGATGAGGAAGTTGTCACTTTAGTTTTTTCAATAATGGAAAATATGCAGTCATTGGCTATGAAGGATGTCTAGTGAAGCAGAAAAAAGGCCATTTGATTAATCATCGAAAATTGAGTAATTGCGTAATTTGGGCATAAAAGTTATATTATTGGAAGTAGATGGTTATAGTTCTGGTTAATTTCCATTCAGAGTGTCCTACACAGCACCACTCTAGGTAAACACTACTTTATGTAAAACATGGGACATAGCACTCATTGGAATGTTTGTGATCTTTCCTGTTAAGATGCATTATAAGTTATGTTAACCATTCCATATAAAGTCATGCATAAAAATGAATACACAGACACAAATAACATGTGTATCCAAAAACAAAATATAGATTTCGGCCTTATTTATTGCCTCTAGTTTTCAAAGGCAAATTTCTGTGGAAAACATGCACATTAAGGGTTGCCTTTCCTTAAACCTGTGTTTTTTATAAAAATTGGAAGAAACAAAAAATCTTCCCTTCCATAAATAACCCAAGACTTTTTTTTGCTATGGCAAGGTAACGAAATAGAGAATAAACTATAGTTGGTCACCATGGTCCGGACGAAAATGAAAAATCAATGATACTAAGTACCTGTAAACACTGAGCAGACATGTGAATGTGACATTCTGATTATTGCTATGCCCGAATATGTATATAACTGCTCCAATCACTATGCTAATAAACAATCTTTTGTTCTGTTTTGTAAAGTAAAACTATTGTGAACGCAAGTATTATACATAGTAAGTGTTTAATATAACATTTGTCAGTCATTGGTTAAGCAGCTAGGACCTGTTCACTCTTGACACCCCAGGTGCTGTGTATGCAGATTTCGGCCTAATTTATTGCCTCTAGTTTTCAAAGGCAAATTTCTGTGGAAAACATGCACATTAAGGGTTGCATTCCCTTAAACCTTTGTTTTTTTTAAAAAATTGGAAGAAACAAAAAATCTTCCCTTCCATAAATAACCCAAGACTTTTTTTTTGTTATGGCAAGGTAACGAAATAGAGAATAAACTATAGTTGGTCACCATGGTCCGGACGAAAATGAAAAATCAATGATACTAAGTACCTGTAAACACTGAGCAGACATGTGAATGTGACATTCTGATTATTGCTATGCCCGAATATGTATATAACTGCTCCAATCACTATGCTAATAAACAATCTTTTGTTCTGTTTTGTAAAGTAAAACTATTGTAAACGCAAGTATTATACATAGTAAGTGTTTAATATAGCATTTGTCAGTCATTGGTTAAACAGCTAGGACCTGTTCACTCTTGACACCCCAGGTGCTGTGTATGCAGATTTCGGCCTTATTTATTGCCTCTAGTTTTCAAAGGCACATTTCTGTGGAAAACATGCACATTAAGGGTTGCATTCCCTTAAACCTTTGTTTTTCAAAAAAATTGGAAGAAACAAAAAATCTTCCCTTCCATAAATAACCCAAGACTTTTTTTTTGTTATGGCAAGGTAACGAAATAGAGAATAAACTATAGTTGGTCACCATGGTCCGGACGAAAATGAAAAATCAATGATACTAAGTACCTGTAAACACTGAGCAGACATGTGAATGTGACATTCTGATTATTGGTATGCCCGAATATGTATATAACTGCTCCAATCACTATGCTAATAAACAATCTTTTGTTCTGTTTTGTAAAGTAAAACTATTGTAAACGCAAGTATTATACATAGTAAGTGTTTAATATAGCATTTGTCAGTCATTGGTTAAACAGCTAGGACCAGTTCACTCTTGACACCCCAGGTGCTGTGTATGCAGATTTCGGCCTTATTTATTGCCTCTAGTTTTCAAAGGCAAATTTCTGTGGAAAACATGCACATTAAGGGTAGCATTCCCTTAAACCTTTGTTTTTTAAAAAAATTGGAAGAAACAAAAAATCTTCCCTTCCATAAATAACCCAAGACTTTTTTTTTGTTATGGCAAGGTAACGAAATAGAGAATAAACTATAGTTGGTCACCATGGTCCGGACGAAAATGAAAAATCAATGATACTAAGTACCTGTAAACACTGAGCAGACATGTGAATGTGACATTCTGATTATTGCTATGCCCGAATATGTATATAACTGCTCCAATCACTAAGCTAATAAACAATCTTTTGTTCTGTTTTGTAAAGTAAAACTATTGTAAACGCAAGTACTATACATAGTAAGTGTTTAATATAGCATTTGTCAGTCATTGGTTAAACAGCTAGGACCTGTTCACTCTTGACACCCCAGGTGCTGTGTATGTTGCACTATAGTGCTGAATCGGGTACATCTTTCTATTTTTTTCTACAGCACCCTCAGTGCATGAACAACTATAGCAAGAGTTGAAAATATGATCATTGCCTTTTAGTCTAGACTTCATTTTATGTGTTTTGAGTGGGAGAAACGCCGTCTTTCGCCATTTTATGTGTTTTGAGTGGAACACACGCCGTCTTTCGCCATTTTATATGTTTTGAGTGGGAGACACGCCGTCTTTCGCCATTTTATGTGTTTTGAGTAGAAGACACGCCGTCTTTCGCCATTTTATATGTTTTGAGTGGGAGACACGCCGTCTTTCGGCATTTTAAGTATTTTGAGTGGGAGACACGCCGTCTTTCGGCGCAGCATTGTAGGATGGCCACACCAGTGCGGCAACTTGCTGGACACCACCTCGGTGACATCCGGATCTCGGCGCGTTGTGCTGCCTTCGGCCTATTCGCACATCGGTCCGCTACTGACGCCGCCTCATGGGCCAACCAGTTTTGTATGCTTTTTATAACCCAAAGACGCATAGCAGGTCATGTGACTTGTTTATAAAACTTTTCATTGGTTCATTTTACTTTTGGTTTCCTAATGATGGAAGGCTTGATCATATGACCTAAAAATAACACTTTTCATTGGATTAAAACATTTTTTTCCCAAACGATGAAAGACCCACCTTTTTTTTTCTCACTCAGCAATCAAAAAAGCTTCCGTTAGATGACAACAGAGGGGACAGGCAACAAGAACCATCACTCAAAAAAGGGGAGGGCAAGTTCTTCCCTACCGGGTCACGTTGGGACTCCACCGGAACTCATCGAATTGATAGTCTACAGTGTTTCTGGATGTTTCAGACTGAAGCTGGCGTCAGCATGAGAGCACCTCCATCTTGTAGCTTCGTCGTGGCCATTCCGCAAGTAATCATGGCAGCCGCTCCCCACCGCAAGCCTGCGGGAGTCGGGGGCCCCCAAGACTTTTGTAGAATCTTCAAGGCTGAGGGGACGCTTTCGAGAATGGGGCCCAAGCCCTAGCAGACAAGCGTCCGAGTTCCAAGGTGTCCCAGGGCCATTTTAGTGGACCACGCCCAAATCCGAAGAGCCGGCCGCCATTTTAAGAGTCCTGTGGCAGCCGCCTATCACTGCACCGCAAGAGTGGAAGCAACTCAACTACATGGTGAGCGAGACGCTGTAGCTGCAAGAGCGGGCGGTAAACAGCTGAATGGCGGAAGAGGCACAGTGTAGCAAAAGCGGGCGGAATGGCAACTGAAACGGTAAAGGGGTGCCCCACTACAGCAGACGAGCCTCCACCTGGGGAGGCCCATTCACGCCACCTTTCCCCCCGCCCCCCCTCCGGGGGGGCCCCACGCCGTTTTTCGGAACAGCATTGTAGGATACCAAAACCAGTGCGGCAACTTACTGGACATGACCTGGGTGCCGTCCAGATCTCAACGCGTTCTGCTGCCTTGGGACTATTCGCACAACAGACCGCTACTGACGAGACACAGTGCAGCAAAAGCGGGCGGAAAACCGCTGAATGGCAAGTGAAACGCTAGAACAACGCTAGAATAACATCTGGAATAATTGTCGCACAGAAGAACAACACACAAAACTCTGTAGTGTCGGAGGAAAGTAAAATAGAGAAGGTCACTGTAGTTTCAGACACACTTAACACTAATAACTTAACAAAGATATCGTCTGTCTATGAAGCAGCTGTCATGTTCACAGAATTGACAAAGAAGTGTGCAGACACCAATGCTATTAAGAAACACAAGGAAATCCCTAACGCATCTGCATTCTCGGAAGAGGTTGACACAGATGACATCTTAAGGAACAAAAAAAGACAAATTAAGGATGAGGAAGTTGTCACTTTAGTTTTTTCAATAATGGAAAATATGCAGTCATTGGCTATGAAGGATGTCTAGTGAAGCAGAAAAAAGGCCATTTGATTAATCATCGAAAATTGAGTAATTGCGTAATTTGGGCATAAAAGTTATATTATTGGAAGTAGATGGTTATAGTTCTGGTTAATTTCCATTCAGAGTGTCCTACACAGCACCACTCTAGGTAAACACTACTTTATGTAAAACATGGGACATAGCACTCATTGGAATGTTTGTGATCTTTCCTGTTAAGTTGCATCATAAGTTATTTTAACCATTCCATATAAAACATGCATAAAAATGAATACACAGACACAAATAACATGTGTATCCAAAAACAAAATACAGATTTCGGCCTTATTTATTGCCTCTAGTTTTCAAAGGCAAATTTCTGTGGAAAACATGCACATTAAGAATTGCCTTTCCTTAAACCTTTTGTTTTTAAAAAAAAATTGGAAGAAACAAAAAGTCTTCCCTTCCATAAATAACCCAAGACTTTTATTTTGTTATGGCAAGGAAACGAAATAGAGAATAAACTATAGTTGGTCACCATGGGGTTTAAAAAAGGGATGGTTCTTCACCAGATTAGATATTTACCCAGACCCTCATTCTCCAATGTGATGAACTAGGCTAAAATTCTTCTGGTGCCTGCAACCTGTCACAGAATATCACCCCAAAACATGAAAGCGCCCAAACACCAGATTGAGTTGAACCCCACAGTAAGCCTTATTTCTTCAGGGCCTCAGAATTTCTTTTGCTTTGCTCATGGAAATTGTGGGATATAGGACAGATAAGGTGTCACCATTAAGAAAGGGTAGTATTTAAATTTGCATATCAATTATGTTTAACCTTTTAAAAATATGATATGCTAGCTTGAACTTATGCTTTACATTTGAAGCCGAATTCAACAGCTAAAGTAAGTAGGTTTTCGTAGTTGTAACTTTAAAGGGTGATGTAGCAAACTGTAAAGATTTTCTAAAACAGTGGAGCGTATTTAGTTTTTTAATGTACATGTTTTTGAAACGATTACACAAATGAAACATTTGTGAGTTTTAAATTTCCGGAGAAGTATAATTTACCAATAGTTTTCTCTGTAGATGTTTTTCCATTAACAAACCCAGTTCCATCACCCGCCCAGGATATCACTACTGTTCCCCATGTCATAAAACCTTAGGATGTTCAATAACTGAAACAGCTAATATGGGTTTACTTACAGGGGACATCTTTTGTTCTGTTTTGAAAAGTAAAACTATTGTGAACGCAAGTATTATACATAATAAGTGTTTAATATAGCATTTGTCAGTCATTGGTAAAGCAGCTAGGACCTGTTCACTCTTGACACCCCAGGTGCTGTGTATGTTGCACTATAGTGCTGCATCGGGAATATGGACAACCCTATTGATGTCGATTTTTCATTATTGATTATTGTAAAGAAATAGCGACTCCCCCCTTTAGCAGATTAGCTAAATCTTTGCGTATACTGACCATTGTTCCTTCTGTTTTAATAAAAAATGTTTTAAGGTGTTTACTGTTTTTGTTGCGATGTATATATTTATAAGTTATTAAAGTGTTATAATCCTACTACTTTGTTGGAGTGCTATATATTTTTTATGTGACACATAATTGTGAAGACTTTGATGTACAAAAAGGCATCCCTGGAATCTTCCTTTTCAGGCTCGGTCCCACACACCCTCACAGTGAGAAACCCCTCCCCAATCACAATACAGGATGGTTATCAGATTGTAGGAACGCGTGTAGTGTGACGGATCTCATCGGGTGGGGGCCTTGATCTACTGTAACTCCTTTGAAGAGGGGTGATTCTTTACAGTTGAGGCCATAAACTACATCCGCAGGGCTAAGTGATAACCTGGGACCGGCCTGGACAATCGGACACAGAGGAAGAGGAGTGTTAGAGGGTGCGGTAGTGAGTAGGGTGAAAGGGAGGTGTCGGACGGGCACAGGGTGTGATTCTCATGGAAGAGCAGCGCAAATGGGGGGAGGTTTATGGCCCATGCATAAGACAGAGAGCGGGGGTGACCAGTGCGTGGAGGAGATGCTTGCGAGGGTGGGGAGCCATGCTGAGGATCGGCGGCGTGCAGAGAGTGGGTCTGGTCAAAGCATCTAAAATGGCTGCCGTGCACGACAAAAGTGTGGCATTGGAAAAAAAGCAAGATGGCACAGACAATGTTTATCAATACGGATTAATTTATAACAATTATTTTTATCAATATATTTACTCGCAGTGTCAAAATGGGGGTCAACACTTCCTGATTTCCTTCGAATCGAACGTCAACAGACGTCACGCGGCAAAAAAAAAAAAAAAACGCTCACGCGCAGCCGCTGGAAGACAAGTATTAACATATATGAGCCTCCTCAACCACCCTCAGAAAACATAGGGGGTCAGGATACGTCTCCCGTACCCCCTTATACCCAATACTCACATTGCTTTTCCTCCATCTTGTAATTTAATTAAATCGAAACACAAAATGGCGAATTCCCGTTTCGCTACCAGTTTGCGACCCAGTTCGCGAACCGAGAAGCGCTTCTACCGCGAAAAATCACATTTTTTTTATTTGCCCCACGAGACCCTTTAATAACCCCAACATCATTCCTAGGGGGTCAAGAGGAGTCTACCTTGCCCCCTTTCATTAAATTCCCCCTTCGTTTTTCTCCTCCTCTTGTCTCTCGATCCTACCGAGAGACAAGATGGCGGCCGCACCGGACTGTTTAGAATGTTGACAGACACCGGAGAGCCAATCAGCTTCGCTTCGCAAAGCTCCGTTACGCGAAAAGTACGCGATCTGGAGCGCTATCCGGGACGCTGTCACAGATATATATGTTTTTTAAAACGTTAATTTCTCAAAATCCACTGGAGCACATATATTGAGACCCAGCAAAGGCACATCGGGCTAACAGTCCCTACAATTTTGCCAAGTTTCGTGTAAATCCATTCAGCCGTTCGAGCTAAAAGTGAGGCCAAACGCCCTATGGAAAAATGAATGGGAAAAACGAGTTTTGGGACCCCCCCTTTTTTCTCGGCCCCCCTTGACGAACCCCCCCCCCCCAAATTTTCAGGGGCTGCTCAGAAACAAAATGTGCCATTTTCCTGAAAATTTCAGCCGATTCCGTCCACAAACGCCAAAGTTATTAGACATAGAATTTTCAAAAGTTCCATAGAGAAATAATCCTAATTATATATACCTACTGGCGACCACCAGTAGGTAAAATATATATATATATATACCTACTGGCGTCTCGCCAGTAGGTATATATAGTTAGGATTTATTCCCTATGGGATTTTTGAAAATTCTATGTCTAATAACTTTGGCGTTTGTGGACGGAATCGGCTGAAATTTTCAGGAAAATGGCACATTTTGTTTCTGAGCAGCCCTTGAAAATTTGGGGGGGTTTCGCCGAGGGGGGGCCGAGAAAAAAGGGGGGTCCCAAAACGCGTTTTTCCCATGTTAATTTCCATAGGGCGGTTGGACTCACTTTTAGCTCGAACGGCTGAATGGATTTGCACGAAACTTGGCAAAATTGTAGGGACTGTTAGCCCGATGTGCCTTTGCTAGGTCTCAAGATATGTGCTCCAGTAGTTTTTGAGAAATTAACGTTCAAAACAAGATATATATCTGTAACAGCGCTCCGGGCTGCGGTCCGGTTCGCTTACTTTTCGCGAAACGGAACTTTGCGCGCAGAAAGCTGATTGGCTCTCCGGTGTCTGTCAACATTCTAAACAGTCCGGAGCGGCCGCCATCTTATCTCTCGGTAGGATCGAGAGAGAAGAAGAGGTGAAAAACGAAGGGGGAATTTATTGAAAGGGGGCAAGGTATACCCCTCTTGACCCCCTAGGAATGTTGTTGGGGTTATTAAAGGGTCCCGTGGGGAAAATAAAAAAAAAATGATTTTTCACGGTAGAAGCGCTTCAGGGGCCGCGAACTGGGCCGCAAACTGGTAGCGAAATGGGAATTCGCCATTTTGTGCTTCGTTTTAATTAAATTACTAGGTATAAGGGGGTGCGGGAGACGTATCCTAATCCCCTATGTTTCCTGAGGGTGGCTGAGGAGGCTCATATATGTTGATACATCTCTTCCAGCGGCTGTGCGTGAGCTTTTTTTTTTTTTTTGCTGCGTGACGTCTGTTAATGTTCGATTCGATGGAAATCAGGAAGTGTTGACCGCCAATTTGTCACTGCGATAAAATATTTTGTTATAAATGAATCCTTATTGATACACATTGTCTGCGCCATCTTGCCTTTTTTACAATGCCACAATTTTGTCGTGCACGGCAGCCATTTTAGATGCCTTGACCAGGCCCACTCTCTGCACGCCGTCGATTCTCAGCACGGCTCCCCATCCTCGCAAGCATCTCCCCCACGCACTGGTCACCCCCACTCTCTCTCTCGTGCATGGGCCATATACTTCCCCTTATCTGCGCTGCTCTTCCCTGAGAATCACACCCTGTGCCCGCCCGACACCTCCCTTTCACCCTATTCACTAACGCACCCTCTGACACTCCTCTTCCTCTGTGTCCGATTGTCCAGGCCGGACCTAGGCTATCACCTAGCCCTGCGGATGTAGTTTATGGCCCCAGCTGTAGAGTATCCAGACATGCCAACCCTCCCGATTCAGGCATGAGACTACTGATTTCAGTGCTAGTCTTTCGCCTCCCGATTCCTGCAAGGAAAAATCCGGGGGCATATTACCAACAACTAGCGATAATTTTTGTCTCTAACTTGTTTAGAGACAAAAATTATCGCCGCACATCGGCGAATTTTATCGCACATAGACCTTGCTATTAGCAAGGTTTATCGCAAATGCGATAAAAAACGGCCGCAATGCATGAATATCGTTGAAAAGTCAGCGATATTCATGCATTATCCAGCAAATGCTCTTAGCCATGTTATCCACTTCCCATTGGATAACATGGCTAAAAACTGCTCAGGGCAGGTGTTAGGTTTTGAAGATATTCGCGCTTAGCGCGAATATCTCCAAAAGTTGGTAATAGGAGATAGCGATGGTTAGGGACTGTTTCCAGTCGCTAAAATCTTGGCACGCCCACTTTGCATGTCATTAGTGATAAATATCACTGATATGCAAAGCGGGGCCCAAGATGGTCGCTATCTCCTTTTAGCTGTCACTAACTGGTGTTAGCGACAGCTTGGTAATAGGGAGATAATTTTATCTCTTTTTTTTTGGCTTTTAAAGCCAAAAAAGCGGAAATAAACCCCCTTGATAATATGCCCCATGATTTCTCGGGGGTTTCAGCTGACAGGGCTTGGTATTGTGTTACGTGCTAATTCTTCCAGGAAACGTCAGAGGGTCGATGCAGGGGTTCTAGAAGGGGTGATAAACCATTTAAGCCTCATGAACAAGCGCATGGTCTTTTAAAGATTTGTGAAGTACTCGGGGCGGCGGTGTGTGTGTGCCCTCTTTCAGGAGCGGGCGGGGGGGCACTGCCAGCAACTTGCCAGGCCAGGCAGTGTTCAACACGTGCATCACCCTTTCTCTGCCTGCTATTGCGCTCCATGCTTCGGAAAGGTAAGAAAAAGAACGTACATTTGAGTTTGAAATGTCCGATCCTGTAGCAGTACACTTGCAAAGCCCACACATGACAATAACCCGATTCAAGGCCCCATTCACCCGATTTTTTAAACATATATAGCACTCTAACAAAGTTAGATTTTAAAACTTTATTAACTTTTAAATATAACGAACGCAACAAAAAATGTAAATATATTTAACCATTTTTTGAAATGAACCAGAACTATAACGATAACAACAACAACAATAATATAACTTTTATGCCTAAATTACGCAAACATTTAGCTAATCTGCTAAAGGGGGGAGTCGCCATTTCTTTACAATAATCAATAATGAAAAATCCACATCAATAGGGTTGTCCGTTTTCTCGATGCAGCACTATAGTGCAACATACACAGCACCTGGGGTGTCAAGAGTGAACAGGTCTTTCTTTGTTCCTTAAGATGTTATCTGTGTCAACCTCTTCCGAGAATGCTGATGCGTTAGGATTTCCTTGTGTTTCTTAATAGCATTGGTGTCTGCACACTTCTTTGTCAATTCTGTGAAGATGATAACTGCTTCATAAACAGACGATATCTTTGTTTAGTCATTAGTGTTAAGTGTGTCTGAAACTACAGTGCCCTTATGTTTTTTTTTCTTCAGGCTCTACAGAGTTTTGTGTGTTGTTCTTTTGAGCGACAATTATTCCAGAGGTTTCAGGTTTACTTGTTTTGTCCTGCAGTGAGTTAACAGCTTTAGAGAGTTCATGTTTATTTGCTATGTCCTGCTGTTCGTCAACTGCTTCAGAGACGTCAGCCTCATTTGTTATGTTTGACTAGATCCTGGACCTGCCCGGCCACGCCCAAAATGGTGCCGGTGTAAATGGGACTCGTAACTGCTTGTTGTGTACTGGTTGCCCAACCTTGATATCACGAGATACATATGCAGTTTTGAAGCACATGGCGGAGGCTTGTCTGCTGTAGTGGGGCGCCCCTTTATCGTTTCAGTCGCCATTCCGCCCGCTTTTGCTACTCTGTGCCTCTTCCGCCATTCAGCTGTTTAGCGCCCGCTCTTACGGCTACAGCGTCTCGCTCACCATGTAGTTGAGTTGCTCCCACTCTTGCGGTGCAGCGATAGGCGGCTTCCACAGGACTCTTAAAATGGCGGCCGGCTCTTCGGATTTGGGCCTGGTCCAGTAAAATGGCCCAGGGACACCTTGGAACTCGGACGCTTGTCTGCCAGGGCTTGGGTTCCATTCTCGAAAGCGTCCCCTCAGCCTTGAAGATTGTACAAAAGTCTTGGGGGCCGTCGACTCCCGCAGGCTTCCGGTGGGGAGCGACTGCCATGATTGCTTGCGGAATGGCCACGACGGAGCTACGAGATGGTGGTGCTCTCATGGTGACGCCAGCTTCAGTCTGAAACATCCAGAAACAAGGTGGGGCTTTCATCGTTTGGGAAAAAAAATGTTTTAAGTTCAAATTTTTTAATCCAATGAAAAGTGTTATTTTTAGGTCACATGACCTAGTCTTACATCATTAGGAAAACAAAAGTAAAATGAACCAATGAAAAGTTTTATTAACAAGTCACATGACCTGTTATGCTTACGTTACGCGCTGCGCGGCGCGCTCTGGATCGTTTCCGGGAAGCTGCGCCTTGCGCACCGGAGCACTTCCGGGTGCGCTAACGCGTCGCGTCATATGACGCATTACGCGACAATGCAGGTCCAGAATATAGTCAAAATGTCTCCACCAACCAGCGGTCGGAATACAACCGCTTTCAGCAGTCCAAAAAGTTCGGTTAAATCTTAAGAGCGGGAGCAACTCAACTACATGGTGAGCGAGACGTTGTAGTCGCAAGAGCGGGCGGTAAACAGCTGAATGGCGGAAGAGGCACAGAGTACCAAAAGCGGGCGGAATGGCAACTAAAACGGTAAAGGGGCGCCCCACGACAGCGTGTCTTCAGGTCAAACGGATTGTGGGACAAGGTCCAGAATGGAAGAGTCATCAAAAGGGAAAAAATTCCGCCGGACCCCGGGAGCCGGCCGCCTATGCCGGGGGCGATCTCAGGCCACACCAGGGCAACACGACTTGGGGAGGGGGCAGGAGCCAAGCGCCCCCTCTCAGTCCGCGCCATCTCACCGCCCCTCGGGGGCCTCCGTCAAGCGGTTTAGGGAGGCACCGTATCACATTGTTTTCCAATGCAGTCAGGTCCACAAATGGACCCCACTTACTTTGAATAGTGAAGCTGCAGCAGGTGCAAATAAGGTTTAAACAGTGTTACAAGAGCTGCTTAGAACTGTGAAGTATGGCACTCAACAACCAGGACTTATGCCATTTGTGTAAGGCAGTGACATGGAAGCAACTCAGGGACAAAAAGCATGAACGAACATTCACGTATGAAAATCTTATTTGGGGAAGGGGTAGAATCCAAACGCCCCCTCCCAGTTCGCGCCACTACACCGTATGTGGAAAATCTGAAGCCATCGTTCTACAAACTCTCAACGCTTGCTATCAGTGCATGAGTTTCATGCTCGATCGATTGAGCTAGCCGGATCGGGCAATAAAAAGTATAAAATAGTTATGTAAATAGTTATTTAATAAAATGTTTTACCCTGTTTCTTTGCTGGTGTGTTGTCTATATTTATAATATTTGCATAGGGTTTGTCGTTATTTTGGGCGGGGTGGGTGGCGGAGTCGAGCTGTCTTGCAGCCCTCATGGTGTGGAGCTCAGTTCATTTCACTATTTTCGTATTTCTCATGAAGGGTTGTTCCTAATGTTTGTATTTTACCGAGGTCAAAAAGAGATCGAATTAGTGGTCTACTGATTTTGCTCGATTACTTTTATTTTTTTACACGATTTTTCACTATCTGCAAAGACTAAACAGAGTATTGCGACTTTGTGCTTGTTTGTAAATAGAGAATGATCCAAAGAGAACCAATTCTAAAACAGTAAATGCTTGGATAATAATCAATCAAATGGAGAGACAAGCAGGTACGACGGATTACAACAGGGGTAAAGGTCTGCGTTAACTACCGTTCACTATCTGCAAAGAGAGAGTAATACTAAGAGAAAAGAGGGGAGTGGGGGGGGGGGCAGCGTTCAAAGCACATCAGCGTGCATAAACACAAAAAGTTTTTACCTATCACGTACTTGACATTTGACAGCTTTTGATATTTGCTATTAAAAAACCATTGAAATTCACAGAAAAAACCATAGGTTATAGTCCATATATAGTTAGGAATTTGCATTTACAAAACCTTGAAAATTCAATGAAAAAACCATTGGTTTTAGGCCATATATAGTTAGGGATTTGCATTTACAAAACCTTATTTTACTCGCATAAAACCATTGAAATTCCATATATAGTTAGATGCGCTAACTATATATCGCGCACCCGCAATCCACTGCTGATGATGTCACATATTACATCATTCATGACATGGTTAGTGACATCACTGATGACATCACTGATGACATCTCAAATGACATCACTGATAAAATCACTGATAACATCTCATTTGACATGACTGATCACATCACTGATGATATCATTCATGTGATAATACCATGAACCTCTTCAGACTCTAATATAACCTTAGATACAATCAGTGTAAACAGACAGTCACAGACTGTCACTCATCCATGGAGTTACTCACACACCTAGTCAGTTATGCCAAAAATCAATCACACCTCCATTTTCTCAACTATACAGTTATACACACCTTACTTATTCAAACATATACTAACACATATTTACTTTACTCTCTTATACAATCTCTGATACATGTTCACAATGATCCATACAGCCACTCACACATTCACTGGCTCTTATGCACAGTTATTTATAGATGTCAACTCTCACATGTACTGTGTTTTACATATGTACTTACTTTGACATGTAGCACTGAGATATCCATTCACTCACTAATACACTCATGCACAGTCAACCGCCCATACAGCTGTTTCCACATGCACTTTTGAATCCATACATATAGTGAATCAACTACTCACACATCTATGTACAGAGTCACACACCTCCCAGCCACCCATACACACACACTCAGTTTCCCATACAAATACTTGGACAACCAATCAATAACCCATACAGTTACTCATATAGCTACTGATCAACATATGCAGCAGTTTGTAGAACAACAGATATAATGATGCACAAATTAAAACAGTTTAGTCACTAACCCATGCACTCAGTGAGACACATTTAATCACTCACTCAATCAGTTAGTCATGCACCTAGTAAATCCTTCATCCAGACACTTATATATCCACTCATTCTTCAATATGTAAAACATATTTTAACTTTACAGAAACATACAGTCACTGGATGTTGTCATCAGTGATGTCATCAGTGATGTCACTAACCATGTCATGAATGATGTAATATGTGACATCATCAGCAGTGGATTGCGGGTGCGCGATATATAGTTAGCGCATCTAACTATATATGGAATTTCAATGGTTTTATGCGAGTAAAATAAGGTTTTGTAAATGCAAATCCCTAACTATATATGGCCTAAAACCAATGTTTTTTTCATTGAATTTTCAAGGTTTTGTAAATGCAAATTCCTAACTATATATCGACTATAACCTATGGTTTTTTCTGTGAATATATATATATATATATATATATATATATATATATATATATATATATATATATATATATATATATATATATATTACATAATCATATTTACTAGCATGTATTGTCTCTAAATCTGCTTCTTGCACTGGAGATGCTACTGTATATTTCTTTTTGTAACTGCTAACCTTCTAATTGCTAATTTCTTGTAGGCTTGTAGGCTTAAACTCTTCTGCCAAAACATCAAATGTAGTCCTAAAGTCTTTTCAATATTTTAATCTTGTCTCAAGTGCTGTGGTATTCTCAAGCTCTAAAGCGTCAGAGTCTTTGCAGGAATACCTTCAAATGAGAAAAAAGATTCTATTCACGAGGCTTACTTGTTGTTCTGCTGAAGACCCCGTCACCTTCCTCACAAAAAGAACAGCTCGTCAAACTCTTCCTCTACCGCCTGGAATGCTGTCTGCAAATTCACGAAGACTCCTGATTCAAAAAGTCTTCTAGGAATGCACTACTCAAACATCAGTACTGAGCCCAAAAACTCGAACTCGCTTGTCTCGGGAATCACTCCAAAGAAAGATTCTTGGCTCCGAAAATCTTTCTGCACAATTAGGTACTTTAGAGAATCTCCTGAAGCAGCAGCGAAAAAAAATACTGCCTACCTCAGTAAGAAAAACAGTTGAAGTGCGCAGCACAATTAGCTTGTGAGCGCGAAGACAGCTGAGGAGCGAACCCTGCAGAACAACTAGACCGCTCACCTCGTCATAGACTGCGGCGGCCATCTTGGAATTTCCATGAGGCGAAATCAAAGAAATACTTTAGCCACAGAACAGCCTCCCTCACCGGAATGGATCTCCTAATTCTGGTGTACAGACAACAGGGATTCTTGGAGTAAACAGACTGCTTATCGACTCCAGTCCAGAGCTTCCTGATAGAAGGAGAGCCGTCTGTTGAGGTAGGCTGGGCCAGTCTTGTGGAGTGCCTTGTGTGCGTGGGTGAAGAGCTTGAAGGATATCCTCTTGTTGATGGGGAGCCAGTGCAGGTTTCTCAGGTGGGGGATGATGAGGCTGTGGCGTGGTACGTCGAGAATCAGTCATGCTGAGGCGTTTTGGATGCGTTGTAGTCGTTTGATAAGCTTGGTCGAGGCTCCTGCGTAGAGGGCATTTCTATAGTCGTGTCTGCTGCTGATGAGGGCCTGGGTGACTGTCTTTATTGTATCTGTCTGGATCCATCCGTAGATCTTCCGGAGCATGCGGAGGGTGTTAAAGCAGGAGGAGGAGACGGCGTTGACTTGCTTGGTCATTGAGAGCATTAAGTTGAGGATGATTCCCAGGTTGTGTGTGTGGTCGGTGGATGTCAGGGCTGCCCCCAGTGGCGTCGGCCACCAGGAGTTGTCCCAGGCTGAAGGGTTGGAGCCGAGGATGAGCACCTCCATCTAGTCCAAGTTTAGCTTCAGACGGCTGGTCTTCATCCAGTCGGCGATGGCCTTCATTCCTTCGTGTGGGTTGGCTTTGGAAGTGATGGGGTCCTTGGTGAGGGAGAGGATCAGCTGAGTGTCGTCGGCATCGGAGATTATGTTGAGGTTGTGCTGTTGGGCGACGTGTGCGAGCGGGGCCATGTAAATGTTGAACAGTGTCGGGCTGAGGGAGGATCCCTGGGGTATGCCGCAGATGGTATTGGAGGTTTTGGAACGGAATGGGGGGAGGCGGATGCTCTGGGTTCTGCCGGAGAGGAAGGAGGTGGTCCAATCCAGAGCCTTGTCTCGGATCCCTGCGGTGTGGAGGCATGCGCGTAGTGTGCGGTGGCAAACGGTGTCGAAAGCAGCAGAGAGGTCTAGGAGGAAGAGTACTGCGGTCTCGCCGTTGTCCAGCAGAGTCCTAATGTCGTCGGTGGCGGCTATGAGGTCAGTTTCAGTGCTGTGGTTGCTGTGGAACCCTGACTGGGAAGGGTCCAGGATTCTGTTTTCTTCGAGGCATCAGGTTAGCTGTCTGTTGACGGTTTTCTCAATGACCTTGGCCGGGAAGGGGAGCAGAGATATGGGCCGGAAGTTCTTGAGATCTCTTGGGTCTGCCTTAGGTTTTTTGAGTAGGGCATTGATTTCGGCGTGTTTCCTGCTCTCTGGGAAGGTCGCGGTCTCAAGGGAGAGATTGATGACATTGCGCAGGTGGGGTGCGATGAAGCTGCTTGCTCTGTTGAAGACTTGGTGCGGGAATAGGTCTGACGGAGAGCTGGAGTGGATTGAGCGCATGGTCTTGATGGTGTCATTGATGCTACCGCTGGCCCAGGCTAGCAGGGGATAGTGGTCGATGGTGTATGGAGGATCTGTTGTGTTGCTGTCTGTTCGGGCTGTCTGGGTGTTAAAGCTGTCATGGATGTCTGCTATCTTGCGGTGGAAGAAGGTGGCGAGGGAGTCGCACAGGGCTTGTGACGGCAGGATGTCGTTGGTGTTGGAGCTGGGATTGGAGAGTTCCTTCACAATGTTGAAGAGCTTCTTGCTATTGTGTGCGTTGTTGTCAAGGCGGTCTTTGATGGAGGTCCTCTTGGCCGCCCTGATGAGGTGGTGGTGGTTGCGGATGGTGTCCTTGTGTGCTGCGTGGCTGCCCAGAGTTTGTTCACTGTGCCTTTTCTTCTCAGGTTTCCGGCAGACTTGCTTGGAGGCTAGGAGTTCTGGGGTGAACCAGCTGGCCCTCTTGCTGGTGTCTCTGTGGGGGGGTTTCTTCAGTGGGGCGAAGGTGTTGGCACAGTCCTTGATCCAGCGTCTCAGGCTGTGGGCAACATCGTCGGTGTTGGAGGGTTCGGTGGGTGGGCTGAGAGCAAGGTTTGCGTGCAGTTCGTCTTTGGTGATTTTGCTCCAGCAGCGGCGGGGGAGCTGTTGGGTGCGGTAATGTGTGGTGTGTTTCTGGAAGGCGAAGTGTATGCAGCGGTGGTCGGTCCAGAGGAGTTCGTGGTGTGGCTGATGGAGACGTACGGGTTTGAGGAGAAGACGGGGTCGAGCGTGTTGCCGGCGGTGTGGGTGGGCACTGTGACGAGTTGCTTCAGTCCGAGGTTGGTGAGGTTATCGATCAGGATTGTCGGGTTGTTGTCGTTGTTGTTCTCAAGGTGAAAGTTCAGGTCTCCGAGGAGGATGTAGTCGGTGGAGGTCAGGGCGTGCGTGCTGATCAAGTCGGCGATGGAGTCGCTGAACTGGGGGCGGGGTTAGGGGATCGGTAGATGAGGGTGCCTCTGAGGGTGGAATTAAGGTCTGTGTGGATCTGGAAATGCATGTGTTCGGCGGTGCTGAGCGCGTCGACGGTGCTAGTCGAGACCCTGATGCTGTTCTTGTGGACGATGGCGATTATACTGACGTTATAATTTATGATGGCATTCTTATCAAATCATTGTTACGATAACAGTAGAGTTCAGGATATATTATTGTTTTCTTTCTTACTTAAGTTTCTCTGGAAGAATCTTGTGAATTGGTCTGGAAAATGTACATGTTCAGTCTTCACTTGATTTCACAAAATGTCACTGTAAAGGAACTCAGATTCTATTTGCGGCTCGGTAACTTGGTTGCCCCGAGGATCAAGGAGTACTCCCCTAAACTGACATTCTCCCCTTGACCACATTGTGGCCTACCAATCACGTCATCTCTTTGTGCCCCATTTCCCTTGTTTACCTTGATTCTGAGCCCATAATAAGTGCTATATCAATTAATGAAATTAGCATTTTCCAATCAGAATAAATCTACAAAATCTTGTCTGAGTCTCAATGTTATGGGCTGTCTGGGAAAGAAATCAGATTTATGCAGAAGCTGTTTTTTTTGCTCATGAATGAATCAACTCGTATGAAGATTTTCATGTGAGCAAATCTACTCATAGGGGGCTGAAAGTAGGCATGAAGTCATTCCAAGGCCGAACTACCCTAAGAGTTTGTGCACGACCACAAAAGTATCTATTTTTTTTTTTTAAATATGTTTCTTTCCAGTATTGTACATGGACAGTTACATTCTATGGTAATGCATTAGTCACATAACAATTGGCTTAGGTACACACAATTACATAAATGGTATGCACAATAACGATGATTTTCTTTTTTATTTCTTGTTTTACAACAACTCCCCCCTCCCTCTAACTACCCCGGCACTTTCACAATGTCGTCTACACACACTTTTGTACCGTGTTTGCATTGTTCGTAAAGGTAACAGTTATTTACAATCCTGCCATATCTGGATGCATTCCCCTTGTCAATGTCACAAAGTCTTTTCTGCTTGCACCTATCCGTGCGTCCTTGGGCTCCAGGAGGGTGGACCACTATTGGGGGGGGGGGAGAGGAGGGGGGGAGGAAGAGGGGGGGAGGGAGAGGGAGGGGCAGGAAGGAGTGCAGAAGAAAAAGGGAGGGTGGGTGACGGGAGAACCCCCGGGTCACGCAGTATCCTCCACAATCGATTGAGACACATCATTGTTAATACCAGTTTCAAAGTTCAAAAGCATTGCATTTCACTTCATAGAAATAGGAGTTTTTCGCAGGCCTCTTCGCTCCTCCCTCTGTAATTCCACACCCTCTGCCCTACCCCATCGCACCACCTCCCCGTGCCATACGTCTGGGTCCGGCGGCCTAGCTGACTTCCACCTCATTGTGATCGTTCTTTTTGCCAGTAAAAGGGCCAAGTCGGCAAAGCGAGTCGTCACACTCTTCTTCTTTTCGGTAGGGCCCAGCCACAGCACACTATAAGGCACAGATGCCTAAGGTCTGGCTGGTGCTAACCTAGTTAGTGTGTCATGTACTGTTGTCCAATAGTACCCTAATTTGGGGCAGTCGCATAACATGTGTAATAGGCCAGCATCGCCAGCCCTACAGCGGGGACATGTGTCTGCAGCAGCGGGAAACATGGTGCGTAGTCGATGCGGGTGAGGTACGCCCTATGCACCACCATTAGCTGAATACATTTAAATTTAGGGTTCCTCGAAACCTTCTTGGGGAATTTCAAGATTCTTTCCCTTTCCTTGTCCCTGAAAACCCTGCCTATGTCACCCTCCCATCGTTCTCGGGTGGGTTGGAGTGAAAGTGCCCTCCCCGTCCTGATGCCGTGCGTTATCCATTTCGTCGGGTGGCTGCCTGACCCCATTAAATACTGCATAGTGAGCAACGAGTTTGTGGGTGGTTCTGTGCCCTCCGGTGCCCAGGTCAACATGATGTAGTGTCTGATCCTAGCGTATAGAAGAAACAAACCCTCAGGAGTCTGATGTGCCCTGCGAAAGTCCGCATATACCATAATACTGCCATCAGTAAATAGGTAACCGACCTGTAGGACTCCCACGTCATGCCATGAAGCGAGTTCACGGTCAGACAGCGGACCCGTGCCGAGGGGAAGCCCTAGTAGGGGTATTGTGGGTGCATAGGAGGACGTCGCGTTTGTATACTTCACCGCTTTCCTCCAGCAATAATTGGCAAGCCGAAGCAGGTGTGGTGTCGAACTGGGGACCTTAACCTTCGGCATCAACAGTCTGTGTATGGTGCCATTCGCTCTATCAGTCTCGGACATTTTTAGTTCGTGGAGGTTGCGTCCCGCCAGCCAGTAGGCTAGCCATTGCAGTTGGCATGCGTAGCCATACGCCGTCATATCCGGTACCCCCATTCCACCCTGGTCAGTCGGCAGCTGTGGTTTGGCTAGACTAATTCGTCGCCTACCCGACCCCCATACCAGTTCTGTAAGTATAGTGTTGAGTGTTTTGAACGTGCTATTGGGGATCAAAAGCGGCAGGTTCGTAAAGAAATATAGGAGGCGGGGCAGCACCACCATTTTAGAAATGGCCACCCTACCGGCCACCGACAGCGGCAGTGTGTTCCAAAACCGCACTTGCGTCATTAGTGTGGTAATCGCTCGTCCCAGGTTCCCGTTGAGCATGTCCTGCATCTCTCTGTATACTTGTATCCCCAGGTAGCGGAAGGTCGTCGTCGTCATCTGGAAACTGTAGGGGGGGAATCGCAGTTGTGCGTACTCCCTGGAGGCATCAAAACAATACCCATATGACTTAGTGTCATTGATCGTAAGGCCCGATATTACCCATAATTCCTCAAATATATCCGGTATAGGGTCAAGACAGCCCCCTATGTCCCTGAGGTAAAGTATTATGTTGTCCACATAAGCCGACACCACATGTGTCATTGCGTTCCTCTGTATTCCTCTGTGCTGGGCAGAATTCCTGAGTTTATGCAATAGAGGTTCTAAGGCCAGGATAAACAACAGGGGTGACAATGGGCAACCCTGCCTGGCACCCTTTGCTATAGTCAGAGGCCCAGAAATGCATTTATTAGTGTGTACCCGGGCTGTGGGATGTGTGTATAGCAGCTCCACCCATGTTATGAACTCGGGCGGTATCCCAAATTTAATGAATGTCGCGATTACCGGATGGAATCAAATGCCTGCTGAAGGTTTAAAGATATACAACCTTCCGCACCGTTTGCCGCTTCTTCGTGCAGCATTATCTGGCTGAGCCTCCGCAGGTTGATTGCAGTACTCCGGCCGGGTACAAAACCGCATTGGTCCGAGTGTACCAATTGGGGGATATATTGAGACAGTCGCGCCGCCAAGATCTTACTAAGGATCTTGTAATCAGTGTTTAGTAATGAGAGCGGCCTGTAGTTTGCTAGTTGGAGGCCATCCCTACCAGGTTTCGGCAGTGATACTATCAGCGCCTGCAGGGTTGTGGGCGGTAGCCCGTCAGATTTCATTGCCTCTTGATATAGCACATGTAATCGGGGCGCAATTTGGTCTATATAGGCACCATAGAACTCGGCCGGTTGGCCGTCGGTCCCAGGGGTTTTGTTTTGCGGCAGCGCGCGAATCGCCTGTCGTATTTCTGCAACCGTGATGCGGCATGCTAAATCCTCCCTCTGGTTTGCCTCGAGCTGTGACATATTGAGGTCAGTCATAAAAGACTAATACGACTCCTCCGAGAGGGGCGGGTGCTGGCCATATAGCGCCTCATAGTATTCATGGAATGCAGTGTTTATGTCCAGTTGTGACGTAGCCGGTGTCCCCCGTTGGTCATGCACTTCTAATATGGGGGTATGTATGGGTGCGTTACGTACCATGCGCGCTAGCAACGGACCCGACCTCTCAGCTTGTGCGTGTTGCCTGCACGTATATTCTCTATAGTCCAGCATCCTCAATTCTTCGAGCAATTCGGCGTGTTGTATGTGTGCCTCTTGCAATTGTGTGAGTTTTACATTCGTACCCGCTGCCTCATTCTCCAGCAGTGCCAGTTGTCTCTCCACTTCCTTAAGTCTTCCCAGTGTTGTGTACCTCATACCCACCTTTGTGCCCATCGCAACACCTCGGATGGACACTAGTTTAAATGCGTCCTATTCGATCTGTCGCGAACTAGCAGTGCCTGCGTTCGTGGTAAAATAATGTGTAATAGCATCAGCCAACGTGGACCAGAAGACGGTGTCCTCCAGGAGTTCCGGCGACAGGCGCCACGTCGGTATGGGAGATGGGACCCTACCCCAGCAAATCATGACTTCTACTGGGTTGTGATCGGAGAACGTCTTTCCCATATGTTCGGCAGTCACCACAGACCCCAGTAAGGTTCTAGAGCAGAAAATGCGATCTATCCTTTTGTGTAGCTTGTGAGGTGGGGAGTAGAATGTATATTCCCTTTGCAGCAAATGTTTGCTCCTCCACACATCAGTCAAATCCCAACCATCGCCCATTGTGTCAAAGCCTCAGCCTGTTTCCGACTCTCTGTCGCCTGTAAATAGGGATGGGACCTGTCAAGGGAGACGTCCAGAACTGCATTATAGTCCACTCCCACTATCCAGTCATATTCTGACCATTCGGTCAGTACCCTGTTGATCGCTGCGAGGAACGTCATCTGACCTGTGTTCGGCGCATATATACTGCCGAGCACCATGGGGGAACCATCCAACATGCCACGTATAAATACATAATGACCCTCCGGGTCCACTCTTTGCTCTATCAACTTGAATGGGACAGAATTTTTGAGCCATGTAGCCACCTCCCTCGAAAACGCTGAGTAGGTAGTGGCAAACAACTGCCCCTTCCATTTTTTGTGCATCTTCGTACTCTCTGCGCTATTAAGGTGGGTCTCCTGGAGGTATACTATGGACGCCTGCCGCCTATTCAGCTGCGCCAGAATTCTATGTCGCTTGTGTATTGACCCCATGCCTCGCACATTCCAGGTGCATATCTTATACGTGCTGGGAGTCTCCATGGCAGTGCACATCTATTACAAATGGCAAACCCAGGACGATTCGTGTGTAGCATATGTAGTTTGGTGACATAAGTGCCTGTACTTCAGGAAACCCTACAACTTTAAGGTCCCCATCTGAAAAAACCTGAGGTCCAAACATCAGTGCCCAACGTGGACAACAACTGTATCGAAGTGTGCCTGCGCTCTGGGGGGTGTGGCCGCCCACACGCACTTACTAGGTATCTACTGGTTGTTACAGCATTTTACCCTATACCAGTATGTACCCTGTTCCCTGCTTGCCCACCTCCAACCCCCGCACAAAATTCTCATACATTACCAATCGGCGCCTTCAACAGCTACTGTCAGAATTCGTTCGCCACTTGTGCAGTGATTTTTGGGAACAGTTGTAAGCTAGTGACAGAGCCTGACATTTCCGTGCGTGAGTCCGAATTGCTTCCCATGTCCGATTTATCCCTGGCCTCCGTCGTTAGTAAAGTCACATCCGGATTCGATCGCGGTCAGCCCGGCGTCTTCCCTCCTTTCGCTGCATTCTGTTCCGCAATGGCGTCCCGTGTGCTGGGCTGCATGTCTCCCTGACGTGAAGTTCCCTCCTCACGGTCCTCCGCCATGGGGTCTTGTGTGTGCAGTGGCATGACCGCCACCTCCATCCACTCCACCGCGTCCTCAGGGGATTCAAAAAAGTAAGTTTTGTTTTCGTGCATGACCTTAAGGCGGGCTGGGAAGAGGAGTGTGTATTTCAAATTACGGTCTCGTAGCTTGCTCTTCACTCCCAGGAAGGTCGATCTAGCCTTCTGCACTGCCAGTGTAAAATCCGGATATATGCAGATCGTCTTGTTTTCAAACTTCAAAGGAGCTTTCTCTCTGGCCACCCTCAGCACCGAGTCTCTGTCCTTATAGTGCAGTAATCGCGCTATTAAAGGTCGTGGCGGGGCTCCCGGTCGGGGCGGCTTCGGAGGCATTCTGTGCGCCCGCTCCACACTGTACAGCGGGGTAAGGTCCGTAGGTCCCACCACCTTCTTCAGCCAATCTTCCACGAACTGGGTGGGGTTCCTCCCCTCGCTGCGTTCTGGCACTCCCAGTATGCGGATATTATTGCGGCGTGAGTGCCCTCCCGCATCATCCACCCTATCCCTCAGGTTCTTAAGCTGCTGTTCCATGGCCTCCAGTCTCGTGGAATGCTCCGTTTGTTGTGGAATCAAGTCGTCTAACACCAGTTTGTGCTCCGTGACCTTCTCCGCCAGTATATTGTGATCAGCTTTGAGGAGGGATAGGCCCGTCGACATTGCATCTATCCGCGATTCCAATGCTTCTCTGGAGGCCCTTATTTCCGTTATTATGAGGTCTAATTTAGCCTCCTGCGTGTACCTGCCCGTAGGTGGTAGGATGCCATTGTTGGAAGAGGCCAGCGGGTCGTCCGAACCGGTAGAGTGTAGATCTGCGTTCGCCACTGGGTCTTGGTGCTTCGTGGTTCTGTTGCGACCCATTGCCGCAGGCTGGGGAGGCGACGTGATCCGGGTCCCGGTGTACACACTCAGACCTTATAGTATGGAGTTCAGGCGGCGGTGGTACTCCTGCACTGTCTCTTGAGTCCGGGTAGTCCGGTGAATTAGCTGCAATGTGAGGGCCCAAATCGGCTGGGCCAGAAATAGCGGTGCATGCGCACCACCTCAGTCCTTAATATCACTTATATCACATGTGCCCCCATGGGTTGTACCGGTGTCTCTCTTGTCAGGCTGGGGGGAAGAGTGACCCCGCTATTGCTTGCGGTATCGGAGTAGGCATTGCGGCGTCCTCGTCCCCGCTGTGGCGAATGGGCTATGTGTTGTCGCTGTCCTGCTGGCTTTGATATGCGGTAAGTGAGCGGACACCACTTCCCAGCCCCTCCAAATGGCGGCAGGCGTCTATCCTCCTCTGACTTCCAGGCTCTGCCCGTCCAGCAGGAAATGCGCACGTCGCGGCTAATAACGTTATATAATATGGCGGTAGGAGCCTTGTGTTGGTAGCTTTTACCCCTGGTATTGCATCGATGTGATCTCACTGCCCCAGCACAGGTCCGGAATGCCCTCTCTCAGCCACAGATGGGGACGCCTTTCAGGGCTTGTGTGTTCCACCGGTCACTGCGGTGGCGCACAAAATGGCACCAGATGCTTATCGTACCGCTGGCCGCAAAGTGTCTCCCCTCACGGTGTGAAAACAGGGGGCTGACTATGTCTCCATACCTCTCCTCGCCCCGGTGCGTCCCCCAGCCGCTCCGTTTCTCATCGTTCACATGTGCTGTTTCACCGGCAGCGTCCTGCGTGGCGGGGCTCCGTCTGTCGGGTCCGTGCCCGGTTGTTAGTTCATGCAGCGGCACCACAGGGTCCACCCGCACCGTCACACAGATGGCTCCGACTCCAGTAGGTGTTAGTTTGCAGCCTCCGACGGCCGCATTCTTCTTTGAGCCTGGGCCGCTCCCCTCCGGACCCCGTGTCGACGCCTCCGCTTACAAGCCTCTCACAGCCCGGCTCCTCCTTCCATGACAGTCCGCTGTTTCCGACATGCGGCAAGGCCATCCCTCCTCCGGCAGACTCTCACCCTTTCCAGGATCATACAACGCCGCAAAGTCATGTCCGCCAATCTCACTCGCTCCTACCAGTGTTTGGGCGAAGGTGGGTGCCCTGTATGAACGGGGGTTACAGGATATTAAGCAGGTTTCTTAGGGCATGGGACGGAGCTGGCTCAGTTCACGTCCGCCATGCTCGGCTCGTAGCCACGCCCCTCCGACCACAAAAGTATCTATTAAGGGCTTTACTCCAACTCCTGTCCTAACACTGTCCACCTGATTAAAAAAAGGTCATGAATGTACTTCTGACAAGGGCACAAGTAAAGAAAATCCGTAGTGAGAAACATAATGTTTTACCTTGTGAATCTGCACTTGCTGTGCATATTTTCACATGACCAAATATTTGTGTTTATATATTTGCTTATTCGGAAATTGAAATCACAAAGATTTGCTAGTTGTACGCCTGGACACTTGTAACTGTTAAAGGTTTCCAGGCCTGCTTCTATAAATGTTTATGAATTATGAAAGTCGTGCCTCCATACCAATCAAGATCTATAGTGGTCCTTAAAAGTCCAATACAGTCCAGTAAAATTAAAAGTAAAAAATATTTTCAAGGTACATTATTTGCTATCAAAATAAAGCTACTCATTGAATTCAATTCTGCAGGATGTATTTGCATAGAACAGAGGAGCATTCTGTGAGCACTGTGATAGCCACCAACTGTTTCATTTTCCAGATATGATTACATGTTTGTTTTTTGATAACAACACTTTATTAGTTTTATTATAAGCACATAGTAGTCACATACATTACGAACCCTTACAGAAGCTGTTTTATAGTGCTGGCAGTTGCCCCTATCCAATCCACCTTGCCCCGTGGATTACACACAGTTGTAGTATTTAGTCCATAGAACTCCCACCACTTCCTCCATATCTTCCGGTGTTTCCATGGGCAGTCTCATGATATATCAGTTCCTCCAATTTTGCTTAACGGTCCATGCCTGCACTTCACTCCTTCATCGTAAGGGCCTCTGGTGACTGCCGGTATTTAGCCAGGTCTCTTTGCACTAACAGTGTGCCTAGCCCCACAAAGGTGCCCATATTGTCCACGGCGTAACCCTTTGTGTTGCCTCAAGGCTCGGGTCCAAAACCACTAATTAGGTAGTTAATGCAGGCAGTCAGCACTTATGGATGATGGGACACTCCTAAACCATGTGATAAAAGTAATCAATATCCCCCCACATCTAGGTCAGGGAGTATGTGGACTCTCCACAAATGCTCAGGTGTGTAATAGGTGCAGTGAAGGTAATTCAGACAGTTGAACAAGAGGTAGCCTTGCTGAAATGGCTAAGGTCCGTGGTGCCATACACACCACCCTCCACTCCTCCTCGTCCAGTGGGCCTGGCCATCCCTCCCAACATTCCGTCAAATGTGTCAGTGTACATGGGGAATGATTTTCCAGGGTTCTATTGGTCAGGAAGATGCTACCCCTGGCAATTGGGCCCATAAGTAACTGGGCCTCCAAGGGGTTGCATTCCAGAAGTTCAGCCAGCACCTCCATATACCCGGAGAGCATGTGACCGATTTGCAGGAATCGAAATAGTTTTGATTTGTGAAGGGAAAACTCTGTTTGAAGGTCCTGGAAAGATTTCATGTGGTCACCCACCCATATGTCCCCCAATCGAGAAATGCTGATGAAGCCCTTCGAGCAATGCCAAGCGGTCTAGCCATCCATCAACCCAAAGTGGCATTTCCAGTGCCACTCGCTGACCCTAACCTGTCCATCGTAGTGCAGCTCTCCATGTCAGAAAAACTACCTTAGTGAGAGATCAGTATGCGGTAAAGCATGGCCATAAGATTATCAAAGGTGCCCAATGAAATCTCTACCCATAGGTGGGATCCACCCACCCCCGTACAGCTAGTCATTCACCACTTCACTGTGTACTGCCAAAAGTAATTGCAGGGAGGTTTTTTGGCCCAGAGGAATGTCTGTGCTCGAGAGGCTATGACAGGGAACTGCTACTCCTCAAGTACATACAGGAGTCATGGGAGGACCATCATTTTGTACAGGGTCACCCTGCCCAACAGATTGAGTGACAATTTAGCCTAACTCTCTACATTGGTCAGGATTGTGTGGGTAAGAGGGCGAAGATTAAGACTCCAGGCTAGTTCAAGCTCCTAGGTCATCTGAATCCATAGTTGACGGAAGCTAGGGGGACAGATTGGCAGGATGTCACCTTTCGTCATCTCTGTCTCCTCTAAGAGGAATCAATAGTGATTTGGACGAATACACTGTCAGAACCGATGCCCCCCCCGAATGCATCAAGAAAGGAAAGGAAGTGGAGTCCAGTTTCTACCGGGCAAGCCATATACAAGAGGACATCATCAGCGTAGAGGGCTATTCTATCCTCCAGTGCCGCTCCCCATTCGAACCCCCAAACCTGGACATCACAACTTATCCATGAAGGGTGAATAAAAGAGGAGACACAGAGCATGGTAAACCTTGCTAATGCAGTGTCTAGTGCTATGGCCATGAAGGGGAGCAATAGAATGCCTTGTCGGTGTCTTAGGGGGCCAATTACCTCTCAGTAATCTGTACCATGTGGTTGTGGGTTGCGGTAAATCTGCTGGGTTGACAGTATTGCAAGGTGTGTTCTCCATATGTAGCGTCTAACAAACCAAACCAAACAATATAGCAAATCAACCAAAACCCCATTCCCCATATTCCCCCTCCCTATACTTTCCCCCAGTAGAAGCATCTGTCACCCAAAAACTGTCTCCATCACAATTGTAGGCGGTGAAAGAAACTGATCACCGAGTTGCAGTCCTGGAGCTCCCAGCCCCAAAAGCTAATGAAGGATATGGTGGTGCTGGTGTGCTCTTGATATTATAGAATAAGTGAAAGTCCCAAATCCACCAAGCGTTATTAAGTCAGTTATTGTCCATGTCGGCCGGGGCCTTTCAGTGGTATCCTTCTCCATTGCGGGCGTGCCCCTTGTTCCTTCCTTTCTTTTCAAACAACACTGGTCCCATGCAAAAGATTTTTTAGAAAACAATAAATATAGACACAGTCGATTCTATATTAATTTGACATGTCCAGTCGGACAGAGGTCTCAATCTTTACTTAATGAGGAATGAGAGAAAATAATTCCTTCAACAATTCAACGTAGTGGGGCACAAGCCTGTACCCTAACACAAACAGATTAGTACAGTGAAGAAACAAGGAACAAAACAGTGCTTTTAGGCAAAAGCTTCAGATTTCTGTAGTTTTCAATGAAACAGGAAATTCAAAAGGCACCTTTACATATACATAACACATGGTATACATTCTGTATAAGGTGCACATAAAGGTTGACGGCGTTTCGATCCCACTAAGTAATCATGGGGATCATCATCAGGACATTGATTAATGCCTAATTGGTGTAGGCCTCTATTGCCTGGCACGCTCGGCAGGGTGAGCTGGAGAGAGGGGTGAATTGCCGTGCTGCCCCGAATCGGGAGCCTGGAGCGAACGCGTCAATTTAATTTTGATTGCGTGGGGGTTAGGATAGGTGATCGGTATACACTCCTTCCTGACAATGTTCCTTCCTTATCCAAGATAGCCAATACATCCCCGAGGTCACGGCAGCCCCTATGGGAGCACTTTCTCTTTTGGGAACGACTGCGCTCAGCCACCATGACCCGGGGAGTTCTGCGGTCTGGGCGGTCCCGCCAAGATGGTGGGGAGTTTGGTTGCCAGGGGGCATTGATCTGTTAGCCATTTCCCGGCCTCATCTGCGGTATCAAAGAAGAGGGATTTGCCCTAGAGGATGACCCGTCGATGTGCCAGGAAAAGAGGGTATATTGTAACACTATGGATTGGACTTTTTGTTTAACTTGGTCATATGATTTGCGATGAACCTGGACCTATCTAATATTGTCAGGGAACATCATCACATGATCAGATTGGTACATGAGTTGCTGTTGATCCTCACCTCCCACAGGATAATGCACCAGTCTCTGTAATATAGGATCTTGGGTATTATGGAGCGGGCTGAGGCCCCTGGAATGAAACCTTTATGCTAGGGGACTGTGGGCTCATTCAGTGATAAAGCACATTGACAAGGGTAGGGTGAATTAAAGAAGTAATCCATTGTTCCAGAAACACTTCAGGAGTTGACCCCTCTATCCCCTCAGGAAATCCAACAAAGCAGAGATTTATTTTGCAGCTTCTTTTTTCAGTATCTCCTGCCTTGGTGGTAAGGACCTTGGAGGTCGATGTCAGGCAGGGCACCTCGGTCTTGAGCTCACGGACCATGTCCTCCAATTCTAGGATGCTCCCCTCTGCTCCAGACACCCTTGCAGTAGTATTACGGAGATCCTGGTGCAAAAGTGCAATGCCCCCTTGTACCTTCCCTGTCTCAGATCCAAGTCCCAGATCGCTTGGAGTATTACTGTGGTGTCTTCTCCACCCTGTGCTATGGTAGTCTGGGCTTCTCCTTTATCTCCATAGTGACTTCCAGTTCTGGATTCATGACAGGCCCCATAGGGGCCTACAGTGCATAGAACTAGTGGACTCTGGCCTGCCTTCCCCACCCCAACTGAGGGGCGGATGACATGAGCAGCTTGAATCTGCAAATATTTGTCCACCTGTGGGGCAGGCTAGGGCTGACAACACCCCATCCCTGCCACCTGCTCCAGAACTCCCCTACCATGTGGGGACCTCTGCAAGTGCTTCGTGGCTCCCCAACACACTTTAAACACTGGGCCTCAGCCTCACGTACCCTTTATGGCTACTGTGGTGTTCATGGTGCCCCTACCCTTTTCCTGAGGCTTGGGGGCCTTGGCGGCAGTGCTGTGGTCAGGCCGTACCAAGAAAGGTGTCACGCCGTATGCCACATCCCAGGACGTTGTCCAAGTACTGATCTTCAGCAGTCTAGTTGTTATCTCCTCCGGGCCTCTTTGGCTGGATATGCTGTGAGGCGGTGGACTGGCCCTCTGCAGCCACATTGAGTCGCGCAATTGGGCCGCAAACCAGGTCTGCCGAGTTGGTGAAGGGCAGCCCGCTCATTCCACGATCACCTGTGGCTATACCGGGCTGACAAAGCTTGTCCAGAGCTCGGATCTCCTGGAGCAGTCTCGTAGGGAAAAACTGCTTGCCATCCATGCTTGCACATTTATATATTGAAATCGCAGTTGTTAAATCAAGCTGAGCTTACATCTCATAATATTTCCTTTGAGTGCTCATCCTAACAGTAAAGGCTTTGTGTTACTGAACCATGAATGCCATTATGAACATCTTCTACAAATAGAGGCAGTCCTTTCCTTAGCAGTGTATAATCCGCTTCTAACTTCTACACTGTGGGCCTGGGGCTATCACGGCATCATGAGCACCAAATTCAAACAGTTCTGGCTGACCACAGGCATCGTGGTCCAGCTACGGTGTCGAGAAGACCCGCATACCTTTAGTGATCCATGGTGTCGGCAACCTCTCGATGAGCTCCGGTGAGCTGGCATCCGCAGGAGTCGAGCCCAGGGTTTGGTGCAAGAGTCGTCGGGACTTTGAAGTCACATGCGTTGCAGATCGAAATCCTTGCGGTTGAAGTTGGGAGCGACCGCGTTGGGGCTGCGGTGCGAAGTGCAGCGGTGTGACATGCAGTGCCCTCAGGTCGTGGTGCAGGCATCGGTTTGGTGGCGGTCGTCCAGCGGTGTCGGTGAGATCAGGGCTACGGTGCGAAGTGGTACGGTGCTCATCGCGGTGCTGGTAGGTCATAGTGCAAGCAGCATCATTGTCATTGCTGAAGTGCTGTAGTCGGTTGACAAACTGGAGTTGATGGCGCCAGCGTCGGTAGGCCAAGGCTGTGGTGCGGGATGAGGACGGTGTCTTGTAACTTACGAGCGGTGCCCTTGAACCACTCAGCAAGCAGCTGCGTCGATGTCGGCTTGAAGCTGCATCGTCGTGGATACCAGGGCGGCGGCGTGAAGCGAGGGGGTACAGAGTGCGGTGCCCACTGGTCACAGAGCAAGCAGCGACTCGGTGGCGGCATCGAGTGGCATTGTCGGTGAGACCAGGGTTGCGGTTCAGAGTGCGGCAGTGCCCTCTGCGGTTCCTTCAGGACACAGAGTTGGCAGCGGTCTGGGCCCCAATATTTATACCCCAAATTCCTTTGTTCTCTCAGGCAGAGATTGTCGGTGCTTACTTCAAACCAGTGTTGTCCTTTGATCCAGCTTCCTGGCAGGAGGTGGAGACTGCATTGTCCAAGGCAGACAGGGCCTATTCAGGTGCAAGGAAGATCTCTTCCCACCACTCTAAATCCAACCAGGCCTATTCAGGTGCTAGTGAAAACTCCTACTACTACTCTGAATGCAACCGGGTCTATTCAGCCCAGCCCTGCCTCATTCAGGGAAGGCAGGACACACATCAAACCCCCCCCTCCCCCGGGTGGCCATCTGAGAGAATGCACCTCCCCAACCCCTGTCACTCCAAAGCCAAACAATCAATCCACAAACCCAGCAGAGGCACACAGCATGGCTAAGCAAGAAAATACCTACTTTCTAAAAGTGGTATTTTCAAACACAGAACATAAAAATCACCTTTACTAAAAGATGCATTTTTACTTTCAGGCATACTAAACTCCATTTCTCTATCTTGTCCCAATGGGAAGTTATGCTTATAAGATATTATAATTAAAACTCACATTCTTTCCTATGGGACAGATAGCCTTGCAGTGGTGAAAAACTAAATACTCTGTAAATCACCACCAGTGCATGTCCTACACAGCACCCTGCCCACAGAGGTACCTTGGACCTACATTAGGGTGTACTTATGTGTAAGAAAAGGTAAGATGAGGGCCTGGCAAGTGTACTTGCCAAGTCGACATGGTAATTACAAACTGCGCGCAGACTCAGCAGTGGCAGGTCTAAGTTACCTTTACAGGGCTACTTCTGTGGGTGGCACAATCAGTGCTGTAAGCCCACTAGAAGCATTTGATGTACAGGCCCTGGCACTTTCAGTGCACTTGACTAGGGACCTACCAGTAAATCAAATATACCAATCACTTAAACACCAATCCATAGCATTGTTTAGAACAGGAGCACTTGCACTTTAACACTTAACAGCAGTGAGAAAGTGCTCAGAGACACTAAACCAGCAAAAATAGAGTCAAAGCCAGCATATCAGAAAGCAAAAAGACAATGGAAACATGTTAAAAGGTGCAAGTTTAACACATGGGCTTCGGGCAATAGGAATTTCAGTACTTCAATATTGTCACACAAAAGACCATGCATCTGCTTCATTCTGTCTTCTAAGACAGTTTTTACACTCCTGTTTTTAAAGTTACTGTCAATCAAACAATAATAAACTTTATTCGACTTCAAGGAGCCATATAAGTGAGCAATACAAAAATCATTACAAAAGCAAGGACATCTATCTATTAAATTTGTGTTTACCTAGTGGAACCGCTAGGGACTAATGCAAGAGGTTGAGTATAAATCTGGTCAGCAGGGATCGATGCTGAGACAACATAACTGTGGCCATAAAAGGCTTCATTGAAGGACAAGTTTTTTACAAGATATAAGACTGAACTTTGCGTTTATGAGTTTCTGTGCCTCCCTTTTTGCGCCCATCATGCGAACAAAGTGCTTCTTTTTTCAAATTAAATCCCTCTTTATAATTCCATTCGGATTTTCAAATAAGTCGGGTTGGATCAATTTGCACGTAACAACCTTGATATATTTTAATCCATGGAATATAGAGTGCCCTGTGTAAAATCAGACAGTCCTTTATGATTGCACGGTTGAGATCGAGCACCCGGTTACACCAACCCTTGATCCATCTAAGCAAGGGCGCACGTGCCAGTTAATCACATATAACCCCAACCCCCAATTCTTTATGTATTTAATAAGTGGGGACTGACAGTGGGACAGCTAATAGACGTTTTAGAAATATAATTTCCACCAACTGAAGATCCCTCATGTCATGGTAACCCCTCTACCGTAACAGGAAATTGGAATATATTTCCCCTGATAGACTTTAATGAGTGCCTGCATAGGTTTGGCCCTCAATCTTTAGGCATAATTAAGGGTCGCAAATGGAGCTCTTGATAATGTGTTTCTTATTATCTTCTTTTGTGGGGCCCAAGAGCCTCTCTCAACAAAAAGGACCCTAAAGTATGAGAAAGTAGGGACTTGACCAACTCTAACCCCCAAAGCATTTTTTCTGTTGTTTTCTAACTCTCACAACCATGGTGTGCGATTTGGAATAATTGGTACTCAGTTCTAATTCACTCATAAAGATCACAGAGGAATCGACCAACTGTTGCAGGCCTGCCACGGTCCTAGAAATTAGAACAGCATCCGCACAGTGAAGGGCAGGCACTACCAATTAGCTAGCCCTCTGAATACCTTTGCTAGCTGCAGACCGTTTGGGGCCCAAATTATTAATGTATAAAATAAATAGAAACTGAGCCAAGATACACCCTTGGCTCACCTCCTGCGTAGATTCACAATATCAGAGAGGTTCCCTGCCATATGGTACCTTATTGAATCAGCAAGATTCAGGTGTAAATCATGATGGAAATACACTATGTTCTACTCCAACCCAAAGTCAGCCAGCACCTCCATAGTTTTGATCTGTTCATCCAATCAAACGCGGAGGTGAGTTCCATAAATGCCATGTGCAATGAACCCTTCTTCACTACAGTGTATTTTCGGATGAATTGTAGATGCAGGCAGTGGCCAGGGTACCTTTTCCCGGCCTCAACCCATATTGGAGATCGAAAATCACTTTGTTTTGCTTAGGCCAATCCACTAACCCAGCTAGAATAACTTTCCCTGAGTGTCAGGAACCCACTTTTGTGCACCTTTGTATCTACTAAACAAGCCTTATGTAGATCCAGAAATGCCTTTGTCAAGAAGTACCCGCATTGGAAAAGGTTAAGTCCCTGTTGGAAATCCTCTTTGAGAACAATTCTACAGAATTTCAAGTTACCTTGCGGAGATGATATGAAGATGACTGTCATTATACTCAAGTCTGGTTCTCGGTCTAGTTCAGTCGTGAGACTGGATAATAGTGTTATCGTGCGAGTATCACTCAGCGCACTTCAACTGTAGTTTTTCCTGTGAGAAGAAGTGCCTCTCCTTCACGCTTCTCCATTTTCCTCAGCGAGAGTGCCGAAATTGGTTGGAGAGCTATCTATAGTCTGGTGCATGTTCAAGAACTTGTCTTGTTCGGGAGAGCAGTGTTCAAGTAGAGACTTTGTAGCATTTCGACCTAAGTACGTAGTATCCTGTCAGCCGTTTGTAAAAAGATCGTGTTCGGAGGAATAGTGTTTCAGCACTCAAGGGGAAAACTTCTGTGAAGAGAAGTGTTTTTCCCAAATATTCAAGTAAGCATATTTATTTCTGCGAAAAAAGTTAATGAAGGGCTTCAGTCAACTGGCGCTTGAGAACTAATGCTTGTGATCGAAAATATAACAAAAGAGATATTAAACAAATCTTCAGAGAAAAGGAAATTCCTCTCTAAGAAAAGAATAAGAGGACTTCAACCATTGTTCTTCAATATATATATATTAACAATCTGAAGGACTGAGCCTGCTTCACCCTGAGAACTACAGCCCTGAAGAGTTTTTCTTGCTTCAAAAAGGATTAAGGAGTGGACTTTATATAAGCAACAGGTTAATAGAGCTTCCCTATACCATCTCCCTCAAGATGAAGAAGTCTGCAGCCTGGAGTACGTTCAGTGGACTTTTAAGGGTTTGGCCAGGTGCATTTTGGGAATTGTAGTCACAAACTTCCAAAGCCATCTTAGAACTTCTAGACCCATGGTTTTTGTTTTGGACACTTTGAACTCTCAGGAGAAACTTCTGGAAGAATTTACAGAAGTTTGGAGAAAATGGGGGAAAAGCTCTGTAAGGTGACCTACCCAAGAGTTAAGCAGTCTATGGCGAACCACGATCCAGCCTGCATTTCAGTTTCATCCCGCTGAAAGCTCCAGAGCTCAAGACTTCCAGGATTTCACAAAGGCTTCGCGCTGAGCCAAGCCCCGGTCGTCGACTCGAATCCTAGCCTTGCTCAATGATGAGAGAAAATCATACAGAAAAGTTTAAAAGTGCAAAGGTTACGTTTTAACCGAGGCCTTCCGCTTAGTGTATCCGACCAGGGCTCCATTGCGGTTGGTCTCAAACTTTGACTTTGTCCTGGTCATATTTCCTATTTTTATAAATTGGTTGTGGATTTTTAGTGTATGTGGTGTCTTACTTATTTGATGTATTGGTGTTTTTCAATGCTTCACACACAAGTCTCCTAAATTACACCTGCCTGCTCATTGCCTGCAACCGAGGGTTGAGCAAGGGAATAATTATTTTAGGGACCTTATTGCTAGTGATAGGTGCATACTTGCCCCTACTAATAATCCACCTTCCAACACCAGGCCAGTTGCTATCAGGAGGAACAGAATCCCACCTGAGGATACCACTCCACCTGACTCTTATCAGGCCCATAGGGGCTGTTTGTTTTCATCCCAGATTTCCTTGTTATTGTTGTGAGCAAGCTGTGTGTCAGGTATGCTAGTGAATGCTTTTATAGGAGGGTCTGGTCTACAAACCAATGCAACGGGTGTCTGATCTGTGAGGCTTTGTGCATGCGGTGTGTGTTACTGTCACCTAAAATCATTAATGACGGCAGTTATGTGACCCAGTATGTAGAAGTGCCATCAAGACCTTCATTATGAGGGGCCTGGTATTCCTGATGTGGCCAGTAAAGAAAGTAAGGAACCACATCATGATAAAAAGCAACTTGGTTACACCTCTGGAACATGGAACACCAGATCCCCAACATTAGCACCTGAATGTATCACTACAACAGAGCAGAAACTTTTATCCTTAGCAAATCACAAGCATTCGACTAATAGTAATCCACTCTTGTTTATAGAGGATTATTATGATTCAGTAACTACCACTTACAGTCAGTCAGTCAATTACTTAATTCGATACTTATAGTGTAAGATCATAAAAGTAAAGATGAATACAGTTTAAGAACTGCAAAAGATAATTAAATACATTGAAAAAGACATCAATCAATCAGTACAGAAACAGAGTTCTATACATATCACTGTAAGTAAAAATGGCAAAGTAATAACAGTAGTAATTCAAAATTATTTGGAATTCATTTAGTGATATTGTACTGCCGCCTAATCTTCCATGATTGAGTTCAAAAAGATGCTACTAACAAACAAACCTTTGGGTTACAGTCAAATAGACGCAGCAATCAATAAACCCAGTAGAAAGGATCGACAATACTCCAGTTTGTTCCCTAAGGACTTACTGGTGCATTAATCTTCTTTGCATGAAATCAAGTGACCCCTGAGACACAATTACAGCCCAGTGGGATGCTCAAAGCCAATTATATCTAAGAACAAACTATCAGAAAGTCAAAGCAGACCTTCTTCTCCAGAAAATTCTTAATGCTCCTAATCTGACAGCCCCCATCTTTTCGATTATTGGCAGTTTACAGAATCTACCTCAACAAAAAGATCCAGGTATTCAGCAAATAAATGCGACCATATCAGCGATTTTTTTCCAAAACCAGATTGTTTGCATTCAACCCTCACTAATAGAGCACAGCTCTTTGTTAGACCGTCCACCAAAAATCTTTGTTCTTCATCAGTTCACTTACTTATCCAATTCAGGCTTCTACACATATACTGGTTCAACAAGTTTGTTTTAGCCAGTAACTCCACATGCTCCTCATTGGAGTCTTTACCATTTAAACTTCACAAGAACTATCAGCTTCTTGAGCCTTTTGACCCAGAGCCATTACTAGTGCTTTTCTATTTTCCTGCGAGGTTCCTTACCGCATGAAATCGCCATGTGTGACACCCCCGATTAAGAGGCCTTTGATGGACCCATACAATCTGGTCAACAATTGGCTAATTTTTGAACTACCTTATCGGACTAGATGACAAGAAAAGGCTGTTTTTCACCAACTGTCCACTTTTTATTGAACTTACCGATCTCCTCTATCCAGCTCAGATGGGGTTCTATCTTGGTCACAGCACAAATCTGACGGTGCTGCCTGCAGTAGATGAGTTGCATTGCTTTTCCAATGTCCACATCACAGCTACTCTTATCTTATTGGACTTCTCTGCAGCCTTCGACACAGTGTGGTAGTAAACACTGTTAAATAGATCATCTGACTTTGAGGTAAAAGATCTGGCACTATCATGGTTTGATGAATATCTGTCCAACTGATTCTTTCATGTCTCACTCTCACCTTACATGTCATATGTTAGACCTTGTCCATTCATAGGCATAAAAACTGATTGGGCATTAACAGTGCAAATGAATGCAGTAATCAAACAATCATTCCGGTATCAATCAGCAATCTTTACTCAGTTTCTTGCACAAGAACCATAAAAGAATTAATTAAAATGTCAGTAAAAACATTCACAGATAAAATGCAAGTAAAACTATATCCACTGCTGCCTGAAAAAGAATGAGCTTCACATCAAGATTCAAATAACACTTTTCTAATACGAAGCGCACCAGATAAAAAGAGGGCCACGTTAAAACATATGAACTCATCCCATAAAATTAAATACAAAAGTGAAGGACGGACTTGTGTAAAGTGCTTGTCTGTAAACAGCAGTAATATAAAAAACCTTCTTAGACTTTTGTAGAAAGTGCAAAACATAATAAAGTGCAGCGTGTCCTGGACTGAATGATTACAAAAGCTACATGGAGGAGCTGCCACTGAAAACTGCTAAAAAAGATGCATTAAATTTAAATAAAAACAGGTTACAAGAAACAGATGGTAATGAGACTTGGTGTACATAAGGTATGGTTCAAGTGAAAGTGTGGTCTGCAATGGTAGATAGATTCAAGTGGTAACTCTATCCATGGCCAATATAGCTCTCTTATTAGCCCTCACAGAAGCTTTCTTGGTCCTGAGCAAGCCATATTTCTTCCAGGTAAATAAGTACAATTGGATGTGATGATAATGTGTCATGACTCAGCCATGTCTGGCCACAGACTATATTGAAGTTAGTATTATGATTTTTCTGGGGTCAGCTGTTCATGATGTTGAAAAATATATTCTTGTTTGCCCAGTTGATGCTCAACATAAATCATTACACTTTAAATTGTTTTGATATGTATAGCTGTTACCTGTGGCTAGAGCGGATTGGCATTCTTATACAATTTTTATAACAGACCTTCCACATACTGAATGATATTGTTTTATAATGGTTACTGTAGGTACTTTTTCTAATATGCCTCCTTTCCCCATGAGTCCAAGTTATTGACAGTTGAAGAAATACCCTAGGGGTTTCCAATTGATCTTTTTCACATACATGGGTTACCTTTTTTTTTTTTATTGAGAATTTAAACGGTATCAAAAAAGAAATATGAATAGTTATCCAATGATTAATGCAGTACAGTTCATAGAAAAGATCATATCAATACATGAATACGTAAATACAATTCGATATTATTAGAAAAAGCGGGGTGGAGGACCAAGATGGACATAAATATATAAATATATAAATATGTGTCAAAAAAATAGAAATCTGATCATCATAACCCATAACAGATAAACACATAGCCACTAAAAATGTTACCAATAATTGATAGATTATGTCAAAACAAATTTATATATAGCAAACTATCCCAGCTGATTAAAAGATTAACGTACTATGCCCTCCCTCCATACCTTCAACGGGGCCCACATTTTATATCCGAATTCCTGCAATTTTCTACCTTTATGTAGAAAAAGCGAAGATTCTATATTATGGATAGCAAGAAGCCTGGCCAACCACATTGAAAAGGTCGGGGGGGAAGGGTCCTTCCATGCAGCTGAGAGCAGGATCCGTAAAACGGCCACAACCAGAAAATAAATGCCTCAGTTTCTCTGCTACTACTAAGACCCAGTTTACTGTCAGTCCCGAGGATCATCACTGTTGGGGATAGACTGATCTTCGAGCCTAGCAGCCCCTCTAGGAATTTCTTAATCTCAGTTTTAATTGTAGTAAGTTTTTCACAAAAAAAGAACATATGTACCAAATCAGCCGAGCCTTGCTGACATCTCGGGCAATTACTATCCGTCCTCATACCCCAGTCGTATAGCTTAGAAGGAGTATAATATAAATTGAAAAGAGTTTTAAAACGTTGAGCCTTCAGATTAGAGGACCTAAGCACCTGCTTATCCAGAGATAGGGCTTTATCGAGATCTACATCTGGATCTTGTAATTTTGCTGCCCATGCTACCTCGTGTTTCTACAGATCATCTGGTAGTTTTTCAATTAACTCCTGGTAGATAACCCTAATCCTATCTCCACCCTTCAATAGATATTCAAGTATAAAACTAAGAGCGGAGAAAGGGGTGGCCGATACATCAGCTTTGAGCGTTCGTGAGATCTGAAGGTACTTAAAGCTATGACCGATAGGCAGATTGTATTTCTGCTGAATGGGATCAAGTGACATAATCTTGCCATTACTTATGACATCCCCCACTGTCTGGATGCCCTGTTGTTCCCATATTTTCCAGGCCCCGTCTACGCTCAGGTTCGGGAAAAAACCTGATTTCCACAAAGGTGTGTGTCTGTTAATTCTGGGAATCTGTAAAGATTTCTGTAGTATTTTCCAAAGATCCCAGGCTCCCAGAGGGACCTTAAGCCTGGTTTTCCTAAAAAATCTACGCCCAGTTTTTCTTAGTAGTGCGCCTACAGCTTCATTCCCCATTAAGAGCTCGTATATTGAAGGGAGGATATATAAATCAGAGATCGGGTCCAGAGTGTGTCTCTCCCTACTTGCAGAATCAAATAAGACAGACATCTGGGTCAATAAACAGGCCCAATGATAAAATCTTATATTTGGAGCTCCCAAACCTCTATGTTCCTGGGAGAGAGTCATGTATTTAGCTGCCCTCCTTATCTTGCCATATTGCCACAGGAAACTATTGAAAATAGACTCAGTCTTTTTTAACACCCCCTCCTCGATTAGATAGGGAATGGATCTATATAGATAAAGGAGTTTGGGTAGCATGGTCATTTTTAAGACATTTGTCCTGCCTATAAGGGATAGATGTAATGCATCCATACGCTAACTCGATTTTTTTAAGGAGTGGATTAAAATTATCTTGTATGATTGAGCCTGTAGCTGCATTAATAATTACTCCAAGATAGGTAGCAGAGTTAACATATCGCTGATCTATTTTTGCTATATTCTTTGAGCATATCACCAGCGTTTTTGACTCGTTTAAACGGTACCCAGAGTAATAACCAAATTGCTTGGTAACCTCAACTAAAATACGCATGGTCTCTGCCGGATCTGGTGTAATAACTGCCAAATCGTCAGCATATGCCAGTATTTTGCTCTCAAACCGGTTGGTTATTACCGGTTTGATGCTGTTATTCGCCAATATCTGCCTGATCAGCGGGTCGATATATAGTGCGAATAGAATAGGTGAACTGAGACATCCCTGACGGGTGCCCCTGTTTATCATAATTCCATCCGAACTCAGACCCATCATCCGAATGCGAGCCACCGGATCACAATACATGGCCCTGATAGCCGTCAGAATCTTAGGGCCAAAACCTCTCCCCGAAAGTACGTCCCAGAGATATTGCCACCTAACGCGATCAAACGCTTTTTTCTCGTCGAGGAGGATCATGGCTACTCCCCTCCCCCCCACAGCATGGGCCTCAAATAACGATATAGCTCTTCTAACATGGTCCGTCGTACCACAACCCGGAATGAACCCATGCTGCCAGGGGGAGACGAGTCCACCAATGATCCCCCCCAACCTCGTGGCTAAGATCTTTGCGTACAGCTTATTATCAGAATTTATGAGAGAGATCGGTCTATATTATCCAGTACTTTCTTTTGGCTTTCCCTTTTAAAAGAAGACGACTATATTAGTATCCTTTCATGTTTCAGGGATTTTGCCCGTACAGATAATTCCATTAAACAGATCTAGTAATAATGGAGCGAGTTCAACCGACAAACATTTGTAAAGCTCCAGGGGTATACTGTCGGGGCCAGCAGCTTTGCCTGCAGCCAGATTAGATAATGCTACACGTACCTCTTCAATTGTTATATTGCACACCATCTAGGGCATCCAGACATGTAGCCCCTGCTTCTTCCTTATATAGATTTTGGTAAAATTTTGAGAATACTGATATAATGCCTTTGGATTCGACATAGTCCTGCCCCTCATCGTGTATGCTGGTTATAATTTTTTTAACACTATCTTGCCTGATTCTTAGAGCCAGTGCCCTCCCAGCCTGCTCCCCTGTCTCGTACATTTTCTTCCTGTATGTCCAGTATTCTGTTGATGCCTTATCCGCCATCTCTTTCTGTAATTCAGCTTTAATCAAGCAGATTTTGGTTTGGCTCACGCTACCTTCCTTTCCTTGTGACAAGTCAAGACAGTGCTGCTCTTCTGCCTTAACCAAATCATCCAGGAGTTTATTCTTCCCATCCTGCTGTTTTTTCCTTGCCTGGGAGGTGTAACTAATAACTTCCCCTCTTGCCTGATTCTTAGAGCCAGTGCCCTCCCAGCCTGCTCCCCTGTCTCGTACATTTTCTTCCTGTATGTCCAGTATTCTGTTGATGCCTTATCCACCATCTGTTTCTGTAATTCAGCTTTAATTAAGCAGATTTTGGTTTGGCTCACGCTACCTTCCTTTCCTTGTGACAAGTCAAGACAGTGCTGCTCTTCTGCCTTAACCAAATCATCCAGGAGTTTATTCTTCCCATCCTGCTGTTTTTTTCCTTGCCTGGGAGGTGTAACTAATAACTTCCCCTCTTAATGCTGCTTTGAAAGAATCCCAGACCGAGTTTCTTGAGGCACTATATTGGTTTGCATCAAAAAACTCGCGAGCCCATGTTCGTAGATGTTCCACAAATAGGACATCAGCCAATAATTTACGGCGCAATGTCCAAGGCATTCTCTTTCTAGCCGAACCTAGGCCGTTATATCTAATTGCCAAAGGGATATGGTCCGAGAGGACTTTTGGGAGCTTCTTAATATTGACCTTCCCAATTTCTCCCGAAGAGATTAAGACATAATCTAATTTGCAATATTTCTGGTGAGGGCATGAAAAATACGTGAAACCTGGGTCATCTGGATGTTTTGTCCCCCATATATCACTTAAGCCGTGTGATAGCATCATAGATAAGAGTGCCCTGGAAACTCTTGGCTTCCTACCAGTATACCGTACATTTTTAGTCAGATCCAATGAGACATTAAAATCACCACAAACCAGGATAGGTACAGGCCAGGTTGACAATTCCCCCTCTAGGATTTCCAATACTCGTGGGTCGTCCTGGTTTGATCCATAAATCCCACAAATTGTTAAACCACACCCAAATTCTGCTATAGCGCATCTTCCCAATGGATCCGATTTAAGTCGTTTAGCCCCCCCCCCCAGGGTTGTTTTACCTAGAATTACCACCCCCCTTATTGTTGAAGTCTGGGAAGAACACAACAATATCTCAAAGCCACCAAACCTTAACAGCTTTCCTTTCGCCCAAGGAAGATGTGTTCCCTGCATACACAGGATATCAATGGGTTCGGATTTAACAAACTCTGTCAGTCTGGCTCTTTTTCGCCAATCGTTCAACCCCCCTATGTTGATCGAATATAAGCTAAGACTTGACATCTTCGTTTTTTGATGGTCTCCTAGTTGTTGAAACCAAAAGTTGATTGCAGACAATAACCATTCTATACAGATAATACCACACAAATCTGAATTTTATACCATCAATTCTCAATTTTTTCTTTATGCTTCCCCCCATCCCCCACCACCTGTGACCCCTTCACCAACCCTTAGAGCCCACCCCAACCTCCCTCCCCTTCCACCCCTCCCTCTCCCTCTAGAAGCCCTCAGACCGGGGTCTGTGCATTGATGGATGGGTGCAGCAGCGTGATGCATGGGTGCAACTGTAATTTCCAAAGTCATACAATTAACATAACATACCCTACCCCCAGAAACCCCCTACCCCCTTGCAAAGCTCAACACAAAAGAAAGAGAAAGAAGAGGCTAAAGACATTTCAGACCGTACATCACACCTCAATCTCTCAGCTACTGTTTCTCAATGTTAATAGTTCACAAAGAGTCCAAAAACTTCTTTGCCTTCACCTAAGATGAAAAATATTGAGTCTTGCCTTCCCTCACAACCTTGAGCTGTGCTGGATTTACTAGATAGACCTGCATATGTTTATCCTGGAAGGGCTTAATCAGCTGCCGAAGTCTCCAACGCCTCTCAACCGTTGCGTGACAGAAGTCTGGTCGGACGAAAAAGGATATACCCTCACTAGTTCTTTTTGCGTCTGAGGACAAAGTTTCCAAGAAAAATTAATACTGCCCTTGGTTTGTCACTAGCAGCCCCTGGACAGACTTTGAACGGAGTGCGATGGGCTCTCTGGATTTCAGATGACCAGTTCCAGTCTGACAACTCCGGGAATGCATTTTTGAATAAGGTGATCATATAGGCCCTGATATCCGACCCCTCGACCCCCTCCGGGACCCCCAGGACGCGAAGATTGTTGCGTCTTAGTCTATTTTCCATATCTTCCAGCTTCCACTGGATATCGACAACCTGTGCTGCCTGGGAGTCAACTTTAAGTGAGGCAGAAGCAGCTTCTGACTCAGTCGCGACGATCCGTTCCTCAAGATTAGTGACCCTGTCCCCAACATTGGCATGCGCTTTTGACAGTTTTCGAACAACACCTTGTAGTTTACGCATTGCTGACTGTGATTTCCTCGTGTCCTGTCTAGCTTCTTCTCTGTGCGTGAGAATGGTCTGGTATATAACGTCCAAAAGAGGAGGGTGAGAGGCAGATGCCTCAACGTCCTGGGTACCCTGAAGCGGCGTAGCTGAGGAATGATCCCAGGTCAAATCCTTGTGCGATTGAGTGTGGATCTTATCCTTACCAGTAGGTCTTTTAGCCGTGCTAGGGGGGGTCTGATCCGGATCGCTATACGACTCTATGTTGCTGCCCTCTTGAGAAGAGCTCCTCTCATCATCAGACCACTCTGCCTCTTCAGTCAGGGAATAGAAACATTCGCTACTATCCTTCTCCTTTTCCTGCTCACTCTCCATACCTTCCGCCAGGGTCATTAGAGCGAGAGGAGAACATAAAAGTGTGACATCTTTTTCACTGCCATCAGCCTCTTTCACCCGCTCCTGACCCGCAGTAGTATCTAATAGCTCATTGTTCATCAGATCCACTATGCATGCTGTTTTGGATAGAGTACAGACATTAGCGTCTTCGCTAATTGCAGACCCGCCAGCTTGCTCCTGTTCAACCGTACCTGTTCCAATAGGCTCGGGGGTCACCTGGGATACATCTTCACCCCTTACATCAGACAGATCATCAACACTCTCAGCCGCCTGTTCAAATGATGCACTTCCAACACCCCCCAGAAGTGGAGCACACGCAGCGCTGGTACCTGATTCTTGTGCTGTTTCTTTGACTGGTGAGTGTGGTGCTACGGTTGTTGCATTATTCTGATTTTTGCCACTTTTGCCACTGCGAGCAGGGAGTTCCGATATTGAGGGGGTCTGCCTTGACCGTGTCGTCGTTTGTTTACCTTTCTTGATCTGTTCAGGGGTCTCGACTGCTCGGTTGATGTCTCAGACTCCAGAACAGCTTCTTGTAAATATGCTGAATTAACTGTGTTGTCTGCTGTTTGAGAAGCGACCTGAGCAGCCTGTGCTTTCTTCTTTGCGGCAGCCGCCGCTTTTGCCGCTGCCCCGGTGGTTGATTTGGGGGCCATCGCTACCGCCATCTGCTCACGGTATCGCCCACACCAGCAGAATCAGTTTCCAAGCCCTGTCTTCGCTCGGGGCTGATACGCTGCCGAGGACCGCCCGACACGCCCAGCGCTTTGCCGACGCCGAGCCCAGATCGATAGTGCTGCCTTCAGCAACCACAGGATCCTGACTGTTCCGGCTACTCCCGGGATTTGTTTCACCTGCGGGGTCCTGCGGGCTCCTGCGGGCTCCTGCGGGACGCGTTGTTTCACTGCGGCAGCGATAATCGAGCATGGGTGAGCGGGTTTTGTCCGGCATAAAGACCGGGGATAATTTAGTGTCTATTCCCGTACGAGGGTGTAGAGTCTGGGGGATAAGTTGCACCACAATGCCCTGCTGCTCCGCGGCTCCTCTCACTCAGCCGCCATCTTGCTCCCTTCCTATATCACATTCATGGGTTACCTAATGCCATCATATCTGATAGACGTTAGACCTGACAACCTTAGGGTGGTCTTCCCACCAACTTTTTGCCTTCCTACTTCACTTTTCTGAACTTGTTTTTGCTGGTATTTGGACTCTGAGCACTTCACCACTGCTAACCAGTTCTAAAGTGCACGTGCTCTCTCCGCTGAACATGTTAATATTGGCTTATATTCAATTGTCATATTTAATTTACTTATAATTCCCTAGTAAAGCCCACTACTTGTGCCCAGGGCCTGAAAATTAAATGCTACTAGTGGGACTGCTATACAAGGCCCGGTAGACCGGAACCAGGTAGGGCCTTATATATATAGTGTACACAATAATTTACCTGGTATCCTTATCACTTACCATTTTTAATTATGACAAACCACGCTATATTCCTTTCGTGATTGGGTTATTTAATCACCCTGTTTTTTTATTCTTTCATCATTTTTTGGAGAAGGAGACTGACCTTCATACAGTTACACTACCAGTTTACAAACATATACAACAAACATTAATATATTTCACAATGTACTACAATTTACATTGACACATACAATCAAAACTCGATTTTTTTCTTTTCTTGCAAATGAATAGGACTTTTCACAACCACATAACAACGATACCAATGTGGACCAAAGAAGAAACTCTTTCTGATTGTGACACTAATGGACATAAATCTTATTTTTATAAAGTACCAGTTTTTTTTATAAAGTATCAGTTTTATTCCTTTATCTTGATCCTTTATGTGAACCAGCTAAATTAATCACTGGGCCTTGTCTCTGTGGGTTCTCATCAGGGCATCTTAATTTCCCACATTGGACTTATCTATAAACACAAAAAATTAGAACACCTGTCACCATTTTGCACATCTATCTTATAGTTGTTACTGTTACTAAACGTGGTTGTAAAACAAAGAATGTGGTCTATGCTGCAGTATGTCCGTGTGCGAAACTATAAAAATGAACACGTTTTCATTGCTCTGAATGTTGTTTCCATTCTGGTTGTAGGAAGCAGTCATTCCTGGGGTGTGGGGGCTGCCTAGCTATGCGCATGCGCCAAACTTTGCAAATTAGAAAAAGCCTGGTGCAGGCGCAATTTACAAGTGTGGAGTGAGTGAGCCCCAGGCAGCATGACTCACTCACATAAGAGTTCATGCACTACACCTGCATACTCAGCATGGTTTAAGGAAACTCGACCCACTCCCTCCCAAGCATTGAGCATATATTTACCAAGAAACTCTGAGAAGAGCCTGCCTGCTGCACTGACGGCTGGTGGTGGGTGTGCCTGGCGAAAGCGTGCACTGATGGCTGGTGGTGTGTGCGCCTGGTGGAAACGTGCACTGACGGCTGGTGGTGTGTATGCCTGGTGGAAATGTGCACTGACCGCTGGTGGTGTGTGTGCCTGGTGGAAGCGTGCACTGATAGCTGGAGGTGACTGCCTGGTAGAAGTGTGCACTGACGACTGGTGGTGTGTGTGCCTGGTGGAAGCATGCACTGACGGCTGGTGATGTGTGCGTGGTGGAAGCGTGCACTGACAGCTGGTGGTGTGTGTGCCTGGTGGAAGCGTGCACTGACGGCTGGTGGTGTGTGTGCCTGGTGGAAGCATGCACTGACGGCTGGTGGTGTGTGCGTGGTGGAAGTGTGCACTGACAGCTGGTGGTGTGTGTGCCTGGTAGAAGCGTGCACTGACGGCTGGTGGTGTGTGTGCCTGGTGGAAGCGTGCACTGACTGCTGGTGGTGTGTGTGCCTGATGGAAGCGTGCACTGATGGCTGGTGGTGTGTGTGCCCGGTGAAAACATGCACTTACGGCTGGTGGTGTGTGTGCCTGGTGGAAGAGTGCACTGACGGCTGGTGGTGTGTGTGCCTGGTGGAATTGTGCACTAACAGCTGGTGGTGTGTGTGCCTGGTTGAAGCGTGCACTGAAGGCTGGTGGTGTGTGTGCCTGGTTAAAGCGTGCACTGATGGCTGGTGGTGTGTGTGCCTGGTGAAAGCGTGCACTGACGGCTGGTGGTGCGTGTGCACAGTGAAAGCGTGCACCAATGGATGGTGGTGTGTGTGTGCCTGGTGAAGGTGTGCACTGGCGGCTGGTGGTGTGTACCTGGTGGAAGCGTGCACTGACGAATGGTAGTGTGTGATGGCTGGTAGTGTATGTGCCTGGTGAAAGTGTGCACTGACGGCTGGTGGTGTGTGTGCCTGGGGGAAGCATGGGCTGATGGCTGGTGGTGTGTGCCTGGTGGAAGCGTGCACTGACGGATGGTGGTGTGTGTGCCTGGTGGAAGCGTGCACTGACAGCTGGTGGCGTGTGTGCCTGGTGGAAGCGTGCACTGACGGCTGGTGGTGTGTGTGCCTGGTAAAATCGTGCACTGATGGCTGGTGGTGTGTGTGTCTGGTGGAAGCGTGCACTGCTGACTTGTGGTGTGTATGCCTGGTGGAAGTGTGCACTAACGGCTGGTGGTGTATGTGCCTGGTGGAAGCGTGCACTGACGGCTGGTGGTGTGTGCCTGGTGGAAGCGTGCACTGACGTCTGGTGGTGTGTATGCCTGGTGGAAGCATGCACTGACGGCTGGTGGTGTGTGTGCCTTGTGGAAGCGTGCGCCTGGGGGAAGCATGCACTGACGGCTGGTGGTGTGTGTGCCTGGTGGAATTGTGCACTGACGGCTGGTGGTGTGTGTGCCTGGTGGAAGCGTGCACTGACTGCTGGTGGTGTGTATGCCTGGTGGAAGCATGCACTGACGGCTGGTGGTGTGTGTGCTTGGTGGAAGCGTGCACTGACGGCTGATGGTGTGTGTGCCTGGTGGAAGCAGGAGCATTCACAGTGATAGAAGACAGAAATGAAACTGACGAAGAGGGAGGGGGAGTGTGAGCAGAGGAACCTGATTACAGCAATAAAACAAGCATTTACAATGCAATGGTTTTGCCTTTGTTAAAGTTAGAGCTATTGGCATTGCTCTTGACATTATTTTTATTTATGTTTTTTGTTTAACATAAATAAATGGCATTGTCATTTACAATGCCACTAGCTTTATCTCTCGCAAATGACACACACAAACACACACAGAGCCCCCCCCACACAGAGCTCCCCACACACACAGCCACACAGAGCCCCCCACACACACAGCCACACAAAGCCCCCCACACACACAGCCACACAGAGCCCTCCATACACCCACACAGAGCCTTCCACACACACACACACAGCACAAGCAGGCAACAGGGGCACACGGATGCACAAGCAGGCAACAGGGGCACACGGAGGCACAAGCAGGCAACAGGGGCACACGGAGGCACAAGCAGGCAACGGGCACACGGAGGCACAAGCAGGCAACAGGGGCACGAAAACGGAGGCACAAGCAGGCAACAGGGGCACACGGAGGCACAAGCAGGCAACGGGGCACACGGAGGCACAAGTGGGCGACAGGGGCACACGGAGGCACAAGCAGGCGACAGGGGCACGAAAACTGAGGCACAAGCAGGCAACAGGGGCACGGAAACGGAGGCACAAGCAGGCAACAGGGACACACGGAGGCACAAGCAGGCAACAGGGGCACGAAAACAAGCACAAGCAGGCAAAAGGGTCACAAGCAGGAATTGTAATTTAGACGGGGCTGAAGTGGAGAACGGTCAGTAGGGAAGTAGTGCGGCTGGTGCAGTGGTACCAGGCCGAAAGGTGAGAGGGGCTGTCTGCACCCCAGTTTGGACAGTTTCCACTACCTAACAGGGCTTGGTGGGAGGAGGGCGTACTTCTTGCTTGCTTTAGGGCTGTTATTTCGGGGACGCAGTGCACGCTCTTGCCTGCTGCCTGCTACCGCCGGGACACAACAACAGGCAGGGAGAGGACAGGCTGGGAGAGGGCAGGGAGGGGACAGGCTGGGAGAGGGCAGGGAGGGGACAGGCTGGGAGAGGGCAGGCTGGGAGAGGGCAGGGAGGGGACAGGCTGGGAGTGGACAAGCTGGGAGAGGACAGGCTGGGAAAGGTCATGGAGGGGACAGGCTGGGAGAGGGCAGGCTGGAAGTGGACAGGCTGGAAGAGGACAGGCTGGGAAAGGGCAGGGAGGGGACAGGCTGGGAGAGGGCAGGCTGGGAGAGGGCAGGCTGGGAGAGGACAGGCTGGGAGAGGGCAGGCTGGGAGAGGGCAGGCTGGGAGAGGGCAGGCTGGGAGAGGGCAGGCCGGGAGAGGGCAGGCTGGGAGAGGGCAGGCTGGGAGTGGGCAGGCTAGGAGAGGACATGATGCGAGAGGACAGGCTGCGAGAGGACAGGCTGGGAGAGGGCAGGCTGGGAGAGGGCAGGCTGAGAGAGGGCAGGCTGGGAGAGGGCAGGCTGCGAGAGAACAGGGCAGTAAGGGGGAAGGACTGGGGGTGGGCAGTAAGATAAGATTGGGACAGGGGAAACAAGGTAGTGGGGGTGGGGCAGTAGGACTGGGAGTGGCGGCAGCCGGGACGGAATGGGGGTGGCTTGGTGCTGCATAGGTAGGGACCTGTGGCAGTCGGTATTAGCGTCCACCCCACCCCTCCCCCCAGAATAGGCCTTGGGTGTGAGACAGGCTCCCAGCCTGCCCGCGGGAGACGAGTCACTGCGGCTGTAATGTGAGCCACACACCTGGCAGGCAAACAAACACCAGGCCAGACCTGCAGACTATCAGAGGGCGGGGAGGGGTCACTACATCAACCCCCTCCCCACCCAACCCCGGTTTGAAAAAAAAAAACATGCCAGGCTGCCTGGGTTATCAGAGGGGGTGGGGAGGTACCTCTACCTCTCCCCCCACCCCCCCGCCAAGTTTACACCACACATGCCCGGGATGTCTGGGTGATCACAGGGGGCGGATCACTACGCCCCCATCCCTACACGCACAGTTTACCATTCTCCACTCCCGCAGGAGCCACTTCCGTGCATTGTCACCACAACAATACACCTGGGAAGTGAGGCCACGCCCACCCTGGTGCCCCGGTGCGTGCAGGCCCGGGTGGGGCGCTGTGCCACGTTCATTACAGCTCAATGAAGCATCACCGGCGGGACTGGGCACCCCCGGGATCACCACAGTCTGGCAGGGACCCCTCCCCCGAGGGCACCCCTGCCGAGGAGGGAGGGGCGGGCAGGTAGAGTGCACCGCGTGGAGCGGGAGGGCACAGAAGGAGGGGCAAGGGGAGGTGTGTGTAAAGAAGGGGGGGATCAGGGACTCAAAAAAGTAAAGAAAACATGGTGAAGAGAAAAGTACTACAGTGGGTAAAGAAGGCGGAAGCAGGTGGTGAAGGGGGGCTGAACCTATAAAGTGGAAGTATACAAAAATAAACTTTATCCATCTTACTCGAAGTTTTATTTCATTGTGAAATAATGAAATGTTAGTTTACAACTTATTGATTATTTTTTGAATTAGAAATATATGGGGCACCAAAATCTTACGTGTTTAGAGCCTCTAAAGGTCCCTATGTAATCCCAGTCTCGGAGCGACACTCATTCAGGGTTAAGAGCCATAACAGATATTTGAAACAAAGATCAGTGGGGAAAAAGGGGGGGGAGGCAAATGAGGGTCATTAAGGTAGTAGGTAAGTAAGGACAGCAAGGGGGCGGGACGGCAGTGAGACCTCTACAAGCTAATGGGATGCAGCGAGTGATCCACAAACAAAAGTGGAGGTAAGGAGATGGATGTGGGAGCTGCAAGCATCCGAGGGGCAGCGAAGGCTTGGATAAGAAGGAAGACAGCGAGGGCTCGCAAGAAAATGGGAGTAGGTAAGAGGGTTGTGCTGAAAAGGGCAGTAAGGGGTTGGTGAGACAGCGAGGGCTCTGCGCAGCAAGAGAAGCAACAAGCGCCTAAGAAGGGGCGCTCTTCAAGTGGTTAGAAGTCCGCTACTAGATATATTTGTCTAACTCGGGGCAGCGACCATCGCTATTGAACTCGGTGCCGCTACTCACCGTCACTGTCCTCGGCATGCCGTCTACGGGACATGATCACTGCTCTCAACTGCAGGTATGCGAAAACACAGGAGGTCCGCTGGGTTCTGTCTGGTGCTCTCACGTGCAAATGGAAGTACCGCGCGCCGCCTTCGCTTCCAGTACAAGTCACTCGGAGCGCGCGCAACAGTCAGACCAGGGCTCTCCTGGGCAACAAACCCTTCAGCCACCTCCTGCAGAAGAACACGCCCACTTTCATTTATTTCCTTCCGGGGTCAGCGTGCGATAGAGCACAGCATACCGGGATAGACATAAAAGACACATCCCGGATTTTAGGCAGCCACTATTTTAATAGTAATCAATCTTTGCTCAATCTAATGTTGTTGCTGGGATTGGAAGACCTCGCCGGAATTCGGGGAGATATCTATTGGCATCACTGGTTTGTGCACCCCTGTGAGTGTTCAGTGAAATATTTAGAACCTTGAGCCCACGTGAATATTTTAGCGACAATTTCTAATTTGCACCTTTCGGGTTTCCCCGTTTGTGACACAAATATCTAACACACTCTCTCTCTTTTGTGTGTTATGCAGGTGATGTTCCACTTGTACATTAATAGTTGTTTTGCCTTGCTGTAACGTAAGTTAAGAAGTCAGCCATCGTTGAATGGGTATTGTTCGGTTATAGAGCCAACACCTGTGGCAAAATTCGAATCAGAAACAGAGTGACCATGTGGTAAGGCGTGGAACAGTATTAGCTCCCCGCATATAGTAATCAGATGCGAGAGTTCTCCACGACTTTCACTTTTTGTCCGTTACGAAAACGACAACTACGTGTATTTTAAGAAGGAAGCACTACTGAAGTGCAACGATTTACATCTTCAGCTTTGATCACCTACGTTTTCCACCAATAGCTGCGCGTCCTAGTTGGCCCACCCTACCGGCAAAACCGCTTACCTGAAAGTCTTTAGCCACGGAGAAGGAGACCCACGGAGATGGAGACCCGACACGTCACCACGGAGAAGGAGACCCGACACGTCACGGCAGGATCAAAATTCCACCAATAAGCAGGAAGGCAGGAACACCGGCAATGCCGGACCAGATTCGGGGGCGTTCCCGGCTTTTGGCTGACGTCGCGTGACGTAGCCAAAAGCCAAAAATTCTCGGGGACGCCCCCGAATCTGGTCCGGCATTGACGGACAGGCCCTTCTTCCAATGGCTAGCCTCCATTTATGGAGCTAGCCAATGAAAGACGGGGGCCGTTCCTCTCTCCCGCATTTATCTCAATAGGTTTTCGCCTGCGCGAAAAAGATGCGCAGAGCGCATCTTTTCGCCAGGCAAAACCTAAAAACACAGATGGTAGCTGTGCACGTGCACGAGCTCCTTAATGCAAGCTGTAGGCCAGCAAAAGCCTCTGGTGGCACTTTTAAAAGCCACTTACTAAATGTCTCGGAGTCTCAGGCGATAACCTAAAAAGGCATACTGTTAGATCTATGCCAAGAATGTTGAGAGTAATAAGAGCTTACCAGAAGTCACAGGTATGTTAGCAGCATTTTCCCTGTGTGGCCAACAGCATGAGGCTGAAGTTAGGCACGGACTTCACTGGTGTTTCCGTGCTTGTAGTCACCCAGAGAAATATTCTGCAAGTTGCATGAAACATCAGGTAGGAAGAGTGGCAGCAGAGCAGCGAAGTACTATGGGGAATGAAGGATGTCAAACTTGGGCTTCTTCTTCAAATGCTTAACCGACACCATGAGTTTCAGGAACAAGATGTGATAGTCCTTATAATCTGCCCTTTCCAAGATGCTGATGTGTCGAGGAAAACCTATCTGAGATTTCCAGTCCAAGATGAAAGAAGTTTGTTTCCTGTGATGTCAGTTCTTCTCTAACTCATGTATAGGGAGGCATCGACAAGTGATGGATAAGTTGTAACTGAACAGTTCCCCCTCTTTTTCATCACATTCATTGCCCATTAGGTACCGTTTTTGTTGCTGAATTTTTATGCTTAGTAGCTAGAGAGTGAGCTGGATTTCTTCTGGATTCTTCTTCCTTAGCTCTTTCTATTTCCTGACATCTAGGGGAGCTAGGTATGTCGCTTTTCATCTCTTTTTGCCATTGAGGTCTTTTAAAATTAGTGTTTTTGTTATCCTATTTGGGCTCCCTAATGAGACAGTGTTGTATCATGTCAAAATTGAAGACTCACGCATTCCTTGAGTAATCAAGAAGTCAGTTCAACAGACCCTCTCCACGTCCAGTCCTGGACACATATAATTTGACCTCCGCCCTTTTTTCACATTGAAGACTGTCAACAAATATGTTATGTTTAAACAACTGCCAGAAAAAGATAATGCCCTGGTGAAGACAAAACTAACGGTGTAGCTGAGACTTTCTGTACAAAGTTGAAAGCTAAATGTAAAAAAAAAACTGTGATGATGTATTGAGAGATTCATTGAATATTTCATATAAATGTACATTTTATGTGATGTCCTATATTACTCTATACAGGAAATGCTGAAATGAAGCGTGAATAAAACGGATGCCTGAATAATATACATAGATAGCTTTGTTAAGGTAATTAAGGTTTGTTTAAAATTGTACAAAATAACAAATATATTTTTTGTATATATTCTTATGATTGTAATATTGGTATGTGTGAAAGAAAGGTACTTAAAAATAATTTTCTGACTGATAAATTGGAGTATTAAAGTATTTTTGTAAATATTGTGGTATGATAATTATAAAACTGAGTAGTGTAAAGACCATATGTTAAAAAGATATAAATTGATTGTCCAGGGCCCTAAATAAATAAGGGAAATCTGATATATTAAAGTGGTTTTGTAGGAGAGGTGTAATTTTTGTATAATAAAAATTTATAAATCCTGGATGCTCCTTTTTACTAGGTCCACCCGAAATGGATAGAAATGGGCCAATGAGCATCGAATGTATATTTTGGTACCCCACAATGCTGCTGAAACAGATGTATCCACTCTCCTTTTAAGAGTGAGAACTGCCAATAAGTCTTCACCTTCATTTTCAGGGGCTGGGGTCATCTCATCATAGTAGACTTTTCCACACACTTTAATTGCATTCCAAGGGGGTGTTCTTGGATTTCTTTCCTCCAACTCCTCTATTTCTGAGACTCCTGCTTATTAATCAGAGACAGCCCAGGAGGTTCATTCATCTAAGTGACTTTAGATGAGTTTTGTCTGGTTTGTTTTTTAACCTGCTGCATCTGCTTCAGTGAGACCACAGCTGGCTCCCCTGCAGCAGAGGCTTTAAGTCTATGAAAAGGAAGAGATTATTTTAGTCCCATCTACATTTGCACAACTAGAACATTGGGGCACTGGGGAGATAGCTTCTGCTCAATGTGGCCTCTTCACATACAACCTCGACATCCTGGTCGCTACCAGGAAGTCTACCACCAGAGTTAATTTTGCCACTGATACCACTAATGAAGACATACGGGAAAAAAAGGTTTTGCTACTGATCCAGTTAAAAGAAATTAACCCATCCACATGCGTGTTAAATCATGTAATGCCTTTTTCTAGTGTAGCTGGATCAGGGAGGCTATTTGGCACCTTCAAGACCTACCTGCCAGCCATCCAGTGGGGTTTATCAAAACAGGCTTAGGAAGTCCTTCTCCATGGCCAATGAAATGTCTGATGAACCTGTTTATTCTGGTAAGGCACTCTGCGACAGTATTGGACTTGGTGCAAACCAGACTGGTCCATAAACCTTTTGAGCTGTTGACTTGATGTGACATGACGGGCCTCGATTAGAAGCTTATTAGTGACCACAAAGATAAAGACCCTCTAAACCCCACAAAAGAAGAGACTCTATACAGAGTGCACATTAGATGTGCTATGCTTCTACCTTACTACAACAATGGACTTGCATTCTACCAACCAATTGCCACTTTTGGAGTCAATTATGTTACCTGACTAGCTTCTGTGGTCCCCACTGCCCTTTCCAAAACACACTGTATCAACCATTACTATACTTTGCCAAAGCTGAACTTCTATGAAGGATTAAAGAACATGCCACTCGTGTACTTCTCTGTATTATTCAGACATGAACTGGTCAGACCCATATGCTGGCCAGGTATGTGGTAACCCCCAAATTATGTGGACATTAGACATTGTAGGCCCGGTTCACAAACGTCCTCTGCACTCGTGGCGGAGACCCTGCAGTCATGGCAGGGGACCTGCACTCGTGGCGGGACCTCCGCAATGAGGAAATGCCATGACTGTGGGGCCTCTTCCATGAATGCGGAGGCCCTTTGTGAATCAGGCCCTATGGTGTCCAAGGTTCTTTCTGGTGTGGTGATAGGTTTGGTCAGTAAATTCTGTTTAACCTGTTTGCCCAGGCCCAAGCCAATGAATACGACTTTGTCTTGCCCTTTCTCAGTCTCGCATTCTGTGGAATCTACCAAGACAGATTGTCATTATGAATTGGGCACTAATCCATACACAAATGTGCACTATTATGCCAGCTCGAATTCCCCCAGGTTATACATGGAGGAAATTGTGCAGACAAAAACGTTCAATTTGCGCCCCATTGGATAGCCATTTTGTTCACCACCCCTGTTTGCCCAGAAAAGCGAATTTGCACCTTAGTCGTCATTGAGGGGTATAGTTGCTTAGGCTGCAATTACGAATTGTACAGTACAGGGACAGATTTACAGCAAATATACCATTACCATGCGGTAAATTCTCCCAGTACTGTGCACTTGTGAGTTAAGACCCATGGAGTGAGAATTGTTAATTCTGTGATGTTTAACGCATATATTTACCACCTACTTCGAGTAAAATTAGTTTTGGTTCAGCTACACTTTCCATTGAAAAGGCGCTTTTTGATTTGTCTATAAGTTTGGCCCATATGAACAGATTCCCACCAGATCTGGAAGTCATTTAACTCATGCCAATGCTGTTCCCTCTAGAGAAAAAAGTTAACGGGTCAAAAAATATGTATTTCCCAATTTTCGCTCCTATAGGAAATTTTGCATACAGCTGCAGCAAAACCTGCTGAATGGATATAAACAAAACTTGGGACTCAAAAAGTGTGCTTTTTTTTGGAATACTGTTCAGTTTTTTTTTAGATATCTGTTTTAAAAAGGTGGGGGGTGGACTTGAATGGGCTACCACTTTTGTATATCTTGACTTGCACGACCCCAGGAGAGTGCTATGAGGCACTCACAGGAATGGAATGAGTGTAAAAAGTGAATAAAATAGCAAATTTGCCACAGTGAAATTTATCGTGATCATTTTAGGTTGCATTCATAAACAAGTGACAAAATAAAAAAAAATAGTAAGATAGTCAAGGCTGTGGTTTAGTGAAGACCCTGGTAGGGTGCACTGCCGAGCACCCGCCATGTATGTCTGAATGACTTGTGCGGCGTGAAACGGGTACATGATAGGTAAATGCAGTACATTACAGTAAAAAACACACAAATGTCACAAAAAACACAATTAAATGTTAGTTATGGTTCACTAAACGGAAATGTATAAAAGCCTAGTAGTTCCCTGGGTATTGGTAAGCAACCCACCGAGCCCACCATAACTAACAAGGCTCGCCAATTTTAGTAAACCACTTTGTCGATGGTACGTGATAAAAACTATCTACCAAGAGCTACTTCTGAAAATATCGAAGCCCTTACTAGCAAATGGAAAAAATGAGGAGGTAAAGTATAAGGTCTGTAGGTCATGAATGATGCAACGTAAGGTTACTGAATTCCAGTTACACCACAATTTTTGTCTTCCTTAAAGAGGATAGTCTGAGTGCCTCCTGCTTTTGACTTGCAACATTTGAAAACACAGATCACATCAACTAACACCCCAGTAAGGAAAGCTATATTTGGAGGTTTCAAAGCTTTCAGAACAGTTTCTCAGATTTGGACCTCACATGAAGACCTATTACTTGGGTTACACTCAGGATTCAGACAGAATAGCCAAGGTTACACAGACATTCCACATTCATCCTTCAGATAGCAAAACATTTAAGTCACTTTACATAGATTTTCCACTCACAAAGATCTTCTACTCAGACACTCATGGTTTAGAAAAAAGAGCTATCCCTTAGGTTGCACACCTGTTATCGCCTTAGATGTCGACAGCAGCGATGTAAGTTAGGTTACAGGATTCTTACAGGCTTCACAGACGAACTGTCCACAGTCTTAAAAAGGTTTGGTAGTATCTCCGTTTAGGTAGAAGGGCTGTTTTTCAAGTTACTCAGTTCATATCAGACAAGAACTGTCCTTTCAGATTTACGGTACTTATATTCTCAAGCCTGTGGAGCTATTAATAATTTTACGAGTTGGAGAAAGGGCAGTATTACCAGGGTAGACAGCCGTACCGTGGGCCTTATTTATGAAGGCCTTGCGCCACCAGTGCGTCACTTTTAAAATGGAAAAAGTGACGCACTGGCGGCGCAAGGCCTTCATAAATAAGGCCCCGTATTTCATATTTTAGACGTCAGAGCTCACTGGCATATATTGCTCTGCCTGGGACAGCAGGCCTATCCAATCGTGTTCCACTGTTCTTTATCTAGTTTTAAAGATTGGGGCTATCGCTGAAGTGGCATGGATTATTGAGACTACCAGACACGCAACAAATCTCTTGAAAGGGAAAGCAATACCCCAAGGCATTCGCACTAACCACGATAATCTCTGCTGCCTCACTTCCGCAGCCTGCAGGCCCCTATGAACATGAAGATACATGAAAAAAAACATAGGTTTCTTGAAATAATAGTGAAATATGTGAGAATCTGTTCAAAAAAAGAGAGGTTTTGCAATTCTGTCTCGCAGTGCTGAGAATACAGTACTAGGGGATCTGACACTACCTATGATATGATATCCGCAATAATGAATTGGAGAAAGGGGCTTTATTTCATCCTCCAAGCGGCCGTGAATGGGTGAATGCAACCTGTGGGCCAGTTCTCAGTGGCACACTGGTTCGATGTGATGGTGCTACACAGCGTCTTTGCTGCTTCCTGTCCTACCCGGGACTCTGTGGAGAGTTAGGGCTAGCTGCTGAGCTGGGCAGTCTACAAAGCACACTCACTTACCAAGAATGCTTGGAAATTAGTTGACGCTGTCACCCACCTTGGCTATGCGCTGTTAATACTGCACTAGCTCACTGCAGATGTAAATGTAAATGTAAATTGATTTGTATAGCGCGCTACTCACCCGCAAGGGTCTCAAGGCGCTTGTACGAATACCGCTGTGGAACCCATCCTGGCTTTCCCTGCGAGGCGTCCACTCCTGGGCACCCCCAAGGTGGAGGCCGGGCATCCTTAGCGTTGTGGGGGCCGTTGTGGAGATTAAGCAAGCTATTGCCCAGAGTTGCAGAGTGGTACCCATGCTTAGAATAGGCACCGAGGCGAGAATTATCAGGTCCGTGGAATTTTGAGCCCAAGACCCGCCGAGGCGGGGAATTGAACCCTCGTCCCGGGCTAGATCTCTGCATCAGGGTCTGCCGCTCTAACCATTGAGCCATACTTCTCCACTCTCCCTCTGGTGGGACAGCTCTAGCCCCCGATAGACTGTTGTTCAGACACTGGCGACAAGGACCTGAGGACCTGGACGTCTGTCTCTACGTAACTGCTCTTCCTTTACAATGCAAGAGTTTAACCAAGCAGCAGGCCTTGATTGACGGGTTACTGGTTGAGTCCTGGGCAAGTTCTCAAGAGTAGTGCTTCTGTTGCTGTTTGTGTCATAGTAGGCTGCCATGCTCTCTCCTTTTCATGAGTGGTACTGCTATGGTCTCCAAGCCTGGCCTAACAACGGTCCAGCGATCCAGAGGTCAAACTAAATGTGTGTAATCCACCATCCATCCTCCCTCCACAGCATATTATCTCCTAACCCTTGCTAACGACCAGAACGTGCAGATTAGGGGTTGCAAATTAACTGACGGGTACTGTACATCGTTTATGAAGTTAGCCAATTTCTGCCGTAGCACAAATCTCCTCAGGCCTGATTTAGAGTTTGGCGGGCAGGTACATTGTCACAAACATGACAGATATCCTGTGCACCTTATTACACCCCTTATATCCTAAAGCTCTGGTAATAAGGCAGAAGGCATAGCCGTTAGACACACTGTAAATCAAACTCTAAATCAAACTCTAAATCAAACTCTAAATCAAACTCATTGTTTTTTTTTCTCTTAGGAGGCACCTTGCGTTGCTGGCACACATGATCCTTTTACTTATTACTGTATATATTGTGCAAACGGTTTAGGAGGACTGCTGCCTTCCTTCATTTAGAGCCAAAGGTGTAACAAAGGCACTGAAATCCCTGCTGAGGCGCTCATCCAATTCCTCCACCTTTTATTTGGGAGTACCTCGTTTGGGCCTCAAACGTGCACCGTAAACTAGACATGCAGTGGAATTATAAGGTGGATCTCCTGATTGTAGCAGTGAGCCCTCACAACTGAGGAGCACGAATACAAACTAGGAGACAGTGGGCAGCTGCTGTCATTACTGCTGGGGATCCCATAGACTGGTCCATGTCTGTTAAACAGAGTATCAGATGAACCGCTCGCCACAAACGAGGCAGTTTGAAATCTTTAGGTAAGCTGTGCATTTCCGCAGTGCAAATGAATGCGTTTTTCTCTAGTTCACAAATAAAACAATATTGTTTCAGGGCAGTCTTAAATGTATGGCTTATATTATATTATTAATTTTATGTAAAGTGCATACACTTAGGTATAGATGCATCGAAGGAAAAACCGGTCGCAAAAGGGCAGATTCTCAGAATCTGCCCCTTTGCGACCAGTATTTTTGCATTTGGGATGCATCACCCAAATGCAAAAATCGCAATTTAAGAAATCGCAAAATTGTGAATACTTAAATTGCAATTGCAATTAAGGAACCTCAAATTGAGATTCCTTAAATGCAATGCATCAAAGTAAAAAAAAAAGTGATTTCGCTATTAGGGGGGGCAAATTACCATGAAGTTGAACTTCATGGTAATTTGCAAAAACTTTGAAAAATGCACTAAAGTGCATTTTTCAAAGTTCCATTTTACACACACATGCCCTTGGGGCATGTGTGTGTGCAAGATGTTGCTCATATGCAGATTTCAGGGGTGCAACAGGGTGTCCTTTTGACACCCTGGCACCCTTGAAATTGCATTCCCAATTTGCGATTCTCTACGTGAGAATTACAAATTGTGAATGTCTTCCCAGTCATTCCTATGGGCCTCTAGGCCCATAGTAATGAATGGGGAGGTATTCCTTAATTGCGACTCGCAATTTGCGAGTCGCAATTAAGGAATGTTTAGAAATCACTAGTATTTCTACATGCATAGCCTTTTGCTATTTCTTATTAGCAAATCCTTTTTTTTCGCTAATAAGGAATCGCAAATGGGATTGTTAATGCATCTATACCATAGACATTTGTCCAAGAAAACAGTTTAGTCCATTGAGAGAGCCAACATTTCTGCCTGGGTCACCTAGTTCCAGAGTTTGTATCTCAGCAAATGAGTGTAATTTGCTCTCAAACGACCCACCCATGGGTTCTTAGGGCAAACATCTGTTTTCTGGGCTCGATGCACAATCTGGGTCCTATTGGAAATTCACATAATGATGACTTCATTGAGTAAATGTTTAATTTTGTAAAGAGCTTCCCTCTTCGTATTCAAGTTCTATAAAACACACGCAGTTCCAAATAGATGATTATTAAAAGTTTCCCCAAAGTAGCAAATCTTCATTTGACATTGAATTGTTTCTGTTTCCCCCCCCCCCAACCCCAGATATTTATTCCAGTCTTAAATTTCTTTGAACATGTTTCCTTGTTGGCTGGGCATAATCTTCTAAATAACTGTACAAATTGCAGCGTGCACAGCTGGCTTTAAACCTGGAGGTTGGGGTACCTATTAATACACGTCCTTACCCAAGCAAGTGTACTTCATTGTTCGGTGGACGTTACAATTCACTACACACTCATTGCTGGAGATCTGATTTGGGGACTGAGATGCAATATCTCTTGTGTGAGCCAGCCTTCTTAGGTAAAGACGCCTTTGTCTGCACACAGGCACATCTGCGCTCCATGGGCCGCACTGCCTGGGGCCGGGGTGATCTTTGTTTCAGTCATGGCCTGAAAAACACAGTAAACAGGACTGAAGCCCCAGTCCCCTGCCCCTGCCCCAGGCCCACGAGACCTTGAAATCGACACCGTTTACAGTAGATATAATCATCATTGTGTCTCAGAGCAGGTCACGCAGAAGGATGGAACGAAGAGGACACGAGGGCTAGAAATAGCGGGGCTTATCTACATGCCTCTTGCGCCACCACCGGTGCGTCACTTTTAAAATGGTTAAAGGTGACGTAACGGCGGCGCTAGAGACTTGCAAATAAGCCCCAGTGAGATGGGGAACCTATTGCCGTGCCTAAGTGTGAAGAGATACATACAGGGGCAGATTTACAAGCCTTTTTGCGTCACTTTTCTCATGTTAAAAGTGACGTAAAAGTGGCGCAAGGGGCTTGTAAATCTGCCCCACTATTTCCCGGTTGGGCTCTCCGATGTCATTAAGGAGGGATGCTTGCTTGTTAATGTATTATCCAGTAATATGCCCGCTATGCTGTGTGTCTCATATTTCAACAACTGCTATCTATATATTTAATGTAAAAGCGAAAAATAAAGGTTTTCAAATAAAAGAATTAGCGAGAGGGTCTAATCGATGGCCCTTCCGTGCAGAGCATACCTTCGCTGCTTGCTTCTGCCCATCTCCTGCGAGCGCGCGGCCTCTTCTCTTCTCTTCCTTTAGAATCTATGACATTTGCATGGGGTTTTTTGTCTTTTCTGATGACGGAAATGAGCACTAGAAACCCCTAAACCAAAAAACCCTTACGCCCACTTATGCAAGAACGGGGAAGGAAGTGGAGAGAGATGTCAGACAATGATTCATAAGAGCCTGCTTTGGGTTTTGGGCTGGCTCGAGGAGTAGGTTGAGAAAAGGAGACAGTCTAACTACTGCTTATGTTTAGAACTTAGGAAAGCCTCTTCTTCCTCCTTCAGTTGTATGTTTGTGGGTTTGTGTGTCCAGCTAGCACGTACAGAGCTCCAAGTCTGTCTGCAGTTGAAAGTGTAGACGTGTAACACATATTTAAAGTGAAGAATGATGTTAATGGCCCATATTCACAATGGCTAATTAATGTACACATGAGTACATCAACATGTGTAAATGTATTCCTACACTTTGTACTTATTTACTACTTTTGGCTATTCACTGTTTTCGAGTGGATTTTTAGTACATAGTTAAGACATGCATGTCTCCAACCTCTTAAAACAGGGGGCGGAGCCAAGTTTTACTTATTCCTTTGTAGAGAAAAGGTAAAAAAAATATTAAACAAAATAAAATTGCTACAAATATATTTATGTTAAATGAGGAGGTCAATTAATTTAACATGTTTTTTTAAATGTAGAGGAAAATAAAATGCTACTGCATTATTAACACATTGGAAATATATATTTAATTAATTTAAATGTGTTTTTTATTGAAATCCATATTTCACATAAATTTGCATCTTAATATTCATACATACAAATGTCAAAATTCATACATCAAAATTTATCAATATCATCGGATTTGCTTGAATTAAAATATAACATAAACACTTAATCAAGAATTCATCGAGCTCATAAATCAGCAGCAGCATTTCAAGTCCATTAGCTAAAAATTCCTATTGCCCTTAAATGTCGTCAATTGCCCCCTAATCCCAACAATTTTAAATATATTCTCAGATCTTTCCTTCTTTAAAACGTAAACCCGGTAAGAATACGTATCAAAAGTATAACATGATCCATAACAGTTCACTTGAAACTAAAAAACCTCCTTATAAGTACCAATTCTATCAAATTAAGCATCCCATTAAAGAACTCTGCCCAGATCTTGCCAATCTTCTTCAGCCCACCCGTTCGTAAGACATATGATCTTACACTTTTTTTGACCTGTTGCATTTTCCAGATCCGTTCATATTTTGATGGTATTAGATCTGATCGCCACCTTTGATGTAAAAGTGACCTAGCAACTGCCATTCCAATTCAAAGAAGTTTAATCGATTTGTCAGGTCGGCTGAGATCTGGGTCATAACCAAGAACTATAAGTAAGGCATTGGCACCACTTGCAGTGGTGAGGAGTTGGCAGGAGATAAATGGAATATGGAGAGGACACAGGAAGCACAACTGGGCCGGCATGGATCAGCCATGTGAACCATTTACAGATGATGGATGCTTATGAGGACCAAGTTGAATGGGCTCGTTGTGGAATTTATGAAAATTCCCACTTGACCTGTATGTCTTCAAAAATGGCTCTTAGGGCATACCGTCTCCACCACCAACTGATGCTATGTACAGTACAATTTTATCAAACTAATATGTTTTCATTATGATTAGTAATCGTTTTTCTATTAACTTATTTTCCAAACTCATTTGTTTTGTCCAAACAGTTAACAATACATAATTTGCATTTTTATCCAAAAATGGTATACATATATGTACATGAAAAAAACACGGTGTATTATATAATGAAATGTACACATTTTTTATCACCAAGTTCAACATGTATTGCCCCATATTTACACTCACTCTCAACGTCATACCTCACACTGACACATTCACACTACAATCTCACATTCATGCCTCAGACGTGTTCCACATATATCTTAGATTAAACCCAGGGATATTTTTTTGTTGTGAGCTGGGATGCTCCGACATACAGTCGATGTACGTTTCAGTGGTATCAAAAATAAAGGACCACCTTCAACGGGACCACACAATATAAGTCATGAATTCTGGCGAGACAATATGGGGTAGTCTGTCTATATTTTGTATTTGTCGCATGTGCTATAAATGAATAGAGCACCTCCTCACGCTCTTTTGTTTAGTGGAAGAAAACACAGGCCGGTCTATTTGGATACCTTTTCTTGTATAGTTGTAGGATTGATGCCTGTGGTTGGCCGCTTCCATCAACATAGGCATGATTACAACATGTTGTTCTTCGGTATAGTGGGGAAGGGACTGCTTCTTCTGGAATGGGGCTAATTCACAGAACTAACTTAAGACAAAATCCTAAACTTACTACTTTTGGTATTCACAGAAGTTAGGATTTTGTCTTAAGACAGACTTAAGACAGAATCCTAACTTAAGTCTGTCTTAAGTCTGTCTTAAGACAGAATCCTAACTTCTGTGAATACCAAAAGTAGTAAGTTTAGGATTTTGTCTTAAGTTAGTTATTTTGCCTTGCATGTCTACCTGCAATATCCTCCTGTACTGTAAGCGAAGGAACAGGAAATGAGACATTTGAAAAGGGCACATGGGAACCCTGTCCTCTTCAGCTGAATAGTACCCACCTTCCATTGGTATTAATTATGTTGGTGTGCTTTCCTAAACGCTGGTGGTAGAATCAGACCTTTATGCCGCTGCACAATTATCACACTATTGGTACCAATGAACTATAACCTTTAACTAAAAACATTTGCTTTAACGATTTTTTAAATGCACCAACCAAGCTTACAACTCCCCCACTACTTTCAAGCTATATCACATCGAGTAATTTTAAGAATGGTCCTCGGTTAGTATAAGAGAAAGACATTCCACAGGTAAAATAATTTGTACCTTTTTTCATATTTCTATTGTTCTTTGTATTTTAAACACTGTCAGGAGGAGGCTGCCTCAGGGCTAAAGGTCCTGCTTCAAAGGTGCTGCTTGTGTGGCTGTGACTGGGCTCCAGCACTCATTTTGTGAAACTGGCTCCAATGCTTGTAGCTAGAATGTGTTCTGAGGCGCTTGACATGCTTCCTGCCCCGGTGAAGGGGTGAATGCAGACTTCAGGCAGGCTAAAATAGGGAAGCTTTTGCACGTGCATCGTGCAGGGCCAATTGGGGCACTCGAAAGGCCAGATAGTCTGATGTTGGTGGCTTGAGCAGCGGGGGTGAATCTGCATGTCCCAGAAGGCGTTAACCCCTACCCTGCTGGGTACATTCCCCCACTGTGCTGGGGGGAGATTGTGGAAAAAGGTAGGGCTAGGACCTTTCTCAAGATTTGCCCGGCGCTAACCGCCCTTGTACCATTCAAGTTTACCAAGCAATGAGGCAGGCGCCGGAGACCAGAAGGCAGGAAACAGAAGTTTTATTCCGACGGAGCAGAACACATCAGATCAGACAACAAGGTATCGTCTCGAGGTGCTCTAACAGCCTCTCGGAGGCCTGGCCTCTTATACACAGGTTTATGGCATGTGACCTTTCTTTATTACAATCAGAACATTGTGACATAAAGGAAAAGGCATCCCTGTAATCCTCGTGTCAATCCCACCCCCATATATCCCCACAATAGAGGTCCTCAACCTGCTGATAAGAGGAGGGGGTCATCACGCAGCGGAGTGTTCCGTCGAGTCTTAGGATGTGTGCGCCTGATCATATCACAGGGGGTGGGGAGGCCTGGATCAATAGAGGGTCCTTTGAAGGAGAGCGACCTCATACAATAAGGGGCAGTAAATGATATCTTCCGGCTTAGGCGATGGCCTCGGACCTGTGTGGACAGCTGGACACGGGGGAAGGGGTCATCAAAGGAGTGGTATTCATGCCGCGTGGACAATCGAGCTGAGGGAAGGTTTATCAACAGAGGGGCATTCATGGGAGGAGAGGAGGTGTTGGTCAGGCGCTGGCGTGACTCCCAAGGACAGGGTCATGCAGAAGGGTCATGCTCATGAGGGGGAGGGAGGGGGAGCCAGGGTGCGCGGAGAATACTTGCTGGGTCAGAGGGGCGCGCTGGCGATTGATCGTGGACAGGGAGACCATGATATCTAAAATGGCTGCCGTGCACGTAGTACATAGGTGACCTAAAATGGCTGCCGTGCACGTAGTACATAGGTGACCTAAAATGGCTGCCGTGCACGTAGTACATAGGTGACAAGCTGGCGCAGATGATGTTCAGATCGCAAACTAAAATTCCACAGTCCTCCCTTTTAACATGTCTCGCCAACTTGTCAGTTTGGATTTATCCCCATAAGGCCACGTATTTCTACTTCATAGAGGGGGCTCATGTGCTCATTTCGGAAGTCCAAAGTCTTTGGGCACATACAGTTAGAAACAAGGCCGCACAAAGGTGGCAGACATTGGATACCTAGGCAACACCCACATAATATCACAACAGGTATCAGCACGAAGGAAAACAACTTCCAACCCCAGTTCTTCAAAGCGTCCCAAAACCAGCTCCCAAGCGACCATCCTTCCTGTTCTTGGTGAACCTCTGAGGAAAGTCTGTGGAGGTGTTCGATGGCTTTGTAGACTGAAGGCGAGTTGTCTGGCACGTAGGTGCAGCAGCTGGATCCGATGATGCGGCATGCTCCTCCTCGGTCGGCTAGGACCACGTCTAGGACAAGACGATTTTGAAGGGTCACAAGGCGGACCGCCTGAAGCTCCGCAGTGTTGTTGGCGAGGATGCCAGCCGTGATGTTGATCGTTGTTTCTACTGCCTGGGTCAGGTGTCGGATAGCACGGCTGTTTGCCATTGGGCCCCACAGAGGAACAAGTCCCTTTGCTGCATCCAGGAACTGTGCTCCGGTGGAGTCGGCTTGTCCAAGGTCGTCTGCACGCCTCTGCCGGTGATGGTTGGCAGGGGCTACATATGTGGGTGGAAGAACGAAGGCAATGTAACAGATACCCTTCCAACCCTTCGGGAGCCAGGTGTAAGCTTTGGTGCCACACACAAAGTACATGTTCGGAGAAGCAACAAAGGAAGGGGGGTCAGCTGAGTCCAATGTTCTGGTGATTCGGCAGGCGCTGTGACCCACCAGCTGCGTTCCATGGCCTTCGAGACACACGAGACCTGTGACATTGATAACAGACAGGGCCACAGTCAGAGTGGCGGTAGTTTGTTTTTGCAGATGAGTGAAGGTGGTTCTGGCTGGATTGTGGAGCACCTGTACTTCGACTCGTTCTTTGGCTGGAATGTCTTTGAGGAAGGTGGCGCCTGCGAGCGCAGGACACAGGGCAGCAGGGGTCTTTCCGGTTTTGTTCAGCCAGAACCCAGAGTAGAAGTGTGACACTGTCCGGCTGGAGGTGGCGTTGTCCTTGTGGCTCTCTTGCATGAGGATCAACCAGGCGAGGCAAGAGCCGTGAATTGAGAAGGGTGAAGGGATGAAGGGGATGGAGTGTCCAGTGGCATGCGGGAGCAACCCGCAGATCCAACAGTTCGTAGCATTTGCAGCAAGGTTGTGTTGGTGCAACAATTGCACGAAGGAATTGTTCCAGAATTCCCTGCGCCTTTCTCGGAGCTGAGGCGACAGGGAGATTAGGTGATGCTCTTTCAGGGGTGTCGGTTGTGCAGTAGGTAGTAGTGCCTTGTGGGCCGGTGTGCTTTCCTCCAGAATCCAGAAGGAGGTCATGAGGAGGAGGCAGAAGAGGAAGACAATGAAGAGTGCGATTGTCTTTGATTTGTGCAAGTTGTCAGTCTTTGGATTTCTATACTGGGTATTTCCTGTTGCTTCCATCATCTTCTTATCTGGCGCTTCCATCATCTTCTTATCTGGCGCTTCCATCACCTTCAAGGGGCTCGGTAGTGGGCAGAGCCACAGACTTCGTTTAACTTCTCTCCCGGTAACCCTTAATTGTGCTTAGGTCACCGTTCTGAGATTCAACTTAGTCCGTGGCCTACTTAGCCGAAACTCCCTCCTTTCGACGCAGGAAATACCCTTCTCTGGATGGCACAGTGGGATCAGAGAATTTTGCAAGTTCGAGTGCCTCAGTATCGGGATAACAGTCCAATATCGGTCGGTCTTTGCTCAGGAGCTCTTCTTGGGCGCTGACGTTTTCTGTCGTGGCCAGGTTTGCAGAGACCTTCCGGCAATGATGTGCATGCAGCCAGTGCTTCTTCCCCTCCACTCGAAGCGCCGTTCGGGTGGTAATCAGCACCTGCCAGGGGCCCGTCCACCGCGGTTCCAGACTCTTGGTCCGCTGGAAATTTCGTATCAACACGAAATCTCCCGGTTGGATGTCGTGGCCGGGGCCCCTGGAGGCATCGGGGATGGCCTGCTGCACCTGTTGATGAATGACAGACAATGTTTTAGTTAACTTGCACAAATAATCAGATAGTAGGACGTCTGGGACGTCCTGAATGGAGGTCGGTTTGGGAGCAGTCCAGAGATTCATCGGTCGCCCAAACACGACCTCGTAAGGGGTCAAATGGTGCTTGGTGGGAGTGGAGCGCATCGATAACAAAGCCAGTGGGAGGGCATCCGGCCAGTTAAGTCCAGTGGTGGCCACTATTTTTGCCAGTTTCAGCTTCAGTGTGGCATTATGGCGTTCCACTAGACCGGCGGATTGGGGGTGGAAGACCGCATGAAACCGTTGCTTCACCCCCAACCCCTTTAGGATTAGTTGGATAACCTCAGCTATGAAGTGGGGGCCATTGTCGCTCCATAAAATTCGACAAAGGCCATAGCGAGGGAAGAATTCCTTCAGTAGTACTTTGGCAGTAGTCATGGCAGTGTTGTCACGAGTTGGATAGGCCTCTACCCATTTGCTGAAGGCACACACGATGACTAGTACATACTTCAGGCTTTGGCATCTCTCTAGTTGGATGTAGTCCATCTGAAGGACCTCAAAGGGGTGATTGGGGGTCCCAAACCCTCCCCGGGGTACTACAGTTCCTTTCCCGGGGTTGTGTTGCAGACAGATAAGGCACTGCTGACCTAGGCGTCTGGCTGAGTCAGGGATTTTGTCGTTGTGCCAGATTTTGGAGATGAGTTCGATCATGGGTGCAGACCCTATGTGTGCGGGGGAGTGTGCCATTGTCAGTATGGGAATCAGGTATGAGTCGGGTAGCAACCATCTGTTTGCATCCTTCGTTCGCCAGCAGCCCTCTTCATCCTTCAAACCCACTCTTGCCCACTTAGTCAGTTCGTGAGGGGTGCTGGCCGACTGGATGTCTCTGATCATTTCCCTTGCGTCAGTCCATCTCTCTGCTTGTGACCTGGTCACATACATGCGTGTTGCCGTCCTATTCTCAGCTGTGGTTCGTGCAGTGATGTCGGCCAATGCATTCCCTTGTCCGACTAAGTCTGTTACCCTTTTGTGTGCCTGACATTTGATCACCGCTAATCGTTTGGGGAGGAGAACTGCTTCGATCAGAGCGGAAACTAGGTCTCCGTGGAGGATTGGGGTGCCGTGGGACGTCAGGAATTCCCTCTCCCTCCACAGGAGCCCAAAATGGTGGACCACTCCGAAGGCATACTGGCTGTCCGTATATACGTTCGCGGTGGTCCCTGCGGCTATGATGCATGCTCGTGTGAGGGCTATCAGCTCTGCTGCCTGGGCAGATCGTTGTGTGATGCAGGCTGTCTCAACTACTGTTCGGGCTGTCGTTACTGCATAGGCAGCTGAAGTGGTGCCATCTGGGAGTTTGATGCATGAGCCGTCTACCCACAGCTCTCCATCGGGGTCAGGAAAAGCAGTGTCTCGGAGGTCAACCCTACTCCTAGTCTGTTCGTCTGTGAGGGTCACACAGTCGTGGATGGGAGGAATGTCGGGGTCATTTTCAGGCAGGGGTAACAATGTGGCAGGATTCAAAGTCGTGCATCTCTTTAGTGTGATGTGGGGTGCAAGCAGAGTCAACTCGTACCCTGTCAGTCGTGCGCTAGTCAGGTGTTGGGTCTTTGTCTGGTTCAAGAGGGTGTCGACTGCATGGGGTACTAGCACAGTGAGGGAGTTTGAAAGTACGATTCCTTCGCTCTGGCGGATAGAGACAGCAGCGGCAGCTACCGCTCGAAGGCAGGCAGGTAAAGCTCTGGCTACAGGATCAAGAGTGGCGGAGAAGTAGGCACAAGGGTGCTGCTTAGGACCAATTGATTGAGTTAGGACAGACAATGCGCATCCCTCCCTTTCGTGGGTGAAGAGGGAGAAGGGTTTGGAGTAATCCGGCGTTCCGAGGACGGGTGCTGAGCAGAGTGCATCCCGTAATTCCTTAAAGGAGGCTTGACACTCAGTGGTCCAAGGAAGCGGGGAGGGGACATCTTTGGTCAGCAGGGCAAGTAATGGTTTCACAATGAGGCTGTAATTAGGCAACCACTGTCTGCAAAAAGAGGTTAGGCCAACCAAAGAGCGGACCTGCTTTTGTGTTTTTGGGATGGGGGTGTCTAGGATGGTTTGGATTCGGTCGGGTGTAAGTTTCCTCCCTTCTTTGGACAGAAGATGGCCTAGGTAAGTCACTTGTGGCTGGCAGAACTGTAACTTCTTTTTGGAGACTTTATGGCCATTTTCTGCAAGAAAGTGTAGGAGTTGGACAGTGGCTGTCGTGGCAAGCGGGGTGGTGTCGGCCGCCAAAAGGATATCGTCAACATATTGGATCAACACCACTCCATCTGGTAGCTGAAAGGCATCTAGCTGCCTTTTGAGGGCCTGGCTGTAAATGCTGGGACTTTCAGTGTACCCCTGGGGAGCTCTACAAAATCGGTACGAGCGGGATTTTAAAGTGAAGCCGAAGAGATAACGGCTGTCTGGATGGATGGGGATAGAGAAAAACGCGTTCTTAAGGTCGATAACAGTGAAGGTGGTGGCAGTGGACGGGATGAGGGTCAGAATGGTGGTGATATCGGAGACTACAGGATATTGGGGTACAACCACTTTGTTAATCTCTCGCAAGTCGATGATGAAGCGGTACGCTTTCTCATCTCCTTCACCTTGCTTCTTAACAATAGGTAGGATTGGGCTGTTGCAGACGTTGCTAACCACCTCTTCAACCACTCCTGCATCTACCAGAGACTGAATGATCGCTACCAGTGCCTTCTCACCCTCTGGCGATATCCGATATTGCGGGAGTTTCGGGAGCATAGCGTCCTGTCGTACAGTTATGTGAATAGGATCAATCATCAGTCGCCCCACATCAGAGTCATTTTTGGCCCACAGGTACGGAGGCAGGGTGTCAAGCAGGGACAGGTCAGCGTCAGTTATGGAGCACATGTGTCGTGGGGGACGGGATCTGGGCATGTCTGGGTTGTCGTACAGGATGACTCGTATTCCATCTGGGGAACACCTAATGGTAGCTCGAAAATGTTTCAGTAAGTCAATGCCCATAATGGCGTCAGGGGAGTTGGAGGAGAGCAGAAATGTCACGTCAGTGGTGTTGTTTTCTAGGTCAAAGGTAATAGGTACGGACAGGGGGTTAGTGGAGGGCGTTCCATCGAAACCTATCGACGTTATGTGTGAGCCAGACAAGGGTGCCCTCGGAATCAGTCGTTTTGATAACACACTACGTGTCGCCCCAGTGTCTACCAAGAATGGAGACTCTGTACCCAGGACCTTAGCGGTGACATAAGGACCTTGCTGGTCAACACAGAGCTCGACTGGATCCCTCCCTTGCCCCTGGCAGTCCTATGCAAATTCGGGGGTATTTTCACCTTCGGACAGCTGATATTGGTTTTGTCGGGGACGGTCAAATGTGTTCAGTCTCCCTGATCTGTCATTGTTGGTGTCGCTGGTGTGCCCTCGTCCTTGTACTTTATTTCTTGGCCCTCCTGCCACATCCCTGGAGTCCCTATTTCTATTCATCTCTAGTAGAACCGGACACTGGGATTTCCAATGGCCGAACCCTTTGCAGAAGGCGCATTGGTCATTGCTAATGTCTCTTCGTCCAGTGTGGGGTGTTGGGGTGTGATCTTTAGAAGGTAGATCTCTGGGGGTGGTTGATTGGTAGTTCCCCCTTTGGTGTTCCCGTCCTATCGCTATACCCTGTATCTGGGCTATCATTACCCTTTCCTTTAAATCTTTCTTCTTTTTCTCGGACGCCCTATCATTCTCATTCTTTTGGTGCTCGTAATACTGAGCCATCTGAAGGATAGCTGCGGGTTTGGAGGCCCCCCAACTACTCTCGCTCGTCTGCAGCTTTTGGGAGACTTCTTGTGTTAGGCCCTTTACGTAGTTTTGTACAAACAGGTGTTGTCCGGTTGCGGTGGTCATGTCTTGGCCACTGTAGTCGGAGAACACTGTCTCGAATCGGGAGAGGTATTCTGACACATCTTCCTGGGGTTTCTGTCGGCAGGCCGTGACTATCGACCAGTCTACCTTTCTTTCTGGAATCAGTGTCTTTAATTTCTGGACTAGTTTGTCTGGGAGTTCCAGTATGTCTTTTACTGGTTTCCTCCCTGGCTCTCGCTGTCTATCTAGTTTACCGAGTTGGTCCCAGGTATGTCCAAACAGATCCGTGTGGTCAGCCTTCCGGATTTGCTTCCACACATCAGCTGGCAGGCATAACCCAAAGAACAAGTCAATGTCCGCTAAAGTCATTATTGTCGAACCCAAGGCTGTGCCTAATTCGGTATAAAATGCCGTCGGGTTCTTTCTTAAATCGGGCAGGGTTTGTTTGAAGGTTAGGATATCTTGTCGGTCCCATGGTTGGTAAACCCAATTGTACACAACCCTCCCTTTTGCATTTTCATTATTAATATCATCGCTTGTTCCCTGGCCCCGTGGCGGGATCCAGTAAGGGGCCGCTTCTCTGATAGGCATCATAGTATTGGCTACTTCTACCGAGGTCGTTTCAGGGACTGTAGCCTTGGCTTCTGGTTTTTGTTCCGTGAGGTGGCGGAAGACCTCAAGCATCTGCATGAAGAGCTCCGTCGCCTCACGTTCAGTCCCATCTCCAACATCAATTTTCCTATACAGCGTTGTTAGTTTAGCAGGACCCTTACTCTGATACCTATCTTCATATGCGTTCAGGGTGTAGTAGCTGAATCGCAAGATGAAATGCCGTCTGTGGCTGTCGGCATGTGAATTATATACGCTCATTGCATAATCTTCGCTCTCCCTTCGTTCTACTAATGTCTTTGCTATTTTGTCGATCCCATCCCGCTCATCTTTGCTCAACCTAGTTAGTCTGGCTGGTGATTGTTTGCTAGCCTCGGGATCGTCTGACGAAGTTGTTAGTGTGGCTGGTGCAGAGGCCGTGAGGGCTGGTGCACTAGCGCTAGGGTCACTTTCACTCACACTCGGGGCTCGCAGGCTTTGTTGGCTGGGGGCATATGGAGGGGGCATGTAGATGATTGGGGGACCTAGCAGTAACTCATCGTTTGCCCGTTGTTTGGAGGGCAATTCAGGGTAGAGTGCAGAGGGGGTCCTAACAGGACATTGGCCTGTCGACCCTGATTCTTGGTTTTGTGTAGCTTCTTTTCTTTCTTTTATTTCCTCTTCTAGTTGCTTTGCGGCTAGGTGGGCTGCCTTTCATAATTCTTTCCCTATTTTTGCTTCTTCTCTTTTCTTTCGTTGTTCCGTTTCTTTGCGCCACATGCCGATACTGTCGAGCATAGTGGGCGTGGTCTTATTCTTCTGGAGCGCTATTTCTAATGTTCTTATTTTATTTTCATTAAAGGAACCTATCAGTGGCCACTGACTTTCAGGGTTCTTTTTTGTATATTTATGCCATAGTTTAGTGTAAGTTATAGCGACTAGTCCATACTTAGTGAACATGTCCTTATTAGGGGTGCCCTCCAGTGGAGCTGGATGGTCCATCTCTAATAAGCGGTCCGGGCTAAACAGGCTACCAACCAGTGGGGAGAAGATAGGCATGACGGATTACAACGGGGACAAAAGTCTGCACTACCTATCTTATCACGGCGGGCAAAGACTAGACAGAATATTTCTATTCTCCGTTGTTTGCCGGCGGTGAATACCTCAAACGAACCAATACCGAACAATCGGTCAATCAAAACAATTCAGTGGGGAGAATAAGTGGGCACGAAAAGTTATCGTTACCCACTCTTTCTCTACCTGCAAAGAGAGACCTTGTTCTTCCCTGTTTGCAGACAAAGAATCTCCAGACAATAATCCACGAACGACAGTTCGGGAAACAGTGGGGGAGGAAGATAGGCACGACGGGTTACAACGGGGACAAAAGTCTGCGTTACCTATCCTTCACTGTTTGCAAAGAGAGAGCCTGTTGTTTTCTCCGTTTGCAGACAGCGAATCTCCAGAGGTTTCAATAAAGCGTAATACTAGTATTATCCAAACAAAACAATCTTTTCTCAATTCGTCGTGTTTACACGACCTTACCCGGACCGCATGGACGGTTTCCTGTCCTCTGGATCCAGCGCCCGATCGTCCTCTCTCCTTCGTGATGCCCGTGGCACTCCTGATGGTTCCCAGTCAGGACCGTAGATCACTCGAGAGAGGTCTGTTCAGAACCAGTGAAGGTCGGATGATCGGCTGTCAGACGAGGGTCTATTGGACACGAGCTCTTCCCGATCGTTGCAGTCGTTCACTCTGTCATCTGGACCTCTCCCACTGGATCCACGTGTCGCTGATGGGCCCAACGTTGGGCGCCAATTGTGGAAAAAGGTAGGGCTAGGACCTTTCTCAAGATTTGCCCGGCGCTAACCGCCCTTGTACCATTCAAGTTTACCAAGCAATGAGGCAGGCGCCGGAGACCAGAAGGCAGGAAACAGAAGTTTTATTCCGACGGAGCAGAACACATCAGATCAGACAACAAGGTATCGTCTCGAGGTGCTCTAACAGCCTCTCGGAGGCCTGGCCTCTTATACACAGGTTTATGGCATGTGACCTTTCTTTATTACAATCAGAACATTGTGACATAAAGGAAAAGGCATCCCTGTAATCCTCGTGTCAATCCCACCCCCATATATCCCCACAATAGAGGTCCTCAACCTGCTGATAAGAGGAGGGGGTCATCACGCAGCGGAGTGTTCCGTCGAGTCTTAGGATGTGTGCGCCTGATCATATCACAGGGGGTGGGGAGGCCTGGATCAATAGAGGGTCCTTTGAAGGAGAGCGACCTCATACAATAAGGGGCAGTAAATGATATCTTCCGGCTTAGGCGATGGCCTCGGACCTGTGTGGACAGCTGGACACGGGGGAAGGGGTCATCAAAGGAGTGGTATTCATGCCGCGTGGACAATCGAGCTGAGGGAAGGTTTATCAACAGAGGGGCATTCATGGGAGGAGAGGAGGTGTTGGTCAGGCGCTGGCGTGACTCCCAAGGACAGGGTCATGCAGAAGGGTCATGCTCATGAGGGGGAGGGAGGGGGAGCCAGGGTGCGCGGAGAATACTTGCTGGGTCAGAGGGGCGCGCTGGCGATTGATCGTGGACAGGGAGACCATGATATCTAAAATGGCTGCCGTGCACGTAGTTCATAGGTGACCTAAAATGGCTGCCGTGCACGTAGTACATAGGTGACCTAAAATGGCTGCCGTGCACGTAGTACATAGGTGACAAGCTGGCGCAGATGATGTTCAGATCGCAAACTAAAATTCCACAAGGGGGGGCGCGCAGCGCTTCCATGCTCATGACAAACTCAGCTCGTCATGAGCTGCAGTGCTCCTGTGCTCATGACGAGCTGAGCTCGTCACGACCACACCCGTTTCTTTAGAACGCTCAGCACAGCAGGGGAATTAGCCCAGCGTGCGAGCGTTCTAAAGGCCATGACGAGCTCAGCTCACTGGAGCTCACCGGAGCACTGTAGCTCATGACAAGCTGAGCTCGTCATGAGCATGCAAGGGGTTAATGGTCTCCAGGAGCTGATCAGCTCATCATAGGCTCTGAATGTAGGGGCGCGCGGACTGGTGCAGCACCCCAAAAATAACATTGTTATAGTTAAGAATGTAGATGAGTAATAAAGATGCCTTTTATATTTTGATTCATAAAAATATACCTTTTTGATCGCCCAAATAAGGCCTATAGAGAACAGTACTTTGACCAGCAGGCATATGTACAAACATTAGTATATCACCTATTTAGGTGACATAGGGATCGTTCTTTTTTGGTCCTGAGGAAGAAAGCTAGGGGGATGGCTTCTGAAACATGTCGACCCTGTAGAAAGTGACTCATTATAGTCCACCGTCTACACCTCCCAATGTTTACTATTCTCAGCTAGGGAAGGCAATAAAATAGATGTCTTCCACTAGCCAGAGAATTTTTTAACTACTGCACATATATTTCTCACGATCCCACGCACTACACATAACCACTAAACACGATTCAAAGTGCTCCAGCGTCTACGTAGGTCGTAGCACGTCCCATCCCGTAGAGGGGTGGGAAGACCCCAATGATGAAGCATGACACTGAATCAGGTTTTAGTGTGTGAGGGGTATTTTACAATTTCTAAAATATTGCCCTTCCAAATCAGGAGGAGGTGCTTAGGTTTTTCTGACATGACCATCATTTGTTTAGCACTTAATTATGATTAGCACTTAATTATGAATAGCACATTCAAACGCACAAATATATCTAGATAAAAGGCGGTAGAATCCTAGTGTTGAATAACAATATTAAGAGGAGGACAATTCTACCTTTTCCCTCTTCACTCCCCACCTTTGATTTCTTGAATGAAAATGAAAAGTGAAATGGACATTAAAATCTGTGGGTCTAGAGAGATCAAATGAACAAAGAAAATCCTTCAGCCACTACCGGCATCGCTTTTATTATCAGAGGGTTCAAACCCCTTAGTGGTAATGAGGCAGATCTCAGCAGCAACACAAGAGATCTTTCCAGCAAAAAAAGACACAGACGAGAGGACACGCAGCCTGCCCAGCGAGGTAAACAGGCAACAGCGTCCAAACCATGAGTCCTTTCTCCCCCCCTTCCTGTTACCCACTCCGGTAAGGGGAAGCATTACTTATTATAGGGCAGTGTAGCAAAACATCACAAAAGAGCCTGGGTTCTGAATATTGTGCAAAATGGATATTGCCTCATGTTCACCAGTCCACCACCGTTCATCCCTCCCAAACCATCCAATTTCCATCTCACATTGCAAAAGTTCAACATCCTGCTACAGAAAGAAGTGGTGGAACCCGTTCCCCGCAGTCACCGGGCAACAGGCATCTATTCCAGGTACTTCCTAGTTCAAAAGGGCAAAAATGAATTCAGACCCATTCTCGATCTCAAAACAACCAATAAATGGATTTGGTGAGAAAAGCTCCGGATGCTGGCATTAAATCAAATCTTTCCTCAGTTACATCAGAGAGACTTGCTTTGCTCCATCAACCTTCAGGGTGCACATTTCCACATTCCAATCACCAGAGAGCATTCAAAGTTTTTAATGGCTTGTTGTTGGGCAAGACCATTGTCAGTACACAGTACTTTCATTTGGCATAATGTCAGCACCCAGAACATTCTCAAAGTACATGGCAGTGGTGGCAACCCCTCTAAGAAAACACAGAATCTTCGTCTACCCATCCTAGATGATTGGCTCATAAAAGCGTCAACTTCTCAAGAAGCCCATCTTCATTTCAAATCGACCAGTTATCTCCTTCAACGGTTGGACCTTCATATCAACCACAACAAGTCCTCACCTACTCTGGTTCAGACTTTGCATTACAAGGGAGCCTCCATCAACACCAATCAGGCAAAAGTTTGTCCTTCAGAGAGACACATATTGATCTTTCAAAAGTTTTTGTACAGCACACTTTGAACAGTGGACCTGTCAAGGAAAAGAAAGGCACCAATCCTAAGTTCACCAATCAATATAGTCTTCAACCTCTGGCGTGCTATTTCCAAATGCTCCCTGTCCTAAGAGCATCACCCAAACCTGGGGTAAAGAGTAAATTTTTGTCCAATTTGGAAAAGCACTGCTTTGTAAGTCAATCCAATCCAAGTGGAAGAAACTAGACAAATCTCTTAATGTCTTCGCATACAGACGCTGAGTCTTGGTATAAATTTTCAATACTTATTTAATGATCCATTTTAGGAAAAAAGCCAGCCAACGCGTTTCGTTCTGAAAACAGAACTTCTTCAGGGCGAAATAGTTGTTCCAATATATGATAATATCCATTCACAAGGAAGGGGAAGATCCTTTATATCCTTATAATCCTTTATATTCCTTACAATCCAAATTCCCCAAACAGAGCTCCAAATCAGAGATAGTACCTTTGCCCAACTCGGATATTGATCATTTTACTGGGTCACGGTTGTACTAAGACCCAGTCGGTTTCAACGCAATTCTTTATCTAATTGTATAGACCTTAAGAGTACTGGTCCATCTTTATATGATGTGGTGTGTATTTTTCGGTATTTCACAATCCTGAGCAATGAATAATAAACCGGTAGTCACCCGAAGAGTTGATCTTGATGAATCAACATCACGGTGTTCTGAAGTTTTCAAAACATGTGACACAGGCCGGGAAGAATGACCCCATTTATGTATCATGTATCGTGGTCGATCTCTCATCCAGCAAATTGCGCTCATGTGGCGAACACAGACGGTTGTTATCATTTCATTTTGCTAAGATAGGTGCAGTGGGGCTGCTTACTAGGCTCAAGGTTACATATCAGAGTGACATCCAAGGGATGTCCTCATTCAGACCAGCCTTGTCGCAGTTTAATTTGTACACCCACAAAGTGGTCTATTTACTAAAACAACGCCCACTAAAAGCTGTGTACCATCCTTTCATGGGGCTAATCAGGATGTCATTGAAAATTCTCTTATAATACCCCCTTTAAACGCTGTCTATATGGTTAGGCACTGGAGGCTAATTTCTAACACCTTACATATCCAGTCCTTGTACTGCCTCCTAAATATATAAGTACTTTGGGGTAGGTGTCTGAATTAACTACGGTGCCACAACAATCAAGATTCCCGCGTTTTTTAATAAAGGTTGCGGTTTCAAGTAGTCGCCTTATAAATATATACAGGGATAGAATTATCAAGCTCAATTTATTCGACTGAATAATCCCTATCGACAAAGTGCCTATTCATCGCGCTGTTCAACTTTCATGAGTGAAGGTTGTGGACTACATTTCCCAAGATTCTCGGTCGCGCGCTGATGAGGTCATCAGCACACAATGAGAATCCAGTAGAAGTAAATAAGGAAGTAGTCGGCTCCTGCCGCGGTACCTCCCCATACAGCCCGGTAGGCTGCTAGGAGTACCGACGGACAGGTAAGTGCCAGGCTATGCAGTTGTCCCTCCAGAAACGATGCGCGTTGTGTAAAGGAGTTTGACTAAAACAAGCGGTTAAATGCGGGCCCCTAGCAAGGGTGAGACAACATAGCTCTGTATTTAACAAGCGTGTCATCCTTTCCTCTGTGATAACAGTGGAGGTATGCTCCCAGACACTATCGCGTTTTTTGAATGCGGGCCCTGAGTAAGGGTGAGACAATAAAGTTCTGTATTTAACAAGCGTGTCATCCATTCCCTCAGTGTTAATACCGGAGATATGCTCACAGACATTATCACGTTTTCTGACTATAAGCCATAAAACGCTCTGGCAAATCATCATTTTACAAAAATACTGGTGCTAATAGAATAGAACAAATAGAGAATAAGAAATTGAAAACGGAGGAGGAGGAGCTACGTCAGCAAACAAGATGGCTGCTTAGGCTCCCGGCTCCGCCGACCTCCGTAACCCGCCGCGATATCCTGTACATTATCCTGACTTTACGCCCGGTCTCTGTGTGCATGAACTGTTCCGCACTCCGATGGTGAAATTCGGAAACTTTTATCGGCTTGTTGGAAGAAGTTCTGTCGTGTTGAAGATTGCGGCCTGCTCCAGCGGTGAAGCCGGGGCCTAGAGTACTTTCACAGCCGGGCTGCAGTGCAACAACATCGGCCAGAAGAACCAGGCTGGGTCTGGTCAACCGGAGTGGAGGCTTTGTTTAAGCCCGAATTTGGCGGCGATCGGTTCAATTGCTCATTATCGATGGAGGAGTGATTCTGCTTATTGCTGGCTGTGAGTGGGGGTTCCCAACCCGCGGACCCAGTATCGGGGCCGCCGGGGTTCGTGGTTCGGGGCTTCTGGCCTGCGGCCTTAACGGTGTGGACCGTGGCTGCGAACAAAGACCGGTCACCCTCCGCATCTGCACGTTCGCGATCCTGTTTGTCCCCCCCGAGGATGCCGGATCTCCCCGGGGAGGTGATTGGTATTGATATCGGGCATGAGACCGTGGATCGAACGATGCATGAGCCATCGCTGAGGTCAGTACTGGCGGAAATTTGGGCGTTTCGATCACAGGTGGATATCTTATTGAGCAAATTGGACTCGCGCCTATCTGAGATGCTCCTGGTAGACCCAGACCCGGCCTTACGGTTGAAACAGGAATCTGCAGCCATTCAAACTGTGGCCCTTTGGACTCCCTGCGAGAGTCCCGTGAGGAAACAAGCATTGGAACCATCGGATGGTGCCCTGGGAGACGGTGTTCCCGAGGATGTCATGGTATCACCGAACCTTCCTCCACTACCGGCTCTGGAGATATCAAGAGGCGTTCCCCTCCCGGAGACTTTTGTTTGTGACTTTCCTTTCACTTTGTGGTCGTCTTCTCCTTTCTTGGTGATTCTACGATTCCTGTGCAGGATACATTGGGACTGTTCATCCAGGAGGGAGAGGTCTTCAATGTCTAAAGTTCCTGTGGACCTACTGCCTGCGAGTCGCCATGGATTGATTTTTGATGACTCTTTTCTCCTTTATTACCTCTTTGTGTGCTTTTGGGTCTCGATGGGAGGGGTCCGTGTTCTTGTTCGGAAGGGCCAAGGCTAGGATTGACTAGGTCGGGAAGGGTTGGAGTGGCTTTCACAAGTGTTCGACCTGTAACTGCTTGCTCTAAGAGGCTGGGCAGTGTTTTCCGGTACCCTCTACTTTCTTCTATAGTGCTGTCATAAGTGTTCTTTTATTGATAGGGGGTGGCTGTATCTGGCGGGGGGTCTAAAGGGGCTGGGAGCCCGAATGTCTATGCCCTCCTCCATTCTTTTTCCTTCCTTTAGGGTTTTAGTTATTAGGGGCGACAAGCACGCTGCCAGTGGGGTTAGTCTGTAGCCATCTGCAGGGGTGCAGGGTGGGGGGGCTGGACAGGTTTTTTTTTTATTTTGCCTTTTTTATTTTCTATGGCCTTTCTTTTCCTTCCCTTTCTTTCTTAAGGATCAGTATAGCTACGAATCATTCGGACTTTTATCGTATGCTTGTATCTAGTGCTCATGCTTTTCTGATATCCGATTTCCGGGTGGGCAGGCTCCGAGAATTGGCGCAACATGGAATGTATATTGTGTGTTCATTTGCATCGATCTGTATACTTTGGCGCCGATTCTCCATCACAGTGGTTATTATGTGTCCATCCTGTTTCTTACCCTGTCCCCCGCATTATCTGGTTTGATTGTATGGCACCTGATCCTCTCTCATATAATATAAAACAAAACCTTTGACTCATTCGGAAACTTAGTTGTGCATTCTTATACCAGTTTTGTCCTGAATCGCCGCCGAACCTATGGGTTGTCGGCTGATGAGCTGTGTAGTACGGTAATATCGGTGGTCTTAATCTATCTAGCGGCCAGCCCCCGCGGTTGTAGGCCCATGCTTGTATTTTCTTGAATGCTATAATAAAGGTTTTTAAAAAAAAAAAGAAATTGAAAATGTTTTTAAACCATATATTGTCAAACAACTTCGAGGTTGCCACTCGAGTAATGTTCATTACAATAACTATTCATAAATTTGTGATGCATCCGCTGTTTACTTTTGAACAGTCGACACAGGCGATCTCTCCTTATGACACTTTTGCTTACAATCCAAAAGCCCAATATAACTATTGAAATATAGAGGAGTAAACAGGAGAGCAAATATTAAGCTAGCTCTCCAAATGAATTGTCCCTATGAGTCTTTATCTGTTGAGTGGTCACAAAGTTTATCACAACTATATAATTTTCTACACTTTAGAGCGGTGCCCCATTATCCTGAGATGCTCGCCAGGTGAGGTAAAGCACGTTCCCCTTGAAACTAACGTGAGCCTATGATTTACTTTGAAAAGTCGGTTGTAAATGAAGGTCACTTGACCCTATATGAAAAGAACAATAATTCAGTTGAGTTAGCGGGAACCCATACTAATGATGGTTTGTTATCCTACTTTGTTCTTGTGTTTGTCTATGTGTGTGTGTTTTGGTGACTGCGACATCTGGATCTCTTCCATCTAACTAGGAGGACTACCAGAAGTGAACAGGTGATATTTACCTTTGTTGTTCACCATTTATTTTAGTTCATCACTTATGAGCAGTAGCAATTAAGTTAATGGGTCCTGAAGAAGCGGCAGACACCTCTTGGGGCCTTTAAATGTCCGCAGAAACATGTCGACCAGAAAACCCAGTCAGAAGTTATTTGTTTGAACCATCTGACTTTTTTGCACTCTAATGTTTTTATTGTTGGAAGTGCACGACTCCAGAATAAAATTATATTGCGTACACTATCCAATTTTACCACGAGCACATTCTTTCTTTTACACAAATCACATATGCACTGCTTTCAGTTACAAACAAACAACATCCACCAATCATCTTGGGCATTAACATCACCAGAACCATCCATCTCCTTGTAATATCTCTGGAGATGGTAAAAATACGGACTACCTACAATGTGAAGTAGACCAAATGATGAATTGGGCGGCACAGGAAAAGTAACTGATGGACATTTTTTCATATAGGGTAAATGTCCGGTTGTTTGCTCTAAGTTGGAAGCACAAACATAGTCATCCCCACACACACATAGCCTTCTCGTTGTCAAAGACCCACAGTTACTCTTTGTGTCTTCTATAGCTTGTCAGGGGGATTGTAACTGTGTTGAGGTCGTTAAACATTCCCTCGGACCCTCCACCTATCTTTTTGTTTATTGTAGTCTGCATCTTGTTCCATGGAGGAGTACTGTACACTTTCATTTTCTCTTCCACAACCACACTGTTAGTGTCTGTTGTGAGTTGTGGAGGTGTTGCAATGTGTCTGCTGGTGTTGGTGTTTTCTAGAGAGTTTCTGTGCATATTGTACTGTCCATACTGTCCTTGTTGAGTCCTGTGTCTTTGTCCATATGTGTTTTTTGCCACTGTCTGATTGTTTTGTTAGGTGTACATCTCAGGGATATTTTAGTAATTTACACAGTTATTAGTGGTAATTTGTGGGTGTTTTTGGGGTTTCCTGCGGTCACTTTTGTTTGGGAGATGTTGGGTAAGGGTTGGGAGGCAGGATGTCTGAGGGGGCCTTATTTGCCAAAGATGGTTCAGGCTGGGGGACGTATCCTCCAGGGATACAATGTTAAATATGGAGGTGAGGTGGGGTCATATCCGTGAAAAAATTATGAGAATGTTTGGTGTGGACAGCAGTGGAAGCACCGTTGGCAGGATTGCGTTGAGCGTGAGGGAGACATCATGGATCATCTGGGATTCATCGTTGGCAGGCAAGGTGATAAGTACATGACCAACTTTGTTTCAGATCAGAGGATAAATCCACTGAACACTAACTAGGTTCTGGACAACATCTACACCTCCCTCATTGAACGTGCTACCTGACTAAACTAAAGGTCTGTCATGATGTACTGTCCATCTCTACGTGCATTGATATTGGTACACTTTACATGATCAACTGGCTGTCAAGCTCTGTGAGATACGCAATGCAGGTTATCAACATGTCATGGGTCGTGATACACCTGTGGGGACTAAAATAGACCTATTTGACCAAACATTGTCACGTTTATTGACGCTGTTGATGAAAAAAGTTACTCATGAACCTGTAGAGCAAGTTGTAGTCTATTTTGTCCCACTGATCTAGGCAGGGATGTCCATTAGGCCACGAGGCTGAAATTGACATGTGTTGGGTGTCACACAGGCAAAGCACATTCCAACATGTATTTAACGTGGACACACACCTGACTGTTACAGTGAATGAAATCGTACCATGAAGATCTCAATGATGTACGTGAGTCGTGTGAAATGTGATGTTAATGACATGTATCTTCCTTTCCATACATTTTCCACAGCTGGAAGACCCTTGACCACACAGGGAGATGTGGATGCCTTCATGGACTCACACGCCACTGATAAGTGCATTGCCCCTTCCTTTGAATTGTACGTGTTGATATATATATCATGCCACATGCCCTGTATGTTGATGTACAAAGTCTGGATGTGCATCACATGGACCTGCAACATCAATCAAGAGTTATGCACATCGGCATCATGTGCTGATAGAGGACAGCATTGCCCTTCTTGACTTGATATTGAAACTCCTGATATGATTCACAACATCCCAGCCACGTACAAGCAAATAGACCATGAGTTTGATGATTTCATTGCAATGTCAATGAGCCGATCATGCAGCATCCAAAACATCTATGCACCCTGACATGATTGTGTAACAGGGCCAGATGTGGTGCTGGCCATTGCAAGTGTAGACTGTTTTAAATGATGATACGTTTCTATCCATGATTATGTCACATCTGTTGTTGAGTATCATTTGCTACGTGCTGTAGCATTTGGACATGAACTTGGGACAAACATGAAAATACAGCCTTATTTCCAATGTTTGGCCATGCACAACCATTCCCATATGATGCTTGCCCCCATGGTATCAACTGTGTCCCCACAACTCAATGATTTAATGTAAGCTGTGGCTGTGGGTACTCATGCCACGTTGAATGGAATATGTCAGTTGTAAACAATGGCCAAACACCTTGGTAATGTATTGTGCGTATTCTCATCCAAATCTTCAAATGATCATGGCTTCTTGACATGGTATAATGTGTACAGGTCAGCTTGGGGACACGTTGCATGTCCACTGCTACATTAAGGTAAATATGTTTACTGAGCATGGAATTATTTGTCAAGTGAATATTGTATAGTTTCAGATACAGTATTTCTGCGCCCATTAATATAAAATGTGTACATCACTCCAGCCATTGCAGGTACATTTCAGATTGTACAGACTTTAGAGGATACATTTGAGTAATGTTGTTGATATGTATGAACAGACCTGGAATCCATTGACACCTAGCACTGATATGCCTGTCGGCAATTGTCATTTCTTTTTGAGTTACAGTTGTCATTGGCAGTTAGTTGTCCAGAGAGCAGGTCTCATAACCACAATTACAACTTGAGTACGTCTCACAAATGGCTGACTGACTTGAGCACACTTTAATAACTTTGGCAAAAGAATCATGTCCAATGTCACACAGATTGAGATAACCTAAATATGTTCCAAAGATTACTTACAATTTGGATAATGATTATCATGATTCATTTCCATGTGGATGTAAATCACAATGCCTCTGTAGCCAATGCAAAGTTTTGCGGCAGAACATTGTCTTGGCGAGACTGTCTCAACCTCAGTGCCAAAGCAGTGATAATCAACTCAATGTAAGACAACATCAACTCATGCATTAGACACCCTTTCACACAACATTTAGGGGACGAGGGGTGGGCATTGTTATACTGCTAGGCCTTTTCATCATCACGCAGAACCATTTCCACAGAAGCATTTTGAATTTTGTGGAGTGTGTAATAGTTTAGACTGTAAACAAAATATTTTCTAACATGCTCTTTACTGTGAAATGCTCAACAGATCATCAATGTGTATGTTATGGGTTGTTCATCAGGGTGTGGCACACATGAAAAACCCTATAGTTCAATGATTGATCAAGTGCTTGACTGTGATCCTTCCATCACATAGACTATCATCTGCTCAAGTCAGACACCATAGCGCTGTTGTGCAAGGGCGTATTCCTTTGCACTAGCATAAAGGGGTTCACACTGCGACTATTTGAAATGCAGTGCAGCCCAATTTGATGTGTAAATGCAGAAGCTTTGCTGTCTCATTGTGTTATAGCACCACAAGGTGCAGAGCAGGCGAATACCGCCACACAATGATTCATGCAACATGTGCCCTCTTTACTTGCATTAATTTCAATTTATGTGCATGCTTACACAGATTTACAAGGAAATGTATACATCATCTATTATGGGTGTGTAGATGTGTTGACACCTTCAAAGTGTTCCTAATACAGTGAAATTCTATTTCTTCAAATGTCCTACATGACTACCACTGTTGTGATTAGCCGTCTGTCATGATTGCAGACAGTACAGCCAACTGTCTCTGTGTAGTTGTGATGGTCATGGTCTACTACGGGTCTGTGAAACTTCATCCTTACGGAACTTCCCCGGTTGGACTCAATCATTGTTTGTGGCCATAGCATAAATACAAGGTATTCTACAACTGTTGTCACTGCACTCTGCGCTGGATTTGTCCCATCCCAGGAGTCAGCATGTTGTTATCAGCATCAGATTAGGATTACTGGTATTATTTACTTAAAAGTTGTCAGGTCATGTGTGATGTATCCTGCTTTTCATGATGGCGTTTAGAGAACATAGTGTGAGATTTTTGTTTGTGCCAATTATGCAGAATGCCATCATTTTTTTGGAGTCTGCAATGTTTTCTTTGTTTACAGACAACATATCACCGGAGGAACAGAGGCAGGTCCTACTGCGTAAGTAACGGTACCTACACATTAGGGGTGTGGCAAAAGGCTTTCATGACATGGCATGGAAAGAGGGCTTCTAGCAATTGGAAGCCAATTACTGACAGCACCAAGAAAGGTGGTAAGAAACATGCTACCTTGCCTGCCTCCTCAACATGCCTAAGCCAGACACAGCCAATTCCTGGCTCTTCAGGTATACAACATCGTGGCACACATCCACAACCATTGTCAGTTCCCGGCCCATCCACACATGCTCAATGTGCTGCACCCACCTCTAGTCAACCATCGTTGCCCCATCACAGAGTGCTCAACCAGGCACATCATCGAGACCTGTAGGACACCAACAGATGCCAGTCCTGACAAAGAGGGAGCGGAGAATACTTTACAATTTGAATGTTCAAGTTAGCCTGGGAACGTGACCATGACGAATTCAAGGGACACCTCATGGACATTAAGGGGGCCCTGGGGCTCCTCTATTGATGCACAAAGGATGGTTGCTTCCCCCCAGTTCCCTTCACCCATTCTCCATCCATTTTAGACACTATTTTGTTATTTGGTAGTAAGTGTAGTTTAAGTGTAGGGCTAGTATAGTGTTAGGTGTAGTTAGTTCTTCGGTGTTTCTGATTCTTTACTTAGTGTTTTTAATTATGTTTCCTTTTCCTTGGGGTAAGGGGGTTGATGTATTTTGGACTTGTTATAATAAAAATGAAAAATGTATATATTTGCCTAGTATGTATGTTTAGTTTGTTCATGTATAGGTTACGCTGTCTTTGTCCTATCCCTGGATTTGCCTTAAGGGGGAGGTGGGTTGATGTATATTATATGTTGGTATGTGTATAGTCTTAGGTAAGCTAGTTAATTGAGTCTAGGTTAATGCTAGTGCAAGTTAGGTTTGTGTAGTTTAGAATAAGTCATTATTATTAGTTTAGTTTGATAAGTGTGTATTTTGTCAATATAAATTCCTACTGGTTGATGGTTTGTGCTGTCAATGATTGTTGATGAGTTGGCATCTACTTTTGAATTTGTAGTAGTTTACAACAGATGCATCACCCATACAATCAATTTGAATGTCTACAAATGTGTTTACGCCATCTTCAATGGACAGGCTACCGTCAATAAGCATTTTGAATGTTGATATGTAGGGTAGGAAAGTTCAGTTTCAAGAATATTTTGGAGTGGTCTGAGGAATTAGTATCCATATGATACTTTTTTGCAAGTACAGATATACACATGATGCACTGTGGGCATTGTGCACACTCAGCATTGGTTACATGCTATAGGTATGTTGCTAGGATACTTAGGGGGATCTTTGATAACACTGGTCCCCACAACAGCTTCACTTTCCATGTGAGAGTGTAGGGGATATGTGCTTTCTATTATTTACTACTCATCCTAATGTCTATGTACGTGTTTCAACACAGCCTTGTACATTGTGGACAACACTGGAAATTATTTTGCATACAAGTGTAGGGCAAGGGGTATTGGGATGTGTGTTACAGCCCAATCGCGCTAGGATTTAATCAAGAAACACACTTTGACATATGCTATCCTACACTATTCCTCTTCTTACAGCTAGATAGCTTTGTTGTCAAATGTTGGGGAGAAGAGTTGGCCTAACGGATAGGGTGGTCGACCTCGAATCTAGGGAACTGGGTTCGAGTCTTGGCAATGATACTGAACTTCCTGTGATTCTAGGCAAATCACTTAATCTCCCCATGCCTAACAAAAATGAATGTGCCCTCATGTAATGCAACGGGTGCTATGTAAAGCTCTCTGATACACGATTCGGGTCAAGTTCGTGCTATATAAAACTATGTTAAAAAAAAAATATGTAACATGTTGCGGGAACTGTCTTTACATTTACCCATTCGACCATTGTCTACTACATTGAGTACTGAGTATTCCGTTTGCATGTAAAGTTTCAGCCATGTCATGTGGCTTGACACTGACTGAGCATAGAGTATTTTTATGGTGCTGAAACAGTGTGGTCTTAGAGTTCTTAGCATTAATAGAGTCACCCATGTCCAGGCTTCTCAATGCCTATCAGGGACATAGAGTCAGCATAGTTCCTTTTCCAAATGGCCCTTGATTTGTTGTGGTGGCTAAACTGACCATGCATTGTTGGCACGTTTAAACGTAAATGGTCACAGGCAACACACATCTTAGTGACATAAGTTATTTTATTTACATGTGCATTTGCTGAGGTAGCAGACTGGCCCAGTTCTTTGTACAACAACACCTCATTGTATACATGCCCAACGGAGGGTCAAACAGAGTCCTTGAGGGGGAAACATGTGTAGAGACATGTTGAGGAAAGAGGCAGAGTTCAGTCATGTCATCGGGAACAATAGCAAAATTAGCAGTCCGTATTAAAGTCCAAGGTGAGTGTAGCCCCCCCAGATTGCACAGAGGGACATCTGGTGTACCGACAGGAAGAGCGGTGCTCCTCTTACCTGAGCAGCGGCCAGGTGGGGTAATGCTATTCCTCCTACCAAATTGAGTGGAGAAGATTGAACGAAGTTGAAAAATATACAGGTGATATTTTTCCTTTATTTCTCACACAGTAGCCAATAAAATCTAGGTCCTGATGAAAGCAGTGACATATCAAGTCACATTTGCTGAAACATGTTGACCATACTGAATAACAGATATTATGTTAAATCTGTTTGCTTTTTCACATTTTAATATTGGGAGTTTTGAGGGAACTGATTACAATTGTTTGCATCCACTCAATAGCTACCCAATTTTAACATCACTATTTTTCACAAATTTAATTTGACACTGTATTTCAGTAACCCGCATTAACACTCTGACATTCCTACCAGCGATATCTTCTGGAGTTAATCTATCACTACCACACTGATAGATATACTGCATTCTCTCCTGGGTAAGGAGAGCCCAAATGATGTAGGGCGGAATCAGGCGGGAACTGATGGGCACTTTTTTCCAAGAAGGAAATTTGAGTGCAGAATGACACATAGTCACGTCACTTTAACTATCACGCAGTATTGTGTTTTGTTGCGTTCAAAGTAGTTACGTAGTTTCTCTCTGACTCCCTGGTACTTTTTCTAGTTTTTCAAGTGTCAGTAGGGCATGTACCCGGTGGGTCATTAAACAAGCCCAAGGACCCCATCCTAATGTTTTTCTTCTGAGTGTAGCAGAGTCATTCAGAGGACAGTGAAAGCTGGTGTTCTGAGGCATGATGGTAAGCACAGGTCCAAGCAGAAACTGTCCATTTGACACAGATGAATGCCACTGCTGACTTTTTCGCCTGAATATTGATTCAGCCACATCTTCCTCCTCTGATGTATTATGTGCCTCCTGTGTGCCTGATGGTGGATTGGCAGGAGCACTGTGCGGCAGTGACACATAAGGGGGGTAAGAGGTAGACGTTGAAGGTGCATCAGCTTTCATTTGTGCCAAATGATGAGGCATCACTGCAGTGATAATAAGCTGCAGGGCTTGCAAGACTCCAGCAACGTCTCTGTTGTATGCAACAATGGCAGCCAAGTGTGAAGCCTGCACCCACTCCATGCTCTCCATGATCTTTCGCATTTCAGGCAACTCCTTGGTGACATCGCTGGAGCAACTTTGACTGGACCGTTGTTCTTGTCTCTAAATTAGTACTCAGGCGAGGTCAGCCATGGAATGCTGGAGAGCATGGAGGAGACAATGAGCGCCTCTGATGTACACTAGGTGGTCCCTAATGGGACTGAGAAACCAACGGATACCATCCATTTTTGCCACCAGACTGTCAAACCCCACCGCACCTTACCAGCCTTCTAACGCTGGACTTCTAGCGCACTACGTTGAAATGTTAACAGTGGGTCCTCAAAGTCCTGGGAGACAACTGTGGTGGTAGTTGCTTGCTGCTGGGTGTTTTGTGCTGCTGGTGGAGCAACTATGATGCTGCTGGAGGTCCCTGCTTCCAGAGATGGGCTGCCAATGGAGTTGAGCAGCTCTTGGAGGGTGTCCTGGTCGAAGATTGAGAAGTCTTCTTCCTCTTCATCAATGAAGAGTGGGACAGGCTGCTGAACAGAAGGTGATGTTTCACCCTCTACAATGTAAAAGGGAGATGCTGTTGTATCTCAACTCTGGTCAGGCATTTAAGCAGTTTACAGGCAGACTGCATGACAATGTACATTCACTATGTTAAAATGCTACACCTATTATACGCAGGTTTGTAAAACATTGTACATCACTGATGTAACATTTGGGTTGGACATGGTTTTTTACAGTTTCCCTGTATGCCAACTGTGAGGAGCCTGTTTCTACACACACACTGCACCTGTTACATCCTCTGTTCAGTAGTGAAAGTGGGGCAGGTTTCATCACCTGATCGACAATGCTGATTTGATCTGATTCATGTGGGTTTACACTTCATTGTGGTTGAATCACCTCTACTCAGTCAAGTTTACTTGTAGTTTTTATTGGCTTGTTTTAGAGGTGTAGATTGGAAGGCACCACACCTTGATGGTGGCACTCCCACATAATTCTTTGTGTGGCATGAGGAGGGCAATCATGCACTTGGGATCATGGTTGCTGTGATGTAACCCATGATATGACAAATAGATGTGCTTGATTTGCCATTCTCCGACAAGTGTCAATGTATTTGAAGGTGGCCAAATCACATTGTCACGTCATTCACATTGATGTATGTTAATATGCAGGAAGGGGACACCTTCTTGTTTATTGCCCCTTATTCACTCCACCCAGTCACCCTTGCACTTTGGTGCATTTTCAATATGAACCAAGAACTCTTAGTCAGGCTTATAAAACTTGTGCATTGTTGCACTGCAGATGTTTTTTGTGCCTCACAGGGGCATAGTTAAAATTAAGTGACAGAGTGAGGCCTTCTCCTTACGTGATTAACGCTGCATTCCTCCACTTCAGTAATACAGGCCTGCACCATAGGTGAAAGATTATGGTGCAGTCCTACATTTAAGCCTGAGCTGGCAATTAACTTATCAGCGTGGCTCCAACACATGCACCTTTGCCACATAGTGCAAGTGTGCCTTGGTTCAGTGGAAGATTGTTTCTGTGCAGGGCGGGACCCTTCATGCACATTAACGATGAATGACAATTTGCTGTTTCATAGAAACAGCAAAAACGATGAGAAATGAAGCATTTAGTTAGCAGGCCACCACTTATGCAGGCACACTTGCACCATTGTGCAAGGGTGCCTGTGTTGTGGGGAAGATTGTGTATGTACAGTAAGGTCCTCCTTCATGCACATGTACAAACTTCAACTCAACTCAGACACCCTTGCACAATGGTGCATGTGTGCTGGCATCAGTGGTAACCTGCTAACTTTTTCTCCAGAGCTGGGTGGTTCACATGGATGCATCATATTGTTGTGAATGAGATGCTGCCCTGTGTTCCCAATTTTGTGGTGTTGAGCCAAGGAGGCTAATGCAACACTCTGCCACCTCTCCAGTCAATATGTTCCTTTGCTTGTTCGTGTAGCCCATGGTTTGGAGACTCATGAATAGTAATTTTTCTATATATTTGATTACTTTTATGTGCTGAATTACAAGTCAGTGACACCACCATTATGAGACTTTATATGTATTGAACAGCTAAAGTGATGTGTATATATCCCCAGGTACCTATGTATCTGGAATTAGATCTGCACACAGTGTGGGTGTGCACTGAGGTATATTTAGTTGTATAGAAGCAACATTAGTCCCCAGCCCCTAGTTGTTACTTACCCTGTTGCTGATCAACACTGGAAATTAGCTAGTCATGTTCAGCACTATCCTGTCTCTGGACTTCAACCACCGACTCCTAGCAGTTTACTGCAGACACCTGTTCCTCCAAGGCATCCAGCTCCTCCTGTGGCGCTGGACTCCCACCTCCGGTCTGCAGTGCTGCCTGCCGATTGTTGGACAGTTTCTGCTTGGTCTTGCGCTTAGCATCATGCCAGCGCTTCTTGCAGTCAGTGACTTTTCACTTGACCTTTGCTACTGCATTCACCTTGGCTACGATGGACTACCATATTGAATTTTTGGGCCCCAATGAGAGTGGAGCTGACAAAGAGTAGGTGTTGTTTCTCCGTCACCTCCCCAATCAGGATCTGATTTTCCCGCTGGCTGAACCTGGTTTTCCTTTCCCTCTTTCCCTGGGTCTCTAGCTGGTCCTCCTGGCTGTTAGGTGGTTTAGGGGGGTTGTTGTCTCTTGCAGTACTGGGTCCAGAATGCTTCATGTTGCTTTCATGGTAGCGATTTTAAAAGTATTTTTTTGTGCTTCGCTGGCTTTTTGTAGGTTATTTTTCCTACAAGCGTGAAAAAAGTGCTGTCATGCTGATTAACGTGCATATTCTGCCCGCTGAATGCTGGCCGTCACTTTTTTCACATTAGCGGAAAGATTTTTATCGTCATGACGTTGGTCTTAATGTCAACAGTTCTTGCTGCAATGAAAAACTATTTCCATGTAGCGACGTATTGTAAATACGTCAGTACCATGGCAATTGTTTTCAGAGGTATGCAGCAGTAAGAAAATTGCCGCTAACGCTAGCGTTAGTTAGCAGCAATTCATGTACATATCCCCCTCAGTGTGGAAACATGCATGTATAACATATGTAAGTAGCCAATGGTTAATTTCTTAAGCAGGTTATATTGGTATTTATTTTTTGTAAAGGTACACTTAGCACTTCATACAAGTGATTACACTGCGTAACCCTTTCTATACATGATGGTGCCTTTAAATATAATTTTTAAAGACATAATGATGAGCTAACTACAATGTAAGATAACAGGTCAGGCCTTGTAAAGCATATACATTCTATAATTTTTCGTTTTAAGAATAGTGGAGTGCGAAAGATTTGATTTATATGTTTTGCCCATAAGATTTGCTAGTGAAAGTTTTATGAAATGTTTGTCAACAGTGTCCCACTGAGGAAAACTGAACCTACTATATTCGTCCTTTGAAAACACTATATACTGAATACCGTATTATGTTTTTTTTTCAATCACATTGTTTTTTCGTTATTTTCTCTTTTGTAGCTCAAAAGGGCCATAGTATTGCAGGAATATACAACAGCAATTGTTGTTAGCCTTATTTAAAGTTATGTAGGCCATCTTAACTTGTGCACTGTTTTGAGCTTAAGAAGTGCAAATGGCCAATTTTAGTTTCAGCAGGAAACTCAATCGAGCTATTATTCGAAAACTAGAGATAAAAGAACTCTGTATTAGTTAAGACGTTCTGTGTAACTACGCTGTGTGGCACTTTATTTGCAAGTAAAATTTTTATACGAGTATAGGCACAAATGAATGTGTTCCTGTCTCTGTATAAAAATAGACCAAGCCTATTCCACTGTTTGTCAGTAGTTGCTTGTAGATTGTAAATCCAGCACCTACATGGTTATTGAAGAAAATAGCAGCAGACTTTTAAAAGGAAAAACAAAAAAGATGTGACCCATCGAACTGCTCCAGCGTTCTTGCTCTTGCCTAGCTTGAAAATGTTTCTGTGCCTTGTGTCTCTGGACAAAGCAGGGGAATGTTTGCATTCCCCTTTAAATAAGGTCGACTCAAACATGACTCTTGATATGAGGCTATAAAACAAAATGGTTACTAACCTGTAGGAGTAGGTTTGCAACTTGAAGTGTAGGAGAGTAGGGTCTGCTTCCTATGGTCACCCCCACTTTTTGATGTGATTCTCTGGTTTTTCGACTTTAGTGTGGCTGTGGACCTGCTAATCAGACCCACAGCCCAGCTGTTCTCTCTCTAAATTGATACCATGTACTTTAGGTAATACCAGATTGGGTGTTGGGTCACTTTTGTGAGCCCCTATATAGTGTACCATAGGTACCAAGGGCATAAGTGCATCCAAGGCCTACCAGGGGCTGCAGCATGTATTATGCCATCCCTGGCTGGCCATCCAAACTGACACCACAGGCTGATCCCTCAGCTTGGGTAAGGTGGGGTAATCACCTCTTACTTAGATATAGTATATCTATATCTACCTTATATATAGACACATAGTAACCTATAAGCCACCCCTATAGCAGGCCTTAACAATCCTGGAGGCAGAGTGTTTGGTTTTATGTGAGAGGGTGCCCTTGCATGAGCTGAGCCCCTCTGCAGCTTTCGGAACCATCTCCTTATAGCTGTTCTATGATATGGCCATACCATATACTCTTACGTGCATTATAATCCTCACGGTTAAGGCTAACTTTGGTTTGGCTTTATCAAAACATGTTGTGTAAGGGGTCAAACACTTTGGAATACAACCCCCCCCCCCGCCAGTTCTGGCCACGGGGGTAGCATTCCACCCTTCTAGATGGAAAAGACATGTAGTAACTGCTTACCCGGTTAAAGTTAAACAGAGCCTCAGCATCACAAAATGGATGCTGCTGCCACAGACACGAGTCTGACCTCCTGCTACTGGAGGAAACTCCGGCAAGGGAGGCCTGGACAATAGGTTTCCTGTCGAGGGAGGTGCTAGCACCTCCCCAGACAGCCTGTAGTGTATTAGATTTCTTCGTTATTATACCATGTTGATTTAATAGGATTTACATATTGGAACAAACGAGTTATCCCAGGCATATATATTTGTTATTTCACCATGGTTATTTGATCTAGGCATCATATAGAGTCATTTCAAATATCACAGGATGATCATGCAACGCCAATCACCCGGGTTAAAATCGTTATATAATCTGTAAAAGAAAATATTTTTTTATATGAAAACTTTCCCGTGTTGCTTTCCTTTCATGTCTTCATTGTCTACTTAAGTAGCTTTATGATAAATGTTTCAGACACCAATTGAATTGGAACAGACACATATAGGTATTCAATAAATAGTCTGTCATCTGTGATAAACACCTTCAAGTAAATCCCTTGCTGGCACTCCTTTGAAGTTATTTAATCTGCCAAAGCCCGCAAGGGTAAATTGGGTTTCCCACCCTTCTTTCCTTTAGTGTATTAGGGCAGGGTGGGTTGAATGGAAAGATACTTTTCCAGACACTGCCTGGGGCACACAAGGTGCTTCATGCATAGCCTGGTTCAAACCAGTTGCTGGGGCACTCCAGCCCCGCTCTGGTGCGAAATTGGACAAAAGGAAATGGGTGTAACCACCCCCTTCCCAGGTCTACCCATAGGAGGGAACTAGCAGGTAATCCAGCCCCTAAAATCAGTATAAAGATAGGAGCTGTGTCTACAGACTTTAAATTATCCTGGAACGAAACTTTGATACAGAACTATTGGACCTTCGACGTTCTATTTCGACTAGAAGACTGAAGACATCTCCCTTGTGGTCAAGGAGTGACCACCCTGTGCAAACAGGCACCACCAGTAACTTGCCGGTTTGCTTTGTCGATGCTCCTGATGGAACCCGAAGACTCAGTGACTCAGGAACTGGACTTCCAGACTTCTCTGACTCCGATCCACATCTACAGCAAAGCTGAGACCCGTGGCGGACACGAGAGACTTGGGACCGGACACCCTGGAGTTCCTGCATTTTGCTAACTGCTCGACTCCCGAGGTACCCTCGCAGTTGTGCATTGAGGTATGAGAAGCCCCAGACCAGAGCGCCATTTGCACCAAAGCTCAGCCCTCCACACTCCACGAGTGCCGCGTGGGGCCTGCTCCTGCATTTCAGCTCGACGCGTCTTCCTGGTTGCTACCCCGCTGGCTAGTTAGCCCTCTGAAGACTTCTTTTTGAATTTACACCACTAGCCTGGTTGCTCAAGGCTTGCTCCAGCTTCCCTCGAAAGGAGAAGCTCCCCAGACCTTGCTGGTCTGACTCGAAGCCAATCTTCACTTCCTGCGTGGGTTGCGGTTGCCAAGGCTTGTTGGGTCCAATCCGGATACCGACGCCGCAGTCAACTAGATCCTTCATGGGACAGCTCGAATCCAGCTCCTGGTCATCGTCGACAGCTCCTGGTCATCGTCGACAGCTCCTGGTCCTCGTGGCTGCAGAGACAAGCTTTACCTGAAATCTCCTCGACCTCGCCTAGTTCCTTCCTGGTCACTGGCTAGTGACCCAGACTCTGTCCCCTCTGCTTTCAGGTTCTTCAGTTCCTCGATCCACCCTTGGATCCACCCGGACACTTTTCCTATGGTCACCTGCCGCACTTCTTCGCAGATCTCCATAGGAAACATTGACGAAACCTGACACCAAAAGACACCTATGCACCCGGCTTCCCTAGGTGAGGTAACTCGAGTACTCCGGTACTCCTGTGGGTATTGACTATCCAAGTGTCCTAGTCTAAAGTGGTTTTGTCGTAGTCCATCCGGAAGTGCCCTTAATCTACAACTTTGTAACTTTTACGTTCTCATTATAAGTCAATGGTAACTCGTGACTGTGTTTAGACACTGCACGCATCTCCCGTGGGTCTCCTACTTCCTAACCTTTGGTTGTCTAGTGTAGCCCCAGCAATTCCCTAGGCCCTAGGCCTATTCACTATTTCTGAAGTGGTTCTTATACCACTTACTTAGTATATGGTTTGTGAGGCCCCTAGGGCAAAACTGTATTTGTGCAACTTATCGTATGCTATTTAAGTAACTTGTGATGTACTTCGATCTCTGACCTCATAAAGAGTTCAGAGGGGTTGTGTTAGAAATAAATACATATATATTTGATATATACCTTGTGTGGTGTCCCTTCATTTGGTAGTCAAGGGATTATAATTGGTAAAACAAACAGCTTCACATGCTCTTTGGAGTTTAGCCTAAGACTGCTGGTCCATGCTACCACTAGGATAGCTTGTCTATAAGGTTGACTTTACAATCACCATCAATAAGGGTCGTTAGACTGGTGCAAGGTGCCCACTAGAATAGTGGACATCATATGCCAGGCGAACTTCTCACATTGGTGAGCAGCGGATGGGATAAGAGCTTGAATTTGTTTTACCATATAATCTTGTAATATCATTTGAAAGATCACATTAAGGTACCAGTAGGTACATATAAATCAAATCTTATAATACTTTAAGTTCTACTGAACTTAGTTGTTGTAGAGCAAAGGGCTTAGCACACCCTGACTACAACTCTAGAGAGGTTCTAGTAGAAAACGTTTAGTGTAGGTAGGTGCACATACCACACCTCACTAGAAAATGTCCTTAGGAGGAGAGCCTAGAGTGCCTATCCCCACAGAAGTTGACCCTCCAAGGGCACCGAAGTATGACACATTTACTTTTCATGAGTTGAGAAGTCTATGTTCAGTCAGAAGATTAAGACAAGGACAAAGCCCCACCTCTAGGCACCTGATAGATATATTAGTGGAGTATGATGAAGAACAGGCATCTAACCTAGATCCATCAGGCAGTACAGAGGAGGACCATCCGTCAGCAGATGATCCCACTGGTAACAACTAGGGAGATCCTGATGCTGTAGTGGATATTAGCCAGGTGGAAGTCAGAGAACTGAACCAGGTTAACCTAGGACTACTTGGGACTGAGAATGGAAGAATCCAAACCAGACCCCCAGGTAGACCTAACAATGGGCACAGAAGGAGAAGATCACTTTCCAGTGATTCCAATCATTCTGCTGACTCAATAGGGTCCCATGCCTCAGCTCTAGGGAGAATGACTTTCCCTGAGAGAAGAGAGCAGAAGGCTAGGATAAGGGAATTCAAGCTTAGAATCAAGAGGCAAGAAATTGCCCTTGCAAAAGAGACCCTGGCTCGAGAGAGAGAGAATTATGTGGGCTAGAGTTCACTGGTGGCAGCATAATTCCTAAAGATAAGGAAAGGTTTCATGACCATAGAAACCTGAATAAAATTGTGCACCCTTATCAGGTAGGGGATGACATCTACAAGTGGATTACTGCTTTGGAGAGGGCCTGCAAAGTACAGCAGGTACCCCAGAGTAAGCATGGGCGGAAAATCCGTTACGCTCGCGGATTTTGCGGATTTTCGGTAAATTCGCAATCCACGAGATTCGCGAATTTCCCGCAAAATCCGCAAATTCGCACGCAGCGGATTTTTTTTCTTTGCGGTGTAAGTTCGCAATTGCGAACATGTAGGTGCGGCGGGCAGCAACAATCTCGCACTCGCGAAATTACAAAAATTGCAATTCTGCACAAGAAATCTACTAGCAAGCAGCATAGACCTTCTGAAAATGATGATTTTTATCAGAATAACTCCTCAGGTTGACATTTGCCTGCACTTTTTTGGATTTGAGGCCTTTTGATTTTCTTTGGATAACTTTTGGATTAGAAATCGACTTTCTCATATAAGCTTGGTGGGGCATTACAGTTGCTGTAATGCTGTTCTGCAGAAAAACGAGTTTTGCAAAAGTGAAAGCAGGTTCAAAAGTTCAAACTCATCATTAGTAACCGTTCCCTGTAGTGCTTCCTGACAAGGATTTACCTGCACTGAAAGTCTGTTTGCTGACGCGCTGCTGTAGCAGTTTGACCACGCTAGCACGCTATTGAGTTTTACCTGTGACACCTTCTTTTTAAAATCGCCGCTTGTACTGTTGTGAACGAATTACATTTGCACAGTATTATTTTAATTATTGCTGGCACATTAGTAAAGTTACCTTTTTGTGTGCACAATACCGCTTATCTCCCCGTTCCACCGCAGCTTGTGCTGTTTGTTGTGGAGGGAGTGGACTAACGCGGTACAGAGGGAGTCATTTCACCCTCACTTCCGGGGGCCATCTTGGAGAGCTGACGGTCTAGTGGTTGCACTAGGACCATCGGGAGCCTCCTATTTAGGGCGAGCATTTCCTGCCGCGCTAAAGCCAAGCATTTACCTGCACGGAAAGTCTGTTTGCTGACGCGCTGCTGTAGCAGTTTGACCACGCTAGCACGCTATTGAGTTTTACCTGTGACACCTTTTTAAAATCGCCGCTTGTACTGTTGTGAACGAATTACATTTGCACAGTATTATTTTAATTATTGCTGGCACATTAGTAAAGTTACCTTTTTGTGTGCACAATACCGCTTATCTCCCCGTTCCACCGCAGCTTGTGCTGTTTGTTGTGGAGGGAGTGGACTAACGTGGTACAGAGGGAGTCATTTCACCCTCACTTCCGGGGGCCATCTTGGAGAGCTGGCTGTCTAGTGGTTGCACTAGGACCATCAGGAGCCTCCTATTTAAAGCTCACATGGAGCAAACACGCAGCGGATACGCGCAGCGGGCGCGCCATAGGTCCGCCGGAGGTTCGCCAGAGGTGAGCCCATCTTTGCCCATCCGTGACCATCCGGGGCCTGGGGCCAGACCCCCTGGCCAAAACGTGCTTTATTCCAGGGGTGACCTATTGCAGCTTAACTTGGGCAAGTCTCATCTTGAACCGGCTACCATACATCGGCTGGCTTGTGAGGGCTTGCTAATTTCACCTAGTAGCATTAGAGGGCGTCAGCGCGCTTCTAACATCTATACCCTGAGCTATGGCCTGCTGAATACACGCTCTTTGCAGAGCCATAAGATGGAGGTCTTCACAGTTTTGGAAGACGGGGAGTTAGATGTCCTTGCGCTCACCGAAACATGGTTGGAAGATTGTTCGGCGCCAGATCTAGTGGCGGCCCTTCCAGACAATTATCTGGCAATTCATTTCAACAGGGAGGGAGCCAAGAGAGGAGGGGGAGTAGCCCTCTTTTACCAGACACGCCTCCGCGCCGAAAGGTTTCTCTCCGAAACCCTCGGGGGAGCAGAGGTCATGGGGGTTAAGCTTAGGCGGGGAGCGGTTTGTGTGGTGTTCTTGGTGGTATATCGGCCACCTTAGGCGTCTCCAGACTTCCCGACCCTCTTTACGAGACTGGTCCAGGACCTGCGCACACGATATGATAAACTGGTTGTTGTCGGAGACTTCAACTATCATTGGGAAAAATCCCCCAAAGAGGGACAAGCTTTACAGATCGAGGAGGCGATCTCCTCCTTAGGTCTTACCCAACAGGTCAAGGGACCGACACATGAGAAAGGACATGTGCTCGACTTAGTCTGGACTACCATGCCAGCCCAGGGTGCTACAGAAATTCTTCCCTGTGCATGGTCTGACCATTCTTTAATAAAGGGTAGACTCCTATTGAGGGGCCACCTGTCCAAATCTGGGGAGGGCTGGAAAATGGCCCGGAAATGGAGAAATCTTGATGGGGAGAAATTGGTACACCTCTTGGAACACCCCCCTGCAGCGAAATAGCAGGATGTCGACGTTGATGTCCTGTGTGGCCACCTCCAGCATAAACTGGGGAGTGCCATTGATGTGGTGGCACCTCTTCGCGGGGTGAAGAAGGTGGCGAGAGGAGCTGGGGCTCCTTGGTACAATGATTCCCTAAGGGAGATGAAACGTGGGGTTAGGAAGAAAGAACGGGCATGGCGTAAAAAATATGACGCCGTTGCCAAGCAAGAATACGTCTCATCCTTAGTACATTATAAACTAGCCATACAATCCAGGAAGGCTGCGTTCTTCGAGGAGAGAATAGCTGCAGCAAGAAACCTGCAAAAGGAAATCTTTCGGGTCCTGGCGGAGCTCAGGGTAAATAAAGAGCAAAGTCCCGAGTTCACTCAGGAGGACTGTCAGAGGTTTCAGGACTTCTTCGTAAAGAAGATATCCGATATTTTGGACGAAATTGCTGCAACTACACCCCTCGAATGTCCTTGCCTACCGGACTTTACCGCCCCGTTAAACATCTCACCATTAGCTGAGTTCTCCCAAATTTCCAAACAGGAACTACTTAAAATCATAGACCGAGTTAAATCGGGTTCCTTGGTGGATCCATGCCCTCCTGACGTATTCAAGCTGGCAGTACCAGGAATTAAGGAAGAAGTTCTGCATTTATTGAACACTTCTCTCCGTACAGGACAGATCCCTCAAGCTTTTAAAGAGGCTTGTCTGATTCCTTTACTGAAGAAACCTGGTTCGGACACGAAGTGTCTAAAAAAATTTCGGCCCATCTCTCAGTTGCCTTTTTTGGCTAAAGTGATTGAGCAGCATGTGTTAGCTCTACTCTCGGGCCATCTAGAGAGTAACAACCTGCTGGAGACTAATCAGGCAGGGTTCCGTGCTAATCATAGCACAGAACTAGTTATGTTATCCATCCTAGATGAGCTAAGAACTCTGGCTGACGTAAAAACACCGAGCGCCCTGATACTACTGGATCTCTCCGCGGCGTTTGATACCGTGTGTCATAAACAGCTTTTGTCGCGGTTGGGATCCTTTGGCATCATGGGTACAGCACATGCATGGCTTACATCATTCTTGCAGGGTAGGACACAACGAGTACAGCTGGGAGATTTACTTTCCACCTCTGCTCCGATCACCTGCGGGGTCCCACAGGGCTCTGCCTTGTCACCCCTACTTTTCAATATCTACCTGCAGCCATTAATCGCTCTCCTGAATAGGATGGACTGCCTAGTGTACAACTACGCCGATGATACCCAGATAATCATCCGGCTGGATGATGGCCCGGGAGCATCCACTAGGCTGCAGGACATACTAAAAGCCACGGTCAACTGGATGTCCGAGAACTCCTTGAAAGTCAACCCGGATAAGACGGAAGTGTTGCCCATTTCTATCTCGGGCAATCCTTGGAGTGAGAAATTTTGGCCTATGGAGCTGGGCACACCACCGAAACCAGCATCCGCAGTCAAAAGTCTAGGCCTATATGTGGACAACAAATTATCCATGGAAAAACAAGTTACCACGGTAGTGGGTACCTGTATAGGCCTTCTAAGACAACTAAGGAAGATCTCTGCCTTACTTTCATTCCCTACTTTGAGACACGTGGTCTCAGCCACAATTCTGGCTAGGCTGGACTACGGGAACTCCCTATACATAGGTTTGCCCCAGCGGCTGCTGGACAAACTACAGGGGGTTATGAATGATGCAGCGAGGCTGATCTATAAAAAACCCAGGACTGCTCATTCCTCTCCCTTGATGCAGGAGTTGCACTGGCTCCCAATTCGTCAGAGGATCGTCTTTAAAGGATTGTGTATCGCTCACAAGGCTCTGTATGGCAAAGCACCAAAATATTTGAAATCCCGACTATCCCCCTACACACCGGGTAGGACTTTGCGCTCGTCGGACGCTACTCTTTTGTCCCAATCCCGCTTCAAATTGTCCACGGTGGGGGGTCGTGCGTTTTCCAACCCGCTCCCAGCCTTATGGAACAAACTGGCCCCAGAACTCAGGAAGGAAAGTAACTTACTATCCTTCAGAAAAAAACTCAAAACTGTACTGTTTAAACAAGCATGGAACAGACCTTAAGTGCACAGGTGGGTTCAAGTGAATGTAACATCTCACCACGTAAATCTGGACAAACAGCACTTAGAGACCCCGGTGGTTATAACGTGCGATATAAATTAAATAAATAAAAATAAATAAAATAAATAAGGGCCCCTCCAGAGTTCAGTTGCTAGTTGCAACAATTGTATGACCCTGCTCTGACCCTCACAGCAGGCTCATAGAATAGCTACAAGTAGGCCACAAAGGTCCTGGAAAAAAAAATTGCACTGCAACAGAAAGCAAATTACAGATAAGGAAGCAGGTGCCAGACTGGAATTTTAAAACAGTGACACATTAATAAATCAACCCCAAATTAATTCATGTCAGTTGAAGCAGGCAGGTGTGCTTGCTTTTTCCCCCCATAATCTACAGTGATGATGAACCAGAGGGTGGCATAAAGCATTGATGTACCAAAGGGTGACATGGGTGCAACAGAGGGTGGCAGGGGTGAAACAGAGGGTGCTGGGAACCTGTGATGATGAACCAGACGTAAAAACAACATAATCGTGACCGTTGCGAGCAAACATGTAAGTTCGCAATTGCGAACTGTTACAAAACCCTCGCGAACTGTCAGAAATCCTTGCGAACTGGCAGAAATCCTTGCGAACACAAAAAAATCCGCTAATTCGCGAGAATTCGCAGATTTTGCGGATTGCAAGTTCGCAAATTTGCAAAATTTGCGAACGCTAGATTCGCAAAATTCGCCCATGCCTACCCCAGAGTCAGTGGGCAGCACTTTTATAGCTCTCCTTTGCAGACACAGGTAGAGATAAGCTCCTAACAGTTAATGAACAGGATGCTGACAACTACATTCTCCTCAAGAGTGCTCTGATAGATGGGTTTGGCTTAACCACTGAGCAGTACAGGTTGCTGTTCAGAGACACCCAGAAGACACAGACTCAAGACTGATCTGACTTTGTAGCTTGTGCCACTAAGGCTCTGGAAGGCTGGTTCCTGGCAGTAAGGTCAATGACTATACAGGATTGTATATCTTGATTATGAGAGAACAGATTCCTAATAATTGTCAGAACCAGTTATTGCATCAACACCTGATTGACTCTGATCTGACCTCCCCCCAAGAATTGGGTAAGAAGGCAGACAAATGGGTCAGAACCAGGGTGAAGCATAAGGTACAGAACCAAGGTGGTGATCAGAAAAAGAAAAACCAAAAGGGTGGGGAGAAAGCAAAAGACCAGAAGTCCTCTCAAGGTCCCCAAAAAGCTTCTACTGGTGGGGGTCCCCAACAACCTAAAAAGAAAGAAGGTCTAAAGAAACCAAGGTGTAATTTTTGTAAAACTAATACTCACTGGACCAGTGATTGCACCAACAAGGAGGCAGCTCCAACCACTATTGCCCCTAAGGGAACTGTTCCCCCCATTACAGCTAATAGTGGTGGTTCTCAACAAAAGGGTGTAGTAGGGTTAACCCTGGGAACTGAGGTGGATTCTGGCCTAGTCAGAATACCAACTCAAGCTGTTCTTGTCTGTGATGTGGACATGGCTTTGTCCACTACTGTGAGCCCCAGTAACTTGGGCAAGTACAGACAGACACCTTTAATTAATAACAAAGTGTCTCAGGTCTACAGGGACACATGTGCAAGCGTCACTATGGTGACACCCAACTTTGTGAACCTTTGGCAGATCATACTAGGTGACAACTAACTGATGATCAATGCAAGCAATGGCACTACCACTCAAAGTATGGCAATTGTTAATTTCTCCTGGGGAGGGGTAACTGGCCTCAAGAGAGTTGTTGTTAGTTCAGACCTCCCTGTAGAATGTTTGCTTGGCAATGACCTAGAATCTTCGGTCTAGTCTGAAGTGGAGTATAGGACTCATGCAGAGATGTTAGGTATATCCACACATGTCCATGCTGTGACCAGGTCACAGGCCAAAAAGTGCAACACTGAACGGGCCCTGGATCCTGCAAATATGGACCAGTTGCCTACCAAGAGGAGAAGCAGTAGGGTTAAGGCAGTGCCTTCCCCCTTGCCTCAGAATGAGGATCAGCCTTCCCAGGAAGCTGACTGTGAGACCCAAGAAGGAACTGTCCTAGAAGAGCGTGAGCCTGATCAGGTTGAGTTTCTTGGGACGGGGGACCTTCAAGGGCGGATCTGAGGCAGGCACAGTTGGACTGCCCTTCTCTTGAGCCCCTCAGACAGAATGCTGCTGCTGAGGCTGCTGGGAATGCTACAGGTACCCATAGAATGTATTGGGATAAAGGGCTCCTGTATTCGGAGGCTAGAGACCCCAAGCCTGGTGCTTCCAGGAGGTTGGTCATACCTTTGGCATTCAGGGGCTTCCTTCTCACCTTAGCCCATGATATTCCCCTAGCAGGACATCCTGGCCAGAACAAGACTTGGGACAGGCTTGTCCTCCACTTTCACTGGCCTCACATGTCAGAAGATATCAAGGAGTTTTGTCGCTCCTGTGTCACCTGCCAAGCCAGTGGCAAATCAGGTGGCACCACAAATGCCCCCCTAATACCACTACCTGTGGTGGGGGTTCCCTTTGAAAGAGTTGGGATAGACATTGTTGGACCAATGGATCCCCAAACAGCATCTGGGCACAGGTTTATTCTGGTGGTAGTGGATAATGCCACCAGATACCCAGAAGCTATTCCCCTAAGGACCACAACAGCACCTGTTGTGGCAAGAGCCCTCCTGTGAGTTTTCTCAAGAGTGGGTTTTCCGAAGGAGGTTGTCTCAGACAGAGGTGCAAACTTTATGTCTGGATATTTGACTGCTATGTGGAAAGAGTGTGGAGTGAACTACAAGTTCACCACACCCTACCATCCACAGTGCAATAGTCTGGTGGAGAGATTCAACAAGACTTTAAAGGGCATGATCATGGGTTTACCTGAAAAGCTTAGGCGAAGATGGGACATCCTTCTGCCCTGCCTTTCGTTTGCTTACAGAGAGGTCCCACAGAAGGGGGTTGGCTACAGCCCTTTTGAACTTCTGTTTGGGCACCCTGTAAGAGGACCCCTTTGTCTGGTGAAGGAGGGATGGGAGTTACCTCTCAAAGCTCCAAAACAAGACATTTTGGATTATGCACTTGGTCTCCGCTCCAGGATGACTGAGTATATGAAAAAGGCATCCAAAAACCTTGAGGCTAGCCAGGAGCTCCAAAAAGCCTGGCATGATCAAAAGGCTGTGCTGACTGTTTACCAGCCAGGGCAGAAAGTGTGGGTGTTGGAGCCAGTGGCCCCAGCAGCCCTCCAAGACAAATGGTCTAGACCCCACACTATTGTTGAGCAGAAGGGAGAGGTATCCTATTTGGTTGATCTTGGAGCTCCCAGGAGCCCCCACAGGGTGCTTCATGTCAACAGATTAAAACCATATGTTGACAGGACAGGCATGGGCTTGCTCATGGCTACAGATGAGGGACAGGAGGAGGAGAGTGACCCTCTCCCAGACCTGCTTTCTCAGAACCCTGATGATGGTTCGGTTGATGGTGTAGCCTCGGCAGGCAGCCTCACTAACCAACAGCAGCAGGACTGCAGACAAGTTCTACAGTCCTACAGACATAAGTTTTCTCTGACTCCAAGTCAGACTAGCTGGTGCACCATTGAGGTGGACACTGGTGGCAGTCTGCCTGTGAAGAGTAAAATCTACAGGAAACCTGATCATGCCAGGGACTGTATAACGACAGAGGTCCAAAAGATGTTGGAGTTGGGAGTCATTGAGCCCTCAGAGAGCCCTTGGGCCAGTCCTGTAGTCCTAGTGCCTAAACCTCACAACTAAGATGGTAAGAGAGAGATGAGGTTTTGCGTGGATTACAGAAGCCTCAATGCTGTCACTAGGACAGATGCCCACCCAATACCAAGAGCAGATGAGCTCATTGGCAGATTGGCTTCTGCCAAGTTTTTGAGTACATTTGACTTGACAGCTGGCTACTGGCAGATCTGACTAGCTGAGGATGCAAAAGCCAAAACAGCATTTTCAACCCCAGGAGGTCATTATCAATTTGTGGTAATGACCTTTGGCTTGCAGAATGCACCTGCCACATTCCAAAGGTTGGGGAACAAAGTCCTCTCAGGTCTGGTTGACTACTGTGCAGCTTATCTTGATGATATTACTGTCTTTAGCTCCACTTAGGAAGATCACCTGATCCACCTGAAGAATGTGTTGGAGGCTCTGCAAAAGGCAGGCCTAACTATTAAGGCTACCAAGTGCCAGATAGGGCTGAGCAAGGTTGTATACCCAGGCCACCTGGTAGGTGGAGGTCAGGTACAACTATTGGAGAGCAAGATCCAGACCATAAAGGACTGGACTCCACCCACCACCCAGACACAGGTCAGAGCTTTCTTGGGCCTGTCTGTGTACTACGGGAAGTTTGTTAATAACTATGGGTCCATTGTGACTCCTCTTAATGACAACCTCAAAGAAAATGGCAAAGAAAGTTCAGTGGACAGTACGTTGAACATTCATATTAAATGTATTAACAAGATTTGTATGCCATTTTAGCCAAACAGTCCACCGCAACCTTGCATGAGGTACTGTGCTTAAAGTTGGTTATTTTATAATAACTCTGAGGGCTGAACAGCCCACCGCAATCGAGCGTGTGGCGCTGCGAGTAGGAATTATGTCTTCTTTGGTTCAAAAAGAATCTTTCTGTTTTCTCTCACGTTTGGCTTCTGAATAGAGAAGACTTGTCACCTTGGAACAATAAACAATGTCTTGACAAGAGACCATCCTTGAGGCTTTCACTTAAGTGTGAGACACAGAGTGGCGGCCACACTACTATTAATAAAAGGTCGCACTCAAGCCCTCAATCAGTTCCCCGTGGAATCCATTTAATGCTGCCCTAATGAGAGCCCTGTGACTTTCTTAACAGGACTCGAAACGCGTCGGCTACGGCACTAGTTTGCATAAAATTCTTGTTAATACATTTAATATGAATGTTCAAGTTTAAAAGGAATGTTTAAACTTTGACTCATGTGGTTCTTAAAAGAAATAGTGCACCACATTGTGGAAACTGAATGCATATTTAATATTGGCAAACTCTTTCTGTCCATGATTAACTGTTTTTTGATAATTGGAATGAAATGATATATGTTGACTTAATGTTCTTTTTAGGTCACATGTACATTAGTCCTTTTTTGTTAAGGTCTATTGATGATTAATTCAATGTTTTTTGTATGTTATTTGTATATTAGTCTTTTGTGAAAATTCAGTCGCTAGAGGTTGAGTTGATAATGTTGATTCTCTTGCCTAAAAAATAATCATCTAAAAAACTGATTCTAAAGATACTGACAAAATAAATTGTCCTGGTAAAACTAATTCATTTAGCTTTACCTATTGTCTTACTGAGTGATTTAGTATTCAGGATATGGGCATAAAGCTCTGCCCACTTTCCGTCCATCTTTTTAATTGGCTTCTGTCCCTGTCCTTTGTAAATGGCAGCTTTTCATTGGCCTATAGGCTTAGTAGTACCACCTTAGTACAGCCTTGTTTCTTCTTGTAACCTTCCATGAGGACACCCCGTTACATGAGTTGTTACTCCCTAGGTTTTAATTACAGCCTCAAGGCACTATTTTCTTAAAAGGCTTCAGACAAGACACACAATAGGTCCTAAGCTAGGCTGGCAGTGGTTACTTTGCTCACGAGAACATCTCACATTTATATGGGACCGTCTATAAATTTCCCTTCATCTGCTCCACACAGAGTACAACCTAATCCGAAAATAATGTAATAATTCTTTTGTCACATTTCAAAGCTACTAATTGTATATATGGACATTGCTATTTGAATGTACTCGTACACTGTCTTGCATGCAATGCATAATGGGTAGGGTGGATTTACCAAATCTTCTGCAGAGTGCAGTACCATATGTGAGCAAAAGAGGTGTGAAGTGCTGGTGCCTTGCTCCCTATGGATCTCTAGGAGCAGTTTGCAGTACTGCACTTAGACATGCAGTCCTGGTGCCTTGCTCACTAGAGACCTCTAGCAGCAGTTTTTGTTACTGCACCAAGACATGAAGTGCTGGTGCCTTGCTCACAAGGGTCCTCTAGGAGCAGCTTGCGATACTGCACCGAGACATACAATGCTGGTGCCTTGCTCACTAGGGACCAGTAGGAGCAGCTTGCGATACTGCACCTGGACATTCAGTACTGGTGCCTTGCTCACTAGAGACCTCTAGCAGCAGTTTGTGCTACTGCACCAAGACATGAAGTGCTGATGCCTTGCTCACAAGGGTCCTCTAGGAGCAGCTTGCGATACTGCACTGAGACATACAATGCTGGTGCCTTGCTCACTAGGGACCACTAGGAGCAGCTTACGATCAGTAATGGGAGACCTATTGCATTGCAAATGCTTTTATTGTTGTTGGGTGTCAACTGTCTTCACCATTTGGTGCTTAGTCCAGCCTCTCCTTACGTCAGATGACCTCCCTGGAAGCCTCTGTGCGTGGTGACCATCTTCAGATTCTTTTTTTTCCCTGGAGATAGTTTGTCCATTTAATGTCCTGTGGGCTTTCCCTTGATTGTACCTTATTTATGTCCTTGTTTACTCTCTCGCATGATTTCCATGGGAGACAGTTGCGTCACATGTGAATCCAGAACATTCTCAAGCTGCAAAACTACTCCTACAGGTAAGTAACCATTTCATTTTGCAGTGTGAATCTTTTCTTGATTCACATGCTGTGCATCGATTTTGTAGCTGTTGATTTACTGTGGTGGTTGGTTTGGAGATGAGGTTGAGCTTGAAAAGTAGTGCTTCAGTACTCCCTGCCCAATTGTGACTCTCTTCACCTGGTCGTCGATGCAGTAGTGTCTTGTAAACGTGTGAATTGACGACCATGTGCTTGCCACACGTGGGTCATTCAGCAGAACATTTGCCAGGAAGGTAACCATAGCTCCCTTCTTTCTTGTGAAGGCTGCTTGCGATTTACTTTCTAGCTGCAAGCCAGCTTTTTTGTGACACCAAGCCCTTAATTTATGTTGTCTGCAGAATGCTCAGGTCCTACGGATTTGTAAAAACTACACGACATGGCACCACCAACGTTGGTTAGACTCTTATTTAATGGTCAAATCGGAGTAGTTCAGTCGTGCTTTCTCAGAAACTCCTCTTCACATTTTCACCAGAGAGGTCGGTAGTGTGAAGGGAAACAAATCCGCCTCAGCTGAGTAGGCTTACCCTATGCATTGCGAGTAGGCTTACCCTATGCATTGCTGTGGTTAATCAAGCTTGGAGGATTAAAGGTTCCCACACTTTGTGCATCATATCACTATAAAAAAAAAATAGGCTAAGTGCTACTGCTCTAACAATGACCAAACAGGATGAAAACATTGGAGAACTGATAGAGGGATTAAATATTTCAGAAAATTGCAGACAGGCAGCTACTATGAAAATATTACAGCAACTGGTAGAGAGGTTACCTTCGTGGTTGAGGCACACAACGCATTCAGAACAGAGTATTTTGTTCTTGGGTTAAATTCCCAACTGCAGATGCATACACAAGGTTATTTCTAACCCTGGGCGAAGAACTACGCTCCGTTCGCGGAGTTTGCGGAGTTTCGGCAACTCCGCGCTCCGCGGAGAACGCGAAGTTGTTGAATACTCCGCAAACTGCTGTGTAGCGTAGTTCTCGCACGCTCAATAGCATTTTCGCGTGCGCGAGGATGCTTGTCGGTAAGATCGAGTTGCCGAACACGCAGAAACTGCAATCTGGCACAGAATAACTCGCGAACACGTTAGTAGTGACCGGAAATAAGGGGACGCGAGCGGGCAGGACAAACCTCATGGGTAACTTCGCGCGCTACACATCCCGAGCATGCAGGCAATCAATCAATCAATCAATCAGGATATTTGTATAGCGCGCTACTCACCCAGAGGGTCTCAAGGCACTTGGGGGAGGGGGGTCCGCTACTGCTCGAACAGCCATGTCTTGAGTTGCTTCCTGAAGCAGAGGTGGTCTTGGGTCAGGCGGAGGTGGATGGGGAGGGAGTTCCAAGTCTTGGCTGCCAGGTAGGAGAAGGATCTTCCTCCCATGGTGGATCTTCGGATGCGTGGCACGGCGGCGAGGGTGTGGCTGGTCGATCGTAGCTGGCGGGTGGGAGTGTAGAAGGTCAGGCGGTTGTTGAGGTACCTGGGGCCCAGGTCGTGGAGGGCCTTGTGTGCGTGGGTGAGGAGTTGGAACGTGATTCTCTTGCTGACGGGGAGCCAGTGAAGGTCTCTCAGGTGTCCGGAGATGTGGCTGTGTCAGGGGATGTCCAAGATGAGTCGTGCGGAGGCATTCTGGATGTGTTAGAGTCTTTTCTGGAGTTTGGCTGTGGTTCCGGTATAGAGGGTGTTTCCGTAGTCCAGTCGGCTGGTGAAGAGTGCCTGTGTGACCGTCTTCCTGGTTTCGGTGGCGAGCCATGGGAAGATCTTTCGAAGCATGCGTAGGATGTTGAAGCATGATGATGAGACGGCGTTGACTTGTCTGGTCATCGAGAGGGAGGAGTCCAGGATGAAGCCCAGGTTGCGTGCGTGGTCCGTTGGTTTAGGTGCGCTGCCCAGGGCAGGGGGCCACCAGGAGTCGTCCCAGGCGGAGGGTGATGATCCAAGGATGAGGACTTCCGTCTTGTCTGAGTTCAGTTTCAGGCGGCTGTTCCTCATCCACTCGACTACGTCTTTCATCCCTTCGTGTAGGTTGGTTCTGGCGGTTCCTGGGTCGTTGGTGAGGGAGAGGATCAGCTGGGTGTCGTCGGCGTAGGAGATGATGTTGAGGTTGGGTTGGCGTACGATGGCTGCGAGGGGGCTCATGTAGACGTTGAAGAGGGTGGGGCTGAGTGATGATCCTTGTGGTACGCCGCATATGACTTCGGTGGCCTTGGATCTGTACGGGGGAGGCGGACTCTCTGGGTTCTTCCCGTGAGGAACGAGATGATCCACTCCAGTGCCTTCTCTTGGATTCCGATGTTGCTGAGGCGCTGCACTAGGGTGCGGTGGCAGACCGTATCGAATGCTGCGGAGAGGTCCAGGAGGATGAGGGCCGCTGTTTCCCAGTTGTCGAGCAGGGCTCGGATGTCGTCAGTGGCTGCGATGAGGGCGGTCTCGGTGCTGTGGTTGGTGCGGAAGCCGGACTGCGAGTGGTAGAGGCTGGTTGGGCGAGCGCAATTGGTGATCCACTGTGTGAGGTTGTTGGCTGCTTGGTTGGGGTCCGTTGAGCTGGTGGGCGGGTTCTGGCTCAGTGCAGCTGGTCGGTGGTGATCTTGTTCCAGTTCCTGCGGGGAACCTGTTGCGGGTGGTGGTGAGTCGTGGTCTTTCTGAAGCTGAAGTGGACGCAGCTGTGGTCTGTCCAGTGGAGCCTGGTGGAGTGGCTGAAGGAGATGTACTTGCTGGAGGAGAAGACTGGGTCAAGCGTGTGTCCGGCGTAGTGGGTGGGGGTGTTCACCAGTTGCATGAGTCCGAGGTTGGCGAGGTTGTCCAGCAGGGTGGTGGTGGTGTTGTCGTTGTTGTTCTCCAGGTGGAAGTTGAGGTCTCCTAGGAGGATGTAGTCGGCGAGGGCGTGCGGGCTGATGAAGTCTGCGATGTCTTTGCTGAATTGTGTGCGAGGTCCTGGGGGTCTGTAGATGAGGGTGCCTCTGAGTGTGGTCTTGGGGTCAGTGTGTATCTGGAAGTGAAGATGTTAAGCGGCTGCGAGGGTGTCGTCTGAGTTGGTCGTGATGCGGATGGTGTTCTTGTGGACGATGGGGATGCCTCCTCCTGTCTCGTTGACGCGGTCTCTCCAGGTGATCTTGTATCCGTGCGGGATGGCGACGGCGATGTCGGGCGCTGAGGAGGCGTTCATCCATGTTTCCGTGAGGAAGGCGACGTCTGGAGATGTGGTGTCGAGCAGGTTCCAGAGTTCCACGGCGCTCCCGAAGGAGGAAAATGGCTTGCGAACGGGTCAAGCAAGCTACTACGCATGCTCGCGGAGCTATGCGTAGTTCGCGGAGTGCAAGTGCATCTTCGCGTAGCTCGCGGAGTGCGGCTACGCGAACTACGCCCAGGCTTAGTTATTTCATAAATACGTTGAAGGTGAACAACTTGATGAGTGTTTTCCATATGTGGACTTAGAAGTCCCATTAACATACCAAGAGCATATTAATTGGTTTAAAGGAGCCATACCCCATAGAAGAGAACATGTGAGACTGTCCGCTCAGTAGTAAAGGAGCGACTTGGCCAGTCTTAACATCATACACACCGCAAACTTTACAAGGATATAGTAAGACTTTACAGGAATCTTACACAATATGTAATGAGAACATTAACAGCTCAACCTGTGGTGGTTACTAGGCTATACAGCCACTCATGGCTACCTCGGGTATTAGCCCACTCACACTAAATGCGACGATAGGAAAGGTTCCCACCAGCCGGGAGCAAATCCTGTTCTGCATAGCACAAAAAAACAACACAGCTTGAAGCAGTTTTTCCCATACAGACCCAGAGGAAAAACACAGAATACACACAATTTGCTTCCTGATGGGGATGGCTCCCCAGTTAGAGGAATGCGCCACTTGGGGTACAGTTTTCGCTGCTGTATCCACCAGAACACATGGTACCCCTTCAATAGCATACTGTAACAAGATTGACACTCTGCACACCTATGTATGAAACCAAATCTATATAAAGTAACTTCAATAGCAGTCATACCAGATGTACTGAAGCAGATTCAGGAGTACAAGGCAGAGCCTGCCTTAGATCTCGGAATGAGGCCGATGGACAATTGTGGTCAGGTTTCTAACATTATGTTGAGTAGCATAAAAAGGAAGGCAGCAGCAGTGGCTTTACGCCAACGCCTAAGGGAATTAACTCCCACCAGCAGGAGGGCAAATTACCTAAGATTATCGAAGACACATATGCCTCTATAGGCAGAGATAATCTCAGAGCCAAACCTGGGAAACCAAGAGTAAAGAGTAGCACTAAAAGAGAGAACTCTAAGCAAGCACATGATTCTTCAAAGAAGAAATGGGATAATAAACAAAATATAAACAGAACAAAACACTGTCATGGGCGGATCTCTTTATCAGGAACACACCAATCGGAGATATACTTTGCAAAACCGTGGAACTATTAGGAAACCTGATAGGTATTAGGATACGGAGTTCCTTTCTGATGTGTCCTTCGACGTGATGGGGCTTTGGCCCTTCCTGGCAGGGGGGGATGGCGGCGGGCATGATGGCCGTCACAATCTTGTGTTGAAGGACTGGAAGATTTGGCCCTTCTGGTTCGTGTGGCTCCTTCGCTCCTCCCTGCCCTGCACTGGTGGACGGTGCAGGAAAAGCTGTGGCAACCCTTTCCTCCGGCGGTCCAGACAACCGATGCCAGTGCCTTTTGGGGGGGGGGGGGTGGTCGCTGGAGTCCGGCTCCTTCAGGGTCACTGGTCCCTGCCAGAGCTGGGGTCTGCCGTTGCAACCCTTTCCTTCGGCGGTCCTGACAACAGAAGCCAGTGCATTTGGGGGGGGAGGGGGGGGTAAGATGCTGGAGTTCGGCTCCCTTCACAGTTGCTGGTCCCTTCCAGAGGAGCGGTGTTCTAATTAGCTGGAGTTGACGGCAGGGTCTCAAACTGCCATGGGATTCTGCAGTTTGTTGATGGGGCGCAATGTGGTGCTGCGTTCAGACAACATGGTGTTGGTGGCATACCTGAAACATCATAGGGGGGGTCCAGGTCTAAACCTCTGAATGCTGAGGTGATCCCCTTGTTTTGTTGGGTGAAGGGGCATCTATTGTCTCTCACAGCTGTAAATATCTGGGGTGCGGACGACAGGGTAGGGATACCCTCTGTTGTTATTTTCCCACCTCCCTGGAGTTGCGTCTGACTCCAGTGGCGTTTCGGCTTGTGTGCAGGAGGTTTGGTTGTCCCTATCTCGTCCTCTTTACTTCCCAGCACAATGCTCAATTGCCTCGGTTCTGCTCCTGTGTCCATCAGGAGGGGGCGTGGGGGTGGATGCTCTGACCATTCCTTGGCCATCACGCCTGCTGTATGCTTTCGCTCCGCTTGCTCTGATCCCCCGGTTTTTGGCTCATGTGGAGCGGGAAGCCCAGGAAGTTGTAGTTGTAGTACCGTTTGGCCTTGTCAGTCTTAGTTTCCCACTCTGAGGCTGTTGGCAGTACAGCGTCCCTGGTTTATCCCTTGCTTTCCGTCTGCGCTGCAGTCTTCTCCGATGTGGTTTCTTTTGTGGTTTCCTCTTGTGGGGCTGGCTGAAACAGGTCATCATGTTGGCCTACTCTCTTTAGGGTTGCCCTCCTCCAGCGGGTGAGCAGGGGCAGTCTACCCGGGCGGTGGTGGCCTCATGGGTTGAGGTTCAGGGGTTTCCCGGTCAGAAATCTGTAGGGCAGCTACTTGGGCGTCCTCTAATACTTTTGTGGGCATTATCAGATCCAGAATTTGCTGGGGGATGGTGTTCATTTTGGTTTGGGGATCCTGCTGGCTGTGTGCTCCTGACTTTTTGTTTTTATCTGTCAATAAATAACTGGGTTTTGCCGCCTGTCATTTGTCCTGGTGGTTTGTTGTTGATGGATGCCAGTTGTTGCTTGCTTATTCTCACTTTGTTTTTTAATGGGACAAGGATAGGAGAGGAGGATGTTTATGTTCTCCACGTTGGAGGGAATGGGGTAGGGCTAGCATTCCTTCCTTCTTTTTTTCCAATTAGTAAGATAGGATTATCTCACTTTTTTTATGAATGGGTAGAGGACAACGGACCAGGAGTAATGAAGATTACCGGTAAAAAAAAATAGGGCATTAAGTATCAAAAAAAGAATAACTCAGCCACATGAAGCAACAGGTGACTCACATCAATTAAAGTCTAAACATGCTTCCAAGCAAACTTTACATTTGGTGATTACCAAACTGAACACATTTACTTTCTTTCAGGTACTGGGCACCCTGGTGAGAATGCCTGTTTCATCCTTAGCTCTGTGTCCCTCCCTGAGCTACACCGCACCGGAAAACTCCAGCCCACCTACCCTTCCTTGACTTTTAAGCAGAGGTACTTCGAGGACCACAATAACTGTTCAGGGATAGTTGTTGTTTTTAACAAAAAGTATGGGAACTGCTTTTATAAACACTTCAAAAGCATGGGGCATGCGAGTCTCCGTAGATGCTGTCCACTTCGACCTCTGTTAATATGCACATGTCCATCAAGGTGAGTAGTGTGTGTGACAGGGAGGCAGCCACCAGGGTCACATTCAGATGGTGTGCTCTGATCATATGAACCCCTGGGGCCTCAGGGTAATGGTCCAGGAGAAAGAGGAAAGCAATGATATCCTTGGATAGCATCAAAGAGACACTACCACAGAGGAAGTGGTTACAGGGAGTGGGTCAGTTTTTAAATTGCAAATGATAGAGACAGCTTTCTCAGAGAGATGCCTTGAGTAAGGTAGGGAGTTTGTTTTATTACGGGTTTTTTAGTGCAGGAGGTGCAGTTGCATTGAGACCCATGCTCACAACACTATAATTCAGGGACCTAGTGTTTTTGGTCAATTTCGGTTTTGGTTTGATATATTTGTCATTGGGAAATGAGGCAATTTTGGTCCCTCATAGGCGAGGGGTGCGGAATGAGAACAAGCCCCGCTCCCATTGCTATTGAGGAACAAATATGGAGGGATTTTGTCTCCAACCTCTACGCAAGTAATAATGCAGAGAACCCCCAAGTGTGGCGACAAGAAATGAGGGACCCATTAGAACCTTTTACAGAAAAGGACATAGATTTGTCTATTAATGAAATGCGACATTCCGGGGCCATGGGCCCGGATGAAGTGCCCATCAACGTTTTAAAACAGAACAGGGCTAAATGGTGCAAGTTACTTTGTCCAGTCTTTAATATTTGTTTACTAAGAGGTAAGGTTTTACCGTCCTGGAAGGGAAGTATCCTTGTGCCGTTGTTTAAAAAAAGGAGACCGCCTATCCCCCCAGAATTACCGCCAGATTGCCTTACTGGATGCAATCGGCAAAGTTTTCACAAGATGTCTGCTCAAGCGGATAAATATCTGGGTGGAGCACTCGGGTGTTCTTCCACTTGAGCAGACGGGCTTTAGGAAAAATCACGGTACCTTGGACAACCTGGCAGCCCTTCAGGTATTAACAGACAAATATATTGGAGCCAGAAAGGGGAGAGTCTATGTGGCATTCATAGATTTCTCCACGGCCTTTGATAAGGTCAATCGTCAACTACTGTGGAGAAAGTTACATGCTCTAGGAATGCCCCATGGTCTCTTAGGTCTGGTACAAGACTTACACGATAACACATGGTGCAGAGTATTATTGGGAGGGGAAAGAGGCTTATCCCAGCTCATACCTTCTGCAAATGGCCTCAAGCAGGGCTGTCTTTTAGCCCCCCTCTTATTTTCCCTTTACGTTAGTGACCTGCCCGATACTATATCCGCAGGTGAAGGCATTGCCCCACGCTTGGGAGATTCATATATCTCTTGCCTAATGTACGCGGATGATATACTGATTTTAGACCTCACCCCAAAAGGACTCAATAATCGTCTTCAATTACTACATACATTCTCCGAAGAGCATTTCCTGAAAATAAACATCTCTAAAAGTAAGGTAATGTGTATGGAGGGGAGAAAAAAACTGAGGTTAGAAAACTTCAACTGGGAATTGGGAGGTCAAAAATTAGAAAGAGTGTCATCTTACGTATTTTTGGGCAAGGTTGTCAAAAGTAATTTAAGCAATAAACCCCATATTGAAAACAGCACCCACAAGGCAAAATCACAGGGAAACGGCCTAAGAGCACTATATAAATCGACTGGTAAAAGGCACTTTGGGTATCTGTTGGAGGCATTCCGGGCAAAAGTCCCCCCAACTCTGCTTTATGGCATAGAGTTTATCGACTTAGTTGAATGGGGTTTTTTAGACACTGTTGAGGGATCCCTCTTGAGAAGTTTAATCTCGGCTAATAATAGCTGTAGTACAGCTGCTCTTCATTTGGAACTCGGGCTAAGAAGCAGCTGGGCACAGGGTTTGGCAGGAGTCATTCGCTGGGTAATATGTCTGATTAAGGGACAACCAGCAACATTAAGATCCCTAATTAAAAAAGAGTTGATGGGCCCACTACAAGAGTATTCAATGCTTATAAAGAACTATAGGAAGGCCCTCACACTCTTGGATTTGGAGGAAGTCTCCCTCCTAGATCTTTCTACACATCAACTAAAGCTCACTTTAAAACATGCCACCTGGAAGTTGAGCTATGAAAGGGATCGTAACCTGATTTCACAAAAAAAGGGGACAAACCAAGCTGTTGACTCTTGTTTGTTAAGACAAATACAACCATATGTCACTTGGAATATGCCCCATGGCTTGCGCCGCTTTTGGCTACTCCTCAGGCATGATCTACTTCCATTGAATAAGCTACTGGCCAAATGGTATGGCACATCCAACATATGTAATTTTTGTAATAGCGCAGTCCAAGACTCCATACATGTCTTATTAGTTTGTCCAGCATTAATGGCCCATCGTCGGCTGTGGGTAAAGCCCGTATGTATTCAGCTTGGTATTTTATCTGCTAGATCTTTGATTGATGCAATCTTTTGTCCTCCGAATGAATTCTTTTGCCATAGAATTTTTAATTTTTTTAAATGTTTCTTAGAATTGTATTAGTTGAATGGCATGACATTTTGTATATTTCTGTAGAATAGGTGGATAACATGTGGTCTAATCTTAATATGTTTAACCTGTATTCTTGTAATATGTGGATCTCCACGGAGTTCCAAAATCATATTTATAAATAAATAATAATAAAAAAAAATAATAATAATAATATAGCGTAGATTAGGAGCTACAGAAAAATAACCCTGAAATAATCTCCTAAACGCCGTCCCTGTGCTCACCCCCTACCCTCCCACACTCCCTATTCTCGTCTCACATCTTTGAAGGGGGGCCCAATGGCAAAACATTTTGCTTAGGAAAGGCTCAGAGGAAAAAATGTTTTAAGACCTCTGATCTATTGTTTTTGGACTAGGCTGCATTCAGTTGAACACTTGTGGTGCATCAGTGTTGCATCACCTTTAATGCGGAATTATATTGTAGCAGTATTTATATAGCACTTTCCATACCTGTTAACGCTTAAGCACTTTCTGGCGATAAACCTACATTATTTATATGGTGCTTGCGACACCACTGCAGAAATCATGAAACACTTTGATTTGGACCTGATTCCTTGACACCCTTCAGACTGCATGGTTGACAAGGGGTTTGTTTTTTTACAGTTTTGTCTGTTTGATATATGCACTTGACACTATGCTATTACTGTCTGTCTGCAAGGTCACCTACAAGTGGTGACTATTTTAATAAAATGTATATAGATTTAGACAATTTCTGAACTAGGTGTACACGTTTTTAGCAAGTACATTTGAGTAATAGCAACTTTGCACCAGAGCAGTCTGTCACCTCTGATCTTATCTAAAGAGCAACTATTACTGTCTAATGCATCCACAGAAAATAAGTTAATCAGAACTTTATTCATAGACTTTGTATGCACCATGTTAAGGCATTACTTTTGTGGTTTTTGCAGTTTTGTTTAAAAAAAAAAAAAAGACATATCCGTTTGAACAGTATGAACCCTAGGTTTACTGTTTTATGTGCAATAGTTTAATTAACTGAAAAACAGATATAGTCTAAATTGTTTAAAATGTATTTTTAAAAGAGTGTATTGAGAAAATAAAAATGAAGCCAGTGCCATATCCAGGGGCGCAGTGAGCATACAAACTTCCATTTTTAGGTCGAGCAGACCTAACCCTCAATGCGTGAGCATTGATGGTGTCTGCTTCAGACCTAATGTTACCCGCATCTGGGAATGTGGACAGCAATGTGCCACGCGCTTTTCCCTTCCAGATTTCACCGCGGGAGCGCGCCTCTCAGACGCGCTTGCGCAGAGTAACTCACAGCCCCTGCTCACACAGACACAGCCAGCCCCCACCCCTCTGCATGCACGCACACACACACACACAGGCGCGCGCATGCACACACATACAGGCACACGGCACACAGCCCACAGCCCCCCCTTCCCCTTACCTCACCGGAGTCGGACTCAGGCTCGCACCATCTGCCAAGGGAGCCCCGCAGAACACTCGAGCTCCTCTACAAAGAAGCGGAGCTCTCCCCGCTGGTCTTCACCCGGGCCCCCTCCTGGGACACGGGACTTCATGCGGCACTTCTCGTCTCCGGGCTCGCGCTCGGCAAAACGAAACTGCAGAGTGGCGCGCATGCGCAGGCAGCCCCCGACCTCCCACTCATCATCGGCCGCAGGGTCCCGCTCGGCTGATTCTGGCTCGTTTGCTATTTCCATACAAGATGCTGATGGGCCTTTACCATCCTGTGTTCCATGTCCCAATGTATATATTTTGCACTCCAACGGATGGATTTATAGCTGCTGTATAAACACGCACCTTTTAATGTATTCCTTCAGCCCTCCACCCTGGAGTTATTCTCCACTCCCTAGTCTGTTTTCTATTACCACACACGGAGCGGGCTCGCTTCCGCGTCACGTGGTTCGTTGAGCCGGTATACACTGCTTCGGCTCCGAGAACAGCCGACCAGCATTCTCGATCACGCTGTGGATTGACTCCAACCAGCAGGTAAACGGACACACCATGTGTGCGTTTCCGTCCCCTTGACTCTATTACTTCGCATAGATTGAGCGCTCACTCATGCTCTTCCCCTTCCTCCTCCCCCTTGTTTTGTTTTACAACCAGTTCTCCAGATTGGTGTCCCGCATCGCTGGAAGCGTGGTATAGATGCAACCCTGCAACAAATGATCCAAAAGAGATTGTTGCAGCTCCAAATAAGCATTCTGCACCTCACATTATCTACCTCTGAACGGCTTTGGCAGAGTAATGGCCATTAAATTGCCCCGCTAATGACAGTAAACGAGGCTAGGCAGGGCACAGGAAAAGGGGACAGCAGGAGCTGCCAGACCATTTTCCCAGGATGCTGTTCACTGCTGAAACACCTCCCCGAGGACGGCCCCGCCTCCCCGTCACATGGATTAGGCCTGGTTTCGGGGCCTACACAGTTCCTTTGTGGGTCAGCCCATGAATGGATGCGGAGGAGGGAACGGAGGCGTAGGGGCCTACCCGGTTCACCCCCCACTCTGGAAGGGCTTCTGGCCGGTCTGTCTGTCCAGCTGCCCCGCTTCCAAGCTCAGCGTGTCAGGGCGATTATTCCGCCGCCTCAGACATTTTCTGCTTGATTAAAATCTGATTGGCTGTTAGCGGGGTTAGCGGTGCCAACAAGCAACAGCCATCAGAGTTTTCCTTGAACGCGTCACAAAAAAGGAGGTTAATGCAGGGCAGAGATTTGTCAGCGAGTGTGTTAAATCGAGGGAGGGCGGGTGGCGCAGAGCAGCCAGGCTACAAACGCCAGCCGCAGAGTTGTGGGAACCCTGTGTATGTCAGACATCCATACAGGAGGGCTGCGGAAGGGGACCGCTGTCACAACGATTACCGAGGCGGAAGTACCAGTGCAGCCATTTTTGATGCGCGTGCACTTTATATTTCTGAACTGCGAGTTCTCAACGGCTTATAAATATTTCAGAAACACTGTTAAACATGCATTTTGTTGCTCCTATACAACGTGTCATTACCGACATAAGGGCTATTTTTCCCTGGGACATCACACAGTGTTAAAACTTTCATGTCTGCATGGTGACGGACCCTACAATGGATTGTGCTGGCATGTTTTATTAATTGCACAAAGATGTTGTAAGCGACAACAATGTAGCACAATTATTTTGCTACTTTTTCTGGTTTGTATGTCAAAATATTGTGGACAAATATGTCTTACTATACGTACAAGTAGCTGACTCCAAAGTGGGATGAAAAAACTGGGGGGGGCAATGTATTTGAGGGTGTGGCTTAAAACACGTAAGATCTGTGCCTAGCATTGTGTGCCGCCGGACTTGTAGTTTGCTGTTTCTGTCATTGCATCCAGATATATGATACATCAAGTAATATCATACCTACAAGTCAGGACTATTGGCTTTGTCAATGGTTATTAGTTTCATAAGATAAATAAGCAGCAACTATGGCTTGTATATGATATTGAAAAAGCGTCCACTTAAAGCTCTAGTGACACCACGACAATGTTGCTGCTCCTCAGTTTCAAAAAGAGAAGGGAAACACAGAGAGAAAATGACTCTTGAAAGGATTTCCCTTCCCCTACAATGCTCACCTGGCATGACGTCATGCTGTAACTTCTCTACTAGTGAGAAGTGAGCAGTGTGAGTACGCGCCCATAAAGTGCCCTGCTGTCAGTGCAGTCCAGAAAAAACCGACCGCCTGTGCAAACTGAGCCTGATAGAGACCCGTTTTGAGGCCCCCTTTTAAAAAACTGCCAGTGCTCAGCACCAGTGAGACCCAGCCCACTTAAAGCCCTGCCACTACTATTAAGGGAAACAGTGTAGTGTGTGGGCCGCGTGTGTCCAGGTCTCCCATCCGCTAGTAATTAAAAAAAAAAAAGACAGGGAAGCGGGACCCTATCATTCCCTATATTCCATTCTTAATCTTATTAAAAAAACACAGATTGCGTTCTAGACACTTAAATTTAAAAAAACATGAAGGTAATCCATGTCAGCAGCTTCCTTCCTGATTATATTTCACATTTTTTCACAACTTTAAGCTATTGCCATTATAAATTACAATAACTTTTATTTAAGAATTAATTATTTAAAAAAAAATAAAAGCCATTGTTATTTGTAATATCAATACATGTAAGTCACGTAAATACAACACATATTGCATTACAAATGCTATAGGTGTCACATTTGCGAAAGTTATAACTATTGGCATTGTAAATGACAAAGCTAATAATTTCGCTATTTTCAAAAACAAAACATAATAAAAAATGTGTCATTTACAATACCAATAGCTCAAACTTTCCTAATGCGAGACCTATTGCATTGCAAATGCTTGTTTATTGTTGAATTTCCTTTCGCCGAGATATTTTGTCAGAAACTTGTACATTATCAAAGTATGTGCTGAAAGAGTCTGACCACGGCCCAGTTACTGGTCAAGGGATCACTCAGAAAATCATTTAGTGCACCCTTATTCACACTGCAATTCAATTAGTGACTACTTTTGAAACCTTCAGATTCTCTACCTGGCAGTGGCACCCAGCCCATTACCTTCAACAGTTGCCACTTTGAGTAGCCAAATTGATGGACTGAAATGCATTCCATCCATCCGTTTGGCTACTGGTTACTGCATACACATGGTAAGTGTCTGATGGACAGTGCTCAGAGCCTGTTGCCCTCCTCCTACTGGCACAATCTCCATAAAGAGGAAGGGGGGATTCAGGGAAGGGGCCTTTGCCTGTGCTGAGGGCGCTGAATGCCCACACCACTCAGCAGTGACAAAGACCTTCCCAGTTTGAGAAAGGATGCTTGCTCTCCTCTCTCATTTAACAGTAAGAGTGACGTCATCCCCATATTCATCCTTGCCCCCGGTTTAAGGACAAACCACAGAGCCAAAGAAACGTATCTTTTCTTACCTGTCGGTGTAGTTTTGCAGCTTGAAGACTTTCTGGATTTACTATGCTGTGCATTATTCTGCCATCTAGTGGTTGGGTCTGGAATTTGTCTTTTTTTCGCTCTTTTTTTTTTGTGGCCCAGGTGGGCGTCGACATACCACCATTTGGTGTCCTTCATGACGTCAATGCGCTTCCTCCGGAAGCTCCCACCTTTTGTCGCCATCTTTGGATTCTTTTTTTCCTGTCCTGCGTTATTTTTCTTCTTCCTCTTATCATTTAAGGTATTTCCTTGTTCATTTGAATATCTACGCAGTAGTGTTTAGTGAACGTGTGCACTGAAGACCATTTTGCAGCTTGGCAAATGTCTTGAATAGGTGTATTTGCAAGAAATGTAAGTGTTACTCCTTTCTTCCTTGTTGAGTGAGCATGAGCTGCTCCTTGTAACAGTTGTCCTGCCCGATTGTGGCAGAGTTGTATGGTTTGTGCAACCCACCGTGCCTTGGTATTTTTGGTAATTGGTCTTCCCAAAAAACAGCTAGCAAAAGAAACAAAAGAACTGCTTTGCCTTTCTGCCCTTCTTTGGCCTTTCTATATAGTGCATTACAGCCCTCCTGGCTTCCAGTGTGTGTGTAGCGCCCTTTCTGTGCTTGTGGCTGGTTAAAGGGAAAAAATAGGTTTTTGAAAAGTTTGATTGATGTGAAACAGCGACACCACCTTTGGCATGAAGTGTGGGTCTGTTCTCATTACAATCCTATCATTGTGTATTTGCAGGTAGGGCTCTTGAAGTGTTAACGCTTGCAATTCACTTACTCTTCACAGCAAGGTGATAGCTACCAAGAAGGCTGTCTTTAGCGTGAGCATGTGTAGTGTAGCCTTGAGAATAGGCTCAAATGCAGTCTTTTTCAATTGAGTAAGCACTACGTTGAGGTTCCATGCTGGCGTTGGCATTCGGTTTGGAGGTGCGATTCTCTTTGCTCCTTATAGAAATCGGTTTACTACTTGGGAGGTGAAGAAACGTTTCCCCGTTTCTCCTTTTATGTAAGCCACTATCGCCGCTAAGTGCACTCTTAGGGATGTGTAGCTTAGTTTACTTTGTAGTTGGTGCGTTAAGTATTTTAGTACTGTCGATTCCTTTGCGCTTTTTCTTTGTAGTTTCTCCCTAATACACCATTCAGAGAATCTTTTCTATTTTGCTACGTAGCACTTTCTTGTGGAAGGTCTCCTTGCCTCCCTCGTGCTTGCTGGTAGTTTGAGGTGTGCAAATTCTAGGTCTTCATGGGCCATGCTCTGGCTCTCTGGCTCAGAGTGTAGCACCCTTCCGTTCTGCATTGTTAACAGGTTCCTTCTTCTTGGGAATCTGTGCGCTGGTGCTTGTGCCATTTCCACTATTTGTGAGAACCAGGACTATCTGGCCCACTGAGTTGCTATTAGTATTAGCGACATGTTGCTGATCCTGCATTTGTTAAGTACCCCGTGTATCAGTGGTATAGGGCAAAAAGCGTATGCAAATGTCTTTGACCAATCTATCCATAGTGCATACTCTTAGAAGCGATGGTCTGGTTGTCTAGAAGCGAAGTGTTGGCATTTTGCATTTTGGAATGTTGCAAATAGGCCTATTTGCGGTGTACTCCACTTTCGGAATAGTTTTTCTATATCCTGTTGGTTGATCTCCCTTTCGTGGGATGCTGGTGTCTGCCTGCTTCAACATTGTCCTTCCCTGGGAGATGTATTGCTAGTAGGTCTATTCTTAGTGGAATGGCCCATGTCCATATTTCCTGTGCTAGCCCTGATAGTGCTACTGATTGTGTTACTCCTTGCTTGTTGATGTAGAACATGGTGGTTGTGTTGTCCATTTGGATCAACACCCTGTTTCCGTACAGCTTCTTCTGAAAGGCTTTTAAGGCTAGGAACAGTTTTTAGTTCTAGGTAGTTGATGTGTTTGACCGCATCTTGCTGCAACCATAACCCTGTCACCTTGAGTTTTTTCATGTGCGCACCCCACCCAAGCTGGGAGGAGTCTGTTGTGATGGTCACTGTTGGAGCCGGCTGTATGAATGGTTTCCCCTGTGATATGTTTTCCTTGTTCCACCACGCTATTTCCTGATGTACTGCATGTGTGACAACCACTAGATCTTCCCACCTCCCTGTTGCCTGTGACCATTGCTGCTGTATCCATTCCTGGAATGGTCTCATGTGGAGTTGAATATTTGGGACCAGGTGTATGCATGACGCCATCATTCCCATTAACTTGCTCACCATCCTCACTGTCAGAACTTGCCCCTTGTGGTAAAGACATGTTTCCATCAGTATTGCCAAAGTTCTCTTTGTGCTAGGGAACACTTTGCCTTGTATGGTGTCGATCTCTGCCCCTAAGAATATCTTCACCTGTTCCGGCTCTATTGCCGACTTTCCCCAATGGATTGAGAAACCCAGTTGGATTAGGGTTTGTAAGACCTGCTGGATGTGTTGTTTGCATTGCCTTGACAAGCCAGTTGTCGAGGTAGGGGTATACGTGTATCCCCTGACTTCTTAGGTGCGCTGCTACAGCTGCTAGGCATTTTGTAAACACCCTTGGTGTGGAATTGAGTCTGAATGCCAGTACTGTGAACTGGTAGTGAGTTTGGTTGATCACAAACCTTAGTAGGTGTTTGTGTTTTTTGTTGATGAAGATCTGCAAGTACACGTCCTTTAAGTCTATAGTTTCCCTGTAATCACCTTCTTGTATATGTGGTATTACCTCTAGATGAGATGTCATTTTGAATCTTTGTGTCCTTATGAACTTGTTTAAGAACCTTAGATCTAGAATAGGTCTTAGCTTTTCGTCCACCTTTGGTACAAGGAAGTAGGTGGAGTAAACCCCCTTGTTCCTCTCCTTATGCGACACTATCTCTATTGCCTCCTTGCTGAGCAGTTCCTGCGCTTTTATTAGCAAGAGCGAAAGTTCCTTCGCTGAGTGCACCTGGTTCGTTGATCTCATGTTTGAAGGTTGTTTTTCGAGCTCTATACAGTAACCGTATTGTATGATATTTAGTATCCATTTGTCCGTTGTGACCTTCTTCCACTCCTGGAGGAAGTCCCTTATTCTGCCTCCTACTGGTGTTATGTGTTTGAGGAACTGTTTGTTGTGTAAAATCAGGTTTTGGTTTTTGTTTAAGTCTTGATGCCCCCCTAGAGGTGTTGTTAGGGTGGGCATTTACCTTATGGCGAAGACACTTGGAGGTGGGTTGCTGCCCTCCTCTCCGTGCCTGTCCTCATCAGTTTGAGCGCCCTCGAAAGGACTGTCCTCGCGGCTGTTACTGCCAGTTCTGCTGCTGCGGTCCCTGCTGCTTGGACCTGGCCATTTCCTTGATAACCTTGTTGGAAGGTTTGGTGCGATGTAGTAGGCAGGTTGCATCTCCTACCATTTATCCTTCTTGAGGGTGTACCCCTTCTCATCCCTCTGAACTGCAGGGCTCCCTTGGACCTTGCTGTCTCGTTGTCCTTTTTAAGCGGAGTTATTTTGTCGTCAACTGGCGTTCCAAAAAGTTGCTCTCCATTAAAGGGTGTGTTCAGGATGTTGTTCTGTACCTCAGGCGTGAAGCCTGAAATCCTAAGCCAAGCGTGTCTTCTCTCCGTCACCCCAATCATCATTTGCCTACTTGACGTCTCCGCAGCATCCAAGTAAGACTTCAAACATGTGTTAGCCATGTTTTTCCCTTCCTCTACCAGGCGGGCTGCTCTTTGCTGGCACCGTTCTGGTAGGCTGGCACCGTTCTGGTAGATGTTTTAGGAGTTGCCCCACTTCCTTCCAGTGCTGGTATGCGTGCCTCTTGATTAGGGTGATTGAGTTGGCGATGTGCCATTGAATTGCTGCACTCCGTTCTACTTGCCTCCCCATGAGGTCCATCCTTCTACTCTCCTTGTATGGAGGTGGTCCATCATTTGTGGGTACATTGGCCCTTTCTTAGCCATTGCGGTCATTATTGGATCGGCTGGCACTGATACCTGAATGTATGCAGGGTTCGTTGAGGAGTGTTTGTACTTCTTTTCTGTCCTCGGGTCACTGATTTACATACAGCTGGTTCCCTGAAAGCCTCCCTGCCCTGGTCCAGCACACTAGGGAGCATGGGCAGGAACGGACTCCTCGTTTGTTGAGGTAACAGTTTCCAGGAGAAAACATGACGTGGGTTTCTCCTCCTCTAATTTCACTTCATATGTCTCTGCAGCCTTTTTAACGACCATATTATAGACCCCTATATTGTCTGGCAGTGAAGGCCTCGAAGGGTATGGGTCTGCTCCTTCCAGTAATTCGGCGTCAAGGTCATGGCACTCCAAGTCTTGTGCCACCAAGGACGTTGAGTCCTGGTAGGTTTGCTGATCCTCCTCACCTTTGCCCCCAAAGTAATACAGGGCTTCTTCCTCCTGTTCCTTGACCGGTTCAGGCGTTTTTGGCGGTTCAGGGTCTTCGTTGCCCCTTTCGACTTCAGCCGCGGGCTTCGGCGGGATGGTGTACTGGTTCATCCTTTTATCGAAGTTATTCTTTTGCTGCAGGATTCTCCCCATTTCTGCCTCGAGCCTCCTTTTCTTCCTCTCCATTTCGGCAGCCTGTTCAGTGTCGAGAGTTTGTGCGCTCAGTTTCGAGGTCATCGAAATCGTTGTTGTTGACCCTTCTTTTCTTGGCATCGAGGTGTCCTTCCCAAGGGCATCCTTCGACGACCTAGATTTTTCGTGGGTTTTTGCCGTCTGGGAGTCCTTTTCGAAGGATCCGCTGGGCTGTTTGTCCTTGGGTGCTGTTGCTTTCGCTAAGTGTTACGACTGCAAAGTTCCCTTCGAGGACTTTCCTTCACTCTTATGAACGTCGCTTGAGTGTCTGGGAGTCGAAGACTCCCTTACCACCTTCGACATTTTCTTTGGGGCCTCGACGACGGTGCAGTCCTCTGGCCCCTCGGCGATGTTATCCTCCTCTTCGCTCGAGAGGCCCAAGTCTTGTAGCGATGTCGGCGGCCCTCCACCCTGCATGGTGTAGTTCACCCTTCTCTGCCTCTCTCTTACTCTGAGAGTCTTGGGTGTGAACACCGAGCATGCATTGCAGTTCTTGCTGTTGTGGTCAAGCAGCAGGCAGAGGTTGCAGACTGGATGCTGGGCCTTCTGGGTGTACTTGTGGTGAAAATTGGTGCAAAACTTGAAAGGTGGTGTGTCCATCCCCGCGCTCAGGGAGCCCCCTGTGTGCGCATCTTCCGTAGAACGTCGAAATCTGGTTTGAAAACCTTCTCCTGCGTAATCCCGGTAACCTGACCTGTAGTCTGGTGTGTAGAAATCCGTGATTTTCATTGATTTTTTGCTATTTTTATCGATTCTCTCTCCATATCTCTGGAACTCTTCGGTAACGATCCAGACCCAACGGCGGATAAAAGAATCTGAAGATGGCGACCAAAGATGGGAGCTACCGGAGGAAGCACGTAGACGTCACGAAGGACACCAAATGGTGGTAGTCGACGCCCACCTGGGCCACAAAAAAAAAAAGACTGCAATTCCGGACCCAACCACTAGATGATGGAATAATGCACAGCATAGTGAATCCAGAAAGATTTACACTTCAAAACTAATAATTCCCATATTGCTTATAGACGGTTGATTTTTAGCTAACATGTGTTGTAAAATGCATAATTCACCATCATTTTTACCAGATTTTCTTGGTGGAGAACCAGTCATATACCACCTACCCCTGACTGGCATTCGGTAGTAATGAAAGTAGTAATGTTGATATGGTTTCCTTAAAATAAATACTATACTATTAAAATATAAATAGTACCCGATAATGCACCCCAATGCAAGCCATACCCTCTCAATAAAGACATTCATTTTTGGTAGTCTTGCAGGAGAATGTCCACACTTGCTTTAAATGGTAGCCGGGGATGGACATGTATTCTCATAGGGAGGATGCAAATGATGAACAGCAATCCTGAGTAAGTTCAAAAGACTTGGGTACAAATTCATGATAAATTATGGAGGTTCACAAACTAGTACATTCCAATGTCATGCATGCTCATAAGACATTGGATTCTAATATTTATATAGCTCTTACTACTATGATGGCCGCTGAAGCGCTTGCCTCCATAGGCAGCATGTAGGGTGTGTTCTTGGAAGGATGTGGTCTTAGTTTTAGTGGGAAGTAGTTCCATGTCGTGTGCGATGTACAGACAGGACTTGCAGCACACACAATTTTTAAACTCATTTGTTCACAGTAACCATCACTTTATTTTGCAAAAATAGAAAATTCCTAAATGGTTTACAATTTTGAGACCGGTCAGCTGAAAACGCTTATATGAAAGACCGAAAGAGCTGATGTAAACACAAGAAATGACAGATGTCTCTCACTCTTTGCCCCACACAAAAATATCCCCTTACAAAACCAAAACAAATATGAAAAATAAGACACGACGTTGGCCTGTGGCCTTTACTGTGCTCTTGATTTTTCGTTGGCAGCTAAATAAAAGCGTTTGGAAAATACATATATAGAGCAGATTAATAAAAAAAGGTAGACTGTGATCACTGGGGGGAGAAAACACTTTGGTATTCAAAAGGTCTGCAGAAACTCATGTAAACATAAGCAATAAATAACCAGCCACTTGCCCCGGGATAGCTTGGAGATAGTGGGCTCACACTCTGCCAAGGGAGGTCACAGGAGAAGTGTTCCTTTCCTTTTTTCCTAATGGAACACATAGGTGGATCGGATCAAGATGCTCTATCCCTTCACTGCCTCCTAAAACGTTGGTGACAACCGGTGTGATCGGGGCATGAGATCCCCAACAGGAACATGTAAACTTTACAGCCAACAAACTCCAGCAGATACCCAACACAACTCTGCAACATGTGGCGGGTGGCAGCAATCTACCTGTAACCACAGGAGGCGGAGCTTAGAGTAGAATGAGAGATCCAAGTGATCTCACAAAGTGCGACTAGGGATAACCCCCAACTGATAGGCACGGACTGAGAGCTCTACAGAGAGACCTCTTCTTTGGAATGTAACAAGCTGCAAGGTCAGATGGAAGCATCAGACACAAATGGATGGGGTTGGAGAAGCATGGTCAAGCCGACAGGAGAGTTTTTTATTTGAGGATCTGAACTTGGGAATTGGGGCTAAAGGAGATAGCAACAGGGCAAATAAGCCGAGACTGTTAGCATGATCGGCGCGTCACTAGCTTAAGAAAATGATAAACCCTTGTAGTGTAACATGTTGAAGTCATGAAGACACAGGAGCATAAAACCATCAACAAGAATCGCCCTAATCCCCACACAAACTGTTGGCATTAAGGAATCCAGTGGGATCTACTTCGGAGTAGCAGGATCTGCTTGGTTGGAGCAGCCTTTCCATCTTTATTGTGGGCTGTGCGGCAGAACTAATGTGACTAACTACATGTGCTCTAAAATAGAATTAGTTATGACAAGACCCCTGAGAAATTGTAGCAACCCCAAAGATGTGCACGGGGTCAGTGTAATGGGAATGTGTGACTCAGATGAAATCCAGGGGGGCAGCGACATGAGAAAGGGAAGGATTCCATAGAATTGCTGAGTGGAAACGGCGAGTCCGGTTGTGCAAGAAATTGACCCAGCAAAGTGAGAATCAATTGAATTCCACTGTAGTGCATGGTTTCGGTGACATGAAAAAGTTCAAGACTGCAACGAGCAGCATAGGGTCAGTGAGGACGTAGGGTTTGATGTTAAAGGGCTTTGTAACAGGACAGAGCTGAATGCCTAGAAAATACTTGGAACCAGTGATGTGGCAAACAACAGCGTTCCATGGAAGAACATGGGGACGGCAACTTGGGGGCAAAAGAGAGACTCCGAAAGAGTGCGGCAGACTTATTTGGAGAACCTAGCAGGAGACTATATTGTATTAGCAAAATGAGTGTAAAGTGATTGAAGTGCTTGAGAACACAGATATACTTAGGAGAGTTCAGGTTTCTTTTTTTGACATTAGAGACACGAGAATAGGCGTAGAGGCGAGTACCCTTGATCGTGGAGCACACCTCCAATGATATGCAGGCGAGAGACTGCGTCAAAGCACCTCAGGTCTCAGGCGCTACAAACGGGGAGGGGAGGAGGCGGAGGAATGCACGTAAGGTGTAGTCTGTTCCTATGTTCGGTTATGGCTTCAGAGTCTTCACAGACAATTCCTTTCCTGGGAAGCGTGTGGGTGATCTCAATGGCAGTTTGTGAAGAGCATTGAAGGCAACAGGTAAGGGGCCAGGCACGGGGATAGGATTAAGACCCAGTCCCTACCTCTTGGCACAACTTATTCTTTTAAAATACTGCTTCTGGGTGCGGAAACAGAAATTTCTCCTGGACACGCGGCATTGCGGGATATGGGTGGGTGGGGTGTAAGTAGACCACTTGCATAGACTGTTGTAGCATAGGCTCGTCTTCAATACACTGCTCCGACAAAGCCTGAATGACCGTTTTAAGTCTAGTTGCCCTGTTGTAGGGCTATTCTAAGCATTTACTTACTCATTAGACAGTAATCGATGAGATAGCAAATTTTATGCCAGACACTGTGCACTTTCCAACCAAAACTACCCAGTAGGTGTAGGCCTACCACCACAGCACAACCTACTGCTCTTTGGCAGCACAACTGGGGTTCGAATTCAAAGCGCAGAGAGAGGGTGCATATGAGACGTCAAGTCCAAAAACATGTTGGTGCAGTTTCCCTTCTCCATAACCAAACCTCCATCTGAGGCTAGTAGGTGTAGGCATACAAATCAGTACGTGAGAAGGACAGTCTGCGTACACAGGCATGATGAGAGTCTTAGCCAATCCAGAGACGGGGCAGATAACAAGGAGGGTAGGTTGATGGCGGGAGGCACCTTTCATATACTGGTGGGAGCCGCATGGTCTCATGTATGCCCTTCTTCTGCCTTCGCTTTCGGTTCCAGCCAGCATCTTTGGCAAAATATAGTCTTTTGAAAGAAACAGAAGCTCCTTTTTTTAACGGATTTTTGGGTAGGGGTAAGATAGGAACCTCGTGCTTCAGGGGCTAGCTGATAAACCAGCACACTGAAGGACAAGGAATATAATCCCACATTCCAAGCTTGTGTAGCCATCTCCAACCCTGGTTACTGTTCTCTTGCACAGAGGTAACTGATTTGCACATTTACAAAGAGGAGCGGGTGGGTGTATAGGTTGGGGTTAGGAACAAAGACAATAAAAACACAATGTTCTTTGTAACAAAATAAACCTGTAACATTTCTCCAATTAGGAGGCATTGCACTGCTGCAGTCCTGTCTCCCCATGGTCAGCCGGGACTTTCTCCACCATGTTGCTGAGAAAGAGAGGCCCCGAAAACCCACAGGGATGGAGGCCTTTTATTTTATTTTTTTCTTCAGAACCATCCCTCTGTACTGCAAGAGGGTCCATCAATACTTTGGCAAAAGCGGATGAGGGGGCTGAGGCCTTCACTCCGTCATGGCCCCGGCCCAAGCTTCCCCGCTCGCGAAAAGTTTAAGGCAAGAGATATATATACCTCAAATCCAGACGATCCAGTATAAAAAATGAAAGCAGTTTGTCTTTTTGTCTGGGATTCCCATAGTGCCCTGAGTGCCATTTCCTCCTGCTGAGGAAGGGTTTTCTTCCTTTGCTTATTGTTCATTGATGTTGATACAGAGAAGGGCAGGAGGGCTGGCCCCCTTCCTGGGTTTGCTAGGGGTCTTTGGTACTAGTTTTCTCTGCTGGCTTTTCCTCAACCTTGATGGGCTTCTGTTCCGTTTTGGGGGGCGGTGAAGCGTCATCCTCAAAGGCTTCAGGGTTTTCCAGCATCTCACGTATGAGTGGTGGCATTGGCCCAGGAATCTCCATCTTTAGTGTTATAGCACGCTCTGCACCTATGGGGAGAGAGGGCACAGTATAAAAGGAGAGCAACAGGATGCAATACTTAAATGCAAGCCACAGCATCGCACACACCCTTTCACAGACAACAATCAGATTTCACAGCTTTGTTGATATACACTGGTCCACAGGTAAATATGTCGTGTAGTGTATTGCAATTGTTTTTTATGAAATCAGTCAATTACTTGCACTCATGGTTTTGCCGCTTGAAACACTTCTAGATTCAAATGCGTTGCACAATCCCGCCATCTAGTGGTTGGGTGCGGGAGTGTCCTTTCGTAAAGCTTCTGCTGGTTCGCAGGAGTCGACGACATAGGCTGGGCCCTTGTATGAAATCAACCGCAATCCCAATGTACCCTTCCACTAAACTTCAATGGGAGGCTGGTGCAGAGCGTGTGGATCTATTCAAAGCTGTAAATTCACGATTACAGGTTAAGACCGGTTTCTTCTGCAACACGAAATCTCTTCTAGATTCACATGCGTTGTGCAGTTTATGTAATTGTATTACCTGCAATGTGGTGGGGGGTCGACGAGGGTGCGGTAGCAAAAACATTTCTAAGTACAGCTTGTCCAACTTAAACCTCCTTTGGCGAGTGTAAATCAATGCAGTAATACTTCCTGAAAGTATGCCCTTAAGCTCATGTGGCTGCTTTGCATATTTCCTGCATGGAGACGTTGGCCATATAAGCCATAGTAGCACCCTTCCGCCTGGTACAGTTTGCCCCGGTTTTGTCAAGGAAGTTTGTTTGCTTGTGTGTAACACAGCTGGACAAGCCATCTAGAAATAGTTCTCAGATGCAGCGGTTTCAAAAGCCTCAATTGAATGGCCCACGAGGATCTGCAGTGTCTTTCTGATACTGTGCCCCTCTAATATCCAATGAGTCTAGTACTCTTGCTGCCACATGTGTAGGCTTGTGACAGTAGCTAGTATAGTAATAGTCTCTTTGTGGGAAAAGGGAAGAACTTTTGGAAGGAATTTTGGGTATGTCCTCATTATTAGCTTATGTATGGCTCTTTCGCTGTTACAGTTTCCATCTCACTCACTCGTCTTAGTGATGTGATTGCTACCAAGAACCAAGGGTGGGCGGAGTGCCACTACACTAGTTCTACGGAGTTGACAAAAAGCTTAGTGGAACTCCACTCCACCACAATGGTAAAAAAGGAAAATAATACGTCACTTACCTGCTCTGGCGTCTTCGAGCTGCCCTCCTCACCGTGGTCTCTTCCTTGCTGGTCGCAAACCCATATGTTGTCCGTCTTGCGAGGACTGCACGTGCGCGCATGCGCAGTCCTCCGAAAACGTACAAAGTAAGGGTTTGCGACTAGCGAGGAGGAGAGACCAAGGCAAGGAGGGCAGCCCGGAGACGCCAGAGAAGGTAAGTGATTATTTCCTATCTGACTTTGGACGTGGGCCAGGGGCTAACTCCGCTACGCCGTGGAGTTGGAGTTTTTGCCTGAAGTCGGCGTTCCCAGCGGAGAGCGAAGTTGTCTGAGCTCCTCAAACTCCGTTAGCAGAGAGGAGTTCGCCACCTGGAGTTAGACAGTTTTCAATGTTAGGCTGCTTTCATTAACTCTGCTTACACTAGGTTAAGGTACCACTGAGGGGGAGGTACTTACCCGGCAGAAAAAAGCTTACCCCCATGGACTTTTTGAGCCATGGAAGTGGAGAGAGAGAGATAGATATATAGCCAGAGAGAGAAACAGATTATATATATATATATATATATATATATATATATATATATATATATATATAAATAAAAGAGAGAGAGAGAGAGAGAGAGAGAGAGAGAGAGAGAGAGAGAGAGAGAGAGAGAGAGAGAGAGAGAGAGAGAGAGAGAGAGAGAGAGAGAGAGAGAGAGAGAGAGAGAGAGAGAGAGAGATGCAATGGATAACAATCATACCAACAACGAAGCATAGGTAAGTTTATATTTTGTGAAATGCCCTGGGGCTTGGCAGCTGAAAAAAAAGAGTTCATGACAGGCTGACTCTTGTCGTGGCAGCTTCGATGTTTTCTGCGCGCTGCTGAAGGGATCGGCAACGTAGCCTGAAATCCAATTAGGGATGCTGAGGATTTGGATAGCCTGAGCTGTGGCCCACTGGAAGGCAGGGAGAGCAGAGAGTAGCTGCTAGCTTTTGTTATTTTCCCCGGCTAGGAGGAGTGGCTTGAGCAGTAAGGCGATAGGAGAGCTGGGGCGTGGCTTCAATTTGCTGTCTGAGTGGTGCTGTAGAGGGGAGGATTACAGTATGGGAGGAGGACCTTTGGGGAGGGAAAAGGAACTCTGAGAAGCAAGTATTGACCCCTGCCTTCCACCAATGACTCTAGGGCAGAGGTCTTCAAACTTCTGTCAGCTGAGCCCCATCTAAACCTTTTTATACGTCGAGCCCCCCCACCACTACCACCTGACAAAAACGTTCTGGAAGCTGGTACTCTGCATCATTGATGGCCACTACCTCCTGCAGAGCCCACTTCGTATAGGGCAAATAATCTTAAATAAAGTAAGAGTGTTTAGTAAACTGAAGTTTTGGTAGTGCATGTGCTTATTCTGAAATTCAAATGAAAAGTTTCCAAGAAAAAAATTAGCACAAAAAATTACATTGGTGCTTTATTTTTTCACAGAAAACACTAAATTTAGGATAGATTAGCAAAAACACTCGCAAAATACAGGTGTGGGAGTGCATGTTTTGCTCCACAGAGACAATGTGTGGATGGATTCTTGCTTCTGCCATACTTAGTTTGAGTTTCACTTCCAGTCTTGAGCAGTGCCTGGAAACGGGATTGCTCACAAAATTTTGTAATATATTTTTTGCAGTTTTATATAGTGCGAACATGACCCAAAGGTATTGGACCGCTTTACAGGAGCATCTTTTACATTACACAAGAACACATTCATCTTTTGTAAGCACAGGGAAATTAAGTGATTTGCCCAGAATCACAGGATGTTGAGCAGACATCAAGAATTGTACCTGGTTTCCCAGCTCTACAGTCATCAGCTCTGGCTGTTGTGCTACATCCTTGCCCTTAAACAAGATATCAGAAAAAGTTCCACAAAACATGCATTCTGACACAATTGAAAAATCCATCATTATGTGGAGTACGGCCAGGTGTTGCCATGCTTCCGGTTTTAGACATCACATAGCTCGAGCAGAGCTCCAGTGGGCAGTCTCCCCTGTGAGCTGTCCCATTTCAATCTCTGCCCTCCCTGCAAGTTGCAACAGCAGCTAGGGCGGTGGGGTCTGATTGCATTGCTAAACCCTGATAATCTGTAGTCCCCCTTTGTCACTCCCCTCCATGAAGACATGGCTGAAGAGCATGTGTATGTGAGGCAAGACACAACAGTGAGATATGTTATGGACACGGTTTTTATCATTATGTGAGAATTGACAGTATCTGAATCGGTGGAGGCAGCCATGTCAAAGGCCTTAAAAAACATACAGGACCTCCTGTCTGACCAGTTTCGACTTGCAAAGGATTGCAGTTTGGACACACCCTGTTGGTGCAGGAGGGCCCCCAAAGTGTGGATCAGAGATAAGAGAAATCCAGAACAAAGGCATACTCTTTTGACAAGTTTCAGTTGCAAAGACCAGAGGGATGAGGTAGCTGCTGGGCCCAGTGGTGTATTTTGACCAGATACGGGTGCCGTCCATAAAGGGGCTTCTGACTAAAACCTGGGGGATACAAATGCCTTCACATCAGGTGTGCAAAGCCCATAGGGCTCAAAGGGCTTCATCATGTGTGTCAGCCCAGGATGAGACAGCTTCCCGGGCACACACACAGAGACAGTTCTGGAGCTGCCAGCCGCACCAGAGTACTACGCAGTTCTTTAAAAGACCATTTTGCGTTAAAGAGGCTTAGTTATTTTTCACCCATTCTTAGAGCCCCTGTATGTCTACTCTTCCTATTGCTGGAAGAATTAGCGGCCTCCCCTCCCCCCCCCCCCCCCCCCCCCCCCCCCAACCCAACTGATGGGCCTCTGACCTGTGACTCCAGACACTCTCAACCGAGCCCCCAGCAGCTGGAGCTGCAGCAGCCTGGGCCGAGACACACGACTCGTGTCTGGAAGCAACAATGGAAGGTGAAGTGGTGGGGTGAAGTGCGTGCCCCCCCTGAAGGGATGCTGCACCCCCCCAGGTGGACACGCCCCACAGTTTGAAGACCTGTGCTCGAGGGTCTCCAGCACATTCAATGTCCACCAGATAAAAGAAGAAACTCCCTTTGCCCTCCTACTTTTCACACCTTCCACTATTCTCTCAAGGATAGGCACACAATCAAGGGAACCAAAGATTTCCTGGGGCTCACTTGGGATATCCGCTGTGCTCGTGTACCTACCTACCCCGAGTGAAACGGTTTGTTAAGGATGAGCACTTACAGGGGCGAGTTGCTCACTAGTTTTGGCATTCCAGAACCTTATCCCTGAACATATGCTGCTAATAAAGGCAATGGTGGTTGTCTCATAAAGGAAGCCTTCTTTTGTAGATGGCTCATAACGCTGTGAAAATGTAAGATAATTAGGTGGGGTTGGCACGTGGCGACAGCTTGAGATACCTGGTATCAGTTGTAGTTACAGGAAGATTATTATTATATCTTTTTTAACAGCCCAGAGTATCAAGTGGTTTAAGTGGTGGGTTGGATAACAGCTGGAGATATGCTAAAGAAGAAACTCTCAATTAAGAAAATGAAGCAAACCTTATCCGAAGTTGAAAGTCAGCAATTACTGGAGGTAGGTCAAACTAGGCTTTCCCCTGCCCCCAGTGAATCCTAGGGTAAACCATCCTGAGGATTCTGAGACCACGTTGAGCGGCGTTAGCTCAGTCAGTCAATGCGAAAACTGGGGAACCTATAGTCACAATAAGGAAGCCCGCCACTTTGCAAAAGAAACAGACCAAACAGGTGATATCACAAACAACTTCACATTTGGGGGTGGTCAGGACCCCAGGAGACAGAGAGGAGTTTGCCTGTACCGGACAGCAGGACATCGAGAGAGAAAAAGGAGCAACAACCGTCAAGGAAAAAGGGACCAGTAAAGACTGTAATCCAAATCGGCTCTCTACCCCCGGTCCTCTAATGCCTGTTCTAGTTTAGCACAAATGGCTACTCTGAGTCGGGGCCAAAATCCGATTTTGGGGGGAGGAAAGCAGGAATGATCATAACTCAGATGCACCCCCACATGTTACCCCAGAGTTATCTTGGACACATCTCTGATCTGGCCCAGAGGGCCCTGTACAGTTGTCCTCATCCTCTTCAAGTCTACACAAGATAGCAGATCTAAGTGAATTGGAGGAATCAGCTTTTACCAAAAGAAGTTCAAGAGATTAAAGCAGCTCAAACTGATCTCATTAGGGACAATAATCACAGATCTGAGTGATCGTCAAATAGAGGTAGAGCAAAGGGTGTCAGACTTGGAAAACACGATCTCTAGCCAGAGTCAGTGGATTCATACCATACAGAAAGAAGCAAAAAGCATGAATGTGAAGCTTGAAGAACAGGAGAACCGCTCCTAGATGGTACAACCTGCAGTTGACAGGAATTCCTGAGAATTGGAAAGGGGACTCGGCGACGATAGAGGCGGTCTTAGCCTAATTGCAACTCATGTACTTAAGGAACCTTTATTGCATCCATCAATGGCTAGAGCGCAGAATGGTGCCTAAGGATGCGAAAAAGTCTCAAGTCATATTCGTCCAATTTCAGGATTATAGGATACATCAGAGAGTTCGGCGAAAGGCTATACAGCCCAAATCTAAAAACTCAGAGAGAATTTCCCTTTCAGATTTAACCAGATGTGTCTTATGAAACTTTTACGGCAGTGCGAATTGGAGCAGATGATAAATGAATTCAAAGCCAACGGGGTGCCATCCCAGCTTATCCAACCAGCAAAGTTAAAAATGTTATGGGCTGCCAGAATTTACATTATTTCGGAGCTGCAGGAAGCTAGGGAATTTCTCTCAAATATTGGCAAGGTTTGAGGATGGGTGGGTTTCTGAATTTGGAATGCTTTATGAGGAGGGGCACGGACAATCGAAGCAGCCATAGATGCCAAAGCAACTATAAAATGTGATGTGAGGGAGGACCTTGCCATCAGGGGCTAGGTGCCTCTCGCAGGTCATTTGGTGGGGGTGGGGGGGAGAGAGAGATACGGGAGGTCACAAGGGTAAGGGGAAGGGGTAAGGGGAAGGGGGAAGGGGGAAGGGGGAAAGGGGGGGGCAGGTGATGCAGGCAATCTGGGCTGTTAAGTTGGGAGAGGGGGAAAAGGGAAGGACCATTTATTTTTTACTCTCAGTGAGGCCTCGGGGGATATATTAAATGTGCGCGGCCATTTAAATGTACTATGGGGGGGTGTTTTGATCTCCATACAAGTATTCGGAAGAAGAAAAAGAGAAGACATTGGCGGGAGGAACTTTGGGCGCCATCTTCGGATTCTTTTTTCTTGTTTTTGTGTTATGTTCGTGAATCCTTTTGCAATGTTTTCAAGTTCTTCCTTAAAGTAAATTAATTTTCACTTTGTCTCTTAAGGTGTCTTTTGTATATTGCCCTTGTATTTCCATCTTCTTCTCCTGCCTCATCTATCTGGCGGACGTGAGTGGGTTCGCTAGTGAATGCAGAAAGATCGTCAAGCTGCAAAACTACACCGACAGGTAAGAAACTATTAGTTTTGCAGCGTGAATCTTTCTGGATTCACTATGCTGTGCATAGACTTTGTAGCAGTTTGTTATATTTGTGGCGGCTGGGTGGAAGATGAGCATTGGTTGTTGAATATATGTTGAAGCACTTTCTGTCCTACTTGTGCTTCCTTGTTCATTTGTATAGCCATGCAGTAGTGCTTACTGAACGTGTGCACTGAAGCCCATGTTGCTGCTAGGCATAGGTTTTGAATGGGTGGGTTAGACAGGAAGGCTATTGTTGCTCCCTTTTTCCTGGTAGAGTGGGCTTGTGCCCCCTCTGTTAGTTCTAGACCTGCCGGTTTGTGGCAGAATTTTATCATTTGTGCGATCCATCGTGCGATGGTGGCCTTAGTTACTGGTCTACCCAGAAAACTGCTTGCGAAGAACACAAAGAACTGCTTTGTTTTCCTGTGCTCTTTAGTTCTTCCCATGTAATGAAATACTGCCCTTCTAGCGTCCAGAGAGTGCAGTGCCCTCTCTGTGCTTATGGATGGTTTCTGAATGTAGCTTGGTATCTGTATTGTCTGGTTCATGTGAAACCTTGACACCACCTTTGGCATAAAGTGTGGGTTCGTTCTCATCACCACCCTGTCATTGTGTATTTGGATGTAAGGTTCTTGTAGCGTTAGTGCTTGCAGTTTGCTTTCCCTGTGTAGCGAGGTGATTGCCACTAGAAAGGCTGTCTTCATCGTGAGCATTTGTAGTGAGGCCTTATGGATGGGTTCAAAAGGAGCTTTCATAAGCTCCGTTAGGACTAAATTAAGGTTCCATGCCTGTGGCGGCATCCTTTTTGGTGGTGCGATCCTTTTAGCCCCTTCCAGGAATCTTTTTACTTTTTATGATGTAAAGAAGCTCTTTCCTGTCTCTCCTCTTGTGTAGGCTACTATCGCTGCTAGGTGTAGTCTCAGCGAGGTAGAACTTAGGTTTGATTTTAGCAGGTGTGTTAAATATTTTAGCACGGTTGATTCCCATGTCATCTTCTTGTGTAGTTTTTCCTTGATGCACCATTGTGTGAATCTCTTCCATTTTGCCACATAGCACCTCCATGTGGTAGGTCTCCTTGCCTCTCATAGCACACACAGTGTGCTCTCCGGCAGTTTCAGGTGTGCAAACTCTGTCTTCAGGAGCCATGCAGCTAGGCAGAGGCTCTATGGCTCTGACTGGAGTACCTCTCCGTTTTGCCTGGAGAGTAAGTACTTCCTTTTCCCGAACTTGTGAGGTGGTCCCTGCGCCATCTCCACTATTTGTGAGAATCATGCCTGCCTGGCCCACTGTGGTGCCACCAAAATCAGCGTCATGTTGCTGGTTCTGCATTTGCTGAGTAACCTGTGTATCAGTGGTATGAGGGGAAACGCATAGGCACATTTTTTCAACCAGCTTATCCATAGGGCATTTCCCTCGGATTGTTCCCCTGGTTGCCTGGATGCGAAGTATCAGCATTTTGCATTTTGGTGTGTTGCAAATAGGTCTATTGTTGGTGTCCCCCACTTCTTGAATAGCCTTTGTGTTTCTTATGGATTGAGCTCCCACTCGTGGGATGCCGATGTCTGCCTGCTGAGCCAGTCTGCCTCCACGTTGTCCTTTCCTGGTAGGCGTGTAGCTAGGAGGTCTATCTTGAGTGGGATAGCCCATCTCTATATGTCCTGTGCTAGGTTGGATAGTGCGACTGATTGTCTTCCTACTGGTTTGTTGATGTAGAACATCGTTGTGATGTTGTCAGTTTGTATCAACACTCTTTGTCTGTACAGTTATTTCTGGAAGGCTTTTAGGGCGAGGAACACGGTCTTCAGTTCCAGGTAGTTGATGTGCTTGATCGCATCTGTTGGAGTCCACAGGCCCAGCACTTTGAGTTGGTTAATTTGTGCTCCTCATCCCTTCTGGGATGCGTCTGTGGTGATGGTCACTATTGGGTTTCATAGTGTCAAAGGCTTCCCCTAAGTTATGTTCTCCTTGTTCCACCACACTATCTCCTCTTGCGCTGCGTGCGTTACAACCACTAGATCTTCCCAACTCCCTGTAGCTAGTGACCATTGTTGTTGCAGCCATTCCTGTAATGGCTGCATGTGGAGCTGTATATTGGTGACTAGGTGTATGCAGGACGCCATCATCACCATGATCTTGCTTGCTGTCCTCACTGTCAGAGCTCACCCCTTCTAGTACCAACGTGTCTCCTCAGCAGGAGAAGTGTTCTCTTGTCGCTGGGGAACACTTTGCTCTGTATGGTGTTGATCTGTGCACCTAGGAAGATCTTCACTTGTTCTGGTTTCATGGAGGATTTCACCCAGTGTATCAAGAATCCCAGTTCTGTTAGCATTTGTGACCCACTGTGCATGTTCTTTGCATTGTTTGTAGGAATTTGCTTTTATTAGTCAATCGTCGAGGTAGGGGTATACATGAATCCCTTCCCTCTGTAGGTACGCTGCCACGGCTGCGAGGCACTTGGGGAACACCCAGGGTGCAGATTTTAGTCCGAAGGCCAGGGCAGTGAACTGGTAGTGTGCTTTGTCGATGGCAAATCTCAGTAGATGTTTGTGCTGCTTGTTCATGGGAATGTGTAGGTAGGCGTCTTTTAGGTCTATGGTGGACATTAAGTCTCCATCCCTTATCTGAGGAATGACTTCTTGTAGAGATATTTTGAATTTTGTGTTTCTATGTATTGGTTTAGGAACCGTAGATCCAGGATGTGTCTTAACGCTTCGTCCACCTTTGCTACGAGGAAGTAGTTAGAGTACACTCCTTTGTTTCTTTCTTTGAATGGTACTGTTTCTATGGCCTCTTTGCGGAGGAGTTATTGTACTTCCTCTACGAGTAGCGCTAGTGCTTTTGCTGTGCGCACTTTTCTTTTGGGTTTCCTGTTTTGCGGTTTCTTTTCCAGTTCTATGCAGTATCCGAACTGTATGATGTTCAGTATCCATTTGTCTGTTGTTATTTTCTTCCATTCCCGGAAGAAATGTTTTAGTCTGCCTCCAACTGGTGTTACATGTTCGTTGATCTTTAGTCCGTGTAACCCTATTTTGTTGGCTTTGTTGTGCCCCTCCCATAGAGGTGTTGTGTGGGTGGGCCCGCTTGGTGGTGTGGAGTCACTTTGAGGTGGGTTGCTGGCCCCCTCGTCCATTCGGCCTCCCGCGAAAGGACTGGCCCCGAGGTTGGTATTGCCAGGTTTGTTTTTGCTGGCCCTGCTGTGCCTGTCTCCCTGGTAGTTTTGCTGGAACATCTGATGCGACGTTCCCGGCTGGTTTCCCCCTCTTCCGTTTGGCCTCCGTGTCGGGGTGCCTCTTCTCATTCCTCTGAATTGCAAGGCCCCCATGGACCTTGCAGTTTCATTTTCTTTTTATAGTTGGGTGAGTTTCTCATCCACTGGTGCTCCAGTCAGGGTTTCTCTATTGAAGGAAGTGTTCAGAATGTTATTCTGTTTTTCCGGCTTGAAGCCTGAGATCCTCAGCCAGGCATGCCTTCTTTCTGTGACCCCTATCATCATGAGCCTGCTGGATGTGTCTTCCGCATCCAGGGCTGATTTCGGGAATGAGTTTGCTATATTCTTGCCTTCCTCCACCAGGTGTTTTGCTCTCTGTTGGTATGGCTCAGGGAGGTGTTTGAGCAGCTGTCCAACTTCGTCCCAATGCTGGTACATATGTCTGTTGAGTAGGGCATTAGAGTTGGCAATGCGCCAGTGTATTGCTGCATTCCTCTCTTTTTCTTCCAGTGAGGTCTATCCTCTTATTTTCTTTGTCCGGTGGCGGGCCTGACTTTGTTGGAACATTGGCCCTTTTCCTAGCTGTTGCTGCAATGATGGAGTCAGCTGTGATGGATCCCTGGATGTAGGGAGGATCCTTAGAGGAGTGTTTGTATTTCTTCTCTGTCCTAGGTGTGACAGACCTGCAACTTGCTGGTTACTTGAATGCCTCTCTCCCCTGGTCCAGTACACTTGGTAGCATGGGGAGGAATTGACTCCTGGTTTGAGTGGGGAGCAGGGTCTCTAAGAGGAAGCAGGCTTTTGGTTTTTCTTCCTCCAGTTTCACTCCATAAGCTGTTGCCGCGTTCCTGATGACCATGTTGTAGATAACAATGTCATCTGGTGTTGATGGCCTCAAAGGCTACATCTCCACAGCCTCTTCTGGGCTTTCGGTGTTGAGGTCCTTGCAATCCAGGTCCTGCGCCACCGAGGATGCCGGGCCCAAACTTGTGTTCTGGTCTTCCTTGCCTTCTTCGTCATAATATAGGCCCTCTTCCTCTAGGTGTTCTTGGGGCTCGGGAGTTTTCGGTGGCTCTCTGGCGTCGAACTCCTCTTCGTCCTCGTCGTTGCCTGCTTCGACGGGATGGTGAATCTTTATCCACTCGTCAAATTCTCTTTTCCTTTGCAGGATGTTAACCATTTCGGCCTCGAGCCTTCTCTTTTTCCTTTCCATCTCAGCAGCCTGTTCGGCGTTGAGTGATTCGGACGATCTCTTCATCGTAGACGTCAAAGTAGCCTTCAGGTCCTTTTCTTTCGGCGTCGAGCGCGCTTTTTCAGGGACGTGCTTCGACGACCTAGGCTTTTCTTGTGTGTTTGCCGTCTGGGAGTCCTTTTCGAAGGATCTGCTGTTTGTCCCTGGATGCAGCTGTGGCCGTCGAAATTTTCGGTGCCAGTGCTCCTTTCGTGGACTTAGACTCTGACTCAGGCTTTCGAGAGTCTGTTGGGGTTTTAAGGGTCGACGTCTCTCCTACCTCTTTTGATGTTTTCTTATCGGTCTCTACGACCGCGTAGTCATCTGCTTCCTCAGCGATGTTGTCCTCTTCCTCACTGGAGAAGCCCAAGTCCCTAAGCGACGGAGGTTGACCTTGGCCTTGCATTTTGTAGTTGGCTCTCCTCGGTCTCTCTCTAACCCTGATAGTATTTGGGGTGAAGACGGAGCAGGCGTTGCAATCCTTGCTCTCGTGGTCGACCGGCAGGCAGAGGTTGCAAACCGGGTGCTGGTCCTTCTGCGCGTTCTTGTGGTGGCAATTGCGGCAGAATTTGAACTGAGTTTTGTCCATTCCTCGCTCAGGGGGCCCCCTGTGCGCGCATTCTCCATTGTAGGTCAAAGTCTTCGATGTTCACCTCCTTCTTCGTCGCCCCGGCTCCGTGGTCTTGTTTCTGGATGTATTCGCCAATCTTTTTCTGTAGATTTCAGTCTTTTCCTTCTTCTTTTCTCCCAAAACTCTGGAACCTCTCGGTGACAATCCAGACCCAACGTCGGGAAAAAGAATCTGAAGATGGCGCCCAAAGGTAGGAGCTTCCGCATGAAGCGTGCCAACGTCACTGGTAGGACACCAAAAGGTGGGACGTCGACGCCCACCTGGGCTACAAAAAAAAAAAAAAAATTAAAAAAGAGAGAGAAAAGACTACGATTCCGGACCCAACCACTAGACCGCGGAATAATGCACAGCATAGTGAATCCAGAAAGATTCATGCTGCACAATTTTCGTTCGCCCTAGTTTTTATTTTAAATGTCCCTGTCCTAAAATGTTGGCATGTATGGGTTTGTGTGCTGTGTGAATGGGAATGTGGAAGCAGGCTCCTTGAGATCTACTATTGCTAAAAAGTTCCCATTGTCTGGCAAGGGGAAAACATCTTGCAAGGGTGTCATTTAAAATTTCTTTATCTTAATGTACAGCTTTCCAAAGTGCCAATCTAGAATAGAAGCAGGGGCTGGTCTTATTTTGGCACTAGGAAGTAAACTGAAGACATCTGTATTTCTCTCCTCTTGCGTCACTTTCTCAACTGCAGCGCTCGAAAAATCTGAAAAATGGTGCTAGTCCTGCAGGTCTAGTACGTTGAAAAATCTCCTCGACCCAACAGTAACCTACTTGACCTCCGTCTCTGAAAGTGGAGCAAATGTGACAAGATAAGGTTTAAAGGCATCTTTATTGCTCATTTGCTCTGTGAGCAATAAAAAGGCCTTTAAATCTTGTTATCTTGTCACATTTGCTCTGTTTTCAAAGACAGAGGACAAAAGTTAGTATGTTTTCCTACTCGACAGAAAAGGCGAGTAGTACCAAAAAATAGCTCGACCTCATAAAATTTACCTCGCAAATATGAGCGGATTTGTCGAGGCCTGAACTGCATTCTTTGACAACAGCTCTTATACCTCTTTTTTGTAGGAGTTGTAACTGATCCCTTTTTGCAATGCTGATGCTTTGGTGGTTTTCTCAGTGTCGTTTGTATAAAGTCTATGCGGTAAGTATTACAAATAATATTTAGAACCCACTTGTCTGTGGAAATGGCGTCCCAGTTTTTCGGGAAGTCCTTTATTCTACCCCCCTATTGGTGTGCTGTATGTGGGGGAGGGAGGGGTGGCTGGGTCACTTGTAAAAGCTAGAGGCAACCACTAGATGGCGGATTTGTGTAAAACATGTAATTTCATACTTCAAAAACTGAGTTTGCTGCCCCTGATGAGGTATTGTATTGTATTGTAATTGCATTTATATAGCGCTTACTACCCCTGACGAGGCGTCAAAGCGCTTTTTCGGCGGGTAGCACGCTACTCCGGGACCCATAGAGGATTAGTTTTGAATTAGTATAGTGAAACATGCAAGTACATTTTAAGTGGTGGATAGGTTAGTCAGTTATTTGGATTTGGAATGATACGGAGCGGTTCCGTCACCAGCATGGGCGCACTGCGCGGCCGCCCCGCCCCCTTAGCGCTGCGGCTGAATAGCCACCGCAGCGAAGGCAGTAATGCAGTCAGCGGCTGTGTCAGTGGCATCCACCGCACAACAGATATTAATATCGGATTTCTCCCTCTGCCACTAGTTCTTGTCCTTTCTTGTAGTACTGCTCTTGAAGATGTTAGATATGGTCCGCCATCTGATCCCAATGGGCTCAGTCGTACCGGGACATTAGGCCAATGGAGTTGGTGATGCGCCAATGTGTTGTAACATTCTTGAATAAAACCACGGGAGTCGAGAGGCTGTTGACCAACAATGAGTGGAGGGAACACAACGTGGAGAGTGATTAACAGCACGATTGTTTAGAAGAATCAACGAGGACGGGATCTGAAGGCACAGTGAGACCACATGGCGTCAAACCAGAGCTCACTTTAACACATCAGAACCCTGACGGCAAAAATAACCAATCTAACAATGCAGCTGATGCCCATGCGCAATAACACTAGTGGGTGGAGTCACTAGCTCATGACCAGATAAGACTTATTTAAAAAAAAAATAAAGAAGGCTCATTGCTATGTTACCCTGACTAAGCCCCGCAAGACCTACAGGATGACAGCAGTGGAACCGTTCTTCAGCAGTGCCCTGTCCTTCTTCAGAGGTTCATAATAAAAAAAAAATTAAAAATGGAAAAGGTAATACTGACCTTTGGTACTGATCCCTCGCAGATCTGTAATTTTCATCAACATGCGGGGGAACATGTATGGCTTGTTTGGTCGTCGTCGCCGGGCATATATTTTTAATGCCTCTAAAAGAGGTTCCTGCAGTTTGTCGACCTTCTCCGGTTCCTCCAAATCCATCCGATCTGTACAGAATTTCAACAGGTTAGTTTGTTGCATTACTGACAGCACTTAAATGTTTTTGCTGTGGGAGCAGACATTCTTTATTTTCGCTGCAGTCATTAACATCTGTTCCTTCTTTCCCAGCAGAGCAACAATTAGATTCTGGAGTCATCCTGCATTAGGCTTTGCCCCCTACACCCCACAGCCACCACTCCTCAAAGTTTGCTCCACTGCCAGCCCTGCAACAAAGGTCTACAAACTACTATCACTGCAACATTTTCTACTTCTGCTGCTAATACAGTCATTAAGTCTATACCATACAATGCATTCCCACTCACATCACTGCCACAATACCTGTTCCTATTGCCATCGCTGTTGCAACACTGCCTGTGCTACTGCAGGGACTGCTCCCCAGAGTATGCCTGCACTGTGCATCCTTGACAGGGAATGCTGCTAGAACCCCCCCCCCCACACACACGCACACACACACCCCTAACCAGTGCTTACAGTGCCAACACACCTAACATGTGCCTACAGAGTGTGCAGTCCACAGCCTGTGCTCACACATTTTCTGATGCATTTTTTGCCTACAACTCCCAACTCCTTTATCAAGTATGCCAGCCCTGCCTGTCGTCCACTTCTCTGTGCCTTACTCTGCCCAATCACTGCAGTCATGTACGTACATGTCATCTTCAAGGATCTTGTCCAGTATTAAAGTGTTTCAACTATTCCCAGACGTCACACGTTATTGCAAACATTTCATCATTTTATTTTTAAATATTATTAGCACACATAAAAGATATTTTGGGAGGAAATGTTTCAACACTGCTGTATTGGGAAAAGGAGGTCTCCTTGGTTAAATGTTATGTTTGAAATGAATGGTGCTTCCTTCAGTTCAACCAGCTCAGCCCAAGAACTTATTTTATCCACTCTGTCAGAGGCACTCTGTGTAACACTTCTGTTACTCTCACATTTTACCATGGACTTTAGTTGAATAAAAACACAAAGGCACAATAGAGTAAGTGCCAAACTTTGCTCTATATTCCCTGCAAACAGGTACAGAAATAGTGCAATTCGGTTTCTCTACTCATGTCTCTCGTTATGGCAATGCTAGTTTCCTCAAAAACTGCTTGCAGTGTGATGGAAAAATATTTGCCATATACACTCCAGGTACCTGTATTGCCCGCAGTGGACCAGAACATTTCTGCATGCAGGTGCTCGCTGTAGATAAAGCCCATAGGCATATGGCAGATAAAGCACATGCTGCCAAGCATGGAAAAATCTTCTCTCTGCCAAAAATAGGCCTTCCAGACCAGAAGCTCTTCCAAAGAAAGGTACATAGGGGAGGCCTTGCAGTTTTTTTAGGCTGCCTACTGGAAATCCTATATGTAGAAAAAAACTCTAGTCTAACTGGCAGCTTCCTTTTTTAGACATGATGATGGCAACAGCCCTGGTATTTCAAATGTGTGTAGCTCTTTCACTCTAAGAGAGATTGCTGACAATTTGTAGGGCTGGCAGTCTAACAGGGGTCTTGGAAGCTGGTCAGCTGCAGGAAGAGTCCCTGGTCACGATTGTCGAGACTTGGTGGAGGTATGCAGGGCTTTGCACCACAAGTCCAGTCAGTTTTCTGTTCTCGCAGCTCTTTTTGTCCTCTGCTCCTTGATCCGTCGAATCAGAGTTCCTGGTGTCAGGGGTGCCACCTAAATACTCAGATTAGGGGCAATACAGGGCGTGACATTTAGTAGCCAAAGGGCTACTTACCTTTAGGGTGTCTACACCCTCTATATGACCATTTCCGGGCATAACCCTGACCCAGAAAGACAAATTCTGCCAAACTAAGATGGTGGAACTCTAAAAGATGTGTCCACTTCAAGTAGCCCACCTTAGGGGTGGTACAAGCCTGAGCGGGGGGCGCACCTCCCGACTAGCTAGTTTTCCTTCTGGTCCTGGTGCCAACTGGTCCCAGGGCAGGGGGTGGCATTTCCCCTGTATGGGGAAGCTTTGGTTTGCATATCAAAGGCGGCAGAGGGCCTTCAAGACTCCTACATTGATATGTGATCACTTAGCCATCCTACTTGGAGGAGGTGACACCAACTCCAGCCTAAGCAGGCATTGTATCTACCCTCAGAGAGCATTGGTTCTCACCTGGAGGGGGGTCAGAAACGTGCCTGTGGTGGCAGGCTGGTCCACACCAGTCAGCCAGGACACTGCAGTTGGTAGGTTGTCAGGGGGCAACTCTAAGTTGCACTCTGGGTGCATGTATTTATAAATCAATCACTGGGGGTTAATACGAGATGAGCGTTACCAAACATCTCTAGTTTCAGTGAAGCCATCACGTAGCTGGGGAACATATGAATACCAGTGCCAGCACATGGACTCAAAATGGCTTCCCGGTTTACTTTTAATAGCCAAGAATTGACTTAGATATCACAGAAGCATGCAGATATGTCCACAAATGTATTATAATGCACCCTGCCTTAGGGGTGTAAGGCCTGCTGTAAGGGTGACTTACCTATACTGCATGTAGTGTCTGCAGGCACGGCATACAAGGGGTGTGCCATGTCATGTCTTCACTTTTCTGTGCAGCATGACACGCAGCTTGCAATGGCAGTTTGCATGTTGGTGCTGACGGTTCTCTTAGGGTGGCACAATACATGCTGCAGCCCTTAGGGACCCTCTTTAGTACCCCATGCCCTCATTACAAGGGGTACCATTTATTAGGGAGTGCTAGAGGTACTGCAAATTGGGGAAACAATTATACCGTTTTAGGGAGAGAGAGATCTGGGACTCAGGACCTGGATAGCAGAACCCAGTGCATTTCTGTTAACATTACATCAGATACCAGGTAAAAAGTGGGGGGTGACCAGTCAAAAAGGGGACCTTTCCTACAGTGGCCAAGTCGGAAAGAAAATACAGCCCTTTGAGCACAGCAACTTCCTGAGATACGGAAAGCTATATGCCTCGCATAACGGGGAACAAGGTTTCCATGATAGAGGAGGTCTCCCTACTTACATATTTGTTTTCAAACCTCACGTTGCTGTAGAGGAATGGGTTTGTTCTCTCTTGTACTTTTGTTCCTTGAGTTAATCGTAGGTAGTTTAAATATTAGCACTATACAAAATAGATGTTTATGATATGGAGCACTCGTGTCGTAGCTGCCATTTTTTTTTAACCTGGTTTTATTTGCTCCAACACATAGAACAGTACTGCGGTGCAAATAGTAGAGTTTGGTAGAATAGGGTCACACATTCAAGGCGTTTGAACATCTACATTCTGGTCAGTAATTCCTCAGTCTGCCCCTTGTAGTGTCAAATGTGGTGAAGGCAGAATGAACAAAATAATTTGCAGGATTTTGCAGTAACCCTTGAGGCTTATACTCTCACTCCAATTCAAAAGGCCACAAAGATGGTTGCTGAAGCCATGCACCAGCTTGCTTTTACTGGAAATGTGTTTGTGAAAATAGACATCTACCTTGTCCTTTTTTGGCTTGGTGATCCTATGTGAAAATGATCATGTTTTCACAAGGCTCCACTACCCCCTGGGGTTCCTCTGATTTTGAAATTTATTACGGATGTTACAAATACATTTCTGCCTACGGTTGGTGTATCAATAATAGTGAACTAAGCTTCAAATATGATCCCAGATATTGTCAGTCATGTATGTCTACTTAATATTATACCTATGCAGAGCTCTCTTCTCGCTGTGTCTGCTAAGTGCAGTATATCCTTATGACACCTTTTGCTTTCTTCTTGTACTTCTGTGGGAGGTGTTGCATTCGTTTCCATATCCTCACCACTGTTGATGTCCCTAATCTCTATGGGTGCAACTACCTGTCTCTATCCTAGCCCATTTCCACGTCTGGATCTTTGGGACTTGTAGGTATTTAATACCTCAAACCTTTTCTTTTTCCTATAAATAGGTGGCTGCTTCACCTTTTAGATCCTTCTCTTTGACATGAGAATCTTAAATCACTCGCCTTTTCCTATGTTGAATATTTTTGTGTTTGGAGGCAGATGTGCACCTTTCTCCTTTACCATTCCTTGATGTTGATCGATCATCTTTCAAAGAAGAGTCAGATTTGGAATACCTCAGAAGGATTTTTTCCCCCATAGTGGGTTTTTCAACTGTCATGGATTTCTATGCTGAAGCCTTATGTTTGCCATTGAGTTTAAATCGTTTTGCTCTGAGGACCTACTATCCTCGGATATTGCATGCTTCTTATTTTAACACAATGCTAAAATGCTCGTAGACACTATCTCGGTGACCTATACATTATCAGATGCCCTATCCACAACATTTGGCATAGTTCCTGCTGTGCCTCTTTGTAGTCAACTATTCCGTCCAAGCCACTGTTTCAGGGAACCCCACATTCAACAAAGTAAGTTATTTTCCTTATGTCATCTTAAATATTGTGGTAGTCCTAGCACTAATTATATTTTTCCATTTCTTTTAGTTTGAGAAAAAAACATGCAGCCCAATCTTCAGAGATATGGTCACCGTGTAGGCAAAGATTATAGACAGTGGGCTTGTTGCCATTTGCTTATTTCCAGACACAAATTGAAGAATATTGTCCCTATTTTACCTACTCAAAAGGGCATTGAAGGGATCCATAGAAAACAGTAGCCTCTGAAACAGGTACTGCCTGACCCAAGTACTTTTATTATTTGTGAAAGCATGAAAAAGGATTAAATAAAATTAGGCATTTGTGTAACTATTACCTGCTTCAGACATGTTTTCTTGCGCATGCCAACAATGCACAAAGGAAGTACCCATTTGATGTAGAACAACTTTTGCATTTTGGCTCCTAAAGCACTAAAAACGGAGAACAGTTTGTTGGTCTGGATCCGTTTACATTTCTGCAGCTATATGAAGACCATCCTTTCTCATTCCCATGATATCAGACTAGGCACCTGCTAGTACCTTTTGTAAGAAATCGACGTGAAGATATTCAAAACTTGCGTATCTTATGTATGTGCGTTTCATCTTCTGTTTACAAGCTTGCTCCACTAACTGCTGCTTGGGAAAACCCCAATTTGTTTATATATTTTTGGGGTTCTATATAGCGTGAACTAAGGAAATTTGATTTCTTAACAAGAGAGCAAGTAGTCAGTCAATCAACTCACTTTATTCGTTTTTGCACAAAACCATAAAAGTCAAATAAAACCGAATATACAAAAAAGTCTATCATAAAACAAGCCTGCCAAATAACATCAAATGCTGTACATAAAAATAACATATAGCTAAAGAGAATGTATTATTTATGTTTTAGAAAATAATAAAAAGACCACACAAAGACGGAGCATAGGGTAACGATACATCCAGGAACACAACTCAACCATACCATGTATACCTCGTACGGTTAATCGCAACTGGCCCGTAGCCTAACGGCAGATATTAGAAAATTAAGGACATAAAAAGAACAGTATTGCAGATAACATTTGTAAAAAAGTAAAAGCAGGGGGAATCTGCCTGAACTTCAAACTTTTTCAAAATGGGGATAATAAAAGCCTTCCGGGGTACCTCGTAATAGCTACAGAACGTTGTAAAGTGGAGCATGTCCTGTGGAGACTTACCGCTGCAGCCACAGGACATTAGGCTCTGAGCCCTACTACACCCAAATGGCTTCGCCAACAAGAGATCAAAACAAAACCCAGTCAATAAAAAGCAATTTTAACCACTTAGAGGTCACAGGAGATATGGTTCTATAATTTGCACAGTTTTCAAGACGAAAAATCTGCGTTTGCTAGGCTTCCCTAGCTCCTGATCTTCCCTATCGGAGGTCCGCTGACTAAAAAAAAAAAAAAATGGACTTTGGGCATATGGGAGGAGGAGCTCATCTCAAGCCATGTTGGTCAGAGCCATAAAATACATTTTCCAGGGGACAAATTAAAGTGTGATGGGAGAGCGGTTAGTACAGTCTACTAAAATTAGCTCATCAGCAGTCAGAAGAGAGTCCTCTGAGAGGATCAGGCCAGAATGGAGCCTTTATCGTGAGCGAATATTAAGTTGTGTTGGAAGAAGTGGTTGCGAAGGAAAAAGGAAACAGCTTAACAGAAATGTTGTTATCTTCATTCCACTGTAGAATAAAGACTTGTGGGATGATTGTGAACTCAGAGATTTGCACCTGAGAGGACATAAATTCCATATATTCTTCAACAAATGTGCGGTTCTCAACTAGATGATGGTATACAACATTCATCCAAAGATTGGATGCCCTATGGGCAGAGATTCTCATAAAGCGAGAGAGAGATTGGAAGTGATCATTGCGAAGACGTCTTTAATTTAAAATGTTTCTGTGAATCGCTGCTACCCTACCACCATGTCTGCATTCGCAGTCACAGCATACTATGGCGGAGTGCGGGGTCGGGGGTGAAGTTCGAGGATATGCTTTGAGGTATAATTAAGCCACGATTTTGTCAGAAACCAAGATGTCTAGGTTGAAGTTAGTTAGTAATATTGTCTCAGAGCTGCAAAAAATGTTTGAATGAGGATCTGCAATTATGTAGCATTCCACGCAGTGATGAGTAAATAGGTTTTGTGCCAGGATTTATTTGGCATGCAATTTGCACCCAAGTAAGACTGGTTCATTTTTTTTCCTGGGACGTTGGCCTGGATAGTATTGATGGGGAAGTTATCTTCGGCTTGGCAACATACAGAACCTGCGATTCACAAATTATTTTTTCCAATAACCACTTTCAGGCTCTGACTGGCATTTAAACACTTTTTTTGCCAGATTGAACAGCCCAGTTCGCTTCGTTCACTAAAGCGTCTCAATTCACATGGTTGTCTATTTTAAAATCTGCTATTGCTCTACAGCTTTTATGCTTGATTTATAAACCATCATCAGCAAAAAGAATCTGAAGAAAGAGCCTTCATATAGAGGCCCTGTGTCATAATGAGTCCTACTGACTCCCCCATCACATGGCCAAAATTCGACATAAAATTCAGCTCATTTCTGAAACTAACCACTAGATGGCAGAATAATGCACACTTTGTGAATTTAGAACAATTTAGAACTATTGTTAAAATTAAGTAACTAGTTATTGCTTGCACGATGACTGTAAGAGACAATAAGTAGGAGGTCACTCGCAGTGGTGAACAATTATGTGTGAAAAATTAAGAGTTTAGCACTGGAGGCATATGGATGGGTTTGTGACAGAAGTACTGCATTAACAGAGGCAGAACGAGTAGAACTGTAGCTGGGGGCAAGTTAGAATTTACAATTATATATAACAGTAGTTTTCCAGAGAGGGTACCATCCCAAAATTCTGGAAATCAAAAAGCCTCAAAATCGTTTTACTACATATGAAATGTATTTGTTATCAAACATTCAATTTTTACAACTAAATAAATGCCCACGAGGCCCCTGCAAGATAAGACTCCCTCACAGCAACTCAGGAACTGGGCTAGCTTGAAAACGAAACTGCCCTCCCTGCTCACAAAGCCACAATAATAAAAAGAGGACTACTGTCTCTTCTCCTCATATGGGGCGGCCATCTTTGCCTAGTCTCTCTCTCGGGTGGATAGCCGGGGTTTACACCCATGTGTTTACACCATTTTCTGGATAGAGTGTCTACCTTCTTGTATGGCAATACTATACCTCTAGTTGTATTATGTTCACTAGTAACATAATGCCTGCTCTCTCCTGCAGTATTATACCTCTACCTGTCTTTTTGACATTTTGGCAGTATTATACCTTTACCGGTCTGTTAGGCATTTTTGTAGCTGGCGCTCTGTTCACTTTCCCATGTAACACACAGGCTGCTACCTCTTTATTTGGGTTCATACCAATGTATTTCCACTACCTCTTGTGTTGAAGACAATGTTTTTGCCTTTGTTAATGTTTAGACAATGTCTTATCTATAATATATTTTTACTTGTATCTTGTACACCTATAACCTGCACCCAATTCACTTTCTCTTTGTGACGCACCAACTGCTACCTCATGTATTCTGATTGCGCACTAATGTAAATGCTACCTCGCATATCACTATTATATTTTTACTTGTATTTTATACACTTGTGTAACCTGCACCCAGTTCACTTTCTCTTGGGACGTACCGATGGATACCTCATATATTTTGATTGCTCCCTAATGTCACTAAGGTCACTCTTGACCCCGACTGCTACCTCATATACTCAGTCTGCTCACCATTGTTACTATCGTTACATGTAATTTTTTGCTTGCACTTGTCTTTTGCTTTTGTTATTATTGTACACCCTTCTACGCCTACCTATACCCAACATGGATCTCATCGGCAAACACACATACAAAATCATCTACCCACCATTACCCAACAAAAAAGCCGCTAAGCGCTTTAAACATAACTTCCTTAGGACCCACCCTGAAACCCCCTTTGTCGACACCTATTTCTCATCGGTGAATGGATCCATGAATATTGACATCATCTTCCACACCACACGAAGAGTCCAATGGAGAAAAGTGTTCTTCACCTTACTCACCGTCTCCTCTACCAGGAAATCCGCCCATGGCTCAACACTCTCCATCACACCATCTCAACTCTTCCCAGGCAGAACCACCATCACCATCTACAATAACGGGATTGTCCTAATTCAATCCACAGACAGGAACCTGGAACTACTAGACAACATGTTCCCCACCTTCAAACAGCACCTCTCCAATCCACGAACCCCCACTCACAGCACCCCTAGTCCTCCAAAACGCACAGCCTCCAATCACAACCCAGCTATCATAGCTCAGCTCCAAAACGGCACGCACCTCTCCACTACCCCCAGCACCTTAATAACCCACCCACCTTCTGTAGCTACCCCACACTCCTTAAGCTCAGACATAGATCTCTCCCCCTCTACCCCCTGCACCTTAATCACCCACCGACCTATTGTAGCTGCCCCACACCTCGCAATCACAGACATACACCTCTCCCCCATATGCACCAGCCGCACCCCATCACAGCTGAGGAACATCTCACAGCTCTCCCCTCCCCAATCCGCGGCAATCAGTCACCCTCCTGATCATACCTCCCATTGCATACCACCCGTTCATATCCCCCAAATTCCTCCATGCACTAGCGAAGATCACCCCCCTTTGCTCACTCCGGTTATCCCCACCCTTCTCACCCCCCACCACACAACCTCTGCGAACGTCGCAGATGCTGCTGTAATCGTTCACCCATCCGATCCCACTTCCCCACACCCCTCATGCACGGACGATTATCATCCCCCTTCACACATCACCATTACCCCCACCCTCCTTATTCCCCACCCCTCTCCTCACACAAGTCGCGCAGAACCCACCTCCACCACCTTAAGCATACCTCCCGCATCATGACCAACCCTCACCCTCTCTCCCCCCCCCCTCTCACTCCCCACTACCCCACCCCATCGGCCAGACTCACGGAACACACCACCTCCCTCAACATAACCCCTTATCCTTTATCCCCTCCCATTCTTAGCCCCCACCCCCCTATTGTCACTCCTTCCCCATCCAGTCTACATTCATCCCCCAACTCACCCACACCGCCTACCACAAGCGCCATCACGCACGCTATCAACCGCCCCCTGTCCTCATCCCCGCCCCCTGTTCCCAAACTCTCTCATCCTTCGAACGCTACCCCACCTACTCGGACAGCAGAGCCCTGCTCCATTGCGCGCACATCACGTCACATTCGACCCAGTTCCCACCCCATTACCCGACTCAAACACTCACCCACTACTCTCACTTCCAACTCCATCCCCAATCCAACACTGGACACGATCATCTCCACTCTCCTACAAGTCAAGGAAGAGCTCCATACCATCAAAGAACTTCTTCTCACACACCCCAGGCACCCACTACCCTACTCTTCCCCGCCCAACAAGGACTCCACTCGCCCCTCAAACCGTTCCACCTTGCTCTCCCCGCGTTGGCCTTCTATCCCTGATCGTAAGGCCTCCGGCCGTCCCCGTCGCACCCTAAACACCCTTTCGGGCCGAGACTTACACAATCTACTCTGCTCCTATGGCCCAGGTCCCACAAAACGCGCACCCACAACACACCTCCCCATACCCACGATTCCCACAAATCCCCTCAGGCCACCCACACTGAATGACAGAAGTTCTGTCTCTTGTAATCTCAAAAATATCCCCCTCTCCTTAGAACATTCCCCCACCCTCCTCACCCCTAGACTAAAGAGTATCCTGCTCAACTGCAGATCGGCCCGGGGACACTCCTCTGGCGTCGCGGAGCTCATCTTATCAAGGGGCATTGATCTAGCCATTCTGACTGAAACGTGGTTAACTGAAACATCCACACCCATAATGGACATACTAGTCCCCCCCAACTATCGCATTATTAGACTCGATAGGAATGGCAAGACGGGCGGGGGCATCGCATGCATCTACAGGAGCAACCTAGCTGTCACTGAAGGCCCCTCCCCCTCTCTCTCCTCCTGCGAACTCATGTGCCTTGAGATCTCTAGTGAGGGCAAACCTGTGTGCTCCCTTCATGTTGTTTACCACCCACCCGGTGATAACTTCATCTTCACCCAACAACTAATGGACATGATATCCACCAACGCCGGTCGACAGCTTAATCAAATTTACCTGGGAGACTTCAACCTCCACTGGAATGACCAGAAAGACACTGTGGTGAAGTGCCTTAAGACGTTCCTCGACGCACTTGACCTCACCCAAATCTGCAACGGTCCGACACATGAAAAAGGCTCCATCATTGACCTTATCATCGCCAAAGAAGACTCTACCCAACTAGTCACAATCGAACCATGTGACTGGTCAGACCACCACATCATCACCTTCTTCATCAATGAAAAAGTCAAACTTAACCAGGCGCAACCTGCCAAAACCAAGATTTGGAAGAGGGACCTGAAGAACCTTAACCCAAAGTCCTTGCCTGCCCACACAGGCAGTCTCCTTCTTCCCCCGACGGACGTCACTGATGTGCACTCATTGACCAACCTCTACTTAGACTCCATGTCTACAATAATCAATGAAGCCGCACCCTTGCAATTGAAGAAAGTCTCCACCAAGAACTCGAACCCATGGTACGATGGCAGACTCAATGAAGACAGACGTGTGATGTGCTTAGCTGAGCGCGCGTGGAGATCGGACCCCTCAGCACTGAACCTTAGAACGCTTAAGAGTAAGAGAAACACCTACTTCAGAAAAATCAAACGCTCGAAATCAATATTCTTTAGCCAACAGCTGGATCAAGCTAAAAACCGACCAAAAAAACTGTTCGAGTTAGTCAAAACCCAAACCAAAACGCAACCACCACAACCCAACAACTTAACAAAGGCTATCCCAAGTTGCGAAGACTTCTCCGCTTTCTTCAAGCAAAAGAACAACACTATAAGAAGCAATCTCATCAAGGACGTAAGTCGACTCGCCGGCTCCATATGCATAACTAACACTCATGCTAAAAACAACGCTTCATGGACGTCCTTCGACACCTATTCCGAAGAATCAATTCACAAGCTGCTGGTCACCTTGAAACCCGCCAATCATCACACAGATCCCCTACCTGTCAATGCTGTTAAAGTCCTCACCCCCCTGTTTCTCCCACTCTGGACTAAAATCATCAACTGTTCCCTGCAACAAGGGCTCATCCCAGACTCCCTCAAGATTGGGCAAGTCACGCCTATACTCAAGAAACCCACAGCTGACCCGGCCGACCCAAACAACTATCGTCCTATCACCAATATCACCACTCTAGCAAAACTGTTAGAAAAATGCGTACAACTCCAACTGACAAAACACATTGAGCAGTTTGACCTCCTCAACTCTCACCAATCCGGATTCAGAGCAAAGCATAGCACGGAAACGGCCATGACACACATAATAGATGATGCCCTCCAAATCCTTGATCACAATGAGTCTTGCCTCCTCATCCTCCTTGACCTCTCTTCAGCATTCGATACGGTCAAACACGAGAATCTTCTGGAGCTCCTAAATACCAGAATGGGCATATCCGGGACGGTTCTCAAATGGTTCACGTCCTTTCTACACAACCGTTCACAGAGGTTCAAGATCAACAACGCACTGTCCTCGCCTGTGCCAGTAACACTGGGCGTTCCGCAAGGTTCCTCCCTATCCCCCACTTTGTTCAACCTCGTCATGGAACCACTCACCTCCTTGCTTCAATCTTCTAAGGTACATTTCCATATGTACGCCGATGACACCCAGCTCTACCTCAAGCTTCAATCCCCTGAAGACATCAATCTGTTAAATGCCACACTAAGAAACACCCAAGCCTGGCTGGCCGTCAATCACCTCAAACTAAATGCTCTGAAAACTGAGTTCCTTCTGATCTCTCCTCCTGCGAAAAAGGCCATCACCCAAACCTGGCTCAATCATTTAACCGCACTCAATGTCCAACCCACCATCGTGGACTCAGCGAAATCCCTTGGCATCACTCTGGACTGCAATCTCGACATGCAGCAGCATATTAGCATAGCAACTAAAGGAGCCAACTTCCAAATCAACACGCTGAGAAAACTCAAACCCTTCCTACCACCCAAGGACTTCCAAACTGTGGTACAAGCCTTAGTCATTCCTCGCATAGACTACGGAATTGTGGCTCTCAGCGGGCTCCCCCTGACAACAACGGCTCCCCTAAGAGCCTCCCTGAACGCGGCCGCGAGACTCATCACTGGCTCAAGAAAACACTCACATATATCCCCTGACTTAAAAGCCCTGAACTGGCTGCCTATTGAAGCCAGAATTCAGTTGAAAATTGCCTGTATGACACACTCGGCCATACACCACAAGGCACCCAACTACCTCTCTCATAAGCTGACCATATCAGGAGGCTCAAGATCCAACAGAAGCACAAACACTCTCCTCCTGAAACCACGGAGATTCCGGAAGGAAAAAACATACAAACGCTCCTTCTCTGGAATGGCACCTAGGAACTGGAATGCACTCCCGCCAGAAATCAGGCTTATCCCGTCCACTATACTCTTCAAGAAAGAGGTGAAGGCCATCCGTATGGCTAAATACACCTGAACACTATTGATATTGGAACAATGACAGTATTTGACTCCCTTATTATCAGCGGTCTGAATACGTACCTTGGTACACTATGACTTGAGTGCCTCAACATCCTGCAACGCACCCACTACTGACTATTGCTTTACTGTCAACATTGTGCTTACTCACCCTCTGGGGTGCTATAATCTTATCCGTATAGACATTGTATTGCCTCCATATTATTGTTTCTTGATTGTTATTACTCTGTATACTCTTGTATGTTTGATACCCTATTCTTGCAACGCACTGTCTACGGAATCTCATATTGATGTAAGAGTCTCGCTTATCCAACCTACTGTTTCTGTAAAGCGCTCTGATATCTGCAAAGATCTTGTTCGCGCTATATAAAACTTTAAAAATAAATAAATAAATAAATAAATGTAGAGAAAAGTGGTCAGACACAAACACTAGACCGAGGAATAATATACACCTTGTAAATTTGGAAGAGTCAAACTGCGATATTGCCAGTTTTCACAACCACACTGCCTGTTTCCCACCGTCTCAACTCCCACAGAACTTGCATCGTGACAAGTGTGCACACACAGTCGGCTCTCTGAAGCCTGTGCTCGCATGCTTCCTACAGCTCAGGCCGCCATAGCTGGCACAATTCACGTTTACCACACTAGTTCTACTGCAGCTTTTGCTCAAATGCTTCATCTTTCGTCATACAGCCAGAGCACCACCCGAGAAAGAATGGTCTCAGTCTGTCAAATCCCCCTCCTCGCCGAGCCTGTAGTCTCAGTCTTGTATTGCCCCCCCCCCTGCCAATGTCTGGCTCGCCATTTTACCCCCAGAGGCAGTCCTCCTATGGTTCACATTGTTCTCCTTAGCCAATTCACCTTAGTTTCCTAAACACACCTGTACTGTTGGTTCATACACTGAGATTGGTCACGCTCTCACCTCCGCAGATCAGACAGATGGCGCTGAGCAGTCCGGTTTCGGTGTCGTCCATCTCCAGGGGCAGCAGCTGCTCAGCAAAGGCAAAGACCAGGTCTGTTAGGGGCCCGAAGCCAGCGTTGTGCATCTGGGTCCGGTTCAGGGTCAGTCCATCTGAAAAGGTCATGGTGTCCTGCTCCGGCGTGTACCGCGTGCAAATCCGCAACATCTGAGGGAGACAAGAGAGCTCTTCGTCAGGGGCACGAGTCTATCTATCGTGGGGGGCCCAGGGAGAAGGGGTCTGCAGCACTCTACTAAAGCACAGAAGAAAACCAGGGAAATGACGTCTGCTCGCTACAGAACTGAAGGATCACTTTGCACCCAGGAAACATGAATGAGAAGTTTTCGGTTATTAATATACAACATAATATGTATCCATAGTGACAGTAAGGGCCTTGCATTAGCTCTGGAAGCAGGGCTTGTCAGAGAGTGAAACCACGCAGTTCCTCCTCAGAGTACACTTGCATCATTATAAACCATCAGGAGGAGACCCACAGGTATACCTTCAATGGACACACCGACATCCACCCGCCTGAGGAGTGATGCAGAGTTGCCTCCTTTTATTAACCATAACAACACAGGGCTGTCTGTCTATGCAAAGGTACAAAAGTCTCTCTCCTACCTGATGGTCTAGGCTCGCTCTGCTCAACCCCAGGGAGAGATGCAAGAGCTCCTACTGTGCTGGAGGGGTGAGATAGGATCCCAGCTTTGATCTGAGCAGAGGTGCCCAATCCTAGGGTGTACTAAGTAGACTCCCAGGATCCCACACCCACTCTTAGATAAGTAATGCATCCAGACCCGTACACGCGGAGCAGAAATCCCTCCATGGACTAACGTGAAACTCAGGAAAGCCCATCTTGGAACTGCCATAAAGCAAGGGGAGACCTAGCCCACATGATATACGAATGTCCCAAAGTTAAAACATTCTGGAACAAAGTATACAACCTCATAGACACAATCACAGGTTGCCAGACACAACGAGGCCTAGCGGGTATTGCCACTGCCTTCCTAGCACCACAGCTTCAGTTCAAAGAAGAACGCGAACTAATCGACGTTCTGCTGACGGCAGCGGTGAAAACTATCCTGGGGAACTGGAAGAACACTAGGAAAGCCACCTTTAACCCCTTAAGCGCGGGGAACATTCAGCGGTCGTCGCGTGCACTACCTCGCTAGTGCTGCGCACGTCCGCTGAACGTTCCAATCTCATTAGCTCAATGGAACGTTCCGCACTAGCGCGGAATATTTTCAGCACTGGCAACGGGTTAAACGCTGGTTCAACTGGGTTATATTCCTTCGGGGGGGCAGACAACATTACCTCCAAACACAAGGCACCCCCCCCCCCCTCTCTCTTCTCTCTTCTTCTCGCTCTCTGGCTCCACTATGTCAAAGTACACATTGTAAGAGCTGCCCAAAGTAAGACAACTGTTTTGTTTTTGTATATGTATTTTGAATAAAATATTTTGAACAAAAAAAACAAAAAAAAACACAGGCACAGAAATCATGCCACGCGCTGCATCTCACCAGAATGTCGAGGCAGGCGGCCTTCAGCAGAGTGATCTGGTCCGCGATGGTCAGAGTGGCAAAGCCTGGGAGCCGCTTGGCAAACTCCACAATCTTGATGATGCACTTGGTGGCGAGCTCGCTGAATTTGTCCCAGAGGCCAAGGTCGAGCTGGACCCGGTGGTCTGCACTGGAATTCTGAGGGTGGGGAGGCAACAGAAGGAATGACAGAAAAGATACATTTGAGATAGGTGGCGGCAGGAGAGTGACACGTTGGGAGAAGAAGAATGGAAACGTGCATAACATCAAGAGAGATCGGGAGATACATATGGATAGATGGTATAGAGGGAGTGAAGGGTGACAATGGAACGAATGAAGAAATGTAGGCAGAGCAAGAGGCATCAATATTAGCCATAACAAAAACATCACAATGAACTACATTTCTAATGCGAACAATGAAACTCTCTTTTTGAGCATTCCCAGTTACAATGGAGCCACCATGTCCAAAACTACACAGTATCTCGGCTGGGTGATTTCAGGGATTAGCAAACCATATTTACAAGAAACACATATGTGAACAGAGGGCAGCTGCAGTAAAGGATGCGTACTACAGCGACTCCTCCAATGCCCCTTACGGCTCAGCTCATCACCTATCGACAGCTGTACCCGTCCCCCCATCCCTGTACTGTACCAGCACGGATAAACTGAGGTACCAACGCAGGCCAAACTTGCCCGACACGGTAGCTATATATTCCAGCGCTTGGACCCACGTCCATCTATCGGTGCACCCCAATCATGCGCCGCAGCGCCTCTGGCTTTTGCTGTACCAAGACTCGCACCCCACTCTGCCAGGGCTCCTCGGTCGTGACCTGCGATCCCACCACTGCTCCTGGGGCGGGACTAACTCACAGCCCTGGTCTCGTGCACATTTCTGAGGCTGTCTGGAAGTCCTTAGCGCAAAGTGTGCGTTGTGTTCCCATACTGAAAGCTCAAAACACTAAAGCCAGCAGTGGTACAATGTTCACGAAGTTATTTTGACAAAGATTTAGCTGTTCTAGAGTGGGTCCTGCAACTATCCTTCCTTTTCCATCCCGAGCACCCTTAGCCTGCAGCGCCACCCCGTGTTCACTGCAGTCGCTGCAATGGCAGTCACGCTGAAACCCGCCAGGAAGGCCTTCCAGTGGGGGAGGGGCGAGGAGCAGGCATATACTCAGCATAAACTGCTCCTCGCGGCCAGACGTGCTGCCCCTCCCTCACGCAGGAAGCTGCCAGTAAAACACCAGGACGCTTAACAAAGGCAGCTCTGTCCCGGCCTCGACTGCTCTGGAGAGTGCTGGAATTCTAGCAAAGACATTTATATCCACATTACGCTGCATGTGGGCTACTTATTTAAACCACGTTTGGAGACTAACTGCTAGGAAGCGTTGGAACAGACGTGTTTTTGTAGGGTGTGGTGTGATGGGGCGGAAGGACGTAATGAACACCTTAGTATTGGAAGAGGTTTTTGATGCAAGACACGATAGCGACAGAAAGATCTCCTGCTGACTATCAAGGGTGAGATTGTGTAGGGGAGAAATCGGAGTGGCAGGCTGCACTGTGCTAGGATGAGGCCAGTGCTCAGACATGGAGGAGACGATGAATGGCAGTTAAGCTACTCAAGGCCGAGAGCTGTCTCTTCAGAAGTGGGACCCTTTTGAATTATTCAGAATTTGAAAAACAATATTATCAAGTTGGCCCATTCTTTGGTGTTCCATCTGGGCAAATCCTTACGCCTCACTTAACAAGGAGGTTATTGAGGATTGGCTTTTGTGTCAGAGAGCCCTGAAAATTAACTGGTTCAGCTAGGTTAGGGCAGAACTGGTGAAGCTGGCAAGGCCAAACCTTTTCACTAACCCAAATTCTGTAACTAAAACTGACTTGACCTGGGTAAGTCTAGGATGAAAACCAGTAGGTAGGAATTCGAATTAAGTCAACCAACTGTTGGGGAGTATTTGGACTTGCAGTTTGTTAAACCTGGAACCATATTTAGTATGGATCGATGGGGCCTGGGATAGACTACTATGAACCAGGTTTTGATTTGGATTTGTGAGGTGGCATCTCAGGTTTCCCCTTGGTCAATTTGACACATCTAAAGATGTAATATGCCCCTGTGATGAATCCTCCCCACAAACGATGCTGCAGTTGACCCTTTCAGCCCATTTTTAACTTGTTTTTTACTAAAAGTTTTTTAATGCCTATTATTAATTCGCATGTAATCAGAAGTTCCAGATTAGCTTTAGACCATCTGCAGCAAATACATTCTACAATCCAACGGTATCAACATTTGTGCCTTTCTAAAAAATGTGCCCAATATAGAAGGAAATCATTGTTTTTTAGGTCTCGCCTACGCAGAGACCTAAATGGGCCGAAACATTTCAGGGGGAGCCTTGGATATTTTCGGTTTTGTAAAAAATTGTGGCAGTTAATCTCTAATGAATTGTGTGATCTGGTCGAGTTTGTGGCTTCCTCTATGGCTTGCTTACTATAACTTTTCTGTTATTTTATTCTAAGAATTTGTTTCTGTAACCAGGGCTTAGGCAAGAATGACAGAAATTGATGTGCCTGTCTTACTGGTATATGGCCGAACAGTGGTGGTATCTTCATGTGAATTAGTCTCGTTAACCCAAACTGTAATGTACAAGGCTCTGTCAAATGTTTGTGTTTAGGACCTGGGTTTGCATTTGTTTTGTTTTTATTTGCCTTTAAGGCACCTTTCAGTAACCGAAATAAAGTGAGGTGATTGACTGATTGATTAAACACGGTCACTGTGAGCCCTGCCTGCCGGGTTTATTAAGGAGATAGAAAAGGACTAAAATTGTGCATTTTCCGCGTTATAAGCAACTGCACCCGGGAGAGGTGAGAGAATGTGAATATCAGTGGATGTTGGAGAGAGCAGCTTGCTCTGACCCAGTGGTTGGGTCTGATCATTTGGTAGAGTCAGTGGCTGGAGCAATGCTCAGTCTGCAGGTAGGAGTTTATCCATACACAGGGGATTTCCTCCCACGCTCCGGTTCCTTTTTTTCTGTTGATTCACTGTACTTGCCAAGTACTTCTATAGATGTCACCTATAACAAGTACAACAGCTTTTCTAAGAGTCCCGGTGACTCTTAAAAACACAAAACCTAGAAGGAGCAAGGGCGAAAATCTACACAAATATTATATTGGGGCCATCCGAAAAGTTGTCAATCTAAATTTCGGACTGATTTTTAATTATAAATTTTTAAGACATAGCATGAATTGCTGTCATTTTGTTCCACCGTTCCATGTTACGTCACTGGAACTTAAGGGCAGCAACGCCAGTATCCATATCTGCATAAACAATTCTCCATAGACAGCAAGGGGTTGACCAGATATTCTGGGTCTGTGCCTGGTTCCTTACTCTATGGTAAGTAAACGGTTTCCTGTTGATAAAAAAAAACAATCACTCGCTAACAAAATAGAGGTAGTTGAGAAGACTGCACATTTCCTATCCTGCATTTTATGGAAAATACCACCAAGGCTGCCAACCACGCTGCGTGCCTGGTAGCAATAGCTCCAGTTCATATCTAACAGCTACTGCAGAAGTTTTTTTAGGCCTTGCCGATGTTTGCGGTCTCGGATGGGCCACTTTCAAATCTCTTGTGTTGCATACAGCTACCATTAACACAAGTCCCGATTTACTGCCCGTCTCCACGGTCTGCCTGTATATTATACTGCATTAAGTTTGGCTTTAGGATTTTCTCTGAAGGTAAGCCATAGATGCATATATTCCGCTGTTAACTTCCACAATAGTGATTTTTCTGCCAGGTCTTGCGCCCCCTCTCCTTTGCCACCAACATACCAATTTTTTGTTCCACCCTTCATCAAAATGGTTCTGGTTTCCAGGAAAGTGCTGGTCTATGGAGGGTGGGTGGTGACCTGGAAGCAAAGTTTGTTTTATAGCAGCCCCTCTGTGTTTTTCCTACCGTGCTCCTTTTTTTCTCCTCCTGCCCGCATCGAACCAAGTACCAACTTATCTCAGAATATTTGAGAAGTGAGGTTTTGGCATGAAACTGAGAACACCTCTACTATGGTATCCCAGAAGAAGTCTAGGGGGACTACTAGGGGGACGCTCACTCCCACTACTGACAAAGTAAAGTTTTGGATCTTAACTACCATAATGATACAAAGTAAGGTTTTGGATTTTAACTACCATAATGATACACTCCTTAGAAAATAATGTAATGGTGCAGTGTCCATATCTTTCAGACTTTATTCCCAAGGCAGCAAATGCATATTTTGAGATACACACATTACATGCATACGGTTTAGAATTCGCCATCCCTCATGATTTCCTGCAAATTCATATAGTAGGCATCAGAGGTTTTTGTTAAGGATTTATATATTTTTTTAAAGTGTGTGACCTATACCACTCCTCGACTATTCTTGAGACGTTTAAAATAATAAATACAAACTATGCTTTTCTAATGAGAATAAAGTGATGAACTGACAACTTTTTAGCTTCTCACTCTCCACAGTAGTCTTCCATCCCGCTCAGAAAGTCTTTTTTACTGGAATAGAGACATTAAATGTGATTGTTCTTGCTGCGACTTGTAGGCTTCACTTAAACCAGAACCCAATGTGAGATGCTCAAGATTTGCCTGAAAGATACCTGGTTTCTTCTGGCAGAGTGCCTGAAACTTCCATGGGAGAAGCCTGCCATTCTAAAGGGCGGAGGGTTTTCAGTTTAGAGATTTAAAAATCCACTGCTCTACTATATGGAGTCAGATTTTTGATCTTTTTTCAGTATTGAGTACATGCTCGGTCATTACTCAAGGTCCATGAATTATGTTTGCGGTCATTTTTTTGTATACAGAACAGATGGAGAATATGGATATTTCTTTCACTTCCAGTTTTCGATTTTGAAAGAGCGGTCTCAATTAAAAAAAAATGGTTTTGGTTATTTTACTGGGCCCTTTGTGGGAACCCATTCATCTGGGTCCACTATTGTCAGGTCTTGCCATTACAATAATATCTGAAGTAGCAGTCAAGAGTTAATCTGTTTGCCCTTACTCAAGCAAATGCAGGGACACATTGTGACTTTGCCAAAGTCGATATGAAGGTACTACTAGGGTATAGAATTCCAGTGGTGTTGTGTGTACCCTAGTCAAACTGGATACATGGGATTTTCCTTCAAATTGTGTGAAATCCACAAAGGAGACTCTCACTCAAAGTCACCCACAATGGCTTTTTTGGGACCATACCTTTTTTTCCCTTTTAATAAAAAAACTACTTTATGTATAAGAATGTGGATGACTACAGGCACTCTGAGCTGGCCTGGAGTAGCAGCAAGGGATTTTGGAATACGAATGATTTTATTTTCCTTAACTCCAGTCTCCTGATTATTGTTCAAGAGGGGCAATTCTGAGGTGATGCAACAGTGACTCTCAGAAGATTCAAAAGTAAGGCTTCTCTGATATTATCAACCACCTCTTCCCCCCTAGGGTGATCAGAATTTGAAAACCAAAAACCGAAATATTTAACAAAAATAGAAAGATTACAATTTTACATCCACCGAGCGGGCCAGAATGACTCAAATAACAGCGCTCATCAACATAAAACACAGAGAACGAGGCCCTAAGTGAATAAATTACATCCAACGTTTATACCCAGTATCATGATGGTTACTTTAAAGATTTTCTGATCTAAGCTGTTGCTTAGTCCAGCCTTTGAACACACAAAAACATACCTCCCTCCAACTTCAGTTGCCCCTATCATCAAACCGGGACTTGTGCTACATTTGCTGAAATCTGCCAGGACAGCTCGTTAAAGACCAGGATCACCCTTCAGTTACTAACCCTGCTTGGGTTCAGTCCTTGCGCAGTATTTACACAATTTTATTTCATATTGTATACGCAGCATTTAAACTAAAAGATATCAAGACGATTTAGAAAGGAGACCGATATATGTCCATTCCCTCACAATTTCTAAAAAGTATTGAGCAAATGAGACCTTATTCACTATTTATGGTTTATTAAATGTATATGACAATATAACCTATCAGGGCATCAACCACCGGGGAGAACATCAGGTATGTTGCAAAACAGTACTTCTACTTCTACTAGATCTGACCATGCAAAAGGAAGTTTCCCCTACACCCGCCACCCACACAGCCAGTCTGCACCGATCATTAGTTCCAGTGGGGTGCAAGGCTACTTACCGTAGTGTACTTGCCGAGTTGGCACAGGGAGGGGAAGGTCTCCTGATGTGCTTTGCTGACCTTTTGAATCAGTGCTTCCATTTCAGGTGGCATCTCATAGCTATCGGTCACCACCTCCTCCTTGATCTCCTTCTTCTTCTTGTTTCGATCATTCCTCACCGCTGCAGCAGCCACAACAGAACCAAACAAGAAACAAAAACAGTAAGTACGTGCTGCACTGCAAAAAAAACCACAAAGAACCACAGAGATCTATAGCTTCATCAGCATAGCTAAACTTGCATTTCTGGCTCATCACCATCTTGAAACCTTCCCTTCTACTAAAACACAAGGCCCAATCTCAATTTAGTGACTTTAAGTTATGGCCTCCAAGGTAGGACATCGAACATGCCTCTCTCCTCCATCCCTGGGCAGCAGATAGTGCTCTTTGACCACTGATTATTAACTTTTCGAACGCATCCGTATTGAAGTTGCGCCAACGTAGGAGCAAGGCAACCTTCCATCAATGTATTAAACACCATTAAGTAACCTGATTGAGAACTAAAGTAATAAAAATCACTAATGCCACTCCTCACTGGGCACCTCCAATACTTACACTAGCGTATTTAATGTATATGGAAAGATTGTTCCGTTAAAAAAATAGGAGCATTAGGGATGGTGTCAAAACATTTTGACCGTTTTCATACTATACTGTAAAGAAAGCTTCTCCCGTCTCTGAAAATAATGCGCCCTTAACAGCTTTCGAGTTATTTTTTGCCATTTTGATTTTTTTCTCAGCATTAAATAAAAAAACGTATGTTTGTTTATCAGTGGTTGAATTTCTCTGGTTTGCGTACTCACCGTTAACCAAGTTAGTCATATTTTGACTGAAAATTACCTTACGAAATATAATTTAAAGTCTTGCATCACGATTGGTTGCCATGGTTTGGTTGCCTGCCCGACAGGGCTCGTGACAGATACGGAATCTTCATGGAAAGCAAAAGGCACATACCAGCTCCCGGTTGCAGACTGAATGATCATATGCATCTCATTATAGACTTGCTTCTTGGTGGCAAATGCAAAGCCCAAAAATAGAGAAAGTAAGGTGGAGATTTCCCCCAAACAGCCCTATCATTATTATTAAACAGCTGCCCTAAAACAGCCCAAAAGGATTCAATCCGAAAACGTTTGTTTCAAGAAAAACAGGCCATGGATTCATTATTTTAAGGTTTTTTCCCAATAATACACAAGGACAGTGCTTGAATGCATAAACCTTATATGCTGTGTAATATTTTTTTCAATTTCACTTAGAAAGTGAGGCTCCATTGGCTCCCCATACACAATCAAGCACAATGCAAACTCCTCACCCACACTTTCAAAGCATTACATACCACTGGCCCAGCAGAACTCATTAGCTGCATTTGCTTTCACAAGCCTTCTGGATGCCTCCGCTCGTACGGACTCCTACCTGCACTCTTCCCACACATATGAGAAAAAAAAACACAGATTCGGCAGCAAGCCTTCTCCTATATCGCGGCGAAAGCATGGACCGACCTGCCGCTACACATAAGAGCCTTCTCTTCACTTCTTAAATTCCACAAAAAGCTGGAAACCTGACTTTTTGAGTAGTCCCACTAGCTGCCTAGACTCACACCTGCTCAGCACCAGGATACCCTCCTGCGTGATATCCTGCTCTACAAAGCTGCATAACATAATATCGGTCACAGTTTTAGGTTTTGTTATTGGTACCAAAGTAGAAGACAGAAGAAAGTAGAATGCCTTCACACACAAAAACATCTTTATGCCTTTAATGGAGAGCTTAAAATACTCAAAAGTTACTTTAAGTACGTTAAGGGTCCTTTCGTCCGTTGGCTTGTGCGGGGTGATCTTTGGCTTTGCTCAGAGTTTGCATCACATTGCAAATTTGACACCAGTTATAGATTCATTGGATGGGCAGAATATGGCTAGTTGTCGGATCTCAACAATTCTAATAGAATGTGCTCCACTTTAAATTTGCTCACTTTGCCACTGGATTCAAGCAAGCCGGGCTGAAGACGGCTGGAATGCCAGAAACCGGTACTCGGAAGCTTGTTTCCGGTCCAGGAAAGACATGGCTTGGCAGTTCGGGCTGGAATGTTCCCATGAGGCACAGGGTCAGACTGATTTGCATATAGCCATGTCTGAACTGGGGTGGCAGAGTGGGCTAAAGAACGGTGCTGGATTAAACCCAGATCCTTTGACTGGGTGTGAGTGTTTGATTGATTCAGATGCTCCGTCCATCACCACCCCCTTTTGTACCACTTTAAATTTAGGCCAAGAGTTGTAAGACTTTACATCAACAATCAACCCTGTGCAGCCCAGACTAGCAGCACAGGGAAGTGGTGTAGAGAAAACAAAAACTATGTTGTACAGGCAAGTTGAGTACAGTGTGACTGCCCACCTTTACCTAAACAAAATATGCTTCTGTCAAGAGGCAAAAAAGGCAATATTGCATCTGTCACCTGTACTGCAAATATGGGTTACAGGTTTTCACTGTATAGGCTAATGGAGGGTGATATAGGATATTGACCTGTGCCCCTCATTAAAATTCACTTTAATCTATAAAAACGAGGAAGATAAACCATTACTTATTACTTTGGTAACATGAGGAACTCTGTAGTCTAAATACACTTGCTGAGAAGAGATGGACTTCAGGTGTTTCCTCCAGCTTCGGTCCCCAAAGCCCGGCGATAAACCGGGATTCCTGAACATCCATAATCAACATATAATATAACCAGGCTTTTTTCCATATCTTGTTAGTTGTTTGAAGCACGTAGCAGTTGTAAAAGGCGATACTGTAACTATCAATCCAATCTTATTTGAGGTTTAACCACGAGCAAAACATTTAGTTTTTTGTTTATGGATTTACTCTCTCAAGCTGTATCCAAATTCCTTCCAACCTTCTAAAGTAAGCTCTGCTTTGGGAATTCTCAACAGACAAACATCAGGTGGCCTTGCCTTTGGCTGTCTTTCTCCACTGTGGGCAGTTACACGAATGCACTCTACATGGGCAGGATCTCTTCAGATCACTTAATATACTGGAGCCTGGCACTAGAGACCGTATGATTTGGCTCCCATTGTAGATTTTCATATCAACAGGTGGGTTCAGGGGCTGTTTTAAGTATGGGGAGAAGGCACAATTCGGATTTCCTGTGATGAACAAGAGAAAGAGCTTTCTGACCGGTCTAGGCAGTTAACTGTGGCTGTATGGTGCCCCTCTTTTCTTTATGAAACTGATCATTACAAAACCGATCAAAAAATGTGTTAGGGGTCTAGAAATGCAGCTCTCACGGGGGTAAGAAGCTTGTACCTATTTTAATGGAATCTTATGGTAAAGTCTACAGCTGTCTCTTCTTGCACACAATAGAAAAAAAGAGTCCTCCCTGCAGCCGGGGACACTCAAAGTGGTTGTCGCCCGTTTCAGAAAGGTTGAGCTGATTTTCAAATATATTTGGCGACGAGGTGGTAATGAGTTTTCAAAAATTAGTGGGGGCAAACTGGTTTTAAAAATTTTAGCAGCTATGCTACCGTAGGACAGATCTTCTTGCGCTAATGAATAAAGAATCCACAAAGCCTAATGGTGCCCAGGGGTACCCAAGGGGATTCTCGTTATACGCCAAGCCCGCACCCCTTGAAAGGGCAAATGTGAAGGACGTAAAGGCACAGGACAGGCTGCTGCAGTTTTGCGTCCTTATCTAGGTGTAGGACCTCGAAGTTTGGTTAACTTCATCTGTACAGACTTTTGCACAATGTGTGTGGTTTCAAGGTGCTTTCCGGACCTGGGCACCAGTTTTCTCGGTCCTCCAAAAATCCAGCCTTGGTGGGCTGCAGGTGCTATGAAATGCAACACTGGAATCGTGGCTTCCCTCAGATTCTGGGGCATCACTTAGATGCTTCATTGTTCCAACAAATGCCCATCAGAGGCTGCACTCACTTAAAACACCAGTACACAACACCACACGGTAGATAGCTGGGCGACAGTCTGCCTGGTAGAGCTCCTACAGCGCCCATGAATCTGATGTGGTCTACCCTCAAGAAACAGAAAAAACCCTTCTCATAGGCATTCGAACCACTCCTGCCCCAAACAATATAGTTACATCACTTCCTACAGATATATCTGACCCCACCTCACTATACCAAACACAGCTCCTAGCACCAATCCTAGTACTGGACAGGTCGTTGGAATTCTGTACTCTCGGGTACCGTATACGCAGAGTATGCACTCTGTACTGGTATATTATATATATATATATATATATATATATATATATATATATTTTTTTTTTTTTTAAAAGGCTACATAAAAAAAATATTGTAAAAAAAGCACCGTGGCCCACGTTCTCATGTGCTAAGGTACTGACGAGATCGTTACTTATGGAATAAAAAAGAGCTAATGCATTGTGACCAATCAGCCCTCCTTAGAAAAGATCTGTGCAGCTTTCTCGGTAAAATCAGTGACATGTGACATTAAGCGCATTTAAAAGAGAAAGGCTACGTTTTCACTCCTGAGATCTGTGCAGGTCAAAAGTTTGAATCCCGGGCAAGCAAGCCCATCACCCTTCCGAGGTGTATAAGCCCAATAACAGCCCAGGTAAAACGACATATCAAGAGTGATCCTCAGATTAGTGTCCTTTTTAGATTTGGGCCAGTTTTTAAAAAAAAAAAATATTTTTATTAGTATTTACAGAATACATATAGTAAGAAAACAGAGATTTGTGTTGGAAAGGTTGCAACTCGCCGCGTGCCTAGCTAACATTCTCTCCTGCATTCAGTCGACTCTCCCAACTAAACAGGGTGGTGCTCCTACGGAACATTCTCAGCTACAGTCGGTAGAGGGCGCTGCGGCGCCTCGTTAACGCAGCACCACACTGCTTCGCTTTCCAAAAGCAGACTAGCTCACATTTGCCATTGCCGCAAAGTCAGACGAGTCAAGACCCAGAGGAAATCCCCTAAAATATTCCCCAGAAACGCCCCCAGTCCAGAGCAAATCATGTGTGATTGATACCAACTGTTCCAATGCAGCTCTACAGGTACAAACTCCAAAGCAGACCCATGCTCGCCATTTCTCATCCCCTGGAAGCATCCACAATCACAGATTAGCAAAAGGTACTCGCCTCCACGCAAAGGTTCTGCAGTTTACTGTGGTCACATTTAAAGGATTATTTAAGCCAGGCTCAATAACTTATTCATTGAAGGAAGAGAACGGCGAGTCTCTTAAATTTCTTGAATAGTTCAAGCATCCGGGAAAAAATGGAAAAAATTAAAATTAAAAAAAAGAATGCCATTCTTCGGAGCCATTCCTCTTTTAGAACAGGTTTTAGGATTGGGCAGTCAGGAGCTAAAGAAATCTCATGCTCTTGGACGATTCTTACACATCACTTTCTGCACAGAGTCCCTAGAGCCAGTTTTGCAGACTTCTTGGGAAACAATACAATTTCCCAGAAGACACTGCACTTCCAAAAGGAGTTCTGGGTTTATGCATTTGCTCGTGTGCTGTGCAAAACCGAAGGTGACAAAATCAGGCTTTTTAGGTTCTCCAGGTTATAATTTGTGACAGGTTCATTCTTAAACATAGTCATCCCGCCCCTACCACAAAATGTAGCTCACCTGGTGGGACGTAGAAGCTTTAGTCTAATTGTATCTAGTTAGGAGACCTCCGTTTTTAAAACCGTGTGTGTTGCCAGAGTCAAATACTCAAGCTTGCTTGCCTTGGACTGTTTTCCTCTTCGAAATCTTTTTTTCTATGCATAAGCTTCAATGCTGAAAGTAGCAAAACTGCTTCAGAGCCAGGACACCACTCATCAGTTCCTCCACACTAACCAAACTGCGTGGCAAATGGAGGATCTCGAACCGCCTTGTCTCTCGTTTTTTCGAACAGATTCATATGTGGATATTTGAATCCATCCTTTTGTCCATCTGTTTGAGACATCGCCGGATACATAAGGACCTTGTGGTAAACCCTGGATCGGGTGCTGGTAACCCTTCATTTCAATCAATGCAAAGCAAGCGATCAGTAAGTGTTAGGGCTATAAGCGGAGAGTGGTCATTTTCCCTACTTGCAGCAGCGATGATGGTCTTTCAGCTCTACACATACGGCCCACCAAAGGAGCTCTTTGCCTCTGCGCTCACTGGCATTAAAACCTTCCCGTTATCGGGGGTCTATCGAGTTCTACAGCTTTAGACACACTGACTGAAATGATACCTGCGCCCGAGGTTAGAGAGTCAGTCCATTGGAGAGGCCTCTTACGCCTCCATGCAGCAACACACTAGGTAGCCGTGCTGCCCATTCGCCTCTCCACAAATCACTACTGGTTGTTTACCTGGTACAGAGCCCACGTTTTAATTTCTGGCCCAGTCTAAAAGGGAAGGGTTGTGGCGGTGTCATTCCGACTACTGGGCTTATGTGTTCTTCAAAACAATCTTTCCCTTTTAAAGTGACCGATCGAGAGCCACCTTTTTATAAAACCACTTACAATTTAAAAGCTTAGGCTTGCGGAAAGTGAACATTAAAACCAGTTGGTCCGATCCTCAGAAGCGAATCTCTTGCTTTGTGGTTAGATGAGGATTGTGGAGTTGTGCACTCAAATGCCTTTCACTGCCCTCACTGCACTCTTGTGGACTTTGTGACCACCTTAGAGCCCTCATGCTGGCATTAGAAGGCAGCTATCTTTTTTTTATTTTGTAAAAAAAATTAAAAAAAAATTGTGTTTTGTCTGCGTACCAAATCGAATATGAATTATTGTATCGAAATTACTTATATTTACTTTGTAAACCTCAGGTTTCTTTATTGTATTTGAATTGTATGTTTACCCTATCAATTTGTCAATAAAAAAATAAAAATAAAAAAAAGGAGGCAGCTATCTGGACTTCGTGACTGACCAGGGAGGAGGCTTTCACAATGATGAGGGCGTTATCCAAAACTTGTTCAGAAAGCTCGTTTTCATAGATTTTGCTGTCTGTGTGCAACTGTTTCATCAACGTTTTGGAATGAACCCTCCATCCTTTCAAGGTTGAGTTAAATGGAGTATCATAAATTAGGGAATAGTAACATCTCCATTAGTTATGGCATTTAGAAATGGCAGGTGTGGTATGAAGCACTAAACAAACGTTAAACAAGCACTATTTCTCTTCACGTCTGTCACCGTTTTGAGAGGTTCGGGTAGAGCTTTTTCTTGAACACTTCCTAGTAGCCTGAAACTGTTCGGAACACAATCTACAGAATGCGGATACTACTGTTTATATTCAGGGGCTTCCTGTGCAAATGCGAGACACCTTTAAGAAACTGTGCCATGCAAAGTTCTGCCTGGCTTCACTGCGAGAACTACCAGAACAGCATCAGCACTGGTACTCCCTATGTTCGGATAATATGAATGTTCTAGGAGTTCCTGGGACCAATTTCAGAAGAGGGCAGGGATCCTTCTTAGTCTAGCATATCCCACAACATCCTCGTCCTTGACATTTGCAACATATTTTAGCCTCATGGAATGCAGGATAAAACTAAAAACGCTCTACCCAATATGTTTTTTAAAATTAATTATTTTTCCAGATGCATATGAATGAGAACCGCTGTCAATCAGAACCATACTGCAATTTCGGCCTTAAAATGCTCTCACCTCTGAACCTATGGGATCACTTTATACTCTGTAATGGTACGTGTGGAGCTCAATCAAGGTATTGTCTACAAGCACCACCGCCCATCTGCGACATACGTCATTTTGACCACCATCTGCCTCAGTGCATCGTCTAACCAAAATGCAATCAATAATCTAGCTCAAAGAAGAGATTAAAGCCTGCCGTGGGTGCTATATACATTCACTTCAAAACGCCACAGACTTGAGTCCCATTTCCAACAAAGAAATTCTTTCTAAAATGTGTCTGTCGTCTGACCCTCCTCTACATGCCACTTTAGGCAATCCCAGCAAAGCCTCTTGTTCTAGCTAATTCAAGGAAAAGTATGTTTACATTCTTGTTCTTCCATCTCTTATTTTTGCAAGTTATTCTTGGATGAGACAGCATTTTCCTTTTATAACCCAACTAAATAATTATGTAACCCCCATTACCTTAACTTCTTCATTCTAACCAAGTATCCACTCGACCTGGATATTTCAGCTCTTCATTGGATACTGAATTTAATGCAAGTGCTAGTGGGTTGTTCCTAGTCTCCCATATTATTTCGGAGAGATTCTGGTCCCTGCAATGGTATCAATCCAGATACCTACCAATGGTTCCTCCTTAAGTAACGCACACCGACACAGGTAGATTTGTGCAATATAAAATGTGTCAAATAAATACAATTGGTTAGGACCAGCAGCATGGCTTGAATTGGTTGTGCACTGTTCACTTGGTGTACTAACACCACACTTTCAAGAAATACAATTATTTCAGTATTATCAGTATTTATTTCTATTGTTTTTCATTATATATCTGATATGTTCATGAAATAATTACACAATTATACATCATTGTGCAGTGTTTATACAGCTCGTAATCATTTATACATTTTCTGAACAATACAATCCTGTGTACTCAATCATCAGATGTTCAAAACATTGCCCAATGCATTTCGGAACTATCGTGAGTTCCTTCGTCAGGGGCTCATCTGTAAGCAAAACATAAAAGAAATAAAATCCTTGACCCAATTCGGCTCATAAGGAGTATCCTAAATAATTCATTTAAATGTACCCTACCTTGCGATGTGTGTAGATTGCTCCTACGTATATGTTATAATCTGAAAGTCAGAAAAGCTAATGATCAGACTGTCATGTTTAGTCATTGTATACCCAAATACTGAGTATTCAACCGCCTATGAAATTGAAGAGCTTACACAGTCGCTATTGAAACAAAGATGCTCAATCTGCAAATAAATTAAAAACCATGATTTTGTTACACCCTCAATAATCACTATGGTATGAGTCAGCCATTCTCACAATGCCGTTCTTACCTTTTACAAACATGTGCTGTTTAATCTAAAAAGACTAGAAAATAAGAAAAACATAAATCTCTATGCGGTTGAATACTCAGTATTTGGGTATACAATGACTAAACATGACAGTCTGACCATTAGCTTTTCTGACTTTCAGATTATAACATATACGTAGGAGCAATCTACACACATCGCAAGGTAGGGTACATTTAAATGAATTATTTAGGATACTGCTAGTGTCTTATGAGCCGAATTGGGTCAATGATTGTATTTCTTTTATGTTTTGCTTACAGATGAGCCCCTGACGAAGGAACTCACGGTAGGTCTGAAATGCATTGGGCAATGTTTTGAACATCTGATGATTGAGTACACATGATTGTATTGTTCAGAAGTATAAATGATTACGAGCTGTATAAACACTGCACAATGATGTATAATTGTGTAATTATTTCATGAACATATCAGATATATAATGAAAAACAATAGAAAATAAATACTGATAATACTGAAATAATTGTACTACTTAAAAAGTGTGGTGTTAGTACACCAAGTGAACAGTGCACAACCAATTCAAGCCATGCTGCTGGTCATAACCAGTTTCATTATTATCAGGGACTGACAAACCTTGTAGGTTGAAGCACCCCAAATAAACGAGATTTGGAGGAAAATTAGGAGTGCACCCCTCCATCAATAAACCACATAAATACAATTGACCATAGCCTTATATCTATCGGGATTCTGGTTCATGAATTTGGAATTCTTCCGCCCCAGTGCAGACCCATCGCACCTAATCCCAAAAGGGCCTCTATTTTCAATAAATAAAATAAAGGCATTGACACTTAGATGTGCTGGTTATCTTTTAGGCATTTTTTATATCATACTTAACTGATGGTCAAACTAACATCCATTTTTAAAGAAAATGTAAACGAAAAAGTTAGGCGCTCAAATGCAGACAATAATATAGTCTATAACAGCAAGCACCCCCCCCCCCTCAGTTCATTCTGAGAGGAACAAATAATGCCAATATGATGGTAATGAAACAATCGGGGGTGAGGGGGGTTGGAGTGAGGGGGTGGTGGGGGTCTGTTTCTTTTAACATTGAACAGCAGCTCCTGAGTTTCCCTCCTTCTGCTGAAGTGCTGCGGGCACTTCACGCAAGGTTTCCCTGCACGTACAGAAGCCCCTAGATCTCCCACACACTAGCTATAGAATTCCATACTACGGAATACACTGGCGGCGTCGTGACCCACAACGTCTCAGAGTACGGTCTCCTTCCAAACTGGATACTAAAAACAATGCCTCACAAAGTCGAATCGGGAGAAGTTTTCTTGGCATGTCCAAGGAGGCGGCGGAGGGCTTCTGCCACACCTGATGGAAGAGAACATTACAAAGTACTTCGAATCGGACCCCTGACCCCACTGGCTCACCTCCGACCCCGTGCCCACAGGTGGCAGGGACGGCGCAGAGATTGATGGGGCACGGTGCAGTGCACGGGCTGTGGAGGGAGGGGCTGCTGCCGGGCCAGGCGGGGAGGATCCCAGCCAAGCGGCCGTGAGTGGGACTCTGTTGCATATATAGACTGGTACAGTTCATGAACAGAAATGACACCGGCTCTATTTCCATATGCTTCTTCTTGGCCAGACACCGGCTCGGCTTCTGGTGCGGCTCAAGAGAAAATACGAAACTCGTATCGTCACATCCTCCGGGGAGGAGGGCCATCTTGCCACATTTGGACTCCCTCAGTTTTCCTGCCAGGTCTCCCGCCTGTCCAACTTTCTTCCTTCCATTCCCTTTTAAATGTCTTCCTCTCTTTTTAATCTTACTTCTCCCAGGCGTGGTATATTCTTTAGGCTGCGTGGTTATCTTCGAGCCTTTCTTTTGGTCCTCTCAGCCACTCATTACAACCAGAGGCCCAGTATTTATTTACGTGGTTAGCCGGCTATCCTCGGGCCTTGCTTTTGCTCCTCTCCCTCCCACATCTTTCCCCTGCCTTTCTAAGTCGCGGCCCCCTTGTTGTTCTCCCAGTCTCCAGGAACGCGGTTGTTCGTTTACGCACCCGAGCTCATCCTAAAGCCATCCTTCCCACTTTCACACAGAAGCATGCGGCTTCGCACTCTTCCCCCTGCTCCGTCTTCACTTTGCTGCTCCGCAGAAGCCTCTCTCCCTCTCGCCGGCGAGTTCCCCTCCCTGCCTTTGCTCACACGTTTCCCTCGTGCACTTCCTGTTCACCCCAGGATAAAGTGCGAGAGAGATCTGGCAACAGGATACCCGAGCTGCAGGAAATCCACTTATAGACTGAGCTGGGAGCCGACGCAGGCCTGTGTGCCAGGGCCCTGCTGTTCCACAGCGATCCGTTCATACCAGGGAACAGCGGCCATGCTGTCCCGCTGCAGGCCCGGCTCACCCGAAGACAGGGCCCGGCCCCCTTACCGCAGCCCCTGCCTAGCGAAGGACAGGGCCCTGCGAACCCCCCTTCTAGCATGGGAAAGGACTCTTCTCTCCTACAGCGGCCGCTACACGGCAGCCCTTACACTGCAACGTTCTTACCAAGAGTGCCAAGACCTAAGTTTGTAGGCCCTTCATACCGGAAGACCGATACAGCTCTTTACAGCGCCTCGAAGATGGGGCACACTTCCTACAGCACTTGGCTATTAAGGGGTGGCTGTAGACGAGCGAACCCATGCTCGGTTACGGAGCGTAGGCCTCAGTCTTTATTTTGAATCATGATGGTGGAACTTAGCCGTCTGGCAGAACGTATTCAGGAGGACGGAACGCAGCTCTTATTCGGCAGCCTTCATCACACCGGCAGATACAGCCCTGCTCTATGACCGGCGTAGACCCATGTTTTATATAGCGCGAACTTGATCCCGAAGGATATCAGAGCGCTTTACAATTTGAGTCCATTAAATAACTCCCCACCCTATTCCCCTATAAACCCACATCCCACTATGGAACTAAAAATGCAAAATTAGAACTAAACATTGTAATAACTACTAAAAAATGTACACAGATAATAAAAACAAATCTTATACCAAAAATACCTCTTCCTAGTGCGTAGGCCCTTCGACCCTACAGCAATCCATCGGAGTCAGAGGATGGAGCCCAGCTCTTCTACCGAACCACTTCATACCAGAACATTGGGCAAGGCCCAGGTCTTATACCATCATGCAGTTCCTCATACCAAAGTGACGGTCCCAATTAGAATACTGCATCGTGTCAGTGGTTAGACCACATATATCCTACTTCAGTCCTTCTTACCAGAGCATAGAAGCCAGCATTTATACTGCTGCCCTCTTCACACTGTACGATCATGCTGTAGCTCCTCCAAAGCACAACCTTCAAATCAAAAGATGCACTTCGAGCTTGGAGTAGTGGCCCGGGTGGTGGGGAAGGCATCTGTTCACGTTCACAGACCCACAACACAAAATGACCCTGGCACAGCAACTGCCTCGGCAAAGGATCCCCCGACCATGCAAAACCACAGTCCGGATTTCAAACCATGTACATTTTTCACTTCAGGTCTGAAATCAAGATGGTATCTGGCAGGCACATACATACGACAGCGTGGCTAGGCTCCAACTGGGTAACGTATGGCGATTATTCCCACAGCACTTATGAGTCTCTCCTAAAGGCCCTCCTACTGGGTACCAGGAAGTCTAGAAGTTGATGGGTTCTCGGCTAGTTTTCATAACCAAGCATTCCCCACAATAAAAGATGCCATGGCCCAGTCCTGTGTTTTGAATACAATGCTCAGAGCCCCTGTGCTGCTGCTCTTCACTCCCCACATTCAGCAGAAGACTACCATTTCTGTTCGTTGGAAGGGTAGAGTTACAGAAAGAAAGGTTTTTCTCCTTGGCATTTTATTTCAAATATTCCCTAAATAATCAGCATAGTGCTTTACTCTAGAAAATCCTGCAACCAAATGATCCTGAAAGGCGTTGAACATACACTTGTTATTTCCTGTCGCTCACTACAGAATTCCTTAAGCTCCTTCAGGAGACTCGGTGCAGAGTGGCTCTACAATAGTTCTGATCCAAGAACCTAGTAGCCACTTCTCTAATCCAGATTTCTTTCGCACCTCGAAGGTCCTAGATCTCTGCTGCTAAGGATACTCAAATGGAATGAGTAGGTTTCCTCCTGTACTGTGATTCAAATATTGACTGCTGTCACATATGATCATTTATTGCTCGTCGGAATAACAATCCGATGGTAAACTTTGTGCAGCTTGCTCAGAAATGTAAATACACTGATCGCATGGCATTGTACAGGTTTGCCTACAGATGCATCAACTGAATACTTTCTTCATCGAGCACTGAGATCTTCTGGAAGATATGAAACTCAATTTCGTGACATGTGGGAGTGAATCAGCAAGACTTGCGTGCCTTACATTTTTCACGCTTTATACATTTTAGGTTTTGTGCTTGAACTTTTGTCACCTGCGCGCTAGCTTTATGGATTTAGCTTTTTAAGTGAGTTGCGTGCACCAGGTATTTCAAGCAATCGCTTAAAATGAAAATATATTAGTCCACTTTTTATTTTAAGAACATGAATTGTAAAGACACCTGAACATTTTTTAATGTCATGGTCTACACGTCCCAGGGTTTCATGATCTTTTTCTAGCACTTACAAGTGCTTATTGTTCTTCTAGATACTCTCACTTCAATTAGGGGCGAGGAGATGCATCATAACAGAGGTCGGAGAGAAGTTCCTGATGGTAGGAGAATGGACACCAGGAAAACTCAGGCGGTTTGTAATTTATATAGGGTTGCTCACAACAGGTCATCTTCAATAGCCCACTGAATTGTCTCTTGCATTTCCAAAGGCCATTTCACGCGCAGCCTTCACTCCCAGAAGGTCACGCAAACAAGCCATGATCGTTTGGTTTCCAACCATGATGTGTACCCTTGATCAGTGTACTCCCCAAGGTAGCCATCCACTCACATTACAACCCTCTCCAAATACTACTGCTTGGATACCAGTTCTATGGCTGACCTCAGTCAAGCTATATTGCAGGACACATGCCTAATCCAGCATAGCTGCAGCCGTGGCCAGCTCAAAGTTTAGAAGCTTGATAATCTTCCCATACGTTTGAAAGGTTTGGATGCAAAGGTAATGTTTTAATACAAGTCTTTTGTAGAAATAAGGTTTGTGCTCCTAGGCGAAGCGCTCATTCTTCAATCATGATCCACCCTTCAATCCCCTCAGCTTCAGGCCCCTGGATATATCATACCAGTAGATGGCAGCTATTTGATCAGGAGAGTCTCTGGAAGGTAGCAGGGGCTCATGTGTCTTTGGTCTCACTTTTACTGTAGGCCCTGTAGTTTCCAGTACTATTTAGTAATGACAGTATTCCAATACCCAAATACAAAATGTACAAGAATAGAGAGGTTGCCTAATCTAAAACCCGGCTTCTGCTAGGCAATCATTCCGTGGTAACAGAGGAAGCAAACGTTCATCCTAAAAAGTGACCCATGGCAATGGAAGTGATTTATCATGTTCGATTATACGCTAGTATAAGAGGATCCATATCAGATTCTTCCTTCAGAGTTGTCAAAAGCTCAACCAATACGGTTCCCTGAAAGCATGTACCAAGAGTGAATATGCCCTAAATGGAGTAGCCAATAGGTCATCTTCACCACTCACCATGTTCCATGCACCAGTATGGCTTAGTGGCAGAAGCGATAAAGCTAGAGATGCTAAGATATGATACCTTCTCAGACATGCCAACGTCGGTAGACATGTTAAAGGACAGCTAATGAATGAACAAGGATCTTTTCCAGAATCCAAAGCTGTCTGTGACATATTAGGCATACCCCGTTTACAGCCAACAATGAACACAGACAACTCTCAAAAGAGCCTCCTCAGACTAATCATCCTCGCTCTGCTGAGCATTCTTGGAAAATATCCAAGAATCCTCAACGCCGACTCTACAGAACAGCATTGAGTTGAAGTGTCTTTTTAACTTGATAGGGTTTCAAATAATTGAGTCTGGAACAAAGAGAAAGAAGCCAAAATGCTCTTAGCACATTCATAACAAACTTTACGTCTTGAAAATATTGCTGACTTGACAATATTTTGCTTGCCAGACCAGGCTGAAAATGGAACTGGTGACGGACAAGACTGTCGGACCAAAAACAAACCGGTGGACTAAGTTGGCAAACCGAAAGGGTGTGGATGGGGAGGAAGCCCACATGGAATGGGTCATGGTAGGAGAGATGAGATAGAAAAACAAGACGCAGAGAAAGGGGATAAAGCGCAGAGGTGGTATTGCGGGGAAATTAGGGGAAGACACAGTAACATAAAGAGGAAGAGTAAAACATGGAATGGAAGGTGAAAGAAAGCCAGTTACAGAGTTAGAATTCGGACGAATGAATGGAGAGGATGAGATCACGGGTAAAAAGGAACATATTAACAGCATGCAGAAGTGTGGACAGATAAAAGGACAGAAAGCCCTGGGAGATCTTGCTAAAGAGGGCTAACTTTTGTGAGGAAGTCAATGACATGCTATCACATGACTCTCCCATAGTAATATCCAGTAATACAAAGTACAATAATAAAACATGTAGTCGGTGCTCATTCCCCTTTCAGGACTCCAAGAAATAGTGCTGAAAAAGAAACTCACCCTCCTTAGACATGCCGACCTCAAAACATTTCTGCAGTCGGCAGTACTGACAGCGGTTCCGCGTCACCTTGTTGATCTGACAGTTCTTGTCCCTGTGGCAAGTGTACACCATGTTCTTTTGTATGCTTCTTCTGAAGAAACCCTGGAGTTTGTGGCAGGGAAGAGAGAGAGAGCGAATGAGAATGCGGTTTACATGTCTCGGGAGTTGTGACGTTCCGGGACCGACCAAGTAGGAGAAATGCCCAGTGTGAAAGTGCAGTTGGTATTGGAAGAATTTAATAAAGATTGCAGATTTAATAACACTGTCTCCGCTTTGATGAAGATAAACAGTGAATGAAAGTAACATTGGATAACAAAAAGGTCATGGACATGAGTTTACATTTGAATACCTGGATTAATGGAACAGATTGGCGGGGATGATTCCCACTTTGCGCAGTGCGACAGTGTAGAGCACGAGAGGAGTGCGCATTTAAAATACATAGTGTGAAAGTGCGACAGATCTAAGGAGAGGCCATGCAACTAGACTAGCACCAAAGAACGTGAAAGAAAGCTCCTCGCTTACCTTGCAGCCTTCACACGAGCTTACTCCGTAGTGATAGCCAGACGACTTGTCATTACACACGAAGCAGGGCTTGTAAACCCTGGGTGGAGGTGGAGGCGACGGCGAACTCGGGACCATCTCCTCTGAACTTGTGCTCTGGGTTTCCACAGCTGTGAAGGAAAAGAGAAGCTCGTTTTAGCTAGGCTTGGCATTGCCCCCTTTTCCGACAGAGTAATTCACATGCCCAGACACGGGGTACTTCAAGTCCATGAGGCAATCCCACCCAAGCCTGTGGCACACTTCTGGATCAGATCCGCAGAGCACAAGACATGGGGTGCGTTTGGACAATAAACTGGTTTACAAGGTTTATCCATTTTGAAAATGTCACATTGAGGTCCTGAATGAACAGATGAGTCAACTCTGAACATTCAGCCAAGCTGTGCTGGAGCATGATGTGCCTCGCCCAAGCGCTCATCACAGGAAGCGCCTGCAGTGACCTCACCAAAGGCACGGCTTGCAATGACGTCTCGAAGAACACAGAAGTCTACAAAGAAGGTACAGCAGGCCCAACATGTAGGTCCGTCTGGTTCTCATGGGTTTATCAATTTCCTAGGGCTGAGGGGAGTGCGGACACCAACCATGTTGAATGCAGTCTTTCCTCCTCCATGTCCCTGGATGCTATTGGTTGCAGCATTAACCAAGATTCCATTAGTGTTTTTAATTGTAGATGTGGTAAAGCAGTCACTGCCTATTTAGAGGTGGTGTGAGAATTGATAGGAGATACCATTTAACAGAGAACTACCTTAATAAAGATTAATATCTGGTGTGTATTGAACACAAAAAATATTACACCTCAATAAAAACCAGACGAAACAAGCACAATCCGTTTCTGAGATACAGCCTAAAACGCTTCTACACACAAAAAAATTAATATAGTTAAGACCTGGATTTTAAATGCTGCAATAATATCCTCTGGCATTTCTTTTAGGATCCTCATGAGAGCTTAGTTCTTCAGGCAGGTTGCTACTAAACAGACACTGAACGAAGGGACACATAGCATATTCAGATGCAAGCTCACTCTTGCACAACAGTCTTATAGAGTTTAAGATAACTCAGCATGTTTACCTACAGCGCAGGAATTTTGAGAATAAAAGTTCAGCAAAAGCAGCTTAACGTGAACTGGCAAAAGACAGAGACCCTGTACATTTCTAACTAAAGTCCATCCATGGCTTATGGTTGTGAACTGCCGGATAGATTTTAGGTGCCAATAATTCCAAAGTGGTTAGTTGTAGTGTAGCCGGCTTGTTTGAATGCCCTTGTTTGCGACTACTTAGGTTTGTGGTAGCAGACCCTCTTTACTTGCCCGCTGTCTTGTAACAGGCTTGTTGAAGTTTATTTTCCTATATCCAGGTGGTTTTTAGGTCTTAGGAACCCAGGAGGCCAAGAAGAGCCCTAGCAGAAAGCTAAAATGAAAGATCGCTCAAGAACGGACAGGCAGTGCCCAAGACACGAGTCGGAACGATCCGGAAACATAGGAACACACGTTTCAATGCCAAGAAAAGTCTCTGTAGATCCACCAACTGCTCCAGACCTTGAACCAGAGACTCAACAGACCGGGTTTGTTAGGAGGTTCAGAAGTCCCCAGATATCCTTACAGTTGACCATGGGCATCTCAGTCTTTAGGTCGAAAAGGGCGAGCCGACAACCTGAGCAGAGCCCAGAGTCCGCCTCTAAGAGCCTGTGCATGAGCCGAGCCCTGCAAATGTTTTGCAAGTAAACCTTGCAACAAATATTATCTAAAAAGGTATAAGGGAACTTCTCAAAAAACTATATTTATTTAGCATGCAGAAGCGTTTTACCGTTGTACATTAGATTATATCGCTGCATTGAGAATGGTTTAATAAATGTGATCGTTTTTAAACATGAAATTGGAAACATTTCCGCCCATTCCTCTCCTTCCCCAGAAACAATGGCATTAGTAAAGTAAGAGATTATTCAGTCATCATGTATCCCCTAAAATCAGAAAAACATTATAAAAAAATGGATCAATTATGCAGTTTATCGAATAAAGAACAGTGTTTTTTAACAGAGTACATCCTGAACTTGCTTATATGAAGGTGCTCTCATATGTGGTGATAAAGAAATAAGCTTGGTGGAATAAAAAATATGCCGTGGATCACTTAATTTTCGAACATGGCAGCCGAGATTGATCACTGGTTTTGCGCAGTTCAGCTCCTAGATGTTCATATACATTTACGATATAAAACTAGAGACAGAAAAAGTTGATCACTGGTGCCGAGTAAACTCGCGAGCCACATCAGCTCCCTGCACTTTGTCAGACTTTCTTCTAAACAACTACTCCCTCATCATGGCTTGTTCTGGTCTCTGGAGGAGTCCTTAGCCGCAAAGGGTCGAGTGTGCAGGTGGTTCTAGCCTGGTCACTGGCTACTCTAAGAGTCTGGTTCTAGTCCTTCATGCAGCTCTTACAGTAGAAAAGAAGGCCAATATTTTCACACAAAACATCTCCTAGCTTGTTCATAGGTGAAAGTGTTGCAAGCCTAATGCAACTACAAACGAATCCCAGAAACACTGGCACGGGCAAGACCAAGTTCTGTCTAGCTCTTCAAAGTATGGGAGCAAGTGGGTCAATATTTCCTCAGTTCTCTTGGGAGGTGGGCATGGTCCGAAACCCATTCAGAAGTAAACTTTTATCACATCACCTCAAAACAAACTATGTGGGGGATAGTGACATTTAAGACACCCCTGGGACACATTTATTTTTTTAAGAGTTTATAGATAGTTCAGTTCTCTAACTATACTGATATTTATTAATGGAGATTTAAAATCTGGACATGGCAGGCAAGTGACCTTAAGGCATCAGACTTCCTGAACCATATACAAATATTGACTCAGTGGGTTAAGTCAGTGATGCACAGTAAGAGCCTTACATATGACTGAGTTTTGACCAGCGAATTAGTAAGCTCAGATACAAAAAAGTTTCTGGTACAGCCAAAGCTCTGATAACTGTAAAATAGAAATGTAAATACTCAAGGAGAAGACCAATATATAATTTAAGAGTCTGAAGACGTCATAAAAAAATTCGAATTAAAGACTAATATTGCAGCACACTTAGGACATCTCAGCAGTTTGAAACATCTAGTGAATACTGAGGATGTAGGCATTACAAATGCTTTAAATGAGAAATGTCAAAATATAGTTCAAAATCTTTTTTTAGAGCACCTTGAAAGCAAGGCATTCTCAAAAATTGGAGTTCAGTTATTTATTTTATTTGTTTACATTTGTATGGCGCACAGCTACCCAACAAAGGGTTTCCCGGCGCAGCAGATCCCAATGTCAATGCGGTTACAGAAAACTAAATGTTAAATAGCCATGTTTTTAAGGCTTTTCTGAATTTGATGTAACTGGGCTCAGACCGCAATGTATGTGGCATTGAATTCCAAAGTGTAGGTCCTAGGAGTGAAAAGGACTTGCCACCCATACGTGACAGCTTGATCTTTGGAATTTCAAAATGATTTGCAGTGGAAGACCGAAGAGATCTGGAAGGACGATAGGGGCGCACCAGGTTTTGCAGGTATTTTGGAGCGGTATTAGTGGAAATCCTGTGCATAAAGCATAGGGATTTAAATTTGACTCGATTTTCAATTTTTAGCCAGTGTAACTTCCTGATATATTTAGTGGTTGGAGTAGAGATGGGAATTTTCCAGAGTAGTCTGGCTGCTGCATTTTGTACTGACTGTAACCTGCGGGCAGTAGCTTTATTCGCCCCCAGGGACAGAACGTTGCCATAATCTAGCCTGGATGTTATTAGGGCGTTGACTACTGTTTTCTTGGTGTTTTCAGGCAGCATCCAACAGATCTTTTTTAGCCATTTCAATATGGCGAAGCAGGTGGCCGAAGTCTTTACCGCTTGCTGGTGTAGACTGAGTGAGTCGTCAATAATGACGCCCAGGTTGCGAGCATGAGTGACAGGGATAGGGGGGGTGCCCATTTCAGTTGGCCAGTGTTGGGGTCCCCAGAGTTCTTTATTTTTGCCCAACACGATTAACTCGGTTTTTTCGCCGTTTAGTTTTAGGAAGTTTTTTTGCATCCATTCAGCGATTTTACTAAGTCCGAGTTGTAAGGAAGAAGAATTGTCAGAGTCTACAGCTGATAAAGAAAAAAGCAGCTGAGAGTCATCAGCGTAAGAAAACATTAAAAGCCCTGTATCCTCCACTATCTTGGCCAGGGGACTCATATACACGTTGAAAAGCAACGTGCTAAGAATGGAGCCCTGTGGTACTCCGTGTTTAAATGTCATGTTATCAGAGCAGGCAGTTTGTGAGAATACCTGGAACGTGCGGTTTTCCAATAATGATCTGATCCAGTTGAGAGCAGCCCCACGGATGCCCAGGGAGTGGAGTGTCTGGGCGAGGACCGCATGCGACACGGTGTCGAATGCTGCGCTGAGGTCGAGTAGCACAAGTGCCACGGTTTCGCCCTTGTCCACCATACGACGGATATTTTCGGTTACCCCCAGCAAGGTAGTCTCTGTGGAAAAACCTGCACGGAATCCCGACTGGTGGGACGGTAACAGGTCATGAATGGTGATCAAATCAGTAAGGCAACGATGTACATGCTTCTCTAATATTTTTGCAAAGGTGGGCAGCAAGGATATTGGGCGGAAGTTAGCTGGCAAATTGGGGTCTGTGCCAGCTTTCTTCAAAAGCGGATGAATCATTGCATGCTTCCATTCACTGGGTACAGATTGTTCCAGTAACGAAGCATTGAGAAGATCAGTAATAGTAGCTAAAACGTTGCTGTTAAGTTGCTTTAAAACTGAGCATGGCAATGGGTCTTTAGGTGAGCCAGATTTAATAGTTTTTAGCAGCCTTTGAACCATATCAGGATTCAGCAAGGGCCAACTATCAAGTGTGGCAGAAGATGCATCAGCCAGAGTAGGGCAATCAGGAGTACCTATGGCATTACCTGGAATAGGTGATGCACAGTTGGAGGTAGCTTCAGAGGCTGAATTAGGTTTATTAGAAGCTTGGTTAATATCTTGGTGAATTTTATCAACTTTGTTGATAAAGAAGGTGGCTAACTGGTCACATTGTGTTTTGTTAAGTTCAGGTGGAAGTTGAGACGTATTGGAGCCAGCCAGCCAGCTCTTTTACTAACTTGAAAAATGTTTTAGAGTGGTCTAAGGCATTTGTGATTTTAGTGCAGATGAATTCTGCTTTGGCTTTGCTACACTGCTTTAGGTATGTTATTAACTGAATTTTATATTTTTCCTTGTCTGCAGGTGAGTAACTCCTCCTCCATTGACGTTCCAAATTTTTACATCTAGTTTTTTCGTTTTGTAAAATATCTTTGAACCAGGGTGCAGTAGAGCGGTGGGTTTTTGTTTTAGCTTTGTTTTAGGCAGGGTGGAATCAATGGCTGCAAGAAGCCAATTTTGTACTGTAGAGGAAAGCTGTTGGACAGTAGTCTTAGTGCAAGGACGATGTTCTTCCAGGAGGGCGTTAAGACTATCAATGTCAAGTTGTTTCCACTTTCTTATAAACTGAGTGGGTAAGGGTGTGTTGTCTTTATTTGATAGATCAACCTGAAGAGTAAATTTAAACAAATAGTGATCGGACCAGGGCAAAGGCTGGGCAGAATGCGTCACAATATTGTTGAGATTAGAGAAAATAGGATCTAGCAGGTGTCCGGCACGGTGTGTAGGCCCCGAGTTCTTTAAGGTTAGATTGAGAGCTGCTAAGTCATTTATAAAATCTTTGGCCAAAGAGCATTCCTCATCCTCTAGATGTAAGTTTATATCGCCTAGGATTATGAAATTGGCAGTTCTCATGACTAACGGTCCGATAAGTTCAGACATATTTGTCACCCATTTGGATGCTGCCGCCCCCGGAGGCCGATAAACAAGGACTCCGGATAGGGTGAAATTGGGGGCTAGTGTAAGTTTGAAGGTCGCCGCTTCACAACCACCACATGAAAGAGGTTTAAATTTGCAGTTAAATTTTTTTTTGAAGATTATAGCAATTCCTCCGCCAGGTTTCTTATCCCTGTCAAGTCTAGTAATAGCGTAAGAGTCCGGAAGTGCCATAGCTATGTCTGGACCCGAACTCTCTTTGAGCCATGTTTCTGTTATAAACAATGCGTCGGGTGCTTCATCTAAGAGCAGGTTAAAAATTTCTGTTTTATGCATTGATAAAGAGCGACTATTGAGGCTAATGAAGGAAAATGATTTTGACTCTGATTTTGGATGGTTCTTGATGGAATCATTCAGCGTGGATTTGATCCCTACAGGGTCAATGTGTAATTGCCAGGTTTGAATGGAATCCTTCTCCCACCCCAATTTTAACAACCTGCAGGAGGGTTTTATTGCCGGTTGTAGAGCCTTCAAATAGGCTGACGTATATTTGATGTATGGGGATTCTATGGAATTTATTGCTACCTCGACTGTAGGAGGTACCTGTACAAGGTCGGAGACCGAGCCATATGGTGGTGCCATAGCCCTGAGACACGTCTGAGGCGCGGACGGGCGCAGACGGGCTGACTCTGGCGTGACTCCGGCGCTGAGGAGGCGCGTCCGCAAACGCGACCGCTAGCGCGGAGAACGACCGTTTCCTTAAATAAAGGACACTAGAGTGCTCTCACCGCTCTCGCCCCCTCACTCAAGATGGCCGCCGTAGATGATATAATCACTAACCCTCGATCTCCAGCCCTAAAATCGGCTGGGACCGTCAGAACAAGGCGAAAATAGTGGCAAGTGAGTGCCAAGTATGCTGAGTGCAAACAGTACGTAAATTCAACAATTTAAAATTCGTCGTTTTAAAAATCTAACAAGTTGCACGCAGTAGCTCGAAATGGCTCCTAGCGTGATCAGAGGTCAAGCATAATGTTAGCAAAGCGCTGGGATCAATGTTCACAGTCTGAAAGACAAATCAATTTTCTGACCAGATTAAAAAAAAAAAAAAAGGAGTTACAAAAAGCTTGTTATGCAGGGATGACTTAACCAACTTGCTCAGTTTGTATGCTGGATGCCTGATGGCACCACTAAAGCGATCAGTTGCCCACAGGAAAGTAGTACTCATCCAAACAAACAAACGTACTCTGAGAAATGTTGTGTTCTGGGTGCTTAGACCAGTTATGGGTAGGTAGCACAAACAGAGAATCCAGAGTGGAAGGTAGCTGCCACCCTGGCCAGAATGCATCATAGAAGAATATTCAACATTGCAAAACACATTTGTACATTAGGTGTTCATCTGCCTCTGCTTAAGTAGTAACATTCAAAGCACTTCCAACTTAATTAGACTAGGACTTTTATGCCAAATCTAAATTATTTGGTAAAAAGACCATCACACTTGTATTATAAGAATCGAATGCTGGCCTGCCATCTAACAAAACTCCAGCACCCAAGAATTTGTATTTAGGAGCACGGACGAAATTAGCAAAATGCCAAGGAGATTATTTTCCAACATCAATCACTAAGGAAAATGGGCCAACATTAGCCAAAGTACTTAAAATTATCCGAACACCATTCTAATCCACGGTGCCTTCAGTGGGCATTGATCACCTTTTTGCTCAGTTAGCCATTCATGGATCCAGCAGGTGAATCACTGCTATGGTATTACTCGAAAAAGTCAGTGAAGAAAAATGTTACCAAGGAATCATTCTATCATATTGAAACTTAGTGTTTCAGATCAGTCAGGCTTTAGTCATGTTGTATTACCAGATCCACGCTGCTAGATGCAAGGGAACAGATTTCACGGTGATGGACCATATAGTGGTATCATTTCTGGCAATATTGGACACGCTCCTTTTATTCAACATGGTGGATTATGAGATTCTTTTTCATTGGCTAAGATGGATTTTCAGTGTGATTAATGGCTTGCTTATGTTCTACTGGCTGGACAAGTAAAATGTAATAGGTAAAACAGGAAGAGCACTTACTAAAGCAGTCACCATTCTTATTTAACATTCTGATGAATAGATTTTCATCAAAAATAGGCAACAGATTTTGCAATTTCAGGGAACGTTTAACAGGATTCTGGAATTTTGAAAAATAATGGTCACTGAAAGCTGGATGGATTTAAAGATGATCTCATTGGCATCCAGCGCTGAACAAATTGCATCGCTAGACCCTCAAGTAAAATAAGCAAAGCTAAATAAAAACTTACTACAACTGAGCATAGGCAATGTTCAATCAAATTAATCCTCAAAGAGTACCTTAAATGTCTTGACCAAAGGTTAACTCTAGAAGACCAAGCCAACCGTTTTGATTTCACATAAGGATTTGTGTCTAGTTAAGATCAGGTCGTAAGCTGCAATATTCATGCCAAAATAGTTAAAAGGCATTGTTTTTTTTAGACAAGCACTTCACACCGCGAGACATTACCATAAATCGGAGCTAAGTTATTGGATCAGCTTCAAGTCAGTTGGTCAGACAAATAATTTCTGACCAGCTTTAGAAAATAATTTTAAAAATGTACAAAAACCTTTGTATTCAGGAAAGAATTAACTAACGTGCTCTGCTTGATGTCGGATGGTTCTTGGACACTATACCAAAACTTTGGACTGAATTGAGGGTTCTTTGAAAATGGGGAGTGGGGAGTTGTACAGGGGCACAGGCTGCTTTGTGGCCTTTTCCATTAAACTGGCACAGAGAAGACTGATTTGGACTACATTTAGACGTAAATGTTGTTCCAAAGTCAAGCATCTGGAAGCAACTTTTGCTAAATACAGTAGGATTGTTAACAAGAACTGAAGACCTTCCTAAAATGTGTAAAGAAGGTAATGTACACCAGTGACCATTCACAGTGAACTTTCACAGTAACTCCTGCAAACTGCACACAGGCAAGGGAAACTTTGAGCAGGTTCACACACAAAAAGGGGTAAGAAATGTCTCACTATCAGGAACTACACCTGGAGAACAATATAAACAAATGAAGAGTTGATAAATGACTCCTTAGGGTTATTGAAAAGGGCTTCTATACCCCAAATACGAATATAACTAATAGCAAACAGGTGCTTGCCCCACTGTACAGCGCAAAGACAACTCCCTCTCGATGAACGGGAGGGTCATTTTGGTTGATGCTCGACTACTTGTGGCGCTTGAGACCTGGTATTTGGGTGGTATCCGAGCTGTGAAGTCAAATCTTGCCTGGTTTGTTGCAGTCCATCATAGTTTGGGGTTGAGTCCATTGTAACTTACCTCTGCCAGGTTACCAGTTCACTGTTTAAGTACTTCTTTCCACGGTCTACCTTATAGCTGCAGTACCCATACTGCCAGACCAAGCCAGTTTGATCAGGAAGGTAGCTTGCATGTATGCCCCCCCCCCCAGCTCAAGAGTGATTGGCTACCTAAAATTCCAACAAAGCACCTCACTAAATGGGCACTGCACCAATATCCACCTCTCCTGTTTTAAGTAAGTATTGTGACTCTGTAGCCAGTACTCTCAAGAACTACACTTTGAGGTGTAATTTCTGGACAATAGAGCTGAATGCTACCACTGTTCCAGCTTGGACCAACATGGGAGGAGATTAGATTGGGCCTTTAGTATCAGCCTGAGGAACTTGTCTGCAGACCAGAAGCATGCATCATTATGTGGAGGACATGAACTTCACATAAGAACCAGACTGGCCAAACAGGAACACAAACTGCCCTAAGGCACCAGACAAAGCTATAGATGGTAAGTAGGAGAAGAGGATGACAAATGCAGGTCAACGCCGTGGAGTACCGTCCCTGCCTAGCAGGCATACTTACTATGCACCATCAAAATGATGCAACCTCCAGTACCCTTTAGTTGCAGCTCCCTCATCTGGCATCGAGCAGACGAGCAGTGAACCTGTTCCACATTAAGCCTAGCTACCGTAGCCATTCTCATGAATATGGTATCTGTGAAATGTAACTGTCCCCATTTGGAAATCAAGGTTATCTGCCACTTAACTAGTCTGGTCACAGGGTGTGGATGTACCCTTGATCTACGCAAAAAAACAAAAAAAAACTCTGTAGCGGGGTAGGTTGATCGATAGATGTGGTCTGTGGTGCTAAGCCAATGGAAAAATCAAACCATAAATGGAAGTAATTTTCCAGTATAATTAGGCCTGTTTTTAGCCCAGATGTCCAAAACTCTAACTAAACAAGCTCCAGAGTACCAGCAGGCCACTAGAAAACTTTAGTCGTGACATGGGGGGCATTCCATAGAAACACTTACAGCCTGATTCATCATAGACCCGTTTTGCGAGTCTATAATAGCGATTCATAAGGAATCGCTATTACAGACTCGCAAAACGGGATTCATGTAGGAATCGCAAAAAGATTTGCGATTCCTACACAATCCTTATTTGCGATTAGCAAATTGCTAATCGGAAATAAGGAATAACTCCCCATTCATTCCTATGGGCCATAGGAATGAATGGGGAGTATTCCTTATTTGCGATTAGCAATTAGCTAATCGCAAATAAGATAGCGATTTAAAGGGTGCCAGGGGTGTCCAAAGGACACCCTGTAGCACCCCTTAAATGCAAATTGAAACAGGTGTTGCGCACACACATGTCCAAAGGACATGTGTGTGCAACATGCAACTTAGAAAAATGCTTTTAAAAGCATTTTTCTACGTTTTCGCTATTTACCACGAGGTTTGACCTCGCGGTAAATAGCGGGCAGAAATTGCGAATTCGCAATTTTTTAGTGGATGATGAATTGTATTTAAGGAATCTCAAATAGAGATTCCTTAAATGTAATTCCTCGCAAAATTGCGACATCGCTATTACCGATTTTTGCATTTGGGATGATGAATCCCAAATGCAAAAATAGAGCTCGCAAAGATTCTCAGAATCTGGCCCTTTGCGAGCCGATTTCGGCTTGATGAATCAGGCTGTAAATATCCCATTTTTATTCCATTCGTTTTTGTTTTTGCAGGCATCCACAGCAACAAAAATTCCTGTGAGGTCTAAAACGTTGTACTTATCAGTGGCAGGATTTAGACTTAAGCAATGAACTGGAATTAAGCATGAACTGGAATTAAGCATGAACTGGAATAATTTTATATTACTCTGCTTTACATACCACACCTTCAATTACGGACACCATGACTGCTTGCCCACTGTTACCATAAGAATGTCAAGGGAACGTAGTACCGTTTATCAACTACATGACTAGTACTTAAAATTGTGTATCGTTGGGACATCATGCATATTTGATACTACAAGGTGCTCCCCAAAATTTAAGTATCTGGGACACACCCTATCCTGACAGAGAAATAGCTGAGTGGATGCTAAACAGAAAGCAGCATTAGATGCAGTGTCAGGATAAGTGCCTGACCAAAAGGCTTTTTTGGCACCCTTTATCATTTTTGAAAGGCTTTTGTTGATTTCCAGATGGGCTGGGCCTTGGCCAGGGACACTGGAATTATGCGCTAGGGGAAAACCAAATTATGCGGGACGGTTGACTAAATTATGCAGCAAGGAAAACAAATGATGTGGTGTAATGAGGCTCATTTTATTATAGTCTTACTTCATTATTATTATTTTTTTTCTTTACACATAGTAACAGGGTCTGGGCCAATATTTCACCTGATTAGTACCAGTTTAAATACCCAAATACAGTAATAGGCAATTGAAAGATGACAAGTCAACCTTGGTGAAGGGCTTTCCATTGCCCAAGACACTTTTTATCCGTTTGAGTAGAAACAACTTTTTTCGTTACAATCTGCAGATTATGCAATAGATGGCAAATTATGTGGCAAATCCAGAATTATGCGTCTAGTGCCGCAGCTGCAAATTTGCATGATTCCAACGGCCCTGGACCAATGTCTCCATGATGCAGACCCACATGACTGTAAACTGTGGAAAACCAGTTTTCTGAGGACTTCCGACTCAAATGGGAAGTGATTATAGGGCTGCTGGTGGTGGTTGATGGATAGCCTCTCCTGAAGCCGCCTAAAAATACACCGATTTCTAGGCCTGCAGTCGTGGTTACGATTCACAGGGACCTGTGGTTAAGGCCCTTTCTGATCTGGGGCCGGAAGTCCTCGATTTGGGTGGGCATTGACTTTTCTGCATAGACCTACATCTGGACCAGGGCCTGCAAGCAGAGGACGTTGGGGGCGGGTGGTCCTCCACAGCTGATCCATGGACCACTTTCATGAGGGCCTGCGTCTTAACATTATGGCACCCCCTCCTTGTAAGTCCGTAATCGAGGGGCTCTTTAATGTAATGTCCCCTCTGAAATCACAGAGGGTCCTAGAAAGTCAAAATGCCATTTGTTTCCAATTACAGCGCGGCCCGAAATAACTAGAGAGAAACAAACACAGCCTTAACCCTAAAATAACCTCTCCACTCGCCCCCTGCCAGCCCCCCCCCCTGAAAGGCGAAGAATGGAGCGAATGTCCCCGGGCACTGCTTTCAGTCCCATCTTTCAACACACATTGAATTTCCTGTTACAAAGGCCCTAAATACCTCATTCTGGTCGAAACAGGTTTGAAGAGTTAAATGTCTCCTGTAACCCAATCCTCTGCCTCTCCCTGCCAGGCCGAGCCCCATGGGAGGGAGCCCGGCTTCCTGCTCTCCGACTTCCCCTCTCTGCTGCCAGCCTTAGGGCCGCCTCTGGGTTCCCAGCCTCGGCTCTGCTGGCATCTCGTCTCCTCTCCTTCATGTGCTCCCACCGCTCCGTTCCCCCACTCCTTGTTGATTTTCCTTTCTGCAGTTACTTTTAAATCTTGCCTGCGTATCCCTGGACCCTTTCCTTCTCTCATTCCCTATTTTTGCACGTCTTTTTGCATGCTTCACCCCTCACACTTCCCCTTATGTCGCTTTTGCTCCCGTCTACTCTTTACCCATAATAGCGTACTTCTCCCCTTCTTCCTCCCTCATTTCTACCTCTGTTTTTCATTATTGCACCCTGGGTGCTCGTCTCACGGTGATAGGGCCTAGAGCAGACTCATGCTCTGAGTGGGTACTGCCTCCTCCTGTCTCTGCCCTGTGGTTTTGTTTTCCTTTTTCCCCGTTTTCCTCCCGTCCTTTGTTCTAGCTCTTTCCCCACCTCTGTAGTGTTTTTCCCATTCAGCTTTACCCAGCTCCACACCTGCAGGATTCTCTGCTCTGCTCTCATTTCTGTACAGTCAACACGCCAAGCGCAGGCTCGGGGCTTTGCCTGTCAAGCGCCTGGGGTTCGCGCCTTTCATTAGGTTCCAATATGGGAACTTCACACTTTTTTCTGCAAATGTTTTATTTAAACGCCACTGTTATTTGTGTCTATGTTGTTGTTTTTAATGGAATCGATGCTCTTAGCCAACTGTTGGCAAAGTTTGGGCTAGCTTAGCTCGTGCCCTTTTTGTGAAGAAACCTCCATGGGAAGAAGGTGAAATGTGTGTGTTAGGAAGCAACGAGAGCTAAGTGCCCTTGGCTGAGACCCCAACAGACTCCTTAATGGTAAACAGAAGTCACTCAGCCCCATGTGCCTAATGAGATGTTTGTCCCCATTCTGCAGGAGGGCGACGAGCTCACTGGGCCTCTTACTCGGGTGTGTGAATGAATATCACAGCTGAGCAAAGCACGAGTGTCCACAAACCCAACCCAGCGCCAGTAAGCGAGTCTCTTACGCCACCTCAGGAAGCTCAATTATGTTCAACAAGTCACATATTGTCTCAAAGTAAACGCATTTGCAGGTACAAAAGTACATCGATGGATTAGACCAGTGCCTAATTTGAGCCGGTGGTTTCTGATTAAGCTACCGGCACTCATTTTTTTGCGCCAGACCTTACCTACCCGCATGAGACATTTACTGGAAAAGAGAGGGAAAACGCTAAAAGGAAAGGCGGAGTAAGAGCAAGGCCATCACAGAGGGGGGAAGCAGTTAAAGTGGCCGACTCCTTAGGTCCGAGACTAAAACCCTTGAATTCAGTTAGAGTTTTATTCCGGCACGTATCCCTCACTATCCTTCCTACAGACCGGTAGAGCTGTGGTCAGTCCTCGCCACAGAGGCTCTCGGGAATGACTCAAACACCCCTATCTATAGGCAGCCACCGCAGGGCCCGTACAGCTGCTGTTCCCCTTAAAGCCTCCCAGAGACATTGAATAATAACAAAATGGCCCCCGGGCAGGAGAGGGGTGGCTTGGCTGCCGCACACAATACCTGCTTCATTTACACCTCTCCCGGGGAGACAATAGGGATTTTGGAAGACGATCCCAAAACAAGCGATCCTCCCCCGCTCTCAAAACACCCTCCCCTCCCCGGCTCAGTACCACCTGGAGAGTTTCAATTTCACAGGAGAGCCAGGACAAAAGCCAAGGGGGAGAGGGTTCAGGACCCGCAGTGAGGGAAAGAGAGAGGCCTGCCTCAGTCAGCACCAGGCCCGGGGGGGGGGGGGGGGGGGGGGGGGGGGGGGCTGAACCACGTGGGACCGCCAAAGCAGCCACACTTAAGAGGGGCGCCCGCCCAGCACCCCAACTGCACCAGTCAGCAGGGGCCCCCATGCACCACTGCCTCCAGGCTCTGGAGGTACAGCGGAAGTGGGAAACAGTGTAGAGGCTACACAGCTTCCAAATACAGAGTAACTTCCAGTCACAGATGTCTCTCCATGAGAGGCCGCAGCTCACCTATCATACTCGCCATGCAGGCTGGACCCCCTGCAGAGTCTACGCTGCATCTCTTCAGCCTCTAGCCAATTATACCCCTCGCAATATCCTAATTGTAGGCCACATGACTGTCCCTGGATTTGTCTGATGGCGAAGTTTGCAAAGGAGGGGAACTTCACATATCCTGCTCTGGCCTGGCCCACCCACATGAAAACATTTTCTCTTCATGGGGTAACAAAGCCATAGATTTAGTAGATCGGGTGTGCAGAAAGTAGAGTGCGTGGAAAGAAGGGGGTTGTGAGAGGAGGAAGATAATTTAAGAGTGTAGCAGGAGTTGATTTTGTTTGCTGAAGGGATATAGGGGTGAAGGGTTTGGCTTAGTAAGGGGGTCTTGAGAAGCATAGCAGACACTACAACGATGGACAGGAAGCTACGATTACTTAGGAAAGTAAGCAATGTGCAAAATATATACATTGTAGAAATAAAGTAGAGAGCAATAACTGGACAGTGTGTGGGTACAATGAAAGGCATGAGTTTTCTGAACATGAATTAACCATCGGACATTTTATTTAAAAAAAAAGTAGGGTGGTCCATAAAAGGCAGGCTCGCTTAGAACGTCCGGCAAAGTTTAAATACAGATGGCCGAGTTGAATAAAAAAAAAAGATATAAAGAATGGACAGAAAAATAAATTGGTAAAGTAACTTTTTAGACCACCAGACCTGGCAATGAAGTGCACTTCTTTTCAGGTGGGGAAATCCATTAATGACAGTAAAAGAAATGGTGCTGGAGTGGGTTTACTTACTGCCCAAATACTATGCTGTGGTGGGTGGAAGCAAAATGTGAAGGACAGGTGAAGAGGGCTCTTCCAAGCCCCTCTATGTGTATAAACGTATTTTTTATGACATTTTTAAATACACGAGGCAGGTAAGACTAAAAAAAATGAAGTATACAAAGTCTATGCCAGACCTAGAATTCTAATAATCTGTCTGGAAAATTGTAGAGCATATGTGAGGAGTCTGTGAAGCTTAATGCAAAGGCCTTCTGCAGGTTACACTGCACGCCTGGGTTTATTTATCCCGGGGGTGGATATATTTATACAGAAACATGTGAAGATTGTAGGAAGAGGAAAAAGAAAAACAAGCAGCATACAGATGGGAAGAGGTTGAAGGGCCTGTTCAAATTCTGAGCATAAACGGAAAAAAGTAATAAACAAACTCACGCCACCAGGGACGAAAACGACTTCAACACAACAAATACAACATTGAAGAAGCATTAAATAAAAAAAGGAAATAGGTCTCGCCTCCGGGACCTTTGGATTTGCCAATGTTTCTAGCCAGATTGTACAGCATCTCGCTGCTGTGCAGCATGGCTTTAAAAAAACAAAAAAATCCATAGGCTACTGGACCTATAAATTTGTAGGCGTGGGCCAAACATGCGCGCATGCCTTCAAAATCACACAACCACTTTTTTCCTGCTTGCGGATTAGAGTTAGATTGGTTGGAAACGTGGGGGTAAGCAAAGCGGGAGAAGGTGAAGCAGCAAGGAACGAGAACAACAGTGGGGGAGAATAAAAAAAAGGGGGTGTAAAAGCAAACAGGGGCATGGCTGGGGGGAAGCAGCACAGAGGAAGTGGCAAAGAAAATGACAGGAGAAGCAAAAGAATAAGAGAGGGCGTAACATGGTGTTGGTGAAGCACACAGGCAAAACAGCAACGCGTAAGGGTGGAATATGCGCTCATGATCAGGGGAAGCACATGGGCAGCCACAGCTCAACACAAGCAAGTGTGGCTGAGGGGAAGACATACAAGAAGACAGCTAGAAAGCACATACACTCTTGTATGGTTAAAGCAAATGAAAAAGATAGCGCCTGAAAACAAAGGAGTGGAACGGCCCAAGTAATGGGTCTTTGCTCCAGGGCAGAGGCAAAGCAAAGATGAAGTCCACACACCATTGAATCTGTACCAAGCAAATGTGAGTGGAAGCAAAATGTGAAGGACAGTTAAACAGACCAACAAAGACAGTTGGGCCAAATCCCCTCTATGTATGTGTGTATGTATGTTTACTTGTATTTAATACATTCTTCGTTACAGGAGGCTGGTAACACTAACAAACAAACCAAAAAGAAGTCTAAGCCAGGCCTTAAAATCTAGAAATCTGTCTGGAAAATTGAAGAGCACGAGTCTTTGAGTCTGCAAAGCCCAACGCAAAAGCCTTCTGCAGGTTCTACTGCAGGCCTGGGTTTACCTGTCCCAGGTGTGGATATATTTATACAGAAACATGTGAAGAGTGTAGGAAAAAGCAAAAGACAAACAAGCAGCATACAGATGGGAAGAGTCTGGAGGACCCTTTAAAGCTCTGAGCAGAAATGGAAGAAAGTGTTGCACAAACACGCCAGCGACACATGCGAACTGTACACAACAAACACAGCACAGAACAAGCATTAACAAAGTCAACGTTTCGCCTCTGGGGTCTATTGGTTTTGCCAATGGTTCTAGCTATGCTGTAGGGCATAACCGACATGCAAAGTTCAACTCAATTCGGTTGTACAGTGACCTCCATCGTTGCGACTCTGGCCTTACAAGACTCCACAACTGATTGGAAAGGTACGCCACACTTCCGAGGCAGTAGCACGCGCCTCACATGAAGCTCTCGCGAGATCTCACCCCAGGCAGCGAGAGCGCGGCATCCCCTCTCAGCTGCGGCCCGGGCCCGAACAGGTGGGGGTGCGACGGGGAGGGGAGGCGGCCTATATTTATCACCACTGTCTGTGTGTCCGACCCTCCCACCCCCGCTATAGGCCGTCAAGTGTTTGTGTGTGTAAGGAAGGAGTTTCGCGGCCATAAATTTCAGGAGACGACAGGGGTCCGATGGTCAGTGTGTTTCCAACATGGGGTGGACAAACCAAACTGCAGTCCCGGCTGTCAGTGCGGGAGGAGTGAGGAAGAGTGATTGGCGGCCTGCGGGCGGGATAAGGGATAGTCCGTCCGGCGGAGGGGGACACGAAAGGCGAGCTTTCTCAGAGGAGGGGGTGACTGGCGCAGGAAAGCAGCCGGGGAACTGCAGTCCAAGGGGGGCCTGGGGAGCGGAGTAGAGTGGGCGGAGGGTGGTCCTCTGGGTGGAAAAGAGTGGACGAGCCCTTAAGGTAGGAGAGAAAGACCATGGACAGGAGATAGAGGATGCAAGCTGATGGGAGGGGTTGGGGCGACAGGGAGAAGAGAGCTTGGTGCAAATCATGGGGGCAGAAAAGGGGTTCGCATGGGGTTGAGGGTCAGAAGAGAGCTGGGTGAGACCAAGAGAACACAAGAAAGGTGAAGAAGTTGAGAATAGAAGTCGAGGAGGGATAATAGCAGGCACAGTGGCTGCAAAGAGGGCGGGGAACAGTAGAACACCCACTTTAGAAAGCTCATTACACTGGACACTGCTGCTCTAGGGAGCAAGTGATGAGCATTAAATGTGACGTGTGGCCTTATGGGTTAGATCACAATACTTATTGAACTCTTGATGTACACTTGGAAAGCCCACTGGGACTCTGGACAATCTTACACTGTGAATGATGAGGAAAGTCATTTTCAGCCAGGCGTTTGGGTTCCTGTAATAAGTTTACCCTCACTTGCATGTCTACATCACCCCATTCCAAAAGTGATGTGCGTCAAATGTATGCATACCACCAAATGGGTCATTTAAGGACCATTATAGATGTCTCAATCACAAGCAACAACTGTTGCACAGACCATATACCCACTGCATACTTAAACAATCATTGGCAAAGCCAAAGGTTTGACAAACTGGTGCCATGGCAAATATTTGTCCTCCTCTTTTTCGTTGCAAACATATTGCAGGAAAATAAAAAGAAAGGAAATAAAATATGCTTTAACTAAACGTAGCTGTTGTACGCTTGCAATAAAAAAGGCATCATTTTTTTCTCCTGTTGCCGTTGTTTTACTTGCGATTTATTTTTAAAACAAGGCTTTCAGTTGTGCATGCATTTTGTTACTATTATTTACAAAGAAACAAATAAATCACAACATAACTAGGCACTAAAATCGCAGTACAATGTCAGTTTAACACTTAATAGAATGTACTTTTACAGAGAACGCAGACAAAATAAGCAGCCAGTATTTAAAGATATTGTAAAAATACATAAAAGAAACAGCACTCTTTTAACCAGATTTGAAATTGAAAAGAAAAGACCTATTTTTAGGCAGATGTGAGCATGTGCATAGGCTTAAAATCACAAAGTAAATATAGCTAATTGGTAAAAGGGGCGGATCCATTGACTCTTCCTGTACGCTGTGGTGGGCGAAAGTAAAATGTGAATGACAAACAGACCAATGGATGAAGCCCACTGACCAAAAGCCCCTCGAAGTATTTATATTGAGTTTGATTTTTTTGGGACAAACAATAGTCTGGCAAAACAATTAGAGCTATCTCAAAGGCCAGACCTAATAAAAACTGCCACCACCTCTCAATCTTGAATACTAACCAGAGATCCACAAACATCTCCTTGTGCATTCTGGCCTCCTCTTCTGACCATGGATCTAGATCAAAGGCCATTTTCTGCCTGGGGTTTACACCAACCACTGAGGGAAGATTGTTAGGCCAGTGTTTCCAGAGCACCCACTAAGGCAGTCGGTGAAGTGTTTTTCTCTTTAGGATCGCTTTGCCATTTTAAATCTTTGATATTTCTCCTTGTAAACATGCAGTGATTACTTCGCCTTTCCCAGCAGTTTGGTGCATTTAACCCCTTCGATGCTGATGACGAGCTGAGCTCGTCATCAGCCACAGTGGTCGTGTGCGGATGACGAGCTGAGCTCGTCATGTAACGCGGCTTTTGGAAAAAAGCCGCGCAGCGCAAAAATAACCGCTGCAGCGATGCGGTTAAAAGGCAAATCCGGAAGAGGCATTTATATCACAGGCAGAACTGGACAATGGTCTTTCACAAGCACCAGCGGCTTTTAGGGAAAATTATGTAGTCCAATATGTTCCTTGACTGGTTCTTCCTGAACTCAAGTCCTCTAAGTTTGTATGTCATTTTAGCCCTGTAAACATGAAACACTTAGCCCATGGCCACACTTAGGATTCATTTGGTACACCATCCCAACTTCCTTTAGTGTATTTTGGGTTGGCCTTAAAACAAAATTTTAAAAAATTGTATAACATGGCAAAAATAGCATACCTGTACAAAATACTACTAAGTGGATTTCAAAAGCAAATTGCCTAATTTATTACAATAAAAATATGGAACAGAGATCAGTGGGTGAAAATGCACCATTTTATTTTCAGTGAAAATCTATTTACAGGAATATGTTATATTTGGGACTTCACTAGTAGATGTAATGAAAGAATAAGTCCTTGAGCACAGCAGTTAGTGGGTGCAAGTATTGGCAAAGCAGAGGGTGCTGTAGGTCAATAATGAGGAGCATACCTGAGTGGAGGTCCCACAACTGGACTGGAAGGAGATGTAGCTCAGTTGAAGTGGCATGTGTGGGTCCTGTTAGGTGTAGTTGTATAGATCACAACTGCCCCAGAAGGGTATCCTAGTGCTGAGTACTTGAATTTGAAGTTGTTAGAATATGCTTGTTGTGGTGCATTGGAAACTCAGTTAAGCAGCGCCCAGTATTGGAAAGGCAAAAGCACCAAGAGAGCCGCAAGTGTCTCAGACAGTAAGTTCTTAACGCTTAAGCCACACTTTACTTTTTAGGTCAAGCCTACTAGACCAGGTGTCTCCAACCTGTTGATCTCGAGCTACTGGTAGCTCGTCGGCCCCCTTTGAGTAGCTTGCAGCATTATTTTGAGAAAAAAAACGTAGTTCGATGTTTATATTCTCCATTGTTGAGATCATTTAGTTTTGTTGCCAGGCCTCTTCGTTATTTATTTTAGCCCAGCAGCGGCATCTGTCCTTCGCTGCACGGATACGTGCTCAGAGATACAGTTGTTCCGTGTAGGAATAAACTTGCTTCGGCTTGCCGTTTTTCTAGGGCCTCTGCGATTCAAGAAGAAGCCTTCCCTCGCAGTAGCCGAGCACCGGAGTCTTGGCCTGAGGCAGTGGCTGTGGGACTTGGGCTATGTCTGATAGCAACGTCCAGGACATAGCCGGACTCCTGGCAAAGTCCTGCCATCGAACTCCAGAGAGGAGGATGGGCCTTCCCTCGAGCGAATCCAAGGTACATTATTGCGACTGCAGTCGCTTTTTCAGCAAATGTTTAAAAAGCTGGATTTCCCTTGAGCTTTATTTATGAGTGGAGCAGGCAGGGCGAGGCATGCTGATTTTCATATTGGCCTCTGTAATAGTCATGCCTTAATTAGTCTTTAAAAATACAAAAGTGTAATGTTGTTCAGTTTTATTAGTTAGTGAATTTGTTAAGTAAAGATAATAAGCATTATTTATTTTGTTTTGTTTGATAGAATATTAGCTGAAAGCCTAAAATAGAAAAGTGTAATGTCATTTTGTGTTATTCTAATAAGTTAGTGCACTTGCTATGCAAAGATAATGAGCATTATTTTTTTCCTATGAATCACTGAAAAAAATAATGCTTATTATCTTTTCATAGCAAGGGCACTAACTGTTATTATAACACCGAACAGCATTACACTTTTCTATTTTAGGCTTTCAGCTACGATCCTATGAATCATATCAAAATAAAGAATGCTTATTATATTTCCCCAACTAGTGCACTAAGTGTAATAACACATAGCATTCCACTTCTCTGTTGTAATGCTTTCAGAGCAAATGAAGGTCACAACATCGTTTTACTGTTGTGTTGATGAACAGTCCCATATCGTTTGAGTGATAAGCATTTGCAATGTGAATGGGTATTAATGTCAGACCTGGAAGGCCTTTTGTTTTGTTACCCATATGAAAAACAATTTAGAGAAGGCTAAAATCAGGACAGGGAGTCACAATTATTATGCTCAAGGTACTTAAAATACTTACAACAAATAAAAAAATAAAAAATCATGATTTAAGACAATTTTAAAAATGCTTTAAATCGGGAAAGAATCATGGACTGTCTATTCCAGAATTCTGTAATGTGTCACTTCAGATATAAAGCTTAGGATTGTTGGTAAACAGCTCAGTAAACTGATAAAATGTGGGCGGCTTCTTCAGAATTGCTTCATAAAGCTAGTAGATTACCCTGCATTTGAGAAAATCATGCAATACCATGTTGAGATTGATTTTCCCATTTGTTTTTTTAGTCGAGCTGCATTTTAATTAATATTTTGGTGATCATTGATAATTGAAAGTTCTTGAAGCACGGTGACAACAAATCTGCTGAAAGTCATAATTGTTTCTAGCTAGGGAACTCTAAGTATTTGGATCAAACATAGCAAATGGCTCCATGAAAATTAGGCTTAAAGTCAACAAAGCTGGGCGGGCAATTTGGGAAAAATGCACAAGTTGCTTGGCCTTTAGTAGCTCAAGATGATTTTCATTGATCAGAAGTAGCTCTCACTTCAAAAAAGGTTGGAGACACCTGTACTAGACAGTGCAAGCACTAGCTGTTGTGTAGCATGTTGAGACTTGCCAAGAACACAAAGGGGCTTTGAGCCTTCCCATTCCTTACCATTGGTTGGCTTTCCTTGTCACTCATTTGCCTGCTTCTTTTGTGTGTCCTGGCTTGTCAATCTATTGTTTGTCCCTCACATGGACAATTAACTCGTTACAATCTTTTTTATTGTCTGGCATTGCTGCTTCCACTGCTTGGTTTTCAAGCACTTCTTTTTTTTCCCCTTTTGTGTGAAGCACTCCATTCGTGTGAGTGTAGTTTCAAGCCTTCTCCCTCATGTACATCTTCACCCCTTCACTCCCTGTTGCTCTATGTTGCATGACTGCACCCCTCCCACCCCCTTCCTCTTGGACTAGCCTGTATGCTTCTCCTCAATGCTTGCCCCACCTGCGCCCTGCCTGGTGCTTTCCCCCAGCTACCCTGTTGCTATCATCTCCTCCTTCACTCCAATTGCTTTTGCATTCCTTCCAGCCCCGCCCCTTGTTGCTTCACCGTTCCCCCCCCCGCCCTCTGCTGAGTTTCTCAGATCGGTACTTAAAAAGATCAATAAAAACGCATGTCACTTTGTAGGCGTGTGCATGCATGAAGGAATCCACTCTTACAGTGGTAGTGGTCCCTACAATGGTGGGGAGCACACAGTGTTGTATAAATACCCCTCACACACCAACAGGCCCCTTGGTGTCATGCTTCATCATCGGGGTCTTCGCACCCCTCTACGGGATGCGGCGTGCTACGACTCACGACTACGTATGAGCACTGGAAGTGGATTATGTGTTGATGTGTGTGAAGGGAATAAATGTGAGTGATGAGGTGAAAGACAGTGATAGTTAAAAGATACCTGGCTGGCTTTTTGTTTTATAAAATTAATAAGGGAGACAGAATCCACTTCCTCCTTTCCCTCCCTATTCTTGTTATTTCCGTGTGCATGCATGATACATCCAGGCGCCTACAAAACAGCGCCACAGAAGCGTCAAAGGCTTTTGTGTTTTTTAAAACTTTCGCTACACTGCAGACCATTACAGGTGCTATGCAGTGTGGCTAAAACCTCAGGCAAAGCCAATAGGTCACAAAGGCGAGGCATATTGACTTTGACAATGCTTGTTTAGAGAAGGACTCAAAAAGAAAGCCCAGATACAAACATTTGCATGATCCAAAGAGAAGAGAATAACATTTCCAGGATCCAAAGAGAAAAGAAATGTATGTAAAACCAGTCACGACATACAAATACTCGGAAGCTTAGGGGGTATATGGTGCTGGCCGATAAAGTAGGGAAGATCGGCGAAAGAAAAAAGCAAGCTGTTCTTTGAAGGAAACTTCTCTTCTAGAGACGATTTTAAAAACCTATGAAGGCAACCATTGATTCGAGGCCCCTGAGGGATTGCTGCAGCAGCCCACCCCCACCCACGGAAATCTGCCGACCACACAGGAATGACGATTGGACACAAACACACATCACCTCCCATCCACTCTCCTGTACAATAAAAAAATCTGCTGCTCGATAGTGAGGACACTGAAGAATCCACTGCTCTTACACGGAACAGGCCCCGAAGAACGTTTGCAGCCTCCAGATACCACCACCTCATCCCGGTCCCCATATTTTGGGGACAAGCAAATAAAACCGCATATTTGCCCTGCTGCTGCATAAAACACCTTGCAGAGATACATCAAGCAAGTAAAGGGAGAATTGAGAACGGCAAAGGCCCGTCCCGAAGCCCAGTTGTCGGGCAGAGGCCTGCCGGGTAATTAGCATAAGAATCTCCAACGCCCCCTCCCTCCACTTGAGAGGGGGAGTCAAGTTATCAGGCCTGCCGCTTCCTGGGGGGGATCCCATTACTGCCTCCACTTAATCCTCATTAATAGCTTCTGTACACAGCCAAACAAACAAAGGCAGGGATCAGGAGGGGAGAGAAGGCAAGGCTCTTTCTTTTTTTTTTGTTTTCAATTGGATCCCGAGCATGGGGAAGAGAGGGCCGAGCCCAGCTGAGGAATGTGATGATCTCAACAGGCCTTTTCCAGAGAGAGATCGGCGCGGCAGAAAGAGCCAGGCCAGGGGGACATTTCATGACAAGCCGGTTCCTATGAATGGGCAGAGTCTCCCGGGCGCCTCGCCTCAACACCAGGAGATTTGTAACCCACGGGGCATCCTGCCGAAACGTTAACCGTCTCTGCCCGCCATGTTAAAACCTGATGTGCTTCACCCCCAACAAAATCCGAGCAACTGTCGGGCACAAAAAATAAATGAAGACCAAAACAAATAAATGGTCCTGCACGCAGAGAACCCATTGAAGGCTGCTCACCGCACTCAAACTAGGCTTTTCTATTGGTCGGGCCCAGTGCAGCTCTCACCCTCACTCGACTGGACAACAAACAACCTATCGAACCCCCCCCCCCTTAACGCTACTGCAACACTGAATTTATAAAGTGCAAGCAATTTTGCTTTTGATTTGATCAGATTCCCCCAATCCATCACTTTGGAGGCGTGCGTTGTTCATTGAAGTTGGCTTGCTTCAGCTTTTACTTCACATTGCAGGGGCAGGTATGTGCACACCCTGTATCGTCGGGCGTGTGTCTGGATTCGCCTTAGTGCGGATTAACGATTTGGCACAGCATAGGTTGAGCCAATCTGGGAGGATCCATGTTTGATGGCTGGCAGCTAGTCTCAAGGGTTTGCGAGCTCTGAACTGACTTCCAGACATTGATAAAAATGGAAGAGCACGGCCTTGTGACTGTTGAAAGTTGTGAAGGCGGGCTACATAAGGAGCAGTTGCAACGAAACATGCAGGGTTCGATTCCCGGCGCGGCAGGTTTCTGGACCAGGGTCAGCGGACTCGATAATTCTCTCGCCTCGGTGCCCACTCTGATCAGCGATCACACTCGGCAACTCTGGGCATTAGCTTGCCTCATCTTCACTAACGGCCCCACCAGACCGCCGGGGATGCCTGGTCTCACCCTGGAGATACCCATTAAGGGACCATCTCTCAGGGAAGCCAGGAAGGGTTTCGCAGCGGTCGAAGCGCCTTGGGACCCTACGGGTAAGTAGTGCGCTATATAAATGCCTATACATTTACATTTACATTTACTTGCCATATACGGATAGATGCCCCTCAGAGACGCTCCCCGCCCCCCGCTCCCCCCACCTAGCATGGTGGGGGAGACCCTAGCAAAAGACCACTGAACCATAACAGTTCCTATCCCCAGCAAGACCACAGGCCATGGCTCACCAATGTTGGGCTTTTAATTACAAAACAAATTAAACAAAATAAATCAATGTCGTCATTCCATTCAAAACACACATATTTTCACAGAAAAAAACATAGGTTTCACACCAGTTATAGTTAGGTGGAAATTTTTGAGATGTCACCAGTGATGTCATGAGTGATGTCACTGACCAGGTCATGAGTGATGTAATATGTGACGTCATCAGCATTGCATTGCACGCGCAAGTTATCGTGAGTCCAACTCACTATAACGTGGGAATTTCAATGGTTTTATGAGAGTAAAATTTCCACCTAACTATAACTGGTGTGAAACCTATGTTTTTTTCAGTGAATTTAATAGGTTTTTTTAAATGCTAATTCCTAACTATAACTGGTGTGAAACCTATGTTTTTTCAGTGAATATATATATATATACATATATATACACATATATATATATATATATATAGCCCTGAAATAAGAACCAAATCCAACTGGCTAAAACCCAAAGCTGTTTTTTATAAATGTTCCACATGCCGTGCGTGTAAATTTGGGGTAAACACAACAGAATATCATACTCCCTTCAGTTCCACACCACATAAGATATTGGGTAACTACAACTGTAAAACTGAATTTGCAGTTTACGTCCTCACTTGTACCTGTGGTCTCAATTACATCGGTAGCACCAAACTGCAGGTACATGAGAGAATCCTCCAGCATTTGCGTGCAATTCTGCATAGCGATCCCAATTATCCCGTGGCACGCCACTTTAAACAGGTACATGGAAACAACTTATCTTGTTTACAATATTATGTGGTATCCTCAGTTCCAAAACCACGTAGAGGAGGGAACAGAGAGGCTTTGCTTAGAAGATTAGAAACTAAATTTATTCTTAACTTCGACAGCAAATGCCCGAATGGACTGAATAACACCGAAGATATGTATACGTGTCTCTAACTTGAGTATTCTGTTTGTTCTTTGTAGTGGAGTTAAGTATTCTATATACCTCAGAACTTATTGCTGATCCGAACGCAGATACCCTGCATTTAGTAGGTTTTTAATTTGGGGTGTAGGTAAGAAAATTCGGTAGCTTCTGACATATGTTTTATGACGGCTGTCAATTTCTTACCTCACGAATGCACACTATGGCCGAGACATTAGATCAGAGGTTGGGCATCATGAGTATGAGAAAAGCGGTTGCCTTGAACAGGGTCCAAGGATTCACAACTAACTCGAATACCAGATGTCATTGCCTATTATGTCTTTGTGTTGTGTCTTGGCCTAGTTTTGGTTACAATATGCATCTTTATTTTGTAATCATTTTAATCTGCACGAAACAACAATTTTTTGCACATGGGAGACTTAAGGGAAAAATAAGTATTGCTGCTATGCTCTGCATTTATGTTGCACATTCTTTTTAATCAGAGTCACGAATTAGTTAGTAATTATCTGCATTTACGCAGTTATGATGAATTTTGCTATTGCATAGAACAGTGTATATATGGATTTATCCAGTAATTCAAATTTGCCAAAACGGACTGTCATTAAATTAGACTGTTCTTTCAAATATATATTTTCGTGACGGTATTTTACAATAAGCAAAGGTTCCGTTTAAATTAATTTAATAGACGGAATCTATATCGTTTTAATGGTAATACTTCTAATGTCATAGTGAATGTAAGGCATTAGTAATATCACACCAATTGAAGAAAAAGCATTCAGTCTGTTTATTATGTCTATTACTAACTTGTCGAACATGTGACCTGAGTGGGAAGGGCATATCATTTAAATGGCTTCAACCAGTTACAGCCTGTATGTGATCAAGGGCGCCTGAGCCCGAAACGCGTCATCTGTCGATTGCTGCTGAAGGTTGAAATAAAATACCATCTTGCCTGACAAAGAAGTGGTTCGCTTCTCCTTCTTCGCCGCCGAGGCTTTGGTGGAAGTGGTTGGAGTTTTGCCTTATATATATATATATATATATATATATAAATAAAATTTCTATGGCAAAATGAAAACCCCTCATTTTGTTCCTTTTCAAATTAAATGTATTAAGTGTTACCACTTTATTCCAATCAAGATGACTTCAGGTGTGCCATACTTTTGTCATAAGTAAGACTGTTAGCGTTCTAGTTGTTCTTTAGAACACTCTGGGACATTCTGTCATTGGGCTATAGTTGGGCTACATCTGGCTGATATTTGGGCTACATTTGTTTTTTTTGTCTCTGGTGGCCATCTTTGGGCTACATTGGGCTACATTTGGGCTCTAACATATATATATAGCCCAATGTAGCCCAATATATATTTTTTCAAAGTTAATTTTTTTCGTAAAACCCACTGGAGCACATTTCTTGAGACATAGCAAAGGCACATCGGGGTACCAGTCTCTACAATTTTGCCAAGTTTGGTGGAAATCCATTCAGCCGTTCGGGCTAAAAGTGAGGTCGACCGCCCTATGGAAATTAACTTGGGGACAACACGTTTTGGAACCCCCCTTTTATCTCGGCCCCCGCTTGACGAATCCCCCCCAAACTTTCAAGGAAGGACCGGAGCTTCGCGAGGCAAATTTGAGGAAATTTTCAGGCAGATTTGTCAACCGGCGCCAAAAAGTTATTCACAATAGAATTTTGAGATTTTGCATTGAAAAAAATCCTAACTATAACTACCTACTGGCGACCGCCAGTAGGTAATATATATATATACATATATATACACAAATACATACATACACACACACCCCTACCTCAATTATTAGAATAGCAATTAAACATCCAATCACCTAACCAACAGATTCCCCGGAGTCATGGTGGACTAATGGCCCTTGAACATAAGCTAATTTGCTTGAAGCCCAAACTGATAATCTTGAGACACCAGTTGCATTTCCCACAGGACTAACTTACTTGCTCCCCACTACAAAGGAAGACCGGGCCAACTTGCAATCTATGCCCCTAAATTACATGACAGAGCCAACCGAAGAGAAGCCATTACTAGGTCCCAATGCGCAAGCACCATCTCACCCATTTCCTCAAGACAGTGCTATGGAATACTCTTGAAGGACTACCCCGATAACCACAGTGCCACTACATAAATTCAGATTTAAGCCGAATCCACAATTCAACTGACTTTTGAATGTCTGGTGCCAAGGTTTCTACCTGCTTTGTCGCCAGCTAGGAGTATTCACTGCCACAAGCTCGGTGCTTAAATGACCTTCTGCTCCTCTCAATCGCAAGGCCTTCCTTCAAACTGCAGAAAATTGCTGCATACCAAAGACTTTCAGGGAATCCACAAACAACTGATTACCCTGGGGAGCAGGGGGTAGTTGGACAAGTATAGCCTATATTTGTGAAAATACTGATCGCCATTTAGGAGGGGTGTTTAAAAATCACATAATTACACAAAATTTACGGAAAATTACACAATTACAAAAAAAATGTAAATCCTCTATTTAGCATGAAAACACACACACGTCAACGTTTGATGAAAGGACACGTTGGTGCTAACACTACCCACATACATTATGGTTATTTATTGTGTTCAAGTCCACTTACTACAAATTGACAGCGAGCTGCGGGGTAATTATGCAATGGGGCACAATTTAGGGTGTTTCGCTTAACACAAAATTCTCAACATTATGTGAATTACACCGGCACAATTTAAATTTCACCCCAGCCTTCCTTTAGGTAACCATGAGGTCCACCTTTAGTATGAATGACTAAAGTAACCCCCTTAGGTGGCTGTTTAGGTGACTAGCTGATTCACTGAGCTCTTTGGAGGAGGTGCTGGATTTCCATGCTGCAGAGGTAGAATGTGTGAACCTTCGACAATAGCTCCTGGAAAGCTATTTGCCATCCAAGAAATCTCAGTAATTAATGAGAAGTTCAAACACATCCCTTCTGCTTAAAACTGCCAAGTGATTAACACCAATGAGCCGCAAGGTGCACAGGGCTCTGGGTCTGAGGTCAGCTTCAGGAAGGGCTTCCAGCAGGAAGAAAGGGCAATGTCCCAAACTTTGTCAGCTACATGCTGGCCACCTAGCAGCAGTCCAGCCCACGTCTGAGGATCTTGTAGTTCCCAAGATCCAATCATGGTGGGAGTTGGATTTCACAGGTTTTCTATACCCCTTTCCCTAGGCTCCTGACAAAATAAAAAAAGGCTAAATGAATTACCATTGCATGTCCTCCACACACTTGCCAATGGCTGCCATGGTTTGTGCCCTCTTTGGCCATAGTCTATTAAGCAGTGCATTTGTTATATTGGAGAAAGCCAACACTGTCAATGCAAGTCTCCAGGAAACCAAGTCCTTTGGTCAGCTTTGCAGACTGCAAGTTTTTTTTTCCAGGGTCAGGAGTGAACACAATTATTTGATAGCAAACAACTCTGAGGTCAAGGTTTGCGATTGAACCGTACTTCACGTTTTTGGGGATTTTGGAATTTAACTGTTGGTAAACATACAAGGAGTTATCTAGGAACCTTCCATGGGAATGTGTGTACTGAGCTGCGTGGAGTTAAAGGTACGGATTGCTTTCTTTTGGATAGCTGTTGATAAAGGACTATTTTAAGTGGATAGTTTGAGGTGCAGATGTAGCAATGGGATGCTTGTTGTAGTTGCTATTGGTTGTTGAAAACAGTTGCTTGGTTATATACAATGTTACCATGTTCTTGTGAGGAGGCGGAGTTAGGACAAGAAGTTCTGCACCTAGTCTGAAACTCCGAGGCCACCTCTGCCCCCAGTTAAAGTGCCACTTCTGGAACATTTGGATAGCATATCAGTGGGAGCTCACCCCAAAAACTGAAAACCTACCAATGGAGATGAAAATATGTTTCCACATTAGTTCTAACACTGCCCCGATGGAAAAAGACGCCACTAAGTAAACAAGATAGGCTAGCTTACTTGTAGTGTATATGATGCATCAGACAAGGGAATACAGACCGATTTGTCCCTTTCCACCAGTGAACATCCAAAATGGGTCTCACATTTTTTGATGGATTTAAATAGCGCTTGAATCACCCCCGAAGGAGTATCTCAGCGCTCACCGACCCACATGGGAAAGCTGTCACACAGTCTTCCTACTGCTAACACATACTAATCTCATCCATATGTTCAAAGACATTGATGCTCACAACATGTGTACGTCGCTAGTAATAGCTCCCTATGTGTCAAGGAAACCTCACATCTCCATAATCAAAACAGTATTTTTTGTATTGAGATTCGATTGAGGTCTCCGTACAGAGGTTGTCATACTAACACATGATATCTCTGGTATAGATGGTGACATATTGATAGGACGGGATTTCTGTGCCTCAGAAGATTGTTATGCAAATACAGTTCAAGTTCTCTGTCCAAGGAACTTGTCCTACTAATAAAATAAGAGGTTTCTCACCCAAAGACTTTGTTCTTTCATTGTTTCAGGGCATTGGCCATTTGTCTCATGAAAATAATGTAACTCCCGCCCACCATCTCCACCCACACGGTGCGTAGGACATTTGATCAGTTCCCTGAAGTTGGCGCTCACGCCTACCTCACGGGTTTCTTAGAAGAGAAGTACCCGGTCTTGCCACAGCCGTCTGTCTATGTGGCCGCGTGAGTGATGTCACCCTCCAGCGTCTCATTTCCTTCCGAAGCACGAGCACCCAAACTTGTCGCAAATGGGCCGCCTGCCGGCGTTCAAGGCCAGGCCCCGCCCTGCCCCATAGCTAACAGCAGCGTCTCCTTGGCCAATCTGTGAACGTGACTGAATCCAGATGGTACAGGGCAGAGGAAGGTTTGAGGAAAACATGCTACCTGGCAGCAGCATCAGTAAATACTGCATCGGTACATCCGAGATCCTGGTTTACAGGGCATACACATTCAGAAGTTTAAGTTCTGGGTCAACCACAACATTGTACTATCTTACCTTTGGCGCCAAACGCCACGGCCTCAAGATAGGTTACTATAACCTGTGTGTGAATTTTGCGAACGTGTGTGTTTGAGACAAGAAACATTTTGATGCGCAGGAGGCCGGGGTTCAAGTGCAGCGTTGCCCATCATATTTGAGAAGCACAGGATGCGTTTGTGCGAGAGAAAGGAGAGAGGGCGGGGAGGCACCGACACTAGGCTTACTAGTAGAAATCTGGGGCACACGTTGACACTCGAAGGTTGACAGGAAACCTGGCTATTATAGGGCGAGTAGTACAGGGGAAGGAACTTTAGGCAGGGCCAGACAGGCCTATGGGGCAATCAGGAAGTGCCCGACAGGCTGGTATAACAGATCAGTGCGTGGCCAAGTTTTTGGGCAGTTTTATGACCAGGTAGGACAGTTCTTACTGATGATTTTCCTGATATTACAACAAACATTGCTTGCAGCAAACGCATGAAGTGTACCATACCTTCCAAAATACCCATATATTGTGTCTTGCCACGCTCAAAAGCTGCACGATTTGCAAAGGCGGGACACTTTTTTTTTTAAGGTATTTGGTTCACCAACGGTGGGCACTTTTATTTTGGACTATTGTTTGTCGCAGTCCGACCCCAGAGTAAGCTAGTGGTGTTTTAGAAGAGCATAGGTTGGTGGGGTTTCATGTGGAAGCACACAGATTTGTAGGTGAATCCTTTAGGGTGTGTGAGGTGATTGAGGCGGTGTTCTCGAGGCAGCACCCCTGGGGGTGTACTGCGTATGCTCCTAACCAGTTCTAAAGTAATCTGGTGTTTAATGCAGCTTTAAAACCCCATAGATAATTTTGTTGGTAGCAACATTTCATCACTTTCTTTTGAGCAGGAGCACTGGCATCCTCATCAACTACTGCAGTAGATTCTGGATTTAAAATGGAACCCGCCACTGCAGGGCTGAACATAGCTAAACTCATGGAGTCCATCCAGCCTGAGCCACAACCCGAGTTATAGGCATCCTATGGCACCGAAACTTAGCACTGGGAGGGAGTCGGTGCATCAGTGTTATCCTGCAGCCACAAGCATGTGCTCGGCTCAAACCCACTGGCCAGACACAAGCCTTAGCTAGTGATGTTAATGTATCCAGGTCTAGATCACGTTTGTACATTAGTATAGCTCAGGTGACGTCCAGAAACAATGATCTGGGGCAACATTAAAGCCTCTGAAGAAGTGGTAAGGCCTTGGACTTCTTTTCCACGACGAAGGAAGGGGAAGGAGCATTTCAGCTAAGGCCTTTGTTGTTGAGGGAGTGGGGGTACGGCAGAGTCTGGGTCATTCCCCCCTGCCCTTGAAAAATCTCTCAGGAGGGTGACAGCTTGTCCCCTTTCATGTTTTATCAGCCTCCTCTCTTCACAAGGCCCGGAGACCTTCAGAGGGTTCCACCAAGGAGACCCTTTTTCACAACTTTACCGTCGTAAAAAAGAGAGGCAGGAGGCCCCAGCCCCTAGCAACTCGGGCCCAGCAGGAGAAACCGGAGAGACTCCAAACTTTGTGGTCGATTTTCCAGCTAAATTGCTAAACCGGAGGAAATTCCAGGGCCCCGGCTCAGCTTCAAACAACTGTTTATAACATGTAATAAAAAGTTTTACGGCCAGAGCCCTTCCCACCCATTTGTTCCCCCCCTGGCTACATTCCAGGCATTTTGTGAGGGGAAGTTGCCACCAATATAACAGCTAACACCACTTTTTGCGCCCCCAGGCTACAGGCCCAGGAATGGTGGTCATTACACTTTATGGGACACAGAGATCTATTCATGTGGTGCGAGCAGCTCTCTCGGAAGGGGCTTCATGGCCCAGTGTGTGTACAGGGGGTAGTCAAGTGCACAGGAGGGATGAGAGCCCGGGACCTTGGTGTAGAAAAGAAGCAATGTCCCAATCCGACTGCGGCACACAGCTTTTAGGCTTCGGGCTATTTACGTCCAAACAATCCACAACTACCACTGCTGGTAACGGGAACTCCAAAATGGCATAACCCCAGACAAAAGGAAGGAGTCCGAGAGAAAGACAACCAAATAAGAGAAAGCCGGCGATGGGTCTCAGTGGAGAAGTCATTGACAGTTCAAGTAGGGGAGTCTAGCTCTAATTCAGTGCCCAGCCACGTGAATTACTTGTGTGATCTTGGGCAAATTCCCATTACCCATGTTCCCTTGCTTTTAACAACCGGCATTAAATGGTTAAATGAGACATCGTACTGTTACAGAGCAAAGGAGGATAGTCCAAGCACCCAACAAAAATGGAATGTTAGGGGTGGGGGGGAACAACATGGACGAGATACCAACTTAGAAGGGTCAGCTCGTCCACTTTCTTTCTCACTTGGGAAACTGAAGCAGGAAAGGCGGTAAAGAGCAGGAAGAGGTGGAGGGGCAGCAGAGATGACAAACCCTCCGCCTGTGCTTTGAATGCCCTGCCCATGGCACCCTGGCTTTCCTCTGTCAGCCCCGCCTCTCACCATAAACTGAGACTTTGGGAGATCAGAATGGTTTGGGGGCTCCGCAGCACTCCCAACCCCCCTCCCGGAACCTGCGTTTTTTTTCCTCTAGGGCGACGAACTCCTCGGGTGCTTTGCATTTCTGAAAGGAGGGGCGGGGGCATAATTCGGTTCAAGATCAGGTGCTGTCTGTACTGCAGCAAAGAGACGAGGGAAGTGGACGAACACTGTCTGGTGGGCAGATGTCCTGCCCTTCATCTCACCAGTGGTGTGCCACAAACCGTCATGCATTCACCTGGGCGGGAGTGCCTGGTGGCACGTCACGGGGGTCAGCAAGGCAACCGGACTCCTCATACATGGTCTTAAATTGCAGGCACATTGGACCGGGACCGTCCGTGTGTTCTTCAGCAAAACAGCTATCGAATTACACTCGGTGCTGGTGAAGGGACATTTCCTTGAGCCCGACTGTAGGGATGGTCGAGAAGAGCAGTTCAGAATCCAAACCCTTTCCTTTCTCCTCTTTAAGATCGAGAGCAGAGTCCTGGGGATTGAGGTGTTTGGTTCCCACTTGTGATTCTGGGAACACACGGTACCATATGCCCTGACCCCTATCCCATTGCACATACAGCTCATTTAAGCACTAGCAATACAGCTGCTGCGCATGACACTATGGGAGGTGCAGGTCTGCAGATGTTTAACTAAATATGATGCAGCGCTGCATTATTCACTCATGTTGTTGGCCAGGGTCCCCTTCCTCCAAAACTCACAACCCTGACTGGCAAAGGCACACAAAACAGCATCACAGCAGAGGTGCCCCTCTCCCCCAGAATCGAGATTCTCCCTGCAGTGCCTCCTTTCAAATGCTGCATCCCCTCGGTTCTGTTCAGGGTCAAATCTCCATGTTAATAGCCATCGACCCCTGCAAGTAGCAGGCAGAGAAGGAAAAAACCGCAGAAAACTTTGCATATCTCCTCCCCCATGCCAGAACACTGTGAAACTTGCATACTAAGGCAGTGCAGTGGGCTGTCTTCAGCAGAGGTACTGGGACACAATTAAGAAGTAAACCATCAGTCACTAACTCCAAGAAGGCCTGGCAGGCACACAGCTCGTAGCAGAACGAGAGCAAGGGAAGGGAATGCAGGGGCAGCAGAAAGGGTTAAGCTAAAAAAAATACATTCAACATGCACCGCACAGACATCAGGATGCACCAGCCAAGTCGAAGGTGGAGACCGAGCAGTGTAGTACTAGGGCTGGCTAGATAGGCCTAGTAAGAAGCATGCATTCATCTGTTTTCATGGACATTTATGTCCAGGACCAAGGCAGTAGAGCCAATGCCATGCTCATGTTGTTGGTATGTTCATTATCATATTGTTGCTCATTTTGCCAGTCCATTAACACAGAATCAAATCACTACCGACACTAAAATATTGATTGAACTAAAATGTAAACAAAGCTCTATGGCAAAGGTAGCTACAGACACTAAAATATTGATTGAACTAAAATGTAAACAAAGCTCTATGGCAAAGGTAGCTACAGACACTAAAATATTGATTGAACTAAAATGTAAACAAAGCTCCTTGTCGAAGATGTGCACAAACATTTCTGAACACATTTTCTAAAACCCTCTTATCGCCCTTCATTCACAGTGAGCGTTAGGCACACATAGTGGTTAACGGGGGCTACTTTTAAACGTGCATGGGTCAAGTGACCAGAGCACACACTGTGGTAGATAGAGCCAGCCCACACCTCTCGCCCAAATACAGTACAATACCCCAACTCATGCCTCCAGCTTCCCAGATGGAGTCACCCAGTTCAAATCCTCCGCCGCGCGTTGGAGAGGCGACAAGAGAACAGGGCATGACCCCACCTTACCTAGGGAGTAACCCGAGCCTATACATTGTCACCTGGGAGCAGCAGGGGGGCAATACTACAGCGTATGTTTCCAATGTCCTAAAGGCATACTAGGTAGTAGGCCATATCGGCCAGCATGGGGTGGAAGGGGCAACATCCCGGGACTTGACTTCTGCTCCCAAATTAAGTATTCCCAGTCCGTTTGTGTTACCCTAGGGGAGGGGGGCTTGTCCCACCCTTGATTCAGTGTCCAAAAGAGATATGTCCATATCTGTCACCCGGTAGGGGGCGTAGTGTTGGTCACCAATGTTCCATCCCTGCACAGGAGGGTGCCAATCCCAAGTCCCCAGAAGTGGCTGGGGGCAGAGGGGTGTTACTGCCTGCCCACATCTCACAGGGGGCATTAGCAGACCTCATCTTCTGCCAGCCCAGGGTACGTGTATGCCCACACTCTCTCTCAGAGCCACGCTTCACAAACACCCACCCGCCCGCCCCCCTCTGCAGAAACACACCCCGAGGCCCGGTGCACTTACACTGCAGGCTCGCCGGCTGCGGCCATCCGAAGGGGTCGAGGCCGCCGAAGCAGGGGCTGAGCCGGGCCTTGCGCAGCATGCAGGCGCCCGGGTTGGTGACATCGTAGAGCGGGTGCGGCGCCAGCATGAAGGCCTCCATGCAGTCGTACATGCTGAGGCTGTGGATGGGCTCTCTGGGGGCGTCGGGTGGGCCGCCTCCGCTCTCGTTTGCCCGGTCCTTTTATCAGTCGCCCACGTCCTCCTGCTGCCCCTCTGTTTAGCACTGGAGATTACCTTTTGTAAGAGTCACAACCCGCGGGCCCGGGGTGTGGTCTAAGCCTGGAAAGGGGAGGGTCGGGGCTGATTCCAAGCTGGCTGCGGGTACGGAGGGGGCTGGCCAGAAACCGAAGGCCGTCCCTCCACACGCACCTGGGCGGAGCTCAGGACTGGCCGCCGCCCTGCCCCCTGCGCCCAGGACGCTGAGGAGGCGGCCCAGGGAGGCGGGCTGATCACCCCCCACCTTCGCCAGAGCCCGGAGAATCTGATCTAACTCCGCCTCCACATAACTCAGCCACCCGCCCATTGGGAAAACGAAAATACAAGACGCTGCTTTACAGTCTCGGGACACTACCGCTTTCTGCCACAGACAGTACCCAGGCATTGCCCCTTAGCGGGTTTTGTGCGATCTCTTACCCCAAGCAACATCCTGCCAGGGCTGGGATATTGGAACCTATGCTGCAGCTCTTAGGGGGCTGGCCTCCACTTCCTTCCAATCTCAGCTGCCCATCGGAGTTGGGCCAGCCCGGGCCCGCCCCCTCTCCACCCTGCCCCCTTCTGCAGGCAGCGTTGAGTGAGTGAGGCCTTCTCTACAGCACACTCCAGTCTGAACTCTCCAGGAACCCCCTATGGGTACGGTAACCTCCATCTGACCCAGCTCCATGTCAGGCCTTCCTTCATTCCCTCAAACACAATTTTCCGAAGGCTATGATACAATTAGGAGTCTCTCGCTGCCTCCACCTTCAGTCTCAACTCGCGTTCTCTTACAATCTCGCGTTCCACTCTCTTTATATGTTAAAACGTCTCTCGTTTCTAGTAGCTCCCTTTCTTTTTCTTCCTTATGCACTAGACTCACCATATGCAATTTTTTTTCTGCTTGCAGCCTCTCGCTACCCTGTTCAGCCTCTTCTTTCCTCCAGCATCTCTCTTTCTGTAACATCTCACTTGCTTTCTCTCCAGCTTCTCCCGCTTTTTCTGTTTCTCGGACCTTCCCAGGTGCTCGGGTACACCTCTGCCATGTCATCTTTTACCCCTTCTACTTCTCATCTCTGCTGCCTGGTATCGCTGTTACCCTGCCTTGCTGCCTGGTATCGTTATTATCTCCTGCTTTGCTTTGGTTGTGGATTGTGCCAGCTATTCGCGCCATTGGTCTCCTGCTTTGCTTTGGTTATAAATTGGGCCAGCTATTCGCGCCATTGGTCTGGTTTGTGCCGACGACCTGCATTGTGTGCCATTGTTTTGCTCTGGTGACCGCGACCTCCTCTGTGCCCGATATCGCCCCGCATTATTTAGCCAGCTTGTTGTGCCCTTAGCCCGTCCCTGCCGCTGCTCCCCCGCGGCCCCACCCCCGCTCCCTCCAGCTTCTAGCGAACCTCCGCCCTCGACACCCCGCTCCCGCCTCCCAGCTGCTCCTCCCTCGCTCCGCCTCCACTCTCCACTTATGAATGAGTCACTTACGCGCAGCGGGCGTGCCCTATGCACGCCGAAGGCGCGCCAAAGGTAAGCCCGTCTACGCCCGTCCGCGCCCGAGCCCCTGGCCCCCGCAAAATCCACTCCACCCGCCTAACATACGACGCCGCATCCTTCTCTGCACTCAACACCGGCCGTCTCCCCGACTGCCACCAAGCCGCTCCAGGACGCACCCATGGACCCTTCACCTGCCAATCCTGCAAGCTCTGTTGCACCAGGACCCACACTACATCCATAAACGCCAAACAGAGCTCCGACAATAACCACCTGAAGTGCATCCTGCTCAACACCCGCTCGGTCCACAGACACGCCATTGAACTATGGAACCCACTAGACACCACAACGCCGGACGTCGCCTTTCTTACAGAAACCTGGATGAACGCCTCATCAGCGCCCGACATCGCCATAGCCATCCCGGACGGTTACAAGATCATCCGAAAGGACCGCATCAACCAATCTGGAGGAGGCATCGCCATCGTCCACAAAAACACCATCCACGTCACGACCAGCTCCGACGACACCCTCACAGCCGCCGAACATCTTCACTTCCAGATACACACCGACCCCAAGACCACACTTAGAGGCACCCTCATCTACAGACCACAAGGACCCCGCACACAATTCAGAGAAGACATCACTGACTTTATCAGCCCACACGCCCTCCCCTCCGAGAACTACATTCTCCTAGGGGACCTCAACTTCCACCTGGAAAAGAACAACAACAGCAACACCACCACCCTTCTGGACAACCTCGCCAATCTTGGACTCAAACAACTGGTAAACACCCCCACCCACTACGCCGGACACACGCTCGACCCAATCTTCTCCTCCAGCAAGCATGTCTCCTTCAATCATGCCACAGGACTCCACTGGACGGACCACAGCTGCGTCCACTTCAACTTCAAAAAGACCCCGACCCACCACCACCCACAACAAGTCCCCCGCAGAAACTGTAACAAAATTACCACCAACCAGCTCACCACATCGCTAAACCAAAACCCTCCCGCCAAATCATCGGACCCAAATCAAGCAGCCATCAATTTCACACAATGGATCACCCACTGCGCTGACGAACTAGCACCATCGAAAAACCATCACAACAAGCCAGGTAGCAAAAAAGCCTCCTGGTTCAATGACGACCTCAAGAACTCCAAAAAGAACTGCCGCACCCTAGAGAAAGCCTGGCAAAAAAAACCAATCACAGACAACATGACCGCCCTCAAGGACGTCACCCGCAAACACCACCAGCTGATCCGATCCAATAAGAAATCAGCATTCAAGGATCGACTCGACAACAACGCCCACAACAGCAAGGAACTCTTCAACATCGTCAAAGAGCTTACCAACCCCAGCGCAGGCACCAACGACATCACTCCCTCTCAAGACCTCTGCGACTCTCTAGCCTCGTTCTTCCACAGCAAAATCGCTGACATACACAATAGCTTCGGCGACCAGTCCACCCCCCTTACCACCGAACTAAAGCCCCCCACCACAACCCTTTGCACCTGGAACCCGATCAGCACCGAAGACACCATCCGCTTGATGAACTCCATTCACTCCGGATCACCAACCGACCCATGCCCCCACCACATCTTCAACAAGGCTGACTCCATCATCGCACCCCATCTCAGGGATATCATCAACTGCTCCCTGAACTCCGCTACCTTCCCGGAAAGCTGGAAACATGCCGAACTCAGTGCCCTCCTGAAGAAACCTACAGCAGACCCCACCGAACTTAAGAACTACCGCCCCATCTCGCTCCTCCCTTTTCCTGCCAAAGTCATAGAGAAGACGGTCAACAGTCAGCTCGCCGCCTTCCTCGAGTCTAACGGCTCCCTCGACCCCTCACAGTCCGGATTCCGAGCCAAACACAGCACTGAGACCGCCCTCATCGCAGCCACAGACGACATCCGAACACTACTCGACAACGGGGAAACAGCTGCCCTCATCCTCCTGGACCTCTCCGCAGCGTTTGACACTGTCTGTCATAGCACCCTTGTACAACGCCTCAGCAACATTGGGATACAAGGAAAAGCATTGGATTGGATCATCTCGTTCCTCGCCGGAAGAACCCAGAGAGTCCGAATCCCCCCTTTCAGATCAGAGGCCACCGAAGTCATCTGCGGCGTACCACAATGATCATCGCTCAGCCCCACCCTCTTCAACGTCTACATGAGCCCCCTCGCATCCATCGCACACCAGCACAACCTCAACATCATCTCCTACGCTGACGACACACAGCTGATCCTCTCCCTCACCAAAGACCCAAACACCGCCAAAACCAACCTACATGAAGGAATGAAAGACGTAGCCGAGTGGATGAAGAACAGCCGCTTAAAACTGAATTCAGACAAGACGGAAGTCCTCATCCTAGGATAACCCCCCTCTGCATGGGACAACTCATGGTGGCCACCGGCCCTGGGCAGCGCCCCCTTACCAACGGACCATGCTCGCAACCTGGGATTCATTCTAGACTCCTCCCTCTCGATGACCAGACAAGTCAACGCAATCTCATCATCATGCTTTAACATCTTACGTATGCTCAAAAAGATCTTCAGATGGACCCCCACTGAAACAAGAAAGATGGTCACCCAAGCACTTGTCACAAGCCGACTGGACTACAGAAACACCCTTTACAGAAAAAACTCCAACCCATTCAGAACGCCTCCGCCCGACTCATCCTAGACATACCCCACCACAATCACATTTCCGGTCACCTGAGAGACCTTCACTGGCTCCCCGTCAACAAGGGAATAACGTTCCGCCTGCTCACCCACGCACACAAAGCCCTCTACGACCTAGGACCCAAATACTTCAACACGCGCTTGACCTTTTACACCCCCACTCGCCAACTATGATCGTTTAATCAAGCCCTCGCCGCGATTCCACGCATCCGAAGAGCCACCATGGGAGGAAGATCATTCTCCTACTTAGCGGCCCAAACCTGGAATTCTCTCCCCACCCACCTCCGCCTCACACAGAACCTCCTCTCCTTCAGAAAACAACTCAAAACTTGGCTATTTGATAAGTAGCGATCCTCCCCCTCAAGCGCCTTGAGACCCTCTGGGTGAGTAGTGCGCTATACAAATTTTGACTTGACTTGACTTGTCTACTTCCACCCATTCTCTCTTACACAGTTTAAAATTCTCTTTTAGTTGCCTTCTTTTGTTCTGACTCGAGTCCCCAATCTCTCTCTTTCTTCCACCATTACTCTCTCCTGTACTGCCTCCCTTTCTTCGACTCTCCACCTCTCTCTTTCTGTCTCCAGCCTATCCAATCTGTACTCTTATTTTTACCACGCTTTCAGTCTTGCCCTCTCTCTACTATTCTAGATCTTTCACTGTCCCAATTCCGTTGGCGCACAGCTCTTTCCTGCTCTCTCCTCTCATGCCTTACTCCCCGACTCTTTTTTGCCTGTTGTCTCTCCATCCCTTTCCTTTCCACTAGTATCACTGTATCTCTCTCCCTGTCTACTGGCCTCCATCCTCCACGTTATTGTTTAATAGCCCCCTTTCTCCATTTCCTTGTCAGCATTATGGCTTCTTTGCCCTCAGCCCTTTCCACTACCCCGACAAGACCATTCATTGTCTGTCCACCTTTTCTACCTGTCCGCCCTCATTTTCTCTTGCATTTTTTTCCACTGTCTTTCTCTTTGTTCTCCCTTAACTCTAGTCCTTTCCCTTTTGACTCCTTGCTTTTTCCAGTCTAACTTTAAATGGGTCTATGTAACGCGAGTAGCACAAACCAAACTAGTAAAGAACAGACTGCTGTATCTAGTAGAGGTTACAAGGATGATTTATTTAAGAATGTGGTAGCACGGAAGGAGATATGGAGGAAATCTATTGGGGTAGATGTAGATGAGTTTCTTCATCTTTGGTGAAGACAATTAGCTTTTAGTTCCTTCCAATAGTGGGTAAGTGAAAGAGCACTCTTTATCTGTGGTGGTCTATTGTTCCAGATCCTAGGTATGAAGCTTGGGAAGGTGTGTATTCTAGTCTTTCCCCCTATTTGGCTTTGTGTTTGGTGGATGATGATCAGAATGGTCCAGTACTAGCATGGAGTGGAATTTGAGGGGCTTAGTTATACTAAATACAGGTTTGAAATGTCTTTGTTATGGCTTCGTTCAGTGATCTATTTTCTAGAGCTCACAGCAGTGAGTAGGCCAAGAAAGGCCATTTTCACACTTCTGACAGAGACATATCTTGGGAGGCTGATGTGCCCTGACAAAGATATTGTTTAATTTGTTTATGGATGACTTGCTCAAGTGGTTTGTAATTTCCTTGATGAAGGATTTACTGGATTTGGGCGATGCGCAGTTGAAATGGGAGTGGGCTGGTTGGAGACAGAGAACTGGCAAGGGAAGAGGTCAATAGAATTTAATTTTAGTGGATAATGCAGAGTTCATGGCCAGGAGAACTTGTAGAAGACTGTCCCTTTCTCTAGCCTCCACTTTGTATTCCCTTTTCTATCATATTGTATTATTTTCGTTGGTTATTTCTCTGTTCCCCCTCTGCCGTTTCCCTTCTTTTCAATCTTTACAGCCTCTCTAGCTCCTTTCTTCACTCCTTCCAGCTCTCTAACTGCTTCAACACCCTACACTTTTCTCGGAAGCCTCTCCTTTACGTTTCCTTACTATGATTCTCTTCCTCAGTCTGTCCATTTCTTTTTTCAATACCCCATCTTAAAGAGTCCCTGCTACCAGCCTCTCTTCCATTTACCTTCCTCTAGTCTTTCCCTCTTGGCTGATTACTTAATACGGAGACACAAACGGGCGTTGGGTGAACCAACAACCCTGAGGGTAAGAGAGGTAACCGGAGTATATCCTGCTCAAGCCAAGGACCGGAACCGATGTAGGCACACTGCAGGGTGAGATCTTAAATTCAAGACCACCCTCATGCTGTCCGGTCCTGTGTGAAGCAAGCCGACTTCCCTAACTGGACGCAGCCTGGCAGCTCACACATAACAGTACATTTTACACTTGAGGAGCAGCTACTCTGCCCTCATCATATTGTTAGGATAGGGAACCCCATCCTTCTTTACCTCACATAGGGGGATTCCTTGCCCTGAAGAAAGTCCCTGACCTTTACGGCCACAGAGGACTGAAACATGTTGGCACTAGGGTCATAGGATCATAATATCCTGATGCGCCCCACTTGTATACATAATTGTTATACATTTTTTAACATCCTAGACAGACCCCATAATAAAGGGACACCGGGGATCTGTCTAGGTGATTTTAATTTATCTTATGTTTAGCCCCCTCCTCGAATATATCAGAAGAGCTTCCCAACACTGTGGTTGAGCCCATCCCGACTTGTAGGGGTCGGGGTGACCCGATGATGAAGCATGACACCACTAGGGTGTGTGAGGGTAATATAAATAAGTGAGTTTATTTCCCTAACACACACAGTTGCGTTATACACAACCTTATAGTTTAACCATCTGAATAGCTCCTACTTTTCTACCTTTAGACCACAGGTACAGTTTCCTAAACCTCACTCAATTGACCAATCCGTGGTCCACTGGAGTATTTTTTCGTGTTGTGATTACTTAATACACATTTTACTTGTTCTCCATTACAAGAATCAGAGGTTATACTAGTTTTGAGTTAACACAAGAATTGAAAAGACTATAGAGATCTCTCAGGATTTTAATCTATATGTTGCACACTGCCCTCTCCTCCTCCCCAAATCCTAGTCATCTTTCCATCATCTTCACGCCAGCCTCACCCCTCCCCACTCTTAATATCGTCTCTGTCCTGCTTTCTCTCTATATCATGCCTGGCTCCATATTTATGGTTTTGTCTCTGTTCTTTACCGCGTACTCTTCCTTGCTGTGTCATTTGTTTTAAGCTCCTCTTGCTCTATTCTTCATTACCTGGCCTTATTAGCGTTCCTTTGGGAATTCTTTTCTTTGCCTCTTTAAGTTCGTTATCTTGCACTGTTACTTTCAAGTAAAGAGTTAGTATTTTCTTTTGTAAAACACTGTGTAGTAACGAGGGCCACATAGAAAGGATGAAATTCAGGAAGCTTTATTAAAGATATTTACATGTAGATAGTTCCAATACAGCAGTTAGTTAAGTTCTGTAGAGCAGCCCCACCAGGAGCAGCCTGCTTGCTGCTCAGCCCAATCTCAACTGTCACTTCCAACCTCTCAGGCACCCAACATTCTAATCGCATCATCACTCCAACATTCCATGCAGCACGCACACAAACACACTGGCTGAGCAGGGGGTGTAAAATGCATAACAGGAACCAGAGTAGGATACTACACACTGGTCACAAACAAGCACGCAAAGACTTCAAGAAAGCAGGGCTTTAAATCCAAAGCATACTGACACTGCTGGGCGATTTTGGATGCTGTTGGCGCATTTTGAAAGATAACCTCCTCAATGACAACCCCATCAAAAACTCCCAGTCTATGGAGGATGATCAGGTAAGCTTGCGGTCCTGCCAGGGGCAAACAATTGAGAGTTTCAATGATAGAGGAGATCACCACAGTTCATTGTAGACCAGGTACCTTCTCACAATGTTGGTAGTTCTTTGTCCAACCTGCATACAGATGTTCTCCTTGCTTAGATATGTCCTTCTGCTCCCCTCTGCACAGCAAAATGAACTCTTCCATAGAGACAGACAGAGAGCCTCTGCTTGGTTAGGACCCCGGTCTCATGCACACAGCATCTGGTCACCAGGCAGCTTGACTAATGACTTCACAAGTCTGGCACTCAGCTTAGGGATGCAATCCATTGAATCCACAAGGCAGTTTGTCCTTCTTTCAAGCTGTCTTCGGGTCACCTTGCTGAGCCTTTTTTCAGGTCCTCTTTCAACCTGGCTTTGGGGACCTTTATTTCAAAAACATTAGCCCCAGAACTTCAAAACCTCTCCACACTGCTGTGTGATTCATGATCAGTGAGAAATCCCTGACGTATTGACCATGGACTTCTGCCAGTATTTATCCATGTTAGGTAGAAGTGGATGTTAATTCCAGAGGCTTTGTCTTGGGTTACATCTAATTTTCTGTTGCCTTGGACAGTTTCAGGTAGGTCACCTTGACCACCTTCTTTGTCATGCACCATTAGCAGGAAGATAAAGTGGATATGTGTGCCTTGACAGATAGTGACAAATAAAGTCACAAAGAGGGAGAGGCATTCTTATTGTCAACTGTGACTCTGCAGTGACATTACCAGGGAGAGGGGAAGCAGACAAGGACATTTGCAGCCTTTGCACTTCAAAAGGAGCTCACCCTAAACCCTCCAACTACTGGAGCCTGGCTTATTTCAAGGGCCAGAGAGTGTGGCATGTTCCAAGGCTTCCCTCAATCCACAAATAAACTAAACATACCCACCTGCATACTCCATCTTGTGGATCATCTGCACCCAGGAGTGTCAAGATTAATTCTATTACTTATCCACTGATGTACAACACACTCTCCACGCTCATACTGCCAGCTACATGCAGAGGAAACATGGACCCTCCATACATCTCCTACAGGGCTGAAGAGAAGGACTCAATGAAGGGGACCGACATGCCCTCTAACTAAGAATGGTAAGTAAGCATATTTCAGTTGAAGGTGATATCCAAAATGCATATTCATGATACTATAATTGTAATTGTATGCTGGATTTATATAGTGCACTGTCACCCACCGGGTATCCTGGCACTGCGAGTGCCAAAAAACAGCTATCCCCAAGTCTAGAAACGGGCAAGGAAAGAAGAAGAGGGGGAGGGAAAGGTATCTGAATAAATCAATATCACAAACAATGTACTATAGTCATTTGGTGTGACCGCTGCTGCTCCTTCTCTGCTCATTCAGAGGACACAGTGACTCAAAAGGGGGGTACACTTTTTGTGCCTCTCCTGACATTGGAGTAACAGCATTTCATAGGAGGCCTTCCGTGAAAACACACAATTGATGTGTTCACTGAAGCATATACATGTATGTTTATGCATGTATGTATCTATGTGGCTTTTTCCAAGGTAGCCTACTCTTTAGATGGATGTTTTGCGGCCCGGCTAGGTCGCGGACAATGCCCACCTCAGATCTCGTGCTCAGGATTTTTTTGTGCTCAAGACCGATGGGGTTCCACTTGAAGGATTTGTATTTACAGTGGGGGGATTGTGGACACCAGTTCCAACCTACTGAGGTTTTACTGTGCATAATGTGGGGGGACAACACAATACCCACTGGGTTGTTTTAAAATGCGGGTGGCGAAGGATTCAGCCACACTAAACGTGGGATCTGATGGTTTAGGTTGTGCGTTGGGCGTGTCTTCCAACATCTTACACAAAAATCCAGTTTGATACAGTCCCTGTACTCACAACAGCCACAGAGACAGAATTCTGTAGAACAAAGATGAGTTTTCTGCAACTAGATGGGGAATACATAAGAATTATTTTAGCATCTTATCTTTGCCTTTTGATGTGTACCCCAAGTGTAATGTGTAAAACCCTGGCAGACCTATCAAGCAGGTCTTGATACTCCAGCAGGATCTGTAATTATGATCTCAACAAGTGACCAGCTATTTTATTATTTATTTATTTTTTACAAAGTTTTATATAGCACGAACTTGACCCGAATCGGGTATCAGAGCGCTTTACAAAGCACCAGTTGCATTACATGAGGGCACATTCATTTTTGTTAGGCACGGGGAGATTACGTGATTTGCCCAGAATCACAGGTTGTTCAGCGTCATTGCAGAGACTCGAACCCAGTTACCTATTTGCGAGGTTGACCTCCCTAACAGTTACGCCAACTCCTTTCTGCAAATGATGGGGGCTTGTCTAGCTGGGTGGACCAAAGAAGGGAACAGGCCTCAGTGTTAGCTACATCTCCTTGTGGCATGGTAGGCTTCTTTGAAGTTAATCAAGTTCTTAAGCCCAGCCTACATGCCATCTCTCAATGGCACAAAACACCTCTCCTCACCCAATGCCTGTTGTTCCTGTCCTGGGAGTAAGCTCACACAAGTCCAAACATTACATTTCTATCTGTTTCCTAGCCAGAGATAACATTAGGTAAACTCAATATTGTATCCCAATGCTTTCCTACGGAATAGCGACCCTGCTACCTATGAAAATACCTTTTAGGGCATTTTCACTTTAAGTACATGTTTAAAATTAAACTTTTACATATCCTACTTTTAAATGCCATGCACCGGGCCATATGGGCGATAAGGCCTACTTAGGCGTTATATATTAATATTTAAAGGGAAGGTATAGGCCTGTCAAAAGGGGTTATTTTTGACATGTTGAATCTGCATTTTAAAACTACACATCCAGGCTACAATGGTCAGCCTGGAGACAGGCTTTATAGTGCCACTGCAGTTGATGGATGGCATAATGAGTGCTGGAGTCAGTGCTTTATTTGAGCCAGTTTTTTTCCAGTGCCCAACACCAGAACTTAATTGTCAACACCAGCACTTATGACGTTGTTTGCATAATTTAGAGCTGAGCAGTACAGCAAATGTTTATTAATTCAGAATACATTAAAAACAACTAATATCTACCTCCCAAGTCATTTTCATAGCGTTGGGGGCCTGGAATTGTCTGAATTGTCACACCTGTAGCAGTGTGCTGGTTAGTTGCTGTGTAGGTACTGTTCTGGCAACGCCAGCAGTGGCAATGGGTGGTGCAAGCTGTGGCGTCCTCCTTACGAGAGCCCCACACTTATTTTTTCTACAAATTAAGCACTGGCTGCAGTTCACTGGTACGATATAATTTACAGGGCCAGGGTACACCTGGTACCACATATTAAAGACTCATAGGTAAAGTAAATAAACCAATCAGGTGTATACCAAATTTACCATGTTGAAAGGAGGAGTACAAGCAGAGTTCAAAAGTGAACAAAACCAGGGCTCAGCAAAATGGCAAAAAATCATCTACTGTGAACATGCTGAAAGGGCAAATATGCAATAATAATTGGCACATTTAACTGGCCTATAAGTCCCTAGTATATGGTGTACAAAGTGCACTTAGGACCTGGAGGTTAAATGCCACTTGTGAATTGCATCACCAATTATGCCATCCACTATAGTGGCAGTAAAAATATGACTTCAGCTTACCCTTTGTAGGCTGATTACTGCAGTGTAAAGCCTGCTTCATGACTTGTACTCCATTGGTTGACTTGGGATTAACAGATTACAAGCCTGATTTACAGTTTGGTGCAGAGGGTACTCTATTTTCAAATAAGGCTAGGGATTTTTATTGTTTTGCACTATGACTTTATTACTGTTTTGGTTGTCCAGAGCCAATGGTGATGAAGCAAATAGGGTCTTCATTGAAGAGCTTTGTATTGTGCCTAGTGTCAGTGTGTAGTGCACCTCAGACCGGTTGATTCATTGATAGGAGGCCAGAGATCTTCCCGTCACGCCATACTGATTGCTTCACAAATTTAGTAAGTAATCTGATCAGGAATAGCCTCTCTTTATCTCCAGGGGGCTATGTTGGGAGAGGGTTGTGTATCTTCACAGTTAAGCATTTCATCCTCCTGGTACAATCAATGGATAAAGGTAGAAATTATGGTAATGATTTGGGATAGTTCACACAGTACTGCTGGCACGTCTCACCTACTTAAATTGGTCCAAATTATGTGTCTTGTAAACAATGTATAAGTTTGTCCAGTCAGAAGCAAGACATTATATGAGACTGAGATAGGTAGTGGCAGATTTCCTATCCAAAAGTTGGTCCAAGCAAATTAAATGCAAAATGATTGACAATTTGGAAATCCTATTTGCTGCTTATTTACTGAAATGTAATGTATCTGAAGTTTGTAGGTGTTTAGGGTAAGCATGTCCAACGTAGAGGTGGGAGCACTGCATCTACACCACATTTCCACAATATTCACATAAGATACAATGTGGAACTAATCTATAGTCAGCTGTGATCCAACAATTCTGGCATCAATCTAACACTTATTAGCATTCTTTGGGCATTTGTTGTTTAGGGTACTAACACCAGGAAATGTTTCAGACTTTGTTTGGATGCTTGAAGAGAAGGCCTTGGAGTAAGTCGGCTGTACAATTCTAACTTTTGCTGCACACTGCCTCCAGCCGTTCACAGTGAAGGTCGGCTGCAATGTTTTGTCGGTTCTGCATAGGGTTTTGAGTGGAACAGGAACAGGAACACTGGTGCTCTGGCTGGTAAGTAGTGGGTATGGGAAATATGGATTAGCGACGGTGCTCACAGGTCAGGGGAGACCCAACAACCCCTGTAAATGTGTGGGTACGGACCCACAGCAAACTTGAGACTGTGTCCCGGACACATGTTAGAATATAAACACACAGTTAGGTTTTATTCTTTAAGTCTCTTGAAGCAAAGTAAGTTGTTGTTGACATCAGTAGATTCTTTAAGTTGGATATTTAATTTTTTTGATGAACATAAAAGAAAACAACCAGCCGACACATGTTTCGTCACTTGGGACAATTATCCCATGACTCTTCAGGGCTGCATGGAAAGGAAGCCTGAGCATGCAAATTGTTGGATCGGTGATAATTCCAACCTGGTCAAAAAGGGTGTTGTGGGTATGATACTGATGTGAGCAAAATGGAGTAATGGGGAAAAAAATCAAAATGGGGAGGACGGATGATCCAAACCCGCGTGCAGGATCCAAAGGCAGTGTACGGGCGGGTTTGTCCATATCACGTTTAGTCTTCTGTAAGTGGTGGCACAATACTGTGTGAAGGATCCGTCTCGCTTTCCGGTTGCGACCACAACTTACTTTGCTTCAAGAGACGTAAAGAGGAAAACCTAACTGTGTGTTTATACTCTAACGTGTGGCCGGGACACTGTCTCAAGTCCCACAATGTTTTGTTTTCTTACATGTGTCTTATAGGAAAATTATTTGTTTTGTTCACTTTAATTTATTCATATGTTTAACCTTGTTTTTTTTAATGAAATACTTTTTGTCTCTTATTCGCTTTTTCAAACTTGTGATTAAGTTTGAGCTGTATATTTTTAGGTGCTGGCTCATTGCACAAGAGGCAACCATTTTATTAATTTCTCTGGAACAGATTATGTTTTTTATATTTATGGCAGTACATGGAAAACATATGCCACCTTGGGTCTTCTTCGCCATTTAAAGCTTGAAGTACTTCTGGTGGAACTGTTTTTGCCTCCCCTTCATCCTTTTGCTACCTTTCCATTTTCACTGAAGAATAATCATTCAGGTGCATGGCACCTAGGTGATAGTTAATTCCTCTTGTGCCAAAAGAGTACATCCCAGGATGTCCACACTGCAGGACATTGTCGCAAAAAATGCATGCCACCTTTTTTTGCATTTACTTTCTTCTCTTCTCTGGGGTGTGTGAACAATTTCCACTCTAGGGATTTTTATGCTAAATGATCTGCTTTTCTGCCCTTGGAAGATGTTGCCACTTTCAATACGTTATCACAGCAGATGACTGGCTTTGACTGAATCCTGCAGCTTGCTAGCTGTGTTCAGTTTGTTGTCTAGATATTTAGTCACACCAGAAGCTTCCTTCTCTCATTGCTCTGGGTAGAAAGTGAAAATGGAAAATGGCGTCATCCACTGTGGCGATTGTGTGTGTGTTCCCACCTCCCCCTGTTCAATTCCTCAGGAAAAAACATGTACTCTTCGGTACAGCTGCAACTTAAAACCTTACTTACAAGTGGCTTAAACCCCCGAAACATAGGAGTTATTTTGATATTCCAGCCGCTCCCCCTACTCCATGTACTGCCATCGATAGTGGCTGATGGAGTTGAAATTAAAATTGTGCAGGATGTGTTTTATATATATACCTGATCTACACTGAAATTGGCATGTGGGACATTAGCTGTGTATGCCTGTGTGTGTGTCATAAGCAGTGCATTGCGGGGGCGTAAGTTATAGTTAGCTCAGGTAACGATAACTGCTAAATTTCACTAGTTTTGTACGAGTGAAACCTGAGCCTAACTATTCAGTCCCTGTGGCCTTTGGTTTTTCAGCTAATTTTTACTTTTCTTTTCTTTTTCCTTTTAACTATAACTTCCCTGTAACCATTGTTTTTTTCAGTGATTTTCTATTTTTTAAAAATACTATTTCCTAATTATAAGGTCCCTGTAACCTTTGGCTTTTTAAGTACATTATAAAGGTTTTTATAATTTTATTTCCTAACTGTAACCACTAACCTTTGACTCTGAAAGTGTGACTGAGTGCATGAATGTCTCAGTGGGTGTATAAATGTCTGAGTAGGTCTGTAAGTGGGTGTGAGAGTGTATCATTGGGGCTGTAAGTGGGTGTGTGAGTCTCTGAGAGGGTCTGTGCGATGGTGAGCGAGTCTCTGAGTAGATCTGCGAGTGATTGAGAGAGATTATGAGTGATTCTTGAAGTGGGTTCATGAGTGTCTGACTGTGTCTGCGAGTGGGTGTACATGTCTGAGTTCAACTGTGAGTTGATGCATGATGGAATGGGTCTGTGAGTGGCTGTGAGTGTGTCTGAGTTGTTCTGTGAGTGAGTGCCTTAGTGGGTTCTGCCCATTTTCTGTTCATTTTCTGTACGTTTGGGTGGAGTTCATGGACTCAACCTGTGGAATTTAGGTGAGGTACTGAAAAATTAAGTGGAGATCTGTGAGTGGGCGGAGATTCTCAGCCACGCCTAATGACGTCCCCTTGGCTGCCAAGGATTGTTGGGGGCCAAAACCCCTGTTGTCACCACTAGTTATTCCCCCACGGCTGAAATGCGGAGACCTCCTTGGCGGGCATGCCCCCCTTCTCAATCAGTCTGCACATGGGCCTCCTAGCGCACAATTGGTTGGGGAATGAAGTCTACCTGTCTACTGAGGATCGTTAAGGGCCAAGAAACCCCATATTCTTGTGACACATAAGTTCGCCTCTTCTGTCCATTTTAAATGAAGAAAATAAAAACTCAATTCGGAAATTTCTCTGTTACCTACTAATGAATCAAAAGCCTCAAACCTAGTCTATTCTTTGCAATCTTACTTGCTTATTGTTATTCCTTTTAAACTGTATTGCAGCTTTATTTCTAATGTACACAAAGACTGCAGGAAGGTTAAGTTATCCTCCATTCTTATTTTAACAACAAAGTTAATAATTAGCAGTGGAAAAAAATAGTGATGTAATGATACAACAAAGAGCGGAGGTAGCAGGAGAATACTCGTAGAGGAAGCCCATATGGGTTAACCCAGTTTTAGCCCATCTAGGCTGAGGATGTCGTCCCTCAATGAAAGGGGGAGTAAGAGCCTTGGTGTGCTATCACTGCCTTTCTTGCTTCTTCCACAGACGAGAGAAGGCAGAAGTAAGGTTTGTGGTCAACATTGGTGTGCTCCTCTAACCAGGATGCATGCTTCCTCTATGTGTAAGTGTGTGTTTTAATTGGAAGCCCCTCAGATGCTCTCACAAGAACGTTTTCCTACCACGTGGAAACAGGCCTGAATCCTGCCACTTCTTAAAAACCTAATTTATACATAATGGACGCAGCCAACTACTTTCCTATCGCGAGACTCCCTCTTCCAGCGAAACGTATAGAGAAAATAATAAATGTTGAACTCTCCACATTTATCGCAGACAATCAAATCTTAGACCAGAGTCAGTTCGGTTTCAGAGCAAATTATAGCACTGAGACAGCTCTGATAAAAACCACGGAAGAAATCCACACTACATTAGATGGCGGAGGGTCGTCAGCTCTTATTCTGCTCAACCTATCCGAGGCGTTTGATACTGTGGACCATGCTCTTCTGGTCCAACGATTAAAAGCCATAGGTATAGGAGGAAAGACCTTCTCTCTTTTAACATCGTTTTTATCAGACAGAACCCAAACAGTACACCTAGGCGAGTTTGTCAGCACTTTTTGTCCTGCCTTGTGGGGTTCCACAGAGCTCCTCTTTGAACCCTTTTCTCTTTAACGTTTCTGTTTCCGAACTCGCACCACTGATTAGAAGTTTTAACTTGATTCCTACTTCCTATGCCGACGATACCCAGTGGGTAATCTGAACAGTGGCTAAGGATCTTAACCACTCCCTCAAACTTCATGACTGTTAGACGGACCGGGAGGGTCGGCCGAGACTACGGGGAGAGGTCTCCGGGGAGAGCCGTCTCCAACGACTGTACAGACAAGTAACTTCCCCCCCACAGACGGACACCACACAAGGTTGAAGTTTAGCGAGGCTTTATATGCAATTCTTAGGTTACGATGATATGATACAAGGAGGTCTGGACTCAGGGGTCCCCTCGGTTCTGGTCTCTGGTTTAGGAAAAGGGGTAGCGGGACAGTCTTGTTACCAATGAGTGGAAAATAGCTCTCAATCCTCGAGCTCGGCGTTCTAGATGATCGGGCCGCGGCGGAGCCAGCCGGTCCCGAGATGGACGAAGGAAAAACGACGGTCCGCGGCGGAGCCTGCAGGTCCCGGTGAAGACAAGTAGCCCGCTCACCTCCTGGGTGGATGGTGGTGCCGGGATGTCTGAGGCCTGGCCAGACCCAGGGTTGAGGTCGGCCGGGGGCCAGGCGGCCACGTGGGGGAGTGTCCAAGATGGCGCCCCAGGATGGGCGCGTAGGCTGGCAGTGGATCGGACCCACGAGGTGGACATGCTCGAGGGCAGGGGTCCCTGAGGGGACGGAGGACGTGCAAGGGTGGTGTGTAGTACTTGCGTGACCGGGCTCAGGCCTGGTCGGGCCGGGGGAGAGCGGCCTTTCAGGTGGCCTGTCCAACAATGACTGTATGATCACACTGAGCAGTTGGATGATTAGGCACTGCTTGAAGTTGAATATAAGCAAAACTGAGGTGGTTCTGTTTGGAAACCTTTTTTCACCGTGGTCTCTAGCTTGGAGGCCAGACACCATTGGTCTCCCTCCCACACCAGTAGTTAAAGCCAAGAATTTTGGGGTCATTGTAGACAAGAAACTTAATTTTAAGTCCCAGGACTCTAAGGTTGTGTCTTCCTCGTACTTTACCATTAGAACTATACGCAAAATTCTCCCATTCATTCCCAAAAACACCACAAAGACGGTGGTGACCTCCCTGGTTTTATCAAAACTAGATTATTGTAATGGTCTATATATCAACCTCCAATCCAACATATTTAGAAGGTTGCAGACGGTACAAAATGCCGCCGCTAGACTAGTCCTGGATGGTCCCAAATATCAGTCCGTTACAGGTATCCACGATGTGCATTGGCTGCCAGTTGGTCAGCGTGTTAAATTTAAGGCTCTCTGCATTGCCCACAAGGCACTGAACAGAAAATGTCCACAATTTCTCTGGAACCTGTTCAGCTGGTACTCCCCAATTAGACCTCTACGAACGGCCAATGCCATCTTGATGCCCATTGCCAGAATCAAAAAGACGAACTGGGGTGGGAAGAGTTTCAGTTATAATACCATCAAGGAATGGAACTCCCGTCCATTACATCTTAAGATGATTCCCACCCTTCTTGAGTTTAGGAAACAACTCAAGAAATTGCTTTTTTAGAAACTAGTTGTCCTGGCACAGTATGCAGAACCGGAAGCGCCAAGACACCCACGGGTATAAGTGTGCTATATAAATTGCAATAACATAACATAACATCAGTTATCAGCATTCCTTCCAACAGAATCATGTTCCATCTTTAAAGGAGAGGCTGATACTAGGCTCTGGAAGAGCCCAAATTCTACCATAACCCCCTGTCTTGACAGGCTCTTTAGACCCTTACCCAGGTCACCGCATTAGCGGAGGTGTTGTGGTGGCCTGCTTAGCACCCTATCAGTTCTAGTGCCTATATAAACATCTATACATGCAAATCAGGTACTGATCTTCAGTAACTTGTTGCAGGTTGTGTATTTCATCTTCAAGTAAAGCCAAAGAGTGCAGCATGGGCTGTAACGTGGCAGCAATGCTAGTGAAGAAAATAGGAGAAAAGAGAGACCCTTAAGGGACACCACAGAAAAACGGGATTGGCTTAAAAGTGATGGAGCGAGAGGGGCTGCCGCAGACTAATCATGCAGGAAATTCTAAGTCAACTAGGGACAGGATCCTCGTACAGTCAAAGAACATCTGATGGACGACGCTGTCGAATATGGCGGAGAAATCCAGGGGGCGAGTGGTGTCATCAGCTGCTTAACTGTTAACCATCGGTAATGCCAGCATGAATGTCGTGCCCTCCCGTTCTAAATCCCAGCAAGGAAGGATCCAAGACCAAGGCGCCTTGTATCCTCAAAACTAGCAAAGTAAATGGGCACTGCCTCTGGCCCTACGTCACTCTGTGTATGTCTTTTATTTCCATTCATTTTTGAAAGCACAATCTTTGGTGTTCACTTGTCACTTTTCTTTGTCATTCTTTTTATTTCTGGGCCTCTGGATTTGGTACTTGTCTTTTCGCTACTTTTATATGAGCCTGCTCTCTTTGTTATTTATGTTACATTTTCTCTTCTTCATCTACTTTAAAAGCTGGAGAACTTCTCTGGGTCTCCTTATCTTAATGACCCTGCCGCTGTCAGGTCCTCTTTCTCTCGGGGTTTCTTTGCCTCCCTAGTTTGATTCCCTGCTCCGTATCTTTTTCGCTGTTTGCTCTTCCCTTTACATCACATCCTCTGGCCCCTGTTTATCTCAGAGCCGTTTCCCTCTCTCTCCAAAGCTTATCTTTGGTTCCTCTACATTTTCCCTGTCCCATGCTCTCAGACTCACTTTTCTACCTTTTCCCGGAGTACGATCAGTCATATTTGAACCTTTTTGGGGGTGGGCAGCCGACGCTGCATGAAATCATGTTTTTTTCAATTAGAAATCGCGCTTTGTTTTTAAGAAAGTTAAAAACTTTATTTTCTGGCAGCTCAAATCAGTGGTCACTGACGCCACTTTTCATAACTTATCATCCTTTCTGGGCAGATTTAATAAGCAAATATGCTTTGTTCATGTAGCCCAAAAACTGCTGCCTCTGCCACGCAGGTAAACAGATTGTGAATTCCATCAGGAAAAGTATGCTGTTTTAGCTAGAGCAGTATCGACAGTGTCTACGCTGATGGTTGTATGAGCCGAATAAACGTCTTGCCCCGTGTAATAATTTCATAAGCCGAGTACCCAGACATCCCTCTTCTCTATGATTGCACAAGCTGTGTAACCTGGCAGCTCTACTCTAACAATTGCATAAAGTGAGTAACCAGGCAGCTCACTCTGTAAGGCCTACCTGGTCAGTGTAACCTGGTAACTAGCTCTGTAAGGCCTCCCTGGTCAGTGTAACCTGGCAGCTCACTCTGTAAGGCCTACCTCGTCAGTGTAACCTGGTAACTAACTGTGTAAGGCCTCCCTGCTCAGTGTAACCTTGCATCTCACTCTGTAAGGCCTCCCTGGTCAGTGTAACCTGGTAACTAACTCTGTAAGGCCTCCCTGCTCAGTGTAACCTGGCATCTCACTCTGTAAGGCCTCCCTGGTCAGTGTAAACTGGTAACTAACTCTGTAAGGCCTCCCTGGTCAGTGTAACCTGGCATCTCACTCTGTAAGGCCTACCTCGTCAGTGTAACCTGGCAGCTCACTCTGTAAGGCCTACCTCGTCAGTGTAACCTGGCAGCTCACTCTGTAAGGCCTCCCTGGTCAGTGTAACCTGGCAGCTCACTCTGTAAGGCCTACCTCGTCAGTGTAACCTGGCAGCTCACTCTGTAAGGCCTACCTCGTCAGTGTAACCTGGCAGCTCAGTCTGTAAGGCCTACCTCGTCAGTGTAACCTGGTAACTAGCTCTGTAAGGCCTCCCTGCTCAGTGTAACCTGGCAGCTCACTCTCTAAGGCCTACCTCGTCAGTGTAACCTGTAACTAACTCTGTAAGGCCTCCCTGGTCAGTGTAACCTGGTAACTAACTCTGTAAGGCCTCCCTGATCAGTGTAAACTGGTAACTAACTCTGTACGGCCTCCCTGGTCAGTGTAACCTGGCAGCTAAGTCTGTAAGGCCTCCCTGGTCAGTGTAAACTGGCAGCTAACTCTGTAAGGCCTCCCTGGTCAGTGTAAACTGGCAACTAACTCTGTACGGCTTCCATGGTCAGTGTAAACTGGCAGTTAACTCTGCACGGCCTCCCTGGTCAGTCTAAACTGGCAGCTAACTCTGCACGGCCTCCCTGGTCAGTGTAAACTGGCAGCTAACTCTGTACGGCTTCCATGGTCAGTGTAAACTGGCAGTTAACTCTGCACGGCCTCCCTGGTCAGTGTAAACTGGCAGCTAACTCTGTAAGGCCTCCCTGGTCAGTGTAAACTGGCAACTAACTCTGCACGGCCTCCCTGGTCAGTGTAAACTGGCAGCTCACTCTGTAAGGCCTCCCTGGTCAGTGTAAACTGGCAACTAACTCTGCACGGCCTCCCTGGTCAGTGTAAACTGGCAGCTAACTCTGTAAGGCCTCCCTGGTCAGTGTAAACTGGCAGCTAACTCTGTAAGGCCTCCCTGGTCAGTGTAAACTGGCAGCTAACTCTGCACAGTCTCCCTGGTCAGTGTAAACTGGCAGCTAACTCTGCACTGCCTCCCTGGTTAGTGTAAACTGGCAGCTAACTTTGTAAGGCCTCCCTCATCAGTGCACCCTGCAGCTCTTATCTCTTTGGTCTGCATGATCGGTTTAACTGAAAGCTCTACTGCTCTCTAATCCCTTCATGAGCTGCATAACCTGGCCGCTAATCTTGAAGACTTGTATGACATATGGTCTACTCTCTTAATTCATACTGTTCAGTACAATAACTATTTTTCTGTACATTATGTAACCATCTGTGAATTAAAACGAGTCAAACATTTGACATAACATGGCATTGAAAAGACCTTGGTGCATGAAATGCCATTTAGTGCACCTAGAGTTTTGGGACACCTAATACCGCACTGTGAGTCAAACAATTTTGCGGTGCTTGAAATACTACTGCATCAAATACTGAGTGCTGCTGTTCTTCACATACCAGTATGTCCCAGATATCCCTTTCTACATCAAATATGTGTGCCTCACTGCATCACACATCCTTCACTGCAGCAAATATTCCTAAATGCTTCAATCATCGTCACTGCATCAGTAATCCTTTCTGTATTATATACCAGTCACTGCATTGACTACATTATGTGCATATATTGTGCTGTGCTGCATCAAGCAACAATCAGTGTAGTAAGTACCATATTTGCACCCGACAAGGTCTCTGATATTGGTGGTGAAGGCATTGCAGGATCAAAGGTTGGTACAGTCAGTACATGCAGATGTTTAACCGTGCCTTTTTGTGGGTGAGATGGCGCAAGGGCTCTGGGGAAGATGGGGTGGATACTGAGATGTAGAGGTTTGATAATGCTTGTGGTCCTTAAATGTGGGTACGCAGGTCTCTTGTTGGGTCTGTTTTGGTTGAGTAAAAACTGCAGGCCTGTTGAGTCGTGTATGGTGGTTTGTGAGTTGAGAGGGCGGTGATATTGGAGAGGGACCAAGATGATGTTCAAGCGCTGAGTCTTAAGTTGGCAGCGAGTAGCTGTGGCAAATGATGATAAGGCTGGGTGTCAGACAGACTCGGAGGCAAGAAGATGTGGGTGCAGCAGCCAGTTTCAGACCCAGGATGGCAAATACAACTTCTACCCTCTGCTGCTCCTTCCAGGTTCTCCGCTCTATCTGTTCGCCTGCTCACTAATTTGTTCATCTGTGCAGTCTCATAAACTTCACAATGATGGAGCACTCACACTTTGAGGATTGAAAATCCGCTGTAGTAACATTAAGAATTGAAGATAAATTCCCAGTCACATGTTGTGAAAGTTGGCCATCGATTGTCACCTCAGTACTGATGAAGGGTGTTGGAAAGCGTGACCACAGCCGGCCTGACTCCTCTACACCTCGACATTACTTGCACTGGCAGAGCACTGTTGTGATACCTCACTGCAGATAAAAGGATTCTATTGTTTCCCTGCAGTACCCAATAATGATTCAAATGCAGACTTCCCTTGGTTTTCCTGTCCTCTGCATTAAAAGAATGAAACCATAGAGCATTCCCACTTCAGCAACACAGATACTCTTCTGTCAGAACTTGGAATTAATGAGTCACTTCTCTCTCTCCTTCCTTATATCGAGGCTGAAGTGCACTGTGAAGCGGTTACATAATTTCTTCTCCCCTTTTAGGCGTTATATAATTGTGTTGTCAAATCCAAGTTACATTTTTCCTAAGGCAACTGTGCAGTGAATGGGTAGACCCATGCAAAGAATCTTACCTCTGCAGCATGTTATTGACGAACGGGATCCTGTGTTATCAGTTTTGCTTAGATGTGTATGTAACCTAAGTGGCTTCTTGATGCTATCTGTCTAAAAACTGAAGGAAGTGACCTGATTAGGGTCACCAGGGTCACTCGTGACCACCTCTCAGCCTTCCACACAAATGAAGAGTCGGTCAGACACTAGAGGATACAAACCAAATATATTTTATTCAGGTGCACTCGAGTGGAGTCCGGTCTGACCAACCTCCTTGGATTGCTGCAGAAGGACTGACTTCAGCTAGGGTGACCAAGAACAGATACCTGCTGTCGGGATGAATAGGGATGCTGAAAAATATATTTTTTTCAAGTCAATGACAGAAAAGAATTTAGCAGAAGAAGGAATCATCGTCAATAGAGTCATAATGTCAGGGACCACTGGAAACTGGGGAATCACTATTTTGTTAACTTCACGCAAATCAATCACAAAGCGATAAGCATCTACGTGATACTAAGAGGGACCCAAAGGTGTCCGTTTGAGAATGGGTAGAATAGGACTTTAACAAACATTAGCAGTCGTCTCCTCAACCACTCTTTTCTCAATCAAATCCTGCACTATTGTTATCAGGGCTTGTTCACCTGCCTGCGGTATCTTATACTGAGGAATAGGGGGTAAAATAGCATCTTCCTTGACACAAATCAAAACATGCGATATCTGCAACAAACCCACATCTGTGTCACCAGTTGCTCACAGTGTGGGTGGCACATCTTTAGATTCCGCAGGGAGAGGCCCATCTTTGGACAGGCACTGCATAGTGCACACAACATTTGCACCCACTGTTATGAGGACACCCTCCGGGGAGCAATAAATTGTGGCATGCAATTTCTCCAACAGATCCAAACCCATCAAATTCTCTCCACAATTGGACATTAGCAAGAATGGCGAATCCACAGTGAAAGGACCAATAGTCAATGCAAGAGGTGTGGAAATGGGGCTCACAACCGGCACAACAGAAAAACCTACCGAAACATTATTATGGCCAAACAGAGCCGCCCCAGGGACCAAGGAACGAGAAATAGAAATGTTCGTCGGACCTGTATCCACCAAAAACTCCTTAGTCAAACCATGCACGTCCACACTAATGTACGGACCTCTTTGGTCTACAGGTATCAAAACTGGCCCCTCACCCTGTCCCCGGCTGTCCTAGCTTTAAGACATCCCCATCACCTCATCCGTATCATAGTCATCATGGTAGTACTGTTTGCCCTGAGGGTCGTCAGAGTAGTTCTTATCAGTATGACCCTGCGATGTCTCAGCTGTCTGAGCCCTGTCCTGGCCACCAGCTCCACGACCCCGTCCACGAGAACCCCGTCCTCTTGGGACCACCACCTTTTGCAAAAGCACCGGACACTCGCTGCGTCAGTGTCCCTCCTTCTTACAATATGCACACTGATTCAGCCCTACCGGCGTAGTATTCCTGCTAGTTTGAGGAAGCTGCCGGGCCCGACCACAACATCCTCTACCATTCCCTTGAGAGGCCTGCTGCAACAACACTTTTGTCTTCAAATTCTTATGCTATTTCTCGATCTTCTCCTTATCTTCATTTTTCCTGTGCTCGTAATACTGCGCCATATTCAAGATATTAGAAGGCGAAGAGGTGGACCAGGTGCTCTCAGAAGCCTGTAATCGAGTCGCTATTTTGGGGAGTAAATTTGAAACAAATCTTCTAATGAACTAAAGCATAGCACCCTCAATCGACAAGTCCTGTCCACTATAATCCAAATACACACTTTCAAACCAGGTGAAAAAAATCAGACACACTCTCCTCTTTCTTCTTCTGACGGGCCGATAACTTGTCCCAATCAATCTTTCGGGTGGGATAAGGAAATGCATATAAGTGATAATACGGCTGGGCTGAGCAAGTATCTCTGCCTTAGGCTTCTCACCAGGCTTCCTTTCATGGTCCCATACCTTAATTTGATCCCAGGTATCACCCAATTCGGCAACATAATCCTGAGTATGTACCTGCCTCCGAATATCAACGGGCACCAACAAACCAAAGAACATTTCGATATCTGCAAGCGTCATCACTGTCGATGAAGCAGCCTCAGTCAATTCTTTATAATATGCAGTAGGATTTTTCCTAGGGTCAGGTAACTGAGTCTTAAGGGACAAGACTTCACTCCTTTTCCACAACGTATAAACCCACTTTTCCTGGAAACCGGCCTCTACCCATGGCCTAGTCACATGATCGTGCTGATCCGGTATCTCTGGTGTCTTGGGATGATATATGGGATGCACCTCCCTCATCGGGTACTGGGACACTGGGGTGGGGCTCTTCTCCAGTAGCCTTCCCCGATAAGCAACCAATGTTGCAACATTACCAAAAACATGAGCAGGCTCCATATCAGTAACATACACATGATCCCTAATATCGTACATAACCTGCGGTGCTACACCCTTGACATTTTGCTCCCAAAGATCGATCAGAGTAGCCGACCTGTGCTTAAGGGCATGTTGCTGTACGAAAGAATCATAATCTTTCATCACGCTCCACTCATCTTCCACACTGTAAATGGGGTTACGAGCCCACTGTGCTGCCTGATTGGCCACCACCTTTTTCTCTGCATCTCCCACATAAGGCCGAACCAAGGTCCGCCCCATGCGCTCTTTAAGTCGCGTCCACTCTCTATCCTCTGGGCTGCGCATCGGTGTCTCACTACTCATTGATGTGGGGGAATGGAGGAACAAGGTGGGGGTAACAACAGAGGGAGCAGGCACTAACGTCATTGGCGGCTGCGCCGGTGTAAGAGCTGAAGAGCGAGTCGCCGAAGCAATAGGCGTTACTAACAGTCACAGTTGTCACAGACGGCGAAGACAAAGAAAGGACAAAAGGTGCTGTGGCCAAGGCAGTCTGATCAACAGTAAAAGAAGCAGAAACAGCAGAGACCGAAGAACCGGATAGCTGGGCCAGTTGAGGAAGGGCAGGATATACCATCTGCAGAGGTGTTGGTCGAGCATCTAACAGTTCCTCTACAAAAGTGTCTTTTTCTTCTCGGGCTACATATGATTTACCAATATTCAGTCGAAACCTCCTATCGTCACATTCAATTCCTATCTCCTGCTTCTCTCTATCATGCGCTACAGCTTTCGGAGTCAAAGTTTGCATCCTCCCCTTCATGGTCTCTTTCTCTGGCTTAATTCGCCTCAGTTTAGCCTCATTTTAACATGTTCTTAGAGAATCAAACATTGAATGCCTACTCCTTTTCGCAAACAATTTCTCCTGTAAAAATGAATTTTTTGTTCATCAAAAGTGCCCATCAACGGCCACTGCAACTCGGCATTGTCCCTCGTATATTTGTGCCACAACATACTAAACATAATAGGGCCAATGCCATGTTTTACATACATGTCAAAATTCGGAGTGCCTTCGGGAGGCACTGGCTGACTTTCTTCCAGTCAGGCATCAGCAGAATAACAACGACAACAAAGAAACCGTGAAGCGACTTAAACAAGGCATTTTAAAAAGTAGGCCAAATTCGTTATGCTGCCTAACAAAGTGTTCAGAAACACTACGTAGCCAAAGTGGTCCTCAGACTGTACCAAAGACAATTCAAAATCGGTCCTTAGATCGTACCAAAGACAAACCAAAATAGTACCATATCCACAAAGAACCAAAGCAAACTCACCTGGTGCACACAGGTCAAACTAATTTACTCTCCAATGCCGACTCTTTGGACCAAACGGTCAGAACCAAGGGTTTCGCCGTTCAGGACCCCAAGTCGGGATGATCGCTGGGTGAGGCACCGACCGGTCAGACAGACGGGTCAGCTGCGAGTTCAGGACTCTCTCATGCAGGGATCCCGGGTCTGTCCGTCCGACCCAATGTGGCCCGATCTCCCCACCCGTCCGTGGGCGAGGATGGGTCACCCGATGGAGTCCCTGTTTAGGCGGCAACTGAAGGAAGTGACCCGATTAGGGTCACCTGGGTCACTCGCGACCACCTCTCAGCCTTCCACACAAATGAAGAGTCGGTCAGACAGTAGAGAATACAGGCCTATCTAATGGGAAAGGTATGTACTGACAAGAACAGTGTATTCATTAGCACAGCGTAGAACAACCTTGGAGAAACAAAAACTATTGCAGCTGCTTTCAGCTGGAGAAGAGCGAGAGTGAGACAGAAGTTAGTTTCGACCATGGCTTAAAATGGCAGCTGAATATAAAATGGTGCCGCATATGCTACCTTAAGACATACAATGCTTGGAGAACTCAGCTAAAACATTTTTATTCCAACAAAACGAACTAGGCAAGCCCCCCTTTGTGCAGTTCTCATTAAACTTGTGGACCGAGGCTTACTCATACCAAGTAGAGCCAACAAATTAACAGGGCGAGCAGAGCCAGAGCCAAAAGTCTGACTGGGCTCTAAGAGCCCACGCACGAGCCGAGCCCTGAAACTTTTGTCATGTAAATTGTGCAACAAACACATATAAAAGTATGATGAAGAAAACTCATCAAAATTCCCCTAAATGTATTTCTTCAACATGGAAAAGTATTTCAACGTAGTAGATCAAATATCACATTGTTGAGAGGCATTTATTAAAAGTGACAGTTTTTAAACATAGACTTAAAAAATATTTATGCCCCCCCGCTCTTAGAACAATGCCATCAGTGAATTAAGAGGCAAGTCACTAGTCATGGGCACCCAATATGTGGTCTAGATTTTGAAACGGATCAACATAATATTCTATGTAAATCAGACACACGGGTGCTTGTCATGGCACATGCCATGAACTCAAGTATTTAAAAGTGCTCTCAAAAACAGTAAGGAAAAAAGAAAGCATGGTGAAATAAAATATTTGCCTAGAATCACACAATAGGCCAACCAGGGAAGTCTGGAAAAACTCCCAAATTCTCAAATTTCATATTCAGTCATTCTGCCACTAGATGGATATCTCTTCCCCTCTCCTGTTTTAAATCAAAGGTTATTTTTTATTTTAATATTTTTGGTGAATAAGGTTAGAGCGTGGGTGGATGGCAGGTAGAAGACAGATGAAAATTCGGCGAGTTTTGGGTATGAGGGTCCAAGAGGACCTTGAGCAGAGCCAGAGCAGGGCATGTGGCTCGAGCTTTCGGTGGCTCGCCCACCTCTATCACCAAGCTGTGCATGAAGACTGTGTTTAAACATGGATTGAGTCCTTTTGTTAAAAAAAACAATGCCACTATTTTAAAACTCTTGCCAATAAGGGAAGCTCTATTGTCAATTAAAATGTATTGGGTTAATACAGAGAAATATCCAACCACTTGTCAGGACTTAAGTGCAAGCTTAAATTAGCGGATAACCCTACTTCCAGGTTCAAAAAGGAAATAGTTGGCATCCTGCTTATGGGAACCGTGTATGAATGAATAAAGGGAACCTGTTTAGAACGTATGGGGAAATATTGCTCAAAAAGAGCATAACGCGGTGATTAATCCCCTAAGGGGACCCAGCGATTCAGCTGAGGGGTTCCTGAGACCAAGACGTTCACAGTTCTGTGTATTTCTTCTAAATACTTTTGCACGAGGATGTAATCAATTCGGCTATAGGAGTTGTGGGGGTTGGAGTAGAAGGTGTATTCTCGAGCGTCTGGGTTGCATAGACGCCATGGGTCTTTCAGGCTGAGCTTGGAGCATAAGTTCTTTAGGATGTTGCCTCCGTGTGTAGTTGAGCTAGGTCTGTGGTCCCCTCCCCCCCCCCTCCCCCGGTTCTTTTCTTTTTTCTTTTTCTCTCTCTCTCTCCCCCTTTCCTTTCTTCCTCTTTTCTCATCCATGTATACTGTATGCTCCATGTAAATATATATTTTTCTACAATAAAAAAATTAAACTAAATACTTTTGCACAAAGTACGCAATTCTACGAAGATCAGCAGGTTGAACCTTTATGCTGTATTCATTGCACATGAGGTTAAAAAAGGCTGTGTACCTACCTGTATAGACAACGGTACAATACTTGCAGATATACAAGATCGATTCCTGTACAGATACATCTGTACTTGTTACCGCACTTTATTAAATCTACAGAAATTCATGAGTCGACCTTTCTGGGATTTGGACACTCTTATCTCAGTGCTTCGCTGACTGTGCTTTGTTGCTAACAGAACACAAAGAAATACGATTGTTAGAGTGTAATTGGATCGAAGACATTCTCTCACCCTAACTGACAAAGGACAACCTTTTAAGTACAGACTGAATATCAGTACAGCGAGCTAAATGAGGTACTTAAAAATGCATTTGCTTTCCATTGAATGAGCCTAGGAGGATTGAAAAGGTGTTGGAGCGGAACATGGGAGTTCTTGCAAAAGTGCTGCCAGCTTTGTCCATGCACACCTCTGTGTGAATGAAGGCGACCTTGTCTTCCCTGACTGAATGGTGGCAAACTTCACATGATTTCCTCCTGCAGCACACTAATTTGAACAGAAAATGTCTTGAACAGTAAAACTCTGTCCAAGAGACATTTTCCTCTCAAACTTCTTTAATGTCATTATCTCAATGTAACATTGGCAGGTAAGATATGCCCCTCACGTTCAGATTTTCATACAAGATATCAGCAAGTACAGTTCCTTAAATCTGGCCTATTTTTGTATAATGGTAATATTTTTTTAAGTTCAGATATATTTTATTGACAGTCATATAATTCACTTATACAAAATAAAGATATCAATGCAAAGAGAAAGTAGACAATAAAATAAATAAAAGAGACATTCCAAAGGAAATAAACTACAGACTGAACCAGCAATAATGAAATATACAACAAGTGTTAATTTATTGATAAACTAAAGGGTGGTAGAATATTTGTTAATAGAAAGTAGATAAAGCAATGAAGGGAACTCATGGAGGTTTAGCGACTTCCTGTTGAAAGGGGGATTGAGGCAGAGAGCGGAGAGCACATGTATCCAAAAATGAGATGACTGGATCCCACAACTGTTTTCGTTTTGGAGCCAAAGCGAGTGGATAAACAAACGTTGTGTCTAGCCTATGATTGTAACATACAGTGTACCACCAAGCCTGATACGAGAGTTTAGTGAGATCCTTCAAAGCCTTAGTAATTTGCTGAAAAGCTACTGCAATAAGCAAGTCGATTATTTTTATGCTGAAAGTGCAGTGATCCCAAATGGGGTATAATGGTAATATAATTCTGCAATGTAGGCATCCTTGATTGAAATCACATTAAGACACAGGTTATAAATGTCAAGGAGTGGACACTGAGAAAGTCTATTCAATTGCCTTCTTGATTGCCAAGGGGAAATGTGACTCCTTCCATTAGCTACAGTGCTGCTCTGCTTTTAACTGAAAAGTGCCAAGTGTCTCCTTAATTGGGTCCAAAATAAAAAGAAAAACCCCAAAAGAAAAATAAACTCTTGGTAATCTTGGAGCTATGGATTGGTTGTAGTTGAAGATTAATGTAGAGATGAATAGCAAGGCACCGAGCTCCCTTTGACATCAGGAGAGAAGAAGGGCCAAGCAAGAAGAATGCAGAAGAAACCCAGCAGAGTCTTTAACCCTAAGGGACAAAAATCAGGGACAAAAATAGTAGCACATTGGTGATGACTGCTACAAAAAATAAGGGAATCATTTTTCTGAGACGCATCCATCTCTTATAGATGCTGCCTTAGACATGATTTAAAAAGGAACTGACATCACAGAGAAAACCCATCTTCCATCTTCGATTGGCAATCTCCATAGGTTTCCTTGGATACTGCACTACCTTTGAAAGGGCAAGTTATAATGCTTGTCCACCCCTTGATAGAATTCACTTTTCGATGCCCTTATTACCCTATGATGACGTGCGAGTTAGCATCATATGACTAACTAATGCAGTTCGTATATGCACTTATGCTGAATTCATATTCTTACTTATTGCTTATATTCAAATGTATGCGTGACCATATTAGTTTCTTAGCTTAGCCTGTGTGCCACCATTTTGTGTAACTCTCTGTGCCTGCGGGCTCTGCTCGCTCATGCCCCTCCCGCAGGAATACAGAAATATACTAAGACAGCAGTTTTCGTTTCTCGGCTTACTGTGGCCGAAACTAACAAGTCTCGTTATCTGTAATGTTCTCATGCCCAGAGACGCCGAAGCCTAGCTCCATGGCCTTGAGCAGAGATAATAATGTATCCCTTGCAGGTGCAGATGCCTGCTGTATGAGAGCATTGTCCACTGGTCTGAGGCTCGGTAACTTTCCACCAGGGGCGTACCCCATTTACTGTATTGCATTATAATGTATTGCTGTGATGCAGAGAGTCAGTCCTCTCGTTCGCACTCCTAGGAGTGAGGTCGGACAGGGCCCTCTCATATGAGTGTTGTTTGGCCTAATAAAGACTTTTGTTTATACTTCTCCACTGTCCGGCTGACTTCCTATAAGGTAATTATAGGTGAGTGCTGTAAGTCACTCCAGTGGATTTGAGCCACGCTTATCAGATGGCGCCCGAATAGGGACCCCGCGATAAGGATCTTTCTCACCCGTAAGTGGGTAGCAGAAGACCGGGGACCCGCTGGTCGGCACGGTGGGCCCGGGATCCCATCTGATGCCGAGCTTGGTTCTCGCAGCGCTGCCCCACCCTGCTGATCGGGAGAGGTCCCGGTTCGGATCTTACGCCGGGGTCCAGAAGGCGGAACTTGAAGCTGACCGTGTTGGTCCTGGCAGCCGGAGGTGGAGAACGGTAGAGGTCGGTGCCGCCTACGGAAGGTGAGTGGTCCACCTGTGATTGTTGCAAGAACGGGAGTGTTCCGGGAGACTAGAGTGTTTCCGATGGTTTGAGGAGCCGGTGTGCTCCTGGGGCTAGTGTGCTCCGGGGAACTCAGAGTACGAGTTGGTGCTCTGACAGACTTGACGGGGTTGGGGACGTATTTCGAGGTAATTGTCGGTAGCGATCCGACCGGATGGTACTGTGGTGACGGCGTGGCTCATTGGGGGCAGACTCTGGTGCGCTTACCCTGAACTCCTAGTGTGGTGATTCAGTGGAGGTGTGATCTGGGTTTCCCGCGGTAAAGTGCGCAGTGATCCATAGTGCCGCACGGGTGGCGGATTTGTTCCCCTTCCTCAGAACAGTTAGCGTACTGTTCGGTCTGCGGTAGAGTCCAGGTTCCCCAGGACTTGGTCGACGGGCCTTGTCCCATTTGGTAACACGTGTTTGGAGATATTGTATATGTGTACGTGGTTCTCTAATGTCCGTTTATATCTGTGTGTGTGAATGAACTCGAGTTGTGATTCAAGGTGAAGGTAGTCGGTGGAGAAGTGCTACTTTTACGTCAAAGTAAAGATGCCGTGTTTTAGCAAGTTACGATGTTTTGGATGCTGTTGTCGACCTTCAGATACTAGACTGGCCGAGAGCCAACCTGCACCCCCTGAAGGGACACCGAGTTTTGATATGTATGTTAAACATGGACTGGTCCCGATTTTGTTTGGTACTTTGTGGCATCGGTACACTGCTGATAATGTGGATTTACAATGGCCTTTGACGGGTTCTTTTGATGAAGCTAAGTTGGATTATTTGCAAGACAAACTGTTTGCTAGGCGTAGCCGTCAGAGTATGTTCGACTCTTTGCGAGTGTGGCAGAAAGAGGTCAGGAAACGCAAGATGCGAGAGGAGAAAGAGGAGTATAAAAAGTCCACCCAGACTATGGCGCAGAAAGCGAAGGAACAGGTGGGGAATGAGAATGCACTACGTATGGAGCGCGCAGATAGGCTTTGTAGGTTGAAAGAAAATAAAAGTTATGTGGTACGAGAAGACGACCCTGATGAGATGGAGGACATTTTGAATGCCCGACCCCCTCCCCCTTATGCCCCACAGCCCTTGTACCCCTCCTTGCCACTTTCGGCCCCTAGTAGTGCCGTCCCAGGTCCTTCAGCGAGTGCCCCCCAACTATCCCTGCCCCCGACACCCCTCGTTTCCCTACTCCAGACCACTTCACCTGCACCCTCACCATTTTCTTTAGCACTCCCTACTGTTTCAGCTAGTACCACCCCCAGTCAGGAGATGCTAACACCGAGTCGCGGCGCAGGTAGCGGATTGTTTTCACAGGTACGGAAGCTGCTTACACGCTCTACAGTTGGTTTAGATGAAAAAAGCCTGGTGGCTAATCAGGCATGTCAATGGGCCAGGAATAATATTTATTCGTTCGAAGACATTTGGTCCACCATGAAAGATTTTGAGCCCTTGATGCAGCAGCACGCTTTGTGGCACATGGCTGGTGTATTGATACCGCTATGGGAGCAGGGATATGGAGGTGTGGCTCCGGCGGTTTTGCGAGATATACAGGCTGGAGCGTACAGAACGAACACGGGGGTGAAGGAAGTGATGAGTAGTCTGCGCGCACTATTGCAATACAGGAATGAATTACCCTCTGTTGGTACACCCCACTTCCCTGGTCTCCACCCAATGCGCGAGGTGCACCCTATTTTTCATCCTGAGGTCCCCGAGTTGTTAGACCCGGTCACGAGGGCTGTTACCAGAAATAGGATAGATGCACATTTCCAGGAGCAATGGGTGTATATGCCATGGAAGAGAAGTGAGGTGTTGTCATTAAAGGCCCAGCTACCGGATTCTAGAAAGAATCCGACTGCCTATTACAAAGAGCTTACGGAAGCAGCGTCTTCTACTGTGATGACGTTGGCTGATGTTGAATTGTTTTTCGGGCTTTTGGTCCCGGTCGATGTGTGGCGGCAAGTGAAAGGTACGGATCATACGGAGGAGCTGGGAGGTACATGGCAGGAGTTGCAGGATTGGGACAAGGAGCGTAAGCCCGGGGAGAAGCCGAGGGCTGAGATATTAGCTTTGCCAGGGCGCATTATAAAGTATATGCATTCTCTCATTCCCCCGAAAAAGGTAGATTGGGACAAATTAACGGCTTGTAAGCAGAAGAAGGATGAAGCGGTCTCTGATTTCTTTACGAGGTTTGAGGAAACGTTTATGGATTTTAGTGGGCAGGATGTGTCACAAGATGGAGGGTTACGACTCTACGTCAACAGGTTTGTTACGAACTTATTGCCCGAAATATCAGCCAGACTGCAAGCGTCGGAGAGCACGTGGACAACGTCCTCTCCTTCGGGAATACTAAGTATGGCGCAATATTACGAACACAGGGAAAATGAGAACAAGGACAAGCAGGAAAAGAAGGCTAAGGATTTAAAGACGAGGGTTTTGTTGCAGCAAGTGGCAAGAGGCAGGGGTAGAGGTGCGGCGCTGAGTTGGGGAGGTGGTTTTGGCAGAGGTGAGAGTAGGGAAAGGCTGGGACCGAACCAGTGCGCCAAGTGTAAGCAGGAAGGGCATTGGTGGCGAGACTGCCCACTGCTCCAGTCAGGTACCGGTCCAGGAAGAGGACGAGGACGAGGTGGTGGTGATTTTGGGAGACAGGCTGCGCGATCAGAAGGAGGCGGGAGACCGGGAGGCAATTACTTTGATAACGGGGCAGATAGACAACAGTCGCAGAGGGGCGGGGGCCAGTATTATAACGATGATTACTCGGTGGACGACTTGACAGGGTTCTCTCACAACTAGGACAGCGTAGGACAGAGCATGGGACCAGTACTTATGGAAGTTGATCAGAGGGGACCTTATGTCAAAGCTGACTTAATGGGGTCTCAACAGAAATTTCTAGTGGATACGGGTGCAATGAAAAGTTCAGTGGCTCGTTCTCGGGTCCCAGGGGCGGCTCTGTCTGGCAAGAATAACATATCCGTGGGTTTCGCAGGAACTCCGGTGATTAGCCCCATTTCTAAACCTCTCACGTTAACGATTGGCCCTTTTACTGTTGATTCACCGTTTTTATTGACATCGAATTGTGGAGAAAATTTGCTGGGTTTAGATTTATTGAAGAGATTGCACGCCACCATCTATTGTTCTCCGGATGGCGTGTACCTTACTCTAGGCCCGAATGTTGCCCGCCCACTACAGTGCTTTTCGAAAGACGACCCGCTGCCACCTGAGTTCCGAGGCATACCCGACAGCTTGTGGGCTGTCAGTGATAATGATGTAGGGAAAATGGATATTGCCCCGGTGACAATAAGAGTGAAGGTGGGAGCCAAATTGCCCAGAGTTCCACAATACAGAATACCTAGGGAGGGAGAGAAGGCCTTGTTACAAATAATTCAAGATTTAATACAGTCTGGAGTAGTGGAAGAGACTGATTCGAATATATGTAACAGTCCTATTTTGCCTATACTTAAAAGACGGTCACCTGATGCTACTGATAATACTCCTGATGTTTATAGATTTGTGATTGATTTGCGGCAAGTAAATAGAGTAGTGGAGCCACAATATCCGGTGGTCTCGGACATCACTACAATATTGACTATGATTCCACCTTCGGCCAAATATTTCTCTGTCCTAGATTTGAAAAATGCTTTCTTCAGTATTCCGGTACATGAAGACAGCCGTTACCTCTTCGGATTCTCATTGGCTGGCCGAAGTTTCCGCTTCAAGAGAATTCCTCAGGGGTACACGGAGAGTCCGAGTATATATAGTCAGGCTCTAAAGGCACAATTGGATGACCTGGAACTTCCACCTGGCAACGTCATGTTGCAATATGTGGATGATATTCTAATAGCATCGGACGATGAGCAGGGTTGTCGGGATGCTACTGTAAAACTGTTACACCATTTGGCTAAAAGGGGGCATAAAGTCTCCCTCCCGAAATTTCAATACTGTCGAACGGAGGTCACCTATCTCGGTCACCTCCTTTCGAAAGTGGGGAGGAGATTGACGCCGGAGCGCATAAGAGCGATCACTAACATGCAAGTACCTAACACGCAGCGAGAGGTGCGCGCGTTCTTAGGCATAACATCGTATTGTCGCCAGTGGATACCTAACTATGCGCTACTAACAAAACCCCTATTGTATCTGACTACCAAAGAAGTGCGCGAACCCCTACCCTGGACCCCCGCATGTCAGGAAGCGTTTGAGTCACTAAAAACGTCTTTGTGTTCGGCGCCAGTTCTTGGAACACCGGATTACCAGAAGCCTTTTGTTCTTTACGTGCACGAGGCGGAAGGTTGCGCGTTGTCTGTCTTAACTCAGTGTTTTGGGGGGAAGCAGAGACCATGCGCGTATTTTTCCGCCATGCTTGATAATGTGGCAAGAGCGCTGCCGAGCTGCTTGAGAGCCACAGCGGCTGCTGCGGTCTCCATAAGACAATCGGCAGGGCTCGTGCTGGGATCAGACCTCACAGTAATGGTACCGCATGCTGTGGATATTTTGTTGAACAGGACACAGACGCAGCATTTAACAAGCGCTCGTCTGACGGGTTACGAAATGACACTTTTTGCACCCCATGTAACAATTAAAAGGTGTGCCACATTGAACCCCGCCACCTTGTTACCTATCCTCACAGATACTGACACAAATGATGATGACATACATGACTGTCTGTATAGGACTGAAGAAGAGACAAAAGGGAGGGTGGATCTGACAGACAGGCCCATGGAAGAACCAGATGGGGAGTTGTATGTCGATGGATCCTGTTTTAAATTACCAGACGGTACATCGACAGCAGCATATGCAATAACAACATTACAGACGGTGGTAGAGACTTCTAGAATACCTTACAATTCTGCTCAGGCTGCCGAGATTATTGCCTTACTGAGAGCATGTGAGTTGAGTGAGGGGTTGGATGTGAACATTTACACTGATAGCCAATACGCCTTTGGCGTGGCTCATAATTATGGGCGACTTTGGGCAGAACGGGGATTTCTGACGTCTCACGGACAACGTATACAACATGGTCCACTGATATTACGACTGCTAACGGCACTGACACTACCTAAAAGACTGGCTGTGATAAAATGTAGCGCGCACAAGACGATAGTGGATGATGTGGGAAGAGGCAATGCTTTTGCCGATGAGACAGCAAAGGAAACTGCTAGAGACAAATTACCACGGATGTTTGTGGCAGGGCCAGCTAGATGGGTCCCAGATGTCCATATGTTTGCAGACACTGTACAGAGTGTCAAGAACATACAAGAAAAAGTGACAGACGAGGAATTGAGGGCATGGAAGGATGGGCAGGGATGGCTGGATGCGGATGAATGTTGGACAGACACGACAGACAAGAGACGATGGCTGCTACCGAATGCGTATGTTCTTCCAGTAGTGACGATGGCGCATGGCCCTGCCCATGTGAGTGCCAAGGGTATCTGCAAGCTGTTAGACCCGGTGTGGAGTAATAAAAATATCTCTAAAATGGCCACTAATTTGGTTCGTCAGTGTATGGTGTGTTTGAGACACAACCCTGGAAAGGGTACTCCTGTCCCAACTGGAAATTTTGCACCCCCCTCTTTCCCTTTCGAGGTGATCCAGATGGATTACATCGAAATGGAAAGGGTCAATAACTTGAAGTACGTCCTTGTAGTCGTGTGTGCCTTTAGTAGGTGGGTGGAGGCTTTTCCAACTAAGGATTGTACAGCCATTTCTACTGCTAAAATGTTGATAAAGGAGTATTTCTCCCGCTTCGGATTACCCAGGGTGATCTGGAGTGATAATGGTACGTCCTTCAATGCTGAATTAGTGAAACAAATATGCAAAGGTTTGCATATTTCCCAGAAGTTCCACTCAGCCTTGCATCCTCAGGCGGCAGGACTGGTGGAGCGGTTCAACGGCACGCTCAAGCTAAAGATGGCCAAAATATGTGAGAGTACAGGTCTCCGTTGGCCAGACGCACTTCCCTTAGCTTTGCTTTCAACGAGAGTCACTGTAAATGCAAAAATGGGCGTCTCCCCGCACGAGGTGGTATTTGGCCGCCCCGCCAATATCTGGGGAGTGCCCCGACCTAAATGTTTCTCCGAAGTTCCTTACCCTCTGTTGACAGATTATCTGTATGCTTTGACTAAAGATCTTCGTTCTATTCATCAGCAGGTAGCAGACACTCTGAAGCCGTTGCCGGAGGGGCCTGGACACACCATTCACCCAGGGGATTGGGTCGTGGTGCGACGATATCAGCGGAAGTCTTGTCTGGAGCCAAGGTGGTCAGAGCCGCGCCAGGTGCTCCTCACCACGCGCACGGCGCTTCGGATCGAGGGCAGAAAGGCGTGGACTCATGCCTCCCATGTAAAGAGAGTCCCGCTCCCGTTGCCCTATGATAGATGGGTACAGGATGGCATCGCTGACCAAGAGCATGAAAGCATACCGCGGTATGCTCCTTTCTCGGATGCTTCACTGATTGGAGAAGAGCGTAGCGGAATTGACAATTCGGTGAGCTCTACAACTCCCCTTGCTACTAGTGAAGAGATATCGGAAAGCCCAGCGTCTGCCACAGATACACCTGTCTTGTTCACAGATCCCGAAGTGCCGGGGAGCACTCGATATAATTTGCGGCCCCGATTAAGAAAATAACAAATATAACTGCTGCAAGTGATGGACTGGGCACTGGAAAAAGGGCTTAGTGGTTCTCATGAATAAGAAGATTTAGTGATAGGGATGGACTTGTAAGAGCCCTGGTGCTTGGCCGAAGATTGTGTTCTTTGAGACTATAGAGTGGCGCGGGGCCCAAATTAAGTGCTTCCCTTGTTTGCATCGTGGGAAAAAGGTATGGACGGTAAAAGCCTGCCTGTGAGGCTTTGAAGGACACAGGGAGAAGATCCCTTTTTTAAGGGTTGAAGAACCCCTCTGGCCGGTTGAGGATTGGATTTGAGCCACGCTTATCACCCTTCTTGCTGAAACTCATGAAGTGGGTGAGGCATACAAATAGAAGAAGTGTAAGTTTGACATCCTTTGTCAAGCTGTGTACTCTGTTGTTCCACTGTGTCCGGAGTTCCATCCAGCTGGTGTAACACGCCTCCAGGACACCATGAGCATGGAAATGCTTGTGCCGTCCGTGTGACGGGAACGCCATGTATGCACTGAATGAGATGTCCCTAACACACACATCATCTGACAGCACAAGAAGTATGCCGACTGCATGCCTGTAACTTTTGGTAAGCTCTTAACACTCTTGGCTGTCTTGGTACAGGTGTAGTAATAGTAAAATAAATTCTGTGAAAGGGAAGAATCTGCATTCTTTGGCGCCCAGATCCATGGCTCTAGACAACAGTTCAGGGCACACAACATATAATATTTTATTTTTTGTGGTTGTGATAGCACCTCTTCTGAAAGGTAATGCCTTCTCTTTCTACATAGACACGAGGGCAAAGCCTTAAAGCGATATATCAAACAGCCTATCAGTTTGCACTTTTTCTAGGAGCCAGATAAATGGAAATTTCATCATTTCCAGCCACGCCATGATGTCATGTGCTTCATAAATATGCTTTACTGCTGCTAAAGCTCTTCCTAAAGGAGTACACGTTCATGCTCCTCTTTGGGGAGTAGTAAATAAACAAGAGGAATCCAATAAGGAAGGGTTTCCCTGCTCAGGTTGGGAGTACCCTGTGTTGTAAAATACCCCTCACACACCAAAAGGACCCTTGGTGTCATGCTTCATCATTGGGGTCTTCGCACCCATCTACGGGATGCAGCGTGCTTCACGCACACACATAGATACCTTCAAATACACCACACATAGTCTAAAAAGTGCTCCCGCGTAGTCGCCGGTCGAAGCACGCCACATCCCGTAGAGGGGTGCTAAGACCCCAATGATGAAGCATGACACCAAGGGTCCTTTTGGTGTGTGAGGGGTATTTTACAACACAGGGTACTCCCAACCTGAGTAGGGAAACCCTTCCTTAGTGGAGTCCTCTTGTTTATTTACTACTGACTAGGGAGAACGAATCCATCTATATACTCTCTCTCCCCTCCTTGTTAATTTTGTCATCTTTGGGGAGTAGGCACCTGAGCTGGAACTGTAGATGTCCATTGACCTAAATGACTCTACCTTCGGTGTCATGAATATTCATTCTGTTGTGTTTTAATCACTAAGAAAGTGAATGAACCTCATAAAGTGGTGTAAAATCCATTGACGAAGAAAAGATCGGGCAAAAGCACAGCTAGGAAGACTCGTCATTCTCTAGAAAAAATACTTCCGCTCAGTCCCTGTCCACTGAAATGGTCAGGAAAGCAGATTCCTCCACAACAGCACTGTTTTTGAAACCACGATGCAAGAGTAAGGGTGAAAAGAGCATTGAATGTGGATTCTGTTTCTTGTCCTAATGCCAGGGAATTCGATATGCCTTTCCTCAATTTCCTCTGATTTTGAGGTTTTTGATCAGAGTGAGGAAGAAAAAAGCTAATTTGAATTTGAATTTTAACATATTTATAGAGCGCGCTTATACCGGGACGGTTTCATGGCGCTAGGTAGCGGTGAACCAGTGGACACAGAGACGGAGGCTAGACTGCTAGGGATCTGGAGAACAAAAAGGTCTTAAGATGTTTACGGAATTCCGCATAGGAAGTAGAAGCTCTGAGGGCAGAAGGGAGAGAGTTCCAAAAAGATGGAGCTAGGACCGCAAATCTCGTCCCCCCCGGACCTCTTCTTCCTAAAGCGGGGAATTGTCAAGAGGGCCTGGTGAGAGGAGCGGAGCTCTCTGGCCGGAAGGTAAGGTGATATGACATCGCAAAGGAAGACAGGGGCAGTCCCTGACCTAGCCTGATAAGTCATGCAGCCCAACTTGAAGAGAGCCCTCTCCTTCACCGGTAACCAGTGCAGAGATTGCAACAGAGGGGTGGCATGGTGAGGCAGTAATTCTTATTGCTCCCTTCTAGCGCCCGCTCCTCATAGCTTCCTTTGATAAGTCAAATAAGAAAATGAGTGGATACTTCCTATAATTGCTTCTCCTCTGTTATTTTACGAGGCTCTCTTGCACGCATGGACGTTGAGTGGGTTAGCCTTTGTGGTGCAGGCTTCTACAGGGCAGTCTACTTTGCCATCTTTCTCTCAATTCGCTCAGAAAGTGGTGTGAGCACAGAATTTTGGATCTTTTGTCTTAGGAGAATGTCATCATCTTGGCATTTCTTCAGGGGGGTTTCTCTTTAGGTTTGGAGGCACCAATTATAAAAATTCAATGGGCCTCAGTAAAGGCTTTTAGGTAAAACTGGCTGATGCCGAAGACTGCAATACTTCTATTTATGTCTTCTCAAGATGTTCTCTAACATACAACCATCTGTTAAGTCTCTAGTTCCGAATTGGGATTTGTTTTTAGTGTTGGAGGTATCCTTGGAGGAATCCTCCACCTGAACATTAATATCAGTTGATTTGAGTCATCTTAAATCAAAACAATTGTTCTAGTTGTGCTTACAACTGTTAAATGACTGGTCGAGTCAGGTTCTCTTTGTTGGAAGCATGCATCTATAGGGATATTTGTTGACAGAATAGGAGAGGATGTAGCCTTACCGCTAGAGCAGTCGACCTCGAAGCTGAAGAACTGGGGTTGAGTCTCGGCAGGGACACCCAACATCCTGTGAGTCTGGACAAATCACTCAGTCTCCCCCTGCCTAACAAAAAAATTAATGTGCACATCTGTAGCGAAAATGGTGCTCATGTAAAGCGCTCTGGTACCTGATATCTTTGGGTCGAGTTTGTGCTATTAAAACTCTACAAAAATAAATAAATAGTGTTAAGGCTTGGTCCTTCTTTTATCCTTCAGATGTCCTTTCCTAAACTGAGTTTTGTGCTTCCCCTACATTTCCATAGGAGTTTGCGCTTCACATTCTGGAAGGGCCATGATAATTTACTTGGAGAGGATTGCTTCTCTTAGGAAAGCTGAATCTTTATTTCTTAATTTTAGTTTAATAAGGGGAATAAACCAGCAACTCAAAATGATTACTCGCTGGATAAGGTCTTTGTTTGCACACGCTTACCACATTGAGCGTGTTCAGTGTCCATTAGGAATTGTAGTGTTATTTTCACAAAGTATGGCTACATTTTGTGCTGAATCTCTGGATACTTTCTTACTAGAAATTTGTGGGGCAGCAACATAGTCCAATCCATCTACTATTGAAAAGCGTTATGACTTGATAATTTTCAGCAACTAGAGGTCTTTGGTTTGAGAGTTCAATGTGATATGAAATAATATGCTGAAAGTATTGATTTTACTGTTCCAATAAATTTCTATTTTATTTTTCTGCATCAGTCTTTTTTCTCCTGTTATGCTCATTGTAATTGTTCAGAGTTATAGGTTTGGTATTCCTCACTTGTAATGAGAAGAACAAATAAGAGGGCGAAGAGGTAATTTACTTACTGATAACTCTATTACTCACAGTCCATACTTCCTTGTTCTGATCATAACATCCCTTCATCCCTTTTTGGTATTCAAGCCAGTTGAAGTTAGAGGAGCTTAACTTGATTTGTATAAAAGTATGGTATTATCAGGATGTGTTAAGGGAAGGTAGGTGTAGAGCTTTCAGTGGGTCAGGTCCCTTTGGGTCTCAGTTCTGGTAGTAGTTAAAAAATAGACATTGAAAGATGTTTCTATCATGCCCTATATCATTGTTCTTAACCCAACTTGTAAAATTCTGATAGATTTCTGAGCAATAAATGTAAAAAACTTAAGTTTTTCCACGCCAGTGATTTAATCCTGTTTATATTTCACGTGTTTTACTTAAGCTAGCATTTCCTGAAAATAATAGCTATTTCCAGAATGTTGTGTTTCTGTATTTTTTTCATGTAGCATTTTATTCTTGTATAGTGCATAATTTGAACCGAGTCACCTCCAGGAGTTCCTAACAGCCAGCGATTGAGAGTTCTGGAGTTAAGGCCGAAGGCACTGCGAGTTTCTCAGAGTACCTGTCAATGGTCTAAAAGGTGCTCAGAATATATGCTCATCCAATTGTTGTCCTCTCTGCAGAGCGCAAATATCATGCTTATGTATTCCAGTTGCAATTGTTATTCTATGTAAATGTGTGTGAAGGAGGCACACAGTTTTTTAATTAATGACAAGCTGAAAGTAAAAAAAAATACAGTGCTTAGAGGTGAGCGGTGTGTTGTGTGATGGAAATGCGGTGAACTGAAGAAGATCCGAGGAAGTGCATTCAGGAAAGAGTGAATTGGTGGTGCTGAAAGGGAAAGAGAGGAGGTGTAGAATTGCAGGTGGGTGACATATGGAGAGAGAAAAAGGGAGTATATGTCCAACAGGGATCGAACATTAAAGGAGACCACTACCCCAGTAAAGTTTATTTGACAGTCTCACAATTTCAGAATCGAAACATATTCTGAATTAACTCTTTAGAACAAAATCTGTGTTACTTATTTATCTTAAACAACTAACAATCATTGGCAAAGCCATTAGTCCTGGCTGGTTTTATGTGTATGTCAGTTGTTGTGCTATGTATCTGGATGCAATAACAGAAAGCTCAGAGAGTCACCAAAATACAGGTTGGGTGAAACATTAAGGGAATTACAGGAATTTAGTTTAGATGTTTAGGCCACATCCTTAATTACATAGGCCACACCCCTTTTTAGGCCCCCTCCCCCACTTTTTTCTTCCCACTTAAAGCCCTGTGTAGGTGGATATATCTTCATTATAGTACGTGGAGTTTTTTTTTTTAGATTGTCTTTACTGGAAGTTACGCTTGTATATCTGTCTGCAGTGCTTTATTTGATCCAGATGTTTCCGATGCTCTGCACTGGCACGTAATTGTCAACACCTGCACTTATGATAGTCTGCCAAACGGTGGCGCTGTTTGTTTTGTTTAGAAATGAGCACAACAACAGTTGTTTACTAATTCAATGTACATTAAAGATTACTAACACCTGCTGCACAAACCATTCATAGCTTTAAGGGCCTGAAATAGACTGAATCGTCACACTTGTAGGAGTGTGATTGTTAGTAGTTGTGTTGGTACTCCCATTGGCGCTACTGACAGGGGCAGTGGGTGGTGCAAACTGCAATGGCCTCCTGATGAGGGTCTTGGCACTTATGCTTTGTTTTACAAATTAAGCACTGCCTGTCTGGTGGAGGTATGAACGCCTCACTCGCAATGATCAGAACAAGGAAGTATTGACTCAGAGTTGGGCAATTACTGCTAAGTAATTTAAGCATGTTCTATTGTTAAACTGAATACCTTTAGCCAGATATTGGCTATTATCATTTTAGATTATCTTTTTATTTTATTTTTTGTTTCACATATTTCTGATGTTGCCCAGACTCCGCTTCGAAGCGCTTTTTGTGGGTGAGTGAAGGGGGGGAGCCTTACAGAAGATCAGGGGTGATGATAGTGCATGCTGGAAGGACCACTTGTTCAAGCAATATACAGACCCCCACATCAGACCCTGAATCTTTGGACAGGCAGTTGTAAAGTACAAAAGCCTAAACAAGTGTATTTTCAGAGCATCACTAAATCTCAGGAAGTTTGATTCCAGGTGAAGGGGAAGAGAAAGCAAATTCCAAAGGTAGTGAAAAAAGACGTCTGAGTAAATGCTGGAGATGCCTCTGATACTTTCCAACAAGCCTTAGCAAAGCCAATTGGTCATGCATATGCAACAGCTATTGGCTTTGTCCATGTTGTTTAGCCATGATGTACAACAGCATGCTGCTGTGCAGCAGGGCTGATGGTTAGTTAAAAAAAGTACTATGACCTGACAAGTGCCGGCCACATCATAGCCCTTCTTTTCTGGCTGGACGGGAGGGAGCAGTCAACAACGCAGGACAACAACAACATAGGAAGTAGGTGGGGGATGTGACAAACAACAACAACAGGAAACCAGTGCAGGAGAGGGGGCTGGAGGGATAGAGCAAGCAATAACGAAGGAGGGGTGGAAGTGACCTGGTAAGCAATAATGACAAGGCGATCAACAACATGGTTGGAGGGTGGGAGGGACGGGGCAAGCAAAAATGCAAGACAAAGTGGCAGGAGGGACAGAACCAGAAACAATGACGGGTCAAGCAACAACCTGAGAGGGAAAGAGCAAGCAACAACCCAAGAGGGGGCTGGAGGGAAGGACAAGCAACAAAGATGTGGTAAGCGACAACACAGGAGGGACAGGAGAGATGGGGCAAGCAACAACAGGTAAGGGAAGTAGGTGGAACTGGGCACACAACGCAGGAGGGGGTGGGATAGATGGAGAAAGCAACAATGACAGGGCAAACAACGATGTGGGAGGAAGCAGGTGCAGGCAGCAACACATGAGGGGCAAGCAACAATGTGGAGTGGGACAGGGGGAGAGCCTGAGAGCACATGCACTCTTATAGAGTGGTGAAAGTAAAAGAAAAAAAATACTTCTGAAAGTGTGACCAGTGGAAGGACCCTGGGCAAGGAAGCAGTACTTGGGTTATGCTCCAGGGGTGGGACAACCTCACGAAGAGGAAGTAAAGCTGCCATGCGCTGACCAAAGAAAAGAATGGAAATGAGAGTGACGATGAAGCCAAGCAATGATAAGCAGTGGTTGGGCTCTAAGCCCATTGTAAGTAAACAAATGTCCCAAGCAACAGCAAGCGAGATCTGATAAGTTATCAATGTCTATTGCAAGTTACAGCACATGCGATGTCTTAGATTGGACCTAAAAATCGAGCTTCGATGGCGATATCCACAAGCTGATCAGTTGGTTTTGAAGTGGTCACAGCCTGCCATTCTGCTCCAGTATGGCGTTTGTACAGGGCCTAAACGGTCGCTCATACAGTTTAATGTGCCAGTTTTCCTTGGCATGGTCTCCTCTGCCACCCTGGAGAGGCCAAGTTCACCGGTACCTATGGCAGCACCCCGTCAGAAAGGGCTTCTGTAATGGGAGTGTTTAAGAGGTATATCCAGCCATACATTCCCCATGCCCCTCCAGTAACCTCTGCCCCATTAACCCTGCCATGCTCTGGGAATATTGCTGCTGTTTCTCATCAACCCCCTCGCTGCTGGCAACAGTCCCAGGAATGGCAAGTTATAGCCCATGCCCCCCGGCCCCAGCATAAGGGATCTTTGGGTTTCAGAACCCTGTATCCGGACCCGGGGCACAGGAGGGTCGAGGGCGCTTCTCCGGGCCACTTCTGCCAACCACGCCCTCCTTCCTGCCCCTGAGGGTGGGAGACTCGCCTCTTTCAATCTCCTTCGCTTTTCAGTGCTCCGACTGGTCCCAATTACCACATCCCGCCGGCCGGGCTGGTAATTAATACCAGAAACGGATTCTACGGCGGAGCGTGCTGAGGGGGCCGAGAGACGCGGGTCTCACCCTAGACACATTCCCATACCAGGTGTCACTTGTGATCAAACTTCCCCCTCCTCACAAAACCTGCGCTCGCGCCTCTTGAGCACAACGCGCACTCGGGTCGGGTATCTTAAGCCATGTTGGCATTTTCTCCTGTTGGAAAAATAAACGCAGAAAGCGCGCAGCCCGCTTATTTCTCTCCGGCCCTTCTTTTCACGAGCCGAAACTAAGGGAATTCCCTGACAGTGAATGTGCAGGTCAGTAAAAAGAAACAAAAAAAGCTCGTTTAAAAGGCGTCGGGGTTGGACATTTCCCTGGCAACTTGCAGCAGGCCAGCAATCCCGCCCCCTCTTAAACCGCCGCTCAGAGCCGCGCAGGCCCCGCTAGTTCACACTAGGATAATGGAGAACCCATATGTGCGGAGGCCGCGGGAGGTTCACCGCCCCTAGCAAAGTCAGTGCTAAAGGAGGCCTGATAATGACATTCACTGCCAGCGGCCGGGTCGTAAAACCAGCGTCCCCGGCCGGCGAGTCCCCGAACACCGCTTTATACTGTGAGGTCTTCTGAGGCCCACCACCATCACTGGCGATCCGAGGACTTAGGAAGGGGCCTCCAGCGGGCTGGACGGCGACAGGTCGCGTCATTGTGCGAGGAAAACTCTGAAAATAGAGGAATACATTGAAAGGGTGTCGAATTTAAAGAATACAGCCTCTCCTAGGTGATCGCAATGGCCAATTGCGCCAAAGATACGAGTATTACCATTAACAATAACGTTCCCTTTTTAATTTGAACACATTTCATATTCTACAAGTCAGTTCTTCAAATAAACGAGCACACGCCAGGGCCTTATGTGCCAGCCACACTGGGCTAGAACTTGTTTGGAAGACATCCTTAGATTCGCGACATCTTTGAGTATTTTGCTGTCCGGGAAAATTACCCTGACCCCCAATCACCCCCCCCCCCCCAACCCCCTCCACCCCCTCCCCGGGATCCACACCCAGCCTGTTTTTTTTCTTTTTTTTTTTTTGCAGATTTTTATAGCACGAACTCGACCCGAAGGCATTGGAGCGCTTTGCCTGCTCCCTCTGTGAGGTCCCTCTGTTTTATGCGGAGGTCACTTGCTGCCCCTTTTCCCTGGCATGTCTCCCGCCCGTAGTTGCACCGTGAGCAGTTGCTAAGACGCCAAAATAGGGCTAAATCACGTTATCTCCCCAGTCTCAGCAGCATTTCTTGCAGCTTGCGAGCTGTAAAAAAACAAGCAATGTCAGGTCCAGTAGATTCGACGTTTAATATACGTTTATATGTACCTCGGATGTGCACACGCTGTAGAAACGTCAAACCCATTGGCTTTGTCAATGCTGGTTTGCGGGCAGCACTGGGAGAGAGTGTAGATACAAATATACGGTACATGGTTGCTACAGAATAATGGGTTATTGTATTAACGGTAGCATCCATTTTTCAGATGCTTTTTTTCAGAACTAGCATCTTAGTGCTAACAGAACGCTCGCTCATTGATTTCAGATGTAAAACAGTTCTCATGCATTCCAGTCAGTAGTCGAAGCGCATGCAAAAAGCATGGGCACTGTGATGCTGGCAGGATGAGGAAATGTGGGGGCGTAGACAAAGGCGTGGCTAAAAAAATCTATTACTTTTTTTAGGCCTTTCATCTTCAGGCAATTACATATAAAATAATGCACAGTATTAATGAAAATTAAATACAAGTTATGTTAATCAATGGGAAATGCACCATTGAAAATATACAATGACAGCTAGGCAAACTTAGTCACTGCGCCACCCAGTATAGTCACAAAAATGTTTCACAACATCAATATTGCCCCCTCAGATATCCTGCTGTCAAATGGCCATGAATCAAACATTTGACCAAGTTTGCTACGAGAGTCAAAACATACAGTTGAAGAGTTCATTTGGCATCTAGTCAAATGTGAACAGTCCCATTCAGAGATAATTTTAAAGTCCAGTATTTGTTCAAATATTTTTTTTTTATTTCTTCTTTCTTTTTCTCAGTCTGGGTAGTCTTACATGTAGATACAGCCAACGCTTTTCGCCCCAGACAAGGGCTTCTTCAGTGCTCCAAGAGCAATACAAAAACAAACAAACACACATACATTCACTTAGACAAATTCCCCCGAAAAAACACAAAACAACAAACATCAATAAGCATACAGTACCCAACCACATATATCATACAACAATACACAAGATTCTACTAACAAAACATACAATCATTGTTACCGCACAGAACTCAACAGTGTCCACCAATCACCAAATGTATAACCCTTTACTTCAGAATTCCACAGGAGTAACCCTTGGTACCTGGTGTATCTTGAAATTGTGAGAGCAAAAAGATGTAGTAATAGTGTCTTAATAGTGTTTCACATAAAGAACAAAAATTAACACCATAGCTGGGCTACCCTCTTATTTATACTCAAGGAATACCTGGGAGCTCTTACAAAATACAGCCAAAGTTATGATGACAGTAAGGTAAAGAAGCAACAGGAACACCACCAAGATCCAACTTCCTCCACTACAAAAAACCACAGATAAACACACGGCCAGAATGTCAAAAGAGCGATCCATAATTACGACAAAAAAATACCATGAATCGTATAAAAGTCACCATGCAAGAGGGGTAAAGTATATATAAAGAACACATGAGAAAATCCCAAAAATCCATACCCTGTACGTGACACATGTCATGCAATCAGTAAAAGCTGTGAGTGACTTTTTTTAAAATTTCAGTGTATTTTTTATTAGGACCCGTCTTTTTATCCACACGATGGTCAAAACCACCCCACCCAAATAGTGTACATGATGAAATGAAATGTGTCTGAACGAGTGTTCAAACACCTCCAGCTTCAAACAGTCCCAAAGCAGACACCAAAAAGCAGTGTGAATTCTTATCATTGTGCTGGATTCAAATTCTAGCAAGGACATAGAGAGTAAATAGAATGTCTTTCTGTGTGTAGATCTATATTTCAGATAATCAGCAGCATAAATCAAGCCAACTGTATCTTGATACGTATACTTGAATAGTACTAGGACTCAACAAGTTGCACGGAATGCAGGTGACTTCTTGTGGTATTGGCGAGCTATGCTTGCTTTAAAATGGAGATGGCACTTCCCGTTGCTCCACTCACTCCTAATAAGCAGTTCCAACTTCGATAGATTAAGGTATGCTATTCAGTATTTTAAGTATCAAGTTAAGACTTTTAACACTCTTGAGGATTGGGACCATCATGAGAGTGGCAGTATTATATATAGAAGGATATGTTACGATTTTCTTAACAGGTTTTTTATAAGCTGTCTTTTACAAATGTTTGCGATCAAATTGAAATTACTTACACATGCCCCGTTAGAAATCAATGGGTAGCATAGATATAATGACTTTAGATGCGGTCTGTAGCAAATGTTTATGACTGACGCAAAAATATTGACGCACTAAAGAGGTGTTTTACATTATCATAGACGCCCTAAAGAGGTGTTGTACATTATCATGGACGCACTAAAGAGGTGTTGTACATTATCATACATATACACCTCGACACTACCCTTTTTAATAGTGCCAGCACGGAAGCCCATTAACATTTATTAGACTTCATGTGCCTGACCCTTTTTAATTTTTTTCATTTATCTTCACTACAAGCCCACCACTCACTTAATAACATAAAAACAAAACCCCTTCGCACACCACACATAGTCATCAACTAAAGTGCTCCCACGTATTCCGTCGGTTTGTAGCACGCCACACCCCTTAGAGGGGTGCGAAGACCCCGATGATGAAGCATGACACCAAGGGTCCTTTTGGTGTGTGAGGGGTATTGAAAGAACACTGAGTGCTCCCCACCACAGTGGGGTCCATTCTAGAAACATTCTTGTGTGGATTCCTTTTTGTTTTTGTAATTATTTTTGGGGAGACTGAATCCACCTCATTAAATCTCTCCTCTCCCTCCTTTGTTGTATTTATTGAACCAAAAGTTACTCACACGTGCCCGCATTGTTAGAAGACAATGGGCATCAAAAATAGAACCAGTTAAGCCTGTGTCCATACCTGTTTATTGCAACATTGTCTTACTAACTGTATAAAGTGTACGTGGCCTGTCTATGTCATTGCCTCCTTTCTCTTGTCTCAAAGTAATGATCAAATTGGAAAATTGACTCCTAGTACTATTCAAGTATACGTATCAAGATACAGTTGGCTTGATTTATGCTGCTGATTATCTGAAATATAGATTGACAAACAGAAAGGTATTCTATTTACTCTACATGTCCTTGCTAGACTTTGAATCCGGCATAATGATGAGAATTCACACTGCTTTTTGGTGTCTGCGTTGGGACTGTTTGAAGCTGAAGGTGTTTGAAAACTCGCTCAGACACATTTAATTTAGTCATGTACACTCTTTGAGTGGGGTGGTATAGACCATCATGTGGATAAAAAGATGGGTCAAAATTCACTCACAGCTTTTACTGATTTGATGACATGGGGCACGTACACAGTATGGATTTTCTTAGACGTTCGTTTGTTTTCTTTATATTTACTTTACTCTTCTTGCATGCTGACTTTTATAGGATTCTCTGTATATTTTTGTCGTAATTATGGATCACTCTTTTGACATTCTGGCCGTGTGTTTATCTGTGTTGTTTTTGTAGTGGAGGACGTTGGACCTTGGTAACGTTCCTGTTGCTTGTTTACCTTACTGCCATCATAACTTTGGCTTTATTTTGTAAGAGCTCCCAGATACTCCTTGAGCATAAATTAACGGGTAGCACAGCAATGGTGTTATCTATTGTTCTTTATGTGAGATACTATTATTACATTTGTTTGCCCTCACATTTTAAAGATACACCAGGTACCAAGGGTTACTGCTATGGAATGCTGAAGTAATGTCTTATACATTTGGTGATTGGTGGATACTGTTGGTATCTGTGTGGTAAAAATGCTCGTATGATTTGTTAGTAGAGTCTTCTGTATTGTTTTATCATATATTTGGGTTGGTACTGTACGCTTATTAATGTTTATTGTTTTGTATTTTTTATGGAGTTTGTCGAAGTCAATGTATGTGTGTCTGTTTTTTGGAATTGCTCTTGCAGCCCTGAAGAAGCCCTTGTTTGGGGCAAAATGTGTTGGCTGAATCTATATACAACACTATCCAGATTAAGAAGAAGAAAGAAGAAATAAAAAAGAATATTTGAACAAATACTGGACTTTAAAATTACCTCTGAATGGGACTGTTCACATTTGGACTAGACTCTTCATCTTTATGTCTTCCCTCTCATTGCATATGGGCAGTGCACTATTGTATATTGTGAAACCTCTATTAGTTAATGCATTGCAGCAGAGAGTCACAGAATTGAATCCTGGTTGGTGCACTGGAGAATATTAGCTGGTGTGTGTTAAGTGCTACAAGGTCCCAGACAGAAAGCACTTTGAACATGTAAGTCATTATTAAAAACTTGCATTACAGACAGTATAAGATAAGCTACTACAAAATACGTCAAAAGATTTAAGATAAAAAAGTGCTTCCAAAATATAGATTTAATAATACCAGATTGTACCTAGTACAATTTTTGTAATAGCTGCCTTTTGAGAGCACGCAGTTCACAGCTTGGCTGGTAGCTCCCTTACAACGCCTCTCAAAAAAAATAAATGTGCCATCAGGAAGCTAAGTGATTCCATCAATAAAAGCCAATACAAGCGGATTCCAAGACCCCTTCACATTTACAGATTGACCAGTTGAGCACATTTACATTTCTTTCTTGCACCCTGGCATTAAGGCTTATTTAGCTGTCTGATCCTTCCTGGGTTTCACAGCATAGGACACTCAATGCCTTATCTTTATTTGAAGAAATTCAGCTCTTGGAATTAACATTCCCAGGACGGTTGTTTTTTCACAAACAGTAGGGCAACTGTTTTTCTAACTTAAAAAAAAATGGGGCATGTCCTGCTCCTCAGACCCCCCCCCCCCCACTTCGACCAGTGATTCTATTATAGGCAAAAGGACAGACAAAACAGCCAATGGAACAAGTATTGAATAAGTCTCACCTTTAAAATACGGGGCTAAACTTCTGACTTTGCCAATGCTTGTTTATAAAGCATAGTGAAAATATATATATATATATAAAAAAATGGCAGAGGATGTGATACATGCAGATATACTCGCAGCCATTTTGAAGTGTTTTGTTGTTTAGGAAAAACTCATTCCACTTTGGCTGTCTGCATCTAGTCACAAACACATGCATGGGAATTGATTTTGAAATAAGTTTTCTAAAAGAAGAAGCATGCCAAGATGGTCGCTATTGTGTGCACGTGTCGCAACGTCACGATGCATAAGTACACGTCATAACACGCCAGGGGCCATTTTGACTTTTTTTCAAGTTTATTTACCATTCCAGAGTGGCCTATGGTAATTTTTCGAACAGTTTAGGGTGGCAGAGCAACAATGGAACTGCTGGGAGTAGGAGAACAATGCAGAACGTGGTAGGGAAAGCTGCACTCACAGCTGCAAAGAATACAAAACAAGCACACAAGGGAGAGAGAGGAAAAGCGCATGCACTCCCACAAAGTGCTGAAAGAAAAAAAAATGTAGATCCCCATTTGTAAGCAGTGGAAGGATACAACTCCTCCAGTCAAAAACGCTGAAAAACAGATATGAACAAACAAAAGAGGAGAAGCTAGCAGATAACAAGTAAGGACATGAGTGATGAGGAAACCCACAAATGTTAAGCTATGGGCTAACCAAAAACCTACTGCAACTGTTGGTATTGTGCACAATATGTTCTTTAACAACAGACAGCTAAAACTGCTTTTAGGCGAAACCTAAAAACAATAGGACTAAACATACTACAGTGGGCTTATCCAACATTGATTGACAAGATCTCAGCTCAGAAACTGAAGGTTGCTGATGCAACGCCTGTTTACGTTACTAAAGAATAAAATGTGTACGGCAAGAATGAGAGATATCCCAGCCGCGTGACGTGAAAGGTCTTTTCCACATAGTTACAATAGACCAGGGACATTATAAAACAATGGGCAAGCACAGTACTTACAATAATCACAGTAATCGGTTAGCAATACATTGCTGAAATAGTGATGGTGGTTAAGCAATATTAAAAAAGGATGAACTGCATTTTATGGTGTGCTGATTTTTATATTTCTGTGAGATTTGTCATGGGTCAAACGATTCTGTTCTGAAATGCATTGCGATGCTTATTGGCAGTACAGTATTCCACAATCTACTCAGAAGTTGGCACTCTTTAGTAAAAAAAGTGCCAGTAAATAACATCATTCATACTAGAGGATTCCACTCACTATAAAGTGACCGGGGAATCACTATAGATGTTCAATATGATATGTTTGCGTTACATTTAATAAATTGTGGTGTGATTAGATCACGATTCCCCAAAACTGTGGAATTAAGAAGTGTTCTAGTTGTGCCTCATATATGTGCCAAGCCTTGCGAAGCAGGCTTTTACCTTAGTGTAGTTGAGCTCAGGTTTGTGATGAATATCCCACTATAGGCCTGTAGCGTTTAAGACTATCTCCGACATATGGCCCAGAGATTGGGAGTACTTGACAATCTCTAGAAATATTCAGGTCTCTGTCCTTAGCTATGGTCAAAGTAGTTTAATCACTTAAAGGACTAGATTGTTTCAAAGGTATAAAGTGGGCTATTATAAGTCTGTCTGGTGCACTACATTATTGGGAGTCTTAGGTACAAAAAGGTGCTGCTTGGTGGTTTTAGACTAGACCCCTTAGGATTTGCCAAATGGAGAACATCACTTACAACGCATTTTTTACAACGCACTACCATTACATCGCAACCATTACAACGCATACCATTACAACGCATTGCGCTGGGGGGCGCTCTAGGATAGGGAATATATTTAATTTACTATCCAACACCTTCCCTGCTATCCACGGGGACTGGAGTTGGAATAGTAAATTAAATAATTCACTATCCAGCGCCTAAAAGCATTATGCGTTGTAATGGACTGCGTGGTAAAAACCGCGTTGTAAAGGCAGGCGATGTAAAAGCATGCGTTGTAGTGACACCAATCCTTTGCCAAAGATCTCAAAATGCTCATAATTCTACCACTGAAAAATGAAGTGGAATTCACAAACAACAAAAAGGGAAAATTCATGGCAGACGTTGGTCACAAAATCGAAGTTCAAGGGTCCAGTTAATGGGGAGGACGGCTCTCTAATCGTTGGCTACAGAGGTCAGTGGGCACAGTTGGGGGGTAGGAGGGAGGTGGCGTAGTTACAGCGCTAACTGGTCTTCAAGGTCCATGTTCCAGCATAGAGGTACTGATGCGGGGACCGGACTTAACATTCAAAATAGGTCCTCAGATCACTGAACGTAGATCCTTGTATCTCATGACAATTGTTGGATTTTACCAGTGGTGTCTACTTCAAGGACCACATCTGCCATGGCAGTGTGAACCCCTATTCTAGCAGGTGCTTAAGTATTCCTGGAGTGAAATGGGCAGATATTTGTACCCGGAATTCTAGTATCTCGTGAACAGTGTACCATGAGTTCTAAAGTGTTAGTCATGTCCTGATTCCTTTCACTATTACCTATTAGACCCTGACTCCTGTCTCCTTCATGCTTTTTTTCCTTTTTGTCTCTTCTGCTCCTCCTCCATCAATTACATTACTTCCTAACTCCTTATCTATGTACCTGCTAATCAGATACACAAGGCTAGCTACCTGCATTGCATTCTTGCTCTGTCCAACCATGATAAACTGTTTAGCTAAGGACTAGTCCATCCACAAGGTTCCTTCCTTCTTTCTTTTATATTGTACTATCATTACCTCTCTCCTGATCTATCACTGCAATCTCTCCTATTCCCCCAGCTACATGCTGAGGGAACTTTTGGGTAGCTTCAGGTGATAAATAAATACCTAACATTATGTAACATAACACAACACAAGACAATATAACATTAGAACAACAGTGCAACTGTTCCACACGAAAGACAGAAACAAAAGAATCATGTCCACAGTTTCCAGTGGAAGACTGCTTTACTGCAGGCGTAAGTTCCTTAAATAGGGATCTGAACCATAAATCAAATATATATTAAGATATACCCTTGGGAGGGTAAGGGTTGGACCAGTTATGGGATCCGAGTTACAAATGGCAGTTGTTATACCTCTCCTAGAGGTACAGTAAAAGGGCTGTAGCACCAGTATTCAATACACTGGCCCCAACCAGTTAGCCTCCCCAATTCGAGACATGCAAAAAGTCTTCATTGTGGGCAGCACCAGGAGCATCATAGGACTCTACTGCTGAGCAGTAGAGTTAGTCCTCTAGTTGTGTCAGAGGCTCTGAGGCCACAGTGATAAAGTAGACCATGCAAACGTGCGAGGAATAAATAAAAAGCACTATTTGGGATAGTGCTGTTCTGTTGCTTCAGATGTTGATCCTTCTAGCCAAACCCAATCTGACGTTCCCTGCTCACCACCTTATTATCTAATTCTGTAAGGCCTATTAGAGGCGTTTGATAGGTTGATCACTGCATCCTCTTCAATTGATTCTGGGAGGTTGGAATCAGGGACAGTGCACTCGCGGGTTCTCAATTTTCTTCCTAATAGATTGTTTCAGGTGTCACTTTCATAGTTCATCTCGTAAGTCCTAAACCATGAGGTACCTCAGGGATCTATTTGATCCCCCTTACTGTTCAATCTCTGTATCCAACTTGGTTTTCTCCTGTGGTTTTGATCAACTGTTATATGCTGATGAAACTCACATAGTAATAAAGATAATCAAGATTGTTTACAAGCCTACCTCAATATTCTGCGGTTGTCTCTCCAAGCTTGAAGGTTTGGTAAGTGTTAATACTACTTTAAAAAACTTGGCTGGAAAAATGAACAAATTCTCACTCTTATGGATTAAGTCAAAGCAGTGACAAAGAGCTACTATTTTCAGTTATGCTCTTTGAAGCATCTTTTATATATGTTCTCATTTCCTCCCAAAGTGCAGGTTAGAAATGCATTTGTTTCATCACATCTTGGTTGTGGTAATTCCATCCACCTTTGTCTCCCAGAGTAATTTATTTCCCAAACTTCAACTCATTCAATTGGGCTCGTTGGTGCTCAGATTGAAGATGAGAAACCATACAAGTCCATCACTGGCTTCCTTTCTTGGAACGCATGTGAAACCTGCCATCCTCTTTACTTCTATGTGCTTGGTGCACAGAACTATCTTCACTTTATTTGGCTCTGTTTTAGATTCCAAGACCAATTGTTGTTGGCCATTGAGCACATTGAGGTTACAAAGTAAATTCCTCCTCGCTGTTCCTGAAGACAGCTTCCAAACTTTTGGGGATTATGCTTTCCCCATTGGAGTGGCTAAGGTGTGAGCAGTAGAATATAGGCAGATTGCAGACCATTGTGACTTTAGGAAGGAGCTACAGATATAGTTATTCAAACATCGCATGTAGATGTTCTTTTATGGTTTCTTCTTGGTTGTAATGTCTTTCAAGGTGTGATTACATTTCTTACGGTCATGATACCTGTTTGAGGGGAATGTAGCACTTTACAAAACACTTAAACTGAAAAGTAAATTTGACACTCCCTGGCTTACTTCTTGTCCTCCACTGTTGATCGGTGACCTGAACTTGGTGCCTTCTCCCCTTCTATTGATCATATATCAGACCTAATTTGCCTGTATCTCTCGTCTATGATAACTCTTCCAACTTGCATGTCCTCTCCTGTTGATTTGAGGTCAGCAGTGAGTCTCCCTGATACAATAAAAAGCTGCTGAATGTTAATGCTTTAACTAGCTGTTCTAAAGCTTTGGGATCATTTGGGTAGAATTCTATTCCTTCAAGTGACAGATCTTCTGTGCTGTTACAGAAGTGGACCAACTATATCCACCATCAATCTTGGCTGCACCACAAAAGGAGAGCATATGCCCAAATTGCTAGGTCATGCGCCCTCTGCACTGGATTACAAGCCTACCCAAGACACTAGTCTTAACTAGTGAAGTACAGCTAGGTCCCTATTGTTCCTTTCAACTAGGGTCTCATGTCGAAATAGTTCAAACACTAAGGGAGCATAGCTAGAACAATTAAAAAAAAGTGATGGATCAAAATGTTTTAGCCTATTCCTTTTATCCACTACTAATTCCTCCTGGTAATATTCCATTCCAATGTTTTTTAGTTCAGCTGTGCCATTCAAGGAAAGGACCAACCACATGCACCCCAAAAAGAGAAATGCATCTTGGACTGCTATGACATGAGTAGCTTCAGAAACGACTTAGACGCTTTAGACATCATTTTAAAGGTGCAATACGAGTCCCAAAGCACACCTTGTCTTGACCTACATCTACTTGGGAAAAGGAAAGCCATGGCACTCCTCTGTCTGAACTGCAGGATCTTGTACTTTCAGTAAGAGTGTACGTGTGTTGCATCTTTGTACAGATTTGAATTGTGCATGTTAGCCGTCTGATTTCTGCCAAAACTGGAGCTGTGAAGCCTGCTGTGTAGAGCAAGGAAGTTCCACACCTTGGTACTGGAAGGGGTGTTTGGTTTTTGAGAGAGAGGTTGTATGAGCAGTTTAGCAGATGCCCTCAAAACTGTAAAACGGCAGGAAAAAGAAAGGACAGAAACAGCTGAGGCCCTTAATCATGCCCAGGTCCCCTCCATTGCCGTAATTAAAACATTTAATGGCCTGAGTGTTCATGGGAAGCAAATGCTATGGATAAAGGGAGGGCTAGCAGGAAGGTATCTTTCTGGTCAGGAGCTAACCTAGTTACCTACTTTGATGGCGAATGACAGCTTCAGACTCAAACAGGAGAGGGTTAGTGCATTCTGAACAACAGATCAACATCCCTTGGGTGTGTTTGCTGGTGCATTACAAGGGCATGTATTGTCCTGTAAAAGGGCATCTCTTTGATCCTGACAGGAATCTTGGTAAATGGGTTCTAAGTGACCCGTTAAGGGAACCTAGGCGCTGTGCTCTCTCTTCAAGCTAGAGCTCAGCTAAGGTGCTTTCTGTGTCTTGTTTTGAAGTGACGCCGGGCTGTCTTTGCAACACAGTTCAAGGTTTGGGAATCAAAGTGAATGATGGCTACCTGAACCCTAAAATGTGATGGCTGAGGACCACGTGGCGCCCTAATGGAAGGCCTGAGGCCTGCCTATTCTCTTGGCTTGTTTGGCTGGTGTAACCTAAAAAAGACGGGAGCCTCAAATAGGTAGACTGTAACAATAAAGATATACAGAAATATCTACATTCAAAAATATTAATGTGAACCTTTCACACCACCAAGCACTTATTACTCCCGTTCTGCATTAATTGGGAATTGAGTTGAGCTGGAACTTCAGATTTTTTAACAGGGGAACATTTTGTAGGTAGAATGTTTTTGCGTAGTCTTTAGTTTATTTGGTAAACATTAACTTTTCTAGCCTATATTTTTGAAGCCTTCTTTTAACATGATACTTAGAGCGATATGATGTCACTTATATAGGCAAGGCCTACTTATCTGTTTTGGATGATAAGGTGGCACCCGTACAAATCGTGCGTAAAGTACTAATGCGGCATCACTTAATGGCTGGTGTTTTTCTCTCAAAGTGATGTAGGATACTCAAAAAGGTAAGGCCTGAAGTGCTCGTCTCCTCCAAGGAATGTGGTATAATTTCTAAAGGTGATTCTGGAAGTGCTAACTGTGGTATCCTAGTTACCAACTCCTAGGTGAGTGAGCAGAGGCAGTTGTGGAGTGTGAAGCCGGAGGAAGGTTGTACCTGCCTGTTCTCTCCTGCAATAAATGTTACTACTGTTCCACTAACCATGTCAATGGTCATTACAAAGTGGCGACGATCAAGGAAGATCTTCAGACACGTGTTGCCAAGCCAGCGGCACCTTCCTGATGTTTCCTGATGCGAGGAGAGAATGGGTAGAGTGGCTTCGTGTGAGAAGAACCTCCCGCTGTTTACTCGGACGTGAAGGTGTGGAACGCCAAGACACTTCTGTGGAACCGCTGCACTGTATCCAGGACCCTTTGAGGTCGAATAAATTGAGCCGGCCCCAGGTACGAGGTGGTTGGTGTCAGCGAGAGCCGTTGTAAGCTCGTGCAAGTTAGGGGAGAGGATGTGGTCTGCCGGCTAGATTGCAGACTTTGGTGCTGGAAATCAAGGTTTGAGCCTCGGGGCCGCGACCACATCCTGTAATTCTGGACAAATCACTTAATCTCCCCGTGCCTGAATGCGTCCTCGTGTAACGTAACTGGTGCTCATTTAAAGCGCTCCAATACCTTTGGGTCGAGTTTGCGCTATATAAATCTAGATTAAAAAAAATAATAATAAATTGCGCATGAGGTGTGGAATGCTCGAAGGCTGAACTTTGCCTAGGTACGTCTGTTGGTGGTTGCCGAGCGACGCAATGAAGTGACTCACGACGTCACACGTACGTACGTCATAGCATTACCGTCATTTTGTCTAAGTATTTTCTTCAATGTAGGCACCCCAGGCAAGTCAGCTCGTCACCTCCAATATCGGTGATGCGCACACCAGTTTTTCAGATTTCGAGTGCTTGGTATGTCCTGCAACCTTGACCTGCTCACGTTCAGGTCACGCTGCATGTCAATTCTGATTTCTTGGTGATGCGCACACAATAGAAGTAGTGCGTTCACCAAGAAATTAATGTTTTATCTGAAGTACTCTTCACCTGTGCCTCAGGGGCGGCCTTAGGCATGTGCAAGCTGTGCACCTGCACAGGGCCGCCAAACCCCAGGGGCCGCCACGCCAATATATATCCTTAATATAATAATCCTCTGAGGATGGATACATATTTGCTTGGCGGCCCCTGGCAGGGATTTGGCGGCGTCCGGCTCTGTTCCACTTCCAAACACCCTGACCCCCCCCCCCCCTCCCCCCATCTTCACTGGTCTCCGCGCCTGCGTTCCACCTGGGGCCCCCTACCTACGCTCCCTGCCCAGGGCCGCCATGAGCCTAGAGCCGCCCCTGAGTGCATATTCGGTGATACCACACCAGCAGTACAAGAAGGTACACGTAAAAAGTGCGTAAGTCCACATATTGGGGGAAATTTTATTTGAAGTTCCTTGCATATCTTTACCTTTTCTCACCGTCAAAATGTTAAGTAAACCCTGAGGCAACATGAGTTCACAGAATTATGGGCTTACTCCACCTGTTCCATTTCTGGCTCATCCGGGCGAACCAATTTTAAAGTGGCCTGAGTAGAAGGATTATTTTTTAAATTACATTTCTGCTCTCGAAGAAGAAAATGAGGATGAGTTTTCAGCCTCCAGGAAGAAGATGTTGTTACATAGTTTAGGGCCGGAGGGTCTTTGCGTTTTTAATCAAGTGGAAAATAAAGTTAGACCCAGTGGAAATACCAACGTTTTTTTGGAAGCATAAGAAGACTATGATGCTCATTATCACCCCACTGTTTGTGTTGCCATAGACAGATACTCATTCTTCTAGAGGAAGCAGGCAAGCACTGAAAGTGTAGAGGATTACATTGCTTCCTTAAAGAAGCTGGCCATTTCGTGCAAATTTGGACCACTACATGATGACTTTATAAGGGACCAGTTGGTTATGCATTCTAGTAGTTCTGGGATCCAAGAAAAACTATGGGTATGTGGTGAAGCTCCTTAAGCAGAAGTCACTGCTTTAATTAAAAAAGCAGAAATGTCCAGAAGGTGTGCCAAATCGGTTCTTAAAAATGATGGAGAAGTTGTGGGGAATGTTTCTACCCTTCCTAAGAGTGAAAGCAAGAAGGGAGATGTGCCTAATTTCAAGGAGACGAATGAGAATAAAGTAGTTCAAGATGTGAAGAGTCCTACATGTTTTAGATGTGGCAACAAGGGTCTCTTTGCTAGAGATAAGAACTGTCCTGCCTGGAAATCTAAATGTGCTTTTTGCGGTATAATGGGTCATTTCGCCCAAGTATGCAGAAGAAAGTTAAACAGGGATGGAAAGAAACACGTGATGTGTGTATGTGAAAATTGTGTGGAAAACAATGGGGACACCGATTCTTCAAGTGATGATGGTATATTATGTATTGAGGAGGAGGGATGTTTTGGTGATGTTGTCTTAGGTGTTGGTGAAATCTTCTAAAAGAAACCCCAATGTGACATAACTATCGAAGGAGTGCAATTTCATATTGTTGCGTATTCTGGGTTGCCAAACACCATTATTCAACTGAAGATATGGGGGACAAATTGGCAGGTGTATTGAATAAAGAGTTAAGACCTACAGACATCCATCCTGTTACATTTACGGGTGAGGAAATTCCCATGGTAGGATTTGTAGAGGTCGTTTTTGAATTTAAGAATAGGACTGCCAATGGGAAGCTATATGTAGCTGAGATAAGCCCTTCAGTTTTAGGGTGAAGGGACCAAGGAGCTGTAGGTATCATCCTGAATCCCAATAAGAGAGATCAAGTATTGTTGTTAAATTACCAGGACCAATCATTGGTGGAAACCTTGAAGAAGAAATTCCCTAGTTTATTCTATAGCAAAGTAGGGAAGATGAACACAAAATATTACTCAAGGAAGGACTGTTCCTGTTTGTCATTAAGCATAGGGGTTAGAAATGGAGTTATGGTGGAGTTGGATTCTTTAGAGGAGAAGCGTATAGTAAAACCTGTTGAAAATGTGTAGTGGCTGGCCCCATTAGTTGTAGCTCGGAAACCTGATAGCCGTCTTCGTTTGTGTATTGACCTGAGAGACCTCAACAGGAATATTGTGGTTGACAAATTTCTTCTCACTAGGATTGACAAACTATTAGCTCAGTCCCAAGGAGTAAAATGGTTCTCCATCATAGACTTGACCTCAGCCTATCACCAGGTCCATTTACACCCTGCTAGTAGGAATTTGACTGTGATTGTCACCCCTTTTGGCTGCTACAGATTTATACGTTTGCCCTTTGGCCTTACGTCAGCCGCTGCTGTATTCCAGAGGTTGAGGCACAGAATATTTAAAGGGAAGAAAGGGGTGACATACTTTCAAGACGACATCCTGGTGATGGGTCGAGACAAGGCTGAGCATGATGGCAACCTGGATTTTGTCCTAAGTAAACTTTCAGAGTATGGTTTAGCTGCTGAATTGAATTTTTTTTATTTACCATGAATCCTGTTACATATTTGGGGCATGAAGTGGGGGACGATGGAATTTTTCCTAAAAAAGATTTAATCAAAGCCATCAAGGATGCTCCCTCTCCAACTTCTAAAGAAGAGCTGAGATCCTTCTTAGGATTGGCAGAGTTTTACACTAAATATTTGAAAAATGTTACCTCAAAAACACTCGCCTAAAGGGAGGTTTTGAAAGTAAGACAAGAATTTAAATGGAATTAGAACTTACAAAAGGATTTTATTGGAATTAAAGATTAATTATGCAATGCTTTTCCTTTGCAGGAGTTTGATCCACTTGCTCACAGCATTATAGCCACTGGTGCAAGTGGTAAAGGCTTAGGTGCTGTTTTAACTCAGAAGAATGTAATGGTTGAGGAATCCACTGTAGCTTTCACTTCAGGAGCTTTGACAGCTGCTGAAGGCAAATTTTCAGTGATAGATAAGGAAATGCTGCCCGCTGTCTGGGCTATGGAAAAGTTTAGGCAGTACATTTGGGGATCCAGGTTTACCATTCACACGGACCATAAGCTTGGTATCCTAGTTACCAACTCATTGGTGATTGAATGCCACACTAACCTCTTTCAAGGAATATCAGTCAGTCACCCATACAGGTGATGTAAGAAGTGTTTACCCCCGAGTGAAGTGGTGTTATGCATATACGTGAGCTGTGCATTCCTTCTTTCCTCCAAGGGATGTGGTATCATTAAGTGCCTTAAGCCTTGTAAGAGAATGGAAGACTCCATAAATATCCCAATACAGTCCACTAGTGTATGCTCTGGATTGCCTTTCTCCTCCTAGACTTCTGCTTTGACCAGTACAGGTAAGGCTTGGGGTGCTAGGATCCTTTAAGGGATGTGTAATCAGCTCTACAGTGTAGGCCTGGGTGCTTGTATTGTCCCAAGTGGTCTGCCACCGTACCTTCAGCTCCAAGCTGCCTATGCCAGGTGGTTAAGGCTGGACGGGGTGCCCAGACATAGAGCCACAGAAAACACTTTTTGCATAATTTTGTGCTCCTGCTGTTGATCTGACTGTACACAGCTCAGCAAGCGCTTTGAAGGCCCTCCACTAGGAGAAAATAACTAGAAACCTCTGGGATTTGATACATTTCTAGGTCGCACATCTCCTCTACTGTAGACAAGGCTTTGGCATTTGAAATGTTTGCCAGTGGCGCTCGTTAATGAAGTCCTTCCAGATGCTTGTGCCAAAGGTTTGTGTCAAGGTGGCTGTACCAAGAGATTCTGTCAAGTGCCGGCAGGGTGTTCCTAGTGCCATCGAAACTATGGCAAGGGTCAAGTCCCAGCTGCCTATGTTACTAAGGTGGTTGTGTCAAGTCAGGGGCAGTAGCCCCTAATTGACAAGCAGTCAGTGCTGGCAGCTAACACGACAGCTATGACGTCATAAGCCGTCCTTCCTGTCCTAATCAAAGCCTCGTTGGTCTGAAATGGCTAAGACTACGGCAAGAGGTCCCGTTTCCCTTCACTCCCTCTTTCATTCTGTCTCATGTCTTCCACGTGTGTTCTTCACAGCAATTTAATTCCAAGATGTCCGCCCAAGTTTCTTCAACCTTGCTTGTTTTCTTATTCTATATCAGTCATTCAGAGCTCTTCAAGTTGCTCGTGAAAGCACAAAAAACATTTTTAGGACTTTTCTGAAACTGGTGCTAGCCTTTCAACTTAGTTGGAAGTGTGTTTATATTCGGAGCTGTGTGCTACAAATAACTTGTGATCTACCCTTTTCTTTTGTTTCTTCTTGGTGGCGCTCGCACAGTGTGTTTTGAAGGAAATCTGAGGGAAAGTGACATGAGATAAGGTTATTCGTAGTTTCTGGTTGCTCGAGGAGTAGCGATATTGGGGCCACTAATTTGCAGTTGAGGCATCATTCTGTTATGCATGCAGAGGTATTGTATTAAAGTGACCTTTTATAGTGCTTTATACCCTCAGCACTGCAGAACGTTTGTGAATGGGTGGAAGCTAGTCCATGGCAGTGCTTGGATGGAAGACTGTGGGGCAGATTTATGTTGGTAATGCACCACGTTTGCGTCACGCAACTGCGGCGTAAACGTGGCGCATCCCTATGACCAATTTACAACGTGACGCATCTAGGCAGATGCGTCACGTTGTAAAGCCCTGCGCCACATGTGGGCGTTCCGGCGCAGGGTGGGCGTTCCAGGGCAGGTGCGCCTCGCAAAAGTGGCTGAGTGAAATCTATAAGATTTCACTCAGTCACTTACAGGCCAATGCTGCGTCAAAACCCTGCGCCTGCTTGAAGCAGGCGTAAGGCTTGAGGCAGCATTGGACAGATAGGGCACCCCCGAGCCTTGCTGGAGCTGCGTCGCGCTTGCAACGCAACTCCAGCAATGCGCCACCTTTACGGCACAGATGCGTCACACATCTGTGCCGTTTTGGCACCATGGTGCGCCGCATTGTAAATGCGGCGCACCATGGGTGGCGGAGCTGCGGCGCAAAATAACTGGTGCATCCCTGAGGATGCGCCAGTTATCATAAATCTGTGTGTCTTACATGTGGCCTACTACATGATTAGTGTTTTGAAGTGCACGGGGGCCACATTTGTGCTCTTGCCATATTATTGTTGCTGCACCTTGACATGTATTAAAATGAAAAGGAGTGAAAGACAGGCTGCTCAAGCATATGTTTTAGTGCTTATGTCTAAGCATATGTTTACTGTGCTTATGCTTAAGCATATGTTTAACTGTGCTTATGTTTAAGTGTGAGTTCAGTAAGGCCTAAACAGGAAACATTTTGGTGTCATGCATTTATAACAGACACTGCTTATACCGCTCATACCATGTCACAGCGAATGTGTTGCCGTGTACAAGCATGAGCGTTGGAGACAAACGTGAGACTAGAAACGGTTTAGCATGCAGATACTTTCTATCTTTAGATTGCTCTGTATCATAAAGTTTAAACACCCTGAATATGTAACAGAGGAAATCTGGTCAGAGGTGAAGGGTGCTACCACTGGGAAGTGTAATCTCCCATCAACAATAGTATATACTCTGAGAGTCCACCCAGGGGCAGCAGAGGAGCAAACCACGGGGATGGACATTATATAACTAGTAATGTATATGCTCTGAGTACAAGTTGTGTCAGGATATCTAATTACTTGAGTGAAGGAGTTGGTCAAATACTTAGGTGTAGTGTTACACAGCAAGACACAGAGGCCTTGATGAGGCTAACTTACTTCCCTGCAATGAAGTGACTGACAGTTCAGATCAGATGAGAGTCCTTCCAAATTTCCTTTTTCTATCCATAAGTATACCACTTGGGCTTGAGGAAGCTTTATTTCAACCTTCAGATCATTATTGACTTTTGTTTGGGACGATAAGTAATCACAGATAAGGTGGGAAGACATGCTGCTCCCTTACGAAAGAGTGGTTTTCGAGGTGCCTGACTTAGAACTAGCTCAGTGCCACCATGCTAGGTACTGATACCACCCAGACAGAAATAACCGCCCTCCCTCTTTGGAATTCCGTTAACACCTGGATTTCCAAGACCTACAGGGGACGTAACTACAGTAGCAGCTACAAACTGGGCATGGAAAACACTAAACTCATGATCTAGACTCTCGCTCCTATAATCACTGACATGACAATGCCTCTAACCCACAACACACTTTTCCCACTCACCACAGAGCCCAGGGAGATACAGACACTCACCCGACAGGGTTGATGGCCTCGGAACACCTCTTCTCCGAAGGGACATTTATCCACAGAGAAATTCAAGGGTAGATATAACCTCACCCCTTTGATATATTCACATTCTTCTGCATCAGAAATACGTTCCAGGAGAAGATACCTGGTTGCCTGAGGAGCTCCCTGGATTTAAGCCACTGGCCTAGCTGATCAGATCCGCAGACCCCACAAGATGGATATCCAAACTGTTCACCTTGGATTGTGCTTCAAAAGTGGTGGAATCAACTGAAAGCAGGCGGGCCTGGTAGTCAGAGATTGGGGAAAAGATGACCAAGGTAGAGTGGACATACTGTTGTACACAGATCAAGATAGTCTTCATGAATCACAAACAACTATTTCATTTTAAGTTTCTGTATAGAGTGTATTTCACCCCTCAGAAACAACATAGAATAGATCCCTCTAGATCGCATAACGTTCTGGGATGTTGGGTGGCCCATAGGAGGTCTCTCCATCTTGCCATGTCCTGTCCCCCAATTTCTACTTGTTTGAGCAAAGTCGTTTAAATAATTTCAAACATGATAGGGAGTTAAGTCTAGAGGAAACCATTGACAAGTATATTGGGTTACCTTAAAATAATCCCATATGGGAATAGACGAATCGAGCTACGATTCTATTAACGGAATACAACATCGCTGTGCAGAACCACTAAACTTAAAAGAGAGGACTAGCTTAAGGACATGATCATATGTAATGACATATCAGAAATGTACAACCACACACATCCAAGTCTGAAGACATATTGGGCCCACTAAGGCCATACCTTGCTACAAGAAGCGCTATTGAGTTACCAGTCCGTACCGATAACTCCCTTAGAAAGGCAGCTGCTTCCACAGAGCAAGGTTGAAATTAAAGTGGCCTATAGGAAAATGGTGCAGCAAGAAGTTATAGGCAGTAGTAGAGGTGCCTTAACCTTGGATGTTTCTGGAGTTCAAGGTGTTCCCTAGCTACGAGGACAAGATTGACGAGATCACCCCCATTCTGATTGCAAAACTGTTTATGCAATTTAGATATCAGACCCTACCCATTATGACCCTCTGTGGCAAGCGGGCAAATGAGAACCACCAGAGAACAGAGTGTCTGGCATGCAATGGACTTCTAGATGATTTGCCCCACTTTTTATTTTTTGTAGTTCAGAGGAGAAATTGGCTGCAACTCTTGTGCAGATCTCTAGGTATTAGGAGTTACCTGGTTGCTACCAGAGCATCCTAAGATCTGACACCTCTAGGTTGGTGGTGTTTGTGGCAGCAAGATACCTCCAGGCAGCCTGAATATGGAGGTCAAAGTGTATCTGTGCTATAGAAGCAGAACACCATAGGAGAGCCACCAAGGGGGGCCTAGGAGGTCTTCAAATGTGCAACGAAAGCCATGTTGCAGCCCGGGGGACTGATTATAGTGGGTAGGTGTGTGAAATCATTTTAATAACTCTAAATGTTCCTTTTGAAGGAATGTCCTAAACAGCAGAATTTTATCTTTCTAACCAGATCCATCATGTATTGTTTATTGTTGGTTTTAGGTACTTCTTCTATGTTTTAAGCTGTCTCAAACACTGTTTTGTTTGTAAATCTTTCATGAATTTAATCTTACTCTTTAGCTGAGAGATTAGATATTGCACTATGCATTTTATTCCTTTATAATGGCCAGTGGATTTGAGTCTCCTCCTACGGGTAATTCTCGGTATGCCGGCTGTCATAAGTGACAAATTCGAAGCTGTTATAGGGCTTTCTCTGTAGGTTTTTGCTTTTTTGGCACCTTGTTTTAGTGTGTAGTTATTTTATTGAGAGCACTTTATTGGATCCTTCAAACAATTTGTGCTTAAGATGGCATTTTGAAATTGTATTAGTTCAATCAATTGCATTGCAGCAAATTGTGTTTTGTAATTTATTATGTTTTATTAAAGTTTTTTATGTGTTCACTGTTAGAAATGGGGACTCTAGTTGGCAGGATCAGTTGATAAAATAAAAAAATTGAAATGTCTAAGTGTGACAGGAAGTCTGTGCCCTTGTCACTGGATAGTCCTCCCTCTTTTACATCGAGAAGGGCTGATTCTGTTCCTCCACGGGCTCTAAATCTTGAATTTTAATCACGTTTGTCCATTACTATATGCTTTGTTAGTTGGTGACTACATTTGCCACTACTATTTCTCTGCGGTTGTATGGGAGACAGGAGTGTTGTTTGTGAATTGGGTTTCCTTGCCAGTGAGTTTCTCTAGGACCAGCGAGATCTATATATACTTTCATTATTCAGTGTCCAGTTAGCGCTCACTTTGTTAATGCCTTGATTTACACTTCTCATTGTTTCACTACCATTGTAGTGTTGCTGACCTCTAATGTATTAATCCTGTTATTTACGCCACTACAAGACATATTACTTCAACTTCTTATCTCCATGTGGAGGCGTAAGTGAGCTCCATGAAGTACTAACAACACCTTCACTCCTCTTCTTTATCACAGCTGCTGTTTAATACAAATATATACATCTTATGAACTTTACTATTGTACTGCTGTTATCTATAAATGTTTACCTACTGTCAACTACACATTAATCCCTTAGGGTAATAGAGTTATACAAATGTTTATAGCTCTTATTGCCTCTCTGTTGTATTTATGTCATTTCTCTTCCACTTCGTGTTTCTATGTAAATTCTTATCCTGTCATCCTTAATTGTAAAACGCTCTCTCACTCTTCAGGGCCTAGCAACGCTATCACAAAAACGCTAAAGTCAAAATAAATCAAGGTATAAAGATTCCCTCAGCTTTTTGATTTTGGCTATTGTGGTCTGCGCTAGTGCCCGTGGAAGGGTTCTGATCACTATTCAGGATAGACAGCCCCTGGGCATTGTGGAGATTGCTTGTTGTTGATGGTGTTGAATGGCTCTTGGTAGTTTCTGTGTCGGCTTGATGCGCTCTAGTCTGTGACCATCGGCATGTCCCTATTTTGTGTGAGAGCGGGCCATGGATTTCAAGGCAAAATCTGCATGTTGGGAAATGCTGTTTGTCCCCATTTGTAGAAAAACCCTCACGATTTACTTCTCAAACAAGTAAGTATATGTGTGTTTATGAAATGTTATGCCATCACATTGTCCCCTTCACTTCCCCATTGTTTACGGTTAGGTAGGGCGAGCTTAGCTACGAATCTGTTAGTCCTGACGTGGGCCAGTGACCCGGAGTGGCTTCGTTGATTGGCTAAAACATGATGGCTAAACGATGTGGGGATAATTAAGGTCCCCTGGCATCGCTTTGTTTTTACCCTTATCAAGGAGCTCCTCACATATATGAGGTCTGGGGTGTTTCCCTTGATAGTCTGGCTTTTTTGTTCTTATCTACATCTTAAATCCCTTCTTATATTATTGAGAGCTTCCAATGTTGGTTGAGCCTATCCTGACGAAAAGACATGTCAGTGATAAGATAGATCCCGATAATGAGGCATTCCACAAAGTACGAATGAAAGTCCCTCTATCCACTGAAAGGCATATCACAGAGAGGTAGGATTTGGTTCCTGAGTCGATTTGCTATAGTGTTTGTGACATATAGTTCGGTTGGTAGGGTGCTCTAGTGAGCCTCTTTTTCCTCTCACTTCCATATTCTATGAAGATTACTTAGACTACAACTGATGCTTTCCTCTGTCATTTTTTTGAAAAGTCTAATTTCCAACTTTATTTTGGATTGGACATTGTATTGGTGCGCTTTCTAAAGACGTTAGATGTTCCTTTTGTTAGCTCTATCCCTACTGTGCATCTGTACCCAGACCTTATGTAATCACCGGAAGAAGGGGTTTCAGAAATACTACTGAAAGAGGGGCTTTGGCTCCACCCGCATATTAGTACTCTTGTGTACAGAATTTTGGTGGGCAGAACGTGTGTGTTGCCACTGAAAAAAGAGTGCTTGTACTGCAGTTTTTACCTTGTGGGAAAGCTTATGTTCAATACATCAGGACTCTGTTAGTCAATGATGCATGCCTGTGATCAAGACTATAGGCCTAGTCTATTTAATATGAAAAGGTATGATGAATACAGTAGGCCGCCTCACCTATTTATTGCGAAAAACAAATGTTAAGCCAATAGGCTTTTAAGATTTAATTACTATTACTCTGAGTTAAAGGCAGCAGGGATACATTTTGTTATTGCAATTTCACATATCAAATGTGTAGGCAACTTATTTGGTTCTTATTACACCTCTGGACAAATCTGAGGGGTATGCGATTTCCGCTTTAATAATTCTTGCAAGAAATCCCATTGGAAAGCCTACATCCGCCTTTCGCTATCTTGCCCTGTAATTGATGGCACTTGTCTAACCATATGTGCACATCTGCCTGAAAATACCTACCAGCCCCTTAGTTTTCCATTTTCTTCCTGTATGGCCCACCTTTAGTTTTTTCCTTCTCCTTTTTTTATGTTACTTTTTTAGAGAATTCTACAACTCTTCAGACAGTGATAACAGGCTGCTTGATTGCCACCTATTTCACCTGCAGTGCACTGTATCTCAGGCCAATAACTCTAAACCAAGCGACCATTATGGAATGATTTGTCCATAATGTATTAATTGTTTTACCACCCCAAAATGGCCAACAATTTGTTTCTCAACGAGGCAGCCATGCTGTAACTTTAAAACAATGATACACTATGCACAATACCATTACAAGAGGGCCACCTGCTGCTATGTTTAATTGTATTTGTTATTGCAGGCATTTGCTTGCCACGTTTAGACAGAAACATCTTTTCAATTTTCTACCTTTAGTCTTTTAGTTTATCTTGCACCTATTGAGATTCTGTGTGTTTGTTTTATTGTGGTTGTGTCAATGGGTGAAAGCAAAAGTCAGTTGGTGGATTAATGGATGCAAGAGTGCAAGAACGAGAGCCAGAGCGCATGTGTGAGGTCTTTTTAACTGTCTGAATTCATCAGTGTCTCAACCAATCCTGTAGGAATGAATGCTTATTAGATTTTTCTTTATATTCCACCGTCATTTTTTCTCTTTGTCCATTTTCTAAATTTCTTTTCTATTCCCCCCTTTTCTGTATCCCTAATTTTCTTTTCCATCCTTTTGTTTTCTCTCCTATTCAGCTCTGTGCCTCTAGTTACCCATCTTTTTTGTTTCATTATTTATTTCTAGGTTTTCTTTTCTTGATCTTTTTCTTCATGTTATAATCCCTTTCTTTCCATGCATCTTTTACTTTTTTCTGGCGGAAATTAGCTTTTTTAGATTTGCACCCAGTACAATATTTTTCTTTTTATCCAATATTAGGGTATCTTTCATAGATTCAAATTCTTGAATCATTCACTGTCGCCAAAGTGGGAGTCCCACGGTACATATAATAAAGCAGTAAATATTAACTTCCATAGGCTATCATGGACGTAACCATGTATTCAATAGCCTATCAACCTCCTTTTATAAAAAGGACCAAACTCAAAACAGGACCAATCAGCACCCAGCACCCTCTAGAACCTTCCCATGAGAGGCTGAATCCCTCAGATTTTCACAGCACATCGTGTGTAAGGGATTCTCCCTGAGCTCTGCTCAGTTCTTCAACTTTTCTCAGATAAGTCTTGTTTCTATATTTATATAGAATAATGCCTGATAAAAAGGATTATTTAGACCTTGTAAATCCTGCGGAAAGAAAAGAGTACACGTTGATGATACCCACAAGGATTGTATCTATTGCCTTAATCCCCCTCATGAGGCAAAACAGTGTTAAATATGCCAAACCTTTTCAACAAAGACCCTTAAAGACAGATAGGGAAGAGTTTTATTGTGGCTGTGGAGGAAGCAGAGTGCTTCATCAGATGTTGAGGTCGACACGTCCTCAAAGACTCATAAGTGGCCCAGGTCGCCTGAGGGTCAGCCTGAAGAAAGCAGGAAACATTCTAAAGTCTCTCATCTGACCAGAAAATCTCTAAAAAAGGAGAAACAGCCTAAGGTCTCCTCAGAGATCGGTTCCCTTCATTCCTCAGGGACATCTAAGGAAAACCCGGAATCTTCAAGTCATTCCAGGCACAAAAACAGTCACAAATCCTCATCGGCGTCACACTCGCCATTGACGCCTACTACTTCAACAACATCGACAACAACAACTCTATCGTCGTCGAGAATGTCGACAGCGCTGACTACTTCAATGGTGAGTATTAAAGGTCCCATACTGTCGACATTACCCCTCTTGTCGACAACGACTCCGTCGACGAAGGCACCACCATTGACAAAGATTTCATCATCGACCAGACTGTCGACGAAGACTTCATAGTCGACCAAGACTTCATAGTCCACGAGTGCCCCATCATTGACAACGACGCCATCGTCGACTGCTCCTTCATCATCGGTGAAAGCGGCAGCGTCGACGACAACTCCACCCTTGACGACAATCCCGCCATCAACGACAATAATTCCACCATCGACGGCTTCGACGAAGTCATCATCAACGATAATTTCAATTTCGTCTATGGGCCCGCCAACTCCATTTCTGCAAGCTGCACACATTGAATTTCGAACACCTAAAATTTCTCCACTACCTCCAAGTCATCTGTTAGATGTGGAAAACACTGATGATGATGATGGCCCGTTTGGGAGTGCGTTTTTAGCCGTTCCGAACTCAACGTGAAGTTTCAGGAAGAGGATGAAGACTATTACGATGACGGGCAATACTATCAACAGTATCCAGTCCCTCATACACAATATCATCAATTCAGATTCTATGAACAGCCGAAGCAACAACCTGCTCAACTGCCTCCGTCCCTAATAGTGGACCTACAAAGTATGTTGGCAGATTACATAATTAAGTTTCCTCCTCAAGAGGACAACGTCACAGTGCCACCCCTCCACTGGTGGCTCCTCTGACACCACACCACTTCTTGCCACGCTCAGACTGATGCCACATCCCATAATTCCTCTGTCTCCTAGAGAGGGTCCTACCACCTCTGAAGAAGAGCCTGAGGAGGGAGAAATCCATGATCCTCCTTCGCCTACGGATGAATGGGATGATTATGTAGAACCAAAACTGACCCCTCCTCCTCATCGTCCTTCAGACTCACCTCCGGAGGATATTGGAGGTTTCCATAATATAATGGACAGAGCTACAGGCAGATTCCACTTGCCTACAGTTGTAAAACAATAGGATTGCTTTCTGTATGGTTTTAAAGAACAATCAAGAAAGTCAGTCAGGTCAATACCTATCATAGATTATGTTTGGCAAGAGGGTATTAAGGTAACGAAGATGCCAGCTTCCGTGGTTCTGGTGCTACCAAGACTAGACTAAAAAATACAGGGCACCAGAGGATTCTCCTGCATGTCTCACAGGTCATCCCAAGTCGGACTCTGTGATCTCACAGGCAGCCCGAAGGAGATCAAAGACCCATCTACTCCCATCACATCTCCACCGGATAAAATGGTCGCAGTTTAGACTCAATTGGAAAATGATTTTCCTCAATGGTGTCAATTTCTGTCAAAGCTTCTAATGCTTTGACCATCTTGGGCTGCTACGATCGGCAAATGCGGTCCGATATGGGGACAATGAGAGACCTTATTCCAGAGGAAAATAAGGAAGACTTTAATAAGATCCTTGCAGAAGGAGAACGTGCAGCGGCTGAAATCATAGACTGTGCTATGGATATAGCCACTACAAGCTTTCGCCAACTAGCGGTGCGGCTGTTCTAAGATGCCAGTGGTGGCTAAGGGCAACATCCTTTCTCCCAGAAGTACAGTCAAAAATTCTAGACATGGGATTCAACGGCAATAGCCTATTCGTCAATCACATAGATGAAGCTCTTACAACAATAAAGAAAGATACGGACACTGTCAAAGGGCTAGGTACCCTTCAGTAGCGTAAAGTGCCCCTTCGGGGAACTAGAGGCCGTGGGTTTTCTGGATACAGAGGAAACTACCAACGCACCCAGACTTACCAATCCTACCAGCCACAATATCACCAAGGATACCAATAACAATCCTACCGACAACCAACAATAGCTGGTTTCTCCAGACAGGGCTACAGACGAAAGCCAGCTTCTCAAGCCCACGACTCCGGTCGCAAGCAGTGATCATAGCAAGGTACCAGTTACATTTCACCCTTTCCAACCGGTGCAAAGATTTCCAACCATGTCCACCAGTGGTGCAATATCACGTCAGACAAGTGGGTCCTGCATCTCATCTCTCATGGCCACACTTTGGAATTTACCCAAATCCCTCCCAACACTCCACCCAAGGGATCGCACCCCCCTCGTCTTCATTTACTCAAAAAAGAAGCAAAGATTATGCTCCAAAAAGGGGTAATAAAAAAAGTCCAGTTTCCTCAGAGAAGGAAAGGTTTCTACTGCTGTTTCTTCCTTATTTGCAAAAAATCGAGAGAGTGGAGACCTATCTTAGACCTCAGGAATTAAATAAACTCCTCAAAAGTCAAACATTCAGGATGGTCATGCTCTCCAACATCCTGCAATGCCTCAACAGCTGAGATTTCATGATTTCATTGGATCTAGAGGACGCATATTTTCATGTTCGTAATCATCCAAAGCACAGAAAATTCCTCTGATTCACAGTGACTGGTACCCACTATCAATTCCGAATCCTTCCCTTTGGCCTGAAATCGGCTCCATGAATTTTAACGAAGTTTCTAGATCCTGTGGTAGCGCCTTCGTGGAACAAGGGTCATCAAGTATTCCCATACTTAGACAATTGGCTGCTGAAAGATTGTTTAACAAAGGCAGCTAAAGACGATTTTCTTGCCCTGTTCCTCAAATTGGGACTCTCGATAAATCATCAAAAATAATCATTCTTCCCAAGCCAGACAATGACATTTTTAGGGGCCAACTTGAATACCATTCAGAATAAAGCCTTCCTCTCCCAGGAAAGACAGCTGCGGTTGCAAGCGTTGGCACTCAAATTTTCCAGAAAAAAGTATGCTTTTGTGAGAATATTCAAATCTCTGCTGGGAATGCTCTCCTCCGCAATCGACTTGGTACTACTAGCTCGCCTATATATGAGGCTTCTCCAAGAAGAGCTTCAATGCCAATGGGTTCAAACCACACTGTCTTTCGACGATGTGGTAACTATCACCCCACGCATGAAAGATGCATTTGAATGGTAGACACTAGAATCACATCTGTCCCCGGGCCTCTCCTTTCTACCAGTTATTCCAAAATACATAGTGACAACAGATGCTTCTATGGAAGGTTGGGGAGGGCACCTTCAGGACCTGCAGATTCAAGGAAAGTGGTCCTCGACTCAACATCAGATGCTCATAAACAGGTTGGAGTTGAAAGTCATTTTTCTATCCCGTCAGGCTTTCCTACCTCAAATACGGGGCTCATCGGTGATGATCCGCACAGACAACACCACAAGCATTTTTTACATCAACAAGCAAGGAGGAACCAAGTCCCTATCTCTCTCACAAGATGGCCAGCAGTTGTGGAGCTGGTTGACTCTTCATTTAATATCCCTAACAGCAGAGAATGTTCCAGGTGTCCGGAATACCTTGGCGGATGCTTTGAGCAGAACCAAAGACAGTTGCCACGAGTGGAAACTAGAACAGAGCCAACTGGACAGGATATTTGCGGTCTGGGGAAAGCCAGCGTTGGACCTGTATGCGACCCAAATCAACTCCAAATACCGATTCTTCGCAAGCAGATCCCCTCTTCAGAACTCTCAGGGGAATGCTCTTTCAATGCGCTGGTCAGGGATCTATGCATGTGCTTTTCCCCCCATTCCTCTGATACCCAGGGTCCTCACCGAAATTAAATGGGAACACTGTTGCCTTCTTCTAATCGCCCCCAGGTGGCCCAGACAGCATTAGTACACGGAACTGCTCCTCTTATCGGAAGCTCAGCCCATCCACTTGTTACTAACACCAACACTGTTGACCAGGAACCAGGGTCAAATATGTCATCCAGAGCCAGCAGCTGTGCATGCGTGGCTCCTGAATTCTTCAAATTTAAGGATCTGACCAATTCACAGGAATGCAAAGACGTAATCGGTGGATCCAGTGCTGATAACACCAATAAGTCATAGAGACAGAAATGGGAGCATTTTTGTCTTTGGTGCCGGCGTCATAAAGTACATCCATTTCTCTCTGCTTCAGAAGAAGTTTTACCTTATTTGCTATCCTTAGCAAAATCTGGATTGGCATACTCTTCAGTTAAAGTTTACCTTGCTGCTATATCTAGATACAGGTGCTCATCTAAAAACCATCCTTATGCTCATCAAGAATCATAAAACTATTTATGAAAGGACTGTTTCAAACTTTCCTACTTAGCCAAGCTCCACCCCCGGAGTGGCAGCTAAATGTAGCTCTTTCACAACTGCCAAAACAACCCTTTGAGCCCATCTATAAGGCACATATAAAATATTGAACATGGAAGTTGCTCTTCTATTGGCCCTCACATCAACGAGAAGGGTTCGTGAAATACAAGCTTTTACCATAGCTCATCCATTCCTGCTCTTCACTGACAAAATGGTCATTCTCAGGACAAATCCTAAATTCATCCCTAAGGTTCCCTCTCAGTTCCATTTGAACGACCGGGTTATCCTGAAATCTTTCTTCCCGAATCCTTCTACTCCTGCAGAAAGAACGCTTCACACTTTAAACGTCAAAAAATTTCTTAAATTCTACTTAAAAATGACTAAAGCTGTACACAAGTCAAATCAGTTATTCGCAGCCCATGGACAAGGCCAAAGGATGTTGCAGTTTCTAAAACTACTAGCGCCAGATGGATAGCAAACACACTACAATTTTGTCACGACAAGCTGGCAAGCCATTATCAAGGACTGTAAAAGCACACTCCACTCGGGCAGTTTCCACATCAGCCGCTACGTTTGCTGAAGTACCACTGAAAGAAGATCTGCAGAGCTGCAACGTGGAAAACAACACACACACTTACGCAGCATTACTGCCTAGAATCAACACAGCGGGCTGACGCGGCCGTGGGACAGGCAGTGCTACAAAACCTATTTCAATAAGATAAGTCACTTCAAATAGAGAAATTACATAAAAAATATAATATGATACAAACAAGGAATTTATATATGTGTTTGTGGTTTCTTAAAGTCATATAATTGATTAATATGATGATATCAAAATTGAGTATACACACCATTACCTTGGGTGTTTGCATTATCACTGCAGCACTTTTCTTTTTTCAAAAGAAACAATTTTGTGAATACATTGAAGGATATTATTAGCACTACCCACCGTCCACTTAAGTGCTTACTAGTATGATGTATGATGTATATATATATATATATATATATATATATATATATATATATATATATATATATATACACATACATACATACATACATACATATATATATATATATATATATATATATATATATATATACACATACATACATACATATATATATATATATATATATATATATATATATATATATATATATATATATGTATGTATGTATGTGTATATATATATATATATATATATATACTATTCTGATTCAAGCATGTGAATCTATGAAAAGTATCCCAATACTGGATAAGAAATGTTACTTACCAGTAATTGCAGTTATTCAGTATTGGTATCTTTCATAGATTCACATGCAACCCACCTTCCTCCCCGGAAAGGCTCCTCTGGCATTACAGTACTACTAACTACACTTATGCTGGAAAATCTGATGGATTCAGCCTCTCTTGGGAAGGTCTAGAGGGTGCTGGTTGCTGATTGGTCAGGTTTTGACTTTGGTCCTTTTTATAAAAGGAAGTCGATAGGTGATTGAATACATGGGTACGTCATGATAGCCTATGGAAGTTATTATTTACTCCTTTATTATATGTACCGTGGGACTCCCACTTCGATGACGGGGAATGATTCAAGCATGTGAATCTACTGGATAACTGCAGTTACAGGTAAGTAACTTATTCCTTCCATTTCCTGCTTTCTTTAAAACCATGTATATTAATTTTAGTTTTTTTGTTTCACTTCTAGAATTGAATTAAAAAAATATATTCTTTCCCTATAACCTTCCTTGTTCATCAACTACCATTATTGTTTAGCACCTTGTGGGATCCACTACAAACTAGGGTGAATTTTGCAAATTCATGATACATCCATTCTGTGAAACGTGGTGTCTGTTCTGTTAGACAGCAGCTTCCGATGCCCTCCAGACAATGGCGGCTTGCATCACCCTGGGGGGTTGGGCGCGCGTGCTAATAATTTGTTAAAAAGAAGCGCAAATAATATTTTTTTTAAATAAACGTACCTTACATGAACACAACATCCTCCAGTATGGACCGCTTCTTTGGCAGGAACTGGAACCAGATCTAGCAACGTGCTTCGCCAATCCTAGGGCTGCTCTCACCAGCATGAGAGCAGCCGTAGGATTGGTGGGAGTGGCCTCAGTCAGCGCTCCATGGCACTCTGGTGGCTTTGGCTTGCTCTAACCCAGCTGTCTTAAGACAGGTTTCAGGAAGCATTCTAGAAATCTGCTTGCTTCACTGAAATGAATAGTGTATTCAGCTCCTACAGTAAAGGTGTTAGCTTTCATTGAGCCACTCTCTAAAAACATCCCAATTTCTCTTGAATAGAGATGGACAATTTCTCCAAGTGGAGGCACTCGAAAGGTGTTACAGCAATTTGTCATAAATACAGGCCTCCTCACTCTAAACCACAAGATCATTAATTGAATACTGTTGTCCAAAGTGTGTCATTATAGTTTTACCGTTCCTAGATGGCCAGCATGTTGGTTCTAAATGTGGCAGCCATGCTTGAACCTTAAAAAAACAATAGACTATTTATGTCTTTTGTTTTATAAACAAATTTGTATTTAGTTTACAGAAGGAAAACACCAGCCAATCCGCACCGTAATTCAATGATCAAGGATCACGCACACCAAATCTCATTACCCAATATACAGACATTGATAAAGAAGAGATAAGACAGAAACAGTCGGACCCACCATAATTAGACCCCACGCCCCCAGCCACTTCCCCCAAATTCTGTGGTATTTCTTGGGGCAGCCACGTGCCGCATACATAACCTTCTCTTGCGTGTATAATGCCTTTGTAGTGTTGTTACTGCAAACATATGCCGACCAGATCTGTGACTGGGGGTGAGTATCTGAAAAGTTTCAGTGCTCCGCCGATTATCTCCTTGTATTTGCTTTGTTCTCCCTAAGTTGGCAGGGTATGCCCAGACGTGGGCCTCTTGCTTTGCCACTGGATTCAAGCTAGCCTGGCTGATGAAGGGTGTTACCCAGAAACCCGCCCCAGGATGCTTTTTTCCAGTTCAGGGAAGACCTGGCTTGGCAGTTCGGGCTGGACTGTTCCCATGAGGCACATGGTCAAGACTGATTTGCATATAGATGGATCTGAACTGAGGTGGTGACGTGAGCTAAAGAATGATGATGGATTCAACCCAGATCTGTGACTGGGGGTGAGTGTCTGAAAAGTTTCAGCACTCCATCCATTATCTCCTTGTGTTTACTTTACATAATACTGACCAAGTAAGAAGAAATGGTCATTCAGTTTTGTGTGTTCTTTTGAAATTGGCTGTTGGTGGTCGGAATTAGGAATGTGTTCAACAGGGCAGAATTTTAAACTGGATTAATATATTTGTTCTTTGTTTGGTCTCATCGAGTGCCAGACCAGTATACAACAGAGGATGCTTAAACCTCCCTACTTACCCAGTCCCTCCTTGTGTCACACAGTAGCGACTCACTTCACATAGTCACTAGAAGAACAGTAGATATCACAAGGTGGAGAACAAAGTGAGTTGGAAAACCCTGCACAGAATGTGTTTCCTGATCTTGTGAGAAAGTGCCTCACATCTGGTGGAGGCCACCTGCACTTTCTTTTAAGGCCAGGCATTAGGTCTCGCCTAGCAGCGCGCATGCGTTGCTCTGCGAGATTCATTGTAAGGGGGCTTCAGAAAGCCCACCACACGCGCGTGCGTGTGTGGCCTATTTCTTGTGGTTACCCGCACGGGCGCCATATGTTTTGAATCATCATGCCCAGACGCGTGCTCGCGGTGACGAGCGCGCACCACTCACGTGCTTTTTATAACTTTAGCTCCACACTACTCTTCAGGACGAAGCTGGAAGAGTCACAGCATTGTTTGCATTCCATATGGGCCACATGATACCCTGTTGCTTCATTCCTCTCTGCCCGCCCGCCCCCTGGACGTTCCAGCAGCAGGGGACAGGGCTCTCTGCCCCTGCAGGTTACTGCTATCTCCCGGTCCCTTTCTCCAGTGCTTTCAATGGAGAATTCACAGTGTATGTACCTGCCGTGAGCTCAACGGCTGGCAGTGCTTGCCTTATCAATAACATTGCTGTGCTCCTTAAGAATGCCAGCCCCCTTTGCTTGCTTTGGAGTCAGGTAGGTGCTCCGCAGCTGCTGTCTCCTGATACTTACTTCCCAGAATATACAGCACTGTCTGTCCCATTGAAGCTATAACAGCGGCGGTGGCTTTAAAGTGTCAGTACTTGTTTCACATTCCATCCTATTTCACCCTTCCTGCCCTTTCATCTTCCCCTGAATATTTACTCCCTCGGATTCCTGAACTAACCTTGTTCTATTTATCGCAACAAAATACACTTTCGACTGATGTCTGATTTGTTCGTTTTTCTTTGCAACTTTTGAAAGCAGGTGAATAATTTAATAACTTTTGCTTTTATGTTGTGAGTCTTTTTTCCTCCATGAGTGACGGTATTTTCTACTACCCTTACTTTTAACACGTGGCCCTACCTATTCCCTGTCAGTGCTCCCACATGTGCATATTTGTATTTGATTTCATATAGCCCTTAGCGCTTACTATGCAACTTAGGCAAAGGGCACGTTGCATTTCAGTTCAGACGCCAACTAGGGTGCCACTAGAAGTGAGAGGCAGAAAAAGCAACAAAGATTGCCCTTGTGGCCTTTGTGTGTTTCACTGCGGTGCTCGCTGCAGTCCTGTTTTTCGGTATGTTGCTTTTATGTTCAGATTTGTTATTTTGAGCTGCATCATGTGAAGTTACAGCGGTCATGTCACTGGATTTTCTCCAGATTTCATCACCGCCCAACCAAATATGCAACTAAGTGGCTACTGGAGTACTAGCAATCTAGCGGAAATCAGCCAGGCAACAGATGGGTACTAAATGAGAAATAATGTATACTAGTGTATTTTCCACCTCCAGACCCACCAGACAAAGCCTAAACCCACAAAATAAAGGCACATCCCTTGGCCGTATTAAGCTTGTGCTTGCAGCATAGTGATGCAAGGGAAGGCTTTAATAGCATGAGACCCCAAGCCTGTCCACCCATGCATTGTTTTTTCCAGTTTAAGCCCTGGCTTTCTTGTTCCCGCCAGTGCCTACAAAAAGCGCTCCAAGACCACTTCGGGTCAAGTCCGCACTATATAAAACTGCAAGAAAAGCTTTGTGTGTGTTTGAGGACATGTCCCCAGGGAGCTCCAAGTCCTGGAAAATCAAGCAAAAAGCTTATTGCTCCAACTGGGTATGTTTGGGCCTTCCATGGAGTGTGGGGTTGAAAGAACACAGAAGCAAATCTGCACATGGCCAACATCTGGTCCGATGCCTTCTAGCAGTTCATTAAGGTATCAATACATTTATGACAAAACAATCATTTTTTCTAATGTGCTTGCATATTCATTTATTTTATGTTTGTTTGGCAGCATATGAATTGTCTCGCGCCATTGATTTACCCAAAATTATAATATCTTAAAAGACTAATGGAATAGATAATGTGCTGCCTGTCTAAAAACGTATATGGTCCCAAAGGCGAGACCTATTAGCTATGCCAATCCTTGTTCATTTTTCCCTGTTACACATTTAATGATAGCTAGAGAGGAAAAGCACAAAGCAGAAAATTAAGGGAAGAGCCTGAGATTAATTCAAGTATTTCACTGATCACTTTGTTGTTTTCCTCCCTATTGGAAAGGGTGTCCATTCCTCTATAGTGTTTGTATTTCCTGGCTGGTGGAGTGTACTCTGCCGCGCTGTTTGCCCCACACCACACAGGAAATGCACTTTGCCTAACTACCCTGAACTGTACTAGACTACTGAGACAGAGCTGGGTGGCACCTAGAGACCTTTTGTATCCATTCACTGGCTGTGAATTTGGTAGAGCCCCCAAATGTCCAAGCTATTCGATGCCCATTTAAGGGAGACATAGATAACAGCCCAGCTGACAAGTTAATGAAGCAGCAGAAGGCCGCCATCGGTGTTCATTTAAAAGTACCCTATAACCTCATCCAAACCTGTAAAATCTGAAATACAGGGAGTACCAGATATCAGTATATGAATACAAATCAGGGCCAATAAACTTGACGTTTTTTTCCATCTGATGTTTTGTCAAAGACACCACCAGTGGTATAATGAATCCCTCACTCGGGCAGCTACAATTGTGTTTGCTACTGGGCCCAGTGGCTGTTAAGCTGAGTCACGCTGAACTGTTGGTTTATTGTCATCAGGCTTGACAGCGCAGCTGTTGCCAGACAATTATGACTCGCCAGGAGAGAGGCTTTGGCTCCGCCCACATGTTGGAAACCAGGAATATGGGTATTAAATGGGCAGAAGTTGCGTGCTTACACAAAAAGTGTTTGCCCCACACACAGCTTTGATCTTTTTGTTTATTTATCCATCTGCCTGAGATTTGACTTTCAGGGGCACACACATGCCATTGCAATGCTAGTAAAGTGTCTAAGGTAACTAGATAATGTATTGCGTTTCTCTCAGGCAGCAGCAAAGATGGGCAAAGGGTAGTCAACGCACATGGATTTATAGGGCTGACTTGACAGTGCTGTCATAAGCCAGACCCATTGGCATTGCCAATGCTTGTTCGTTATGGCCCTCTTCTGACTGCATCTCTGCAATCAAAGCAGGTAATACTGTATGATAAAAACTGGACGGAACTGTGAGGTAAAGGGTCAGGGCTGCGATGTACAGAGAAAGGAAAAGGATGAAAATGGAAAAAAAATGACATAGAGAGAGAGAAAAAACACTTGCAACCAGGACACCATTAGTTTGCAGACTAAGAAATGTAAAATAGAAAAAGCAAGACAGTGGACCTTTACTATCTATGTACCCTGAATCTGGAATCTGGTAGAACATCCACATATCCACTCACTTTAAGAACTCTATATCACAATGCATTAACCATTCACAACCCAGCTTCCTCTGGTATTACTGGTTTACTTTAGTATTGTCTTTCTATAGAAATACCAAATACATACATACATGCAGAAGTTGAGAGAGGCAAATACAAAGAGTGGGCAGGAGAGTGAGAACAGTGAGGAAGAAAATAAAGGGGCGAAAAATAAAAATGAATCATGGAGAGTAAGAAAGGGGAAGGAAAGAAAGAATGAAGTATGTGAAGATGGTAGCTTCAATAGAAGGGCAAAAAAAGAAACATTAATTGCAAAAGAAAGGGTTAAAGAAAACAAAGGACGAAGGGTAGATGTGAGAGTGAAAGAACGGATGGATCTATGAGAGGATGGATGTTTGGAAATAATTGATGGCTGGAAAGGTGAAAAGACTTGTGAAAGGGTAGATAGATGGATAGGTTTAAGGATGGGTGGGTGGGTAAAAGGATTGGTAGGTGGAAGGATGGATAGAAGGATAAGAGGGCAAATGTATGAAAGGATGTAGGGATACAAAATGATGCATGATGTGAAAGGATGGATGGCGGGGTGGAGGATGGTTGGACATGGAAGAGGGATACATGCCTGAAAGGGTGGATTAAAGACTGAAAGCATTGATAGGTGGACCGAAGGGTGTAAGGATGTATGGGTGGAAGGAAAGTTGGAAGGAATTATGAAAGGATGTTGGGTTGACAGATGAATAGTTGAGTGAAAGGACAAATGTTTTGGATAGGTAGTAGATGAGTGAAATAATTGGTGAAAAGTTCGTTGGATGGATGGATTGAAGGATGAATGCATGGACAGGTAAAGGAATCAGTGGGATGTAGGAGTGCAAGGATGAATGAGTGAAAAGATGGATGGATGGAAGGAGAATGGATACCTAAAGTGATGGAAAGAAATGTGTATGGATAGGTGGATAGAATGGTGAAAGGGTGGATGGATCTGTTGGTGGGTGAATGATAAAAAGGGTAACAGTTTAGAGGATGAATGGAGCAGTGGGTAGATGTTTGATAGGGTGAAAGGGTGTATGAATGGAAGAAACAATGGAAGGAAGGCTTAAATTATGTTGGGCAGACTGATGGATGAATAAGTGTGTGACATGATGGATGAAAAGATGGATGGATGAAAACAAGTAATGGATGCATTGATTAAAGGATCGATAGATGTCAGATGGGTGAAAAGATGGATGAACAACAGATAGAAGGGTAAAATGATGGATGGAAGAAAAAATGGGTGAATGGAAGGATCAATGTATGGGTGAAATCAACACTTGTAGGCACTCTCAGGTAACGTTGTTGATGTGCATTTAGAAGTATTACAAGTAGGGGTGGTTTAATATTCTGGCCACTCCCTTGAACATCTTCATTAATTTGTAAGGTAATTTCTCTTTTTGCTTCACTCTTTTTGGAGACAGAATGTACTAAGGCAGCGCACATTTATAGTCCCGCTTTGACTTTTCTACTGATGCGCAGTGCAGGCCAGGGAAGGTGCAGTTTCGCATGCAGGACTCTGTGGCCCGAGCTTGACGGTTGTCAGCGTAAGCAGTGTGGTGTGCGGGTCTGTACAAAGTGTCGCAGTCTGCTGCCGAGGGTCACCGGAAGCTGTCCACTCCAGTAGTATCAACCAGAAGACGCACCTGGCTGGCAAGGACAGGATTCAGGCGGCTGCATAGCTTTTTCTTCCCAGAGGCACATGAATATAGCGCCTCGTCACTCTCAGTCACTTACACTCATTAAGTCATAACATAGTCTGTCCCTATAGGGAGGGGTGGGCGAAGAGCCTTTGGCATCTCCTTGGCTCTCGTAGCTCTCCCGCACCTTGCAAGGGGAGAGCTTGTGTTGGCGAAGAGGGTCACTGCTGCAGTTCAGTAAAAGAGGTCGCAAACTTTCACTTGAGTGTAGTTTCAGGTGCCACGTACTGATTGTCCCAGGTTAGTGCACACTCGGGCAGTGCACCCAAACCAAGCTAAGAGCATCTCATTTCCTATACCCAATAGGGCTTTGGGGGTGGCTGACCATCTGGAGGCCTGACCCCCCGCGGTATTTTGGGCCATTGGTGCAGCCCAGAGCCCAATTTGGCTGGTTGGGCTACTGTTGGGCTGGCTCTATAAGACCAGCCATTTTACGTCACAAGACACCATTTCCGGTGGGTGACACAACAGCCAGCCTTGTAGGGACAGGGCAGAGATTTTGCCCACCCTCCCTTCCCAATTTTGTTGCCTACAGGCCTGGGAGGGGCCAGAGACATAAGGGGTTTTCCTTTCGCTTCATTCTTTATCATGGTTTGTTTTGTTGGGGGCAGGTGCACTGGGTGGGGGACTAAAGTAAGTATGGTTGTCGCTTGAAGCAGGTGCTGGTATTTTTTCAGAGGAAGAGCTTAATTTGGCGTTTTTTCGTGCTAATAGTTGTTAAAGTGTTTACAGTTTAAGTTTATTGGGTGGGAAAAGTCACTACGGGAGCAGGTAGGAAGGGGAAGTAGCATAGGAAAATTTACTTAGATATTTATTTTAGGAAGTGGTAAGAGGTTACAAGTTGAAGGGGTCAGCAGGGATGACCGAGTTGGGGTTTTTAATAAATGTTTGCAAAAGGGGAAACTTTAAGGGTGGGGGGTAAGGTAGGAAGAAAATATTTAGTGAGGTTTAGTTTTGTATGGCTCAGGCCAGGGAGATTTGTTGTAAGGGGCACCTGACTTCAATAAAGCAGCCCTTTTCACACTTAACAAGCCTTGTTTGCGTTCTGTGCTGCGCCCCTCTTTGGCCCAAACACCAATGGCTGACAGAGCTGCAGTGCCGAGCCAGTAACAAGGGGGATTAATAAAAACACAAACTTTACAGCTCAGTGACTGATATTATGATGAAAAATCACCCACGAACGCAACTACAGTTACAATGATGCCTAAATAAAGGTGTGGCTTTGTATAAAACGCACTGCTGAAATGTTTGCCATGACTAGATGAAATATTATCGGCGGGTTTACAGTGACGCAGTTTTCGCTCTCATTATAAGTTTCATGGTAATCGCGATACGGGCGCAAAAGGAAATTTGTTCTCGAATCCGGATTACAGAATGTGTGAATTTACTGTCCTTATTTTTTCTTGAACACATTTCACAATAAAAATAATAAGAATTAACCTTGCAAAATGTGTGCTGGGAAGACTGAGGGGCATATGTATAAGCCCCTATTGCCACCTCCACGTCACTTTTACGGACATTGTGGTGCCGATAGGGGCTGCGCCTTAAGCCCAAGGCAGCCTTAAGCCACTTAACATGGCTTAAGGCTGCCTTGTACATAAGGCACCCTTTCACGCTATGATTAGCGTGAAAGGGGCGTTCAGTGGGTGTTGTGGTGAGCGGTCCACCGCAAAACCCACTGTATTTGACGCTGCCCCCTATGTACAAGGGTGGCGTACATAGGAGGCAGCACTAAAATTAAGACCAGGAAAACCCTTGTTATAAGTTAGCAAACCGAGGAAAAATGCATTATTTCTCCTCGTTTTTGCTTTTTTCATGTGTGCTGCCTTTTTGCATCACACACATGGAAAAAGCAAAATGCCATGGTTTGTTGATGTACAGGAAGGTGTCCCTTCCTGTACATAAACAAACCTTTAAAACAAATCAATTTTGTCACTTTCATGTGTGCTGCATGAAGCATGAAGGGAAATATATAATAGTAACGCATTATCATCTATGACGAGGTGCCAAACTTGCAATGTACACAAATTAACACACCTGGTAAATAGTTTCCTCACAGTATTTGTATTTACTTGGAATGGTATTACCACCCAAAATACTAGTGCACTCAGAATGAGGTCTGTAATACTTCACACTTATCAACCCCAGAACAATGATCAGTTGAATTGTACCTGTTGAGTTAAAAGTTGTGACCTGCGGGCCACACCAGATGTCGGTGGTGTTTAGTGCTAAACTCGCTGAACCACCTTGCAGCTTAAATTCTGGGTCACCAATGAATGCGGGGGGTGGTCTTGGGCCTAAATAACTCTGGGGCATATGTTAACATAGCACCAACATCAATTTCTACCATCCTTTAAAAAAAAATCTTTCCTTCTCAACAACAGTTTGCACAAGAGCATAATAGAAATCCTCTCCAAACACACTCACAGAGGGTATTCCATTATTTACAGACTCTGATTAGCAAGTATGCAAAAACACAAATAGAAATGCACGACTCGGTTTAGCCATAGAACTAAATATTGAATTCGTGAAGACTGGAATTTTTGAAGGGGAGCGTATCATAAAATAAAAATCATTTTTACCGCAGTTAACTATAAAATGATGATAAACAAACTGCAAACCGGGTCTCTCCGCTAGTTCTTTGAGGTTTGACAGCATTGCAATCAAAACATAAATACTTTTCACAATGAAGGGGCCTATTGTTGCATTAAATTCTATATAAGCAATCTGCTTTTCATAGTACTACGTTCTTTTTTTCCTTTTGTCATTGCATGCCTCACCCCTGTTCTGCTTTCCCACTCTGTTTCATTCATTCTTCTTCTACTCCTAATAGTTACTTGAAGTAACCTAGTGGTGGCAGTGAGGGCTGTACTAGCAACCCTCATCACTTAGGACCACATTTTCTTCTTCTACCCTAATCAAAAACCCACTCTCCTGCCCACTCCTTCCTACTTTTGTCACAGACGGTGAATTTGTTTGATGTTGTTCCTGCTACAAGTCTTGTTTCCTTCTTCTGAGGTTTATGCTGCAATACCCTCTGCTACTGGTTGGTAGGAAGTGTTTAGTTGTTCTACCATCCTTTCAGATTTTGAGACAGTAGCATCTTATGTTCTCTGAATGCCTGCTATCACTTGTTCCTCATGTCGTTTAATCCTTCTGTTGTGAGGTATGGCTTGGGTAGTGTAGCACAGAAGGCATTCCCCGAGTATTTTTAATGTTTAAAAATTGACAGAGCGGGTTTGGTAGTATAGTTTTTCCCTCAACTTCTTCTGCAAGGTATTGTCTTGGGAACTGTAGCACAGAAGGTGCTGTGCACTATATATGGACATCTTTGTAAGCAATTGTTTGGCACCATTTGCTTCTGGTTGTATTCCATTTACTTCATGAGGTAACTATAATTTCTCGGGTAATCAAGCAGAATCACTCTCGATTCATCACAATTCAGCAGAAATCGAATTTAAAATAATGCAGTTTAGTCCTGAGTTTTTCATACTGGTTTGTGACTGTAAGGCAAGCCCAGATACATATTTTCCCCGGTACAACTGAATCCACAGGAAATTTCATTATGAGATATAGGAAAAATGTTTCACACTCTGAGAAAGGCCAACAGGAGTTATGTGAAGAATTGAAAAATTTGCAGGTTAACACCTGCGCCCTCAAACAGTGTCTAGAGTAGTTACATGCTCAGCCTTCTGCTTGTGGGTTACCCCTCCAACTTAGGCCAGCTCTAAACCAATTCTACGGCCTCCTAGTTTAGTTCATACTCAAGGTGCCTCAGGGGGTGTACAGGTAGCCTCTGGTCACACAGTCCAGCCCAGTTCAATGCCCACCTATTTGCAGGCACCTTCCCCAGCGCCATTAGCAGCACCTGAATGTTTTTATGGTGATGTAGTTAAATTCTCTATTTTAGTATCAAGTGCATACTACATTTTCTGTGCAGACCATCATCTTTCAACAATCTAAGGTAGCTTTTGTGTTTTTTTGTTTGGGAGTCAGTGCTGCTTCATGGTCTGTTCATTTGGTGGAGAAGAATGACCCTCTCACAACTTTCACACATTTAATTAGGAGTTAGAGAAAATGTTTGACAAGAGTTCTTTTATTAGATCCTTAAATAGCAAACTACTAAATTAAAAAAAAGGCAATGAAGATGTAATTACTTATTTGGCTTTGTTCAGTAGGTTGTGTGCTGAGACAAACTAGCCTGAGGAAAAGCAAGCCTATTATTTGTTGTGAACAGTTAAGGGGCGAGTTAAAGGACTCCTTGGCACAAGCTGTAAATCATCCAGAATATACCTGAGTTATTAGATTTCTTAATTAAGTTACACCACCGGCTACAAGAACAGGAAGGGGAGAAAAGGAACAATAAGAATAAAATGTTATTTTTTCGAGCGAGAACAGTAGAAGGTGTTGGCTCATCTGACGAATCTGAGCCTGTGCAAATGGGTGGAGTCAGGTGACTAATTTCTAAAGGGGAACGAGACAGAAGACGTGCACAAATTGTGTTTGTCTTTTGGTAAGGCAGTTCACTTCCTAACAGTATGTTTGGTTATACTCAAGTTCTCTTGACGGAATCAGTGAGTCGATGAAATTGGGAAAAGGGGGTACTTCTCAGTGACAGAGATCACACTTTAAGCCTAGCCCATATGGTGCAGAATATACATTTGCTTTTGTATGTGGACTTAAGTGTTAAAATAGGCACTTTTAAGGTGAATGCTATAATAGACTCAGGTGCTTCAGGCAACTTTTTGCATTTAAAATGTGCAAGGAAATAAGTGGTCCAGTTCATTAACAAGGTTCCACTTAAACAAGCTCGACCAAATGATGTACTTAATATATGGACTGATTCTGTTTGAAACTCAAAGAATAGCTTTACAAATTCCTGAAAAACATGTGGAAGCTATACGTTTGGATTTAATTAATACACCCGATTTTCGAATTATTTTGGACTTACCTTGGGCACAGCTACATGAACCAGGGATTGTGTGGAAAAGACAGTAAGAAATTATTTGTTTTCAGAATTTTGTAAACTTAATTTATAACAGAAACTGAAAAGAAACTTGTTATGGGCACTCAAGAAAACAATTTGGGAGATATGATAGAACTTCTTAAAGTGATTCCAGTGCATTGTCACTTTTTTCCCCCTGATCTTTTTGATAAAGAAAAGATACCAACTCTGCCCCCACATACTGAGTTCGACTGTAGAATAGATCTTGAGCCAAGACCCAAGAATCCCTGTGGTTGGATATATGGATTAGAAAAAAAGAGAATGAGGATTACAAGAGAATCTTGCACACAGCTTTATCAGGCATTGAAAGCCTTCTGCGGCATACCCTTTATTCTTTATGTGAAAATGATGGAGAATTTTGAATGTGTGTCGCGTACAGAGCACTTAATAAAATTGCCATTGAGAACAGATTCCGACTGCCACTATTTTCTATATTGCTAAAATTACTTAAGTCGGCAACTATTTATAGTAAATTAGACCTGCGGGGCTTATCAGTTGATCAGAGTGAGAGACAGAGATGAGTGGAAAGCTGCTTTTTGCAGAAAGCTGGCCTGTTTGAATATCAGGTTATACTTTTCAGGTTGTACAGAGCCGCAGCTGCTTACAATTTATGAATCAATTACATTCTTTGTTAGATGTATGTGCAGTGGCATACTTAGATAACATCTTCATTTATTCCAATTCAGATAAGGAGCATACTCAATACGTTCCTTCCATCTTATCTAAATTAAGGGATAGTCATATGTTCGTGAAGATCAAAAAGTGTGAGTTTAATACACAAAAGATGATATTTCTTTCCTATATTCTTTGTTGGAAAGGGATCTGTATGGATCCAGAAGACAGACAAGCAATATTACAGTAGAAAGTTTCATAACTTTTATTGCCAATTCATTGACCATTTTTTTGAGTTTATAGCTCTCATTAGAAGTTTATTTCACAAAGGAGTGAGGTTTGTTTGGGATTCTGACACTGAACAGGCTAATCCAGAACTGAAAAAAGATTAACATCTGTTCCCGTTTTTTAACATCTACATACTTTGTTGCCATACATTGTGGAAACTGATGATTCTCAAAGGGCCATTTGTGGCAGTTTTGTCCGGTAGCTGATTTTTGTAAATTATCTTATGCAGAAGACAACTATACCATTATTGATAATGAGTTATTAACCATTAAAGTAGCTTTTGAGAAATGGGAACATTATTTAATGGGAGCTAGACATATGGTTACTCTAATCACAGGAATTTACAGTTCCTCAAGTACATGAAAGCTTTATCTGCTCAGTTTTCTGTGATTAGGATTCTTTTTCATTTCCGCTCCACTCACAAAAACGGTTACTCTGTAGGTCTGGTGAAGGCAAAAGCTGGCCCTGTGCCGGATATCATGATGTGGAAAAATTGTTGCACATATAAATTCTGCTTTTTTACAATCAATCAATCAGGGAATTTAAAAGTGCCCTGCTCTCCCGTGAAGGTCTCAAGGCACTCGGAGGTGGTGTGTGAGGTGGGTTGCAGCTCCAAGTTAGCTGAAAAGCCAGGTCTTCAGGCTTTTCCTGAAGATGTGCAGGGTAGGGAAGCTTCTGATGTTGACCGGGAGCTTGTTCCATGCCTTAGCCAAGATGTAGGAGAAGGCTCTTCCACCCACTCTAATTCTGTGGATGGGAGGGATTTCTGCTAGTGTGAGGTCTGCGGAACGGAGGTTGCTTTTGAGTACATGGAAGGAGACACTTTTGTTGTGGTATTTGGATCCGGTGGTGTGGAGAGATTTATAGGCGTGGGTGAGTAACTTGAAGGTTACTCTCTTTTCGACGGGGAGATAGTGGAGGTCTTGCAGTTGCAGGGTGATGTGCTCATATCATGGGAAAAAGAGAACGAGTATGGCCACGGTGTTCTGAATGGTCTGGAGTTTGCATAGCAGCCGCCGCGTAGCTACGGTGGGGCGGTCCGCCCCAGGTGGCACCTTTTTTGAGGCGACTGAGGTGGGCCGGCACTCTCACTGACTGACTGGAAGAGGCCCGGCCGAGGCCCGTTGCGGCCGCGGAGGCCTGTGAGCTTTGATTAGGGCGGCGCGGTGATTTAAGCACACCATGTATTTAATTATAAATGCAGGTCGGTTGGTTCCACTTCACTTCCGAATCGAAGCAATCACGACGTCATGAACTCAGGGCCCCCACCTCCCAGCCTCGCTCACAGGGCCGTCAATCAGGTAGCGTGCGCGGTGCGCACAGCCGCAACCAATGACGGCCCTGTAACATTTTGGACCAGCCCTCTCGCCGCCGCACTGTAGCCAGCCAGCTGAGCCAGTGTGACCTGTGACACGTTACACTCTGCGGCTGCGCGCTCACCGCCCTAGCCCCTCCCGTCGTGACGAGGAGTGACTGTGGAGACCACCACCACCATTCCTCTTGCCTGGCCTGGCCGGGCCCTGCTGCCCTGCCCTGTTCAGCGCTTTACAGTACTGCACTGACTCTCTGTGCTGTGGGCTGTGGCTGCGGGCGGGCGGCACTCTGCGTGACACAGACACACACCAAGTGACCAAAATAATTGAGGTGAGAGAGAGTCGGTCGCAGCGGGGCCCGGCCGGGGAGGGGGGTTAAGTCGAGTCCAGAGATGGGGGCAGACATACCAGGGTGGTGGGGCTTGATAGCTGAGTTTCAAATCGCTATGTGTGACTGTGGCATCTTCATAATTTCAGTGTAATTATGAGTGACATTTCAACTACTATGAGTGACACTGTCTTGCAAGCAGAATATCATACAATGAAGACACGGGAAACGTATAAATATTTGAAATTAGACTCACTTGAGCATTGAGAAACTCTGAGAAGATCTTTAAACTGCTGCGAATGCCAGATTTGGCTGACTCACAATTACGAACTAAATTATCAAAATCATGTCACACCTACTAGCAATCTGAAACCTTGGCATCTATGAAAGAGGGTGGGCATCACTTCACATGACAAAGCTTTGAAGACCATGCCCATACTTACATATTTCATAAAAGTGTCGATACGAAGTATGTGTTTTATTCTATTGCTATTTAATTGCTGCCCTTGTACAATGCTGCTTGTATAATAAACTTGTGAATTTTGGATAGAATAATGTATTGACTAATAAGGAAAAAGGCGAACTACTTGTGTGGTGTCACTCTGTAGTGTTCTTCACTGTGTTACTGTGTATGATCATAATGCTTTACACGCGACCTCTGAGATAAGCCTAGCTGCTCGTGATACGTTGCCACAGGGTTTAGCAGGGGTTATCAAAGGGAGCAGCCCCCTTACTCTGACTTAGGAAGAATGGCCCCCACTTGGACAGTGGCCAGCCATTGCCAACTAGAGACCCCCATTTCTAACAAACAACCATTGCGATTTTGAGAGGAGTAAGCATCTCAATGCCCATTAGATTCCCCATGTTAGAGTAATGTTCTGATTTGTTACCTTTGCCTCAAATTGTAAAGCGCTCTGATATACTTAGGGTTCAAGTTCACGCTATATAAAACTTTATAAATAACTAAATGTAACTTTCATGATCGAGGTAACTGTTAGCCGCAATACTACGTGTCTCTCCTCGGAGACTCTGACATCTTTCAAGTGCTCACCGTCCTTTTTCCCCAGCACCCCCCCCCCCCCCACCACCAAGGGGCGGCAATCTGAGGGGTTGCCCCGGGCACCACAAGCTCTAGCGACTCCCCTGCAGGGATTTGTTGATTACAGCATAGAGGGCATTGCAGTAGTCCAGTCTGCTTCTTACGAGTGCTTAGGTGATGGTCCTTCTGGCTTTGGGGGGGATCCACTTGAAGGTCTTGTGAAGGATTCTGAGGGTGTTGAAGCAGGTGGAGGTGATGGCTTTGATCTGGTGGGTCATGGTGATGGAGGAGTCGAGTATGATGCCGAGGTTCTGGGCGTGGTCCATGGGTGTGGGCGGGTTGCGGAGGGTGGTGGGCCACCAGGTGTTGTCCCAGGCTGAGGGGGTGGGTCTGAGGGCGAGGACCTCTGTCCTCTCCAAGTTGAGCTTCAGGCAGCTGCTGCTCATCCAAGTTGCAACGTCATTCATTCCTTCCTGGAAGCTGAGTCTGGTGGCTTCTGGGCCCTTCATGAGGGAGAGGATGAACTGGTTGTCATTGGTGTATGATACTATGCTGAGTCCATGCTGTCTGACGATGGCGGCGAGAGGGGCCAGGTAGATTTTGAAGAGCGTGGCACTGAGCGATGATCCTTGGGGTACTCCACAGTTGATCTCTGTGTGTTCGGAGAGGAAAGGCTGATCCTTTGGGTTCTGCCGGCAAGGAAGGAGCGGAGAAAGTCAAGGGTGGTTACCTGTATGCCCACTTTGTGGAGGGAAAAGGTGACTAAGGCTGCGGAGAGGTTTAGAGGGATAAGGACTGCGGTGTATCCTTGGTCAAAGAGCATGCAGATGTCATCTGTGGCGGGGAGGAGGGCGGTCTTGGTACTGTGGTTACTGCGGAATCCAGATTGGGAAGAGTTGAGGATGATGTTCTCTTCAATGAAGTTTGTCAGTTGGGTGTTAACGATCTTCTCAGTAACTTTGGCTGCAAAGGGAAGGAGAGAGATGAGTTGATAGTTTTTCATGTCCGTTGGGTCTGCAGAGGAGTTGGAAAGTCATCAAGAGTTAAATACCTCTGAGTGGATAAGAGATGATCAAAATATTATTTATGGTCTGTTCTATAAAGGGAAGAAAATATTACAGAAAGTCTGTGTGTGGTATCATTGCTCACTGTCAGTTCGTCATCTTGGAGCGCAAAAGGCTTTGTAATTTCTAGAAATACTTTTTTGTTGCCTTCAAGTGCTAGAGATGTTAAAAGATGGGTCAAGGCGTGTGTCAGTTGTGCACAATGTAAGTCTTTACATCCACTACTTAGGGTTTGATTCAGCCTATTACAGTTCCACCTAATCCATTTTTTTCAATTCCATCTACTCCATGGCTTAAAGTCTTGTTAGACATTATTGCCTAAAACTAAGAATGAGTTTGATGCCATCTTAGTAGTTGTAGATCATTTCACTAAAATGTTTCTTTTTATACCATTAAAATGCTTACAGTTAGCAGTTTCATTGGCAATCTTGTTTGTTCAACAGATTGTTAAATTACATTTCCTGCAGTTTTAATAATGGATAGAGAAATTTGGTTCACCTTGCTTTTGGAGACGTTTATGGGAGCCAATGAGTGTAGATGCTCTTCTGTTGTCAAGTTATCACCCACAAACTGTTTGTAACTTGCCTTTGGTTAAGTTAAAGCCATTTGCTTTGCTAATGGTATTGTATAGCAAAGCGAATGGCTTTAACTTAATAAAAGGCGAGACCTATTGCATTTCTAATGCTTGTTTATCTTTCGTTCCCATATCTCCCTGCACAAACAGGTTCGCTCTCTCTTTTCTCTCTCCCGATCATATGCCATCTGGTCTCCATTTCCGATCCTTTTATTGCTCACATATCAGGGGTCTTCTGCTCGGTCCTTTCCTAATCACAAGCCTAGTATGTATTTCTACTGCTTCCAAGTAGCCCTTAGGATTTGATTTCCCTTAAAGCCTTAGCCTTTTTTGTTAGGAACGGAGGTAAGAAGTCAGTTGATTGCTTATGCCCCTTCATTGAATCGCTCATCATATACGTCAATCTCTCAGGCAACTCAGTTCCCTACATTTCCCTCTGCAGGGATGACCTCTCGAAGCCATAACACCATTCAGTATGATGCCGAGGTTTTTAATTTTTTTTATATGCATTTTGTAATAATTTTTAATAATTTTATACAATAAAAATGTACTTGACTTAACTTGAATGGCCATTCAAGCATTACCAAAAGACAACATCCTGCAAGCTTTGCTTTTATCCAAGTAGAGGTGTTTACATGCCAAACAGGCAGGGCACCAGTCCTAAAAAAGGAAGTGGGGGGACTAACCTAGTTAATCAGGCGAAGGAAGTGGTTTCAAGCACATGAATCTCAGTATAAACCTCCAAGACAGTGGTACAGAAGACACAGAAAAATATTCAATTGTGTCTAATAAGATATTGAGCAAAGTTGTGGCAGCCTCTTTCACAGAAATACTAAAAGCCACGGATGCAATATTTTGTTTTGTCACTATCTCGCGTCCCAAGCCCACTTCTTGATAAATGCTGCCAAAATCAGTTGTGTGATAATATATTTTTATTTTCCAGATAAAAAAGGGAGTGTAAGGCATGGGTGTGAGCTATGTGGAAGGGAGAGGGTGTGTGTGATAGAGAGAGAGAGAGAGAGAGAAAGAAAGAGAGAGAGCTGTGTGTGTGCGATATGTGGAGTGGTGTGTGTATGTGTGTGTGTGAGAGAGAGAGAGAGAGTTGTCTGTGTGAAGTGTGTGGAGTTGTGTGTGATGAGTTGTGTGGAGTTGGTGTGTGTGGGAGGAGGTGTGTGTAAGGAGGTGTGTGTGTGTGGAGGGGTCTGGGTGTGAGGAGGTGTGTGAGGTTGTGTGTTACCTATTTTCCCTGACTCTAATAATAAACAGCCCTGCAGGACAGAATCAGTGTAATTTTCTGGTTTATCTCTGCAAGGACAAAACAAGAGGAGGAAACAAGGGGTGTTTAGGGCAAGAAAGGGTGATCATTTCATTAAAAAAAGCAAACTAGTGAGATGATGAGAGACAACCAGAGGTAAGCAGCGTTCTAACTAAAGACCTATGGTCTTTTGGTCGGAGAATTGATTGATCCCATTTATTTAAGTTGGTTTGGAAGCCAGATAATTGGCAAAGTACAAGTACTTAGTCTTATCAGGGTTCTTTATATTGAACACAATATTGTCTGTGTGCAGCAAGATTCTGTCTCCCTCCTCAGGACACCACCAGAGCCACTGTATATATCTTCCCATAACTGTTTCATTACTGTGTTTATATTTATGTGTATGTTGGTGTGTCAGTGCTTTTCTAACATTATGCCATATTACTTGTGCTGGCAAATTCGCAGAATTTTGGCCTTTGCTATTCAAAAACGGCTTGATACATATGGCCCATAGTCACTGTTGCTCTAGGGTCTGCTACTTCGTAGGCCTGCCCTCAAGACTGGAGGTGAACTTCAGTATGGATTGTGGTGGGCAAGCCTTCAAGGTGAACCCACACTTGCCACTGCTAGGGTCCACCTGCTGGTGCTAACACACCAGGGCTTTTCTGGTGCCTTCTAAGGTCTGGCATGAGAATGTGCTCTCTCAGGAGAGTGGTCTGGGCGACTGTTCATGAAGGCTGAACCTGGTTCCCCAGTTCTAAATTTAGCAGCTCTGCCCCCAGTGCTACATCTGCTCCCTCACTGAACACCATACTGCCCCCACTGAGAGAAACTCATACTGCCTTCAGCTACAATCCAATTTGACCTGCTATAAATACATGGATGCAACTCAATTCAAATTACACACTAGGCAAGAGCAATATGTTGCCTAAAATAAAAGGTAACAACATCCTGGAAAAAGCAAGCACTCATAAGGAATGAAAGATTTAATAAAGCATGTAAAATGTAAGCAGGAACATGGTGAACTTAATGCTTTTACAGTCATTATTCAGAAATCAACAAGTATGTTTGCCTTAAAAGTTAAGGACATAACTACAGGGCCCAGAAAGGACCCATTTCAATGTCCACTGCTTATGCTTACAAAACGTAAGCAGTATGGTTTCAAAAGTCCACATTTGTGAACACAAAGCCGCCGTACACATTTCGTTTTCCAATCCACCCATCAACCAGATATTGCAGTACCTCCAGGCAGGGCCGGTTCTAGGATTTTCGGGGCCCTGGGCAAAAGGGAATGTGGGAGGCCCCTGAAATCTACATAAGTGACACCTTCTGATCTCGGGGAAGCTGCTTTGTGCAGACTCCACTTGGGCCGCAGCTCCTCTTCTCAGCCACCCCAAGCAACTCTTGTACAGCCCATTTCGAACTGAAGGTGTGAGAATTGCTTGGGGGCTGAGTTAAACCTGTGTGGGCTAAAGTGCTGACAATGGGCGCCCTGCCGAGTATTTGAACTGGCTGCCTGAGGGGTGTACCCTCCCCTAGGGCTTCCCACACCATCCCTTAGAGGTCCCAGGAAGGGGGCCCCCTCCCATGAGCCTGTTTGTGAAGCATTTCTTTCACTCTGATCCGCAGACATACACGAGGACTAGTGGGGTGTTAATTGCCATTGTGGGGGGGGGGCCCATCCTGGCAGGCAGAGTGGCAGGCCCTGGGCAGCTGCCCACACTGCCCATGCCTAGCGCCGGCCCTGCCTCCAGGCAGGAGGTACTGGAGGAAAACAATGCTGTTCAGAGAAAGACAAGAAAACAAAAGTAGCGCTTTACTGGCAAACTCTGTAAAGTGGCGCTAATGTGTTGGGGTTTGAAAAAAATGATCTGGCCACTTTAAGAACACTCCATCTTGCTTTATTTACATTTCCAGAGTTTGAACGTTTTATTTCCGAGGCTGCACTTTGGAATAGAAAAATGTCAAAACGGCATTTCCAGCAAAAGTGGTTTTCTTTTTTGCATCCATTTCACAGGGGTACAAATGGACGACAGGAGGAGACGGTGAGAACCATTTCTTGATTCATGAATTTTGGAAAAGTGAGAAGGAGTTAGACAGAACGAGAGGGAATAGGAGTAAGAAAGAGGGGGTAGCTGCCAGCGACAGAGCAGAAGCGTACACCTTCCTTGTCTTTTCTGGGCAGGAAGTAAGAGACAGAGACATTTTCCTTCTCTGCTCCCCGCCGAAGGAAGAACAGAATATTTCTGATGTCGAGGGACGTATGTTCATACTAATAAAAATAATGGGGAACGGAATCTACAGAATTAAAGAAATAGGGGCACGCCGTGCCCTGACGTTCCCGCCCACTTCGACCACTGATCTATTGGAAGAGGAGTGAAACTTCTGGTTGTTGCCACATTCGTCAGCAAGTCAAAACTGTGCAGCGCTGAAAAGAACATTTAAGTAAGGGCAGTGCTTGTCGTGTCATCACACTTCCTTGATGAATGTTTTAATGTTTTGTTTTCTGGCAAGCACGTGCACCAGCAATACCATTTGTGATTTCTGTCAACAATGGTGAAGCTGTTTGGCGTAATTTCCAAAACAAGCCTAATCCCCTCCTTCTGACGCTTATGCTGGAAAAATCTTTTCCGCTAGTTGGTAGGAAGTCTTTATGAATTGCTGTAGCAGCATTTTGAATTTGAGATAATAGTGTGTTGTGTTTTTGAATATCTGTTGCCTATAGTGGCTGATGTCAGTTTATTTATTTTTTTAAACACATTTTATTGGGTATCAAGGTCAGAGGCATAGTACAAAATAAACATTTATTATCTCTATTGCCACTCAGCTTTCAATTACACATCCTAGCATTTCACGTACATACCTTTTAACCTCACCAAACCACCTAAACAGTCAACTCCCGCTGCCCCCCCCCACCCCTCTCATGAGTTACATATGGATGTTGGTCAACATCAACATACCATGCTATGACCACTAACACCCCAAAGAGACAGACACCTCATATATAGCAACTGATAATGGCAGTGTTTTCCAAAAATCCATATTTGTGCGAAGCGACCTGATGGTCTGCCTAACATTCCCCTAAAGCAGGTCAGTTCGGTCATGAAATACCTTGATCCCAGGTAGGACAGGCAGCTGGGCTCCCAGAATGAGCAGTTTTAGCCCCATCAGAGGAGTACAGCCCATCTCTGTCGGGAACAGTCTACATTTTTGCCAATTAACTTTTAAGCCCTACAGAGAGCCAAACTGTTCAAGCATGGTTCTAGCCCTTGCTAAATCAGTTTCCAAATTTTTGAGGAAAAGCAGCAGATCATCTGCGTATCACTCTATGTGGTGGTGGGGGTCGCCAACCTGCAGCCCCAGATACCTGTGACCCGTTCTTGCTTGACTCACGAGATACTACATTGGCAGCACGAAGAGCAAATGGAGAGAGTGCATCCCCATCTCATTCTGCGCATCACTCAGTAACTATCCAACATGACCGACCCTTCGAACGGGTGGGTCTGTATATAACAGCGTGATCCATTTTAGGAAACCCTTCCCCTGCCGCATCTGTGCCATCACCCCATACAGGTAGCTCCAGTTCCGAGCTTTTGAAGGCCTTTTTTATGTCTACAGCAAACAATGCAGCTTCCCTTTGGTCATAGCTGCCAGTCTCTGACAGCACCAGAAGGTGCTTAGTGTTAATCGCAGTGTTTCAGCCAGGGATGAACCCCAGTTGGTCCAGATGTATTAGCTTGGTCATGCATGGGAGGAGTCTTACTGCCAGTATCCTACTCAATTTCTTGTAGTCAACATTAAGCATTGACAGTGGCCTGTAAGCTTTGCTGTTGTCTGCAGATTTCCTGGCTTCAGCAAGGGCATCACCAACGCCTCCCTGGTAGTGCCCGGCAAGCACCCCACTTCTCTGGACACACCTTAGAGGTCTACTAGGTTGGGGCCAGCTCCTCAGCATAGGCTGCATAAAACTCAACCGGGAACCTGTCTGTCCCTGACGTCTTACCACGTGCCCAGCTCTTAATCGACGCCTTTACCTCCTGCAGCATGATTTCCCCACCTAGCTCCTCTGCCTCATCATCGGGAGTAGTAGCGGGGTCAAGAAAGCCTGAAGCATCTCTTCATTGTGTAAGTGGTTCTCTGGTCTAAAGCTGAATAATACTAATAAAAGTGGTCATTTATCCCTTCTGGACTGTGCACCCTGGTTCCTCCCTCAGCCTCAATTTCAACTATGATTGACCCCCTCTTGCTGGGTAAGCTAACCAGGCCAGCAAGGATCCCTTTCAGTCTCTCTCCGAATGAGTGCACTCCCTGTACTACTTATAATCAAAACATCTGCATTTTTCCACCTGTACTGCCACTTTCTCCTTAGTGTCTATTAGAATCTGCTGCAAATCTGAGCGCCCAGGTCTGTACTGCTCTATGTCACGTAGTTATTGTTCAGCTGTCAGTACTTCCTTCATCAGAGTCCCTCAGACCCCTGTTGAGTCTGCTATGCACCTACCCCTGATCACCACCTTGAAGGTTGTCCACTCTATCTGGGGAGAGGATGCTGTTCCACTATTGTCTGTAAAATACTGTTCTAGCCAGCCTCTAATCACCCCCCGGATCATCAATGATTCCGGTTTCAGCCTAAAGGTAGGAATACATGGCCTGGGGCAACCTCATTGCAGATGCAGGAGGACTGGGCTGTAGTCTGATATCACGCGGGCTAGCTACTCTGTGTGATCCTGTAAGCTATGGACCTCCGGAGTGCATAAGAATGTGTCTAACCGGATATGAAGCTCATGGAGGCTTGAGAAGAAGTAGGTGTCCCACCCTTGTGGGTGTGTCTGCCACCAGGTGTCTATCAATCTCCACCTAGTTTGCAGGTCTACAAAGTAAAATGACTGTGAGTCTCTCAGTGGGGGGTCAGGCAATCCACATGGGGGTCTACCACACAGTTGAACTCCCTCCCATGATTTTATGGTGGATGAATTAGGGGGCCAGAGGACCCGATAGTCTTCTAAGGAACTCATCCTTATCCACATCAGTGGCATTTACATTCACAAACAGTATATCTCTATCTCCCAGGCGTCCCCTCACCAACACATATCTGCCCTCTGGATCAATTAGATCTTCTGTGTATTGGAAAGGGACCCCCACTCTAATCCAAATAAAAACACCACTTGCATAGCCTGAATGAGTCGTGTAGTATGCCTGTCCCCACCATCTAAGCTACAAGCCCGCCCCTTCTTTATCTGTCAGATGTGTTTCTTGTAGGAGGGGAATTTGGATAGCCCTCCTGTTTAAATAAGAGAACACTTTATAATGTATCGACTTCGTGTGCATCCCTCTGATGTTCCAAGTAAGGAACTTGTATTTCATGGGGACGCCATTTACGTAGTGTAGAAGTCAGTATGTGTCCCAATCTCATAGCAGCATGTGTCCCAATCACTACTCACTGGTACCCTAAGAGGGGTCGTGAACATGTAATACAGATAGACATAACTCATGACTTCCCCATTGCGCAACCAACAATAAACAACCCAACTCCCGCACCCCAGGACAAGTAGAAAACGATCCCTAACCCAAACTGTCATTCAAACCAAAGCTACTCGTGGGAGTACCTACGTGTCACACTACGGGGGTAATCTGACGACTCAGTCCACCTCAGAGTCCACTCACCCAGCTCTTTAAGAAAGAGCGATTTCATCCAACACAGAGGCCCCAAGCGATCACTCCTCCTCTGCCTCTATATTGCATGGGTGCTACTAGAGACCCTTCTGGTTTGTTTTGTTTGTCAAATTTTAGCTGTCCTATATATCTTAGGATTGAATAGGGACCTCTACTTTTTAAAAGCAATAGCTCTTTCTTGGCTTTGTGTTTATTGTGTGATGCTGTATCTAAGTTTCAGAACTACAAGCACCCCTATGGAGCAAGCCGTGACTGCATTTCGAGAGTTAAGTGCTTACAAGAAATAATCTGGTTATACGCAATTGTAGTGCAGCAGTACTTGAGGCCCTCTGGAACCAGTGGTACATAACACTACCACCAATGCTACTTCCAGTAGTCACAGATTGCCTCATCAATACCAGCAAAGGTCGTAAAATGTTCAAAGGCAAGAATACCTCAGAAGCTAATAGAGGCAAGTAATTTCTGGGGATCTTCCTTCATTCAATTTTAACAAGACATTAGCCATCATTTACAAGTGGTAATTCAAAGCTATGGCCCCCCAGAAGACTCCCCCCCCCCCCCCATAAGGCAGGAGAACTGGATACTGCTGTGCATTAATTCAATACGAGACGTTATGAGACTACCATTCCTTTTTAGATCAAGGATCAGCAAATGCAAATAACAGGAGATATCACACACTCAGGAACTGGGCGACAAGTGTGTAGCTAGCAGTGGTGCAGTTGGGGCAGCAACTGCGGACACAGAGGTGAAAGGGAGCCAGTTCAACAGCCACTCTGGTTCCAGTGCCACTGCAGTTACCATATCATTCTCACTGTGAATGCAGCCGGCTCTGCTCAACCGCTCGGAATATTTCCACGTATGTTATGTTATGTTATCTATTTTTTATATAGCGCGCGGATGCCGCAGCTAAGAGGCGTCCCGGCGCTTGGAGATCTGAATAACACAACACGAGTAAGAAGGCTAGACAGGAAACAGACTAGACTGTGGAGAAGAGAAAAGTCTTCAAGGTCTTCCTAAAAAGAAACAGATCTGGGATTGAGCGGAGTGGAGCTGGAAGAGAATTCCATAGGGCAGCCGCCAGCACTGAAAACGAGCGACCACCCATTCTAGCCCTTTTAAAGCGGGGCACTATGGCGAGGTTCAGTCCAACAGAGCGAAGAGCTCTAGCAGGAGCATAGTGCAGAATAGTCTGTGCAAGGATCGGAGGGGAGGCTAGGTTGAGAATTTTAAAGGTTAAGCAGAGGGCTTTAAACTTAACTCTTTGCTCAATCGGAAGCCAATGAAGATTCCGGATGGTTTGGCGAGCTGAGACAAATTTCGGGAGGCCGACAAGCATCCTAGCAGCCGCGTTCTGAACCCTCTGAAGACGGGACAGTTCGGCCTGATTTAAGCCCAAGAACAGAGAATTGGCATAGTCCAGTCTGGTAAGAACCAAAGCCTGGACCATAATCTGTCTTGTCTCAGCATCGAAAAATTTAAAAATGGGTCTCAGACCATGCAAAGTACCAAAACATACGCCAGCCACGCGTTTGGTATGGGAAATAAATGAAAGCTTGTCATCGAACCACACCCCAAGGTTTCTGACTTCACTCACAGGGGTAGGCACAGGGCCAAGATCAGTAGGCCACCATTGATCTCCCCATAGACCACTTTCCTTACCGAAAATAATGACCTCGGTCTTAGAGGCATTTAGTTGTAATCGGTTGTCCGCCATCCAGCCAGAGACAGCTTTTAACGCTGACTGGAAGGTGGAGGCGTCCATGTTAGAGTCTCCATTTAGTGCCACCGCCAGCTGCGTGTCATCGGCGTATGACACTAAGGAAAGACCAAAGCTGTGGGCTACCTCCGCCAAAGGCTGAACATACAAATTAAATAAAGTGGGGCTAAGAGCCGAACCTTGGGAAACACCCTGAAGAATAGGACGTGAAGCAGAAACAAAAGGAGGGGTGGACACTTTAAAACCTCGATCCTTAAGAAAAGAGCGGAACCACTCGAGTGCCGTCTCTCCGACTCCAGCCTCCATCAGACGATGTAATAAAATCTGATGGGACACCGTGTCAAAGGCGGCATTGAGATCTAAAAGGATCAGTGCCGCCGTCTGACCCTGATCCAACATCTTCCTAATATGTTCCACCACAGCCAAGAGAGCTGTTTCGGTGCTATGACCTGCACGGAATCCGTTCTGGGAAATATCCAGTAGATTCATTTCTTGCAGGTAAGCAGATAGAATGCGGTTAGCATGAGCTTCCGCTAGCTTGGCTGGCCAGGGAAGAAGGGAAATGGGCCGGTAGTGTTCTGGTTTAGTCGGGTCGAGGGTAGGTTTCTTAAGGATCGGAATGACCATAGCCTGTTTCCAGGCCTTGGGAACACTGCCGGAACTGAATGATAGGTTGATGAGATCATGTAGGGCAGGATAGCAACATTCAGCAAGTTCCCGGAATTGAGCGGGTCGCAAAGGATCATCCGGAGAGCCGGATTTGACTTTTGTTGTCAGAGCTAGAAACTCATCCCAGGTCGGACTGGGGATGGTTAGCAATGATTTAGGAGCCATAGATGTAGGCATTTCCTCCCTGATGGGAAGCTGAGAAAATGATCTGTAAATGGCCTCCACCTTTTCAACAAAAAACGAGGCTAGATCTTCGCAATGTGCCAAGGAGGGCTCAATAGTAACAGTGTCCGTCCTCTTGCTAGTAAGGTCCTTACATAGCCTGAAGATGACCTTAGAGGGGTTAGTACAATTTTTTATCTCCTGAGCGTAAAAAGCAGCCCTAGCAGTACAAATGGCCCGATGATACACTCTAGTGCAAGCCCTATAGGCCGCCTTGAGGTCAGTATCATACGCTTTACGCCAAGCGCGTTCTGCTTTTTTACAGGAGACTTTAAGAGCTTTCAGAGATTCATCGTACCAAGGGCTTGAAGGGCTCGATCTGGTCTTACTCCACTTGGCCGGAATGAGCATATCTAAAGATTGATTGAGCCATTCACAGAAAGTATCATAGCCCCGGGAGACTTCAGTAGGAGGTGAAGGATGGTATTTCATCAGTAGCTGATGGAAATGCTCTAAATTTAAATTTCTCCAGGGACGTCTGAAACTGGTTGGAATGTTCTTTTCCGGGAAAGATAGAGTAGTGGCTATACGGATCTCAATCACATGGTGATCAGTCCATGCCATTGGTCTAGGGGGCAGCACTGAAATATTGGTTACCAGGTTCGTTATAACGGGATCTAATATGTGGCCACCCGTATGGGTCGGTAGTTGAACCAATTGAGTCATTTGGAGCGCTTCAAGATCCTCCAATAGGGTATGTACCGAGTTGGAGAGTGGAACGTCCATATGGAGGTTAAGATCACCTAGGATTGTAAAATTTGCCGTTTTCAAAGCTAGAGAGGAGATCACCTCTGGGAGGCTTTGGCGAAAAGCGCCATCGGGGCCAGGGGGCCTGTAGATTAGAAGTCCCGTGAACGTAAAATGGGGATTAACTGAGATGTTACAAAGGGCACTCTCACATCCTGGCAATGAGACGTAGGGACCCATGATGGCCCTGGGTGTAGGCCTTATCCATATTTCTACGTTGGTGCAGGGCAAGTTCACAGATCGTTTGAGTAAACATCTTTGGAACTGGCAAACTATCTCCCATTCCACATGACAGTCAGCCAATTCAACACAGTTTACTGTTGTCTCACCCCACCCTCTCCTGTCTTCAAACGTTGCCAGTGGCCTCTTTGGTGAGTCTACCCTTGAAGGTAACTGTTACGTACCCGCCCACTTGTTTATATGTCTGCCTCATGATCTGCAGTATTTAGGGCGGCCAGTCTTGCGTGTCTGTGTGGTGAAGTGTGCTGCCGGTATCTGTCCATCCAAGCACATCACATGTATGGGGACGGGCAAATAGCTAGGCCGGTGATAAATCAAGATCTGACCTCTCTTTATGTTGGAAGTATGGAGCCTTTATTTAGCAGCCAGTCTCAGAGATCAGGAAAATGTGGTTGAACTGTCATGCAAACAAGAATGTCCTGCCAACATCCTGGGGCAGAACCAATATGACTGTGAATAGGAGGGAGAAGAGAGAGAAGGGAAATGGTAGAGGATGGACAGAGTGAGGAGAACAATAATAATGAATAATGAAAAGATATAACATATGTCTCTTCCAGAGAAAAGAAAACAAAATATTTAACATTCCTAAAGAACTTTCCAGAATGGAATCTTGGAATTGGGTAGATTCTTCAACTGATCAGCCTCATACCTCAAATCCATTTGGGTAACATCAGGTTCTGTAGCACTTGATGGATCTAGAATCAGAAGGTTATGTGCCCGAGGCTTGGGCTTGTGAAGAACCTTCCCTACCCATGTACTGACCAATTGCATGTTTGGTGGAAAGCAATCCCTGACCACAAATGGGATCGACAGTATCAAATCATAGTACAGTGGTACAGAACAATTGTTACATTTTGACACTCTCTTCCAACTCAACTGCCAATAATGTGTGAGGAAACTTCCCTTGTTGAATTGGACCGCTATTATTGGTCTGAAAATGTACTTAATCTTTTTCCACATGCCTTGGAATGCGAATTCTGATTAGATCACCAACTCTGATCTTATCATCAGTAACATTATGACTGTCATCCTAACATGCCTTACACTTGCTTTGGTGGTGTACTATCCAACTTTGGACCTTGTTTGAGACAGTGTATATTCCTGTCAGTGACCTTGGATGGGAACCTGGATCTGAGCCGCTAGGGACAAATGGAAAAAGCTCTGCCCTTCAGCCAAAGAAAAGCTGAAACGCCTGTGACTGAACTGGGGTTGATCCTATGGGGCACATGCCTCAAGCTAAGAAATTGCAATTCCTTAATAGCGATTTTTAAGGAATCGCTATTAAGGAATCACAATTCCTTATGCATGTAGGTTTCGCTAAAATATTAGCAGTTCCTACACATTCCCTAATAGTGAATCGCAAATTGTGATTCGCTATTAGGGAATGCTTTCCCATTCATTCCTATGGGCCTAGAGGCCCATAAACATTCTCAATTTGCGAATCCCAAATAGGTCATTGCAAATTGCGAATGCAATTTCAAGGGTGCCATGAGGCCATAAGGCCCCCCTGATGCACCCCCAAAAACGGTATGTGTGCCCATGTGGCGCACACACATGCCCTAAGGGCCTGGTATGCGCCACATGGCACTTAGAAAAATGCCAGTTTGGGCATTTTTTCGAAGGAATCGCAAATTACCATCCACTTTATTTGGATGGTAATTTGTGATTCCTTAATGCAAATTCGCATTCTGAAAATGCTTCCTGATTTGCATTTAGGAAATTGCACATTGCGATACCCTAACTGCATTCGCAAAATAGGTAATCGCAAAAATTTGTGATTACATATCTTGCGAATGCATTTTGGGTTGATGCATCCCAAAAGGCTTTTTACCTGTCGCAAACGGGCCGATTCTGCGAATCGGCCTGTTTGCGACCGGTAAAAAGTTTGATGCATGTGCCCCTTTATGCCCACAGCCTTTTCCCAATGGGTAAAATGAGAAATATTTCCAACAAATTCCAAAGAATGCTGTCTTCGAGGTATCTGTTGAAGGTTTCAAAGTTGGCACTAAACTGGGGGGGTTGTATAGCGCTGTTCTGAAATGCTTGATATTGTGAGTTTTGACAAATGCAGTCATTTCAACTGATGTGAACTGGACACATCGTAGTAACAAGAAATTCTGGAAATTTCTCATGACTAAAGATATTCATATAAAAATTCTAGGACCACAGCAGGAAAGATTATATATCTAAACATCACCTCATGTCATTTTGAGTGTTAATCTATAAGGACTATTATTTACTTCATGTTTCCAGGGAGATTCTTGAATGGGCCTGAAATGTCTAACCCCCACTTTCTGCCAAGCGGAAGTCGGTCAAGGGACATTACACATGGGCGGGAGGATGATTTTGCAGGTTTTATCTGAGATCCATCGCCCTTCTTCAGCATCCATTCCAGGCCACCAAAATAATTTCTTAAAAGATTTTTTAGAAAAGACACGTATGTGCCCTTGGTGACACTGATTAATGAGAATCTCCCTCATTCCCTCAGGGAGAACTCGTCTGTCATACGAAGACCAAATCTCCTTCTCCGCTCAGTTCTTAAGCGACCGGGAAAAAGGAGTGCAGCAAACCTTTTATTTTCCTAGACTGAGGCCATCCTTTCTTGTTTCTTAACAAGGCTTAGTTCTGCATCCTTAGTACTTTCTAAAAAACAATTGTCCTTATACATGTTTTCCCCATATATGACACAGGCATTAGTAGAGGGTTGGTTAGAATGATCAGGAACATGCGGAATATTAAAACTATATATTTGAAGTTTGAAACATAGTCCTGCCAACATGCAGTGGTAGAAAAACCTTCCTCTGAGATATATTTGTACACGGGTGTGTGGTTTTTGTGAAAAGAAATGACCTGCAGCTCAAACACATGCAAGCAATACCTGTTCAATGATGGAATATAGGGGCATGTTATCAAGCACGGCGTTAACATTATCGCCGCTTTAGCGGCAGAAAACTGCAGCTAAAGCGGTGATAATGGGCTTGATAATACGCGGTAGAGAATTCCTATAGAAGCCCATGTTCACACCAGAACATGGGCTTCTATGGGAATTCACAAGGGCGTATTATCAAGCCCATTATCGCCGCTTTAGCTGCAGTTTTCTGCAGCTAAAGCGGCGATAATGTTAACGCTGTTTCTTGTTAATATGCCCGATCGTCTTTCTGTTGCACTTGAAGTATTGGACGCATATGCCACTGTCTACTGACTTTTGCCAGAACTTTGAGAAAGAACAGCTTATAAGCCATGGGAGCTGGCATCAACTGAAATAATACAATGTTTACTGCTGTGAAATGGTTGTAAAGTTGGTGCATTCATTATTTGACTTTTGAATGACTTAAAGGCATCCTGCTGCTCTCTGCCCCACTCAAATTCAGTATTTTTGTGTGACAGTTTCCTCAGTGGTTTTAATACAGTGGCAAAGTTCTTAACACATTTAGTGTAAATTCTCAGAGACTGGCATAGGACTTCAACTTTTCCTTGTCATCCGGAGAAGGGACTTTTCTGAAGGCATGTTCTAAATACTTTTTGGGAGCCACTCATTTAGAGAAATAGTCAACTTGATATTTGAATAACTTGCATTTACCTGGCTAAGGACTAAACATTCGTTGGATAACCTCGTATATACTTCATGTAGGATGGTGAAACGCTCCATAATCTTAGAAACACAAAGCAATGGATCCAGGTATTAAAAAATATGAACATCCCTTGCTGGAAAACATATGCCACAAAGGGAAGTCAAACGGCATCCTTTTATATTGGAAAACTCAAAATTGAGTTATGCAAGCAGAGATTGGTCTGGATGCTTTTCTTTTGAAAGTCGAATCTGTTGGGGAAAACAGCTGCACCATCTAGCATAGACAAAAGGTCAGAAATCTTTCATAAAGGATTACTGTCTATTCTGATATTGGTGTTCATAGGGCTCCCTCAACATTTAGTCTCAACTCGCCACATTTATTCTGTTGCTAAAACAACAAGTGAGATTCAGCTGGAAGATTTAGTCTCCTTAACTACATCCTCCATTCATAACCTCTCTAAAAGAGGCTACGAAACGTTTTGAACACTAAAAAGCAGATTCCTTTGTTTTTTGTTTTAGTGGGACTGCATTAGTTTAACCCCTTCGCTGCGGGAGTTATTTTCCCGCTGTGCGGGGGGAGGGGGGCGCGCACGGCGCCCGCATGCTCATGACGAGCTGAGCTCGTCATGAGGCACGGCGCTCCTGTGCTCTTGACGAGCTCAGCTCGTCATGACCACACCCGTTCCCGTGGAACGCTCAACACAGCAGGATAAATTATCCCCGCATGCGAGCATTCCACGGCTCATGACAAGCTGAGCTTGTCTGAGCACGGGAGCGCCGTGGCTCATGACGAGCTCAGCTCGTCATGAGCATGGAAGGAGTTAACGTTTTATGTGGTGCAAACATCTGTTCCGTTTTCTACTACTGTTATTGAATACCTCCAGAAACAAATTGGTAATTTGTTTGCTTAAGTCCTTTCAGCAATGGCCATGACAGGTTCCATTGGACTGGGATCGCTCCAACCCAGAATGCACACTCCTTTCTTTGCAACATATATAATGGCCTTGGCAGATCTAGAATTGAATACTGCAATGCCCCAAAAATACCCAAAGAAATGTATTTGGCTGCCATCATGGGTCACAGCACTTACATATGAGAGAGAGTAGGGACCTGTGCAGAAAACAAGCATTCAAATATTGCCTATTGTGCATGAATCTGCCATAAGGTCGAATGAATTCCCCTAATAGTTAGAGTACACATTTGAGGTTTCGAAGACTTTTCCTGAGCAGAATCCCCATTATCTCGAACCATGACCATCTCCCTGATTGGCACTGGGTTTTTCCTTATCCAAGTCCTAATGAAAAGTGACTCCTTTGGAAATGTGGGCAATCTTCATCTTTCAGTTCCTGTTGTTTCCACTGCACACTCTGGAGAAAAGAAAAGCTTTGATGGCCTATTCACTTCCTCTAAGGTTTGGTCACCCATTGCCTAGATATGCTCCTAAATATACTTAGTATTGATCATAAGCTGGCCTATTATCATTTCATCAATGGCAAAACTAACATTGAATGTGCTAGACAGGCTCCTCCATGAGATCAGGAAGTCATCAGAACTTTCATTTTCTTTCTGACATTGAGTACCTTTCTAAAGTTTTACTGATGGTAGGATTTAAACATTGCACCAATCTTAACATCGCTTCCTCATATTGGTTCTATTCATCATATTCATTGTGACCAAATTGGCCTTATATTTTAGGTGATGACCTAAATGTTTCTTGCCCTTCCGATGACAGAAGGTGTAAAAGAATAGAGTTTCTCCTCTCCACTGGCATTTTGTCAGCATGACTTGCAGAAAAATAATTAAAAATGCAATTTTCCAACTCTAGTGGTAGCTTCCCTTTCAAACTGCATAGCGGGTCCTTAGGCTTACACTTGGTGGAATAAGCAAGACAAGCAAAATGAATGACCCTTAAAAGGTAATGGAATGTAGCTGAATATGGAGAAAATGGGAGCAAAAGCTGAAAACTGGAGTTTTCTTTGAATGTAACTAAATTGTAAGTGCAGAGTAGAAAGGTTGCTTTACCTAATGAGGTTGTTTAGTAGAGGACAAGTAGAGTTACAGAAATGTAAACACCTCATAAACATTTGACAAAGAGCTCTACTGCGAGATATCTGCTAAATTACTGCAATGCATACGTTCCACTGCAATCAGTATAAAACATAATGACCTCTCCTCAGCCAAAACAAGACTTGAAACGTTGTAAGGGAACTGGGAAAGATTCATGTAAGGAAAAGTGTGAACAATCTCCATGGGGCAGACACTGGGCGAGAAGAAATTAAACCACACAGTTGTTCCCTGTGGAAGTGTATCCCAAGGCAAGTTGTGGTTAATGTCCTGATGGTGTGCCTGATCAGAAGTGTGGTAAGGTAGAACAGGAGTCAAACCCATAGACCTAGTCGGGATCAGGGTAAGGAGGTGGAGCAATAAACAATATCCCAACAGGTGATATTCAATAGGAAATTACATATGTATGCAAAAAGCATTACACAAACAGAAATAAAGGAGACAACTATTCACGTTGTCTTGTCTAGTTACTCAAAATGTATTTAGAAGAGAATAATAAGCAGGGTCATGTTCATACAGTTGGAGCAGCACTGTATTAGACAAATCATATGACAACCAAAATTATACTTGGTGCTCAAAGGTGTATAAGTGACAATAGCGACGCAAGTGGTGAGAAGGACAGCGTGAACGGCGCAATGTGAGCATAAGTGGAGATATCATACAGTGGGTGGCTGGGTGAAGGGAACAAATCAAGTGACTTAGGTGTTCAATTCACGATTAAGCAACAGCCACAGTAGAGAATGCGCCAATAAATGTGCTGTAGAGTCGACGGCGTTTCGATCCTTGATTGTTTGGGATCGTCATCAGGACTTGGTTGTCTTGAGTAGTGATGCTGAGTGGTGGTGAAAGGAGGATATGCCGCGATGGGTCTGGGTGAGGATCCGCGAAGTGGGAGACAGTCTTCCTGGCCGGATCTGAATCAGGCCGACGCGAGCGCAAGGGTCAGGCGTCCGGGTTATCAGGGCCGACGCAAGCGCAAGGGTCAGGCGTCCGGGTTATCAGGGCGATCGTGCGAGTTACAGGACCTGGGTAAATCGAGGTGCCTGTCGGAGTAAATCCATTAGGTGCTTTCGGCAGCGAGGTGAGACACAGAAGACTTCCGCGTTGAGTGCTGATGAGAAGTGTGTCATACACTTGACTCACACATGTGTGCTCTTCCAGGGTTTCTTCTTCCCACTTGGTCTGCCTGCTGTTGCTTGCTTATGTATTACAGCAATGTAATTCGGTGTCATCCCATCCTTCGTCGCCAGTGATACCTCAGATTCTAACCACTCGATAAGTGTGGAAGTGCGGACCTATTTTCAGAAGTCAGTCCCAGAGATCTTCATTGGGAAAATGCCAATAAACTATCACACAAAGCACCGTGCCTTGTTAACAATCTAGGTCAGAACCAATATGACAATGGAAAGCAGAGGGGAATATAGACAAGGAAAAGGACAAAGGATGCCCAGCGAGTAGAGGACAGTGACAATAATTAATAATGAAAATATATAATTGCTGATCTTCCCCTCACTGAGACCTGCTTGTCCTTGACTGGACTTTCTGCCATAAATTCATCAGCATAGGTCGACATGCTGAGAGGGGCATGTACATTTTCGAATGAGGAAGGAAAACAAATTGATTGTGAGAACGAAAGATGGGGAGAATTAAAGGATGAAGGAGACAGAGAAAAGAAGGAGCGACAAGGGACAGAAGAGGGAAGGAAAGCAAAAAGATAAAGATCTCAGGAGAAAGAAACGGTACGAGAATGAAAGAGGGGTAAGTTAGAGAAGGAAAGAAAGAACACTATATAGCGAATGAACGAAAGAGGAAGATGTAAACAGAAGAACAATGGTGTAAACCAGAGCGAGGTATTGGGCAAAAGTACATTGAAGCGAACAAAATTATCCAAGGGTAGACTGAGACATGATAGGTGGAGTTGAAAAAGAAATCCGAGAGGATTTTTTTGAGTTTTTCCAGCTTGTCTCAAAATCAAATTAGTCTGTGAGAGTGCCTGCTGGTAGTTGTGCCTCCGAACATGTTTTAAGTGTTGGGATTCGGCGAATTGCTAGCTCTGTCTTCCCTCACAGTTCCTTGCTTCTCCATGAATTCATTCACCATTAATAGTGAAAGAACAGCTGTGACGCATGCATACCTCTTACTCCCCGAGTTCTGTCTCTTTAGCTCCCCTTCATCAAGTGTTTCCGATATAAGCATCTTTGGTTTACAGGGAGGATGACGGAGGTGATCCCTTGATGCCATTTCGGCTATGTGGGCCCCTAAGCTGGAGACTCATGCTCCGTTCTAGCCACCATCAGTCAACATCTTCATGAAAAATGTACCTCTTTGATTCAGTAAAATAATGAACCAGGAAGTAAAGGAAGCGTGTGTACGGGAAAGGAGTAGATGAGAAGAGGACAAATAATGAATTTGAAGAGGATGATATGGGAAGACATAAAGACCAGGACAGTACAGAGCTTAGTTGCACCAGTGAGAGAAATCAGTTCTGACACAAACTTGCTGGTTTGAGACGGAAAACACAAACGGTGGACTTAAGAGGCCAAATAATATAAGACTGCAAAAAAAAAAACCATGGAAGTGAGAGAAGTGGCAAGATGAATGCGATATAATGAGACATGAAAAAATATGTTGCGAGAGACGTGGAAAAAGATAGAGATTGCAGTGAAAGTACGAGAGATTTGGTGGGAATGAAGACAGGAAAAGACAGACAAAAAAAATGAGAACAGTAAGGACTCGCTTGTGCTGCTCTACACATAGTATCCGAGATACAACACAACCCCCTCAGGCCTCCGCATTCGACTTCTCCCACCTCGCAGAAGCCAGTTTTTTTCACAATCCTCTTTCCCTCTGTAAAGTGTGGGAAGCATTCGCTGATGACTTAGGTCCTCATCTTTACACTGGTTCCTGTGTACTCTGTCGCAATGGAGTATACATACTGCCAACATGAAGGTCCATCCGCCCAATTTAAATGTGGACAGACCTTCTCTTTCGAGTCTTTCGCTATGTCAGTGACTACTCCTTTACTTCCATAGAAATGCCTCTCCAATGGCCAAAAGGAATAAAGGCCATCAGAGAAATGGCTACATGTCCTCCTACTCAATCAGGATGGACGGACATGCAGACATTTTTTTTCTGTCTGTCACAAGCAGGCAAACCCGGGTGGTGAGGAACAGTTAAAACAAAATAATGCTCCCCTTGACATGGGAGTTTAATCCCATGGAGAGAGGAGAATTAAATTTTTATTCGAAAAGAAAATCCAGTTTTGAGATTTTCTGTATACAAAGAATACTGTTTGGTGCAGGGTTGCATCATGTTGACACAGCCCTGCACCAAACAGCAGATTGCATTTACAGTAATCACTGTGACTGCGGTTCCTGCCAATGCTTTATGAATGACCAGCTGCTTGATGGTCCTTTTTAAATTTGGCGGGCAGTCCCTCCATCATGGGGATGGAGGCATCTACTTCGTCCCCGTGGCAGAATGGCGGGCCATCCACTAAGATATAAACAACGGCCTTAGTGACGTAGAGACAAACAAATGATGGGTGGAAAGCGGCTTTGTAAGCACAGAGCAATTACAGCCATTCATCCTTCACTCTCACCTCAATAACATTTGCAGAAATGTAAATACAAAAAAAATCTGATACCTTCAGACACCTTTAGACTAGCTTCTGGGTGATCTACTTTTCATTTTTTAGAGAAAAATATTGTGTGGAAATTTTTTCAACATTGTAAATTAAAATCGTCCAATACTCCTATTAAATAAGTCACTCCAAGGGGTTGTTGATATGTGTAAAATCAAAACAATCTGGGAAAATGTACAATATTGTAACGATTAGATAACTCAAAATTAAGTCTCCCGTGATTTTTCTGTTCCAGTTGTGTTTTTGGGCCATCGCCTCATTGTAAAGTATACATTACTATGGGCCCGATGTAGATAATCCTCATTTACCAACTCTAAAATACCGAATTTTACCGATTCGGTATTCTAGATTCGGTAAATGAGATGTAGCTAAAAATTAGGTATTTTTTACCGAATCGGTAGGATTCGGTAATTACCGAATCGGTATTTACCGATTCGGTAATTGCCATTGATTCCTATGGGCCTTGAGGCCCGTAGGAATTAATGTCAATTACCGAATCGGTAAAAATACAGAATTGTCAAAGGGAACAGGGTGTTACTTTGACACCCTGTAGCACCCCTGATTTTGGCTTGTGTGCCATGTGACACACACACATGCCCTTAGGGCATGTGTGTGTGCCACATGGCACAGGTGTACATGCACAGATGTGCATATGCACAGGAATTCGTTATTTACCATGCAATAGTATTACATGGTAAATAACGAATCGGTAATGGCCTGTGGCACTGTTTGAAGTGCCACCTACATCTGTATTTACCGATTCGGTAAATTTACCGATTCAGTATTTTACAGAATCGGTAAATTTACCGAATCGGTAAATATACCGATTCGGTAACTATAAGGGCCCCTACATGTCAAACAGCAAATACCGGTCGGTAACGGCCGAAATTCGGTCATTTCGGCCGTTACCGACCGGTATTGGGCCACCTACATCTGGCCCTATGTGCTTTAAATATCTTAACTACAAAGGCAAATGGTTCCTAGTGGAAAGAATAACTTGTATCAAAAACAAATTGTTTACAGTCCAAAGCAACGCATAGTAGGATAATTTAAATCGCTTACAAAAGGCACAATAAATAAATGATAACGTCTTTGGATTGAATATGTGAAAAAAATGACAGCCCAAACTATACACCATTTAACTAATCATTACAATGCTCTGTGCTCAAGTAATCACACACCTAGCGCTGGCTTCCATCTCACGCTCCTCACATGGCCATATAGTGGGCAGAAAGTGAGGACAACAGAGATGCAGAATCCAGGCCCCGACACACATCATGTGGCCTGGCAGATACAGCTGCCAACGTTTGAACCAGGGAACCAGGTTTGAAATCTGACTCGGCTCAGCATCCTGTGATTCTGGGCAAATAATGTGAGCTGCCCCTGCCTTAAAACATAATGACCTTACAGAGGTTAGTGTTTGGGGAAATGGTAAAGTTCAGGGCTTTAAGTGGGATGAAAAAAACTGGGGGGTCTCTCAAAGGCGTGGCCAATATAATTAAGGGTGTGGCTTAAAAGCACTGTAAGCTAAACATATGTGCCCAGACTAGTATGGCGCCAAGGTTGTATTTTGCTGTTTCAGTCATTGCATCCAGATATATGATACAACAAGTAACATCAAACCAAAAGCCGGGACTATTGGCTTTGTCAATGGCTTGTTAGTTGCATAAGATAAATAAGCAGCAACTATGGCTAATATATATCTATATATTGAAAAAGCTTCCACTTACAGCCCTTGTGACACCACGACAATGGTGCTGCTCCTGAGTTTCAAAAAGAGAAGGGAAATCCAGAGAGAAAAAGACTCACTTTAAAGGATTTCCCTTCCCCTACACCGCTCATCTGGCATGACGTCATGCTGTAACTTCTCCACCAGTGAGAAGTGAGCAGTGTGAGCAGCGCACATGGATGTGCCTGCTGTCACTGCAGTCGGGAAAAAACGGACCGCCTGTGACAGGGCACAAAACAGAGCCCGATAGAGACCTGTTTCAAGGCCCCTCTGTAAAAAAAATGCCGGTGCTCAGCTGCGGTGAGACCCGGCCCACTTAAAGCCCTGGTAACGCTGGAGTTGACAGGCACATTTTCCCACTTACAGTTTAAGGGGATAGGTCACTGCAAGAGCTAGAGCACAACATACACTCTGCACTCCTCACATCACGACATGACCCTACGCAAGGCAGTGTGTGAGGAGGAAGGGGTGTGCGATCTGAAGCCAACTTTCACCTCACATTCCTTTTGTCGTAGCCCTCGAGAGGACAATAAAAGGTACGGAAGACAGCTGACTCCGACCTTACGTTATACAACTAGAGAGGACAGAAAGAGGCAGCGTGGGTGACCCGAGTGCAGGGCCCACCCGACAGACCTAGACACTGCAGCTGTATCTCGGAGCCCCTCCGCTTCACTGCTTATGTATGTGGGTTGTTTTCCATGATAGGCCTGAGCGTCTTTGTTTTGTTTGCGTTCGAACCGTGACATTAATTCATTCCCCCTCTAACACCGGTAGCTGGTCCCAGGGAGCGAGCTGGAGAGACAGCGGCCTCGCCGCAGAAGGGAGGATAAAGAGCTGTTACTGAAGGCTGAGATAGAGATAAGAAGCTCTCGGCACTTCCACACTATCCAGCTCCCTCCCACGCTGCCTGCTGCCCGGGCGCCGTGCATGGCTGCAGCGCTTCCACCGAGGACTGTGGAACCACAAGCCGCCGGGTAAAAGTGCCCGAACCAAGGGGCATATTATCAAGAACTGCGATAAAATTATCGCCGCTAAACGGCGATAATGGGCTTGATAATATGCCGTTGTGAATTCCCATAGCAGCCCAGGTTAACATCAGAACCTGGGCCACTATGGGAATTCACAAGGACATATTATCAAGCCCATTATCGCTGTTTTAGCGGCAGTTTCCTGCCGCTAAAGCGGCGATAATTTTATCACAGTTCTTGATAATATGCCCCCCAGACCGTTCTCTTCGCTCTCTCTTTTTCAATCCACCCGTTCTCTGGCAGTCTTTCGCCCCTTTCCTCCCTCTCTCTTGAAGGACCGCCTGGAAAGGTATAAAAAACAGGTCCAAAGGCTACATGGCCCAATAGTCCTGACACTTTGTTCCAATTATTTGTGCTGTTTAGGGAAAGGTCATAAAGCACCCTGGAGCAGGCGAACCAGTGGCATATAGGTGCATTGCTCTGCAGACTCCGGTCCAGTGCTGAGTCCATGACAACTCCACACTTGGACTCGGGGGTCCCAAGAGACATCCTCTCAGTGGTGGACAAGGGCTGTGCCCCATAACGTCTAGTTTCCTTTGTTACATTTTCTCTGCCTCAGTTGGTATTTGCGGAATCTTTGCAAGTGGTAGATGGGTCCACACCTTAGGATGAATCATGCCGGTCTAGCCCCAGAAGGAGACAAAGAAACAAATCCCATTACTTCCCTGTAAGGAAAAAGGGAAGGGCTTCCATCCTACATGTGATCTTTGAGATTTCAGTCGGTTCCACCCCACATGTGTAAAGGTTCAAAATGCTGACTTTCGCTCAGATTTTGACGGCCTCACAGAGTAATGGCTGGATAAACTCTGAGGACCTTCAGGACCCATACGTACGCATTCCAGTTCTGGAGAATCAGAGGAAGTACCTGCAGTTCATGATGGCGACTCAAGACTACCACTAGAGGATGCCACAATTCTGTCTCAAAGCAGCCCTCAGGTCTTCGTGAGGATCCTAGCCTGAGTGGAGGGTTTTCTGCATTAGCAGTGGGAGCGCATCTCCCCATACTTAGATCAATGCCACATTGGACCATGTCTTAGGAGGAAGGGGCTTGATCTAAACCTGGCATTTAAGGCCCCCTACAAACAGTCTGTGCATTACACAAAATAATTGCTAGTCCGATCTAGAAGGATTTGGTTCTTAGGAGCAATTCTGGACTCTGAACCTGCACAGGATTTTCTTTTTCCAAGAGGTTCAAGCCCATAAGTCTCACAGTGAATCACTGCCACTTCTTGACATATACAGTAGTGTCAACTTGGTAGTATCAAAGGCTTCCGCAGGAAGCTGGTGTCAGGTGATACCCCATCCCAAGCTCCACAAGCTTGCAGTGTTTCTGCACTTGGCAGGACATTTAGTTCAACCACTTATCACAGTCCATACATCCATGGTTTCAAAACGAAAATGGTGGAGGGCCTCCCCCAATCTTTTGGCTGAATACCCTTTCCACCTCCTTGTGCGCAACTCGTGGTCACCACTGACTCGTAAGTGTAGCACTAGGGACTAAATTATGGGGCAACTCTCTATTAGTGTCATGTGGGAGAGGTCAGATAAATGTGTCTCAGCTTAAAGCCATCTTCTTCTCTTTGAGGGCCTGTCTACTAGTGCTGAGATCCAGGTTGGTAATGGTCACAAAGACAACACCAAGGCCTTATTTTACATAAGAAAACAAGGGGGCGACTACTGTCCATAGCTCTACCTCTTGGCCATAGGGCTATAGATCAGTGGAAGTCAGCTTTACAACAGGCTATGTTCCTGCTTTATCAGAGAGCACATCATGAGCAGGCGCCTCTCCTAATCAGGCAAGGGGAAGAACCTCCAAGCAGTCCTCAGCCCCACTTTTTGTTTCTTGGTGTCAATCTTCCATAGATGACTTTACTACTCTCTGAAACACAAATGTGAGAGTTTTACCTATCAGGTGATCTGGACACATGGTTCCTTGGGGGACCCCTGATGATGGCTTGCACATCGGCATTACTATAGGCCTTTCCACCCTTCGCCATGATTCTGTGGGTTCTCCAGAAGTTCAGGCAGAGCCCTTGGTGTACTGTCATCTCAGTATCACAAGCTTGGCCATGCCAGCTTTGATACTCAGTTCTGCTCCACAAGTTACAAAGCAACTACTCATACCTTGCCCAGAGGAACAATCCCCTATCCACGAACAAAGAGAAAGTGCACTATTGCTCAGCTTGAGCACATGGTTCCTGAAGAGTTGGCCTTGTAGCTTCTAGGCTCATTTTCACAGAACCTGGAAGTCCTGGCAGCTTTCAGGAAATGCTATAAGTTAACATAGTTCAAAAGTTAGTGGCTCTGATCTGTCACTTGACATCTTAGATGATGTCATTAATGTTTACATTACATTTCAAAAAGAAGTAGGAACATGCAAGAAACATCTTGCATGCAGTAAAGAACTTACACGAACTACCTTGCTGCCATAGTGGCCTTCAGGAAAAGGTCCAAGAGACCTTCTCCACAGCCATCATGGTCATGAATAGACATTAGTGTGCCTGGTACACTTTTTTAGTCGAGTAAACCATCCTTCTGACTCTTGGAACCTGAACGTGGTTAAAATCAGGCTGAAGCACAGAATGTTCAAGCAGGTGACATCTTACAATGTTAGGCTATTTTCATTTTCAAGCCTTTCTATAAGCCTTATTTCAGCCACACACATAAGTGAGCTTGAGGCCCTTTGTGCCTTTTGTTATGAAAAGTATTGTTAGAGTTCCATCTAAATGAAGAGGTTGTTCTGTCAACATTCTTTTGGTTCCATCCCGCCTCCTCAGCTGAGGAGCCTTATCAAGTGTATGTGAAGCACAGAATGTAATTTATTCTGGACAGGGCCAGAGACCTGAGGAATTCGGAATACCTGTTTGTAGTTTTGAAGACGATGTTGAGTAGGGGACTGGTGAGGCACCAGTGCCACATGGATAAAACTGTTTCATTTCTCACTGGTGCAGTTAGCATGGTGGCCAACCTCAATCTGGTGTAAATGTGCAGTCAAGCAAGTTTAAGAAGACATATTTTGGTGTCCACAATGTGATGAGACGTTCAAATAGATTAAATATTGTTTCCACAAATGTGAACTTATTTTTGCGCTCAGTTATTTCACATATATTACCTGTGTTGGCTATATAAAGAAACAGATTAATCACATTAGCTGACTGGAAGTGTGTCAAGATTGAGAGATGGCATTATCAGTGTAAACAGGCTTACTGAGGTAATTGGGTCATCTGAGGTTCATAAGATATGCCAATGTAAAACTCATTCTTGGATGTAAACCAAGATTGTTTCTTCTGATAGAATTTTTACGATTCATCTGTTGTAAAACAATACAAATGAGGAGATGCACAGGAAAGCATGAAATCATAGTAATGTTGGATGGGAGTTAAGAGGTGCCCAACCATAATATGTAATAAGCATCCACTTTTGAAAAAAGGAGCCCAAAGAAAAAAGCCATATATAGAGCATATTAGTAAGTCACCCCTATGTAAGCCTTGTTGCCCACAAGGCTGGGTGCATCATATTTAAAAATGGGACATGAGGAAAATTAATATAGACATATCCCTACAGTGACTATGCCCTAAAACCTACTTTCAATGTGGCAGGCCTAGCTGTTTTATGTTGAAACCAGAGTACATATTAAAATATGTGTCTCTGGAATGGAGCCAGCTACAAACATTATTAAAAAACGATATTTAATAGATATTAAAAATCCAGCTAAATGCTGGAGTCGGATTCTTAATAAATATTAAGGAAAAGTAACTTTTAAAAAGTCTCCCTTTACTTTCCTGAACTGTCAGGGGCTAATTAGCACAAATCTCAGCCTGCTCTCAGCCTGTATTCAACCTTGAATAGATATGAAAAGGGTGTGAAATGCATCCCATGGGCAAAGAATAGGCTAACCTGAATGTAAAGCGATGACTCCTCTGAGCTCCACAGAACATGTAGGGCATCCCTTTTGATGTAACAGTGTCAAATCCTGCTGGACAGGTCTGTTGAGCCCACATGTAAAACTTGGAACATACTTAGAAGCAAGAGAACAGGATGCCAAGATAATTCTTGTGTATCCACTGTCTGGTTATTGGAGGACCCTGCTTTTTCCTTCCTGACTTCTGTCTCTGGGTTTGCTGGGGGTACAGTGCCTGCCGCCTTGAACTAAATTCTGGTGTTAGATATGAGCGGACACTAGGATTACCACAATACACTCTCCCCACACACACCCAGCCTTCAAAACCCAAGCTAAGTGTGAATGAAAACGTTTGCCGTTCTAAAAATACCCTGACATATGGTATTTTGGGCCTGTTTAAAGTAATGCAAACAGTAACTACTGAAAAAGTAGGTACGGTTGGTGCTGGATACATTTTCTTCATTGGTTAGGACGTGTCCTGGAGTCACCCCCCTCCCCCCCCCTTTACTGGTCTTAGGCATAAATCTGGTACCTCCAGCCACCCACTTCAGAACTCTTTCTACGCCTGCAAAGATCAGAAGAGGACTGGACTTTCTGTCTGCGACCTGAGAGGAGCCCTGAAGGACTGAAGCTGCTTCCTCTTGAACCCAGGACAAAGAAGTAGACTCTAGAGGTCAGTTGGCTGACCTCTGTGGCTACATGGAAATAAGCTGCAAGAGGTCTTTTCCAGGAAGTAGCAAGGTGAACAGTGGCAAGTGGACATGGGCTGCAGGCTGCTGTTGGCTTCTTCCTGACACCCTGTGAGCCTTTAAGTGCCTCCTCTGAGGTCATTAGGGGCTTCAGATGTGTACGCCTGAGGTGGATTAGGACGTAAAGACTAAGTCAGAAGGTAAAATATTTGACCAGGACAAAGCAGGTTGGTGTATCCGACCCGTGTTCCACAGCGCTCAGTCTCAAATCACCACAACCATAGACTAACAGTGGCGCTTTCTTCTCTTTAGCTCTTTACTTTAAAATTCACATTTCTTGTTACCTTAATTGGATTTTTGTAATTTTGTTTATTTAATTCTATTCCATTTTTCTGATTCAGTGTTGGATTTTTATTGTTTCTCATTTGGACTTTATTGATGTTCCACTGCTGCATAAATACTTTACACATTGTCCTAAGTTAAGCCTGTCTACTCTGTGCAGTAGTTATCAGGGGGTTGAGCTCAGGTTCATTTAGTGACTCTGAGGGTTCACCCTGATAAGGGCTGTGATTATTCCTTAAGGTTGGTAGCCACCACCCTGAACAATAATTGGATTTCTTCCAGTCATATGTTGACTATTTTACGACTCTTGTTTCTTGAGGCCAGCACATAGACCTCCATATCAAGACTGGTGGACCTATGGTTTCCTTCATAACATTCCTTCACTAGGGTGAGGGAGCCCACAACATGGTGGCCAAAAAGTAGTGCTAAAAGACTGAACCCTACTCCTGTCCGAGACACCTGCAAATAGGAAAAGAAAAGCATGGGAGGAGGAAATCCTGTTTTTTCAATCGCTACTTTGATGCATCCACATGACCTTCTGGGTTTTATGGATATGCTACAATAACCCTATGGTTTGAGAGTTTCAACAGGTTGAGAATTAGTACACTACCCCTTTAAGCTTTGAATGGTTTCAGTTACATTTTCCTGCTGCAGTTGCATCCCTTCTACTTTAAGAGCCTCTTGGTTGGAGTAAGGATTGTAATGGGTGCGGGTGACCTTTATTAACAAATTAAAAGGTAGGCAGAGGTATGTGAATACAAATTCCTGTGTGAAAGAGAAGTGAGTACCGGCACAACACCTCAAAGCTACCCTGCAGAGGGTAGCATGTCAAGTTTATTGTGGCTTGGAACAAACATGTAGCACACAAATGTAAGATGTGGGACTTGGCTTAGAACTATCTTAGACTCGCTGCCCTGTGGAAGGGGTCCCCATAAGGTATAGTTAACAGAAAGAGAGCATTGCCCCTTACGGGGCTTCCAGAGCCAAGGGGCTGCACAGTTTTTTTGGCATGAGAAAAGTGTTCTGCCAAGCTGAGTCACAAATCAGGCCTCCCAACTGCTCTTGTAGACTGAGTTGCTAGTTAATTCCCCACAGTTCGGCTGGTCCATTTCATTAGCAGCTCCATGGTCTCAAGAGGGCTGGCAGACTGATCTTGCTAAGGAGGCTTTTGTCTCTTTTCGCGTGCAATGCTTTTCTAATGGCAGGCGTTTCATGCAGGCCGATGAGGTTCAGGAGAAGACTTTGTTTGACTTGTCCCTGGATAGACATGTAAAGGCAGCACAGAAGTCTATTGTCAGGAGGGCACTTGGGTATAGTCAATGCAGGTTGGGGAGCTAGTTATCCATGCAGCCCAAGTAAGTTTGAGCATTAAATATTGAAGAGAAGAGCTCACGTTTGTGGGCCCCCATCTGTGTAAACGAGAAAGTTCATGGAGCAATTAGGTTTTTGTATTACAGTCTGCTCCCAAATAAAAATGTAAACAAATTGTAAGGGCATGAGAGATTTCCAGCACAAGCTCAGTGAAGAGGGTCCTAAAGACAGGAATGGTCTCCTGCTGGTGAGCTGCATTAACCAAAGGCTTGTACACATCTACATAAATACCAATAATTCATTGGGCAAATGTACCACACACATGGTTAGGGAGACAAAGACTTTTTAAGGGGGACTTCTTGTAGCCTTGTCCCACTGTCAACTGTACCTCAGTTCAAAAAGGCTCAAACCAATAGAAATTCCTTCTCTGCCCAGACAGTCAACCTCTGGAAGTCATTGCCTGCTCGAATAAACAGCATTGGCAAACAACTCCGTTTCTTAAAAGCATTAAAGAATTGGATGTTTCCACCATTATAAATACAAGTTGGAGACAATGATCTATACAAACTGCTAAATACATATGGGTGGCTATGACTTCGCTCACTCTTCCTGCAACACTTCTTGCGTATTTGCAGCAGTTTTCAGCACACCCTGCTTTTAATATGTTGTTGAATCGCTCATATATTAATCAAATCTCCTACAAAGATATAGCACTTCAAAAACCCTTGCAACCACACACACCAAAAGGGTACCCAGGAAATGATGAAATTTGGACTGCTGGTTTTTCGACTCTGTGCGTGCATGAGGCCTGCTAATCAGACCTCAGTGCCAGAGTTCTAACCCATTACAAAGTGTCTCTCAAATTGGCTGTCCCCAATTGGTAATGACTGCCTTACTTATAAGTCCCTGGTATACGGTACCCAGGGTAACTAGGGCATGTAAGGCAGAGTGTCCACCCAGGACTGCACCACTGATTGTCCCACCCTTTGTGTGACAATATAAAATATAGCGCCCAACCTGCCACTGCAGACAAGAAGGACAGTGGTAACACTGCTAGTTTCGACTTTGCCATTTAAACTAATGACAGCCCCCACTTCCCATAGCAATATATGTAAGTCTCCGCTACAGAGCCCTAAGGCAGGGAGATGTATATTATTAAGTAGGACATGTATATTTATATATAAATATATATATATGTATGTATGTATGTGTATACATATATATATATATATATATATATATATATATATATATATATATATATATATATATATATATATATATATATATATATATATATGTATATATACATCCTAGCACATTCTGAAAAACGGCATTCTCGGACCACAGAATGACAAACCACCAGGCAGCAAATAAGTATTTCAGGATGATTTATTAACTCTTCTCACGGTTTTCTTCCGGCATGACGCGTTTCGGTTACCAGGTAACCTTGATCACATGGCGACAATGCAGTATGCTTCCTCAATAAATACTTAATTTTTTCATTCATTATCACCACGTGGTGCATAAAAAGTGAAGACATACTTTTGCTGACAATCTATACATTCACATGAAAATGCATAGTTACATTTACATCAACCTGTATGTGCAATCGGTTTCAATCCATTTTACAGTCACTTTATATATTTGTGCATAAATGCATTATTTATAACTGTGCAACATTATGCTATAAAGAATAATAAATAATAAATATGTGTAAAATTATTGCATTTACATCATTTTAAAAAATGGTTAAAAACTCTAAAATTCATCGCATTTTAGAATTCATATATATATATATATATACATTAACAGGAACAATTCAAAATTGTAATTTTACTGTGGAAGGGCTAGTAGCTCCATTGGCTAACACAGGGTTACTGACTGACCCCTCGACCCGACTATCTTCTGAATGGGACTACCCAGCTAGGTGCTGTAAGACATAAAAGTAATCAGGGCATTAAACCCGACGTGATGCTCGAGTCAAATTTAATGTCACTATTGAAGGAATGCAACTTTTAGAAAGTTGCCACTCCGTGACCCAGACTGTCCAATGGCCTCACACGGTCACTGGCCAACAGACAGCATTCTGCCCACATAGGGAGTTGTCTGAACGACTTCCAGACTTGGAAACAATAGCAGCTGCTACAGGGTGAGGTGTCACTTCACCTTCACAGGAAGCCACTCAGGGTGTCAGCCCAAAAGGCGAAGCCACCTTTGGTGGGCAAAGGGCATTCACACTCCTGAGGGGCTGCCCTTTGTTTAGGAGAACAGGCTGGAGACAGGGACATATGTAATGAAATGTGTTGCTTATAGAGCGCAAACTGCCACTCCTACCGGAGTCTCCTGGCACTATCAAAGAACGAAAATCATCTGTAGCAGAGTAGAGCCTAGATAAATGCCAGGCATGAGGCATCCGGTGTTTCAACGATCCATGTCTTTAGTGCCTTTCTAAACTGCTCTTCCTGTTCTAGTGCTCTAAGTTCATTTGGCCTGCAATTCCAAGCCTTTTCCCCTAAAACCGTGGCAGATTTCCCTCCTCTGGTTTTCAGTTTGAAACCTGGCCATTTGAGCAGGTTTACTGAGCTGGATGTAATTGTCCTCATTGTCGTGTGTGACTTGAATCTTGTTGAAAGGTATACAGGACCCAGCCGGCGAATTGATCTGAAGGTCGTCAACAATAGCTTAAACAAAATTCTTTTATGAACCGGGAGCAAGTGAAAGGTCTTCAGGGGGGCAGAGGCAGACGCTCCACGAGGGAGCCCTAGGACCAATCTGGCTGCTGCCTGCTGTACTACCTGTAGTCTCCTCAGGGTAGCTTTGTTAGTCCTTGCCAGAAGGTTGTTACAGTAATCTAACCGCGAGAAGATTAGAGCCACTGCCATTGTTTTCCTTGCGGTAAGCAGAATCAGGTCAAATAATTTTTTCAGAGTTTTAATTAGGCAAAAACATGTCCCTGCTACCTTTAAAACATGAGGTTTGAAAGAGAGGCAGGAGTCAAGCCACACTCCCAGATTTGTTGCTACCTCCACCGTAGATGGGGGGCTACAGTCGCCTCTGGCCACCAGTCCTTGGGTTGGAAGGGATTATTTTTTCCAATCAGTAGAATTTCAGTCTTATTAGTGTTACAGTAGAGATGGTCATTCTTCATCCATTTGATGACCGCCGTAAGACAAGCTTTGAAGTTTTCTTCGACTTCCGTGGAGTTCTTTTCCAATGACAGGATCAGCTGGGTATCATCAGCGAAAGACATAGTTTCGATCCCAAAAGCAGAGATAATCGAGATAAGTGGGGCCATATATATATTAAGGAGGAGTGGACTGAGGGAGGCCCCCTGTGGCACACCCGTGGTGATGATGCGTTCCGATGAGAGAAAGGATCCCAGAGAGACAACCTGCTTCCTATTCGACAGGAAGGATGTGATCCATGCCAGGGCCGAATTGGAAATGCCACAAGATCTCAGTCTGGCTAGCAAGATGTTGTGCGAGATGGTATCAAATGCGGCAGACAGATCCAAAAGGATCAGAACTGCCTTCTTGCCCTTGTCTGTTATAAATTTCAGGGTATCCGATATCTCCAATAAAGCCGATTCCGTAGAATGTTTTGGGCGAAACCCAGATTGGCGGGGTGAAAAATCAGAGCTGACTCAGAGAAACTGGAAAGTTCTTTATAAACCATTCTCTCTGTGATCTTGCCTAGCATCGGAAACAGGGATATGGGCCTGTAGTTAAAGACATTAGATGAGTCTACATTTTTTTTTTCTTAAGTGGCTTCACAATGGCGAATTTCCATTCATTTGGTACTATGCCGGTGGATAAAGAGGAATTCACATTATTATTGATCACAGGATTCACTATGTCAATAATATGATGTAATATTATTGGGGGGCAGGCATCCAATGGAGAGCCTGATTTACAGGCCAGTATGGCCTCCTGAGTCTGAGATAGCGTAACGGTTTGGAAGGCTTGAAGGACTGGTCTGCCCTCCCTGCGATCTGGTTCATATTCATTAGTATGTTCCAGAGGACTATGGGTCCCAAACTCCTTTTGGATGTTCTTAATCTTATCATCGAAATATAATGCGATCTCATTGCAAAGTTTTGGGAGGCTGGAATTGCTGAATGTAGGGCTTTAGAATCTGTGAAGGTTTTTACAATTTCAAAGATTTCTTCTTGGTTATGCTTTTCCATAGTTATTCTATTATTGAAATACTCTTTTTTTGTCTAATTTAATAGCTGAATGATATTGCTTCCTGAAAAGTTTGAAAATCTGCAAGTTGGATACTTCATATCCCCTTCTCCATCTACGTATAAGTTGTTTACAGTGTAAATGAAGTTCCTCTAACTCTTTCGTAAACCATGGATCATTATGAGGTTTTCTTTTGCTCCTTCTGGCAGAGCACCTTAAGGGAGCTAATTCCTCACCTATGGACATCATCCTGCTATGAAACCGGTGAGAATCCTCTCCTGGTTCACCAGGTAATGTTGGAACCATGTCATGGGCGGTTATAGGTAAGGAGGGATTAGTGGCTAATAGATGCCGTTTCCGCCTCAGTGCCCCCATGTTCCTATTTGTGGCTGCATGGTCCATATTGGGTATTGGAATAGCAAGAGGAATAAAGCAGTGGTGTGACCAGGCCTGCGGGATTGGGGCTTCTATCTGAAGTGGGGTAAGATTGGTGCAAACAGCATCCAACGTGTGTCCTGATCTATGTGTTGACCCCTGAACAACTTGGTTCATGCCCAGCGGGGTAACAGTATCCAAGAAAGTAGTGACTCCTGGGCTATTACTACATTCTAGATGTAAATTAAAATCTCTGAGCAGAGACATAGACGGGAGACTAGTGACCAAGCAGGTCTTCCTGTCGGCATGTAGCCCACAGGTAGCTACACCTCTAGAATGGGCTACTAAGCTCCTGACATCTGAAGAAGGTCCCAACATCTTGAGTGGGGATAGAATAGTGCACTCTGGGCTTTATAGATGCCACATATAGCCCAAAAGTCATCACTGAGAGGGAGGACACCATGTAGCCCATTGGCTAGAGAGCGCATCATCCCCACAGGGCCCTTTCTGGGAATAAATATGGCACCCCTGACACCCTGGCCTTCAGATTACGTCACAACTGGAACAAAAGGCTGACGAGGGACTGCCCTGCTGCCCCTTGGACTGGACAAATAGAAGCGACACTGTTTGCTGGACTGCACTGCTGCACCTTGGGCTACCAAAGAGAGCGCTGTGCCTGTGGATCCTGGCTTAGGGAAAAGTCATGCCCCAGCCCCTGACCAAAGTAGTGACTCAGGAGACCCGTGGACTAACCCCATAGAACCTGCACCAGGGTCAGAACTTAAGTAGGCCATATTGGCAAGTTGAGAGCCACTAAGATAGATTTGCTTCCTACTGCTGATAAGCATCCCAAGAGACCAATCCTTGATGACCCAAAGTTGCATCCTAGTCAAACCGACCTGGGAGAACCATCTGAGTCCAGATTTGTCACCCAAGAGGGACACCAGCCCCCACCAAAGGATATCACTGGGACCGTTGTGGCCCGAGACCAGTAGCCCAGTCTCTGGTGGCCTCCTACGGTCTCAAAGAGACCTTGGGGGGACCACTACCATTGTGGCCAACCTCGCCCCACTTAGCCCATGGACCAAGGAATAACCGCAAAGGTTCCCCGTTGACCGCACAGGTCATGTAATATACTTGAGCATCTTCATCTCCTGCATCTGCAGCACCAGGACCACTCCAGTTAAGTCTATGGCGGTTGTGCTGTAAAGTTTGAAATTGTACTGAAAAACGCCCTGGTGGCCAGGTAACTGTCCAAATCTATCCATTGGCCCTACAGACCTTCTCCTTGTCAGATTTGGTGACCCAAGTGGGTCATTGTAGCCAAACTAAATTTTACAAACTATATAAAAATTCACAAACTTTATGGTTGCCAGTGCTTGTTTGCATTTGGAATAAAAATTAAGATTTCTTTAAAAATCTATTTCTTCTATACCCTCAGGTGGATTTTTCTCCTCTTGGAATCTAAAAATTCATAAAGATATAATTTATTTTTATAAATTGGTGTAATACTTCTTTCGTGTTGCATGGCTTTATTTTGCTGTTTGGTGCTGTTAAATGTTTTACATTAGCTCCTTTGTTCAAGCCTTGCTGCTCGATGCAATAGCTACCCAGGGTTGAGTTTAAGGTTGTGCAAACAAGCCTTATTGGATCTAAGACAGTTTTTGTGAGTATATTCCACGGTAAGGCTGCACAACCATATTATATAATACACCCACATGCTCACATATAATACAATTTTACAGAAGGGGACAAGAGATTTAACCGCCCATAAATTATAAAAATTTGAACAACTTGTTAATACCACTCTGCTGCTAGACACTGTAGATAAGAAGTGTTTCTTTTACCATATATATTTATTGACCTCATAATGATGGAAGGCTGAGTTAGCTCTTTCGGTATGCAAACATGATGTACATTTTAACATACTGGGGCAGTAAGGCAGTCTCCCCTTAAGTAGGCAAGGGAGACTACTCTCTTGTTGACAATAAAAAGGCTCACTTTGGGTACCCAACTAGGCAACATCCACATAGGATGCTCCTGATTTCTGGAAAGGGGTTAAAAATCACAGGATGAAATGCCTACAAATACTTTCCGGGCCAACAAGCTAAAAATCCCTGTAGGGCAGCACACAAAAACTTCTCGGCACTTTCGTCGGTACAAAGAACAAAGGGGTGGCTGATTCGAACTGTGGTGCATGGCAAAGCTGTGAGTAGAACCAAGGCTTTAAGTGGGCCGGGTCTCACCGGGTCGCAGCACCTGCAGTTTTTTTAAGGGGGCCCCGAAACGGTTCTCTAGCGGGGTCTGTTTTGTGCCCTGGCAGAAGCGGTCCTTTTTTCAGGACTTCAGTGACAGCAGGCACATCCATGTGCGCTGCTCACTTATCACTAGTGGAGAAGCTACGGCATGACGTCATGCCTCTCGAGCATTGTAGGGGAAAGGACAACCTTTAAAGAGAGTCATTTTCTCTCTGGATTTCCATTCTCTTTTTGAAACTCGGGAGCAGCAAACTTTATTGTGGTGTCACCAGGGCTTTAAGTGGAAGCTTTTTCAATATTCTATACAAGCCATAGTTGCTGCTTATTTATCTTATGTAACTAACAACCATTGACAAAGCCAATAGTCCTGTCTTGTTGTAGGTATGATGTTACTTGTATCATATATCTAGATGCAATGACAGAAACAGCAAAATACAAAACGGGCGGCACACTTTGCAAAGAACAGATTTTCAGTTTATATGTGTTTTTAAGCCACGCCCTTATTACACTGTTCACGCACTTTTGAGAGACCTCCCAGTTTTCCATACCACTTAAAGCCCTGTGTAGAACTGTAGGAATGAAACGAAAGGAAGTGAGGTAGGCCCTGCATCATGACGCGGCAGCAGGGTTAAATTTAGGCTTCCTTGCACTGGACTATCACAGCCAAGATTGTGGTGCTTTTTCAGAGTATTGTGCAGGCCTCAGTGGTAGAACAGCAGGGTGTGCTGCAGTTCGGTGTCGATGACTAAGGCACAGCACCAGAGCTGTGCTGGCGAGCGCTGCAGCACACCACGAAACTAAAAGACCGACAAGTTCAGTCTGGAAGGAATTTTTTTCATTAGTTTTGCAGCTTGTTTCCTGCTAGCAGGGGATATGTGCTCGGGTTTCTGGATTGGGGGTTGGAGTGTAATATTAATCCAGTGAGTCTGCCACTGAAAGTTAAATCGAAAGAAAACAACTGCATTTTGGGAACAGCTGCAGGGTTTGTCAGCAGCCCGTTAGAGACGGGCACTCGGCCTTGTTCTCCTTCCTCCACACCTCTGTGGACAACACTGCCATGAGACTGGGGGCGGGTCAATGAGAGGCCAGGCCTCTCCTTGGCGGGAAGGACAGCCTCCAAGGATAATGAGATGATCCCTGACAGGAGGGTGCCGCCGGAAGGCCACAAGGGCTGAGGACGGAGCAGTCAGACACCTAACTTTTGACTGTTCCTGCTTCCATGTAGGCCAGTCTACCTGGTGTCTGGTGAGAGGGAAGTTTGTTGATGACCCCTGGCTTCCTGAAGGGTCCTTGCATGGTCTTGAAGTTGTTCTAAAACTGTTTTTACTATAATTTGTGTCATAGACCCCATGAGGTCAGTTCTCAATTCCAAGCTGTTTCACCTGCTTATTGCCTTATGCTCCAACAGATCCCAGTTTTTACCTCCAGATAATATCTGCTGTAGTTTTGCAGGTGGTACTGCATGTTCTTAGAACTGGTCCAAGAACTCTATACTAGAAGCCGGTTTCAGTGTGACCTGTAACACAAGCAGAACAATGATGCAGATAGTGGTTGTCCGGGTATCAGGCGTGTTTTTGCAGTAGACTAACACCTTTGCACTAAAAATTGTGAAATAATGTGTGCAAACTGCTCTAGCACCAGTTTTACTCCAACTGTGGTTATTACCCGACCACACAGTTTTAAAACTGAAATTCCGTTCAGGAGGACCTGGTAGTAACTGTACATGTAAAATGTAGGAGTGAGTAGCCATAGTTTAATTTTCTTCTTAACATTTGATGATTATTTATTGTTTTAATATTTTGTGCTTGTATTTATTTTATGTGCACTTTTATGGTCTTTGACCGAAATAAAGTTATCAATTGAATTGCATTTCCGCTCGATTCGTAATAGGCGTGATTGGAAAACTGGGCTCAAAAGTTGTGTCCAGTAGTGCCCGTCAGAATGAGCCCCTTGTACCTTATTCGTTAGGCAGGACTCTGGCGCATCCTTGACTCTCCTGGGGTGACTGTAGTCACACAGTCATGGCTTTGTCTGTTAGAGATGATGTGAAGATTGATACTAGGTGCAACCATGCACAAATGTCCCCAAAGCTCATAAAGATGACGTCTTTTCAGAGGTTTCAACTTTCAAAAGGAAGGTTTACATTAAATAGACTTGGCTTTTCTTCCAACTGCAACCTTGTGGTTGCTATAAGACATTGTCCTTTTAGTAAGTTATTTCTGGACGTAACTTTGACTTCTCGTTGTGACAGTCATGTTTAGCTGATCGCACCTGGACCCCCCAAGTTTTTGATAGCTCACAGCTAGGTAGGTGCCAGAGGGGAGAGAAACGGTGTTGTTACTCAGTTTCTGGCAGTCACAATCATGATTGTTTGATTGTATCATTTTTTTACATTTACAATTTTTATAACCCGGGGTTGCCTGTAAGCTCTGTCTCTTTCAGTAAGGATAGGGGACCCTGGGAGGACAGGAGTGTTCTGGGCAGTTTCAGTTGCACTTTTCTTCTGATATACAGTTCCTAGAGCTGCTGTAGCTTCACAGTTGGGGTAAAGGGGCTGAGGGGCGAGAGGCGCCTGTGGTTGAGAGTACATGGGAAGGGCAAATGCTCTCAAACGGAATGTAACCTATTGTTTTTAATATACATGACATGGATTCACATCAGCCCCTTCAATCATGGCTTCTTTGGATTAGACCCATTCTGCCACTGCTTTACGACAGTGTCCGCCACATCCTGGATCAGCCCAGAGGATATTACATCATAGTGAACCATTCTTCCTCCAAGGTAGTTTGATTGCAATGCATTAATTACTATTTTGAAACTGAAAAATACAGCCAGTCGTCACACTTTCGGTCACGTTCATTTCTTTATCTCATACATGAATTATATATAAAAACAATGCGTTTTGAGTGTTTTTTTTCACTGCAAGACACATTGGTTCACTCTGCAGCAAAATTAATTAATTGGCAGGGATGTCAAAAGGCCATTCCTCTAACGCTTTCTAACAATGGACCGTCTCTTAGGCTTCCTTAGCATCTAGAATCAGTTGTCATGCTACAGATAAAAGTCAGCGCACCCAACTGCTCCCCTGCTATCAATGTGATGCTGATGATATATAAATTTAGCATGCCATTTGGCTTTATCAAAGCCTGTTGGTTTGGTGTATTTCTGAAAAAGCAAGTCAAACCTACTGGCTTTACCAATGCTTGTTTCACTTTTGGATGGGTGCATGTTCACAGACGTCTTCATGTGGAATTTGAAGGTAGTCAGCTTGGCAGGTAGTTTATGTATTTGTGTTAGCTAAGCTAGAAGGAATGCCCTTATTTGGGCATTCTCAGTTTCAGTAGTGGCTTTGGGAAAAAGTTGAGTGCTAAGGTGCTGTGTTCCTTACAGGAGAGCCACCAAATGATAGGTTCATGTACTTCCACAGGATATTTCACTCGTGCTGTAGCAAGCCTTTTCAACACACACTCTGCAGAAAAACAAGGATTATTTTATCGGACCTCAACGGAGTTGGATAGGGGGGTAGTATCCTAGCCCTATTGCTTCTTTCAACACATAGTTCTCTCTGTGGCTGAATAGTGTACAAATATGTGTCCTCAAAATATGACCGTGTGAATGGCCACTCATCTGTATGCAGATGATTTGGTTCTGCTAGACCTAACTCCCATACATTTATTTACAATGCTATCTTATGTGGGTGAGAGTTATGTGAAAAGTATTTTTCTACCTAAAGTCACTGAGAAGACCGCCAGCGTCCAACTAACAAAATTCATCGACGAGAACTCCATCCTCGACCCCTCCCAATATGGATTCCACAGCAACCATAGCACCGAGACTGCCCTACTCGCCCCTACAGACGACATCCGCACACTACTCGACCAAGGCCACACCGCAGCCCTGATCTTACTCGACCTCTCCACAGCCTTCGACGCCGTCTCCAACCACACTCTCACCGCCAGACTCCACGACGCCAGCATACAGGGAACTGACCTTAACTGGCTCTGCTCCTTCCTCACCGGCAGAACCCAAAGAATAAGACTTACACCCTTCCTCTCAGAATCCAGAGAGGTCAACTGCGGAGTACCCCAAGGATCATCGCTCAACCCTACTCTCTTCAACCTCTACATGGCCCCCCTCACCGCCATCGTCAGACAGCACGGACTCAGCATAGTATCCTACGTCAATGACACCCAGGCTCATCCTCTCCCACACTAAGGATCCCATCACCACCAGACTCAACTTCTAGGAAGGAATGCAGGACGTTGCATCCTGGACAGTCAGTAGCTGCCTAAAGCTCAACTCTGAGAAGACAGCGGTCCTCATCCTCGAACCCTCCCCATCTGCATGGGACAACACCTGGTGGCCCACTGCCCTCTGTAGCCCCCCTGCCCCCACAGGCCACATCCAGAACCTCAGAATTGTACTTGACTCCTCCCTCGACATGACCGACAGATCAACGCAGTCACCTCCACCTGTTTCAACACCCTCCGCATCCTTCGGAAGACATTCAAATGGATCCCCCCGATTCAAAAAAGAACGTCATCCACACTCTCATAACCAGCAGACTGGACTACTGAAATGCCCTCTACGCAGGGATCAACAAGTCTCTGCTCCGCAAACTCCAGATCATACAGAACACCGCAGCCGGACTTGTCCTTGGCATCCCTCAACACAAACACATCACCCAACACCTGCGAAACCTCCACTGGCTCCCCGTCGAGAAGAGAGTGACCTTCAAGATATTCACCCACGCCTACAAATGCCTCCACAACACTGGACCCCAATATATCAACGAAATAATCTCCTTTCATGTACCCAAGAGCAAACTAAGATCTGCCAACCTCACCCTCGCTGAAACCGCGCACATCCGTAGAGCAAGAGCGGGTGCAAGTCCTTTCTCCTACATCGCGGCCTAAACTTGGAACGAGATCCTGATCGACATCAGCTGCATCCCCACTTTGCACATCTTCAGGAAGACCTTCAAGACCTGGCTCTTCGACTGATTGGAGCTGCCCCCCCCCACCCCCAGCGCCTTGAGACTCTCACGGGTGAGTAGCGTGCTTCAAAATTCCCTGAATGATTGATTGATTGAGGTAAAGCAAAAATGCATGTTCAGTCTCAGACTCAGAGGAAAGGTAAATAAAACTTGTATTTAAAGAAAGTGATAAGAATTGTCTTATTTCAGGGTTGTGATTTCACAGAGCAATAAAGATTTAGAAAAGAGGCTGCAGCAGAATATGTCCACAGTGTCACGCTTGGGCCCCTTATTTGTGAGAACAGGGAGATCAATTGCATCTTAAAAAATAATTTATAAAGCTCACATTCCCTCTATTATGTTGTATGGAGTGCATGTTCTTTCATAAAAGAAGTGGAGTTCTTTAGTAATATTGAAGGTGGTTAGGCAGATAGTATATATTGAGGCACCGAGATTGGACGAAGGTATGACTGAGATCTTGGTGTGGTGTTGGGTGCCTTATTACGGGATAGGTTTTGCTACGGTCTTCTACTGTAAATACTCAGGGAGATGCAGTTTATTCTGAAAGGCAGCGAGAACTACACCTTATGTAGAAATTGAAATTACATTTTATTGAAGCCTAATAACTAATGGCAATCTTCGGAAAGAGTCACTGATGTATAAAGCAGCTTATTAAAAACTGTATTATATCTTTTAACTTTAAGTGGGATTTGTTTCACTGTCAGAGGATCACTAGACTTGGACCAATAGTTTCAACAGTTTCTTAACCTCAGACCTTAAAATATCCAGGGCTACTGGAATTATGCAATTCTGTGGTTATGGCATTCTCTGCTTAGTTATGGATTTGCACCTAATTGCTGAATAATTTCCATGTTTTAACAAAAAGATCTTTTTAGCTCAAATGGTTCAAAAGTTACTATATAAAGCTGCACATGGTGCAGTGCAGTGGCAAACGTTTGCAAAGGCTAACTACCCACCTTTCAGTTTCTGATTACTGCATTCAGGTGTTAAACTGGAACTAATTAGGCAGAACTTTTTGCTCAGTGTTAATTTTTGTTAAAATTACGAAATAGCAAAACAACTGTCACAGAATATGCCGCATTATCCTGCATAAATTGTCTTTTCTTGATCCATAGTTTAGCCAACTGTGCTACAGAATATAGTCCTCGAATGTCACATAACTTTATTGACCCTGAAAATATCCTGGTCTGATAATGCAGTAAAGAGTATATTTTGTATATGCATTTGCAACAGGAAACCTTGCTATGATACTGAATCTAGGCAGTTGGGAAAATGCCCTCCGAGTTTGTCTGTTTAGGCTTTACATGATGTACCTCATGCAGTTTTCATCTGTCCAATTGGGTGCATGTCAGAGACTTCCATGACCTGAGGTCCTAAAGAGGCTCTAGGCTCTATACATTTTTGTTTTAGCTGTATTAAAAGTACATTTAAGGGAATTGTGCAGTATATTTTATGTTTAACATTTTACCTGCTTTCTTCTAAAAGTTATAATTTAAATAAGAAGTAAATTAATAGTGGATCAGTAGATATCACCACTTGAGTGATAGACTGCAACCAATCACAGTGTGTGCCCATAACCAGTCAAGGAGATTACCCTCTTGAGAATAATGAAAGGGGGACTTTGGGGGGCCCAACACCTGAAGTTAGCAGATCCTAAGACGTATGCTGCATATTGTAAAATTGGCACCTTTGTAGGCTCTGGTGATCAGAGATTGAGTTGTGCGTATCAAAAAGAGTGAATTGAACAGTCAGTTAAACCACAACGAACGGCTGGTGCTACTCTCTGCTGAGGACCTTTTCTCCATTTCACCTTTGCCAGAAGGTACCCTTGTGTTAGACCTGGCATCTTTGGCGTGATTACCCCCATCTTTTTGCCTCTGCCTCCTGTATTTTTGATGCTGTGCTGGATTTCGTTTTTGCTGGTTTAGATGCTTTGGACACTCTGCCACTGCTGATCAGTGCCAGAGTGTAAGTGCTCCCTATGTAAATTGTTATTCTGATTGGATATACATGTTTGGCATATTTGTATTACCATGAAGTCCCTAGTAAAGTGCACTGGGTGTGCCAGGGCTGGTGATGACAAATGCTACTAGTGGGCCTGCAGCACTGATTGTGCCACCCACAGGAGTAGCTCTAAAATGGTGTCTCAGGCCTGCCACTGCAGCGCCTATGGGCGGTTTAGAACTGCCATGTCCTCCTGGTCAGTGTCCCCACTGACCAGGCCTAACCCTTCCCTTTTCGTGCACATCAGTCACCCCTATGGAAGGCCCAAGGTACCCCCCTGGGCAGGGTGCAGTGTATGTGAAAGGTAGAGCATGTACTAGTGCAGGTACCATGCTCTGGTAGTGAATCACAGCCATTTTCGTTTTTCACTATTGTAAGGCTATCTTGCTCCATAGGTTAACATGGGGGATGCTGGCTACAGTGGTTACAGCATTTCTTCCCATAGGAACAAGATAGGACATAAGTATCTAGTATCCCTGAACTCAGAATTTAATAATACATCTTTTAGGAAAGGTGGTTTTTAAATCCTGTGTTTGAGAACAGCACTTTTAGAAAGTTGCTGTTCTCTTGTCTGACCCTTCTGTGTGCCTGGGCCTGTTTGTGTATTGACTGTCTGGTTTGTGAGTGACAGGGGTTGGGGAATCCCCCCAGAGGCTGGATGAGTCAGCACTAGGCTGAATGAAGCAATTGCAACCTGAGTGGTGGGAGGAGTTAGCACCTGGGCTGAATAGGGCTGTGCCTGCCTGCCACAATGCTGGCTCCACCTCCTGCTGGGCGGCTGAGGACCCTGCCCCTCACTCTGAAAGGAAAGATGCAGCCAGCAAAACAAAGTACTCAGGATCCACCCAGAACTGGTTCAGACCGGGCTCAGGGCCCACATGCACAGAGAGAACAAAGACTTTAGGGGTATAAGTACAGGACCCCTGACAACAGAAAATTAGATCATCCTGGAAATCAAGAAGGAACCTCTGCCAAGGAGAAAGCTGACTCTGAAGAAGGAAGACTGTCCTGCTGTTGCTCTGCTGGACTGACCTGCTGTTGCTTTGCTGCCAAGGAGAGGGGAAGGACTTTGCTGTGAGCTGTGTCCCCTGTCTTGAAGGAATCTCCAAGGGCCTGAGAAGAGCTGGCTCCCTGTTTTTGAAGTCCCAGGAACAAAAGGACTTCACCCCCAGTCTCCCTGAACTCTGCTGAGAGAGTTCTGTCCTTCCTAGAGTGCTTGATCCAGTTGTGGGGCCTCTGGAAGTTGAACCTGAGCTGGGAAGCTTGAAACTAAGCTGAGAGACTTTTGAATCTGAAAAGTGTCGCATCGCTCGCTTGCGGAGCGCATCCCCGACAGTGCGAGAAGTTTCCCGCCGCTACGAAGGTCGAGATCGGCGCAGCGCCTGACGCCGCTGCCGGAGCCGTCGCATCCTTCGTTTGCGGGACGCACCAGACCGGTGCGGGAGAATCGAACATCGCTGCGAGTGTCGTCGCAGAGCCTGTCGTCGCTGGGTGAGATCGCCGCACCGCTCGCTTGCGGACCGCATCACGTCGCTGCGAACATCGTCGCAGAACCATCGCATCGAGGAGCTGCGAGAGAGAGGATCACCGCTGGACCGCGCATCGTCGCCCCGGAGATCGTCGCAGCCCCTACGAGATCATCGCATCGTGCCTTTGCGAGAACAGACTTCCTACGGAACCTACGCACCGGAATCCACGCAAGCGGCCTTCCTCCCCATACAGACCGGATTCGTCGCAACACGCCCGCTGCTGCAGCGGGGCTGTCGCATCGCCTCCCCAGGGTCTCAGGAGTGACGCATCGCTTGTTTTCCACCGCACCAGCTTCCTGCTTGTGGAACTTTGTTGCATCTAAAAGGTACTGTGAGTAAACGTGACGCATCTGTGAACTTTTCACGCATCTGTGGATTATTTTAACGCAACTTAAAGAACTTTGATTACAACCTGAAGAACTCTTTTGAAACCATATCCTTGAACTGTGTATGTTGGATTTTTGCCGTTTTGGTCTTGTGTAGTTTAGAATAAATATCTTTATTTTCCTAAACTGTTGTGGAATCAGTTTGTGGTGTTTTCACTGTGTTACTGTGAGTGTTGGTACAAATACTTAACGCATTGCCTCTGGTTAGCCTAGACTGCTCAGGCCAAGCTACCTTGAGGGCGAGCAGGGGTTATCTGAGAGGGTTATCTCCTTGTCCTGACTAGAAGCAAGGGTCCCTATTTGGACAGTGGTACCTACCTCTGCCAACTAGAGACCCCCAGTTCTAACATTGGTGGTCAGGCGGTGGGATTTGAACTTGTATTTGTACTTGACCCACAGTAATTGGTGTACATCACTAGTGAGTGCAGACCATTACGCCACCGCATACTACTGGTTTTTGAGTTTTTGAATTCTGTTGTTGAGTAACTCTTCGAAAAGCATCATGTCTCAGAATGGGAAGGCACCCAGTGAGAGGGCAGAAGCAGAATTAGAATTTTGCATTGAAGATTTGTGTTCATACAGAGTTGAGCAACTGAAGAAATTCTGCCTTGAGTTTGAGTGCCCCATAAAAAGCACCTACAGAAAGGAGGAGCTACAGAGAATCTTGAGAGCCCATTGGGAGGCACGAGAGGAAGATGATGTGGATGTAGAAAATGCTTTTCAAAGCACAGATCTGCCAGTGGGCAGAGTAGGCTCAGGAGCTGGCAGCAACCACTCCGGTAGGGGCCTCACCCCAGAAGAGTTACAGGAAAATCAAAGAATAAGAGAATATGACTTGGAAGTCATGAAAATGAAACTGAGGCAATTGGAGTTGGAGAAGGAAAGGGCAGCGGAAGACAAGAGAGAGGCCCGCGCCTTAGAGGAAAAGAAATTGCTTTTGGATCATGAATTGAGAATAAAAGAGCTGGATCTGAAAAACAAGGAGGTGGATGCCAGTTCTAATGGTGGCAGCGCGCAGCCAGTGCATGGGGGTAAAGTATATATTCCCAAAGACCTGGTACAGAATTACCATAGGAGTGAGGATATTTATGCCTGGTTCACTTCGTATGAAATTGCATTGAAGATGAATGATGTGCCTGACAAGTATTGGGGGGCGGGCCTGTGGAAACATTTTGAGGCGTCTGGGAGGAGTGCTCTAGAGCCTTTAGAGTTGACAGGTGCCATGACCTACCCCAATATGAAGGAGGCCTTATGTCTCAGGTATGGCCTTACTCCAGAGCAGTACAGACTGCAGTTTAGAAACTCCAAGAAGAAAGAGTCTGAGACTTGGATGGAGTGTGTGAATGGGTACTCGCGTGCACTGGAAGGTTGGATGAAGGGCAGTAAAGTAACTGATTTGAAGGGGTTGTTGCATTTAATCAGTTGGGAGCACTTGAGTAGTCTTTGTGTTCCAGAGCTGCGCCAGCATCTTTTAGACAGCAAGCTGACAGACCCCATTGAGCTTGCTAAGGAGGCGGACCGCTGGACCAGTACCAGGGTCCACAAGGGAATTGTGGGTACCACAGCCAAAGGTGGGCAGGGTCCCCAGCAGAAGAGTGGGGGGGACAAGGGTAACCAAAAGGAGTTCTCGCAAGGGCCCCAAAATAGTTCCCAGGAAAAGGATTCCCAACCCCCCAAGCCTAAACAGCCATGGCCCTCTAAGGGTAGGCGGGACAAGAGAAATAACCAGGGTCCCCCTACCTGCTATCACTGCAACGAGGTGGGCCATATTGCTCCAAAATGTCCCAAGAAGAAGCCCGCACCCACTGGTGCTCCCGCCCCAGCGTTAGCTAGTGTAGCTTTGGGTGGGGATTTGGTTTCTAGTGATTGGGGAGAGCTAGCAGTCATGACCCTTGTCTCGCTAGGAGACCGAGAGATGGTCCCGGAAACCTTACTGCCCTCTAACACTAAGAAATATGGGCAGAAGGTGACCATCAATGGGAGGGAGGTTGAAGCTCTGAGAGACACCGGAGCCAGTGTGACATCCGTGAGGTGTCAGTGGGTGTCTGACGAGCAAATCATCCCTGGCGTACTCCGCCCTGTGGTGGCCGCTGACAGCTCAGTGCGCCTCTGCAAGATAGCGAAGGTTTCCTTTGAATGGGGAGGAGTCTCTGGTCTTTTGGAGGTAGTTGTCAGTGATGCCTTGCCTGTGGACTGTCTGTTAGGCAACGACCTGGAGAGTTCTCCATGGAAAGACATAGAACACCGAACTCACTTGGAGATGTTGGGCCTGCCTGCGTGGATCTGTGTGACCACGCGTGCTATGGCAGCCAGTAAGGGTGAATCAGCAGAACTGGAGCCTGAAACAGTGGCCCAGAGACCTGCCAGGAGAGGAAGAGGCAGAGGGCGCGGGAAACCAGCCCCAGCCGTTCCCACGGTCCAGGAGGAAGCAGAACCTGAGGGGGATGCCCTGGAACCTACAGGGGAACAGGTGGCCGAACTGGGAGACCTACCTGAGCTGACCCATTGGCAGCAAGAAGGTGGTCCCTCCAGGGAGGAGTTCTGCCGGGAGCAGAAGGAATGCCCTTCCCTCATTGGTCTACGGCAACAGGCTGAAGATCAGGCAGCAGGTGGAGCAGTCAAAGATCACTATGTTTACTGGGAAGGTGACCTACTTTATAGCGAGCCTAAGTTTGCTGAGCCCGGTGCAGCCCGTGTGCTGGTGGTACCCGAGCGCTTCAGAAACTTCCTAATGGGTCTGGCTCATGACGTGCCTCTCGCAGGACATCTGGGACAAGACAAGACCCTAAACCGGCTTGTCACCCACTTCCACTGGCCCCAGATGAGGAAGCACGTCGGTTCCTTTTGCAGATCTTGCCAAACCTGTCAAGCTAGTGGCAAGACTGGAATGAAGTTGAAGGCCCCCCTTCAACCCTTCCCAGTGGTGAGCACCCCTTTCGAGCGGGTGGGCATAGATATCGTAGGGCCCCTGGACCCCAAGACAGCCTTAGGCAACAGGTTCATCCTGGTCTTGGTGGACCATGCCACCCGGTACCCGGAAGCAGTCCCTCTCAGGACAATCACAGCACCCGTGGTGGGCCGTGCATTGATGGGGATCTTTTCCCGTGTGGGGTTCCCCAGAGAGGTGGTCTCCGACCGGGGTACCAACTTCATCTCTAGGTACATGAAGTCTCTGTGGGAGGAGTGTGGGGTAACTTATAAGTTCACCACTCCTTACCATCCTCAAGGAAATGGGTTGGTTGAAAGGTTCAACCGGACCCTGAAAGGTATGATTATGGGCCTAGCGGAGCCCATGAGACGTAAGTGGGACGTCTTGTTGCCATGCCTTTTGTTTGCCTACAGGGAGGTGCCTCAGAAGTCCTTAGGGTTCAGTCCCTTCGAACTCCTGTATGGCCACCCTGTGAGAGGACCTCTCTCACTGGTGAAGGAGGGTTGGGAAAAGTCCCGTGGGAAAACCCCCCAGGATGTGTTCAGCTATGTGCTGGCCATCCGCAACCAGACACAACGCTTCAGGAAACTCGCTCAGGCGAACCTGGAAGCAAGCCAGGAAGAAATGAAAAGATGGTACGACCAGAATACCACTCTGGTCGAATTTCAACCTGGGCAGAAAGTGTGGGTGATGGCGCCAGTGGAGCCTTGCGCGCTCCAAGACAAGTGGTCTGGGCCATACGAGGTGGTGGAAAGGAAGAGTGAGGTAACCTACCTGGTTAACCTGAAGACTCCCAGGCAGCCCCTGAGAGTTTTGCACGTGAACCGCCTCAAACCACACTTTGAGAGGTCTGAAGTAACCATGCTCATGGCTACAGATGCAGGAATGGAAGAGGATAGTGATCCTCTCCCTGACCTCCTGGCAGTTAAGGAGCACGATGGGTCAGTGGATGGTGTGGTCCTCTCGCCCACCCTGACCCCAGAACAGCAGAATGACTGTCGCCAAGTGTTGGGTCAGTTCTCCTCTCTGTTCTCCCTGACCCCAGGAGTCACCAACTGGTGCGTCCATGACGTGGACACTGGAGACAGTCTGCCTGTGAAGCAAAAATTTTACAGGGTAGCTGACAAGGTCAGGGCCAGCATCAAGGAAGAAGTTTCCAAGATGTTGGCGCTAGGGGTGATTGAGCCCTCCAGCAGCCCCTGGGCTAGCCCAGTGGTCTTGGTCCCCAAGAAAGCTGCTACCCCCGGTGGCCCGCCAGAACTCCGGTTCTGCGTGGACTACCGTGGGCTCAATGCGGTCACGAAGACTGACGCACACCCTATCCCCAGAGCTGATGAGCTCGTGGATCGGTTGGGAGCTGCCAAGTACCTCAGTACGTTCGATTTGACTTCGGGGTACTGGCAGATTGCCTTAACTGATGGGGCCAAAGAGAGGTCAGCATTTTCAACGCCAGAGGGGCACTTCCAGTTCCGTGTCATGCCCTTTGGGTTGAAGAATGCCCCTGCCACGTTCCAGAGACTGGTTAACCAGGTACTGTCCGGGCTGGAGGAATTCAGCGCCGCATACCTGGATGACATTGCTGTGTTCAGCTCCACGTGGGAGGAACACTTGCAACACCTCTGCGAAGTGTTGAAGGCTCTGCAGAAGGCAGGCCTCACTATCAAGGCCAGTAAGTGCCAGATAGGGCAGGGATCTGTGGTGTATTTGGGACACCAGGTGGGGAGCGGCCAGGTGGCGCCCCTACAGGCAAAGATTGATACCATTCTGGCTTGGGAGCCCCCCAAGACCCAGACAGAGGTGAGAGCCTTTTTAGGACTCACCGGGTATTACAGACGGTTTGTCAAGGGATATGGCACCATTGTCGCCCCCTTGACAGAACTCACTTCCAAGAAGTTGCCCAAAAGAGTTGACTGGACTGACGCCTGCCAAACTGCTTTTGAGGCCCTGAAGACTGCCATGTGCACAGCACCGGTGCTCAAGGCACCTGACTTTTCCAGTGAGTTCATAGTTCAGACGGACGCTTCAGAGCATGGTGTGGGAGCAGTACTCTCACAGGCCACTGAGGAGAATGGAGACCAGCCAGTAGCTTTCATTAGTCGGAGGCTACTCCCCAGGGAACAGAAGTGGAGTGCGATTGAAAGGGAGGCTTTTGCTGTGGTCTGGGCTCTGAAAAAGTTGAGGCCCTACCTGTTTGGGACTCACTTTCGTGTTCAGACCGACCACAGGCCCCTCAGGTGGTTAATGCACATGAGGGGTGAAAATCCAAAACTGTTGAGGTGGTCCATCTCCCTACAGGGAATGGACTTTACGGTGGAACACCGCCCTGGTACAGAACACGCCAACGCTGATGGTCTGTCCAGGTTTTTCCGCCTTAGTGAAGAGAACTCCCAAGAGGGTGGGTAGTTCTCCCCACTTTCAGCTGGAGGGGACACGTGTTAGACCTGGCATCTTTGGCGTGATTACCCCCATCTTTTTGCCTCTGCCTCCTGTATTTTTGATGCTGTGCTGGATTTCGTTTTTGCTGGTTTAGATGCTTTGGACACTCTGCCACTGCTGATCAGTGCCAGAGTGTAAGTGCTCCCTATGTAAATTGTTATTCTGATTGGATATACATGTTTGGCATATTTGTATTACCATGAAGTCCCTAGTAAAGTGCACTGGGTGTGCCAGGGCTGGTGATGACAAATGCTACTAGTGGGCCTGCAGCACTGATTGTGCCACCCACAGGAGTAGCTCTAAAATGGTGTCTCAGGCCTGCCACTGCAGCGCCTATGGGCGGTTTAGAACTGCCATGTCCTCCTGGTCAGTGTCCCCACTGACCAGGCCTAACCCTTCCCTTTTCGTGCACATCAGTCACCCCTATGGAAGGCCCAAGGTACCCCCCTGGGCAGGGTGCAGTGTATGTGAAAGGTAGAGCATGTACTAGTGCAGGTACCATGCTCTGGTAGTGAATCACAGCCATTTTCGTTTTTCACTATTGTAAGGCTATCTTGCTCCATAGGTTAACATGGGGGATGCTGGCTACAGTGGTTACAGCATTTCTTCCCATAGGAACAAGATAGGACATAAGTATCTAGTATCCCTGAACTCAGAATTTAATAATACATCTTTTAGGAAAGGTGGTTTTTAAATCCTGTGTTTGAGAACAGCACTTTTAGAAAGTTGCTGTTCTCTTGTCTGACCCTTCTGTGTGCCTGGGCCTGTTTGTGTATTGACTGTCTGGTTTGTGAGTGACAGGGGTTGGGGAATCCCCCCAGAGGCTGGATGAGTCAGCACTAGGCTGAATGAAGCAATTGCAACCTGAGTGGTGGGAGGAGTTAGCACCTGGGCTGAATAGGGCTGTGCCTGCCTGCCACAATGCTGGCTCCACCTCCTGCTGGGCGGCTGAGGACCCTGCCCCTCACTCTGAAAGGAAAGATGCAGCCAGCAAAACAAAGTACTCAGGATCCACCCAGAACTGGTTCAGACCGGGCTCAGGGCCCACATGCACAGAGAGAACAAAGACTTTAGGGGTATAAGTACAGGACCCCTGACAACAGAAAATTAGATCATCCTGGAAATCAAGAAGGAACCTCTGCCAAGGAGAAAGCTGACTCTGAAGAAGGAAGACTGTCCTGCTGTTGCTCTGCTGGACTGACCTGCTGTTGCTTTGCTGCCAAGGAGAGGGGAAGGACTTTGCTGTGAGCTGTGTCCCCTGTCTTGAAGGAATCTCCAAGGGCCTGAGAAGAGCTGGCTCCCTGTTTTTGAAGTCCCAGGAACAAAAGGACTTCACCCCCAGTCTCCCTGAACTCTGCTGAGAGAGTTCTGTCCTTCCTAGAGTGCTTGATCCAGTTGTGGGGCCTCTGGAAGTTGAACCTGAGCTGGGAAGCTTGAAACTAAGCTGAGAGACTTTTGAATCTGAAAAGTGTCGCATCGCTCGCTTGCGGAGCGCATCCCCGACAGTGCGAGAAGTTTCCCGCCGCTACGAAGGTCGAGATCGGCGCAGCGCCTGACGCCGCTGCCGGAGCCGTCGCATCCTTCGTTTGCGGGACGCACCAGACCGGTGCGGGAGAATCGAACATCGCTGCGAGTGTCGTCGCAGAGCCTGTCGTCGCTGGGTGAGATCGCCGCACCGCTCGCTTGCGGACCGCATCACGTCGCTGCGAACATCGTCGCAGAACCATCGCATCGAGGAGCTGCGAGAGAGAGGATCACCGCTGGACCGCGCATCGTCGCCCCGGAGATCGTCGCAGCCCCTACGAGATCATCGCATCGTGCCTTTGCGAGAACAGACTTCCTACGGAACCTACGCACCGGAATCCACGCAAGCGGCCTTCCTCCCCATACAGACCGGATTCGTCGCAACACGCCCGCTGCTGCAGCGGGGCTGTCGCATCGCCTCCCCAGGGTCTCAGGAGTGACGCATCGCTTGTTTTCCACCGCACCAGCTTCCTGCTTGTGGAACTTTGTTGCATCTAAAAGGTACTGTGAGTAAACGTGACGCATCTGTGAACTTTTCACGCATCTGTGGATTATTTTAACGCAACTTAAAGAACTTTGATTACAACCTGAAGAACTCTTTTGAAACCATATCCTTGAACTGTGTATGTTGGATTTTTGCCGTTTTGGTCTTGTGTAGTTTAGAATAAATATCTTTATTTTCCTAAACTGTTGTGGAATCAGTTTGTGGTGTTTTCACTGTGTTACTGTGAGTGTTGGTACAAATACTTAACGCATTGCCTCTGGTTAGCCTAGACTGCTCAGGCCAAGCTACCTTGAGGGCGAGCAGGGGTTATCTGAGAGGGTTATCTCCTTGTCCTGACTAGAAGCAAGGGTCCCTATTTGGACAGTGGTACCTACCTCTGCCAACTAGAGACCCCCAGTTCTAACACCTTGTTTTTGAAATTGTGTTATCATTTATACAATATGCCTCCATAGATTTCAGTGGGCCCCCTTCTTAAGCACCCTGAGTGGAAATGTAGCATGTTTGGTATACTTTTCCTGCCACAGTGATTTTACTGTCTGAACAGGAATGTCATGAGGGTATGCCATGTGAGCGGACCCACGTCCTCCCACCTGGGGCTCTTAGATAGTGTACAGCACCTCAGAGCAGACCTAAAGGTGCTCGGGCACTCTGAGCCAGGGGCAGGGACAATGAAGAATACAGTTTATTCTTAGGAACTTGGAAGACGGTGTTTTACAGTGGAACCTGCTTACCATCAACCCTCTTTGACGAACAATGTATCCAAGTAACACCCAATGTGGACAGGAGCTGGCTTTGTGGCGCAGTCACCAGAGAAGAAAGGGAGACCTAGGACAGTGAAGGGATCCATTCACTGTGATTCATGGCATGTGGCACTGTGAGGTAAATCACAGCTCGCTGCTATAACAGCAGGGCTCGAGTCGGGGTACCACGTGGGTGGACGGCGTCCCCCCACTTATTTTACCAGGGGGGGGGACTCCATCACTCCTGCAAACAGCTGGGACGAGGAGCTCGGCACCTATCGTGACGTCACTTCCTGTTGTGACGTCACTTCCGGTGACGGCGTCCCCCCCCATTTCTTTTTTTATGACTTGTGCCCTGTATAACAGGACCATCTGTGCTGAGATGTTTCCAGTCTCAGCATTAAACTCTACGGAGACGTTTCACAGTCAGTCATCAGGTGAAAGAGTTAGCCTTTTCCGTCACTGCAGAGATTTATCATGCGCATAGAAGAAAGGTTATTGTCTCGGGGTGCAAAGAGAGTATAGCTAGGAGCCTCTAAAATAAATATATTTATGATAAGTCTCTGGACTAGAAAAGATTAAAGAGACAAAACTCTAAAATATCCCAGATATAATTTTTAGAATACAGATTTGTTGTGGGGCAGATCTAACCAGGCTCCAAATACAAAGTTGTTGCCTGACAGATATAACCTTTAATTGGCCACTAAATGAAATAGGATGTCTCTGATTAGCCTGTGTTAATATAGCTCTACAATAAGGGGCAATCTTTAAAGTAATCCATAATTAGCAGCATAGGATATAAACAAGCTTCCCAGATATACAGCACGTTTTACGAATGAAGGAATCCTCTCCAATTGAATGTTACACGGACATTAAAAATCACTAATTCATTCGCACAGACGTGTTAGATGCAATTTATAAATGCATCTCGTCACCAGAGATGTTATTAGTCTGCGGATCCCGTGCCTCCTGTTCCTTATGCCTTACTAGTATCTGCAGCACAGAGGCAGTCATCAGCAGCACGATAAAGGCAACACGGCCTCTCCTGCCTCCTCCCGCCTGTATCTATAGAACTGGGAAGGCGGCTCTCCCTGAGTGCTGGGGAGGTATGGAGGGGAGGGTGATCCTTCTTAATACAAAACTCAAACTGATGTTATCTGGAGGTAAACAGCTTTAGCGCGAGCCTAGTCATTATTTAGAGGGCTTAAAATGAAGTCTTCCGCCTAAGGAAGGATTTCCTATCAGCACAGATCAGAGAGATAAGGGCGGTCTGTGTGCGCGCGGACAGGAGGAGTCAGTGGGAGTATGGAGTGAGAACGGGAGGACAGGGACTGCTCGCGGCGGACAGGGGAGACTCTGCCAACGTGCCAACCCGTGGAAGGGAGCATTCCACACAAAGATAGTAGATGCGGCGCGGCAAGGGCCATAGGGAATCGGCACGGCCTATGTGAGACAACCGGACATTCTGCCAATCAAACATTCCCTATAATGAAGGATACTACCTGTCAGCTGCCGGGCTTTGGTACCTTGTCACGGTTATAAAGTGGTATACAGATGCACTTAGGCCTCATTAGAAGTGCCCCAGAGGGGTAGTAGGTATTTATCGCACCCATAAAATCCAACACCCCGAGGTTCGGGATCTGTGGGGTGTTATAAATAGCTCCTGTTCGGAGTTTTTTCTCGGTAATAGGGCACAACATGCAGATTTTTGTGCTTACCACAACAAAACCGGGCATGCCCTAGTAATTAGCCGGCGCCTTACTCTTGCTAAATTCCTGCAGGTTTGAGCAGCCAAAATATACCTTGGGGGGAAAACTTTATCACACCCAGTAATTTCTGGGTGCGATACACAGATGCAAGGGCTGAAATGTTCTGGGACATCCGTAATCCTTCTCAGCAAAAGGAACTAAGGGAATGAATTGTACTGGAACCCGTTGGGTTCGGGAGCCGAACAATCAGGGGGGTAGGGGGTGCTCTAGCAGGAGAGCTAGAACCCAGAGGAAGCAGACAGGGTTCCAGTGCCACTGGAGGCTTCTGGCGGTAGAACTGGGAGGGAGCAGTAGAAATTACCGGGGTGGGGACTAAAACCCGGGGGCCTCATTTATGAAAAGTGACGCATCGCTGCGTGAAAACAGCGATGCGTCACTTTTCACTGCGCACTCCTTACGACATTCCTGATGCGTCATATTTAATGTATGACGCATCATGTCGCAAGGAGTTACAGATACGTCAGCATTTCTGACGTATCTGTAAGCGCAAAAGTGACGCATTGCTGGAGTGTGTCACAAAAGTGACGCAACTCCAGCACTGTGTCCTTTCACATGGGGAAAGCCCCATGTGAAAGGGCTTGCGTCAGTCTTACGCCTGCTGTGAGGCAGGCGCAAGATTTTGACGCAACAGCGTCCTAAAAGTGACGCAGTGAAATCTCATAGATTTCACTGCGTCACTATTACGAGGCTTTTTGCGGGGGAACGCCCCCTCTGCATACATTATACCTGACGCAGGAATAATGTGGCGAGGGGTTTAAAAAGTGACGCATCTACCTAGATGCGTCACTTTTTAAATATGGCGCAACGAGGCGCATTTTTCACACCGCTGGTGCGTCACAAAAAGTGACGCACCGGCGGCGCAAAACTGACGCAAGGCCTTCATAAATAAGGCCCCAGGAATGGGAAAGAAGACGTAGCCAGGTAGACCTCAGGGCTCTGAGTATAGAACTGGGGGAAGGGTGGGGGTAGAAGGAATAATCATTAAGAGGGGGAGGGCTATGACAGAACTAGAACCCAGGTGAACGCAAGGAATACCAGCTGAGGACTCTGGGAACAGAACGCTGGTAAGCTGAACAAATATGGAGAGAGCTCAGACAATTAAACTGGAACCTGGGGGCTGGTTGGAGGTTAGATAGGGTATAGGGCAGTGATACTCAAAGTGCGGCCTTCTCGACCTTTACATGCGGCCCCCTGGGCAGCAGGAGCAGCACTGGGCTACCGTTTACTCGACTCAGCATTAACATGAAAAAAAAAGTTACATATACAGCAAACACTTATTTAAAGGTTAATTGCAGTTAGGGAAAGGAAATAACTAGGCCCTTAACTTTAGGAACACCTTCATTTGTAAAGACAGCCACTAGATATACATGCTTTGCTTCCTCTACGCGCATTTTACACCCCTGCTGGCATCAGTACTGCCCTAGGTCACACCATAGACCACATTTTGCTTTGTTTGTGAGTACCCATGGTATAGAGGGTGTATCCATGGATTCAAAATGGCTGCGAGCACAACTGCTGAGAGTAGATGGAAGAAAGGGGGCTCTAAAAATAGAAAACGAACCCAGGGGAAATATGTTCGATATCCAGGAAATATGAGTAGGTTCCGTGAGTAGATTTAGATCTTCTGCACAGCTAAGGGGGCTGAAGGAATAACCCAGGACATGTGCGAGTTCTGAAAGTAGAATACTTGATGTTGGTAGGGTGCAACACTGACAATAGAACTCTAACCATGTAGGTAGATTGGACATAGTCTCAAGGATTTTGAGTTATTTTCTCAGGAGGTTTGAACAGAATCTCCTAGAATTTGGATTTTCTTTTTCAACTGACTGAGCTAATGTGTTTCTTACTAGATTAGACAGAAACTCATAGGATTGGATTTTTTTCTGCCAATAGATTGAGCTGTGTCTCCGATGATAAGGAGCTCTCCTGGTAGATAAAACAGAAACCATTAACAAAAATTATTTTCTCTTGATCGCTTGAAAGGAAGCTTCTAGATTTGTGTATTTTTTCTCACTACATGCATTCAATCTCCTCCAAGAAGGAATTCCTCTCTCGATACATTGAATCGAATTTTCAGGACTGTTGAATTGAATCTGCCACATTAGGAGATTCTTCTTCTCACAGATTTGATGCATTCCCCTACAGTGAGGAATTTCTTCTGATGATACTCTAAACCATGAATGACCTCTCATTTAAATGAATAAAGTATTTTTAAAGATTAAGCTATTTAATAGATCCACAACGCCATCACTCCCTGCTGCTGCCTGCAGTGCCCGTGGACTATAGCCCCCAGCTAACAACGTGGCTGACGCCGCCAATGTGACGCGCCAGGAGGCGCGAGGGCTACATAGATGCTGGTGGTCTCCCACAGTGCAGGATCCACAACGCCATCACTCCCTGCTGCTGCCTGCCGTGACCAGGGACTACAGCCCCCAGCTAACAACGCGGGTGACGCCGCCAATGTGATTTGCCCGGAGGCGCGAGGGCCACATAGATGCTGCTGGTCTCCGGTAGCGCGGGATCCAGAACGCCATCACTCCCTGCTGCTCCCTGCCGTGACCGGGTACTACAGTCCCCAGCTAATAACACGGCTGACGCCGCCAACTTGTCGCGCCAGGAGGTGCGAGGGCCACATAGACACTGCCGGTCTTCCGCAGCACAGGATCCACAACGCCATAACTCCCACCTGCTGCCTGCCATGATCAGGGACTACAGCTCCCAGCTAACAACTCGGCTGACACTGCCAATGTGACACTACGGGAGGCGCGAGGGCCACATAGACGCAGCCAGTCTCCCGCTGCGCGGTACGCGTGTGGGCATGCCCGGGTCAAGGGCAGGCCCATCTGCGCCCTTCAGCGCCAGGAAGAGGCAGGGCTGGGCTACCCCTCTTTCATCTACTAACATCTAATGATTAAGTGACTGAGATGAGTTTCCCACTACTTCGAAACGGTCTTTCAGTGTTAATAATGGGGAAGCGTAAAGGGACACTGACACTACACCCTGCTACCACTAGTATAGATAGCATGTCAGAAAGGGTTGTCAACATTGTTTCTAGTGAAATTGAACTCACTGAACAATGCCTATCCCAGGGTAGGGAGGCATTACTGAACGGTCCAACAGAAAGAGGGTTGCCAGTAGATTCAGCTACCCAATCCATAGCCAGTCCTATGCCTCTAATTGCATCCAGCTCCTTGATTTCCCAGGGAACTAGTGCTAACAATATAACTCTCTCTAGTGGCAGCTCTAAGGGTGCTGATATCCCTGAACCACAGTCAAACATGGACACATTAGCACCCGCCGCAGTTTCAGTGGCCAAGTGCAAAAGGAAGCCTGGAAAGCCCACCAGTTCTAAAAGAAAACAACCCACCCGCTCAAGCTCATCACGTACTGTCTTGAGCTTGTGGATACAGCCTCCATCGATTGTCCATAATCCCGAGGTGGCACAAATTAGATCTATTAGTACACAGACTGATGTCGCATCTTCTACATCAACACATAGGGGTCTATTAGGATGGCGGGCGACCCTAGCGGTGCTGGGACTGGCCACCAGTGGTGTGGCGGTCCCGCACCGGCAATTAGGATGCCACCGCCACGGTGGCATCCCCCATTTACAACATTGTGGCGGAAGGTGCTCACAGCACCGCCCGCCACAATTCTGTGGATGCACCTTGTTCATTTTCATGCACAACATGGCAATCCCCGCATTAATGTGGGTCAGGCAGTCCACACACACTGTGTAGCACATTTACAACATGTTCAGTTAGATGATAGTGTCATTATAGATTTTAGACAAGCACTAGATACCAAATATAAAAGAGGTGTGCACCGTCTATCTCCTCTTTACGTTCAGTCCCCGCACGGTGCCTGCCACCTTGTGCATCAAATGCAGGGGCGTACCATAGGTACCTCCCATGTGCACTCTCACCCCCTCAAAACCCTGAGGGCCCGCAACGGGCCCCCACATTCAGGGACCGTATGCCTTTCCATGGCGGCAACGCCACCATGGAAAGGCACATCTCCGCCTGAATTGTAATATGGATGGCGGTGTCTTGCAGACACGTCACCATATTCAGCCCCTTTTCCGCCCGGTCGTCTCGTCGACGGGTGGAAAACCGGCGGACGGTTTTTCTGTCTGCCGGGGTTCCCCCCCCGCCATCATAATTTGGCGGGGGAAATGAGAGGCGGGCAGTAGATAATGGCGGGCGGATCGCCACCGCCATACAGGCGGTGGCGATCCACCCACTATTATAATAGACCCCATAGTGTCTTTGGGGACGCACTTTTTTTTGTTCAAATCTGTTTTTATTGTGAACACAGCGATAAGCCTACAACCCCATGTCGGGGCCGGCCGCGCAGAAAAGAGCCAGTAGACATATTTAACCAGGGGAGGTTGAAGCATTAACACATCGCCCTGCCTACAACCGCCAGAGGGGGCCGGCCGCGTGGCTTAGGGGTAATGATAGCAAGAGGTGGCCATATGCTGGCGATGTATCGTTGTGCGGGGGAGGCGCGTATGGGAGGGAGAGCAGTGGTGTCACATTTTCAAAAGGCCCAACGGGGTCCAAACTGCCCCAAAGAGGGGCGGAAGCCAGAGTGGCAAGTAGGAAAGAAGAAAAAGTCGGAAGAGGAGTGAGCAGTAGCGAGATGGAGAGGGGTCTGGGGGGAGAGACTGTAGTCGCCGGTCGGGGATAGGAGACGCAAACCTGCACTGGGGGAAGCGACTAAGAGCCTAGTCTGCTCGGGTCAGCAGGGATGAGGGCGTCCTCAAATAACTGCAGAGCGCGAAGCCTGGGAGGCATATGGCGGGCATAGCTGATGGAGCACAGATGGCGCACAAGAGGTTCCCACACTGCCTTGAAGCGCACCCCCCTCGATTGTATCCGCGCCGTGAGCAGCTCCATAGTCAGGACCTGCCAGAGGCGCACAAACCAGGAGGCTATCGGCGGTGCCTCAGCCCGCTTCCAGTACAGAGCAATGAGTTGCTTGGCAGCGCCTAACATGTGAAGGGTGAGGATCCAGTCGCTGCGCGTGAGGGCCCTAAGTGTGGGGGGTCGAATTCCCAGCAGGAGCGTGCAAACCTCTTCAGGGAGGGGAAAACCCAACACCTTCTTAATGTGACTAAGGACCTCCTTCCAGAAGACAGCTAGGGTAGGGCACGACCACCAGATGTGTACGAAGTCGCCAGTCGCAGTGCCACACCTCCAGCACAGCGGCGAGGAAGTGGGGAACATTTTGCTGAGTCTCAGGGGGGTGTAGTACCATTGCGTTAGCATCTTGTATGCGTTTTCCCTCTGCGGGATGCTGCGATAGGTTTTAGGGATGTCAGTCCACAGCCGAGCCCATTGAGAAGGTGCGATATCAGCGCCAGTTGCCGACTGCCACTGCCTCTGGTAGGGATGTGCGGGCGGAGTGGTGGGGTGTTGCAGGATGTTGTAGATCTGGGAGATGAGCCGTTTCAGTCCCCCGAGGGAGCGTGCCAACTTCTCGAATGGAGTGTATGCCCTGGTAGCAGCCCGATACATGTCGTCTCCCGAAGTCCAGTGGCGCAGTTGCGCATACTGTAAGCTGGCGGTTAAAGGGAGGCTAAATTCTTCCCTGCAGTCTAGCCATGATTTAGGTGACCCTCCAAGAAAGAGGTCTCCTGCAACCCTGCAGTCCCCTTGTGTCCAGCTCTCAAAAGCTCGGGTCCGGGCAGCAGGGGGGAAGTGCGGGTTACCTGCAATGGGGGTGTGTGGAGAGGGGAACGTGGTTAGACCCTTGGACACTGCCACTCTGTCCCACACGTCAAGAACCGTCCTCGTGGGGATCGCCATGTATGCACTTCTGGAGCGCGCCACATGCGGCAGCCAAGGTAGGTCCCATATGGTGCGCCCCGTGACCACTCGGTCCATGTGGAACCAGTGCTTGTCGCTTTCGCGTGCACCCCATTCTATCACGAACCGAAGATGCGCCACCCAGTAGTAGTGGAGGAGATTTGGGCAGGCGAGGCCACCCCTGTCTCTCGGTTCCATGAGGACTTTCTGCGAAAACCGGGGTCGCTTGCCACCCCATATGAAGGACGTGAGGTCGCGTTGGAGATTCCTGATGCAGTGGAGCGGGATCGGGGTGGGTAGGCACTGGAAAACATATAGAATACGGGGGAGGACCGACATCTTGACCGCATTGAGCCGCCCCAGCCAGGAAATCATCAAGGGCTTCCATTTCCGCAGGTCCGCCAGGACTTCCTTGCGGCAAGAAGCCCAGTTCCTTGAGGACCACGAGTCAAGGTGGGGCGTGAGGTCCAGACCCAGGTATTTAATGTGATCTTCCGCCCAACGGTAGGGCGTGACCCCCTTCAGGAAAGAGACCTCCTCCTCGGGGATGGTGAGGTTAAGTGCCCAAGATTTGGTGTGGTTAACCTTAAGGCCGGACGCTTGCTCAAACAGTGTGAGGGCTTTATGCACCGCTGGGAGAGAGTCCCGAGGGCGCGTAAGAGTAAGAATCAGATCGTCCGCGAACAGCGCTACCTTGTTGGTGCGCCCCCCGTGGGGGATTCCATGAATGTCAGGAGTGCGCCTAATCAGCTCCGCCAGCGGCTCCACCGCTAGGGCGAACAGGAGCGGTGAAAGCGGGCATCCCTGCCTCGTGCCCCTGTGAATCGAGAGCGGCGATGTCAGTTGGCCGTTGACCCGAATTCTGGCCTGTGGCCCGAGGTAAGGGGCCATGCACCTGGAGATCATGTTAGGGCCAAGACCTAGTTTCCGGAGGACCGCCCGCAAGAAGGTCCAATCGACCCGGTCGAAGGCCTTTTCTGCGTCTAGTGAGAGGAGGCAGGCCGGGATATCCCAATGCTGCACCTTCCCCACTAAGTGTGCCAGCCTGCGAACATTGTCGGCCCCCTGACGATCCCGTATAAATCCCACCTGGTCCGGGTTTACTAATCCCGGCATGTACGGGTCCAGCCGTTTGGCCAGGATCTTAGTGTAAATCTTAAGATCAGTGTTCAGGAGGGCGATGGGGCGATAGGAGGCACACAGGTCGGGGTCCTTCCCAGGCTTGGGGATCAAGGCAATTTCCGCCAGGCCCATATCAGGGGACGGGCCAGTGGTGTCAGAGAAGGAACCGTATAGCCGCAGCAGGTGCGGGCGGAGCTGGGTCAGGAACAGGCGATAGAAGGCCAACGGCAGGCCGTCCGGTCCCGGGGTTTTCCCAGTGGGAAGGTCTTTGACAGCTTCCGTTACTTCCTCCTCCTGCAGGGGGCCCTCTAGTGTAGCTGCACACGCCGGAGACAGTGGAGACCCCTCGAAATCCGCAAGAACGGCCTCCCGTGCCTCCGCAGAGGTAGGCTCCTCAGCATATAGAGAAGAGTAGTAAGCGACAAATGCGGCCTGCTTGGCTTTCTCAGAGGTGGCGCAGGTGCCGTCCTGCCGCTTGACATTGGCGATGTGGGCCCTAGCAGCACGTGCCCGCAGCCTGCCGGCCAGCCGGCGGCCAACTTTGTCCCCGCCCTCATAGTAGCATTGTTTGAGCGCCAGCAGGGAGCGTTCCGCCTTGTTGGTGCGCAGAGTGCGGAGTTGCCCCCTGATGTTGGCGAGAGTTCTCTTTGACGCCCGTGAAGGGGAGTCCCGGTCCCGGGCCCCCGCTTGTTTGATCTCGCTAGCCAGGTCGGTTTCCATCTTGAACGCCTCCTTCCTCCACGCCACCACCAGGGAGGTGATGTGGCCCCGAATGGTGGCCTTGAAGGCATCCCAGACCGTATGAAAGGGCAAGTCAGGGGTGTCATTAACAGCGAAATACGAGTCTATGGCGTCACGGATGCTGGCGACGTCCTCCGGGTCCCGAAGGACTCTCGGCGGGAGCACCCATCTGCGTTCACGAGTGGCATGGGCCTGGGGGTCCTGTAGCAAAAGTTCCATGTGGGCGTGGTCCGATAGGGAAATGTCGGATATAGCGGCAGCTAAGGAGTCTCGGGCCAATTCAAGGGAAGTGAAGAGATAGTCGATTCGGGAGTATGTCCGATGGGAGTGTGAATAGAAGGAGTAGTCCCGGGTCCCCGGGTTGTGGTAGCGCCACACATCCACGAGTCCCAGGTCTGTAAGCTGCGTTCTAAGGGTAGAGGACATTGCTCCCGCGCCATTGAAGGAGGCCCCCGCACGATCCAGCTCGGGGTCCCAGACAAGATTGAAGTCTCCGCCCAGGATCACGTTAGGGTCGCCCGATGGGAACTGATCCCGCAGAAGTGTCTGGAGGTATTTGTCCTGCGACTGGTTGGGCGAATATACACATCCTAGGGTGAGCTGTACACGACCCACCTGCACCGTGGCTCGGAGGAAACGCCCGTCAGCGCTCTTGAAGGGTTTCGCGGGTCCCCGTCTAATGCCAGCCCTGCAGAGGATTGCCACCCCCGCTGTCTTGGTGTCAGAGGATGCCCAGAACTGTGTGGGGTATCTAGGGTGCGCCATGCGTTTGGTGTCTCCCTTGAGAAGGTGCGTTTCCTGGAGGAGGATAATGTCAGGGGAGTGGTGTAGGAGGGAGCGCCATATCTGATTCCGCTTGTTGGGGGAGTTGAGCCCTTTGACATTGAGGGAGAGAACCTTCAAGGGTGTAGGGATGTTCGCTGTCATAGCACTAAGGGGGAGTGGAGCCGCGCAAGACTCAGCGTAGCAAATCCCCCCGCAGCCAGGGCAGCGGCAGTCTCACCTCGCCCCCAGCGTGCCAACCCCCGTAGGACCCACCATGCCACCCCTCCGCAAGCGCGGGGAGAGAATAGTAAGAGAAGGCAGAGCGGGAGAAAAGTAGGAAGAGAAGAGAGAGAAGGAAGAGAAAAGGCGCAAAGAAGAAATATAACCAAAACAGGCCAACAGGGCCAGTGTACATTGTCCCAGGTACCGGACATCCTCTACCCGAGGGTTTGGATGAACTCAGGAATGTCACTTCCTACGGGACAAAGGGAGGGAGCGGAGATCTGGGTAGATGAAATGGAATCCAGTCGTCTCGCAGCTCGTCCACCCCGCTGCCGCAAGGTAGTCCGGGGGTGAGTCGAGCCATGGGGCCCGCATGTTCAGACCTGGCGCCGAGAGGGCACTGAAGCTCAGTGGTGTGGTGCAGGACCCAAGAGAGGCGTAGTCCATCGTCTGATTTTCCTGACCCCCACAGGGGGGGGAAAGCCACAGGGGCGGCCCGCTAGAGAGAAGGGGGGGTCCCCTCCCAAGAGCAGTAGGGACAGGCCGCCGTGGCGCGATAGGACAAGTCCGGGTGCCCAGGGGGCAAGTGTAGGCTCAAGGCAGCATGGGTCTCAGCTCAGTGGCCATGATCAGTGGCCTTCTGGTGTTGAAGGACGGTCCCCACCCTCAGTGCCAGAGGCAAGAAGCTGGGAGGCCTGCTCCTCGCGGTCGCCCTCGAGGGAGCGAATGTGAGCGATAATGTCCTGCTTGGTCTGCGAGGCAGAGAGGGCGTCCACAGGGGGGGACCGGCGACGTTTACGCACAGTGGACCAGTCTGGGCGCGGAGGAGCCTTCTCTGGGTGGTGAGAGCGGGCTGGGCTGTGATCCGGGGGCTCCGGCATATCAAGCAATTGCGCCGCTTCCTGGTAGGACCGGAGGGCCCTTCGCTTGCCCTCCCACTTGAAGATGAGGGCAAAAGGGTGACCCCATTGATAGGAAATGTTGAGGGTCCGGAGTCTCTCCGTGATCGGGCGGAAGACCTTCCTCCTGTGGAGCGTGGTGGGGGCCAGGTCCTGGAAGATCTGGATCTTGTGGCCTTCGTACCGCAGGTCCGGGGTGTCCCTAGCCGCCTTAAGTATGGCCTCCTTCTCCGTGAAGTAATGAAGTCTGGTGACAATGTCGGGCAGGAGGCCGGCTTTACCCCCCGCGATCAAGACGCGGTGGGGGAGCGTCCTCCTTGCCCCACACCGCGTGCAGGAGTAGGGCTACATAGGCCATGGTATTAGTCCCCTCTTCTCCGAGTGGCACACCCCGTATGCGGAGGTTGTTGCGGCGCCCCCTGTTTTCCAGGTCCTCCTGCTTGATCTGGAGCTGGATATGTTGCTCTTCGAGGGTCGCCACTCTCTGCCAGATCTGCTCCAGGTCTTCGGTGCGGGAATCGACCGTCTTCTCCAGGCCATCAACCCGGTCGCCGAGGTCGGTGACCTCCTTGCGCAGTTCTTTGACGCATGTGTGGACCTCCGTCCTGAGGGACCCAATTTCGGACTTTAGATCTGCCATGAAGGAGGACATGAAGGCCTGAGTCACCGGAGGGGAGTCGGCCGGCGGCGGAGGCTTCCCCCCTGATGGTGGGGGGCCCCCGGAAGATGGCGACGAACCCGCCTTACCCCACATGGAAGCCACTGATGTACCTCTGGTCGTCGCTGGGGGGGGGGTCCGGCTTGGTCCCTTTGCTCCGGGTCATGGTCCACTCAGAGTGTCCAGGGATAGTGGGAGGTAGGGCAGGCTGCTGCGTGAAGCCTCCGGACCGTGATGAAGGAGAGTTCGAGGGAGGTCGCACCAGTGCCCCGGTGGCCAAGCAGCCCAGGTTCCACGATCAGGGGCCCAAGGCCGGAAATCAGAAGATGGCGGGGCGAGGGACGACTTCCACAAGCCCGAGGCAGGGCAGGGCCGGCTCGTTGGTGGTAGGCTAGGCGCGCCCGAGCAGCAGGGGTCCAGGGTGCTGGGGGGTCGCTTGTGCAGGCGAGATGGCCCAGCCGGGGAGGTGGGGAAGTGCGCAGGCAGGAGGGGCGGCGGAGGGCGGAGGGCCGCCGCCGGCGGATGTCCCACGATGAGCAGGGTCCAGGGCCCACAGGCAGAGAGCCTCCAAAGGCTTGTGACGAGGCTCAACCTCCCGATTCCGCCTGAGTCAGGGCCGTTCCCAGGACAGAGCCCGCGTGGTCCCACAGCCGTGACCGGAGAGTGCGACCAAGAGGGTCCCCTCAAGCGCGCCACCGACCCAGCAATAGGTGGCCTACGGTCGGGGGCGTCAGGCTGCTAGGCAGAAGATGGCGGAGGCCCCCAGGGTCCCCGCTAGCCTGAGACAGGGCTGCCCAGGCAATGGTCCACCAGGCCCGGCAGGGCTGTATGAGATGAACGGCCAGGAGCAGAGTCTTGCAGCGCTGGGGCCCTCCAAGGCCCGGACCTCACCCACACTCGATCTCCAATCAGCCCCCCAGCCCGCCGCCGATGTGCCCAGGGCAGCAAGGAGCGCAGGCAGGGATCGCGTGCACAAGGGAGCCAGTCCACTATCTCCAGATGCGTCGCAGCAGAGAGCCTACCGAGGAGAGAAGATGGCGGGCAGATCCGCGATTGGGCCCCCCTATCGCCGGGCCCCTCCGGGGAAAGACAGGGGGAGGGGGGGCGGCGCGCTGCAGCTCACCAGGTAGGTCCCTCGACGCGTGCGGAAGCCGTGGTCAGCTCTCCTGGGAGGGGGGCCTCCGGCGATCTCTCCGGGTCAGGCCTGGTGTTCCCGCCAAAGCCGGGGCCTCCCGTAGTCGTGGCGTCCAGGCAGTCGCTGCGTCCTTCGCCGGAGGTGGTCCGGCACCAGCAGCCTCGGAGTAGCTGTGCAGGCAGCCGGTAGGGTCCGCTGGAGGGACACAGCCGCTGGTGGGGTTTGGGGGCTCCGGTGTCTCTCCCAGACCGTCGCTCCGGCCCACTCCGTGGGAATCAGTACAGGCGTCCCGCCGGCAAACCCCGTGGCAAGATGGAGGCCAGAGGCCGATCGCGGAGGTCCCCGGGCTCCGATCGCTGATAGCGTGGACTTCAACGGTTGCAGTTCGCCGCTGGAAGGGATCGCTAGCAGGGCGGCAGTGTTCAGGGGATCCCCAGGGGTAGAAACCCCCCGGAACTTCGCTTAAACAGGCTTAATGGAGCAGCGGGGCGACGGAGCTCACACGAGACGCGTCTGCTCACATCGCTGTCTCGGCCACGCCCCGGACGCACTTTTTGATACTGTTGTTGATACTGTTTTTGCACTAATTAAAGAGTCGATAGACAAGAACTTCACCTCACTTTGGTTGCTACCGCAGGGGATGGTTTGCTCTTAATAATTGATGCTGGGTCGAGACCTGATCCATTGATTTCAATCCCAACTCTGCTTAAAGGCCCTTCGACTGATAACTCAAGTGCAACACCTAGCAAAGTTAAGGGAATTCTTATTACACAAGCTTAATGATGAGCATGAAAATCTACGCTCTTTTAAAAATACACGAAACATATCTAGGATTGCTCAAAACCTGCCCTCCACTAGCCAGTCTTAACCAGCGATTAGCCTATCCAGGGAGAGCTCAAAGTTAGACAGTCTGAATAGTAGCTTACCTAACCTCAAGAGAAAGGGACACTAAGAGTCTAACATGGAGTTTCTTGGACAGAAGCATGTCCCCATGTTTTAGTGCAGCCAGGGGTGCCAACCCTTAAGAAAGAACAGGGGGAGACCTGGCATCAACTACGGAACAAATGTGTGGACTGGCTATCCAAACATAGGAAGTTTAAGGTGTCAGATATGAATAACATCATCATGGTAAGAAGAGTAAGGTGGGTGGGGGTAGTGATTAATGTTCGCAAGCCGTCCATGGTTAGATCATTATTGAGGGCATAGGAAGATTACACTTTCAACCCCACACATATCTACTCATTACCGTTGGGCTATTTTTATAAGACGGTTCCTTTCCCTTGATAAACGACCCCCCCCCACCCCCACCCATTTACACACAACAGGTTCCTACCATTGTCTGATCTGGATAGCCAGGATTGACTAATGCCACCTTTTGAAACCAATGAACCCAGTTTCACATCCAATACAGATGTGCATCCCCTAGAACCAATTAAATATGTCATGTTAAATAAAGTAACTAATGATTGCAATTTTAAAGTACTCAGTTAGAATTTCGCTGGGTTAGTGTAAAAAAGATCTTTACCAGATTGGCTAGATATAGTACAAGAGTGGGGTATTCTTATGTTTCGGGAGACCTGGGCTACACAAGATATATATCGAAGGGTTTGAATATTTTAACACTCTTGCCCCCATTCCTAAGCTTGGTCGGCCATCTGGTGGACTTTCAATTTGGATCAATTTTGCTGATGGAGGTAGAGTAAAGGTTTTAGACACAAAAAATGATACATTTCGATTGTTAATATATAGAAGGGGTGCATCTATATGTTTAATAAATGTTTATAATAATGATTTGTATTCTGCACCTAACATACATTTTGATAATGTGTTCAACTTTATTTCATCCCGACAACAACACAACAGATTTAGTAATACTGTTGGTATCTGTTTGGGGTGATTTTAACGCCAAAATGCCTAGGGATATCACCTCAACTACAGGACCTAGCACTGAGATACATCAATGTAATAGGGGTATTGAATTATGTGATCACTTGCTCAATCATAATCTGCTCAATGTGATGGAAGTTGCTGCAGTAATTAACAACAATGACCTCCCCGAACCAACATTTAGAGGAAGGGGTAGTGTCTGCACTGTAGGCTACGTTTTAATTTCCTCTATCCTTGAGGATTGTTTAATGAAAGCCAAGATTGTTCCAACTACTCATGGCAACCACAATCCTATTATAAAAGAATTGAGAATTGCCCCAAAGTCAACATACAATAAGGGGTGTGGTGCCAGGAACTTGACACCCTCTACATATAACCTAAGATTGGTTTGGCGAGGAGTCAACTAAACAGATCTCTTTTCTTAGATGGTTAGGGACTACCCAAGTCTTATTGATTCATGTTTGTCATTACATGATTTTAACCCAGAGGTAATTGGTGCCTTCTCCAAACTATGCGAGGGAATTAAATTTATACTATCTAAACCAATCTCGGGAGTACAACATGGACCTAGATGGTTTAATGGTGAATGTTCACTAATTAAAAGACAGCTTCTTAAGGCACTCTCATTAACCCCCAAAAATTCCTCCCTTGTCAAATCATTAAGAAAAAGTATAAGGTAGCCACCTCACAAAGGAAAGAAGAACTCATGAATGAGCATTGGGACGCACTAGCACAGGCAGCACCACTAAATAATGGAAAGGCTTTCTGGGCTGCGGTCGAAGACATGAGATCCCTTGGCCAACCTTTGCTTTCGATAAGCAGCAATATTACTAGTGAGGTATGGGTAGCCCATTTTTCTATGATCTACTCAGAACCAACACAGAGTGAGGCATCTATAGCGTATCAGGCTGCCCTGGGAATGTCAATATCTCGACAGGAAGCTGAAGACGCTATTAATCAAAGCATGGGAAATAAACCCCCAGGACCTGTTTGGTTGCCTATTGATTTGATTAAGTTTAAACCTAAGTTCTGGGCACCGCTTTTATTAAGCGTTTTTAATAATTTAACAAATGCCCCACTTCCAAGTACTTTCTCAACAAGTACTATTGTACCAATTTTCCAAAAGGGCGATCCTTCCCAGCCTAACTGTTATAGGCCAATCTCCCTGATAGACAATACTATGAAAATCTTAGGGAGTATTTTGTATAACAAGATAAAGACATAGACTGAGGAGGACTTTATTTACAACCGTGCCAATTGGTATTCAGAAGTAAAGTAGGTACTATCGAACAATGCCTGAATCTCAATTTAATTATTGGAAAGTATACTATAGCCAAGCAGTCCCCTGTATATTTGGCTTTTATGGATCTTACCTCAGCCTTTGATTTTGTTAACTGGTCTCGTTTTTGGTCTACCCTTTTAGAATATGGTTTAGATGAGGTGTTAGTTCATTTCTTTTTTTTTTTGCCTGCCTGCATAAGGCCCTGAGAGCTTGTGTGAGGATCAATAAGAGTGGGGAGGTTTCAGAAGACATCAGAGTCGACAGAGGGGTAAGGCAGGGGTGTGTCCTAGCCCCACTGCTTTTTATTCAATATATTAATTATTTACATAAATCTTTGATCACACTCACTAATGATGCCCACAGAATTAATGGTAAGCCAGTCCCCACTCTACTTTATGCCGACGATAAGGTCCTAATGGGCCGAACACCTAATGCGTTACGTATTTTAGTGTGGGGCTTTGTGGATTTTATGGGTAGTTTAGATCTGTGTACCAATTTTGAAAAAGTGGTGTATCTTGTCTTGTGGGCCGAAAAAGTATTTTTTAAACACTATTACTGGAGACAATAAAAAATTACAATGCACCAGCACTTTTCCCTATTTGTGGCTACTTTTTTTCTGCCAATAGTTCTTGGGTTGGCCATGTGACATACAGCAGAAATAAGTTCTTCAAAGTTATTAATTCAATTCTTGGTTTACCGCAGCCCAAAAGGACAGGGATAATGTCAGCTCTCTTGAAAATGTATAAAACACAGTGCATTCCAACAGTGACATATGGCGTTGGAGGTATGGAGCTACACAAAGAGTAACAGTATCCAGCTTGAAGAGAATAGATTCTGTAGAAAAATCTTGGGAGCACCGATCTCCACCTCACAATATATTTACCTTGCTGAATTAAAATTGCATTATGTTGAAGATTACATAAAGGCTCGCCCTGCCTTTTTTTGGCTTTCTAACTGGAAAAATCCTGCAGCGTCCCTTCCTAGAGACATAATAAGCGACTGTCTCAAGTGTGTCAAGGGAAAAGAAATACCATGGCTTGCCGCAGTGAGGGAGAGCTTGAGTAGTTTTAACCATGCATTGGTTTTTACAAATCCCACTGAAATTGATAGTATGAATAAAAAAGTCCTCCGGGGGCCTTGATGACCATTACAGAACTATAAGGCTCGAAAGGGAAGGCCCAGAAAATGTTTGTAGCAATTTATTTTCCCATTGCGGATGCATCAAATATACCATCTAGTTATCTTTTAAATTCAGTAGGTCGTTGGGAGAGAGGACTCCTCTTCTGTTTAAGGGCTGGCATAGTGACATTTTTATTGTTTTTCCCTTTGGGGTACACTGCTAATTTAGATCAATTACCATGCCCATGTGATGATAGGAGTGGACAAACAACACCCCATTTCCTACTTTTTTGTAAGTTCTACAAAGAATACACAAAACAGTTTCTGATTCCATTCTTTAAAAAAATCTCACCTATTCATTTAGATGCAGTCTATATGGAAATTCGCAAGTTGAAAGATGATTAATTAACTGTTTGTGTGGCCACTTTTCTCAAAGTTGGCAGTATGCGCCCGAAACACAATGTGCACTTTATGAAGCTAGTTTTATTGAAATAATTTGATATATTTTAGTCATGTTTTATATGAATTTAATGGATGTTGTCTATGGATTCGTGTTTAACCAGCTCACAATACCTTAAATGATTTGTAGGGCTTTTTATTGTTAACTATTTTTACTTGTCTTAACATATTTTGTTATGTACGATTTTATCTTATTGTTTTTATGACTAATGGATTTGTGTATTCCCTTCTGTTACCATGAGACTTGTGATTTTATGGATATACCAATATCCGAATAAAAAATGTTTGATTAATTGATTGAATAGATCAAACAGAATAACAGAATCACTCATAAATAAGCATTAATGTGCCTAACAAACTGGATGAAGTCTCCAATGACAATCCCATAAGAATTTCTTGTTTGTTGTTAAATGTTAAATTAACCATAACAATACAATACACAATACACGTACATACACTTGTCTTTCAATGTAAAAAATAACCAAATCTTCATTGCTGTGGTGACCACGAAGCACCATTGAAAAGTAATTAAGTAAAGCCAAACAGAAGCTGATATAATTATACATGTATAGAAGCTTTTACTATTTTAAACTAAGACATACATTTATCACAGTAGTTGATTATTTTCACACCTGATATCAAAGCAAAGATGTTCCTTCAAAAAAGAAACATACAATCAGCTGTCACTGTAATGCCCAGAAACCTCAAAGTGGGATGGGAAAATACAAAGCTAGTAGGTGATATGATCTTCTGTATTGCCGCAAACCCTGCAATTGCATGTGAACCTTAATATGGCCAAGAGTGATGTAAGATTTTAATAGGTAAATTATATAAATACAGAGTACTTTTCCATGGTATGTAAGAAAAACAGTGCCAGTAAAGAGCTATCGGGAGACACATCGCCTGTAGTGTCAGATTCACCCATTTCTTGAGGCTAAGGTCCCCTGTGCCATTAATAAATACATTTAAATTAACCTGGTGTCTTTTGCATACTGTATCTGAATTGACTGCATGTCATATAAAAGATTCAAAGATTCATGTGGTTGAAAATGATAAGTCAATTGAGCAGAATAGTAGATGTGACTGTCACATATTCGACTCTGGTGTGGACAAAAGGAGCAAACTTTTTTTCTGGGATAGAGATTCAAGGAACCTTCCTTCGCATTACAAATCTGTAAGATATACTTAACCAAGGTTGCTTTTGATAATAGTGCTGCATAGAAACCAAATTCCAAATGTACTACTCTGTAAGATATACTTAAGAAATACTTAACCAAGGCTGCTTTTGATAATAGTGATGCATAGAAACCAAATTTCAAATGTACTACTCCCTTAATAAGTTTTAATAGATTTAGAATTATATCTGTCAATGCTTAATCTAAACATGTTTATTTTTCCTCAGGAGAATAACACAATAACTGAGTACAGTGAAAAACTTATAACTGACAACAATAATTAAAGCAATTTAAGAGGAAATGGAAAGAGCTACTAATTTAGCACTGTCTTTAGACTTCGCACTTGCTTAATAGAATTTATATCTGACTACTTTGTCAGTCCAGACCCAAAGATAATTAAAACTGGGTACAGTCTAATTTAAATACCCTTTGTCCCCATTGAAAGATTGGTCTCCTATTCCCAAAAGTTGATTTTAGCATTTGAGTGATTGAGTAATAAATTGCTAATGAAGAATTAGAAGCCAAGCATCAACGGAACATTAGAGCCTAAAGGACATTTGGTCCAACAGAATTGTGTTATCTATGTAAAGAAACAGCTGCAAGTGATGACCCCCCAAGTTTTGAGGGAAATCCCTGACAGTTGACCAATGAGATGCCCATATCTGCCATGTAGAGATTATCAAAAGGAATGCCATCGCATAACCATATTTCAGACCTCTGTTTGGAATCAGTGTATTCATAACAAGCTGTATCCCTGATTTTCACCTGCACATATATGGAGAATGGAAATAGCTCTCCAAATTTAGGGCAGAAGCCCCGACTTGATAGTCTGCGCAAAAGTCAATATCTATTGACTGTATTTTAATAAAGTTTTATGTAGCGCAAGCTTGAGCTGTGAGGGTATCAGAGTGCTATACAGATGATTGGTAATGAGAAACAAGAAAGCAAACAACAACATAACCAAGAGAGGTACAGACTGAAATTTCACAAATTGGATACTTACCTCCATAGGGCAAGCCAACAAAACAATAGACATGGTCCAGCAATCGAGCAATAATGAAGGTTGTAGATCATGAGTCAAATTGTGTGACCTAAAGCAGTATTTTGATTTCTTTATTGAAACATGCTGTTGAGGGGATGAGTCTGATATCATGTGGTAGGGAGTTCCCAATTCTCGGGGCAATACCCGAAAAGGCTCTCTTGCAGGTTTTCTTTTTATGGAATTTCTGTGGCTCAAAACCAAACGTAAAATCTCTAAAACAGGCTTAAGTTGGTGTTTGTTGAAAGCCCTGTGTATTAGTGTGACTAGAAAAACAGCTTTGTCACTGGCCTGCATCCTTCATTGAACCCTTTCTAGTAAAATGGTAATAAATGTGTTCTTTCTATCTAGTCTAACAGCTCTGGCATCTAGCAAGTCAAGCATACAGTAAGAGCAAAGTTGAGAGGGATTTGCCTTTTTAAATATGAGCCGCAGGATAGAGCCCTGTCTAGGGTTCTGTAGAATCTGATCTACCCTCATTGAATTATAAAGCACTGTCGAAAAAGGGGTCCATTGGTCCGGATCTGTTTTAATGATAGACATTTCCATTACTCTCTGACCTGGTGCCAAGGACGCCCAAGAGCGCAATTTTTTTTTCTACAGTGGTTACATCAAAATATTGAGATTAATTAGTAGCTATAACTAGAGATGTTTTAATTTTACTGTACAGTTGGCGTAGGAGAACAAAACTCCATTTTAACATGCAAGTAATTAAATTGGCTTGTCCAGGCAGAAACCCACGCACACCACAAGACTCCTTAAGAGCAGTGAGTTATTAAGACCATTTACCAATTTTCTGTAATAATGTGTGCTAGTGATCATAAATAACTCCACCAGTTTAAAATGAATCCAACTTTTTTTTACATTCCATGTGTTTTGCTTATACGTTTGCCTCAACAGCCTAATTTCTAAGATCAACTTGTCAGTAAATTCAGTGTAATTTCCTGTGATTAAAAAACAGACAGGACATCACAGGAGTTCTCTTCCACGCCACAAAATCAATGTGGTAGAATATATACAGACCGCAAAACTGTACAATGAACAATGTATCGCAAGAGAGACTGAGTAATCTCCAACCATCACTGATGCATTCCCAATTTATTGTAACTTTTTTTTTTCAAAATAATCATTGGGAATCTCCTAGAATAACGCTATGAGTTCTTAATTACATTGAATTACACCCTGCAGACAGGATGTAATCTCTGTCATTACAAGATTCATCTCCCTGTTAAAGAGAGAGGGAGAGACAACTATTCGTCCACATGATCGAATGTGTTGAAGGTTGCAGGTTACCATGGATTATTTTTAGCAGACTCTCCTTCAGTAAAAGGTGTTTCTGAAGCAGAAAACTGGAAGTTCTACTCTCTTTCAACACATAGAGTGTGGTCAAGAGATTAAGTTGTCTTCTGTGGAACCAAATCTGGAGTCTAATCCTGGTTTCTCCCTTTGCCTGCTCCATCTGTTCCGTCAAGCATATGATGATTAATCCCTGCACCTCTCTCCCCACTATTGCTCTTCCGTTTTATAGCGCCATGAAACCAGTGGTGTCCGTGCGCTTTATAAATAATTTTTACATTACATTACATGTGATCCTTTGGCAAGACATTTAATCTTGTTGGATCTCAGGTCACTCAACTGCCAAAATGGCGAACGCATAGAAATTGTATATCTTTATCTTATCTTATCTTATGCTACATTTATAAAGCGCGCTGACACCGGAGGTTTCCTGGCGCTGAGCGCGCTGACACCGGAGGTTTCCTGGCGCTGAGATATAGAGGCTGGAATGAAACTCAATAATGAAAACAAGCACTGGCAAAGCCGCCCGTTCTGGTGTTATCTGCTGTTCATTTGGCTTTACTAGTGCTTTTTTTTCCTTAGTAACACCTTTTGTTTGACGACGAGTGACAGGCGAGCATCCCGGCGGCCATGGTAGCAGTTTTGGGAGAGTTGCAGGGCCCTCACCTGAGTAAAACAAGTATTGTTTGAAAGCCAAGTAATGTTTTATTTGTAAAAGCACACGATGCTACACAGATTTGCACACTGTGCAAGAGCAGAATACCATCCCTCACAGCCAAATGCGCGAACAGCAAAAGTGGGCTGCTCTGTGTCCCATTCTGGTTGATGTGGTAGGGGAGGGGTGTGGGGACAAAATGTGAATTTTAATTGTATGTATATAGCGCTTACTACCCCTGACGAGGCGTTAATTCACTTTTCAGCAAGTAGCCCTCTACTCTGGAACCCAAAAAGGATTGGAGGTGGGTTACTCTAGGTAAATATGTGTTCATTTGAGCGGTGGTCATATGAGCCTATTAGTTGGATTGCATAGGATAATGGAGAAATAGAAGAGGGAAGAGTCTAGAAGGTGTTATTTTGAAGATTATAGTTGTAAGACTCCCCTGACGAGGCATCAAAGAGCATTTTGGTGAGTAGCACGCTGCTCTGGAACCCAAAGAGGATTAGTGGTGGGGTAGTATGTCACTAGTGTATACCAATGGATGCCCAAGGATGTAGTGAGTAGACTAAAAATCGCACACGTAAGTACGGGTAGTATATTTGTTTTTGTTAAATACAAAAGGCTAACGCCAGGCCAAGCAATTTAAATGCACATAACAAGCACGATTAATTTCCCAGTACAAAGACTTTCCATCTGTGTGATTACAGAGCACCGGAGATTTTGAATAAGTGATTCATTAGTCTCAGCGTTCGGCCTCTGTGAAGACTTTTAAAGACAGCAGAAGCTACGGCGAATCCTACCGCACCCGCTCCTCGCCCCCAAGTCAAACAGCTCAAGGAAAACAAAAGCTCGCATCTGTTTGTTGAAAGCGCCCATCTCTTATCAGCCTAATCCGAAGGAGGCTGGATCTCCTTACCCTCCAAGGTGCTTGTCAAACACACTTAAAATACCTTCAGTTCCATTGGGGGGAGAACGATTCCACGAAATCCATACACAGGGGCCTTTCTCGAGTGGGACAGATGGGGGCGCTGCCTGGATGTGAATGCACACAGGTGCTGGGACATGTGAAATGAATGCTCAGGAGGCAAGCACATGGAAAGGGTGTCACTTGGGAAGATGGAACCGTGAAAGAGCTGTCTTAAAAACACGTGATTTTATCTTATATGTTACGTTATTGGGTATTATTTGTGTTGTATACGCCGGTTGCTTTGCACAGATTTTAATCTGTACTGTAATTTATCTAGCAGAAGTTCTTCCCGCTGGGATTTCCTGCCTGAGCCACGTTTTGTTTCGGTGAGTGCTTCTGAGGGTGGGTTATCCGGATGGAGGTGTCCAATGGTGTGGGTTGGTACCTTGAAGCATTCCTATGTAACCTGAGTAGTGGGTTGTCTCCGCGTGGTGGTTTACCTGCTTGTTTGTATTTGTCGGTTCTGTGACTAATCTAGGTCTGCTGTCGTTTGTCTGACACCATTTTAGTTCTGATGGAGCCCTTGCAGATGCAAAGTTGTGCTTTTCTAATGGCTATACGTGGCAAAAGCAAGTGTTTATATGTGGTGGTTCTACTACGTGTTCTTGTACGGGAGGTGAGGCTCCTGGCGATGGGTTACGGTCTAGTCACACCGACTAGTGTTTCGAGGGCCTTATGCTTGATTGATGGATATTATTAGAAAGCCTGGTGTTACCTACTCTTGTCCGGTCCAGCGTCTCCATGTTTCCCTTCCAGTGTATGTTGTTTATTCTTTGCTAGTGTGCTTGCTCATTGGGGTCCTGAAGTCATTCTCCACCAGGAGGTTGTAGTTGGGTTCATGAAATGTTCTTCTGGAGCTCTTTCTGCTCTTTGGCTTTAAGATCTCTTCCTTTGGTGCAAACCTTTGCAGATCTTTCATGTGGGTGCTCTCCTGCCACTTATGCTATGTATGATCTCCCACTGCTTGTTCCTCTGTATAGTTCTCCTACGTCTTCCCCTGTGTTTCGAGCACTCACTGTTGGACTTTTCCTTTGTGTTGAGTCTCTGTGCTGGATGTATGACGGTACAACGCGTACCGTCACAACGCATCCCTTTACACCGCATCCCTTACAACGCAAGTCGTTACCACGACTTACGTTGGGGGCGCGGATTTCGAATAGTATAATTTACTATTCTAACACCAGACCCCGTGGATCCTAGGGAAGGTGTTGGGATAGTAAATTTACTATTTTTAATCCTTTAGCGCCCTCCAGCGCAAGTCGTGGTAACGACTTGCGTTGTAATGGACGCGTTGTAAAGGCCAAGCGTAGTAAAATCCGCGTGGTAAATGATGTTTACCCCCCTGAAATTGCTCATAGCTGACTTTCAGGCTTTCATTCTAAATCTCCATGGCCCCTGGGTGAGGGAGGGTACAGACGCCAGCTCACTGGCAACACCTCGTAGCCTGACTGAGCATGGCGGTATCTGATGTCCAAGTTTGGTTTCAGAGTGTCTGCCATCCACAGGGAATGACTGTGTTGCCCTGGCATCAAAGGCATCAGTGCAAAAAACAGACCTTCCCAGAGAACACTAGAAATGTTGGTTGTCACTTGTGAACTCAGTCAGTGTAGCGCCTCTTTGCCCACTCACACAAAGTGTTATATGTGTGGCTCCAAAGAAAACGTGTACATTGACAAGATAACTCCTGTGGCAGCTGGCAAAAGTTTCCAGTCCTGTGAATTACTTTTGAAAAGTATATCTATTCATATTATTTGTATAGTGCCAGCATGTGCCTTCCAGATACTTCACAGCTCTTGAATGTGAGGTGTTCTCGAATGTGAGGTGGTACAGGACAACGATTTGTTTTGTTAAACGTCTCAAGAGTATCACCAGCATGGTGTAAATTAGTGGATTCTTTCTAGTTATGTTTGGTTACCCAATCTACACGCAGTGATTTGCCCCGAGAGGAGCTGGGGCTGTCACTGTCACATCAGAGATTCTGCATTAATTGCTTCTCACCCCCTGTAAAATATAAAAATAATGGTCCCATGTTACGTGACACAGCTTCAGCCATTCCCAGCTTTCAAAACCCACAGCATGTTGCATTATAGTTTTTGTAGTTCTGCTTTTAACTGAGGTATGGGCAAAAAAACTGCTAGAAAGCCAAGCTCTGTGGCTAAAGCGCGAGGTCTAGTAGAAGGTGTCAGTTATGGATCTATGTGCTTATGAAAAATAACAGAGTAAAAACACAGCAAGAAAGCACCATCCAGGGGCGGCTCCTCCATAGTGGCGAAGGAGCATCGCCCTACTGAGTCAGTCAGCGAAAAATAAAATGATAATAAAATAATATTATCCTTTTTTTTCACTGACTGACTGAGCCAGGTAGTCTTGGGCGGGCCGGGCTGGCCCATGGCTGGGAGGAGGGTGGTAGGTGCACTGTAAAGTGCGCATGTCGGTTTGGCTGGCAGTCTTAGACCTGACAAACAGACATACACACTTAGGTAACTCCAATCCAGCTGAGTTGCACGGCGAGACTGGAGAAACAGCAGAGAACTCCCAGGCACTGTCTGAGCTGCAAACCAGGCCGCTCAGACCAATCCTGGTGCTGCTCTCATGCTATTGAGAGCAGCGCCGGTATTGGGTGGGGAGCCTGTGCTGGTGTCCCGGAGACTGCTGGGACTCAATCAGGAGCAGGAGAGAAGAGAAGCACCAAGGCATTTTTTCAATTTCTATAACAACCCCCCCCCCCCCACTTGAGTTTTGCAGCCACCGCCACTGAAACCATCTTTAATTAAACATGAGGGATACATATTTTTCTTAGCATAACGGGCTCTGTTATAATGAACATATTAAAACACAGTCCATTATGAAGAAAATAATAATAAAATAACGTGTCTTTTCACCCGTGCTCACCCAATCCAGCCCCATCCCTAACCTTAAAACATACAGGTGACTCCTAACACAAGCCATGTTACCTTAAACCTAACAGCAGACCTAAACCTCTTGGAACACTTCCCCCCTTTTTTAATTACAATAACGAAAAATAAATGCATCGTTTCCTCGTTATTTATCCATAACTACAGACTAATTCTAAATTAATTGTTGCCACTTTTCTCCAACGTTCACTATTAATGGATTGATTCACACCGACTTCATAAGGGCATCCACTTGTCCGATCTCTCTCACCCATAATCATACCTCTGGTGTTCTGTCCCCATCTATTTAGAAGACCCATTGCACAGCAAAAAAAGTTCAAATGGCAGCAATCAGCACATGAGTTTCTGAGAATTCTAGCCCGCCTCAAGCGCAGATTGGAAGAATGGCACACCTTGCTTTCCCAGAACCCTCCCGCATTCCTGCAAAGAGATCAATATTTCATGTCTCCCAAAAGTGCTCTCCGAATCTCATGCCCAGGAGACAATGAAGTCATGAATCGTGGGATTGACGCTTTCTCCAAACTGGTATGACACTGGTAAAAACACATTGCAGACCCTGGGGATTCCTGTACAAGGAGAGCCCGAAGGAAGAAGAGAGTTTATTTTTTATTTTTTAGATCTAGCTATAGAAAGCTTCCATTGTCTGCCAGAGACAGCGCCATCAAAACCAAAAACATACATAAAGAGGGGCTTTGGGATAGTCTCCTTTGGCTATTGGTTGAAGAATGAATCGTTCTAATTTTGGACAAGCCACAGGAGTTTTTCACCATCAAAGAAAGTTATTGACTTTAGCAATTGACTTTTGTAGGAAATTTGCCTTTCCTGCCAGAACAGCCTGTGTTTTTGTCTTTGCCGGACCCCATTTTTCTATGCTGGCTTTAAAACTTTAGAATTGTATCCCTGCTACCCAGTAGTAAAGTGGCTGTGCTCCCCCCATAAACAAGGTTGGATTGGTTTATTCGTAACTAGCACTTTTAACTTGCCTTTAGGTCCCTAGTATAGGGTGCAGAAAGTACAACCAGGGCTCGAAAGTTAAATGCCACTAGTGGACTTTGCCACGTCTTGACTTGAGAGCACAACTGAGTGATTTGTATCGGATGCTACAAAATGGAGTCTGAATGGAATAATCTGTATCAAAGTTGTGTTTGGTGCATCTGTTATGATAGATTGAGCATCCTTTGTGGAGTCATTACTGTGGAAGCAAGTACTTACAGGTGTAATCCCCTTTCAACATCTAGTCCTGAGGATGGACTCGCGACCTATATGGACACCTGAGACCAAAACATCAACAATGCATCCGTCTTAACTAGCGGCGGTCCGTACAGGTAAGCACAGTGTGGCGGGCGGAGGTGGTGTGGGAGGGGGAAGTCGGCAGACAACGGAATATGTATAATTAAATAAATAAATAATGCCTATTCTGTCGTTTGTCGACTTCCACCCGTGCTGCGCCCCGCCTCACCATGCTTACCTGGGCCAGCCGCCGCTGGTCTTAACATTATATGTCATTGTTTGTATTGAAGTTCCATTGAATTATTTTGAATGTTAATAATTTAGTCAATGGAACCTTGGATTATTGAAACCAGTTTTTGTAAAAAGGATTGACTGAGCTTCTCCAGATCCTTGGAATTAATTGATACTAGGGTAACAAAGGGATTCTGTAATTGCACCAGTATGAATATACTGACAAATGTATGTACTGCATTGTGTTGTGATATATGCAATATATTAATTGCGTTACAGTAAATGTATTTGTATAGCACCTTCTACCCAGAGGTCTCGTATCACTGTATTCATACCGCTGCGGAACCCTTCCTGGCTTTCCTGTGAGATGTCCTCTCCTGGGCACCCCCAAGGTGAAGCCAGGCATCCAAGCGCTGCTGGGGCCGATTTGGAGATTAAGCAAGCTATTGCCCAGAGTCACACCCATGATTAGACTAGGCACCGAGGCGAGAATTATCAGGTCCGGGGAGATTAAGTCTAAGAGACGCCGAGGCGGGAATTGACCCTTGGTCCCGGGCCAGACCTCTGCATCAGGGTCTGCTGCTCTAACCATTGAGCCACGCATCTCCACATCCAAGAACATTGATGGAGCTGAAGTATTAATTCTGTTAAAGTATAGTATATTCTTTTCTACTTTAGTACGCCTGGTTTTGATTTAAGGAGTATTATACATCAAGATCATGTTTGTGACCATTAATCTTTTGAATAATGTGGAAAAAATTCCTTAAGGAACATTTTTCGTGAATAGAATGCAGTACCCAGTTCCTTTGGAAAACTGGGTTGCCCTGTAGTATTGCAATACGAGTGAACTGCAGCACCTATTGTGCCATCCACTATAGAAGCAGTGAAAACATGGTTTCAGGCCTAATATGTGTAGTCTGACTGTATAAATATTAGTAAATCACCCCTATGTGATCCTTGTAGCCCACAAGGTAGGATGAATGGTATTTAAAAATATGACACACAGAAATTAATGTTACCATGTCTCTACAGTGACAATGCCCTAAAGGCTATTTTCCCAGTGATATGACTAGACGTCCTACGTAGAAAACCATACTAAGATTAAAATACTAATACTGTATGTTGGCAATGAGACCACCTAGACATATAAATAAAGCACTATTTCTAATAGTCATACAAATCCAATTTAATTGTGAAGTTGGATTTTTAATGAATATTAAGGAAAAGTAACTTTTAGAAACTTACCCTTTACCTGCCTAAACTCTCAACATGATAATTAGCATGTCTGTGCCAGCTCTCAGTTTATGCTCAGTCTTGAGTAGGTGTAAAAGACATGTGAGATGCCTCCGAGAAGCAAGCAATACACTGATCTAAATGGGCAGAGATGATTACTCTGAACTCCACATTAAGTTTCAAACCCTGCTTGACAGGTATTTTGGACCTCATATAACACTTAAGGCACACTTGAAAGAGAGAGAAAATTATTGCAAGACAATCCTTGTGTATCCTTAATTCATGTATTTTCTTGTGTGACAGGTTGCTGGGATACCCTGCTTTTGTCCTACCAGAATTGTGTCTCTACGATGGTGGTTGGTACAGTGCCTGCCACAAATTGGATTTTAGTGTTAAATGCATGTCTGCTCTGTGAAAGAATGCAGTTTTTGCAACACTTCTGTTAATATTCCTCCAGAATGGATTCTGTATCTAACTGTGACTCTGCACCTAAAAGTGATTTCATTTTTAAACATGATACCACAGTCCTTCATATTTTGTTCAAACTTGGCTTTGCACCTAAAAGGGATCTTGTACCCAATTTAAATTCTGCACATAATTGTGATTCATGCTTCTAAAGGTTTTCAGCACTCATGCTGATGTTGCTTCGGTGTGATTTTGAACCTCACTGAGCTGTCAAACAAATGTAAACTCATACGGATACATATCTTTTAGCTGTAATGTGACATCTTACTACTGCATTCTCTCTCTGCTCTGAATGATACCCCACAGCTATGTATTGCAGTTAGGAATGGAAGAATTTAGCTCCTCCAATCAAAATGATGGCAAAGATGCGGCGATTCAATGGCAAGACAAAACAAGCATTTGTAATGCAATAGGTCTTGCATTTGAATTTAAGCTATTGGCATTGTAAATGACGATTCCTTTTATTTATCTGTCTTGATAATTAACAAATAAATAAAAGGCATTGTCATTTACAATGCCAATAGCTCAAACTCTTGTAAGTGCGAGACCTATTCCACTTCAAAGAAGCGACCGCCATTTTCCAGGCTGCTTGGAAAGTGAAAGTGCGTATGGCGCACTGAGTGTTGCAGGAAAGCATGTTGTGCCTGCAGTAGGAGAAACTCGTTAAAGAAAATAGTGCTTACAGACTAAATAAGACGTACCGCGTAACAACCAAAGTAAGAGGGGCAGTCTTCCAGGGAGGTTACAAATTAAGACAAGGCGGTACTAAGGAGGGACTAACAAGCTTATTAACGAATCAGAAACCAGCATTTACCAAAGACAATGATACAATCCAATGACAAATATGGGCAGAGAGTGGGCGTGGCTTCAAGTCCATACTCCAATACAGCATGCCTCGCAGAGCAGCTCATGCGCTGCCCAGGCTCAACCTAAAAACAAAAGTAAGGAAAGCCATTGAATCAAGAGCATCAAACTGAGATAGGCAAGAAAGTTATAGGATCCTGAGAAAGGGGCTGACTAATCCCAGTTTAAATATTGTATTGTAGACAGGAGGACTACAGCAGGTGAGGTCTAAAAAAGACGAGACAGTCCACAAGTCTGAAAATGTCACACACAGAAAAGAAGAAACAAGCCTTGGCAAAGCCAATAGGGCTCGGCATTGCCCAACCTATTGGACTTGTCAGTGTGAATGTCTTTTAGCAATCATGTCTAGCAACACATCTGTTGTTCAGCATGGCTGAAAGTTACTGGAAAAACAAAATCACAGGATGTTGAGCCGACGGCAAGTTTCTTTGCCCCCTATGTTGAGTTTATTGTCTTGCCCCTTCTAACACAAAAAAGCACTATGACGTGGCCTGCTCTGGCCACATCAGGCCTCTTTTTTCAGTGATTTTCAGCCATGCTGAACAGAGATTTGTTGCTAGACAACATAGCTAAAAGACATTCACATTGACAAGATCAATAGCTTTAGAACTGACAAAATCAATTCGCTTTGCCAGTTCTTGTTCGGTGTTGGCAAGGTCTTGCTGAACAAATGTGGAAGTGATAGTGAGAAACAGTTGCGGAGCTTTGTAGTTAAGGGGGAGGAGGTGGTGTAACCGCCAGAGCTGTTGACGGGAACTGGGGAACCATGTTTGAATCTCAGGGTCGGCTGAATATTTTGTGATTCTTGGCAAATCACTTACGCTTCCCCCTGCCTACGACAATGAATGTGTCATTATTTAATGTAACTGGTGAGCACTTAAAGCACTCCAATACCATCGGCTGATGTTAGCACTATAGCAAGATGGAGGAAGGAACAAGCGCTCCCATACCATCGGATCGTGCCTAAAAAACAAAAAGCAGCAGCGACTAGGGAGGTCAAGCAGGGAAGCAGGAGGGGATGGGGAGATGGGCAAACAACAACGGGGAAAGAAATCCTTAATTGAAGCAGGATCAATGACAAAAATGAATGTGTCAATGCGTAATGTCACTGGTGAGCACTTAAAGTGCGCCAGTACCATGGGCTTATGTTCGAGTTATGGCAAGATAGATGACGGAGCGAGGGGTCCAATAATGTTGAATTATGCAAAAAAAATACAAGTGCTATTCCTGTTTGAACAACTTTTTAAGAAATGCACATTTTTTATGTACACATGCATGCCTTTTAGTGGTAGGTGTACAGGGGAGACGGCCTGAAAACACACGTACACCTATAGAGTGCTTGAAATCAAAGAAAAAATAGCTCTGTAAAGCAGGAGCAGTGTAAGAAGACATGTAATTGGTCCATACGTTGTGAGAGGATCAAACACTGTCTAGCTGAGACCTAAAAAACAGAGAAAACATTTCTCTAGAAATGCTGCAAAACCCAAAAAATCCTACAAGGTGAGAGGATGGAAGATAAGAGAAGATGAGCAAAGATTGATAGGAAATGGCTGACAATACCACAGGGATGGTAAAAGGCCGAAAAATGGGAGAATAGAGAACCAAAGAAATGCAGAAACCTATAGAACGTACTAGAGGGAGAGAATGATGCAGAAAAGTACGAGGAGAGCGAGAGAGACAAGTGAAGGCAGCAGATATCAAAAATACCACATTAGAAAACGACATACAAAAAAAGGAAAGTACCAAAATAGTCAGCAAAATACATTACAATAGAAAGAGGAGACAGCAACGTAAGAGAAAAGAGTGACAAAAAAGACAGCATAAAATGAAACATACTACAAGGTGGAGGAAAAAGGGAAAAAGACAGCACAGGATATCACATACTAAATGGAGCGATGGAGAAAGGGAAACGGACAAAAATCTGCAGCAGGCTGAAAACACCACCTCGAGAGAGACCGAGAAACAAGAGAAACAAGCATTTACAATGCAATTGTCTCGGCTTTGTTAAAGTTCGATCTATTGGCCTTGCAAATGGAATTTTTTTAAAAACATAAATAAATGGTATTGTCATTTACAATGGCAATAGGTGAGCATTAGAGGGTAGTAGAGAGCCACGAACACACACACACACACAGCCACACACACACACAGAGCCACACACACACATACACAGAGACACACACACAGAGCCAAACACACACACAGCCACACACACACACACAGAGCCACACACACACACACAGCCACACACACACACACAGAGCCACACAAACACACACAGAGCCACAACACACAGAGCCACACACACACATACAGAGCCACACACACAGAGCCACACACACAGAGCCACACACACAGAGCCACACACACACAGAGCCACACACAGAGCCACACACACAGAGAGCCACACACACACACACCGAGCCACACACACACAGAGCCGCACACACACACACACAGAGCCACACACACACACAGCCACACACACACACACACAGCCACACACACACAGCCACACACACACACACAGAGCCACACACACACACACACACACACACACACACAGACACACACACACACACAGCCACACAAACACCCACACACACACACCCACACACACACACACACAGAGCCACACACACACACACACAGACAGAGCCACACACACACACACACACACAGACAGAGAGCCACACAGACAGACAGAGCCACATACACACACAGACAGACAGAGCCACACACAAACAGAGCCACACACACAGACAGAGGCACAGAAAACCGATCACAAGCAGGGAACAGAGGCACAGAGAACTGATCACAAGCAGGGAACAGAGGCACAGAAAACCAATCACCAAGCGATTTCGGGTAGGTCTCCAATGTAAACGGGGCCGCTGTGTCATTCAAACGCGAGCCGCAATCACAGTGGAATGTTATAAGGAGGGAACAGACGCACAGAAAACCCGATCACAAGGAGGGAACAGAGGCACCGAAAACCCGATCACAAGCAGGGAACAGAGGCACAGAAAACCTGATCACACGCAGGGAACAGAGGCACAGAAAACCAAATCACAAGCAGGGAACAGAGGCACAGAAAACCCGATCACAAGCAGGGAACAGAGGCACAGAAAACCCGATCACAAGCAGGAAACAGAGGCACAGAAAATCCGATCACAAGGAGGGAACAGAGGCACAGAAAACCGATCACAAGCAGGGAACAGAGGCACAGAAAACCGATCACAAGGAGGGAGGGGTATTGTGAAGTCCTTTATGTCATTTACTAGAAGTGTCCCTCCCTGGGCTACGTACTGTGATGTCAACATCTTGTAATGACAGTACCTACATAATATCAAATGAGTCAAACAATAGGTTTACTGATTTCAGGGCAGATGTAGAACTGGAACCGATTTTGGACAGCACTGGGGCAGAGACTGAGCACAGGGTGGCCTCGCCGTGCCCAGAGAAGATGGTCTGACCTCCGTGAGACTACACCACTGAGGTCTGCTGGCCGCATCCACACCTCCCCATCCCCCCTCCTACTGGTGCAGCACGTGCTGCTGGGAGTGAGACCACGCTGAGGCTCAACATTAATTAAAACGAACGGTGGGGGAAATAATTACAAGCGCTGCATCCGTCAGGGGTGGTTGTCAGTTTCCAGTTTCAAGGCGGGCTCCGAGGTCCACAGAGCTATCAGTCACGCCAGAGAGTGGGGGATCGATGGCTCCCAAATGCGCTGTTTCCTTTTGTGGGTGGGCTCATGAGGGGGTCATAGAAGATCCATGGAGCGTCGGAGGAGGAAGGCTTCAGTACCTGATTATATTGTGCAGCACAGAGGACGCAATGTACCACAGGGCACGGGCGTCTTTCACCGTCAGCACTGGTCCGACCTGAGCACACCGTAGGGGGCGGAGATGGGGGTGGGGGGGAGGAGGGGAGGGTTACACAGCATTGGACCTTGATCAAGCACTGCAGACTTGTAAAACGAGTCAAAGAGGGGGTCTGGCTAACTCAGCCTCCTTCATGTTTCTTTTAAGGGCCACTGCTACACAAACACTGCAACAATGATGAATTCTCCAAAGCGCTCGCTATTGGCTAAGAAATGGGGCTTTGTAGGACTTTGAAGACAAAGTCATGGGCTATTTCAGAGTTTTTATCCGCAAGGAAGACTTTTTTCCACAGTCGGACAAGAACATCTGAACAAAGTCGCTAATGTGATTTCTGGGTAGAACTACTCTGCCGAGAGCGGGACAGAGGAGGGCTGCGGATAGAGGGAAGGGGAGGAGGCGAGAGTGGGATGGAGGAGGGCTGCGGGCAGAGGGAAGGGGAGAGCGGAACGGAGGAAGGCTGCGGGCAGAGGGAAGGGGAGAGTGGAACGGAGGAAGGCTGCGGGCAGAGGGAAGGGGGGAGGCGAGCGGAGCCGAGCAGCTGCAGAAAGAGCCTACGTGTAATCAGCTCCGCAGTGCGGCCACGGTCACAGAAACAAAACAAGCGCAGGCAAGGAACAGAGCCAAGAAAAGACGAGCGCAGGCAGGGAACAGAGGCGAGAAAACTTACCGGCTCAGTGGTCGGACAACGCCATGCACACCACCATGTTTCTCCGAGGCGAAGCAGAAATGCCTCGGAGAAACCACTGTCAATTTGGGATTCGGGGCGTGAATTGACTGGAAGGTAAAATTCCAGCCAATGGGAAGAAGAGAGAAAGAACCTAAAAAACACGCCCCTCAATCCCAAAAACACGGGGCTTAAACAGACAGATGCCCCTCTCCTCCAATGGCTGGCCTCCGTTTAGGAAGCCAGCCAATGGAGAAGAGGGGCGGGTTCAAGCCCCCACTGAAAAACATAAGATCTCGCCGGCGAGACTGCGCAAGCGCAGCCTACGCAGGCCGAGACCTAAAATAGGCCAAAGAAAGGCAACTAAGACTGAAAACACCAGTAGGATTATACAAATGCAGGTAAAGAGAGGGTCGAAGAAATTTCCCATTAGGCAAAAAAAAAACATAGAAGTTAGAGAGAGAAGACAAAGAAATAGAAAAGAAAGAGCCATAGATAGCAACATATTCACAATATCAAATGGAGAGAAGTAGAGAGAAACAGGATACAAGGTGGTCAAAGAAAGGCAGCAACTTTGAAAATACCATAGTGATAATAGGAGAGGGAGAGAGGCAAAGAGATAAAAGGGCAGTTGAAAGGCAAAAGATACTCAAAATACCATTGTATGTATACAGGTAAATAACAAGCATTGGCAAAGCCAATAGATCTGTTATTGTAATGCTGGCATGATGGTTGTTTTTATTGATTTTTTCTTGCGCACATATGCCCAAAAAAAGAAAAAACATGCTGCTGCCCAGAAGTGGCAGTTATATTCTTGCAAAAAAATAATTAAAATGAAAAAATGTAATAATTACATAGAAATTGAATAGAACTTTATGGGTGCTTAGTAGCAGGGAAGTGTACTTAGAACAGGTATAAAATCACATTTTAGCTTTAAAACACATCGCAGAAAAAAAAGTTTCTTATTGGTGCAAATTACTGTAATCTGAAACCAGACAGAATAAAACAACATTGGCAAAGAACTATTGGTCCACAAGCCATTGCACTGAAGTGCACTTCTTTTTTGGTTGATGTGCATATTTGATCAGGAAAAAATGCCATCACTCCCAAAGTCTGAAATGGCCATTTCGCATTATTCCATGCTCTGTAGTGTTTGGGTGGGATGTATGACGGTACCACACGTACTTTTACAACGCGTACCGTTGCCACGCTACTTTTACCACGTGGGCAATCTAACAACTGAACAAGGAGAGCCAAGCCATAGCTGTCTAAGGGTCTGGCTGGGTTCTTAGCCTTTGCACGAGCCAAGCTCTGAAAATGTTTGCTATGTAAATCATACAAAAAAATCACATAAAATATTATAAAGTCTCCGTAAAATTCAAAAAGTGTATTTCTTTAACATGTAGAAACTTTGAAATTAATACATCACATTATAGCACTACACTAAGAAGTACTAATTCAGCGTTTTTAAACATGAACTTAGAACCATTACTGCTGCTGTCCCTACACTGACAACAGTCCCATTAGTGAACTTATAGCCAAGACAGTTGCCACTACATAGCATCCATGTGTCTTTTTATGGTAATGTTTTGTTCTTACCTCTTTGTGCATTGTCAGCAGCTTTTAATAGCGTGAACTCGACCTGAAGGTATTCAAGCTCTTTACACGTGCACCAGATACATTACACAAGGTCACATTCATGTTTTTAAGGTGTGGGTAGATTAAGTGATTTGCCCAGAATCACACCCTCTCCTATGCCGATGACACACACCTCATACTCTCCTTCTTGGTTGAGACCTCCAGCACAAGAAACAAGTTCATTGCCTGCATGACCGAAGTTGCAACCGGACGAAAGCCAGCTATCTCAAGCTCTCACGCATGCATCCAAGGCACTACATAGCTTAGATCCCTCATACTTGAACTGTCTCATTGACTTCCACCAACCACCCAGCCACCTCTGCTCCCCAGGACTCCTACTTGCACACATCCCACACAGATATAGAACCAGGTTAGGAGGACAGGCGTTTATCTTACATAACTCCTAACATGTGGAACAGCTTGCCACTCCACATCAGAGCCTACTCCTCTCTTCTTGTGCTCCACAAGAAGCTGAATACCTGACTTTCAATTAACTAACCTAACATATGCAGGGCTAGAGACACACACCTACACAGGGCCAGGATACCATAGCGGGTGATTGTGTGCTTTACAAATACACATTACAATCACAGGATGTTGAGCCGACTTAAGACTCAAATCTGGTTCCCCATTTTCAAAGACGGCAGCTTTGGCCGTAATGCCACTTCCTGGCTGGAGAAAGGGTGGCAGGCAGAAGCTCATTATGGGCTCGAGGCTCCAACATGACCTCGATCTAAGCTAAAACCAGGCTACAGGTACAATCTTGACTCAAGCGTTAAGTGGCTCACCCACCTCTAGAGGGAGAGAAGCAATACGGTGGGAGGGGGCGGGAGCAACATGACAGGCAGGGAGAGAAGCAACATGAGCCAAAGAGAGCAACGTGGACCGCAGAAGAGGTGGGAGAACACAACACTAATGCAGGTGCAGAGAGAGAAGCACGTGGATGGGGAAGAGAGTAATGTGGATGGACAGAATAAAAACAAACTTGGGAAACAGCTGGAAAAGACGTAGTCTCATGGTGAGTGACAGAAATGCCAACCAATGGTATGCAGTGGGTGCTCTGCAAGCCCCTATATGTTCTTGGTTGCCCACCATATGCCGTTTGCAACCAAAAGCTTGCATTGTATAGAAAGCTCAATCTAAACTTAGCTCCTCTCTCTCAAGAGCAGGGAACAGCTGATGGTATTTTGACCAGTAAACCATTTTTTTGTACATAATAGGTTATATTTCTTTTGGGAATCCCAGCATGAATGCAATTACTGCCCGTGTCAAGGCATGTGTTACCATCTGCAATTTAGCTACTGGCAGTACCTCAGTGGACTGAATATTACTACCAGGCACCTACTCTTTTCATAATGAGAAATATAAGACCACCAGCTTTAATTAACAAATCGCACTGGTGGTTTTATACCACCCATTCCGTAAGGAGGCTCCTGGTATCTGAGGTGCCCCTGTGTGCTGTTTTAGGTCGAAGCCTGCCAGACTGCGCAGCCATCTGGCTTGCTAAAGAAATATCTTGGGGACATTCAGAAAGTTCCCTAGAAAAGCATTCCGTCCTCACCATTGGCTTTGTGGTTTGTAACTCACATTTGCTTGATTTCTATTTGCTGGCTTTATTTGTTTTAGGCTGTCCACCATGCCTTTGACCCTCCTGTGGAGCATAGCCTCTTTACTGTATTCTTCCACAAGTGTTCACTTTCTGTAAACAGGCCTTTACATTTTGTTCATATCTTGTTACCTTTTCTGTGCATTCAAAGACATAGGTCAAATGTCAGGCTATGTCTTCCAAGGGACCTTGGTGTTTACTTTTCTTCCTCTGACTTCAAAGTGAGAGGCTTTATCTGACAATCTAGGGGTGTGAAAGAGGCTGTCTTTTTTCCCTTTGATTCTGTGTAAGGTTTTCTCTGCTTTCTCATTTCCTCTCCTTGCCGCTGTCACATCGTTTGTGTTTTACTAGTGCCGTGACACCTTTGCATACTGTGCGCTCCACAAATTAATTTTAGTAACTTACTAAAGGATTTTTTCTAGCACATCACAAAATGTAAATATGTGTTGATTAACTGTGCAAATACTTAAGAATATATCAGAAATAGGACAGCACCAATTAAGCACATTTTTTTAAATGATTCTAAAGTGTTCTGAAAATATATATTTGAATATGATCAAAACAATTCAATACACTTGGAAATGCCATTTCCACATATTGTTTGAGCGCTGTAAAGATTTAACAGTAAAACTGTATTTCTGTGCAAATGTAATGGTAATTTGAATTGAAAATGGGTTGTCTGTAATGCCAGTGCACTACCACACAATGCATACCCACTCTACGCCACTCAACTCTTCACCACTCTGTTCAACGACATTGTACTCCACACTATGCCGCTCTACTCCACTCTACACCACTCTACTCAGCCAGTTCACCCTACTCCACTCCACTGTATGCCACTCCACTCTACAACACTCTACTCCACTTTATGCCACTCCACTCTACACCACTCTATGCCACTCTACTCCACTCTATCCCACTACACTCTACTTCACTCTATACCATTCCACTGTATGACACTCTATTTAACGCCACTACACTTTACGCTCCTTCACTCTATGATACTCTGTTCCACTCTACCGCATTTTAGTCCACTCCATTTTGTGCCCCTCCACTCTATGAGACTCTTCGCCACTCTACAACACTTCACACCAATCTCTGCCACTCCACTGTAAGCCACTCTACTATACTCAATGCCACTCCATGCCACTCTGCAACACTCCACGACATTCTATGCAAATCCACTCTACACAACTCTAATATATGCTACACCACTATGTGACACTCTATGCCACAAATACATTACTCTACAATACTCTAGGCCACTCTGTGACACTCTTTTCCACTCTACATCATTCTGCTTACTCCACTTTACGCCAATGTACTCTGTTCTACTCTACGACTCTCCACTCAATGGCATTCCACACTTTTCCATTCTATGGCACGCCACAACATTGCACCACACCACACTGCTCTACTCCACTCAATGACACTTTACTCCACAATATGCCACTACATGTTACTCCACTCTATGACATTCCACTTTATCCTACTTAACTCATAACACTCCACTCAGCTCTATGACACTGCACTCTACGGCATTCTACTCCCCTCCACGCCACGCTATGCCAAAACACTCTGACATTCTACGCCCCTTCACTCTATGCCCCTGAACTCCATGACACTTTACTCCACAATATGCCACTACATGTTACTCCACTCTATGACATTCCACTCTATCCTACTCAACTCATAACACTCCACTCAACTCTATGACACTGCACTCTACGGCATTCTACTCCCCTCCACGCCACTCTACGCCAAAACACTCTGACATTCTACGCCCCTTCACTCTATGCCCCTGAACTCCATGACATTCCACGCTACGAAGTTCCACTCCCCTGTAAGCACTCTACTCTACTCCATGACACTCTGAAAACCCTCCACTCTACGACACTCTACAGTAGGACACTCCACTCTATGGCACTTCACTCTACAACTCTCTACTCCATTCTGTGCCACTCCATAACATTCTACTACACTCTGTGCACCTCCCCTCTACTCTACTCCACTCTGTGATACTTCAATATGCTCTGCGTTATGCAAATCACACTCTACGACACACCTCTCTATTCCACACCTCTCTATGCCATTGTACTCCACTCTACGTTCTACTCAGCTCCACTCCACGCCCCTCTATTCTACGCCACTCCACTCCACTATGTTCAATCTATGCCCCTGAACTCTACAACATTCCAGTCTAAGACACTCTACCCCACTCTGTGCTACGACGCAATACTCTACTCCACTCTATACTACTCCACTCTACAACACTATTCTCAACTCATCACCCCTCCACTCTATGCCACTCTAATATGCCACTCTAAATACTGTACATTTTACTACACTCTACAACATATCACTACATTACTCCATTATGTGCCACTCTACTCTACGACACTCTACTCTAGCCCACACATCTTTATGACACTCCACCTCAATCTACGATGTTCCACTCCACGCAACTCCACTCTATAACAGTCTGCTCCACTCTAGGCCACATCACTCATCCACACTCTAAGCCCTGTCTCTCTACAAAATTACACGCTATGACACTCCACTCTACGAAACTCCACTCTATGCCACTCCACTCTATGACACTATATAAAACCGCACTCTACACCACTCCAATCTACACTACTCTACTTTATGACACTTTATGCCATTTCACTTTAGGCCATTCAATTTCTTTCCACAACTCTCCACTCTACAACACTTCACTCTACAGCATTCTAAACCACCTTGCATCACTCTATGTCACTCCCCTCTACTACACTTCACTCTACTTTACTCCACTCTACGACACTCCACGTACCACTTAACTCTGTGACACTTTACTCCACTCTACTCCATTCTACGTCACTCCACTTTACTCTACAACACTTTATTGCACTGTAGGACACTGTACTCGACTCAACGCCCCTCCACTTTATGTCACTTCAGTCCACTCTATGACACTTTACTCCACGTTATGCCACTCCACTCTACCACACTCAACTCCACTTTATGCCACTCTACGGCACTCTACACAGCTTAACTCTAGGCCACTCTATTCCCCGCTACACCACTCCACTCTACGACTCTACTTCAGTCTATAACGCCCCACTCTATGACAATTCACTCTACAACACTCCACTCTATTAGGATACTCCACTCTATGAGGTTCCACTCTACGTGACTCCACCCTATGACACTTTTCTCCACTCTACACTATGCCACACCACTTGACTACACTTTACTCCACTATATGCCCCTCCACTCTACGCCTCTCTGCTCTACGACCGTTCACTCTACGACACTCCTCTCTAAGACACTCCACTCTAAGACACTCTGTTCCATTCTGCGACACCCTAAGCCCCTCCACTCTATGACACTTTACTGCACTCCACTCTATGTACCTCCACTCTATGACACTCCTTGCCACTTCACTGTACACTACTCTGTTACAATTTACGCCTTTGTAAGTCACTTAACTCTACGTTCCTTCACTCTACTCCCCTCAACTCTACACCCCTCTGCTCTGTGCCCCTCTGGTCTACGTCCCTGCACTCTCTGAGACTACACATCCCTACACTCTATGCTCCTCCACTCTATGATACTCCATTCTACTCTACGCCCCTCCACTCTACAACACGCCACTCTGTACTCCTCCACTCTATGCCACACTACAACACTTCACTCCAATCTACGCCACTCCACCCTAAGCCATTTATCTACACGCTATACCACTCCATGCCACTTTACAACACTCAACGCCACTCTACTCCACTCCACTCTACTTACTCCACTCCATGCCTCTCCACTCTAAGTCACTCACTGACACTTTATGTCACTCTACACCCCTCTACACCACTTAACTGTACACCAGTCTTTGCCACTCCACTGTATGACTCCACTCTATGACACTCCACTCTATGACACTTCACTCTATGCCACTCTATCCCACTCTATGCTACTCCTCTCCACTCTACTCGCCTCTATCACACTGTACTACACTCTACACTATGCCACACCACTCCACTAGACTTTACTATACTCGCTCTATGACCCCTCTGCTCTACGACCCTCCAATCTACTCCACTCCACTCCAGGCCCCTTCACTCTACTCACCTCCATTCTACTCCCCTCTGCTCTCTGACACTATACGTCTCTCCACTTTACGCTCCTCCACTCAATGATACTCTATTCCACTCTGCGCCCCTCCACTCTGCCACACTTTAGTCTACTCCACTCTGCGCCCCTTCACTCTACCACACTAAACGCCACTCTACAACACTTCACACCAATCTGTGCCACTCCACTCTAAGCCACTCTACTACACTATATGCCGCTCAATGCCACTCTGCAACAACCCACATCATTCTATGCAACTCCACTCTACACAACTCTAGTATAAGCTACACCACTATGTGAAACTCTGTGCCACAAATACACCACTATACAACACTCTAGGGCACTCTGTGACACTCTTTTCCAATCTACACCCCTCTGCTTGCTCCACTTTAAGCCACTCTACTCTACTCCACTCTACGCCATTCTAATCTGCTCTACTCTATGACTCTCCATTCAATGGCACTCCACTCTACACTTAAGCACTCTATGCCACTCTACGACACTGCGCTGCACCACTCTGCTCTACTCCACTCTATGATACTTTACTCCACTCTGTGCCACTATAAGTCATTCCACTTCACTCTATGACACTCCACTCTATCCCCCTCAACTCCATAACACTCCACTCTATGATACTGCACTCTACGGAACTGTACTCCACTTCACTCCACACCACTCCACTCTATGCCACAACCATTTGGCACTCTACGCCCCTCCACTCTTCGACATTCCACTCTGTTGTGTTCCACTCCGCACTAAGCACCCTACTCTACTCTATGACACTCTACTCTATAACATTCTATGACCCTCCACTCTACGACACTCTAGCCTAGGACACTCCACTCTATGCCACTTCACTCTGCAACACTCTACTCCACTCTGCGCCACTCCACAACACTCAACTCCACTCTGTGCCCCTCCACTCTACTCCACTGTACGATACTTTACTACACCCTGCGTTACGCCAATCACACTCTACGACACTCCACTCTATCTTAACCTCTCTATGACACTCTACTCCACTCTACAACGTTCTTCTCCACGCCACTCCACTCTACTCCACGCTATGCCACAACACTCTATGACAATCTACACCCCTCCACTCTAAAACATTCCACTCTAAGACACTCCACCTATTCTGCAACACTCTATTTCACTCTGTGCTACTCCCCAACACTCTACTCCACTCTACAACACTATACTCAACTCATCACTCAACCACTCTATGTCACTCTAAACACTGTACGACATTTTACTACTCACTACAGCACTTTACTACACTCTATGCTACATTACTCCATTATACCCCACTCTACAGCACTCCACTCTACTCTATCCCACACTTCTTTATGACACTCCACTCCGATTTACGATGTTCCACTCCACGCAACTCCACTCTATACCAGTCTGCTCCACTCTATGCCACAACACTGATCCACACTCTACACCCCTCTACTCTATGACATTCCACTCTACGGCACTCCACCAAACTCTACGCCACTCTACTCCATGACTCTATGACCCTCCACACTATGTCCCTCCACTCTATGACCCTCTACTTCACTCTACGACACTCTACTCTATGACACTCCACTCTCTGACACGCCACTCTATAGCACAACACTCCACTCTATGTCGCAACACTCTACTCTACACCACTCAACAACACTCTATTCTATTCCATTCCACAACACTCTACTCCACTCTGCGCCCCTCCTCTCTGCAACACTCTACTTCACTCTATGGCACTCCACTATAATCCACACTGCGCAACTACATCTATGCCAGTTCACGCAACTTGACTTCACTGTACGCCACTCCACTCTACTCCACTCAATGCCACCCCAATCTATGACACTCTATGCCACTCTCTCTGTGACTTTACTCCACTTTACGACACGTCACTCTATTCCAAGCAACTACATCTACACCACTCTACATCACTTTACTTCACTCTACACCACTCCAGTCTACTCCACTGCACTCTACGACATACTACTCCACTCCATTCTATGCCACTCCAATCTACATCCCACTACACCACTCCACACCTGTCCACTCTACTCAACACCACTTCACTCTACACCGCTACACACCACTCTTCTCCACAACAATCCACTCTACGACACTTCACTCTACTTCACGACACTCCACTCTACTCCAAAACTCCACTGTACGACACTCCACCCTCCAACACTGCATGACATTCCTCTCCACTCTACAACCCTCCACTCCTCTCTATGACACTCTACTCTAAGACACACTACTCCACTATAGGCCACTCAACACCACTCTCCTCAACACCACTAAATTTTAGTTGTGCTGAACAGCAGCTATGCTGGTTTACGACTTGACTAATACACTTTGGCAAAGTCAATAGATCTTGCATAGGAAAGACCTGTTGGCTGTGCCAATGTTTGTTCCATCATCATTTGCTCCTACTAGCCTAAATTGCGTTCCCCTTCTTCCCTCCCCCAACAACTGATTTGACTTTTGATATCACTTTTTCATGAGCCTGCGCTCGACAGATGATATCAGATGAGGCCATTGACATTACTGATGGGTTTGGAAGAGGGTGACAACACAGTCAAGTGTTCAAACATTGAAATACGAACATGCTAAAAGAATCAAAAGTAGTCGTTCTGGTGAAGTTGTATGCCAAACCTATCGTCAGATGAACTGACTGACCTTCATGTCCGAAGTCTGGCTGGCCAATGCGCCTTAACCACATCAGCGCGGCGCAGATTCCTGCGCTGTGCTGAACGTTCTAATGAGCCAACGGGCTCATGGAGCACAGGCCAACCGACGCTCATGACGGAACCGTTCCGTCATGAGCATCGAAGGGGTTAATTGTGTGATCCTGGATAAATTGATTTATCTGATTTGCCCAGGATCACACAACTTAAGTTTCATTCTTTTGCAAAAATGTAGGGTGCTTCTAAACAGGCATAAGCACTAATCTTTATATAGCAAAAGTGAAACAGATACCAGAAATAAACATAGTAAGAAAAACATTCGTAGGTCATAAAAAGTTCAACACCCATAACACTCTGGCTCCCAGGTTTTTAGTTCTGTCGACAGCTCCCAAAAAAAAAAACCCGACATACAGAATTGTGGATTTTCACTGGGAGATTTGACCGGGTACACGTACAAATGTTGGCAAAAGAGCCATTCCCCCGGGCCGCTCAGGAATGGCAGTGGAGCACAGCTTGTTTATCCGAATGTGTAAATTCAAACATATGTACCCGGAGCTCGGAGAAGCTTATGACGCAGCGGGGTTCATATGGAAAACATTTTCGTTTCTTTAGTTAAGGAGATGGTGAAAGTCGACTCCAAGCATTTTTCAGAGAACCAGCGAAATAGAGGGGAAGAAATAAAAAAAAAGGGGGATATGAGGGAAGGAGGAGGGTGGGAGCGAGGGAAGGGCCCTTTTGAAGTGGGCTGCTAGGCCTGGGCCCAGCGGAGTTAATTCTTTCCAGCAGTATGTGCCAGCGCATGTTGGATCCAGGCTGTAATTAAAGCTGTCGCACACAATTTCTGTCGGTAAAATCCTAGGCCCGGGCAGCATTCCCCGGCAGGATCTGTCGGAAAAGCCAACCCCGTGTGCGGCAGCTGCCGCCGCAGGGCCCGCCCGCTGCAAATGGGTATTTTTACAAGGTGGTGGGCGTCTCCTCTCGGCTGCCTTTTCCGCGCCTTGCCAAGCAAATGTGCTTTCGTTCTGTTTTACCCCCACCGCCGAGGCAACTGAGTCCCCGATCCAAAAAAAATCCACGGATTCGCGGTACTCGGGAGTTTACGAGAGGCTGCTTGGAACTTCTGACCTCAGGCCCAGAACTGCTTCCAGGACTAGCGCCTGCCCGCCCCCCGAGTCTCACACACCAAATACTTTAGACATATTTTTGTCATTTATTAGGGAGAGATGCAAAAAACATCTTTTTTTACTTTCCCATGGTCTGAATTCTTCTTGCGTATGTGTTGCATCGAGTAAACCATAACAAATTGCTTTTATTTCTGTATTTTGGCCATTACAGAGACTAGGGCTATGTGGCACTGCTCTTCTGGTGCCTACATATTTTGTAGGCACCCTCTGTTAGTACTAGTACCCTCGGAAGGGATGACCTTCCTCTCTCTCAGCTTGGATAGCCGCAGTGCTTAATTTGTAAAAAAATAAAATAAAAAATAAGTTCCAGGGCTCTCGTCAGGAGGCCACTGCAGCTTGCTCCAAACATTGCCCCTGCAAGCTGCCAATTATAGCACCAACACAACTACTAACCATCACACTCCTACAAGTGTGGCAATTCGGACTATCCCAGGCCCCCAAAGCTGTAAGAATGGCCTGGGAAGCAGATAATAGTCATTTTTAACGGATATTGAATTAATAATTAACTGCTGTTGTGGTCACCTCTAAATAAGCTAGACAGCACCACCATGTGGCAGACTGTCACAAACACCGGTGTTAACAATAAAGTCCAGGTGCAGAGCACCGTAACCCACGGGCTCAAATTAAGCACTGGGCTCCATCTCGCTGGGCCATTGGGGTGAGTGGACGTTGTTCTGGGGTTCCTGTCTGTTCCTGTCTGTCGTACCATGAACACACCGAGTCTCTCGCTGGACCAGAATGGTGTTAGAGGAGGTCTCTTGCCTGGGCCTGTCTTCCATGCTTAGCAATGTTAGGGGGTGTCCTGCTGACAGCACTGTCTATCAAATGAGGAAGTGGTCCATCTTTTAATTGAGCAATGTGGTTGTAAGACCCGGGTGAGTGGATGTTCTGCATAAGCGCTGTCTCTCTTACTCTGGACTGAGAGTCAACGTGGTGATAGGGCGTGGTGAGGGTATACCCTGTCGGAGCCACTGAGAGTCAGGCACCCGACCGGGGGGTATAGTGAATGACCTGCTATATCTTTGAAAATGTGACTCTAAGTTCGAAAGATAAAAGCAGAAAAAAAATAACAGTAATAGGATACCATGACACAGTTGTGGAGTGAAAGGAAAAGGAGTGGTTAAGAAACCAAACATAGTTACATAGAGAAAGAGAAATGATGACAATCGTAAAGAAAAATGCGAGAGGCAAATGGAATTAGAGTGTGAAGGAAGGAAACCAGAATGCAAAGAAGGAATGCAATAGGGAAATGGAAATCAGGAGGAAAAGCTGATTGTAAAAAAAACCCAGAAAAATGGAAAGGTGAAAAAAGAAGGAACAAAGGAAACTTTCTGTGGGGGAATAGTTTTTGGGACCTTCTTAATAAAGGGTGAAATCGCACACTTTGTTAACTCCCCAAGTGGGGGATGTTTTATTTTTCTTCCCGCTACTTTGCACTGGACTGCCTCATGTCTTAATGGGTCAGTGTATTGTACTGCTGTTAGCAGCTTGTTAAGTTGTCTATCCAAACCCTAATGCTGTCATACTGGTCTCATAACCATCTGCTTAACCCATCTACTGTTGTGCTGTAGTCTGTCTCCTGAGGACGTATTAGGCCCAAAAGGTAAATGGTGTGTCTAAAACCATCCCTAGGAACTGGATTAGAGAATGTGCAAGGGATGTGGTACGATGCACGTAGCTGGATTTGTTGGTGTGAAAGTTGGTATAAGGAGGTTGACTCTGATTGGAGGGCCTGCTCTGCTCCTTGAATATGGTAGTGAACCGTATTGATTGGCTCATTCAAAACTCTTGGTACCTTGCTACAATTGATTGTTGTTGGTCAGGTCTGTTCTTTTGATGGTGTTTTATGTGCCTCTTGTCACTAGTTCCTATGTTTCTCTATCCCCGTGGTTCATTTCAAGGTTTCCAGAGTCTTCGTTTCTGGTTCTCCGGTCTCTGTTACTGTGGATTCCTATTGTTATGTATATTTGTTGCATGACTCTTACTAAGCATATTTAAGGTTTATTGTTTGGAATTATTTATCATCGTACCTTCGCAAGTCACTTTTACGTGCCAGAGAAACGGAGAAGTCTACAGTCCGTGTCTACAAGAAAGTAAGGCAAATCAGCTAAAGAGGAAGGTTTTGAGTGCCTTCTGGAAACTGAAAAGCTTAGAAATATGCCAGTCATGATAAGAGAGGCTGTTCCAGAGCATGTCTTCTAAAACCCTAGAACCCCACGACTGGCTCTCCAGAAGTGCGTGATGGGAAAATGGGCTGCCACCGGAGTGATGTGCTGAATGGTGCGGTGTAGTGTAAGGTATGTTGTGTTTAGGTAGTGCTCATATTAGATTGTGTGGGTTGATGTCTGCGGCAGGAGCATGTTATGTAGTGGACCATGGTGTTTTTTGGTTGCTGAGTAGTGCTGAGGTGAGTGTTGGAGGGCAAAGTTGGATCTGTTTGTTGTGGTTGATTTGTATGTTTGTTGAATTATGCGTTGTGTTGTGTTAGATATTACAGCATGACCAGTTTTGGATTGTGTCCGGTGTAATGTCTTGTATAGTGTGATGCAGTGTGGGGTGCAGTACTCTTCTGTGAAGGATAAGTTAGGGAATGTATTGCGCTGGGTACTGTTTTTGCTCAGGACCGGCCTACCTCAATGTGACCATCTTGATCTGAAATGATTGCCTGCTATGGGCACTGTCTCTCATACCATGGACTGGCCCTATCTGCAAAGCCTGAATGGGGGGATAGCGTGCTGGTGATGCTGTCCCTAATACGCTGAACAGGCTCCATCTCTCAATGGGCCAGCATGGTGTTAGTGGTCCATTGAGAGGTTTTCCCACCTGCGTGCTGCTTCTCATACCTGGGTCGCGGCCATCTGTCAATAGCCAATGTGGTATTAGTGCCCAGAAAAAGGGCGGTGCTGCCGGGGGGCGCAGTCTGTCGTAGCCTTGACAATAGCTTGAGTCAAGCAATTGTTAGGGTTCCAGGTAAGGGGATGTCCTTTTAGAAAGGCCTGCATTTAGAAAGACCTTGTCTCTCACTTACCAGCATGTTGTGGGCACGGCCGAAGACATCCTTGTGGGAGCCACCATTCATGCCTGGGACGGCGTCATGGTCCATATACAGTCCAGGACCACCACGAGGAAGATACAGTCTTCCTTGTCATGGTCCTCCTACCAATCAAATGGGAATCCTGAATCTCGATTACAATTTGTGTAGCGGCACTGCACCACTGCCTCCGCAAACAATTGGCAAACTGGGAGATCATTTATGCAGCGAAAGCAATGCACGTTTTGAATTTTTGGGGCTCAGAATGCAGCGGTAATACTGCATAGGGTAAATAGAAGTATTGCATTGACTAGATATTGCCTCACAAATTAATAGGCGATTCGTAACAAGGCCATGTGTCTCCTCAGTATGGAATATTTCCCCTCCAGCTGTCCTGCACTGTTACTTTACTCACCAATGTCTCACCCTCTGCGTTTTTCATGAAGACTGGACGGGCGAAGGTCTCCATTATGCCCTACAGTGTTGGTGTTTTCATAACTTGGCAATCCAATGCACCCTTTCCTTTTCGAGTCATCTAACCCTCCATTTCTGACCTCAACTGCATGCACAGAACGCGCACATTTCCTTCTACCTTTTGTAGGTATCAGAAGGACTGTGCCAGGGAGGATGCCATGACAGGAAGAGGATAACAAACCGTACAAAAATCCAGGCCAAAGAGAACAAACAGTGGAGAGATTCCGCTTTTTCATCTCTAATGCCGAAGTCTCTCAGAGAACATGGCACTGCAGTATACCTGGAGGGGACAGAATGCCTCCTGACCCCGGAAGTGCGATTTCCACTGACCCTCATAGTGACTGACAACAGAGGCAGCCTAGAATGGACACAGAGCCTCCCCTCCCCCCTTCACCTTTCTGACCCCGAAGTCTTCCAGGGCAAGTCTGCATACCTGCGGGGGACAGGAGCACAGCGCTGCTTGACAGAGGAAGCGCTGTTTCTCTCTACCTTTAAATTGACTAAGGCCAAAGGCCGATTGCCAGACAGGGAGAATTCCGGACAAGGCCTGCCGGCTCTGGAAGGCCTACATCGTGGGGATTTGAATTCACCATCACCACCGATCCAGGACAAAAGTGCGTGTGTGCCTGGACCCGGTACGGAGGCAGCTGGCATGCCTGTGAGCGACAGGGGACAGTGCAGGAGCATTTAGAAGAAAAAAAGCAGGGACACCGAGGATATCGGAGGTGTAACTGGTGTTTTGAGTTGGCCTGGATTGAATTTCACCCTGACATGGAACGGTTGAGACATGAGACTCTTCTCCCCGTCAGACACGTTCAGCCGGGCTTGTTTGGCGTCTTCGGTAAAAAAAAAAAAAAAAGGCGTTGTTTGAGAGGCGAGGAGTGTTTTCCCCTGCGGCGTCGGCAGCTCAGGAGGCCCTGCATTCTGTTTACACGCCCGTCGCCTACGCTGAAAATAGACATCTCTTAACTGGTAGTCCACCCACCTGGATAGCAATTGTCAAATCCAGGGGACAGGAACAGGGAGGCGGGGCTTCGAAGGGCAGCTTTAAAGGGTTGATTGTATATAAACCAAGGAGGGGAAAGCATGGCGAAGAAGTTACCGTAGCACAAAGGTGACGTCAGGGGCAGAGCGCGAAAGAGGAGGTGTTGGGCGATGAAGTATACACAGCCTTGTGTGCCTTTGTGTTACTTTTACAAGGCAAACTAAGCCCAAGGGCACTTTACATAATTTACATTCGGTTAGATTATTTTTCCTCCATGGGACACACGGAGGATAAGTGATTTGCCCAGAATTTACAGGATGTGGAGCCAACGAAGGTTCCTCAGTTACAAATGCCAGCCGCTTTAGCCTTGGGTCACAACTGGATACATGAGGAGGGAGGTGCACAAGGTAGGGCAATAAAGTAATTACATCACACATGTAATGCGAGACAAAACCTGGGGTCCAAGTGTTTAAGGGGGTGATGATGTTCACCATAACACAGAGACGGTATAAGAGAGGTAACTTGGAAGAGAAGGGCGGGATTTGTAGGGAGGCGAAACCTGAGAGCGGAGACATGCTTGGGGTCAGGGATGAGGCCCAGAGGGCAGGGTTGGGGTTTAACTAACTGAACCCACTCGAGGAAATGATTGGCCAACCTAGTAACCACAGCACATAGAGGACATGCAGAACAAAATCTGGAAGAGAAGGATTCAAGGCAATTCATTTAAACGCCAACACAGGGATGATATTAGAGGCAGAGCTTAGAGGAGTGCAAAGGGGATGAAATAACCACAGGGATGATTTGGTAGAGGTGATAGAACCTGGCAGGAACGACCATATAAGGAGATGTAATTACCTACAGGGTAGAGAGGGTACTCGAATGGCAGACTCTATAATGGAAGATCACGTGACAAAGATTTGTGTCAAAAGGTGATGGAGGCATGGAGAGCAGTCAATAGAGACATGGAGAGGAACTCGACAGGTGAGATGGTGGATGAGGGCAGATATTTGAGGACCCTTGATAGAGTTTTGGAAAGTGGGTGATGGAAGCTTGGAGAGTGGGCAACGTCCGGTTGAAAAGCATTTGATGGAGACCTACAAAGTTTCAATTGGTGCCCATGGGATTGGGCAAAGAAGGCAAGGCCAATAAGAAGCAGATGTCAGGAGGGCTCGTGATGGAGGACTGGAAGTGAATAACAGAGATCCCGGAGAATTAGCAACCAGAGCCTAGAGATGACTAATTTGATTTTCAGCAGCATTCATGTAGCGCTAACGAGCCAAAGCCATGGTGGTTGATGTCATTTGCTCCTGGTGTACTGAGTTTACACAATAATGGGGTTAAACCCAGAAGCGTCACTAGGACCTGGGTAAAATGCGGGACAATAAGAGGGGTGGTCCCAGTGGTAATGCAATATTAAATGGACATCAACATCACCTGAGAAATCACTTATAACCAATTTTTAAGCATATTGAAAATATTTAATCACATTGAACATATAATGCCTCTTGTTCAAACATAAAAAAAAAACATAGCACATTTATCACACAGGTTTCTGCATATGTGCCCCAGAAAGGGAAATGGAGGAATAGGTGCATCAATGTGCAAAAGTGAGGGTGAGTGATGGAGGGAGGGCAGTGAACAGTGTGTACATCAAAAACGCATAAAAAGGCCTAACCACCCTTAACCAAGGCTAAAGGCTCAATTATTTACAAGAACAAAATGTCAAAACAGGACACAGTGAATCTATCACTGTTGTCCATAGGTGGACTAAGGGTGCCCCTATGGTCCTGATGAAGACCTCTTGTGAGGAGTGAAATTGCAATCTGACTTCTTTCTGAAGGTTTTTGGTTGATATATATATATATATATATATATATATATATATATATATATATATATATACACATATATGTGTGTCTGTGTGTATATATAAAAAAATGAAACCACTTCCTATGCTGATGATACTGAGTTGATCCTAGTGCTGGATAAAAATTTTACCACTGCAGAAGGGCAATTTCTACTATGTCTAACCCGCATCTCCCCAGATACAGTGGAAGTGGGAAAGTATCTAGGTGTCAAATTCGACTGTCCTTTTGTCCACAAGTGCTAGCAGTGGTTAGGAAGTACTTCCAGTTGATTCAAACGTTTACATTTTTTTTTTAACCTACTACCGCTCACAGCAAGAAAAACAGTAGCCATTGCCCTCATTACCTCGCGACTGGGCTACTGCAATGACCGCTTTGCAAAGGCATTTGTGATAATGGCATGCATGGTCCGCCATTCATCCCTCGGAAAGGCAATGTGGAGTGCAAGAGCTTAGAACTCAACAGATAATCACAGAGGCAATCACTCAATATCCAGCCCAGTGCATGCCTTTATGTGTATGAAAACACTTTTAATCACAAAGCAGAACTATATACTGCACAATGCCATTCGATTATTGAATGCAGGGTACTACTCCTCGTTACAATACATCCTGCCTCTCCAGTATTTAACCTGCCTGGTGGACCCTATCAATTATAATCTAAAGTGTTCGTTGATAGAGGCATGAATTAGACACAGGTGAGGATCACTTTAAGCTTTTCACACAGGTTCACATATAGAGTCCCTTTGCTCCATTATTGGTGTGGGCAGAAAAGTTTTAAGTCCAAGAGCTTGTGTCTATTGCATGTGTTACAGTCTCTCTGTTCTGATTGCAGACAGAGTCTGCATTACCTACGTGTTGGTTCTGTAATGATTTTGGGCTGTAAGTTGGGCACAGCCTGTGTCTACAGTGTGCACGGCCACCTTCCTTCGGAAAAGGCTTTCCCATATTAATACAACATGGTGGGTCCAGTCGTAGCAGTCACAGATTCTTGTGCAGTTGTGGACCTTCACTACCCTCACTGGGCTGATTAGTCAGCAAAGATGTGTCCCTGGTAGCTGCAGTCTTCCCGGGTCAACTGGCTCTACCTTAGTGCTTAGTGGTGCCACGGCTTCTTACTCCTTCCTGTGGCAGCAGCATGAAGCGACTTCCTGGAGGACACAATGGTTACTGAATTTGTTCAGTCTTTGGGTGCAGTTCTCAGCAGGAACTGCAGAGAGAGACTGGGAAACCCACTCAGATCCAAAATCACTCCTGGCGTCGCTCTCTCAAGTATTCTGCTCTCTGTGGGTTATTTTTGTGCCTGGGACATTTTGGAATTACCCTCACTCCAGTGTTAGAACTTTCATAAATTCACATGCTTGAATCATTCTTCATCATCGAGATGGGAGTCCCACGTGCCAAGACAACTATAGGTATACGTGCTCTTTACAAATTCTAATAACATAGAATAACATAACGATACATTGTAATAGCAATACAAAGTTTAACATAGACTAGACTAGAAAGGCCCTAGGACCTTTCATTTTATAACATATCATAGTCATTGTTAAAAAAGAGACCAAACATAGGTTTGAACTAATAAATTTGCCCTGCCCTATAGAACACTCCTGTGAGAAGCTCTAGTCCTTCAGATGTTCTACTGCACGCTGTGCTAGGGAGCCTCCACTGAGCTTTGCTCAGTTGCTTCATTCCTAAGCTTAGTTAAGCATCTTCTACTAGCACAGCCCCAACCACTCCAGCAGTGCCAACAGCGTCCATCCATCTATCTACTCCATGGCAAAATCCACTCTTGCTGCCTACTTCTGTATGCCACTCATCGCAGTCACTTTGCTTCAAGATCTTGTGACTTCTGATGGCGATCATGAGTATGGTGAGATCTGTGACCCACACCAATAATGGGATTATTATCTCATTCCCACACCATCATCTCCATCTCCAATCACGGTTGATTCTACACCCGAGGATATTGGTGGGCTCCATAATTTACTAGAGCGAGCAGCAAAGCTGTTTCTCCTTACCTATGTCTTTTACACAAACGGACTGCTTCCTTTATGATTTTCAGGAACCATTTAGGAAAACCGTAAGACCTATGCCCATTGAAAGTTACATCTGGGAGGAAGGCTTGAAAGTCATGAGACTCCAGCCTCAGTAACTGCGGTCCTCCCCATCTGGAGAAAAAGTACAAGGCTCAAGAGGACGATCCTGCTTGTCTGACAGGCCACCCTAAGTCTGACTCAGTCATCTTTCTGGCAGAACAACACAGGTCGAAGAACCTGTCAGCACCAATAACAGCACCCAGACAGAGAAGGCAGGAGCCTTGACAATGTTGGGAAAAGGTTCTCCTCCATGTCGGTGCTCATTGTTAGGGCAGCAAATTCTCTCATGGTTCTTGGGAGATATGACAGCCAGATGGGGTCCTATCTTGTCCCATTCCTGGATCAACTACCCAACGAGAGTAAATCAGTGGCCAGAAAGATCCTCCAGGAAGGATAACGCATGTCGTCGGAAGTGATCGACTGTGCGATTGGCATTGCCACAATGTCTTTAGATGGCAGGTGCGACCGTTTTATGCTGCCAGGGCTGGCTTAGGACAAAATCCTTCCATCCTGAGGTGCAAAACAAAATTCTCGACCTTCCTTTTGATTGAGAAGCCCTTTTCGGCAAACAGGTCGATGAGGCACTTCAACCTATCAAAACGGATACTGACATAGCTAAGTCATTGGGGACGCTGCAGTTTTGTAAGGTGCCCTTTCCAAGCCATGGAGGGTGAGGCCTTCCATCTTACAGGGGAGGTTATAAGCAATATCGATACCCTCTTACTTCTCTTCATCTCAGCCCCATCGTCCCCAATACGCCCAACCGCAGCTACCACCAGTGGCTTTCCACCATTCTACTGCAAAAGGTAAGCCAGACCAAGGATTTAGCTTGTTACCAATGACCACTTACAGGCTCGGGCTATTCCTCACCAATCAAGTTGGGGGCAAACTATTTGCATACCTTCATCGCTGGGAGGCTATAACTATGGACCAATCGGTTCTCAACCTTAATCAATTTGGCCATATTCTAGAATATCTTCAAATTTTACCTCCCACTCGAACTCAACTATCTCTTCCAAAACATCTCCCTTATCTCCTGCACTTGGCAAAATCCTCCTCGACCTCCCAGCTGCTTTCAACTCTGTACCCCACCACACACCGATCAAAAGACTCCACCACATTGGCATCCAAGGAGACGCGCTCAGATGGATCACCTCCGTCCTCATCAGATGAACCCAGAAGATCCATCTCCCACCTCCCCTCTTTCACCTCTTAACTCAAGGAGATCACCTATGATGTCCCCCAGGACTCATCCCTCAGTCCCACGCTCTTCAAGGCATATATGAACTCGCTGGCCAACATCATCAGACCCCACAGTCTCAACATAATTTCCTATGCAGACGACACCCAACTCATCCTCTCACTCACCGACGTCCCCACCACCACCAGAACCAACTTCCACAGATGAATGACAAGCATCACCGAATGGATGAAGAACAACTGCATGCAACTGAACGTAGACAAGACCGAAGTACTGATCTTTGGCAACAGTAGCAGCATATGGAATGACTCCTGGTGGTCATCACACCCAGGATCCACTCCCTCCAACCACGCCAGAAACCTCGGAATCGTCATTGACAACAAGCTTACCATGAAATCACAGATCAACTTCGTCTCTTCTGTCAACTACCCCTACACATGAGATGCACCATGACACATGCCCTAATCACCAGCAGACTGGACTACAGCAATGCCCTCTATGTAGGAAACCCCACACACCTTCTACAGAGACTTCAGACCATACAGTACGTCTCCTCTGTCAGTTTCCTCACTTTAAGCATGCTACGTAAGATCTTCAAGTGGCTAACCCTACACACGAGATGCACCATGACACAAGCCCTCATCACCATCTGACTGGATTACGGCAATGCCCTCTATGTAGGAAACCCCACACGCCTTCTACAGAGACTACAGACCATACAGAACACCACAGTCAGACTTATCCTCTGCCTTCCCTGACGAACCCACATCACACCGAACCTCAGGAAACTTCACTGGCTCCCAGTATTAAAAAGATGCTAATTCTGGCTGTTGAACCACAGACACAAGGCTCTTGTCAACCAAGGATCTGTCTACATTAACCACCGCTGGAACTTTAACCAACCTTCGAGAGGACTATGGTCCGCCTCCCTTTCACTTGCTCATACTCCCGCATGTACTGAAGCAGAAGTGGATAACGCTCCTTCTCCCACATTGCAGCAAATACCTGAAACAACTGCCCCATGCACCTCTGGACCATCACCTCACTTCTGTAATTCTGAATGGCTCTCAAGACTTGGTTGTTTGAATAAACCTCAGGGGCCTGCAAGCGCCTGGATACCCTATTGGGTGATTAGTCGTACTTTATAAATCTGGTTGATTGATTTATCAGGGTTGGCTCACACCTCCACCAAGGTCCACTTAGGAGCTATTTCCTGCTGAGGGAGATTATTTACCATACCTTCATTATGGTCATGTAGAATCATTAAGAACTTCCCCAAGGGACTATTTAGGGTCTTTTCACCGAAACTGGCAGCTCAATATTGTCTTCACACAGCTCATGTAGCACCCATTCGAACTCATTCACAGAGCGTATCTGAAATTTGTTTCCTGGAAGGAAGCTCTACTCGTAGCATTGACATCTGCCAGGCAAGTGAGCAAAATTGAAGCTCTAACCATCAGGAACTTTTCCTGCAATTCAGGAACAATAGAGTGGTCCTCCGGACGAACTCTAAGCTCATTCCTAAAGTCCCTTCAGACTATCATTTAAAGGAACCTGTCATCCTCAAGACATTCTTTCCAGATCTTGCAACTAGAGTGGAGAGAGCTGTTCATTCCTTGGATGTCAAGAGCTTGCTTGAAGTTCTATTTGCATAAGACTAGAGGCTTTCACAAGTCTAATCAACTCTTTGTGCCCTACAGTGCTCCACGAAAGGGTTTTCCTCTTTCCAAATCGAGTATTGCTTGTTGGATTTCCAGTGCCATTCGTATTGTCATCAAGCAACAGAGAAGCTGTTACTGATGTGTACACTCTCACTCTACAAGAGTGTTATAGAGGGCAGGGCAACCTGATTGGTTCAAACCTATGTTTGCTCTTTTTTTTAACAATAACTACGATATGTGGCAATACTAAAGGGCCTAGGGCCTTTCTAGTCTATGTTTAACATAGCATTGCTATTACAATGTATTGTGGAACTCCCATCTCGACAATGGGGAATCATTCTAGCATGTGAGTCTATGAAAGATCCAATACTGGAGAACTACAGTTAGAAGTAAGTAACTTATTTTCTTCTAGTCTGTCTTTCCTCCTGTAGGCACAGGATGGTCTTCTTCCCTCTTGCAGCACGAAGGCAGCAGGCTTCTAGGTACTTGGAAGCCTCTCAGCTTCTCCTTAAGAAAGTGGAAACTTCAGATGATATCCCCTCACCTCTGTGAGACAGACAGTCAGGCAGACACCAGCCCTAGTCACACAACAGTCCTTCGAATTTCTGTTCAGCACTCCATTACTTTGCGATGAAGCATTTTGCAGACAGGTGATGTGGTTCCACTGTCTTAAGGCTTCAGAACTCGTTTGTGATGGTTTCTTTTCAAAGGTAATTTCTAATCTGTACTCCAGACGCAGTCTTTGTGTAAAGTGATGTTTCTCACAGCAGGTAGCAATGCTCTTGGCTCAAAACAATAGGTACCCAAAACATGGACAGAATGTGGTATGAGGTCTCTTCACCTGGCTGACATCAGCCTCCTTGAAGCAGTGATCAGGGACAGACAAAGGGACAGGCGTGCCCTAGAAATCTCCTCACCGTGAACAACAGAAATTGCATAACCACCCCTCGCCCTTACCATCATCTAAATAGTATTTCTCAGGAAGAACTAATAGCAGCATTTTGCTAACAAAATCTTCACAGAATTTCTAAAGGTAGCACTATCTCCATCCTCCTCACTTCAGTGACTGAATCTCCACCGTCTAGCTACAAGAATGAATGTAAGCAATGCACTTCCACTGTCTAGGGAAGCTGGCATCATCCTCCATCTTGTGTCTTGCTAAACCAAGAGGATCCAAATTGAACTATACTGGCTTCAGTATTCAGACTCACCCAAAGAGTCCTGCTACCCTATCGATATTGCACGCTCACTGTACACACATGCATTTGACATGTACAAGGGATGTCAGCAATAGGTTCTTAGTCTTCAGATAACAGTAGACCTTTACAGGAGAGAAGTCAGTACACTACACTCATTGTGACAAAAGACCTAGTCACATTATAATCATAAAGCACAATACGCTGCCACCACTGCTTTACGTGATGCACCCATGACAGGCACAGTAATCCACTGTTCTCTATGGGCAGGCTTGGTGTGCCTCTCCAGGTCACATGACAGGCTCTGTACCTCACAGTGGGCCGTACATACTAAAACATTTTCCCATAGACACAAATTGGGTTAAACCATTTGATACATCTGGCCCAATGGTAGGGATGGGTCTATGTCTTTCTGCTCTAACTAGATACTAGATTCACATGCAGCAGGGCATCTAGGGCAGGTGCCCACTCCTGTTCACTACACAGGAACATTTTGTCTCAATAGAGCTTCATACCAGAGATGAGGTACATCTCGGGAGAAGCACTGATCCTGACAACAGGCTGTAGAGGTCCATAAAGTAAGCAATTGAGACCTGTAGAGGGGGCCTGGAAAGTGGGCGATATTGGTTTCGAATGTGAGAATGAGGGCCTATAGAAAGGCAGTGGTTATGTGAAGAGTAGCCAACCAAAGCCTAGAGTAGGCATTGGGGGACCAGAGAAAGATGAAGGTTTCAAGAGTGTGAAAAGAAGAGCTTCCAAATGGGATCTAAAGAGAGGGTGATGGAGGCCTTGCTAATGGGGGTCGTGGGGTGGTGAGTGGATGATGGAGGGTCGTATGTAAATGTTGTGCGAATTGATGCCTTGAGGATTTGTGATGGGGGACTGGAAAATGGGTAATAAAACTCAGAGAGCAGATGAGGGAGGGAGATAAAGTCGGTGATGGAGGCCTTCAAGGGGAAGAGGGGATGGTCTGGAGCAGCTTGCATAGGCATGGAGAGTATGCTTTGTAGGCTTGAAATTTAGTTAAGAAGACATGCAGAGCAGGCAAAGACACACGGAAAACAGAAATTGGAAACCCAGTGACAGTAGCTTGGAGAGTACAAAAAGGAGATATTCAGGGTAAAGCCGGCAGAATAGCGACCGAGGCCTTGAGGGTTGGTGATAGAGTCCTGGAGAATGGTTAATGTGGATCTACATAATGGGTTAAGGAGGCCTGGGAAATTGTTGACTTGGCTGTGGACAGCAGATGCTGGAAATATGACGAGTAGATAAAGAAGGCTTGGAAACAGTTGGTGGAGGGCTTTGGTATGAGGCTTGGCGAGCAGGTGAAAGAGGCCTTAAGTTTGAGTGATGGAAAACTCGCAGTGGAGACCTGGAGAATTGGTTAAAGAGGCCTGATATTCATCAGACAACGAAGCACTGGAAAGGAACTGAAGATTTGGTAAGTAAGTCCTAGAGTGTGAGTTACGGAGTCCTGTAAAATAAGTGATGGAAGCCAGAAGAATGGACTGTGGAGTCATTTGGAGAGAATCTGGATACTGTTGAGCCCTAGAGGCATGGAGCATAGTTTATAGATACCACAACAGTGGTTGACAGAGGCTTGACAATCTGTTAATAGAGGCGAGAGAATGGGTTAATGGTCTGTTGCTTCTTCTTTGTCAAGCCTACCTTTGTGAAACTGTGATCCTCTATTGGCATGCTTCCAGGACTCCAGGGCTCTGGGTGTGAGGTGGGGCTGGATTCTCCCTGCCAGGAGAAGGACGGATTGGCAAGAATTCCTCCACACAATAACATATCTGGGCATGCAGATGGCATCCTGATGCAGTCACGTCTCCGGCTCCATCACAAGCATTCTCGCTTCGCTCTCTGCTTGAGTCACCTCTTACATCTCATTCACATGGCAGATCCATAGTAAGGTAATACTAGACAGCCACTAGCGGCTCCTTCAACAAATGGTTCAAACAATTTCCGACAGAGGTTCGTTCATGTTGGGGCATTGGTATAGCCCCCGCAGAAGTCAAAGAGAGACTGGAACTTTGAGGTAGAGCCTTCTTCTGCGCACTGCAGGAGCAGCACAGCAAAGAATCAGTTTCTGTCGGTGACAGGCATCGGGTAAAGTAAACAGTGCAGGTATGGTGAGCTGTGGGGATGAGCACTCAGAGTTTGGTCAGAAAGCTGTGGTTCACACCGGGCATCTTAGCTCTCCAACTGAGTGGCCTACACTCTCTCTCCAGCCTACCATGCTTCTTTTACGGGCCCAGTGGTCATACATACAGTTTGGCTGACAGGGCCAGCAATATCTGTACAGTGACCATAAAGTTATCTGAAAGCCTCATAGTGAATGACCATACAGGGTTTGCCAAATATGAGGTTGGGATGCACATAATGTTTCTGCCATGGAAGGTGCTTACTGGTTGCAGTGGGCTGGTTGCAGTTGGGAAGTTGAAAGAAACGGGGCAGAGTGTATGGACGGGTAAATATCTTTGATGACAAGAGGATGAGGTAGTGAGTGTGTGTGGTGGGGCATAAGAGAGAGAGAGTGCATGTAAATTGTGTAGTATTTCACTTTCATCCCATAGCATCTGCTCCTCCATGCATGCAAGGGCCATCTCGGGCACAGTGACCAGTGCCAAACTAGATACAACTAGTCTGCTTCAAAATAAATGTGCACTTTTTTGCCTGGTTGTGTCCGAGTGCTACCAGGAGATCAGCTTTCTCTGATTCTTGAAACATTTAGTCCTTGTTGTTCCAGCAGTCTTTCCTCTGCTTCCAAGTTCTGCACCAAGTACTTTTGTGGCCTGTCAGTCCTTCTGTGTCCAGACCTTCAGCCATGTTCTGTCTCTTTGGAGCATACATAAGTCTGGGTCCATTAGCCACATGGCACATACCACACTGCCTCCAACCACTTCATCTGGTTAAGGACTGTGCCCAGCCCTTGCTCTCCAACCAGCAGGTGTTTAGGTTATGAAGGTTGCTGGCGCAAATCCAAAGTTTCGAGCTCAACAGCCTCAGAAATAGAAACTATAGCTGAGGTGTGAGGATGTTCATGTTTTGATCCTCTGCCCCAGCCACGCCCTAGTTTACTTAAGGTTTCTCACTTACAACTAAACATCTATCGAATGAGCTGTCATTTGCAAGCTTTTCAAAATATCACAACCCTTAAGAGTAAAAAGTCGGATGTGGTAGCAAGGACTTTACATTAGTTCTCTCCCTTGCCAAACTCTTGCTGCTCCGATTTATCCGCACCAGGGTTGGGCTGGGAAACTAAAAGCATCCCTGGCAAAAATGCTCAAATAAGCCCTCTCCCTATGTCTCCTCATGCATCTCTTTCTTTTCATCCATCCATTCTCTCTCACTCTGCTTCCCCCCCTCTTCTCCCTCTCTGGTCGCTTCCTCTCTATTGTATTGTTATGTTATGTTATGTTAAGTGGGATTTCTAAAGCGCACTGACACCGTGGGTTTCCTGGCGCTGGATTCCTTCCTCTCTCCCTCACTCTCTTTGTCTCCCGTTCTTGCAGCCTGCTGCAATTAACCGCGGTGAGCTGGAGAAAATGACAGAGGCACCAAGAGCAGCCCTGAGCTCCAAAACTGTCCTCCTAGTGCTCCAGCCCACTGGGAGGATGTCTGGTGGCATAAAATGGCCTGTCTGGCCCTGATCTGCCCTAAACAACTTCTCTCCAACAGAAGCCTTTGGAAGCTATGGTACTGGACAGGCTGAGCCTTCTTACACACATTCTTTGTCTAGCTTAACTCTGAGTCTCACTAAAGAAAGAGGCATGGCTTCCTCTCCCCCCGTTCACTCGCACTTACATAGAAATAGAAGAACCTATATGGAGCCTTTCCAACTCGCTTCTCATTTTCATGGAAGCACATTCGGTGGGAAACTGGTTGGTGAATTCTCAATGTTCACTGCCAGAATACCTGTAATCCAGTGATCAGAAACAGGAAGAGGACTATGCCAAAGAGGTGGATATGTCGCAGGACGTTTAAGAGTATGGGCGGGCTTGACTAAGGGGTTAGCGGTTGGGTTAGGCTAAGTATGATATCTAGGCTGGTGATCAATGTAAGGCTTGTGGTTAAGATTAGGTTTATGGTTAGAGTTAGTATTAGGTTTGTTGTATGCCAGTTTCAGAGCCATAATTTAGACCTATGATTTGTGTTACAGTTAAGTTTAGGATTAGTGTTGATGAAGACATAGAGGTTAAACAGGCGGAGTGGTTTCAATGTCGTTTTTAATTACATGATATGCCACGGTAAATGTAGGTCGATGTATTGAGTCACATATAGTGTTATTTAGAGGTGGGGGACCTTGAAGCAGCAACTTCTATTGCATCAGTGTCCTGATGTGTCCCAATCACGGCTTAATGTGGTCCTGACTTCATTGTGACAATAGTTGGCATAGTTTGAACATGTTGACATGAATGTACCCTTTTCTTGTTTCACGCAAGCCGTAGGGTAAAGGTAGGCATTATTGGCATGTTGTAGTCTTGATGGGGTATAAAAGTGACGATGTATAGCGTATAATGGTCATCCCTTGTATGACGGTTCTCATCCTCTGCCTATTTATTCCACAGGATGATTGTGTGAGTCTGTGGCATAACATAGGAGTGGAAGGAGCAGGGAGGAGAAATGAAATGACGTTGAATGTAGAAGGAATGAAAAATGCTCTTTAAAGTTTGAAAAAATAAATCTGCGTTGAATTGCATATACACATTTTATGACCTGCCTGTAATGCCTACCTTTTAGCCAATTTTTAAGAAACTTGTGCAGAAAATTTTTCTATTTTGATTCAGTTTTTCAAAGTTTTATTGCAGACTGCGTTCCCTGTAACAGTTCTAGTGTTAGGTGTTGAGGTTAAAATTACACAGGATAAAAGTAGTGGAATATGTCATTAGTTCCTCATGAAAGCCTATGGCTTTCTAGCCGATATATGTGCAATTTGTGTTTAAATATGTGTTATTTGGCCCTGATCTTTATTCAAATTGTTTAGCTGGTGGAGAAACCTGCCGAACTCCCAGTGTTGTAAATTAGACTTACTCCCTTCATTTGCATCACCTGTAGCTCATGTTTTCATGCCCCATCTATTTCAAAATACCTGAAGGCCCCCTGTCTGTTCACAAAGCCTGAGACACAGAAAAAGACCTGCATGATGTCAATGTCTTTTACTTTATCAATTCAATCATTCCACATAAAATCTCTATACAGTGTCTATGGAAGAGCGGTTTTAGATCTGGGTCACAGGCACAAATGACAGTCATAACTTTGGAGGAAGGTTCTCAGCACAAAGGCTTCGTGCGCAGACTTTCCAGTCAAAGACCCTTCTAGCACAAGGATTTCCAGACACGGGCCATAAACTCACTGCCTTACAAACAGACTCAGCAAACCTTTCTAGGCTCTTCTACTGAGAGAGACACCTTGCAACAACCATGTCCTGCTTGTCGATGGTGGAACATTAACACCCCCGTTCAGGGTGCAACAGCAGGGGCGGCCTTAGGCATGTGCAAGCTGTGCAGCTGCACTGGGCCGCCAAACCCCAGGGGCCGCCACGCCAATATATATCCTTAATATAATAATCCTCTGAGGATGGATACATATTTGCGTGGCTGCCCCTGGCAGAGATTTGGCGGCCTCCGGCTCTGTTCCACTTCCAAACACCGGGACCCCCCCTCTCAACTGGCCTCCGCGCCTGCGTTCCTCCTGTGGCATCCTACCTATGCTCCCTGCCCAGGGCCGCCATGAGCCTAGAGCCGCCCCTGACAACAGTAATTCTGACATTGGGCACAACCTGTGTTTGCTCCAGATTTCAGATTCCGAGTCAGTTGCACATAGGTCTTCTACCTTGGGTTTTTGACACTGCACATTCCTCTAAATATTACCTGTAGAAATAATCATGGGCAAAATGGTGTTAAAAGTGGAATGCTACGCAGTAATACTGCCTGGTAGGATTGGTTCTGCATGTTATTACCAACTTTAGAATGCGATTCCAAATGAAGCCCAGAAAATTCTGGGTTAATTCAATTCACGTGCAGTTACGTTATTTCCCGGACGGTTTTGGTGACAGGTGTTTTGGACCTATTCAGAATTAGGAACTGAGCGCCCAATCTTGTTTCTAATCTTTCTTCCACGAGGTCAGAGAAAATGTTCCTCTTTTTGATTGGGTCAGTAATCCGAATTCAGGTTTAAAAGAGAGTTTGCACCTGAATCGTCATTATACATTTTGCTGAATTGCCAAACTACTCAGTGGCTTTCCTCACACAAATTCAGCTAGGTAACACCTGGCTAGATTTGTGTGGAGAAAAAAACACAACTTTCTGAGATTCACGTTTCAGAACACGGGTAAATATGGGGCATTATCCTGGTAGTGATAATTCGACCAAGAGAACTCATAATAATGCAAAATGACGAACCCCAGAAAACCAACATTAGTTATTCCCTTTGTGTTATTACTGCTTCGTTTTCCTTCACTCTGGGAACGAACACTGTTGTCAGCACCGCACAGACCCATCCACTTCTGATCATGACTGCAAAGGAATAGTTGAGCCAAAGGCGGCGTTGCACCTAAATTGCCATATAATGTATGGCTATGCTTGAATTTCAGTGGCTGTCTTTGGCGAAGTTATGATGCTACTGTTTCCGCATTGTACATTATAAAGTAATGATATATTTTCGGGGGGTTCACTGTAAAATGTTACTTCCTCTGCATCTCAGTGGAGACTGGCTCATCCCAAATCTCACTATACTTCTGCAATGAGCCTCTCAAATCTCCCATATCACCTTCCTTGTACCCTGAAAAGGAGCCTCTCTGTCAATATATTTGTCCTCATCCCCTTCATGGGAGTCTCGCTAATTGCCAGGACCACTGTTCCTTGCACCCTTCCTTTGGTGGAGTGTCTTTGGGAGTACTATCATTTCTTAAACCGTGTAACTTCTCGAGAGATTCCCTATCAGCGTTTTTCTAATTCTGTAAACCAATGTCCTCCAACTTTTCAGTGGAGACTCTCTAAGTCCCAGTACCAATGACCTCGTCCCATCCATTCAGTGGAGTCTCTTAAAAGTTACACTCATTTCTCATACTATTACCTGGGGTCTCTTCTCTTCCACATATGAATATCATTGTACCCTTCAAATAAGTGACTTTCAATCCCCACAGCAAAGACCCCGAGCCCCTCTGGTTCCGCCCATCACTGGCCTCCTATCCTATGGAGCATATCACTAACCCAACGGAGACGTCCTTGTAAACGTTTTGCTGTCCCTCAACACCAGGTTAGGTCCCACCTCGCTTCGCTTCACCCCATGCCTCCTCCAGGCTCAAACATTTCAAACACAAATTAAGGGTACAGATTAGATTACTTACACAGGGAGGCCATCTCCTTTGGCAGGTCTGTAGGGAAGCTTCGGAAGTAGGCCCCGCCATTGGTGAGGTCAAAGGGTGGGGAACCACGCATGTTGCTGGAGAAGGCAAAAGGGTACATGGAAGGTGGAAATCCATGTAGCTGACTCAGCTGAGTGCCGGGTGAGCATATTCGGTCCTTACTGGAAGACATGCTGGCCACTGCAGTAGCCTCCTCCTTGCCAACAGATCCAGCAAATTCTTCCTTTCCCAGTCTTGGTTTGCTTCGGCCTCCGGACCCTTTCCCCTCCTCGTCTGGCCTTTCTCCTCCATCTCTGCATGAAGCCGTTTCACTGAATTTCATCCTGCTGTGGTAGTAGGCCGACAGATACTCCCGGCGCGGGGCCACGGCATGGTGCGCCGGCGGGTGGTGGTTTTCCAGGGAGAGCCTGGGCAGTCCCTGAGTCCGAGGAGGGGAGGTTGACCCAGCCAGCCCGTTGCTAAAGTCAGCTCTTCTTGAGTATGGGGGTGCCAGGCTGATGCTGACGTCAGTCCTTCTCAGTGGTGGGGGTCCCAATTCGATGCCCACCTCAGCCCTCCTCGCAGGTGGGGGTGCCAGTTCGAGGCTGATGTCAGCTCTTCTTGAGGACGGGGGAGCCAGATCGACGTCAGTTTTTCTTGAGGATGGGGGAGCCAGATCGAAACTGAGGTCAGTTCTCCGAGAGGACGGCGGGGCCAGATCGAGGCTGACAATGTGCCTTTCTGGTGACTGGGAGCCAGATTGGTCCTGGTGGTCCTTCTGCTTGTTATTCAATTAGACGCTTCCTAGGCAAATGAAAGCAAGAAATGTTAGTGCAACTACCCCACTAACAGAAATGTGCGCATGCTTACACAAAGGTAGACACAAATACACACTCGCGTCAGCAGAAACACACACATACACAAGCAAGCATGCACACCCAAACATGCATGCATACATACATTGTGTGTCTGCTACACCCAGTGCTTTAGTTTGTAAAATAATTAGTGTCGGTGCCCAATGTTTTTCTCCAAAGTCCACAGGAGTGCAGAAAATGTAGAGATTACTGAATACAAGGACTACCAGACTTAATTCCACCTGATGCCTCTTTCTCCAACCATCATACACCCAAACCCTTTTACACTTGCACGTTTGTTTCATGCCTGCTTTCTCTGTTTGTTACTGTTTTTTTCTGTTCTCTTCCTCTTTCCTCCTTTTGTGTTTCTCTCTCTTTTATTCTGAGTGAATGTCTAAGTGGGGGAAAGTAAGTGTTGTTCCCCAAAATTGATTGTCAGTGGGCACCACCTGCAATCACTGGTTCATGACTGCACCTTGAGCTTTGGGAAAGACACCTGAAACGTTAGACATTCAAAGTTATCAGGAAATTGCCAGAGATAGTAAATATATATATATATATATATTTACAATTGTAGTAGATTGGCCTTCTTTAAAGCAGCCCCCTCACTAGGCTGGCAGTAGGTTCTTCCTTTAATTCATTCAATGCCCAACATTTCCTAATACAGCCACCTCGTGAACAACACTGGAATGTGCAGCAAATCAGAAATGTTATGAGGTCAAAGATGCATTCACATTCTTTGCAATGCCCGCTGTGTGCCTTGCTCCTCACTGCCCGAGAACCACTGAACAGAAGGATTTCGTCTCAGCTGGACCCAAGTTTTATTGGAGGGAATGTATAAATGAGGGTGTTGTGACTGGGAGCAAGAGCGATTCACTTATTTTTATTATATGATCAGCTGCCTTCAGTCTCAACAAGTCAGAAGTTCATAAAGTATAACAAATATAGGAGCACACAGAAGGCCACAGCAGGCTTAGTCGCTTGCCATTTACAATGACTTACACTTCAGTCTTCTTCACTCTGGCACAGTTGAGACACTGAAATGATTGTAGGGCAGATGCACAGCAAGTTTCCAAAAGGTTTGGTTAAATTTTTAGGTGCCACACAAGTAACGTCAAGTGTCCCGCGACGTTAATACATGAACATGGAGGTTGTGAGGTCAGTGGATCACTGATCCCATCCTTATGTGCACATAAGGATGGGATCAGTGATCCACTGACCTCACAGTTGAGACACCACCATGTTGATGTTGGCGGCGGTTAGCTACTTCATGGTTGAAGTGCACGGAGATGGTCCTGGAAATGGGACCATGGGAACATAGGAGCACTGCGCGGTCTACTATTAGCATTGGTCCTGGCACCATCCACAAAGAGCCCGTGTTTCCAGAGTTTGTTAGTGGAGGTGGCTTAGAAGTACGGTGTCCTGCTTGCGTAAGTACATCAGCCTAACATTCACGTTCCTTATCACAGCTCTACATGTTAGAAACATCATGATATACTTTACTTATTCTTCTTGCTTGCTCACAAGTGCTTCTTAAAAATGCACTGTGTGCAATATAAAATACCAATAAAATGTGGACAAGTTAGTTCGATACTTACACCAGAGATCAGTATTGTTGGACTGTGTACTTCTCTAACATGATAAATTTACTGGATACTCTCACAGGACAGCAGAAGAACTTCAAAAGACATGGTTGTAACAAAAAAAATACTGTGGTGACAAACTATGTAGATGACTAGGTGCATGAGCCTATTGGCGCCATGGGTTAAATGAGAAATGACAGTATCTGCCTGTAATATTGTAGTAGCACTGGCGCTTTTTTGGGAGGTGCTGTAGCTTCTGATTTGTTGGTGGCCAAGCTTTAGAAGACATTGAAATCTTCAGTGTCATCAATCACCTGACCAGCTAAGATGAGGAAGGGCATCACAAAAATGTGTGACCTCTCCTCCCCTGCAGGGCTTGGTATGGCGGGGTTTAGTGACTTGGTTTGCCTTTGCCCTACAAACCTTTCAGTTGCATTGGTCTGTCGGATAACATCACTATTTAATAATCATTCCATGTGCCACTCTCTAAGCTGAGTCTCAACATTTAAGCTGCTGAACTCTTGTTTTTTTTTTTATTACAGGTATTCTCTTTGATATGTTCTTCTGCAGGGCCTGACACAACAGGGGCATGTGATTTGTCTTTGCCCTGCATGCGAATCAGATGCAACAGCATGTCGGGTAACTTCACTACTTGACAGTTGACCCTCATGCCACTGTCTGAGCTGCCCTTGGCATTATCAGGTGCTAAACCTTTAAAATTGTATTATTACAAAAATTCCTCGGATATGACACTTGCATTATAGGGTATACAGGACATCCATTCCCTGGACACAACCCACAACACTTTTTTTAAACAGGGGCTAAATGGTAGTGGAAAGTCAGCCTTCCATCTCTGAGCAGGAGATCAAAATGAGAAATTTCCATCTCCAATCTGAGCATGTGCATGCAATTTGAGAGGAATAGTGATGCCAGTTATACAAAGTTTGCTTCTGGTAGGTCAGCCAAGATCCAAAAAGCAATGAAGGAAAGCTGTTTCTCTGAAATCCTCTATACCGATGAGGAGCCCCAGAAAGAATTTACATCGTTGGTGTTTTGATCCCTCTGATATCTTGTGTACTCCCTTACGAGTAGGTTGTTGTGTTAAAACCAAAATGACGCTCTTTAATCCTCTTCAACATCTGTTAAAAAGTATTTATTGATGCGCTGCCTGAGCTGGACGATTGTGATATGTGTGCCTAATCAGACATTTTTGACTGATCATAATAGGAAAACCCCGGATACAAAAAAATTCAAGAGAACCAAAACAAACGTTTTTGCAGTTTTCTTGTGGTTGTCAAGTGAGCTTGTAGATCTTGCATAAGACAGCGCATGAACTTGTTCTTGCAAGATCTTTTTTAAACTTTCAGGGGGCTTAAAGGCCGTCCATTGCTTACCATTGGTTGGATTCATTGTCATTCTCATTTCCTTGCTTCTTATTTGGTAGCTTCTCTAGGCCTCCTTCCTCTCTGTGGGGTGGTCACACTCCTAGATTATGGCTGCATTACTTGTGTCCTGCCACTGCTCACTTTTTCAGATGCTACTTTTTCCCCTTTTGTTTAGGGGTGCATGTGTTTTACAGATGTCTCTCTCTCTTGTACTTCTCCAACTCTGTGTTCCTCCTCCAGTTCCATCTGTTTAATGTTTGGCTTGCCACAGCCCCACCACCCAACCTTCAGTTGTCTGTCTGCTTATCCCCAGCCCCTCTTAATCACTCTCCACTGGCCATGTGCTTTCCCCAGCCCCTTGCAACCAGACTCTCTTGTCTGTGTGGTTGCCCCAGCTGCCCCCACCCACACTCAGTTGTCCGTGTGCTAGCCTCCATCCTCTCCCGCTTACCTGCCATTGTCCATCTGGTTACCCCCAGCCACACTCGACCAAACTGTGTTGCCTGTCTGATTGACCCCACCCCACACCTACCCTTCATTGTCAGCATTTTGCCCCCCCACACTCACTCTTCGTTGTCCTTATGGCTGCGATTCGCCCATCTCTTCCACTCCCTGTTGTCTCTTTGCCTGGCCCGCCCCTCCTACCTACTCTCCATTGTCCATCTGTTCGCCCACAGCCCTTCTCGCCCACAATACATTGTTCATTTGCTTGCCCCACCCTCCTTTGTCAAAATGCTTGCCCCAAGCACCCCCCGTCTACCCGCCCTTGTCTGTATGCTCCCCCATTTCCTCTTCTCACATGTCCCTCCTTCTCTTCCGCCCTCCCTCGGTCCGCCTCTGTGTTGTGATAAACCTTTTTTCAAAAAGAGAGCGCTGTGGGAGGTGAATATTATCGTGCGTAATAACTAACTAAGGAAAGTTGCAGAGTTCAGGAAATCATGACTCAAGGTTTCCTGGTACTGGTCTATGATTTGCCCTGAATGTCTTATAATAGCTTCTGAGCGGGAGATGGACAGGAAGATCACAAGACAGAGGTAATCTGTATTCCCTGAACGTAACTGCATATATAACCAATTTTTATAGTCTGGTTGATCCCAGAATAAATACTAAGGATATTTTCAAAAACTGAGAACACAGTCAGACATTGATATAGAAAATACCCTCGCTATCATTATGCAAATATTGCGTAATACAGTATTTTGGGCAAAGCACTTTAAGCACAATTATCCCCTGAAAGTCATCAATGCAAGGAGATAGTGTCCTTATCTTTTAGTGTCCCCTCTTCCTTTTAGCTTTCCACCCTCCTGTGTGTACCTCAGTGCTCATTTTAATTTCTCAAGGTTCCCTTCTATGTGTCATCATCCCACTTATGGACCAGTCTTTCTGAATTCCCACTCTAAGGGACCAATTACGAACTTGTCCGGAAAGCATTCCTACCAAATTTGTCCTGGAATGTTTTCCGAACGTCTCGCATCAGGGAAGTCCGACTGAGCTATTTGGATGCATACAGATGCTTCCAGATATGATTCGGTCAGACTCCCATTAACTTCAACGGGAGTCTGGGTTCCAAACGAAAACACAGGCTCCCATTGAAGAAAGTGGTGAGTGGGGAGAATGGTGCACCCTGTGGCGGGCACCACTTGTTGTCTGCCACACTGTGCATGGTTAGAAAGGGGGGTCCCTTGGGTACCCCCACGGGCCCCATTCGAAAGGCCCCAGGTAAAGGGGGGCCTGCTATGGGCCCCCAAATATATCATCCGGTAGCTGATTCATTTTGGAGAAACAGATTCGGAATGGCTGCCAAACCGTTCATCATAATCACTTGAATGGAAACCGAGTCCATAGAGCTGTACGATTCAACTTCTTAAGACTCAACCTGTGCGAATGCCTTTCAGAACCGATTCGGACAACCCTAGCGTTTTACGGGCATCGTAATCGGTCATTGGTAATTGTGTAAGATTCGGTTGGAAACAAGGGTTCTGAATCGGATTCGGCAAACCTGAATCCGATTCAGAGCCTTTCTGAACTACATCGTAATCGACCCCTTAGTGTCTCTGTTCTCTGCGTTCAATTCCTCTGAGTGTTCCTGTCGTTGAATGTCCTGTTTGCTTTCAGTGTCCTCTCAGGAGATCCATATGTTTTTTTTAACTTGGCACGATTGCTCTTCACCCATGGCTGAAAGTAATTCACCTCCATTATACACAGAAGACAAAAGTGGCCACTCCACCTCTAGTTATCTCTAAAAGGTTATGATAAAGTTAATATCTTTGTTCATTTAACTGTAGAAGCAGTAGTCTGGCCTTCCTTCTTCTCAGCCACTAAGCATGGTTTGGATATATGCATGAACCTGAGGGAATTAAAATAATGTTAGAGCCTAGGCAAATGGACAGATGCCACTGTATCCTTTTATGTAATCTATGGTAAAATATATTTCAGGCATGCCTGTTACTGGAGGTCAACCCCTTAGAGTAAAATATGGTGGGAAACATGTTGACTCAGTCACATGTGGCGTACCTTGAGCTGTTCCTTTGGGAGACCTATGTGGAGGGGGCTATTACAGATGGTAGTGCAAAGTGGACGGGCCACTAATACATTTCCAGAGGGGAGCACAGAGGTTGACCTGGAGCTGTAAAAAGTATGTGCAGCTGTTGATTAGAACAAGAATGATAAGGGGAGCCAAGTGTTTTGTTCTACTGTGCAGGGACTGTGCACTATGACTTGCACACACCTGAAGGTGAAGCAGCTGGACACTGCAGGATCTCCTTGTTTACTGAGTCTGGAGGCTGGTAGTTGCCAAAAGAGCTTCCCGGTCCAGCTGGCACTGAGGTTTCCTTGGTGATCCACCTTGTGATCAATTTGTATCTTCATTTCTACTGGCCCAGCTTGGCAACAGATATTGAGGGATTATACAGGTTCCGACACGACCAGAGCAGTGCTGAAACAACTTTCTTGGCTGTCCTCATTCGCTCCTCTATGAACAACTGTGTGCACACAGGGGACTAACAACTGATCACCCCAGAGCCACATCAAAGATAAGAAGGAAGGCATGGTCCAGGGCTGGCTCATGGTCCAGGATTACATTGACTAGGAGGCAGTCAAGATGCTGGACCTAGGGTTGAGTGAACTTTCCCAGACTCTGTGGGCAAATCACATCAACCTATTTCCAAATCAGGGGTTTTGTAAGGACTGCTGCAGAGTCCATTAGTTATTAGAAGATTGAATTGAACTGCAACGCAAGCTGAAAAGCTCATTGATAAATTTTGGGATAATGAATACTTTTGATTTAAACAGTGGATACTGAAAGATTACTCTCAGACAAAATGACAAGTAAAAGGTATATGATTCTACACCGTAGGGAAGGTAACTCCTGTTTAGAGCAATCATTCGATTGAAAATCAGAAGCTGATGAAATGGCTCCTATCTTTCTATCTTTTAGGATTACGTCTGTGTTACCTATTTAGACTGTATGGCAGCCTTCATTGCCAACTGGGAGGACAGCTTGGTACACCTCCAGAGGGTGCTGGAGGCCCTCCAGGGAAGTCAGATCACATTCAGAGCATCTAAACGCTAGGCAGCACAGAGGCCAATGACGAGTCTTGGGCGCAATCTTATTGGTGGTTAGATACAACTCTTCCTATCTACAGTTCCGGCCATTCTGGACTGGGTTCTCCAGTATGCAGAGAAATGTGAGGGTATCCCTGGGTTCACTGGTTAATATCATACGTCGCTAACTATGTGGGTCACTAGGACTACACAGGTACCCTTGGCAGGTGTGACCTAACAGACATACCTTTTAGAAGGTGATATGAACTGCCGACTGATGGGAGGCCTTTAATAGGTTGAAGAAAGCCCTGTACAAACTCCAGACAAATGTGTCGGACTGTGAAGTTGACATATATTGGCCTTATTCAGCTAGAAAGGCAGAGAACCTTATGCGGCCTATTATTCGCTTACAGTCGCTTGCACAAGAGCAGGACCGGGCAGCAATGGAGAATCAGTTTGGCCATGGAAGAGTTTCCGTCCCTATCTCAATTGCACAACCTTCATGATACATATAGAGCACACAGAGACGTTTTAAGGCATAGGCAAAGTGGGCAATTGTCCAGAGCCCCCACCTTTCTCGGACTCCCCTGAGAAAGTAAATTTAATCTTTCTCTCTCTAGCTCACCTCTGTCTTTCTCCATATAAGAACATCTCTTCCTCTCTTTGCCTACCTTTAGCCTACCTCTACCTTTGTCTCTGTTTGCCCAGTGCCATTCAAGGACTTTGGAATCCTCAGAAAGACATCTTTCAATAGTTTTTTTAACCTGTTTCTAAATGTTTGGCATCATACGGGCTACAATTAGCACAGCAGTGGGTATTAAAACTCGATTTTGGCACGAGCAGGAGCCACAAAAATTGTCTGTCCAGCGGCCCCAAAACCCTTAAGAAAACCCTTAGATCACAGACCTCTGAAACTACTAATAGCAGTGAAAGGAGGTAATCCCAGCTCCTGAAACAGTGCATCTCTTTGCAGGGACCATACTTCACCATGGAACATAGGCTGGAAGTGTGGAATATGGAAAAGTAATAGGAATATTTATTGATTTTCATCAATTGATGCTAACTATCCTAAGGAGCAGTTCCCTAGATCCCAGTGTCTTCACTTATTGGTCTTCCAATCTCAGCGACCGCTGTACCCCGATTTCATTCTCATGGAGCAATCTTCCTCATGGTCTATGGGGTAATTGTATATTAGGGGACAGTTTATCATGTTTGAGGACAACCTTTTTCTGGTCCCTTTGCATGAAGTCTGTCGACCTCCCTTTGTAAAATCCACTCAAGTCACCGATAGTATGATGCTTTTTCTCTCACTGTGGATGTATCAGACTTGGGTTTAAAGTACACGCTCCTGTTTCTGCCCAAAGGAGTGACTGCATGCGAATGGCTGGCTTAAGAGACAGGACATACATTCAGCCTCAGTGTAAAATGGTTCCCCTTGTGCCTACCTCAAGCAAGAGAAAAGTCTATGAAGCAGTCCTTGCACTGATAGTGGTGCCCGGAATTTGAACAAAACGTTCCCCCCTAAATGGAGATGGACCCGAGTCCAACTCCTCCAAGAACTGGATAAATTATTGACCACTGATCCATTACGTGGAAGGATTACACTGAAGTTGGACTTGTGGAATTTGGGATCCATCATTTGTATCAAGATGGAAGAGTTCTACATTATGGGACAGACCAGGCCTCTTTCCTGCTTAAGTGCTGCCAGACAGACCTGAATCAGCCTCTCCAAAAGGACTCGGAACTAGTCCAGGACCATGTGTCTGGTCTGCTCCAGAGATTAGGGGTTCTACACAGGACAGAAGCTAAACCAAGGTGGAGAGCGGATCCAGGAATGGAGGAGAACGATGAAGACGAAAGACAAAGTACAGGCGAGTAGTCATGCAGTAGTTAATTTTCTGCACAATAAAAGTACTTTGTAATCCTCGAACTGGAGAAGTGTGGCTCACCGATTAGAGCAGCAGACCCTGAGGCAGAGGTCTGGTCCGGACCAGGGTTCAATCCCGTCGCGGCAGGGTCTTGGGCTCAATGTCCTCGGACCAATAATTCTCGCCTCGTGCCTACTCTAATCATGGGTTCCACTCTGCAACTCTGGGCAATAGCTTGCTTAATCTCCACACCGGCCCTAACAACGCTGAGGATGCCTGACTTCACCTTGGGGGTGCCCAGGAGTGGGCTCCTCACAGGGAAAGGCCAAGAAGGGTTCCTCGGTGGTATTCGTACACCGCTTAGAGACCCCTGGGTGATAGGCGCGATACAAATCCAAATTACATTTACATTTACATTGAAGGTAGGTATGGACAAAGGTTTCAGCAAACCCCAGATCTTTGGCCTATTCAGAAAGCTTCTGTTCTCTTTGGTGAACCAAAGTTGCCTGACTGTTCAAAGTGAAACTAAAACCTTTATAACACATCCATGCACTAGATGTCGTGAAGCAGCATGTCCTGTGAGCAGGCCATCCTGCACCAACAGATCCTGAATACATTTGTTGTAAGCCCTCCTTGCATAGGTGAGAAGGGCAGGGAGTTGGGAGCAGACTGATTATGGACTGTAGGAGCCAGGGTCTCTGAGCACTTGTGGGCGATTGTGAGGGATGGCAGGAGCAGAGAAGCCGTGCATTGGTAGAAGACCCCGCATATGGGATCCACCAGGGTCAGCAGACTTCTGCCTAGTGGGGAAGTGCAAATGCTGCTGTGTGCAGCGTTTTGTAGCAAGGCTAATGGTTTGCCACTGCACTAAAGGGCAGCTGAAACTGTCTCTCTTTTTTTGTAAACTCTCGAATTTTATGCATTGCGAACCATGTAGCGTTTAAAAAAAAAGTTGTGAAGTTGAGAGTCTGCATTTTTTGCAAATTTGCACACGATTAGCTGATGATCCAACACCTGTGTCAGTTTAAGACATTGAATTACAGACTTTCCTGATCCGATATGTGTTCATCGTTCCTTGCCTCTAGTGTCCCAAAGCCTGTCTTTGAAGTTGTGCCACCCATTGGCAAAGAAATGGTAATGAGCGTGAGCTGTACGTTTGTGAGACACTGGCCCTTGAAGTTCCCCGGCCAGCATTACCACATTTGAAAGTGGCTTGCAGAACCTCCCTGACATAGAGGCATTTAAACCATGGCCAGTCAATTATGAGCTATGTACCTTACCGTGGCCCACTACCCCTAGCCATGATTGTGGTGACTCAGAGGCCCAGTAGAATGAATAAACAACTATATGCTGAGGGTAGCTTTAGGGCTCCAAGACATTCAGAAACATTGACAGCAATTAACACCAAAGGCCCAATTGTCTAGCAAAGTTTGTATTATTTCCATTAGTGAACTCTTCCTGGCCTTTTGGCACAAAACTCTATCGCAGAAGCCAAACCTGCTGAACTATCTTGAACGCTCAAACACACGTAAACTGTAGTGCCAGGTCAGTTTGCCACTAGTTCACTCTCTGTTGTGTATTAAACACAACAGACATCTGCAAAGACCCGAACACTTCCAGTGCTCGTGAAGTCACAGGATAATCGTCCTCTTTCTAAAGTATAGGCATTAGCCCCCATAACTGCCATGTTATACAATATCATGTAAAACATTTTAGGGTCGTATCACTGCAACCGCTTGTCCTGTGCATTTCACACTTCTAGATTTAGCTGTTGCGCTTCATTTGACAATGATCTGTTATTTATTAGTATGTTAATGACTCGTTTCTTTTCGACACTCCAGCTCAGACTGGCCCTTTACTTTAATATTGTACTTGAGACCAATCCCCACACCTCTCCTCTAAGTAAGACTTGATAACTGTAGAAGAAGTGTCTGTCTCCCTCTGTGTATTCCTTCCTCTCAGTGCTTCCATCCACTATTCCCTTTGTTTGGTTGTTGTTGCCCTGGGTATTCCCTTCATCCGAATGCCCCCTCTATGATTATCTCCCCTCTGGGGGCCCTCTTCCTCATAGCGTAGTCTGGTCTAAGGGCGCCTCTTCCTTCCAGCACCCACTTTGGGTTTCCTCTCTGTGGCAAAGATGCCTTATCACTATAAAGTCTGTTAACTGCTTCGGTATTCTGACTCCCTGCCCCTTCCAACTTACTCAGGGTCTGAACTTGAGGAACGTGCCCCCTCAGAACCTAATAACAACACACAGAACCTGACCCTTATGCCCAATAGCCGAACCTGGGCAGAGCAAGGGTCGAAAATGTAATGAGAGTGTCTGGGATGCCACCAGCTATGGATAGTGCTAAATGAATTCAGACTGAATTGATCTTAATGGAATTTTAAGTCATCCCTATTGTATATATGTATCATTGTAAATATTACACATTACTGCCCCTTTGAGCACTGTGCCGTCTGCACTTATTTTACCTATACATGATATATTATACCTATTATGGAGAATAAATGAACTAAAAATATTGAGTAGAGGGAGTTACATTGATCGGTTAACAAAAGAGTCCTGTGAAACCATTTGTGTTGGTTTCTTTCCCTTCTGAAACGGCCACTCTGATTCTACCTTAATATGTCTGTGCTCAAGCTGATATGACTTCGGTGTGTTGGCGCTGAAAGTATTACACCAACAGTGCCTGTATTCCAGACCTAATAATCTTCTGGTCCCTTCCTTTTATTGGTATTTAGACAGAATATCGGAAACAGAAATATCGTGGTCCAAAATATCAAGTGTCGGGACCCTTGCCAGGAGGCCATTGCAGCTTACACCACCCATTGCCACCACTATCGCTACCGATGACAGTACCATCACAACTAACCATCACACTCATACAAGTGTGACAATTCAGACTTTATACATACATTAAAAATGACTAATACATGCCATCCAAGCTATTCTTAAAGCTTTTGGGGCAGGTACTATTGATTTTAATTTATATTTAATTATTAAACTGCTGTTGTTGTGCTTCTCACACAATTAGACAAACAACGCCACCATGTGGCAGCTCTTGTAAGAACTGGTGTTGACAATAAAGTGTATGTAAATATCAAAAAAGGACTAGCTTGGTTGTGTTTTACCAGTGGAGACTCAGTACGTATGACGGCAAACCATTTGGTTTGGTTGTTAAGCCCTCACCCACCGACCTAGTCGGTGGCATGCTTCATCATCGGGCCCACCACAGTAACGCCGAATGCGTCCCGGGTGTGCTTCGACTCCAGATTACTGAGGAGCTGGTATACTTCTCTGAGTGTGCTGTGAGGGGGTGTATAAGAAAGTGATTTAAAAGCTATGCTGTAGGTCCCAGTGCCCGAGGGTATACAGAACTTTAATAGCTGGGCCCACGCTAGCGTATAAAAAGGCAAGCGGACGCGGTGGAGCGGGTTATGAGCTCCCGCGTCCTATGTGGTCGACATGTTTCAGCCAGGCCTTTTCTTTATAAAACTGGCTTTCCTCAGGACCAATGAGAGTGTGGGTGAAAAAAATTAAATTAATATTAAGTGAAGTGTTTAAAAATGTGTCGCACACGCTAAGGTGCTATACGTGTGTGGAGGGGGGTTCCCTCCGCTTTAACATGCTATTTGCTGTTAAAGCCTCAAAGGTCACCAGGCAGGGAAGAGCGGACCGAGATTACCGGCCTCCGTGCTCCATGAACCTGTAGTCCTGCTGCGGTGCCTCTCCGTTTTGATTTGCTGATACTTGGCAGCGCACAGCTGCGAGAGATATACTAACACTGTTGACAATAAAGTGCCGGTGCTGAGCACCGGAAACACTGACTCAAATTAAGCACTGCCCATGTGCACTTACCGTCTCTATATTTTCTCCTCGATATTTTTGACACCATATTATGTCCACACGGTATTTCTGTTTCTGATATTCGGTCTATGGTCCATTTTATTATGTGGCCTGCCTCAGTCTACATCTCAACCTTCTACATTCTTGGCAGAAAAGGCCATTGAGTACTGAGCACCAATGAGACCTATGCCTCGCATTAGACAGGTATAGGAGGGACACCTAAAAGGAGTGCATATGTGAGCCACACAGTGGGGGGGCCAAGCAGAGGACCACAGCAGACTATTGTGTGTGAATTGGGCAGGGAGCCCTGAAGAAGCATGCAAACCCCAAGAATGCCATGCAGTAAGAATGTCCAGGAGAGCTATGAGGCATGCAGGCCTAGGAGGGTCGTTCAGAAATTAGGCCTACTTCCCCGTAACGGGCCTAGAAGAATTACACAGAAAGTAAGCTTTTGGAGGCCAACGTAGAGGCTTACGGTTCGCGTTCCAGCAGTCAAGCCTGGAAAAGTCATACAACAGACAGATTTAGGATAATTATGCATTAAGCAGGTATAAGAAACTATGTTGAGACCTAAGAAAGCAACGCAGCGGGCAGGTTTATGAGTACCGTTCATAAAATAAACCGAGGAGGGCCACAGCCCAGCCCTAATTTGGAGCCGCGGACCACTTGTGAAACGGAGGCGGCTGCCTGCACAGCTCTCACAGCTCTACCCCTCCCGTCTCTTTTCTTGAATCGGATCCAAACTCAACCAATTATTTCTTTTTTCCTGCCTCAACATATGATTTAAATCAGAGTCATTTTGGGATCTGGGATAAATGGAGCTTATGTTCTGTGCTGCCAGCACTAGCCCAGGCTTGGCTCACAGAACCAGTCTGCTGGCGCTGTACTACCCAAGGGGCAGCATGTGAGCTGGAGACTGCACCTGGAACCCAATTTCATGGCATAGTGCACTGCAGGCATAACTGGCTCGCTTCTTTCCTCCACCCCTCCCAACAGAGGCCAACCATGATCTTACAAAGCCCAACCATACTGTTCCAGGTCCCCAACTGTGCCCAGGCATGCTACTGCAAAAACCACCAGGGGCCTACCTTACTCCTGCAGCCCCCAGGGCCTCCGCCATAGTCCTACTACCTCCCAATAGGACACACTTGTCATACTGCTGCATTTCCGTGGCACACACACTACACACACGGTGGCAGTCCCAGCACAAATGTAGCTCATTCCTCTGCACTGCTCGAACACATCATGCTGTTATACCCTGAACTCACACCTCTCACACCGAGCATCAACAAGCACATACTCTGCTTTGTCTCACAGCACACACAGCGCTACAACAGATGCATTATGGATGACACGAGTGTGCTGTATACCGCATGCACTGCTCAAAGTGCAGCACGCCTGCTGCACGCACTGCACACAACTCCGCAGCACCGAGCACTCACACGGCTCCTGGTCTCGCGGATCCCAGCAGAAACGCTGCTGATGCAACAACAAAACACACAGTGGTCGTAGTGCTGCAGCGTTCAGCGCACACACACACACCGCGACTAGCAAATCGTGCTCTTTAACTCAACACCTTCACCACTTCTGGAGCTTGCAGCCTTCTTGCGCACAACATACACATAGTCTTGTGTTGTAAGGTGAATGTTTCTCTCCTGCTCTGTCCTCTTTCTTCCCCTGCTCTCTAGCTTGTGTGTGTGGAATGTTATATATGTCATAGAATGTTTGTTGGGGGATTAGATTCAGTTGGTGACTGAAGGCGGAGCTTCCAGGAGGACAGCTCCTGGTGGGGCATACTTAATAGCATATTTTCCACCTGCTCACCTCTACGTCCTGTAACTATGTGACATTAAAGACTTACTTGGAACCTACATCCTGACTCCATGTGGAAATCCTTACTACATCTTGCAGTTCCCAGCAACACTCGATGCTACAGCCCTGGCCAGGCGCACACACCGCCCCGAGTACTGCCATGTATGGGACCACGCTGCTCGCGGTGCTGCAGCCCCAACACACAACCGCCCTTTAGCTGCAGCCCTCGGTGCACGGATCATTCATAGCGGCGCAGGTTGCTTTACACACACCGCACCTGATGCTGCACACGTCTGTCATACTCTTGCTTCACCCCATCATTTACACTGCTTAGAATGCAGCTCTCCCAACAAACACACCGGTCAGAGCTGCAGCACACCGCACACATGGAACTGTTTACCTGCCCCCCCAAGACAGACATCTTCCCTAGAGCCGCTGCCCCGCTGCACACAATGTTCACATTGCTGCAGCTCCCAGGACGCAAACCACACCTAAAACCGAAGTATTTTTTTTTATTTCAGTGAAAAAAAAAAATAGAAACTGAGTTATTGTTCTAACCTAAATGTACAAAGCCATTGACGTTTGCCAGTTGTGGTTTAAAGGATAAAACTTAACTCGCACATCCCCATTGTGCTGTGTGCCACATCACACATTCACACGTGACCTCATTCATGACCTCACAAATGACATCATTGATGACTTCAGCACTGAAATCATTGGTGACATCACTGCTCAAAACAATCAAACATGGTGCTATAGAAAAATGAAAACGTTTTAAAATGAATATGAAATATAAAATAGAATACAATAAATGTGTATAGCAAGTGGAAGAGCCAAACATAGAGAGAGAAAGAGAATGAGAGAGAGCAAACAAGTATCAGACAAAGAGAGAGAGTGAGGGCAGGAGAGAGATAACATGGAAAGGAGAGAAAGAGGGACAATGAAATTGTGAAAGATAGAAATCAAGAGAAAGGGTGAGAAATTGAGAGAGAGAGAGAGAGAGAGAGAGAGAGCGAAAGGATGAGAGAAGTAGAGAGAGAAAATAGAGGGCACAGAGAGAGAAAGAGACTGAGACAGTGAGAGAGAGAGGAATGAGAGACAGATGAAGAAGGATAGAGGGATGAGAGAGAGAAAAAACACTGGTAGTCTTCGACATCTAGGCCGTAAACTTGATGCACCGATAATTCACCCATATTACAAGCTTTAGTTGCCACAAATTCCAGGTGACTCTTGGAGAAGTAATTCACGAACTATGACACACAGACAATTTTGTTTTTACAATTTAAGATTTGGAGGAGCCCGATTGATGGCCACTCCACCAAGGTCCCAGGCTCACTGTGCCACTGGATTCAAGCTAGCCTGGCTGATGAGGGGTGATGCACCGAAACCGGTCCAAGGATGCTTGTTTTTGGCCCAGTGAGGACCTGGCTTGACAGTTCGGCCTGGACTGTTCCCATGAGGCCCAGGGTCAAGTCTGATTCACTTATGGCTGGGTCTAAACTGGGGTGGCATAGTGAGCAAAAGAACAATGGGTTTAATCCAGATCTCTTGACTGGGGGTAAATGTTTGATTTTCTCTGCATTCCGTCCATCATCTGTGTGTCTTTCGCTTTCTCACCCTAAGTGTTCCGGGTGTACCCAGATGTGGGTCCCGGGCTCACTGTGCCACTGGATTCAAGCTAGCCTGGCTCGTGAGGGGTGATGTCCCGAAACCGGTCCCAGGATGCTTGTTTCTGGTCCAGGAAGGACCTGGCTTGGCAGTTCTGGCTGGACTGTTCCCATGAGGCACAGGGTCAAGACTGATTTGCACATGGCTGGGTCGAAACTGGGGTGGCATGGTGAACAAAAGAACAATGGATTTACCCCAGATCTCTTGACTGGTGGTGAACTGGGGTCCATATTGGATTTGCTCTGCATTCCCACCATCATCTGTGTGTCTTTTGCCCCCTGGATACAGGCAAGTCAATAAAATGTCCTCTCAAAGAAAAGTGCAGCTGAGCAATCATTACACAGTGACAACTGTCACTGAGTAGCGGATATGCAGATTGAGAGAGCGTAATACCCATTTTTTTTTGCAGAGAAATTCTAAAATTGAATTTTATAAGGCAGTAATCAGTATTTTCTTAAATCAATTTTGGTGTTCTTTGGTAAAAATAGCTTGGAACTGTAGTCATAAATGTGTGAATCTGTGTTTATTAGTAGACTTGTTCCAAAAAAACATGTGTTGTTGGCCACATTTATATTCATCGGCATGGCATAATATATTCATTTATGCCATGTCAGTGAAAATAAATGTGATCCAAGTAACACATTATTTAGCTCATGCTGTTCTAATAAACACACAGTCACGCGTTTATTAGTACAGGGTAAATTTGAAATTCGAGATTATTACCCCAGTACAACAAACTTACACGAGACATTCACTTTTTACTGCCTCACACTGCCTACAATTAAGTTACACAAGGAATCAACCCTCCAAATATTCATGGGGTCTATTGAATGTGATTTTACAATACTGCACAAATGTAACCCCTTGCATACTGGTATTAATTAAATACCTTTTATTAAAACAAGGGCACGTTAAAAATACCATGGCATAAACCATATATGCAGATGGGCATAGTATAGTGTGCTCTTCATTATGATTGTTGAGGGTTGGGAGGGACAAGATGACATTTTCATACTTATAGTTATATATGTATACCTTTTTCAGTGTAACCAAAGCTCTAGACATGCATACAGAGCCCTAGTGGAAGTGGTGAATGTTTAAAGGTATGATAGGTGGCTCTTCATATTTAAAAGACTCCCCAGTCAGCCTGACACCAGCCTTTTTTTGTCTGTGTGGTTCTATTTTGATGGTGTATGTTACTGGTTGTGTGGTGATGATTTTTAATATGAGTTATTAATTGGGTGTGGGGGTTAAATGCACAGCTCTTGCCCATAATTAAAGTCACTAAATAAACCTGAGTTCAACACCCTGGTAGCTATAGCAGAGAGTAGTCAGGCTTAGCTTAGATGCAATGTGTAAAGTATTTATGCTGTATTAAAACAGTAAAAAACTAAAAATGCAAACAATAAAAATTGCAAATCAAATTAGAAAAAAGGAGTAAAATGTAATAAACAAAATAACACCAAAATAAAAAAAAATCCAGCTTTGGGAACCGGAGTTACGAATTTTTAAACTTAAAAAAATATATTGTAAGTTTAGTAAGTATGAATAAACTGTTGCAGTGGGTGTACCAAGCACAGTGACAAATAAAGTGGCAACCAAAACCAAGAGACAATGTACAACTATGAGCGTTACAATCAAGTAAAGTATAACCATGACAGGTGTCAGAGGAAAAAACACTTCAACAATATATCAGAACAATAATTTTGTGGGCGATTCAATTGTGGCAGGGAGGTCAGGAGCTGCTGTGTTGATCATGGAGGGGGCATCTGATTGGGACTGCTGTAGGAAGCAGATTAGAAGTGCTTCCCAGAAATCTTCATGCTGAGATGCAGGGAGTAGTTCTTGAACATATATTTTGGCTCAATCTCTGGAGTTTACCATGTCCGGTATCCACCTAGATGCTATTGTTTGCACCCAATGTACGGACACTCTTCTCTTAACTAGCAAGAGGGCCATCACTAAAGAATCGCTGCAGTCCTTTAAGATAGTCAATAGGGGCACCCAACAAACCTGTAGTGGGCAAGGGGGTCACCGTGCAGCACACCATGTCAGTCAACAGGCAAAACACCCAGGACCAATATCTGGACTTATAAGGCACCCCCATGCAATATGCAGAACACCTGCATCAATTGGCCCTTGCCCCACACTTCCTATATGGCACTGCAGCATCGTTGTAAATGTAGCTAGTTTTTTTAGGGTGATGTAGGGACGGTGTAAAAATTGCAATTGTATAATCTGGTGACGATATGTAAGGGGGCATCTCGTAACTGTGCAAAGCCCGGCTCCCGACTCCTCCTCCCACTCCAACCTGCTAGTGTAGGTTGGGACCAGGGCTTGCAAGGTCAACTCTTTATAGAGAAAGTAGATGGATTTGCCCAGAGCCCCACATTGTATGTAGCGTATATGTGCGCTGCGCTCAAGCGGTGGGCTTGAGAAGCCTGGAAAGGCCTCTTTAGCCACAGACTGCAGCCGACACTAAAGCAAGGTTGTCATGGGTGATGTTACCGCCCGATACCAAAACTCATGCAGGCTAATGAATTCCCCATTCGCGAAGATGTCCCCAACTTGTCAATATTTCATTTGGGCAACCTGTACGCTGTCAGTTTCTTGAGCATGGGTGAAAGCAGGATGTTATACTGGGCGGTAAGGGTGGGGTGTATGTCGCCATTCAATTTGCCCTGTTGGACTGAACCCAACATGCCATACATCATGCCGACCACATCCACATCACCCATGTGCACGAAGGGTTGCAGACAGATCATAGTGCAGGGGCCTGAGGTGCATAATAGTGCGTTCTATCTGGGCTGAACCTGTACCGAGGATCGAGTAGTTAATCTAGTGTGCTTGTGCCACTAAGTAATAAATCTGAAGGTCCAGCACTTCTTGGCGGCCAGAGCACAGAGGTTACATCAAAATGTCCCACCTCACACATGGCTGCCTGCCTCCCCAGACTAGACAGCCGAGCGTTTGTCATAATTGCTTGATGAACATGGGCTGTATCCTAACTGGGATGTTGGCAAATAGGTACAAGAATTTTGGAGCTATTACCATCTTGATAATTGAGATTTGACCAATTAAGGAAAGTGGTAAGTGTGTCCACTGTTCGACCCGCGTTTTAAGCACTTTGAGCACTACTACAAAGTTTTGGTGAAGCAGTTCTGCAATGTCATGCATCACGTACACAATGATGTATGAATTTTTTTACTTTTAAGTAGAAATTGCACCAAGAAACACAACGTGCCAATGATAGAACAAGTCATGGTACAACAGGATCTAGGTGCAAATTGATTCTGACTGTGAGGGAGTGTGGGCCGGATATACTGACCATATTCACAATGGTGACACATTTTACCTTTTGACTTTATAAGTCCTTTAAGTCCCAATCCACCAAATGAGTACACTTCTAAAGCCTCTTGTAGGTTTCTGTGTCCCTGTAGCTTTATCAGGAGGCCAGTCTTATGACCCTTGGAGTCCACTTTGTCCTGGGTACAAGAGTTAGAGCAGGTTCAGTCTTCCAGGTTTTTCAGGTCTCAGACAGCAGATGAAGTCCTCTTCTGATCTTCCACAGGTTCAGGAGAATTCTGAAGTGGGTACCTGGAGGTGCCATATTTTTTCCTGGCACTAGCTAGTGGGTGGGAACGATTCCTGGGTATGCCCTAACCAATGTGGTTACAGTTTCCGTGGCTAAGCCTACCCACTTGGGGCATTGTCAAAGATGGCTGAAGTTTTCAGCCACACTAAACTTGGGCTCTGAGAGTGAGGATGTGCGAGGGAGTGTACTAGTGTCCGCCCACATCTAACACTAAAATCCAGTTTTAGGCAGACCCTGTACCCTCCAACAAACTCAGAGACAGAAAGAAGCCTGATAAGACAAAGCTGAGCTTTTAGCAACCAGAGAGTAGATGGGTGTTAGCTATATCTACTTGTGACAGGGAAGGCCAGTTTGAAGTTAATCAACTTCTTAGGCCTAGCCCCCAGGCCGTCATGTCAAGGGTACAACACTCTACCCTACACCCAAGACTCTTTGTCCCTGTTTAGGGAGCAAGTTCACACCTCATTCACACCCATTAAAATGCTGATTACTGGCTGGCAGAATGGAGAGAGAAAAATGCAGATTTAGCTTCCAGAGACTTCAGGTAGGGCAAAAGTGACTTGTTAAAAGTCACCTTTCAAACTACTGACATACGCCTACAAAGCCCTCCATGAACAAGGACTAGCATACTTGAACTACCGCCTCAACTTCCACCAACCATCTTGAAACCTTCTCTCTGGCTCCCTCACTCTGGAATAGACTCCGCACATCCGAAGTAGCCACAGTAAAGGACGCTCCTTCTCCCATCTCGCTGTAAAGTCCTGGAACGCCCTCCACCTCCAAACATCTCCCTCGCTGGCGAACTTCAGGAAAAAACTCAAGACCTTGCTCTTCAACTACACCAGCATCATAGCACAAGGATACCATCATGGGTAATGAGCTGTGCTCTACAAGTAATGTTTGATTGATTGATTGATCTTTCCATAAAAGGGATTACTAGTCCAACTTCACCCATCAATTTGAATTGTAATAAATATTTTTAAAAAATCCAAACATTACATTTGCAGTTAGTTCCTAGGCAGAGATAACATTATTAAACCTAATATTGTATCCCACTGTTTTCCTATGGAACATCCAACCCTGCCACAGTGAAAGTATCTAGCCTCTGTAAGGTCATGTTTAACATTAACTTTTACATGTCCTACTTTAAAATATCATACACCCTGTCTTAATGGGCAGTAAGACTTACTTAGTGGTGACATATAAATATTTATAAGGAGGGTTTTAGGCCTGTCAAAAGGGGTTATCTTGACAATTCGAATTTTCTGTTGAAACCTGCACAGCCAGGCTGCTGGTCAGGAACAGACTAATTTGCATATAGCCAGGTTCTGAAGCTGGGATGGTGCAGTGAGCTAAAAAACGGTGATGGATCAAGCCCTGATCTCTTGACTGGGTAGGAGTATTCTGCATCATTCAGAAACTCTGTCCATCACCTTTTCCAAAATTGGTGGTAGATCTGCAGTCATGTTTGCATTGTCACTGTAGGGGATGGCACAATGACTGCAGCGGTCCTCTTGTGACATTTAAGTTCAAGACCCTGGTTGGTCTCAGGTCATGGCCTTCAGCTTGTCCCTGTAGCACTAACTTGTGCATCCTACAAGAACCATAGCCTCAACTGTTTATTTTAGTAAAATATTCATGAAAATGCAAAATTATTTTTTCTGTTTTTACACCCATTTCCACACTTCTGAGTGCCCCTCAATAATTCCCTGTAGCTGGACACTTCTCATAGTGCCTCCAGCTTTCTGTGTTTTTTCCCTGTGGTGCTGTTAACTCGTTTTAGACCACAATTGGGATTTTTCAAGATGGCTGGAAAACATTTCTTCCCCTTTGTAAAGCAATCACATTTCACAATCTGAATGTGATTCTCAGAAATTATGATTTTAAATGGCTAAGATGTACAACATTGTTAACCCTAAAGGCACAGTTGACACCTTTTCCAAACGTTAATAACTCGCAAATGACTGGATCAGCACGCCATCTGAGTAAAGTTCTACTGTTGTGGCAAGTTTGGTGTAAATTTGTTCAGTGGTTTTTGCTTTAGCTGTACACAGCATTTCCTGCGGAACCGAAAATGGGAAACACAACGTTTTTGACCATGCATACCTTTTTTCCCTGAAAGCTAGGCTAGATAGCTCAATCAATAAATAGATCCATAGATATACATATATGTATAGTCAGTGCTTAATTTGAGCCGGTGGTTGAAGGTGGGGGTCTACCTGCACTCATTTTTGGGGACCAGCCCTTGTTCCTCAACAGACTTTGATCCAGAGCATTTGCATCACTTTTGACATTGTTAACCTGAAAACGATCAATGTATTCTACGTCAATTTGTCATCAACAGAAATTTAGTATTACTCCTATACATTCGATACATTCTTGTTCTTTCCCATAGTTTTCAAACATTGGAAATAGAGTCTTGTTCCCACACCTTGCTTCAAGAGGCTCCAGGGGCGCAGCGATACAGCCATGTTTTGCACATGGACACAGGCAGCAGTCTGCCCCCAAAGCTGTTTGGGCGTGGTAGAAAGTTTTGCCTGGGCTCATGTAGTACACTTGTGATCAGAGACCATGAACAAGGGGAAATTAGCAAAAGGGTGGAAAAGATCTGTGGGTAATTTGGACAGAACTTCAGAAGCCGCAACTTACAACCAGCGCTTACTGGGCATGGCTGAAGCGATGAGGACATTTGTGATGTCATCCTAAACATTATCTGTGAAGGCTTGAGCAATTCATTGATTGCCTGGGTCACCATTGCTGGTGAACTTCAATGTAGAAGTGATGCTCCCCGTACATTGTACTGAGATAACTTACTTTAGGTGTAACATTTTGCACTCCACGTCGATATTATGTGATGCTTCTTGGGACATTGTATATACCAATTTGCTCAATGTATCCTACGAGTGATTCATGCTGTAAAGCGCTCCGATACCTTCGGGTCTGGATAGTGCTATATAATTATTATTATTATGATTTTGTGTGAGGGGTTTGTGTACGGGGGGTTAGTTTTGCAGCAATATCGCTCCCCCCGCCCCACCCTTCCAGCCTCCCGTGGAAATTGTGATTTGACATTTCTTATGGGCATAAAAGCACTTGCTGCAGAGATCCTTATATAGCCAGCAGTTTTCAGGCAGCAGTACAAGTGTTAAGGTATCTGTGGTGATTAATGTTTTTCTGGAGAACAATTGAGTTTTGTCTAGTGGCAATTTTGACTCCTCTAAAGGAGCGGAGAGGGTTAATAATGCCTGCTGCAATGAACGTGTAACATGCAGATTACAGAACTGTATTTTAGGTGCATAGCTCAATGGGATACCGCTTTTGTCACAGAGATCCTTTTGTTACTGGAAATTCATAAGTTACAAATGTAACATAGCACAGTAAGGATGAACTGCATCAAAGAGCTGCATGCAAACTGCATCGTACAGATTGGAAAGCTGTTTTCTCCCAGTCTTTCATTATCCTAATGTTGCTAAAAAAGGTTTGTTAGGGTAGAAATAAATTCTTATTAGTGAAACCAACCCCCAATCACTGCGGCACGTTTTAAATCCTATGTTTGTGCTTCCACAGACCAAGCACTCTTGAAAAATGGCAACCAGTATGGAGGACACGTGACTCCTACACATTAGAGTTCCCCTTTGTTTTTACACATGTTTTATTCATTGTCTCTGAATGGGTGTGTGATGTACACTGCTCCGACATCCTACACTGGTATGAGAGGCCCTATAAAACTACGGAAATACATTTGAGAGGGGCTATGGAGAGATTCCAGGGTAATAGTGAAGGAATCTTTGAAGGAACACAACAAAGGCTGCCACACTGTCAGCCATCAGCCCTAAAGCTGGCCCTGGCCCTCTCTCAGTGAAAAGCCCCATGCCTGCAAAAAGGTGATCTTGTTTTCCAGATCAGACCTCGGGGTTCTGGGGGTAATAAATGGTCAGTGTGAAGGACTACATTGCCATTTAAGGCTTTTCTGTGGTAATCATCTAACGATTCAGTAAATGTGGAATATATGTATTGTACATCACGGCAATACACATTGTTTGATTGGAGGATGACATGGTTAACAAACATTGTCTTTCTTGTTGATAAACCAATACAGAAATTGATTTTCGACATTCCTACGGTGTCATTTTTTAGCACAATAACTTGACTCTTTAAAAGGGAGTCTTAACTACACGTTGATGTTTTTAAATGCAGACTTTCTAATTGGAGCTATAACCCACAAACGTGCAATTGTAATTGTTTAAGTGGCTGAGTAAGGTCATTATTTCTATGCTGTTAAAGCTAATACAGTTAAATATATAATGGAAAGGTGTTGTAAAATGCACGATTTCAGCCATTTTTTCCAAATATTCTTGGAGAAGAACCCCCCAAATCCATCTTGGAGTGGTCAGGCTTGCTCGCTGCGTACTGTAATGGGGCTGGTCTGACACAATTTGCCAGGGCTTCTTTGGTTCCCATTTCATCCCAGCTTTCCCCCAGTTTCATGGTACACATGTTACCCCTCAGGGAAGGACAGAGGTCTGATCTTGTGAACACAGTTCCCTGCATGATCTAGGGCCAAGCCTTCAGCTTACTGAGCCATTCTGCTTAGGAAAGGTTTTATAGCGACATTTCGGGTGATTATGGTGATAGGCTTAAATCTACCAGGAATTTGTCTCTAGCCATACGCATAGGGTACGCCTGCCATGTTCTGTAGGAGTACCTTCAAGTATGATTAGTATCCAGTATACGCAGCCCCATTGCCCTCATAGCATGGCCCGTCACAGGTTTCAGCAGGAATGAACATAGGGCATGCCAAAGCCATGCCCTGTGTCAAGTGCCCCAACCCAGCTAGAAATGTATCATTTAAAAAATTAGAGTTATGGTCCAAAAAACATTACTATTTAAAGTAAAACTTCTTGGTATTTTGTAGCTTTAAAACGTAATAGACACATTACTAATGAGTGAGTATGAGTAGCATGATGTTAAAGTATTGTTTTATGTTCATGCTTTTAAGATATGTTTTTATCGAAATAAAGCCTTTTCATACTCATACTCATTACTAATGATAATTATCAATGAGCAACAATGCTAACTGAGCATCTAGTCATGCACACTGAGCCCTATGACTCAAGCGATGTCTCATATATCATTCAATCTGCCTTGTGTCTAGGTTAGTGGCAGCGACTGAGACCACATCATAGGAAGTTTCTTGATCACCAAGGCTGGTTGGTTATAAACAAATACATTGAAACTGATAATGGTAAGCAATGGTGAAGTGGTCGAGAGGGAAGAGTAAGGGAGGGCGTGGGCAATGCTTAGATAGAGTCTGACTGCGATATTAACTTGAAAATTTGAATTGACAGAGGATCTGCCGCACCACTGAGTTTGCAGCAAAAATAAAATTACTATGTCATGGAGTCCACGTGGGAACATCTCTAACAACCTTATGCGTATGGGAGGTGGATGGTATCGCCTTACTGAATTGCCCTTTGGGGGGGGATCTTTAAGGGAGATCTCTCGTAGAAGATGGCTGTTAAACGTTCTATGTGGGACTCCCAAGTTGCCACCAGGGGGCTTTTTCTAAGCCCTGTGGCTTCTTCTCTGTGCATTACAGAGATTTCTGTAGGTCCCATTTTATGGAGGGGTTGGAACCCCACAGTCAAGGAGGGAGGAGCAGCAGATTTCCAGTGAGAGGTAATCACTCTCTTGGCAAGGATTAATGCCAGCTGAGCATGTCGTGAGGATGCTCGATATTTTTTGGAGCATTAATAAACTCCCAACACTGTTAGAGGCAAGCCGAATGGTATTGGTTTAACTGTGATAGAGGAAAGTGTGTTTAATATATAGATCCAGGAGGGCCTACGTAGGGGGCAGGGCTAGAGTATGTGTGTGAAGTCCGCCATTTTGGGGGCAAGCAGATGATATCTGCAGAGAATTTTTATTAAATACCAGAAGAGAGAGATAGGCTCGAACTTTGCACTGCTGATGACTACGTGCGGAAAGTCCAATATGCGCCCACTATCTGCCACGTAAGACTCAGCCTGATTTAGGAGTTGGGGGGCACACCGCCAGCCCGCTTAGGTGAGGAAAAGTCCGACAAGCAGGCGGTATCCCGACCGCTGGATTATGACTTTCCCGCCGGGCTGGCAGTGTGTCTGAGGTGGACTTTCGTTAACTTCATGCTTCGGCTCGACTACAGAGCCAGAAGACAATGCCACCACACTGCAGCGCCTCCACTGTTGTGGGCGCACTGTTGCCATGCACCATGTTATGCATGGTAAATACTGCATGCACAACAGTGGAAGCATAACCAGCCACTATTCCCACTGGGCTGAATTGCCCTGGGGCCCTGTTTGGGGATCCTTCCCTTCCTTGCCGCCCACCTTTTCCCGCCATGAAAAGGTTGAAGGGAAGGAAGATCGTTATCCCCATGGCAGTGCCAATGCTGACACCGCCTTCATACACTCAAGACCCTGGTAGTGGCTGCGGTCTTGCGAGGGTGTTATGACTGTCTCACCACCCGCATCCTAATTTGGTGGTCAGACCTCCAGGTATGCCAGCAGTTGGGCTGCTGAAAAGCTACAGCGGTCCCAAGACCGCCAGCTCCTAAATCAGGCCCTCTGTCTGCATTGACTTCCCATTTGTCCCTCAGAAATGTCAACTTCGGGAATTATAGAAGGATGAGGGCAGTTTAAAACCACAAAATGTGTCCTAATGTGTGCCCCATGGTTTATATACTGTGGACTAGCAGGTGTGTCTCTAGAGGGGATTCAGGGTGGCGCATAACCTTCTTATCACTTAATGTATAATGTTGTAAAGAAGGAATTGGCCTATATGCAAATCAAAATTATCTGTGGGTTCTTTGAAAGAGAGTCACTTTCTTTGGTCATCTAGATCTTTAAAGGTTGTTATGTGCAAGCCACTCCAGGAGCGAAGGCCCCTGGCAGTTAGAGGGCACCTATGGGAGCTGGTGCACCCAGCAAATGGATAGACGGAGCATATAATTTCACATGCTTTGTAAGCGTAATGGCACAAGTATAACATTGCCAACCCACCCAATGTTACTGTTGTCGTATGCAGCAATAAGTCTTGGGTTCAGAATCTGTGGCAGTAATTGGGGTGCTGCGTAGGTTGTCTTCACTCACGAGAGAGGCAAGAGAGCCATCTACTCAGCCATTGGAGTTGTGGGCCAAGACATTACAATACAGTATAATTCCAAGTCGAGGATACCCAGTTTGCCATCAACAGTCGGAAGCTGGAGCTTAGCAAGGGCCACCCTCCACCTGCCAGTGTGCCAGATTAGTTCACTACAACAGCGCATCTAGGCCTCGAATAAAACCCGGAGATAAAGCTAGGGAAAGATTCGCAAAGTAGTAGGTGAGGGGTAGGAGGAAGATATTCTTCAAAAGGTAAATACATCCTTTTGGGGCCAAGAGGGTGACTTCCAGTAGGACACATGGGTGGTGATAGATGTCACTCCTCTTGTAAGGTTGCCCTTAAACAGATCCAAGTCTCTATGGTATATCCTGATACTTATGTATCAAAACATATGCCTTCCCAGCACAAGGAGCCCACTTCCAGATATAACTGAGATTGTGGAAGTTTGGGAGTAAAGGGAAAGATACAGGACTTGAACCAATTAGTCCAGAGACCTGAAACAGTAAAAAAATCCAGGATATGCTCTAGCTTTGTAGTGGGATCTTGAAAGACTTAAATATAAATGAGGAGATCATCGCCATACAACGAAACTTCCTGGTTTCCATCCAGAAGTGGAATTCCCTAGGTCAATCCTCCTGCTTGCAGTTGATGGGCTAGTTGCTCCATGGCAAGGCCAAAGAGCAGGGGGAGATAGGAGACAGCTCTGATGGGAACCACAATGTATTGTAAAGGGGGAAGAAGTTGATGTAAAAACAAATACTGCAGGTTGTGTGTAGAGTATATGTATAAGGTGAATAGGACGGTGACCAATTATGAAGTGACGTAGGACATTGAACAGGTACTCCCAATGAACAGTATCAAATGCCTTTTCCAGAACTAGACTGAGCACCATAGCTGTTGGGGGGACTGGTGGGGGGACTGCCTTCCATTATGCAGTATGAGCAGCGAAGATTTAAAGATTTAAGTATAAATCTGTTCTGCTTTGGGTGCATGCTTTGGGTAAAAGTGGGAGGAAATGAGAAGCAGGGCTCTGTTCCAGAATCTTATAGCCCAAATTAAGAATGACTAGGGGCCTTTAGGATGACAGGTCATAAGCAGGTCGCCCCGGTTTCAATGTGGAGATGAGTATATCTTCTCCCTGGAACTGTGGGAGGATGCCCTCAGCTAGGGATGTCACATATAGCTCCACAAATTTGGGAGCAAGGATGCTAGCGAATGTTTAATAGAAATTGAGAGGGAGTCCATCTGTACCCATGATCTTAACATTCAGGAGATCTCAGAAGGCTGCTTAGACATCTTAAGGGGTGTTGGGCTCATCTAAGTCTACATTATCTTGAGGAGAGATTTGAGGAAGTTGTAAGCCCAACAGAAAGGCAGTGGCTTGTGAAGGAAGTTTGCCTATGGCCTCGGTGTAAAGGGAAGCAAAGAAATCTCAGAAACCTCTAAGGATTTCTTTCTAGGAATACATGGGTGTTCCATCTGATATCTTAAGCTCTGCTTTGGGAATTTGAGAAGTTACACAGGAGTGAAGCCAGGCTAGCAATCTCCCTCAGTGTGAACATGGTCAGTGCACTCCTTGTAACTGAAGGGCCAGAAGGCTGCTTCCTGGGCTCACATCTCAGAAAAAAGAAGTAGAGGGAGGTGAAACAGTCTCTCTGACAGTGGCTGCCATTGCCAGGTCTGCTTGCTTGCTGTTGCGGGTCTGTACCAGAGAAGGCACAGAGAAAGGCTCCATCAGACCACGGGACCCTGGACCCAATCGGCGATGCCAGTATGCCTGGTTACAAGAATGCCCAAGAGGGCAGTCAGAATGCTGTGGGGCAGGAATACTCCCCTCTGCCCAGTCCCAGGTGCCCTCTGGCCCTGGCTTCGGTTTTGCTAGGAAATGGAGGGAGTACTTAACACGCAAGTCCCTGAGCTTTTTCTTGACTCCTAAGAAAGAAGCACATTACTGCTGAAGGCAAGGGTGTAATCCTGGAATAGCTGTACTTGTTGGTTTTCAAATTCAATTCATGCCACCTGGCGGGCACTCGCAGCACTTCGTCCCTATTGCATTAATGTAGCAGGCAGACAACCAAAGGACAGGGAGCGCACCCGGAGGTGAATACCTGGCAGGCACTCGATGAGTTTAACTGACAAAAAGAAAGTGAGAATCTGTGCAGGAGTGGACGATTTAAGTCAATGTTCAGTAACTTGAATCAAATAATTTTTCCCTCTACTTCCTTTGGGAACCCAACAATGCAGAGGTTATTCCTCCTGGAACAGCCTTCTATATCCTCCACTTGACTCTCCAGGGAAAGCAGATGCTCGGTTTGATGCAGTAGCTGGATACAATGTTCCTTTATTGTTGGGATCAACTCTGTCATTGTGGACTCTGGTGGGATATTTAGTCTGCCATTTTTCCTTGATCTGCTGGCAAAGAACCTACATTTATGGTGATGACCTCTACCTTGGCCTTCAGTGCAGCAGGAGAAGATCTGATGGCCTCTAGCATGGTGTCATATTTACCCATGGGTGACAACAGAGCTGTCTCGCCAAAACTTGCAAAGAAGTCTTTGATGATGGGGCCTCAGTGTGAGTCGATTTGGTCCGCCCCATTGTTGCAGGGGTACAGTTTTGTGTCTGGGAGATAACCCATAGCTGTGGTCTCAGAACTCACAGGCCCTATTACAGTGCCCCAGGGCTCAACAGGATGGTCTAAAAGAGAGCCACTCAGGGATGTAGCATGAGCGGCCAGGAAACAGTTCAAATTCCAGGCACCTAAATTATTGTGTAGTACTTTGCTGTGTTACAGTAGCGGAATCGGTGCCTGTAACAGCCTCTTTTAGCAGCACTGTAGTTGTGGTTCATGAATAGGGAGAAGGACTCAGCCTCTCCAAGCATTTCACTTCCTATCCAGTTCTAGCACTTCACAAACTATAAGAATACTTTGGGTACTCCTAGGTAGGGGGTAGATGTTAGGGTACAAGTCTTTCAACACCTGGGCTCCTTAGGTTAGTCCACCTGGAGCACAGCGCAACAGAGAGCAAGTGAATCCTTCAGTAGGATGGGAAGAGGAGCACCACTCATGCTATGAATTATTATCTGGGCCATCAACGTTGTGATGTTATTACCAAGGGGAGCTCAAAGTAAGCCTGGCGGAGTAGTCCAAGAGCACCTCTATTACCAGATGTCCCCAGGGAGGGCCAATATAGAGAGTGAGGGATGTAGAGGTGTCAGGCTTCACTGACGGTAATGGACCCAAGTCCTAGTGTGCCTAATCTTGTTTTTTGCATGTTAAGAAGGGAGGAGGGTGCCCAATCTGCTACATCCTTCTGCATTGCAGTCCCTGGCACAAAGAGCCCAAATTCTGCTGGTATGTCAAGGGGGTCTATTACTGTCTCCTAAGACAAGAAGGCCTACTAGGGGATTGTGAGAGAACTCACAGTCATGCGGGTACTCCGATGAGCAGGAGGGGCCCGATCCTATGGCTCATCAGCATTGGTGGCATCAACTCTGTTCTGATGGATACATAGGATGGCTGCAGCAGAGAAAAAAAAACAGGCCCCCACCGTCTCTGCAGGTCGCCGCAGTGTGCATCAGGGCTCACCACCAATGGGGCACCCATTGTCTGGAGTCCACTTCAAAACTCATCAGAGGACCCTCTAAAGCCGGTCAGGGCTCTCCAGGGGGACCCAGCAGGTTGGTGGCCACTCCACCCATATAAATTGTCATGTGTATGTGCTCTGCACCTCCGGACCGTTCGGGCCTGAGCCACATGGTGTGGGTCTGTGGCTTGGGAAGGCAAGCTCGCAGGGTCAAGGTCGGAGAACACAGATTCAAGGTACCAGACTCCCGACAGTCTCCGTGACGCCTCCCCATTGAAAGGCCTTGTCTGTAAAGTGCGTTTCTCTAGTTCTTAGGAATTGAGGTATGGTTCTGCCTCTGAACACCACCAACGTCATCTGGCCCACAAAGGTATACACAAGCTGCGCAGCCCTTGGGTCGGGCACATAGAGGGGATTGCTAGCCACGAGGAAGGGCTTCATAGTCCCAGATGCCACCTCCATCCACTCTCAGCCATCGCCACAAGCCTGGTCAGTGAAGTAGGCACGGAGCCAGGCGTTTATGGAGGCATTCGGGGGAGGATGACATTTGATCAGCTCTTGATTTTGTCATATTATTGGGTGGCACCTGGGAGCAGCTTTAAAACTCGACTGTCATGCTGGGCTCGCTAGCCATGCCCTACATACATCCAAAAATAATTAAAACTTGAAAATGCAGGTCTAAAATATGGGACAGTTCAAAGGTGAAGGTAGCAATACAGCCTAACTCATCCTCTACTAATATGTGTTCTCCTATTGTATGTTATGTGACATAGTATGGGGTTGCAGGATGAAATGCAATTTGGAATGTTATTCATATGATGCGATGTTAGAATGTTGTATGTGGTAATCTGTCTATGCATAACGTTTTTGTTTGCAATTTGTTGCTGTATGTAGGTCATGTGTGGTTGGTATATTTCCTGATTTTGTTTTTTAAGAATTGTAGTTTTTTCTTTATCTTATACTTGCATTTGTTATAAGTTGTTTGTTATTCGTTTATGAGTATTTTTCATTAGTCTGTGTCTGGTACTCTGTATTCACTTTGTATGTCTGTTTTATTTTGTAATATGTGTAGTCTGCTCAAGACTACAAGAATGTGATGTATTTATTTAATGGTGAATTTATTTTAACTTAATACCACAAAGTATGGTGGCACTTCCTGGGCACAGCAGCGACCCAGCGAAGAAGTGAAACTCGGAGAATAGTAAAAAGAGAGCTAGGTTCTCTGCCACAGACTGGCAGTGCTGCATTCCTGACCACGCCACGGTTAACTCGTGCAGCAGCACACATGCAATGTGTCCCCGGGCTGCAGTCTGCACTCAGGCAGGGGGAGGAGCTTGGAAGCAAATACATGTTTTAATAAAGGGAGGCTCAGATAAGTCAGCAGAGTGGCAGACATCTGTCTGCGGTCCTTGCACTGGCATGAGAAACCAAGCGTGTGCCAGAGGGCGCGGAAAGGCTGTCACATGCCAACCACCCTTCCAGAGATTATGAAAAATCTACTTTTTTTTCTACATCTAAAGTAGGATCTGCTCCTTAGCCCGTCGCCCGAGAATTGAGCAGCAGAGCTATCTGCCCTCTGAGAGGTCACCTTTCAGCACCTACAGTGACACCAAGGCCCCTACCCCTCGGTTTGCAGAGACACCAAACATGATTCCACTCTGCTCACACATATCATGGCAGCAGGGGCGGCCTTAGGCCTGTGCAAGCTGTGCACCTGCACAGGGCCACCAAACCCCAGGGGCCATCACGCCAATATATATCCTTAATATAATAATCCTCTGAGGGTGGATACATATTTGTGTGGCGGCCCCTGGCAGGGATTTGGCAGCCTCTGGCTCTTTTCCACTTCCAAACACCTTCCCGATCTCCGATGGGCTCCGTCCCACCTGGACCCCCTCTTCCGGGGTCCCCTACCTACGCTCCCTGCCCAGGGCCGCCATGATCCTAGAGCCGCCCCTGATGGCAGTAGGCCACTAGACGCTGGAAAGTCATGACAGAATCTCAGTAGCTACAGAGAATTCCTTTCAGAGCAGGCCTCTTGCCATCCACATAGGAGTAAGAGCATGCACATCGCGACACACAGAGAAGTTAAGAAGTCCTGTGAGGCCGCTCAGGCACTCAGAGAAGCAAAAGCAGTCCTAATCCAGCATCACAAGTCAGAGCCATTTACAGAGAAGCAAGAGCAGGATAGCCATAAATGTAGCATATTCCCCACCTGCGTGTGGGGACCCCGGAACTCCTATTTTGCAAAAATATAGTACGCACTGTTGTGGAGGTGAAAGTTGTTACATCTAAATGCGGGCCTAAACTCAATTGCCTAAATCGGCCAACGTTTGAGGGATATTTTATATCAATAATATATGAATATTACATAAGGTAACATTGCAGCATGAAGACCAACCTGAGAAGTGAGAACAGGCCTATTACCTTGCACTGAGAAGCCACAACAGGCCTCTCCCATCGACAGATAAGTCAGATAAGTCTGAAAAGACATGTCCACGTCTTCAGTCGAATCGGATCAGGCGTTACTGCAACCACCGAAAATTGGGGGCAGTTCTGGCGCCATCCACCAAGAAATTCAGGCTCATGTCTCTGGATGGCCCTTCATCTGGAAACCTTCAACCCGCACACAATAATTTGTTCTAAGGGCCAGATGCATCAAGGGTGTTTGCATTCGCAAACGGTGCGAATCGCAAAATTCGGCCGTTTGCGAATGCAAATCCCGTTTTTGGGATGCATGAAGCATTTTGCTATTTTCGCAATTTCAGAAATCGCAATTTTATTGAGATTTCTTAAATTGCGATTGCATTTAAGAAATCGCAATTTTGCGATTTCTTAAATGCAATGCATATTTACTTTAGAATTGCGAATTCGCAATTTGGAAGGGGTAAATTAGCATGAAGTTGAACTTCATGCTAATTTACTGAAAACTTTCAAACATGCACTAGTTGCATATTTGAAAGTTTTAATTTACACACACACATGTCCTTGGGTCATGTGTGTGTGTAAATTGCACTTACAGTTCAATTTCAGGGGTGCAGGGAGGGGTTCTTCGAACCCCCGCTGCACCCTTGAAATTGCATTCACATTTTGCGAATCGCAATTTGAAATTCGCAAAATCTGAATGCCTTCCCATTGATTCCTATGAGCCTTTTGGCCCATAGGAATCAATGGGAAGGGTTTTCCTTAATTACGATTCGCATATTGTGAATCGCAATTAAGGAAAATTACTGAATCGCAAAATAATTTGCGATTTTTTGATGCATAGCATTTTGCGATTTCTTAATTGCGATTCCTTAATTTTCGCAATTAAGAAATTGCAAAATGTTACAATGATGCATCTACATCTTAGACCCTACAACGGTACTAAAACACCAGCACTGCACTGCACTCTGGAAAACATAACAGCCACCGAAAAGAGTTCAAAGCAGTGCTCTCTGCCCACAGGGAAATCAGGGAAAGGCTTTCACTTCCCCGAGGTTCATTGTGAAAACAAACAACCTGCACGAAATCGTCTGCACTCCGCGACCCCCAACTCCACCAAGAGCCCAAGGAATTGACTCTATGATATAGGTGGGCATCACAAAATTGTAACCACATCCAAAGAAGTCAAGGCAAAACAAGCATCTCTTTTATATCAAGAACTTTGACTAGTTTTCAAAATAGCATCCACATCTGCAGACTCTTCTGCAACCACAGAATCCTCCCCCAGATTTGAATTGAACACTATTCTACCAGTGTGACCTTTACAGATAGTTTGGGACAGAGTCTGCTGCATTCAAGGAAGCTGTATATCCCTTCTTGCTACTTTGTGATTTCCTTTGTATCCCCCATGTGGATGGATGTCACAAAATCAAGTGACGAAATTTCAACCTATCATAATGTTATCTTGACAATGTCAACTCACACATTGTAACAAAGGTAGGTATATATAGGTAATAAAGATGTACTAATCTTAACTCCTCTTATATGTACCTAGAGGATACTTATGTTATATATGGGGAGTTAGTCATAATAATTCTATTCTTAGTTATATGCTTCCCTTGACAAGATTATGGTAGTCGATAATCTGGATCTAATATTTTGGCAGGGCAATATTTAAAACTCAATGCTGTGCCAGAATACCCACCGAATTACTAAATGTTGATAACAAGGGAGACCTGATTGCTTCACAGAGATTGCGCTCTGGAACATACCTGAGGATTTGCAAAGCCGTCCCTGTTGGCTTACTTTCTTCTTAGGTTCAAATCATCTTTGGCATATTACGTTATGTTACAGTAAATCTCTTTGGGGGTCATAGCTTCATTAATTATGACCTGAGAACTCTTTTTTTCACCACAATCAATGTAATTGTTCCTAGTAATCTGAGTGTTTAATAGGGAGGTCTTTTTTTTTTTAAATCAGTGCCGCTGACTGTGCAGTGACCTTTATTGAGTGTGGTGTATTTGTGTCACACCCTCTCTCATCACTGACTGCCTCCATGTAGCTGTCGTTGGAGACTCAAGGAACTATTGCAAACTAGGACCGAGAATCCAGGACCAGAGATGGGATCCTACTGTGACACTTCTGAAACCATAGAGTTCGTACAATCCACAGGATGTAGAGAGAAAGACTGCCAGCATACCCGTCCTCTTGTCTAAAGATTGTATTTTCTGCATCGTGTTCAGTTTTGCAGACCTCTGGGTCTGGGTCTTGACAGTGCAGTTATCAAACAGACCTACTGCTATTGATATTCATGAGTGGGCTTTACACCCTTTCAACCACTGACGTTTTTCAGCCAGCCTCTTTCAGCCATTATCTTTAGACTGGGTCACTCATGTATTTGCTATGCCCAGTGGATTATGCATGTCTCACCTAAAGGTATTGGCTGTTTGGGTATTTCCTTCTACCTCCACTTGAGTGCTTGCATTGAACTGCATAAGGGGCTCATATACTGCTACAGTCCTCTCTGCTGGCTCCCCGTGTCTATCACTCTAATTAAGACTGCATGCGGTAGCACATTAAACCCAGACCTATTGACTTTGCCAACACTCGTTAGAAATCAGTAAAAGAGCTCTTGATTTCAGAGAGAAATAATGTTGAACCCTATTACCAGGACTAGGGTCTAGATGTAGGTAAAGTACAGTTACCGATTCTAAAATACCGAATTTTACCGATTCGGTATTTTAGAATCGGTAAATGCAATGTAGGAAAAAATGTGGTTAAAATATTTACCGAATCGGTATTTACCGATATGGTTATTCCTGTTCAGGCCCATAGCAATGAATGTGAATTACCGAATCGGTAAATACCGATTCGGTAAAATGGGGAGTCAAGGGTGGCAGGGTGTCACATTGACACCCTGTTGAACCCCTGAATAGTGCTTGTGTGCACATATGGCACACATACATGCCCTAAGAGCATGTATGTCTGCCACTTGGCACTGGTGTAAATGCACAGATTTGCATTTACAGAGGTATTCGTTATTTACCACCAATTAATAGTTGGTGGTAAATAACGAATCCTTAAAGCACAGAAGCACTCTTCAAAGTGCTTCCTACATGTCATTTACTGACTCGGTAAATACCGAATCGATAAATGATCATTCGGTAAATACTGAATCGGTAAATGATGATTCGGCATTTACCGAATCTGTAAATTGGCCACCTACATCACAAAAGCCTAATTCCGGTCGGTAATGGCGCAAATTCGGTAATTTCGGCCAAATCTCCCCAGACGGCACCCCACGTCCAAACCTAAAATGGGGAAAGAGTCAAGGGTGGCAGGGTGTCACATTGACACCCTGTTGCACCCCTGAATAGTGCTTGTGTGCACATGTGGCACACATACATGCCCTAAGAGCATGTATGTCTGCCACTTGGCACTGGTGTAAATGCACAGATTTGCATTTACAGAGGTATTCGTTATTTACCACCAACTAATAGTTGGTGGTAAATAACGAATCCTTAAAGCACAGAAGCACTCTTCAAAGTGCTTCCTACATGTCATTTACTGATTCGGTAAATACCGAATCGATAAATGATGATTCGGTAAATACCGAATCGGTAAATGATGATTCGGCATTTACCGAATCTGTAAATTGGCCACCTACATCACAAAAGCCTAATTCCGGTCGGTAATGGCGCAAATTCGGTAATTTCGGCCAAATCTCCCCAGACGGCACCCCACGTCCAAACCTAAAATGGGGAAAGAGTCAAGGGTGGCAGGGTGTCACATTGACACCCTGTTGCACCCCTGAATAGTGCTTGTGTGCACATGTGGCACACATACATGCCCTAAGAGCATGTATGTCTGCCACTTGGCACTGGTGTAAATGCACAGATTTGCATTTACAGAGGTATTCGTTATTTACCACCAACTAATAGTTGGTGGTAAATAACGAATCCTTAAAGCACAGAAGCACTCTTCAAAGTGCTTCCTACATGTCATTTACTGATTCGGTAAATACCGAATCGATAAATGATGATTCGGTAAATACCGAATCGGTAAATGATGATTCGGCATTTACCACATCTGTAAATTGGCCCCTACATTACAAAAGCCTAATTCCGGTCGGTAACGGCCCAAATTCGGTAATTTCGGCCAAATCTCCCCAGACGGCACCCCACGTCCAAAGCTATTCGGGAACTGCACTGGCTCCCAGTGAGACGCCGCATTCAATTCAAAGCTCTCTGCCTGGTTCACCGATCTATACACGGCAAGGGTCCCGACGACTTCAATAATCTACTGGCCCGATATGTACCCTTGCGTACACTGAGGTCAGCCACCCATGATCTTGTCTGTCAACCCAGAATAAACAGAGCCCGATGGGGGGGAAAGTCCTTTTCCTACCAGGCGGCTAAAATCTGGAACTCGCTACCCCCAGCACTCCATGCCCTAAAATCCAAAATAAGCTTCAGGAAAGATCTAAAGACCTGGCTTTATAATTAATACAATCTGCCTCACGGCCTGCCCTTACTCTCTGTATCCTTAGCGCCTAGACGCCGCGGCATTCGTGCGCTCTACAAGCATTTCAGTCAGTCAGTCAGTCAATTAGGCTTCCGACATCTGGCCCTAGGTCTTCCAGCTAGAGGTCACTCCACAAACAGACAGAAGGAGTGAGTGCCATGCACCCTTCACACCGTGGCAAAGGGCAAACCCACCATCCAAGAGCACAGTGCTACTCTGGTGAGACAAGAAGGTGGCGTTTGTAGCCGGTCGGAATATATCGTTTCATTTGTAGGTTCTCTTCTCTCCTACAGGGCTCTAGTAGGGTTGCCTTGCTACAGTCCCTCCGGCCTGAAATCCAAAGTGCGATGGCGGGACTGCAGTCTAGCCCTTGCCCCTGCCCGAGGATGGACAGGTCAATGTCTGCGCCTGTCCACCCCCTCCCTGCTCACCCGTCGACTGTCCTGCCAAGCCCGCTACCCAAAATGCAAGGCACACGGCTAATGACCGGAATTTAACGAGGAGCCAGGGAGACTGTGGCGGCGGCCCAACTCCCGACGCTAACTTTTATGGCCTCCGCTGAATGAGGCCCCTGTAACACCTTTGGAAAAACTGAGAAAAGATTTGTTTTAGTGCCCTGAGATTGGTTTCCCCCCCTCTCCCCTTAAATAAACGCAGCTCCTCGGTGCTGGCTGAACAAAGGTCCTATTTACCCCGCCGCGCCGCTACACTCTCAATATCTTGCTTATGTTTCAGTTACTTAGAAAAAAAACAGATTTGCTGTTTTTTCCATGAGCGAGTAATTGCCAGCAAGCAGGGGCCTGTCGGGCAGAGCGCCGTCAGGAGAACCTGCCCGCCACCCCGCCAGTCCTGCCCTTCATTTTCCTGACATCTGGTCTTGGATGTATGGGGGGTGACGGTGGGTGGAGACGCTTCAGTCAGACTGTGGAAAAGAGGAACGGGTTGTAGTTAAACTTGCCGGCCTCATAGCATAGGTCAAGAGTTGGAGGAACGGAGTAGCTCTCTGGTGTGCGGAGTTAGTGGGGCTCTGAGCACAGGGAGGGCAGGAGTACTTACTATACGTGGCTCTGGGGGTGGGAGTGTTCATTCTATAAATCCCAGCTCGACTGCCCCCTGTTGTGGTCGAGGCACCACATGAAGGCCTCACTTCCTGGTTCCAATATTTATAGGGATGGGGTGCTGTACAATCCTCTCTCCTGCGTGCTTTGTTGGATTCTGTGTTTATGTAACCTTCATTTTTAGGGGCAGATTTATGAGGCCGTTGCGCCTCTTTGCGCCGCAATTGCGTCACTTTATTTGACGCAACTGCGGCGCAAACAATGCGCCCTAGTTACAACGTGACGCATCTAGGAGATGCGTCACGTTGTAAAGCACTGCGCCATAAGGAGGCGTTCCTGCGCAGGGGGGGGGGGGGGGGGGCGTTCCTGCGCAGGAACGCCTCCTGAAAGTGGCTGAGTGAAATCTATGAGATTTCACTCAGTCACTTTCAGGGCAATGCTGCGTCAAAACCCTGCGCCTGCTTGAAGCAGGCGTAGGTCTTGACGCAGCATTGTGTAGATGGGGCACCCCCGAGCCTTGCTGGAGCTGCGTCGCGCTTGCGACGCAACTCCAGCAATGCGCCACATTTCCGGCACAAATGCGTCACGCATCTGTGCCGTTTTTGCACCATGGTGCGCCGCATTATAAATGTGGCGCACCATGGGTGGCGGAGCTGTGGCGCACTGTGGCGCAGGTTAACTGGCGCATCCCTGGGGATGCGCCAGTTAACATAAATCTGCCCCTTAGTTTGTAATGTTGTATTGTGTTTCCACTGTTCTCTTGTAACGTAACTGGCTCTATAGTACAGCGCTCTGACCCCTTGGGTAATGTCCGCGCTTAATAAAAATGCATTACATAAATAAAAAATAAAAAATAAAAAAATTGCCACACGTGCGGCACACAGTAGGCTCCTGCATAGACGTCCCGGTTGCATAGAGAGTGAAGGGTTGCGTTCCGCGCTCTTTTCGGAATGAATCAAGCGGATTGTAATAGTCTGGAGTAGTCCACCTGAGGGTAAGTGAGTACCCCCAGTGCTATGGGTTTGAAGCTGAATGTAATGAATTCGCTCACGGGCTGCAGAAGGTGCAGCTAGACCTTTTCAGCTTTTATCCCTACCATGATCTGAGTAAAGAGCTCACAGTTGGAATCAAACAGGACCACGCGGCAAATTTATTAAATACCGGTCGCAAAAAGCGGTCACAAAGTGCACACAACTTTTTGCGACTAGTCTTTTATTATACCAACCAGCCTATGTACTTATAGGTCGGTTTGTAAAATATGGATTGACTGAGGTTCTCAGAAGAACCAGGCTAATTAATACTAACGCAGGTAGACATTTGCGATTTCCTGTTATTGACTGCAATTACAGGGATTGGGGTTTGCAGGTGACACCAGATTATCATCCCTGTTATTGCATATTAAAATGGAAAACTTTTTTTTAAAAGCAATTTACTTGAAATTGGTAGGACAGCTTTTTTTTTAAAGCATTTTTAAAAAAACATTAATGAAAGTTGACAGTGGTCCACTGGACCACGGCCTACTCCTCCTGAAATTGCCATCCTGATTCCCAAAGGGAAAAACGCTGCAAAGGGGACCCCACCTGCTTTGCAAATCATTTATCAGCCCAAATTAGGAGTCAGTAACTGATCAATGGTTCGTGACCAGAATTATAGTTGCAACCCATTATACATCTCTTGTCGATGGATGTATGACATTACAACGCATGCTTTTACCACGCATGCCTTTACATCGCAAGTTTTACAACGCATGCTTTTACAACGCATAGTGTTGAGGGGTGCTGGATAGTGAATAGTTTAATTTACTATTCTAACTCCAGTCCCCGTGGATAGTAGGGAAGGTGTTGGATAGTAAATTAAATCTATTCCCTATCCTAGAGCGCCCCCCAGCGCAATGCGTTGTAATGGAATGCGTTGTAATAGTTGCGTCGGAAAGGCTCTGCGTGGTAAAAGTTGCGTTGTAAAGGATGTTCCCCCTTGTCGATTCACAATTTGGAAAGAGTGCCCCAAACGTGTCTTCCAAATTTCAATTTGTTACGGATTTCTAAACTTGTTTTGCATACCAGAAAACCATTTCCATGTCGTGAAATGGATTTAGTGCCCACGTACAGTGATTTACAGATTGCAGAAGTTTAGCGAATCGCTGGGTTTGCAACCAGTAATTCACTTAGTACATCTGGCCCTGCATTTCTAACCAGACTGAAGACAGGTGTCCACAGTGTTTGATTTGTAAAAGAAAGAATGCCTGTTCCCAATGCTCTGCTCCGATGGTGCTATTAAAAATCGGTGCACAGAATACCACGGCTGCATAGTCTTGAATTCACCTCTTTAATCCCAATCCACTGCCAGACACTGCTGCCTCTTCATCTCGCTCTTGCCGGTTCTTGTTTTCTCTCTTTGTGCCAGTGTTTCCGTCTTTCTCTTCCTCTGTCTTTTTACTTTGTGTGTTTTTCTCTCTCTTGCTCGTGGTAAATATCTGATGAGGAAAAATAAGTGCCAGTCCCCAAAATGAGTGCCGATGGGCCCCATCGGCAACCACCAGCACAGATTAAGCACTGGGTGTCTATGGAGGGGAAAAATGAGGAGAAGGAGTGGGCCTTTTCTATCCCATGCATTGCTAACAGCTCTTTTTTAGCCTGGTTAATTGGAGGAGGCTGTGGAAATTCAAAGATTCCCTTAGATGAGGCACAAAGACCACATTTATGAAGTAGTCTAGAAGTTCTGCCAGTTTGATAGATAGCTCTATACCCTCTGCATAGGAAAGACAGCTAAACAGGTAACGTAATATCATAAAGATCACCACAGCAAAATCACAGTTCGGGTACATCTCCGCCCGTCAAAGTTCTTTGTTAACATCTTTGTTTTATACAGTTACCACATGAAATATCCAGGAAATAGGGGCTGGAAGTATTCAAATAGTTGGTGGTGGGACAATACGCACTAAAAATTCTTAGGTCCTGCAAGCTGCATTTGTATAAAGGCTCAATCATAAAAAGTCCCCGAAAGATCCATTAACTAATGCATCCAAGAAAAGCTCATGTATAGTTTATCAGGGAGGGAGGACTCGGAGTTCCGTGTACAGCTATTTCCGGGTTAAAAAATGATCAAGGAGTCCACATCCGACAGGAGTGCTAAAAGACTTCCTATAGGGATCCACATCCAAGTGAGCTCCAAAAATTAGGCAGGATGAAAGAAGTTACACCTCCAGAAAGCACTAAAGTGTATGTAACAATAACACTTTGTGGGATGGAAATGTCCAACGCATGACACAGGAGCACGTGCTACCCTGCCCTAGGTTAGACTCCCGGTGAAGTTACTGAACTTCGCTGTAGGTTTTTGATATTTGTCTCAGTCAAACCAACAATCACACATGGTCTCTTAAAGCCTCCTCATTAAATCAACCTAGACCCAGAGCATGGAAATGGCCTCCAAAATCCACCCATATGGAGAGTGACTTCTATGCTCTTGACAGGCTGAAACAATAGCACTGGTGGTAGCATTGATTTTGGTGGGAAGGGATAGACCGTTTTAGATGTCACCTTATGGGGAAAGATGCCTTGTAGTCTTTCCTGTTAAACAATTCTGCTACTTTCACTGAACTATCCCTTTTCCCTTCTGTGTGGGCTATGGATGGAGAGTATGCATATACTTTGGAGTGTAAGGTAGTGTGCATGGCGCCTATGTTTGACTGATGGGGACAGGAATCCATATTGATATTTTTTGTGTGTATGACAAATAAAAATGCAGGCCTGAAGTAAGGCTGTCCGGCCCTTTGTTCAAGTTGAGGACAGGCGATGGACTATTCCTGAACCTTCTCCAAAATATGCCACTGTAGTTGGACTCCCCCCATCTGCGAGGTGGCAGATAGTATCCTTTGCTATTTAGGAGCAAGTCATTAAACCCACTCAGGAAGTGTCACTATAGTCAGGTTTCAGTAGATATTAAGTGCAGAAACTATACCCTGTCCTTTGGAGATTAGCCTTCATGTACCCTGTCAGAGCACTTGCAGCTCTGCTCCCTTGTCCTGCGACACCTGCGCATCAGGACTGTGGCTAGACAACACGAGAATAAATACTTGGCAGATTCTGCTTGCAGTGCCACGAATTCTCCGGACCAGGAATAGGAGTAACACACTAGTTTGTCTGACAAGGCTATTGGGCTCAATGACTAGAATCTTTGATTTCCAGCTTCCTTTCCAAGTTAGGAACTGAAATTGGTCACGAATCCGACCTAGAAGTCTCCCGAAGGAAGGAGTTTGGAGGTACCCAGCTTTCTTGAAGCAAATCCCACAGCCATGTTGCCCAATGAATAATGAGCTGTGGTGGAAGGACACATAATATCTAACATCAAGACTACATGTCATCCAGAGGGAGGATCAGTCTCGCTAGGATCTCTGTGGGCAGCCGCCACTGTGCTCAGTGGTCCCAAAAGGACTTCAAGATCACTCAGTTCTATTCGTCCTGGTTATTAGCGCGGTTGAAGCTTTGCCACCCAAGTGCATATCCATGAACCAATGGCAGAGATTTTTCCATGGCTGGACTGGAAAACTAAGGGCAGCCCTGGTTCAAATGCTAAAACCTGCCCCTCTCCCTTTATCTCCCTGCAGAATCTCTTTTTCCACCCACCTCTCTTTTTCTCTTCTCTCCTCTCTCTTCTTCCTCCAGGTGGGCTTTTTCTCTACCTTCTCTCTCTTTTTTTTCTTCCCAAGCCTCCCCGACCCTGTTGTAATTAACCACAGGGAGCTGGGTAAAGTGACATAGGCACCAGGAACAGCCCTGGGCTTTCAAAACCCACATTTCAAGGGCTCCAACCCACTGGGAAAATGCTTAGTGGAATAAAAGACCTGTCTGGTCATCGATATTTCACTTTGAAACACTAACTCCCGTGAGCCTTTGCACCCTCCTCTCATATCCCCTAGACCAGGGGTACTCATAGTACGGCCCGCGGGCCGGTGGCGGCCCGGCAAGCCTTCCTTGGCGGCCCGCCAGACCTTGCAGACATGTACCAGTTTAAAAAAAAAAATCAAGAGTTTTAGTAAACACCGACTCAGAGAGGCTCTGCTCTAGGGGGGCCGGGAAATTCCAGCCATAGAGTGGAGCTGCAGGGGCCTCAGAAGAGGTGAAACAGAACAAAGCCTCATTAACGATTTAATGGTCTTTTAAAGACCTGTGAAATGCTCCGGCTGTGTGCGCGCCAGGCAAGCTGACTCATCCCGGGCTGCCACAGAGGAGGGGGGGGAAAGGGGGGGGTTGTTGGACAATTACAGTGATCAGGACAAACCCCGTGACTGATTGAACTGATCCACTTGGAGATCACTCTGCACAGCCTCGAGTAGCATTTGTTTTATCGACACTGAAGGGATGAAAGTCTGAATCAGCCCAGCCTTATTTGGAATCTCTGCCCTCCGCATTACACCTGATCTCTGCTGCAGTGGTCCAGCCAGCTCTCGTGCACCCTCTACATTAGGGAGTCACTAATAATGTGCTGCAGATTTTGGGAAGGCTGGGGAAGGTGGTTCGATGTGTGCAGCAAATAGCTCTTGCTTTTCGTGATATTTCTAATAGAATTAATACACCTTGCCTAGACAGAGATAGGGAGACAGAGATGGAGAGAGAGGGCGAGGGAGGGAGATACAGAGGGAGGGAGAGTCAGGGGAGGTTGAGGGAGTGAGAGAGGCAGGGGAGGGCGAGGGAGGGAGTGAGAGAGGGAGGGGGAGAGTCAGGGGAGGGTGAGACAGAGGGAGGGAGAGACAGGGGAGGTTGAGGAAGGGAGAGTGAGGGCGAGAGAGGGAGAGTCAGGGAAGGGAGACAGAGGGAGAGCCAGGGGGGTGAGGAAGGTAGAGAGAGGGAGAGTCAGGGGAGGGAAAGAGAGGGAGAGTCAGGGGAGAGGGAGGGAGGGAGGGAGAGCCAGGGCAGGGTGAGGGAGAGGGAGAGTGAGAGTCAGGGGAGGGCGAGGGAGGGAGAGACAGAGGGAGGGAGTGTGAGGGGAGGGAGGGAGGGAGGTAGAGAGAGGGAGAGTCAGGGGAGGGAGAGAGAGGGAGAGTCAGGGGAGAGGGAGGGAGAGACAGAGGGAGGGAGAGACAGGGGAGGTTGAGGAAGGGAGAGTGAGGGCGAGAGAGGGAGAGTCAGGGAAGGGAGACAGAGGGAGAGCCAGGGGGGTGAGGGAGGTAGAGAGAGGGAGAGTCAGGGGAGGGAGAGAGAGGGAGAGTCAGGGGAGAGGGAGAGGCAGGGCAGGGAGAGGGAGAGTGAGAGTCAGGGGAGGGCGAGGGAGGGAGAGACAGAGGGAGTGAGTGTGAGGGGAGGGAGGGAGGGAGGGAGAGTGAGGGGAGGGAGGTAGAGAGAGGGAGAGTCAGGGGAGGGAGAGAGAGGGAGAGTCAGGGGAGAGGGAGGGAGAGACAGAGGGAGGGAGAGACAGGGGAGGTTGAGGAAGGGAGAGTGAGGGCGAGAGAGGGAGAGTCAGGGAAGGGAGACAGAGGGAGAGCCAGGGGGGTGAGGGAGGTAGAGAGAGGGAGAGTCAGGGGAGGGAGAGAGAGGGAGAGTCAGGGGAGAGGGAGGGAGCGAGGGAGAGCCAGGGCAGGGTGATGGAGAGGGAGAGTGAGAGTCAGGGGAGGGCGAGGGAGGGAGAGACAGAGGGAGGGAGTGTGAGGGGAGGGAGGGAGGGAGAGTGAGGGGAGGGAGAGAGAGGGAGAGTCAGGGGAGAGGGAGGGAGGGAGAGCCAGGGCAGGGTGAGGGAGAGGGAGAGTGAGAGTCAGAGGAGGGCGAGTGAGGGAGAGAGAGGGAGGGCGAGTGAGGGGAGGGCGAGGGAGGGAGAGACAGAGGGAGGGAGAGTGAGGAGAGGGCGAGGGAGGGACAGAGGGAGGGAGTGTGAGGGGAGGGAGGGAGAGTGAGGGGAGGGAGGTAGAGAGAGGGAGAGTCAGGGGAGGGAGAGAGAGGGAGAGTCAGGGGAGAGGGAGATAGGGAGGGAGAGCCAGGGCAGGGTGAGGGAGAGTGAGAGTCAGGGGAGGGCGAGGGCGAGGGAGGGAGAGACAGAGGGAGGGAGAGTGAGGGAGGGAGAGACAGAGGGAGGGAGTATGAGGGGAGGGTAGGAGTGTGAGGGGAAGGAGGAAGAGAATCAGGGGAGGGAGAGGGAGAGAGAGAGAGAGAGTCAGGTGAGGGCGAGGGAGAGAGAGAGAGAGAGAGAGAGGGAGAGTCAGGGGAAGGCGAGGGAGGGAAAGAGAGTCGGGGAAGGAGAGAGAGGGAGAGTCAGGGGAGGGGAGGGAGGCAGAGGCATAAGGAGGGAGGGAGACAAAGGGAGGGAGGGAGGGAGAAAGAGGGTGAGAGGGAGAGAGAGAGGAAGACAGGGAGAGAGAGGGAGGGAGACAGTTAAAGAAAGGGAGGGAGACAGTTAGAGAAAGGGAGACGGAGAGAGGGAGGGAGACAAAGACAGGGAGGGAGACCAAGAGAGGGAGGGATACAGAGAGAGGGAGGGAGATGGAGGGACGGAGGGAGGGAGGGAGGAAGTGAGGGAGACAGAGAGAGAGGGAGAGAAAAAGAGAGGGAGGGAGAAAAAGAGAGGGATGGAGAGAAAGAGAGGGATGGAGAGAAAGAGAGGGATGGAGACAGAGAGGGGAGGTAGAGAAAGAGAGAGGGAGGAAGACAGAGAGAGGGAGGGAGACAGAGAGGGAGGGAGACAGAGAGGGAGGGAGGGAGACAGAGAGAGGGAAGGAGACAGAGAGAAGGAGGGAGACAGAGAGAGGGAGGGAGACAGGGAGGGAGGGAGACAGAGAGGGAGGGAGACAGAGAGGGAGGGAGACAGAGAGGGAGGGAGGGAGACAGAGAGAGTGAGGGAGACAGAGAGAAGGAGGGAGACAGAGAGAGGGAGGGAGACAGGGAGGGAGGGAGACAGAGAGGGAGGGAGGGAGGGAGACAGAGAGAGTGAGGGAGACAGAGAGAGTGAGGGAGACAGGGAGGGAGGGAGACAGAGAGAGTGAGACAGAGTGAGTGAGGGAGACAGAGAGAGTGAGGTAGATAGAGGGAGTGAGGGAGACGAGAGAGGGAGGGACGGAGAGAGAGAGAGAGAGAGAGAGAGAGAGGGAGGTAAAGAAATAGAGAGAGGGAGGGAGGAAGAGAAAGAGAGAGAGGGAGGGAGACAGAGAGAGAGAGAGATATGTGTGTATGCTCGGTCTGGTGGCTCAGTGGACAAAGACATCCGCTGCCAGGGCCTGTGTTCAACCTCATGGTCACAGGTTTTTTTTTGTCTCTAGCCCTGCCCCCTCTCACACTGACCACGCCCCCACCGGTGCGGCCCTCGGCCACAAACTACACTGTAAATTTGGCCCCTTAGAGAAAGTTTGTGAGTACCCATGCCCTAGACTATAAAGTCCTGTCATACTGGCTAAAGTCAACTGCACTTGGCAATTTTATGGATCACACCCTTGAAATACCCTGCGTAGAAAATCCTAACTGTGCTCAGGGTTTTAAAAGATGTTACCCAACTCTTCGCTACTGTGGCACTTTTGTCCACATAAAGACACTATCACTTCCAGTTTGTGACCTTTAAGCACTTATTCCTATGGATCTGCTGCTGTGTAGCAATGCACTTTTCTGTTTAGATGTTAGTGCTTTGCAGCGAAGGAAGACACAGTAGATCCTGCCATGGTAGGGCAGAGTTTGCGCCAGGAAGTCAAACTTTGGTGAGGGCCCAATCTCCCTTTTACAATGTGGCACCATCAGAGATTCTTCCTGCCTCTGAATATGCCCTCCAAAAATCTCGGTACTGGGAACCCAAAGCAAACCTGAAAATTTTGTCGGTCCTACCCTCAGGGTGTCCAGGGAGGTGGGTGACAAGTGTCAAGCACTGCTGTTTAATAAAACCGGCCCAACCCTTGCAGCCTTTCGGGCAAACGCTTGATGGCCGCTACGGCTAGTACAGCTCTGCTGTATTGTCTCTCTGAGAAAAACTTGTTTAGGAGGGAACACAAAATGAATTAGGGGCTAGAATCAAATCTGCAACACTGCCTCTGATTGTTAGCTTGGAGAAAAGTTACATCTTCCCTGTCTTTCTAAAATGGCTATTCCAAACCCAAGAGTGAGTGGATTGTTCACACATTCTAAAGACATTGTGCCATGGCCAATTGATAGTTGTTTGTGGATCGAGAAAACCCTGGGCTAAACACTGTAGACCATGGGTACTCACAAACATTTTCCCGGGGGCTGCAAAATGTTGTCTATGGTGTGACCGAGAGCCGCACTGATGCCAGCGGGGGGTGTAAAGTGAGAGTAGGGGAAGCAAAGCTTGTACCCTTAGTACCGTCTTTAAAAATTAAGGTGTTTCTAAAGTTAAGGGATTAGTTACTTCCTTTCCCCAACAGCATATTAACCTTTAAATAAGTGTTTGCTGTATATTTAGCATTGTTTTCCATGTTAGTGTTGAGTCGAGTAAACAGCAGCACAGTGCTGATGCGGCCCAGGGGGCCGCATTTAAATTTCAGGAGTGCCGCATGAGGCCCCCGGGCCCTACTTTGTGTATCACTGCTGTAGGCAGTGGTTTGGGTATTGTGAAAATCCCATGACAAACTCCATTGGCAGCGACTACTGTATTAGGGAGTTACGGCTGGGAGGACCAAAGACTCTCACATTCAGGGATATTCTGGAGCAGGTTGAGCCATGAAGAACCACACATGTCAAGGCCCGGGTCTGGAAGGACTAAAGAAACACCTCTGGCGATAATTAGGAGCAGATGAGACCCTGAAGCTCACACTGAAGGCGCCCCATACTCCTTGGACTTTGGTGCATTTAACAGTCTTTGGTCTTTTATTTGGAATTGTCACGATTGGGTGTGTGATGTAGACATCACAAGGGCCCACTAGTGTTTTGACTGAGGCTAATCATGCAATCCAAAAAGCCTAATCTAGACCATCTCATGGTCACAATCAACCCAGACCATGTGCATTAATGGGCCAGTGGACTCATATACTTTTGTGGCACCACAGCGGTCTAAATCAGGGCAAAAAGACAAGCCAGGCTCTGAGCCAGATATACATACTTAAGATGAAAGGAACTGCATTTATATCAACAACAAATATGGACAGCTCCGTTTTATCTATACCTTTGAGGTATTAAAATACTCCCTTCTCGCTTACAGCTTTAAGTCTTTGCCTTGGTATCATAAGATTCCCAGTCTAGACCCACCTGAATGGTTTGACTCTATAGCGTGGTCAATAATGTCGACCCAGCATCGAGTATATCGCCTCCCACTACATCATCATGGCATTTGAATATTATTTGTAACTCTACATTGTATACCAAACCCTATAAACTATTGCATTAATCTATTATACGTACGTGTGCTTTAACTGTGGCACGGCAGTGTAATATTATTGTCATGCTATATAACCCATTTGATATAGCAGGGACATACTAAATATCCTCCCTCTTGCTTTTTTCATTCAAACAATACTGATTTTAATCCTTGTACTGATATTTAATTATTCCAGAGGTACACCACCATAGTATCTGTTTGAACAATATGCGGCCTGGTTTTATTCTTCTACAGATATGTCCTCCGGACACGAAACTTTAATTGTGGCATCTACAGGACAAAACAACCATGGAGTGGCCTCCTGATCTGGGCATAGACTAGCTGTGGCCTGCAGTCCAGGTCCCGGTACAACCGCCCACATGACGCAGCCGGAAATAGACCCAAACCTTTGGACAAGGCCTCAATCAATGGCGGCAACAGACCTTTCCCTGTGTGCTCCAACGTGCTCTCCTGTCTGTCCCTCCGAGGTGAAGAGACGCGTCTGCCAGGAGGAGCTGGGTGGATGCGGCCCCTGGGGGAAAGGATCGTCAGGACAGTAGGTGTGCCCAGAACAAAGGGCGGGGTGTAGAAATCTTAATCCAGGATTTAAGAAGAAAAAAAAACACAGCACAAAACGAAACAAAAAAAAAAACTGGAGGTGCCAGTCGAGTTACTTTACGAGCCAGGAGGAGTTCCTGGCCCCGGCGCTTTCGGCTCGGCGATGTGCGTGTGGGTATTTTGAGTAAACACTGTGTTGCGAAGGTTAATGGATTATGGCAGAGATGGAAGTGAGGACTGTATTTATCCACATACCAGACAGACGGGAGGGGAAGGCTACTTGTGACATGCTGCCTGTCAGTGCGGGGTGACAGCTGGTGACCTTTCCACCTTCCTCCGTCACTCCCCACCGCCCTCTCTCTCTTCCTGAACTCACCTTTCAAGTCAGCATTGGCTTCTGAGACGTCTGTCTCGAGTTTATAAATGTTCTTTACTTGTTTCACAAGTATTGTTTTTCTTCGTGCCTTCCTTCCCACATCTAGTGCATCTTCTTGTGTCCCTCGCCATCTCTATTCTGATATCTATTTGTGTACCTCACTTCTATCTGTTCGCTTCTCGCCTCTCTTCTCCCACCTTCTTCTGTCCGCTTTTCTTGCCTCATCCCTTTTCTTTCTCTTTCTGTGCTATCATCTACCTGAGCACACCTTCTCTTCCAGTATCCCTATCATCTACTTTCATCTGCCCGCGTTTCTCCACTCTCAACCACTGTTTCTCCACTTTCACCATGTGTCACTTATCTCATTTATTCTCCATGTACGTTTAGCTTCTTGTAACTCTTCTTTTTCCTGTTTGTGTCTCACAATGCTTACCTTCTTGTATTTCTCTACTTTTATCTTTTGCTATAATCTCCTTATTTAACTCTACGTTCATGTACTTATCTATTTTCTCAAATTATATGTATTTCTATTCACGTTATTGCTCTTAATTCAAACTTTATTCTCCCTTGTCTAATCGTCTCACCTGTTTGCATTTCTCCATCTTCATTTTGTGTCTTCCCTCTTTGGTGGTGTCTTCACTCTCTCTGCTTTCTTCTTGTGTCTTTTTCCCCTCGTTTCCTTATCTATCTGTACTTTCATGTTATTGCCTCTGTTATCTTACCCCAGTGCCTATATAATTTCACCTGCTTCGTTTCTTTCCCCTGTCTTTGACTTGTATTCACACATTGTGCCTCTCTGGTCTCAACATGCGTCTTTCTGAAGGACTTCGGGCCCTGTACAAGTGAAAGACATGCTCCTGTGTGCTTATCACTGGGACCACAGATAACAGGCGCACGGATACTCAATTTAGTCAAACACATATTCGATATACAGACTTAAAGATGAAGCTAAGAGTTTCAGTATTGGGTGTACATGTAGGAGGCATGAATAGACATCACCCCTAGTGGTACTGGTAACGTCTGTACCTCACTAGTCAGAATATGTTGCCACAAACCACCTAGGCATTCATGGGCCACCAAGAAAGTATATCTCCACTGCATAAAAGTAGGAGCACTTTAGGCGATCCCTAGCCATGCTAACACTCCCTAGTCTCCTACCGGTATCGAATTTCACCTGGATATATATATCAGACACAACAGGAGCATTCTAAGGGAACTATCAAAAAGTTTCAGGGCGGTACATTTGAGATTTTAAATACTGGATGTTCTTAAACTCTTCTTGCACCTCTTATCTCAAGTTTACTTTCTTATTCTTGTTTCTCTGCTGTCTGCTTGTGTTCCTTGCCTCTCATCTTGTATCCTTGCTTTAATCATCTGTTGTCTCTTCACTGCTTGTGGCTGTTTATTTTTGTCAGTATGTATTAATCCACATTCACCTCGTGACTCTCTGTTTTTGTCTTTTATTTGTCTTTTATTTCTTTTGCCTCTACTCTCCTCTGCTATTTTCTCTGCTCTCGTCCTTTGTCTATTTAGGTATCTCTACTTTCATGTGCTTGCCTCTCTCTACTTTCATCTTGTGTTTCTAGCTGCGCTATATCATCTTCTGTCTCTGCCCTCACTTCTGTGTTGTGTCTCTCCTCTCACCTGTTTGTGTGTCTGTACTCTTTTTTCTCATGTGTCCCTGATTGCATCATCTTGTGTCCCTCCATGCTGTCATCATATGTTGTCTCTTTACCACCAGGCTTGATTTTAATCTAATCTTTGTGCGTCCACATACAGTCAACATCTTGTGCCTCCCTGCTCTCATTTTCTTTTTTATTTCCTCAACCATAACCTCTTCTATTTCTCTACTAACATTCCGGTTACTTTTCTGTCACCTCCATGTGTCTTTCTAATGTCCACGCCTAGTGTCTCACTCAGCATCTCCCCACGTGTTCCTCTTAGTCTCTCCTCTCTTTTAGGGTGCTATCATTATCATCTCAAGTCATTCATTTACCATTACACCGCATCCCTGTATACAGGAAATGTTAGCATGAAAAATGTCCAATACAAATTGCCTAAAATAAATTACTCAGTGGACTCTAGTGCTGTCTCTGCATTTCCCATAAGACTGCTTGCACCTCCAAGCTGCCCCCCATCCTCATTTCAGGCAAAGACTGCTGAACGATCCAAGGTGGGGTCTGTGCTCACGGCATAAAGGTTATGTACTTCTGTTTTTCCTATCAACTTCATATATTTCTCTTTCTTCTTTCCCTTTGCCCCGTCGCTCCTTCCTTATTTTGTGTGTTTAATCGTCCATAGCATGTTCAGCTTTTCCAAACCAAAAACCAGTACATAACTAGAAGCATAAAAACGATTAAAATTTGAAACACACAGGTTTCTCCACACAAGCTAGGGTGGTTGTTCAACTTTGCATGTCTAGCCTTCCTGGCATAAACAACTGTTTGTCTTGCTGCCACTTTAGTTAATGAACTCATTTTATTTTCTCAAAGTCAGTCAGTAAAACATAAAATATTGGATGGGAGCTTCATTTCTGCTGAGGTGCTTGGGAATATACTCTAAATATGTAGGGCAAAGTTGAGGTGTGTTATTAAGTTATCAAAGTCTAACGAAGGGAGGGGCTTCGATCACATCAAGATCTAGCATACATGCTCCAAATAATCTAATAAATGTATATGGGGTATGCAGTTCCTAAAGAAGAATGAGTGTCTATGTGGGTCAACAACTATTCCATAGGGTATGCAGGGGTCGTGACCCTGTAAGAATCATATGCCCTCACACACCTGGATAGGAAAAGCTTTAATGCTTCTGAGTCGGCACACGAGGGTAGGTCATCCAGAGAGCCGGTCCTGGGCAAACTCAAGCAAATGGCGTGCTATTTTACACAACTCGAGGAGTCTCGAATTTTACCAAGTTTGGGTCATCGCTAAATAAATCAATGCTGAAACGAAAGTATGTGTGATTGGGAGAAATTCAATGAAACCATACATTAAAACTCTAAATACTAAGTGGATCAGGTTGATATTGGTCCTGATGACTAGCTACAAGATACATTGTTATGACTATGCAGAAGCTAGAAACATGTTGACCTATAGCTATCTGAGATAACTAAACTCTAATAAATAGCACCATTCATTTTTTACATAGGTAAGAGGACTTATTCATTAAAGTTTTTCCTGAGAAGTACCTCTTTTCCCATTTTTATCTTCACACTTTCACACCTCAACACCAAATCTACTCCTTAAGCCCCCACACCCGTACTTCACCAAATGGCAGACAGGAAGCTCTCCAGCAAAGAACCCCCATTGAGAGTGCCCATCGTGCATTGCAGTGCCGGCCCGACGAGGAGCAAATGCTGTATGATGAAGCATGACACCAATCCAAATGTGTGAGAGCATTTGATTCTTGTAGGGTCACGTCCCCTGCATACACTACAGAATAGTTGTTGACCCACATAGACACTCATTCTTCCTTAGGAACTGCATACCCCATATACATTTATTAAGTTATCAAATCCATGCAATATGGAGAAAATTCTCCATACTTTTGGAGTAGAGTAATTGTGCATGTTTAATTCTTTATGGTGCATGACACAACTAATTTAAAGAGTATCGGACTATAATTGATATGTTTGATCGTGTGGAGTGCATATATTCACCCTCTAGATGGATATGATTAACAATGTTGTCTATTTGGTTTTCAGAAAATTCCTGGTCTCATGAAATTAGGTGACAAGTAAGGCCACTTCATGACCTTATCACATCATAGTTTACTAATAAGCAGGATTGACTGATGGTGTCAGTGTTAGTAGGCATCTCAGTCCTGGAGAAGGCCAAAGATCCTAAGTGGCAATAGATGACTGGCCAAAACATGTTGACTGTGTAGGGAGATGATTGTACGATAATACCCCCAAGACCATCTCAATTAGTGTTTTTAACCCTACCTAGGAGAGACAGAATGCATTAGTAGGGATACTTGTAAAGTCGTTTTAATGAGACGTTGCACAGTGGATCCATTTTGAGTGTTTTTAAAACTGAAAAATTCATTGTTGCCCCCAGGTGTTGGTTACACAGGGTGTGTAGAAGCATGCCATATGACAAAGCATGCCACTATTAGTTGGTGAGGGCACTTTTATCCCATACATGGATCCCTGGAGAGGGTGTTAATCTTTGATTCTTACCTCCTCATCCCTTTTGTGTGTGTCTGATTTACAGTTTGGGAGGACAGTTGAGGAGCTGTACCTATTGCCCCTTCTTTTGTGTGTATAGGCCATATGATTAACAAGCTTTCTGTGTCTGATATGCTACAATTGGTAAAATCAGACACAGAACCAGATGGGTTAGAAACATCACTATAGTAAAACAGAGCTTTGCCTTTCAAGGTGCTAGAAGCCTAGCTTCCCTAGAGAACCATACCATTGTCAATCATACCAACCATTGCGAGAATCAAGAGGGAGAGAGAGGACCAGAAAGCTAGTCCAGATCCCCGGTTTATATGTATGGATATCAAAAGGAGACTAGCTCTAGATTGGGTTAATCTGACATTAATATGATAGATTACTATTAATTACATAGCGACTCAGTATTGTCTTGCCAAGTGGCAGTGGCACCTGTTGGGTGTCTTTAGAAAGCCCTCACCCACCAACCTAGTTGGTGGCATGCTTCATCATCGGGCCCACCCAGTGACACCTAGCGTGTCCCGGGTGTGCTTCGACGCCTGATTACAGCGGAGCAGGTATGTCACTGTGTGTGCGGTGTGGGGTGTTAAGGTATGTGAAATTAAAACGGCTTGGCGGATGGTCCCTGGGGTGAGGATACTTTATTAAAAGGGCCTCCGTCAGCGGTTAAAAATAAGGCTGTGGGACGTTAGAGGCGGGTTACGACCTCCTACGTCCTTAAGTTGTCAACATGTTTCAGCCAGTGTCTTATACTAATCTGGCTTTCTTCAGGACAATAAAATTATGTGTAGGTTAAAATAGGGGTTGTACCTGTCCTCAATGTTAAATGTACAGGTGATCTTGAGAAGGGAATCCCCCCTCTCACAGTTAGATACACTTTAGGGCGTGTAGACACATAGACTACACTACACAACCCCTATTTTAACCTACACATAATTTTATTGTCCTGAAGAAAGCCAGATTAGTATAAGGCACTGGCTGAAACATGTTGACAACTTAAGGACGTAGGAGGTCGTAACCCGCCTCTAACGTCCCACAGCCTTATTTTTAACCGCTGACGGAGGCCCTTTTAATAAAGTATCCTCACCCCAGGGACCATCCGCCAAGCCGTTTTAATTTCACATACCTTAACACCCCACACCGCACACACAGTGACATACCTGCTCCGCTGTAATCAGGCGTCGAAGCACACCCGGGACACGCTAGGTGTCACTGGGTGGGCCCGATGATGAAGCATGCCACCAACTAGGTTGGTGGGTGAGGGCTTTCTAAAGACACCCAACAGGTGCCACTGCCACTTGGCAAGACAATACTGAGTCGCTATGTAATTAATAGTAATCTATCATATTAATGTCAGATTAACCCAATCTAGAGCTAGTCTCCTTTTGATATCCATACATAATCATACCAACCAACCATACATGCCTTCACCCAACCCATGAGATCAAGCCTAATAAAGATACAAAGAGGACAATGAACGAGGCTCAGAGATTGAAGCCCCACGGAGAGTATAGCATAAGACTCTACAAAATCACAGTGTCTCTTCACAATAACATGTGCTCCCCCCAATCCTTTTTAAAAGCTTGCAGGGGCAGAATATCCAGTCACCTGGAGGCTTGGGAGGAATTGAACGCAGATCTATGGGTGTTGGCCTAAATCCAATACCCCAAACTAAGATGCGAGCAATCATCTTTCATCCGTGGATGAAGAGGTACTCACTGTGCTCATGGAGGGCGCCATAGATATGGTTTCAGGGAGTGAAAACATACAAGGGTTCTATTACAGGTACTTTCTTGTAAATAAAGGTGTGAGTTAGATACCCATCCTGGAATAAACAAAGACTCGCAAACCCAATTCTTCAGAAAGGTAACATTACAGTAAATTATCACCTCAACTCCAATGACCCACAAAATGCATATTTCCATTTATGTATTCATGTAGGTCCAGATAAAATCGGTATTCCACAATAGGCAACCATCAGCATATATTTTAGAGATCAGCTTCAAGTCAACACCAAGGTCTTCTCCTAATACAAGGTCCAAATGATTGCTCTTCTCAGAAACTAAAGAATATACAGGTTTCACATTCAGCCTACCAGCATTTCGAGGTACTTGCAACAAAAGAGACACAGAAAGTGGTAAACATTTTTTCCAGGTGCCTATTGGTACTCGCAATATGTGTGGAGGAACTTAAAGTTTCCAGATAAGCTTGTACGGCTTTCTGGTTTATAAAAGAAAGTCCTCTGCAGACATCATTCCAAGACTTCACAATGATGGTTAGGGTTGTGTAGAATCTGGAGTCCCAAGATAAACTAAGCACAGTCCACATCGAGGTCAGGCTAGCAGACAAAGAATCTGGCAACACTTATAGAGACAATGGTATTTGCCTGGTGGAGATAGTGTCCTCTGTAAGTCATCCATCATTAAATCCTCATTTCCATACGTGTGGGCATAATGCATAATCATGCCAGGTTGCACAAGAGTGCTTTGAAGATCAATAGTTGTGGAAGTGGGAAGACAGACTGAACCATTTCAGATTAAATCTACAAGTTTCGCTGTATTGGTGCCAGGGAATAACTTATTTTGGGGCACAGTTTCAGAGTCACTACCTGACCCAGATGATTATGATTAACACTTCCAAGTTGGATTTTAAAGTTGAACCAGAATAACTGACTTCTCAATGGAAATGGTTCTAACACATGCATTTGCTAGAGCTAAGACCCTATGCCTCTAACTCTAAATTCTTCTTTCATCATTCTCGACAAAGATCACATTGATCAAAGCAGATAACACTACCACCACAGCTATCTGAGCAACAGAGAGGAGTGGAGTCCAGGATTGTATCACCGGATGCTCAGTCAATTCAGCAATTGCTCCTACTGGGGATTTCACAGACTGGATGCTCAGTCAATTCAGCAATTGCTCCTACTGGGGATTTCACAGACTGGATGCTCAGTCAATTCAGCAATTGCTCCTACTGGGGATTTCACAGACTGGATGCTCAGTCAATTCAGCAATTGCTCCTACTGAGGATTTCACAGATAATATCAATGGATTTTTCATGTATGCGGAACTAACAAGTACGCACAATATTCAAGCATCTCTCAACAGTTAAGTTCTTGCAGACATATTTCTTTATCATTTCCCACCAACTCCCCTTCCAGTTCGCCACCTATCAGATATTCAAGATCAAGCAGCACAAGGTGAAAATAATTCTAATTTCTTCAAAATGGCAGTCGTTGTTATTCAGACATCCTTCCTCTGTTGCATTAACCAGGCTAGAGACTCTTATGCAGACTACATCTCCTGAATACTCTAGCTCACAATCACTGAATTTGACAACCTGAAACCTGTGCACTTAGAGTATGTTTATTTAGAACTTCCACAACTCCACAAGTAAATCTTATAAAAGGGCAAAGATACAACTGCCGGAGCTTTGTGTAAATGGTAGAGCTCCTTTATGCAGTGTTTGGAGAGACATGGTGTTAATAGGACACGCCAGAGGTATACACCCGTTACAACGCATCTTTTACTCCGCACTACCATTACAACACGACTTTTACTCCGCATACCATTACAACGCATTGCGCTGGGGGGCGCTCTAGGATAGGGAATAAGTATAATTTACTATCCAACACCTTCCCTAGGGTCCACGGGGACTGGAGTTAGAATAGTAAATTATACTTACCACTATCCAGCACCCCAAAGCGCTATGCGTTGTAATGGTATGCGTTGTAAAAGTCGCGTTGTAACGGTATGCGGAGTAAAAGTATGCGGAGTAACATGGTACATCCCACGTCAGAATGTGACAAAAGTATCATAACGTTTTCGTATGAAAAAATCTGGAGTATAACGTATACTTCTGTTTATTTTGCCAGTGGTTACCGCACACCAGAAAATGTCTTCTCTACGTCCATTTCCATTATTTCGGTTAGCAAGGATTTTTAGAAGGACTTATGAAAGCATTTCACTCCAGTTCTACCATTGCCCTTACTGGGAAATTAAAATCGCCCTATCAGAATGAATAGTTCCATCTTTTTGTACCAGTACATAAATCTGATCTTTCATCGCTTTCTTGATAGCGTAACCTCAGCTAGAAGAGTGGGTCAGACACAGCCTTTGCCAAGCATTAATGCCTATTCTCTGAATCTAGGTCTGACACCTTCAACGTTTTGGCCCCTCTGTACAAGACGTTTGTTTAACCGATGTCTCACCAGGTCGTTTTTAGGTCTCGCCTTTACCATTCCGCAGGAATGGGAAATGGGGAGAATTCAAGTCGGCAAAATCCTCTTCAAACCACGGGCTTTCAGCCGCGGTTTTCTTTAAGTTCACGTGAATCACGTGATTAAACATGCACGCGCATCGGCAGCATTTCTCCTGCAGGCTCGCAAAAGGCTCTCCTCCCTCTCCACATCAAAGGCATCAATCACCCTCCCACAGGCTTCCCCAGCGCTGCCCCGTCTCCGGCTTTACAGCCAGGCCATCTGTTCCCTGACAGACCTCTCACACCTCCGTCACAGCATGCCTGTGTACTTCAAAGGCTTATCACTTCACACGGCCGGCCGCAGGCCGTGCAACCAGAGCACTTCAGTTGGTGTGCAGCCTCCCTCCCAGCACTGCCTTGTTATTCTCGGCAGCCGTGAGTCCCTAAACACTTTTATATTTAATTAGCAGCAGCAGCATTTCTCCTGCGCCAGGCCACATCAAAGGCTCTGTGCCACTTTCACCCACACAGCAACACTTACAGACACGCAACGCCACTCACACCCACGCAAGCCCACTATCATCCACGCAACACCACACTCACCGACGCAACGCCACTCACTCACTCACTCACGCAAAGCCACTCACACCCACGCAGTGCCACTTTCACCCACACAGCACCACTTTCAGACATGCAACGCCACTCACACCCACGCAAGCCCACTATCACCCACGCAATGCCACACTCACCCAAGCAACGCCAATCACCAAAGCAACACCACTCACACACGCAACACAACTCACCCACGCAACCCCACTCATCCATGCAACGCCACTCATCCACGCAACGCCACTCATCCACGCAACACCACTCATCCACGCAACGCCACTCATCCACGCAACGCCACTCACACATGCAACGCCACTCACACATGCAACGCCACTCACACATGCAACGCCACTCACACATGCAATGCCACTCACACATGCAACGCCACTCACCCACGCAACGCCACTCACCCACGCAACGCCACTCACCCACGCAATGCCACTCACCCACGCAACGCCACTCATCCACGCAACGCCACTCATCCACGCAACGCCACTCATCCACACAACGCCACTCACACATGCAACGCCACTCACACATGCAACACCACTCACACATGCAACGCCACTCACACATGCAACGCCACTCACCCACGCAACGCCACTCACCCACGCATAGCCACTCACCCACGCAACGCCACTCACCCACGCAACGCCACTCACCCACGCAATGCCACTCACCCACGCAATGCCACTCACCCACGCAACGCCCCTCACACATGCAACGCCACTCACACACGCAACGCCACTCACACACGCAACGCTACTCACACACGCAATGCCACTCACACACGAAACGCCACTCACACACGCAACGCCACTCACACATGCAACGCCACTCACACACGCAACGCCACTCACCCACGCAACGCCACTCACCCACGCAACGCCACTCACCCACGCAACGCCACTCACCCACGCAACGCCACTTACACACGCAACGCCACTCACACACGCAACACCACTCACACATGCAACGCCACTCACACACGCAAATCCACTCACACCCACGCAGTGCCACTTTTACCTACACAGCACCACTTTCAGACACACAACGCCACTCACACCCACGCAAGCCCACTCTCACACACGCAACGCCACTCTCACCCATGCAATGCCACTCACACATGCAACGCCACCCACACATGCAACGCCACTCACACATGCAACGCCACTCACACATGCAATGCCACTCACACACGCAACGCCACTCACACACGCAACACCACTCACACACGCAACGCCACTCACACACGCAAATCCACTCACACCCGTGGCAGTGCCACTTTTACCCACACAGCACCACTTTCAGACACACAACGCCACTCACACCCACGCAAGCCCACTCTCACACACGCAACACCACTCTCACCCATGCAATGCCACTCACCCACGCAACACAACTCACACACGCAACGCCACTCACCCACGCAACGCCACTCACCCACGCAACAACACTCACACATGCAACGCCACTCACCTCACCCACGCAACGCCACTCAACCAAGCAACAACACTCACACATGCAACGCCACTCACCCACGCAACGCAACTCACTCAAAGCCACTCACACACACGCAGTGCCACTTTCACCCACACTGTGCAGTGCACAATAGGTCTCGCAGTAGGAAAGTTGGAGCTATTGGTTTTGTAAATGACAAAGCCCTTTATGTTTTTAAAATGAAAACAAAAATAAAAGGCATTGTTATTTGCAATTGTAATAGCTCCAACTTTCCTACTGCGAGACCTATTGGCAACGCCAGTGCTTGTTATTTCTCTTCTCCCACTCTATCTACCAACTGACAGAATGAGCTTTCTATTCTCTTCTAACCATTGTGGAAACCAAAGGAGATTCAAGGATTTAAATGGAAAAGGCCTTTATTTGTAATATTTGTTCTCCACTCCATTATGGGTACAGCCTTTACATTTAGGAAAATTCCCTCTCCTGGCACCCTGCTCCTTACAACCAGGAGCCTAACTAGTAATCAGTAATGTAGATTGTTGTCCTAAATGACTCTGCTCTGTATTCTAAGCTGTCGATTTCTTCGATGTTGCTAAGTGCCAGTGCTCCATCTGACTCTAGCACCCATCAGGCCTTCGCCAAATGACTCTTACTGATCCGTGAAGCACTAACACCCAATCTCAACTCCTCCATGGACTCAGCCACATTCCTGGACACCTGGAAGCACACCACCACAGTGCCCTTCCTCAAGAAACTCTCCGTTGACCCAGCCATGCTCTCCAACTACAGACCCACCTCCCTCCTACCATATCCAGCTCTTGGTCTTAGAGAAACAAATCAACTGATGCCTCACCGACTCACCTTAGCAACCACCAGCTCCTCGGCGCTACACAGTGTGGATTCAGACCCAACCACAGTACTGAAACAGCACTCATCTCCGCCTCAGTCGACATCCACATGATCCTTGACATTGGAGGCACAACAGTCCTCATTCTCTTGGATCTCTCTGCAGCATTTGCCACACTCACACCCCATCCTCATCAGGCGCATGCATGACAGTGGCATCCATGGACCCGCACTCCATTGGCTATACTCCTTATCAACTGATAAAACACAAGGTGTCAGCCTGACACCTCACTTCTTGCAAACCTGCAAACTCATCTGCAGAGTGCCTCAAGGTTCATTGCTCAGCCCCACCCTCTTCAATGCACACATGATCCCTCTGGCAAATATAATTCGAGCACATGATATCAACATCCTCTCCTATGCCACCAACAAGCAAATTGTATTCCCCTCTTGGACAACAAGCCCAACACAAGAAATAAGTTCAATGCCTGCTTCACTGAAGTCTAACTGGATGAAAGCCAACTATCAGCACTGACAAGACAGAAGTATTGAGCTTTGGCAAGAAAACTTTGCCATGGAACTTCAGCTGGTGACTGTCTGAACTCAGATCCACACCCAGCATCCACACCAGGAACCATGGAATCATCATCAACAGCAAACCCGACATGACTGCACAAGTCCTCACCGCCACTGCATCCTGCATCCACACCCTGAAGATGCTGATGAAGAACATCAAATGGCTGCCAAGCAACACCAGAAAAAACACAATTCATGCTCTAGCCACCAGCAAGTTAGAGTCCGGGAAAACCCTCTAAGCTGGGATCCTCAAGCAACTCACCAGAATGCCGTAAACAACCAGAACTCGGCAGCCAGACTCATCCTCAACCTCCCACATAGAACTGACATTACACTCTACTGAATATTAGGAGCTCCGCTGGCTTCTGATACTCAAATACACTAATTTCAGACTCCTCACGCAAACATTCAAGGCGCTACACAACTTAGGCTCCACCTACCTGAACAATTGCATCTAATTCCACCAACCACCCAGATACCTCCGCTCCACAGGATTGCTACTCGCACACGTCCCACACTTTCAAAGAACCTGGTCAGAAAGACGGACATTCTCTTATATCTCTCCTAAAGCAAGAAACAACCTCTCACTACACATCAGAGCTTCCTCCTCTCTTTTTTAATTCTGCAATAAGCTAAAGACCTGACTTTTTAATTACCCAACCTACTCTAGGCAGGGCTAGGCACACACACCTGCTCAGCGACAGGAAACCCTTTGTAGGTGATACCGATAATGCACTTTACAAATGCACATCATGTAACATGTGCCCGATTACGAAGTCACTTATGTCTGTAAATCTCTCATTGTTCATGGTACGGTTGGCTTCTTATTCTTGAACCTGAGTGTTCATGTCAGAACTATGCATGCATTTTAACTTTGCTCCTCGTTTAAAAGGCAACTGGCAGCCCGCCGGCCCACCAGGTCAGCTTAGGCTATGATCTCTGCTCCCCTGGTTGAAGACTGCCTGACAGCTTTTAAGATCCCTGCCTGCTTGGTATGGGAACTTGAAGACTTCAGGGCAGCCTCCACTGCAGCGGTAGCGCTGAAGGTTGAAGAGTTTGCCTGATTGGTCACCATGTTTGTTGCACCCTCTCAGCAAACTTTAAAAAATTAAAAAGAAACTCTCCAAATGGAAGTGTGTACTGGGAAAAACAAAAAATAATGATACTGACAGGTAGGGACTTTTGTTCCTGTTTGCTGTGGTGCCACTGTACGATTCACTTGCCCATGCCCAGGATTGCAATGTCTCCCACGCTGGCCCCTGGCATGGAAATCTAGTGATGTCTCACAGCCCTAAATTTAGGGGAGCAGCGATCCTGTGGCAGATGAGATATCAGGTCAAAGGTTTCCAGTAGGAGAACCTGTTGAGGCTTTGTCATTGTAAACCCATTGGTTAACCCATGTCTAAATAGGGCAGGAAAACTGCAAGGAATATGGGGCAGTGGAACCAGAAATTGATGGAGATTCACTTGCTCCACCAAATTCCAAATGAGAGATAGGTCTTCACAGCCCATTATATCATGTTCACAGAGATTTAATTGGAAAAAAATTGGAGATCCCTGGAGAATGTATCAGAAGCACATGAACACATTGAATTGAAAAAGTTGCCTCTCAGTTAAGCTGTAGAGTTCTCTAAATCCATTTTATAGAAAATCTTTGTAAATACAGTATACCAAAGCCATCAGCGTTGTCACTGATCCTTCCCTATATAAATGTGCTTTCTAGAAGTAATCGAACGCCTGAATCTTAGCATTCACATGCAGGCTAATGACTGACAGATTTAAGCTGATTGAGGTTTCAGAGGGGTCCCCAGCAGTCACCGACGGGGTAATGCACACCCAAACATTGGATGCTACAGAATTGAATTTGCTTATGTAGGATGAAGAATATGATCATGCTCGTGGATTTGGTCCTGGTCATTCCTCCCACCCCTCAACAATCTAAGGGAGGGAGGTAGAGGTAGGGTCTGTGTAATCACTTTGCCTCCAAGGTCAGTTTCAATCATCAAAAGAACTAACCCACAATGCCAATGCTCCATAGGTTCATAGAGGACTCTCTTGAAGACCCTCATTCATATGTTCAAACCCAATGCGGTATATTATGTCAACCGGGGTGATATTGTGGGTAGTTTCATCATAGGATCTCTTACACTTGAATGTCTTGTTCTCCAAATGAACAACCATCCTCCTTCCTGGAGGTGAACTGGCCATACGAAGACAGTGGTGACATGTGAGTATATTAAAATGATCTCTAGTCCCAGACAGAGTTTTTATTGAGATATAGATAAAAAGGGGATGGGGATGGGAGAGACTCAGAGACATAACCAACACGGCTGCTGCACAAATGTGATTACCCTGCATAAGTACTCTCTAATTCGACATGGCTTCCCTAATTCTTAAAATAAGGCAACATATTGTGCCTCCAACATTGATGTGTCCAGGAAGGAAGTCCCACCTGGACAAAGATATATGTAAGTCATTGTGCTTACAGAGGCAACCTCAAAATTTGAGGAAAACCAGCTCACTTGGTTCTGATGAAAACCCGAGACCCATATCAGTTATATAGGGCTGAAACATGTTGACCTGACTTTATCACCAGACTAGTAATTTTTTCCTAGCACATCCTGTGTGTTTTAACCTTATCCCCATCCTCTTTTTATCTGTATCTCAATAAATACTCTGACTGGGATTGGAGATCATGTTAATATACTCACATGTCACCACTGTCTTCATGTGGCAAGTTCACCTCCAAGGAAGGAAGATTGTTAAACTAAAAAATGCAAGCTCTGGAACTTCGAGAAGAAGTTCCCAAGACCCAGGAATGAAATGAAAATACATTTGCTTCCAAAAAGTATACAGGCTGAAACCCCACCTACTTAATTTAGCGAGCATTTTTCCCTTTCATTGAAACCTTGGCTTTTCCGCTTCCATGTACTTTACTGGAAAGTGGTAAATGAAAAGTATAACATGAAATTACAGTTTTCTAAGAGTCTGGAAGGTTCTTGGCAGATAGGAAATTACATTTCCTATTACATCTCAACTAGTGAATCGTCATCCGCCCTCCCTCTGCTCCCCCTGGACCCACCATACTATTTCTGTTGCGCTATGCGTACCCACTATTTGGAATTGATCTAACTCTGATGTGATCTTGATGTTAACATATACTGATCTAAAGCGCTCTGATACCCTTGAGTCTAGCCAGCGCTATATAAAACTCCTAAATAAATAAATTAATCTCCTGGCCCATATACTTTCTGAATTAGAAGCAATGTGTCCCGAAGCGTAGATGGGATTAAAAAAGAAATGCATGAGGCCTCTGGTATCCAAGAGGGGATCTCAACTCACAGCGGCTCCATCTGTGTGGACTAGAGGTTATTTCCTGCGGTGAACATCCATGTCTATGTAGATGCCACAGGTGATCACTCACAGCTCAAGAGCTGTGAAGTCTCACTTCTCTTTGGGCTCTGTCCCATCTGAAATCAAAGGAGTAGAGATGCCATCACGGATGCTCAACACCCTTTAGATATTACAAATGACAATTTGCACTCCCAATCCATGTGAACGTTTAGCTTTTCTATAGGCACAAGTAGGGTGCTGCCACTCTACATCATCTACTGTCTTCTGAGTCCGAAAATGTTAACTTATTTTTAAATTTTGGAGTCAAGCAAAAACATTTAAAATTATTTAGGATAAGGATTTATTGAAAAGCAAAATATGTATGTTTTAGAGTTGCTGCAAAGGGAGTCGTGTGAGTGAATTTCCATTTCTTCCAAATCAAAATGTTTCCATACATGATTTTCACTGACTTTACAGGCAAATGAGCAATAAGCATTCGAATGTCTGGAAACGCCTAAAACGGACATCTTTAAATGGAGAGCATTGTGGCATGGTGTTACAGAGCTGTGCTAAGAACTTCTCAACACATCTAAGGTGTAGGCACTGTATTTGTTATGCTGAAAATGTTATTTTTAAAGCAGGGGCGCGGTCCAAATGAAGATTTCTCCATTTGTGTCAAAGGGTTGCTATAAGTCAGAGTATGGCTCGATGGACTGGAAGGAAGAAAGACCCCTACTTGACTAGCAGTCTCTACCAGATCTGAAAGCACTTTTGAGAATTTATCCTTTTGGACTTTCCAGATGAGCACAGCGTGGTCACTTCTCATCCTTGAGTGACCTGAAGTATTCTTGGTAGGCAAACCTGCTATTCTTGCAAAAACATGCTCCCTGCTTTAAAGGGTTCATTAAAAACGCTTTTCTTCACTTTTACCTGGAGCAGTTGTAAGAGTGTCAAAACTGCTGCATCGGCTCCACATCAAACAGGAGAAAAGTCTGAAATGGATGCCTGCTGGAGGAGGTTGCGGCATGCGAGCTGGTAGGTGCATGAGTATAAGAGGCATCTTATTTTAGGGTATGTTATGCACATATTTATATGGCCGAATGCGAGCCACATAAATACATAAAAAGTGCGAGCAGTATAAATGCATATAAAATATCGTAGGATAAGAATGGGGTGGTGTCGCAGTACCAATCACAATCTGTTCCTTCACACCCTGCTTTCGACTAAATCAATTGCAAAGCAGAGTATGGCATTGCCTGTGAGTCGTGGTGAGTGCTTGAAACACATTTGTTCAAGTTTAATGTTATTTTTTTTAATTATTTAAGATTTCTATTTTACGCAAAAAAAATGTTTCAATATATTTTACTAAATGTCCCTATACTTTCCCATAGAGAGAGCTCCATCCTGATCGTGTAGACCTCCACCAACAGGTGAAAAGTTACTACTAGTAACTTCACACTTGTAAATTCAATCTGGGAGGCTCCACCCCCTCGTTGAAGTGGGTGGATACATTTAAGCCTAGTCCTAGCTATACATTTTTCCCTGGGAACTGATGAAGAGCAAAGAAGTGGAGAGTTGGTGTAGGAGAAAATCTATATGTGAATAAATCTAGGGCCATATGCATCATCAAACTATTTTGCATTTCCTAAATAGCGAATTTTAAGGAATAGCTATTTAGGAAATGCAAAATGGTATGTATGAACAAAATCGCTTTTTATTTGCGATTCCTTAAGCTTCCTTATTTGCGAATTTGCATTTTGCGAATTCGCAATTAAGGAATATATTCCAATGCATTCCTATGGGCCAGGAGGCCCATAGGAATGAATGCAAAATAATTCTCAAATTGCGAATTCGCAATTAGCTAATCGCAATTTGAGAATTATTGCAAAGGTGCGGGGGTGTCTCAAAGACACCCTGCTGCACCCCTGAAAAGAACTTCTGTGTGCATATGGCGCCCATACATGCCCTATGGGCATGTGTGTGCATCATATGCCACCTTTAAAAATGCCAATTTGTGCATTTCTGGAAGAATTCGCAAGTTACCATCAACTGAAAGTTGGTAGTAATTTGCGAACTCTTAAACAAAATTCGCAAGCTAAAATTGCTACATACATAGCATTTAAGGAATAGCAAAATTGCGATTCCCTAAATACTATGGAAAAATAAGGAATCGCACAAGTTTGCAATTCTTTATTTTGGGAATGTTTCATACATTCCAAAACGTGCAAAACGGCCGTTTGCGAGTCGCAAAGGCCAAAATTCTGCGAATTTCTGCCTTTGCGATTCAAAAACGGCTTGATACATATGGCCCCTACTCATGCAAATTTAGGTTTGTGAACCCGGCCCAGTGTGGATTTTTTAAAATAATATCATTCATGTATTGTGGGTTTATTGGGTGAGCCACAGGTTGTAGTCTAGATCCTAACATGGAAAAGTGGCTACTTGCTTTGCACATTGCCTGGTGATCTTGCCTGTGCATGAGTTAACTGGAAGCATGTGATGGTACCGCAGAGTCATCTGCTGTCTTATCCTGATGGTGTTAGGAGGGTGATAAGAGTTCTGTTTCTCTGTGTACTTTTCCATGATTATGAATTTTGCTGGTATAGTTGAATGCTTTTGAGCATGTTGCAATGTTTGCTATGTGTGAGGTCTTCTGTATAATAAGGGCCTTATTATGAGTTGGCTAGAATTTAGTGCAGAAATACTGAGTGGTCAAAATCTATGTCAGCCTACAGCAGAGGCATAGCGCTAAATGATGAGGCACTACCGCAGAATGTGATAGGGGCCCCTAAGTCTCCTCTATCTTATAGATATTTACTGACCTTTGCCTAAATGGGGACCGCCTATAGGGCTGGGGGCCCTGGAAGGGTGGGGGCCTCCCTGCGTCGCAAGCGCTTGTGTTACTCTTCCTGCCCAACGGCGTTTCCACACCAAATTTTGCCATTGTTAGTTTCACCCTGGAGTGGGGAATAACTGCTCAGACCAAGTGTCCTTTACCAGTCAGTGTCCCCCCAGTTCAGTGTAAACCCCAGACTTTTTATGCTTCTGCTGAATAAGTGACAAGTATCTTGGGAGGGCAGTAGAGGTTTGGGATGGATGAGCACTGACGCAGGACACGCTTGTGCCTGTGAGGGGCTCGGGGGTACTCTGTGTACTCCCTCCCTCGTACGGCTACAAGAGTTGGGTCAGGGATGGACAGTGATGCTTCCCGCATCCCATGCAGCTCCTTTGACAGGCCTGAACGCACTTAGAATTGCGACCTGTAGTATTTCATCTGAAGTTATCTCTCTAGGTGAAATACCCAAACTCGTAATGAGGGCCTAAGTTGTGTTGGAGGTTCATGTGTGATGTGGTTTAGTGAAAAGGCTTTTCTGGAGCAAGTTGACAACAGTAATGTTGTAAGTAGTTTAGGTTGGCAGCAGGACACGTCTTCAGGTTATTAAGTTGGAATTATTAAGATAGTACAAGATAAGACAGCAGAGCAGTAAAACCTCACAGCGGACCAGACCATCAACTGCCAAGGCTGGAACCTTCCCACACCAGATAGAACACACTTAGGTACTATAGGAGTTAGAGAAGGTAGGAACACTAAGAAAGGACTACCGACACCAAGTAGCCATATTGAAGTAAGTATAAATATACAACAAGTAACCTGTATGGAATGGCGAGCAGAGTGCTGATAATAGGGCAAACGAGGGCAGAGAATGTTTGCAATAGATCTGTCTGGTGGGCCTTCACCACAGGGCTCTGGTTTGTACATTATACCTGCGTTTTTGCACCCGGTTTGTCTCCAAACAGGGTAAAGCTCTGCCCTCTGGAGGGACTGCTGGTACTGCAGCAGGTAGAGGCTTGGGCAACGTGTAATGGCCATTACAATGCCTATGTCACTCTGCACCAACATATTTTTCTGATCTTCAGAAACATTAAACACCCTACTTGCACCTATCCTACGGACACTGGGCACTTGATGTCCTGTGTGAGCAGAGAATCACAAGAGCTGAACCCATCATACCCATCTGTTCAGAGAGGAATTCCCGCCCCCTCTAACCCATTTCTCTGTGCCTACTACACATTGAACCCCCCCATTCTAACTCTATGCCATATTTTCCCACGCATTCTTAAGGACCATCAAACCTCTTGTTGGCTCGTGGTGCTAAAAAAATCTAAATGTCTTCATTCGTGCTGTAACCATGTGGTCCTAGATCTTTTGGCCTATTCCTTCTTGCATTTATTTTTTAAACCCAACCCGGAGTGGCCCTCAGCTCGCTCTTTTCTTGATGTTGTGATGTGGACAGCACCCTGGGCCACAGAAGGGTCTGGCCTTCGGAGCTGTACCCCGGTTAAAAAACATAAAGATGCCAGTACAGTGTGTTTCCTGTTTCCCTGAGTCTGAGCATCCATATAACCTAATTTCAAAACATTTCCAGAAGAAATAGTTAAATATATATGTGTTTTTATATACCTTCCTACGAATTTAAAGAATTCAAAGCATAGGGTATTTCCTATTGTAAGTTGTATACTCTGAAATGAAAAGGCCACATCCTGTCTAGTGACAGTGTAGGGCCCACCAGGGGTGCGAATCCACAGCTCCCCAAGATCACATACACACATGTTGTATTTTTACTCATCCCTGTTCTCCCTATCGCAGCAACGTTGGTGCTTTTAACCTCTTTTGTGCAAGACACTGTTTTTTGTATGCACTTTTATGGGTCTGTGCCCCTTTTGGGCCTATGTACGGTTGCTGGTCTGTGCACAGCTGTGTGCATTGTTAACTTGCTAAACACTGCACCTTTTGTTTGGGTTTAAGCACTTTCTGTAAGTATGCACCTTTGTCACCCCATGCACAATTTTGTGACTCTGTATATCTTTTGAACCCGTCATCTTTTGAGGAGTATGCACCTTTCTGTTCCCACTGCACTTTTGGGCCTAATCACCGTTTATTAATTCGTAGCACATGTGTTGGCCTACACACCTCATTTTTTCACTGCACACTTATGTGAACATTTTTACTGTTATGCAATATAAATATTTCAAACTATGCATTGTGGGGGCCGATGGGCCTTTTTTTTTAACCTATGTAACTTTTTGGGCTTGTTCACCTTTTGTAAGCTTATGTACCATTTTGGATCCAGACAACTCAACACAGTTGTCTTAACTCCTGCACTCAGCAAACTCTTAAACATGGATCTTGACGGCAGTATTCTCCTGTGGAACTATGCCTATGTAACAATGCTGCCCAAGAGCGCTCCTGGTCCTACCCCACGAAAATAGAGTATGTGTACGTGACAAGACACATGTTATCTGGTTTGTTCAGCGTTGCTCTCCCTTTGCGTCACATGGGGTTTGCACTGGTATTTACCACTTGACAGTACAAGAGCAGGCACAACATGGGAGAACAGCATTCAACAAATTGAAAGAAAGGCCGAGAAATAGATGGTGCTCTGTTATTAGTGAGGGAGGTGTTTGCCTCACAGATCACAAAGTAAGCTGTCTCCATTAGCCTCATGACAGATTGTCAACAAATGTCACTATCCTTCAATCACAGTGGTAAGAGTATTCCATAGTCTGTACCCACAGTGTAGGCTAATTCGCCTCTCATCCGATCACAGTAGAAAATGTACCACTCTCCCCCACCAAGAGTAGACGAGGTTTTCCTCTGTCCTCCAGACACAGTGGGAGCGCATTCCCCTGTCCCCTGATCACAGGGGAGATGGTTGTGCACTGTCCCCTGTGTCACAGAATGAACACATTCTGCTGCCCTTCATTTACAGTGCGAAAACCTTCCTCTGCCCCCATTCACAGCAGAGAAGACGTGGGTGACACCATCTAGTAGTGACAGTGGGATTATAGTCTGCTTCCTTCAGTCACAACGAGTGGGTCTTCTACTGACCGCTTCTCACAACAGAGAGGCCTTTTCACTACCCAATAACCACTGTAGGAACCCCCTCCACTGCCATTCAATCACAGCCACAGGGCATGCTGCTGTTCCCCTTAAAGGTACATAGGAGATTCCACAGTTCCTCTACTCACAAGAAAACAGAGGAGAAGTCGATCCTAACCAGGGGGGTGACTCGGAGGCACTCTTGCTCAAGCTCGTAACATTCCACCAGGTGGAATGTTAAGGTGGTCTGATTTGGCACTGACACAAACAGTCCATGATCCTCAGAAGGCAGCACCCACTGTTCACAGTTTGCTCTCTTAAATCGCCCCACCTCTCCTTTTCGTAGTACCCACACAATCACGCCACAATTTAAAAAATATACAGAAACAGAGGCAGGCAAGTGCTCCTCCTGCCTTGGCGACCACGTCCCCTCAAGCTTCATTATGTGTCATCCCCAACTTAACAGACACTCACAAATAGATCTTAGACAAAAGCAGTTTTTCCCATGACCCTCAAGGTGAGTATCCCCCAAAACAAGCCATAAATACAGTTCAGGGCCTTGCTGGACGCAATTAGAACCAGAAAGAGAAACCAGAAGAAAGAGTGAGAGGTACAACAGGAGAAAAAGAGGAAGAAAGCAATTCGCAAGTAAATAAATTAGGTAGAAAGTGAGAAAGGCAAAGGAAGAAAGTGGAAAAGGTAATGTGTGAATCGAGAAAAGAGTTTGCGGCGGAAAGGTTATGCACAATTAAGGGAAAGAAAGAAAGAAAGAAAGATAGAACGAAAGAAAGAAAGAAAGAAAGAAAGAAAGAAAGAAAGAAAGAAAGAAAGAAAGAAAGAAAGAAAGTGGAAAAGTAAAACAGTGGAGTCATGAAAGAACCCAATTAAGTGTGGAAGAACTATAATCATTGAAAGATAAAATAGAAGCTAAGAAAGCAAGAAAGAAAGCTAGAAAGAACGAAAGAAAGAAAAAAGAAAGAAAGCAAGAAAGGAAGCAAGTAAGAAAGAAAAAATAAAGAAAGCAAGAAAGGAAGCAAGAAAGAAAGAAAGAAAGAAAGAAAGAAAGAAAGAAAGAAAGAAAGAAAGAAAGAAAGAAAGAAAGAAAGAAAGAAAGCAAGAAAGAAAGAAACAATTTAAGGAAATTCATATGAAGCGAACCGACCTCCACACAACGCCGTGCGTTCTAGGACAGTGAACTTGGTCTTGGTATACGAGTTTGTGACCGCACTGGAAGCATCCTGCCCTTGGTCCGGTCAATACCGTGTCGCCGCTGCCTTTCCTCCCTTGCACAGGGCTCCCTGATTCATGGCAGACTTTTAAACTCCAAAACAGAAAGAGGGAGAGCGAGAGAGAAAGTTTCCAGGGCTGCCAGTTACCCATAAAAAATCTCTCTTTTTTTCCTGCAGACTACAAAAGCATGCTGTTTAAAAAGCAGAGACTGGGTTGAAACTCAATGCAGCCCTCGGGCTGAGCTTTAACTATAAAAAGTGAACTCTGACACGCCGAAGGGGCTCCGCTTCGAGCAGCTGGAGGTCTGCGAGAGAGGGGCTTGGCGATGCTCAGGAGAGCGACGGTCGCCGCAGGTGAAGCCACCGCCGACCCTCGGCGGCAGTGGGCGGCTGTGCTGGCTTGCCCAGGGGCGGACTCCGGAAGGACTTGTGGTAGATTGAGCGTGAGATCTGAACGGGTTCTTCCTGCTCGTCCACTCGTCGCCCCCACATCGTAGGCTACCAATCTGCAGGTCCGAAGGAAGAGGAGGGAGGGAGGGAGGGAGGGAGAGTGGTCCTCCGGGGACCAGTGCACTGCTCGCAGCCAGTTCAAAGAGGGGAGAGAGTGCAGAGGTCCGGGGCTCACGCTCGTGGCCTCGGTGCTACGGGCACAGACAGGGTGACCCCAGGGGCTGACCTCACGGTCCTGGACGGCCACAAGCACATACTCTCACCGGGCACACCAAGCACAGCAGGCGAAAGGACGGGTCGTGCACTCACCTGGGACAGGACGTGGCGAGTCCAACCCGACCCCAACTCACTCCTGAGCTGCCAAAGTGTTCCGCCGAGAAGCGCCCGCTCCGTCTCGCCGTGTGAGGCGTGTGCCTGCCTCCCTCGCTCTAATGAGGTGTGTGCCTGCCTGTCTGCCTGCCTTTGAATGTGTGCTTGTCTCGCTGTAAATGAGATGCGTGCCTGCCCTCGAGTGAAGTATGCTTCAGCCTATAAAATATGTTACGCCTTTCCCACTATGAGTGGCGTACCTCTGTGTTGTGCATGTGTTTTCCCGTCTGAGAGTGGCGTGTGCTTCTCTTTCTAACTGAGGTTTGTTTGTGTGTCAGTGCCCGCGAACGGGTGATGTGTCTGCCCTCCTCGGGGTGACGTGTATGTGTGTGTGTGTGTGTTCCCTGCGTGCGAACGGTACTTGTATGTCTGCCTCTGTGTTGTTTGCGTGTTCCTCCGTGTTAGCAATCCGTCTGCAGGATTCTCTCTGATGTTTGCGAGTCAGTGGGTCTCTTTCTGAAGCTGGTGTTGTCAGGGCGAAGTGTGTGTGTCTCTTAGTGCGTGGGGAATGTATGCTTGTCTCTTTCTGTGCGTGGTGTGTCTCTCACCCTCTATGCCCCCCTCCCTCTCTCTCACTTTCATGAAGAAATCTTCACAATCTGCTATTCATAACCCAAAACGGTCATGTGACCAGGCAGCCTCTTAAATATACGGCACATTTTTCAAAAAACCACAGAATGACTTCAGGGTAGGATGCAGGAAATATTTTCTGTGTTTCTTTTTCCCCCTCCCTGTCTCGTTGTTCAGGGTTTGAGTGGCTGTCAGACTGGCTTGCGCCCGGGGCACTGGGTCCCCGCGCACAGGCCACAGGAATACCTCCCCTTTTCTGCCACCCCTGGTGCGGCTGATGGCTGGCCTGCCTCGGGCAATCAGGCAGGCAGACAGGCGCGGCGGCGAGGCAGACACACATGAGCACAGACAGGTAGACTTGCTGAGACAGAGACATATTCACAAGCTGGAAACACACATGGGCAGAAACAGACATGACAGGAGACCGCGACAAGGCGGTGCTCAGACACAGGCACATGTAATGTATATGGTGTATATCTAGTTACAAAGCAGTGGTCGATTGAGAAAGGCATGCAGACATGCAGGGACAAAGACACGCGTGTTTCCACAGGCACATGGCAGAAAAAGATGCATGTCTGGGGCGTACGCGTACCGCAAGCCCCGCTGCAGCCCATGCAGGGGTGGGGATGAGAGGCTGTCACTTTTGGGGCCCCTTAACTCTTTTGCCCCCCATTCAAGCCAAGGCACATGCGTAGCTGTCTCGGAGGCCCGCGTCACATTCTGCAGCGGGGCCGCAGTCTTTTCGTCCCGCCACTGGTGCATGTACAGGCACGCGTCCAGGGTGGCAAGAACAGTCACTCAGGGTGAGACGGAGGATATACAGAGATGCAGAGGCGCGCGAGAAGCACATGCAGATATGTGTCGGCAGAAACCAGACAGGAGGCGCACACAGACATGCAAATACAAACAAGTTCAGACGGACGCAAGTGGGCATGCACAGAGAGGCACACGCGGAGACATTGGCAAACACCTACACGCACGCATAGGTAGGGCCAGAGAGACCTGTTGAGTGGCAGACATGCCAATGTGCATATATGTGCGCGGTGATAGGCTCATGTGCTCCAGGGGTAGGAAGATTGGCATTCCAGCAAGGCAAATGCCCCACAGTGATTATGTCTGAGAAGCAGGGGTGCAACTAAACTCTGGTGGCAGAGGCAATTGAAAACTTCAGTCCAAATTACTTGAGTGGCGCTTTATTTGTTTTGTTGTAAACTGCATACCGTGTGGAGACTTTTTGGGACAATAGCCTTATGGCCAGTGGTAGATTTGTAAGCGATCTAGGCCAATATGTTAGGTAATAGGGTACATCCATAGACACACTGTGCAAATTGCATCGATCTCAACCTATTACACCTTTGAAACATTGACATTATATTTGGGCATCCTTCTCCCAAAGTATGTTTACAAATATTGATATAAAATCGTGCAGATCAAGAACATTTCATTAGTTAATATTCTGTTGCTACTGCATTTTTGGGTACCCAATAGGTTTACATTTGTTTGCATGGCTGGACAAATCTCTTCCTGTCTGGAGGAAGGGTGCATCATGTCCAGGCCCTGTAGGACATGTAAATGTAAAATGTAAATGTGTGTGTCTTGTAAAGTGCACTGCTACCCGGAGGCGTCCTGGTGCTCTAGACCGCTGGGGAACCTGTCAAGGCTTTCCCTGTGAGATGTTCCCTCCTGGGTATCTCCAAGGTGAAACCAGGCATCCCCAGCGTTTGTGGGGGGCCGTTTTGGAGATGACACAAGCTAAGGCCCAGAGTTGCCGAGTGTGATCCCTGGTTAGAGTAGGCACCGAGGCGAGAATTATCGAGGCCGCTGACCCTGGTTCACGGGAATTGAACCTTGAACCCTGGTCCCGGGCGTCCTCTGCTTCCGGGTCTGCCGCCTCTAACCAGTGAACCACACCACTCCACATAACATGTTGAAGCTTCCATCCATGGAATTACATGGTGACCCGGAGTTCTTGCTACAAAGACATATCCACCATTTTAATATGGGTTGGAACTCCCACAGCCTGATGTGCCACCCACCTTTAAAAAGACTGTAGCACTAATAACCCACGAAGCACAGACATTGGGCACAAATAATGATTATCCATGATGTCCCCACAGTACAGACAGACCACAATTAAACTGAGTGGTTTCTAACAGGAATGGTGGGTTAAATTAGAACACTTGAACATGATTTTTGATAAACAAGGCTAATATGATAGAAGGGCTGAGTTGTAGACATTCTACTGTCAAATGTGTTGCTGCAGGCGTAATCTTGGGCCTGATAGATAAGGGTTACAAAATTAACAGCAACCGTGTCAAGTTTTCAATGGTAGAGTATTGTCTTATCTGAGCAAGAAGCTATTAGTCTAAGACAGTAAATACCCCTCCAGCTAACATAGCCTGCTCTTTTCCACCAACTTAAACCATTATTAAAGCCCTAACATTTATAACTCTTAAGGCCTCTTTTCTGCCATTATCCCAGCACCCCTTCCCATTTCTCTCTTTAGCAGTGGGCAGTGGTGGTTGGTAGGGGATGGGGTGGCGGGGCAAGGGGACAGAAAAATCTACGTACCTTTTGCTGCCGTCCGTCTCTCCCCTTCGGTCCCTTCATCTGCCTTCTCTTCTGATTTTGAAGCATAAGGAAGCAGGAAGCACACAGGCTCTCACCCCTAAGCCAATCACAGCGCTGCAATGCAGCGTTGTGATTGGTCTGAGTGCTGTGGCTTGGCGCTCAGACGGGGCTGTAAGTCTTTTCATGTTCCTCACCAGGCTGTGTAAAGCAAGCCTGGCGGGGAAAATGCACAAAGCGCATGACTGTTTGGCCGGCCCAAGAGTCATGCACACTTGTAGAGGGCAAACCACACTTCCCCCATGACCCTAGCCCAGCCGGCCCTAACCCAGCTCGTAGTGAAAAATACAATGATAAAAAACAGGTTATTATTATTTTCTTTTTCTGCTGCGCTGCTCTCAAAGCAGTGGGGTGACGCTCCTCCGCCTGAGCGGAGGAGCCACCACTGGCAGTGGGCAAACGGCAAAATGTAACTACTAGGAGTAGGCTAATGGAGCTGCTCGGCATGTGAAGTCTGCGTGTAGAGTGAGCATATAGTGCATACACAGTAGTGGGTGGGAGTGTCTGTGTGTGTTTTAGGTGTGTGTGTGTTTCTTAGTACAAAAGCCAGAGGGATCCAATTTCGATGCCTCTCATTTGACGTGGCACATAATGGAAGTTGATGTCCCCAGACAGTGGAAGTGAATTGCCTGCCTTCCCATGAATGCAGGATAGATGTTAAACCTATAAGCCTTAGGGTAGTCATTCCCCAAACCTTTTTCTTTACTCCTCCATATTTTTCTGATCAAATTTTTGTTGGCCTTGTTAGTCTGTGCACTTTACAACTGCTAATCAGTGCCAAAGTGCTTGTGCTTACTCCTTAAAACATGGTAACATTGTTTTATTCTCACTTGGCATATTCAATTTACTTATAAGTCCCTAGGAAAGTGGTACTACATGTGCCCTGTGCCTATAAATTGAATGCTATTTGTGGCCTTGCAAGTAGCTCTTTAAATATATCTCAGATCTTCCATTGCAGCCTGTGGTTGCGGTTTTGAACTGCAATTTCAAACCTAATAAAATAAACCTTTTGCCAGGCCCAAACCTTCCTTTTTAATACATATAAGATAAGTCATCCCTCGGGTAGTTCGTAACAGCCTATAGGGTATTTAAAAAGTAGGCAATGTAATTTTAAGTTTTACATGACTTGATAGTGAAAACTCTTAATGGAGCGTGGCTAACCGCTGAGCATGGCGGCTATGTGATTGCTAGGCTTCCGGCCCGGGGACCTCCATTGGCATCAAAATGCCTGCATAGAAGCGACATCCATTCCTTAAAAGTTCTGGAGGGAGCGGCAAGGACACCGCCGACTCAATTCCCGAGCCGGACTGCCACCGTCCAGATGTGGGACCCTGTCACAACGAAGGTGCCCAGCGACTCAGCCTGAAAGAAGATGGCGGCCATTGTCTTCTCTTGACAGTGAACGATAACCCGAGCCATGCTTCGGTGGGAATGGGAATGCCCTGCGGTCATACCTGGTAATGTCTTGCTATCGCTGGGCTTGCTGTCCTTCCGAGCGCCTCGTGGGATTGATGGTGAGGTGAGCCTGAACACGCTACACTTGGCGACCCCTGAGATAAGCGCATTGGAGCGTCTGCCTGCTGAACCCCTTGAAGTGGTGGTGCCTGCAGCGGGGTGGACTGCAGAGTGTGGGACCTGCGGTCTCATTAGCGGGAGCAAACAATAGATTAAAGCCATCGCCCTGCCGGGGCCTGCATTGTGGAAGGAGCTCCCCGCTCCCATTGGGCATAATTACCCCGGAGGGCTCCATGCGGGAAACAGCTTCATGTGGTGAGGTGCACAACTGTTCCGGGCCGCTATCGAAGTACTCTCTAAGGCTACAGAATACGAGTCGTGTTGAGGTGCCACCGACTCTTTTGGCTAATTTTTGGGGCTAGAGACTGCACCTGTACAGCCCAAGCGGGGCAAATAACTTAAGGAAGAATAACACTGGCACCAGGATACACTCTCCAAGAGAGGGCCCCTGACCCCATTCATGTGCAACGGCACCAGTGAGTAACAGAATAAAGGTCCATGGACTTTATGGTGCTGCAGTCCAAACTGAATAAGCTAGTGATACACTTGGTGTTTCCTGGTAACGGGCAAGTTGTTTGGTGCTTTGGGGTGTCTGCGGGGCATCGGATCGGACCGGTGTTGAGCACTGAAGAGGGTGGCAAGTCGTGGTGTGGCTGATCTCGACTGGTATGGGCTGGAGTGCTGGCGCCAGCCGCTCCTCCCTAATTGCGGACTAAACAGTATACGGGGAGTGTGACACAGAGACCTTAGGTCACGGCGGGCCGAGCTTAGGGGTCTGCCCTCTACTGGAGCTCTACTAGCAGATATAGCACACACTGATTAAAGTTGGAAATATATAAGGAACTACAGAAGACATACACCTTGCGCCTGACACTGGTCGCCAAAAAATACACTTCTCGGAGTCTGGACGTCCTTCGTACCTGGGCAGCAGCCCACAGCAGGGAAATTGACACTTCCAAAGGGTCTCTACATCGGAACAGAGGCCTTTACACCCCCAATGGAGGGACCAAGAAGGATAACTACTTAAGGGAAGATAAGATAAAGGTGTCAGTGAAATCGATGCAGCACGGACAATAACCATTGTAACATTCCAACTCCATAATTCCACCGCAGACTTTGACACGATACCAGTGACATAATTAGGTGCACGAAAGGCAGGAACCAAGATGCGGAGGAATCCGGTGCAGCCACGACCGCCTCTTCTACAGAGATTGTACCACCCACAGCGGAGTCACGCGTGCTGATCGAGCAACAACTGGAATCCTTGCTGGCAGACATTGCTTTAGTTCGTGATGACCACAAGATACTTGCTGAAAAAGTATCGGCCAACAAAACGGCAGTGCAAGAACTGCTCCCAAAGCAAAAAGAACACTTGAGTGAGCTGGAACAGGTGCAACATCAGATTGTAACCCTACAGGAGAGGGTAGAAGATGCAGAGGGGAGATCACATCAAAATAACTTGCGCATTATTGGCCTACCAGAGAACGCAGAGGGTCGAAATGCAATAATCTATGTAGAAGCATGACTCAAATCTCTTATGTCACCAGGACTTCTGACTGACACTTTTTGCATCAAAAGAGCCCAAGGCGTCCCTACACACAGAAGAGTCCTGGGCATGCCGCCCGACCTGTTGTAGCCAGAGTGCTGAATTACAGAGACTGTGACCAAATATTACAAGTTGCGAGGGAAAAAGCACCAATTATGAAAGACAATGCACGCATCTGCCTGTTTCCTGATTACACCCTCCAAGTGCAAAAGCAGAGGGCGCAATATCTTGGAGTTAAGCAACATCTACAGGCAATAAATGTGAAATATGCACTCATATCCAGCGAAACTCAAAATAATTCATGAGCAAAAAAGGCACTTTTCGATACTTCAACAGAAGCCTGGGATTGTATCGAACATACCTTCACGGACCTACCTATTGATTCTGCTCACCGACGGTCAGAGGAGTCTCAATCCGGGTTGCAGCAATCTCAGCGACGACTAGGAACAAAATCTAAGCGATATGATGAAGACACAACTGCAACACACAAACAAGCGCTGGGAGAGCAGAGAAGGGCTATTGTTTCCACTGTCACCTTTGAAGACACAAGAACAGTCACAGATTATGAATCATCTACAGGAGATGCGGCTCAGTCTGAGCCGGATCATAGACTACAGCGGTTTTCCTTGCTATCCTCACACACAGGGAGTGCACTCCTCAATCAAAGGACTGTAGTCAGATCACTCAAAATGGACTAGACTGTACTACTATGGTGGACCTCCTGGGATGCTCTTTGTAAGTAAACATGATTCTGATGGGAGAGACAATATGGGTTCCCCCTCCAGAGGAGGTAAAACTATCAGTTTGACATTTTGTTTACTCCTTATGTAACAGAGAAAGTATACTAGTTCCCTAGATAGGGGCGGGTGTCTGGTCTCCCCTGTTCTCGCAGAGACTTAAACACTGTTTCAAGATGCAGGTGGTTAAACCCGGGTCCCGGAGATGGCAGGGCCCCTCTTTTCTTTTGCTCAAGGGAGGTTCTCTTTTGAAGTGTTGGAAGCTCCCAGAGTTCCTTTAACCTCTTCGATGCTAATGACAAGGGTAACTCGTCATGCACTTACCATTCATTTCAATGGAAATTCAAGCAAAATAATAATTGCACCTTAGCACTAAAGGGGTTAAGCCATGACCCCCATTGCAGTAGCAAATGTTAAATGTTCTGAATTATTGAGTATTGTTATTATAGTTTGGTCTAACCAAGTTCTGCAGTTGGACAGTGTATTGGAATTCTTGATTGGGGTGTTGACGGGCTGGATTTCATGGAAACTGTTCACTAACTGGTTTATCTCTATGTACTTTGATGGCTAGATCAGGTACAGCACAATCTTATAATTGTTTCACGTGGAACATCAGGGGAATGGGTTCGCCCCACAAACGACATAGAGTACACGCCCAATTGATCAGCCGAAAAGAACAAATAGTGTTCTTACAGGAGACTCACCTAACCACACTGAAACCCACTAAACTTCAAAATAAATGGAGAGGGCAACTATATCATACGGCTTAATCCGCCTTTGCTCGGGAGCAGCCATCTGGTTACGATCTGGGGTCCCGTTTGTGGTGCAAGAAAAATTAATACATAAGGAGGGCAAATATGTCCTAATCCGGGGTGCACTAGATGGGAGCCCAATAGTGTTGGGAAGTCTGTTTGCCCCTAATTTAAATCAGGAATAATTTTATGCCTGAGTCAGCGCGGCGTTGGCGGATTGGTCAGATGTTATCTGGATACTTGGAGGTGATCTCAATGCGGTTGCAGACGTTGTTTTAGATAGATCCCGCCTTCCCTTAGTTGGGAGCCAAGCAGTATGCCATTCCAAAACACTGCTTAATTTGGTGCAGGGTTGGACCCTAATAGACATATGGCACAATCACAATAAGGGAATGAGAGAATACTCATTCTATTCTGCCACACATGATCTTTACATACAAATTGATGACATATTATGCAGTTTGTCACTCATTACGCAGACCACCCAAGCTGCCTCCGTGGGCAAAACAATATCAGATCATAGTGCATTGGAAACTACATTTACGTGGAGACATGTTCCAGCACCGGTTCCCACATGGCGCCTTAATCCCAGCCACCTAGAAGATGGGGTATATCACGCAATACTACCATCCACCATAACCCATTATTTTACTGAAAATGATGATAGAGCGTCATCTGTGGGGTTGGAGTGGGAAGCATTCAAGGTGGTTATAAGAGGTACAGCTATTAGCACTCCCTCCGGAGCCCGAGAGCAGAGCCATTGAGATCTGAAGGACACTGAAGATAAACTGCATACACTTGAAACTAGGCAGCCCAAGACCCCATGGTAAAACCAGATCTCCAGTAGGAACGTATTAAATATGCGGAATTATTGGATCAGTTACGTATAATAGATTACTGTATTTATTTACATAAAACACATGCACAATCCAATAGACCAGATACTTTACTGGCACGGATTCTGAGAAATGCCAACCCCCATGCCTATAACCGAAATCTGGTCTTCCCAACATACTAAAGCCGTTACACAAACGGACATTAATAAAGTCTTCTATGACCATTACAGAGCTTTGTATACCACTCCACCACAGATTGATCATCTAGAAATTAACGCTTTCCTGGAATCAGTAGAACTACCACAGGTATCAGACGAGAACAAGACAATGCTAGCTGAACTATAGGTTATAGGTTATAGACAATGGTGGAAATTAAAGCTGCAATTTAGGACCTCCCAAATAACAAAACCCCAGGATTAGATGCCCCCCGCTGAGTTTAATGCAATTTATATACAACAATTGGCACCACAACTACATAAATTGTATAAGGATGCTTTTGAAAAAGGTACAATACCCCTCTCTACAACACAAACATTAATAACCTCACTTCCTAAACCTGGGAGAGACCACCCTTGGCTATCCGCATATCGCCCGCTTTCCTTACTGAACACTGAGTTCAAGATATTAAGTAAAATCCTAGCCAACCGCTTACAGCCCCTGGTACTGAAGCTGGTACATATAGACCAATGCCGCTTTTTCATTGGGCATAGCAAATCTTTGAATATACGTAGACTGTGTAATATTATGTTTGCTTGAATCGAGGAAGAACCTGAGGCAGGATGTATCACACTGGATATCAAGCAAGCATTTGACACACTGAGCTAGGATTATATGCTGGCCACACTACAGAAATTTGGGATCCCACAAGATTATACCCGCTGGATCCAACAACTGTATCATCTTCCCACGGCAAGGGTGCGCACAGGATCACACATCTCAGAACCATACCAAATACAATGGGGCACAGGACAGCGCTGTCCCCTTTCTCCCATATTGTTTGCTCTTGCCCTTGAATCACTGGCCCATAAACTACGAGAGTCCTCAGCGGAGTGGGGGATAGACATAAATAGCACCCACCATGCCACATCACTTTACGCAGATGACATTATTCTATACACTCGGAGATTGCAGAACCACTTATATACTGTAGCAAAACTTTTTAGATAATTCGAACACATTAGCAATTAATTATGAGAAATCTTATGCCTTCCCATTCAGTACTAATAAGGAAGACTTGACTATACCATTTGGATACCGTGAGATAACAATAGCTCATAATACCTTTAAATACTTAGGGAACCAAAACCAATCTAATAGAGGGCAATTTGCATAAAGCGATCCTGTCCCTGAGGGCGCAGATTGTTTCTGGACATCAATACCTCTATCGGTGGCTGGACGATTTCTAAAATGGTTATGCTTCAGCGCTTACTTTATTTTTTTACAAATCTCTCAGAGGTAATCCCGAGAGCAGTATTCGCAACCCTGAATACACTACTAACCACCTTAATTTGGGGCAAGGCCTGAGACGCCTGAGCTTAGAAAAGCTACAACTCCCATCAGATGCCAGGGGAATGGGAGCTCCAGACTTCTATGCATATTGCCTAGCATCACAGCTGCAATGTCTCTTACTGGCGGCAGGTCGTAACCTGTAGGAAATTGCTTCCTCGGAGCGTATCCTGGCTCAAGGCACATTGCATAGACTGCTCTCCCCAAGTGGATCATTACCACACACTGCAGGAATCCTTCTTAGAACTGTAGCCACGTACTGGAAGCAGGTATTGAACTACACGAATATCCTCCCTGCATATGCACCGAATATACCACTACTAGGCATTCCGACCCATCTAGGAAGACTCACTACTCGTAAATTAGAACCCTGGTTGCAGGCCGGAGTCACGACAATAATGGACCTGTATGTATGTATGTATGTATTATGCACTTGTATAGCGCGAAACTGTCACCCAGAGGGTATCCTGGCGCTTTTGACTCTACTGGACCAGCTACATAGTCACATTGTTATGCTGTTCTAGGGAAAAGATGGGTTTTTAAACTTTTCTTGAAGGATGGGAAGTCCTTCAGGCTTCTCAAGGACAAAGGGAGGGAGTTCCAGAGCTTGGCAGCTACGTGTCCAAAGGAACGGCCCCCCATCCGTAGCCTTTTGGATCCTCGGAACCACCACAAGATAAGCTGAAGAGGAACGCAGAGGTCTCGCTGCGTGGTACAAGGAAAAGAGGTTGTGTAGCAGGACTGGGCCTTGGTCGTGTAGAGCTTTGAAGACCAGGCAGGATGATTTAAAAAGGATTCGCTGCTGAACTGGCAGCCAGTGGAGGTCTTTAAGTGCAAGGGAAGAGGAGGCAGCGCACGGCCTAGAGAGAGCCAACTTCGCAGACCTATTTGGGGACAGAATGTTACTCACACATACAGATTTGTAAGTGAGCGTGCTGTCACTGAGACACTGTTCAAGACCCATGCGAGTCTGTTACGGTACGTTAAAAAATACTGGACGCCTAACAGGGAAGAACCAAACAATCAGGAGTTGGTCCACCTAGTGTACCTAATGGGGACAGGTAGCCACTTAACACAATGGTTCTCTCAGGCCATACATACACACCGTTCCACTCCTCTGACTGTAACACGTACCAAATCGGAACAGGACATTGACAGACAGCTTTCAGACACGGAATGGGCAACAATATTAGAATACCCAAAACGAACCACCTGTAACACCCGCTTTAAATTAATCCAATACATGATGACGCAGAAAGCGTACCTAACCCCACATAGAATACATGCCATTTTTCCTGCTATTCTGCCACACTGCCCTAGACGTCCTGAACAAGATGCTGACTTATTTCATATGCTGTGGGCTTGCCCCAACCTGGGAAGATACTGGGATGGAGTTACTACTATCTTAAAAGAGGTAGAAAGAGTTATAGGATTGCACAAAGCAGAGACAAGCATATTGGGTTTATACAGAAGAGGTAAAGAACACAAGGTACAGGCCAGATTTGCGGATCTGGCTTTACTCCTTGCTAAACGTGGTATTATTGGGAGATGTAAATTCCTTGTGCCCCCTACATTGCTTAGCTGGAACAAAGAAGTGGAAAAGTGGCAGAGAGTGTGGCGATCCATAAAGAGGAGAAACGAGGCCTAAGAAAGGAACCAATCGCAATGAGCTGGGATCAGTTGTTGGAAACCTTCAAAGCATTTGATACTCTTACTCTATAGGGCTCCATATGCGGGATTATATTCCATTATCAAGCCCTTGTCCAAAGGGAAGACATTATTCTTGCATACATGATATGGCAATTGCCAGATTAGATTTTCTTTATTTCAATTTACCCCTAATATATAGAGTTCCTTCCTACCCAAGCATAGATTACACTTTTTAGCGCTCATTAGCTAGTTCCTAGACGTAACCCCATAAATTGGTACTCCTAATACTCTGTGGCGGCTCTTCAGCAGGGGTGGGGGGTGGGGAGTTAATAAAAATGTATTGAAGCCTTACAACTAACACAATTGGTGCATCAGGCTACCCATGAAAAGGGCTAAACTTTGGACCCTATTTTTTCCAATGACTCATGATTGGAGCTGCTTGCCCCCTTCCAGATGCCCGGGAAAGATCATTACTTTATCCCAATTCGGTATCAAAAACCCCCTATAGCAAACCCCAAAGGTGGGTGCTCAGTGCTAGGACGCAAATGGCCTCGGATGGCCCCTGAAGCCTGGCTCACAGACCTAGAGGCAACCTTTCCACAAGATACAAAAGATCTAGAGGAAGCCCAAAAAAAGTGGTTAACCTGGATGCATGGATCCGTGGAGCAGAACTTCAGGAAACCAGGTCCAAAAAAAAGCGGTAAAAAAGGGGGTGGTGATAGACGGAGCATCTTAACCAATCAAACACTCACACCCAGTCAACAGATCAGGGTTTAATCCATCACCGTACTTTAGCCCACTCTGCCACCCCAGTTCAGACATGGCCATATGCAAATCAGTCTGACCCTGTCCCTCATGGGAACAGTCCAGCCCGAACTGCCAAGCCATACCTGCCCTGGACCGAAAACAAGCTTCCTAGGACCGGTTTCTGGCATTACAGCCGTCTTCAGCCAGGCTTGCTTGAATCCAGTGGCAAAATGAGCAAGGGACTCATGTCTGAGCATACCCTGCCAACTTATGGTGAACAAAGCGGTACAAAAGGGGGTGGTGATGGACAAGTCCAGCCCGAACTGTCAAGCCATGCCTTCCCTGGACCGGAAACACTGTTCCCATGAGGCACAGGGTCAGACTGATTTGCATATGGCCATGTCTGAACTGGGGTGGCAGAGTGGGCTAAAGAACGGTGATGGATTAAACCCAGATCTGTTGACTGGGTGTGAGTGTTGATTGAGTGTTGATTGGTTCAGATGCTCCGTCCATCACCACCCCCTTTTTTACCACCAGGTCCAAAAAAAGCCAAAAAATTCCAACAGGTCTTCCTGGTTTAGTCCTCAATTGGTCGCTCAAAAGAAAATCTGTAAAAAGCTAGAAAGAAGTTGGAGGAAAACGTATGCCCTGAGCTTAAAATAGCATATAAAGTAGCTATGCAGCAATACCACAAGAACATTAGGAAAGCGCAAGCAGCCTTTCTCGAAGAAAAAATAGAGAAGTCCTCTAACTCTTCATAGGAACTGTTTAAAATTGTAGTCTCTTTCAACAATTGAATCAGGCACAAACCTTTCTCAATGCTCAAAAGAGAGAAGTAATGGGTTAGCTGCATTCTTCAAGTGTAAGGTGGAAAACATCTACAACTCCCTTCATTCAAACACTAGCCAGACATCATTAGCAACCAAGTCTCCATGAGCACTCTTGAACTGCTTATTAGCACAGAGCAGGCAGTAACCTCCCTTTCCCTTGCTCTGTTTCTTTTTCTCAAATTAAATGAAGAACATGCTGGATCCCTTTCACAAAACATTAAATCAGGGTCCCCTATAGACCAGGCTCCCCCTCACATTCTCGCTCAAGGGGGGATATGGGTCTTAACCCAACTCTCTAACCTCATTTCCCTGTCTCTCGAAAAAGACATATTTCCCAAAGAGTGGAAGCATTCCATTGTAAAATCGCTGCTAAAAAAAACCCCAACTTGGCCCTGCCTCCATAGCAAACTACCGTCCGATCTCACTGCTGCCCATTCTGGGAAAGATTGCGGAGAAACACGTGAATAGTGTCATCTCACGCTTTCTGGAAGATAATTGCATCCTACACCAGACCCAGATGGGATTCCGACCAGAACATAGCACAGAGTCAGCACTACTTGTAGTCACCGAAAAATTTAAAAGCATACTAGATCAGGGAAGAGCCGCTACTATTGTGTTACTAGATCTAGGTGCGGCCTTAGATACGGTAGACCACGAAATCCTTGTCTACAGGCTCAAAGATACCGGGATTAGAGGTACTGCCAATCAATGGGTGGCCTCGTTCCTGAGGGATAGATCCTTTCAGTGCATGGAGGCCTGCAAATTGTCAGACACCTTCTCAGCCCCTTGGGGAGTGCCTCCGGGACCTTCCCTGAGCCCGACCCTTTTTAACATTTATCTGAGCCCACAGGCTCACATAGTACAGGAGTTCAGACTCTCCATTGTGTCATATGCCGCTGACACACAACTAGTGGTCTCAATAGCAGACACCCTTAATTCCAACCATAGGCAACTAACCCCGTGCCTGGAAAAATAGGAACATGGATGGCCGACTGTAGTCTTAAGCTGAATGGGGATAAAACCGAGCTTATGATCTTGGAAAGTGGTTTTAGCCCACACTCAGAGATCCCCTGGCCAGTAAACTGGAGCTCTCCCCCTACCTCTAAAACATCCATAAAACATTTGGGGATGTGGCTTGACCAGAATCTAACTATGGAGACGCCAGCCAAAAAACTTTCAAGTACCTGTTTTGGGATACTTTGGATGATTAGGAACATTATGAGCCTACACCCAGAGAACTCAAGAAGGATGGTGGTGCAAGCTTTGGTAGTTTTGAGACTTGACTATGGCAACTTGTTATACCATGACTCCCCCAAATACTTCACAGACAGGTTACAAGTGGTACAGAATTGCGCAGCTAGACTGCTTCTCAAGATACCCAGGCACCAGTCAGTGAGAGCCTTCTTGAGTGAGATACACTGGCTTCCGGTTCAGGCCAGGATTAAATTCAAGTACCTGTGCTTGGCCCACAGAGCCATGTATGGGAGAGGCCCTGCCTTGTTATGAACTCTAATCTCCCTCTATTCACCCCGTCGCTATCGCAGAAGAGGGTCTAATGTTTTTGATGAACACTATTAGAATCAAGAGATCTAGGTGGGGTGGAAGATCTTTCACACACCTGGTGCTCATACTCTGGAACAGTATGGACCCAGAGCTGCGACTGAACAGAGATGAACAGTCCTTTAAAAAGAAACTTAAAACATGGCTGTTTCCCTAATTTTCTTTTACAAGATAGTTTCCTTACCTGTTTCTTTTCAGCGCTGAGATGCCCGTGGGTAGCCATGCGCTTTATAAATCCCTGAACCTAAACCTAAAAAAAAATTAGTGAAAAGCCTTTCATTTGTTTTTCACAACTGCAAGGCTTACCGCTCACATAGGATAATATTGGGGTTACCTTATTATATTAAAATAAGGATAGCTTCCACATTGGCATAGGTGCCAGTTCATGTTTGGTATCTTTGGAATTGTAATGAAAAATACTCTCTCATGGTATAGTCAGATTTTGACTCAATTTTGAAAATGCCACTTTTAGAAAGTGGCAAATTTCCTGTCTTAGCCATTTAGTGCCTGCAGCCTGTCTCTGAGCCTCATAACTGGGTGTAGTTGCTAGTTGATCTTTGTGTATGGCTCCTAGACAGCCACACACAATAGAGAGCTTAAGTGTGCCTGAGTGGTCCACTACCTGAAGGATGAGTGGGTGGAGCTAGGCACAGCCCCATTTACACCTGAATAGGATGTGTCCTGCCTTCACACAAAGGATTGCAAACCCCCTGTAGTTAGTTTGGAGCCAGGATACGGGAGTCAGGAATCCTGTGTACTTCAAAGGCCATCCTCTAGAAGTTTCTCCCTCTTCAAAGAAGGCACAATGTGTAATATTGGACCTTAGACCAGCGTTCTTCAAACTGTGGGGCGCGCCCCCCTGGGGGGGCGCGGCACCATCCCAGGGGGGGCGCGCTCCACTCCGATCTTCCCCTTGAGCCCGTTCCTTTGTCTGGGTGATTCTCCCAGGAGGGGGCCAATTCATGGAGTTGATGGCTTCGGCTGCAGTGCAGACAAGGAGTCTCCTCTGCTAAAAAGGAAAGCAAACAAACAGACACGCTTTCAGCTTTAGCAGAGGAGACCCCTTGCCTCCCACTGCAGCTGAAGCTGTCCCGTGAATTGGCCCCCTCCTGGGAGAGTTAGCTCTTCCCAGAAGGGAGAGAAGGTTTCCCTAGAGAGGGTTTGAGGCACGGGCGGGGTGGGTTCTGGCCCAGGGCCCCTGCTTTTCAAGGGGGGTGGGAGTGAGGGGGAGGGGGTGGGGTCGGGAGTCTCAACATTCTTTAATTCGATGTCATATTTGCTCCAAAGATGGTACAAAAATCATTTGTTTCGATGTGCTAGTACAGCCAGTTAAAAAGCCTTTTCAAACCATTTTAAATATTTCACTTCCCGATGGTATATCCCACACAACTCACATAGCAATACGTTTAATACAAATGTACATGTTCATACGACCACTGCAACGTTCTCTAGTGTAGTGTGCATCCTCGTATATTCAGTAACTCAAAAGTGCGTTTCCAGTTTATAACAACAATCGATTTGAAACAACTGTATGCAGCAAATATAGGACAAAGTCACTGAGGATATAGCCCAATAGGGTGAAAGCTTCAAGTTCCATACTAGTCGGCCTTGTGTGATCTTGGTCTATTCAGCTCCTTTTAATTCTTGCTTTTGAATTGGCAGTGCTTCCTTGAGCCTAGGTACAAATAGACGTGTGATGTTTTCAATTGATTTCTTACGAAGACACATAGAAAGAAAGAACAATGTAAAAGGCACATTCTGGTTGAGGGATGGAGACTAATACCATTTCCCAAACCTAACGCTGCCTCTGCTACTGATCGAAAAACTTAAGGTGAAATGCAAGTTTTTTCAAAGTGTGACCATTTGCATTAATTTCATTAAAAGGTCTGTTTCACAACAGGATTATTTTTGTTATGGGTTGATTTGCTGTGCTTTATCTTCTAATGGAAAGCCTGTACTTTTTCATTTTCCGAAATATACTGCACAATGTTTTTGGTATTTTATTGAAATAAAATGTGGCTTTCATCACAACAATTGGAACATGGTTCCAGGTGTATTCAATGCGTACTGTTTTCTTCAAGTAGAAGTATGTGGTTTTTTGTGTCTCCATGGTGCAGAGGAACAGTCGGTTGCTTGTAAGCTCCTAGCTTGAAACGACAGCAGACGATGTCTACAATAAATTCTGCCATTCCATGCAGCATGCCCGTTGTTGAGAAAATTCCACCAATAATACCACACAGTCTCACTAAGAACTGCCAAAATGGCATATGAGACTCTGTCACAGTCCCCATTAGTGAACTAATGTCATATTTCATGACAATGCCTGATACGCCATGGCTGCCTGATGCATGATCAATCACAGGTTCTCTTTCTGTCACTGCTAACTGATGAGTGTCAGATGAGATTCTGAATGTTCAGAGTTTTGTTGGCACAATTGTGATAAAATACTGGAACATCTGGTTATGATCTGAGGCGATTTTTTCCGTTCCATCAAGGGTGTTAATAATGCCAGGAATCGGCTCTCCAAATGACATATGGTCAATTCGATGAGAAAAGTTGTATGTCTCGTGACTGACGAGTGCTGCCAGGTGTGCATGGCCTCGTGGATGTGGAATTGCCTTGCCAACTGTGATGTGAACGTTCCCTGCTACTTTGTTGACATACAGATGCCCGTGTATTCTGCATGCGTCTGGAGGTTGCAACAAAGAGTCTTCCCTTGGCGGCAGAGCTGTTAAAGCACCTTTGACAGCACTTTTGAAAACTACATCTTGAAGAGAGTGCTCCTCCTGCAGGCGATTCTGAATTACTTGCAGGGGGGATGGATGGATGAGTGAGGGGATGGATGGATGGGTGAAGGGGTAGATGGATGGTGGGAGAGAGGATGGATGCATGAGTGGAGTGATGGATGGGAGTGGATGGATGTGTGTATGGTTGGAAGGGTAGATGGATGGGTGGAGGGATGGATGGATGAGTGAAACGGTGGATGTGGGGATGGATGGGTGATTGAGGAGGGTGGATGGACGGGGGATGGATGGAGGAGTGAAGGGGTGGGTGAGAGGTCAATGGATGGATTCATGAGTGCATGAGTGGATGGATGAGTGGGTGAAGGGTGGATGGAGGGATGGGTGGCTGGGTGAGGGGGAAATGGAGAGAGAGGGGGAGGATGGATGGATGAGTGAGGACAAGGATGAATGATTGGCAGAGTGGATGGGCAGGTGTGTGCATAGATGCGTGAGGAGAGGAGCATGGAGATGGATGGGTCAGAGAGTGCATGCATGAGTGGGGGGAGGGTGGAGAGCGGGAGGGATGGATGGGTGGATGGATGAGTGGGGGGTTGAGTGGATGGACGGATGAGTGACTGGGTGGATGGATGAGTGGGTGGGGGATGGCTGGATGGTTGAGAGGGTGGGTGGTTGGATGGATGAGTGAGTGGATGGATGGGTGGAGGAATGAATGGATGGGTGGAAGAGTGGATGGATGAATGGAGGAGTGGATGGATCAATGAAGGAGTGGATGGATGAGTGGGAGGATAGCTTGGGTGAAGGGGTGAGTGGTTGGGTGGATGAGTGGGTGGATGGATGGGTGAAAGAGTGGATGGATTGGTGAGGGGATGGATTGGGTGAAGGGATGGATGGATGATGGATGGATGGGTGAGGGGGTGGATGTAGGGATGGATGGGGAGATGATGGATGGAGGGATGTATGGTGGATGGGTTTGCAAGTGGTTGAAGGGGTTTGGATGTGGATGGAGCACAGATGGAGGGAAGGAATGAATGGTGGGGGAGTTGGTGGATGACAAGGTGTACATGATGGATGGGGAGGGTTGTGATGACTTCCTTTGCCTTGGAGGATTGTGTTTTGAGCTGTGTGGTACGCCTCTGTCGTTTCGCCACACCCACTCACAGGCCTGCAATTTGCTAGGCACTCTTGTTGTGTTGAGCATTGTTTGTCGGATATGGCCGGTGGTGTGCGCGTTGCAGGCGATCATGTGGTGTGCCGGATGCCCGAGGTTTCGGTCGGGTGGTGGGGGGGCCCAACATCTGGGGGAATTCAGCTGGGGGGGCTCAACCTGGAAAAGTTTGAATACCTCTGCCTTAGACACCAACTCATCACCAGACTTCGACCTGTAGAAAACTCTGCCAGGAAGGACTGTTGCGTTGCTGAAAGGACTGCAACTCTCCTGAAATGCTGTTCTGAAGTACTGGTGCCCTGCTGTGCTGCCCTTCAGCCTGCTGTCTACCTGTCAAGGTGAGAATGACTGGACCTGCAACCTGTACCCATGAACACCAGAGAGACATCAAGGGCTAGTCTCCTCTAACCTGCACCTGGAATCTTCAACTGTGAGTTCTACCTTGCCAAGTGGTCCCACCCCCAGTCCTGAACCATTAGAAGTGGGCCTGTAGGTGTTCTGCCAGCCCATCTGTGGACCCAGCATCTCTTCTACTGTGCAGCACCCCCAAGCAGAGCCAACAACTCACCTAGGCAGCGAGGACTCTTCCAGAGCAAGGACTCTGTATCAAACTCTCAGCCCGCAGTCTTATTGGAACTGCCGCTGAGTGACGCTTCCCTGACGCAGGCCCTCGCATCGCAAGCCTCTCATCGATGGCAGCCTTGATTACAATGCAGGATGTCATATTCCAAGCTTCCCTCATCATTTGCCTGCTCAATGACAATGCAGGGCCTGGGATCACATCCCGGCAGCTCCCGGAATAAACACAGCATGACGCATCTCCAACCCAGACCTTGCATCGCCTTGGCTGTGCAATGTATCACGACACAGGACCTTGCAACGCACTGCAACCAGGTTTTGAGGTATTCTTGTTCAGCAGACCTAGCAGGGTCCATGTAGCCTGCCCGTGCTCCATTGCATTCACCAGAACCTGTGATTTTAACCCAGAACAGGCGTGATCTGATTGTCACATTCATATTTTTTTGCTTTTTGGCACTATATTCACTGACAACTCTAAACATGCATATTTCTGGTTTCACTAATTGGATTTTTGTCCATTTGGTCTTGTTATATTTATTAAAATGTACTCTATTATTCTAATAAGCCATGGTATTCTTCTTGTGTTGTGTTCTTATGTTATTAATGTTTGAAGTGTTGCACAAATACTTTACACATTACCTCTAAGTTAAGCCTGACTGCCCTGTGCCAAGCTACCCAATGGTTGATCACATACTAATTTGGGGTTTGCTTGTGACTTCACCCTGACAAGGATTGTGGTTGCTGCTTGAGTAGGGGTTCGCTCCCCTCAAACAGTAACCCAATGTCTTATAATGGGCATCTAGACACTTAAGAGAGGAGGATGGAGGAAGTGCTACCTATAGTAATTCGGTGAACAATTTGTAAGTTCAGAACTGCTGGCTGATTAGTTTTTCTTGAGCACTGGCATTTGGTTGATGGTAGAATTGAAGTTCAGGACTGCATTTCCATTGCCTTTTTATCTGCCCCTGATTAGTGGTATGAAAGTCTGGTGACAGACAAATTAGAAACCTCACAGTCACTGTGTTCATGTTGAGGGTGCTTCTACTTGGAGACGGACCCATTGTCACCTGCTTTGAGAAGCATCACTTGACACAAATACTGTGCCTAGAGAGCAGCAAGAGAAAGACACCTTGAAAAGGAGCCAAGTCAAACCCATTCTGACAGTTGAGTCAGTGGATCCACATCTCCTGTCTGGAAGATGCATATAAAAGTGCGAACCAAACCACCCCACCTTGTTCCAGTTCCAAGTACTTCATGATGAAGGAAGGGAAAGCACGGCAGAGTACTCGAAGGACTGCATGACCAAGACTAGTGTCTATGTGACAATCAGTCTACCATAGGTGCCGGATATTACCTGAAGACTTCACTTTCTGCTGGAGGTACAGGGAGTTTGCCTAATGCCTGGAAGCCTACCTGCCTCCTGAGACAGGGAAGGAATATCCCTGACCTTGAAGGAGGAGCAACTATCCATGAGAAAAAGCCCAGCATTTATTTGGCATGAAGAATACCCAGAGAAAGTGGAATGCCTGAAAGATTAAAGCCAGGAGCTATTCTTTCAGCAGTTGGTCTCTTGGTCTGTCTTTGTGGTTCTCATTGAGAACAGCACCAAAATACTATTGAATTTTCCACTTCTTCCACTACAGTGGGTCACAACTTGGTACTATCACCGATTACATGAGAAGCTGCTATGCCGCTGATGGAGAGCCAATAGGCCTAGGAAGGTTGCATTTGCCAGGAACATACATTAGTGTTCATTTGCCTGGAGATGGGCAGCAATTACCTAGCCATGGGACCCACCTGCAATGGGCTAGGAGGAGGGCTGCATATGACTTGCCTCAAGGATCCAGATACATTGGCCCAGAGGTGAGCTGTAACTACCTTGCCAAGGGATCTACCTGCATCAGCCTGTAGGTAGGTTGCAACTGCCTTGTCATCAGGGCACACTGCACCAGCTAAGAAGTTGGCTGTGACTGCTGAAGATGGATCACTGCAAAAAGGCCCCATCTAGTTCCACTCATCTGTTCCAAGGAGGCCACACACTCTAAAGTAGCGGGCTGTGACTGACCTTCTCTGTGATGGCTTCAGGAGCAACATGCAAGTACGGTGGGTCCCACCTGGTATCAAGGCAGAGGAACTGCAACATACTGATGAGAGAGCAAAGACTTACAACTGTTTCTACGTGCAGCAAATGGAATCTGCACCTGAACCTGCACACGTCTGTCTGATGGCTCCCTGAACGGTGTCTAACAATGCATATAAATATCCAGGAGTCAGGTCAGTGACCCGCAAAGGATCATACATGTAGAATTGTATGACAATGTCCTGGATGCTAGGTAGGCGTGTGGAAGAAGTTACCTCTGCCACAGTTGGGAAGCAAATCCCATTGGTGTTGATGCTGCTGATGCATGGCCCACAATAGAACAGCAATTAAGAACCTGTTGGGTGTAGACTATAACTCTAAAAATATTTCACAACAATATTGCAATACATAAGTTAATGTGTTTTTTAATAAACCACATCCAATTACTATACAAAACCTTTAATTCTGACTGACCACATGTAGTACTTGACAGCACATGATGCTGCTCTGCATTATTTAGGAAGAATTATAATGCCAAATGTTATAATACAATTACCATTTTCCATTCTATTCCAAAAGCTTTATTTCGGTTGGATATAACCATAAAATCACAACATATAAAAACAATACATATTCCAATATAATCAATCTTCATGTTTCTTATTAAAATCAAAAATACAATGCATCACGATCAATATGCTTTAAAATTCATCGATACTACAGAATGTCAGAAATGGGGAGAAAAAGTTTAAAATTTATAAACATTTTGGATTAAATCTAAAAAGAATAAAAAAACATAAAAAGTTTATGTGATTACACAGATTCATTCCTGGATTCAATTAGTACTGAAAGACTGCATAATTTAACTAATCAGTTTCTTTCGCAATTGCCACATTAGGAACAGGAACTTTGCAACTACAGCGACTTTCACAGGACTAGTGTCAGTTCTCAAAATCCTGTAGAAAGCGCGGTAATTTCTAATGCCCAGATTATTACATAACTGAATAACCCACTTCCTCCGAATTTCAACATACATTGGGCAGAAAAGTAAAGCGTGAAGAGGAGATTCCTCCACCTATCTGCAACTGGGACATGGGCGGTGGGGTCCTACGGTCCACCTATCAGTAAAGGCATATAAAGGGAGTGTCCCATATCTGAATTGTAGAAATAGCTTCTTGGCTAGAGTGGGTTGTATAACATCTAGCTCGGTCAAGAAGCCATAGTGGGGCTTAAATTCAAGGAACTCATAGGTTAGGCTTGGGGTTTTGGCAGCACCAAGAACTTTAATAAGGTTGTGATCCTTTATTATTAGAGCTAATGTTTTCTTTGAAGTAACCAAGCTGAAGTCCGCGGGGTTTGTCCAGAGATTTTCCAGCCCGATCGCAGTCAAAGAATGCCTAACGAATGATAGCCAGGGAATCTTGTTAGCACCTAAAGATCCCAAAACTACCATGAGTTCATTTTTAAAGCTCGTCAGCTCCGGCGTACTCCAAAGTCTCCTCCAATACAGCAAAGGCCGTGACGCTATAACATCTGAAATTGGACGTATATTTAAGTCCAACCTTAGCGGCACGAGCGGCGTGTTAATTGGGAGGTACATAATTTGCCTAATAAACTTGTTTTCTGTACTAGTTAGGTCGTTTCATGTTGTATGACCCCAGAGTTCCGCCCCATAAAGGGACGAAGACATTGCCTAAATACTAAAAATTTCAAGGGGGGCACTTATTGTTTTTTCTACACATTTTTTTTGTACTTTTAAAAATGCCCCCTGCTGCCTGCATTAATTTTAAATTTGCCTTTACTTTTTGGGGGGCCCACCCCATTTTGTCATTCAGCGTTAGACCTAGATACTCAAAAGTGTGGACCCTATCTAAAGGTTTGCCCTCCATTGTAGGGTGGGGACAATTACTGGTATTTACATTAAAAGCCATATAATTTGTTTTGTCAATGTTTACCACCAAATTCCTTTTTTTGCAGAAAATACTAAACTTGTTTAACACCCGCTGCATGCCCATTGGCGATTTTGAAAGCAACAGGGTGTCGCCTGCAAACATAAGAGCAGGAAATCTTTGGGAGGCCAACTTGGGGGAGTCAATATCTTTAATAGCCAAGAGTTCATCGATGAGCCCGTTAAGAAAAAGAAAAAAAAGGGTTGGCGCAAGGACGCAACCCTGGCGCACACCCTTTTCAACAGGAAACAGGCCCGTCAGTTGCCCATCCTTACCGTAGCGAACTCTGGCATATATCCCTTCCTGGAGGAGTCTTAGTTGGTAGCATAGATATGGTGGCACTCCCATTGACAGCAATAAATTCCAAAGCTGATTGCGATCCACCATATCAAATGCGGACTTCAAGTCCACAAAAGTCAGATACAGGCTACCTCCATCCAATACAACATGTTTCCAATGTAGGACCTGTAACCTAAAAAGTTGGTCGATTGTTGAAATTTTAGACCTCAAACCCGCTTGAAGCGGGGTCAGGATGCTATTTTCATCTATCCAGGCCTGCAAATGTATGTAGAATCCGAGCAAAGATTTTCTGACTCACGTCAACAAGGCTGATAGGCCTATAATTGGACGGTTCGAGCAGGGAGCCCTTTTTATATGTGGGTGGTAATGGTGAACCCTGCAAGGTGTCATTAAATAATAATAACAGATAGGGTGCCCATATGGTCTGTTCATCTTTGAACAGATCACCTGGGATCCGGTCTAGGCCTGGCGCTTTATTGTGCTGTAAACTTTTTAATGCTAATTGAACTTCCATTAATGTACAGGGGGGCGTATCCCAAGTGAAATCGGTAGTTTGAAAAGTACACAAAGGTTCACCATTCTCAAACTGGGGAATAGAATAAAGCTCTTTAAAGTGGAGTGCCATAATTCCTCAGGAATATTTGGATTAATCACAGTATTACCCTCTGGTTTCGCATTATGGACAAGATTCCAGAAAGTCCTTGGATCCTGATGAGCGCGGCCCTAATGGCTTGCCATCGTTCAATTTCCCATTCTGATTTTGCGTTATGTATAATTTTCTTATATGCCTGCCGAGCTTCAACAACGCATGCCTTTTCACCTTGCTTAAGGGCTTTAAGAAGTTCACTCTTGGCGACCCTACATCCCTTAGTGAACCAGGAGTTTCCATCCCCCCGCTTTTTTTGTTTGGGGGTGCCTACTTTATAGAAGGAGTCCTTCAGGATTGCAACTAAATCTGTGTGGATTCCGCCCATATCAACACCCACAGTGGAGTTACCAAGGATGGAGTCTACCCTTTCCAATAGTGGAAGTATACGCTGGTATAGGGAGGCCATATTGTCACATGACTGCTTGAATGTTGCCCAACGGACGCGCCTCCCACCTTGCACTACCCTCAGTTCATCATTTGTGGATATCACATCATCGTGATCCTCGTCCACCAACTGGAGATCCAGTATGATCGTCAAGGGATCATGATCACTCTCCGTGCGTCGTGTTACATTAAAGTCTAGAATTTTATCCCAATGTTCCAGACTGACCAGAAAATATTCAATCACAGAGGCGTGACCCATCAACTGATGTGCTTTTTATATGTCCAGTGCTGCGTCCATTTCGCCGTAAATGGTTAAGGCAAATATGCTTGCAAATGGGTATTTTAAATGCTAATTCTTTTATGTTTGCCTTATATAACCCCCCAAATGAGAGATTCTGTTTTAACATTTTTAATTTTTTTTAATGCTTTTTAGCTATTTATTCAAGGCTCGCCTATGAAGTATGTATCTATGAATTATTTTGTATTGCGGAAATTGTTGTAAACTGTCTTTCTGGTAATGAATGGAGTTTTGTATTGTGTGTTTCTTTTATGTGGACCTCTATGGAGTTCCAAAACATAATAAAGATTGAATTGAATTGAATTGAATTGATGTGCTTTTGTACTTTTATTTGGTGCTGTATTCTATACAAGTTTTAACCTTGAGCTTCGTGTGTACCTTTGATTATTCAGTTAACAAATATATAATTTTGTTTTCTCCGGATCTCTTGCCCCAGCACTATTTGCAGTTTTGCAATTCTATAAATGGCAAGTTTGGACAACTCAGTAATGTCAACTGCATTAATATCAGAAGAATGAATGGCAGAAATACCCTGCTGAGAATCAATAGCAGACATGTTCAAAATATTGTGCAGAGGGCACATACTAGCACATATAGCTACCTGAATAAAGTTGTGTATCGTGTATTAAATAGAGCTGTCAGTAGAGTATTATGTTTTTTTTTAACCCTATGTGAGAATGAACTATTGCTTCAGTGCTGAGTTGTGCACTATGAATGACATTATAACAAGTAAAACAAATAAAACAACCACTGCTGCATTATGTTATGTTTACTTTTGTCATTTTAACTTTATATATATTCCCTTTACAAAGCAAAAATGAATAAGCTTTAGATAGCACTTACTGCATGTAGCCTTTTAATGGGAGCGTTTCATCTTTATTTTGTTGTAAACAGGATTTTGCAGGGCACCCCTGTTGTTTTTATGCAAATAATGATGTGTTTTTCAACATCAGGTACGACCCTGCTCTGATTTCACACTTGTACCCTGTACACTTTAAATATCCTGAGTTACTGCTTGTTATCACTTTTTTGTGTTTAAAAAGCTTTATTAAGTAAATAAGTACAGAAGAAAGGGCCATGAAAAATCAAGATATGTGTAGTATAATAAATATCAAAACAGACAATAAGCAGAATAGAAAGCTGTTTTCATTTTAGCAGTAATAAAGGAAAGAAGGGGGGAAGGAGGGAAAAGGGGAAAATGTATAGTACAGATCTAAAATTAAAGATCATGAGATTATAATGTAGACTTCATAAAACAATACAATATAACAAGCTTATAAACTATTAAACGTATCATAACTTATCTTACCTTGTACAAGAGGCGGACAAATAAGCAAGTAAAAGAAATGTAATAACTAAAAAAGGGGGATATATAATCTATGGAGATTGGAAATAATTCTCAGAACAATTACGTGATACAGGAGTTGAAATGTTAGTTAAATACTTGGTTAATGGTAGCCAAAATAAATCTCTATTTACATATGGTGTAACAGAAGAAGCAAATGCAATGTCTAATGTATGCTAGTGTCAAACATTATTCCCCCAGGATTTCATTGAAAGTTTAGATGAACATTTCCAATTAAGGGAGATCTGTTGAAAAGCTAAGGCCAACATTAAGTCAAATAAACCTTTGTCATGCAAAGAGATTACCAATGAGTCGGATAAGCTACCCAAAAAGAGATTAATGTGTGATAAAGGAGTCTGTAAGTTAAAAATATGTGAGCGGTGTTTCCAAACATCCTTCCAAAAGGAGGCGACAGCAGGGCAAGAAAAGAGGAGGTGCATCTGATCGGCCAGAGGAGATTGACAAGACCAATCGGTCATATCATTAGAGTGTGTACATTTTGCTATGGAAGTAGGTGTGTAATATATTCTGTGGTGAAGAAAGAACAAGGATTGAGTAGTGGAAGCAGATCTAGAAATCTTCAACGATCTGCCCCATAATTTGTTCCAAAAATCAACGCTCCAATCACAGTCCAAACCCGCCTCCTAGGCAATTTCCACCCTGGATTTAGGACGAACAAGATCAGGAGAAGTAAGAGATTTATAGATCAAGAAAGCTTTGGGAGACATAGTTAATACTTTGAGAAGAGGATCCATTCTGAAAAGGGGATTAATAGAGGGTAGAGAATAGAAAACATCTAAGATTAAGAGTAGAACATTTGTACCAGAAGGAACAAGGACATTTAAATGTAGTTTGAAATTGGGGTAATGAACATGGAAACACACAATCAAACAAGTCCTGAACCCATATAATCCCATTAAGTCTCTAGGATTTCCCAAAAAGAGGTCTGTTATTAAGAGTAATGAGGTGGTTGTACCATAGAGGAGATTGAAGGAAAGAAGTTCTAGATAGAGAATCCAGTCGATGGTGAGGTTTTAATAATGTACAAGTGTGTTTAAATAGCGGAAGAGAAGTAATGGTGGTCTTTGTTGAGAAGGCAAGAACTTTCTTAAAGAAAAGGGAGCAAGTAATAATTGTCCAATATTAACCCATTAAGGTGTAAAGGGGGAAATTCCGGAAATTAGCCATTTAGATAAAAATCGAAGACAGAAAGCCTTATGATACATTTGAAAATCAGGAAAGTTTACTTCTCCCATAGATTTAGGTGTACAACGATGAGAGAAGGCAAGTCTAGATATTTTATTGTTCCATTCAAATTTAGAAAGAAGGGAGTACATGTTTTTAAAGTAGACATTTGGGATGTGAATGGGAATCATAGAAAAAGTATATAACAAAATAGGAGTAATCATCATTTTAATAGAGTCTAGTCGACCCCACCAAGAAAGAAAGGGAGGGTTCCAAGTTTAAAGAAGCTTAGAAATATGATCCAATACATTCTTCATGTTAATTTTAACAGAATCTAATATGTTGAACCAAATACCTAGGTATTTGATTTTAGAGCTGTTCGAACGGAAACCAGTGGTATCAAAGTGCTGTTTAAAACAACATTTATTGATGGGGAGAATGTCTGTCTTGTCAAAGCTAAGAATGGAGGTTACGGGATGAGATATGAAGAGTAAGATACATCCGCATAGGGAGATCATTTCAACTGTTGATCACCATATGAGAAGCCAGAGATGGAGGAATTCTGGCGAATATGCGATAATAAGGTTTCAAGAGGAAGACTAAAAAGAAGGGGTGAAAAAGGACAGCCATGCCGAACAAGGCGATTTAAGGAAAAAGATGGAGAAACGGCCATTGACTGTTACGGAAGCTTTAGGAGCTGAATATAGCAAGCATATTAAAGAAATGAATTTAGGACCAAACCTATGCCAATGAAGAGCTTTAAATAGGAAGGACCTATTAACTTTATCAAAAGCCTTCTCAGCGTTGATAGATACTACAGCAAGAGGGTAAGAAAGAGAAGAGGCTTTATAAGACGTTAAAAATTAAGCGAGCGTTTTCAGATGTTAACCTACCTTTAACAAACCTGCATTGTTCCAAACCAATTAGTTTTGGTAAAAGAGGTTCAAGACAATGACAATGGGTTCAATTGAGGAGGAAATAAGAGTCCGAGTTAAGGCATAAGAGAGAAACATATAGTCCACTCGTGTCAGAGTGCCATGAGGAGCAGAGAAAAAAGAAAATTCTGAGTTGTCATGGTTGCAAAGTCTCCAGGCATTTCTCAGATGCGTCTGAGTTTATGTTTATGGGTCTTGTGGGGAATAAAACGGACCTGAGAATGTCGATGAATGAAAGGATCCATAACTTGGTTACTATCGGCTCCTAAAATAAAAAAATCATCTTTATGTTGAATGCATTTTTTTGTGATATTAGGCCAAAATGAGGAGTCTGGTTGAGTTGGACCATTACTATTAAAAACTGTAAGGGAAATATTATTAATAAGCAACTTAACTAATAACCATCTGCCATCTGAATCAGTGTCCGTAGATATAACAGAACATTTCAAACGTTTATGAACAAGAATAATTTCCCCATTTTTCTTAGTGTTCGTAGGGGAAACTAAGACTGAACCCACCCACTGCCTTTTAAGTTTCAGAGCCTCTGATTTTGTTAAATGAGTCTCTTGTAGTAAAACTAAGTCAGAGTTTTATGTAGCAAGGTGGGATAATATTCTTTGCCTCTTAATGGGATTAATATTCATTCCACGAAATAACTTTGAATGAAACTAAAATTAATAAAATACAAAATCACACGATCAATAATGATGCAAAGTAATAGAAAGACAAAGGAAAAAATAAAATTGTAAAGTAAAGTCTCCAGTATAAAGTATAAGAAAAGAGGAAGAATAGAGGAGATGGGGATATTCTGAATATATGAAAAATACCAAAAGTAGCGCAGGTATCTCCTCCAAAACAGTATCTAATGATACAGGAGTAAGAGGTTTAGGAGGGGAAGGTGGGTCTTGTTTGAGGCGCTTATTAGCTGTAGGCGTTGTCTGCGTCTTGGAGGCTGACAAAGGCAGATATGCTGAACTAGAAGAAGAAGACTGAGCCATCTCAACTGCAGAGAGCGAACTGTCCATGAGAGGGGCAATAAATGAGGAGTCAGTTGTAGAGGTCTTAGCAGTTAAACCTTTCTTTGAATGGAGTAGGTTTTTACTTCTGCCCATAGAAAGTGTTGAAATGAACGTTGAGACAAAACGCTGAGAAGAAAAGGATGCATTCAACAGTAAAAATATAAAGCCTTCACCAACCACACAACACTGAGGATAAGCAAGATATGTCCCACCAATGAGGAGAGAGGTGGGAAATATGAAGAGCTTGCTATACATTTTTTACTTCAGAGGAGAACAAAGTTCTGGAGCATAAAAAGGTGGCCGCAGCACAGGTATAGCTATCAGGTCTCCAAAAAGTAAAAAAAAGATTCTTAAACGGCATAAAAACTATGCCAAATAAAGCAGGGCATGTCCCGCTTGTAGTACCCGCTTGTTTCGGAGTCAATCAAAGTTTTGTATTTGAGTACAACAAATTTTAACTGCTACCCTTAGAAAAACAATGATCAGTTTTTCTGTGTGAAATCCTTAAATTTCCACTATGAATTTTCCCCAGTCTCTTAATGATAAAAATAATCCAATAAATTCAGCAAAATAGGAGGAGAGAAGCGGGAAGTGTGAGAAAAAATGCACCACAGATAAGCCAGTTCTGAGGAGAGTAAACTCTTAGAACACAAAATGGCGGCAGCAGTAAAGCCTCAGCATATAGTTATCAAAAAGGTAAGAAATAGACCATCAAAAAATATAAAGACCTTATAGAACAGAGCTGGGCATCTTCCGATGTTGAAATCTGCCTGTTTCCCAGTAAATTAACGTCCTGGTAGCCGCATAATAATTATCGGCGTTCCGACCCGATGCGGAGCTCCACTAGGTGGCGGCCATCTTGAGAGCGGCTGCACATGCCTCACTGCTTGTTATCTCTGAGCAGAAACAATTGAGCACTGAGAACAGCTCACCCACTTTCACAGAAAGCATTCAAAAGAAAACAATAGCAGGCCTGATTAAGCCTGTAGAAGACATTAGCAGGACGTGCAGCATACTAGGTGACCTTGTGAAGGGCATCACCAGCCCAGCCAGCCCTACCCTCGGAAACTGAATAGAGATATCGCTGATACGGTATCCCTATTCTGGTTTTAATGGAGATGAGTGGGCTTGTAGATTAAAATTCATTTTGGAGCACCATCTTGCCTCATTTTATCTCTCCTCACAACGCCTCACATCTACACCACTAGGCCCCCCACATGCACCTCACCTATACGGCTTGGGAAAAAGATCTCCGATAAAGAGCCCCTCAAAGGGTGCCCATCAGGCATTGCAGTGCTGGCCTGGCGAGGAGCAAGCCCTATGATGAAGCATGACACCCAAATGGGTGTATGAGGGCCCCACTTCCCAAATTGGGAGACACCCACACTCCACTTCTGAGTAAGGGTACCTCTCCAAACCTACTTCTCTTCTTTCCCCACCCTACAGGAACTGCATAATCCTTTGGTCCTTCTTTGAGATCTAATAAGGACATTTCTTGAAGTCCTTTATCTCCCTGGGACTTCCACAGGAGGCAAGCACACACTGCCTGGGAGTCCTGGGAGATTTCCTCTCAAGCAGGATACCACAGCAGGAAGTAGAAACTGCAGGCCAACCCACTCCTCACACAGAAAAGGCAGCGCTCCTCACACAGTCCTTCCACTCTTCTTCTTGGGAGGGTCCTCTTGTTTCTTAAAGTAATCTCAAGTCCTGGGGTTTTAAGTCAAACACGTATACCCCATTTTGTCATTATTCCATTTGTGGCAAGGATTTCTAAGCCCAGTCTAAACTAATCCTGTCCTCCCTGGTCCAGCATGACCACAGAAGGTGGAGACAGCATTGTGCAAAGGAGACACAGCCTATTGAGGTACAAACAAAACTCCTCCCTCCACTCTAAATTCAGACCAGGTCTATTCAGCCCAGCGATGTGCCACCCAGGCAAGGCAAGACACACCTCAACCCACCATGTGACTGTCTGAAGAGAATGCACATCCCCAGCTCCTGTCACTCCAACACCAGACACTGAATACACAAATAGTCAGAGGCACTCAGAATGGTAAAATACGAAGATGCCCACTTCCTAAAAGTGGCATTTTCAAACACATACATTAGAAACCACGTTTACCAAACAAAGTCAATAAATTCTGAGTTCAGAGAGCATAAACTCAATTTCTCAATCTTTTCCCTATGGAAAGTTATACTTGTAAGATGTTACAAATCAACACCCATGTTAGCCTATGAGACAGATAGCCTTTCAATAGTGAAACACGAAAGACACAGTATTTCACTATCAGCCAGGACATGTCACACACACTAGTACATGTCTTACCTTTCACATACACTGCACCCTACCCTTGAGGGTACCTTGGGCCTACCTCAGGGGTGCCGTACATGTAAGGAAAGGAAGGTTTGGGCCTGTCTTGTGGGTGTACTTGCCATGGCAACATGGCAGTTCACAACTGCCAACACACACACTGCAGCGGCAGGCCTGAGATATATTTTCAGGGCTACCCATGTGGCTAGCACAAGCAGTGCTGCAAGCCCACTAGTAGCATTTGATTTACAGGCCCTGGCACACTCAGTGCACTTTATGGGGACTTAACCAGTAAATCAAATATGCCAAGCATGGCTATCCAATCATATTCACAATTTACACAGAGAGCATATGCACTTTAGCACTGATCAGCAGTGGTAAAGTGTCCAGAATCCTACAGCCAACAACAAAAGGGTCAGAAAAATAGGTGGTAAAAGGCCAAAAGTTTAGGGTTAAACCTGCAAAAAGGGAGGGGTCTAAGACAGAGCAAAGCCCGCTGTCCAGCCAGTTATTCATCAAATGCCCTTAGGGTATGAAAGGTGATTGGTGAGCCTTATCCTTCCTGCTTCTTTCTTAGGGACCACACCCAGGGATGACACCACAAAATTCTCCAGCGGGGAGAACTGGAAAGGGCCAGCTACTCTCCCTAGTCCCATTCCTTTGTTATCTTCTCCTGGACTACAGCAGGTAGCTCATGGCCCCACCACAGGTTCTGAGCATCCCTACCTACCAAGCGGCCGGTATATGGTATCCTAAACCCTTCCATAAAACCATTTGCTAACAGTTACCTGTCCCTGAGGTTGGGGTAACTCCTCAGCTGGTACAGGAGAGTGTGGAGGAGGATTGGTGAGTGTCCCCCTTTGTGATCCCTAGGGTGGGAGTGGAGGTGCAGATATCCGGAATTGCCTGATGAGGGTGTATGCCCCTGTGCAGCCTGGCATAGCACTAGGTGACTATGGGTGGTACACAAGTATTGAAATAGGGTCTGGCCCTGTTCTGGATGCTTTTCGATCACTACTGCTGAGAGGATAGAAAATGCCTCAAGCCAATTCTTGACGGTGTGGTCTGGCTAAGCCTGATATGTCCCCTTCTTGTCCTCCTCCTTACCACCCTTGGGCCTAGTGTCCGAGCATCTTTGCCATGCTTAAATACCGTAAGGATGTCTATGGATTTGCGCTGTCATAACCCTTCCTTAGTGACCAATGGTATTTGCGAAGTCAACAAGCAGCACCCTGATACCATTGGAGCAATGGTGAACAGGGTTAGGCCCTCCATTGAGAATATCTCATTGCCCACCTGGTTCAGGGTGGGTAAGAGCAACAGCGATATTCATGGCAGCCATCACTGTGTTCTCAATGCGCCCCATGTCCGACCCTTGTGTGCTAGGCACATCTCCCGGTGTGAAGGGGGTGGAGATAGTGCCTGCCAATGCGGATAGCTTAGTGCCCAGTGAACTGTAGCTAGCGCTTGCACCAATTCTGGATGTGGCCTGTTGTGCCAGTTGTGGCATGGTAAATGGCTGTAGCGCAGTGGCTGTGGTAGCTGGGTTAGGCGGTATGATTCGACTGGGTAACCGCTTGTTGCCGCCCTCATTTTTCAAACCCCTTCTATCTGTGGCCCACCCTCCCCAATACTAGGTGGGGCCACTTGTTGGTGCTATGGCCTAGAGAAGCAGACCACAGATTTGAATCCATCATAAAACTCATCAGTGTGTTCATCAGCTTACCCATTCAGTCCAAACTTTCCAGGGTTGCTGATACCGCATTGTTAGAGTCTAGAGCTGGTGTCACCGTTTCAGATATTGTGCTACGTTGTTTTGCAGGGAGCGTGGCTGTGCGCTTGCGTGCCTTGTTTTTGGTGCTGTAAGCAGGTGTCTTGCAGGCACTCTTCACCCATAATGGCTCTAGGTCTGCTTGCGCAGGCTGCTTCCCACTCAGTCTATCCTGCTCGACTCCGGAATCATCAGGCTCCCGAGCTTTCATGATACCCATTGCCCACTCCGTTTCCTCATGCAACATCCATGAACGCTGCCCTGGCTGCATCCTGTGATGTGCAGGGCTGGGACCCCTACACCATTATCATCAGAGAGAAAGGGGGGGCCGTGCCCCAGCTATCCATGACCTTGATACTGTAATGCTGGTCTCAGAACTGCATGACTCCCGGAAGGAGATAAATGTGAACTCACACCTTCCCCCATACCTGTGTGCGGCACCCCTCTGCCAAGGGCAGGGCTGCCTTTTTAACACTTCTTAATATTCACTGAAAAAACAGGATGTGCGCTACAGATGTCGCTGAACAGTTAATACTGACTTGTGGTACTCTTATCATGTTTCAAGGTATATAGTAAAGTTGGATTAAGATTACATTTCATTGTGCTAAGTTTATATACCTATCTGCAAACAATTGAGGCGCTTGTTCCATTACTGGAACCTACAAAAAACCTTTTTTGTGACTGTATACCACCCTGTCTCTTGTTCATCTTATACATCGGTGGCAATTGTGTGAAGTGTAGTATAATTGTTTATGAATGTTTGTGTGAGTGTTGGTGAGAGTAACTACGTGAGTATGGGCCCTGTCTAGTATTTATGTTATTCCACTTAACGAATTTGTATTACTGTGTATTTATAACCTTATAACCTTAAAGTGTCCAAGAAAATAAGAAAAAAATAATGAATTTTCATAATGTACAAAATAAATATATTTTGATATAATTCTTCCTACCATGCGTCTTTGAAATATCCCTTTGGGCTCAGAGTGATACATACATTTTGGACCTATCCTAGGCCACCCTTAATATCCCCCCGGCAGGTTCCCTCTGTTCTTTAACCTATCTGCAAACAAGCCATACAAACATTGCAAAATAACTTTAAAATCACTCAGCTTTTTGATGCAGCCTGTAAAAGTCACACAGTGAGACAATATTAATCATCTAACACATACTACTTGGGGTTAAAACCATTTTGACTGGTACCAGTTGACATTTTGAAAACCAGTTTACCCAGCATGCCTCCAATTCAGAATCTAGAGAGTTTTAAGTCACTACAAAGGTCTGCCATTTCATTGTAAAAGGAAACTCCACTCCAATATTATGCCATGTAAGTACCCTACCTAAATAGTAAGAATCAAACAGAGCCACCTGTGATGAGCTGACGGTTTCACAACAAATCCCCAACTCTGCCTCAGCCCTTCTACCCCCACACAAAGAAAACTCAGCAGACATGCCCTCGCCTAGCCCCCAAAGCTGCATCGAATTCCAACTGCCTCGTTCAATGCTTCAGTTCAACTGTTCCCCAAAGTTCCCCAAACCAGCACTGTCAAACATTAACAGGCTAGTAAGATCTGCACCAAACAAGTCAGCTCCTCACAAACCAATCGGTAAATCTGCAACTTCTACACAAACATTATTCCTCACTGTCCCAGCTGCCAACCATGGACAAAAAACAAAGCAATCTAGGGATGCGCCGAAAAAACAATGACACAGCACCATTGATCAAACTGTCAACAGTTGTCACACGTTGTTCACTGCCCTCAACCCACATGGCTGAGCATGTGAGAAAGAATGCCTCTCCCCCCAGGACTCGAACTTGCTACCTGCAATTCAAGCTCTTCTCAAAGAATGAGTGCCCAATTCACTGAGCCACATCACCAGCACAACCCGAAATACACCATGCCAGCGGAGACTGGTAAAAAACCCAAGAGAACAAAGACCAGGCAGTGCTAATCAACTGGTCTAATATACACGCCACACCAGGCACATATCCCATATGAGGCCACCTCCCCTTGGGCAGGTGGTGCGGTCCTCACACCGCTTCCCCCAAGAACTCCAAAGAAGGAAGTGACCCAATTAGGGCCACCCGGGTCACTTGAGACCACCTCTCAGCCTTCTATACAAATGAAGAGTCGGTCAGACAGTAGAGAATACAAACCAATGTAATTTATTAGTCATACACTCGAGCGCAGTCCATTCTGACCAGCCTCCTTAGAATTCTGTAGAGGGACTGACTCTCGTCAACATGGCAATGTAAGATATACAATCCCAACACCCATAAAGGCCCACCTAGACTGGAATTTTACCTGATGAACAAAGGAGGTACAGAAGGACGAGCTACCATCCTGAGACTGGGTACCTGCTATCTTAGTTTCAAGGTTACTCGGCCCACGCCCTTCTCTCTGAGAGGGGGAGCAGGGCTACCTACTGGGAAATTAATCAATCATCAATCAATCAATCAAGCATTTGTATAGCGCGCTACTCACCCGGAGGATCTCAAGGCGCTTGGGGGGGGGAGGGGGGGCGGGGGGGTCCGCTACTGCTCGAACAGCCAGGTCTTGAGTTGCTTCCTGAAGGAGAGGTGGTGTTGGGTCAGGCGGAGGTGGATGGGGAGGGAGTTCCACGTCTTGGCAGCCAGGTAGGAGAAGGATCTTCCTCCCGTTGTGGCTCTTCGGATGCGGCGAACGGTTGCGAGGGTGTGGCTGGTCGATCGCAGCTGGCGTGTGGGAGTTTAGAAGGTAAGGCGGTCGTTGAGGTATCTGGGGCCTTGGTTGTGGAGAGCTTTGTGTGCGTGGGTGAGGAGTTGGAACGTGATTCTCTTGCTGACTGGGAGCCAGTGCAGGTCTCTCAGGTGTCCGGAGATGTGGCTGTGTTGGGGGATGTCCAAGATGAGTCGTGCTGAGGCGTTCTGAATGCGCTGGAGCCTTTTCTGAAGTTTGGCTGTGGTTCCGGCGTAGAGGGCGTTACCGTAGTCCAGTCGGCTGGTGACGAGCGCCTGGGTGACCGTCTTCCTGGTTTCGGTGGGGATCCACCAGAAGATCTTCCATAGCATGCGTAGGATGTTGAAGCATGATGAGGAGACGGCGTTGACTTGTCTGGTCATCGAGAGGGAGGAGTCCAGGATGAAGCCCAGGTTGCGTGCGTGGTCCGTCTTTTTAGGTGCGCTTCCCAGGGCAGGTGGCCACCAGGAGTCGTCCCAGGCGGAGGGTGATGATCCCAGGATGAGGACTTCCGTCTTATCTGAGTTCAGTTTCAGGCGGCTGTTCTTCATCCACTCGGCTCCGTCTTTCATCCCTTCGTGTAGGTTGGTTCTGGCGGTGGCGGGGTCGTTGGTAAGGGAGAGGATCAGCTGGGTGTTGTCGGCGTAGGAGATGATGTTGAGGTTGTGTTGGCGTGCGATGGCCGCGAGGGGGCTCATGTAGATGTTGTACAGCGTGGGGCTGAGCGATGATCCTTGTGGTACGCCGCAGATGACTTCGGTGGCCTCTGATCTGAACGGGGGTAGGCGGACTCTCTGTGTTCTTCCGGCGAGGAAGGAGATGATCCACTCCAGAGCCTTCTCTTGGATTCCGACGTTGCTGAGGCGCTGCACTAGGGTGCGGTGACAGACCGTGTCGAATGCAGCGGAGAGGTCCAGGAGGATGAGGGCCGCTGTTTCCCCGTTGTCGAGCAGGGCTCGGATGTCGTCAGTGGCTGCGATGAGGGCGGTCTCGGCGCGTACGCATGCTCTCTGCCATAAATGGAGAGTGGGGGGGGGGGTGGGGCGAGGGAGGAGCAGCTGGGAGGCGGGAGCGGGGTGGCGAGTGGGGGGTAACAATGCGGTGATGCTAGAGGGAGCGGGGGTGGGGCCGCGGGGGGGCCACGGGGGAGCAGCGGCAGGGAGCGGGGTGGGGCAGCGGCACCGAGGTGCAGGGGAGAACTGGAGCGACAAGGGGCAACAAAAACCAACACGAGGAGGGACGAGAAAAACGGCAGTGAAACAATACAGAATACAATCTGAAAAACGAAGCAGGCACAGAGGGAAAGTCAGGGGCAGGGGGCCAGACCTAACAGGGGCACAAAACTACTCTTGGCAGCGGCGGCGGCAGCGGGAGGAGAACGGCCACACTCGGGGTGGGCCACGCGGCAGGAGGAGCGACCGGACTGACCAGGTCAGGTCACAGCTCCTTGCCCATGAGCCTCGCCTAAAGTACTCTTGTGGGAGGGAGGAGCAGCTGGGAGGCGGGAGCGGGGTGGCGAGTGGGGGGGGGACGATACGGTGATGCTAGAGGGAGCGGGGGTGGGGCTGCGGGGGAGCAGCGGCAGGGAGCGGGATGGGGCAGCGGCACCGAGGTGCAGGGGAGAACTGGAGAACTCTGTTTTAGTATTTTGTCTATATACTATGACCTTACAAGCGGGAGGGTGTTATATGGCCGTTAGGGTCATTCTCGACATTGCTAAATTAGCATGAGCTCTGCTGCCATGATGCTGCTGCGCACGTTACTACATGACTTTATTTTGCAAGACTCTGTTTGTGCCTTTCACATGAGAAAGGTCTGCTTTCTGCATTCTCTTCTGTTCCTGGAGTTTATTCTGGACACGATGTGCAAGGTCGAAAAACATGCCCCTTGTTATTCTGTTCTGGTCAGTCCCTAGTACCTAGACAAAACATGCTACACACAGCTGCACTGCTAGAGAGCTTGTGCTTTGATATTACGGGGTTGCATGTTGTTCATACACAATTGGAGGGAAACCTTTCCTTGGAGAGGAGCTATGCTGTTCCTATGATGTAAAGCTACCATTTAGGCTCTAAGGTCAGTAGCAGCCGGTGGTGGGAGTGCTGCAGGGAGGTCAGGTGGGGCGGTGGAGGAGCAGGGTGGGGGTAGTAAAGTACGGCACATGGCTGAACAGAGTTAAGTAGACAAATAACTAAATAAAACAAATTTCATTGTGCGCACTACATTGCCAAACCAAATTTGTTTTATTTTTCCATAGTTTACTACCCTCACCCTGCTCCACCCCGCCCCTCCGCCCGTAGCATTCCTACCACCGGCCGCTACTGTCTAAGGTATGGGGTCTGCTGACAAAGTCCAGATATCTTCCTTTATATAATACACTTTAAATAACCAAGGGGAGGGTGATTAGGCCTTATAGTCCTTTTTCCACTGTCTATGTATAATGACACTTCATATTCTATGATATTTTAACAATGCTTACTGTGCTAGGTTTATGCATTTTGCTGCTGTTAGTGGCTCTTATACTGCATTACAAAGCACAATAGGTAAAAAACATTTTGAACTATACTGTGACTCTATCCTTATTGTGGACAAGTACGAGTGAGTGAACAAAAGGGTATGTCTTGCTACCGCGATTCCTGAGAGAGTCAGGGGGGTTGTGTTCTGGGTTGTCTAATCATTTGTAGCTTTATGATTATATAGGAGATCGAATGAGACTCTATAGCTAGTCGGTTTTGGGATTTTGGGTACTAAGGTGGTAGGAAGGCACTACCCTTATTCAACGAGGTCCATTTTTTCTGCGCATAGTTCTGTGTATGTGCAGAATCCTCACCACATGGCGCCGCCAATGTTTGGTCTGGTTCTAATCTGCTACACTCTTGAATAGCGCTTGTGCTTGTCCACAATCCCCTCACTTCTGTTTCCGGAGACAGCTGTGACGGTGTAGCCTCCTATATTGTGATATTTTAAATAGGTTTTTCCAGCTTGAATTTCAAAAGGTCTTTTCTCTTTCCTATTACCCCGTTATTGCTCTGCCACGCTTAGGTTGTTATTCTCTGTTCTTTATCGGAAATGGCGAATGCTATTACGCCTCCTAACCACGCACCTCTAAGGGCTTATTTACAACAGTACGGAGTACCTGATGCAGGGGATGCACTTATCTTTGTTGTAGAGGTAGACCAAGCCTTCCGCTTTGAGATATTTTATTCTTGGGTAACATTTCCGGTAGTCAATGGAACAGACAATTTGTTTCACAAGTATACTGCCACCGCAATTCCGCATTAATATAGACCTTATAGTACTCTTGAGGTTCCGCTCACAGCTTGGCAACATCAAATATGGTTTAATGGCACCCTTCCTCAACCAATAATGCCAGTCCGTTTAGGACCTTTATCGATAGAGGGGGCCATGTGACCCGTGTTGGCTGGGTATAGCTCCACACCCACGCTATCTAACAACTGCAATGATTGCTGAACTCCGTATATTTATGCTTCCTTGATACATACGCATAGGGCAGTTATTCAGTTTATGCCGCACAACTTTCAGGTGGGACCAACCTGGAGCTGCTGTGCAACCACCTGCACCTGGTGGTGTGACCATCAATCTTTTGATGGTTAATTCTGTAATGGGCAAGCGTCCCCAAAATAAGGATGAACTTCCTTATTGGCTTGCCAAGAGATTTGAGCAACACAAAGCTGATTTCCCAAATACCAAGCCTGTGAAGAAGCACACGATTTTGACAATAAGTCTACAGAAAAATCGGTTCCCGAATTAGCTGATTGTAACACTTGGAGTAAAGTGTTTGCGGCGGTATATTTGATGTGTTTCGGCACCCTCTCAATGACCGTTCTCCCATTGGTGATCAAGCGTGTTCGGGAAGAACATGGAGCCGAAGCGGCCCTGGAGTTGGGAATTAGACTGGTGGGGGTGTTCAACATTGTTTGTGATATGATCCTTGCTAATGTTAAGAGTGATGCTGTATGCTTACAAGTGACACAGCGCTTGGAGGATGTGGCAGATGCAGACAGCCACACAAATTGCCAAAGATTGTTGCTAAAGCTTATAAATCCATAGGGTGGAATTGTCTGAGGATCAAGCCTTTTGACTCAACCACAAAATCAAACTCAAACTCAAAAAAAGGCCCAGACTGATAAAGATGGGCGTCCGTTATTTCCTAAAAGGAACTGGAGAAATAAAAAACATGGGCAGCAACAATACAAGCAGGGTTTGCGCGCTGGTTCACCAACACCAGACTCTTCTGAGTGTACTTGTGACTTGCATGACTGAGCAAAAACTAAGACTCCTGATCGATTTCAAGTTCCTGATCAGCGCTCTCCTCTTTCTTTACAGTATACATCAGGCTCTCAAGTCGGAGCTGGAGAATGCCAGGATCGTGGCAAAGGTCAGCCTGCGCCACAGGGATATGATCTATCTTGACAGTTTGACTTTAAAGCCAAACAAGAGGATCTGTCTCATTTTAGACCCACGTATCAAGCAGAAAATTACAGCTTTAACAGCGATATATGCCCCAAACGGTGAGAACACGTCTTCTAGACTGGACATGGCTGGTGACTCTGCTAGACAGCACAGCGAAATTAACCCTAGTGCGGGAGGCATTGCATCCCTGTCTGGAGGTGAGAGCAACTGATACATTCATTACAGTAGAGACAGTAGATGCACAAGTTGACCCCGGGTAAGTTCTATGAAATAGTCTTCCAAATTGAAGTTTATATAGAGCGTACAATCACAGCGTTTTTCTGGGAAAATCTAACCTCTTCCTATGACATTTTGTTAGCAGAGGCAGATTGGGCACCTCCATTTGTGCTAGCCGCTCCCAAAGGGGAAGACGTGATACTTCTGAGTTTTTCACGTTCTGTCCCTGAGGAACATGCAAAGGCTTTTGCAGCCTAGTGGGCTTTGGCACCTGCTCTGGTGGTGTACCATACTCAGGTGGACTGGGATAGAGATTCCCCAGCACATGAGATCCTGTTACAGTCCATGCCACAGCCACAGCCGCAGGATCCAATCAAACGTGAAGCTAGTGAACACACTAATCCTTAAAAAATATAAAACTACACTGGATATATCCAATGGATTCTATAGCCACAACCTAGCTCCTGAGAGCAGTGACTGGACAGCCTTCACCTTCTTCAGAAATCAGAAGAAATGTACACGTTTGGCCATACAAATTCATTCTCGCACAATCACACATCGCACATTGTGCGGTGCTCATTTTGGTCTACGAGCTCAATAATGAAGGTAGGGGGTTAGCCCCCACTTTCTGGAGAAATATGCACAATTGCGAACTCCTTCTACATTGAAAAACTTCAGTCTTTGCTGGGATTTTTGAATTTCAGGAAGACCTACATTCCTGATTTCGCCCAGCGTATCAAACCACTATCTACGTTGATACAAACAAAATTTTCTTCGGCCAGCTGGCTTCCGGAACATACCTCAATTCTACAATCTTTGCAATCAGATTTGCTTGCTACTAACTACTTGTTGATGCGTGACAATGCCACGAACCTGGTGATCAGTATAGTACCGTGGATGGTTGGTTTCACCTACTTGATTTTCAATGACGGAGACACAATACCTACTGCTTACAAATCACATTTGTGCACATCTGCTGAAATGTGGTTTTCCAATACTGAGAAAGTTTTTACAGCAGTGCAGATGGCGATCCTGTAGGAACGCTCTCTGGCTCAAGGTAAATCATTCTTATTGTTACGCCTCTTCCTGCTTTAGAAGCAGTCACTAAGACAAGTGTATCAATCTCTAAGGCTTTACATCCCTGTTGGATTCAATGGGCTGCATCTTTGACATCGGCTGATGGCACATTCATTGTTGGACCTTCTCTACAGATACAGGAGTTCTTACAGTATGAACATGTTCATCCTCCTCCTCTGTCCTTGCTACCGTTGGATGAATACAAATGTATCATCTGTACCGATGGATCGGCTCAACCGGCCGTCAGTTCTAAACACGCTTATTCAGCGGCTTGCGCTATTGTGGCTGGTACAATTGTCAATGGAGAATTTAAGTCTTACATAGTGCATACGCAGGCACTTGAGGACTGTACAGCACAATTGGCGGAGCTGCGTGCTTTTGTTCTCGCTCTTGAGTTTGCTGATCCTAATGTGAATACTCTTATTGTATGCGATTCTTACTACTGTGTCCAGTCTTTTAATGACAACTTATTCTTTTGATAGTAGTTAATCAACTGGTAGGGAAGAGGAAACAATTGTGTCCGTTTTATTTCCCCGGATGAGTATGGGTTAAATCAAAAGAAAAGGACACTTGTAACAAATCTAAACCATTGTTTAGAAAGATGAAACACCCTCAAAAACTCAATGTTGTTCGAATTTAGAGGTATATATGTTTCATCCGCCCCACATTGGAGTTATGGCAGTTATCATTGGATGTTCCAATACGTGCTCATTGCCCGCCTCATCCTAAGGCACCTCTGGTTGTAGAATGCAGTGTCCAGAGATTAAGAGGTTTCCCCCAAAAAATTTGTGCTGTTCGTCCTACCTGTTTTTGGAGAGTCGTATTGTCCATCAGGGGGGTGCCGCTTCTATGAGCGCAGAGCTGAAGACAAGGAAGCGGAACATTAGAAATGCCACTGGTAGATCTTACCGGTATGTTGGAGAAGTAAAGCGCAGCCGCCATTACCCGCGTGGTGTACAGTTCCCCGACTTGTGCTGACTCTGCCCCCGGATGTTTGTTCTACGCATTGCGCTCCTTTTTAAAGGGCTACAGGCTATGTTGGGGAATCAGATTTTTTGTGAATAACTTTATGTGTAGCAGTCACAGTTTTGGCGAACAGTTTTCTCTACAATATGTGATAAGTTGAGAGTACTGGTGACCCGATTAGACATAAGACGGGGTCTGCTGTATGTTAAGCTGTTAGTGCGGGTATTATTCTTTTGATAGGTAAATTTGTCAATCAAGATTGTAATTTATTTTCTTTAGCCAAGTTTATTTCTTTCTACGTATTGCGCTCCTATTCAAAGGGCTACAGGCTGTGTAGAGAATGAGATTTTTCGTGAATAACTTTATGTGTAGTAGTCACAGTTTTGGCGAACAGTTTTCTCTACAATATGTGATAAGTTGAAAGCACTGTTGACCCGTTTAGACATAGGGCGGAGTCTGCTGTATGTTGAACTGCTAGTGCGAGTATTATTCATTTGATAGGTAAATATGTCAATCAAGATTGTTATTATTTTCTTTGCACAAGTTTATCAAAAGAGATTGTTATTTGGCGAATTGATGCCATGGTAAGTTATCATTAAGACCTTGCTGAGAGGTTTGGAGGCGGTTTACCCACCGCTGTTCCTTTTCATAGAGTATTTTCTCTGAGTTCTGTGATTTTTCTGATAACATTTCAATCGCTGTCCTTGCTCAAAGAAATACAAAGGTATGACCTGTCGAAAAGTTAAAACAAGAATCGGGGAACATAGAAGCAATATAAGACTGAAAAATAACACCACAAAGTTATGTTCACACTTCGTGGAAATGAACCATTCCTGTGACGATCTACAGTGGACAGTGATTGAAATGTTATCAGAAAAATCACAGAACTCAGAGAAAATACTCTATGAAAAGGAACAGCGGTGAGTAAATTACAATCTTGATTGAAAAATTTACCTATCAAAAGAATAATACTCGCACTAACAGCTCAACATACAGCAGACCCCGTCTTATGTCTAATCGGGTCACCAGTACTCTCAACTTATCACATATTGTAGAGAAAACTGTTCGCCAAAACTGTGACTGCTACACATAAAGTTATTCACAAAAAAATCTGATTCCCCAACATAGCCTGTAGCCCTTTAAAAAGGAGCGCAATGCGTAGAACAAACATCCGGGGGCAGAGTCAGCACAAGTCGGAGAACTGTACACCACACGGGTAATGGCGGCTGCGCTTTACTTCTCCAAGATACCGGTAAGATCTACCAGCGACATTTCTAATGTTCCTCTTCTTTGTCTTCAGCTCTGCGCTCATAGAAGCTGCACCCCCTTGATGGAGAATACGACTCTCCAAAAACAGGTAGGACGAACAGCACGAGTTTTTTGTGTTGTTTTGCTTTTGCTTTTTTGCCCGTGAAGTAATTAATTCAGGCGGGAGCGAAATTATTCGTTAACATCCAAGCCCCGTTAACACTGCACATATGTGTGAAAGGTTTATAGACATTGAGACCTGAATAACTATAACATCGAGGCTTCGCAATGCTTTGTCTATGCACAATAGATTTAAAGACCTGAGTAATTGAGGTAACGAAACCTGTAAATAAAATAAAATAGAATCATTCAGTGCGCAGCTTGCCCCTTTTTTAGACAGTTGTTTAAGACAACTTGGAGGCCTAAACATTCAGACCTACTAACTCTCTTACAACCACATCGTTATAGAGATTCTAGAAAGGAACCACATTACTTTCTATACTCCTTTTATATTGTGTCTGGTTGATACCATCAGAGTTACCTATATGATAACATTACCATATAACACATCAGCAACTACCCAGATACAAACTTCACAATAGCTGACAACACGCTACTTAAGATTTGGGCTAGTGAGCTCAAATCGTTAACACTGTCACTCTTTCATTTCAATTAATTGCAACTTAATGATGTAACCCGCATGACCTGATGTAACTCTTAATCCTTAGCCCAACAATTTCCCTTCCAATCATTGAATACCATAGCAAAATAAACGCTAATACTAGAATAGGATGATATCAATGTACATCCTCCTTATTCTTTTCTTCCCCCCAATTCATATAAGCAGTCGATTGAATTCTCTGTACTGTTGTATATTTCTCTCTTTTTATTACAGATTGCGGAGAGTTAAAATAACAGAGTACCAAAAAGTGAGAACTCTAAATTACTACACTAATCGTGTGAGTATCTAATTAATGTGTGTTAGTCCTGACGAAAGCTCCACAGACCCTGTAGGGCCAAAAGGAGCTGAAACATGTCGACAAATCTTTTTTATAAATACTAAAAGATCCAGTAACTCGATCTTTTTGCAGTATCAGTCTATTTTTACGTAAGTAGAATCTCACCTCACATTAAAGCACAAGGGTGACTTTCTCCTTTTTTAAATTTTTCAAGAATCTGATTTCTTGTTTTGTTCACACTACTTTTTTGGGGGAAACCTCTTAATCTCTGGACACTGCATTCTACAACCAGAGGTGCCTCAGGATGAGGCGGGCAATGAGCACGTATTGGAACATCCAATGATAACTGCCATAACTCCAATGTGGGACGGATGAAACATATATACCGCTAAATTCGAACAACATTGAGTTTTTGAGGGTGTTTCATCTTTCTAACCAATGGTTTAGATTAGTTACAAGTGTCCTTTTCTTTTGATTAAACCCAAACTTATTCTTTTGGTCACAAAATGACTATTGAGACTCTAAAGGCAGCCAATAAAGCATAAAGTGCTTTGGGTTTGAGTGGCAGAACTTAAAAAACGTCTCTCACTCACACAGGTTATCCATACTCTTGGCCATCAGCGGGTGGGAGCCCATGCTGTTGGTAATTCTTTGGCTGATGAAACGGCCAAGTCAGCAGTAGTCACTTGTTCCGTTGCAGCAGTTACAAGGTCCATGAATAAGATTGATAATTACATTTTGGCAGCTATTGCTGCAACAAAGGATGGATCTATTCCTCTGCAGGGCTTCCCTTCAAAGTATTCTTATGATTTATCTCCCAAACAAGTTCCTTATGCTACAATTCCAAATGTTGGGGCTCGGCTGATTCCCAACATGGACTGCAGATCTGCTTTGATCGTTGCCGCACACAAAGTCCTGGCTTCTGCACATGCCGGAGTGTCAGCTCTAGTTTCTACTTGTACAGAAACGTTACTGGTGGCGTGGTTTATATAAAAAAAACGCAATTATGTACTTTCATGTGACATTTGTCAACAAATTAAGCCATCTACGGTCTCGCGCCGACCACAAACACAGCTGTGTATATCCAATAAGTCTTTTAGCAGTGTGTATCTTGATCACTGCGGACTGTTCTCCTCTGATATTGCATATAAATATATTTTAGTGCATTAGATTCATTTGGGTTTGGCCACAACACAGTGCTGACTCTCAAAATGTCACTAGAGATTTGCCGGGATATTTGCCTGTGGCGCCTTCCACTCTGACCACGGTCCAGTGTTCACCTCTAAGGTGTACAACGACGCAATGATGTCAATGGGGGTGCAGGTACAGTTTTCATCTCCATATAGGCCTGAGGGAAATTCCATAGTGGAGCTAATTAACGTGAATTAAAGCAATCTTTGACAGCTAGAGTCTTAGGTACTGGAAGGAACTGGCTGGCCTACTTGTATGGGGTTCAACGTGCACTTAATAATCTCCCTTGAAGATCTCTGGGTGGGCGGACCCCATATGAAATGTTTTTGGGCATTAAAATGTTTGTGCCAGACCTTGATGGTCTTGATGTTGTGGTGGGTGCCGCAACCTTTGACGTAGATCATCATTCTGCAATGTTACAGGATCTACAAAAGACCTGTGGCAGCTACTCAACTGAGCAGTTACCCTCTTCCAATGATGCAGCACTGCTGATTCCGGTTGCCGTCTGGCTTCCAAAGATTGGAGATCTGGTACGAGAAAAGCTGGAGAACAAAAATGAATTTGGTCACTCTTATTGTGCACCAGTTCCAGTGCCTGGATTGAAGGGTACTCGTACAGTCGTTTTACCACCTTTAGCTGGTCGCAAAGTGAACAGATACATCTCATTGGACAATTTCAAATTACGCTGTCTGGACGATTCTGAATAGAGTCACACCTGCTGTTTCATGCAACTTCATCCTATTCCACTGTTGCCTGTGTGGGTGAGGGAGTAATGGACACTTCTAATGACCCTTCACCTGTCCTGCCTTCATCTTCAATGCAGACTTCGAGTATACTTACCCTACAGATGAGTCCACTAGTGAGGTGCCGATCAGTCCTCGACAACATCACGCTGACCCAGCACTACCACCCCTAATTAACAGAACTGCAAGCGGTTATTTTGGAGATCATGCCAGCTTCTCTTCTGACTCATCCTCTTCGTCTTCCAATTTGACACTTCCACCGACAAAATTGTGTATTTTTATCTCTTGGTTCAATAAGACTTACCCAGTCCTACCTTGGACCTACATCTGGTTGGTGCTTATCCTGATTTTCCTCTTCATGCCAATTGGATTTGTGACAGTATTTTAATTACTGATCAATGGTATTTATATGACAGAACGCTCTGGTGTCAAATTGTTGAATGGAGTTCTGGCACCTCATACATTTTTTTTAAAACTTTATTTATATATTTTCAAAATAATAAGCCAAGGATGCATCATGAGTTACATAATAAAACAAATGAATAACACCAAAAGAATAAAGGGGACAGACAAATCACATATAAAATTACATCATGGTGCTTAATGCACTGCAAATCGTGTAATGTAGCACTAGCTGTACAATAATATTAAATGGCACTACTTGAAAGATAATGAAAAAGGGAAAGAGGACATAATAAAAGGATAAAGGCCTCTACAATCACATTGACACATCTTCTCACCCTCTACGACCAAACAAACAATATAATCCAAGAAATCGCACAAAGGGTCGTCAATAACTGAAAAATATAACTGCATACGTTATAGACATGTACAGCATCTCAGCCTTCTCCCACTATGCAATTGAGACTGCTGATCAGCCGTGATCTTAGCAATGTAGGAGCGGTATGGCCCCCAAATATCAATAGGGCGGCATGGCACAGCGACCATTGCTGAGTATTCAACACAATTAATATTGCAAAAAGCCATGCTCCTTAGCCAGGACTTTAGAATCGGGGGCCGTTTAGCACACCAGAGTAATGCGACCTCCCTCTTTGCCAACAGGAATCCTGTGCTAAGTTGTTTACACAACCCAGCAACGCTATTTCTGGGGTGGGGATCAGGTTCATTCCTAGCATGTCACTGAAGGTGTGGTGTATCTGAGACCAACAGTCATGTAAACGAGGACAGGTCCAAGACAGGTGGACCAAGTCGGCGTAGGGGGCCCTTCACTTGGGACACTGATGGGAGCAACCAGAGTCAATTTTGTGAGAAAGTGCTGGAGTGTGAGAAAGTCTACGGAAGAATTTAAAGTGGATGAGTTTATGCCTGCTGTTTATAGACACTTCCCTCGTGGCTTTGCAGCACAGTGCCCATTGCTCGTCTGATATGGGCTTTCCCAGATCCTCCTCCCACGCAGTACGAACCTTAGTGTCTAGAGCGGGAAGTGAGGCGCTGCATAACCCATATAACTTAGAGACCAGGTACGTTTCCAATGGGTGTCGGATGATAAGTGTGAGAGGGGGGGCATCCTCAGGAGAGAGTGGGAATGTGGGAAACACAGCTCGCAGCATGGATCGCAGTCTTGTCAAAACAAAGGAGTCCATGAATGAGCAATCAGAAAATCGGTGGTCTTCAGATGTAGAAAAAGCGTGTCCTTCAGGGAAAAGGTCGCCGATGGTGCGAATGTTGAACTTGATCAGGGTGTGTTTGACCACTGCCTCCCCGGTAATCGGGATCCAATATGCATTGGGCAGTGGAAGAGCAGGAGAATCTAATTGGTCCAGGCCCAGGAGCATGTGCACTCTATCCCAGGCCCAACAGGTAGAGGACACCGTCTGTATGTCCTGCGGATCTCAGGGGAACCCCTTAGGAAGGACAGTGGAGACTGATCCAGGCAGGACCAAGTCCGCCTCGGGTTTTAGATATAGAATGTGGGCAACCGGGTGGAACCAAGAATATGCAAATGAACATTGTGCAACTAAAAAATATAAATAAAAATCAGGAACGCCAAAACCACCCCTTCATATGGGAGGGTAAGTATCCGCCAGGACACCCTTGGATTTTTGTCACCCCAAACCATCCGCAACAACATTGAGCGCAATTGGGAAAAAAATCTTAGTGAGAGGAATCGGAATGTTATTAAAAAGATATAAAAAACGAGGAAGTACAATCATTTTTATTATGGCAATTCTCCCAGCCATGGACAGCGGGAAGCGGATCCACCTTTCAATCTGGCCCTCTAAAAAATCCATTGCACTTCCATAGTTTAGTCTAATAATGGCTACAATGTCCAAGTGGACATGGACCCCCAGATATTTGACTGAGTCGCGGCTCCATCCAAGAGGGATGTTCCACTCCACGGAACTCGGGGTAAGCGGAAAAATTAGAGATTTGTGCCAGTTGATGCTGAGGCTAGAGAAATTGCCGAAGTGGGTGATTTCCAAAATAAGAGGATCCAGGTTGATGTGGGGCTGTCTGACATACAAAAATTGTATCATGCCCATAAAGCGAAACCAAAAGAGGACCAGTGCAGAACTGGATTCCCCGGTGCAGATGTTTTTCCTGGAAGTGGCGGACCTAGGGGTCCATCGCCAAGATGAAGAGCAGCGGGGATAGGAGGCACCCCTGATGTGTGCTGCGTGACAAGAAAATCTGCTCCGTTATGGTGCAGTTGAGACGCAAAATGGTAGACATTTCCCTCATTGACCATAGCACTTCACTAAGGAAATTAATCACAATCAATTTTAAAGTACACTCGTGACAGCCAAAAATTAGAACATTCTATATTTATTTTTTCAAAGCATTTCTTTTTATTTCATTTTTATAAAAAACTATTTTTTATGTTTATATTCACTTCATTCATTGTCTGTATCAAAATATATTTCTTTTCTCATTATATCATATTCCATCACAAATATAATATGTACATAAATCATAGGAATTTATTTTATCAAAGATACATCACTTAAATTGAATATACAATAAAAAAACAACCACAGTCTATATACAACACTCATGGCCCTGAATACAAAACAAACATTCAACAAACATACCATCCATCCATGCTCTCATCAAATCCATTCACTCTATATCTGTGTGTGGACGAGTTATATGTGACAAAGAAAAATTCTCTGTCCAAAGTTAAATCTCAAGAAACGACATCAGATTCCGCACAAGGTTGATGCGCGTTTCGGCGGCAACACCAGTTTCCTCAGGACCTTCTCCAGATATACATATGCACTGCACAGGGACCTATAAATATATAAAATGGAAATCACAAATGTGTAGTCCTAACATACATAAAAGACTAAATATAACTAACTAACTGAAACCCAACATTACCATCCAAGTGTGACTGAACAAAGTGCATAATACTTAAAGTATTACAAAAAAATATGGAAACTTATCAAATAGGAAAACATTTATGTTAATTACATGTTAATGCGAGAAAGAGAGAAAAAGAGAGCAAGAAAAAGAAAAAGAAGAAAGGAGAAAGAAAAAAAGAGAAAAAGAGAAAAAGAGAGACCCAATAGTAAGAAAAGGAAGGAAAAAACTTTTTTCTTATAAAGTAGTGCTCAGTATGAGGATTTGAATATGGGAACACCATCACCAAACACCCAACGAATACCTATTTAACGCCTTCTGTGATCAAAGAAGATAGTCCACACCATAATCTTTCCATTATATCCTTCTGTTACACTTACTAATATAAACAGAGGACCAATTTCTTTAATTTCCAGGAATCTACAACAACACTGAGTACGATGGAATCCAATTTCCAAAGAGAATCCTTTAGCAAGAGCCTATAACCAGAAATGTAACCAAACATATATACCAAATGGTTATAGTTTTTTGAGCAACCTACAAACGCAGCCAAGTTAACAAGTGGACCCTAGTTTCTTACCAGCTGTTATTTATGTTCTTCTGCCTCTGAGTGATGAGTGATGTAAGGTGGAGGGGGCTTGGTAATATTTCTAATCCCACTAGATGAAAGAGGGAAGAGGAGGACCACAGTTACCCCACTATTCAACCAACCTGATCTCAGATGTGAAATACCAATCTAATAATTAATCCACTAACCTTTATTAATACAAAAGGTTTTTCTTGATAGTCATCATTTCTCCCCCAAAAAATAACCGTCTTCTAAGGACATGACGTAGTACCTTCAAACCGCACCTGTCAAATAAATCATGAATATGAATTAAGAATAACAAAAGTTTCTTATTCATAACCAACTGATATATCAAGCACTTTTCATTTGTGAATCAAAATGATTTAATTGCAAGCATGCCCACTCTGTGATTGCTCTGACATACATAGGTTCAGTACGACTCTCCGTGTAATCAGAGCGAATATGCCACCGATATGGTAGTAGTGATAGCTGTCACAAGATTCAAAAGAGTAAGCCTCTGCAATATTTACTCGCAAATGTAACCAACCAGTTCAGTATTTCCTAACATGTATGGTTAAAGCGAAGCCCACCTCGTCTACCTTCAACAACATGCCGCCAGTCTAACAGTCGTGATAAAAGCATATCCAAACTTCCGAATATTTAAAAAAGTAAATTCCAAAGCAATACCTTACCGAAATTAACCTAAAGCATAATCTGTCCTCCCCCAAAGAAACGAAAGGCGTGCCATCTCATTGCTTGCTTGTCTCAATGCTCTCCTAGCTGTCATGTCGGCCACCCTCAGAACGCAAACCAAGAGGTGACATAAATGATTACTCGGTGTTTAAATAATCCGAGCCAAACATTTCCATGCGAAAAGTCTGGCCGTTGGTGCGGTGTACAATAATTTGACCGTGGAAACAAAGCACTCCGGCATACCAATGCGTCTCTTGATGGACAAAAAGAAGGGCCATTCTAAGGAATCAAACGCCTTCTCAGCGTCAAGAAGGATTGCGGCAGCCGGTGTGGATGGGTCAATGCGATGCAAGACAGAGAACAGGGTCCTCAAATTCAAAGAAGTGGAACATTGTGGGACAAATCCAGACTGTGCTGGGGATATGATAGACTCCATCAGCAAAGAGAGCCGAATGGCGATGACCTTAGCCAAAATCTTGTAGTCGAGGTTTAATAAAGAAAGGGGTCTATATGAGCTGCACAAAGTGGCGTCTCAGCCTGGTTTGGGGAGTAGGATTATGACTGCTTCTCTGAACGTGGGCGGTAGGCATCCCGACTCCAGTGCCTCCGCGTATACCTCCACCAATCGAGGAACTAACTCCTCCTTGTAAGCTTTATAAAAGTCGGCAGAAAAGCCGTCTAGGCCTGGAGCCGAGGAACCCCTCAATGCCTCAATGCCTTCAACTATACTATCCTGACCGATGGGCATGGCCAAAAACTCCTGCATGTGTTTTTCAAGATATACCATAGCGATCTTGTTGAGGTATGCACCCTGGTCTCCCCGGTCCCCTGTTAGAGTGGACGTGTAGAGGTGCCTATAATAGGCTAAAAAGGTATTGCAGATATCTGGTGTGGAACGGAGCACCTCTCCCTGCGGGCCTATGATTTCAGTGATATAAGACGTTTGATAAGGGGCGGAGTAGTTGTGCCAATAATTTGCCAGGTCTGTCACCCTCCCCATACTGTCGTGCTGTGTACTGTTTGGTCAGAAACCGCAATTCCCTGTCCGCCTCCTCCGGAAACTCCATCAGTAACGGCAATCGTCTGGCCTCAGTGTTCTTCCATGGATTCTGTAATAACTCATTGTCTAGTGCAGAGATGTCTTTTTCAGTTCGAGACAATGTGGACTGGATATCTCTTAAAGTACCCACATATTTGGCGATGCAGACTTCGCGAATAGTTGCTTTGAACCCCTCCCTAAGAACCGCCCAAGACTCCACAGACCCAGTGTTCAAGTCAAAATAGTCCACAATGGCCTGTCTAATCTCCTAGGTGAAAACAGGGTCAGTCAATGCTCTTCCGGGAAATCGCCACTGCCTCTCGTACCCACCCAGCCTGGGGATCTGCAGTTTAAGGATTATTGGAGAGTGGTTTGATAGTGTGCGTGGGAGAGTGAGAAGGTTTTCGACCCAACCAGCGACCCCAGGGTCCAGGAGACAATAATCAATTCTGGTCCAGGTGTTGTGGAAACCAGAGTGGTGTTTGTAATCAGGAAGCTGTGGGTGCAGTCGTGTCTCTATGTCGATTAGTGAGAAGTGTGCGCAAAGGTCGAGCAAAATGGAACAGGATCTAGGTTTGGCGTCGGGGGAGGAGGAAGTAAAATCCTTCGTCAGATTCATCAATAAGTTAAAGTCTCCTCCGTCCGAGGATCAATAGCCCAGGATCTAGTGTGAGGAGTTTCACTTGTAAATCTTGAAAAAAGGAAGGAGTGTCGGTATTGGGGCCATAGATCCCACTAGAGTGACCCTGTACCCAAGAGGGAGCCCATGACAATGAGGTAACACCCCTCTGTGTCCACGAGGCTGGAGGATAAAGTAAATGGCACTCGTTAGTGTATGAAGATGGCTACTCCTCTTGAATATCTACTGTAGTGAGAGAAGAACCGATGGGAGCCCCAACTCTTGGCAAGTAGAGAGGAGTCAGAAGGGGCCACTGCGTTTCCTGTAGAAAAACAATATCAATACCGTGTCTAGTGATATAATTGAAAACCTGTCTGCGTTTCCTGGTATTGTTCAGCCCCCTAACATTCCAGGACATCAATGAAAGCCCAGAAAGACCGAGCTGAAGGCCTAACTTGGCTATCTGGAAAACCATAACATAAATAGGCTGTACAGTGTGCCATTCCATCTAAACTCCGATGCATGAGAAATGATTTAACAATCATAAATAATACAAAAAAACAAAGGAAACCCCACCCTCCACCCACCACCCAGCCTCATCACAACCCCATAGAGGCCAACCCATTGAAAACGTACAATCAGCCACAACAATATGCATGTCACTGACCTAATAGGAAGGAAATAAACAATGTCTAAAAAACCCCAATAAACAAGAATACAAAGGCATCCGCCATGGGGGGCAGCAACTGTACGCCGGTCAGACATACCCATAAGTGAAAATATGAATAAACCTAGAATGTACAGAATCATGTAACGGCAAGAAAAAGGCAAAAGGATATGCAATAATGTATCTTCAGCCAGTCCCAGGTTCTGTGAAAAGTTCTACGCTGTTTTGCGAATCGCCATGGCCAGGTGACAGCGAACCAGTAGAGGAAGCCGCACCTGACCCCTGTTTCTTGTAGTGCTGGCAAAACTCCTGGGCCTACGTGGGCGTCTCAAACATGCGGAATTGACCGGCAACCTCCACTTTCAATCGTGCTGGGTATAACATACCGTACTTGAGGCCCAAGTTCCGAAGCGCAGCCTTGACACCATTATATTTCCGGCGCGCCTCCTGGACCATAAAAGAAAAGTCTGGAAAAACTGCCCTGCCACTGGATCTCACCCTTCCACGCGCAGCTCGAAGGGTAGCATCACGTTCATGAAAATTCATGAGTCTGGCGATGATAGGGCGAGGCTGTAGACCAGGGCGAGGTCTAGGATCCAAGGATCTATGGGCTCGCTGCACCACAAATCCCTGCATGTACACCTCTCTGCCAAATAGGTTGACTAGCAATTTTTCCACGAAGAGATCCATCCGGCCAGTCGACGTCGTCTCCGCCACGCCGAGGATGCGGACATTGTTGCAACGGCTATGCGCTTCAAAGTCCTCATTCTTGATGGCTACTTCCTTGAGGGTCTTTTCGACACGCTCAAGTCGCTTCAGAGATTTTAATGAGCCATCCTCATTGTCAGAGACCCTAGACTCCACCACATCCAGCCGTCAGTAGTGGGCCTGGACTTTAGATCCCATGTCCGCCAGTTTTTGTTCGAGACTGTCGAACCGGCCATGCAACGACTTGAAGTCCGCCCTCATCTCATTTATCATGGCAGTGACCAGGGAAGTCGCTTCGTCGTGATCCGCAGACTCCAAAGCGCCAGAGGAGGAACCTGGTGGGGCATCAGAGGTGAGGAGGGACGGTTTGTCAAAGCTGAGTTTGCGATGGTTTGGGTCCCTTTTCCCTATGATGGGAGTCTAGGGGAGCCGAGCGGCGCGCAGGCAGTAAAGAGGTAGAGGGCGGGGGCCCCGGACAACCAGGAATGAGCCAGCACCAGTGCAGGAAAGTCCGTTACTGTAATCAAGTGAGTGGTCAAGGCAGCAATTGGCACATAATTGGCGACACAATGACGTGGGGGGGTCAGCAGCCAGGCATTGAAAATCAGCCCTCCAGACCCAGGCACATCTCAGAGCTGGTCAGTGATGGACTATAGCACACAACCCCACGGTGAAAACTATTGGCGGCAAGGAGAGGTCACGGCAGCAGCTGCAATAATAGAGCCGAGACACCAAAATGGCTCCGCAATAAGGGGCATCTGATACGCTGTCCGGCAGTCTCAAGAGACCTCCTAAGGGCCATCCAGGAGTAGGATGATCCTATGTAGTGGGTGTTGACAGGACAATATCAGGGAGGTCGTCAAATCAAGACATTAGCATAGGCCAGGGAAGCGCCATCAGTCTCATCAGCCCGTTTTTTGCCGTAGGGCATATGGTGGTTGGGGCGTAGCAGCAGTAAGAAAGACAGCGAGAGACCAGGGCGGGGTCGCCCCAGTGCTGGGGGGCACTGACACCCGCGGCACCCGCGGCCACTCCCAATCACCCCCGCGGCCCACAGAGCGCCCAGTCCAGACCCCCGGACCCCACAGGCAGAGCCGCTACTTGAGGCCCCGGATCGGGACCGCGTGCAGGCCAGAGAGCCGCTAGCGCGTCCCCGGATCCTGGAACCGGACCGCCCAACCCAAAGAGAATGAGGAACGGGGAGAGAGGCAAGGCGATCCAACCGCCGCGAACGGGCGCAGCGAGCGGCAGGGGCACAACAGGCGCAGCACTCACCCTCCGGCCAGGCGCAGTCAGGGAGTCTTCCCGCGAGGGTGAGAGGCCCACGATCCCCTCCGCCGTTTCTCCGTCTCCCGCTGACCTCAGGAACCGTAAAGGTGTCGATACGATCCAAATCGGGGCTGCTGCAGGATGGGAGGTAATTGTGGGCTTAAATGTGGATTTTCACATGATTAAGCGTTATTACAGGAGCCTGGCCGGCTGAGCTTCAGGCAGAGGCAGCCATCTTGGTTGTCTCCATGGCCACGCCCCAGTCCTGGCATCTCATACATCATCCCATATCATGAAACGTCATCAAACTCTTTTTAACATTTCGGATTTCCCAGTTGCATTTGGCATCGTATGGGATGAAGTAGATTTTGAAGTCTCCTGTCTGCTTAAGATGACATACGTATTTCACGTCTCCTTGGCAGATGTGGTTACACAGGACACATATTCCGAATTTTGGGATGTGCAAGCTGTACATTCATTGTTTTCTGATTTGAAATATTATGCTGCTTTTGATGCTGAAAATTTTGATTTAAATCCTGCCAATTATGCTGATTTATTCGGTTATCATCATTACAGGTATCATTATTTACACAAGACAAGCACATTACAATCTGTTTTTAATTATACTCACTGGGAGCATTGTCTGACTCCCATCCAAGGGAGTTCTAAAGCCATTCGGGATAAGTTTGCTTATTTTACCGATTACAACACGTCCAAACCAGAATCCTATTTTTTTAAATTGCATTCATCATCGCAGCTGAAATTTATTCTTACCCATACTAAATTGATCTATTCCATCTCCTTTAGAACTGAATTAGCAAAACTGGGTTTGATCACTGGAAAGATACCATTGATTTAAAATCAATTTGGGTCACTAAAGCTTGGCAGGTTCAGGGCACTGAAGCTCTGGATCGTGCCTACCTAATTCTGACTCAAATTTTATTTTTAAATGACACAGTACACCAGACCACTTGTTTTGGCTTGGCGACTGCTAAAAATGTGAACATCCCATATAGCTACTCCTTCCCGACCCAACAGGCAGGAGTTAGCAGCAAGGGAACGGCAATGCAAGCTAGAGGCCATCCAGGATGAATATCGTCAACTGGTTGTCCTGGCGGAGGAGGAGGAGGAGGCGGCAGCTGCAGGTTCCTCGAATGCTCCGGGCCCCAGCCAGGCTCCCCTTGGCTCCGGCAGTACGGTGCCGTGTTCTGGCAGTCGCCCGTCGCACTTGTCATCATCAACCACTGCTGCCCACCCATGTTGTTCCTGCAGGAACTTTCAGCTCTGCATGCTCCTCTGGATGGCAAGCCTAGAGGCCAGGCTGGAGGAGGCCTGGAGCACACTAGCCAGCACACCCGCCACTATACCTCAGTCTTCAACCCTTGCCCCCTTTTTATAGCTTTGTTTTGTGGGTGGGATGTTGGGAGTTAGGGAACTTTGGGTGTTCTTGGACATTTGGACTTCTTGGAGTGACTTGGACAATCATGGACATTTATTGTATTGGACATTGGTTGGGGTTAGGGAGAGTGGTGGGTCAGGTATTGTAGGTTTCTTCTAGTTTATTTGTTAGGGTAATACATTATTTATAGTTTTTACAATACATATGATGTAAATCTTTTCTGGGGGTTACTCTTTTACGTCTCCTTGCTTGTTTCCTCCTTTATTGCAGGGCCACAGCCACGTTTTGAAATCTGCCAATAGTGTAAGACACCAACAGATAGATGTGGTACTTGTCCTTCTACAGTCAGTCTCTCCTCCTAATCTATGCATTCTGCAATTAAAACCCCTATGTAGTATGTACTCAGAAGGTTGTGGATGTGTGAATTAATTAATTTCCATGGTATATACATTATTGCCTCCCCCACACTTTAACTCTTACCTGTGAATGATGTTTAGGTGAAGCGATGGCTGCATGGTGATGGCTTGGTTTCCCAAGGTGACATGGTGAATGGTGGTAGCAGTAGTAGACAGTTGCATTTGCATATTAAGAAAATGAGAGAGTCAGTCAACTGAGGGAGACTAGGGAAAGAGTAGTAGAAGTACAGTACACAAGAAGAAGACTGCCAAACAAGTAACCATGATGATGATAAGCAATGCTAAAGTAAATAATGGTGGCAGGGATAGCCTAGTACTAGTTACAAACTGAAGTTGACAACCAATGAAGTGGACAAGCATAACCTTTAGTGCTGGAAGGATGATAAATTGATGCTGGCAATTAATAATTATGATGGATTATGTTGAATAGCGAATACTGAGCATGGGTGGGCAATCTAATCTATATGTTGGCAGTGGGGGCTATATATACTTGAAGCAGAAGAAGATCCTTGCCCTGCCTTGAGTTTGTGTTGCTTTCACCACATCCGCCCCAGCAAGTGTGTGATCAATTAATGGTGTAAATTTATATTTCAGTCACACCTCAATATAAATCACACAGCCAGAGGAAAGGGGGTTAGGGTTTGATGAATGGTTGGGAATGATTAGTCTCCTACTAAGCCCACGTACAGCAGATAGGCGGTAATTTCAGTCAGGAGTTTGCGAGTTACGGTCAACAATGGGCTAACTATTAGGCCACCCACTTCGGCAGTGTAAAATGCGCACTCTCTGACTTTGCGTGTTACTTATACCCTTTCCGCACCCCTCCGTTACCTAACCCTCCCTTCCAAGTTCCTCCAGCCAATTCCCGTGGTACATCCAACTCACCGGCCCTGCCGTAACTCTCCAGAGTTACGGCCGCTCTGCAGCATCCTCCGGAGGATTCCACCACTCCTCACACCAAGGCTCGTCTGCTTCTTCGTACGCAGCGTCTCCTCTCCATGGTTCTGTCGCTCTGGCCGCTTCACAGAGTTTCTTCAGTTCTGCTTCTCCTCTTGGCGTTTCCTCATGGCTTTCGGCTCCAAACGACTGAACACCTCTCTCCTCGGGGACCTTCATTTTCATTTGTCCCACCCAATCACTTCCGGGGTTAAGTCCAACCTCTTCCGGGTCTTGGCTGTCGGCTCTCTGCAGAGACACAGAAAGACGACATGGATGGGTATTTCCTGGACCGGGATTCCTCCTGTCGTCCCCAGTCCTGCAAACATCAGGCTGACTACGGGGAACCTCCGCCCATGGGGAAACACCGGTGAGTCCCTCCTCACAGTGCAGTCATTCAAAGACCTTTCTGTCAAAGTCTACCGAAATGTTTGCAGCAGTATGAGATTTGTCCATGGCGAACATAGCTACAGTTGCATGTTTCCGAGTGACATTAAAGATCTCAGCAGTGTCAACAACACCTGCTGCAGATATCTTTTCTCTACCCCCTGCAAAAGAGTTCAGTCTGCAGTCATGCACATGTAATCAGTGGCTTGGCAACTGGTCCACATGACTGTTGTCAGGTGGATGAATGAATGAATGAATACCCTCTTGTATAGCGCATGGCTACTCTCGAGCATCCCAGCGCTGTAAGACCAGAGGACATAGAAAGACACTATTAGAACAGGAGTGTCTTTAATCGCTTCCTGAAAGCAAGATGGTTAGGCTCGTGCCTGATGTCATCTGGGAGTTTGTTCCATTCTTTGGCTGCGTGAACAGAAAGCCGCCGGCCACCCATCCGAGCCAACTTCACCCTGGGGGCTACCAGCAGGTTCCGCTGGTTAGATCTCAGTGATCTCACTGATAGATGGCGACGAAACAGGAGATCAAGAATGGACGGGCCAGCATTATGGATGGACTTATGCGCCAAGCACAGGATTTTAAATATAATCCTTCCCTGGATGGGTAGCTAATGGAGAGATTGAAGTGCGGCCTTCGCTGAGCATCTTTTGGGGATTTTCATAAGCAGCCGAGCTGCACAATGCTGTACAGATTGCAGAATTTTTATGGTCCCGACTGGGGCCCCCATATAGACGGCATTTGCATAATCCAGCCGCGACGAGATCAGCGACTGGACCAACAATCGCCTAGCTTCAAATGGCAGGAGATCTAAAACTTTTTTTAATACTCTCAGCAGTCCATAGCAGGTCGCCGCTACCTTCTTCGCCTGGTAGTGAAATCCTAGCGAGGAGTCTAACCAGATCCCCAGGCTTTTTATTTGGGTCTTAGGTACCGGAGGGGGGCCTAGGCAGTGCGGCCACCAGGGGTCCAGGTTAATTGGGGCTTTGTAACCCAGAAGCATAATGTCCGTTTTGGCCCCATTTAACTTTAAAAAGGAGGAGGTCATCCATTCCAGGACCTTGGTCAGACACGGGGTCAGATTATTGATCCCCTGATCTAAAGCGTCGTCCCTCACCAAAGACACGACCAGCTGCGTGTCATCGGCGTAGGTAACAAGTTGAATTCCCCAGGGCAGAACCACCTCAGCCAAAGGTCTCATGTAAATATTAAACAAAGTGGGGCTGATTCAATTGCAGATGGCTGGATGACACCTCTCCCTCAAAGACAGAGAAGCTTCTGTCTGATAGAAAAGAATGGAGCCATTTGATAGCCAATCCAGAGACCCCTGTGAGATGCAGCCGATGCAGCAGGAGGTAGTGGTTCACAGTATCGAAGGCTGCGCTGAGGTCCAACAGGACCACAGCAGCACAGCCTCCTGCATCCACTATACCCCTAGCTGCCTCCACTACCGCCACCAGAGCTGTCTCTGTTCCTTGTTTTGCTCTGAACCCTGTTTGAGTGGAGTGTAATCCGTCAGTGGATTCAATAAAGGAAGAAAGAGCCTGGTTCACATGTTTTTCAGCTATTTTGCTGATGACTGGTAGTAAGGAAATAGGCCTATAATTCGCCAGGTCTTCCAGGTCCAAGCTGGGTTTTTTCAGCAGGGCTCTGACCATAGCCTTCTTCCAGTTGGGGGGCACTACACCCGAGGCCAGAGACGCGTTTATGACCTGCATTATCACTGGGAATACTGTCCCTGATACCTGTTTAAGGACTGCCGGGGGAGCAGCATCTAACGGGGAGCCTGATTTAAGATTGCCAAGGAGACTATTTACTCCTGCCAGATCCAATGGCGGGAAGACTTTGAGACCTCCAGATGGCTTTGGGTCTGCTTCCAGGTCCCACTCTTTTCCACTCTCCCTATTGTCAGGAGTATCTGCCATTGGCGAAAAGCTGGAATAGATGTTAGTTACCTTGGACGCGAAGAAGACAGCTAGCTCCTCGCAATTTTTCTGTGGGTTCAGAGCAGGACTAGTAGTCCTGGGGGTGGTGACCAGGGATTGAAAGATTTTAAAAATGTCCCTGGGGTCGTTCGCTGCTTCCGCAATTTTACTCTGATAGTATGTGGCTTGTGTGGTTTTTAGTAACTTTTTGTAGGATCTCAGGGATGACCTATATTCGTTTTTTGCAGCAGCTGCATAGGTCTTTCTCCACTTCCTTTCCGCACGTTTACACAGTTGTTTATGCTCCTTAAGTTCCCCAGAGTACCATGGTTGTTTATTAGGACCCTCTCTATGCCGTAGCTCTTTTTTTGGCAGGATAGGGTCTAGAGTGGAATTAATCCACTGATCAAAGGCTTCGTTAGCTACAACCGGGTCCTCGTGGGGGACGGGCGGGCAACTCCTCAGGGCTGCCTCCCAGTTTTCAGCTGGTAATCTAGACCATACTCGACTAACTTTCTTTAAAATGGAAGCCTTGTGGGTCTGTGTTACTGGGGACCACTTAAATGACAGTAATACATGGTCTGACCAAGGTACAAAACAAGGCTGACCGCACACAATGTTTCCAAGATTAGTGAAAAAGTGGTCTAGTAGGTGCCCACCTATGTGAGTGGGGCTGGCCACGATTTGCTCCAGGTGCACCACTTTCAGGGTGTCCAACAGACATTGCGATGACACAGCACTGACTTCATCCAGATGAATATTAAAGTCGCCCAAGATGGAAAAATTAGGGGCACTGCTGATGGAAAGAGAGATCTTATCTAGAAGATTGTTACAAAAATCATGGTAGTCGCCTGGAGGTCTGTAAACCAGGATCCCTGAAAAGGTGCAAGTGGGCGAAAAGGATATAGAGAAACCGAGACTCTCACACTCCATGAGTGGACTCTCCGAGGTTCTACACCTAAAATTGTTTTTATGAATAATCGCCACACCTCCTCCTCGTCCCGACAAGCGATCCTGTCTGGCAATGGAGTAGTTAGGTGGTAGCGCCTGCACTATGTGGGGGTCTGAGCCATCCGTCAGCCAGGTCTCAGTTAAAAAAAGTACGTCGAGATCACGTTCCTCTAGGAGCAAGTTGATTTCTGTTGCATGCCTCGGAAGAGATCGACAATTAAGCAGGGCAAGAGAAAAGCTATCTATATTGCCGCTCCTGGGTTTTAGAGGCTTGCAATAGGGACAAAAAAACACAATCTCCTCAGGAAGAGTCTCCATGGGGCAGATACCCCTAGCCCTTCCTCTAAATGCCCTTAGCATTTCTCCACTGTAACAAATGCTGGTGTGAGAAACAGGATCCATGGATCTGGCCCCTAGCCACGTCCTAGCCCGTCCTGGCACGGACGGGCACAGGCGGGCTCTCCTTAGGCGCTCCTTTGGCGCGGTATGGCGCGTCCGCTAACGCGTACGCTAGCGTGTAGAGAGACCGTTTCAACATCATCCCTCCCCTCCTCCACCTCCTCCACCTGCTCCGCATTTCAGCTGCATCCTCCTTTCACTTTCCCGCTTCCCCACCCACAACTATTTCTCACCGGCCCTGCCGTAACTCTCCAGAGTTACGGCCGCTCTGCAGCATCCTCCGGAGGATTCCACCACTCCTCACACCAAGGCTTGTCTGCTTCTTCGTACGCAGCGTCTCCTCTCCGTGGTTCTGTCGCTCTGGCCGCTTCACAGAGTTTCTTCAGTTCTGCTTCTCCTCTTGGCGTTTCCTTATGGCTTTCGGCTCCAAACGACTGAACACCTCTCTCCTCGGGGACCTTCATTTTCATTTGTCCCACCCAATCACTTCCGGGGTTAAGTCCAACCTCTTCCGGGTCTTGGCTGTCGGCTCTCTGCAGAGACACAGAAAGACGACATGGATGGGTATTTCCTGGACCGGGATTCCTCCTGTCGTCCCCAGTCCTCCAAACATCAGGCTGACTACGGGGAACCTCCGCCCATGGGGAAACACCGGTGAGTCCCTCCTCACAGTGCAGTCATTCAAAGACCTTTCTGTCAAAGTCTACCGAAATGTTTGCAGCAGTATGAGATTTGCCCATGGCGAACATAGCTACAGTTGCATGTTTCCGAGTGACATTAAAGATCTCAGCAGTGTCAACAACACCTGCTGCAGATATCTTTTCTCTACCCCCTGCAAAAGAGTTCAGTCTGCAGTCATGCACATGTAATCAGTGGCTTGGCAACTGGTCCACATGACTGTTGTCAGGTGGATGAATGAATGAATGAATACCCTCTTGTATAGCGCATGGCTACTCTCGAGCATCCCAGCGCTGTAAGACCAGAGGACATAGAAAGACACTATTAGAACAGGAGTGTCTTTAATCGCTTCCTGAAAGCAAGATGGTTAGGCTCGTGCCTGATGTCATCTGGGAGTTTGTTCCATTCTTTGGCTGCGTGAACAGAAAGCCGCCGGCCACCCATCCGAGCCAACTTCACCCTGGGGGCTACCAGCAGGTTCCGCTGGTTAGATCTCAGAGATCTCACTGATAGACAGGTCTGTCACCCTCCCCATACTGTCATGCTGTGTACTGTTTGGTCAGAAACCGCAATTCCCTGTCCGCCTCCTCCGGAAACTCCATCAGTAACGACAATCGTCTGGCCTCAGTGTTCTTCGATGGATTCTGTAATAACTCATTGTCTAGTGCAGAGATGTCTTTTTCAGTTCGAGACAATGTGGACTGGATATCTCTTAAAGTACCCACATGTTTGGCGATGCAGACTCCGCGAATAGTTGCTTTGAACCCCTCCCTAAGAACCGCCCAAGACTCCACAGACCCAGTGTTCAAGTCAAAATAGTCCACAATGGCCTGTCTAATCTCCTCGGTGAAAACAGGGTCAGTCAATGCTCTTCCGGGAAATCGCCACTGCCTCTCGTACCCACCCAGCCTGGGGATCTGCAGTTTAAGGATTATTGGAGAGTGGTTTGATAGTGTGCGCGGGAGAGTGAGAAGGTTTTCGACCCAACCAGCGACCCCAGGGTCAAGGAGACAATAATCAATTCTGGTCCAGGTGTTGTGGAAACCAGAGTGGTGTTTGTAATCAGGATGCTGTGGGTGCAGTCGTGTCTCTATGTCGATTAGTGAGAAGTGTGCGCAAAGGTCGAGCAAAATGGAACAGGATCTAGGTTAGGCGTCGGGGGAGGAGGAAGTACTATCCTTCGTCGGATTCATCAATAAGTTAAAGTCTCCTCCGAGGATCAATAGCCCAGGATCTAGTGTGAGGAGTTTCACTTGTAAATCTGGAAAAAAGGAAGGAGTGTCGGTATTGGGGCCATAGATCCCCACTAGAGTGACCCTGTACCCCAAGAGGGAGCCCATGACAATGAGGTAACACCCTTCTGTGTCCACGAGGCTGGAGGATAAAGTAAATGGCACTCGTTAGTGTATGAAGATGGCTACTCCTCTTGAATATCTACTGTAGTGAGAGAAGAACCGATGGGAGCCCCAACTCTTGGCAAGTAGAGAGGAGTCAGAAGGGGCCACTGCGTTTCCTGTAGAAAAACAATATCAATACCGTGTCTAGTGATATAATTGAAAACCTGTCTGCGTTTCCTGGTATTGTTCAGCCCCCTAACATTCCAGGACATCAATGAAAGCCCAGAAAGACCGAGCTGAAGGCCTAACTTGGCTATCTGGAAAACCATAACATAAATAGGCTGTACAGTGTGCCATTCCATCTAAACTCCGATGCATGAGAAATGATTTAACAATCATAAATAATACAAAAAAACAAAGGAAACCCCACCCTCCACCCACCACCCAGCCTCATCACAACCCCATAGAGGCCAACCCATTGAAAACGTACAATCAGCCACAACAATATGCATGTCACTGACCTAATAGGAAGGAAATAAACAATGTCTAAAAAACCCCAATAAACAAGAATACAAAGGCATCCGCCATGGGGGGCAGCAACTGTACGCCGGTCAGACATACCCGTAAGTGAAAATATGAATAAACCTAGAATGTACAGAATCATGTAACGGCAAGAAAAAGGCAAAAGGATATGCAATAATGTATCTTCATCCAGTCCCAGGTTCTGTGAAAAGTTCTACGCTGTTTTGCGAATCGCCATGGCCAGGTGACAGCGAACCAGTAGAGGAAGCCGCACCTGACCCCTGTTTCTTGTAGTGCTGGCAAAACTCCTGGGCCTACGTGGGCGTCTCAAACATGCGGAATTGACCGGCAACCTCCACTTTCAATCGTGCTGGGTATAACATACCGTACTTGAGGCCCAAGTTCCGAAGCGCAGCCTTGACACCATTATATTTCCGGCGCGCCTCCTGGACCATAAAAGAAAAGTCTGGAAAAACTGCCCTGCCACTGGATCTCACCCTTCCACGCGCAGCTCGAAGGGTAGCGTCACGATCATGAAAATTCATGAGTCTGGCGATGATAGGGCGAGGCTGTAGACCAGGGCGAGGTCTAGGATCCAAGGATCTATGGGCTCGCTCCACCACAAATCCCTGCATGTACACCTCTCTGCCAAATAGGTTGACTAGCAATTTTTCCACGAAGAGATCCATCCGGCCAGTCGACGTCGTCTCCGCCACGCCGAGGATGCGGACATTGTTGCAACGGCTATGCGCTTCAAAGTCCTCATTCTTGATGGCTACTTCCTTGAGGGTATTTTCGACACACTCAAGTCGCTTCAGAGATTTTAATGAGCCATCCTCAATGTCAGAGACCCTAGACTCCACCACATCCAGCCGTCAGTAGTGGGCCTGGACTTTAGATCCCATGTCCGCCAGTTTTTGTTCGAGACTGTCGAACCGGCCATTCAACGACTTGAAGTCCGCCCTCATCTCATTTATCATGGCAGTGACCAGGCAAGTCGCTTCGTCGTGATCTGCAGACTCCAAAGCGCCCGAGGAGGAACCTGGTGGGGCATCAGAGGTGAGGAGGGACGGTTTGTCAAAGCTGAGTTTGCGATGGTTTGGGTCCCTTTTCCCCATAATGGGATTCTAGGGGAGCCGAGCGGCGCGCAGGCAGTAGAGAGGTAGAGGCGGGGGCCCCGGACAACCAGGAATGAGCCAGCACCAGTGCAGGAAAGTCCGTTACTTTAATCAAGTGAGTGGTCAAGGCAGCAATTGGTGTCAGGTTCTGCATTACCGCGCCTACCTAACTGTTAGATACTACAACTCCCATGAACCTTTGCAGTGGGAAGTATATGGGTGGCGGTGACAGGAAGGAAGCTGCACGTAATCCTGAGTCCGTTTTTGGTTTTGCTTCGTATTGTGGAAGATCGGGCTGGTAGCGTCGTGCTGTTGCTGCTCGCTGTTCGGAACTTTTCAAGTCTGCACGCCTGCTGTTTGTGAGGTACTGTAAAGAGATCGCCGCTGGGAGTGTCTTACTCGCGCGCTCTCTCCCTTTGTGCTTTGAGTCTTTGTTCTGAGGAAACGCATCGGCTGATGCGGGCCAATATCGAGACCTGTTGAGACGGGTTTTTGTTTATACGGAACTACGGGGCGGCTGCTGCTGGTTGCCTTTTAGGTCTTCTTTAGATCTAGAAAGTTTGCTGAGAACAGGGATAAGGAATCTCCCCGTGTGTTTCTTTCTGTTGCTACAACGACCGGAGTAGTGTGGTGGTCACATCTACCTATTACCGGCGAAGGGAATTGTTTAATACATAAATAAGTAGCGGAACGTAGTGGTGGTCGCAATCACACGTTACCGTTACTTCAGTAACAAGGAGAAAGTATAAGTGTACACCAACTAGGTTTCTTCTCGGTTTTGGCAGAAGTATTACAATCATTAACTGTGAAATGAACAGTACCTGATCGAGTGCCAACAGAGCAATTACGCTACTAACTCTTTTAAGGTTTTTTGTGTTCAAGACAAGTGAAATTACTTAAGAATAATTAAGAGGAACTTGTCGTTCAAAAGGGGTCTATTTACAAAGTTCAACTCCTCATTATAGGGTGTGTATCACAAAGGGGTTTTCATTTTGAGTCGCAAGACTGTTTGGTGTTTCTTGTGATAACCTGTGTGTTTCATTGCAGGAAATTGGACAGGTTTTCTTTTATGCAAGTTGGAGGAATGTGTACAGCCTCTTAAGGTATTCAGTGTTCTAGCGAGAATAATTGAGAGAGTAGTAATTTGATTGATGTTATAAATTCTATGCTCTGTCATTTCAGATCCCTTGTCCCTGCTGACCCCTACCCGTCCCCGGTCTCTTTTCATTATTTATCCCTCACCTGATGGTTCGAACCCCTTGTGTACTATTTCAGGGCGTTGGTAACATCAGGAGGTGGACCCCTTTATTCATCAATCGGATCCTGTGGAGCGGGCCCTGACAATTGGCACATAATTGGCGACACAATGACGTGGGGGGGTCAGCAGCCAGGCATTGAAAATCAGCCCTCCAGACCCAGGCACATCTCAGAGCTGGTCAGTGAGGGACTATAGCCCATAACCCCACTGTGAAAACTATTGGCGGCAAGGAGAGGTCACGGCAGCAGCTGCAATAATAGAGCCGAGACACCAAAATGGCTCCGCAATAAGGGGCATCTGATATGCTGTCCGGCAGTCTCAAGAGACCTCCTAAGGGCCATCCCGGAGTAGGAGGATCCTATGTAGTGGGTGTTGACAGGACAATATCAGGAGGGTCGTCAAATCAAGACATTATCATAGGCCAGGGAAGCGCCATCAGTCTCATCAGCCCGTTTTTTGCCGTAGGGCATATGGTGGTTGGGGCGTCGCAGCAGTAAGAAAGACAGCGAGAGACCAGGGCGGGGTCGCCACAGTGCTGGGGGGCACTGACACCCGCGGCACCCGCGGCCACTCCCAATCACCCCCGCGGCCCACAGAGCGCCCAGTCCAGACCCCCGGACCCCACAGGCAGAGCCGCTACTTGAGGCCTCGGATCGGGACCGCGCGCAGGCCAGAGAGCCGCTAGCGCGTCCCCGGATCCTGGAACCGCACCGCCCAACCCAAAGAGAATGAGGAATGGGGAGAGAGGCAAGGCGATCCAACCGCCGCGAACGGGCGCAGAGAGCGGCAGCGGCACAACAGGCGCGGCACTCACCCTCCGGCCACGCGCAGTCAGGGAGTCTTCCCGCGAGGGTGAGAGGCCCTCGATCATCTCCGCTGTTTCTCCGTCTCCCGCTGACCTCAGGAACCGTAAAGGTGTCGATACGATCCAAATCGGGGCTGCTGCAGGATGGGAGGTAATTGTGGGCTTAAATGTGGATTTTCACATGATTAAGCGTTATTACAGGAGCCTGGCCGGCTGAGCTTCAGGCAGAGGCAGCCATCTTGGTTGTCTCCATGGCCACGCCCCCAGTCCTGGCATCTCATACATCATCCCATATCATGAAACGTCATAAAACTCTTTTTAACATTTCGGCTTTCCCAGTTGCATTTGGCATCGTATGGGATGAAGTAGATTTTGAAGTCTCCTGTCTGCTTAAGATGACATACGTATTTCACGTCTCCTTGGCAGATGTGGTTACACAGGACACATATTCCGATTATTGGGATGTGCAAGCTGTACATTCATTGTTTTCTGATTTGAAATATTATGCTGCTTTTGATGCTGAAAATTTTGATTTAAATCCTGCCAATTATGCTGATTTATTCGGTTATCATCATTACAGGTATCATTATTTACACAAGAGAAGCACATTACAATCTGTTTTTAATTATACTCACTGGGAGCATTGTCCGACTCCCATCCAAGGGAGTTCTAAAGCCCTTCTGGATAAGTTTGCTTATTTTACCGATTACAACACGTCCAAACCAGAATCCTATTTTTTTAAATTGCATTCATCATCGCAGCTGAAATTTATTCTTACCCATACTAAATTGATCTATTCCATCTCCTTTAGAACTGAATTAGCAAAACTGGGTTTTGATCACTGGAAAGATACCATTGATTTAAAATCAATTTGGGTCACTAAAGCTTGGCAGGTTCAGGGCACTGAAGCTCTGGATCGTGCCTACCTAATTCTGACTCAAATTTTATTTTTAAATGACACAGTACACCAGACCACTTGTTTTGGCTTGGCGACTGCTAAAAATATGAACATCCCATATAGCTACTCCTTCCCGACCCAACAGGCAATAGTTAGCAGCAGGGGAACGGCAATGCAAGCTAGAGGCCATCCAGGATGAATATCGTCAGCTGGTTGTCCTGGCGGAGGAGGAGGAGGAGGCGGCAGCTGCAGGTTCCTCGAATGCTCCGGGCCCCAGCCAGGCTCCCCTTGGCTCCGGCAGTACGGTGCCGTGTTCTGGCAGTCGCCCGTCGCACTTGTCATCATCAACCACTGCTGCCCACCCATGTTGTTCCTGCAGGAACTTTCAGCTCTGCATGCTCCTCTGGATGGCAAGCCTAGAGGCCAGGCTGGAGGAGGCCTGGAGCACACTAGCCAGCACACCCGCCACTATACCTCAGTCTTCAACCCTTGCCCCCTTTTTATAGCTTTGTTTTGTGGGTGGGATGTTGGGAGTTAGGGAACTTTGGGTGTTCTTGGACATTTGGACTTCTTGGAGTGACTTGGACAATCATGGACATTTATTGTATTGGACATTGGTTGGGGTTAGGGAGAGTGGTGGGTCAGGTATTGTAGGTTTCTTCTAGTTTATTTGTTAGGGTAATACATTATTTATAGTTTTTACAATACATATGATGTAAATCTTTTCTGGGGGTTACTCTTTTACGTCTCCTTGCTTGTTTCCTCCTTTATTGCAGGGCCACAGCCACGTTTTGAAATCTGCCAATAGTGTAAGACACCAACAGATAGATGTGGTACTTGTCCTTCTACAGTCAGTCTCTCCTCCTAATCTATGCATTCTGCAACTAAAACCCCTATGTAGTATGTACTCAGAAGGTTGTGGATGTGTGAATTAATTAATTTCCATGGTATATACATTATTGCCTCCCCCACACTTTAACTCTTACCTGTGAATGATGTTTAGGTGAAGTGATGGCTGCATGGTGATGGCTTGGTTTCCCAAGGTGACATGGTGAATGGTGGTAGCAGTAGTAGACAGTTGCATTTGCATATTAAGAAAATGAGAGAGTCAGTCAACTGAGGGAGACTAGGGAAAGAGTAGTAGAAGTACAGTACACAAGAAGAAGACTGCCAAACAAGTAACCATGATGATGATAAGCAATGCTAAAGTAAATAATGGTGGCAGGGATAGCCTAGTACTAGTTACAAACTGAAGTTGACGACCAATGAAGTGGACAAGCATAACCTTTAGTGCTGGAAGGATGATAAATCGATGCTGGCAATTAATAATTATGATGGATTATGTTGAATAGCGAATACTGAGCATGGGTGGGCAATCTAATCTATATGTTGGCAGTGGGGGCTATATATACTTGAAGCAGAAGAAGATCCTTGCCCTGCCTTGAGTTTGTGTTGCTTTCACCACATCCGCCCCAGCAAGTGTGTGATCAATTAATGGTGTAAATTTATATTTCAGTCACACCTCAATATAAATCACACAGCCAGAGGAAAGGGGGTTAGGGTTTGATGAATGGTTGGGAATGGTTAGTCTCCTACTAAGCCCACGTACAGCAGATAGGCAATAATTTCAGTCAGGAGTTTGCGAGTTACGGTCTACAATGGGCTAACTATTAGGCCACCCACTCCGGCAGTGTAAAATGCGCACTTTCGGACTTTGCGTGTTACTTATACCCTTTCCGCACCCCTCCATTACCTAACCCTCCCTTCCAAGGTTCCTCCAGCCAATTCCCGCGGTACACCCAACTCACCGGCCCTGCTGTAACTCTCCAGAGTTACGGCCGCTCTGCAGCATCCTCCGGAGGATTCCACCACTCCTCACACCAAGGCTCGTCTGCTTCTTCGTACGCAGTGTCTCCTCTCCGTGGTTCTGTCGCTCTGGCCGCTTCACAGAGTTTCTTCAGTTCTGCTTCTCCTCTTGGCGTTTCCTCATGGCTTTCGGCTCCAAACGACTGAACACCTCTCTCCTCGGGGACCTTCATTTTCATTTGTCCCACCCAATCACTTCCGGGGTTAAGTCCAACCTCTTCCGGGTCTTGGCTGTCGGCTCTCTGCAGAGACACAGAAAGACGACATGGATGGGTATTTCCTGGACCGGGATTCCTCCTGTCGTCCCCAGTCCTGCAAACATCAGGCTGACTACGGGGAACCTCCGCCCATGGGGAAACACCGGTGAGTCCCTCCTCACAGTGCAGTCATTCAAAGACCTTGCTGTCAAAGTCTACCGAAATGTTTGCAGCAGTATGAGATTTGTCCATGGCGAACATAGCTACAGTTGCATGTTTCCGAGTGACATTAAAGATCTCAGCAGTGTCAACAACACCTGCTGCAGATATCTTTTCTCTACCCCCGCAAAAGAGTTCAGTCTGCAGTCATGCACATGTAATCAGTGGCTTGGCAACTGGTCCATATGACTGTTGTCAGGTGGATAGTGAGAACAGCACTCTGCTGCAAATCCTGTCCAAGCAATTCCAGCACACCGTGATGTAATGCTGGAACAGCAACTCTGGCAAAATAGGACCGGCTTTAAACCTTCCATTTTGGGCAGATGGCTTTCACAAATTCAAGAAAACCCACGCCTTCCACAAAAGAAAAAGGGAGGAGCTGCAGCGCTAACATTTTAGCCAGCTTCACATTGTACAAACGTACCATTGGGTAGGTGCGTTCGTACTGCCCCTCCGACTTAAACATGCTGTGAATGGTAGCCTGGAGTTTTTTCTTTTCTGGTGCCACTGATGTAAGTGACTTCTTGATGCCAGATGTTGTTAGGCTCAACACACGTTTTTTCGTTGCTGTACTTTCTTGCCTGGGACCCACTTGGTTTCTCAGCCTGACTCTTATTCTTGTGCCACTACGATGTTGCTGATGAGGATGTGGGTGGTACCACTACACTGCTGGGGACAGAGCTACTTTGTGTACCAGAGAAAATGTCACCTTCCACCGCAATCAGATCTTGTACTTCTTCATCCCCACCAAAAACAAGGGGTGCAGTTTTTTGGCCGCTAAGGTGCTCCTCCCACTGGATCAAGTGGTGTCTTCTCAGATGTGTTGTTTGGCCTCCGGTACCATAGTTTGTACCAAGCCTATATCGACTAACACCATGTCCACAAATGGAGCATATAGCAATGTTCACCTCCTTCCTGCTAACCGAAAAGAAGTCACAAACTGGGGCGGTCAACTTTCTGGCGCTGCTGGTGCCACTTGCAATGCCGGATGAAGTGGTAGGTGGGCATGAAGTTTGACTCTGCAGTACTTACTTCTACTGAGGCGGTTGTGGTGGATGTAGGTGGCTGCCGGAAAAATATGGAAGCTGGAGGTGGTGTTGGTGGTATGATTTGTGTTGGTGGTATCCGTGCCACATGCCTCACAGCAATTTGGTATCTGGTAATAATGTCAGTCTTCACTGAGGCGGGATTAATGTCCATGATGACTGGCTCATCATCATCCTCCAGGAAACCATAAAAGTCCCTAATCAAAATATCCGGATCATGCGTTGAGCCAAAGGACTGTAGCAGTGTAACAATGTATAAACACACACACTAAATATATTCAAACAAAAACAAAGATAACATTAATGAAATTCAAATTTCCAATTTATTCTGTATCATTAAAAAAGTTTTTTTATAAAAACTGGACATCAATAAAATTTACAAAAATTAACACTGTACAGCACATAGTGTTGAAGATCAAAATCATGAAGAAAACTACACAGTAAAAGTCGACGCGGTGTTTCGGTGTAACTTGATCAAAACACCTTCTTCAGGACAGAGTTTTCTAATAAACTGTTAGGTGAGTCCTTCACATATAACTAAGCACAATACCTTCTTCAGGATATAATTGAAAACAGAGAAATACCTTTTTATGTGGTACTCATATCTGTTAGATGCGTTGTGTGGAAACACCGATGAAGATAAGGAACTAAGTTTTATTACACCATTAAAAGTTGCTTACAGTAGGAGATAGGCGCACCGTGATTGTGCTGCTATTTGTAAATCTTAATACTCTGATGTTGTTGCGCTTGTACTTTTGCAATTTGAAGGATAAAATCTGATACAATTTCTGCGGCCTCCCTGTTCCGACACACACGACTTCCGGGTTAGGATACACATAATCATCCTCCTTCTCTTCTACATCTACCTCCATAACTCTAAGGCTTCTGGAGGCTTCCTTTTCCCTAGCCTTGTCGCGTGGGCATGGATTGTCTCCAAATCAGACAGAAGTGGGATCCAAATGGTGTCTAGATCATCAGAAAGGGGGCTTGGAGAAGAAGTTGATGGACTAACCCTCCTTTTCCTTGCTGGGGATCTGGAAGACAATGGATCTTCTGAAAGAGTGGCTTGCTCTTCTTCTTCCTCTGCAGGAAGCTTGATCTCCTGAACTGCCCCTACTTCGGGTGAAACAACTACTATTGGAGAGGTTGCGGCTGTTGTTGCCCACTTATCTCAGTTCCCTGCATTGATTGGGTTCTACTTTGTGATAACAATAAGTCAATTTCAACATCACTGCTCGTCGGCGTTGTTGTGATTAGACTGCCTGCCTCTGCGACAGACATGGGCCTGGGCCTATGTTGTTGGGGTGGGTCCACTGATGCGGGGGTGTTGCTTCCAGCTTGTTCCCCGGACACCGCTGCTGCAGGTGCAATTTTTGGTTCCCAAAAAAGATCTTGGGCGACATATCCGTCTTGGTAAGTGGCAGTGACTTCTTCTCACTGGCAAGTTTCTAGGTACTGGAGGACCTGGTACCTTTCTTTGGGGGCATCTTAAGATGTCAGTAACACGCAGTGGTACAAGTTGAAGAGATGACTGTGCCTCTGTGGTCACAAGTGACGTGCCGTCGTGAGCAGCAGGACTTCTGTCTGGCAGTAGAATGGGTGATGACGTCTCCTCCTCTTTTGTGCATCTAAAAGCAAAGAAGCAAGAAGAACATCAGTGAAACGTGGTATTTATTGTTGTGGTTCAATTATTGCTAGTACAGACAAACAAATATAATATATAACTTAGTGTGTGCTCACACTTGTTAGTGTTATTAATATTATTAAATGTATTACCTCCGTTATAAAAAAAACATAACAATACAGAGTAGACATTTGATTTGTGAGACTTTGATAAAAACAAGGGGTTTCATGGTTTAATACTAGTGTACAGTAGACTGAGGAAGGATAGGAAAAAAATTCAAATGTGACAGACCCTGTTTGGCATTGTGCATCACATGGGATTCAGCATTCAAGGAGCTGCAGCTGACAATGGATAGAAGCAATAAGCCAAGAGGAACAAAGGAAAGAGAAAGAAATGCATGCCTATTGCAGAAGCACACTGGCTGCCTACACAAAATTGCCACCAGCCACATAGCCAGGCCACAACATCAAGAAAGGGAAGACAGGCAATGCAGGCCTATGGCAAAAGCACACTGGCTGTATTTACAAAATGGCCAACCAGCAAGATTGCACGGCCACCACAAAGAAGGCGTGTGGGCCTAATGCAGAAGCACACTGGCTGCCCCTTCACAAAATGGCTGCCAGCCACATGACCAGGCCACAACAAGAAAGGGGAGATAGACAATGCAGGCCTATGGGAAAAACACACAGGCTGCCTTCACAAAATGGCCACCAGCCACATGGCCAGGCAGGCCACAAAAACAAGAAAGTCAGAGACAAACAATGTAGTCCTATGGCAAAAACGCACTGGCTGCCTTTACAGAATGGCCACCAGCCACATAGCTAGGCCACAACAACAAAAAAAGGGAAGACATGCAGGCCTATGGAAAAAGTACACTGGTTGCATTCACAAAATGCCCGCCAGCGACATGGCCAGGCTACCACAACAAGAAGCAATAAGCCAAGAGGAACAAATGAAAGAATACATGCAGGCCTATGGCAAAAGCAAGAACATTAACTACCACCACCACATGGTGACTCACAAGCAACAACTACCACAACAACCAGGAAGCCTGGAAAACAATAAACTCAAGCAGGCCTATATGGACACAGACTTTACAAAATGGCCCCTGGCCACATGGGGAGGTTCAGCAAAGGAAAACGGTAGCCCACTATTACAAACACACTCACACACTGTTCGGACACACGAAGCATGCTAAACAACACAGCATTACTGCAACAATGGCAAAAACGAAAGTCCACAGGGCTAAAAGAGTTTTGCAAGTTCAACCACACACATCCAACAATGGTGTCATACATAAAAAAAACTATTTTTGTATTTCACTCCATTGCCATCTATGCCCTAAATGATGTTTAAATTCAACAGACACCACAGAAACTTTTGTTTCAAGAACCCATGAGTAGCTCTGGGCCTACTGGCTGAAATGTCTATTGGCAAACTGCTGAGCTAGCAAATTAAATAAATATTGCAAATTGATTTCAAAAGTAGGAGAAAATGTAGTGACCTTTGCAACATGTTTCCTTTTGAAAAGAAGACAAATTTTCTTACAAAGAAACAACTAGGCCCCTACTGAAACTACAGGCCACTCACCCCGATAAATTAAAAAAACGATGAAAAGTACAAAAAAATAGAAGTACAATGCCCCAATCAAACAAACAACATACATTTTCCAACTCACTTGTGAAATCTCAAATTCAAAAGTCCTCAAATCCAATGATGTATGATACAGCAGACACAAAGAGGGATCCTTCCAGCTCCAAATCCAAATGAAAAGTCAACAGGAGATGGACAACGCACTGGGAGGAGCCTGCTGGACACGAACATGAAGTTGGAGACACTCGGTCACTTCCTTCCTCTTAAAAAAAAAAGTAAAAAGAGAAAAAGGACTCCTTGCACAAAAAAGAACAGCCAAATGTCAATCTGAGGAGTTTTTGTAATCCAAATCATTTCGAGAAGGTTTTGATGCTGCTCGAGAGAGATTTCTAATTCTGCATGTTCGGGATCTCGATCTTCACAAAACTTTAGCCGGAAGTCTGATGGCACGCCCGAATTACGTGTACGGGATCGTACACACTTTACGGACCGTGCAGCCAGCTACCAAATCTCGTGGCGCTTGCGAACGGATGGAAAATCTCGCCGGTGATCACAGGCATCCCGGTAAGTCACTCCTGTTTGCGTAAAAATGCATTTTGAGAAAGTGAACACAAAAAACTCTGCTCTGGTGAAGAGTGCAGAGTTTTCGGTAACTCAGCATTCTATGCGGAACGCATAATTGCCAAAGATCTGCAAACTCAAGCGAAGCATAGTTTTACGCCCAGGGCTAATAAACACACAAATGTTATTAACTGTTTTATTTACATTTAGACTGACCATGACTAACGTAGGCCTTCGTTTCAAAATGGCTAGTGCTGGTTGCCATCTTGCTGTGTGACACATTAACATTTCAATTCTAGGTGTGACAGGAGTTCTAATTATTGAATGCAATGTTCTTTATATTGTTTCCATTTGATAAATGTTTCATTTTCACTGTGATAATTAGGGAATGTAATGAGTGGAATAGTCACAAGACATCGGTAGAGTACAGGGTGGTCCCTGTATCTTATTTTGTTGCATATTGTAAGTTTGAAGGACGCGAAGATGAACTGTATTGTGGAAGGTCCAGAGAAGCTAATGTATAATTTTGCTGTACCCTGATTGGACAATTTCATAAGAACTATATGCATGGGTATCAACTGTTAAAATGGTGTGGTTAACGCTAGTGCAATGGAGATTAGAGCTAGTCCATTTTTTCAATGCAGCTTAGAGCAGAGGAGGAGACATAGGGTACTCTCTTTTTGGGAGGACTGACTTTCCAAACATTTCCACTGAGGCGACTCTATTCCGGTCCGTCCTCTTCCTTTTATGACTTTGATTTGATTTGAACTACATATTAATCAATGCATTCATATATTGATTATTAATTGACACTAATGTGATGATTTTCACTTCAGTAAGCCCTTAACCTTTAATAAGGCTTTATGATTCAAAAACATAATCATTCTCTGGCTTCCTTGTGAAACATAATGTGCTTCACATTATTTAAATGTATTGCTTTGTCAGTCTCAGTTTTTAATTTTGATTATTCATATAGCACTTTATGGGCCCTGAAGCTTGCACAAGGTAAAGCACTAACAAATCTAGTTGCAGAGTCTTAGAGGAAGGTTTCAAACTGAGGCTGGAGGATCTGAAGTTTGCTTGAATACAAATTTTCCCAGGATTCATTCTGCGTTCCCAATCTTCTATGGGCCTATTTGGATTATTAAAGGCGATCTAGCGTTCCTACAACCAATTGCAGTATCCTGGGAGTGTTAGTATAAATAAGGATATTCGGTTTTGACAGTGAGTTGTGATGTTTGTAGTTTTTGGTGATTTGTCATGCTTCGAGTTGTGGTGTCAAATTGGGTCCTAGAGGGCTTTATGTGGAAGTTGAGAATTGAAGTGCCTTTTCATTTATATTACTTGTGCTTATTGAGGTTATTGAACTTATTGCTCAGAGTTAAAGTTTGGTCATCACATTCATCGTAATCCAAGATCCCGGGATAGATATATTTAAATAATATTTGACTTGTCTGTTAAGGTTGAGGTATTGAACTGTGAGGTACAACAGCTGCACCAAGATACGGAGGGACTTAATAAACTTCGATTGAGAGATGCATTAAGATTGGTGCTGGCTGATTGTTTTGTGCAGGTTTAGACCACACTAGTCAGATGGGGTTATCGCCAGTCGAGAACTTATTTAATTTGTTTGAGAGTTTCCTTAGAGTGATTGTTAATTCTTTTTTTATTCAGGTAAACAGACACAACCTGTTTTATTTTTGTTGTCCTTGCTTACACAAAGCTGATCTGAGTGAAGTGAGAGTCACAGTGGGGTGCTGCGAGTTACTGCGTTAGCTGTCACGCTGGGATTAGTTGTTCAGTTTGTGTGCCACTCTGGGATTGGTTGTTACGTCATTAGGTGTCATGCTCCGATTGATTAAATCAGTGGTGTGGCGCTAGGATTGGATATACGTGATGTTGAGCACTGTATTGTGATTTGATGGGAACTGCAATTTTTAATTTAGAATTTACAAGTTCTGTGTTTGTTTTGCGTAAGAAGCAAATTTGAAATTCTTGAAGAAACCATGAACGGTGACCCCCCTCCTAAAGACAAGAACTGAGTAATCATTTAAGTGCAGGAGAATAAATTGTGATGAAGGAACACATTAGGAAGTCATGTCTTGAACCCCACTGGAAAGAACTCTACCAAATTATACTTGTGATGAACACAGCTGTTGGGTGTGATGACTATCACATTGAATTCATGCCTACCACACCAAGGGCCCAAGACAAGCCAGGAAAGAAATGGTAACACCAACTACTGATTCACAGACTCAAACTTAAGCACAGAATAAATATTCAGAGAGAGAGAGAAGATAGCACACAGGGGTCTCAAAGTTATGTTGTGACAAGTGCACAATCTGTGGTGAATGAACCAAGAATAACCACAATAAACCAAGCAGTTGAAAACTAAAGTGTGCACCACAAACTGGAAGGAAGTGCAAGCACCTTGGCTGGTAGGTACAGGAGAAAGAGAGGTAGCTGAAAAGTGATGAGGGACTGAGAGCTGTTGTGTTAGAAGAACATATTCCAGAAACAATCCGAGAAGGAACAGAGCCAATTGAACAGAGTACTAATGGTATGTAATGTGAATTTGTGGAGTTCAGTTAATCACATGTGAGGATATCCAGGCATTGAGTAGGGCAGAAAGAGGTCATGCCTATTTTATCTGTAAGAGCCATTTCACGAGGTTCCTTAAGAAGTCCACAAGGGAGGGCTCGGTTTTGAGGTAATTCAGCTCATTCCAGGTCTTGCCTATGAGGTATGAGAAGGAACATCCTCGTTTCTGGTCTTCAAGATGGTAGAGAGGTGTGCCCTTGCCTGGGACGCAGATTGAAAGTGTCTGGTGGGTTGGTAGAAGTTGAGGTGGTGGTTGGGGTAAGCTGGACCGGTGTTGTGAAGAGATTTGTAGGCGTGGGTGAGCCGCTTGTATTTACCTCTCTCCTGGATAGGAAGCTAGTGCAGATTGTTGAGGTGTGATTATTTCGTGGGATGTTCACGTTGAGTTTGACGGCAGCATTCTGTGTTGTTTGAACGCATAGGACATGGGCTGGGACTCCAATCTAGAGGGTGTTTCCCATATCAAGTCGTGATGCTCTTTGGGAAAGCTGGCATGCTCTGGTCTCCCGACTGGTGGCCCCAGGATTTGGGACCTGTACCTTCCCCAAAACCATCCATTAAAAATCTGGGTGTGAAATTGGACCGAAATGTAACCCTAAAAGATCACGCAAACGTAATTGCAGGAGCCTGCTTTCACACCATTGGACTACTCAGGCGAGTCTTTCCTCTTTTACCAGACACCTACAAAAAGACCCTGGTACAAACCCTTGTAATAAGTCGCCTTGACTATTGCAATGGGCTTCTGATACAAGCCAATGAGGATGCCATCAATCGACTGCAGGTGGTCCAGAACACAGCGGCCAGACTGATCCTAAATGCCCCCCCTAGAACATCTTCTGGACCCCTGTTGAGAAAACTACATTGGTTCCCAATACGCCAACGGGTTAAATTTAAAATCTGCTGCACTGTCCACAAATGTCTATTTGGAAAGGGCCCCAATTATCTAGCTCAACTACTACAGCCCTACAAATCAGAACGAGATCTAAGGTCAAGAAATCAACTTCTGCTTAAATCACCTCTCATTAAAAAGACCAGACAAGGCGGCCGAGCCCTCTCCTCAGTGGGGCCGACCTTGTGGAATAACCTGCCGCTCAGTCTTAGGCAGACCTCCAATCACCTTACATTTAGGAAAATGTTAAAAACCAACTTGTTTATGGAGATATAATTTATAGCTGTTTTTTGCACTCTCAGGTTTTCTGTAAAGTAGTCATGTCACCTGTTGTTGCAGTCAAAGCGCGGAGATAACGCTTCCGGGCTCGATTCCAGCGCTATATAAGCAACTAAATAAATAAATAAAATAAATAAATAAGTCTACTTGTGATAAGAGCTTGGGTAACCATTTGTCTAGTGTTCAGTGGGCTCCACTTGAAAATCTGTCTGCTCATGGAGAGGTTGGTGTCCAGGATGATCCTGACGTTCTTGGAATGGGCTACAGGGGGTAATGGAGAGCCAAGATCGGAGGACCAACAAGAGGCATTCCGGGGGAGTGGTTGTTGCCGAAGATTAGGACTTCGGTTTTGTCTGTGCTGGAGGCAGTTGTTTTTCATCCAAGCTGCGCCATTGATCACACAGTTGGTGCAGTTTGCTTTGGCGGTGCTGGTTGAGTTGGTAAGGGAGAGGATGAGCAGTGTGCCATTGGCATAGGACACTATGTTGATGCTGTGCACTCTGTTGATGTCAGCGAGAGGTGTCATGTAGACGTTGAAGATTGTTAGGCTGAACTACAGAGATGCGTTTCTTGGGTTCTGAGATGTAGGGGGGAAGTCTAATGACAGTGAACAAACAGAAGTCATACGAACAAAGCGTGCCAAATCAAAGGTATTTGGCTCCTGAGTGGACCTGCCTTGCTAAAAGCGAGCCTGATCAAAGAGCTCATGAAACTGAGAATCATCAAAGTATTTTTGAAACCCCCCACAAACAATGCTACAACAGTTAAAGATAGAGAGATATTTTGATTGATGAACTCAATTGACATTCATCCAGACATTGAAATGTCATGTTTTGTATCATAGGTATCCAGTTGAAGATATTAGGTGGTTATAGGTAACCAGTAGAAGAGTAGACCTTTTTCTCTTTCGGTATATCCAGTGATCATAGTAGGTTAACCGAACTAACATTTACAAATATATGCACTGAAAGTTTTTTCTGATTTGCACAATAAAGTCAACAAGTAGAGTTTTGATTTTTCTTTTTCCTTTTGATTTGATGTAACATAAACCATGGTTGGTGTTCAGAGGTGCATGATGGGAGACATTCCTGACAGTCATGTTGCCTGAACCTGTGATGGTAGCCTAGAGCTTGGAGTACTGATGACAATCTACCCTTCTCCTGTGTAGGTGCTGAGGGAGATTGAGAGAAGTTGGAGGACTGTATGAAGCATGTAGTTGCTGGGCTGTAACAGTTTCACCACGCCGTGCTTAGTTGTTACCTCCGCTATTTATGCAGGGTGATTATTGATATGTGGCTGAATTAAGTAGGCAAGGTTAAGGGGCTGCGGGCGAGAGCGTGCACAATTTGAGTGTGGCTAGAGAGTAGCTGGAACTCTGGTACTATTTGAAAAGTAAGAGGATGAGGGAGCAACATGCAAGTATAGAGCAGGGCCTCTTTCCTCCAAAGCAGCTTAACTGAAGTGACCAACAGGCATTTGCAATGGAGAAGCTTCAGATCCACACCCTTATCCCAACTCATGCATCCACACTTCTGTACAGCAGCTGTGCTCCTCCTCCCTCTGCCCCTATGATTCCCTGGATCCCCCTGTGTCAGAGGGTCAAATCAATCTCCTACTGATGGAGGCATGAAGGGTGCATGTGTGAGTAAAGACAATTTACAGCATTTCCTTTTGAATTAATGAAATAATTAACTAATTGGAAAGATTACTCTGAATTGACGGCATTAAGCATCAGCTAGTGAAGGGTCAGAGCAAGGAGATTCGGAGTGGGATCTGAGGCAAAGGTGCAAGGAGCTATGCCATGGCATTTATGAAAATTTGGAGAAGACTGTTAAGGACCAGCAGTTTATCAGTTCTATAAGGTTGGAGATCCTGCAACATTTGCCTTAAGGTTATTGGCTCAGTCCTAGGAACTTAAAATCAGCATGAACCTTTATCCAGCCAGAAATACCAAAGGGCTATGAAGTGTCAAAACCCAATTCAATGTAAAAGAAATTGCAATCACAGCCTCCGTATAGCTCTCTAGGGGGGTGAATGAGACTGCATCCAGTGCCTTGAGGAAGACATTTTTAAATAATTAGGAGGTGTCACAAGAAAGCTTGATGCTTAAGGCCCCCTCACAAACCTCAAAGCTAAAGAGACTTTGGGCCTGATTTAGATCTCGGCGGATGGGTTACTCTGTTACAAAGGTGATGGATATCAATTCACCAAAATATAAATCCCATAGGATATAATGGAATTTATATTTGGGTGGATGGAATATCCCTCATCGTTGTGACGGAGTAACGCATCTGCCAAGATCTAAATCAGACCTTAACTCTTCTAACTGCTCCTGAAGTGATCTATTTGATTCCGACTAAAGCACAAACCATGTCAGGTGTTATGGGTGAAATCTCCACTCCCATTGAGGTTGAAAGTAAGACATCAGACATTGATCCAATGCTGCAAGCTTCACTGCTTTGTAAATAATGTCCAAATCAAAGATTAAAGTAAAAATGGATATCTGCAGTCGCATCACAGCCACTACCACCAGCACTGTTGGCAGCTCCCGATGTAAATGACTTAACAACGCCCCCTTCAATTGACAACGATGAAGTAGCTAGACATGTTTATGTGCCAGATTACCCGATTTTCAATAACAGGAGATAATCAGAGTCACTGAGCTACAAGGGGCACATTATAAGTGTAAAAGCCAGAACTCTTCTATAAGGGGAGCTGAATTGTCCCGCTCGTCTGAATTGAGCAGCCCACTATTAAAGAGTGTTTGCAATGCAACATTTCCTGACAGGAAAAATACCAGCCTGCTTTTCAATACCCACTTCACTATCAAGCACACACACCAATATAGAAAGAACGTAAACCATCTGGGTGCTCAGGAAATTTTGAATGACTTGGAAGATTGGTGTGAGCAGGCAATGTGCCTATGCATGGCGAATAGCAAAGTGTTCCTACTACTCAGACAACTCCTAGCTGAAGTACAGGAAATACAGGCTTAGCACATAGAGATGGCCAGGAAAGGTGAAAACAAACTGGGTATAATAGACAAAGATTACAAAAGTTTTATTCCAAGTCTGAAGAACAGAAGATTTCCGGTACAGAAGATGTGCAAGCAACACATTCAGAAACGATTGCACAACTTCAGAAAAATATGCATCATGAAAAATTCAAGCTTGATGATCTCGGCGGGCAGATTTAGGACTGATTGGTGTGCTTAAGAGTTTAGGGCAAAATAAAAACACGGTAGACAATACCTGTGAATTGATCTCAAAGTCCGAACTATTAGAGTAGCAGTTGGATCTTTCAATAGCAAGAGCACATAGAGTACCTTTCACCCTGCCATAAGAGGGATCCACATATTAGACCATTGTGATCTATTTTCAAGACTTTAGAATCCGGGAAAGAGTCCTGAGAAAGGCAATCTACTTAGGCACTGAACTTTTCCTTCCATATCTTTCATATAAAACTTTCTAACATCGCTGGGGTGTGGCCAGCCAGCCCAACATGGCGGACGCTATTCTCTAGAGCTCCGCTCGAGAACCCCTAATTATCCAGCTAATCCTAGATATTCCCCGCCACCCGGACGCAATCCAGCCACAGATTTGAGCCTACACCACGGCAAGCCGCTAATATGCCCTGTTTCATGTGGGCGGGAAGCTGCTTACTGGGGCAATGGGTGCTGAGGGCCTCGCCGGTGAAACATCCTCTGGGCGGCGCGGTGGCCGCAAACATGGCATCTGAGCTGCTAACCTGTGCCTCCGTGCCTCTCCACTGCAGAGAAATACAGGACTCCCTTGGCCGCAGCGGTGGTGCAGTCGCAGTAATTGAGAGCAAGCTGCCGTTCCCGGCCAGATGAGGTGGTGTAACCTGGCTCCTTCGTCATGCAGCCCAGCAGGAGAGGCCTTCTTGAGGTGACGTGCTGAGGCATACAGGTGTGAGTCGTGCGCCCACGTCCCCTACAAGGTACTGTGCACTGGGGTAGCTGGCCCCTATTGAGCCCGCCAAAATCGCTCGCGCCATTTGGGAAATTCTGGCACCTGCCGGCGCAGCTCACCAATGCATCGTGGCTGAAGTGGCTGAGTTATCCTCTGGCAGGCGTGACATAGAGGTTGCTGACACGAAAGAAGTGAGGCTGACGGATTGAAGGCGCCCTTTTGAGCCCTCTACTGCCCGCAAGACATTCCTGGACAGAGGCGTGCTGCGGCATATGGCCGTCCCACTGAAGTTCCCGGGGGTGGCAAACTGGTGGCCGGGCTTATGATGACGCCCAAGAACCTCTTTCCTGAGAGGAACAGCAGCTGCAGTCACAGGTGAGAGGAAGGCCTCGGGGGACCGGTGGACTGTTAACAGGGAGCTCCCGGTGACCGTTGACGCCACGAGCAAAGAAGAAACCCCCCCCAGACTGGTCTCATACACGCGGGGCAGGGGGAATCCACCTTGGCCATCTAAGCGGCGACGGTACCGTCACCCGACACTGAGGGAGAACAGCGCTGCCTTACTGTGAATCGAGCCTGGGGGGCGGCTCGGGCCTAGGCCGTGGCTGGATGAGCAGCACGACCAGAGGCCAAACCTGCTGCCCAGATCAGCTACTGCGTCTCGTCGAGGCCTTTACCAGCTCCTGTTTGCTGCCTCCCCTCAAACTGCTCCAATTTAGGGGGGCCACCTCGCTTTGCTTTGCTGCCCCTTCCCTCTGGCTGCTGGTGAGGTGCTGGGGGTGAACCCCCTCCTCCCTGCTCGACTTGCTGAGGGCGATCACTCTCTACTACCTGCTCTATGTCAAGGAAAGCCGAGTACACTCGTGGGCAGCAGGCATGCACTGGCTGGTGATTGGAGACCATACCAGGCCTTAACAGCCGGTTAATACATCTGCGGAGAACAGCAGAGGGTAACATTATTTGATACCACATTGCAGGAGAGGACCTCAGGGGACAGACAACTGGCGTGAACAGGACTGCGCGCCCACTTAAACGGTTGGCCTTCCCACCGCCTGTCGGCATGCTGTGAATCGACACGAAAAAGGCCCTCTCCACCTTACTGCAACCCCAATCATAGATCAGACCCCTGGTGCTGCACTTCCAGCCCTCTGCGAAAGCTGGTCACCTCATGGCAACACAGTAGGAGCCACGCCAAGGAGCTGTAACAGGTGACAGCTGTATAAGCACTGAGACGTGCTCCTCATCCCTGACTCTCCTCTCCCCTCCCCTAGACTGGTACAGCTGGGGTGAGGCTAACCACGCCAGATACCGGGCATCTCTGGATGATAAAGCAGACCTGCCCCCCTCCGGATCTTTCCTCCGCATGTCAAGTCAACTGCTGTAAGCAAGTTGCTGGGAACGGCCGCCGATTCACCTTCGGCCGTGCCTAAATCGTGAGGTATCGAAGAACTGGGCACACTAGATCCACGGGGACCTACGGGTGACGTGCTTGTCAACTAGAGAGCGCCGAGACCCATAGCAGAAGATACCCGGCATCACCAGAGAGGTGCATACGCAAGAAGACCGAACATCTAGACCTGCCCTCACAGCCAAGTACGGGATGCCATCGGCGCAGCAACTGGTGATGCGTCGCCTATGCGCCACCAACCAGCACCTCAATGTATGCAGTAGCAGTGCAGATCAGTCAAAGGTGCAAGGAGGACCAGCAACTGAAATGCCACATGCTACATTAGCCACCAAACTAGACTCAGTGCTGGCCGCAGTAGAAAAGATAGGATCCTCATTGCACCAGACCCGCACCTCACTTGAGTCCAAAATTGATAAAGTCACATCAGACTTTAACTTGCTGCGTGCCGACCACCAGAAACTCGGAGACAGAGTGTGCACACAGGAACAGTTGATTGCGGAACTGAAGCCAATCACTCAAAGCCATGCGGCTGCCTTACAGGACCTTATAGACAGTGTACATGACCTGGAAGACAAGGTGGAGGATGCAGAAGGGTGCTTCCGCCGTGTTAGACCTGACATCATGGGCTTGAGTCTCTCCTCCATTTTTTCTGTTTGCCTCTACTGTTTTACGATGTTTTGCTGGTATATGCTTTGGGCGCCGTGTCACTGCTGATCAGTGCCATAGCGCAAGTGCTCCCGATGTTAAATTGATGTATCTATTGTATCCATGTTTGGCCTATTTGGTTTACTGTCAGTCCCTAGTCTAGTGCACCAGGCGTGCCGGGGCTTGTAAATACAAATGCCACTCGTGGGCTTGCAGCACGTGTTGTGCCACCCACAGGAGCGGCCTCGTAAAAGAATGTCTACGGGTCGGTCATTGCGAGACCCACGTGCAGTCTTGTACTGTCACGCAGGCTGCGCAGGTATACCTACTTGCCAGCCCCTCCAACCTTCCCTTGACTTCATGTTAGTCACCCCTATGGTAGGCCCACGGGCAGGGTGCATTGTACGTCTAAGGTAGGACCCGCCTGACCAAGTTGGCATGTCCTGATAGTGAAGTACCGCCATCTTCGTGCTTCACTATTGCGAGGTAGCCTGCTCTCCGTTGGATAGAATGGGCCGCCGGGATTGTTAACGCTATGATCCTAGCCGGCTCGGGGAGCATGGTGCAATGTCGAGTTTGGTATCCCTGAACTCGGGGTTTAATTACGCATCCGTTGGTGTGGATGTTTTTTGGACTCGGGGTTCGAAAATAGTACTTTTAGAAAGTGTCTATTTTCTTGTCTAATCATATCTGGTTTCTGCTGGTCTTGCGTGTGTGTGACAGGAGCTGGGTGGCTCCACAGGTCTGGATGAGTCAGTGTGGGATGAGTGGGACATTTACGTTGAGAGTAGGGGGAGAGTAGTTGTTGATAGCCTGCCTTGCCTGATACAATGCTGGCTCCACCTCCTGCTACGAGACTGATGGCTCTGTGCCTGCCATGGACGATCCTAGCCCCACCTCCTGCCAGGAGGGCGATAGCTCTGCTCCTGCCAGTATCAATGCTGGCTCCACCTCCTGCTGGGCGTCTGAGGACCCAGCCCCGCTCAATGAATAGGCCAGGTGCTACTGCCTAGCTCCACAGACCCATTAACTTTGCCTCCACGTCGTGTAGCCCCCGTGTGGGTTACCCTGTTGCTAAGAACTGTATTGCCAAGAAGAAGATTGTTTGATACTAAAGACTTTCGTGCTAAAGAAGAACCTACCTTGAACTATCCCTTTTTCCTTCCCAGAGTATTTATTCCGATTGTGTACAGTTTTGCCGTTATTTGGTCTTGTGCTAAACCTTATATAAAAATACTTATTTTTATAATACTACTGTGTCGTGTCCATTTGTAGTGTATTCACTGTATTACTGTATGTGGTCATAATTGCTTAACACACAGCCTCTGAGATAAGCCTGTTCTGCTCTGCCAAGCTACCAAGGGGGTGAGCAGGGGTTATCGAAGGGTGTGATCCCCTTGCCCTGACTAGAAAAGGAGTGTCCCTATTTGTCAGAAGTGTATGCCTCTGCCAACTAGAGACAGCCGGTTCTAACACGCCGCAATGACATCCGTGTGGTGGGTCTGCCGGAAGGCAAAGAGGGGAGACGCCTAGAAGAATAGGCCGAAAGCTTGATTAAAGAGCTACTTCCGGAGGGTGCACTATCTGCCCACTTTGTAATTGAAAGAACTCACCGAGTCCCTGCACAGAAACCACCGCCGGGCACCTGCCCACGCCTCTTCCTATTCAAACCCCTCAACTACAGGGACAGAGACTCAATCCTCAGGGAAACCCGCAAACTGGCAGACATAACAGTAGAAAATATCCGCACCATGTTCTTCCCAGACTTCACAATACAAGTGCAACGCCGCAGAAGTGCGTACACTGCGGTGAAACAACAACTGCGTGAACTGGGCCTCAACTACTCACTCCTCTTTCCAGCCAAACTGCGGGTGGTCATGAACGGAGCAACGCGCTTCTTTGACTCCCCTCTTGTTCTGTATGGATTTAGATTCCGTATGCATTTCCTGACTCATGCCCTTATAAAGGTACAATTCACATTGCCCTTATATAGGCATAGAAATCCAGCCCTTATTTAGGCATAGCCCATGCTACTCAAATACAGGCATGGCTACTTCCATCAATTCATCTACATCACAACAACTTCTTGGAAAGCCAGACTCTTAAGCCGTTAGGGACTTCCCCTTGCTTTCTAATTGATTTCTCCAAGAACTCATTTGTTATGCATGAACATCTATTCCTTAGGGGTTCATTCATGACGTTCATATGCCCGACTTTTACGTCAATATTGGCATTCCTAAACACCTTCAAGGTATAAATATACCTTCACTTGCTATGGCAAAGAATGGTGTGGTTCGGTACAGTTCGACTACCTACTTGCACGACGCAGCTCGCTACAGCAAGTGCAGAAGGAAGCCAACTCCCCAGATGATGCACTGACTAGAAGCTGTCATCCTTCTGCCATGAATTTAGCTTCAGTGTTTCTGACTGCCCTTGCGGGGTTTTGGGAGATCGAGTTCAGGGAAAGAAATACCAATCCCTCTCATTCTAAGGTATGGAGCTGATTAGAACCTAGAGAAACGTTTGGCAATTCTTGGCAGAACTAAACTATAACTAAAGACAGCACCTACTTCTTCCCTCCTACTAGACCTAGGTGAGATACACTGAGGTAGGCGTATTTTAGAAGCACCAGTTGAGTATTTTAGGCAGTGTTATTTATGAATGTATTTTTATATATGTCATAGCAACGGACAATGCTATTACAGTATTATTTTATATTACTGTTTGCGCTGTACGCATTATACTTTGCATTCTGTCTAACGATTGTAGCAGTTCATATCTCTTGCATGAGAAAGAAGACTGTTTAATAAATCCTTTTATTGAAACACCCGTCTCTCTATTTCTGTGCAACTCTGTAGAAATGAAGCATGCAGGATTGACTGAGTGAAATAGTTATCTATTGTTTCCATGACTCTGAAGATACTGTTCTGGTTCGAGGCGAAACAAAGTTGTCATGTTTGTGCGGTTATCAGAAACTAATCCCTTCTTGTGTATTTGAGAAATTTTCTAGTGACCTCTGAGTTAGCTGGCACACACACAATTATGTTTAATATACTCAATAGAGACATACTGACCTCAGTCCTATGTCAAATCTATATTGTATATTATTCCAATGCGCAGAGCCAATTGGCAATATCGAAACTACAGTACATGGCGCCCAACGGTTTGATTAGGCACACATTTAACGCTAGATACTGAAGTAACTCAGTCGTGCTTTTCTTCAAGACCCCATACTCATAATACTCGAATAGACGTCTGAAGTGGGTAATGGATAATATCTGCCATAGCTGAGTAGGACGAAAAATCCTATGTATTAGTTTTGGGTTTATTTATCGTTGAAGGATACAGTGTTCCAAAATATTGTGCACCTTATCTTTGTTTCCTTGAAGCTTGCTCTGCAAACTTTCAGTCAACAAAATGGCCGACGAAGATAATCCCGGGGCCAGTGGAGCTGCAGGTGAAAACGCCGGTAAACAGTCAAAATATCGAGTTTTTAATTTCGACCTACACTTATATCGAGTTGCTAATATCGATGGGACAGAATATCGATGTCCAGAATATCGATGGCCAGAATATCGACCCTAAGGTAAGTAATATCGAAATTACTAATATCGATAGCATATATATCGATGTAAGTAATTTCGATTTACTAATATGTGTTAGAAATATAAGTTAAGTATTTAAATTAATTGTTATAATATGTGTTTAATATGTTTTTATAATTTAAAAATATATAAGAGTAAATAATATGTTTTACTACCACAGCGGGTTGTGGGTTTATAGGGGAATAGGGTGGGAAGTAATTTATTTGTAATTAAATAATTTATTTTTCAATGATTAATTTATTTTGCAATTAAATATTAATTGGCAATTATTTATTTAAATTGATTAATTGATTAATTAATTGATAATTTATGTATATTTTTAACTAAATTATGTTTTGCTACCACAGCGGGTTGTGGGTTTATAGGGGAATAGGGTGGGAAGTAATTTATTTGTAATTAAATAATTATTTTTCAATTATTAATTTATTTTGCAATTAAATATTAATTGGCAATGATTTATTTTAATTGATTAATTAATTGATAATTTATGTGTATTTTTAACTAAATTATATGTTTTACTACTGGAGCGGGTTGTGGGTTTATAGGGGAATAGGGTGGGAAGTAATTTATTTGTAATATTAATTAATTTTGGGTAAAGGGGTATTTTTAGGGTTCAGGGTCAGTTTTCAGTTTTTGGGTAAAGGGGTGTTTTTAGGGTTCAGGATCAGTTTTCAGTTTTTGGGTAAAGGGGTATTTTTAGGGTTCAGGGTCAGTTTTCAGTTTTTGGGTAAAGGGGTGTTTTTAGGGTTCAGGGTCAGTTTTCAGTTTTTGGGTAAAGGGGTATTTTTAGGGTTCAGGGTCAGTTTTCAGTTTATGGGTAAAGGGGTATTTTTAGGGTTCAGGGTCAGTTTTCAGTTTTTGGGTAAAGGGGAATTTTTAGGGTTCAGGGTCAGTTTTCAGTTTATGGGTAAAGGGGTATTTTTTGGGTTCAGGGTCAGTTTTCAGTTTTTGGGTAAAGGGGAATTTTTAGGGTTCAGGGTCAGTTTTCAGTTTTTGGGTAAAGGGGTATTTTTTGGGTTCAGGGTCAGTTTTCAGTTCTTTGGTAAAGGGGTATTTTTAGGGTTCAGGGTCAGTTTTCAGTTCTTTGGTAAAGGGGTATTTTTAGGGTTCAGGGTCAATTTTCAGTTTATGGGTAAAGGGGTATTTTTAGGGTTCAGGGTCAGTTTTCAGTTTTTGGGTAAAGGGGTATTTTTAGGGTTCAGGGTCAGTTTTCAGTTTTTGGGTAAAGGGGTATTTTTAGGGTTCAGGGTCAGTTTTCAGTTTTTGGGTAAAGGGGTATTTTTAGGGTTCAGGGTCAGTTTTCAGTTTTTGGGTAAAGGGGTATGTTTAGGGTTCAGGGTCAGTTTTCAGTTTTTGGGTAAAGGGGTATTTTTAGGGTTCAGGGTCAGTTTTCAGTTTTTGGGTAAAGGGGTATTTTTAGGGTTCAGGGTCAGTTTTCAGTTTTTGGGTAAAGGGGTATTTTTAGGGTTCAGGGTCAGTTTTCAGTTTTTGGGTAAAGGGGTATTTTTAGGGTTCAGGGTCAGTTTTCAGTTTATGGGTAAAGGGGTATTTTTAGGGTTCAGGGTCAGTTTTAGGTTTTTGGGTAAAGGGGTATTTTTAGTGTTCAGGGTCAGTTTTCCCTACTGTTGCACCCACTGGAGTGGGAATAGTAATTATTGTTAAGTAATTATATATTATATATGATTTTTTTATTTTTTATTAAATATGTATTATTATTTTTTTAACAATTATTACATATATTTAAATATGTTTAAGTAATTATTATGTATTATTTACAGTTTTTTTAATGTTATTTAAAATTAAAAAAAATCGATATATTTAACATCGATATTTTTTACATCGATATTAAATTTTCGATATTTTGGTACTTACCATGTTGTACATAGGGCGTCGATATTTTTGCTATCGATATAATTACGCCGATATTTGTGTAGGTCGAAATTCTGTCTGTCGAAATTCTGTCATAGATCCGAAAACGCCATACCAGCTTTCAACCTAACAGGTTTCCAAGAAACTGACACAAATGCTATAATCATTCCTCCAAATGTAAGGAAAGCCATCACTATAAAACTTATAAAACATGGCCTATCATCAAGAGGTGGTGGAGCAGTTTTTGTGATAGAGGCACATGAATATCACCAGACAGAGGTATTTTATTCATGGATAGTATTCTCAGAATCAAATCCAATAACAAATTTGTTTCACTTCTACAAAGAAGATGAACCACCGGATGAATATGTTTCTTTCGAGGATATTGAAATTCCACTCACATACCAGGAGCATGAGCTCTGGTGTAAAGGTGCCCTAAAACATTTAAATCACATTACCAGGCTTGGTCCACTAGGTAGACCAGGAGCAACATAGTTGATGTTAGCCGGTAATACAACACATCTTGACATTGAAGAAAAGACAGATGTAGAGTTAATACCTCAACACAAAGAGTTAATCAAAATTTACAAACAATTGGTTCAATGTATCATGTAGACTCTTACAGTCCAACCACCAATAGTTATTCCACAACAAACCTCTCACCAGGGGAATACACAAAAAATACACCACAGACTCAGTCATGGGTAAATTACCCACAAAAAATGAACAAATTCCATTCTGGGTAGCTCAAAAAATTACTCAAACCAAAGCAGTATTTCCTAATACTAGCCCTCATGAGAAACACAGAATTCTAACAATCTGTTTACCGAAGGGATCCCACCACATGAATACGGGGCAGAGCCTGCTCTGAATTTAAGTATGAGATTACTGAAAAATTGTAACCAGGTCTCATCAATAATATTATCCAATATTAAAGGAGAAGCAGCATCAGTGGCGATCCGCCAGAAATTAACACCATCAGTGCTGCAGCAATTCCCCCTCTGTGCTGCAGATCCTTTACTCCCATTGTTCATGACGAGCTCAGCTCGTCATAAGCACACGAGCAATGTACTGCATGATGAGCTGAGCTCGTCATGAGCATCGAAGGGGTTAAGGGAATTTGATGTAACAGAGCATCCACAAGAACTAGCTAGAATAATTGAAAAAAAACTATGAAGAATTAGGTAGAGACAGCCTGGGTGGGAAACCATTAAAACCACAACTGTCTGAAAGTCCTGAAAAGGTCTTTTCTAAAAACAGTCCTACCTCTTCTAAAAAGAAGTGGGAAAATAGCAAACAAACTTCTAAAGAGAAGCGTTCTCAATCCAGAGGTAGGTCTCCTCAAAAGGAGCCCTCTGAAACGAGGTATAACCTCAGGAATAGGGATAATTTGAGAAAACCTGATAGATGTCAAGATACTGATACACGTTCCTCTCGTACCTTTCAGACTTCGTCACAGAAATCTAAAAGAAGAGGATGGTCATATAAAAAACGAGAACGCGTGAAGTCCAAAGATGATCAACTCATTCAGAAAAGTAAACCAAAAACTCAATTCACCAAAAAGAAAGTAGCAGGTCTACAAATCAGACATGCCGAGGATCTTGAGGACACAACTCAAGAATGGAGAATGGGCTCAGACAATGCTGGACAACACAGCAGAAGTGACAATAGTGACAATAGCTCGCCAGAACCTGAAGGGTCTTCTGGTGTTAGTGGACTTGAATGAAGACATTGAAGTTGAAACTGCAGACACCAGGGTTAGTTCTCCACATAATTTATATGAAATAACACTCCAGATGGAGGGAGACATACCAAGAAAAGTGAAAGGACTCTTTTGGGAGCGACTTTCCAAGGGTTACGATATACTTTTGGCTGAAAAATACCGGCTACCTACATTTGTCAGGTAGTGCCCACATAGCGAAGACATAATTATGCCAGCCTTCTCTAACCATATTCCAATTCATTTAAAGTATACATATGCCAGGAAATGGGCAGTTGCCCAAGCCCCAGCGTTATACAAAAATCATGTAGGATGGATTGAGGACTCTCCTCACCATAAAATCCAGTTAAAAAATCAACCAGCTGCACAAAGGCAGTACCCAGTTACGCAAGAAACTAAAAAACAGGTCAGGGAGATATTAGATCAACTTGAATATCAAGGGGTGATTGAAACATGCACCTCATCAATGAACAATCCTTTGTTTCCTGTCTCCAAACCAGACAATACATATTGTCTAGAATTGGATTACAGACATCTAAACTCTTGTTGCAAAACATTTGCAGTTCAAAATGCACACAGTACAGCATTAATGAATAACATTGTGCGTAAAAAATATAAAACCACTTTAGATATTTCTGTTTCTTTTGTCAAAACATTGCACCTGAAAGTAGGTATTTGACCGCTTTCTCAATTATGGGGACACAGCATCACGTCTGTCCTCTCCCTCAAGGATTCAAGAATAGTCCTGGGTTATTTTCAGCGAAGTTTACAAGGTTACTGGAAAGGGGCGACCATTCGGTCCCCCCGAACGTATGGTGGAGTACCACGATCCCCCCGGGAAGCCATCTTGGGCGGGAGGCGAGTCTCGGCTGGTATGCCCGAAGCGGCGTAGCCGGGGCGCGCCTTTTCCCGCCCTGGAGTGGGTTGTCCTAGACACTGACGCGGCCGGCCACGCCCTCGGAGGCAGGCGGGGGCGGGTTTACGCCCGCCCGAAGACGGATAAAAGGAGCAACAAGCCAAGAAAGAATCCTCTTGTTCCTGTGCTCTGAAGCTGCACCTCCCCGCTGCACGTGAGCACGAGACGGAACGAAGAGCCAATTTTGAGCGTTGTAATCTTTCTTTTGTTTTGCAGATATCTTCGTTGAGAATGCCAGGCAAGAAGGTCGGAAAGCGGGTCGGTAGCGATCAGATGCTCCGCATGCTCATAAAGGAGGTAGCCGATTTGAAGAAGCAGATGGCGGCTAAGAACGTGGAGGGAGGACCGAAGCGAGTCATCGGACCAGCTTTGCCAGGAGTAGTCCCTGGTGGGAGAGGCAAGAGGTCCAAAAGGGGGGCACTTGGGGGGGAAACCCCGGTTCCCGATACCCCACTGGAGGAGCCAACCCCGGTTCCGAAGGAGGGGCATCCGATCCCCGTGGTGGTCACCCCCGTGACCGGGGAAGATATGCCTCCCGAGTTGGCGGCGCAATTAGCAGCGTGGTTGGGAAAAGATAGTGAGGGCACCACGGCTGACGACGCCCGGGCAGTAATGAGACAACTGCGGGAATCTAGAGAGGCTGCGAAGGCATCTTCTGTTACCCCGCCAGTGCCGGCGGCGAAAAATGCAACAGGCCCAAGTTCGGCGGCAAATGCAGCATCTGGTCCAGGTAAGCGGCCATTGCCGATCGCGGGGGAGGGGTCTGTACCTTCGCGAAGGGAGAAGGTGGCTCAGCATGTTCCACTGGAAATTAAGGAAAAGATTTGGGCGAATAAGTATGTGAACATTTTTTCTTTGCTTACCGACCATTACGAGATGGAGCATGTTAAGAGCCAAAAGGAGATCATGCATCCGAGTGTTTGGCGCGCAAAAATGGCCGCCTTTAAGGTTGATGAAAACATAGGTACTTGGGGCAGAGCGTGGGGCATTTTCACCTCCATCATGGGCGAGCGCAGGCCCGAGTTGCTGACCGAGTTGCCTATTTATCAGTCACGTATCATGGAGTATTCCGTATCGTACGGGGGCAATCAGTGGTTCTGTTATGACAATATATTTAGAAAAGCTAAGGAGCATGACCCAGATCTGACTTGGGATTGTTTCGACTCCGTTTCATGGCAAAAAATGGAGAGTTCAGGAATGTTAAAAGTGCCATTGTCAGGGAGTAACGGGGGTGAATTTACCCGCCAATCCTCTGGGACACCCTTTCGGACGGGTGCAGGTAACGAACACCACTCGAAGTCGAGTGGCAACGCAGGTAAAAGGGGGATTTGTTGGAATTTTAACAGGGGAAAATGTACGAGGCCCCTGGGGTCATGCAAGTTCAGACATGAATGTGGGGGGTGTGGGCAGCCATCCCATCCTGAGTCCATGTGCAGAGCCAAAACGGGTGATAACGGTGGTAGGGGAAGCGCCAAACAGGTCTGAAATAGTCCGAGGGGCGCCTTTACCTACTCCGATTGATACCATGGCAATGATTCCTTGGCTCAACGAATACCCGGATCATGCTTCCGCTGGGGTGTTGCGAAACGGGTTTTCATATGGTTTCCGCATCCCAGTGGGGGATTTTCAGGGTGTAGCAAACTGTAAGAATCAACTGTCGGTCTTGCAGCATACGGCGGTGGTACAGGGAAAGATTGGGAAGGAGGTGACTCGAGGTCGTGTCGCCGGTCCATTTGATTTACCACCGGTTGCTAACTTTGTTTGTTCCCCTCTAGGGGTGGTCCCCAAGAAGGACCCGGGTGAGTTTCGGCTGATACATAACTTGTCAGCCCCACGTGGTCTTTCCGTGAATGAAGCGATAGACCCGGAAGTGTGTTCGGTGCGGTACGCATCTTTCGATGAGGCCGTTGCCATGTTGAATCGCCTGGGGCCCGGGGCGCTGATGGCAAAATCAGACATCGAGTCAGCGTTCCGGTTGCTCCCGGTGCACCCAGACGATCAGCGTCTCCTTGGTTTCATGTTTCAGGGTCGCTATTACATGGATAGATGTATGCCAATGGGGTGCTCGATATCCTGTGCCTATTTTGAAAAGTTCAGTTGTTTTCTGCAATGGGTATTCACAAGGAAGACGGGTTTTCAGCATGTTATGCATTATCTCGATGACTTTCTGTTTTTGGGGGCAGCCGGGGATCCTGAGTGTGGACAGGCTTTACATGAATTTTGTGTCTTAATGAATCAATTCGGTGTGCCATTGGCGCCAGGTAAGACTGTGGGTCCCTCGACTTTGCTCGAGTTTCTGGGGATCGAGCTCGACTCGGAAGAAGGTTGTTTTAGATTACCCAGGGAAAAAGTGTTAAAATTCAGGATATCCCTTGAAACAGGTATTTGTGCAACGAAAGTAAACCTGCATCAATTGCAACAGGTGGTGGGTCAGTTGAATTTTGCCCTGAGAGTGATGCCAATGGCACGCCCCTTTTCCCGCTCGATTGCACAAGCCATGGTCGGCCTGAAGGAAGGACATCACCGCACGAGGCTCTCGGCAGAGGTTCGCCAGGACATGCGCATTTGGTTGGCATTTTTGGCGGATTTCAATGGTCGAATTGTCTGGAACAAACCGGCGGTGTCCTCCGAGGAGCTGGGGCTTTGGACAGATTCGGCGGGGAGTATAGGTTTTGGTGCCATATTTGGTACACAATGGTCGGCTCAAAAATGGCCGTTATGGTGGCACGAGTGCGGCCTGACGAGTAACATTGCTTTCCTTGAACTATTCCCTATTTTGGTGGCCTTGAAGACATGGCCGGAGGGGTTTCGGGATCATTCTGTGGTGTTCTGGTCTGATAACATGACTGTGGTTGAGTGTATCAATAGTCAGGCAGCACGTTGCAAATGGATTCTGAGACTGCTCAAAGAGATTGTGTTATTGTGTATGCAGTTGAATGTGCTCTTTAGGGCAAGACATGTCCCGGGGGTACTGAACCAAGCGGCTGATGCACTTTCTCGTTTCCGTATGCAGGCCTTCTGGGGTTTTCTGCCCACAGCGGACCTGGTGGCAGCACCCTTTCCCGAAGCTCTCTGGTCTCTCGGTGCCCCGAACTACAAAACCTTGTGGGAGAGAGTTTAGCACCCAGGACAAGGAAGGCATATGAAGGGGCGTTCCGTTCCTATTTGTCCTTTTTGGGTTCTGCTGGGGGGAAGCTTTGGGGACAGGAAGAGCTTGTCGTAAAATTTCTGCTGTCTTTACATCAGGCAGGCAAATCAGTGGCTACGGCCCAGAGGCATCGGGCTGCCATTTCCTTTACGGCAAGGGCTCATGGGATCCAGGACCCGACAGCGTCTTTTGTGGTGCAGAAAGCGCTACGTGGGTGGCAACGCCTTGAGGGTCGCAGAATAGATGAGAGGCACCCGATAGGTCTGGATAGGTTGACCCTGTTATTGTCCGTACTCCCGGCAACGTGTTCATCCCAGTACGAAGCAGGGTTATTCCGAGCTACATTTGCGCTAGCATTCCATGGGGCTATGCGGGTAAGCGAATTAGTGGCGAAGAACAAGCAGGATACGATGGGGGGACTGTGCCGGGAGCACATTCAGGTCAGGGAGGAGACGATGACGGTCTCGTTTGTTAGGTCCAAAACCGATCAGGGTGCAATTGGGGACTGCATAATCATTCAGAGGATCCCCGGGTCTTCCATGTGCCCTGTGGTGTGCGTGGAGGAATATTTAGCACAGAGGGTGGCATCATGGGGGGGGACCTTGTTGAGACACGCTGACGCCACCCCACTGACGAGGTTTCAGTTCCAGCGGGTGCTTGCGATGTCGATTTCGGCCGCGGGCTTGAACCCCGGCGAGTTCGGGACCCATTCCTTTCGGATAGGGGCTGCTACTGAGGCTACAGCCAGGGGTCTGAGTGTAGAGGAAGTAAAACGTTTGGGGCGTTGGTCCTCGAACTGTTATAAAAGGTATGTGCGGTTGCACATGTTGTGAAGCTGTAATAATGTACTCACGCTTCTTGTTTTTGTTTGGTTTTCAGTTGTGCAAGCTTACGAGGCAGGGCAGACTGTGCAGTTGACCCGACACCTGGGGAACAGCGGTCAGACATCACCGGCTGCGAGAAAGGAGGTGTGGGTCGTGGGCCACTCATACGTGAGGCGTGCCGCGGACGTATTCAAAGCAGGTGACATGATTCACGTGGCTGGGGAATACGGGTACAGGGTGTCCTTCTACGGAAGGGGCGGGCTCTGTATTGACCAATTTCAATCCTTTTTCGAGGGTTTGTTAGGGCGGACAAGGTCACCGCCGTCTATAATCATAGTCCATCTTGGGGGCAACGATTTGGTGGCCACTGGTAGACGACTTCTTCTTGAGGCAATGCTTTCCACAGTAAGTTGGTTGGCAAGAAGAGTTCCAGGGTGCACAATTGCATGGTCCCATATGATCCCACGGAAAGTGTGGCGGGGGGCTATATCGGTTTCTGCTCTGAATCATTCAGTAAAGAAAATAAATAACAAGTTGAGTAGATTGTTTCGTTCAAATACACTGCATTCTGTTTCGCATGGTTGTATCAAAGGGGACAGTATGTATTTGGGGGATGGGGTTCATTTGTCCCGGGTGGGGAATGAGTTACTCATAGGAGACCTCATAGCTTGGCTAAAGAGTTTAAAACATGACCTTTAGGCAGGAGTTGTTGTGGGGGGTCCGGATAGCCGGTCAACTATCCGGCCTGTGGCGGTAAGGTCATGATCGGTGAGCAGTAATTAGAAGATCCCTATGGGGGGCGTCACCCATTACGGATGGGAGCGCTCGGGGGAGGTGGCCATTGGCCCCTCAACGGGGAGGCGGTCCCTTCTAAGGATAGGCCGCCGGAAGGAAAGGAAAGGTGGTCAAGGCCCCTTCCTGGATAGGAGGGGCTACGGGCCCTCCTGGGGAATTTCCCGGGGCCAGGACATCTGCGACGGCAGATGGGGTAAGTTGTGTGGGGTTCGGGAGGGGGTTTACGCTACCTTTTAGACACCTCACACGAGTCCTCGGATGACCGTTAAATGGCGTCGAGTTCATTGGGGCCCCGTCAAGTCGAAGGGAAATTGGTAGATGCACTTGAGGTACGCCGCGTTAGCATGTACAATTTCAAGTCAAATGTTTTGTAGGATGTTAGTTCGGCTAGGAGAACCTTTGTATTAGAGATCTGTTAAGGTTAGCCAAACATCGTAATGTGGAAATGAAATTGTACATGATATGAAACTGTTATTTTAATGTTTTGATTTTGTTTCATATTTTAATAAATACGGCCGGGAGGGTCACTCCCTCCCGCCTTCCAAAAGTTCAGAACCGTTTCCGGTTTCCCATCCTTGGGGATTGTGTTGAGAGGGGGTGGCGGGTATCTCAGCCATATACACACTTATGATGATGAAGCATTGTCATATGTGGATGACATCTATTTGACAGATGATGACTTGGATAGGCACTTGAATAGGGTGAATACCATTATACTTGGATTCGTCTCCGAGGGTTATAAGTTCAATTAAAAAAATCTAGCAGTACCCATTTAAATGTCCTCTTTTTTGGATATGAACTTTCACGTGAAGGCGCAAGCCTGGCAGACAACTTTTTAGAAAAGTGTGCGCTGCTCTAACCTCCAAAAACGCTGAAAAACTTACAGTCAATTATAGGTTTCCTAAATTTCGGAAGAACTTACATTCTTAACTACGCAGAAAGGGTTAAACCTCCATACGAATTAAGCAGACCTGATTTTAAAGCAGTAAATTGGACACAAAAACAGACAGAAATTTTGCGTTCACTACAAAAAGACATGTTACCAACTACACTTTTGCATACGCGTAAACGTACGCAACCTAGTGATCCAAATCATACCGGATCAATGCGGATTCACCTACTTAACTTTTAATGAACACACAGGCAGAAATGAAATTCACTTCTACAGAAAATCTTCTGATAGTGTTCAAACTGCTGTAGCAAAAGAAAGAGCTCTAGCAGAGGGGAAACGCATTATGTTCGTAACTCCTGTACCTGCGTCAGAGGCAGTGACAAAAGCAAGCATTCCTAATGCTAAAGCTTTACATCCTAGATGGATACAATGGGTTAATTCTCTTACTGCAACAGATTTGAATACATTTTTGATCCATATTTGAAAACATAAGCATTTCTACAATACAAACAAGAATGTCCTCTGCCTACTGAAATTCTGCCTCTTGACCAGTATGAATGTATAATTTATACTGATGGATCATCTCAACACGCTACGGAGGGTTAACAAGCCTATAGTGCGGCGTGCGCAATCGTTAAAGGTTGTATGCGCAATGGCAAATTTAGACAAATGGTCACAATAACACAATCTCTAGGAGATTGTACAGCTAAGCGAGCTGAACTACAAGCATTCAAAATTGCACTTGGAAACACAGATCGCGAATTCCCCACACTCATAGTGTGCGATTCTTTCTATTGTGTTCAGTCTTATAATGAATATTTACAGAATTGGTTTCAGAACAGTTACAAAGATGCAAAAGGTGGCTCAATCAAGCGTAAAACACTTTGGGAACAAGTAGTTCAGTGAAGAGAAGAACTATAAAACACTCACATGATACACACGCTGAGTCATCAACGTGATGGCGTTCACGTTGAAGGGAATTCATTGGCTGATGAAGCCGCGAAGGGGGCTGTGCAATCGGCTTCCGTAGCTGCAATCACTTGTTCAAAATCTAAAATAGACAGTGAAATAATGTTGGCTGTCAATGCTACATGCAAAGGCAGTGGTGCAGCATTACCTCAGAAATATCACCTCAAATACTCATAAATATTTGATGCAAATAATGTTCCTTTTGCTCAAATTCCTGGAGTGGGGGATAGAGTAATTCTAAAGAGGGAACGAAGAACAGCTTTGATTTATGAAGCACATCTGGGAGAGGGTCTGATACATCAGGGGATCTCTCAAACAATATTAGACTTAAAAGAGACGTACTGGTGGCCAGAAATGAATACACACATTCACATTTTTGTGATTAACTGCATATACTGTGATGGAGTGAGGGTGAAAACAAAACTTTTTGTATACCCCTCCCGAAATCTCTTTCCCATAACAGTAATATGTACTAATCCTGTGGTTTTGAAGTTAACCAACTTAGAATAGAATGCACACACACAAACACACCTGGGATACTAATTTGCTTGTGTTGCGAATCTTAATCTACTAATTAAGTGAAATTGTTATACTAATCTGGTACGCAAATGTCATAATCTAACGAAAATCTATGTGTGTATGCTTTCTGTATGTCCTATTGTGGCAGAAATTATGGAGAATGGTAAGAAAACCAGACCTAATTGTCGCAAAACTGCTAGGTAATAACTAACCGGGTTACCATAGAATGGGGGAGGCAAACAGAAGGGCTATACTTCGAAATCTAACGTTTAATTGTGTTTGTTTCTATAATAGTTCCCATTATGACCCACGAGGCCTGTTCCAAAATGGAAGTTTGCGAGACTCCGAAATTGTAGTGATCTACGCATGCGCAACTGTGCTCGAGAGAAGTGCAAGCAGCCTGTGCCTCTACAGCGTGGGTCAAGGTCAGCGTGGCCTGGAGAGTAGACAGGTGCCAAACATTTGTTATGTCCGCATCGTGAGAATGGGAAACAAGCCTGAAGTGACAATTTAAAGGACACAAGTGAAATTTTTTTTAAAGAACAATCGAGACCTTATTTTTTGATTATAACGATGACTTGGCGGAAATATGGACAATGAGGAGATGAGGTTATGTTCATCCACCCCTTACAAGGACCAATGAGAGTGAACGAGGGCCCTAAAAGTTTCAAAACCTAGATAGATAAGTTAGGGAAAAAGGGTATAAAAGAGGACATTTGGAAGTAAGAAAAAGCTTGCTTTTGATTTTTATTTTCACACCACAACATGCTGTCGGACTGACAAACTTTTCCTATGGTGCAAAGTCTGTGACCTTTTCATTGACTTTAACTTTTGATGGGTGCGGAGTCCGGATGGGAGGTGAACATCAAGAAAGAATAGAGAGGTGGTTTTTGGGAACTATGCTGTCCTAACTCTGATATCCATTTTCCGAAATCTTGGTAATATTATCTTGACTTATTTTTCTGAACTATTCTGCTAATAAATGTAAACTGTTTGAACGTAACTTTCTTTTCCAGGTTATTAAATTTTTCATGATTATTGAAGTGGGCTAAATAAAATAAGGTCATGCTAGGAGAATTAGTCTCTAAATAAAAATTGAATAAATGGAGAATTAAGCTGGTCTTGTTGTCCATTAGTTAACCTTTACTAGCTGATCCATTGACCAAATGATGGGATGTTTTACTGTTTTCTTAAAAATAAAACCATGGTAATATTGTTAAAATGCAGATGTATATAGTGTATAAAATTTTAGAATGAAATAAGACACTCCGCTAAAATCAAGCAGCTCTCCTCTAGTCTTCACTAATCCCGGGAGCAGGGTGAGTTTGTGTGTATGAGTGACTCGCGGTGTTATGAGCCCCACCGACGAGTAAAGTGTGATAGCTCCTTGGAAAAATGGTGATGGTTTGCAGGTCTTGTTTAGAGCCGCTCTGGATCAGGTTTTCTTGGTAGCAGGAGTCTCGTTGCTTTAAGGTTAACTTGGATAGGTAATGTATAGAATTTGTAGGGCAATGTATATAGAATTTTGATGTACAGAATGTTATGACTAACACTATATGTTGAGTCTGTATTGCGTTATAAAAATTAATCAAAATAAAATCCCCAGATTTTATTAAATTTTCTTACTCCCCCCCTACCCACAATGCATAAATTGGTTCGCTTTTTCTGAATCTCCTCATTTTCTGTAACCATTCCTGCATGGATGGGATCTGTTCTGACCGCCAGTTCTGCAATAGCAAAAACCTAGCCACTGCCATTGCAATATACACTAATTTAGCTAACTGGTCAGAGAGCTTGAGATCCGGATCAAAACCATAAAGAATCAATTTTACATTTAAGGAAATCATAATATTATAATAGGTTTGGAAAAAAACTAATATTTCATCCCAGAATACCTTGATTTGAGTACAGTTGACCATTACATGGGACCAATTGGCCGGAGCATGTTGTAGACATCTAAAACAGTTAGGTGAATGATTTGCATACATTTTAGAAATGGCCGCAGGTGTACGGTACAATAACATTTACCCAAAAATAACATTCTACGCCAATTGGCACCCCGTAGTGTGTTGAAATTAAATTTGTTATTAGTCCGCCAGTTGTTCAAAGATAATACATGATTTTCTTGTTCCTGCCATTTTTCAATTGCTTTTTGGCTTAAATCCTCCTCCCTACTCTGCGCTAAACAGCGCTTCCAATCCCCGGGTTTCCTTGCACCTTCATTCACAAAAAGGTTGTTAACCAATTGGGCTGGCTGATTAAACTGTGTAGCATCCAATTGCCCCAAAAATGTATAAATCATAGTATTAGACCCGATCAACATAAAGTTCCTGTGGATTAAACGTGTCATCTATATCGGGGTTATCCATAATCCATTTCTTAAAAAATCGATTACTTTAGTAAATCCTGCCCTGGCCAAATTTCCCGCTATCTCTGACCCTCTTTTAATCCCAATTAACGAAAATGTACTGGATAGCAGGGTTGTTGAATTAAACAAGGGAAGAGAATATCTTTTAAACATAGCGCAACGTTTTAAAAAAATCATAGCATTGTCTTATAGCGGACTAATTTGGGAGATTTAAGTACCTGCAGAGGGGGAGGTATCTGACTTTCTAGGCAGATTAAATCGAAAAAGAAATGTATAAATAAGTTTTGGCCTTGAGTTTGGTTTTTAAATCTCGACAAATACTCTGCAAGATATGCATAATAATAGTCCCTAAGATTTGGCAAAGAGAGACCTCCTTGATCCGATTCCTCATAGAGAGTGCTCCTTGACATTCGGGGTATTTTTTTCGCCCAGACAAAAGCCGAGAATAAAGATTCTACCTTAGGGAAAAAAAACTCCTGGTAAAAAACAAGAAATAGCTGAGAACAAAAAATTAAATAAAGGAAGAACGGACATTTTTATCAAAGCAACCCAAGAATCGACAATGGCAGTGAGTTCCACCGTGCGAACATTACACGGATCTTTTGAAGAAGGGGGTTAAAATTAAGTCTATACAGATCTTTGACTGAAGCTGAAAAAAAACCCACAAGATATCTTTTAGGTTTAGTATTATTACAGCAACTTATATCAGAATGCAGTTCTGGATCTCTACCTCCACATACCAGAATTTCCGTATCCCCCCAAAGCTTCAAATTCCTCAGGAATATGAAGTAGCCTAACTTGTGATTGTAATTCGGGTTTAATTAATAGCATAATATCGTCAGCGTATAGTTTGATCTTAGCCATTAAAGGGACGGGAGGAAGAATATTCGCGCAATTCCGGATTGCAACTGCTAAGGATTCGATTAAAAACGCAAAAAGAACAGGTGATAATGGGCAGCCTTGCCTCGTGCCACGCTTGACTAAGACTGACCCAACCATTACCATATTTATGATGACATTGGCTTTGGCACCAGTGTAATGATTCCGGATTAGGTTTATAATTTTATCTGGAATAGAAAAATACTGCAAAATAATAAAAAGTGTCTCCCAAACCACCAAATCAAAAGCTTTTTCAGAAGCTAATAAAAAAATTAACGCTGGAATCCCTCGTGTCTCAAAATAATCTAAAGCTTCAATCAAATAATGCGTGTTCGTGATCAGTTGCCTACCTGCAATAACACCATTCTGATCAGGATGGATCAGATCTGTTGATATTTGGTTAAAGCACATAGATTGTAATTTTGTGGCGATTTTATAATCAGAATTTAATAAGGTAATGGGTTGATATGACTTTGGGTCTTTTGCTTCTTTCTCCTTCTTCAAAAAGCTCACCACAGTTCCTTCCCGAAATGAATCTGGTATTGGGCCCCCTTCCAGCATAGAATTCAGTAATTGCAAAAAAATATCGGAAAAGGCACAAAAAAAGACTTTAAAAAACTCAGCGGGCAGACCGTCTGGGCCACAGTCCTTGCCGTTTGGGAGATCCTTCACTACCAACTCTATTTCTTCCATAGAAAATGGCCTCGCCATTGTCAATTGTTCAAGTTTGGGAAAGGGAAGGCAATGCCTACTTTCCTAAAAAGTCTGTTAACTTTTGCTGGTCTATATTATGTTGCTGACTATAAATATTATTATAATGGGTAAGCATTATCTTCCCTATCTCAGACGAATCTGCTGTGTCTATATGGGTCACTGGTCACTTTAGACCTCTGATCAAATTAGCGGCAGCTTGCTCTCTTACCTGCCAAGCTAAAAACTTCCCAGTAAAATTACTCTCTTCATAAATTTCCTGGGATTGTCTACGAAAAATCTCCTCGCTCTGGTAAAAAAAATTTGCACTCAGTTCCCTTTTTGCTTCATTTAATTGATGTTGAATGTTACTGGGGGGGTTCACCTGCCTTAAATCGGTTAAAACTTGTATTCTTTGTTCCAACGAGTTCTTATTGGATCTAGCTGCTGTCAGTTAGGCTGAATCCTTGCCTATAACGACACCACGAATGAAGGCCTTTAAGGCATCCCAAACAATATTAAGTGGGGTTGTTTCAATATTACGAAAAACAAAATCTCTGATCTCTAATTTCAATGATGCGACCCATATTTCGTCGTTCAAATATGTTTTGTTGAACACCCAGCGTTTAGGAGTTTTTAAGTTTTTCCCTAAAATCCAACTCAGTGACTAACATTGTGTGATCAGAGAACCCGTTATAAAGAGTCCTCTGTTGACGCAAATTAAGTTGTCTAGAAACAAGAAAAAAAATCAATCCTAGACGAAGACTTAAATCTGGCTGACCAACATGTGTATTCTTTTTTTAACGGATTTCGTGTACGCCATGGATCGCAAAGGTCTAGTGTTATTTTATAGTTAAGAATAGTTTTCAGTGATTTAGGCTTGAGCTGCTTTCTTGATTGAGTAGTTGAATCCAAGTTTAAGTTCATAAGGACATTAAAATCCCCTCCGATGACAATATCTCCTTCCGCCATCAGTTAAGATTGGAACAAGTCTTCATAAGCTCTAGAGTTATGATCTACTGGCGCATAAAAGCTTGCAAAAGCAATGGGTCTCTGTCTATTTTGGATTTTACATGTATCCCAACACCAACGCCCTGTGCCGCCCTCTTCTGTATGTATAATTTCAGCATGGATGTTCTTAATTAGAAATATCGCAACCCCTCGCTGAGATTCAGAAAACGAGGAAAAGCCTCGATATGAGGCCCAAGCTTTAAACATTAGAAACTCATTGAGTTTTGGTGACGAGATATTTGTCTCCTGTAGTCCTGTAGCAAAATTACAGAGGGATTTTCCGTCTTGATCCACATTTCTATAGCCCGCATTTTCTTTTTATTATTTAGGCCATTAACATTAAAAGAGATTATTTTCAAACACTCCCTACTAGACATTCAAAATTAATTGCATATTTGCCTATTTTCCGACCGAATCTTTACACTTTACGAGTAGTCAAAAACCTGTCAGCCACAAAATAATTAAACAAAATAACACCAAGGACTTAATTTTTTCATTTCTTTTTTCACCCCACCACCCCTTCCAGCCTTATCCCCCCTCAACCACCACCACCTAGCCGTGACACCTATTCCCCTAACCCCCCCATCCTGTGGCCCTACTTCCCTCCCCCACGCCAGCCACAGAACCCTACCCCCTAACACTGGGCATACCGAGCATACCTTAAATCTTTTACATTGCAAGTTGTAAACCACCATTAGCTGTGATCAAAAAGGAGAACACATCTTAGATTTTGCAGCATTATTCAAAACAGAATAGTTAATATAGAGATTTCTACCCCTTCTGACCATGTGAAATTTCCTTCAGCAAATCCTGTGCTTCATCCAAATCTGATAACATATAAAATTTGCCCTTAACCAACACCTTCAGTTTAGACTGCTGAGCAATCATAGCTTGGGCTCCATTGGCTTTAAACAGATGCAGAAGTTTCACGAACTCCTTCCTTCTGCGTGCGGCGGCTGCGGACATATCGGAGAAAATGCCGCCTTTGATTTTCTCATTTACTGCAAATTGTCTTTGCTGGATGGCTTTAGATAGAATAGTTTCTTTTATCCGGACATCTGAAAAATTTAACAAAATTGTACGAGGGAGTGTGGAATTGGGAAAGGGTTGGGCAGGTACCCGGTGCGCTCTGGTAATGGTTAAGTCCCCTTCATATTCTGGGATCACTTTCTGTTTTAAAAAGGAAGTCACCCACTGCACCATGTTGGACCCCTCTATACCCTCCGGGACCCCCACTATTCGGAGGTTAGATCTTCTATTATAATTTTCCAAATTGTCCAGTTTTGTTTCCAGCACCCGTGTGGTCTTGGAGAGCATTTTGACTTCTTTTTTTGCCTCCATCATCTGGACTTCCAGGTTTGATATTTGGCTCTCAGCTTCTCGAAGACGCAGTGGGAAGGTGGAGACAAAATCCTTAATCTTTTCCAATCGCTGGTGAATTGAGGCCAGTTCGGCTTTTTGAAATCTTTTCATCTCCCGCTCCTCATCTAAAATTAAATTTAGCATTTCCTTAACTGACGTCTGGATTTCACCCACAGTCTCGGTGTTTGTATCTAAGATGGGGCTAAATGGGTCAGTCAAGTATGCAGATCGGTGTTTACAGAGGGTGAGAATGGCTTACTAATTATTATGTGGCCAGTATTGGAATCGAAGAGAGTACCAGAGGTCAATTGATTACAACCTTGTGACACTGAAGCATTCGCCGATTCATCTCCTCTTTGTGCTGAGAGTCATTGGGCTTTTTTGCCTAGAAGTAAAGTCATAGCGGGTACTGAAATAGTATTGGGCACCGTGCTGAGCGCTGGATCTGAGTTCCCTGAAAACACGGTACCGGCCAATGTTTCTGGAAGGTGGTTGGATGCCGAGAGAGCAACTGGTTGAGCAGGGCTGCTAATTGAATGTGTCCTGGTTTTTTTCTCGAACAGAGGGAATTGCTTTGGACCCTTAAGCGCACCAGGCGTCTTAGCTTTTTTTACTTCATTTTGACCATCTTGAGCAGATTGGGGTACCTCCAAGCCGGTATTCACCTTCCCTGTCTCAGCCAGCTCCGGGTTTTCGGCAGTTTGCGTAAGCAGTTCAGTGGAGCACCCCTCTAACTCATCTGAGCTTTCAGAGGAATCATCTTCTTTGCATTCACCTTTACCCGGCAGCTTAGCGGCATCCTCTGCCTCCTTAGCCTGCTGTCGACGGGCTTTTGCTTTATTGCGTGCATTAAGAAGTTTACCCATATTGTTTGGCCTGTATCTCCCTTCTCACTCAAAAAGCCGTTGACAACTAGCTCGTTGTTACTTTGCCAAAAACAACAAAAATAAAAAGGAAAAGAACAACTTCTGCAATTCAGTTTACCCGAGGTGAATGGGGTAAATGGCGTCAACACAAGGCAGCAGAGCGAGAGATTCTATGAGGTTCGTGAGTTGATGAGAGCTTGCTTTTCAGAGGCAGTCCATCCTGTGGTCACCTAATTTTAGCTATTTACAAGCTCCTTTAACACCCATAGCCCCAAAAACAGTGGGGAAGCAGAGCATGCTGGATGTTGTAGTCCTGGCCCCCAGAGAAAAATGCCTTGGCTCAAGCTTGCAGGCACCGCCAGTCCTTTGGACAAACAAATAGATCCGACAAGCAAAGGACCCGCTGTTTGTTTTAGTGGTTTTCAAAGTTCTGTTCAAGAGCCTTAAACAGGAGCCTTAAGCAGGAATACGACTCGTGCCACCTGCTGCCTATGTTTTTTAAGCCTGCCGCCGCGGATATTAGTTGAAGATGCGCCCCCGTGCCTGGAAAGACTCACCCACCGCCATCACCGAAAGCTGATATCCAAAATCGATGTAGCAGCTGAAGTTGCGATCTTTTTGGCAGGGTGCTTGCTGGCACAGCACGGGTCAGCTGGGGCGCCGAGAAATGCTCCGAGAAATGTACTGCCAACTTTGGTGTCTCGAATCCCTTGAAATACGGGCACAGCTGCTGCTATTCAAAAACGTAAAAACGCCAAAACGCCATGTTACTGAGAGAGCTGAGAGCAGCCGTAGAAACGCCAGCTACCTGCCCCCATCAGCATCGTGGAAGGGAGGAGGAGCGAGGAGCAAGGAGGAGCAAGGATCCCAGGTGCTATGCGGAGGCGTGGAACTCCGTCATAGTGGGCGAGCATTTCGTCACTAATGCGTGAATATCGCTGTATTCTCAGCTATATTCACGCATTTCGCTGCTATCGCCTGGATTTTTATCGCTTTTGAGATAAACCTTGCTAATAGCAAGTTATCTCAGCGATAAAAACCGGTGATGCATGGCGATAAAAACATTGCCGCTAACCCTACTTAGCGTTAAATATCGCTATTTGTTGGTAATATGCCCCAAAATCTCTCCACAAAGGCTGGGAAGCTGTCTTGTAACGGGAATCAAGAAGAGAAGTATTTCATATTCCTCTTGATATTTACTTGCTGAAGGATGTTGTCTGTGTAAAACTTTTTAGAGCAGGAGTACATAGCTAACTTTATTCACTGTTATACTTCATTTACTTTTATCTGTACCATACAATATTGAAAACGATCACTTAGGGGTGGGGTGAGATTAACTATTAGGATTACTCCCTCACTCACCCTTGCTGTTCTTTGGATTTTATTTGACCACAGCGTGTCACTATATATGGGCATTTTCTCTCTGATGTGATACATGTAAGTGTAAACCCTTCAGAGAAAGTGTGCAAACAGCAGTCTCACTTTGAGTGTTCAGGAATTCCACCGCTGGAGTCTGGCTTCTGGAAAGGATGGAATGAGAAGTCCTCAAAGGCAAAAGGCCCCTACAGCCTGAGGTGCAGCCCCCACCAACATGTTAGGGGGAGGGGAAACATTCAGGGGGCCCCCATTAAGCTTAAAGCCAATGAATATATGTGAGAAATGGGAGACTCAGGGATCCCTCATCACATTTTGCTGGGGGGGGGGATTATTTTCCATTACGCCACTACTTCAATTGGACAACGGGAGCCCTGTTTGTGTAGTTACAAAACAAACAACATTCACACTCATTACCCTTGTCTATTATTACTATTGTCACACCAATCGCAGAACACTGAAAGGAGGGGAATTTAGCGTCTGTTGTCTCTGATCTGTGCCACAGTTAATTCTTGTACCATAAAGAGGGAATGAAGAGGTGCATTTGAGTAACTGTTTCTGCCTAATGCACCTTGCCTTTACCATAAGGCATTTATGTTTTGCGGTCAGTCTTTCGTCAAAATACTGACTGAATCTTATTTGAGAGTATTAGTCTACTGACTTATAAAATCAAACATTTTTTTCACTGCTTCTTATGGTCTGATTTTTTCTGTACATATTTGTAGCAAACACATTCTCAATTTGGCAAAAGGATGAGAGCGGCATTGCCATTCTTAGCAAGGGCCAAAGTCAGAGATAAAACAATATATCCCATGTCCCCGAGGTGGATAGATTGTCCTCATACCAATGTATGGGAATTTCAGTAAAGCCATCAATTCCACAGCTCGTGGAAGACTCCAGATCAAGGAGGCAGTATTGGTGCAAGAAAGAGCTATTGAGGTAAAGAAGGTTAAGAGCTTGTGCTAACTAGGGTGTCTGAAGACAAGGGCTGGTTGAACAGAAATTACATCGAGGTGAAGAAGGTTAGTTCTGCTCTGCAGCTCTTGAGTGCTTCAGGACAAAGATGCAGTAAGGAAACAGAGAATACTTTCAAGGAAAATTGAATGAAGGTTTCTGATGTGACAGATAAGAGTGAACGAAGGCATGGCCTGTATTTTATGGGAAGAAATGATGAGCATCGGAAAGAAATGAGATGAACCAGAAAAATCTCCAGATCAATCATGCCAACATCATGATCATTGGAGACTTCAATTATTGGCCATCTGACACCCACGAAAGCCATCTTTCTGCGGAATTTACGGACCTGTTAGCAGGCATGAATTTCCACCAGCACATTCATACCCCTACTCACTGCAAAGGTCACATCTTGGACCAAGTGTGGACATCCAATCTTGATATCTCCCCTCCCTCCGTACTTGCCTGTCCCTGGTCTGATCATTTTTCTATTTCCTTCTCTCTCTATCTTCACATTCCCCGCCCCCCTCCCCTTACTAAAAACCTATCTGCTCGCAACTGGAAGAAAGCCAACATAACCGACTTCCATGCTCTATTGGCTTCCTTCGTTCCAGCACCTGCGATCTCGGTCGCCGACCAGGCTGCCCACCTAGAAGAATGGCTGTTAACTGCCTGTGACAAAGTTGCTCCCTACAAAACCATTAAAGCTAAGCGTCCCCACGATGCTCAACGGTGGTTTTCTGATCAGCTCAAGGCTGATAAACTGGCTCTTTGGCAGGCAGAGCGCCGCTGGAGACGCAATTATGATCCTCAGCTTAAACTGGTTTATGTAGATGCCCTGAACACTTACAAAAAAGCTATATTATCTGCCAAAACAGCCTACTTCTCTAAAAAAATCTTGGATTCTAACACCAAAGCCAAAGACATCTTTTCTATTGTCGATGAGCTCTCCCTGCCTGACAGGATTACACCCCAACCCCAACCAACCCAAACCTTATGCGACTCTCTGAATTCTTATTTCATAGACAAAATAACCATCATCAAAGACAACATCCCCCCCCCCTCATCACCCCTTCCTTTACCTCTTCCCCCCATGAATTCTAGCCGTCTGACTCAGCTCCCACCAATTTCTCAACATGAATTCTCCGCGCTTCTTCGCAAGGTTAGCTAAGGCTCTCCTAACGACTGCTGCCCCCCTCAGATCCTTAGAGAGGCCTTCCTGGCATGCCCTGGCCCTCCATTAGCTTTGCTCAACAACTCTCTCGCTACTGGGGAGGTCCCCCGTTCCTTCAAACAGGCAGCTGTCATACCCATCCTTAAAAAAACTAATGCTGACCCCACTATTCTAAGTAATTATCGCCCCATTTCCCTCCTTCCCTACTTGGGCAAAATTCTGGAGACCTATGTTACCCGCTGCCTGAGCACCTTTATCGAGGATTCCTCCTTCCTGGATGCCCAACTTGCTGGCTTCAGACCCCTCCACTCCACCGAGGCGGTCATAGTGGCCGTCATGGATGCCCTGAGGAAAGGTGCTGACAACAACATCTCTCAGGCCCTTGTCCTCCTGGACCTGTCGGCGGCTTTTGACACAGTCGATCATACTATTTTGATCGACCGTGTCAACAATGCCGGCATCCAGGGGGTGGCCCTCGACTGGCTCAGATCTTTTCTGAGCCATCGGACTCAGGCAGTTCACTTATCTACCTTTTCTGCACCCTATTCATCCCTCACCTGCGGGGTCCCTCAGGGCTCCGCGCTCTCACCCTTACTGTTTAATTTGTACCTTCAGCCCCTTCTTGCTTCCCTCCGTAATACTCCGGTTACTATCTTCAACTATGCAGACGATCTTCAGTTAACTTTTCCCATTGACCCTCTTCCTTCCTCCCGCTCCAACTTTCAATCCACTATGCTCAACATCGCTGAGTGGATGCTCCATAGTCAACTAAAACTGAACCCTACAAAAACTGAGCTGGTACTTGTTGGGGGCTCCACTAATCCGTGGAACTCCACCTTTTGGCCCACTTCCCTGGGGACTCCGCCTAGCCCAGTTGGCACTGTGAAGAGTCTGGGGGTGATCATCTCTGAGGACCTCTCAATGAGGCCTCAAATCAACGCAGTCACCTCATCCTGTTTTTTCCACCTAAGGCGGATTCGTAAAATCAGTAGGTTCCTCACTAGAGATGCTCTAATTTTAGTCATCCTAGCATTGATCACTTCCAGACTCGACTATGCTAACACGTTGTATGCCGGAATTCCATCAATCCATCTCCACCGGCTGCAACTTGTCCAGAACCAGGCAGCTCGCCTGATTTTCCGCCAGCCAAAATACCAGCATGTCACCCCTCTTCTGCGTAGCCTCCACTGGCTCCCCATCACTAAACGCTGCATCTTTAAACTGGGCTGCGTCACTTTCAAAGCCCTATCCGAGCTAGCCCATGCATTCATCTCTTCTTGCCTGACACGGTATGTCCCCCACAGAGACCTCCGCTCCGCAACTCTCAATCTCCTTGTCATTCCTAAAACCAGACGGAAAAAGCATGGTGGCCTGAGCTTCTCTGTCATGGCCCCCACCACCTGGAATTCCCTCCCAGCTGCACTCCGCCTCTGCCCCAACTACGATCACTTCCGCAGACTGTTAAAGACCTTCCTGTTTCAGTCAACACTTGAGTAACTCCTCCACCCCAGCTGCCGTTATGTCAAGAGCGCCATGAAACCGTTGGTGAACGTGCGCGGTACAAATATTTTTAACGAAAAGTAACGTAACGTTATAAAAAAAAAAGCAGTTTTGGTTGATGTTATAGCTTAGTAAGAGAGACAAATAATTAGTTACTATGTTCAATGCATCACTTGCTAATGGCATTTGAAGTAACATCACCTTTGTCAGCATAGGGATTAGACAGATATTGGCGAAAGATATAAATTATGCCCTTTTGTGTGCAATTTTCTTGCCCTGAGTCATCTTTTATTGATATTTTGTTTGACACCCCTGATTTCAGATCTTATCAGCCAGGCTAATAGTGTTCCAGATGTATCTCCTTCTTTATGTGCTCTTTTCATAAATATATATTAATAAACGCACATAGGGTATGGGGTAATGATGACTGCAACTATCCCCTAATCAGGTTACAGTTATGTATTTGGGTGCCAAGGATCAGAGATGCAAAACCCTTGCATCCCCTATGGAAGCCTCCATATAAACACATTATATATACACAGTAATCCAGCACTCCAACAAATAAGATGAACTCTTATTCCAAACAAATTTTCAAAAAGGAATCAGCAGGTCGTGGTCTAACTTCATTATTCAATGTTCTTTTCAATAAAAATCACGACACGGAGTAGCCAAAGCGTTTCGTCCTTACGGACTTCTTCAGGGCAAAATTATTCTTGTAACGTCCTTTTTTCAATATTTTCTTTTAAACAGATGATAGTAATCGTGAATACAAGATTTCAAAGAGCTTCCATATGCTCCTTCAATGACAATACTAGGACGACTTGGTCCAATGAACTCTAGTGAGAAACTTCAGTGTGGATATAATATTTGTTACCGTCCAGATTCATATGACAACGCCATGTAGGCAATAAGCGTCTCAGCCAGATTCCGTGGAATCCGGCTGAGACGCTTCTTGCCTACATGGCGTTGTCATACGAGTCTGGACGGTTACAAATATCTTCTGTTTAAAAGAAAATATTGAAAAAGGACGTTACTAGAACAATTTTGCCACGACCTGCTGATTCCTTTTTGAAAATGTGTTTGTTATAAGAGTTCATCTTATTTGTTGGAGTGCTGGATTACTGTGTGTATACAATTTCATAAATGTATAGCCTTCAGACGAATTTCCACAGTTGGGCCATCAATTTTGCATTGTTGTCTCCTTTCTTCCTTGGTCTTTTGTGGAGGTCTTAGTGTGTAGGCTAATGTTCTCTAAATCTTTTTTTGGGTTTCCAGCTTGCATAAATTGTATTCTATGGCTTTCCTGATACTTAAGACAATTACGGACTAACTCATGAACCATGCGAAGACCGCAAGAATAGTACACTAGCTTCAGATTCTTAAACTCAGTGTCTAGGGCACAATTAAAACATTCATCAGTGTCCTTTATACCCTTTTTTTCATTCATTAGATTTTAGCAAAATAATTGATTCCTGTTTGGTTGGTACACATTGAAGAATATTTTTTGGCTGCAGCTTATTTGTTTGCTCTGGGTACTGCTTGTTTTTTGACAAACGACATGCATATCTATGCAATCAGAATGGTCTGACGGATGTGACAGTGCATTCCTTCTGTATACTGGGATACAACATTACAGATGAAAAGGTTGCCACCTGTTTTTTCCGATTAATTGTCATTATTTGTTTTGTTTGAAAGATTACTTTAGTTTTTTTTTTTTTTAAACAACGAGCTATCTACACAAAAGGCCCCCTTGCTGAATTTGTAATTTTGTAAATGTATATCTTTGCAGGTTCGTACATGGGTTTCCAACCTGTTTCCAGCACTATCTGCATGAAGGTAGAAAGCACACAAATAAATCGACTACCGCTTAGAAAAATGAAAAACTGTGGTAAAAAACAATTTCTTACAAAACTGTTTGTTCCTGAAAGCTGGGAAGATAGTGATGTTAGCACAGCAAACCATTTGGTGGTGCCATTTTTAGACAAAACAGCAAAATGTTGCTATAGCTTAGCTTTTTTTCTCAGTTCCCTGAGTGGAAACCACTAACCCTAGGTATCTTTAGTATCCCCAACAAGTGGGAAAAGGGAAGATATTTGTTCTGGATATCTTTTGTGGAAAATACTGTGAATGAGTAAGCGCAAAGCGCCCCAAAGATCAAAAAAGGGCTTAGCACTCAGCAGCCAGGTGGGTATAGCTCGGCGTAAGCATAGCTGCAAAAATTTACTGCCTTCCAGTGACAAGACAAGCAAGTATGAAAAATTGAATGTGTAATTTATACAGGTATACAGCCATTGTATTCCTATAAATTCACAAAATCCAAAGTAAAGCTCCTACCACCTCTTTCACAAGAAACCCATCCCCTTTAAAGCTGGAGTTATATTACGGTTGTGACATCACTACCTGAGAAACAATTGTGCATCGCCTCTGATAATAAGTTCTCCCAACTATGGGGCATATTATCAAGGGGGTTTATCTCTGCTTTTTTGGCTTTAAAAGCCAAGAAAGCGGAGATAAAATGATCTCCCTATTACCTAGCTGTCGCTAACACCAGTTAGCGACAGCTAGTAGGAGATAGCGACCATCTTGGACCCCACTTTGCATGTCAGTGATATTTATCACTAATGACATGCAAAGTGGGCGTGCCAAGATGTTAGCGACTGGAAACAGTCGCTAACATCGCTATCTCCTATTACCAACTTTTGGAGATATTCGCGCTAAGAGCAAATATCTCCAAAAGCTAACACCTGCCCTGAGCAGTTCTTAGCCATGTTATCCAATGGGAGGTGGATAACATGGCTAAGAGCATTAGCTCGGTAATGCATGAATATCGCTGACTTTTTAGCGATGTTCATGCATTGCGGCCGATTTTTATCGCATTTGCGATAAACCTTGGTAATACCAAGGTTTATCTGCGATAAAAATCGCCGCAGCTCAGCGGTAAATTTTTGTCTCTAACCAAGCAATAGCGATAATTATCGCTATTGCTTGGTAATATGTTTTTTACAACTTGAGATTTTTCTACAAGTCATGCGGAAAAAAACGCACAGATTGTAGTTTTTGACATGCAGAGGAAAGAGACAGAGAATGTGTGAAGCTGTCATCCAGTTGGTGTGGGGTACAGCACAGAGGCAATATTTAGAACACCCTGCAAGTGACAGATCAGAACACCAGGAGCGTTGAAGCTTCAGTTTAAGATTCTAGTGGTGTGTTGGTATGTCGTCACCCTAACCTGTAATGTTCAAAGAATGTTGTTGAGAAAAGCAATTTGAAACCGTGAAGAAAAGAAACTGGCAATCGTTCTCTTGGACTGAAATTAAAGAAACGTGGAATCATATTTCCACCTAGGTGGTCCTGTCGATCAGCATTTTATAAGATCCTTCTGTGCCCTCAGTACGCTCCCACAAAGGGCTATCCATCTTCATATTCCTACTTCCAGAGGACTTGAGGGCCCAACTGTGAAGAGGCATGTCCACTCTGTGAAGGGAGAGACTGAAGGGCAGTCATCTTTCCTCCAGAATTGGCTTGAAACTACGCGTTTCCCTTTTGCTCCTCTTTATTGTCCATTTATTTGGCGTTCTTGCCCCTCCCCCTGGCTTATTTCATTAGGCAGGGCTTGAAGCGACTAGGAATCATTTCTAAGTGCTGCAAGGTACAAAATAATGTATGCAGCATATTGGTAGGAAGGTTAGGGAGGGGCAATATACTGCAGAAGCCAGAGAAGAGTGGAGGGGTAGTGCTGAATTTCCCTATTGCTCCCTCTCTCCATTGACCGTTTCCATTGGGGCTGTTGTATCGAAGGTTAATTTATTAATACAGTGGCTGGTGCCACTCAGATTTGTTGGTAATTGCTGCAATGTAAGACACAGTGGGCACTGAACAGTGGCGGGAAGATGCTGCAGGAACAGTAGACTGAGGAAGCCCGAGAAGAAGGGCTGTGCTAAAGGGTAAGAAGAAGGGAAGGTGGTATAACGTTTGGAACACACATACAACTAATGGCAATAAAAGTCCTGGGTGAGAGGAAGGTAGTAAATCAAATCCGGCGTTTTAATAATCCTCCCTTTCTGTGAACAGTAGATCATTGCTCCTTTTGAAGTACTTGCGATTTGAAGTTAGCCTAATGTTCAGTGGGAGGCAATTCCAGAGGACTGCTCACATGTGACTAAGTACAACATCAGAAACTGACATTAATAACCGAATTCTTCCATGAGGTAGAAGAAAATATTTATTTTACTCTACCATACTATTATCAGTGTAAATGTATATCAAAACCCTTAAAATGAATACATTATGACACAATGTTTACATTACTTAGAAAAGACAAGTGTCACTGAGAGTGTGGCTTGCAAGCTCCTCTTGTGCAACGTTCTTATGTTATGTGAATGCCCAGAACCTTGAGCTGACATACTGCATGTATGTAGAGTGAGTGCATGTGTAGTGTTTGGGATCTGTGTGTGAGTGAGTCTGAGTTCTGCAGCCAGTGGGTTCTATTTTAGTTCCTGGCTTGGCCCAAGATGGAGGATGAGGCTAGCTTACCCAACTAGGGTATTGCCTACGTTCGTGTGTCTAGAGGGTGGCGACCCAGTCCCTGAAGTGGGGAGGATAGAGGCAGGGCTACCTTTAGAAATTCTATGAGGCCTTTTATTAGCAAGGGACTGCTGATCAGTTCTTCATGAGCAATGTCATTTGGTTGATGGTGAGGGGGAGGGCGGGGTACTGCTATGGTTTCTATTGTGCTAGGTAAGGAGACTTCTAGGTCAGACTTGCCCTTTTGTCTATCCCTAAATACTGCTTCAGAGAGGCTGATGACAGCCAGGACTAGAAACCTCACACTTCATTGCGCTTGTGTTGTGGGTGCTCCAGTTTGGAGATAGTCTCAGCTCTACTTGCTCTGAGAAGTACCACCATTCAAAAAGGCTGTGTCTGGAGAGTAGTCTCAGAAGGACACTTAACAAAAGAATCACCTCAAACTGGTTCTGAAGCTTGAGACAATGGATCCATCACCCTATGTAGAAAAGGTGTATAGAAGTGGGATACAACCCACCTCATTTGTTCAAGTTACAAATCCTTCATGACCACGGAAGGGAGTGCTCTGCAGAGTACTCAAACTTCTGCTGTGTGACGAAGGCTGGTGTCTGCCTGAGAACACATTATCCAGAGGTGGCGGATCCTCACCTGAGATCTGAACTTCTGCTGTAGGAGGGTAGGGTCTGTCTAGTGCCTAGAGGCCTACTTGCCTGATCAGACAGGGGAGTAGTCCTGCTGACCCTGCTGGAGCAGGGACTGATCAGGAGGATAAGCCTACCATACGTCCAGGATTTAGGCACTCCCGGAGATAGTGGACTGCCAGAGAGTGAAGCAGGGGGTGACCTATTTTGCAGAAGGTAGGATAGGATAGGATATGTGTTTATAAAGCGCTTGAATGCCGAAGCGTCTTGGCGCTGGTGTATGTGGAAGTGGTGCAGCCAGCATTATAAGTACTATATTGAAGCAAACAGCCTGGTCTTTAGTTCTTTCCTAAAGGATTGTCTGTTAGACTGGAATCGCATCGCTATTAGCATTTTATTCGACAGCTTTGCTGCACAATTAGAAAAGTTCGTCCACCCCATCTTACTCTCCTAATCCTATCAATGTGGAGAAGACCCAATTTACTGGATCTTAGGGCACGAACTGGGGTATAGGGTTTGAACATTTTCTGAATGTCTTTAGCTCCCCCCGTAAAATGCTTTGTGGACCAGGCATAGCGCCTTGAATTCCACCGTTGCTGAACGGGAAGCCAGTGGAGTGCTCTGATTCCAGCAGAGGTTGGTTGTCCTCTAGGTATACTTAGTAGCAACCTTGCGGCGGGATTCTGCAATGACTGCAGCGTACTCATCTGGGTTTTGTTAATCCCCAGCAGCAGGCCATTACAATAATCAAGTTTAGATAGTAGAAGAGCCACCACCACTGTCTTTTGTAATTCCTGCCCGATAAAAGGAAAAATCTTTCTCAGAATTTTTATTAGGAAAAAGCAGGAAGAGGTGAGACTATTCACCTGAGCGGAGAAATTTAACTGGCTATCAAAAATAACTCCGAGTTTTCTGAAGTTAGGGACAGGGCTAGGGCATTTTCCTGCTCTCACTGGCCACCAGGAGTCGTTCCACAGGGGTCGCCCCTGGCCGAACGCAATGACCTCCGTCTTGTCAGTGTTGATTTTTAGGAAGCTGTGGTTCATCCAGGACATAATCTCAACAAGACACGCATGAAACCTGATAGCTGTATTTTCAGGCTGTTTAGCTATCGAGATTATAAATTGGGAATCATCTGCATATGACACCAGGGCAAAACCATGCTTGCTAACAAGTCTGGCCAGGGGCATAACATAAATGTTAAACATTTTTGGTGACAATGCTGAACCCTGTGGAACCCCACAGGGCAGATGGAAACTATCTGACTGCATGCCCTCCCAGTGCAAGCTCTGCTCCATCCCCTCCAAAAATTACGATAGGAGGGACAAAGCTGAGCCCTCGATCCCTACCTCCTGCAGCCGCTGGACTAAAACCATTTGGTTCACTGTGTCGAAAGCCGCTGGCAGGTCTAATAGTACGAGGACTGCCTTGCCCCCTACATCCACTATTCCTCGGATCTCCTCAGCAGCTACAAACAAGACAGACTCTATAGAATGGTATGATCGAAAACCATGCTGAGTTGAGTCCAACAGATTGTTGGTATCCAGGTAATCAGTTAGTACCTTATTCAGCGACTTCTCCAAGATTTTGGCTGCTATAGGAAGACCAGCTATTGGGCAGTAGTTCTTGGGCTCCGTGGGATCTAGGGTGGGCTTTTTCAAGATAGGCCTAATCGTAGCATTCTTTTAGCAAACTGGGTAGCTACCTAACTCCAGCACTTGATTTATTAAAGGAGTCAGTTTGTCTCCAATTCTATTAGCGGCCAGATGCATGATCCTAGCAGGGCAAGGGTCTTTGGGTGAGCCCGATATTATGGATAGGAGGAGTTTGCAAACCTCCTCTTTCGTGATTCCTGGGAAACTTGCTAGCCTAGCATCTCTTTCATCTGCCTCTGCCTGTGATAGATCTGGCTTATCTGGGCCCATTCGAGCATTCAGGAGGTCATCATAAATTACTTGGGCCTTGTTCTGGATAAAATTTGCCAGTTTGTTGCACATGTTTTGATCTGGTTGGAAAGAGCTTGCCTGCTGAGATTTAGAGAGCAGATTAACCGTTTTAGAAAGTTCCTTGGAGGAGTTACCAGCTTCCTCGATCTTGGAAGTGTAGAATAGTCTTTTTGCGGCAATAATTGCCTCTTTATACTGTTGAGAACAAGATTATAGGTTATTTTCTTATCTTTACTGTAATCTTGACTCCAAAGACGCTTCGCTCTTCTGCAATTTACTTTTAAGCCCTTCAGCTCAGAGCTGTACCAGGACGGCGAAGGCTTTAGTCTCCTAACTGTCGACCATTTTTCAGGTGCCACATGATCGGCTGCTGTCAGGAGTCATTCATTGAACCCTGATGCTTTCTCAGTATTATTTGTAGCCAGTGACAAGGGAACTTGACCAAGAGCTGTTTCTAGATCATCGGCTTGAACTTTATTCCAGCGCCTGGTCTTTACCTTCACTGGTTTCGTTTGCCTTTGGTGAGTTGGTAGAGTGACCCTGATTTTAATATAGATCGTATTATGGTCTGACCATGGGAGGGCTTCCACTCTTGACAGACTAGTCTCTGCATTATTAGAGAAGATGCCATCTAAAGTGTGGCCTGCCTGATGAGTGGGTTCCAGAAGTAGCTGGCTGAAGCCGAAAGCTGCCAGATTGTCTAATAGTCTGCCTGTATCTGAATTATGAGTTAATTCCAGGTGCTAATTAAAGTCACCGAGAATAATAAAAGGGTGAGAGTCTATATAGGATTCCAAATGCGTCATTAGTACCTGCGAAAACGTGGCCTTAGGCCCAGGTGGACGATAGATCAGGAGACCCTGAAAGTTAAAAAGGTTATTTAAATTAATGGTGAAGAACAGAAGGTACCTCCAGTCTCTCAGAAAGTTTCCTGGTGGGAACTGTTACAAGCCTGGAGCAGTCCCATTGGGGCCACACATGGCATTGTGCCTGCTTTGGACTGATCAGGGCTGCAACAGCTTTGGTGACTGCATCGTCACAATCATGCTGCAGCTGCCATAGTGACTGTATTGGCATGACGGATGCTGCAATTGCCTTGATAACTGCATCAATCTAATCGGGCTGTAACTGCCCAATTAGATCCTGTACTTGCTTTATGGCTCGCTAATTAACCAATTTGCTCTAGTTCCATTCCCGTGTTGGAAGGGAATAGAGCAGCCAGACTCACATCTGAGCACAAGCACCATGGCTGACGCTCACTACTAAAGTAAGCCCGGGCGTCCATGTGTTCCAGGATGCGGGCCACGACATCCTCCTTGGTGTCCCCTAAGACTACCTTCAACCTCCACTGGTCTCCACCTGTGGAAGGGCAGCATGGCCACTGGGTCTGCTCTAAGTGAGCTCAACAGACAAACTTGTTGCCCATGACACCACCAGAGGCTAGGATTTTGAAACACAGAAACTGAGTGCTCAAATTTATTTATTTATTTATTTATTTACTGACATTTGTAGAGCGCGAACGAATACCCATGGGTGTCTCGGCGCTAGACTGCAGTAATGTCTCTCCTAGAGGGGAGTTCATGCGGGCTGGTATACTGTATTATTGATTGAGTTATACTGTGTTATTGGTTGAATAACGACGTCTTCAATCTTTTCCTAAACTGTAGGAGTGAGGGGCTGGATTTGACGTGGTGTGGTAGGGTATTCCAGATTTTGGGAGCCGCAACTAGGAAGCGGCGGTCGCCCCATGTAACTGTTCTGCTACATGGGACCACCAGTTGATTTAGTGATGAGGATCGGAGCTTTCTCGCTGGGCTGTAAGGTATTAATTGATCTTTCAGGAAACGTGGCCCCTGATCCTGCATTACTTTGTAAACTATGCACATTGATTTAAACTTTATCCTGTTTTGGATAGATAGCCAGTGGTAGGTCCTCAGAGTATCCAAAATGGATGCGAATGTAGGTTTTTTGGACAGCAGGCGTGCGGCCGCATTCTGTACCGTCTGCAGCTTTTTTGTGACTCTAGTTTGTGCATTTAGAAAGAGTCCATTGCAGTAATCTAGTGAAGTTAATACCAATGATGTGACCAGGGTCTTAGCGGCCGTGTCAGGCAGAAAAGGCAGAATTTTCCTTATCATTCTGAGTTTAAAATGGGCCGTGGACGCTACCTTATTGGCATGTGCCATAAAGTTGAGCTGGTGGTCAAAGGTAACTCCCAGATTTCTGACCTTGGGGGTAGGACCAGGTGGAGTGCCGAATGCTGCTGGCCACCAAGTTGTCGACCAGGATGGCGAGAGATTGCCGAAGATGACCACCTCCGTTTTCTCGGAGTTGAGCTTCAGGCAGTTTCCTGCCATCCACTCACCGATAGCTGTCATGCCTCTTTGGAACCGTTCTGCCACCTCCTGTCCGTCACCCTTAATGGCCAGCACCAACTGCGTGTCATCTGCGTATGAGGTTAGACTCATCCCATGTGCTTTGATGACACTAGCAAGGTCCGACACATAGATGTTAAATAGTGTCGGACTTAGGGATGAGCCTTGAGGAACCCCACACGGTAACGACAGATTGGCAGATTGGAATGGTCCCAGAGTAACCGCCTGAGTTCTATTAGCCAAGAAGGAGGCAAGCAGGTTTCTCGCAGTGGACTGGATACCCATTTTTTCGACACGGTCGACCAAGGTCTTGTGGTCAACCGTGTCGAATGCTGCCGAGAGGTCTATGAGTACCAGCAAAGCTGTCCCTGCTTGGTCCCGGATGAGTCTGATGTCATCCGCTGCTTTGATGAGAGCGGTTTCCGTCCCATGGTATTTACGGAACCCAAACTGGGTATCATCAAGCAGGTTGTTTCTCTCTATGTGTTCCAACAGTTGCTGGTTCATGGCCTTCTCCGTTGTTTTGGCCAAAAAAGGGAGACTTGCTATAGGCCGGTAGTTTTTCAGATCTTGTCTGTCAAGATTAGGTTTTTTGAGCAGAGGTTTGATCAGCGTGTTTTTTAAGGAGTCAGGGTAAGTCCCAGACCTCAATATTGTGTTGCAGACGTGGGTGATAATAGGAATAATTGTGTCTGAAACCATGGCTAACACCGACGTGGGGCAAGGGTCCAAGGCAGAGCCTGATTTGATGGAACTAAATATGATCTTTGTTTGATCGGTCGTTAAGGGTTTAAAACTCGTCATGGGATTGCTCAGGACAATCTGAGAGGGGGGGGCAGAACTGATATTTGGTTCTGAGGTAAAAGCTTGGTATATATTATTTACCTTCGCGAAGAAGAACTCAGACAAGGCATTGCATAGCGATTGCGAAGGTGGGGGGTTTAAGTCTGGTGTATTACCCGATAGGGTTTTGGCTATGTTGTACAGCTGTTTGCTGGAATTTTTGGCTTGTTCTATATGCAGAGAGAAGAAGTGCTTCTTTGCTGCCGTTATCATAGTTTTATAGGTGGCTAGAGCTTCTTTATATTTGTTCTTACTTTCGCTGTCATAAGTTCGTCGCCAGTGTCTTTCCCTGTTTCTCGTTAATTGTTTTTGTATTTTTAGCTCTTCTGTGTACCACTGAGCAGTCGGGGTACTCCTATTTCTTGAATGGGACTTGGTGGGTGCCAGTTGCGACGTGGCATCACTCAGCCATTCATGGAATTGGTGGGTAGAAATACAGGGATCGTTGGATAGATCAGGTCTAGTGTTATTTAAAAGTATATTTAAGTTGTTGTAATTTATGTCCTTCCAAGCTTTGAAAGTACCTCGCTTAGGGTGGGAGATCTTCTTCCTCGACGATTCTTTAATGGTCAAACTACTGAATATGGCCGAATGATCCGTCCAAGTCATGGGGAGAATTTCGGTCACATGTAGGTCTTCAACGTTAGTAAACATGCCGTCTAGCGTGTGTCCTGCCTGATGGGTTGGGGCCGCGACCAATTGCCTGAGACCTATTATATCTAGGTCTGATGTGAGGGTAATAGTATCTTTATCATTAATTTGTTCAAGATAAAAATTAAAATCGCCCATAACAGTGGTGGACTCATCTGTGGCTATTGATTCTGTTATGGTACTCAGGTTCGTTAAGAACGCTGCTCTGGACCCAGGAGGTCGATAGAGGAGCACTCCCTTGAAGCTAAAAGAAGGTGTAAATTTTATGTTAAAATGTATAGCTTCAATTGACGTGGCAGGAATAGGGGATATGCGGACCTCAAATTGGTCTCTTACTATGATGGCCAGGCCTCCGCCTCTGTTTCTCGCCCTGTCCTGCCTGTAGGCATTGTAGCCAGGTGGAACTGCCGTGACCAGGTCGGGGGCAGATGCCTCATCCGTCCACGTTTCTGTGATATACAGAGCATCTAAATTGTGATTGATGATGAGGTCCGCTATCTCTTGGCAGTGTTTGCCCAAGGATCGCGCGTTGATAAGGGCCATAAAGATGTGCTTCTCCTTAACATGCTTAGTGACCTGAGTGAGGGTAATGCAGTTGTTAAGGGGAACAATGGTATCACAGTGAGCGCATTTTGCGTTGGCACCCGTGGGAGTTTGTGTCAGGTCAAATTTAGTACAGCGGGAGGCGTGGGTTGGGCGAAGACTCAGCAAAGTATTCCGTTTGTACGGGAAGGACCGAGCAGGGGTCGTGGCCCTGGGCCCGGTCCCAGCGCGGACGGGCGCAGACGGGCTTGCCTTCGGCGCGCAAACGGCGCGCCCGCTGCGCTCGACCGCTGCGCGTCCGGAAAAGGCACATTTTTGTAGTGATGGAAAAACGTAACTAGAGGGCGTGGCCTCGTGAAGGGGGTGTGTCCGTGCTTCGCGCCGGTGACGGCGGGGGAAGCCTTTCTGATGCTTTACAGTCCGAGCCAGTGATAATATCCGCTGCGCGGCTGGTTTCAGCAACATGAAGTCAGCCGAAATTAACTTGTAGGGTAACAAATTACTGCACCCTACCCTAATTCATTATTTTGCCCAAATTGCTATGGCAGAAGCTGATCAAGTGTTTCCTGCGAAGGATTGGCACAAGGGGCATCAGTGAGTGTAGCACCGTTAGGTAGAATTGTCATTAGGATCCCTGCTCTGTATACTGGATTTGAGGTCTTCAATATTTAATACTGTTGTGATTTAAAAAGTATACTTTCTTTTCTAAAAAGGCAATCACTGGACATTGAATTTGCTGTGTTTCTGGTGGGGCCGCTTGGTGGGGGGAATTTCGAGGGACGATACAGAGGGAAAATGTATTACTTATTTTATTTTCCCTCTGCATCGTCCCTTGGTCCTGTTTGCTCTGCTTGAGAACCAGCATGAAAGCATTGTCTTTGCAGTTCGGCAATCTGTTCAATTCGTGGGCAGAGTAGCGGAATCTGTGGTCCACGTTTTCCAGTCCATGGACCCATTTTTGCCCCAAGATAGCTACACAATGAATCAACCAAACAAGCTTGCTGTGAAGAGGGCCAGCCAGAACCACGGATGGTTCAGGGAGCTGGGAGACTTCCCATTACCAGAGTAGCAGGCCATGGCCACGGTGAGGAGAGGTGGTGCATCTTCACTGTATCTATGTGGTACGCCTGCAGTGGCATGGTTTCCTTTGTTAGTGGGTCCGGTAGCTTTTGTTTCTGTGGTGTGATGTGTAAATATAGATATGTAGTTCCTGGCAGGACCTCAACTAGACCCAAACTTTGGAGGAGGCTTATGATTTTCAATGGAGGGGCAGAGCCACCATCAAGTGTGGGATCATAATTTCTACTGGGGACTCCATTCACAGTTGAATATTGTATTTCGAGACTCACGGAACTGTAGAATGTTGAGCTCTATAGATTGGAACAATTGGTGGCAAACTGAGTGTAGGAAGGTGGCTACCTGACTATGGTTACCCCAGATTTTTTGCCTTGTATTTAGCTGGTTTTCGACTTAGTTGGCCTGGTTCCCTGCTAATCAGGGCCCCAGGCTATCTGCTCTCTCTGTAAAATGGATTCCATGTACCCTAGGTGCATAACTAAATTGGCTTGGGTCACCTTATCAGCCCCTGTACAGAGCACTACAGGTGCCCAGGGCATAGGTGCATCCAAGTGCTACCAGGGGCTGAAGCATATCTTTTGCCACCCCTGGCTGGCTATCCAAAATTGACACAACTGACTGATCACTCAGCTGGAGCAAGGTGGTGTAATCACCCCTTGCTTAGATATAGTATGCCTATATCTAAACCTATCTGGACACATATAAACCTATAAGCCACTCCTATGGCAGGCCTTAACAATCCTGGAGGCAGAGTGCTTGGTTTTATGTGAGATGGTGCTCTAGCATGAGCTGAGCCTGTCTGCAGCTGTCGGGACCAATTCCCTAAGCTGTTCCGGGATAATTCCATACCATATACTATTAAGTGCATTATAATCCTCGCGGTTATATGTTAACTTTGGTTTGGCTTTACCAAAACATGTTGTGTAAGGTGTCATACGATTTGGAATACTACCCCCTCGCCAGTCCTGGTGACAGGGGTAGCATTCCACCCCTCTAGAGGGAGATGACATGTTACTTTGCTAAAACGCGGTTGATTTTAAAAAGAGCCTCAGATCCACAAAATGGATGCTTCTGCCACAGGCACAAGTCTGACCTCCTGCAGCTGACCGAAACTCAGCCAAGGAGGCCTGGACAAATGATTTCCTGTCACAGGGAGGTGTCACAACACCCCAGACAGGAGATAGTGGATTGTAGCAGGGAGGTTTGAAAGAAACCAGACACTGCCTGGGGAGCACAAGGCTTCCCCTTGCATAATCCGGCCAAGCCGGTTCTGGGGCACACCAGCCCCAGTCCCAGCACGGCCTGGATCAAAGGGAAAGGGGTGTATCCACCCCCTTCCTGGGTCCCACCCATTGGAGGGGACCTAGCAGGTAATCCAGCCCCCTAGATTGGTATAAGAATGGGAGCAGTGCCAACACACTCAGATTATCCTGATGAAACATTTGAAACAAAACTCTGGACCCTTCGACATCCTACTCAAAGTAGAAGACTGAATAATCTCCCTTGTGGTCAAGGAGTGACCACCCTGTGCAAACAGGCATCATCCAGCACCTCAACGTCTGCTTTGTTGCAGTTCCCGCCGGAACTCGAGCGACAGAGATCAACGAGATCAAGCTTGCCTGCCTTCTGCCAGCCCGATCCACAGCCCTGCAGAGCTGAGACCCGTGGAGGCGACCAGAAGCTTGGGGCAGGCCATCTTGAAAAGACCACGAGACGCTAACCGTGCAGCCCACGAGTGACCCTTGAAGCTGTACACTGGGGCTTGAGAAGCCCCAGCCCTGAGCCACTTTTGCACCGAAGCTAACTCCTCTACACTCGACGAGTGCTGCGTGGGGCCCTTCTGCTTCTTTTGGCTCAATGCGTTGGCCCGGTCACTTGCCCGCTGGCTTGTGGCCCCTGTGCCGATGAAACTTGAAATCCGACTTGTGATTCTGGTTGCTCCAGACTTGCACCCACTCCTCTGAAAAGGAGCACCCACTCTGACCCTCCTGGTCCGAGTGAGAAGCAATCTTCCAGTCCTGCATGGATTGCTCTTGCCAAGTGTTGTTTGCTCCGATCTTGAAGCCGACAGCGCCGATGGTGAGAGCCTTCATGACCCGCTCCTGGACGTTGCAGATGCCCCAGAGCCCACGTGGCAGCGGCGAGAAGCTCCTCGACAACCACCTGATTGCGCCCGACATTGCCTGGTTCCGTGCTAGTTCCACCCTGGTCACTGCTGAGTGACCCAGACTCTGTCCCCTCTGCTTTCAGGTACTTTACGACTCTGATCCACCCTTGGATCACACCGGACACTTCTACTTCACATCGCCTGCAGCATCTTCAGCTTCAAGCACCAACAACCTGCGTGACGAAACCCGACGCCACTTCGACCCTATGCACCCGCTTCCTGTGGGTGAGGTAACTCAGCAACGCCGGTGTTACCACACTGGTACACACCTCTAGGGTCTGTGTATAAAGTTTTATCCTTCTAGGTTAAGCGGAAGTATCCTTAAACTCTAACTGTGTAACTTTTACGTACCATTGACTTTGCATTGGTGCATGCGTGTGCTTTAAGCGCTGCACCCGAATCCCGGGGGCTTTTCCTGACTTCAGCATTGCTTGTCCCGACTGCTCCCAGCGATTCCCTAGGCCCTAGGCCTAACCACTGTTCGATTGGTATCTCTTATACCACTTTCTTAATATATGGTTTGAGTGGCCACCCGCCCTCATCCATAATTGTGCAACTTTCATATGTTATACTGTGCTTTTGATTTAACGCTTGTGCCCCTTTGCTCATAAAGAGTACTGGGGATTATTTTAGTAATAAACACATATATTTTTATAATATATAATTGTGTGGTGTCCTTTCATATGATATTACAGGATTGTGATTGGTAAAACAGCTCGCTTAACACGACCTCTTGAGTTTAGCCTTTCAGGCTGCTTAGTCCATGCTACCCCTAGGATAGCTTGTCTATAAGGTTGACTTACAACCAGACACCATAAGGGATTGTTTGGACTGATACAAGGTGGTTCCAGAATTGGAAACATCATTTTTCATTTTCCAATCTTTATTTCGGCCATTTGGCCATAAAAGATAAACAATACACATATACAATCACAAATAAATCAGTGCTTAAAAAGATAAAAACATTAGAATGCATATGCTAAAAATGCTATAAAAACTATGCATCTAAGATTTTAGGAGGGACCCAACACCTTTAAAATACGGTTACGCGTATGCCAAACATTGGTAAGAAATTTTGTTAATGCGAAGACAGTTGGGCCAGAGACATCAGATTTTAAAATCCTATACATTGGTGCATAATCCCTGCAGCCCATATTCCTTATCAATGGGAGGAGCCAGTATTTTCTCGCTACCTTGTAGGCTGGGCAGAAGAAAGCCACGTGTAAGTCGGTTTCCTCCATGGCATCGCAGGCCGGACACTGCTTTGTGGTGGGAGACGATGACCAGGTGCTTGTAAAGGACCGAAAGGGCAATGTGCCGTATCTCCATTGGAGAAACAGCTTTCTAGCAAGTACGGGGGAAATAGGATCCAGTACCCTCTCAAACCTATAAAGGTCCTTGCTTTGCAAAAACACAGAGGATAGAGACCCTTCTGCCTGGGCAGCTCGGGCCCTAGCTAATTTTTGTTCATGGTATACATTAGCCAGGGACCTTTTGGAGATGTTTAGTGCGGCATTCGCCGGCTCAGTCCATAAGTCAGGGAGCCCTAGTTCCATACAAGTGACTTGGATGTTTTTGACCCAGGGGATGCGGAGCGCTTTTGGGTGGTTCAATAATTCGACCAATTCCGCCCTGTATTCTGCAAGATCATTACTGCTCCACAGCCTACCCCAGAAGGCTATGGGTCTCAGGCTTATTTCATCAGCTAGTGGTCGTAGACCCAAATCAAGCCTCAAGGGGAGGAGCGGGGTGCTGGGCGGAAGCGCGGCTATCTGTCTTATAAACTTGTTTTCCGTTAGTGACAGACTCCGGCAAGGTGTATGTCCCCACAATTCCGCCCCATACATGATCGCTCCCCTAGCCTGGGCCTTGTATATCTGGATTAGTGCCCCCAACGGGCGGTATGAGGAGCCGGTCATCATCCTGGCGATACCCCCAGTAGTTTGGATAAGTTTGAGGTTCGCCCTACTCTGGCGGGATCCCCAAGACATGGTTTCTTTAAGAGTCATACCAAGGTATTCAAAGGTGGCTACTCTCTTGAGCCGTACAGCTCCCAATTGCGGATTCGGCCGCAATTTTTGGCTCGGATTCAAAACCATGAATTTGGTTTTTGCCGCATTAATTTCTAGCCCCCTGTCAGTACAGAAGGCTACAAATGAATCAAGGATCCTCTGTATCCCCATAGGGGTTTTGGATAGCAGCAGGGTGTCGTCCGCAAACATGATTGCGGGCACCCTGCTGCCGTTCAATTTAGGGGCGTCAGTATAGTCAGTGGCATTCAGGTGGGCGATTACCCCGTTGACGAAGAGGCAGAACAGGGTCGGTGCCAACACACAACCCTGTCTTACCCCCCGGCCAACGGGGAATCTATCGGTCAGTTCCCCCGACCTCCCACACCTCACTCGGGCGTAATTATTGTGATGCAGCCTCTGTAAGATTAATAGGATGTCCGGGGGAACGCCCATCTCTGCCAGGACGCTCCAAAGTTTCCCCCTGGTCGAAGGCGGCCCGTAAGTCCACAAAGATTGTGTACAGACTGCCGCCCTCGAATATTGCTGCCCTCCAATAGATAAGGTTCAATCTGAAAACCTGGTCCACTGTGGATACACCCTTCCTAAATCCCGCCTGATAGGGACTCAGGGCGCCCACCTCTTCCATCCAATCCTGAAGCCGATTCAGCAAAACCCTGCCCAACAGTTTCTGTGCTACGTCTATTAAACTGATGGGTCTGTAGTTGGCTGGGAGGAGAAGCGAGCCCTTTTTGATGATAGGGACCACCTCTGCCCCCAGCCAAGTACTAGGGATTTCCATGCCGCTAAGAACTCCGTTAAAAAGGGCGGTAAGGTAGGGTGCCCAGACAATGGGCTCCTGTTTAAACATATCCCCAGGTAAGCCATCCAGTCCCGGCGCCTTTCCAGAAGCAAGACCTGAAATGGCAGCAGTGACCTCACCCAGCGTTATTGGCTCCCCTTCATAACCCGGCCAACCCACCTCGGTGACAGCAGGGGATTCTCCCGGCTCAGAACTGTATAGAGACTGGAAGTGTGCCTGTCACACCCCTGGAGCAATGTTGGGCTCTAATGCTGATTGAAGATTCCCCGACCCCCCGCTCACTATCCTCCAAAACAGACGATGGTTTTGGATCGCTAGGGCCTTGGTAAGTTCTTCCCACTGATTTTCCTCCCATTCGGCCTTAGCGTGGGCAACAAGTTTCTTGTAAGCCCGCCTGCTTTGTTTTAGGCTATCCCCCCCTAGCCCCTCCTTAATTAGTCTGAGGAGTTCTGCTTTTGCCCTTCTGCATGCTGGATTATACCATGATGTTTTGCCTTGCCGCCCCTATCTTGGCTTTCGTGAGCTACAAGAGAGATGAGGGGCCGCAGCTTTTATAAGGTCCTCATGAGCCTTGTACAATTTGGCCTGGGAATCTTTGTTGTTTGCCTCGGTATCCAAGCTCCCCGCAGTTTCCAAGATGGGAGTTATCCCATCATAGAGCATGGGGAGTTTGTTCTTGCTTGTAACCAAGTGCTCCCACCTGATTCTTCTCCTGCTATTTTCCAGGAGAAGCGCAGGTTTGTTCCCTTCCGCATTGGTCGCGGGAGCTTGGGGACCAGGGTGGACAAGGTCAAGCTCGAGTGCATTGTGGTCACTATCGGTCCTTTCCGTTACCCTAAAGTCTGGATTGTCGGCCACTTCACTATTTGGGCCAGGACATAATCCAGGCGAGACTCTCTTCCCAGTCTATTATAGGTGATTTTACTGGGTATGTCAGATTTCATTCGCCCGTTGCAGGCTCTGATTCCAAACTTTAGGGTGAGGGCTGTGATTTGTTGTGCTAGTGGGGTCCAAGCCTTCGGGGGGGAGCTTCCACTAGGGGCACTGCCCATCTGGCCTCTTCTTCCGATGAGAACCCCTCCAAAAGACCAGGGAGTGGCTCAAAATGAGAATTAAAATCCCCTCCCACCATATAGAATGAATCACTCGGTAGTTCAGATATATAGTGCGAGAGTTCATCTATGGTCGGTGATTCCTTTGCAATTCCTACTGGCCTAGAATAGATGTTAATTAACACAAGTTTAGCTTGGTTAGGCCAGGATAATGAAACCACAAGAATGTCTTCGGAGTTAGCCGACAACCGTGTTGCCACGCAGCCCAGATGAGATGCAACCCAGGTCGTAAGCCCCCTGACGGACGGCCTTTGCCTTCCCACCTAGCTGGAATGAAAAATGACATGTAGCCTTGGTGACCATAATCCTCTCTGGCCCAGGTTTCCTGGAACATACATACGTCCCCAGTCTCGATATAATTTGCCCAGTCAGGGTCACCCAGTTTGTTGGCCAGTCCAGCAACATTCCAGCAAATTAGCCTCAAGTGTTCAGGGGTGTCAGTTGCCGTGCCAGAAGGGTTGGAGGAGATGGTTTCAGACACTGTTTCAATCAGAAGTTCTGGCACATTACCAATAGTAGGGGCAGATGGCTCGGGAAGTCTACAAGAGCCATTATCCACAAGCACTGGCTCATTCAGTATTCCAGGAGCATTGTCAACACTGCGGGCAGATGGATCAGGAAGTCTGCTGGTGCCATTATCCGGAGTCACTGGATCATTCAGTAGTCCAGGAGTTTTACCAACAGTTGGGGAAGATGGCTCAAGAAATCTGCAGGAGCCGTTATCCCGAGTCACTGGGTTGTGAGCGGAGAGTCAGTCAACCCCATCCAAACCGTTCAAGCAATGAAAACGGTTTAAATGGAAATAGGGTGTGTCAGGCAATTGAAGATTTGGGCGTTGTGCATAATCCTTGTGTCTGCGTCTACGTTCCACCCTTATCCATTCACCATGCGGTGGAGCATAGTGCATGCGAATAGGAGGGAAGAAGAAGGATACTGGGAGGGTCTGAATAGTGGAATCCAGCGAACGATTTACTCCTTCACAGATATGCAGAACGGTGCCCGGATCTTTAAAAGTTACCAAAATACAGTCCCCTATTATTGTTTTTCTGGTCTTCCATAACCAAGGGACCCTTCTAACCATAATAATCTCATTATTAAAATGTGATGGTAGGGGTCGGTTCCAATTTAGCCATTTAATGACCTTTTTCTTTAGGGATTGGTAATCTTCATTTTCTCCTGTTCTTAGATGGGGGGCACCTGCTAACACCACCGTTAGACTGTTAGCTTCTGGCGGCAAATCTGGTCTCCGTGGTCTTGGGGCTGGCCGACCCGGAGAGAAAAGAAGGGTGCTGCCAGCTTCGTGGAGGCCATCATTAGTCCCTGTCTGGGAGCTTTGAGGGGCAGAGTCTATTGATTGTGAAGGCCTATTGGTTGGGTTATTGCGCGGTGCCTGGACTGGAATAGCCATTAGTGGCTGCAGGGGGGAACAGTAGGCGCGTCCTGAGGGGGGACTTTATTGGCACCCTGTGAGGCTCCTGTTTTAGGAGGGTTTCCTACGGGGAGATGAGGTCCCACATTTTTGGATTGCTTACTAACTAGGGTGTTCAAGGTAGGAAGAGATGTCTCTAGTATAGTGAGCCTAATCTCAACTTTTTTCAGGCTATCGCTAATGGGCTGCAGAAGGGAACGAAATAGGAATTCTATACTCCCTATAGATGTGAGAGGGGGATTTGTATTAGATGTGTTGGCCACTGGATCGCTGTTATTAACAGCTATGTTGGAACTTAGATCCTTAGAGGGGACAGCGATAGGCGCAGTCTCATTATCCTTCCCAGATTGGAGTGCGTTTTTATGTTTTTGCCAAAATCTAGATGGGATAGTTTGGTTTTCCCCCGCCCCCCCATTGACTTCCTACTGCGTTTGCTAGGTGGAGGCCTATGCAACTCCACCACAACACTTTGTTTTGGCTTGCTCTTCTTATTTATGTTCAAAGGGGGAGTTTGGGTAACCAAGTTAACTGGGGTATCGGATGTCATGGATGGAGTTGTGTCTATGATCTTTTCAGGCACCATACCAGGGGTGCTTGGAATTTCCCGAAGTAAAAGGGGGAAGTCCTCAAGAGTCGGTGGATTTAAGCTATTGGGGGGGGGTACCTTCCTCTTGTGAAATAGGATACGGGATAATTTCTGTCAAGGGTCTGCTCTTCATAGATTCAATGGAGCGCCGTCGCTCCGCCCTACGTCTCTCCAGGGAGTTTTCTTTGCCCCCATCTCCTTTGGCAGATTTAAAATAATTGTCCAGCGTCCCTGTGTTGCTGCCCCCCTCCCTTGATGGAGTTTCACGTGGTGCCGGTGAGTGCATCGCCTTAGTCAGAATCAGAGATCAGCCAAGGTTGGAAGAAAAAATGTAAGGGATATGGCCCAGCCCGGCCTCCTTTGGCCCCTGACGGCCACAGACGGTCCCGCCCTTGTCCCGGGCTTCTCCGGGCGCCCTCCCGCACGCTCCCGCGCAGCTGGGCACTGAAGCTGAAAATATACTGACAAAAGAGGAAGAGGAGGAGCCTGCGGGGAGAGCGTCCCAGCTGTTAACAAATAAGGCGGGTGGGGCTGGGCGGGGCGGTCAGGGAGAGCGGGCCAGCTGTAACGGCCTGGACAACCCGGGACTCCTGGGAGACTGAGTCCGGGTTGCAGCTCGCAGCCCTGTCGCACACTCACCGCCCAGCAAGGAACAGCGTAGGTTAGCCCCCTCCTACGACGCGGGACCCGCGGAGCGGGTTCCGCTAGCTGTAGTCAAATCTGTGGAGCAGCAACAGTAGAGCAGGCGTCCTTCAGAGTCCCAGGGCAAATGGCAATCACAGCTGTTTATCAGGCGGGTGGGGCTGGGCGGGGGGGTCAGGGAGAGCGTGCCAGCTGTAACGGCCTGGACAACCCGGGACTCCTGGGAGACTGAGTCCGGGTTGCAGCTCGCAGCCCTGTCGCACACTCACCGCCCAGCAAGGAACAGCGTAGGTTAGCCCCCTCCTGCAACGCGGGACCCGCGGAGCGGGTACCGCTAGCTGTAGTCAAATCCGTGGAGCAGCAACAGTAGAGCAGGCGTCCTTCAGAGTCCCAGGGCAAATGGCAATCACAGCTGTTTATCAGGCGGGCGGGGCTGGGCGGGGCGGTCAGGGAGAGCGGGCCAGCTGTAACGGCCTGGACAACCCGGGACTCCTGGGAGACTGAGTCCGGGTTGCAGCTCGCAGCCCTGTCGCACACTCACCGCCCAGCAAGGAACAGCGTAGGTTAGCCCCCTCCTGCGACGCGGGACCCGCGGAGCGGGTTCCGCTAGTTGTAGTCAAATCCGTGGAGCAGCAACGGTAGAGCAGGCGTCCTTCAGAGTCCCAGGGCAAATGGCAATCACAGCTGTTTATCAGGCGGGTGGGGCTGGGCGGGGCGGTCAGGGAGAGCGGGCCAGCTGTAACAGCCTGGACAACCCGGGACTCCTGGGAGACTGAGTCCGGGTTGCAGCTCGCAGCCCTGTCGCACACTCACCGCCCAGCAAGGAACAGCGTAGGTTAGGCCCCTCCTGCGACGCGGGACCAACGGAGCGGGTTCCGCTAGCTGTAGTCAAATCCGTGGAGCAGCAACAGTAGAGCAGGCGTCCTTCAGAGTCCCAGGGCAAATGGCAATCACAGCTGTTTATCAGGCGGGTGGGGCTGGGCGGGGGGGTCAGGGAGAGCGGGCCAGCTGTAACGGCCTGGACAACCCGGGACTCCTGGGAGACTGAGTCCGGGTTGCAGCTCGCAGCCCTGTCGCACACTCACCGCCCAGCAAGGAACAGCGTAGGTTAGCCCCCTCCTGCAACGCGGGACCCGCGGAGCGGGTACCGCTAGCTGTAGTCAAATCCGTGGAGCAGCAACAGTAGAGCAGGCGTCCTTCAGAGTCCCAGGGCAAATGGCAATCACAGCTGTGTATCAGGCGGGCGGGGCTGGGCGGGGCGGTCAGGGAGAGCGGGCCAGCTGTAACGGCCTGGACAACCTGGGACTCCTGGGAGACTGAGTCCGGGTTGCAGCTCGCAGCCCTGTCGCACACTCACCGCCCAGCAAGGAACAGCGTAGGTTAGCCCCCTCCTGCGACGCGGGACCCGCGGAGCGGGTTCCGCTAGTTGTAGTCAAATCCATGGAGCAGCAACGGTAGAGCAGGCGTCCTTCAGAGTCCCAGGGCAAATGGCAATCACAGCTGTTTATCAGGCGGGTGGGGCTGGGCGGGGCGGTCAGGGAGAGCGGGCCAGCTGTAACAGCCTGGACAACCCGGGACTCCTGGGAGACTGAGTCCGGGTTGCAGCTCGCAGCCCTGTCGCACACTCACCGCCCAGCAAGGAACAGCGTAGGTTAGCCCCCTCCTGCGACGCGGGACCAACGGAGCGGGTTCCGCTAGCTGTAGTCAAATCCGTGGAGCAGCAACAGTAGAGCAGGCGTCCTTCAGAGTCCCAGGGCAAATGGCAATCACAGCTGTTTATCAGGCGGGTGGGGCTGGGCGGGGCGGTCAGGGAGAGCGGGCCAGCTGTAATGGCCTGGACAGCCCGGGACTCCTGGGAGACTGAGTCCGGGTTGCAGCTCGCAGCCCTGTCGCACACTCACCGCCCAGCAAGGAACAGCGTAGGTTAGCCCCCTCCTGCGACGCGGGACCCGCGGAGCGGGTTCCGCTAGCTGTAGTCAAATCCGTGGAGCAGCAACAGTAGAGCAGGCGTCCTTCAGAGTCCCCATCATATATCAGGCCAACTTCTCACACTGAGTTTTTTTTAAACAGTTGAATCGATTTTAAAAGATCTTTTTAAGATGTTTAGGATGAATCTCCTCCCTTGCACCACATTCTTTAGTAAATGTGTGGCCAGTGGTACAGTTTAGGCACATTATTTTATTTATTTTCTATTCAAACTCCACTTACTATAATACAGTACCTTTATAGTATTTGCAGTACCACATGATAGTGCACATGGTACCTCTTAGTGGTTTGGGGAGGATGCGCAGTGGCGTAACAAGGGGGGGTGACTGGTGTGGTCTGCCCTGGGCGGCACAAGTTTTGGGGACGGCAGCCTCCCACCCCCCTGTTACCTGCGGGACGCCAAAACAACCCCCCGCTCTTACACATGGCTGTGGGGCGGTGGCCGCTGGTATCACCTCCCTTACATACAGCCACAGGGACTGCCATGGGCGCCAACTAGTCTAGCTACGCTCTTGAGGATGCCTTAAAGCTATGCTGTGTAATGTAGAATGCTGAAACTGTATTCCATCACACTGCATAGCAACCCTAAATTCCAGCTCTGATTGTCTGTCAGAATGCGATAACAAAAAGATCTGACATAAATATTATAGCCTAAATACTACCTACAAAAATATTACTCAAATGGACACAGATGTTGTATTAAAAATAACACAACATTCAGAAACCTAGCTCAAGGTGTGAATATCCGTGATGCAACATACCCATGTAAACTGGTAGCAGAAGAATAATACATAATACCAATCTCTGTGAAATTATCTACTAGTAGTGCATGATGATTCAGTAAACTCTTTACCTACATTTTACTAATGGCATATTCAAGATATTTAGGTAGGATTCTTCTGCAAGGCAAATGGATCATGCAATAAGACTTCTGGGGAATTGCTCAGTAGTGGCATAACAATGTGCTTGCAGAAAGTATGTTAAATGCATTTTCTTGAGGATTAATTATTTGGGCCATTACTTTTATGTCCAAAAACAAAGCACCAGGCACTGATGGAGTTCCTACTATTCTATTCTACATAAAACTAACACCAGGAAACGGGCAAACATGTTAAAAAAAATGTTAAATGCTGCATGATAAGTAGGATTGCCTTCATCTTGGTCGAGGTCAATAATTATACCTGTGTTTAAGAAAGGGGAGAGAAATTACCCACTATGTTATAGGCCCAAATTATTAATAGACTCTGTGGTTAAGTTTATGGGCCAGGTTTTCCTCTCCTGGTTAACTTCATGGCTGGCTGATAACAAGGTGGTGTCCAACTTGCAGTATAGCTTTAGATCAAGGAGGAGCACATTAGATCAATGCCTAATTCTCCAGATTATTTTAGGGAAATACACAATAGCCAAAGGGGGAATATTATGTCTTGCCTTTATGGACTCAATGAAAGAGTGTGACAAAGTCAGTAGAAGCAAACTGTGGCTAATCCTCCTCAACATGGAGGTTGATAGAAATATAGTTAACCTTTTACATGAGTTACACAAGGAATTGCCAGCAGTAGTCATATCTGATCAGTCCGGCAATCTATCTTCAACTTTTAAGGTTCTTTGCGGGGTAAGACAGGGTTGCATCTTAGCCTCTTTATGTACCTTCTATGTAAACAATGTGGTTTAATTCAAGGACTACTTGTAAAGATATTCCTCGGGCTCGATCACTGTTAATTCCAGCACTTTTGTACGGTGACGACATGGTGATGGTAGCAAGAACAGCAGTGGGACTCCAGCAACTCCTTAAATCGATTGTCAGTTTTATGAACAGTCTAGACCTGACTAAAAACTATAGCAAATCTCGTATAATGGCCATGGGTTGCAATAATAAAGACTATAGGAAATGTTTCTTAAGGGCAGAGATATCACCAAAGTGAATGCCTTCTCATATCTTGGGGTCCTGTTTGATGATCAGGGTTTGTGGGCGCCTTTGAAGAGAGCTAAAAGGAAGGCAATGGCCTGAGTGGTTGCCTCAGTATTTGATTTTGCCTCTTGTCTGGGAGCGCATACAGTTAAGGTGCTGATTAAAATTAATCAATCTAAATGGATCTCTTTGGCTAGTTATGGTAGTGATATCTGGGGTTATGAGGAGGCCAACGTATTACAAGTTGTCCAAAATAAAATTATGATTAGCCGATTATCAGTTCCCCAATCTATAGCCTCTTATATTGTCCATAAAGAATTAGGACTGAGTTATAGCTCAGACTTGTTAGCACCCGATCTTTACTGAGATGGGTCACAATATGGCTAAATCCAGATGTGGATTTGAATAAGACTGTTTTGAAAGACTGAATATTACTTAAGAAGGAGAGTAGCACTCCTACATCAAAGCCTCATTTGCGAAACTGGGCTGCCCAGATCTATACCTGACCCCAGAAATATTTATTCGGGAGGATTTGGCATGGGTCAATAGACACTTTTTATTCACAGCCTACGCAAAGAGAGATGGGAGCGAGATTTATAAACCCTCTCTACGAGCCTATACTGCATTGAAATCTCGTATCTCAAAAGAACCCTATCTAACTGTGGTCATGAATCCTGCTCATCGTTATCTTTAATGTGATTTAGGCTAAACTCATTATATTGGCTGTTGGCAGAACCGTGTGGTGAAACAAGGATGTAAACCTAGGGCCCTGTAGTTGTGGTTCCTTTTAAGAACAAGACACTATGGGATAGATGTACGACAATTGCATTTTGCGCCTTCCGATTTGCGACTAAGTGCAAGTTGCAAACTGTGAGGTGCAAAATAAAATGTACAACAGTGTGTTTAACACTGTTTGCGATTCCCAATGGGATCGCAAATTGAAAGGGTCATTAATATTAATGAGCCTCTCGCAATTTGCAAGCCCATTGAGAATGACAGGCCCTCCCAGGGATGGTGGCCTGCTGGGCTCAGCAGACCACCATGTCTGGGACTGCTGTGAAATAAAGCAGTTTTTTTTAAATGCAGCCCGTTTTCCTTAAAGGAAAACAGGATGCATTTGAAAAAAATTAAAATGAAACATTTTCACTTAATTTTTTAAGGGCAGGCAGTGGTCCCTGGGACGCAACCAAGCCCTACGCGGGGCGGAATACGCTGGGCACTCAAACAACATATGATTAATTGTTTCCTTAGGGGCCAGACAACAGGGACACGATGACTATTCCCCCGTCTACTGTGTTGCAGCCATCAAGTACATGGCATGATAGATTAGCCCAGGAAACCTAATCTAAACCTCATTTCCCATTGGGAGGTAAAGACCATCTCTCCTCATCAGGAAACATGTATTACCACACAGTAACCACCTACACTTACTGTTTATTATCTCAGTTCCTGCCTTCTAGATAACATTGCCTTATCCCTCTAATCCCATTAAGCTATTGTTACAGCCCTGATTTCTCCACTGTTTCATCTGCCACGGGGAAGACCCCTCCATTCTCAGTCTTTCTTCCACATTCTATCAGTCATGTTTCCTGCTTTACTTTCTCCTGATCTCTCTTTTCCATGTCTTCTGCCCTTTTACCCATTCTCTGTGTTGAGGTGATCTTGTGGGTGATTATAGATTATACAAAGCAGCCTTTCACCCTTCCTCACTACTCTCCTGGTAGCACTTCCTCTCCTCATCATACATTTAATTCCAATCAGGCCTCCTGAGCTGTTCTACCTGACCTCCTAAAAAATAACTGTCCTGCCATTCTAAATTCCTTCATAAAAACAAACAGGGCACGGAATCCTTGAAGTTCTGTGTCATTTGTAAGTTTCCTGGCAGAGTAGTCTTTCAAGTGGTCCCTAAAAGCATTTTGCTTCCACCATGCCACACAAAGTTAGAAATGTGGCCAACATAAGTGGAGTATGTGCTAGTTACCAGGTAGTTGACCTGTCCGCTCCCAACAGTCAACTCAGAGCTGCTCGGCCTTTTGTCTGAAAGCTTATGGTGCTCACCGCCAGCATTTGGTTTGGAATTGTGTGGCTCTCCTGCTGAGCGGCTAAGACCCTGTGACGTCCTCTTCCAGCAGAATGCTCAGATCCTCATAACGCTTATGGCTACAAACTCAAGCTGCATGGCAATCTATGGGGATCTTAAGGGCCATGGTCTGCCTTACCAATAGTCAATTCAGAGTTCCATGGCTGTTTGACGTGATGCTCACGGCTTGGAATGCCAGCTGCAAGGAGTCAGTTCAGAGTTGCACAGCATTTTGGCTAGGAGCGCAGAGCCCGTGGTGTGTTGCCAGGTGCATAGGTCTGCATGAGATGGGTAAGGGGTGCTCAGGACTGTTGTATTTCTATCTAGGACCCTAATTCGATATTCCCGATTCATGCCCTCATGTGGTTATAACAAATAGTATCCTTATAAAGGCATAAGAATCATATCCATATTTAGTAATAGCCCATGCAGTACAAAACACGGCAAGGCTACTCCCATAGACTCCTAGAAAGCACAACGCGTTCTTTAAACAAACCAAGCCTCCAGCAGCCCGGGAATTCCCCCTGCTTTTGTTTTGACTGTTAGTTCTTAGTGACGTCTTATGTCCAACCTTATGTCAAACCCGGCACCTTTCAGGTATAAATATACCAACGTTGCCTTAAGCAAAAACACGGTGGTGTGGAGCAGAGCGGCTATCTACTTATCCGAAGCCCAGCAGATGCGAGAGCCGAAGGAAGCCGCCCCTCCCCTTTGACGCGCTGGAGAAGCTGCCTTTTCTCACGCCGAGAAATCCAGCTCCGGTGTTCCCAAGTCACCTTCGCGGGTTGCTGGGAGATCGAGTCCTGAGCAGCGAGATACAAGACCTCCTTCATTCTATAACCAAGGTACGGAGCTGATTAAAACCTTAGAGAGAATTCTTGATTCCGATACTTGGCAAAAACCTAACATAACTTAAGACTGCAACTTACTTACTGCTTCCCACGTATTAGGCTTAGGTCAGGTACACCAGGGTAGGCGTATCTTAGAAGCACCAGTTGAGTTTGTTAGTCAATGTTTTCATGTATGTATATATTTTATCAATTTTAAAGTATCAAATGGCTAAGAAACCATATCAATGCTTTCACAGTATTATTTCCTAATACTACTTTTACTGTACGCACTTTACTTTATGATAAGTATTGCAATTGTGGCAATTCATATCTCTTGCATGAGAAAGAAGACTGCTCAATAAAATAACACCTTTTATTGAAAACGCCCGTCTCTATTTCTCTGCACTCTGGTGAAATTAAGCATGCACTATTGACTGAGTGAAATAGCTGTCTATTGTGTTCACACGACTCTAGAGATACACTCTTTATTCTGATGGAGCAAAGTTGTCATGTTTATGCGGTTGTCAGAAACTAATCCCTTCTTGTCTAAATCAGGACGGTTAACCCTTTCCTGAACATTCGATGGCAAAACTAATTAAGTCTAACATAGTCAGTAGAGACCTAGATGACCTCAGTCCTACGTCTACACTGCTGTTTATGTTATTCCAATGCGCAGAGCCTATTGGGAATATAGGAACTACACTACATGGCGCCCAACGTTTGGTAAGGCGATAATCTAATGCAAGACACTAGAGTAACTCAGTCATGCTTTTCACACAGACCCCTTTCTCCCGTAAAAACTCCAATAGACGTCTGGAGTGGGTGAAAGGTTAATATCCGCCGAAACTTAGTAGGATGAGAATCCTATGTATTTGTTTTTGGTATAGTCAACGTTGAAGGATACAGTGTTCCAAAATATTGTGCACCTAATCTTTGTTTCCTTGAAACTTGCTCTGCAACAAAAGCATTTTTAGTCAATAAAATGACGGAAAGTGAAGAAGAAAGAGATAGAGAAGCATTAGCAACTCAACTCTTAGCGGAAGACACAAGTCTCCAGCAAGATGACCCGAATGCTATAATCATTCCGGTCAATATAAGAAAAACTATAACTCTTAAACTTATAGAAAATGGACTATCACCAAGAGGTGGTACGGTCATATTTGTGATAGAGGCACATGAGCATCGGCAGACAGAGGTATTCTATTCATGGATACATTTTCCAGCAGCACACGCTGTGACAAAAGATTTCCACTAATACAAAATAGAGGAACCTCCGGATGTATACACTCCTTTCGAGGAAGTTGAAATCCCACTAACTTACCAAGAGCACCTGCTCTGGTTTAAAGGCGCCCTAAAACATCAAAATCACATCACCAGGCACGGTCCGCTAGGTAGACCACGAGCCACGTGGCCGGTTCTAGCCAGCTACACACCACACCCAGACATTGATAAAATGTCGGACCGGGAACTTTTAGCTCAGCTAAAACTTTTAATGAAAATACATAGACAATTGGTCCAATATGTCATGCAGACTTCAACAGTCCAACCAGCAATTAACATCCCACAACTGACCACTCATCAGGGGAATACAAACAAAATTACACCACAGAACATACAATCATGTCTTGGTAAAACACTCATAAAACGGGAACAAATTCCATTCTGGTTAGCTCAAAAAATAACTCAAATACTACACCTCATGAAAAAAACAGAATTCTGACTATCTGCCTCCCAATGGGGGTCGCACCACATGTGGAGGGCTGTGGCACTTGGGGCACGGTCTTTGCTTCCATCTACACAAAAACACATGGTGTTCCGTCTATGGGGGTCATACCAGATGTAGTAAGACAAATTCAGAACGAATACGTTCCAGAACCCGCTTTAACTCTGGGTATGAAATTACTAAAATACTTTAAGCAGGTCTCTGCTATAATATTAGCCAACATAAAAGGAGAAGCAGCATGTGTGGCAATCTGCCAGAAATTGAAGGAGACAGATATAACAGACCAACCATTTGAACTTGCCAGAATCATAGAAAAGTCCTATGAAGAACTAGGAAGAGATAGTTTGGGTGGGAAACCAATAAAACCCCAACTAACTGAAAATCCTGAAAAAACATTTATTAAAAATAATCTAAACACTCCAAAAAAGAGTTGGGATGGTAATAAACAATCCACTCCCAAGGAAAAACGATTCCAGTCCAGAGGAAGGTCTCCTCAACGGAGAGAAAGATCTCCTGGCCGAGGAGGCAAGTCTCCCCAAAGGGAACCCTTTGAAAAAATATATAATCTTAGAGATAGGGATAAATTGAAAAAACCTGATAGATATCAAGATATTGATACACGTCCCTCTCGCTCGTTTCAGACTTCCTCACAGAAATCGGAAAGAAGAGGACAGTCAGAACACAAGGAAGAGCACGTCAAGTCCAAAGACAAAGAACCAGCTCATCAAAGTAAAAAATCACAATTTCCCAGAAATAAGGTAGCAAGTATTAAAATTAAACATGCCGAGGATTCTGAGGACAACACTGAAAAACGGAGAGTGGGCCCAGACAATGCTAGACAGCGCAGCAGAAGTGACCATAGCTCGCAAGATCCTGATGAATCTTCTGGAGACAGTGGACACAAATGAATAAATTCAGGTGGAAACTGCAGACACACGAGTTAGCGTACCCCATAAACTATATGAAATAACATTACGTATAGAGGGAGATAAAACTAGGAAAATAAAAGGTCTCTTTTGGGAGAATCTTTCTAAAGGCTATGACATCCTGTTAGCTGAAAAAGACTGGCCACCAGAGTTTGTCAGGGAGTGCCCTCATGGCGAAGAAATGATTATGCCTGCCTTCTCAAATCATATTCAAATTCATAAAAAATACACATTCGCAAGAAAATTGGCAGTGGCCCAAGCCCCTGCATTATACAAAAATCATGTAGGATGGGATGAGGACTCTCCTCACCACAAAATCCAGTTAAAAAATCAACCCACTGCACAAAGGCAGTACAGTACCCAGTTAAACAAGAAGCTAAAAAGCAAGTCAGGGAGATCTTAGATCAACTTGAATATCAAGGGGTGATTGAAACATGCACCTCACAAATGAACAATCCGTTGTTTCCTGTCTTCAAGCCAGACGATTCATATCGTCTAGTTTTGGACTACAGACATTTAAACTCCTGCTGCAAAACCTTTACAGTACAAAACTCTCACAGTGCAGCACAAATGAACAACATCGTGCACAAAAAAATTAAAACGACATTAGATATCTCTAATGGATTCTTCTGTCAAAGCATTGCACCTGAAAGCAGGTATTTGACCGCTTTCTCAATAATGGGTTCGCAAAAACAATTTTGCCGACTCCCACAGGGATTCAAGAATGGCCCAGGATTATTCTCAGCAAGGGTAACAGAATTACTACAAATATATGATGATGTGGCATTATCATATGTCGATGACATCTATCTTACAGACGATGACCTGGAGACTCACTTAAAAAAAGTGAACACCATAATTCTTGGGTTCGCATCAGAGGGTTACAAATTCAACTTTAAAAAGTCAAGAATTGCCCATCTAACAGTCCTATTTTTAGGATATGAATTATCAAGTGAAGGCAAAACCCTGGCAGACAACTTCTTAGAGAAGTGTGCAGTACTCCAAGCACTAAAAACGCTGAAAAATTTACAATCAATACTAGGCTTCCTGAATTTCGGAAGAACATACATTCTAAATTATGCAGAGAGGGTTAAACCTCTCTATGAACTAATAAAACCTGATTTCAAACCAATACATTGGACTCAAAAACACACATAAATTTTGAGATCATTACAGACAGACATGTTAACTAAAACAAAACTGCAAACACGCGAAAACGTATGCAAACTTGTAATCCGAGTCATCCTAGGAAGATGCGGATTCACATACCTGACCTCTAATGAGGGAGAAACGGTACCTATAGCTTACATATCACATTTGTATACTCAAGCTGAAATGAAATTCAGCTCTACAGAAAAAATTCTGACAGCGGTTCAAAGTGCTGTGGCAAAAGAAAGAGCCCTGGCACAAAGTAAACAAATAATAATCGTTGCACCAGTACCTGCCCTAGAACCAGTAACAAGGGCAAGCATTCCGAATGCTAAAGCTCTACATCCAAGATGGATACAATGGGTTAATTCTCTTGCTGCAACAGACGTAGTATACGAATTCGATCCTAATTTAAAAACACAAGAATTTCTCCAATATGAATACGAATGTCCTCTGCCGACCGAAATCCTGCCTCTGGAACATTACAGCTGTATAATATATACAGACGGATCAGCACAACCCGCAGTTGGGGGTAAACAAGCATATAGTGCTGCGTGCGCGATCGTTAAAGGTCATTGGCATGAAGGAAAATTTAGACCGCTGATCACTAAAACCCAATCTCTTGGAGATTGTACAGCTCAGCGAGCTGAACTTCTGGCATTTAAGATGGCGCTTGAAAATACCGATCACGAATTCCCTACACTAATAGTGTGTGATTCATATTACTGCGTTCATTCTTACAATGAATACTTGCAGAACTGGGTTCAAAACGGCTTTAAAGATGCAAAAGGTGGCACAATCAAGCATAAAACGCTTTGGGAACAAGTAGTTCTTTTACAGGAAGAACTACAAAAGACTCACGTGATACATACACTGAGTCATCAACGTGATGGCGTTCACGTTGCGGGGAATTCATTGGCTGATGAAGCCGCGAAGGGAGCTGTGCAAACGGCTTCCGTAGCTGCTATCACCCGGTCAAAAACAAAAATAGACAGCGATAAAATGCAAGCTGTCGGTGCTTCTGAGGAAAATTAAATTTTGGCCATGTTGTGTTCCCTAGCGCGTACCCCACCGACTCCATGTACCAGCTTAAAGTGCATGTAACTTCCCTCCTGTGCCAGCTATGAAGACGCAAATACATTTGCGTCCACCGTTAACTTGTCCTCTTTCAGATCCACCATGAATGGATTATGTAGTCCGTTCCTAAGTATGCTATGCCACCGTCTTTTTGTAGTACACTTTTCATATTTTTCCTGCTCTAGCAAGAGTAGGCCCTGAATACTGCCATCTGAACCTCTTTTGTGGCTCCTGACTCTGCCCAGGCTACCTCTGTACTCGTGAACTCTGTCCTACTTTCAGTGCGGCCCCTCGCGCTCAGCTCAAGCCTGCTTTCTGCCAAGACTGACTATAACCTTCGAGTTATCTGTTCCGCTCCCCGAGAATACATTCCTGCCTACTAGATCCTGTAAACATCCTCCCCAGCTGCAGAGCCAAAGGGCCGACCTGTCTTAATGCAAGTAAATCATAGCCTCTGTTGCCATGCTTCCATGGAAGGCCCCGTGCCCCACGCTTCACATGTAGACACTCAGGCGCTCATACACGCATCCACAGTTAGCATAGAATAGCTTCTGCCCTAGAGACCTTTCCGCCCAGATAGTATAGTTCCTAAACATCAGATATCAGATATGATAGAAGTACAAGTTGATCTGACATGCCAGACTTCTGTCTCTTTCCGTCAGTGTAAATGTCAAAGTCCCCTGCACCCCGTCAATCACACGTCATGCAGCTGCGCGCGCATCCAAGCTTCCGATTTCTGCTGACATTGCAACATTCTGTTAGCACCACCCCTTGGTGCCACCCACTCGCGTCACCTATCAGTGACGTTTCTAGCACACACCTCTGTTCACGCCTAGTTTACGCCTCTTGATGATGTATTGGTATCACGTGTATAATGTTATCTTGTCTTCTCTCAGCTGTTACGCCTCTTACATTGAATCTTATGGTATAAATCAAGTATATAAGCTATGTATTGTCAATAAACGACAGCGCGCTCATCTATCCCTTCTGACACCCCTGTGGTGGTCAGAACATGATATCCTGATTCCTTTATGAGGAATAAAACCCTTAGAAACTCTAACACCACGGACTCTGTTTTCTTTCATTCTGATTGAGTTATCATTGATTAAGTACTTACCTGCATAGAAATTAAGAGAGTAAATTAATTATTTACGTCATTTTGGCGCCCGAATAGGGACCCCTCCCCCACCTCACGCGCCGGTTGGTGCGTTGCAAACTCTGTCCCCTGCCATCAGTTAGACGGAACACACGTGTACTGGCAGGATTTCCTGCATCTCCCTCTGACCCACGGAGGTGACGAAGACTGCGATCAGTGCCCAGACGAGGCGGTGAGGAGTGCGGAGGATCCCGACCAGAGCCCAGCCGAAAGAAGCAAGGTCCGAGGTGTGAAGAGGCCCACCAGTTTTCCGAAGTTTTCCGAAGTTTTCCGAAGTTTTCCGAAGTTTTCCGAAGTTCCGAGTCGAGTCCAGTCGAGTTTTCCGAGGCCTTCTGTTTCCGTGCTTCCCGGTGAGTACCATCGCTGGGTCGTATCTAGACGGGTTTGGGTACGCAAGTCCGGTCTGCACTGTTTCTAGGCAGTGTATCTGTACTGTTTAGCAGTATATCAAGTATTCCGAATTTCTGCACTGTTACACCAGTGTATCCGTACTGTTGAGCAGTACATCCAGTATAGGGGGGTAGTTATCTATGTCTTCAATGTTTTTTATGTGATTAATGTTGTGGTATGAATGTGACTGTTTAATTGTGTATTATTGTGTTTCTTGTATCAACTAACTGTAAACTCGTATTAAGGAATAAAGATCTAGCGTTCAGTAATAAGTAAGCAAGATGCCGTTCTTCAACAAGTTAAAACAGATAGGAACTAGGAAAGGGTTACTGGAGGAAGAAATTCCTATCCCCCCTAGGGACACTCCAGGCAATTTTATGTATCAGAAACATGGCATAGATGCCATATTATATCTAGATTTATGGGCCGATTACACCAAACACTTAGACGAAAGACACAGATGGCCTGTTACCGGAACGTGGGATGCCGAGTGCATCATGAGGGTAGAAGAAGCGTTATGGAAAAAGAAAGCCAGACAATCTCAGAAGGACGCCATAGAATTTTGGCGTAAGGAATCACGAAAGCGTGCTGACAAAGCACTCCGTAGAGAGGATAGACTTAAAGAATCAGATAAAGAACAAGAAAACGAATTAGTTACTGAAGGGATCCGAGTAAAAACAGAACAAATAGACCGTGCCCGAAATAATCTTGTAAACGGTATGTATCTCGCAGCAGATGGCACATCTGAAACTGAATCAGAGATACCGAAAAACTTACCGACACCATTAGTTCCAACTAAAGTAATGCATAAAACTACTAAAGACATATTCCTAAATTCATATTTAGAGGATGTAGCACCAGCTTATACCAATCTGCCTGTTCGTGCCCTGCCTACTGACAGGGATGGGGGTGGCACTACGCCCCCGGATCCGGTTCCGCCGGTACCGCGACAGACCTCCCCTGTTCCGCCAGCTCCGCCACTTCCTGCACTCAAGACTGACCTACCGAAACCAATACTACCTGATCTTACTAAAAGACAAATTCAAGTCCAGATACAGACTCCGCGGAGAGATAATACCCAAGCATCCGCCTCAGGAGGTGCAACTGGGGGCCCTCAGACCCCGCCATTGACACACAGACTCAATTTAAGGGACACGCAGAATCCTTTCCAGTCTCCCCACTCGACGCGTCTTGACGCATTTAAAGAGAAAATGTCAGTTTGCAGATATGATCCAGTCCCCGGAAGAACCGATCTAATGATATTAGCATCACTTCGATTAAGATCTGCCACCGATAGCTTGCTATGCTATGTAGGAATGAAGGAAGTCCTCGACAGATTATATAAGTTTATACGCACAGGGGAAGACCCTGATAGTGTTAAAGATGCCATGCATAAACAGAAAGTTGACATTCAAGCACAGATATTACGATTTTTTATAAATTGTGTAATAAGAGAACGAGACAGGCCCGGGACAGATCAAAGTGAATTGGACGCATTAAACAAGTGGGGTCAAAATATAGCCGACGGAAAGCATGATAAGGGGGCTTGCATAGCCAGTATGTCCCAGAAAATTAGAAAGGCAGTATTGACTGCACACCAGGAAGGGAATGATAAAGCTTCCTCCGAGGAGGAAGATGAACATGAAACATCAGGAAAGTCTACAGACACTATAGCGTATGTAGGTAGGGGAGCCTACCTTAGGAAAGGTGTCCGTCCAGAAAGCAAGAGAGTTTTTCTCTCTGAGTTAACAAATCCGAATTCTTCTGAACATCAGTTCCAGGAAACTGATAAAAGGCTTCGAGACCGAATGGGGTACCATGTACTTAATTCTATGGATGAACAGGAATTAGCCCGGTCAGCTGTATTATGGGCCGAGAACCCAGACATGTATAATGATGACACGTTAGTGCAGACATTCTTGAACCTTTCCCCGGAAGAGCAGAAAATAGCAGGTGAATATATGATTCAGCACCTCCTCATCAAGTTCAGAAACCATCATTCTGATCCAGGTCCCTTACACGAAACATTAGAAGCACTACTCATGGATAGATGGAGAGGTTTCAGTACCAAATTAATACAAATAATTCTAGAACAACGACGTAAGTATTACACCTTCCTAAGCTCTGAATATGTTCCCGCCCCGCCTCCAGAAAGAAAAACGTACCACATGCAATGCGGTGGTGGCATTGAAAGTCAGAACCCCTTACGAGAAGTACACCCAGTTATGGGTGCGGACCAACGCTTGAAGCGTGTGTATGTTCACACACCACTGACTAAGTTAGAACTGTTAGAAATGAAGAAATTAGTTCCGTGCCATGATAAAGACCCTGCAGGTTTTCACAGAGAGCTCAAAGACATGTTACTGATGGGAGATTACACGTATGATGATATTATGAAAATGTTAAAAGTACTGTTGCCCACGGGCATTTACGAGAAATTAAAGGAAAAGGATTGGGAGGTGGGAGAGTCAAAGATAGCATGGGCAGAAATAGAAGACGAAGAAAGCAAACGAGTGCCAGGGTTAGGCCTTGGGGATAAGACCAAAGCATTACCAGGTTTAATAGTACAGGTTTTGCCAAGATTATTGACAACTAGAAAGGAAGATTGGGACGCAATCTCGTCCTGTAAACAGAAACAAGATGAAGATACTAGCGACTTTTATTCAAGATTTGAGAAATGTTTCATCATCAATAGTGGCCTAAAGGTTAGCAGCGAGTCATATCCACACCTTTTTGTAACAAAATTAGTCGAGAACGCCCTACCATTAGTTAAAAATAGAGTGTACAAAGTTGAAAGTACTTGGCAAGCAAATACGCCATCACAGATGTTACAAATGTTACAATATCACCAGAACAGAATTAGGGAAGAACAAGATCAGGAACAGAAACGTATGAAAGACACGAAAATGAAAATGCTAGTAGCACAAACGATTCCAGCCGACGGTCATAGAAAAGGTGGGGCCCAGACCAATCATTCTGCCGCTCCCGTTAAAGGGATATGTAATTATTGCAAGCAGCCAGGTCACTACGTACATGAATGTCCAGTCCTGAAACATAACATCGAGACAGGTAAAACTAAAGAAAGACCGCGTCCGCCTAGACATGAACAGGGTCATCAACAGACCTCACAGAACGAACAGCCAATGCAGAATACACAGCCTATGCATGATCAGTCCCATACAGTACAGACAGTAGCAGTACCGCAGCCACAGCATGCTCAGACACAGCCCGCTGCCGCAACTCGGCAAGTCTCACAACAGATGTACCAGTATGCCCAGTCGGCATATCCAGATTATCAGCGTTATACATGAAACAGCCTAGGGAGGGAAAGTGATTTGCCTCTTATTGAAATTCCTGTAGATCAAGAAGGTCCTTATGTACACAGTCACGTATTAGGAAAAGACAGAAAGTTTTTAATTGACACAGGGGCAAGTCGCACTACTATCAGTCACAATGAAGTCCCAGGGGCACCCCTCTCAGGCTCACAGAATGTTTCCCTTGGTTTTTCAGGACAGCCTATTGTAAATGAAGTATCAGAACCAGTACCACTAGCTGTGGGTCCATTATCTCGAGTTACAGATTTGTTACTTACGAAATCATGTCCAGAAAATCTGTTAGGAATTAAAACACTGAAGGCTCTAGGAGCTATAATATGCTGTTCCCCGGAGGGAGTCAGACTCTTTCTACGGGATTTCAAGGGTCATTATGTTCTACGTGATTTTGATGTCAGATTGAAAAATGTACCAGATCACTTATGGGCAAAAGGCCCAGCTGATGTAGGTTGTATGCATATCACACCATACCGTGTTACACTCAAGACAGGAGTTGTTTTACCCAGAATCAGACAATACAAGTTACCACCCGATGCTGTAGTGGCTTTACTGAAAATCATTGAAGAGCTTATTGCCCAGGGAGTGGTCGTAGAGACCGACTCCAATATCTGTAATTCACCCATCATTCCAATTCTTAAACGTACAGACCGCAATGCACCGCCAGTATACCGGCTGGTGATTGATCTTCGAGAACTGAACAAATGCATTGTACCACAGTACCCTGTGGTCCCCGATATCTCTTCCCTATTGACTGCTATTGATTCAGAAGCAACGTTCTTTACCGTAATCGATCTCAAGAACGCTTTCTTCAGTGTACCTATTGATCCGGAGAGCCAATATCTCTTCGGATTCAGTTTAAATGGACGAAGTTTCAAATTTTCCCGCGCACCTCAAGGATTTACAGAAAGCCCCAGCATCTATAGTCAAGCACTGAAAAGACAACTAGATTGTATTCAAATGCCAGTTAATACCGCCTTACTGCAATACGTCGATGATCTATTGATCACCGCACGAAGTGAGCCCGAATGTGAACAAGCATCACTAACAGTTTTGCATTTCCTAGCCGACAAGGGACACAAGGTGTCTCCTTCGAAGCTTCAATTCTGTGTTCAGCAAGTTGTGTACTTGGGTCACTTGCTGTCCAAAGTGGGGAGACAGCTCACTCCCGATCGCATTCAGTTAATTGTAAACATGCCACGACCCCAGACACAAAAGGAAGTGCGGGCCTTCATAGGCCTCACCTCGTACTGCAGACAATGGATTCCTCAATATGCCTTTCTAGCTAAACCACTCATCCAGTTAACGACACAGGAGGCTGCAACTTCCATTGCCCTCCCTTGAACTCAGGAACATACACAAGCCTTTGAGGAATTAAAGAAAGCATTATGCCAAGCACCAGTTTTAGCGACACCATGTTACAGCAAACCGTTTACACTTTTTGTTACAGAACGTGACGGTACAGCATTGTCTGTCCTCACTCAAGATCAAGCAGGTTCACATAAGCCTTGCGCTTATTTTTCAAGTACATTGGATTCAGTAGCCCAGGCACTCCCTGCATGTTTAAAGTCAGTAGCAGCAACAGCGTTAGCAATCAGACAAAGCGACTCAATTGTTCTAGGTCATCAGTTAACAGTACAAGTTCCACATTCTGTAGAGGTTCTGTTAAACAGAACCCAGACTCAACACTTGACTATAGCACGACTGACAGGTTACGAATTGACATTATTCCAGCCACACATAGAAATCAGACGCTGCAGTATCTTGAACCCAGCAACACTGTTACCTACAGTTATGACAGATCCAGCTCCACATGATTGTATAGAGATCATTAATGCAGTAACAAAACCCCGACGAGATTTAACAGATGTTCCATTGACAAATCCAGACCTGACACTTTATGTGGATGGTTCATGCATGAGAACAAGTACAGGAGAGTTAGTGGCCGCGTATGCAGTGACCACTGAAACAGAAGTTAAAGAAACACATCGTATTGATACACTGTCTGCTCAAGCAGCAGAGCTCATTGCTCTGACCCGAGCCTGTATTCTAGCCAAGAACAGAAATGTTAACATATACACTGATTCCCGTTATGCGTTCGGAGTCGTACACGACTTCGGCATGCTCTGGCAGGAACGAGGTTTCCTGACCTCTCATGGTACAAAGATACAGCATGGTCCTCTCATTCAAGCACTGTTAGAAGCAATACATCTGCCTTCAGCCATATCAGTCATGAAGTGTAAAGCACATACTAAAGCCACAGATTCTGTTTCCCAGGGTAACGACCTGGCAGATCAGACAGCAAAACATACAGCACTGACTCACACTCAGACAACTGACACGACAAAGACAACAGATCCGACAAATTGTATGACAGTCAGAGATCCCACACTAGATGTTATTGACATTCAGACACATGCTACTGCAGACGAAATAAAGAAATGGATCGAACTAGGAGGGATCCAGACAGATCAAGGTTGGATGACGAAGGGAAAATCTACATGGTTTCTCCCTGACTCTATGGTTCAAGTCATGATAAATACAGCACATAGTCCTGCCCACCTAGGAGAGAAAGCAATGCTAGACGGTTTACAAAATCTCTGGAACAATAAACACTTACGAGCAGCAGCAAAACAGAAAGTGCGTACTTGCATGATCTGTTGTCAGTTCAATCCAGGTAAAAGCGTCCCTGTAGAGCAAGGTGGATTTCATCCTCCCGATCACCCTTTTGAAGTCCTCCAGATGGATTATATCCAGATGGACCGTTGTCGAGGATTTAAATATGTTCTCGTAGTTGTCTGTGCTCTGTCCCGCTGGACCGAAGCATACCCAGTCCCAGATTATACTGCTCCGACCACTGCCAAACAGTTGGTTCGTGAATTCTTCCCACGATACGGCATGCCTCGTGTCGTGTACTCAGATAACGGTCAGCCATTCTCGTCTGCCTTAATGAAAGAAGTTTCCTTGTTACTGGGATACCAGTGGAAGTTCCATTGTGTCCGACATCCAGAAGCCGCAGGCCTTGTAGAAAGGCATAATCAGACATTAAAGATCCGCCTTGCCAAAATATGTCAGGAAAAAGGGGTCGACTGGATAGTCGCCCTGCCAGTGGCACTATTCTATATGAGAATGGTCGCCCATTCGAGATCAGGGCTATCTCCGTACGAAGTGGTCTTTGGCAGACCACCGAATATGTGGGGGACGCCCATTCCTAAAAAGATTACTGATGTTGATTCTAATATGTTGACAGATTACCTTGCCTCCTTGATGTCTGCACTCCAATCATGTCGTTCACAGGTTGCCGCAGCCTTCCCTGACAACACTGATGTGAAGCCGCATGACGTCCGCCCCGGGGATGTTGTCCTAGTTCGCAACTTCGACAGGAAAAGTCCGTTGGAGCCCCGCTGGAAGTCTCCGAAGACCGTTCTTCTTACCACAAGGACCGCAGTCAAATTGGAAGGCAGAAAGGGATGGGTCCACCTAAGCCATATCAAAACATTCCCAGGACTGAAACCGGAACAAGACTCACCCACCCCCACCAAAGACTGTGTTACCAAAGACTTTACCGAATCCAAACGAGAAAAAACTCCTCAAGAACAATACCGCATGAAATTACGATCTAGCAAGTCAGACAGTTTAATTGTTTAAGTCCTCCCCTAGGTGAATCGGTTAAATAGTTTCTGACATGTATCCCCTAGATCGAGTTAGAGAGAGAGAAGAAAAGAAACGCACATATTGCAAATCACTTCGTAGTCACTGCATAGTGACACTAATAATCATGTTTATTCTCAGTGTTTTAATTATTATTGCTAGCGTCTTATTACCTATCTACTATCCTATTTTCAAGCGTGAACAATCTGCTTACAATGTCTCTGCTGAACACACTTTTAGTGAGTTACCTCCTCATGAGCTTTCCTACAGACTCGCGCTGCGCAACAATACTTTCATTAGTATGTTACATCATTCTCATCAAACTAACAATGCTACAAATTGCTGGATATGTGGCCGACTCCCCCCCTACCAGAATTACAAGGGAGCCCTGCCTCTCTTTCCGTATCCGTTCACTCATAATGGCTCCTGTGGAGCATGGTTTAAGATAATTAATTCTTTAGATCCTGATATTGCTGTTTTCGATGGGGGTTGGGTTTGGGGAAACCTGAACTTGGTCCTACTAGACGTCTGTTACCCAGATAAGGAGGGACTTCCCACTAGAATAGGAACTGATCTAGAAAATGAGGTATATGGATTAGGTAATTATACAATTAGCCTTATGATTCTTACTGTCGAATCCGAAGCCACACCCGTTCTGCCCATTATGTCAGTACTGCCAGTCACTGGTGAATTATGTATCAAGAAGAAAGGTTCAATACACTTAGGTCATAGTAAATGCACTACTGTGGTCGAATTCAGTGATGATGGTAAATCATCTTTCAAAGCTATCAGTCATTCTTACTTTGTTTGTGGTCATACCGCATACATTCGTCTACCTCCAGATTGGGATGGTACCTGTTACATTGCATTCCTTCTGCCACCTGTTTTTCTAGCTCCTCCTGATTACCATAGAAATAGCAATCTAGTAAAGAATAGGCCCAGAAGAGATGCCCCACTTGTCGACTACACAGAAACGGCATGGGAACAGTACACTGACTTTAATAAAGGATTCTTTTTCTTTTTAGGACCTGTTCAGAATAGTAAATTAATACGCAGATTAACTAGAACACTTGAAGCCGTAGTAAATGAAACTACCTCCGCCTTAGGTAACTTAACAGAAGAGCAGTCCGCTATGCGGGTTGTTGTCCTTCAGAATCGTCTTGTAATTGACGTCATCTTGGCAGATAGAGGTGGAGCCTGTAAGGTCATCGGGTCAAGCTGCTGTGTTTTCATTCCACAAAATGCACCATCTGTATATCAAGCTATCACCCGTCTTCATAAAATTGCAAATCAGATACATCAGAATCCAGGCACCTGGACTTGGTCCGGTTGGTTCTGGACAACGTTAACAGCTTGGGGATGGAAGATCCTATCCTTCCTAGGCATTGGCCTAGTCCTAGTATTCAGTTGCTGCCTGTGCCTGCAGTGTGGGCCAGCGATTTGTGGACTGTGTGCCACTTCTTGTATTGAACATTCCAGTTTCCTCTCAAAACGTAACCGAAAGAAAGAAGAACAAATGATGTTACAAGAACAGACTGATCGATTCATGAGGATCGATATTTCATGAAGGGTCCGTAGGGAACAAGGAGGGAATGAGGAAAATTAAATTTTGGCCATGTTGTGTTCCCTAGCGCGTACCCCACCGACTCCATGTACCAGCTTAAAGTGCATGTAACTTCCCTCCTGTGCCAGCTATGAAGACGCAAATACATTTGCGTCCACCGTTAACTTGTCCTCTTTCAGATCCACCATGAATGGATTATGTAGTCCGTTCCTAAGTATGCTATGCCACCGTCTTTTTGTAGTACACTTTTCATATTTTTCCTGCTCTAGCAAGAGTAGGCCCTGAATTCCTGCCATCTGAACCTCTTTTGTGGCTCCTGACTCTGCCCAGGCTACCTCTGTACTCGTGAACTCTGTCCTACTTTCAGCGCGGCCCCTCGCGCTCAGCTCAAGCCTGCTTTCTGCCAAGACTGACTATAACCTTCGAGTTATCTGTTCCGCTCCCCGAGAATACATTCCTGCCTACTAGATCCTGTAAACATCCTCCCCAGCTGCAGAGCCAAAGGGCCGACCTGTCTTAATGCAAGTAAATCATAGCCTCTGTTGCCATGCTTCCATGGAAGGCCCCGTGCCCCACGCTTCACATGTAGACACTCAGGCGCTCATACACGCATCCACAGTTAGCATAGAATAGCTTCTGCCCTAGAGACCTTTCCGCCCAGATAGTATAGTTCCTAAACATCAGATATCAGATATGATAGAAGTACAAGTTGATCTGACATGCCAGACTTCTGTCTCTTTCCGTCAGTGTAAATGTCAAAGTCCCCTGCACCCCGTCAATCACACGTCATGCAGCTGCGCGCGCATCCAAGCTTCCGATTTCTGCTGACATTGCAACATTCTGTTAGCACCACCCCTTGGTGCCACCCACTCGCGTCACCTATCAGTGACGTTTCTAGCACACACCTCTGTTCACGCCTAGTTTACGCCTCTTGATGATGTATTGGTATCACGTGTATAATGTTATCTTGTCTTCTCTCAGCTGTTACGCCTCTTACATTGAATCTTATGGTATAAATCAAGTATATAAGCTATGTATTGTCAATAAACGACAGCGCGCTCATCTATCCCTTCTGACACCCCTGTGGTGGTCAGAACATGATATCCTGATTCCTTTATGAGGAATAAAACCCTTAGAAACTCTAACACCACGGACTCTGTTTTCTTTCATTCTGATTGAGTTATCATTGATTAAGTACTTACCTGCATAGAAATTAAGAGAGTAAATTAATTATTTACGTCACTTCAGTAAAAGATGATTAAAAAACACTCCCGAAAGGCATTCCAGTAAAATATTCATACATAACTGATGGAAATAACGTTCCATTTGCTCAAATCCCTGGAGTGGGGGATAGGGCAATTCCAAACATGGAACACAGATTAGGACTTTTAGCGGCACACGAAGGGCTAGCTTCGGCACATGCTGGTATTTCCGCCACAACAGCGTTATTAAAACAGAGATATTGGTGGCCACGCTTGAGAAAACAAACTAAGAACTATGTTCAAGAATGTGAAATATGCCAAAGAATGAAAGTATCAACTGTGAAACGACCAGCGCATATGCTCCTTCTAATCTCAGATAAACCATTAGCCTGTGTTTACCTGGAACACTGTGGTCCCTTACAAAGGGATGGCAACTATAAATATATCATGGTCGCAGTGGATTCCTGCACGAGATTCATTTGGATGTGGCCCCAGCGCTTGGCTGACGCCAGAACTGTTATAAAAGATTTGCGAGTCTTTATCGGCACATACGCAATTGGCATGCTACATTCTGACCAGGGTCCTGCGTTTAGGTCTCGAGCTTACAAAGAAGCCATGACCAGCATGGGCATTGCATTGAGGTACTCTTCCCCCTTCCATCCTGAGGGAAATGCGGTAGTGGAAAGAAAAAACCGTGATATAAAGCAATCTATAACAGCGAGGGTATTAGGTTCGGGTGATGGGTGGGTCAAACATCTAATAAGTGTCCAACGTAGTCTTAATAACATGCCAAGAAATTCTCTAGGAGGTATCAGTCCGTACGAACTTTTGTTTGGTACTAGAATGATTATCCAGGATCTGGATTGTCAAACTTCAGTGGCAGAAGAAAAAACTTTTGATATCAAAGATCGTTTGGCTGTTTTACAGGACTTAAATGAAACAAGAAAAAGTCTAAGTTACATAAAGTTTAAGCCAACAACCACTGAAGAACCACCTGTCCCAGCAAGGCCTGTCTGGATTCCAAAGATTGGGGATCTGGTCAGAGAAAAGATCGCGGTGAAGAAGGAATTTGGGCCTTCTTACAGAAAATCAGTATCTGTCTTAGCTGTCAGCGGAACAAGATCAGTAGTACTACCGCCACTTGCTGGTAAAAAGGAAAACAGAATTGTTTCCATCGATCTGGTGAAACCACAAACATGTGGCCGATAATAAATAGCAGGCCCAGTGGATTACCAAGAAATAGCAGAAGACCAAACTTTGCTAAGATCCAAGAGGTTCAAACTGAGAGACTAATCACATTCGATAAACCTGCAGTAAATAAAAAAGGACTATGCAACAAAGCCATGGAACTGGTGCCTCTTGGAACCCAAATTGCAACAATTCCTGATGATACACCAATCTACAACGATGTAGCCTCAGACTGTACAAATGTTGTAACAAAAGAAAATGCAAAGATCAATGGAAATCCGGAAGCAATCCCAACAATTGAAAGAACTGCATCTGGCTATTTTATCAACTTTGATGACTTTTCCGATGATCCAAGTGAACATGGAGACAAGCCTGCAACAAAAACTTTCAAAGAAAAAATAACCAAGCTTTTTCACCAACTAAAAGAAACATATCTGATTTCACCATGGATTGAATTTGGACTGTGTTAGGTGTACTTTTCCTCCTGCTCATTGTGGTTTTATACTTGGGTAAATTCATTGATGGAAAATATAGTACAATGGACACAGCAAGTCAGAACATCAACTTGGTCCTAAAGTCTCACAGATCCTCTCACATCGAGAAAAGAGAACTATCATCAGCGAACATCACAGCCAATCCAATACCTGGGGGTATAGCATGGGACAGAACTGACTATGAAATTAATGGCCCGATTGAGCTCTTAAAATATCCACACCAGTTTAAGGTTTCCTTAAGTGATTTTGTGATACCAAGTTCTTTTTCCGATGATTGGGACTTTGAAAATATTAATAATATGATGTCAGATTTAGTAATGTCAGCTAAATTTACAGAACATGATTATTTACAGGGTTCATCAAATTATGAAGAATTATACTGTTACAATCACTATGGTCATCACTATTTGCATAAATCTGCACAACCTAGAAATGTTTTTACTTATAATCAATGGGAACATTGTCCAACTCCTCCAAAAGGAAGTTCAAAGACATTTTTTGAGAAATTTCCATACTTCTCAGGGTTTAACAACAGTGATCCAGAAACGTTTTATTTTAAAATGTTAAATAAGACAGGAATGAAAACAATGTTGACAAATACTAAACTGATTTATTCTGAAAAGTTTTATGACAAAATGTCCACATCTGGTTTTGAATTTTGGAAAAGTAACATTGAAACAAAAACCATCTGGGGAACAAAAGACTGGCAGGTACAAGGTCTAGATTCATTATTTAGAGCCTGCATGATCCCAGAACAACTAATATTCCTGAATGATACCATTCAACAAACTACTTGTCTTGGTTTAGCTAAGATAAAAGACTTAAATAAACCGTCTATTCCGAAGCCCATACCTGATATTAATAGTACTATGGATGTGGAAATAGACGTATCCCATATTTTTCACCAAACAGAACAAATCCTGATTGGAAAAAATGGTTGATCTGGCCCACAGACACAAATAACTGTCAAGATAGATTCCTGAACAAAAGACAGGGCTTCAAACTGACCAGGCCAGACCCAAGATATTCCCAGAGACAACATCCAGGGATAGTTACAACATACAGTGTAGGGAAATTATGCCTTGAGTGGCTACAGAAATCCACACTGGCTGAAATTAAGCAACACTTGACTTTACTTAAAGAAGGTGCTGACTTGCGAGATTTCATACTGGGACCTCGTAAACAGCGTCAAAAACGTTTCATAGCGGCCGGTATATACGCTGCATACAACGAAGCTTGGAAAGTAATGCAAATTGAAACAGCAGAAAAAATACGAGAAATTGATCGTATAAATTTGGAAAAATCACTTTCTGTACTGGACAATGGGTTAACGACGCTGTCTTCCAGAATATATTCACTGGACAGTATTGTATAATTTGCCTTTGATATAATAGAGCAAGACTTGCTAATGTTACAACATGGTCAGTCCCAATTGGGTTCTATTGTACAGCTAGGCTGGACGTTGCAAAACCTACGCTCAGGCTATGTGCCATGGTGTCTAATCAACATAACGTCATTATTTTCTATCTTGAACCTTACTGATAAACAAGTCAGTTTGGCACAAAAAGGAGCAGACTATACGATTCTGAGCATTGAAAAACTTGAGAGATTACCATTGACAATGTCAGAGAGACCTGTCATTGACTGGATAATACATGGAACAATTACAATTCGGATAACAACTTTCCAGTTTAAATATTGCCAAGAATATATGCCAGCAGGCCAGTATGAAAGGTTGGGTAAAGGATACATCAAATCAACCTGGGATTTACCTTACACACACAAATGTTATAGTGAAGGGAAAAAGGAGGTATTCCTTAGTGGCAATAATTGTAAAAAATCACTAAGGGGTACACTTCTGTGTCAAGGTATTAACTTGCATGGAGCCTGCGAAGGGTCTTCAAATAACCTTTCATGTCACCTGCAAGGCACTCCTGCAACACAGATAGAACCATTCTTCAGACAACTTTCCAACGGTAGCTACGTTTTAAAAAATGACCACAGCTGTTGTGGAATGGTGCCAGGAGAATGCTATCTCGTAACTGTTACTTCCAGGGTCGTTTGCTGTATGCAAGTATTGTATCCAAACAGCAATCCAGACATGGAGGCGGCAAAATGGCCTTATGTGAATATCTCTTCTATTCGAATTGATACTTTAAGCAGAATGAAGTGTATTCTTTTACAGACAACTGTGCCGCTGACCTCGTCCAAAGAAACGTATGATCTGCAAGTTGCAAGGACAACGTCAGACAAACATACCCTTTTATCGACAAATTGCCCCGTGCATTTCGTAGTAATGTTAAGCCAAATTTTAAACATGTCTGATACCAGTGGCATCGCACATGTATTTAAGACATTCTTTTCGGGACTGTTAACATCATTTGAAACAGTTCTGACATCTTCCCGAATTTTGTCCATTCTGTCTTTGGCGGCATACCTTTAATTTTGGGACTCGTAGCAGGAATTTTATTTTTGTTCCTTCTGCTCCGATATGGCAAGCCAAGCCACAAACAAGACTTCAGCAACGATGGAAGAGACGATCCTAGCAATACGCTACCGAGACCGTATCACTAAGGTCCTCCGATTAGCCAGGCTAAGAGATCCGAGTACAACTTGGTTTCTTTCATTCAGACAAATCTGGCAGGATCGCATCTTACCTGTGCTTCGATGTCTGCTATGCGGAGAAGGATGCGTTTTGGTCGTTTGTCTAACACTACCATCAGCAGTACCAATGGATATCGATACTTTGCTTTGTCTGGTAACGACTCATGCAACGTGTTGTCCCCAGCGGCTACCTATTCTGATGACGGCATTCGTTGAGACTTCACCATTACGAGTAGGTGGCGGTGAAGTATGAGAGGAAAGCAGCACCAAACAGGTACAACCTTCTGTGAGCATTGCTGATCCAAACATCGATGATAGCAATCACGCACAGAACTGCACAGTTACAGTATTTTCAAACTTGGTCGAACTTTCACCTGATGTTGTAGACCAATTTTTTGCAAGTCTGTCTGATTTGATGTTCTCCCCTGAACAACGAGAATAACTTTTAAAAACAACAAGCACACAGCGTTCCCTGAACTCTGAATTTGGCCTTCAGTTCTGTTAAACAAAGCAACTGAAAACATTTGGAACTATTTTTTCCCCTGAAAGCGAAATTATTTTTCTTTCAAATCAAAAATATTTACAATTTTTCCGGCACATGGTACTTTTGCTTAAAGTAGAACTATTCTTAGAGAACAGAGCTTCTATTTTTAGAGACAATATTTTACCTCAGCCTCTAGCACATGTACATAATCGTATAAATATGTGATGAAATGGTCTCTACCTTCTCTTCTGTATACAGAGCCATTTCATGTGTAATGTTCGCAAATTCATTTAGCTGTTATATGTGCATTTAACTGAATGATAACATTGCTTGGAAAAAACGTACAGTACCAATACTCATTTTCGTGTATAAACCATACACCATTTCAAATGCAATTATGTATTTTGGGGTGGGTTTGAAAACACATATGCATCGTATGTTTAATATTGCTTATTTTTTAGTAATGATGGACATTAATACGTGGTGTGGGTGTTGTATTTCTATTTAGGACCCTAATTCGATATTCCCGATTCATGCCCTTATGTGGTTATAACAAATAGTATCCTTATAAAGGCATAAGAATCATATCCATATTTAGTAATAGCCCATGCAGTACAAAACACGGCAAGGCTACTCCCATAGACTCCTAGAAAGCACAACACGTTATTTAAACAAACCAAGCCTCCAGCAGCCCGGGAATTCCCCCTGCTTTTGTTTTGATTTACAAAAGAACTCCTGGAGCCCAGAAAGAACTGTTAGTTTTTTGTGACGTCTTATGTCCAACCTTACGTCAAACCCGGCACCTTTCAGGTATAAATATACCAACGTTGCCTTAAGCAAACACACAGTGGTGTGGAGCAGAGCGGCTATCTACTTATCCGAAGCCCAGCTGATGCGAGAGCCGAAGGAAGCCGCCCCTCCCCTTTGACGCGCTGGAGAAGCTGCCTTTTCTCACGCCGAGAAATCCAGCTCCGGTGTTCCCAAGTCACCCTCGCGGGTTGCTGGGAGATCGAGTCCTGAGAAGCGAGATACAAGACCTCCTCCATTCTATAACCAAGGTACGGAGCTGATTAAAAAATTAGAGAGGATTCTTGATTCCGATACTTGGCAAAAACCTAACTTAACTTATGACTGCAACTTACTTACTCCTTCCCACGTATTAGGCTTAGGTCAGGTACACCGGGGTAGGCGTATCTTAGAAGCACCAGTTGAGTTTGTTAGTCAATGTTTTTGTGTATGTATATATTTTATTCATTTTAAAGTATCATATGGCGAAGAAACCATATTAATGCTTTTACAGTATTATTTCATAATACTAATTTTACTGTACGCACTTTACTTTATGATAAGTATTCCAATTGTGGCAATTCATTTCTCTTGCATGAGAAAGAAGACTGCTCAATAAAATAACACCTTTTATTGAAAACGCCCGTCTCTCTTTTTCTCTGCACTCTGGTGAAATTAAGCATGCACGATTGACTGAGTGAAATAGCTGTCTATTGTTTTCACACGACTCTAGAGATACACTCTTTATTCTGAGGGAGCAAAGTTGTCATGTTTATGCGGTTGTCAGAAACGAATCCCTACTTGTCTAAATCAGGATGGTTAACCCTTTTCTGAACATTCAAGAAAGTTTCTAGTGACCTCTGAGCTAGCTGGCAAAACTAATTAAGTCTAACATAGTCAGTAGAGACCTAGATGACCTCCGTCCTACGTCTACACTGCTGTTTATGTTATTCCAATGCGCAGAGCCTATTGGGAATATAGGAACTACACTGCAGGACCTTCTAATGGAATGGCTACCTCTATGGCAATGCTATTCCAAATGTATGCAATATAGAATAGGTTTAAAGTTGCAAAGGGCACACATTTTAATATGATAGGTTGAAGGTGCTCTATCCCTAGGTTTAATAAGGCTGTGCACACATCACATCAGCCACCTGTTTGTCTGGCTTTGCTTTTATTGTGGTGGTGCTGCATTGTACGTCTGGTCTGTTGGAAATGTATTCTAACTGCATTTACATAATGAGTCTTACCATAGGCCCTAAAGTAGTTTTACAGATGGGTAGCATGCTACTCCATGGAAGTGCCTTTGATGGAAGAGTTTATCCATAATATGACCTATGTGTATAGTGTAGATGCGATGAGTGAGGACTATGATTCTGCACCTATTGTGCAATTGCTGCTGCACCTAAGCATGAGCATAAAGCAAAAAGGACGAAGGGATAGCAAATGGTCATGCAAGCAGTCATGAAAGTGGTTATGCACCTGTAAACATGCAATTGGAGATAGTGGATGCTATGTGGCTAAAACCTACAAATGAAGAACAATAACACCTCGGAGTAGTGCTAGTCCAGTAGAAAATACTTTTCGGAATCATCCCAGGAGGGACAGAAGCGCGACCCATGACAATAGTGCTGAGCTAGTGGGATATAGTATTTGGCGTTGCCCTAGGACAACAGATGGTCTATATATATATATGGTCCTGTGGAAGGCTAGGAGTAGCCGAAACGGCGTAGGCCGCCGTTATTTGATGCACGTAATTTTGCATATGGTGTGTAAATAAAATATCTGTGAACTGACCTGTTCCTGTGCCGTGACTTCATCCATGGTAAATCGTGGTAAGAAACAAGGTAATATATATATATATATATATATATATATATATATATATATATATATATATATATATATATATATATATATATATATATATGTATATAGCGCGTTATACCCTTTTCAATGTCCTAAAGTGATCAAATTTGTAATACATTTCTGGGCGCCGTTTAGGGTGCAAGGTAGGAAAGATGTTTTTTTAGTTTGACCTATATTGGAGATTTTAGTTGAAGCTTCACGGGAATGATAAAAGCAAGGTGTGCCTAGTGCCAATGCACAAAGTCATGGGGTGTAGCGGAGAGTGTTCAAATGGATATGGTCGCACATGGAGATTCTTTCTAATTTTTGCATAGCAGATAAAGTTGTAGAATTTGCTGTTAGCGTCCAGCAGTTTGGTCCACTTGGGTATATGAAGTCCCCTCAGTAGTATATGAAATGAACTAACTCGCTGAAGGTATTATTAAGCCACTCAGGGGGTTATTGTGGAGCCTACCATGGAGAGATAGTGTTTCACCCATTGGAGATGCTGTTCAACCACCCAGGAAGAACAGTGGAGGCCAGCAGAGCATCATTGCCATAGCTGCTGAGTGTGGAGGAAGCTTGAATTTCCGTACTTAAGACACGTTTCGTGTATGTTAACATAGACGTGAGAGGCATATTTGTGGAGTGGACATTAACTCAGGGTAGGCCTCTTGTTGTTATTGACAAATGAGAGACGTTAATTGTTTTGCAGCTCAATGGTACTAATTTTATTGACCTTGGAAGGATGAAAGTCTGAGTGGTTCTATTAGGCTTTAATATTGTAACCAGGAATCCAAGGATTGCATTTAATGCACTAACCCACTGACATACCATAACTAGCTGTTGTGGTCACTATGTGTTTCATTTGTTTTTTTATTTAACACATATATTCATGGAGTGTTTATGCAGTACATGCAGCAGCAGATTTTGCCATTTATCAGCAGGATAAAATACAAGTTTCTATGAACATATTTTATGACGTTTAGAAGGAGGAAAGACGAAGATACCCTTTCTGAGATGCAGAACTATGACCTGCAGATTATGCATAGATAGCTTAAAGTGGATTAGGGAAGGAGGAAGATTAATGCCCTTTTAGCCCAGTGGTTTTAGCACCTCTGGTTCTCAACACTTACCAGCATAGATGGTTTGAATAAGACCTGAAACAGACCTCACCCCCAGGGTTAAAGCAATGACTTTCGCTGGTGAACCTTCATGTTAACCTAGTCACTTGACTGCAGATTCTTGTAGACTTCATTGGTGGCGGACAGTGGACCTGAGAATGGAAGCTGGTGAGACGGCAGATCATTTGTTTACAATAAGCCAAAGTCACATCATCAGACAGGTGCAAAGCAAGTGTAACTGGAGTCACTGGAGTAGTAGACAGGAGAATAATTGTTCCGCATGATAATTACACATGGGCTCAACTTATTCTTTTCATAAGGAATTTTGGGCATATTATCAAGAACGGCGTTAAAATTATCGCCGCTTTAGCGGTAGGAAACTGACGCTAAAGCGGCCATAATGGGCTTGATAATATGCCCTTGAGAGTTCTAATAGAGGCCCATGTTCATACCAGAACATGGGCTTCTATGGGAATTCACAAGGGCATATTATCGAGCCCATTATTGCCACTTTAGCGTAGGTTTCCTTCTGCTAAACCTGCGATAATTTTAACGCCTTTTCTCGATAATATGCCCCTTACTCTCTTCAGCATTGGGGCTGAAGATATCGCACAAGACCTTTTAAGGCATCTTTCCTCACTGATTTTAGAGAATGTATTTTTCAGTGTTCAAATAAATCTTTTTACCTTCCCTGGGGACTTTGGTAATAACCACAATTAAAAAAAATCGGATCCCGAATGCTTTGCAAAGTTCCTGGGTTTCTGAAGACACAAAATGAGTTCCTCTGTCACTTTCGACACTGAGTGGGATTCTGAATTTGGGAACTAAGTTGTGTATTAGCTTTTCAGCCTCAGTGATAGTATTACTTTGAGTATAGCGGTAGGCATCCACCAACCTCAGTGATCCAGGTAATCGTGAAGTGCCGGCAAAAGTCAGCCTGACTTTTGCCGGCACTTCACAATTCATTCCAGACAGCTTGACAGACCCAGAGGCTGCTCGCTGTCCTCCATTTCAAGTAAACACATTTTCCTCCAAGTTAAAGCTCTTCAATAGCAATTTCTGCATCCCAAGCTCTGCAAGGACCGTTACCTTACCTGGATCACTGATTCCTGGCTATCATCACACTGTCATTGAACTATTGTAACCTGGTCCTGATGATGTCCTAAGACTTTTTGCAGGCCGAAACGCCATCGACTCCCACAGTGGAACTCTTGGCGCCCACACCCACGGATACCCTATATATCTAATTCAATTGCTTTTGTAATTCATTGTTACGGTATCCTGAACATGTAAATCATGGTTTTATCTCACTTACTGTTGAGACATTGTTTTTTGATACAGATCTTTGCCCTAGTCTCTTTAGGGTCTATGGGCTACCTCCTGTAGTCTGTTACTGCCCATGGTATGAACTAAGGCAAAAATGTGTTCATCAAGTGCTTTCACATGTTGGTCTGCTGTTACATGCAGGCCATCTCTGTATTTAGAGCCAAACACAGGTGGTTACAAATAGTGACCTGACTAAGTACCATTCACTAGGTAGGTCATTCTGCAACTACATATCTTGTGACGTGACTTATTAGAACATAGGTCGGATTGCAATATCAGAGATCAACTTGGAGCACAATTTGCAACCACGTTTATGAAAGTAACTTAGTACATCAATTCCTTAGCTTATTAATTGCAGACTAGAAGGATGATACATCAAAGTGTCAGAAGTGTGAATATAATATGCATTAATTGCTATAAAATATAGAGATTACATCAGTCAATGAGTAAGTTATTATTTCTCTTGCAACTTGTTCTCAATTTCAGTTGTGTGGGGGGGTTAGGTACAAAGCAAGAAGTTAAAAGGAATATAGGAGCAACTATTTATTCCGGTAGACATTTGCCATAGGACAGCTTGTCCAATCTCTCTGTTTATATCTGGTATTCAAACAGTATGACATGTGGGAAAATGTGAGGACCCATGATTGCATTCCTGAATATTACATTAATTTCTTGTATTGTGCTTGTATTCGCACACTTTTTTCCATACCCCTTAAGGGGCCTACTGAGCTCTCTGGGTGTTTCGATTGCATTATTTACATAAAGTTTTATGCCCAGCTACCTACTAAGACAATAGAGCTTCCTTGGCTCTATGCCTGGTATTCATTGTGCAACCTGGGGCCTTATTTATGAAAAGTGACGCATCGCTGAGTGAAAACAGCGATGCGTCACTTTTCACTGCGCACTCCTTGCGACACTAATGATGCATCATATTTAATGTATGACGCATCATGTCGCAAGGAGTTACAGATACGTCAGTATTTCTGACTTATCTGTAAGCGCAAAAGTGACGCATTGCTGGAGTGTGTCACAAAAGTGACGCAACTCCAGCAATGCGTCCTTTCACATGGGGAAAGCCCCATGTGAAAGGGCTTGCGTCAGTCTTACGCCTGCTGTGAGGCAGGCGCAAGATTTTGACGCAACAGCGTCCTAAAAGTGACGCAGTGAAATCTCATAGATTTCACGGTGTCACTATTACGAGGCTTTTTGCGGGGGAACGTCCCCTCTGCATACTTTATACCTGACGCAGGTATAATGTGGCGCAGGGGTTTAAAAAGTGACGCATCTACCTAGATGCGTCACTTTTTAAATATGGTGCAACAAGGTGCATGTTTTACGCCGCCGATGCGTCACAAAAAGTGAAGCATCAGCAGCGCGAAACTGACGCAAGGCCTCATAAATGAGGCCCCCGATGTACAGAGCATGAGCAACAATACTATGGAGCAATTCGATAAAATAGGATGCAGTCCAGTAAGTGCTTGTGGAATAGATCATACCATCTCGACCAACATGTGTGATACCATAATTTAAATAAGATTAAAATAGGTAAAATTATTCTAAGAGCTACCATTTTAAATTTTTTGTCCTGTATCAACCTATCTGGCTGTCTGAAACACTAATACCTTGTATAGACTATCTTTTCATCATCATATCACTTTATTCGATCTAATTAAAACATAGATCATAAAAGTACAATACGACATGAAGTACATTTTCATAAGGTGTCAGTGCATATACTGAAATATTACATATTATGTCAGTACAAAACCACAAGAATGAAACACCAACATAAACGTGCGCAAAGATATTTAAAAGAATCAGAGAATGAAGGAAAACTATTAACATGAGAGTTAAAATCTCACTCGAGGGTCCACCAAGCACTCTGGGGTAATATAGTTATGTAGCTGTTAGTATATCATAATTAAATTCATGTTGGGTTCATATTAAACGAGTTTTCAATCAAATTAGTCTTAATAAGTAAAAAGTATGATCTATTATATTAGGAAACCACTATTAAAAAAAAGTTAAAATAAATAGTAGAAATCTTAAAATGGCTCTCAGCATAACAGGGTGAGAGATTCGTTTGGACAGTTCTACTGAAGAGATCTCCTAGTCATTATTGTCAGACATAAATAGGACGCTTCGCAATGGCATACAAGTTGATCAGACAGCATTTGGAGGAAATATAATGCAGGGTGACACTGCATGAATTTGTATTCCTGCATAGGAGGAAGGATAAATCTTTCCGCTGCAGCATGTAAAATTTGCACAAAAAGATGAAATGCAGATTTGTTTGGCGAGATATTCCATCATCCGGGAAGACCGGCAGCGCGTGTGGGGAGAAAATTCCTGTAGGGTGGCCAGCATACAAAGAATGAGGTGTAAACTAAATCTTACCAATGCAAAGCGATGTTGAAGATTAGTGGCAAACGCTAGGTAAGAATTTACGTTGTGGGGATTGGAAGATATCTTCAAGTATGTTATCACCAAGCGTTTGTTACAATTTTTATGTATGTCATTACGACTTTTGGTTAGATATTATTTTTTAATTAGGACTTTCGGGGTCGACAAACAATTAGATGGAATTGTAAACAAAGACTTCAATCCCAGGGTAGTCAGTATATCTTTAACATCTTGATTCCAGGCAACCTTCTGTACATGATCATAGGTTAAACAGTCCCTAAAGAGGTTTTGGGTCAAATCAACAGTTTCCCTTCTCCACAGTGAATGCCATAATAAAATCGGGGTAAGGCACACCATATCTGATATGTAAGGGGCTTTCAACTCTTGATGGATTTTAAAGTTGGAACAACTGCTGGGAAGGGCTAAGAGTTTTTTAAAGAAGGTATCTTCAATACTTTGTAGAGCAACTACATTTGCCAGACCCCAGATCCCTGCCCCATTTGTGGCTACAGAAATCAATTTTGCTATGTAGATCTTTTGGATTGCCTCCAGTGGCTTGGACTTGTAGTGTAGTTCCTATATTCCCAATAGGCTCTGCGCATTGGAATAACATATACTATAGATTAGACGTAGGACTGAGGTCGACTGAGGTCGACTAGGTCTCTATCGAATATGTTAGACTTAATTGTGAGTGCCAGCTAGCTCAGAGATCACTAGAAACTTTCTCGAATACACAAGAAGGGATTAGTTTCTGATAACCGCATAAACATGACAACTTTGTTTCCCAAGTATAAGAAATGTATCTCTAGAGTCGCGGAAACAATAGATAGTTATTTTACCCAGTCAATCGTGCATGCTTCATTTCTCCAGAGGTGCAGAGAAATAGAGAGATGGGCGTTTTCAATCAAAAGTATTTATTGAACAGTCTTCTTTCTCATGCAGAAGAAATGAACTGCCACAATCGTAATAATGGTTGCAAAGTACAATGCGTACAGTAGGAAGAGTATTATAAAATAATACTGTAAAAGCATGATATGGTTTCTAAGCCATAAAATACATAGAATAAATACATTAATAAATAAAGACTAAAAGTACTCAACTGGTGCTTCTAAAATACGCCTACCCCGATGTACCTAACCTAGGTCTAGTACGAGGAGAGAAGTAAGTGAGGTGTAGCTTAAGTTTAGTATTTTTTGCCAAGAATCTATCCAAGAATTCTCTAAGGGTCTAATCAGCTCTGTACCTTGGTTTTAGAATGAAGGAGGTCTTGCATCTTTTTCTCAGGACTCAATTTCCCATTAACCCGCAAGGGTAGCCTGGAAACACTGGAGCTGGATTTCTCGGCAAGAGAAAAGACAGCGTCTCTCTCAGTGCGTCTGCTGGAGGGTCGGCTTCCTTCGGCACTTGCTACGGTGAGATGCATCGGGCAAGTAGCTAGTCAAACTGCTCCAAACCACTGTGTCTTTGCCTGGGCAAATGTGGGCATATTTATACCTTAAAGGTGCCGAGATTGACGTAAGGTTGGACATAAAAACGTCATCAAAGACTCAGTTCTTTGAAAACTCCATGATTTCTTGGATAAATTAATATTCAAACAAGGGGAAGTCCCTGACTGCTGAAGGCAGGTTTTTCCAAGAAATCGTTGTGGATTTTCGGAACTAGTGGAAGTAGCCATGCCCTATTTTGACTGCATGGGCTAAGTCTAAATATGGTTATGATTTCTATGCCTATATAAGGATAGGGTGATTTATACCTATATATGGGCATGAATCGGGAAAATTACACTAGGGTCCTAAATTCATATACAACAGACTCTAGTTTATTTATAAAAGAAAATATCACCATAGCAGAAGACATCTATTGGCTACCATATTGGTCCATGAGGCCATACTGTTCAATAAAACACCCAAATAGGAGAAGGTTTATGTGATTTCGACTTTGTGTCCCAATATATCAAATGATGGCCGGGACAGATGTTTTAGATTCATTTACACCCAGCTCATCCTTTCCCTCACCAAAGACCCGGTCACCATCAGGAGCAGCTTCCAAGAAGGGCTGAAGGATGTTGCATCCTGGATGTGCAGAAGCTGCCTGAAGCTCAACTCGGAGATGACAGAGGCCCTTGTCCTCGGACTCTCCCCCATCATGTGGGACAGCACCTGGTGGCCCACCACCCTCGGCAGCCCACCCACCCCCACCGACCACACCCGTAATCTCATCTTCGTACTCGACTTCTCCCTTTCTATGACCCGACAGGTCAATGTCATTGCCTCCACCTGCTTCAACACCCTCCACATCCTTCGCAAGACCTTCAAATGGTTCCCCCCGAATCAAGTAAAACCATCACCCACACAGTCATAACCAGCAGACTAGACTACAGAAAGGGCCTCTACACCGGCATCAAGAAGCCCCTACTCCGCAAAGTGCAGACAATACAGAACACCGCAGCCAGACTCGTCCTTGGCATCCCTCGGCAAGAGCACATCACCCAACACCTGTTAGACCTGCACTGGCTCCCCGTTGAGAAGAGAATAACCTTCAAGATACTTACCCACGCCTACAAATGCCTCCACAACACTGGACCCCAATACCTCAAAGAGAAAATCTCCATCCAAGCACCCAAGAGAAACCTCTGATCCACCGACTTCTCCCTCGCAGAAACCCTGCGTATCAGCAGAGCCTGAACGGGCAGAAGGGCCTTCGCCTTCATTGCGGCCAAGACCTTGAACGAGCTCCCGGTCGACATCAGATGTGCCCCCTCTCTGAACATCTTCAGGATGACACTCAAGACCTGGCTATTCGACTGAACGGAGCTGTGTAGACCCCCCCCCCCCCCCCTCCCAGTGCCTTGAGACCCTCATGGGTGAATAGCGCTCTTACAGTTCCCTGATTGATTGATTGATTGACTTGAAGGTCTAGGGATGACTAAATGAGACACACTCATCAATGAATTTTTGCGGTGCCACCCCTGTCCTAGCTATTAGAATGGTATCATCTGCGTAGAGTAAGATAGAGGTACGCATTTAATTCACCATGGGGACATCCATCATAGAATCTATCATGGCTGCTTCCCCGCCATTAGTATAAATGTAGAATAAAAGGGGGACAGGATGCAGCCCTGTCTGACTCCCCTATTGATAAATAACTGTCTTGTGCATTCCCTCTGCCTTCCATACCAAACTCATGCCGAAGATATGGAATACAGTTGATGGATAAATGATATAATTAACTCGTCTATGCCCATCCCTTTCATAGTTCTCCAAAGTTTGGAATGGGAGATACAGTCGAAAGCTTCTGATAGGTCCATAAACGCCAAATAGATTTGACTCTTTTTGGCTGTTGTGTATTTGGCTATAATCAGGTTCCGGTTCAGGTTTAGGCATTGGTCCAATATCCCTTTCCCTTTCCCGAATTTGTACTGTGCTGTAATTAGAATATTATTTGTTGTGGCCCATTCCTCTAATCTATTTAATAATAGAAGGCCCATTCGTTTAACTGTGCCATTCAATAGGGAGATGGGCCTTTAATTATTTGGCAATTATATGTCTCCTTTTTTGTGGATGGGAAAAATGATTGTCTTTTTCCATGATTCTAGCGGCCCCTCCACGGCAATGGCATTAAAAATGTTGGTTAGCAAGTGTACCCAAAGATCCTAATTTTCAAAAAAGAAATCTATAGGAGCTCCATCAGGAACTGGGGACTTAGTCCTGCTTCATTGCAGCAATTCATATCACCTCTGCCATGGGGAATGTTAAGGGAGTTAGAGAGACGTCAATTTCATCATTAGGAGGGTGTTCTTCTCCCTTAGGAGGGACCCCAAATATACTGTGGCAGTGTTGCACCCATGCATCTTTGTCCATGAGTGCTTCTATACTGAGGCCTGTGCCTTGGTTTAAGAAGGGAGCATTAATTACAGCCCAGAACTGTCTTGTATTTTTGGGGGATTCTGTGTGTTGGAGGTTTTCTCATGTCTTCTCCTTCAAGACTCTCAGCCTAGTCATCTTGATTTCCATATATTAGTGTAGCAGGTGCGTGACCGAAACCATGTCTCTAGGTATACTTTTAAGGGTCGTGTGTACGTTATTTAATGCCTTGGTGCAGGCCGCATCAAACCAACAGGGTCTTGAAGAATTAGGAGACAGCACTGGGCGTAACATAGGGCATGTTGGGTTATTTCTCACTTCGCTCAGGATTGTCTTAAAGGCTTGCGTTATACTAGGGGTATCGGGGGATGGGTCAAGGTAAATCATGATCTCCCTCTGGGTAATGCCTACTGTCAGAGGAATCAGTTTACCTAAATAATCTCAGCCCATTTAAGGGCTATGCTGTTCTTTCTTGCTATGGAGGGTGTGGAAACTCTCCTCGGCAATAGACTATGACTTACTTTCCATTTGATTTGACAAGTTACCCCGGCGTGATCACTAAAGGCTGAAATGTGAGTTTTGATGTTGCTAAAAAGAAGTTTTTGAGGGACCAGGTCCGCCAGATAATCGATAGTGGAACCCTGTGTACTGGTGCTGAATGTTTTTGTCGAGGAGATCAGTGATCTCATGAATTGGATTAATAACCTCCAAGTTCCTCATGGTAAGAAGTCTATTTAATGAGTTACTAGAAGGATTGTGGAAGAAATGTGGTATTAGGTCCCCCTCTCCATCAGTAAGGCCATACATTGATTTTATCATCCTGCTGCAGCTATAGGCTTTAAAATCGCCCATCCATAGAATCTTAAGGGGGTTATGGTGGACAATCAGGGTTGTTCTGATCGCCTTCTCGGGCGCATTAGTCACCTATGACATTTCACCCTCGAAGTTGTTATTATAGTAATTAATTAGCAGCATATCACTTCCACCAAAACCTTCGCCCACCAAGAGATAATAATAAGGGGACTCATTATAGAAACAAAAAACTTTTAAACTTAAAGTGCCTCTAATGAAAGGGAAAAGGTCCCCTCTTACTCTGCCTTCTCTCGAGGGATTCATGGGATTATGGAAAGAGTGAAATCCATCTATGAAGTTTGGCCCAATTTCCCAGGTTTCCTGCAGACATATTAAGTTGAAAGAAGTGATATGCCTAACTCAATCAGGGTCATCCAGCTTTGCCCTGACCTGCTATATTCCAAGTTATTATTTATATTGTATACATATCTGTTGGAGGGTTAGCTACGGGGCACGTAAGTGGTTGTTGGGACAATCTTTCTTCCCCCTGTCAATTGCATGCTTTGAGACCTTCTGGGGCAGCAAAGGTATTCCTTGTGTGTATATGAAAGGTATTATGGTTGTTATGTTGGGGATAAGTGAGGGGGAGAGTGATGGTACTTTTGTGACCTTATCCCTCATGTTTAGTCCTGATGGTCTGTAGAAAAATCCTAACAGCAATACGTGAATCTTTGTACTAGCCTGAGGTTCCGTGACAATTGTAAGTGGTGTTATTGACTCGCCCGAATATGGTCGAGTCTGGTATCTATGAACCGCAAATGACGAGTTTAGTGGGTGTACGCATTTTCGCTGTGCTAGCCTAAACCGTTCGTTCGTTTCGTGGGTTTCTTCATCTGAACCCACGGGTTCCATTTTAGATGTGGCATCCATTTTGTTTCTTGCCCTCAAGTAGCCAGCGAACGGACACTGTCCGCTTCGTGACCCTGGGATTCCCAAACTCTTGCGGAAGACACGTGTTCCTTTGAGGGTATCTTTATGATGAGGGGGATGACACTGTAAGGCAGATGGCCCCGCTCGAGGCTCATCTTGCCGTGCCGGTCTATTGTCTCAGTTGTGCATTCATTAGGCACGTCTCCTTTGATCCCTGCAATCGTGTTTCCTGATACCACCCCTTTTACACTTTCTTCGATCTGTTCGCTATCCTCGTCTTCCTCTACACCTGTTTCTGTCTCTTCCTTGATTCGTTTACAGCCGAACGGAATGCACTAATGGTGGGGAAATGTACTTTTTACAGTTGGGAACCGACAAATGCTACTGTAATTATGTTCCGGGCCCTGAATACATGAAAGCGACCCCCTATGAAATGTACTGTGGGAACCGGGTTGTAATCTTTTGTTTACCATGTTATCCTATGACGAAAAACTATATAAAAGGAGCGATCCACAGATACAATTCGAAGCAGGCTCCGTGAACCTACATGCTATGTACTTCTCGTGACTTCTGTGTTCCCTGCAGTAAATAAACCTCGAATCTTTGACGCCGAAGGAAGTGTCCCGTGTCTCTGTCATTTGTACGCCGGAACAGGTAATCCACGAAGGTTTCAGGTGTTATCCCTGGCACCGCTGGGTCTTAGAAAAACCCAGTCCTTCAGTTGGCGCCCAACGTGGGGCTGCATCAGCGGTACCGGTCCAAAGCCCGACGATCGTGAGGAACTTCGTGTGAAATCTCCGAGGGAAGGTGCACCCCGCTTCATCGATCCTGTTATCGAAACAAGTGGCCCGAAGACTTTTCCCGCAAAGATCCCCGCCTCCTGACGGCTGCGACGGACTGCTGCCCTGACTGTAGACCTGTTTTGGCGCCTGGCGTAGACCTTGGTATAGGGAGACGATTGACGGGCCTTCCTGGTGACGCCATTGTTCTTTGAGTTAAGTATTTGTGGGTCGCTCCCAAAAACCCAGTCCTTAAAGCCTAGGAACGATTTGGGAGTACATCCCATAAGTGCTTCACCAAATATTTGTCACTAGAATTTACTATTATGGACTCCCATCTAAGTGATTTCATGGAGTTACCCACCCACGTGACTCTCCTAGCCATGATGAAATGTTTTGAAAGGTCACATCCCTCTTGGGTATCCTTTGACATCCAGTGTAGGGCTTTAAACATCAATTACTGTGAGTGTATATTTTTCAGTTCGGGGGTGTTTGCCAGAATAATAACATATGGGCAGGCTGCTGGGGGAAGATCTAAAATTGAGTAGGTCTTCAGTTGATTGCTTCTCTCCCCAGTTTCCCCTGATCAAAGCTACATCACTCTATTTGCAACCTCCGTTCTGGTTAGTGAAGGGGCCTTCTGTTCTCGCATCGCAAGAGCGGAATGGAGGATGTGACCACGGGTCGGTGGAAATGAGGGAACATTGGTAGGATAGGAACAATAGGTAGGTATTGGAGTTGGCAAAGATCCTATTGAATTTGTTAAAATTGTCTAGGGAGTGAGGTTGGTGGGACCAACCCCCCCCCCCCCCCCCCAGGGTCCCTAAAGCCTCCCTGTCTCTGGCAAAGGAGTTCTGGGCACTCCCACATAGCCAATCACTAAGTAGGGCAAATTAAATTAATGTTAAGGGTTGGCAAATTTAAAGGGAGATCCTGAATTTGCTCTGGTACTCTATCTGCCCCCTCTTGGATTTCAACCCCTCACGTGATAAGCGAGTCTAAACTATCTTGAACCTTTTTCGATCTGTCTAGTATGGGGTGAAGCAGTAGAGAGAAGGTCTGTTCCATTTTAGCGTAGAGGGCCTTATTGTTGGTCAGGGTAGGTGGTTTTTCCCCTGCCCTTACATGTGTATCCAATCTTAGGGCTGATGCAAAATCCCTCCACCCCTTTTCATCTTCACAGGTAGTTCCGTGGGGGAGCGACTATCTCCTCCACTGGAAGCTGAAGGGATAATAGATTAGCATATGATGTTAACATTAAGAGGCTGGATGAAGGGACAAACATTGCCTATAGGCATTAAAACAATTATCACACTGTCCATAGTTTGAAGCGGAGGTGTCCCCTCTCTTACAGAGAGCAGGTGTTCAGTTAGCTCAATCTTTTTAGACAGGGCATCCGCAGCTCTTGTGAAAAATGAGTCCAGGGTGCTTATGTTCTCAATGCCTTGTTCACTGGGTTTTGCCTTCGCCATTGATTATCCTGGTAGGATAGCTGTAATGTAGCAAAACCGGAAAAAAATGCAGGAGTTAGAGGGTTTCCAGCCCAGCCTCCACCGGGCTCTGACGGGCGTGACCCGGGCTTTGCATGTACGCGGCCCGGGGCTTGTCCAACGGGTCAGCATCGCACTGATATGCGTGGCTGAGAGATGTGGGGGATGATGGGGATGGAAGTTTTCCACAGCGGTGGCAATCAGTGCTCCCAAGTTGCAGGGCTTCTCCTCCTCTGCTGCTGGCAGACGCTGCTCAACTTCCGCAGGTCACCATTGCGCTGAAATGCGCGGGTATGAGACTTGAGGATGATGGGGATTGATGTTTCTCCCAGCAGTGGCAATCAGTGCTCCCAAATTGCTCGGTTTCTCCCCCTCTGCTGCTAGAAGATGCTGCATCAAGACATTTAAGGCCTTCATTAGAGTCTGATGGTGTAACAGAATGATGGGTAGACACAACCATGATATCTTTAAGGATAATATTTGTTTTTATTTTCTGAAAATATAACACATTCCCTTATGGTCTAATGATGTTAGATTTCTTCCTCCTCTTCTTTTATGGATGTGGCTTTTCTCTCTCTTCAGGGCAGGTAGGTGATGGATACGCTTGAAAGCAAAAGGACATAGGCCGCTATCTATAGTGTTCTATGTCTCTCCTATTCGTACCTTACTATCACCCTTCTAAGTTCCCAGCGCTCAGTGCCACAACCGAAATCGTGTGCTCAAAGAAAAGTGAGACTTGTTGTGAACAGGCTCAGGCAAATCAAAGACTACTACATGTGAGAGAGATGGTCATAGAGAAAAAAAGGTTAGTTTAGAAACCCCTCACAATTTCCTGAACCACTTTCAACCACAAGACAGTTTCCTTCCCTAACCCAGTCATTTGCCTCAGGCCACGGCTCTTCACTTGTGCCGCTGCAGTCTTGTCTGAGGGAGTCGGCCACCTCACCCCTGTCATCTTCTATTGGTTTCTGTCTGCTGTCTCCACAATCTGTCCCTCTCATTCTCCGCTCAAAGACAACACGGGCCATCCCTCTTCTGTAGGACCGTTAACACCTGCCGATGCTTCCTTCCTTCCCTGGTCCTCCTCGGGCAACTCTCTGTCCCCATAGGAATCCTCCTGTAACGCCTTCGTCTCATTTTTGGGGGCCCTCACCTATTAGCCTGCAAAATCCTGGATCTCGCAGTTTGGCACAAATATAGGGAGACATCAAAATTAGGTAATAAAGCAGCATTTTTAGCAGATCTTTCAGCAAAAGTATTTACCTAGACACTTTGGGCCCGATGTAGGTAAATCCCATTTACCGATTTTGAAATACCAAATTTTACCGATTCGGTATTTCAAAATCGGTAAATGGGATGTAGGTCCCAACATCTGGATTCGTTACCGAATCCTTAACAATTCTTTAATTACCAATTCGGTAAATACCGAATCGGTAATGCCCATTCATTCCTATGGGCTTTGAAGCCCATAGGAATGATTAGGCATTACCGATTCGGTATTTACCGAATCGGTAATTAAAGAATTCACAAGGGTGCAGGGGGTGTCACTTTGACACCCTCTAGCACCCCCAAAACTGGCATGTGTGCAATGTGGCACACAGACATGCCCTAAGGGCACATCTGTCTGTCACATGGCACATGTGTACATGCACAGATGTGCATGTACACAGGAATCGGTATTTTACCATGGATTTGTATTCCATGGTAAAATACCGATTCTGTAAGCCATGTGCCAATAGAAAATTGGCTACCCACATAGCATATTCGGTAATTTTACCGATTCGGTAAATATTACCGATTCGGTAATTATTACCGAATCGGTACTTATTACCGATTCGGTAATATTTACCGAATCGGTAAAATTACCGAATATGTGCACCTACATCTCCCTAGCCCTTTACCGATCGGAAACGGCCAAAAATCAGTATTTTCGGCCGATTTCGATCGGTAAAGGGCTACCTACATCTGGCCCTTTATGTTGAGTCATTTGGCAGCAACACAATTAACATTCACTGCCTCCCTTGGAGTTGAGTTGAGGAGAAACGAGGAAACCGTTTACAAGATCAGTTCTGAATAGAACTAAGTACATATGAAGGAAGTAACCCGTTTAGGGTCACCAGGGTCACTAATGACCACCTCTCAGCCTTTCGTACTAAATGGAGAGTTGGTCAGACAGTAGAGAATACAAACCAAAAACTGCTTATTCATATACACTCAGAGTGGAGCCCCATCTGCCCAGTCGCTAGGAGTGCTACAAAGGGAATTGAAAACGTCACGCATAAAGATACATTTTTTATGTTTCGTAGTGAAGCAGAAACACACCCACAGTGGAATTTCCAAGCAGATGCAGCTAAACAGTGAAATACCCCCCCAAAAAATTCAACTTCTCGTATCTGACACACACTAATATAATCCAAGGTAGCTCCATCCTGGGCCCGCCACCAGAAAAGTGGGAGAGGGCCTCTATCTATTCATTACTGAAACAAAGTCTAAGTGAAGAAACGAAAGTCAGAGGTGAGCATTTCTCGGAATTGGATGATGTCAGTTTCGAGCAGTCCGAAATGGCGCCTGAAAAGAAAATGGTGCAGCAAATGCTAACTTACATGGAGCACTACATAAGCAAAAACAGTTTCTATTCTAACAGGCTCTCTTTTAGCATAAGCTAAAACATTTTCCAATGACAACAAAAGGAAACCAAACTACACACAACAATAATAAAACACATTAATAAACAGTTATGAGCACCCCATGCCATCAGCATCAGAAAGTGAAACAGCAAGGAGGGAGGAATTCTCAAATATTCCCTCATCAATATTCATCAGATCCTCAATATCCTTTTGAATGATTATAGTAGCATTTGTGTCATGAATTGATATCTTCTGTTTAGGTGTGAGAATAGTGGTACAGTAGGAGCATCAGAAGGGAAGACACTGAATAAGAGCACAGCAGAGCACCAATATCACAATCAGATAAATCACTTTATCAGGAATCCAGCCCCAGCTGCTAAAAGAGAGACCAACTCCAATTCCCACTTTCCATTCCGCTGACACTTTCATGAGTATCTAAAATGTGTTTGGCAATATTCTTTTCCATATTCTTGATCCCGACTACACACTGATCGCCCACTACCACGCATACACCACCAATCTTAGCTAGAATAAAATCAACTGCATATCTGTTCTGAATATATTCACATACTCTCCAACTGAGTGGTGTTGTCACTCAAAGCTGCTACTGTTGTATTAGATCAAATTTGCAGCTACTCCCAAAATATTCTCCAGCCTTTTCGCCCCTGGCCATGGAAGTACCACACAATGTGAAAATAGAAGAAAGGATGTATCCATAAGTGATCCCATTACTACGCCGTGACAGAGCATCCATCCTCGGGGGGACTCCAACGTCCATGCTGCAACACGCGCCAGGAGGCGCTGACACTCTTCCTGCTCTGTAGGCGCTTTAAAACCTCAGCGCGGCTCCCGCAGCGCGGTACGCTGCGACACAGCATCCATCCCCAGGAGGACTCCAACGTCCAGGCTGCAACATGCGCCAGGAGGAGGTGGCGCTCTTCCCACGCTGGAGGCGCTTTAAAACCTCAGCGCGGATCCTGCAGAGCACAAACCATTTGCGGGCGGGCCCGGGCTGCCAGAGGAGGCCAGGGTGGTTCATATCTCTTGGGTCCATTCTCGGAGATATCAGTCAAAAGCAAAAGTAAGGAGAGGGTTTGGAATGTCAGGGAAATAACCCTTACCCTCATTGAAATTTGCATTTGCGTATTGAGAACTTATGTTTTTCGTTAAGATGGGGAAAAAGAAATCTAAGTCTGCGCCTAAACGTACAGATGCCACATTAGAAGGCTTCCTACAGAAGGCCGTGGGGGGCTCTCAATAAAGAATTTGAACTGGCCAAACACAGGCTTTCATTGGGCCCATTAGCATCGCCTGCAGCCATGAACACATGCTCTGCCCACTCTGTCCCTCTGTAAACCGTAGAGGACCCTAATTGAATAACACCTGTAACCCCCCCATTCTCCAAGAAGAAACCCTAATTGCACTTTCACCCACTGGTATTATTTTGAGCCAGGGACCTCCAGGCGGAGAGCCAAAAGACTTGGGCGATGTAACACCAATAATTACGGCGGACCAAAACGTGGTTGGGGGATAAAGGAAGTGCATCAACCAGACTGGGACTGGGAGTGATCAAACGACTTTGAGTCACTTGCCAGGGGTTAAGAGAACAAAGCAAAACCCCCTATTTCCATGGTAAGACCCGAGGGGGAGGAGGGCCTACAACGACAAATAGTTCATCTGATGTGGACATGATGTCAGCCCGATTTGGTAAAATAGTGTCAGACTCCCTGGAGCCTATCTTATCCGATATGGCCCGCATAGAGGAGCAGCTTGGCTAATTGCTGTTGACACCGGGGTGCATGGTGAAGCAAAGTGGTTTTAATGAAAGATGTTCTCTCGGTAAAGGCACAATAGAGAGGGGAGAAAATACTACCCTTGGTGCTCCCAAGAGTAAGAGGACAGTATTAGATGGTCCTATAGCCATAGGTGTAGAGGCTAATATATCAGATCCTCACCGGGATAGGGATAACTGCATAGCACCAGAAATAGCGCCACTAACTCAGGCAAGTGGTCAAGAGAGGAGGGTTAACAGTGAACAAAGGAAACAAAGGGAACCTAACCCCCCAAGCTCTGAAAGCTATCGTAGAGGGGGCCTAGGGAATAAGAAAAGGCCCAATATGGGCATCGTGTCATCCAGTCAGGACGATAATATCATAGTAAATCTTCCCCCAGAGTGTACCCCCTACACGATAGTCCTGACATGGGTTCCACATGCTCTACCAGGTCACAGTAAAAGCTGTCAGAGCCTTGTTAACAAATGTGCTTATTGATGCACCAGTAAATTACAGGCCCAGGTTAACTGGCGCAAGCACATCATAAATGGCAATGCGGGTGAGCTGGCTGGGGAAAACACAAAATGTTAGAGAAGGTGATTGTGTGGTCCTGAATTTTAACGATGAGAGGTAGGTGGACTTTGCCCTATGTCATCTTACGGACTCCCCTGTAGAGCAGATACAGGCCCCCCCATTGGGTTTCTTCTATCCTCCCCTATCTTCCACTATGCCTTGCCCGCATCTTCAGAATAGAAGCCCCCTCCCTCACACCCCCATATGGTTCCATTCCAACCGCTTTCAGGCATTGTCTGGTTTAACAGAAGTTGATTGACTATCCGTGGACCCATATAGTCCAAATAAGATGTTAAGGACAGGAAGGGTAAGAAAGGAAATTCATCATCCACTGGACAGAACAGAAGGGAACAGGCTGGGGATAAATCACTTAGATCATCACACACAAATGTAAATGTAAATGTATTGGCATTTATATAGCGCACTACTTACCCGTAGGGTCCCAAGGCGCTTCGACCGCTGCGAAACCCTTCCTGGCTTCCCTGAGAGATGGTCCCTTAATGGGTATCTCCAGGGTGAGACCAGGCATCCCCGGCGGTCTGGTGGGGCCGTTAGTGAAGATGAGGCAAGCTAATGCCCAGAGTTGCCGAGTGTGATCGCTGATCAGAGTGGGCACCGAGGCGAGAGAATTATCGAGTCCGCTGACCCTGGTCCAGAAACCTGCCGTGCCGGGAATCGAACCCTGGTCCCGGGCCGTCCTCTGCTCTCGGGTCTACCGCCTCTAACCAGTGAGCCACACTACTTCACTACACATAAAATACCTGACACTTTTATTAGCAACGAGGAGTTGGAGACTGGGGATGATTTATCTGGCCCCTCTATCTCACATAATTTAGGATTAGGGGGGGGTCAGGCTTGGACTCCTCGATTGTTAGTTATAGGGAGGATCCAGGTACAAGACCGCTTCCAGGCCTTTGACAGACGCCGATTGATCACGGCGCCATACCTACCGAGAGCTATATCCCGCCATCGCTTACTTATTCAAGGATCCACGCACCATGCGTCATCCTGACATCTCTAGCTCTCGGTTAGCCGCAAGCTTTCGTAACTAGATTGACGGACTTCATTCATCCTATTCTCACATTAGAAGAATCAATGTTATCAAATATTCCCGTTTATCTCTTCTAAGAATTGCGATCCAGAAGACGTTCCAGAAACATACTTTCCCCTTTTTACAGTATCTTCGCCTAATGTATTTAATGTTGGGACCAGCCTAATATATCATTATCGTCAATAGGAAAATGAATGTCTGACAACTGGCTGCATTTATTATTTATTTGAATAGCCTGGCTCAAGATTTGCAATAGACGGTCACCTGAGGAAGGCTGCCGAGCCGAAACGCGCGTAGTGCCCATCTACCGCATTGCCTCCATCACCTGTCATGTCTAATGCTATATGTTTGTTTGCTACATGTTTTTTAACTCATTTTTGTAAATGAATTGAAAAATATTTAAAATTAATGAAAGAAAAGAGAAAAGGTGATTTAAAACAAAAGATATATATATATGTTTTGAATAATAAAATGAAAGTATAGATCCAATAATTGGGTAGTTAGTCTTTGTCTTGTGGGCGTTTGATGATATACTCACTACTGTCTTCCTTTGATAATTTCCTTTATTAAGTTAGTTCACTTAGCTGTAGACCTTTCTCAAAACAAGACCGCACAAAACCCGTCCTTTTAGAATACTCTCCTGGAACATCGCCGGCATCCGCAAGAAATGCAAAATCTCCACCAACAATAACACAGAATTTTTCTTTAAAACTTTTTCTGAAAGCTTTAGAAGAGCTTAGCCTATTTATATACCCTGATAGATGGACAGAAAAGCATTTAACGTTTCGACATGGACACTTTACGAGTGAGTTGCAAGGTAACTGATAACAGCTCTTACTAAGAGATGGCATTCCCTCTTGTCAGACGGTTGTGGCACCTGGTAGGTGTGCTCATGAAGCCCTCACCCACCAACCTAGTTGGTGGCATGCTTCATCATCGGGCCCACCCAGTGACACCTAACGTGTCCCGGGTGTGCTACGACGCCTGGTGACAGCGGAGCAGGTATATCACTGTGCGGTGAAGAATGTTTTGAATGTGAGTTTAAAACGGCTTGGCGGGGGTCCCAGTACCCGAAGGTAGGACAGACTTTAATACCTGGGCCTCCGTCAGCGGTTAAAAATAAGGCATGAAGCATGCCACCAACTAGGTTGGTGGGTGAGGGCTTCATGAGCACACCTACCAGGTGCCACAAACGTCTGACAAAACAAAACTGAGTCACGAATACCTTTAAACTAGAATTCTGTTTAAACAACCCCCTTCCCCCTCACCTCAGCTAGCCTCTTTTTGATTAAATAATATATAATACGGGGATACGGGCTAGCTATCTGGTCCTCTCTCTCCCTCTTGATACACGACTGTAAACTGACTTTGCCATACTTATGATGGCAGGTGGATTGTACGGCTGAGGCAACGGGGCATATTATCAATGTAACGCGACAAATATATCGCATTTCCCGCTTTGCGCAATTCTGTTTGATGCCACTATCGCAGGATTTTTTCGCCGTGGAGATATGCGTTCATGATAACGTGATATCTTGGCGAATAAATCCTGCGTTACGCTGCGTTAAACAGAAGCGCGCAAAGCTGGAAATGCGAAATTTATTGCGTTTCATTGATGATATGCCCCATCTTCCCCCTCTTGTGTTTTATTCCCCTCCTTTCCCAAACCTGATTTTTTCGGCTGCCATTTGCTTCTACTCCGCATAATTAAAAGTGCTTTTGAACTTAAGAAACCATTGGTTTTTTTTACATAGCAGTCTCGAAGTAACACCTGCCATCTTGGAAGTGTAAATAAAAAAAAAGAAATAATTGGCCGAGGTAATTCCGCTGGTGCACACGTCATCTTGCTCCCCCCCCCCCCCCCCTCCCATGCTGTAGTGTACATCATCAGCAAATGTTTCTACCAGTGCTTTACAACATTGCGCAAAAGCATTGGCAAAGCCAATAGGTAAACAAGGCAAGTAGAAGTAACTTTACAAATGCTTGTCTTTTTATGTTTCTCTCACTTACATAGAATGCCTTACATAGAATGCCTTAGCATAGAGGTGTAGATGACCACGTTGCGACTCATATACACTCTGCCCACGGGCAGCACTCTCTGCTAGTTACTTTGCCAGCTCGCACAGGCAGGCCATGTTACAGCCCCTTGCCTCACAGGCAGTAAAGCAAAACATTAACACCCTCATCACAAGAATTTTAGATTGGGATTGCAATTACAAGTTATGTTATAATTATCTCGCCCTGGCAGTTTTCCACCGAGAGGTTCTAGCAGGTAAAATCTACTAAAATATACCCAGGGAGAAGACCAGATAAAAATGAATTATTATGTGGCATTTCGAGTGTTAAATTCCATTGCTGCATGTTACACCTCATTTTCAAGTTGAAAACTCAGAATAAGGGGTGCTAACCCTCCACAAAGATGATCGTATAGCCGGTTGTGGTAAATAGCCCACCCTTTTTCAGCACAACTTATTATGTGGGCCTTAAGTCCTTCCCCAGCTCACCTTAAACGCCCCTCTGCACTTGAAAATAATGCCGGACAGAGGCCAACACAGGGTCATACTAAGAGAGGAGGGGGCTTAGCTCCGAGTATGCTCAAAAATTGTTTTAGATACATAAATGAGAAATAATGGATGTGCTTCTTGATTTCAAACTGGGCATTTTATTTATCACAGAATCTTGGGTCCAGGAGTCTTCAGAGTCATAATTTGTGATAGCAGTTCCGAATTGATACAAAGTAACTGCGAAAAATTGCTTAAAAAGAAGCTTCGTTTGACCGTAATCCATGGCAAAAAAACTTGCAAATACCTCTTTTGAATTTGGTATGTTTAATTCAGCAGAGCTTTTACATTTTAAACAGCTATCTGTTTTGAGCTGGTACTCTGAATTCGTGCCGCTAATTGTTAAGGTCTAACTAGGCCTTACTCAGTTTGTTTCATGGCCTTCACAAAAATCGTCACGGGAAGCTCGAGTGGCTACTCTCAAAGTTTGGAAGTAGACATATTTAGTCTGCAGTTCAATATATATTTGCAATATTCTTAAACACAGTAGTCATTCTGAAACTGATCAGGAGTCACCCTTCCTTCCATCCCCTCTCTCAACTTGATATAGAGTGAAGTTAACTTTGGCAAAAGGTAATTTGGAATGCGCTTGTCACATGGGCTAGTCTCATGATTTTAGGTTAGATTATAGCAATGTTTTAAGCGAATAAAAGAGGAACATTCAGGAATCTAGACAATTGTATTATTCCACACAAATTATGGGTGTCAGCAATTTTTCTGCCCTAAATCCTGGATTTATTAAATCTCTCTTGCCTCTTAACTGTTGTGGGTCTGGACCACTCCTTCTCAAGAACTGATGGTTCATCTAGGTTTTTCTGAGAACGTTGAACGCCTCTGCATTGTTTCAGGAGCAGAAATCATAGTCTCTTCATTGTTTAATTGCCATAAACTTGGCAGTTCTCTTCTTTGCATGGTTACAGCTGATTCAAAACTCAGAATAGAAACTTTGAGCTCGGAAAAAAGGAGGTCACTTTTCTTACCTTGCTGCGAGACAGTGGAATCAACTGCCTCAAGCATTACGCCTTCAAGAGAACTTTGGGACACACTAGTAGGTGAGGGGGGGGGAGCACTGACACAGACACCAAAATATTGTGATAAAGGCCACTTTATTGGAATCAGATGCACCTAAACAACAACCCACCAGGCCTGTGCCGAACAAAACTACTGCTCACTAAATAACAACTGCCTGACAGCCCCCCACCCGCACCCCTAAAGTCAACCCCAACATTTCAACTGAAATACAAATATTCGCTCAGCAACCTACCCCCCTACCCACCGACTGAATGACCACAGTGACCTCAATGACCTCAACCCCCGCCTACCAATACAGCCCCAGGCCTCCAGCAAATACCCCCCATCTCCTTAGGAAAGCACCAACAAGTAACAGCACCTGTTCCAGCGACACCACAACTCTTAACACCCTAACATCCAGTGCACCATCGTCCAACAAAACCCCTCTCAACCCCGGAAGAAACCCCCCCCATCGCAAAAAGCCCCCCAGGGCCCCACCCACCCCACGGGGAAAAAACAGGAAGGGCGGGAGGGACAACCATTTTCTACGGACCACTCTGCTGCTGTGTCACTGCACCACAAACGGTGTGCAGTGACACAAAATGGCCGTTTTTATCCTGCCCAGCCCAAAATGAGCCCAAGGAAGCCCAACCAGCCCAACCAGCCCAGCTACGGCAACCCACAGAGCTCAACTTCCTCCCTCCCTCCCCTGCTGCCCCAAACTTCCCCGGGGGGGAGAGCCTCCCGCTGGTCGGCTGCCCCCCCTAATCCCAATTGGGGCACACCAGTAGGTGAGGGGGGGGAAGCACTGACACAGACACCAAAAAAGTGTGATAAAGGCCACTTTATTGGAATCAGGTGCACCTAAACAACAACCCACCTGGCCTGTGCCGAACAAAACTACTGCTCACTAAATAACAACTGCCTGACAGCCCCCCACCCCCACCCCTAAAGTTAACCCCAACATTTCAACTGAAATACAAACATTCGCTCAGCAACCTACCCCCCTACCCACCGACTGAATGACCACAGTGACCTCAATGACCTCAACCCCCCACCTACCAATACAGCCCCAGGCCTCAAGCAAATACTCCCCTATCTCCTTAGGAAAGCGCCACTCGGAAGTCACTTACGACTTCCGACCCCCCCTAGGACTCCTGCCTCCTGGGATACCTGAGCACCCCCAAAGCTCCATCCAACGCCTCCTTCAACTGCACTATGTAAAATTCCATTCCATACCTAGATAGGTGGACCCCATCCTCCCTGAAAAAATACACTGCAGCGTAGCGCAATTCCGTGTGCTTCATCCTTCCCACCCCTTCCTTGGTACAAAAGTCCCTCATCTCTTGGTTAATCTTCCTCCAGGCCCTGTCTATAGCTCCTAGGTGCTCCGCTCCCCTCCACACCCGCCTGGGGATAAACTCGGACCAGATCACATGACAGCCTGCCCATTGCATCTTGATTTCCCTCAGGTCCCTCTTCATTTGCTTGAGCCCCTTACACTGAACCAAATCATTTTCGCCCAGATGAATCACCACCACATCCGGGCTCACCCCTCCCTTGACCACCGTTTTCAACAAGGGCAACAACTCATGCCAACGCCTACCCCCTTTTCCCCTCCAGTGACAACGGTACAACCGCTCATCCAATCCCAAATTAAGTGTCCAATGCCTGTCCCACTCCGCATTTTCTGCCCGCTTGACGAATGAGTGTCCCACAATATACACATTCAAAACAGTCACCTCCGGCCCTGCCACAGCACCTGTAAAGACACACATGTCAAATTCAGGAATCAATGTCACAACACCCCATCCGCCTCCCGCAACCTCACATACATCTGGTAACAATCCGACTTCCACCGTCCCAGCCTCTGTATCTCCTCCTTTCCCCAACCCCTCCGTGCCGCCTCCGTCGCCACCCCGATCCGGAAGGAATGCGTCCCGTAAGCTAGTGGGTCCTCACCCATGTACCGCAGGGTGTGCCGCAGAACCCGCAATGCCTGAGCCGCCGTCACTCTGTCACCTCCACCTCGACCAAAAACCTCCCCCTCCTTCTCACACCGGCTCACCATCGACCTCCTCCCCCACGCCGCGGGACACACCCCCTCCCGACCGCCTGGGCCCAACACCACCCATGTCCCGACTCCCGGTTGGTCCGTCTTTGAGCGACACAAACGCACCTCCACCTCCTGCGCTCGTAACTCCACATCCTCCCACAACACCCCCCGCCCCTCCTCGCGCCCAGCAGCTCCGACACTCGAAATGCTCCAAAGAACAGCCAGGACATCAGAGTAGAAAAATGCACCGCCTCGCCCCCATCCCTGCACACCGCCGGCAGCGCGCCAATGACTCTTTCCAGCAACTCCACCGTGATGGGGCATCTCAACCGCACCTTCGCACCCCTCTCCCTCGCCCACCCATCCAGCAGCTGGGTCCCTAACTCCCCCGCCGATGGGGAGTAACCCCACCACAACTTTCCCATGAACGCCACCGCCGACAACTTGCCCGCAATCGTCACCCGCAACAGCCCTTTATCCATAAGCGCCAACATGAACCGTACCACCTGTTCCTCGCGCAGCCACTGGTCCCCTCGCCCTACCGTGCCAGACAGAAGGAATTCCTCCCAGGCTTGCTCGTACGCCTTCCACGTTGACACCGCTACGGACGCCTTCACCAGCTGAAAGACCCGGCCTCGCCCACCGACCACATTTCTTCCGGCACCGGCATCTTGACCTCCTCCGCCGCCGTGGCTAGCCCATAGAACCTCTCCCACTGTGAACGAGACAAAGCATCCGCAATGTCATTGTCCACTCCTGGGAAGTGGCGCGCCTGAAACAGGATGTCATACTCTAAGCAACGCAACACAAACACCCTCATCAATTTCAGCACTTGTGGGTCCCGTGCCGACTGCCGGTTCACCACCTGCACAACGGCCATGTTGTCTACCCGAAACAACACGCGCTTGTGCGCCAGCACCCCTGACCACACCGTGACCGCCACCGCCAATGAGAACAACTCCAAAAACGCAATGCTCCGCCCTCCTGCTTGCTAGTGCGCCGGCCACTGCTCCGCGCACCATTTGCCATCCCAGTACAGACCGAAACCGCCGCCACCCGCCGCATCAGAGTACATGGTGACGTCCCACTCCTAGTCCTCCGCCGGCGCCATGGGTACTCCATTGAACCGTTCCAGGAACGCCCGTTACATGCGCAGATCCTCCTTCATCCCCGCCAAGAGGCGCACATGGTGATGCAGCAAGGTCAAGCCGGACAACGCCAAACCCAAACACCAGCAGAACGTTCGGCCTGCCCGCACCAGGCGACAAGCAAAATTCAAATGACCCAACAGCACCTGTACCTCCCTCACCGTCACCTTCCTTTTTGCCAGCATTCCATCCACCAAACCCAGCATCGCTGACCTCTTGTCTTCCGGTAGGCGCGCTTCCATGGCGACTGAGTTGAGTCCGATACTGAGAAAGGTCAACACCGTACTGGGACTGCACGTCTTCTCTGGCACCAGGGGAACACCGAAATCCCCCATCAACCCGGCCAAACCGTCCAGCTGCCGCTGGCAGTCCACCGTTCCGGGCCGCCCCACCAGGAAAAAGTCATCCAGGTAGTGCGTCACTGACTCCGAGCCTGTGCGCCTGGAAAAAACCCACTGCAGGAATGAACTGAAACGCTCAAATAAAGCGCACGAAATGGAGCACCCCATCGGCAGCGCCTTGTCCACAAATACGAGTCCCTCGAACTGAATCCCCAACAACTGGTGATCCACCGGGTGGACCGGCAGGAGTCAGAAAGCCGAATTGACATCGCATTTTGCCATCAACGCACCCTTCCCCGCCGCCGAGACGAGCCTCTGCGCCATGTCCACCAACGAGTAAGTCACCGACGCCAAGTCTGCCGAAATGTAGGCATTGACCGACTCCCCCTCCGGCCACAACAAGTGTTGCATCAGCCGGAACTGCCCCTCCTCCTTCTTGGGCACCACCCCGATGGGGGAGATGATCAAACCCGGCATCGGTGGCTCTGTGAAGGGGCCCGCCATCCTACTTTCCCTGACCTCTTTGAACAGCTTCTCTCTCACAATGCCCTTGTGCGCGTTCACTGACTTCAGATTGTCCGCCCAGCGAGCAATCCGTGGGCCTTGTAGCTCAGCCGAAACCCCTCACGAAAACCACGATGCAGCACTGCAGCATCCGCCCATGGATATGCCGCTAGCCAGGGCTCCATCCGCTCGATCTTAACTGGCGTACGAGCCTTTGCCCAAAGCTCAGTCCCCACCGAGACTTGCACACAGCGCCGCTTGCCACTCCCGCTACGTCTCCCGCCTTACCTGGTGTCAAGGTCGGCATCCTTGCGGATCCCGCCGCCTAACCAGTGGAGCTGAGGGGGCCGTCACTCTGGGCACATCTCGCCTTGCAGGCACCTGTAAAATATTGTCAACAGCATTACTCGACCCCCTCCTCCCGAATCTCTCCTTCCTCCTCCGACTCTCCATCAGCCGGCTCCACACAAATCCGGCCCCCCCTTTGGGGTTCCAGCCGGCTCAACCCCGCCCTCTCCCGACATACCCGCATCAAGTCCAACAAATCTACACTCCCACTCCCGTCCGCCACACTCGCATCCCAACCAGGAGTATGTGCATCCATCCTCACTCCCCTACCCCCGGCGGCCGTAACGTAACACCCAAGCGCCTTGCAAATAGCTCCTGCTAGGGAAAAAAGGTGGAGTCCAGCATGCCGGGGTGGAAAAACCCCCCATCCCCCTCACATGCCTCCCCTCCCCCCACCACCGCACCCCCATCCCAGCGTCACCCCCCGCCCCCACCCTGCCGAGTGACCTCCGTGCCGCGACAGAATCCCCCCGCCACCCAAGCCCCATCCCCCCTCCCAATGCCAGCCCCCCAGCCCTCCCACCCCCCAAACCCCCAACTGGTCCCCGCACCCCGCGCCCCCTTCCCCAAGTCCCCCCCTTGCCGCACCCCTGCTTCCCTCCCCGTTGCCGCCACTCCCCCCCGGCCTGCCACTCTCCCCCACCCCGCACTCCCCCCTGCCTCCCTCCCACTACCCCAGCCGACCCACCCACTCAGCCCCAGCCCACTCCTCCCCCTCGCCGCTCCTCCGTCTCCGCACCCCTCCCCACCAGTCCCCCCAGCCCACCACTCCCCCCTACCTGGACCCCCCGACCCGCCCTGCCCTGCCTTCCCCACCCCCGGCGACGAATGCCTGCTCGGGCCCACCATGCCCCCTCCCTCCTCCGACAACGACGAACTCCAATCCAGCTCCGTGTCCAAGCCCCCCTCCCCCCTCCACCTCCGTGTCATCTATCAATAATGGTGAGCCAGCCCCCCCCGCATCCCCACCTCCCCCCACCACCAGCATCCCACCCTGCTCCACGTGCAGAGGCTCCGCTCCCCCCCCGCGTCCCGCCCCCGACAGCCCCCACACCACCCCCCACCCCCAGGCCCCCTGCCCCACTCCCCACATGCGACTCAGGCGCTATCACCTGGTCCCCCGGGCCTGCTCCCACCCCACCCAGCCCTCCCAACTCACTGACCACCTCGCAAGCCGCCCCCCCACCCCCCCACCCCCCCAGGCACCTCTCCCCTCCCCCCGCTCCCTCCACAAACACCAGCGCCAGATTCCTGCCTCTCCGCCCGGCATTCCCAGCCCCTATCCGTGCCTTCTTACGTGGCGCCGGCTCCTCGCGCTGCCCCCCGCCCCTCACCCCACCGCCCCCCCTCCCGCCTCGCAGAGTTGGCCGTGGCCGCGACTACGGCGGCTCGCATGCTATCACAGCTGCAGCAGCGCCGTTGGCAGTGCACCGCTGGCAGCGCGCCGCTGCGGCCTTACCTGGAGTTCGGGCCGCACCATGTCCATGCGGCCCGCCTCGCCCAACAGCCTCAACGCCTCGGCCACCCTGGGGTCATCAAACGCCGCCATACTGCCGCAACACCACCGCACTGTACCGCAACACGGTCACAATCGATACCCAGCACAACCAAATTGTCACAATTATTCCAAAGCAGTACCCGGCCCCAATTAATAAACGGACAACAATTCTGCTACGACAACCATTTTCTACGGACCACCCGTCTTCTGTGTCACTGCACCACAAACGGTGTGCAGTTACACAAAATGGCAGTTTTTATCCTGCCCAGCCCAAAAGCCCAACCAGCCAAGATACGGCAACCCACAGAGCTCAACTTCCTCCCCCCCCTCTCCTGCTGCCCCAAACTTCCCCGGGGGGCAAGCCTCCCAAATCCCCAATCTTCATGTTTTCAAGCAGTTAAAAACTTTTTTTTTTCTGACAGCAGATACTGACTTTTGTCCTCTGAAAGATTCTGCTGTTTTCCAGATTGGTGCCGCAGATACATTTTATTGTAGCACGCGGTTTACCTTTGGGTATTTGCAAGCTCTTCGGCTAGAATCCTAGCCGAGATTAAACATGGTATCTCCATGTTTGATTCGTTTTTACACATATGTAAAGACAGAAATTAACCTAATTCACATGTCAGTTTATGTTAGAGAAATATATTTAGCTGCAAGATGATGAAAACCCATTTGTTTTAGCATTCCTCTGCCCCTTGCTCTGCCAGTTGTGCGTTTTTCCTTTGGCTGCTGTCGTATGATGATCATCAAGGTTTAGAGTTGCTAAAAACGAGAAACAGCCGTTACAATGCGGCCCTTACAAAGCATTACCATTACAATTCGGTTGTAACAACGCATGTGCTGTTACAACACAAACCATTATAACGCAAAATTTTACAAGAACTAAAACGATTCTCTTTCTTTAGTTACATCAAAGGCATTTGAGCAGTGGTACTGCTGCAGAGTTAAGATTTATTGTCCACAAAGAGGATTAGGCTAAAAATGGAGAGCCTGATAAAGTCCCGTCTCCGCACCTGCTTTTTAGGTCGAGACTAGCGCAGCGCACAAACGCTGCACTAAGAGATGACCTCTTGGAATTGGTCTGTACTTTTTCGAAAACTCGTGCATGTACTGCACTGTTTCCAATGAGCACTCATGCATGTACGGCATCCACCTTGTGGGGGTGAGCAGCGGCGCCATTTGTTTCGAATTATAGCGCCCACGCTTGTTTACTTTTGCTCCAAATATGTTATTGACTATGCCCCAGCCCTACCCTTTACTGGCTTGTCTCACGCACCATGCACTGTGCTGTTACAGTTGTGCTGGCCCAAAATACAGGCACAATCACCAAAATAAAACATACGTTGGTTTTAAGCCGTAGGTTTTTAAAAAAAAACAATAAGCCCTCCTCCCGGCAAAGTCTTAACATTTAGATTTGTGTCCCTCTGGTGCACAGTTGGTATAATAAATGGTAAGGCCATGGAATGGCTCCAGGGCACGCTCTGATTGAGCGCTGAAGTCAGTGACTCTGCCCCAGCCCTAACCTCTACTGGCTTTTTTCACCCATCTTTGTATTAGAGTTCTGCTGGGCACATGGGCTGTTTCGGTTCACGCCAGGGAGCGCTGAAGTTAGTGACTCTTCCCCAGCCCTACCCTTTACTGGCTTGTCTAACGCACCATGCACCATGCTGTTACAGTTGTGCTGGTCCAAAATACAATTAAAGTATGGGAAGGGGTCCCAGTAAGCATGAAATAATAACCAAAAATGTGTGAACAATCAAAAAGACAAATCTTAAAGACACATTGTTTTATTCACAATGTGCTGATATCTTGCATATACTTCACTATTTCACATTCATTAGTCAGTGACTATTTACAGTGCCCCAAAAGTTGGGAAAAGGGGGAGGGGGTGTGGTATGTGTGGGTAATGAGTGAAGGAAAAGGGTTTTAGGTGACAGTAAAATCGACGAATAAGACAGTTTCAACAGAGTTACATATTCATGTACACAAAACCGGACCAATAGGTTCATATGTATTGTTTTACAAAAATCATACTCCAAATGTACAGCAAATGCATACAATTGGGTGTGGAGTTGACAGCAGAGAACAATATGTTGTCGACGTTTCGACCCTCGTACTCGCAGATATGAGTATTAATCTTGCCGTGGGGTCTTCCTCAGGACTGGGGAGTTGGGGACACGTGACCTATTTAGTGTACAAATATACATGTGTTATCATAAAGGGACAGACATTCACCCTCAATTACTCAAAAATAGCAAGGCACACCAGCCATTTCATGAGAATGACTGACAGTAAACAGAGAGTTTCCCGCCAGGTGGGATAGACATAATGCAAAAGTTGTGTCGCCAAAAGCGCTACTTATGCAACCAATTAATGTTTTATTAATTGATCCTGAATCGATATCGTGGTGGAGAGAAGGAGCAGTCTGAAAATAGGTCAAACCACACAGGGGCAAACCATCCGCGGACACCTCAAGGCTACTGGTGAATTGAGAACACCTACTAATAAGTACGGACTGGTTATACAGATCAAGAGTTTCAAAAAACTCACATATCAAATTGGTGACTGTTAAATACTGTGGTTAAATTGGGTAAAACTAGGAGAAGTTGAGACTTACCACAAGAGTGGTGTGCACCGGACCCGTTTAGTGGAGTGTTGGTATAAAGAATGAATCTGTAATTAAAATGTACAGTTCTTATACTTCTGAGAGTGCTTAGTGTATTAAATGCGAGACTGGCCACATAATAGAAAACTCACCGAGATCTCACTCGGAAGCGCCGTGTATATTGATAGTCAAGGGTCCGAAAGGGCGTCAATGGGGCAGTTGCTCTAAATAAATGAAGAGCGAGGTCAGACATTAAAAGCTGATTACAAAGCCAGACGGGTTAGAGCCATGCGCGGAGAGGCAAGGGATGGACTTACCCGGCAGCCGTAATTCGTCAACATTCGGCGTTGGGTAGAAATCGCTCGCGCTGTGGCATTGAGTCGGTTGAAGGGCTGAGTCAGGGGAAGAAGAGGTTACAAGGCGTTAGAAGTCTGGTGGTGGGAAACGGGCTCGGAGCATGCACTCGGTATTCAGACGGGTGCTGGTGCTTACCGGTCGTGGACTGAATCCGAAGCCGATCACTGCTCGCAGATACAATGGCGAAGCAGAGTTCCGCTTACTAGGGTGTTACCTAGGCAACAGGTCACGTGATTCATTAGCACGGTGAAAAGACTCACTCGGTCACTGGATAGCGAGGGGTCAGGTATTTTAGTAAAATTACACACTTAGTGTAAAAACTGCTAAGGATTACAAATATTGCTAAATGCCGTTAAAAGCGGTCACGTATGAGTACACATTGTTATTAAAGCTCGGCCATTAAGGGTGCCAGGAATTACGTGTGGGTGCCGTTTGGTGCAATAACGGAGCCAATTCCGGCAGATTGTTAATATCAGATCAAGGGACAGCAAACCTCCCACTGTCAAGGGATTAATTCAGGCAGATAGGTAATTGACAGTGGAAGGGACAACCCACCTCCCGCTGTCAAGTGGGGCACTGTAAATAGTCACTGACTAATGAATGTGAAATAGTGAAGTATATGCAAGATATCAGCACATTGTGAATAAAACAATGTGTCTTTAAGATTTGTCTTTTTGATTGTTCACACATTTTTGGTTATTATTTCATGCTTACTGGGACCCCTTCCCATACTTTAATTGATAACCCAGGTCCCCGTAACTTTGTCTGGGTATAACCCCCCTACTTATAGCCAGCGGTCCAAAATACAGGCACAACCGCCAAAATAAAACACACGTTTGTTTTAAGCCGTAGGTTTTTTAAAAAACCAATAAGCCGTAGGCTTAAAAAAAAAAAGTAAGCCCTCTTCCCAGGAAAGTCTTAACAATCACATTTGTGTCCCTCTGGTGCACAGTTGGTAGAACAAATGAAAAGGCTGTGAAATGAGGGCGCGCTTAGTGAACCTGCCCCGTGCTGTCACAGTTGTGCTGATTCAAAACATAGGCACAATTGCCAAAATAATGCACACATTTGTTTTTCTCACTAACCTGTTCTCACTCTGTTTCTCTGTATCCCTGTCTATGCTTCCGTATCTATCTACACCTCTTTCTATCTTACTATGTCTTACTCTTTTGTTTCTATACACTAACTCAGCACCAACTTAGCAGCATGGGCAACACAACTAAAGCATCAAGACAGCACGACCTCACTTACAACTCACCACAAACGCAGCACCAGTGCAGCATCACCTAAATATCAACAAAGCATTACTCAGCACCATCTCAGCACCACATAGCATCAGTCAGCACCACACCATCATCACTGACCACCACCTCAGCATCATTCAAAACCACCTCAACATCACTAAGCACCACCTCAACATTACACAACATCACCTTAATATCACTTGGCACCACATCCCTATCACTAACAACCAACAAGCACCACCTTCCACAAAAGCACCACCACCTCAGTATCAAACAGTATTATTTTATAGCAGCACCACGCATACCACAAGGAAGTGAAGCAGGTTACCAAAACATAAGTTTAGTTGTTGTTTAAAGTGCATCAATCTTCTTTATTAGTAACACAAAAAGGTTTTTAGTATGCTATTTCATTTAAAACACATTCTACTCACACAGGGATATATTCACATATTTATAATATATGTATACAGAAGAACTTAGGGCATCATTAGGATGGCGGGCGGACTCTGCCCGCCCGCCATCCTTTCGTAGAAAGAGACCGCCCGCCATTGGTGCGGGGGTCCGGTTGGTGACATTAGGATGCACCTGCTACACTGGCGGGCACATCCTGCATTCTTGACATTGCGGCGGGCAGTGCTCTTGGCACACGGCAATGCCAAGAAGGCATGGTGTGCAGCTTCATGCACAATGTGGCAGGCACCGCGCAGTGCCTGCCATGTTGTGCATCAAACTGCAGGCGGTTACTATAAGTACCCCATTTGTGCACCCCCCATCCCCCAGAATCCCTGGGGGCCCGCTACGGGCCCCAATGGCGAGAAGCGCCTGCCTTTCTGGAAAGGCAACACCCCGCATGCATCATAATATGGATGGTGGTGCCTACCAGGCACCGCCACCTCTGCTTTTCCACCCGGTAAAAAATCTTAACTCAGCAGCACTACCACTGCTCAAAGCCTTAGATGTATCTATAGAAAGAGAATTGTTTCAGTTCTGTCACAGTCTCATAATTTCAGAACTCAAGCATTTTCAATATTCTATAAAATGAAGCAATAGCTGTTGCTTATTTATCTTATGCAACTAACAAACATTGGCAAAGCCAATAGTCCTGGATTGTTGTAGGTTTAATGTTACTTCTTGTATTACATATCTTGATGCAATGACAGAAACAGCAAAATACCAGTTGGGCGGCACGCTATGTTAAGCACTGATTTTAACTTATGTTTTTTAAGCCACGCCCTAATTACATCGGCCTTTGAGAGACCCCTCCCCCCAGTTTTTTTTTATCCCACTTAAAGCCCTGTGTATTAGGTGAGTATTACGTGTTTGTGTATTTTGGTGTGCATGGTTTTTAAGGTTTAGAGCGGATATGTTTTTTTGGGCCGCAAGGGTAATTTTAGGTCTTAGGGTGGGTATGGGTTTTTGGGTGACAAGCCTTATTTTAGAGTTTAGGGTGGGTGTGAGCTTTTGGCTACCAAGGGTAATTTTAGGGTTTAGGTTGGGTATTGGTTTTTATGTGGAAAGGGTAATTTTTCGGGTTTAGGGTGAGTATGGGTTTTTAGTTGCAAGAGTAATTTGAGGGTTTAGGGTGGGCATGGGTTTTTGGGTGGCAACTGTAATTTTAGGGTTTAGGGCAGGTATGGGTTTTGGGTGGCAAGGTTCATGTTAGGCTTCAGGGTAGATTGTAGTTAGTGATTACAGTGGAGCTTTCCCCAAACAGAGTACTGTGGGTAACTTGCAGTTTTGTGTAACTTGCCAATGTTGTTCAAGTAGAGCCCAACGTAATAAAAGTATCCTAAAACTATCTACACCACCCACATCTGAGCAAAGAAAATCTCTTTTGCCCCACTACTGACAAAATACTTCTACTGCTTGTTACTATTGGATCACTGTAGGAAAGTAGGTTCTGCTTCTTATGGTTACCCCCACTTTTTGCTGAATGTAATGCTGTTTTTGACTAGTATGACTAGTACGACTGGGATCCTGCTAATCAGGATCCCAGTCTATCTGCTTTCTCCCTAAACTGTTACATTATGTATGTAGGTACAATCCAGATTGGATACTGGGGTACCCTTGTCAGTCCCTAGTATATGGTTCACATGTACCCAGGGCATAGGTACCCCAGAGGCCTCCTGTGGATTGAAGCATGTATTATGCCACCCATGAGAGGCCATGCAAAACAGAACTACAGGCCTGCCATGGCAGCCTGTGTAAGTTGGTGCATGCACCAATTACTTAAGATATAGGTTTACTATATCCAAGGGTCACTGCAATTAAAACCTATAAGTCACCCCTATAGCAGGCCTTTACAATCCTGAGAGCAGGGTGCTTGGTTCTAAGTGGGAGAGGTGCCCCTGCATGAGCAGGACACACCTGTAGCCTACAGAGTTCATTCTCCCAGGTTTTCAGTGAAGCAGCCATATACTACTATAGAGGAGCATTACGTGACTGCGTGATGACCAACTCTAAAATGACTGAAACAAACCCTATAGTGTTCTAGCCTTCTAGCTCCGGACAGCACAAAATTGTTGCTTCCGACTAGAGACACATTTCTGCCCTCCTGCTACTCAGCCAAGCTCGAGCAGGTAAAGGCAAATAAATAGGCATCCTGTCACAGGGAGATGTGACCACCTCCCAGTCAGAATGTAGTGTATTAGGGCTGGGTGGGTGCGCTTGCCAGCAACTGAATGTCTGCATGAGGGGCACATTTGGTGCCCCTGTGCATAGTTCAGTTGAATCCAGTCCTGGGAACTGTTGGCATGAAACTGGACAAAGGCCATGGGAGTAACCTTGCCCCTGTCCAGACCCTCCCCTGGGAGGGTCCCCTGAATCTTTCCAACCCTCTCCTGTGGGTACCCGAGGGCTTACCTGGTTATAATACCTTAGATTCATCGTGCACAAGATTCAGTATTCAAACCACTGCACTTTGACCGTCTGGGTACTCTGAACTTCGCTGGACTTCTTTTGGGCATGACTTTGTTGCCCTCTCAGTCTGCTGCATCATCTGTGCCTGTGAACCGTACCGGATCCATGTAGGATCTGTGGAGCATCCAAGACACCAGAAGATAATCTCCCTTGGAGTGACAGAGTCACTCCCCTGCATTCACAGTCACTGTAACACTGCTGACTGGTCTGCTGATCCCGAAGCGACCTCTGTGCACAGCGTACTTTTGCAAGTGCATGTGCTTGTTGCAATCCTGACACAAGTGCATTGTTCTCCAAGTAGTTCTAACCACTGGCACCTCTTCCTACAAAGCTTTTCAACCACCTTTCACTGTGTGCCCCGTGGCCTGTTGTTTTGTGAAGCTGCCCAAGGTCCTCTTGCGAATCCTGTGCCTCTGGCCTATGGGTCCAATTGAGGGTCATCTTTAATTTCCTTGGGCTCCCCTGTTTGCTCGGGGCCTGCCCTGACTCCCCTGTGTGTGGTGAGTCTCCTGGACATTGCTGGTCCGAACCGTACACTTCCTTGACTTCCTGCATGGGTTGCTTTTGCCAAGGCTTGTTGGTGCTCCCGCCTGACCCCTCAGCACTTGACATCCTTTGTGTAACAGCTCGCATCTGGCTCCTGGCGGTCCTCAACATCACCTGGTACCAGCAGCTGCAGAATCAAGGTCACTGTCAAGTATCCTGAAGCTCCTGACATTGGTGGGCATTCGTGTACCTAGCCCTTGTCACTCTCATGTGACCCAGACTCTGTCCCCTCTGCTTTCAGGTACTCTTCGACAAGAATACACATTTGGATTCCAACAGACACTTTCAACTCTTCCAGCAGCAGCTCTTCTTCGAAGTCCTCCATTGGGTTCGACTGCGGTTTCTGACGCCACTTCACACCTATGCACCCCGCTTCCCTGCATTACGTAACTTGGGTACGTCAGTATCCACGTGTGGGGCAGCTCTCCAACCTTCTGTCTTCCACAGGGGTGCTTCATAGTCTACTGGGAAGGGTCTTTAATCTTTAAAAATCCCACCACAACTTACCCATAGAGTTGTACGGAGCAAGCGGTCTTGTACTCACACTGCACACGCACTCCGTGGGGTCCCTGTCTGCTCATCTTGGGTGGTTCTTTGGGGCCCCAGCAATTCTACTGTCTCTCAGCATTGTCCTGTTTTGAGTTGTGGCTCTTATATCACTTTCTTAGTATATGGTTTGGTCCGCCCCTGGGGCCCACTGTCAATTTTATACTATTTACTGTGATTTCTTTCCTATAGTATTTTGTGCTTTGTGTATATCTCAGTGTGGGAGATCCTGGAACCTACTAGAGAATATTCTGTAATAAATACATATTTTTATAAATACCTTGTGTGGTTTTCATTCATTTAATCTATGGTATAAAATGTAATTCTGGTAAAACAAGCTGCTTTACACTCCTTCAAGACTAAGCCTGAAGACTGCACTCCCCAGCTACCACTTAGATAGCTTTCTGAGGTTGCCTGAGAACTATTAAATCACCAAAAGGTTGTCTGGACTGGTGAAGGGTGCTTACATTAGTGGACAGCATATACAAAGCCAGCCTCTCACAATCACTTTAGTTTTTTAGTTCATATTTTTTTCAAAAGTGTTAAACATTACTCCTGAACCGAATTTTCCAGCATAAGGCAGTCTTGCACAGCTGCACAACTAGACTACTGCAATGCGATGTTCAAGAACATTTACAACTTGATGCAGAGAAATTGGATCCTCAAACCCTGCAACCAGGTGGTAGTCCAATGAAAAGCATGCTTTTTTAGACAAAAAAAAGGCTTTGCTTTTAGCCCAAAAAATGTAATATATATTTTCAAGGGCCTAGCAAGTTCACCAACAATCTAATCTTACAATTATCATGACAAAACAACATAAGGCCAAAAGGCAAGCCTACAGCAAATATGTTTTTCACTTTACCCAACAAAAAACATGTGGCTAAATTGTTGCGCAAAATGTTGTGAATCATGTTTTTATTGTTCTCTACCCAAAGTGGTGATTGCAAAGTTAAACAAGCATTGGTTTCGCCTATCTGATTAATAATAATGTTTTCCAAACAGTGCCTTGAAACTTAACTAACTACCAAATGTTTCACTATTTAAAATGTATTAAAAAAAAATGAACAATGTAGGTGTAGGCACCAGGAGCTGGGGAGGGCAAGAAGCTTTGATGTGACAGGAGCGGTGACCGTACAAGAGCAGTGACCATACAAGAGCAGTGACGGGGCAGGAGCAGTGACAGGGAACAAGAAGTGACAGGGTGTAACGACCGGATTCTCAGAACAAGCAGCTCACCATCCGTGGCTAACCCAATCGTCACGTAACAACACTCTTCTCAGGTCACTATTTACAAGACATCTAGAATACTCACCTGAGAAAGTGAAAAGAAGCTATGTACATGCCTGTATAATCAAACATACCACTAATACCTAATGGATTACATATCTTATCCTATGTTTACCTCGTTTTATACTCTCTTACGTCTTCCGACAATATTTTCTATATTTATAGTCCCGTAAGACTGTTTCTATCTTTATAGTCCCGTAAGACTGTTTCTATCTTTATAGTACCGTAAGACTGTTTCTATCTTTATAGTCCAGTAAGACTGTTTCTATCTTTATAGTCCCATAAAACTGTTTCTATCTTTATAGTCCCATAAGACTGTCTCTTTTATATCACCTGACAATCTACACTAATAGGGATAACTAATAGGGATACACCTTTGAGAGTTATTTCCCAAATGAAGTTCATACTCTCCCCCAATCAACAGTTACCTTTGCAGAAGGGCATATCCCATCCTTCTGTATGTCAGCACCTGGTTAAAAGGAAAGGTTAATCTCATTCATGAAGACAACATTCAAAGATATTGATCATTAAATCTTTATTCTATAATCAAACATGACAGAATGAGCAAAAGGCAAATGAATTAAGTTAGTCACTACCTATAACCTAAAAGGGGAAATAAAGATGAATGGTTAAATGCATTCTACACTAAGCTCAGAACGCCTCACCTTAGACGTGTGTCTTTCCATCTCAGCAGCGGAGCTGATCTCTCTCTCTCTTGTTCTCTTCTATGTGCTTAGGACTCTGCTCTCCCGCTATGGCTCACGAATACACCAGCCTTTAGACCAACCTCTTCAGTCTTCTCCACACGTTGCTCTCTCTGTACTCTACTCGCTCCTTGATAATATAGAGCTCACTTTCTCTATGGAAAATTCCGGCATCAGGCCGACTCCCACCGAATTCCTGTACCAGTCCCCAGCTCCCTCCTCCTTCCGCAGTGGCCACCTGCGTATGGTATACACCTGTTACAATGCAACTTTTACAACTACCTACCATTACAACGCAACTTTTACAACGCATACCATTACAACGCATTGCGCTGGGGGGCGCTCTAGGATAGGGAATAAGTATAATTTACTATCCAACACCTTCCCTAGTGTCCACGGGGACTGGAGTTGGAATAGTAAATTATACTTACCACTATCCAGCACCTCTAAGCTCTATGCGTTGTAATGGTATGCGTTGTAATGGTCGTGTTGTAATGGTAGGTAGTTGTAATGGTATGCGTTGTAACGTCATACATCCCCTGCGTATTGCGTTCAGAGCCAGGAAGACAAATACATTCCTTCGATAAGGGCCAGTCTTGACCGGTTCCTCTCTAGCGAACAACAGGATGAATTCTAAACATTACCGTTACCCTGCAAGCGCCTCGGCTGTCCGAGACAGGGATACAAAATGGCTTCTCTCTAGCTTTCGGGCCTCTAGGCCCGAGAAAATGGAAAAAGGCACTAAACCCTGTCAAAGCACATAGTTAAGCCCTATAAATGAACACAAATGCAATTAGGATTGAAATGGTAGTAAATTATAGTCACCACCAGTCTAAAAATAGGCTAAAATTACCCTGTTGCTACACAGGGCAAGAGAAGTGATTTGACAGGAGCAGTGACCGGGCTGGAGCAATGATTGAACAGGAGAAGTGACGGGGCAGGAGAAGTGACGGGGCAGGAGCAGTGAAAGGGCAGGAGAAGTAACTGAGCAGAAGTGATGGGGTAGGAGAAGTGACGGGGCAGGAGAAGTAACAGGGCAAGAACAGTGACAGGGCAGGAGCGGTGACAGGGCAGGAGCAGTGATGGGGCAGGAGCAAAGACTGGGCAGGAGCCATATCGGGGTACTACGGCACTACTATCCTCACTCATAGTTTGAGGAGGAAAGATGCACCTCTTTTAAGCCAAGTACAGTCAGTGAAATCACAGAGATTCCAAAGGCTGTTTTAGGACACAGTCAAAGCTGCTTGTTGTTTCCCCAGTCTGCCCTGCAAACTACTAAATGTTTATTGCTTGTGTTCAGAGAGGACCATGAATGCTTGAGCTGAAACCCTTTGCACATATGCAAAGAGGAAGTAACTAGGAAAAATAAAGATATTTCTTCTCATTTCACCTACCTCAGATAGGCACACAATTTTGGCACAAACCCTTTTTTACTAGGTTGTATAAATATAGGTTTACATCGAGATGCATGGGAAAGCCCATAAACCACCCATGTAATGTCTAACTGACGTTTCTCTAATTTTGTAGTCAAAGACAGAATAATAAAGTGGTCTAGTTGACAGTCTTGTTCTGGTGGTAAAGATCGTGCGAAAACAAATGCAGTACACTATCAGTTTTTTTGTAACACAAAACAACTTTTAAATACCTGTAAATGAACTGTGCAAAAGTTTTAAAACATATCTGCAGTTAGGAAACAACAAATGGACCACTTGTTTATAATTCAGAAGTGTGCTGGAATCAGTGTTTTAACAGGATCAACACAATCAAGACACTTTACTTGGTGATGTTCAAATGATACATATTTGCTGAAACCCCAAGTTCATCCTGAGCAGATCTTACCGACCACTTCTGTCACCATCATGCCTGCTCAGGACATTGATCTGTAAACAAAATGTCAGACTGGACAACCTAGTGCAGTAACCATACCAATAGATTATGATTATATGAAATACTACAAAAAGACCCGCAAAGTTTCTCAAAGCTGTGCGCAGACCAAAAAAACGTGAAGTGCACGATTTTTGTCAAGCTATTATAAACTTATTTTGACTATACTTATGTTCTTTGTCTATTTACTTACTTATATACTATTGCATGGCCTCCTCTAATGTCTGTAAAAAGTACCTTTTGCCCTGAATTTTTGTCCTGAATTTTGACCTCCTGTCCTGAATTTTTGTCTTCAATTTTGACTCTTTGTCCTGAATTTTTACACTTACTGTCCTGAATTTGAACCCATGCCAGTTGATACGCTGTAACACCACTTGCATTGTTACAACTGTATTGCAATGGAATGCATTGTTCTGCTATGCATCCCTATTAACACCACATTCATTATCGGTCTTTGAATGTTTTTTAAAACATTGGAATGTTGGGAGCTCCATTAAAAACAATGGAGTGTTCCGGGCTTTTAATGACTGGTAGAACCCCGGAGCTCCAACATTCCAATACCTGGCTTTGTTCACAGCTATTGCTGTGAACAAACACCTTTCAGAGCCCAAGGGGAGGCATTTGTTTTCTACTAATTAGAACATTCTGCTCTCTAAAGGTGGAATGTTATAATAGTCTTAGAACCCTCCTTAGCAGGCTCTACCGGCCATTAAAGGTCCGCTCCCTTGTTAAAGGCCCTCGTTTTCTGCTCGGGCCTTTAACGCTGGAGCAGGCCTTCAATGGCCGGTAGAAGCCTCTATGGTGGCCTCTAAGGTTATAGTAGTTAAATTTACTGATACCAAGCTGGAGCAAGAGCTGGTGATAGGTGTTATTTCGTATTGGAGGTCTTGCACATATCCCAACTTTTGAAGGTGCATGGCTGAGATATATGAGTTGGAAGAATTGTTTTTCTCTTGTTCTCTCTACGTTCCACTTTTTTCTTTCTCATTCGCTCTTCTACTATTTGAGCTTCCACCTTCAACAACAGGACATATTGGTAGGTCTAGATGAAGATGGGACATATGTGCCCAAGTCAGTACACCATGCAACTAGCACTGTGCAGCATACTGATACAGAGTGTCAGATTTGCAGGTGAGATGTTCCTCTCCTACAAAGTACGTGTGGCTGGATGAAGGAGGGGGAAACATGGAGGGATGTACATGAATTTCCAAAGGGTGTTCCAATCGTGTTGCGGCAAACCCGTTGACGTACTTGAGCATGAGGTGAATCAGAGAACTAAAAGTCAGATCAATTCACGCATGAAGATATATAACATTTTCTTATTGGCAGCATGTGCCTAGGACTAGATGGTGGGTCTCATTTTGGGCATAGCTACATGTTTAGAACTCTGCAGCACCCGAAAGTGGTTGACGAGGGTCATTATTGTAGCTAGAAGCAAGTGCCAGTGTTTGTTGGTGGTTACCAAGAATGATATATCATCAGTGTCAGACATTTCGAATGCAGGGTGAGTCAGGAGAAGCATCATTCTTGCAGTCCTTCTTAGCAACAAGTGCAAAGTTAAAGTTGTAATAACTGTCCGGTGTCATGGAAGACCTGATGGGTTATGCGCTTGAATGAAATACGCCCTGCCATAGACAGCTGGTGGAGTTCTTGTTTGCCTGAAAATGCTTTGTTGAAGGAGAATTATGGTTAACTACAAAGAAGACAACAATGTGATTTGTAAAAAAACCTTGAAATGTCCTTAACTTAAGTTGAAAGTACTGTATGGTTTCAGCTCTAAAAAAAAAACAACAATAAAAAATTGTTAGTGACTAGCAAAGCAACACAAACTCCTCCCAATGCATTGTTCTTGATCTTATGTAGGATTTCACAGATCACATGACAAAATACTTCATTTGTGACTTCACTGGTAAAAATCACGGTGTAGAGGCAGAATATCGAGTACAAAATATCGAGTTGGACAAATATCGAGTCATTGATATCGTGGGTCAGAAATATCAACTGCAAGAATGTTATTGTCAAGAATATCGACTTAAGGTAAGTATTATTGATTTTAAAAATATCATAGTGTTTATATAAGTGTTTAGATAAGACGGAGATGAAACTCCTGAATAACCTTGGAGGAAAAGAAATTATGGGTAACTCTGGTCTCTTATGGCAACCTAAGTGCTTTAAATACTTAGGCTTGGATCTCACAAAAGACCTGATCACCACCCTCCAGACCAAAGAAAATGACATCTTAAAATAAAATCTCTTCATTGTTAGATGGCTGGTCACCTAAATTTTTAACATGGTGGGGAAGAGCTGAGACATTAAAAATTATGATTACTCCTTTTGTCAACTATCAAGCCAGCATGTTACCTATGACGTTCTCTAATGATTTCCTATGCAAAATCTATAAGCTTTTTAACACATTCCTGTGGCAAGGTAAGGGACCCATAATATCTATGAAGAAGCTTCAATTACCAAAAGATAAAGATGGTCAGGGCTTTCCGAACTTCAGGAACTATCAAACCGCGGATCTCTGTAAACAGGGATCTAACTGTCTGCTTCTGCCGACTGATTACACACTAGTCTGGTTGGACATAGAAAGATCAATCATCAACAATATGCCCTTGCCTGCTCTCCTCACCACAGATATATCCTCCCTTCATCACTTAAAGTACATCTTACTCAAAACTAAAAGAGCCATGCTGCGACTGGAAAACCTCTCCACAATAAAAACTAATACATCAAACGTGTCCTCTCTCTGGTGCAACCCGAGCTTGAAGATCGAAGGAGGGATGTTCCATTGGGAGCATTGGTCCGAAAATGGCATAAAGCTAGTCAAAGACCTCTATGAGGGAACAATTCCCTTGTCTTTCTCCACACTTTAGTCTCGCCACGGATTACAAGTGGTAGATTTAAAAAAATGTTTTAAACTAAAATCTCTCATGGCACACTTTATCAAACCCTCCGACCCATCAATACTCTCAAAGTTGTCACAGCTGCTAAACCTCAACCTCGCAAATCTCAAAAGAAATGTGAAGAAAAATGGGAATCAGAGGACAACTCCAGCAATATCCCATTCGACTGGGAAAAGATAAATATCACCTCTTTTCGAATAAAATCTCCCCAATGCTGTCACAAACCAAATTGATGTTAATAAATAGGACATATTGGACACCCAAACGGATTTTTAAATTTAACCTCAGTGAGAATTCCCCCTGCTGAACTGCAACTCTCACATCGGTAACCTGGCCCATATGCTCTTTAATTGTCCTACACTAAAAGTATACTGGGATAAGATTTATGAATGTATTGGCAAGACTTTCAACATAACCCCTCCTAGGGACCCTAGGATCACGGACGTAAATGACAGTTACTTGTTAGATCTTACGCTCACTTTAGCGTGTAAAATTGTTTTGAATAAGTGGAAAAACTACTAAGAAGTCTCATTTAAGATGTGGCAAGAATGGTTATCCTTCCTAAGAGGAGCAGATAATGTTGCACTTCAAGCATCTCCATGGCGTAAACCACACAGGAAAATGTGGAAGTCCCTTGATGCTCTTTCTCATATGACCCTTCGTGAAAAGAAGACTAATTTCCACATATCGTAATTCTTAATGTAGGCTTTATTCATGATGATACTCCTGAACTGTGTTGTACTTTTCACTAATACAGTTGTGAAACTTGTACTTCCTTAATACAGTTGTACTGAAGTATAATCACATTCCTTCTTATGTGATAACAGATGCTTGTCCAACTCTGACTCTCTTTTACACTATGTAAGTCTTAATGTTTGAGTTATTTATAATGATATTCCTGTACTGTATTTACTTTCCCCTAATACAGCTGTACAACCTATACTTGCTTATATTTGTACTGAAGAGTACTCGTATTCCACATGTGTGATACCTATGCTTGGCTAACCGCTTGTACATCACTGCGACGTCAATGGACTCACCATGGCAAGGCACTTGATGAACCTAGTTATTTAGTTAGTTATTATTTAATTTGTATTCCTTGTACTCTTTGTAATTCTTTGTAATTTTGCTTATCATTTCATTATACTGTCGACTACATAATGCTCAGTTTGTTATACTTTATGAAAAAGATTTGAAATAAAAAAATATGAAAGTGTGTAATATCGTTTGCAAAAATAAAGAGGTCGATTAGGATGGCAGGTGGACTTCAGTCTGCCCGCCCCCTAAGCGGTGCTGGGGCTGGCCGACAGTGGTGCGGCGGTCCTGCACTGCCAATTAGGATGCGACCACCACCCTGGTGGTTGCATCACGCATGTTCAACATTGTGGGGGGCGGTGCTGTGAGCAGCAACAGCCACAATGTAGAAAATGCATGGCGTGCATTGGCATACACAACGTGACAGGCACCGCAAGGTGTCTGCCACCTTGTGTATGCCAAGGTAGGGGGGTACCCAAGTGCAGCCCCAACCCCCCCAAACCCCTCCAGGAGCCAACAACAGGCCCCCAAAGCGATTCCTGCATGCATTTCCATGGCCGAGTCTCCGCCATGGAAAAGCACAATACCGCCCACATCATAATATGGATGGTGGTGCATGCAAGGCTCCGCCACCATATTACAGTTTTTTCCGCCGGTAGGCAATCGTGACGGTTGACTACCTGCGGAAAAGCGGCAGGCGGTCTTTCCGTCCGCTGCGGTGCCCCCGCCATGCTAATGTGGCCATGCTAATGTGGCGGGGGTAAAAGGACGTCCGGCGGGGTGTTTTGGCGGGCGGATTGCCACTGCCGGTCGGGTCCTGCCTTGCTAATGAGCCACATATTTGTTAAAAATATAGTTTTTCATTATTGTTATGTATTTTAGTATATATTTTATATGTATGTGATGTACGTTTTTTTGCACAAGAATTGGTTGGTTTTTAATATATGTGTTACATATTTAGTACTTATTAATTTAAATTTTGCGGTTTTAGTTCTGTAGCGGGTTGTGGGTTTATTCCGGTATAGGGTGGAAAGTAATTTATTTATATAAAATGTATTATTTTTTTAACTTGAACTCTGCACTTTTAGTTTCGCAGCGGGTTGTGGGTTTATAGGCGAATAGGCGAATAGGGTAGGAAGTAATTTAATTATAATACATTTATTAATGTTTTTTAATTAGAATTTTGCTTTTTTAGTTCCAGACCGGGTTTTGGGTTCATAGGGGAATAGGGTGGGAAGTAATAATTATTTTAAATGTATTGATTAATTTTTCTTAATTAATACTTGTTTATTTGAGATGTTATAGTGTTAAATGTGTAAAGTAATTTATTATTAATTAATTATTTAATAATTGGTTGTTAATAATTTTAATTAATTAATTGTAATTAATTATGGTAATTGTGTAATGAATTTTAGGTGTGTGTTGTGGTGTTTGTAGGTGTAAAGGGTGGGATGTAATTTATTTTTTAATTTATGAATTAATAATTGGTTGTTAATTTTAATTAACTAATTGTTATTAAATTTGGTAATTTTGTAATTCATTGTAGGTGTGTTGGGGTGTTTATAGATTTAAAGTTTGGGAATTCATTTATTTTTAATTACAAATTAATAAATTGGTTGTTAATTAATTTGTAATTCATTTTGGTAATTGTGTAATTAATTTTAGTTGTGTGTTGTGGTTTTTATAGGTGTAAAGGGGGGTAATTAATTTTTTATTGATAAATTAATAATAGGTTATTCATTAATTTTAATTTATTAATTGGTAATTAATTATGGGAATTGGGTAATTAATTTTAGGTGGGTGTTGTGGTGTTTATAGGAGTAAAGGGTGAGAAGTAATTGTGTTTAATTACTTAATGTATAGTTGCTAATATTATAATATGTGTTCTTTTTTATGTTTAATTATTTTATTTTTTAAATATTGTTCATACATTTTGTTTTCTTTTCTTTCTCCGCTATCCAACACTTTCCCTAATGTTGCACTGTCTGGAGTGGGAATAGTAATTTTTACCCCTCCGCTATCCAACACTTTCCCTACTGTTCCAGTCTTTGGAATGGGAATAGTAATTTTTACCCCTCGGCTATTCAACACTTTCCCTACTGTTGTACTCACTGTGTTTGGAATAGTAAATTTAATGATTTTGCTATCCAAAACTTGTACTTTTGCACTGATTGTATTGGGCAATTTAAGTTTAAATATTTTTCATAGTTTAATGTTTCAATTTATTCAAGAATGTTTTTTTAAATAATTTAAATAATTTATATATATATATATATTTGTTTACTTTTATATAATTTTAATGTTTTGAAAGATATATATTTTTTTAACATATTTTATTGTCAGACGGCACATATGTCGCAGGGCTCTGCACACCAGAGAGAACTGCGGTATTAAGCATTACATCAGTCGGAAGGCAATCGACTTTTCTTTATGAGCTATAAGAAGCAAACATATGACATGGCAATACTTATAAATCTATCGCTCCCCCCTCACAACAGCCCCCTAGCCCCCAACTCCCTCCCTCCCCCCAGAGTCACACAAGGTCCACCAAGTCCTACCTACACACAAAAACAAATGCACAGAGAAAGAGCTGTATATGCACACCCGCCTCCCAGGCCCCCCCACCACCACTACCCCAGTGCCACACGACCCATCCATCACTCCCCAGGAAGTTCTTCTGTCACTACAGGAGGCTCAAGCCACAGGCCCCTATAATCTGCCTAGTGTTTTCAAATTGTATATGTTTTCGCGGGCACCCCCTGGCTACAAAGATCGGCTGCTCCAATCCCATACAAAAGTTTTGCCCATTTTTCCATACGGCCACCGACGGGGCCCATGGATCTTTCCACGCCCTGGCTATGTCCCTCTTGGCCAATGTGAGCCAAGTTGCATCATATGCCTTTTGTACACATTGCCCCCCACCCCTTCCATTACATGCAGCAAAGCAAACCGTGGTGTACATGGGTGCTCCTACCCCAACACTTCCGATAGGCAGGCCAAGACACCCTTCAGAACCGATCCAGGGAACCACAACACCAGACTGTATGCAGAAACGTGCCTTCCTCCCTGCCACAACGGAGGCACTCCGGTGAGGCAATCAGTCCCGCTCGCCAAAGCCGGACCCCGGTGAAATAGACTCTGTGTAAGTATTTAAATTGAATGACACGGAGGCGCATTGCTACGATCGCACCCCTGGGAACGACCAGAGCCTCCCTCCAATCCTCCTCCTCTAGCTCGCCCACCTCCTCCTCCCATGTCTCCGGGAGCCTCTGCAGCTTAGGGGAGCAATGCGTCACCCGCGACTGATAGATTCAGGATATCTTCTTTGTCTTCAGATCCCCCATAAACACCTTTGCTTCTAGTGGACTAAACTCAGGGAGAGACTCCAATCCCTCCGGGCTGCGGGACAATGCATGACCAAACTTGAGGTACCGAAAGAAATGGGAACGAGGCATGCCAAAATCTTTACATAGGTCCTGAAAGGACTTGAGTGTTGTGCCCCTTAGAACATCCCCCAGGGTCGAATCCCTGAAATCCCTGTAGTGTGGCGAGGCTGGGGAATCGCCCATTGTTCCACATGGGGGTTTCCCCAGTCAGGGTACTCTACCATCCCATACGGCACAGAGCCTGTCTCCAAATTCAAAACACTACCTGTGTGTCCGTTGGCATTGCGCCCCGCAGCGGTGCCGGGTAAAGAATAGTGTGCAGCGTGTGGGACCCCATGAGATAGCGTTCCAAGGCATATGCCGGTCCCCCCTGTCATCATACCACCACTCATTCAGGGCCAGCAGGTGAGAGGCCATATAGTAGGAGAGGATGTCTGAGGTCGCCAACACTCCACAATAAGTGGAGAGAAAGCATGTGCATAGCGCCACACGTACAGCTCCACCCTCCCACAAAAACTGCCCGAGCACAGAGTTCACCACCCGGGACCATTTAGGCGGGATTGGATATGGGTGATTTTGCAGTTGGTATAGCAGCCTGGGGAGCGCTACCATTTTAACAATTGCAGATCTGCCATAGATCGTCAGCGGCATATGCGACCAGCTCTTGAAATCTGCCCGCACTCACTCCCATACTGGTGCCAGATTCCGCTCCCAGGAGACGGTCGGCACCTCTGAGAGAAACACCCCCAGATATTTAAGGCCCCCCACCACCACCTGAAGTGTAGATCACCAACCCTCGACCGCTCCCCTAGCACCCACAGCATGGACTTGCAAGGGTTCATGTACAGCCCAGATGATTCCACAAAAATCTACATTATCCGCAGGAGGCGAGGCCAGACCTATTGAGATCGGGAAGAAAAAAAGGACATCATCCATATACAATGCGATCCTATCGGACAGCCCTTGCACCCATTCAAAACCACCCAGCTGCGCATCAATGCGCACCCATGCCGCTAACGGCTCCATAGCCAAGGCTAATAAGTATGACAAGAGGGGGCAACCCTGCCGGGTGCCGCGCCTGATAGAAGGACTGGAAGAGCACGCTCCCGCCACCCGAACTGACGCCGTAAAATTGGTGTACAAGAGTGTCAGGTAGGACATAAAGCGAGGCCCGAGATTAAGCAGGGGCAGTAGTGGGAACAGATAGACTCAGCTCAATGAGTCGAACGCTCTGTCCATGTCGGCCAGGAGGAGCACAGCCTGTTCCCCAGTCCGTCGGACCACCACCATTGCCACGTGCACCCACCAAATATTGTACCTGGTCGCCCTCTGGGGCATAAAGCCGGCCTGATCCGGGTGTACAAGCGCTGAGATATGGGGTAGGAGCTGGTTAGCCAACGCTTTGGCCAAGACTTGGGCCTCCACGTTCAGAAGGGAGATGGGATGGTAGGAGGCATGGTTCTCCGGGGGCCGGTCCTGCTTGTGAAATACCACCACTTCTGCATGCCTCCAATCCAGGGGGAGCCTCCCCTGCTCCTTGGCCTCCTCCAGCACTGCCCGATAATGAGGAGCTAGCTGCAAGTGATAATTTTCACTGGGGAACCCATTTGGTCCTGGAGCCTTGCCAAAGTTGAGTTTTCACAGGGCCGTGCCCAGTTCCTCGTCTGTCAGTAGGAGCTCCAACCAATCGCGCACCTCATCAGATACTGCTTTAGGCGGCAAGTCTGTTATGAACCTGTTCACCACATATTCCGGCAGGCACTCCTTCGGGGGATAGAGGTCCACATAATACGCAGCAAAGCTCTCCGCCAGTGCCCTTGGATCCTTAAGCGGGGCTCCCGCCTCATCGAGTATCCCCGCAAGGGTCTGGGCATAGAAGGCGCCTTGACAGAGCCGATGTAGCATTTTGTCCCCCCACTGACATATTCTGCTGCGCGTTGCCAGCCTGCTCTGCCATGCCTCATCCAACAGGAGGGCTGCATAGGACTGTTGTGCCAGGAGCAGCTGCCCCACTGCCTGACCCTCACCCGCCGCACAACTCTGGGATTCAAGCGCCTCAATCTCTGCCTCAGCCCTTTCTAACTCCGCCCTACTTCTCTTACGGGCCGCTGCACACCAGGTGATATCCACCCCCGTAGGGTGGGTTTCAATGCTTCCCACAGCGTCCTGGCGATAGAAACAGATCCCACATTCCCGACAAGATAATCAGCAATAGCCTCACTCATGTGCCTCCCGTAGTCTTCCTGTTGCAGGTGTCACACCAAGAGGCGGCAGCGGAATGGCTGCCGCCCCCTGCCCATCCGGAGGTCAACGGTTACAGGGGAATGATCCGAGAGCCCGCGCGGAAGGATCTCCGCCGACTCCATTCTTCCAGCCTTTTCTCGGGGAACGAAAATGTAGTCCAGTCTGGAGATGGATTTGTGGACTGCTGAAATATAAGTTTATTCCTGTTTGTCCCCATGCAAGCGCCGTCACGTGTCCACCCAGTCCATGCCCACAACCATATCATGCAGTTTTGTGGATTGGCCGCCCCCCGGTCCTCCCCCAATTCTGTACCTATCCCTGACCACATCCAGGACATCGTTCCAGTCTCCTACCACCACTGATAGTGCATCAGGTATGCCCACCCACACAGTAAAGAATTTCTCAACTGGCAACAACTTCAGGGGGGGCGGGGCGAAGAGCAGCCCAGCACCAAAGGTTCCTCCCCGACAATGCCCTGGATAAACAAATATCGTCCCTGCGTATCGGCCCACTGCTTGGAATGAACGTAAGGAATTCTATGATGCACTAATATGGCCACCCCCCTTGAACCCCTTGCAAATCCCGCGTGCAAGACTTGTTGATGCCCATAGCGCTGCAAGCACAGGACCTTAGTACCCAGTAGCTGGGTTTCTTGTAGCAAAAGAATGTCAGCCCTAGCCCTCTTCACCTGGCACATAACTTCCCCCCTCTTGATTCTATCCAAAACTCCGTGCACATTCCAGCTGAGAATATGAAGGGTACCCTGGGGCCCCCCAAACATCTTCAGAGCGACCCGCCATCAGTGAATGGCCAGGACCACAGCATGGGTGCAGGGCCGTGTGGACGTGCACAAAAAGTGTAGTGAACCCCTCGTGGCTGTGCGACTCATGCCCAACAAGAACAACCCCCCCCCACCCCATACCTCAAAACCTCTGAAGTACCTGTTGTGGCAAGGTTGGCAATCGGCCCCCAACGAGGGACCGAAGGTCGCCCACGCAAACGGATCCCCAACTTACAGCCCATAACTCCCGGCCCCTCCCCCCACAAGTGCCATACTGAAGGGGAATTCGGCCATGATGCAACTCCCTCTATCCAGCTACGTCAAGCATACATATTAGCCAAAAATGGGGAGCACCCTAGCCCCATCCTGACAGCAAAAAGAAAAAGTCAAGGGTCCTCTGTCAGTTGCCCGGGCGCCGGGCCCCCCTGGGAGGAGGCCCGCAAGACACGGAGCGCCGCTGGGATCAAGATCTTCTGTTCCCCCTCCGGCACGACCCTCGGGAACTTTTCGATTGTGCCTCGCTCAGAGAGGAGTCCGATTCCAGTCCTGGTGGCGTGTGCATCCGCACCGTTTCATCTGCCTATTTGGCTACCTCCTCCGGTGTATCAAAGAAGTGGGTGCGCGATCGGAACACCACCCCCAGGCGAGCCGGGAACAGCAAGGCATATGGGAGTTTGAGGTCTCTCATGCAGACTTTTGCGGCCATGAACGACTGACGCTGTTGCTGTACTAAATGTGTATAAGCTGGGAAGATCAAGATATGCTGATTATAGTACTGCAGAGGTTCCTTGGCCCGGGCCTGATTCAATATGGCATCACAGTAATGGTAGTTCAAAAGTTTTGTGATCACAGCCCGCGGGCGAGCCCCCACCTGAGGCTTCTGAATGACAGCTCTGTGGGCCTGCTCTATCACGAAACACTGGGACATAGTGTCAGGGGGGAGCCAGCTTTCCAGCCATGGCGCGAGAAAGCGCTCCATGTTGCCATTCTCGCAGCCCTTCGGAAAACCGACAAAGTGCAGATTGTTCCGCCTTGCCCACCCCTCCGCGTCCTGAGCCTGAAGTGCCAGGCCCTTCTGAATGTTTTCCATGCTTGCTACCTTGCGCTTCAGGGGCGCGACGTCGCTCTCCACACCTGAAATTTGGGTCTCTGCCTCTGTGATGCGGGATACTACATTCCACAGATCCTGGCGCAATAGCATGACATCTGATCCCACTGCACCAATTTTGGCATCCAGCATGTCCCGGGACTGAGTGATTGCCGCCTTCAACGCTGCATTGTCCGGACCGGACTCCTGCTGTCCTCCGACCGTGCCTGCCCCCCCGCCCGGGCCAGTGAATTTGTCGATAGGCTTATGTTTTGTGGCGCCGCCACTGCCCTTGTCCCTCGTCATGGCCACCTGCAGCAGGCACCATGCAGATGCGGCTCAGGTCTGGCTCGCTGTCCACACAGGATCCTCCTCAGCGTATAAACACAAATGGCCGGTCGTTGACCCGGGCTACTCCCCACCGGAAGGCACCCCCGAACCAGGGTCCGCAATCCACCCGGGTAGACCAAGACGTCTTCACCCGGGTCCACTGATCGGAGGGGCCTCCTCTCTCCCACTGCCCCCGCTCACCCACGGGGCACAGTCGCGAACCCTGTCACCAGAGCCCGCTCATGGCCCGACCGACCATCGACACAGGCACTGCCCGGGACAGAGGGAGGATGCCAAAGATCGTAAGCCACCACCCCCGCGGCCCTAATAAACCGCCGATCCCTGTTGCGCGCTCCAAAATCCAGAAGACAGGGGGGCTCTGCTCACTCCCAGAGGGGCCCCCAAGAGCCATCGCCAGGCAAACTCCACTCCACTTGTTGGACCTATCCCCGTGGGATCTGCTCCCAGCTAGAATTCCGTCATCTCCAGTATGCAGCCGCGGGACAACGCACCAGCCCCTCCGGCACTCTCCTCACCTGTGCGGCCTGGCCCGCCTGCCGCAGTACTTCCTCTAGGCCTGCGTCGACTGCTAGACCGTCACGTGGCCACCGCTGGACTTCACGGCCTCCTCTTCCGTGCCACAAAGTCTCGGGGACATTGCAGACCCAATCCACGGGCGGGGCAGCAATTTTCCCAGCGACCGCCAAGGTCTGTCCCTGTGATCTGATATCAGATGCCTGCTTCAGAGGGAGGCGCCAGGCCCAACAACCAATACCCTTGCAGGCCTCCCCTCACAGCACGGTCTCACCGCCGATCTGCGGGGAGGTCTCAGGATAAGAGGGGCGGCACTCCCAAGGGCCTCCAATTGTCAATGCCCCCAGTAGCTCCATCGCGGGAAAGTGTGCCCTCTACCGGGACTCGTGGCCGCGGGCCTCCCCTCCCGCCCCGGCCGTTCTTGCCTCACCCGCATGGCTCAGTCTGCCTCAGTGTCCGCCCCGGCAGCTCTGCTACGTCCGTGCCTAAGAACCCCCAGGGGGCTGATGCGCCCCTCGATCTCCTCCTACGGGGGCTACCACCAAGGGAACTCACGGGGCAGACTTCAGTTCCTGGAGATGTCGGCCAGCTACGCCTGCAGCGCTGCACACCTCTTGGGGCTCGCTGAACTCCACGCCCAGGCTCCACTGTCCAGCACCAGGCCGCTCCTTGTGGGGACCCCAGCTCCGGTCTCCGGTTAAACCAGAATGAGGAAATCACGGCGGATCAGCACTGCAGGCCGTAGGTGCTCATACGTCTCCCCCAAGGCTTCAGCTAGGCAGAGGGAGTCAGGATAAATTCAGGAAAAGCATCGGGCTGGACGGAGCACAGCTAACACACGTCTGCCATGCTGGCTTGCCTAGCCACGCCCCCCGTTTTAAAATAATTTTAAGATAATAGTTTATTCATTATTTTAAAGTATATATATATGTATAAATTATTATGTTTCTGTGTTTATTTTTTATTAATACGTTTATTTGTACTATTTTGTAAAAATGCATATTCAATAAAATGTATTTGGTTAAAATGAATATATATTTTTAATATATAGTACTTTATTTTACATATATTAAAATAGATATTATTTACATCTATATTTTTTACATCAATATTTTTGATTCAATATTTTTGTACTTACCTGTGTATGTATGGGAGTCGATATTTTTGTAGGCTATAGTTCTTTATTCAATATTTTTAACATCGATATTCTATCAGTGAACCAAAAGTCACATATTAGCTACTATTGACATCACCAATTACATAATACACAATTGTTTGTTTTCATATTGTTTTTTTAAAAATAATTTTAAATCCTCATTCGCCTCAGACCCCAACCGACCAAAAAAAGGATGCTGTTGCTGTTCCTCGAAGGAAACATAGGCAAACGAGATGAAAACAAGGGTCATTGCCCGCCTACCGGTAATCAACAATCCCACAGAATGTCAGCAACCCCTTTTTTGAAAGAGGGGAGGTCTCACTCTCTTCTGGTAAATTATAACCGAAGACTGTTAATGTTGGCCCACGAGGTGGGGAAACTGGAAAAAAGGGGCCCAACGCAGTCTGAGAGTTTCCAGAGAGACATAATCATAGGATCCAAAAAGTTACTCTCCTACGTGCCAACATAATAACTTGAACTTAAACAATGTGACCCTCTAAATTAAAAGCGCCCCAAAAAGACTAATGCTGAGACCTATTTAGTAAACAATCCCATAGTGCCTTCTTCTTTATATTCTGCAATCTACCCAAATCAGTCTTGGAGGTCTTATATAGGGAAGACAGCCATTCTGAATGAGTGGGGGGTGTAGCTTCTGCCCATCTCCTGCAGATTTCTCTCCTAGCCTGCAAAATTGCATGGAATAGGAACCCTCTAGAATGGCCTGTAACTTCACTAGCTATGCCAAAGATGATCAGGGTGAGAGAAATTTGAACTGGAGATCCCAAGATGTCAGCTAAAGTTACTCCTACTTCGCCCCAGCACTCGGTAATCGCTGGGTAATCTTTAAACATATGTATATCTGAGGCATTTACTAGGTTGCACTTCTTACAGCTGACTGGGAGGCCCTTAACTATTTTAGAGAACCTTGCAGGAGATAAATAGGCCCTGTGAGTAGTAAAATAGTGATTCCTCCTAAGCCAGGCTGGTATTACGGTAACAAACAAGGTGTTAAAAGAAGTTTGCCACAGATCTTCCCAGTGTTCATATGGCTTAGAAGATCCCCACTGATATTCAGCTAGTTTAAAATCTCCATCAATGGCTTCCTCTATGGAGCAATAAAAGAAAGAGAGCTCTTTGCTCCCCAGCGGCCTCAATACTAGTTGTTCGTCCAGAGATTTCCCTATATCTAAGGTTTTTTTAAAGATTCTGGGACCAACTCTGCAGCTGTAGATACTTAAACCTAGACATGCCCTCCTCTAACTTGTTATGAAGTGATGACCATGATAAAAGTAAACCATCAGGAACCAAATCCCGCCACACCTTAAACCCTGCTGTTTTAAGTGGTGCACCTAATTTATCGTTCAGACAGTCTGGAGCCCCTGGAGAGTCCCACATAGGAGCTAAACTTGAAAAGTAATTTAGGCCTGTACATTGCTTAAATCGAGCCCATATTCGGGCCATGCCCAGGAGAACTTTCAGCCTGATCTTCTTGAAGAACTTTTGATCACCATATTTAAAGAGAAACCCCTTGAACGTCAGCCCCACTCCTTTTAGCATGGTGGAGAACATAACCCCCCTCTCTGAGTGATCTGGGGATTTCAACAGCATCCTTGAGTGCGATAACTGAAAAGCCATGCTTAGTACTGAAGCGGGGAGTGTAAAGTCCCCTTTTCCCCTCCTGCGCCTTAGCTTCTCCAGGCTATCCTTGTGGCCCTGTACGCCCATGCAAATTAATTGATTGCTTGCTGTAATTTGTCAATCGCCTGTTTTTCAAAATGTAAGGGAATAGTATTAAAAAGGAATGTGATTTTCGGCAATATTATAATTTTGATCAAATTGATCTTACCTAAAATACTCAGTGGGAGAGGGGCCCAAGATTTCATGAGTTTCTGGCATTCCCTAGAGATGTTTGCGAGGTTAGTCTCAGAGATCTTCTCTATATTCTGGACAATTCTCACCCCCAGATATCTTATGTCACTCTTGGTCTTGTGCCGGCACTTCGGCAGGTTCCACAACATGATTTCTGTTTTCCCTGAATGTACCTCATAGCCGGAAACCTGCCCAAAGTCTTGAGCCAACCTGATGACCTAAGGAAAGGACGTCTCCAGGTCGGATGAGAGGATCAAAACGTCATCCGCATACAGGGCTACCTTCCTTTCCCACGCTCCAAACTTGAAATGTACAATACCCGACTCGTCTCTCAGACGCTGAGCTAAAGGCTCGATGTACAGTTAGAAGAGGAGCGGGGAGAGGGGGTAGCCCTGTCTGGTTCTCCTGGTGATCTTAAAAGGGTTGGTCAATTTTCCATTAACTAGATGTCTTGCTGAGGGATCGCGATATATTAGCTGAATAACTCGACAACATTTCTCCCCAAAGCTAAACTTTTCCATTACTGCAGAGAGATATATCCAGTTGACCCTATCAAAAGCCTTGGTGGCGTCTAGTGTCCTTGCTGCCAGAGATAGGGAGACGGTGGAAGCCAAGTCGATAGCACCGATAAAATCATGAGTGAGATCAAATAGGTTCCTGCCTCTCACAAAACCCTTCTGATCAGGATGCAACAGTCTACCCACCACTGCTCCCAGTCTGTCTGCCAGGATCCTTGTGAAGACTTTATAGTCAGTATTTAAGAGAGAGATGGGTCTATAAGACCCACAGTTTGGCAGACTATTTCCTGCTTTCAGGATCAATGAGATAGTGGCTTCCCCCCACTAGGCAGGAGGTCTGACACCTTCAGATAGTATATTATTGAAAAGTGCTGTCATGGTCGGGATTATTGCCTCCCCCAAAGATCTATACAGTTCCACTGGGAGCCCATCGGGCCCTGCAGCCTTTCCACCTTTGCAGGCGGAAATGGCTTTCCTGCCCTCCTGCCGAGATATATCCAGCTCCAGATTTTCCCCCTGAGAGGAGTTTAGGGAGGAAAGCGTACTCCCGATTAACCACTCCCTAGCACAAGTTCTATCTACTGCATTGTCTTCTTCATATACCTCCTGGAAGAGAGCAAAAAAGGTTTCTCCAATCTCTTCATTATTGAATTCAGAGTTAGTGTTTTCCTCGCTGTAAATTTGTTTAATCACATTTTTTGTCCTATCGGACTTATCTTTCCATGTCAAAAGTTTGCTGGCCCCCTCTCCATATTCAAAGTGGGCCAGCTTGCTGGCCTCCCATCTTTTTGTGATCCTCATCTGGATAATGGTGTCTAGCTGTTCCTTTAGAGTCCCTAATTTTGCCAGATGCTCATGACGTTTTGCAGGGACGGTCTCCCTATTCAAGCTTAGCTCCATTGCCTTCATCACAGACTCCGTATGCGCCACCTCCGCCCTGCATACCCTGCTTGTGATCACACCTCTCAGAAAGGCCTTGCAAGCATCCCACACCACTGAGATCTCAACCGAACCAATGTTTGTGTTAAAAAAAGCAGTATGTTCCTCTAGATAGTTACTTAGGGCCCCATTAGGATGGTGGGCGGAAATCCACCCCGACCGCCATGGACGCGGAAAACAGCCGTCGGCCAGGACCGTGGAAAAAACGCTGGTCAAATTAGGATCAACCACCAAAAAAGACTTACTGCGGCGGTAGTGGGCAAATAAAAACTGCCCGACGCAGGCGGTGACGATGTAAAACCGACCGCGGCGGTCAGAAACGCAGTGGAAAAGCTATAACCCGCCGCAAGCATAGCAGAGACATCGCACGGGAAATTAGGATAACCCCAATGGTCCAGCGGTACGATCTGATATTTCCGACACTGGAGTGAATGGGAGGCAGCTGAAGAGCTGCAGCATAGTCACAGCAGCGGACGATCCATACAAAACATGGCGGACAATGCACAAACACCACAACAAGGCAAACTTGGCACAAATCAAAGTAACCATGCCCCAAATACACAAAACACATCCCAATGAAACAAATACAGGCCAAACAGAAATATACAATTTTAAAGAAAACTCCCACAACACACCTGACAGCAAAAGCCCATTGGGACACACCCACATAGCTGAGTATAACACTAGCCCCTTCACTGGCCATAAACCTTTGCAACACTCCAGAAGAGAAGGGCATAGACCAGACCTCAAAGGAGAAACAAGAGAACACAGCACAGTCACCACCACCAACATCACACCAGCACCAACTATCCCCAAACACATAACACACCTCACACAAAAACACCACACCTACAACCCACACCCTTTGAACTCACAAACACTTTGCACACTACAGACCATGGCATCCCAGAAAATGCCCAAATTCACAGAGAGTGAGTTGACAGTCATGGTAAATGAGATAGTCAGAGTGGAACCACAACTATTTGGTAGCCTGGTCCAACATACACCATTAACCACAAAAATCCAAATGTGGCAAAGGATAGTCCAAAGGGTCACTGCAGTAGGGACCACCCCGCAATCTAAGAAGGAGATCATAAAACGGTGGCATGATCTCAAGAGGGTTGTCAAAGAGAGGAGAAGCAAGAACTGGGAGCTGAGTTAACCGGACTGGCAGTGGCCCTCCCATCCCACAGAAAACATTCACACCATGGGAGGAGAAGGTGCTTGCCATACTGCATCCCGAGAGTCTCCCAGGAGTATCCGGGGGAGTGGAGGCTGGTAAGTACAAACAAATGTTAACCAACACACTGATATGTACTGTTTTGCTCACCCAAAAACACACACCACCCAAGAAAAGTCACATTCATCTGCACCACACACCCACAAAAACATGTCTCATTGATCCAACAGGCACTCACTCCCATTTACCCTAAACGTAGCTAGCAATATTACCATGGGAGCATGACCACAGTAACTCTGCACTACTACTCCCACCATGCCCCCTGTCCCACACCCAATAGAATAGAATATGTTCTTTATGTTCTTGTATAGCGCATGACTACCCAGAGGAATCCCAGCGCTGCGGAACGTGCGGTGAAGAGCGAGTGGAGTTTTATGGGAATAGCCATGTCTTCTGTTCTTTGTAGAAAAAAAGGTGGGTGGTTTCCTGCCGGATGGAGATAGGCAGGGAGTTCCAGAGCCTGGATGCGTTGTAGGAGAAAGGCGCCCTCCAGTGCGGGACTTCCTGACTCTGGTGACCACGGCCAGATGGAATTGATTAGAGCGGAGACTCCTGGTTGCTTTGTAAGGTTTGATAAGATTGGTAAGAATAGGAGGGCCCATGCAGGATGGATCACTCCACACCAACCCAGAAGCAGTTTGCAGCCATTGTAGTGTTCACCCTCACCTAACAGGTAGGTAGCCATCTTGCTTGGGAGGCCTGTCTGGGAGAGGGAGGCCTGTAGCACCACTCCCACCATGCCCCCTGTCCCACACCCCTGCAGGATGGATCACTCCCCCCACCCACAAGCACTTGGAAGCCATTGCAGTACACCAAACGAAATAACAGGTAGGTTGCCATCTTCCCTGGGAGGGCTGGTTTAGGGTGGAAGACCTGCACTACAGCTCCCACCAGGCACCCCTGTCCCACCCCTAAGCAGGATGTAGCACTCCACACCAACCCAGAAGCAGTTTGCAGCCCTTGTATCGTTCACTCTCACCTAACAGTTAGGTAGCCATCTTGCTTGGAAGGCCTGTTTGGGGGAGGGAGGCCTATACCACTACTCCTAATATGCCCTCTGTCCCACACCCCAGCAGGATGGAACCCTCCCTTCCACCCACAAGCATGTGGCAGCCATTGCATCACCCTCATCAAACTTACATGTATTTAGCCATCTTCCTGGGAGGCCTGTTTGGGGGAGGGAGGCCTGTAACACCACTCCCACCATGCCCCCTGTCCCACACCCCAGAAAGATGGAGCCCTCCCTCCTACCCACAAGCATGCGGCAGCCATGCATCACCCTCATCAAACTTACAGGTAGGTAGCCATCTTCCCTGGGAGGCCTGTTTGGGGGAGGGAGGCCTGTAGCACCACTCCCACCATGCCCCCTGTCCCACACCCCAGCAGGATGGAGCCCTCCCTCCCACCCACAAGCATGTGGCAGCCATTGCATCACCCTCATAAAACTTACAGGTACTAGCCATCTTCCCTGGGAGGCCTGTTCAGGGGAGGGAGGCCTGTAGCACCACTCCCACCATGCCCACTCTCCCACACCCCAGCAGGATGGAGCTGTCCCTCCCACCCACAAGCATCTGGCAGCCATTGCATCACCCTCATCAAACTTACAAGTCATTCAATCAATCAACGAAATTTGTATAGCGCGCTACTCACCCGTAGGGTCTCAAGGTGCTGAGGGGGGTCGCTACAGCTCGAACAGCCAGGTCTTGAGTTGTTTCCTGAAGGAGATATTGTCCAGGGTCAGCTGCAGGTGAGTGGGGAGGGAGTTCCATGTCTTGGCTGCCAGGTAGGAGAAGGATCTTCCTTCGACGGTGGATTTGTGTATTCGTGGGACAGAGGCGAGGGCGAGGCTGGCGGATTGGAGCTGGCGGGTGGGTGTGTAGAATGTGAGGCGGCTGTTAAGGTACTTCGGGCCAGTGTCGTGGAGAGCCTTGTGTGCACGGGTGAGGAGTCTGAACGTGATCCTCTTGCTGACTGGGAGCCAGTGCAGGTCTTTCAAGTGGGCCGAGATGTGGCTTTGGCGAGGGATGTCCAGGATGAGTCGTGCTGAGGGGTTCTGAATGCGCTGGAGTCTTTTCTGAAGCTTGGCTGTGGTTCCGGCGTAGAGGGTTTTCCCGTAGTCTAGACGGCTGGTGACGAAGGCCTGGGTGACTGTCTTCCTGGTTTCGGTGGGGATCCATCGGAAGATCTTTCGGAGCATGCGCATGGTGTTGAAGCAGGATGACGAGACGGCGTTGACTTGCTTGGTCATCGTGAGTGAGGAGTCCAGGATGAAGCCCAGGTTGCGTGCGTGGTCCGTTGGCTTGGGTGCGGTGCCCAGGGCAGGGGGCCACCAGGAGTCGTCCCAGGCAGAAGGAGATGGTCCGAGGATGAGGACTTCCGTCTTGTCTGAGTTCAGCTTCAGAAGGCTGATCTTCATCCATTCTGCAACGTCTTTCATTCCTTTCTGGAGGTTGGCTTTGGCGGTGGCGGGTCGTTGGTGAGGGAGAAGATCAGCTGGGTGTCGTCAGCATAGGAGATGATGTTGAGGTTGTGTTGGCGAGCGACGGCTGCGAGAGGGCTCATGTAGACGTTGAAGAGGGTGGGGCTGAGTGAGGGTCCTTGCGGGACGCCACAGATGACTTCGGTGGCCGTGGATCGGAACGGGGGGAGGCGGACTCTCTGGGTTCTGCCGGTGAGGAACGAGATGATCCACTCTAGTGCCACTCCTTGGATTCCGGTGTTGCTGATGCGCTGTATCAGGGTGCGGTGGCATACGGTGTGGAAGGCTGCTGAGAGGTTCAGGAGGATGAAGGCAGCAGTTTCTCCGTTGTCGAGCAGGGACCTGATGTCATCGGTGGCTGCGATGAGGGCGGTCTCGGTGCTGTTGGTTGCTCGGAAGCCGGACTGTGAGGGGTCGAGTGATCTGTTGGTCTCGAGGAAGGCGGAGAGTTGTCTGTTGACGGCCTTCTCAATGACTTTGGCTGGAAAGGGGAGGAGCAAGATGGGGCGGAAGTTCTTGAGGTCCGTGGGGTCCGCGGTGGGTTTCACAAGTAGGTAGCCATCTTACACCCTACCTGACAGCAGAGGCAAGAGAACACAGCACACTCACCACCACCAGCACCAACTATCCCCAGCCCATAACACACCTCACACACAAAAACCACACCCACCACCCATACCCTTTCATACACAAACACTTTGCACACTACACACCATGGATTCACAGAAAATGCCCAAATTCACAGAGAGTGAGTTGACAGTCATGGTAAATGAGATTGCCAGAGTGGAACCACAACTATGTGGTAGCCTGGTCCAACAGACACCATTAGTCACAAGGACCCAAATGTTGCAAAGGATAGTCCAAAGGGTTGAAGCAGTAGGGACCACCTCACGATCCAAGAAGGAGATAATGAAGCTGTGGCATGATCTCAAGAGGGTTGTCAAAGAGAGGAGGAGCAAGAACTGGGAGCTGGCTAACCGGACTGGCAGTGACCCTCCCATCCCACAGAAAACATTCACACCATGGTAGGAGAAGGTGCTTGCCATACTGCATCCCAAAAGCCTCACAGGAGTATCCGGGGTTGTGGAGGCTGGTAAGTTCAAACAAATGTTAACCAACACACTGACATGTACTGTTTTGCATACCCAAAAACACGCCACCCAAGAAAAGTCACATTCATCTGCACCACACACCCACAAAAACATGTCTCACTGATCTAATAGGCACTCACTCCCATTTACCCTCAACGTAGCTAGAAATATTACCATGAGAGCATGAGCACAGTCACCCTGCACTACTACTCCCAGCATGCCCCCCTGTCCCCAGGCAGGATGGATCACGCCACACCAACCAAGAAGCAGTTTGCAGCCATTGTATTTTTCACCCTCACCTAACCGTACTTAGCCATCTAACTTGGGAGGCCTGTTTGAAGAAGAGAGGCCTGTAGCACCACTCTCACCATGCTTCCTGTCCCACACCCCAGCATGATAGATCACTACCCCCAACCAACAAGCACTTGGAAACCATTGCAGTACACCAAACAAACTAACAGGTAGGTAGCCATCTTCCCTGGGAGGGCAGGTTTATGGTGGGAGGCCTGCACTACAACTCCCACCAGGCACACCTGTCCCACCCCTAAGCAGGATGCAGCATTCCACACCAACCCAGAAGCAGTTTGCAGCCCTTGTATCGTTCACCCTCACCTAACAGATAGGTAGCCATCTTGCTTGGGAGGCCTGTTTGGGGGAGGGAGGCCTGTAGCACCACTCCCACCATGCCCTTTGTCCCACACCCCAGAAGGATGGATCACTTCCCCACTCAACCCACAAGCATGTGGCAGACATTGCATTGTTCTGCTTCACCTAACAGGTGTACCTAACATGTACGTGCAGCCACACATCTGTTACCAATGAAATGGTGCCATATGGCAACACCAGCCCTCTCCATGCACATATATACACACAGACCCCGCTCGACATGCACAGTGTGCACACAGGTAAGCAAAGGGAACTGTCACAGATAACAAAGAGTCACACACCAATGGACGTGCACAAGGAAGACTGTGCACAACCATGCACAGCGCACACTGATGAGTGCATTGTCATGTGGCACAAATAGCAAGGACCATGTAAAATTACAGAAAGCATGTGTGGGCTTCTAAATACAAATATGTACATTACAGGACAAAGTCATGGAGTACAATATAAAGGCGACTCCATGGCCAGATGTGACGTCAGCCAGGTCATACGAATCAACAATAAGAGAACCATGAAACTCATTTGTGCTGGTCCCTACATGGCAATTGGTCCCTGTGAACATGATCACAGCACGATTTGCATGCTATACATCGATACCCGACACCATGTACGAGTAATGTATGTACCCCTGCCTCATGTCATTAGGCACAGTATTGCACATAGCAAAATATGTGAAGATCAGTCAATTGTGTAGTGGACAGACACTGTATGACACAAAGCTAACAGAATTCTTGCTGAGTGCACAACACTGACCATTTCCCATCTAATCCATAGGTGACCAAGAACTCACTGCTGAGGACAACATCAATAACCAGCAGAGCCAGTCTGCACTCCCTGTACATGGACTCTTGGATGTAGACTCCCAGGATTTTCAGGACAATGAGCTTGAGGCCGGCCCATATGGTGTACCAGGGAGCACCAGGTCCCAGAACCCCATCCTCCCCACCACAACGTCTGCTGCAACAACAACAGAACATCAGAGCCCTGCTGTGACAGCCTGTGCATCCACCGCCACCACCACCAGTGCCACCTGCAACACCCTTCCTGTCCTAGGGGATGACCAGCCCACACCAACAACTGTGGATGGCAGGAAGAGTGTGCGTGGCCCCACAGTGGTGAGGCAACAGGTCTGTGGCAGCAGGGCAGGTGGGAGGGCCAGGGTCACCCCCAGACATCAGGAGGTTGGGACCCCAGCCCTGGACCACTTCACCAGAGTCATCGGGGCCTACGAACAGGTCCAGGGAAAAAGTGGTTGGTCTGACGAACTCTTAAGCGAGCTCATCCTGCTGATGAGGTCCATTGACACCCGCATTGGACAAATGGTGGACCTCATGGGCCACCAAGTGGCGTTACTGAGGGACAGGCTTGCGTCTCAAACAATTCCTCCACCCCCTCTGCTGTGCTGCAGGATGACAGTTCACCATCCTCCCCTGTGGCCACTGAGAGGGGTGAGTCCTCAGATGCCGCTGGCACCACAGCTGCTGCCCCCCCAGCAAAGCAACCAAGGGGCTGTCCAAAGAAGACCCTGGGAGTCTCTGGAGGCAAAGCACCAGCCAAACACCAGTCACAGAGCCAGCTCTGATGGCAACCCTCTTCCCCACGGCATTGACTGTTTGGACTGTCCTTTTCCACACTGCCTTGTGAATGGCACCTGTCTGTTGGACTGGGTCACCACATCGATGTGATGTCAACTCTCTGATCTCATTTACCATGACTGTTAACTCACTGCTCCATCACCACCTTCATGTTAAACAGCCCGCCCCCTCACATGTTAACTTTGTAAATAAAATACCTTACACACTTTCATCGTGTCAGCTTTGTCTTTAGTGCAAGATGTACAGTCTTTAAAATGTCCATAATGTATCAAAAAGATGTACTGTATGTAGGAATGAATAATTTTGAGGCACCTAGGGAAACACAACAGAATAACATTCACTGGTGTGAGTGTGGCATCACAGACATTACACTACACAAACCATCTGCCTAACCCAACATGCAGACAGCACAATGGGCAACAAGTGTCAACAAACACGTCCCGTATACGTTCACACATTACATGTCACTGTCACATATCCACACACAGTGGACTTTACATCTGGCTGTCTGTACCATTCGCACATAGCCCTTCATGTCAACAGCAATCACACCAGACAAAGTACATGTTGTATATTGTCACCCAGCCACCTTCAAGTGCAGTAGCGGGTCATGAGCTGTTAACGCATGTCACCGCCTTCCTCCTCGCCACTGTCCTCACCACTGGACTCAGGTTCTTGTGCAGGTGGGGGCCTTGGGTCCTCGTCATCATCCTGGAGCAGGGGAATATCCTTGCGAATGGCCAGTTTGTGGAGCATGCAGCATGCCACTACGATCTTACACACCTTCCCAGGCGAGTATGACAATGCACCTCCAGTTTTGTTCAGGCAGCGGAAACGTGATTTGAGCAGGCCAAAAGTACGCTCAACCACATGATATTCCTGCCATGGGCCTCATTATATCTGATATCAGCCGGGGTCCTGGGATTACGCAGTGGGCTCAGCAGCCATGGATGTCTGGGATATGCAGAGTCAACTAGGAATGACAAACACACATTGCTATGTTGCACAGACAGAGGGCAGCAGGTCACACGACCAGCACGCCATACGACTAGGCATACTCACCCACAATCCAAGCGCACTCTGGAAGCAGATTAGAAATCAGCTGTGGCACAATGCTGTTCTTCAGGACGTAGGAGTCATGGGCAGAGACAGGGAATCTGGCACACACATGCGAGATGGTCATATCTGCCCGGCACACCACCTGCACATTGATTCAGTGATAATGTTTTATATTGTGAAAAATGTGCTCACTTGCATGTGGTCGCACAAGACCGACATGTGTGCAATCCAGTGGCGGCTGGTGCAAAGGGGCAAAAGGGCCATTGCCCCACTAGCCTCGGGACGAGGATCAGGGAGGAGACAAGAAGAGAGACACCAAGTTGACCACACGCAATGCAGCAGCCTCAAGTGAAATGGAAGTGTTCATGTCCCTGCCCCGTGTGAAATTCTGTTTTGTTAATTTTCTTTTTTTCTAGAAGGGGGAGGACGGATGAGATCACAGGTCAGAGACCTCCTTCGCATGTCCTGGCCGGGCCGAGAACTATTGTTCGCCCTCGAAGCACATGCTGAAAGAGTGAAGTCATCTTGAAGGGAGTGGCCCAAGAAAGCGGAAAATGGCTGGTTACAAATGGGGCACCTATGCTGCGCCCCAGGTGATTTCAGCACCGTGCCACTGAAATAAATGGCAGGGGGCAGGGCTGACCCCCTCAAGACAGAGCAGTGGGTGGCACCAGCCCTTGCCTTCGCGCTAGTCCCAGGCCTCGCTGATCGGACAATGCATGGGAGGCGGGAGCTGAGGGAGTGAGTTGCGGAAGAGCCTGCCGGCTCCGCGCAGTTCTTACTCCGGCACCACCAGGACAGATCAACACCAGCAGTAGCAGGTGCATTGATCAGGTCAGACACCGGAACCGGCCACAGTCACAGTAGAGCACTGCAAACTACCGACAGGCTGGGGTGCGACCGTGCGACAACAGGCAAGTGCAATAACTTCCATTTTCACTTTTTGATGTCTCCGGCATGCTCAGGTGGAGCCCATCTACTTTGTGTCTGGGTCCCATCCCCCGGGCCTGGCTGTGTTTGGTCGGTCTGTGGGTGGCACACGCCGGGCAACGTTGAGATGGCTCCCGTAGGATTTAGTTGTGCTGGTGTTGCAGCGCTGAATTGAGTGGGTGACATTGTATTCATTGACACTCTTGTCACCGCTGCTGGTTTCCGTGTGCTCCCCGGGTTTGGGTTCCTTGTGTAGCCAGCTCTGCTACCTAGGATGGCTATTTGCTGCTATGTCGCTTTCTGCCTTTCTGTTTCTCGGTCACACCTCGGCTGTGCAGGGCTGACAGTTTCCCCGCATCCTCCTTGCAGTCTGCCCCCTCCCACCTCCAGGCGCTCGACTCGGACCTCCACGCCCACCACCTTCAAATGTCACCAGCCGCCCCTGGTGAAATCTATGGCCCCAACAACATGTGGGATGTGCCCAAGGGGATACAAGTCTCCCTTCACACCTGCCAATTAGGCACCCCTGGTGAAATGTACATATCCCTGCTGCACCGACCACGCTCTCCTGGAACGATCCAGAGGCAAAAAATGGAGGTCTGCCATCACTTTGGAAGTTGGGGTGAAAGCTGTTGGGTATGTGTGGCGAGGTTGGAGGTGGGGCTCCAACTGATCACAAAGGGTCCTCAGGGTGACTCTATCAATATGGAATTTGCAAATGATCACCAAATCCTCCATTTCCTCCAGCAGTGTCAAGTGACATATCAGATTAGGCCTCCTTCTAGATGAGATGAAAGTGGACACATGTCAATGACATCCATCATGAGATGGCCACAGCATATCCCGTTCAGGATGAAACAAGAAAAACAATGACTGACTTGAGGAATGTGTGACACACCAGGTAACATGGGTGGACGTTTGAGCCACACAGAGAGCACACCTCTCCATTTACAATACACCAGTGCCTCAAACACCACATATGTCAATGTGAATACACATATTTTTATAAGTATGGTTGAAATTTGCGAATTCGCGGTCCGTGAATTCGCGCAAAATTGAATTCGCGATCTGCAAAATTCGTGCATTTGTGTGAATTTGCACATTTCTTTTTTTTGCGTGTTCGCGGGTTTTTTGCGTATTCGTGGGCCGCTTGCAGCGCATCGACCGCGAACTTACCCATGGCGTTTTACATGGGTGCGGCCATCTTGTTATCGTTGCGTATTTCCGGTTCCGGGGGCTTTCTGCATGCTTACGTTGTGCGCGTGGCGGGCTTACGGGTTTGTGGGCGTTTTTACGTGCTCGCGGGGGAAATATCGCGCAACTTACCCACGCGGTCCTCTATGGGCGCGGCCATCTTGTTTTTCATTCATTGCTATGGTTTTGGGCATGCTATCCTTTCAATCGATCTCTAATCTTTGCAATCCTTTGTATTTCTGAACTTTGTTTTGCACTTTTTTGCTTATTATCTATCTCTCTATTTTCCTACATTTATATTTTGTGTTTTTTTCAACTTTTTGTTACTTTATTACCTACTTTATTTGTTTAGCTCTCTCTCTTATTTTATTTCATTTTCACACTTATTCTTTACTTCTTGTGCCCAGGACCATGGCAAAGGGAGCGGACAAGGGCAAGGGGAAGGGCCCAGCACCCCGTAGCCGGCTCCCTTGCGGGCGTTTGAAGGGGGAGCAAGTCCAGGCCAGGGAGATCTTCTCTGCGGTGGAGGTGTCCGCCTTGATGTTTTATGTTCAGCGACACCTCCCAAAGACCGTGGCAGCAGGTGGAAGGATTGCTTCCAGTGATGGCCTCCGGGAGCATCGCCAGCTGTGGGAGAAGGTGTGCCGGGCCATGCATAGGAAGTCTGGGGTCCGGCGCACCTACCAGCATGCGACGCACCGGTGGACAGACATCCTCGACCGGGAGCAGGACATGCACCACCTGCTAGGATTTGAGATCCCTGGCCTTGGTGAGTAGCTATTTAATAACTACTTTGTTTTCTTCTGCTCTGTTATATTGCTAATCTATTTTTTCCTGACGAGTACGAATGCTGCTGATTCGATTACATTGCAGGTAAATTAATGTTTAAATAGCTTCTGTCATTGCAGGTGCTCGCCTGGTTATTGGCGTTGCTACTATGCTTACTTATTTGCAACTTTTTGCTCATTTGAGACCATTACTGCGTAATGCTAGAGACAGTAGACTCAAGTCAAGTCCTTCTTTGTACTCCTCCTGCTGCCACTTTGAAGAGATAGTGGTGGATTGATACGTTGAGTATATAATTTATTACTTGTTATAGGACATTTGTTAGTGGTTTGCAATCATGATGACGGACTGTGTCTGTCATGCGACGTCTCGTGCTGCTGAGTGATGGCATTCGTAGTAGAACCTTTTTGTTGTTGGTGTAGTTAGTGATTTACATAACTTTCCTATTAGACGGTCTGCGAATCCTGCAATACTGTACTACTATCCCCCTAGTTGACCAGATCAGATGCAATTGTTGTTAATTTGTTTCCCCGAGATAATTTTAGATTGTGTTCAAAGAAGTCAAATATTTCAAAAAAACAATCATCCATGTTGTGTTTCTTTATTTCATGATCATCAGCACCTCCCAAGGGCAAGGCGACTGAGACTCCGGTGGAAGAAGATGGACAGGATCAGTCCCTTGCAGGCTCTTTTGCTGGCCCCAGTAAGTTGTTCTATTGTTATATTAATACTTATACTTCCCTAACATTTTCAGCTCCTATTCATTACAAACTGTTTCCTAATTCTATGTTTTACAAAATAGTCTTTGATCTTCTTCTAATCTAGGCTACTTTCTACATTCTTATCCTGCCTCTACCATCACTCTCGGTGCTATACTATTTACGATTATGAGTCGGTCTGTGTAGGTAGCTAAGCTTGCCCAGTCGGCAAATGGTGTTAAACAAAACTCTGATCCAGCAATAGCTCTAGGCACTGAGTGCAGTCCTTTGGGTTGCCCTTGCTGTCTATTCCAGTCTTCTTAATGTAAGTGCTTTGACAATTTCCAACAACAAAATGGCATTTTTTACACCAGAGGAGCACATCCCATACCGCTAGTGTTTCAGGGACTATTCTGCACATAAAGAAGTATGGACAAGAGAAATAGGACATTGTTGATGATAGGTGCAGTTCGACTTTCGACATACCTCAGTCCGAACAGAAGTTGAACCCCCAATCCCCTGACCGACTATCTAGTGTGTCTGACCAATGATTTTACTACCCAGAAGAACAGAAGAAGGCTACCGCCGAGTCCCGCCTATCTGAGTCACTGCAACATGACTGCCAAGTGCAGTAGTTCAAACCCTTCCGCTCACTCACTCGTGAACAAAAACCACACAGTGTTTGTTAGTTTTAAAGTTTTATTTTCAATTAAGAAATGAAAAACATGATTTCTTTATTCGTAATAGCATAGTATTCGGACCGAGCAATGGTGATGGATGAAGATGGCATTAAAGTTTAAACAACATTCCCATGAATGAAATTAGTATTACTCAAACTTAATAATAGTTAACAGACACATGAAATTATTAGAATAACTGTGCAGGAGCCCCCACCTTCTTTAAAGTACTTAAAGTACTGCTGGTGATGACTTACTAGTCGTTAGTGAATCGTCCTGTTCGCAGAAGGGCAATGGAATCTTCTTTCTGTAATTAGAAAAATGGTGCACGTTAAGCAAGCATTCATCAGTTGTCAAAAGAAGTGTAGCATTTAATGTAATAAGCATATAAAAGGTTAACACCCTTCCCAAAACCGTTACTTTTTTTCAATCCCAATAATAAAAAATGTGTTATGTAACATTTTCTTCCATCACAAGACAAAATAGGGGGTTGTGTATGGCATCTGAAAATATGACATGTTTTTCCTTGACGTCACAACATCTGATGCGGCACAGATGACCACCAGTGCCGGGGCCAGCAGTGCAGAGGAGTCCACTCTAGGGCTGGATGCGGTGGCGCCAACAGGAGGAGCTGGGGGGGAAGACTCAGTGGCGGCGGACGGTGGTAAGTTATTATACTCCTTACTTATTGATTTTTTTTTGAGTAGGCTCGCAAAGGATATTGTATTTTTCAAGCGCGACCAAGCAAAGAAATTTGCATCTTGTGAATTTGCGGATTTTTGGGCAAATTTGCGCGATTCGTGGAAGTCTCCCTTCACATCTGTCAATTAGGCACCCCTGGTGAAATGTACATATCCCTGCTGCACCGACCACGGTCTCCTGGAACGATCCAGAGGCAAAAAAATGGAGGTCTGCCATCACTTTGGAAGTTGGGGTAAAAGCTGTTGGGTATGTGTGGCGAGGTTGGAGGTGGGGCTCCAACTGATCACAAAGGGTCCTCAGGGTGACTCTATCAATATGGAATTTGCGAATGATCAACAAATCCTCCATTTCCTCCAGCAGTGTCAAGTGACATATCAGATTAGGCCTCCTCCTAGATAAGATGAAAGTGGACACATGTCAATGACATCCATCATGAGATGGCCACAGCATATCCCGTTCAGGATGAAACAGGAAAAACAATGACTGACTTGAGGAATGTGTGACACACCAGGTAACATGGGTGGACGTCTGAGCCACACAGAGAGCACACCTCTCCATTTACAATACACCAGTGCCTCAAATTTCCTCCAGCAGTGTCAAGTGACATATCAGATTAGGCCTCCTCCTAGATGAGATGAAAGTGGACACATGTCAATGACATCCATCATGAGATGGCCACAGCATATCCCGTTCAGGATGAAACAGGAAAAACAATGACTGACTTGAGGAATGTGTGACACACCAGGTAACATGGGTGGACGTTTGAGCCACACAGAGAGCACACCTCTCCATTTACAATACACCAGTGCCTCAAACACCACATATGTCAATGTGAATGCACATATTTTTATAAGTATGGGTGAAATTTACGAATTTGCGGTCCGCGAATTCGCGCAAAATTGAATTCGCGATCTGCAAAATTCGTGCATTTGTGTGAATTTGCACATTTCTTTTTTTTTGTGTGTTCGCGGGTTTTTTGCGTATTCGTGGGCCGCTTGCAGCGCATCGACCGCGAACTTACCCATGGCGTTTTACATGGGTGCGGCCATCTTGTTATCGTTGCGTATTTCCGGTTCCGGGAGCTTTCTGCATGCTTGCGTTGTGCGCGTGGCGGGCTTACGGGTTTGTGGGCGTTTTTACGTGCTCACGGGGGAAATATCGCGCAACTTACCCACGCGGTCCTTTATGGGCGCAGCCATCTTGTTTTTCATTCATTGCTATGGTTTTGGGCATGCTATCCTTTCAATCGATCACTAATCTTTGCAATCCTTTGTATTTCTGAACTTTGTTTTGCACTTTTTTGCTTATTATCTATCTCTCTATTTTCCTACATCTATATTTTGTGTTTTTTTCAACTTTTTGTTACTTTATTACCTACTTTATTTGTTTAGCTCTCTCTCTTATTTTATTTCATTTTCACACTTATTCTTTACTTCTTGTGCCCAGGACCATGGCAAAGGGAGCGGACAAGGGCAAGGGGAAGGGCCCAGCACCCCGTAGCCGGCTCCCTTGCGGGCGTTTGAAGGGGGAGCAAGTCCAGGCCAGGGAGATCTTCTCTGCGGTGGAGGTGTCCGCCTTGATGTTTTATGTTCAGCGACACCTCCCAAAGACCGTGGCAGCAGGTGGAAGGATTGCTTCCAGTTATGGCCTCCGGGAGCATCGCCAGCTGTGGGAGAAGGTGTGCCGGGCCATGCATAGGAAGTCTGGGGTCCGGCGCACCTACCAGCAAGCGACGCACCGGTGGACAGACATCCTCGACCGGGAGCAGGACATGCACCACCTGCTAGGATTTGAGATCCCTGGCCTTGGTGAGTAGCTATTTAATAACTACTTTGTTTTCTTCTGCTCTGTTATATTGCTAATCTATTTTTTCCTGACGAGTACGAATGCTGCTGATTCGATTACATTGCAGGTAAATTAATGTTTAAATAGCTTCTGTCATTGCAGGTGCTCGCCTGGTTATTGGCGTTGCTACTATGCTTACTTATTTGCAACTTTTTGCTCATTTGAGACCATTACTGCGTAATGCTAGAGACAGTAGACTCAAGTCTAGTCCTTCTTTGTACTCCTGCTGCTGCCACTTTGAAGAGATAGTGGTGGATTGATACGTTGAGTATATAATTTATTACTTGCTATAGGACATTTGTTAGTGGTTTGCAATCATGATGACGGACTGTGTCTGTCATGCGACGTCTCGTGCTGCTGAGTGATGGCATTCGTAGTAGAACCTTTTTGTTGTTGGTGTAGTTAGTGATTTACATAACTTTCCTATTAGACGGTCTGCGAATCCTGCAATACTGTACTACTATCCCCCTAGTTGACCAGATCAGATGCAATTGTTGTTAATTTGTTTCCCCGAGATAATTTTAGATTGTGTTCAAAGAAATCAAATATTTAAAAAAAACAATCATCCATGTTGTGTTTCTTTATTTCATGATCATCAGCACCTCCCAAGGGCAAGGCGGCTGAGACTCCGGTGGAAAAAGATGGACAGGATCAGTCCCTTGCAGGCTCTTCTGCTGGCCCCAGTAAGTTGTTCTATTGTTATATTAATACTTGTACTTACCTAACATTTTCAGCTTCTATTCATTACAAACTGTTTCCTAATTCTATGTTTTACAAAATAGCCTTTGATCTTCTTCTAATCTAGGCTACTTTCTACATTCTTATCCTGCCTCTACCATCACTCTCGGTGCTATACTATTTACGATTATGAGTCGGTCTGTGTAGGTAGCTAAGCTTGCCCAGTTGGCAAACGGTGTTAAACAAAACTCTGATCCAGCAATAGCTCTAGGCACTGAGTGCAGTCCTTTGGGTTGCCCTTGCTGTCTATTCCAGTCTTCTTAATGTAAGTGCTTTGACAATTTCCAACAACAAAATGGCATTTTTCACACCAGAGGAGCACATCCCGTACCGCTAGTGTTTCAGGGACTATTCTGCACATAAAGAAGTATGGACAAGAGAAATAGGACATTGTTGATGATAGGTGCAGTTCGATTTTCGACATACCTCAGTCCGAACAGAAGTTGAACCCCCAGTCCCCTGACCGACTATCTAGTGTGTCTGACCAATGATTTTACTACCCAGAAGAACAGAAGAAGACTACCGCCGAGTCCCGCCTATCTGAGTCACTGCAACATGACTGCCAAGTGCAGTAGTTCAAACCCTTCCGCTCACTCACTCGTGAACAAAAACCACACAGTGTTTGTTAGTTTTAAAGTTTTATTTTCAATTAAGAAATGAAAAACATGATTTCTTTATTTGTAATAGCATAGTATTCGGACCGAGCAATGGTGATGGATGAAGATGGCGTTAAAGTTTAAACAACATTCCCATGAATGAAATTAGTATTACTCAAACTTAATAATAGTTAACAGACACATGAAATTATTAGAATAACTGTGCAGGAGCCCCCACCTTCTTTAAAGTACTTAAAGTACTGCTGGTGATGACTTACTAGTAGTTAGTGAATCGTCCTGTTCGCAGAAGGGCAATGGAATCTTCTTTCTGTAATTAGAAAAATGGTGCACGTTAAGCAAGCATTCATCAGTTGTCAAAAGAAGTGTAGCATTTAATGGAATAAGCATATAAAAGGTTAACACCCTTCCCAAAACCGTTACTTTTTTTCAATCCCAATAATAAAAAATGTGTTATGTAACATTTTCTTCCATCACAAGACAAAATAGGGGGTTGTGTATGGCATCTGAAAATATGACATGTTTTTCCTAGACGTCACAACATCTGATGCGGCACAGATGACCACCAGTGCCGGGGCCAGCAGTGCGGAGGAGTCCACTCTAGGGCTGGATGCGGTGGCGCCAACAGGAGGAGCTGGGGGGGAAGACTCAGCGGCGGCGGACGGTGGTAAGTTATTATACTCCTTACTTATTGAATTTTTTTTGAGTAGGCTCGCAAAGGATATTATATTTTTCAAGCGCGACCAAGCAAAGAAATTTGCATCTTGTGAATTTGCGGATTTCTGGGCAAATTCACGCGATTCATGGACCACAAAATTGCCAAAAATCCGCAAATTTGTGCGCTAAACGGGTTTTACACCCACGCTTATATTTTTATGCCCACATTCCACATGTGCACGCCTGGGAGCGTGGCATCCAGCCATTGTGAGACAAATCACACAACTGTCTCATACTCATCTGCTGTATCTGTCACACCTCAATGCATCATTCAAACTTGGCACATATCCACAACACAATGATCACAGTTGGCGGTGAAATAACAATTGGGTGTATGAGCACACAGAAAAGCACAAGTAAGTAACATCATCATACAGTCAGACAAGCCTTGCCGAGGTCATCACTGCCCCACAACACACTCATATGTGTACACATTGTTGAGTCCACCACCATACTGTCCTGCCTCCACAAACATCTGATGCATTTGTGACATGGTAGGGACAACAGACCAATGTACGTCACACATACACAACCATGGCATGTGTAGGCACCTGTGGAGTCAAGGGGACATTGGCAGTGTGTTCATTATGATGTGCCCTTCAGCATGTGGCCACTGTGTGCTGTTGAGATGTGTCCGATGGACATTGCCATTGTATGTGCCCTAAATCACGGTAGCTACTGCCTGGCCCTGGCGGTATGTCAGCAACACCCCCTGACACAAGTGCGGTAGTCATTGGCATGGAGACATGCCCAAATGGTGGTGGGCATGCTCCGCCACACAAATCACAGAAGCTCCCGCCTGGCCCCGACGGTGTGTCACCAGCACCCCCCCTGACACAAGTGCGGTAGTCATTGGCATGGTTACATGCCCAAATGGCGGTGGGCATGCTCTGCCACACAAATCGCGGTAGCTACCGCCTGGCCCCGACGGTGTGTCACCAGCACCCCTCCTGACACAAGTGCAGTAGTCATTGGCATGGAGACATGCCCAAATGGAGGTGGGCATGCTCCACTGCACAAATAGCGGTAGCTATGTTATGTTATGTTATGTTATGTTATTTTACTTGTAAAGCGCATAACTGCCACAGCCAAGTGGCGTCCCAGCGCTATGGTGGACAGAACAACACAACACAGTGGAGGACCATACCAGAAACAGAATACTATTAAACCAAGGTGAAGAGAAATGTCTTCACGGCTTTCCTGAAAGGCAGCAGGTCGGGAATGGAACGAATTTTAACAGGGAGTGAGTTCCAAAGTCCTGCTGCAAGAACACCAAAAGAACGGCCGCCAATTCTGGATTTTTTAAAGCGAGGAATCTTAGCCAGGAATTGTCCAGTAGAGCGTAATGCTCTGGCCGGGGTGTAATAGGAGATAGCTTGAGCAAGAATGGGTGGGAAGGCAGCCTTTAGGATCTTGAACACCAAGCACAAGGCTTTGAACTTAATCATCTGCCCAACGGGTAGCCAATGTAGATCGGAGATGGTACGCCTAGCAGAGCAAAATTTAGGCAGGCCGACCAACATTCTGGCTGCCGCGTTCTGCACGCGTTGAAGCCGAGTCAGTTCAGCTTGGTTGACACCTAGAAGAAGGGAGCTGGCATAGTCCAATCTGGACAAAATCACAGCTTGGACAATGAGTTGCCTGGTAGAGGCATCAAAAAACTTAAAAATAGGTCTAAGGCTCTGAAGAGCCCCAAAACAGGTCCCCGCAACTCTTTTCGTATGGGTGGTAAATGATAGGTTTGAGTCCAGACAAATGCCCAGATTCTTTACCTCTGTCACCGGAGTAGGTGCTTGGCCCAATTCCACTGGCCACCAGCAGTCTCCCCATAAATGAGCCTGTTTACCCAGGACTAGGACTTCGGTTTTAGAAGCATTAAGTTGGAGACAGTTATCTGTCATTCAACTAGCCCCGTCCTTAAGGGCTGCCTGGAACTTAGAGGCTTCAATCATCGAGTCCCCATTTAGTGCCACCGCTAGCTGAGTGTCATCAGCGTATGACACCATGGTTAAACCCCATTTTTTAGCAACAGCAGCTAGCGGCTGCACATATAAATTAAACAGGGTCGGACTAAGTGCTGAACCCTGCGGGACCCCTTGAGGGATGTGGCGAGAAACAGATTCGAATGGAGGAGTAGAAACCTTGAAAGTACGCTCAGACAGAAATGAGCGAAACCATTCGAAAGCTGTGCTCTCCACGCCAGCCTCTTTTAAACGTTGGAGAAGGACAGAGTGGGAAACAGTGTCGAAAGCGGCACTGAGATCCAGAAGGATCAGTGCCGCCGTCTGCCCTAAGTCCAACAACTTCCGCAGATGTTCTACCATCGCTAACAGAGCTGTCTCTGTACTATGGCCTGCGCGGAAGCCGTTCTGAGATGGATCTAAGACGCCCAGATTTTGTGTATGACAAGATAGGATTTTGTTGGCATGGGCCTCAGCCAGCTTGGAGATCCAGGGGAGAAGAGAGATGGGCATATAATGTTCTGGCTTAGTCGGGTCTAGAGTGGGCTTCTTTAATATCGGGATGACCGTGGCCTGCTTCCATTTGACGGCAGCTACTGCCTGGCACCTGCGGTGTGTCACCAGCACCCCCGATACAAGTGCACTAGTCATTGGCATGGATACATGCCCAAATGGTGGTGGGCATGCTCCGCAACACAAATCGCGGTAGCTACCACCTTGTCCAGACGGTGTGTCACCAGCACCCCCCTAACACAAGTGTGCTAGTCACTGGCAAGGAGACATGCCCAAATAGTGGTGGGCATGTTCTGCCACACAAATCGCAGAAGCTACTGCCTGGCCCCGGCGGTGTGTCACCAGCACCCCCCATGACAAAAGTGCGGTAGTCATTGGCATAGAGACATGCCCAAATGGCAGTGGGCATGCTCTGCCACACAAATCACAGTAGCTACCGCCTGGTCCTGACGGTGTCTCACCAGCACCCCCCCTGACACAAGTGCGGTAGTCATTGGCATGGAGACATGCCCAAATGGCGGTGGGCATGCTCCACCACACAAATAGTGGTAGCTACTGCCTACCCCCCGCAGTGTGTCACCAGCAACCCTGATACAAGTGCGCTAGTCATTGGCATGGATACATGCTCAAATGGCAGTGGGCATGCTCCGCCACACAAATCGTGGTAGCTACCGCCTGGCCCTGGTGGTGTGTCACCAGTAACCCCCTAACACAAGTGCGTTAGTCACTGGCATGGAGACATGCCCAAATAGTGGTGGGCATGCTCTGCCACACAAAACGCAGTACAATTCAGAATAGGGGGTGGTGATGAACAGAGTGTCTGAATTAAGCAGACCACTCTTACCCAGTCCAAAGATCAGGGCTTGATCCATCACCGTTATTTATCTCACTGCACCATCCCAGCTCAGCACCTGGCTATATGCAAATCAGTCTGTTCCTGGCCCAGTGCATCATGGGAACAGGGCAGACTAAACTACCAAGCCAATTCTTCACCAGAAAGGAGACAAGCTACCGGGGACCGGTTTCTGGCATTTCAGCCGTCTTCGGCCCGGCTTGCTTGAATCCTGATGGTGCAGTGAGAAAGGGACTCATGTCTGAGTATACCCTGCCACACCTATAGTGGCCAAAAACGATTCAGAAAAGGGGGTGGTGATGAACAGAGTGTCTGAATTAAGCAGACCACTCTTACCGAGTCCAAAGATCAGGGCTTGATCCATCACCGTTATTTATCTCACTGCACCATCCCAGCTCAGAACCTGGCTATATGCAAATCAGTCTGTTCCTGGCCCAGTGCATCATGGGAACAGGGCAGACTAAACTACCAAGCCAATTCTTCACCAGAAAGGAGACAAGCTACCGGGGACCGGTTTCTGGCATTTCAGCCGTCTTCGGCCCGGCTTGCTTGAATCCTATGGTGCAGTGAGAAAGGGACTCATGTCTGAGTATACCCTGCCACACCTATAGTGGCCAAAAACGATTCAGAAAAGGGGGTGGTGATGAACAGAGTGTCTGAATTAAGCAGACCACTCTTACCCAGTCCAAAGATCAGGGCTTGATCCATCATCGTTATTTATCTCACTGCACCATCCCAGCTCAGAACCTGGCTATATACAAATCAGTCTGTCCCTGGCCCAGTGCATCATGGGAACAGGGCAGACTAAACTACCAAGCCAATTCTTCACCAGAAAGGAGACAAGCTACCGGGGACCGGTTTCTGGCATTTCAGCCGTCTTCGGCCCGGCTTGCTTGAATCCTGATGGTGCAGTGAGAAAGGGACTCATCTCTGAGTATACCCTGCCACACCTATAGTGGCCAAAAGCGATTCAGAAAAGGGGGTGGTGATGAACAGAGTGTCTGAATTAAGCAGACCACTCTTACCCAGTCCAAAGATCAGGGCTTGATCCATCACCGTTATTTATCTCACTGCACCATCCCAGCTCAGAACCTGGCTATATGCAAATCAGTCTGTCCCTGGCCCAGTGCATCATGGGAACAGGGCAGACTAAACTACCAAGCCAATTCTTCACCAGAAAGGAGACAAGCTACCGGGGACCGGTTTCTGGCATTTCAGCCGCCTTCGGCCCGGCTTGCTTGAATCCTGATGGTGCAGTGAGAAAGGAACTCATGTCTGAGTATACCCTGCCACACCTATAGAGGCCAAAAACGATTCAGAAAAGGGGGTGGTGATGAACAGAGTGTCTGAATTAAGCAGACCACTCTTACCCAGTCCAAAGATCAGGGCTTGATCCATCACCGTTATTTATCTCACTGCACCATCCCAGCTCAGAACCTGGCTATATGCAAATCAGTCTGTCCCTGGCCCAGTGCATCATGGGAACAGGGCTGACTAAACTACCAAGCCAATTCTTCACCAGAAAGAAGACAAGCTACCGGGGACCGGTTTCTGGCATTTTAGCCGTCATCGGCCCGGCTTGCTTGAATCCTGATGGTGCAGTGAGAAAGGGACTCATGTCTGCGTATACCCTGCCACACCTATAGTGGCCAAAAACGATTCAGAAAAGGGGGTGGTGATGCACAGAGTGTCTGAATTAAGCAGACCACTCTTACCCAGTCCAAAGATCAGGGCTTGATCCATCACCGTTATTTATCTCACTGCACCATCCCAGCTCAGAACCTGGCTATATGCAAATCAGTCTGTCCCTGGCCCAGTGCATCATGGGAACAGGGCAGACTAAACTACCAAGCCAATTCTTCACCAGAAAGGAGACAAGCTACCGGGGACCGGTTTCTGGCATTTCAGCCGTCTTCGGCCCGGCTTGCTTGAATCCTGATGGTGCAGTGAGAAAGGGACTCATGTCTGCGTATACCCTGCCACACCTATAGTGGCCAAAAACGATTCAGAAAAGGGGGTGGTGATGAACAGAGTGTCTGAATTAAGCAGACCACTCTTACCCAGTCCAAAGATCAGGGCTTGATCCATCACCGTTATTTATCTCACTGCACCATCCCAGCTCAGAACCTGGCTATATGCAAATCAGTCTGTCCCTGGCCCATGATGGCCCTGGTAGTTTGGTCTGCCCTGTTCCCATGATGCACTGGGCCAGGGTCAGACTAATTTGCATATAGCCAAGTTCTGAGCTGGGATGGTGCAGTGAGCTAAAAAATGGTAATGGATCAAGCCCTGATCTTTGGACTGGCTAAGAGTGATCTGCTTAATTCAGACACTCTGTTCATCACCACCCCCTTTTCTGAATCATTTTTGTCCACCATAAACGTGGAAGGGTATACTCAGATGTGAGTCCCTAGCTCATTGCACCATCAGGATTCAAGCAAGCCGGGCCGAAGACGGCTGAAATGCCAGAAACCGGTCCCCGGTAGCTTGTTTCCTTCCCAGTATAAGAATTGGCTTGGTAGTTTGGTCTGCCCTGTTCCCATGATGCACTGGGCCTGGGTCAGACTAATTTGCATATAGCCAAGTTCTGAGCTGGGATGGTGCAGTGAGTTAAAAAAACGGTGATGGATCAAGCCCTGATCTTTGGACTGGGTAAGAGTGGTCTGCTTAATTCAGACACTCTGTTCATCACCACCCTATCTTTTCTGAATCACTTTTGTCCACCATAGGCGTGGAAGGGTATACTCAGATGTGAGTCCCTAGCTCATTGCACCATCAGGATTCAAGCAAGCCGGGCCGAAGACGGCTGAAATGCCAGAAACCGGTCCCCGGTAGCTTGTTTCATTCCCAGTATAAGAATTTGCTTGGTAGTTTGGTCTGCCCTGTTTCCATGATTAACTGGGCCAGGGTCAGACTAATTTGCATATAGCCAAGTTCTGAGCTGGGATGGTGCAGTGAGCTAAAAAACGGTGATGGATCAAGCCCTGATCTTTGGACTGGGTAAGAGTGGTCTGCTTAATTCAGACACTCTGTTCATCACCACCCCCTTTTCTGAATCATTTTTGTCCACCATAAGCGTGGAAGGGTATATTCAGATGTGAGTCCCTAGCTCATTGCACCATCAGGATGCAAGCAAGCCGGGCCGAAGACAGCTGAAATGCCAGACACCGGTCCCCGGTAGCTTGTTTCCTTCCCAGTATAAGAATTTACGTGGTAGTTTGGTCTGCCTTGTTTCCAAGATGCACTGGGCCAGGGTCAGACTAATTTGCATATAGCCAAGTTCTGAGCTGGGATGGTGCAGTGAGCTAAAAAACGGTGATGGATCAAGCCCTGATCTTTGGACTGGGTAAGAGTGGTCTGCTTAATTCAGACACTCTGTTCATCACCACCCCCTTTTCTGAATCATTTTTGTCCACCATAAGCGTGGAAGGGTATACTCAGATGTGAGTCCCTAGCTCATTGCACCATCAGGATTCAAGCAAGCCGGGCCGAAGACGGCTGAAATGCCAGAAACCGGTCCCCGGTAGCTTGTTTCCTTCCCAGTATAAGAATTGGCTTGGTAGTTTGTTTGGTCTGCCCTGTTCCCATGATGCACTGGGCCAGGGTCAGACTACTTTGCACATAGCCAAGTTCTGAGCTGGGATGGTGCAGTGAGCTAAAAAACGGTGATGGATCAAGCCCTGATCTTTGGACTGGGTAAGAGTGGTCTGCTTAATTCAGACACTCTGTTCATCACCACCCCCTTTTCTGAATCATTTTAGTCCACCATAAGCGTGGAAGGGTATACTCAGATGTGAGTCCCTAGCTCATTGCACCATCAGGATTCAAGCAAGCCGGGCCGAAGACGGCTGAAATGCCAAAACCGGTCCCCGGTAGCTTGTTTCCTTCCCAGTATAAGAATTGGCTTGGTAGTTTGGTCTGACCTGTTCCCATGATGCACTGGGCCAGGGTCAGACTAATTTGCATATAGCCAAGTTCTGAGCTGGGATGGTGCAGTGAGCTAAAAAACGGTGATGGATCAAGCCCTGATCTTTGGACTGGGTAAGAGTGGACTGCTTAATTCAGACACTCTGTTCATCACCACCCCCTTTTCTGAATCACACAAAACGCAGTAGCTACCGCCTGGCCCTGTAGGTGTGTCACCAGTACCTCACCTGACACAAGTGCGGTAGTCATTGGCATGGAGACATGCCCAAATGGTGGTGGGCATGCCCTGCCACACAAATCGCGGTAGCTACCCCCTGGCCCCGGCGGTGTGTCACTGCCATGGAGCATTGCTTACAGCCAATGGGAACGATGATTGCAGTGACATGATGCAATTTATAAATTCGCGGTCGGCGTGCTCCGCCACTGCGGAGGTGGTCATTGGATGCTTTTGAAAGATGCACCATCGCGGTAGCGCACACCGGACCCCTGCGGTGCATCACCGCCATGGAGCATTGCCTTCAGCCAATGGGAATGATGATTGCAGTGGCATGATGCAATTTTGAAAATCGCGGTTGGCGTGCTCTGCCACTGCGGAGGCGGTCATTGGATGCTTTGGAAAGATGCACCATCACGGTAGCACACGCCGGACCCCTGCGGTGCATCACCGCCATGAAGCATGCCCTAGAGCTAATGGGAAGGATGGTTGGGATGGCATGATGCAATTTTGAAAATCGTGGTAGGCGTGCTCCGCCACCGCGGAGGCGGCCATTGGATGATTTTGAATGAGGCAGACCTGGACAACCAATTGTTGCAGCTTGGCACCTTTGAAACGAACCCAGGGGGTTATATATGCGTGGGAGTGAGCCTCACATTTCCACTGCCTCCAGAGCCTGCTGCCTGAGACCCTCATCTGCTGCTGCCTCCAGAGCCTGCTGCCTGAGACCCTCATCTGCTGTTGCCTCCAGAGCCTGCTGCCTGAGACCCTCATCTGCTGTTGCCTCCAGAGCCTGCTGCCTAAGACCCCTCACTACCCAATTCCACCACTGGTGTTCCATGTCAACAGGAATGGCAAGGACAGAGAAGATCCGTGCCAGTCCATTCACAAGTGAGGAACTGGAGGTCCTGGTGGACGAGATGCTCGCACAGTACCCACGGCTGTATGGTGCCCCAAATGTTGTGGTAAGTCATCGAAAAAGGAGGTGTAGGGCAGGGGGGGCACACATGTAGTTGGACTGCTGCAGGATATGCCTGAGGGTGAAGGGTTGTGTCATGCACTGACAAACATGCTGACTTCAGGGAGTAGGAGTGTGTGCCCCAATGTCACAGGTTTCCCTGCCTGCAGTTGTATGTCTGAGTGAAGTTTGTTACATTGTCAGCCATACAGAGACACAGTATGTTGGACATGCAGGTGCCAGGACAGTGATTGCTTTGCTGAATGTCTCTGTGTGCCCCTGTTGTCCGACTCAGTGTGAACCCGCCCACCAAGACGAGATCACATTACTGCACTTACTGATTCCTTACTCTTGTTCATTCACTCACACTGAAATCCAAATATGCACCATCCAGCCCTGTATAACTGCACACGACCACAGTTGTGTAGATCTATATTTTGTGGGTGAGTCATTGTCCCCCGATGCCAGACACATGACATACAGAAATGTTCACTGGAAATGCTCATTGAATGCTGCCCAGTCATGAACACAGTGAGTCTACCCACAGACACAGGTCGATCTATGATGTATGTAGTGGCCAGACATGCATAGGACTGGAGATGTGTGCAAGCCACAGAGGGGGTTCAGTGCTGTCATCCTGCAAGTGTGTGAGATTAGCAGGTACCCTGTATACCCTCATAAATGCATGCAGTCACATCAGCTTAGCCCATGCAGAGTGCCCATGTGAGATGTACCCCAGGGTGGGATGGACAGAGATTACATTTAGTAATGAGTCTGTCTTGCTACTGTACTGATAGATGTTGGTACATGACACTGTGTCACTGATCATTACCCCTCTTTTCTCCCATGCCAGCAGCTCAAAGTACACCAACGTAAGGCCGTGTGGAGAGCCATTGCAGCAAAGGTGCAAGCTCTGGGGGTATCTAACTGATGGCACACCCACTGCCACAAGAGGTTGGGACGACATCAGCCGGCTGGCAAAGAATGTGGCAGAGATGACCTTGGGGCTGCTTCCACGCACCGGGCGTTTGGCACAGCACAGCATGACACCACTGATGGGCCGCATCTTGGCAGTGACTCATCCTGAGCTGGATGCACATCTGAAGGAGCATTGGCAGCAAGTCAGGGGTGAGTATTTGTGGAGGGTGACTTTGGCTGGGAGCAGATGCATGTGGGAGCGGTGGCCTATTTGATGTTTGTGGGGTGGTGCAGTGCTGTGTCATGTAAATAGCTGCTGTGATGGGTGCCAGTGTCATGCATTAGCCCAAACTGGCCTTACAAAGGTGATCCTCCCTGCTGTGCATTCACATAGCTGTGTGTGTTAAAATCTTCATGTTTATTCAGCATTGGGATAGTGTGGGCAATCTATTTGGGAGTGAACAGCAGTGTTCACAATCTGATTGTGACTTCATATATGCGAACATTGCATGCACCATGAATGTTTAGGCCTACACATCTGACAACAATGTGCCCCAGAGTACAACATGGTGTTTGGCATGGGCTCTTTGCCATTGTGGACTGTCATGTTCTAATAGGTGTCTGATTTCTCACATCATGTTCCTTCAAGGTCTTTCAGTGGCAATAAGTGGTGTGTCCACATCATGTCCCTAGGTGTGGGCAGAGCAAGTTGTGTGTCAGGTAGAATTCATCCACGGGCTAGGTGTTGTGCTGTGTGGCCTTAACATGGCTCAGTAATGGCAGATAATCAGGGTTACAGGCACTGTAGTGGTCTATGTAGTGAGTTGCCGCAATGTGATTGCAGAGTGTGGCGGGCAACAGGTAGATTTGGGTATCTTTTGTACAGCATCGATTGCATTGCTTTGTCCTGTTGATGACACTTACCTGACCCTGCATCTCTCTCTCATGTAGATTTGCCAGTGGACACAGAGGGACAGGAGACGGACACCAGTGGTGGCGAGACTAGCACTACAGCTGCACAGGAACCCAGTGACACAGAGGTCACCAGCGCCACAGAGGGGGACCGGAGTATGCAGGAGGAATCCCTGCCTGAGACACAAAGTACAACATCATCTGATGCCTGCAGGGATACATCCATGTTGGCAAGCACAGGGAATGGGGACTCTGCATCATCTTTTACCACACAATGGCCAGTGCCCACCCTCCCAACCACTTCCTCTGGTGCTGTCTTTTTCTGTGTCAGTAAGAGGGGATGAGGTACATTCACACCTGGCACCGCTGAGCCTGCACCTGTCCCCTCTGCTGTCCTCAGTGCTGAGTCTTTTGAGCTCCTGCCCCAGCTATGTGTAGGCAACCCAGCCCTGCTCAATGCCTTCAGTGACCATGAAAAAAAAATAGGCCAGGTGGTTGTCTACATGGAGGGCATACACTCTGACGTGGGTGGGCTGCACCTTACTGTCCAGTCTTTATCATCCACAGTGACGTCTGCCCTTCAACAGGCACATACTCCCATTCCTGCTCCAGTGCCTTTATCCACCTCCCAGTTAGTGGCCACATCTGATGATAGTGACCACGGTCCACATGTGTCACAGTCACAATACAGCACGAGAAGCATCCAGCAGAAACAACCCAAGCGGTCCCGCCCGCAGACACCATCCCCACAGAAGAGCAAAGCCAGACCAGAATGCAAAGACAAGAGACCCTCAGGGAAGAGCAAGGCCGAAAAAGCAAAGAGCAGATATCAGGCTCACATGCTCCAGAGGCATCATAAGCGAAGGACTCTCCTGTCCCTAAAACTTCACGCAAAGCTAGGCGTGCAGTTTCTGTGCCCACTGAGGAGGTGTTGTATGGCAAGGGTACACCTAGGAAGGGCTCAGAGCCACATTCCCCCACCACATCGACTCCCATTCTAAGCCCAGTAAAGCAGGGGAAGGAGGGCCTTGTGGGGGTACACTTGCCAAACAGGGGAAGGAGGGCACTATAGGGGGTACACCTGGCAAGCAGGGGAAGGAGGGCCAGAGGCATAGCCGGATGATGCGTTCTGCAGGATCCAGCACGTCACCAAAGGGAGTGCCAGTGTCTGCACCTGATGCTGCTCTGTTGGTGTGTGTGCCTGTTGTGTCATCACCAGTTCGCACTAACCCCAGTACAGTTAAGGCATTTCAAATTCACAAGAAGTGGAAAGGCACCCCCTCAAACCTCTCCACCCACACTGTGTCATAGGTCTGCATGACTCCACCTCCATGTGCCACTACACCACCAGGTCCAAACAGCCCTCCAGCTTGCCAAGCCACTGATAGTCCTACATCACCTGGGCCTCTCTCTCCCCAGTCAAGTGGTCCGGCTGTCCCCAACACACAGCCTGCTCCAAGTCCGCCTGACAGCCAAGAGTGAACGTTAGTCCACCTCACACATCTGTCTCTCATACAGGTGGGCCAGTCCTGCCCATTGTTTGCCCCCTGAGTGTGCTGCTGCCCATGGAAGGGTACAGTCAAACACACTCCCTGTGCAGCTTCTCATGTCCTGACTCTGCACTTTGCCATGCCTATTGACCTTGTCATTCACTGCTGTTCTGCCCTTGCATGTGCAGCTTCTCATGTCCTGACTCTGAACTTTGTCATGCCCACTGGCCTTCCTGTTCTGCTCTTGCCCGTGCAGCCTCTCATGTACTTGCTGTTCACCCTGCCATGGACACTGGCCCTGTTGCTCTGCTGTGTTGGACTCTCCCCTGTGCAGCCTCTCATGTACTTGCTGTGCACCCTGCCATGGACACTGGCCCTGTTGCTCTGCTGTGTTGGACTCTCCCCTGTGCAGCCTCTTGTGTACTTGCTGTGCATCCTGCCATGGACACTGGCCCTGTTGCTCTGCTGGACTGTATCCTGTGCAGGCTCTCATGTACTTGCTGTGCACCCTGCCATGGACACTGGCCCTGTTGATCTGCTGTGTTGGACTCTCCCCTGTGCAGCCTCTCATGTATTTGCTGTGCACCCTGAACTGGCCACTGGCCTTCCTGTTTAGAGTTTTCCTGTGCAGATTCTCTTGCATATGCTCCGCATTAGGTGCCTTTCTCTTCTCTACTGTTGTTCTACTGTCACATCTGTGCAATATGTGAATAAAGACAGTTACTCCTGTTGTCTGTTTTGTCAGTGTCCTTGCTGATTAAAGTTCTTTTGATGTGTGCATTTGGTTGACTGTGCCCCATGCTCTATGTGTCATTTCAACATTGCCAAGCTCTTTACCCACAACACATTTTTTAAAGGGGTGACAAGGCCTTCAGTCCATTCAGACACTGATACTTGTGTTATCTGTGGTGTCAATGTTACCTGTCATGCAGTTCTCTTTTTCGTGGTTTGTTATTGTTGGCTACATTGTTCACATGTCAGGTTGGGGGACACTGCCAGCACAGGGTGTGATACTGTCCACAGGTTTGCATGCAGGCTGGTCAATGTCATCATGTATATGTGTTATTCCTTTATGTGTGCCCAGATGTGTATGTGTATGGTCATCTTGTGATGGCCCTTAATCCTGGTCCCATGGCCTACATGAGATGTGTGCTCTTGGGTAGTTAAGAGGTGTGCAGTGTGAAGGGTGTGACTTTGTAGGGGGTGTGGGTGTGTGTGTGCCCCTGGATTGTGAAAGACACACATGTGTCACCCAGGAGTTGTGTGCCTGTTGTTTGGATTGTTCAGCCCTGTGGATGCAGTTGTATGCACATGTGTGAGTTATCTGTTGTGCACTGTGCAGTGTGTTGGTGTGTCCGTGCTGTTCTGTCTGACTCCTACTTGTTGTTTCAGTCACTTGTGAGTTTGCAGAGTGTGTGACTTGCACATCAGTGTTATGTTTGTTTGATCATCCATGTTGAGTCTGTTTGTGTAGACTGTGCAGCCCTGCTGCTCCACACTGCCATTGTGCTTGTGGTTCTCATGCATTGCAGGCACATGGTGCCTTTATACTCCTGTAGGGCATGGTGTTTGTGGTGTAATGACATCCCCCTATGTGTGCCACTTATGCCTACCCATTGTGAGTCTGCACTTCCTCTATTTGTGTATGGTACACCCCTTACATGTCAACTACTGACATGCAAGACAGTTCACTTTGATGTCAGCTGTACCCTTGGTGTACATGTGTGTGTGCCTTCCCATCACTTTGCTTGTGACACTGTGCTTTGCGGTGCAGTTCTTGGGCCAAGAGAAATGTTCCACTCTGGACATTGCCCCAAATGGTTTCTGTGTGCTGTTATTGTGATATTAATCAGTCAGGATTGCTCATGTGCACTTCAGCTGTGTGTGCTGCTCAGTGCTCTGGTCAAGATGGTTCTGCTCTTGTATCCCATAGTGGTGCATCTATTGTTGTTGTGTTGGATGTATGTTTGTTGGCTGTGGTATCGCTTCACTTCCTGGGTGTGCTGTTGCGTTTGTGCTATGCTGCTTTGTGTTGTGTGTGTTGAGGTTGTGTCAGTCATGTCTGTGTGTGGCTGTCATGCTTGGTGTGTACACTAGATCTTCCGGTGGATCCCCACCGAGACCAGGAAGACGGTCACCCAGGCCCTTGTCACCAGCCGACTGGACTACGGCAACGTCCTGTACGCCGGAACCACCGCCATGCTCCAGAAGAGACTCCAGCGGATCCAGAACGCCTCAGCCAGACTCATCCTCGATATCCCCCGACGCAGCCACATCTCCGGACATCTGAGAGAACTGCACTGGCACCCCGTCGACAAGAGAATCACCTTCCGTCTCCTCACCCACGCACACAAAGCCCTACACGACCAAGGCCCGAGCTACCTCAACAACCGCCTCAACTTCTACGCTCCCAAACGCCACCTCCGATCGACCAACCACTTCCTCGCCGCCGTCCCCCTCATCCGAAGAGCGACAACAGGAGGAAGGTCCTTCTCCTACCTGGCCGCCAAGACCTGGAACTCCCTCCCTCCCGACCTGCGCCTGACCCAAGACCACCTCTCCTTCGGGAAGAAGCTCAAGACCTGGCTGTTCGAACAGTAGCAGCAACCCCCCCCCAAGCGCCTTGAGACCCTCCGGGTAAGTAGTGCGCTCTACAAATGTCTTTGATTGATTGATTGACTGCTTGTTGTGCATGCAGTGCTGTGTGTATGTGGCCTTGGCATTGCCTGATGTGCATCTCCTGATGTCCTGCAGTGTTTGTTCAGTTTTTATTTCATGTGCATCTGTAGTTGGTTTGATGTGGCAGTGTTGTTCTGTGATGGTGCACTTCTTGTGTGATTTGTGGTATATTGTGTGTTTTGGTCCTGGGTGATGGGGTTGTGCACTCCAGGGGCCTCCTTTATGACTTTTTGCCGTAGGGTAGCGCAGCAGGCCTTCCTGCTGCGCTTCCCTACGCCAAAAGAAAAGGGCAGAAATGCGCCGTATCTATAAGATACGGCGCATTCCTGTCCTTTTCCCCTCCGCCGGCGCACAATGGGCTGCCTGCGCCAGCGCAGGCACCCTTGCACAATGGTGCAAGGGTGCCTGTGTTGCGGGGAAGATTATTTTTGTACAGGAAGGGAAACCTTTCTGTACAAAAATAATCACAAGAGGCTTTTCCTCTTTCTATGTGTGCTGCAGAATGCAGCACACATAGAAAAAGGAAATACGAGGAGAAATAAAGACATTTCTCCCTGTTGCGCCTCCCTTACGCCTCCCCTGGGAGGCGTAAGCTTTTGGCACTGCTTCAGAGTTACGATTTCTCGTAAATCTGGGGCAGTGTCAAAAGGCCATAGATGTTGCTGGGAACGCCCCCAGCAACACCCATTGCACGCCCCTTTAACGCAGAACACTGCGTTAAAGGGACTGATATTTATCAGGCAGCAGTACGCCACAAAAACTGGCGTACTGCTGCCTGATAAATACCACGCAGGCTTCTGCGCCACGGAACTTCATGAAAAGTGAAGTTCCGATGGCGCAAGGGGCCTCATAAATGAGGCCCCTGGTGTGTATGTTCTCCCATTGCCTTGCCACAGTTTAGCTGACAGGGTACGTCTGTTTCTGATGGTGTTCTGTGTGTGTTTCTGTTGTGTTTTGTGTTTGTGTGTTGTTTTTGGGCAGACATCTGTTCTGGCATCCCTCTGTGTGTTATATTTGTGGCTACAACCAGGGTGTGTGTTTGTTTGTGTGTGTATGTGCTGGCAAGTATTGGCAGCTTTCAGTGTGTGTGTGGCACTGGTGTTGTGTGCTGCTGTTGTGAGGGGGGTATGTGTGTAAATTACTCCTGGTATTTGTCAGTAATGGAGTAAGTAATAATAACACTTTATTTCTGTTTAGTTTATAAACCACAAAAGTACAATACAGCATCCCAAAAGTTCATTAATTAAAATCAAATTAAAAATAAATATCCTAGAAAGTGCATTAATACATAGCTGGTAGTAAATATAACAGCCAGGTTGTTCTAAAGTGATTAGTGCATGTGCAAAAAAGAGTTATTTACAAATCCAAGCATTTTGTGTACTTAACAATCGATTTCAGGATTTCTAATACAAAAAGAATACAATCAGTGTGTAGTAATTGTAAATACATCATGGCTGGTCTGATTTGACGAAAGTTCAAATTCTTTAAAAGCAGAACCAGATAGCGTTTGCGGGCAAATTCATAATATGTACATAAAAACATAAAATCCAGCATATCCTGCGGAGACTTTCCGTCGCAGCCGCAGGGAACTGTTACTTTAGTAAAAATAGTTAATTGTGGCCTAACAAGCAGATAATAAAAAAGATTAATTCAGAATCTAGTTCATAAAAAATTCTCATACGAGGTCAGCGAGCCCGTTAAATAAGGTTCAATTAACGGATTGGTTTTTAACATAATATATGTTCAGACACTCGGTTTCTGCACCTCAATGGCTTCCCTAGATGTTCTCCTTTCCGAGAGGAATGCCATCCTTATTGCTTCCACATCCTTTGTAGTAATACAGTCAGGGGTTACAAATAACTCACTCCGCCCTAGACTCAGAAAGCTTTTCTGCAGGTAATTCAGCCAAGGCATAGCGGATGAGTTATCCAAAGTCATACAATCCTTTAAAATCATATGCGTCAGCGGGATATCGGGGTTTAACCAAACTTTTAACCAGCAAGACAGTGGGCGTGTTAAAAAAATGTCACTGACGTGCTGGACCCCCAGTTCTTCATGGGCGGCCAGGTTAGGCGCGCTCTGCGGGAGACAAAGTAGTCGCTTTAAAAAAAAACTCTCCATAGTCTGTAGGTATTCTCCCTTGGTATACCCCTATATTTTGCTACCGTATGTTGCAGTAGCTACAGATTTAGCGGTATATAATTGCAACATTGCTCCAGTAGGTTTTTTCCTCAATTTAGATGCAAAATTAAAAATGTAGGCATTCACCCTTCCAACGTCCCCTTTCTTTTTAAACACATGTGGACCCCAATTTAGTTTGCTATCCAATAGAACACTAAGATGGGAAAAGGTGCTAGTTGTCGACATTGTAGCACCACCAAAGTTAAAATGAAAGTTACGTCAGGGTGGTTTTCCTACTTGCATAATATATGACTTGGAATTATTTATGGTTAAGTCCCTGTCTGACATTAAGGTCTGAAAAGCATTTAAAAGAGCTTGTAGGCCTCTTTCGGTCCTAGATATGAGGACCGCATCGTCCGCATATAGTAGGACCGGAATACCCCGACGTCCTACTCTTGGGCAGTCAGCCCCCACCTCCTGTAAAACGATATCTAGGTCGTTAATATAAAAATTAAACAAAAATGGAGCCAAAATACATCCTTGACGAACTCCCCTCTTGATGTTAAAATCCTTTGTCACACTCTAATCACGGGAAAATCTAACATTTGCCCTGGCATGCTTATGTAAATCATCAAGGAAATTCACAATACCTATGTCAGCCCCTTTATCCCTCATGGACTGCCACAGCTTCTGTCTGTTTACGCAGTCCAAAGCTGAGGACAGGTCCAAAAAGGCAAGGTGGACAGTCCCCTTGTGAGCTACCGTGTATTTACTTAGAATTAATAGGAGATTAAGACATTGTGTGGTCGTAGAGCGTCCCCTGCAGAAGCCATACTGGGAGACAGACATGATGTTATTGTCTTTTACCCACGAAATAAGCCTCTGCAGGAGAACCCTTGCCATAACTTTCACCATAGAATCTAAAAGTGAGATGGGTCAGTAACAATGAGGACTACTCCTATCCGCTTTTTTAAAAATGGGTACTATAGTTGAGACCCCCCAAGACTTTGGGCATCCATTTTGAATCACAGCGTTAAAAACAGACTCAATAATTGGAGCCCAAAAGGAAGAGTCAGATTTGTATAGGTCAGGGGGAATTCCATCAGGTCCGGGTGCTTTCCCGGCTGTTAAACCTAAAATTCCTATGTGGATTTCCCCCCTACCAATAACAATTTTGTCATCAGTAAGAACAGGTACCAAGCTACCCTGATCATCTAAGGGGGAATCATACATAAGCTCAAAGTGAGCCTCCTTAGCTACATAACATTCAAGACCATCACCTGATTCCAGGACAAGGAATGTTTTTTTTACTAATCCCCAGAACTTATAGCTATTCTTAAAAGTTTCAGGGTCTAGCAACTCATTCCATGCCTCATGCCTTCAGTTCTCCTTACGTATAGCTATTGCTTTTTTAAAATCCTTGCAACAACCAGTTACTTCAGTTTGCACCCTTGGTTTTGAGGCCAGAGCTGCCCTTAAATTTTGTACTGATTTTGAGCAGTTGTCATTAAACCATTTAGGTCCCCAGTTACATTGCTGTTTAATTGGTACGGACAGTAATTCCGTGACCCTATCAGAAATTGTCTAGAAAGCTGCCAGTATCTTGGAGTGTTCTTGCTCCCCGTTGTGCAAATATCAATTTCTTCAGCGCACACTGTTTTGATCTATACTACTATAATAAAGGAAGAACTTTCAGCCTTTGAGGCGGTAAACTCGGGAACCACAGCGCCAATCCACACACCCGGTACACCGTTGGAATCGTCAGGGTGTGTAGATGGTTATAGGCTATATAAATAAAAATAAAAAACGTTATTTAAAAAATTTACAGTAAAAAAAATAGTAGTCCCTCCGAAGAAGCGCCGGCCGCGACGTACGTCGTGAGTGCTCACGTCAGGAGCGCGGGGAGGAGCGGCGTCCAGGAGCGCGACAAGGAGCGGCCGACATGGCGATGGGGGAGGAGCAGTGACGTGAGGAGCAGCGGACAGGCCAGCGGCGGTGCGAGCAGCGGACAGGCTGGAGGAGCGGCGGCTGAGGTAAGGGAGCGGCGGACATGGTGAGAGGGAGGAGCGGTGACGTGAGGAGCAGCGGACAGGCCAGTGGCGGTGCGAGCAGCGGACAGGCGGGAGGAGCGGCGGCTGAGGTAAGGGGACCCATGTCGGGGCAGGCGGGGGACGGGCTGGGCGGGGGACGGGCTGGGCGGGGGTTCGGACTGCAGGAGAAAAGAGAATGATCCTGTATTTTTATGGTGAAACAGCAGTCATTAACACACCTCTAGGCCAAAAATATTAGCTATTATGTAAGCTTTCCCTGCCAATGTACACTCTGTAGAACGGATTGGTCAGCTGTACACCTCTGCAAAGAAGAACAGACATATTTAAAGCAGTATATCAGCAGCGGACAGGCGGAAGGAGTGGCAGCTGAGGTAAGGGGACCCATGTCGGGGCAGGCGGGGGTCGGGGCAGGCGGGGGCCGGGCGGGGGCCCGGGCTGCTGGACAATGTCGGGGCGGGCGGGGGCCAGGGAAGCCTGTTGCTCCCAGACAAGGTCGGGACGGGCTGCTAGTATTATTATAAAACAACTCAGGGGCAACTTGGGTCCATCTAAGTCTGCGTTTACCATCCGTTGTACGCAGTTGTCCCTGGTTTAAATTTGGTTCTAACTTTGAAACCCAGGAACCTGATAGATGTAAAGACAGGGGATTATGATCACTGAATTCATTCTCCTCAATTCGAAAAGAGTCCACAAAGGGCTGCATAGGGGACAAAATCAGCATAAAGTCAATAAATGTCCCCTTCCCGTGGCCCTTAAAAGAAGGTGCTTTACATGTTGTATAAGGGTCCGTTAAGGCGATGGTAGATGTTAGGTCAAAACCATTAACCATGTCATTAAGCAATTCCGACTCTATCGAGTGCTCAAAGTGAAAACAGCCACGGGGTTACCACAGAGATGAACATTAAAATCTCCCATAACCATAAGGTTGTGAAGACTGTGACTCATGGACTTATTAATAAAAGCTGTCAAAGAAGTTAGATGGCTAAAATCCAATTGTGAGGTGAGTGAATTATAAAAATTTATTAGACCAACCATGCTATTCCCTTTTGTTAAAGTTAAAGCAAGAATTCCCGGATTGGAGGTAGCGATTACACGTATCCTACATGCCAAAGCTATAGAGACGTAAATAACCAGACCCCCCTTAGGTCTGCCCCTACTCTAGAATCAGTGGCTGGCACAAAATGTGCACTATATCCTGTCAAATAGAGTGCACCGTCAACCGACCAGGTTTCCTCTAGACAAATAATCGAGAATTGTTTAATGTAAGTAATCCAACTCGTATTAGTTATTTTAGCAGCTAATCCTGCAATTTTTCAAGAAATTAGATTATTCATGCCTCCCACAGGTATTTTGGCTGTCCCAGTGTCTGGAGCATTAGATCTCCCACTGCCCATGGCACTGGTCTCTTCAAGTCAATCACAGGACTCCAGGTCAGACAGCATTTCATATCTGTTATGCACCTGGATTCTGTGTCTGTTGGGAATAGGTTCATCAAACATAATCTGTAAAGGTTGAGGGCAACCATGGTCGGCAAAGGATCTCACACTGGACCAATCCCCCACCCGCCAATTTTTCTCCTGTGCAGATCTTCCTGGGTACCTCCCTAATGCTGGTCTATAGAAAAATCCCAGGGGTAATAGTTTAATTCCTGTACCCTGCATCAGTTGTAACCAGGGCCCTTTTGATAACAAGCTGCCCGCGATTTGTGGATTGTCAAAGTTAATAATAATACAGTCCCCACTCCCTATCTTGTTAGAGCTACCGATCCAGTTTACCCTGCGCACCATTATTATATTAGCAGTGGCGCTTACTCCATCGTGGGTGTTTTGACTAAGCCAAAAAGTTGTTTTATTAAGGAGCTGATCATAGCTTTCAATCACTCCTGGCAATAAAGCAGGGACATGGCTTAAAATAACCACATAGGGAGTGGCCTCTGGCGGGAGATCTATAACCGTGGGTCTGTATGCCGTCCTCAAAAGGCCTCTTTGCTAGGTCTAGAGTAGGAGGTTCCCTCCTATTTCCCAAAGGAAGCACTGGGGGTACAGTATCTTGAGATTTTTCAGGCAAGTTGCTGGTACTACTTTTAGCAGTTGGTCAAGTGCTGGTTGGTACAGGATCTACCACTATAACATTGTTATCAACTGTTCTTTGTATAGCACTTGCAGGTCTGGGGTTAATATTATGAGAGTTTCCTATACCATTTAATGTCAAGAATATTGCCATTGAAGACTCCAAAGACTGTAACCTAGTCACAACCCCACACAATTTTAATTCAATAGGCTCCAGGAGATGTTTAACCATGCCTTCTAATTTCCCCCAAAAATCCTCCTCTCCAATCTCAGTGCTCATGATAATCCCGTCCCTTTGGTTGGCATTAGATCGGTCTCTCCGATCTTCCTTCTCCGTAGTATGCACATCCACTGTTACTGTCTATTTATTTCCAGATCCTGTGAGACCCTGCTTCTGTGCCCTAGTTTTTTTTGGGATAGAACTAGATTTTAGGGGGAAAATAGAAGCTAGTTTTTGCTTTTGTGATCTTCCCCGGAGTTTATACCTAACTGGACTAGGGATCAGCTCTGGGGTCCCTGAGGGCGTGATGTCATTTGGTTGGGAGAGCTCAGCCTCTACTTGAGAGGTCCTTACTTGGGCTGGGGGTGGAGTAGATTGTGTCTGTATGCCCAACAAGGTTGGAGTTGTAGATAACCTGCTACAGGCAGGGTCCAGAGATAGCCTACGTTCAGTCAATATAATTTCCTTATTGATGACTGATTCTGCCTTGGCAAAATAAGCCTGTAAAGTCCCTACCATCCCAGGTCCATCACCATCTTTCCTTCTTGCCATTTTGTTGAACAATACCAGTTATTTTCTGTGCCTAATAAACAGGTAGGTAGAAACAACTGTATGAAGCGTAATATTAGCACCATCTACTCTAGATACCGCCTTAATTCTATGTATTAACTATACGAAAGTCGGTGCTGTATATTAAAATATCAGTGAAAAAGGAAAAATTACTGATGATTTGGCCGTTACTTTATAAAAACACTAAGATCTTATTCCAGTCTATTACTACGATTCAATAATATAGATCAACAGGTTTTATAACAGTTAAAAGGCAAAAAACCACAAGTACAAATGTCCACAATCAAAAAGTCCAAAGGACGTGTCTGTACTCACGTAGAGCCAATTACTAAATCATAGAATGTACTCAGTTAGAGGGGTGGCCCGGCACTGCCTCGTCCTGCCCAGGACGGTAACAGATGGCCCGCCCTTTGCCCGGGCTTAGCCCGGCACCGCCCGCGTGCGTCCCGCGATGCGTGGGTGCGGCTGCGCTTTGAGAGCTGTGTCCAGCGTGGTGGTGACGTTGCTCCCTCAGGTTTCCTGGGAGTTGTAGGCGGCAGGAGTAAAGCCGCGATGCCGTTCCCTCACGGTGCTAGGTAAGCCGTTTCCCTCACAGCGCTAGGATTGCTGGTGCCAGCGAGGAGCCTCCAGGAAATAGCCCTGATGCAGCCGTTCCCCTAATGGCGTCTCTTGCAAAGGTGAGCGCGTCCCGCGATGTGCGGGTGCGGGCGCGCTTTGAGGGCTGTGTCCGGCGTGGTGGTGACGTTGCTCCCTCAGGTTTCCTGGGAGTTGTAGGCGGCAGGAGTAAAGCCGCGATGCCGTTCCCTCACGGCGCTAGGTAAGCCGTTCCCCTCACGGCACCAGGATTGCTGACGCCAGCGAGGAGCCTCCAGGAAATAGCCCAGAGGCAGCCGTTCCCCTCACGGCGTCTATGAGCGCGTCCCGCGATGCATTGGTGCGGGCGTGCTTTGAGGGCTGTGTCCGGCGTGGTGGTGACTTTGCTCCCTCAGGTTTCCTGGGAGTTGTAGGTGATGCTGTTCCCTCACAGCACCAGGTAAGCTGCTCCCCTCACGGCGCTAGGGCCGCTGGCACCAGGGCCGCTGGCGCCAGCGAGAAGCCTCCAGGAAATAGCCCAGAGGCAGCCGGCGTCTATTGCGAAATAGTATGTATATGGGGCCTGTGTGTTGTGCTGCAGGTGTACTCCTGTGGGGTTGTTGTATGCACGTGTGGCTGTTCCCAGTTACACTTCCAGGCCTTCTTTCCATCCTTGTGCCTTTACTTGGTATGCCTTGCTGGCTCCCTGTGTTGTTGCACTGTGTTGGCTGTGGTTTGACTTCATTGACTGTAGCAGCCATGCGTGGTTTGATGGGCTGGGGAGGTATTCTGTGTTCCTAGTCTTTGATAAGTTGTGCTCATGCTTGTTGTGTGTCTCCATGGCCTTCCATTTGTGTACATCTCACTTTGGATTGCTGATTTGTTGTGCTCCATTACTGTGGACATTTTGGATGTCTGTGTGTGAGTGTGTGGTATGTATGTGTGAGTATGCAGGCTGTGTGTCCATTTGTATCTTTGTTCCTTGTATGTGTTACTTTGGTGCTTGTATTCATGTATGTTTCCATGTGTGTGGTGGTGTTGTGATGTGTGTGTTTCCTGGCACTGTGCTGTGTGTTGTGTGTTCCGGTGCAGCCACTCATGCAGTTCCTGTCTCCATGGTTGTTTGTTGTGTGATGCAGGGTGTGGATTGACCAGGCTTGTTGCTGGGCATGGGAGTGCACAGGATGGGCACCTGGCCTGTGCCTTCATGGGGTGTGTTGATGTCTGGTGGGGGAGGTGTGTCCCTGGGGTCTTTGTGCCCTGCCCAGGCCTTGGACTGGCCCTGCCTTCTGCATTGTGCGCATGTATTCACAGCTGCGGTGACGTGACCGGGACATTGCTGCAATTTCGCGGTCGATCTGTGTCCAGGATGCAGAGGGGTGACCTAGTGACAGGTGGGTCAATGTGTGGGTGCCCTTGTGGATGTGTTGTCACCCCCAGCAGGGTGTCTGTTGTAGATTTGGAGCCTGTGTCAGCCCGTGTGTTGTATGTTGTATTTGTGTAGTTGTGTACCTGTGGCGGCGTCCGCGACGGCCCATGAGTTGGTAGTGATGTAGCAGGTACAGCACCGGGAACACATGTAGAGCTGGGTCCATGGCGGTCGTGACCGGGTGTCGAGGACCGGGACTCTGGTATCGCGCTCCGCTGTCGAGTTTCCGCCGTCTCTGGTTGGGCGGTGTCTCGCTGTGGTGTGTCTGCTTGTTTGGGGCATCCTAATTTGTGGAGCGGGGTGGAAGTCATTCTGCATGACGGCGAGTCTCCATTGGCTCCCACCGCCGTGGTGGCGGGCACACTTTGATGGTGGTGCGCATCGCACCTCGGCGGACATGAATCGACCTATGTTTTGCTATACTAATATGGTGTACATATTTCCCACTGCTCGCGGGTGGAAAAATGTGTTTTCCCGCCCCGCCAGAACCACGGTGGTGCCACCGCTCGACATCCTAAGGGACCTCTTAGTTTCAAGTTCACGAGAAGTAATGAACGATCAAACGTCCAGACCCTTGATTAGTTTTCATATTTGTTGTTATTTATGTTGTGCTGTCCTACAATAGTATTTAACTAGTATTATTTATTTTTGAAACATATGAACTGAATCTTCATCCTTAAAATGGTGTGAGCATAGGGCCAAGTGGAAGGGGGGGGCCGGGCTCCACTATGTGCCGGCTATGTGAGGAAGGGTTCAGTTAAGGGGTCGGTCTTTGGCCAGGCCCTGTGCCCAGCCATCATATGGCCTTAACCCACCATACCTGGCTTTTGGTTGTGTCAACGGGGGTTGAATGCAGGGCCTCCAAAGGGCCACTATAAAGAGTATAAGATACTACCCCATTGTGAACTTAAACCCCATTCAGCATGAACAAAAATGCCTCCTAGATTTGCACCCCTTATTCCAGCAGTAGGTTTAAAAACATGCTTTGCATTTATTTTCTATTACATACAGCAATTGTGACTTCCAGCTCAATAACTGGTTTAAATTCAGTAGAGAGCCTCGTGAAAATAAAATGTCTGCGCCTACAGATGTTGTTTTTTGAATCAACATTTTCTTTCGTTGTTACAGAGTTACACTGTCTTGACTGTCTATAATGATGTCATTGGTGGTTTTATTGTCATCTGCTACATCATGTGGAAGTGGGTGCATTGCTTAGCAAAATTTACAATTTTCATATTTATTTATTTTTATGTCAAAACCATATTGTCCCTTCTACTGGATTTTTGTAAAATAATTTAAATTCTTAACCATACCTCCATTAGCAACATGTTTTTCAGTTAATTATTTTGGGTTTGTAGTGATGTACATATTATATATACAGATGTGCAAAATGTTATATGCTATTTATAGCCATCATTGAGTGTGGGAGGGTCCTTGACTTTGACGAGAGACAAAGCCTTGATTGGTTCATGCTGGCCCGCCTCTCAGTCTACAATAGTAATAAATAGACTATTATTCTCTGTCAATCTCTTTACATGGTTTGTGACATACTTTCTACATGGAGTGGACATAAACATAGCTATTCACGTAAGTTAGAGCCTTATCTATATTGATAGGCCAATAATAAACTGCTGTGGGAGAAAAAAGTTATATATATATATATATATATATATATATATATATATATATATATATATATTACCTACTGGCGGTCGCCAGTAGGTATATACAGTTAGGATTTTTTCTCTATGGGATTTTTGAAAATTCTATGTCTAATAACTTTGGCGTTTGTGGACGGAATTGGCTGAAATTTTCAGGAAAATGGAACATTTTGTTTCTGAGCAGCCCCTGACAATTTGAGGGGGTTTCATCAAGGGGGGGCCGAGAAAAAAGGGGGGTCTCAAAACGTGTTTTTCCCATGTTAATTTCCATAGGGCGGTTGGCCTCACTTTTAGCTCGAACGGCTGAATGGATTTGCACGAAACTTGGCAAAATTGTAGGGACTGTTAGCCCGATGTGCCTTTGCTAGGTCTCTATATATGTGCTCCAGTGGATTTTGAGTAATTTAGGTTCAAAAAAAGATATATATCTGGGCGGAGCCTAACCACACATCTGATCTGATTGGCTGTCAGCACTTCATCCAAGAAGTGTTGGCAGCCATCTTGGGACCAATCTACATGATAGCACCTCATTAAAAAGCATTGTAGTTAATAGAGGGTTTTAGGACTTAAGTTACATTATAAATCATTTGCTGATGGTACCATACTCGTTTTAGGAATTGTGGTGGGTTCTAAGGTGATTTTACCATGTGAAAAAACCTTCTGCTGTGATATCATGAATATTGTTTGAAAGAAAACTAATATCTCATGATTTTCCCACAGTGGTTTGGAAGGGGATCTATAAGCTAAACTGAAAGCATATTTTCTGTAAATTCACATTATCTTTCTCAGTCATGTGAAAATGAAGTCTGACATTCTCAGTAAAACATGTACATCCAACAAGGACAGAGACTGTCAGTTGATTCCTTTGTGTTCTACTGCAGCCACCTAGAGTGTTCTAAAGAACAACTAGAGCGCTAACAGTCCTACTTATTACAAAGGTATGGCACACCTGAAGCCATCTTGATTGGAATAAAGTGCTAACTCTTAAAACATTTAATTTAAAAAGAAACAACATGAGGGTGTATATTTTGCCATAGAAAGTATGATTAGTGCTGCAGAATGAAAAATTAGGGCACATTTTGAGTGACTTCTCAAATCCTTTTCTATTTCAGTAAAACATTCTGACATGCAGTCTCCCAAAATGGCCACCAGAGACAAAAGAGCCCAAATGTAGCCCAAATATCACCCAGATGTAGCCCAAGTATAGCCCAATGACAGAATGTCCCAGAGTGTTCTAAAGAACAACTAGAGCGCTAACAGTCCTACTTATTACAAAGGTATGGCACACCTGAAGCCATCTTGATTGGAATAAAGTGGTAACTCTTAAAACATTTAATTTAAAAAGAAACAACATGAGGGGGTATATTTTGCCATAGAAAGTATGATTAGTGCTGCAGAATGAATAATTCGGGCACATTTTGAGTGACTTCTCAAATCCTTTTCTATTTCATTAAAACATTCTGACATGCTTAATACCAGATCTCTCGGCCGGCATGCCCTGGATATTTATGAACTGCTGGAGTCGGAAAAACCAAAGTTTCTGATGCTCACCGAGACGTGGCTCGGTGAGTCATCTAACCCAGATATTGCTACAGCCATCCCGCCTGACTATAACATCTACAGGCAGGATCGACTGAAGGGGCGTGGAGGCGGGGTGGCACTGATAGTAGATAAAAGGGTCACCTGTACTATCATTCCCTCTGAGGTGATTAAGGAGTGTGAATCCCTTGCCTTTTCTATTGTTCTGTCACCACACCAATCTGTGAAAGGCCTCCTCGTTTACCGACCCCCTGGCCCTACAGGCTCTTTCTTTGAAGAGTTCCAGTCAGTTATCTCATCTCTGTCACTTACGTCCGAGCACTGCATAGTCGCCGGGGACTTCAATGTCCATATGGACGTTGAAATGGACGCCGACGCGATTAAAATGCGTGACGTCACAGCCCCTCTGGGCCTGGTGCCCTATCACGCTGGGCCAACCCATGAGAAGGGACATACCCTGGATCTGACTTTTTCTACAACCCCTATAGAAATGCATGCTCCCATTCAGGTGCTTTGGTCTGATCACAGGCTGATTAAATTCTTTTTTTCGGAAGTCAGGAAGTCGTCCGGTGCCCCCCGGCAAGCTTTCCAGGGATTCAGGGCACTTCACCGGGTTACTCCGGAATTATTGGCACAGTCTTGTGCGGATCATCCTTGCGCTTTGACTGGGGACCTGGATAAGGATGTTGAGCGGCTGCAGGCCTGGCTCCTAGAGAGGTTAAATGACCTTGCTCCTGTGAGGCCTCCGCGCAATCCTGACAAAGGTGCATCTGCCCCTTGGTTTACGGAAGCGCTGGCGGCTTCACGCCGACAATGCAAGATAGCAGAAAGAGCATGGCGCGTGACATATGACCTGACAGCGAAACTTGCCTATAGATCCTTGGCGAAAGTTTACCATCGTGATATTCTTTCCGCAAAGAAGGCTTATTTCGCGAGAAAAATCGAAGCTGCCTCTAATTCCTGCAAGGAGCTCTTTGCTATTGTGCGGGAGTTCACCACCTCACGTGCTGCGTCGACTCAGACTCCCCCTCCTGAACCTTGGGTCAGGGCGATCGCGGACTTCTTTACTTCCAAGATCCAATTGATCCAGGACTCTTTCCCTGTGCAGCAGCTTGACGCGCCCTGTCGGGTGGAGAATGCCGCTGTGACCCTGCCTAGTGCTGGTGCGGCCTTGGCTGTCTTCCCGCCTCTCTCTATGACCGCTTCATTCGATCTGATGGCGTGTCTTAAATCAGGTTCTCCTCGGGATGCCTGCCCCGCCAAATTTCTGGCAAAAATGGCAGCTATTATTAACCCTTACGTGAACCCCCTGCTGAATTGTTCTTTAGTACAGGGTGTGGTTCCCCAGTCTTGGAAGCAGGCGATGATTATCCCCCTGCTCAAAAAGCCTGGTTTGGATGCGGAGGTGTTGGCGAATTATAGGCCTATCTCGCTCCTGCCTGCTTTCGCCAAGATCATTGAAAAGCATGTGCACAGGGTGCTTGCCGACTACCTGGAGTCCCAACACCTACTGCACCCTACTCAATCGGGCTTTCGCACCAATCTCAGTACCGAAACAGCTCTCCTAGAAGTCTCGGAGGCGATTAAGGAGGTGCTGGATTCGGGAGGCAGGGCGATGCTGGTGATGCTAGATCTGTCGGCGGCCTTCGACACCGTCCCCCATGAGGGTCTTCTTGTAAGACTCTCAGAGATTGGTCTCAGGGGGACGGTGCTCCAGTGGTTTCGTTCTTTCCTGGCAGGCCGTCGGCAAACGGTCTGGGCTTCTGCTTGCTCCGCCGAGATGTCGCCATTGGGGGTCGGAGTTCCTCAGGGCTCAGTATTGAGCCCAACTCTATTTAACATCTTTATGACCCCTCTGGCGGCTCTGGCGGAGTCTTTCGGGCCCAGATCGTTTCCTACGCTGACGACACCCAGCTCCTCTTCACCTGTGAGAAGGGTGCAGATTTCAATGGAGGTAGGATTCGGGGTTGCCTTGAGGCTGTATTTCAGTGGTTCCAACATAACAGCCTCTAGTGTAACTCTGATAAATCCGAGGTCCTCTTTTTTGGGTGCAGTTCGGATCCGGACTGGAAAGTGTGGTGGCCTGAGAACATGTTTCCACCAGCAAGTTCGTCCCAGGTGGCAAAAAACCTTGGGATTAAGATCGACAACGGCCTCTCACTGCGCTCACAGATAGTCGGCCTCACGGGCACCTGTTTTGGTCTGCTCCGGATGCTGCATAAGTTTCTCCCTTTGTTATCGGAGGAACACAGGAAGATCACAGTGCAGGCGATAATTGGCTCGAGAATTGACTATTCCAACGTTCTGTATCTCGGCCTGCCAGAATATCTGCTTCAACGGTTACAGGTGGTCCAGAATTCGGCAGCACGAGCCATTTTTGGACTATCTCGCCGTGCTAGAGCCTCGTGCCTCTTGGAGGCATTGCACTGGCTCCCTGTCCAGAAGCGGATAATGTTTAAGACCTTGACTCTGGCACATAAAGCCCTGCACGCCTCCGGAGCGAAATACCTCCAAAAAAGACTGACCTTTTACCACCCAGCCAGGTCGCTTAGGTCAGAAGCCTTGTTTCTTGCCGTTGTGCCCCGTGTCAAGAGGGCACGCATTGGAGCCCGCTCCTTTAGACTGCTGGCGCCCCAGTTGTGGAATAAGCTACCAGTGGCCCTGCGCAGCACTTCAAACCTGCTGGCTTTTAGGAAAGGGCTTAAAACCTGGCTTTTTACTTCCTAGTTTTCCATGATCTGTTGGTTTCTTTTCTGTCTTTGGCTGTGTTTTTTTTTTTTTCCTGTTATGTTATCAGATTGGTGTGCAAATTAAAGCGTTGGGACACTCGCTGAGTAGCCGTACGCTATACAAAATACAGTTTAACATAACATAACATAACATGCAGTCTCCCAAAATGGCCACCAGAGACAAAAGAGCCCAAATGTAGCCCAAATATCACCCAGATGTAGCCCAAGTATAGCCCAATGACAGAATGTCCCAGAGTGTTCTAAAGAACAACTAGAGCGCTAACAGTCCTACTTATTACAAAGGTATAGCACACCTGGAGCCATCGTGATGGGAATAAAGTGGTAACTCTTAAAACATTTAATTTAAAAAGGATCAAAATGAGGGGGTATATTATGCAATAGAAGGTATTATTAGTGCTGCAGAAAGAAAAATTAGGGCACATTTTGAGTGACTTTTCAAATCCTCTTCTATTTCATTAAAAAATTCTGACATGCAGTCTCCCAAAATGGCCACCAGAGACAAAAGAGCCCAAATGTAGCCCACATATCACCCAGATGTAGCCCAAGTATAGCCCAATGACAGAATGTCCCAGAGTGTTCTAAAGAACAACTAGAGCGCTAACAGTCCTACTTATTACAAAGGTATGGCACACCTGAAGCCATCTTGATTGGAATAAAGTGGTAACTCTTAAAACATTTAATTTAAAAAGGAACAAAATGAGGGGGTATATTTTGACATATGAATTATGATTAGTGCTGCAGAAAGAAAAATTAGGGCACATTTTGAGTGACTTCTCAAACCCTCTTCAATTTCATTAAAAAAATTCTGACATGCAGACTGAAACATGCACTTTGAATACCAGCAGCAGACGTCCCTGGTGAGCAGTAGCTTTACTACAGTGATCTAATGTGCAACTAGAGTGCTAACATTCAGAATTTATGGCAAATGTGTGACACATCTGAATGCCTTCTTGATGGAACCAAAGTAAACAAGCATTGAAAATGCAATAGATCTCGCCCTCGTTTAAGTTAAAGCCATTCTGTTTGTAATGAGGTGGCTTTTTAGCTTTGCTTTTAGTAGTGTTTTTTCACCTTTCATGTAAATAACATGCATCTGTATGCATATAAGTATATGTATGCATGCATTTATGTTTGTATTTATATAGATATACCGATGATATATGTTTATATATGTATGTATATATATATATTCACTGAAAAAACGATAGGTTATAGACCATATATAGTTAGGAATTAGCATTTACAAAACCTTGAAAATTCACTGAAAAAAACATAGGTTATAGACCATATATAGTTAGGAATTAGCATTTACAAAACCTTGAAAATTCACTGAAAAAACCATAGGTTATAGACCATATATAGTTAGGAATTCGCATTTACAAAACCTTATTTTACTCACACAAAACCATTGAAATTCCATATATAGTTAGTTGCACTAACTATATATCGCGCACCCGCAATCCACTGCTGATGATGTCACATATTACATCATTCATGACATGGTCAGTGACATCACTGATGACATCACTGATGACATCTCAAATGACATCACTGATGACATCACTGATGACAACATCCAGTGACTGTATGTTTCTGTAAAGTTAAAATATGTCTTACATATTGAAGAATGAGTGGATGTATAAGTGTCTGGATGAAGGATTTAGTAGGTGCATGACTGACTGTATGAGTGAGTGATTAAATGTGTCTCACTGAGTGCATGGGTTAGTGACTAAACTGTCTTAATTTGTGCATCATTATGTCTGTTGTTCTGTAAACTGTTGCATGTGTTGATAAGTAGCTATATGAGTAACTATATGGGTTATTGATTGGTTGCCCAAGTATTTGTATGGGAAACTGAGTGTGTGTGTGGGTGGCTGTGAGGTGTATGACTCTGTGCATAGATGTGTGAGCAGTTGATTCACTAGATGTATGGTTTCAAAAGTGCATGTGGAAACAGCTGTATGGGCGGTTGACTGTGTGCATGAGTGTATTGGTGAGTGAATGGATATCTCAGTGCTACATGTCAAAGTAAGTACATATGTAAAACACAGTACATGTGAGAGTTGACATATATAAATAACTGTGCATAAGAGCCAGTGAATGTGTGAGTGGCTGTATGGATCATTGTGAACATTTATCAGGGATTGTATAAGAGAGTAAATATGTGTTAGAATATGTTTGAATAAGTAAAGTTTGTATAACTGTATAGTTGAGGAAATGGAGGTGTGATTGATTCTTTGCATGACTGACTAGGTGTGTGAGTAACTCCATGGATGAGTGACAGTCTGTGAGTGTCTGTTTACCCTGATTGTATCTAAGGTTATATTAGAGTCTGAAGAGGTTCATCGTATTATCACATGAATGATATCATCAGTGATGTGATCAGTAATGTCAAATGAGATGTCATCAGTGATGTCATTTGAGATGTCATTTGAGATGTCATCAGTGATGTCATTTGAGATGTCATCAGTGATGTCACTGACCATGTCATGAATGATGTAATATGTGACATCATCAGCAGTGGATTGCGGGTGCGCGATATATAGTTAGTGCAACTAACTATATATGGAATTTCAATGGTTTTGTGTGAGTAAAATAAGGTTTTGTAAATGCGAATTCCTAACTATATATGGTCTATAACCTATGGTTTTTTCAGTGAATATATATATTACCTACTGGCGGTCGCCAGTAGGTAGTTATAGTTAGGACCTAGTTTCCATAGGAAATCCTCAACATTCTATCTGGAATAACTTTGGCTCTGGTGGATGAGTCTTTGCGAATTTCTCAAAGAAGATGGCTAGGTCCGCTGTGCTCCTTCCCTGAAAGTTTGGGGGGGATTGGTCAAGTGGGGGCTGAGATATAAGGGGGGTCCCAAAACGTGTTTCCTCCATGTTATTTTCCATAGGACCTTTAGACTCGGCTACAGGTCGAACGGCTGAATGGATTTATAAGAAATTTGCCAAAACTGTAGAGTCTTGTTCGCAGATTACGCTTTTTTTGAAATGGTGTAAATCCGTTCAGTAGTTGTTGAGAAAATTAAAGTTAAAGTCAATTATATATCTATAGGCGCGCACACGTGCGCGCACCCAAGCGGCTGCGCGTGAGCGGAATTTTTTTTGACTGCGTGATGTCTGTTAACGTTCGATTCGAAGGAAATCAGGAAGTTTTGTCCGCCATTTTGTCACTGCGAGTAAATATATTGTTCCTTTCAAAGCGTTGAAACATGGAAAGGGGAGAAGTTAGAGATTGTTTTGCTGCGTAGCTTTTCTCGGGGTGTGCAGTAATGCCCTTAAACGCGAAAAGATATAATTTTTATCGAAAAAAAATACGGGGTGCGCGCACCCGGTCGCGCACACCTATTTACAAGAGTGTGAAAATGGAGATAAATCAGAAGTTTGAGTGCTTAGATACAAGGTGGCTCTGAAAAGAGCCCTTGTGTTAATTGAGTGTTTTCTGCATTTATAAGTAAGTACCGATGCAGAGCCTGATGTTGCAGAGGAAGATTCTGTTTCCCTCATTCGTGAAATGAACACCGTCTCTCCTATAGACGTCTTGCATGTGGTATCGCAAGTTGTTGTGGTAAATAGAACCCATGCTATAATCTCTGAGGAACGCAGAAACAGATTTATTTACATGTCTCCTTGCTTTCTCAAATTGTGCACAATGTTGATTGGACCAATTCCATTTCTGTCTTTGGCATATATTGGAATATACCAAGGCAGATCGAGGAAAAAGTGTCATCAATTGTCGAAAGGTGTCTTTTAGAAGCATTTCCAGACCTACCCCAGTGATTGTGCCTAGATCGTTCCCACCACAGTGCACAATTATAAGGTCTGGTTCTGGGAGATGCATAAAAGTTTTCACCAATGGAATCAATTGGTGACATTTCAATCCTCTTTTGGAAATCCATGTTATGTGTACATTTGGTAAGCTGAGGTTGCAAATTCGTCTGCTTGCTGCATATTTTTCACTCCAGTGAATATAACTGTGTCCTATTAGCCAGACCTTCATTTTCAAGGGATTTGTAGTCGTCCTCCGATCGGTTCTGGAAGTGGAATGGTAGTTAGAAGTTGAAATTCTAAATAAAGAAAAAGGAAGAGGCTGGGTGTGGTTTAAAAAATAAAAATGATTGGTTGATTGTAACAAGTGGAGATTGAACAGGTTAATGTTTATGTTAAACGAAAAGTACTATTGGGTGTGAAAAAACAAGATATGTAACAGAGCTCTGTATTGGCAGGTGTTTCTGGAGGGAAAATAGTGTTCTTAGTTTGTTGTAGAACGTTAAGACATGAACTTTTGACCTGTGCGTTCAGCAAGGTGCAGAATGAGGTGTAACCATGGAAACAGCCGGAGATGGCAGTTGGTGATGGGTTCACTCTTTGGTGCCTCTGCATCTGAGTCTGTTCTCTGGTAGCTGGCGGACAACTGTTTGTTATTGTGGAGATGAAAGGGTGATAAGGAGAGAAATACGACATAGTGTCTGGCCTGTAGAAGCGTGGGAGCAGTGATTAACTCTGAGTGAAGCGGAACTGTGTCGGTGCTTAGTAACAGTAAAAAAAAATGTTAACAGTGGTATAACTGTCTTTACGGTGCGCGACCTACTAAAAAAGAGTTCACGGGCTGTAATTGGCTTGCAGGTTCTAGTATCAGTAAGTGAGGTCGAGAAACGAAAACATTCAGGACTTTATTTATGAAGGCCTTGCGCCACCGGTGCGTTACTTTTTCCCATTTTAAAAAATGAGGCACTGGCGGCGGAAGGTCTTCATAAATAAGGTCCTCAGTGACTACAGTTAAGGTCATGTGGAACCCATGAATAGTTTTTCAATATGAAATCATTTCAGTTGAGATTATGGATTAAAAGAGAAACCGTGAATATTTGAAATGTTTATTTAGAAATGTACTGTTTTAAAGGCAAATCATTATGTCATATGAGTACAGAAATTGCAAAAAACACAGTAATTGGTATTGTCAATAGTACATGGAATACAAACGCTATAGTCGAAGAAAAATGAATATAGTTGGAAAAAAACATTGTACAGTCTTATAAGGAAGTATATTATATTTTAATAAATGGAAGAAGGTCTCTGGCCTTTCAGTTTAGGAACGATATATGAAAATGCAAGTGGTTATACATCATTACTTTATGAATCAGCTGTCAAACAACACGAAATCATAATGTCCACTGTTAGTAAAGCAAATAGGTCTGTTCTTCAAAAGAAAATATGGAAAAGAACGTGAAGAATATAGAAAACCAAAAGGAAATGAGGACGTCAATGGCTTGTTTGAGAGTTATTGAAGCATTGTTTAGGCAAAATAGGTAGCTTCTGCTTGTAACAGGAAATCAGTTTTATCATTTGAAAGTATGTCAGCTATCCAATGGAAAAGAGTAAAGCAGTACTCATGATCTGTTAAAATCGGAGCCTCTTTTATTATAAGAGGGCAGCTCGGTGGGTTTTCGATGTAGCTCGCTGTTAGGAAAGAGTTAACCGTCCATTGTGTAGGCAAAGTATGCAGCAAGTGCCTCTAACATGAAATCATTGTTATCATCTGAAAACATGTCAGCCATCCAATTGAGAAGATGAAAGGAGCATTCATGATCTGTCATTATTGGGGCGTCTTTTACCATCATAGGGCAGCTCGGTGGGTTTTCGATGTAGCTCTCTGTTAGGAAATCTTGCGCCGCTGCGAATATATTCCAATGACCCAGAACTCCTTGTATCGCTGCAAAGGCCATAAACCCTCCGTTGTAACAAAGCTGTTCATGATCAAGTAACGGATTCATGAGGTGATTGTAATTCGGTTCAGGAGGTACTAAATTGCAGAGACATAAATCCAGGGCCCACGTGAAATCACAGCTCAGGCAATGAAATACAGGCTGCACACAGGTGAAATACGAATATCGAAATGATAATCGATATGAAGTATTCAAAAGTGAGAGTGGTAAGGTGCCGTAGTACAGAAGCATTCTCTGTCGAAATAGTTCTAAGTAGTCCGGTTCGTTTGCGAAGGCAGGAGGGACATCCATTTTGAATTTCCCAAGATGGTACAGGAAACGGCGCAGCACTGCCGGTTGTATAGCAACTCCACAGAATTAGGTCGCTGGCTATGCAGTGGAGAGGAGCAGAATGACTTGATACATTTTCTAGGAGTCTAGTCACTTATATATTGCTTAGTGGTTATCAAAAAAGTAGCTTTTTTTGAACTGGAGGATGCGTTAAAAAATAAGGGAGTGATTTGAGGGAGTTGTAAAGCAAGGTCAATTTTTTTTTACATCAATGCTGTTTTCTGTGAATGTTAGCTTAGTGAAAGATATGTGTGTGAGCAGATGCAACGTTCAGTTTTAAATGTGACAATGGCGGTCTTGTTCATGTCTTCCGATTCAAGGTCGGTATTCGCTGCCAAATACAAAGATTAAGAAACGCATGCGTGGGGTACATAGTGTGCATTCTTAAAGGAAAGCAAATGAAGGGTTATTTTTACCGCGTTAGCATTGTCGTTTAAAAAGTTATAGTGATTTCTATTATATGTGAAGAAAGTGTCACTGATGAAGACTGAAAATAAATCCTTATGATAGGGACTGGTGTATTTTAGAAAAGGTGTGTAACATTACATGAATTGTGGAAAAAAAATAATGTAATTGAAAGTGTATGGTTTGAAAATGAAAAGTAGAGGTTTATAGTTCACGTTTTGAAAGCAGTTCTAGAGGGTCAGATGAAAGTGTATGGTTTGAAAATGAAAAGTAGAGGTTTATAGTTCACGTTTTGAAAGCAGTTCTAGAGGGTCAGATGCATGATAGATTTATAAAAAATAGAACATGTTTTTAAATAGTATTTTGGAAAAAATATGTGCCTTTATGTACTATTTACATTATCTGCCTGTTGCGTATTCTTTGAGTTTTAGTAATCCTGTGTCTTATAAGTTTTCTAGGGGCGGTTTGAGGTTCATGGTGGGTTTGGGCAGGGAGGGTAGGTTGGGGGTTTGTAATAGGGGGTCCGGGTGGGGTGGAGTGCGGAGTTTAGTGAAAAGTGAGGGGGGCGGGGAGTTACGGTGTTTGGTAATGGAGCAGAGTCAGAGGACGCCACATTTGTGTTATGGGGTGCCACGGAAATATGTATTTATTCTCAGAGGTTTATTATATTAAGGATATATATCAACATGGTGGCTCTTGTCGTTTTGTGGTTCTGTGCATGTTTATAATGCTGGCCCTGTAGTTTTTGTTTATGGACCTTATTACGACACACAGGGGAGCTACGTTGCACAGTTGGAGATCAGAGACTTAGGAAATAAAACTTTATAATTGTAAGGGCTCTAAGCGATAGAAATCGCCCGTTCTCGGTGTAAAAAATATCACCGCTATTGGTGGTATTTTCTACGGTGTTAGTACTCGAAGGAGAATAGTAACATATATGTGAAATAAAATTATGTAATAGGCTCAGCATTTCACATTATCGCGTGAAAACAAAAGTTGCTTTTACATAGCAATAAGTCTCTTATAATTAAGGGACGGAGTGTATATAGTGCTATTTAGTACTCTGCTATGTGATTGATGTCGAAAATTTCATAAGAGGAGGCTTTAAAAGTTTTTCGATAAACTGGTTTTCTAGGGAAGTGGGTGGAGTGTTCCGTGTAAATTGCAGAATAGAAACTAGTAAGAACCAATTGGAAGTGTTGTTTTAAAGTCACATGACTGCACATGCGTGTCTCGATGCCTGTACGCGATAGGTGGGTGCGCGCACCCGGTCGCGCACTATAAGAAAGCGGCGAAAAAACATCTCATAATATGCTCTTGGAGCACGTTTTGGTAGAAAGAGTTAGTTCTGAAAAGAATTTTTTTTTTTTTTTGGAAACAAGTGTTATGATGCTTTTGATTTCTTAAAGTTGCTACGACATTTTTCAGTATGTTTTACTATCCAAATAAAGTGAAGAAATTTAACTTTTCTTGGAGCATTTATGACTCTCAATTTTGTGTTTAATTAGAGTAAAGCTTTACTCTCCGTATACAAGAAGTTCTCCACAGTTGTTGCATTTTATGTGCACGTTCGCCAGACATGGTTTCAAGTCCATTTCAGCACTCGATGGAGATACAGGTCGTCCACCGGAAGATGTGCTGATTACTTCTGATGGTAATAGCGTAGCCTCCGTTTTTCTTGTGAAAGGTGGTTGCTCATCTCCTTCAGATTCGGAAGATGAATGAGGAACGGTAGCCATTGCAGGGAAGTCTTCGGGAAGATGTTCGACGTTGTTTTCTCTTGAGAGTAGAAAAGAAAGTGATGGAAGTGGGTGGAGTGCTGCGTGTAAATTCCAGAATAGAAACTACCAAGAACCAATTAGAAGTGTTGTTTTGAAGTCACATGACTTCACATGCAAGTGTCAGGTCCTCTACGCGATAGAAGGGTGCGCGCACCCGGTCTCGCACTAAAATAAAGCGGCGAAAAAACATCTTATAATATGCTCTTGGAGCATGTTTTGGTGGAAAAGAACTTTTTTTTTTTTTTTTTTTTTTTGGAAACAAGTGTTATGATGCTTTTGATTTCTTAAAGTTTCTACGACATTTTTCAGTATGTCATACTATCCAAATAAAGTGAAGAAATTTAACTTTTCTTGGAGCATTTATGACTCTCAATTGTGTGTTTAATTAGAGTAAAGCTTTGCTCTCCGTATACAAGAAGTTCTCCACAGTTCGTGCATTTCATGTGCACGTTCGCAAGATATGGTCTGAAGTCCATTTCAGCACTCGATGGAGATACAGGTCGTCCTCCGGAAGATGTGCTGATTACTTCTGATGGTAATAGCGTGGCCTCCGTTTTTCTTGTCAAAGGTGGTCGCTCATTTCCTTGAGATTCGGAAGATAAATGCGGAACGGTAGCCATTGTAGCGAAGTCTTCGGGAAGATGTTCGACGTTGTTCTCTCTTGAGAGTAGAAAAGAAAGTGATGGAAGTGGGTGGAGTGCTGCGTGTAAATTCCAGAATAGAAACTACCAAGAACCAATTAGAAGTGTTGTTTTGAAGTCACATGACTTCACATGCAAGTGTCAGGTCCTGTACGCGAAAGGAGGGTGCGCGCACCCGGTCGCGCACTACAATGAAGCGGCGAAAAAACATGTCATAAGATGCTCTTGGAGCATGTTTTGGTAGAAATAGTTTGTTCTGAAAAGAACTTTTTTTTTTTTTTTTTTTTGGAAACAAGTGTTATGTTCGATTTCTTAAAGTTTGTACTACATTTTTCAGCATGTAATACTATGAAAATGAAGTGAAGAAATTTATTTTTTCTTGGGGCATTTATGACTTTCAATTTTGAGTTTAATAAGAACAAGGCTCTGCTCTCCATACAAAAGAATTTCTGCACACTGGTTGCATTTCATGTGTACCTTCGAAAGATATGGTCTCAAGTCCATCTCAGCACTCGATGGAGATACAGGTCCTCCACCAGAAGATGTGCTGGCCACCTCTGATGGTAATAGCGTGGCCAGGGCTCTTGTCGATGCTTTTGCATAATGCTCAGGGTGCCTTTGTTTAACATGCCGCTGCATGGTATGTATAGAAAAGGAATATTTTTTATTTGGATTTCCCCTTGAGAGCTCCGAATTGCATATCGTGCAGGTTACTTTTGGCGCATTCACTTTCCTTTGATCTTCAGGATAAGTAAAAAATTGCCAAATGAAAGATTCCTTTTTTCTTCTTAACAGTGGACGCTCATTTCCTTCTGATTCGGAAGATGAATGCAGAACGGCAGCCATTTCAGCAAACTTTTCCGGAAGATGCTCGACGTTGTTGTCTCTTGAGAGTAGAAAAGATTGTGAGGAAAGTGGGTGGAGTGCTTCGTGTAAATTTCAGAACAGAAACTACTAAGAACCAATTGGAAGTCTTGTTTTCAAGTCACATGACTTTACATGCGCTTCTCAGGACGTGTAGGCGGTGACACTATCTAGTTACGAACGTGATTACATACTTAGGAACTAGCATTCAAAAAAACTATGAAATTCACTGAAAAAACCATAGGTTTTACACACGTTATAGTTAGGAAGTAGCATTTGAAAAACCCATGAAATTCACTGAAAAAACCATAGGTTTGACACCAGTTATAGTTAGCTGGAAATTTTACTGACATAAAACCAATGAAATTCCACGTTATAGTTAGTTGGACTCACTATAACTTGCGCGTGTAATGCACTGCTGATGACATCACATAATACATTACTTATGACATGGTTAGTGACGTCACTAATGAGATCACTGATGATACCATCCTTGTGACAGAGAGACTAACCTACTTGCACTCTAAAGTAACCCTTAAAACACATTTTGAAAAAAAAAACTAACATATAAAAAAAGTGGACATACCTATACCAGTTACAACAACTAATTCAGTAATTCCAACATTTATATACACATCCAATAATTCAATAACAGTTCTATATAGTCACTCGTATATATACTCACTGATTATATATAGTGATACAGCTATACATCCTGTTATATACCGACAGACATCCAAAAGTAAATCACACACATATTCACACTTGCAAATAAAGTAATAAACATCCATTTATTTACATAGACAGAAATACACACAGTAGCACCTTACTTCTAAGTAAACTTACACTTACTTACTCTTTTAAACAATCACTTATAGAAACACATACTTATTTAAAGAGGAACTCTTTCAATCTCTCACTGTCACATATACTCACTTATATATATCAATACTTACATAAACTAGATTAAAACATATATAGTTACTGATAAACACACTCGTGAGGCAGGCATTCATTCACTAACACACACATATTCACACTCAGCCATCCATACAGTCCTCCACATCCATTAAGACACTTATTTAAACATTTATTTTTACATCGACCTCTACATATACATATATAAAACATATTTATTTTTTAAAAAGACAGACATTCACTAGATGGTGTTATCAGTGATCTCATGAGTGATGTAATATGTGATGTCATCAGCAGTGCATTACACGCGCAAGTTATAGTGAGTCCAACTAACTATAACGTGGAATTTCATTGGTTTTATGTCAGTAAAATTTCCAGCTAACTATACCTGGTGTCAAACCTATGGTTTTTTCAGTGAATATATATATATATATATATTACCTACTGGCGGTCGCCAGTAGGTAGTTATAGTTAGGATTTTTTTCAATGCAAAATCTCAAAATTCTATTGTGAATAACTTTAGCGTCGGTTGACGAATCTGCTGAAGATTTCCTCAAATTTGCCTCGCGGAGCTCCGGTCCTTCCCTGAAAGTTTGGGGGGGATTCGTCAAGCGGGGGCCGAGATAAAAGGGGGGTCCCAAAAACGTGTTTTCCCCATGTTAATTTCCATAGGGCGGTCAAACTCACTTTTAGCCCGAATGGCTGAATGGATTTGCACCAAACTTGGCAAAATTGTAGGGACTGGTAGCCCGATGTGCCTTTGCTATGTCTCAAGATATGTGCTCCAGTGGTTTTTACAAAAACTAACTTTGAAAAAATATATATTGGGCTACATTGGGCTATATATGTTAGAGCCCAAATGTAGCCCAATGTAGCCCAATGTAGCCCAAAGATGGCAACCAGAGAAAAAAAAAAAAATGTAGCACAAATATCAGCCAGATGTAGCCCAACTATAGCCCAATGACAGAATGTCCCAGAGTGTTCTAAAGAACAACTAGAGCGCTAACAGTCCTACTTATGACAAAAGTATGGCACACCTGAAGTCATCTTGATTGGAATAAAGTTGTAACACTTAATACATTTAATTTGAAAAGGAACAAAATGAGGGGTTTCATTTTGCCATAGAAATTTTATATATATATATATATATATATATATATATATATATATATATATATATATATATATATATATATATATATATATATATTCACTGAAAAAAACATAGATTATAGACCATATATAGTTAGGAATTAGCATTTACAAAACCTTGAAAATTCACTGAAAAAACCATAGGTTATAGGCCATATATAGTTAGGGATTAGCATTTACAAAACCTTATTTTACTCGCACAAAACCATTGAAATTCGCATATATAGTTAGTTGCACTAACTATATATCGCGCACCCGCAATCCACTGCTGATCATGTCACATATTACATCATTCATGACATGGTCAGTGACATCACTGATGACATCACTGATGACATCTCAAATGACATCACTGATGACATCACTGATGACATCTCAAATGATATCACTGATGACATCACTGATGACATCTCAAATGATGACATCACTTATGACATCTCAAATGATATCACTGATGACATCACTGATGACATCTCATTTGACATTACTGATCACATCACTGATGACATCATTCATGTGATTATACGATGAACCTCTTCAGACTCTAATATAACCTTGGATACACTCAGGGTAAACAGACACTCACAGACTGTCACTCATCCATGGAGTTACTCACACACCTAGTCAGTCATGCAAAGAATCAATCACACCTCCATTTCCTCAACTATACAGTTATACACACCTTACTTCTTCAAACATATTCTAACACATATTTACTCTCTTATACAATCCCTGATACAAGTTCACAATGATCCATACAGCCATTCACACATTCACTGGCTCTTATGCACAGTTATTTATATATGTCAACTCTCACATGTACTGTGTTTTACTTATGTACTTACTTTGACATGTAGCACTGAGATATCCATTCACTCACCAATACACTCATGCACACAGTCAACCGCCCATACAGCTGTTTCCACATGCACTTTTGAACCCATACATCTAGTGAATCAACTGCTCACACATCTATGCACAGAGTCATACACCTCCCAGCCACCCACACACACACTCAGCCTCCCATACAAATACTTGGGCAACCAATCAATAACCCATATAGTTACTCATATAGCTACTGATCAACACATGCAGCAGTTTACAGAACAACAGACATAATGATGCACAAATTAAGACAGTTTAGTCACTAACCCATGCACTCAGTGAGACACATTTAATCACTCACTCATACAGTCAGTCATGCACCTACTAAATCCTTCATCCAGACACTTATACATCCACTCATTCTTCAATAAGTTAGACATATTTTAACTTTACAGAAATATACAGTCAGTGGATGTTGTCATCAATGATGTCATCAGTGATGTCATTTGAGATGTCATCAGTGATGTCATCAGTGATGTCACTGACCATGTCATGAATGATGTAATATGTGACATGATCATCAGTGGATTGCGGGCGCGCGATATATAGTTAGTGCAACTAACTATATATGCGAATTTCAATGGTTTTGTGCGAGTAAAATAAGGTTTTGTAAATGCTAATCCCTAACTATATATGGTCTATAACCTATGGTTTTTTCAGTGAATTTTCAAGGTTTTGTAAATGCTAATTCCTAACTATATATGGTCTATAACCTATGGTTTTTTTCAGTGAATTTCAACAGTTTTTTAATAGTAAATATCAAAAGCTGTAAAAAGTATTTTTATTTTAATTCAAAAATATATTTTATATGTTTTTAATTAAAATATTTTATGCATCTGCCAAACCCTGACCTCTTAATAGTGCACTGTGGTGGATATGATTTGGGCACTATGACTGGGGTTGGTCTTGAAATGCTTTTAAAGAACACCTTTCTTCAATTGATGACACTTTTTCCCCAAACTGCCTTGGTATATTCAAATATATGTCAAAGACAGAAATGTAAGTGGTTCAACCAATTTTTTCCACAATTTGAGAAAGAACGGAAACATGCGAATAAATCTGTTTCTGCTTACATGAGAGACTATGGAATGGGTTTAATATACAACAATAACTTGCTTACAACATTCAAGACATCTACAGAAGAGATGGTGTGCACTTCCCCAATGAAGGGAATAGAATATTCGTCCTTTATTTAAAAGTGTGCATTGGAACATACTTGTAGGTACCTAAATTAGCCGCAGAACCCAATAGCTCTTTTCAGAGCTACCCTACCTCTGATCAATCAAAACGTTTATCTTTTTCTTACTTTTTTTTTTTCACCAAAGTACGCTCCCCGGTTCGCTTACCGGTGCGCGTACCGGGCGCTCCCCCCGCAAAATTTTTAAAATTTTATATTTTTTATTTTTGCATGTATCAGCGTCCTAATCCCCCCTCCGAAAACCTAGAGGGTCACAAAGTGTTTACCGTGCCCCCTACCCATTCCGAACATTGTTTGTCCTCCATCTTGTGTCTCAATTCTACCGATACTCAAAATGGAGGACTCCCGTTGTGCTGCCGGTTCGCGTACCGGGGCGCGCACCAGTGAGCGCTCGCTAAAAAAAGGTGGGAAAGTAATTTACAGAAAAACCACTAGAGACACTTTCATCAAATATAGAATAGGCCCTACTACATAGCAGTCCCTACCATTTACCAAAATGTGATGGAATTCCATTGAGAAAATTATGCTGTAAGCCTGACTAAATATCCTGAGGTAAATTACCTAACAAAAACACTTATGAAGTGTTACAATTGAAAACCAATCAAAATACTACTTTCAAAATCTTGTATTATTTCATGACATTTGATTGGTTATGTACCTGAATATATATAAAGAAAGAGAGAGAAACACAGCCATTTTGACTACTACTTCCTGAAGTACATATCAAGTGCATTTCAACTGAGAACTTAAACTTCTTTTTGAAAGGTAAGATGTTATTTTAAAAACTGAAGTATGTTCTGTACTTTAAGTTAATTAGGAAAACATTTTCTGATAGTTATATACTATCCCTCTGTAATACTTATAGAATAAGATAGACTTCTCTGTTTTAGTTATGGATGGAGTTAGGCTTGTCTTGTATAATTAAGAATTGACTTAGGCTTTTTCACATACATTTTTTTATATTTCTACTTCCAGTCTGATACCATACACTGCCCAAAGATAAAATCACTGTTTAAAAAACCAAACTACCTGTCTGTACTTAAACCCAACAGTGCCCTATCTGTACTGATATATTTTTTTAAAATTCATTTTACAGCACAAAAATGGAAGGAGAGAACAAAACTAACTTGGAAATTGTTGCAGAATGCAACAAAGATACAGAAAATGAATCAGAATTCTTTGATGAATCACAGGACTTTGAACTTCTGCAATGTGTTGAATCTGTGGATTTCCTAATTGAAAATGAGACAAATTCTGACAAAGAATCATTAGAAGTTCTTTTTAATTTTGAAAACAAATCTGAAAAATAAATTTATATATAATAATTCAAAAATTGTTTGAGACATTATTCATTTTTATATGTATTTTTTAAACTAGTAGCAAATTGATTATAATGTAAAATTAGACTTTAAATATAATGTGCAACTTTAAGTTTGCTCATAGTTACTTCCTTTCTTCCACTTTATCATCTCCAATGTGTATTTAACATCTCTTTATCATCTCCTGCCTCCATGGTGTTTCTGCTTTCCTGACAGACTACGCTATGAATTCCATATACCACAATAACTTCTGAAACAACATGCAAGATATCTACAAAGGAAACAATGTATTTTTATTTTTAGACTCTGCATTGGTACCTACATGTTGGTACTTTAATAAAAAAAATAAAAAAAAATAAAAAAAGAACAATCAATAAACATACAATATTTGAACATTCTTTCATCCTATTTTCCCAATATTACGCTTCCCGGACCGCTTCCCGGTGCGCATACCGAGCGCTCCCCCCGCAAAAAAAAAACCGATATAAAAATTATTTTTTTTTAACCCCGCGAGGCCCTTTTAAAGCCCCCTCATCAAACCTAGGGGGTCAGGGAGGGTGTACTCTGCCCCCTTATGCTTATTTCCCCCTTTGTTTTTGCCACATCTTGTGTCTCGATCCTACTGAGACACAAGATGGCGGCCGCTCCTGATTGTTTAGAATGTTCACAGTCACCGGGGAGCCAATCCGCTTCTCCTAGCGAAGTTCCGTTACGCGTAAGGTACGCGAACCGGGGCGCTAACCGGGACGCTGTCACAGATATATCTGTTTTTTAAAACGTTAATTTCTCAAAATCCACTGGAGCACATATATTGAGACATAGCAAAGGCACGTCGGGCAAACCATATCTACAATTTTGCCAAGTTTTGTGTAAATCCATTCAGCCGTTCGAGCTAAAAGTGAGTCCAACCGCCCTATGGAAAACTCAATGTTAAAAACACGTTTTGGGACCCCCCTTTTTTCTCGTCCCCCACTTCACGAACCCCCCCCAAACTTTCAGGGGACGCTCAGAAACAAAATGTGCCATTTTCCTGAAAATTTCAGCCGATTCCGTTCACAAACGCCAAAGTTATTCCACATAGAATTTTCAGAAATCCCATAGGAAAAAAATCCTAACTATATATACCTACTGGCGATATATATTACCTACTGGCTATCGCCAGTAGGTATATATAGTTAGGATAAATTCCCTATGGGACTTTTGAAAATTCTATGTCTAATAACTTTGGCGTTTGTGGACGGAATCGGCTGAAATTTTCAGGAAAATGGCACATTTTGTTTCTGAGCAGCCCCTGAAAATTTGGTGGGGTTTCGTCAAGGGGGGGCTGAGAAAAAAGGGGGGTCCCAAAACGCGTTTTTCCCATTCATTTTTCCATAGGGCGGTTGGACTCACTTTTAGCTCGAACGGCTGAATGGATTTGCACGAAACTTGGCAAAATTGTAGGGACTGTTAGCCCGATGTGCCTTTGCTAGGTCTCAATATATGTGCTCCAGTAGTTTTTGAGAAATTAACGTTCAAACCAAGATATATATCTGTAACAGCGCTCTGGGCAGCGATCCGGTCCGCTTACTTTTCGCTTATCGGAACTTTGCGCGCAGAAAGCTGATTGGCTCTCCGGTGTCTGTCAACATTCTAAACAGTCCGGAGCGGACGCCATCTTGTCTCTCGGTAGGATCGAGAGAGAAGAAGAGGTGGAAAACGAAGGGGGAATTTAATGAAAGGGGGCAAGGTATCCCCCTCTTGACCCCCTAGGAATGTTGTTGGGGTAATTAAAGGGTCCCGTGGGGAAAATAAAAAAAAAATGATTTTTCACGGTAGAAGCGCGGCCGCGAACTGGTAGCGAAACGGGAATTCGCCATTTTGTGCTTCGTAAATTAAATTACTAGTTATAAGTGGGTGCGGGAGACGTATCCTAATCCCCTATGTTTCCTGAGGGTGGGTGAGGAGGCTGATATATGTTGATACATCTCTTCCAGCGGTTGTGCGTGAGCTTTTTTTTTTTTTTTGCTGCGTGACAGTCCGGAGCGGCCGCCATCTTGTCTCTCGGTAGGATCGAGAGAGAAGAAAAGGTGAAAAACTAAGGGGGAATTTAATGAAAGGGGGCAAGGTATCCCCCTCTTGACCCCCTAGGAATGTTGTTGGGGTTATTAAAGGGTCCCGTGGGGAAAATAAAAAAAAAATGATTTTTCACGGTAGAAGCGCTTCACGGGCCGCGAACTGGGCCGCAAACTGGTAGCGAAACGGGAATTCGCCATTTTGTGCTTCGTTAATTAAAGTACTAGGTATAAGGGGGTGCGGGAGACATATCCTAATCCCCTATGTTTCCTGAGGGTGGCTGAGGAGGCTGATATATGTTGATATATCTCTTCCAGCGGCTGCGCCATCTTGCCTTTTTTCGAATGCCACAATTTTGTCGTGCACGGCAGCCATTTTAGATGCCAGGCTGGTCCCAGGCTATCACCTACCCCTGCGGATGTAGTTTATGGCCCCAGCTGTAGAGAATTCAGACATGCCAATCCTCCTGATTCAGGCGTGTGAGTACTGATTTCAGTGCTAGTCTCCCGCCTCCCGATTTCTGCAAGCAAAAACCCGGGGGCATATTACGAACAACTAGCGATAATTTTTGTCTATAACTTGTTTAGAGACAAAAATTATCGCCGCACATCGGCGATTTTTATCGCAGATAAACCTTGCTATTATCGCAGAAAAGTCAGCGATATTCATGTATTATCGAGCAAATGCTCTTAGCCATGTTATCCACCTCCCATTGGATAACATGGCTAAGAACTGCTCAGGGCAGGTGTTAGATTTTGGAGATATTCGCGCTTAGCGCGAATATCTCCAAAAGTTGGTAATAGAAGGTAGCGATGTTAGGGACTGTTTCCAGTCGCTAACATCTTGGCACGCCACTTTGCATGTCATTAGTGATAAGTATCACTGACATGCAAAGCCGGGCCCAAGATGGTCGCTATCTCCTTTTAGGTGTCACTAACTGGTGTTAGCGACAGCTTGATAATAGGGAAATAATTTTATCTCCGCTTTCATGGTTTTTAAAGCCAAAAAAGCGGAGATAAACCCCCTTGATAATATGCCCCACGATTCCTTGGGGGTTTCAGCTGACAGGGCTTGGTATTGTGTTACATGGTAATTTTTCCATGAAACGTCAGAGGGTCGATGTAGGGGTTCTAGAAGAGGTGATAAACCATTTAAGCCTCATGAACAAGCGCATGGTCTTTTAAAGATTTGTGAAGTACTCGGGGCGGCGGTGTGTGTGTGCCCTCTTTCAGGAGCGGGCGGGGGGGCACTGCCAGCAACTTGCCAGGTCAGGTAGTGTTCAACACGTGCATCACCCTTTCTCTGCCTGCTATTGCGCTCCATGCTTCGGAAAGGTAAGAAAAAGAACGTGCATTTGAGTTTGAAATGTCCGATCCTGCAGCAGCACACTTCCAAAGCCCACACATGACAATAACCCGATTCAAGGCCCCATTCACCCGTTTTTCAAAAAATAGATAACACTCCAACAAATTAAGGTTATAAAACTTTATTAACTTTTAACGATAATGAACAGAACAAAAACTAAAAACATTTAAACATTTATTAACACAAAAAGCAACAATGGTTAGAAGCTGTCTTTTGTGCGAATAGTCCCAAGGCAGCACAACGTGCAGAGTTCTGGACGGCACCCAGGTGATGTCGCCTGGGTGCCGCACTGGTTTAGGGATCCTACAATGCTGCTCCGAAAATTGGCGTGGGGCGTCCCGGGTGGGGCGGGGGGAGGCCTCGTCAGTAGCGGTCTGCTGTGCGAATAGTCCCAAGGCAGCACAACGTGCAGAGTTCTGGACGGCACCCAGGTGATGTCGCCTGGGTGCCGCACTGGTTTAGGGATCCTACAATGCAGCACAGAAAAACAGCGTGGGGCGTCCCGGGTGGTGCGGGGGGAGGCCTCGTCAGTAGCGGTCTGTGTCCAGTGTCACATGGCTGACACAACATGTACGACAGGCACCCAGGTGATGTCCAGTAAACTGCCGCACTGGTTTTGGTATCCTACAATGCTGCTCCGAAAATTGGCGTGCGGCGGCCCGGGGGGGGGGGGGGGGGAGGCGGCGTGAACGGGTCTCCCCAGGTGGCGGCCATCTAGCTGAGTTGCGCTCGCTCTTGCGGCCACAGCGTCTCGCTCACCATGTTGTGGAGTTGCTCCCACTCTTGCAGTGCAGCGATAGGCGGCTGCCACATGGCTGTCAAAATGGCGGACGGCTCTTCGGTTTTGGGCCTGGTCCACTGAAATGGCCCTGGGACACCTTGGAAGTCGGACGCTTGCCTGCTAGGGCTTGGGCTCCATTCTCGAAAAGCGTCCCCTCAGCCGTGAAGATTGTATAAAAGTCTTGGGGGCCCCCGACTCCCGCAGGCTTCCGGTGGGGAGCGGCTGCCATGATTGCTCGCGGAATGACCACGACGGAGCCACGAGATGGTGGTGCTCTCATGCTGACGCCAGCTTCAGTCTGAATGATCCAGAAACAAGGTGGGGCTTTCATCGTTTGGGAAAAAAAAATGTTCTAAACCAATGAAAAGTGTTATTTTTAGGTCATATGACCAAGCCTTCCATCTTTAGGAAACCAAAAGTAAAATGAACCAATGAAAAGTTTTATAAACAAGTCACATGACCTGTTATGCGACATAGGGCTACAAAAAGCGTAGAAAATCCGTTGGCACGTGAGGCGGCGTCAGTAGCGGACCGATGTGCGAATAGGCCGAAGGCAGCACAACGCGCCGAGATCCGGATGGCACCGAGGTGGTGTCCAGCAAATTGCCGCACTGGTGTGGCCATCCTACAATGCTGCGCCGAAAGACGGCGTGTCCAGCTGAATTGCGGTCACTGTTGCGGTACAGTGACTCGAACGCGCCGAGATCCGGATGGCGCCGAGGTGGTGTCCAGCAAATTGCCGTACTGGTGTGGCCATCCTACAATGCTGCGCCGAAAGACGGCGTGTTCAGCTGAGTTCCGGTTACTCTTCCGGCACAGTGACTCGAACGCGCTGAGATCCGGATGGCACCGAGGTGGTGTCCAGCAAGTGGCTGCACTGGTGTGGCCGTCCTACAATGCTGCGCCGGAAGTCGGCGTGGGGTGCCCCGTTGGTTTATGAGGTGATGTCAGTAGCGGACCGATGTGTGAATAGGTCGGAACCAGCACAAGGCGCCCTGCACTGTTGAGCCTTTTTCAATGTCTGTTTTTTGTTCTTTCCCCTCCATCAAAAACAAAACAAAAATACAAGGCGCCAAGATCCGAATGGCAAGTCCTGGATGTTGAGTGCCTCAGTTGAAATTTCTGAGAAGTGCTTGTAGAACTGTCTGAAGCTTATTTGCACCTGCTGCAGCTTCACTAGGTCCGGCGGAACTTGTTGCCTTTTCCTTTGTGCTTCTTTTCCTACAATGCGTTTCTTCTGAAGACACGACCAGGTCCCTGAATGTGTGCAGGGGGACGCTATTGAATGAATGAACGCGCCGAGATCTGGATGGCACCGAGGTGGTGTCCAGCAAATTGCCGCACTGGTGTGGCCATCCTACAATGCTGCGCCGAAAGTCGGCGTGGGGTGCCCCGTTGGTTTATGAGGTGATGTCAGTAGCGGACCGATGTGTGAATAGGTCGGAACCAGCACAAGGCGCCCTGCACTGTTGAGCCTTTTTCAATGTCTGTTTTTTGTTCTTTCCCCTCCATCAAAAACAAAACAAAAATACAAGGCGCCAAGATCCGAATGGCAAGTCCTGGATGTTGAGTGCCTCAGTTGAGAGTTCTGAGCAGTGCTTGTAAGACTGTCTGAAGCTTATTTGCACCTGCTGCAGCTTCACTAGGTCCGGCGGAACTTTTTTCCTTTTCCTTTCTGCTTCTTTTCCTACAATGCGTTTCATCTGAAGACACGACCAGGTCCCTGAATGTGTGCAGGGGGACGCTATTGATTGAATGAAAATGGCGGCTTGACACAAAGCTGACTCAAGCGTTACTGTTGGTGCTATACAGACAAAAATTGGTTTTCAGTTTGTACATTCTTCAGGTTTTTTTTTCCATCCAAGTCTGATTGAGAGTTTGTAGAAAAATGGCTTCAGATTTTCCACATACTACTCTTCAACATTCTTCCTAAATGTAACAATGTGAAACTCACTAGGAGAACGGCTGTTTCTGTTTCCTTTCAAAATGCTGCCACCAATATTTTCTGAATGGAAGACACCATCTTGTAACATAAAGGGCCGAAAGGGGTTCTGGTCTGGCCGATGGTTGGTGGAGACATTTTGACTATATCTTGGACCTGCCCGGCCTCGCCCAAAATGGCGCCGGTATAAATGGGACTCGTAACTCTTTGCCCGCAAATGTATATCTAGAAAATGTTATTGTAAGTGGCCCTGTCGTATTTTAATTACAAAATGTACGTCCACCGATTCCGCAACTGTTAGACACCTTTGTTCTTGTCACCTAATGGCCCGCTCGTTACGTTCTTCTACAGTGTAAATGTCTCCTCATCATATACGATTTGAGTTTGCTCCGTGGCCGGCCCACGTGGTTATAGGCCCGTATTTGTATACTGACATTTTCACAATAAAGGTTTTTAAAACAAAACACGGTAGTAGTATTTTCATTTGTAAAGTTTTTACTTTTAGTGACTGTTTTCGAATCAGTAAAAGGCAAGTGAAATAAAGCAGTCCAATTACATGATGGATAAAAGGTATAATATGTAGGAACGCAGTAAAGATAAATGGTCAAGGGCAGTTGTGTTTTTCATGTCTGCAACATAAAGTGATCGATAAGAATCTGATAATCAGGCGTATCGGCGACTAAGACAGCAGGCCGAATCTCTTTTACTCAACGGCTCCGTCATGGAAGGAAGAAACGCCCTTTTTCTCGAAAAAGGAATATATTTTACTTGCAAGACAGTTGTAAATTTTCCGGGAAAGTACATTAGCTTGGAATATTATAACATATGTTTGAAAAAAAAATATTGTTCGAAAATAATAAAAAGCGTAATTTTTAGGTCATATGACCAAGCTTTTCATCATTAAATTAACAAAAGTAAAATGAACCAATGAAAAGTTTTATTAACAAGTCACATGACCTGTTATGCTTACGTTACGCGCTGCGCGCCGCGCCTCGGATCACTTCCGGGTGCGCTAACGCGGCGTGTCATAAAACGCATTACGCGACAACGTAGGTCAAGAATATAGTCTAAATGTCTCCACCAACCAGCGTTCAGAACACAACCCCTTTCAGCAGTCCAAAAAGTTCTGTTAAATGACAACAGAGGGGACAGGCAACAAGAACCATCAGTCAAAGAGGGGAGGGCAAGTTCTTCTCTTCCGGGTCATGTTGGGGCGCTACCGGAACTGATCGAATTGGTAGTCTACAGTGTTTCTGGATGTTTCAGACTAAAGCTGGCGTCAGCATGAGACCACTACCATCTCGTAGCTCCGTCGTGGCCATTCCACGAGCAATCATGGCAGCCGCTCCCCACCAGAAGCCTGCGGGAGTCGGAGGCCCCCAAGACTTTTGTAAAATCTTCACGGCTGAGGGGACGCTTTTCGAGAATGGGACCCAAGCCCTAGCAGACAAGCGTCCGAGTTCCAAGGTGTCCCAGGGCCATTTTAGTGGACCAGGCCCAAAACCGAAGAGCCGGCCGCCATTTTGAGAGTCCTGTGGCAGCCGCCTATCGCTGCACCGCAAGAGCGGGCGCATCTCAACTACATGGTGAGCGAGACGCTGTAGTCGCAAGAGCGGGCGGAAAACAGCTGAATGGCGGAAGAGGCACAGTGTAGCAAAAGCGGGCGGAATGGCAACTAAAACGATAAAGGGGCGCCCCACTACAGCTTGTCTTCAGGTCAAACGGATTGTGGGACAAGGTCCAGAATTGAAGAGTCATCAAAAGGCAAAAAGTACCGCCGGACCCCGGGAGCCGGCCGCCTATGTCGGGGGCGATCTCAGGCTACACCAGTGCTATAAGACTTGGGGAGGGTGTCGGAGCCAAGCGTCTTCTCCGAGTCCATGGCCATCACAGCGCCCCTCAGGGGCCTCCGTCAAGCTGTTTAGGAAGGTAACATATCACATTGTTTTCTAATGCAGTCAGGTCCACAAACGACACTCACTTACTTTGAGAATAGTGAAGCTGCAGTAGGTGGAAATAAGCTTCAGACAGTGTTACAAGCGCTGCTCAGAACTCTTAACTATGGCACCCAACATCTAGAACTTATGCTATTTGAGAATGGTAGTGACATCGAAGCATCTCAGGGACCAAAACCATTAACGTACTTTCACGTATGAAAATCTTACTTGGGGAGGGGGCAGGAGCGAAGCGCCCCCTCCCAGTGAGCGCCACCACACCGTATGTTGAAAATCTGAAGCCATCGTTCTACAAAGTCAACCAAACTTGGATTGAAAAATCTAGAAAAATGTACAAACTGAAAACCAGTTTTGGTCTGCATAGCATCAGTAGCAACGCTTGAGTCAGCTTTGTGTCAAGCCGCCATTTTGATTCAACAAAGCACAGGCATTGAAAAAGGCTGAAATTCAGAACTCTAAACTATGGCACCCAACATCCAGGAGCTTGCTATCCGGATCTTGGAGCCTTGTGCTGTTTTCGATCTATTCACACATCGGTCCACTACTGGCATCATCTTATAAACCAACGTTATGTAAATAGTTTTTTAATAAAATGTTTTACCCTGTTTCTTTGCTGGTGTGTTGTCTATATTTTTAATATTTGCATAGGGTTTGTCATTATTTTGTGCGGGATGGGTGATGGAGCCGAGCTGTCTTGCAGCCCTCATGGTGTGGAGCTCAGTTCATCTCACTATTTTCGTATTTCTCAAGAAGGGTTGTTCCTAATATTTCTATTTTAGCGAGGTCAAAAAGAGATCCAATTAGTGGCCTACTGATTTTGCTCGATTACTTTTATTTTTTTACACGATTTTTCACTATCTGCAAAGACTAAACAGAGTATTGCGACTTTGTGCTTGTTTGTAAATAGAGAATGATCCAAAGAGAACCAATTCTAAAACAGTAAATGCTTGGACAACAATCAATCAAATGGAGAGACAAGGAGGTACGACGGATTACAACGGGGGTAAAGGCCTGCGTTAACTACCCTTCTGTATCTGCAAAGAGAGAGTACTACTAAGGCAAAAGAGGGGAGGGGGGGGGCAGCGTTCAAAGCACATCAGCGTGCATAAATACGAAAATGTTTTTATCTATCACGTACTTGACATTTTAAAGCTTTTCATATTTGCTATTAAAAAACCAATGAAATTCACAGAAAAAACCATAGGTTATAGTGGATATATAGTTAGGAATTTGCATTTACAAAACCTTGAAAATTCAATGAAAAAACCATAGGTTATAGGCCATATATAGTTAGGAATTAGCATTTACAAAACCTTATTTTACTCGCATAAAACCATTGAAATTCCATATATAGTTAGCTAACTATAAGCGCTAACTATATATCGCGCACCCGCAATCCACTGCTGATGATGTCACATATTACATCATTCATGACATGGTCAGTGACATCACTGATGACATCACTGATGACATCTCAAATGACATCACTGATGACAACTCAAATGATATCAATGATGACATCTCAAATGACATCACTGATGACAACTCAAATGACATCACTGATGACATCTCATTTGTCATCACTGATCACATCACTCATGTGATAATACAATGAACCTCTTCAGACTCTAATATAACCTTACATACACTCAGTATAAACAGACACTCACAGACTGTCACTCATCCATGGAGTTACTCACACACCTAGTCAGTCATGCAAAGAATCAATCACACCTCCATTTCCTCAACTATACAGTTATACACATCTTACTTATTCAAACATATAATAACACATATTTACTCTCTTATATAATCCCTGATACAAGCTCACAGTGATCGATACAGCCACTCACACATTCACTGGCTCTTATGTTCAGTTATTTATATATCTCAACTCTCACATGTATTGTGTTTTACATACGTACTTACTTGCACATGTAGCAATGAGAAATCCATTCACTCACCAACACACCCATGCACAGTCAACCGCCCATATAGCTGTTTCCACATGCACTCTTGAACTCATACTCCTAGTGAATCAACTGCTTACACATCTATGCACAGAGTCACGCACCTCCCAGCCACCCACACACACACTCAGCCTCCCATTCAAATACTTGGGCAACCAATCAATAACCCATATGGCCACTCTTATAGCTACTGATCAACACATGCAGCAGCTTACACAACAACAAACATACTGATGCACAAATTAAGACAGTTTAGTCACTAACCCATGCACTCAGTGAGACACATTTAATCACTCTTTCATACAGTCAGTCATGCACCTACTAAATTCTTCATCCAGACACTTATACATCCACTCATTCTTCAATATGTAAAACATATTTAAACTTTACAGACACATACAATCACTGGATGTTGTGATCAGTGATGTCATCAGTGATGTCATTTGAGATGTCATCAGTGATGTCATCAGTGATGTCACTGACCATGTCATGAATGATGTAATATGTGACATCATCAGCAGTGGATTGCGGGTGCGCGATATATAGTTAGCGCTTATAGTTAGCTAACTATATATGGAATTTCAATGGTTTTATGCGAGTAAAATAAGGTTTTGTAAATGCTAATTCCTAACTATATATGGCCTATAACCTATGGTTTTTTCATTGAATATATATATATATATATATATATTCACTGAAAAAACCATAGGTTTCACACCAGTTATAGTTAGGAATTAGCATTTAAAAAACCTATGAAATTCACTGAAAAAACCATAGGTTTCACACCAGTTATAGTTAGCTGGAAATTTTACTGATATAAAACCATTGAAATTCCCACGTTATAGTTAGTCGGACTCACTATAACTTGCGCGTACAATGCACTGCTGATGACATCACTCATGACATCACTGATGAGACCATCCAGTGAATGTGTGTCTTTCTGAAAAATAAATTTGTTTTATATATGTATTTGTAAAGGTCGATGGAAGAATAAATGTTTAAATAAGTGTGTAAATGGATGTTTTTTTAAAAAAAATTGGTTGGGTAACTGGCATATTATGTGTATCTTAGTGAATACATATATTAGCGAGTATTGTTTAAATATTTAAATGTTTGTATCAGTGTTTCTCTTTGTGTATAAGTGGCTGCATGGGGTTGGTGACTGACTCACTGTTTGTATGTGTTTTGAAGACAGCATATGTGCAGGACTGTATGGGTGGATGAGTGTATATATGTGTGTGTTAGTGAGTGAATGACTGTCTCACTAGTGTCTTCATTAGTAACGACATATGTTTTAATCTAGTATATGTGAGTATTGATGTATATAAGTGAGTATAGTATATATAGTGAGAGATTGTAGGAGTTCCTGTGTAAATAAGTATGTGTTTCTATAAGTGATTGTTTAAGAGAGTAAGTATGGGTAAGTTTCCTTAGAAGTAAGGTGGCAGTGTGTGTATAAATGTATATGCAAAGAAATGGATGTTTAATAGTTTATTTGCATGTGTGAGTATGTGTGTGAGTAACTTTTGGATGATTGCTGATGTGTAACAGGATGTGTAGGTGTATCACTACATATGATGAGTGAGTATATGTATGAGTGACTATATAGAACTGTTGGTGAATGAGTGGATGTGTATATAGATGGTGGAATTACTGAATTGGTTGTTGTTACTGGTTTGGGTATCTCCATTTTTTAGAAAATGTTTGTTTCTATTTTTGAATATGTGTTTCAAGCGTTACATTACACTGAAATTAGGTCTGTCACTCTGTCACAAGGATGGTGTCATCAGTGATGTCATGAGTGATGTCATCAGCAGTGCATTGTACGCGCAAGTTATAGTGAGTCCGACTAACTATAACGTGGGAATTTCAATGGTTTTATATCAGTAAAATTTCCAGCTAACTATAACTGGTGTGAAACCTATGGTTTTTTCAGTGAATTTCATAGGTTTTTTAAATGCTAATTCCTAACTATAACTGGTGTGAAACCTATGGTTTTTTCAGTGAATTTCATAGGTTTTTTTAATGCTAATTCCTTTGTATATCGAGTTTCTAACCTTTTTTTTTTTACAATTTGCTGTTTTTTTTAAGTATTCATTTTTTTTATAATTTTTTTCTTTTGCGCTCTGGGTGCGCGCTCCTGGAAGCTTTCAGCTAAGCTCTCCTGTAAGCTTCTCCGAGAGCTCATCTGAAAGCGCACCCAGAGCGCAACTGTCGTTCGTGAAAAAAAAATATGAATGAAAAGTTAATAATAATGCAAAACATTTCGTACCATACAAATAAAATTTGTTTTTTTTAATATTGAAAATGATTATGCATTTCTATTAAAGATTGATGACGTCACTTCAGCGCACAACGTACGTGCCCTCGGAAGCGCCTACGTGCGCGGCTCCTAAACGCACGCAAAAGCGCCTACGATCGCGCCACGTGTGCGCCCCGGAAGCGCCTACGATCGCGCCACGTGTGCGCCCCGGAAGCGCCTACGATCGCGCAGCGTAAACGCACCCGGAAGTGCACCCGAGCGCGCAGCGTAAGCGCGTCGGGTCATGTGACCCTAAAATAACACTTTTCATTGGTTGCTAACAGTTTTTTTTTACAATGAATGAAATCCCCACCCATTTCCTTCACTTCTTCTTTCACTTTTGTGACTGAAAGACCTGCTTTTTTGCTGCTCCTTTTTTCTTGGTTCATCATGGCTGCCAGATCATCCAGCAGTGAAGATGACTTCATTGATGAAGAGCCACCTACCCCAAAGGTGAAGGGACATTTCATTTGGAAATTTTTTAAGTTTCCAGAAGGCCAGAAGAAGGTGAATGCACCAAAAGTAGAGTGCAGGATCTGCAAAAAGGTCCTGTCACGGGGTAACCCCCTAAAAAAATACTCTTTTGGCAACTTCACGATGATTCGCCATGTGGAGACCAGGCACCCCCAGAATTTTGCCCGAGAAAGTGTCAGGGCTCTGGCACAGGAGGTTCCCTCTACATCAACAGGAGGAGCAACTTCTTCTGGAAGAGACCAATCTCAGGGGCAGGTAGCAAACATCCAACCTGCATTCAACCATGGGGTCGTCAGATGCAGATACTGCAATCAACTCCTCACCTATGGGGAGCAAAGTGTCCTGCTCATGGTTCGGGCATTAGAGAACCATCACTGCCCTTCCCACCCCTAATTTTTTTCTTTTCTTTTTGCTCCTGTTGAGCAGTTTCTATTCCCTGTTTTTGTTCCTCTTCAGTTAAAAGAAGAAAACCAAAAGTTCTTTTCAGAACTACCTCCAATTCTCATCAAAGAGCTATAATCTTAAAAAATGAAGAGTAAGTGAAATATAGTGCATTGATAATTGAAAGGAGAATGAGTAAGAAAGAACAGAAAGGTATGAGAGGTGAAAGGAAGTGAAGTAGGAGGACTGAAAGAAGGTGAGTGTTAGAAAAGAAATTTATGACACAGTGAATAAACTGGAGGCCTCATTTCTGAAAAGTGACGCATCGCTACGTGAAAATAGCGATGCGTCACTTATCTGGACGCACTCCTTATGACATTCCACATATGTCATATTTAATATATGACTAATCAATTCGCAAGGAGTTACAGATATGTCAGTATTTCTGACATATCTCTAAACACAAAAGTAACGCATTGCAGGAGTGCGTCACAAAAGTGACGCAACTCCAGTAATGTGTCCTTTCACATGGAAAAAGCACCATGTGAAAGGTTTGCTGAGAAGCAGGCGCAAGATTTTGGCGCAACTGCATCCTAAAAGTGACGCACTGCGTCATTATTAGCAAGCTTTTTGCAAGGAACACCCCCTCTGCATGCATTATACCTGACACTATTTTTTAAAAAGTGACGCATCTAGGTACATGGGTCACTTTTTAAAACTCTGCGCCATATTGTATCTGCATCAGGTATAATGTATGCAGAGGGGGCAATCCCTCGCAAAAAGCTTGGTAATAACAACGTACTGAAATCTATGAGATTTCCCTGCGTCATTTTTTGGATGCTATTGCGTCAAAATTTTGCGCCGGCCTCGCATCACTTTTATGTTTACACATATGTCAGAAATACTGACGTATCTGTAACTCCTTGCAACATGATTCGTCATACATTAAATATGACACATCTGGAATGTCATAAGGACTGTGTACAGAAAAGTGACGCATCACACCAACAGTGTAATAAAATGTGCCTCGTTGCACTATATTTAAAGGATGCAACAGCATCCTAAAAGTGACGCAGTGAAATCTCAAACATTTCACTGCGTCGCTATTACAAAGCTTTTTGTGGGGGAACACCCCCTCTGCATACATTATACCTGACGCTATTTTAAAAAGTGACGCATCTAGGTACATGGGTCACTTTTTAAAACTCTGCGCCATATTGTATCTGCAACATGATTCGTCATACATTAAATATGACACATCTGGAACGTCATAAGGAGTGCGCACAGAAAAGTGACGCATAACACCAGCAGTGTAATAAAATGTACCTCGTTGCACTATATTTAAAAAGTGACGCATCTAGATAGATGCGTCACTTTTTGAATATTGCATAACAATGCGCATTTTTTTACACCGCTGGTGCGTCACAAAAATTGACGCACAGGAAGCGCAAAACTAACAGCGCAAGGCCTTCATAAATATAGTCCTGGATTTAGGGGGTCAGAGGGGGTCTACTCTTCCCCCTTATGATCCAATCAGCTTCCTGCGCGCAAGTCGCTCGTCGCGCCTGGAGCGCTCTCCCGTGCGCGCACGGGAGAGCGCATATTCCCGCGCAAAACGAAAAAAAAATTTTAATGCCCTGCAGGACCCTATTTTAGTCCCTACATCAAACCTAGGGGGTCAGAGGGGGTCTACTCTTCCCCCTTATGGTCATTTGCCCCTTTTTTTTTCAAACCCCTTCTGTCTCGATTTTACCGAGACACAAGATGGCGGCCGCTCCGCACTGTTTAGAATGTTTACAGACAACTGAGATCCAATCAGCTTCCTGCGCGCAAGTCGCGTGTCGCGCCTGGAGCGCACTCCCGTGCGCGCACGGGAGCGCGGCTATAGATATATATATTTTTTTGAACCTTAATTACTTAAAATCCACTGGAGCACATATCTTGAGACATAGCAAAGGCACATCGGGCTACCAGTCCCTACAATTTTGCCAAGTTTGGTGGAAATCCATTCAGCCGTTCGGGCTAAAAGTGAAATCGACCGCCCTATGGAAATTAACATGGGGAAAACGCGTTTTGGGACCCCCCTTTTATCTCGGCCCCCGCTTGACGAATCCCCCCCAAACTTTCAGGGAAGGACCGGACCGCCATGAGACCATTTTCCTGAAAATTTCAGGCAGATTCGTCAACCGGCGCCAAAGTTATTCAAAATAGAATGTTGAGATTTAACATTGAAAATTATCCTAACTATAACTACCTACTGGCGACCGCCAGTAGGTAATATATATATATATATATATATATATATATATATATATATATCAGTGATGTCATCAGTGATGTCACTGACCATGTCATGAATGATGTAATATGTGACATCATCAGCAGTGGATTGCGGGTGCGCGATATATAGTTAGTGCAAGTAACTATATATGGAATTTCAATGGTTTTGTGTGAGTAAAATAAGGTTTTGTAAATGCGAATTCCTAACTATATATGGTCTATAATCTATGGTTTTTTCAGTGAATTTTCAAGGTTTTGTAAAAGCTAATTCCTAACTATATATAGTCTATAACCAATGGTTTTTTCAGTGAATTTTCAAGGTTTTGTAAATGCTAATTCCTAACTATATATGGTCTATAGCCTATGGTTTTTTCAGTGAATATATATATATACATACATATATCATCTGTATATCTATATAAATACAAACATAAATGCATGCATACATATACTTATATGCATACAGATGCATGTTATTTACATGAAAGTTGAAAAAACATTAATAAAAGCAAAGCTAAAAAGCCACCTCATTACAAACAGAATGGCTTTAACTTAAACGAGGGCGAGATCTATTGCATTTTCAATGCTTGTTTACTTTGGTTCCATCAAGAAGGCATTCAGATGTGTCACACATTTGCCATAAATTCTGAATGTTAGCACTCTAGTTGCACATTAGATCACTGTAGTAAAGCTACTGCTCACCAGGGATGTCTGCTGCTGGTATTCAAAGTGCATGTTTCAGTCTGCATGTCAGAATTTTTTTAATGAAATAGAAGAGGATTTGAGAAGTCACTCAAAATGATCCCTAATTTTTCTTTCTGAAGCACTAATCATACTTTCTATGGCAAAATTAACCCCCTCATGTTGTTCCTTTTTAAATTGAGTGTTTTCAGACTTACCACTTCATTCCAATCAAGATGGCTTCTGGTGTGCCATACTTTTGTCATAAGTAAGACTGTCAGCGCTCTAGTTGTTCTTTAGAACACTCTAGGACATTCTGTCATTGGGCTATACTTGGGGTACATCTGGGTGATATTTGGGCTACATTTAGGCTCTTTTGTCTCTGGTGGCCATCTTGGGAGACTGTATGTCAGAATTTTTTAATGAAATTGAAGAGGGTTTGAGAAGTCACGCAAAATGTGCCCTAATTTTTCTTTCTGTAGCACTAATCATAATTCATATGGCAAAATATACCCCCTCATTTTGTTCCTTTTTAAATTAAATGTTTTAAGAGTTACCACTTTATTCCAATCAAGATGGCTTCAGGTGTGCCATACCTTTGTAATAAGTAGGACTGTTAGCGCTCTAGTTGTTCTTTAGAACACTCTGGGACATTCTGTCATTGGGCTATACTTGGGCTACATCTGGGTGATATGTGGGCTACATTTGGGCTCTTTTGTCTCTGGTGGCCATTTTGGGAGACTGCATGTCAGAATTTTTTAATGAAATAGAAGAGGATTTGAAAAGTCACTCAAAATGTGCCCTAATTTTTCTTTCTGCAGCACTAATAATACCTTCTATTGCATAATATACCCCCTCATTTTGATCCTTTTTAAATTAAATGTTTTAAGAGTTACCACTTTATTCCCATCACGATGGCTCCAGGTGTGCTATACCTTTGTAATAAGTAGGACTGTTAGCGCTCTAGTTGTTCTTTAGAACACTCTGGGACATTCTGTCATTGGGCTATACTTGGGCTACATCTGGGTGATATTTGGGCTACATTTGGGCTCTTTTGTCTCTGGTGGCCATTTTGGGAGACTGCATGTTATGTTATGTTATGTTATTCCACATAGAATTTTCAGAAATCCCATAGGAAAAAAATCCTAACTATATATACCTACTGGCGATATATATATATATATATATATATATATATATATATTCAATGAAAAAAACATAGGTTATAGACCATATATAGTTAGGAATTCGCATTTACAAAACCTTATTTTACTCGCACAAAACCATTGAAATTCCATATATAGTTAGTTGCACTAACTATATATCGCGCACCCGCAATCCACTGCTGATGATGTCACATATTACATCATTCATGACATGGTCAGTGACATCACTGATGACATCACTGATGACATCATCCAGTGACTGTATGTTTCTGTAAAGTTAAAATATGTCTTACATATTGAAGAATGAGTGGATGTATAAGTGTCTGGATGAAGGAGTTAGTAGTTGAATGACCGACTGTATGAGTGAGTGATTAAATGTGTCTCACTGAGTGCATGGGTTAGTGACTAAACTGTCTTAATTTGTGCATCATTATATCTGTTGTTCTGTAAACTGCTGCATGCATCAATAGCTATATGAGTAACGATATGGGTTATTGATTGGTTGCCCAAGTATTTGTATGGGAGAGTGAGTGTGTGTGTGTGGGTGTCTGGGAGGTGTGTGACTCTGTGCATAGATGTGTGACCAGTTGATTCACTAGATGTATAGGTTCAAAACTGCATGTGGAAACAGCTGTATGGGTGGATGACTGTGTGCACGAGTGTATTGGTGAGTGAATGGATATCTCAGTGCTACATGTCAAAGTAAGTACATATGTAAAACACAGTACATGTGAGAGTTGACATATATAAATAACTGTGCATAAGAGCCAGTGAATGTGTGAGTGGCTGTATGGATCATTGTGAACTTGTATCAGGGATTGTATAAGAGAGTAAATATGTGTTAGAATATGTTTGAATAAGTAAGGTGTGTATAACTGTATAGTTGAGCAAATGGAGGTGTGATTGATTCTTTGCATGACTGACTAGGTGTGTGAGTAACTCCATGGATGAGTGACAGTATGTGAGTGTCTGTTAACACTGAGTGTATCTAAGGTTATATTAGAGTCTGAAGAGGTTCATCGTATTATCACATGAATGATGTCATCAGTGATGTGATCAGTAATGTCAAATGAGATGTCATCAGTGATGTTTTCAGTGATATCATTTGAGATGTCATCAGTGATGTCAAATGAGATGTCATCAGTGATGTCATCAGTGATGTCATTTGAGATGTCATCAGTGATGTCATCAGTGATGTCACTGACCATGTCATGAATGATGTAATATGTGACATCATCAGCAGTGGATTGCGGGTGCGCGATATATAGTTAGTGCAACTAACTATATATGGAATTTCAATGGTTTTGTGCGAGTAAAATAAGGTTTTGTAAATGCGAATTCCTAACTATATATGGTCTATAACCTATGGTTTTTTCATTGAATTTCAATGGTTTTTTAAATGCAAATTTCTAACTATATATGGTCTATAACCTATGGTTTTTTCAGTGAATTTCATTGTTTTTTTAAAAGCTAACATCTGTAGCTGTAAAATGTATTATTCTTTAAATCCCAAAATATATATAGATATTTATTGATAATTTTTTTTAAATATTTTTTTCTTCGCTTCTAGTTCGCGAACCGGGAAGCTTTCCGTTAGCTCATCTTGATGCCGCGATCTAGTCCGCGAACCGGTCAACGTTACGTTAGCGGAACAGTGACGCGTCGCGGAAGCGCGACGTATCACGTTATCGCGTAATGCGTCTAATGACGCGTCGCGTTAGCGCTCCCGGAAGTGCTCCGGACCGCGAACCGGAAGCGATCTGGGACGCGGCGCGCGCCGCGTAACGTAAGCGGAACAGGTCATGTGACTTGTTTATCAAACTTCTCATTGGTTCATTTCACTTTTGGTTTCCAAATGATGTATGACTAGGTCATGTGACCTAAAAATAACACTTTTCATTGGCTCAGAACTTTTGTTTTCCCCAAATCATGTAAACCCCTCCTTATTTCCTCACTCTGACTTTCATCTTGGTGAGAGAAAGACCATTTATCTGAAGTTCCACAATGGCTTCCATTCTTGCTGCAGCTGGTGCACCCCCACCACCACCTCCACCTCCTCATAAGAAGAGAGGACCACCTAGTCAAATTATGACTAACAGAGAGGAGGAAGATGAGGAAGAAGAAGAAGAGGAGAGAGAGGAACAACAATTTGTTGATGAGTTGCCCCGGGTTTCTAAACGAAAAACCAGTTTCATCTGGCAGTTTTTCACCATCCCTCCTGGAACAAAGAAAGTGAATGCAAAATATGCCACCTGCCTCATCTGTGATTACAGATTGTCGAGAGGCACAGAAAAGAAGTACAGTATGGGGAACTATACAATGCATCGTCACATGAGCAGGTGGCATCCCTTGAACTACAGCCGGGCTGAGTTAAGGGATCTCGAAGACAATCCGACGGCAACTCCTGTGGCAAGATCTACATCCACATTGTCTTTGACGGGAAGAGAGGCACAAGAGACTGTGCCAAACATCCAACCCAACTTCCAGCATATGAAGCTGTCTTGTATTTACTGTGGTGCTATGCTGTCATATGGCAACATGAGTGTCAACCTCATGAACATTGCATATGAAAATCATAAATGCCCTAATGCACCCAAAAAGTAATTTTCTTTTTTTTGCTCCAGTTGAGCCGTTTTGAAAGCCTGTTTTTTGTTGTCTCCCCTCCATAAAAAACACAAAAAAAACATAAAACAGTTCTAAAAATACAAAAAAATCAAAAAATGTTCAAAAAATACAAAAAAAATATAAAACAACAAAAACAAAAAAAAACAGTTCTTTTCAGAACTACCTCCCCTTTCAAACAAAATTGCTAGAATGTTTATCACTCTGGCAAGCTCTATTTCTTTTGGTTCGCTTCAAGTTCGCTGACCGGTTCGCGAACTTTAAGCGAACTAAAAAAATATTTTTTTAAAAAAAAGAAGAGTTAGTATAAGGGAAGTAAACAGAGAATAATGTAAAAAGAAAGACAGCTAGAGAGAGTAAATGAGAGATAGTGTCAATGACATCATCAGCAGTGCATTGCGGGTAAAAAGAGTGGAAAACATTTACCTTATAATTCTTGTTACCTTTTTTAAATATTTTTTCATACTTTCAATCTGTAAAACAAAGAACAAACATTTCAAAAAATATTAAAACATGTATTTAAAAATTAGAAAAGACAAGGGAAAAGGTTCAAAAACAAACAGTTTTTCAACAACTTTGACATTTACAGAAGTCTCTGCTTCTCTACGTCCCCTACACAATCCTAAAGATATATATTCGAAAGAAACTGTATCTTGATATTGCTGAACTGAGGCCTATTTTGGAACATGATGTTTTTCTTGCACTGCTAATGTCTCACAATAGTGATGCAATAGCAGCGCAAAAAAGATGTAAAGCCATAATAAAATTGTGTCTAACATTGTAAATGATTGTTTTAGGATGCAAATAAGATGTGTGCTTTCAAGAGCTTTCTTTGAGGTGAGGCCTCTTTTTTTTTTTTTTTAAAAAACACTACCCAGAAGTACAGCACTCTAAGCATTAAAATTGATATTTACAGAACTCAGCTTACCCATATGTACCACACATTTCTAAATGTATATCATAAGGACAAAAAGCATAACATTAATTATACATGTTAAATGGTTTATTTTTGCTGTTCTCAGAATGTATCAAATTTCACTTAAATCAGTGACTTGAAGGTATTCATCATGTAACAGCGGGGAAAAAAAAACACAATCAAAATGACTGTGTTTAAAAAACCCATACAACCTAAGAAATCTGATTTCAAAACTTCTTAAAATTAACTTACTTTCAATGACGTCAAACGATCTCCTATAAACAGCATCCACTCTGTTGTGCTTTAAATATTTTCAGCCCGCCACTTTCTGAAAGAAAACCTCCATCGATACGTGAAATATGTTACATAGAAAAAAAACTTCTCTCATTATATCACATGTTTCCACTAGGCCAAATCATGTTGCCGCGATTCGCAAGTCTTGTAATTCTTCCAATCAAATCCCGACATTTTCTATTTTCGCAACTTTCAAAAATAAAATATTTGAAATTATTTTCACAATCCTGGACTACTAATATCTTACTCTTCTTTGTCACTCATGTTCTCCTTTTCCTATGACACTGATACTGCTTACTATGAAGCAGACTTACTTGCATCAGGTTTATATAGTTGGATTTTTAATCGAGACAGCTTTGCAGACTTACATTCCCTCTACTTAAAATTTTGGTTTTAAAAACACCAGGTAAGAATTTTTAAGGTCAAACGGCAATTTTTTTTTGAAAGTTACAACAGAATCATTAAAGAATGACCAGCCGTTTCCAGACTTTAAGTAAGCTGTATAATGTCCTGATGTTGTTGATGGACCATCGTGATAGATAATTGCTACAGTAACAAAAGTCCTCCCTGATATTGACAGCTGAGAAGCCACAAAATTTTTTATTAAAGTTGACAATTTTGATCCATCAGGCCTACAACGTTGGATCATTAAAATGACATACTGGCCATATCTACGTATAAATAATGTTGACATCATATCACATTTACATTGGCTACACTCCATGTTGTGATCCGCTGCATTTACTAGCTTATTAAAGGACACTGATTTACTGTCTGGCAAAGTTAAATATATAAATCTTTCTGAGTCTACACTAGTAGTACTTGATACCATACAGTTCTCGCAGTCATGCTGCCATTGATAAGAAAGCCCAAACAGGTGATCTACATCTACACCCTCATCTTGCAATATATCAAGCATATACATTAAAAACTCCTGACAATCCTGCTGATTATTTTCAGAGAAGTCTGTTTGACCTGAACATTCATCTAACAGATAACGAACTTCAGACACACTTTCTACTTTTGTTCGATCAGTGCTACATTTCTCTAACACAGAATTCAACAAGCAGCATAAACTTTGTTCTGAATTGAACACAATCTGTTGTTTTAAACTCTCTAGTGAAAAGAGAACATTAACAACGACATTTGCATAGCAGTTGACACCAGAACTGTTTTCAAATTGAAAACCAACAATCTCTTCAACAGTATCCACTTTCTTTCTGCTAACAACTTTCGGTTCATTGACTTTTAGTCTTTTTGCAACAACCTCCCTACTATTACTGCTATTTCTACGTTTCCGGCCTACCACACGTTTCTCAAACAAAGGATATTGAGGCAAATGTGGCGCATACTCTCTTCTTAACCTATTGTATTCCTTAACACAATCTAGATCTGCACAAATGTTTGTGACATCACAGTCAATCAAGTACAATCCCGATAAAGTTCTAACTCGTGACAATGCCACATATGCCATACCCTCCTTGAACACAGAACTGCCAATATTCACCAATGCACAGTCTACACTTAAACCTTGCGATTTATGGATTGTCACCGCATATGCCAAGCAAACAGGAAACTGTTTACGGCGAACATATAAATCTTTAACAAGCAAAAACCTAGCAGAACAACGACCAATTTGCTGTACTTCCTCAATGCCATCAAATTTAATTCTTAAAAATTCTATTCCATCTCTATTTCTGTATTTCTCAAAATCAACAACATTACCCATTGATCCATTTACCAGACCTCTTTCTACATGTAAATTCCGTCTCAAAATGATTCGGCAATTTAAACACACATTCAGAGTCTTTTCAAAACCCGCTGTCTTAGATATAGTCTTCTCTAATGAATCCAATTTTGATTTCAAATTATCTGACAAAATAATTGTTGATCCCATATGCTCTAATTTGTCGATAGCTTCCAGTTTCACAATGTCTTGCTTTTCTAAATTCAACATTTTGTTGTTGAAGATGGCACATTCTGCAAGAGTTGGCATGAGACATATCCCGGATTTCTTCTCAGTAATTTTCTGAAAAATATTCTCAGGCACAATCTCTTGTTTGGGATACAAATTTGACAGTAACCGTGCATTTAAAGCTTCTTTCCCATGCTCGGTCACTTTTCCAATTCTAATATCTTGTAGAATATTCTTGTAATCTTCATCCTTTGCCTGACGCATATTTTGATGCAGTTCTGCATAATTGAAGTTTAACCATATATTGACGTTGCCAATGCTCCCTAGGCACTTCCTGGTATCTTCATGCGTGAGTATTTTGAACACAGGTTGACCTTTTACTGGTGTCAGCTGTAGAAGATCTCCGAAAACAATAATGTGTTTCCCACCAAATAAGACATCATATTCAGTTTTAAGTACTTCTTGCATTCTCAAATGCACAAAGGCAAGCATGACATTGGAAACCATGCTTACTTCGTCAATGATAAGTAGTTTCATTTTCCTCAAAACTCTTGAAACTTCACAGCAAGCATCTCCAGATAACTTGTTGTATTGTAATTTGTTGTCATGCTCCACCGGCAGCATCAATAGACGATGCAAAGTAATACCTTTAATATTATGTGCTGCCAGTCCAGTAGGAGCGGTGACAACACAAGACAGCGATGACTCAGTCCTTTCCTGCAAATAACAAGAGATTGCTTTAATGAGGAAACTTTTTCCAGTTCCCGCTTCTCCACTCACGTACAGTCGGACAGGCTTCAACGACGTACACGAGCACTCTTTCTTCTCATGACTTAATCCGTGCTCAATTTCCTTGGTAACTTCATCATATATTTTCCTCTGCTCAACGTTGAGTTGTTTTTCCAAGTCTTGTAAGTTAACTGAATCCTCCTGAGCATGTGCCATGGCTCTTTCTACTTCATTCATAGCAGTGGCAGCTTCATTTTCGATAATAGGTCCTCCAAGTGGATCTTGACTCAATGAAACAGAACTCTGACTGTCCTGAGAACTGTCTCTGGCAATCTCGGCTGCAATCGTTGCTTCCTGCTCAATTTCCAAAGTTAGCATTTCTTGATATTTAGAAAAAGCAGGACATTCTATGGACTCCTTGGCTGCATTGAAAGAGTCTTCGTAACAGAGGAAATCTCCAAGCAGTTCCTCTTCTGCACGCCAAGGCTTGAAAAGTTGCAAAAGTGCTAAATAGAAAAACTCCTTTTTTTCTGGAGATTTGCCACTTAATTTTCGATGGTTTACTAATTGGCATTTTCTTTGCTTGACCAGGCATCCCTCACTTCCAATTACAGCATACACTCCTTTCTCAATATCTTCTTTGATGTTCCTCTTGAATATATAATTTTGGAGAACCTCATATAGACAAACATTCTCAAGGTGACTGCTTCGATTTGGATAATATGTATCCAACATGTTGGTCTTCAAAATGTCGGTACTGTTTGGTTCCTTTTCTGCCAAATACTCAATTTCCCGAACAGGTTTTAGAACTCGATTTCGCGTTGCAGCAAGACCAAGACTCGCCCAAACGAGACTCCTGGATTTGGCATAGAGACTTGCTGAAGACAATCGATCAGAACATTCGTAAGCTCCGATTTCTCGATGCGACAACATCTTCAGACTGAAACTGTACAACTTCTTGCTGAGGCTCTTTTCATGGGAAATGTCCTCCCACATATCCTTCAGTTCGGTCTTTTCTTTTTTGGTGATGTAAGATGTCACATACCGAGCCACAGCCATACAGTTGTCAGCCACAAACTGTATATCCATGTTGGCATTCCACATGGACAAAATCACTGGGTTGTAGTCATTGATGTACTTGGACTCTTCGTTCCTTTTCAAATTGTATGTATTCTTGGGTGATTTCCTCGTCACATTATGTCGCAGCGAAGACATCAAACTGTTCACTCTTCCTTTAGAAATCACCGGTCGTGGAAAGTTGAAACGACATTTGGTGTAGAACTTGTCCTTGTTTCTGAATTTACGACGACAGTACTTTCCACAACGATGGCTTTGGAAACGTAGAACTTGTTCTCTTAGACTTTTCTTCTCCGTTGCGTTTGGAACAGCACACGTAGAATACTGTTCGATGAAATTCATCACTAAGTCATCCGGATCTGTTCCAAATTTAGGTGCATCCTTGATCCACAGCAACATATGTATATGAGGGGCACCTCTTGCTTGATACTCCTTTCTCCAGAAGAAATCCAACACCTCTCCAAGAGGTGGATTCTTTTTATTTGTGATGAAAGACATCATAGCTTCAAATCTATGATTGAAGTACCTGCATACATTCACAGGATCCAAAGAACACAGTTCTCCAGGTGTCTTGAATTCAATGTTTTCAATATTTCCATTTGCCTCTCGTAGAAATTCAAGTAAGTCATCCCAGCCATACTCGGCACAGCTCAGAGTGAGGAACCATGTCGGAGTTCCTAAGTTCCTCAGCATACATTTTAAATCACCATGACGACGGTACCAGTACTCATTAGTACCACGCTGACACGCCATGAGATTAATTAAGTGAGAATCCAAAATACTGTCTTGGACATTGACTTTATGCATAAAGTCACTTGCCGAGATGTTTCGCATCTGTATACCACTTTTTAAGATGTGGTTCACTGCATATGACAGTCCAGACAGATCGCTTTCAAACAGGAGATGAAACAAATAGGGAATGCATTGCCGAAACCTAGGATCTTCTGCATACAATCGTAAAGTCCGGTATTCAGACGCAGGAATTTCACGAGGTCGCTCATCATATCTTCCTCCTTGACCTGTGGGAAATAGCTGTGGGAAACACCGAGCTTCCAAACTTTCCTCCCAAACACTAATGGGACTCCCTTTGGCTTGTTTCATTTGAAACAACTCAATAGCATTCCCCATGACTTCCTTGGAATGCAAAGGATGAACACTATAATGTTCATATATTTCTTCACTTTTAGAGGCCTCTACTTTCTCAATTTGGCCAGCACACAAATCGCTATCCTCTTCATCACTTACTTCCTCTTCTGCAACATATACATTCTTATAGTACTTATTATTTTTCTTCAAATACACTGTTGCCTTTTTGACTTTCCTAACATCCACTAAATCTTGCCATATTTTCTTATTCTTTGTCGGAACCCCATTAACCAAGATAACCAGAGGTTCCTCTTCCACTTTTTCTATTCCAATTGTGTTAATGTTTTTGTTCAAATCTAGAGGCAAATAAACAACTCTTCCCTTTAATCCTCTCTGTAAATCTGCTGGAGGCAACTTCCCTGTCTTTGGCTCCATTCTTACAATAGCCTGAAAGGGATGGATACTTTGAATCAAAATAGATTCATAAGTATTTAAATCCTTCAATTCAGAAGGAATCTCAACCAATTCCAGATTATTATGAACTGCCCTAGCAGGCATCTGGTTTTGGTTTAATTTATTACAACAATAAGTACACACACGTTGATCCGATCCCAAATCAAAATAATTTTCTACCATCAAGTATGTGGCTAAATCCTTCCATTCACTATTATTTTCCCTTTCACTTTTTGCATATAAATCCACTACCTTAGTCTGATTCTTATAATAAGTGCGTCGACAACATACACAAGTGAAATTAGGCCTCTCACTTGATTTCATCTGAAACGTGGCAATTTCCTTCTGAAAATTATCTGTACTGGAAACCTGTACATTATCTTCCACATTACCCTCTACTTCAGGGTCAATTTGAACATTCTCATCTTTACTACCAAAGTAACAAAACTCAATTTCTTCACAAAGATTCTTCACATCTATTTCAGAACCATGCAAAAGAGCAGCACATAACTGTTTAAGCATAATTGCTGGACTCTTAGCATAATACAACATTCTCACTAATTTTCTCACTTTATTATGATGCACTGCTAGCATCCTGAAATGATGAAAAACACTCTGGCATACTCTCCTGGAAAGACAAGCCAGTGAATGACCACGCAAACCTGTCATTTGTCTCACTCTGCAAGGATCTAAATCTTGCAACAACTTCATTTTCTGCTTCAAACTTTTCTTATTAAATGTCCGTATAAAATCACAAAGCAAATTGATGGAAACCTGTCGCACACTGCAAATAGAACTACACTTCCAAATGTACACAGGACCCTTAGGACGTCTTCCTAAAACCTCATCACTTAGCGCCTCTTCTGTCTCTGTTGTCACAAGTTGTTCTTTTTCAACTGGACAACCATCCTTCACTTCATAAGCTCGACCACTGATGTCAACTGCATGCACCAAATCATTATCCTGAAAATAAGTCTCCTCATTAAAAAATGCCTCAGAACTTGAACTATGCATCCATTCTCCAGAAAAAACTTCACAAAAGTTAGTACGATTTACTACTCTCTTCCATCTACTTTTTGTTTTGAAATCAGAAATTACCTTGCTTAGTTTCCTAATTCTATTGATTACCAAAATAAACAACTTTCGCTTGATTTCAAAAGCATGATCAATAATTTTCTCTACATTTTTCTTCTTCCTATAAAATGCCGCTTTCTGTTGGCCTTTCTTTTTAATATTTTTCAATAAATTAACTAATATCCTATTACGGAACATTCGTTGTCGAATGTCCCTAAACTGTTGTTTCCTTCTACTATCATGCACAGAGTTATCTCTTCCTCTACCAGTAACATTTGTGATGGGTCTCTCCTTTCCATTTAAATTACTTTTCTTTTTGTGAACAGACACATTTTTTTTAGCAAAATTTTTTTTACTACAAATATTTCTTAAGAATGATTTCGTGCTCTTACCCGGACCTTTCTTGGTGTTTTGACAAGTATTTGGGGAAGAGGACTGCTGCAATAAAACATCATCCTGCTGTCTTTGACGTTTTCTAGCCTTTCGTATTCGACTTCTGGAAGGCATTTTCCAAACTATGAAAGAATCTGCAGTTGAATCTGTGAAAAAATATAATATAAAATGTTATTAACCACTATTACCAAACAGTAAATAAATAACAGTCATCTAAAACTTAATGCCGTACTAATTATTTAACATAGCAAATATTTTCCACCAGCACTGCATCACAAAAATGACACTCAATGGTACAAAACAGGCATACAACACTCATAAATCACTCCCTAATATTTTAAATCATTAATTCAGGATGACGATAAGATGTAGCCTATCTAAAGGTTTGTTTAGGCCCAGATCTTTGGACTGGGGTGAATGTGTGTCATTGATCCACATTCAGTCCATCACCTGTTTTGTTTATTTGAGGTGAGGCCAACACATGGTTGCAGATAAGATTTTCACTGAAAAAAAACCAAGGTAAAAAAACATGTGAAGGCCTACCAATGAAGTAAATCATTAAATGAAAACCAATACATTTCTGGAAATATGCACTACTAGTGCTTCATAAGATGTTTTGGGTCATATTTATAAGTTATTTGAGTATCTAGTATGCTATTTTACATTCTTCATGGTGCAAATTTATTGTAAATACGCTCCCACCTGCGGTTGGCAAATTTAGATTTTGATTATGGGAGTTAGATAGGCATGTTAATAATTTCCCAAAAATGGTATATAACCCCAAACAACCTTTGAAGCAAATGCTCTTAGCCATGTTATCCACCTCCCATTGGATAACATGGCTAAGAAGTGCTTGCAAATGTGATAAAAAAAGGCCTGCAATGCATGAATATCGCAGAAAAATCAGCGATATTCATGCATTTTCCAACAAATGCTCTTATCCATGTTATCCACTTCCTATTAAATAACATGGCTAAGAACTGCTCAGGGCACCATGAGGAACGCTTTCCATTTAAAAAGGGAAAAATAACATCAAAGACACTAAAATGCCTTCTAAATATGAACCCAAACAACCTATGAAGCAATGTGGAAAAAACTGCCGCAATGCATGAATATAGCAGAAAAATCAGCGATATTCATGCATTTTCCAGCAAATGCTCTTAGCCATGTTATCCACTTCCAATTAAATAACATGGCTAAGAACTGCTCAGGGCCCCATGAGGAACGCTTTCCATTTAAAAAGGGAAAAATAACATCAAAGACACTAAAATGCCTTCTAAATATGAACCCAAACAACCTATGAAGCAATGTGAAAAAAAACGGCCACAATGCATGAATATAGCAGAAAAATCAGCGATATTCATGCATTTTCCAGCAAATGCTCTTAGCCATGTTATCCACTTCCTATTAAATAACATGGCTAAGAACTGCTCAGGGCCCCATGAGGAACGCTTTCCATTTAAAAAGGGAAAAATAACATCAAAGACACTAAAATGCCTTCTAAATATGAACCCAAACAACCTATGAAGCAATGTGAAAAAAAACGGCCACAATGCATGAATATAGCAAAAAAATCAGCGATATTCATGCATTTTCCAGCAAATGCTCTTAGCCATGTTATCCACTTCCTATTAAATAACATGGCTAAGAACTGCTCAGGGCCCCATGAGGAACGCTTTCCATTTAAAAAGGGAAAAATAACATCAAAGACACTAAAATGCCTTCCAAATATGAACCCAAACAACCTATGAAGCAATGTGAAAAAAAACGGCCACAATGCATGAATATAGCAGAAAAATCAGCGATATTCATGCATTTTCCAGCAAATGCTCTTAGCCATGTTATCCACTTCCTATTAAATAACATGGCTAAGAACTGCTCAGGGCCCCATGAGGAACGCTTTCCATTTAAAAAGGGAAAAATAACTTCAAAGACACTAAAATGCCTTCTAAATATGACCCCAAACAACCTATGAAGCTCTAACAGTACATATCCTGAAATTTAATTCATTTCAAAATTCGTTTTTAAACACAGCATATAAATCAATTGTATACCTGCATTCATGAAGAAATGACTAAAAATGTCCTTGAGACACATGAAAGTGTTTTCTGGAATGCCCTAGCACCATTTTTGGGACACTATTAACATGGCTAGGTAACTCCCATAATGAAAATCTAAATTTGCCAAGCACAAGTGGGAGCGTATTTACAAGACACTTGCCCCATGAGGAACACTTTACATTTTAAAAGGCGAACATAACATCTTAGACACTCAAATACCTTATAAATATGGCCCAAAACAACCTATGAAGCTCTAGCAGTACATATCCAGAAATGTAATTGATTTCTTAAATCGTTTTTAAAAGCAACATATCTGTTTCAGCTTACATAACAGACCATGAAATGGCCTCCATCTATTACAATATCTTGTGTTACTGCATGCCAGAATGTTACACCAAATATGCAATTATAATTTCTCTATGAAACTAATTCTATTAGTATATCACTAGAGACAAAACCACATTTTAAAAACACAGATTTCTTCATCATTTTCTCCTTAAATCATACTATTCTCTATCTAAATTAAATAAATCTTTTCTCACCTTAGCAAATATTTTTTGAGTTTTGAAAACAGTCTCAGAAATACACCAAATTGTCTTCAGCAGAAGAAAAAGGATGCACTCCAAAGGCTGCAGCTATTGAAAGCACAGAAATACAGATATTCTTTTCACATATCTCTCATATTAGCCAATCATACCTCTTCCCTCACTTTTTTCAAATCAAAACCCTTCCCCCCCTCTGCCCTGTCTGCCTTGTTTCCATAGCAACCACCTCCTGGAAGACCTCTCATGTTTGCAAATTCACACAACAATGTTTCAATTGAACTCTGAACTCTCAGTGCACCTGCGTATCCAGTGCAATCTTTCATTAAATGTTTCTTCCTTGACCATTCAAATTACATCTTTCAAAGAACACATCCATGCACCCTAACTTTCTGTTTTCAGAAATGGAAATGCACCAATCACTGCTAATGAATCATTAGCATTGTAAATCCACAGTTTTTTTTCTTTAGAAACTCCTACTGTTTCAACTGCCCTTTCATTACCACACTTCATCTGACTGCAGAACAACCTTCTTCCACCATGTTTAACGTCTGGATTGTTGGACATAGTTACATCCACTGGGCTCAAAGGTATGCTGAGAGCAGAAATTTACACAACCTCAATTTACAAGATGTGGAAATTAAGTGGTTGGGCCAAAGAGGATTAAAATGTCACCAATTGATACCATTGGTGAAAACCTTTATGCATTTGCCAAAACCTGACCTGTTAATAGTGCACTGTGGAGGTAATGATTTGGGCACTTTGACAGGGGTAGGTCTGGAAATGCTTTTAAAGGACACCTTGGAGCAATTAATGGCACTTTTTCCTCAAACTGCCTTGGTATATTCCAATATATGCCAAAGACAGAAATGGAGGTGGTCCAACCAATTTTGTCCACAAATTGAGAAAGCGAGGAAGCATGTAAACAAATCTGTTTCAGCTTACATGAGAGACCATGGAATGGGCTCTCTATACAACAATAACTTGCGTTACTACATGCAAGATATCTACAGAGGAGATGGAGTTCACTTCTCAGATGAGGGCAACAGAATTTTCATTCTGAATTTAAGACTGTGCATTGGTACCTACTTATAAGTACCTAAATGTACCATAAACCCAAAAGCTCTTCTCAGAGCTACCCTACATCTGATCACTCACAATTATTATTTTTCTCTAACTTTTTTCACTAATTTTCCACAAAATTCGCTCCCCGGAGCGCTACCCGGTTCGCTAACCGAAAGCTAACCTCGCGGAATTTTTTAAAAAAAAGTTTTTTTTTTCGCACATATAAGCCTCCTCAGCCACGCTCAGAAAACCTAGGGGGTCAAGATAAGTCTACCATGACCCCTTCTACCCATTCTAAACATTATTTGCCCTCCATCTTGTATCTTAATGCGAACGAAACACAAAATGGTGGACTCCCGTGACGCTTAAGGTTCGCTAACCGGGCAGCTTCCCGGAAAGCGGTCCTAAAAAAAGGCGGGAAAGTAATTTACAGAAAAACGACTAGAGACACTCTCACCAAATATAGATTAGCTCATACTACATAACAATCCCTTCCATTCTCACAAATTTCATTGAAATTCCATTTAGCCATTTAGCCTGTAGACCTCTCCAAGTACCGTGAGGTAAATTACTTCACAAAACACATCTGAATTGTTGGAATTGACAACCAATGAAAATGTTACTTTCATTTTCTACTTTTATTACCTGACATTTAATTGGTTATATACCTGTATATATATAAAGGGAGAGAAGGAAACACAGCCATTTTGACTACTACTTCTTGTTGTACCTCCTATTTCAATAGCTTCAAAAAACTTCAACTTCTTTGTGAAGGTAAGTTATAATTTAATATATTGTGCACTATGACTTAATATAGTAGACTTTTTCTGCTAGATATACACTATCCCTCTGTAGTAGTAATGTATTTAGATAGACTTCTCTGTTATAGTTATCAATGGAGTAAGGCTTGTCTTGGTTAAATCACATACACTTTTTTATAGTCCTATTTCCACTCTCATACTATACACTGCCAAAAGATAAATTCACTGATAAAAACTGCCTATCTAAAATTAATCCCAACAGTGCCCTATCTCTACTAATATATATTTTTTTAATCCAAATTTCAGGCAAAATGGAAGGCGAGCAGCAAGTTTCTTTTGAGATGGACCTGGAAGAGAGCAGCCAGGAATTAATTGAACCAATTGACATGGAATTTATGGATGAAAGCTTGGATAATGAACTGCTGCAATGTGTCCAAGCAGTAGATCTCCTCCTTGCAAATGAGGACATTTTGCAACCTCACAGATTGCAAACAATATTTCAAGAAAATAATGACATTTCAGACACTGAAATGTTAGAAAGTTTAATAAATTATGAAAAAGAATCAAAATAAAAAAAACACTTTAAAAAAAAGAAAACAAAAAAAAACAAGAAAAACAACAAACAAGTAACATACAGTATTAGAAAAGTCTTTCATTCTTTTATCCATAAAGTTCGCTGCCCAGAAAGCTATCCGGTTCGCGAACTTGGCGCTTACCACGCAAAAAAAAATTTTTTTTTTGGACCCTCCTAGGCCCTTTTAAAACCTCCACATAAAACCTAGGGGGTCAACGAGGATCTACTATGCCCCCTTATGGTAATTTCCCCCTTTGTTTTGGCCTCCTCTTGTCTCTCGATCCTACCGAGAGACAAGATGGCGGCCGCTCCGGACTGTTTAGAATGTTGACAGACACCGGAGGGCCAATCAGCTTCTCATCGCAAAGTTCCGTTACGCGAAAGGTTCGCTAACCGGATAGCTGCCCGGAGCGCTGTTACAGATATATATCTTGATTTAAACGTTAATTTCTCAAAATCCACTGAAGCACATATATTGAGACCTAGCAAAGGCACATCAGGCTAACAGTCCCTACAATTTTGCCAAGTTTCGTGAAAATCCATTCAGCCGTTCGGGCTAAAAGTGAGTCCAACCGCCCTATGGAAATTAACATGGGAAAAAGGCGTTTTGGGACCCCCCTTTTTTCTCGGCCCCCCCTCCACAAAACCCCCCCAAATTTTCAAGGGCTGCTCAGAAACAAAATGTGCCATTTTCCTGAAAATTTCAGCCAATTCCGTCCACAAACGCAAAAGTTATTAGGCATAGAATTTTCAGAAATCCCATAGGGAAAAAATCCTAACTATATATACCTACTGGCGACCGCCAGTAGGTAATATATATATATATCAGTGATGTCATCAGTGATGTCACTGACCATGTCATGAATGATGTAATATGTGACATCATCAGCAGTGGATTGCGGGTGCGCGATATATAGTTAGTGCAAGTAACTATATATGGAATTTCAATGGTTTTGTGTGAGTAAAATAAGGTTTTGTAAATGCGAATTCCTAACTATATATGGTCTATAATCTATGGTTTTTTCAGTGAATTTTCAAGGTTTTGTAAAAGCTAATTCCTAACTATATATAGTCTATAACCAATGGTTTTTTCAGTGAATTTTCAAGGTTTTGTAAATGCTAATTCCTAACTATATATGGTCTATAGCCTATGGTTTTTTCAGTGAATATATATATATACATACATATATCATCTGTATATCTATATAAATACAAACATAAATGCATGCATACATATACTTATATGCATACAGATGCATGTTATTTACATGAAAGTTGAAAAAACGGCTGAATGGATTTCCACCAAACTTGGCAAAATTGTAGGGACTGGTAGCTCCCCGGGAAGCGCACCGGGAGCGCTCCAAAGCAAAAAATAAAAAAAATAAAAAATGGGAAAAATTGTAGGGACTGGTAGCCCTATTCTTAAGTGGTTTTTACGAAAATTAACTTTGATAAAATATATATTGTGCTACATTGGGCTATATATATATGCCAAAATGCCAAAATGTAACCCAAATGTATTCCAATGTAGCCCAATGTAGCCCAAAGATGGCCACCAGAGACCAAAAAATGTAAATGTAGCCCAAATTTCAACTAGATGTAGCCCAACTGTAGCCCAATGACAAAATGTACCAGAGTGTTCTAAAGAACAACTAGAGTGCTAACAGTCTTATTTATAAAGTGAGACTTATAGTTAGGAATTAGCATTAAAAAAAACTATGAAATTCACTGAAAAAACCATAGGTTTCACACAAGTTATAGTTAGGAATTAGCATTTAAAAAACCTATGAAATTCACTGAAAAAACCATAGGTTTCAGACCGGTTATAGTTAGGAATTAACATTTAAAAAACCTATTAAATTCACTGAAAAAACCATAGGTTTCACACCAGTTATAGTTAGCTGGAAATTTTACTGATATAAAACCATTGAAATTCCCACGTTATAGTTAGTTGGACTCACTATAACTTGCGCGTGCAATGCACTGCTGATGACATCACATATTACATCACTCATGACATGTTTTTTTAGTATCAGTATGAGTGTCTGTATGGTTTGGTGGGGCTGTTACTTAGCACATAGATGCATCAATGACTGACTCACTGTTTGTATGTGTTTTGAAGACAGCATTTGTGTAGGATTGTATGGGTGGATGAGTGTGTATATGTGTGTGTTAGAGAGTGAATGCCTCTCTCACTAGTGTCTTTATGAGTAACTACATATGTTTAAATCTTGTATATATGAGAATTGATGTATATAAGTAGGTATATGTGAGAGTGAGAGATTGAAAGAGTTCCTGTTTAAATAAGTATGTGTTTCTATAAGTGATTGTTTAAGAGAGTAAGTATGTGTAAGTTTCCTTAGAAGTAATGTGCTAATGTGTGTATAGTTGTATATGCAAATAAATGGATGTTTATTAGTTTATTTGCATGTGTGAGTATATGTATGAGTAAGTTTTTGATGACTGTCAGTGTGTAACAGAATGAATAGGGGTATCACTACATATGATGAGTGAGTATATGTATGAGTGAATACATAAAACTGTTGGTGAATGTGTGAATTTGTATATAGATGGTGAAATTACTGAATTGGTTGTTGTAACTGGTATGGGTATATCCACTTTTTTGTTAATGTTAGTTTCTATTTTTGAATATGTGTTTCAAAGGTTACTTTACAGTGAAAGGAGGTCTGTCACTGTGTTACAAGGATGGTGTCATCAGTGATGTCATGAGTGATGTCACTGACCATGTCATGAGTGATGTAATATGTGATGTCATCAGCAGTGCATTGCACGCACAAGTTATAGTGAATCCAACTAACTATAACGTGGGAATTTCAATGGTTTTATATCAGTAAAATTTCCAGCTAACTATAACTGGTGTGAAACTTATGGTTTTTTCAGTGAATATATATATATATATATTCACTGAAAAAACCATAGGTTATAGACCATATATAGTTAGGGATTAGCATTTAAAAAACCTTATTTTATTTGCACAAAACCATTGAAATTCCATATATAGTTAGTTGCACTAACTATATATCGCGGACCCGCAATCCACTGCTAATGATGTCACATATTACATCATTCATGACATGGTCAGTGACATCACTGATGACATCACTGATGACATCTCAAATGACATCACTGATGACATCACTGATGACATCATTGATGACAACACCCAGTGACTGTATGTTTCTGTAAAGTTAAAATATGTCTTACATATTGAAGAATGAGTGGATGTATAAGTGTCTGGATGAAGGATTTAGTAGGTGCATGACTGACTGTATGAGAGAATGATTAAATGTGTCTCACTGAGTGTATGGGTTAGTGATTAAAGTGTCTTAATTTGGCAGTCATTATTTATGTTGTTCTGTAAACTGCTGCATGTTTAAATCAGTAGCTATATCAGTAACTATATGGGTTATTGAATGGTTGCCCAAGTATTTGTATGGGAGACTGAGTATGTGTGTGGGTGGCTGGGAGGTGTATAACTCTGTGCATAGATGTGTGAGCAGTTGATTCCCTAGGTGTATGGGTTCAAAAGTGCATGTAGAAACAGCTGTATGGACAGTTGACTGTGTGCATGAGTATATTGGTGAGTGAATGGATATCTCAGTGCTACATGTCAAAGTAAGTACATATGTAAAACACACTCCATGTGAGAGTTGACATATATAAATAACTGAACATAAGAGCCAGTGAATGTGTGAGTGGCTGTATGAATCATTGTGAACTTGTATCAAGGATTGTATAAGAGAGTAAATATGTGTTACTATATGTTTGAATAAGTAAGGTTTGTATAACTGTATAGTTGAGGAAGTGGAGATGTGATTGATTCTTTGCATGACTGACTAGGTGTGTGAGTAACTCCATGGATGTGTGACAGTCTGTGAGTGCCTGTTTACACTGAGTGTATCTAAGGTTATATTAGAGTCTGAAGATGTATTATCACATAAATGATATCATCAGTGATGTAATCAGTAATGTCAAATGAGATGTCAGTGATGTCATCAGTGATGTCATTTGAGATGTCATCAGTGATGTCATCAGTGATGTCATTTGAGATGTCATCAGTGATGTCATCAGTGATGTCACTGACCATGTCATGAATGATGTAATATGTGACATCATTAGCAGTGGATTGCTGGTCCGCGATATATAGTTAGTGCAACTAACTATATATGGAATTTCAATGGTTTTGTGCAAATAAAATAAGGTTTTTTAAATGCTAATCCCTAACTATATATGGTCTATAACCTATGGTTTTTTCAGTGAATTTTCAAGGTTTTGTAAATGCAAATTCCTAACTATATATGGTCTATAACCTATGGTTTTTTCTGTGAATTTCATTGGTTTTTTAAAAGCTAATATCTATAACTGTAAAATATATTCTTTATTAAGTGACGTATCACGTAGCCCGTGAGACGCCTCATGATGCATCGCATAACCGTGACGTATCGTCTCTGCAGCGCAAACCAAACCCAAAACGTAAGCGCGCCAGAACACGCTTAAAGATATATATATATTTTTTTTAACCTTAATTAGACAAAATCCACACGTGCACATATCACAAACGTTCAAAAAACACAATATGTCGGACTCCCGTTACGCTGCCGGTTAGCTGCCCGGTTAACGTACCAGGAAGCACCTTTACCGCGAAAAATCGCAATTTTTTTTTCTTATGCCCCGCAGGGAACTTTAATAGCCCCCTCATCAATCCTAGGGGTTCAGGAGGGGGTCTGCCTTACCCCTTTCATTCATTTACACCTTTTTTTTTTCCACCTCTTGTCTCTGGATCCTACCGAGAGACAAGATTGCGGCCGCTCCGGACTGTTTACAATGTTGACAGCCAATCAGCTACTCCTCAGACTCCCGTTACACTGCCGATTAGCTGCCCGGTTAGCTGCCCGGTTCGCGTACCAAGACGCGTCTCTACGGCGAAAAAAATCGGATTTTTTTTTTTTTTTTGGGCCCCGCGTGGCTTTATAATATCCCCCTCATCAATCCTATGGGGTCAGAAGGGGTCTACCTCGCCCTCTTTCCTTCATTTCCCCCTTTGTTTTGGTCTCCTCTTGTCTCTCGATCCTACCGAGAGACAAGATGGCGGCCGCTCCGGACTGTTTACAATGTTGACAGCCAATCAGCTACTCCTCAAACTCCCGTTACACTGCCGGTTAGCTTCCCGGTTCCCGTACCAAGACGCGTCTCTACGGCGAAAAAATCGGATTTGTTTTTTTTGGGGCCCCGCGTGGCTCTATAATATCCCCCTCATCAATCCTAGGGGGTCAGAAGGGGTCTACCTTGCCCCCTTTCCTTCATTTCCCCCTTTGTTTTGGCATCCTCTTGTCTCTCGATCCTACCGAGAGACAAGATGGCGGCCGTCCGGACTGTTTAGAATGTTGACAGACACCGGAGAGCCAATCAGCTTCGCTTCGCAAAGTTCCGATACGCGAAAAGTACGCGAACCGGAGCGCAGCCCGGAGCGCTGTTACAGATATATATCTTGTTTTAAACGTTAATTTCTCAAAATCCACTGAAGCACATATATTGAGACCTAGCAAAGGCACATCGGGCTAACAGTCCCTACAATTTTGCCAAGTTTCGTGGAAATCCATTCAGCCGTTCGGGCTAAAAGTGAGGCCAACCGCCCTATGGAAATTAACATGGGAAAAACGCGTTTTGGGACCCCCCTTTTTTCTCGGCCCCCCCTTGCCTAACCCCCCCCAAATTTTCAGGGGCTGCTCAGAAACGAAATGTGCCATTTTCCTGAAAATTTCAGCCGATTCCGTCCACAAACGCCAAAGTTATTAGACATAGAATTTTCAGAAATCCCATAGGGAAAAAATCCTAACTATATATACCTACTGGCGACCGCCAGTAGGTAATATATATATATATATATATTCAATGAAAAAACCATAGGTTATAGACCATATATAGTTAGGAATTAGCATTTACAAAACCTTGAAAATTCACTAAAAAAACCATAGGTTATAGACCATATATAGTTAGGGATTAGCATTTACAAAACCTTATTTTACTCGCATAAAACCATTGAAATTCCATATATAGTTAGTTGCACTAACTATATATCGCGCACCCGCAATCCACTGCTGATGATGTCACATATTACATCATTCATGACATGGTCAGTGACATCACTGATGACATCACTGATGACATCTCAAATGACATCACTGATGACATCACTGATGACAACATCCAGTGACTGTATGTTTCTGTAAAGTTAAAATATGTCTTACATATTGAAGAATGAGTGGATGTATAAGTGTCTGGATGAAGGATTTAGTAGGTGCATGACTGACTGTATGAGTGAGTGATTAAATGTGTCTCACTGAGTGCATGGGTTAGTGACTAAACTGTCTTAATTTGTGCATCATTATGTCTGTTGTTCTGTAAACTGTTGCATGTGTTGATAAGTAGCTATATGAGTAACTATATGGGTTATTGATTGGTTGCCCAAGTATTTGTATGGGAAACTGAGTGTGTGTGTGGGTGGCTGGGAGGTGTATGACTCTGTGCATAGATGTGTGAGCAGTTGATTCACTAGATGTATGGTTTCAAAAGTGCATGTGGAAACAGCTGTATGGGTGGTTGACTGTGTGCATGAGTGTATTGGTGAGTGAATGGATATCTCAGTGCTACATGTCAAAGTAAGTACATATGTAAAACACAGTACATGTGAGAGTTGACATATATAAATAACTGTGCATAAGAGCCAGTGAATGTGTGAGCTTGTATCAAGGATTGTATAAGAGAGTAAATATGTGTTAGTATATGTTTGAATAAGTAAAGTTTGTATAACTGTATAGTTGAGGAAATGGAGGTGTGATTGATTCTTTGCATGACTGACTAGGTGTGTGAGTAACTCCATGGATGAGTGACAGTCTGTGAGTGTCTGTTTACACTGATTGTATCTAAGGTTATATTAGAGTCTGAAGAGGTTCATCGTATTATCACATGAATGATATCATCAGTGATGTGATCAGTAATGTCAAATGAGATGTCATCAGTGATGTCATCAGTGATGTCATTTGAGATGTCATCAGTGATGTCATTTGAGATGTCATCAGTGATGTCACTGACCATGTCATGAATGATGTAATATGTGACATCATCAGCAGTGGATTGCTAATCCCTAACTATATATGGTCTATAACCTATGGTTTTTTCAGTGAATTTTCAAGGTTTTGTAAATGCTAATTCCTAACTATATATGGTCTATAACCTATGATTTTTTCATTGAATTTCAATGGTTTTTTAATAGCAAATATCAAAAGCTGTAAAATGTATTCTTCTTTAAATCTTAAAATATATTTTACATGTTTTTAATACATTTTTTTTTAAAATATTTTTTTGTTCCGCTCCCAGTCCGCGAACCGGTCAGCTTTCCGTTAGCTCATTTTAAAGCCGCGACTCGGTCCGCGAACCGGTAAACGTTCTTTTAGCGTAACTGTTACGTTAGAATGACGTTTTGCGTTGTCGCGTAATACGTCATCGGACGCGCCAAGTTAGCGGACCCGGAAGCGGACCGGAAAGCGGCGCAAAGCGCGAAACGTAAACACAGCAGGTCATGTGACTCGGTAATAACACTTTTCATTGGTTCATTTCACTTTTGGTTTCCTAATGATGTAATACTAGGTCATGTGATCTAAAATTAACACTTTTCATTGGTTTAGAACTTTTGCTTTTCCCAAATGATGAAAACCCCTCCTTCTTTCCTCACTCTGACTTTCATCTTGGTGAGAGAAAGACCCTTTTACATTCTAGAGAAATGGCTTCAGTTGTTGCTTCTTCTAGTGTTCCCCCACCACCACCTCCATCTCCTCATGGAAAGAAAGGACCACCTGCTCAACCAATCTTTGAAGAAGAGGAAGATCAGGAAGAGGAGGAAGAGCCTGAGTTTTTGCCTGAGGAGCCCAGGAGGTACAACAGAAAGGAAAATTTCATCTGGCAATTTTTTAAATTTCCAGCAGGGCAAAAGAAAGTCAATGCAAGATATGTCTTTTGTCGTATTTGCGATGAACGCCTTTCAAGGGGGACGGACAAAAAATATAGTTTTGGAAATTTTACAATGCACAGGCACATGAGTAGGTGGCACCCAAATATTATAGTGCTGCTCAGCTTCGCGACGAACAACAAAATCCCCCGGCAATAGCAAGAAGATCTGTCGTGCCAGAAGTATCGGGACCCGAGGCGAGGGAGTTGATCCCGAATATTCAAATGGACATGGGGGAAGTAAAACAAGTGTGCGTGTGGTGCAATCAAATATTATGCTACCGAGAAAGTAGCATTACTCTTATAATAAGAGCAATCAAAAATCATGTATGCCCAAAACGCCCCAAAAAATAAATTCTTCTTTTTTTTGTTGCTCCTGTTGAGCCCTCTTCAATGAATCATTTTTGTTTCCCCCCTCCCCCCAAAAAACAAAAAAAATTACAAAATGTTCAGAAAAAAACAAAAAAATATAAAAAATGTTCAGAAAAATAATAAAAAAAATTTAAAACAACAAAAACCAAAAAAAGTTCTTTTCAGAACTACCTCCCCATTATAAAAAAAAATTGGTAGAATTTTTGGAACTCTGCCAAGCTCTATTTCTTTTAGTTCGCTCCCAGTTCGCACTCCGGTACGCGAACCAGGAGCGAACAAAAAATTAAAAAAAAAAAAAACAACAGTAAGTATAAGGAAAGGAAACAGACAGTTATGTTACAAGAAAGACAGCTATAGGGAGTAAAGAAAAGATACTGTTACCCGCAATTCACTTCTGATCATGTCATATATTACATCATTTTTGACATGGTCAGTGACATCATCAGCAGTGGATTGCGAGTAACAGTATCTTTTGTTTACTTCCTATAGCTGTCTTTCTTGTAACATAAATGTCTGTTTCCTATCCTTATACTTACTGTTCTTGTTTTAAAATTTTTTTGAGATCATTCAGAAACAGTAACATTAATTGAGACAGAATGAGTGAATAATAATGAAGAAGTATGAGAAGAGAGGGAGTGAGAAAAATACTGGAAGGAGTAGAATAATTAAGTAATAGAGAAAGGAATGAGAGAAGTAGCAAACACAGGAAAGTAAGGATTAAAGAAATGAAGCAGTAGAACTAATAGATGTTAAATGTGATAGAGTAAATGATTGATTGAGGGTGACGATAAGGTGTGTCCTCTCTAAAAGTTTGTTTAAGGTGAGGCGTACTCAGGGTTGCATATCAAATTTATGCTTGTTGAAGAATACAGAGGAGATAATACATGTGAAGACCTACCATTGTAGTAAAACATGCCCACTTATTACATCATTCATGACATAGTCAGTGACATTATCAGCAGTGGAATGCGGGTTAAAAAAGTAGAAAACATTTACCTTATAATTCTTGTTAACTTTTAAAGAAAATTTTTCATACTTTCAATCTGTAAAAGAGAGAACAAACATTTCCAAAAATATTAAAACATGTATTTAAAAATTAGAAAAAAGAAGGGAAAAGGTTCAAGAAGAAACAGTTTTTAAACAACTTTGACACTTACAGAAGCCTCTGCTTCTCTACGACCCCTACACAATCCTAAAGATATTTATTTTAAACAAACAGTATCTTCATGCTGATGAACTGAGGCCTATTTTGGAACATGGTGCTTCTTTTGCATTGCTGATGTCTCACAATAGTGATGCAATAGCAGCGCAAAAGAGATGTAAAGCCATCATAAAATTGTGTGTAACATTGTAAATGATTGTATCAGGATGCAAATAAGATGTGTCCTTTCAAGAGGTTTCTTTAATGTGAGGTCTGTTCAGTTTTCAAAAAAAAAACAGTAACCAGAAGTACTGCACTGTAAGCATTAAAATTGACACTTACAGAAGACTCAGTTTCTCCATATCTACCTCACATTTCTAAATGTATATCATAAGTACAAAAAGGAGAACATTAATTATATATGTTAAATGGTTTATTTTTGCTGTTCTCAGAATGTATCAAATTTCACTTAAATCAGTGACTTGAAGATATTCATCATGTAACAGCGGGGAAAAAAAAACACAATCAAAATGATTGTGTTTAAAAAACCCATACAACCTAAGAAATCTGAATTCAAAACTCCTTAAAATTAACTTACTTTCAATGACGTCGAAGGATGTCCTATGAACAGCATCCACTCTGTTGTGCTATAAATATTTTCAGCCCGCCACTTTCTGAAAGAAAACCTCCATCGTTTTGAAAAATATGTTACATACAAGAAAAGACTTCTCACATTCTACCACATGTTTCCACTTGGCCAAATCATGTTGCAGCGATTCACAAGTCTTCTAATTCTTCCAATCAAATCCCGTCATTTTCTATTTTCGCAACTTTCAAAAAGAAAACATTTGAGATTATTTTCACAATCCTGGACTACTAATATCTTACCCTTCTTTGTCACTCATGTTCTCCTTTTCCTATGACACTGATACTGCTTACTATGAAGCAGACTTACTTGCATCAGGTTTATATAGTTGAATTTTTAAATTGACATTATAATTAAAAGTTTTGGACCAATAATCTAGACAGCATTGCAGACTTACATTCCCTCTACTTGATGAACCTTTTGCAATTCCTCACAGGAAATCCCGAGATTCTTTCATTAAAATGTTGGTTTTAAAAACACCAGGTAAGAATTTTTAAGGTCAAACGGCAATTTTTTTTTGAAAGTTACAACGGAATCATTGCAGAATGACCAGCCGTTTCGAGACTTTAAATAAGCTGTATAATGTCCTGATGTTGTTGAAGGACCATCGTGATAGATAATTGCTACAGTTACAAAAGTCCTTCCTGATATTGACAGCTGAGAAGCCACAATTTTTTTTATTAAAGTTGACAATTTTGATCCATCAGGCCTACATCGTTGGATCATTAAAATGACATACTGGCCATATCTACGTATAAATAATGTTGACATCATTTCAGATTTACATTGGCTACACTCCATGTTGTGATCCGCTGCATTTACTAGCTTATTAAAGGAGACTGATTTACTGTCTGGCAAAGTTAAATATATAAATCTTTCTGAGTCTACACTAGTAGTACTTGATACCATACACTTCACGCAGTCATGCTGCCATTGATAAGAAAGCCCAAACAGGTGATCTACATCTACACCCTCATCTTGCAATACATCAAGCATATACATTAAAAACTCCTGACAATCTTGCTGATTATTTTCAGAGAAGTCTGTTTGACCTGAACATTCATCTAACAGATAACGAACTTCAGACACACTTTCTACTTTTGTTCGATCAGTGCTACATTTCTCGAAAACAGAATTCAACAAACAGCATAAAATTTGTTCAGAATTCAACAGAATCTGTTCTTTTAAACTCTCTAGTGAAAAGAGAACATTAACCACTACATTTGCATAGCAGTTGACACCAGAACTGTTTTCAAATTGAAAACCGACAACATCTTCAACAGAATCCACTTTCTTTCTGCTAACAATTGTCGGTTCATTGACTTTTGGTCTTTTTGCTACCACCTCCCTACTATTACTGATATTTCTACGTTTCCGGCCTACCACACGTTTCTCAAACAAAGGATATTGAGGCAAATGTGGCGCATACTCTCTTCTTAACCTATTGTATTCCTTAACACAATCTAGATCCGCACAAATGTTTGTGACATCACAGTCAATCAAGTACAATCCCGATAAAGTTCTAACTCGTGACAATGCCACATATGCCATACCCTCTTTGAACACAGAACTGCCAATATTCACCAATGCACTATCTACACTTAAACCTTGCGATTTATGGATTGTCACCGCATATGCCAAGCAAACAGGAAACTGCTTACGGCGAACATATAAGTCTTTAACAAGCAAAAACCTAGCAGAACAACAACCAATTAGCTGTACTTCCTCAATGCAATCAAATTTAATTTTTAAAAATTCTATTCCATCTCTATTTCTGTATTTCTCAAAATCAACAACATTACCCATTGATCCATTTACCAGACCTCTTTCAACATGTAAATTCCTTCTCAAAATGATTCGGCAATTTAAGCACACATTCAGAGTCTTTTCAAAACCCGCAGTTTTAGATATAGTCTTCTCTAATGAATCCAATTTTGATTTCAAATTGTCTGACAAAATAATTGTTGATCCCATATGCTCTATTTTGTCAATAGCTTCAAGTTTCACAATCTCTTGCTTTTCTAAATTCAACAATTTGTTGTTGAAGATGGCACATTCTGCAAGAGTTGGCATCAAACATATTCCGGATTTCTTCTCAGTAATTTTCTGAAAAATATTCTCAGGCACAATCTCTTGTTCGGGATATAAATTTGAAAGTAATCGTGCATTTAAAGCTTCTTTTCCATGCTCGGTCACTTTTCCAATTCTAATATCTTGTAGAATATTCTTGTAATCTTCATCCTTCGCCTGACGCATATTTTCATGCAGTTCAGCATAATTGAAGTTTAACCATATATTGACGTTGCCAATGCTCCCTAGGCACTTCCTGGTATCTTCATGCGTGAGTATTTTGAACACAGGTTGACCTTTTACTGGTGTCAGCTGCAGGAGATCTCTGAAAACAATGATGTGTTTGCCACCAAATAACACATCATATTCAGTTTTAAGTACTTCTTGCATTCTCAAATGCACAAAGGCAAGCATGACATTGGAAACCATGCTTACTTCGTCAATGATAAGTAGTTTCATTTTCCTCAAGACTCTTGAAACTTCACAGCAAGCATCCCCAGATAACTTGTGGTATTGTAATTTGTTGTCATGCTCCACTGGCAGCATCAGTAGACGATGCAAAATAATACCTTTAATGTTATGTGCTGCCAGTCCAGTAGGAGCGGTGACAACACAAGACAGCGATGACTCAGTCCTTTCCTGCAAATAACAAGAAATTGCTTTAATGAGGAAACTTTTTCCAGTTCCCGCTTCTCCACTCACATACAGTCGGACAGGCTTCAACGATGTACATGAGCACTCTTTCTTCTCATGACTTAATCCATGCTCAATTTGCTTGGTAACTTCATCATATATTTTCCTCTGCTCAACGTTGAGTTGTTTTTCCAAGTCTTCTAAGTTAACTGAATCCTCCTGAGCATGTGCCATGGCTCTTTCCATTTCATTCATAGCAGTAGCAGCTTCATTTTCGATAATAGGTCCTCCAAGTGGATCTTGACTCAATGAAACAGAACTCTGACTGTCCTGAGAACTGTCTCTGGCAATCTCGGCTGCAATCGTTGCTTCCTGCTCAATTTCCAAAGTTAGCATTTCTTGATATTTGGGAAAAGCAGGACATTCTATGGTCTCCTTAGCAGCAGTGAAAGAGTCTTCGTAACAGAGGAAATCTCCAAGCAGTTCCTCTTCTGCACGCCAAGGCTTGAAAAGTTGCAAAAGTGCTAAATAGAAAAACTCCTTTTTTTCTGGAGATTCGCCACTCAATTTTCGATGGTTTACTAATTGGCATTTTCTTTGCTTGACCAGGCATCCCTCACTTCCAATTACAGCATACACTCCTTTCTCAATATCTTCTTTGATGTTCCTCTTGAATATATAATTTTGTAGAACCTCATATAGACAAACATTCTCAAGGTGACTGCTACGATTTGGATAATATGTATCCAACATGTTGGTCTTCAAAATGTCGGTACTGTTTGGTTCCTTTTCTGCCAAATACTCAATTTCCCGGACAGGTTTTAGAACTCGATTTCGCGTTGCAGCAAGACCAAGACTCGCCCAAACGATACTCCTGGATTTGGCATAGAGACTTGCTGAAGACAATCGATCAGAACATTCGTAAGCTCCAATTTCTCGATGCGACAACATCTTCAGACTGAAACTGTACAACTTCTTGCTGAGGCTCTTTTCATGGGAAATGTCCTCCCACATATCCTTCAGTTCTGTCTTTTCTTTTTTGGTGATGTAAGATGTCACATACCGAGCCACAGCCATACAGTTGTCAGCCACAAACTGTATATCCATGTTAGCATTCCACATGGACAAAATCACTGGATTGTAGTGGTTGATGTACTTGGACTCTTCGTTCCTTTTCAAACTGTATGTATTTTTGGGTGATTTCCTCGTCACATTATGTCGCAGCGAAGACATCAAACTGTTCACTCTTCCTTTAGAAATCACCGGTCGTGGAAAGTTGAAACGACATTTGGTGTAGAATTTGTCTTTGTTTCTGAATTTACGACGACAGTACTTTCCACAACGATGGCTTTGGAAACGTAGAACTTGTTCTCTTAGGCTTTTCTTCTCCGTTGCGTTTGGAACAGCACACGTAGAATACTGTTCTATGAAATTCATCACTAAGTCATCCGGATCTGTTCCAAATTTAGGTGCATCCTTGATCCACAACAACATATGTATATGAGGAGCACCTCTTGCTTGGTACTCCTTTCTCCAGAAGAAATCCAACACCTCTCCAAGAGGTGGATTCTTCTTATTTGTGATGAAAGACATCATAGCTTCAAATCTATGATTGAAGTACCTGCATACATTCACTGGATCCAAAGAACACAGTTCTCCAGGTGTCTTGAATTCAATGTTTTTAATATTTCCATTTGCCTCTCGTAGAAATTCAAGTAAGTCTTCCCAGCCATACTCGGCACAGCTCAGAGTGAGGAACCATGTCGGAGTTCCTAAGTTCCTCAGCATACATTTTAAATGACGACGGTACCAGTACTCATTAGTACCACGCTGACACGCCATGAGATTAATTAAGTGAGAATCCAAAATACTGTCTTGGACATTGACTTTATGCATAAAATCACTTGCCGAGATGTTTCGCATCTGTATACCACTTTTTAAGATGTGGTTCACTGCATATGACAGTCCAGACAGATCACTTTCAAACAGGAGATGAAACAAATAGGGAATGCATTGACGAAACCTAGGATCTTCTGCATACAATCGTAAAGTCCGGTATTCAGACGCAGGAATTTGATGAGGTCGCTCATCATATCTTCCTCCTCGACCTGTGGGAAATAGCTGTGGGAAACACCGAGCTTCCAAACTTTCCTCCCAAACACTAATGGGACTCCCTTTGGCTTGTTTCATTTGAAACAACTCAATAGCATTCCCCATGACTTCCTTGGAATGCAAAGGATGAACACTATAATGTTCATATATTTCTTCACTATTAGAGGCCTCTACTTTCTCAATTTGGCCAGCACACAAATCGCTATCCTCTTCATCACTTACTTCCTCTTCTGCAACAAATACATTCTTATAGTACTCATTATTTTTCTTCAAATACAAAGTTGCCTTTTTGACTTTCCTAACATCCACTAAATCTTGCCATATTTTCTTATTCTTTGTCGGAACCCCATTAACCAAGATAACCAGAGGTTCCTCTTCCACTTTTTGTACTCCAATTGTGTTAATGTTTTTGTTCAAATCTAGAGGCAAATAAACAACTCTTCCCTTTAATCCTCTCTGTAGATCTGCTGGAGGCAACTTCCCTGTCTTTGGCTCCATTCTTACAATAGCCTGAAAGGGATGGATACTTTGAATCAAAATAGATTCATAAGTATTTAAATCCTTCAATTCAGAAGGAATCTCAACCAATTCCAGATTATTATGAACTGTTCTAGCAGGCATCTGGTTTTGGTTTAATTTATTACAACAATAAGTACACACACGTTGATCCGATCCCAAATCAAAATAATTTTCTACCATCAAGTATGTGGCAAAATCCTTCCATTCACTATTATTTTCCCTTTCACTTTTTGCATATAAATCCACTAACTTAGTCTAATTCTTATAATAAGTGCGTCGACAACATACACAAGTGAAATTAGGCCTCTCACTTGATTTCATCTGAAACGTGGCAATTTCCTTCTGAAAATTATCTGTACTGGAAACCTGTACATTATCTTCAACATTACCCTCTACTTCTGGGTCAATTTGAACATTCTCATCTCGACTACCAAAGTAACAAAACTCAATTTCTTCACAAATATTCTTCACATCTATTTCAGAACCATGCAAAAGAACAGCACATAATTGTTTAAGCATAATTGCTGGACTCTTAGCATAATACAACATTCTCACTAATTTTCTCACTTTATTATGATGCACTGCTAGCATCCTGAAATGATGAAAAACACTCTGGCATACTCTCCTGGAAAGACAAGCCAGTGAATGACCACGCAAACCTGTCATTTGTCTCACTCTGCAAGGATCTAAATCTTGCAACAACTTCATTTTCTGCTTCAAACTTTTCTTATTAAATGTCCGTATAAAATCACAAAGCAAATTGATGGAAACCTGTCGCACACTGCAAATAGAACTACACTTCCAAATGTACACAGGACCCTTAGGACGTCTTCCTAAAACCTCATCACTTAGCGCCTCTTCTGTCTCTGTTGTCACAAGTTTTTCTTTTTCAACTGGACAACCATCCTTCACTTCATAAGCTCGACCACTGGTGTCAACTGCAAACACCAAATCATTATCCTGAAAATAACTCTCCTCATTAAAAAATGCCTCACAACTTGAACTATGCATCCATTCTCCAGAAAAAACTTCACAAAAGTTAGTACGATTTACTACTCTCTTCCATCTACTTTTTGTTTTGAAATCAGAAATTACCTTGCTTAGTTTCCTAATTCTATTGATTACCAAAATAAACAACTTTCGCTTAATTTCAAAAGCATGATCAATAATTTTCTCTACATTTTTCTTCTTCTTATAAAATGCCGCTTTCTGTTGGCCTTTCTTAATATTTTTTAATAAATTAACTATTATCCTGTTACGGAACATTCGATTTCGAATGTCCCTAAACTGTTGTTTCCTTCTACTATCATGCACAGAGTTATCTCTTCCTCTACCAGTAACATTTTTTATGGGTCTTTCCTTTCCATTTAAATTGCTTTTCTTTTTCTGAACTGAAACATTTTTAGGATAAATACTTTTTTTACTAAAAATATTTCTTAAGAATGATTTTGTGCTCTTACCCGGAGCTTTCTTGGTGTTTTGAAAAGTATTTGGGGAAGAGGACTGCTGCAATAAAAGATCATCCTGCTGTCTTTGACGTTTTCTAGCCTTTCTAATTCGATTTTTCGTAGGCATTTTTCAAATTAAAAAAAGATCTGCAGTTGAATCTGTGGAAAAATATAATAAAAAATGTTATTAACCACTATTACCAAACAGTAAATGAATAACAGTCATCAAAAACTTAATGCCCTACTTATTATTTAACATAGCAAATCTTTTGCACCAGCACTGCATCACAAAAATGACACACAATGGTACAAAACAGGCATACAACAATCATAAATCTCTCCCTAATATTTTAAATGATTAATTCAGGATGACGATAAGGTGTGGCCTATCTAAAGGTTTGTTTAGGCCCAGATCTTTGGACTGGGGTGAATGTGTGTCATTGATCCACATTCGGTCCATCACCTGTTTTGTTTGTTTGAGGTGAGGCCAACACATGGTTGCAGATAAGATTTTCACTGAAGAGAACAAAGGAGATAATACATGTGAAGGCCTACCAATGAAGTAAGTCATTATTTGAAATCAATTACATTTCTGGATATGTACTGCTAGAGCTTCATAGGTTGCTTTGGGTCATATTTATAAGGCATATGAGTGTCTATGATGTTATTTTTCCTTTTTAAATGGAAAGCGTTCTTCATGGTGCAAGTTTCTTGTAAATACGCTCCCACTTGCCCTTGGCAAATTTAGATTTTGATTGTGGGAGTTACATAGCCATGTTAATAATGTCCAAACAATGGTGCTAGGGCATTCCAGAAAACGCTTTCATGTGTCTCAAGGACATTTTCAGTCATTTCCTCTTGAATGCAGGTATACAATTGATTTATATGCTGTGTTTAAAAACGATTTTTTGAAATCAATTACATTTCTGGATATCTACTGCTAGAGCTTCATAGGTTGTTTTGGGTCATATTTATAAGGCATATGAGTGTCTATTATGTTATTTTTCCCTTTTTAAATGGAAAGCGTACCTCATGGGGCAAGTTTCCTGTAAATACGCTCCCACTTGCGCTTGGCAAATTTAGATTTTGATTATGGGAGTTACATAGCCATGTAAATAATGTCCAAACAATGGTGCTAGGTCATTCCAGAAAACGCTTTCATGTGTCTCAAGGACATTTTCAGTCATTTCCTCTTGAATGCAGGTATACAATTAATTTATATGCTGTGTTTAAAAACGATTTTTTGAAATCAATTACATTTCTGGATATCTACTGCTAGAGCTTCATAGGTTGTTTTGGGTCATATTTATAAGGCATTTGAGTATCTATTATGTTATTTTACCCTTTTTAAATGGTGATTATGCCCTTACACCATTTTTGGTCTCCACCAACCAGCGGTCGGACCAGAACCCCTTTCAGCAGTCCAAAAAGGTTCCGTTAAATGACAACAGAAGAGATAGGCAACAAGAACAATCAGTCAAAAGAGGGGACGCTTTCGGGAATGGGGCCCATGCCCTAGCAGGCAAGCGTCCGAGTTCCAGGGTGTCCCAGGGTGTCCCAGGGCCATTTTAGTGGACCAGGCCCAAATCCAAAGAGCCGGCCGCCATTTTGAGAGTCTTGTTGCAGCCGCCTTTCGCTGCACCGCAAGAGTAAGCGCAATTCAGCTTGATGGTGGGCGAGACGCTGTAGCCGCAAGAGCGGGCGCAACTCAGCTGGATGGAGGGTAAGGCACTGTGCCGCAAGAGCGGGCGGAACTCAGCTGGAAGGCGAGTGAAACGCTAAAAGGCGCCCCACTGCAGATGAGGTACCTCCACCTGGGGAGGCGAGAGAGGCCCGTTTGCGCCGCCTCCCCCCCCCCCGGGCACCCCACGCCATCTTTCGGCGCAGCATTGTAGGACGGCCACACCAGTGAAACTTGCTGGACACCACCTCGGTGCCATCCGGATCTCGGCGCGTTCGAGTCACTGTACCGCAAGAGTGGGCGAAATTCAGCTGGATGGCGGGTGAGTCACTGTACCTCAAGAGCGAGTGAAACTCAGCTGGATGGCGGGCGAGACGCTGTACCGCAAGAGCGGGCGAGACTCAGCTGGATGGTGGTGAGGCACTGTGCCGCAAGAGCGGGCGCAACTCTGCTGAACGGCGAGTGAAACGGTAAGGGGCGCCCCACTGCAGATGAGGTGCCTCCACCTGGGAAGGCAGAAGAGGGCCGTTTGCGCCGCCTCCCCCCCCGGGCACCCCACGCCATCTTTCGGCGCAGCATTGTAGGATAGCCACACCAGTGCGGCAACTTGCTGGACACCACCTCGGTGCCATCCGGATCTGGACGCGTTGTGCTGCCTTCGGCCTATTCGCACATCGGTCCGCTACTAACGCCGCCTCACAGGCCAACGGATTTTGTAGGCTTTTTATAGCCCAGGTCATGTGACTTGTTTATAAAACTTTTCATTGGTTCATTTTACTTTTGGTTTCCTAATGATGGAAGGCTTGATCATATGACCTAAAAATAACACTTTTCATTGGATTGAAATTTTTTTTTTCCCAAATGATGAAAGCCCCACTTTTTTTTTTCTCACTCGGCAGTCCAAAAAGGTTCCGTTAGATGACAACAGGGGGGACAGGCAACAAGAACCATCAGTCAAAAGAGGGGAGGGCAAGTTCTTCCCTACCGGGTCACGTTGGGGCTCCACCGGAAGTCATCGAATTGGTAGTCTACAGTGTTTCTGGATGTTTCAGACTGAAGCTGGCGTCAGCATGAGAGCACCACCATCTCGTAGCTCCGTCGTGGCCATTCCGCAAGCAATCATGGCAGCCGCTCCCCACCGGAAGCCTGCGGGAGTCGGGGGCCCCGATGACTTTTGTAGAATCTTCAAGGCTGAGGGGACGCTTTCGGGAATGGGGCCCAAGCCCTAGCAGGCAAATGTCCGAGTTCAAATGTGTCCCAGGGACATTTTAGTGGACCAGGCTCAAATCCGAAGAGCCGGCCGCCATTTTAAGAGTCCTGTGGCAGCCGCCTATCGCTGCACCGCAAGAGTGGGCGCAATTGAACTGGATGGTGGGTGAGACGCTGTAGCCGCAAGAGCTGGCGCAACTCAGCTGAATGGCGGATGAGGCACAGTGCCGCAAAAGCGGGCGCTAAACAGCTGAATGGCGACTGAAACGCTAAAGGGCGCCCCACTGCAGCAGAGGAGCCTCCACCTGAGGAGGCGGGGGAGGCCCGTTCGCGCCGCCTCCCCCCTCCCCCCCCCCCCCGGGGCGCCCCACGCCTTTTTTCAGTGCAGCATTGTAGGATGGCCAGAGCAGTGCGGCAACTTACTGGACACCACCTATGTGCCGTCCGGATCTCGGCGCGTTGTACTGCCTTTGGCCTATTCGCACAACGGACTGCTACTGATGCCACCTCACAGGCCGACGGATTTTGCCGACTAAAAGACAGACCAAAGCAGCCCATTTTTGGTTTGAGATGGATGTTGCAGCAGGCTGCCATGTAAATAGTTGTTTAAATTTTTTTTTTTTAACGTGTTTACTTTGTTGGAGCGTTGTATATATTTATAAGTTATTAAAGTGTTATAATCCTACTACTTTGTTGGAGTGCTATATATTTTTAATGTGACACATAATTGTGAAGACTTTGATGTACAAAAACGCATCCCTGGAATCTTCCGCTTCAGGCTCGGTCCCACACACCCTCACAGTGAGAATCCCCTCCCCAATCACAATACAAGATCGTTATTAGATAGTAGGACGCGTGTGGTGTGACGGATCTCATGGGGTGGGGGCCTTGATCTACTGTAACTCCTTTGAAGAGGAGTGATTCTTTACAGTTGGGGCCATAAACTACATCCGCAGGGCTAGGTGATAGCCTGGGACCGGCCTGCACAATCAGACACAGAGGAAGAGGAGTGTCATAGGGTGCGGTAGTGAATAGGGTGAAAGGGAGGTGTCGGGCGGGCACAGGGTGTTATTCTCAGGGAAGAGCAGCGCAGATGGGGGGAGGTTTATGGCCCATGCATGAGAGAGAGAGCGGGGGTGACCAGTGCGTGGGGGAGATGCTTGCGAGGGTGGGGAGCCATGCTGAGGATCGTCGGCGTGCAGAGAGTGGGTCTGGTCAAGGCATCTAAAACGGCTGCCGTGCACGACAAAAGTGTGGCATTGGAAAAAAAGCAAGATGGCGCAGACAATGTTTATCAATACGGATTAATTTATAACAATTATTTTTAACAATATATTTACTCGCAGTGTCAAAATGGCAGTCAACACTTCCTTGCATTCCTTCGAATCGAACGTTAACAGACGTCACGCAGCAAAAAAAAAAAAAAACGCTCACGCGCAGCCGCTGGAAGACATGTATCAACATATATGAGCATCCTCAGCCACCCTCATAAAACATAGGGAGTCAGGATACGTCTCCCGTACCCCCTTATACCCATTTCTCACATTGTTTTTCCTCCATCTTGTAATTTAATTAAAACGAAACACAAAATGGCAAATTCCTGTTTCGCGTCCCGGTTCGCTACCTGGTTCGCGAACCGGAAAGCGCTTCTACCGCAAAAAATCTATTTTTTTTTGTTTGCCCCACGGGACCCTTTAATAACCCCAACATCATTCCTAGGGGGTCAAGAGGGGTCTACCTTGCCCCCTTTCATTAAATTCCCCCTTTGTTTTTCTCCTCCTCTTGTCTCTCGATCCTACCGAGAGACAAGATGGTGGCCGTTCCGGACTGTTTAGAATGTTGACAGACACCGGAGAGCCAATCAGCTTTGCTTCGCAAAGTTCCGTTACGCAAAAAGTTCGCGAACCGGAGTGCTACCCGGGACGCTGTCACAGATATATCTGTTTTTTAAAACATTAATTTCTCAAAATCCACTGGAGCACATATATTGAGACCTAGCAAAGGCACATCGGGCTAACAGTCCCTACAATTTTGCCAAGTTTCGTGCAAATCCATTCAGCCGTTCGAGCTAAAAGTGAGGCCAAACGCCCTATGGATGAATGAATGGGAAAAACGCGTTTTGGGACCCCCCTTTTTTCTCGCCCCCCCTTGACAAAACCCCGCCAAATTTTCAGGGGCTGCTCAGAAACAAAATGTCAGAAAAAACAAGGGTGGCTGGGCCCAATGGGAAGGAGGGTAGGCAGGGCCACACTAATATGTGGACGGAATCGGCTGAAATTTTCAGGAAAATGGCACATTTTGTTTCTGAGCAGCCCCTGGAAATTTGGGGGGTGTTCGGCAAGGGGGGGCCGAGAAAAAAGGGGGGTCCCAAAACGCGTTTTTCCCATGTTAATTTCCATAGGGCGGTTGGCCTCACTTTTAGCCCGAACGGCTGAATGGATTTGCACGAAACTTGGCAAAATTGTAGGGACTGTTAGCCCGATGTGCCTTTGCTAGGTCTCAATATATGTGCTCCAGTGGATTTTGAGAAATTAACGTTTAAAATAAGATATATATCTGTAACAGCGGTCCGGGCAGCGATCCGGTTCGCGTACTTTTCGCGTAACGGAACTTTGCGCACGGAAAGCTGATTGGCTCTTCGGTGTCTGTCAACATTCTAAACAGTCCGGTGCGGCCGCCATCTTGTCTCTCGGTAGGATCGAGAGACAAGAGGAGGCCAAAACAAAGGGGGAAATTTCCATAAGGGGGCATAGTAGATCCTCCCTGACCCCCTAGGTTTTATGTGGAGGTTGTAAAAGGTCCCAGCAGGGCAAAAAAAAAAATATATATTTTTTTTTTTGCGTGGTGAGCGCCTAGTACGCGAACCGGAAAGCGTTCTGGGCAGCGTACTATAAGGATAATAGAATGATAGACTTTTTAAATACTGAATGTTAATTGTTTGTTGTTTTTGTTTTTTTTTTGTTTTTTGTTTTCTTTATTTTTAATTTTTTTTTTTTATTTTGATTGTGTTTCATACTTCATTAAACTTTCTAACATTTCAGTGTCAGAAATGTCAAAAGTAAATATAGGGTGTAACATTTTCTCATTTTGAAGCAGGTTATCCACTGCTTCAACACATTGTAGAAGTTTGTGGTCTCTACTTTGATCCATAAAATCATCAATTTTGTCTTGGCTGCTCTCCTTCAGTTCAATTGAAAATGTAACTTGTTGCTCGCCTTCCATTTTGCCTGAAATTTTGAATAAAAAAATATATATTAGTAGAGATAGGGCACTGTTGGGATTAATGTTAGATAGGCAGTTTTTATCTGTGAATTCTTCTTTTGGTAGTGTATAGTATCAGAGTGGAAATAGGACTATAAAAAAGTGTATGTGATTTAACCAAGAGAAGCCTAACTCCATTCATAACTATAACAGAGAAGTCTATCTAAATCCATAACTACTACAGAGGGATAGTGTATATCTATCAGAAAAAGTCTACTATATTAAGTTATAGTGCACAATATATTTCATTTTTAAAAATTATAACTTACCTTCACAAAGAAGTTGAAGTTTTTGGAAGCTATTGAAATGTGATGTACAACAAGAAGTAGTAGTCAAAATGGCTGTGTTTTCTTCTCTTCCTTTATATATATTCAGGTATTTAACCAATCAAATGTCAGGTAATAAAAGTAGAAAATGAAAGTAACATTTTCATTGGTTGTCAATTCCAACACTTCAGATGTGTTTTGTGAAGTAATTTACCTCACGGTGTTTAGAGAGGTCTATAGACTTAATGGCTAAATGGAATTTCAATCAAATTTGTGAAAAAGAAAGGGATTGTTATGTAGTATAAGCTAATCTATATTTGGTGAGAGTGTCTCCAGTCGTTTTTCTGTGAATTACTTTCCCACCTTTTTTTTGGACCGCTTCCCGGAAAGCGGTCCGGTACGCGAACTAGGAGCGTAACGGGAGTCCACCATTTTGTGTTTCGGTCGAATTAAGATATAAAATGGAGGGTAAAGAATGTTCAGAATGGGTAGAAGGGGGCACGGTACAAGTATTTTGACCCCCTAGGTTTTTTTGAGGGTGGCTGAGGAGGACCATATGTGCGAAGAAAAAACTTTTTTTTTTAAATTGTGCGCGGTTAGCTTCCAGTTCGCGTACCGGGTAGCGCTCTTTGAGCGTAGTTTGTTGAAAATTACAGAAAAAAGTTAGAAAAAAATAATAATTGTGAGTGATCAGATGAAGGGTAGCTCTGAGAAGAGCTTTTGGGTTTATGGTACATTTAGGTACTTATAAGTAGGTACCAATGCACAGTCTTAAATTCAGAATGAAAATTCTGTTGCCCTCATCTGAGAAGTGAACTCCATCTCCTCTGTAGATATCTTGCATGTAGTAACGCAAGGTATTGTTGTACAAGGAGCCCATTCCATGGTCTCTCATGTAAGTTGAAACAGATTTGTTTACATGCTTCCTCGCTTTCTCAATTTGTGGACAAAATTGGTTGGACCACCTCCATTTCTGTCTTTGGCATATATTGGAATATACCAAGGCAGTTTGAGGGAAAAGTGCCATTAATTGCTCAAAGGTGTCCTTTAAAAGCATTTCCAGACCTACCCCAGTCAAAGTGCCCAAATCATTACCTCCACAGTGCACAATTAACAGGTCAGGTTTTGGCAAATGCATAAAGGTTTTCACCAATGGTATCAATTGGTGACATTTTAATCCTCTTTGGCCCAACCACTTAATTTCCACATCTTGTAAATTGAGGTTAGGTAAATTTCTGTTCTCAGCATACCTTTGAGCCCAGTGGATGTAACTATGTCCAACAATCCAGACCTTAAACATGGTGGGAGAAGGTTGTGCTGCAGTCAGATGAAGTGTTGTAATGAAAGGGCAGTTGAAACAGTAGGAGTTTGTAAAGAAAAAAAACTGTGGATTTCCAATGCTAATGATTCATTAGCAGTGATTGGTGCAAGTACCATGGGTGACGTTAATTCGAACTTTCAATAGTACAGTAATCAATAACACATCAGAACTTAATATCAATAGGGATGTCCAAATGTTCAATCAGTACTCGTCCCCGCCCGCCATGTGCTTCAAAACTGCATACGTATCTCGTGATATCAAGGTTGGGCAACCAGTACACAACAAGGAGTTACGAGTCCCATTTATACCGGCGCCATTTTGGGCGAGGCCGGGCAGGTCCAGAATATAGTCAAAATGTCTCCACCAACCAGGGGTCGGAACACAACCACTTTCAGCAGTCCAAAAAGTTCTGTTAAATGACAACAGAAGGGACAGGCAACAAGAACCATCAGTCAAAGAGGGGAGGGCAAGTTCTTCTCTACCGAGTCACGTTGGGGCTCCACCGGAAATGATCGAATTGGTAGTCTACAGTGTTTCTGGATGTTTCAGACTGAAGCTGGCATCAGCATGAGAGCACCACCATCTCGTGGCTACGTCGTGGCCATTCCGCGAGCAATCATGGCAGTCACTCCCCACCGGAAGTCTACGGGAGTCGGGGGTCCCGGTGACTGTTGTAGAATCTTCAAGGCTGAGGGGACTCTTTTGGGAATGGGGCCCATGCCCTAGCAGTCAAGCGTCCGAGTTCCACGGTTGCCCAGAGCCATCTTTGCAGGCCAGGCCCAAGTCTGTGGAGCCGACCGCCATTTCGTGAGCTCCGTAGCAGCCGCCTGTCGCTGTACCGCAAGATTGGGTGCAATTCCGTTGGATGGCGGGTGAGACGTTGTAATAGCAAGAGCAGGCGCAATTCAGCTGGCCGAGCGAGGCACTGTGTTGCAAGAGCGGGCGCAAGTCAGCTGGTCGAGTGAAGCGCTGGGGTGTAGCTGAGAAACCTCCACCTGGGTAGGTGGGGGAGGCTCGTTCGCGCCGCCTCTCCCTTCTAGTGCACCCCACGCCGTCTCCTGGTGCAGGTATATGTGATGGTCGGACCAGGGCTCCGCAGGACGTGTCTTCAGGTCAAACGGATTGTGGGACAAGGTGTGGAGCAGGAGCAATTATCTCGGGGGCCTACGTCAAGCGGTTCAGGGAGGCACCGCATCACATTGTTTTCCAATGCAGTCAGGTCCACAAACAGCCCTCACTTACTTTGAGAATAGTGAAGCTGTAGCAGGTGCAAATAAGCTTCAGCAGTAAAAATAGGGAGTCCCTGACTATTAATGCAGCAGATTGGAAATGACTGTCTTAATACTTGTGGATGTGGTCTGGCTTGAGGGGGATAATTCTCTATACCATCATACAAAGAGCAAAAATACACACTAGGTAAAATGAGTCGCTGAACTACAACTTAATGAACTTAAAAACGCAATTGAATATAATGGGCAGACGATTTTTGTAAAGTTAAAAATGATCATTCAAATTTATTATTTGCCTCCCAACTGGGTTACAATCTAACACATTATCACAAATTAAATAAAAAACCACCTGACGTGGTTACACAATGAAATATAACAAGTCAAAGTTAAAAACAGTTGACGCAGCGTTTCGGTGCTTTTTTTCTTTTGACACCTTCTTCAGGACCTTAAAACATTTGACTGCACTATTTCTAGAAATAAATGAAAGCGTTTTAGTATTTAACATTGTATCAGTTCATCTCGTTAACCTAGTTTTTACACTACCTACTGTTATACATGTTTAATCATGCCAGACCACTATATTCGAAGAACAGAATTTTTGTGTAGATGGAATACACAAAGGAGCTCATATGGAGATCCTACAAATGATTTATCATTATATCTGGGACAATATCCCTCTGGTATCTTTATTTGATTTGGTGCATCACTTTTTAAAAAAAATTAGATGCAACTCTTTTTGAATTTGGATGTACCTATTCAATCGTACCTGTGTATTAAAATCGATGCGTTTCAAATGATTTCCACACGTATTTGCGAGCTGCTCAGGTATTTCAATTCCCTTGAGCTATACTGATAATAAACACAAAAACTCAATTAAGTAACTCATCTGAATTGATCCCAGACTATTAAATTCATGAGCAATATCAATTTACCTCTCAATGTCAACAACATTTGATGTCATCAGTGATGTCATCAGTGATGTCACTGATCATGTCATGAATGATGTAATATGTGACATGATCAGCAGTGGATTGCGGGTGCGCGATATATAGTTAGTGCAACTAACTATATATGAAATTTCAATGGTTTTGTGTGAGTAAAATAAGGTTTTGTAAATGCTAATTCCTAACTATATATGGTCTATAACCCATGGTTTTTTCAGTGAATTTTCAAGGTTTTGTAAATGCTAATTCCTAACTATATATGGTCTATAACCTATGGTTTTTTCAGTGAATATACACATATATATACATATATATATATATACATATATATATATATTACCTACTGGCGATAGCCAGTAGGTATATATAGATTTTATTTTTTATCTATGGAACTTTTGAAAACTCTATGTCTAATAACTTTGGCGTTTGTGGACGGAATCGGCTGACATTTTCAGGAAAATTGCACATTTTGTTTCTGATCAGCCCCTAAAAATTTTGGGGGGTTTCGTCAAGGGGGGCCGAGAAAAAAGGGGGGTCCCAAAACGCATTTTTCCCATTCATTTTTCCATAGGGCGTTTGGCCTAACTTTTAGCTCGAATGGCTGAATGGATTCACACGAAACTTGGCAAAATTGTAGGGACTGTTAGCCCGATGTGCCTTTGCTGGGTCTCAATATATGTGCTCCAGTGGATTTTGAGAAATTAACGTTTTAAAAACCAGATATATCTGTGACAGCATCCCGGATAGCGAACCAGTTCGCGTACTTTTCGCGTAACGGAGCTTTGCGAAGCAAAGCTGATTGGCTCTCCGGTGTCTGTCAACATTCTAAACAGTCCGTAGCGGCCGCCATCTTGTCTCTCGGTAGGATCGAGAGACAAGAGGAGACCAAAACGAAGGGGCAAATGACCATAAGGGGGCATAGTAGATCCTCCCTGACCCCCTAGGTTTGATGTGGAGGCTTTAAAAGGGCCCCGCCGGGCAAAAAAAAAAAAAAAAAAAATTTGTGGGGTGCGCCCGGTACGCGTACCGGAAAGCGGTCTGGGGAGCGTACTATAAGGAAACAAGAATGATTGACTTTTAACTTATTGTATGTTTATTGATTGTTCGTTTTGTTGTTTTTTTTATTTTTATTTACGTAGCAACATGTAGGTACCAATGCAGAGTCTACAAATCAATAAACGCCGTCTCCTTTGTAAATATCTTGCCTGTTGTTATAGAAGTTATTGTGGTATATGGAATTCATACCATAGTCTGTCAGGAAAGCCGAAACAACATGGAGGCAGGAGATGATAAAGAGATGTTAAATACACATTGGAGATTATATAGTGGAAGAAAGGAAGTAACTATGAGCAAAGTTAGTATGTAACACAAAAAAGTTACACAGTATATTTAAAGTCTGACTTCACGTTATAATCAATTTGCTACTAGTTTACAATATACATATAAAAATGAATAATGCGTCAAACAATTTTTGAATTAAGAAATAATAATTTATTTTTCTGATTGTTTCTCAAAATTTAAAAGAAATTCTAAAAATTCATGATCATTTTTTTCTTCATTTTTCAGTAGAAAATCTACTGCATCCACACATTGCAGAAGTTCAGTGTTTATTGAATCGTCATAGAAATCATGGTCAATTTCCGTCTCGTTTTGTGTTCCTGCTTCAATTTGCAAGTTATTTTCTTGTTGTCCTTCCATTTTGTATTCTGAAAAATGAATTTTTTAAAAATATATCAGTACAGATAGGGCACTGTTGGGTTTCAGTACAGACAGGCAGTTTGGTTATTTAAACAGTTTTTTTTCCGTTGGGCTGTGTATGGTTTCGAATTGGAAGTAGAAATAGGAAGAAAATTATCAAATAAACTCTAAGTCAATTCTTAATTATACAAGACAAGTCTAACTCCATCCATAACTCAGGGCCGGCGCTAGGCATGGGCAGCGTGGGCTGCCGCTCATGGTCTCGTACTCAGCCCACCAGCATGGGGCCACGCACTGGTGATGTGTCCTTTTGTTTCCCTGGAGATCTATCACAAAGAAAGGTGTCGCCTGCAATTAAGGTCCATTGGAGGGGGCCCCCTCCTTGGGCCTCTCATGGATGGTGTCAGGAGGTATAGGGGAGGGAGAAGGAGACGCTCCCTCAATTGCAAGGAGACCATTCACAGACACTGTGGGGGGCTCATTGTCCAGCATTTTGGCGCACCCACAGTTTTAACTTTTAGACCACAATCAATTCTCACACCTAAAAAGTTCAAACTGTGGGGGCGTCAAAATGCTGGACGATGGGGCTCCCACAGTGTCTGTGAATGTTCTCCTTGCAAGGGGCCACTTATGTAAATTGGAGGGGGCCTCGCGCACGTTCCCTTTTAGCCCAGGGCCTCGCAAATCCTAGGATTGGCCCTGCCATAACTAAAACAGAGAAGTCTATTTTATTCTATAAGTATTACAGAGTGATAGAATATAACTGGCAGAAAATGTTTTTCTAATTAGCTTACAGTACAGAACATACTTCAGTTTTAAAAATAATATCTTACCTTTTAAATATAACTTGAAGTTATCAGTTGATTTTTAGTGGATATGCACTTCACGAAGTAGTAGTCAAAATGGCTGTGTTTCTCTCTCTTTGTTTATATATATTCAGGTACATAACCAATCAAATGTCATGATATAATAGTAGACATTCAAAGTAATATTTTAATTGGTTGTCATTTCCAACACTTCCGATATGTTTTGTGAAGTAATTTACCTCAGGGATTTTAGAGAGTTCTACATGCTAAATGGCTAAATGGTATGGCAACGAAATTTGTGAAAATGTTAGGGATTGGTATGTAGTATGAGCTAATGTTTAATTGGTGAAAGTGTCTCCAGTGGTTTTTCTGTAAATTACTTTCCCACCTTTTTTGAGCGAGTGCTTGTCAGTGCGTGTCCCGGTACGCGAACCTGCAGCGTTACGGGAGTCCTCCATTTTGTGTTTCGGTAGAATTGAGATACAAGATGGAGGGTAAATAATGTTCAGAACGGGTAGATTGGGGTACTTTAGACGTATCCTGTCCCCCTAAGTTTTCTGAGGGTGGCTGAGGAGGCTCATATATGTTGAGAAAAAAAAATTGAATTTTTCGCGTGGTTAGCTGCCTGTACGCGAACTGGGTAGCGAACCGGGAAGCGAATATAAGTGAAAATAAGTGAAGAAAGGTAAATTCAAAATTTCAAATGAGTAATTTAAGTTAAGGTAGCTCTGAAAAGAGCTTTTGGGTTCTGTGTAAGTTCTAGAAACTTATAAGTAGGAACCAATACACATTCTTAAATTTAGTATGAAAACTCTGTTCCCCTCATCTGAGAAATGCATGCCATCTCCTCTGTAGATATCTTGCATATAGTAACGCAAGTTATTGTTGTAGATGCAGCCCATTCCATGGTCTCTCATGTAAGCTGAAACAGACTTATTTACATGCTTCCTCGATTTCTCAATTTGTGGACAAAATTGATTGGACCACCTCCATTTTTGTCTTTGGCATATATTGGAATATACCAAGGCAGTTTGAGGAAAAAGTGTCATCAATTGCTGAAAGGTGTCTTTTAGGAGCATTTCCAGACCTACCCCAGTCAAAGTGCCCAAATCGTTTCCTCCACAGTGCACTATTATGTGGTCAGGGTTTGGCAAATGCAAAAAGGTTTTCACTAATGGTATCAATTGGTGACATTTCAATCCTCTTCGACCAATCCATTTTATTTCCACATTTTGTAAATTGAGGTTGTGTAAATTTCTGTTATCAGCATACCGGTGAGCCCAGTGGATGCAGCTATGTCCAAGAATCCAGACTGAAAACATGGCTAGAGGAGTTTTTGCTGCAATCAGATGAAGTGTGGGAATGAAATGGCAGTTGAAATAGTGAAGTTTGTTATGAAAATAAATGTGGAGTTTAAGTGCAAATGATTCATTAGCAGTGATTGGTGTATTTCCATTGCTGAAAACAGAAAGTTATGGTGCATGGATGTGTTCTTTGAAAGATGTATTTTGAATGGTTATTTAAAAATGTTGTTATGAAACATTGCAGTGGATTAGCAGGTGTACTGAGAGTTCAGAGTTCATTTGAAATATTGTTGTGTGAACTTGTAAACATGAGAGGTCTGGAAGGCGGTAGTTGCTATGGAAAAGAGGTAGAAAGGGCAGAGGGGGGAAGGGTGTTGATTTGAAAATAGTGAGGGAAGAGTTTTGATTGGCTGACATGAGAGATATGTTTGATGAATATCAGCGTTTCAGTGCCTTTAATGGTTCCAGCCTCTGGAGTGCATACCTTTAATTCTGCTAAAGAATAATTGGTGTGTTTCTGAGTCTGTTTTGAATTTCAAAAAGAATTTGTAAAGGTGAGTTATCGTTTATATATTTTAGATAAAGACTAGTATGCTTTTTTTGCGTAAATAAGAAAGTCAGCTGTGTATTTAAAATGATGTTTTGCGTCAAGTGTTTGCATTCTGCTTTCAAAGCCGACTTTGGATTCTTTTACCAATTGTAATTGTAGATAATGTAAAGTATTAGAACTGACAAGGTGTGTATGTACATTGGAGATGTGCTGTGTTTTCAAATTATGATCAGAAAATCGTTTTTAAGGAAAAGGCATGCTTTAAAAAATTATGAGAAATTATTTACTTGTGATGTGACTTCTGCAATGCGTCGGTTTTACGGAACAGATATATGATGCATTTGTGTTGTTATTGTTACGGTGTATATGTAAAATATGATGCATAAGTGTGTCACGGGCATTGTAAATACTCTCCTATGTGTGCTTAGCAATTTCAAGTCACTTCCCCCGGGTTCAAGGGCCTTGTAAATACGTCCCCATGTGTGTCTGGTCATTTGAAGTCACTTTTCCCGTAGTGCATGGCCCTTGTAAATACGCCCCTATGTGTGCCTTAAAATTTTTTATTTTGATTGTTTGAGTTACATAGCCATGTTAAAAGTTATTGAAAAAAAGGTGCAAGTTCCTTAAAAAACGTTTTCATGTGTATTAGGGCATTTTAAGTCTGTTCTCCACAAATGTAGATGTATTATTGTTTTACATAAAAGGTTTAAAAACTTTTTTTGAAATCAAATGCATGCACACTTAGGGCCCGATGTAGGTGGTCGTTTCAGGCCATTTACCGACCGGTTACGGCCGATTTCGGCCGTTTCCGACCGGTAAATGGCCAATCGGTATGTAGGGGCCTAAATCCAAGGCCACATGTAGGTAAATCTACATTTACAGAATCGGTAAAATTACCGATTTGGTAAAATACTGAATCAGTAATTTTACCGATTCTGTAAATTTCCTATGTAGGGGGGACTCTTCTGAGTCCCAAAGGCCTTAACGAATCGGTATTTTAGCATGAAATCCAACTTCATGGTAAAATACCGATTCCGGTGTCCATGCACATGTGTGCATGCACACCTATGTCATGTGAAAGGCACACCTGCCCTTAGGGCAGGTATGCCTGCCACATGGCACCTGTGCCTGTTTTGAGGGTGTCAGAGGGTGTCAAAGTGACACCCCCTGCACCCTTGTGAATTCTTTAATTACCATTTCGGAAAATACCGAATCGGTAATGCCTAATCATTACTATGGGCTTCAAAGCCCATAGGAATGATTGATTGTTTGAGTTACATAGCCATATTAAAAGAAAATGATGCATAAGTGTTGCACGGGGATCGTAAATACTCTCCTATGTGTGCTTAGCAATTTCAAGTCACTTCCCCCGGGTTCAAGGGCCTTGTAAATACGTCCCCATGTGTGTCTGGTCATTTGAAGTCACTTTCCCCATGGTGCAAGGCTCTTGTAAATACGCCCCCATGTGTGCCTGCAAAATTTTCATTTTGATTGTTTAAGTTACATAGCCATGTTAAAAGTTATTGAAAAAAAGGTGCAAGTATCTTAAAAAAACGTTTTCATGTGTATTAGGGCCTTTTAAGTCAGTTCCTCATGAATGTAGGTGTATAATTGTTTTACATAAAAGGTTTAAAAACTTTTTTTGAAATCAAATGCATGCACACTTAGGGCCCGATGTAGGTGGTCGTTTCAGGCCATTTACCGACCGGTTACGGCCGATTTTGGCCGTTTCCGACCGGTAAATGGCCAATCGGTATGTAGGGGCCTAAATCCAAGGCCACATGTAGATAAATCTACATTTACTGAATCGGTGATATTGTTTTTGATGGTAAAATACCGATTCGTAAAGGCTCTTGGCACTTTGAAGAGTCCCACCTACATATGGGTGGCATGAAATCGGTATATTTACCGATGTTTTATTTTAACGAATCGGTAAAATTACCGATTCGGTAATTTTACCGATCCTGTAATATATTGCCCCGTACATAACTAATTTTGTAAACTGGTCGGTAACGGACGAAAATACAGTTTTTCGGCCGATACCGACCGACCTACATCTGTCTCTTAAAGTTTTAGTGATAGATTTATGATGGTTGTGCGCCTCTTTTGTGTTGCTGTTGCGTCACTTTTATAATGCAGGAGAGATTTACAAGATGCACCATGTTGCAAAACAGTAGCTGTGGGTCGTGGAGGGAGTTACGGTGGGGCAGGTAGGCGGGGAGGGGGAGGGCAGGGTGGAGGTACGTAAACACTGGCATATGGATTATTGCAGGTAAGTACACAATTTAATGTGCGTAAAGTTTAATGTGGGCTTTTTGTTGCAGGGTGGGCAGTCATTTGTATGAAAGCCCTGTAATATTATCGCTATCACAGTTAAATTAAAAATATTTTATTGAATCATTTTTATTGCATTGTTTAATCTAATTCTTACTGGTATTGATTTACTGTTTGGTAATAGTGGTTATAACATTTTTTATTATATTTTACCACAGATTCAACTGCAGATTATTTGGAAATTAGACAATGCCGTCTAAGGATAGAATTCGAAAGGCTACGAAACGTCAAAGACAGCAGTTTACTAAAACCTTGCAGCAGTCCTCTACATTAAAATTACCTCAACGCGCGAAGAGAGCTCCGGGTAAGAGAACGAAATCATTCCTTAGAAACATTTGTAGAAATAAAAGTATAACTACAGAACAAGTTTTAGTCCAGAAAAAGAGAGCCAATTTAAATGGAAATGAAAGGCCCGTCAAAAAAGTTTGTGCTAGAGCAGGAGATAACTCTGTGCATGGCAGTAGAAGGGAAAATATATTCAGGGACATTCGTAGGCGAATGTTCCGCAACAGGGTAATTGTGAATTTGGTAAAACAATTTAAGAAAGGTCAACAGAAAGTGTCATTTTATAAGAAAAAGAAAAATGTAGAGAAAATTATTGATCAGGCTTTCGAAATTAAGTGAAAGTTATTTATTTTGGTAATTAATAGAATTAGGAAACTAAACAAGGTAATCTATGTTTTCAAATCTAATAGTAGATGGAAGAGAGAAGTTAATCGAAGTAATTTTTGTGAAGTTTTCTTAGGAGAATGTATGCATAGTTCAAATAGTGAGGCATTTTTTAATGAGGAGAGTTATTTTCAGGACAATGATTTGGTGCATGCAGTTGACAGCAGTGGTCGAGCATATGAGGTAAAAGATGGTCGTCCGGTTGAAAAAGAAATACTTGTGTCTGCAAATGCAGAAGAGGTGTTAAGTGATGAGGTTTTAGGGAGACGTCCTAAGGGACCAGTGTACACCTGGAAGTGTAGTTCTATTTGCAGTGTGCGACAGGATTCCATCAATTTGCTTTGTGATTTTATACGGACATTTAATAAGAAAAGTTTTAAACAAAAAATAAAGTTGTTGCAAGAATTAGATCCTTGTAGAGTGAGACAAGTGACAGGTTATGACAATTATAAGGTAAGTGTTTAGTACTCTTTACGTTACATGTCTATCAGATTTAAGTTTTATTAGTTCCACTGCTTCATTTCTTTAACCCTTAGTTTCCTGCCTTTGCTACTTCCTTCATTTCTTTTTCTATTACTTATTTATACTACTCTTTTCACTTCTTTTATCAGTCCCTCTTTCAACAGTAACTGTGTGTTACTCCCTCTATTTGTCTGTCTTTTCACATTACTCTCTGTTTATTTGCTCGTTTAAAAATTTTTTAGTTCGCTTCCGGTTCGCGTACCGGAACGCTAACCGGGAAGCGTATCAAAAGAAATAGAGGATGCTAGAGTGCTAAACATTCTAGCAATTTTTTTTAAAAGGGAAGGTAGTTCTGAAAATAACTTTTTTTTAATTATTTTTGATGTTTTATATTTTTTGTGTTTTTTTGGAGGAAGGGGAAACAAAAATGATTCACTTCAAAGGGCTCAACAGGAGCAACAAAAAAAAAAAATTACTTTCTTGGACGTTTTGGACATTGATGATTTTCATATGCTCGATTTATTAGAGTAATACTCCTCTCTCCACATGAAATTAATTTTCCACAAGCTACACATGTCAATCTCATCTGCCCAAAGTTCTTTTGGAGATTTGGGACCGTTTCCCTTGCCTCTGATTCTGGTATTGCTAGGTCATTGGTGGATGTTTTGGCCGGTCGGGGGTTATCCACCAAATCTTTAAGTTGTGCAGCACTATAATTAAGAGGGTGCCACCTCTCCATGTGTCGATGCATGGTGTAATTACCATAGCTATATTTTTTCTCGGTCCCTCTGGAGAGTCTATCGTGGCAGATGAGGCAGGTAACGTACCTGGCATTTACTTTCTTTTCATGAGGAGGAAAAGAAAAAAATTGCCAGATAAAATTTACTTTAACATGGGACGTCCTTGGCATTTCTTTCAAAAACCCCCTTGTCCCTTGCTCCTGTTCCTCGTCTTCCTCTTCTTCTTCCTCTTGTTGGAAGATGACCTTGCTAGTTGGTCCTCTCTTCTTTGGTGGTGGTGGAGGTGGTGGGGATCCACCAGCTGCAGCTAATACAAATGCCATGTCTATACAAGCAAAAACAGGTCTTTCTCTCATAAAAATGAAAGTCGGAGTGAGGAAAAAAAGTGGGACTTTCATCATTTGGGGAAAAAAAATGTTCTAAACCAATGAAAAGTGTTTATTTTACGTCATATGATCAAGCGTTCCATCATTAGGAAACTAAAAGTAAAATGAACCAATGAAAAGTTTTATGAAGTAGTCACATGACCTGTTATGCTTACGTTACGCGTTCCGCGCTGCGCCTCGGATCGTTTCCGGGGCTTTGCGTTTCGGGCCTTGGTTCGCGTTCCAGAACGCTTCCGGGTGCGCTAACGCAGCACGTCATAAGGGGCATTACGTAGTAACGCGATACGTTGCGTTTACGCGACGCGTCACGATGTGGCTTTCTAACACGGTACTTGCACTAACGGAACGTTTACCGGTTCGCGGACCGGCAGCGAAACAAGAAAATATAATTTAAAATAGAATATAAATTGAATTTAAAAAATAAAAGACAAAAATATATAAAATATATTTGTGAATTAGAATAAGAATATATTTTACAGCTATAGATATTAGCTTTTACAAAACCTTGAAAATTCACTGAAAAAACCATAGGTTATAGACCATATATAGTTAGGGATTAGCATTTACAAAACCTTAATTTACTTTGACAAAACCGTAGAAATTCGCATATATAGTTAGTTGCAATAACTATATATCGCGCACCCGCAATCCACTGCTGATGATGTCACATATTACATCATTCATGACATGGTCAGTGACATCACTGATGACATCACTGATGACATTATCCAGTGACTGTATGTTTCTGTAAAGTTAAAATATGTCTTACATATTAAAGAATGAGTGGATGTATAAGTGTCTGGATGAAGCATTTAGTAGGTTCATGACTGACTGTATGAGAGAGTGATTAAATGAGTCTCACTGAGTGCATGGGTTAGTGACTAAACTGTCTTAATTTGTGCACCATTATATCTGTTCTGTAAACTGCTGCATGTGTTGATCAGTAGCTATATGTGTAACTATATGGGTTATTGATTGGTTGCCCAAGTATTTGTATGGGAGACTGAGTGTGTGTGTGGGTGGCTGGGAGGTGTGTGACTCTGTGCATAGATGTATGAGCAGTTGATTCACTAGATGTATGGGTTCAAAAGTGCATGTGGAAACAGCTGTATGGGCGGTTGACTGTGTGCATGAGTGTATTGGTGAGTGAATGGATATCTCAGTGCTACATGTCAAAGTAAGTACATATGTAAAACACAGTACATGTGAGAGTTGACATATATAAATAACTGTGCATAAGAGCCAGTGAATGTGTGAGTGGCTGTATGAATCATTGTGAACTTGTATCAGGGATTGTATAAGAGAGTAAATATGTGTTAGTATATGTTTGATTAAGTAAGGTGTGTATAACTGTATAGTTGAGGAAATAGAGGTGTGATTGATTCTTTGCATGACTGACTAGGTGTGTGAGTAACTCCATGGATGAGTGACAGTCTGTGAGTGTCTGTTTACACTGATTGTATCTAAGGTTATATTAGAGTCTGAAGAGGTTCATCGTATTATCACATGAATGATATCATCAGTGATGTGATCAGTAATGTCAAATGAGATGTCATCAGTGATGTCATCAGTGTTATCATTTGAGATGACATCAGTGATGTCATCAGTGATGTCATTTGAGATGTCATCAGTGATGTCATCAGTGATGTCACTGACCATGTCATGAATGATGTAATATGTGACATCATCAGCAGTGGATTGCGGGTGCGCGATATCTAGTTATTGCAACTAACTATATATGCGAATTTCTATGGTTTTGTGCGAGTAAATTAAGGTTTTGTAAATGCTAATCCCTAACTATATATGGTCTATAACCTATGTTTTTTTCAGTGAATTTTCAAGGTTTTGTAAATGCTAATTCCTAACTATATATGGTCTATAACCTATGGTTTTTTCAGTGAATATATATATATATATATATATATATATATATATATATATATATATATATATATATATATATATATATATATATATATTACCTACTGGCAATAGCCAGTAGGTATATATAGTTAGGATAAATTCCCTATGGGACTTTTGAAAATTCTATGTCTAATAACTTTGGCGTTTGTGGATGGAATCGGCTGAAATTTTCAGGAAAATGGCACATTTTGTTTCTGAGCAGCTCCTGAAAATTTGGTGGGGTTTCGTCAAGGGGGGGCTGAGAAAAAAGGGGGGTCCCAAAACGCGTTTTTTGCATTGAGTTTTCCATAGGGCGGTTGGACTCACTTTTAGCTCGAACGGCTGAATGGATTTGCACGAAACTTGGCAAAATTGTAGGGACTGTTAGCCCGATGTGCCTTTGCTAGGTCTCAATATATGTGCTCCAGTAGTTTTTGAGAAATTAACGTTTAAATCAAGATATATATCTGTAACAGCGCTCCGGGCAGCGATCCGGTCCGCTTACTTTTCGCTTATCGGAACTTTGCGCGCAGAAAGCTGATTGGCTCTCCGGTGTCTGTCAACATTCTAAACAGTCCGGAGCGGCCGCCATCTTGTCTCTCGGTAGGATCGAGAGAGAAGAAGAGGTGAAAAACGAAAGGGGAATTTAATGAAAGGGGGCAAGGTATCCCCCTCTTGACCCCCTAGGAATGTTGTTGGGGTTATTAAAGGGTCCCGTGGGGAAAATTAAAAAAAAAATGATTTTTCACGGTAGAAGCGCTTCCCGGGCCGCGAACTGGGCTGCAAACTGGTAGCGAAACGGGAATTCGCCATTTTGTGCTTCGTTAATTAAATTACTAGGTATAAGGGGGTGCGGGAGACGTATCCTAATCCCCTATATTTCCTGAGGGTGGCTGAGGAGGCTCATATATGTTGATACATCTCTTCCAGCGGCTGTGCGTGAGCTTTTTTTTTTTTTGCTGCGTGACAGTCCGGAGCGGCCGCCATCTTATCTCTCGGTAGGATCGAGAGAGAAGAAGAGGTGAAAAACGAATGGGGAATTTAATGAAAGGGGGCAAGGTATCCCCCTCTTGACCCCCTAGGATTGTTGTTGGGGTTTAAAAAATTATTTTTCACGGTAGAAGCGTTTCCCGGGCCGCGAACTGGTAGCGAAACAGGAATTCGCCATTTTGTACTTCGTTTTAATTGTTTAGAGACAAAAATTATCGCCGCACATCGGCCACAATGCATGAATATCGTTGAAAAGTCAGCGATATTCATGCATTATCCAGCAAATGCTCTTAGCCGTGTTATCCACCTTCCATTGGATAACATGGCTAAAAACTGCTCTGTGCGTGTTTTTTTTTTTTTTTTTTTGCTGCGTGACGTTTGTTAACGTTCGATTCGATGGAAATCAGGAAGTGGTGACCACCATTTTGTCACTGCGAGTAAATATTTTGTTATAAATGAATCCTTATTGATAAACATTGTCTGCGCCATCTTGCGTTTTGTCCAATGCCACAATTTTGTCGTGCACGGCTGCCATTTTAGATGCCTTGACCAGGGCCACTCTCTGCACGCCGCCGATTCTCAGCATGGCTCCCCACCCTCGCACGCATCTCCCCCACGCAATGGTCACCCCCGCTCTCTCTCTCATGCATGGGCCATATACTTCCCCCCATCTGCGCTGCTCTTGTCTGAGAATCACACCCTGTGCCTGCCCGACACCTCCCTTTCACCCTATTCACTACCGCACCCTCTGACACTCCTCTTCCTCTGTGTCCGATTGTCCAGGCCGGACCTAGGCTATCACCTAGCCCTGCGAATGTAGTTTATGACCCCAGCTGTAGAGTATCCAGACATGCCAACCCTCCCGATTCAGGCGTGAGACTACTGATTTCAGTGCTAGTCTTTCGCTTCCCGATTCCTGCAAGGAAAAACCCGGGGGCATATTACCAACAACTAGCGGTAAACATGGCTCCCCACCCTCGCACGCATCTCCCCCACGCAATGGTCACCCCCGCTCTCTCTCTCATGCATGGGCCATATACTTCCCCCCATCTGCGCTGCTCTTGTCTGAGAATCACACCCTGTGCCTGCCCGACACCTCCCTTTCACCCTATTCACTACCGCACCCTCTGACACTCCTCTTCCTCTGTGTCCGATTGTCCAGGCCGGACCTAGGCTATCACCTAGCCCTGCGAATGTAGTTTATGGCCCCAGCTGTAGAGTATCCAGACATGCCAACCCTCCCGATTCAGGCGTGAGACTACTGATTTCAGTGCTAGTCTTTCGCTTCCCGATTCCTGCAAGGAAAAACCCGGGGGCATATTACCAACAACTAGCGGTAATTTTGTCTCTAACTTGTTTAGAGACAAAAATTATCACCGCACATCGGCGAATTTTATCGTACATAAACCTTGCTATTAGCAAGGTTTATCGCAAATGCGATAAAAAACGGCCGCAATGCATGAATATCGTTGAAAAGTCAGCGATATTCATGCATTATCCAGCAAATGCTATTAGCCATGTTATCCACTTCACATTGAACAAGCGCATGGTCTTTTAAAGATTTGTGAAGTACTCGGGGCGGCGGTGTGTGTGTGCCCTCTTTCAGGAGCGGGCGGGGGGGGCACTGCCAGCAATTTGCAGGCCAGGCAGTGTTCAACACGTGCATCACCCTTTCTCTGCCTGCTATTGCGCTCCATGCTTCGGAAAGGTAAGAAAAAGAACGTGCATTTGAGTTTGAAATGTCCGATCTTGTAGCAGTACACTTGCAAAGCCCACACATGACAATAACCCGATTCAAGGCCCCATTCACCCGATTTTTTAAAAAAATATAGTACTCCAAGACAGTTACATTTTAAAACTTTATTAACATTTAAATATAACGAACGCAACAAAAACTGTAAATATATTTAACCATTTTTTGAAATTAACCAGAACTATAACGATAACAACAACAATAATATAACTTTTATGCCTAAATTACGCAAACATTTAGCTAATCTGCTAAAGGGGGGAGTCGCAATTTCTTTACAATAATCAATAATGAAAAATCCACATCAATAGGGTTGCCCGTTTTCTCGATGCAGCACTATAGTGCAATATACACAGCACCTGGGGTGTCAAGAGTGAACAGGTCTTTCTTTGTTCCTTAAGATGTTATCTCCGAGAATGCTGATGCATTGGTGTCTGTACACTTCTTTGTCAATTCTGTCAAGATGATAACTGCTTTATAAACAGACGATATCTTTGTTTAGTCATTAGTGTTAAGTGTGTCTGAAACTACAGTGCCCTTCTGTTTTTTTTCTTCAGGCTCTACAGAGTTTTGTGTGTTGTTCTTTTGAGCGACAATTATTCCAGAGGTTTCAGGTTCACTTGTTTTGTCCTGCAGTGAGTTAACAGCTTTAGAGAGTTCATGTTTATTTGCTATGTCCTGCTGTTCGTGAACTGCTTCAGAGACGTCAGCCTCATTTTTTATGTTTCAGTAGGTCCTGGACCTGCCCGGCCGCGCCCAAAATGGCGCCGGTGTAAATGGGACTCGTAACTGCTTGTTCTGTACTGGTTGCCCAACCTTGATATCACGAGATACATATGCAGTTTTGAAGCACATGGCGGAGGCTTGTCTGCTGTAGTGGGGCGCCCCTTTATCGTTTCAGTCGCCATTCCGCCCGCTTTTGCTACACTGTGCCTTTTCCGCCATTCACCTGTTTAGCGCCCGCTCTTACGGCTACAGCGTCTCGCTCACCATGTAGTTGAGTTGCTCCCACTCTTGCGGTGCAGCGATAGGCGGCTGCCACAGGACTCTTAAAATGGCGGCCGGCTCTTCGGATTTGGGCCTGGTCCAGTAAAATGGCCCTGGGACACCTTGGAACTCGGACGCTTGTCTGCCAGGGCTTGGGTTCCATTCTCGAAAGCGTCCCCTCAGCCTTGAAGATTGTACAAAAGTCTTGGGGGCCCTCGACTCCCGCGGCCTTCCGGTGGGGAGCGGCTGCCATGATTGCTTGCGGAATGGCCACGACGGAGCTACGAGATGGTGGTGCTCTCATGGTGACGGCAGCTTCAGTCTGAAACATCCAGAAACAAGGTGGGGCTTTCATCGTTTGGGGAAAAAAAAATGTTTTAATCCAATGAAAAGTGTTATTTTTAGGTCACATGACCTAGTCTTACATAATTAGGAAAAGAAAAGTAAAATGAACCAATGAAAAGTTTTATTAACAAGTCACATGACCTGTTATGCTTACGTTACGCGCTGCGCAGCGCTCTGGATCGTTTCCGGGAAGCTGCGCCTTGCGCACCAGAGCACTTCCGGGTGCGCTAACGCGTCGCGTCATATGACGCATTACGCGACAATGCAGGTGCAGAATATAGTCAAAATGTCTCCACCAACCAGCGGTCGGAATACAACCGCTTTCAGCAGTCCAAAAAGTTCGGTCAAATCTTAAGAGCGGGAGCAACTCAACTACATGGTGAGCGAGACGTTGTAGTCGCAAGAGCGAGCGGTAAACAGCTGAATGGCGGAAGAGGCACAGAGTACCAAAAGCGGGCGGAATGGCAACTAAAACGGTAAAGGGGCGCCCTACGACAGCGTGTCTTCAGGTGAAACGGATTGTGGGACAAGGTCCAGAATGAAAGATTCTTCAAAAGGGAAAAAATTCCGCCGGACCCCGGGAGCCGGCCGCCTATGCCGGGGGCGATCTCAGGCCTCACCAGGGCAACACGACTTGGGGAGGGGGCAGGAGCCAAGCGCCCCCTCTCAGTCCGCGCCATCTCACCGCCCCTCGGGGGCCTCCGTCAAGCGGTTTAGGGAGGCACTGTATCACATTGTTTTCCAATGCAGTCAGGTCCACAAATGGACCCCACTTACTTTGAATAGTGAAGCTGCAGCAGGTGCAAATAAGGTTTAAACAGTGTTACAAGAGCTGCTTAGAACTCTGAAGTATGACAACCAGGACTTATGCCATGTATGTAAGGCAGTGACATGGAAGCAAGTCAGGGACAAAAAGCATGAACGAACATTCACGTATGAAAATCTTATTTGGAGAAGGGGTAGAATCCAAACGCCCCCTGCCAGTTCGCGCCAGTACACCATATGTGGAAAATCTGAAGACATCATTCTACAAACTCTCAACGCTTGTTATCAGTGCATGAGTTTCATGCTCGATCGATTGAGCTAGCCGGATCGGGTAATAAAAAGTATAAAATAGTTATGTAAATAGTTATTTAATAAAATGTTTTACTCTGTTTCTTTGCTGGTGTGTTGTGTATATTTATAATATTTGCATAGGGTTTGCCGTTATTTTGGGCGGTGTGGGTGGCGGAGTCGAGCTGTCTTGCAGCCCTCATGGTGTGGAGCTCAGTTCATCTCACTATTTTCGTATTTCTCAAGAAGGGTTGTTCCTAATGTTTCTATTTTAGCGAGGTCAAAAAGAGATCCAATTAGTGGCCTACTGATTTTGCTCGATTACTTTTATTTTTTTACACGATTTTTCACTATCTGCAAAGACTAAACAGAGTATTGCGACTTTGTGCTTGTTTGTAAATAGAGAATGATCCAAAGAGAACCAATTCTAAAACAGTAAATGCTTGGACAACAATCAATCAAATGGAGAGACAAGGAGGTACGACGGATTACAACGGGGGTAAAGGCCTGCGTTAACTACCCTTCTGTATCTGCAAAGAGAGAGTACTACTAAGGCAAAAGAGGGGAGGGGGGGGGCAGCGTTCAAAGCACATCAGCGTGCATAAATACGAAAATGTTTTTATCTATCACGTACTTGACATTTTAAAGCTTTTCATATTTGCTATTAAAAAACCAATGAAATTCACAGAAAAAACCATAGGTTATAGTGGATATATAGTTAGGAATTTGCATTTACAAAACCTTGAAAATTCAATGAAAAAACCATAGGTTATAGGCCATATATAGTTAGGAATTAGCATTTACAAAACCTTATTTTACTCGCATAAAACCATTGAAATTCCATATATAGTTAGCTAACTATAAGCGCTAACTATATATCGCGCACCCGCAATCCACTGCTGATGATGTCACATATTACATCATTCATGACATGGTCAGTGACATCACTGATGACATCACTGATGACATCTCAAATGACATCACTGATGACAACTCAAATGATATCAATGATGACATCTCAAATGACATCACTGATGACAACTCAAATGACATCACTGATGACATCTCATTTGTCATCACTGATCACATCACTCATGTGATAATACAATGAACCTCTTCAGACTCTAATATAACCTTACATACACTCAGTATAAACAGACACTCACAGACAGTCACTCATCCATGGAGTTACTCACACACCTAGTCAGTCATGCAAAGAATCAATCACACCTCCATTTCCTCAACTATATAGTTATACACATCTTACTTATTCAAACATATAATAACACATATTTACTCTCTTATATAATCCCTGATACAAGCTCACAGTGATCGATACAGCCACTCACACATTCACTGGCTCTTATGTTCAGTTATTTATATATCTCAACTCTCACATGTATTGTGTTTTACATACGTACTTACTTGCACATGTAGCAATGAGAAATCCATTCACTCACCAACACACCCATGCACAGTCAACCGCCCATATAGTTGTTTCCACATGCACTCTTGAACTCATACTCCTAGTGAATCAACTGCTTACACATCTATGCACAGAGTCACGCACCTCCCAGCCACCCACACACACACTCAGCCTCCCATTCAAATATTTGGGCAACCAATCAATAACCCATATGGCCACTCTTATAGCTACTGATCAACACATGCAGCAGCTTACACAACATCAAACATACTGATGCACGAATTAAGACAGTTTAGTCACTAACCCATGTACTCAGTGAGACACATTTAATCACTCACTCATACAGTCAGTCATGCACCTACTAAATTCTTCATCCAGACACTTATACATCCACTCATTCTTCAATATGTGAAACATATTTAAACTTTACAGACACATACAATCACTGGATGTTGTGATCAGTGATGTCATCAGTGATGTCACTGACCATGTCATGAATGATGTAATATGTGACATCATCAGCAGTGGATTGCGGGTGCGCGATATATAGTTAGCGCTTATAGTTAGCTAACTATATATGGAATTTCAATGGTTTTATGCGAGTAAAATAAGGTTTTGTAAATGCTAATTCCTAACTATATATGGCCTATAACCTATGGTTTTTTCATTGAATATATATATATATATATATATAGACCATATAAAGTTAGGGATTAGCCTTTTCAAAACCTTATTTTACTCACACAAAACCATTGAAATTTCATATATAGTTAGTTGCACTAACTATATATCGCGCACCCGCAATCCACTGCTGATGATGTCACATATTACATCATTCATGACATGGTTAGTGACATCACTGATGACATCACTGATGACATCTCAAATGACATCACTGATGACATCTCAAATGACATCACTGATGACATCACTGATGACATCTCAAATGACATCACTGATGACATCACTGATGACCACATCCAGTGACTGTATGTTTCTGTAAAGTTAAAATATGTCTTTCATATTGAAGAATGAGTGGATGTATAAGTGTCTGGAAGAAGGATTTAGTAGGTGCATGACTGACTGTATGGGAGAATGATTAAATGTGTCTTACTGAGTGCATGGGTTAGTGACTAAACTGTCTTAATTTGTGCATCATTATATCTGTTGTTCTACAAACTGTTGTTCTACAAAACCTAGGGTTTTTTCAGTGAATTTTCAAGGTTTTGTAAATGCTAATTCCTAACTATATATGGTCTATAACCTATGGTTTTTTATGTGAATATATATATATATTACCTACTGGCGTCTCGCCAGTAGGTATATATAGTTAGGATTTTTTCCCTATGGGATTTCTGAAAATTCTATGCCTAATAACTTTGGCGTTTGTGGACGGAATCGGCTGAAATTTTCAGGAAAATGGCACATTTTGTTTCTGAGCAGCCCCTAAAAATTTGGGGGGGTTTCGTCAAGGGGGGCCTGAGAAAAAAGGGGGGTCCCAAAACGCGTTTTTCCCATTCATTTTTCCATAGGGCGGTTGGACTCACTTTTAGCTCGAACGGCTGAATGGATTTGCACGAAACTTGGCAAAATTGTAGGGACTGTTAGCCCGATGTGCCTTTGCTAGGTCTCAATATATGTGCTCCAGTAGTTTTTGAGAAATTAACGTTCAAAACAAGATATATATCTGTAACAGCGCTCCGGGCAGCGATCCGGTCCGCTTACTTTTCGCTTATCGGAACTTTGCGCGCAGAAAGCTGATTGGCTCTCCGGTGTCTGTCAACATTCTAAACAGTCCGGAGCGGCCGCCATCTTATCTCTCGGTAGGATCGAGAGAGAAGAAGAGGTGAAAAACGAAGGGGGAATTTATTGAAAGGGGGCAAGGTATACCCCTCTTGACCCCCTAGGATTGTTGTTGGGGTTATTAAAGGGTCCCGTGGGGAAAATAAAAAAAAATATATTTTTCACGGTAGAAGCGTTTCCCGGGCCGCGAACTGGGCCTCAAACTGGTAGCGAAACGGGAATTCGCCATTTTGTGCTTCGTTTTAATTGTTTAGAGACAAAAATTATCGCCGCACATCGGCCACAATGCATGAATATCGTTGAAAAGTCCGCGATATTCATGCATTATCTAGCATATGCTCTTAGCCATGTTATCCACCTTCCATTGGATAACAGAAAGCTGATTGGCTCTCCGGTGTCTGTCAACATTCTAAATAGTCCGGAGCGGCCGCCATCTTATCTCTCGGTAGGATCGAGAGAGAAGAAGAGGTGAAAAACGAAGGGGGAATTTATTGAAAGGGGGCAAGGTATACCCCTCTTGACCCCCTAGGATTGTTGTTTGGGTTATTAAAGGGTCCCGTGGGGAAAATAAAAAAAAAATTATTTTTCACGGTAGAAGCGTTTCCCGGGCCGCGAACTGGGCCGCAAACTGGTAGCGAAACGGGAATTCGCCATTTTGTGCTTCGTTTTAATTGTTTAGAGACAAAAATTATCGCCGCACATCGGCCACAATGCATGAATATCGTTGAAAAGCCAGCGATATTCATGCATTATCCAGCAAATGCTCTTAGCCATGTTATCCACCTTCTATTGGATAACAGAAAGCTGATTGGCTATCCGGTGTCTGTCAACATTCTAAATAGTCCGGAGCGGCCGCCATCTTATCTCTCGGTAGGATCGAGAGAGAAGAAGAGGTGAAAAACGAAGGGGGAATTTATTGAAAGGGGGCAAGGTATACCCCTCTTGACCCCCTAGGAATGTTGTTGGAGTTATTAAAGGGTCCCGTGGGGAAAATAAAAAAAAATTGATTTTTCACGGTAGAAGCGCTTCACGGGCCGCAAACTGGGCCGCAAACTGGTAGTGAAACGGGAATTTGCCATTTTGTGCTTCGTTTTAATTGTTTAGAGACAAAAATTATCGCCGCACATCGGCCACAATGCATGAATATCGCTGAAAAGTCAGCGATATTCATGCATTATCCAGCAAATGCTCTTAGCCATGTTATCCACCTTCCATTGGATAACATGGCTAAAAACCGCTCTGTGCGTGAGCTTTTTTTTTTTTTTTTTGCTGCGTGACGTTTGTTAACGTTCGATTCGATGGAAATCAGGAAGTGTTGAACACCATTTTGTCACTGCGAGTAAATATTTTGTTATAAATGAATCCTTATTGATAAACATTGTCTGCGCCATCTTGCGTTTTTGTCCAATGCCACAATTTTGTCGTGCACGGCAGCCATTTTAGATGCCTTGACCAGGGCCACTCTCTGCACGCCGTCGATTCTCAGCATGGCTCCCCACCCTCGCACGCATCTCCCCCACGCAATGGTCACCCCCGCTCTCTCTCTCATGCATGGGCCATATACTTCCCCCATCTGTTTGCTCTTCTCTGAGAATCACACCCTGTGCCCGTTCGACACCTCCCTTTCACCCTATTCACTATCGCACCCTCTGACACTTCTCTTCCTCTGTGTCCGATTGTCCAGGCCGGACCTAGGCTATCACCTAGCCCTGCGGATGTAGTCTATGGCTCCAGCTGTAGAGTATCCAGACATGGCAACCCTCCCGATTCAGGTGTGAGACTACTGATTTCAGTGCTAGTCTTTCGCTTCCCGATTCCTGCAAGGAAAAACCCGGGGGCATATTTCCAACATCTAGCGGTAATTTTTGTCTCTAACTTGTTTAGAGACAATAATTATCGCCGCACTTCGGCGAATTTTATCGCACATAAACCTTGCTATTAGCAAGGTTTATCGCAAATGCGATAAAAAACGGCCGCAATGCATGAATATCGCTGAAAAGTCAGCGATATTCATGCATTAGTCAGCAAATGCTCTTAGCCATGTTATCCACTTCCCATTGAACAAGCGCATGGTCTTTTAAAGATTTGTGAAGTACTCGGGGCGGCGGTGTGTGTGTGTCCTCTTTCAGGAGCGGGCGGGGGGGCATTGGCAGCAATTTGCAGGCCAGGCAGTGTTCAACACGTGCATCACCTTTTCTCTGCCTGCTATTGCGCTCCATGCTTCGGAAAGGTAAGAAAAAGAACGTGCATTTGAGTTTGAAATGTCCGATCTTGTAGTAGTACACTTGCAAAGCCCACACATGACAATAACCCGATTCAAGGCCCCATTCACCCGATTTTTAAAAAAAATATAGTACTCCAAGACAGTTACATTTTAAAACTTTATTAATATTTAAATATAACGAACGCAACAAAAACTGTAAATATATTTAACCATTTTTTGAAATTAACCAGAACTATAACGATAACAACAACAACAACAATAATATAACTTTTATGCCTAAATTACGCAAACATTTAGCTAATCTGCTAAAGGGGGGAGTCGCCATTTCTTTACAATAATCAATAATGAAAAATCCACATCAATAGGGTTGCCCGTTTTCTCGATGCAGCACTATAGTGCAATATACACAGCACCTGGGGTGTCAAGAGTGAACAGGTCTTTCTTTGTTCCTTAAGATTCACCGAGAATGCTGATGCATTGGTGTCTGTACACTTCTTTGTCAATTCTGTCAAGATGATAACTGCTTTATAAACAGACGATATCTTTGTTTCGTCATTAGTGTTAAGTGTGTCTGAAACTACAGTGCCCTTCTGTTTTTTTTTCTTCAGGCTCTACAGAGTTTTGTGTGTTGTTCTTTTGAGCGACAATTATTCCAGAGGTTTCAGGTTCACTTGTTTTGTTCTGCAGTGAGTTAACAGCTTTAGAGAGTTCATGTTTATTTGCTATGTCCTGCTGTTCGTGAACTGCTTCAGAGACGTCAGGCTCATTTTTTATGTTTCAGTAGATCCTGGACCTGCCCGGCCGCGCCCAAAATGGCGCCGGTGTAAATGGGACTCGTAACTGCTTGTTCTGTACTGGTTGCCCAACCTTGATATCACGAGATACATATGCAGTTTTGAAGCACATGGCGGAGGCTTGTCTGCTGTAGTGGGGCGCCCCTTTATCGTTTCAGTCGCCATTCCGCCCGCTTTTGCTACACTGTGCCTCATCCGCCATTCAGCTGTTTACTGCCCGCTCTTACGGCTACAGCGTCTCGCTCACCATGTAGTTGAGTTGTTCCCACTCTTGCGGTGCAGCGGTAGGCGGCTGCCACAGGACTCTTAAAATGGCGGCCGGCTCTTCGGATTTGGGCCTGGTCCAGTAAAATGGCCCTGGGACACCTTGGAACTCGGACGCTTGTCTGCCAGGGCTTGGGTTCCATTCTCGAAAGCGTCCCCTCAGCCTTGAAGATTGTACAAAAGTCTTGGGGGCCCTCGACTCCCGCAGGCTTCCGGTGGGGAGCGGCTGCCATGATTGCTTGCGGAATGGCCACGACGGAGCTACGAGATGGTGGTCCTCTCATGGTGACGCCAGCTTCAGTCTGAAACATCCAGAAACAAGGTGGGGCTTTCATCGTTTGGGGAAAAAAAATGTTTTAATCCAATGAAAAGTGTTATTTTTAGGTCACATGACCTAGTCTTACATAATTAGGAAAAGAAAAGTAAAATGAACCAATGAAAAGTTTTATTAACAAGTCACATGACCTGTTATGCTTACGTTACGCGCTGCGCGGCGCGCTCTGGATCGTTTCCGGGAAGCTGCGCCATGCGCACCGGAGCACTTCCGGGTGCGCTAACGCGTCGCGTCATATGACGCATTACGCGACAATGCAGGTGCCGAATATAGTCAAAATGTCTCCACCAACCAGCGGTCGGAATTCCACCGCTTTCAGCAGTCCAAAAAGTTCGGTCAAATCTTAAGAGCGGGAGCAACTCAACTACATGGTGAGCGAGACGTTGTAGTCGCAAGAGCGAGCGGTAAACAGTTGAATGGCGGAAGAGGCACAGAGTACCAAAAGCGGGCGGAATGGCAACTAAAACGGTAAAGGGGCGCCCTACGACAGCGTGTCTTCAGGTGAAACGGATTGTGGGACAAGGTCCAGAATGAAAGATTCTTAAAAAGGGAAAAAATTCCGCCGGACCCCGGGAGCCAGCCGCCTATGCCGGGGGCGATCTCAGGCCTCACCAGGGCAACACGACTTGGGGAGGGGGCAGGAGCCAAGCGCCCCCTCTCAGTCCGCGCCATCTCACCGCCCCTCGGGGGCCTCCGTCAAGCGGTTTAGGGAGGCACCGTATCACATTGTTTTCCAATGCAGTCAGGTCCACAAATGGACCCCACTTACTTTGAATAGTGCAGCTGCAGCAGGTGCAAATAAGGTTTAAACAGTGTTACAAGAACTGCTTAGAATTCTGAAGTATGGCACTCAATAACCAAGACTTATGCCATTTATGTAAGGCAGTGACATGGAAGCAACTCAGGGACAAAAAGCATGAACGAACATTCACGTATGAAAATCTTATTTGGAGAAGGGGTAGAATCCAAACGCCCCCTGCCAGTTCGCGCCACTACACCGTATGTGGAAAATCTGAAGCCATCATTCTACAAACTCTCAACGCTTGTTATCAGTGCATGAGTTTCATGCTCGATCGATTGAGCTAGCCGGATCGGGCAATAAAAAGTATAAAATAGTTATGTAAATAGTTATTTAATAAAATGTTTTACTCTGTTTCTTTGCTGGTGTGTTGTGTATATTTATAATATTTGCATAGGGTTTGTCGTTATTTTGGGCGGTGTGGGTGGTGGAGTCGAGCTGTTTTGCAGCCCTCATGGTGTGGAGCTCAGTTCATTTCACTATTTTCGTATTTCTCATGAAGGGTTATTCCTAATGTTTGTATTTTACCGAGGTCAAAAAGAGATCGAATTAGTGGTCTACTGATTTTGCTCGATTACTTTTATTTTTTTTCACGATTTTTCACTATCTGCAAAGACTAAACAGAGTATTGCGACTTTGTGCTTGTTTGTAAATAGAGAATGATCCAAAGAGAACCAATTGTAAAACAGTAAATGCTTGGATAATAATCAATCAAATGGAGAGACAAGCAGGTACGACGGATTACAACAGGGGTAAAGGTCTGCGTTAACTACCGTTCACTATCTGCAAAGAGAGAGTACTACTAAGAGAAAAGAGGGGAGTGGGGAGGGGGGGCAGCGTTTAAAGCACATCAGCGTGCATAAACACGAAAACATTTTTACCTATCACGTACTTGACATTTGACAGCTTTTGATGTTTGCTATTAAAAAACCATTGAAATTCACAGAAAAAAACCATAGGTTATACTCCATATATAGTTAGGAATTTGCATTTACAAAACCTTGAAAATTCAATGAAAAAACCATTGGTTTTAGGCCATATATAGTTAGGGATTTGCATTTAGAAAACCTTATTTTACTCGCATAAAACCATTGAAATTCCATATATAGTTATAAGCGCTAACTATATATCGCGCACCCGCAATCCACTGCTGATGATGTCACATATTACATCATTCATGACATGGTTAGTGACATCACTGATGACATCACTGATGACATCTCAAATGACATCACTGATGACATCACTGATAACATCTCATTTGACATGACTGATCACATCACTGATGATATCATTCATGTGATAATACCATGAACCTCTTCAGACTCTAATATAACCTTAGATACAATCAGTGTAAACAGACAGTCACTCATCCATGGAGTTACTCACACACGTAGTCAGTTATGCCAAAAATCAATCACACCTCCATTTTCTCAACTATACAGTTATACACACCTTACTTATTCAAACATATACTAACACATATTTACTTTACTCTCTTATACAATCTCTGATACATGTTCACAATGATCCATACAGCCACTCACACATTCACTGGCTCTTATGCACAGTTATTTATAGATGTCAACTCTCACATGTACTGTGTTTTACATATGTACTTAATTTGACATGTAGCACTGAGATATCCATTCACTCACTAATACACTCATGCACAGTCAACCGCCCATACAGCTGTTTGCACATGCACTTTTGAATCTATACATATAGTGAATCAACTACTCACACATCTATGTACAGAGTCACACACCTTCCAGCCACCCATACACACACACTCAGTTTCCCATACAAATACTTGGACAACCAATCAATAACCCATACAGTTACTCATATAGCTACTGATCAACATATGCAGCAGTTTGTAGAACAACAGATATAATGATGCACAAATTAAAACAGTTTAGTCACTAACCCATGCACTCAGTGAGACACATTTAATCACTCACTCAATCAGTCAGTCAGTCATGCACCTAGTAAATCCTTCATCCAGACACTTATATATCCACTCATTCTTCAATATGTAAAACATATTTTAACTTTACAGAAACATACAGTCACTGGATGTTGTAATCAGTGATGTCATCAGTGATGTCATTTGAGATGTCATCAGTGATGTCATCAGTGATGTCACTAACCATGTCATGAATGATGTAATATGTGACATCATCAGCAGTGGATTGCGGGTGCGCGATATATAGTTAGCGCTTATAACTATATATGGAATTTCAATGGTTTTATGCGAGTAAAATAAGGTTTTCTAAATGCAAATCCCTAACTATATATGGCCTAAAACCAATGGTTTTTTCATTGAATATATATATATATATATATATATATATATATATATATATATATATATATATATATATATATATATATATATATATATATATATATATATATTCACTGAAAAAACCATAGGTTTCACACCAGTTATAGTTAGCTGGAAATTTTACTGATATAAAACCATTGAAATTCCCACGTTATAGTTAGTCGGACTCACTATAACTTGCGCGTGCAATGCACTGCTGATGACATCACATATTACATCACTCATAACATGGTCAGTGACATCACTCATGACATCACTGATGACACCATCCAGTGAATATGTGTCTTTCTGAAAAATAAATATTAGTGAGTTATGTTTAAATATTTAAATACATATATTAGTGTTTCACTTTGTGTATAAGTGGCTACATGTGTTGATAAGTAGCTACATGCGTATGTATATGGGTTATTTGATATTTGTATTAGTATTAGTATGAGTGTCTATATGGTTTGGTGGAGGTATTACTTAGCACATAGATGCATGAGTGACTGACTCTTTGTTTGTATGTGTTTTGAAGACAGCATATGTACAGGACTGTATGGGTGGATGAGTGTCTATATGTGTTTGTTAGTGAGTGAATGACTGTCTCACTAGTGTCTTTATCAGTAACTACATATGTTTTAATCTAGTATATATGAATATTGATGTATATAAGTGAGTATATGTGAGAGTAAGAGATTGTAAGATTTCCTGTTTAAATAAGTATGTGTTTCTATAAGTGATTGTTTAAGAGAATAAATATGTGTAATTTTCAATAGAAGTAAGGTGGAAGTGTGTGTATAACTCTATATTCAAATAAATGGTTGTTCAATAGTTTATTTGCACGTGTGAATATGTGTGTGAGTAACTTTTGGATGAATGTCGGTGTGTAACAGAATGTATAGGTGTATCTCTTCATATGATGAGTGAGTATATGTATGAGTGACTATATAGAACTGTTGGTGAATGAGTGGATGAGTATATAGATAGTGGAAGTACAGAATTGCTTGTTGTAACTGATATAGGTATGTCCATTTTTTAAAAATTTCAGTTTCTATTTTTGAATATGTGTCTCAAGGGTTACTTTACACTGAGAGGAGGTCTGTCACTGTGTCACAAGGATGGTGTCATCAGTGATGTCATGAGTGATGTCACTGACCATGTCATGAGTGATGTAATATGTGATGTCATCAGCAGTGCATTGCACGCGCAAGTTATAGTGAGTCCGACTAACTATAACGTGGGAATTTCAATGGTTTTATATCAGTAAAATTTCCAGCTAACTATAACTGGTGTGAAACCTATGGTTTTTTCAGTGAATTTAATAGGTTTTTTAAATGCTAATTCCTAACTATAACCGGTGTGAAACCCATGGTTTTTTCAGTGAATTTCATAGGTTTTTTTAAATGCTAATTCCTAACTATAACTGGTGTGAAACCTATGTTTTTTCCAGTGAATTTCATAGGTTTTGTTAATGCTAATTCCTAACTATAAGTTTCACTTTATAAATAAGACTGTTAGCACTCTAGTTGTTCTTTTTAACACTCTGGTACATTCTGTCATTGGGCTACAGTTGGGCTACATCTAGTTGAAATTTGGGCTACATTTACAATTTTTGGTCTCTGGTGGCCATCTTTGGGCTACATTGGGCTACTTTGGGCTACATTTGGGCTACATTTTGGCTCTAACATATATTAAGCCCAATGTAGCACAATACATATTTTTCTAAAGTTAATTTTTTTACAAACCACTTCAGAATAGGGCTACCTGTCCCTACAATTATCCCATTTTTTTTTTTTAATTTTTGGGGGGAGCGCTCCCGGAGCGCGCCTCGGGGAGCGCCCCGAAAAGCGTATTTCTGAAAAGCGCCCCGGGGCGCGCTTCGGGGAGCGTCCCGTGAGCGCCAATATCGCAAACGAAAACATGATCGTGACGTATCGCGTAGCCGCGACCGCGTAATACGCACGGCGTAAGCGCACCCGGAAGCACTCGAGCGAATACGATCGTGCAACGTAGGCGTCTGACACGCTTACGCGGCGCGCCTCGGGCCGCGCCCCGAGGCGCGTCGCGTAAGCGCGTCGGTTCATGTGACCAGAAAATAACACTTTTCATTGGTTCATAACAGCTTTGGTTTCATAATGATGAAGCCCATGGTCATGTGACCTGTAAATAACACTTTTCATTGGTTCAATAATTATTTTTTATTAAATTTAGAGAAACCCACCCATTTCTCTCACTATTGATTTGCACTTGGAGAGAGCAAGAGGTGTTTTGTGAATTGTCTACTCATTAATATCCTGATCTACAGCAATGGCTGCAAGGGAGTCATCCAGCAGTGATTCAGATGGATTTGTGCAAGAGGACCCTCCTCACCAGAAAACAAAGAACCACTTCATCTGGAAATTTTATGAGATCCCTGAAGGACAAAAAAAAGTTAATGCTGGAAAAGTAACTTGTAAAATATGTGGCAGTATTTTATCCAGAGGCAATCCTCTAAAAAAATACAGCTTTGGAAATGCCAATTTAATTAGGCATGTCAAAAGAAAACACCCCAACAATTACTCCAGGGAGGGTGTCAGGGAGCTGGCAGAGAAGGCACGGAGAGATGGCAGCAGCACCTCCACTGGTGGAGCAACACCTTCAGGTTCAAGACATGCAAGAATGGTCCCTAACGTCCAGCCGGTATTTGCAGGAATAAAATTTTTATGCAAGGACTGTGACGAACTACTCTGTTACGGGGAGCAGAGCGTTGAACTCATTGCAATAAAGAAACAGGAACACCAATGCTCTCCCCGTCCCTAAATTTTCTCATTTTTTTGCTCCTGTTGAGCATTTTTTGAATCCCTGTTTTTGTTTTTCCCCTGAAAAAAAACCAAAAAAAATATAAAATCGTTTCAAAAAGTATAAAAAAAATATAAAACAACAAAAACAAAAAAAAAGTTCTTTTCAGAACTACCTCCAATTTATAAAAAAATGACACTTTTTTTAAAAAAAAAAGTGTCATTCTTTTTCTCAATTGTACGCTCACCGGTGCGCGTACCAGGCGCTCCCTCGGCGCAAATTTTAAAAAAAAATTTTTTGGGGCCCCGTACGGCTTTTTTATGACCCCCACATCAAACCTAGGGGGTCAGGGGGGGTGTACCCTGCCCCCTTTTGCTCATTTCCCCCTTTGATTTTTACCACCTCAATCCTACCGAGGTACAAGATGGCGGCCGCTGCGGACTGTTTCGAATGTTTACAGACACCCGAGAGCCAATCAGCTTTCCGTACGCAAGTCGCGTGGCGCGCTTTGAGCGCTCCCCTGCGCGCGTACCGGGGCGCGGCTCTAGATATATATATTTTTTTGAACCTAAATTACTCAAAATCCACTTGAGCACATATCTCGAGACATAGCAAGGGCACATCGGACTACCAGTCCCTACAATTTTGACAAATTAGGTGGAAATCCATTCAGCCGTTCGGGCTAAAAGTGACATCGACCGCCCTATGGAAATTAACATGGGGAAAACGCGTTTTGGGACCCCCCTTTTATCTCGGCCCCCGCTTCACGCATCCCCCCCAAACTTTCAGGGAAGGACCGGAGCTCCACGAGGCCATTTTGAGGAAATTTTCAGGCAGATTCGTCAACCGGCGCCAAAGTTATTCCAAATAGAATTTTGAGATTTAACATTGAAAAAAATCCTAACTATAACTACCTACTGGCGACCGCCAGTAGGTAATATATATATATATATATTCACTGAAAAAACCATAGGTTTCACACCAGTTATAGTTAGGAATTAGCATTTAAAAAACCTATTAAATTCACTGAAAAAACCATAGGTTTCACACCAGTTATAGTTAGCTGGAAATTTTACTGATATAAAACCATTGAAATTCCCACGTTATAGTTAGTCGGACTCACTATAACTTGCGCGTGCAATGCACTGCTGATGACATCACATATTACATCACTCATGACATGGTCAGTGACATCACTCATGACACCATCCTTGTGACATAGTGACAGACCTCCTTTCACTATAATGTAACCCTTGAGACACATATTCAAAAATAGAAACTGAAATTTTTAATAAAATGGAGATACCTATATCAGTTACAACAAGCAATTCAGTAATTCCACTATCTATATACACATCCACTCATTCACCAACAGTTCTATATAGTCACTCATACATATACTCACTCATCATATGAAGTGATACACCTATACATCCTGTTACACACCGACATTCATCCAAAAGTTACTCACACACATATTCACACGTGCAAATAAACTATTGAACATCCATTTATTTGAATATAGAGTTATACACACACTTCCACCTTACTTCTATTTAAAATTACACATATTTATTCTCTTAAACAATCACTTATAGAAACACATACTTATTTAAACAGGAACTCTTACAATCTCTTACTCTCACATATACTCACTTATATACATCAATATTCATATATACTAGATTAAAACATATGTAGTTACTGATAAAGACACTAGTGAGACAGTCATTCACTCACTAACAAACACATATAGACACTCATCCACCCATACAGTCCTGTACATATGCTGTCTTCAAAACACATACAAACAAAGAGTCAGTCACTCATGCATCTATGTGCTAAGTAATACCCCCACCAAACCATATAGACACTCATACTGATACTAATAAAAATATCTAATAACCCATATACATACACATGAGTGGATGTGTATTAGATGGTGGTATTACTGAATTGGTTGTTGTAACTGGTATGGGTATATCCACTTTTTTGAAAATATTAGTTTCTATTTTTGAATATGTGTTTCAAGGGTTACATTACACTGAAAGGAGGTCTGTCACTGTGTCACAAGGATGGTGTCATCAGTGATGTCATGAGTGATGTCACTGACCATGTCATGAGTGATGTAATATGTGATGTCATCAGCAGTGCATTGCACGCGCAAGTTATAGTGAGTCCGACTAACTATAACGTGGGAATTTCAATGGTTTTATATCAGTAAAATTTCCAGCTAACTATAACTGGTGTGAAACCTATGGTTTTTTCAGTGAATTTAATAGGTTTTTTAAATGCTAATTCCTAACTATAACTGGTGTGAAACCTATGGTTTTTTCAGTGAATTTCATAGGTTTTTTAAATGCTAATTCCTAACTATAACTGGTGTGAAACCTATGGTTTTTTCAGTGAATTTCATAGGTTTTTTAAATGCTAATTCCTTTGTATATCGAGTTTCTAACCTTTTTTTTTTTTACAATTTGCTGTTTTTTTTTAAGTATTCATTTTTTCTTATAATTTTTTTCTTTTGCGCTCTGGGTGCGCGCTCCGGGAAGCTTTCAGCTAAGCTCTCCTGTAAGCTTCTCCGAGAGCTCATCTGAAAGCGCACCCAGAGCGCAACTGTCGTTCGTGAAAAAAAAATATGAATGAAAAGTTAATAATAATGCAAAACATTTCGTACCATACAAATAAAATTAGTTTTTTTTAATATGGAAAATGATTATGCATTTCTATAAAAGATTGATGACGTCACTTCGGCGCGCAACGTAAGTGCCCTCGGAAGCGCATACGTGCGCGGCGCATAAACGCACGGAAAAGCGCCTACGATCGCGCCACGTTTGCGCCCCGGAAGCGCCTACGATCGCGCTGCGTAAACGCACCCGGAAGTGCTCCGGAGCGCGCAGCGTAAACGCGTCGGGTCATGTGACCCTCAAATAACACTTTTCATTGGTTGCTAACAGTTTTTTTTTACAATGAATGAAATCCCCACCCATTTCCTTCACTTCTTCTTTCACTTTTGTGACTGAAAGACCTGCCTTTTTTGCTGCTCCATATTCCTGGATTCATCATGGCTGCCAGACCATCCAGCAGTGAAGATGACTTCATTGATGAAGAGCCTCCTACCCCAAAGGTGAAGGAACATTTCATTTGGAAATTTTTTAAGTTTCCAGAAGGCCAGAAGAAGGTGAATGCACCAAAAGTAGAGTGCAGGATCTGCAAACAGGTCCTGTCACGGGGTAACCCCCAAAAAAAATACTCTTTTGGGAACTTTACGATGATCCGACATGTGGAGAGGAGGCACCCCCAGAATTTTGCCCGGGAAAGTGTCAGGGCTCTGGCACAGGAGGTTCCCAGAGATGGGGCCTCTACATCAACAGGAGGAGCAACTTCTTCTGGAAGAGAACAATCTCAGGGGCAGGTAGCAAACATTCAACCTGCATTCAACCATGGGGTCGTCAAATGCAGATACTGCAATCAACTCCTCACCTATGGGGAGCAAAGTGTCCTGCTCATGGTTCGGGCATTGGAGAACCATCACTGCCCTTCCCACCCCTAATTTTTTTCTTTTCTTTTTGCTCCTGTTGAGCAGTTTCTATTCCCTGTTTTTGTTCCTCTTCAGTTAAAAGAAGAAAACCAAAAGTTCTTTTCAGAACTACCTCCAATTCTCATCAAAGAGCTATAATCTTAAAAAATGAAGAGTAAGTGAAATATACTGCATTGATAATTGAAAGGAGAATGAGTAAGAAAGAACAGAAAGGTATGAGAGGTGAAAGGAAGTGAAGTAGGAGGAATGAAAGAAGGTGAGTGTTAGAAAAGAAAGTTATGACACAGTGAATAAACTGGAGTATTTCTGACATATCTGTAAACACAAAAGTAACGCATTGCAGGAGTGCGTCACAAAAGTGACGCAACTCCAGTAATGTGTCCTTTCACATGGAAAAAGCACCATGTGAAAGGTTTGCTGTGAAGCAGGCGCAAGATTTTGGCGCAACTGCATCCTAAAAGTGACGCACTGCGTCATTATTACCAAGCTTTTTGCAAGGAACACCCCCTCTGCATGCATTATACCTGACACTATTTTTTAAAAAGTGACGCATCTAGGTACATGGGTCACTTTTTAAAACTCTGCGCCATATTGTATCTGCATCAGGTATATTGTATGCAGAGGGGCAATCCCGCGCAAAAAGCTTGGTAATAACAACGTACTGAAATCTATGAGATTTCCCTGCGTCACTTTTAGGATGCTATTGCGTCAAAATTTTGCGCCGGCCTCGCATCACTTTTATGTTTACACATATGTCAGAAATACTGACGTATCTGTAGCTCCTTGCAACATGATTCGTCATACATTAAATATGACACATCTGGAATGTCATAAGGACTGTGGACAGAAAAGTGACGCATCACACCAGCAGTGTAATAAAATGTGCCTCGTTGCACTATATTTAAAGGATGCAACAGCATCCTAAAAGTGACGCAGTGAAATCTCAAACATTTCACTGCGTCGCTATTACAAAGCTTTTAGTGGGAGAACACCCCCTCTGCATGCATTATACCTCACGCAGATATAATGTGGCGCTTGATTTTAAAAAGTGACCCATCTACCTAGATACCTCACTTTTTAAATATAACGCAACGCGGCACATTTTTTTACACTACTGGTGCAATGCGTCACTTTTCTGTGCGCACTCCTTATGACATTCCAAGTAACGCATTGCTGGAGTGCGTCACAAAAGTGACGCAACTCCAGTAATGTGTCCTTTCAAATGGGGAAAGCAGCATATGAAAGGTCTTGCCTCAGTCTAACACCTGCTGTAAAGCAGGCACAAGATTTTGACGCAACAGCATCCTAAAACTGACGCAGTGAAATCTGAAAGATTTCACTGCGTCGCTATTACAAAGCTTTTTGCGGGAGAACACCCCCTCTGCATGCATTATACCTGACGCTATTTTTAAAAAGTGACGCATCTAGGTACATGGGTCACTTTTTAAAACTCTGCGCCATATTGTATCTGCAACATGATTCGTCATACATTAAATATGACACATCTGGAATGTCATAAGGAGTGCGCACAGAAAAGTGACGCATAACACCAGCAGTGTAATAAAATGTACCTCGTTGCACTATATTTAAAAAGTGACGCATCTAGATAGATGCGTCACTTTTTAAATATTGCATAACAATGCGCATTTTTTTACACCGCTGGTGCGTCACAAAAATTGACGCACAGGAAGCGCAAAACTAACAGCGCAAGGCCTTCATAAATATAATCCTGGATTTTCCCCGTGCTTCGCCGGTGCGCGTACCATGCGCTTCCCCCGCGCAAAACGAAAAAAAAATTTTAATGCCCTGCAGGACCCTATTTTAGTCCCTACATCAAACCTAGGGGGTCAGAGGGGGTCTACTCTTCCCCCTTATGGTCATTTGCCCCTTTTTTTTTCAAACCCCTTGTGTCTCGATTTTACCGAGACACAAGATGGCGGCCGCTCCGGACTGTTTAGAATGTTTACAGACAACTGAGAGCCAATCAGCTTCCTGCGCGCAAGTCGCGTGTCGCGCCTGGAGCGCACTCGGGTGCGCGCACGGGAGAGCGCCTATAGATATATATATTTTTTTGAACCTAAATTACTCAAAATCCACTGGAGCACATATCTTGAGACATAGCAAAGGCACATCGGGCTACCAGTCCCTACAATTTTGCCAAGTTTGGTGGAAATCCATTCAGCCGTTCGGGCTAAAAGTGAAATCGACCGCCCTATGGAAATTAACATGGGGAAAACGCGTTTTGGGACCCCCCTTTTATCTCGGCCCCCGCTTGACGAATCCCCCCCAAACTTTCAGGGAAGGACCGGACCGCCATGAGACCATTTTCCTGAAAATTTCAGGCAGATTCGTCAACCGGCGCCAAAGTTATTCAAAATAGAATGTTGAGATTTAACATTGAAAATTATCCTAACTATAACTACCTACTGGCGACCGCCAGTAGGTAATATATATATATATATATATATATATATATATATATATATATATATATATATATATATATATATATATATATATATATATATATATATATATATATTCACTGAAAAAACCATTGGTTATAGACCATATATAGTTAGGGATTATCCTTTTCAAAACCTTATTTTACTCACACAAAACCATTGAAATTTCATATATAGTTAGTTGCACTAACTATATATCGCGCACCCGCAATCCACTGCTGATCATGTCACATATTACATCATTCATGACATGGTTAGTGACATCACTGATGACATCACTGATGACATCTCAAATGACATCACTGATGACATCTCAAATGACATCACTGATGACATCACTGATGACATCTCAAATGACATCACTGATGACATCACTGATGAAAACATCCAGTGACTGTATGTTTCTGTAAAGTTAAAATATGTCTTACATATAGAAGAATGAGTGGATGTATAAGTGTCTGGAAGAAGGATTTAGTAGGTTCATGACTGACTGTATGAGAGAATGATTAAATGTGTCTTACTGAGTGCATGGGTTAGTGACTAAACTGTCTTAATGTGTGCATCATTATATCTGTTGTTCTACAAACTGCTGCATGTGTTGATCAGTAGCTATATGAGTAACTGTATGGGTTATTGATTGGTTGTCCAAGTATTTGTATGGGAGACTGAGTGTGTGTGTATGGGTGGCTGGGAGGTGTGTGACTCTGTACATAGATGTGTGAGTAGTTGATTCACTATATGTATGGGTTCAAAAGTGCATGTGGAAACAGCTGTATGGGCGGTTGACTGTGCATGAGTGTATTGGTGAGTGAATAGATATCTCAGTGCTACATGTCAAAGTAAGTACATATGTAAAACACAGTACATGTGAGAGTTGACATATATTTATAACTGTGCATAAGAGCCAGTGAATGTGTGAGTGGCTGTATGGATCATTGTGAACATGTATCAGGGATTGTATAAGAGAGTAAATATGTGTTAGTATATGTTTGAATAAGTAAGGTGTGTATAACTGTATAGTTGAGAAAATGGAGGTGTGATTGATTCTTTGCATGACTGACTAGGTGTGTGAGTAACTCCATGGATGAGTGACAGTCTGTGACTGTCTGTTTACACTGATTGTATCTAAGGTTATATTAGAGTCTGAAGAGGTTCATGGTATTATCACATGAATGATATCATCAGTGACGTGATCAAAAATGTCAAATGAAATGTTATCAGTGATTTTATCAGTGATGTCATTTGAGATGTCATCAGTGATGTCATCAGTGATGTCATTTGAGATGTCATCAGTGATGTCATTTGAGATGTCATCAGTGATGTCATCAGTGATGTCACTAACCATGTCATGAATGATGTAATATGTGACATCATCAGCAGTGGATTGCGGGTGCGCGATATATAGTTAGTGCAACTAACTATATATGAAATTTCAATGGTTTTGTGTGAGTAAAATAAGGTTTTGAAAAGGCTAATCCCTAACTATATATGGTCTATAACCAATGGTTTTTTCAGTGAATTTTCAAGGTTTTGTAAATGCAAATTCCTAACTATATATGGCCTAAAACCTATGGTTTTTTCTGTGAATTTCAATGGTTTTTTAATAGCAAATATCAAAAGCTGTCAAATGTCAAGTACGTGATAGGTAAAAACTTTTTCGTGTTTATGCACGCTGATGTGCTTTGAACGCTGCCCCCCCCTCCCCTCTTTTCTCTTAGTAGTACTCTCTCTTTGCAGATAGTGAAGGGTAGTTAACGCAGGCCTTTACCCCCGTTGTAATCCGTCGTGCCTGCTTGTCTCTCCATTTGATTGATTGTTATCCAAGCATTTACTGTTTTACAATTGATTCTCTTTGGTTCATTCTCTATTTACAAACAAGCACAAAGTCGCAACACTCTGTTTAGTCTTTGCAGATAGTGAAAAATCGTGAAAAATCGTGTAAAAAAATAAAAGGAATCGAGCAAAATCAGTAGGCCACTAATTGGATCTCTTTTTGACCTCGCTAAAATAGAAACATTAGGAACAACCCTTCATGAGAAATACGAAAATAGTGAGATGAACTGAGCTCCACACCATGAGGGCTGCAAGACAGCTCGGCTCCGTCACCCACCCCGCCCAAAATAACGACAAACCCTATGCAAATATTAAAAATATATAAAACACACCAGCAAAGTAACAGGGTAAAACATTTTATTAAATAACTATTTACATAACTATTTTACACTTTTTGTTGCCCGATCCGGCTAGCTCAATCGATCGAGCATGCAGACCAAAACTGGTTTTCAGTTTGTACTTTCTTCTAGATTTTTCAATCCAAGGTTGGTTGAGTTTGTAGAACGATGGCTTCAGATTTTCAACATACGGTGTGGTGCCGCGGACTGGGAGGGGGCGCTTGGCTCCTGCCCCCTCCCCAAGTAAGATTTTCATACGTGAAAGTACGTTCATGGTTTTGGTCCCTGAGTTGCTTCGATGTCACTGCCATTCTCAAATGGCATAAGTTCTGGATGTTGGGTGCCATAGTTCAGAGTTCTGAGCATCGCTTGTAACACTGTCTGAAGCTTATTTGCACCTACTGCAGCTTCACTATTCTCAAAGTAAGTGAGGGCCGTTTGTGGACCTGACTGCATTTGAAAACAATGTGATATGGTACCTCCCTAAACCGCTTGACGGAGGCCCCCGAGGGGCGGTGTGATGGCACGGACTCGGAGAAGACGCTTGGCTCCGACCCCCTCCCCAAGTCTTATAGCACTGGTGTAGCCTGAGATCGCCCACGACATAGGCGGCCGGCTCCCGGGGTCCGACTGAACTTTTTGCCTTTTGATGACTCTTCTATTCTGGACCTTGTCCAACAATCCGTTTGACCTGAAGACACGCTGTAGTGGGGCGCCCCTTTACCGTTTCAGTTGCCATTCCGCCCGCTTTTGCTACACTGTGCCTCTTCCGCCATTCACCTGTTTACCGCCCGCTCTTGCGACTACAGCGTCTCGCTCACCATGTAGTTGAGTTGCTCCCGCTCTTGCGATGCAGCGATAGGCGGATGCCACAGGACTCTCAAAATGGCGGCCGGCTCTTCAGATTTGGGCGTGGTCCACTAAAATGGCCCTGGGACACCTTGGAAATCGGACGCTTGCCTGATAGGGCTTGGGTCCCATTCTCGAAAGCGTCCCCTCAGCCGTGAAGATTCTACAAAACTCTTGGGGGCGCCCGACTCCCGCAGGCTTCTAGTGGGGAGCGGCTGCCATGATTGCTCGTGGAATGGCCACGACGGAGCTACGAGATGGTGGTGCTCTCATGCTGACGCCAGCTTCAGTCTGAAACATCCAGAAACACTGTAGACTACCAATTCGATCAGTTCCGGTAGCGCCCCAACATGACCCGGTAGAGAAGAACTTGCCCTCCCCTCTTTGACTGATGGTTCTTGTTGCCTGTCCCTTCTGTTGTCATTTAACAGAACTTTTTGGACTGCTGAAAGGGGTTGTGTTCCGACCGCTGGTTGGTGGAGACATTTTGACTATATTCTGGACCTGCGTTGTCGCGTAATACGTCATATGACGCGCCGCGTTAGAGCACCCGGAAGTGCTCCGGGGCGCGGCGCGCAGCGCGTAACGTAAGCATAACAGGTCATGTGACTTGTTAATAAAACTTTTCATTGGTTCATTTTACTTTTTTTATTTCAATGATAAAAAGCTTGGTCATATGACCTAAAAATTACGCTTTTTATTGGTTTCGAACATTATTTTTTTTTAAACATATATGTTATAATGTTCCAGGCTAATGTACTTTCCCGGAAAATTTACAACTGTCCTGCAAGTAAAATATATTCCTTTTTCGAGAAAAAGGGCGTTTCTTCGTCCCATGACGGAGCCGTTGAGTAAAAGAGGCTCGGCCTGCTGTCTTAGTCGCCGATACGCCTGATTATCAGATTCTTATCGATCACTTTATGTTGCAGGAGTGGAAAACACAACTGCCCTTGACCATTTATCTTTACTGCGTTCCTACGTATTATACCTTTTATCCGTCATGTAATTGGACTGCTTTATTTCACTTGCCTTTTACTGATTCGAAAACAGTGACTAAAAGTAAAAACTTTACCAATGTAAATACTACTACCATGTTTTGTTTTAAAAACCTTTATTGTGAAAATGTCAGTATACAAATACGGGCCTATAACCACGTGGGCCGGCCACGGAGCAAACTGAAATCGTATATGATGAGGAGACATTTACACTGTAGAGGAACGTAACGAGCGGGTCATTAGGTTGCAAGAACTAAGGTGTCTAACAGTTGCGGAATCGGTGGACGTACATTTTGTAATTAAAATACGACAGGGCCACTTACAAAAAAATTATCTGGATATACATTTGCGGGCAAGTACCATGGGTGACGTTAATTCGAACTTTCAATAGTACAGTAATCAATAACACATCAGAACTTAATATCAATAGGGATGTCGAAATATTCAATCAATTCTCGTCCCCGCCCGCCATGAGCATCAAAACGGCATTCATATCTCGTGATATCAAGGTTGTTCAACCAGTACACAACAAGCAGTTACGAGTCCCATTTATACCGGCGCCATTTTGGGCGAGGCCGGGCAGGTCCAAGATATAGTCAAAATGTCTCCACCAACCATCGGCCAGACCAGAACCCCTTTCGGCCCTTTATGCTACAAGATGGTGTCTTCCATTCAGAAAATATTGTTGGCAGCATTTTGAAAGGAAAGATAAACAGCCGTTCTCCTAGTGAGTCTCACATTCTTACATTTAGGAAGAATGTTCTTACATTTAGGAAGAATGTTGAAGAGTAGTATGTTGAAAATCTGAAGCCATTGTTCTACAAACTCTCAATCAGCCTTGGATGGAAAAAAAAATCCTGAAGAATGTACAAACTGAAAACCAATTTTTGTCTGTATAGCATCAACAACAACGCTTGACTCAGCTTTGTGTGAAGCCGCCATTTTGATTCAATCAATAGCGTCCCCCTGCACACATTCAGGGACCTGGTCGTGTCTTCAGGTCAAACGGATTGTGGGACAAGATGCAGAAAGGAAAAGGAAAAAAGTTCCGCCGGACCCCGGGAGCCAACCGCCTATGTCATGGGCGATCTTTGGCCACACCAGGGCAATAGTGAAGCTGCAGCAGGTGCAAATAAGCTTCAGACAGTGTTACAAACACTGCTCAAAACTCTCAACTATGGCACTCAACATCCAGGACTTGCCATCCGGATCTTGGCGCCTTGTGCTGGTTCCGACCTATTCACACATCGGTCCACTACTGACATCACCTCATAAGCCAACGGGGCACCCCACGCCGACTTTCGGCGCAGCATTGTAGGATGGCCACACCAGTGCGGCAACTTGCTGGACACCACCTCGGTGCCATCCGGATCTCGGCGTGTTCGAGTCACTGTACCGCAAGAGTGACCGGAACTCAGCTGGACACGCCGTCTTTCGGCGCAGCATTGTAGGATGGCCACACCAGTGCGGCAACTTGCTTGACACCACCTCGGTGCCATCCGGATCTCGGCACGTTCGAGTCACTGTACCGCAAGAGTGACCGGAACTCAGCTGGACACGCCGTCTTTCGGCGCAGCATTGTAGGATGGCCACACCAGTGCGGCAATTTGCTGGACACCACCTCGGTGCCATCCGGATCTCGGCGTGTTCGAGTCACTGTACCGCAAGAGTGACCGGAACTCAGCTGGACACGCCGTCTTTCGGCGCAGCATTGTAGGATGGCCACACCAGTGCGGCAACTTGCTTGACACCACCTCGGTGCCATCCAGATCTCGGCGCTGTGCTGCCTTCGGCCTACTGTAGCCGCAAGTGCGGACGCAACTCAGTTGGACGGCGAGTGAAACGCTAAGGGGCGCCCCACTGCAGCCGAGGAGCCTCCATCTTGGGGGAGACGCACAGCCCCCACTGACTGACGCGACCTCACAGGCTAACGGGGCGCCCCACGCCGACTTTCGGCGCAGCATTGTAGGATAGCCACACCAGTGCAGCAACTTGCTGGACACCAACTCGGTGCCATCCGGATCTCGGCGCGTTGTGCTGCCTTCGGCCTATTCGCACATCGGTCCGCTACTGACGCCGCCTCACGTGCCAATGGATTTTCTACGCTTTTTGTAGCCCTATGCCGCATAACAGGTCATGTGACTTGTTTATAAAACTTTTCATTGGTTCATTTTACTTTTGGTTTCCTAATGATGGAAGGCTTGGTCATATGACCTAAAAATAACACTTTTCATTGGTTTAGAACATTTTTTTTCCCAAACGATGAAAGCCCCACCTTGTTTCTGGATGATTCAGACTGAAGCTGGCGTCACCATGAGAGCACCACCATCTCGTGGCTCCGTCGTGGTCATTCCGCGAGCAATCATGGCAGCCGCTCCCCACCGGAAGCCTGCAGGAGTCGAGGGCCCCCAAGACTTTTGTAGAATCTTCACGGCTATGGGGACGCTTTCGAGAATGGAGCCCAAGCCCTAGCAGGCAAGCGTCCAAGTTCCAAGGTGTCCCAGGGCCATTTTAGTGGACCAGGCCCAAATCCGAAGAGCCGTCCGCCATTTTAAGAGTCCTATGGCAGCCGCCTATCGCTGCACCGCAAGAGTGGGCGCAACTCAACTACATGGTGAGCGAGACGCTGTAGCCGCAAGAGCGGGCGATAAACAGCTGAATGGAGGATAAGGCACAGTGTAGCAAAAGCGGGCGGAATGGCAACTGAAACGGTAAAGGGGCGCCCCAGTACAGCAGACGAGCCTCCACCTGGGGAGGCCCGTTCACGCCGCCTTCCCCACGCCCCCCCCGGGGCGCCCCACGCCGTTTTGCGGAGCAGCATTGTAGGATACCAAAACCAGTGCGGCAAGTTACTGGACATCACCTGGGTGCCATCCACATCTCAGCGCGTTCTGCTGCCTTGGGACTATTCGCACAACAGACCGCTACTGACGAGGCCTCCCCGCGCACCACCCGGGGCGCCCCACGCTGTTTTTCTGAGCTGCATTGTAGGATACCAAAAACCAGTGCGGCACCCAGGTGACATCACCTGGGTGCCGTCCAGAACTCAGCACGTTGTGCTGCCTTGGGACTATTCGCACAAAAGACAGCTACTGACCATTGTTGATTCTTTTTGCCAAAAATTTTTTAAATGTATTTACAGTTTTTATTGCGTTCGATATATTTATAAGTTAATAAAGTTTTATAATCCTACTTTGTTGGAGTGCTATATATTTTTAAAAAATCGGGTGAATGGGGCCTTGAATCGGATTATTGTCATGTGTGGGCTTTGGAAGTGTGCTGCTACAGGATCGGACATTTCAAACTCAAATGCACGTTCTTTTTCTTACCTTTCCGAAGCATGGAGCGCAATAGCAGGCAGAGAAAGGGTGATGCAAGTGTTGAACACTGCCTGGCCTGGCAAGTTGCTGGCAGTGCCCCCCCCCCGCCCGCTCCTGAAAGAGGGCACACACACACCGCCGCCCCGAGTACTTCACAGATCTTTAAAAGACCATGCGCTTGTTAATGAGGCTTAAACGGTTTATCACCCCTTCTAGAACCCCTGCATCGGCCCTCTGACGTTTCCTGGAAGAATTAGCACGTAACACAATACCAAGCCCTGTCAGCTGAAACCCCCGAGGAATCGGGTTTTTGCTTGCAGGAATCGGGAGGCGGGAGACTAGCACTGAAATCGGTAGTCTCACGCCTGAATCGGGAGGGTTGGCATGTCTGGATTCTCTACAGCTGGGGCCATAAACTACATCCGCAGGGCTAGGTGATAGCCTGGGACTGGCCTGGACAATCGGACACAGAGGAAGAGGAGTGTCAGAGGGTGCGGTAGTGAATAGGGTGAAAGGGAGGTGTCGGGCGGGCACAGGGTGTGATTCTCAGGGAAGAGCAGCGCAGATGGGGGGAAGTTTATGGCCCATGCATGAGAGAGAGAGCGGGGGTGACCAGTGCGTGGGGGAGATGCTTGCGAGGGTGGGGAGCCGTGCTGAGAATCGACGGCGTGCAGAGAGTGGGTCTGGTCAAGGCATCTAAAATGGCTGCCGTGCACGACAATGTTTATCAATAAGGATTCATTTATAATAAAATATTTTATCGCAGTGACAAATTGGCGGTCAACACTTCCTGATTTCCATCGAATCGAACGTTAACAGACGTCACGCAGCAAAAAAAAAAAAACGCTCACGCACAGCCGCTGGAAGACATGTATCAACATATATGAGCCTCCTCAGCCACATTCAGAAAACATAAGGGATCAGGATACGTCTCCCGCACCCCCTTATACCTAGTAATTTAATTAAAACGAAACACAAAATGGCGAATTCCCGTTTCGCTACCAGTTTGCGGCCCAGTTCGCGGCCCGGGAAGCTCTTCTACCGTCAAAAATCAATTTTTTTTTTATTTTCCCAACGGGACCCTTTAATAACCCCAACATCATAGCTAGGGGGTCAAGAGGGGTCTACCTTGCCCCCTTTCATTAAATTCCCCCTTCGTTTTTCACCTCTTCTTCTCTCTCGATCCTACCGAGAGATAAGATGGCGCACGCACAGCCGCTGGAAGACATATATCAACATATATGAGCCTCCTCAGCCACCCTCAGAAAACATAAGGGATCAGGATACGTCTCCCGCACCCCCTTATACCTAGTAATTTAATTAAAACGAAACACAAAATGGCGAATTCCCGTTTCGCTACCAGTTTGCGGCCCAGTTCGCGGCCCGGGAAGCGCTTCTACCGTGAAAAATCAATTTTTTTTTATTTTCCCCACGGGACCCTTTAATAACCCCAACATCATTCCTAGGGGGTCAAGAGGGGTCTACCTTGCCCCCTTTCATTAAATTCCCCATTCGTTTTTCACCTCTTCTTCTCTCTCGATCCTACCGAGAGATAAGATGGCGGCCGCTCCGGACTGTTTAGAATGTTGACAGACACCGGAGAGCCAATCAGCATCGCATCGCAAAGTTCCGTTTTGCGAAAAGTAAGCGGACCGGAGCGCAGCCCGGAGCGCTGTTACAGATATATATCTTGTTTTGAACATTAATTTCTCAAAATCCACTGGAGCACATATATTGAGACCTAGCAAAGGCACATCGGGCTAACAGTCCCTACAATTTTGCCAAGTTTCGTGCAAATCCATTCAGCCGTTCGAGCTAAAAGTGAGGCCAACCGCCCTATGGAAATTAACATGGGTAAAAACGCGTTTTGGGACCCCCCTTTTTTCTCGGCCCCCCCTTGATGAAACTCCCCCAAATTTTCAAGGGGTGCTCAGAAACAAAATGTGCCATTTTTCTGAAAATTTCAGCCGATTCCGTCCACAAACGCCAAAGTTATTAGACATAGAATTTTCAAAAATTCCATAGGGAAAAAATCCTAACTATATATACCTACTGGCCACCGCCAGTAGGTAATATATATATATATATATATACATATTTATATATATATTACCTACTGGCGGTCGCCAGTAGGTAGTTATAGTTAGGATTTTTTTCAATGTTAAATCTCAAAATTCTATTTGGAATAACTTTGGCACCGGTTGACGAATCTGTCTGAAAATTTCCTGAAAATGGCCTCGTCGAGCTCCGGTCCTTCCTTGAAAGTTTGGGGGGGATACGTCAAGCGGGGGGCGAGATAAAAGGGGGGTCCCAAAACGCGTTTTCCCCAAGTTAAATTCCATAGGGCGGTCGATTTCACTTTTAGCCCGAACGGCTGAATGGATTTCCAGCAAACTTGGCAAAATTGAAGGGACTGGTAGCCCGATGTGCCTTTGCTATGTCTCAAGATATGTGCTGCAGTGGATTTTGAGTAATTTAGGTTCAAAAAAATATATATATCTATAGGCGCTCTCCGGTGTGCGCACCGGGGTGCGCTCCAGGCGCGACACGCGACTTGCGCGCAGGAAGCTGATTGGCTCTTGGGTGTCTGTAAACATTCTAAACAGTCTGGAGCGGCCGCCATCTTGTGTCTCTGTAAAATCGAGACACAAGGGGTTTGAAAAAAAAGGGGCAAATGACCATAAGGGGGAAGAGTAGACCCCCTCTGACCCCCTAGGTTTGATGTGGGGGCTAAAATAGGGTCCTGCGGGGCATTACATTTTTTATTTATTTTTTCGTTTTGCGCGGGGGAAGCGCATGGTACGCGCACCGGCGAAGCACGGGGAAAATCCAGGACCATATTTATGAAGGCCTTGCGCTGCCAGTTTTGCGCCGCCTGTGCGTCAATTTTTGTGACGCACCAGCGGTGTAAAAAAATGCGCATTGTTACGCAATATTTAAAAAGTGATGCATCTATCTAGATGCGTCACTTTTTAAATATAGTGCAACGAGGCACATTTTTTTACACTGCTGGTGCGATGCGTCACTTTTCTGTGCGCACTCCTTATGACATTCCAGATGTGTCATATTTAATGTATGACGAATCATGTTGCAAGGAGTTACAGATACATCAGTATTTCTGACATATCTGTAAACATAAAAGTGACGCGAGGCAGGCGCAAGATTTTGACGCAACAGCATCCTAAAAGTGACGCAGAGAAATCTCATAGATTTCAGTACGTCGTTATTACCAAGCTTTTTGCGGGGGAATGCTCCCTCTGCATACATTATACCTGACGCAGATATAATGTGGCGCAGAGTTTTAAAAAGTGACCCATGTACCTAGATGCGTCACTTTTTAAAAATAGCGTCAGGTATAATGCATGCAGAGGGGGTGTTCTCCCGCAAAAAGCTTTGTAATAGCGACGCAGTGAAATCTTTGAGATTTCACTGCGTCACTTTTAGGATGCTGTTGCGTCAAAATCTTGCGCCTGCTTTACAGCAGGTGTTAGACTGACGCAAGACCTTTCACATGGTGCTTTTTCCATGTGAAAGGACACATTACTGGAGTTGCGTCACTTTTGTGACGCACTCCAGCAATGCGTTACTTGGAATGTCATAAGGAGTGCGCACAGAAAAGTGACGCATCGCACCAGTGGTGTAAAAAAATGCGCCTCGTTGCGTTATATTTAAAAAGTGACGTATCTAGGTAGATGGGTCACTTTTTAAAATCAAGCGCCACATTATATCTGCATGAGGTATAATGCATGCAGAGGGGGTGTTCCCCCGCAAAAAGCTTTGTAATAGCGACGCAGTGAAATCTTTGAGATTTCACTGCGTCACTTTTAGGATGCTGTTGCGTCCTTTAAATATAGTGCAACGAGGCACATTTTTTTACACTGCTGGTGCGATGCGTCACTTTTCTGTGCGCACTCCTTATGACATTCCAGATATGTCATATTTAATGTATGACGAATCATGTTGCAAGGAGTTACAGATACGTCAGTATTTCTGACATATCTGTAAACATGAAAGTGACGCGAGGCAGGCGCAAGATTTTGACGCAACAGCATCCTAAAAGTGACGCAGAGAAATCTCATAGATTTCAGTACGTCGTTATTACCAAGCTTTTTGCGAGGGATTGCCCCCTCTGCATACATTATACCTGATGCAGATATAATGTGGCGCAGAGTTTTAAAAAGTGACCCATGTACCTAGATGCGTCACTTTTTAAAAATAGCGTCAGGTATAATGCATGCAGAGGGGGTGTTCCCCCGCAAAAAGCTTGGTAATAATGACGCAGTGCGTCACTTTTAGGATGCTGTTGCGTCAAAATCTTGCGCCTGCTTCACAGCAAACCTTTCACATGGTGCTTTTTCCATGTGAAAGGACACATTACTGGAGTTGCGTCACTTTTGTGACGCACTCCAGCAATGCGTTACTTTTGTGTTTACAGATACGTCAGAAATACTGACATATCTGTAACTCCTTGCGAATTGATTAGTCATATATTAAATATGACATATCTGGAATGTCATAAGGAGTGCGTCCAGAAAAGTGACGCATCGCTGTTTTCACGTAGCGATGCGTCACTTTTCAGAAATGAGGCCTCCAGTTTATTCACTGTGTCATAACTTTCTTTTCTAACACTCACCTTCTTTCATTCCTCCTACTTCACTTCCTTTCACCTCTCATACCTTTCTGTTCTTTCTTACTCATTCTCCTTTCAATTATCAATGCACTATATTTCACTTACTCTTCATTTTTTTAAGAATATAGCTCTTTGATGAGAATTGGAGGTAGTTCTGAAAAGAACTTTTGGTTTTCTTCTTTTAACTGAACAGGAACAAAAACAGGGAATGGAAACTGCTCAACAGGAGCAAAAAGAAAACAAAAAAATTAGGGGTGGGAAGGGCAGCGATGGTTCTCCAATGCTCGAACCATGAGCAGGACACTTTGCTCCCCATAGGTGAGGAGTTGATTGCAGTATCTGCATCTGACGACCCCATGGTTAAATGCAGGTTGTATGTTTGGCACCTGCTCCTGCGATTGCTCTCTCCCAGAAGAAGTTGCTCCTCCGGTTGATGTAGAGGCCCCATCTCTGGGAACCTCTTGTGCCAGAGCCCTGACACTTTCCCGGGCAAAATTCTGGGGGTGCCTCCTCTCCACATGTCGGATCATGGTAAAGTTCCCAAAAGAGTACTTTTTTGGGGGGTTACCCCGTGACAGGACCTGTTTGCAGATCCTGCACTCCACTTTTGGTGCATTCACCTTTTTCTGGTCTGCTGGAAACTTAAAAAATTTCCAAATGAAATGCTCTTTCACCTTTGGTTGAGGAGGCTCTTCATCGATGAATTCAGGCTCATCTTCACTGCTGGATGGTCTGGCAGCCATGATTAACCAAGAAATATGCAAGAGCAAAAAGGCAGGTCTTTCAGTCACAAAAGTGAAAGAAGAAGTGAAGGAAATGGGTGGGGATTTCATTCATTGTAAAAAAAACTGTTAGCAACCAATGAAAAGTGTTATTTTAGGGTCACATGACCCGACGCGTTTACGCTGCGCGCTCCGGAGCACTTCCGGTGCGTTTACGCAGCGCGATCGTAGGCGCTTCCGGGGCGCAAACGTGGCGCGATCGTAGGCGCGTTTGCGTGCGTTTACGCGCCGCGAACGTAGGCGCTTCCGAGGGCACTTACGTTGTGACATCATCAAACTTTTACAGAAATGCATAATCATTTTCCTTATTAAAAAAAACTAATTTTATTTGTATGGTACGAAATGTTTTGCATTATTATTAACTTTTCATTCATATTTTTTTTCACGAACGACAGTAGCGCTCTGGGTGCGCTTTCAGATGAGCTCACGGAAAAGCTTATCGGAGAGCTTAGCTGAAAGCTTCCCGGAGCGCGCACCCAGAGCGCAAAAGAAAAAAATTATATAAAAAAAATGAATACTTAAAAAAAAACAGCAAATTGTAAAAAAAAAAAAGGTTAGAAACTCGATATACAAAGGAATTAGCATTTTAAAAACCTATGAAATTCAATGAAAAAACCATAGGTTTCACACCAGTTATAGTTAGGAATTAGCATTTAAAAAACCTATCAAATTCACTGAAAAAACCATAGGTTTAACACCAGTTATAGTTAGCTGGAAATTTTACTGATATAAAACCATTGAAATTCCCACGTTATAGTTAGATGGACTCACTATAACTTGCGCGTGCAATGCACTGCTGATGACGTCACATATTACATCACTCATGACATGGTCAGTGACATCACTCATGACATCACTGATGACATCATCCTTGAGACAGAGTGACAGACCTCCTTTCAGTGTAATGTAACCCATGAAACACATATTCAAAAATAGAAATTAACATTTTCAAAAAAATGGAGATACACATAAAAGTTACAACAACCAATTCAATAATTCCACCATCTATATACACATCCACTCATTCACCAACAGTTCTATATAGTCACTCATACATATACTCACTCATCATATGTAGTGATACACCTATACATCCTGTTACACACCAACAGTCATCCAAAAGTTACTCTCACACATACTCACACATGCAAGTAAACTATTGAACATCCATTTATTTGCATATACATCTAAACACACACTACCACCTTACTTCTAAGGAAACTTACACATACTTACTCTCTTAAACAATCACTTATAGAAACACATACTTATTTAAACAGGAACTCTTACAATCTCTTACTCTCACATATACTCACTTATATACATCAATATTCACATATACTAGATTAAAACATATGTAGTTACTGATAAAGACACTAGTGAGACAGTCATTCACGCAGTAACACACACATATACACACTCATCCACCCATACAGTCCTGCACATATGCTGTCTTCAAAACACATACAAAGAGAGAGTCAGTCATTCATGCATCTATGTGATAAGTAATACCCCCACCAAACCATACAAACACTCATACTGATACTAAAAAAACATCTAATAACCCATATACCTACACATGTAGCTACTCACCAACCCATGCAGCCACTTATAAACAAAGTGAAACACTAATACATATATTTAAATATTTAAACATTACTCACTAATATATGTATTCACTAACATACACTTAATAAGCCAGTTAACCAATCAATTTTTTTTTTAAAACCATCCATTTAGACACTTATTTAAACATTTATTCTTCCATCAACTTTTACATATACATATATAAAATATATTTATTTTTCAGAAAGACACACATTCACTGGATGGTGTCATCAGTGATGTCATGAGTGATGTCACTGACCATGTCATGAGTGATGTAATATGTGACGTCATCAGCAGTGCATTGCACGCGCAAGTTATAGTGAGTCCATCTAACTATAACGTGGGAATTTCAATGGTTTTATATCAGTAAAATTTCCAGCTAACTATAACTGGTGTTAAACCTATGGTTTTTTCAGTGAATTTGATAGGTTTTTTAAATGCTAATTCCTAACTATAACTGGTGTGAAACCTATGGTTTTTTCATTGAATATATATATATATATATTTTTTGCTGCCTCTTTCTGCCAAGTCGCGCACTCTAGCACAGGTGCATTGTTGCGAGGGGCGAACCTCGCTCGTATTATTGCTCCTTTTCCTCTGTATTTCCAAAGAAAACAAGCACTCGCGGGAGGAGGGTCCAACAGAGTTTTTATTTCTGACCCTCTGAGCACCAGACGCATTTCGGCTTCTGCCTTTGTCAGTGGTACACTGACGCGCCATTTTTTCTGCTTTAAATAACCCTTGTGATACAAACAAATGGAGATGGAAATAGGACTTTTGCCCAACATTGTCGGCCATATTTGAACTGTTGTTTACATTGTCATGCGTTTTCATAACGCCCTGAATGGGCTTAGTGTACATCCACAAGTTATGTGAGCATTATACAATCCATCAAATTAATTGGACTTCTGTGAACTGTTATTTACATTGTCATACTTGCAGTATCATTACGCCCTGTATGGGCTTACTTTGCATTTACAAATTTATATAGTCATTTCACAGTCCCTCAAGTTATTCAGCCCTGGATGGGCTTTGTGTACATGTCAGTTCATTTGTTACAATTTACTTTTTCCATCTTCAAAACTTTTGTGCAAATCATATTATAACACCCACACCCAACTAAACAAAAAAGTTTCTCGTAATATTAAAACCACTTTTGTGTTTTCATTCTCATACTAATCTTACGGTCAACTGCTGCTATGTACTGCTGCTCAACACTGTCCTGGGGGTTCTAGCCTAAGTGTACTGTCATTTCCTCGTGGCTATTCAGGCCCCCAGGGGACTTGGTCCCAATGTCTATTATGTATCTGGATTCTAACCTCCTTAATTTTTGCAGCCTATCCCCACTTCTGGGATTGTTGGGGACTTGGTCTAGTATAAAGTATTCCAGTAGTTCGCTGTTACTTTTGTGATGTTGTTTGTAATGTCTCGCTACTGGATACGATGGATCACAATTTGTTATTGCTCGGAGATGTTCCAGTACACGCATTTTTGTGGGGTTTACAGTGCTGCCTATGTAGCGTGATCCACAGGGACACACTAGGCAGTACACTGTGTAAGGTGTTGTGCAGGTCAAAAAGGATTTGATTTTTTGTGTTTCGCCTCTCACTTGGTATGTTGTAACTTTTTTGCTCCTTTTGCACGCTTTACAACGTCCACAGGGGTGGAAACCCATTATTGGTTTTCCAAATGGGTCTTTGTTGGTCTTGCAAGGTAGCTACTCATTAGTGTGTTTCTAAGTGCCCTTGCCCTCCTATAAGTTACCAACGGTTGTGTCGGTATGTCTGTGCCTATTACCGGGTCTGTAGTTAACAGATTCCAGTTTTTTCTCAAGGCTGATCTTAACTGCCCCGCTCCCTCTGAAAACGTTGTGATCAATCTAAATTTCCCATCTTTATCGTTGACCCTCTCTTTTGGTTTTAACGTTTCCGCTCGCGAGATGTTATACACTTTCTTAAGAGCCTCGTTCAGACATTTTTCTCCATACCCTCGCTGTTTGAATCTTTCTATACTTTCCTCTGCGTTTTGTAATTTTTTTTTTATATATATATATATATTACCTACTGGCGGTCGCCAGTAGGTATATATAGTTAGGATTTTTTTGAATAGGGATTTCTGAAAATTCTATGTTGAATAACTTTGGTGTTGATGGACGGAATTGGCTGAAATGTTCAGGAAAATGGCACATTCTGTTTCTGAGCGTCCCCTGAAAGTTTGGGGGGGTTTCGTCAAGTGGGGGCCGAGAAAAAAGGGGGTCCCAAAACGTGTTTTTAACATTGAGTTTTCCATAGGGCGGTTGGACTCACTTTTAGCTCGAACGGCTGAATGGATTTCTATGAAACTTGGCAAAATTGTAGAGACTGTTTGCCCGATGTGCCTTTGCTAGGTCTCAAGATATGTGCTCCAGTGGATTTTGAGAAATTAACTTTCAAAAAAATATATATATCTGTGACAGCGTCCCGGTTAGCGCCCCGGTTCGCATACCAGACGCGTAACGGAATTTCGCGAGGAGAAGCGGATTGGCTCCCCAGTGACTCTCAACATTCTAAAAAGTCCGGAGCGGCCGCCATCTTGTCTCTCGGTAGGATCGAGAGATAAGAGGTGGAAATAAACGAAGGGGGAAATGAATGAAAGGGGCAAGGTAGACCCCTTCTGACCCCCTAGGATTGATGTGGGGGCTATTAAAGGGCCCTGCGGGGCAAAAAAATAAAATACATTTTTTTTCGATTTTTCGCGGTGGAAGCGCTACCCGGTACGCGAACCGCCATCTTGTGTTTCGGTCACAAGATGGAGGATAAACAATGTTGGGAATGGGTATAAGGGGGCACGGGAGACATATCCTGACCCCCTAGGTTTTCTGAGGGTGGCTGAGGAGGCCCATATATGTAAAAAAAACCCCTTTTTTTTTCAAATTTTCACACGGTTAGCGCCCTGTCCGCGCACCGGGTAGCGTTCCGGAAAGCGTAACAAGGGGAAAACCAAGGGAAATAGTAAAATAATATTTTAGAGTGCGTTGAGGTAGGGTAGCTCTAAATAGAGCTGTTGTGTTGTGTGGGTGTTGTAAGTACCAACATGTCGGTACCAATGAAGAGTCTAAAATTTAATGTACACCGTCTCCTCTGTAGATATTTTGTATGTTCTAATATGGGTTATTTAAATGTAAATGTGTGGAAAAGCACTTCATGCTTTAAAGCAATTGTATTTTTGAACTGATTGTTCTTTCCTCTTAGTCCTCCTCTTTGTTATTTTTTCCCCACACTCTTCTTCAGCATGATAGTTGATAAATTCGTTCCCTCAAAAAATTTATAGACATAAAAAAATTATATTAAATACATATAAAATATATTTTTCCTTTAAAATAAGAATACATTTTACAGCTTTTGATATTTGCTATTAAAAAACCATTGAAATTCACTGAAAAACCCATAGGTTATAGACCATATATAGCTAGGAATTAGCATTTACAAAACCTTGAAAATTCACTGAAAAAACCATAGGTTATAGACCATATATAGTTAGGAATTAGCATTCGCGAAATGAACCGGATTGGCTCTCCGGTGTCTGTCAACATTCTAAACAGTCCGGAACGGCCGCCATCTTGTCTCTCTGTAGGATCGAGAGACAAGAGGTGGAGAAAAACGAAGGGGGAAATTAATGAAAGGGGGTAAGGTAGACCCCTCCTGACCCCCTAGGAATGATGTGGGGGCTATTAAAGGGTCCCGTGGGGCAAAAAAAAAAGTTTCGATTTTTTCGCGGTAGAAGCGCTACCCGGTACGCGAACTGGGTAGCGTTCCGGATAGCGTATCGGGAAACTAACCGGCAGCGTAACGGGAATCCAGCATCTTGTGTTTCGGATGAATTTAGACACAAGATGGAGGATAAAGAATGTTGGGATAGGGTATAAGGGGGCCCGGGAGACGTATCCTGACCCCCTAGGTTTTCTAAGGGTGGCTAAGGAGGCTCATATATGTCGGAAAAAAAATAGAATTTTTCACGCGGTTAGCTGCCTGTACGCTAACCGGGTAGCGAACCGGGAAGCGAACATAAGTGAAAATTAGTGAAAAAAGGTACATTCAAAATTTTAAAAGAGTAATCATAGTTAAGGTAGCTCTGAAAAGAGCTTTTGGGTTCTGTGTAAGTTCTAGGTACTTATAAGTATGTACCAATACACAGTCTTAAATTTTGCATGAAAACTCTGGTTCCCTCATCTGAGAAGTGCACACCATCTCCTCTGTAGATATCTTGCATGTAGTAACGCAAGTTATTGTTGCAGATGGAGCCCATTCCATGGTCTCTCATGTAAGCGGAAACAGACGTATTTACATGCTTCCTCGCTTTCTCAATTTGTGGACAAAATTGATTGGACCACCTCCATTTCTGTCCGTGGCATATATTTGAATACACCAAGGCAGTTTGAGGAAAAAGTGCCATCAATTGCTCAAAGGTGTCCTTTAAAAGCATTTCCAGACCTACCCCAGTCAAAGTGCCTAGGTCATTTCCTCCACAGTGCACTATTAAGAGGTCAGGGTTTGGCAAATGCAAAAAAGGTAGTCACCAATGGTATCAATTGGTGACATCTCAATCCTCTCTGCCCAATCCATTTGATTTCCACATTTTGTAAATTGAGGTTGTGTAAATTTCTGTTATCAGCATACCTGTGAGCCCAGTGGATGTAGATATGTCCAAGAATCCAGACAGAAAACATGGTGAGAGGAGGTTCTGCTGCAGTCAGATGAAGTGTGGGAATGAAATGGCAGTTGAAACAGTAGGAGTTTGTGAAGAAAAAAAACTGTGGAGTTTCAGTGCTAATTATTCACTAGCAGTGATTGGTGGATTTCCATTGCTGAAAACAGAAAGTTAGGGTGCATGGATGTGTTCTTTGAAAGATGTAATTTGAATGGTTAAGAAAAAATGATTTTAAGAAACATTGCAGTGGATTAGCAGGTGTACTGAGAGTTCAGAGTTCATTTGAAACATTGTTGTGTGAACTTGTAAAAATGAGAGGTCTGTCAGGAGGTAGTTGCTATGGAAAAAGGGCAGAAAGGGCAGAGGGGGGAAGGGTGTTGATTTGAAAAATGTGAGGGAAGATTTTTGATTGGGCGACATGAGAGATATGTGTGATGAATTTCAGCATTTCTGTGCCTTTGTTGGTTGCAGCCTCTGGAGTGCATATCCTTTGCTCTGCTAAAGAAAAATTGGTGTGTTTCTGAGACTGTTTTGAAATTAAAAAAGCATTTGCTAAGGTGAGAAAAGATTCATTTAATTTATATAGAGACTAGTATAGTTTATGGAGAAAATAAGGAAGGCAGCTGTGCATTTAAAATGTTGTTTTGTGTCAAGTGTTTTCATTATGTTTTCCAAAAAGATTTTGCTTCTTTGACAAATTATAATTAGAGATAATGTGAAGTATTAGTACTGACAGGGTGTGCTTGTACATAGGAGCTGTGCTGTGTTTTCAAATTATGACCAGAAAATCGTTTTTTTAAAAAAGAAATGCTTTTTACATTTTTGAGAAGGACAAAATGGCGTCTGCTTCTTTAAATAAATATTTCACTTCCCACCATGAATATGGGAGAATAATTTGCTTGTTTGTTGGTTTAAAAACTCGTTCCTTGAAGTCATTTAGGTTTCACAATATGTTCTACAAGAGTTTCATAGTCAGCATGGGGGCATACGTACAAGGCTTATGAGCCACATTCACGTCATTTTCTCCACGTTAAAAGTGACTTTAAAGGTGGTGCAAGGTCCTTGTAAATACACCCTCATGAGTGCTTGGCAAATTTAAGTCATTTCCCCCTGGTGCATGTGCCTTGTAAATATGCCCCCATGTGTGCTAGACAATTTTAAGTCACTTCTCCCATGAATCTGGGAGACTAATTTGCTTACATGATGTGTTTAAAAATCGTGCTAAGGTGAGAAAAGATTCCTTTAATTTAGAAAGAGACTAGTATGCTTTTTTGAGAAAATAAGGAAGCCAGCTGTGCATTTAAAATGTTGTTTTGTGTCAAGTGTTTGCATTATGTTTTACAAAAAGATTTTGCTTCTTTGACAAACTGTAATTGGAGATAATGTGAAGTATTAGTACTGACAAGGTGTGCTTGTACATAGGAGCTGTGCTGTGTTTTCAAATTATGACCAGAACATTGTTTTTTTTAACAAACTGTAATTGGAGATAATGTGAAGTATTAGTACTGACAAGGTGTGCTTGTATATAGGAGCTGTGCTGTGTTTTCAAATTATGACCAGAAAATCGTTTTTTTTTTAAAAAGAAATACTTTTTACATTTATGAGAAGGACAAAATGGTGTCTGCTTCTTTACATAAATATTTCACTTTTCACCATCAATCTGGGAGAATAATTTGCTTGTTTGTCGGTTAAAAAATCATTAATTGGGGGGCGTGGCCAAGATGGCGGGGTGAGCGGACGCTTCTTCCCGCAGCTCCTCCGACCCGACTAGGCCCGAGCCCTTTTTCGTCAGCTTCTCTCCCCCCGCTGAAGCTCGGCGACCGAGGGACGGGTGGCGGAGACCCTGGGGCACATATTGGTGCAACTTTGGCCCCGATCACTCCGGCGGAGGCACGCTTAGAGACCGATAACCGGACTGCGGAGCGCCTCGGAGGCGGAGCAGAGCGGAGCGCTGGCCGAGAGGCTTGGATGGACCCTGGTGACGGTGTCTGGTGACCTGGAGCGGACTTCGCTTAGGTACCCGCATAGACCTGTACCCGATCGGGAATGCCGGATGGCTAGCTGCCGCGAAATGTCGCTAAGGGTGGACCCTATTGTGTGATCGTGATGGTGCCTGGATCTACAGCGGTGGCTTCCTACATTGTGTGGGCCCCGACCCCGTCGCCAGTTTGTGACAGTGCTTAGGACCTGGGGCCAGGTCAACTGTTTCTCTTCTTTGGATGGTTGGCCGTGGATGGGACACTCTTCCGTGTAACTGACTCTTGGCGTGGCCTGGGTGGCGCCGCCGGGCTTGGACGATCTGCCCGGCTACGCCCGGCCGCCATCTTGTCTTCACAGCGACGGTGACGCAGCCCTCCTACAGTGTCTTCTGGGGCCGACTCCTGCATCCCTGGCCCTGCATAGCTCTTTTTGCCTGCGGGACGCTGCAGCCTGGGTCCCTCCTGTGGGGGCCAACGTTGGAACCTTGGCTGGGCTGCGAGTTGCCCTCTGCGACTGGACTTGCCCGCCATTTTGTCATCTGTGGCGCAGGACCCCTGGTGTTCCTACTACAACGGGCGTCCCCCCTGGCGGCGCTCTGCCGGCTGTTGGAGACTCATCGACGCCGATGCCTGCTGCTGGTGGCCGGAGCTCGCATTTCTGATTCAGCGGAGTGCGGCAGCACACAGGGCTCGAATGTCGGGGAACCGAGGATCGAGGAAAGGGGACCGCACCCTGCCGGACATGCTCAGCAGAGCCCAGCAACAGCGAGAGAAGGCGCAACCGTCCCCGAGCTCTTCCAGGGCTGCAGCGGACCCGACCGGGGGTGAGCCTCCCATCACGAGGTCCTTCATGGAGGATCTGTTCAGCTCGCTTAAGGCTGACTTTCAGACGCTGAAGCAGGAGGTGGCCAGCGAAGTGCGCGAGGTCCGTAGAGAGGTGGAGGGCCTAGGTGAACGGATGGAGACGGTGGAGGCGGCGGCTCAACGGAGGGACGAAGAGATTGTCCATTTGCAGCAGGACGTTCTCCGTCTCAGGGAGCAGTATGTCGAACTCCAAGCCCATAATGAGGACCTGGAGAACAGGTCGAGGAGGAACAACATACGAGTACGAGGTGTGCCGTCCGCGGATGAGGGGTCGGACCTGATGGGCTACCTGAAAGACTTGTTCCGGGAGATTCTGGGAGAGCCCGCGGACTTCCCGATCCACATCGACAGAGCCCATAGAGTCGGCCGGCAGCGACAGTCGACGGCACCTCCACCAGACATCTTGGCCTACCTCCCGGACTTCCCGTTGAAGGAGCGCATCATGGCCGAGGCTTGCAGAAAGCAGCCATTGACCTTCCGAGAACGGCCTGTGGCGCTGTTTCAGGACCTGTCTGCTATCACGCTACAGAAGCGCAGGTCCTTCAAAATTGCAACAGATTTCCTGCGAGAGCATGAGACACCGTACTCTTGGGGACATCCCTTTCACTTGAAATTCCGTTGGAACGGGGTGCTACACCAGCTGCGTTCCTTGCAAGATGTCTTCGGTGTCCTGGATCTCACGGCCGCGGAAGAGGATGGAGGGACACCGGGCTGGAGGCGTTCTGATAGAGGAGGACAACGGCGATCAGCGAGGAGGAGATCGACGGCGAGTGATGGACGACCGGACTCGCCCACTATTAGAGCGGACATGGCCAGCGCTCTGAGAGAAGCGGCCAGGGACTCGGCCGCCACGAACGGTGTCGCCTTGACGGCGTAGACTCACTCCGGGGGGAGATGGACATAGCTTCTTCAGTGCCAGGTTTGGGGGTCGGAGGGAGGACAGGCAGGAAGAACGAGTGGCCGGACGTCCACTTTTGGTACTTTCCACAGACTTGTCCGTTTTGGGACTTGACTGGGACAATGGGTTGTTTGTGCATGAGTGGGGAATTGGCCAGTTGCCATGGGTTAGTTTGGGGAGGGGTTGGGCGCTGTTCAGGGGTTGAGGGGGTACCGTCCAATATCTCAAATGTTATCGCTTGGTCCTATTTTGCTTGTCCTGCGCTGCTGTCCTGCGCCCCCCCCGCTTTTTGTCTGCCCGCGGCATAGCGCCTCCGGTCCCTTGGGGGTATGTCGTCACTGAAGGTGGTGACCCTTAATGTTAAGGGTCTGAATAACCCTGTGAAGCGAAGGGCGATCTTATATCTGCTGGAGGGGACACAGGCCGATATATGCCTCCTACAGGAAACCCATTTATTATCACGGGATTGCCACAGAATGCGCTCTGCTAAGTTCCCAACTCAGTTTTTCTCCTCTGCTGCATCTAAAACCGCGGGGGTAGCTATTCTGCTAGCGAGCTCCTTCAGGGGGGAGGTGTTGTACAAATTTGCGGAACAGAAGGGGAGGCTTTTGGCATACCGCCTCCGCCTGGGGGACACATCGTTCACTATTGGCTCCTTATATAGCCCAAATGACCACCAAGAGCGCTTTCTAGACTCGGTGCTGGCAGACGTGACTGCCTCCCCTGATCGACATGTCATACTAGGGGGCGATTTAAATATAGTCTTTGATTCTGCACTAGACAGGTCAGCTCAGCGATTCCCGCAGACTGGGGAACTTTCACTTACTGGGAAGGCCCGAATCACTGACATGGATCTGCATGATCTTTGGCGCACCCTTCACCCCACGGATAGGGACTATTCCTATTATTCACATGCGCACCGGACCTACGCACGGTTGGACTACTTATTGGTTAGTGGGCCGATGCGTGCCGCAGCTACGGCGGCGGACATTGGGGTCCTGTCACTGTCTGATCATGCGCCGGTCGTGGGCACATTTGCGTGGCCGATGGCCTCCCCCTCTCGGGGAGTGTGGCGCCTCAGGGACACCCTTCTGCACAAAAAGACGGTCGTGAAGCATCTTGAGGAGGCGATTCGGGAATACCAGGCACACAATGATAACTCGGACACTTCACTGGCGACACAGTGGGCGGCGCTGAAGGCGGTTCTCAGGGGGGAGTTCATCTCCATCTCCTCAGCAGAAAATAGGGAGAGACAGCGCAAGAGGGAGGAGCTGACTTCCCAGGTCCAGGAATTGGAACAGGTCCATCGCCGTACTGGAGCTCCAAGGGTGTTGAGGCAGTTGAAGGCTGCCAGGAAGCTCCTGTCGGCGCTGGACATGGATAGGGTGGAATACGCAGCACTGCGTCTTAAACATGCGTTCTACACGGGTGGAGATAGGTGTGGCAAACTCTTGGCAAATAGGCTTCGTATCGTGCACCAACGTAACGTGGTGAAGGATCTAATTGGTGCTGATGGGGTGGCGGTTTCTGATGACGCTGCGGTTGCGGAAACGTTTTGTAGCTTCTACGAAGCGCTGTACACGGGAGAACCCCCCTCGACGCAGGATACCTCGGAATATCTGGAGTCAGTGGCCCTACCGGCGCTGGACACCGCTCAGGCGGAACACCTCGAGCGTAACAACCACGTGGAGGAGGTGATATCTGCGATAGCCAGGCTCAAACACGGGAAAGCTCCGGGCCCGGACGGTTACACGTCCTTGTTCTATAAAACCTTCTGCCCGGTCGTGGCCCCTATTCTCACCCGGCTGTTTAACTCCTTTTCCGAACCGGGAGCCATCCCACCGGATTTGCTGAGAGCAACGGTTTCAGTGATCCCGAAGCCTGGGAAAGACCGAGCCCTATGCGGCTCATACAGGCCTATCTCACTCCTGAATGTCGACCTTAAATTGTACACAGGGATTTTGGCGTCCAGGTTGGCCTTGCATCTGCCGGGTCTGGTTGAGGCTGATCAAGCTGGCTTTGTGCCTGGTAGACAAACAGTCGATAACACCAAGAGAGTAGCACACATCTTGGAGAAAGCTTCGCGGATCCCGGGCGAACGGATGCTGCTGGTGGTGGATGCTAAGAAGGCATTCGACAGGGTTCACTGGCATTATCTCGAGCAGGTGCTCAGGAAACTGGGTATTGGTGACAAATTCTGCTCGATGGTCTTTAATTGCTACAAGTACCCTTCGGCGACGGTGAGAGTCAATGGGTGCAGCTCCAGTAGCTTTGCGATCGAACGGGGCACTAGGCAGGGGTGCCCGCTTTCCCCACTCCTCTTTGCTCTCTATATGGAGCCGTTTGCCCAGAGGATCCGTCAAAACCCGGATGCCATTGGATCAAGATGGGGCAGTACGTCCACACGGTCAGTCTTTATGCGGACGACGTCCTGTTGACCTTGGACGATCCCAGACGGGCCCTCCCCGCTTGTATTCATGAACTGGACGCTTTTTCAAAAGTGGCTGGCTTTAAGATGAACATGGGCAAGTCGGTGGCTCCGGATGTGTCTCTGGCCGCGGATACTAGACAGGATCTCCAGCGGCTTTTTCCTATGCTGTGGTCGTCATCCCTGGTGCCGTACCTGGGGATTCTACTAGCGCCAACGTTGCCAGCGATGGTAACGGCCAACTATGCCTCTCTTAGCAGGAAAATCAGGGAGGAATTGGGCCACTGGAGTAAAAGCCTGCTGTCCTGGCTCGGCAGGATTGCTGCGGTCAAGATGACGGTTCTGCCCTAGATTCTATACCTCTTCTGAGCCTTGCCGCTCCAGCCTCCTGTGGGCTGGATCAGGCAGACACAAGCCGACATCGCACGCTTTGTCTGGCAAGGCCGCAAGCCGCGGATGAAGAGGGTTCTTTCCACGCTAGCCCCGGAGGCGGGGGGCCTTGGTATCCCGGACCTCCGGAAATATTTCCAGGCGGCGCAGTTGCGCTACCTTGTGGAGTGGCATACGATTTTGTATAACTTAATATTTATAACAGGCTCAATGGCAATGAAAACATTGGAGGGAGGGTGGCAAAAGAAAGAGAGACGCACACTTGTACCATGAAGGATATTTCCTTATATTTAAGAATTGATAATGAAAAATACATGTAAATAACTTGCGACATACAAATATTATACAAAGTGCAGTGTATCCCAAGTGAATATTAAGCAAACCAAGAAAGTGTATAACAAGGTGAACTATACAGGTTTCAGCTGTGAATATTTACAAAAAACAGGAAACTAGACTCTAAACCAATTATATCAACAAATGATTAGCCAGCTGCTATAAAATTTATAGAAACTGTGTTGGTCTGATTTGTTTCCTAGGGCGTCGACGGCGTTTCGACCATTAGAATAAAGGTCTCATCAGGACTGGGCAGTGAGGGACATCTATCAAAATACAAAAATAAAAATAATTTGTAACTATTGGCAGTCACCATGAATAGATAATATTCATGAATATAGTCAGGGAGGTTTTATACCTTGCACCAGGGTGTAAATAGCCCAAGCGTGTGAAAGTAAACTGAATTTACTTACAGTGAACCCGGCCGGGCACTGTCAGAAACGGGGAGAAACCAAGCGTCAATGCAATATATCTGAAAATGACTGAGTCATCAAAAGCGGGGGTGCTTAATTATAAATGCAACTTACCACTGTAGGCACAGTCGGTAGCGTGTCTTTATTTTATTTAGTTTTAGATATTCGCAGTCAATGCCGTTCCACCGCCAAGTTTCACAGGTGTGCTAAAAATAAAATGTGAAACTGTGTCAAGCGCTCTTGTAGAGCGAAATAATTCCGCTATATTTCCTAGTTGTTTGCAGGCTTTTGCAAGGCTTTCACATACCTTGGCGCTTTCAAATCGTGCTGCTCGATGGCTGGCTCCGATCAATCCTCTAGTAAGGGGAGTGTCACGGAAGGCGGCGTGATCGCCGTTATGACATGATGGACGGCGTGTATCAGCATAGAAAGAGGACTTGCGCGTCCTTATAGTGTATACTCTTACAGATGGCCACTGTGCCGATATCTACGTGTTATATTTAGTTCTCTCACAGCTACCAATTCAAATAATGAGCATTTTACAAACAACAAATAAAAATAAAGACAAATTGCATTATATAACCAGTCAATTACAATGGAGCTCTACAATTTCGTGGGCACCCACCCTCATGAAACCATAATGAATCTCGAACTATGTACAGGCATTAGCACATATATACATTTTTTTAAAAACATTTTGCAAGAAAAAACTCCTTTCTTTACAGAAACACTGAGTGCACAATGCTGATAGTTGGTAAATGCATTACAGCGCATACTGGAACCAATACCGCTGTGACAACATCGAGTCAACCAATTGAATGTTTACAGAATCTAACATAGTGTCTATGTCATATTGGATACAAAGCCTCTCCATTCATCAGCCGTGTTAAGACCTTTATTTATGGAATTGATCTTGTCAATCCAATGGCACTCGCGACGCTGCAGTGTTTGAGCAATATCGCCGCCTCTTTCTGGTAGTGTAGAAAGAGGCGGCGATATTAAGGTCTTAACACGGCTGATGAATGGAGAGGCTTTGGGGGGGGGGGGGGGGGTTGGGGTGAGTTGGGGAGTTTGGGGGAAGGGGTTCTGGGGGTTGGTGGGGTTGGTTTTTTGCATTATTGCCTTTCCTTTTCTGATCTGCCTGATGGTGTTGACTGTATTCAGCTTTTATCATTTGCCATTGTTCCTTTTTCTACAGTAGCCTTGTCCACCATCGCACTCATAGATATTTGCTCAGCTTTTCTCACCTGAATGTATGTAACCCTAACCTCCTGTTCCCTTACCTCCTATGTTTTGTCTTAATAAAATGCTTTAAACCTAAAAAATCATTAATTTAAGACATTTAGGTTTCACAATATGTACTGCTAGAGTTTCATAGTCACTATGATAATAATGATATACATTTAGGACTGTTTAGGGGGCATGGATATGCTGAGGCTTCTGTAGTTGTCAAGGAGGTGAGTTATGTACATTGTACTGCTGCATACAGTCCTCACCTTCTGCGTACTCTTGGATATGCTAGACTACATCTGCACAATGAGATACCTAAGCTGAGGAAACACAGGTGATGTGATTGTGAAATGAGCAAAAATATTTGTACGTTTTTCAATTACATCACCTGTGTTTCCTAACATTACTAATCACATTGTGCAGATGAGGTTTAGGACTGTCCAGGGAGATAGAGGCGGTCTGGCCTTTGATCAAGAGTGCAGTGGACATGACTCACTTCATCTGCAGGCCTGCACATGTATTATCTCCTCTGTACTCTTCAACAAGCCTAAATTTCATCTGCAACCCTGAGTAGGCCTCACCTCCAACAAACCTCTGGATAGGCCACACCTTATCGGTATCCTGAACCAATCATTTAAAATGTTAGGGGCAGATTTATGATTGCCGTGTGCCTCTTTTGTGCTGCCGTTGCGTCACTTTTGTGACGCAGCGGCGGCGCAAAAGATGCACCATGTTGCGACATATTTACAACGTGACGCATCTAGGCAGATGTGTCACGCTGTAAAGCCCTGCACCACATGAAACCTGCGTCAGGTTTCATGTGGCCGTTCTGTCGCAGGGTGGGCGTTCCCTCGCATGAAAGCCCTGTAAAACTAACGCAGTGAATTCTACAAGATGCTTGAAGCAGGTGTAAGGAGTGACGCACCATGCAATGTATGGCTCTTTGCATTGCTGGAGTCATGTCGCGCTTGCGACGTGACTCCTGCAATGCGCCGCTTTTGCGGTACAGATGCGTGACGCATCTGTGCCATTTTTGCCCCATGGTGCTCCACATTGTAAATGTTAAAAGTGACGTATAAGTGGTGCAAGGGCCTTGTAAATACACCCCATGTGTGCTTGGCCATTTTAAGTCACTTTCCCCTGGTGCAAGGGCCTTGTAAATACGCCCCCATGTGTGCTTGGCAAGTTTAAGTCACTTCCCCCTGGTGCAAAGGCCTTGTAAATACACCCCCATGTGTGCTTGGCAATTTTAAGTCACGTTCCCCTGGTGCAAGGGCCTTGTAAATATGCTTTCATGTGTGCTTGGCAATTTTAAGTCAATAAAAATAACATCAACAATGTCTGATGTGAAACAATCTCTAGATGTGGAACAATCTCTAGATGAGGAACAATCACTAGATGAGGAACAATCTCTAGATGTGGAACAATCTCTAGATGAGGAACAATCTCTAGATGTTGAATTAAAATTCTATAAAAAATTTCAAAAACACCCTGTGTGAAGTGTCTTTAATATAACAGTGAAATAGAGTCTCGAAATTAGTTGAGATTAACATATAACAGAGCACAGGTCATATGTAGAAGCATTCCATTCCATTGCTACTATTTGAGAGTTTAAAATTTTTGTATGTTGTTAAATTACTGTAGGTAGAATTGACAACTAGTGTGTTAATTGTTTGCCTACTGTTATTGGTTTACTGTTTGGTAATAGTGGTTGATAACAATTTAAACATTTTTTTTCCAAGGATTCAACTCAAGATCTTTTGAAAAATTCAAAAATGCCCTCAAGGCAGAGGAGAAAAAAAGAAGCAAAGCGACTTACACCCCACCTTGGTAAACATTTGCAGCAGTCCTCTACTATAAAAAGATGTCAAGTCGCCAAAAAAGCTCCGGTTAAGAAAATGAAATCATTTTTAAAAAGAATTTGCAGACGAAAAAATACCACTGCAGAACATGTTTTAGTGCAGAAGAAGAGAGACAATTTAAAGGGAAAGGAAAGGCCTGTCAAAAAAGTTTCTGCTAAAGCAGGAGATAACTCTGTGCATGACAGTAGAAGGGAAAATCAGTTCAGGGACATTTGTAGATGAATGTTCCGCAACAGGATAATTGTCAATTTGTTAAAAAAATTTAGGAAAGGTCAACAGAAAGTGGCATTTTATAAGAAAAAGAAAAATGTAGAGAAAATTATTGATCAGGCTTTCGAAATTAAGCGAAAGTTATTTATTTTGGTAATCAATAGAATGAGGAAACTAAACAAGGCAATTTATGATTTCAAATCAAATAGTAGATGGAAGAGAGTAGTTAATCGTAGTAATTTTTGTGAAGTTTTCTCAGGAGAATGGATGCATAGTTCAAGTTGTGAGGCATTTTTCAATGAGGAGAGTTACTTCCAGGACAATGATTTGGTGCATGCAGTTGACACCAGTGGTCGAGCATATGAGGTGAAAGACGGTTGTCCGGTTGAAAAAGAAAAACTTGTGTCTGCAGATGCAGAAGAGGTGTTAGGTGATGAAGTTTTAGGAAGACGTCCTAAGGGTCCAGTGTACACCTGGAAGTGTAGTGGTGTTTGCAGTGTGCAACAGGATTCCATCAATTTGCTTTGTGATTTTGTTCGTACATTTAATAAGAAAAGTTTAAAACAGAAAATGAAGTTGTTGCAAGAATTAGGGGGCGTATTACCAAGCAATAGCGATAGTTATCGCTATTGCTTAGTTAGAGACAAAAATTTACCGCTGAGCTGCGGCGATTTTTACCGCAAATAAACCTTGGTATTACCAAGGTTTATCGCAAATGTGATAAAAATCTCCGCAATGCATGAATATCGCTGAAAAGTCAGCGATATTCATGCATTACCGAGCTAATGCACTTAGCCATGTTATCCACCTCCCATTGGATAACATGGCTAAGAACTGCTCAGGGCAGGGGTTAGCTTTTGGAGCGAATATCTCCAAAAGTTGGTAATGGGAGATAGCGATGTTAGCGAATGTTTCCAGTCTCTAACATCTTGGCACGCCCACTTTGCATGTCATTAGTGATAAATATCACTGACATGCAAAGTAGGGCCCAAGATGGTCGCTATCTCCTACTAGCTGTCGCTAACTAGGTTGCGCTTTGTGATATTTGATGAGAGTGCTTGCGTGCAATTTATGATTTACGATCCTTTTGGATATGTATAGTAGTTGTTTTAAGGTGGCTTCTTTGGACCCAGTGCTTGGGCTTATCTCTTCAGTTTCCTCTATGAGAGAGTAAATGCGACTAGTGTCATCCTCTGTAAAAACTAAAGTTTCCGCTCTGTGTTCTGTTGTGTGTGCAATTTCCGCAAATTGCATGTTAATTTGATATTGGTTTGGTGTCGGTGCAAATACCACTTCGCTCAGACGTGAACAATGTATAAATATTTGATTTGTAGTAGTGCACTCGTAGTTCACCTAATTTGTACGTTTCAAATATGATCATACAGGTCGTTGGTGCATAGGTTGGTACCCTACTGAACTCTTAGGGTATGCATGAAAAGTCTTGACATGCGTGCTCTGTGGAAGCGTGCAAGTGAATTTAAAGAGATCTTACTACGATGGCCGTAGCGAATAACCGTATACAGTAAAAGTACGTGTACAAATGTGTCCTACTCTTATATTTGTTGTAGATGTGTTTATGCTTTTGCGATGTTGTTACACATGACGTTTAAAACATGTAAATGGGGATTCATCTATACATATCCAGATAGGCACAGTTATACTGTCAAATGTGTCCTTATAGAAAGCAATTTAGATCAATTTGTTCGTTGAGACCTTTCGGCTGCATGGTGCATGAAAAGTTTATCCAAAACACTTCTCTCCTAAGTAAATGGTTGTTATTGTCTCTTCCTGGGATGTTCGCAGGTATTTCCAATATACAGAATTTCAGTTGGCTTGCATTGTGGTTAGCTTGATTGAAGTGGGTCTCCGCTGTCGATTTTTGGTTCTTCAATCTGATATTACTCTTATGTTCTATTATGCGTGTTTTTATTTTCCTTTGTGTTTTACCCACATAGGATAACCCACATGGACAGCGTAACATATATACCACGTTTTCTGTGTTGCAAGTACCCGATACTTTTAAATTTTATGGGAATACCTTTAGTTGGATGATTGATGGTGTTTCCTTTAATGATGGCTGAACAGTTGCCACAATTGTAACATGGTAATGTCCCACTGTATTTGATTGTTTCCTGCGTTTTTGGTTCCTTCAATAATTCCTTCAAATTACGTGTTCTTTCATACGCGAAAATAGGTGGTTTGGAGAAAATGCCTTTGAAATCTTCCTCTAATGCCAATAGTGGCCAATGCTTTCGATAATCTTTGTTATCTTGACACTTCTAGTGGAGTATTTTGACACAAACACACAAACGGTTATTCGCTACGGTCATCGTAGTAAGATCTCTTTAAATTCACTTGCACGCTTTTTTACGTAGTCATGTGAGCGGAATGATAGTATAGACCAGTAAACCGTAGTAAGAGCCTATCTCTTTAACTGTACATGCACGCATTTTCACGCAGTCACGTGAGCGGAACGAGAGTATAGAGTTGTAACCGGTACACAGGGCTAGAGTGACGAACGCCGAGGTAGCGAGGGAAGTTTATCATTACCACCCACCAGGTAAGAACAAAACATGGTAACTTAGAGCATGTTCAACGATCAGATTAAGAGACAAACTTATTGAGAGAAATTTCCTCCTCTTTTTTACAGTTTTGAAAACTTACCGTATTTTCCGGCGTATAAGACGACCCGGCGTATAAGACGACCCCCGACTTTGGCAGAAAAATTTTAGGTTTAGTGCTATACTCGCCGTATAAGACGACCCCCCACTTCCAGCGCAGCATAGCCATTCCGAGTATGTACCGGTATTTTGAACTTACCGTATTAGTCTAGTCCTCCTCCCTGTGGGTGAGCAGTAAGGCTTTATCAGTGGGCAGTGGGTACCTATAAGCGTTTATTTTACAAACTGAAAGACTGAACGCAAAGAAATTGGTTGTAGAAACAATCTTGCTTTACTCTGAAACATTTTATTTAAAACCATATCAAAAACTGTCACTTCTGAATAACGGCAAACATAAATAACGTAGTGCATGAAACAGTGCAAGTGCATTAAACGTTCCATAAGTTCCCATAAATCCAAGCGATTTCTACAGGATTTATAACGTTCCCTTTAAAAACCTTCAAAATCCTCCTCTTCGTCATCTGATCTCATAAGTAAGTCTATGAGATCTTGTGGTACATCTGTAAGGCAGTCATCGTATGGATCTTGTACCAATTCCGTATCAGATGATGTGGTCTCTTCTTCGGCATCCTCTTCACCTTCCCACAGATAGTCGTCCTCCATACCATCTAATGAGTTCGATATGCCACACTTCTTGAAAGACTTTATGACTGTTTCTGCATCGATGTCGTTCCAGGCCTTTATGACAAATTTGCACAAAACATCCAACTGTGGCGCACGCATGTTTCCTCCTTTTGTGAATGTTTTTTCACCGCTAACCATCCACTCATTCCACTGTTCTCGGATGCGATCTTTAAATGGCTTGTTTAGGCACACATCCAGTGGCTGCACCAACGATGTCAGTCTTCCAGGTATAACAGCAGCATCCGTTTTCAGTCTTGCCAGCCTTTGCTTGGTGCTGGGAGTTAAATGAGCCCTGAACATATCCCACACCAGTAGACTACGCCTTTGTAGAAGTCCACCTGGTCGCCTGCTCCATACGTTATCAAGCCATAGCTTTACCCCTTCTTCATCCATCCATCCTTTCTCATTAACATGCACAAAACAACCAGCAGGAAACTTGAGTTTCGGCATTGTTTTCCTTTTAAAAATAACCATTGGCCTCAGTTTGCCACCATCAGCTGTGCATGCAAGTACCACAGTGAAACTGGACTTCTCATGTCCTGTTGTTTTTATTAAAATTGTCTTTTCGCCTTTTTGATGGACAGTTTTGTTGGCGATCATATCAAAATTCATCGGAGTTTCATCCATGTTTCCGATGCTACTTAGCGCATACACATGTTCATTGCGCAGCCTAATGACGTAGCGATGGAAGCTATGCATTTTGGCATCAAGATCCGCTGGTAATTTCTGGGCAATTTTTGTCTTTTGCCGCAATACCAGATTATGCCTTCCCAAGAATCTGGTACACCAGGACACAGTGGCCTTAAATCTGTGGCTGAGATCGGGATTAGATTTGGCCCACTGAAGTGCAACCAAGCGGATTTTATTTCGGGTCACGACATACCCGCTTTGCCGATGCTCGGCCACCATGTCTGCTACATGCTTTTCCAGTTCTGGCCAATGTGGGGTGCCTCTTCTTAGTGCACACTTGCCCCTTGGCATACTCCGCAATGCTTGCTCATTTGCTCTCCAGGCCCGAACCATCTTCTCTGTCACTCCATATTGCCTAGCAGCAGCACAGTTATTATGTTCCGTGGCAAAAGCCACAACTTTGAGTTTGTAGCTGGCTTCATATTTTCTTCTCCTTGCCACTGCTGGAGCCTTGCTGAGTTCTAGACTGCCAGCCATTTGCTCTGGATGCGCTGCTGGAGCCTTGCCGGGTTCTTCGCTGTCTGCCATTTGCACGGAATGTGCTGCTGGAGCCTTGCCGGGTTCTTGACTGTCAGCCATTTGCACTCGATGTACGGTACTGGTGCTGTACAGAATGGACAGGTGCAGAGACTGTCTTCAACACCACACGTACGGTACGGCAAATACGCTATCTGGTCACGAGACTGTTTTTCCTCTTAGCAACAACCAGCCAATCACGGCAAGTGCTCTACTGCCTTCGGGAACATTCGGGAACATTGTACAGTCCCCTTTCTATGCCACGCCCATGCCAAGGGGAGAGGTGAGCGTGCCAAAACGTGCCAAACGTGCCAAACGTATCAACACACTGGGCGCTGCCATCTTCGGCGTTGGCTGCCCATTACCATGTACCGTGTTTCGGACGTCCTGCTGCCTCGTCCTGCTGCCTCGTCTGCCTGGGGATGTGCAAGCGGTTGGAGGCGCGTGTACAGCGGCAGCGGCAGTCGAGGTAAGACTCATGGCGCCATTTGCTCGCTTGTGAAGCGGTTTGACACCTTCGAGTGAAGTCCTTGCTATGAAAAAAACGCTCGCTTTCGATACTTCATGGCGCGGGGCCTGGGTGTGGACGTTGCCAGGGTCGGTGGCTGTATTTTTTGACATAAGGTGTGTTGTTTCTTGTTATTTCCTATTGTGAAGCGGTCTGACACCTTCGAGTGAAGTCCTCGCTATGACAAAAACACGCTCGCTTTCGATACTTGCACAATTCATGGCGCGGGGCCTGGGTGTGGACGTTGCCAGGGTCGGTGGCTGTATTTTTGGACGTTGCCAGGGTCGGTGGCTGTATTTTTTAACATAAGGTGTGTTGTTTCTTGTTATTTCGTATTGTGAAGCGGTCTAACACCTTCGAGTGAAGTCCTCGCTATGAAAAAGCGCATGAAAAAATACCATAAAATGTTATACCCGGCGTATAAGACGACCCCCGACTTTCCAGAAAATTTTAAGGGGTTAAAAGGTCGTCTTATACGCCGGAAAATACGGTACGTGAAGCACTGAAGGTCAGTGTAATATGTACTTTATTGTTGTGATGAGTTAGTATGCACAATATGTACACGTTTTTCTAACAAGCGGTGAAAGGCTAATGATGTTTTGGAAATGGGGGAGCAGATAATAACTATGTATAGAAATGTTAGTACATATGATTTAGCTCCGGTTGGAGCAGTTGCTTTACTGGACCACAGTACTTAAATATGTGCATTATATTTTCAGAGAAATAAACCCCTGATGAAGAGCGTAATGCTTGAAATGCATTGGGACTAATTATGATTATGTAAAAAACATTATGAATGATATATGAAGCATATGAATTGAAAAAACTCGCTACAAAAGTGATTTGAAAATGAAAATAAATTTTCAAAGAAAAAGCATTTGAATTCATGGATTAAGAATTGAATGAAAGAGAAAGGAGTGCAAGGAAGGAGTGGGTCCTGTTTCCACAGAGCACACATGTCAAGACTTTTCATGCATACCCTAAGTGCTCAGTAGGGTACCAACTTATGCACCAACTACCTGTATGATCATATTTGAAACATACAAATTAGGTGAACTACGAGTGCACTACCACAAATCAAATATTTATACATAGTTAAAAAAGGACCATAGTTTCGAGATAAAACAAGAGGAATATTCATAACATGAATAGGTCAGAAACGTGTGGACACCGTACATAATCAACATTGGTTCAAATAATTGCTTGACTCCATGGGATTTCCAAATTCAATCCATTTATTGCTGTGCCCAAGACAAAAATCCAGTACACTTCACACATTTTTCTAATTTTATCCTGGTCTAATCCTATTCTCGGTTTTATTCATTCCAGGATGTATCAGGACATTTCTTCAGGTGCCAGATTCAGCTCTGTGAAATGACTAACTAAGGGAGTTGTCATTTTACACGTTCTGATTGCAGAGCGGTGCTCAGTCAACCTGACGTTCATAGCTCTGCCAGTTTGACCTACATAGCCTTTGTCACATGGGCATAGGATTAGATATATAACGTTGGAACTTTTACAGTTATTCATATCTTGAGGTTTGATGGTTTGATTGTTAAAGACCAATGTTGGGCCCTGTATGGCTGTATCACAAGATTTGCAATTCAGACACTTATAGGTGCCCAACACTGGTTTAACATAGGTGAGCGTTTGTTGAACTGATGTATTTTTTTGAGCCATTCTGGATCTAACAATTTGAATCTTTAAACTTCTGTTACGCCGATAAGCGAACATTGGCTTTGGCATATGTGCTTGCTTTGACACGCCCAGAAATCAATGTGAATACTGCATCAGTGGAAATAAAGGCGTGTCAAAGCAAGCACACCACTGAACTGTCGAGCCTCTGAGGAAGGAGGAATCAACCTCTGAAGCGCGTCAGGCTTATCGACATGTAAGCTGCCAAACGGATTCGGCATGTTGGTGCACGTTTGTACCTAATAAAGGGCTTTAAGCTGGTGCCAGTCTGAGTGCGTCCTCAATCAGTTGGCAACCTTGGAGCGTGAATTTACTAGCGGCAGTCCAGCCGTAGAGGATGCACCACCACAAAATTGGGGGCCATGCAGCTTGGGATTTACCTGGCTGTGTGATGGGACTGCAACAAAGGATTTAAAATGTGCCCTACCTGCTGAGGCTCATCTAAGGGTGTGGAGAAGTTACCAGCAGTAACACTGAGTGCCCCCCTAAGGGGCTTAATGATTGACACAAACTATCTATCCCAGAAATCAATGCGAATACTGCATCAGTGGAAATAAGGGCGTGTCAAAGCAAGCACACCACTGAACTGTCAAGCCTTTGAGGAAGGAGGAATCAACCTCTGAAACGCGTCAGACTAATCGACATGTAAGCTGTCAAACGGATTCGGCATGTTGGTGCACGTTTGTACCTAATAAAGGGGTTTAAGCTGGTTACAGTCTGAGTGCGTCCTCAATCAGTGGGCAACCTTGGAGCATGAATGTACTTGCGGCAGTCCAGCCGTAGAGGATGCACCACCACAAAATTGGGGGCCATGCTCCTTGGGACTTACCTGGCTGTGAGATGGGACTGCAATAAAGGATTTAAAACGTGCCCTACCTGCTGAGGCTCATCTAAGGGCTTGGAGAAGTTACCAGCAGTAACACTGAGTGCACCCATAAGGGGCTTAATGATTGACACAAACTACCTATCCCACAAATCAATGCGAATACTGCATCAGTGGAAATAAGGGCATGTCAAAGCAAGCACACCACTGAACTGTCGAGCCTCTGGGGAAGGAGGAATCAACCTCTGAAACGTGTCAGGCTTATCGACATATAAGCTGCCAAACAGATTTTGCATGTTGGTGCACGTTTGTACCTGATAAAGGGCTTTAAGCTGGTTGCAGTCTGAGTGCGTCCTCAATCAGTGGGCAACCTTGGAGCGTGAATGTACTTGCGGCAGTCCAGCCGTGGAGGATGCACCACCACAAAATTGGGGGCCATGCAGCTTGGGACTTACCTGGCTGTGAGATGGGACTGCAACAAAGGATTTAAAACGTGCCCTACCTGCTGAGGCTCATCTAAGGGTTTGGAGAAGTTACCAGCAGTAACACTGTGTGCACCCATAAGGGGCTTAATGATTGACACAAATTATCTATCCCAGAAATCAGTGCGAATACTGCATCAGTGGAAATAAGGGCGTTTCAAAGCAAGCCCACCACTGAACTGTCGAGCCTTTGAGAAAGGAGGAATCAACCTCTGAAATGCGTCAGGCTAATCGACATGTAAGCTGTCAAACGGATTCGGCATGTTGCTGCACGTTTGTACCTAATAAAGGGGTTTAAGCTGGTTACAGTCTGAGTGCGTCCTCAATCAGTGGGCAACCTTGGAGCATGAATGTACTTGCAGCAGTCCATCCGTAGAGGATGCACCACCACAAAATTGGGGGCCATGCAGCTTGGGACTTACCTGGCTGTGAGATGGGACTGCAATGAAGGATTTAAAACGTGCCCTACCTGCTGAGGCTCATCTAAGGGCTTGGAGAAGTTACCAGCAGTAACACTGAGTGCACCCATAAGGGGCTTAATGATTGACACAAACTACCTATCCCAGAAATCAATGCGAATACTGCATCAGTGGAAATAAGGGCGTGTCAAAGCAAGCACACCACTGAACTGTCGAGCCTCTGGGGAAGGAGGAATCAACCTCTGAAACGCGTCAGGCTTATCGACATATAAGCTGCCAAACAGATTCGGCATGTTGGTGCACGTTTGTACCTGATAAAGGGCTTTAAGCTTGTTACAGTATGAGTGCATCCTCAATCAGTGGGCAACCTTGGAGCGTGAATATATATATATATATACATACATATATATTATATATATATATATATATATATATATATATATATATATATATATATATATATATTACCTACTGGCGATAGCCAGTAGGTATATATATTTAGGATTTTTTCCTATGGGACTTTTGAAAATTCTATGTCTAATAACTTTGGCGTTTGTGGACGGAATGGAATCGGCTGAAATTTTCAGGAAAATGGCACATTTTGTTTCTGAGCAGCCCCTGAAAATTTGGGGGGGTTTCGTCAAGGGGGGCCGAGAAAAAAGGGGGGTCCCAAAACGCGTTTTTCCCATGTTAATTTCCATAGGGCGTTTGGCCTCACTTTTAGCTCGAACGGCTGAATGGATTTGCACGAAACTTGGCAAAATTGTAGGGACTGTTAGCCCGATGTGCCTTTGCTGGGTCTCAATATATGTGCTCCAGTGGATTTTGAGAAATTAACGTTTTAAAAAATGTATATATCTGTGACAGCGTCCTGGATAGCGCACCAGTTTGCGTACTTTTCGCGTAACGGAGCTTTGCGAAGCGAAGCTGATTGGCTCTCCGGTGTCTGTCAACATTCTAAACAGTCTGTGGTGCCCGCCATTTTGTCTCTCGGTAGGATCGAGAGACAAGAGGAGGCCAAAACAAAGGGGGAAATGAAGGAAAGGGGGCAAGGTAGACCCCTTGTGACCAGCTAGGATTGATGAGGGGGATGTTAAAGTGCCCCGCGGGTCCCCAAAAAATTGTTTTTTTCGTGGGGTTCACCCGGTTCGCGTACCGGAAAGCAGTTTGGGGAGCGTACTATAAGGAAACAAGAATGATTGACTTTTAACTTATTGTATGTTTATTGATTGTTCGTTTTGGTTTTTTTTTGGTTTTTTTTATTTACGTAGCTACATGTAGGTACCAATGCAGAGTCTATAATTTAATAAACGCCGTCTCCTTTGTAGATATCTTGCCTGTTGTTAAAGAAGTTATTGTGGTATATGGAATTCATACCATAGTCTGTCTGGAAAGCCGAAACAACATGGTGGCAGGAGATGATAAAGAGATGTTAAATACACATTGGGGATTATATAGTGGGAGAAAGGAAGTAACTATGAACAAAGCTAGTATGTAACACAAAAAAGTTGCACAGTATATTTTAAGTCTGACTTCACGTTATAATACATTTGCTACTAGTTTTCAATATACATATAAAAATAAATAATGTGTCAAACAATTTTTGAATTAAGAAATAAAAATTTATTTTTCAGATTGTTTATCAAAATTTAAAAGAAAATCTAAAAAATCGTGATCATTTTTTTCTTCATTTTTCAGTAGAAAATCTACTGCATCTACACATTGCACAAGTTCATTGTTTATTGTATCGTCGTAGAAATCCTTGTCAAATTCTGTCTGCATTTGTTTTTCTGTTTCAGTTTTCAAGTTGTTTTCTTGTCTTTCCATTTTGAATTCTGAAAAATGAATTTTAAAAAAATATATCAGTACAGATAGGGCACTGTTGGGTTTCAGTACAGATAGGCAGTTTGGTTAATTAAAAAGTGTTTTCTTCTTTGGGCAGTGTATGGTATCAAATTGGAAGTAGAAATATGAAGAAAATTATCAAATAAACTCTTAGTCAATTCTGAATTATACTATAGAAGTCTAACTCTATCCTTAATTCAGGGCTGGCGCTAGGCATGGGCAGCGTGGGTTGCCGCTCATGGTCTCGCACTCAGCCCACCAGCATGGGGCCACGCACTGGTGATGTGTCCTTTTGTTTTCCTGGAGATCTATCATAAAGAAAGGTGTCGCCTGCAATTAAGGTCCATTGGAGGGGGCCCCCTCCTTGGGCCTCCCATGGATGGTGTCAGGAGGTATAGGGGAGGGAGAAGGAGACGCTCCCTCAATTGCAAGGAGAACATTCACAGACACTGAGGGGGCCCCATTGTCCAGCATTTTTGCGCACCCACAGTTTTAACTTTTAGACCACAATCAATTCTCACACCTATGAAGGTGTGAGAAATGCGTGTGGAGTAAAAGTTAAAACTGTGGGGGCATCAAAATGCTGGACAATGGGGCCCCCTCAGTGTCTGTGAATGTTCTCCTTGCAAGGGGCCACTTATGTAAATTGGAGGGGGCCTCGCGCACGTTCCTTTTTAGCCCAGGGCCTCGCAAATCCTAGGACTGACCCTGCCATAACTAAAACAGAGAAGTCTATTTTTTTCTATAAGTATTACAGAGTGATAGAATATAACTGTCAAAAAATGTTTTTCTAATTAGCTTTCAGTACAGAACATACTTCAGTTTTATAAATAATATCTTACCTTTTAAATTTTAATTGAAGTTATCAGTTGATTTTTTGTTGTTATGCACTTCACGAAGTAGTAGTCAAAATGGGTGTGTTTCTCTCTCTTTGTATATATATATTCAGGTACATAATCAATGAAATGTCATGATATAATAGTAGAAATTGAAAGTAATCTTTTAATTGGTTGTCATTTCCAACACTTCCGATATGTTTTGTGAAGTAATTTACCTCAGGGATTTTAGAGAGTTCTACATGCTAAATGGCTAAATGGTATTCCAACAATATTTGTGAAAATGGTAGGGATTGGTATGTAGTATGAGCTACTGTTTAATTGGTGAAAGTGTCTCCAGTTGTTTTTCTGTAAATTACTTTCCCACCTTTTTTGAGCGAGTGCTTGTCAGTGTGTTTCCCGGTACGCGAACTTGCAGCGTTACGGGAGTCCTCCATTTTGTGTTTCGGTAGAATTGAGATACAAGATGGAGGGTAAATAATGTTCAGAATGGGTAGATTGGGGTAGTTTAGACGTATCCTGTCTCCCTAAGTTTTCTGAGGGTGGCTCAGGAGGCTCATATATGTCGTTAAAAAAAATTGTTTTTTATCGCGTGGTTAGCTGCCGGTACGCGAACTAGTTAGCGTACCGGGAAGCGAATATAGGTGAAAATAAGTGAAAAAAGGTACATTCGAAATTTCAAAAGAGTACACTAAGTTAAGGTAGCTCTGAAAAGAGCTTTTGGGTTTTGTGTATGTTCTAGAAACTTATAAGTAGGAACCAATACACATTCTTAAATTTAGTATGAAAACTTTGTTCCCCTCATCTGAGAAATGCACGCCATCTCCTCTGTAGATATCTTGCATGTAGTAACGCAAGTTATTGTTGTAGATGCAGCCCATTCCATGGTCCCTCATGTAAGCTGGAACAGACTTATTTACATGCTTCCTCGATTTTTCTATTTGTGGACAAAATTGATTGGACCACCTCCATTTTTGTCTTTGGCATATATTGGAATATACCAAGGCAGTTTGAGGAAAAAGTGTCATCAAATGCTCAAAGGTGTCTTTTAGGAGCATTTCCAGACCTACCCCAGTCAAAGTGCCTAAATCGTTTCCGCCACAGTGCACTATTATGAGGTCAGGGTTTGGTAAATGTAAAAAGGTTTTCACAAATGGTATCAATTGGTGACATTTCAATCCTCTTTGGCCAATCCATTTAAGTTCCACATTTTGTAAATTGAGGTTGTGTAAATTTCTGTTATCAGCATACCTGTGAGCCCAGTGGATGTAGCTATGTCCAAGAATCCAGACTGAAAACATGGCTAGAGGAGTTTTTGCTGCAGTCAGATGAAGTGTGGGAATGAAATGGCAGTTGAAATAGTGAAGTTTGTAATGAAAAAAAACTGTGGAGTTTAAGTGCAAATGATTCATTAGCAGTGATTGGTGTATTTCCATTGCTGAAAACAGAAAGTTAGGGTGCATGGATGTGTTCTTTGAAAGATGTAATTTGAATGGTTAATAAAAAATAATGTTATGAAAGATTTCAGTGGATTAGCAGGTGTACTGAGAGTTCAGAGTTCATTTGAAACATTGTTGTGTGAACTTGTAAACCTGAGAGGTCTGGCAGGCGGTAGTTGCTATGGAAAAAGGTCAGAAGGGGCAGAGGGGGGAAGGGTGTTGATTTGAAAATAGTGAGGGAAGAGTTTTGATTGGCTGACATGAGAGATATGTGTGATGAATATCAGCGTTTCAGTGCCTTTGTTGGTTCCAGCCTCTGGAGTGCATACTTTTAATTCTGCTAAAGAATATTTGGTGTTTTTCTGAGACTGTTTTGAAATTCAAAAAGAATTTGTAAAGGTGAGTTATCGTTTCTATATGTTAGATAAAGACTAGTATGCTTTTTTGAGTAAATAAGAAAGTCAGCTGTGTATTTAAAATGATGTTTTGCGTCAAGTGTTTGCATTCTGCTTTCAAAGGCTATTTTGCATTCTTTTACCAATTGTAATTGTAGTTAATGTAAAGTATTAGTACTGATAAGGTGTGTATGTACATAGGAGCTGTGTTGTGTTTTTTTAAATTATGATCTGAAAATCGTTTTTAAGGAAAAGGCATGCTTTAAAAAAATATGAGAATTTATTTACTTGTGATGTGATTCCTGCAATGCGTCGCTTTTGCAGAACAGATGCATGATGCATTTGTGTTGTTATTGCCCCATGCTGTTCTACAGTGTATATGTAAAAAATGATGCATAAGTTTTGCACGGGTATTGTAAATACTCTCCTATGTGTCCCTAGCCATTTCAAGTCACTCCCCCTGGTTCAAGGGCCTTGTAAATACGTCCCCATGTGTGTCTGATCATTTGTAGTCACTTTTCCCGTGGTGCAAGGCCCTGGTGAATACGCCCCGATGTGTGCTTGAAAAATTTTGTTTTTGATTGTTTGAGTTATATAGCCATGTAAAAAGTTATTGAAAAAAAGGTGCAAGAACCTTAAAAGAACGTTTTCATGTGTATTAGGGCATTTTAAGTCCGTTCGCCATGAATGTAGGTGTATAATTGTTTTACTTAAAAAGTTTTAAAACTTTTTTTGAAATCAAATGCATGTACACTTTGGGCCCGATGTAGGTGGCCGTTTCAGGCCATTTACTGACCGGTTACGGCCCATTTCGGAAAATGGCTAATCGGTATGTAGGGGACTAAATCCAAGGCCACATGTAGGTAAATCTACATTTACAGAAAGCCCATAGGAATGAATGGGCATTACCGATTCGGTATTTACCGAATCGGTAATTAAAGAATTGTTAAGGATTCGGTAACGAATACAGATGTTGAGACCTACATACCATTTACCGATTTTGAAATACCGAATTGGTACAATTCGGTATTTTAAAATCGGTAAATGTTTTTTACGTACATCTGGCCCTAGAATCGGTATTTTACCATCAAATTGGTTTTGATGGTAAAATACCGATTCGTAAAGGCTCCTGGCACTCTGAAGAGTCCTACCTACATATGGGTGGCTTCAAATCAGTATATTTATCGATGTTTTATTTTACCGAATCGGTAAAATTACCGATTCGGTAATTTTACCGATTCGGTAATATATTGCCCCTTACATGACAAATTTTGTAATCTGGTCGGTAACGGCCGAAAATACCGTTTTTCGGTCGTTACCGACCGACCTACATCTGGCCCTTAAAGTCTAAGGCCCAGATGTAGGTAAAATAGATTTACCGATTTTTAATTACCGAATTCTACCGATTCGGTAATTAAAAATCGGTAAATCTAAGGGGTGGATATGTAGGAACATCCAGATGTTCCTTTTACCGAATCGGTAAATATCTGTATTTACTGATTCGGTAAATACCGACCGGTAATGCCCCATTCATTCCTATGGGCTTTGAAGCCCATAGGAATGAATGGGGCATTACCGGTCAGTATTTACCGAATCGGTAAATACCGATTTTGACAAGGGTGCAGGGGGTGTCACTTTGACACCCTCTAGCACCCCCAAAAAAGATTCGGGGGCCATGTGGCAGGCATACCTGCCCTAAGGGTAGGTCTGCCTGTCATATGGCACAGGTGTGCATGCACACATGTGCATGCACACCGGAATCGGTATTTTACCATGAAGTTGGATTTCATGGTAAAATACCGATTCTGTAAGGCTTGTGGGACTCAGAAGAGTCCCACCTACATCTCATTGTTACCGAATCGGTAAAAATACCGATTCGGTATTTTACAGATTCGGTAAATTTACCGATCGGTAAATTTACCGAATCTGTAAAATATGTGGTCCTACATACCATTTTGTGAATCTCGGTCGGTAACGGCCGAAAATACCGATTTTCGGCCGTTACCGACCGACCTACATCCGGCCCTTAGAGACAGATTTATGATGGTTGTGCGCCTCTTTTGTGCTGTTGGTGCGTCACTTTTGTAATGCAGGAGAGATTTACAAGAAGCACCATGTTGCAAAACAGCAGCCGCGGGTCGTGGAGGGAGTTACGGTGGGGCAGGCATGCGGGGAGGGGGAGGGGCAGGGTGGAGGGACGTAAACACTGGCATATGGATTATTGCAGGTAAGTACACAATTTAATGTGCGTAAAGTTTCATGTGGGCTTTTTGTTGCAGGGTGGGTAGTCATTTGCATGAAAGCCCTGTAATACTATCACTATCACAGTAAAATTTAAAAAAAATTATTGAATCAGCTTTATAGCGTTGCTGAATCAAATTCTTACTGTTGATTTACTGTTTGGTATTAGTGGTTAATAGCATTTTTTATTATATTTTACCACAGATTCAACTGCAGATTATTGAGAAATTAGACAATGCCGTCTAAGGATAGAATCCGAAAGTCTATGAAACGTCAAAGACAGCAGATTACTACATTTTTGCAGCAGTCCTCTACATTTAAATCACCTCAATGCACGAAGAAAGCTTCGGGTAAGCGAACGAAATCATTTCTTAGAAACATTTGTAGAAACAAAAGTATAACTACAGAACAAGTTTTAGTGCCGAAAAAGAGAGCCAATTTAAATGGAAAGGAAAGGCCCGTCAAAAAAGTTTCTACTACAGCTGGAGATAACTCTGTGCATGGCAGTAGAAGGGAAAATGCATTCAGGGACATTCGTAGGCGAATATTCCGCAACAGGGTAATTGTCAATTTGCTAAAACAATTCAAGAAAGGCCAACAGAAAGTGCCATTTTATAAGAAAAAGAAAAATGTAGAGAAAATTATTGATCAGGCTTTCGAAATTAAGCGAAAGTTATTTATTTTGGTAATTAATAGAATTAGGAAACTAAACAAGGTAATCTATGTTTTAAAATCAAATAGTAGATGGAAGAGAGAAGTAAATCGAAGTACTTTTTGTGATGTTTTCTCGGGAGAATGGATGCATAGTTCAAATAGTGAGGCATTTTTTAATGAGGAGAGTTATTTTCAGGACAATGATTTGGTGCATGCAGTTGACACCAGTGGTCGAGCTTATGAGGTGAAAGACGGTCAACCGGTTGAAAAAGAAATACTTGTGTCTGCAGATGCAGAAGAGGCGTTAAGTGAGGAGGTTTTAGGGAGACGTCCTAAGGGACCAGTGTACACCTGGAAGTGTAGTTCTATTTGCAGTGTGCAACAGGATTCCATCAATTTGCTTTGTGATCTTATACGGACATTTCATAAGAAAAGTGTAAAGCAAAAAATAAAGATGTTGCAAGAATTAGATCCTTGCCGAGTGAGACAAGTGACAGGTTTGCGTGGTCATTCACTGGCTTGTCTTTCCAGGAGAGTATGCCAGAGTGTATTTCATCATTTCAGGATGCTAGCAGCGCATCATAATAAAGTGAGGAAATTAGTGAGAATGTTGTATTATGCTAAGAGTCCAGCAATTATGCCTAAACAATTAAGCAGTGCTCTTTTGCATGGTTCTGAAGTAGATGTGAAGAATATTTGTCAAGAAATTGAGTTCTGTTACTTTGCTGGTAAAGAGAACAATGTTGATATTGAATCACTAGAAGAAGGTAATGTGGAAGACAGTGTACAGATTTTCAGTACAGATAAGTTTCATAAGGAAATTTCCACGTTTATGGTGAAATCAAGTGAGAGGCCTAATTTCACTTGTGTGTGTTGTCGACGGACTTATTATAAGAATCAGACTAAGTTAGCGGATATATATGCAAAAAGTGATATGGAAAACAATAGTGAATGGAAGGATTTTGCCACATACTTGATGGTAGAAAATTGTTTTGATTTGGGAGCGGACCAACGTATGTGTACTTATTGTTTTAACAAATTAAACCAAAACCAGATGCCTGCTAGAGCGGTTCATAATAATCTGGAATTAGATGACATTCCTTCTGAATTGAAGGATTTAAATACTTATGAATCTATTTTGATTCAAAGTGTCCATCCCTTCCAGGCTATTGTACGAATGGAGCCAAAGACAGGGAAGTTGCCTCCATCAGATTTACAGAGAGGATTAAAGGGAAGGGTTGTTTATTTGCCTTTGGATTTGAAGAAAAACATTAATACAATAGGAGTAGAGAAAGTGGAAGAGGAACCTCTGGTTATCATAGTCAATGGTGTTCCGACAAAGAGTAAGAAAATCTGGCAAGATTTAGTGGATGTTAGGAAAGTCAAAAAGGCAACATTGTATTTGATAAAAAACAATAAGTACTACAAGAATGTATGTGTTGCAGAAGAGGAAGTAAGTGATGAAGAGGACAGCGATTTGTGTCCTGGACAAATTGAGAAAATAGAAGCCTCTAAAAAGGAAGAAATATATGAACATTATAGTGTTCATCCTTTGCATTCCAAGGAAGTCATGGGGAATGCTATTGAGTTGTTTCAAATGAAACAAGCCAAAGGGAGTCCCATTAGTGTTTGGGAGGAAAGTTTGGAAGCTCGGTGTTTCCCACAACTATTTCCAACAGGTCAAGGAGGAAAATATGATGAGCGACCTCATCAAATTCCTGCGTCTGAATACCGGACTTTACGATTGTATGCAGAAGATCCTAGGTTTCGTCAATGCATTCCCTATTTGCTTCATCTCCTGTTTGAAAGCGATCTGTCTGGACTGTCATATGCAGTGAACCACATCTTAAAAAGTGGTGTACAACTGCGAAATATCTCGGCAAGGGACTTTATGGATAAAGTCAATGTGCAAGACAATATTTTGGATTCTCACCTGATTAATCTCATGGCTTGTCAACGTGGTACTAATGAGTTTTGGTACCACCGTCATGGTGACTTAAAATGTATGCTGAGGAACTTAGGAACTCCCACATGGTTCCTCACTCTCAGCTGTGCTGAGTATGGCTGGGAAGACTTACTTGAATTTCTACGAGAGGTAAATGGAAACATTGAAAATATTGAATTCAAGACACCCGGAGAACTGTGCTCTTTGGATCCAGTGAATGTATGCAGGTATTTCAATCATAGATTTGAAGCTATAATGTCTTTCATCACGAACAAGAAAAATCCACCTCTTGGAGAGGTGTTGGATTTCTTCTGGAGGAAGGAGTATCAAGCAAGAGGTGCTCCTCATATACATATGCTGCTATGGATCAAAGATGCACCCAAATTTGGAACAGATCCGGATGACTTAGTGATGAGTTTCATAGAACAGTATGCTACATGTGCTGTTCCAAAGACAAACGAAGACAAAAGTCTAAGAGAACAAGTTTTACGGTTTCAAAGCCATCGTTGTGGAAAGTACTGTTGTCGTAAATTCAGAAACAAGGACAAGTACTACACCAAATGTCGTTTTTCATTTCCACGGTCGGTGATATCCAAAGGAAGAGTGAACAATTTGATGTCTTCGCTGCGACATAATGTTACGAGGAAATCACCCAAAAACACATACAATTTGAAAAGAAACGAAGAGTCCAAGTACATCAATGACTACAACCCAGTGATTTTGTCCATGTGGAATGCTAACATGGATATACAGTTCGTGGCTGACAACTGTATGGCTGTGGCTCGGTATGTGACGTCTTACATCACTAAAAAAGAAAAGACAGAACTGAAGGATATGTGGGAGGACATTTCCCATGAAAAGAGCCTCAGTAAGAAGTTGTACAGTTTCAGTCTGAAGATGTTGTCGCATCGAGAAATCGAATCTTACGAATGCTCTGACCGGTTATCTTCAGCAAGTCTCTATGCCAAATCTAGGAGTATCATTTGGGCGAGTCTTGGTCTTGCTGCAACGCGTAATCGAGTTCTGAAACCTGTACGGGAAATTGAGTATTTGGCGGAGAAGGAGCCAAACAGTACAGATATTTTGAAGAGCAACATGTTGGATACATATTATCCAAATAGAAGCAGTCACCTGGAGAATGCTTGTCTGTATGATGTTCTTCAAAATTACGTTTTCAAGAGGAACATCAAAGAGGATATCGATAAAGGAGTGTATGCTGTAATTGGAAGTGAAGGATTTCTGGTCAAGCAAAAAAAATGTCAATTGATAAATCATCGAAAATTGGAGTGTAAATCTTCCGAAAGAAAAGAGTTTTTCTATTTAGCTCTTTTGCAACTCTTCAAGCCTTGGCGTGCAGAAGAGGAACTGCGTGGGGATTTTCTCTGTTACGAAGACTCCTTCAATGCAGCCAAGGAGTCCATAGAATGTCCTGTTTTTCCCAAATATCTACAAATGTTGAATGCAGAAATTGAGCAGGAAGCAACAATTGCAGCCGAGATTGCTAGAGACAGTTCTCAGGACAGTCAAAGTTCTGTTTCATTGAGTCAGGATCCACTAGGAGAACCAGTTATCGAAAATGAAGCTGCCACTGCCATGATTGAAGTGGAAAGAGCCATGGCACATGCTCAGAAGGATGCAGTTAACTTAGAAGAATTGGAAAGACAACTCAACGTTGAGCAGAGTAAAATATATGACGAAGTTACCAACCAAATTGAGCATGGATTAAGTCATGAGAAGGAAGAGTGCTCATGTACGTGGTTGAAGCCTGTCCGACTGTACGTGAGTGGAGAAGCAGGAACTGGAAAAAGTTTCCTCATTAAAGCAATTTCATGTTATCTGCAGAAAAGGACTGAATCATCGCTGTCTTGTGTTGTGACCGCTCCAACTGGACTGGCAGCTCATAACATTAAAGGGATTACTTTGCATCGGTTACTGATGCTGCCAGTGGAGCATGATAACAAATTACAATACCACAAGTTATCTGGAGATGCTTGTTGTGAAGTATCTAGAGTCCTGAAGAAGATGAAACTTCTTATCATTGACGAAGTAAGCATGGTTTCCAATGTCATGCTTGCTTTTGTGCATTTGAGAATGCAGGAAATTCTTAAAACAGAGTATGATGTGTTATTCGGTGGCAAACACATCATTGTTTTTGGTGATCTTCTGCAGCTGACACCAGTGAAAGGACAACCAGTGTTTAAACTGCTTACACATGAAGATACCAAGAAGTGCCTAGGGAGCATTGGCAACGTTAACATATGGTTAAACTTCGGTAATGCTGAGCTGCGTGAAAATATGCGTCAGGCGAAGGACGAAGATTACAAGAATATTCTGCAAGATGTTAGAATCGGGAAAGTGACTGAGCGTGGTAAAGAAGCTTTACATGCACGCTTACTGTCAAATTTATATCCAGAAAAAGACGTTTTGCCAGAGGATATTTTTCAGAAAATTACTGAGAAGAAATCTGGAATATGTTTGATTGCAACTCTTGCAGAATGTTCCATCTTCAACAACAAAATGTTGAATTTAGAAAAACAAGACATTGTAAAACTTGAAGCTATTGACAAAATAGAGCATATGGGAGCAACAATTATTTTGTCAGAGAATTTGAAATCTAAATTGGATTCATTAGAGAAGACTATATCTAAAACTGCGGGTTTTGAAAAGACTTTGAATGTATGCTTAAATTGCCGAATCATTTTGAGAAGGAATTTACATGTTGAAAGAGGTCTGGTAAATGGATCAATGGGTAATGTTGTTGATTTTGAGAAATACAGAAGTAGAGATGGAATTGAATTTTTAAAAATTAAATTTGATGGCATTGAGGAAGTACAGCTAATTGGTCGTTGCTCTGCTATGTTTTTGCTTGTTAAAGACTTATATGTTCGCCGTAAGCAGTTTCCTGTTTGCTTGGCATATGCGGTGACAATCCATAAATCGCAAGGTTTAAGTGTAGATTCTGCTTTAGTGAATATTGGCAGTTCTGTATTCAAAGAGGGTATGGCTTATGTAGCATTGTCACGAGTCAGAACTTTATCGGGATTGTACTTGATTGACTGTGATGTCACAAACATTTGTGCGGATCTAGATTGTGTTAAGGAATACAATAGGTTAAGAAGAGAGTATGCGCCACATTTGCCTCAATATCCTTTGTTTGAGAAACGTGTGGTAGGCCGGAAACGAAGAAATATCAGTAAAAGTAGGGAGGTTGATGCAAAAAGACCAAAAGTCGATGAACCCAAAAGTGGAAGCAGGAATAAAATGAATTCTGTTGAAAATGTTGTTGGTTTTAAATTTGAAAATAGTTCTGGTGTCAACTGCTATGCTAATGTAGTTGTTAATGTTCTCTTTTCACTAGAGACTTTCAAAGAACAGATTGTGATCAATTCGGAACAAAGTTTATGCTGTTTGTTGAATTCTGTGTTAAAGAAATGTAGTGCTGATAAAACGAGAGTAGAAAGTGTGTCTGAAATTCGTTTTCTGTTAGACGAATGTTCAGGTCAAACAGAATTCTCTGAAAATATTCAGCAGGATTGTCAGGAGTTTTTAATGTATATGCTTGATGTATTGCAAGATGAAGGTGTAGATGTAGATTATCTATTTGGCCTTTCTTATCAATGGCAGCATGACTGCGAGAACTGTAGGCTATCAAGTACTAATAGTGTAGACTCAGAAAGATTTATATATTTAACTTTGCCTGACAGTAAATCAGTATCCTTCAATAAGCTAGTAAAGGCAGCCAATCAAAATATGGAGTGCAGCCAATGTAAGTCTGGAATGCTGTCCACGTTAATTTTACGAAGTTATGGCCAGTATGTTTTTTAATGTTCCAACGATGTAGGCCTGATGGAACTAAATTGACAACTTTAATTAATAATTTTGTGGCTTCGCAGTTGTCAATATCAGGAAGGACTTTTAAAACTACTGCAATTATATATCATAATGGTCCTTCAACTAATTCAGAACATTATACAGCTTATTTAACATCTGGAAACGGATGGTCATTCTGCAATGATTCTGTTTTAACTTTCCAAAAAAGATTGCCTTTCCACCTTCAAAATTCTTACCTGGTGTTCTTACAACCAAAATTTTAGGAAAAAAAGCTTGGGATTTGTTCAGAGGAATTTCAAGATGTTCTAATGGCTCCTACTCTATTTGGCCTTGTGGATAATTGTAGTACAAAGCGAAAACTGTTTGTTTTTATAAGCAAAGTCAAGTAGCAAATCAAAATAAGGAGTAGAGGAAATGTAAGTCTACAATGCTGTCCACATTATTTATGGAAACTTATGGATGAAATGTCATTTTACAATTTCAACTACATAAACTGGAAGAAAATAAGTTGTCCAGTCTAATTAAAAATGTTTTGGCTACATAGTCATCGATTTCAGGAAGAACATTTGCAACTGCAGCTATTATATAATATACTGGCCCTTTGACAACATCTGGATATTACACAGCTTATTTAAAATTTATAAAATGGCTAGTCTTTCAGCAAACATTACTAATTGACTATGAAGCAATGTTGCCTTTTGACTTGTTTTTTGAAGTCAGAATTTAGGGTAGGTAATTGGACTATAATGATTCTAGGTGTTGCTGTAATTTAGTGTGCTGTTTCAAATTGCTTTGTATGTCTCAGTTTTCTTAAAACAATTGAGTTTATCTTTCAGAAAGTGGCGGGCAGAAAATAGTAACAGCACAACAGAGTATAAGCTGTTCATAGGATATCCTTTGACGTCATAAAAAGTAAGTTACTTTGGAGAAGTTCCTATTTCTGCTTATTTATATTATTTGGGTTTTTTAAACACAATCATTTTGATTGTGTTTTTTTCCCCGCTGTTATATGATGAATACCTTCAACTCACTGTTTTCAGTGAAATTTGATATTTTCTGATAACAGCAAAAATAAACCATTAAATATGTTTAATTAATGTTGTACTTTGAATTGTGATTTATAATATGTATATGGATTGGTGTGGCTCACTGGTTAGAGGTGGCAGACCCGGAAGCAGAGGTCAGCCCGGGACCAGGGTTCGATTCCTGACGTGGCAGGGTCTTGGGCCATGGTCAGCGGTCTCGATAATTCTCGCCTCGGTGCCTACTCCAACCATGGGTTCCACTCAGCAACTCTGGGCAATAGCTTGCTTAATCTCTACTAACGGCCCCATCAGCGCCGGGGATGCCTGGCTTCACCTTGGGGATGCCCAGGAGAGATCATCTCACAGGGAAAGCCAGGATGGGTTCCCCAGCGGTATACAGTGCTGGGACGCCTCTTTGCTGGGGCAGCTGTGCGCTTTACAAGTATACCACATTTAACATTTAACATTCATTTTGTCTCATGCTCACACTTTTTTTACCACCTTCTATTAATTTAAATTTTTTTGTTCTTTCTTACACAGATTAAAAGTATAAAAAAGATAATTTAGTACGGTAATGACAATTAAAAGGTAAGTGTTTAGTACTCTTTACGTTACATGTCTATCAGATTTAACTTTTATTAGTTCCACTGCTTCTTTTCTTTAACCCTTAGTTTCCTGTCTTTGCTACTTCCTTAATTTCTTTTTCTTTTACTTACTTATACTACTCTTTTCACTTCTTCTATCAGTCCCTCTTTCAACAGTAACTGTGTGTTACTCCCTCTATTTGTCTTTCTTTTCACATTACTCTCTGTTTATTTATTCGTCTTTTTAAAAAAAATATTTTTTTTAGTTCGCTCCCGGTTCGCGTACCCGAACGCTAACCGGGAAGCGAATCAAAAGAAATAGAGGATGCTAGAGTGCTAAACATTCTAGCAATTTTTTTTAAAAGGGAAGGTAGTTCTGAAAAGAACTTTTTTTATTCTTTTTGATGTTTTATATTTTTTTGTGTTTTTTTTGAGGAAGGGGAAACAAAAATGATTCACTTCAAAGGGCTCAACAGGAGCAACAAAAAAAAAAATTTACTTTCTTGGACGTTTTGGACATTGATGATTTTCAAAAGATGTATTTATTAAAGTAATACTCATCTCTCCGCATGAAATTAATTTTCCACATGCTAGACATGTAAATCTCATCTGCCCAAAGTTCTTTTGGAGATTTGGGACCGTTTCTCTTGCCTCTGACTGACTTATTGCTAAGTCATTGGTGGATATTTTAGCCGGTCGGGGGTTATCCATCAGATCTCGAAGTTGTGCTTTAGAATAATTAAGAGGGTGCCAACTCTCCATGTGCCGATGCATGGTGTGATTACCATAGCTATATTTTTTTTCGGTCCCTCTTGAGAGTTCTTTTTTGCAGATGAGGCAGGTAACGTATCTGGCATTAACTTTCTTTTCATGAGAAGGATGAGAAAAAAATTGCCAGATAAAATTCACTTTGATATGGGACGTTCTTGGCATTTCTTTCAGAAAGCCACTTGTCCCTTGCTCCTGTTCCTCGTCTTCCTCTTCTTCTTCTTCCTGGTTGAAGATGACCTGGCTAGTCGATCCTCTCTTCTTTGGTGGTGGTGGAGGTGGTGGAGATCCACCAGCTGCAGCTAATACAAATGCCATGTCTTAGCAAACAAAAACAGGTTTTTCTCTCATAAAAATGAAAGTCGGAGTGAGGAAAAAAGGTGGGACTTTCATCATTTGAGAAAAGAAAATGTTCTAAACCAATGAAAAGTGTTTATTTTACGTCATATGATCAAGCGTTCCATCATTAGGAAACTAAAAGTAAAATGAACCAATGAAAAGTTTTATGAAATAGTCACATGACCTGTTATGCTTACGTTCCGCGTTCTGCGCTGCGCCTCGGATCGATTCCGGGCTTTTACGTTTCGCGCCTTGGTTCGCGTTCCAGAACGCTTCCGGGTGCGCTAATGCAGAACGTCTTAAGGGGCATTACGTAGTAACGCGATATGTTGCGTTTACGGGACGCATCGCGATGTGCCTTTCTAACGCGGTAATTGCACTAACGGAACGTTTACCGTTTCGCGGATCGGCTGCGAAACAAGAAAAAATTATTTAAACTATAATATAAATTGAATTTAAAAAATATAATACAAATATATATAAAATATATTTGTGAATTAGAATAAGAACATATGTTACAGCTATAGATATTTGCTATTAAAAAACCATTGAAATTCACTGAAAAAACCATAGGTTATAGACCATATATAGTTAGGAATTAGCATTTACAAAACCTTGAAAATTCACTGAAAAAACCATAGGTTATAGACCATATATAGTTAGGGATTAGCATTTACAAAACCTTATTCTACTCGCATAAAACCATTGAAATTCGCATATATAGTTAGTTGCGCTAACTATATATCGCGCACCCGCAATCCACTGCTGATGATGTCACATATTACATCATTCATGACATGGTCAGAGACATCACTGATGACATCACTGATGACATCATCCAGTGGCTGTCTGTTTCTGTAAAGTTAAAATATATCTTACATATTGAAGAATGAGTGGATGTATAAGTGTCTGGATGAAGGATTTAGTAGGTGCATGATTGACTGTATGAGAGAGTGATTAAATGTGTCTCACTGAGTGCATGGGTTAGTGACTAAACTGTCTTAATGTGTGCATCATTATGTCTGTTGTTCTGTAAACTGCTGCGTGTGTTGATCAGTAGCTATATGAGTAACTATATGGGATATTGATTGGTTGCCAGAGTATTTGTATGGGAGACTGAGTGTGTGTGTGTGTGGGTGGCTGGGAGGTGTGTGACTCTGTGCATACATGTGTAAGCAGTTGATTCACTAGATCTATGGGTTCAAAAGTGCATGTGGAAACAGCTGTATGGGCGGTTGACTGTGTGCATGAGTGTATTGGTGAGTGAATGTATATGTCAGTGCTAAATGTCAAAGTAAGTACATATGTAAAACACAGTACATGTGAGAGTTGACATATATAAATTACTGTGCATAAGAGCCAGTGAATGTGTGAGTGGCTGTATGGATCATTGTGAACTTGTATCAGGGATTGTATAAAAGAGTAAATATGTGTTAGTATATGTTCGAATAAGTAAGGTGTGTATAACTGTATAGTTGAGGAAATTGAGGTGTGATTGATTCTTTGCATGACTGACTAGGTGTGTGAGTAATTCCATGGATGAGTGACAGTCTGTGAGTGTCTGTTTACTCTGAGTGTATCTAAGGTTATATTAGAGTCTGAAGAGGTTAATCGTATTATCACATGATTGATATCATCAGTGATGTGATCAGTAATGACAAATGAGATGTTATCAGTGATTATATCAGTGATGTCATTTGAGATGTCATTTGAGATGTCATCAGTGATGTCATTTGAGATGTCATCAGTGATGTCACTGACCATGTCATGAATGATGTAATATGTGACATCATCAGCAGTGGATTGCGGGTGCGCGATATATAGTTAGCGCAACTAACTATATATGCGAATTTCAATGGTTTTATGCGAGTAAAATAAGGTTTTGTAAATACTAATCCCTAACTATATATGGTCTATAACCTATGGTTTTTTCAGTGAATATATATATATATATATATATATATATATATATATATATATATATATATATATATATATATATATATATATATATATATATATATATATATATATGTATATATATATATATATATATTCAATGAAAAAAACATTGGTTTTAGGCCATATATAGTTAGGGATTTGCATTTACAAAACCTTATTTTACTCGCATAAAACCATTGAAATTCCATATATAGTTAGATGCGCTAACTATATATCGCGCACCCGCAATCCACTGCTGATGATGTCACATATTACATCATTCATGACATGGTCAGTGACATCACTGATGACATCACTGATGACATCTCAAATGACATCACTGATGACATCACTGATGACAACATCCAGTGACTGTCTGTTTCTGTAAAGTTAAAATATGTCTTACATATTGAAGAATGAGTGGATGTATAAGTGTCTGGATGAAGGATTTAGTAGGTGCATGACTGACTGTATGAGTGAGTGATTAAATGTGTCTCACTGAGTGCATGGGTTAGTGACTAAACTGTCTTAATTTGTGCATCATTATGTCTGTTGTTCTGTAAACGGTTGCATGTGTTGATAAGTAGCTATATGAGTAACTATATGGGTTATTGATTGGTTGCCCAAGTATTTGTATGGGAGACTGAGTGTGTGTGTGGGTGGCTGGGAGGTGTATGACTCTGTGCATAGATGTGTGAGCAGTTGATTCACTAGATGTATGGTTTCAAAAGAGCATGTGGAAACAGCTGTATGGGCGGTTGACTGTGTGCATGAGTGTATTGGTGAGTGAATGGATATCTCAGTGCTACATATCAAAGTAAGTACATATGTAAAACACAGTACATGTGAGAGTTGACATATATAAATAACTGTGCATAAGAGCCAGTGAATGTGTGAGTGGCTGTATGGATCATTGTGAACTTGTATCAGGGATTGTATAAGAGAGTAAATATGTGTTAGTATATGTTTGAATAAGTAAAGTTTGTATAACTGTATAGTTGAGGAAATGAAGGTGTGATTGATTCTTTGCATGACTGACTAGGTGTGTGAGTAACTCCATGGATGAGTGACAGTCTGTGAGAGTCTGTTTACAGTGATTGTATCTAAGGTTTTATTAGAGTCTGAAGAGGTTCATCAAATTATTATATGAATAATGTCATCAGTGATGTGATCAGTAATGTCAAATGAGATGTCATCAGTGATGTCATTTGAGATGTCATCAGTGATGTCATCAGTGATGTCATTTGAGATGTCATCAGTGATGTCATCAGTGATGTCACTGACCATGTCATGAATGATGTAATATGTGACATCATCAGCAGTGGATTGCGGGTGCGCGATATATAGTTAGCGCATCTAACTATATATGGAATTTCAATGGTTTTATGCGAGTAAAATAAGGTTTTGTAAATGCAAATCCCTAACTATATATGGCCTAAAACCAATGGTTTTTTCATTGAATTTTCAAGGTTTTGTAAATGCAAATTCCTAACTATATATCGACTATAACCTATGGTTTTTTCAGTGAATTTCAATGGTTTTTTAATAGCAAATATGAAAAGCTTTAAAATGTCAAGTACGTGATAGATAAAAACTTTTTCGTGTTTATGCACGCTGATGTGCTTTGAACGCTGCCCCCCTCCCCTCTTTTCTCTTAGTAGTACTCTCTCTTTGCAGATACTGAAGAGTAGTTAACGCAGGCCTTTACCCCCGTTGTAATCCGTCCTCCCTGTTTGTCTCTCCATTTGATTGATTATTATCCAAGCATTTACTGTTTTACAATTGATTCTCTTTGGTTCATTCTCTATTTACAAACAAGCACAAAGTCGCAATACTCTGTTTAGTCTTTGCAGATCGGGAAAAATCGTGTAAAAAAATAAAAGTAATCGAGCAAAATCAGTACGCCACTAATTGGATCTTTTTTTGACCTCGCTAAAATAGAAATATTATAAACAACCCTTCATGAGAAATACGAAAATAGTGAGATGAACTGAGCTCCACACCATGAGGGCTGCAAGACAGCTCGGCTCCATCACCCATCCCGCCCAAAATAACGACAAACCCTATGCAAATATTAAAAATATAGACAACACACCAGCAAAGAAACAGGGTAAAACATTTTATTAAATAACTATTTACATAACGTTGGTTTATAAGATGATGTCAGTAGTGGACCGATGTGTGAATAGGTCGAAAGCAGCACAAGGCGCCAAGATCCGGATGGCAAGTCCTGGATGTTGGGTGCCATAGTTCAGAGTTCTGAGTTTGAGCCTTTTTCAATGCCTGTGCTTTGTTGTTTCCCCTCCATCAAAAACAAAAAAAATATATAAAACTGTGCAAAAATACCAAAAAAACAAAAAATGTTTACAAAAGCAGTGCTTGTAAGACTGTCTGAAGCTTATTTCCACCTACTGCAGCTTCACTATTCTCAAAGTAAGTGAGGGTCGTTTGTGGACCTGACTGCATTTGAAAACAATGTTATATGGTACCTCCCTAAACCGCTTGACGGAGGCCCCCGAGGGACGGTGTGATGGCACGGACTCGGAGAAGACGCTTGGCTCCGACCCCCTCCCCAAGTCTTATAGCACTGGTGTAGCCTGAGATCGCCCCCGACATAGGCGGCCGGCTCCCGGGGTCCGGCGGAACTTTTTGCCTTTTGATGACTCTTCTATTCTGGACTTTGTCCCACAATCCGTTTCACCTGAAGACACGCTGTAGTGGGGCGCCCCTTTACCGTTTTAGTTGCCATTCCGCCCGCTTTTGCTACACTGTGCATCTTCCGCCATTCAGCTGTTTACCGCCCGCTCTTGCTACTACAGCGTCTCGCTCACCATGTAGTTAAGTTGCTCCCGCTCTTGCGGTGCAGCGATAGGCGGCTGCCACAGTACTCTCAAAATGGCGGCCGGCTCTTCGGTTTTGGGCCTGGTCCACTAAAATGGCCCTGGGACACCTTGGAACTCGGACGCTTCCCTGATAGGGCTTGGGTCCCATTCTCGAAAGCGTCCCCTCAGCCGTGAAGATTCTACAAAAGTCTTGGGGGCCCCCGACTCCCGCAGGCTTCTGGTGGGGAGCGGCTGCCATGTCTGCTCGTGGAATGGCCACGACGGAGCTACGAGATGGTAGTGCTCTCATGCTGACGCCAGCTTTAGTCTGAAACATCCAGAAACACTGTAGACTACCAATTCGATCAGTTCCGGTAGCGCCCCAACATGACCCGGAAGAGAAGAACTTGCCCTCCCCTCTTTGACTGATGGTTCTTGTTGCCTGTCCCCTCTGTTGTCATTTAACAGAACTTTTTGGACTGCTGAAAGGGGTTGTGTTCCGAACGCTGGTTGGTGGAGACATTTTGACTATATTCTTGACCTACGTTGTCGCGTAATGCGTTATATGACACGCCGCGTTAGCGCACCCGGAAGTGATCCGGGGCGCGGCGCGCAGCGCGCAATGTAAGCATAACAGGTCATGTGACTTGTTAATAAAACTTTTCATTGGTTCATTTTACTTTTGTTATTTTAATGATGAAAAGCTTGGTCATATGACCTAAAAATTACGCTTTTTATTGTTTTCGAACATTATTTTTTTTAAACATATAGGTTATAATATTCCAGGCTAATGTACTTTCCCGGAAAATTTACAACTGTCCTGCAAGTAAAATATATTCCTTTTTCGAGAAAAAGGGCGTTTCTTCGTCCCATGACGGAGCCGTTGAGCAAAAGAGGCTCGGCCTGCTGTCTTAGTCGCTGAAACGCCTGAATATCAGATTCTTATCGATCACTTTATGTTGCAGGAGTGAAAAACACAACTGCCCTTGACCATTTATCTTTACTGCGTTCCTGCATATTATACCTTTTATCCGTCATGTAATTGGACTACTTTATTTCACTTGCCTTTTACTGATTCGAAAACAGTGACTAAAAGTAAAAACTTTACCAATGTAAATACTACTACCATGTTTTGTTTTAAAAACCTTTATTGTGAAAATGTCAGTATACAAATACGGGCCTATAACCACGTGGGCCGGCCACGGAGCAAACTGGAATCGTATATGATGAGGAGACATTTACATTGTAGAGGAACGTAACGAGCGGGCCATTAGGTTGCAAGAACTAAGGTGTCTAACAGTTGCGGAATCGGTGGACGTACATTTTGTAATTAAAATACGACAGGGCCACTTACAAAAAAGTTATCTAGATATACATTTGCGTGCAAGTACCATGGGGGACGTTAATTCGAACTTTCAATAGTACAGTAATCAATAACACATCAGAACTTAATATCAATAGGGATGTCGAAATATTCAATCAATTCTCGTCCCCGCCCGCCATGAGCATCAAAACTACATTCATATCTCATGATATCAAGGTTGTTCAACTAGTACACAACAATGAGTTACGAGTCCCATTTATACCGGCGCCATTTTGGGCGAGTCCGGGCAGGTCCAAGATATAGTCAAAATGTCTCCACCAACCATCGGCCAGACCAGAACCCCTTTCGGCCCTTTATGCTACAAGATGGTGTCTTCCATTCAGAAAATATTGTTGGCAGCATTTTGAAAGGAAACAGAAACAGCCGTTCTCCTAGTGAGTTTCACATTGTTACATTTAGGAAGAATGTTGAAGAGTAGTATGTGGAAAATCTGAAGCCATTTTTCTACAAACTCTCAATCAGACTTGGATGGAAAAAAAATCCTGAAGAATGTACAAACTGAAAACCAATTTTTGTCTGTATAGCATCAACAGCAACGCTTGAGTCAGCTTTGTGTCAAGCCGCCATTTTCATTCAATCAATAGCGTCCCCCTGCACACATTCAGGGACCTGGTCGTGTCTTCAGATGAAACGGATTGTAGGAAAAGAAGCAGAAAGGAAAAGGAAAAAAGTTCCGCCGGACCTCGGGAGCCGGCCGCCTATGTCATGTGCGACCTTTGGCCACACCAGGGCAATAGTGAAGCTGCAGCAGGTGCAAATAAGCTTCAGACAGTCTTACAAGCACTGCTCAGAACTCTCAACTATGGCACTCAACATCCAGGACTTGCCATTCGGATCTTGGCGCCTTGTGCTGGTTCCGACCTATTCACACATCGGTCCACTACTGACATCACCTCATAAGCCAACGGGGCACCCCACGCCGACTTTCGGCGCAGCATTGTAGGATGGCCACACCAGTGCGGCAACTTGCTGGACCCAACCTCGGTGCCATCCGGATCTCGGCGCGTTCGACTCACTGTACCGCAAGAGTGACCGGAACTCAGCTGGACACGCCGTCTTTCGGCGCAGCATTGTAGGATGGCCACACCAGTGCAGCAACTTGCTGGACACCACCTCGGTGCCATCCGGATCTCGGCGCGTTCGAGTCACTGTACCGCAAGAGTGACCGCAACTCAGCTGGACATGCCGTCTTTCGGCGCAGCATTGTAGGATGGCCACACCAGTGCGGCAATTTGCTGGACACCACCTCGGTGCCATCCGGATCTCGACGCGTTGTGCTGCCTTCGGCCTATTCGCACATCGGTCCGCTACTGACGCCGCCTCACGTGCCAACGGATTTTCTACGCTTTTTGTAGCCCTATGCCGCATAACAGGTCATGTGACTTGTTTATAAAACTTTCCATTAGTTCATTTTACTTTTGGTTTCCTAAAGATGGAAGGCTTGGTCATATGACCTAAAAATAACACTTTTCATTGGTTTAGAACATTTTTTTTTCCCAAACGATGAAAGCCCCACCTTGTTTCTGGATCATTCAGACTGAAGCTGGCGTCAGCATGAGAGCACCACCATCTCGTGGCTCCGTCGTGGTCATTCCGCGAGCAATCATGGCAGCCGCTCCCCACCGGAAGCCTGCGGGAGTCGGGGGCCCCCAAGACTTTTGTAGAATCTTCACAGCTGAGGGGACGCTTTTCGAGAATGGAGCCCAAGCCCTAGCAGGCAAGCGTCCGAGTTCCAAGGTGTCCCAGGGCCATTTCAGTGGACCAGGCCCAAAACCGAAGAGCCGTCCACCATTTTAAGAGTCATGTGGCAGCCGCCTATCGCTGCACTACAAGAGTGGGAGCAACTCAACAACATGGTGAGCGAGACGCTGTAGCCGCAAGAGCGGGCGTAACTCAGCTGGATGGCCGCCACCTGGGGAGGCCCGTTAACGCCGCCTCCCCCACGCCCCCCCCCGGGCCGCCCCACGCCAATTTTCGGAGCAGCATTGTAGGATACCAAAACCAGTGCGGCAGTTTACTGGACATCACCTGGGTGCCATCAACATCTCAGCGCGTTCTGCTGCCTTCGGACTATTCGCACAACAGACCGCTACTGACGAGGCCTCCCCCCGCACCACCCGGGACGCCCCACGCCAATTTTCGGAGCAGCATTGTAGGATCCCAAAACCAGTGCGGCACCCAGGCGACATCACCTGGGTGCCGTCCAGAACTCAGCACGTTGTGCTGCCTTGGGACTATTCGCACAAAAAACAGCTTCTGACCATTGTTGCTTTTTTGGGTGAAAAATGTTTAAATGTTTTTACAGTTTTTGTTCCGTTCATTATATTTAATAGTTAATAAAGTTTTATAATCTTACTTTGTTGGAGTGTTATATATTTTTTTTAAAAACGGGTGAATGGGGCCTTGAATCGGGTTATTGTCATGTGTGGGCTTTGGAAGTGTGCTGCTGCAGGATCGGACATTTCAAACTCAAATGCACGTTCTTTTTCTTACCTTTCCGAAGCATGGAGCGCAATAGCAGGCAGAGAAAGTGTGATGCACGTGTTGAACACTACCTGACCTGGCAAGTTGCTGGCAGTGCCCCCCCGCCCGCTCCTGAAAGAGAGCACACACACACCGCCGCCCCGAGTACTTCACAAATCTTTAAAAGACCATGCGCTTGTTCATGAGGCTTAAATGGTTTATCACCTCTTCTAGAACCCCTGCATCGACCCTCTGACGTTTCCTGGAAAAATTACCACGTAACACAATACCAAGCCCTGTCAGCTGAAACCCCCGAGGAATCGTGGGGCATATTATCAAGGGGGTTTATCGCCGCTTTTTTGGCTTTAAAAGTCATGAAAGCGGAGATAAAATTATCTCCCTATTACCAAGCTGTCGCTAACACCAGTTACTGACAGCTAAAAGGAGATAGCGACCATCTTGGGCCCCGCTTTGCATGTCAGTGATACTTATCACTAATGACATGCAAAGTGGGCATGCCAAGATGGTAGCGACTGGATACAGTCCCTAACATCGCTATCTCCTATTACCAACTTTTGGAGATATTCGCGCTAAGCGCGAATATCTCCAAAAGCTAACACCTGCCCTGAGCAGTTCTTAGCCATGTTATCCAATGGGAGGTGGATAACATGGCTAAGAGCATTTGCTCGATAATACATGAATATCGCTGACTTTTCTGCGATAATAGCAAGGTTTATCTGCGATAAAAATCGCCGATGTGCGGCGATAATTTTTGTCTCTAAACAAGTTAGAGACAAAAATTATCGCTAGTTGTTCGTAATATGCCCCCGGGTTTTTGCTTGCAGAAATCGGGAGGCGGGAGACTAGCACTAAAATCAGTAGTCTCACGCCTGAATCGGGAGGGTTGGCATGTCTGGATTCTCTACAGCTGGGGCCATAAACTACATCCGCAGGGGTAGGTGATAGCCTGGGACCAGCCTGGCATCTAAAATGGCTGCCGTGCACGACAAAATTGTGGCATTGGAAAAAAGGCAAGATGGCGCAGCCGCTGGAAGAGATGTATCAACATATATGAGCCTCCTCAGCCACCCTCAGGAAACATAGGGGATTAGGATACGTCTCCCGCACCCCCTTATACCTAGTAATTTAATTAACGAAGCACAAAATGGCGAATTCCCGTTTCGATACCAGTTTGCGGCCCAGTTCGCGGCCCGTGAAGCGCTTCTACCGTGAAAAATCATTTTTTTTTTATTTTCCCCACGGGACCCTTTAATAACCCCAACAACATTCCTAGGGGGTCAAGAGGGGTATACCTTGCCCCCTTTCATTAAATTCCCCCTTCGTTTTTCACCTCTTCTTCTCTCTCGATCCTACCGAGAGATAAGATGGCGGCCGCTCCGGACTGTCACGCAGCAAAAAAAAAAAAGCTCACGCACAGCCGCTGGAAGAGATGTATCAACATATATGAGCCTCCTCAGCCACCCTCAGGAAACATAGGGGATTAGGATACGTCTCCCGCACCCCCTTATACCTAGTAATTTAATTAAGGAAGCACAAAATGGCGAATTCCCGTTTCGCTACCAGTTTGCGGCCCAGTTCGCGGCCCGTGAAGCGCTTCTACTGTGAAAAATCATTTTTTTTTTATTTTCCCCACGGGACCCTTTAATAACCCCAACAACATTCCTAGGGGGTCAAGAGGGGTATACCTTGCCCCCTTTCATTAAATTCCCCCTTCGTTTTTCACCTCCTCTTGTCTCTCGATCCTACCGAGAGACAAGATGGCGGCCGCACCGGACTGTTTAGAATGTTGAAAGACACCAGAGAGCCAATCAGCTTTCTGCACGCAAAGTTCCGTTTCGCGAAAAGTAAGCGAACCGGTGCGCAGCCTGGAGCGCTGTTACAGATATATATCTTGTTTTGAACGTTAATTTCTCAAAAACTACTGGAGCACATATATTGAGACCTAGCAAAGGCACATCTGGCTAACAGTCCCTACAATTTTGCCAAGTTTTGTGCAAATCCATTCAGCCGTTCGAGCTAAAAGTGAGTCCAACCGCCCTATGGAAATTAACATGGGAAAAACGCGTTTTGGGACCCCCCTTTTTTCTCGGCCCCCCCTTGATGAAACCCCCCCAACTTTTCAAGGGCTGCTCAGAAACAAAATGTGCCATTTTCCTGAAAATTTCAGCCGATTCCGTCCACAAACGCCAAAGTTATTAGACATAGAATTTTCAAAAATCCCATAGGGAATAAATCCTAACTATATATACCTACTGGCGATAGGATAGGATCAGGCTCTTCTATAGACACAAATGATGACGACATTTTGAATACACAGGACCAACTTCGTGCCATTGATGTGGTGCAGAGGGGAGCAGGGGAAAGCCCCTTCAAGACAGCCAGTAAATTTGTCCCAATTATGCCAAAGGACGCCGTGGACATATTCCACGAGTGTGTGGTGGAGGATTTAAAAACTCTCAACCGCCAAATACACAAACAAAGACATATCAAGGAAAAGAAGTTCAATTCTAAACTAGTCCAGTACAACCAACTTATGGACAAGCTCAGTAAAAACCAGGACATAATCATCAATACATCAGACAAGGGAGGCAACATTGTCATTTGGCCCAAAAAGGACTACATGTTAGAAGCATCCAGACAACTGAGCGATAAAAATTGCTACGTAATCAGCAGCGGATTGGAATACAAGAGAGCTCGAGACACTCTAAAATGCATGCTACTATCCTACAAACGCGAACAGTTGATTTCATCGGATGAATATGGATTTCTACATGTGGACAACCCTGTAATGCCTCACTTATATCTAATTCCCAAAATCCACAAAATGCGCAATCCAACTCCAGGCAGACCAATCATTTCTGCAATTGGAAGTGTGGGGGAAAATGTTTCCCGCTATATTGATCACTTTTTACAAGAACATGTCAAAGGTCTGGCCAGCTATATTAAGGACACGGGCGATTTTCTATCCAAACTCAGCACGATCCAATGGCAAGCAGGGTGGTGCATTATCACATTGGACATTGAATCCCTATATACGTGCATTGAACACAGCAAGGGGATTGAGGCAACAAGACATTTTTTGGGACAGAAAACATGTGAGTACTATGGTCACAACAAAATGCTCAGTGAACTAGTAAGCTGGTGTCTGAATAATAATTTCTTCATGTATGGTAAAGACATTTGGAGGCAGACCAGGGGTGTCGCCATGGGTTCCTGCTTCTCCCCCAGCTACGCGTGTTTACACGTGGGCTGGTGGGAGGAGCGGGACCTTGTGGCCACACCGGGTTTTAATAATGTCCAGTACTGGATGAGATTTATTGATGATGTCTTTTGTATATATAATGGCGACATTACAAGTGCACAACAATTTGTTAATGCTCTCAACACTAACTCCAGCAATCTTTTCTTCACATCTAATATCAGCAGGGATTCAGCACAATTTTTAGATGTCCAGGTCGACATTAGGGAAAACAACATTGTAACGTCATTACATCGGAAACCCACTGCTGGCAACAGTATTCTACATGCCAGCAGTGGCCACCCTAGGCATGTAATTGAAAGTATCCCCCTAGGGGAACTTCTAAGACTGAAACGAATCTGCAATAGTGAAGAAAAGTTTGAGGAAGGATCAAAAGCTATGTTGGAGAGATTGAGGGCTAGGGGCTACAAGGAACCAACACTTTCTAAAGCTCTAACTAAAGCAAAAGAAAGATCTAGAGAGTCCCTTCTTTCACCCAAACTTGTGGACAATGAGAAGACAGAGTCAGTGCCAAGACTTATCATCACGTATAGCCGGCAACAGAGACAAATCAGGGCAATCATCAACAGGCATTGGCCTATTCTAAAAACTGATGGAGTTTTGAATCCCAGGGTCTCTGATAAACCGGTAGTCACCTTTAAAAGAGCATACAGTATGCACAGCAAATTGGTTAGATCCAGCCCGGAGCTAGTCAGTGGCAGTGACTGGCTCACCAAAAAGGGCTTTTTTAAGTGCAGCTCATGTCGCGCTTGTAAATTTGGGCAAAACACCACCCATTACGACAACCCCTTTTCGGGCGCAAAGGTGGCAATCAGGGGCAATTATAATTGCCGCACGGAATTTGCTGTATATGTCCTGACGTGCACCTGTGGCCTGAGCTATGTAGGTAGCACTAAGGCGCAGGTGCATGTGAGGATATTGCAGCATCTCCGGGCGATAGTCAATCATGACTACGCATACCCCGTGGCACGTCATTTTGACATGGTTCATGCCAGGGATCTGGCATGTCTTAAATACTATGTCATTGATGCGGTTCCAATTCTGAAACGAGGAGGAGATAGGGACAAAATCCTCAGAAGATTGGAGACCCAATATATTGTGAGGCTGGATAGTAAACAGCCCAATGGACTCAATGCAACTGAGGATTTACATAATTTTTTGTAAATATGGGCAATTCCACTAGATAAACAAGTTCCTGTTCTTCACTCCCCAATACATCCAAGTGGAGGAAGTATTCCTGTGTATCAAATCTTGAACTAGAGTGGCAGCTTACACATCCTTTGGAATGTATCTATATATTCTGATGGGAGACAGCCCATATAGCTTCTGTCTTGTATAGGCTTGTTAATTAATGAAAGTTTACATATATTGTATATATTATTAACTAGTGAAAAGTTACACATATTGTATATACATGAGTTACAGTTATTCTGTCACCTCTCAACAAAACTCCTTTTCCAAATCCTTTTCTTTCCGGACTAGCACAGAACATGTAATTATTTCCCTTTCTATTCAGGTATTTTTCTAGTTTAATGCACACCCATCCGCACATCACAAGCACTTTTTGGAGGTGATTCCATCACACCATATGTACATATTTAGGCACTTATAGGTTTTGTAAATATTTGTACATAGGTCTTAATATTTATGACAATGTAAATTCATGAATTGTGAATTTTAATAAATATTGTAGACTTCGGCTCATGGGCAATACACAATTTAGCTGTCACATAGATACAATATCACATGAATTATAGGTCCTAATTTTGACATTTCTTGATACTGAGATACATATGTATAAAATGAGGTTCATGCATTTTATTACGACAATATTAGAATTATTGCATTAAAGCAGAGATTTTTTCAGTATTTGATAAATGTAAAAACTCGCTAGTCGGGTGTTCCTGCATTCAAGCAGTGATGATATTATAAAGACCTTTTTAGATTGTTGTGCAAATAACATTTATTGGGAACAAGACCAGGTCGATAATTATTTTTATGGACCTTTTGGTCTTTGTAATTATTACGACTGAATTTTTGATGAATGGGTTAATTGCAAATTTTGTATATATTGTACTGCACTTTATATGCTCCAAACAGTTTATTTGTATTAACCTCATCTTGATGCTTGATTTTAATTTAATTTCAGTCATTTACATTCCCTGCGTTTTTTATGTCTGCACTCATTTCTATTTCCATGCAATAGTCATGTGACACACAAAGGAGGTGTGGCCCCTAGGAAGGGTCAAGGGAAAAAAGCATATAAATTAAATGGCAGACTGTTTACAAGGTGTGTGAACAAGAGTACGTGGTACTCGAAACGCGTCACTTGAAGGGTCGTAAATAAACAAGATCATCCTGCCTGAAAACGTGGGGTCTGCCTTCTTCTTTCGCCGCGCTGCGCTGTTGGCGTGGAGGTTCGAGGATTGTGCTACATATATATATATATATACATATATATATATATATATATTACCTACTGGCGGTCGCCAGTAGGTAGTTATAGTTAGGATTTTTTTCAATGTTAAATCTCAAAATTCTATTTGGAATAACTTTGGCACCGGTTGACGAATCTGCCTGAAAATTTCCTGAAAATGGCCTCGCGGCGCCCCGGTCCTTCCCTGAAAGTTTGGGGGGGATTCGTCAAGCGGGGGCCAAGATAAAAGGGGGGTCCCAAAACGCGTTTTCCCCATGTTAATTTCCATAGGGCGGTCGATTTCACTTTTAGCCCGAACGGCTGAATGGATTTGCACCAAACTTGGCAAAATTGTAGGGACTGGTAGCCCGATGTGCCTTTGCTATGTCTCAAGATATGTGCTGCAGTGGATTTTGAGTAATTTAGGGTCAAAAAAATATATATATCTATAGGCGAGCGCTCCAGGCGTGCCACGCGACTTGCGCGCAGAAAGCTGATTGGCTCTCAGTTGTCTGTAAACATTCTAAACAGTCCGGAGCGGCCGCCATCTTGTGTCTCGGTAGGATCGAGACACGAGAGGTGGGCAAAACAAAGAGGGAAATGACCATAAGGGAGCAGGGTAGACCCCCCCTTGACCCCCTAGGTTTGATGTGGGGGCTATAAAAGGGCCCCGCGGGGCATTTAAAATATTTTTTTTTCTTCGTTTAGCGCGGGGGAAGCGCCCGGTGCGCGCACCGGGGAGCGGCCCTGGGAGCGTACTATGAGGAAAAAAGGTGACAGAGTTTTTAAAAAATAAAGTTTTGATTTAGAAATTGGAGGTAGTTCTAAAAAGAACTTTTTTTTTTCTTCTTTTTGTTGTTTTATATTTTTTTGTGTTTTTTGAACTTTTTGAACTTTTTTTGGCTTTTCAAAACAGTTTTATATTTTTTTTGTATTTTTTTAGGGGGAGAAACAAAAAAAGGGAATTGAAACTGGCTCAACTGGAGCAAAAAAACAAAAAACCCAAAAAATTACTTCTTTTTGGGGCACTTGTGATTATCACCTGCAAGGACGATGAGCTTAACACTTTGTTCCCCATAGGAGATAAGCTTGCCACAAGCAGTACAAGTAATTTTAAAATCAGCAAATCTCGGCTGAATGCAAGGCATCACCTCGGATGTTTCTGGTTCTGAGGAAGTGGGTTGGTTTCTTTGGGAGGGGGTCCTTGATGACTGGGGGAGGTTCCTGGCCAGTTCCCGGAACTCTGCACGAGAGTAGTTGTTTGGATGCTTTCTTGTCATGTGCCGAATCATGGTATAGTTACCAAAAGAATATTTCTTGTTTGGGTTGCCCCGTGAAAGTTCATCATTGCAGATGAGGCAAGTCACCTTGGGCGCATTCACCTTTTTTTTCCCCTCTGGAATTGAAAAAAACTGCCAAACAATGTGTGGTTTGGGTTTGTAAGGTGTATTTTCTTCTGGCAGCCATCTTCTTCTCCCCTCCTCCTCTTCCTCTTCCTCCTCCTCCTGTTCTTGACCACCAATATAATTTGGAGCTGGTCCTCTTGGTGGTGGTGGTGGTGGGGCAGATGCACCAGCTGATGCTACTACTGAAGCCATTATTTGGAGCAAAAAAGTAGAGAGAGCAACAAACAGGTCTTCCTCAGTCAAAGGACAAAGTCAGAATAAGGAAAAAAGGTGGGGTCTTTCATCATTTAGAATAAAAAACTGTCCTGAACCAATGAGAAGTGTTATTTTCAGGTCACAAGACCAGGGGCTTCATCATTATGAAACTAAAACTGTTATGAACCAATGAAAAGTGTGATTTTCTGCTCACATGACCCGACGCGCTTACGCTACGCGCCCGGGGCGCGCCCGGGGGCGCGCCCCGGGTCGCGCAGCGTAAGCGCGCCGGAAGTTTACGTTGTGCGATCGTATTCGCTCGAGTACTTCCGGGTGCGCTCACGCCGTGCGTATCACGCGGTCGCGGCTACGCGATACGTCACGATCATGTTTTCGTTTGCGATATTGGCGCTCACGGGACGCTCCCCGGAGCGCGCCCCGGGGCGCTTTTCAGAAATACGCTTTTCGGGGCGCTCCCCGGGGCGCGCTCCGGGAGTGCTCTCCCAAAAATTTTTTTAAAAAAATGGGATAATTGTAGGGACAGGTAGCCCTATTCTGAAGTGGTTTGTAAAAAACATTAACTTTAGAAAAATATGTATTGTGCTACATTGGGCTTAATATATGTTAGAGCCAAAATGTAGCCCAAATGTAGCCCAAAGTAGCCCTATGTAGCCCAAAGATGGCCACCAGAGATCAAAAATTGTAAATGTAGCCCAAAATTCAACTAGATGTAGCCCAACTGTAGCCCAATGACAGAATGTACCAGAGTGTTAAAAAGAACAACTAGAGTGCTAACAGTCGTATTTATAAAGTGAAACTTATAGTTAGGAATTAGCATTAAAAAAACCTTTGAAATTCACTGAAAAAACCATAGGTTTCACACCAGTTATAGTTAGGAATTAGCATTTAAAAAACCTATGAAATTCACTGAAAAAACCATGGGTTTCACACCGGTTATAGTTAGGAATTAGCATTTAAAAAACCTATTAAATTCACTGAAAAAACCATAGGTTTCACACCAGTTATAGTTAGCTGGAAATTTTACTGATATAAAACCATTGAAATTCCCACGTTATAGTTAGTCGGACTCACTATAACTTGCGTGTGCAATGCACTGCTGATGACATCACATATTACATCACTCATGACATGGTCAGTGACATCACTCATATATATATATATAGCAAACACAACTGCAAGGGTGTTCCTGCAGCTGCTCCTGAACAGAGGGCGCTTCGTTCGCTTGGGACCTCCCAAGCTCGGTCCTTTTTGTATTAATCAGCAACCTTGCAAACCAAGGATGACAACACCATGGTTAGAGCCCAAGTTCTTTATTCATCTGCCGCTATCGGACGCGTTTCGCCTGACCAGCAGTCTTGCTCACCAACGATTCAATAAAGTTTTACATTCTCTTTAAACACATTTCAGGTCCATGACATGTGATAACTACAAACTGAGCGTGTTAGGAGAACTTGGAATGTGCCCCGAATTATTGTCATTACTAGTGCGTATGCATGAGGGCAACTACGCCAAGATTAGATGGGGGATACAGGGCGAAGTCACTGATTCCTTCCCCGTAGAGCGTGGGGTGAGGCAGGGATGCGTCCTGGCCCCCACCTTATTTTCTCTCTATATCAATGGAGTAGTCGACCATCTCAGGAAATCACCTACTGATGCCCCTATCTTAGATGGGGTGCGGGTCCCGGTACTTATGTTCGCGGACGATACTCTGTTGATATCGCAAACGCCTAGTGGGCTACAAAAGACAATTAATGCCTTTGGGGACTTTTGCAAGGCTCGGGGCTTGGAATTAAATAATGCAAAAACCAAGTTTATGAACATGAACCCTGCTAAGTCGTTTAAGGGGACAATGAATTTTAACGGGGCCGTTCTGGAAGAGGTGGATGCATTTACATACTTGGGTATTAATTTGCAGGGGAATATGCAATGGAAAGCACATATCGTTTCCGCGGTTGTAAAGTTTCATCAGCTGTCAGGGGCTATAGCTTTGAAGCATAAATCTTCATTGACAAAACCTATCCAACCTGTTATGGAGATTTACAGCATGAAAATTCTTGGTGCATGCCTTTATGGAGCAGAGCTATGGGGGTTTGACAACATCAGTGGGTTGACGGTTGCGGAGAATACATTTCTACGTAAGCTGATTGGAGTCCCGCAGAGTACCCCATCCATTCCTCTCCTTTATAATCTAGGGAGAAAAAAAATCGAGGACCAGGCAAGGCTGCGCCCACTACTATTTTGGAGGCGCATAAAGACCACGCCTGAACTGGCCCACTACGCTGCTGCACTCATGGACATCGTCAACTCTGATCGGTTCCATAAAATCACGTGGCTAAAAGAAATCAGGAACTTACTTAATAAGCTGCATCTTGACCACCTATGGACAATTACTGATCCTGCAGCCTTTCCCTCCAAGGATTTGTTAAAGAAAATGTACTGGGACATGATACATGGCTTGGTTTTGTCATCTAATCAGCCTTCGGTGCTAACAACCCAGTATTTGGAACACAAATTAGTCCCAACCTGTGAACATTATTGGGACTTGATTTCAAAACCATTGGACAGAAAGCTGTACTTTCAGTTTAGGGTGGGCTGTTTACCGCTTAATGCATTTACATTAAAATGGTCCCCTGATAACGTTAACACCTGTGCTTACTGTAAGGTCCTTGTCGAGGATATACCGCATTTCCTGTTCGCTTGCCCCCTTTATGGGGCTCCAAGGCAAAGATGGTTAAAACCCGCATGTAGAAATCTAGGGACTAGATTACATCAAGAAGCGCTTAGAATCTTAAGAACAAATTGCTCGCCTTGTCTCGCCATTGCACTAGCCAAATATTTGGGCTGGGCATGGATTATACGCACCTGCACCTTATCTCAATGAATTGTGTTCAATATCTGCAAAATGTTTTTAGATGTTATTTTACTCACTTTTTCATCTGTTCTCTATTTTTTAAAAGGTTGTATGTTTTAAAATTGCTTCCGACAGCACTTCATGTTTAATGTGTATTTTAATTGTTGTCAATTAGATATAGTATTTATTATGTATAGAGTAGGGAGAAAATGCTTTTATGACAATGCTGTCGAATAAAGCTTTGAAACTTGAAAACTTCATAACTACAAAGTTACTAACATGGATGACAGACTCATAGTTTCAACAGACCTGAATTATCTGCATTTACCAGATGCTAGACAAAGTTTACTTCAAAGTTTTTTAATTCATTCGAGCATGCACTGCTTAACTTGTTGCCGCACCTGTCAAATTTATCTATTGGGATTAAATTAGTATCAAATACACCATACAGAATATAATCACTATTTTATACATTCTTTTCGTCTATTAACTTCTGGTCACAATCTCATTACTCACACCTCCAAATTCTGCCCCAGTGGGCCCATAAAACATCATCCTCAATATATCCGCCTAAGAACACATACTGGTCAAGATGTGTGAAATTCAGTTGTTCACATGCTTTATACAGTCACAGTTATAGTTTACAGGCATATTGGTAACAATGGACAGATCCTAGTTTCTGTTAACAGACCTACACTTATATGTCAACCTCTTGCCCAAGTGGGCCTAAAAATCGCACCTCTGAGAATTTGTTTGGTTGAGGTCAAAGCATTATTTCTTAACATTCCACATTTAGATGCTGTTCATTGCTCCTGTATACTAAACTTGTACAATAAATAATCCCTAAGTAACCCAATGTCTATTCATTTCAGCCCAAGTGGGCAATAAATATACATATTCACTGTAATCTTTAAATAAAATGAAAAAAATGTGAATTGTGTTTCAAAATAATAAAAACTGAGATTTTAGAGGCAGAACAGTTGTTTATTTATATCTGACTGGATAAACTTCTTCTCAGATGTATATAATCCTGGGGGAACAGATAAATTAGCAGATATGGGGACCAAAATCCAGGATGGACTTGAAAAATGTGTACAAATTAAAATTAACATCAGTAACGAAGAAGTAGTCGCAGCCATAAAACAGAGTAAGGGAGGCAAAGCGCCAGGTCCCGATGGCACCCCGATCAACTTATTTAAATACTTGGTCGATCTTTGGTCCCCATTATTAACCCGAGTTCTTGAAGCCAGCTGGGAGAAGGGCTTTATCAAAACTTGGTCCAAGTCGGTAATTATCCCTATATTTAAAAAAGGGGACCGGGAAAACCCTTCCTGCTATCGCCCAAAATCCCTGCTTGATTCTTTTATGAAAGTCACAGGCAGCGTCATCTTGAATCGTCTCCAACTATGGGCGGAAGATACCAACGTATTAAGTCAAGTACAATATGGATTCAGGGAGGGGCGGGACACCGTAGAGCAGGTGCTAAATTTTTCCATCTTACATGGAAAATATATTCAGGCCAAGGGAGGTCAATTATATGCAGCGTTCGTCGATTTAAGCCAGCTTTCGACTGCGTAATTCATAGCAGATTTTATTAGACTTAAAGGTAGATGAGGTAATTATATCATTCCTAAGACAACTCTACGCGGGTGCCACAGCCAAGGTGAGATACGGTCTAAAAGGTGAATGCTCCAAGCCTTTTCATGTAAGAAGAGGAGTCAGACAAGGCTGCGTCCTTGCACCCTTTCTTTTTACTTTATACACTAATGATTTGGAAAAGGAATTGGTGGCGAGAGTAAGAGACTCACCCCAAGTCAACCACAATCAGATTGTATCGCTCCTGTATGCCGATGATGCCGTCTTAATGGCGAGAACACAAATTGGTCTTCAGACGGCAATTGATACTTACATAAATTTTATGGAGAACAGGGGCCTGAAACTTAATGTTAAAAAAGTACGTTATGACCTGTGGGAAAGATAAGAACAGATCTTGTCCCCTGTTTGCTGGGAATGAGAAAATTGCACCCACCAAAATATTCTCCTATTTTGGCATCGTCTTAGAAGAATCAGGATCCTGGGGACCAGCTATAAAAAGTAGGACATTAATGTTTAAAGAGCTACGGCAGCACTAATGATATTTACCAAAAAAATGGGGAAAAGGCCGCCAGAAATCCTGCAAAAAATTTATCAGGCAAAGTGTATAAGTACAGCTATTTACGGAGCAGGCGTCTAGGGAGCTTATGATAGATACTTCATCTATTCAAAAGGTAGAAAATGCTTTTTTAAGATTTATTTTAGCCATTCCTCAAAGTACTTCTGTTTTTAACTGTCACTCTGAATTGGGCATTCGCTACATAAGTGATCTGATAAGCATGCAAACTTTACTGCTATGGCACAGAGTCTGGACCACACCTGACTTAGTTTTAAATAGAGAAATAATCAAAGATTCTTTGGGACTGGATCAGGCTGCCAAGATCCCATGGCTGAGTTATATATGCAATTTTACAAAGATTTGGGGAGACCAGAGTATTATCATGAGCCAGACTCCCTACATAACATAACGAGAAAAGAAGTAAAGTCACTCTGCTGGAATCATCTTGAAACACTAAGACTAGGAGTGGAATTAAACAAAAAAAATGTATTACAACATCAACTCACCCTGGTCTCAGCCTCAATCCAACCTTACTTGCTCTGGTGTCAGGAGGGGTATGATAGGTACATTCTGACTAGATTCAGATGTGACTACTTTTTTCGCCTAACTACCTTTCCTAAAGTAAACGACTAGTCCAGAATGCTCTGTAAATGCCCGTGCGATAATCTATCAGATCAATCTACACTGCATGTAATATTTTTCTGTAAATTTTATTCAGCAGAGAGAACCAGATGGAGTAGACCCTTTTTAAAAAAAGGTTCATGGCGTCAATGTCTCCCGGCATTACTCTTCCTACAAGTCTTAAATGATGTATACTGTGTTGGTATAATGACAGGCTTTTTAGAAAGTATCTTGAGGAAAAGGAAAAGTTTAACCTGTTTTTAAAAATTTCTGGACGTAGTAATTTGTTTCAGATGTAATTCACTGGATTGTATGAATTTATGAATGAACTGTCGCTTTTATGAATTTGTATATTTGTGAAATCTAATAAAGCTTTTCTACTACTACTATATCTGATTATGGAAGTCCTCCTCCATATTGAGCCCTTTTGGGGTCTTTGTGTTGAGTTCTATGATGTAACATGACTCTAACTTGCGTAATTGTTTCTCCCTATTACCTCCTCTTACATTCAGAGGTATTGCATCTATTTCAAAATATGTTAATCCTTTTTCACATTTATTATGGGACTTTTCAAAGTGGCGGGCCACTGGATATGACCTGTCTCAATTTTTTATTGCCCTGAGGTGCTTCAAAATACGTTTGTGCACGGGCAGGATTGTGCTGCCGACGTACCTCAGGCCACAAGGACACTGAAGCACGTAGACAGCAAACTCTGTCTTGCATGTTTATTCCCCTCTTATTTTCTTTATTTTACTCGATAGGCCTGAGGTATATGTTGATGTATTTTTGCCTAACGTACATGCTTGTGCATTTCAGGAAGCCTTTCTTTGTGATTAGCCAATTTGTAGTTACACTCCCTACTTTTGATTTTGTCACCATGTTCCTCACAAGTGACTGTTTGAGTGATTTGGGCCGTCTGAATGAATGTTACTTGTGATCGACGTTGAACTAATTTGCCTAGTATAGGATCATTCCTGATTAAATGGCAGTGTTTGTTGAGAATGTTTCGCACCTTTTCTGCCTGCCTACTGAAAGTCGTGATCATCCTGCATTGATTTATGGTTTGGATCTCGAGCTTCTCCTCAGTTTTGCTTTTATTAAAGAGTATTTCTTCCCTGGTTTTCGTGTTAGCTTTATATAGTGCTGCCGATATACAGTCATCTGAATACCCTCTAGCTTTAAACCGGGTTTTCAGACACTCCAATTCTTTACTTTTCTCCTCCATGGAACTACAGTTTCTTATCGTTCTCAAGCACTCCCAATAGGGGATTCTTTTGATCAGATTTCTGGGGTGAAAACTTGTTGCGTACAAAAGTGTATTAGTTGCTGTAGGTTTCCTGAACAGCTTGGTCTCAAGTTTACCATCTTTTATGAATACTGTCAGATCTAAAAAGTTCACACTTGATGCACTGATTGTGCTTGTGAATGTAAAATTTAAATCATTCACTTGCAGTTTCTTAATGAACTCTTTTGCATCTCTTTCTGAGTCTTTCCATACGATAAATAAATTGTTTATGAATATTGTTCTGCCACTCATCCTGGTATAGTGTCTGGACCACCTGCTCCTCCCACCAGCCCATATGCAAATTAGCATAGCTAGGGGCGAAGCAGGTGCCCATCGCCGGTCCACATGTCGATGAACTAATTTCCCATAAAACAGGAAGTAGTTGTTAGATAGACATATTCTTCTCATAGTTAGCAGCATCTGCGTATGTGACCACAATTTCAAGAGTCTGCTCCCCAGAAAATGTTTAACCCGTTCTATGCTCATGACGGAGCCGCTCCGTCATGAGCCTCGGTTGAGCTGTGCTCATGACGGAGCGGTTCCATCATGGCCCGCTCGGCGCGCCTGCGAGGCGTGAATTTCGCGCCTGCGAGGCGTGAATTTCACGCATGCGCAGCGCGAATTTTGCGCCTGCGCTGAGCGTTCCATTGAGCGCGTGCGTTCATGATGGAACCGCTCCGTCACTAGCACAGCTCAACCGCGGCTCGTGACGGAGCGGCTCCGTCACGAGCATGCGAGCGCCGCTCGACCCCCCCGCCCCCCTTAGTGCTGCGGCGAAGGGGTTAATCGCATTAAAGCCATCTTCATGTTTAATGCTCATGTAGGGCGTTGTCACATCAATCGTTATCATCAGTAAATCTGGTTCCCATGGCAAATCATAACTTTTCTTTAGAAAATCTCCTGTGTCCTGAACATAGGAGGGTAAAGTCCTCACACATGTACTTAAAAAGGAATCCACGTATTTTGCAGTATTTTCTAAAGCACTTCCTATAGCTGATATTATGGGCCTGTTCACCAATGTTGTTGCAAACTTCCCAGGCAGAGTGCATGAATCCTACATCTTCCGCAAGCACCCCAGCCCTGGTCATCGGACCTGTGGCTGCCCGACCCTGCGCAGCAAGTCACTGTCTCATGGTGGGAGGCCAGTGCCGGCCAAAGTGCCTCGGCTGCCATCAACTCTGTGCACTGCAAGTCACCGTCTCCTGGCGGGAGGCCCATGCCAGCCAAAGCCAAAGTGCCTCAGCTACCACCAACTCTGTGCACCACAAATCATGGGCCTTTTCTAATAGAATATTGTGGTGCGGACGCCATCATGTCACCTCTGGCAGTGGGGAATGTGATGTGGTAGGGTCCAGGTTCTCATGCATAAACAATACCCACATGGACAGTGGAAATGGCCTTGAGCACCTGCGCCCGGCCCATTTTATTGGCAAGGTCACATGTCCTGTGTTGCCTGTGCTGGATGGGGATGGTGTGGGTGTATACCAGCCCTAAGGGAGTGGCTGTGGCATGCTGACAACTAGACCTGCGATCAGAAGATCACTACAGGGAAGACCTGGGACATGTAGCATTGTCATGCCCCCTGTAAGCATAAGCGTAGGGGTGTGAACAAGGACCCCGGGGCTTTTGGCATGGTTCAGTTCTGGGCTGCAGAAGAAACTAATGTGTGTGTCTCTGTTGTAGTGTCTGCACCACCCGGACCGCAATCGGTAATGTTGCACCCTGTGACTCAAGTCCCACAACATGAGCAACATGGACATAAGGGGGACTCACCGACCCTACATTCATCCATACTTCCACATTTGAATGTTCATAGACATGACACATCTGTGTGAATTTGAATGTTTACTGCACATTTAGTGGAGTGTTGTAGCTGGAGCAGTACAGGGCCATGCAAACCCCACTTTACATTGTTGTCTCGTGGAGGGCCAGCCAGAGTCCTTTAGGGAATGACAAGTTCATCAGAAGAGGAAGAGTTCAGTCCGCAGTCTGAATGCTGTGTCATTGGTAACCAAAACAGAATATGGCAGTCCATGTCGAAGTCCAAGGTTAGTGTCACAGAGTGTATCAGGGGACAGTAGCAGGTGATAATGCAGAGGGCAGAGCCAAGCAGAAACAGGCCATATGGCAGAGATGAATGCTACTGCGTCCTCCTTACCACTGAGGCAGAATCTTCGACATCTTCGTCCTCTGATGTATCATGTGCCTCACATGTGGGTAGTGTTGTTTTTTCTGCATCACTGTGTGGCATTGACACATCAGGATCCAGAGGTGGAAGGTCTGCCGCACTGTGTGGCACTGATACTTCAGGGGGCGAAGATGTAGATGGAGTGGTAGCAGCATTCATCCGCGCCAGGCCTTGTGGCAGCAATGCCATGATGACGGTCTGCAGAGCATGGAAGAACCCAGCTACCTCTCGCTGGTGTGAAGCTGTGGCAGCCGTTCTTTCTACCTGCGTCTGCTCCATGTTCTCCATGATCCTACGCATGTGTCCCAACTCCCGGCTATCATCACTGGAGCCCCTCTGACTAGACAGTTGTTCTTGTCTCAGAGTCAGGATCCAATGATGTCAGCCATGGATCGTTGGAGAACATGAAGTGGACTGTGGGTGTCCGTTAGGGACTGTGAGTGGTCCCTGATGGTACTTAGACACCCACGTATGGCATCTAGTTTGGATGCCATGAGGTCGAACCCACCCGCATCTGTTTAGCCATCTTCTGCTGGCACCCCAACACACGGCGTTGGAAGACCATGTGTTGTTTGTGGGGGTCCTGGGAGGCAGCCGTGGTGGGGGGTGCTTCCTGCTGTGTGAGGTGGGGACTCCTCAATGCAGCTGGGCTGCTTTGCTCCTGGAGGTGGGGTGCAGAGGCTGTCCATGAGCTGTTGGAGGGCGTCGAAGGTGGGGAGTTCCTCTTTGTCATCAGTGAAGAGTTGTTGGGTCTGCTCTGCAGGCCGTGTTGAGTCTCCCTCTGCAATGTGAAGGGGAGATGCAGTTTAACCTTGTGTTCACATGAATGTTGATGCATTGCACATGTTTACATACAGACTGCATAACAGTGTACATTGTGACTGTTTGGGTGGAGCTGCCTATTTGATGCGAGACAGTGGACATTTCGACAACTTCACGGACGTGTGTTTGTACTTGTACATTATCAACTCACATTTCCCTGCTATGTCAAATGTGATTGGCCAATTTATACACACAAGCGGCACCAGTTGTGTCCTCTGTTCTTTTGTGAACTTGTTGCGGTTTGTAACATACTGTTGTCAATGTTGATGTGCTCTGAATGTTATGTGAGTGTGCTGCATTTTTGGGGGAGTCACCCCTGCAACTCTGATTTTGCTGCCCCTTATCCCTTTCATGTTGTGTACCTTTGGCTTCTGTTCTTATACAGTGCTGGGATGCTGCAGACCTAGGTACATTGGGCTCTTGGTGGGAGTTGGGAGATTGGGGCATGGTTTGTCCGCAGATGTGTTGTTGATGTCAGAGGTTGTTTGTGCACGTGGATATGTCAGAGTGGGACCCAACACCTGCCACCGTCTCCACACTGATGACTGTGGACACCATTTCCTTCATCTCATCCAGCTCCTCCTGTGGCGCTGTACTCCCACCTCCAGTCTGCATTGCTGCCTTCTGGTTGTTGCCGAGTTTCTGCTTGGTTTTGCGCCTCACATCATTCCAGCGCCTCTTGACCTCTTCCATTGTCTTCCTCAGCACTCCGACTGCATTCACCTTGTCCACAAGGAACTGCCATATTCAATTTTTTGTTGCCATTGACACAGTGGAGGTGACTAACAGTAGTTGATGGTGTTCTATCATCTCTGTTATCAGGATCCTGTTTTCCTGCAGACTGAATCCCGTCTCCCTCTTCTTCGTCTCCTTGCCCTTCCCTGACCCCGAGGTCCCAGGCTGGTCCTCCGTGGGGCTTGTGGGGTTCTGGTTGTCCTCTATACTTGCTCCGGCTACCTCCATTGTGCTTCGCAGTTCTTTTTTGTTTTGTTTGTGGGGTTTTTTTCTACTTTTATATTGATTTTTCCCACATGACATGTGTGAATTGCAGACCTGGTGAATATTATAGCTGATTTTTTATCGCTGTTGAGCCCATTACAACTTTTTTCACGTTCGAGATAAGATTTTTATTGCCGTCCCGGTGACTTTATCGCAGACATTTGACGTGTTATCTGGAAACTATTGCATGTTACCGCCATGTTGTGAATAGGATGTTAACACAGGGTTATTTCCCGCGATAGACTGCGATATTAAACATTGCATTAACCGATTTTGGCGAAAATTATCGCACGTTCATGAGAATATCACCCCAGTGTCTGAACAATAGCCCACTATAGACATTGCTTATTCTCTACCTAAATACCTTGCTTCTAAAATATCGGCTTGACAAAGGACGCCCAATCTAGCACAAGAGTCACTCTACAAAGACAAAATCCATTAGCCCATTAAGTCGGTATAAAACATTATAGACAGCTCGCAGAGTCACCACAAGGGCACTAAGTGGTCTTACCCACACACGACTTCAAAATGGGTCAATTTGTCAAAAAAGCAAGCAACAGAACACAGAGCCTATCATTACAACCTTCAGACTGCTGATATATCTATTTTTTCACGCATTCAGCCTCTAAAGGTATCCTAAGCCTTTGGAGTCCAAGAACAGCCTTTATTTAGGTTCTACTTCTTCAGAGTGGCAGAAATATGACTGGTCATTTCAACAAAATATTCGATAAACTGTCTCTAAAGTTAGCCGGTCCGAAAGAACTCTGGGTATCCTTGATTAACTTGGGGGTTGATCAGCATAAAATGGCATAGATCTTAGGAGGATTTATAGATAGTTTCGTTCTGTCGAATTGTCACTTTTTCTGCCTTACAGCATGGATGGTTTTCCCTGAAATGTAGGACAAAAGGAACATGGACTTGATTCTCTGAAAGGGACGCAGAGAAAATCTGAATATTGTCCATGCATACTACAAGAAACAGGGTCAGGATGTCTGAGAATACAGTATTTATGAACTTCTGAAAAACAGCTGGAGCATTTGTAAGGCCAAAGCACAGGAACCAATAATTGTAGCATCCAGTGAGTCCCTAAAAGGCCATCTCCCACTCATCTCATACCGTAATTTCGAACAAATGTAATCTCCATGGAGATCTAACTTTGGGAAATATTTTGCACCACTATTTAACTCAAATAGGTCTTTGATGGGTGGAAGCTGGTAATGGAACTTACTGGTGATCTTATTTAGCCCATGATAATCGATGCAAGGTCTCAGCCCTTTGGACTTCTCGGGGGCAAAGAAAACTGGAGCTCCAGCAGGTGATTTAGTCCGAACAATCAGGCCATTCTGAAGGTTCTTCTCCAAATATTCCCTCAGAATCTGTTTGTTGTGCTAAGACAGAGCATACATTCCATCACAGGGAATTATGGCTCCAGGTATGGTCAGGGTGGTAAAATCCAATTCTGCCTGAGGTGGGAGAGACACAGAGTTAAGGTTCTGAAAGACAAAAATTCCTGGTAAGTCATAGGAATATATAAAGACTAACCGATAGTAACTTGACACCGGTTTTGAAAATGTTTGTGTACAACAGGAGCTTAATAACTCCAATCTGAATAACCGTTCTACATGCAGAACTATGATAATAGAGATACTGCTCTCGTCTCCTAAATGACACAGGGATTGTGTCACTTCAGCCTGGGTAACCCATGCACAATGTCATTAAATCAAAGCAACAATCACCTTATGATTGCCTCAGGACACTAAGGGCCTGATTTAGATATCAGCAGATGGGTCACACTTCCTATAGCAGATGGGTCACACTTCCTATAGCTGATATTATGGGCCTGTTCACCAATGTTGTTGCAAACTTCCCAGGCAGAGTGCATGAATCCTACATCTTCCGCAAGCACCCCAGCCCTGGTCATCGGACCTGTGGCTGCCCGACCCTGCGCAGCAAGTCACTGTCTCATGGTGGGAGGCCAGTGCCGGCCAAAGTGCCTCGGCTGCCATCAACTCTGTGCACTGCAAGTCACCGTCTCCTGGCGGGAGGCCCATGCCAGCCAAAGCCAAAGTGCCTCAGCTACCACCAACTCTGTGCACCACAAATCATGGGCCTTTTCTAATAGAATATTGTGGTGCGGACGCCATCATGTCACCTCTGGCAGTGGGGAATGTGATGTGGTAGGGTCCAGGTTCTCATGCATAAACAATACCCACATGGACAGTGGAAATGGCCTTGAGCACCTGCGCCCGGCCCATTTTATTGGCAAGGTCACATGTCCTGTGTTGCCTGTGCTGGATGGGGATGGTGTGGGTGTATACCAGCCCTAAGGGAGTGGCTGTGGCATGCTGACAACTAGACCTGCGATCAGAAGATCACTACAGGGAAGACCTGGGACATGTAGCATTGTCATGCCCCCTGTAAGCATAAGCGTAGGGGTGTGAACAAGGACCCCGGGGCTTTTGGCATGGTTCAGTTCTGGGCTGCAGAAGAAACTAATGTGTGTGTCTCTGTTGTAGTGTCTGCACCACCCGGACCGCAATCGGTAATGTTGCACCCTGTGACTCAAGTCCCACAACATGAGCAACATGGACATAAGGGGGACTCACCGACCCTACATTCATCCATACTTCCACATTTGAATGTTCATAGACATGACACATCTGTGTGAATTTGAATGTTTACTGCACATTTAGTGGAGTGTTGTAGCTGGAGCAGTACAGGGCCATGCAAACCCCACTTTACATTGTTGTCTCGTGGAGGGCCAGCCAGAGTCCTTTAGGGAATGACAAGTTCATCAGAAGAGGAAGAGTTCAGTCCGCAGTCTGAATGCTGTGTCATTGGTAACCAAAACAGAATATGGCAGTCCATGTCGAAGTCCAAGGTTAGTGTCACAGAGTGTATCAGGGGACAGTAGCAGGTGATAATGCAGAGGGCAGAGCCAAGCAGAAACAGGCCATATGGCAGAGATGAATGCTACTGCGTCCTCCTTACCACTGAGGCAGAATCTTCGACATCTTCGTCCTCTGATGTATCATGTGCCTCACATGTGGGTAGTGTTGTTTTTTCTGCATCACTGTGTGGCATTGACACATCAGGATCCAGAGGTGGAAGGTCTGCCGCACTGTGTGGCACTGATACTTCAGGGGGCGAAGATGTAGATGGAGTGGTAGCAGCATTCATCCGCGCCAGGCCTTGTGGCAGCAATGCCATGATGACGGTCTGCAGAGCATGGAAGAACCCAGCTACCTCTCGCTGGTGTGAAGCTGTGGCAGCCGTTCTTTCTACCTGCGTCTGCTCCATGTTCTCCATGATCCTACCCATGTGTCCCAACTCCCGGCTATCATCACTGGAGCCCCTCTGACTAGACAGTTGTTCTTGTCTCAGAGTCAGGATCCAATGATGTCAGCCATGGATCGTTGGAGAACATGAAGTGGACTGTGGGTGTCCGTTAGGGACTGTGAGTGGTCCCTGATGGTACTTAGACACCCACGTATGGCATCTAGTTTGGATGCCATGAGGTCGAACCCACCCGCATCTGTTTAGCCATCTTCTGCTGGCACCCCAACACATGGCGTTGGAAGACCATGTGTTGTTTGTGGGGGTCCTGGGAGGCAGCCGTGGTGGGGGGTGCTTCCTGCTGTGTGAGGTGGGGACTCCTCAATGCAGCTGGGCTGCTTTGCTCCTGGAGGTGGGGTGCAGAGGCTGTCCATGAGCTGTTGGAGGGCGTCGAAGGTGGGGAGTTCCTCTTTGTCATCAGTGAAGAGTTGTTGGGTCTGCTCTGCAGGCCGTGTTGAGTCTCCCTCTGCAATGTGAAGGGGAGATGCAGTTTAACCTTGTGTTCACATGAATGTTGATGCATTGCACATGTTTACATACAGACTGCATAACAGTGTACATTGTGACTGTTTGGGTGGAGCTGCCTATTTGATGCGAGACAGTGGACATTTCGACAACTTCACGGACGTGTGTTTGTACTTGTACATTATCAACTCACATTTCCCTGCTATGTCAAATGTGATTGGCCAATTTATACACACAAGCGGCACCAGTTGTGTCCTCTGTTCTTTTGTGAACTTGTTGCGGTTTGTAACATACTGTTGTCAATGTTGATGTGCTCTGAATGTTATGTGAGTGTGCTGCATTTTTGGGGGAGTCACCCCTGCAACTCTGATTTTGCTGCCCCTTATCCCTTTCATGTTGTGTACCTTTGGCTTCTGTTCTTATACAGTGCTGGGATGCTGCAGACCTAGGTACATTGGGCTCTTGGTGGGAGTTGGGAGATTGGGGCATGGTTTGTCCGCAGATGTGTTGTTGATGTCAGAGGTTGTTTGTGCACGTGGATATGTCAGAGTGGGACCCAACACCTGCCACCGTCTCCACACTGATGACTGTGGACACCATTTCCTTCATCTCATCCAGCTCCTCCTGTGGCGCTGTACTCCCACCTCCAGTCTGCATTGCTGCCTTCTGGTTGTTGCCGAGTTTCTGCTTGGTTTTGCGCCTCACATCATTCCAGCGCCTCTTGACCTCTTCCATTGTCTTCCTCAGCACTCCGACTGCATTCACCTTGTCCACAAGGAACTGCCATATTCAATTTTTTGTTGCCATTGACACAGTGGAGGTGACTAACAGTAGTTGATGGTGTTCTATCATCTCTGTTATCAGGATCCTGTTTTCCTGCAGACTGAATCCCGTCTCCCTCTTCTTCGTCTCCTTGCCCTTCCCTGACCCCGAGGTCCCAGGCTGGTCCTCCGTGGGGCTTGTGGGGTTCTGGTTGTCCTCTATACTTGCTCCGGCTACCTCCATTGTGCTTCGCAGTTCTTTTTTGTTTTGTTTGTGGGGTTTTTTTCTACTTTTATATTGATTTTTCCCACATGACATGTGTGAATTGCAGACCTGGTGAATATTATAGCTGATTTTTTATCGCTGTTGAGCCCATTACAACTTTTTTCACGTTCGAGATAAGATTTTTATTGCCGTCCCGGTGACTTTATCGCAGACATTTGACGTGTTATCTGGAAACTATTGCATGTTACCGCCATGTTGTGAATAGGATGTTAACACAGGGTTATTTCCCGCGATAGACTGCGATATTAAACATTGCATTAACCGATTTTGGCGAAAATTATCGCACGTTCATGAGAATATCACCCCAGTGTCTGAACAATAGCCCACTATAGACATTGCTTATTCTCTACCTAAATACCTTGCTTCTAAAATATCGGCTTGACAAAGGACGCCCAATCTAGCACAAGAGTCACTCTACAAAGACAAAATCCATTAGCCCATTAAGTCGGTATAAAACATTATAGACAGCTCGCAGAGTCACCACAAGGGCACTAAGTGGTCTTACCCACACACGACTTCAAAATGGGTCAATTTGTCAAAAAAGCAAGCAACAGAACACAGAGCCTATCATTACAACCTTCAGACTGCTGATATATCTATTTTTTCACGCATTCAGCCTCTAAAGGTATCCTAAGCCTTTGGAGTCCAAGAACAGCCTTTATTTAGGTTCTACTTCTTCAGAGTGGCAGAAATATGACTGGTCATTTCAACAAAATATTCGATAAACTGTCTCTAAAGTTAGCCGGTCCGAAAGAACTCTGGGTATCCTTGATTAACTTGGGGGTTGATCAGCATAAAATGGCATAGATCTTAGGAGGATTTATAGATAGTTTCGTTCTGTCGAATTGTCACTTTTTCTGCCTTACAGCATGGATGGTTTTCCCTGAAATGTAGGACAAAAGGAACATGGACTTGATTCTCTGAAAGGGACGCAGAGAAAATCTGAATATTGTCCATGCATACTACAAGAAACAGGGTCAGGATGTCTGAGAATACAGTATTTATGAACTTCTGAAAAACAGCTGGAGCATTTGTAAGGCCAAAGCACAGGAACCAATAATTGTAGCATCCAGTGAGTCCCTAAAAGGCCATCTCCCACTCATCTCATACCGTAATTTCGAACAAATGTAATCTCCATGGAGATCTAACTTTGGGAAATATTTTGCACCACTATTTAACTCAAATAGGTCTTTGATGGGTGGAAGCTGGTAATGGAACTTACTGGTGATCTTATTTAGCCCATGATAATCGATGCAAGGTCTCAGCCCTTTGGACTTCTCGGGGGCAAAGAAAACTGGAGCTCCAGCAGGTGATTTAGTCCGAACAATCAGGCCATTCTGAAGGTTCTTCTCCAAATATTCCCTCAGAATCTGTTTGTTGTGCTAAGACAGAGCATACATTCCATCACAGGGAATTATGGCTCCAGGTATGGTCAGGGTGGTAAAATCCAATTCTGCCTGAGGTGGGAGAGACACAGAGTTAAGGTTCTGAAAGACAAAAATTCCTGGTAAGTCATAGGAATATATAAAGACTAACCGATAGTAACTTGACACCGGTTTTGAAAATGTTTGTGTACAACAGGAGCTTAATAACTCCAATCTGAATAACCGTTCTACATGCAGAACTATGATAATAGAGATACTGCTCTCGTCTCCTAAATGACACAGGGATTGTGTCACTTCAGCCTGGGTAACCCATGCACAATGTCATTAAATCAAAGCAACAATCACCTTATGATTGCCTCAGGACACTAAGGGCCTGATTTAGATATCAGCAGATGGGTCACTCTGTCACAACGGGGTCAGATATCACGCCCACCGAAATATAAATCCCATAATATCCTATGGGATTTAGATTTTGGCGGATGGGATATCCGTCTCCGTTGTGACAGAGTTACCCTCTGCTGATATCTAATTCAGGCCCTAAGAGGGGTATCTGATGGAAGTTGAGAGGCCAGGAATCAAAGGAGATCCTTTGATTGTTTGTATGTGATCTGGAAATTACTTCTTCCTGTTTGTAATTTGGAGCTTTTGGACACAACTCAAATCCATATACATTGTAGAGGCCCCAGAAACTAGCAAGGCAGGAACAGATGCAGGCTGGCCATGATAGGCTTGAAGGATCAACTCTAACATGAACAAGTATGAATTGGAACCATCAGAGGAACTAAAAACTTAAGGGAGAGTAGAATATTCTGTCCCTTTCTCCCTTACAGGACCTGGCATTTCCCTGTGGCCCAGAGGGTCCAATTGTACAAGTGTGCAGCAGATGGTTAGGACTCTCTCAATAGAAAAAGAAACCTTCCTATGTCTTCATTCTCCTTGGCATGGGACAATGAACCTCTTAGCGGATTCAAGCTGCATTGACTAACCAGGCATCTCACAAGAAGGAACAATGGGCTCAGTCTACCTAAACACCCATGAAGAAGGAATAGAAGTTAACCTTTGGCTTATCTGTTTTTCTAATCTCCTTTCCCTAAGTTGGTTTTCAATTAGAAGAACCTGATCCAAAATTTTAGAACACAAGAATGCTTGGGAACGCCTACCAGCTCATGCGTTAACCCCTCCTTTAACCCTCTCTCTAATAAAGTCATCTGAGTGCATTTCAGCCAAATGGTCTTAGCAGCAATCTTGCAGAAAGGAGGGCAATAGGTAAGCACTTTGGAATTTCCCTGGGAGATCTCACAAAGGCCATTCTCAGAGGGAGATTCATGATCTGGTCTCTCATACATCTTCAACTTTGCCAACAAAATGAGCAAAATTATCCAGGCAAAGATCTTCAGCTACAACCATAGGAGTTGCCCAGGTCAAAGCTGCAGCAGGCAAAGAACCAAACTAATATCCCACTTTGGAACCGTCATAGGAAAATTTTCCAGATCAAAAGCAACATAAACTATCGGACCATCCAAAAACTCCTTTTGGGTATAGGGTCCTCACAATACTTCAATGTTTGGGGGGCTGATTGGGGGCAGATTGCAAGAACTGAAACTGATTACATGCCTGAGTGCAGCATTCTTAGTCCTTAATTGATCTAATCCCAGGGTTTGTTGCTGCAGGACAGCGGCCAGATTAACATCTGGATCCAAGAAAGAGTTGAAAGTGTTTGGCATCGCAACATGTTTATCATAATCCAGATGCGGGTGCTCTGCTGTCCAGGGTAATGGTGACTATTTCCAGAGGCCCAGATGTCACCACATGCTGGAATAAGTTTAAAAAACTTTGTTACTGATAAATTCGCAATTGTATTGAGAAAACCACAGTCAGGAATTTAGGCAAAAAATCCCAAAAGCAAGTAGTCAGGACAAGCAAGTGGAGGAAGCGAGGAAGATGCCTTTGGTGCAATGCACCCTTTAACCATACGGAAGCCTTTAAATTTTAAAAGAACAGGAAAAGAACATTACATCATACACCACTTGACAGTAATGTAATGAAATGAGAAAGTCAGGAAGGAACCAAGGGAAAAACATCCATAATGAAAAGGGTAAAGAAGAGAACAAAAACATGAAGCTACTGAGTTGCCTTACAATGCAACTTCAAACCCTCAGGCAGGAGATCACCATTTTGAAGTTTAAAAGAGAAAGAGCAGCAGCTAAGAGCCCAGGAGCATAAGGGGAAACAGATCTAGGTGAGAAACTCTTTTAGGCCGCAGCTGCAGGCTCCTACGGCATCCTCTGAGCGCAAGGAACCATGGGATTTCACAAAGTGCCATCCTTCTCAGGTGCCCATGGTGGAATGGAATCAGTGGACTTCTATCACCTTGGCCCATTCCCATTGAGCAAACTCCCAGGGGACAAAAGCACCCTTCATAACTGGGCACTATACCTGACATATATCCTTACCCCTACCTGCAACCACCCTATCATTTCCCCATCATTCATCATACTTTAAGGTTTGGGTTGGCTTGCCAAGTACTCCTCCAATCAGGCAGCACATTTTGAAACTGAAAACCAGCTCTACAGTGTTGGCCATGGGCAGAAAAGTTTTGCATGAACAAAGTTGGAAACCTTTTGACTGGCTTCACCAAAGCAGAGGCTTAACATTTTGCGACTTCCTCTGTGAAGGTTTCACGTTCACTTACATCTACTCATAAGAAATTGTGATTCTCTGCACACACAATTCCTGAAGAAAATCCAGCACCAATGGGAAATTTATTTTGCAAAATGAAGGGCATGATTGGTATTTTGTTTATTTAATACTTCTCACTGAGGTTATTGCATGAAGTTGCTGAGACACTTTATGTACTTTTATTTGGATATTCTTTCTCATGTACTGTGTAGGACTAACAATGTTTATATGGTATTATGGGCAGAAATGTGTCATTGTATTAAGCATTTAGTTAAAAAACACCAAAATATTGAGTGAGGCAAGGCATTTATTTCAAAGTATACATAAATGCCTCCTATAAAATATTTACTGGTAGTTGGTTTAAAAATATAAATTTTCCTGCGAACAATAAGGCTTGTGCATACACAACCTTGCATGGAGATTTTTCAGAGAATTAACAGAGATAATTATCGAGCTTTCATCCTCTATTGATAGTAGGTAAAAGCTAAGTTGCCTATACAAGGCGTTTATTTGTTAAAGCACGTTTAGTGATGTAGTCTCAACTGCTGTAGAGAAATTGTGTTTTAGTCCTTTTAATTACCATATGTGTAAATATATATTTATGTTTCAAAAGAAAGATGCAAAAAGAACAATTGATGGACGGAATGCTGAGCAATGTCAAACATTCACCCCCAGTACAGAGATCTGGCCTAAATACATATTTTTTTAGTTCAGCATGTCATTTCAACTTGGACACAACAATATGCAAATCAGTCATGGTACTGCTCCCCATGGGGATAGCCCAGCTCAAACTGTAAGCATGAGCGGATTTTGCGGATTGGCAATCCGCGAATTAGCGGATTTGCAAACTCGCAATCCGCAAAATCCGCGAATTCCCGCGAATTTGCGGATTTTTTTTTTTTTTTGTGTTCGCCCGTGTTTCTGCCAGTTCGCGAGGGTTTTTACAATTTCGCAATTTGCGAACTTACCTGTCGGGTCGCAAGTTTTGCGAACTTGTTGTTTCTACGTGTCCAACCTGTTTGGGACACTCTTCTTCATCACTGCCACTCTCTGTCACCACTGCCACTCTCTGACTACTCATGCCACCCTCTGGCCCACCCATGCCACCCTCTGTTTCATCACCACACCCTCTGGTTGTCCAGTGTACATTATTTTTGGCAAAGCAAAGCACACCTTCCCTGCCTCAAGTGACCTGAATTAATTTGGGGCTGATTAATGTGTCACAGAATATTTTTTTAGCTGGCACCTGCTTCCTTAGTGCGCCCTGATTAGTGATCTTTTGCACTTGCTAAGTGCTTTCATTGTTGCAAAATTAGTTACAACACCTGCCCTGCCCCAACTGACAATAATGAATTAGGGGCTGATTAATGGATTTTAACTTCCAGCCTGGCTCCTGCTTGTCTCCCTTAGCTGTAATTCAGGACCTTTGTGGCATATGTGTAACTATTCTGAGGTTCAGAGCAGGGTCACATAATAGTTGCAACTGGCAACTGAACTCTGGAGGGGCCCCTCAGGAAGCACTACAGGAAATGGCTACTAATGATGAGCCTGAACTTTTGAACCTGGTAAGTAGTTACTTTCAGTTTTGCTAAAATCGTATTTCTGCAATTTCGCACTTATTCGCGGGGCGCGAACTCACGCGAACAGTGCGAGCAGTGCGAGCAAAATCCGCTGCTCGCGGATTTGCGGATTTTTCAGGAAATTCGCAAATCTCGCGGATTGCGGATTTCCCGAAAATCCGCAAAATCCGCGAGCGGAACGGATTTTCCGCCCATGCCTACTGCCAGGCCATGTCCTCCTTGGACTGGAAACAAGCATCCTGGGGCCAGTTTTAGGGTATTACCCTTCATCAGCAAGGCTAGCTTGACTCCAGTGGAATGGCGAGCACGGGACCTACATCTGGGCGTATGAAGGACGACAAATGCAAAAAGAACAATTGAGGGACCAAATGCTGAACAATGTCAATCATTCACCCCAGCAAATAGATTTGGGCCTAAATCCATAGATTTTTTGCTCACCATTCAATTCCAGCTTGGAGCCAGACACATGAAATCAGTCTTGTCCCTGCTCGCCGTTAGTTCAGTACAGGCTGAACTGCCAGGTCAGGTCCTCATTGGACCGGAAACACGTATCCTGTAGCCAGTTTTTGGGTGTTAAACCATATCAACTAGGCTGGAGTTCAGCATTGTAAAAGTCACCCTAAGTGGGAAGGGTATGCTTAGATGTGAACCTATGCTCATTACACCACTGGATTCAAGCTAGCCTACCTGATGAGGGGTGATACCCTGAAATCAGTCCCAGGATGCTTGTTTTCTGGTTCAGGGAGGACCTGGGCTGGCAGTTCAGGCTGGACTATTCTCATGGGGAGCAGGGTCAATAATGATTTACATATATCTGGGTCCAAACTGGGGTGGCATGGTGAGCAAAGAAATGATGGATTGTACCCAGATCTGTGACTGGCATTTAGCCCATCATCTTTTTGTATCAAAAGAAAGACGGACAAAGGATGGAATACTTAAATGTCTGATTGTGAATGCCCACAGATAAAGGTACTATAGGCCTTGTTAAATAAACATCTGATTAATTAGAATGATTTTAATCTGTCTTTAAATGAAAGTTCTATTTCAAAATTTATCAATTATGGGATCCTTGCCTATATGAGATCTGTTTTAATCAAATAGTGAATACGATATGTTTGAATAAATCAGTTTAAAATATATATAGTACGTCAGCCATAATCATTTTATTAGTTTAAATAAAACCATAAAAGTACACTACAAAAATAATTTAAAATTAGCAATAGCACAAAGACAAAATCCATTTAGAATATTCTCTTACATCCTAAAATATAAGAATAAAAACACCCAATCTTTATAATATAGAAAAATAATTTTGTGGCAATTTGTAGTAAATAGATTCCATCAGAGAAGTAGGTAGAGTTCATATACTTCTTTATTCAAGTTGTAGAGTAAAGCAAGAGCGAACACAACACTGCAGCATCAACCAGTCAACTGCCACAGAATAGAATACAGAGCATAGCCCAGCACAGAACACAGAACGCACAGAAGGTGTATTCCATAAAGACTAGAAAGATAACATAGCCAACTACTAATGTACTACACAATTCCTACCAAAATTGATCTTATACACAAAGTGCACCCAATTAAGCATTCTTTTCCTTAATGGCTGTAAAAAAGTTATGAATATTTCATATCTTTAGGCTCCGTTTTTTCTTTTCCCTAACAAACTTGCAATGTTAAAAGTTTCCCATACATTATTTAACATCTGCAAATATACTAAAGCAGGCCTTACCTGCATAAAATCCTTACTCTTTAAAATAGGTACTAAAAACATGTGTGGATATGCAGGCAGTGACAAAACATGATAAAGTGCAGAGTGTCTTGGGTGGAAAAATGATCACAGGAGCAGGGACCCAAATCTTCCGCCCTTCGCCACCCCTGTGGTTCTGCCACTAAAAAATGCTAATATTTAAATCTAAATCTTATTAAAAGAAAGTGGTGGTGGGGCTTTGTTACTTCATTTTAATAGGATTCAATTGCTGGATTTGTTTTCAGGAATGAACTCTCTGACCTCTCTTTCAGCATGCATCATACATAAGAAGTGTTTCTTGACCTAAGATCAATCCCTCTTTGATAGCTTATTTGGCAAAGCAAACAGCTCTGGACTCCCCAGTTTCAATGTTAACTTCTCCACATAACATAGCCATGAAATATTGCTTGCTCTATCTAGGGATAAACAGTCTCACAAAATCTCACAGTTCATCTCTAATTCGGGATTGGTCCAGATCATTATCCATTTGAGTAACGGAACCAAACCAATCAGAACTGACACAAAACCAATACCCAATTCCTGATGAATAATATAAGAAGGTGTTGATTGCTGGAATGATAACAAATATCTATGGAATTTATTCTCTACTATTTGGAGGTCCTCGGAGTCCTTATAGCACCATATTTGAGATCCCTAGTTAGCTATAGCAATACATTTTGCTCTGCATAAATTTAACATGGCTTCAACTGGCTTAGCCCCTAACTTGCATGCAAAAATCAAGAATAGCTACTGTTGATCTTATCATAGCATTTCCTTTGGCTTACTTTTGCAGTGCCCGTGTGCCCCTTTCATCAAATAAGACCCCTAAGTAAAAAACGTTAGTCACCCCAGCTATTTTGTTTTCTTCACAATAATGCATTTTTCATTATTTAGGTCTGGAGCCCATATTCATAGTGTGAGACTTAGTAAAATGAACGCTTAAGTCCAGTGAACTCATAAAATCTAAAAAGGAACTTAGGAGAGTCTGGAGCCCAATCGCTGTGCGTACTAATAGAACAGCATCATCTACATTTAAAAGTGCTGGGATTTACTGCATCCCCACTCGAGGGATATCTTTACAGGCTATACAAAAAGCAGAGTCTATATTATTAATATATAGAGTAAACAATAAGGGAGCTAAAATGCATCCCTGTTTCTCTCCTCTTAATATGCGGATACTCTGATGTGTATGCTTACCCTTTGGTTGTATCTCACCGTGGCGTTGAGGTCCCTATGCAGATCGGACAAAAAGTTGACAATATTCCAGTCCATTCCCATTTCAGGTAGTATAACCCATTGTTTGGATCTGTTTACTCAATCAAAAGCCGAGGACAGATCCATAAAGGTCAGAAGTAGTGTCCCCTTTTTAGCAATGGTATATATCCTGGCTAGCAAATGCAAGTTTAAGCACTGATCTATGGTACCCATACCTTTCTTAAAACCATACTGCAAATTTGATAATACATTGCACTTTTCCAGCCACTCTGTTAATTTACTGAGGATCACTCTCCCTAGTGCTTTGGCTGCTGAATCAACCAGCGATATTGGCCAATTACATTGTGGGTCTCCTCTCTGCCCCTTCTTATAGACAGGTATGATGGTAGACTGGAACCAGGATCTCGGCTGACCATACAGGCAGGCAGAATTGAATACACAAGTTAATATTTTAGACCACAGTGATACATTTAACTTAAAAAGGTTGGCTGGGACGCCATCCGGTCCGGGACTCTGTTGCTTGTCATTTGTGTTATTGCCTCACCCTCTTCCTCTTCGGTAAAAAACATTCTATATATATATCTACAACCGCATCTAGAGACCGGACACTTATGCTTCTCTCGTCATCCTAGTCACTATATATAAATTTAAAAATATTTAACCACTGCACTTCCAGTATGTTACAGTCTAGTGAACAGTTACTGACACTAGAGAATAATGGTTTATTAACAGTCTCCCAGAACCTGGCACTGTTCCTAAAAATATCCACCGACAGCAAATCGTTCAACGCACCTTGTTTAATTTCTGCTTTCCGAGTTTCCACAACATGTTAATATGTTTTCCTAAGTTCAGCTATTAAAAATGTATCTTTGGGTTTTTGCTTTAGGGCAAAGAGTAGATTTTGATGGACAATTATGCAAATATGGTCAAACCACCTCTTTCCTCCTTTCCTAGTTTCCCTTGTCAGCTGTGAGAGATCTCTGGCCACCTGTTTAGAAATTCTGTCATAGGCTACCAGGGTTTCTACATCCTTCTTCGTAGTATCTAGACAGAGTTCAATCTCTTCTCCCGCTGCTTCAGGTAAATCACTTGTAAAATATTCTGGAACTACCTTGCTTCATTTAAGTCTATGGCCCTGATCCTTTACCTTTACATTTGGGCCAATAGTGGCCTCCCCCAATTTAGGGATTACCTTGGTGCCCCCATCTAATATAAGATGTATGCGATTATGATCGCTAAAATGCGACCAGGATTCAACCTGAGATAACAAGGCTGTGGTATTAAAAATATAATTGATTATAGAATTTGATCCCCTTCCCTTAAAAGAAGGGCTACCAACCTCACCACTGATGATATTTGGATATGATAGGCCAAAATCAGCTCAAATATCCTCTAAAAACCCTCCTTGCTGTGTATGTTCAAAATACAAACTTGAGCAGTTTTCGGGGTCAAGATTATCAGTAACATGACAATTCTTTGTACACAAATGTATATTAAAATCCCCTAAAATTATCACAGAAGAAAGAGTATTTTAATTCTCCTTATAAGATTCAAGAAAACAATATAGACTGCATAGATGTTCGTTCACAGAATTTCTTTCAAAGGATGTATAGAAATTCACAATAAGTAATTTCGGAGCATTTGTGGGCATGGTTTGAACCACTAGGCAATTACAAGAACCAAAATCCCATTTACAGTGGGTGCCTAAAACATTAGAAGAGATTAGGGTTATTAAACCACCCTTTGCGATACTAGCTGGGAAGGACGACAGGTTCAGAGTAGGTTGTGTATCCATCCACCCAGAGAGTATTATCAGTTTCCCTGGTCTCTTGTCGGCCGACCACATCACACTCCCATAGCATGTCAGACCTTGAGTCATCTCTCTTGTCTCTTAAACCTGCTATATTCCAACTAAGAACCTTAGGGTTTTTGTTCATTCTGTCTTCCTCCCCTATTGTAGAGCAAGCGATAGACGTTTTTGGGTTAGCCAAGCTCTTTCTTAGAGGGGTGAGGATTTTGTGAGTCAATCGTTAAAGTCCAGCTGACTTAGTGGAAAAAATGTGTTTGTATTCTCAAAACTATTATCGTCAGCCCCCCCATTGTCCCTGCTGGTCTTGGCCAGAGTGTTGGTAAGGTAAAAGATCCAGACAAATGAAGGAGCCCATCACTATTTCTTGATCTGTTACCTAACCACCCTCCAGCAGAACCAGAAATCTGAGTCCTTATCAGCCGCAGTCTGTACAGGTAAAAGTGGTGGGGCAGTAGGGCCGGGAACGGGGGTATTTTGAGGGACGATGCTGAGGGAAAATTAATTATTTATTTAATTTTTATTTAATTTTCCCTCTACATCATCCCTCGAAATTCCCCCTTAGCCAGCCCCACCGCCTCACCGCTCTTACCTGCACAGACCGCAGCTGGTCCTTATTCCTTTAGGATCTATAGCCTGGCTCTCCTTTATAGAAGAGCATAGAAAAAACCAGGTGGGAGAACTTTGATTCTTCCTGGGCCTTAATTTCGACCTTCTTGAAACAACCACCCTCCTACATCAATCTGATCAAAGTTAATGATAATACAGTCCCCCTCTTCTAGTTTAGTTCTCCAGCCTACCCATCCCACCCATCAGGCCATGATAATATGCGAGGATGCTTGAGCCCACCCATCAGACAGATTATTCCACCAGAATTTTGTTTTATGAATGAGCTCATCTGCGGTTTCAGTGATTTTTTCTTTGAGCGGAGGTACCCCTGTTAGTATTGCTAGCAGAGGAGTAGCCTTTGGGGGTAGATGTAACCTACATCTATTAGCAAGTGTGGGTATAATTGATTTGCTTTGCTCCGAGTGGGGTGGATTTTCTAGCAGGGCATGCACTCCCAAATACTTAGGATTAGTTTCAGCCAGCTTGATATCTACATTTCGCTTGTGTATATCCTTATCCTTGTTGAATATGGCAGAGTGTCGGGTGCTATGTTCATCCCCTCTCTTAGGCACCCTCTTGACTACTTTGGGCCGTATTATTATTATTATTATTATTATTATTATTGTGAGTTTTATATAGCGCCTGGTTACCAGCAGGCATCCCAGCGCTCACCAGAGAGAAACGCTACCACACTGAAGCCAGAGTTAAGCAGAGAACAAAAAAGTTTTTAAAAGTTTGCGGAAGCGAAGAAGGTTGGCTTCCGAGCGTAAATGCAGAGGAAGAGAATTCCACAGGGTGGCCACATTTATGGAAAACCTTCTGCCACCAGTTCTTGCCTTCCTCACCCTCCCAACCTGCAACAGATGTTGATGATCGGAACGGAGAGAATGGGGGGCCTTATAGGGCTGAACCATATCCCCTAGAATGGGTGGACCTACCCCCTGCAGGACTTTATGGGCGATACAGAGTGACTTGAATTTCACCCTGTCCCTGACAGGGAGCCAATGCAGCGCCTTCAACGCAGGGCGAGCCGACTGACGCCTGGGAAGACCCGTCAGGAGCCTGGCGGCCGCGTTCTGCACTTGCTGCAGTTTGTTCAGGGTAGATTCAGGTGCACCAAGGAACAACGCATTGCTGAAGTCCAGCCGCGAGATGATAAGCCCCTGGACGAGAAGCCTCCTAGTAGCCGCTGGGAGCAGAGGTAGAATCTTCCGAGCTGATCGGAGCAGGCCAAAACACACGCCAGCTGTCTTTTTTGCATGAGTTTTAAACGAAAGGTCCTGCTAGAGCCACCCCCCCAGGCTCTTGATCTCCTGCTTGGGGGTGGGTACTGGACCCAGGCAGTCAGGCCAGCTGCTGGGGGATAGACATGGAGAGGAGTTCCCCAGCAGCATCAGTTCCGTCTTGGAGCCGTTGAGCTTTAGTGCTGAGCAGCACATCCACGTGTAGATCTTATCCAGACACGAGTGCAGCCGGTCGGGTTGGTGAGCCGACTGGGACAGGACTACCACCAGCTGAGTATCATCAGCATAGCTGATGATCTTAATACCCAGCGGCAGTACCACACTCTCCAGGGGGGCCATGTAAACGTTGAATTAGACAAATTATACACAACTTTAATATTGCTATCTACATCACTGGAGCTTAATTCCACCAGTTGTGCCTCTCTTCATGACAGTTACCCCATCAGTTCTTCCAACACAGTCTTGACACATGTGACATTCCTCCCGGAGCGTTTTAAAAAGAGGTTCCAAACGGGGCTGTATAACATCATGTACAATAGTGCTCATTGATAAATGCAACAAATAGTCATAGGCAGAGGACCCTCTAGAGTCCGTCTGAGTTAAAAGTTCATTTGTGGCAGTACCCGGTTTTATACTTCTTCTCCTCCCCTGTGTTTTGGGAGCCATTTCTCACTGGGAAAATATGCCTTTGTCTAGTCTGCCTTCCTCCCTGATCAATGGGCCCTGTATTAAAACCTGGGGGCTAAATGGAATAACACCCTGTCTGTCCTGAGTTAGAGCACCCTGCTCAGTGTCTATGTCAGCATCCACGTCCGACATTACTTTTCGTGTGGCCAAAAGAGGTAGCGTGTTCGGGGCAAGTGTCCTGGCCTCCCGGCCTAACTGCTCCTCTACATTATGAATTTCATCCGACAATGCTACTATCGCTGTTATCAAATATGATATGATAGAGGCACAGTTACATGGTACCTTTTCTTTTGCTTTATCCAGATCAGAACTGAATGGAAGTGTACGCTTACCCATGGTGACATCGGGACGAATGAGGGGTGGCCCAGCCCAGCCTCTGTCATGCGCTGATGAGCACAGACCAGCCCACCCTTGGGAACCTTAACCCAGCCCCAAAAAAGCAGCAGGGAGGTATATCAAGATTATTTAATTGTAGGTCCTCTAATGTTCACGAGTAATGTTCCACGATGTCACCAGATAACTTCAGTCACTTGAAAATGGCAAGGGGTTAAAAGTAATGCCTAAACACACCGGAGGGTACTCAGCAAACAACACAGTTAAAATATTAATTTAATATGGTAAATCAGAAAGGGTATGGCACACTGTGCTCCGGGGCTCAGAACACAAAAGCAAAAGCAAAGTACCCTAAAAGACAGCGGCTAGACCTCAAAAGATCTCCAGAAAGCAAATATAAGATGAGGGTGCCCTGTCTCTTCCTGGCAATGATGGGCAAGGACTGGCCCGTGCTTGGCTGGGCACCGCCCCGGCACATCCACACGTGTCCTGCGCTGCAGGAGCCTTGTGCTGCTAATGGAGCATCTCCAGGAGCAAAAATGAGGGGCAGTGATGTCGGCAGCAGCCACAGGGGATGCCGAGGATTGTTGTCTCCTGCCCCCTCTCACTGTTAGTTTCCTGGGCTTCCTGCACTGCAGGAGCCCTGTGCTGCTAATAAAGCACCTCCGGTTCGCAAGAGTGATGTGCAGCAGTGGTGGCAGCTGCTGCAGGTGATGCCAGGGCTTATGGTCTCTTGACCCTCCTCACGGTTAGTTTCCTGGGCTTCCCATGCTGGGGGAGACCTGAGCTGCTAATAAAGAGCCTCCTGGCGCAAGAGTGACTTGCAGTGGTGGTGGCAGTGGCCCCATGTGATGCCGGGGCTTATGGTCTCCTACCGCCCTCTCATGGATAGTTTTCGGGGCTTCCCGTGCTCAGAGAGCCCTGTGCTGCTCATATAGCGCTTCCGGGCGCAAGAGTGACATGCATAGGTGGTGGCAGCGGCCGCATGTGATGCCGGGGCTTGGGAGGGAGAGACCTATTTTTCTTTGTGTAAAAGGCTGCTTTATTGAAACTGGTGCATATCACAATTTATCAACACTGGCAACTGCCTTCCAAAACTAAAACATCACTATACATGAGTTACATGACCTCTTGTCCCCCCCCCACCCCTACAATCCCCACATCAAATTCCCCCACCCTGTTGAATACAAAATAACATTACATAACAACCACATTACCCAATCTTACACAATTTAGCATTTCAAATCCTGCCCTCCAATGACCCCAACACCTACCTGCCTTTGTGCAACTGTAACTAATAAACATCTAGTCTAAACTTAGCCTACCTGGTTACCCTTTCCCTGCCCCTGCTCACAAACTACCAACACTTAAACTAAAATCTTCAGCCAAACTTGACCAACTTTCAACAACCCCGCCAGCACCTGTTCCAAGCGACAAATATACAACTTAGCCAAAACCCCTATGTACCTGTTCCAATAACTGCCCATGGGCAAAAATCCCAAAACCCCAAAAGGAGAACAAGGGTGGAAGGGAGGGAAAACGCTAAACCCCTACAGTGCTCCCAGCCACCAGGTCACCAAACCTAAAATGGTGGCTGGGGAAACACAAAACAAGCCCTGAAACCCTTGGGCTATCTTCTAATATTGGGCTACAATTCGGCTATTCCCAATGTAGCCCAAAACCCTACAGTTGGCCCCTATTCGGCTCACCCCACCCCCTCTCAATCTGCCCAGGGGGGCAGACCTCACTGGTTTCGGATGCCCCCCAAACCCCCTCGGGAGGGAGGGGCCAAGCCAAACAGAAACCCATTTTTTGTGTGTGTCAAAGGCCGCTTTATTGAAACAGGCGCATATCACAAATTATCAACATTGACAACTGCCTTCCAAAACTAAAACCTCACTATACATGAGTTACCTGACCCCTTGTTCCCCCCCCCCCCACCCCTACGATCCCCACATCAAATCCCCCACCCTGCTGAATACAAAATAACATTACATAACAACCATATTACCCAATATTACGCAATATTGCATTTCCAAATCCTGTCCTCCAATGACCCTAACCCCTACCTGCCTTTGTGCAACTGTAACTAACAAACATCTAGTCTAAACTTAGCCTACCTGGTTACCCTTTCCCTGCCCCTGCTCACAAACTACCAACACTTAACTAAGAGCTTTAGCCAATCTTGGCCAACTTTCAACAACCCCGCCACCTAGTAAAAGGCGGGAGAGTAGGCGGAAACGCCGCTTCCCCATTTTCCAGCCCCCCCCCCCCGACTCCTAGGTATGACCTCTCAGTGTCACTGCACATGTAACAACCTGGCCAGGACCTCCCTGCTCTCCAACAGATAGAAATACATGCCCAACCGTAAAACACCCAGGGTCCCTTAAAAAAAACAGTGTATCGTACTTAATGTCCCTCTGGGCAATCCTAGACAAGCCCAGCTGCCTGCAAAAACGCCCCTCTCAGTGTTGAGGTTACTCTGGGTCCTGCCTCTGCACCCGGCTTAACCGCTCCTCCCCATATCCCATGTGAAACAAATTCTGTCCAACTGGCAGCCCAAACCTACCACTGTTGTTTTGACGTAGCCAAAACCCGTTTCCTTGACCATGTCATTTTCCCCTCAAATGTAGTACCAAGATGCTGGGGCACCTACCAGCCACCGAGACACCAATCATAACCTGCAGCAACTCCTTCCAATCGAGTGCCCCCTCTGCCCTTCCAATAAACTTTGAACAAATCTTTATTACAAACTAAATGTTCCATAAAATAACTTGCGGGCCTGGACCTGTGCCCACTTGACCAAGTAATGACCTACGATCCCGATATTCATCTTCCTGGCAAGGGGACCCATCACTGAACCTGAAACGAGAAAATGGAATGAGCAGGAGAAACAACAAGACCGCGCTACATCCCCCCAGAAGCTCCGCGTGTGAGAAGTTGGCCTGTTATATGATGTTCCCTATTCTAGTGAGCACCTTGCACCAGTCCAAACAACCCATATGGTGATGGTTGTAAAGTCAACCTTATAGACCAGCTATCCTAGTGGTAGCATGGACAAAGCAGTCTTAGGCTAAACTCAAGAGGGTATGTGAAGCCAGCTGTTTTACCATATGTAACCACTTTAGTACCAAATGAAAGGCAACCACACCGGATGTATATAAAATATATATGTTATTTATTTCTGGACAATCCCTCTGAACTCTTCATGAGGTTAGAGGCACATGCACAATACAAGATATTTAATTAAAATACAATAAGTTGCACAAAATACAGTAGGGCCCTAGGGGCACGCTAAACCATATACTAAAATAGTGGTATAAGGACCACTACACAGAAAGTGAATAGGCCTAGGGAATCGCTGGGGCTACGCTGAACTACCAAGAGTTAGGAACCAGGAGGCCAATGGGATGCGTGTGCAGTGTCTAAACACACACGCGAGTTACCATAGAGAATGAATGGGAACGTAAAAAATGGAAACTAGTTCGTTTAGGGCACTTCTGACTGGACTCGATGAAAGTTGCTTGAAAGCTAGACAGTTGGATAGTCAATACCCACAGGAGCACCGGAGTACTCGCGTTACCTCACCCACAGGAAGCGGGTGCATAGGTGTCAAAGTGTGTCGGGTTTCGTCGCTGAATCCTATGGAGCCTTGAAGAAAGATGCTGCAGGCGACCAGGAGAGAAGTGTCCGGTTGGATCCAAGGGTGGATCGAGGATGAAGAGGACCTGCAAGCAGAGGGGACAGAGCCTGGGTCACTAGCCAGTGACCAGGAAGGAACCAGGAAGGAACCAGGCGAAGTCGTGAAGCAATCAGGTGATGTTGTGAAGGCTGTCTCTGCAGCCACTTGGACCAGGAGGCGTCAACGACGACCAGGAGTCAGGCATGGAATGTCCCACAAAGGCTCTCGCTGTCGACGGTGTCAGCTTCTGTATTGCAGTCAACAAGCCTTGGCAAAGGCAACCCACGCAGGAAACGAAGTTGGCTTCTTAATCAGACCAGCAAGGTCTGATGGGATGCTTCTTTTGAGGGAAGCAAGGGCCAGTCTGGAGCAACCAGACCAGTGGTGGAAATTCAAGGTTTTGTTGCCAAGATGGCCACTAGCCAACGGGCAAGTGACCGGGCAGACGCGTCGAGCAGGAAAATGCAGAAGGGCCCCACGCAGAACTTGAGGAGGGTGCAGGGCTGATCTTCAGTGCAAATGATCCTCGGGCTGGGGCTTCTCAATCCCCAATGCACAGCTTTGAGGGTGCCTCGGGTGCTGCACAATTAGCAAGACGCAGACTTTTCAAGATGGCCGGTCCCACATCTCTCGTCACCTCCACGGGTCTCAGCTTTGCTGGGACTGTGGATCGGGCTGTTGGAAGTCTGGAAGTCCGGTTCTTGTCAGGCTCTGTGCTTGGGCTCCGGCGGGAGCGTCGACAAAGCAAGCCGTTGATCCCTGGATGGTGCCTGCTTGTGCAGGGTGGTCACTCCTTGACCACAATGGAGATTCTTCAGTCATCTTCTTGCAAAGTAGATAGTTGAAGGTCCAGAGTTTCATTTCAGAGTTTCAGTCAGGAACAATCTAAAGTCTTGGGACTTCGGTCCTACCTATATACCAAATCTAGGGGCTGGATTACCTGCTAGGTCCCTCCTATGGGTGGGACCAGGGAAGGGGGTAGTTACACCCCTTTCCCTTTGTCCAGTTTTGCGCCAGAGCTGGGGCTGGAGTGCCCCATCACTGGTTTGAACTGGACTATGTATGGGACACCTTGTGTGCCCCAGGCAGTGTCTCATTTTTTTCAGCCCTCCCTGCCCCAATACACAAAAGCCTGTCTGGGGTGGTGCTAGCACCTCCCAAGACAGGAAACCTATTGTCCAAGCCTCCCTCGCTGGAAGGACTCCCAGCAGCAGGAGGTCAGACTTGTGTCTGTGGCAGCAGCATCCATTTTGTGATGCTGAGGCTCTGGTTACCTTTAACCGGGATTAGTAGGAACAACATGTCTTCTCCCTCTAGAAGGGTGGAATGCTACCCCCGTCGCCAGAACTGGCGAGGGGGTAGTATTCCAAAATGTATCACACCTTACTTGACATGTTTTGATAAAGCCAAACCAGAGTTAGCATTAGACCGCGAGGTTCATAATGCACTTAAGAGCAATATCCTAGAACAGCTATAAGGACATGGTTCCGAAAGCTGCAGACAGGCTCAGCTCATGCTAGAGCACCATCTCACATAAAACCAAGCACTCTGCCTCCAGGATTGTTAAGACCTGCCATATAAGTGACTTATAGGTATATATGTGTCTAGATATAAGGTTAGATATAGGAATACTATATCTAAGCAAGGGATGCTTACACAACCTTGCCCCCAGCTAAGTGGTCAGCCAGTTGTGTCAATGTGAGTGGCCAGCCAGGGGTGGCATAATACATGCTGCAGCCCCTGGTAGGCCTTGGATGCACCTATGCCCTGGGTACCTATAGTACTTTGTGCAGGGGCTCATAAGGTGACCCAGTATCCAATTGGTAATGCACCTAAAGTGCATTGTAGTGAATTTAGAGAGAGAGCAGCTGGGCTGTGGGTCTGATTAGCAGGCCCACAGCCACATTAAGTCGAAAACCAGTGAAGCAAAAAGCAAAAAGTGGGGTGACCATAGGAAAGCAGACCCTACTCTCCTACACCGCGCACCTAGCGCTGGTAGCAATGTGTGACTCTAGAAAGTCCTTAGTCGATCCCATCTCGAATTAACTGAAACACCTTCTCTCCTTGAAGCGGCGAAGAGTCCTGACGCCTAGTTTCAGAGAGCAAAATACCTCTGATTCTGTCCTGTACGCAGTCCTCGTGGATTTGGGCAAGGGACCCAAAAACCAGGTGCAATCCCTTGTTGCCATGTACCACAAATGCTGTGGCATGCGACTCTGTGCCCTGTCTACGTTCTTGGCTAGCCCACTGAATCTCCCCCACTGTGAAAGAGACAAATGGTGTATCCAACGGAACTGCCCTTGCACCTTTTGCGGCACCACTCCTATAGGTGACCCCATCAAATTTTTCACAATGGCCAATCCTTTAAAGGGTCCCGTCATGCGGCCCACCTTCACCTTTTTATCACACCATCAAATTTCTCAGTGGCCAAAACTCAAAGGGTCCCGCCATGCGGCTCTCGAGCCTCCTTATCCCATTTTCCTTGTGCTATTTCTGGATGTACCTTTGCTTATTGCAAATAGGCTGCCCACCTTCTCGTCCTAGGACCCCCCCCCGTCTAAAGCCTTATTGAAACTCAGTATGCAAGCGTTCTGCAGCCTCCCGGTTACCCTATCCCGTAGGGCTGTGATCAAGTTATCTTGTCTCACCGGAGTGCGAGCCCTGAGGCCCAGGCACCTTAGCTCAACGCCCACCCATGAAGGGCTGCTGCCGCTGACCCCCTGTTCCAAAAACCCCCGACTGCCCCTGTTGGTTATCCTGGTGCTGCCCCGGCCCGCGCTCGAAGCAATTAACCAAAGCGTGTCTGCCTCCGCAATTCGAGCAGTCAATCCAAAATCTGCCGTACCACTGTGTGCCCTGTCCCCTGTTAAATTTCCAGCAGGCTCCCTTTGTTCCCGTCTGTCCTCTACACCTTCCGCCCTCCCCACCCGTCCCGGGGCAAGGCTCCCCTGAAAAGGCCAATACACAAGCGGTAGGCCACTTGCAGTGCAGATCGTTTTCCCCGCTCCAGACAACCCCATTGTATGTTGCCCTAAGTCCGTATCCAATACGCCCAATGTTGCCTCCTTGTCCTATGCGTGCTCCAAATTTTTCATTGTCTTGTGCCCAAGCATATCTCCCTATAATCTGGGCCTTGCCTGATCGCAGTCACAAACTTGAACATGGCCACACCCCTCTCTGAGTACCTTTTAGCAGTACGCCCTGGCATATATCAAAAATGCTGCTGTCCAATTCTCCATTGTGCGTGGTACTTTCGGCCTCTTGGCCAATTCATACTCTTCCTCTCTGATCCCTCCTTTGCCCTGACTTCTCTGTGCAGCAGCTTAAGCATCTCCACCTATTCCCCTTCCAGCTAGGCTCCTTCGTTGCCAGCATGAATTGAATGTTAAAAGTACCAGTGCATATATTTTTACATCAGAAATCACAACAATTGAAGCACCAGGATTTTAACACATCAAGCGCATTCTGTTCCTTACTCTCTAATTCTAAAAGTCTCCACCCTCCCTTCTGCTCAGCGCCATTGAGCCTCTCCCAAGTTTGGCGCCCTCTGTCGCTCCAGCTCCTGCAAGAAAACTGAATGGTCTGGTGTGTTGGGCCTACCCATCCTACCTCTCCCCACCCAACTCCTCTTCCTGCCTGCCCTTAAAAAGCTGGCCGCCCAGGCCTGCCCTACTACCCACAGGTCCCTCGCTTCCTGTAATAACTAAGATTAAACTGGTTTAAAAGTGCTTTGGGTGGAAATCTGCAGCAGCTGCCTTCTAGTTGTCCAACCCCTCATTGTCCAATTTAAAAGGGGGTTTGTTAGTGGACTATAAACAGTGCTGCAATGCACTGCACTAAAACGTGGTTATTTATATCCTCTAAGGTGCGAGCAACGCCTAAAAGGCGCCATGGATCCCCATTTTCATGCATCGGCTCCAAGGATATATAGCTCCCCAGCAATGATTGCAATGATTGCCCTGCTAGCTGACCCCTCCCACCGCAATGTCATGTCCATTTACCCCTTGTGTCTTGCTGTATGCCCGTTCATACACCCCTGCCTCCTCCTACAGCAAGTCTTACTTACCGACTCCGCCGATGTATCCACCCGGTCACTGATCTGCAGTACCCTAGCAGTGGAACCTAGGATTCTAGTGATAACTGCCAGTACTCCGGCAGGACTAATGCCGGGGCAACCCCGACACCTAGTAGACCTTCCAATGCCGGCAAAGTTATGAGAGGTTTAAGAAAACCAAAAATAAGTGCCTATTCTGTGTCTTAAACAAGGACATTAAAAGGCTCCTATAAACGGCCCGCACGGTTTATAACTGACAGAAATCCTCACTCCCTAGCGGGTAAAGACTCCCGGGCCTTCCTCACTCGTGGTTCGCTCTCCTGAAATAGGAGTGGCCCCGTTTCTCCGATGACGAGGCCAGGGAGATGCGAAACGCGCTCCCCCGCCACATTGCCCTTCCCGCCATCCTGCACTGCTGACCCCTGCAAGGGGTCAAGCCCCCCTCCCCTCGTGGCCCCAACACTCACCTGACTTCAGTGAACATTCCGGGTGGGGCGAGCCCACCATCACCGCAGCGTCTATCCACTGCTGCCGCACGCCTCGCCGGGCACATGTTAATTGGGGCCTCCGGCATCAGCTGGTCGTGCCGGCCGGCCTCGTCGAGGAGATGTACCGCCTCCAGCACACGATAGACCAATGCCGCCATAACACGCAACCCCCCACCCTAACTCAAAACTTAGCCCTCCTCCCGTACTACCCACTACCTGAAATGCTAAAACCCTACAGCGCTCCCAGCTACCAGGTCACAAAACCTAAAATGGTGGCTGGGGAAGCGCGAAACAAGCCCTTAAACCCTTGGGCTATCTTCTAAAATTGGGCTACAATTGGGCTATTCCCATTGTATCAAAAAAGAGAGAGAGGGGTCCACAACAAACCTAAAGGAAAGGACACCAAGTTCAAAGACTTAAAACAAAGAATCCCTTTGTGTTCTGTTTAAGTTGAGCATACAGCACCAGTTAACTTACATTCACAGACCGCGCGCACTACATTCAAAAAGGCATCCAAGGAGCTGAAGAATACAATGTCAAAGTAGGTTACCAAAGCATTTATTAAAAAAGTCCTTTAGCTATCTCCAATTTATTTATAATTTAAAAAAAAACATATATAGTGATCAAATCAGATTACACATTGTTTTTAAACCAAGATACACATGATACACAAATCCACACACAAAATGTGACCCTATAGGAGTAAAACAAATTCATTAAGTGATTATACAAAATCAATCAAGCAATCAATCAAAGCATTTGTATAGCACGCTACTCACCCGAAGGGTCTCAAGGCGCTTGGGGGAGGGGGGGTCTGCTACTGCTCGAACAGCCAGGTCTTGAGTTGCTTCCTGAAGGCGAGGTGGTCTTGGGTCAGGCGGAGGTGGATAGGGAGGGAGTTCCACGTCTTGGCCGCCAGGTAGGAGAAGGATCTTCTTCCCGTTGTGGCTCTTCGGATGCGGGGGACGGCGGCGAGGGCGTGGTTGGTCGATCGAAGCTGGCGGGTGGGAGTGTAGAAGGTCAGACGGTCGTTGAGGTATCTTGGGTCTTGGGGATCTTGGGGATCTTGTTCCAGCTTCTGCTGGGGACTTGTTGCGGGTGGTGTAGAGTATAAATACAAACAGGGAGGATATCATTTTTTGTCAAAAACACTTTAAAAAATCAAATTTCAGTGTGCTCTATTGTTGTTTATCAATGCTAGTGAATTCCGGCAAAGGTCTACTTGAGAGACCAGCTTCGTGTTGATTATTCTTATGAACCAAACAACCAATGATTTAGACAAACAAAGCGAAGGTTTCGGTGGCATGTGATACTTTCCACCTTCCTCAGGCTAACACTAGATAATTGGTAAATCTCCCCACGAATAATCTAAAAATAATGACAATAAAAACAAGTTAAAATGATGGCACCTACATACTAATGTTAAAAAACAATGCAAAATGTAATGCACAAGTTAAAAAATGCATTTTGGCGTATACAGTCAGTAACTTTTACTAACACCAACCCAGAATAGCAAATCCCAACTGTGAGCAAATCATCAGTACGGTGTTTAACCATTGCATTTCCCGCTTCCAATGGGTGCTGTGAGTAAGTATAAAACCTCATCACTCGCTCCATTCTTAAGACACATACTCTCTTGGGCTATTCCCAATGTAGCCCAAAACCCTACAATTGGCCGCTATTCGGCTCGCCCCACCCCTTCCCAATCTGCCCGGGGGCAGACCTCACCGGGTTCGGCTGCCCCCGAAATCCCTCTTGTGGTCTCCTGCACCCCTCTCACTGTTAGATTCCTGGGCTTCCCGCGCTGTGGGAGCCCTGTTCCCCCAGCGCCAAGAAACTGCATCGTGAACGTGCGCTCTATAAATCCTTAAAAATTCAAATTCTGGGCGCTAGAGTGACATGCAGCGGTAGCAGCAGTCATTAAGGATGAGGGGGTCCCAGAGAGGGAAGAAACATATTATTTAAAGGCTATTTGAATAAATCTTAGTCGGAAAAAGAATACCTCTACAATGTTTTAATTCACATTATAGGAAAAAGCAGTAATACGCATTTATGAAGCATACAAAAATTGTGGTGGTGCAATTTTTGTATGCTTCATAAATGCGTATTACTGCTTTTTCCTATAATGTGAATTAAAACATTGTAGAGGTATTCTTTTTCCGACTAAGATTTATTCAAATAGCCTTTAAATAATATGTTTCTTCCCTCTCTGGGACCCCCTCATCCTTAATGATAGCTACCCAGGTCCCAGCGACGTCATTGGGTTAACCCTTACTTTATAATTTGCGGTAGCAGCAGTGGCAGCAGGTGATGCCAGGGTTTCTGGTCTCCTGCCCCCTCTCAGGGTTTGTTTCCTGGGATTTCCCAGAAGAACAAATTATAGATTGTTGTTGTTTCTGTTTGTTGGACGCATTGTTGCTATTTTTTAGGTTTTCGTATATAAGCAAACAAAAAAGGAATAAAAACATAAAAATACATTTATTGTCAAGAAGTTTAATAATAGATCCTTTCAATTGAAAAAAACATGCCACATCGTGGTGAGGGAGGTCAAGAGGCGGGAGTCATAGGAGAGGAATAGGTTATGGCATAACTAGGTGATGTGGGTAATGGCAGTGTCTGGATGTTCCCTATTGTAACAAAATCAGAACTCTGATAAAGCTGTAAGTTCTAACAGAGGGGCATATTTACAAGGGTGTTGCGCCACTGGAGCATCACTTTTTAGGACGATCCAGTGGCACAATGCCCTGCTCCATATTTACAAAGTGGCATTAAGTCACTTTGCATGGCTTAACGCCCCTTTGTAAATATAGTACCCTTTCATGCAGGTATCTGCGTGAAAGGGGTATGCAATGGATGTTGCTGTGGGCATTCCACCGCAACACCCATTGCGTTTTAATGCTGTCCTGGATTTACAAGAATATGTAAATCTGACGGATGGGCAAAAATGAACGCCACTGAAAAGTAGGCGTTAGATTGGCATAACGAGGAGAAATACTTTTATTTCTCCTAGTTTTTACATAGAAGGAGCAAATCGCCTTTAACCGCATCGCTGCGGCGGCTTTTCCCGCGGTGTGCGGCGTTTTTTAAAATACCGCGCTACATGACGAGCTCAGCTCGTCATCAGCATACGAGCGCCGTAGCTGATGACGAGCTCAGCTCGCCATCAGCATGGAAGGGTTTAATGATTGTTTCTGTGCAGGAAGGTTTCCATTCCTGCACATAAACAATCATCCCCGCAACACAGACACCCTTGCACCTTGGTGCAAGGGTGACTGCATTGCATGGATGATTTCCTGCAACGCAGGCCCCTTTGCATCATGGCACAAGGGTGTCTGTGTTGGTGCTAAGCAGCTTTTTTTGTGGCAGCACAAGGGAAAGCACAGGGGGGGTGCCTTATTCTTGCTAATATGGGACATCCCTGCGTTTTTTAAATGAATTACCGCTGCACTGCTAAATTGCTTGCCGCGCTGCGCCAATTCTTTGTGAATTTGGCCCATGTGTTTCAAATGTGTGATTTTCCTCCAAAATCAACATTTTACGCAAAGCAAATTAACTTCTAGAAATGTAATTAAAACAAACAGTAATTAAAATAACACCTCAAATATGCTCAAAGAAACAGCCAAAGGGCTGTTTCAGCAAAATGCCATACATAGGTAGTGGAAGTGGCGTCATGCATCCTCTGACCCCATAGAGTTCACTACTTGACCCACTCTGTAGCCTTTTAATGACCCTTCTGTTGCCTGTCAACTACTTCTCGCTTGTTGGAAATAGGCCATTCTAATGACAAGGTCTGTGAACTACCGGAACTGAAAAGGTTTCGTAGAATCTTCTTTTTTTCTTGTCCTACCTCTCTTTTCATGTACTTTGTGCCCAAGTCGAGTAGCAAGTGCAGTGTCAGGTGTATCAAAGGACAAGCCCTGAATAGGCTAACTGACTTCCATGAGTCTGCAACCCCCTTAGGTAAATAGGCCACAACTCTGGCAAGTGTCCCTTGTATGCGCATGTTAAGTAATTTCCTCACATAAATATTATTTTGTGAAGTTTGTGGAACATCTCCATTATGTGCCCCATCAGACAACCCAGCCTCCAAACACACTGTTTTCATTCTACTTAAACCACAGGAGTCGGCTTCTTTCCAGCATGCCTACGTTTAACAAACATTGTTACAGGTAAGTAACTTTTCTACACTCAGCCCCCGTCATTCATTTGAATGGGTCTAGACACTCTACCTTAATGCAGGTGATCAGTCCAAATAGTAGTCACAGATGGAATAGGCATGAAAAGGGATTTTTCTAGAAGAGCTTCTTCTTGTCTATGGTGGTGATATCTGCGTCTCAAAGATGGAGCCGTGCTAAGGGAGCAGGAGCATTCAGGAGAAAGGAGCTGTGGTGAAGGCAGCTTGGAACATTGGGTCTGTGAGAACATTTGTGAGACGGCTGCTGCTCCCCAGTTTCCGGTCTTCATTCAATTATTATAACTGAATTATGGGGGAGAAGAAGGCCGTCTCCTCCCAGTTGCATCTGGGAAAAGCCACAGAAATGAAACCGGAGCAGACTCCAATACGATCTGGCCAACTGCCTGGGCTGTGGCAGGGTCATCTACAACTCGAAGAGCCTGTGGGGAGTCAGAGGCCTAGATGGAGCGCAGAACGGATCCAGAACTCCTAGGAAGACTGCAGTGAGTCACAGACCCCCGCCAAAGAGCAGAGGCTGCTCGGGCTGGCGCGGGCCGCCTGAGTGTTTAGTCAGAAAGGAATCTGTCCCTCTAATAGTCAGAGATTGAGCAACGCAGGCAGCAGCAGCAGAGCAAGCTCTAGTGGCGCACGTCACTAGAATGGGGCGGATTTGGCCCGTGCTCCAGATCTATTTGTCATGCCGCCTTCCTACCCACGGTGGACACCACCACCATAACTGTTAGATGTTCTAGGGAGCATCACACAGGGAAAAAAACACACAGAAACACTGCTCCCTAACACGGTCATTTATTTGTCGACCTACCTTTCAGTACAAAACACAGTTTGAGGCAATGCACTCGCCTACATGTTTACTAAAATATTTAAGTCTGACTTTCTATGAATGAATAGTCGCCACACTTCCACCAGGAAATGCCGAACTCTTCAGGGAGAGGTCCCTCACGACTGAGGGACCAGTTAAGGACACATTCATTCGTGGTAGGCAGGGGGAGATTAAGTGATTTGCCCACAATCACAGGTTGTTGAGCCGACACCAAGACTCGAACCTGCTTCCCCAGCTCCGAAGTAGGCAGTTATGGCCATTAAGCCACATCCTCTCCCCACTTTCATGGCTAGTAGTTGGTTCTATTTTAGACGGCGCTAACAGGAGAAATGGACTGGTGCAAAGTGCTTCCTGAACAGAACTTTGGCACTTATCGACTTTTTACAAATTAACTACTGACAACCACACTTCCGAAAGAACGGCATGAACCACACAGCGAGTTCTCAAATATTGAAATGTATTCCAAGCCGATGCGTTGTGGCAGAAATACCTTTTTCAATGCTTGTTAAACGAAGGATGACATGAACAAGTATTTAAATATGTCCTAAATGGGTCCCATTGGACCATAATATGTGGCTAGCAAAAGAGGACTGCTGCCGTTTTAGTGAAATACTGTTTTTCAGCAGCCATCACGGCATGTATAATCGAAATTAAAGACCCATTGCGAGTGCCCACGTACTCTCTGTTGCCCATAATCAAAGTTCCAATAATATAACCCGGTAAATGGTTCAGCCTTCAATGAGTACAAGACGAGGGGTTGCACCAATTACTTGCATGCTTGTCACTAAATTATGCAGTGTGCCTGCACTGTTCCGCCCATGTGGGCTACCATTTCTCCCCCAGGGGAGTGGTGTCCCTTCGAGCACGATCATTTTCAATATGTGCCCCTCGTTACAGCCGCACATGTCTGATAACATAGGCACACACCAGCAGGTGTAGGTCCGATCGCAGTGTGCCAAAATGTATTTAAACATTCTGGGACAGATGTACAAGCCCCTTGCGCCACTTTTGCGTCATTTGTAACATGGGAAAAGTGACGCAAAAGTGGCGCAAGGGGCTTGTAAATCTGTCCCTCTGATTGTAAGTGTAACATGCCGGAAGTCGGCCAACATTGTAAAAGGCGAATGCCGAAACGCGCTTGTTGGGCGAATACATCCTGTGAGTGCTCCTCATCTCTTTTGTCGGAGGTTTGGTTGTAGACTTAAAGACGCGAGACCATGCTCACGTAAGAAGGCACCTGTTCTGCAATAGTGTCCCGAGGCAATTCAAACTATGCTGCCAGAACCCCGCCACACCTTAGAGACTCACACACGCCGACCTTGTGTTGGGACATTACCAAATGCTTAGGCACTGGTTACTAAACCATTGCCTGCAGGTGTGCAGCAGAGAAACAGTTAATGGCGGCGAACGAGGGAGACAGAGTTTCCCTTATAATTGTGTGCTGTTACCTTCTGGCAAAAGTTGCTGCAATTGTGAACTGTTGTGTATCCAGCTATAACATGTGCCTCACATCCACTGAGGTATGACACCTACTTAAGGTAAAATTACTGAATGGGTGCCATCAGCAGAATTCATGTAAACTGAGGGCAGTCTTTTTTTGCCGTTTATCACATATTCTCCAGACGCAGTGTGCCGAGGCGTATTTAAACATTCTGATTGTAACATACCAAACATTTAACCAAAATGGAAAAAGGCGAATGCCCAACGGCATTTGTTAGGCGAAGAAATCCTGTGTCTGTAACACCCGAGTGCTCATCAACTCTTTTGTTAGAGGTCTTGTTGTGGATTTAAAGACACAAGGCCATGCCTTTGTAAGGAGGCACCTGTTCTGCAATAGTGTTCGGCAGCAGCTCATTGGCTTTGGGCGGTACAAAAGGGGGTGATGATGGAGGGAGCATCTGAACCAATCAAACACTCACACCCAGTCAACAGATCTGGGTTTAATCCATCACCGTTCTTTAGCCCACTCTGTCACCCCAGTTCAGACATTACTATATGCAAATCAGTCTAACCCTGTGCCTCATGGGAACAGTCCAGCCCGAACTGCCAAGCCATGTCTTCCCTGGACCGGAAACAAGCTTCCTAGGACCGGGTTTGGCATTCCAGCCGTCTTCAGCCAGGCTTGCTTGAATCCAGTGGCAAAGGGAGCAAGGGACTCACGTCTGAGCATATCCTACCAATTTATGGCAAACAAAGCGCCTGGCTGATGAGGATTATGAATCCGAAACCGGTCCCAGGATGCTTGTTTCCGGTCCAGGGAAGACATGGCTTGGCAGTTCGGGTAGGACTGTTCCCATGAGGCACAGGGTCAGACTGATTTGCATATGGCCATGCCTGAACTGGGTGGCTGAGTGAGCTAAAGAATAGTGACGGATTAAGCACAGATCAGTTGTCGGGGGTGAGTTTTTGATTAGCTCAAACGCTCCGTCCATCATCCCCTTTTGTATCACTTTGTTCGCCCTAAGTTGGCAGGGTATGCTCAGACGTGAGTCCCTTGCTCACTTGGCCACTGGATTCAAGATAGCCTGGCTGATGAGGATTATGGATCCGAAACCGGTCCCAGGATGCTTGTTTCCGGTCCAGGGAAGACATGGCTTGGCAGTTCGGGCTGGACTGTTCCCATGAGGTACAGTGTCAGATTGATTTGCATATGGCCATGTCTGAACTGGGGTGGCTGAGTGAGCTAAATAATGGTGATGGATTAAACCCAGATCAGTTGACTGGGGGTGAGTGATTTGCACAAACGCTCCGTCCATCATCCCCTTTTGTATCTCATTGGCTTTGGGACTTTACATAAAAACATAAATGGTGGAGCGTTTCCAAAAGAGAGGATACCCACAAACTATTCTTAGAGCTGCCTCACGAAGAGTTGTAGCACAACAGAGTGAGACAGTACTATTTGATGCCAAATTCCTGGGGAAAAGGAAGCAAAAGAAAATCAAACCACTTAGATTTATCATAACATATAATTCAGAACATCAGAGAGTTCACTAGACGCTACAAAGGCCTTGGCATTTAATCAGAGAGGATTCCATCTTGGGCTCATTGGTAACAAACAATTCCCAGATCACTTATAGGAAATTAAAGTCTCTCAGAGACTACTTGATCAGTAGTTACCTAGACACTGGCCCTATTATAAAACCTGTCTGACTCAAAAAATCTACTCTCCCTTCAAAAGAAATATCAAAATCAAGGACAATTTTATCTGTAAGTCCAGCTTTGTTGTTTACATTGTCAAATCCTCATGTAAAAAAAATGTATGTGGGGAGTACCAATCTCCCTGTCCATCAACAGATACTACAACACATTAGAGTCATTACTGATACAAACCGCAGCTATCCAGTTGCACGTTGACTAATGTCAACAAAGCGATCCAACAGACTTAAAATACAGAAGCATAGCACAGGTTCCCAGAAATTAGAGAGATGGAGATAGAGGAAAAGAGATTTAGAAGCTGGAAACATACTAAATACTGGAGCTAGACAGCACTTGACCACATGGTTTCAACGTAGATGAGTAATTGTACACTTGCCTTTACAAATATATGTCCCATATCGTAGTATACCCTCAGTGTGCTGTTGTATTCTTCATGTGAGATTTTAATGTTAGAAAATAAGTACACAGGTGGTCGGGGTCTAGTTACTTTTTACTACACACTACTAGCATTTAACCACATTAGCAATATCTCCGGCACTTTCATGTTATATTCAAGATTTTTTGGGGGATTTTTTTTGCATTATTAGGTTGAGTGGTACTATGATATTATATTACACCCACTTGGTAGTGCTATCAGCATATGTGTACAATAATAATCGTCCATTTTTTCATTACATAGTATCATTATGAGTTTTGAGACATACACATATCATTGCATTTACAGTATAACTAGAATATTATTTGATATGCCAGAGTGATCGGAGATGTTATATTCTAAACATTGTATAAACACCATGTGTCCTGCAGCGACAGATAGATGTGGTTGAGAAATGGTTGGTTCGATGTTTACACATATTTGCACTGAGCATTTTATATAGTGTATTTAATTATTCTTGGCTTTCATCTTCTATGCCATCTTACCCATCGTTTTTTTAACATTAGAGATAGATGGATTTATGTTCAGGAATTTCATGCAAGGAATTATGAGTATACAGCAATTGTATTCAATACAGAACTCATTTTTATATCCGCCCTGATATTCTGTAAGATAGGCATTTTTTTAGGTATTATACCTGAAATTGGAAAAGAATGTATGTTTGTCAGAATGTTTACATACGTTTCTGCTGCTAGGACGCTCATAAATGTATTTGAAATTATCCTGGTAATTCATCGAGCTATGTCTTTGTATATATTTAGAGATGGCGCTCAAATGTTGAAGGCTGAGTGCACTTTGTATTTCCCCATTTCTGTTTTCATGTATTGTCATGTGACACTATTTAAATATAAAAAGAAATGGCACTCATCGTTGTGAGCAAGGTTGCAAGGCAACAACTGAAAGATGTTGACTGGTCGTTACTTGTAATAAGTCCACCTTTGGGATTCATTGTTTGGAGTGCTGCTCTATTTCTTTATCAGATTTGAGACGTTTGTGTGTGTGTATATTCTTATATATATATATACATATATATATATATATAAGAATCCACGATCCTGAAGCGCCGAAGACACCAAACGGACACAGCCAGGTACAGACCACAGACCAAGGATTTCAGAAGAAAATAATGTGCTTTATTCCATCAATGGGGATGGCAGCATGACGCGTTTCGTCCGGGGAACCCGGACTTGATCACAATAAATATATATATTTACTTTAAAAAACATAGGTTTCAGGCCTTATATAGTTAGGAATTAGCATTTAAAAAACCTTGCAAATTCACTTAAAAAACCATAGGTTTCAGGCCTTATATAGTTAGGAATTAGCATTTTAAAAACCATGCAAATTCACTTAAAAAAACATAGGTTTCAGGCCTTATATAGTTAGGAATTAGCATTTAAAAAACCATTGAAATTGCTCCTATATAGTTCGTTGTACTAACTATATTTCACGCACCCACAATCCACTGCTGATGATGTCACATATTACATCATTCATGACATTGTCAGTGACATCACTGATGACAGCACTGATGACATTTCAAATGACATCACTGATGACATCACTGATGACATCTCAAACGACATCACTGATGACATCACTGATGACATCATCCAGTGACTGTGTGTTTTTGTAAAGTTTAAATATGTTTCACATATTGAAGAAAGAGTGGATGCATAATTGTCTGGATGAAGGATTTAGTAGGTGCGTGACTGACCTTATGAGTGCGTGATTAAATGTGTCTTACTAAATGCATGGGTTAGTGACTAAAGTGTCTGAATGTGTGCATCAGTATGTCTGTTGTTGTGTAAGCTGCTGCATGTGTTGATCAGTAGCTATATGAGTGGCTATATGGGTTATTGATTGGTTGCCCAAGTATTTGAATGAGAGACTAATGCCCACATGCATCAAGCATTTTTGGAATCGCAAACGGTGCGATTCCTTAAAATCGGCCGTTTGCGATTCCAAAAATGCTTTTTGGGATGCATCATTGCTTTTTCTTGAAAATCGCTAATTTTGCGATTTTCTAAAATGCGATTGCATTTAAGGAATCGCAATTTTGCGATTCCTTAAATGCAATGCATCATTCTTTAAAAAATTGCGATCTTGAAGATTGCAAGTGCAATTTACCACGAGGTTGAACCTTGTGGTAAATTGCGAAAAATGTTTAAAATGGTCAAATTTACATTTTAAACAATGTCATGTTACAGACACACATGTCCTTAGGACATGTGTGTGTGAAACATCCATTTAAAAAAACATTTCAGGGGTGCAGGGGGGGTCCTTTGGACCCCCCCCTGCACCCATGGAATGCATCAACATCATGCAAATTCAAAAATGACATTTTAAACAATGTCATGTTACAGACACACATGTCCTTAGGACATGTGTGTGTGAAACATCCATTTAAAAAAACATTTCAGGGGTGCAGGGGGGGTCCTTTGGACCCCCCCCTGCACCCATGGAATGCATCAACATCATGCAAATTCAAAATTGCGAATTCGCAATTTCCATTGATTCCTATGGGCCTTTTGGCCCATAGGAATCAATGGGAATAGCGAATTCGCAATTTTGAATTCGCATAATATTTGCAATTCGGTAAAAATTGCGATTTTTACCGCATCGCAAAAATTATGCACTTTCTGTGATGCATCCCGTTTTGCGAATCCATATTTGCGATTCGGTAAAAATCGCAAATTTGGAAACGCAAAACGGGAGTTTGATGCATGTGGGTGTGAGTGTGGTGTGGGTGGCTGGGAGGTGTGTGACTCTTTGCATAGATGTGTGAGCAGTTCATTCACTAGGTGTATGAGTTCAAGAGTGCACGAGGAAACAGCTATATGGGCGGTTGACTGTGTACATGGGTGTGTTGGTGAGTGAATGGATATCTCAGTGCTACATGTTCAAGTAAGTACATATGTAAAACACAGTGCATGTGAGAGTTGGCATATATAAATGACTATACATGAGAGCCAGTGAATGTGCGAGTGGCTGTTTGGGTCATTGTGTACTTGTATCTAAGCATGGGCGAATTTTGCGGATCTCGCGTTCGCGAATTTTGCGGATTTGCGAACTCGCAATCCGCAAAATCCACGAATTCCCGCGAATTTGCGGATTTTTTTTTTTGTGTTCGCCCGTGTTTCTGCCAGTTCGCGAGGGTTTTTACAATTTCGCAATTTGCGAACTTACCTGTCGGGTCGCAAGTTTTGCGAACTTGTTGTTTCTACGTGTCCAGCCTGTTTGGGACACTCTTCTTCATCACTGCCACTCTCTGTCACCACTGCCACTCTCTGACTACTCATGCCACCCTCTGGCCCACCCATGCCACCCTCTGTTTCATCACCACACCCTCTGGTTGTCCAGTGTACATTATTTTCGGCAAAGCAAAGCACACCTTCCCTGCCTCAAGTGACCTGAATTAATTTGGGGCTGATTAATGTGTCACAGAATATTTTTTTAGCTGGCACCTGCTTCCTTAGTGCGCCCTGATTAGTGATCTTTTGCACTTGCTAAGTGCTTTCATTGTTGCAAAATTAGTTACAACACCTGCCCTGCCCCAACTGACAATAATGAATTAGGGGCTGAATAATGGATTTTAACTTCCAGCCTGGCTCCTGCTTGTCTCCCTTAGCTGTAATTCAGGACCTTTGTGGCATATGTGTAACTATTCTGAGGTTCAGAGCAGGGTCACATAATAGTTGCAACTGGCAACTGAACTCTGGAGGGGCCCCTCAGGAAGCACTACAGGAAATGGCTACTAATGATGAGCCTGAACTTTTGAACCTGGCAAGTAGTTTCAGTTTTGCTAAGATCGTATTTCTGCAATTTAGCACTTATTCGCGGGGCGCGAAGTTGTACTGGGAAGCCGCGAACAGTGCGAGCAGTGCGAGCAAAATCCGCTGCTCGCGGATTTGCAGATTTTGCGGGAGATTCGCGAATCTCGCGGATTGCGAATTTCCCGAAAATCCGCAAAATCCGCGAGCGAAACGGATTTTCCGCCCATACCTACTTGTATCAGTGATTGTATAAGAGAGTAAGTATGTGTTAGTATATGTTTGAATAAGTAAGGTGTTGTGTGTATAACTGTATAGTTGAGGAAATGGAAGTGTGATTGATTCTTTGCATGACTGACTAGGTGTGTGAGTAACTCCATGGATGAGTGGCAGTGTGTGAGTGTCTGTATAGGTGTATGAGTGCATATGATAGTGTTGTATTGATGAGTGACTGTATGTATGAGTGATTCTATGGGTGAATGAGTGAATGTGTGTGTAGACCTAGGAATCAGTGAGTGAGTATGTAGTAACTGGTATTGGTGTGTCAATGGTTTCAAGAATGGTAGTCTGGATTTAACACTGGGTGTATCAAAGGTTATATCAGAGTGTGAGGAGGTGCATCGTATTATCACATGAATGATATCATCAGTGATGTGATTAGTGATGTCAAATGAGATGTCATCAGTGATATCATTTGAGATGTCATCAGTGATGTCATCAGTGATGTCACTGACCATGTCATGAATGATGTAATATATGACATCATCAGTAGTGGATTGCGGGTGAGCGAAATATAGTTAGTACAACTAACTATATAGGAGCAATTTCAATGGTTTTTTTAAATGCTAATTCCTAACTATATAATGCCTGAAACCTATGTTTTTTAAAGTGAATTTGCAAGGTTTTTAAAATGCTAAATCCTAACTATATAAGGCCTGAAACCTATGTTTTTTTAAGTGAATTTGCAAGGTTTTTTAAATGCTAATTCCTAACTATATAAGGCCTGAAACCTATGGTTTTTTAAGTGAATTTGCAAGGTTTTTTAAATGCTAATTCCTAACTATATAAGGCTTGAAACCTATGTTTTTTTCAGTGAATTTGCAAGGTTTTTTAAATGCTAATTCCTAACTATATCAGGCGTGAAACCTATATTTGTTTTTCAATAAATTTCAAAGGTTTTGTAAATGCTAATTCTATTAGCGGATAACGTTTATATATGTTATTATCCTTCTGGGACCACCTGAGCAGCCATCTTGCTTCTCAGGAGAAGTGAGGCACAAGAGAGCACAAAACAAGAGTGGAAAACGCAAAAAGGGGGCAGGGTTGAGACCCCTGACCCCCTAGCCCTTCTCAGGGGGTCCCAGAAGGACCACCAAGTGCAAAAAAAACCAAACCACTTCAAATCGCGGGTTACGCGCAGGGTACGCGTACCATATGCGTACGGTGAGCATACCCCGCGATTTTTTAGAATTTTATTTTTCTGTTTTGCACTTGGGGGTCCTTTTGGAACCCCCTGAGAAGGGCTAGAGGGTTGAGGAGTCTCTACCCTGCCCCCTTTTCGTGTTTTCCACTCTTGTTTTGGGCTCTCTTGTGCCTCAGTTCGCCTGAAAAACAAGATGGTGGCCAATGCTTCCTGGTTTGGACAGTTTGGAATGTTGACAGTCGACTGCCAGCCAATCAGAAACTCGCTCGCGCACGTAAGGGTACGCGCACGTACCCGTATGGTGCGCGTACGGTGAGCGCATATAGATATATAATTTGCTCAAATTCAATTTTCTCAACAACTGCTAGAGGGATTTTCACCAAATATAGAAAAGGCACTACTGCATACCTGTTCCTACCATTTTGCCAAGTTTGGTGTAATTCCTTTCAGCCGTTCGGGCTGTAGCCGTGTCTAAAGGTCCCATAGAAAATGCCATTTGAAACATTTTAAATTCAATTTTCTCAAGAACTACTGGAGGGATTTTTACCAAACATAGCAAAGGCACATCTGCATACCAGGCCCTACCATTTTGCCAAGTTTGGTGTAATTCCATTCAGCTGTTCGGGCTGTAGCCATGTCTAAAGGTCCCTATGGAAATTAACATGGGAAAACACGTTTTGGGACCCCCCTTTCGGCCCTCGCTTGATGAATCCCCCTGAAACTTTCAGGGAAGGAGCGAAGCGGAGCTGGCCAAAATTCTTTAAAATTACACACAGATTCCTCAATCGGCGCCAAAGTTACTCCCAATAGAATGTTGAGTGCATATAGATATATAATTTGCTCGAATTCAATTTTCTCAACAACTACTGGAGGGATTTTCACCAAATATAGAAAAGGCACTACTGCATACCTGTCCCTACCATTTTGCCAAGTTTGGTGTAATTCCGTTCAGCCGTTCGGGCTGTAGCCGTGTCTAAAGGTCCCATAGAAAAAGCCATATGAAAAATTTCAAATTCAATTTTCTCAAGAACTACTGGAGGGATTTTCACCAAACATAGCAAAGGCACATCTGCATACCAGGCCCTACCAGTTTGCCAAGTTTGGTGTAATTCAATTCAGCCGTTCAGGCTGTAGCCGTGTCTAAAGGTCCCTATGGAAATTAACATGGGGAAAACACGTTTTGGGACCCCCTTTTTTCTCAGCCCCCGCTTGACGAATCCCCCCGAAACTTTCAGGGAAGGAGCAGAGCGGAGCGAAGCAATTTTAAGGAAAAGTACACACAGATTCCTCTATCGGCGCCAAAGTTATTTAGAAATTCACTGAAAAAACCACAGGTTTCAGCCACGTAATAGTTAGGAATTAGCATTTAAAAAACCTTAGAAATTCACAGAAAAAACCATGGGTTTCACACATGTTATAGTTAGCTGGACATTTCACTCATTACAAAACCATTGAAATTGCCCCGTTATAGTTAGTTCAGCTAACTATAACTTGCGCGCCCCCAATGCACTGCTGATGACATCACATATTACATCACTCATGACATGGTCAGTGACATCACTCATGGCATCACTGATAACATCTCAAATTACATCACTGATGACATCACTGATGACATCATCCAGTGAATGTGTGTCTTTCTGAAAAATAAATATTTATATATGTAAATCTAAAGGTCGGTGGAAGAATAAATGCGTAAATAAGTGTCTAAATGGATATGTAAAATTGATTGTATAACTGACTTATTAAGGGTATCTTAGTGAATACATGTATTAGTGAGTAATGTTTAAATGTGTAAATATCTGTATCAGTGTTTCACTTTGTGTATAAGTGGCTGCATGGGTTGGTGAGTGGCTACATGAGTGTCTATATGGGTTATTAGTTGTTTTTTTGAGTATCAGAATGAGTGTCTGTATGGTTTGTGGGGGGGTTATTACTTAGTGCACAGATGCATGAATGACTGACTCACTGTTTGTATGTGTTTTGAAGACAGCATGTGTGCAGGACTGTATGGGTTGATGAGTGTGTGTATGGGTGTGTTAGTGAGTGGATGACTGTCTCAATAGTATCTTTATGAGTAACTACTTATGTTTTAAACTAGTATATGTGAGTTTTGATGTATATAAGTGAGTATATGTGAGAGTGAGAGATTGGAAGAGTTCCTGTATAAATAAGTATGTGTTTCTATAAGTGATTGTTTAAGAGAGTAAGTATGTGTACGTTTCTGTAGAAGTAAGTGTAATGGTATGTGTATAGCTGTATATGCAAGTAAATGGATGTTTGATAGTTTACTTGCATGTATGAGTATGTGTGTGAGTAACTCTATGGATGAGTATCAGTGTGTAACAGGATGTAGGAGTACATATGATGAGTGAGTACATGTATGAGTGACTATATAGAACTGTTGGTGAATGAGTGGATGTGTATGTAGATATTGGAATTACTAAATAGGTTGTTGTAACTGGTATTGGTATGTCTATTTTTTGAAAATTTTAGTTTCTATTTTTGAATGTGTGTATCAAAGGTTATATAAGGGTGAGAGGAGGTCTGCCACTCTTTCACAAGGATGATGTAATCAGTGATGTCATTTGAGATGTCATTTGAGATGTTATCAGTGCTGTCATGAGTGATGTCACTGGCTATGTCATGAGTGATGTAATATGTGACGTCATCATCAGTGCATTGCGGGCGCACAAGTTATAGTTAGCTGAACTAACTATAACGGGGAAATTTCAATGGTTTTGTATGAGTGAAATGTCCAGCTAACTATAACATGTGTGAAACGTATGGTTTTTTAACTGAATTTGTAAGGTTTTTTAAATGCTAATTCCTAACTATAACGTGGCTGAAACCTATGTTTTTCAGTGAAGTTTTAAGGTTTTTTAAATGCTAATTCCTAACTATAACTTGGCTGAAACCTATGGTTTTTCCAGTGAATTTCAAAGGTTTTGTAAATGATAATTTTTAAATGTATTTATTGTTAAATATTTTTATACTGATTTACTACATTGCTTTAAAGTATTTATCTTTAGAAATGAAATTTTTAAATTTACATTACATATTTTTAATATAATTTTTTTTTTAAATATTGAAATTGTAATATATTTTTATTTTATTTTATATTATTTTTAATTTATATATATTTTATATAGCAGGCAATGATATCCTATGGAAGGAAATTCAAGGTACTGGAAAGTACGGTTAAAATTAATTTTCAGGATCAGTACTGAGCTGAAAGATGAAGCACTGAGGTCTCTCCTGATAACAGGTGAGTAAATCAGAATTCGTACTTCGGCTGATTTTAGAGGAATTTTTTAAAGCTCCAAAACTCCACACAGAAGAATTTCCAAGTGAAACCAGTCAATGTTAGCCTAAGGAAGAAAATTCAAGTTACTGTAAGTATGGGTAGAATTACTTTTCAGGATCAGTAGTGTACTGAAAGATGCAGCACTGAGGTCTCTCCTGATAACAGGTGAGTACATCGGAATTCGTAGCTCGGCGGATTTTAGAGGAATTGTTCGCTCAATAGTGAAGGAAGGGTGCGGGGGTCTGAGGTGACGTGTGCAAACATGCCCTGTGGTGCATTTTAAGTTGGGGAATTAATTCCAATCCTGAGGTCCCCTGTGGGCAACTAGCCCACCAGGTACCTCCAGCATGCGCCAGGGAGCTGCATTGCAGAGAGGTGTTCAGAGGCCATGCCCCTTTTTTACAACACTCTGCTACGCAGCTCCGTGGCACTTAATGGAGGTACCTGTTGGGCTAGTTGGCACCTAGGGGACCTCTGGATTGAAGAAGAATTAATCCTCCAATTTAAAACGCGCCACAGGGCATGTTTGCACAGATATCACCTCAAGCCCTGCCCCCTACCTTCACCACTGTACAAATGTGGCTCCTGCCCTACAATTGCAAACAGCAATGTCCGGGGGGTAGGCACCCTGGACACTGCAGAACCCGGCCCTGGGGGGTGGCGGTTACCAGGGCCACCACAAGGCTCCAGGAAGGGGGCCACGCGGCTAACCTCCCAACAGTTAAAAGCCCTGGGGGGTGGTCCCCGGGGCTGGGGGATCATCACGGACCACCCTATTTTGAATATTAGAGCCCCGGGGAGGTGGCGGTCCCCGGGCCGTGTGGGGGGCTTGAGCCCTCCCACACAGGTTTTTTTTTTTTTTATTTTAAAAAGAAGCCCCGGGGGTGGCAGTCCCCGGGGCTGCGGGGGGGGCTGTGAGCCCCCCGCATACTTCATATTAAAGCCCCGGGGGTGGCGGTCCCTGGGGCTTGGGTGGCCTTAGAGGCCCCTCATCATTATACAGTTAAGCCGCGGGGGTGGCGATCCCCTGGGCTGCGAGGAGGCCATGTGCCACCCGCTATAATACGTACTTATCCCCGGGGGGTGGCGGTCCCAGGGGCAGTGTGGGGGGATTGGGCCCCCCCACACATTTTTTTTGTATAAAGCCCCTGGGATTTGGCCCTCCGGGGGCTAATTTTCGTTTTTTTGGGGGATCGGCAGGGTACGCGTACCCTACACGTACCCCGCAATTGTTCTAAAAAAAAGATTTTTGGGGGGGGCCTTGGGGGTCCTTGTGGGACCCCCTAAGCAGGCCTAGGGGGTCAGGGTGTTTATACCCTGCCCCCTTTTCGCTTTTTTTGCATTTCTTTTTCTGTTTTCTTGTGCATCAGTTCTACCGAGGTATATGGCTGAGATACCCGCCACCCCCTCGCAACACAATCCCCAAGGATGGGAAACCGGAAACAGTTCTGAACTTTTGGAAGACGGGAGGGAGTGACCCTCCCGGCCGTATTTATTAAAATATGAAACAAAATTAAAACATTAAAATAACAGTTTCATATTATGTACAATTTCATTACCACATTTGCGATGTTTGGCTAACCTTAACATATTCTCTAATACAAAGGTTCTCCTAGCCGAACTAACATCCTACAAAATATTTAACTTGCAATTTTGAAATTGTACATCCTAACGTTTAAGGGCCAACGGCAAGGTCGTAACCGGTGTCAAGATCCCTAAACCAGAAATGACCCCCTCACTTGTGAGGGGCGACCGCACAGAGGCGTACCTCAAGTGCAACTACCAATTTCCCTTGACTTGACGGGGGCCCCATTAAACTCGACGCCACTTAAAGGTCGTTCGAGGACTCGTGTGAGGTATCTAGAAGGTAGCGTAGACCCCCCTCCCAAACCCCACACAACTTACCACATCTGCCGTCGCAGATGACATGGCCCCGGGAAATTCTCCAGGAGGGGGCTGTAACCCCTCCTACCCAGGAAGGGGCCTTGACCGCCTTTCCTTTCCTTTCGGCGGCCCATCCTTAGAAGGGACCGCCTCCCCGTTGAGGGGCCAATGGCCACCTCCCTCGCGCGCTCCCATCCGTAATGGGTGACGCCCACTCATAGGGATCTACCAATTAGTGCTCACCGATCATGACCTTACCGCCCGACAATAAATACGACAAACTATCTAATTTACTAAATTGCTAAAGAATTATATATATAAGCATGATTACTGATCAACCTAGGCAAATACTTTATTTGAAAACATCCAACACATGACCATCTTTATTGCAGATTCAAAATATCACGACAGTCATCACAACCTGAAAGAAAATAGAGTTACCACACCAAAACTTTATTTACAACAACTAGCTGTCCTCAGGGGCTGGTGGGTGGGTCAAAATTGGCTCTTCGTTCCGTCTCGAGCTCACGTGCAGCGAGGAGGTGCAGCTTCAGAGCACAGGAACAAGAGAATGCTTTCTTGGCTTGTTGCTCCTTTTATCCGTCTTCAGGGCGGGCGTACACCCGCCCCTGCCTGCCCCAAAGGGGCGTGGCCGGCCGCGTCAGTGTCTAGGCCAGCCCACTCCGGGGCGGGAAAAAGGCGCGCCCCGGCTACACCGCTTCGGGCATACCAGCCGAGGCTCGCCTCCCGCCCAAGATGGCTTCCCGGGGGGATCGTGGTACTCCACCATACGTTCGGGGGGACCGAATGGTCGCCCCTTTCCATATGGCTGAGATCCCCGCCACCCCCTCGCAACACAATCCCCAAGGATGGGAAACCGGAAACAGTTCTGAACTTTTGGAAGACGGGAGGGAGTGACCCTCCCGGCCGTATTTATTAAAATATGAAACAAAATTAAAACATTAAAATAACAGTTTCATATTATGTACAATTTCATTACCACATTTGCGATGTTTGGCTAACCTTAACATATTCTCTAATACAAAGGTTCTCCTAGCCGAACTAACATCCTACAAAATATTTAACTTGCAATTTTGAAATTGTACATCCTAACGTTTAAGGGCCAACGGCAAGGTCGTAACCGGTGTCAAGATCCCTAAACCAGAAATGACCCCCTCACTTGTGAGGGGCGACCGCACAGAGGCGTACCTCAAGTGCAACTACCAATTTCCCTTGACTTGACGGGGGCCCCATTAAACTCGACGCCACTTAAAGGTCGTTCGAGGACTCGTGTGAGGTATCTAGAAGGTAGCGTAGACCCCCCTCCCAAACCCCACACAACTTACCACATCTGCCGTCGCAGATGACATGGCCCCGGGAAATTCTCCAGGAGGGGGCTGTAACCCCTCCTACCCAGGAAGGGGCCTTGACCGCCTTTCCTTTCCTTTCGGCGGCCCATCCTTAGAAGGGACCGCCTCCCCGTTGAGGGGCCAATGGCCACCTCCCTCGCGCGCTCCCATCCGTAATGGGTGACGCCCACTCATAGGGATCTACCAATTAGTGCTCACCGATCATGACCTTACCGCCACAGGCCGGATAGTTGACCGGCTATCCGGACCCCCCACAACACTCCTACTTAAAGGTCATGTCTTAAAGTCTTTAGCCAAGCTATGCAGTCTCCTATGAGTAACTCGTTCCCCACCCGGGACAAATGAACACCATCCCCCAAATACATACTGTCACCAGTAATACAACCATGCGAAATAGAATGCAGTGTATTGGAACGGAACAATCTACCCACTTTGTTATTAATTTTCCTTACTGAATGATTCAGAGCAGCAACAGAAATAGCCCCCCGCCACACTTTACGTGGGATCATATGGGACCATGCAATCGTGCACCCTGGAACTCTCCTCGCCAACCAACTTACAGTGGAAAGCATTGCCTCAAGAAGAAGTCGTCTACCAGTGGTGACCAAATCATTGCCCCCAAGATGTACTATAACTATAGACGGCGGTGACCTCGTCCGCCCTAGCAAACCCTCAAAAAATGATTGAAACTGGTCAATACAGAGTCCGCCCTTTCCGTAGAAGGACACCCTGTACCCGTATTCCCCAGCCACGGGAATCATGTCACCTGCTTTGAATACGTCCGCGGCACGCCTCACGTATGAGTGGCCCACGACCCACACCTCCTTTTTCACAGCCGGTGACGTCTGACCGCTGGCCCGGTGTTGGGTCGACTGCACAGTTCGCCCCGCCTCGTAGGCTCGCGCAACTGAAACCAAACAAAAACAAGAAGCATGAGTACATCATTACAGCTTCACAACATGTGCAACCGCACATACCTTTTATAACAATTGGAGGACCAACGCCCCACACGTTTTACTTGTTCAACATTCAGACCCCTGGCTGTAGCCTCTGTAGCAGCCCCTATCCGAAAGGAATGGGTCCCAAACTCGCCCGGGTTCAAGCCCGCAGCAGTAATTGACATCGCAAGCACCCGCTGAAACTGAAACCTCGTCAGTGGGGTGGCGTCAGCGTGTCTCAACAAGGTCCCCCCCCATGATGCCACCCTTTGTGCTAAATATTTCTCTACACAACTCACCGGGCACATGGAGGACCCGGGAATCCTTTGTATGATTATGCAATCACCCATCGCACCCTGATCGGTCTTGGACCTGACAAACGAGACAGTCATTGTCTCCCCTCTGATCTGAACGTGCTCTCGGCACAGTCCCCCCATCACATCCCGCTTGTTCCTCGCCACTAGTTCGCTCACCCGCATAGCCCCATGGAATGCCAGCGTAAAAGCGGCTCGGAATAACACTGTTTCAAACTGGGATGAACATGTTGCAGGGAGTCTGGATAATAACAGGGCCAACCTATCCAAACCTATCGGGCGCCTTTCATCTACTTTGCGACCCTCAAGGCGTTGCCACCCACGTAGCGCTTTCTGCACAACGAAAGACGCTGTCGGGTCCTGGATCCCATGAGCCCTCGCCATAAAGGAAATGGCGGCCCGATGCCTCTGGGCCGTAGCCACTGATTTGCCTGCCTGATGCAAAGACAGCAGAAAGTTTACTACAGACTCTTCCTGGCCCCAAAGCTCCCCCCTAGCAACCCCCAAAAAGGCCCAATAGGATCGGAACGCCCCTTCATATGCCTTTTTCGTCCTGGGTGCTAAACTCTCTCCCACGAGGTTACGAAGTTCGGGGCACAGAGAGACCAGAGAGCGTCGGGAAAGGGTGCCGCCACCGGGTCCGCTGTGGGCAGAAAACCCCAGAAGGCCTGCATATGAAAACGAGAAAGCGCATCAGCCGCCTTGTTCATTACCCCCGGGACATGTCTTGCCCTAAATAGTACATTCAATTGCATACATAGTAATACGATTTCCTTGAGCAATCTCAGAATCCATTTGCATCGTGCTGCCTGGCTATTGACACACTCAACAACGGTCATGTTATCAGACCAGAACACCACAGAGTGATCTCTGAATCCCTCAGGCCAAGTTCTCAGGGCCACCAGAATGGGAAACAGTTCTAGGAAAGCAATGTTACTTGTCAGTCCACTATCATGCCACCATGACGGCCATTTTTGTGCCGACCACCGAGTGCCGAATATGGCACCAAAACCAATGCTCCCTGCCGAATCTGTCCACAGCCCCAGCTCCTCAGAGGACACGGCCGGTTTGTTCCAGACAATTCGACCATTGAAATCCGCCAGAAATGCCAACCAAATGCGCATGTCCTGGCGAACCTCTGCCGAGAGCCTTGTGTGATGATGACCCTCCTTCAGGCCGACCATGGCTTGAGCGATCGAGCGAGAAAAGGGGCGGGCCATCGGTATAACTCTTAGGGCAAAATTCAATTGTCCCACCAATTGCTGTAATTGATGTAGCTTAACCTTAGACTCATTTAAACACATTTGCAGGGATGCCCTGAATCTTAACACTTTGTCACGTGGCAAACGAAAACAACCTTCTTTGGAATCGAGCTCGATCCCCAGAAACTCGAGGCAAGTCGAGGGACCCACAGTCTTACCTGGTGCCAGTGGCACGCCAAACTGATCCATCAAGACACAAAATGCATTCAAAGCCTGCCCACATTCCGGATCCCCGGCTGCCCCCAGAAACAAAAAGTCATCGAGATAATGCATTATATGTTGAAACCCCGTCTTCTTTGTGAAGACCCATTGCAGGAAGCAACTGAACTTTTCGAAATAGGCACAAGATATAGAGCACCCCATCGGCATACACCTATCCATGTAATAGTGACCCTGAAACATGAAACCAAGGAGACGCTGATCGTCTGGATGTACCGGGAGCAACCGGAACGCTGACTCGATATCAGATTTTGCCATCAGCGCACCGGGCCCCAGGCGATTCAATATGGCTACGGCCTCATCGAAGGATGCGTACCGCACCGAACACACTTCCGGGTCTATTGCATCGTTTACGGAAAGACCACGTGGGGCTGATAAATTATGTATCAGCCGAAACTCACCCGGGTCCTTCTTGGGGACCACCCCTAAAGGGGAACAAACAAAGTTAGCCACTGGTGGCACATTAAATGGACCGGCGACTCGACCTCGAGCCACCTCTTTCACGATCTTTTCTTGTACCACGGTCGTATGCTGCAGGACCGACATCTGGTTTTTACATTTTTCTCTACCCTGAAAATCCCCCACTGGGATGCGGAAACCATATGAAAACCCGTTCCGCAACACCCGAGCGGAAGCGTGATCCGGGTATTCGCTGAGCCAAGGAATCATTGCCATGGTATCAATTGGAGTAGGTAAAGGCGCCCCTCGGACTATCTTAGACCTGTTTGGCGCCTCCTCTACCCCCGTTATCACCAGTTTTGGCTCTGCACATGGACTCAGGATGGGATGATTGCCCACACCCACTACACTCATGCCTAAATTTGCATGACCCCTGGGGCCTCGTACATTTTCCCCTGTTAAAGTTCCAACATACCCCCCTTTTACCTGTGCTGCCGATTGGCCTTGGGTGATTGTCGTTACTCGTACCTGATCGAAAGGGCGTCCCCGCATATTGGCGGGAGGATTCACCAACATTACTCCCTACTAATGGCACTTTCAACATACCAGAGTCCTCCATTTTGGACCAGGACACAGAATCATAACAATCCCAAGTTAAGTTTCTATCATGCTCTTTCGCTTTTCTGAAAACATTATCGTAACAGAACCAATGATTGCCCTCGTGTGATACAGAATACCCCATGATTCGTGACTGATAAATCGGCAATTCAGGCAGCAAATCGGGCCTCCGTTCACCCAAGATGGATGTAAAAACCCCCCATGCTTTGCCCCAATTGCCAATGTTTTCATTTACCTTGAAGGCGGCCATCTTTGCGCGCCAAACACTCGGATGCATGAGCTCCTTCTGGCTCTTAACATGCTCCATCTCATAATGATCGGTAAGCAACGAGAAGATGTTTATATACTCCCCTGCCCATATCTTTTCTTTGATAGCTAGAGGGACATGTTGACCCAACTTTTCCCTTCGAGAGGGTGCCGACTCATCCCTCGCAACCGGCAAAGGCCGCTTACCTGAACCGGAAGCTGTATCTGCGACTGCCGAAGCCGGCAATGGCGCCTTCGCCGCTTCCCTTGTTTCCCGTAGCTGCTTCATCAACACCTGCGCGTCGTCAGCCGTGGCGCCCTTGCTACCTTTACCCAACCACGCTGCTAATTGTGCTGCCAGCTCGGGCGGCATATCCTCTCCGGACAAGGGGGTGACCACCACAGGAATCGGATTCCCTTCCTCCGGCACCGGAATGGGTGCCTCACGTGGGTTACAGGGAACTGGGACGTCTCCCCCCGCTGCTCCCCTTCTGGGCCTCTTGCCTTTTCCACCTGGCGCTGTTCCTCCCAGAGGACGTTTAGGCCCCCCTTCCTCGTCTTTATCCGCCATTCGCTTCTTCAGGTCGGTAACCTCCTTCATGAGAACACGCAGCATCTGTTCGGTAGTCATTCTCTTTCCCGCCTTCTTAGGCATTCTCCGACAGAGTATCTGCAAAACAAACAAGAAAGATTACAACGCTCAAAATTGGCTCTTCGTTCCGTCTCGAGCTCACGTGCAGCGAGGAGGTGCAGCTTCAGAGCACAGGAACAAGAGGATGCTTTCTTGGCTTGTTGCTCCTTTTATCCGTCTTCAGGGCGGGCGTACACCCGCCCCTGCCTGCCCCAAAGGGGCGTGGCCGGCCGCGTCAGTGTCTAGGCCAGCCCACTCCAGGGCGGGAAAAAGGCGCGCCCCGGCTACACCGCTTCGGGCATACCAGCCGAGGCTCGCCTCCCGCCCAAGATGGCTTCCCGGGGGGATCGTGGTACTCCACCATACGTTCGGGGGGACCGAATGGTCGCCCCTTTCCACAAGATGGCTGCCAACACTTCCTGGTTTGGAGTGTTGACAGCAAATTAGCATGAAGCTCGTGCTCTGGAGGATACACGTAATGTACTTCGTCTATAGATATATCTATGATTTTACTTTTGATTTTCTCAGGAACTACTGAACGGATTTACACCATTTAACAAAAAGCGTAATCTGCGAATCAATCTCTACCTTTTTGCCAAATTTGATGTAATTCCGTTCAGCTGTTCAGGCTGTAGCTGTGTCTGAAGGTCCCTATGGAAAATTGCATGGGGAAAACACGTTTTGGGACCCCCCTTTTTCTGAGCCCCCACTTGACAAATCACCCGAAACTTTCAAGATAGGAGCGGGGCAGAGCGCCCCATCTTCTTGGAGAATTTCGCGAAGATTCGTCGATAGGTTTCAGGGACGTTATACTTTGTAATTGGCATTCAAAAAAACGTTGAAATTCACTGAACAGACCATATCCATTCTCTGTGAAGAACATAGCCCATTGATTGTTTGACTGGATAATTTGGGCAAATTATGTGGGGAGGCCCATATAAGGTTCACGTGGGTTCTAAGGGTAGAGTAGATGCAATATGTCAAATTGAGTTGGTCTCCTTGAGTAAGCCCCCACGGGTCTGCATAGGAAATAACAATTAGAGAGGGCCTATAGCCTTACCACCGAAAGGGAACTGGCAGGGGCAAGTGGTCCATATTTGAGGGAACACTGCCATTAGGCATTGGCAAGGGAAGCCGGAGGAAAGACCGGAGGAAAGACGGACCAGAATTGACCCCAGGAGTTGCAGCCTTTAACATCCGTAGCCAGTAGCCCGAGGAGTATGGGGGCCATTGTCTGCGGGCTGCCTCAGAGACGCTGAGGGGTCAGGCTGGGTCAAGCTGGTAGGCAAATACAAATGGCAGCACAGGAACCACTCATCTACGCGGAGGCGGCCTCCCGGCAGTAGACTCGTGGGTCTGAGCAACGGCTTCGGTTTCTTCAGTCTGCTTGCCCAGTCTGCTTATCTCGCCCTACCCCGCCCTGTTTTTCCCTCCTCCCCGTGGGGGGTGCCCGTCCGAGAACAGTGTTGGAGGAAGAGCGTGGAGTGATGAGTGGAGCAAGGAATAAGGGGTAAGGAGGAAGGAGCTGGTTTGGAGTGGCTGTGCAGCTGCGGAGCATCGGGTAGCATATCCATGGGTGGGTCTGGCCTGGCCTGGTTTGTCCGTCCTTGGTGCCGTGTCTCGGCTCCAGGGCCATTATTGGAGGCATTGGGGGCCACAGCTCATCTAATCAGGCAAGCCTAAAGTGAGCTGTGGTGAACATAAACTGTTTGTCAGTTCTAAATGCCATCTTTGGGCGCCGACCAGTGCAGTACAGAGGGGTCCTGTGGACACTACCTGACTTTCAGACTTTTAGACTTCTCTGGAGTGGCGGCCTGTGAACCGGAGTGGCTCTCTCAGGAATTGAGGGGAAGATAGTGGATTGATAAGTGCAGAGTAGAGAGTGGGGATTGGAGGAGAGTGGATTGGAGAGTGAAGGGCATGCTGTCCCCGGAAATTTTAAGTTCATATTGTGGTAAATAAAATTTACCTATGCGGAATTTCTATGCGGTAAAGTTCAATAAGAATAACTCAATCAAAAATGAGAGGCAGAGTCCGTGGCATCTGAGTTTATAAGGGTTTTATTCCTTAAAAAGGAATTGGTTCGAACCAGGTATCATGTTTCATCACCACGAAGGTTCAGGAAGGGATAGACAATGCTTTATTAACAGGGTACAATATATATAGTAAATGCATTTAATGGTGATGGATACAGAAGGCGTAACAGCTGAGAGAAGAGAGATAAGAACACATGTACGTAACAGAAGGCGTGCACGAGGGCGTACACGGAGGTGTGTGCTAGAAACGTCACATAAAGGTGTCTCAGATGGGTGGATCCATAGACGAATCCTGCAGTGTCAGCAGAAATATATGGCAGAGATGCGCGCGCAGCAGCATGACGTGTGATTGACATGGAACTGGAGGGCGAAGGAGACTTGACATTTAGCACCATACGCGGAGACAGAAGTCTGGGGTGTCAGAACAACCTAAACCCAAATCACATCTAATATCTTGTGTTTGAGGAACTGTATTATCTAGAAGGAAAGGTCTCTCGGGCAAAGGCTATTCTATACTGACTGCTAGTGTGTGCATATGTGACTACGTGTCTACGTGTTAATGCGAGGGGGCCATGGGCCTACCATGGTAACGGGAGCAATGAATTACTTGCACGGAGACAGAAAGGCCGGGCCCTTTGCTCTGCAGCTGGGGAGATGTTTTCCTAAATCACTAGACAGGAATGTATTTTCGAGGAGCGGAGCAGATAACTTGAAGGTAAAATACAGTCTTGGCAGGCAAGCAGGCCGAGCCAGGCACCGCTCGCCGCACAGGGAGTAGGGTAAGGGTCATGGATGCGGATCCAGGCTGCAGCTTTCAGAGACAGAAGGCAGAAAGGGCTCGATGGCAGAAATCAGGGCCTAACTCGCCAGAGCCAGAAAAACGTGAAGGTGCACCATGTAAAGACGGTGGCACGGCATACTTAGGAACTGAATATTCGACCCATTTATGGTGGATCTGAAAGAGGACATGTTAACGTTGGACGCAAATGTATTTGCGTCTTCATAGCTGGCTGTGGAGGGAACATACATGTACTTGAAGCACGTACATGGAGCTGTTGGGGTCTAAGTTAGGGGACACAATTGACCATAAAAATTCATATTACCTCATTCCCTCCTTGTCCCCTACGGACCCTTCATGATATATCGATCTTCATTAGTCTATCAATTTGTTCATATAACATCATTTGCTCTTCCTTCTTCTGGCGGGATTTTGAACGTGGACTTGAATGGGGAATACATGATGTGGCGCACAAGCCGCAAATCGCTGGCCCACACTGTAAACATAAGCAACAACTGAATACTATGAGAAGGGCTATTCCGAGGAAGGATAGGACTTTCCATCCCCAGGCTGATAGCACGCTCCAGAACCAACCGGACCAAGTCCAGGTGCCTGGATTCTGGTGTATCTGACTTGCAATCTTATGGAGACGGGTTATGGCTCTATATACTGATGGTGCGTTTTCTGGAATGAAAACACAGCAACTCGATCCGATGACTCTACAAGCTCCGCCCCTATTGGCCAGGATGACGTCAAGGACAAGACGATTTTGAAGAACAACAATCCGCATAGCAGACTGCTCCTCTGTTAAGTTGCCTAGAGCGGAAGTAGTTTCATTCACTACTGCCTCGAGGGTTCTTGTTAATTTACGTATCAGTTTACTATTAAAGACAGCACCTAAATAGGGAAAGAAACCTTTATTGAAGTCTGTATACTGTTCCCATGCCGTTTCAGTATAGTCGACAATCGGGAGATCTCTCTGGGGTCTAGCGTGTACCAGATGGGAGTCCCTATGATAGTCAGGAGGGGCTAGGAAAACAGGTGGCAGTAAGAATGCAATGTAACAAGTACCATCCCAATCTAGAGATAAGCGTATATATGCTGTATGACCACAAATGAAATAGGAATGACGGGAAGCTTTAAATGTAGACTTGCCTTTATCACTGAATTCGATCACCGTAGTACATCTACTATGACCCAGGTGTACTGAACCATTCTTTCTGACACATAATTCACCTTTGACTGGTAATACTGACATTGCGGGCAAGACTGGTTCGGTTTCGGACTGTACATTCAGTATCATGAGGTTAAGTGTAAAATTACCTAATCCATATACTTCGTTTTCTAGATCTGTCCCTGTCCTTTGGGGAAGACCCTCCTTGTCAGGAAAACATACTTTATGCAGAACTGTGTTCAGATTTCCCCATACCCAATTACCCTGGTAAACTACGGAATCAGAGTCTAAAAAGTTCATTAAACTAAACCATGCACCACAGGAACCATTGTGTGTGAACGGGTACGGAAAGAGGGGCAGAACTCCCTTGTATTTCTGATAGGGAGGGAGTCGGCCACATATCCAACAATTGGTAGCATTGCTGGTCTGATGGGAATGATGTAACATACTGATGAATGTATTGTTGCGCAGCGCAAGTCGGTAAGATAACTCGTGCGGGGGTAGTTCACTGAAAGTATGTTCGGCAGTGACATTTGAAGAAGAATGTGCACGTTTGAGAATAGGAAAGTACATGTGAAGCAGTATACTTGCAGCAATAATCATAAGACTCAGAAAAAACATAATCAATAATGTCACAATGCAGTGACTACGGAGAGATTTACAATATTCATGTTGCTTGATCTGTTTCTGTCTATCTCTCTCTCTATTGGGGTCTAATGGATACATGTCAGGAACTTGTCTAACCGATTCACCTAGGGGAGGACTTAAACAATTAAACTGTCTGACTTGCTAGACCTCAATTTCATGCGGAATTCCTGGGAAGGAGTTTTCTCTACCAAATGGAGTTTAGTATCAGTCTCTGAAAGGGGGCAGGGCTGGGAGTCTAGTTTCGGAGGCAGTCCATAGTGTTTTTTTATGTGACTCGAGTGGAGCCAGCCCTTGCGGCCCTCCACCTTGACCGCGGTCCTTGTTGTTAATAACACGAGCTTCGGCGCCTGCCAACGGGGCTCCAGCAGACTCCTCCTGTCAAAGTTCCTCACGAGCACCAGTCACCAGGGACGATCTCGTGGGGCTTCACCTCGGTGTTGTCGGGAAAGGCTGCAGCTACCTGTGAACGACAAGATTGTAGTGCAGACATCAAGGAAGCAAGGTAATCTGTCAGCATAGTACAGTCAACATCAGTGATTTTACGAGGCAGAGGCGTCCCCCACATATTCGGTGGCCTACCAAAGACCACCTCATACGGGGATAGCCCTGTTCTTGAATGTGCGATCATTCTCATGTAAAAGAGTGCAACTGGTAAAGCTACTATCCAATCAACGCCTTTCTCTCTACAGATCTTGGCAAGGCGAATTTTCAGGGTCTGATTATGGCGTTCCACGAGACCTGCTGCCTCGGGATGTCGGACACAGTGGAATTTCCATTGATAACCTAGCAGGAGTGATACCTGCTTCATAAGCTCGGACGAGAATGGCTGACCGTTATCTGAGTATACGATACGGGGCAAACCATACCTGGGGAAAAATTCACGTACCAGCTGCTTGGCAGTGGTCGGAGCAGTGTAATCTGGGACTGGATATGCTTCTGTCCAACGGGAGAGTGCACATACAACTACGAGGACATATTTGAATCCTCGACAAAGTTCCATCTGGATATAATCCATCTGGAGGACTTCAAAAGGGTGATCGGGAGGATGAAATCCACCTTGCTCTACGGGAATGCTTTTACCTGGGTTGAACTGACAACAAATCATGCAAGTACGCACTTTCTGTTTGGCTGCTGCTCGTAAATGTTTATTGAACCAAAGGTTTTGAATACTGTCTAACATGGCTTTTTCTCCTAAATGTGCAGGACTGTGTACTGTGTTAATAATAACTTGAACCATAGAGTCAGGGAGAAACCATGTGGTTTTCCCCTTCGTCATCCATCCCTGTTCTGTCTGGACCCCTCCTAGTTCAATCCATTTCTTGATTTCGTCTGGTGTAGCATGTGTCTGTATGTCAATTGCATCTAGGGCGGGATCCCTAACTGTCATGCAATGTGTTGGTGTTGGAACTATGGTCTTTGTCAGGTCAGTTGCGTGAGTCTGAGTCTGAGCTGTATGCTTGGCTGTTCGGTCTGCCAGGTCGTTACCCTGGGAAATGGTATCTGTGACTTTCGTATGTGCCTTGCACTTCATGATGGATATCGCTGTAGGTAAATGTATTGCGTCTAACAGAGCTTGAATGAGGGGACCGTGCTGGATTTTGGCTCCGTGAGAGGTCAAGAAACCTCTCTCTCGCCAGAGTACACCGAAGTCGTGTACGACTCCGAAGGCATAACGTGAATCTGTGTATATGTTAACTCTCTTATTCTTTGCGTGTATACAGGCTTGAGTCAGAGCAATGAGCTCTGCTGCTTGGGCTGACAGGGTGTCAATACAATTCGTTTCTATGACTTCAGTTTCTGTTGTGACTGCATATGCGGCCACTAACTCTCCTGTACTTGTTCTCATACATGAACCATCCACATAAAGTGTCAGGTCTGGATCTGGTAATGCAGTATCTGTCAAGTCTTGTCTGGGTTTCGTCGTGATAGTAATGACTTCAATACAATCATGTGCCAAAGGGTCTGTCTCACTTAATGGCAGAAGTGTAGCAGGGTTCAATGTATTGCAACGTCTGATTTCTATGTGTGGCTGAAACAATGTCAATTCATAACCTGTCAATCGTGCTATAGTCAAGTGCTGGGTCTGTGTTCGGTTTAAAAGAACTTCCACGGAATGTGGAACTTGTACTGTCAATTGGTGTCCTAACACTATGGAATCACTTTGTCTGATTGCTAGAGCTGTTGCTGCGACTGATTTTAAGCACGCAGGCAGAGCCTGGGCTACTGGATCTAACGTACTAGAAAAATAGGCACACGGTTTGTGTGAACCTGCTTGATCCTGGGTAAGTACTGACAATGCAGTACCTTCGCGTTCTGTGACAAAAAGTGTAAAAGGCTTACTGTAACATGGTGTCGCTAAAACTGGTGCTTGGCATAAGGCTTTCTTTAATTCGTCAAAAGCATGTGTATGTTCCTGAGTCCAAGGGAGGACAGTCGATGTCGCTGCCTCCTGAGTTGTCAACTGTATGAGTGGCTTGGCTAGAAATGCATACTGAGGAATCCATTGTCTACAGTAAGAAGTGAGGCCTATAAAGGCCCGTACCTCCTTTTGTGTCTTGGGCTGTGACATGTTTACAATTAACTGGATACGATCAGGTGTTAGCTGTCTCCCCCCTTTGGACAGCAAGTGCCCAAGGTATATCACTTGCTGAACACAGAATTGCAGCTTCGAAGGAGACACCTTGTGTCCCTTGTCAGCCAAGAAATGCAAAACCGTCAGTGATGCTTGTTCACATTCTGGTTCACTTCGGGCGGTGATCAATAGATCATCGACATACTGCAGTAGGGCAGTGTTGTCAGGCATATGAATACTGTCAAGTTGTCTTTTCAGTGCTTGGCTATAGATGCTGGGGCTTTCTGTGAATCCTTGAGGTGCGCGTGCAAATTTGAAGCTTCGGCCATTTAAACAGAATCCGAAAAGATATTGGCTTTCTGGGTCAATTGGGACACTAAAGAAGGCGTTCTTCAGATCTATTACAGTAAAGAACGTTGCCTCTGAATCAATAGCTGTCAATAATGAAGAGATGTCTGGAACCACAGGATACTGTGGGACAATGCATTTGTTCAATTCTCGTAAATCGATCACTAATCGATAAACTGGAGGTGCATTCGGATCAGTACGTTTAAGAATTGGAATGATAGGGGAATTACATAGATTCGAGTCGGTTTCTACAACCACTCCTTGTGCAATGAGCTCGTCAAGGATTTTCAGTAAAGCCACTACAGCATCTGGGGGTAACTTGTATTGTCGGATTCGTGGTAGTACTACTCCTGGTTTGAGTGTGACACGATATGGAGTGATGTGCATACAACCTACATCAGTGGGGCCTTGTGCCCACAAATGTGCAGGAACATTCTGTAATCTGGGATCAATATCTCTCAACACATAGTGACCCTTAAAGTCACGCAAAAACAATCTTACTCCTTCCGGAGAACAGCAAATCACAGCTCCTAGAGCCTTCAGTGTTTTAATACCTAACAAGTTTTCTGGACATGATTTCGTGAGCAATAAATCAGTAGTGCGAGACAATGGACCAACTAAAAGTGGTACTGGTTTCGATACTTCATTTACAATAGGCTTGCCTGAAAATCCAAGGGAAACATTCTGTGAGCCTGAGAGGGGTGCCCCTGAAACCTTGTCGTGACTGATTGTTGTTCTGCTTGCCCCTGTGTCAATCAAAAACATCCTATCTTTTCCTAATACTTGACTATGCATGTAAGGACCCTCTTGATCTACAGGAACCTCAATAAGAGGCAAGCCAACCTCCCTCTCTAGGCTGTTTCATGTATATCGCTGATAATCGGGGTAATCAGTTTGTGCATACTGGTACATCTGCTGAGTTGCATGTTGTGTTGCGGCAATTGGTTGGGGCTGTGGTACCGCTACGGTCTGTACTGTCTGTTGTGGGGCATGCATAGGCTGTACATTCAGTGGAACGTGTTGTTGGGCCTGGTCTTGTCTAGGTTGACGTGGTCTTTCTTTAGTTTTACCTGTAGCTATATTATGTTTCAAAACTGCACAATCGTTTATATAGTGACCTGGCTGTTTACAATAGTTGCATGTCCCTTTAACAGGAGCTGCTGAATTATTGGACTGTGGCATACCCTTTTTCTGACCGTCAGCTGGAACTGACTGAGCAACTAGCATTTTCATTTTCGTGTCTTTCATACGTCTTTGTTCGTGATCATGTTCTTCTCTAATTCTGTTCTGGTGGTACTGTAACATTTGTAACATTTGTGAAGGCGTGTTTGCTTGCCATGTGCTCTCGACTTTTAGTACACGATTCTTAACTTGGGGCAGAGAGTTCTCGACTAATTTGGATACAAAAAGGTGTGGGTATGACTCGCTACTTGCTTTCAGGCCACTATTAATAATAAAACATTTCTCAAATCGGGAATAAAAATCGCTAGTGTCTTCGTCGGGTTTCTGTTTGCAGGCTGAGATAGCATCCAAGTCCTCCTTTTTAGTTGCTAATAATCGTGGCAAGACCTGTACTAACAATCCTGGTAATGCTTTAGTTTTGTCCCCAAGACCCAACCCTGGGGTTCGGCCATTTTCTTCTGTTTCCAATGCAGCCCAATCAATCTTTTTGTCTCCCACCTCCCATTCTTTTTCTTTGAGTTTCTCGTAAATGCCGGCAGGCAATAGTACTTTCAATATTTTCATAATGTCGGGATAGGTATAATCACCCATGAGTAACATGTCTTTTATTTCACGGTGAAAACCTGCAGGGTCTTTATCATGACTGGGCACTATTTTCTTCATTTCTAACAATTCCATTTTAGTTATGGGCGTGTATACATACACACGTGTAAGGGTGTTATCATCATTCCTGACTGGATGTACTTCTCGCAAGGGATTCTGTCTGTCTGTGTAAAACATTTTTCTTTCTGGGGGTGGAGCTGAAACAAACTGTGGATTCAGGAAGGCACTATATCTGTGTCGATGTTCTAAAATTACTTTAATTAAATCGGTACCCAGGCCTCTCCATTTATTCATGAGTAACTCTATTAGTACATCAGGCAAGGGTCCTGGATCAGAATGTTGGCATTTATACAGAATGAGGAGATGCTGTATCATGTACATACCAGCTAGTCGCTGTTCATCTGGGGAAAGATTAAAAAATGCTTGTGCTAATGCGTCATCATTATATTTATCGGAATTGTCAGCCCATTGTACTGCTGACCTGGCTAATTCTTGTTCATCCATGGAATTGAGTACATGGTACCCCATTCGCTCTTGAAGTACTTTATCGGTAGCCTGAAATAGATGTTCAGGAGTCTTCGGATTTGACATAGCAGAGTGGAATGTTTCTGGTATTGGACAGAGGTAATGTTTCTGGTTTTCACACGTTTCTTGTTTACGAATGGGTCTGTCGAAGGGCCTATCAAAAGGATGCGGTCTAGGGAATTTCCCTCTCCCTACATATCCTATCATCTGTTTGCCTGACTGATGCAAAGTTTCTGCTAGATTCTCTGTATCATCCTCCTCCTGTGAGGAAGTCGGACCGTCTGATTCAAGATGTTCTTCAGGGGCTCGCCGGGCATGTATATCTATTATCTCCTTACGGATCTTTCTAACCATAATATGTACACTGTTCTCCTTCTCATGTTTACCATCCGCGATATTCTGGCTCCATCTATGCAGTCTATCCATTTCATTTTGCGGAAAACCTGCCTGATCTTGTTCTCTTATTAAACAATTAACCATAAATCGCATTATTAAACCTTTGTTCTCTACTTTCTGACGTGACATGGCTTCGGCAACACACTCCATTCCTTCTCCTGTTCTAATAAAATAATACAATTTGTCTAGATGTTCTGGCATACCTGGTAGTAACATTAGATAATCTGTAACTCGTCGCAAACGTAGGGACGCTAGCAACATGGGTCCTGTTGTACCGGGCACTGGGTCATATCTACAATCTGTAAGTTCTCTTCTAAGCTGTTCTGCCGGTGCACCCTTAGGTGTCCGGGCCTTTGCTAAATCTCTCATTGTCACTCGGTGTAACGGTGGGGGTGTTTGATAACCTCCGGTAGCACCTCCTGAAGCGGAAGCTTGACCATAACCTGGCTGTAAGGTTGGTACCTGCTGTAACTGAGTTGGGGCCGGAACCGCACCAGGCCCAAAAGGATTATGCGGATTATGCGGATTAATAGGGGGTGCAGGTAAGGGTGGAGGAAGCAGACCGGGAGGGGTTTGCTGTTGCGGACCTGGGGGCTGAAGATCAGGGGGCGGGTTACCGTCAACAGGTGGCACACGGGCAGGCATACTAGCATATGCGGGAGCTACATCATCCAAGTAGGATGAAATAAAAATGTCTGCTGCGGTCTTGTGACGTAATTTAGTCGGAACCAATGGAGGGGGCAGATTTTTCTGTGTTTCCGGGGTCGCCTTGGGCAGGCCCTCGGCCAGGACTGGATACAATCCTGTCATAATTGCGTTACTCCGTCTATCGTGTTGTTCCATTCTGACTCGTTCCCCCTCTTCTAGTAGTTCTTTTTCTTTGGCTTTTTCAGATTCCTCTCTACTTTTCTCTGCTTTTCTGAGTGCTTTCTCTGTCCGTCTGTCTGATTCTTTACGCCATAGTTCAATGGCATCTTTCTGTGACTGTCTAGCTTTCTTTTTCCATAATGCTTCTTCTACTCTCATGATGCAATCGGCATCCCATGTCCCTGTAACGGGCCATCTCTGATTCTCTGCTAAATCCTTGGTGTAATCCACCGACAAGTCGAGATATAATACAGCGTCTAAGCCGTGTTTGTGGTACATAAAATATCCTGGAGTGTCCCTGGGTGGGATGGGAACAGCTTCCTCGAGTATCCCTTTTCTAGTTCCTATCTGTTTCAGTTTAGAAAACAGCGGCATTTTTAGCCGTGATACTTGATACGTGATACTTACTCGGATTTGGACACCACTAATACAATAAACACAGTAATGAAAATCAAACAATCACTCATACCACGACATAAAAACACATTAAAACATTTCGGAAAACGAACAATAACTTGATATACTGCTAAACAGTACAGATACACTGCTAAACAGTGCAGACCGGGTCTGTGTACCCAAACTCGTCTTGACCGGACACAAATTAATGCACCCGTCTAGATGCGTCCCCAGCAACGGTACTCACCGGGAAGCACGGAACGGAAGGCCTCGGAAACTCGACACTGGACTGGACCGGACTGGACTCGACTCGTCTCGTGACGTAGGTACTACGGAACTTCGGTGGGCCTCTGAACACCTCGGACCTTGCTCTCTCGGCTGTGCTCTGGTCGGGATCCTCCGCACTCCTCACCGCCTCGTCTGGGTGTCGATCGCAGCCTCAGTCACCTCCGTTGGCCTGAGGGAGATACAGGAAAACCTGCGGGTATGCGTAGTTGTCCGTCACGGCTGTGGCAGGGGACCAGGCCTGCAACGCACCGCCGGCTCGTAAGGTGGGGGAGGGGTCCCTATTCGGGCGCCAATTATGTGGTAAATAAAATTTACCTATGCAGAATTTCTATGCGGTAAAGTTCAATAAGAATAACTCAATCAAAAATGAGAGGCAGAGTCCGTGGCATCTGAGTTTATAAGGGTTTTATTCCTTAAAAAGGAATTGGTTCGAACCAGGTATCATGTTCCATCACCACGAAGGTTCAGGAAGGGATAGACAATGCTTTATTAACAGGGTACAATATATATAGTAAATGCATTTAATGGTGATGGATACAGAAGGCGTAACAGCTGAGAGAAGAGAGATAAGAACACATGTACGTAACAGAAGGCGTGCACGAGGGCGTACACGGAGGTGTGTGCTAGAAACGTCACATAAAGGTGTCTCAGATGGGTGGATCCATAGACGAATCCTGCAGTGTCAGCAGAAATATATGGCAGAGATGCGCGCGCAGCAGCATGACGTGTGATTGACGTGGAACTGGAGGGTGAAGGGGACTTGACATTTAGCACCATACGTGGAGACAGAAGTCTGGCGTGTCAGAACAACCTAAACCCAAATCACATCTAATATCTTGTCTTTGAGGAACTGTATTATCTAGAAGGAAAGGTCTCTCGGGCAAAGGCTATTCTATACTGACTGCTAGTGTGTGCATATGTGACTATGTGTCTACGTGTTAATGCGAGGGGGCCATGGGCCTACCATGGTAACGGGAGCAATGAATTACTTGCACGGAGACAGAAAGGCCGGGCCCTTTGCTCTGCAGCTGGGGAGATGTTTTCCTAAATCACTAGACAGGAATGTATTTTCGAGGAGCGGAGCAGATAACTTGAAGGTAAAATACAGTCTTGGCAGGCAAGCAGGCCGAGCCAGGCACCGCTCGCCGCACAGGGAGTAGGGTAAGGGTCATGGATGCGGATCCAGGCTGCAGCTTTCAGAGACAGAAGGCAGAAAGGGCTCGATGGCAGAAATCAGGGCCTAACTCGCCAGAGCCAGAAAAACGTGAAGGTGCACCATGTAAAGACGGTGGCACGGCATACTTAGGAACTGAATATTCGACCCATTTATGGTGGATCTGAAAGAGGACATGTTAACGTTGGACGCAAATGTATTTGCGTCTTCATAGCTGGCTGTGGAGGGAACATACATGTACTTGAAGCACGTACATGGAGCCATTGGGGTCTAAGTTAGGGGACACAATTGACCATAAAAATTCATATTACCTCAATATTCTAGAGTAAGTGATTAAGCGTTTAACCGTGTGGTGGCAGGAATCATACAGGCAAGCCCGAAACCCAGAGCGAGATGACTTCTAGAAAATTGCACTCAGGGCATGTGCTCTCCTCCTCACCAAATCATAAACTAAGATCATTTAGTGGCACTAGACAATTACAGCATCTCTGCTATAAATCACACCCTGTTATATCATTTTTTTCCGTAAGATGCCTCGGATTGACCCTGAGGTGGCAGCTGTGGTCCAAGAAGGCCAGACCTTTAATTTAAAATTAAAGGGGCCTCCCAAAGCCTCCTGACTGTCCATGTCTATGCAAGGCAGTTGCATCTCATTAAGATCGGCCTCCACGACCTCGGGGGCCATGGAGGGCTGGGGCTCGGAATATATTTTACATAATTGGGTCCGAAATACATTATTAATCTCATGTTGGGAATATACCGTCTGGCCCAGATCATTCTCAAGTGCCAGAATCGGGTGGGGTTCAGTTTCCACCCGAATCAGACGTGCTAATAACCACCCTGCCTTGTCGCCCTCTGTGTACCATCGTCGCCTGCTGGCATTTCTATTAAATTTGCCGAGCGAGTCCCATGTGTCCCCTAACTTCTGGCGCACGACAGCCCACTCCGGCAGCCTCTCCTTGTTTGCGGGAAGGCCCGTCTACAGCGCCGCCAAGCGTTCCTCATACCACCGAAAATCAAGCTCTAACATTTTTTTAACCCCCACCTCTGTGGACAAACATATCCCTTGTATCACCACCTTCATTGTGTCCCATTCGGTCGCCCTGGTGCTGGCTGAGCCCCAGTTGACCTCCAGATAAGTGTCAAGCCCCCGTGAGATTGCGTCTTTATAGATCAGGTCACCAAAAGCCTCAGTGTTTAGCCTCCATAGTGGTACCTTAAGCCTCGGTCTGTCTAACGAGTATGTGAGTAAGAGCGGGGACTTATCAGACAAATAGCGGGCCATATATTGCGTCACCGCAATCTGATGCACCGCCATCCTTTGGATAAAAATAGTCCAGTCTACTGTGGATATTGGCATCAGGTGTGCGGCACGATTACACCCGAACACTGGGGATGCGGTGTCTCCATACATCCAATAAGCCATAATTCTGAAGCATCTGGCCCATCGCTTCTCTCGTTCTGGGCTAGGCATCCAGTTTTGGGAGGTGTCTGTCTAACTCCTCATCAAGGGCACAATTAAAGTCTCCTGCAATAATCAATTCTGTGGGGGGGTTGTTTATGTTTTGAGAAGGCCGAACTGAGTCCCCTTTTGGAGAAGTCCATATTGAAAATCTTCGCTCTGTTTAAGAAGGGTAGAATGGGGGGGTGCCGGAAAAGTTGAGAAAATCAGGGGCCATGCCAAGCAATTTCAACAGGTGGGGAGGGAAGGCGTTAATCTCTCCTATCACTCAGGTGTACTCCATCACATTGTTAGGGAAGGGAGTACTGAAAGTAGATAAGAGGGATATTCCAGTATCAAAACATAAGGGGGAAAATATGATAAAGATTCATAAAAAAAATGAGATGATTTTCGAAACGGAAAGTGTAAAAATTGCACTTTTCCCGGATATTGGAAAGCCAGAGCGATACCCATTTAATAACAGAGAATGGAGGCCATAAAACATCGTTAGCAGATGGCAACCCAAAACAATCCATCAGAGCGCCCATGGCATTAACTGGGAGTTTGGAGGACTCTTGACCGGGTGTATTTCCTCCAACCCGGTTGTCGCAGGCCCTCTAAGTAATCCATCCCTTCTTGTCTAATGAGCTAGCGGATCCATCGGGAGGGATAATGCAAATGGGTTATGGGGTCCCCTCGCTGCAGACAGGGACTAGGGCCATTGACTCCACTGATCCCAAGGGTGGATGGTAACCTAGAGGGAGGGCCCCAAGCTCCAATTATTCCACCGGTTGGGCGGAATAGAACCCATATAGGGACCTCATCTCCGTCTGAAAGAATATTGAGGCCCCAATTCCCAATATTGTTTCATACTCGAATATACAACACCATGTGGTACACAAGTTGCCAGTTTTACGGATAGGGTCCCTTTATGGAGCCCCTGGAGAGACGCTCCAAAGAAAACTAGTGGGGTACAGAGCGGTTTAACTTCCATGGTGGATTTTATCTGGATATTTGATAATGAGGGTCCCGCAGCGCGCTTTCTTCAGCAGGAGTCGTCAAGGGGCTATACTTTTGAAGAGGACCTTTGTGGGCAGAGTTGCTGTGGAGCAGGGCTGCGAGCACCGAGTCAGGGACTCCATATCCCAGGAGTCCCTGTGTGCCCAATTGGTTCCACCTGGGCCGCTCTCCCTGCTGGACACGCCTCCCGCTCACTGAACAAATAGTGGCTGCCTGCTCTCCCTGTTGGAATTTTGACTTTGTTGCCTGGATTACTGTGGCTGGACCCTGTTTGCTGCCTTGTCTCCTGCTTGCCACCGGTGTTCCATCGCCGCTCGCCGGACCCGCTGCGCGGGTCCCGCAGCGCGCTTTCTTCAGCAGGAGTCGTCAAGGGACTATACTTTTGAAGAGGACCTTTGTGGGCAGAGTTGCTGTGGAGCAGGGCTGCGAGCGCCGAGTCAGGGACTCCATATCCCAGGAGTCCATGTGTGCCCAATTGGTTCCACCTGGGCCGCTCTCCCTGCTGGACACGCCTCCCGCTCACTGAACAAATAGTGGCGGCCAGCTCTCCCCCGTTGGGATTTTGACTTTGTTGCCTGGATTACTGTGGCTGGACCCTGTTTGCTGCCTTGTCTCCTGCTTGCCACCGGTGTTCCATCGCCGCTCGCCGGACCCGCTGCGCGGGTCCCGCAGCGCGCTTTCTTCAGCAGGAGTCGTCAAGGGACTATACTTTTGAAGAGGACCTTTGTGGGCAGAGTTGCTGTGGAGCAGGGCTGCGAGCGCCGAGTCAGGGACTCCATATCCCAGGAGTCAATGTGTGCCCAATTGGTTCCACCTGGGCCGCTCTCCCTGCTGGACACGCCACCCGCTCACTGAACAAATAGTGGCGGCCTGCTCTCCCCCGTTGGGATTTTGACTTTGTTGCCTGGATTACTGTGGCTGGACCCTATTTGCTGCCTTGTCTCCTGCTTGCCACCGGTGTTCCATCGCCGCTCGCCGGACCCGCTGCGCGGGTCCCGCAGCGCGCTTTCTTCAGCAGGAGTCGTCAAGGGGCTATACTTTTGAAGAGGACCTTTGTGGGCAGAGTTGCTGTGGAGCAGGGCTGCGAGCGCCGAGTCAGGGACTCCATATCCCAGGAGTCCCTGTGTGCCCAATTGGTTCCACCTGGGCCGCTCTCCCTGCTGGACACGCCCTCCGGATATCCACATTCCTATTTAGGTTAGATACCATCCCCGCTGCGCGGGAGCGCGCAGGAGCGTCCTGGGAGAAGCCCGGGACAAGGGCGGGCCGTCTGAGGCCCTCAGAGACCGAGTGAGGCTGGGCTGGGCCTACTCCCTTTCATCTCTTCTGTGGATATTACCTCTCAGTTAATCCCCTTGCAATGACGCAAAGTCCTGATAAAGCTACCATGGAAAAACCGGGGGCACACAATACTGTTGGGACACTTGACAACTATTTCACACGGGCTTCTACTGACACGGGTAGGGCAAAATCACTGGCAGTGCGCCGAGCGGAACGTCGTCACTCTGTAGAAAGCTTAAAGAATAGGATTTCTATAGATCCCTACCTCATGTTCCTCCACCCATAGTAGGCCTAACCGGCAGTAACGAAGATCCCCTATCTCTCGAGAGCTTTCCCCTTCTGTTACGTGAATCCACCCGACACCATTAGTCCCCATATCTCAGCCACCAGCTGATACTTCTTCTTCCAGTCCGATTCTAATAGAGACACATCAGACACCTCGCACCGCTGTCTGAACTAAATCAGCTTTAAATAAATCTAAAAAATCATTACCCGTTAAGGTACACGGCCCTCCACCTGCCAAGAGAAGACGGAAAGGGGGCGTCCAACAAAAGCCCAAGATCAGTCATACTGACTTTGGCAAACCTTCAAGGCCTACCATTACATCTACTTCGGCCCCAATGGCCGCAACAGTCAATTCACCAATCCTGACACCCCCTCCACCATTGGAATCACCTCCTCAGCCAGTGAATAATACGCCTCAATCTGATATCCCTGCAGAACTTGCTCCAAAGGATACTCCTCTTGCAGTCTCTCTAGATAATATGGAACATCTAATAAGGTCTTTCATCTTACCTATCATAGAGAGGCTGAAGAAGGTCGAGAACAGGCTCGAGGATATCGAATCTGTACTTAGCAAGCATGTAGGACTATCCAAGGTACTGGTGAGCGGGATTGTCCCGCCTCCCGCCCTGGTTACACCAGGCATTCCCATTCCTCCCAAACCCCCGGCCAAATCTATTGATCTAACACACTCTAAGCAACTGAGGGCTCCATCGGTTAAGGAGTGCTCTAACGTAACTCTTAATTCAGCTAGTGTACCTAAGAGGGGACCAGGAAAAGTATCCGTAGGAAACACACGGGAGAACACACGGGAGATTATATGGGGTTCCACTTGAAATACCAGGTCACTGTCTCGTAAACTACCTCCAGTAGAATTACCCCCTGAAGCCCTCCCTTATGTGGTTGTGCTGACAGGGGTCCCTAGACTACCAGACAACAAGAGGGAAGGGTTCCATCAATTGAAGAATAAAATCATGCACTGGCTCAGCCAATTTAAACCACTTACACAAAACATCAATGGAGAAATTGTACATGTAAGGTGCCTTCCTTGGCTGGGCCATAGGACCAAGGACAACAATGGGGATCTGGTTGTTATAAACTTCAGAGACCCGCGAGCGGTTAATTATATACTAAACCGGCCCCTAGGTAGTGGCTCTAACTCCATCGTCCCACGCTCGCTGACTTACTTCTATCCGAGATCCATAGTGTTCCCACATACGTATTCTGGTCCCGTGGCTCTCAGTCATACTACCCCCATTTTACCTTTCAATTCCAGACATCAGATACAAGCTCCTCAGCCCCTACCCGTTGCTGACCCCTTTGGGTGGAATATAGTACCTTCCAGGCCTAATAGAAACTTGAACAGTAGAATGGATCACCTGAGACCTTTTACACCCCTGGAGTCAGCAAACGGGTTTGATGTGCTCTCAGGATTGGATAACTGTGATTGTATTCCACAGTCTCAACAGAGCATGGGTGCCCAACTAAATGCCACCGGTGAGGGAAAGATTGGTGTGGAATCCCAAACCACCAAACCCTCTACCGTGTTGGCGGATTCTATTGAACCCTTTGTATCTGACTCCCCTCCCACTCCACCTGGAGAGCGTACAACCCGACTGTCCATCCTTTCATGAAATTTGGCGGGCCTCCAGGGCAAGTTAGACTCCCCTGAGTGGGGCTCTTTCATCGATGATCAGAACATATGCCTGTTTCAGGAGACATGGGCACGAAAGGACACATGGCGTTCTGGGTATGCAACCTTTACAATCCCAGCCAAATGGGAGGGGAAAGGACGGCCCTCGGGAGGGCTTGGTATATGGGTGGCATCCCATCTGGGATGCAAGGCTAGGGCTCTCCATACTAATTCTCTGGACATTCAGTGCATGTTGTTGGAATGGCCGAACCATAGCCAACTTGCGGTTATAAACGTATACTCCAGACCGACGGGCATAACTAAGCCCTCACCCACTTGGGATGAGCTCTCTCTATTTCTCCCCAGAATTCCCTTGGGTGCTGGGATTGTGCTGGGCGGAGACTTTAACTGCCAGTTTGAGCCACTTACCCTGACTATGGAGGGAGCACTCATGGAGGAGGATGACCAGTGGGGAATTCCACAATTGGTTGGATCCCCACCAAAGCCTTGGTCTCCTCTAGCAACACAAATTACGGCACTTACTCTCAGCAATTCTCTGAGGGCTTGCAACGGCCGATTCAAGAGTGACATCCCCTCAAAACTCACCTTTAACAAATCAGGGCAGAGGTCTCATTTGGACTATATCTTAGTTCAGACATCGAACTGGAATAGGGTTTCTGACTTTGTGGTAGTCGAAAGAACTGACAGCGACCACAACACGCTAATTCTTTCCCTGGTCGCGCCAAGCGGTTACTTGGGCGAACCGCCGGCAGAGGCATCCCCAAATCCCAAATTAATTCTCACTAATGATAGACATAGAGTGAGGTGGGCCAAGCTTCAGGACAATCCTGCCCACATCTCCGAGTTGTACGCTCAGCTACTCCCCATATTTGAACGTGTTGGGGCTCTTATTAGTCATCCCTTGCAAGGAAATGTATTCCGCAACCTGGGCAATCTCCATACGGAATTGGTGGACACCCTTGTGGAATTTCTAAATCCAATAGCGCGGAAGGGGTTCCGCAGGGGCCAAAGACCCTCTTGGTATAATTCAGCTTGCAGGAAGACAAAGGCCAACCTCCTCGCTGTATTGAAATATCCAAGGGATACAGATCTAATTAAGATCAGAAGGGCGGAATTAAAGCAAGCAATCCACCATGCAAAGGTGGAATGGGATTATTCCAACCAGGACAACATGCTGGCCACTCTTCAGACCAGAGATGCCCGCAAATTCTGGCAGATAGTGAGAACAGGGTCTGCCGAGCCGACTCAGGCTGTGGAGGCTAATATAGCAGCCTCAGTCTGGGAGGACCACTTTCGCAGCCTCTATGAAGAGGCTACCCCTAGCACCCCTAAGCAGCGTGATGACCTGACGCCCGAACACCATTTACCTTCTGGTGGGTCTACCGCGCAATTTGGAATTGTCGAGGGTACTGAGATACTGCAATTCACCTTGGGGGAGGTCCATAACACAACATATAAATTGCCCTTGGGCAAGGCCCCTGGGCTAGATAAAACCCGGGTGATTTATTTAAGCACCAACCCAGGGTTTGGGCCCCGTATCTGTTGGAAGTTTTCGATGCAATTCTCGGGGGAATGGCAGTCCCTAGCACTTGGCTGGGAGCAGAGATCGTACCTATCTTCAAGAAGGGCTCTCCTCTGCTCCCAGCCAACTATAGGCCAATCAGCCTCATTGATGTAGCACAAAAAACTTTTGCGAGGCTGATACTTGACCGCCTGCAGGAATGGATGACGGACAACTCTGTCTTAAGCACATACCAGGCAGGGTTTAGGTCCAAGGTCTCGACGATGGACCACATTTTTCGTTTGGCCCTTTTATTCTGGAAGACGGTGCAGGTGGAGGGGGGTTCGTTGTACACCGTCTTTGTCGATCTCCGCACAGCCTTTGATTTGGTTCCGCGGAGCAAATTATGGGCAGTACTCGCTGATCTTGGTGTTCCTCCTGCTCTTTTAGACATCATTGTTCGCTTGCATACTCACAATTATGCTCAGGTCAGGTGTGGGAGGTCGGGTACCCTCTCAGAAAGATTTCCCGTTGGCAGAGGGGTAAGGCAGGGATGTGTTCTTGCACCGACCCAGTTTTGCCTCTTTGTTAACGGGGTAATCGATCACCTAAATAATGTCCCCAATACAGATGCACCAAGACTTGGCGGCAGAAGGGTGCCCGCAATCATGTTTGCGGATGACACCCTCCTGCTGTCGAAATCCCCAATGGGGATTCAGCGCATTCTTGAGGGCTTTGAGGTATTTTGCCAAGACCATCGTCTCGAAATAAATGCCCTGAAGACCAAATACATGATTTTTAATCACCCCCAAAAACACGCCCCAATCCCACCATAGGCCCGAATAGGTTTGAAAGAGTTCTCACGTTTGAGGATCTGTTTGTGACTTTGAATGACAAACTGGAATGGGGTGAACATCAAGTCAAGTCCCAGCTCAGATTGGCTCAAATAGCAGGGGGAATAATTAGGCTAGTCAATGCCAATAAATCAACTATTAGGCCATTAGCTCCCCCCTTGGAGATCTATAGACTCCAGGCCAGAGGTGCGATTCTTTACGGCAGTGAACTTTGGGGACATACCTGCAAGAAAGACCTGGTCACAGTTGAAAACTAGTTTCTTAGACAGCTTTTAAAGTTACCGGCTAGCACCCCACTTTTGCCTCTCAGATTGGATCTGGGCCTAAAACCGTTGGACGAAGTCGTGGGTGTAAAGCCCTTAACCTTCTGGAGAAGATTATGGTCTACCCCGGAGCTAGCCAACTATAGGGAGGAACTGAAGGAAATCCTTGCTCTGCCCACTATAGAGAACATCCTGTGGTTCAAATATCTAAAAACTGAGTTTGCCCGGCTGGGTCTCCCCACTCTTTGGAGGGACCCTGAAATGGCCTGCCAGGGTTTGTCTCGTAAAGAGCTGGTGGCAACTTTCTATACGTGTAACCTTGCATCCCATACACAGGGTATACGCCCAGACTCCATGGTTAACACCTTTCTTGGGGTGAAAGACTTTTACAAGTTTGAACCAATTCTTGACGATATTTTTCCTAATTTGGCAAGGAAATTATACTTGCAAGGGCGGTTTGGTACTCTTCCGCTTAGAGCATTAACAAGTAAATGGAAGTCCAACACCCTGAAAAATTGTCCAGGCTGCAATTGCGGGCTTGAAGACGAACTACATTTAGTCTTCTTCTGCCCCGCACACTGTGCGGCTAGAAGGTTCTGGATAATCCCACTATGCAAAAATCTAGAGTTTGTTAAATGCTCTGAGGCCTTTAGAATTCTCAAGACTGATCTCTCAAAAGTAACTGTTTTTGCGATGGCCAAATTTCTTGAAGCAGTATGGCACAAGAGACAGCTTTTAATTTCCAGGTTACCCCATCCCTGACCAGATCATGTACTACTGACTGCGCAACCCTTTTGCTTTGGTCACTTTTTAACTAGAATCTAAATTTTATATAAAATTGTCTCGTTTTTACCTAAATAGATTGTCAAAATAATTAAATAGTCTTGATCTATTGATTTTCTGTATACCTTAGGTTGCTATGTATTAGGACACTTTCCTGTTTTATTTGTATGCTATTCTGCTACTGTGTAACATTGTTGCCTAAATCTTGGTTTGTATGTAATTTTATGTTAATCTTTTATGGCAATTGCTGAAATAAAGATTAATGAAATGAATGATAATGAATCCATTCCGGTAAACAGAGGATACATTCTTAGCTTATTCTCTGACCTAGAGGCATTAAAGCTGATAGCAATCAAGGATATTTTAAATGTGATGATCAATGTACATGACACTGTTCCGTATTCAAGGGTCACTTTTTGCTCCCCGATAGTGTCCAATTCGGTGTTGAAGAATTGTGAGCATTTTTTGAAATGGGGCTTGATATAACATCTGTTATTGAATATCAAACTTCGGGCCCCAAAAACCATAATTTGAAAGTTTCTAGCGCTAGATGCATTGGGCCCGATACCGAGTATTCTGTGAGCAATTCCAAAGATATAGTGTTTTCCGTGGACTGGAAGGGGCGTTCAATAAATGTTGTGTCCAGTGTGGCAGTTGCCCCTCAGACTCCAGACATAGAAGATGAATTTGCCCAGTGCAGTTGGGTTGAAAGAGCCCTGAATAACACTCATCCGGGAAGCAGTAAGGAGTGCTCCGTTGAGGTAGCCTGGGTGGGCTACTTTTGTCCTGGAATTTGGCCGGGCTGGGACCCAATGAAACAAAACTGAATTCCTTGAAAATGATGAACCCCTTTAATTATATGCTTACACGAAATGTGGTCCTGTAAAGAGATTGAATGTGATGGCTATTTTGTTTACTCTTGCTATGCTAAGCATTCGGAAAGGGGACTAGCTAGTGGGGGGTCTCTATTTTGCTTAAAACCCCCATTAATTGGAATCAGAAGGTCTTCTGCCACCCTTCAAACCACTGTATATGTGTGAAGTTGGCGTGTCTGGGAGATTCTGGCAGGTCGACTTCCTTCCTGGTGGCAAACTTGTATATCCCCCCTGGGAAAAATTTTGATAATCTTTTGCATGTATTTTTCCCTTTTATTTAGGATATAGCTATCAGGGAATAATGCCCACTAGTGACATTAGTGGGTGACTTAAATGCAAAAATGTCAAACTCTGCTTTGGGGATTTATGGCAATACTGACAAAGAGGAAATTTGGCACATTCACGAGATTTTGTTACCAAATGAAATAAAAACAGATAAGCGGGGGTTTATTTTGCTTGATAGCATTAGAAGCTTAGTTCTTGTTATTTTAAATGGGAGAGTGCCCGCTGATAAAATAGCATATTTTACTTTTCACTCTCAACACATTCAGAGCCTTTTGACTATGTGATTGTTTCCTATCAAATGTTTGGAGATTGTGATTATCTCTTTGGCCGCCCGTCGATGTGGAGCGACCCTAGCATAATGGGTATGACAGTGGCTTTTGATATACCCACATTAGATTCGGGGGGATGCTGGTCAGGGCATGGCCACTTTTACAAAGCAAATGGTTGGTCCTTCTGGACGCAAAAAAACATCTTTGAAGTAGGCTCGATTGTGAAGATGGCTTATGTAGAAAAGCAGGGTTTTACTCACTCCAATAGTATACCCTTCTTTGAGGCTCAAATGGAGAAGATTTGTAATTTAAGCTCTACATCTTCGGAACCTCGCCTGTATAAACAGTATACGTACCCTATGATACCTTTAAAGCAAGCAATTAACCACCTCGTCTGAAAACAGCATTTACATTTCCTCACTGGTCATCAGAAGGAAATCAATCGCCTTAAGCGAGTGAGAAGACACTTTATGCTCAATGAAAAAAGAAGGGAGCTTGATGGTAAGTGGATTGGGCTGTGGGAAGCTGCAAGGGCCAAAGACTCGAAAAAGTATTGGCACTTGATCACAGAATACTGCAATTCAAGGCAGAGGGCTCAACCCATACTGATTACAGAAAAGGACTGGGTGGATTACATCTCCCTATTATATGGAAATAATAGCCCAGTTTTTCTCGTGATGACTGATGGGGTTAAACCGGCGTCTACTGAGTTTACTCCCCCATCAGGAGAGGAAGTGGTAAGTTATATAAAGAATGCTAGAACCTCTGGCGCACAAGGGCCAGACGGAATCCCGATTGCACTAATCAAAAAGGAGCCAGAAGAATGGAGTGATTTTTAGAGCCACTTTTTAAATATTGTTTTCTTATTAATAAAATCCCCCCTCTTGGAAGGGGACGGTTATAGTCCCCCGGTAAAAAAAGGACCAAAAACGGTGCCAGCTAGATTTAGACAGATTGCCCTCCTACATGCCTCAGGCAAACTATTTGCAAAAAGCATATTATGTCATCTACAACAACGGATTTATGATCAGAATATTCTTACACCGGAACAAGCTAGTTTTAGAAAGAACCATGGCACCCTGGATAATATAGCATTTGTACAGATAATTGTAGAGAAATATGTTTTCTCCCGAGGTATGCCAATGTATACAGCTTTTATTGATTTCTCCACGGCGTTTGACAAAGTGGACCGCCAGACGCTATGGAGAAAGCTTGTCCTCCTTGGCATACCACTTCATATTTTTGGTCTGATTATGGAATTGCATACAGACACCTGGTGCCATGTTAGGATGGGAAGTTCGCGGGGGTGATCATGCAAAATTAGAACGCACAATGGGCTCAAGCAGGGTGCCTAATAGTACCACTTTTAGTTTCCTTGTATATTGCTGATCTCCCCAACGCTCTGAATTCTGTAAGGGGGGATGCCTCCAAAATTGGAGCAATGCCCGTTGGCTCTCTATTATATGTAGATGATGTTGCAATATTCAATCTAACGCCTATTGGCCTGCAACATCGGCTGGATGCCCTAAGTAAATATGCAGAGGCTCACTTCTTGAAAACTAATATTGCAAAAAGCAAGATTTTATTTTTTCGTAAGAAGGGGCTCAGAATAAAGAGATGTCTAAGATGGGTGCTTGGTTCTGAAAAACTGGAACTGGTTGACTTGTACCTATATCTAGGGAAGGTTTTTTCTAAAACAGGCCGAGATTTGGAGCATATTAAACACTGTGTTAGTACAGCTGTCTCCCAGGCAAATGCATTTAACAGATTCTATGAAACTTGCGGGAGATACCATTTTGGCCATGTTTTCTCTGTTTTTAAGGTCAAAATCCCTCCCTCGTTAACATATGCTGCCGAGGTGTTGAACATGAATTATTGGCTCTCTTTCGATAAGGCGGAAAGAAGAATCCTGCGTCAACCTTGCAATTTAAACTCTGTGGCCGCCCAACATATACTGCGCCTTGAATTTGGATTAGTCTCGTCCTTCATTTTATCCTGGGCAGAGGTTCTTAAGTGGGGTAACTCCCTCTTTTGTGGGGAGGAGGGTACACTTAGGGCTGCCCTGAGAACAGAAATTGTTGGCACGCTTAAAGAACAATCAACGGTTTTTAGGTCCTTTATATGTGCAAATGATACATTTGGTCTTAGTTTCAACTCCGCTTCTTCTATGCCTAAATCTGTACTGAAAAAGCTTTTAAAGAAGTCTATATCCCCTATCAGTTTGGCGATAGACGATGCCTCAAGTCAGCCCAGGTCCAGTAATTAGGCGGTCAGTGGGAGTGCCTTGGGGAATAAACCACAGCCTTATTTAACTTGGAATATCCCTCACAGGATTAGAAGGCTGATACTCCTACTGAGATTTAATTTGCTGCCCCTAAGAAAATAATTCAGAAAAGGAGGTGGTGATGAACAGAGTGTCTGAATTAAGCAGACCACTCTTACCCAGTCCAAAGATCAGGGCTTGATCCATCACCGTTTTTTAGCTCACTGCACCATCCCAGCTCAGAACTTGGCTATATGCAAATTACTCTGACCCTGGCCCAGTGCATCATGGGATCAGGGCAGACCAAACTACCAAGCCAATTCTTATACTGGGAAGGAAACAAGCTACCGGGGACTGGTTTCTGGCATTTCAGCCGTCTTCGGCCCGGCTTGCTTGAATCCTGATGGTGCAATGAGCTAGGGATTCACATCTGAGTATACCCTTCCACGCTTATGGTGGACAAAAATGATTCAGAAAAGGGGGTGGTGATGAACAGAGTGTCTGAATTAAGCAGACCACTCTTACCCAGTCCAAAGATCAGGGCTTGATCCATCACCGTTTTTTAGCTCACTGCACCATCCCAGCTCAGAACTTGGCTATATGCAAATTAGTCTGACCCTGGCCCAGTGCATCATGGGATCAGGGCAGACCAAACTACCAAGCCAATTCTTATACTGGGAAGGAAACAAGCTACCGGGGACCGGTTTCTGGCATTTCAGCCGTCTTTGGCCCGGCTTGCTTAAGTCCTGATGGTGCAATGAGCTAGGGACTCACATCTGAGTATACCCTTCCACGCTTATGGTGGACAAAAATGATTCAGAAAAGGGGGTGGTGATGAACAGAGTGTCTGAATTAAGCAGACCACTCTTACCCAGTCCAAAGATCAGGGCTTGATCCATGACCGTTTTTTAGCTCACTGCACCATCCCAGCTCAGAACTTGGCTATATGCAAATTATTCTGACCCTGGCCCAGTGCATCATGGGATCAGGGCAGACCAAACTACCAAGCCAATTCTTATACTGGGAAGGAAACAAGCTACCGGGGACCGGTTTCTGGCAGTTCAGCCGTCTTCGGCCCGGCTTGCTTGAATCCTGATGGTGCAATGAGCTAGGGACTCACATCTGAGTATACCCTTCCACACTTATGGTGGACAAAAATGATTCAGAAAAGAGGGTGGTGATGAACAGAGTGTCTGAATTAAGCAGACCACTCTTACCCAGTCCAAAGATCAGGGCTTGATCCATCACCGTTTTTTAGCTCACTGCACCATCCCAGCTCAGAACTTGGCTATATGCAAATTAGTCTGACCCTAGCCCAGTGCATCATGGGATCAGGGCAGACCAAACTACCAAGCCAATTCTTATACTGGGAAGGAAACAAGCTACCGGGGACCGGTTTCTGGCATTTCAGCCGTCTTCGGCCCGGCTTGCTTGAATCCTGATGGTGCAATGAGCTAGGGACTCACATCTGAGTATACCCTTCCACGCTTATGGTGGACAAAAATGATTCAGAAAAGGGGGTGGTGATGAACAGAGTGTCTGAATTAAGCAGACCACTCTTACCCAGTCCAAAGATCAGGGCTTGATCCATCACCGTTTTTTAGCTCACTGCACCTTCCCAGCTCAGAACTTGGCTATATGCAAATTAGTCTGACCCTGGCCCAGTGCATCATGGAATCAGGGCAGACCAAACTACCAAGCCAATTCTTATACTGGGAAGGAAACAAGCTACCGGGGACCGGTTTCTGGCATTTCAGCCGTCTTCGGCCCGGCTTGCTTGAATCCTGATGGTGCAATGAGCTAGGGACTCACATCTGAGTATACCCTTCCACGCATATGGTGGACAAAAATGATTCAGAAAAGGGGGTGGTGATGAACAGAGTGTCTGTGGACTGGGTAAGCCCTTCATTTATATGGGATTTCTTCACAATCAGTATTCTTGGTCTTTCCTCAGAGACTATGGAAATTAACCACTTCAGTACTATAAAGTAAAGGGAAAACAAATATATATATTTACTTTTTTAAGTCATTTATTTTATGACTAACTACTATTTTGTCCAATAGTTAACAAGTAGGTCTATCTAATCCTCACCGGTTTTTGTTTCCAATTCTACTTTAGTTGTCAGGAGGATGCCTCTGGGAGCTCCCTTGGAACAAATCTCGAGTTGTGATGTGCAGAAGATACTATATAGGTTACCAAATATTAGGTTTACCAAATGATGTATTGAGTATATGTAACTGATACTAGTAGATGGGACCTAATGAAATGTATTATGATATATGTCTTTGTAGATGTGACCAATCAGGGAACGAGTCCTGAAGAAGGTGCAAGAACTTAAGAGGCACCGAAACGCCGCGTCGACAGTTTTGTTCCTATTATTTGTGTTTTATTACCTTTGTACAAATATGTTTTTTGGAAATAATGCTGCATAAGGAAAAATCTTTTTTAAAATAACTGAAATTGGTTTTAAGAAATGTGTTATTAATATTGTTTGTATAAATTGAACATATATCGTGTAACGGTTTTTAATGCAACAATTTTGTAGTACTATGACTTTTTAAACAAAATTTTTTGGAATAAATGTATGACAATTTTTAAACAAGTCTGTGTTTCATATATGGTCCCCTATGACACTGAAGGGTTGTTAGTTCATGTTGTAAATTTGGTAACCTAAATAAGACTGCACAATTCTTGTACACACAGAGGTGGCCACCCCCAGGGGGAGAGGCACACCGAATAAGGTATAACAATCAGGAAAAGGCACCCTGTTTTTTCTCATAATTGTATTTTAGAAGCACCCATTGAGTATTTTAGCCTATGTTATTTATGTATGTATTTTTATATGGCTTAGAAACCATACAATGCTATTACAGTATTATTTTATAATACTATTCTCGCTGAATGCATTATACTTTGCATTCTGTCTAACAATTGCAGCACTTCACCTCTCTTGCATGAGAAAGAAGACTGTTAAATAAACATTTTATTGAAAACGCCCGTCTCACTATTTCTCTGCAACTCTGTAGAAACGAAGCATGCACGATTGACTGAGTGAAATACTTATCTATTGTTTCCACGACTCTGAAGATAGTTATTCCAGTCCTAGGGAAACAAAGTTGTCATGTTTATGCAGTTGTCAGGAACGAATCCCTTCTCGTGAATTTGAGAAAGTTTCTAGTGACCTCTGAGCTAGCTGGCACTCACAATTAAGTTTAGTATATTCGATAGAGACCTACTGACCTAAGTCCTACGTCAAATCTATAGGATATATTATTCCAATGCAGAGAGCCTATTGGGAATGTAGGAACTACACTACAACTGAAGACACCTGCTGCTCACATCTTTAAAATTCTGGATGCATTCCTAACACTTTCTTACAGGTTGATCCAGACATATAGCCATTGAACACCTAGATAATTGATGTAGCTGATAAAATAGCCCAGTGAATAAAGCACTCTTCCTCGTATCCTTCTGAATGTTGTAAATTGAACTAACTAACTAATTTAACGCTAGATACTAAAGTAACTCAGTTGTGCTTTTCTCAGAGACCCCTTTTTCCATAATACTCCAATAGACGTCTGAGTGTGTAAAAGGATAATATCCGCCATAGCTGAGTAGGACGAAATTCCTACGTATTCGTTTTTGGTTTGTTCAACGTTGAAGGATACAGTGTTTCAAAATATTGTGCACCTTATCTTTGTTTCCTTGAAACTTGCTTTGCAAACTTTCAGTCAACAAAATGGCCGACGAAGTACTTCCCAGGGCCAGTGGAGCTGTGGCTGACCCAGCTGATGCAGCTTTTAATATAACAGGTTTCCAAGAAACCAAAGAGGACGCTATAAGCATACCTATAAATTTAAGGAAAGTCATCACTATAAAACTTATAAAAAATGCTCTATCAGCAAGAGGTGGTAGGGCAGTTTTAGTTATAGAGGCACATGAATATCACCAGACAGATGTATTCTATTCATGGATAGTCTTCTCCAGAGCAAATCCAGTAACACATGTGTTTCACTTCTACAAAGAAGATGAACCACCAAAGGAATATAATCCTTTCGAGGATATTGAAATTCCACTAACATACCAGGAGGATGCGCTCTGGTTTAAAGGCGCCCTAAAACATATAAATCACATTACCAGGCTCGATCCACTAGGTAGACCAGGAGCAATGTGGCCGGTTTAAGCCAGCTATACTCCACATCCTGAAATTAATGAAATGACAGATGTGGAACTACAAGCTCAACAAAAAGAGCTAATCAAAATCTGTAGACAATTGGTTCAATATGTCATGCAGACTCTTACAGTCCAACCAGCAATAATGATTCCACAGCATTCCCCCCACCAGGGGAACACAAATAAAATTACACCACAGACTGTACATTTGGTTGTTGGTAAATTACCCGCAAAACTGGAACAAATTCCATTCTGGTTATCTCCAAAACTTACTCAAATCGAGGCAGTATTTCCGAATACTACCCCTCATGAGAAACACAGAATTTTAACAATCTGTTTACCAATGGGGATCGCACCCCATCTGGTGGACTGCGACGCTTGGGGTACAGTCTTTGCTGCAATTTACACTAAAACACATAGAGTTCAGTCTAAGGCGGTAATGCCAGACGTCCTGAAACAAATTCAAAATTAATACGAGGCAGAGCCTGCTTTAAATCTACGTATGAAATTACTGAAAGATTTTAAACTGGTCTCCACAATAATATTAGCTAATAGCAGCATCTGTGGCGATCCCCCAAAAGTTAAGGGAATTTGATGTAACTGAGAAACCACAAGAACTGGCCAGAATAATTGAAAAATCCTATGAAGAATTAGGCAGAGACAGCTTGTTATGTTATGTTAATTTTGTTTTATATAGCGCCAAATCATCGACAGGTCTCTTAGCGCTTGCTCTGGGAACCTGTCCTGGCTTTCCCTGCGAGATAACCCCTACTGGGCATCCCCAAGGTGAAGACCAGGCATCCCATCGTGGTGGGGCCGTAGCGGAGGTTAAGCAAGCTAATGCCCAGAGTTGCAGAGTGTGAACCCATGATTTGAGTAGGCACCGAGGCGAGAATTATCGAGTCTGTGGACATTTTTGAGCTCAAGACCCTGCCGCGTCGGGAATTGAACCCTGGTCCCGGGTCTGACCTCTGCATCAGGGTCTGCCTCCTCTAACCAGTGAGCCACACTTCTCCACAAGCTTGGGTGGGAAACCAATTAAACCCTAACTGTCAGAAAGTCCTGAAAAGGTTTTTACTAAAAACACCCCTACTCCTATTAAAAAGAAGTTGGAAAATACTAAACAAACTTCTAAAGAGAAGCGTTCTCAATCCAGAGGTATGTCTCCACAAAAGGAGCCCTCTAGAAGGAGGTATAACCTCAGGAATAGGGATAATTTGAGAAAAACTGATAGATATCAAGTTTCTGATACACGTTCCTTTCATACCTTTCAGACTTTGTCACAGAAATCGGAAAGAAGAGGATGGTCAGAAAACAAAGAAGAACGTGTGAAGTCCAAAGACGATCAACACGTTCAGAAAAACAAGAAAACTTACCACATAGAAAGTACCAGGTCTAAAAATCAGACATGCCGAGGATCTTGAGGACACAACTCAAGAATGGAGAATGGGCTCAGACAATGTTGGACAGCGCAGCAGAAGTCACCATAGCTCGCAAGAACTTGAAGGATCATTTGGAGACAGTGAACTTGAATGAATCCATTCAAGTTGAAACTGCAGATACCAGGGTTAGATACCAGGGTTAGTGGAGGGGGACATGCCAAGAAAGATAAGAGCACTCTTTTGGGAGCGACTCTCTAAGGGTTAGGACATTCTTCTAGCTGAACAAGACTGTCCACCTCAATTTGTCAGGGAGTGCCCACATGGTGAAGACATGATTATGCCAGCCGTCTCCAACCACATTCCAATTCATTTAAAATATACTAATGCCAGGAAATGGGCACTGGCCCAAGCTCCTGCATTATATAAAAATCATGTAGGATGAGATGAGGATTCTCCTCACCATAAAATCCAGTTAAAAAATCAACCAACTGCACAAAGGCAGTACCCAGTTAAGCATGAAGCTAAAAAACAGGTCAGGGAGATCTTAGATCAACTTGAATACCAAGGGGGGATTGAGACATGCACCTCGTCCATGAACAATCCTTTGTTTCCTGTCTCCAAACCAGACAATATGTATCGTCTAGTATTGGATTACAGACATTTAAACTCTTGTTGCAAAACCTTTGCAGTGCAAAATGCACACAGTACAGCATTAATGAACAACATTGTGCGTAAAAAGTACAAACCCACATTAGATATTTCTAACGGTTTCTTCTGTCAAAACATTGCACCAGAAAGTAGGTATTTGACCGCTTTCTCAATGATGGGGACACAGCGTCACTTCTGTTGTCTCCTTCTGGGATTCAAGAATAGTCCGGGGTTATTGTCAGCGAGAGTAACGACAAACGTATGATGACGAAGCCTTGTCATATGTCAATGACATCTATCTGACAGATAATGGCTTGGATAGGCACTTGAATAGGGTGAATACAATTATATTGGGATTCGCCTCTGAAGGGTACAAATTCAATTAAAAAAATCTAGAATTGCCCATTTGAACGTCCTTCTCCTAGGATATGAACTTTCAAGTGAAGGCAAAAGCCTGGCAGCCAACTTTCTAGAGAAATGTGCGCTGCTCCAACCTCCAAAAACGCTGAAAAACTTACAGTCAGTTCTAGGATTTTTAAATTTCGGTAGAACTTACATTCTAAATTACGCAGAAAGGGTTAAGCCTCTCTACGAATTAATCAAACCTGATTTCAAAACAGTTAATGGGACACGAAAACACACAGAAATGTTGCATTGATTGCAAACGGACAAGTTAACAACAAAACATTTGCAAACACGCGTAAACGTACGCAACTTAGTGATCCAAATCATTCCAGGACAATGCTGATTCACGTACTTTACTTTTAACGAAGGAGAAAAAGTAACAATAGCTTACAAATCACACTTGTACACACAAGCAGAAATGAAATTCAATTCAACAGAAAAAATTCTGACAGCGGTTCAAATTGCAAAAGCAAAAAAAAGAGCCCTCGCACTGGGTAAATGCATTATGGTTGTTACACCTGACAAAAGTGAGCATTCCAAATGGTAAAGCTTTACATCCAAGATGGATGCAATGGGTTAATTCTCTTGCTGCAACAGACGTTGAATACTTTTTTGACCCATATTGAAAAAACAAGCATTTCTACAATACGAACAAGAATGTCCTCCGCCTGCTGTAATTCTGCCTCTAGATCAGTATGAATGTATAATTTATACTGACGGATCAGCTCCACCCACTACAGGGGGTAAACAAGCCTATAGTGCGGCATGCGCGATCGTTAAAGGTCACTGGCGCGATGGCAAGTTTCGATCAATGGTCACTAAAACACAATCTCTAGGAGATTGTACAGCTCAGCGAGCTGAACTACAAGCATTCAAGATGGCACTTGAAAATACAGATCGCTAATTCCCCACACTCATAGTGTGCGATTCGTATTATTGTGTTCAATCTTACAATGAACACTTGCAAAACTGGATTCAAGACAGTTATAAAGATGCAAAAGGTGGCACAATCATGCATAAAATGCTTTGGAAACAAGTAGTTCAGTTATGACAAGGACTACAAAACACTCATGTGATGCATACGCTGAGTCATCAACGTGATGGCGTTCACGTTGAAGGGAATTCATTGGCTTATGAAGCCGCGAAGGCAGCTGTGCAAATGGCTTCCGTAGCTGAAATCACTCGTTCAAAAATGAAAATAGACGGCGAAATAATGCTAGCTGTCAAGGCCACACGCAAAGGCAGCGGTGCAGCATTACCTAATAAGTTTCCACTCAAATACTCATATATAATTGATGCAAACTCCGTTCCTTTTGCTTGAATTCCTGGAGTGGGGGATAGGGTAATTCCAAACAGGAAATGTAGAGTAGCTTTGATACACGAAGCACATTTGGGAGAGGGTCTGATACATCAGGGGATCTCTAAGTCCATACTAGAATTAAAAGAAATGTACTGGTGGCCAGGAATGAATGCACACATTCACAGATTTGAAATTAACTGCATAGACTGCAACAGAGATCGCAGCACAGAAAGCCGCCAGATACCTGACTACAGCTTAGCCAGCCCAGTACAGACACCATTGTTAGACAGCATTAGACTTTCTACAAGCAGACTTCCCTGTGGACAAATGCAGGCCCACAAATATTAAGACAAGGTTCATTTGGATGTGGCCTCAGCACTCGGCTGACGCCGGAACCATTATAAAAGATTTGCGAGTCTTTATCGGCACATATGCAGTCGGCATGGTACATTCTGACCAGGGTCCTGCGTTTAGCTCTGGAGCTTACAGGGAGGCCATGGCCAAATTGGGCGTTGCATTGCGGTACTCTCGTCCATTCCATCCTGAGGAAAATTCAGTAGTGGAGAGAAAAACCGGGACATAAAGCAATCTATAACAGCTAGGGTATTAGGCTTGGATGACGGGTGGGTCAAACATCTAATAAGTGTCCAACGTAGTCCTAACAATCTGCCAAGAAGTTCTCTAGGAGGTATCACTTCATATGAAGTCCTTTTTGGGGCCAGAATGTTAGTATCGGACCTCGATTGTCAGACTTCAGTGGTAAACCAAAAACCTTTAGATATCAAAGACCGTTTGGCTGTTTTACAGGACTTAAATGAAATAAGAACGGAACAAAGTAACGTGTTCCTGAAGTCAGCCGCCAATGAAGAGAAACCGACCATCCCAGCAAGGCTTGTCTGGATTCCTAAGCTTGGGGATCTAGTCAGAGAGAAGATCGCGGACAAGAAGGAATTTGGGCCTTCTTAAAGACAACCTGTACCTGTACTAGCAATCCATGGATCAAGAACAGTATTAATGCCGCCCTCTGCTGGTAAAAAGGAGAACAGGTTTGTGTCCATCGACCTGGTCAAACCACATCATGTGGCCGATCATAAGCAGTAGGCCAAGTGGACTTCGTCAATGTAGCAGACGCCCTGCTCTGGCTACTATCCAAGAGGTCCAAACTGAGAGAATCATCACCTTTGAAGAATCTGCAGTGCGAAATGAAGGACTAAGCAACATAGCTATGGAACTTGTACCTCTTGAGACCCAAATAACAGTTCGTCAAGAAACACCTGTCTACAACGAAGTAGCATCTGTCTACACAAACGTAACAAGTGATCCTGTGGTTCCAACGATTTCAACTAATCCTGATGTAATCCTTACAATTGACAGAACTGCCTCTGGCTACTTCATTAACTTTGAGATGTTTTCTGAGGATCCAAGCGAACCTAAAACAACGCCAGCTAGAAGAACTTTCAAAGAACAAGCAACAGACCTTTTTCATCACATTGAAAAGACTTATCTGGTTACACCATGGATTGAACTTTGGATTTTGTTGGGTGTGCTTTTTTCTAATTTGGTTGACTCTGGTAATTACTTTGGGAATGCTGATAAATGGAAATGATGTCAAAATGGACACAGCAAGTAAGATCATCAACTTATTCCTCAAGCCACACAAATCATCCCATCGTGAACATAGAGACTTGTCATCAGTGAACATCACAGCCGTTCCTATACCAGGTGGTATAGCTTGGGACAGAACTGACTATGACATTTTTGGACCTGCGGAGCTGTTGAAGATTCCACACCAGTTCAAGATTTCCTTGAATGACTTTGTTTCATCTAGTAACTTTTCTGATGATTGGGACTTCGAGACTGTTAACAATATGATGTCAGACTTAGAAATGTCTGCTGTATTTACAAATCATGAATACTTAGAAGGTTCATCAGATTATGAACAAATGTATTGGTATAATCACGATGGTCATCATTTCTTGCACATATCTGCAAACCCTAGAAATATATTGATGTATAACCAATGGGAACATTGTCCTATGCCACCAAAGGGTAGCTCAAAAACATTTTTGGGAACATTTCCATATTTTTCAGGTTTTCATATTTCCAATCCAGAATCATTTTACTTTGAAAATGTTTATAAGACAGGAATGAAAAGTATGTTGACAAATACCAAGCAAATTTATTATGCAGTCTTTTATGCTCAGCTGTCTTCACTTGGTTTCGACTTTTGGAAAGACAACATTGAGAGAAAAACTGAGGCACAAAAGATTGGCAAGTGCAGGGGAAAGAAGCTTTATTTAGAGCCTGCACCAACCCAGAGCAAATTATGTTTTTGAATGACACTGTCCAACAGACATCTTGTCATGGGTTAGACAAGATAAAAGACCTAAACAATCTATCTATACCTACACCTACAACTGCTAGTGATAACACTTTAGAGGGGGAGGTCGATGTACATACTTTTTTGCATCACAACAGAACAGATCAAGATTGGAAAAAATGGTTAATCAGACACAAACAACTGTCAAGATAGATTCCTGAACAAAACAAGGGGGTTCACATTCACTAGGCCAGATCTAAGAAATTTTCAGAGACAGCATCCAGGAATAGTAACAACCTTGAATGGCTACATAAATCTACACTCAAGGATGTAAAACAACACTTATCTTTACTTAAAGATGGCGCTGAGCATAGGGAATTCTTATTAGGACCAGGAAAACCGCGTCATAAACGTTTTATATATGCCGGTATCTATGCTGCTTATAATGAAGCATGGAAGATTACGCAAGTAGAGACTGCAGAAGGAATACGAGAAATTGATCGTATTAACTTAGAGAAAACTCTCTCTGTAGCTGACAATGAGTTAACGACTCTGTTGTCCAGGATATATTCTTTGGACAGCATAGTATCCTCTGCCATAGACATCATGGAACAGGACTTGGTCATGCATGTTGCAACATGGTCAGTCGCAATTACGTTCTATCATGCTATTAGGCTGGGCATTACAAAACCTACGTTCAGGCTATGTGCCTTGACATTTAATCAATACTACGTCACTGTTTTCAGAATTCAATCTCACTGATAAACAGATCAAATTGGCATAAAGGAGAGCAGACTATACGGTGCTGAGCACTGAAAAACTGGAAAGATTGCAATTTACTGTCACTGAAAAGCCAGCCACTGAATGGATTATACATGGAACAATCACTCTGCCTGTTACAATTTTCCATTTTCAATATTGCCTACAGCATATTACAGCAGGCACATATGAAAGGTTGGGTAAAGAATACATCAAGACATCCTGGGAATTATCATACACAGACAGATGTTGGAGTGGGGGAAGAGAAGTGTATCTTAGTGGTAAAAATTGTGAAAACGCACTAAGCGGTTCTCTGCTTTGCTAGGGTATTAATTTACACGGGGCCTGCGATGGTTCCTCTAAAAAATGATCCTTTCACCTGCAAGGTTCTCCGGCTGCGGTGATTGAGCCACTTTTTGGACAACTTTCAAATGGAAGTTACGTTATGTTAAACGATCACAGCTGCTGTGGCAGGTTGCCAGGTTTACCCTATCTAGTAACTGTGTCAGCCAGGGTCACTTGCTGAATGCAAGTATTGTTTCCACAAACCAAGACAGACCGGGAGTCGCCTTTATGGCCTTCACTGAAAATCTCTTCTATATGAATTGATGCTTTAAGCAGAATGAAAGCCATTCGTTTACCGAAAACTGTGCCACTGACCTCGGCCAAAGAAACCTATGATCTACAAGTCGCAAGGACTTCTGCAGAGATACATGCCCTCTTAACTACAAATTGTCCTATACATTTCTCAGAAAGTCATATCTTAAACATGTCTGATACAACTGGTATTGCACATGTATTTAAGACAGTATTTTCTGGACTGTTAGCACCTTTTGAAGCAGTCCCAGGAATTTTTCCAAACTTCGTGCATTCTATGTTTGGCGGATTGCCTCTCATTTTGGGACTCGCTGCAGGGATACTATTTTTGCTCCTATTGCTGCGATATGGCAAGCCAATTCACCAGCGACACCCACTTCATCATGGAAACAACTCTGCTGGAGAAGAAGTGTCGTGAGCGCATCGTCCACATTTTGGGAATACCTCATCTAAGAGAATTGAATACCACATGGTTTCTATCATTCAGACCAATTTGGCAAGATTGCATCTTACCTGTTCTATGCTGCCTGCTATGAGGAGAAGAATGTGTGCTAGACACATGTCTGACTCTCCCATCAGTCATGGAAACGGATGTTGATACTTTGCTTGAACCAGTAACGGCCCATGCTCTGTGTTGTCCCCAGCGGCTACCAATTCTGATGATGGCATTCATTGAGATCTCACAGGCGCAAAATGCTGACGGTGAGGTACGAGATTAAACAGGCACACAGGTATCATCCACTACAAACATTGCTAATGCGACCAATGCTGATGGCGATGCTTCACATCTATGTGCGGTTGATCTTCTTAACGAGGTAATCCAACTCTCAGTGAAGTAGTGTGGCTCACTGGTTAGAGGCGGCAGACCCGAGAGCAGAGGACGGCCCGGGACCAGGGTTCGATTCCCGGCGCGGCAGGTTTCTGGACCAGGGTCAGCGGACTCGATAATTCTCTCGCCTCAGTGCCCACTCTGATCAGCGATCACACTCGGCAACTCTGGGCATTAGCTTGCCTCATCTTCACTAACGGCCCCACCAGACCGCCGGGGGTTGCCTGGTCTCACCCTGGATATACTCATTAAGGGACCATCTCTCAGGGAAGCCAGGAAGGGTTTCGCAGCGGTCGAAGCGCCTTGGGACCGTACGAGTAAGTAGTGCGCTATATAAATGCCAATACATTTACATTTACATTACACCTACTATGGTAGACAAATTCTTTACAGACTTAGAAGATTTGATGTTTTCTCCAAACAATAACACTGACGTTTAATTTGGAACACAGTGTTCTGAGAGACTCTGAATTCGACCTTCATTTTTTCAAAACAAAGTTCTAACTTTGGAACACTTTTTTTCTATGATTAATAATTTTTCCAAATGTGTATTTTCCATTTTTTGGCACAAAGTAATCTGCTTAAAGTAGAACTATTCATAGAGAACTAGAATTCTTTGAAAAACTTCCAGAGACAATATTTGACCATGTCCTTGTACCAACAGTTATATGTATATGACATGAAATGGTTTCAGCACATTTTTTATTCTGTATTAACAAGCCATTTCATAAATGTATTTTCATGATTCATTCAGACACCATTTACAAATGTCAACTTTATGCTTAGAATGAAACATTGCTTTAAATGCGTACAGCACCAATGAGCTTTTGTGTACAACCAGTACCATTGCATTTATATGTGTTTTGGGTGGGTTTTAACACATCATGTTTAGATATGTTTAACGTGTTTAGGACTTAATAATGTCGAACATAAGAAAGTGGAGTGGGTGTTGTATGGCATTTTAGATTCCGAATAAATTTTCAGGATTCATGCCCTTATATAGGTACAATTCACGTTGCCCTTATATAGGCATAGAAATCAAGCCCTTATTTAGGCATAGCCCATGATACCCAAATACAGGCATGGCTACTTCCATCCGTTCACCAAACGTCACAACAATTTCTTGGAAAACCAGCTTAAGCCGTTAGGGACTTCCCTTTGCTTGAATATTGATTTCTCCAAGAACTCAGTTAGTTTTCCAATGAACGTCTATTCTTAGGTGTTCATTCATGACATTCATATGCCAGACTTTACGTCAAACACGGCATTCCTAAACACCTTCAAGCTATAAATATACCTTCACTTGCCATAGCAAAGAACGGTGGTTCGGAGCAGTCGACAACCTACTTGCCCGACGCAGCTCGCTACAGCAAGTGCCGAAGGAAGCCGACTCTCCAGCTGATGCACTGATCAGGAAGCTGCCCTCCACTGCTGAGAAATCCAGCTCCAGTGTTTCTGATTCCCCTTGCGGGATGTTGAGAAATCGAGTCCCGAGACAGCGATACCAGACCTCCTTCATTCTAAGGTATGGAACTGATTAGAACCTAGAGAAACCTTTGGTAGATTATTGGCAAAAACCTAAACCTATGCTAAAGACCATACTTACTTCTTCCTTCGTACTAGACCTAGGTTAGGTACATTTGGGTAGGCGTATTTAAGAAGCACCAGTTGAGTATTTTAGCCTATGTTATTTATGTATGTATTTTTATATGGCTTAGAAACTATACAATGCTATCACAGTATTATTTTATAATACTATTCTTGCTGTACGCATTATACTCTGCATTCTGTCTAACGATTGTGTGGTTCACCTCTCTTGCATGAGAAAGAAGACTGTTCAATAAACCTTTTATTGAAAACGCCTGTCTCACTATTTCTCTGCAACTCTGTAGAAACTAAGCATGCACGATTGACTGAGTGAAATACTTATCTATTGTTTCCACAACTCTGAAGACAGTTATTCCAGTCCTAGGGAAACAAAGTTGTCATGTTTATGCGGTTGTCGGAGACTAATCCCTTCTTGTGAATTTGAGAAAGTTTCTAGTGATCTCTGAGCTAGCTGGCACTCACAATTAAGTTTAGTATATTCGATAGAGACCTACTGACCTAAGTCCTATGTCAAATCCATAGGATATATTATTCCAATGCACAGAGCCTATAGGGAATATAGGAACTGCACTACAAGGGGAGGCTGACTCATGGGGTAGAAGATCATCGGTGTACAGCAATTTGCACCGAAATGCGGGGCTGACCCAGGTGCAAATGCATTGGCGATGATTCTTACAAGACTTCACAAGGATCTCGAGGAAAATCTAAAACCACTTAAGGTGGCATACTGGAATCTTGCTAGTCTAAGAAGAAAATTGGACTGCAGTGATTGGGGGACCTTTATTGCTCAAAATTATGTTGTGTTATTTCAGGAAACTTGGTCCAAGGAGGAAGTCTGGTGCCCTGGCTTTTTTTGTCTTTTTTAAATATGTTTATTGATTTTCGTCAAGAAAGAATAACATCAGTAAACATGAATGCTGTTACAATATGAGCCAAACGAACACACCCCCATCCCTCCCTCCCCCACCCTTCCCATAGGCTGAAACAGATACAGTTCCTAAATGATGTAAAAGTACATTTGGCCCAATAGTTGCATACATGTAGAGGCAATACCATAGTGACCTGGAACCAGACAGGTAGTAAAACCATAATTGATCTACCAACGAAGGCAATAGGCATAAGTGTACTCCCACCATAGAGCAGTGCTGAGGTCCGTCAGTGAGCCTGAACAGGGAGCCAGCGCAAACCTATATATTCAGAATCATAATGAATCCGGACTAGTCAGCAAGTATGCTGTAAGCGGGGCCCAAAAGTCCTTGGGATGAGAGGTTTCAGGTAGTTCCTCCTCATAAGTTTGTAACTGAGTTTTACAGTACAGCAGATCGCCGAGCCATTTTTTTGGGGTTGGAGTGGCTTTCGCCCCCCAGCATTGCGCCACAGCTCTCTTCGCAAACAGGGTAGACAGTGCAATCATTAGTCTATTACTGGGTTTGAATCATTTTACATACCCTAGCAAGCAGAGTTCAGGGGTGCAATGTACTGGTTTCTGAATGACATCCGTTAGCATCTTTGTCACGTCCTTCCAGAAGGCAAACACATTCACACAGTGCCATGCCACGTGCAAAACATCTGCATATGCCATGCCACACCGCACACAATTAGCATTGTCTCGCAAGCCATATTTAAAGAGCTGCACAGGGGTATAATATAATTGATGCAGAAACTTAAAATGTATTATTCTTAAATTTCAATTAGCTGTTAAGAGGCCAGTGAGGGTACAACAAGCAGTCTACACATCAGGGGTGAGAGCGTCTCCCAGCACTACCTGCCATTTTACAAATGAGGGGTGCTCCTGCTGTTCCCACTCTCGCAGAGATGCATTATAGAGTTTAGTAATTAGTCCCTGTCGCTCTCGCCCACCAGAATCACCTGCAAAGCCCGTAAAGTGGTAGTCTCAGTCGAGTAGTCCGGATAAGCAGCCCTGATGGCCTGTCGCACTCTTATGTGTGTGAAACCGAGAATAAACCTCAGTCTTCACCCTTTTGCACTTCCTGTAGTGATTTAAATGGACCCTTCTCGTAAAGATCCCCTATCCGCGTGACACCTCCTTTGGCCAGTTCGCTAAGAGCTCGCTTCTCACGTGCTGCTGATATATCTGGATGTGACGCCAGGGGCAACAACGGAGCATAAAGATACAATAGTTGAGCTCTTTCTACCAATTGCTGCCAAGCCCATGCTGTACACTCTACTGGATTGATCTCAGTTCGAGGACCACCGGTGCCCCCCGACAGAGTGAAGCACCGCGTCCGCCTCTATAGCCATATGTGGCTGAAAATGCTGTGGGAAATGCCAATAATGAGCAAACTGAGCCTGAGTACAAAGATAGTACAGTCTAAAATTCGGAGCCTCAAATCCCCCCGTTCAAACGGCTGTACCAGAAGATCCCACCTGCACCTGGACTGTTTCCCGCCCCAGACAAATGTTGTTAACGCAGACTGGAGAGTTTTGAAGAGTGCCACATTCAGTTGAATAGGGATATGTGAGAAGTTAGCCTGGCATATGATGTCCACTAGTTCTAGTGGCCACCTTGCACCAGTCTAATCAACCCTTATTGATGGTGGTTGTAAAGTTAACCTTATAGAAAGCTATCCTAGTGGTAGCATGGACAAGCAGTCATCAGGCTAAGACTTCAGAGAGGGTATTAAGTAAGTTGTTTTACCACTTATAATCGCTTGAGTACCAAATGAAAGGACACTACACAAGGTTTATCTCAAATATGTATGTATTTATTCTAAACACAACCCCTCTGCACTCTTTATGCGGTCAGAGGTAAAAGTACAATACAAGTTACTTAATTAGCATACGATAAGTTGCACAGTATACGTTTTGCCCTAGGAGCCTCACAAACCATATACTAAAATAATGGTATAAGAACCACGTGAGAATTAGAAAGCAGGCCTGGGGCCTGTGGAATCACTGGGGCTACTCTAAACAACCAAAGGTTAGGAAGTAGGAAGCCCACGGGAGCAACGTGCAGTGACTAAACACAGCCCGCGGGTTACCATTGACTTTCTATGGGAAACAAAGAAGTTACAATTTTACAATTTAAGGATACTTCCGGATGGACTACGAAGGAACCCTTTCAGACTTAGACACTAGGAGGGCCAATACCCTCGAGACGACCAGAGTACTCGTGTTACCTTACCCACGGAAGCCGGGTGCATAGGTGTCTTTTGGTTACGGGTTTCGTCGTCGATTTCAATAGAGATCTGCAAAGAAGTGCTGCTGGCGACCAGAGGAAAAGTGTCCGGGTGGATCCAAGAGTGGATCGAAGATATGAAGAACCTGAAATCAGAAGGGACAGAGTCTGGGTCACTTGCCAGTGACCAGGATGGCGATAGGAAGATGCCACCATATGTCGGGTGATTTCAGGTGAAGATGTGAAGCTTGTCTCTTCAGCCACAAGGACCAGGAGGTGTCGATGACAACCAGGAGCTGGATTCAAGCTGGCCCATAAAGGATCTAGTTGACTGCAGTGTCAGTATCCGGACTGGACCCAACAAGCCTTGGCAAACGCAACCCACGCAGGATGTCAAGATTGGCTTTGGTGCAGACCAGCAAGGTCTGAGGAACTTTCCCTTTGTAGGGAAGTTGGAGCAAGTCTTCAGCAATTAGGAAAACAAGTTATATGTAAAAGAAAGTCTTCGGGGGGCTCACTAGCCAATGGACTAGGAACCGCAAAGATGGGTCAATCTGAAATGCAAAAGCAGGGCCCACGGGACATTCGTGGAGTGGGGGCCTCTGAGCTACGGTGAAAATGGTACTTGGGTCTGGGGCTTCAAGCACCCCAATGCACGACTTTGAGTTACTTCGTGAAGTGAGTGCAGCTTGCAAAATGCAGGATGTCCAGGAATTCCAGTCCCACGTCTCTCGTGTCAGCCACAAGTCTCAGCTTTGCTGTGAGCGAAGGTCAGGGTCAGAGATATTTGGAAGTCTGTGTACTGTGTCACAGATTCTTCAGGACCCAGCGGGAGCCTCAAAAATGCAGATCAGCAAAGTTGCTGTTGGTGCCTGTTTGAACAGGGTGGTCACTCCTTGACCACAAGGGAGATGTCTACCGTCTTCCAGTCGAAATGGATTTTCGAAGATCCAGGATATATGTTTCAGAGTTTTGTCCAGGGTAATCTAAAGTCCTAGGGACTGGGTTCCTATACTTATACTGTTTAGGGGCTGGACTACCTTTAAGGTCCCTCCTATGGGTGGACCTGGGAAGTGGGTGGTTACACCTCTTTCCCTTTGTCCAGTTTCATGCCAGAGCTGGGGCAGAGTGCCCCAGCAACCGGTTTGAACTGGAAAATGCATGGAGCAACTTGGGTGCCCCAGGCAGTGTCTGGAAAGCATTCACTGCCCCAATACACAAAAGCCTGTCTGGGGAGGTGCCAGCACCTCCTTGGATAGGAAACTTATTGTCCAGGCCTCCCCTGCCGGAGCTTCACCCAGCAACAGGAGGTCAGACTTGTGTCTGTGGCAGCAGTATCCATTTTGTGATGCTGAGGCTCTGTTTAACTTTAAAAGGGTAAACCAGCATCTACATGTCTTCTCCCTCTAGAAGGGTGGAATGCTACCCCCGCCGCCAGGACTGGCGGTGGGGGGGGGGGGTGGTATTCTATAGTGTTTGACACCTTACAGGACATGTTTTGATAAAGCCAAACCAAAGTTAGCATTAGCCGCGAGGATTATAATGCACTTAAGAGTATATGGTATGGCTATATCATAGAACAGCTATGAGGAGATGGTTCCGAAAGCTGCAGAGGGGCTCAGCTCATGCTAGGGCACCCTCTCACATAAAACCAAGCACTCTACCTCCAGGATTGTCGAGGTCTGCCTTAGGAGTGGCTTATAGGTGTATATGTGTCTATATAGGTGTATAGATATAGGGATACTATATCTAAGTAAGGGGTGATTACACCACCTTGCCCAGGCTGTGTGAACAGACCTGTGGTGTCTGTTTGGAAGGCAAACCAGGGGTGGCACTATACATGCTGCAGCCCCTGGTAGGCCTAGAGTGCACCTACCCTGGGTACCTATGGTACACTATACAGTAACCAATCTGGTATGTACCTAAAGTACATGGTATCAATTTAGAGAGAGAACAGCTGGGCTGTGGGCCTGATTAGCAGGTCCACAGCCACACTAAAGTAAAAAAAAACAGAGAATCACAGCAAAAAGTGGGGGTAACCATAGGAAGCCGACCCTACTCTCCTATAGGATATTGATGAAAAAATACAGTAGCTTGGGGAGACAGGTAATTTTTACGACTGCAATTCTATCCACCAAAGAGAGGGGAAGATGTGCTCATCGCTCAGCCCGCTCAGTGATACATGTGATCGCACGACCATAGTTCTCAGAAATTCATACCTCCGGGTCCCTATGTAGCCAGACCCCTAGATACTTCACAGGGTCTGACGCTCAGGTCAAAGGAAACTCTAATTCGATCTCCTTCGTGTGTGCCATAAGGGAAAGACCACCGACTTCGACCAGTTGATCCCCAGTCCAGAGAATCGTTCAAATTTGATATATTCCCTGAGCAATTCAGGCAAGTACACCTCAGGTTCGCGCACCTATAGAAACATGTCGTCTGCGTACAACGAGACGACCAGCGGCCTCTGTCGGAATCGCAAAGCAGCTGCCCCATGTTTTTGCCAAAGCTTACAGGCTAGGGGTTTCAGGGCAAGCAAAAATAGCATTGGTGACAGTAGGCATCCCTGTCGCTTGCCACCCCTAATCGGGATCGGACATGATACCCACCCGTTCACTCTCACCCTGGCAACTGGGTCTTCATAAAGCACCCTGATCCATTGTAAAAAGAAGGGAGGAAAACCCATTTGGTTCAGAACTGTAAACATGTAAGGCATGCCCTGGCTTTGAGGCTGTTATGAAGTTAGCCATTGTTGGTGGGAAGGGTATACTGTCGGGGGTTTAACTACCTGGGTGGCCACCCAGTTGGGCTACAAGGCAAAGGTAGTTGAGACAGTCTTGTATGATATATTGTGCATTACACTAACCTTTACCTCTAAAGTAACTGTAGTTTTGGTGAATGTCTACTCAAGACCTAATAGCACTCGCCACGAATCCCCTGTAGTGGAGCAACTATCTACCCTTCTGTCTCCCATTCCAGAGGGCACCCACAAAGTGATGGGATTACTTTAATTGTCAATTTGAGCCCTTGGATGCAGGACATGGTGAAACCCTAGGTAATGAGGATAGGCTATGGGCCATTCCAGTTTTGACAATCCCCCATCCAGAAATAGTCTCCCCTGGCTCTTCAAAGCAATGCTCTCACTCTGAATAACTCTATGCGTCCTGCAGTGGGCGAACCAAATCAGATAAGCAGGGGCTGCATACTTTGGTAATCTCTTCTTCCTTAATTGATTACATTCTTATGCCACTCTGGCAACAGTTCCCAAAATAAAGAGAACGAGAGCGGGAGGCCGCTCCTTCTCCTACAATGTGGCCAAGATGTGGGACGCTCTTCCCCAACATCTAAGGTCTAACCTAGATCTCACCTCATTCCGTAAGCAGCTGAAAACGTTCCTGTTTAATAAACAGTAGTCGTGCTGGATATATCTTCTTAGTAACCGCATCCTCAGCTTCAATCTCAGCACTTGGACGCCTCAGGGCAGCTATGTGCGCTCTATAAAAATCATTTTCATTTCATTTCATTTCATTTCATTATGGACATAAAGCTATGGCCCTCGGTTTTAGATTTTGCTATTCTGCCCAGGCATGATAGCGAGCTTAATGTATTGTCCATAGATCTGGTCCAACCTGGTAGGAGTGCCCAGGTAATATGCATCGACCAGTTGGATGGTGGAATAAGATTGTCAACATTCAGGTGTAGAATGCACTGGACCAGCATGCAACAGACTCCGGATTTAATTTGTGTCTTGTATGAGTTGGTGGGCAACTTCCTAATGGATCTGACCAAACTTAGTGCCACTGATGACAAAATAAGTTCCCTGGCAATGGTGGCTAAGTTCCATGTAGAGTTAACCGAAAAATTAAAGGACCTATTCTTTATTGAAGTACAGAATAAAGGTCATTAGCGGAATATTCCCTCTTGGAACAATAGGCAATGTAGAGATGCAAAATTAGCCATATTAGAAGCTTTGCAGTCTAAGGATAGAGCCCTGATCCAAATTGCAAGGGCTACACACAGGAATGCCATTAGTCTGGCGAAAAAAGATTGGGACCAGGTCAAATGGGATTCACTTCTTCAGAATTTAAAAGATAAAGATACAAAGGCTTTTTGGAATTTAGTCACATTCTGTAGCTCTGAGGGCAGTTCTGATTCTGAGCCTAATATTGTAGCCCAAGAGTGGAATGAGCACTTCCGGTCTTTGTATAATGTGCTGCAAGGTACAAGAAGAACAAGTGAACACAGCGGTAGAACAATCCAGTAGTGAATTTCTCTTGTACAAAGGAATAACCTGTGATAACTCATCCAGAAGTGGATAGTGCCATCTGTAAAATAGCACCCCTCAAGGCACCTTGCATGGATAAAATACCTGCGGATCACTAACTCTCTGAACCAGCGGTTTGGGTTTCTTATCTGTAAGAGTTCTTCAATGCCATAATGAAGGGAATGCCCATCCCAAGACCATGGGCTGGGGCAGCATATATACCTGTGTATAAAAAAGGTTCCCCTTTTCTACCTGAGATCGACAGACCTATCTGTTTAATAGATGTGATGCAAAAGTGTATTTACGGATAGTACTGGAATGACTTTAGGAGTGGATGGAGGATCACAATGTCCTTAGCCCAGTCTAAGTAGGCTTTAGGAAACGAACATCCACTGTTGGTCAAGTTTTTAGGTTCCAACTCCTGTATTGGAAAACCATTACGTTGGAAGGTGGAAGCCTTTATTTAATATTTGTGGATCTAAAATCACCTTTTGACTTAGTACTGATAGACAAGCGTTGGTCGGTAATGATTGACATGGGGGTTCCTCTCTATTTATGTCATATCATCAGGAGACTACATGATCAGAACTCTGCGCAGGTTCGCTGCGGAAAACTGGGGAAGGTCTCTTAACCATTTCAGGTTAATAGGGGAGTTTGCCAGGGCTGTGTGCTGGCCCCGATTTTATTTTGCTTGTATATCAATGGGTCGGTGGATTCACTAAATGTGGTCATTGATAATGATGCACCTAAGCTCGTCCCCACCAAAGTGCTGGTGCTGCTGCTTGCTGATGAGACTCTCCTTCTCCCTAAATCTCCCATGGGCATGCAAAGTTCTTTAGATGGATTCAATGTTTTCTGCAAATCAAGGGGGTTATAAATCAACGCGACAAAGACTACTTTTATGGTCTTCAATCCACCACATTCTTTACGCTCCATTCCCTCCCTGAACAGAATCCCCCTTGAGAGGGTATCCATTTTTTACTATCTAGGGCTAACCCTCAATGAGCACATATATTGGTCGTTCCACTTTGCCAAACAAAGCTTGAAACTAGCCCAAATTACAGGAGGTCTTTTCAGGGTGCACAGAGGGTATTTTGTAAGCCTATCAGTCCCACTGTTGAGATTTATAAAACCCAAGCCTTAAGGACCAACACCTCCGGTGCTGAACTTTGGGGGCAGAAACCTGTCAAAGACATTATGGTGATTGAGAACAACTTCATCAGGCAGCTAGTGAGCCCCCCTCTAGTACTCCACTACTCCAGCTTAGACCATCTTTGAGAGAACTGGCCTTAGACCTCTCCTCTTTTGTAAAAGAATTTGGGTTACCCCAGATTTGATACCTTATAGACTTGCACTGGGGAAGATACTAGGGCTACCTGGGGCAAAAAGGCTACCATGGCTTTCTTATATTAGGGATACCCTAACTACTATCAGTAAAGAGGGTCTATGGTGCAACCCGGCAGTAGCCTGTTTTTTAACATCTTGGAAGAACCTTGTGAAGTGCTTTAAGGGACATAAGCTCTCTTCCTTGTTGAGGAGTGCGACCCTGCGTACTTTGCCAGATAGATTCATTGGGATCAAGCGTGTGTGTGAGTGTGTGTGTGTGCGTGTGTGGGTGTGTGTGTGTGTGTGCGCGCCTATAAGGGACTTATTGCTTATGAAGGCTTTTGTGAGTCTCCGTTTGGAATTTGGGTGACTTGAATATAACATATTATATTCTGTTGGGGTAAATGCCCAATCCAGACATAAACAAGATGTTAAGGTACTTTGATTGGGGCTTTTACGTCAAACAAAGCCAGTGCAGCTTCAGTAAAATCCTTTTCAGGATAGTGTGTTTTAGAAGACAGACTCTGCAGAGAGTGACTTCAAGCCTCTTATTTACTGAACATTTTATTTTATAGGAAAAATATGGCTGTATGGCAGTGAGATTTGTATTATTTAGTCATAGGGTCTGTTTTGTCTATGTCTCAGTGCAATTTTTTCTACAAATGATTTTGTATTGTAGCATAGGGAGGTGTTTCTTCTGTTTTTAGAAAAAAATAATTTTAGAATTGTCACTGTATTTCATATCATGCTGAGCTGTTTTAGTAGTGACTTTTATTGAGTATTTTAAGCGTTTATTTATGCTGGTTGTATTTATGTACTTTTAATGTCTTCCAAACCGAAAAAAAGATAATAAATAAAATTAAAGGCAGCTCGTTCCTTTAAAGAACTGCCATTACTTTAAAAAAATCTATTTTGGAACACTTGAGGGAGAGTAGACTTGCCTAAGTAAGATTAATTAAGCAGGTCTTCTGCGACCCCCTGTAACTGACATTTTGCTGTTCAACTCGTTATTAGAAATGTCGTTGTATCAAAAAAATTGAAGAATGGTCACAAAAAGTCTGCTCACAGTTCAAAACCGCTTCTTTCATCCTTTTGCTGCAACTGTCCCCATATCTGGCATCAATATATAAAACAGCCATTTACGTACAGCTATTTGGTGGGCACCAAGTCAGGCCCGGCCCGCCCAGCAAATTTCGCCTGACCTCGAGCTAAATGCACACCAACAATGCCCGCCTTTATCCAATAAATCATGCCGAGTCACACGGCCGACAGCAGACGAGCTCCGAGACGTCATCTGTTCAACACCAGCCAGAAGCAGCCAGCCTTCTGAGACATCCTTTGTCCCACGCAGGCATCTCCTGTCCTCAAAACACACGTCGTTGCCCTCAGAAGCACTCACTGTCCCGTTTTAGTTATTATGTCACAGAAATCTGCATTACCATCCCAGTACTCCTTAGTCTCTCACACAGACACCCACCCATCCTTTAGAGTGTCCGTGGTAGCTCCCCACACTCCTCGGAAACACTCTCTGCCCGCAGCCAGTCCCCGCCAGCCATTCGAGACATTCTGTCTCAAGACAGCTCCCCACTACCCTCCAACCAGCACCCCTTGGTTCCCTGTGTGAAATCACCTGACAAGCCCCACCCGCACAGCGATCTTCTCCCAGCGCCTTCTTGAAACCAGACAAGAGGCATTTATGCCAGATCTTTATTACTCTCCCAGACATCATGTGCCCCGTCTCTCTAGTCAAGTCTCGAATACACCCATTTTATGAGAAATAAGTCTGTCCCGTTTGCATTTCTTTGCCCTCGCAGACACCTCTGCCCCCAGAGTTCGAACAATTTCTCTCTGTTCCCTCTCTGCCTGCCCTCTTTCTATTTCTGCTTCCAACAGGACATGAACTCCGCACAAGTTTGCTTTAAGCGCTATGGAAGCAGCAACTTTACACGAATAGCCCTACGTGATATCCGCAGTCCCCTGTCAGCACATGATTGAGACTTAATTAGCCAACTCATAAGACATCCTGTCTCTCCATCAACAGCATATAGCCCCGAGACATCTCCACCGTTGCCAGCCTCTCGCCTGCTCACCTGTTTAAAACAATTGCATTTATTTTTTCTTCGTAGGTAAGCAACAGCAATACAGAAAGTAGATTACGAAGTTACAAACAGAAGCATCGCTATACCAACACTTACGGCTATTACAGTACATTCTACCGAGTAGGCGTGATCTGCAATATTCTTCCCTTTACTACTCTATATAGTACCAAAATTGAGTAATGCCCTGGTTACTTACTGGTAATCTTCAATACCCCAAGTCCTAGTTTTCCTCGCCACAGTAATCACACATGAGCATTATGCTCCCACAGAAACTCCAAGTAAAATTAATTTAGTTTACTACTCTCTCCAATATAGCCCCCATCGTCCTCCAGCAATCTTATAGCAGGATACCACACCACGACCTGTAAACAATGCCATAGACATGAAGCAACCACAAGTGCCGAGAGGTAAGGGAAACTATACTGTGTCGAGGAAGATTAGGACTCGGAGTAATGAAGATTACCGGTAAGTAACCGGGACATTACCTCCTTGTCTGTCTTCCTCGCCACAGTAATTACCCATGAGCAGATACCAAAGCAACATCAGTTTCATGGATAAGTAAATACAGCCCTCACACGGAAGGAAGCAACAAAATGTTTAATGAGAACAGAATTGAGACAGAAACACAAGTCAAGAATACACAGATTCCAGCACCTAATGAGCAAAAGCAATGGAAGCACAACCCCCAATCTCAAGCCAGTAAAGCGCCATGAAGGTATGAGAAGACCAAGTGGCCCCTCTGCAAATATCCTCCATTGAAACACCCTTAAAAGCGGCCCAAGAAACAGCCACAGAACGAGTAGAATGCCCTAGAATCGACTGTGAGGGAAACACAGACTGGACATCATAAACCGATAGGATAGCCTCTTTAATCCACCTGCTAAGAGTAGAAAGGGGTGGCTTCAGGCCCTGCCGTGCAACACCGAAGGTGACAAACAGATTGTCCACCTTACAAAAAAGCTCTGCGAGACATATAAATAAGATGTAACAGAGACTCCTCCTCAGAAGTAGGATCAGGAAAGAAAACAGGGAGGACCACCTCCGCGGACCTATGAAAGAAAGAATCCACCTTAGGGACAAAAGTAGGATGAACCCGTAAGACCACTCTATCCTCCAAAATTCTCAAAAACGGAGCAGACTTCAAGAAAGCCTCCAATTTACCAACCCGTCTGGCAGAAGAAATAGCCACCAAAAAACACACTTTCAATGTCAAAAACTTCAAGTCAACAGACTCCAGGGGCTGAAAGGGAACCCCTTACAAGGCCCGTAACACCAACGGAAGATCCCACAAAGGTGGAGACAACACAGGACGAGGGTGTTGTAAGGCCAGAGACTTCAAAAGATGAGCCACCAGGGATTCAATAGTTACAAAAGGGGAACCATGGAAAGGCCGAATAGCCGCCCACTCGGTAGAAAGGGCCAAGCACAAATCAAAACCCTCTTTGAAAAATCCAGAACATGAGCAGTATCTAACTCATCAACAGACCAGCCATGGCACGAACACCAACCAGAAAAATTGGCCCAATGTTTAGCATAACATTTTAAAGTAGAGGGGCGCCCGGACTGTTGAATGAGACCCTCAACCTCTTGCAAACAACCACTCAGAATCAGAGACCTGCTTTCAAGAGCCAAGCCTGAAGACCCATGGACCGGAACACAGGAAGGGGAACCAGAGGACCAAGAAAAGGATGCGGATGAAAAGGCAATGTCCAACCCAGACGTACCGCCATTTCAAAAACAGAGGGAACCACGGGTGGCAACACCAACCCAGTACCACCAGAAGCATCAAGGCCCCTTCCCTCCTGGTCTTCTGCAAAACTGCCGGAATCAGAGGAATGGAGGGAAAGGCATACAACAGACCCAGAGGCCACAGGAAGGTCAGCGCATCCACTCTCCAAGCTTCCCAGCAAGGAATAATCATGCAGAAACAACAGACTTTGGCATTCTCCGGGGATGCAAATAAGCCCACCAGCGGACGACCAAACATCCTCTGCAATCTCCGGAACATCACTTGGGTCAGAGACAATGACGCCATGGAGGGAAAAACTCTGCTCAGACAGTCTGCCACCACATTCTCCGTGCCCGGCAGGTAAATGGCAACCAGGGACGCTAACTTCAACTCTGCCCACGAACGAATGCGGTGACTGAGGCAACTGAGGGACCAAATCCTGAAACCCCCGATTGTTGATGTAGGACATGACAGCCTAGTTGTCCGTCTGGTTCAACCTGTTTCATTTTTTGTTGGCTGTTCCTAGGGGTTCTCATCGAGGTCAAGTGTTGCCGGCTTGCGGCTGCGACGATAAGTCTCCGCAAGACCTGGCACACTTTTTGTTTTTTTGTCCTTTTTATGCCATACCAAGGAAGCTATACTTGAAACCCTGTTTGAAAAAATTGAACTGTATACAATTTCGCCCTGCACAACTTTTCCTACAGCTGCTAAACTGTGAATACACTTTGTTCATATGTAGTTTTTTAAAGTTGGCAGTTAAATTCAGAAACAGTATGGAAGGATAATAATACTGATATATGAATTGTTATTTATATTTGCTGTTAAAGGAATTCTATTTTTAAACGGTCTTCAATGTTTGATATAGTCCAGTACTCTTAACTTTGTGATTTTTAACTGTAATTGAATTCTCTCTTTTAGATGATTATGTGTTTTATTAATTCTAATGTAAATACTTTTATGGTTGTCAAAACGAACAACCGAATAAAGTTTATTTGATTTGACTTGACTAGTTGTCCGTCTGGACTTGAACATGGTGACCTTCCACCAAGTCCGAAAATGCCAAGAGACCTTTCAGCTCTCTGTAGTTAGTTGGAAGAACAGGACATCAGCGTCCTGGACCACTTTCCCTGCACTGATGAATTGTTCAGGGTGGCACCCCAGCCCAGCAGACTGGCATCCATAGTAACCACACGAGACAGGACCACCAGAAACCGACCACCCCTGGAGAGATGCTCCCCGTCCAACCACCACCCCAGATCCTCCTTCACCTGGGCTGACACCGGAACACACTTATTGAAATCCTGACCACACGGGCACCAGTTGGACAAAATATGGTTCACAACAGCATACATATGGCGTCGAGCCCATGGAACCACCAACAAGGAGGCGGACATCAGACCCTGCTCCCTCAACCAAAGTCTCACAAGAGGACAAGGCCTGGACAACAGGGACTGAATCTCTGACATTAGCATCGTTTTCCGGACATGAGGCAGAAACACCATACCCAACAGAGTTATGAAACGAGCCCCAATGTAAGTCAGGTCCCGAGTAGGAACCAGGCAAGACTTCCTCAAATTCACCAGAAACCATGTCTTTCCAGAACCTGGCAAACCTCCTGGACATGATACTCTGCCTTAGAGAAAAAAGAAGCAGAAATCCACAAATCATCCAGGTAAGGAAAACCCTTTATTCCCTGCCCATCTCAAAGCCCACTTGGGGGCCAGAACTTTCGTAAAGACACAAGGAGTGTCAGGTCCGGGTTCATTGGTTCTTGAGTAGTCAAGTACTTTCATTTAGTGCTAGTGTTTATAGTTTGCACCGATCACAAGGCTAGATCAACTCTTGGTTAGTTTAGGTATCACTCATTCGCTGCCGGCGGAATTCAACATGGCCGCCGAATCAGGGCGATTAGCGTTCTAGTGTTTGCAGGCACACGCTCCTCCTCAGCTGTGTTCGTGGCTCTCGTCGAGTTGAGCTACGCACTTCAACTGACGAATTTGTTGGAAACGGGCGCATTCCTTGCCCGTGTTCCATATCTCGAGCGTATTTAGAGTTAGAACTTCGGAATTTTGGTCGTGAGTATAACGACGTCAGCTCATTCTTCTACTGCTCTGCGGTAAGTTATTTTTGAGACTCTTGTAGAGAAGATTTGAGTTCCAGTAAAAGTATCAGAAAAAGAAATAAGATTGCGTCTTTGGCTGAACCATCCTTCAAATTCATTGAAGACTTATCAATCAATCAATGCATTTGTATAGCGCGCTACTCCCCCGGAGGGTCTCAAGGCGCTTGGGGAGGGGGGGTCCGCTACTGCTCGAACAGCCAGGTCTTGAGTTGCTTCCTGAAGGCGAGGTGGTCTTGGGTCAGGCGGAGGTGGGTGGGGAGGGAGTTCCACGACTTGGCGGCCAGATAGGAGAAGGATCTTCCTCCCGTAGTGGCTCTTCGGATGCAGGGGATGGCGGCGAGGGCGTGGCTGGTCGATCAAAGCTGGCGGGTGGGAGCGTAGAAGTTGAGGCGGTCGTTGAGGTATCTTGGGCCTTGGTTGTGTAGAGCTTTGTGTGCGTGGGTGAGGTGTCGGAACATGATTCTCTTGTTGACGGGGAGCCAGTGCAGGCCTCTCAGGTGTCCGGAGATGTGGCTGTGTCTGGGGATGTCCAGGATGAGTCATGCTGAGGCGTTCTGGATCCGCTGGAGTCTTTTCTGGAGTTTTGCAGTGGTTCCGGCGTAGAGGGAGTTGCCGTAGTCCAGTCGGCTGGTGACGAGAGCCTGGGTGACCGTCTTCCTGGTTTCGGTGAGGATCCATCGGAAGATCTTCCGGAGCATGCGTAGGATGTTGAAGCACGAGGACGAGACGGCGTTGACTTGTCAGGTCATCGAGAGGGAGGAGTCCAGGATGAAGCCCAGGTTGTGTGCGTGGTCCGTTGGTTTGGGTGCGGTGCCCAGGGCAGGGGGCCACCAGGAGTCGTCCCAGGCGGAGGGGGATGATCCCAGAATGAGGACTTCCGTCTTGTCTGAGTTCAGTTTCAGGCGGCTGTTCTTCATCCACTCGGCTACGTCTTTCATCCCTTCGTGTAGGTTGGCTCTGGCGGTGGCGGGGTCGTTGGTGAAGGAGAGGATCAGCTGGGTGTCGTCGGCGTAGGAGATGATGTTGAGGTTGTGTTGGCGTGCGATGGCCGCAAGGGGGCTCATGTAGACGTTGAAGAGGGTGGGGCTGAGCGAGGAACCTTGAGGAACGCCGCAGATGACTTCCGTGGCCTCTGATCTGAACGGTGGGAGGTGGACTCTCTGTGTCCTTCCGGCGAGGAAGGAGATGATCCACTCCAGTGCCTTCCCTTGGATTCCGATGTTGCTGAGGCGCTGCACTAGGGTGCGATGGCAGACAGTGTCGAATGCCGCGGAGAGGTCCAGGAGGATGAGGGCCGCTGTTTCTCCGTTGTCGAGCAGGGCTCAGATGTCGTCAGTGGCTGCGATGAGGGCGGTCTCGGTACTGTGGTTGGCCCGGAAGCCAGACTGCGAGGGGTCGAGGGATTCATTCGTCTCGAGGAAGGTGGCCAGCTGCTTGTTGACGGTCTTCTCGATGACTTTGGCAGGAAAACGGGAGGAGCGAGATGGGGCGGTAGTTTTTGAGGTCAGTGGGGTCCGCTGAAGGTTCCTTCAGGAGGGCGCTGAGTTCGGCATGCTTCCAGCTCTCCGGGAAGGTTGCGGTGCTGAATGAGGCATTGATGATGTCCCGTAGATGAGGAGCGATGACGGAGTCGGCCTTGTTGAAGACGTGGTGGGGGCAGGGATCGGATGGAGATCCGGATGGGATGGAGTTCATCGTGCCTATTGTTTCTTCGGTGTTGATCGGAGTCCAGGCGCGGAGGGTGGTGGTGGGGGTCGCTGGTGTGATCGTGGGGTGCGTTGGCTGTGTGCTGAAGCTGTTGTTTATGTCTGCGATCTTGTTGTGGAAGTACGAGGCGAGGGAGTTGCAGAGGTCTTGCGATGGGGTGATGATGTTGTTTCCGGCACTGGGGTTGGAGAGCTCTTTGACGATGTTGAAGAGTTCCTTGCTGTTGTGGGTGTGTTGTCTAGTCGTTCCTTGAATGCTGTTTTCTTGGTGGTGTGGATCAGTTGGTGGTGTTTTAGAGTGGCGAGCTTGAGGGTGGTCATGTTGTCTGGTGTCGGGTCTCTGCGCCAGGCTCTCTCGAGGGCTCGGCAGTTCTTCTTGGATCTCTTGAGTTCGTCGGTGAACCATGGTGCTTTCTTACTGCCGGGTCTGTTGGGCGGGGTCCTCAGTGGGGCGAGGTCGTCTGCCCAGTTGCTGATCCACATCGGGAGGTTGTTGGCGGCATGACTGGGGTTCGCTGAGCTGGCGGGAGGGTCCTGGCTCAGGGATGCGGCGAGCTGGTCGGCGGTGATCTTGTTCCAGCATCTGCGTGCAACCTGTTGCTGGTGGTGGTGGATCGTGTTCTTTCTGAAGCTGAAGTGGACGCAGCTGTGGTCCATCCAGTGCAGTCCGGTGGCGTGGCTGAAGTAGATGTCCTTGCTGGAGGTGAAGACGGGGTCAAGCGTGTGGCCGGCGTAGTACGTGGGGGGGTCACCAGCTGCTTGAGTCCGAGGTTGGCGAGGTTGTCTAGCAGGGTGGTGGTGTTGCGGTCGTTGTTGTTCTCCAGGTGGAAGTTGAGGTCCCCGAGGAGGATGTAGTCAGCGGAGGGGAGGGCGTGCTGGCTGATGAAGTCGGCGATGTCCTCGCTGAATTGTGTGCGTGGTCCCGGGGGTCTGTAGATGAGGGTGCCTCTGAGGGTGGTCTTGGGGTCGGTGTGGATCTGGAAGTGCAGGTGTTCGGCGGCTGTGAGGGTGTTGTCGGAGCTGGTCGTGATGCGGATGGTGTTCCTGTGGATGATTGACACGGTCCCTCCGGGTGATCTTGTATCCGTCCGGTATGGCGATGGCGATGTCTGGCTCTGAGGAGGCGTTCATCCAGGTTTCCGTGAGGAAGGCGACGTCTGGTGATGTTGTGTCGAGCAGGTTCCAGAGCTCCACGGCGTGTCTGTGGACGGAGCGGTTGTTGAGCAGGATGCACTTCAGGTGGTTGCTGCTGGTTCTCGGCTCGGCGGGTGTGAGTGCAGTGCAGGTCCGGATGCAGGAGAACTTGCAGGAGTGGCAGCTGATGGGTCCGTGGGTGCGTCTCGGGGTGGCTCAGTAGCAGCCGTGGGGTTCGGCCGGTGTTGAGTGCGTTGAGGGTGGCGGCGTCGTAGATCTGGTGGGTGGGCTGGCATCTTCGGGGGCCAGGGGTTCTGGCGCTGGGCGCGGGACGGGCGCAGACGGGCTTACCTTTGGCGCGCCTTTGGCGCACAATCGGCGCGCCCGTTGCGCATCAATGCTGCGCGTTTGACACTCTGCCATATGTGGAGAGTGGGGGGGACGAAGCGAGGGAGGAGCAGCTGGGAGGCGGGAGCGGGGCGGCGAATGGGAAGGGCGACAGAGGGAAGGGGGCGGGGCCACAGGGGGACAGCGGCGGGGAGCGGGAGGTGGCGGGAAACGCGGCAGGGGCTGGGCACAACAAGGGGCAACAGGGGACAAAACAGCAAACAAAAGCAGAACAAAATTAACACAGGGTAGAAATACAATGACAAAAATACAAAGACAAAACCGCAAACTAAAGCGGAGCAAAATTAACACAGGGAAAAAAGTACAATACAAGGCAGCGCAAACAGGGCAGAAACAGCAGCAGCGGTCGGGGACCAGGAGCACAGCTGCGGGCAACGGCAGCACTCGGCGGGAACCAGGGGCACAGCTGCGGGCAGCGGCGGCACTCGGCGGGAACGGGGGCAGCCTGGACTCACACACGGAGGAGTGAGCGCGGTGCGTGGGATGACCGGCCCAGAGGGTCAGAGGTCACTGCTCACCACCGTGCGCACTCTGTCCTATATGGTCCAGTGGGAGGGAGGAGCAGCTGGGATGCGGGAGCGGGGCGGCGAATGGGAAGGGCGACAGAGGGAAGGGGGCGGGGCCGCAGGGGGGCAGCGGCGGGGAGTTTTGAAGAAAAGATTGAAAGAGACTTTGAGTAGAGGTATAGCAAGACATATGAAGCAATATTGAACTGTACACTAAGCTCTAGGATACGTACAAGACATATCTGAAGTTTTCCGGAGGAGTCTTTCCACCCTTCATGTATGTGTGATTATATATATATATAATATACTTACCATCTTTAGAGAAGACGTCCTCGATACAACTTCAGCAGTTTCTTTGGTTTTCCTAGAGGATAAGAGAAAAAGATAAGAAGGCACAGAGAATTCCTTAGGGCTGGAAAAAGACACACATCAAGGGTAAAAGGTGTGCATACTGTAATTGTTTGTAAATTTCTTGTAGAAGTTCCAAACCTTGATGACAGCGTCAACGCAAGACAATCTGTACTAGAGAAACAGTTAGCCACTCTGCACACACAGGTATATTCAGGTATATTTAGTAGAATAAGGGTTTTGGGAAAAGTTTAGACTGAGAATAGTTTTCTTGAGCATAATTGTTCCTTTCCAGAAATAGCTAAGAGAAGAAAGAAAAAGACGAAGTCAAAAGAAGAAAGAAGCAGACGTGGTGTGTTTCTCTCTCATTCCAAATCCCCTTTCCCCCCTCTTGGATGCATGAGTCCTTGAGACTTAGGTATCTAGGTAGGGGGTTAGAGGAATAGCATCGGTTCCAGCTTAAAAAAGGAATTCTGATATCAGGCAGCCCAAAAGGCAATATTTTGAACAATCACGGGTTGTATCTAATCAGGAAAAGTTCACCGATCCAATGCACATTACCGCTGAGTCCGCTAGAGCAGGACCCGGCTGGTACAGCATGCACCAGGCAGAAGAATGAAAGGCAAACAAAGAGCACCCCTGTAGTCCACTATAGCAGGACACGGGGAGTGTGTCTGCAGAGGTCGCCCCAGCATGCATTGCACACCGCGATCTCTCAAGGGACCACAGAGTCCGCTATAGCAGGACCGCAATCCCCCCTCACAAGAAACAGCACTCGGAGTAGTGCAGAAACAAAAAAACAGGTTGTGGTTATGGTGTGGTACCCTTTTATAGGATTGGTGGAGGATGATGGGGGCCATATTGGAGGGATAGGGAGAGTAGTAAGCTAACTGAATTTTACATGGAGTTTCTGTGGAAGCATAATGCTCATGTGTGATTAATGTGGCGAGGAAGACGGACGAGGAGGTAATGATTCCTGACCATACTTATCACAGTGGCAGCTTCTGAGTACCCATCTTTCTTTATATGCTCTGTCTGCCACAATGGAGCAGTGAAAGGTGAACGGCCCTAGTCTGATCTGACACACCAGCTGTTTGGATCATAGGGGGAGGCCTGTCTCTTAACATGTGCTTGGAATGGTATCTGAATGTTCATAAATCGTACTATCTTGTCTTATAATAATGTTGTGAGCTGTTCAGTTTCAGACTTTCAGATAAGTTTAATTGTGGGTGGACAGGAAGCACTCCGTTTATGGGGAAATGTATTGCTGACAGCAATAAATGCAATACATGCTTACATCAAGATAATGGAAGACTGGGAAAAAAACATACATTTCTAAGCTGCACCGTGCAGCTTGCATGCAGCTCTTTGACGGCAGCTCGTAGGTCACTGTGCTAGATTAGGATTGTAGTTTATGAACTGCACAGTAGAAAAATAATCTCTGCGACCAAAGCAGTAACCTACTGAGATATGCTCATAAAATGTTGTTCTTTGATATGCATGGTACACTTCTGTGCAGCAGGCATATAACCCTCTGTGCCACCTTAGATGAGTCAAACTACCACTATTAAAAATTCCCATCTCTCTCCAGTAGGTACATGAATCACCAGAGTTAACTTGACACTTTTATTTTTGCCCAAAAACTGCCAAATAAACAAGGAACTTTACCGTCCTTTTAAAACTGCTGCACTGCTACAAAACCAGCTTACACTAACAAAACGGTCTCCCTCCACCCTTGCAGCCTCTTGGGGAAACCCCCGATGCCTGGTACGGCCAGTCAGGCCTTGATTGCACTTTGGTGATTTCCTTTATGTGTGCAACATAATTTCTTCCCAAAATCATGATCCAGCCCGCACTTCCATCGTTTATGAATATAGGAACCCCTCTCTACACAACCCATCCAACATCTGTGGTAGCCACCATGCATTGCTCTCATCCTGGAAGGTGGCCAGGTACCATCTTAACATTACCTTATATGTATCTACTTTGTATTGTGCACAAAAGGAAGATTTAGTTACTCTTTGTCAAATCATAATCTATAAATCTTTCGTTAGTTCTGTTTCAAGGTCTTCTGACCATTTTGTGGTGCAGAATAAATCTTGTAAGAACTGATTTTTTTCGAGGGTTTTTAATACATAGCGATAGCACCTGCTCTTTGTTACCTATTCTGCAGACATATTTTCTTTTTTTCTTTTTTTTATTGTAAGGCTTTATTAGTAGTTGCCAAATGTACATTAAAATCTTTTTACGCCCGGAGGCCAGTTGTCATACACATACTAGTTCAACTTCATTGTTACACAGCTCTTCAGCCGACAACCTTCCGGTCCGGCAGCAATTTATTGACAATTTACGTAAGGCATTTCGGTGATTGGTAAATAATTTGAATCGTCTTACTTTTTATTTTTTATCTAAACACAACTTTGGACTCAATAGGATTAAATAACAATTTGTAACAATATCAATGTGTATTCAATATCTCACGCTAGTGGGTTTCCCCGGACGTCTATTCTGTCCCCTCTTGCCCCTAAGTTCTACAATCGATCAAGCACATTTGTATCCCAGACCCCTTCCCAACCCCTCCCGGCGATCTCAGGTGGATCATTTATCTGTCTCGTCCTCGTCCCCGGAACTATCAATGTCTTCTTCAGGAAGAGGTTCGCACAGGTCCCCCCGATAACTGTTCCAGGGCTGCCATATCTTATTCCATTTGCGAGGGTTGGCTCTTGTTTTGTATACTGCTCGCTCAACTACCATCAGCCTATCCATAGTCCTGCACCACTGAGCTAAAGTCGGTGTTTCTGTCACTCCCCATTTCTGCGCTATATCTCGTTTGGCTACCATAGCCCCCACTATTACCCATTGCTGTCCCTGACGTGTCAGCTCATTCTTCCCCCACACATTCAATAATCACACACGCGGGTCCGGTGTGAGTGATATCTCTAGAGTTTGAGAAATGGTGCGCATAATTTGTCGCCAATATTCAGTGATAAGCGGGCAGTCCCAAAGTGTGTGTAGCAATGTCCCCTCTCCTCCACAGCCCCTTAGACAGTTTGGGTGATCGGCCCTGCGTATTTTGTGTAGGGTAGTTCTGGTGTAATATACCCTGTGCAATATCTTAAATTGCACCAACCGGAAACGGGCCGAAACGCCTGCTTCCTACGGGGATGCCAGTGCGGCGTTCCAATCTGTCTCATCCATATCACCCAGCTCCTCCTCCCACTTCTCCCTTAGTCTAACCAGAGGGTCCGGCAGATTATTCAATGGTTTTCGGTATGTGAGGGACGTGGCGCCCGTTTGCATAAAGTCAGTGAGCAAACGGTCCTCCAACGGGGAAAATTCCGGGACCTTCGATCCTGGCTCAATGGCTGTCATCAATGCATGTTGTATCTGTATATATGGGTAGGTTTCATTGGGACCTAGATCATACTGCTGTTGTAGGTGCGAGAAAGGGACCATTCCATTATTTGTCCATAAGTCTCCTACCGTGGCGATTCCTATGTTGTCCCATTGAGTAAATCCCTTACTATGTCTCAGGCATCCTAGCTGTTTAGTGTCCCACAAAGGTGTAAGTTTCGTTATAACACCTCCCCATTTGAGTCTCGTCTGTGCCCTATGCCATAGGGTCACAGTGTGTTTGGTCGGGCCCACTAGTTTCGTCATAAGACTCTTGTTATACAGCGGGGCCAACAGGCTGTGCGTCCCTAACTGCGCTCTGTCTGCTCGATAGGCCGGGTCATCTTGTGAGGCATGGATCCATTGATTTATCACCTTGAGTTGCGACGCCCAATAAAACAATTGTATATTCGGCAGGGTTATTTCACCGTCGTACCAACCTCGATTGAGTTTTATATGTGCTACCCGAAACAGGCGCTCTCCCCATAGTAGACCTGTCACTACCGCCGTCACTTTCTGGAAATATGAGGGTGGTACTAAACTTGGTGTATTCTCTAATATATATAGGAGACGTGGTAACGCCATCATTTTAAACAGCGCCGCTCGCCCCAGCAGCGTCAGTGGGAGTGCTTTCCAATATCTCACGTCTGCTTGCAGACGAGTGAGTGGCGGTATTACGTTCTGTTCGTAAAATACCGCTGCGTCTCGGGTGACGTGGACTCCCATATATTTAAATGAGGTGTCTGCAATCGTTAATGGGCAGTCACCGGAAAGGTCCGGTGAAGGACCCTTCAATTCATAAATGATCGATTTTGTCCAGTTGATCGTATAGCCAGAGTTTATTCCGTGTGTATTACATATTGCCAGCAACACCGGGATGCCAGTCTCTGGGTCAGACAGGTAAATTAACATGTCATCAGCATAGAGGGAGATCCTATCTTACCAATTGTCCCCCCAATGCACTCCTCTTAATAACGGGGTAGTCCTAATGACAGTGGCTAGTGGTTCTAGGACCAAGGCGAACAATAGGGGGGAGAGCGGGCAACCTTGTCGCGTCCCCCTAGCCAGTGGTATTTCTCGGGAGATGTGGGCATTTGCCGCTACATGTGCAACAGGATTCGTGTATAGAAGTCTTATCCAGGAAATAAACTTAGGGCCGAAACCCATATGTGCTAATACTGCGAAGAGGTACTGCCATTCCATCATGTCAAACGCCATTCTGGCATCTAACGATAATATGACTGCTGGTCCTGTAAGTAAAGGGGCTCGTGCCAGTGCTCCGTGCACACGTCGAAGGTTCAACGCCGTGCTTCTATGGGGCATAAAGCCCGATTGATCCGGATGAATCAGGTGTGAGAGGTGGGGCATCAGCCTGGTAGCTAGTATTTTCGCCAAAATTTTAGCTTCGGCGTTAAGAAGAGAGATCGGGCGGTATGATGTACACTTAGCGGGTGATTTACCCGGTTTCGGAATGGCCACAATGGTTGCTGTCCGTTGATCCAGGGGCAAGGTTCCCTTCACTTGACTGTCCTCTAGCATGGCTAGCAAGGGTCCGCTCAGTGTGTCTGCCATTGTCTGAAACCATTCGATCGGGATCCCGTTGGGGCCCAACGCCTTACCTGTATGGAGCGCATTGATTGCCATCTGTATCTCCTCTACCGGTAGGTCTGCCTCTAACTCGTCTACTGCTTCCTGTGGCAGAGTCGGAGTTCACACAGTCTGGAGCGCCAACATTGCCACCTCTGCTGTGACCTCCACTTCCGGGGTGTACACTCCTTGGAAGTGGTCTGCTAGGATTTCTATTATTTCCGAGGGGCGCGAGCGTAGCACCCCCTCTGAGTCTCTCAAATGTAATATGTTTCTGCAACCTTCCTTCTTTTTATCTAGCCAGGCCAGGAGTTTACTGGCTTTGTCCCCTATATCGTACACTCTGTGTGCTGTCGCAGCTATGTTCTCAACTGTCCGTCGTCTAAGGTGGTCGTCGTGTAGTTGCTGGCAGAGATGAAGTGCGTGAAGTGTATCCTCCGTTGGGCTTGCCATATGGGCCGCGTTTGCTGCTTCAAGTTTTAACTCTAAGTCCAGCAGTTCCCTTTTTTGCATGCGCCCGTGTCCCGCTATTGTCGTAATTGCCTGCCCTCCTAACACTGTTTTATAGGCCTCCCATAGGGTCGTGGGGGATGTTACCAAAGCTGTATTTTCTGTAAAGTAATAACGGGTCGTCATTTTCAATTCCTTCCGGATGTGCAGTACCTTAAGATACTCTGGGTAGATTGGATAGACTCTCTTGCGGGCTCTTTCCGAGCACGACAAGCTCAGTGTTAGAGGAGAGTGATCTGAAATACCCCTGGGCCTAATCTTCATGTCACTTATAGTAAGGTGGCCGTCGCCCAGTGTAAGGAAATAGTCAATACGGGATAGGCTGTTATGAGTTGCAGAATAGTAGGTGTATTGTTGGCCCTCAGGGTTAAGATGTCGCCAGATGTCCAGCAGTCCCTGTGCCTCCATAATTTCGCCGTAGCGGGACGAGCCAGGAGTTTGTGTCCGGACCGGAAATCTATCCTGTGTGTTGTGTGCCACTGCATTAAAGTCTCCCCCTACCACAAGGTCGCCCTCCGGGAGTTCTAACAGGAATTTCCCCAGGTCAGGAAGGGCAGTCGTATGTAGCGCCGGTGGAATATATACTGACACTATGTTAAGTGGTTTCCCTTCCCATTGTCCACAAGCTGCTGCGAAGCGGCCGTGTTCATCAGTTTTGGTGGACTGTAGTATAAATCGCGATGCCTTTCTCATTAAAATGCCCGTCCCACGGGACCCTGAACGAAAGTCTGAATGCACTATCATACGGTAGCCTCGCCTTTCTAGTGCCTTACTGGCTGTGCCCACTAGGTGCGTTTCCTGAAGAAGGATCAGATCATGATTTATTCTTTTGATATCCTGCAAAACCAACCCCCTCTTTATCTTGTCTCCCAGTCCCCGCACATTCCAGGACATCAACTGTAGTGGAGTCACCGGCCCCGAGTGAGGACTCTCATCTAGGGTAGCTGTCTGTATTTCTTGTGCCATTTATTGCCTATAAGGATGGACATGTTTTTCCTTATGCATTGGTGCCGTTGTGCGAGGCGTGTACCCATCTGCGTGTTTATATCGTCTCAACGTATATTATCCTTAAGAGTCAACCAAATGAAACAATTAAAAACACCCTTACCCTGAACTCCCCCCTCCCTGCCCCCCTGCTATACGGACATAGAACCGCCCGCCCCCTCAACTTAGCAGAGTGCTTAACCCATTCCCCACACCAAATACTTGCTCATGGGGGTGAGGATTCTCGGGAGCCGGCAGCCCCTCTTACTCTCCTCGGATGCCCTTGGCCTAGTGTCCTGCAGCAGACCGTCAGGCAGTTCACAAAGTTATGTTTAAGTCATTTGTGGTCACCGGGCGGCTAATGTTCCTTGTTGGCATCGCCGACCATAGTATCTCTGTCCGGCGAGAGATCCTCTTCCGTTCTCTGAGATGTCTGCGAGTCTGAAGGAGCTCCTGTATTTTTGTTCTTATGCGTCCTGTTTGAGCGACGGGGCTGATTGGTCGGTCTCCCGCCCTCCAGCCAGTCTCGTGCTATTTCGGGAGTGTCAAAGAACCAAGTCTTGTTTGCTGCTATCACCCTTAGTCTGGCCGGAAAAATCATTGAGTACGGAATCTCTCGCGTTCTCAGTTCTCTCTTTACCTCCAAGATCGTCCGCGGGCGGCGCGCGACCTCCGCTGTGTAGTCCGGAAAGAAGACCAGTGTGGAGTTGTGGATCTTGACGGGAGGGGACACTCTTGCCACCAGTGAAATAGCATGTCTGTCCCGAAAGTTAAACAGACGGGCAAGGATAGGTCGCGGTGTCGCACCCGGTTTGGGCCTGCCCCCAGTACTCGGTGTGCTCTTTCCACCGAAAAGAAGGTGGATAGTCCTTTAGGCTGGAGCTCTTGTTTAATCAATTCCTCCACATATAGGTCTGTCGCTCTGGTGCCCTCAGATTCCGGTATGCCGAGGATTCTTATGTTGTTTCTTCTTGAGCGCCCTTCCTGATCATCCAGCTTCTCACCTAATGTCTTGTTCTTTACCGACATGCGTTCCATCGCCGTTTGGAGCTCCGGCACATCTTCCACTAGTGACTTTGTAACCACCTCCATTGAGTTCACCTTCTCAGACATTTTGTGAAAGTCCGCCCTAATCATAGTGATTTCCGTAGAAATTGAGCCCACTGTGGCCTGCACCTGTGTCAGTGCCCGCATAATGTCTTCCAGTGTCGTCTTCTGTGTGCTCGCCCCGTCCGCAGTTTTGCCGGCAAGGGTCTTGCCGTCCGCTGGGAAGGAGGAACCCCCTCCACTGGCATATCTATTGATACGGGTTTGTGTAGTGCCTCCTCTCGAGTTCTTACCAGCCATTCTTGCTGTTTTTGCGCCACAGGTTTCTTGTCAAATTTCCCCCGTGCGGCACTTGAATGACGATATGTGTGGGGTCACTGCCCATCTCTCTTATCTCACGGGAAGCTTCACTCTCCCCGTTTCACTTTCAGTCAATGTGCACACACTGGTTTTTCCGCCTCTGTAGTGCTTCACTTAAACTTCGTGTTGTTGGTATCATTGAACGTTTGCCCGATGGGGGCCTTCGTCGTCGCAGTCCTCGATCTTGTGCCCTAAGCAGTCTCAGTTTTATATCCCCTTTTTCAATTGGTCACGTAGTCCTTTCTTGTGGCAACGTTAGCAGGACCTCAAGCCTTTCTCATTGTCTAAGAAGATATGGGGCTCAATTTCCAACAGCAGTCGTAAGTGGAGTTGTAGGGTCCTCTCTTGTATCGCGCGCTGCCTATTTGCAACCTCGTGCATCGCTGATTTAATGGCAAGTCCTCACCACGGCCAAGGTGTAAGGATCTCTGAGTTACTCCAAACTCACGGGCCTTATCTCGGGCTGTTTTTCTTGGTCTTCAGAGCCCGTAGGATCTCTCTTGTGTCCGGTCTCTGCCGCTCCTTACTTCCGATCAGGTTTGAGTACTAGGCCAATGCTATCCGTATTCCGCGGGTCCCGGCAGGTTTTCAATCTACGCAGTTCCCAGGTCCATCCCCGTGTTAGTTGGTGGCAGTTATTTTTTGGCCGTAGTTTCAATCTCCTGATGTCTGCTCGCCGTCGTCCGAGAACGCTATTTAGCGCTGCTTCTTGTTGGGTTGGCCGCGACGTGTTAAGATGGCGGCCCGAGCCTTTGTTCCACCGTGCTTTCGATTTCACATGCCCGCAGTCCAGCTGTCTGTCGCTACGGCGGTGCTTACTTTCTTTCCCTACATTCGCCGATGTCCTTCCAGGCCACTCCGACCATTCGTTTCAGGTGCCGGTCGGGTGTCTGCCTGCTTGAATTGTGGTGGTCAATCGTTTCCGGTGGTTTTCTCCCGGGTCGCCTTTACTTCCGCTCGGATTATCGAATGGGATAGGTCCCGGCTCTTCGCTGCGGTGTAGGCCTCAGAACCGCCTCGGCATAAGTCTTGCCTCCTGTGTCGGACAATGTTCAAAATTGCTGCCCTGGGTTCCGCTCGGTCCTAGGCTTCGGGTCCCTCCGTTAGAGCATCTTTTCTGCACGGATGGATACACTGATATTAGGAGAGGCCGCCCGATCTACGGAGCTCTTCCTTTAGGCTGCCGCCTTGCTCGGCTGCTAGTCCACCCCCCATATTTTCATTTTTGATTTTATCCCTATTAGTCCTCTCTGTGATTGGTGCCTGTTCTGTCCAATGTAGAAGATGAGTTTGGTACCCTTGTATGCCACTAAAGAGCAATATGTATGTGCATATGTACAACTTATCTACTGTGTGCCTTAAACTTCTTGGTGTAAAGAGTAGCACTAAATATACTGCTGTATTGCATTCACCTACAAAGTAGTCATTCATATAAGTCTGTGCTCTAATACCTGATTATAATGTTAGGAATTGCAGTTCTCATCCTCATTTACGCTTGTGCATTTTGCGTTTTTCTGCTTTTACTGAAATTTCATTCTTATGTACTTGTGTATTCATTTATTTATGTTCTGCGTTTATTCTGGACTGGATGACATGGAAATCATGAATGTTCGGTGGCGTTAATTGGTGGTTACACTTTATTCTTTAGAGCAAATACCATTTGGACTCTGAGACTTTTAGATCTCTCTGCTCACATTTCCATTGTGTGGCTTTATGCTGTACCTTGCCTCGATATGGAGAACTTTGACTGAAGTCTCCACTATGCTGACACCTTCCTGCTTTCTATGATTAAACTAGGTTTCCCTAGTTTTTCAACTTTAGTTTAGGATTAGTTTAGGTGACTTTAGATTTATTCATGCATACACGGGAGGGTCAAAACCTGTACACTGATCATCAACTCATACTTCTTGTCTTCTGTATTGCCACAACTGAATTCCTTGTATGCTTTATGCTACTAAAACCTAATTTCATTCGAAGCTGTGGCATACCTGTGGTGATTTTGTGTTGTCATAATATGTTTTTAAAATTTATATATGTTACTTTGGCTCTTCATTTATAATAAAACTCATTTAACTTTATTTATTGATTCCTGATCTTTAATGTGTGGCCAAAATGGTTACACTGTAATTTAAATTGTTTGATGGATGTTAATACCCCCTTTACCTCTCAGGCAACTATGAAAGGTTCATCGCAGGATAAATGGCAAGACAGGTTCAGCACTTCATCAAGTTACTCTATAAAGATATTTGTGGTTATTTGAAAGTTAGTGGCACATCACTCCCTAGTTGTAAGGGCTCATTGATCAAACAAGAAGCCCAAAGTAAAGGGAGGGTTTTCAGTCCATGTGGAATATTCTCTATCTGTCATACTAGTCTCGAAGTCTGGGTCCCTTATAACTGATGCTAAGAGGGATGGATAGCTTATGGTTTGTTTTGTTGGGACTGCTCTATTCCAATGAGTCAAAGTTATTTTTTTTAATGTTAGCATGTGATCTAGGGCCCAATGTACAAAGCCTTTTTGCAAACGTAAGCCTTACGATTCACACAAATGCAGGTTTATGTCTCCAAATGGGGTTTCCTTAATGTAGAAAAGCTTTTTTATGAGTCAAAAAATTCTTTCAGGCCCATAAAAAGGCAAGCCTTTTTCTATCCTTTGCGTATCGCAAAAAAGGGGGCATGAAAATGGTGTCCCTCTCCTAGTTGAGATTTTGAAATGCATGTATCAATGTTTTTTGACCACAACTGTAGTCTCAAACTATTAATAAATTACAACCCCCAAGCTGGGGTGGAAATTAACTTGCAAAGGGGAAGGTGTCCCATTACCATTCGCATTGCAAATTGCGTTCCGAATTGCAATAGCATAGCAATTGGTGTGCAAATTGGACATCTCTGGTTTGCGTTTGAGAAGGATATATCGGGCTCCTAGTTTGCTATGGGTGTGCTGTGGTAGCTGGAGTATGGGTTTCAGGGGAGTTTTACATTCCTCTTCCTCTAGACAGTACCACGGTTTGTCTCTGTGATATGAGAACCAAGTTAGGGCTGACGCCCATTCTGTAGCTAAAACATATTTGGTTATAAAAGGGGCTTCCAAACCTCCTTCATTAGGACATTTAAAAAGTGACAATTTTGAGGATGTTTGATTATCCCACATAAAATGACACACTTCCTATAAAACATTTTTTCATGGTACCAAAGGTCAAACGTATTGGTAGATTCTTAGTTAGATATAATAGTATAAGCATAAAATTAATTTAACTGGGTTTATACTTTCATTTCAGGAGATTTCAAGTTTTCCCATCTATTCATATCCTTAAATAGCTTAGTAGTGGTAGTACATTACTAGTATCTACATTTTGTGAAGTAGGGGTGAGTATTATGCCTCTGTAATTGCTAACTGTTTGCAACCAATCAAACCGTTGCTGTTGATCACTTTTCTACTATTATCCTTTGTAGGAAGGTGCCCTTTTTTGCATGTTTGCCCCCCACTTTTTGCCTGATGTTGATGCTCTTTGACTGAGTGTGCCCTGGGTTCCTGCCAACCAGGTACCCAGGGCCTATGTTCTTTCCCTAAATCTGTATTTTTGCACTCCCAAATTGGCAACTCCCTGGCCACATACAAGTCCCTTGTAAAAGGTACCATGGGTACCAAGGGCACTGCGACCAGCGAAGGCCTCTAAGGGCTGCAATACATGTTGTGTCACCCTTAGAGGGCCTGTACCTTTACACACACACACACACACACACACACGCACACACACACACACACACACTGCCATTGTAGGCTGAGTGTTTTTGGTTCAGAAGAAAGTGAAGAGTCGACATGGCAAACATCCCTGTGTGCCATGCCTACAACCCACTGCCTATGGCTTAGGTCAGCCACCCCTCTAGCTGGGTGCACTATACCACTGGTGAGGTTATAGGTTCATGAGCCCTGCACCCCTACAGTGTCTACGTCCATTCTTGGACTCCATAAAGAGTATATGAACTCCACAGCACCATAATGGCTTTACTAAAAACTGGGAAGTTTGATATCAAACGTCTCAGCACATTAAACCTGCACTGATGCCAGTGTGGAATTTAATAAAAAATGCACTCAGAAGGCATCTGAGAGATGCCCCCTGTAAAACGGCCTGACTCTAGTGTCCTGGCTTTGTGACTGTTCGCCAACTGCCATCACCAGACATGCTTCAGGACCCCTGGGTCGCAAGCCTGTCTCTCCTCGGGTCGTCAAACACAGCACATCCTGGGTAGAGATGCCAAGCCTCATCCCCCAGGAGGGGCAGGGTCCATGAAGGAAAACTCCAAAAGCGTGTCACCTTTGTAAGCTGACCCAGCCCTTTGCTGCTCCCAGTGCCTGACCCCACCGGTTCTGACCCCCACTTTGGGCAGAAGAATCAGCGGGAAAACCAAAATAGGAGGAGTGGTGTGCCTACCTTTGCCAACCCCATCCCACAGGTGGGGGAGGTGAGGGGAAGCACAACTCTCAGTCCCACCATCTTGAAGACAGGGGGACTCAGCCAACCAGAGTGAGGCTTATGCCCCCTCCCCCTGGAGGGTGGCATAATATGGGGTGTACCCACCCAAGGAAGGGACCCATTGGTCCCAACCTTTACCTACCTGAAACACCCCTAAATTTAGTATTTAGGGGCAACCCTGAACCTTGCCTCCTCAGAGAAGAAGAAAAAAGAAGATGGACTGAAGAGACTTGCTTAAGGAAGAAGAGGAGGACACCAACCGACATGGCCCCAGCCCTACCTGTCCCTCCTGACCTCGAGCTGCTCCAGCGGAATCCCAGTGTGTACTGCAGCCAGCAGCCCCCCAGAAGCAGGAGGATCTGCCCTGCCTTCCCCAACCAGACTTTGTTTCCCATGAGCACCGGATTGGCTCACCAACAGACTCTGGCTCCGGCCAATCTGCGAGTCTGCACTACTCTACAACCGACACCCACGGCCCGGGTTCGAGTGGTCCAATACAACGAGGAGGTCTGCCCGGCGATCCTGACCTGAGGTCTGGTGATCCCTGACCTGCCTCAAGTCTCCCGACGATGCTGCAGCCCCTTTCTGGAGGATTCCACCCAGATCACGACCGGAACCGGTAAGGAAAACCTGACGCTAAAAGTCACCCCTGCACCCGATGCCCCACAGCCTTGGGTGGCCGACCCAACAGTGTCCAGGCATCCCACAACATCCCAAATTACCTCTCCAACTGGTGGTCACCTCCAGAAGATCTTCGTGCCAAGCCTGCAGTGTTTGTTCAAACCAGAGAATCCCCATTGAAAGTAACAGGGCACCCGACATATAAACAGCACCCTGCACCCGGTCGCCCTAGTGCCACTGTGGGTGCACCTTGGGTGCTAACTTGAACCCCCCCTTTGCCCTGTGCTTAAGATCAGGAGCTTTGCTCCCTCAACCTTCTGGCCTGCTCGTTAGCAGCCATCAACCAGAGGCCCCCTATACCCTAATGGACAACATTGCGCCTCAGCACTCTTCCCCCAGGTAGCCTAGTGCTGCTGAGGGTGCTCTTGGAGTGCACCCTTGACCCTTTGGGGAACCGTGATATAACCCCAGAAAAGAAAACTCCCCAAACTAAGTACTTACCTTTAAACCGATAACTTCATTTCCTCCCATAGGATTGCTTTGACTACTTTTCTGTGGAGCTGCAAAAATGTATGAAACCTTAAGACAACGTATACTTACAAAAATGATTTACTTACCTTTTATTTAGAAATTGTCCAACTTTGATATCTAGGCATATCACACTGAGTAGAAAAAGTACATTGAAAAGTAATCTAATAAGTAATCATACAGGAACGGCAAAGTAACTGTTTCTGAATAATTGTCCTACCTGTATCTAAACCAATTGCATACAACTGCATTTAATAGTATTATTCCTATAAAGTATTATTTTACTTACCTGCACCAGGCCTGGATTGGTTCTAGAAATAAAATACAACAAAATAATATTTTTATATGAAAGAAATCGGTCAGAGTTCAGTCTATGAGTGTGTGAAATAATTTCTTGCTGGAGTGTGTACAATAAATGCTTAACTCTACCCTTTGATAAAACCTTACTGCTCGCCCACACTACCACAAATAGGGAGTAAGGTATTATCTACTTTAGGCTCTGCCTGCCTTTGAGAATCCACTGAACTGTGTGCATACTACACCTTACTTCGGTATAGTATATACGGAGCTAGCTTCCTACAACTTTCTCCTCACAATTCCCATTCCTTTGGATTTTTTTATAATTAACGTCTCTTTTTGTTGAAATATTTTTTCTCTTCCACCATGGCAGGGAAGAAGTTGTAGGGTTGGGCAGGAAGCATAAGGTTCCATTCTCAAACAATGCTAATTGTATTTGCACTTCCTTAATGTTTAAACTCATAAATACCTAGTAAGCCATCACATTCTAGAGGAATGGTTCCATTGTAATACAAATATTAAGGGTGACAAAGGGCACCACTGTCTTATCCCGTCAAATAGAGTAATTGGACTTAACATCTTGTCTCTTACTTTCAGTTTGGTAAATGGTGAGTGGAACTTAGGAAGTATGAGTGCACATATCTTGGGGTCTAGACCAGTTTAGGTTTAAGGTCTTCATCAAAAACTTACAGTGAATTTGATCACCATTAAATCAAGTGAAAGAAGAACTAACTGATTCATGTATCTTCTGCTTAGAATTGTAACAACCCTACCTGATAGCCTCAATAAAGTGCTTTAGCCTCCCCTGCTAAAAGGAGGGTCTGTTAAGTTTAAATATTTCATTCATTATACACCTGTTCTATGGTATGTTAGGTTAGAAGAGTGCAGCTAAAGTAGGTATCATTCATATTCATACTACGCAGCCCTCTGAGCTATCCCTGCAAAGTGTAAGCTTCAGTTAGCATGTGTGATTTCATTTTGTATTTCGTAATCTGCTTTAGGCTGTGTCTGAGCTAGGCCTCATTATTCGTATTGCCTGCCCCAGCAGAACACTGCTTTCAGATATTATTTCCTTCACTGCTCAAGGTTAGATTCTGACTTACTTATTAATAGGAACAGCACAGCAATTTTTGCATATACGTATCCTTTAAGGGCACGCTGTAGCTGGACCTTCTACTTATGCCCTCCAGGAACAGCACAGCAATTTTTGCATATACGTATCCTTTAAGGGCACACTGTGGCTGGACCTTCTACTTATCCCCTCCAGGAACAGCACGGCAATTTTTGCATGTACGTATCCTTTAAGGGCACGCTGTAGCTGGACCTGCTACATATGCCCTCCAGGAACAGCACAGCAATTTTTGCATATATGCATTTACTTATTAATAGGCCATTCTGCCCTAGTATTCCTATCCTTGTGTGTAACTTTGCTCCCACGTTAGGAGACGCTGAGTCTCAGTACGGCAACCCTAAGAAACTGTTAGTATGTACCCATCTGGCAGGTGGTAGCCCATCCTTCTGTGCATGCATTGTTCATGTTCGGCCTGAACCGTTAACTTTCTACTGTGGACGTGGTTGGGAGTTCTTGGAAGAATGGTTATGCGTTGCAGACTTTTGGGGCGTCAGTCCCCCGGCAGACATCTTAGGGTGCAGGTCAGATTGGACGCCTCTGCAGAGAATTACTAAAATGCTTGTTTGTATTCTCTACTGTCTAACCAACTCTTCATTACTTGGGAAGGCATAGCAGGTGATTTTCATTAACCCAGGTGACCCTTTCGAGTCACTTCCTTCACCTGTGAAAGTCCCGGGGCGATTGACGATCAAGCGACCCTCAGACAGGCATAGCCCCGGAAGGAACCCAGGGCCACAAGGTGCTTTTGAAGTGTTGATGATCAATGTGTCCTGCAATTCATACTAATTCTCGCAGTTAGCTGCATTTTTTATTGACACGCGAGCTGAGTGATCCACCGCCAAGGGCTGCAGGCAACTTTTCAAAAACTTTCACGCAGGAGAGGTAGGAGGATGGTAACACCGTCCATCCACCGCCCGCTTGGTGAGACTGCCCAGGTGCCTTGTTTAAGGCTTCCCCTCTGGGAGTCAGACTGCACCGCTGGAAGGCCCCCTTCCTAAGGCCATTTTCAGCCCTGAGGACCCCATCCCCTGGAGCTTTGCCTCTTTAAAAAAAATATATCTATATTTTATGGGGGCCATGTGACCCCCCTTCCCTGGGCGATGTTTGGCCCCGGGAACCACATCTCCCGGGGCCTGGCCTCATGTTGTGGACCGATGAGGAGCCCCAATGCCCCGCCATCCCTGCCAGCTCCCTGCCTCCTGCGGGAGCCGCTATTGCTTTTGGGCAAAGGGAGCTGCTAACATGCAGCTCCCTTATGCCTAAAGCGGAGTGGAGTGGTGTGGCTCACTGGTTAGAGGCGGCAGACCCGGAAGCAGAGGTCGGCCCGGGACCAGGGTTCGATTCGCGACGCGGCAGGGTCTTGGGCCATGGTCAGCGGACTCGATAATTCTCGCCTCGGTGCCTACTCCAACCATGGGTCCCACTCAGCAACTCTGGGCAGTAGCTTGCTTAATCTCTACTAATGGCCCCATCAGCGCCGGGGATGCTTGTCTTCATCTTGGAGATGCCCAGGAGGGACCATCTCACAGGAAAAGCCAGGATGGGTTCCCCAGCGGTATACAGCGCCGGGACGCCCCTTTGCTGGGGCAGCTGTGCGCTTTACAAGTATATGACATTTAACATTTAAAGTAATTCTGCTTTGCTTCATTGTTCAAAGAAAGGGGGGGTTTTGTTAGTAAGAACTGAGATGTTAGCCTACGTAATTTCGTACAGTGATGAATACTGTATTACATGTATCCTCAGTAGGTATTTTTCAAAATCTTTTTGGAAAGTTACATTAGTGAGCTGGGTGTATCCCAAAAATAGTTTAGACCTAGTTTACAGAACCATAGGCGCACATGTCTACCCCACTACAGTGTTGTTTGCTCGTCTAATCTTAAAATATCAATTAGCTACTCTTTATAATGTATAAGTTCTTCTGTGGTCCACAAATGGAGCCAGGATAACAGAGGTCTCAGTATGGCCTGGTGGTCTATGCGTTTTATATTAGGGTCCTGAATAATAGGAATCATGGGTGTGCGTACAGGCAGACGTAATAAAATCCTTAAGAACTTGTTTTCCTCCCCTGAAAACATATTCAGTCTAGCTACCCCCCAGAGCTCTGCCACTATATAATGTTGCAGATTTTGCCCATATTTGTAGACCTCGAGGGCCAGAGACACTGCCTTGGGACACTACTCTGGTGTTTTTTCAATATTGGCATGGAATTTTGAAGCAAGATAGCCTTGCTTTTATGTAGATGTGGATAACATGTTAATTTAGTGTCTAGTGTAATACCAAGGTAATTGAAGTTGGAAACATATTCTAACTTTTGGTTTTGTATACATATATATTCACTGAAAAAACCATAGGTTTGACACCAGTTATAGTTAGCTGGATATTTTACTGACATAAAATCACTGAAATTCCCACGTTATAGTTAGTTGGACTCACTATAACTTGCGCGCCTGCAATGCACTGCTGATGACGTCACATATTACATCACTCATGACATGGTCAGTGACATCACTCATAACATCACTGATGACACCATCCAGTGAATGTGTGTCTTTCTGAAAAATAAATATGTTTTATATATGTATATATAAAGGTCGATGGAAGAATAAATGTTTAAATAAGTGTCTTAATGGATGTTTATTTTTTTTAAATAAAAAATATTTTATGTCAGTAAAATATCCAGCTAACTATAACTGGTGTCAAACCTATGGTTTTTTCAGTGAATTTAATAGGTTTTTTAAAGGCTAATTCCTAACTATAACTGGTGTGAAACCTATAGTTTTTTCAGTGAATTTCAAAGGTTTTTTAATAGCAAATCTCTATAGGTATGAAATGTAATATTTTTTATAAGGAATTTTATATTGTATAATTATGTAATCATTTTTTTTAATTTGTATTTTTTTATTTTTTTGCCCCGGAGCGCTCCTGGTGCGCGTACAGATGCGCTCACCGATAAGCGCAGTGCTTCGGCCCGCCCCGGGGCACGTACCGTTGTGCGTCCCGTTAGCGCTATTCCCGCGAACGAAAACAACATTGTGATGTATCGCGTAGCCGTGTGATGCGTAAGCGCAACTGAAAGCACCCGAGCGCATACAATCGCGCAACGTAAGCGCCCCCGGGCATGCACAGGGGCGCGTAGTGTAAGCGCGTCGGTCATGTGACCTGAAAATAACACTTTTGATTGGTTCAGAACACTTTTAGTTTCCAAATGATGAGAAAGCCCAGGCCATGAGACCTGAAAATAACACTTTTGATTGGTTCACAACAGCTTTGTTTTCCAAATGATGAAAGACCCCACCTTTTTCCCTCATTTTCACTTTGTTGTTTGAGTGAAGAAGACCTGCATTCATTCTGTGAGAAATGGCTTCACTAGTAGCAGCTGCAGGTGCATCTGCACCACCCCCACCTCCACCACCACCACAAGGACCACCACAAGACCACATTGGTGGTCAAGAAGAAGAGGAGGATGGAGAGGAGCAGGAGGAGATACAATTTCTGCCTGAGGACAATCCCCCATACAGACCCAAGGAACATTTTATTTGGGAGTTTTACAAGATGCCAAGGGGTGCAAAAAAAGTGAATGCAGCTAAGGTGACTTGCCTCATCTGTCACGAACAACTGTCAAGAGGGAACCCAAACAAGAAGTACTATTTTGGGAACCACACTATGATTATGCATATGCAGAGGAAGCACCCAAACAATTATTCGGCAGCAGAGGTCAGGGAACTGACCAAGAACCCTCCCCATCCTTCTTCTTCAAGCACCTCCAATCAACCCACTCCATCGGGTGCAGAGGCTAGGGAGATGGTCCCTAATGTACAAACCAGGTTTGCAAAATTTAAATTTGTTTGCATATATTGCAACAAAACAATTTCATATGGTGAGCAAAGCATCACTTTACTCAATTGAGCTGCAGACAACCATCACTGCAGCATGCAACTTTAATTTTTTTTCTATTTTTTTGCTCCAGTTGAGCTGTTTGCAATTCCCTGTGTTTTGTTTGACCCCAGAAAAACTACAAAAAATATAAAATAGTTCAGAAAAGCCAAAAAAATAAAAAATGTTCAAAAAAAATAAAAAAAATATAAAACAACAAAAAGAATAAAAAAACAGTTCTTTTCAGAACTACCTCCAATTTATATAAAAATGCTACATTTTTAAAAAACTGTCTTTCTTTTTTTCTCCAGCGTACACGTACAGGTATGTGTACCGGTACGTGCACCGGGGCTCTCAGGGGCTTTAAAAAATGAATGGTGGGTGGCTCCCCACCCCCTGCCGGGCCCCGGGGACTGCCACCCCCACGGGGCTTTATTTTTTTTAGAAAACCCTGTGTTGGGGGTACAAGCCCCCCCACACGCCCCGGGGACCACCACCTCCCCAGGGCACTACAGATTCAAATTAGGGAATCCGTGAAAGACCTCCACCACCCCCGGGGCTTTGTAAAATATGGGAGGGGGCCACGTGGCCCCCTCCTGGAGCTTTGTTGAGGCCCTGGGGACCACCACCCCCCAGGGCTAGCTCCTGCAGTATCCCGGGGTGCCCACCCCTGGGACATTGTAATTTACAATTACAGGGCGGGAGCCTCAGAGCTCCCACCCTGTCAATGCAAACTGCTTTGCTATTTGGAAGAGAGAGCAGGAAACCTGCTCTCTCTTCCAAATAGCAAAGCAGATTTCTTTTCCACAGGGGGAGCAGCATGTTAGCTGCTCCCCATGTGGAAAAGCAATGCCGGCTCCCTCAGGACGCGGGGAGCCGGCTGGGACCGTGGGGGGTCCCCAATCCCCCCTCAACGGAGAGGGCCAGTCCCGGGGGATGGGGTCCCCGGGGCTATTAATGGCCTGGGAGTTGGGTAAACAATCCCCCTTCATTCCAGAGGGCCCCTGGGGGCTAAGTATCCCACCAGGTGCTTCCAGTAAGCGCAACTGCGCTGCGTTGCAGAGAGGTGGCCCAGGCCGTGCCCCTTTTTACACCTCACTGCAACGCAGCTCTGTGGCGCTTACTGGAGGTACCTAGTGGGCTACTTGGACCCCAGGGACCCTCAGGATTCAAGGGGACTTAATATCCCAAATTATAGGAAAGTGGCTCTATATATAGTGGACCAAAGTAATATCAGCCGAACTCCGAATTCCGATTTACTCACCTGTTATCAGGAGAGACCTTAGTGTTGCATCTTTGAGCCCGGTACTGATCCTGAAAAGTAATTCTAACCGTACTTACCAGTAACTTGAATTTCCTTCCATAGGCTAACATTGACTGGTTTCACTTGGAAATTCTTCCAAGTGTGGAGTTTTGTAACTATAAAATATTCACCTAAAATCATCCGAACAATGAATTCCGATTTACTCACCTGTTATCAGGAGAGAACCCAGTGCTGCATGTTTTAGCCCAGCACTGACCCTGAAAAGTCATTCTAACAGTCCTTACCAGTAACTTGTATTTCCTTCCTTAGGAATCAATTGTCTGGTTTTCAACAGAAAAGTTTCTAAGGGTCGATTTTCACAAACTACAAATATTCCTTAAAAGTCGCCTGTATGACTTAAACGCATTCTTTCAACTGTTTACAGGAGATGCACCAGTGCTGGATCCAGGATCCACCTCGGAGTAAGAAAAAGTAGCGATAACACTACTTACCTGCTAAGTGAATTTCCTCCCGTAGGGTAACATTGGTGATTCTATGTGAAAAAGTTTTGTGTCAACTTTTAAAATACAATAATATACCTTAAAAATCACTACTGTAATCAAAACGCTTTTACTCAACTGTTTCCAGGAGATGTCCCAGGACTGAAACTAGGATCCATTAATGTGGTTAGAAAAGTAATCCATAAAGTAACTAATTGCATTTAACTAGAAATCCCATTGAGCTCAATGTTGCATTGTGTTTGAAATTGTGCTGCCCATTGCAACAACTTTAACTATTGTACCTAAAAGTCTGTTGCCTATTTGCAAAGTAGTTAAACTAAAGTAATTCATTCTGAGAAAGTATATTTTGTAATGTAATGTATAATGTAATTATAATGTAACAAAAACAAATCTAAAAATAAATAGTTTAAAAAATGTAGTATATCAGTATAAAAAATAAACAAATATAACTATTAAAACATTTCAACCTTGTCATTTACTAAACCTTTGAAATTCACTGAAAAAAAAATAGGTTTCAGACATGTTTTAGTTAGGAATTAGCATTTAAAAAACCTTCGAAATTCACTGAAAAAACCATAGGTTTCAGACATGTTATAATAAGGAGTTAGCATTTAAAAAACCTTAGAACTTCACTGAAAAAAACATAGGTTTTAGGGGTGTTATAGTTAGCTGGACATTTCACTCGTACAAAACCATTGAAATTCCTCCGTTATAGTCAGTTCTGCTAACTATAACTCGCGCGCCCGCAATCCACTGCTGATGATGTCACATATTACATCATTCATGACATGGTCAGTGACATCACTAATGACATCACTGATGACATCTCAAATGACATCACAGATGATATCACTGATGACATAATCCAAGTGACAATCAGATAGCCCGCATCATAAACTAGCATAACCTTTCATCACTCACTGTAAAATACAGAGTACCATATTTGAATCCATTGACACACCAATACAAGTTTCTAAAAACCCACTCAGTGATTCCTAGATCTAGACACACATCTAATCACTTACCTATAGATTCACTCATACATGCTGTCAATGATCAATAGAACACAATCAAATATACTTATACACCTATATCAACATTACACACCAGCACACATCCTATTCACTTATGCAGTCATCCTACTAACTTATGCAAACAATGGATCATACTTATATTTAGTCAGCTACACAGTTATACAAACACCACTTCCTTTATTCATATAGATAGTAACTCATACTTAGCGTGTTATAAAATCACTATTACAAGTACACAGTTATCCAAAAAGTCACTCATACCATGTAGTGTAGTTCCTATTTTCCCTATAGGCCCTGCGCATTGGAATAACATAAACAGCAGTGTAGACGTAGGACTGTGGTCTTCTAGGTCTCTACTGACTATGTTAGACTTAATTTAGGTTTGCGCCAGCTAGCTCAGAGGTCACTGGAAACTTTCTTGACTGAATAGGAAGTGATCAGCTTCCCTGGCTCAGACAAGAAGGGATTCAGCTTCCGACAACCGCATAAACATGACAACTTTGCTTCCCAGAATAAGAGTAAATCTCTAGAGTCGTGTGAAAACAATAGACAATTATTTCACTCAGTCAGACGTGCGTTCTTAGTTTCACCAGAGTGCAGAGAAGAGAGAGACGGACGTTTTCAATAAAGGGTATGATTTATTGAACAGTCTTCCTTCTCATGCAAGAGAAATGGATTGCCACAATTGCAATACTTAATATAAAGTAAATTACGTACAGTAAAAGGAGAATTATGAAATAATACTGTAAAAGCATTGATATGGTTTCTTAGCCATAAGATAGTTAAAATATATATAATATATACATTCATATATACATTGGCTAACGACCTCAACTGGTGCTTCTAACTACGCCTACCCCGGTGTACCTGACCTAAGCCTAATACGTGGGAGGGAGTAAGTAAGTAGCAGTTTAAGTTAAGTTGGTTTTGCCAAGAGTCTGATCCAAGAATTCTCTCTAAGGGTTTAGTCAGCACCGTACCTTTGGAATAGAATGTAGGAGGTCTGGTATCGTCCTCTCAGGACCCGATATCCCAGTCACCCGCAAGGGTAGGCTGGAAACGCCGGAGCTGGATTTTCTCGGCAGGAGAAAAGACTGCGTCTTTCTCAGCGCGTCAAAGAGGAGGGGCAGCGTCCATGTGTTTCTTGCGCCTGCTGGGCTCTCTGCAAGGGGACAGATGTTCTGCTCCAGAATTAACCACCGTGTGTTTGCTTAAGGCAGCATTGGCATATTTATACCTGAAAGGTGCCAGGTTTGACGTAAGGTTGGACATAAGACGTCAAAAAAGATGTCACTAAGAACTGGTCGTTCTTACAGTGCTCGCAGGAGTTCTATTACAAATCAAAACAAAGCAAGCGGGGCTTTCCCAGGTTGCTGGGGGTTTGGTGTGTCGAAAGAACTCGGTGTGCTCTCTAGGAATCTAAGGAAGTAGCTTCTGCTGTGTCATGGACTGCAGAGGCGAGTTACTGAAATATGGCTCTGATTATTATGCCATTATAGGGATATTTATTGATTATAGCCGTATAGGGGCATAAGGTCACAATATTGATCGGGTTCCTAGATAAAACACATCATCCACTCCACAGTTTTATGTCCATTAATTACTAAAAACGTAAGCAATAAAGATGCATGTGTATTCCAACCCACCCCACAATACATTTTGCATTCGAAATGGTGTACACGAAATATATGAAAATGATAATAGGTACTGTTTTAAGCAGTATGGTCATTCAGAAAAATTGCTTATGTATATCAACTGAACGATTTGCTAAAAATTACACATGAAATGTTCCTCAATACAGAAAAGAAGGGCGAGACTATTTCATTACATATAAATACAGTTGCTGTAAAATGTGCTAGAGGCTGAGGTAATATTTTGTCTCTAGATCTACTAACACTAGAAGCTCTGTTCTTTATGAATAGTTCTACTTTAAGCAAAGTATGTGTGCCAGAAAAAAGGTAAATATTTTGGAATTTTTGGAAAAAATAATTTCGTGATGAGCGGGGAAAAAATAGTTCCAAACGTTTTTCAGTAGCTCTTGTTTATCAAAGCCGAAGGCCGAATTCAGAGTTCATGGGAACGCTGTGTGCCGGATTGTTTTCCAAAAAGTTATTGTTTCTGTTCAGGGGAGAACATCATTTCAGACAGACTCACAAAAAATTGGTCTACGTATTCAGGTGACAGTTCGACGAAGTTTGATAATGCTGTAACCTGGCAGTCGTGAGAATGATTGCTAGCATCGATTTCAGGATCAGCAATGCTCACAGAGGGTCATACCTGGGTGATGCTGATTGTAGTGCAAGACAGGTGTCTAACACACATTCTTCTTCGCATAGCATACATCGAAGCACAGGTAAGATGCAGGTCTGCCATATTGGTCTGAATGAAAGAAACCAGGTCATATTCAGATCTCTAAGCCGGGCTAATCCAAGGACTTTAGTTATGCGGTCCCGATAGCGTATAGCTAGGATCGTTTCTTCCATTGTCGCTGGAGTCATGTCTGCGTTTTGGCTTGCCATATCGGAGCAGAAGGGTCAAAAATAAAATCCCTGCTACGAGTCCCAAAAGTAGTGGTAGGCCGCCAAAGACCGAATGGACAAAATTGGGAAAGATGCCCAGGACTTCTTCGAAGGGTGTTAACAGTCCCGAAAAAATTGTCTTAAATGCATACGAGATACCACTGGCATCTGACATATTTAGGATTTGGCTTAACATTTCCACGAAATGCACGGGACAATTTGTTGATAAAAGTGTATGTATCTCTGCAGTTGTCCTTGCAACTTGGAGATCATACGTCTCTTTTGATGACGTGATGGGCACTGTTGTCTGTAAAAGCACAGACTTCATTCTGCTTAAAGTATCAATTCGTATAGAAGAGATATTCAACGGAGGCCAAATCGGAGCCTCTGAGTCTCCAGGGCCATTTGGATACAATGCTTGCATACAGCAAGTGACCATGGAACTGACGCTTAAGAGATATGCTTTCCCTGGCACCAAGCCACAATAGCTGTGGTCCGTTATTAGAACGTAACTCCCGTTAGAAAGTTGTCTAAAGAATGGCTCTATCTGTGTTGCAGGTGTGCTGTTCTGGTGGCATGAAAGGTTATTTGAAGTCCCCTCACAGGCCCCATGCAAGTTAATACCTTGGCACAGAAGTATACCGCTTAGTGATTGTTTACACTCATTACCACTAAGAAATAGATTTTTGTTATTGTCACTATAACATGTGTGTGTATAAGGTAATTTCCATGATGACTTAATGTATCCTTTACCCAACCTTTCATACTGGCCTGCTGGTATATACTCATGGCAATTTTTAAATTGAAAGTTGTTATCGGAATTGTGATTATTCCGTGTATTATCCATTCAATGACAGGTCTTTCTGACATTGTCAATGGTAATCTCTCAATTTTTTCAATGCTCAGGATTGTATCGTCTGCTCCTTTCTGTGCCAAACTGATTTGTTTATCAGTAAGGTTAAAGATAGAAAACAATGACGTTGTGTTGATTAAATGCCATGGCACATAGCCTGAACGCAGGTTTTGCAACGTCCAGCCTAGCTGTACAATAGAACGTAATTGGGACTGGCCAGGTTGTAACATTAGCAAGTCCTGGTCTATTATATCGATAGCAGATGATACAATACTGTCCAGTGAATATATTATGGAGGACAGAGTCATTAACCCATTGTCCACAACAGAAAGTGATTTTTCCAAATTAATACGATCAATTTCTCGTATTTTCTCTGCTGTCTCAATTTGAGTCACTTTCCATGCCTCGTTGTAAGCAGCGTATATACTGGCCGCTATGAAACGTTTTTGACGCTGTTTGCCTGATCCCATTATGAAATTGCGCAAGTCAGCACCATCTTTAAGTAAAGATAAGTGTTGCTTAATTTCTGCCAGTGTGGATGTTTGTAGCCATTCAAGGCATAGTTTCCCTACACTGTATGTTGTTACTATCCCTGGATGTTGTCTCTGGGAGTATCTAGGGTCTGGTCTGGTCATTTTTAACCCCTGTATTTTGTTCAGGAATCTGTCTTGACAGTTATTTGTGTCTGTAGGCCAGATTAACCACTTTTTCCAATCAGGATGTGTTCTGTTTTCATGTAAAACCTGGGATACGTCTACCTCAATATCTGTGGTTGCATTATCAGGTATTGGCTTTGGAATAGACGGTTTGTTAAGGTCTTTAATCTTGGCTAGGCCAAGACAGGTTGAATTGTGTCATTCAAGAACATTATTTGTTCTGAGATCATGCAGGCTCGAAATAATGCTGCTAGGCCTTGCACCTGCCAATCTTTTGCACCCCAGATGGTTTTTGTTTCAATGATGTTTTTCCAGAATTCAAAACCAAATGTAATCATTTTTTCATAAAATGCTTCTGAATATATCAATTTAGTATTTGTCAGCATGGTTTTTGTCCCTGTTTTATCTAACAGTTTATAATAAAATGTTTCTGCATCACTTTAGTTAAACCCTGGGAAGTATTGGAATTTCTCATAGAATGTTTTTGAACTGCTTTTAGGTGGAGTAGCACAATGTTCCCATTGGTTATATTTAAAAATATTTCTAGGTTGAGCAGATTTATGCAAATAGTGGTCTGCATAATGGGGTAAAACAATACATCTGTTCATAATTCGATGAACCTTGAAAATAATCATGTTCTGTAAATTTTGCTGACAAAACTAAATCGAACATCATATTATTTATGCTTTCAAAGTCCCAATCATCAGAGAATGTACTTGGTTTTATGAAGTCACTTAATGAAACCTTAAACTGATGAGGATATTTTAAGAGTTCGACCAGTCCATATATTTTATAATCTGTTTTGTCCCAAACTACCCCGCCGGGTATTGGAATGGCTGTGACATTCACTGATGATAGTTCTCTTTTCTTGATGTGAGATGACTTGTGTGGCTTCAGAACTAAGTTGATGTTCTGACTTGCTGTGTCCATTGTACTGTAATAAATTTTCCTAAAATTAAAACTAAAATTAGGCATAGTAGGAGTATAAGTACCCCTGATACAATCCAATGTTCAATTAACGGTGCATTTAGATATGCTTCTTTGAGTTGATGAAAGAGTTCTGTTGCTTTGTCTTTAAAAGATTTTGTTTTTGGCGTTTCTTCTTGTTCACTTGGATCTTCAGAAAAGTTATCGAAATTGATAAAGTAGTCAGATGCAGTTCTGTCAATTGTTGGAATTGCCTTTTCAATTTGCCTTTCATTAGCACATTCTGGAGCTACATCATTGTAGACTGGTGTTTCTTGACAAACTGTTTCAATTTGGCTTTTAAGAGGCACAATTCCATGGCATTGTTGCATAGTCCTTTTTTTGTTCACTGTAGGTTTATCAAATGTGATTAGTCTTTCAGTTTGAACCTCTTGGATACTAGCAAATTTGGGTATTCTGTTATTTCTTGGGAGTCCACTGGGCCTACTACTTATTATTGGCCACATGATTGTGGTTTTACCAGGTCGATTGATACAACTCGGTTCTCCTTTTTACCAGCAAGGGGCGGTAGTACCACTGATCTTGTTCCGTTGATTGCTAAGACAGGTACCGCTTTTCTGTAAGAAGGCCCAAATTCCTTCTTAACCGCTATTTTCTCTCTGACCAGATTCCCAATCTTTGGAATCCAGACAGGTCTTGCTGGGACAGGTGGTGTGTCTTCAGTCGTTGTTGGCTGTTGTTTTAACTTTATGTTGCTCAGGGCTTTTCTTGTTTCATTTAAGTCCTGTAAAACAGCCAAACGATCTTTGATGTCAAAGCATTTTTTCTTATCTTTTACCACTGAAGCATGACTATCTAAGTCCTGAACATACATTCTAGTTCCGAACAATAGTTCGTACGGGCTGAAACCTTTTAGAGAATTTCTTGGCAAGTTATTAAGACTACGTTGGACACTTGTTAAATGCTGGACCCACCCATCACCCGAACCTAATACCTTTGCCGTTATAGATTGCTTTATGTCTCGGTTTTTTCTTTCCACAACCCCTTTTCCCTCAGGATGGAAGGGACAAGAGAACCGCAACCCAATGCCCATGCTGGTCATGGCCTCCTTATAAGCTCGAGAGCTAAAAGCAGGACCCTGGTCAGAATGAAGCATGGCAATTACGTATGTGCCGATAAAGACTCGCAAATCTTTTATAACAGTTCTGGCATCAGCCGAGCGCTGGGGCCACATCCATATGAATCTTATGCAGGAGTCCACTGCGACCATAATATATTTATAGTTGCCATCCCTTTGTAAGGGACCACAGTGGTCCAGGTAAACATATGCTAATGGTTTATCTGAGATGAGAAGGGGTGTCTGCGCTGGTCGTTTCACTGTTGATACTTTCATTTTTTGGCATATTTCCCATTCCAGCACATATTTCTTAGTTTGTATTCTCATGCGCGGCCACCAATATCTCTGTTTTAATAATGATATTGTGGCGGAAACGCCAGTGTGTGCAGAAGAAAGCCCTTCGTGTGCCGCTGTAATTAGTCCTAACCTGTGTTCCATGTTTGGAATTACTCTATCCCCCACTCCAGGGATTCGAGCAAAAGGAACATTATTCGTACCTGTTAAATATGAGTACTTTTCTGGAAAGCCTTTTGGGAGTGTTTTTCTATCATCTTTTACTGACGCACTGACAGCTTGTAGTATATCGCTGTCTATTTTTGTTTTTGACCGGGTGATAGCAGCTACGGAAGCCGTTTGCACAGCTGCCTTCGCGGCTTTGTCAGCCAATGAATTCCCTGCAACGTGAACGCCATCACGTTGATGACTCAGAGTGTGTATCACATGAGTCTTTTGTAGTTCCTTCTGTAAAAGAACTACTTGTTCCCAAGCATTTTATGCTTGATTGTGCCACCTTTTGCATCTTTGAACCCGTTTTCAACCCAATTCTGCAAGTATTCATTATAAGATTGAACGCAATAATATGAATCGCACACTATAAGTGTGGTGAATTCGCGATCAGTATTTTTAAGCGCCATTTTAAATGCTAGTAGTTCAGCTCGCTGAGCTGTACAATCTCCTAGAGTTTGCGTTTTAGTGACCAGTGGTCTAAATTTTCCTTTGTGCCAACGACCTTTAACAATCGCGCACACAGCACTGTAAGCACAACCCCCAACTGTGGGTTGTGCTGATCCGTCTGTATATATGATACTTCCGTATTGTTCTAGAGGCAGGATTTCAATTGGCAGAGGACATTCATATTCATATTGTAAAAATTCCTGTGTCTTTAGGTTAGGATCAAATTCATATACTACGTCTGTTGCAGCAAGAGAATTAACCCATTGGATCCATCTTAGATGCAGAGCTTTAGCATTTGGAATGCTCGCTTTAGTTACCGCTTCTAAAGCAGGTATAGGTGTAACGATTATTATTCGCTTACCTTGTGCTAGGGCCCTTTCTTTTGCTACGGCAGTCTGAACCGCATTTAGAATTTTTTCCATTGAACTGAATTTTATTTCAGCTTTTGTATACAAATGTGATTTGTAAGCTATAGGTACCGTTTCTCCCTCATTAGAGGTCAGGTCAGTGAATCCGCATCTTCCTGGGATGACCCGGATTTCAAGGTTGCGTGTATTGTCACGTGTTTCTAATTTTGTTTTAGCTAACATGTCTGTTTGCAGTGATCTCAAAATTTCTGTGTGTTTTTGAGTCCAGTTGATTGGTTTAAAATCAGGTTTTAATAATTCGTAGAGAGGTTTAATCCTCTCTGCATAGTTTAGAATGTAAGTTCTTCTGAAATTCAGAAAGCCTAGAATCGATTGTAAGTTCTTCAGCATTTTCGGTGCTTGGAGTTCAGCGCACATCTCTAAGAAGTTATCTGCTAGGCTTTTGCCTTCACTTGATAATTCGTATCCTAAAAATAAGACAGTTCGATGGGCAATTCGTGACTTTTTAAAGTTGAATTTGTAACCCTCTGCTGCGAACCCAAGTATTATGGTGTTCGCTCTTTTCAAGTGAGTATCCTAGTGGTCGTCTGTGAGATAGATGTCATCGACATAAGATAATGCCTCATCATCATACATTTGTAGTAACTCTGTTACTCTGGCTGAGAATAGTCCTGGGCTGTTCTTGAATCCCTGTGTGAGCCTACAGAAATTTTTCTGTGACCCCATTATTGAGAAAGCGGTCAAGTACCTGCTTTCTGGTGCAATATTTTGACAAAAGAACCCATTAGAAATGTCTAGTGTTGTTTTGTATTTTTTGTGAACTATGTTATTCATTAGTGCCGCACTGTGCGAATTTTGTACAGCAAATGTTTTGCAACATGAGTTAAGGTGTCTGTAGTCTAATACTAGACAATATGAATCATCTGGTTTGGAGACAGAAAACAAAGGATTGTTCATTTGAGAGGTGCATGTTTCAATCACCCATTGGTATTCAAGTTGATCTTAAATCTCCCTGACCTGTTTTTTAGCTTCTTGCTCAATTGGGTACTGCCTTTGTGCAGTTGGTTGACATCTTAACTGGATTTTGTGAGGAGGAGAGTCCTCATCCCATCCTACATGATTTTTATATAATGCAGGTGCTTGAGCTACTGCCCATTTCCTTGTATATATAGATTTAGTGTGAATTGGAATATGATTTGAGAAGGCAGGCATAATCATTTCTTCGCCATGAGGGCACTCCCTGACAAACTCTGGTGGCCAGTCTTTTTCAGCTAATAAGATGTCATAGCCTTTTGAGAGGTTATCCCAAAACAGACCCCTTATTTTCCTAGTCTTATCTCCCTCTATACGCAGTGTTATTTTGTATATCTTATGAGGTTCGCTAACTCTGGTATCTGCAGTTTCCACTTGAATGTATTCATTCGTGTCCACTGTCTCCAGATGATTCATCAGGATCTTGCGAGCTATGCTGATTTATGCTGCGCTGTCTAGCATTGTCTCTGCCCACTCTCCGTTTTTCAGCTGTGTCCTCAGTATTCTCGGCATGTTCGATTACTCTAATACTGGCTACCTTCTTTCTTGGAAATTGTAATTTTTTACTTTGAGCAGGTTCCTTGTCTTTGGACTTGGTGTGCTCTTCCCTTGGTTCTGACCGTCCTCTTCTTTCCGATTTCTGCGAAAAAGAACGAGAGGGACGTGTATCATTACTTTGATATCTATCAGGCTTTTTCAAGTTATCCCTGTTTCTAAGGTTATATTTTTACTCAGAGGGTTCCCTCTGGGGGGACTTGTGTTCTCGGTTCGGAGTTCTTGCCCTCTGCCGAGGAGACCTTCCTCTGGACTGGAATCTTTTTTCTTTTGGACTGGATTGCTTATTTCCATCCCAGCTCTTTTTTGGAGTATTTTGATTATTTTTAATAAATATTTTTTCAGGATTTTCAAGTAGTTGGGGTTTTACCGGTTTACCACCCAAACTATCCCTACCTAGTTCTTCATAGGATTTTTCTATGATTCTGGCAAGTTCAATTGGTTGATCTGTTATATCTGTTTCTTTCAATTTCTGGCGGATCGTTTTATCCTCCATTGCCAATTGAACTAACTCTCTATATGCCTTTGTTAATTCTTTTATTTTAACTAAGAGTTCTTCACTTGACATTTTATCAATGTCTGGATGTGGTGTATAGCTGTCTAGAACCGGCCACGTTGCTCCTGGTCTACCTAGTGGACCGAGTCTGGTGATGTGATCATTATGTTTTAGGGCGCCTTTAAACCAGAGCAGGTGCTCTTGGTATTTTAATGGAATTTCAATCTCCTCGAAAGGAGCGTATTCTTCCGGAGGTTCCTCTATTTTGTAATAGTAGAATTCGTGTGTTGTAGCGTTTGCCGCTGGAAAGTTTATCCATGAATAGAATACCTCTGTCTGTCGATATTCGTGTGCTTCTATCACGAAAATGACTCTACCACCTCATGCTGTCAGTCCATTTTCTACAAGTTTTAAAGTTATAGTTTTTCTTATGTTGACCGGAATGAGGATAGCATCCCGGTCATTCTGTAGGAGACTCGTGTCATCCTCTAGTAGTCGAGCTGCTAATATAGCAGCATCCCTTTCCTCATCACTGTCTGGCATTTTACTGTCAGAAAGGTTTTTTGTTGCAGATCAGGTTTCAAAGAAACCAAGATTAGATGCACAATATTTTGGAACACTGTATCCTTCAACGTTGACTAAACCAAAAACTCTACATAGGAATCTCTTCCTACTAAGTTCCGGCGGATTTTAATCTTTCACCCACTCCAGACGTCTATTGGAGTATTTACGGGAAAAAGGGTCTGTGTGAAAAAGCACGACTGAGTTACTCTAACGTCTTGCATTAGTTTTATCGCCTTACCAAACGTTGGGCGCCATGTAGTGTAGTTCCTATTTTCCCTATAGGCCCTGCGCATTGGAATAACATAAACAGCAGTGTAGACGTAGGACTGTGGTCTTCTAGGTCTCTACTGACTACGTTAGACTTAATTTAGGTTTGCACCAGCTAGCTCAGAGGTCACTGGAAACTTTCTTGACTGAATAGGAAGTGATCAGCTTCCCTGGCTCAGACAAGAAGGGATTCAGCTTCCGACAACCGCATAAACATGACAACTTTGCTCCCAGGAATAAGAGTAAATCTCTAGAGTCGTGTGAAAACAATAGACAATTGTTTCACTCAGTCAGACGTGCGTTCTTAGTTTCACCAGAGTGCAGAGAAGAGAGAGACGGACGTTTTCAATAAAGTGTATGATTTATTGAACAGTCTTCCTTCTCATGCAAGAGAAATGGATTGCCACAATTGCAATACTTAATATAAAGTAAATTACGTACAGTAAAAGGAGTATTATGAAATAATACTGTAAAAGCATTGATATGGTTTCTTAGCCATAAGATAGTTAAAATGAATAAAATATATACAATATATACATTCATATATACATTGGCTAACGACCTCAACTGGTGCTTCTAACTACGCCTACCCCGGTGTACCTGACCTAAGCCTAATACGTGTGAGGGAGTAAGTAAGTAGCAGTTTAAGTTAAGTTGGTTTTGCCAAGAGTCTGATCCAAGAAGTCTCTCTAAGGGTTTAGTCAGCACCATACCTTTGGAATAGAATGTAGGAGGTCTGGTATCTCCCTCTCAGGACCCGATATACCAGTCACCCACAGAGTAGGCTGGAAACGCCGGAGCTGGATTTTCTCGGCAGGAGAAAAGACAGCGTCTTTCTCAGCGCTTCAAAGAGGAGGGGCAGCGTCCATGGACTTCTCGCGTCTGCTGGGCTCTCTGCAAGGGGACAGCTGCTCTGCTCCAGAATTCACCACCGTGTGTTTGCTTAAGGCAGCGTTGGCATATTTATACCTGAAAGGTGCCGGGTTTGACGAAAGGTTGGACATAAGACGTCAAAAAAGATGTCACTAAGAACTGGTCGTTCTTACAGTGCTCGCAGGAGTTCTATTGGGGGTTTGGTGTGTCGAAAGAACTCGGTGTGCTCTCTAGGAATCTAAGGAAGTAGCTTCTGCTGTGTCATGGACTGCAGAGGCGAGTTACTGAAATATGGCTCTGATTATTATGCCATTATAGGGATATTTATTGATTATAGCCGTATAGGGGCATAAGGTCACAATATTGATCGGGTTCCTAGATAAAACACATCACAATCAATGAGTCTTTTGTATACTTATTTATATACAACTGTCACATACACTGCCTTTTATTTTTCTAGTTTGTTGGATATGTACCATTGAGAGATATATTTGCTCATCATCACACCCATAGATATTCACTCACCCAAACAACTGTTTTAACATGCAGTTTTAACCTCATATACCTACTGAATCAACTATTCACACATCTTTGGGCAGTCACACAGCCCCCACCGAACCACACACACATTCACTCTCCCATACAAATACTCAGTTACCTAATCAATAACTAATATAGACTTTCACGTAGCTAGTAACCAACTGGTGCACCAGTTTACACAACAACTGACAAAGTGATACAGATATTCAGGGGCCCTGAGCGAGTTACTCACTTGTTGCCATAAACGCTGGGAGCTGCATTGTTTTCCTCACGGGACGCCAACAAACGCCAGATTAACCTGCCCTAACACCCTGGTGGGACTCCTGGTCCCAGGGTGCACCGCATCACTGCCCCAATCAGAGTGGCCACAGTTGCTGCAGGGAGGAGGCGCTGACATTGCACTACAAAGCGCCGCCTTTACCCTCGCAGCGCGGGGCCCTGAGCTAGTTACTCACTTTTCGCCATAAACGCTGAGAGCTGCATTGTTTTCCTCACGGGACGCCAACAAACGCCTTATTAACCTGCCCTAACACCCTAGTGGGGCTCATGGTCCCAGGGTGCACCACATCACTGCCCCAGTCAGAGTGGCCACAGCTGCTGCAGGGAGGAGGTGCTGACATCGCACTATAAAGCGCCACCTTCACCCTCGCAACGCGGGACGCGCGCGGCGGCGCCGGGAGAAGCCTGGGATAAGGGTGGGGCCGTCTGCGGCAGTCAGGGGCTGAAAGAGGCCGGGTTGGGCCACCCCCCTTAATTCGCATCTACGGACCAACAGAATATTTAGGTCCAAGAGGAGGGCGAGGAGGACTGAGATACGCCCGAGTGTTCTCCATCTTAAGGTACCGAACACTGTAACCCCATAAGGGGGTTAAGTTTGTTACACTCGTTAAACGCAAAGAGGCAAGTTTAGCTGCAGGGGGAGGAGTAAGGGGGACTTTGGACCCTTTTCTAGTAAGGGCTGAATCACTTCTAAATCACAAAATTCAGTTAACTGAAAAGAGGCTCTCACTGGACAAGTTAATAGAACAAAAGAGATCGTCCATGGGCTCCATAACTAGATGCCCATTCCCTTTTACCGGGATTCCTCCTGGACAACACACAACGGCAGACAGGGCCACCACCAAGGCTATAATACATACCACTCATTCTACAGTAGGAGCGGATCCAACTCCACAAGCCATTGAGTTGTTGGACGACGACAGTGATCAGTCGCATAACTCCACACAAGAGTGAGGGGTACCTCAGGCCGCATTTCCATGACTCCTGACTTAATAGGGCTAGGGGAAGAGGAAGATTTAACATCTACACAGGTGGCAGAGAAAAAAATCACCCCAGGGCCCAGCGGAGAGGTGGTCACCTGATCTAAAAAGGCCTTGCAGGCCAAGGGTATTTCAACCAGGACGACTACCCCAGGTGAGGTTAAGACCTAGCTAACAGCTCAAGGAGAGGGGGACAACCCACTTCGAAAAAACCAAGACAGAGGGGAGGAGTGAAAGCGAAAGGGGCATCTACAACCCCCACTCTGAGCCCGAACTGCAGCGAGCCAGCATCGCTGCAGGGAAACGACAGAGAACTAATGTTAAAGCTGGAGACGATATTAACCTCTTACCTGGGGCCCCTGCATGAGAGGCTGAATGTGATAGAAGGGCAAATCTCGCGGCTAATCACACAAGGTAGCACTGTGGCCGCACTGGAGAAGCGGCCATGGCCCACGGGGAGGGGGGATGCTGAGACTAGCATATACCCTAAGGCAGGACAGCAGAAAGATAGTAAGGGAGGGGTAAACAATGAAATTGTTCAGGTTGCATCCAGGCAAGAGCTGGCAACAAAGAATCCAATGGAGGGAATTACTAATAGCAAGGACCGAGGCCTATCCAGCTTAAGGGAAGACAGCGGGCAGCCAAGGGTGTAGAGGCCAGAGGATCGTTTAAATACTGGCATTACAATCAGACCTCAGGGGGGGTAGACATGCCAAACCTGATGAATTAGCGCCATCAGCAGTGGACCAGGCACCCAATACCCGGGAACTACCTGTATTAGACCTCCCTCCAGCTGCAAGCCCCTATATAGTGGTTATGACAGGGATCCCAGCATGTAGGGACGTAAGGGAAGAAACTACACGTTCCCTGATCAATAAGGCAGCTCACTGGTTGGCCAATAACTCAGGTTTTAACATTAGCAACCATAGGCACATTCTAATGGCCAGAAGAGTGTCATGAATTGGACAAAGCAGGAAGGGATTCCCGGGAGACTGTTTAATTCTAAATTTTAGGTACCCGGAGATGGCAAGAGATCTTTTGTATTACCAAAAGAAGGAGATCTACCAGGAGGAGCATGGTACTAGCGTCAGACTGCTCCCACTCGGCTTCTTTTATAGAGACCTGATGCACGCCATGAATAGTGAAGATCCAAGGCAAAAGACGGCAAGGTTAACCTGGGGGGAACGTCCAGCACCTTTATTAAATCGTTATGCGCCACTACAAAGCGTTTCCGCCCTAAGTGATTTAGATTGACTGAGTGAGAGGCCAATTATAGAACAGTGGGGGGGGGGGGGCAAGGGAGGATGTGTACCATACAAGGGATATTGGAGGGTTAGTTAGGGAGCAGACTGTGACGTTAACCCAGCACCTTACTCAGAGAGTCCATAGCACGAATGATACAGAGATAAATCCCCCCAGAGGGGCAGAACCTCTTACTGGGCATATGGGCATACTTCCCAAAGGCCTAACCCCCCAACAGTAGGAGGGCAGGGAAACATCAACATAATCTCCTGGAATATAGCAGGCCTGTCCAATAAACTAAAAAATCAGGACTGGTTAGGATATATCAGGAGATTTAACATAATTTGCCTGCAGGAAACGTGGGAGGCAGATTGTTGCACATTAGTACTGGAAGGCTACGAAATGTATTTTGTCCCAGCTTGCAGATCCTCCTCAGGGCGAGCTAAGGGAGGCCTAATTACTTATGTGGATTTGAGGTTACTGGGGAAATGGGAGGACTTAGCTTGGGATTCAGCTTGCACACAGGGAATATGGTTTACGAACACGGGACTAAAATTAATTTTTATTAATTTTTATAATGCCATTAAGGGCGGACAAACACTGGCTAGTTTGGCAGAGTTGGACCACAGGCTGACAGGAATAGAATTACTTGGGGTTGCTAGTGCCCAACTGGAAGTGATGGGAGATTTTAACTGCCACCTGTGCAACCATTTAATCAGCAGTGAGGGGGAATGGGCTGTGTGTCCAAGAGAAGAGGGATTACACATGGAACACACTAGAGAGGGATTGGAGCTAAGTAAGGTGTTGGGTACCCACACTCTTACACACACGATGGACTTAATAGGAGCAGCTGGGGACCCTTGTATCCTCCCAACCTTTAAAGGGAAGGGAAGGGGCTCCGTCATTTACTTCATTTTTGCTCCAATTTCTTTAATATGTCGGATATTAAGTTTTAATGTTGTCTTTAGTGATCATAACCCATTGGTGTTGATCCTAAGGGACCCTGAGCCAGTTAAACATTCCCTTTGTAAACAGACTAGAGACTCTTTTACAGCCACGGATCAGATAAGGAGATTGAGATGGTCAAACATTAACTGTGACAAATTCTACAAGGCACTACTGGTCGATAAAGACCGCCAGGTTTGGAAGTTCCTAGATCCATCTGTAGAGGGGCGGACCTAATCACTGCATTTGAGGGAGTTGCTCATTGTATAGATGGCCTGCTCAGAAGCAGAACCCCAAAAGAGGTAGAGGATACTCCTAGTTGGTTTGACCAGCAATGCTCTAGCGCCTTGAGAGAACTGAAGGCAGCACTAAAGATTGTTCCCAAAGATAAATCCATGGTGTCTACTTGCCGGGAGAGGTACAATCAGGCATTGAAGCAACGTAAAACTTAATTGCAACATCAGGCATGGGAGAACTTGAGGGAAGCGGCCGAATCTAGGGACACAACCGCTTTTTGGAAAATTCTAAACGAAACCTGTTTCCAAGATAACAACAAATCCAAGCCTGTCTGTCATGTCCTGCCAGAGGCCTGGGTGGAGCATTTCCAAGGCTTCTATAATCACGATTGCATGAGCACTGTATTACCATCAGTAGGGTCAGGAAATCGAACAGTTGTTGAAACCCTATTCTCTCTAGGTGAGATAAAAGCATGAATCGAGGGTTTAACCCGCAAGAAGGCCCTGGGCCCGGATGGGATCCCTCCAGATCTCCTGCTATCCCAGGTAGATTTGTGGGCTCCTTTTTTATCAAGAGTGATTAATACAGCAGTGGAGGCAGGTATGCCCTCATCCTGGTCCACTGCGACAATCATTCCAATCTTTAAAAAGGGTAATAAAGATAACCCACAATGTTATAGGCCCATCTCCCTTATTGATGTTACAGTGAAAGTCATGGGGAGAACGATTCTTAATCGGCTTATGGATTGGGCAGATAAATACGATATCATCTCGGACATTAGGTACGGCTTTATGCCGGGTCGCTCATCTTCTGGCTAATGCCTTAACCTTTATCTCCTTGTTGGCAAGTACACTATCGCCACAATGAGACGGTGTACTTGGCTTTCATAGACCTCACTACAGCATTTGATCAGGTTAACCGCAAGAAATTGTGGGAGCATCTGGGGGCCATGGGTGTGGATCCAGGACTGGTTAATATTTTAAGCACTCTGCACCAGTATACTTCTGCCCAGGTAAGATATAACGATGAAGGTGACATCTCTGACTCTTTTCCTTGTTCCAGGGGTGTGAGAAAGGGCTGCATCTGGGCCCCTTTTTATTCACCCTATACATCAATTACTTAGACAAGGTATTGGGAGCATTAGGGGCGGACAGTCTGAGGATAGATAATAGAGGGATCCCAGTCCTGCTCTATGCGGATGACGTAGTGCTCTTGTCAAGCACTGCGTGGGGCCTTCAGCTCCTTAGTGATGGTTTTGTGTTTTTATGGAGAACCTGGACCTGTCCGCTAATGTCTCCAAATCTAACATCATGGAGATGGGAAAAAGACCAGGTAGGAAATTCACCTTCAGATTGGCACCCATTGTGTAGAAAAAGTGCAGGCATTTTCTTACCTGGGAATTTTATTCGATAGCCGCACCAGGTTTAACACGCTGACAGATGAGAAATGCAGATCCCTTATTAGCAGTAGTAGTAGTAGTAGTAGTAGTAATACTTTATTCGATATTGACATATCATAAAAGTACATACATTCATATAAAAACAATTTGGTTAAAAATATACATTTTCATATAGTAGAAGAATAAAACAATATTTACAATAAAAACCCACTTAAAGGCAGAATTTAAAGTGCAGTGATAAAGAGAAGCATATATAAATTACTAGCAATATATCTAAAGGCTACACTTTATTAGCATTTAAAAACCTAATTTGAGTGAGCCAAGCACTTGACAAATATTTTGCGACTCCGCAGACAATAAGGGAGGATGTTGTATCTGTTGTAAAGATACGGAGGGTAACCCGGAATCTCTAATCCCCCAGCTCCATACAGACTGGTTTCAACTTTCAACCACCTCAGTCTTGCCCTTTTATAAGCTTTACAACCAAACAGAAAGTGTGGTAAAGATTCTGATTTACAGGGGCAGCATGGACATGTGCCGTTTAGGACCCTTGACCCTTTCCAGCGTTCCGTAAATTTATTAAGGGGTAAAGTCCCATACTTTATCTTTAAGAAAAGTGATCGATCTCTTGGTATTCTGATGAGGTCTAGAAACGTTTCCAGCTTCCTGGTTGGCTTATGTTCCAGAAACTGGATGGTTAGGGGGCCCCAATTCGGATTCCTCCGTTCTTCTGCGTCTACCCATTCCCAGTAAATTTTCTTGACTACTTGCTTTGGGGGAGGGGACTGAGTAGTCCAGAATTCTGTCAAACCCAACTTTCATAACCAGTTGCCTTAGTTTATTTACCCACTGTATTTTACTCGCACTGTTCAAGGTGATTAGTTCATCCAACACCAAAGCATAGTTTGCTAGCTCCGGGGTCCTCCTCAGACGCATCCAAAACAACAAGGGGCGAAGATGAACTATATCTAAACGAGAGCGTTTGCCCATGTCCGAGAAAAGGGGTTTCAGCGGAGTTGAGGTAGGGAGGGATACTAAATCCCTTATAAATTTGTTCTCCGCTATGACTAAATCTTGAACATTTTCACCACCCCAAAGTTCGGCACCATATGTTGCAGAGGGCAGCGCTCTTCCCTCATGCACAGCAAGAGCCTGGGCAATAGGCCTGCTGACTGACAGTCGTTGGCTCCTTAAGATAGCACCTGAGACTCTCTTGAGATTTAAAAGCATCTTGGCCACGTGGGAGTCCCACCTCATTTTGCTGTTTATTCTTATTCCCAGGTAGTCAAACTCCTCTGCCACCTCAAGAGATAACCCATTAAGGAAGATATTAATTTTCTTTGCCTTCTTGGTAGGGGGTATTAGCTCTTCTAGGGAAATTATGAACTTTGCACACAGGTTGGGTCGATGGGCTCCCTAGCAAATCCTGAATCTGTATAGGGCCATCTTTTATTATTATTATTATTATTAAAGGCTTTTATAGCGCGCTCTGTTACTAAAAAATAGTATCCTGGCGCGGTAAAGGCGGAACAGACTGGGAGAGGACAAATATTAAGAAACATAACAGAAAAAATTAGACTTTAATATTAAAAAGGTGAGTTTTTAGTCCTTTCTTAAAAGCATTGAGAGACGGTGCAGTTTTTAAGTGGAGGGGAAGGGCATTCCAGGATTTTGCTGCTTTTACTGAGATTGATTGGCCGCCAAGTCTGCAATATTTAAATTTGGGGACAGACATCTGGCACATGTTGGCCGATCGTAGAGGGCGGTTAGGGACATACAAACAGAACCTTTTTCTCAGATAGACAGGGCCAGTTTGATAGATGGCTCGGTAGGCCAGCACTAGAATTTTAAACAAAATCCTGTTGGCGACCGGAAGCCAGTGGAGAGCACAAAGCAGGGGACGGGCACTGGAGCACCTAGGTGCATTAAACAAGAGCCTGGCAGCGGCGTTCTGAATAACCTGAAGGCGGTGAATCAGGTATGCCGGCAATCCACAGAACAGTCCGTTCGAGTAGTCTAGCCTGGAGAGAATTAAGGCACGGATGACTGTCTCTTTTGCTTCTTGTGGTAGAAGAGGGAAGAACCTACGTAGGGTTTTTAGGGTGGCAAAACAAACCCCCGTGAGTTTCTTTATATGGTCCTCGAACTTAAGGTTCTTACCAAACCAGACTCCCAAGTTTTTCACTGGGCCAGATGTGGCTTTTGGAGGGGGAAGGTCAGCAGGCCAGAGACGCTCACTAAAATCCTCAGGAAAAGAGCCGTACAGCAGAACCTCGGATTTACTTTCGTTGCATTTTAATTGTGCGTGTGCTAGCCATTGAAAAACAGAGGACAGACAAAGTTGGGCATCCGACGTATCTAAATTATCTTTAGGCCAGGTAAACAAAAGCTGCGTATCGTCGGCGTACGCCATAATTTTTGCCCCTAGTTGTTCAGCGAGGTAAATCAGCGGGGTGAGATAGATATTAAAAAGTAAGGGGCTTAAAATGGACCCCTGGGGGACACCTGTGGAAAGTTGTTTAGGGGTGGAGGCAAATGGGGGCAGCCAGATCTGTTGAGTACGGTTATTTAAAAAAGAAGTCAGCCAGTCCAATGCAGGGCCAGTGACACCAATATCTGCTAATCTGGCGAGTAATAGGGAGTGAGGCACCGTATCGAAGGCAGCAGAGAGGTCTAATAAAATCAGAGCCGCTCTGCCACCTCCGTCAAGGCACTCCCGAATAGCTTCTGAGATTTCGACCAAGGCCGTCTCGGTACTATAGGAGGCCCGGAATCCGGATTGAGCTGGATGTAGGGCCTCAGTTGACTCAACGAATTTATCCAGCTGCTTAAAGACAGTCTTTTCACAAATCTTTGCAAGAGCTGGGAGCAGAGATATAGGCCGATAATTAGACGGCGTGGCCGGATCTAATCCATTTTTTTTAGCAATGGGAGCAATTTGGCTTGCTTCCAGCAAGCGGGGACAGTAGCTGTAAGGAGCGAAAGGTTGATCAGCTGAGTAACCTCATTTCCCAATGTTTCCGCCAAACCCGCAAATACTCTAGCCGGGCAGGGGTCAGAGGGAGATCCTGATTTTAGAGCAGCCACAATAGAAGTGATGTCAGATTTTAGTTGGGGAGTAAACGTAACCAATTGTTCAGTACGTGGGGGCATTGAAGGACGCAGAGTGGTTAGAGATGGTGTGGGGCCATTACAAACATTTTGTAGGTCCTTCTGAATTTTTGCAATTTTTTCAATAAAAAACTCAGATAGTTCTTCGCACCATTCCTTCGAAGCAGGCAACAAAGGTTGTGATGCACAGGGGGACACAAAACTTTTTACAATCGTAAAGATTTCCTTACTATTGTTGTTTGCTTTATTAATGCGTCCTGCAAAATAGCTGCGTTTGGCCGATCTGATGGCTGCATAATACTTTTTTTGTGCAACCCGCAATCTGCAATGCGAAAACGTTATACGGCAGCGATGTGTGGGGCTTTATTGACCCATCAAGGATCTAAATAGAAGAAAATAAATTCCTCCACAAGCTACTTAGAGTCCCACAGAGCACCCCTTCCTATTCAATCCACGAAGAGCTAGGCCTCTCTTACATCAGAGATGGGATCCAACTGAAACCTCTTACTTGTTGGCTAAAAATATGGACTAACCCGGAAGCGGCTTTGAGTAAGCAGATAATAAGTGATTGCATTACCAGGGAGCAGGGGCATAATATCCCTTGGCTCAAATATGAAAGGGAGACCCTGTCTGGCCTGGGTCTTGCTGATTATTTCAACAATCCGAAATCGCTGGAACTACAGGATAGGGTGATTGTTAAGTCCGCATTCCTAAAGAACAAGACCTCCATTAGGGAAGATACAGAGATGGTAAAACCAACCATGAGAGCGCACCTATTGGCCAAATCTAGCCCAGGTTTGGAACCATACCTGTCTTACTTTTATAACGCCTAGGATAGATTCCTGATGACCTGATTTAGGCTGAACCTAGTTCATCACACACTGGGGTGTCCCTCTGGGTTTTTGTCATCCATAGACTTGAGGGGCCCCTCCGGCTGCGACTCTAAGTCTCCGAAGGACACGCTCCACTTTGTTTTACTTTGCCCCTATTATGCTCACCCCAGGAAGCTGTTTTTAAAGAGTATTTTAAAGTCTGCTAGGTTCAAACATGCAAAGGTGGCGCTGCTATTTTTGAAATTGTCTGAGGAGGCTCTCACACTTTTTTGCACTGTTAACTTCTTAAGGATGGCCTCAAGATTAAGAAACACCAAAGACACAGGATGATGATATTGATGGCTTAATTTCCCTTCTGTGGTTTGGGTCCAACATCCATGATACCCTTTACATTCTTTTTAAACCAGATGAATTTTATGATCGGGGCATCCCCCCTTTTAACATGTTGGATTTATATTTCCCCTGTTGTGTAAACTGGCCCTTTTGAATGTAATGTGCCCCTGAGCGTCAGACTTTACAACTGTTAGCTAATTTTTAACCTTATTATCTACGTTGATTGGCACTGACACTTGTTAAATATTCTGTATCAATTGCCTAAGCACCTGGTAACAGGTTTTATCTTTGTGTGTTTTTTATCGATTTGTATTGTACTTTTATGGTATTGCTGTGTACCGAATAAAGTAATTTGATGATAATTTGATGATGATACAGATATTCACACAGTTTAGTCACTATCCAATATATTTAGTGAGACACTACAAATAAGTCAAGTAACCAGTCAATCACACTGCTACTAAATCCTACATGCAGATATTTATATATCCACTCATTCTTCAATGCAGATTGCTATATATATAATACATATTTAAATAACGAACCAAACCACATTCACTTGATGATGTCATCAGTGATGTCATCAGTGATATCATTTGAGATGTCATCAGTGATGTCACATGTCATGAATGATGTAATATGTGATTACCATCTTAAATGACCAAATCCGGGAGGGATAACAGTGGTTGCAAACCTTAAGGGTTTAAGAATACAGCATCTTAACATTGTCGGGCACTAAAAATGCAATGTGAATAAGAATGTTTATCTGTGTTAATGTGCTTTGTTGCGGAAACGTAAAACCGTATATACACAATTTCCAACAAACTACAAAACCCATAATGCTTAGCGAGTATTACAGGAAGTGACCCAGTAAATCACATGTGTTTCTAAACCACTTCTTAAAGGAAGTTATGTGGAAATGTAAATATGAACCGTGAGCAAGCCGTCGGTTGGCGGCGAAACGCGTCGGTATTTATTTTGCTGGAAACTGTGAATGAATAAATAATTGGAAAGAAGAGATCCTGCGAGTGCATATTCATTCCTGAAAAGGAGGTGGCTTTAATATATATAGTTAGAATTTTTTCTCTATGGGACTTCTGAAAATTCTATGTCTAATAACTTTGGCGTTTGTGGACGGAATCGGCTGAAATTTTCAGGAAAATGGCACATTTTGATTCTGAGCAGCCCCTGAAAATTTGGTGGAGTTTCGTCAAGGGGGGGCTGAGAAAAAAGGGGGGTCCCAAAACGCGTTTTTTCCATTCATTTTTCCATAGGGCGGTTGGACTCACTTTTAGCTCGAACGGCTGAATGGATTTGCACGAAACTTGGCAAAATTGTAGGGACTGTTAGCCCGATGTGCCTTTGCTAGGTCTCAATATATGTGCTCCAGTAGTTTTTGAGAAATTAACGTTCAAACCAAGATATATATCTGTAACAGCGCTCTGGGCAGCGATCCGGTCCGCTTACTTTTCGCTTATCGGAACTTTGCGCGCAGAAAGCTGATTGGCTCTCCGGTGTCTGTCAACATTCTAAGCAGTCCGGAGCGGCCGCCATCTTGTCTCTCGGTAGGATCGAGAGAGAAGAAGAGGTGGAAAACGAAAGGGGAATTTAATGAAAGGGGGCAAGGTATCCCCCTCTTGACCCCCTAGGAATGTTGTTGGGGTTATTAAAGGGTCCCGTGGGGAAAATAAAAAAAAAATGATTTTTCACGGTAGAAGCGCTTCACGGGCCGCGAACTGGGCCGCAAACTGGTAGCGAAACGGGAATTCGCCATTTTGTGCTTCGTTAAATTCGCCATTTTGTGCTTCGTTAATTAAAGTACTAGGTATAAGGGGGTGCGGGAGACGTATCCTAATCCCCTATGTTTCCTGAGGGTGGCTGAGGAGGCTGATATATGTTGATACATCTCTTCCAGCGGCTGCGCCATCTTGCCTTTTTTCGAATGCCACAATTTTGTCGTGCACGGCAGCCATTTTAGATGCCAGGCTGGTCCCAGGCTATCACCTAACCCTGCGGATGTAGTTTATGGCCCCAGCTGTAGAGAATTCAGACATGCCAATCCTCCTGATTCAGGCGTGTGAGTACTGATTTCAGTGCTAGTCTCCCACCTCCCGATTTCTGCAAGCAAAAACCCGGGGGCATATTACGAACAACTAGCGATAATTTTTGTCTCTAACTTGTTTAGAGACAAAAATTATCGCCGCACATCGGCGATTTTTATCGCAGATAAACCTTGCTATTATCGCAGAAAAGTCAGCGATATTCATGTATTATCGATCTAATGCTCTTAGCCATGTTATCCACCTCCCATTGGATAACATGGCTAAGAACTGCTCAGGGCAGGTGTTAGATTTTGGAGATATTCGCGCTTAGCGCGAATATCTCCAAAAGTTGGTAATAGAAGGTAGCGATGTTAGGGACTGTTTCCAGTCGCTAACATCTTGGCACGCCACTTTGCATGTCATTAGTGATAAGTATCACTGACATGCAAAGCGGGGCCCAAGATGGTCGCTATCTCCTTTTAGCTGTCACTAACTGGTGTTAGCGACAGCTTGGTAATAGGGAGATAATTTTATCTCCGCTTTCATGGCTTTTAAAGCCAAAAAAGCGGAGATAAACCCCCTTGATAATATGCCCCACGATTCCTTGGGGGTTTCAGCTGACAGGGCTTGGTATTGTGTTACATGGTAATTTTTCCATGAAACGTCAGAGGGTCGATGCAGGGGTTCTAGAAGAGGTGATAAACCATTTAAGCCTCATGAACAAGCGCATGGTCTTTTAAAGATTTGTGAATTACTCGGAGCGGCGGTGTGTGTGTGCCCTCTTTCAGGAGCGGGCGGGGGGGCACTGCCAGCAACTTGCCAGGTCAGGTAGTGTTCAACACGTGCATCACCCTTTCTCTGCTTGCTATTGCGCTCCATGCTTCGGAAAGGTAAGAAAAAGAACGTGCATTTGAGTTTGAAATGTCCGATCCTGCAGCAGCACACTTCCAAAGCCCACACATGACAATAACCCGATTCAAGGCCCCATTCACCCGTTTTAAAAAAAATAGATAACACTCCAACAAAGTAAGGTTATAAAACTTTATTAACTACTAACTTTAACGAACGGAACAAAAACTAAAAACATTTAAACATTTCTCAACACAAAAAGCAACAATGGTTAGAAGCTGTCTTTTGTGCGAATAGTCCCAAGGCAGCACAACGTGCAGAGTTCTGGACGGCACCCAGGTGATGTCGCCTGGGTGCCGCACTGGTTTAGGAATCCTACAATGCTGCTCCGAAAATTGGCGTGGGGCGTCCCGGGTGGGGCGGGGGGAGGCCTCGTCAGTAGCGGTCTGTTGTGCGAATAGTCCCAAGGCAGCACAACGTGCAGAGTTCTGGACGGCACCCAGGTGATGTCGCCTGGGTGCCGCACTGGTTTAGGGATCCTACAATGCAGCACAGAAAAACAGCGTGGGGCGTACTGGGTGGTTCGGGGGGTGGCCTCGTCAGTAGCGGTCTGTGTCCAGTGTCACATGGCTGACACAACATGTACGACAGGCACCCAGGTGATGTCCAGTAAACTGCCGCACTGGTTTTGGTATCCTACAATGCTGCTCCGAAAATTGGCGTGCGGCGGCCCGGGGGGGGGGCGTGGGGGAGCCGGCGTGAACGGGCCTCCCCAGGTGGCGGCCATCTAGCTGAGTTGCGCTCGCTCTTGCGGCCACAGCGTCTCGCTCACCATGTTGTTGAGTTGCTCCCACTCTTGCAGTGCAGCGATAGGCGGCTGCCATATGGCTCTTAAAATGGCGGACAGCTCCTCGGTTTTAGGCCTGGTCCACTGAAATGGCCCTGGGACACTTTGGAACTCGGACGCTTGCCTGCTAGGGCTTGGGCTCCATTCTCGAAAAGCGTCCCCTCAGCCGTGAAGATTGTATAAAAGTCTTGGGGGCCCCCGACTCCCGCAGGCTTCCGGTGGGGAGCGGCTGCCATGATTGCTCGCGGAATGACCACGACGGAGCCACGAGATGGTGGTGCTCTCATGCTGACGCCAGCTTCAGTCTGAATGATCCAGAAACAAGGTGGGGCTTTCATCGTTTGGGAAAAAAAAATGTTCTAAACCAATGAAAAGTGTTATTTTTAGGTCATATGACCAAGCCTTCCATCTTTAGGAAACCAAAAGTAAAATGAACCAATGAAAAGTTTTATAAACAAGTCACATGACCTGTTATGCGGCATAGGGCTACAAAAAGCGTAGAAAATCCGTTGGCACGTGAGGCGGCGTCAGTAGCGGACCGATGTGCGAATAGGCCGAAGGCAGCACAACGGGCCGAGATCCGGATGGTACCGAGGTGGTGTCCAGCAAATTGCCGCACTGGTGTGGCCATCCTACAATGCTGCGCCGAAAGACGGCGTGTCCAGCTGAGTTGCGGTCACTGTTGCGGTACAGTGACTCGAACGCGCCGAGATGCGGATGGCACCGAGGTGGTGTCCAGCAAATTGCCGCACTGGTGTGGCCATCCTACAATGCTGCGCCGAAAGACGGCGTGTCCAGCTGAATTGCGGTCACTGTTGCGGTACAGTGACTCGAACGCGCCGAGATCCGGATGGCACCGAGGTGGTGTCCAGCAAATTGCCGCACTGGTGTGGCCATCCTACAATGCTGCGCCGAAAGACGGCGTGTCCAGCTGAATTGCGGTCACTGTTGCGGTACAGTGACTCGAACGCGCCGAGATCCGGATGGCACCGAGGTGGTGTCCAGCAAATTGCCGCACTGGTGTGGCCATCCTACAATGCTGCGCCGAAAGACGGCGTGTCCAGCTGAGTTGCGGTCACTGTTGCGGTACAGTGAGTCGAACGCGCCGAGATCTGGATGGCACCGAGGTGGTGTCCAGCAAATTGCCGCACTGGTGTGGCCATCCTACAATGCTGCGCCGAAAGTCGGCGTGGGGTGCCCCGTTGGTTTATGAGGTGATGTCAGTAGTGGACCGATGTGTGAATAGGTCGGAACCAGCACAAGGCGCCCTGCACTGTTGAGCCTTTTTCAATGCCTGTTTTTTGTTGTTTCCCCTCCATCAAAAACAAAACAAAAATACAAGGCGCCAAGATCCGAATGGCAAGTCCTGGATGTTGAGTGCCTCAGTTGAGAGTTCTGAGCAGTGCTTGTAAGACTGTCTGAAGCTTATTTGCACCTGCTGCAGCTTCACTAGGTCCGGCGGAACTTTTTGCCTTTTCCTTTCTGCTTCTTTTCCTACAATGCGTTTCATCTGAAGACACGACCAGGTCCCTGAATGTGTGCAGGGGGACGCTATTGATTGAATGAAAATGGCGGCTTGACACAAAGCTGACTCAAGCGTTACTGTTGGTGCTATACAGACAAAAATTGGTTTTCAGTTTGTACATTCTTCAGGTTTTTTTTTTCCATCCAAGTCTGATTGAGAGTTTGTAGAAAAATGGCTTCAGATTTTCCACATACTACTCTTCAACATTCTTCCTAAATGTAACAATGTGAAACTCACTAGGAGAACGGCTGTTTCTGTTTCCTTTCAAAATGCTGCCACCAATATTTTCTGAATGGAAGACACCATCTTGTAGCATAAAGGGCCGAAAGGGGTTCTGGTCTGGCCGATGGTTGGTGGAGACATTTTGACTATATCTTGGACCTGCCCGGCCTCGCCCAAAATGGCGCCGGTATAAATGGGACTTGTAACTCCTTGCCCGCAAATGTATATCTAGAAAATGTTATTGTAAGTGGCCCTGTCGTATTTTAATTACAAAATGTACGTCCACCGATTCCGCAACTGTTAGACACCTTTGTTCTTGTCACCTAATGGCCCGCTCGTTACGTTCTTCTACAGTGTAAATGTCTCCTCATCATATACGATTTCAGTTTGCTCCGTGTCCGGCCCACGTGGTTATAGGCCCGTATTTGTATACTGACATTTTCACAATAAAGGTTTTTAAAACAAAACACGGTAGTAGTATTTACATTTGTAAAGTTTTTACTTTTAGTGACTGTTTTCGAATCAGTAAAAGGCAAGTGAAATAAAGCAGTCCAATTACATGACGGATAAAAGGTATAATATGTAGGAACGCAGTAAAGATAAATGGTCAAGGGCAGTTGTGTTTTTCATGTCTGCAACATAAAGTGATCGATAAGAATCTGATAATCAGGCGTATCGGCGACTAAGACAGCAGGCCGAATCTCTTTTACTCAACGGCTCCGTCATGGAAGGAAGAAACGCCCTTTTTCTCGAAAAAGGAATATATTTTACTTGCAAGACAGTTGTAAATTTTCCGGGAAAGTACATTAGCCTGGAATATTATAATATATGTTTGAAAAAAAAATATTGTTCGAAAATAATAAAAAGCGTAATTTTTAGGTCATATGACCAAGCTTTTCATCATTAAATTAACAAAAGTAAAATGAACCAATGAAAAGTTTTATTAACAAGTCACATGACCTGTTATGCTTACGTTACGCGCTGCGCGCCGCGCCTCGGATCACTTCCGGGTGCGCTAACGCGGCGTGTCATAAAACGCATTACGCGACAACGCAGGTCAAGAATATAGTCTAAATGTCTCCACCAACCAGCGTTCAGAACACAACCCCTTTCAGCAGTCCAAAAAGTTCTGTTAAATGACAACAGAGGGGACAGGCAACAAGAACCATCAGTCAAAGAGGGGAGGGCAAGTTCTTCTCTTCCGGGTCATGTTGGGGCGCTACCGGAACTGATCGAATTGGTAGTCTATAGTGTTTCTGGATGTTTCAGACTAAAGCTGGCGTCAGCATGAGACCACTACCATCTCGTAGCTCCGTCGTGGCCATTCCACGAGCAATCATGGCAGCCGCTCCCCACCAGAAGCCTGCGGGAGTCGGAGGCCCCTAAGACTTTTGTAGAATCTTCACGGCTGAGGGGACGCTTTTCGAGAATGGGACCCAAGCCCTAGCAGACAAGCGTCCGAGTTCCAAGGTGTCCCAGGGCCATTTTAGTGGACCAGGCCCAAAACCGAAGAGCCGGCCGCCATTTTGAGAGTCCTGTGGCAGCCGCCTATCGCTGCACTGCAAGAGCGGGCGCATCTCAACTACATGGTGAGCGAGACGCTGTAGTCGCAAGAGCGGGCGGTATACAGCTGAATGGCGGAAGAGGCGCAGTGTAGCAAAAGCGGGCGGAATGGCAACTAAAACGATAAAGGGGCGCCCCACTACAGCTTGTCTTCAGGTCAAACGGATTGTGGGACAAGGTCCAGAATTGAAGAGTCATCAAAAGGCAAAAAGTTCCGCCGGACCCCGGGAGCCGGCCGCCTATGTCGGGGGCGATCTCAGGCTACACCAGTGCTATAAGACTTGGGGAGGGTGTCGGAGCCAAGCGTCTTCTCCGAGTCCATGGCCATCACACCGCCCCTCAGGGGCCTCCGTCAAGCTGTTTAGGAAGGTAACATATCACATTGTTTTCTAATGCAGTCAGGTCCACAAACGACACTCACTTACTTTGAGAATAGTGAAGCTGCAGTAGGTGGAAATAAGCTTCAGACAGTGTTACAAGCACTGCTCAGAACTCTTAACTATGGCACCCAACATCCAGAACTTATGCTATTTGAGAATGGTAGTGACATCGAAGCATCTCAGGGACCAAAACCATTAACGTACTTTCATGTATGAAAATCTTACTTGGGGAGGGGGCAGGAGCGAAGCGCCCCCTCCCAGTCAGCGCCACCACACCGTATGTTGAAAATCTGAAGCCATCGTTCTACAAAGTCAACCAAACTTGGATTGAAAAATCTAGAAAAATGTACAAACTGAAAACCAGTTTTGGTCTGCATAGCATCAGTAGCAACGCTTGAGTCAGCTTTGTGTCAAGCCGCCATTTTGATTCAACAAAGCACAGGCATTGAAAAAGGCTGCAATTCAGAACTCTAAACTATGGCACCCAACATCCAGGAGCTTGCCATCCGGATCTTGGAGCCTTGTGCTGTTTTCGATCTATTCACACATCGGTCCACTACTGACATCATCTTATAAACCAACGTTATGTAAATAGTTTTTTAATAAAATGTTTTACCCTGTTTCTTTGCTGGTGTGTTGTCTATATTTTTAATATTTGCATAGGGTTTGTCGTTATTTTGTGCGGGATGGGTGATGGAGCCGAGCTGTCTTGCAGCCCTCATGGTGTGGAGCTCAGTTCATCTCACTATTTTCGTATTTCTCATGAAGGGTTGTTCCTAATATTTCTATTTTAGCGAGGTCAAAAAGAGATCCAATTAGTGGCCTACTGATTTTGCTCGATTACTTTTATTTTTTTACACGATTTTTCACTATCTGCAAAGACTAAACAGAGTATTGCGACTTTGTGCTTGTTTGTAAATAGAGAATGATCCAAAGAGAACCAATTCTAAAACAGTAAATGCTTGGACAACAATCAATCAAATGGAGAGACAAGGAGGCACGACGGATTACAACGGGGTAAAGGCCTGCGTTAACTACCCTTCAGTATCTGCAAAGAGAGAGTACTACTAAGACAAAAGAGGGGAGGGGGGGTACAGCGTTCAAAGCACATCAGCGTGCATAAATACGAAAATGTTTTTATCTATCACGTACTTGACATTATAAAGCTTTTCATATTTGCTATTAAAAAACCAATGAAATTCACAGAAAAAACCATAGGTTATAGTGGATATATAGTTAGGAATTTGCATTTACAAAACCTTGAAAATTCAATGAAAAAACCATTGGTTTTAGGCCATATATAGTTAGGAATTAGCATTTACAAAACCTTATTTTACTCGCATAAAACCATTGAAATTCCATATATAGTTAGAAGCGCTAACTATATATCGCGCACCCGCAATCCACTGCTGATGATGTCACATATTACATCATTCATGACATGGTCAGTGACATCACTGATGACATCACTGATGACATCTCAAATGACATCACTGATGACAACTCAAATGACATCACTGATGACATCTCAAATGACATCACTGATGACATCACTGATGACAACTCAAATGACATCACTGATGACATCTCATTTGACATCACTGATCACATCACTCATGTGATAATACAATGAACCTCTTCAGACTCTAATATAACCTTACATACACTCAGTATAAACAGACACTCACAGACTGTCACTCATCCATGGAGTTACTCACACACCTAGTCAGTCATGCAAAGAATCAATCACACCTCCATTTCCTCAACTATAAAGTTATACACATCTTACTTATTCAAACATATAATAACACATATTTATTCTCTTATATAATCCCTGATACAAGCTCACAGTGATCGATACAGCCACTCACACATTCACTGGCTCTTATGTTCAGTTATTTATATATCTCAACTCTCACATGTATTGTGTTTTACATACGTACTTACTTGCACATGTAGCAATGAGAAATCCATTCACTCACCAACACACCCATGCATAGTCAACCGCCCATATAGCTGTTTCCACATGCACTCTTGAACTCATACTCCTAGTGAATCAACTGCTTACACATCTATGCACAGAGTCACGCACCTCCCAGCCACCCACACACACACTCAGCCTCCCATTCAAATACTTGGGCAACCAATCAATAACCCATATGGCCACTCTTATAGCTACTGATCAACACATGCAGCAGCTTACACAACAACAAACATACTGATGCACAAATTAAGACAGTTTAGTCACTAACCCATGCACTCAGTGAGACACATTTAATCACTCACTCATACAGTCAGTCATGCACCTACTAAATTCTTCATCCAGACACTTATACATCCACTCATTCTTCAATATGTGAAACATATTTAAACTTTACAGACACATACAATCACTGGATGTTGTGATCAGTGATGTCATCAGTGATGTCATTTGAGATGTCATCAGTGATGTCATCAGTGATGTCACTGACCATGTCATGAATGATGTAATATGTGACATCATCAGCAGTGGATTGCGGGTGCGCGATATATAGTTAGCGCTTCTAACTATATATGGAATTTCAATGGTTTTATGCGAGTAAAATAAGGTTTTGTAAATGCTAATTCCTAACTATATATGGCCTAAAACCAATGTTTTTTTCATTGAATATATATATATATATATATATACATATATCTTCAAGATACGTAGATATGGAGTCCTGATTATTAAATCTATACTTTTGTATTTACATTTACCTTCTCAATATTTTGTTATCCAGTATTTATTAAATAATATTTGTGCCATACAATATTTTTCTCGATTATATTGTGTTGACAACTCTCTGTGTACTGCAGCTACATGCATTATTAAAAAGGTCTGTAACGTAGTAAGGGTCGTTGCTCTAAACTTTTAATTCTTTAACAGCACCAACCACTATATATACACAGAAAAGCATCAAACAGACACCTCAATCAGCCTCTATTTACTGACTGGACGCAAGACCACTTCTGCAAACCCACATTCCCAGCCCTCGGCCATTACTACTGCCATGGCAGTAGACACAACGAGGGACAGCAGAGCCCACGCATTCACAGACCTTGAGCTCGAGTTTCTCTAACCAGCGACAGAAAGGATGCTTCACACTGACTGATTCTGACGTAAACCACGAAAGTAGGAGTTATTTTGCAAGTCAAAATGTACTGGACGAAGCCAGTTTGCTCCTTGGGGGATGTAAAAGCATGAATGAGCGTTGAGCAAAGGAATCAGACACTATAATTATTAATTACTGGCTGTTTCTCAGGGTCAGCCAGCTGCCAGGTTGCCACCACCCTGTCCAGTATTCAAAAGTGGATGTGTAACCACCTCTTAAAACGCAACTGGACTAAAATAGAATTCCTTTTAATGTCACTGAAAAAATCCTGCTTTCCCGTAGAAGAGTAATTTGACCCTTGCTTTCCCCGGTGCTATAAACCGGGTATTGTGGACAACGCCAAATCACTGGGATTCATCCTCAACAAATCACTTAACCTATTGCATGGGCCACTGGAATAATGTGGGGGCATATTATCAAGGGGGTTTATCTCTGCTTTTTTGGCTTTAAAAGCCAAGATAGCGGAGATAAAATTATCTCCCTATTACCTAGCTGCCGCTAACACCAGTTAGCGACAGCTAGTAGGAGATAGCGACCATCTTGGGCCCCACTTTGCATGTCAGTGATATTTATCACTAATGAGATGCAAAGTGGGCGTGCCAAGATGTTAGAGACTGAAAACAGTCGCTAACATCGCTATCTCCTATTACCAACTTTTGAAGATATTCGCGCTAAGCGGGAATATCTCCTAAAGCTAACACCTGCCCTGAGCAGTTCTTAGCCATGTTATCCAATGGGAGGTGGATAACATGGCTAAGAGCATTAGCTCGGTAATGCATGAATATCGCTGACTTTTCAGCGATATTCATGCTTTGCGGCGATTTCTACCGCATTTGCGTTAAATCTTGGTAATACCAAGGTTTATTTGCGGTAAAAATCGGCGCAGCGCTGCGGTAAATTTTTGTCTCTAACCAAGCAATAGAGATAATTATCGCTATTGCTTGGTAATATGCCCCGTGATTCTGCGGCTGTTTTTATGCATGATTAGAGATTTGCCACAAAATCCATCATTTGCTGCGTAATCTGCAGATTTTAAAAAAAAATAATCTTTATTGTTTTATTTACCATACCGTAGCAACCCCCTACCCATCCCCCTCAGACAGCTACAACATCAGTACATAATTCATCAGGTGCAATAATTAACAAAAGCAATCATAAAAATAAAATAGCTGTGGTTTCCCCAAAAGTATTAATTCAGGGACAATCCTTTGGGTCTCCGTTCTATTGGTACCCATAAAGATAAATGTCATTTTCCTAGAGTTACAAATGCATATTCCTTGTTTACTAAAACCATTCCAAACCACATGATGCTAAAAAAACGTGCATAGTCTCTCCCCAGTCCTGCTATGCTCTTGCATCCATTTATTCAGAGGATCCCAGATTTTCATGCCCTTTATGCGTGCACAACACCCTTTTCTTTTATATATGGCTACTTCCGGGCAACAAGTTGCCAACAATCTGGCAAGCCATTGTTGAAAAGCCGGTGGGCTTGGATCTAACCAAGCCGAGGTAATTCAGATCCTTAAGACAGCCATTGCCAGAAAGATCAATCCCTGTCCATTCCCTACTCGCCTTGTTCCTGCCGAACCTAACTTTATTTCTTCTACTGACACTTCTATTACTGTTCTTAACACTTCTGATAAAAAATCCAAAATATCCGTAATTAACTTTTGTAATACATTACAGGATGCGAACATATGAACAATGTCAGCTTCATAAAGTGCACAGTGTGGAAATACGGGGGCATATTATCAACAACTAGCGATATTTATCGCTAAAGAAGCTAAAGAAGCTTAGCGACATTTTTTTTATCGTCAAGCTTTGCCGGATTTTATAGCAGATATAACGTGCTATTAGCAACGTTTATCTCCAATGGGATAAAATAACCGGCAATAACAGCGAAATGCGGGAATATCGCTGGAAAACCAGCGATATTCACGCATCATCGCCAATAGGGTCTTAGCCAGAATATCCACCTCCCATTGAATATAATGGCTAAGAACTGGTCTGAGCAGGCGTTAGTTTGTAGCAATATTTGCTCTTAGCGCAAAGTTTTTTATCGCTACGCCTGCCTTGCTAATAGGCGATAGCGACATTAGCGACTGATTTTAGTCACTAACTGGTTGGGTACGCCCACTTTTCATGTCGTTAGCGATAAATTTCGCTGACATGAAAAGCGGGCCCCAAACCGCTCGCTATCACCTAAAAGCTGTCACTAACTGAAGTTAGCGACAGCTTGCTAATAGGGCGATGAAATTATCGCCACTTTGCGGCCGAAAACAGCCGCAAAAGCGTTGATATTTAATTTCGCCTGCCTTGATAATATGCCCCACAGTTCCTTTTCAAGAACCCCACTTGGCTATCTGATAGGGTGTCTAGTACAATGAGAAACATGTCTTATAAATATGTGCTTGCAGCCTAGTAGATATTACAAAAGACTGTGATAATTCATAGGAATATAAAAAAGTTTCAGCTGAGACCCCCAATTTGGTCTGCCATTATAAAGAGCATTTACCCATTTCATCGGGCATAGTGGCATTAATACATTCATAAACTTCCCCAGTAGGTCCAGTTCTGTTTTTGATTAGACTTTCAGTGGTTTCAATTCTCTGAAATGTGCCTCTCCCCCTCCATTTCGGCACAGATAGTCCCTAACCTGGAGAAATTAAAAAAAATCTCTACAGTCTAGGATATAATCATTTCTCAATTCGTCAAAAGCCCTGAGGATGAGAAAAAACAGCCAATCTGAACAATCCCAGCCCGCACCCATCTGTCCATGCATGGATCTCCAAAGATCTCAACGACATTATGATTGTTAGATATCGGTGTATAAAAAGATAGTCTACCAATTCCCAGCATTTTACGTATGGTGCTCCATACTTTATGGATACTAAAAAGAGTTTTAAAACAAACTTTTTAATAATAACTATTGTGTAGTTGTCGCCATAGGCACCCTCTTTTCTCCTCCCCCAGCATAAATTCCTGTGGTGAGGGGACCTTAGCATTTGACCTATTATCTACATTTGTCAGCAGTAGCTCACGACTGTAAATTAGCGTGGTGGCCCAGATATATAATATCATGTTAGGGAGGACCAAACCTCCTCTATCCCTCGGCAGGGTAATGAATCTAAGTGCTCTGTGCGGTCTTGTGTATACCCATATAAACCTGGAAACTATTCCTTTAAACCATTGGGGTAATTTCCAAACATATTGATGTGATGTCCATAGCATAGACCAAGGTCTTGGTAGACCCGTTCTGTGACCATATTGCCGGTATTAGTGCATTGCTCTTTAACCTGCGGATAAAGGGGTCGATAAATACCGCAAATAAAAGAGGAGAGCAACGGCACCCCTGTCTGGTCCCTCTAGTGAGGTGTGTATCACTTACAACGCAACTTTTACGTCGTAATGCTGTTACAACGCAGCTATTACAACGCAGGATCCATTACATCGGATGCCATTACAACGCATGGCATTACATAGCAGATGGTATTACAACGCATACCATTACATCGTAAGTATTGGTAAGTATATAATTTTTTTAAATTTTATTTAATATTATATAATTGATTTAATTATTATTAATTATAAATAAAAATATTTATTTATGTTTTTAAATATTATAAATTAAATATATTAATTTAAGTAATTTTTTAAATAAGTATGAGTATAGGAGTATATGTTTTGGGGTACTGAGGTATATGTTTTGGGATGTTTGGGTATTTTTAGGTTTTAGGGCAGGGTTTGTGTTTTGGGGTACAGGGGTGTTTTTAGGTTTTAGGGCAGGGTTTGGGTTTTGGGGTACAGGGGTGTTTTTAGGTTTTAGGGCAGGGTTTGTGTTTTGGGGTACAGGGGTGTTTTTAGGTTTTAGGGCAGGGTTTGGGTTTTGGGGTACAGGGGTGTTTTTTAGGTTTTAGGGCAGGGTTTGGATTTTGGGGTACAGGGGTGTTTTTAGGTTTTAGGGCAGGGTTTGGGTTTTGGGGTACAGGGGTGTTTTTAGGTTTTAGGGCAGGGTTTGGGTTTTGGGGTACAGGGGTGTTTTTAGGTTTTAGGGCAGGGTTTGGGTATTGGGGTACAGGGGTGTTTTTAGGTTTTAGGGCAGGGTTTGGGTTTTGGGGTACAGGGGTGTTTTTAGGTTTTAGGGCAGGGTTTGGGTTTTGGGGTACAGGGGTGTTTTTAGGTTTTAGGGCAGGGTTTGGGTTTTGGGGTACAGGGGTGTTTTTAGGTTTTAGGGCAGGGTTTGGGTTTTGGGGTACAGGGGTGTTTTTTAGGTTTTAGGGCAGGGTTTGGATTTTGGGGTACAGGGGTGTTTTTAGGTTTTAGGGCAGGGTTTGGGTTTTGGGGTACAGGGGTGTTTTTAGGTTTTAGGGCAGGGTTTGGGTTTTGGGGTACAGGGGTGTTTTTAGGTTTTAGGGCAGGGTTTGGGTATTGGGGTACAGGGGTGTTTTTAGGTTTTAGGGCAGGGTTTGGGTTTTGGGGTACAGGGGTGTTTTTAGGTTTTAGGGCAGGGTTTGGGTTTTGGGGTACAGGGGTGTTTTTAGGTTTTAGGGCAGGGTTTGGGTTTTGGGGTACAGGGGTGTTTTTAGGTTTTAGGGCAAGGTTTGGGTTTTGGGGTACAGGGGTGTTTTTAGGTTTTAGGGCAGGGTTTGGGTTTTGGGGTACAGGGGTGTTTTTAGGTTTTAGGGCAGGGTTTGGGTTTTGGGGTACAGGGGTGTTTTTAGGTTTTAGGGCAGGGTTTGGGTTTTGGGGTACAGGGGTGTTTTTAGGTTTTAGGGCAGGGTTTGTGTTTTGGGGTACAGGGGTGTTTTTAGGGTTCAGGGGTAGGTTTGTGTTTTGGGTTAATTAAATTATATTTACCATTTTTAAATTAATTAAAATATATTTAATAAATTAAATTAATTTTATTACATTAATTACATTTTTAAATTAAATTATTTAAATAAATAAATTATTTCAATTAATTTAATTCAATTTCAATTATAAAAATATGTACATTAAGTTAATTTTATTTTTTTAATTACATTAAATTATTTCCTTTTTTTATTAAAATTACATTTATTAAATAGATATTATTTTATTAAATTAAGTTAATGGCTATTTTAAAATGTATTTTAATTAAATTAATTAAATTAAATTAATTAAATTAACTTAATAAATTTTTTTTTAAAAAGGTATACTGACCTATACTTACGATGTAATGCCATGTGTTGTAATACCATCTGCTATGTAATGCCATGCGTTGTAATGGCATCCGATGTAATGGATCCTGCGTTGTAAAAATTCCGTTGTAACGGAATGCGACGTAAAAATCTGCGTTGTACTGACACCAATCCCTCTAGTGATTACAATTTTTTCAGATAATATACTGTTCACCATAACTACTGCTGGCGGTTCGGTATATAACATTTATACTGCCTTAATAAAGCCCTCCCTGATACCGTTCTAGACATAGCCATCCACAGATAATGGCAGGAGGCCCTATTGTAGGTTTCTCAGCATCCAACAAAATGAGTGCCAAAGGGTCTCCTACACATCGGTGATATTAAATATAGTAATCACTCTTTGCACATATGAATGTTGGCGATATGAAATATTTTTGTGGATTACTGAAGAAAGTCGATTGGCCAGTAGTTTGGAATACATTTTAGAATTACCATTGATCACGGTGAACGGACAATAAGACCACAATTGTAGAAGCGGCTTGTTTTTTTTTAAAAAAGACTACAATCTTTGCCAGGGACCATTATCCTGGGGGCTGCCCACCATGAAAAATATGTGTGAATGGGTCATGGATTCATTCCTAGGTTTGCTGTGAGAGGGTAGAGTAAAATTCAATCGGTATACTCTGTGCCCGCTGTTTTCCCTTTAGCTAAGCTATTCATGGAGAGTAAAATCTCATCCCATTTTGGTGGACAATCCAAACTATCTTGATCTTCTTCCTCCAACCTTGAAAGTAGGATTAGATAGAGATATTCCTCAATCTTACTCTGCTACTCCCCTGTTCTATCCTTATATAAGGTTTGATAATACCTCTGAAATGCCGCCCTGATAGTTTCTGGTTCGGTCTTCCGACCATATTCTGGATCATTAATTTCTCGTTTCAAATTAGATGTGGTTTGTTGTCTAGTACGGACTGACAAGTGATGACCGATCTGTTCAGTTAGTTCATATACAACTTCCCTTTGTGTTGTCGCCTTAATTATTGCTTTCTCGGTTAATATATCCATAATGGCAGTTTAAGCAATTGTTGTAATCAAAAAGAGAGAGGAGAACTCGAGAGGATAGTCCGTTTCCCCAGTTTATATGTTAGCAATCAATGAGAACTAGCTCTGGTTTAAATTGTTTGTATGTCTGTGGGTGGAGAAAAACCATTAGGTTTTATGAAGGCCCTCACCCACCAACCTAGTTGGTGGCATGCTTCATCATCGGGCCCCACCCAAGGTACCGAGTGTGCCTCAGGTGTGCTTCGACGCAGATTACTGCGGAGCAGGTTTTTTTTGGTTTGTGAGGGTGCTGTGAATGTGCTCAGAGTGAGGTTTAAAATACTGTCCTGGGTGTCCCAAAGACTGTTTTAATGGTGGGCCCCAGGCAGTCAATAAAAACAAAGGCTTTCGGACGTGCACGGTAGGCTTATGGCCTCCGACGTCCTGTGCGGTCAACTAGTTTCAGCCAGGCCTTTTCTTCTACTTGCTTTCGTCAGGACCTTATATGTGTAGGGTGTTACAGGGGTTTGTATGGGTTCGTCAGTGTGCTGTGTGTAAAGCACACGCTACGGTGCTTATATGTGCAAGAGGTGTTTCCTCTCGAGTTGTACCTGTTGGGGTAAAAAGGGCAGACATAACATTTAAGAAAAGTGCTCCTTGTAGCGGGCGAAAAGCATTCAGTGAGGCCGTGCTGGGTGCCTAGAGGTGACCACGGACAAGGCGGTAGTGTTGGCGTCAGTGGCAGGCAGTGAAAGTGTGGCCGGTCTCACAGTATGCGTAAATATATGTGAAATTAGGCCTAAGTACCGTAACCGGAGTAGGCGTAAACAATGTTGAAGGAATAAAAAACAATAAAATGGAGTTGCTTACACCTGATTTTAGCGAACAACTCAGCATGGAGCTCAGCTGGGGGCCAGGACCATGTGCACTCTAAATTGGGGTAAGAAAAGGAAAAAGGCTGTTGGGGTAGAGGGGTAGTCTGGACCCAACAAGATAACGGTAAAAGGATGCACACACAGACACGGCCTGGGGCAGCATGAATGGTGGTTGTACCATTAACAAAGTCGAGTTCAGGTACTTACTGCACAATGTCGCTGGGCCCGCAATGAACCTGTTGTCTGGGCAGAGGCTCCATCAGAAGTGAGCTTCAGTGTAGAGAGCGCTTAAATACCAGTAGAAAGCGCCAGGTGTTGCTTGTTAGCTGTGTCAGGTGTTCTGGCCTGGGCACGTGTAACGGGCCGTGTTCAGCTTCCTGTTGTCTCGAGGAGATGCATGTAGTAGAGGAAATAGAAGAAAGACTCACATGCAAGTGTATGTGCAGCTTCCTGTTGTCTCGAGGAGGTGCCTGTAGTAGAGGAAATAGAAGAAAGGCTTGCATGCAGGTGTATGTAGCACTCTCTCTATTTATTTACATGGCGCAGTTGAATGTCTAGATCGCTTACATGCGTGTGTAAATGTGCAGTCATCTTGAAGAGTGCTAATCCGTATAGGGCAGTTGCGCTCCATGTGTGCAGTATAATGGAGGGGCGCCCTCTCTATTTGTGTATAAAGCGGCTACTAGGCGGGGCTAAGGTGTTAACGTACGCTAATGTGCAGAGATGTTGCTGCATATTGGCTCTGCCATGAGTGGAGATGATGAACCCACTGTGTGGGGGGCTCATGAGAATGTGCAGGGGGATTGCACATGGCGGGGACATCGCGGGATCATAATAGTGTTGTGTGGGTGTATACCCTGGCACAGTGTAGTGGGTCCAGGTGGGCCGTGGAGATTAAGTGCCCTGCCGGGTGGAGTAAGGTCAGGGGGCATCAGTGGGCGGGTTCTGGTGTCGTCCCACAGAGTGATGGTTTAGCGCATTTTGAGAAGGAGCTGTGAGTGAGTTGGTCACAACCTAGGTGTTAGAGCCATGACGTCGCACTGAGGATGTTTGGGGTTGGGACATGTAACAGGGCAGGGACATCCCTCCCAGGCCCTGCAAGGGCGCTGTTGGTGAGATGGCACTGGGAGAGTAGAAATGATGTGTACGGTGTTGACAGAAGGGGGGGCCTCATCTGCTGAGGCTGTTTCACGGAATATTATCATTCAGTCCCTCCGTGTGGGTTGGCAATCTGTAGATCCAGCGTTGTTCTTTGGACAGTAGCTACTTCTCGTTGTCTGTAGGGTGGACAGGGATCTGTTCAATAACTGGCCATCTGAGGTCATTGGTGGTATGTCCAAGCCTAAGGAAGTGGTCTGTGAGTTTGCTGATAGTCTTCTTGCACCCAATCGTGCATCTGTGTTCAGTGATTCTGGTGCGTACTCTTTCGTGGTCATCCCCACGTATCGGAGCTGGCATGTGCGCTCAATCAAGTGCACTAGGTTGGTTGAATTGCAGTTCGCGTGCTTGCGTTGGTGCCATGTTTTTCCCGTTTCCAGATTGAGGGTTTTGGTATGTGTCGTGAGATGGCAAATGCTGCAATCGCCACAAGGGTAGTAACCTGTGACTTTGGGGAGGTTCCACACTTGATGTAGTGTAGGGTTGATGGTGGTTTCCGTAGTTCTAGGCCGTGTAGAGATGAGTTGATCCCGTAGGCTGTTCGATTTTTTATAGGCGAAGAGGGGCAGGTCCTAGTCTTGTTTGCCCGTGTTGATTATTCTCCAATTTTTCTTAATGATTTTAGCCACTGTATTGGAGATAGGGTTGTACGTGGTGACACAGGTCAATGGTGTTGTTGTTTCTTGACGGGTCGCTGTTTTCAGGAGGGCGTTTCTATTTTGTTTTTTTGCCCGTTTCTTGGTCCTGTCCATGATCCTTGTTGAATAGCCCTGTTGTTGTAGTCTGTGGGAAAGGTCTGTGGCCTGTGTGTTGTAGTCCTCCCTGTTGCTACAATTGCACCTTATGCGCAGAAATTGGCCATAGGGCAGGTTCTCCCTTAGTGGTCGTGGGTGGAAACTTTCAAAGGCCAGTAGTGAATTTCTTGCCGTGGGTTTGTAATACGTGGTGGTTGAGAGTTTACCATTGGTGGCCTTAATCAGTAGGTCCAGGAAAGGTAACTGGTCTTTGCTGCTGGTGTACGTGAAGTGTAGGTAGGGATCACATGTGTTGAGCCAGGTCAGGAAGTTCTTCAAGGACTCCTCCGAGCCTTCCCATATCATGAGGACGTCATCAATGTATCAACGCCAGAAGAGTATTGATTCCGTGAAAGGGTTGTTCGGCTCGAGGATGTGTGACTGTTCCAGGTGGTAGACATATAGTCTCGCTACACTGGGTGCAAAAATACTGCCCATGGACGTTCTGTTTGTCTGGCGGTAGTATGTTCCCTCAAATTCAAAAAAGTTTTCTTTTAATGCTAATCTTGCGCAGTCTAGGACAAATTCTCTTGGTGTGGTGTGTTCCCATTATGAGTTGGTCAGGGTTTCTTCTAGGACCTTGAGGGTGTCGTCTTGGGGCAGGCTTGTGTACAGGCTTTCAATGTCCAGTCCCACTAGTAACTGGGTTGTGGAGTTAAAATCCAGGTCTTGAAGGAGGTACAGGAGATGTTTGGTTTCTCTGATGTAAGTGGTTGCAGCCTCTACTAGAGGGTTAAGAAAAAAGTCACAGAACCTTGAGAGGGGCTCTAGGAGTGAGTTGCAGCCTGAGACAATCGGCCGTCCCGGGGGTGGTCTTGCTTCTTTGTGTACTTTAGGTACTGTGTAAAAGTACGGTATCCGGGCTTGTGTGTTGCAGAGGAAGGTAGCCTCCTGTTTGAAGATGTGGTTGTTGTTTGCCGCTGTGGTCACCAGGTTGGTGATTGCTAGCTTGAGTTGATTGGGAGGGTCGCCGTCGCGGCATCTGTAATTGCGGTTGTCATCGAGGAGTCTCTGGCACTCCGCTCGGTAAGCCTGGGTGTCCTGTATCACAATCCCTCCGCCTTTGTCGGCGGGTTTGATGGTAATGTTGCCGTTGTCTCTGAGGGTTTTCAGTGCTGCCCGTTCTTCTTTAGAGTGGGTAGTCTCTGTTTGATTGGTTTTCTCTACTTCATTGTAGACGGCCTGCTCGAAGACAATGATTTCTACAGGTATACTGGAAGGTGGAGGCATGAATGTTGATTTGGGTCGTAGACCAGTCTCATTGGTTTCCCTTGTGTCATTATTGGTGTCTTGTCTTTCAAAAAAGGCGCGGAGCTTCAGTTTCTGGAAGAACTCAGCTAGTTCGGTATGTAGGAGGAATTTGTCAACTCTCTTGGTAGGGACAAAGGAGAGGCCCTTATTCAGTACTTTTTCTTCAGTGGCGGTTAAGTCTATGGAGGACAGGTTAAAGACCAGGGAACGTGTGTTTAATTCCCTGGTTAGCCACTAGTGTCCGGTTGATGTTCCTTGCCCTTGTTGCGGGTGCTGGCGCTGACCGGTCCGTCTTCCTCTGTCCAGTGTACATGGGGTGTTTTTTGTGCATTTCTCCTGCAGCCTCTTGTTCAGCCGCCCTGCCCTAATAAAGGCGGGCTGTAGGGTTGGACATAGAAGTTCTGGGGTGCTTGGTGGTACAAGGGTGGCCATCCAAAGTATGGGTTCTGTTGTGGGTGGTTGAACGCTGGGGGTCCATAGGCCTGGTTGGGCTGTGGTTGTCCTCCCCATGGTTGCTGCCAGCGACGGCCCCGGCCTCTGTGTGGTATCGGGTTCTCCAGACCTACATATTCTGCAAAACTGCTTAACACCATAAAACAGAAGTTGGCACGGAAACTAGAAATTCAAAAGACAAGTTTATTAGGACCCCATGGGGTGGTGGTACATTCCTACAGCACCCTTCGGCAATGCAAGAAGTATCACACCGAACATCGGTGCGAGACCTCTTTTATACAGTTTTACAGTAATAAAAAGAGTAGGCGGAACACATTTGCTCAGTTTAGGTACATATAAGGACATTTTTGGAACACAGCCAAGTCATGGGACGAGTTCTAACACTACTGGTCAGTTTTGGGGGACATTCCTAAGTAATGACTGTCCACTAGTATAGAGGGTTTGACTACGCATGTGCAAGCTTGACCGGTGCTAAAAATAGCCTGTTGCTGGGCAAGTTAGGTGGTCAGTGGTACAGAGAAAGGACAAGAGACATGCTGACCACGAGGCAGCGCGTTCATCTAAAATGGACGCCAGTGTTTACAAAATGGCCCCCGAACATCATGGTCAAGATAAGGGGAAATTCATGTAGCAAAGCTGAACGCTAACCTGATCACTGTCAAATTACAACAGACGACCCTTTTAGCGTTTAGCTGAAGCTACCTCATAATGGACGTAATCAGGGTATTCATCGTCAATATTGATTGACATAATATTCGTTATTTCTCTATTGATCATTTGCTCATTCTTGACAATAGCTCGTTTGGATGGAATACAAGCAGAAATGCACATAGAACATAACATAGGGCCACACTGAATACATAGACATAGAAAGAAGAGTATCCCAATTATTATACATAAAATTGTCAACAGTTTCCAACCCCAAGTACTGAGCAAAGTCCAAAACCAACCCGAAAGTGTCCAGGTACCATTTTCAGGATGTATTTCAGCAGCTATTTTGTGCAATTTAGAAATAGCATCATATACAGAAGGTGAATTATCAGGTACATACACGCAGCAACTACTTCCGATAATGCGACATGCACCTCCACGATCAGCTAACACTACATCTAGAACCATTCTGTTCTGGAGCGTTACAATTCTGATAATTTGAAGTTCCTCAGTCAAATTCCCTAAAGCAAAAACGGTTTCATTAGCAACAGCTTCCACAACACGTGTCAGTCGTCTGATCTTTCTGCTATTTAGAGCAGCACCAACAAATGAAAAGAGGCCTAAATTGAAATCAACATATTGCTGCAGGGAGGTATCCGTCTGGTCAATTTCTTCAATTGCTAATGTTCTCTTCACTCTATTTAGTATAAAATCATGGTATAACACAAAATCGTTATGATACATAGGCGGGGCAATAAACACAGGAGGTAATACAAAAGATATATAACATGTTCCTAACCATCCTATAGGGAGACGGTGATAACCTTTATTTCCACAAATAAAGTAAGTGTTTCGTGAAGCCACAAAGGTAATACCATTTGGAGTGTCAAAGGTGAGAGTAGTATTACATTCACTTCTTCCTACTGGGATTGTACCTTTATTTCGGACACATAAATCAGCTTTAGTATCAATAACTGTAATCACGTGCAGACTAGACATATTTACATTTCTCTGATTTGTATAAACTCGAGGCGAAGATACATTATCTGGTCGATATTCTTCCCATTCAAATTTAGTTCCTTCTGCTTGCGGGTAACCATCTTGATCATTATAACATACTTTATTGAGCCGAAAAAGTAATCCACCTTTTGTCGGCCATCTCAAAGTGAACAGAAGAGTGTACCAATCACTACAAGAACCATTGTGAGAGAACGGGAGAGGAATAAGCGGAGTGCCTCCTTTCTTTTTATGTCCAGGCAACATTCCACATACCCAACAGTTCAAAGTGTTCGTCATATTATGGGTGTGATGTAAAATTTGAATGAAACTGTTATTTAGATAAGTCTGTCTATGTTGTTCTTCATGATAAGGCAAAGTGAAATGAAAATGTTCGGATGGAATTGGGGTAGTAGGCAATAAATATTCTCTTGCCGGAACCAATCGTTCTACCACCCAAGCTATTACCGCTATCACCACTATGGTCATAACGAAAAGTACTGCTCCACGAATTCTCTTATTCCGCATCGTAGAAGGTGCCATAGTTCAAAGTACAAATGTCTCAAAAAGAAAGCAACTAAAAAATAAAAATATGAGTGCTGAGCTCCGACGTAGCCGTTGGTTTCTTCGTCGAGATTCAGGACGGGTGTCGCTACACTTGGCAGAACTGATCCCCCCCCCTTGATATTCCTGGCTTCCGTTTCACAAACCTGGAGCAGTAACTCAACCAGTCTCGCACAAAACAACTGCTTTTCTTGGCCGTAGATTATATCTCTCTCCACCAGAGACAGTGTGGTCCGGGAAGGCTCCCTCCGATTCAGTAGACGTAACAGCTGGGCTCTTCTCTTCGTCCAAGATGTCTAGATAATCAGACAGCACAGTGGGGTTCACCAGATCCGGAGAGACACGACGACAATGAGTAGAATGCACCCAACGCTTCTTGTTCGTGACTCGCACAGCCGTTCAAGTCGCCAGCAACACCTGCTCTGTGCCACGCCACCTCGGCTCCAAGATGCTGGTTCTCTCAAAGGACAGGATCATAACGTGGTCGCCAGGGCGAATATTATGAGCCTCTCCAATGGAATTGTCGGGGAGTGCTTCTCGAACCTGTTGATGAATAGAAAGTAAATCATTTGTTAATCGTGCCAAATGATCGTTCATCATTATACAAGGCACATCATGTAACAACCGAGGCTTAGGAACTCCCCATATATTCATAGGCCTTCCAAACACCACTTCATAAGGTGTGAGGCCAGTTCGGGGATGGGGCACTGATCTAATAGATAGCAATGCTAGAGGCAGAGCATCTGGCCATTTCAAAGACGTAGATGCCACGATCTTTGCTAGCTTCAGTTTCAGAGTAGCATTATACCTTTCCACCAGACCTGCTGACTGCGGATGGAATACAGCATGAAACTTTTGCTGAATTCCCAATCCCTTCATGACGTATTCCACAATTTTCCCAACAAAATGAGGACCATTATCACTCCACAGAAATTTACAAACACCATAGCGTGGGAAGTACTCTTTGAGCAAAACCTTAGCTGTTGTCAGCGCTGTATTATCCTTCGTGGGGAAGGCCTCAATCCACTTACTGAAAGCACACACCACCACTAAGACATACTTAAGGTTGTTGCAACGCTCAAGCTGGATGTAATCCATTTGTAGTACTTCGAATGGCGCAGTAGGTGGAACAAACCCTCCTTTTGGAGTATACGTCCCTTTAGCAGGATTGTACTGCAAGCATATCAGACAGGTCTGCACTACTCTTTTGGCCGTATTGGCAATCTCAGGATGCTCCCAGACTCGCGTAAGCAATTTAGTAATTGCGAGAGCTCCAACATGTGCCAATCCATGTGTCATTTGAACCATTGCTTGCAAGTAAGCTGCAGGCAATTTCCATCTCTCCATATCTTTGCTTCTCCAACAACCCTCATCGTCCAACACTCCCTCCGTTGCCCAGGTTGCGAGTTCTGCTTCAGACGCTGACTTCTGAATGTCTAGTATCTCCTCTCTAGCATCATGCCATCGCTCAGCCTGTGATTTCACCACATACATCGGCGAGGCATTTTGTAACATAGCAGTTTCCCTCGCTATGCAATCTGCAAAAGCGTTTCCTTGTCCTACTTTGTCTGTCACTTTCTTATGTGCACTGCATTTAATTATCGCCACTTTCTTTGGACATAGTAGCGCATTCAGAAGATCACGCACTAGTTCTCCATGCATAATGTGCACTCCGTGTGAAGTCAAAAACCCTCGCTCTCTCCAGAGTAGGCCAAAATCATGCGCTACTCCAAAGGCGTACCGGCTATCAGTGTAGATGTTCACACATAAACCAGCACTTAATTCACATGCTCTTGGTAAGGCTATCAATTCCGCTGCTTGGGCCGATTTCTGTGGTATTCGTGCTGCTTCTACCACTGTCTTAAGTGTCGTGATCGCATATGCTGCAGAAGTTGTACCATCTGGCAACCTTAAACACGATCCATCAACCCACAGTTCTCCATCTACATCTGGAAGTGGCGTATCGTCTAAGTCAATACGACCCTTTGTTTGTTCTTCAGTCAGGAAAACGCAATCATGGTGTTCTTCCTCCTGGCCCTCAGCAACTGGATACGGCAATAAAGTAGCAGGGTTCAGAGTAGCACATCTCTTTAGTGTGATATGTGGCGCCAACAGCGTTAGCTCATATCCTGTTAAACGTGCACTTGTTAAGTACTGGGTCTTTGTTTGATTTAACAGGGCATCTACTGCATGGGGAACTAACACCAACAATTTATGTGACAAAACTATTCCCTCACTCTGTCGTATAGCCACTGCTGTTGCTGCGACTGCTCGAAAACACCCAGGTAATCCTCGTGCTACGGGGTCAAGTACTGCCGAGAAATACGCACACGGTCTCTGTTTATCCCCGTGTGTCTGCACTAGGACTGACAATGCACACCCATCCTTCTCGTGTACGTATAATGTAAAAATCTTTGTATAATCTGGTGTACCTAGTAATGGTGCAGAACAAAGGGCTTGTCTCAATTGTTCAAAAGCATTCTGACATTCATCTGTCCACTCAAGGGGAATCAGTGTAGTTTTGGACAATAATGCTAGCAAAGGTTTTATAATATGTGAAAACCCCATTATCCACTGCCTACAAAAAGACGTTAAACGTATGAAAGCACGAACATCTCTCTGAGTGTGGGGGACTGGTGTATATAAAATCGCTTGGATTCGGTCAGATCTCAATGCACGTCCCTCCTTAGACAAAAGATGACCGAGGTAGGTCACCTTTGGTCTACAATATTGGAGCTTTTTCCTCGAAACCTTGTGATTATTGTGGGCAAGAAAAGAAAGCAAAGCAAGACTACTCTCCTCACATTGCTCCTGCGTGTCTGCTGCAAGTAAAATATCATCAACATATTGAATGAGAGCCACTCCAGACTGTAAATCGAAAGAATCAAGTTGTCTTTTTAGAGCCTGGCTATAAATGCTAGGACTTTCAGTATAACCTTGAGGAACTCGACAAAATCTATACGATTTAATATTTAATGGGAAGCCAAACAGATATCGGCTATCAGGATGGATGGGAATAGAAAAGAAAGCATTTTTCAGGTCTATGATGGTGAAGGTAGTGGCTGTGGGCGGAATCAAAGTAAGTAGGGTGGTAATATCAGACACCACCGGGTATTGGGGCACTACTATCTTGTTAATTTCTCTCAAATCAATAATAAACCAATAGATTTTGTCATCAGTATCTTTCTTTAAAATCGGAAGAATAGGGCTATTACGGACATTATAGGGAACTTCCTCTACCACGCCTGCAATAATCAAGTCATGTACAATATGCGTTAAAGCAACTTCACCTTCCCTGGAAATTTTATACTGTGGTACACGAGGCAGAGATGCTCCCTCCTTTACAGTGATGCGAATGGGAGGGATAATCATCTGTCCCACATCTGTGTCCGAAGTAGCCCATAACGTTTTTGGGAGAGAGGCTAACGCCTCAATCTCTTGCATGGGGCACAATCTCTCTACATCTGGGTAATTGTCATTCAAAATAACCCGCACCCCTTCAGGAGCGCAGCGTATTGTTGCTCGAAAATATTTGAGCATATCTATTCCCATAATATTGTCTGGGGTGTTTGGTGACAACAAAACGGGCACGGGGCAAGAAATTTGTCAATGTAAAATGTAAGGGGTTGTGACAAAGGGCTAAGAGAGGGTGTTCCATCGAACCCTATCGATGTAATCATTTCGCCAGACAGGGGAGCCCTTGGAACCAAGTGTTTAGACAGAGCACTACGAGTAGCTCCTGTATCAACCAGGAACTGGTCAGTAGAACCCAAAATGTCCGCTGATACATATGGACCTCTTTGATCTACTGGTACTTCAGCCGATTCAACACCCCATCCTACGCAATCCTATGCATGTACATAATCCTGAAACTCTGCAATCTTACCCTCCGCTATCTGATACTGATTCCGTCGATCAAAAGTATTATGATCAACATGACCACGACCCCTCGCTTCAAACCTACCACGATCACTCACTCCACCCCCCGCTCCTGAATAACTATTCTGTGTCCTTCCACCTCCTCGACCGCGCTGATTACGTTGTTCTCGAAGCACCGGACAGTCTGTTTACAGTATGCACACTGATCCTCAGAAATGTCGGTACGAACAGAAGACGTACCATATGATCCACGCCTACCTCTATCATTCCCTCTCGGCTGTGTAGCATAAACCTGAGCCAACATCACTTTCCTCTTTAATTTCTTCGCTTTCTTATCAGTACTTTCTTTAGCCTCCAATTCCTGTCGCTCATAATACTGAGCCAGAGTCAATAAAGAAGCAGGGGTCGCCGTGGTCCAGGAACTTTCACTAGTCTTTAAACGTTTTTCAATCTCCGGTCGGAGATTTGCTACATACTTGTCAACGAATAAATGCCTACCCGTGTCCTCTGTTAATAATTGGCCACTGTAATCATGAAATGCTTCCTCAAAATGTGAGAAGAAGTCAGAAACCGACTCATCCGCCTTCTGCTTACAAGAGGCTAACATGGTCCAATCAATCTTTTAGGAGGAACAAGCGTTTTTAACTTATTCAAAATAGCCGCCGGGAGATCTAAAATTAATTGGCATGGCTTACACGCGGGCTCCCTATCCAAATCAGCTTGAGCTAAAGTTTTCCAATCCGCCCCCAGATCGCTTGATCATCAAACTTACGAATCGCCCTCCACATATCGGGAGGCAATATTAACTCAAAGAAAAGATCAATATCAACTAATGTCATAACACACGAAGAAATAGCCCCTTCCACTCCTTCATAGAAAGCTGCTGGATTCTTACGAGGGTCAGGCAGAGCAGCCTTAAGTGCCATAACATCTGTTCTGTTTCACGGTGTATAAACCCAATTATATATAAAATAACCCTTTGCATCCACAGACAATTTGACATTATCTGTACCTTGCCCTTTAGGAGGGACATATAAAGGTGCAGCTTCACGCATAGGCATAACATGGACTGTAGAACTCTTATCTGCTCCAAAGACAGGACACTCTTTGGATTTCTCCGTTGATCCCAGCGCAGGCGCATCTGATGCCTTTTTCGCCTCCCATAGTCTTGACACCTCATCCCGTAGCTGGACCAACCGTTGAAAAAATAGATCCGCATCTGTAAGAACAAAAAGACCTTTACGCATATTCTCACAACCAACTGATACATCCTTAGGCTCCAAATCAGTTGAATACTTTCTAAATCGTTCTACAACTTCATCTCCAAAATGGCTCAAGAAATACAACCGTTCTTGCTCAGACCACTTACGCATGTGGTCATCAATCTCTGAAATAGTTATCGACTTAAGATTAAGTTTTCGAGCAAAACTACGCAATTCCGCAGCTCGGCCAGCACTTAGCCTAGTACGACTACCCCCATGAACGTCTCCGTCCGAATCCTCAGTCGGGGCCATAGGTGGAACGTATGGAGGCGGGCAACGGTCTAATAATGAAAAATCATCAGATTCATTAGTAAGGACAGGATAAAGAGGACGTCGAATAGGGAATTGACCATTCATTTGCAAATTACGTTCCCGTGCCTCCCTCTCTTTCTTTTCCTGCAACTCTTTTTCCTCCAGCTGTAAAGCTTTATCACGAGCAGCCTTTCACTGCTCTTTGTCCGCCAAGGCTTGTTCACGCTTCATTCGCTCACGCACCACTTTCTCCCACATACGTACACAATCAAACATATCCTGTCTAGACCTGCGCTGAAACAGACATTGTTCCACATACTGAACCTTTCGTAAATCAAACGACCCATGTAGTGGCCATTGCAATTCGTGATCAGATTTGGTATATTTGTGCCACAATGTACTGTACATAATAGGGGGAAGGCCAAATTTAACGTACATTTCACGATTAGGTGTCCCCTCTGGGGGAGCCGGCTGAGATTCATTTAACCGATAACTGGTACCTTTTCCAAGAGAGCACATTCCTCGAAGTGTGCTTAAAACAGGCATGCCAAAATATCACGGAAACGTGATATTACAAAAATGGCACTTAATATACTTCACACAAGGTGTGCCGTTCAAACAAATACAAAATTAGAGAAATATCTCTACATTGCCTGTCTATGTGAAGTGCACTGCACATATAACTCAAATCATAGAACCAAATGTTAGCTAACTCAAAACAAATCCAAAAAGCCACAGTAAGCGTCCGTAGACTATCTTACTAATCACAAGCTTATCAAATTCTCAAGTATCCAGGTTCCAACTGCCAAGTTCCTTAATCGAATCAGCCAAACAGGCACTGTACGACAACTCGAACGATCAGGATCTCAGTCGAGGACCGGCGCCACCTGGAAGGTCAGATCAGAAGGAAAGGAAGAAAACACCGTGGGTGCCAAGACTCGGGTCACTCAGTGGCAGCGTAGGCGTCCATGGCGAGTTTCAAATCCTTCGTCACGACCTCTCCTTCGGGCATCCGAGACGCCGATGAGTCCCTTCCTGGTCGCCAATTTGTGGTATCGGGTTCTCCAGACCTACATATTCTGTAAAACTGCTTAACACCATAAAACAGAAGTTGGCACGGAAACTAGAAATGCAAAATACAAGTTTATTAGGACCCCATGGGGTGGTGGTACATTCCTACAGCACCCTTCGGCAATGCAAGAAGTATCACACCGAACATCGGTGCGAGACCTCTTTTATACAGTTTTACAGTAATAAAAAGAGTAGGCGGAACACATTTGTTCAGTTTAGGTACTTATAAGGACATTTTTGGAACACAGCCAAGTCATGGGAGGAGTTATAACAATACTGGTCAGTTTTGGGGGATATTCCTAAGTAATGACTGTCCACTAGTACAGAGGGTTTGACTACGCATGTGCAAGCTTGACCAGTGCTAAAAATAGCCTGTTGCTGGGCAAGTTAGGTGGTCAGTGATACAGAGAAAGGACAAAAGGGCCTGCTGACCACGAGGCAGCGCGTTCATCTAAAATGGACGCCAGTGTTTACAAAATGGCCCCCGAACATCATGGTCAAGATAAGGGGAAAGCTGAACACTAACCTGATCACTGTCAAATTACGACATCTGTTTCTTTGTTGTTTTACAGATCCTGAGCTGGAGTCGCTGGACATTGAGGTGTTGTCCCCCGATGAATCTAAGCCTCTGTCTTGTCTTAGTGGGGCAACATAATCATCCGCTGCGTAAGGGTAGGTTTTTGAGTAATTGAATTTCTTTAAATCTTTGTCAAATTTTGGTATCTTAGCTTGGGTCAAGTACTCTTTGTACTCATTCAGTTCTTTATTGGATTTTTCCAGTTTCTTTTTGAAGGAGGTTATTATAGTTTTGAAATGTGATTAGGTGGCCTGTATCTCAATGATCATTGCGTCCGAGAGGTGTTTGGCGGTTTTGATTATGAGGACCAGCCAGTCTCTTGTGCAGTGCCAAGCTATCTGGGCTCAGTCCTTCCTGAATGTGGCATCATCTAGGAAGATCCTTGGTGCGTTGGTGACTAGCAGGCCTTTAGGTGCGCTGTTTGTTCGTGGGTATTGGGTTAGGATCACTCCATGTTGCGCTGCCGAGGATATGTTGTAATCAAAAAGAGAGAGGAGAACTCGAGAGTCTAGTCCGTTTCCCCAGTTTATATGTTAGCAATCAATGAGAACTAGCTCTGGTTTAAATTGTTTGTATGTCTGCGGGTGGAGAAAAACCATTAGGTTTTATGAAGGCCTTCACCCACCAACCTAGTTGGTGGCATGCTTCATCATCGGGCCCCACCCGAGGTACCGAGTGTGCCTCAGGTGTGCTTCGACGCCAGATTACTGAGGACCAGGTTTTTTTTGGTTTGTGAGGGGGCTTTGAGTGTGCTCAGAGTGAGGTTTAAAATACTGTCCTGGGTGTCCCAAAGACTGTTTTAATGGTGGGCCCCAGGCAGTCAATAACAACAAAGGCTTTCAGACGTGCACGGTAGGCTTATGGCCTCCTACGTCCTGTGTGGTCAACTAGTTTCAGCCAGGCCTTTTCTTCTACTGGCTTTCGTCAGGACCTTATATGTGTAGGGTGTTACAGGGGTTTGTATGAGTCTGTCAGTGCCTTGTATGTAAAGCACACTTTACAGTGCTTATATGTGCAAGAGGTGTTTCCTCTCGAGTTGTACCTGTGAGGGGTAAAAAAGGACAGACATAACATTTAAGTAAAGGCTCCTTGTAGCGGGCTAAAAGCATTCAGTGAGGCCGCGCTGGGTGCTCAGAGGTGACCGTGGACAAGGCGGTAGTGTTGGCATCAGTGGCGGGCAGTGAAAGTGTGGCTGGTCTCACAATATGCGTAAATATAGGCCTAAGTACCGTAACCGGAGTAGGCGTAAACAGTGTTGAAGGAATAAAAAACATTAAACTGGAGTTGCTTACACCTGATTTTAGCGAACAACTCAGCATGGAGCTCAGCCGGGAGCCAGGACCATGTGCACTCTAAATTGGGGGAAGAAAAGGAAAAAGGTTGTTGGGGGAGGCGGGTAGTCTGGTCCCAACAAGGTAACGGTAAAAGGAGGCACACGCAGACAAGGCCTGGGGCAGCATGAATGGTGGTTGTACCGTTAATAAAGTCGAGTTCGGGTTTACTGCGCAATGTCGCTTGGCCCGTAATTAACTTGTTGTCCGGGCAGAGGCTCCGTGAGAAGTGAGCTTCAGTGTAGAGAGTGCTTAAATACCAGTAGAAAGCAATTGCCACACATCTTTGTTCTGGTTCCACTTCCTGTCCCTCATGCACAGCCTTTATTAATCCTTCTTCAGCTACCCTCATATTTTCCTGTAGTGCCACCATTGTTTGCTTAGCCTCTTTGTTGACATTTAAGGAGTAATGTAGTGTTTCCCCCTAATTCCTGCCTTCTGGGCGTCCCGTTCCACCTCAATTGATGTGCTCCCCAAATTATCCTCCAAAAACCCTGGGATCCATTGTCTCATATATCTGCAATACCCTTAATTCAGCAGCATTGCTCTCTCAAAGGTACTGGTTTTCACATTTGGATTAACTGCTACCGTTTTTACATTCAAGGCTAATGGATTGTGATCTGATACGACCTGTGGCTGCTTTTCGATTCACTCATGGTGTTAGAGACAAACGTATAATCCATTCTTGCATGAGTCAAATGAGGATTGGAGAAAAAGGTATACCCCGGGTTGTCTGGTTTCATCATTTGCCAACAGTCTATCAAGCCATGGGTCTGACCTACATTTTTTAAGGCCTGAAACACTTTCGGTTTCCTCCTATGATATTTATACTCAGTCTCCAACAGCCAATCCCCACATACAAACAACGGGAGAGGCCAGTGAGCGAGTTTATTGGAGATATTATCAAATACATTGGGGTCATCGCTTGTACTCCCATATATTGTACGTAGTATCATTTTCTGACCTGTGCAGTATTGGCATTCTGTAATTGCCCACCACCCGAATTTCTCTGAAGATAACCATAAACATTGCATCTCGCCACGTTTAGCCAGTATGGCAACGCCCTGTACCCTAGCTCCCTGCGCTGTAACGGAGACCAGTCTATACCCAAGTGTATTAAGCAGATGATGCTGTGACCCCTCAATATGGGTCTCTTGGATACAGATGACATTCGCCCCAGCAGTTTGAAATCCCACAGCAACACTTTGCCTTTTCTTTATATCATTGAGACTACATATGACAGTAAGAATACTCAGATTAGCCATATTGGTTCATAACAGTTCCTTGATTCATATATTCCTTCATTAAGCCACAATCCCACCAAGCCACTCTCTCCCTTTTTTGATGGTAACTCCTATATCAGAAGACTCTGTTGCACCCCCTTTTATTATCCCCTGTCAGAGGTCACCGCCTCCACCCTCCACCCCTTCCCCACCCCCCTCCCCCACCACACTTTAAGCAATCAAGCTCAATCATGAGCCTGCGTGATGGTGTCTGAACCACTCCTCTCCCACCCTCCACCTCTTCTCCCCCATGCCAGTGCTCAAATATGAATTTAATTTTAGGTCGAACAAAGAACAAAAAGGAAAAAAAAAGAAAGAAGAGAAAAGAAAGTCCCCCATTTAGAGCGAGTCCTAGTTTTGAGCCCTTGCATTTCTTATTTATGACACAGGCTAATTATTTCTTGCTCCCGACGGTCCCTGTTAAAACGTCATCCAATAACTTTTGTGCTTGGATTTCAGAGATAAAGCTATAGTTCTGTCCCTGAAAAACGACTTTCAGCCTTGCTGGATTTTGCAAAAAAAACTACAGCTGCTGCTTTCTGGAAGGGTGTTATGAGCTGTCTGAGTGGCCATCTCCTCCCCACGGTGGCATGCGCAAAGTCTGGTTTCAGGAATAAGGAGAATTTCTCAAACTTTATTTTACTATTAGGCCTGGCTAGGTCATACACGGCCTGGCACAACAGAAAATTTCCAAAGTAAATCAATACGGCACGAGGATATGCCTGACCCTTAGATGGGCGCTTTGAGATTGTTAGAGGGAATCGATGAACACATTGGATTTCTTTTTTTTTTTAAATAATTTTTATTTTTCCTTTTTCTTAATATGCACATTGTATTTTACATCATACATTTGTATATTTTATACATCAAAAATTTCAAATTTCACTGGTTTGAAGTTTTAAACAGTATAAACAATATAAGCAATATAGAGATATCCTGCCATATAATTTACAGTTCAAAATTTCATATTCTGTTACAATATCTTATATTGCCATCCTTTCTTTCCATTTGGCTATTGGTTCCCAGATTTTGAGCCCAAGTCTCCTACCCCTTTTCCCCTTGCGTGCATAAATAGCTTTCTCAAGGTTATAACTAGCTAGTAAATTTGCCAGCCATACATGCATTCCTGGGGGTACCTTGTCTAGCCAAACTCTTGCTATTGTTAATCTCATAACTGCGGTAGCTATAAACATGAATTCCTTCTGATCAGAACCAACTTGATTATCTCTCCCAAACAGTATCATCATAGGTGTCAATTTGGTTCGTATGTCAAGAGTATTACTAAGAAAATCTTCCATATTTTTAATCAGGGAATAGAGCTGAGGGCAGGTAGCAAACATATGGATAATATCTGCATCCCCTGCTTTACAGCGTGGACAGGTGGTGCCAGTGGTGCCTCCCCATTTAGCTATCCTGGCGGGAGTATGGTACAACGAGAATAGAGTCTTATAATGCTGCGATTGCATGGGACCTGAGCACAGAACATTACATCCCATGTCCAGGGATTCTTGAAAATGTCCAGTCTCCCCACCCAATTTTTCAATCCATTTGTTGCTAACTTTCTCTAAATCATCAATTTTACTTTTTGCTAGACATGCATAAAAAGATCTAATTGTGCAGTCCCTCCCCATTTTTATTTTCTCCAATACTTCATTAGTACTAAATCCCGCACTACCACCTTGCTTACGACAGAGGAAGCTCCTTACCTGTAGGTATTTGAAAAAGTCCTTCCTCTCAATCCCATACTTGAGGATAAGATCTGTAAACTGAACTAACGCCTCCCCATCCATTAAGTCCCCAATCTGCCCTATTCCTTTTTGGTACCAACTCAACATTATCGAATCTGCAAATACTTCCGCCGGGAAAGATCTGTTCTTATAGAGCCTGATATATCTGTTATATCTTCCCAGCCCCATTTTTTTAGGAATGCAATCCATACCCTACCTGCTGCCACTACAGTCTTAAATCTAGTCCGTTTGTGGTAACCAAACTCAATTCTATTAAAAAAATTATTTTCTGTCTCTGCCCTTAATACTATAGAGTAAACTTCTGTTGACATAGTCGTAACACTGCTATCACTTCCTCCACCCCCAATTAACCACTGCATATACTGAAGTGCTGCCGCCATTTGATATAACCTAAAATCAGGTGCCCCCCAGCCACCTCTTTCTCTTGGGAGGGTCATATATCTATAGGCCCGTCTAGTTTTCCCGTGTGCCCAAATAAATCTATTAAGTACCTTCTCTAACAAATTTAACCATCTAGCCTCAAATACTAAAGGAATAGAACGAAAGAAATATAAAAATTTAGGTAAAATTAACATTTTAATTATATTTGTGCAGCCCATAAGGGAAAGGTGCAAATTATTCATCCTTTCTAAGTCTTTTTTGACTTTATCAATTAGAGGTGCCAAATTCTGCTCTACTATGTTATCCAAACTTGTCGTTAAAAGCACCCCTAAGTACACTGCTGAGTTGACCACCCTATCATCAGTACATACAGTATATCTATTTTTGATTATCTGCGTTTTTAATCTATTTAGGCTATATCCTGAGATCTTTCCAAACCTCTGAGCCTCTAACTCCACCTCTTTTATAGCTATGGTCGGATTAGGTGTTAAAATTGCAACATCGTCTGCGTAGGCTAAGGTCTTCACCACACAGTTATTAATCCTCATTGGTGGTATCTTTTGATTAGCTTCAAGCCTACTCAATAGTGGTTCCAAATATAGCGCAAACAGCAGGGGAGAGGAGGGACATCCCTGCCTAGTCCCCCTAGCAATTTTTACTCTATCAGAAAGCCCTCCATTCACTCTTATACTTGCTGTTGGAGCATTATACAGTACCCGTATGGCTTTTATAAAAGGTTCCCCCAATCCACACCACCTCATAACCTGCCACAGGTAATCCCATGAGACCCTGTCGAATGCCTTCTCGGCATCCAGAAATAGTGCTGCGACAGGGTCTCCTAGGATATCCGCAGAGTCCAACATCGTGATCACCGTCCTTACATGTTGCGTGGTCCCTTTCCCAGGAATGAATCCATGCTGGATAGGGGTTACAAGCTGCTCGATTATCCCAGCCAGCCTTTTTGCTAATATTTTAGAGTAAATTTTAACGTCCGAGTTCATTAATGTGATTGGCCTATATGACCCTGGTGTTTCTGGTGGCTTCCCCTTTTTCAAAATAACTATTATGTTAGCCCCTCCCCACGTCTCCGGGCTGGGTTCCCCTACCTGTGCTTGCTGCATTATCATAAACATGTCTGCCAAAAGCTCTTTTTTGAATATTTGATAAAATTCAAGTGGAATCTGATCCGGCCCTGCCGCTTTCCCTGCTGGTAAACTTCCAAGAGCTTCCTCTAACTCTTCAAGCTGCAATGGTCCATCTAATATCTCCCTGTCTTCTACTGACATTGTTGGTGGCGGAATATTCCTCAAATATTTATCAATCTCTTCTAGATTCGTTGGATCTTCTGGAGTATATAAATCCGCATAGAATTTTCTAAAGACTTCTCTTACTAGGTTAGTCTCCATGACCATGTTCCCCTGCGCGTCTCTTACTTCCTTTACACCTGCTTCAGGTGCTCTCTGCCTAGTTCTAATTGCCAGCACCCGCCCCACCTTCTCACTAAGTTCGGATATTTTTTCCTTTTTTGTTAAGAAGTTATCTGCCGCCTGCCTTGCAAGACCTTCCACTGCTTCAGCTTTTAGCGCTATGATCTTAAGCAGACAATCCTCTAAGGGTAGATTGTGTCTTATAGCCCTGCTTAAGTTCCCTTCCTCTCTTAACAACCTCTGTCCTATCTCTTCTCTACTTTCCCTTTCTCTTTTTTGTCTCCCCATTGCAAAACTAATTGTTTCACCCCTTACTCCTGCCTTGAATGTATCCCAGACCACCCCTGGGGCTGCTGTCCCCCTATTTATATCCCAAAACCATTTGATCCAAACTACCATATGCTCCCTATATGCAGGATCCTTTAAAAGGCCTCTCTCAAAAGTCCATTGTGCAGGAATTCTTGGTATTTGATTGATTTTAATAGTAAGGATCACCAGACTATGGTCTGAGATTACCCTGGGTAACTTCTCCACCTGTGACTCGACTAGTAAACAATTCGTTATCAGAAAGTAGTCAAGCCTAACCATTACTTTATGAGGGGCAGAAAAGAAAGTACAACCATCAAGGTGAGGATGTAGCTTTACCCAAGGATCTACCAGAGCATTATGTGTGACCATGTCTGCCAGAGCCCTAAATACTTTCCTTTTCCTACCTCTATAGGTCGCATTTTCTTGTGTAAATGAGCTCTCTAAATCATGTATATTAAAATCTCCACAACATACTATGGGTTCATTCCACTGGGCTAACTCCGCATCAAGAAACTGAAATACATCAGGGTCATCTTCTGTTGATCCATAGATAGTAACTAGCGTTAATTTCTGCCCTTTAAAACAGATTTCTAAGATAGCCCATCTACCCCATTTGTCTTCCTTCTTCTTCCCTACCACGACATCCCTTTGTCTACCCAGAATTGCTACTCCTCTGGTCCTAGTCTCTTGTCTAGATCTTGCCAACAAATCAAATCCTAATTGCTCTAAAAGGTATGCCCTACTTGACTCTATATGGGTTTCTTGCAGACATATCAAATCTAATCGCAAAGATTTCAAATACGCTGCAACTCTCATTCTCTTATTAGGCTCATTTAAACCACATACATTCAGTGATACTATCCCACATGCCATTGTGCTAACTTTGACAGGTACCATACAAGATAAACATTATTTAACATCATCAAACCAGACTGCATATTTTCACAAGTTCTTGAATACATAACAATGTGCCATATCTTAAAGAAAAAATGTTGTCGTTCCACCCCCCCCCTCCCCTCCCCTCCCTCTCCACCCCTGCTCTGCCCCCTCCCCCCTCCCTTTTACAGGCAAATAGGTCAACTGACCTATGTGTGCCCGCCTTTGTTGTTGTGCAAGTCGCTTCCCTCCCCCACTCACTTCACTTAATTTTGCTGTGCTCCCCTTAAATCACCCTCACTCTTATCCAGAAACATGTATAGCCATATATAAATATCTATACCTTTTAACCTCCCTTCTGCCTCCTCATTTCTTCTAAGAAGAGCTCAGCTTTAATCTCTGAGTTAAACATCCAAGTTTTCCCTCTCACGATTACTTTTAGTCTGGCTGGGTAAAGTAAATATGCTTCCATACCGAGAGCTTGGAATGGAGCGATCAACTGCCTTAACTTCCACCTCCTCTCGACAGTAAAATGGCAGAAGTCAGGTCTAGCAAAAAAGGTGGTGCCTTCAAAAGTCCTCCTACTCTCTGGCTTTGCCTTACTCAAAATCTCCTCTCTGAGCAGGAAGTTCCCAATATACACCAATATTGCCCTGGGATGGTTTTTCTGGCCATCCCTCCCTCCTCCTCCTGCCCCCCCGGCTTTTTTTACTGTAAATGGGAACCTATGTGCCCTCTGAATTTCTGTTTCCCACTGCCACTGGGATTCTGGAAAGGCACCCTTCAGCAACTTTATCACGTATTGCCTGACGTCCTGCCCTTCTGCCCCTTCTTCCACACCCAGCAAGCGAACGTTGTTCCTCCTCTGCCTATTTTCAAAGTCCTCCATCTTCCAACGCATATCCTCTGCCATTCTTTCTTGCTCTGTCTTGAATGACTGCCACCTCCCAACATCATCTTCCAGCTTGCCAGTGCGCTCCTCAACCTCTGTGACACGGTCCACCAGTTCATCATACAGTTTATTGACTTTCCTTAAGCTGTTTTGGATTTTCTTTGATGCCTGCCTCGCCCTGCGGCTCTCTGCCCTTGCTTCGCTTTGCATTTGTTTAAGAGTCAAGAACAGGGTATAAAAAGGGTCCCGTTGTGCGGGGTTACCGCCAGCAGCTGCTGCTCCCTCCGCCGTGTTTTCATGTACATCCTCCTCCTGATATACTTGTGAGGTTGCTGAGTAGTCCCAGAGAAGTTGTTTCTCCAGTTTAGAATGTCTTTTTTTTTTCATTGTGGACTCTTTCTCTGACGCGCTTATACCTGATTCAGTATCTTCCTGTTCATCCTCTTCTGCACTAGTTTCTGACGATAATGTTGAACCTGAATCTTCATTGACTGAATAGAATTCGCCTTCCCCTTCTAGAGAAGTGCAATCACCGCCCCCCTGAAGGTGTTTGTTACTGTTTACCTCTCCTGTAAGGTTCACATTCACTAAACTTTCATGGCTTCCCCATGAGCCAGGCTTTTTCTTTGAGGCGTTTATTTCTTCCTCCACCAACATTAGGGCTCCGAGCATATCGGCTGTGGTATCTCCTGTTGTGCCTCCCGTGTTCCTTGTGCCGTTAATTTCCTCCCCTCCGCGCTCCCCTTTACCTTCACCTTCACTGCTTTCCAGCGCCGCTTCGGCCGGTACACCGCCGCCTGCCTGCGTTGCTTCCACGATCTGGCTTGCTCTCGGCGTCGGCTCTCTCGGTTGCCTAGCAACCGCCCTCACAGAGTCTCCGCCGTCCGCTGCGTCCTCGAGGACGTTTCCTGCAACCGGAGTGTCAGCGTCTGCTTCGTGAACGGAGACCGGCATCACAGCATCTCCGCATTTTGGCGTTTCTGCTGCTACCGCATCGGGGAGTTTCACTGTCACTGTCAAGATCTCCGTCATGGTAGGCTGCCGCATACCTGATTCTCGTAACTTCTGCTCATCTCCCTTTGCTGAATTGCTTTTACTAGTGCAGCGCGCCTCTCCTGGATTGTTGTGTTTGGAGATCAAACTCTGTTTTCGTAGTTCTGCTTTCTTAGCTTTCTCTGGAGGAGGGGGGGGAGGAAATACTTTTTTAATCGCGCCGGTGTTCTTTCCTGCTGGGGTATCCGATTTTGCGCTAATGGCTGTTACTGTCTTCATTGTTGCCGAAGTATCTGTCAGCTTTTTAGTCCTCTCGCTCACCTTCTCCTGGTTGGGAGCACGAACAGGTATTTTAGGAGCCATATAGTGTCCAGAAAAAAGCCTCAATAGCGCTTCTTTCACTCGGACCCAAGCCTGCCCAACTCGCAATATTTTCTTCTTTAAAGTTACTTCTGCAAGCCACCAGCGCCCAAACTCCATAAGAGGTATTACTCCGTGTAGCACAGCGTTTTTCCACGATATGTCAACTCATTGTGGGAGAGGGAATTAGATGCGACCTCTCAGCACAACAGCGCAGCGGCCATCTTGCCTTGTTGATGATGAACAGCCGAACACATTGGATTTCTTTGTTCCAATCCCACTGTGAAAGTTCTGGCAAGGAGTTTTTCAGCATGGTGATTGTGAACTTCCTTATATCACTGCCTTCGCAGTTTTCACTGCCTAGCAGCCTCAAGTTATTGCAATGCTGGAAATTCTCAGACTCCTCTAACTTCCACATCACATATCTCAAAGTACTCTTCTGTGATGTAGCCTGGGCCTTCAGCATATCTATGGTACTTTCTAATACTTCAGTGCGAGTCTCCACCATGTTTAATCTTTCTACTATCTCTGTACATGTTTTCCCAATCTTGCGCACTGAACCTTGTAGATTTTTTGAGGCGAGCCATGCCTGTCGGTTATCTGCTTTGACCTCATCCTGAAATAATCGCAAGAATTGCAAAATCATAGTGAGGGAGGGCTCGGCCAATTTCCCATCATTTTTCTCCACAGTCTCACCCCCCTGGCTTCTCCCTTGGAGATTTTCTCTTTTCACTTATTCCATCAGGGGGTAAATGCTGAGTAGCTGGGTAATCCCAGGCTAGTTCTTCCTCGTCCTCTCTCTCCCCAAAATGTCTTTTACGGATTATTTTCCCAGATGTCCGTTTGGTCCTTTTTGGGGACTCCCTCTCCCTTAGCATACTACTATTGCTTGATGGAGAAATTCCGCCATCGCTATAGGCAGTTATGCTAGCTTCAGAGCCTCCTGATTTCTCAGTCAAGGAGAAAAACTTTTCCAAACAGTCAGGGGAGAGATATCCTGCCTCCTTGATCTTTCTCTGAGGGTTACCCCCCTGTAATAGTGCTGTGTCTATTTTTGTGTGACATATCTGGTGTATTAATACCCATCTCCACCTCTGGTTTGTTACTGGGAACATGGAGGGAGCCATTCTTGTTTGGTACATTTTCCTTGGTTGTTCCATCCTTTGGCTGTGTGTCTAAGGGCACTTCCAGGATGGTGGTTTCGCACTTTGAAATCCATGGGATCCCACCCTGAACATGCTTACTCTCATCCTCTCCTTCAGCTCGTGTCCCAGGTGTCATGTCCCGTATTGCATTACACTGCAAATTCTCCACATTACGTGTTTCCCCACTGCAGACCATTTGCCTTAATTTCCTTGTTTCCCTCATGCTCCCTTCTCCTTTTTCCTCATGTCTAAGGGTAGGTACCTACTAGCAATGGAAGGCTGTACTCTTCCCTGATCCCCAGTGAATGGTACTCACTGGGCAAGTATTTTGTTGTGCCGCTCAGTCTTTTCTTTATCCTGCTTATTCCCCTTACCGGTGCGAAGATCTGCCTCCTTGCCTTCTATCTTCACTTCTGTTTCTTCCTGGCGTAGTTGTGTAGGGAGTGTAGTTGACCGCGTCTTTCCTCGTCCTCGTGCAGCCATTGCCATTGTCTCCGTGGCCTGAGCTTCACAGGCGTCCCTGTAGCTAGGAAACCTGAGCTGTCGGCAGCCGTCGGCAGCTGTCACAGCTTCCAATCCCGAAAGCAGCCGTCAGTAGCAGCCGTGTGAGAGATTCCCAGCGTGTGCTGTGACATCCAGTCCTTTTCCTGCACAGATGATCTCCACATCGCCGATCCTCCGATGTCACCCTGCAGTGATCACTCGATCGTAGGGTCCCCAGGCGCATCGTCTGCCTGTACACGAAGGAAGAGCCCGGCGGAGGAGGGAAAGAGGCGAGAGGTAAATGGTGCTGGCCTCACTCAGGCGTCATTTACCTCATAATCTGCAGATTTAAACAAAACAAATATTGCTTCTAGCTCAAAAGGGACCAACAGTTACTAAACACGAGGCAACATGGGTTCATGTGCAGTGGATGGTCCTTTGTAAAAGTGAACTGGTCATCTTTTGATTGCTTCTTTCTGTATTTGGTTGTTAAACTGCTATTAATAAGGTCAACTGTTTGCCCAGACAGTATTACTATATAAAAAAAAGAAAAAATAATGAAGTAATAGTATCAAAAAATTTGGCGCCTGATGCCGCATAATTTGTCTTTTCTTGCTGCATGATTTACTTAAGCCTGCTGCATAATTCCAGTGGCCCTCCTTGTAGTCTTAAGCCACATCTCTCCGTTTCTTCTCACTCCTCAGTGGCTCCCCAAAGAAATAGAGCATAATTTAATATTGGTTACCTTGCTATTAGAACCCCACATAATTCCACCCCACTCAACATAGACCTAAAATCTCTAGTTCCCTCTGGGGATCAAGGGATCCTGAACCCGTCCTACTCGAGCGCCTGCCTTTCAAACATGAGTAGTGTATGAAACAGTTTTTTTTTACTGCAGATGATACAGGCCTCATGCAGAGTTTGATGAGGGGCCCCTGAGTCTCCCATATCTCACAGATAATAATTGACAAAGGGCTGAATAGTGCCCACCTGAACCATTGGGGGCCCTACTATGCTTAAGTTGAAGTTTATTTTATTTTGCGTAGTTAATAAAAACCATTGCAGTAATAACAGTACAAAATGTAGTAAAACATAATAATTAAAACTGTTAAAAACCAAAGATGAAACATTCATTGTGGTTAAAATCACAATTGGGTTGTGCTAGTTAAGAAAAGTCAGTAGATCGCTGGATGTTGAAATTTGTCTCAGATTATCTTTATTCCAGTCCTGCTTGCTCATTTGACAAATCAAATTGTCTCTGCTTATTGCAAGAATTATCCCTGTGCTGCTGCTAGGCATCCTTGATAAGGTTCCGCTGAAGCCTTTTACCCGCCTGCTAGTGTGCTTCGCGGTGGTGGACTTTGCGAAGTATTCTTTAGTATTTTTGGCACTTTTTGTTCAGCCATCATCAGGAATTTTACCAGTCTGCAGTTTAGTTGAGTACTTACTGGATTTAAGCAAGCCAGCACTGCTTGCCTTCTAGTACAGATGCCTTTCTGTTTTGAAGGTTCTTTTAGGAATTTCTGCCGTGCTTGGTGCAGTTCTTCGTATAGGCAAATTAAGTGAAGTATATCGCCATTCTTGATGTTGCACAGACTTCAAGAGTCTTGCCCTTTTATCCTCAGCCATGGTGGTAGATGCTGGGTGCATGGGAGGATCCCCAGTGTGTACCTTAGGAAATTCATGTTTAAGGACCTAGGATAGGCCTGATTAAAGTATGGTTGTGGGACGAGTGATTTATAGGAGTTGAGGGTCATCCAGGCATGAGCTCTTTTCGAGAAGCTCGCCTTCTCCTCCAATAAGGAGATTAGTTTTATGTTTTTCCAGACTAATTTTTTTAAGTTGGGGTAGCCGAGTGCACATCCCAAAGTCCAGAGAGTTTGGTAGAGTCTAATGCTAACTGAAGATGGTTTCTTGCCTGGGAGAACTCCCTGTGTTGTATATCGTGCCATAACAAATAGTTAAGTGTGTTTGTAGTGGCACTTCTTATCTTGTGCCAGCAGATGATATAAGCAGCATACCTGGCTAAGACTTGTTGTTGAAGGCCAAACTCCAGCCTTATTTGAGCAGGTGATGTTTAGGACGGAAGGCTGAACATAGATCTGCAAGCTTTAACCAGAGTACTGCCCAACTCCTTAGCATCTCTTCCCCGCATCGCCTCACTGCCATAGGTGATTGAGGGGAGAACTTTGGCCTCAACTACCTTCAGTAATGGGGTCAGAGTCGGTCCCATCAATTGGTTTGCCAGATTTTTCATTGTCAGGGCAGTTATGTTATGTTATGTTAATTGGGCTCTTCTATAGCGCAACGGCTACTCCAGTCGGAGTGTCCCGGCGCAGTCAACATCCCTTTCCTCCTTATTTCCCCTTTTTGTTGCCAAAACAACCATTCCTTGTCAAATATGACTCCTAGGTACGTATACTCACAGGCATAGTCAATTTTAGTGCCACCAAGGAACCAGTTATTCTGTGTGTTTTCCTTGCTATTTACTGACACTGTCCTTGTCTTGCTCAGGTTTATTTTTAAGTTATTTTCTGTTACGTATTTCTGCATTTCAGTTAGTAGGTGTTGAAGACCGACATAAGTATGACTGCGCAGAACTACATCATCTGCATACATGAGATTAGTTAAAGTTCTCCCTCCCACCCTTGGAGCGTGGGACTTACAGGCGTCAAGCACATTTGGAAGGTCAGCCCAACCTTGCAGCAGGGGCTGAAAAGTCCTGTGCTACGGGCCTGCTTCGCCGGCAATGCCACAAGGATCTTGAACATTTTTCAACTTCATGTTCAACTACATGCCTGTCTACATATAAAAAAACTTAAAGTACTCCTCTTCAAATGGCACTTTTATCTCTCATTGCCCTAAACTCTGCCCCGAATCTAATCTGGATTGTGTTGCACTGTTACTTATGGTTTATGTTGTTTGTTTTATTTATTCAACACTAACTCATTTCTTGTAAAATGTTCTAATGCCCTTGGGACCCTTTTGTGCTATAGAAAACTGCAAAAATTTAAATAATGTTGTACTTTAGTTTCCAAATGCTCTTTGATCTTAGGACACCTAGCAACTCAGCACTGCTTTGGCAGAGATCAGCAGTACAAAGTTTGGTCTAAGTTTGGTCATATGCTTCACATTCGCAGTGATGAGCTTCAATCTTACGCCATGTATTGCTCCTTCTCGTGTTGCAAGAATTAGTCTCCATACCCATCAACTCCAATAAATAGCAAGTTGATGATGTGGTGACAGGAGTGCATTTTTGTACTCTCTCAAAAGTTTCGCACCAGCCTATGGGATTTGCCAGACATACTCTGCATGGAAAGAGGTTCTTCTTTCATAGCTGATTTTAAAGAGTTTGACCACGAGATTGCCTATGTGCACCCATGCCATGCTATTCTAACATTGATCTGTCAACTTTAAAAGAAAAATCCTTTGGGCATATTACCAACAACTAGCGATAATTATCGCTATGTTGGTTTAGCGGCGATATTTTTATCGCTGAGCTGCGGCGATTTTTATCGCTTATGAACCTTGCTATTATCAAGGTTTATCTCCTAAGCCTTAAAAATCGGCCGAAATGCATGAATATCGCTGAAAAGTCAGCGATATTCATGCATTACCGAGCTAATGCTTTTAGCCATGTTATCCACCTCCCATTGGATAACATGGCTACGAACTGCTCAGGGGCAGGTGTTAGCTTTTGGAGATATTCGCGCTTAGCGCGCATATCTCCAAAAGTTGGTAATAGGAGATAACGATGTTAGCGACTGTTTCCAGTTGCTAACATCTTGGCACGCCCACTTTGCATGTCATTAGTGATAAATATCATTGACATGTAAAGCAGGGCCCAAGATGGTCGCTATCTTCTACTAGCTGTCACTAACTGGTGTTAGCGACAGCTAGGTAATAAGGAGATAATTTTATCTCCGCTTTCTTGGCTTTTTAAAGCCAAGAAAGCCGAGATAAACCCCCTTGATAATATGCCCCCTTGTCTTTAATTCTGACGCATCATATGGAGACTTGAATAATGTATATCTTTTTTTATCACTAATCAAAAGTAATGAAAAGAGAACGAGGCATCCAAAGGCATATCTCCTAATATCCTAGGTTGTCGCTTAATTACTTCTGATCCAGTTACTCTGGGCAAATCTTTGGCCAGCCTCCATTTTTGGAGCACACCTTCTTTCAACTACTGTTAATCAGCAGCAAGAAGCAAAGTAAGGATTGATCATATTTTTTTTTATTTGCTTCTAAGTAACTAAAATGTAGTTTTACATAATTTTTTTTAATAACGCAAACAACATTTTGGTTTTGTTGTGTGGTAGCAAGGGCGTAATCAAGAAAGCTTACTTTTTCCTGTTTACCTAAAGACGAGAGATTTGGCGAAACTCCGCAGGACATCATCATTACCGCCTTCACTAAGGGCAAGAGGTGGAGGGTCCACTAGAATTCTTTCTCTTCCATGATTCCTTTAAACTATAATGTCCCAAAGTCATCTCTTTCCTATGGTTCCCTTCCATGGGCCGAGGTTCAAAGGGTTCCCATTGATAATCTACTCTGTGGAACGAGAGAAGTGTCAGTTCTAGGGGGGTCCTGGTGTTTCTCTCACTCTGACCAAGTTGACTTCCATTCTCACTACCTGTTTATCTCCTGCAGTGGAAGGTAATGAGAGGAGGATGAGGCAAGGCATGGAAAGCATGGATACCTATGACCTTTCCTCTTTCTTGTTATGAGCTCCTCATCCCAGAAGGGTTTTGCAAGTTGAAATCCTCAAAGTGTCTACCACATATAGAAGTTTTAGGCGAAGTTTGTCTGCTTCCCTCATTGCTTCCTCCGGTTGGAATTGTCCTTTTCCATGTAATATACTCATTCCTTAAGCTTGTAAAAGCAGTAGAAATGTCTTCAATAGAGAGAAATATAAGGACAATTGTAGGGGCAGAGGTCCCCTATGATGACCTTTTCTCTAAAAATCATAGACATCCTAATTTATGGTTATGGGAGCTAAAAGCCCACATTAGGGTTTTGCTAGATCAAAACGTTGTGCTTTGAAGCTTTTCCCAGGCGGTGTTTAAGAGTGAAATGCCTACACCCATGGTGAAGTGAACCTTTGTTAGGATTACGAATTTGCTCTTGTTATGGCTGGAAAGATAAAGAACCAGGAAATGATTTACAAGCCCTTAAGTCTGATGCAAGAGAAACTGACAGATGTCAGGCACAATGCTGCATACGTTGCTTGGGTAGATGAAGATACCATCTCGAGAAATGTCATGTATATTAATTATGTTAGTGAAGTAATCACATTACACCAGAGTTAAGTGGGAACTCTGCATTTATTGACTGTATGTCTCCACAGCTTCCAGGAACTGTCTTAGTTTCACAGAGATTCAAACTGTACCATTCTATCACTATGACAATGACATCATAAGGAGAAATAGCTCCAAGTGATACTGAAGAGTTAACACATATATTACTACAACATCTCCTATCGTTAAAAGAAAACTAAACAACAAAAGAAAGTTACAAAAGAACAAGAAAAAGAAATAAATGGAACTGAAAAGAACCTAAAGACATAAAGAAACAGGAACAAAGAGTAGAGCTGCAAGAACATGTGAGAGGAAAGAACAGAAGAAAACAAAAAGAGAAACTACTGAGATTACAAATTTAAACGATCAGGCGGAACACAATTCCTTCCAGATCTACGTGGAAGAACATATTTCATGGGATTCTTAGTATGTTCAGAACTTGAAGACTGTGGACTCTTTGGAATACCCTCTGAATTGAGTCTTAATTGCAACACGAATTTAGGAGGAATTTTGTACACTCTAGAAAGATTCCACCAATTCTTGCCATTGATTCTAATAGCAAAACGTGATGAGGCATCAACCTTTACAGGCGGGCCATATTTTGAAAGACCTTTGGGGACATTAAGAGGAGACTTAATCCTGACCCAGTCCCCCACTTTAATATTTATGATCAAAACAATACAACTCCTTGTTCTTTACCTGAGAAAAATCAGAAGATAAACGGGAGTTCGCAGACTCCTTGATCTCACAAAAACCCGAACCCATCCCCCACTGCTTCATCCATGCTGGACACATGTGGAAAGACGCTTCCCTTCCTCTTAGTAATACAAAAGGACTAGAGCCAGTGACAGAACTGGGAGTGGTGCGATGGGCCCACAGCATACTTTGTACAGCCTCGTTAATTTCAACATTAGCTGACACTGCCCATTGAATACACTCTACTAAAATGCGGTTATTGCGTTCAATGAAACCATTAGCCTGTGGGTGATACAACGCCACACGCGGAACTGTCTTAGTTTCACAGAGATTCAAACAGTACCATTCTATCACTATGGCAATGACATCATAAGGAGAAATAGCTCCAAGTGTTACTGAAGAGTTAACACATATATTACTACAGTTAGCCACAGGGGTTCAGAGAGTTAGTCATACGTTTTTTCTGGAACACTAACTTGCTCACATTTTTAGAGGGGAGGTGTGATCTTCTTCTGAGACTTCATTCAAAGATGATGGAAATGGCATTCATGGAGTTGGGACAAGTGGTGGAGGGCCCTAGTTTCAATGCAAATTCTGCTAAGTAGTCACGACTTTCAGAAACTGGAGAGAGAGCGGAGTCCACATTCCCAAGGATGTTTCCAACATTGTTTATTTCTAAAACTACAGCAGCAAAAGAGAGGAAACAACCACCTTCTGGACTACTGTCCTTGCTTTTTTCCATTCTAAGGGCATAGTAACCACGGCTTGTGAGCTGGAAGGTGCCTCCTCCACTTCAGTTGCTGCCATGTGTTTGGCAACCCACCACTAGAGTTCCATCTCTAGGGATCCAATAGTTATTAGGCTGATTAGGGTATCGTTTTGTATTTTCCATACCCTTTGCAGTTTTCTTTCACTTCTCTTGGGAGCTATGCTAACACACACCTAGGCCTGTAGTTCTGTACGAAGAGATGATAGCGCTGGTAGAGAATGGGGTTATGAGGCCAACTTTTTCCAGTTAGTGAAAGACATTTAGTGCACTTAAGGTTACCGTTTGGCTATAACTTTAAAACATTTGTTCATGATATGCTACAACTTCATGAAAGAAGAGTCTTCCTCATAAGATTCTCTATCTTAAAAGGATAATGGCTGGTGATACTAGATTTGAAAGACCTCTATCTATTGTTCTGATCTAGGGGATCATCAGCATATGCTTTTTCCCAATTTGAACAATGTGCCTTTCTCCATTTCACTGGACCCCGGGTTTTCATGCAGAATTGAAACTGTTTGTTACTTGGTTGAGAATAAGGTTCCTCCACCTTACCGTCTCTTCGGACAGCATCCTTGTCATAAAACAGCGCAAAGCTCAATTATCAGAAATATAAGTGGTTTTTATTCTGCTGCAGAAGTTGGAATTTGGCATCAAATCAATCGAATGTAAATGTTTCTGATTTCTTCATGATTCGTGGTGTTCCTGATCTTTTACATTAACACCAAATATTGTAAGTTAGAGCCTTAGACAGAAACGGTGATTCAACCAAATAAAGATAGAATAGGATTCGTTTCCTGCACATCTTTAGAAGATGACTGCATCTCTGTGGAACTCCGGATTGAGCCCTCACTTTGGAGCCTGATGACTCACCTCGTAAGGTTGGATGTCCCCTTGCCAGTGACCAGCTGCATGAATCGGAAGGGAATGGGCACTACCAGTTGTCGTTTCTTAAGTCAGTGGTGGAGGGAAAACCTGCTGTCACAGTGTCGCCTGCATTGTCCTCTCGCTAAGTCTGTTGGGGTGCTGCCTTGTAGTGGAGCTGGGTGTAACTGGAACCATGGATGAGCCCTGTGAAAACCAAATAACCTGTCCTTTGTGATTTTGGCTCAATTTCGCAATCCCCTTTGCTATGATGCAGCGAGAAGAAAGCAAAAATGGTTTTGTGCACCTTGCAGCACTTCGGGAAGAGTACCAACTGGAATCTCAGAAGAAGCTAAATTGTGCCAAGGTGAGAGACCATTTTGCAATCCATTAATGTCCTCTTCTTGGATTTACGTGAAAGCACAGGCTGAGCAGAGTCCGCTACGTAGACGATGAAACAGACATTGGAAGGGCTAACAAGGAGAATTATGAAGGAGAAACAAGAAAAAGTTGCAGAGTGGATGCCAGTGTTGTTGGCGGGTTAAACAGTAAAGAACTCTGCTGAGTTATAGATGGTTGAGTCCTGTAGAGTGAATGCAATGGAAACCCTGATTAAGCTAGATGTCAGGATCGAGAAGTTAGATAATATGTGATGAAGATCTGGATGTGCCTTCAGTGATACACACAGAAGTTCTTGCTGAGTGCTTTGAGAAGGTGCTGCCTGAGTTGCTAGGTTTGTAGCTGCGGCTGTTAGTGGAGTGATAGTGAAAGCTTTCCGCTGTGAAACCTGTTTTGGTGATGATGTCAGTTGCTTCTACAGACTGAAGAAATAAGATCCTGCGGGCTGCTTTGACTGGGGTAGAATCCCGTTATTTAGGCCTGATCTACACCCAAGCACCTTTGCAGGGAAACGGGTCTTGATGACCATTGGATAGTTAGTGGCAAGAGGTCTAATGACCTGAGCACCCATCCACCTGAGAGAGGAGCACAGGGAAAAGGTGCTTAGGAGAATGCAAGTGCACACTGCACAGAGCTTCTTGGAGAACTTGAATCCTGACATGAGTGGATTAACGAGTGATGGCTGGGGACGTTCTAGTCTATTTCTGAGGGGTGCATAAGGAGGTATTTACCATTTCTCGAGTTGATGCAGGCCGGTTTCATGAGAAAGTTTTGTGTGTTGTTTGTCATCTTCCTTCTACTATCCTGTCCCTTTGGCTCCGGATGGAATCCTATGAAAAGCGGAAGCGTGTTTGGTTCTGGGTCGAGCTGATCTACATTTCAATGAGAGAACTACAAGGTGTTGCACTTCCACCTTTGAATTGCCTCTTTGTGCAGATGAGTGTAGGGCTAGTTGGGCATTACTTGTCCACAATGCTTTAAAAGAGGGGATCCCACCCACCAGATCCTGGATCCAGCAGCTAATATTGAGCCGGATGCGGGCACCCCAGTGAAACATGAATGTCCTGGTGCAATTTACCGACATGGGAAACATGTAGCAGGGGAGGAGAGAGGCCTCTAACTTGCAGTTCCAGCCGAGCCCAGCTCAGATGTCTCACTTAAAGGACAATTAGTGATCCTTTTACTCTAAACTTGTTCTGATTCGAAGCTAGTTGGATCTAGCTAGCAATGCCATCAAGACAACAAACTCACTCAGCTTGCTTAAGAAATAAATGATAATCCAGAGCAGGAATTTAACTTTCTGAAGTCTTGTGTGTAAGAGATATGCAAGCACTGTAATTATGTCAGACATGTCTCTCTGTGTGAGTTATTGCGAGAATAACTATGCATAATATAGTTTGTTCCTAGAAAAGGGTATCCTTTCTAGCAACCTTATAAAATAGTTAGAAAGATTGCGGAAAACCTAATCAGGTTAGTTGACATGTGATAATCTGTCCGCCCAGTCTGACCTTCATCTCTTTTTATTTTGTCATTTTTTTAACAAACATAGGGGCATATTACCAAGGCCCTTATCGCCGCTTTACCGGCACTTTTTGCCTCTAAAGCGTTGATTTTTTTATCGCCCTATCAGCAAGCTGTCACTAACAGGCGTTAGCGACAGCTTTCTGGCGATAGGGCCAGTTTTCCTGTCGCCTTGCATGCCAGCGATGATTATCGCTAATGACATGCAAGGTAGGCGTTCCCGCTAACACAACTTCCCCCTATTAGCAACGTAGGCAAACAATGAAAAAAGTTGCGCTAAGCGCGATTATCCCTAGAATATAACACCTGCTAAAAACATGGCTTACCTGTTTCTTCAATGGGAGGTGGATTGTCAGGCTAAGTCCACCATGGTGGTAATGCGTGAATATCGCTGGATTTCCAGCGATATTCACTCATTTAGCCGCTATCGCTGGATATTTTATCGCATTAGAGATAAACGTTGCTAATAGCTTGTTATCTCCACAATAATATCCGCCGATAGGCGGCGATTAAAAAAAACACGCTAAGCGCGTTTTGCTATAATTATCGCAAGTTGTTGCTAATATCCCCCATAGAGCCAAATTAATTTCACCGCTTCTTAGGCGGTATCATTTCAAGCGATGTCCTGTCGCCCTGTTCGTTATAAAGCTAAATTACTCTTTTGTTTGCTGAGTCTCATTCCTTTGGGCCTGTAAGCGAAAAAAACACTGACTTCAACTGGAAAGTCATGCTCATTTTTAGCACCACATTCATTTAACTTCCAGAATCACTATAAAAATAATGAAAACATTTGTATAATACATGTAAGAGGTTTAGGGTGTTTCTTTGATTTTAAGTCAATTGTCTTAATTAACCTTTTATCTATGAATGAATTTGGTCATTAGGAATCTGTATTTCTTTATTTGACCTTCTAATTAGTTTTTTGCACAAACTTGAGACAGTGAATCGCTTACCCTTGCACAGCCTAACTTTATATATATTTTGTCCCGGAGTGCAACTTGAATTTTGCGAACTGTTAGAACCGGCTGTCTCTAGTTGGCAGAGGTATACACTTCTGACAAATAGGGACACACCTTTTCTAGTCAGGGCAAGGGGATCACACCCTTCGATAACCCCTGCTCACCCCCTTGGTAGCTTGGCAGAGCAGACAGGCTTATCTCAGAGGCTGTGTGTTAAGCAATTATGACCACATACAGTAATAAAGTGAATACACTACAAATGGACACGACACAGTAGTATTATAAAAATAAGTATTTTTATATAAGGCTTAGCACAAGACCAAATAACGACAAAACTGTACACAATCTTAATAAATACTCTGGGAAGGGAAAAAGGATAGTTCAAAGGTAGTTTCTTCTTTAGCACAAAAGTCTTTAGTATCAAAGCAAATCTTCTTCTTGGCAATACAGTTCTTAACAACAGGGTAACCCACACGGGGGCTACACAACGTTGAGGCAAAGTTAACCCAAAGGTTCGGCGTCGACCGCGAGGAGCGCTACGTCGAGCCCGGAGTCACACGGACCCCCAACAACACAGTACCTTTAGGAAAATGAAGCACACGATGACCAGCGGCGTCGAGCAATCAGGCGTCGCGTCTTCTGTGTTGATCAGGCCTCAGCAGGCGTCGTCGATGGTGCGGTTGCACAGAGTGAGCAGCGCTCACGGCATCGAGAGGGCACACAGTTGATGCGATCAGCAGCGGTGCAGACACGAGGTCCCTTGGAGCTAGAGCCGTACTCCCACTCACTGGCGTTGCTGCTGGCGTCGGTCGGGCCCGGCGGCCGGTCGTCGAGGAAGCGGGACACTGGGGCCGTTACCCACTGCGTTGAGCTTGATTCGGCGACGTCCGTCGGCGTCGAGATTGCTGGTTCTTTCAGAGGTGCTGGATTCACGATTCCAGCAAATAGCACTTTAGCAGATGAAGTCCTTTAGCCCTGTGACTTCAGCAGGAGACTGGCACCCTTCCAGTCCTTGGAGATTTTCTTAGCAAGCGTGAGAGTACACACACAGTTCCTCTCTCCTGGTTCCTTGGCAAAAATAAAGAAGCACTGCAGGATTCCCCCCAGCAATCAGCACACTGGCAGAAGGGGTAGGCAAGTCCTCAGATCAGCAGGCCTCTTGTCCTTGGTTACAGGGTTCCTTGTCAGAAGTGATCTAAATTCTTGGTTCAGGGGTCCTTCTCTTATACCCCTTTCCGGCTTTGATCCCTTTGTCCATGCCGGGGATTTCCCAACATCCTGGGTCTGTTGTGGGTGGAGCCAGGCAGAAGCACCTGGCCTATTCACTGAGCAGGGCTGGGTCCTCAGACGCCCAGCAGGAGGTGGAGCCAGCATTGACACTGGCAGGAGCAGAGCTATCGGCCTCCTGGCAGGAGGTGGGGCTAGGATCGTCCATGGCAGGCACAGAGCCATCAGCCGCTTGGCAGGAGGTGGAGCCAGCATTGTATCAGGCAGGGCAGGCTATCAGCAACTACTCTCCCCCTACTCTCAACGCAAATGTCCCACTCATCCCACACTGACTCATCCAGACCTGTGGAGCCACCCAGCTCCTGTCACACACACGCAAGACCAGCAGAAACCAGATATGGTTAGACAAGAAAATAGACACTTTCTAAAAGTGCTATTTTCAAACCCAGAGTCCAAAAACCATCCACACAACCGGATGCGTAATTAAACCCCGAGCTCAGGGATACCAAACTCGACATTGCACCATGCTCCCCGAGCCAGCTAGGATCATAGCATTAATAATCCCGGCGGCCCATTCTAACTAATGGAGAGCAGGCTACCTCGCAATAGTGAAGAACGAAGATGGCTGTAATTCACTATTAGGACATGCCAACTTGGTCAGGCGTGTCCTACCTTATACTTACAATGCACCCAGCCCGTGGGCCTACCATAGGGGTGACTAACATGAAGTCAAGGGAAGGTTGGAGGGCTGGCAAGTAGGTATACTTGCGCAGCCGGCGTGGCAGTACCAGACTGCACGTGGGTCTCGCAATGACCGACCCGTAGACATTCTTTTACGAGGCCGCTCCTGTGGGTGGCACAACACGTGCTGCAAGCCCACGAGCGGCATTTGTATTTACAAGCCCCGGCACTCCTGGTGCACTAGACTAGGGACTGACAGTAAACCAAATAAGCCAAACATGGATACAATAGATACATCAATTGAACATAGGGAGCAATTGCGCTGTGGCACTGATCAGCAGTGACACCGCGCCCAAAGCATATACCAGCAAAACATCGAAAAACAGTGGAGGCAAACAGAAAAAGTGGAGGAGAGACTCAAGCCAATGATGTCAGGTCTAACACGAACTTTAATTGATGATAGTTGTTATTGTTATAAGAAGATTGATGCTGTATTATTTTAATGTGTACACTTTGATGGTCTATGTCTTTAAATAAGATTTTAAAAAGTCTAAATTGATTGATTCAGGTTGGTTCTAAACTTTTGCCTTGAAGTCTGCTCGCAGCACTTTGATGCCTGTTCATAACTCACTAAGCTATATTTCAAAGATGATACATTATAAACTGCAGGTAACACAAGGATGTGTGCAACAAAAGTAGTATCCCACTGAGCAGTCCACATAAATGCAAATATGTGACCTGCATATTATAAGCTATGGGGTTGAAATAGCTTAGTGTTGAAATATTTTGACTATTCACAAAAAGAAAGGCATTTTTAGACCCTGCCTCATTCTAGATCACTGGTCCACTCCCCTTGCTACACTATCGCAAAGTCCATGGAAATCTAACTCAAGCACTAATTATTTCCCAATTTATGCAAAGCGTTGCTATGGACTGGTGTTGCACCAAAAAAGGTCTCATTCTCATATAAAGCACCATAACCACTTTTCTGTCATGGGTAGTTCCTTTTCTTCTAATAAAAAGAGGCTCATTTAAAATACATAATGTCCTTCTCTTGTATTTGTTCCTAAAACTATTATGAAAGGTGGACTTTTTGCACCTTATGAAATTGTCTTTCATAATACAATGGGGTTTGGGTAGCATAACAACTGTAGAACAACTGAATATCCATATCCTCTTAATCTTGGTTTTCCAACTTAGAAAAGCATGGCACACAGTCCGATGAGTCTAGGTATCGCGGTTCTTCCTTGGACTCCAACAAAGCTAGGAATTATCCTCGGTCAGTGATGATCTTCAAACATCAATTGATGTCATTTCCGACATTAAGTGATGCTGTCTATCTCATCAAGGCTCAGTCAGGTAGGACCACTGAATATGGTTGAGTGCAACACAGCGCCTCCCACTCCTAATGCCAGCTTCTTTCTGCTGTTTAGCTGCAATGTAAACTCTTAGTTACTTGAAAGCTGCAATGGTACTGTTAGTTGGAAGTTGCAATGTTACTGTTAGTAAGTTGGAAATCTTCAGGAAGGCACCCACAGGCACTTGCAGGGGACAGCACACACTGCAGGGTCACCTGGGGCACATGGACCTCACCTGTCATCATTAGCAATACTGGTCTTCCTGAGTTGCAGGAGCAACCTCTGTTCATAGCTGTTTAAGCTCCTTCATTGTCCAATCTTCTAGGCAGTATCTTCCACATGCACAGACACATTAGATGCTCTCCAAATCAGATGCTCAGCTCCCTCCCTCAAGATATGCCTCAATGCAACTTCTCCTGCCAGGGTGTAGAACCTCAAGGTTTGAGGTAGCAAACCTTCCAAAGGGGACTTGGCATGGACTACACTAACCCTTAGGTAGAGACAGTGGTCGAAGTGGGGAAAAAAAAGTAGGGGAACTGTGGGCGGAGAATCAGAGGGCAGGAAAAACCTGAGGATTGGAACAGTGGGCAGAGTTAGAGGTGTGGCCAGGATGCGCAAAACATCCCAATCTTTACTATTTGTGTGGCATTTCACTGACCAGTTACAGCTTATTATGTTATGTAATTCAACCAATTGATACACATGATTATTTAACGATTAATATGAGCTATTGACATTAGAAACATATTCCACTTTGTGAATTTATTTTAATCACAGAATGTCCCAAAAATGCTTAAAAGTGGAAGCACAAGCCATTTGTTTCCGAGCCATGGAGCTTCTGCAATATACACAGAGACAATCAATTGTACGTGTGTAAATGACTGTATAAGAAATGTTACATAAGACAAAGGACTACAAGTTGTAGGAGTCACATGACAACCACACTAGTAGACAGGGTATGTTAATAGTGATTGGCCTGGAGAAACCTAAACTCAGAATTTAAAACTTAATACCATGATTGGGGGTTCTCTTTAAAAATCATTATTGATTTGTATCAAAAATAACACTTTTTGCAACATTAGGATAATCAAAGACTTAGGGAAAAACCCATAACGCTCTAGTTTATTCCTTGCACTTTGTATGCAGCTCTTAGATGAAAGTCAATAGCTCACTGTTCTTTGTTAGGATTTTAACTTACAAACTGTAAGTAGCAAAAGGATCTCACTGACAAAAGCAGTAACCCTCTGACCTATTTACAATATGTGCACTTTGTGATGGGCCTAGTACATTTTCGTTGCAGCAGGCACATTAACCCTCTGCGCTATCTTTCCATGAGTCAAAACCTCCACTAGGCAAATCTCCGATCTCGCTCTAGGAAGAAGTTTATTCATCCGAATTATCATGACATTTTTATTATTGCCGAAAATAGCTGGCAGCCTGGAAGGAGGCAGCAAGTACTTTTAAAACCATAATATACGACGCCCCCACTCAAAGTCAGTGCCCGTTGCGGTCACATCAGTCGCACCGCCCTAGAGCCAGCTCTTCTCAGGGGTCCTGTGACCTCAGTGACAGAGTCACTGTTGCTCTAGGGTCTGCTACTTCGTAGGCCTGCCCGCAAGACTGGAGGTGAACTTCAGTATGGATTGTGGCGGGCAAGCCTTCAAGGTGAACCCACACTTGCCACTGCTAGGGTCCACCTGCTGGTGCTAACACACCAGGGCTTTCCTGGTGCCTTCTAAGGACTGGCATAGGAATGTGATCCCTCAGGAGAGTGGTCTGGGGGACTGTTCATGAAGGCTGAACCTGGTTCCCAAGTTTTAAATTTAGCAGCTCTGCCCCCAGTGCTACAACTGCTCCCTGACTGAACGCCATACTGCCCCACTGAGAGAAACTCATACTGCCTTCAGCTACAAGCCAAATGGACCTGCTATAAATAACTGGATGCGACTCAATTCAAATTACACACTAGGCAAGAGCAATATGCTGCCTAGAAGAAAAGGTAACAACATCCTGGAAAAAGCAAACACTCCTAAGGAATTAAAGATTTAATAAAGCATGTAAAATGTAAGCAGGAACATGGTGAACTTAACGCTTTTGTAGTCATTATTCAGAAATCAACAAGTATTTTTCCCTGAAAAGTTAAGGTCATAACTACAGGGCCCAGAAAGGACCCATTTCAATGTCCACTGCTTATATGCTACAAAACGTAAGCAGTATGGTTTCAAAAGACCACATTTGTGAACACAAAGACACTGTGCACATTTCGTTTTCCAATCCACCCATCAACCAGGTATTGCAGTACCTCTAGGCAGGGCTTGTCCTACGATTTTCAGGGCCCTGGGCAAAAGGGAATGTGGGAGGCCTCTGAAATCTACATAAGTGACACCTTCTGATCTCGGGGAAGCTGCTTTGTGCAGACTCCACTTGGGCACCAGCTCCTCTTCTCAGCCACCCCAAGCAACTCTTGTACAGCCCATTTGTAACTGAAGGTGTGAGAATTGCTTGGGGGCTGAGTTAAACCTGTGTGGACTAAAGTGCTGACAATGGGCGCCCTGCGGAGTCTCTGAACTGGCTGCCTGAGAGGTGTACCCTCCCCTAGGCCTTCCCACACCATCCCTTAGAGGCCCCAGGAGGGGGGCCCCCTCCCATGAGCCCGTTTGTGAAGCATTTCTTTCACTCTGATCGGCAGACATACACGAGGACTAGTGGGGTGTTAATTGCCATTGTGGGGGGCCCCATCCTGGCAGGCAGAGTGCCAGGCCCTGGGCAGCTGCCCACACTGCCCATGCCTAGCGCCGGCCCTGCCTCCAGGTCGGAGGTATTGGAGGAAAACGGTGCTGTTCAAAGAAAGACAAGAGAACAAAAGTAGTGCTTTACTGGCAAACTCTGCAAAGTGGCGCCAATGTGTTGGGGTTTTAAAAAAAATATCTGGCCACTTTAAGAACACTCCATCTTGATTTATTTAATTATTTTTCAGAGTTTCAACATTTTATTTCCGAGGCTGCACTTTGGAATAGAAAAATGTCAAAACGGCATTTCTAGCAAAAGTGGCTTCCTTTTTTTGCATCCATTTCACAGGGGTACAAATGGACGACAGGAAAAGATGGTGAGAACCATTTCTTGATTCATGATTTTCGGAAAAGTGAGAAGGAGTTAGACAGAACCAGAGGGAATAGGAGTAAGAAAGAGGGGGCAGCTGACAGCGGCAGAGCAGAAGCGGACACCTTTCCTTGTCTTGTCTGGGCAGGAAGTAAGAGACAGAGACCTTTTCCTTCTCTGCTCCCCGCCCGTCCACGAACAGAATATTTCTGATGTCCAGGGACGTATGTTCATAATAAAAAAGTAGGGGAACGGAATCTACAGAATTAAAGAAGTAGAGGCACGCCGTGCCCTGCCGTTCACGCCCACTTCGACCACTGGGTAGAGAAGGGTTTCTTAGGCATCACGGGTTTGGGAGCCTAGATTCTGGAGGAGAAACTTGACACCCCGGATGGGTAGGTATAAATAAACTTGACACCCTGGATGGGTATGTATTGTGGTTCTGAAATTCTGGACCCTGCTGTGATATGGTACCGAGGTCCAACACTCGTGTCACAAAATATCGTCGTACCATGACGAATTTGGTATTGGCAGACCGGTAATGATTAGGACATTATCCCTGTGCATTTGCGTCGTGATTGAGCGATGCCAACACCCTCAAATTGTGGTTTCCGTTCCGAACACTCGGATTCCATTTTGTGAACGGCATCCATCTTATGCCTTGCCCTCATATAAGTCAATTGATTAAGGTCGAGCTTGATCTGAAAGGACACGTCCACCTTAGCTGACTTCCCCATGACCTGGCCGAACTGACTCCACCGCCTCCAGCCAAACCTGTTTGGGCAGCTCCTCGCCCAGTGGCCGAGTAAGATATCATCAATGCACAACATGCCATAAACCATTCACCACATACAGACCATGTTTTCTACAAACATACACCTGTCCATGTTCCTTGTTTATGGCCAGTTTTATGACGAGGAGGTGCCCTGTTTTATTGGGGTTTCATCGATATCTGATTGTAATTCCGGGCTGGGCTGGGTCATCTATCACAAACTGGACATCTAAAATATGGGTTGGCCAGCATGACTGTGCGTTTTGCTCTATTGTGTAAATATGTCTATGACCGTATTGTAAACTCAAGAATTCTTGCCTGAAGTGTAATATTGTGTATAAAAGGAGAAGGCTGGTTCTGTAAAAACGAACAGTCTCCTGAGAACTTACGACCTGTGCTGTTGTGCTTCTAGGACACATGTTACTTGGTTGCAGCCAATAAAACTTGATCTCTGACTTCACCTAGAAGACTCTTGGTTTCTGTGGTCCGGAACAGGGAGAACTCAGAGGTCTTCGGGTGTTATCCCCTGGCACCACCGGGTTCCTAAAAACCTGATACCTCAGTTGGCGCCCAACTCGGGGCGGTATCAAGCGGTGACGGTCCAAGCCAGATGTTCATGAGGAGCTTCGTGTGAAAATTCCAGAGGACGGCCAGCCACTTCAGCGACCCCTGTATGTCGACGTGGTTCCGAAGGTCTTTGCTGCGAGGTTCCCCGCGTCCCGACGGCTACGAAGGACTGCTGCCCTGACTATCGCCCTGTTTTGGACCCAGTGATCCTTGGTAGAGTGAAACGATAGATGAGTCTTCTAGTGACATCACCGATCTTCATTACTTCAGTTAAGTATAAGTGGAGCGTCTCCTAGTCCTTAGTTTGGTTCTTAGTCTTTGGTATCCTTGAGGTACACCTTGTTTGGAACTTGCAAGCGCCAAAACCGAGGGATTTGTGTATTCACGAAAATATCATAGTTAGATAATCCCTTGAAGTTTGAAGCTAGACTAGTGAGCGAAGATGCCTGGTCTTAGCAGACTTGGAAACTTGTTTTGTCTTGGTTGTAGTAAGGACTCCCGATTAGAGGATTCGTGTCCGGTTCCTCCGATTGGAACTCCAACATATGAGTTATATATCAAGCACGGAGTAGGCCCTATCACGTATAATGAGGTATGGATAAAATACACCCGCAAGGATGGTGTTTTAAAATGGCCCCAATATGGTAGCTTTGACTCAGAAATTTTAGATAACCTCGAGGTCAAATTGTTTAAGAAGAAAGCCCGGCCGGCGATGTTTGACTCTTTTCGCTTATGGCGCAAAGAAGCCAAACAGAAAGAAATGAAACTAGCTAGGAAAAATAAAAGAGGTATGTCAATGGTGCAAGCTGCCGTTGCATACAGGGATAATGAGGAAGAGCAGGAGAGTGAACAAATGCTCAGAAGCAAGAGGTTAGCGGTAGATAAATGCTACCCGATGTTGCCACATGAAGGACAAGGTTCCAAGGGAACATCCGAGAAAGATCCATTAATGTCCCATTTGTTGAATTCACCCCCCCCCATATACATCGAGTATTGTTGGACCCCCGAAGCGTATTGTTATACCGCGCCCTGGCGCACGAAAAGCAGCTCTCGCACAAGCACCAGCTCCTCTTCAGCTGGTTCCTACTTCTCCGGCGCAGCCTTCTCAAGGGCCGCCGCCTTTACTACATACTCCGTCTACTTCTTCTACAACTTTGCCTACTGCTCCAACTGTTTATCCTGATACTACTTCTGCTACTGCTTCGACTTCCTCTGCTATTGCCTCGACTTCCTCTTTACATCAGCCTGTCTTTTCTGGCGCATCTGCCTCTCCGCAAGCTTCTCCTTCTGTTCGACAGAGAGTGGCAAGTACTGTCACTGGTCTGTTCTCACCTTTCTTTGGGTCGCCTAAAACGAGCCCTAAAACAGGACGTAGACAGTTGCGTAGTCAACTGCCTGATTATGAGGAAAGAGAAGTGCTGAATGAGTTAGCACGCAAATGGGTTACTGACACTGTTAGATATGATGTTCAGTCTGTTATGGAAGTCTTACGACAATGGGATGCACCCACTCAGAGATATGTATTCGAAGAGATGTGTGTACATGTTTGTGAAGATTTGGAGACAAACGATCCAAAGCGCAAAATGAAGGAATTATTTCGTATGCGTTTTAAGTTCTATGAAGGCATGATTGTAGGCGCCGATGTTGAAAAGGCAATAGATCTGTTATTATCCTATAGGAGTAAGGGAAATGTCTCTAGATCATTGTATGAAGATGACGTGTCAGGTAGGAAAAAGGCGCGACAGTACCCTATGAGAGAGGTTCCTCCAGTTTGGAGGGAAGGCGATGCGAATGCACATCCACCCGTTCCACCGCATTTCCAGCGTGTATGGGTACATGTCCCCTGGAAAAGATCTGAAGTGTTAGCACTCAAGCAGACATTACCTGATCCACGTAAAAATCCCGCAGGGTTTTATAAGGAGTTATCACAGACTGCCAGCTCATGTATAATGAATTTAGCGGATGTAGACATGTTGTTTGGGAACGTTGTTCCACAGCCTTTATGGAGTAAAATTCGTCATACAGATCATGATCAAGAACTAGGTGACACATGGGCTAATATTACTGCTGCAGATACTAGGCAAGTTGGTGGTTCCAAACCTGAGCCTTTAATAGCTGAACTTCCTGGTAGAATTATCACGTACATGAAGATTTTAATGCCTGAATTGCGTGTCAATTGGGATAAGTTGTCTGCGTGCAAGCAAAAGAAAGATGAGAATGTGTCTGACTTTTTCACAAGGTTTGAAGAGACTTTCGTCGATCACAGTGGTCAGGATATGGCTACCGAGGGTGGCCAAAGATTGTTTGTAGACAAATTTGTACATAATTTGCTTCCTGAACTGTGCAATAAATTGAAAGATTCAGAGAGTGCTTGGGCTGTTTCCACGTCAGCGCAGATTTTAGCCACAGCCCAGTACTACAAAAATAGACACAAAGACGAGCTAGATAAGGCAGATAAAAAGACTAAAGATTTAAAAACTAAGGTTCTTCTCCAGCAAGCCTATCCGCCTCGTACTGCCAATCAGCCCAATTATCAGCAACCACAGCAGTATTCGAGAAACCCGCAAGGGAACGAGTTTTCCCATCAGCGTTTACCATACGGCCCGATCAGTGTGCCTATTGCAAAGAAGAGGGTCATTTTAAGAATAATTGTCCAGCTTTGGCACAACGTCTGAATGGTGTTTCTGGTGTTTCTGGTGCAAAAGGTAGAGGTCTTCAACAGGCTCCTTGGGGTAGGGGCCGTGGAAATTTCCCCCAGAATAACACTTCTTTTCCGCCTCAGAATTCTATGAATAGCTTTGATCAACAGAATAATGCGTCCTCTAGGTCAGCTCAGTACTATGCTGATGACTATTACGCCGAAAACGAGAATGAGGGTAATAATTGCTAGGACAGCCATGGACAAAGAGAGGGAGTTGTTTCAGTTCCAGTAGATCAGACTGGACCTTATGTCGAGGTGATCACATCAGGAGTATCAGAGCCATTTCTGCTGGATACTGGTGCTACAAAAAGTTCTATTATGCACTCAAAACTTCCTGGTGCACCTTTGTCTGGCGAAATGAATATTTCAGTAGGTTTCTCTGGCGCCCCTGTTAGAAACCCGATTTCTAGTCCTATGCCCCTTTCTGTTGGCCCATGCAAATTAGAAGCACCCCTCATCCTTACAACAGGTTGTGGCGAAAATTTGTTAGGTTTGGTTTTGTTAAAAAGATTATATGCAACTTTGTACTGTTCTCCTTCGGGAGTACAACTAACCCTTGGTAGGAAAGTGATTTCCCCAATGTATTTGTCAAAGGAAAATATTCCAACTGAATTGTCATCTCTTCCAGATATACTTTGGGCTACCGGTTCTAACGATGTAGGTCGTTTGGAGATAGCACCGTATGTCATAACATTGAAAGCCAATGTTAGGTTGCCACGTATTCCCCAATACAAGATCTCTAGCGAATGTGAAAAGGTGTTGTTAGCGATCATTTACGATCTGATTAAGAAAGACGTAATTGAGGAAACAACAGGCAACATTTGTAACAGTCCTATTTTGCCTGTCTTAAAGCGTACTGATCCTTCACAGCCCCCTGTATACAGATTTGTGATTGATCTCAGAGAAGTAAATAAGATCGTCGTACCACAGTTTCCAGTTGTCCCTGACATTACTGCCTTATTGACAATGGTTCCAGCTTCGGCCTCTTGGTTTTCGGTGATTGACCTGAAGAACGCTTTCTTCAGCATCCCGATTGCCGAGGAGAGCAGAGATATTTTCGGCTTCAATTTAGGAGGGCGAAGCTTCCGTTTCAAACGCGCTCCTCAGGGCTACTGTGAAAGCCCATCTATATTCAGCCAAGCTCTGAAAATATAACTTGATACGATTGTTCTACCTGATGGTGCGACTCTGATTCAGTATGTAGACGATCTGCTGATCGCTGCAGATACTGAAGAGATTTGCAAGCAAGCCACACTCTCGTTGTTGCGTCATTTATGTGACATGAAGCATAAAGTCTCTCTTTCAAAATTACAATTTTGCCGACAAGAAGTGACCTACCTAGGTCACATCTTATCGAAGGAGGGAAGGAGACTGACCCCAGAAAGAATACAGGCAATTGCAAGATTGAGTGCCCCAAGGACACAAAGAGAAGTTCGGGCTTTCTTGGGCATTACATCGTACTGTAGACAATGGATACCGAATTTCTCCCTATAGGCCAAACCTTTGCTGGCACTACTCTGCAAAGACACACCCAATCCTATGCCTTGGTCTGAAGATTGTTAGACAAGTTTCCATGAGTTGCGCGAAGCATTGTGTTCGGCTCCTGTGTTGGGCAACCCCGACTACAGTAAGCCTTTTACATTATACGTCCATGAGAAGGAAGGTTGCGCATTATCAGTACTGACACAATACCTTGGGGACAAACAGCGCCCATGCGCGTATTTCTCAGCGACTCTAGATCCTGTAGCTAAGGCATTACCAAGTTGCTTGAGGGCCACTGCTGCAGCAGCTGTCTGTATTCGACAGTCTGCTGGGTTAGTCATGAATAATACTCTGATCGTTATGGTCCCACATGCAGTTGACATTTTACTAAACAGAACAAAGACGCACCATTTAACTAGTGCTCGACTGTCCAGCTATGAGCTGTCACTATTAGCGAGCCACATACACATAAAGAGGTGTGATACACTCAACCCCGCCACGTTATTACCTATTCCGGCAGAGACAGATGAGGTTGAAAAACATGATTGCTGCTTTAGGACAGAAGAAGAGACAAAAGGGAGAGTAGACTTGCAGGACACTCCCCTTCCTGAATGTAATGATAATTTATGGGTTGATGGTTCATGCTTCAAGTTGCCGAATGGTGATACGACTGCAGCATATGCCGTAACAACATTGCACACTATTGTAGAGACCGCACGCATCCCCCACAATTCCGCGCAAGCAGCAGAGTTAATAGCACTTACAAGAGCATGTGTGTTGGCAAAAGGAAAGCGAGTGAATGTGTATACAGATAGCCAATACGCCTTTGGCGCAGCCCATAGTTTTGGTAGATTGTGGCGTGAACGTGGGTTCCTGACGTCACATGGTGCAAAAATCCAACATGGTCAGCTAGTTAACGAGCTACTCGAGTCACTGACCTTGCCACTACAAGTTGCGATTGTACAATGCAGTGCACACCGAAAGATTCAAGATGATGTTGGTCGTGGGAATGCATTTGCAGACGAGGTTGCGAAAGAGACTGCAAGGAACACAATGAGTCAGATGTATGTTGTAGGTCCTGCTAGATGGATTACTGATGTGGGTATGTGTGAGGACACTATTGAAAGTGTGAAGTCCATACAAGCTGATGCCACTGAAAAAGAGGTGAATGAATGGAGAGAAAGCAAGGGAAGATTGGATGCGAATGGTTGTTGGGTCGAATTGTCAGAGCACCAACGATGGCTGTTACCCGACGCATATGTACTCGCAGTGGTGACAGTGGCCCATGGAAAGGCGCACATCAGTGTAAAAGGAATCTGTAAACTATTGGCCCCAGTATGGCAGAATAGTGGTATCCCGAAATGCGCAGAGAATTTGGTCAGGAACTGTATGGTGTGTTTGAAGTACAATCCCGGTAGGGGGACCCCAACTCCAGCTGGTCATTTTGCGCCTCCAACGTACCCGTTCGAGGTATTGCAGCTCGATTTCATCCACATGGAGAGGTGCAACAATCTGAAATACGTGCTTGTTGTTGTTTGCGCCTTCTCCAGGTGGGTGGAAGCGTATCCCCTCAAGGACACCACTGCCTTGTCAACTGCCAAAGCCCTTGTCAAGGAATTCTTCCCTAGGTTTGGGATGCCTAGAATGGTCTGGAGTGATAATGGAAGTGAATTCGTGGGACGGGTGATGAAGAGAGTGTGCGAATGTCTAGGCATCCACCAGAAATTTCACGCTGCACATCATTCCCAATCAGCAGGATTAGTAGAGTGCTAAAACGGCACGTTAAAACTCAAACTAGCCAAGATTCAAGCCAGCACAGGTCTTAAATGGCCTGACGCCTTGCCTTTAGCACTCCTATCTACCAGAATGATTGTCCATTCTAGACTGGGACTTAGCCCCCACGAAATCGTGTTCGGGCGCCCAGCAAATATATGGGGGGTACCGAGGCCCAGAAAGCTCAGTGAGATAGAGCATCCTGTACTGCTTGACTATTTACACGAATTGACAACTAAATTGCGTGTTTTACACCAACAGGTTCGCAATTCCTCTCCGCCAGCCTCCGATGATCCAGGTCACTCCATTGGACCCGGCACCTGGGTTTTGGTGCGGAATTTTCAGCGCACGAACAACGAGCAACCCAGGTGGACCGGACCGTACCTCGTCCTTCTTTCCACAAGATCAGCCGTTCGGGTGGAAGGAAAAAAGAACTGTATCCACGGGACCCACTGTAAACGGGTCCCTCTGCCTCTTCCACATGACCGGTGGGTCCAGGACGGAATCGCTGACTCTGAGACCGAATCTGTACCTCGCTTTGCACTCTTCAGCGATGCACGACTGAAAGGAACTGGTACGGAAAAGGAGAGTGATCGTATTTTGCAAGGATTTGTGCCACCGTCAATGCAGTGTGACACTACAGAACCTGAAACATTGTTTGAAGACCACACCGTACCTGGGAAACAACGATATAATCTGAGGTCGAGAAAAAGGGACTAATAAAAGCGAATTTATGCGACTTTCTTTCCCCTAAGAACTATTTTTGATTTTACAGCTCTCTCGCCCAGGGAACTTGCTCATTTTTGATTTTGGAACCGCCATCCGGTTCTGCTGCTAGGGCCGCGGTTGAAGTCTGGAGAGTGCAGCTGGAGACGTTTAGGTCAATGGTTCTGGTTGGTCTGAGGGAATTACCTCGGACTGAACAGAACACACTTCCTGGCAGAATCAAACTCCCACCGCGGGCAGCAACTAGAGGATGGAGTTTCCGAGGGTAGAGAGACCTGCTAGATCTATGAACTTTGAAAAGAAAATATGCACTGTAATGGCAAGAAGACGATCTCTAGTATTAAGCATCTCAATTTTGTGTAGTATAATAATGTTTTTAACTGGCTATGCTCTGTTAATTTTTCGAGTTCCATTCATGCACAACACTCAGCTCACACCTCCTCCTACTGTTCCTACACACTCCTTTCATCCCCTACCTGAACACGAGTCCGCCAGAAGACTAGAATTTGTAAATAACTCATTTGTCCAACTCCTACACCAGCACCAATCCGTCATGAACACTACGAACTGTTGGACATGCGGACTCATGCCACACACTACAGATAAGGGTATCCCTTACTTTGTCCTGCCGTTTAGTTATTTCGGTTCTCTGTGGGCTTTCCAGACCATGTTCCTGTTTTCCCTTGAACCGTACGTTCCAGGGAAAAATTCAAACAATAAGGCACTAGTGGCAGGAATCAGAAATATGAGTAGAGATATTGACACGGTTAGAGCAACTACCAAAGATGAGTTTACCCCGTACAGTAGGTGGAACATCACTAAGTATGGGATTTCCTTAAGTGAGAGCCAGAAAACAAAGAGATCCTCCCCGGTTTGGGTAGTACCCCACCGAGGTCACCTATGTCTGCAAGGTATTGGCAGGGATCCTGAAGCACAGTTGGGGAAGAGCGTATGCACAGAAACGTACGTGTTTGCATCCCGAACTTCCCCTCCATTCTTGGCAGCTAAGGGTACATACTTCATCTGCCATGACAAAGCATACACCTGGTTGCCCCCTGACTTCTCGGGCACATGTTTTATCTCGTTTCTGCTGCCACCCACCTATACGGCCGGGGCAGATTACCATCGGACAAGGACAGTTAGGGGTGTCGTGAGCCAAGACGACACTGCGGGTCAAGAGTTTGGGGACTTCGCAAAGGGTTTTCTGCCCTTTTGGGGGCCTATGGCGAACAGCAGGAACATTCGCCAGTTAACAAGGATAGTCGAATCCGCCGTGACCGAAACGGCCGGTGCCCTTAGTAGTTTGACAGCTGAGCTTCAGTCGGATCGACTTATGACCCTTCAGAACAGGGTTGCCCTAGATGTCATACTTGCAGACCGTGGTGGTGTATGTAGAGTGATCCAATCCAGTTGCTGCATTTTCATCCCTGATAATGCACCGACAGTGTACCAGGCCATCTCCAAACTGCACAAAATCTCTGATTCCCTTCATGTGGATAAAGGGGATTGGTCCCTGCTAGGGTGGTTCTGGGAACTGATCTCTGCCTGGGGATGGAAAACTCTGATCTTCATTGGGATGATCTTAGCCGTTCTGTTTATGTTCTGCCTGTTTGTACAGTGCGTTCCTGCAATATGTGGCCTCTGTGCTACTTCATGTGTAAGGAAGCCTGTGTCAAGGGACGAATTGAGCAACAGAATGATGCTACAGCAGCATCTCCATGAATTCATTAATACAGATTTGGACTCAGATTAGCATGAGTTATTGCCTAATATGAGGGCAAAAGGAGGGTCTGTGGTTCTGAAATTCTGGACCCTGCTGTGATATGGTACCGAGGTCCAACACTCGTGTCACAAAATATCGTCGTACCATGACGAATTTGGTATCGGCAGACCGGTAATGATTAGGACATTATCCCTGTGCATTTGCGTCGTGATTGAGCGATGCCAACACCCTCAAAGCGTGGTTTCCGTTCCGAACCCTCGGACTCCATTTTGTGAACGGCATCCATCTTATGCCTTGTCCTCATATAAGTCAATTGATTAAGGTTGAGCTTGATCTGAAAGGACACGTCCACCTTAGCTGTCTTCCCCATGACCTGGCCGAACTGACTCCACCGCCTCCAGCCAAACCTGTTTGGGCAGCTCCTCGCCCAGTGGGCGAGTAAGATATCATCAAAGCACAACATGCCATAAACCATTCACCACATACAGACCATGTTTTCTACACACATACACCTGTCCATGTTCCTTGTTTATGGCCAGTTTTATGACGAGGAGGTGCCCTGTTTTATTGGGGTTTCATCGATATCTGATTGTAATTCCGGGCTGGGCTGGGTCATCTATCACAAACTGAACATCTAAAATATGGGTTGGCCAGCATGACTGTGCGTTTTGCTCTATTGTGTAAATATGTCTATGATCGTATTGTAAACTCAAGAATTCTTGCCTGAAGTGTAATATTGTGTATAAAAGGAGAAGGCTGGTTCTGTAAAAACGAACAGTCTCCTGAGAACTTACGACCCGTGCTGTCGTGCTTCTAGGACACATGTTACTTGGTTGCACCCAATAAAACTTGATCTCTGACTTCACCTAGAAGACTCTTGGTTTCTGTGGTCTGGAACAGGGAGAACTCAGAGGTCTTCGGGTGTTATCCCCTGGCACCACCGGGTTCCTAAAAACCCGATACCTCAGTATAAATCCACAGGGAAACAACTGTCCTCAGGGGTCCCGCAGGGATCCTCCCTCAGTCCGACCCTTTTTAACTTATACATGTCCCCACTGCTCACACTAATTGATTCCTTTGACATTGAAGCAATCAGCTACGCAGACAACACCCAATTGATTCTGACCCTGGATAAAAACTCCATCGCGACAGAAGAAAAATGTCATCACTGCCTCACCTCAGTCATGAAATGGATGGAGTCAAATCATCTCAGGTGTAATAGCTCCAAGACAGAGATTATGTTATTTGGAAAAGCTAACAACTTAAACCCTACCCTGTGGTGGCCCAGTAATTCAGACCCACCGCCCGCCACAGCGGAAACACACCAAAAAATTAGTTTTTAAATTCGACCCCACGCTTTCCTTCCACAAACAGGCACTCACAATTGCAGGTACCTGTTTCCAAATCATAAGAATGTTGAGAAAATTCTTTGATCTGTTGCCCCTGCATGCTAGAAAAACGGTTGCAGTGGCCCTGATTTTATCTCGCCTTGATTATGGCAATGGTCTATATGCAGGAACAAAAAAAATGGTGATAAAACGACTACAGGTGATCCAAAATGCCGCCGCCAGGCTGGTACTGGGATTCCCGAAACGGTCATCCTCGACTGATGCCCTAAAAACCCTCCACTGGCTACCAATTCATAAAAGGATCTTTTTCAAGATCCTAACCATCACCTATAAAGCCACCATTGGTAGTGGTCCACACTATCTGAGAAATCATCTGAGACCCTACAAAACTAAACGAACCCTGCGGTCTTCCAATGAGAACTTGCTTACCAACCCCCACTTCAAACTGAAAACCCGATGAGGGAAACTCTGGCCACACTAGGAGCAAAAGCTTGGAATCACCTGCCCACCCAACTAAGACACACCAACAACGAGCCCATGTTCAGAAAGCTATTAAAAACTTGGATTTTCAGCACCTCAGATCAGGAAATCTTAGCACTAATCTGATCCTTCTGCAATCATACTTTTCTGCACTTTCCCCTCCTATCTTTCCCCTCAGCCTCTGTCATATAGCGCCAAGATGCTCCTTGGAGTGAACGCTGCGCTCTATAAAAACCTATTTCATTCATTCATTCATGTTTCTGTCCCGTCTTTTTAATATCGTAAGATGAAGCGTTTGTGTATTCTTACAGTTATTTCAGAGACAATTTTTAGGCAGGTCATACCTTTCTCTTATTCCTTTCAGATTGGTCCAGTCATGAGTTTTGTCTTCAAGTGTCACTAGCAAGTGGAGTTAGGAGTCTCCTGTCAGTTGCCTCCCAAAACAAGGACACAAAAGTGTGAGGGTGGAGCACACTTAAATACTTGTCAGCCTGGGGCAGGAAAGGGCAGTGGAATTTCCCTACCTTTGCATCCTCTCCTCCACACTCTGAAGTCTAACCCACTGCAAAGGTCTCAGGAATGTCTCAGAGGAGCCCTTCAATTTGTATTGCTGTCTGTGGCTCTCTTTACCCTCGATCTAAGGCTGTTAGCTGGAAAACAAAATTGGCACACTCCACTCCACACTTTTCTTCTACACATCCACACAACACATATACAAGCATCATCCTTGTCCCAGTCAGATGGTGCAAAGGACCCGGCTGCAGAAGACTCGAAGTCAAATTTAACATACAAGGGAGGCAAGTTGGTGACTTCCCCTGAGAGAAGACAGGTAAAAAGGCTTGTCCTGCTGCAATAAACTTCTCGCTACCAGCACTGTAAATTCTCAGCAGTCTAGTGAGCTCATAATAGTCATGGTCAGCTTGGCGGAGGATTCCCAAGGAGTGCCGCTGTTGTAATAACTTGTATTGCCATTCCCTGTATATAATGGGTTCTAGCCCATGCTGCGTTTTCCAGGTTTCCATGGGGATGTCTCTGTGGGGAAAGTTGGAAGCTGGGGACTGACAAGCTGTCTGTGTCTGCTGTTGGTGGTACCAATGTACTGCAATAAACTACTTGAACCTTGAGCCTTTTTAACACTGGCGAGGAGAAATGCTTGTAGGGGACAAGTGCTAACCACCAACTCCCCCGTGAATCCGCGGATATTATAGGATTTTCCTTGTCACTTTTTGAAATGTCTTGCTGCTGACTTACGGAGTTTTGGCAATGCCTTATAACACCCAACACTCTCACATGGCCTACCCTGGCTAAGGGGGAGCTCCTACCTCACTCTTTTGTTAATTTTGGAAATATTCACTGCAATGCCATAAGGGCCCTTGATCGGTTCGCGCTAGGGCTCGCGCTTGTACACACCCAGCTTTGTGCGCTCCCTGGCACATCATCGTCATCACACCCTCGCTCTCTGGCAAATCAGCGTCATTACGACCCAAGTGGAATTTGCACATTAAGTCACCACGCTGAATACAATTTCCGCCATCTTGTGACTGAGGTTGCCTTGACAACCACTATATCGGTACTATTAAAGCTGTGTATGTGTTTTTTCTTTTACTATTGATTATCCTGCTAGCATGTCTGCAACTTCCATAAGCCAACCCCCAGCGTTTTTGTGTGAGAAAGATGAACCATGACTTCCCTGGAAAAGATGGAGGACATTGTTTGACTCATACCTTGTGGCCATAGATGGTGAAAAATTCTCGGCTCTTAGGTAACAAGCCATATTATTTCATAATCTAGGAATTGAAGGATGCAATATTTATGAAAGCATTGATGAAGCACCCATGGTTGAGGGTGATGGTGAATCCACAGATGTCTTTGAAATGTCTATGAAAATGTTGGAGACTTATTTTGGTCCACGGATCAATGTTGTACTTGAACGTCATAAATTATTCATGAGAGTCTAAGAGCCTAAAGAAAAGGTTGGAAACTATATTGATTTCTTGAAAACTCTTACCCGCACTTTGGTGACTTGAATGATTCTTTAATTTGTGACCAGTTGGTCAGATGCACTAATAGCTGTAGAATACAGAAAAAGCTTTAGTCTAGGAATCCCTAGCATAAGGAAGCTATTGCCCTCGTGAAGGTGTGGAGAACACCTCTGGTTGGGTCAAAGAAACGAAAGCTCAAAAACCTGCATCGAAAGATGTTTCAGCTCCTAGTAGCATTCATGAAGAGGTACTTAAGGATGCTCCACCAGAACCTAATGACAATGGGGCAGATTTACAAGAAAGTGATGCATATACAAAGATGCGTCACTTTCCCTGTGCCACCCTGAAAAACCTTTGCGCCACTATGGATGCGCCGTATTTACAATATGGCGCACCATGGCGCAAGAATTGACAGATCTGTTGATGCAAAAGTCACGCATTGCTGGAGTCATCTTGCAAGCACAACGCAACTCCAGCAATGCAGGGAGAGGCCTATCCACAATGTGCTGCATTACTCCTTATGCCTGCTTCAAGCAGGCGTAAGGATTTGACGCAGTGGCGTCCTAGAAGTGGCACAATAAAATCTTGTAGATTTCACTGCATCACTTCTACAAGGTTTTTTGCATTGGAACCCCCCACCCTGCATACCTGATGCAGGTATAATGTGACGCAGAGCTTTGCAACATGACGCATCTCCCTGGATGCGTCACATTGTAAATGGGCCGCATTTATACGCTGCTGCTGCTGCGTCACAAAAAGTGACGCAACGGCGGCACAAAAATTACAAAAAGTGCTTGTAAATATGCCCCTATGTTTGTAAAGTGGCTCAGATACCTACGGCCAAACACATAATGACCTATCTAAACTCAAATGTTATCATTGTGGGAGTCTCAATCGAGCTTCCATTAACCCCAATTGATATGCTAGGAATTCCACTTGTCATAAGTGTGGAATTAAGGGTTATTACGCCAGAGATTGTAGGACTGGTTGGAAAGTCTGCACAGTGGAATGTGTAGAAACTGTGAAAGATAATCCTAGGATGGTAGTGTGGAATGTGAGGAGTGATGGAGTTGATGATGCCCACTCCATTAATAAGCCTGAGTGTGAGGTTGAGATTGGTGGTAAATTGTTTGTAGTCTTGGCTGATTCTGGTTCTCCCTTCACGATGGTGGGCAATTAATTGTGGAATAAGATATTTCCCGATATTCAAGGACTTCCTCCTGACATTAACCCCGTAAGTTATGCAGGGGCACACATTGATGTTTCTGGTTACACTGTTATGAGGATACATTTCAAGGGCAGAGAAACCACTGGCAAAGTCTATGTAGCCAAACAAGGGGATAGTCTCTTAGGTTGGAGGCATCAAAGAGACTTGGGAATAATTCTCAACCCGAAAACACAGAATCCCTCAGACCAAATCATGGAGGTAAATGATAGTTCTGACACCAACAGGTTCTTTGATAAATTCCCTCAAGTGTTTACGGACAAGCTTGGTCTTTTGAAAGACTTTGAACACCATATTATCCTCGGAAAGAATGCTGTGCCTTGTGTACATTAAGTCAGGAAGGTTCCAAACATGATGTCAGGACCTTTGAAGGTTGAAGTAGACAGGCTGGTGCCTCTGAATGTTATTGAGGAGATTGAGTCCTCTGAATGGTTGGCGCCAGTGCTTTTGGCCCCCAAGGATGGTGGGAAGAACATAAGAATGTGTGTGGACTTAAGAAGCCTGAACAAGTGGATATGGGTGGATCCCCAGCCTCTTCCAAACATCGTAGAGTCCATTACCATGCCTGAGGGGGACAAAGTTTTTACTGTATTAGACCTGTCATCGGCATATCACCAAGTACCGCTCCACCAGGACTCCAAACATCTTACATCCTTTGTGACACTGCTGCAAACTTGTTGCTTTGTCAGAATGCCATTTGGTTCAGCCTCGGCAGCGGCATACTTGCAGCGTGTCATGAAGATGGTACTTGGTGATAGGTCCAACATATTGTTCTTCTAGGATAATATTTTGATTTATGGTAAAGATGAAAGTGAACATGACACCATGATGATGGAGGTTCTCATGAAATTGTCGGACAAAGGACTCACTGTCAATAGACAGAAATGTAGAATTGGTGTGTCCTACGTCACTTACTTAGGCCATGCTATCTCGGGGGAGTGTATCCAACCTAAATTTGAATTGGCCAAAAGCATTGTCAATGCCCCTACTCATCTGATAAGGAACAAGTGAAGTCTTTTCTTGGGCTCACCAAGTTCCATTCTAAGTTTGTCAAGGGTTTTGCGACCACTGTGGAGCCCATTAGAACTCAGCTTAAGAAGGTAACCCAATGTGTCTGGACGGATTATTGCAATGTTGTTTTCCGCTCTGTTAAACGTACTATTAGTGAAATGCCACCTCTTGGTCATTTTGATGCAAGAAAGAAAATAGTACTTACCACTAATGCTAGTCTCCCTGGACTGGGTGCAGCCCTTACTCAAATGGATGCTGGAGTTGAGAAGGTAGTTGCATTTGCATCCAGGGCATTAAAAAAGTCTGAGCAACAATATTCCTGCATTGAAAGAGAGGCGCTTGCCATTGCTTGGGGCATTAGGCATTTTACATTTTATTTGTGGGGGATACTTTTTGTTGTGAGGTCTCATCACCGTCCTCCAGTGCAAGTGTTCTCTTGCATGGTGAGTGAGAGGTTAACTCCCAGGTTGAAGAGGTGGAGTGAAGGCTTAGAGGAGTTCAATTTCCAAGTGCAATACCTCCCTGGTTCTGCTAATAAAGCAGCAGACTGTCTGTCCAGGTTACCAATTGAGGACAATGATGACTTTTGTGAGGCTGAAACTATGAGAATTTGTTGGGTCAAAGAGCCTGCTATCACAGAAAGTGAGTGGGTCGAAGCCAAAACTCAAGATGTACTCATACCTGTTGTTACTGACTTTGTGATTAAAGGGTGGCCTGAGTACAAGAATGATGATGCTGAATTGGTACTTTCTGGTCCATTAGAGATGAGCTAACATTACTGCAAGGTGTTTTAAAGCGTGGTTTGTACCTCCTTGTAACTTGAGGCCCAAACTTGTCAATCTCGCACATGAGGGGGGCTTAGGAAGGAGTTTTACTAAGGCCCGGCTCCATGAGAGATATTGGAGGCTAGGTATGGACCATCATGTAGAGGAAGTTGTCAAAGAGTGTTACCAATGTGCCACGAATGACAAAACTCGAGTTACTAATTCTGCTGCCCAATCTCCAGTGGAGGTCCCACATGAACCTTGGACCAAGCTGAGTTTAGACCTTATGGGTCCATTTGAGTTGTTGGGGCCTTCTGAGAGATGTGTTATTCTTTTGGTGGACTACTCTTCAAAGTGGGTTTCTACCAGGGCCGCACGAGTGGGGGCCGGTTTTGGGTCCCTGGGGGCCGTTTTTTTGTTACAGGGCCGTTTTTGCAGCATAGCTGCAAAATCAGCCCTGTAACAAAATCGGCTGAAAAGCGGCCCTGGTAAAGAGCTCGGCGGCACCCCCAACTCCCAAGGGGCGGCCACCGAGCACTTTGCCAGGGTCGGTTTTGGTTCCCAGTCCAGCCCTGGTTTCCACTAGGTGTGTGAACACTGCCAGTATTAAAGTGTTTCTAGACTTCCTCAAAGATGAATTTGCCTGAGAAAGGTATTCCCGAGTTTTTGATCACTGATAACGGTGTACAATTTACTTACCAAGATATGCAAGATTTCTTGAAAGATTTTCACATAACTCATCTAAGAACAGCTCTTTATGCGCCACAGGCTGTCTTGCTGAATGCATGAACAGGGCGGTCAAGGCTTGTGTTCAAAGAGCTTAAGAATCAAAGGTCCCGCTAAAGGAAGTTATGCCTGACACTTGGTGGAAACATCGCACTACTGTTAATTATGTCATGTGGTGTTCTCCATTCCAGATGTTGCGTGGAAGGGAAGCTCACTCTAAATTAAATCCTGGGTGATTGCCTTTGAAGGATGCCATTTCATTGGATAAGGAAGAGGTGGATGCTAGGATTAAAAACTATCAAATGACGTATAAGGAGGGATATGATTTTAAGAAATCTGTGAGGGAAAATCATGGAGTGTGGGTGATTGGGTGATGGTCAAGAAACCCAGGTGGCAAAGGAAGGGTTTCACTGAGTTGGCTAAGGTCTTGGAGGATAAGATCGCGACCATCCTGAGTAAACTGAGCCCTTTGGCACCCGTGGCTGTTTCATCAACCGCTTTTGAGATGGAGACCGGGAAAGCCCGGCTGGATAGTTTTCCACTTCCTTCTCTTACGGAGTTTTGTTCCCTAGCGGATGTAGTAGCCTCTGGCTCTCCCTTTGACGTGCTTCCGCACAAATTCTGGAAGCTGTTCAGGGATAAGCTTTTTCCTCCTCTCCATGCAATCTGCTGTCAGTCACTTAGCTCTGCCATGGTTCCAGATAATTGGAAGCTTGCGGTAGTTTCGCCACTGCTGAAGAAGGAATTGCTGGACCCTCTGTGTCCTGCAAACTACAGACCTATATCATTGCTCCCCTTTCCGATCAAAATCCTGGAAAAACTGGTTACAAAACACCTTTCCAGTTTCTTGGAGGCTAATGATTGTCTGGATGCGGCACAGTTCGGTTTTAGACCAGCTCACGGAACTGAATCCGCTTTGGTGACTGTTTTGAACGACCTTCGCTCGCGTGCCGACCAAGGTCGAGCAGCATTTCTAGTGCTGCTCCACATGTCGCCAGCGTTCGATCCGGTCAGTCATGCCATTTTGATCAGGAGATTGGAGGAGGCTGGGGTGGCGGGTCTGGCCCTGGACTGGCTGGTTTTGTACCTTGCCAACAGACATCAGGTAGTTGCCCTGCCTCCCTTTAAGTCTACAATCAAAAGGGTTGAGCAGGGCGTACCCCAGGGCTCAGCCGTCAGCCCTATTCTTTTTAATCTCCACCTCCGACCCCTGATCAAACTTATTAAATCATTTGGCATTGCAGTCACCAACTACGCCGATGACACTCAACTTATCTTTTCTTTTGAGGGTAAGAACACAGTGTCACAAGAGACCTTCCACCACTGCATGGTCACTACGGCGGAGTGGCTGGGTAATAATTCCTTACAATTTAACAGCTCAAAAACCGAGGTGCGTCATTGTTCAGCAGATCGTATCCCGCGCCCTCTCCCACAAGACTTCTGGCCCTTAGCCTTTCAGGGCACTGTATCAGCGACCGACTCTGTTCGGAATTTGGGAGTGCTGATGGAACCCAATTTACAGCTGGAGGGTTTCGTAAACAAAACAGTGTCTACTTGCATGATGCTGTTGCGCACCTTGCGGAAAATTCTCCCACTGCTTCCGACCCATGCCAGACCAGAAGTGGTGCAGAGCATTATCTTGAGCAGACTTGATTACTGCAACGCACTGCTTCTGGGGGCCCCCACCATCTTATTGGGCAAATTGCAGCGAGTACAGAATTTTGCCGCAAAGTTAGCACTCTCCCGCCGGCGCCGTGATTCTTCCACAGCTGCACTTAAGGACCTTCATAGGCTGCCCATCTCCCAGCGGGTGGAATTCAAAGCTCTGTGCTTGGTCTTCCAAGCTCTCCAAGGTCTGGGACCGATTCCTTTGCGGGAGATATTCTCCTGGTATGTCCCCACCAGATCACTTCGTTCAGCTTCAGCTTACCTTGTGATAGTCCCTAAGATCCAGAGGACTCGAATGGGTGGCCGTTCTTTCAGCTGCACAGCATCCAGGTTATGGAATGCGTTGCCACTATCTCTCCGAAGCTTGGGAGACCTTTCTTCTTTTAAAAAGAGATTAAAAACTCACCTCTTCCCAAGGACACAGTAGTGGACCGTTATGGTAATGTTCTTTGTGTTTAGGCCATGAAAGATCACAGCACCAGGATACCAGTTGGGTGACAGCCGCGCTTTACAAGTGTGCCATACATACATACATACATACTGAGTTTATGGACCACTTTGACATAGTTTCCATCCAGCTGAATGTCGTGACAGTGAACAATGGTAGTAAGTGGAGCATGTCGCGACTCGTGAAGTTAAATTGTGACAAGTCACTGAATGCTTCTTGCTCAGATGTAAGTTTTCATAAAAAAAATAATTTTCCATCTGGTACCCATGTTAGGACCTTTCCTTCAAGGTCCCGCTGTCCTCCTAGACGGTTCTTGGATTATGAAATGTACTGATGATGTTTAGCATTACCTTGTTCCTTGTATTCTCCTTCTTTCTTTTGGTCTTGATGGAGCAAGGTGAAGAACAAGATTTTGTTCAAACTTGTGAAGTTAATCTCCCATAATAAGTAACTAAATTAATAAGCTTGTGGTGAAATTACTAGTCAACTTAGTTTAAGAATACATTCATCAATACACTCGGGATAAACTAATGTGCTTTATGTTGCAAACGCTAGAAAACAATAATAAACTAACCTTGTCTATTGTCTTTGTCAGTATGAAATGCGGCAGTTAAATCAATGGCATGTGCTTATTTTGTGTGCTTATGTTATGTTTTTTCTGTGATGAAGAGCTCATGGAGTTCGTGCTGTTCAAAAAGGAAAAGTAATTATAATGCTACTTGAATGTGCTTATTGCTAGGTAACATAATTAACAGGATTAATTAGTAAAGGGGAGGGTAACAGAATGGGTCTCAATTCTTTAATTAATTGATGTCTTGTGTTTGTTTAATAATAGTTTCCAAAGTGAGGCCTAAACATGGTTCAGAAAATATGGCTGACAGAGCTGCAGACGCAAAAGCTTGTCCAGAGTGAAGTCTTTGCACATGCGTAGCTGTGAAGATTTTTACTGCAATGTCATTGTTAATTGAAAACGCAGTTCTTTGGTCGCGTTGAACGTGCTCATGGAGAGAAGGCTCAAGGACAGGAACTTAAAGTGTCTGCCAAGGCTAGGAAGTAAATGTTTGAAACTCGAGGAAAAAGTAACTTTCTTGAGGAAGCTGAAAGATGTGGAAATGAAAGACAATAGGGCTTATTTGAAAGCCTGGACTTGGTCAAGAGTCGGAGATGACCTAATAATTTTATCATGGACTGACACAGGACAGCCAATGAAAAGCTCAGATTTGCTTAAAAGAATGTAAATTGTAGAAAGTTTAGCTATAGAGAAAGGTATAAAGTCTGACACTATGAGCAAGGAAAAAACTCTTAGTTTCCTATTCCTGAATGGCGTGACATGCTGACCCCGCAGAAACAAGGCATTAACTTTGGCCTTCATTGGAGTCCCTATAAAGATCTGTGTGGATTTGTCTCTATTTTTAGAAGGTGTTTTTTTAGTGGGGGCTGAGGAAGATTTCCCCAGTCGTCAATCACCTCACAGAAGTTGGAACCAGTGGAGCGTATCCTCCTCCTGCTCCAAATGAATGCATAGTTGGAAACATGCACATGCGTGTTGAAGGCAACAAGAGTGTGAGTAGAACGATGGGAAAATTCAGTGCAGTCTTACCTGCCGGAGGACACTTGATGACATGCCGACATTGCCCTTGCCTCTAGCCGCCATTAGCAGGCTCAATCTATGCAGACTGTAAGACTGAGAGACAATAAATAAGGTAAGAAGTGCACTGTACAAAGAAATGCGTTTGGAGCACATAATTCTCCACTCAAGTGCTATCCTTTCAAGAAATGTGGATGGGGTTCCAAATAGAGACTGTCACCCTTTTACCGTGTGAGGGCACATTTTGGGGGTTGCAGGTTTAGGACCATCAATTGCCCCTACCCGTTACAAGAAATTATCTTACCCAAAGCACTGACTGGACAATGATTTATTAACTACTGTTAAATGTTTTCTTGAGTTTTAAGTGAAGAGAACACATCTCTGAGTACTCCTTGAAAAGATCGTCTTTATCACTCTGAGGGTTAGTTGCTAAATAGATGTACTGGTATTTAGTCTTGGGTCTAACGGTAATGTAAGTAATGCAAAGCCCAGTACATTAGTGGTAAAAGTGTCTTATTGTTACAACTTGAGTCCAGTAACCCCTGTCTGCCCTGGTTCTCTTGTAAAAGTACTTGCACCTTATCACCAAATATATCATACTAGTTGCTTCTTATAACCTTCTCCCTAAATAATTCTATGAAAAGTATTGCATCAAATAAAAAATGTTGTAAATTTCACCACAACTTTTAGCAGTCTGATTTTCTTAAGCAATAGTATTCAAGTAGAAGGCCACTCCCAGGTAGGTATTGACCCGGGTTGAGTAGGCATGTAGTTTCCTCAGACTGTTTACACCCCAGGCAAAAACTACTTGGGATTGGCCTCTCTCATGGACATTAATTCTTAAGCTGTTGTTGTGGGCACAGTTACAGCAGAATATCATGAGAGGAAGTGTGTCTCTGTGATGCACATCACTCCATTTGACCATTCCCGAATTACATCTGTTTGTTGCAGGTTTACAATGTATCCTCTGTCCAGAATCAATAATATTTTACATAGTCCTTCGTACTGCACGTATGGCATGCCTAAGTGTTGTAAACAACAGGTCTTACTGTTAGCCACCTTAATGCTCCTCAATTTACAAAATTCAGAAGGATACAAGGTAGAGTGCTTTATTCACTGGGCTATTTTACCACATACATCAATTATCTCGGTGTTCAATGGCTATATGTCTGGATCAACCTGTAAGAAAGTATTAGCAATCCATCCAGAATTTTAAAGATGTGAGCAGCAGGTGTCTTCAGTTTTAGTGTAGTTCCTATATTCCCAATAGGCTCTGCACATTGGAAGAAAATATCCTATAGATTTGACGTAGGACTTAGGTCGACTAGATCTCTATCGAATATATTAGACTTAATTGTGAGTGCCAGGTAGCTCAGAGGTCACTAGAAACTTTCTCGAATTCACAAGAAGGGATTCATTTCTGACAACCGCATAAACATGACAACTTTGTTTTCCTAAGAATAAAACTGATCTTCAGAGTCGTGGAAACAATAGATAGATATTTTACTCAATTGTGCATGCTTTGTTTCATCAGAGGTGCAGAGAAATAGAGAGACAGGCGTTTTCAATAAAAGGGTTTTATAGAACAGTCTTCTTTCTCATGCAGAAGAAATGAACTGCTACAATCGTAATATTGGTTGCAAAGTATAATGCGTACAGTAAGAAGAGTATTATAAAATAATACTGTAAAAGCATTGTATGGTTCCTAGACCATAGATAAATACATACATAAATAACAAAGGCTAAAAGTACTCAACTGGTGCTTCTAAAATATGCCTACCCCAAATGTACCTAACCTAAGTCTAGTACGAGGGAAGAAGTAAGTGAGGTATAGCATAGGTTTAGTTTCTTTGCCAAGAATCTAACCAAGATTTCTCTTAGGGTCTAATCAGCTCTGTACCTTGGTTTTAGCAGGAAGGAGGTCTGGTATCTCTGTCTCCGGACTCGATTTCCCAACACCCCGCGAGGGGAGCTTGGAAACACTGGAGCTGGATTCTCAGCGAAAGAAAGGACAGCTTCTCCGTCAGTGCGTCAGCTGGAGGGTCGGCTTCCTTCGGAACTTGCTGTAGCGAGCTGCGTCGGGCAAGTAGATAGTCGAGCTGCTCCGAACCACCCTGTGTTTGCTAGGGTAAGTGTAGGCATATTTATACCTTGAAGGTGCCTAGTTTGCCGTAAAGTCTCATATAATAACGTCACCAAAGAACCCCAAGGGAATGTTAGTTCTTTGAAAATGCATGATTTCTAGGACAAATCAATATTCAAGTAAGGGGATGTCCCTGACTGCTGAAGCTGAGTTTTCCAAGAAATTGTTGTGGCTTTTTGGAACTAGTGGAAGTAGCCATGCCTGTATGTGGACTGGATGGATTATGTCGAAATATGTTTATGATTTCTATGCCTAAATAAGGGCAATGTGAATTATAGCTATATAAGGGCATGAATCGGTAAATTATGCTTGATTCTAAAATGCTTCACAACACAGTGAGATGCCTTCTAATTTTGAAATGTATTTTCCCCTGTGGATCTGTCATTTTTCACATGGTTTGAACATGCAGCTTCTGCATTTCTACTTCTCCTGTTCCTTCCCCCTAAGCACCATGATACTGAGATCTCTCAGGCAATGAAATAAAAAGCGCATCTTCTGTTTTGGACGTTAGTGTAGCTAGGCAAGTCCAGGTATCATATACTTTACTTTGCCATCTTATTCAGCCTGCCCTTTTGTTGCCTTGAGACATTTCTCATTGGTGTAGCAGGTTGCTATTGCCATTTGCTGATAAAAAGTTGACCTTTCCTGGTGGCTTGGAGTATTTCTGGAGCTTCTGGGAGTGCTGTGATCTTCTTGAATAGTGCATTTCCATCACCTGGGAGTCTATATTTCTGTATTTCCACATGTTTAAATAGTGTAATTGATGTATTATATGTAACGTATTACCCTTTTCACATCACACTATTAACAGTTATTGGCCTTCCATCGTGACAGGACATTTTGCCCTTTGTAAGTTCCTAGTTTAAGCAGCAACTAGTGATGATTCTGAAATCCGAACAAACAGCCCATCTGAATGGGAAAAAAGGCTCAGACCTAACATGAAGTGCAAAAAGCCTCTGTCACCATCTCTGGCAGTGAAAGAGTAATATAGGATCAGACAACGTAGGACGGAATTGACAGAGGGTTAATGCGGTTAATGCTGGTTCACTGTAGTCGCAATCCTTGAATACAATTGTAAAGGCTCAGTTAAATGTAGGACAGCAGTTATGGGAAAAGGGCAAGAAAGGGGTCATCCAACTTTTGAGGATTGTGAGTTATCCCACTTAGCGCATGAGATACGTGAACGTCACTGGGGTTGCAAAACGAATAGAAGTTTGGTGAGGATGAAAATATTGGCCTTCAGGCTTCCTTATATCTCTGTCCATGTTTGGTCTAGTATATTCCACATGTGTGGGTTCCATTCCTTCGCTGCTTGATCTTTGTCTCATTTACTCTCACACTTGTCTCTCCCACTGCTCCTCTCATCTCTACCTCTGGTACCCCCACTCTCATCTTTCTGGCTTCCCTTGCTCCCGCGCCCCTCTCAGCTGCCTTTGCTTCTCCTCCTACCTAGCTCTATCTGTCCCTTTCTCCATATCCGAACCCCTGTCACTCTCTGCCTACCTTCATTCCGCCTTCACTCTAATTGCTCTTCTTTCTTGTCTCTTTTCCTCCTCTATCCTGTTTCTCTACTCTCTCTCATGTCGCTTGTTTTTTCTTCCTGTAACAACCACACCTGTTTGATCCCTCCCTGTTTCTTAATTCACCCACCCTCACCCTCTCACCAGACTGTCACTCCCCCTCCCATACCCACCACCTCTTTCACACTCTTTTACTTTCACCACTCGTAACCCATCAGTTCTGATGGCAGTTTCCTCATGCCCCCTGTCTCTTGCTCATCTCTCTCCTCCCAGTCTCCCTGTCACTTCCTCCTGATTCCACCTCTCACACTTCAGAACCTTTCTGTCCCTCCTTCCACATAGTGCTAGTTTCACTATTCGTTTACTTCCTCGTACCCTGTTGTCTCATTCCATGCCTCTCTGTGCCCTCTTCCTGTTGGCATTCTTTGCCTACTCCTGCCCTCCCCTTTCCAGCCTCCTTCCTCCTGCGCCTGTCCTATGGCTCCTTCCCTCTCTGCTTCCTTGTTCAGCTCGGGTTTCACTGCCCTAGCAATGGCGGCTTACCCCCAAAAACTCAGTGGGACATATTTCAAAGATGAGGACACGGTGCTCCAGAGGTTAAAAATATTTCACACTCTCTACATGTATTCGCCCTCCGAGCGGCTGAATCGGCAGAGTTGCAAGATGGCTTTAATTTAAATAAACCGCAGTCGACTGGATGCTGAATGCAATGACCCCCCCCCCCCCCCCCCCCCCCCCATCAGGAGTGACGCCGGGGAGCCGCACCAATCGAGAGACAGAGTGGGCTGGTGGTTTGCACACATCTGGAGAGAGAGAAGTGGGAGGTGTCGGACTCGCACCCATCTGTAACAGAATACTCGTGAGCACATCGACAAGTGCCAGGCCATCAGGAGATGGGCTAACACAGGGAGCCTGCTGTCACCAGCAAAAGGATCACCCACGTGCAGGCTGGTGGAGGGCTCTAGTACCTGAATCCCCGACCGACACGCTCGTCCTTCCTACCAGTCGTGGGTCCAGTGGGGCGCTCCACATCTGCAAAACTGTAGATGTCTTTGGTCCTTTTCGCCAACCTTGATGAAGCGCTCCCAATTGACTGATCGTAAGACATGAAACCTAGCAATAAATACATCATGTATTACTTTTAATGCGAGGGCATCAGCCTAACTGTTGGATATGATGCCGATCCCCATTCTCTGCAGAAAGAGAATGGGGATCAGCAGCAAGTACAAGATATATAAGCCTGCATTCCTATCAGAATAATAAATATGGACCCCTTGGATAGAGGTGAGATGGAACGTCAGCCTTCTAGTATATGTTCAAAGAAAAGCGCTCTCCTGTGTTCCTCCAGTCTGACTCTAGAATGAGCCAACATAATTGAGCTGAAGTGGATGGCTGCAGGAACTGTCAAAGGTTTTTAGGTGTGGATGAGGTTTCAAAATACAGATTATCCAGGTCCAAAAATGCAGATTGTGCTCAGAAGGAGTACTGTGGCTGTTGAGTCCAGTGTTTACAAAGACATCCTCAGTAGATCCACAAGGAGGGTAAGCCTGGGTTTGGATGGCTGTGATCTTATAAAGGCAGGAATCCAGATCTATGCTCTTATGGAATCGGAGTGCCTGCAGATTAGCCAGCTTTCCCCAGAGCTTTGAAAATTAATTTAATATTGATACTGAAGAATAGATCAAGCACAGAAATCTACAGAGTGCTGGGGTTTCAGCGGCACTCCGAGCTTCCAGCCTCACTATCAGGGGCGACCTTAGGCATGTGCAAGCTGTGCACCTGCACAGAGCTACCAAAACCCCAGGGGCCACCACGCCAATATATATCCTTAATATAATAATCCTCTGAGGATGGATACATATTTGTGTGGCGGCCCTGGCAGGGATTTGGCGGCTTCCGGCTCTGTTCAACTCCCAAACACCCTGACCCCCCCCCCTTTTCACTGGCCTCCACGTTCTGCCCCTTACCGGACCCCCTCTTCCGGGGCCCCCTACCTACGCTCCCTGCCCAGGGCCGCCATGAGCCTAGAGCCGCACCTGTCACTATGCTCCTGCACAGGTTGTTTCGCCGCCATAACAACACTGGGGCTTATTTCCAGCTCCTTGCACCACTGAGGCATCACCTTTTCTCATTTTAGAAGTACTGCACCGGCGGCTCAAGGGGCTTGAAAAGAAACCCCTCTATTTCTAAAACGGTCGGTAGATGTGAGAACACATTCACATGGAGGGCACCAGTCACGATTCGCAATGTCAGACCTACTATGGCTCCATCTACTATGCAGGTGCATGGCCATGTTTTCATTGCAATCAAGAAAGCCTTTTTTACAAGGAAGTCGCTGCTTTTCAACTATGCATTTTCCTGGTGCTTTTATAATCCACTAAATACATTTTCTGAATTGCTGAGTCTCTAAAAGCTGACATTGGCTTGCCAACTTGTTGTCAAGTTCACACTGCTGCAGATGGCCTGCTGATCTTTTGCCTCCTGTTCAAGTGACCTAATCTTATTCTCTATTTAAATCACCTTCCTGCTATAAAACAGTATTTTGCATGGTTTCCTTGTTTTATCACTATTAACACACCCCTCCCTGTTTCTCTCTACTAGATATTTATACACAAGACATTGTACTGTCCATGTTCTGTAGGAGATATTCTTCATATCCTGTTTCTTGCGAAAATGTTTTCTGAGTCATTGTTATATTTTTATGTCTATGCTATATCTATATATATATATATATAAATTTATCTAACAAAACCCTCACATTACATGGCTTCATCACATTGATTTCTTGCACTATATCCCCTTACCTAGAGGTAAACGTGGGCGCGGGTTGACTGGAAATTCTACTAATAGTCGTTCTTGTCATTTCAGGCAGTATACAGGCCCATTTTTAGGTCTCGCCCCGGCAGCGCATGCGCTGTCTCTGCGAGACATGCTGTATTCAGGAAATGGGGGTTTAAATCTCGGCCCATTTTCAAGGGCTGTCCCTGTTACATGTGTTGTTACTCACAGTTTGTGAACACTATTTCTTTCTTTAACCTGGAGCACTGAAGACCAGTACTCCTGGTTTAGAGACCTCTGTTGTAAACTGGGTTGTACATTGTACTCTTATCTTGCCACATTTGTTTTGCATCCAAAGACTGAGGTCTGTTTTGGCTTCAGTTGCCTCCTCCTCCCTCCTGCTTTTGAAATTCATGGCCTGGCATCCTGGTCCCTGCCTTCCTATGGCTGCTGCCGCCTCTGTCTCAGAGCTCAACTAGCATTTGCTATGCTGTAGGTCTTGCAATTGCCTAAGTTTAAGCTATTGGCTTTGTAAATCACAATTCCATTTATTTCCGTTTTTTGAAAACCTGCAAGCAGTGCGTAAACATGCACATTGTACTTACAGTCTTGGCTTACGAGAAGCAAGACTGGCAGTAACTGTGCCTCTTTTACTGACAGCCTTGATTCTCGTAAACAAGGACTATAAGTACAAAGTGCATGTTTATGCACGGCTTGCAGGTTTTCGAAACACATCAATAAAAGGCATTGTCATTTACAATGCCAATATCTCATACTCTTGCAAATGCCAGACCTATTGCATTGAGGGAATGGAAAATCTTCATTCTCAGGGGTCTTACTAATATCAATAAAGAACTTGGCACAGAAGCTGAAATATGAAAGGACATCTTTATTAAACTTTCAATAAGTGAGGCTATGTCCCCCAGCTGCCTTAGCATCTGAATGAGGCAGTCTGAGGAATACAGAGAACAGATGCCTTTTATATGCTTAGGGTTACAAAACTCAGCATAAAAGAAGGGGGCAGTCCTAGCTTTTGCAACCATGCAAAAATACCAACATTCCTTCTTACACAAGCCGGACAAACCCATAATAAAAGACCACTACTCATATCGTAAACAAGCCATAAAAGGAAGGAACAGAAACAGATGAGAAGTAGGATAAGGGGTGTGTATGTGCATACCAAACTTTACAATCTCCTGTGCTCTGATCCTTAATCTTGATCAGCTACCGGGCAAGGAACTGGTCTAACAAGGTCAGCTTCAGACAACAGGGTCAGTTCACTCGGGTCATCCAGAAGTCAGTTAAAGTCATCGGCCTACGTGAGGGCAACCACAAAATGGCTGCCATGCACAAAATGGAACCCAATGGTTCAGAACGAAATCTTCAAATACACAGTGAATCCATTGGTATAACATGACGAAAACACTCATACTTGCTGAGCTCACTGTTTACGGTTCGCTGCTACCAAATTCGTAACAGAACCACAACCTTTATGACCCAGGTTCAGAATTTACAGAACCTCAGCATTGCAAATGTTTTTTTCTGTCTGCATCTCTGAAGCTTACCAGGTACACTGTTCACATTAACGTGGATAACGCACACAAACATAAGAGATTCAGAGCCAGCATCTCCAAGGCTGGCCATGCGTTTATTTCACAGAGAGAAAGACTATTGCCCTGCTTTTCAGGGGTGGCATTATTTTTAGTATGGTGTTTCTTTTGGTATAATATAATCAATTTCTCTCTCTCTCTCTCTCTCTCTTTCTCAGGAGAAGGAAGATAGAGAGAGAGCACACTAGAACTAGTGTTACAATCCTGCACAAATGCTGTGGTGGGGACCATTATTCTTATAAATTCAGCAGTGAACATGTCATGATGCTCTTCATAGCTCACTATAGAAGCAAGTCTATCATTCAGTCTACCACCATATATCACAAGTTATAGCACATGACGAAAATACCACACCACCCTCTTCAACCTAACCACTTTCTTGAAAGGTAAGTCCAGGTAAGAAGATGTGAAGCTAAGAGAATGATGTAGTAGTAGCAGTGGTCGAAGTGGGTGGGATCGACAGGGCACGACATGCCTCAGCTTCTTTAATTCAATAGAATCAGTTCCCCTACTTTTTAGTTGTAAGCATGCGTCCCAGGACGGCAGTAACAGCCAAGGCCTACAGATTAGGCTCAACGTTTGTGGCTGTTCGGGGACCAGCCAGTGGACAGAGAAGAAATAGGACTCTGTCTTTTTCTTCTTGCCCCGAGAAAACAAGGACAGTGACCACCTTTGCTCTAGTGCTGGCAGCTGCTCCCCCTTCTCTCTTTCCTCCTCTCTGTCTAGCTCTTCCTCAGCCACTGAGACAATGACTTCAAGAAAAGGTTCTCACACTCTTTCCTCCTTTCGTTTATTGTTTCCTCCAAGAAATGGATCCAAAAACAGAAAAACACTTTTACTGGAAATGTCGTCTTTTTCTGATGTTTTTCTACTCCTTCCTCTTCGGCAGAACACAGAGCGTCCACCTTACCCCCTTTCGCTCCAAAACCACCAAGATCAACTGCGGTGTACCCCAGGGCTCATCCCTCAGCCCTACGCTGTTTAACATCTACATGGCATCGCTCTCCCACGTCGCCCGCCTGCATGACCTCAGTATCATCTCCTACGCAAATGACACCCAGCAAATCCTCTTCCTCACCAAAGACCCCACACCGCCAAAACCAACCTCCACAAAGGAATGAAGGCCATCGCCGAATGGATGAGGAACATCTGACTGAAGCTGCACTTGGATAAGACAGAGGTCCTCATCCTCGTATCCACCCCTTCGGCCTGGGACAAGTCCTGGTGGCCGGCCGCACTGGGAACTGCTCCAACACCCACCGGCCACGCACGCAACCTAGGGGTCATCCTCAACTCCACCCTCTTCATGACTAAGTAGGTCAAATCCATCTCTTCCTCCTGGTTCAACACCCTCTGCATGCACCGCAGGATTTACAAGTGGATCCCCGCCGAAACGAGAAGAACGGTCATCCAGGCTCGCGTCTGCAACAGGTTGGACTACGGAAATGCCCTCTACGCAGGAGCCTCAGCCAAAATCCTGAAACGGCTTCAACACATCCAGAATGCCTCGGCACACCTGATCCTCGACATCCCTCACTGCAGCCACATCACACCCCACCTTAGAGACCTGCACTGGCTCCCCGTCAACAAGAGGATAACCTTCAAGCTCCTCACCCAAGCACACAAGGCACTCCACAACACCGGACCAGTGTACCTCAACAGACGACTCAACTTCTCCACCCCCACCCGCCAGCCCTACTCCGCCGACCTTGCCCTCGCTACAGTCTCCCGCATCCGAAGAGTGAACTCCGGCGGCAGATCGTTCTCCCACCTAGCGGCCAAGACCTGGAACACCCTCCCCATCCACCTACGGCAGACCCAAGACCTGCTGACCTTCAGAAGACTCCTCAAGACCTGGCTTTTCGAGCAGTAGCAGCATCCCCCACCCCCCAGCGCCTTGAGACCGGTAAGTACCACGCTTTATAAATGACATGATTGATTGACTGATTCCAAAGGGCAGCCTCGGGTTTAAAATGTTTGTTGGACTTGGCCCTTTCTCCCAAAATGTTTCACTTTTCACCCCCCTATTTTAAGGTGTCTCCCCCATGGTAGAAAACTGTATAGGCGATGTGTGGTGTGAGACGCCATGTTAAATGTAATGCGATGGTGTGCACTTGTTAACCCCCCCATTGTAAAAATGTACCCTGGTAACATGCTGCGTTTAAAATGGATGCCATGGCTGTGTGTTGTGCCACCTGACTGAAGTGGGTTAGCAGCCTAGATGTTCGGTTCCCAGCCATCCCAGCTTTTGGAGGGAAAGCCTGGTACCCAGGGTGCTCTACTCCTCCCCATGAGCCAGTTAGAACCAGTTCCCCAGAGGCTTCTAGAAGCTTCTGGCACTGCCTGGTAGGTGGGGTGAGGAGCGCATAAATAGGGGGGCTGTGACACCATGTGCTCAGTCAGAGCAGGGACAGGAACATGAGGGGACCTGCTGCCAGGGGGTACCGCCAATTGGGCCTGTGTGCTGGACCCTGCACCCAACAAAATCCCCTCTGCTGTCCACAGGGCTAGTGGAAGTCCCACTGCAGGAGTACAGGCTGCTGTACAGAAGGATTGCCATGCTACAGTGGAGGATGGTGAAAGCTTACCGCCCTGTCCTGATGAGTACCCACTGACTGCTGACCTTTGCCCAATAGTGGCTGCTGCTCTGCTACCTGGCCCCTCAAGAGAGAAGGAGCACTACCCCTGGGCCCTGACTGCTGGCAAGGGCCTAGAAGAGAACAGCACGTTATCTGCCTGCTGACTAGCGCTTGGAGGGTGCAGCGCTATATCCCCAGCACCAGAGTTGAGGAGCTTTTCCACCCCAATCTGCGACACTGGGCTGGGTAGCCCTGGATGAGGGCTGCCTTTGGTCTGTCAGGGGAAGAGGAGCTGTGGCCTACAGCGCTGGATTGAGGAGACCGAGCCCCCCTTTGGTGGTGGTACTGAAGCGCTGCCATCCCCTAGGCGCTGTGGGGCCAAGGAGAAGAAAACAAGTTACTTACCTGTAACTTCAGTTATCCAGTATTGGTATCTTTCATAGATTCACATGCCTGAATCATTCCCCGTCGTTGAGGCGGGAGTCCCACGGTAAATAAAAAAGCAGTGCCAAAAGCACTTTGCAGTAGTAGGCCCTAGAAAAAGGCCTGAGGCCTATATTATAGTAGCCTATCTACCTCATTATGCTAAAAGACCCAAAGTCTTTGCTCCAACCAATCAGCTCACAGCACCCTCTAGAACCTTCCCTGCAGAGCCAGCTCTCCTCAGATTTTCGTAGCACAAGTGGGAACAAGTATCCCAAACTTAGAGAACTGACTCTCCGGGGAGGAGGGTGGGTTGCATGTGAATCTATGAAAGATACCAATACTGGATAACTGAAGTTACAGGTAAGTAACTTGTTTTCTTATCCAGTATTGGGGTATCTTTCATAGATTCACATGCCTGAATCAGAATAGCAAGCAGTAAGCCAGGCAAAGTCGGTTGCGGATGGTGGGAGACTTATTGCAGTGCACCCCCATGAATGTATCGTCAACAACCAACAAACGCTTAGAGATTGAACTATTAATACATCATGTTCAAGTTCAACATTGAAATTACGCATTTTCTTTCTGGAAAGAAATCTTAGGCATCATACAACAAAACACAACATGTTAACATGTTTCTGTATATATAAACACAATCTATTAAATTGCATGTACTTTATATGAAATAAGTGAACATCAGTACCTGAACATACTCCTTATGGAAACAGGTGACGTAAAACAGCTTGGCCCACTGCCGCATCATCCTGATTTGCTGATTGTAGGCAGTAGTGTCTTGTAAACGTGTGGACATTCTTCCATGTCGCAGCACGGCAAATGTTCTCAAGCGTCACTCCTGCAAACAAAGCCGCAGACGCTGCTACAGCTCTTGTGGAGTGAGATCGAACAGACCTTGTCAATGGTCTATTAGCCTTGACGTGGCAGAATTGAATTGCGGATGCGATCCATCTTGAAATTGTGGCTTTAGTGACCGCTTTCCCCAAAGTATTTTGACCATAAGCTACAAACAGTTGATCTGATTTTCTCAAAGTCTTAGTTCTCTGAAGATAGAATTTTAAGCATCGTTTGATGTCTAAAGAATGCAATGTCTTTTCAGCCGGGGTTGACGGGTTTGGAAAGAAAACTTTCAGCTTGACAGGTTCATTTAAATGAAACTGGGAAGGCACTTTCGGTATGAACGTTGGATTCGTTCGTAAAGTGACATAGTCCTGGGAGAAATGTAAAAAGGGCTCCTTTATAGTGAAAGCTTGAATTTCTCCCACTCTTCTTGCGGAAGTTAGCGCCAATAATAAAGCAATCTTCCATGTCAAGAACTTTAGGTCTTCTCTATGGATAGGCTCGAACGGATGCTTCATCAGTTGTGATAGAACCGTGTTGAGCTCCCATTCCGGTGGTGAGGGCTTGACTGGGGGATAAGCCCGGAACAGACCCCTCATAAATTGCTTGATTAGCGATGAAGAGCAGAGTGACTGAAAGTTGGTCCTCTTTCTGTACCTGGATAAGGCCGCTAAGTGGACCTTTATTGATGAAAAAGAAAGGCCAGATTGCGCTAAATGTAACAAATAGGGCAATATCTTTTCTGCCGGTGCCGCTATAGGGTGCAAAGCACTAGAGATGCACCATGCGCAAAAACGCTTCCACTTGAGACGATACGTCTTTAATGTACTCTGGGCTCTTGCCTTCTCCAAAATGTCCCGGCATTCCTGAGGAATTTGAAGATGCTCGAATTCTAAGAAGTTAGGAGCCATGCGTGCAATTTCAGTGATTGAGGATCTGGGTGAAGTACTTGACCCTCGTTGCGTGACAGTAGCTTCGGAATTACCCGCAGCTTGATCGGTGGCTCCTGAGAAAGTAGCATGAGTTCCTGAAACCAATACTGGCGAGGCCACTTGGGAGCAATGAGGAGAAGGCGACAACTCTCCACTTTCATTTTGCGCACCACTCGTGGAATCAGAGGGATCGGAGGAAAAGCGTATGCATAAGTCCCTGACCATCGCATCGAAAGGGCATTCCCCCTTGCCCCCTGTTGAGGATATCTGCTGGCGTAGTACCGGCATTTCTTGTTCTGTTGGGTCGCAAATAGGTCCAACTTGGGTTTGCCCCATCTCTGAAACACATAGTTCAACTGGCCGTTGTCCAGTTCCCACTCGTGGCAATCTGACAATGCTCTGCTCAGTTTGTCTGCCAAAGTGTTGTAGAGGCCTCTGACATGCTCCACTTTGAGGGTTATGTTGTGAACTGTTAACCATTTCCATAACTCTTGGGCTTGTTTGGATAGCGTTGCCGATCTCTTTCCCCCCTGCTTGTTGATATAAAACATGCTTGTGGTGTTGTCCGTTCTGACTAGAACCGAGGATCCCACTATCCTGGGGAGGAACGCTTGAAGAGACAGACAAATGGCTTTCAACTCTAGGCTGTTGATGTGGCATCTCTTGTCTTGCTGAGACCATCTTCCCTGCACTTGCAGTTCCTGGAGGTGACCACCCCAACCCTCCATGGACGCATCCGTTGTCAGAATAAAATCCGGAGGATTCTGCAAGAATGAAAGCCCCTGTTCCAGATTGCTGATCTGAGACCACCATTGGAGTGCGTGCACCATCCTGTTGGTGATTGTGATGGTGTCCTCGAATGAACCTGTCGCTTGATGCCATTGACAGTTTAGCTCCTCTTGCAGTGGTCGCATCTTTAGACGCACCAATGGAATGAGGTTGATGGCTGAAGAACACATCCCCAGAAGTGATGCAAATAGGCGAACTGAAAGTGACTTTCTTCTTGCCAGTTTTCTGGCCACCGCTTGCAGACAGAGTTGTCTCTCTCGAGATAAGGATGCCTTGCATTCCACCGTGTCCAAGCAAGCTCCTAGGAACAACAGGCTTTGTTTTGGATGCATCTGTGATTTGGTTTTGTTGATTGTGAGGCCTAGCGATGCGAAGAGATTGCGGCATGCGTAATGTCGGCTCTCACTTTGTCTTCTGATGGACCTTTGACTAGCCAGTCGTCCAAATACGGGAAGACCTGCACTTTTGCTGCCCGGAGAGCTGCTGCCACCGGGGCCAGGCACTTCGTGAAAATTCTTGGGGCCGACTTGAGGCCAAATGGGAGAACTTTGAATTGATAATGGGCGCCGGCTACAGTGAAACGGAGGTACCTCCGATGGTTTGGGTGGATTGGGATGTGGAAGTATGCGTCTTCCATGTCCAAGGAAGCCATGTAATCTCCCTCGTTGAGGCAACTGAGAATGTCCGAGAGGGTGACCATTCGAAATCCCTGCTTCTTGAGATATTTGTTCAGATTGCGCAGGTCTAGGATCGGTCGCCATTCCCCTGTTTTCTTTTTTATGAGGAAAAAACGGGAATAGAAACCTGTCCCTCTCTGATGGAATGGAACCTTCTCTACTGCGTTCTTGAGTAGCATAGCTTGCACCTCCTTGAACAATAAGTGAAGACGAGGGGGAGGGGGACCCCTGGGCGAAGTTGGTGGAGGTTTGGTGATGAACTCTAGGGTGTGACCTTGATGGATCAAGTCTAGCACCCACCGATCCGATGTTATATTCTGCCATTGCTGTTGGAAAGCAGATATTTTCGCGCCCACGGGAAGGTAAGGGATTGGAGGTGGCGTCCAATTGCTCTCACTGTTTCTTGTGACTGTCTCGTCCTTGGTTGCTTGAGCGCCTTCTTCCTCCTTGACGAGAGAAACCAGCCGATCCAGATTGTCTGTAAGAGGACTGGTAGTTTTGACGGTATTGTGGTTGATACTGTCTGCCTTGCTGGTAATAACTTCCTCTGGAAGAATAACCTCGTCCTCTAGCTCCTCTGAATGAACCTCTTTTATATTGCAAGGATCCTAGCGACTTTGCAGTATCTGTGTCAGTTTTAATCGTCTGGAGAGCCTCATCGACATGTTTTCCAAAGAGGGACTCTCCGTCATAAGCCATGTCCAGTATTTTCAACTGAACCTCCGGACGAAACGTAGTGGCTTTTAACCACCCCTGACGTCTCAGGACAGCTGCCCCAGCCAACTGCCTGAAATTCGTATTCGCCATATCTAGAGCGCAGTCGATGGATTCTTCCGCTGCCCGCTCACCATCCATTAAAACTTTCCTGGAGTCTTGTCTTGAGTCCTCTGGCAATAGCTCTATGAATCTAGCCATCTCCGACCACATCTGGCGATCGTAGCGTCCAATAATCGCCATTGAATTTGCTATCCTGATGGATGCTGCAGCCATAGTGGAAAACTTCTTCCCAATAAGGTCTAATCGTCGCCCCTCTTTATCTGGTGGAGTAGAAATAGGGGTAGCTGGGTTCTTTGACCTTTGCTGCGCCGCCTGAGAGATTACCGAATCCGGGCGTGGATGACCAATAAGGCACGCCGGACTAGAGAGCGGAGCACGATATTTCTTTTCTATTCTAGGTAACACAGCAGGCACGGATGCAGGGTTTTTCATTATCTTTATGCCTTCCTTCCAAATAAAATCAATCATGGGAATGGCTCTAGATATCTTCCTTGTTTCCTCTTTAAAGTCATGGAGAAAACACTCCGTTTGCTCCACTGTAACCGGGAGCTTAAACCTGGTTGATGCCCTCTGCATCAAGTTGTGAAAACCACCTACATCTTCAGGCGGTGAATCTGAAGGTTGTGGAGTTGGAGGGGACGGCATGGGTATAACATACTCATCCCATGGGTCCGATGAAGGTATGTTAGGCAACTCTCCATCCTCTACCTCCTCTTCTGATGATGTATCCGGAGTTTGTGGAGGCAAGACCGGTTGCGGAGTTTCCACAACTGGAGAGACCGGTGGCTGCCGAGGAGGAGCTACCGTATCAGATTGAGGTACTTGCGGAGGAAAACGCTGCTTGTAGTCCGCCAGCATAGCCTGTAAATCCTGTATCAGATTAGGCGGCAACTGAGTGACTTCCGGGACTCTAGGCCTTCTCTGATGTTCCAATGAATGAGGCACCATGATATCCTCTTGGTAATAGTGCTCCGCGTATGAATCCTCTTCATCATCATCTTGGCACTTGATGACAAGTTCGGATGGGTGACGTGCCACACCAAAAGCACCCTCATCGTCATCATCTTCAAAGTCATCTTCTTCATCATCGGCAAAAGTTTCTAGAAGATGAGAAGGCATAAGCGGAGATATATATGCACCCTGTTGTCTCTTATAAGACACTAGTTGAAAATTCTTTGTCGCTATTGGCGTACAAAAGGCCTGATTCCCAGTGGCAGGTCTTAGTAAAGCTGATCCCATCGACCTTGATGACCCAGGAGACCAAGGTGCATCTATTTGCTGAAAAGATGCCGTCGTCGACGGATTTATCGTCGACGAGATCGACGACGAGGGCATCGTCGACAATAGACTTGCCGTCGACGGGACTGTCGTCGACGGGCTCGACGTGGACGGGACAGTCGTTGACGGACTCGTCGACGACGGAGCCACCGTCGACGGGACTGTCGTCGACGGGGTAACCAAGGACGGGCTCGTCGTCGACGGGATAGACGTCGATGCATTCTTCGTCGACGAGGCAGTCGTCGACGGCGGCGTCGACGACTTCGTCGACGGGCTCTTCTTAGACGACGAATTTTTTGATGATGACGGCGTCTTCGTCGACGAGTCGTCCACGAGAGTTTTCTTTGTCACAATACTAATTTTAGTAGACACAATCGGAGTAGTAATAGATGTAGTGGATATCATATTCATAGAAGAAGAGGTCGAAGTAAAGACAGTGGTCACTGGAGAGGAGACAGTAGAAGTCTTACTCACAGTTTTCTTTGCCGGATCGTTGGTGGCTGAGGCTCCAGAGACAGAATGTTTGGATCTCTGAGAAGAGCCTGAAGTAGAGTGGGAGGTCTTAATATGCTTTCTCCCCTCACTTATCTTATCCTCGTGAGACCTTGCCCTCTTGCTAGAGGTAGAGGCTCTGTCATCATCATCCTTGGAAGAGGATTTAAGCCACAAAAGGACTCTGGCCTCCCTATCCCTTAAGGTCTTGGCCGGGAAGGTAGTGCAGATCTTACAGGTTTTTGCCTCATGCTTGGGATACAGGCAATAAATACAGTCCTTGTGCAAGTCATCCACATGGACCCTCTTCTTCTCGCATGTTCTGCAGGGTCTGAACAAGGCCTTCTTGTCAGACATCTTGAAGCTCTTGAAGAAAAACTGAGTCAAGACTCAGGGAGACTCCCTTCCACACGACGTGCGGTGAAAATCTGAGGAGAGCTGGCTCTGCAGGGAAGGTTCTAGAGGGTGCTGTGAGCTGATTGGTTGGAGCAAAGACTTTGGGTCTTTTAGCATAATGAGGTAGATAGGCTACTATAATATAGGCCTCAGGCCTTTTTCTAGGGCCTACTACTGCAAAGTGCTTTTGGCACTGCTTTTTTATTTACCGTGGGACTCCCGCCTCGACGACGGGGAATGATTCAGGCATGTGAATCTATGAAAGATACCCCAATACTGGATAACTGTTTTATTGGAAAGCGCTGTACCTGCAAAGCGCCATAATGCCTAAGTGCTATCTTTGCCCAGGACTTGTGTAGATTGCTGTTGCCCGAATTGTGGCCCCAGCGCTGAGCTCCTGCAGCGCTATCCCCTAAGCGCTTTGTGGCCGCATGTGTGCTGAGTTAGAAAGTGCAGAGGGTGCCCATCCCGAGTAGTGGCGGCGCTTCATGCAGATTTAATGGGCGGGTGCCCACCCCGCATATCGCCGCACTTTGATCTGGCCGGAAATCACCGCCGCAGCCCTGGGCAAGGAAAAAGGAGAAGCGCTGGTGTGGGGGACTCACCGCCGCTGGCCGGGTGTCTGCGTGCATGCGCCTTGAATTGGAGGGGTTCTGTGGCTGGATATCACTGCAGCGGCCCGGGCGCTGACAAGTAGGGAGGTCACGTAATGACCGCCTCCTACGTCTTTTATCTGTAGAGGGTGCATACCCCGCCTCAGCCCGCCAAGTGAAGAATCACTGCCGCGGCCCCCGAGGCCCAGGGAGGGCCGCCGCGGTCGCTATTAAGGCCGCGCCAGGCCTAAAGTGCGCCGGGAGGTGTTGCCCCACAACCGGGGCACCGGCCTCGACATTGGCCGCGCCCCCCTAGAAGTCGCACTGTGATTGGCACCAGCGGGATCCTACCCCGCATCACCAAACCAGAAGTCCCGGGTTGCGCGAGGTGCGGCCCGGGGGAAGAGGAGAGAGGCGCTCACCTCAGTGCTCAGGAGCTGGAGCGGGAGCCCACCCTGCCGGCTCATGCCCCCGCCATCGGGAGAAGCCGCAAGAGGGGCGCTGCTGCTGGCAAGGCTCCTCCTTGGAAGAAGAGAGCCCCGCAGTGTCTGCGGCTGTTTGGTGAGTGCGGGGGGGGCCTCGAGGCACAATTATGGTGCCTGCCCCCTCCGCGGTGAAGTACCGGCTGCCCGGAGGGTGTTGCTGCTAGTGGGGCTCCCAGGTGGAAACAGGGAAGCCCGGCGCCTGCCGCCAGCCCGCAGGAGAAAAGGAGACCAGAGAAGAGCTGATCCCACACAAGGAGCCCGGTGAGTGGGGCTCTGCCGTCCTGTGGTTGGCGGGTGTGTCAGGGCACAGGGTCGGTGCTCGCCCCCGTGGCAGGGTTGCCTTTACAGGTGCCCCGTCTGGCAGCGGGCACCTGCAATGGAGGACCAGGGTTTTTTTGGGCACCAGAGAGCTGCACCAGCGGCGGACTCCCCTCCCAGCCCCCCAAGGAGTGGGGCTGGGCTCTGACTTTCGCTCCGCTGGACAGTAGGTGGCTGCAACGACCTTGGGCAGGTTTATGTGGCCACACCTTCATGTCTGGGTGTTTATGCTACTGCTTCCCATGCTCATGATTTGCTGTGCCTGATGCGGATGCTGATTACTAATGTCATGCTAACGGTATATGCCCCCATGTGGAATGTGTTCATGCCAGGGAAGGCTTTTAGGCCCTGTGTCCTGCCTATACTACTATGCCTCTATTGAATTATTGCAAAATTCCCCTGGTACAAGGAATGTTTCATATTGAAAGTGGTCTATGAAATGTTTTATAATGCAACCAGTCCTATGAAAGGCTAACTTTAACAAACCTGCAGGGGAATTGTTACTGCGCCATGTGAGGCTTTATGGGATCTCCTGAAATGTTCCCCTGAATAATGGTAGTGTTGCATTTTCTTGATCCAACCCATTTGATGCGTTTTTTATTTGGGTATGTTGTTGCCTAGCTTGCTCATACAGGACAGCGAGGTATTCACAGTCCTATTACCTTATGTTTGAGAAATGCTCCCTACTCGCAGTAATGCCCAGGGTGTATGTCCTGCTAAGAGGCTTTGTGGGAGGTGTTCCTGCCTGATGTTAATGTTGACGCCTAATGGGTTTTCATGCCAAACGATAATGCTTTATGTTTTTATTACAGCATCGAAACTGAGGGACTTACCTTTTTTCATTTATCCTGTAAATAATCCCCCTTGTATATATTGCCCTGGCACCAGTTGGTGCAGCATTGTGACTACTGTGTTTACTACTGCATATTTGACCCAATACAAAAGTTATTCTTTTTCACCTAATCTGGTGCGGTCTCTTTTTGTGGTGTGCCTTGGGTGTCGTCTGTGTGTACTGCGTGGATGCTTCACACATGTACTCAGGAGTTTGGTCTGCCCACTCTGCACCATGCTACCCCATTTCTAACTTTGTTGGCGAGTGGTGGGATAGGACTTGTGTTTGCGCAGTACCGCAGCGGCCACGGGTTACAATGCAAATTGAGCTTTGAAAAGTAACCACAGGGTTTTTTGTGGGGATTATTGTGTTTTTCTGATTATTGTATTGCCTCCTAAAAGTGTTTTTGAAGTGTGTCCCCCTGTTGCACTGTGGGTGGTGTGTCCCGGGAGTACCTTGCCAGGATGGGGTTGGTCTACGATGAGGATTACCTCATGGAGTACACCGAGCAGGAAGTGATGTACTTCTGCCGAGAGAGAGGGCTACCCCTAGTAGGCAACATTCACGGGCAGCTGTTTCTCTATGAGGCCAACAAGAGGGGGGAACCCTTAGAGCCCTGTGGGGACCTTTCTGATTACCCCTCCGCATATTTAAAGGGTGGATTTGGTGGAGACCAGAGGGAGGGGTCCCAGTCCATAACCCTGGAGGGTGGTGACTCCGAGGAGGAGGAGGAGGAGGAAGAAGTTTATAGGGCGGAGACGCCAGTAGCTAATGAGGACACCATAGACTGGGAGTCATGCGCTGGGTCCTGTCCCGGGGGCACTGCCCCATCCCTTTCCCTGTCCCCAAAGGAGTGGGTAGATAGGAGGGAAGAAAGGGAACATCAGCTGGCGCTGGAGAAGCTCAGGTTGGAGCATGCCAAGGAGTTAGCGCAGCTGAGGATGGAAGAGAAAAGGCTAGAGACGGAGAAGGTCCTTGCACAGGAGAGGATGGCGGAGGCAGAGAGGTCCTTCGCTAGGGAGAGACTAGCTCAGGTGGGTAGGTTGTCCCCTGAGAGTGGTTTTTGTGGTCTGGATTTACCAGTGAGGGTGGGATCCAGTGGTGGCAGCGAGAGTGGTTCCAGTGCAGGGAGTCCCACTCCCAGAGCTCGGGAGACGGTGCCTGATTCCCAGGAAGAGGGGGACGGGTTGGAGTTCAGGGGAAGGGGAAAACTGTCCCACCAGTCCTGGAGGGAGTTTGCGGAGGTGTGCTGGACTGCATTGGAGGATTGGGTGGTGAGTAGTGCAGTGGAGGGTTGGGAAGGGCTGTGCCATGTAGTTATCAAGGAGCACATGCTGAGGAGTTGTTTCCCAAGGCTGCGTCACCACCTGTTGCAGTGTGGGTTCTCAGACCCCAGGGAACTTGCCCGGGTTGAGTTTTCATGCCAAATGATGATGCTTTATGTTTTTATTACAGCATGGAAACTGAGAGACTTACCTTTTTCATTTATCCTGTAAATAATCCCCCTTGAATATATTGCCCTGGCGCCAGTTGGCGCAGCATTGTGACTACTGTGTTTACTACTGCATATTTGACCCAATACAAAAGTTATTCTTTTTCACCTCATCTGGTGTGGTCTCTTTTTGTGGTGTGCCTTAGGTGTCGACTGTGTGTACTGCGTGGGTGCTTCACACATGTACTCAGGAGTTTGGCCTGCCCGGTCTGCACCATGATATCCCATTTCTAAAAAGGTTCAAAATATGAAAAATAAGTAAATAAAACAAGGTAGAGTGGTTGCAAAGTGGCCAGATTGATTGTATTCACCCCAAACACATTAGAGTCACTTTACAGAGTTTGCCAGTGAAGTGCTACTATTGTTTTCTTGTCTTTCTTTGAACAGCATTGTTTTTACGGGTGGGGAAGTGCACCAATCCTGGAGGTACTGCAATGCCTGATTGATGGCTGGATTGGAAAACAAAATGCGTACCGTTGCTCTGTGTTAACAGATGTGGTCTTTTTAAACCATAGTGCTTATGTTTTGTAAGGATATATGAGCAATGGACATTGAAATGGGTCCCTTCCTGGCTCTGTAGTCATGTCTTTAACTTTTCAGTCAAACGCACTCACTGATTTCTAAATGACTGTAAAACCATTGAGGTAACCATGTTGTTCCTGCTTAAATTTCACATGCTTTACTTAATCTGATATTCCGTATGAGTGTTTGCTTTTTCCAGGATGTTAATACTTTTTTTAGGCAGCATATTGCTCTTGTCTAGTGCATAATTTGAATTGAGTCACATCCAGGTGTTTATAGCAGGCACAATTGAGTTGTAGTTGAAGGCAGTACGAGTTTCTCTCAATGGGGCAGTATGGTGTGCAGTGGGGGAGAGGATGTGGCACTATGGTCAGAGCTGCCAAATGTGGAACTGGGCATCCATATTCAGCGTTCATGAACAGTCTCCCAGAGCCCATTCCCACGCTAGACCTTAGAAGGCCTCGTAAGACCTTAGTAGGCCTGGTGTCTTCGTACCAGCAGGTGGACCCTAGTGGTGGCAAGTGTGGGCTTGTTTACCACAATTCATACTGAAGTTCACCTCCAGTCTTGCGGGCAGGCCTATGAAGCACAATGAGCAACAGTGACTCTGACACTGAGGTCACAGGACCCTTGAGAAGGGCCAGCTCTAGAGTGCTGAGACTGATGTTGCCGTCTAGTTCCTAGGACCCCCAAGGACCTGCGCATTTTGGATGACTTAAACTGAGAGCTTGGTGTGCAGACAGACTCTGGACACCCCCACAGGATAGGTCAGCTGTTAGACTTGCTAGCTCTATAGTGCCACTATCATCCCTCCTGTATTCTACAGTGGTGTATGTAGTTTCAGGCAACCACTGAACATGACAGCCCTGATTCCTCAGGTATCGTGGAAACAGTACGGTATCTTTCGCTCTGTCGCTCAACAAGCACTCAGTCACTCGTGCTTGCTTTTCTCTGAATACATAGAATGACGATTGGAACGGTTTCAATAATTATTTATTGGTCAAGCGTCAGTCTAGTATGAAACATGTTAGCTGCGACAGTCAAAAGACAGGAGCAGACAAATGTGATCGCTAGGACCACTATCATAAAAAGTAGATACATTTCTACCATAGTGCTAATAAGATAAATAAAAGCATATTATATAAAACAATAGCATTTATGTACTCCTACGATGCGTAGCCTACCTAACTTTGCCTGGCCTATATGTAAAGGTGAAGCATGAATGTGTAAGTGCTAGGATATATCCTAATGGAACCTAATGGAGCCAAGAATTTCCTGGGGAAGTGCTAACTCCTCACCTGATGATTCTGAATGAAGGACCCCGTCTCTGCTTCGAAGATGGCACTCCACAAGGGATGCCAGATCTCTGCCTGCCGGAGGATCAGCCTGCAGAGTCTCGGTCCAGCCTGGAAGGAATTCTCCTCTGTGTCTGTAAGGGGGAGTGATAGACTTTTATACTAAAGTGGTGACTCTGTTTTTTTTTTAGAATCAATATGTTTTGAAAACATTAGCAAATCCCCTGTTAATCCTTTTCTAAACAAACATGATCATGCACAGCTGGCTATTAGCCATGGATGAATGAAAGTGGTGACCCTTATACAGAATGAATCAACCGTGCCTGGGGACATGTTTATGTACATCAGGTACAGGGATTAAGAGATGGTACCAAGAGCCTGATGTCGGAGAGACAGAAGTAAGCTACTAGGTAAAAGGTCACCTGTGTAAGACCGTTATGTTGTGTGGGTGCGACAAAATGTATGTAATCAGGATGTACATGATGGGAATAACCTAAAGGACATGACACCCACTCCTCATAAAAGGTCAACAAGGCCAGCTAGGTAATGACAATAAATGCTAAAAAAGGCATACAAAAATCCTTTATATTAAAAGCATACTACAAAGTACTTGAAAGGTCTTAAAAAGCGTCCATAAAAAGGTCTATATGAAAGGTATTCTTTCCTAAAAAAAGCGTTCATAAAAAGGTCCTCTATATTTTGAATATAATGTCATTGGCTTTCTGACAACCTTGAAAGCCACTATGTTCATGTAGAGCATAGAAGAAAACCAAAATCTGTTTCGACCTTCAATTTGGTACATGTTTAAAAATTACCCAAACGGTTCCCAGCACAGGAAAGGCCAGATTGTTTAAGAATCCTGCGCTGAAGACTCAACATCACTGTACATGGCATCCACAGGACACAGGTACTTCCAGTATTAGATCCAATGAGCAAAGGTGGTCATCACTAGTTCCCACGGCAGCTGTCAGGGAAGAATTAGAGGCCTGTGGGCCTGAGACTGATTCCTGCATATCAGAGGTGGACCAATTCCCATTCCAACAGGAGCTGAAGCATCCCGTGGAGGATCGAGGTACGCCATCATCAACATGGGATTACGCTGTGGACAACTGTGCACATGGGCCTGTAAAGGCGCCAGGAGCCGTCTATGTCCAGTGACCCAACCAATGGAAGTGTCAGACAGAGGTCCAACACACATCCAAATCCGCAAAAGAGGAAGCGGAATACTGATAGGATACAGTCAAGTCAGGCCGGTCTGAAACACAGGAACCAGCGCTCAAAGCTGAGGTATACCCAGGAAGAACACCAATCACTCCAGACAAAGGCATTCCAGTAGTGTTATCTCCATGTCTTGAGTGATGTTGACGAAGCAATAGGAAAAAAATCAGGATGCCCGCTACTGAAAGCAGGACCAAAAGGAAGCCCTCCAAAAATGCTTCCAAGTACGGAGTGTATGAATGACAGAATCACTCTGAAAATGGTTTGAAAGGTAGTTAACAGACCTGATCCAATGCTCTTAAATAAGTGTAGGATACCACTCGTATCAGACATGTTAAAGATACGATGGACCATGTGAGAAGTTAGTCTGGCATATGATGTCCACTAGTTTTAGTGGGCACCTTGAACCAGTCTAATCAACCCTTATTGATGGTGGTTGCAAAGTCAACCTTATAGAAAGCTATCCTAGTGGTAGCATGGACCAGCAGTCTAAGACTTCAGGGAGCGTATTAAGCAAGTTGTTTTACCACTTATAATCCCTTGAGTACCAAATGAAAGGACACCACACAAGGTATATATCAAATATATATGTATTTATTCTAAACACAACCCCTCTGCACTCTTTATGAGGTCAGAGGTAAAAAATACAATACAAGTCACTTAGTAATATACGATAAGTTGCACAGTATACGTTATGCCCTGGGGCCTCACAACCCATATACTAAAATAGTGGTATAAAAACCACGAGAGAATTAGAAAGCAGGCCTGGGGCCTGTGGAATCGCTGGGGCTACTCTCAACAACCAAAGCTTAGGAAGTAGGAGGCTCACTGGAGATGCGTGCACTGTCTAAACACAGGCGCGGGTTACCATTGACTTTCTATGGGAAACGTAGTTACAAATATACAAATTAAGGACACTTCCGGATGGACTACAATGGAACACTTTTAAACTAGGACACAAGACGCACGGGAGCACCGGAGTACTCTTGTGACCTCACCCAGGAAAACCGGCTGCATAGGTGTCTTTTCGTGTCGGGTTTCGTCGTCGTTTTCAATGGAGAGCTGCAAAGAAGTGCTGCAGGTGACCAGAGGAAAAGTGTCTGGGTGGATTCAAGGGTGCATCAAAGATCTGAAGAACCTGACAGCAGAAGGGACAGAGTCTGGGTCACTTGCCAGTGACCAGGACGGCGATAGAAAGATGCCACCAGATGTTGGGTGATTTCAGGTGAAGATGTGAAGTTTGTCTCTTCAGCAATGAGGACCAGGAGGCATCGACGATGACCAGGAGCTGGATTCGAGCTGTCCCATAAAGGATCTAGTTGACTGCAGTGTCGGTATCCAGACTGGGCCCAACAAGCCTTGGCAAACGCAACCCACAAGTCAAGATTGGCATTGGTGCAGACCAGCTAGGACTAAGGAACTTCTGCTTTGTAGAGAAGTTGGAACAAGCCTGGAACAACAAGGAAAGCAAGTTAGATTTAAAAGAAAGTCTTCAGGGGGCTCACTAGCCAATGGACTAGGAACCGGGAAGATGCATTGAGCTGAAATGCAAGAGCGGGCCCCACGGGACACTCGTAGAGTGTGGAGGCCTGAGCTTCAGTGCAAATGGTGCTCAGCAATAGGGCTTCTCGTACCCCAATGCACAACTGCGAGATACCTCGGGCGTCAATGCAGTTAGCCAAAATTCAGAATGTCCAGGAGTTCCGGTCCCACCTCTCTCATGTCCACCACGGGTCTCAGCTTTGCTAGGAGCGAAGGTCGGGGTCAAAGATGTCTGGAAGTTTATGTCCTGTGGTGCAGGTTCTTCGGAACCCAGCAGGAGCCTTGAAAATGCAGACCAACAAAGTTGCTATTGGTGCCTGTTTGAACAGGGTGGTCACTCCTTGACCACAAGGGAGATGTCTTCCGTCTTCCAGACGAAATGGAAAGTCGAAGGTCCAGGATTTATGTTTCAAAGTTTCGTCCAGGGTAATCTAAAGTCCTAGGAACACAGCTCCTATACTTATACTGAGTTTAGGGGCTGGACTACCCTTAAGGTCCCTCCTTTATGTGGACCTGGGAAGGGGGTGTTTACACCCCTTTCCCTTTGTCCAGTTTCAGGCCAGAGCTGGGGTAGAGTGCCCCAGCAACCGGTTTGAACTGGGAAATGCATCTAGCACCTTGTGTGACCAAGGCAGTGTCTGGAAAGCATTCACTGAATGCAGCCCTCCCTGCCCCAATACACTAAAGCCTGTCTGGGGAGGTGTTGGCACCTCCCTTGACAGGAAACCTATTGTCCAGGCCTCCCCTGCCGGACCTTCGTCCAGCAGCAGCAGGTCAGACTCGTGTCTGTGGCAGCATCCATTTTGTGATGCTGAGGCTCTGTTTAGCTTTAACCGGGTAAACCAGTAACTACATGTCTTTTCCCTCTAGAAGGGTAGAATGCTACCCCTTCCACCAGGACTGGCGGGGGTGTAGGATTCCAAAGTGTTTGACACCTTACATGACATGTTTTAATAAAGCCAAACCAAAGTTAGCATTAACCGCGAGGATTATAATGCACTTAAGAGTATATGGTATGGCTATATCATAAAACAGCTATAAGGAGATGGTTCCGAAAGCTGCAGAGGGGCTCAGCTCATGCTAGGGCACCCTCTCACATAAAACCAAGCACTCTGCCTCCAGGATTGTTAAGGCCTGCCATAGGAGTGACTTATAGGTGTATATGTGTCTATATGTAAATATAGATATAGGTATAATATATCTAAGTAAGGGGTGATTACACCACCTTACCCAGGCTGTGTGAACAGAACTGTGGTGTCAGTTTGGAAGGCAAACCAGGGGTGGCACAATACATGCTGCAGCCACTGGTTGGCCTAGGGTGAACCTATGCCCTGGGTACCTATGGTACACTATACAAAGGCTCACAAGGGTGACCCAGTAACCAATCTGGTATGTACTTAAAGTACATTGTATCAATTTAGAGAGAGAACAGCTGCTGTGGGCCTGATTAGCAGGTCCACAGCCACAATAAATTCGAAAAACCAGAGAATCACAGCAAAAAGCGGGGGTAACCATAGGAAGCAGACCCTACTCTCCTACAGATCATTTCTCTGAAGTGGAGAGGGAAGTTTGTACGGACCAGAGCCTGTATCTCTGCTGAAGACATTGCCACATGGAGATCAAAAGTCTCTTGGGCTGAAGTTAAGGCCACATTATGCTGAAACAGCATGGCTTTTAGTCTGCTCAGAGAATCAAACCCTATGTTGGACACATTCAGTGAAGGCTACAGTGGTGCCTCCCTAACTGTTCGAGCAGAGGGAAACAATACTTGCTTACAACAAATAACCCTGGAGTTGACAGTCACTAGATAAGCAATGCAGGGTGTCATACCACAGCAGCCTTGGTCATTCAGCATCAAGTAACTCCCACTTGAAAGTAACTTGAAAACCGGATGAACTGTGGCAACCGGAAAACTCTTCAGGTAGCAGGACAAGTTCGCTATTGACGCATTACATGCCCTGTCCAGCTATATTTCTTTACACACTTAAGACTCACTCAAGGGATTTGCGTAGTTTGAACCACTCCAGAAAACTTCATTTTCCTTGTTCCTTCACTTATATGTGTATGGTTTCTCAAATATACCCTACGCCCAACGCTTCATACCTGCCTACTGGGTATTATTTCAGGCAGACCTGGAATTGGAATGTCGTGATTGGCAGTGTGATATAGCCATGGATTAACCATTCCGCAGACAGTGATTCTGCTACAGTAAAATTTATCTTCTCTAGTTTTTCAATGAGCAGCATGGTGTACTTCGCATTGCTGCCTGCCATGGTCAATTGTTTGTCAGTCAGATTGTAAGCCGAAAACAGATTAGTGTCTTTAATGTATCGCAGTGGAATGTGGTCAGAATGCAATGTTTGAAGCGTCTAGCTTAGAAGCATAATATCGCGTAGCTGCGATTGCCCATGTTGTAAGATAGACAGATCTTATTCCATTATATCGATAGCCGAGGACACAATGTTGCCCAGTGAATAAATACGAGATGAGAGTGTGGTCATGCCATTGTCTACCACAGCTAAGGCCTTTTCTAGGTTAATTCTATCTATTTAACAAAGTCTCTCTGCAGCTTCCTGTTGGCAGACTTTCCAAACCTCATTATAGATGGTGTATATGAAGCGTTTTCTACATGGTTTCTTGGGACCTGGCAAGAAATCCCTGAGATCCATGTTATCTGACATAAGGGACAAGTGCTGTTGCACCTGTGATAGTGTTAAGGTCGTTATCAAATCTAGGCACAACTTTCCAACACTATAGAAGTCACTATCCCTTGGTCGTTTATGTGTACAAAGCGTGGGTTGGGTCTATGGACACTAAACCCTTCGGTGGTACCCTTGAATCTTGCATTACACATATTAGTGTCTACAGGCCCAACCAACCAACCCTTCCAATCCAGAGATGATTAATTGTATGTACTTGTACCATGTGTCCCCTTATTTCTTAGTGTGTTATTTGTGAAAACCTTAATAGGTGTGCGTGAAGGGATGCGCAGTGTTTTTAAGTCTTTGATTTGTGCAAACCCATACAAGTAGTCTGTTGCACTGTTCTGTTCAGGAAGATCGTCTGCAACGATATGAGGCAAGCTCTAAACAAAGCCTCAGTTCCTTGAACCTGCCACTCTCTTGTCCCCCAGATGGATTTTGTGTCTATAGTGTCTCTCCATCAGTCGAAACCCTTTATGGACAGTTGGGAGATAAAAAGTACTTAATATATCAGCTTTGTGTTTAACATGATTTTCTTTGCATTTGCATTAGTTTGTGCAAGTTTATAGTAAAATGATTCTGGATCTGATGTATTGAACCCTGAAAAGTATGTGAACTTCTGTTCAAAAGGTAGCAGAACTACCTTTTGGTGGTGCTGGGCAATGTTCCCATTGATGGTACACATTAGCAGTGCATGGTATACTTGCTCTATTCAAAAAATGATGACCCTAATGCAGGTAACAAAACATGGTATCGTAGTCAGTTGTATCTTCATACAATTCCCTATAAGAAAATGCAGCAGAATGTTCATGTCCCAATCATCAGATAGTGTACTAGGGGTAATGAAATCATTTAAAGAAATTTTAAACAAATATTGAATTTTCAAATGTTCAGTGGGGCTATATAGATCATAAGAAATGTTATCCCAAACTATACCATCTGGAATTGGAATTGCTGTAATGTTCACCAGGGACAAGTCTTTTTTTTCACGTTGTGATGACGTATGTGGTTTCAAGACCAAGTTCACAGATTGTACTGCAGAGCGTTCTGGGAGATAAAGTCAGTTCAGAAGCAGAAAAAAGACAGTCACTGTTCCCATCCAAATTAACAGATATACTACCACTATGGCCAGCCAAATATGCAACCAAGGTGGCACTAAAAGTCTTTTTGAGCAAAAGATAGAATTGGCGAAATTTTTCTTTCTTGGAAATAGGTGGCGTTTTATCAGGTTCACTTGGATCTGAAGAGAAATCATTGAAGTTGATGAAGTAGCTGGACGCAGTTTGAGCTTGAGGTTTTGTAGAACTGGCAGATGTGTCGCTTGAAGGCACATTAATGTAGACATCATTGTTGGGCCGAATTGCAACTTGCATAGTTGTTTCTTCTGGATGCTTTACAATTTCAACTGGTGTAATTTGTACTTTATTATGAGTTACTCCATCACTCTGTGTTGCGGAGTCTTGAAAGGTTATCAGTTTTTCCATCTGAACTTCCTGTACAGTAGCAAGACGTGATCTGCGGCTACTCAGGAGCCTACGTGGCCTACAGTTGAGGATTGGCCACGGTTTGATCAGATCAAGGGTGACAAATATTTTTTCTTTTTTGCCGGCAAGAGGCAGAAGAAGTACTCTCCTTGTTCCCACTACCGCCAGGACAGGTACAGATGTTCTGTAAGATGGCCCAAACCACCTTCTGTCCACAATCTTTTCCCTGACCAGGTCCCCAATCTTCAGGACGCATGCAGGTCTTGCCGGAACTTGTTTCACATCCCCAGTGGCGGTGCGTTTGACGTGCACATTGCTTTGTAACGCTCGGAATTCATTGAGTTCCTGTAAAACAGCCAAACAGTCATTCAGTTCAAATGGTTTTGCATCTGCCACTGTACTAGCACAATCAAGATCAGGTACCCACATTTTTGTCCCAAACAGGATTTCATAAGGGGTATGACCTCCCAAGGATTTTCTTGGCATGTTGTTGAGTGCCCTCTGGATCCCATATAGGTGATTGACCCATGTACCACCCGCGCCTAATACCCTTGTGTTAAGGATTGCTTTAGGTCCCGGTTTGTCCTCTCCACCACCGAATTCCCCTCGAGATGGTAAGGGGAGGAGTACCGCAAGGCCACGCACATACCTTCTATGGCTTCCTTGTAAGCACGAGAGTTAAATGCAGGACCACGTTCGGAATGTAACGTGCCAATTGCATATGTTCCAATGAAGACTCACAAATATTTTAGAACAGTTTGAGCGTCAGCTGAGCACTGGGATCAAACCCATAGGAATCTAGAGCATGAATCTACTGCCACCAAGATGTACTTGTAAGCCGCATCAGAATTTAAGGGGCCTCAGTGGTACAAATGGACACATCTGAGAGGTCTGTCTGAAATTAGTAATGGTGTTTGTGGTGGCTTGTGAATGGTGGAACCCTTCATCTGCTGGCAAATATCGCACACCAGAACATAGTCCTTTGTGTTTTGTCAGCCCCGAACACCAGTAACGCTGCTTCAATAATGAAACTGTTGCAGTGACTCTTGCATGTGCTGAGCCCAGAACCTCGTGTGCAGCTTGTATTAAACCTAATCTAAAATATTTGTTTGGTATTACTCTATCCCCACTCTTGGAGTTTGAGCATACAGTGTGTTATGCACATCTAACTTGTAGGAGTAAAATTTCAAAGGACCAAGGCAGCAGACCAGGTCAGGCACTACGGATCCTTTAGTTCTAGATTCTGGATGGTGCAAACTTCTTCCTACACCTGCTACCATTAGGTGTACAGATCAGAAATACACAAAAACGAAATGGAAGGTGCACACAATTGGAGCCAATAGAAAATAGTGTATTAAAGTATCTTCTTCTTTATTTAATAGTATTCATCAGACATAGGCACAGCCAACGTGTTTCGTTCCATTTGCCTTTAAGGAACTTCGTCAGGGCTGTAAAAAGTTACAAACATATATATACATAAATATACATTTAAAATAACACATATAAACAGAAAAATAATCACAATAGACTAGATACAACTGGCCCAAATACACAAACTAACAGAACTTACTATTTAAAAAAGACTAAAGACAATATAGAACAACAAAAATACTGATTTAAAAATACAGCAGCTCCAATAACTGCCTAAAGTTTATAAAAAAGTGAAAAAACACTTATGTGAAGAAACCTTTATACAGAATTATTTACAAACATTTTCAGCAAGGGGGGGCTAAAGTAGATTGCTGCTAACAGCAATAAAGTATCCATTCATGAAAAACAAGTTTAGTAAGTAATCTCTTAGAAAAGGGGAGTACTCTTTGGAGAAAGGAAGATCACATTGCCAAGTTTACTTGTTTAGGGTTCATCTAAAGGTATTAGTGGAGTACTCTTTGGAGAAAGGAAGATCACATTGCCAAGTTTACTTGTTTAGGATTCATCTAAAGGCATTAGTGTGATTCATAAATTGTGAATCAGAACATAATGGCTTTTACGTAATTCACCGTTTGTAAATAAGAACTCAGTGGCTATTGCGTATCAGAGAACCATCGGTTTGGATGGCATGGATGGCGCAAAGAGATCTCAACTATTCAGTAAGTGTTGTAAACTTACCGAGTTAGTGTAGTTAGAGCTGTCACCAATTTTGGACAGAGAAATGAAGATCAAATGGCGAATACCGATTGCGGGTCAGAATCACATAACCTAAAGTGGAACACAAACGTAGTTTAAATTTATGAAGTAAAAAAGGAAGTATAATAAGATCATTGCTTTACATATTTAGGAAAGGTACACCGTCAACAATTGTTAGAAATATACAGTCTGGTAACCGTTGAGGGTTCTATTGTACCCGAAGGCGGTCAAGAGTTTAAAGCTGCATGTGCCTAGCATAGCATGATGTAACAGGGAAATGAGAAAGATATTACATAATGCCCATTTTCTGTCCTAATTTGCATAGCATACTGCATCTATAAGTATACCTTTCGGCTTGTAAAGATGAAGCCCACCTTTAGGCTTGTAAAGATGAAGCCCACACTGGGCGAGCTTGGGTTATTCCAACTGGTATCCCAAGATCATGTTCCAAGTTCACTAAGACTGTCTAGAGTCAAGTTCACGATCAGGTGATGTAAAAGGTTGAATTTTTATTCCACAGAAATTCTATAACGTGAAAAAATGATAAAGAGAAAAGAATAAATTATAAAATATAAAAAGGTCCAAGGAGTAAGGCAGGACCATTATAAGTCCCACTGGATGATTACAAACAAGCAAATAACCAAGTCTACTTGCATTTAAGGAGGCCTAGTACCAGCTGTAAATGAACTTCTCAATAGTTATTGCGACAGCCTAAGGGGGCGAAATAAATTTCTCAGTAGTTATTGCGACAGACTAAAGAGGCGAGATTATTTGCGGAACCAACATATACCCAGCCAATCTGCTATTCACAATATACCAGAGCTGTATTCAATATGTCAAACCACATGAGTCTTTAACACATATTCCCTTTGTATGATCAAAATCAAAGGGTAGGCTTTTCACAATTTCCAGGTTACTGTACATCAATTCAAATATTGCGAGCAGAGAAACCAATATATCTCTGTGACCATATATAGACTGTCTAGAATAACTAACATTTTGAAAACACAAGTTGTGTCAGAGTTAGTACCTAGTGGTTCCCGTCAGGAAAATCCCTTTGATCCCCGCAATGTCGTTCTCCGAGATGGACGAGTTATGCAGACGTAACCGCCACCAGTCCGCAATGTAGTTCGGTGTTCGTGGCAATAACTACAGAGCACCTACGACCAGAGACAGAAATGCGTTTATAATAAGCACTCCATCCCAAATTCCAAAAGAAAAACTACTTGCTGTCCGTTAGAATACCACGTAATAAGCCGCAATCCACCCATTAAACCATATAGCGTTTTTTACATCGCAATACAGCGAGCAGCCGAAGCGGGATACTGTGCCAGCAAAGTTGTGACCCTCCCTTTTTAGCCCGTCGAATTCCTACCTGTAGTAGGGTGCTCGTGCTCTGCAGTCCCGTTACCAGTGGCATCCCGGAGTGAGCACCTGGTCGCCATCGGGCTTATTATGCGGAAGTAAACAGAGATGATCCCTCCCACTTCCGTATCGTGCCCGCCCCTAGGTACTCATCACGTGTTAGGGCCCAGTGTGGCTTCTGAAATAAGGGTCGCGCCATTTCTCTGAATAGAGGCAGAGTGCTGTAGATCGAAGAACTTTGAAATTAGCCACTGGTTCAAAAACCCGCGCCATTATGAGAAATATAAATAGAAGAATTAGATTAGTGATGTAATACATATTAGCTCCGTGTTGGGCCCACCTTATTGGATAAAGGTCACTTATTACTTCCAAATATATACCGCACCACAGAATGCGTATTTAATAAGAAAAAAACGATAAAAATTTAAATTCCAATACGACTGTGTAGGACCCCTGATTTATAAGCCACATCATCGTGGGAAATGTCGATGAGGTGAAAAAAATAAAATTGGTAATGTGATACAACCAGTAGATATATTAGAGAAAACTTAATATATACAAGACAATCTCTGTATTTGCAAAGAGAATAACAAGGTTATTTGACATATATAAGACAATCTCTGTATTTGCAAAGAGAATAACAAAGTTATTTGACATATGTGATACAAATAAATTGGGTGTTCTGGTATCTGGAGAGTATTGCTCTCTTGAGATTGTAAACAAGGGGGGGTTGGTTTGTATAGAACAGACCCCATTGAAAGTGCAACAAGAAGAAACAGACACCATCCTTGTAAACATAATGGGTCTATAGACATCAAATTCCTTTTTGGATGAGTTGAAGACACGTGAATATCTACCAAAACCCTGCTGATAAGTATAGTTCAAATGCCTTATCATATTATTGATACGCGTTACAGGCGCATCTCAGACTTTATTACTTGGAGAAATTCAAATTCAGTTTAAAAAATAATGAAGTTCCCTGTCAGTGTTATGCCCCATCTGTATAGCCCTCAAGCGGCATATCCATTTTGCTTCCCTCTGTCGGAGTATTAGCTCTCTATCTCCCCCCGACTATCCTGTGGAATATGGTCAATTCCATGGAACCAAAAGGTCAGATCATCTGGATGTTTATCATGGTAATGTGCACTGACGGGATATCGGACATCCTTATTGATTATGGCCCTATGGTGTTCTTGAATCCTAACCTTTAACGGACGGACTGTACTGCCAACATGTATGCTTTCGCACCTGCAACCCAACACGTATATCACATATGGTGTATTGCAGTTTATGAATTCATTAATCCTATACATTTTGGACAGATTGGAAGTGAATTCAAAAGTTTTGTTGCGGCCAAAAGGACATAGGTTACATGAGCCACAATTAAAGAAGCCATTAGATTTTGGTGGAAACCATGTCTGTCTGACATTTGTCACATAGCTCTTGCAAAGAGTATCTCGTAAGGATCTCCCTTTGCGGTAAGTTACTCTTGGGTTGTCACTGATTACATCTGAAAGTCCCGGGATGCCTCCGAGAATGGCCCAGTTCTTTTTGAGAATATTATATATCTTGTTACTGTTGGTATTATATTGAGTGACAAATCTTACTGGGCAGTTTTGTTCTGAGATGGGTTTGAAATCCTTTTTGTCTTATGCACAGGGTATCTTCTCTGTTCAGACTGGTTGCTCTTGCGGCTGCGGTGTGCACAATGTTCTTTTTGTAACCCCTCTTCAGGAATCTATTGCTAGCTTCCTGTATGTTATTAGTAAAGGTGTCATTCTGACTACAGTTTCTGCGTATTCTTACCATTTCCCCGTAGGGGATATTATTGAGCAGACTGTGGATGTGCACTTTCTGCCCTCAACACAGCATTGCAAGCCGTTTCCTTCCTGAAAAGTGTACTTTGGACGACATTATCCTTAATGTGAAAGTGGAAGTCTAAAAAATCGATGTCATTTTTTCCTTGTTTCATTGTTAGTTTGACGTTACAATTGTTGTCATTCAGGTATGAGTGAAGGGACGTCAGTTGTTCATTTGTTCCTGACCATAGGACAATAATGTCGTCTATGTACCTCCCCCAGAACACAATGTGTTCGGTCCAGGGGGAGGCACGTCTACCCTATGCATGTTCCAGCTCGTACCATCCCATGAAGAGACAAGCGTATGACGGCGCAAATTTTGAACCCATGGCAGTCCCACAGGTTTGATGGAACCAGGTGCTGTCGTGCAAGAAGTAATTGTTGTTAAGTATAATGTTGATCATTTCTAGGAGCATTTCGTTGTAATCATGTAGCTCCGCTCTTTCTTTGTCCAAGAAGGATCGTACAGCAGTTATGCCCAGATGGTTTTGGATGCATGTATATAAGCTCTCTACATCAAAAGTGACAAAGAAGAGTTCTTCAGACCATTGTAAACCATTAAACTTCGTCAGAATATCCTTGCTGTCCCTGATATAAGAGGGGAGATTGGTAACATAATTTTGCAAATTCAAGTCGACAAATTCAGAAGTTTTTCGGTTACTGGGCCAATTCCAGAGATTATAGGGCGTCCTGGTGGAAAGATGCCCCCCTTGTGAATCTTTGGTAAGATGTATATGCATGGATATCTGGGTTTATCAACCTTTAGATATCTGAATTCATTCTCATTTATCAGGCAAATTTCACGCCATTCAGTGAGTTTAGCTGTAATCATGCAACCAATTCGATTTATAGGATTACCAGACATGCGTTGGTAACAGTTGGTATCGTCTAATTGTCGCTGGATTTCGGACATATAATCATGGTGGTTCATCACCACCACGTTTCCGCCCTTGTCGGCTTCTTTAAAGACAATTGTATTATCTGTACTCAATCCTTTTAGGGCAAGTCTTTCTCTAGCAGTGATATTATGATTCGAAGGGGAATACCGTTTCTCATTAGTTTCCAGTTTGTAAAGATCATTCATGACTTGCTCTTGAAAAGTATCAATGCTGGGATGATAGTTATAGGAGGGGATACATTTGGATCTAGGTTTGAGATTGCTATCCGTGTTGAAATCCTGTTGAATACCTAGTTCATCCATTATGGATGCCATGTCGTGTGTCTCCTCATCATCAAGGTTAAGTAAAAGCTGTATATTTCTGATGTCAGAAACCGTATGTGAACCTACCCCTTCGCCTCCCATATTAGCATTTGTCTTAGGCATCTGGCGAGAGAAAAAATCTCTAAGCTTAAGTATTCTAGTAAATTTATACAGATCCACATGTACATCAGTCAGGTCCCCACCCTGAGTGAGACAGAAATTGAGGCCTTTACTTAACACTGAGATTTCATCATTGTTTAGTATTTTATTAGACAGATTGATAACCTTCAAGTCCAAATTACAGTCAGTATCATCGGTAGACATATCAGTATAGGTAGCATTTACTATTTTGGTCTGGTTCCAGTATTGGGTTTGTTTGTGGTGTTGTTCACCTGGTTCTTTCCTGTACCTGCCCTTGCCCCTCCTGCCGCCCCTCCTTGTTTTACCTGGTCTCTTTGGGGGTTTGCTATGTCCCTCTTCTGTTGAAGCCTGTTGCTAATACGTAAATTGGCCAACTCCTTCTGAAAAGAAGTGGCCCCCTCGGCCACTTCTTTTCAGAAGGAGTTGGCCAATGTACGGTTGTATCTAGTCTATTGTGATTATTTTTCTGTTTATATGTGTTATTTTAAATGTATATTTATGTATATATATGTTTGTAACTTTTTACAGCCCTGACGAAGTTCCTTAAAGGCAAATGGAACGAAACGCGTTGGCTGTGCCTATGTCTGATGAATACTATTAAATAAAGAAGAAGATACTTTAATACACCATTTTCTATTGACTCCAATTGTGTGCACCTTCCATTTCGTTTTTGTGTATTTCTAACTTGTAGGAGTACTTGAGTGGAAAGCTTTTGGCAGGACGGGTGAGCCGTTCTTTGAGGCTTTTGATAGCTACTATTATATCTAAATAACGAGCCAGTGGCAGGCATGCTTTCAGCTTTGCCACTTGTCCTCATAACAATTTGTGTTTTATCTTGCCGCCACCCTTGGCGGCTTTAAACCCATTCTCTCACCAGTAGTGAAGATATTCATTGTAAGATTTCACACAGAAAAAAAACCACACAATCAGCATGGGGAATTCCCGATCCGTATACAGTAGTCCTAGTATCAGGACTTTTAGTTCTGCCAGTTGCCCTGTACAATCTCCTAGGGATTGTGTAGTCATATTGCTGGGGTGGAACTTACCATCCTGCAACCAACCTTTCACCATCGCGCATGCAGCGCTATACTGCTGTTTACTTTCTATGGCATGTTGCACAGAACCGTCAGTGTAGATGATGTATTCATTCTGATCTAGAAGCAAGATTTAATTTGGGAGAGAGTATTCTTGTTCCTACTGCAGGAATGCTTGTGTTCTAAGTCTTGTATTGTATCTGTATTCTACATCTGTTGCAGTGTGAGAATTAGCCCATTGTATCCAACGTGGATGCAGTGTCTTTGCATTTGGAATGCTGGCTTTAGTTACCGCTTCTAAAATTGGTATCAGAGTTACAACAATTATGTGTTTCTCCTGTGCTAGTGCTCTTTCTCTCATTACAGCAGTCTGTACAGGTGTCAGAATTTTTTCTGTTGCTGCAAATCGATTTTCAGCATTTGTGTACAGATGGACGTTTACTCATGTCTGCAAGTGTTTTGAAGCTATCATGTTAGCTTGAACTGAACGTAGAGTGTCAGTAGGTTTTTGAGTCCACTTGTTTGCTGTGAAGTCTGGTCTGATTAGGTTGTATAAAGGTTTGACTTTTTCTGCGTAATCTTAAATGTATTTTCTGCTAAAATTTAGAAATCGTAATATGGATTGTAAACCTTTCAGCGTTTTAGAAGGCTGGATCAGTGCACACTTTTCTAGAAAGTTTGCGTCACAACTTTTGCCTTCACTTGACAGCTCATATCCCAAAAATAGGACGTTAAGATGGTAAATTTTTGATTTTTTGAAGTTAAATTTGCAGCCCAAATTGGCAAAACCAACAATTATGTGGTTCACCCTGCACAAGTGTTCAAGTAATTCATCATCTGTCAGATAAATATCATCTACATAGGACACTGCCTCTTCATTGCAAGTTTGTAATAGCTCTGACACTCTTGCAGAGAATAACCCAGGGCTGTTCCTATTAAGCATGGGCGAATTTTGTGAATTCGCGATCCGGGAATTTGCGGATTTGCGAATTCGCGATCCGCAAAATTTGCGAATTTGTGCTAATTTGCGGATTTTTGTTTTTTTGCGTGTTCGCTGGGTTTTTTGCGTGTTCGCAGGGTTTTTTGCGTGTTTGCGGGGCTTTTTGCGTCTTCGTGAGCCGCTTGCATAGCGAAGTTACCCATGCAGTCGTTTATGGGAGAGGGAGAGAGAGATAGATAGATAGATAGATAGATAGATAGATAGATAGATAGATAGATAGAAAGAGAGAGAAAGAGAGGGAAAGAGAGAGGGAGAGAGAGAACGAGAGAAATAAAGAGAGGCCGGATCTCTGAAGGGCCAGATTCCTGAGTTGCCCCTACAGAACATTGAGCTTTTTATTTTTAGCAAAATGCATATGAAAATTGTGCTGTAAAGGTCTCTTTTAGTTTAACCCCTCCTGACAAACTCAAAATGGGTGTATTTGCCATCCTCTCCCTTCTTCCTGTTTTTTATATCTGTAAGTGCTTCCTGATGAGGTTTAATTCCTTGGACAGGTGCCTCGTTGCCTACTTGTAACTATTCTCTGACCCTGCTTCAAGGGTCAGAGCAGGGTCAGAGAATAGTTGCAAGTAGGCAAATAGGCGCCAGGAAGCAATTAGCAGCAGGTGTCCAAGTTGAAGTTAATTTGTTTGTAACCCTTTTGTAAAAGGTTACAAAGAAATTAGGTTCAACTTTTGCACCTGCTGCTGTAACCCTTGCTTGGCTGAAAATTCGTCCCCGCTGATTCGCAGATTTTACCGCGATTTCGCGAGATTCGCGGATCGCGAAATCGCTGAAAATCCGCAAATTCGCCAGCGAAACGGATTTTACGCCCACCCTTAGTTCTTATAGCCTTGGGGCAGGCAACAAAACTGACGCTGAGTCCCGAGGGCAGAAAATCCCATCAAATATCGGCTTTCAGGAACTATATTTTGGCAGAAGAATCCATTTGAGATGTCTAGTGTTGTTTTATATTTCTACTACATGATGTTATTAATCAATGAGGCTCTATGTGCATTCTGAACCCCAAATGTTTTTGTGCATGTGTTCAAGTGTCTGTAATCTAAAACCAAACAATATGTGTTGTTGGGTTTCATTACTGGAAACAAAGGGTTGTTCATTGGTGAGGTGGAAGTTTCAATCACACATTGGTCTTCAAGTTGGTCTAAGATTTCTTTAACCTGTTTCTTTGCTTCATTTTTAATAGGCTCCTGTCTCTGTGGAGTTTGAGTATTTTTTAATGGGATTTTGTGGTGTTTGGACTCCACGTCCCACCCTACACGGTTGCGGTATAATGCTGAAGCTAGCGCTTGCACCCACTCCCGCGCATACAATTGATTTAAGGAAACAGGAACAAGGTCGGAAAAAGCAGACAAAATGACACTTTCACCTTTTGGGCAATCCATTATAAATTCAGGCTGCCAATCTTTTTCTGCTGACAGATGTCATATCCAAATGTCATATTTTCCCAAAAGAGATCTTTAATGAGATGCCTCCCTCTATTTGGAGATTAATTTAGTGTAGACGGTGTAGGTCACTCACTCTTGTATCAGGTGTTTTAACACTAATGTATTCATTCAATACTGCTGTCACCTGAAATTCCTTCAGGTTCTGGCGAGCTATTGTTACTTCTGCCGCGCTGTCTAGCATCGTTAGAGCCCACTCCCGGTTCAGAAGCTGAGTCCTCAGTAACCGGGGCATTGCTAATTTTGAAGCCAGCTACTTTCATCTTTTTGAACTGAGCCTTTGTTTTAGGTTGTTCCTCCTGTTTGATAATGAAATTGGAAGTGTCACGTGTTTCCCTTTTTCCCTTTGGTCGATCATCAATTTTTTGATCTGACCGTTCTTGTCTCTCCGAACTTTTTGATGAACCCTGAAAGGAACAAAAGGAACGTGTATCAGTATCCTGATACTGTCAGGTTTCCTAATGTTATCACGATTCCTAAGGTTGTAACTCTTTTTAGAGGACTCCTGTTGGGGGGACCCACCCCTTGATCGTGAAGTGTTTCTGTTATTATTATTTTTAGGTTGACTATTTTCCCACTTCTTTTTAGAAAAAGACAGTGCTTGCTTTGAGTTCTCTTTTTCAGAACTACTCACCACCAGTGGTTTAGCGAGTTTGGCTCCCAAACTATCTCTACCTAGTGATGCATAGGTGTCTTCGATACTTTTTGGTAATACACTCTCCTGATTCGTAAGGGATGTTTCCCTTAGGCGTTGGCGTATTGCCACCGCTTCTGCTTTCCCCTTGATGTTGCTCAGCATAATTGCCAAGACTTGGTCAAAATTACCAATCAGTTTGATCCCCAAGTCTAGGGCACGTCCTGCCAGATACTCATTCTGGATCTATTTTAATACATCAGAAATAACCAATATGGTTGGGGTACAGTGTATTCTAATGTATACTGCAGCAAAGCTGATTCCCCATGAAGTACAATCCTCAATTGAGGGAATTATTCCCATGGGCAAGCAAATTGTTAACATTCTGTGTTTTTCCTGCAAAGCCATATGGGGAGTGAAAGCTGCTAAGAATGGCAATGTCACTCATGTTATGCTGAGAGGACTGAGTATTACGAATTAAATTGTGTGTTTGAGGGCACCTTTAAACCAGTTATTATGTTGCTGGTAAGTTAACAGGACTTCAATGTCCTCATACTGGATGTACTCTTCCGGTGGATCCACGTCAATGTATTCATGAAATATATGTGTCTGTGGATCTGCAGGTGAGAATTTCACCCAGGAATAAAATACATCTAATCCGAACACCTTGTGTGCCTCAATCACAAAGGTAACATGGCCACTTGTTGCAGGTAATCTATGTTCTAATAATTTCAGAGTTACTGCCTGTCTGCAGTATTCTGAAATGTTAAGAGCGTTAGCAAATTCATCTCCTTCCATGCTTCCACTGCTACTCGCAGGTTCAGTTATTTTGAAAAGATAGGAATGTAAAGTTTAAGAGGTAGAGTTTAGCACAATATGGGAACTTTTTGTCCTTACAAGCTTGTCTAAAACCTTCAGCCAATACACAGGGTGTGCCTGCTTAGCTGAGGTGGATAAAGCTTCCCACTTCAGATGTCTTTTAAAAATGTGAGAAGGATTGTCTGAGAAAACACGAGTGAACTACTCAGATTTTACTGTTAGCATAAGAACCAATCAATCAATCAATCAAAGACATTTATAGAGCGCACTACCTACCCGTAGGGTCTCAAGGCGCTTAGGGGGGGGGGTGCCGTTACTGCTCGAACAGCCAGGTCTGGAGCTTCTTCCTGGAGGAGAGGTGGTCTTGGGTCAGGCGCAGGTCGGCTGGGAGGGAGTTCCAGGTCTTGGTGGCCAGGTAGGAGAAGGACCTTCCTCCTGTTGTCGTTCTTCGGATGCGTGGGACGGCGGCGAGGGCGTGGCTGGCAGATCGGAGGTGGCGCTTGGGAGCGTAGAAGTTGATTCGGTTGTTGAGGTAGCTCGGGCCTTGATCGTGTAGGGCTTTGTGTGCGTGGGTGAGGAGCCGGAGGGTGATTCTTTTGTTGACGGGGAGCCAGTGCAGGTCTCTCAGGTGTCCGGAGATGTGGCTGTTCCGTGGGATGTCGAGGATGAGTATGGCTGAGGTGTTCTGGATCCGCTGGAGTTTTTTCTGGAGCTTGGCGGTGGTTCCGGCGTAGAGTGCATTGCCGTAGTCCAGTCGGCTGGTGACGAGGGCCTGGGTGACGGTCTTCCTGGTCTCCGTGGGGATCCACCAGAAGATCTTCCGAAGCATGCGCAGGATGTTGAAGCACGACGAGGAGACGGCGTTGACTTGCCTGGTCATGGAGAGGGAGGAGTCCAGGATGAAGCCCAGGTTGCGTGCGTGGTCCGTCGGTTTGGGTGCGGTGCCCAGGGCGGGGGGCCACCAGGAGTCGTCCCAGGCGGAGGGCGAGGAGCCCAGGATGAGGACCTCCGTCTTGTCTGAGTTCAGCTTCAGGCGGCTGGTTGTCATCTACTCGGCTACCTCTTTCATCCCTACGTGCAGGTTGGCTCTGGCGGCGGCGGGGTCGTTGGTCAGGGAGAGGATCAGCTGGGTGTCGTCGGCGTAGGAGATTATGTTGAGGTTGTGTTGGCGTGTGATGGCCGCGAGGGGGCTCATGTAGACGTTGAAGAGGGTAGGGCTCAGCGAGGATCCTTGAGGGACGCCGCAGATGACTTCGGTGGCCTCTGACTTGTACAGTGGTAGGCGGACTCTCTGTGTTCTTCCGTTGAGGAAGGAGACGATCCATTCCAGTGCCTTCTCCTGGATTCCGACGTTGCTGAGGCGCTGCACTAGGGTGCGGTGGCAGACCGTGTCGAACGCCGCGGAGAGGTCTAGGAGGATAAGGGCCGCTGTTTCTCCGTTGTCCATCAGGGCTCGGATGTCGTCGGTGGCGGCGATGAGGGCGGTCTCGGTGCTGTGGTTGGCACGGAAGCCGGACTGAGAGGGGTCGAGGGATCCGTTCGTCTCGAGGAAGGCGGCCAGCTGTTTGTTGACGGTCTTCTCGATGACTTTGGCTGGAAACGGGAGCAGTGAGATGGGGCGGTAATTCTTGAGTTCGGTGGGGTCTGCCGTAGGTTTCTTGAGTAGAGCGCTGAGTTCGGCGTGCTTCCAGCTCTCGGGGAAGGTGGCGGTGCCGAAGGAGGTGTTGATAATGTCCCGCAGGTGGGGTGCGATGACAGCGTCGGCTTTGTTGAAGACGTGGTGAGGGCAGGGGTCGGTCGGAGATCCGTAGTGGACGGAGATCATCATGCGGACGGTGTCTTCGGTGCTGATCGGAGTCCAGGCTCGGAGGGTGGTGGTGGGCGGCGTTGCTGTGGTCGTGGTGTGGGTCGGTTGGGTGCTGAAGCTGTTGTGTATGTCTGCGATCTTGTTGTGGAAGTAGGAGGCGAGGGAGTTGCAGAGGTCTTGCGATGGGGTGATGTCGTTGTTTCCGGCGTTGGGGTTGGAGAGCTCTTTCACGATGTTGAAGAGTTCCTTGCAGTTGTGTGCGTTGTTGTCCAGTCGGTTCTTGAAAGCCGTTTTCTTGGCGGTGCGGATCAGTTGGTGGTGTTTCCGGGTGGCGAGCTTGAGGGTGGTCCTGTTGTCCGGTGTGGGTTCCTTTCTCCAGACATTCTCGAGGGCTCGGCAGTTCTTCTTGGAAGTCTTGAGTTCGTCGGTAAACCATGAGGCTTTCTTGCTGCCGGGTCTGCTGGGCGGGGTTCTCATAGGGGCGAGTTCCTCTGCGCAGTTGCTGATCCACTTCGTGAGGTTGTCAGCTGCCTGGCTGGGGTTCGCTGAGCTGGCAGGAGGGTGCTGGCTCAAGGAGGCGGCGAGCTGGTCGGCTGTGATCTTGTTCCAGCTTCTGCGGGCAACCTGTTGCTGGTGGTGGTGGATCGTCTTTCTTTCGAAGGTGAAGTGGACACAGCTGTGGTCCGTCCAGTGGAGTTCTGTGGCGTGGCTGAAGGCGATGTCTTTGCTGGATGAGAAGATGGCGTCGAGTGTGTGTCCGGCGAGGTGGGTGGGGGTGCTCACCAGTTGCTTGAGTCCAAGGTTGGCGAGGTTGTCGAGCAGGGTGCTGGTGTTGCGGTCGTTGTTGTTCTTCAGGTGGAAGTTGAGGTCCCTCAGGAGGATGTAGTCAGCGGAGGGGAGGGCATGCGGGCTGACGAAGTCGGCGATGTCCTCGCTGAATTGAGTGCGTGGTCCCGGGGGTCGGTAGATCAGGGTGCCTCTGAGGGTGGTCTTCGGGTCGGTGTGGATCTGGAAATGCAGGTGTTCGGCGGTGGTTAGGGTGTTGTCGGTGCTGGTCGTGATACGGATGGTGTTCCTGTGGATGATGGCGATGCCTCCTCCCACCTGGTTGGCGGTGCGGTCCCTCCGGGTGATCTTGTAGCCCTCTGGGATGGCGATGGCGATGTCGGGCGCTGAAGAGGCGTTCATCCAGGTTTCCGTGAGGAAGGCAACGTCAGGGGCTGTGGTGTCTAGGAGGTTCCAGAGTTCGATGGCGTGTCTGTGGACGGAGTGGGTGTTGAGCAGGATGCACTTGAGGTGGTTGCTGCTGGTGTTCGGCTTGGCAGGTGCTGGTGGCGGGCAGGTCCGGATGCAGGTGAACTTGCAGGCGTGGCAGCTGAAGGGTCCGTGGGTGCGTCTCGGGGTGGCTTGGTAGCATCCTGGGATTCGGCCGGTGTTGAGTGCGATGAGGGTGGCGGCTGTGTACGTCAGGCGGGATGGTCGGGGTCCTCGTGGGCCAGGGGTCCTTGCGCTGGGCGCGGTCCAGGCGCGGATGGGCGTAGACGGGCTTACCTTTGGCGCGCCTTCGGCGCACAATCGGCGCGCCCGCTGCGCGTGACCGCTGCGCATGACCGCTGCGCGTGACCGCTGCGCGTTCGCACGGTCGCCATATATGGCGAAGTGCGCGGGGGGCGGAGCAGCTGGGAGGCGGGAGCGGGGAGGGTACAGAAAGAAAAGGGGCGGGGTTAGCGGTGGTGGCGGGAAGCGGGGAGCGGGGAGGGATGAGACGGGGGCGGCAGAGAGGAGGCAAACCAGGAAAAACAAAGGGGGGAAAAAATACAATTTCAACAGCAAACAGCAAACTTTACAATTTAAATAGACAAAAACAAAGACAGGGACACAGGGCAGGAGGCGAGTGCAGACCACGCCGCTCGAAAGCAGGGGGCGTGGTCACGCGGCAGAGCCGGGGCAGCGAGGCACAAGGCGGGAAGGCACACGCAGCAGCTGGTGGCCGTGCGGCGCGGGGGTGTCCTAGAGCTAGGTCACCAAAGAACCAAACAAACGTTGGGTGTCATGTTGTGTAGTTTCTAGGACCCCCAGGACTTGCACGGTTTGGGTGACCTAAACTGAGGGCTTAGTGTGCAGACAGACTCTGGACACCCCCACTGGATGAGTCCGCCTGCTATCTCTATAGTATCAATACCACCCCTCTGTATTCTACAGTGGTGTAAGTAGTTTCTGGCAACCACTGAACATGACAACCCTGATTCCTCAGGTATCGTGGAAACAATACAGTATCTTTCAGTCAATCACTTGTTCTTACTTTTCTCAGTATACATAGAATGACGATTGGAATGTTTTCAATAATTATTAGTTGGTCAAGCGTCAGTCTACTATGAAACATGCCAGCTGTGACAATCAAAAGACAGGAGCAGACAAATGTGATCGCTAGCACCACTATCGTAAAAAGTAGATACATTTCTACCATAGTTCTAATAAGATGACTAAGAACATATTATATAAAAAATAGCATTTATGTACTCCTACGATGCGTAACCTAACTAACTTTGCCTAGCCTATATGTATAGGTGAAGTATGTATGTGTGAGGGTTAGGATATGCCCTAATGGAACCTAATGGAGCCAAGAGCTCCCTGTGGAAGTACTAACCCTTTACCACAAAGTGTAGTGGTGAGCTACACTGACGCCTGTACCGGCTGCGGAATCATCTTAGACCCAGCGCGATTTCACACAGAACTTCACTCAGATATCCCCTGATGAAGGGCTGCCAGAAAGCCCGAAATGCATTGGGAAAGATGAATGATTAATACCTTTTGGCATCATTGGCATCACAATGACAAATATGCTTTGGTCACAACCACGAAAGAAATGAGTTGAAACTAAAACAACAAAAAGCAATAAAGAGAAAAAGCATAATAAAACATTTGAATCCATACTTGTTGAAGAACTTTATTACATTGTTCACAAGACAATCAGACTTTTCAGTCTTTAAAGCGGTGCACGGAGGAGTCTTCCCCTTGGTTAGGGGCAGCTTTGTATTAGTCTCTTTATTACCTACGCTGTGAGGTAAAGACAGCGATTCCACTGGAGCACGCAAACCATTAACCGTTCAGGATTACTTGAGATTCCTAGCTGTGCAAGTCCCATCCATTCTTTGTCTACACCCTACAAGGGATGTCAGAACTATCCCTGTCGAAGGATCAGCCTGTAGAGTCTTGGTCCAGCCTGGAAGGAATTCTCTGCTGTGTCTGCAAGGGGGAGTGAAGGTCTTTTATACTAAAGTGGTCACTTCGGGGTTTTTCTAGCATCAATAGGTTTTGAAATCATTCACCAATTCCCTGTGAATTATTTTCTAAACAAACATGATCATGCACAGCTAGCTGTTGGCCATGGATGAAAAAAAGTGGTGACCCTTATATAGAACAAATCTATCATGCCTGAGGACATGTTTATGTACGTCAGGTACAGGGATTAAGATATGGTACCAAGAGCCTGATGTCGGAGAGACATAAGTAAGCTACTAGTTAAAAGGACACCTGTGTAAGACCGTTATGTTGTGTGGATGGGACAAAATGTATGTAATCGGTCTGTACCTGATGGGACTAACCTGAAGGACATGGCAGTGTGACCGCACCAGGCACGGACTATGGGTGGGGTGTTGTGTTTGCAAGTATATTATGGTTTCTAAAGCGCTTGCTGCCTCCTTCCTGGCCACCAGCAATTTTCAGCAATAATAAAAACGTCATGATTACTCCGGTGATTAATGATCTTCTAGAGAGAGATCGGAGTTTTGTCTAGTGGAAGTTATGAGTAGTGGAAAGATAGCTCCGAGGTTTAATCTGTTTACTGCAAAGAACATGTACCATGCAGATCACCAAATGCACATAATGTAAATAAGTCAGTGGTTTACTGCTTTTTGAGATCCTTTTGTTACTAGCAGTTTATAAGTTAAAATCCTAACATAGAACAGTGAGCTAATAACTGTCATCTAAGAGCTGCATGCAAACTGCAAGGTATAAATTATAGCATTATGTTTTCCCCCAGTCTTTGATTATCCTAATGTTGCAAACAGTCTTCATTTGGATAGAAATCAATTCTGATTATTAAAGAGAACCCCAACCACGGTGTTACATTTTAAATTCTGAGTTTGTGTTTCCCCAGACCAATCACTAATAAACTATACTGCCTACTGGTATGTTTGCCGTTTGACTCCTACACCTTGTATGCCAACATGCATCAAACTCATTTTTTGCGATTCCTAATTTGCGAAATTTACCGAATCGCAAATTACGAATCGCAAAATGGTATGCATCAATTTTTTCGCAATTTTTTTGCGATTCGGTAAAAATCGCAATATTTACTGAATCGCAAGAAAAATGCGAATTTTTAATTGCGAATTCACAATTTGCGATATCGCATATTGCGAATTCGCTTTTTGATGCATACTAATGAGGACACACCCAGGAAGCCAGTACACTGATTACACACAGCTGAAGCCCAGTTCAAACTGCAGGAGTGGCTTTTGGCAGTTGGAGCTATGCTTGCAGCTACAGGAGGAGTGTGTTTGGTGTGCTCTTGAAGGAGTAATGGCTACTGAAAGTGCTGTGGAAGACCTGTATGCTAGAAAACGAAAATTAAAGTTTAGTGACCAGGAACTTGAGATTTTAATAGAAGAGGTCACTCTGAGGCATGATCAGCTTTTTGTCAAAGATTCATTGAAGGTCCCTGAAGGAGTGAAGAGAAGACTGTGGCTGGCCATTCAATCCAAAGTGAATGCTGTGGGGGTTTCCCACAGAGACATTACAAATCTACAAAAACGCTGGTATGATTTACGCAGCCGTGCGAAGGAGAAAATTGCGTGCAGGATAAAAAGTGCAAATAGAACAGGTGGAGGACCCCCAAAGGATAAACCAAATACCCCACTGGAGGACATGGTTGAGGGGACCCTGGTCACTGAAGCAGTGATGTGAGTGATTAACATAGAAACCTCTGAACAGGCTGGTACTTCGCAAGGTAAGTGTGTAATTGTCTTATTTTGCTCTGTAAATGTATAACAGATACTTGCCTTTTGATTCAACCTCAAATGATATAACTTATCACCAGCATCTAATCTCAATCACATACAAAAAGGCTATAATAATAGCAAAGATTCAGCATTGAAGCAATGCATTTTGGTAGATGTAGTCTTTAGCATCACTTTTAAAATTAAGTTTATGATGTAAATGATTTCAAAATGCTAAATAAGTTATCCCATATGTGAGTACAGTTATTTTTTTAGTAAAGTAGATGTTTATTTAGAATCACAAATGCAATTTTGCAGAATTAGAAGAAAATACACAGACATTTCAATAAGTAAACTCTACATACATTTTCCTTTTGTAGATTTTCAAAAAGAGGGTGAAACTATTGATTTGGACAACACAGTTAATACTGACATAGAGAACACACAGGTCCAAAATGAAAAGATATCCTCACCAACAGTTGGAAAGAAAAAAACTAGTAAAAGGGTTCAGCAACTGCAAGACTCTGACACTGATGAAGAGCCAAATGCACATGCACATTTGCAACAAGCAGTTGAAATGAATGTCAATCCAAAGAAAAATGTAAGTCAACGTAGTAGACTGCAACAATTTTTCAGAAGAAGGTCACATCCTGCAAACCAGAGGACATCCTCACAAGATGAGTGTCAGGCCAGTGTAGTGGAGAAGAAGCTCCTCAAAGTGCAAAGGCTGCATGGCAAAGATATCAGGGTCATGAAGGGCAAACTGAACCATATTAGTAACAACATCAGTACCATGAGTGACAGCCTTGTGAGAATGACTAATGTGATGGAAACTGCACATATGGCATCAAGTAATAAACTGGAGTGCATGGCAACAGCCATGGAAAGAATGTGTGAAGCAATAGAAGCACAGAACATTGCCAATTGCAATAGGCACTTAAGATTATTTTCAAGCATCCACACTTATACCAGAGCTATACATCGCTTGTGCAATAGCAATGCCAAAATGATAATAACTACACTATGCATGCAAAAGGAATTAAGGAAATGTTGCAATGACCTGTCTGAAGGAATGCTTGCCAACACAACTACCAAGGATGTCATGCAGGAAGACATGAGCGTGCTTCCATTAGTACATGGGGACAATGAAAATGAAGGTGCTAAACCCACTTGTGAATCCAAATCAGAAACAGTGGTTGGACGTCGCAGCACAAGACATGTTGCACTGCAAAGCAAATTCGTGGTTGGTGACACCTAGCGTAGATGCCAACTCCCTGAGCACAACCTAAAAGAAACACGTGATGTTTCTATATCATGTAATCCAGATATTGTCAATAAAGTTGAACCAAAATTGTTGTTATTTGTCTCATGTTTAATTCACATGAATTTCATCAATTTCCATGAAGTTCCAAAATGTATATACATCCAAAATCAACATTTGGTGATAGTATCCCAATGCATTTCGGACACATGGTCCTTCGTCAGGGGAATCCTAAACAAAATAAAAATGAAGCAATCTAAGTATAATTCACCGGGTAGCAAGTCTCTTACCAGTTAAATAAAGTTCTGACGGTTATGCATGTAAATGAACTAAGGTACTATATAATGCATGCAGCATGTGTCCAAAAACTTGTGTTGAATAAAATAGAAACAAGATGTCCATGCTCGTGTGTTATAGGATAAAACAAGCCCAGTTTGCAAAGTAAGTAAAACGTGTAACCATAAGTGTTCAATACGGAGAAACAGAAAAAGAAGTCTCTGTGCCCGGAAAATCCTCTCAATAGTGAAAAAAAGGCTCCACATTATAGCCCGAGTGGGAAATGCAAATAATCACGGAATCTCGAACAAGAAAAAAAGCGTTTATAGCGGTCACCGTAAGTGAAAGGTAATCCCAGTAATCCAAAGGTGTGCGTATTAACACCGAGATGATAAAGTATAAACAGTGTAGAAAAGACACTTACAAGAAATTCAAAGCTGGGTTACGCGTTGAGACGGTGCGCCCTTCGCCATTAGGAGTGCAACAAACGCTCGGAGTGTACGGAAGTAAATAAAGCATGCAGCGTGTATAGAAAGAGGACTAAATGTCAGCTGCCATCTTGGAGTGGGGAAACAAGCACCCGAGGGTGCGAGTAGACAATAAACAAAAAGTAAATGAGCAATATAAGCAGAGTAGAACGGAAAGAAACGATGGAATTAGAAACGGAAAGATTACAAGGATGGAGAGAAAGTGTAACAATGAGAGGGTGTAACGTATGGTGGGCAATATATGAACGGATGAACAAAATGCATGGAATTAGAACATAAAAGGATATGCATGATAGTGTACCAACGTTAGAGAGGAAAATAAGTACATGTCATAACCCTATATATACAGAAATGGAAGGAGATTCTTATAGGTAACATTGAAATTCCATCCGATCATTGAGACCAGAGGGTTTCATTGATTGGAGGAATTTGATCCAATGGTTTTCACGCTGTAATAAAAAGTTGTTATTGTCTCTGTCGTCTCGCTTATTGACCACCTCCACTGCAGCAAACCTCAGCTGACTGATGTTGTGTCTGCTATCCTTGAAATGTGCAGCCAGATTGGATTTCATGTTGACAGTCCTTATATTGCTCTTGTGTTCATTTATTCTCTGTTTTAACTTGCGTGTGGTTTTTCCAGTATATATTAGCCCGCACGGACATTTCACAATATATACCACATTCTCAGTGTCACAAGTAGCATTCAATTTCAATTTGATATCAGTTCCTTTCATAGGATGTTTAATCACAGGGCCTTTGATCATGTTGTTGCAATTTTGACAGTTCAGACAAGGTTGGTTGCCTTTGTATTTGATCACTGATGTGGATTTGGGTTTCTTTATGAGTTCCTTCAGGTTATTGCCTCTTTTGTAAGCAAACAGTGGTTGTTCACTGAAAATTCCGTTGAAGTCCTGTTCTCGACAAATAATAGGCCAATGTTTTAAAATAGCATTTTTATAAGCCCTTGAAGACGCTGAATATTTAGATACGACCACCGGTCTGTTTTTGCTATCCTTCGGTTTAGTGGTTAGGGTTTCCTCCCGTGTGATATTATCACAACGTTCTTTTGCCTGAGCCAAGATGGATTGTGGATATCCTCTCTTGGAAAAGCGTTCTAACATGTCGGTGGCTTGTTCCTCATATTTGATAGTGTCAGAGGTGATACGTTTGACACGTAGTAGTTGCGAGAATGGCAGGTGATTCTTCAATGGTTTTTGGTGAAAGGAACTGTAATGCAACATGTTGTTTTTGTCGGTTGTCTTTCTATAAAGATCCGTTTCTAGGTAATCTTTAGATCTAGTCACTCTAACATCCAAGAAAGTGTTTGATTGTTGACTCATTTCTGATGTGAATTGAATGCGGTCGTTAATGAGGTTGAGGTCAGTTACTGCTTTGTGTAAGGAATCATAATCTCCTCGCCATAGGACGAAGATGTCGTCTATGTAGCGCAGGATTGCCATGGCATGCTCGATCCAAGGTGTCTGGTTCAGGATGTGGTTGTTCTCAAAGTAAATCATGAATGCATTGGCATAGACCGGTGCCGCACAATTGCCCATGGAAGTCCCGGACAACTGCGCGTAGAATTGATCATCCCAAGAAAAATAGCTCTGATAAAGGGTAAAATGCGTCAATTGCATTAGGAAGATTTGCAAATCTTGTGAAAGATCAGAGTGTACCAAAATGTTCTCAATTGCTTCCATGCCCAAGTCATGGGGAATGCTTGTGTACAAAGATTTAACATCTATAGAGCACAACCAGATAGTCTCATTTTCTCCAAACCTGATCTCGTTGAGAATCTGTAAGAAGTGGGTTGTATCTTTGATGTATGTACAAGATTGTTGAATTAGAGGCTGAAGATATCTATCAATGAATTTACCCGTGTTTTCATGGATGCTTCCACGTGTAGACACGATGGGTCTAAAAGGAGGCTGGGTGATGCTCTTGTGAACCTTGGGTAGCATGTACATGCTTGGTGTCCTTGGATTGTTCGGTGTCAAGAATCTCTTGGTTTTAGGTTCAATGGTTCCATTCTCTTCTGCCATGGTTAAAATGTTCATCAACACCTCTTTGTAGCTGTTGGTAGGGTTAGCATGAATTAGATTGTAGGTGCTCTTATCAGAAAGATGTTCTCGGACCTGCTCTTTGTAGAATGTAGTGTCCATGAGGACCAGTGCACCCCCTTTGTCAGCGGTTTGGTATGTAATTTCCACTTTATTCGCTAAGTTGGTGAGCAACGAGTATTCTTTTTTGGTTAAGTTCAGATGTTTCTTCTTCTTGGTGAAGTTGATGTTGTTAATGTCATTCTTTACTAAGCTTTCAAAGATGTCAAAGGATTTGTGACTTGTTGGAGCCATGTATGAGCTTCTGGCCCGTAATCCCCTCAACTGGTCTTCCTGTTCCTTGTTCTGTGGAGGAGAGATGTTCTCAAAGAAGTGCCTTAAACGTAGGTTACGCATGAATTTGAATAAGCTGATTTCCAGCTCCAGTTCGTTGGTATGGCTGGTGGGAATAAATGACGTGCCTTTTTGAAGTACATTGGCTTCTTGCTTTGTAAGGGTATATGAAGATATGTTGATGATTAGGTCGTCTTCTTCTTTGGTTTGTCCACTCTCTGATTCAATGTTGTGCTCCTCAGCTCCCTTTCTCTCTCGCTCTCTTTCTCTTTTTCTTTTTCCTTTGACCTGGCTCCTCCTGGGTCGTCTCTTTCTCCCGGGCCTTCCCCTAAAAAAGGAACCGTGGAGAGAGTGGAGGTTTCCGTGCTGGTTGAAGGTTGTTGTAAATTAACTCTTCTTCGATCAATGTGTGTTTCTTCCTCTGAAGAAGACGTCTCAGTCGTGGTATTAGTGCTGGTTTTTGGTGGTTTATTCTGTCGCCTTCTAGCATATACTTCAGCCCAAGAGTACACTTCCCCCAGTTTATAATCTATAGTATCTCTTCGATACTTGCGTATTTTCCGTTCATTAATCTCTCTAGTGTGTTTGTCCAGTTGGATGGTGATATCCTCCAGTATCTTGGACCAGTCTTCCTTGGGCAGCATGTCACTTAGTTCCTGCTTACATTGTTGGATATCCTTATTCAGTTCCTCCAAAGCTCTGGAGAGTTCGTCAACTATTAGTAAAATTAAATCTAGCGAACATTTGTTTAAGATGGCGTACCATCTTTCAACAAATTTCGAGCTGTTCCTGCACAGAAGTGGTTTTAGCGGGACTCGGAGCCCCCTTGGAATGCGTTGAGCACGATGGTATCGTATTAGAGTACTGGCATGAAGCCTTTGGCTAATCTACTTCTTTGAAAAGTAAAGTAACTGTTTTAAACAGCTTTCTTTATTTCTGGTGGATCCTTGCGGACTTGCGACCTCGGGAATTAAAGCATAGATTTTGTCCACGTCATCTGTGTTGAAAGCAAAAGTGTCTGCTTTAAGATCAGTTAACGCTGTAATGTCATCGTATGCCATTTTAGGAGATCGACAATCGAGTAAGTTGGGGTGCCGTAACCCTGGTCAGGATCAAGATAATATTCAGGTGTGGGTCACGCACTCCTCAGTGAGATCTAAGGTAAGCAGGTTGTGGTGTGCATCAGAGATATCACCTCCTGACGAGGAAGGTGTGGGAATCAAATTCGTGGTTGGTGAAAAGGAATTAAGGAAATGTTGCAATGACCTGTCTGAAGGAATGCTTGCCAACACAACTACCAAGGATGTCATGCAGGAAGACATGAGCGTGCTTCCATTAGTACATGGGGACAATGAAAATGAAGGTGCTAAACCCACTTGTGAATCCAAATCAGAAACAGTGGTTGGACGTCGCAGCACAAGACATGTTGCACTGCAAAGCAAATTCGTGGTTGGTGACACCTAGCGTAGATGCCAACTCCCTGAGCACAACCTAAAAGAAACACGTGATGTTTCTATATCATGTAATCCAGATATTGTCAATAAAGTTGAACCAAAATTGTTGTTATTTGTCTCATGTTTAATTCACATGAATTTCATCAATTTCCATGAAGTTCCAAAATGTATATACATCCAAAATCAACATTTGGTGATAGTATCCCAATGCATTTCGGACACATGGTCCTTCGTCAGGGGAATCCTAAACAAAATAAAAATGAAGCAATCTAAGTATAATTCACCGGGTAGCAAGTCTCTTACCAGTTAAATAAAGTTCTGACGGTTATGCATGTAAATGAACTAAGGTACTATATAATGCATGCAGCATGTGTCCAAAAACTTGTGTTGAATAAAATAGAAACAAGATGTCCATGCTCGTGTGTTATAGGATAAAACAAGCCCAGCAAAGCAACACATCTTCAGCTCTGAGGAATACTAAAAGCAAAGCTTTAGGTGTGAGAGGGAGGAAATAAATGTATAGACTATTGAAGGATTGACATCATGACAATACTGGCCAGACACAGCTGAAAATTAAAAGCTACATGTTGATTTCATTTCCACTTCTTTTGCTTTCATGTTACCTTGGTTTACCATGACTCCTCTTTTGATTATGAATAAATGTCAATCTGATTTACTGAATATAACCTGGCTTCTTACCTCTTTTAAAAATAATGCTCCGTGATTTCTGCTCGCCTTCGCCTTCCTTCAGCTGCATCTGGTCCATGAATTCTTGCATGTGGTTGTTGTGGCTGGTTGTCATTGTTTGGTAAAATGCCATCTACATCCAGTTCCAAGCCTCTCCATGTGGCACTGTTGTGCAGGATGGCACATGTCGCTACTATTTTGCAGCACACATCAGGGCGATATTGCAGTGCTCCACCAGTTTTGTGCAGTATACTGAACCTAGACTTCATGACCCCAATGGTGCGCTCTACAACATTTCTGGTGGAAATATGGGCATGGTTGTAGTTTTGCTCTTTATGGGTTGATGGATTGAGGTATGGTGTAAGTATATATGATCTCACACCATATGCACTGTCTCCTATGGGGGTGTAAAAAGGTAGAATGGAAGTTAACATATCATGCAACAACATGTGATTGAAATGTACTTTGGGAAACAGAGCATTATTTACCAAGCAAATATCCATCTCCAAATTCACCTGACAACAGACGCCCATGGATGGCACTATGTTTGAAAATGTAGGAGTCATGGGCACTCCCAGGGTAACTTGCAACTAAGTCTGTGATTAGTGTTTTGGAATTACAAATTACTTGGATGTTTAAAGAGTGATAATTTTTTCTGTTGCGAAAAATATACTCATTTACAGATGGGGGACAGATGGGAGCATGGGTTCCATCTATGCAACCTATAACATGTGGGAAATTAGCCATGTTACAGAAGTCCAACTTTGTTTCCAACAACTCTTGAGGATTTCTTGGAAAATGAATGTGGTGCTGTATCTTTAGCAGCATTGCATTGAGGAAATCATGGAAAAATCTAGAAAGTGCACTCTGTGACACCCTCCCAGCAATTGCTATTACTCCCTGAAAGGAACCTGAGGCTAGAAGGTGTATACAACATAAGACCTGCACATGGGTGGGTATGGCTAGGGTCCTGCGAGTTTCTCTGCGCAAAATAGGGTCTAATTGAGCAATGAGATCTATTATGTAGTCAGCATTCAGCCTATACTTGTCATATATTTCTGCCTGTGTCTGACCAAACAAAGTAATGCACAATCTAAATATCCTTTCACTGAGTATCCTCCTTCTCCTTCCTGCTGCTCTCAACCTCCAACGACGTGCCAGGACAATGACTGCTGCCATCCTCAAAGAGGTCTAGTTCAACTGTGGAACCCCTTAAGTACCCTACTAATTGGTTTCACATGTTTCCAAAAAAAAAAAAAATTACCACCTGCTCTCAGTACTTCTAAATTTAGGAATTCTTAAATGTGATTCCTTACAAAATCGCAATTTGCGAATTTTGATGCATACACTTTTTTGCGATTTTTTGCGATTCCTTAAAAATTGCGACTTTTTAAGGAATCGCAAACACAATTGCGATTTCGCAAAATGGGAAAAATAAATTTCTTTTTGATGCATCTCAGAAACAGGAATTGCATTCGCCACCGGCCGAATTTTGCGGTTCGCACCGTTTTCGAATGCAATTCTGCTTGATGCATGTGAGCAGTAGTCCTTTGTCTTATGGAACATTTCCTATGCATTGATTTACACACGTATAACTGATTGTCTCTGTGTAACATGTGTGATGTAAAGTGCTCTGACACCTTACACTCATATGAGTGGCACTATAAATCAAATTAAATGCATCAGAGATAGGGTGTGGTTATGGAGCTTTGAGGGGAACTATTAAAGAGTAGTAGTGAGGGAATCCATGGGGGTGGCGGTCATTGGAGGGCACCAGCAGTCATTGTTGCACGAGGCGCCACCAGTGCTAAAGACGGCCCTGCCCTTGAGGCCAGCCCGCCTCACCCATTGGTACCTCCATAGGCCTTTGGTTCAGCAGTAGTAGCTGCAACTCTCCAGGAATTCGCAATGTATGATTTGCACTCACACCAAACTAAGTTTGAAAACTTCACAGTATCTCTGCTTCATGGAAAATCACTTTTAACATGGCCTGCCTGCTTTGGGCCCACTGGAATTATGCAGCAAAGGAGGACAACATTATGCCACAGTGTTGACTAAATTATGTAGCAAAAAAAAAGGCTGCAGCGTGATGCAGTAGATTTTCCGGTACTTTATTATTTTGACATTTTTACACATGCAAACAGTCTCTGGATAGATTTTGCCTTATCAGTACCAGTGTAACATACAAATGCAGCAATGAGAAATATGATCAGTCAACCTTTGCAAAGAGCTGTCCACTGCGCAGCAACACAAGTCACATTTTTCAGTAACTTTTGATCCATTTGAGCTACAATTTATAAGTTAAAATTGTCGGATTATGCAGCAGATGTTCTATTATGTTGCAAATATGGCAGAACCTTAATTATACAGAAAACATTTGCAAACTAGGATATTTTGGCATTCATGTTTGAACTGCTCTTGTGGAAAAGGGAGGAGAATTCTGTGACATAAACTCCATGGCTCGGAGACAAATGGCTTGTGCTTCCACTTTTAAGCATATTTGGGAATTTCTGTGATTGGAAACATATTCCACTTTGTGAATTTATTTTAATGTCAATAACACACATTAAACCTTACATAATCATGTGTATCCATCAGTTGAATTAAATAACGTAATAAGCTGTAATGTCAAACAAATACAAAAAAGTGGGATGTTTTGCATATTCCGGCCACACCTCTGACTCCGACCACTGATCCAGTCCTATGGTTATTTCCGCCCTCTGATTCTCTGCCCACAGTTCCCCTACTTTTTTCTCCCACTTCGACCACTGAGTAGTAGGCAATGTAAACAATGTGCTATTTTGTCAGTCAATATTAGCAACCTTGATATAGTGCCATACAACTGTTTAACATTCCATTGCTATATAATACATTCTTTGTTTTGTTCCTAGTTACTCTGCGCTTCTATATATTGATGATAATCTTTTCCTATGTTTTGCTCCTGGATTTCTCTTTGCTGTGATGTGTGCCTTATGATTATAATATATCTGCATATATCCCATATTTCCTTTTGAACTTTTCCTCTTGCCCTGTGAATTCTTTACTCATGGGTTTTTGCAAACTCCACATCTCTTCTCACACAAAAGACGACCCTCAAACCTTACACTTACCACTGGACCTTAGACAGGCTTCTGAATTGATGACCTTTCGGCAATTGCTGAAAACATGGCTTTTCAGGCACTAATTCCGGGCTGAGTCAGGGGAGTGGTCAATCAGCGCCAGGATACCGGCTGGTAACAGTGCGCTTTATAAATGTTAAAAATAAATAAAATAAATAAATCACTTGATCTCTTCAATTCACATGTATTGAAAATTAACCAGAGCTGTGACAATAATACCTTCAAGCAGTGACCACCAATATTGGTGAAGAACAAATCCCTCATCACTGAGGGCCTCATTTATGAGGCTGTGCGTCACTTTTACGCTGCCTGTGCGTCACTTTTTGTGACGCACCAGTGGCGTAAGAAATGTGCCTTGTTGCACCATATTTATAAAGTGACGCATCTAGGTAGATGCGTCACTTTGTAAACCCCTGCGCCACATTATACCTGCGCCAGGTATAATGTATGCAAGGGGGGTGTTTGACACAAGAAAGGGTCATGGAAGTGACGCAGTGAAATCTATAAGATTTTACTGCTCCATTTCTTGGCCGCTAATGCGTCAAAATCTTACGCCTGCTTCATGGCAGGCGTAAGACTGACGCAGGCACTAACAGCATGGGACTTGCCCATGTGAAAGTACACATTGCTGGAGTTGCGTCACTTTTGTGACACACTCCAGCAATGCGTCACTTTTGCGCCTACAGATACGTCAGAAATACTGACGTATCTGTAACTCTTTGCGACATGATGCGTCATATTATAAATATGACACATCAATCATGACTCAAGGAGTGCGCACTGAGAAGTGACGCATCGCTGCTTTCAAACAGCGATGCGTCATTTCTCATAAATGAGGCCCTGAGTTTTTTGAGGCCCACAGCCCACACTACACTTCAGTGCCATCACAGAGATGTAGATTTCTCCTAAAGACTGCCACACCAATATTCCTCCACTATTGCGTCTATCCTAGTCTAAACCCCACTGTGAATCCCTAGCATCACAAACAGAGGGGTCTCATGATGTTGAAGAACAGGGAGTGGACTTACTCACTACTGATACTAGTGCTACGGTCTCTCTACTTAACATGATCCTTGATCAAAAACTCAACCCTATCATAAAACTGCTGGAGTTGATTGAGAGATTCTTATCCGGCCATCCTGACTTTATTAAAGTACCTAATAGCAAGAATACTCCTTGTACTAACCCGTCACCAATGTATTCAGACTGTCATCTAAAAAGGTCAGACTGTGTTTGTGACACAGTGTACAAGCCACAGAGAGAGCATACCCATGCTCATGAATCCCTCCCTAGAAAGAATATGACTTTACAACCTGCTGACCCAAGTACTACCAATCCAGTTAAAGAAACGGCATCCGCGAGACCTAATCACTAGGAGGAGCCATGAAAGCGACTTCCCCCTGTAAAGATACAGTCAGTCTCCATCGAGAAGCTTGCCCTTTTGTACTGGTATTTGCTGGTGTTCCATCCCTGAAGACAGGCTCAGTCAAGTCCTGGTTACAGTTAAAGAACAAAACCGTACATTGATTAAACAAACATAAATATCTTGAAACAGGGGATTCAAGGGAAAGATACGAAGAGTCGGTGGGTGGGAAAGGGGCATAAAGACATTCAGGGGGACTGCATAGTGGTAATTTCTAGAGCCCAAATGTACGTCACATCTTAAAACATGAAGAATCACCACCACACACTAATTCTCAGATTGCACCATCAGTTCCCTCAACCACTTCCCAAATATGGGAAATGCCCTTACTGAGTACATGAACAGGTTCAATGTCCTTAATGACTACCAGTGGCTCTCTACCCCGGGCATCCTCTGCTCGGATCACCCATGGCGGGTAATTAAACTGCTACTGTCTCACCTGCTCAAGGTATTAAGCTACAAATTGCGAGCTGGAATGTGGCAGGGATTCACTCCAAGCTTTGTGTGCCAGAATGGCTTTCATTTATTAAAAGCTATGATATAGATATGCTGCAGGAAACATGGGAGGTGGTACCCACCTTTGTCGATTAGTTTTAATTCTATAGTATTCCAGCCATTAGTTCTCGCCCTGGTCGCGCATCAGGCGGTTTGTCAGTGTGGTTGAATATAGATCCAGGTTGTCATGTGGATGTTCTGGAAATAACCAGCACTAGCTTTCAGGCACTCTTTGGAAAAATCACTGTAACCTATATTTGTTTAATTTTTATAAAAAAGATTTTATCAATGCTCCAAATCCAATATTTTTAGAATGAATAAACTTCCTCGCTAGACTATCTTACAGGGTTATTACTATTGGTTATGAACTGTCCTTGTGCCTTGCAATTTGTACACACAGTGGGTGACTCAATATACCCTTGAGGGCTCGGGCTATATAAGTGATAAGGTAGGGTTTGCCTTCAAGGGATTTTTTGACCAAAATATTAAACAAATTATTTATAAAGAATAAATCTTAGGACCGAGTACTTTTGGACCAAGCTAAACAATAGACAATCACCATATCAATTTGCAGTGACTTTTTGATTTAAATAAAGCACTAAGCATTACAACAACAAAATATTTGACAAACGAAAAAGAGCACAGAAACCTGTGTATATAAAAATATTTTTCTTTATAATTGTATTTTAAAGAGGGTACTAAAGTGTATATGAACAATGTGACAAGCAAGGAAACAGTCTAAAATAATGACACCTTCACTGTAACATTATGTAACGCTTTTCTTCCTTTGTTAAAATTAAATACAAACAAATGATGCAAGAAGAAACGTGGGTCGACGTTTCGGTCTCTACCGTTTCTATACAGAGACCATCTTCAGGACTATATAAATATACAGAAGTTGACCCCTGATATCAGGTGCAGGCACCCGTATTTAAGAACGTCATACAGATGTATTTGAGTAATTTTGGGGCGAATCTCAAAGGTTTTTCTTCAGTGGTCCACTTATTTATTTAATTCGGGTGATGTTTAGATTCGGGAATGTAGCGTGCAATTCGGTTCTTAATGGCCAAGCACGGGAGCAGGTATCTTTGCCAAGGCCTTTTTATTTCCTATCAGGGCATTCTAGGTTTGGGTCAGTTTAGTTGACAATCTTAATGGCAGCTGAAGGCTTCGTCGCTTCAGACGGCAACGATTTCCAAAGACCCGATCTGTGACTGGGGATGAGTGTCTGAAAAGTGTCAGCGCTCTGTCCATCATCTACTTGTATTTGCTTTGTTTGTCCTAAGTTGGCAGGGTATGCCCAGACGTGGGTCCCTGCTCACTTTGCCACTGGATTCAAGCTAGCCTGGCTGATGAAGGGTGTTACCCAGAAACCAGTCCCAGAGTGCTTGTTTCCGATTCAGGGAAGACCTGGCTTAGCAGTTTGGGCTGGACTGTTCCCATGAGGCACAGGGTCAAGACTGATTTGCATTTAGCTGGGTCTGAGGTGGTAAAGTGAGCTAAAGAATGATGATGGATTCAACCCAGATCGTGTCTGAAAAGTTTCAGCGCTCGGTCCATCACCTCCTTGTGTTTACCTACATATAAAGGCAGAGGGATTCATCATAAGAAGTTTAAAGGAGATTGTGATATACTGTTCCGTTGTTGTATCTACTTTTAGTGACCACAATCCCCTTGAGAGTGCTCTCCTGATGGCCCCAAGGAAAGTTTATAAGAGCCCGATAGGGGCCAAAAATCTCCAACCTTCCACAGATAACTTAAAATTGATATGGAGAATGCGTGATCCAGTCCGAACCCAAGAAATAATTTTAAAAGAGAACACGAGAACAGTGGAGGATCTGAAAAGGATAATGCATCCTGTATTGTGGGCGCTGTTAATTATCTCTGCATAAGTATATAAAAAACGCCCTCCTCAGGCCGATAAGCCCACCAAACAAGCTGCATTATGGTGTGATCATGATTGCACAGTAGCTAACAGAGAACTAAGAATAGCATTAGGAGAAAAAAACAAGGATCAAGAATTAGTTGCCGTCCTGAGGAAACAATACAAGGCTGTCATAAAACAATTGTTGGCAGAAAGTTGTAACAGATCAATGGGATACATTAGCTCACACAGCCTGTATGAAAGATAGGCATTTTGGGCTATTCTTTCAGATATAAGATGAAGAAATCTGATAGTCTTCCCGATCGCCTGCCATATTACAAGCGAATCCTACAAAGACCATTTTAGAAAAGTTTACGTTGCTCCCTCAACAGAGTATATTTTTATCTTCAATAACAGGAAGCTTAGAGATGTCAGGGTAACAGTAGATGAGGTGGAAGAGCCCCTCACACAAAGTACAGGAGGAAAAGCCCCAGGGCCTGCCGGTGTACTGATTGATTTATTTAAACCTAACATCGAACTCTGGTCCCCCACTCTAACTAATTTGTTCATTAATTTGGCTCACACAGATGCCCCGGCCTCCTGACGCACCTCTATCATTGTCCCCATACTTAGGTAGGGTAACGGTGATGGCCTCAGTTGTTTTAGATCAATCTTGTTGATTGACATAACTGTTAACATTTTGGGACGTGTCATCTATAACAGAATCCAGGAGTGGGCCCAAGATTAATCTATCTTACAATCTTTCCAGAATGGACTCAGAAGCAAGAAAAAGACAATTGAGCAATGTGCCAACCTGCATTTGATATTAGGTAAATACACTGTCATAAAGCGTGTACCTCTGTATCTGGCTTTTATGGATTTAAGTGCAGATTTTGGCTGAGTCAATCGAACTAAACTATGGCACATGTTGCTGCTCCGGGTTCTGGATTCCTCTCTTGATCATTTCCTAATATACTTACATAGGGATATGTTATCCAGGGTCCGAATAAGTGACAATGGAAATGTGTCCAAGGATATTGAGATTGGTAGGGGCATCTGGCAAGGGTGTGTGCTTGCCCTGATCTTGTTAATTTTATACATTAATGATTTGTACCCGGTTCTAGCATTGACAACTAGTGATGTCTAACTAATATGTTCAGTAATTTGGCTCACAGATGCCCCAGCCTCCTGACGCACCTCTATCATTGTCCCCATACTTAAGAAGGGTAACTGTGATGACCCCAGTTGTTTAAGACCAATCTCGTTGATTGACATAACTATTAAAATTGTGGGAGTGTCATCTATAACAGAATCCAGGAGTACGCACAAGATGAATCCATCTTACAACCTTCCCAGAATGTATTTAAAAGCAAGAACAAGACAATTGAGCAATGTAGCAACCTGAATTTGATATTAGGTAAATACACTGTCATAAAGTGTGTACCTCTATATCTGGCTTTTATGGATTTAAGTGCAGCATTTGGCTGTGTCAATCGAACTAAACTATGGCACATGTTGCTGCTCCGGGGTCTGGATGCCTCTCATGTTCATATCCTTATATACTTACATAAGGATATGATATCCAGGGTCCGAATAAGCGACAATAGAAATGTGTCCAAGCATATTGAGATTGGTAGGGGCATCTGGCAAGAGTGTGTGCTTGCCCTGATCTTGTTAATTTTATACATTAATGATTTGTACCCGGCTCTAGCATTGACAACTAGTGACATCCCTTCTATCAAAGGGAATCTCTTACCAACATTTTTATATGCGGACGACACAGTGCCAATGGCTCTGATTCCTAAAGCACTGTGCCTCCTGCATTCACTGATTTTATGTCTAATCGAGACCTTCGCACTAATTTTACAAAGTCACACTTTATGGCATTTGGCCCACACTGTATTCAATTGTCCCGCATGTAAGTAGGTGAATATTTCTTAACTATGGTTAAGACTTTTCCATATGTGGGAGCCACGTTTTCTGCCTCAGGAGCCTGGTCACCTAGTATTGCACATAATAGAAGGCACTTCTCAAAAGCAATTGACTAATTACTTTGCCTTCCTCAGCCTAGGTGTAGGGGGAAAATTGACAGCCATGCTGCAAATCTACAAATCTCAGTTTGTCTCCATTGCCACCTACGACTCTGAAATGTAGGGGGTTGCCAATTACGAAGCCTTACAATATGAAGAACGTAGGTTCTGCAGGGGACTCCTTGGAGTACCAATTTACACTCCTCACTTTTAGAGGTAAACTCACAATATATAATTGAATTCATGAGGGTGAAGTCTTTATTATTTTGGTTATCTATCTGGAGTAATGAGAAGGCAGTAGTAACCAGAGACATAATATTCAACTGTCTCTCGAATGTTGATGGCCTCCGAATCCCGTGGTTGGCATACACTAAATCTGAACTAGGTAAAATTGGCATGCAGAGGGCTTTTAACAAGACAAACTCATGCTCTAGTCTTAATAAAAGAAAAGTATCCTCAATGTTTAATGAATCAGTGCAGGACAGGTGCGTTAACCCCTTCGACGCTCATGACGAGCTCAGCTCGACATTAGTTACGCCTGTGGTACGCTCATGACGAGCTGAGCTCGTCATGAACCGCGTGTTTTCTAAAAACTCAACGCACAGCGGGAAAACGCGTAGCGCGCATGGGGTTAAAAGCACTGAAGGGAAACCTATGATTACTACATATTTGCCTTGAGTGCCTCGGTATCTCCCCAGTCTATTTATGGCAGCCTTGTGGGAGATGGGAGCGCTCTCCGTTACTTAGATTCCTAGCTGACACTGTTAAATACTTATTGTGCTTTCCGCTTGGGAATCAGACGAATCTTGCTGCTATCCCTTGTCCGTGCGATAAAAAAACAGGCCAAAGTGTGCTATACTTTTTATTTTTTTGTAAATGTTATGAATTTTATACTAGGTCATTCTTGATCCTCCTTTTTAAAAAGAAGTACCATGACATTAGGCAGTACCGAGCCCTGTTTCTATCAGTCATTCAGCTGTCCGATAGTAATACATGCTGACATGTAGTTTCATTTTTAAGATATGCGGTGAGGGCACGTGGCCCTTGATCATTTTAACCAAGTGCTGCTATGTGTAATTTTCCTCTTGTTAATATTTATTAATGTTAGTAATTGGATAATTTGCTTACTCGTTGTATGCATTCTACTTTTATGTATGGAAATCGTGTTTAAACTGAAAACTGAAACTGACCAATAGTCCTCCATACCAATAATAACATGTTCCCAAATACACCAGAAAAGAACTGCAGAAGTTCTGGAATTGGGATTTTGCTCAAAAAAAGAATTACATCCATCCACACTTCTGTACCAAATATATGCTATACATCTTTTGAATTTCATTCCATTACTCCTCTATCATTGCTCCTGCTGAAGAAACTATTTCAGCTTTCTACTGGACCTCAATCATTGACTTATTTCAACCCATCACCAACCTCATCCTACTTGGGAATTACACTTAAACCTCCAGAACCACTCTGCTCTCATTTACTTACTGGTGAATCCCTACTTAACACACACTGGCAACAAGTAACCAGGGATACCCATGAGCCCTATGCTTCTCTTCTAACTATTGATCCAACCTTCTCTGACCATGGAATCACTCAAATTGGTAATCAACATCCCTCAGGCGCTCAAGACCATTACTCAATCCAATTTCTTGAAAAAAACAAGGTACAGTTTATCTTCATGTTTACTGCTTCAGATCCAAAATGATCTCACACCACTCTAGCACACAAAACATGCTTTATGCAGACTCTTTCTTAGAGCCATTTACTTCTGCTACTTTATGCCCAGAACTTTGATTCACACCTGACGTTCGCTTGCTGAAAAACATTATGAAAAAACTAGACAGTCGCAGAAAATCCATGAACACAATTTCTGAACACAATTTCTCTATCTTTAGACAATGTCGAATCCACTCACTTTCAACTTTTAAATCCTTATTAGAGCCTCCACCCCAAAGGCTTTCATATAATTGACTAACTTAAGCTCCCTACTATGCACACCTAATACTCACTCCTCACTTTTAGCAAACAACTTTGCATCATGACATCATATTGTGCTGGTGATAGTAGTGACCTTATGCCCTCCTCTGCTTCTCAACCTCACTCCACTACCTGTTTTCTCAGGTACTCCACCTCTGTAGTTCATCCACATTCTCAAAACTGCTATCCATCATGCAAACCATCTGCCCCTTTTGCCCACAAACTATTAAATCCTTTGATCTTCCTTCTAAAGTACGTCTATGCCTAACCACACTATTAAATCACTCTCTCTTATCTGTAATTTATTTTGCCTCATATCTGGAATTTACAACACTGTTTCAAATGTGATACTAACCCACTTCTAACTCTTGATTTCCCTATTACTATTGTCCACCGCCCTTACTCCCGGGAAAGTCGAGCTGTATGTTTTTACTGTTTTAAAATTTATTTTGTAAATCTTTTGCTTACCTGCACTGCACTAGCACGTTCCCCTCACTTGCAGCCGAATAGGTGCTGTCTAGGGGTGTGGAATGAACGATCTCCTCCTTGGTCTCCATCTTGGGAGAGGTTTCTGGGTTGAAGGTCTAGTTGCCCTGCCCTCCCGCCTTCGCAAGCATAAAAGTGGCGCTAATGCCCGTGCGCGCAGATTTGTAGATCGCTGCTTCCTGAGGAGGAAGCCGGGAAAGTCGAGCTGTATGTTTTTAATGTTTTAAAATTTATTTTGTAAATCTTTTGCTTACCTGCACTGCACTAGCACGTTCCCCTCACTTGCAGCCGAATAGGTGCTGTCTGGGGGTGTGGAATGGACGATCTCCTCCTTGGTCACCATCTTGGGAGAGGTTTCTGGGTTGACGGTCTAGTTGCCCTGCCCTCCCGCCTTCGCAAGCATAAAAGTGGCGCTAATGCCCGTGCGCGCAGATTTGTAGATCGCTACTTCCTGAGGAGGAAGCCGGGAAAGTCGAGCTGTATGTTTTTACTGTTTTAAAATTTATTTTGTAAATCTTTTGCTTACCTGCACTGCACTAGCATGTTCCCCTCACTTGCAGCCGAATAGGTGCTGTCTGGGGGTGTGGAATGGACGATCTCCTCCTTGGTCACCATCTTGGGAGAGGTTTCTGGGTTGACGGTCTAGTTACCCTGCCCTCCCGCACTCGCAAGCATAAAATGGTTCCACCTACACGGAGGCGCAGCGGACACGCGCGGCGGGCGCGGCAAAGGCAAGCCCGTCTGTGCCCGTCCGCACCTGGATCGGGCCCAGGGCCAGAAATCCTGGCTGCACTCCTACTAATACTGATACTACCCACAATCAGTTCGAGGCTGAGACCCAAGCCGCGCACACCTCCAATAAGTGTAACACTCCCCAACTCCGATACAATTCTGAACAGCTCCTGGCCCTAAGGACCCCACTTCTACCGAATTGCTCTAAATTACATTTGAAGGGCGAAATTTCAACTTGCTTCAATTGCGGCTAAGCAATTGCTCCAGGTTGTAAACCAACAAAGGGCAGGAAAAGCCACAATAATGATCACTGTCAACCTATTTTCTTAACCTGAACTGCAGGTCGTTACCCAAACATAGATTTGACATTTTTAACCTGTTAGAAGATGAAAAGCCTGACGCCCTCTTCTCAGCGGAAACTTGGCTCCATGAGAGCTCAGGACCAGACATTGCGGTGGCTGTGCCTGATAATTATGCTATAGAGAGAATTGACAGCTTTAATAAAACAGGAGGTGGCATAGCTATTCTCTTTAAAAAAGAATACAACTTCGACTTTACTCACCTCCCTAGTCCCAACTGTGAAGCAGCAATCTTCAAGCTTGCCCTCACCCCTAACTTTATGTTTTCTGGCTTGCTCGTCTATCGTCCACCTGGTTCTGTCACAGCATGGACAACTGTCCTCCCGGAAATTATAAGTCCCTTAGTGATGACAGCTGCCAATTTCTCTCTTATTGGAGATTTTAACATACATTTAGATAATCTAACTTGAACAACTACTTCTGAGTTTATCTCCGATTTAGCCAACCTGAACCTAACCCTGTTAAATTCTGGACCAACCCATACTGGGGGTCACTTACTTGATCCGATTTTTTCCAACCTAAAGGCAATGAATATTCTCCCCGCACTGCCACTCTGTTGGTCAGATCACTATATGATGAGGTTTTCACTTCAAGTAGTCCTACATGAGTCTAAATTCCCCCTGGATCAACCCATGCTAATAAGAAATTGGAAAAAGTTGGACATGGAAACTTTAAATACCTTCTTAGACTCACGCCGTCCTTGTTTAAAGCAATCTGTACACTTACTATCTACAGCAGTACAGAACTGGTTCTTGCCGGCAATTGACACTTGCCTTTCTCTGTCCAAGTTAAAACGCAAGGGTCTACGACCTCCTGCCCCTTGGTTTACGGAACTATTAAAAAAAGAAATATCGGAATGCAAAACCTTTGAACGCAGATGGAGGAAAAAGTATTCCCCGGAGGCGAAAAAAAGTGTACAAAAGTAAACTAAACAAATATCAAACTCTCTGTAATAAGGCACGAGTTGATCACGTGTGTTCCACCATCTCGGAGGCTTTAAATCGCTCCAAAACCTTATTTAAGATGGTGAAAGAACTTGCGGGATCTAAAACTTCACTCACGCCACCAGACCTAAATAAATTACAATGTGAAGCATTAGCCTCCTTTTTCATACAAAAGGTGGACAAAATGTATCAAGGAATTACAGCAGCTCAGAATAGTACTCCTCATTCTGCTACAACACCACTGTGTCCCTCTACTCACAACTACATGAGCAATTTTGATACAGATGTCCTTCAGAATCCTGGAAGCATTCTGGATAGCTAGCCCAGACTAAACACTGAGACTCTAATTACACTGCTCAATACTATTAAATATGGGTCTACAAAAGACCCCCTACCCTGCTTTATACTCAAAAAGCTTGGTTTTAATTCATTGGGCACTATCCCGGATCTTCTTAACTCCTCCCTACAGAAAGATACTGTCCCTGCCGACTGGAAGCATGCAATGATCCACCCATTGCAAAAAAAGGCTGGAACTGATCCTAATCAGCCTTCCAACTTTCAGCCCATTTCCTTGCTACTGATATTTTCCAAGATTCTAGTAAAACATGTACACCAAACTTTAACTGAATTTGTAATTACCCAAGATTTACTACCTCCCTGTCAGTCAGGGTTCAGAGCTGGCTTCTCGACAGAAACACTCTATTAGGAGTAACTGAAAACATTTGCTGCCTACTGGACAGGGGAGAGACTGTGGCCCTTATATTGTTGGACTTAAGTGCGGCTTTTCATTCGGTATCACATACTGTATTAATTAATACGCTTCACTCCTTAGGTATTCGTGGTTTGGCACTAAATTGGCTCATCTCCTTTTTGACTAAACGTACTTTTCAGGTCTTTTCTCATACAGCATGCTCAGGACATACATGTCTTTGAACATGGTGTACCACAGGGTTCTATACTTAGTCCTCTGTTATTTAATCTGTATATGAGCCCCTTGGCCAAGGTGGTGGAAGAATCAGGTCTATCAATGTATTCATACGCGGATGACGCCCAGTTGATTTTCTCCCTCTCATCTGAGAGCATTGATACTCCCTCTACACTCAAACAAGGTCTAACTAAAATAGCAGATTGGATGCAGGACAACTTTCTCAAATTAAACGGGGAAAAAACAGAAGTCATTATTCTCGGCAAAAACAAAAGCCTGTGGGGCCCCCAACATTGGCCTAGTGAGATGGGCATACTCCCTGCCCCAGCCTCACAGGCGCGTAACTTGGGTGTCATCATTAATGACTCTCTTAAGATGCACAAGCAAGCTGAAAAAACTTCAACCACGTGCTTTGCCATTCTAAAATGTTTGAAAAAGATATGATGGATGCTGCCTGAGTCAACAAAGAAAACCGTAGTCAATGCCTTGATTACCTTGAGGATTGACTATGGGAATGTGCTTTATTTGGGCTCAAATAAAGCAACCACTCGCAAATTACAGGTAATTCAAAACTCAGCGGCCAGACTGCTATGCAAAATTCCCAGAACCACCTCTACTACCCAATATCTTCGGGACCTTCATTGGCTGAAGGTTGAAAACCGAATTAAATTTAAAGCACTGTTTTATGCACAAAAATCAATTCTGGCAAAGCCCCGAAATATCTTCACTTGCTTGTTCGCCCATATCATCCACCTTGATCTCTCCGTTCTTCTATACTAAAAAAGTTTGTCATCCCCAAAATCAAGCACTCTCGTATGGCGGCAAATCTTTTTCCTACCAAGGGCCCTTGCTGTGGAACTCTCTGCCTTTCTCAGTACGTAACGAGAACAACTATATCAACTTCTTTAAAGCTTTAAAAACTTGGCTATTTAACATCTAGGCACTCATCTTTACCCACCTTACTTACATAACTCTACAATCTCGCGCCAGGAAACCTTTTGTGGGTAGCTGTTGTGCGCAATAAATGCAATAATAATAATAATAGTAACTCCCATTCTCCTGAAAGATACACAAGCGACTACTTTAAAAACAGTCACTAAATAGTTCTCCTCTACCAACTTTTTTAACTGCTTCCAGTCTGGATTATTTACTCTTTACTCTGCTCAAACCATGCTTTCCCATGTTGCCAACTAGCTTCTGGCTCATTCTTCTTTAACTATCAGCAGCATTTGACACTGTAGATAGCACCATATTATATTTCTCCCTCTAGGCCATTGGTGTTAAAGGCTTTACTTTACAATGATTTTCCAGCATCTATCTGAAAATTTTCAAAGTTGAGTGAAACTCCAAGAGCTTTCGCCACTGTCTTTCTAATTGATTACTCTCAAGGTGCATTCCTTGGATAACCTCTGTTCTTTCTTTACACCACTTCTCTTTGGTTCACTGTCTCTTTTGGATTTGCCTATTAACTCCATGCTGATGACAAATAAATCTTTGCTTTTTCGAATGTCTCAATCTACCTCATCATCATTATCATAAAAATGTGTTTAATTATTATCAAATAATATGAAAAGCACAAGTTACAACAAATGAGTTTTAAAAGAGACATAAGCATAGTTTAAAAAACACCCCTCTGGATAGCAAACCACAGGATTGGGTAACATACACAAAAGTAAATGCTGGTTTATGCTTATTAAATCCATGGATCTTGTGGATAGGTGATAAATATCTTTGTTTAAAAAAATCACTGAATTTAAAAAATAAAACAAAAGTAATCAGTGTTTATTTGAAATTTTATTGCAAGGGCAGATTAAAATGAATGCAGAATTAAACTGGCCCAATGGCACACAAAGCTGGCTTCTAATTGTACCTAAACTAAATGTATTTATAAGTATGCTTTCCCAAATAGTTTCAGCCAAGATCAGATAGGGTTCAGTTCCAACATATAAATGCATAATAGAATAATATCTCATTGTAATTATCTCCATTTTTTTGCATTCTCTATTAGACATAGAAAGCATCATGTATATATTGTTTACCCTTACACCACCCCCCCTTTATAATCAGATGAGGGGACTAAAACAGATCTGGCCTGCTAAGGGCTTCCATGGTAGACTTAATATACCTCAACCTGTGGGATCAAATTACCTAAATCACATGATAAACAATCAGCAATGCATCACAGTTAAAGATGGCATGCTAGTTTTCTCATATTGAGGACCAAAGGCCGAGTGGTGCAAGTTTTCTGCATTTGTAAGACCCATTTCCTTTAAGGACTTGATGGGGCGAACCTAATGGTAACCTAGAAAAGCAATCCTCCTCCATCTGTAATTTAGAACAATCAACTTTTATAAAAAATAAAAATATTTGTGTTTTTAGTAAGATAATTTATTAGTTATGGAATTGTTGAAATTTGTATTTTTAGATAAAAATAATGGTTTTATTCTTTTTATAGTGGCAAGATACTGGGTTTCAGGGTATAAGGGTGGAAAGAATTTTAAAAAGTAAATATTTTAAAGTAAAATTTATGATAATAATTTTAATGGTATTTTGTTACATTCATGCTTTGAATAAATGTTAATGTAATATTTTTATACTAAATATTAGTGGTATTAAATGTAAAATAAATGTTTTAAAACATAAAAACTATGGGCCTTATGATGGGGTTGGACTGCACACCAACAATCCGTTGGTACAGCCCCACCTCCAACAGCCAATAGGTCCGACTGCCCGATTACAATCCAGGCGGTTGGACCCACAGTGGTCGAGGGTAAGATCGCCTTCTTCCACAGAATCAGTGATTCTGACGGGGGTGCAGTCAGAATCATAGTCCAGAATGGATATGGTGCTGAGACAGTCACCACTGTTGGACTTACAATATCCCTTTGTAACAGCCTTTTAATGTCAATAAGACTGCCATGAAAAGGTTGTTGGAAATGGAATTTGTGGGTCCCAAACTGGGCCCCGTCTGTCGTAGGCCATTGTTATGTGGCCCTGGGGGCACATGTAGAGCCCCCCACTCACCTCTATGGACTGTGTGCCATGCATCACATGCTTCATGAAACACAGTGCTTGAAGGTGCAGTATGTGCACCATTCCATGGTGGCTTGTGCTGCAGTCCTTTTCTTTGTCTGCAGCACAAGCTGCTATGGTATGGAGAACTTTCCGATTGCCAGCACGGTGGTCTTATCATAGTGCAGCGGTCGGACAGCTGCGTGCTTGACAGGTGGTCTCCTGACCGCGCCAACAGCGGACGTGGTCGGTCCGCCCACCATCATAATTAAGGCCTAAATCATAAAATCAATTAATAAATGTAAAAATGTGAAAAAATATTATACTAGAATAAAATAATAAACAATTATTTTTTCATAAATTTAAAAAATGTTTTGGGAAATCATTTTTAATTATACAAATGTTTGGAATGTATTAAGTTATTTCAGTATTTGTAATACATTGTTATGTATTATTAAATACAATATATATTAGTTGCATTACATATTTTTTTTAAAGTAAATATTACAAAAATTACATTATTAAAAAGATATATATTTCACCATTTCTTATAATAAGTAAAAAAAGAAATTATTTTTACATAATCATTTAAAAATGTATAATATTTCTGTAATTAACTTTTTTTTAAAATAAGACAAACATCTTAAATATATATTTTTTTAATTATAATTTTTATACTAAAATCATATTTTTAAATTCCTAACAAAATATCGGTTTCTATTAATTTTTACTTTCATGGTTGTTAGTTTTGGATTCAGATTTTTTTATTGTATAAACTTTATGAATGGTAGTAAATATTTGTATATTTATAATAATTATTAATTGTAATATTTTGTTTTATATTTTATGTTTAAATATGTATATATAGGTTTGCAATTTTGCATAGTGTGTTTTTAGATTTAGATTAAATGCCATCGTTTTTATTGCTAAAAAATTGTATGTAGGATTCACTGTGTGTATAAAATGTTTAATTTGTATTATCTTCTTTGAAATGTTTTAGATTGAAGTGTATATAGCAAATTTACCCTCTTCAGAATCTAAGGCCTTCTTCAAATAGTAAATGTGACTCCTTTAGTGTCCAAAACCTTCCCCAAATTGATTTAGATTGGAGTGGAAATAGTCAGGCCTTATTATGATAGCAGGTGTTAGACTGCCGCCCCCTATCATGGCAGTCAGGAGATCGCCTGACGAGCAGGCAGCGATCTGACTGGTCAATTACGATAGGAATCCCTTGCTGGCAGTCGGAGAGTGTTTTTTTACACGCCCGCTTGTGCTGCGACCCAGGAAAAGGGCTGCAGCACAAGCCACACTGTAAGAAAGCACTTTGTGCACATCCATGCACTGTGTTCCATGCACCATGTGGTGCATGGATGTGTGTGGGGGCACATGTTTAATTTGTATTACCGTACCTTATTTGAAATGTTATAGATTGAAGTTTATATAGCAAATTTCACTTCTTCATCATCTAACGCCTTCTTCGAATAGCCTTAGTTTGGAGTGGGAATAGTAAATGTCACCCCTGTAGTGTCTAACACTTTCCCCCAATATGGTTATATATGATTGGGCATAGTAACTGTCACCCCTTTAGTGTCTAACACCTTTCCCCAATATTGTTAGATTGGAGTGTGGATAGTAAATGTCACCCCTTTAATGTTCAACACCTTCCCCCAATATGGTTATACTGGAGTGGGAGTAGTAAATGTCACACCCTTAGGGCCCGATTACAAGATTTTGTCGGAGCGTTGGCAAGGCTGTGCAAAGCACTGCGCCACAGCTCTGAAAAAGCTTGTGTCCCCTACCCACTAGATTATGACCTTCCAGTGGTCTGGAGGGCAGGCAGCGTGGCGATTCCCCCTGTGGTGCCCATTGAAAGGCAGCAGTACCTTTTAAAAAGGCATTGCATTGGGAACCTCCCACAAGGTTCCTGCATGGCATAGACTAGTAAGTCCACGATGTTCAGGAACTTATGTGCAGGCACACAGGAGTGCACATGTTATGGCCACCTGTGTGCATCCACATATGCATGAGGCACAGGAGGGCCCTGTCGGCCCCCCTTTGTTTCCTCTCCACCAGGCTTTTCATGGCAGTAAAACCGCCATGAAAAGCCTGGCTGAGAGGAAACTTGTTATATGTATGGAGGGACTGCGGTGGGCAGTCATGCCTTTTGCTGCCTCTCACTGCTGCTCCTATGCCAGTGAACATCAAGCTGCCTTACTCTTAATGGACAGTCGGTGCAGTGGTGGCTGGATCCGACACTGCCAAGCCACCATGAGTCTGGCGGTCCTCCGCCAGACTTATAATTAGGACCTTAGTATCATAGTAAATATCTTCCCTGTTAGTGCCCAACACTTTCCCCGAATACGGTTAGATTGCAGGGGGAATAATAAATGACAGAATTTCAGTGTCCAATGTCTTCACCAAATTAGTTTAGATTGCAGTGGGAATAGTAAATGTTACCCCTTTAGTGTCCAAAACCTTCCCCAAATTAGTTTAGATTGGCTTGGTAATAGTGAAGGCCTTATTATGATAGCGGGTGGCAGACCGCTGCTGCTATCCCGGCGGTCTGGAGACCGCCCGACCAGCGGCGGCAGTCCGACTGGTAAATTAGGATAGGACTGCCTTGCTGGCAGTTGGACAGTGCTTTTTTACAAAACTGCTTGTACTGCGGCCCAGGAAAAGGGCTGCAGCACAAGCCGCAGTGTAAAAAAAGCACTTCTTGTATATCCATGCACCGTGTGTGGAGGCATTACATGTGCCCCCAGGGCCACTTTACAGTGTCCCACGATAGACAGGGGCCCTATTTGGGACCCCCAATGTCTGTTTCTGACAGCTTTTCATGTCAGTCGGACCGCTATGAAAAGGCTGTCAGAAAGAGAAACCGTGATCCCAACGTGGTGCCTGCCTCAACACCGCCGTCATTCAAGAGATACTATTCTGACCGCCACCCCGAAAGATTTGTATATCCTGTCAGAGGTGGCAGTCTTTCCCCCCAATAGTTTCTGTCCGACCGCCTGCATCATAATGCTGTCTGTCATTGGGAGCACCACTGACAACCTGTGAGCTGCGATCCCATCGACATTGTAATCAGGCCATAAATGTCCCCCTTTAAGTGCCTAACACTTTTTTGAAAACTGGATTATGTTGGAGTGTGATAATTTGATTTCATAATTTTAGTCTGAAATCCTTTATTTTAATTGTATTTGTATATAGTAGAAATAGTTTGTGTTATTTTATTAGTATTGTTGGTGTTTAGAAATATAATAAAAAATAGTTGTATGTTTGTAGGCAATAATATCATGTAATAAATATTTTTATAGAATAAAGACACTGTTTTCATTTTATTTACGTTTTCAAAGTTTATTTGTTGTATAATATTGCATTTTAAACATATATTTCTACTTAAGAGTAAACATTTATTTAAAGTTAAGTAAATAATTTTTTCCCATGATTTTGTATTCTTAAAAAAGTACATTATATGTAATTAAGATCTTATGTTGTACATTTTCCACTTTTAATTTCCATTTTTTAAGTTTTAAATATTTCTTACATTCTTTTATATACATATCTTCAAAATTATTTTAACATGTTTTTTCAGTATATATTAAAAAACTGCATATATTTTATACCACTATTTAATTTATACTTTACAGTTTTTTACATATTTTGTGGATCGTTTTACATGTCTAATACATTTTTGCATTTTGTCATACATGTATTCAAGATGTTTACATTATCATCCAATCATTTCTATGGGAAGATAGTCTTTTTTTAATTTCATTTAGCGGCCATTTTTTTTTACCATTCTGTTTTGTGATCTATTTGTATTATTTATAGTCTATTTTCCCAGAACCAGATGGCAGTGGGGTGTTGCTGTTCGCTGGAACAAGTAAGTCCTTTTCTAAGGATTTTTTAAGTGCCCTATTACAAGTTTGATGGTTTGACAGCGGGATCCCCCCCGCCACCCCACCGCCAAACCCGTGTGGAGACCGCCTGCCCATATATGACTTTTTATGTCATGGGCTGGCTTTTCATTTGGAGTTCCCACGTCAGTGCCACCACAATAGGAACATCAAAGGAAGTTCCAGCATGGCAAGGACTGAAAAGTCCATGCCGTGCTGACTTCTGCTTATGCACACTGGGGTGCACATGTTAGTGCCCCCTGTGTGCATCCACAAGGCGTGAGACATAAGAGGGCCCTGCATAGCCCCTTTTTTATCCTCAAGAAAGACCTCAATGAAAACAGTGGCGGTGATGAAAGTCGCAATATGCTTGGCGGTCACACCAAACATATAGGTGCCTCTGAACTGCCGCAAAACTGCCAGGGAACTGCAGAGTCTGTGGTCTCAGGACAGCACAACCACTAGGTCTATAATGAGACCACCACCACCTCGCCACCATGAGTCTGGTGGTCCTTGGACCGCCAGACTTGTAATAGGCCTCAAAGAGTTATGAGGTTAGGGATGTTTAGGGGGGAGGTCTAAAAGTTAGTAATAGTGTTGTTTGTGGCTTTCTGGATTATTTAGCTGTATTAATAATAGTGTGTTTCATTTGTTTGTAGTTTTGGGTTTTCGTACACTTTGCTAGCAATGTATTGTTATGTTAATATATCTTATGTTGCTTATATTTTGATGGTTAAGTGTGGTGTATGTGTATTTTGGGGAATGTAATGTGTTTTGCTGGTGGGTTTTTCTAATTCACTTTGCAGGTTTTTGTCAACGAAGATGTCGTGGGCATTGGGAGGTTCTGTTTTTTAAAAAAGGAAATCAATTTTGGTTTCTTTTTTTAAAACTACTTTTTTTAATATTTCCTACATACTTGAGATTACTTCGAGGGATCTCTATTGGATTCAATTTATTTCTACATTTTATGGGACTTTTTGGACAATATTTTCTCATTTTTGGTGGATTGCTGTTTTTGGCTACGTAGATACAAAGGAAGATCTGCAGCTACAGAACAGTATCTTTTATTTATTTAATTTCTATTGGGTGGGAAAAATAATATTTTATTGTTTATGTATATATTATGTGATTGTTATTTAGAATGTTGTAGTTGATGTGTTGTTTAATTTGTGATGGATTTAGTTTGTTTTCAGTTTCTTGGATGGTGGCGGTTACAATTTTTGTTCAAATAATTCAGACATCATTTTTTTATCTTAGTATTCATTAATATTGGCATTTTATTTAATTTCGTTACTGATGTAATAAAACATTATCTTTATTATTTATTTAAAAAATGATTTGTTATGATTGTTTTAGATTTTCAGATAATTTTTTAGAATTAGGACCTTAGATTAACATTTGTTTTACAACATACTTTTGCCTATCATTTCTAAGTAATAAACTTTGTTATTTATGAAGAGTTAGACTTTAAATTGCGGCATGTCATACATTTATTTGGCTTGTTTGCTAAGTGTAGGGGCAATTTGGTTAACAGATTGCTCCATTCGTAGTTCTTGGTAGCTTTGCGCTTTTTGCAATGCTTCTACAAATTTATAGAATGTAGGTTGGGCTCTGCTTAGTGTGGATTTGAAGGCATTGTGCCATCCACTGCGTTGTTTGTTTTGGCTTCCTGTGCTATGGAGCTGTCATAGACATTCCACCATGGTATTTAGAATTTGGGTTGGCATCTGTGTCTGGAGTGATGCAGATTGCCACACCAAGTACTTTCAAAATGATATTTTAGGGGGCTTAGTTTGTCCTCATTTTGGTGGTAGAAAGAGCTTTTCATTAGTAAATTGTAGTGGTTGGCGACCTCTGCAATTTGTTTTGACTTATTTCTAATGCAAATTATCTGTTTGTAGGATATTCTACACTTATGACCTGATTACGAGTTTGATTGTGCAGCATGAGATCTGCCCCAACGCCACACCGCCAAACCCATTGTCGGGCTGCCCACCAGATTACAAGTGTAACTCATGTCTGGCGAGCTTTTTGTTTACATTCACACGGCGGTGCCCTGAAAATGGGCACTGCAATGGGAACGCAAAAAACAGTTCCAGCACGACATGGACTTAAAAGTTCATGCCATGCAGGAACTGGGGAGTATGCACACAGGGGGGCTCATGTTGTGCCACCCTGCATGCACCCCATAGGGCAGAGGCACAAGGTTTCCTGTAGGAACCCCTCTGTTTCCTCTCCGCCAGGGTTTTCATGGAGGAGGAACCGCCATGAAAACCATGGTGAAGAGGAAACTTGTAAGATGCTTGACAGGACCGTGGTGATCCCGCCAAGCATATAGATGCCTTGTTACTGCCACAACACCACCAGAGAATGACGGTTCCCATGCAGCTGTGGCGGGGCAATGGCAGTCCGACTGCCTTAATCGTAATAGGGCAGTCTGGAGACTACTGCCCCCGCACCCCAACGAGTCTGGTGGTCCATGGCCATCTAGACTCATAATCAGGCCCTTAATGTAGATTGTTGGAGATGCCGCCATATGCTTTGATTGAAATGATAGTAACAGACTTGCATGGCTGTGTGGGAGTAAATTCTTTTAATGGTTGAAATCATGACTTGCTCAAAGTCTATGACTATTTTTGGGGGGTAGTATTTGTTTCATGTTTTATGTTTAATGTGCTTTAAAAAGTTGCAGTAAGTGCTGAACTTGTTTATTTGGCAGTAGGACATATTTAGAGTCAGTCAGAAATACTTTTATTTGATCTCGTTAAAAATCATAAAAGAGTGGAAAATGTTCAATAATACAAACATGTTTAAAGATTATTAAAAGGGGTATTTCTATTATTCTATTCTATTCCATGTATGGTGTAAATCTGAGGGGATGATTTGGAACACATTTTTGAGGTACTATCCATCATTCACGTTTGACATTGGCTAAGTTTTAGTGAGTTATTTACTGTAGAGAATATTAGGATTTGTTACTCATTATTTAGGTTGTCATGTAAAAGGAAAGGTTCGTTATTATGTGTTAATGTTAAATATTTAGGTATTTGTATGTCTTGGTATATTCCCGAGGAAGGAGGAGTATTGCTGGTGGCTTTTTTAGTTCATACAATTAATCAGTTTAAAGTGGGTTTAGGTGGTAGTTGACCTGCGATGTGTTTGGGGACTTTAGGCAGTATTTCTTTAAGGATTTTAATTATGGGCTCCTGGGAGCAAGTGCTTACTTCTCTTATATCCTATCTCCCTTACTTCTGTTTATGTCGCATTTGTAGTGTGATTGTGCTTTCTCACATGAATGACATCATGTTTTATAGTTGCCCTCCCATAGCATGCATTAGAATAATATTTAGTACATTTCCAAGTTATATTTTGAGTTGATGCTCTTCCTTGGCTGTGGGTGTAGCCCATGTGATTTAATAACTGCTTTTAATTCTGCGAATTTAGGTACTTTGTTGTCTCTGTCAAGGTATCTGAAAGTAGTGTAATTGTATACATTTATACAATATTTTATAGTTTGTAAGCTTGTATTTTGCTTGTAAGATTATGCAACTGTTTCTAATTTGGTATACGTACATGTATTTGTAGTTTATATGTTTCACACACTTTTGCAGCTTTTCCGTTGGGGGCATTCTAATATGGAGCAGGTGGTTTATTTTCTGTTGGATGAAAAAAAAAATCTTTTTAATTTTAAATGTTAATTTGTTGGTAGTTTGTAGAGATTGAGGTCATGAGTTTATTTTTTCTCATTATTTGTGTGTTTATAGTTTTTAATAATTTATGCATGCTTTCCTATATCTTTTTTCTGGGTTCTGGTAGTTTTTTTTCTGGCAGTTTATAGCTTTTTCAATTCGTAGTTTTGTCTTTTAAAAAGTCTATGTAAAGAGATGGAATTTTGAGAGTGTATTATTGATTATTTGTTATTTTAAAATTTTAAGTTTATTAACATACACTTTAGTTTAAATATAAGTTTTACTTACTTGGCTTGGTAGTTGTTGAGATGTATATATTTCTTCTTTAATGATTTGGTGAGAAAATCTGGCAGTGTTCACTTATCTTGCAGCGTTTGTCCTATTTGAAGGATTTAGTAGTTTACATTTGTGTACCTTTTATATTGTTGATTTAAATGTATGTCTGAGTTTAATGGTTAAAGTTCATACTTTTATTTTATTGGTTGGTTTAGTTTTAGTAACAATTTATTTTTTAGCATTTAGGTCCTTTTATGGCAAATGTTAGTTAAATTTTTATTTCTAATGTATGATGTATAGTTTGATTGTTTATATATTTATGTACATATATTTATTATTATTTAGGTTGTTCATTAAATGTTTGTAGTTTATAATTTTAGGTATATGGTTAATTGGGGAAAACGGTAAAGATTTTGTTGAGATACTATATTTACATTTGACTGAAACATGTGTATAAAATGATTTAGGTTTATCTCCGATACTTGTGTTATCAATATTTTTGACACGAGGTAACAACAACAAAAAACTTGATATTTCGGTTTTCGATATAGGTAAAAATTGATATTTTTAGCAATGATATTTGCGGTTTTACCAGTTAAGTATAGGAAGTCGAAATTTTTGTTATTGATATCTCATTTCCGATATTTTTGTGTTTCAATATGGTATGCTTCAATGTTATATCAATCATCCATTTTCAAATGTGCCACCAGAATAAGCAAATTAATTCATAGCTTTTGAGATAAAAATATAATCAATAATTGTACCTTGCCCCCATCCAATGTAGGCTGCAATCTGGTTGATAACATCTCCCATAACTTCCAGAAAGTGACAAAATAAAATGGTAATAAATTATTAAATAAATTAACCCCCACTATATTAATAATGTGGTAAGTGTCAAGTAGGGTAATACTGCTTCCTGTCTTAATGTTAAAATCGCACCCAATGATGACATTAATACCCTGTTGAAGCTTGTGTGATCTACTCCTCAAGAAAGCTATCTCAAAAATACTAATGACCAATTTGACAACCCTTACCCTGTTTATTAACTAATTATAAAAGCGTATAAGTTGTATCTGCCTCCATTCACACATCTCTAACTTGCTTACTACAATTCAGTATTGTAAGAGGGTTATCTATGGCCCTTTTTCTTGAACTCCTCAACAGCCGTAGTCCTATACTTTCTTTCTGATTCCACACCCATTACCTTACCTACTTCTGTCCGAGTCCCCCAGATAACCTATGCATCTTTGCTTTAGGTAACATGGCAAAGTACACCCTACAACCCTTTAGGGGATGTGAAATTGTTTCTTTTTACCACCATCACTACAACATGTCACCAAGTAATGACCATAAGAGAAATATGTCCATTATCTACCCTTTTGTTGTATGGGAAGGTTCCCTGTATAGTTTTGCAACCATGCTCCCCTGCCCTGAGCTACTCAACAGCGAGTACTCAATGTACATTTGATTTGTAGTGGTAGTCACATGTGAAAATCATACAGGCACACTGAGGCCTTGTCCATGTGAACATACTGAAGACTAAGGACCTAATTACGAGTTTGGCAGTCCTCCTGCGGACTGCCACACCAGCGCTCTGCAGGAGCACCACCAAACCCCTGGTGAGATTGCCAGTGGGATTGTGACTGGAATACAGGTTGGCCGGACAGTGCTGCGGCGGTCCCATGGCGTTGCCTTTCTAAACCTCAAAGGAGAGCCTTAGACAGGCCCTGCAGTGGAGCCACCGCAGCACGTTCCTGCACGGAAAGGAATGCTCCATGTTGTGCATTCCTTTCCGTGCAGGAACTTGGGGGTGCAATACCAGATTCGGGCAGCCCATGTACCCCCTGAATGCAGCCCAGGTCCCAGAGGCAACATGGATAGGATGACGGGGACAATTTACAACAGAATTCATTCATTTAATATCTGAATTAGAATCATTCAAGGATAACATTCAATGCATGATAAAAAAAAAGTGCAATAGCGTGACTTTTTGGTGAATAGTGCTCAATGAGTGAAAGAATATACAGTGTAACAAGAATTCCTATGTACAAATATATTCAAGTTACAAACTTTTGCTGCTGACTGGAGGGACTAAGCACCTCCTTATCCACAGATTGATCTCGCTAAGCCAGATACAACAGGCCATTGCGCAGCTTTGATTCAGGCTGAGACTCGCTGGTCTGAACTCAAACTGTCATCACCTTGTCTTAAGAAAGACCCGCCGCGACCACCTACTGGGGCGCATGAGGGTCGAAACGTCGACGCATATCATAGGTCCAGAAACACCAGGATCCTGATAGGCACACTAGGAATCCTTAGTTGAAAATCGGTATCTGGCCAATAAAACACTTGTATATAGTTGTACATAGGAATTCTTGTTACACTGTATATTCTTTCACTCGTTGAGCACTATTCACCAAAAAGTCACGCTATTGCACTTTTTCTGACGGGCATATCATGCATTGAATGTTATCCTTGAATGATTCTAATTCAGATATTAAATGAATAAATTCTTTTGTAAATTGTACAATATAATCTCTTGATCGCACAACTTTGTATTTTTTCAGCATTCATTTCTCAAAGTTTGATGTGTACCAGAAAGCGCTTGTTGTTGATTGCATTAATAAGCATTTTTCAAAACAATTGGTCTTACCCAACAGAACCACTTTTTGTTTAACGATAACTACCCAGGTTCTGAGGGACACAGGGTTACCCCTTTTTCTTTAATTACACTTCATAGATACTCAGCTGTGTTGGCAGCATACTATTTTTGAATCTCTAGTACAAGAAAGGCCTTCTTTTTCTAGCCATGGTATTAAGGTAGAAGCCTACTGCACTCGCTCTCCAAAGCTGTGCTAAGTGTCAGAACAGGACTTTTAGCTGACATTCTGAGTGTATGTTATGTGGGCATCAATAGTCAGCTGATGGGTATTATGAATCTGTATAGAATGCATGCATGTGGTTGTCAAACCTTAGGTATCAATTTTGTGTTTCCCATGGTAAAGCATGGCACAAGATTTAATTTAGGTAACCGCCTCCGCAATGACTGAAGTATATTGCTGACATTCCTTAAGCTGGTGTGAAACACTAGACATCAAAGGTGAGGGAGGATGAAGATAGGGCTCTATAAAAAAAAATGGACTCTTCAGGAGATGCTACTTCAATAGATTATTGGCTGTCAGATGCATGGACATCTCTCCTCATTGTTCTCTTGTGCTTGATGCTCTTCCTGGAAACAACCTTCCTCACTCCCAACTGTGGAATCACCTTCTGAAGACAAAGCTGTGTCTATTCTGAAGAGGACAGTGACAGTGGAATCAATATTCCTTATCTGGAGAAAAACCATAAAGGAGAGCTTGATACTTGCTCAAATGATTCAAGGAATTCTCACTGGACAGGTGATACTTTACATTGGCACAGGAAAAAGCTTGAGTTCTAGGCTAGTGTCACTTGCAGCAGGTTTCCCAGAGTGAAAGGGATGTCACCTGACAGTCTGCAAGCCCACCTGAGTGTTCGAGGGAGTCTCCCTTCTTCCTCCAGTTTGGGACTGGCGTGCTCTGCTGATAAAAAGAAGTATCGCCCCATACAGTGGTTCTACCTCATGGTCTCAGGTAAAAACAAGACACTATAAGTTATTGTACACGTTATTTAGGATTGGATTTAAAGGGATCCTTAGCATTTCTCTTGACTACCTTGCTGACCACTTGACCTACTATACACACCAGGAATTCACAATCACCCAAGAGGAGCTTGCTGAACCACTTTGTGCAACATCCAGAATCTGATTGTTCCCTCTTCTAGCTCACCATCACTGTAACTCTGCTTCCTATTATCCAAGACTCGCCCTCATTCAACAACTTTAAAACTAATCTGCGAGCCATCTCATAGTACTGCAGTGAAAGAACAACTAAGGAAGAACATGGTATCAAAACTGTAAATCAGCCATGCATGAAACTGGGACATGTAGCTAGTTAGCTACTCTACTTTTCTATTCTCATAGTTTTCGCTGCCTACACGCACAAAATAGCCCCTTTGTACAATGCCTCAGTCACCCACTCTTAGTTATGGTATGTGCCTTAAATGCCTATCATGTTATGTACGGCTTTTTTCCCTCTGTAGTACAACTCTTCTAGAAACATAAGGCTGCTCATGCCAAATAAATGGGAGTATTCTCTCCATGCTGAAACGGCATATACAGTAGGCGACATTCTTCACTTTTTTCAATGTACATTTGAATGTTGCCATGCAAAGGTAGCTTTATACAATATTGGCTAACTTCTCTTAGCTCTGCACTCGCTGATCAGACTTTCCTGGACCAATGGGAGAAGCTAATCTCCGTGATGCTATTTTTTTTAGCATGCTTTTGATGTGAAGTGTGTTTTCTACCGTTTGTTCGGTACGAGGTCAACAAAATGAAACATGCGGGCTGCTCCATCCTTTGTCAAATGTTGCATTTTGCTTATTGGTAGTTGTAGGAAATAAAGCAATACCCAATGACTTGTATTGCAATATGTTTGTGCAGGATTAATCCATTTGATCAAAGCCTCATTAACAAGTTGGACTTGGGGCCGGATTTAGAGTTTGGCGGAAGAGATGCTCTGTCCCACGTGACCGATAGCCCATCTGCCTTATTACAAGTGCCATAGCATATAATGCACTTGTAATGCAGCGGACGCCACACCCATCACATGTGTGACGGAGCCCCCCATACGCCAAGCTCTAACACAGGCCATTAGTCTGCCACCTGGATCTAAGATTTCATTCATTCACTTCTGGTCTGCCTTTGAAATATGGGGACCAGAGAGTTTGAACAGGATACCTATAAGTAGTTTGATCCCTAAGAGTTTGAGCACCAAACATATTATATTGTTATCATGCTCTGGGATTCTAGTGGGTGTGCAATAGACCTCAAAGCTGCTTTCCTTGTGTGAAAGTAAGAAATCTTCCCTGTCAACTCGAAGATAGTGGTCCCATTCTCCCACTTGTTTGGAGGGTGGAGGATGCTACTTTTTCCTGCACGGGCTTCATACTACGATCATTGCAGACTTGCCAATGTTTGTTTCCGTTTCTCACTTCTCCTTGACCTATGAGCAGGCACATTACAAGGAGGCACTTCAGAGGAAGAATAAGCACAGTCCTCTAGTCTCAGTGTTATAATCCATAAGTTTAATGTGCAGATTACTGGTTGCTAAAGGTGTTTTATTCACAAGGTATTTGTATGCTTAGCAATTGTTTATAATAATCCTATTTCTAATGTCGGGCTATATCTAGCTCTACTAAGGTTAAGGTATTTGTTTCATACATGTTGTGATTTATACATGGTATGTTCCTCCACCCCTCTCCCTTCTTTCCCTTTGGAACGTCCCTTACCCCTGGAGGCTGCTTTAGAATGTTCTCAGTGAGTAGGGTGAACTTGAGGAGAGAGATGCACTGATGGTCCTGTTAACCTGGTGGCACTGTGGAGGCCGTGAATAATGAAGAAGTTTAATCAGCCCTGGTCTGGTTTACTTTTTAACACTCAGCCTAGTCTGAGATGTCCCAGTTCTTTTTTTCCACGCCCCAGCTGCCCTTCTTCGCTCTATCTGAGAGAGACAAGTCTGCAACAGTTTGGAGAAGGTTTTCCATCTGCTCCTACTACTGGACACAAGTAAGCAAAGGCTGTCTTTATGCTCTCAATTATGAACTACAAAGATGGTATACAGTTGCATCAGCCTTTACCATCCAAGCTGCATCTGCACCTTGTGTGGAAGACAGGAGGGTGCTCTGCCAGCTCTTGGAGTTTTATGATCTTATCAGTGCTGAGAAATAGGGGGTGACTCTAGTAGTCAACACCATGGTGCTCCTATACATCATGGGGCATCCACTCCACAGAGCTTTGTCGGCTGACTGTAGTTGCAATGCAACACTATTGTTCCTCCCATTCCACCTAAATTGTGCTGATCATTGTTACACTACAGTTTAAGCAGGAGCCTCTACTCTTCCTACGAGTGTGCGATCCTCCAGGATCATCAACATCATCTTCGAGCGTGGTAGTTTTGCTGCTGGACTTAAGCAAAAACATTGATCCACCTACATGCTCAATTGGCGATGCTGCGTCCTTTTCACATCACCTGTCTGAGACAGGGGTGCAAGTGGATCCCCGGAAGACCTCCTTTTTGGCCATGGGGGCCAGCCAGAGTAGAGCTGGTGAGGCATCCGATGGGTGTGAAGCATTTGCCCTTCTTTATGCCACAGAGCCCTTCTCAAAGAAGACAGACTGGTGCTCCACATTCACCCCTCCTTCAGTCTGGCTTTGGGATTCCATCTGAATCCCATCCTTCCTCCTTCCATGAATCATGTCCATTTATCTACTCGATAGAGGAGAACCTTTATTGTCTGAAGGTGAAACTAACATTAGACGTTTATCTGGACAAATCAGGCATCTGTATCTATCAACCTATCTGTGACATTTTGGGGAACAGATGCTGGCCAAGCAGCTGCTAATACCCCCGTTACCAGATGGATGTTGTCGGTGCCCGAACTCAATCCTCTGAAGTTCTGTGAAACCTGTTTGCCTAGATCTAAGCTGTCCGGTGCTGCCCAAAGCTTCTTTTCTTCATCTCTGCCTCATTTTCAGTTGCTGTAAATCAGTCGACCAGAGTCGTGAAGGAGTCAGCAGACCATGCTGCCAGAGGCATTAGTCACAGTCTCTCCATGAAATGCTCTTCTTGGCTCCATCTCATGCTCCTTTCGCCACATGCCTTACAAAACATAACAGACATGATATTTTTTCAATTGTCTCTGTTTGGCAGTCACGCTGGTGAGGAGAGTCAGTGGATGGATGCCGAGGCTGAAGCTTTTTTTATTCTCTAAGACTGAAAAACTAAAGGCATTTGAGGGGGTTCGCAAAGGGTCTTCACAGCCCCCACATCCTAAATTATAAACGGCAAAAGCAACTCCAGTAGCAGGAACGGTAGTAACAACTCTCCCAGAGGAAGTTTTGTAAAATGCAAACGCTTTGAGGGGAAGGTTTTTTTGCCAATAGCCGTTCCTGCTGTGATTATGGCTTCCCCTCTAAAGCAATGCCTTTCTGTCACACTGCCAGCTCTGTTTAGCATCCCAATTTGCCAAAACGTTTCCAACCATTTCCCTTTGTTACAGACAGACGACAATGAAAAACAATTGAGTGATACTGCAAAGTATAGATACAAAATCAGAATTTGTTCTACTTCCTCCAAGATTCGGTCAAGGGTGTTGAGACCTTTACTTTTGGACAACCAGTGAAAACCGCCACTATCTGGTGAAGAAAAAGACCTAGGGGGTCATTGCGATTGCAGTGAATCTGCAACTGGCAGCCTGCCGATGGTGGATTCACCGCAATCGTGCAACCAAATCCCGCCGGACAGATTACAATGGCGGGTGGGCAGCGTGCGTGACTGACGGAAAGACGTCCGCCACGGGTCTGACAGCAGCAATCGTTAGGATTGCCTGTTGGACCGCAGCGCATCAGTTGAATGGTGATGTTGCCTGGCAGGCACCGCCCACCATATTATGATGCTGCATCCCCGCCAGCACTTCCATGGTGGTGAAACCTCCATGGAAAGGCTTGCGGGGATGTACTTTGGGTGCCCGTTGCCAGCCACCCTTGTGCCAGGGGACTTTCATTTTGCACTTGGGCGGCACCTATGGTACCCCCCTACATTTCCCTGCACCAGATGGAAGGCACCACGTGGTGCCAGCCACGTAACGCAGGAAAATGCAAACAGTGCATTTCAAACATTGTGGCGGGTGCTGCAATGTTAGAGATACATGACGCGACCGTGTATGCCTTACAGGCGACTGGTCCCAAGTACCGTAACGATGGCAGACCGACTCAAGTCCGTTCGCTATCTTAATGAGCTCCATAGACCTCAACTATGCCAACAAAATGTTGAAGAGGGAGAAGTTAAGAATGCTATATTTTCATCAAATCTTTCCTCATCTTCACCATGAAAACTATATGCTGCCCGTAGACTTGCAAAATCTGTATTTTTACATCCTAATTGTCCAGAGGTGTTAAATAGGGAATCAGTACCTGGTCTTACTTTTCAGCCTCAAGTTATCCGTAATGTGTTTTCTTTTTTTGGGTCAAAAGTCTTTGTATTAAAAGGTTTCATTTAGTATAAAACAATACAATACCTAACATTACTAAGAAATGAAATCGAGTACCCAAAAAAGGAGAGAGGGGAGGGTGAAGAGGTAGGGGCAGGTGCCTTGTTTGCATATGGCGGGTTCTTAGGTATCAGAGGGACTGGGGGTCTTTCTCTAGGGAAGGTCCCATGTGAGATCCTCCCCCAGGCAGGGGAGATGAAAAAATAAGAGAAGGAAAATATGTCGTCCTTTGCGGAGATAATTTCTTGCCACCTCCAGGGGCAAACTGTGGCTTGTAAGTTAAGGATCATTTTCCCGATTTCTTCCATTTTATAGTTCAATCGAAACATTGGAAGGGTCTCAGTCGGGGAGCTATAAAGCAAAGGAATACCAGCTTTGACTTACAATCAAAAAGAGGTCGCCAAGAGTCAAATGAAACTATTTTCAGTGCATGAAACTCTATGCGCGATTTGTTCAATTGCTAATGTGTGGCAAACCCTGTGCATCCACAATGAGATGGCGGGAATTTCTTACTCCTTCCTAAAAAGACCAATACGTTTATTGGCCAATCAAACCACATGGCAAATCAATTTCCAGTCAGCATGAGTCATGTCTTCCAGGTCTGATGGCTGTAACACTAGAATCCACATTCCAAAGTCAGCTGGAACCGGGTAGCCCAGGCTCTCCTTTATATGTTCCAGAATGTTTGAATAACCACTCAGGACCACCAGATGGGAAGGTTTTCTTGAGTATGGGAGGAAGAACATTACCTTACACACGTTGGACTTCCTATTTTTATGTTTTGAGCCTTACCACCCCAAACTCATCCAAGGCTCCAACCAATTCAGGAAGCAATTCTGAAGGATTGGTTAGTGAAAAGTAATGCGTCTGCGAATAAGTTTATTTTGTGAGTTGTGCTGCCAAAGGGATCTCAGATGTCTTGTGAGAGTGCCTTGTTTTCATAGGCTGGGTTTTAACTACTAGGGCATACATTAGGGGGGAAAAGTGGCATATCCGTCTTGCGCCTCTGGCCAAAGCAATTTAGTTTGTGGTTTGTCCATTGGCCCTCAATAAGCGCTTTAGTAGATGACTATGCCACAATTATCTTATTTGTAAATATTTAATCAAGCTGTATCGTATCAAGGATAGCCTTAAGAAAGATCCATCCAAGTCTGTCAAATGCTTGTCTGTTTTCTCGATCAAATGGGCTAGTACCTTGATGTTATCTGCACCCTGTCAGTGGCTTATAAACCTGGCTTGATTTGCTTTATTATACCAGGGAAGAGTGCTGCTGGGGTTGTGCCAATATTGTGGCATAAAGGTTTGCTACCGTGTTGAGTAGCACTATCGGTCAGTATAATGCACAGTCGATTGGATATATTAGTATAGGTTTTTTTTTCCTCCCGTCCTCCCCCCAAGGTGACAAAACAAGGAAAATCTCATGACATAGAACAAAAACCAGGGAAATGAGGAGCTTAATCCAGCGCTCCACCGCTGTTCTAGCATATGTATTGCGGGCTGTAATTTAAGCGCATCACTTGTTCAGCTTCTAGATGTATGTTAATCCCCAAGTATCTGGTGGTGTCGCTGCACCATGCTAACGGGTACTCACACTCCCATATAATCTAAAACTGCTAAATTAATTTGGCAGTTACCACTTAGGTGAATGTTGAGGGTAGAATTATATTACAGACTGTATGTTTTAAGAGATATACCTAGATCCAGTAACTTGATCTGATAGTATACACCCAATAATTTTAAATACAAATCACACCTTTTTTGAATAAAATGGTAACACGGGTGATGACTTGCTTTTTAATTTAATTCTACCCTCAACATTCGCCTAAGTGGTAACGGCCAAATTCATTTCTGGACACTGCTACGCTGCTCCAGAGTGGTCCTCAGGCTTGAGGCTGGCATGCTGCACGAATAGATTACCCAATGACGAATGCCAAACGACTATGAGGGGCGGAGAATCAAAACATACCGCACTCACGATAAATCATAGCGTTTATGAGGGTTCTCTATACCACTCCATGTAACGTAGTTACAAGTGTCCTAGTCTAATTCTTGATAGTGCATATGAATGAGCACAGCCGTGCCCCTAGCGTATGTACTGTGGTTTATGAAGTATCTATGCGGGCCCCATGACGCAGCATATTGTGTAGCTGCCGCTTTTGGTAGATGCGTTTCTTAAAGGAACGCAATATTGACTCTGTACCTCTGCATGTAGGACATCACCTGTTTCCCTGTCCCCATTGATATTTAACTTGGCATTCACGGAGTAAGTCATTGATTGGTTAAACGTTCATGCGTTTTCTCAGCGTGACTGTGGCTAGATCTTGAGAGAGCTGGATGGTGTAACCTCAATAAACAAGGCCAGCCTTTCCTTTGGCCCTCCTAAGCATGGTCTCTTTAGCAAGAAAGAAATGCACACGTCTGAGAATGTCTAGTGCAGTGTTACCACAGTGTCCTACTGAGATGGTTCTGTGCGCATGACCGAGCAGGAGAGGTGGTGCTTCACCCAGAGGCTTTGTCCTACATTGTGGTTATGGCGGGGGTCCCCAGCTGAAGGACAATCAAAGAGAATCATGGGAGCAGACACAGAACAAGGTGCGACATTGGCTTGGGGCTAACAGGAATTTCAAGCAGTCAGACAAAAAATAAATTTTAATGGTCAGACGAATAAGTTGGGTTGGGCCTTCCCCAAAAAACATTACTGGCAACTGTATTGTAGTGAATTGTCAATGGCCAGCCAAAGTAGAACAAATGGTTTCTACTGAAATCAGCTATTGTCACACTCCCACTAGGATACTTTTATAGACCCCCTCAAACAGTACCCTTTATTTCTCCATGTGTTTTTTACCAAGACTCTTTTCGGGGCATAGCAAGTAGTAACAGATACGCTGACTAAAATAAGGTTGATTGACAGACCATCTCGGGGGACATAGTGTCACACCCCAGGCGTCTTGTACTGTCACTATCCCCACACGCAGACACACCTCAAATGAACAATAGGTACAGGTACACATACATTTTCCCCAAAGGGCTAGAGCTCTTACTGTTCTTTGTGCCACGCAGAACCCTTCGGCAGTTCGCTTTCTTTTTCTCCTTCTGCCGCCTAAATTAACCTCCTGGCAAATAGTGGTAATAGAGCGCCACATGAGAATAGGAGGAAGTCTGCCTCCCGTATAAAAGCAACCATTTGCAACAACCTGCTGCTTGGTTTCAATCTCTCTGAGTGCTTGGAGGACCATGCCCACTCTGCTGGAACCCGTTCCTCACATTCTTCCTAGACTCTCCAAGTTCCGCTCCCGTTTCCTGTTGGGATGCGGATGAGTCTTTTGTTTCTTCGGCTTCCTGTGAGCGACGTATTTCCTGTTTGCCACTCCTTCCAATCCTCATTCACAGAGAGGGGCCATTGCCTCTCAGCTATTTCTGCTTGCCTGGATAACGAGCATGGTAAGTCGTTAGGATTTTTCCCTGCTCTCCTTAAGGAAGAGGCCGTTGCTTCTACGTGGATTCCTCTGCTGTTCTTTCGAGCACTGTCATGCGTCAGGACTTCTATTTGTAATTCTTTTCCTGCATGAAGCTAAAGGTGGGGAGACTCTTCATTGTCACTCAGGATTTCGCATTAAGAGCGGTGGAAATAAAGCCGTTTAAGCTATATTTGGCTCATTTGTGCTTTAATATCTACGTTATTTTGTTTTGCCATTACTGCTCATCTCCAAGGAAAGTGGAGAGTATTTTTTTTTTCTGGAGCCATAATATTGCAAGACTTTGCTTGAGGTGTATACCTAAGTGTCCTGCCTGGACCAAACACTAGGTTTGACTCATGGCAGTTATGAAGAGGTATCCTAAATGGCAGAGATTTTGGGTGAGTATGTTAGGGCGTTCTGTGAGGTCCGTAGAATGTTTACTTTCTCAAGTTTCTAAACACACAATAGTATAGTAGAGTGCAGAATTGTCTCTAATCCTTCCTTGCCTCTTTATTGTGTCTTTCTCAATGCATTAGAAACCCCTATGCTCCACATCACTCCAGGCTGGGTCAACCCTGTGACTAGAGTTTCTCTGGTTGGGAGTATATGTCAGAAAACCTACTCCTCCCTCAAGTCTGGTGGTCTTCCAGATCTCTGCATCCTTCTGACACCCATGGGGGAATTGTTTGTGGTAGGGAAGGCTTAAATTACTCACACAGGCATTCCTTTTGAGGGAGACAGGAGGGCCATCTTTGCTCCAGTTGATTATGGGAAAACCAGGTAGGTACATATTTATACTTTGGTGGCATTGCGCAATAGAAAGCTTATTTTTATCTACCTGAGTGAAAATGGACAGAGGAGGCCTCTTTAGACCTCGATCTTGGTAACTCCCTTTTGGGACCATCTCCCTCGGTGGAGGAACTAGCTAAAACCTTACTAGAAGTCCAATTGGTGGTCAAGAATCTTAGACCAGAAAACCAGTTCCTTAAAACAGAATTAGGACACTACACTACAAAGAACCAAGCACCAGTACCCTGGAGGACATTACCTAAAATACACAAAAAATATATGCAAACTGCACATTTCAAAATGCCTACCACTGATCCTGGTAGTACTCAACCACTACATCTTACAGGAGTCTCACCCAGTCCAGTTCCGTTGGGAGTTCAAGAGAGGTTTAATGGGGATAGTACAAAACATAGCATTTTTATGAATCAATGTAATATACAGTTTCTTTGTCGGCCAGCTTCCTTTCCTGATGATACTGCAAAAGTAGCCTTTATCATTTCCTACTTAGTGGGTAACGCTGTTACATGGTCTGTTCCTTTGGTAGAGAACAATGATCCCATACTCTACGATTTTGAGCAATTTAAAGAGAAAATCAGTTGTCTGTCAAACACTCCTTTATGCAGGCCAGTGATAATGAGTTACTGGGGCTGAAACAGGGTACAAGAGATCCACTGACTTATATTACAAACTTCAACCGGCTTGTAGCTGAAACAAGATGGCCAGAAGATAAGAGAACCTCATTGTTCTATAGAGGATTATGAGATGAGCTCAAAGACATCTTATCACAAATAGTCGATCCACCTGAGAATTGTCCTTCCTTTATTGATTTAGTCGTTAAACTAGATCACAAATTGGGAGAACCAAGGGAGAAAAGACGCAAGGCCAATTTCCCAGAATGATGGTATTGCGCAGTGAAAACAAAGAACCCGTAGACAAAAGTGAGACCATGCAATAGGTGGGGTTAGGGCGGGGTACTCTTTCACCACAGGAGAAAGAGAAAAGAAGGAGAATTAATTTGGGTCTATACTGCGGTAAAGAAGGACACTATGCTAAAGATTTGCCCGTAAGGCCAAAAACTCCTAGGAAAATATCTGCATCGACAGGAAACTATTGAGCTCGAAGAGAATTGAGATCGTACCTTCAAACAAAATTTAAAAAAAGGTCTCACAGTATTTAGCTAATTCCGTGGCTTGCATCCCTAAACATTTCACTATCACAGCCAAGTTAATCCTCCCCAAACAGAAAAGAAGAAGCATGTCCACCTTGTTAGATTCCAGAGCCACTGGACATTTTTTTAGACATTACACTTGCCCGGTCTCTAGAAGTGAATTTCATTAGCAGTGAATGCCCTGAATCAGTTAGAGCAGTAGAGGGATCAGAACTGTCCTCTGGACTGATTAGTCATCACTCTAATGATATAGTGATGCTCTGTGACAATGGGCATTGAGAAATAATCCAATTTGATCTCATTGATACCCCCAATTTCTGGGCTTTTCTCGGAGTTCCATGGTTACAAAAGCACAACACTCACATAGACTGGAAATCTCGTTTGGTAACCTTAAGATCCCCTCATTATTTACTGCACTGCTATCAAGAAGCTACAGATTGGAAGACCCCTTTAAGTTGTGCAGCGGCAGAAAACACAATTATGAGTCCCCCTGACTTACCCTCACACTATTCTGAGTGTAGTGAGGTATTTGATGAGGTGAAGGCCACAGAACTGCCTCCTCATCACAATTTTGATTGCAGAATCAGCCTGATACCCTGAACTAATTAACCAGTGAGTCGCATATATGCCTTGACTGAGCCAGAAACAGAGTATCTCTGCACGTACATAGATGATATAAGAAGTTGACCTGGTATATGATGTCCACTAATTAAAGTGGGCACCTTGCATCAGTCCAAACAACCCTTATGGTGATTCAAGAGATCAAAGATAACCTTAGAAAGCTATCCGAGTGGTAGCTGTGGAGAGCAGCCTTCATACTTAGTCTTGAAGGAATTTTAAGCAGCTTCTTTTACCAGAATGTGTAGGAGAGTAGGGTCTGCTATCCTATGGTCACCCCAAATTTTTGCTTTTTGCTTCACTAGTTTCTGACTTAATGTGGCTGTGGGCCTGCTAATCAGACCCACAGCCTGCTGTTCTCTCTCTAAATTATTGCCAATGCACTCTAGGTGCATTACGAATTGGAACTGGTTCACCTTATGAGCCCCTGTATCAGTGCACCATAGGTGCACAGGGCATAGGTGCAGAGTCCAGGGGATTTTATAGTTAATAAATCAATATATATTTTCAATATATATCTGTGTGGTGTCCCTTTCATTTGGTATTCAAGGGGGTTGTGTATGGTATAACAGCTGGCTTCACATGCCTTTCAGAGTTTAGCCTAAGACTGCTTTGTCCACGTTACCACTAGGATAACTGGTCTACAAGGTTGAATTACAACCATCATCATAAGGGTTGCTTGGCATGGTACAAAGTGATCACTAAGAATTAGTGAGCATTATATACCAGGCCAACTTCTCACATTGGTGGCAGCGGTGGGATCTGAGCTTGCTGTTGTTTTACCATTACAATCTTTGAGATTATCATTTGAAAGATCATACAGGTACCTGCTAGGTACATATAAAACAAGACTAGTATACTTAAGTTCTACTGAACGTAGTTGTTGTAGAGCAAAGGGAGTAGCACACCCTAGCTACAACTACTAGATAGGTTTAGTAGGTAAACACCAGTGTAGGTAGATTGCAACACATCCACCCACACTAGAGCAATGTCTGGAGCAGAGGGGTCCAGTGGACTTACTCCTGTTGAGAGTGACCCTCCAAGGGCACCATCCAAATTTGCTATTTTTTCCTTTAAGGAATTAAGACAGCTTTGTGTCTTAAGGGGTCTGAAGACAGGGCCTTCCCCTACTACAGACCACCTAAGAGAGCTCTTAGACCAGTCTGAGACTCTAAAGCCCTCTAAAGCAAACCCCACAGGGGATGCTGAAGGAGGCCATCCTTCAGAGGATGACACTGTAGACACCCCTGCCCCTATCATCCTGGTAGATGAGGAAGCCTCCACCACTGGAGCTCCTCAGGTAGATGAAGAGGAAGAAGAAGAGGAAGAGGAGGAGGGGGAAAGCAGTGAGTCAGATGATGACAGAAATAGTCAGGTGCTGGTCAGTAGACTGAACCAGGCTAACTTAAGCTTGCTTGGGAATGAATCAGGTAACAACCCATTCAGACCCCCAGGTGGACTTAACCAGAAGCCTAGGAGGAGAAGGACTCACTCAGGTGACTCTGACAACTCCCATGCTTCTAGAGGCTCTCATGGTCACTCCAGAAAGGAGATGACTAGCCCTCAGAGAAGGGAACATGAGGCCAAGATGAGAGAGGCTGAGCTTAGGATCCAGAGGCAAGAGTTAGAGGTTGCCCTGGCCAAGGAGAAACTTGCTAGAGCAAGACAGCCTAGAGAGAGTGGGGTAATAGAACCCACTGGTGGCAGCAATATCCACAAGGATAAAGACAGGTCTTTTGATAACAGAAACCTGAGTAAGATTGTGCCCCCCTACAAAGCTGGGGATGATATCCATAAATGGATTACTGCAATGGAGAGAGCCTGCAGAGTACAGCAGATCCCTCAGGAGCAGTGGGCAGCAATCTTGTGGCTCTCCTTTGAAGGTAGAGGCCGAGACAGACTCCTCACAGTTAGTGATGGGAATTCTAGAAACTACCTGGTCCTGAAGAGTGCTCTGATTGATGGGTTAGGCTTAACCACTGAACAGTACAGGTTAATGTTCAGAGATACCCAGAAGACACAGACTCAGGACTGGTCTGAATTTGTTGAGTGTGCCACTAAGGCTCTGGAGGGATGGTTGCTGGGAAGCAAGGTTACAGACTATGAAGGATTGTATAATTTGCTGATGAGAGAACACATTTTAAATAATTGTCAGAACCAGCAGTTGCATCAACATTTGGTTGACTCAGATTTGACCTCTCCCCAAGAATTGGGAAAGAGGGCAGATAAATGGGTAAGAACCAGAGTTAAGCAAAAGAACCAGAACCAGAACCAGGGTGGTGACCAGAAGAAAACAGACCAGAAGGGTGGGGAGCAGAAAGCTAAAGACCAGAAGTCTTCAACAGGGCCCCAAACTGAGACAGAGGGTGGGTCCCAAACTTCCAAGAAGAAGAAGAAAGAAGGTCAGAAGAAACCCTGGTGTAAAACTTGTAAGAACACCTCTCACTGGACAAGTGAGTGTAAAAAGGGTGGAGCCCCCAGCACTGCAGCCCCTAAGGCACCTGCACCCACTAGTACAGTTAGCAGTGCTGGTCCTCAAACCAAGGGATTAGTGGGTATCACTTTGGGAACTGAAGGAGATTCTGACCTAGTCAGAACCCTTACACAGGCTGTTCTGATTTGTGAAGGGGACATAGATTTGAGCCCTGACATAAGTCCCAGTAACCTGGGCAAATACAGACAGACACCTTTGATCAACAATAAAGTGGCTCAAGCTTACAGGGACACATGTGCCAGTGTCACTATGGTGACACCTAACTTTGTGGACCCTGGACAATACATGCCAGGCGATGATTACCTGGTGACCAATGCCAGCAATGTCACTACTACACATAGTGTGGCACTTGTTAACTTTTCCTGGGGAGGGGTAACTGGCCTAAAGAAAGTTGTGGTTAGTGCTGATCTCCCAGTAGAATGTTTGTTGGGCAATGACCTGGAGAACTCTCTATGGTCAGAAGTTGAGTACAGGACTCATGCAGAGATGTTAGGGATATCATCACATGTCCTTGCTGTGACCAGGTCACAGGCCAAAAAGTGCCTCTCTGAACCTCAGGTCTTGGATCCTGGAACAATGGACCAAGTGCCTTCCAAGAGAAAGAACAGGAGGGTTAAGGCTGTGCCTTCCCAACTGCCTGCAAGTGAGGATCAGGCTTCACAGGAAACTGATCTTGAGACCTCTGAAGGAACTGTCTCTGAAGAACTTGAACCTGATCAGGTTGAGTTTCTGGGGACAGGGGGACCTTCTAGGGCAGACTTGGGGCAGGCTCAGTTAACCTGTCCTTCTCTTGAACCCCTCAGACAGCAGGCTGCTGCTGAGGCTGCTGGGAATGCTGAAGGTGCCCATAAAGTTTATTGGGATGAAGGACTCCTTTACACAGAGGGTAGAGACCCCAAGCCTGGTGCAACCAGGAGGTTGGTTATACCTCTGCAATTTAGGGGTTTCCTTCTCACCTTAGCCCATGATATTCCTCTAGCAGGACACTTAGGCCAGAACAAGACCTGGGACAGGCTTGTCCCTCACTTTCACTGGCCTCACAAGTCTGAAGACACCAAGGAGTTTTGTCGCTCCTGTGAAACCTGCCAAGCCAGTGGTAAAGCAGGTGGAACAACAAAGGCCCCCCTGATACCACTACCTGTGGTGGGGGTTCCCTTTGAAACAGTGGGGATTGATATTGTTGGTCCAATGGATCCCCCTACAGCATCTGGGCACAGATTCATACTGGTGGTAGTGGATCATGCCACCAGGTACCCAGAGGCAATTCCACTTAGGACCACAACAGCTCCTGTTGTGGCCAGGGCCTTACTTGGAGTTTTCTCCAGAGTGGGGTTTCCTAAGGAGGTAATATCTGATAGAGGTGCCAACTTCATGTCAGGATATTTGACAGCTATGTGGAAGGAATGTGGTGTCAACTACAAGTTCACCACTCCTTATCACCCACAATGCAATGGGCTTGTTGAGAGATTTAACAAGACCCCAAAGGGCATGATTAAAGGATTACCTGAAAAGCTCAGGCGAAGATGGGATATCCTACTGCCCTGCCTTTTGTTTGCTTACAGAGAGGTCCCTCAAAAGGGGGTTGGCTTCAGCCCCTTTGAATTGTTGTTTGGGCACCCTGTAAGAGGACCCCTGTGTCTAGTGAAGGAAGGATGGGAGTTACCTCTCAAAAAGCCTAAGCAAGACATAGTGGACTATGTACTTGGTCTCCGCTCCAGGATGGCAGAGTACATGGAAAAGGCATCCAAAAACCTTGAGGCTAGCCAAGAATTACAGAAAGCTTGGTATGACCAAAAGGCTGTCCTTGTTGAATTTCAGCCTGGACAGAAGGTATGGGTGTTGGAGCCAGTGGCCCCAGCAGCACTCCAAGACAAATGGCCTGGACCCCATACAATTCTGGAGAAGAAGGGAGAGGTTACCTACTTGGTGGACCTAGGAACTCCCAGGAGCCCCCACAGGGTGCTCCATGTGAACAGATTGAAGGCATATGTCAGCAGGGCAGACATGGGCTTGCTCATGGCTACAGATGAGGGACAGGAGGAAGAGAGTGACCCTCTCCCAGACCTGCTCACTCAGAACCCTGAGGATGGCTCAGTTGATGGTGTGGCCTTAGGTGGCAGCCTCACTGAACATCAGCAACATGACTGCAGACAAGTTCTACAGGCATACAGGCATATGTTCTCATTGACACCCAGTCAGACTAACTGGTGTACCCATGTGGTGGACACTGGTGACAGTCTTCCTGTAAAGAGCTAGATTTACAGGCAACCTGACCACGTTAGGGACTGTATAAAGACTGAGGTGCAAAAGATGCTGGAATTAGGTGTCATTGAGCCTTCAGAGAGCCCCTGGGCTAGCCCAGTGGTTCTGGTTCCCAAACCTCACACCAAAGATGGCAAGAGAGAGATGAGGTTCTGTGTGGATTACAGAGGACTCAATGCTGTCACCAGGACAGATGCACATCCTATTCCAAGGGCAGATGAGCTCATTGACAAGTTGGCTTCTGCCAAATATTTGAGCACATTTGACTTGACAGCTGGCTACTGGCAAATCAGGTTAGCTGAGGAGTCTAAAGCCAAAAGAGCATTTTCTACCCCTAGTGGGCATTATCAGTTTGTGGTGATGCCCTTTGGTTTGAAGAATGCACCTGCCACCTTCCAAAGGTTGGTGAATCAAGTCCTTACTGGGTTGGATGACTTTTGTGCAGCTTATCTGGATGATATTGCTGTCTTTAGCTCCACCTGGGAGGATCACCTGGTCCACCTGAAGGAAGTACTTGAGGCTCTGCAAAAGGCAGGCCTCACTATCAAGGCAACAAAGTGCCAGATAGGGCAGAGTAAGGTTGTGTACCTGGGCCACCTTGTAGGTGGAGGCCAAGTTCAACCACTGGAGAGTAAGATCCAGACCATCAAGGACTGGTCCCCTCCAACCACCCAGACTCAGGTCAGAGCTTTCTTGGGCCTGACTGGTTACTACAGGAAGTTTGTTAAGAACTATGGGTCCATTGTGACTCCTCTTAATGATCTGACATCCAAGAAGATGCCCAAAAAGGTTCAGTGGACAGAAATCTGTCAAAAGGCATTTGATGACCTGAAGAAGGCCATGTGCTCTGCACCTATCCTGAAGAGTCCTGACTACTCAAGAGAGTTCATTGTCCAAACAGATGCTTCTGAGTTGGGAGTGGGAGCAGTGCTTTCACAGCTTAATGTAGATGGCCAGGACCAGCCCATTGCTTTCATTAGCAGAAGGCTGACCCCCAGAGAGAAACGTTGGTCAGCTATAGAGAGGGAGGCCTTTGCTGTGGTGTGGGCCCTGAAGAAGTTGAGGCCATACTTGTTTGGTACTCACTTCAAGATTCAGACCGACCATAAGCCCCTCTTATGGCTTAATCAGATGAAGGGTGAAAACCCCAAACTACTCAGGTGGTCCATTTCCCTACAGGGGATGGACTTTACAGTGGAGCACCGCCCAGGGACTGACCATGGCAACGCAGATGGTCTCTCCAGGTACTTCCACTTAGAACATGAAGACACAACTGGTCAAGGTTAGTCTAATGTCCCTGCGTTTGGGGGGGGGGGGTTATGTAGGAGAGTAGGGTCTGCTATCCTATGGTCACCCCAAATTTTTGCTTTTTGCTTCACTGGTTTCTGACTTAATGTGGCTGTGGGCCTGCTAATCAGACCCACAGCCTGCTGTTCTCTCTCTAAATTATTGCCAATGCACTCTAGGTGCATTACGAATTGGAACTGGTTCACCTTATGAGCCCCTGTATCAGTGCACCATAGGTGCCCAGGGCATAGGTGTATCCAAGGCCTACCAGGGGCTGCAGCATGTATTGTGCCACCCCTGGCCTGGCCTCCATCTTTGACACAACTGGCTGATCACTCAGCTGGGGTAAGTTGGTGTAATCACCTCTTACTTAGGTACAGTATGCCTGTGCCTAACCCTAAACTGGACACATATGTTCCTATCAGCCACTCCTATGGAAGGCCTCATCAATCCTGGAGGCAGAGTGCTTGGAAATATGTGAGATGGTGCTCTAGCGTGAGCTGAGCCTGTCTGCAGCTGTCGGGAACCACTCCCTAAGCTGTTCCGGGATATTGCCATACCATATACTCTTAAGTGCATTATAATCCTCGCGGTTATTTGCTATCTTTGGTTTGGCTTTATCAAAACATGTCGAGTAAGGTGTCATACGAATTGGAATACTATCCCCTCGCCAATTCTGGCGACGGGGATAGCATTCCACCCTTCTAGAGGGACACGACATGTGTGTAGCCTTAACCCCGGTTAAAGTTAAACAGAGCCTCAGCATCACAAAATGGATGCTGCCACCACAGACACGAGTCTGGCCTCCTGCTGCTGACCGAAACTCGGCAGATGGTGGCCTGGACAAAGGGTTTCCTGCCTTGGGAGGTGCGAGCACCACCCCAGACAGGGTTTTGTGTATTGGGTAGGACAGGGCTGAATAGAATCAGACATGCCCGGGGCACACAAGGTGTCCCCGTGCATAGGCCAGTCCAAACCGGTCCTGGGACTTTCCAGACCCAGACTTGGCGCGGAACTGGACAAAGGAAAGGGGGTGTAACCGCCCCCCTTCCTGGTCCCTCCCAGAGGAGGGACCTAGTAGGTGATCCACCCCTCAGATTGGGAATAAGAGTGGGAGCAGTGCCATTGCACAGCAGATCATCCTGAATCAACTTTACACGAAGAAGAAGACTGGACTTCGATATTCTGCTGCACAGAAGACTGAAGAGAATCTCCCTTGTGGCCTAGGAGTGGCCACCCTGTGAACACAGGTACCAACCAGCAACTCGACGTCTGCTTTGCCGCCGCCTCCCGCCGGAGCCCGAGCCCAGAGCCCAACAAGAACCAGACTCCCAGACCTCTCAGAGCCCGATCCGCAGTCCCTGCAAAGAAGGGACCCGTGGAGGCACCGAGCGACGTGGGACCGGACCTCTTGGAAGACACTCGAAAAGCTGACTGCGCAGCTTCTGAGGCATCCTCGATGTTGTGCTTTGGGGACTGAGAACCCCCACCACCGAGCAACCCTTGCACCAAAGATCAGCCCTCCAGCCTCTCCACGATCTGCGTGGGGCCCTTTTGCATTGTGCCACTCGACGCGCCATCCCGGCCACTAGCCACGTGGTCAGCGGCCATCTTGGCGACGAAACCGACGATTTACACAGCAGGTCTGGTTGCTCCAGACCTACCCAAGCTCCTGTAAAAAGGAGCACCCACTCTGACCTTGCTGGTCCGAGTGTTAAGCATCTTTCAACTTCTGCCTGGCTTGCCTTTGCCAAGGCCTGTTGGCTCCGATCAAGTTGCCGACACCGCCAACAGCGAGAAGCCTGCGTGGGACAGCTCGTGACCGACTCCTGGACGTCCTCGACCCCGGGTATCCACGTGGCTGCAGAAAGAAGCTACCCGACAACGCCTGTTTGCACCCGACATCGCCTGGTTCCCATCTGGTTCCACGGTAGTCACTGGCTAGTGACTTTGAACACTGTCCCCTCTGCTTTCAGGTCTTCACATCTTCAGATCCACCCTTGGATCCACCGGAACTCTTCACATCGAGCCGCCTGCAGCATCTCCAGCTCCAAGCACCATCGACCGGCGTGACGAAACCCGACACTACTTCGACCCTGTGCACCCGCTTCCTGTGGGTGAGGTAACTCAGCTCCGCCGGTGCTCCTGCACTGGTACACATCTCAAGGGCCTGTGTCTTAAGTTTCAGCTCCGTAGGTCACTCGGAAGGTTCCTAACTTTCTAACTTTGTACTTTTTACGCACCATAGACTTTACATTGGAAAGTGCGTGCACTTTGAACACTGCACCCGAGTCCCGTGGGCCTCTCCCGACTTAGTCACTGCTAGTCTCGAATAGCTCCAGCGATTCCCAAGGCCCTAGGCCTGTCCACTTTCCTATTGGTATCTCTTATACCACTTTCATTAGTATATGGTTTAGGTGGCCCCTAGGGCTCATCCATATTGTGCAACTTTTGTGTATTTTAAACTGTCTTGTGATTTAATGCTTGTGCTTCTGTGCTCATAAAGAGTCCAGGGGATTTTATAGTTAATAAATCAATATATATTTTCAATATATATCTGTGTGGTGTCCCTTTCATTTGGTATTCAAGGGGGTTGTGTATGGTATAACAGCTGGCTTCACATGCCTTTCAGAGTTTAGCCTAAGACTGCTTTGTCCACGTTACCACTAGGATAACTGGTCTACAAGGTTGAATTACAACCATCATCATAAGGGTTGCTTGGCATGGTACAAAGTGATCACTAAGAATTAGTGAGCATTATATACCAGGCCAACTTCTCACAGAATGCAACCTCATTGTATTGGTTAAATGAAAGTAGATCCACACAGTAGTTATAAATATATGTATTTATTATTATAACACACCATAAATACCTCACAGAATCTGCTACATGCAGATAAACACAAAGCACACAATACTGTAGAACAGAAACAGTCGTAAGTAGCACTAATACACAGTGGGCTCCAGGAGGAGACCAAACCATATACTAAAATAATGGTATTAGAACCACAACTCGAGTAAAGACAGTGTCTAGAGTTTGTAGATTCGCTAGGACCCCAAGGTGAATAAGGAGGAACCCCATGGAGGACGGGTGCAGTGTGAGAGCACGACCGAGTGCTACGTACAATTCAATGGGAGAGTTGCAGATGCATTTTTAAAGTTTAAGGACCCTTCCCAGTGGATTACGAAGAAACTGTTTAGAAAATAGAAGGCTGGAGAGCCATCCCACTCGTGGATACCAAAGTACCAGAGTTACCTATCCCAGGGAAGCCAAGTGCATAGGGCTGAAGTGGCGTCGGAAACCGTAGTCGATCTCAATGGGAGCCTTCAAAGAAATGTCACTGCTGGAAAGAAGAAAAGTGTCCAGTAGAATCCACAGGTGGATTCATAATGGAAGGAACCAGAAAGCAGAGGAGATAGAGTCTGGGTTACTCAGGAGTGACCAGGGGCTCGGTAGACAAATGCCCACCGATGTTGGGTGCTTCAGGTGTGAAGATGGAGACCTTGATTCTGCAGCCACGGGGACCAGGAGATTTCGAGTATGACCAGGAGCCAGATATGAGCTGTCCCACAAAGGATGTTGAGTGCTAAGGGGTCAGTGTCCGGCGAGAGCACCAGCAGCCGAGTAAGGTTACGGTCTGGCCCAGCAAGGGCCAGGAGACTCACCACAGCATGGGGAGTCAGGGCAGCCCTGTAGCAACCAGGAGAGCCCAAGGAAAGAAGTATTGTCCCTCAAATGGACCCACAGGCTGAAGGCACAGGAGTCGCAGGTGGACTCTATCACAGCTTGCAGGGCACAGAGTGCAAGAAGGCCAAAGTCCTTTGTCCGAAATTTGCTCAGAGGTTAGGGCTATCGATAGCCCAATGCACCTAGTTGGAGAACACCTACAAGCATATACACTTGCAAGAGTATGCAATGCACAGGGGTTAGGGTTATGCAGTCTCCACGAAGGATACTGGCCTCAGACTTGGTGAGAGGGCAGCTCAACCTCAGGGAACATAGGAACCCACCTCCTGTGTTGCTGGAGCCTTCGGAGTCTGCAGGAGCTCAGGATCAGCAAAATGGTCAGTTGTGTTACGGTGCCTGCAAATGCAAGGGAGTGACTCCTTCACCCCAAGGGAGATAACTTCAGTTGTCCTTGATGCCCCACAGGTCAATCAATCAATCAACCAATCAATCAATCAATCAATCAATCAATCAATCAATCAATCAGGACATTTGAAAAGCGCACTACTTACTTATGAGGGTCTCAAGGTGCTGGGGGGGGGGTGCTTCTACTGCTCGAATAGCCAGGTCTTGAGGAGTCTTCTGAAGGTTAGCAGGTCCAGTAGGAGGATGGGGAAGGTGTTCCAGGATTTGGCGGCGAGGTGGGAGAACGATCTGCCACCGGAGGTCGCTCTTCCGATGCGGGGGACTGTGGCAAGGGTGAGGTCGGCGGAGCGGAGCTAGCTGTTGGGGGTGTAGAAGCTGAGTAATCTGTTGAGGTATGCTGGTCTGGTGTTGTGGAGTGCCTTGTGGGTGAGGAGCTTGAAGGTGATCCTCTTGTTGATGGGGAGTCTCTCAGGTGGGGTGTGATGTGGCTGCGGTGAGGGATGTCGAGGATAAGGCGAACAGAGGCGTTTTGAATGAGCTGGAGTCATTTCAGGAGTTTGGCCGAGGCTCCTGCGTAGAGGGCGATTCCATAGTCCAACCTGCTGCTGACGAGGGCTTGGTTGACCGTTCTTCTTGTATCTGTGGGGATCCACCTGTAGATCTTGTGGAGCATGCGGAGGGTGTTGAAGCAGGAGGACGAGACAGAGTTGACCTGCTTTGTCATAGAGAGAGTAGAGTCGAGGAAAAATCCTAGGTTGCGTGTGTGGTCGGTGGGTGTTCCCAGTGCGGTTGGCCACCAGGAATCATCCCAGGCCGAGGAGGTTGAGCCTAGGATGAGGACTTCCGTCTTGTCCGAGTTTAGCTTCAGTTGGCTGTTCTTCATCCACTCCGCGATGGCTTTCATTCCTTCGTGGAGGTTGGTTTTGGCGGTGAGGGGGTCCTTGGTGAGGGAGAGGATCATCTGGGTGTCATCGGCGTAGTAGATGATGTTGAGGTCGTGCAGTCAGGTGACATGGGCGAGCAGTGCCATGTAGATGTTGAACAGTGTTGGGCTGAGGTATGAGCACTGGGGTACACGACAGATGATTTCAGTGGCTTCGGAGCTTAAAGGGGGGAGGCGGACGCTCTGGGTTCTGCCCGAGAGGAAGGAGGTGGTCCAGTCCAGAGCCTTGTATTGGATCCCAGCGTCGTGGAGGCGTCTGCCTAAGGTGTGGTGGCAGACAGTGTCGAAGGCGGCTGACAGGTCCTGGAGGATGAGGGCCACAGTTTCTCTGTTGTCCAGCAGGGCCCTGATGTCATTTGTGGTGGCGATGAGGGCAGTTTTGGTGCTGTGGTTGCTGCGGAACCCGGACTGGGATGGGTCCAGGATGCTGTTCTCCTCAAGGTAGCGGGTCAGTTGTCTCTTGACGGTCTTCTTGATGACCTTCGCCGGAAACGGGAGCAGGGAGATGGGCCGGAAGTTCTTGAGGTCCTTGGGGTCAGCCTTGGGTTTCTTGAGAAAGGCATTGATCTCAGCGTGCTTCCAGCTCTCTGGGAAGGTCGCTTTCTCAAGGAAGATGTTGATGGCTATGCAGAGATAGGGTGCGATGGTGGTGCTTGCTTTGTTGAGGATGTGGTGTGGGCATGGGTCTGACGGAGATCCGGAGTGGATAGTGTTTATGATTTTGATGGTGTTGTCGTCGTTTATGTTGGACCAGGTGAGCAGGGGGTCAGTTCGGATGGTGTCCATGGGGATGGAGGTCTCGGTGGTTGTCGGGCGGTTGTGACGTCGAAGCTGTCGTGGATGTCAGCGAATTTGCGATGGAAGAAGGTGGCTAAGGAGTAGCGCAGGTCTTGCGAGGGTGGGATGTTGTTGGTGTTGGAGCTGGGGTTGGAGAGTCCCTTCACGATGTTGATGAGCTCTTTGCTGTTGGGTGTGTTGTTGTCTAGGCAGTCTTTGAAGGAGGCCCTTTTGGTGGATCTGATGAGGTGATGGTGTCTGCGGGTGGCGTTCTTGTGGGCTGTGTAGCTGTCCGGTGTCTGCTCACAGTGCCATTTCTTCTCTAGCTTTCAGCAGTTTTGCTTGGAGGCCTTCAGTGAACCAGCTGGCTTCCTTGCTTTTGTGTCTGTTGGAGGGTTTCTTGAACAGGACGAGGGTATTGGCGCAGTCGTCGATCCATTGTCTGAGGTTGCGGGCGGCGGTGTTGGGGTCGGCGGGTAGTGGTTAGCTGGTCTTCAGTGACTTTGCTCCAGCAGCGGCAGGGGATCTGTTGGGTGCAGTGGTCCATGGTAGGTTTCCGGAAGGAGAAGTCAAAGTAGCGATGGCCGGTCCAGTGGATTTCGGTGGTGTGGTTGAAGGAGACGTGGGAGCCTGCGGAGAATATGGAGTCAATCGTGTGACCGGCGGAGTGGGTGGGTGCTGTGACGAGTTGTCTGAGTCCGAAGTTTGCGAGGTTGTTGATCAGGGTGGTGGAGTTGCGGTCGTTGTTGTTCTCGAGGTGGAAGTTCAGGTCCCAGAGAAGGATGTAGACTGTGGAGGCGATGACGTTTGTACTGACAAAGTCGGCGATGGAGTCGCTGACCTGTGGTCGGGGTCCGGGGAGTCTGTAGACAAGGGTTCCTCTGAGGGTGGTGTTGGGATCGGTGTGGATCTGGAAGTGCAGGTGTTCGGCGGTGCTGAGGGTGTCGTTGGTGTTGGTTGAGACTCTGAGAGTGTTCCTGTGGGCGATGGCGATTCCTCCTCCTACTCGGTTTGTGCGGTCCCTGCGGGTGATCTTGTAGCCATCCGGGATGGCTGTGGCAATGTCAGGTGGCAAGCGTTCAGCCAGGTCTCCGTCAGGAAAACGACGTCAGAGGAGGTTGATCGAGTAGGTCCCAGAGTTCAACAGTGTGTTTGCGGGCGAAGCGGTTGTTGAGAAGGATGCATCTAAGGTGGTTCGGGTTCTTTCCCGGTGGGTGGATTTGCGGGTCGGATACTGGTGAAGCTGCAGTTCCGGCAGGCGAAAAGTCCTTGCGTGCGTTTCTGGGCAGCCAGGAAGCAGGTGTGTGATCATACGATGTTGAATACGTGGAGGTTGCTGGCATCGTAGCGGCATCGGGTCACATGGCGTTCGCGGGGGCCAGGGGTTCAGGCGCTGGGCGCAGTCCTGGTGCGGAGTGGCGCAGACGGCCTAGCCTTAGGCGAGCCTTCCGCGCGCCAGCGGTGTGCCCTCGTAGCGACCGCCATATAAGAGGAGGTGGGAGGGAGGAGCAGCTGGGAGGTGGGAGCGGGGCGGCAAATTGGCGAGCAGGGGGCGGGGCCGCATGGGACGCAGCAGTGGGAAAACTGGCAAGCAGGGATACAGAAGGCAAAAACAGGGGGGTACAGTGAGAAAGAGGAACGAGGATACAATAAAATATAATTACAAGCAAAACAAGACAAAGCAGTGAGCAAAAGCAGTGGTATATTACTACCGGACTATCGAGTAAAGAGGGGCCTTGAACCTGCGGCAGCGGCGGTGACAGGCAGTGGGGGCACACTGACGCACTGGTGGAGCTGTGCGCCGTGGGGAAAGCAACCTGCCTGAAGACAGGGTCAAGGGTCGTTCTCCTCACCGCTCAGCGGCCACCATATAAGTGGAGGTGGGAGGGAGGAGCAGCTGGGAGCTGGGAGCGGTGCGGCGAATGGTCGAGTAGGGGGGCAGGGCCACAGGGGACCCAGCAGCAGGAAAACTGGCAAGCAGGGATACAGAAGGCAAAAAAAGGGGGTACAGTGAGAAAAGGGAATGAGGATACAGTAAATTATAATTACAGGCAAAACAAGACAAAGCAGTGAGCAAAAGCAGCTGTACCTTACTACCGAGTCAAAGGAGACTCGAACCTGCGGCAGTGACAGGCAGCAGGGGCACACGGACGCACTGGTGGAGCTGTGCGGCGTGGGGGAGCGACCTGCCTGAAGACAGGGTCAAGGGTCACTCTCCTCACCGCGCAGCGGCCACCATATAAGGGGAGGTGGGAGGGAGGAGCAGCTGGGAGGTGGGAGCAGGGCAGCGAGCAGGGGAGCGGGGCCGCAGGGGCCGCAGCAGCGGGAAAACTGACAAGCAGGGATACAGAAGGCAAAAACAGGGTGTACAGTGAGAAAGGGGAACAAGGATACAATAAAGTATATTTACAGGCAAAATAAGGCAAAGCAGTGAGCAAAAGCAGCGGTACCTTACTACCGGACTACAGAGGCAGAGGGGCCTCGAACCTGCGGCAGCGGTGGTGACAGGCAGCAGGGGCACACGGACACACTGGTGGAGCTGTGCGGTGTGGGTGGAGCGACCTGCATGGACAGGGTCAAGGGTCGCTCCTGCACGGAGCCTGTAAGGTGCACAGGCACAGACAATGCTTTGGGTGGAGAGTGAGATGAAGTCGGGCCCATTCAAAGCCCGTCCAGTCAGACAAAGATCAGTGGTTTCTTGTTCAGAATCTTGTCCACGTCAAATCTGGGGTCCTATAGCCAGGTAAGCCCTTTTGTACCCACAGGAGAGGGTTGGACAGATTCAGTGGAACCTCCCAAGGGAGGGTCAGGATAGTGGGTAGGATACTCCCATGTCCTTTGTCCAGTTTGTGCTAGAGCAGGAGCCAATGGCTCCCAGGGCTGGTTTGAACTGGACTAGGCACAGGGACACCAAGTGTGCCCCAGATGCAGACATTCAGGCAATTTGGAAGTGCACCCACCCAGCCCCAATACACTGAATCCTGTCTGGGAGGTGGTCACCCCTTCCTGTGATAGGATGCCTATTGTCCTGCATTCCCCTGCTCGAGCTTGGTCCAGCAGCAGGAAGGCAGAAATGTGTCTCTGGTCAGCAGCAACCATATTGTGCTGTCCAGGTCCAGAAGGCTGGTACCCCATGAAGCTCACTTTGGTAGGGTGGAATCATACCTCCTTATAATTACAAGGTGTTTGATACCGAACACAACATGTTTTATTGCAGCCATTTTCGAGATAGCATTTTACGCGAGCATATAATGCACCTCTACCATATCTCTGACTGTGTCACAGACAACCCGGGAGAATGGTGTCCAAAGGCTTAGGGGTGTCCTGCTCATGCAGGGACACCCTCTCATGTAAAACCCAGCACCCTGCCTTTAGGAATATTAAGGCCTGCTAGAGGGGTGACTGATAGGTTTTAAGTGTAGTGGCATATAGATATAGTAAACCTATATCTAAAGTAAGTGGTGCATGCACCATCTTACACAGGCTACAATGGCAGGTCTGTAGTTCCATTTTGCATGGCCTCTCATGGGTGGCATAATACATGCTTCAGCCCATGGGAGGCCTCTGGGGTACCTATGCCCTGGGTACAGATGTACCATATACTAGGGACTGACAATGGTACCACAGTATCCAATCTGGAGTGTACCTAAGTACATGACATACCATTTTAGGGAGAAAGAAGATAGACTGGGGCCCTGATTAGCAGGATCCCAGTCCGACTAGTCGAAAACAGTATAAGATCAAGCAAAAAGTAGGGGTTACCATAAGAAGCAGATCCTACTTTCCTACAGATTACATGTTGGCTCAGGAGTTTATACACCATTCTACCTCCCCGGTCTCTTCCCCCCTCTTTTATTTATACCCAAACGGGAGGGGGGGCCTGTGTGCCTGCCTAGAGTATAGGGCCTTGACTAAGGTGACCATAAAAAATAAGTACCCACTCCCATTAATTTCGGTCTTGTTAGATCAGGTGAAATCGGCCAAGATTTACACAAAGTTGGATCTCAAGGGGGCCTATCACCTCATGCTAGTCAGAGACGGAGCCAAATGGAAGACGGTCTTTCGCACCAAGTTTGGCCTATTCAAATATTTTTTAATGCCCTTCGGGCTATGCAATACTCTATCCGCATGTCAATTCTTCGTGAATTAGATATTACGTGAATATCTGGATATTTTCTTTATATTCTGTACAGACAATATATCCTGATATTCTCTCAGTCTGAAGAACAGCACATAGAACATGTTAAGAAGGTGCTAGACACCCTGAGATCTAATCACCTTTTTGTAAAATTGGATAAATGTGTATTTCACACAGCACAAGTGGAGTTCCTTGTTTTTATTCTGTCACCTGATGGAATCCATATGGATTCCAAGAAAATTAAATCCATTGTGAATCGGCCCAGTCCTACTTCAGTAAAGGAAGTACAGTCCTTCATATGGTTTGCAAATTCTTATCGACGCTTTAAAGATCATTTTTCAGACGTCATAGTCCCTATTACTTCTCTACTATGTAAAGGGAAAATATTTGCCTGGTCGGAACAAGCAGAATTTGCGTTTGTAGCATTAAAAACAAAATTCACATCAGAATCTATATTGAGACATGCAAACCCTTTACTAACCTACTATTTAGTGGCAGATGCTTCTCAATATGCTGTGGGAGGGGTAATATCTCAGAGACGAAAAAAACAGTATGTCTATATCCCATTGCCTACTTTTCCAAGACTGTCCCTCCAGCTGAACAGAACTATACCATTGGGGAAGGAGAGTTGAAGGCCATTAAACTGGCTTTTCAGGAAAGGAGACATTACTTGTTAGGTTCTACCAATAGCATTAAAATTTACTCAGATCAACGGAACTTGCAGTTTTTTAAATCTGCTAAAGCTCTTGCAAGGTGTCAAATTAGATGGGTATTATTCTTTAGTGAATACGATTTTATCATCACTTTCCATCCTGGGACACAAAAAGGAAAGGCAGATGCCTTATCCTGTTTGGGAAAGAAAGAGTTCTCACTGCCAGAGAGTCACATACCCATTATACCTGCACAGAAGATCATCTGTGTGGGAAAGAAAAACTACGATGAATCAACGCTCTTTTCCACTGAATTAACGGTTTACTGTCAACAGGAGATTGCACAGAAAGGGCTTTATAATCCTCTTCGGAGTGTGAGAGATGGGTTGATATATCATACAGAGAAACTAATAATTCCATCACACAACTTACAGCAACAGGTGTTACACTGGTGTCATGAATCCTCGTTGGCCTGCCACCGGGGGTAGAAAAGACATTGCAGACATGTCAAAGATGGGCAAACCGAATGTACCAATTAAACACTAGAACAATACTTGGGTTGTTTATTGGGAACCACTCACAGCACCTGGCTGCAAGCTCTCCCTCTAGCTGAGTTGCCTTACAGCAATAACAAACATTCAGCTATCAAAATGTCTCCTTTCTTTTTTCCTTGGGCTATCATCCGAGATTACTACCCTTACATATACCACAGTCTCTCTCTGAATTACCTGCAGTTAAGACACATCACAACAAATGCACAAAGATTTGGGCTAACACCCAAAGAGAGCTACAACAGGCTAAGGATTCCACGAAAAGACAGGCAGATAAACATTGTAGTTCAGCTCCTATGTATGCTATAGGCGATATGGTGTGGTTGAACACCATAAACCTTCAGTTACCCGGACCACGTAAACTACAGGTCCGCTTTTTAGGGCCTTTTTTGGTGGAAAAAAATCATCAATCTCCTAACTTTAGGACTCCTAAACTGAGAAAAATCCTAACTTTAAGACTTTCGGTATTCACAGAAGGCATTTAGGAGTTCTACAGTTAGGAGTCCTAACTTTACTACTCCTAAACTGAGAAAAATCCTAACTTTAAGACTTTCGGTATTCACAGAAGGCATTTAGGAGTCCCAAAGTTAGGAATCCTAAATTCTGTGAATACTGAAATGAGTGAGTGCCTTCTGTGAATACCAAAATGAGTAAGTGCCTTCTGTGAATACCAAAATGGTAGTAAGCTTAGGATTTTGTCTTAAGTTGTTCTGTGAATCGGGCCCTGTGTTTGAGGTGTATACCGAAGTGTCCTGTCCGGACTAAACACTAGTTTTGACTCATGGCACTTATGAAGAGGTGTCTTAAATTTTGATTTGACGTAATGGCAGAGAATTTGGGTGAGTGTGTTGGGGCGTTCTGTGAGGCACATAGAACATTTACTTTCTCAAGTTTCAAAACACGCAATAGTATAGCAGAGTGCAGAAGTTTCTCTAATCCTTCTATGTCTCTTTATTTTGTCTTTCTCAATGCATTAGAAACCCCTATGCTCCACATCATTCCAGGCTGGGTCAACACAGTGAATAGAGTCTTTCTGGTTGAGAGTATACATCAGAAAACCTACTCCTCCCTCAAGTTTAGTGGTCTTCCAGATTTCTGCATCCTTCTGGCTCCCTTGGGGGAATTATTTGTGGTAGTGAAGGCTTAAAATATTCACACAGGCCTTCCTTTTGTGGGAGACAGTAGGGCCATCTTCACTCCTGTGGATTATAGGAAAACCACATAGGTACTTATTAATACTGTGGTGACATTGCGCGATACAGAGCCAGGTGTTCTGAGTGTACGCCTGGAGATGGTGAACTTACAATTGGCCATAGAGACAGAGCTGGCCCTAGACTCTTCAACATTGTTGTTAAATTCACCGCGCCCTGAGGAGCCCAAAATCTCCCCTGTTTTTAGCAGTCGACGCTCATTGTCAATTTTAAGCTGGAATATCACTGGTATTCGTTCAAAGATCTTACTCCAAAGTGGCAGTCATTCATAAATACTTATGATATTCTGTTATTTGAAGAAACATGGGAAACAGCCCCTATTGGTTTTGGTGCTTTTGTTTCCTTTTCTTCCCCAGCATGGATTTGCTTCCTTTTCTTCCCCAGCAACTAACTCAGGGAGACCATCCGAGGGGGTTATCGATCTGGGTAAATCCATTACTCAAAGGAAGAACAGAAGCTCTCGTGGAAAGGGAGGGAAACGTTCAAGTAGTAGTATACAGTGGGGGGCTAGGATTTACACATTGTGAACTTCTATAATAATGATTTTCACAGTATCCCCTCCAAAAACTTTCAGGCTGTATACAATTACATGGTGGAGAAAAAGGTAAACACAGGGTGCCAGTTATACATTTGCCTGGCAGGGGACTTTAACGCCAAACTACCAATTAAAAGCAATGGTCCTATGGCATTGGGTGATATGGGAGGACATACATGGGGTAGAGAGCTAGAGGCATTATTATACCTTTCAGATGTGCACAATGCTCTAGAGCTAGCCGGTAGGAACAGTATAAGGAGTCCAATGTTCAGAGGCAGAAATTGCGCAACGATCCCCCGAAACCTGACTATTAGTCTAAACCATACCTCTATCATACTGACCCAATTCGGTGATCACAGTCTTATCGTAGCAGAGATCGATATTTTAGCCAGAGAAAGCCCTGTATTCACAATAGGCTCCAGTTAAATATACCCATCGTCCAGTAATATGAGAGTATGCTGGAAATTGGCTGACCCCATACAATTCCTGGAAAAGGTAATCATAGAGAACATAGACCTCGCAAGGACCTGTTTAGAACCACATAATGAACAGGGGAAGGTAGTTATTGCCTTTGAAGACCTGTGTGAGAAGATTAAAACAACTCTTAGCAAGCCTCTTAGGCCTGTGGCTCGAAGCCGTTGGGGGTTTGATTACGCATGTTCACTTACCAACCGTTCACTACACAGAGCCCTTTGTTAGAACTCTAGAGATCATGAAGAGGTGACCTGAATGAGGCGAAACTATGAAAACGTGGTCTCATGTAGAAGAAATGAGGTGATCTCCCAGCAGTGAAGGTTCTATCCAACAAGGCTCACACTAATGTTAGTCATTCATTTTGGAAAGCGGTGGCAAGCATGCATGCTTTTGATCAGCCAATGACCACCATTAGCTGTCACATAGAGAGGGACGTGTGGGTGGATCACTTTATGAAAATATATTCAGACAACCCTGTGAAAAGATTTTTTTTTTCAGACCAACTCCCTATCTCATTTAAAAAACTTAAATGCTATTATTGAAGTAACCGTAGGGATCACAGAGAGCACCGGCGGTAAATCTGCAGGCCCTGATGGAGTACCCATTGATTTAATAAAATGTAATCCATCGTTATGGGCTCCTTTAATTACAAATTTTTAGTGACATGACATTCTCTACTATGCCAAGCTCTTGGGTGGACTCCACTATGGTTCCTATTTTTAAAAAAGGTGACCGGGCCAAGCCGGATTGCTACCGCCCAATTTCTTTAATTGACATACCGGCCAAAATCTTTGGCAGCATTATATATAATAGGATTATAGATTGGGTACACAAAAAGAAAATTCTGGACACATGCCAATACGGTTTTCGGGCTGGCATTGGCACGGTGGAGCAATGCTTGACAATTGGCAAGTATACAGTGGCCAAACGGTCCTACCTTTACCTGAGATTGATGGATGTATCCATGGCCTCTAATTGTGTGAAACGAAATAAGCTTTGGTAGCATCTCCTTGGTTTTGAGATGGAAGGGACCCTTGTCCACATACTTGCTGCGCTTTATGCTAATACCTCCGCCAGGGTAAGTTATGGACAAAAAGGCGAATTGTCAGACACAATCAAGACACATCAGGGAATGCAGCAAGGCTGTGTGCTTGCACTGTTACTATTTATCCTTTATATTAACGATCTGACCACTGAGGGGCCGATTAGGATTGCGGTGAATCCACATCCTCCGGGCCGGCGGAAGCCACCGCCGGCCCGGAGGATGCGGATTCACCGCTGCGGTAATTGAAAAGACCCCCCGACACATTAGGATGGCTGGGGGGTCATCGGCGGACGAGAAGACCGTCCGCCGCTTGTCTGCCACGGTCGCCTTCCGACCGTGGCGGAAAACCTCTAATATGGTGGCGGTGTCTATCAGACGCCGCCAGCCATATTAGGATGAGCTTCAGGCTTACGGTCTTTTCTTTGGGGGCCCGTTGTGGGCCCCCAGGGTGAAGGGGGGTGGGGGGTGCGGATGGGGGGTACCTATGGTACCCCCTGCATTTGCATGCATAATGCGGCAGGCTCCGCGCGGTGCATGCATATTTAACTTTGCAACGGGTGCTGCTTAAAGCTGCACCCGCCGCAATGTTAAATATGCGGGGATGTGACCGCCTGATTCCACTGGAGGGACCCGGCTGCCTCTGCGGACGGTCCCTCCACCTCGGGGGTGGCGGACGGATGCAGGTCCGTCCGCCATCCTAATAGGCCCCTATGTTAATAGCCAGTACCCTATACGTCCCAAAGGCAAATGGTATTCCACTTCCTGCACTTCTGTATGCAGATGATGCGGTTTTAATGGCTCATACCCCAAAGCACTAAGAACTCTAGTCAACACTTTTGTGGAGTTCATGTAAAAGTTGGACCTCCTAACGAACTTTGGTAAATGTGAAATAATGACTTGTGAGACCAAAAGATGACATTAAAGTAAAATATCAAAACGTTCTGGTAAGCACAAAAACGTTCTCTTACCTGGGGGTAACTTTTTGCAAAACAGGATCCTGGGTAACACATATACAGCAAATCAGGGAGAAACTAGCTAGATCCTTAGGTACACTCCTTAGCCTGCCACCTCCAGCCAGGGGTTGGCCTCTGGTCTTGGTACTACAAATTTACACTGTGCAATGCTCCCCCACAGCTTCCTATGGGGCCGGCGTCTGTTACTTCAGTAAGAGACTGTTGCCATAACAGTATCCTCTTCAAATTTAATTTGCCACAGTGAACTTGGGCTGTCATAATTGAGCGGCCTCATACAAACCAAACCACCTCTGTTGTGGCTTTCTAACTGGTGGAATGAGGACGCTCCACTAACTAGGGCCATAATCAACGTGGTCTGAAATGTGGCAACGGCATGTCAATCCTGTGGCTGGCCTATGTGATAGGTTTCTCAACAAGATTGGATTCTCACACGCTTTTTCCGACCCCATTTCAAGTGCATCCATCAGTAAAAAAGAAGTTTCAATAAAGCTTTAAGCACAACTGCATAATGAGAGGGCTGTGAAGGAGTCGTGGAAAGTAATGAGTGAGAAATACCGTTCCTGAAATGTAGAGGTTACACCAGTTAGTTACATGAGGACGTGGGGACGCTCCTTTCTATTTAAGTTTAGGGAAGACACAGTAAAATACCCACTCTGTGTCCCAATAGGATACCAGACTAATCTAGATGTGATGGCATGCCCGTGTAGTGACGGTGCCACCCAGTCCATGTTCCACTTTCTCTTTTTTTGTAAATTTTATACATTATATACTAAACATTTTTTGGTCCCACTAATGAGAGCGAATAACATAAGATATAGTACTCAAGCCATTCTCACATTAAAAGACCTCTCAGACGACGAAATCTGTGCTGCTCTAATTTGCTTTCTTTGCACTGCCGTCCGATCGCGCAGAACTAGGAATTTTATTTAAAACATGAGAGGTTGTAGGGATTATAACTTGGAAAGGTAATTTGGTGATATTTATAAAGGATGAACTGTTCTTAATGTTTTCTTGTTTAAACCTTCACGGTTGCACCGTCAAATTACTAGTTATGAAATGCCCTGAACAATCAAGAATAGTAACAGGCTATCCAACCATTGGCGGCCACAAAGTAGGCTTCTCATAACGGAACTATAGTGCCTTGGTTACAACATTCAAGACAACTCTGATTAGCCACCAGGGCAGGGCATTGAGACACCTGATTTTGTCTTTTAAGTATCAAATTGTATTCATTTTAATGCAAGATAATAATTGTATGTTTTTAATGTGTACTTTTATGGTACAACCGAATAAAGATATTTTGATTTACAATACTACAGGTATTACACACACTATATATGCAAATTTCCTGCCAGGGTTATCACTGAAAAATAAAGAAAACTTTAATAAATTCTTTAGAACTATAGTACTAGTCTGAGTTCTCTAGTCCTAATAGCTAAATCGTTCTTGCAAAATATAACATTAAGTCCAGGGCTCTGGGTGCATGGTTCAGGGTTTGTAGGTGGTATCAGAGAACTGTTCAAAATTCAAGAAATGCCAGTGGATTGATGCTGCAGGGGAATCAGAGTGTCTCCCTATAAAGATTGAGAACTCTTTCAACTTTGGGATCTTACAGCAATAGTCTTGCTAGTGTTGCCTACATGGTCAATAGACGTGGATTTGGAAGTATACCATTAGGTGATGGAGGGGGTTTGATCTGGCTGTAATCCGCAACAAAGAAATTCACAATCCAATCCCGATGGGCTGCAGTTCACTAGCAGGATGTTCCAATCCAAGTTAATGACCTTTGGATCTGGGTTGCACGGATCAGCAGGGACTGAGGAGTCACTAAGTGTGTATTAAAAACACTATGCCAGTGGGAAATGAAAGTACATTTAGTTTTGCAGTGGAGTGTTATAGCCAAGCAGAGTCATTGCCTCAGAGAGGTCAGTTCCCCAAGACCTTGTTATTATAGCAGATGGTTACTTTCTCGTGGCGAGGGGACTTTTGAGGGCTTTGCTATCTGCTCAGCATTAAAGGTCTCCTAGACTTGTATTCAGGTCCTTTATAAGGCAGTACTTCCAGATGTAAAGTAGACTGACAATAACAGCAGGGACACAGACAGCTGTTCAAGCTTGCACCCAGACTTTGGGGATATGCAGCAAATTGCCCATTGTCTAGGAAGTCCTACAGTTCATACAGATTGGGGTCTTCACATTTCTGCTGCTTTCATTCAGTCATGGCAGTTGGGTAGAATCCTGGTGGAAATCATGGCCCTCACAGTATTTAAAGATTTGGTATCAGCTGATTATTCTAGCTGAGGATTCTTAGGCTTTCTCTCTTGCAGACAGAGTCAGATGTGGATTGCATAGGAATACCCAGGCCGAAAATGCTGTCACAAGTGTGCTGATGAGGGCTTACAATGGTGTGATAGGCTTTCTCAAGGGGCTGACGTGTGTTGTTGCTGGCCAGGCTTTCCTTCCTGCACCTTTCTGAAGAAGCTGCCTGACTACAGAAGGTTGTGTGGGCTCCTGGACAGTAAAATATGCACAAGGATAGTATGGGAGTCAGCCACTTTGTTTCCTGGCAGGCATTCGTAGATCATGTCCTGCCACACAGCCCAGTTTTTACGGTGGCCCAATCATACCTCAGATTGAATCCCCAGACGCCCAGGTAGGAGAATTAATCGCATCTATTAAATGAAGGTTTTACATTGGGGCACGACAGCCTCAGCTCTGAAGTACATATTTTCCCAGAAAGCAATAAATTTGCAGCCACCAGAAGTGCTGGTAATAGGGCCGAGGAGAATTCAGTCTCAAGAAATGATTGCAGGGGATTCTTTTTCCTGGCCCTCTGCTGAGAATCACTGGAGTTGATTAATGGGCAGCCTATTGGTTAGGGACCATCAGGAGAAGAGAGTCTGGGGCAAAACAAAAAATTGCAGGATCCGATATCTGATAGAAACAACTGTTGACTTGCGGCCTGCCATCGCTGAAATTCCTATCTACATGCCTAACAGCCTATAGTTAGCAGCCTAACAAATCCTGAACTGTATTTGTAAGTGTCTCCGGGTGTACTCCAATGATACCGAAAGCAGCATGCTGGGCTTCACAAAAACATCATATGTCGTAAAATAAAAATAAAATTCTCAGGGTACATCTAATTGCATATTTTTCCCTTGTTGAATATGCCTAGGCACTGTTTTGGGCCTCACAGCTCCTCTTTGTGAGTAGGGGCGCTGGCTCCATCGCGATGTCAGAATCGGCATCCTGGAGACATCACTGGAGGCATTAGGTTCACTCACTGAAACACCAAGGCCAGTTTCCTCTCATACACTTCATTGGACACAGATCATCATCTTTTCTCTGGCCAGGAGTTATATATCTATATCTATATCTATATCTATATATTACCTACTGGCGTTCGCCAGTAGGTAGTTATAGTTAGGATTATTTTCAATAGGAAAATCGCAACATTCTATTGGGAATAACTTTGGCGCCGGTTGAGGAATCTGCCTGAAAATTTCCTCAAATTTGCCTCGCGGCGCTCCGGTCCTTCCCTGAAAGTTTGGGGGGGGGGATTCGTCAAGCGGGGGCCGAGATAAAAGGGGGGTCCCAAAACGTGTTTTCCCCATGTTAATTTCCATAGGGAGGTCGACCTCACTTTTAGCCCGAACGGCTGAATGGATTTCCACCAAACTTGGCAAAATTGTAGGGACTGGTAGCCTGATGTGCCTTTGCTATGTCTCAAGATATGTGCTCCAGTGGATTTTGAGTAATTTAGGTTAAAAATATATATATATCTGTAAGCGCGCCCCGGTACGCGCACCGGGGCGCGAACCAGTGCGCTACGCGAGTTCGCGCGCAGAAAGCTGATTGGCTCTCGGGTGTCTGTAAACCTTCCAAACAGTCCGGTGGGGCTGCCATCTTTTGTCTCGGTAGGATCGAGACACAAGAGGTGGCAAAAACAAAGAGGGGAAATGACCAAAAGGGGGCAGGGTAGACCCCCCTGATCCCCTAGGTTTGATGTGGGGGCCATAAAAGGGGAAAACCTTTTTTCATATTTATTTTTCTATATGTTACATGTACAACAAATGTTTGTCTAGTGTGTTGTGATCCCAACCACCCTTTTCCTGATATCTTTCTTCACAGGTTTTTCTTCCAGAGTGGGGAGAAGACTACATTTTGTAAAGGGACACAAGTTTGTGTTTCCAATTATCACGGATCTAGGGTAGGGCGCGCCTTAGCGTGTGCGTACCACCCAGGTCCTTCTCTCTCTTTTTTCTATTGGTCCTGACGAAAACCCACAATCGCAAGAGGTTGAAACATGTAGACCTATGACCTAAATTTTAAATCACATAGCACACGTCGCTATTTTATTAACACTACACGTCTTGAACACCGGAGTCTACTTAATTAGACATAGGTGTCACAGTTCTTTTATTAGGATGTCCAGTCGCTCAGGAATAAAATCTTGAAGTGAGTAGATCTGGCCCCTTTTTAAATCACTTCCACCCCTTTTTTATCACTGCACATATAAACAGAGAAAAAATACCCGCTCCACTCTAATCAGGTGTCGTAGCACACCCTGTTGGCACTCGGCCTTCGGGGTGGGACCCCGAGGATGAAGCATGTCACCAACTAGGTTGGTGAGTGAGGGGTCTTCAAAAAGGACATGCTATGTCCTACGTAAAGGTTGGGCACAAGTCCTTGATTAAGCCTTAAGCTTTAGGCACAGAGACTTTCTCTGTTTTGCCTTTAGGGGGTACTCCTCCATTTGTTTTGTTATAATCTCCTATAGGGGACTAGGAGTTCCCACCTCACATTATAGTGAAATACCCTTACTCTCTCTTAGTGTTTTACTACATGTCCCTCATCTCTGCCATGTTTGTTACTAGGGAACCAAGTTGTGCCTGCATTAATCAAATGTGTTTGCATTGCAGACGCTGCACCTTCAACATTTGGCTCTCCAGCCCACCAAAGACATTAGAACCGTCATCCTCAGCAGCTATCATTTGAACACTTACCCTGTGCATTCGGCTGTGGACATTGCTGCGCTGCAACTGTGATTGGAGTCTTGGTGTGGGAGTATGCCCAGCCTGTGATGTATGAGGGTCAGGTTGGCTCTCCTCTTCTGTTTCAAAGGCAGGTAGTGATGGCACTGAGGTCCTGCGTCTTTTGGGTGCAGGTATTGGGGTTGCTTGGGCCACTTGTGTCTCCTCTCCTGACTGGGCCTGAGTCACCAGGGTGCCATGGCCTTCACCTTCATCAGACTCCTGCGCAGCTGCATTTGTGAAGTGAAACAGTGCAAGTTCAGTTGTTTTGTTGGACATGTATGTCACATTGCGCATTGTGTGGTTTGATTCATTTATTTAGTAACACACAGTGTCTGGATATTTCATTTGCATGTTGTACTTGAAAGCACCTATGCTGTTTTGAACCCTCCTTGCCATTCCTATTGGAGTTGCTGTCCGCTAGTCCCATAATGCATTTGTGTGTAGAAAGTAAAATGTGGCCTGGAGTAGGATTTGCAACACTAAACCTGATTTGACGTATGTTTTTTTATATTTATCATTGAATGGACATTTGCATGCATCTTACCTTGTGAAGTACTGGCCTATGCCGAAGTGTCTATCTCTGAGACTCCAGCTACAGCTTCAGGCTGCAGGGTTCACTCCACCATGACCTTCAGGGGTGTATTGTCTGTTTGGTTAGTGGTTCTCTGCCAGCCTTCTTGGCATCCGCAAACCTGGCAGCAACTTTTTCCTTGGCACGGCTCCGCAGGTCATACCAGCGCTTGTGCAGATCTTCGATAGAATGCTGTGTGGCCCCACTGCATTGATCCTGGATTGTATTCCAAGCCATATTTTACTTTTTTCAGGCTAAGGGACGTGGAGTGACTGCTTCCCAAAGAGATTATCATGGCTCTTTACAATGTCCTCAATGAGGCTTCAAGCTCCTTCTCGTTGAAATTCAGCTTCCTCTTGCGCTGTGCTGCCTTCTCACTTTTTCCAGAAGAAATTCTGGTATCCTTGCATAGGTTCAGTGTGAGAAAATACTTCCTTCTGCTGTGCTCCTACATTCTGCTTCCTCCTCTGTCTTCTCAGTACACAGGTGCCAGCATGGGCTGCATCACTTCCTGATTGTGAAGTCATCATTCTGCATTGAAAAAGCGTCTACTTGCGATTTGCTATTTGCGATTTGCTAAATGCTTATTTGCTTATTTTGCGATTTGGTATTTGGCAATCGCTAACAGCGATTGCGATTTTTACCGATTTGCAAAAATTAACATTTGTGATTACCAAATAGCGCTCCCTTAAAAATCGCTATTTGGTAATAGCAAAATTGAACTTTGATGCATGTGGCAGCAGATCTTTAAACACCTCAAAAGTAATAACGCTATTCTCCATGGGTTTTCATTTCAGGCAGAGTCAGACAACACAGGTGTCACATCAGCACAGAATCCTTTGGGCTGACTAAACTGGGGCAGAGAAAAGGGTTGAGGCCATCAGTCACAGCAATTCTACTCAACCTCCTCATTGTCTTATCCAGCAAAACCTAGGAAACTCCTTTAGCTTGTCCTTGAAAGAGCATATGGTTCCTATGGAATGCTAGATTTCCCTCTTTCTACCAGCCTTGAAGGGTTTAACATCAAAAAAAGGGGTCCTTCAACTGGTAGGCAGGGGGTATTTCCTACCCTTCTAAAGGACCTACCCCACATCACCCCCAACAATCCTCCCTGTTGCAAGAACATCTGTGCATTCTGCAACAAGAAGTGGCAGCCCTACTGCAGAAGAGATCAATTAAGTTGGTTCGAGAGCAGTAAATTGGGCAGGGGTGCTACTCTAAGTGCTTCTTGGTTCGCAAGCTGGTAGGTGGTCTTCATCCAAAGATTTACCTCAGGCTCCAGACCTTGTTGTTTCGAAAGGATAAGCTCAAGGTGTTATCTCTGGCTTAGGTCTTATTTGCGCCGGAAGTTGAAAACTAGATAGTGTCCTTCGCCTTGCAGTATGCATAATTTCGCATACCTATCCTGTAGGCCCACAGGAAGTATTTGCTTTTATGGTAGGGTTAACTAACTGGTAGGTCTATTACTTCAGTTCGGGATGACATAAGCACCTTGAGTCTTCACAGACGTGATGGCAGTGGTTGTGACTGTTCTTAGGAGTTTTGGGAATTGCTATATTCTCATACCTGGATGCGTGGCTGCTCAAATTTGGGTCATTGCAGACGTTGTTGTACCAGACAACAGCATCCCTGCTGTTATAGTTGGACAAATCTAACCTGGAGCCTGCTCAGTGCCTCCTGTTCATAGGGGCGATACTCGATTCAACATCTCTCTCAGCATTTCCTCCGACGATCTGGGACATTTAGGTTATGATTCACATTATTAGGAGGGGTCTCGGATTCAAGTCTTGATAGTTCTACACTTGCTTGGTCTGTTGGCTTTCTGCATTTTCCTGTTATAGTTCGGCAAGTCTCAACTGGAGCCCGCTCAGCGCTTCCTGTTCATAGGGGCAAAACTAGATTCAACATCTCTCTGAGTATTCCCTCCTCATCAGAAGATGTGGAACATTTAGGTTATAATTTACATGATTTGGAGGGGTTTCTGATTCCAGTCCTGATAGTTATGCACATGCTTGGTCTGTTGGCCTACTGCATATTCCTGTTCATGAGTGCTCTCCAGTAGTGCCTCCAGGGGCAGTGATTCTAGCATGGGAGAGACGGGTTCAACACCATACTTGTTTTCTGAAACCCTGCAGCAGACCGAGATTGGTGGTCAATGGGGGAGCACCTTTCTCAAGTGATGTTCTTCTGTCTTCTACCAGGCATTGCCACTGTGGGGGTGATTGCATCAACTATCAGGTAGAGTGCCCGCTGGGGGGAACTGGAGATCAGAGTGGGCGTTGCACATCTAACTGCTTGAACTGAGGGTGATTCGGCTAATGCTCAAAGCCTTCCTCCATTCCTTTCATGGTCAGTCTGTTCGGATCTTAATAGACAATACAACTGCGCTGAGGGATGTAAAAAAGACAGAGAAGTACAGTCTTACCTTATTTGTTGATAAGGGCTGAGGCTCTGTGCCAGGGAACACCAGCATGGGATATGTCTTGTCTCAAACCATATGTCTGGCTCTGTGAACAGAACCTGAGTTGGTGTCATCTTGCCGACCACAAGTGGCATCTTAACCTGAGATGATTCAACACATCTTTGCCCTGCAAGGTACCCGTTAGGTGGACCTTAATGCCACACATACAAATGCGCATTGATCAATGTCTATGCCCTCCAGTATCTATTGCAGGGAGCCACAGGGGACATGTTTAATTTTAAGTGGAGTTTTCTACGTCTGTACTTGTTTCCTCCCAAACCCTTGATTCCATGAGTCCTAGGTGTTAGAGCACCACTGATCTCCACAGGAGCAGAATCAGGCGAAAGCTTCCAATGGCTCCCTCTCGTTACCACCTGTCAACACTGAACAGGTCATACGAACAAGGGAGAAGGGGAATGGGATTGAAAGAAGAGACACTCCTGATTGTTCTTTGGCAGTACTTAACGCCCTTAGTATTAGGGATACTCCTTCAAAGTCTTCTCTCTGCTCTCATGGTGATATCTGTTCATCGTGAGGGAATACCTAATGCACACATACAAATAGAATATACTAAATACTAACAGTATTCTAATTGAACATCACTCATACTATACATTAATATTGCACTATATGCTCCTTAATCAGGAGAATTTTGCTTCTTTTCACTCAGTATAGTTCAATATAGTTTTAACGGTTCATTCACTTTTAGAAGTTTTGCAAAATGACTTTTACACATTTTGTAACAGAAGTCTTTTGAAAGGATACATAGATTTTTCCTAATCACCAACAATATCTACATAAATATTCTTTAGACGTGCCTTTGAAGTCCTTACCGCACCGATGGCTTCTGAGGTTCAGTGCCCACAAAAAGGAATGGAGGAAGGAGAAGGTAAGAAAGGATGACCCGCGAGAGGGAAAGGAACAACGAAGGATAGACCCTTACAAACCGGCGGTATTATTAAGAGAAGGAAACTCCTTGCCGATTCGTTGCTTCAAGAAGTGTACTGGAAGTTCTTAAGTTTCAATTAACCTGCGTGGAGCCAGAACACTTCTATGGCCGGGCCTGCATCTTGCTAAGACGCTAGTTTCTTACGTGTGACCCAGAAACAAGATTTGTATTTATTGAACTTACGTCTTGCTGAGACACTTCTCTCTTAATGAGATGCTTGTAACAGGGTTGCGTCTTGCTCAAACACTAGTCTCTAATAAGAGACCTGGAGACTAAGGTCGTACTGATCAAACTTGTGTTGTGTCAGAATACTTCTCTTCAAGACGAGCTGGAAGCGGACTCACGCTGACAGAGTCTGTATTGCCACTGCTTGCTCATAACCCTCGCACTGTGCCCCAGCCCCCACCAGCGTCTGTACACGCATGCATAGGACCTACCCCGGTCCCTTAAATGAACAAGCCAACACCTGCTTTAGTTCTCTAGTGGTCAGTGTTGGCCGCAGTTTTATTGCAATACATGCAAAATACTGTTTGTCATACATCATATGTAGTTCTTGCCATAAAATATTATTTAGTAATTTGTCATACATGGTCATAAATCATCAGTCCGTGTTTGCTGATCCCATCTGACGTCCGTTCCCTTTGGACTGGCAGTTCGTTCGTTAGTTCTTTTGGGTTGCCTCAGTGCTTGCTTTGCGCGGGTGTAGCTTCCTTCCCGGAGTAAGGACCATACTCGCCACCTTGTTGGTTTCTGTTTTGCCCTGCCAACCGGCGGGGGCTGGCCAGCGAGTGCCATCTCTGTTTGCTACCCCCTTTCTCGTGGGTTGGCCCCTCACCCTGCCGTTCGGCATCCCAGTGTGAGGGTGCCCATTCTTACACACCGCCCGACGGTGTGCCTCCGTAGCAACCATTATTTTCCTTATTCTCCGCCACGCCGCTAGGGAGGCTTACGTCTTCTTGCGGCTCCCCCCTACTGTCCGAAGATGCTCTCCTCACTTTTTGTCTTCGTTTTCTTTTTTTTTCTTTTTTTTTTTACTTGCACCCCACCAGTGCCATTGCGCCCCATAGGTTGCTCCAGAACACTTCCATCCCCTCTTCCGAGAGATGTACTCCATCGCCCGCATAGAGCTCCGGGCGGCCTGGGTGGATGAGTCAATGCCTCACGCTCTCCATCCCGTTGACTCTGCAGAACTTGCTTGTGGCTATGTTTAGTTTCCTCCTGGAGTTCTCTACCGCTCTCCTGGACTCAGACCAGCGCCATTCCCGTCTGCTGATGAGCTCCGACCAAATGACAGCCGTGTTCCGGAATGCTCTGGCCACTTCCGTGAGGTCCCTCTGGATGTCATGGATGAGCGCTTTCCTTCTCCTTCTCACCAGGTCGTTCCCCCCCATGTGGATGATCAAGACGTCGGGGGGCCGGGGCATGTCTGATTGCGCTTTCTTCAGCGCCGCTATCAGCTGGTCCCTTTTCATCCCAGGATTGCCCAGCCAACGGATGCACGTTTCCATTGGCCTTCCTTTCCGCTTGCAGCCTTGCTGCTGCCACCATACCTGCATCCTGGACACAAAAGAGTGGCCCACCACCAGCACCAGTCGCGGTCTATTCCCTGCCGATTTAATGGTCATAATGGTCAATTCTGTGCCGTTGGGGCCGCCCTGGAGCGAAGCTGACTGTCTACTGTAGGTGGGGCCTCACGTATACTTTGAATGCGCGGGACCGCCATCTCCCTATGGCTTTTATTCCCGCCTATGCCATCCCGTGTTGAGCTGCAGACGTGACAGCTCCGATCCTAAATGAGTGTGACCCAAAGGAGGCCGGGGGGAGGCCCGCCTTGCCTAGGGCCAAGCGCATCACAGTTGTGAATTGGAATTTACTGAGGTGGCTGTCGCTCTGGTGTTTGAACAGAGCCCCCCCCCCCCCCTACTGGTCTGATTAACATGAATGCCTGGAGGCAGCAGACTGCACAATATCTCGGATCCTCGATGCAATACATCCGTATGTTGTTCCCTACTCCTGCTTGATCGGTCTTGGAGCGCCGGAGCCGGATCCCCACCTGGGGCCCTCCTGGTGTTATGTCTTCGGCTTGTAGGCAGTCCGCTGCGGGTCCGCCCCTATTCGGGCCACCAGTTCGCTGATCCGGAAGGCCCCGAAGAATGCAGTGGCAAAGGCCGCTCTGAACAGGAAGAGCTCACAGGAATCTCTAGTGACACTAGCCAGGGCCTCCAACAGGAGCGCCAACTTGGAGAAATCTATGGGCCGTCTGCTGTCCCTTCTTGCGCCTTCAGCACGTCTCCAATCTTTCATGGCGCCCTTGACATAATGAGATGCCGCTGGGTCCTGCCCTGCTGCTAGCTTGGTGAAGTGTGTCACTGCTGTTAGGTGTGCCTGAGCCCAAGATCTCGATTTTTTGCTGTTATAGGCCCACAATATCGCGCCAGGATACTTTGTAGTAGCAGAGCGCGTAATAAAATGTTTTATAACATAACATAACATAACAATATGAAACTCTCCACTGCCCTGCTTGTTGCTTCCACATTTTCCAGGTTTTGAATCCCCCCTATCCGCATTACTGTGCTCACATACTTCTTGTACTTTTTGGCTGCCTCAGGGGCGAGGGCCTGGTTTACCAGCATGGTGAGGTCTACTCCCCCAGGTCCAAAAGGTGCGCCGGAAAAGGGGTCATGTCCTGCTCTGCCCCGGGCGCCAGCTGTCTGAATCTGTCCATCTGTGCTATCCACAAGGCATCCGCCATCTCGTTCTCCACCCTTGGTATGTGTCGTGCCCTCAGGTCTATGTTGCCCTCCAACTGCAATTTAACCAGGTGGCGCATTAGTGTCAGTAACTTTGGGCACCTGGCCGCCTTTTTTGTTGATAGTTTGCACCACTCCTTTGTTATCGGACCATATTGTGAGCTTCATATTGCGCAGGTCGTGCCTCCAGATAGCGAAGGCCACCACTATGGGGAATAGCTCGAGGTATGTAATGTTCCCGGTTCTGCCTGACTTGTGCCACTCGGTTGGCCATTGCCCCCTGCACCATTTGTTGCCCAGGATGGTCCCAAACCCTTGGCTGCCGGCGGAATCTGTGAACAGCGCAATCTGTTTGCACGTTACCCATCCTTCTCTCCAGATGAGCGACCCATTAAAGTTTTCTAGAAATGAGTCCCACATTTGTAGATCCTGCTTGACCCCCGCCCCCAGCCTTACATGGTGGTGTTTGTGTGTCATGCCTGATGTCAGCTGGGTCAGCCGTCTAGCGGAAACCCTGCCTGCTGGGATCACCCTTGCTGCGAAGTTAAGCTTCCCTATCAGCCCCTGGAGTTCACTGAGGGTTGCCTTGCTTTTTCCACATAGTTTTTTAATGTCCTCCCTGAACTCCTGCACTTTGACTTCCGGGAGCCTCGAGGTACCCGCTATTGAGTCCAACTCTATCCCGAGGAACGTTATGTTCGTCGTAGGGCCCACCGTTTTGTCTGCTGCTAGGGGGATGTCCAGTACCTTTGCTAAAGATTGGAATGCCGCTATTAGCCGGCCGCAATCGTCGGTCGCGGCCGGGCCAGAGAACAGGAAGTCATCCAGGTAATGGAGTTTCCCCCCTTTTGGGTGCCTGGCGTGAAGGGCCCACTCTAAGAAGGTGCTAAATGTCTCAAAATATGCGCAGGACACTGAACACCCCATGGACAAGGCCTTATCAAAATAGAGCTCCCCCTCCCATTAAAAACCCAGGAGGTGGAAACTGGTCAGGTGGACGGGCAGGAGGCGGAATGCCGATTCTATGTCTGCCTTTGCCATAAGGGCCCTGTGACCCGCTGCTCGTACTAGGTCAATGGTGTCATCCACTGTGGCGTAACCCACTGAACAAGCCTCAGGACTGATCCCGTCGTTAATGGATGACCCTTCCGGGAATGACAGGTGGTGGATTAACCTAAATTAGCCCGGCTCCTTTTTTGGGACCACCCCAAGTGGCGAGATCACTAGCTGTGACCGCATGTGGGGGGGCAAGGGGCCCTCTATCCTGCCCAGCATTTTCTCCTTCAACAATTTCTTGGAGACCACCCCAGGGTACTGGAGGGCCGATTTTAGGTTCTTGGCACTGCCTTGCGGTAGGGTGCCTCTAAACGGGATGACAAATCCTTCCTCAAAACCTTCTACTAGTATCGCTGCGTCCTCTTTGTTGTGGTATGTGTTTGCCAGTTTGCGCAATTGCCTCGTGTTAATGGGGGATGAGGCCAGGTGATATTGTTGGAAACCCTATGGACCCCGCTGCGCTCTTCTGCTGCCTCATTGCTTCTTTCCTTTCTCTTTTTTGTCTCTTGCCTGCTCGCCTTTGCGCTTGCACCCAGCTGCCGGGTGTTCTCCCCCACAACTGGAACAAATGTGTTGGAACTTGCAGGTGGACCCCCATGCGCATTCATTTGTTTCATACTTCCAGCATACGGCTGCCCCTCCCCGTGGTGGCGAGGCCTTCCATGCGCTGCGCGCTCTGCTCTCTAGGAAAGTCCTACTTTTACCCTTTTGGAAGGCGGCCCGAAAGGGCTTCTCGCTCCTCCCTGACCAGCTCCTGGTCTCCTTGGCAATCATCATCTTGTGGATGAAGCCAGACACATCCTCCTCATTCCATTCCAATTCTGGATGGGTCTGCATCTTTAAGCGGAAGCCTTTGTCATACTCTAGCCATGCATCCCCGGGGAACTGCCTTTGTGCATTATGTATGTTAGATTCTTATAGCCATAGGTCTGCCGCGCAGCGCGGGAATTTCTCGACAATTATGCAGGCCATGATCCCAAACGCGTCTAGCCAGTTATCAAAATTTCGTTCCTTCCTTTCTCGCCTCCTCTCCCTTCTATCTTCGTCTTTTTGTCACACGCTGTGAGGTCCAGCCTGTCCAACTGGATCTCCAACAATGTAAAGATGTCTATGAATTCTTTCTTCCAAATCCTCTCCTTGACTGACAGCAGTATCAAGCTTGCTAGCCCGTGGCTCTGGATGTCAATGATGCGGGACCAGGGGAGGGGTGTGCATAGGGTTCCTGTGCTAGAGGGGCGGTGGGTGAGCCGCCGACTGGGCCCCCCAGCCTGCCACTGGGGACCCTGCACCCCCTTGCCCCCCAGGCACTGGGCCTTGTGCCCCTAGGCGTGCTTGCCTAACCCACCCTGGGTCTATCAGGTGCCAAGGCAAGCCCGAACTTTCTCCTTCCCCTGGGTCGCTGTTACTCCCTTCACCCCGCATGTTATGCCCTTGCATGATAAGCGGAGTCATAGCTTTTATGCATTCCTGTACAATGGCGTTAATATGCTCACCACTTGTTGCTGCCGTCTCCATCCCCCCGGCGCTCGGTCTCGCTGTTCTTGGGTTGTCCGCAGGCGGGGGGGCTTTTCTTTTCTGCTGCGTTTTCTCAGTTGCCAAGTCTTGTAACTTGGCTGATGCTCTTCTTGGCCATTTACGCGTTGGCTCGTCTATTCCTGCTGGTGGCCGATTGCTTGGTCCCTCTCCTGCATCCAGCCCCAGGTGTGGCTGCAGCCACTCTGTTCCATGTATCTCGGAGGCCGTCCGGATCCATTTCAGCAGCTCCCCAAGCTCCCTCCTGCTGCTCATGTCGAGAGTGTTGGGAAAGCCTGAGCCTGTGCTCGCTCTTGTCCCGCTGACTTGCTGCTTGCTTCCGACGAGTGGTACTGCACTGTACCGCACTGTACTGCGCTGCTACCCCACTGCCTTCTTCTCTGCGGTCGTGGCTCCGCACGGCCTAGCTTCGAAGCAAGCTACGACCACGAGGTCCTCCGCTAGTGGCTCGGCCTGGTGCTGTAACGTTGGTGGGGCTCCCGCCGCCGAGCCTCCCGTTGACCGCTACTCCGCTGCTACTTTTTTCTGCGGTCCTGGCTCAGCACGGCAATGCTTCGGGGTAAGTGACGTCCACGCCGATGGTCTTTCATTCCCTCCCCTGGTTTGTTGAGTCGGGCAGCACTTCGCCCCGCTCTCCAGGTGATCTCCGTCGGGTTCAACGAGGTTCAAGATTCCAACGCCGTGCTGCCGCCGCCCCGGGTCCGAGATGTGTACTGGACTCGGGCGCGGCTCTTTTATGCCCCCATTTTTGCATACCCGGCTAGCTGGCCCATCTCTCCTATTGGGGGTTTGGCCCCCGCGATGCCCCCATTGGCCTGCGGGCCCGGCGCCTGCTTGGCGCAGCTAGCAGGGGGGTTCTGGCGGGGTGGCACGGACTTTCCCGCTTCAGGGAGTGCCCTGAACCGGTTTCTTTGTAAGGGGGTGGGGGGGGGGCGGCTCGCTTAAGGTGCCAGCCCTTTAAGCCCCCTGCGGGGGCGGCCTCTGCGACAACAGTTTCAGAGCAAAACGCTCAGAATGATAGTCTTCAAACATGAGCCAGGTGAACACTAAGAATACAATGCCATTCAGGATTCTTGGAAATAACTGTGACGGAGAGTATACAGGGAACTTTATTCTCCTCCGGACTTTTCTTGTTGAAGAGCGCAGAGAGGAGCTCTCGCATCTCCGATATTAGAGTTCAATCTTGCAAGCGTTCATTTACATCAAGATCAGTATTAGTTTAAGCTAAACGTGAGCCACCTTAAAATGGTCTTTTGAGCATCAAATTTAGAGATCTCTTCCAGTGGTTAGAACTGGACATTTACCCACCCTCTTATGGCTTAACTTATGACTTGCAAACAAATGATGGACAGAATGCTGAATAAATCATGCATGCACCCCCAGTCAAGAGATCTGGGTGAAATCCATCGTTCTTTTGCTCACCATGCCACCCCAGTTTAGACCCAGCCATATGCAAATCAGTCTTGACCCTGTGCCTCATGAGAACAGTCCAGACCAAATTGTCAAGCCAGGTCATCCCTGGACCGGAAACAAGCATCCCAGGATTGGTTTCTGGATATTACTCTTCATCAGCCAGGCTAGCTTGAATCCAGTCGCACAGTGAGCAAGAGACCCAAGTCTGGGCATAACCATCCCACTTAGGGTGAAGAGTGCTACACAAACAAATGATGGACGGAATGCTGAATAAATCATACATTCAACCCCAGTCAAGAGATCTGGGTTATATCCATCGTTCTTTTGTTCACCATGCCTCCCCAGTTTATACAAAGCAGTCTTGCCACTGGATTCAAGCTAGCCTGGCTTATGAAGGTCTCTAAATTGTATGCTCAAAAGAACATTTCAAGATGGCTCACATTTAGGTTAAACTCTCACGGGATTGAACTCTAATATCGGAGATGTGCAAGCTCCTCTCTGTGCACTACAACAAGAAAATTCCTGAGGAGAGTAGCGTTCCCTGTACTCTCCGTCACAGTTATTTCTCAGAATCCTGAATGGCATTGTATTCCTAGTGCTCACCTGGCTCCTGTTTGAAAAGTTTCATCCAGAGCGTTTTCCACTGAACTGTTGTGAGCAAGCTGTGGTGATACAGACTCTGTCAGTGTGAGCCCGCTTCCAGCTCATCTTGAAGAGAACATCTCTGACATGACGCGAGCTCGAGCAGTACGACCCTCATCTCCAGGTCTCTCATTAGAGACTAGTGCTTGAGCAAGACACAACCCTGTCAGCAATCCTGTTACAAGCATTGAATTGGAAGAGAAGTGTCTCTTAGATATCTGTTCCAGTGGTTAGGAACTGTACATTTACCCACCCTCTTATTCTTTGACTTATGGTTCATTTAAAAACAAAAATTGATGGACAGAATGCAGAAAAATGTGACACATTCACCCCAGTACAGAGATATGGGCCTAAATCCATTGTTTTTTTTGCTCACTATGCCACTATTCCAGTTTGAACCCAGCCCTATGCAAATCAGTCTTGACCCTGTGCCCAATGGAAACAGTCCAGCCTTAACTGCCAGGCCAGGTCCTCCCTGGACTGGAAAAAAGCATCCTAGGACTGGCTTCAGTGTTTCACCCCTCTTCAGCCAGGATAGCTTGACTCCAGTGACATGGAGAGCACTGGACCCACGTCTGGGTATACCCGTCCCACTCAGGTGACAAATGCAAAAACAACAATTGATGGACAGAATGCAGAACATTGTCATACATTCACCCCAGTACAGAGATCCGGGCCTAAATCCATTTATTATTTGCTCACCGTGCCATTCCAGTTTGAACCCAGCCATATGCAAATACGTTTTGACCCTGTGCCCAATGGAAACAGTCTAGCCAGAACTGCCAGCCCAGGCCCTCCCTGGACTAGAAACCGGTTACGGGACCCACATCTGGGCATACTCGTCCCACTCGGGGTGACAAATGCAAAAACAACAATTGATGGACAGAATGCAGAACAATGTCAAACATTCACCCCAGTACAGAGATATGAACCTAAAACCATTATTTTTTTGCCCACCTTGCCATTATAGTTTGAACTGTTGCATTGTCCAGCATTCTGTCCATCAATTGTTTCTTTTGCATATGTCGCCCTAAGTGGGAAAGGTATCCCCAGAGGTAGGTCCTGTGCTCACTACACCACTGGACTCAAACTAGCCTGGCTGATGAAGAATGATGCCCTAAAACCGGATCCAGGATGCTTGTTCCGGTCCAGGGAGGACCTGTCTTGGCAGTTCGGGCTGGACTGCTCCCATAAGGAATAGGGTCAAGACTGATTTGCATATGGCTAGGTCCAAAATGGGTTGGTGTGGTGAGCAAAAGAATGATGGATTAAACCCAGATCCTTGTGACTGGTGGGGAATGCTTGCATTGTCCAGCATGCTGTCCATCAATTGTTTCTTTTGCATATGTCGCCCTAAATGGGAAGGGTATGCCCAGACATGGGTCCCGTGCTCACTAGAACACTAGATTCAAGCTAGCCTGGCTGATGAAGGGAGATGCCCTGAAACCAGTCCCAGGATGCTTGTTTCCGGGCCAGGGAGGACCTGGCTCGGCAGTTCAGGCTGGACTGTTCCCATAAGGAACAGGGTCAAAACTGATTTGCATATGGCTGGGTCCAAACTGGGGTGGTGTGGTGAGCAAAAGAATGATGGATTAAACCCAGATACTTGTGACCGGGGATGAATGTATGCATTGTCCAGCATTCCTCTGTCAATTGTTTCTTCAACTTATGACTCAGCACACATTCTCTAGGGTGTATTAGAGCAATTGTAGCACCATTCCTGACACTGAGGAAGATCCGCCAGAACCGAGCATGTTATTGTCATTGCTCTGAACTGATTGAGAAGGGTGAGGTACATCAAACACCTGCTCCTTTCACGTTGTCTTCTGCTCTATCTTCCACTCTGAGTTAACCTCTTCTACCAAGCAGAGGAGCACGTGTTGAAGCGCAACCTCCAGAGCATCCACCTTCATGCCTGGAGATTGATTGTTTAGGTACTTTCCAGCTCCCACTGGAAGTGGTCAGTGAGATAATTTCTGTTCATCACCTTTGTAAAACATGTGTTGCTTGATGTGCAGAGAGCAGGTTGTAGATCATTTAAAAACATGTCTGTTTGTTTTGTGCTTTGGCCCAGCTAACAGGAGTGTGCATGGGGCACTGTAAAGCGTTACCTACTGCACTGTTCCGCCTTCCATTTCCTCCCAGATCAGCCATTGTTGTTTAAATCACCAATAATGCCCACATTTTTTAAAGAGTTGGTTCATCTTTTTCCTCCCATACCTTTTGCTATGCCTCAGAGTCTATTTAAGCCTCTGTGCAGCTGTCAGTTATGGCTTTTAACTTTCAAAACAGTTTTTGTAATAGCAGTTACTTTGGAAAGAAGTGTCAGCACCGCGTTACAAGCCCTGAGTGTACACCCACCATTCTGAGGCTTCCTCAGGGACACACAACTCCTTCTGACAAGAGCGTCTTTTCTTCCCAACGTGGTTTGTATGTATGTATTGGGATGTACACAGCACAAAACTAGCTGAAAATCAACTATATGATGTACATTATGTTTATTCGAACGGGATGCATTCTATAAGATTGTGTAGTTCGAGTGGGGATTACATAAATACATTTTACACACATTTTAGACAGATGAATATTAAGTGATTTGCCCAGAATCACATGATGATGAGTCTAACCCTAAGAGCTGGATTCACACCTAGATCTTCAGGTTCCAAAGGCTGTAGCTAAAGCTACTAGGCCACATCTCCTCCCACTCTTGTCCCATTACCATCTGCAGCAAGCCATTATCTTACCACTTATTATTATCCACCATAACCCACCAAGGATTAGGAGAGACTGCATTAACTTGATCCTAGATGTGCTACCAGCTCTTTCATCGACAATATCAAAAATTTCATACAGGATTATCAGCTTTTTGTAGGGTACAATGGCAGGGCCATACAGAAGAGCATGTGTTCTCATGGGATAATTATTTGCATCAAAATATCTTGTAGGGCCATGAGATGTTCAAGCTCATTCTACTGGATGAAAACTTCCACCTCTGCCCTGGCCAAGGATGTTCCTCTTACTGAAATTTTTCAAGCAGCAATTTGGGCTTTCCTTCAAAAGTTTGCCAAGCAGTATTGCCTGGCTTCTGAGGTGAGAAGGGATGGTCTTTTCGCACCGTTCAATGCTTCAAACGTTCCTTGCTTAACATCTTTCATACTCTCCGACTAGGAAGTAACTGCTTTGGAATCTATTCAACAGGCGACGAATCTGCTAGTAGTATCCATTATAAGAAAAAGTTACTTCCCTTTGGTAACAATCTTTCTTTCGGATAATCTGTCTGCCTGCAGATTCCCAGTGACACAACCCTCCTCTCTGCTCTGAAGTATGGTCAGGTTTGAGTATTAAGGATCCAAGTTTGATTTTCATTGCACTATGTGGTGTCAATGTCGTTTCTCATTTCAGCTTCAAAAGGCCTTAAAAACGGATGGGGAGCTGACCTCTTTGCACCTGGGTGGACGCTTTTTTGCTCAAGTAATGTCACCAGGATGCATTGAGGGGGAACCTTTACCTCTATTGGCACAGAGGAGCTATGCTAACAATTTCAGATCCAGGCTAGCGCTTGCGGATATTCAACAGGTGAAAGATTTTTATTGAAGGTAAGTAACTTTTTCAACAATAAATTTTACTAGAGGCAGTGCTGTTGCATTGTATGGGAGCAGCCCTAAGGCAGGCATCACGAACAGCAATGGGAAAGTACACATTTATTTGCTATTGGCATAAGCAAATAACTTTTTGTGTCAACATGTTAACGTTACCAACACAGAGCAGTGAAACATGTTTGCAAGTAAAACATGCCAAAAGGGTGCAATGAAATTTGAAACAAAAGGAGGTAGTTTAGTGTGATTCTAAAGCTGCCCGTGTCCATACCTGTACTTCTAGACTTTGCTTCTGTCCTGTTAGCTGTGAGAGCAGCAGGGCTAGGGCAGAAATCAGCAAATATATGCATGCAATTTCTGTCCCCCCAAAGCCATTTTGATTGCTGGCTTTACAACAGCATTTTATGTATCAAGAAGCTTGATTGCGACAGTGTACCAAACCCCTTCCATATACCAAAACACTGATTCACCCTCAAACACGTCTGTCTGATGGAAAATAAAGGGAACGCGCGTACCGCAGCTCCATGCAGTTCCAGCGTGTTTATTTTTGCCAAATGCTGCAGAACTCCCCAACGTGTTTCAGAGCAACCAGCTCCTTGGTTACAGGCCAGTTTACTCTCGCTCCCTCTTTCTTTTTAATACACCATGTGATACATGAACAATCAATGATGTACTCTCCTGTGACGCCTGGATATAGTGAAGCGTGTCGACCATTTTAACCTGCCTTTTTACCTCATCGGTTATAGCGTGCCAATATAAATATTTAGACGCAGATGTATCAAGCCTTTTGCGACTCGCAAAGGCCAAAATTCGCAGAATTTCGGCCTTTGCGAAACGTAAACTGCCTTTTTGCATGTTTTGGAATGTATTAAAAAATCGCAATTTAAGGAATCGCAAAAAACTTGCGATTCCTTATTTTGCCATAGCATTTAAGGAATCACAATTTTTGCGATTCCTTAAATGCTATGTATGTAGCAATTTCAATTTGCGAATTTTGGTTAAGAAATCGCAAATTACCATCAACTTGTTGTTGATGGTAATTTGCGAAGTCTTTTAAAAAAGCACAATTTGTCATTTGTTAAGGTGGCATGTGACGCACACATATGCCCATAGGGCATATATGTGCGCCATATGCACACACGTGTACATTTCAGGGGTGCAGCAGGGTGTCTTTGAACCCTTGAAATAATTCTCAAATTGCAATTAGCAAATTGCGAATTCGCAATTTGAGAATTACTTCACAATCATACCTATCGGCCTCTTGGCCCATAGGAATGCATGGAAAATTATTCCTTATTTGCGAATTCGCAAAATGCGAATTCACAAATAAAGAATATTAAGGAATCGCTAAAAAATAGCGTTTTTTTACATACATTCCATTTTGCGAATTCTAAATAGCGATTCGCAAAAAAACGCTATTTAGGATTCGCAAAATGGAATCTTGATACATCTGCCCCTTAGCCTTTTGTACTATTGCTATCGATTGCAAATCCTTAACAAGTTCTAAAGTGATATCTTAACATACACTTGGGTAAATACATTGCTTTTCAAAGGACTTTCCTGTGTACATCACACAATTGCGTATCAGAGTTCATCAAATAAGCCTTATCAGTCCACCCCCTGTATTGGAGCAGATGATGCTCTGTCCCCAGAGTTCTTTCAGACCAGTTGAGCCCTAGTGTGCAAATGTATGGGCCACTTTGTTGTCACCAGATTTACAACATAAAAAGGAAAGGTGTGTGAGGGGGAGGGGGTGGGTTGTGCTCTGTAGTCTCCCATTATAAACGCCTCCATAGTCTATAGCTTTGTTCGATCTTGAATAACAAATTATGCCCAAGTGGGCTACGGCACTGGATGTCTGCATTCCCACATTTTTAATATCCTGGAAACATAAAAAGGCAAACGGAAACATAAGATCGGTATAATAACATTATTTGTGAATTAATATAATGCATTTCTTTCACACCCTTTGCCCCTACAAAAACCACAACATACACCACACATATTAATAACACGTGTAATTAATTACACAATTTACATAATTATCAATTAAATAATTAATATAATTAAAATTCAATTATTAAATAATTATAATCAGATTACTTCCCACCCTATACCCCTACAAACCCCACAACCCACACCTAAAACTTAATGTAATTGTAAAAATGAATCACTCAATGATCACAATTAATTAGCAGTTAAATCATTCATATTAATAAATAATTAATTATTATTAATTTTCTTCTCACCCTGTGCCCCTTTAAACCCCACAACCTGCTACAGCACTAAAAATACAAATAAACTATTACATTAAATTAAAAAACAACAAAAAATTAACATATTATATTAAAAAAATATTAACCATAATTATGCAAACAATTTATAACATATACAATTAAAATATATACTAAAATGCATATAAATAATTTTAAAATGATATTATTAGCAACAATATTTTTGTAAACGATAGTTACAACATAGATATTTTTAACATCAATATTAACAACATACATATTTTCAACATCAATATTTCTTACTTTAAAAATGATATTGTCTACGATTTTTTTGCACACAATATTGGTGCATCACAATATTTGGCACTTGATATTTTTGCTCCTCGATAATTTTTGGGCGATATTTTGTCTGAATACCAGCCAATCCACCACATTGCCACAGAAGAAGGAGCCATTAGACACAAGGACAAAATGGGCACCAAACGCACACTCAACTGGCTCCACAAAATGGTGGTTGCCGCATGGCCAGCAAAGAGGATTAGAGAACAAAGACAAAATTATGGCATATGATAAACACACTCACTGGCTACACAAAATGGTTATCTCCTGGTGTCCAGCAAAGAAGGGGGCATGGATGGAAAACAAAAAAAAGTTGGCCTGTCATGCCTGAAGCACCTTTCCCCCAGAAAAAAACGTTATGTACCATTACAGGGAAAGGTTTGCGCAAACATATATTATTTACCAAAAATGGACTGCGCTTTATCCACCACTACTAAATCAGCAAGGCTAAAAACAAAAACTAAATACACTTTAAAAATGCCCCAACTATAAATATCCCAAGGCAACATCAATTACCCCTCAAAAACTATTAATGGTTGTAGAAAAATAAGTAAAACATAATATCAACCATGTCACTTATACAAAAACTCACAAAAAATGGTGGTAAGCACATGCAGAGCACAGTTTGTTATGGCTTTGCGCGAGAGCTAAAACTCACGCCAAACTATTGCAAAAAGCTATGTCCTGGGGGTGAGCAGCAGAGCCAGCCCTGGTGGGTGGAGGTCCCCAGGGCAATGTATGGCTCCAGGAGGGGGGCATGTAGCCTTCCATCCTTTCTTGTTTTAGGGCCTCACCCGAGGAGGTGGCAATCCTCGGGGCCTAGACCGGCCCGGTGGGTGGCCACGCGACTCCCCTCCCATTTCTAAAAGATACATTTGGCCCCTGGAAGGTGTGATCCCTGAGGCTCGGGGGATCCATGAGGCCCCCATGTGAAAAATAAAAAGCCCAGGGGAGGTGGTGGTCCCCGTGGCAGGGGGTCCCCCCATTGCCTTGGCTTGGGAGGTGACAGTCTCCGGGGCTGCAGGGGAGGCCATACAGGCCTCCCCACACTAATTTAATAAATAGCACTGGGGAGGCTGTGGGGGCAATGTAGGCCCCCACAATAGTTTACTATTGTTTGCCCATGAGAGGTGGTGATCCCAATGCGTGGGGTGCCTCAGGGGCACACCCCACATAAATAAAAAACACTGTCCCTGGGATTAGGCCCACCCGGGTGCTTCCTATAAAAGACGTGCGGAGCCAGCATGTCTTTTTTGTTTATTTTTCACAGGATCCACCCACTAATTTGCTGCAAACTTTTATGTTAAAAAATGCTTTAACCCCCGGCGGTGTCCCTGTAGGACCCTCCCCTACCATATCTGAGGGGTCTGGATATGCCTACCCTGCCCCCTTTTTTCTCTTTTAAAAAAATTGTTTCGTACTCGGCTTGAAGCAAAGTCCCCAGATGTCTGCCAACACATCCTGTTGAAGTGTTGGCAACCAATCCTATTTCAGGACGGGGACTGTGGATCTGCGATTCCACTGCACGGATCCGCAGTACCCAGATATCAATATTTTTTAAACTTAAATATCACTAAAAATACTGAATGAATGTACACTAAATCACAAAAAGCAAACTTTCTGGATCAACATCTAGCTTTCTGCCAAATTTTGTGTAACTCCAGTCAGTGGTTCGGGCTGTAGTCGTGTTCAAAATACTTATGGGAAGATGCATGAGGAAAATGTGCTTTGTGACCCCCCCCCTCTTCTTTTTGTCCCAGATCACCCCAAAAATTTCCACACAGCAGCTGAACCGACTAAAGCAAAAGTTTTTAAAATGTTGTGGTGATTCATAACGCGTTTCCAAAGTTATTGGCAAAACAAAAAATGCTCTTCCAATGGAAACTAGGTCCAAACTATGTAAATTTATATATATTATTTGTTGACAATAATCAGAACATAGCTATGCACACACAGTGGACAAAGCAGTGACTGTAAGACTGACACAATTACCAATACTCACGCAATGCACAGTTCACATTACATGTGGATTCATGAACGTACACCACATGGAAGGTCTCATAATTGTAAAAAACATACTGCATTATGTTACAATAAACAAATTGTTTTGGGATGGCAATGGGACCTTCATGGTGCACACTCCTATCCCATGACCTTCGTCTACAAATGCAGGTATCTGCTCTCACTGTGCCTGTACTTTTTTAATATACCCTCACAGCAGACCTGTGTGTATGAAGGCCTAGGTATGCTTTGTGAAAAACATCTGATTATGCACCTGCTCAGGACCGGGATGTCCACTACAAGTGGGTCCTCAAGTAGATGCTAAAAAATATTCTCTCTATCACTGGGTTATGTGTGTTACAGGCTGGTGTCAGCACATCTTGTTTTGTAGTGATCTGAGAGTGGCCAAGACTGATTACCAGCATCAATGTTTTGTCAGCCTGCTGGCTGACTTAGTTACATTTGTTCTGGTATTGATTAACCCCGAATTCTATTGCAAAGTCATGAGGACCTGTATGTCAAACTGTCTGATGTTGGTGATGGAATCACTCAGTGTATGCTAGCAAGAACCAATCAGATTGTCGCAGGTCTATGATTTAGAAGGTGAGGGAGCTTAAACAATTGCTGGAAGTGTATTGTTAACAATCATGAAGCTGCAGGGAGGAAATCTGTATTCTGAACTGGGTAAAAAGAAGATTGTATCTTCCTTAGAAATTAATGGAATTTTTAAAAGTTGAGGTGGATAGTCATTTTTCCAGTGGCATTGCTACTGCTGGCTTCACTTTGGGTAAGCTTACTCCCAGCCCGTACAGAGCGTTGTCTGTCTGATGAAGAACATTAGACTGCTGATGACCCCATTTAGGGCCCGATTATGACATTTGGTGGTGTGGGGGCAGGTAGTCTGCCACCACCGCACCTCTGCACCGCCTGGAATTGTTGCCGCTGGCCTGCCATATTACAAGTTTTTTGTAGTCTGGTGGCAGGCGGCGTGGTGGTTCCCCCTGTGGTGCCTTTGTAAACAGCACTGCAATGGGAACGCGACACAAGAGTCCTGCACGGCATGGACTGTAACATCTATGCTGTGCAGGAACTGGTGTGCATGCACACAGCGGGCACATGTTGACCCCCCCTGTGTTGATACACAGGCCACAGAAGGACAAGGGGCCTACTTTGTTTTGTCTACGCCAAGGGTTTTTATGATGGCGGAACCACCACGAGAACTCTGTGGAGAGGAAACTCTGAATATGCTTGGTGGGACCATGGCGGTTAGCCAATTTTATTGCACCCTTTGACTGCTGAGACACCGCCAGGGAACTGTGGTTCTCTGGCGGTGGCGGTCCCAGGGTGGTCCAATCACCCAAGTCATAAAGGGGCGGTGAGACTGCCGGTGCAGCGGTGGCTGGACTGCTATCACTGCACCACCACGAGTCTGACGATCCTCAGACCTCCAGATGCGTAATTAGGCCCTTAGAGTCAACAGTATGATGAAAAGTATTTTCTGTTCTTCAATGTTAGGATAAACTTGGCAGTCATGGACCAAAGAAAGGAGAATGCCAACACCACACTAGGAGAAAGGTTGGACAGTGTTCCTTGAGAATTTGTTTCTGAACAACATCAAAGACAAGTTCCTCTGAAGGCACTACAAGTTTAGTAGATGTCTGCTGTCTCTTAGGCAGCTGGTCATCAAACATTTACTATTTTAATGCAAATTAAATAAGGACCTACTTTAGGGTTTGGTGTGATGGATACTTTGTCCCAAACATCATGGATATCCTGTATTCATGATTACAAGTGCAATAAACTTTAATGTACATGTAAAAAAGCAGACTGAAGATCAGCAAGAATATCCTGACACCCAAACTCTAAATAAGGTCCAATTATATATGACCATTCTTATTAAATAGGATGAGTGGTTTGATGTCCTTTCTTTGAGAGACACTCAACTGAATATTTGCGACAGTGATGACAGTCTGGCAAACTCTAAAGACAGTGGGTGACTCTTTTTTTCAAACCTGTGTGCCAAGCTAAGGGCCTGATTTAGTGCTTTGTGGATGGGTTATTCTGACACAAACATGGCGGAAATCCCGTCCACCATAGTACTAGAGCTCTATTTTCTATGGCACGTGCAATTTGGTGGGCAGGGTATTCATCACATATGTGATGGTTTAAACGTACACAAAACTGTAAATCAAACACTTAAAATGTGGCACATAAAGTACAATCTGCTTTTAATACTGCAGACGTGACATCTGCCACTTTTGGGTCAGAGTATCAAATCCAAAAATGTTAAAATATCCTAATAATATATAAAATATTTTATGAAGTATCATTTTTGCCCTACCCCACTCCCTGCTGGGCCATCTAGCTAGTTATAGTTGGTCAGGCCCCCCACTTGCCAGGATATCTAGCCCTTCTGGTGTGAAGTTGGGATCCTGTTACCTGTCCCTTCAGCCATGATGGGTTCCAGCAGAGGAACATGAGCAGCAGTAGCAGGTAAGTGACCTCATTGGCTGGAAAATGTGTATTTGAATGTGAAGGATTTTTAATCAATGGACTCTTACAAGGTAATAATAGATTCCATCAATTAGGTTCCAGTTTATCCAAGGAGAGTCCTTGGCCACTGTAAAGGATAGGCACCACACTGTCTTACTAACCTGTCTTTCATGATGGATACGACGGGCACCAGTCATGCTTGGTCTGCCTTGAAAAACATAATTCAAGTTTATAAAAAATATAAAAATAATGTGGAAATGACTAAAAGTTGCAGAAACTGAATTCAAGTTTATAAAAAATATAAAAATAATGTGGAAATCACACACTTAAAACGTTTTTTTTCATAATATTTTAAAACTTATGTTTTTGAAAAAAGTGTGTATTTTTAAAACAAGTTAAAATAAATATGATATACTTTCGATACAAATATTCGCTATTTGAGAGAGCCTTAACTCAAACCACCAAAGTAATGTTGACTGTAATAAATTGCATTTATGTGTTCTAATCACATCTCAACTAGAACTCAAATTGAATGCAAGTCACAGGTCAATAGTGTATTACATCTATGATTTATCGATGTTTCTTCAACATATTGTTCTACCATGTGAATAGCATTATCACCAAGTATTTGCACTTCTGTCATCCAAACATGTCCATCAATCACCATAGGCAAGATTGAGAAGGACCCGGCAACTTAACGAACATATGAACTGACCAAGTCCGGATCTACAGACCATGCAGGAAAGACACACCATTAAGAAGTACAGGCTTAACTGTAACATAATAGAGACATTGGATCATCAATTTCAACCCAAATTGTTGCTGAATATCAGAATTCAGATTGTCATTCCACCTATTGTGAAAATCATGGCACTGTTACATTTCTGTGCAACTGGTTCATTTCAGAATACAGTGGGAGACTCAAATGGGATATCTGAGCCAACAATTTTCAGCTGTCTTGAAACCAGGTGCTGAATGTTATGTGCAGATGTATACATGAGTACATCCAATTTCCTACGAATATTGCAACAGTGAACAACATGAAGGCCATGTTTTATGGACTATTAGGCATATCACATGTGGTAGCTGACAAATTTGGTACTCATATTGTATTAAAGCCGCTTTATTGGTACCAAGTGTACCGCTATCAGAAGCATTTCAGCTCCATCATGTAAGTGATTGGCATTGCTGACGTCTGCATCCCCAGTGTCTGTGAAAGATGACTTGATGGTACTACACAACAGCAGTGTCTCACAGCAAATTGCAGCCCATGTCCGACGGAGGGCCTGGCTTGCTGATAAGTGTCACCCATCATGTTTCAGATATGATACCTCTTATGCAGAGGGCAGCCATACATCAGAAGGCTAAACTTAGTGTTTGTGTTCATGTTTTTCAGGTGACTCAGGTTGTCTTAGTCGTACCTGGCTATTGACATCTCTGAAGAACCCAACAACACGAGGGAAGAAGTGTGTTTTAATGAGCGCATGTGCAAATGAGGGGTCCTGGAAGCAACCTTTTGGGCTCTTGAAGGCCAGGATCAGCCTGGACAAGACCGGATGGTTCCTCCTCTACTTCTGGGAAGGTCTGCAAGATTGTGGTGCTCTGCTGTATGGTTCACAACATATTTTTTGCGGAGGAACATACTTTTTATTCCAAATGATGATTATTATTGCCAACCAAACAGTAAGCTTGGAGACATAGATCAGAAAGATTACAGTGTTGAGGAAGAAGGAGCTGACTTCAGGCTCAAACTCTTTGAAAACGTCTTTGCCTGATTGTAAAAGACTCTAATGAAAGTGCCATTTGATGGTCAGTGATTTGAGCATATCATCTTTGTTAATGAAAACCAATGAGATAATTGTTTCATTTTATTAGGTTTGTTGTGTGTTAAAGGGTACTGGTGAGATGTTGCATGGGAGAGAATAATGACACTCATTTTGTTGATAGTACAAATTGCATAATGGCCATGCTTAATGGCCAGTTTCAGTATTCATTTCTTGAGGAGACTTTTAAAAAACGTGTCTACAGTCAAAACCTTTAAGTGTAACGTTTGTCTAATACTCATGATTGTATTATCCTATTCCTTCCTAGATCATGCCATCCAGTCAACTGATGGGGCACTAACAATCCATTGGACAATTCTATGGACTATTTCACAGATACTGACTTTGGAGAGATCTGCGATGAAAGTTTGCCAGCCTATTGGTGGAATGGTGATGCAACTGTTTGCGGGACTCTTCATCTTAGTTATGGAGTGATGCCAATGTACATCAATAAGTGAACCACAAAAGTCCTTCTTACTAAACATTAGGTAAGTGAAAAGTGAAGTACTGTACTGAAAGAGTAATGGATGTAGGGATAATCCTTTTTAAATGAACAAAAAGCTCTCACTCCTCCTCGGGTAGCATGCGTCATAATTGGGCCTCTCCTTGCATCAGCATAGTGAATGCTGTTGTGAGCTACTACCCTCTAGGACGGGAGTTCTTCCGTGTTGGGTTGCTTCAAGACTGATTTGCCTATGGCTAAGTCTAATCTGTGGTAGACTTGGATGCGGCTCAGAGTAATTATTAAAGGCTGAGATTATTTCAAGCATCCCACCCATTGTTTTTTGTTTACTTGAGTGTGACGTCGTATGTCCCATCCTGACTGCGCCACTGGAACCATGGTGCACCCGATTAAAGAGTCCCAACTAGGGTTAAAATGGTCTTGAGTTCCTTGTGTTCTGGTTCAGAAAGGACCTGGCTTGGCAGTTTGGGCTAGACTGTTCTTATTGGAGCACAGTAAAGGCCGATTTGCATATGACTGGGTCTAATATAAAGTGGTGTGGTGTCAAAAAAATGATGGAGTGAGATGCAGCATCAAGTAATTACCAGTGGCCGAGATTAATTAAAGCATCCCACCCATCCCATTTTTCTGTACTACAATGTGATGCCATGAGTGTGATGGTATTGCCAGATATGGGTTCCATTTTAACTGTGCCACTGGAAGCAAGCTGTGCCTGACTGAAGAGCCCCAACTTGGGTAAAACTGGTCTCTGTCTGCTTGTGTTCCAGTTCAAAGAGGACCTGACTTGGCAGATCAGGCAACTGTTTTTACTGGCGCAGGATCAAGGCTGATTTACATATGCCTCAGTTTAATCTGAGATGGTTTGGTAGGCAAAAAACAATGGACTGGGATGTGGCCTATAGTAATTATCTGTGGCTGAGATTAATTCAACTTGCATAACTTGCATAATTTTTTGTACTACTTCGCTGCAGACAATATGAGGTCAGGCAAATGTATTGGTGAGGACACCCACTTGGCCTCCCAAAGTATTTTGAGGAACAATTGCCTATGATATATAAGATTTTAGATCTTTACAATAGGTGGATTGAAATTATTGCATTCACGGGGGACTTCATATTAAAAATTGAAAAGGAGTCATGAAATGAAGAAATTATTATCTTTAATTCCTAGTGTTGTGTATTTTCTGCATCATCTGCATCTACATGAGTGTAAGTACACGTTGTGATTTCTTTCTCCTTTTTCGGGTTTTTGGATGTCCAGCGCATTTAAATTATAGTATTGTTTGGACCCACAACTTGGAGACATATATTAGTTTGACCATTACTTTTTGTGATCCTAAAATATTTATTTTGTGTCTGGGTATGTTGATTGTAAATGGCATTAGCAGTGATGTGAAGTGTATATGGGTTGTGATAAAAATAATTTTATTAAAGTGGATTCCAAGAAGGAGTTACACAGACACATCAATTGAATTGCAATTGTTAATATTTACAAAGTATCAAGAATAAATTGTGCACATTATATTTCATGTAAGATTGTCAGAAAAGTAGTTAACATGGATGTTGGATGAAAAAGTAAAGATTGACCAACAGTTGTTTATAGACATTTTCCAGACAACAGTCTATGAGTGACTGGGAAATGTGTGAACATCAGGTGGATAAGGAGAATTGCTCAGATCTTCACATTAGGACCCCACTTTTTGCGTCTCTTGGAAATAGGTTCCTTGATGTTGTCCACAACCAGATCAGATGAACAACCCATTCTAGGGACCACTGGGGCAGCCTGAGTAGCAATGGGGTGTAATCAGTGAAAAGGTGACAAGTGCTATGAAGGGCAATAGTGCCCGGCTTCATCTAGTGATGCTAGTTGGAGATATGTCACGGACAGAGCTGACACCAGATCGGGTTTGACCATGGAAAGCAGCACCTAAATTGAATACTACTGCAGACAATGTTTTGAAGCCATCATGCACCACTCCAGAATGTAAAGTTTGCAGTCTTAGATGACACTCTGGGATATTATTCAGGGCCCTTATGAGTTGACACAGCTGATCATCCTGCAATGTGGCTCCACCCATCAAGTCTCTGCTCATGATGGTCACATTGTTACAGTCAATCTCTCTTTCAGCAGCAGGTCCTTCCCCAGCCTTTCCCAAGCCACTGTTTGACCGTGACTGGATGGCTTTAGGTTTATTTCCTTATGGCTGCACAGCAGATGTTGTGGATGTGATTGTTGCATGAGGCAGGACAAGGGTGGCCACAGATGTTGGAGGGGTGGAGCCACAGGGGGCTTGTGTGGCCACTGATGGTAATGGTGACAGGGATCTGCTGTATGTTCTGGCTGTTGTGTCCTCTGGAAAAGGTCTGGGATGCTGGGCAGCCAAATCCAGTGGGCCAGGATGTTGGTGGCAAGCGTAGTGTTGCTCCCATTGGAGACTTAAGGTGTTGTATTCTCAGGCAGAGTGGTAGATGCCATTGAGTGGGAAGAATCTGATCGTTAAGCATCACCTTGAAAAGAAGAAAACAAATGAATAATGTTGTCATTTTGTGATAATGATGGTGGTTATTATATTTGGTGCAATTGTATGCTATTCAACTTAGGCATTTTATAGATATGTGTAAAGTCAGACACCTTAGAAATTGTTTTCTTCACCCTACTGATAGAATGAGGGGTCTTCGGTTTTGTGCAAAGTGATATACCTAATCTATCTTGACTGAATTCCTGTGACTTAATGTCGCAGCTGTGATCTCTAGCTTGCTCCCTGCTACTCCTGCCATTTCCTTTGCAACTCCTGACCTCAGAGGAGGTCAATGTTTTGTTCTTTCCGAGGCCAGGGGTCAAAAAGTAAGTGCTAGGATTAGCAGGGAGCATGCTAGATGTCACAGCTACGTCCACTGACTTCTTTCAAATGACGTCCATGATGTCCTCTGTCTCCGTTTATTCTTTGTAGAAGGACATACAATCAGTGTAGTATGGTGCTAGTAGATAATATCTTACATCAAATGTGTTCTCTGTTACATTGTCATTCAAACTTTAACTGATGGCCTTGATATATTGTTTACAGCAAATACTTCCAATGCAGTTTGTTCTGATACTGTTTTTTACCATATGCATAATTTTATGCTGTTTGTTTGTAGTGTGTATTTTATGTTGTTAAGTGTGTGGCAGACTATTCCATAGATACATTTTCCATAGATGCTTTTATGGAACCAATTACTTAGCCGCATAAATTACAACAATTTTCTCGTATTCTGTGAGTTTTCTTTGATAGTGTTGGGTCGATGTAGTGTTATGAGTTGCATACCCTTCACATGATTTTTTAATGGCACTTATGTGGATTGTTAACATTTCATATAGAAACCAGCTTGATGTGTAACTCATCGTGAGATCTGTGATTTGGTTCCACGACGCAGCCTTGGGCTACTGGGCCTCAGCCTTGGAGACTAGGGCTGCTTGCCTCTTCTTTACTAGGGACTGTCCTACTATATGTTAACAACATTGAGCAGAATCCAACCCTTCCAGCAATTGGTTACAGTGTTGGCAATAGTGAGTAATCATGGGATTTGTATTTGTATTTGTATTTGTAGGTATACTTATAAAGCGCAAACCTGTCGGCCAAAGGGCATCCTGGCGCTTGCAATTCGGACAACCACACTTTACGCTGCTCAGACATTTCTAGGGAAGAGATGCGTTTTTAGCGCTTTCCTAAACGGAAGGTAGTCGCTATGGCTTCTCAGAGAGAGTGGCAGGGAGTTCCAAAGTTTGCCCGCTGCTACACTAAACGAGCGGCCACTCATCCTAACTTTCTGGAACCTCGGGACCACAAGCAGTTGTGCCGAAGAAGAGCGAAGGAGCCGCGGGGCCGAGTACCAGGCGAACATATTCTGTAAGGGCACTGGGCCCTGTTGACGTACCGCCTTAAACACCAGGCACGCCACTGTATACAGTACACGCAAATGCACCGGCAACCAGTGTAGGTCCATTAAAGCTAGAGTGGAGGAGCTGAAGTTAGGGCGAGAAAGAGCCAACTTGGCGGCCATATTCTGCACCCGTTGTAACTTCCCCAACAGATTTTTTGGGGCCTCCAGAAGTAGCGCATTGCAGTAGTCTAAACGACTCAGTATGGTCCCGCGAACTACTTCTGGCCTGGCCTGGGCAGGGAGGAGGGGCAGAACTTTACGCAGCATGCGTAGCAGCATCATGCACGAAGAGATGGTCTTATTGACGTGCATGTCAAGTTGTAAATTTGGGCCGAAGATCACCCCCAAATTGCGAGCTGACTCCGCAGCCGACACTGGCTCAGGAAAAGTGGCAGGCCAAACGTTCTCTGGGAGTGTCCACGGGATCCTGTCCATGGAGCAGTAAAGCACCTCAGTCTTTGTGCTATTAAATTGTAGGGAATTGGCCCGCAGACAATCAGCTGTGGCTGCCATACAGCAATGAAATGTCTCCAGCGGGACCGCGTTATTACCTTCCAGGGAAAAGACCAGCTGGGTGTCATCAGCGTAATTAAAAGCCGAGATACCGAAAGATTTTATGAGCTGGACCAAAGGGCGGAGGTACAGATTAAAAAGTATAGGGCTGATGGCCGAGCCCTGTGGAACCCCCTGGCCTACTTTCCGTGGCTCCGATCGAAATGGAGGAAGCGCGACGAGCTGCTGCCGGTTGCTAAGATAAGATACCAGCCAGTCTCTTGCCCCCTCTGTGACCCCGCACTCCTCAAACCTCCTAATGAGGGTCCGATGGCAGACCGTATCGAACGCGGCCGACATGTCGAGCAGCACCAAAAAGGCTGCCCGACCACTGTCGACACGCGAACGGAGATTGTCCAATACGGTTACCAGTGCGGATTCCGTCCCATGCCCGGGACGGAAGCCAAACTGTGTCTCATCGAACCATCCGATTTCTTCCAGGAAGCCTGACAGGGAGCGGGTCACCCATTTTTCCACGATCTTAATAGGAAAAGGGAGCAAAGAGATAGGCCTGTAATTGGAAAGACAGGCAGGGTCCAGCATTGGTTTCTTCAGCAGTGGTGACACGACTGCCAGCTTCCAGCATTCGGGAACAATTGCCAACTCCAGAGACTGGAGGCAGATGGAATACAAAGGCTGGAAAAGTTCCGCCTGAAAGGCCTTCCAGAATTTGGGTGGCAATGGATCGAGCGGAGAGCCCGATGACACTGTGTGTGCCATGCTGCAAAATTCCTCAAAGGAGGGACTGGGAAAAAATCTTAGTTGGGGTGGACTGGAAGGAGTATCCGGAGCTCCCAAACTAAGGACTGGATCACTCGGCTGGGGTCGACTGGGTGACCGGTCCGGAGCTCCCAAACCGGGGCCAGAGACAGCCGGCCGGGGTCGACTGGACGGGCTAACCGGAGCTTCCAAGCCGAGAGCAGGAGGGATTGGGTTTTTTAAGTCATCCAAGATCTTAGCGGTCTTCTCCTCGAAGGCACCTGCCAGGGAGTCACACAGAGCCTGCGACGCAAGGACCGTATTGGCCATGCACGCAGGATGGGTCAGTTCCCTGAAAATTTTAAACAAGGCTTGGGACTTATTGGGCGCAGGGTTCAGAGTGGTTTCTAGAAAGGCCGCCTTAGCCAGCTTAATCTGCGCCTTATAGCTCTGCAGTGCCAGCCTAAACGAGGCCCTCGCTGAGGACGAATACTGCTTCCTCCAAGCTCTCTCGGTGCGTTTGCAGCTCAACTTCAGCTGCCGCAGCTCTTCCGTATACCAGGGGCAGGCCCGGTTCATTCTACCTCGCGACTTGCGAAGGGGCGCAACCTTGTCTAACGTGTTAGTGATGGACCGGCTCAAGATGAGATAGCTTTCCTCCACCGAACTACTCAGGTAGAAGTTGTCTGGTAATAAGGAAGGCAGCGATGATGAGTTAAGTAGCCGGGACCAAGGTCTACCCAATTTAGCCTGTCCGGCGCCAACATCCCCCGAGGGATGATCCCCTATGCAGAGGGCGAAAACAACCAGTGAGTGGTCAGTCCAGTCTTGACATAGGATATCATTGACCACTACTAGTTGTGCGTCGGCAAAGACCAAATCCAGGGCATGACCCCCCCTATGAGTCGCTGATCGTACCAGTTGCTGAAACTGAATGTCGCCAAGAGCTTGACAGAGTGTCGTACACGCACCATCCAACGGGCCACCCTGCCACAGGTTGAAATCACCTAGGACCAACAGCTTGGAGTGGGTATTAAAGTGGTCATATATCAGGTCGACGAAGTCTGATAGGAAGGGTGCCGGGCCCGGCGGGCGATAACAAAGAACGCCCGTGAGCAATGTTCTCTCTCGATGTTTGAAAGAGAATCCCATCAGCTCAAAGCCCGAAACCTCTCTAATTTTAAGCTGGAAGAAACCCAGCGTTTCTCTATAGATGACACCAATTCCACCACCCCTATTCTTCAACCTAGGAGTGTGGATGATTTTGAAACCTGGGGGGCAGGCCATGCCCAGTTCAACCAGGCAGTCCTCCCGGGTCCAAGTTTCAGTTAAGAACAAAACATCAAGCCCCGAAGACTCGATGAGAAAGGCAATCTCTGTGTGGTGTTTGCAAAGCGACCGAACGTTAAGCAGTCCACAAGACAGAGAATGAGACGGAGGTAGGGCAGTAGCCTTCTGGGTCAAGGGCAACTGGCTCGGTCTCAGTTCCAATAGGGTTGCCCGAGAATAAACTAGGCGGGGAGGGAGCGGAGGGCCAGAGGAAGCGGCCCTATGCACGCCCGTTGCGCGAACAGGCGCAAACGGGCTTACCTCTGGCGCACCTCCGGCGTGCCCGCTGCGCGTGACCGCTGCGCGCTTGGTCATCCATCCTTTTATGGTATTAGACCGAGCAGGATTCCGCCTCCTGCGTCCCTTGCCCTTAGCAAGATGGCGCCCGAAGTGCTCCCAGCCTTCAACCCCACCCAAGATGGCGGTCGGACCCGCTAAGCTGTCTGTATCCCGCCGAATGCGGGTGAAATCCAATTAGGGTGCGAGTGAGCCTGACTGATTCCCCGGCCTAAGAAGCCGACACCCAGGTAAGCAGCGCAAATTTAATGAGCTCTTACAGCTCTGTAGCGCGATGACCAGCAGCGCGAGTAAGCTTTAAAATAAACGCAGTTAAAATGCATCAGCAGCAAAGAGCGCGCAGGCCAAAAGTTCTGACCTGTCTGCACCCCTGGTGGCTTAAATAAGCTCACCAAGTGCGGGAGTCCGCCTCCTGCGTCCCTTGCCCTTAGCAAGATGGCGCCTGAAGTGCTCTCAGCTTTCAACCCCACCCAAGATGGTGGTCGGACCCGCTAAGCTGTCTGTATCCCGCCGAATGCGGGTGAAATCCAATTAGGGTGCGAGTGAGCCTGACTGATTCCCCGGCCTAAGAAGCCGACACCCAGGTAAGCAGCACAAATGTAATGAGCTCTTACAGCTCTGTAGCGCGATGACCACAGCGCGAGTAAGTTTTAAAATAAATGCAGTTAAAAATGCATCAGCAGCAAAGAGCGCGCAGGCCAAAAGTTCTCAGGAGGTTAGTGTGGTTATACAGCAGATTTAGATCACAATATACAACCAAGAGTGCATTTAAATAATTCTTCATCCTAATGCTTCTATTTCAGTAAAAGCAGCTACTTTATATCAGTATAGCACACAGATGCACACCAGCTACAAACAATAGCAGTTAACCAAATATACAGGTGTGAGGCGAAGACATCTAGGGATTCTCTGTGTCTCAACCCACACTCCTTTGTAGTGAAGGGTCTATTAGTTATGATACACAAGGCAGTTTGAACACTGGGGCATATTATCAAGAACAGCGATAAAATTATTGCCGCTTTAGTGGCAGGAAACTGCCGCTAAAATGGCGATAATGGGCTTGATAATGTGCCCTTGTGAATTCCTATAGCAGCCCAGGTTAACACCAGAACCTGGACTGCTATGGGAATTCACCTGGAATGCTATGGGAATTCACAAGATCACATTATCAAGCCCATTATCGCCGTTTTAGCGGCAGTTTCCTGTAGCTAAAGTGGCGTTAATTGTATCGCCGTTCTTGATAATATTCCCCACTGTTCCTTAGTTATTTCATAGTCACTGTGACTTTATTTTTGTTATAGGCTCTCACCCATGCTCTGGTCAGCAGCAGAATGCCACAATGGGACTTCCATTTACAGTGTGTGGTTACCAGAGGTCTACAGTGCCACAGTTGAGTAACGCATCTGCACCATTCTGCCCAGCAGGTGCAGGACACTTGGCAGTGTCGTGGAAAGACTTGAGTGTATATCACACTGTTGCCTCTTCATTGTAGATGTTGCGATGGATGTCGTGTTTTTTTGTGAATCTGACGAATCCTGGCATTTTTCAATACCCAACCTACTTATGAGTGAGGATTATGTGTATCACAGTATTGTGTTACTTAGGGTGACCAGAAGGAATCATGTCACCGGGATATCATGTTTCCATTTGTTGACTTTGCTTTTACATATCCTTTCAAATCAGGCACAGCCCGTGCAGGGCGTTATACCGGGGCGGTGACGTCAGGCAGGGGATGGTCAGGGTGGGGGGTTGTAAAATGCGGGATATGGACCATTAGAGGTAAATACCGGAAGAAAATACAAAATGAATTTCGTTGCCCACGCTGCATCACATTTGGCGATGCAGCGTGGGCAACGAAATTCGTTTTTTTTTTCCCGGTACTTACCTGTAATGGTGCATATCCCACATTTTACAACCCCCCACCCTGACCCTCCCCTGCCTGACATCACCGCCCCGGTATAGCGCCCTGCACGGGCCGTGCCTGTTTAAAATCTGATGTGTTGGTCCTGCTTCAGTCTAAATCAATCGAGAAAATACATCCTCCCGACTTTTTTTTATTCTCCCACTTGCCAGCTCTAAAATGTTACCATTAAGTAAATGGGGTAATAACGCGCGATTTCAAACCATCCAATATTATATCGTTCACCGAGCGTATTTGTCTCCTGACAAGCTGAATCGCTATTTTGGACTCACTTCGTCAGCGTGTCCCAGATGCGGCCTCCTAGACTCAGACTTCCTACACGCACTCTGGAATTGCGCCCACCTCGCATCGTACTGGTCAGCGGTCAATGACACGCTGACGGCGGCTACAGGCGAAACTCTCCCCAGGACGTGGGAAGTATGCCTACTGGGACTCTACAAGAGAACCAAGCAGACCAAGCTGCGGGCACGCTTTTGGGACTTAGGCCTCATTACGGCTAAGCGCCTCATCACGAAACGGTGGAAAAGCGCCACTCCACCGCGCCCTGAGGACTGGCGCCGCTCTTTTGGCAACTGGGCCTGTGCGGAGAGTGTTTCAATACACAGGGAGGAGACCGCTGGCCTACGGAAATACCCGATCGCCCAAGACTGGGACACTACCCTGATCGCGTACCATCGAGCGTGCGCCCAGGCCGGTATAGAATGCCAACTCGACGCGGAATAGAAAGGGCCCAGTTCATTGCTGTCCATGTAGGGCACGGAATTTACCCCCCCACCCCCCCCGCTACCACGCCCCCCCCTCCCCCCCCCCTTCCCCCCGGCCGCCTGCCCTGACTGCTGAGATCTTGCACAACGAGAGATGTCCCCTGCCGCTCCCCGCCACTGCCCTTCCCCCCCCGCCTCCCCCCCCTCCCTCCGCCCTGCAGCCGCAGCGACACCACATCCTCAATTACCCCTGCGCAGCCCACACAGGGTGCACCACACACAGCTAGGGATCTAGATACACTACCACACACACAAATACTAGTCCAACAGTTGTTGAAATATTTCTCCCTCCCCCTCTTCTTTTATTTCCCAGTTATATCTTTTGGTTGACGCAGAGATTGTTGTTGCTGTACACGCGCTAATACTCGATCCCCCCTCCCCATTTTCGTATCACACAATGCCAGCTGGATGCTTCCATGTACAGGAGGCGGAAGCCCAGCGACCCACATGACGACGGGGGATATGATCCTGCCCTAGCCCACTACTGTGCTAAACAGGGAACACAACTTAATACAATGACTGTTGGATTTCTTGAACACCCTGGCCCTTGCGCAGTGCTACGAGCCGCGAGCACTGCGGCACGAGACATTTCCTAGCACCGCCACTTGTGAACTAATGCATCTCCACTGGCTACTGTTTATTTTCACTCGTATATAATTGACATGTCATTTTGTGCTGATAGCCAAGTACCGTTTGTAGTAATGATCCATTGGTATGACACTGTGTGACTACTGCTTAACTCATCTGTGAAACTAAATAAAGTTTGGGACCGTTGGTTTTAAAAAAAAAATAAAAAAATTAAGTAAATGGGGTAATATTGTAAATAAGATAGTCCTTTGAAGCCAGATGTAATTTAGATATATTTTGTAGATTTATTGTAAAGATAATCACATCAGTAAATCACAGGTAGATGGTAAGTCCATATGTTGCCCCACCAGGAGCAGCCTCTGCCCTGCTCAGCCTGCACACTCCAACTGCCACTCCACAACTCACAAGCACCCAACATTCCACAACATCATCATACATCCAACATTCCAGACATCCTCAGGCATACCAACACTCACACTGGCTGAGCAGTAGAGAAGGAAACCATAGGCAAGGGAAATGCAGCAGTAGATTATAACACATCCCCCTCCCTAAGGAAACCAAACACATTAAAGGATAATAAGAGATGCATGAAGATACATTGGGCAAAAGAATCAAGAACATACAACATAAATGAAATTGCATGACAATCCAAAATACCCATGAAAACACACACCTCGAATCACAATAAAGAGTTCCCGGAAAGCATTAAAGCTAGACAGTATAATAATCAATCCAACATAGCAAAAGTAAAACCAGGAAACCTCAAAACGACTCATAGGCAGATAAAGCCCAAAATTGCTTCAACCCAAAAACTTAAATAAGTAAGAAGCAGAGAAAACACACAAGAAATTGTTAACTGGAACACAGTCTAAACTAGGATTGCACTTAAGAAAGTACAGGAAAAACCAACCGCCCACAAACCAAACAGTGAGCGTACACGCAGAAAACTTCACGTGGAAGCACTTACACTACGCAGACCAAATCACAATAGCCAAAAGGAAAACCATTCACCCACAACAAGCAGTGAGCGTACACGCAGAAAACTTCATGTGGAAGTACTAACTCTACGCAGACCAAATCACCATATCCAATAGGAAAACCATTCACCCACAACAACAGAAAGTGTAAACGTAGAGAACTTCATGTAAAAATGTCATCTCATACGCAGTCCAAAGCACAAAACATTCTTACACCCAAACCAAAAGAGAAGTGGAATGGTAAACAAAAGTACTTGAATGACTTTTAAGTAAAACAGAAAATGTGAAACCATGAAACCACAAGTAAGTGGTAGATCACCCAAATGAACACAGGAAATGTGAACCAATAACCTAGTACACCCCAAACTCAGGGCAACCCAAAACGGAACGCCAGTCCAAATATGTAAGCATAGATTAAAACAACCCAAACTCTCCTCCTCCCTTTCTATATAAATACAAAAAAACATGCAGAGATGACCCTCCCACAACTGTAACATGCCCTAAAAATAACGTTGTGAACACCAGATGTATATAGGACAAGGTAACAGTAACATAACAAACTAAAACAATAAAACATGGTCACCGTAGTCTACCATTTGATGAGCGATTTCTCACCCGAAAATCCACGTATCTTCTCACCCAAAGTCCAAAAAGTACAGGTCAGATCCAATGTTTCCAATGCAGCAGAAGTTCCACAGTCCCTGTGAAGACGGCAAGATTCTAAATAACGACGAGCGTTTGAGTAACTTGCGATGGCCTTGCAAAGCTAGGGTGTTCTCACCCAAAATCTCCAATTATAAAGTCACCATCAATGGTACTTATCCGGCCACAAAGTAAAAGTTCAGGAAGTCCAATGACAAGAACCGGTACCAGCAAGGACACGAGAAACCCACCATTAATTAACAAAGTCACACGCTGCATCCCTTGATCAGAATGAATGACGAGAAGTGTGGACAACAAAAATGAAAACGGAACACAAAATATCCCGAAGTCCATCGAAGAACAATCCTTAACGTCGTGATCCTCAGCCAAACAAGAAGATCTTTCCCAAGGTGCTAAGATGGCTGCCACAGCGTCGTTCAGCGTCATTATCAAGAGTAGATGGGTCACGTTTTCGCTTCTAACGTGATGACACCACCAACACGTCCGACGATCCAGGAATCACCAACAGGCTGAACAATAGAGGCGACGTCATCAAATGGACGCTTGCAGCGAAAGAGCAAAGAGCTCCGGTGGCCAACCGTCACTGACACTACAACCGGTGAGTAAATGAAGTTAAATGTCCTCAGGCCAAGGAACTACAGTCCCATTTCAGCCAAAACAGGCTGCGAGAGCACAAAACTCACAGGAATCAGATCCGGGGTAAAGTTGTAAAACCGTGCCCGCGCACATTCTCACTGACCCATTTTAAAGGTAAACGGTGCGCAGACACCGTTGTGTCCACTCGCAGATAATTGGTGTACCTCAAATAGTCTATAGCCGATGTCAGATGTCCGATGTACACTCGAGTACTAAATCAAATGGGCTGCCAATCAATTTCACCACGCAGACATCACAAAGGTGTGAAGCGTTTTGAACAGAAGGATGTCCAAATAACCAGCGACAATAAGAAAGTCTGTAACAATACCAATCCAAATTTTAGAGAATTACACACGGCCAGACCCTAGTTCACAGGTCACTGAAAAGCCAAACAAACGCCAAACGCTCTGGTCTGCAGGCTGTCCAGTTGACAAAGGACACTGGCGGGGCTTACCAGAGCGTAGCTTTTGAGATCTTCTTTCTTTAAAGTTCTTACATTAGTTGCAGAAGTTAATCAAGTCCTCAGTTCCAGGGTAATCCAGGGTAATGTAGGGGTAATCCTTCACCAACATGCAGTTCTTTTTCCCTCGTCGCCAGTATTGTAAATAAGATAGTCCTTTGAAGCCAGATGTAATGTAGATGTATTTTGTAGATTTATTGTAAAGATAATCACATCAGTAAATCACAGGAAGATGGTAAGTCCATATGTTGCCCCACCAGGAGCAGCCTCTGCCCTGCTCAGCCTGCACACTCCAACTGCCACTCCACAACTCACAAGCACCCAACATTCCACAACATCATCATACATCCAACATTCCAGACATCTTCAGGCATACCAACACTCACACTGGCTGAGCAGTAGAGAAGGAAACCATAGGCAAGGGAAATGCAGCAGTAGATTATAACAGGTAACCCAACAGAAGTCCTTGTACCTGGGTCTCAAATGTTACAGAAAAACAGTGGTCCTGGACCAATTATTTTGTATACTTAATTAATGTTAGTAGCAGTGTTAATGTTCATAAATCCGAGCTGCTATCAAGTCAGCTCATGGTTACAAGAAACAAGTACAGAAAGAAGTACAGTACCCAATGTGCACCAAACAGTCATTTCAAAACAATATTTTCCCAAAAACGTGGGCAAATATTTATTTGTATATACATAACACAGTAAAAACAACCATTGAATTCCAATGGATCAAAGAAAGGAGGGTTGCTCCGAAGGGAACGTGAAGAAACAGTGGTGCTCTAATGTAAGGAGATTTGAAAAATGGGAAAGGTTCCCAAGAGATTAGATGGCATATATTTACACAATCAAACGTAGGACTGGTGGTTAAGAACCAGTCATCAAAAACCTGGCCAAATACAATGTTTCATATGTTAAATCTACACATATAATTTTTGAAAATAAAAGAGATTTATCTCCTTTAGTAGAAGGAAGAGGGGCACAGGGAATTTTGGTCCAAGTCTGGTTGGGGGAGTTGCGTTGGCGTTTCGACCTGATTTGAGGGCGGAAGAGGGAAATTTCTACCTCAGCCACGTGGGTCTTACTCAAGACAGGGGACCAAAAGGGGGGCAACCCTCAAGGTAACGTGGGTACGACCCGGTGCTCTAAAATGTTGGCATGCATGAGATATGTCCTACCATGACAGAGAAACAACAGCCTGTTCATCAAACTCCAGGTCAGTCTCTAAATCCTCATTTTGAAATTCAAATTAATATGGTTGCTACCCCATATGAAGTTCTGAGAAATCGAGATCTACAATGTGTGCCTTTTACCAATTACTTCTAAACCCAATGATCACTTAAATTCAGCACCTGCTGCCAGTGTATGCGGCTGCATGTCTTTTGACATCTTTGCCGCTTATTGCGTTTGAGTTTGAGTTTGAGTTTAAAAGTTTTGTAGAGCGCTCATACACCTGGCGGTTTCTTGGCGCTACCTGGCTACTGCTACTCAGGGGGCAGGAAGGTTGGGGAGTCTGACCAATTAAGATGGGAAGGATTGGGTGAAGAGAAAGGTCTTGAGGCCTTTACGGAACAAAGGGTACTGAGTGCACGTTCTCAGGGAGGTTGGGAGGGAATTCCAAAAAGCTGGGCCAGTGGTCGAGAACTTAGAGCCCCCCCCACTTCTTCCGTTTGAAACGGGGGACCACATGGAGGTGGTGGGAAGAGGATCGGAGATCTCTCGATGGGGTGTAGTTTTGAATGGCTGAGTTGATGAAGGAAGGGGCAGAGCCTGTCCGGGCTTTAAAGATGGTACAGCCCAGCTTAAATAAGACCCGCTGCCGGACAGGGAGCCAATGCAGGGAAAGGAGGAGAGGTGTTACGTGATGTGATTTTGGTAAGTTGAAACCAGCCGAGCGGCTTGGTTTTGGACCAATTGCAGACGCCTCATGAGGTAGTCGGGCATGCCATGATAGAGGGCATTGCCGTAATCTATGCGAGATGTTACCATGGCCAGAAGTATTAGCTTGAGCGCCTCGGGGGAGAAGAATCGTGAGACTCTGCGTATTGTCCTGAGGGAGAGGAAGGCTGAAGATACCACGGCGGAGACTTGAGAGTGTAGGGAAAGTTGGTTGTTGATTTTGAACCCAAGAGTTTTAACGGAAGATACAGGAGTATTGCGCTACATACAAACTGATAACTGTTCATTTAAAAATCAATAACAAAAAATCAACTTACATTTCGTAACGCTTAGTGAAAAAATATATAAATACACTAAACTTCATTGACCTTGGTGGTGATAACTCCTGTTAATATAACTACCAAGCTGCAAGACAGCGGCTTCGCTCAGTATGTAAAAACCATGATAAAATTGAATGAATTTGTTACCTTTGCAAAAAAAAAAAAGAGGCCATGGGTTGCAAAGGAGCATGTCACTTTTGTGTGGATGGAGCTTAAACTCTGGGGGGCAGATTTATGAGGCCCTTGCGCCACGTTTACGCCGCTGTTGCGTCACGTAAGGCGGCGTAAACGTGGCGCATCCCTACGAACGATTTACAACGTGGCGCATCTAGGTAGATGCGTCACGTTGTAAAGCCCTGCGCCGCTTGTGGGCGTTCCGGCGCAGGGTGGGCGTTCCGGGGCAGGTGCGCCTCGCAAAAGTGGCTGAGTGAAATCTATGAGATTTCACTCAGTCACTTTTAAGCCAATGCTGCGTCAAAAGCCTGCGCCTGCTTGAAGCAGGCGTAGGTCTTGACGCAGCATTGTTAAAATGGGGCACCCCCGAGCCTTGCTGGAGCTGCGTCGCGCTTGCAACGCAACTCCAGCAATGCGCCACATTTCCGGCACAGATGCGTCACGCATCTGTGCCGTTTTTGCACCATGGTGCGCCGCATTATAAATGCGGCGCACCATGGCTGGCGGAGCTGTGGCGCACTGTGGCGCATGTTAACTGGCGCATCCCTGGGGTTGCGCCAGTTAACATAAATCTGCCCCTGGATTTTCTGCTTGGCTCAAAGGTGGCAAACATGGACCCAGCGCTGGTTGGAGGAGTCTTGCGGGCCACCTGCCACGTGAGACAACTGTTGTTTCTACTCTTCATCTGCTTGCTTCCTCTCTACTGGTTAATTGTTGTCTGTAAAGTTGGCCTTTCTTTCTTAAATAGGCCACCTGCTCACTTATCCAAACACTTCATGTATCTCTTTTCTCCGTGGGTACAGTCAGAAGATCGCTTTATTATACCATTGTTCATACTGATGTTTAAAACACGACACATTCCCGTCGTCCCCCCGTTGCACCCCCACCATTCTGCCGGGAGCGACAGAGAGAGGACCATTATTCTACTCCCGTCCCCACAGCCGCACGAACATCTTTTTCGTCCGCAAATATAATTAATTTCCTGTTTAGAGAGAAAACTCTCAAAGCAGGGAGTAGCGAAAGGGGCTAAGAGGCAGCTTGTGCAGTGCCACCTCAAGCCCCCCTCGAGCCGCCAGTGGTTTTGGGAGTCTGTAAACTTGGAGGGTGCCTTAAAAAAATAAAAAGGAATTCTCCGTAGGCCAGGGACAAACCAAGGCAACCGGCCACTAGGCTCACCCTTCATTTTTGGAGGATCCCATCTTGGACTTGCTGAAGGATTCATTTTCGAAATTGCCCAAAGGCGTCGGTAAACGGGAGAAGACAACAAGAAGCTATTTAAGAAAACTGAACATACAGTTTACCGGAAAGTGGTAGGTAGCAAATAAATGGAATTTCGAAAAATCAGACCTCTTATCTATGGCAGTAAAACGTAGGAAAAACTGGTGACAATTGAAACGCTTAATGAACTGAAAGTCACTCTTTTTATGAGATCGGGGAAAACTTAACCCGGAGTTATACCTTCACACCTAGGCTATGCTCACGTAAATATTGGCATACTCACGTGCCTGCATTGCAGTTCACATTGAGTTTGATATCTAGCTAATTTCACTTATTACCCAAGTGAGATTTTAGTCCACTTCACTATCTAAGCTATTTGCAAACATGCTAAACTAGCAATCGTGCTCTGTAAGTAACAACCAGTAACAGAAGACATTTGCAGGGAATTACATGTGGAACTACAGACCATTTTTAGGGAAAAGTCTTGGTAAGCGAGAAGGGAAAGAATTCGGGGCATATTATCAAGGACCGGTGTTAAAATTATCGCCGTTTAGCGATAATGGGCTTGATAATATGCCCTTGTTAATTCCCATAGAAGCCCATGTTAACATCAGAACATGGGCTTCTATGGGAATTAACAAGGGCGTATTATCAAGCTCATTATCGCCGTTTTATCTGCAGTTTCCTGCCGATAAAATGGCGATAATTTTAACACCGGTCCTTAATAATATGCCCCCAGGTGTGGAGTTTTTTAAAATAAAACAAGGGTGCTTTACGAATAGAGGAGACGGCCCAACAAGCAGTTGGTGGTCCGACCGTCGCATTACGATGTGACCGCCAGGCTGGTGGTTGCAAGGTGCTCCTTTACACGACGGCTTGTGCTCTGGCCCAGAAAAAGGGCTGCAGCACAAGCCGCCATGTAAAGGAGTACTTCCTCCACCTTCATGTACCGTGTGCCATGCAACATGTGGTGAATCACACTCGGTGCATGGAGGTGTATGGGGGCACTACATGTGCCCCCTAGGCCCCCTTTACAGTGGCACACAACAGAAGGGGGCTCTTTTTGGGGCCCCCAAATCAGTTTTTGATAGCCTTTTCATGGCGGTTTTTCCAACATGAAAAGGCTGTTGGAAAAGAATATCGTAATACCGATAGTGGTGCCTGTCTTAGCACTACCTGCATTTGGAATTGCGATTCCGACTGCCGCTGAATGGCATCACTTTTCCTGTCGGAGGCGGTGGTCTACCCCCAACAATTTAGGGTCTGACACATGGAATGTAAGCCGGAGGGCTGTCGGTCGGTCAGACCCCCACCGATGGTCTGTTGGTGGCAGTACAGCCGACATCGTATCGAGGCCCATAATGTGGACATTTTAGGGACAGAAAGAGAGTAATTTTGATGCCGCAAGGGGGGGTTGAATGTTTAGAAATAGCATTGAATTAGCGATGCGCTGACTGCTTTTTCATTTTTTTTTAACTTTACATTTCAAATCTGTCAAACTTACCCAGAACTTCCCATCATTTTATATGCTCCAAGTTGTCCAGAATATAGAAATACTGTACTTAGAATAAGGGAGAATACTTTTGATTAACACACACCACTTTAGGAGCAGATAAACATTACACTAAACAAAGAGGTATTGCCATAACTTTGTTTATTCCAGTGGCATAATACTATCTAAAATGGGATGTGTATTCTGATCCTTTACCAAGGTATCATCTCTTTATATTCCTTGTTAACAGCTACCTGGCACATTTGGACTACATCACTGAAGGCAGAAACTTAGGCAATCACATATATGCAGACAATACCATGCTGCACTGTATCCTTCAGGAAGGATCAAGAAACTGTCACCAAGCAGTAGTCTGTTCAAACAACATTTAATGATAAATGCTCCAGAATTTGATGAGGCTAATAGACTCAAAGATAGAAATTCTGCTGACGAGTTTAGTTAATCCAAAGTTTCTTCCTTTCAACTGGTCAGACACCCCTGGTCACTCTTCTAGCTCATGCACAAGGTACAATATCTAGAGGTACTGTTCTAACACAACATCTCCTTGATTGCACTACCCAATGCAGTCATCAAAATACATTCTGCCATTACTGTCTTACTTCATGTGTTGCAGGGAATCACGCACATCCTCGTGGTTGTAATGTTTGACTTGGCCTAATGAAATACAAGTGGCACAAAGCTTCCAATTAAATACTAATTGCAGAGTTCAGAACCATGTAGATAGACTTCATCGGAGGTACTAATGGGACCCAGTACACAAGGTTATCTGGCAGACACTCTCTCTGGGTAAAGTACATAGGTGCTTGGCCCTGCTGCAGGTGCTTCAGTGGCGCTATCAGGACATACTTTCAGATCAGTATAGACTGGGCTAGTTTCTGAATGGCAGGCCTGCAGTTTCGAGGCTTTTTCGGTTGTCCCACCACTCCCGAAGCTGTGCATCATTCAGAGCCCTCTTCTCAGGACTTACTTGTTTCTTCTTCTTGGCCTCATCAGACTCAGTGATGACCCACAAACTTCCTTCAATGTAGGGGAGTGATGCAGGTACTCCGGGGCTTTCTTCGCCATCAAAGACCATCACTTTCCCATGCCATCATTGCTGTCCTTCTTCAAGTGCGCTTCAAATCCCCCTCTCCACCAGTCAATTGGCTCAGAAGCAGCGCTTCCCCTGCCAGGTATTGGAACTTTTGCAGGTTCTAGTTTTCAACCTGGTAAGGGTAATTGGTGAATCAATGAGACCTTCATATCACCACTGGTTTGGAGGGCCTGACATCCTGGTAGAGAAATCGTGCCACAACACTTCAGAGTTTCTGTTCCATCTTTATACTCAAATTGTAGACCATCTTTGTGAATTCCAGCGGTACAGTTTTGTGATTAGTTCTGCTCTTTAGCTACTTTTATGCACTCTTGTTCAGTCACAGTCTTTGTCACAAGTGTGAGCAGAGAGGCGGTGGAAGCATAGTCTCCAGTAAGAAGCAATCCATAACATGAACTCAAAGGTAATGTAGGCCGTCCTACTTAACTACCTGTAAATGTTCTGGGCAAGCTACCCCAAAGTACAACAGCCTTGGAAAGGACGGGGAAACATTCCTAGATTTCTCTTCACACTGACACTTCTCAGTGTCCCTGCCCCCCCCCCCCCCCCCATAAAGGATCCCTGGAATTTTCATGGGGAGCCCAGAAATTCATACTTGTTCTGTGGGCTTACCCTCCAACTTTCATTCTTAAATACCACTAACATAGAGCCAATACAAAATGGACTTCTTTGCGGTTACTTCCAAATGTGTCATGCGTGATCCATATGCATCTTCTACAAACACAATTGATGTTTTTGTATTCAAAATCAATGTTTCACTGGATGGCTGAAGAAACTGACTGCAGGGCACTGGCAAACAATCGTTAAAAACATAGGAGAAGCCAGTAGGCCTCTTTCCCAAAGAGGCAATCGGTAACCAGGCCTGTCCTGGTGAAGGGATCAGTATAGAGGTGTGGAATTGCATAAAATATCTGCTTGTCCATGGGACAGGACGCTTCATACATCTGTTAGTTATAAAAAAAAGTTAATTTGTTTATTTGGTTCCATGCAGTGAGATGACACATTATGGAAGAGTTCTAATTACATAAGAGCTCTGATAATAGCCTCTCTGATTATGCGAGTACTCATATTTTAGCAGTATTTGTATTCAAACAATGCTCTTATTTTGCCACCTTGCTACAAATCTATATATTGGGACCTAAAGTAATGACAACTGATAGTTCCTGGGTTGGAATACCCTTTTAAGTCAGTGCACACATACAAACTTGCATGTTTAATGGTTTTCACAAGCTGTTCTCTAATCTCTTCACACACTGGGGGCCTCATTTATGAGCCCTTGCGCCACTTTTACGCCGCCGGTGCGTCACTTTTTGTGACGCACCAGTGGCGTGAAAAATGCGCCTTGTTGCGTCATATTTACAAAGTGACGCATCTAGGTAGATGCGTCACTTTGTAAACCCCTGCGCCACATTATACCTGCGCCAGGTATAATGTATGCAAGGGAGGCGGATTGACGTAAGGAAGGGTCGTAGAAGTGACACAGTGAAATCTATGAGATTTCACTGCGTCACTTTTAGGACACTGTTGCGTCAAAATCCTGCGCCTGCCTCACAGCAGGTGTAAGCCTGGTGCAGGCCCTTTCACATGGGGCTTGCCCCATGTGAAAGGACGCATTGCTGGAGTTGCGTCACTTTTGTGACACACTCCAGCAATGCGTCACTTTTGCGCTTACAGATAATTCAGAAATACTAACGTATCTGTAACTCCTTACAACATGATGCATCATACATTAAATATGACGCATCAGGAATGTCGCAAGGAGTGCGCACTGAGAAGTGACGCATCGCTGCTTTCACGCAGCGATGCGTCATTTCTCATAAATGAGGCCCTTGGAAAGGTTGGAAATTTACTTCTCACAAGGGCAGAAGTAAAACTGTTTCAGAGTGTGGGAAAAAAGGGGTTGTAAGGAAATTGAATTTGCAAACGCTTTGCTGATTTTACTCAGAATAAGAAAATGCTTTATTCGATTTTAGCAGATTAATAAAATCATAAAAGCAACAATTTGAGAAAACAAGTTCATAAGAATACTTTTAAAAACATTCCATACAAAATGAGGAAAGCAAAGCTAAAATTACATCACGATAAAACCCTTAATGCTTTTTCCCTTTAAAATAACTAGCAGGTTATAGTGTTCCGCTTCCTCAGAATGCTCTTTAAAAGGCTAGTCATAATGCCTGTACAATATTCATTATCCAGTAGCTGTAAGAATAAAAATGCTGGGCGGCATTGCCGCCATGCACCCTGCTTCAGATAAGGCGCAATCCATCTTGCAGATTCCCTGACATAAAATGTACAAAATAGGACCACGTGCGTAGTTGTTTGCAAGGAAAGATTATCGCATGGGCAGTGAACAAGATCCCTAGACCAATCATATATGGTTGGAAAAATTACCAGGCGGGGAAAGCTCTGAAACCTAAACCTGGTCAAAACATATCTATCGAAACCCCCTAAACAATAGAGCAAGTAAGGTTGGATAGAATAACAGGCCAAGGTCATTTGGTGCCGAAGCACAGATTTTTTGTTAATTTCCACTGCTAATCTGAGCAGCTCAAAATAATTTAGGCATAACGTTTTCAAGTCTTTTCGGGATATAGAACGAATAGACTCTGGCTTATCATAAAAATCTGGTCTTTTCAGATTGTTAAATGAGTTTCTGACATAGTTTAACCAGGGAATATTTCTAGCATGGTCCAGGACCATTATATCCTTAATAATTTCACGATTTAAGCCTAATGTTGGCGGGGTCCAGACTCTATGCCAGAGTAAAATGGGTTGTGTTTTAATGACATCAGTAATATGCTCAATTCCCAGTTCACTATGACAGTTAAAAACAGATGTACTCTAGGGGACTGCAAGAATAAATCTTAAAAAAGCCTTTTCTACAACTTGTAAAGAAGTTACATTATAAAAACCCCAGACCCCGCCCCATATGTTGCAATACTTCTACATTTTGCTAGGTACATTTTTAATAGGATCTCCGGGGGCCTTTTTCCCAGTTTTTGTGCGAAGTTCATTATTGCCGCAGTCAAGCGCTTAAACAGAAGAGTCCTATTCTTAACCGCTTGACCTCAGGAGCCTGTGTCCTCAAGTAGTATACCAAGGTACGAGAATGTTCTGGTAGATTCAATTCTATCGCTACCCGCCACTAAGCTTCTACATTTAGTAACCCCCTTCCCGCACGTCATCACAAAAGTTTTCTTTGCATTGAGTTTTAGACCCCTATTGTCCATAAACTCAATGTAAGTGGAGAGTGCTCTCTGTAGGCCTATATTGGTTCTAGCAGTTAACACCGCGTCATCTGCGTAGAGAAGGGAGACAATCTACTTGTTATTACATCTCGGTGAGTCTCTTACATTGGCCCTCAGTTCCTCCTCCAAAGCGTTGGTATATATGGAGAAGAGGAACAGGGCCAATACGCAGCCTTGCCTAACGCCCCTCTCTACGCGGAATGACTTGGTGCACTCTCCCTTGAGGCCATGTCTCACCTTTGCAGAGGCCCCCACATATAATTGTCACAGGAATTGCACAATCAAGGGTTCTACCCTAATATCCTCTAGGATTTTCCATAGCTTACTATTGTCTACGCAATCGAAGGCAGCAGTAAGGTTGACAAATACTGCATACAAACGCCCTGTCTTCGCTTGAGTATATTTCCCTTGAATTAAGATAACATTTAAAACCTGTTTAATAGTGCTCATCCCTTCCCCAAATCCGTACTGGACCGGGCTCAAAATGTTATTTTCTTCTGCCCATGTCTGAAGTTTATTTAGCACTACCCTTTCTGCAATTTTCATAAACGAATCTAGGAGAGATATTGGTCCATAGCACGCTGGGTTCTTCCGGTCCCCTTTTTTAAATATAGGTATAATAATTGACTTGGACCCGGGTTTTATAAAACCCTTTACTTCCTTTGATCGCGTTTAAGCCCATCAGCACTTCCCCGTGGGAAAGCTCAATATCAATCGGTAGAACAGCCTGTTGTGGCCCCTGAACGGCTAGGGTGTCAAGTTGACTTAATGGGTCACCAGCCTTGTAACTATATACATTGGAAAAGAAATTGATCCATAAGTTTTCATTGATTGCGACTTCTAAGCTCGCACTATCACGGTTAACAAAAAAGAGAGCCTTAACTACCTGCCACAAAGAATAGCAGTTTCTGCGCTGTGACGTCTCATAAAGGTTATCCCACGCCTGCTCCTTAATTTCTTTTTTACGTTTTTTCCTGGCAAGATTATAGGCCTTCCTGCAGGCTCTCATTTTCTCACCATCCCTCTCTGAATGACAAGTGTGGCCTTAAGCAGGGAATACGTTTTGGTGCACTGGCTATCAAACCAGCCATTACTCCTTTTTGATGGCGTCTTGCTGGGCATAAACAGAATATTTTGTATAACCTGTGTAATATGCATAAACGCATTTAAAATGTCAACATGGGGAGTGTCTTCTTTTAAACATACAAGGAGCGGGTCTAAGGCCTTTGAGATAATTTTTGTGTTCATCGCTGCTGGGTCTTTCTTTCCTCACCTCAAAGAATATACATTTTGGCGGGCCAACACAATATCTTGGGTCCATGCCAAACTTTCTACAGTGGAGGGGGCATTATTATCAGGTAGCATTAAGTTCATACTTAGTGGGAGGTGGTCACCAAGGCCGTTTGTATGAATCGTAAATTTCGACAACCAGTCAGCATATTGCATTGGAGCAATAATGAGGTCAATCACTGACTTAAAGTCCCGTCCTATGTATGTGGGGCCGAAATCCACGGTTGGGGAACACATCATATTGGCAAACCCGAGGTCAAACTTTTTTTTTTTATTTTTTTTTATTGTTGCATCATCGAACAAGGGTACAGAGTGGATCATCTGCTGGCGTGGCGTCAACATTCAGCCACGGTCAGCCATGCGTGCAACATTTCTGTATATAAACTTGTGTTATTTGGTATTTCCTCCATTATACAGTACAGATCAATCAAACAAGTCTTCAGGCTGGGATACAGGGAATGTGCTCCGTAAGGGAGAAAGGAGATGAACAGTGGGCATGTGAATTCCTGCCTTGGGGGCGTTGGATCGGGGTCTGTACAATTCGCATAGCAGTGTTACCAGGTAACTGGGGGGACAGAACTGTGGGAGGAGCATATAGGCGTTAGCAAGAGCATGGTAGTAGATAACAGGTGTCGAGTATCGGGAAGCAAGGGGTTCCCCAGTATGCACCCACAGTGAGGTAGGGTGGTCAGAGGGTGGAGGCATCTCGTGCAAGCGAGTAGCGGGACGGTAGACATGGGGGCGGGGCATTGACGAGGGAGTGTGGAGCACCGTGCTTCGGTACTGGGGGGGAAGGACCGCAGTCAAGGCCTATGGGCTCGCTCGAGTGGGGGGGGGGTGCGTGGGTGGGTCTTCTGTGTGTTAGGACTGCCGGAAGCTATGAAGGAGCATGGCCCATTCCATAAAGATGGGATGTTTACACGCACCTCTGGCCTCCTCCTCCCTGAGGGCATCCTCCTCCGCCGCCACCCACTTACAGACCGCCCCGGTCCATGCCGCTATGGGGAGACCCTCCGGAGATCGCTAATGCATGGCTATGCATCTTTTTGCCAGCAGCAGCGCCAAGGACACAAAGCGTCTGTGTACCGGGTCTTGTTTAGGGACGTGAAAAATGCCTAGCGCGCTGGATTCCCAGGAGGCCAGGGTTGTGAGGCCAGTGAGATCTGTCAGTGTGTCGTGCACTGTTTGCCACAGGGAGTGGAGGTCGGGACAGATGCAAAACATGTGGCGAAAATCTTCATCGGGTAAGCGACATCTGGGGCATTGGAATTGTGTTGACGGATAAAACTTCTTCAGTCGCGCCGGAGTGAGGTATGCCCTGTGTAGTATATAGTATTGAATGTTTTTGAATCGGGCATTCCTAGAGACGCGTTTCGGGGCCTTGAGCGCCTTGGTCCACTCTGAATCGTGTAGTGCGCGCCCAATGTCTTCCTCCCATGTAGCTCGTAGGGTCATCAGGGGGGCGTGCGAAAGTTCCCGGATCGATTTATACAGCCAGGTGACCAAATGGCGTCCCACTCCCATGTGCAGAATAGTGTGTATTACTGGATGCGTGTCAGGTTCGCCGGCTTGGAGGTTATAGTAAGGACGGAAACCCTCGAGTAGCTGTCGGTATCTGAGGAATTGACCTGGGGGGAGTTCGAATTCCGCGACCAGCCGGTCGATCGGTTTCAGCTGACCTTCCTCAAAAAGCGGCTCCATGTCCGTGATGGCACAATGCGTCCATTCAGCAAGCACTGGAGCAGAGAAATAAGAATCCCGTCTGGGGCAGCCCACCAGCGGTAGTAGCGGGGAGTACGGAGTTCTACTGAGGGATATCCGGTGGATCCGCATCATGCATTGACGCGCCACCGCGACTTGAAGGGGGTATGTACGCCGAGGTTTGGTGCCCGGGAGGAGAAGACAGGTGAGTTCCGGGGTTGTGACTCTGCCGGTCGGGGTAGAAGTCTCCTGGGTGTAGCGGTCCGCCGTCCAATACAATAGCCATTGGAGCTGCGCCGCCAGTAAATAGGACTCAAAGGAGGGAGCTCCGAGCCCGCCTTGTGTCGTGGGGAGTTGGAGGGTTTTCAAGGCCACCCTGTGTCGGCTTGCGCCCCAAACAAGGGTACCCAGGAGGGAGTCGAGGTCCCGGAAGAAGGACCTGGGCGGCACCACCGGTAGATTAGTGAAGTGATAGAGGAGCCGGGGAAGCATCACCATTTTAGCCAGGGCTATCCGCCATATCGTGGCTAGTGGGAGCTTGTTCCAGAAGGCAACAGTCGGGCGAAGGCCAGCGAGCGCTTTACAGTGATTACCGTCGAAGATGTCTGCCGGAGAGTGGTACAGGCGGACACCGAGGTACCGGGGGGCCTCCCCGGACCACGAGAGTCTATGGGTCCCCAACCCAACGTCACGGGGTGGTAAGCCCGGGTTGAAGGGATAGAACGTGGACTTGTCCCAGTTCACGTGGAGTCCCGATGCGTCCGCGAACTCAGCAAGCGCCACCCCGATGGGGGTAAGGTCAGTCTCGATGTCCTGGACGTATATGAGGAGATCATCTGCGTACATAGAGACGCAATGCGTGGCGTCCGCGAGCTGGATGCCCCAATGCATTCCCTCCTTGCGCAGCCTAACCGCCAGCGGTTCGACGGCCAGGGCAAATAGAAAAAGGTGACAGGGGGCATCCCTGTATCGTGCCTCGCTGAACCTCAAATGCAGACGAAATGTGTTTCCCAATCCGTACTCGCGTTGTCAGATCAGTGTACAGAAGGCGCGTGTACGCCATGAGTGTCTGGCCGACGTTGAGACGACGTAGGACCGAGAAAAGGTACGGCCAAGTGAGGGTGTTGAACGCCTTTTCCAGATCCAAAATGAGGCAGGCGGCGTGGGGGAATCTGCTCCATACCTGGTCCTGGGCATGGAAGACTCGGCGGATATTCTGTGAGGTGTTCCTTCCCGGAACGAATCCACATTGGTAAGGGTGGATCAGTGGGCATATGACCTGGGCATATCTGTCAGCGAGGATCTTCCCGAGGATCTTACAGTCTGCTGACAGGAGCGTGATAGGGCGATACGATCCCATGTGAAGTGGGTCCCTGTGGGGTTTGGGAAAGGTAATGATTACGGACTCCCGCAGTGACCGGGGCAGCGTCCCAAGATGAAGGGCCGCCGCGAACATCCGAGCCAATCGGGGGACCACCAGGGGAGCAAACGTCAGGTAGTATTCTAGTGGGAAGCCGTCGAGCCACGGGGCTTTGTTTCGAGACAGGGCACGTAGTGCCTGGGTGATATCTGAGGGTGCTATTTTAGTATCGAGCATTCGCTTGTCAGCATCCGATATCGTGGGTAACGTCAGTGGATCGAGGAAGCGGTCCACGGATGATGGAGAGTACCGGGTCGGGCCCCGTATACCCCTGCGTAATAGTTTTGGAACGCCAGGAGGATCTCAACTTGAGATTGTACTAGCACTCCCTCCGGGATGATAATATCCGTGATTGGTTTGATCTCGGTGTCCTGCCTCGCCATCCAGGCCAGTAGTGCTCCTGTTTTGTCCCTGTCTTTATGGACTCTGGAGGCATAGGCCCTGAAGGTGTATTTCCTGAGATCAGCACAGGCGGTCTGGTATATTGACTTGGCCACGGCTGTGAGCGCGGCATGCTCCTCCGAGTCATCGGTTTGTTTAGTGAGTGTAGTTAGGCGCTGTTCCGAGGCTAGGAGTGTCTGTTCTAATGTGTGGCGAACCCCTGCAATCTGTTTGATGCATTCCCCCGTGCCACCACTTTAAACGCATCTCACTCCACCAGCACCGACGATGCCGTGGTCGCTTTGTGTGAAAAGTAGTCTTGTATGCTGGTTTTGTGTGTGTCTCTGAATACCGGGTCTGATAAGGAGTCCTTAGGAAGTCGCCAAGTGGGGACTGGTGGGTGCGGGGGGCGCCAGGTCAAGCACAAAATGTGGGCGTCATGATCCGAGAGGATCCGAACTAGGTAGTCCAAAGAGGTTACCTTGGGGAGGATTGGTGCAGAGTATAAGAATCTGTCTAGGGGGACCCGAAGGTTGTGAGGTATCGAGTGGAATGAGTAAATGCGAGCCAGTTAATGCAAGTGTCGCCATACATCGGTAAGCGCCCAGTGTGTGGCCCAAGCTCTAAAGAGTTCCGCTTGCCGGGGGACTGGGGAATGTGCGGGGGGTGTGATCGGTCCAAGGTGGGGTCCAGCGTGCAATTGTAGTCACCCCCTAAGACCCATGGAACTGTAGTGAACTGGGCCAAGACTCCTGTGAGGTGGTCCCAGAATTTATCTTGCTCAGTGTTAGGGGCGTAAATGCTGCTCAGGAGGATCCCTTGTCCATCTAAAATTCCCTCCAGTAGTGCATATCTGCCCTCCCTGTCTACCACCCGCCTGAGTGCTCGGAAGGGGGTGCCCGGCCTAACCCAAATTAAGGCGCCGCGCGCAAATGCTGAGTATGTCGTGGCTCAAAAGGTCCCCCGCCATTTGGTTTGTAACCGGCCTAATTCGGTAGTGTTAATATGTGTCTCTTGTAAAAGAGCAATACTAGATGACATACGCTTAATGTAGGAGTAGACGGAATAGCGTTTGCTTGGTGTGTGAAGGCCTCGAATATTTAGTGTGAGGATATTAACATCTGACCGTGGAACTGCCATTACTAAGGTGTCGTGTATGTGATCGGGGCCCCCCTGCAGTCCCCGAGGGCAATAAGGCCATGTGTTTCGTGTGTGCTCCTGCGCGACATGCTTCCATAAGTGCGGGGGAGGAACTGACGGGGATAACAACAGGTAGAACCAAGGGTGGGAAACAGTCCCAATACCGGGGATATATCACCGGGGGTGGCATATCCAAACTAGTGTCCCACTAGGGGAGAAATATAACAGGATTCTGCGGGGGTGGCAGCATGTGTTACCGCCAGGTTTGTGCGCGGATCAGGCTTTTGTAGGAGAAATGTCTATCGCGCGCGAGCGCATAAAGTTAACTGATTGTGCAGTTTTGGCACACAAACATCACATAGCGCATTAAGCGACCAAGAAAAGAGGATACAGCAATTGTCTGTCTGCCCATCATGAAGAGGTACCAGGCTGTCCAGCCAGGGTAGCGTCCATTGTGTGAGTTGCAATAAGGGGGGAAGAGATTGGGCCAAACCCCGACATTGTGCCATCACTGTCTCGGTCTTTCTCAGGGGTGAACAGGTGCAGTTGGCTTTCCAGGTCCGGTGCAAGGGGAGATATGTGTAGCTCCGTCACCGCTCTTAAGGCGTCTCGCCTCTCCTGCATGATTTGCATGAGGTCGGGTGAGCCCGAGGGGGAAGATGCTTGGCTTTTGGAGGGGCCTGTCTGGGTACGCCTCGTGCCTCATCCGCCGTGGTGAAGAATATGGCCTTCCCTTTGTGCAGCACTTTGAGGCGGGCCGGGAACAGCAAGGAGTATTGGAGATCATTCGCGCGGAGGCGTCTTTTAACCTCCAGAAAGGTGGACCGCTGCTGTTGGACTTCTCGGGCATAGTCCGGGAACACCATGATCTGTTGGTCCTCCACTTGCAGGGGGCCCGCTGTTCGGGCCGCACGAAGCACCGCATCACTGTCGCGGAAGTGTAGGAACTTAGCTAGTATGGGACGTGGAGGGAGACCCGGCTTGGGTTTCCGGACGGGGACCCTATGGGCTCTTTCGATAGAGAAGAATGCTGAGCGCTCTGAATCGGGGAGGAACGATCTGGTCCATGATTCCATATAGGTCAGGGGGTCCGAGTTTCAATCCCCTCCGGCAGACCCAGGACGTGGATGTTGCATCGCCTCGAGCGTCCCTCCAAATCAACCGTGCGTTCTTCGAGGGCCGCCACGCGGCGCAGGACTTCCTTCATGTCCGCTTCCTGCGTTTTCACCGCGGGTCGTAGCGTGGCCACAATCTGTTCTCCCTCCTTCACTCTGTCCGCCAGCTTACGATGGTCATCGCGAATCAGGCTAATGTCTGTCGTCAAGACGCCCAATCATTCCTCCATTGAGAGCCGGGATAGTTCAATAGCTGCCAACACCTGGTCCAGTTTCGCTGATAATGTGGGGTCAGGATGTGGCGTGTTGGCTTGTATCCAGGTCCTCGTGTGTGGCATTTTTTCAATGGCCGTTTCAGGGATGGCCGTCATCGGCGAACCCTTTGGCTTCCCCATGGACCCGGAGAAGGGTTGCACCGCGCCTCTATGGGGTCCGGGAACAGTGGGCCGCCAGCTGTCAGTTCATTGGAGTAGGCGACAACCCGGCGGGGGTTGGTTACTCAGTCCTTGTTGGTGCCGGTGTGGTTATGGGCTCGCCCCAGGGGCTCCCCAGGTCCGGAGCGCACCGGAGGTCTGCAGCTGCTGGTGGTCTTAGTGGTTCAATAGGAGGCCGCGCGGGCATCCACGGGCGCGTACCATCAGATAGCTCCCCCTCACTGTCAAGGTTCTCTAGGTGAGGGGGGTCTTCTCGCCGTCCGCAGCATGGCGGTGTGTGGGTGGCTGGTTCTCGCCCCCCCTCGGTGTATGGAGCAGTCTATGTGTCAGCTGCCGGGGCCGAGGGTCAAGTGGTAGGGTCCTGGGGGTCCGGGGCAGTGGTAAGTTGTCCCCGGTGTGGCGTGCCGCCGCCGCAGCTCCGGGGGAGCGCAGCCGCTCCTAGAAGTGGGCTCGCGCCGAGCTCGGCGTCTGGGTCTCCGTAGGCGCCATGTTGGAGTCAGGCGCCCCGACCCGTGGAGCCGCCCGTGGTGCCAGGTGCGTCTCAGCCCTTCTGCCCGGGGGATGATGTGGTGGGTATCTCCCGGTGGGCCCCAGAGGGAGCAGGAGGCCGTTGGGGCACTGGCGCTGGGAACCTCAGGGGGGACAGGCACTCACCGTCTGGAGGAGACGCCGCAGTCTTCAGGAGGTGTCGGCGTCGCATAGGCGATGAGTCCGCAGGTATTCCTCAATCCGTGGTGGCAGGTGGGGCCGGTGCATGAGTCGGGTTAGACACCCGGTTGGGAAGGAGCGCTGGTGGAGTGGAGCTCCGGAATGGCGGCCGCCATCTTGCGCGCCAATGCGCATTTGCGGGAGAGAGCCCAGTTCCAAGCACACTTTCGCGGGTTGGCTGCACTACACAGCCAGGATCTTCGTGGTCGCCGGCTGGCTGCACCTCTCAGGGCTTCCGATCGAGGAGTGGGCACTCAGCGGTGCAGGCATCCAAGGGACGGAGCCGCGGTCGCCATTTTGTGACTCGGCGCACCGCTCCGACAGGAGACGTTTCTACAGGTGCCGCACGCCTGCAACATCCGTGGCTCACCTGGAGGATGTCTCTAGGAGTGAGTGCACTACTGGTGCTTATTCTGTAGGTTGAGGCTCCCGGCGATCTCTGGAACTGGGCGAGATGCTAGCCCGATCGCGGAGCCTCAGCAGAACACAGCCGCCATCGTGGCTTGCTAAGCCACGCCCCCCCCAAACCCGAGGTCAAACATGGCCATAATATCATTAAGCTTTTCACCTCTATCTGTATGTACAAAGTGATTGATATGGCCATTTCATGTAGATGAGTGTCTCGTAGCCCACAGTCCCCAATCCCACAGTCATTCAGACTACAGATACTAGTGTTAAAATTCCAACACCATATCATAATCACATCCCTCCCTTTAAATGTAGCCTGGCTGCTTAAATCATGGGTGAGGCTATTTATAACATCTGCAAATTTTGACTTATCTATATTGTTATAGAAATTTACAACCAGCACCTTAACATGCGAAGGCAAATAAATAGTGACAATTTGATAACAGGCATAACTTTTTAGCATTTTGATATTCTGGACTCTCAACATGTTAGAAATATATACACAAATTCCCCCTTTATGTCTCCCATGTGCTGACCGTAATGCAGGTATATGAAATGTCTTGTAACCGTCCAAATGTATCTCATTTATTAGCCATGTCTCCTGAAGACAGAGAATGTCCAAATTATGAATAAAATCAACCCAAACTTCATTTGTAACGTTTGTTTCAAGGCCGCAAATGTTCCAGAAAACTACTCTGGTAACCCCAAGTGTTCGAACTGCTTGAGTTTCTAGGCCATATACTTTTTCACCCCGACCCTTAGGTTCTACCAGCTGTGATGGGGAGTTCGTATAATTTTCAACTTCAGTAGAGGGAATAGGAAGTTCACTAAGAGCACAGCAATCTGATTCAGGCGAGATCGTTATTGAAGTTACTATTGTGGATAGGTCACCCTTACTCTGGGGTTCTGGGTACACATTAGAATTGAGCTGATTACAGCTCATTTTAGGCGGTATTTTAATACTCATCGAGTCACTGGGATCCTGAAGAGGAACCTTAGCGAATATACTGACACGTGCCCAGCAGTCATTCCTAAATACCCTTTTTTCATCCCCCATGGCCTGTTCAAATGCAGAAATACCCATGGGGTAATGGTTACCATGATGTCAATCCACGTCCTCAAGATAGTGCAAGGGGCCAAACCTATTTTTTGTCTCCAAATTATAAAAGGAGTGGTTGTTAAGGTAAGTGTTACCATACAAGGCAGTGCGCTTTCCTGGCATGCTTGGCCGATAAAAGAAACCCAGGGGGAGAACATTAATTCCATCAGCTCTCAGTTCTTTAGCACTAGCGCGATTTAAAATGTCACGAACTAGAGCCGTGGAACTCAGCGACAAAACCACACAATCCCCATTTAAGGCTTTCCTGCTGGTACCAACCCACGAAACTCGTCTCACCATCTTAAATGTGTCAAACATCTCCTTCACCAAACCAGCCTTAGCACCCAGGTGGTGTATGGTTTTCTTCCTCAGTGTAGCCCATAGATTCTTTATCTCGGTCGATTATCGGAGGGACGTTAGCTAGAACTATGGTATAAGGGGCAGTGGCGGGTGGGAGGTTTAAACTAATGAGGTCTGAGGGGGCCTCTTGCATGGTGAATTCTAGAGGCCCTTGCTGGGGATGGGCATTCGGACGAGGTACCACCCCGACTTTCTTTACCTACACATCCTTCCTCCCCTCTGCCCCCTTCCCTATTCAACCCTTGGCCCTACAAAGAAGGACTTTTCACTCTATTTATGTTTTCCTTACAATTACTTCATTTGCTCCATCCCTGGATATCAAGACAGGGGATCTGCCTAAAGGTTTTATCACCTCCCTCATCTCTGCCTATCACGGACAATCTAGAGGTAACTTCAGCTGATTTGCCCATTATTAAGGCTTGGCCTGCTTCAATATGATCTAATCTCTTCTATAGGGATCCAATAGAAGCCTTAATGATAGTAGTTAATTCTGTAACCAAGATCTTAATTTCCGAGGGAGAATTATTGTGTTGACCCTTAGAGTTACTAATACTTTTTACATAGCTACCCCGTTTTTTTGCTTTGTTGGTCCCTAGATTGTCCTTGCTTTGGCCTGTTTTAGATGTGAGGACAGGACTATTATAACAGTTTTGTGGATAAAAGGTAAAAAACTAGCGGGGGAGCTTTTTTCTTCTTAGTACAAGTTCTTGTGGGAGGTGGGAGTGAGGCAGCGCCTGGATCATCAGACGAAATCTCGTCGCCTCCAATAAGAACACAGCCATCTGTTAATTCAATAAGCGCCTTGGAGGGGTTACTTGCCCCATCAATCATTTTAGGGGAGAGGATAAAACCCTGCTGGTTTCAGCTGATGCCAGTAACTCCTTATCCTTAGTAAGGGCCTCCTCTACACTTGAGATCTGTTTTTCAATGGCCCCCACCGCCCCTGTCAGGCAATTCATTAAAGACATATTGTTTGCATTGGGCTTATTTGTCTGTTGGCCCGGCTTTGAATTGTGTAACTTCCTTTTCCCCATTCTTTTAACTCAACCGGGAACCCTGTCGCAAGCACAAAAGTCCATAAAATTACAAAACAGAAAGTCAATTGAGTCTTTTACCGCAGATCGTAGCTTCTGTTGATATTGACCCCTGAGGACCTGAAGCATGGCCCAACCCAGCCTCTTCCGGGCTGTGACGGGCAAATTTATGTCCCGGCTGGCTGGGTGTCGCAGCTCCTCTCGCGGGACCGCACTGCCTTCAGGGGGATGGAGTTCCGGGCAGTCTGCAGTCCGCGGTCAGGAGCGCCGTGGAGTGGTGACAATAGCGCGACTTCCCCAGTGCAGACCCCGGGCTAGAAGGGCACAAACAGTAGAAATGGTCCGAGCAGGTAAGGGTGTCACACGCTGCCGGAGCCCTCTGGCAAATTTATGTCCCAGCTGGTTGGGTGTCGCAGCTCCTCTCGCGGGACCGCATTGCCTTCTGGGGGATGGAGTTCCGGGCAGTCTGCGGTCCGCGGTCAGGAGCGCTGTCGAGTGGTGACAATAGCGCGACTTCCCCAGTTCAGGCATTGGGCTAGAAGGGCACAAACAGTAGAAACAATGGTCCAAGCAGGTAAGGACGTCCCGCGCCGCGGGAGCCCTCAGGCAAATTTATGTCCCGGCTGGCTGGGTGTCGAAGCTCCTCTCGTGGGACCGCACTGCCTTCTGGGGGATGGAGTTCCGGGCAGTCTGCGGTCCGCGGTCAGGAGCGTCGTGGAGTGGGGACGAAAGCGCGATTTCCCCAGTGCAGACCCGGGCTAGAAGGGCACAAACAGTAGAAACAACGGTCCGAGCAGGTAAGGGCGTGGGGCCCTGTGGTCCCACTCCCCATACTAATAAATGGGGCCCCAGGGGATGTGCTACCCGCAGCCGCACCCGCAGCCGAATATGGCTCAGGAGGGAGGCTGTGCACCCCCTCCCCTTAATTACACAAAGCAGATGGCCCTGTCCACTATTTGTTTTTTCGATCCCACAGGAGTCCTGTGGGATCATGGCAGATAGTGCTGATTTTTTAAAATTTCGGCCCCAGGAGGTATCTCTCTGGGTCCCCCCATGGTTCCCCTATGGTATTTAGGAGGGCAGGGTACCCTGTCCCATGATATCATTCTTTTTTTTAAGTTCAGGACAGGGGACCAAGTCGCCGAGTCCTATAATGGCTGTCAGCAACAATTTTTTCATGTTGTTGGCAGCCGATCAGAACGCTTGCTCCCGCTGGAGTCTGACTCCCACTAGAGCGAATTGGTCCAGGGAAATAAAGCTTCCTGGGCCAAACAGATCCTCTCGTGGACCCAACCATCCAGATATACAAATATTTGTAACTCTTAATTTCTAAAAAAACTACTGAGTGGATTTACACCAAATTCCAAAAAGAACAATCTATGTGCCAAAATCATCCCATTTTGCAGGTTTTGTTGTAGCCGTGCCTAAACAAATCTATGGGAAAAGCATGGGCTTATATATATATATATATATACTGAAAAACCAAAGGTTAAATGGATGTTAGGATTAGGTTGGAGTTGTACCTACATAAAACCATAGAAGTTCAGCAGTTATAGTTATACTTATAGTTATACTTAACTATAACTATACTTATGTTAAGAAACTATAACTTGTGGCCTAAAGTTACTCAACGGAACAAGATATAGTTTCTGCAGATAAGTAAAATTATGAGTATAACTGCTGAATTTCTATGGTTTTGTTTGGGGAGAACATCAACCTAAGCATAAAGTTTGTGCAACCTTTGATTCTTTCAGTGAATAGCCATGATTTTTTAAATGTAAACGAATACATGATTACTGTACGTTATTACAACCACAACTGTGCACGGCCTTTGGGTGATGGGCACCTCCCCCCCCGCATACACCCACCCTCACACTGCACATGGCCTTTGACTGTGCATGGTAAAGGTTTGGTATGTCAGTGGATGTTGTTTTTTTTCCCGTTGGGCTTTGAACCCGCCGATCCATCACAGATTTACACTAGGGACACACTGAGCCCTGCGGTGAGTCTGCAGATCTGCAATTTGGAGCAAGAAAACATTAGTCAATTGTTTGCCCATGACGTGTCCCTCAGAGACCCACTCCATGTGTCCTATGGGGTCAGGACATCTTTAACTTGACCCCTTATGTGCTTTTTCACTTTTCTTCTCAAGAAAGCACTCTTTTAGGACCAAGAGCTACCTTTCTGCCAAATTTGGTGTAAATCCGTTCAGCGATTCAGCCTGTAGCCATGTTAAAAAATTGAAAAATTCTCACAGACATTGCATGTCTTTAAAACTATAAACAGATTTAGAAAACAGCGTTATTCATTCAAGGTCCTTAGAGAAGCAACGGAGAACATACAATGAAAACTAAGACAACAACTATTGATCGAAAAAGAAACAACCAAACAAAAAGAGGAAAAGGGTAAACAGGAATCAGTGAGGTTAGTGACAATTACTCTACTAGTGCATCAAAATTATTTTGTATTATGAGCTGAAATTGGAATATCTTCAGATCAGATCCAATAATAGGGGAAGTCCTAACCACATCCCTACAAATTTCATATAGATGGAGTACTGCGCTGAAGGACCTATTGTTCCACATTCATTACCCAGCTCAATTCTGATAAAGAACTATGGGTCTCTATAGGAGGAAGGCTTGACCATATCACTTCCCTCTCTTCACTAATGCTTGCAACATCCTTTACCAAGATTAACACTGGGATATAGGAATGAACAGAAGAAGATTGAGTTTGGTGAGACTTATTCTAATTGTTGGTAAAGAAAACCTTAAATGAATTGTCTCTTAATGTAGGCAGACCAGTCATTCAAAGAAATGTAGGCCCATTTTGGACACAATTGTGAATAAGATAAAACTGGTATTGATTATGAAATGAATATCAATATATTTATTTTAACCACATATAAATGAAATATGAACGTGAAAACCTCATGATTAAGTAATGAGGGTGGAATGAAATGCCCCATGTATGATTCATTTTCATTTTATTTTGAATTTTTTCATATTTCTCATTATTTTATATTTTTAGACCATTCTGAGATCATTATTATTTTTGTGGTTAATAACAAGAAAAGAATGAATTTGCTGCCTTGTTGAATATCATGTGATAAAAGGTATTGATAAGTAATAGAAAATTCTAAATGATTCAGTTTAACTTCAATGCTTGCTGACAGTATAATATGGCCGCTTTATTTGTAAATTAATTCTTCATTGCAAGAAAATGGTCAGTTTTCTATGTCAACAAATGCCACATGAAACTGAGAGAAAAAGGAAAAATATGGTGTCAAGCATTTAGACATTGGAAAAAGGGTTAACAGCCGAAACGCGTTTTTCTTTTGATATACTAAACTAATAAGAAATGACCCAGAGATGTGGGCGTGTTTCCTCCTCTCCCTTATGGGAAATCCTGAAAACATGTATATATATATATATATATATATATATATATATATATATATATATATATATATATATATATATATATATATATATTGTGCTATGCATTTATGCTGCTATTGTTGCTAATCATCTACCTCATTCCATTATTTATAACTCTGCACGCTTGTACGCCTACAAGCCAAGTTCCCGCTAATTACATCGTACAGTACCTAATCTGATATTCAAGGATCCTTGATATATCTTGTTATATGACATCTTTCAATGTAATCTTTCTATCCTATTACATGCAATCTGGATTTTTAACCAGTTTCCACCCTTCAATACTTCCCAAATTAATTTTTACAACATACAGCACGTGTCACATTTATTAGCACTTGCACTTTCTGAAGCCATTCTCTTTATCTATACTACTATTATAAAGAGAGAGCTGAAACCTTTGAGGCGGGTAATCTCAAGAAGTACAGCACCAATAACAACACCCAATACAGCATTGTAAAGGGGAGTTGCAGCAGATGGACATACAGCTGGCCACCATATACATTAGAAATGTCAAAGAACCTTAGGGGTAAAGTAGTCCCTTGTGGGTGTTGGCGTTATGCTGTCAGCGATGGGCATGTCAAAGTAGCGATGGCGTCTCAAACTACACTTCACATTACTCCTTTGTGGGCGTCACCGTTGTCAGAGGGGTATGGCACAAAAAAAAAAGAAAATTGGGAGCGGATTTTACTGTCGCGCCTATTCACGCTCCATTACTGATAACACTCACAGTACTTGCCTCGCTAACTGCCGACTTGCCGCGCTAACAAAAACAAGGCTTTACTCATTTGTGAGCCTCGGCGTTGTCAGAGAGGGCTGGCCTAACAAAAGGGGCGCGGCTTTCACAAGCGCGGAATTCACTAGGCGCCACATTCACACCTTTGTGGGCGTCACCGTTGTCAGAGGGGCCTGGCACAAAAACAAAAACAAAAAAAAATGTGCGCGGATTTCACTGAGCGCGCACATTCAAGCTTCATTACTGATAACACTCACAGTACTTGCGGCGCTAACAAAAACAAACCTTTACTCATTTGTGAGCTTCAGCGTTTTCAGAGGGTGCAGGCCTAAAAAAAGGGGCACGACTTTCAGAAGCGCGGAATTCACTCGGCGCAACATTCACGCCTTTGTGGCCGTCACCGTTGTCAGAGGGGCCTGGGCCAAAACAAAAAACACAAAATGAATGGTCTTGGATTTCAATGTGCGCGCCCATTCACGCTCCATTACTGATAACACTTACAGTACTTGCGGCGATAACAAAAACAAACCTTTACTCATTTGTGAGCCTCGGCGTTGTCAGAGGGGGCAGGCCTAAAAAAAGGGGCGCAGCTTTCAGAACCGCGGAATTCACTTGGCGCCACATAAATTAGGATTTACTATTACAAACATTGCACACATTACATTTCATCCCCGGACAACGTCGGGACGAGCTGCTAGTGATATATAAACTCGATTAATTATCTTGTTTCTACATAAGATATATGTAAGCTTGTAATATTGTTCAGTACCTCATGAATATCTCAGGCCACTTGGCCATAATGATGTATCATATTAAGTTTGTTTTATTCATTTTTTGGCATCGAGGGGAACAGCAGTGAGAATATTGTAATCAATTATTTATGTTTTGTGCTATTGCAGCTTTTTATTTTGTGTGAGCATGATAAGGATTTTTTCATGTCTATTGTATAAGTGAGGAGTGGCTTACTCTGTACATGCACTATTTAAAACACGCCTCTATGTTGGCATGTCATGTGATCATGACCGAGGAGACCCGGTCGAAACGCGTCATGCCAGAGAGATCGTGATGAAATAAAGAAGCACCTACTTTCACGAGCTGTTGGTGGCCTGTTCCTGTTTTCTGTTCCTCCAGCCCTGAGGGGAAAACTTTGGTAGCAGGATCTGTATATATATATATATATATAAACAGGTGTGCCCATGCACTGAAGCACACTCAAGCCAGCACAGGTTCGAGGAAAACCTTTATTTTGGTCAAACTGCTTGTGGAACCTGGAGTCAATGTAAGGGTGTGGCGCTTAACTCCACAACGCGTTTAGGGCTCTTCCCTTCTCCCGGTTCCACAAGCAGCAATATATATATATATTCACTGAAAAGTTAATGTTTTTTAAATGCTAAATCCTAACTATAACGTGGCTGAAACCAATGGTTTTTTCAGTGAATTTCTAAAGTTTTTTAAATGCTAATTCCTAACTATAACGTGGCTGAAACCTATGGTTTTTTTCAGTGAATTTCAAAGGTTTTGTAAATGATAATTTTTAAATGTATTAATTGTTATATATTTTTTTATACTGATTTACTACATTGATTTTTACTATTTATTTTGAGATATTTAATTTTTAAATTACGTTACATATTTTTAATATAAATGGAATTTATTTTTAAAAAAATATTGAAATCGTAATATTTTTTTTAAAAATTTTATATATTTTTTAATTTATATATATTATATAGCAGGCAATGATATCCTGTGGAAGGAAATTCAAGTTACTGGTAAGTATGGTTAGAATTACTTTTCAGGATCAGTAGTGGGCTGAAAAATGCAGCACTGAGGTCTCTCCTGATAATAGGTGAGTAAATCGGAATTCGTAGTTCGGCTGATTTTAGAGGAATATTTGTACGTTTCAAAAATAGACAATTAGAAACTTTTCTGGTGAAAACCACACATTAGATTCCTATGGAAGGAACTACAAGTTACTGGTAAGTACGCTTAGATTTACTTTTCAGGGTCCGTAAAGGGCTCAAAGATGCAGCACTGAGGTCTCTCGTTATAACAGGTGAGTAAATCGAAATTCCTAGTTCAGATGATTTTAGAGGAATATTTTGCTCAATAGTGAAGGAAGGGGGCGGGCCTAAGGTTACATGTGTGAAAACACGCCCTGTGGCACGTTTTAAGTTGGAGAATTAATTCCTCTTCAAATCTGAGGTCCCCTGTGGGCCAACTAGCCCACCAGGTACCTCCAGTATGCACCAGAGAGCTGCGTTGCTGAGAGGTGTTCAGAGGCCATGCCCCCTTTTTACAACACTCTTCAACGCAGCTCCGTGGTGCTTAATGGAGGTTCCTGGTGGGCTAGTTGGCCCCCAGGGACCCCCAGTATTCAAGGGGAATTAGTTCCCCCTTGGCAAACGCGCCAGGGGGGACCTTTGCAGAGAGGTGCAATGAGAGGGCGTGGCCTCCTCCCCGAACCCGTTTTTTTTAATTTACTTTTAAGGAGGGGGCTGTGTAGCCCCCTTCTTTATCTTTTTGTTTTTGGCCCTGGGTACCCCATCCCCCAGGGCCTGCCCCCAAATTTTTCAATTTTTTAAAAAGTGTTGGGAAGAGGGCAGGGTGGCCACCCTCCCCAGGCCTTTTTCGGCTCCGGGACCCCATCCCCCGGGGCATGGCCTTTTAAAAAAAATAATATCTTTTGGAGGGGGGCTGCCTTGCCCCCCTCATGTGGCCTCTTATTGCCCTGGGGACCCCATCCCCCGGGCCATTTTTAATTTTTAAAGAATAATAATTTGTGGTGGGGGGCCACATGGCCCCCCTCCCGGGCCACTACTAGCCCCGGGGACCCCACCCCCTGGGGCTGGCTCTATTAGTTGTGGGCCATGGGGGGTCCCTATTCCCCCCAATGTCCCAGCCGGCTTCTCGCATCTTGCGGGAGACGGTATTGCTTTTCTACATGGAGAGCCGCTAACATACTGCTCCCCGTGTAGAAAAGCAATCAGCTTTGGTTTTTGGAAGAGAGAGCAGGTTTCCTGCTCTCTCTTCCAAAAACCAAAGCAGTTTGCTATGGTAGGGCGGGAGCCGCGATGCCACTGCAGCCACCCCGGGACACTGCAGGTCCCGGCCCTGGGGGCTGGTGTTCCCCAGGCTCACCACCGCGGCCCCCTCCCAACATTTAAAAGCCCAGGGGAGGTGGCGGTCCCCGGGGTGTGTGGGGGGGCTTGAGCCCCCCACACACGTTTTTTTCATTTATTTTAGTAGCCCCAGGGGAGGCGGTCCCCGGGGCTTGCGGGGGCGTGAGCCCTCATGCATAATGTTAAAGCCCCGGGGTGGTGGTCCCCGGGGCTGGGGGTCCACTGTGGGCCCCCCATTATTATAAAATAAAAGAAGCCCCATGTGAGTGGCTGTCCCCGGGGCTGCGGGCGGGCCGTGAGTCCCCTGCATACATAAGGCTAAAGCCCGGGGGGTGGCAGTCCCCGGGGCTGGGGGGCTCCTCTGGGCCCCCATTATAAAAAAGCACATTGCCCCCGGGACTTGCCCCCCGGGGGCTAATTAGAAAAAAGCAGACTTCTGTTTTTTTTTTCGCAGGATACACGTATCCTTCGCGCATCCCGCGATATTTAAAAAAATAATAATTTTTTTGGGCCTTTGGGGTCCTTGTGGGACCCCCTGAGCAAGCCTAGGGGGTCAGGGTGTTTCTACCCTGCCCCCTTTGCGCCGTTTGCGCACTTGTTTTTCAGTTTTCTTGTGCCTCGGTTCTACTGAGACACAAGATGGCTGCAAATACTTCCTGGTTTGGAGTGTTGACAGACAGTTTACAGCCAATTCGCTCGTGCTCGTAAGGGTACGCATATGATCCTCGGAGGATACGCGTACCCTACTTCGTCCATAGAGATATCTATGATTTTACTTTGGATTTTCTCAGGAACTACTGCACGGATTTACACCATTTAACAAAAAGTGTGATCTGCGAACCAAACTCTACCGTTTTGCCAAATTTGGTGTATTTCCGTTCAGCAGTTCGGGCTGTAGCCTCACTTAAATGTCCCTATGGAAAATTGCATGGGGAAAACACGTTTTGGGACCCCCCTTTTTTCTTGGCACCCGCTTGACGAATCACCCTGAAACTTTCAGGATAGGAGCGGAGCGCCCCATCTTCTTGGAGAATTTCGCGAAGATTCGTCAACCAGCGCCAAAGTTATTCCAAATAGAAGTTGCGGATTTCCAATGGAAACTAGGTCCTAACTATAACTACCTACCTATATTTTCGCTGAAAAAAAACATAGGTTTCAAGCAGGTTATAGTTAGGAATTATCATTTAAAAAACCTTAGAAATTCATTGAAAAATCCATAGGTTTCAGGGGTGTTATAGTTAGCTGGACATTTCACTCATACAAAACCATTGAAATTCCTCCGTTATAATTAGTTGTACTAACTGTAACTCACGTGCTGGCAATCCACTGGTGATGATGTCACATATTACATCATTCATAACATGGTCAATGACTTCACTGATGACATCACTGATGACATCTCAAATGACATCACTGATGACATCACTGATGACATCATCCAGTGAATGTGGTTTGGTTCCATATTTAAATATGTATTATATATATATAGCAATCTGCATTGAAGAATGAGTGGATATATAAAAATCTGGATAAAGGATGTAATAGCAATGTGATTGATTGTTTACTTGAGTAATTTATAGTGTCTCACTAAATATATTGGAAAGTGACTAACTTTTGTGAATATCTCTACTACTTGGTCAGTTGTTTTGTAAACTGCTGCACCAGTGGGTTACTTGCTACGTGAAAGTCTATATTAGTTATTGATTAGTGAAATGATTATTTGCAATGGAGAGTGAATGTGTGTGTGCTTCGGTGGGGGATCTGTGACTGCCCAAAGATATGTGAATAGTTAATTCAGTACGTATATGAGGTTAAGACTACGTATTATAATACTTGTTTGGGTGAATGAATGTCTTTATGGGTGTGGTGATGAGCAAAAACATTTCTCAATGGTACATGTCCAACAAAGTAGAAAAAAGTAAACAACAGTGTATGTGACAGTTGTTGTATATAATTAAGTGTTCATAAAACTCATTGATTGCATGAGTGACTGTATAGATAATTGTATCCTTGTAATAGTGATTTCATAACACACTAAGTATGAGTTACTATTTATATGAATAAATGATGTGATATTTGTATAAGTGTGTAGCTGATTAAATATTAATAAGATACATTGTTTGCAAAAGTGAGTAGCGTGACTGCATAACTGAATAGGATGTGTGCTGGTGTGTAATGTTAATATAAGTGTATGAGTATATTTGATAGTGTTCTATTGGTCATTGACAACATGTATGAGTGAATCTATAGGTAAGTGATGTGTGTGTGGATCTAGGAATTACTGAGTGGGGTTTTAGATACTTGTTATATTTAGTTTTTTTTTTCAATTTTTTTGAGGAGTCGTGCATGCAAAACACACCTTTCTCAACTACTGCGCGGAACATAGCCACCATTTTACAATTGCTCTGCAGGATCCGCATATTATTATTATTATTAAAGGGGTTTGTAAAGCGCCTGGTGACGCCGCCCGGCGTGTCCCCGCGCTGTGGAGAAGAATCAGGGGAGGAGAAGAGGGAGGGGGGAACTATAGGGCGAATAGGTAGGTTTTCAGCAGTTTTCTAAAAGAGGACTCATTATTCTCTAGTCTAATGTTGGTGGCAAGGGTGTTCCATTTGTTGGCTGCTAAAGAACGGAAAGAGCGGCCTCCCATTCTAGCTTTTTTTGTGCGCGGAGTCTTGAGCAGACCCATTCCCATGGAACGAAGGAATCTATTGGGCTCGTAGGGCATGGCTAGATCGGACAGATAGGATGGAGCTTTCTGAGAGATGATCCCATAGCACCAGAGAAGTGCCTTGAATAGGATTCTCTTCCTGATTGGCAACCAATGAAGGGTAGCCAAGGTAGGTTTAGAGGGTGCTCTTCTGGGAAGTCTCAGAACTAATCGTGCAGCAGAGTTTTGTAAAACCTGCAGTCTTCTGATGTTCTTTTCGGAGGTTCCCAGCAGAAGCACGTTCCCGTAGTCTATACGGGAGGTTATTAGTGCCTGAGTCATGGTACGCCTGGACTCTAAAGGGAGAAGATCCAGGGTACGATTGAGAGTTTTCATGACTCCAAAGCACTTCCCTACAATTTTATTAACATGGCTATCATACGAAAGTTTATTGTCAATCCAGACGCCTAAGTTCTTCGCTTCCCGACTGGGAATAGGTAGAGGCCCCAGACAGGGTGGCCACCAGTCTTTGGTCCAGTTAGTATCCTTGCCTCCTATTATGAGTACCTCCGTTTTAGTGCAATTAAGTTTGAGGCAGTGCTTGGTCATCCAATCTGCGAGATTGCTCATGCATGATTTGAAGTTATCAGCATCAGAGGAGGGGGCTTGGGACAGGGAGATCAAAAGTTGAGTATCGTCGGCGTAAGAGACAAGCTCTACGCCGTACGATTGGACCACCTCTGCCAGCGGTGCCATATAAAGGCATAGGGTTAGCGATAGGTGCGTATTTTATACGCGATCGCTATGCGACCCGTACGTGACTTCAAACGCATATGCAACATATACGTATCACACCACACCATGCGCGCGCGTTTCAGCATGATGTCATCCACGTGTTCAAAGTGGTGGGCGCGCGACTTCCGCGAAATGTTTCGATATACAAAAAGATATATATATATATATATATATATATATGTATTGAATAAAAATATTAACGCAAAAAAATAATATTCTTTTAGTTTTAATAAACGTATATTACTTTTAAATGCAATTTCACGAAGTCGCGCTAGGTGCGTGCTGCGTGTACGCACCCAGCGCGAATTCCATGTGACCGAAAAAAAGAAATTTGATTGGTTTATAACACTTACTGTTCTAACTATTGGAAAACCCTACCCATTTTAACTACTCTTCTTAGACCTTCCTTAGGAGAAGACCTGTCCTGAAAAGAATGTCACTTTTTCTTCATTCTAAACCTGAATTCCTTTTTTGGAGACAAAAATGGCTACACCACTGCAAGAATCATCTGATTCTGATGATTTTGTTGCTGAACAATTTCTACCAGAACCTCCCGCATCCGAAAGATACACATCCATCGTATGGAAATGTTTTACTTTTACAGAGGGGCAAAAGAAATGTAATGCCACCAAAGTAACATGCAAGATTTGCCAGGCAGTACTGTCCAGAGGAGATCCAAACGAGAAATACTCCTGTGGCACTGCTAGTATGCGCAAGCACCTCCAATCCATCCATCCTGTGAACTATGCTCACGAAGAAAGTAGAAGACTGCTCCAAAATGCACCTCCACCACCGAAAATACCAAGTACCTCTGGGACATCACCTTCAACATCATACGTCCCCAATTTGTGAAAGTTAGAATGCACTGCGTGAAGTGCAATCGTTTAATTTGTTATGGGGAGCAATCAGTAGACCTAGTTTGCAGAGCAATTGATAACCATCAATGCTAGTTTTTTTTTTATTTCCTCAAAGTTCATGGTTTTGTTCATCCTGTTGACTTTTTTTCTTTTTAAAAAAAAAAGAAAAAAACATTTCAAAAAATTAAAATATATATATATAAAAGTACAAAAAACAAAAAAAAAGTTATTTTCAGAGCTAACTACTCTGGTTAAAGAAAGAGCTACATTTATATGCTAGTTTGTGAAAGTTTACATAAATGTATGCGTACTTCATAAATGACTAAAGAATGCATTTGTGGTATATGGTGAATGTATAACTGGAGAACTATAAGGAAGTGCTGTAGCATGACACTGTAAGCTGTTTAGCTACAGAGTGCTAAGCTACTTCCGAAGCACAGGGATGCAACATATGTACATAAATATGTTCGAAGTCTGTACTTCCCTCTGCACTGCTGCTTAAACTGCAGGCATGTGGTGTTTGTGTAGTGTAGGGGTAGTGCTGGGGGTAGGGTTTTCGGGTTTAGGGTAGTGTAGTTGTGTTTGGAAAGTGTAGGGGTTGTGCTGGGGGTATGTATTAATATTACACTATGACCACCCTAAGCACAATTATCAGTATAACCACCCAAAAATTCCAGGTGAAGTTATCAGCAGAATGCTAGGAAAACGTTTATCAATATTAAATGCTTGTAATCAAGTACAATTCAAATCATCACATGCAGTGTGCCACAAACGAAATTACCACAGCAGTAAGTCTCCCCAACTCAGATTTAAAGTGGATAAACATGTTTAATGTGAAAGACCATAGGCCAACGCTGCAGCTTCTACATGTTTCAACACCCTTCACATACTCAGCAAGACCTTCAAATGGACCCACCGCCCGAACCAAAGAAGACCGTCACCCATGCACTCATCACCAGCAGGATGGACTACGGAAACACCCTCTAAGCCGCAATCAACAAATCTCTACTCCACAAACTTCAGACTGTCCAGAACACCACAGCCAGACTCATCCTCAGCATCCCACGACAAGACCACATTACCCAGCATAAACAAGCACTTCACTTGCTCCCCGTCGAAAAAAGAGTAACCTTCAAGCTGCTCACACACACCTATAAAGTCCTCCACAACACCAAACTCCAATACCTCAATCTCCTTCTACACCCCCAAAAGAAACCTCCACTCTGCTGACCAGGCCTTGGCCGAAATCCTCTGCATCCACAGAACAAGAAGGGAGGCACACCCTTCTCCTACATCATGGCCAAGACCTGAAATAAACTCCCCCTCAGCATCAAATGTAGCCCCATACTGAAAGCATTCAGGAAGAGGCATAAAACCTGGCTTTTCGAATGACCAAAGCTGCACAAATCCCCCCCACACACTCCCCCAGTGCATGGAGACCCTCACAGGTGAGTAGTGCACTCTATACATCCCTGATTGATTGATTGATATGCTACCACAGTGTGTGTTTGAGTGTTATCAACAGGCACTGCCATTGGTTTGGCTGTCTATAACTCTTAAGGGTAGTGAAATGAGCAGTGCTGCATTTTTTAATAAACACAGAATGTCTGAAATTGGCTTGGTTTGGCTTCACCTCTGAGAGCTACGTTCAGGGTACTGGTGAGCTACCAGTAGCTCCCGAGCTACTGGTTGGAGGCCCTGGTATGGATAGTGAGTGGGGAATTGTAGTCCTGAAGCACAAATGTGAAGGTCATTACACCACTACAAGCATAATGCATAGCACTTTAAAGCACTCCATTCCCTAAAGACTGGCTCACTGCATGAGTACATGCTTACTGACTGAATGATTACAGTAATATAAGGATAGACACTGGGTGAATTCTTAATTGGTTGACTTTTACTTTAGTGAATGAATTACTACATAGTACTGAAAGAGTCACTATGGAATTGCAACAGCAGTCACACTGTGTTTGCTGAAGTATATGGATAGTGACTGGGGAATTGTAGGCCTGAAGCACAAATGTGAAAGTGGTTACACCACTACATACATAATGCATAGGAGTTTGAAGCACTGCATGCCCTAAAGCCTGGCTTACTGCAAGAGTACATATACTTATGTAACTGCAAACACATCAACCAACCAAATCATTCCCTTTCGATTTTCCCAAATAACCACTGATTCACAGTGTGATTCTAGACAAATAAGAGTATCCCTTCGACTTTACTGAAAGGATTACTACATGCTACTGAAAGAGTCACTATGGGATTGTAAAAGCAGTCACAGAGTGTTTGCTGGAGTGTAAGGATACTAACTGGGGAAATGTAGGCCTGGAACACAAGTGTGAAGGTCGTTAGACTACTACATGCATATTGCATTGGAGTTTCAAGCACTACATGCCCTAAAGCCTAACTCACTACAACAGTACATGCACTTATGTGTCTGCAAACACATCAACCAACCAAATCATTCTCTCTCAATGTTACCAAATGGACACTGATTCACAGTGTGATTATAGACAAATAACAGTATTCCTTTCAGTGTATAAAGAAAGATTAAAAATATTAGATAAATGTATTAAAACTCAGAGTAATGGAATAAAATAAATGAATACTCAGATATAAATTAGAATACTCAAAGTTTAATAGAGAGTATCTCTGGCATGGGATGCAGGGAAAATAGGGGTTTAGGGTAATGAAGAATATTAAAAAAAAGTTTAAAAAAAAGGAAGTTACTAAAATAATTAGTAGGAAAAAAAAGGGGAATGAATGTTAATACTCATATTAAAAAAGTAACCTATAGAAATGCATTAATAGGAAAAACGAGTTTAAATAAAGCATTTTAGAAATTATACGAAAGTTAAAAAGAATGGAAAGAGGCATGTTTACATAAACACGTGATGTATTAAACAGTGGAAATGAGAACACCTGTCAACTGAAAAACGTGAGTTAAAACTGGGAGGAGCAATAAATTGATCCCATAGACTGTTAAGTAACCGCAAAGTATATAAACCACACCCATGGGATGATTAGTTTAGTTTCAGAGAATCAATACGGGCGAAGAAACTACGAGCAAGGTAATGATTCGGGGCTGCGGAAGTATCTTGAGAATATCTTTCATTTCCTCAGAGGGAACATATTGTTAATGTATATTCAAAAATACATAAAACATTATGTCCCCTCCAGAGGAGTTGGATGAATTTCGACGCAGGAAGGAAAGAATATCGAACAGAGGTAAATTATGTAAATGGGTATATTTTTGATAGTTTTAAAAAAGAAAGCAAAAATATTTAAATGATTATAAAATGTACGATGTTTAAGTTGAAATGGAATTAAATAACAAGTTGACGAAAGAACCATTACAAGAAATGTAGGTTAATTGAGGAAATACTACATGCAAGGTAATGATTAGGAATGATGGTATCATCTTGAGTTTATCTTTCATTTCCACAGAAGGATCATATTGTTAATGTATATTTTAATTTACATTCAACTTTATGATTCTTCAAGTGGAGTTGGATGACTTTCAACAGAGGATTTCAAAGAATAATAAATAATATTATTTTTAGTTTGCAAGTATTTCTTAATGATTGAAAAATGTACTATAAATACACTATCGACGCACAAAGGAAATACTTTGCAATAAAGGAAAATACTCTTTAGCTTCTACAGTGAAAATGGGATAAAAGTATTTATAATGAGTAGTGCTTATATCAATTTTCACTCGTGAAGAACAGGAGAATTATTTTCGCAAGCCCTTTTTAAAAAAAAATAATATAATTGTGTCTTCAAATGTTAATGTTAATGCTTTCAATTTTTAAAAATGAATGTCAAATGTAATAATGACATGAAATGTACATACAAAAAAAAGATGGAGTAGTGAGGGAGTGTTTGTCGTAGCACTTCTATTCTACTTTATCTGAAAGTAAAAAAAGCCCTAACATTAAAATAAAGATGATGGGGCAACACTTATATAATGTAAACTTAAGGAATGAGTGCTTATGATAAAATAAAATAAATGTGGTCCAACGTGTGATACCAATGAATGAAAAAAAGATTTTGCATTTCACCCATGTGATGAATATAAAAGACTCAATAAAAATATTTTGAAAACTTGTGCATTTTCTTTCAAGGATTCTTTGAAGAATTATACATTTAATGAAAGGACAAAGTACTCCACCAAAAATGAGGTACGTACATGGTGAGGGTATCATAACGTCACATAGAAAAAACAAGCCAATCAACATTAGGATCAGGAAGGTTGAGTTAACCACACAACAGCCAATCAAATATTTTTAAAATCTGCGCAAGGAAAGGGATTGGTCGGTAATACGTCTTCTTACAATGCTTCACAACCAATGAAAAAGAGGTGTAGAAAGTTTCTGTTTTTAACATACGAGCAAATCAGATGACCTTGCAAGTACACGCAGGGGGAGGCAATTGTTGCTTACAATAAAGAATAACAATATAAAAAAGGTAGTTTAAAAGAACGCTTTGGAATAAAACACACGCGTGTTTGATTAAATAATGTTTATGAGGTGAAGTGTAATCAGCAATCTTTAAAAAATTTACGGGGAAATTATCATTCACAACGTTAACATTATCGCTGCATTAGCGATCAATCACATGACTTACGTTTCACCACTGTCTGCACCTCATTACTTCACTTGCAAAGTTAAAAAGAACATGTGCGACATTTGCATAACAAGTGTAGTGCGATGCGAATTATTGAGGATGACTTGCTTTCGCAAGACCCCGAAAGGCTTCTTGACGAATAAGTACGCACTTATCTGCCAGACCCCATTTAATGATTAACGAGGCTCTCAAGGCTTAACACGTCAGAAATCATCTCTCGCCACTTTCTGTTTGTCCAGTGCGTGTCTCCTTCTCCTTTAACTCCTTTCTTTTTCATACTAATTGTTACTCATACACTATGCAGCAAATACCCCACAGATGCAACCCCTGGATTTGCAATAGTAATTGTTACTCATACACTATCCAGCACATACCGTACAGATGCACCCCCCTGAAGTTAAAATAGTAATTGTTATCCCTACACTTATATGCACTGACCCTACAGATGCACCCCCCTGGAGTTAGAATACTGGTTGTTACCCCTACACTAACCTGCACTTACCCTACGAATGCACCCCCTGGAGTTACAATAGTAATTGTTACCCCTACACTAACCTGCACTTCCCTACAGATGCACCCCCCTGGAGTTAGAATAGTAATTGTTACCCCAACACTAACCTGCACTTACCCTACAGATGCACCCTGCTCTCTCTTTCAAAATGCAAACCAGATTTACAACACCCTTGCAACACTTTCCAATAGAAGCCCATGTTCATACCAGAACATGGGTTTCTATTGGAATTCACAAGGCCATATCATCAAGCTCATTAAAACGGCGATAATTTTTATCGCCCTGCTTGATAATATGCCCCTTGGTCTGGATTATGAAAGACAGAGCAGTGAAATCTGTTCTCAATTTCAAAATCCAAACCAGATTGCTTTTCCACATGCAAGTTAGCATCTCCCCATGTGGAAAAGCAATGCTGGCTCCCGAAGGACGCGGAGAGCCGGCGGGACCATGGGGGCATTGTGGCTCCCCCCAAAGTCCCCAACATTTTTTATAAGACCCGGTAGATAGGGTCCCCGGGGATATAGAAATTACTGATAGGGGCTATTTTTTTTACAGTAAAATTAGAAGTCACGCACCCAGCGCAGCGCTCAGTGCGGCCGCCTGGTGTGCACGCGCTGGATGCACGACTCATAATCTGTAGGGTGCATGACTCCAGCGCCTTTGGTGCAGAACTTCGATGTGTTTGGGAGCCGGCATTGCTTTTCCACATGGGGAGCTACTAACTTGCTGCACCCCATGTGAAAAAGCAATCTGATTTACATTTGCAAAGAGAGAACAGATTTCCTTGCTACGGAAAGGCTGAATGGACACCCCGGGACATTGAAGAAGCCGGCCCTCCCACAATACATAAAGCCCCGGGGAGTGGTGGTTCCCGGGGCTTTGGAGACCTTGGAGCCCCCCAAGCATTTTTTTTGTAGCCCTGGGGGGTGACGGGCCCTTGAGTGCTCTAGGAGGGGGGGGCACGCAGTGCCCCTTCCACAATACATAAAGCCCTGGGGGGTAGTGGTCTCCGCGGCTTTGGGGACCTTGGACCCCTCCCCCCACCATTTTGTTTTTGTAGCCCAGGGGGGATGATCCCCAGGGCTGGGGGGCCCCTCTGGAGCCCAATAAAATTTAATAATTTTGCCCCCGGTATTTAGCCCCCCAGGGGCTAATTTAAAAAAAAGCTCTGTTTTACTATATTTATGTTTTTTACGGCAGAGTCCGAGCACCCTACACGCACCTGCTGGATGTTTAAAAAAAAAAAAAAATTGTGGGTCCTGGGGGTCCTTTTGGGACCCCCTAAGCAGGTCTAGAGGGTAAAAGTATTTCTACCCTGCCCCCTTTCTACGTTTTGCACACATGTTCCACTGATTTCTTCAGCCTCGCTTCTACCGAGGCACAAATGGCTGCCAACAGTTCCTGGTTTCGAATGTTGACAACCACTTGACTTTTAGCATTCAGCGCGCGATCGGAAGAGTGCGCTTACAATACACTCACGGTGCGCTCATAATCCGTGGAGCGACCGCGCCCATAGATATATAAATGCTTTTAACTGTAATTTTCTCAGGAACTTCTGAACAGATTGACACCATTTAGGCAAAAGGCACAAGTCTGAAGCGAGTAGTACATCTTTGCCAAATTTGGTGTAATTGCGTTCAGCAGTTTGGGCTGCAGCTGTGGCTAAAGGTCCAATGAGAAATTGCATGGGGAAAACGTGTTTTCGGACCCCCCTTTTTCCTCGGCCCCGGCTTGACGAATCACCGTGAAACTTTCAGAATAGAAGCGAACCGGAGCTTACCGTGAGTTTTGAAAATTTCGCGAAGATTCGTCAACCGGCGCCAAAGTTATTCCAAATAGAATGTTGTGTATTTCCTATGGAAAATTGGAAAATAGGTCCTAACTATAACTACCTACTGGCGACCGCCAAATATATATATATATATATATATATATATATATATATATATATATATATATATATATATATATATATATATATATATTTGTGCAGGTTCCATATCCAAGCATACAAAACCACAGTCCTTGTGGAAGTGAAGATACAGACACGGTCCTCAATTTTGTGCTGAAGTTTTATTTTCGGTGCTCAAGCGTCACGACGCGTTTCGGTCCCACCTTGGACCTTGATCACATGACACAGTGTAATCAATCACATGGGTTTAAATGCTTAGTTGAAAATGATGACATCAGCATGGTACCATAGACATAGAAGAGTTCCAATGGAACAAGGACCACAAATGATTTTAAAAACATGATCAATTATGTCAATATTAAAGGTACATAAAACCCTAGTTTAAAAAAGACGTGATAAAGTGCAAGAATAAATGTAAACAAGGTAAAAGACTTTAAATTGCCTTGTCAGAAAAAGTGCTTGTGCAAGTGCATATAGACAGGATTAAAAATAAGGAAAGTGCGCTGTGATGTTAGACAGGAGTCTTTACAATTTTGAGCCCAAAATTGGTTGCATATAACGCGCATTGTAAGTCGCATGTGTTACGGTATGAATACCCGAGCTTTAACATTTTCTATGTGCGGAGCACATATATATAACAGGTTTGGGAATAGCAGTTTAAATACCTGACTGTTGTGAAGTTTAAACATATGTTACAAAGCTTGATTGCAGTGAGTTTTCAAAGGAGAAAAAAGTTTCTGATTACAGGAATTTGGAGCCCCAATAAAACAAAAGAGAAGAGATTAAAAAAAGATTCAGTTACATGGCTGGCTCTGTTATTATGTTGGGTGGTTGGTTGAGTTTGGTAGTACCCGCCAACCAAGAATCATAATATACATACATGAATTGTACCAGTGATATCCTAGTAATAGACCTAATGTTCTGGCTGTACTCAATGTTTTATCGAGCAGCTGTTCACAGAGATATGTTGTATGCACAGTCATACGATCATTTTATGTTGTGCTGTATGCTATCTGTTTAAATAAATAGCTTAAAATGCAAATATCAAAAATACATCCTAAATGTAATATCAATATAAATAGTAATAAAAATATGAATAATAAATAGGATAAAATAGCATACATTGTGTGTGAGCAAGCTGTAACAAGAGTGTTAGCCTCACGGGAATATGTAAATAGGAAAAAACTGTAAAAAACTGTACTAGAGTTAGCGGGCTTACCAACATATTAAATCAATTAGAATCAACCATATGGATGTGCTACTAGATTGTGTATGGTTGAGGCATGCTTACAGGCAAGTTGACAAATCCTCAGTCATATTAAGACCCGTGGGCTGTTTGGTATTCAGCTCGAGGATGTATCTTGTTTCTAGCTGACGCAGTTTTTCTTCGCGGTTACCACCCCTTCTACTGGCCGGTACAGAGTCGATGACAAAGAAACTAAGTTCCCGGCTGTTGGAGTTATGCACGGACTTAAAGTGCCTGGCCCCCGGATATGTGTTATCTTGGTTAGTTATAGCCCTGAGATGTTGCAAAATACGTTTATGTACTGGGAGTTTGGTACTCCCCACGTACATAAGTTTGCAGGGGCAAGATAACACATATACTGCAAACTCTGTTTTGCAGGTCAAAAGTTGTTTTATTTTGTGTTTTTGGTGGTCAAAGGGTGAGGTATAAAATCTCATGTTGGTGCCTTGTTTGCAAGCCTTACATATTTTGCAGTTATAGAATCCACTGTGGGTTTTAGCCAGTCTGTGGACTCTATCACTTCTGGACTGGTTTTAATGAGTTCATCCCTCATGGAACGGCCTCTGCTGTAAGTAATGGATGGGCGCATCGGCAGAGTACCACCGATGACCGGGTCACACAGTACTAGAGGCCAGTATTTACTGATAATAGACTCAATTTTTTTGTGTTGTTGGCTATATTGTAGTATTATTCTAAAGGGGGTGCCCCTATTAGAAGTTTTTCCTACAATTGTTTGAGTACTATCAGATCTACAGGGGACTACCTGCATGTTGGTTCCTGTCTGTAGTAGGGATGAACGTTCTTTAGCCATAGATTTGGTAATAGCTATGTCAATGAGTTTGTCACTGTACCCCCGTTCCCTGAATCTCATAGCACTCAAAGCTGCTGCTCGTGTGCTACTCAATGGTGGACAACCTTGGAGCGAGAATATACATGCGGCCGTCCAGCCGCAGAGCAGGCACCACCCCGCAAGCCTTGGGGGTCACGGCAGTGAAGCAGCAGCCGTACATGGAATCGAGGACGGGCACTCTTGCGGGGTCCATACAGGACTTAATTTGTGCTTTCCCCACCATACTTCCCATAACGCACAGTCTCATCTGAGCCTCCCAATGGTGGGTGTGGCATAAGGAAAATGGAGAAGTTGGTTGGTGGTCATGCACGCCGCTTACGTTAAAGCCCCTGAAGAGAAGCATATGGAGCTTCGAAACGCGTCGGGCAGATCCATTACGGAGCGGCATCTGCAAGCGGATTCCCGTCCTCACCTACGCATAAATTAAGCTGCTGCTCGTGTGCTACTCAATGGTGGACAACCTTGGAGCGAGAATATACATGCGGCCGTCCAGCCGCAGAGCAGGCACCACCCCGCAAGCCTTGGGGGTCACGGCAGTGAAGCAGCAGCCGTATATGGAATCGAGGACGGGCACTCTTGCGGAGTCCATACAGGACTTGATTTGTGCTTTCCACGCCAAACTTCCCATAACGCACAGTCTCATCTGAGCCTCCCAATGGTGGGTGTGGCATAAGGAAAATGGAGAAGTTGGTTGGTGGTCCTGCACGCCGCTTACGTTAAAGCCCCTGAAGAGAAGCATATGGAGCTTCGAAACGCGTCGGGCAGATCCATTACGGAGCGGCATCTGCATGCGGATTCCCGTTCTCACCTATGCATAAATGAAGCTGCTGCTCGTGTGCTACTCAATGGTGGACAACCTTGGAGCGAGAATATACATGCGGCCGTCCAGCCGCAGAGCAGGCACCACCCCGCAAGCCTTGGGGGTCACGGCAGTGAAGCAGCAGCCGTACATGGAATCGAGGACGGGCACTCTTGCGGGGTCCATACAGGACTTGATTTGTGCTTTCCACACCATACTTCCCATAATGCACAGTCTCATCTGAATCTCCCAATGGTGGGTGTGGCATAAGGAAAATGGAGAAGTTGGTTGGTGGTCATGCACGCCGCTTACGTTAAAGCCACTGAAGAGAAGCATATGGAGCTTCGAAACGCGTCGGGCAGATCCATTACGGAGCGGCATCTGCAAGCGGATTCCCGTCCTCACCTATGCATAAATTAAGCTGCTGCTCGTGTGCTACTCAATGGTGGATAACCTTGGAGCGAGAATATACATGCGGCCGTCCAGTCGCAGAGCAGGCACCACCCTGCAAGCCTTGGGGGTCCCGGCAGTGAAGCAGCAGCCGTACATGGAATCGAGGACGGGCACTCTTGCGGGGTCCATACAGGACTTGATTTGTGCTTTCCACACCATACTTCCCATAACGCACAGTCTCATCTGAGCCTCCCAATGGTGGGTGTGGCATAAGGAAAATGGAGAAGTTGGTTGGTGGTCATGCACGCCGCTTACGTTAAAACCCCTGAAGAGAAGCATATGGAGCTTCGAAACGCGTCGGGCAGAACCATTACGGAGCGGCATCTGCAAGCCGATTCCCGTCCTCACCTACGCATAAATTAAGCTGCTGCTCGTGTGCTACTCAATGGTGGACAACCTTGGAGCGAGAATATATATATATATATATTTTTTTTTTCAAACCCTCGGACAAGGGAGGAAACATTGTGATTTTTAGCAAGGAACAGTATGAACAGGAAGCAGAGAGACAACTTAAAGACAAAGAGTGCTATACCATCATACAAAGAACTGAATATCTGAAAAGCAGAACTGAATACCATTCTATGCTAAACGAATGGAGAGATGATGGTATGATTAACATGGAAGAGTAACTTTTCTTGCGATGTGAATCACCAATTTTACCGACCTTTTACCATCTTCCCAAGATACACAAAAACGCCAAAAGACCACCAGGGTGTCCAATTGTATCTTCGATAGGAAGTCTATTAGAAAATACGTCACACTTTATTGATTCATACCTAGCACCGATAGTAAGAGACTTACCTTCGTACGTGAGGGATACACAGGATTTCCTCCGTATTATGGACAATGTTTCTTGGGACTCCGATATGCTTTTAATAACATTGGATGTGGTGAATTTATATACGTGTATAGCCCATGAGGATGGCATGAAGGCGATCAAGTGGTTTCTAGATAAGAAACCAGAAAAATACAGATTACATTCCAATATGTTGTTAAAAATTATATATTTCTGCTTACACCATAACATTTTCCTTTTTTCAGGCCAGTTATTCAAACAAACAAGGGGCACTTCCATGGTCTCATGCTTCTCCCCCAGCTACGCAAACTTGTTCGTGGGCTGGTGGGAGAGGCTTGAGGCGTGGGGTGAAATGTGGACTGACAATATTCTAATCTGGACGAGGTATATTGACGATCTTTTTATTGTATGGCGCAGGGATCGGACCTCTGCTGAGGAATATATCGCCGTCCTTAACAATAATAATCACAACCGAAAATTCACCAGTACTATAAGTGCAACAAGTATTTGTTACTTGGATTTGGAGGTTTTTATACATAACAACACCCTCCAAACGAGACTCTTCAGAAAATCAACGGCAGGTAACGCCGTGTAACATGCGGCAAGTTTCCATCCGAAGAGCCTCATTAAAAATGTCCCCTATGGTGAGTCTCTGCGGCTCAAAAGAAATTGTTCGGTTGAAACTGATTTTAAACAAGCTGAGGCCGATGCTAGCAGAACGTTCTGTGACAGGGGTTACTCCAAGAGCTTACTAGTACAGGCTTCAAAGAAAGCGTCAACAACCAACAGGAGGGATCTTCTGTTGGTAAAAAACGTACCCAAAGTGGAAAACGAGGTGAGAATGATCACCAAGTTTAACACAAAATCGGGAGACCTAGTCCACATTTTTAAGAAACACTGGCATATCTTAGGGACTGACAGCGTTTTGAAAGGGCATCTTTCTCAGCGGCCTTTGATAACGTATTGGCGCTGCCAGTCACTCTCGGATCATTTAGTCCATAGTAATTTTTCCTCAAAGCCCAAAAACTAAGGAACTCTGTAACATCAAAGGGGTTTTCCCCTGTTTACACTGCAAAGCTTGTAAAGGAAGTAAAAAAGTATTAGAATATCCGGGCAGAACAGGAACAGACAGACCCAAGAGGAAAATATACAAACTCCTAAACTGCAATTCAGATTGCACCATTTACTGTCTTGAATGCCCTTGCAAGAAAAGATAAATTGGGAGTACTATCAATCCCACAAAAGGTAGAATCCTGGAACATATGCGAGCAATCATGAATAAGGATAAAACCTATCCGGTTGCTCGCCATTTCGCAGAACACCACAATAGCGATAGGGATCTTGTAAGCTTTTACTGTATCGACCAGGCTAAACGCATGGAGAGAGGGGGAGACAGGGAAAAGGCACTTAGAGTACTAGAATCCAGGTATATTATTGACCTGAAAACTATGACTCCATGGGGCCTGAATAATGATGAGGAATTGTGGGTCCACCTCTAACTGTACACATGGGATCATGTGATGAAATACTGTTATTGTTGCCCATATTTCAACTGTTTACTGATAAGTTACTCATGTATTTAAACCTACTCAAAAGCCGATATCTTTGCATCCCACATGTAGTTTCCTGATCATATAAGTTCCTCCCCACCCATCCCAGCTGCTACTGACAGGCTGACAGTGGAGGATATGTGTGTTTATATATATATATCCACAATCCAAGTTTGGCTGAGCCCGAACCTCTTCCCACGGCGGCCACACAGCAGGGGTAGCTACCCCCAAATATCCACAAAAATCCAGTTGGTTAGGTCAAAAAACACCGAAGGTCCAGACGCGTTTCAGAGTTGCGTCACTCCGTGAGAAATGAGTGACTATACTCCAAAACGCGTCGGGCCTAGTGTTGCAATAAACACAATTTGAACTGAGGCCACTGCTCCTGTGTTTTTTTAACTAACCAACTGGATTTTTGTGCATATATATATATATATATATATATTACCTACTGGCGGTCGCCAGTAGGTATATATAGTTAGGATTTTTTCTCTATGGGATTTTTGAAAATTCTATGTCTAATAACTTTGGCGTTTGTGGACGGAATTGGCTGAAATTTTCAGGAAAATGGAACATTTTGTTTCTGAGCAGCCCCTGACAATTTGGGGGGGGGGGTTCATCAAGGGGGGGCCGAGAAAAAAGGGGGGTCCCAAAACGCGTTTTTCCCATGCTAATTTCCATAGGGCGGTTGGCCTCACTTTTAGCTCGAACGGCTGAATGGATTTGCACGAAACTTGGCAAAATTGTAGGGACTGTTAGCCCGATGTGCCTTTGTTAGGTCTCAATATATGTGCTCCAGTGGATTTTGAGTAATTTAGGTTCAAAAAAAGATATATATCTGGGCGGAGCCTAATCACACATCTGATCTGATTGGCTGTCAGCACTTCATCCAAGAAGTGTTGGCAGCCATCTTGGGACCAATATACATGATAGCACCTCATTAAAAAGCATTGTAGTTAATAGAGGGTTTTAGGACTTTAGTTACATTATAAATCATTTGTTGATGGTACCATACTCGTTTTAGGAATTGTGGTGGGTTCTAAGGTGATTTTACCATGACAAAAAACCTTCTGCTGTGATATCATGAATATTGTTTGAAAGAAAACTAATATCTCATGATTTTCCCACAGTGGTTTGGAAGGGGATCTATAAGCTAAACTGAAAGCATATTTTCTGTAAATTCACATTATCTTTCTCAGTCATGTGAAAATGAAGTCTGACATTCTCAGTAAAACATGTACATCCAACAAGGACAGAGACTGTCAGTTGATTCCTTTGTGTTCTACTGCAGCCTCCTAGAGTGTTCTAAAGAACAACTAGAGCGCTAACAGTCCTACTTATTACAAAGGTATGGCACACCTGAAGCCATCTTGATTGGAATAAAGTGGTAACTCTTAAAACATTTAATTTAAAAAGAAACAACATGAGGGGGTATATTTGCCATAGAAAGTATGATTAGTGCTGCAGAATGAAAAATTAGGGCACATTTTGAGTGACTTCTCAAATCCTTTTCTATTTCATTAAAACATTCTGACATGCAGTCTCCCAAAATGGCCACCAGAGACAAAAGAGCCCAAATGTAGCCCAAATATCACCCAGATGTAGCCCAAGTATAGCCCAATGACAGAATGTCCCAGAGTGTTCTAAAGAACAACTAGAGCGCTAACAGTCCTACTTATTACAAAGGTATGGCACACCTGAAGCCATCTTGATTGGAATAAAGTGGTAACTCTTAAAACATTTAATTTAAAAAGAAACAACATGAGGGGGTATATTTTGCCATAGAAAGTATGATTAGTGCTGCAGAATGAAAAATTAGGGCACATTTTGAGTGACTTCTCAAATCCTTTTCTATTTCATTAAAACATTCTGACATGCAGTCTCCCAAAATGGCCACCAGAGACAAAAGAGCCCAAATGTAGCCCAAATATCACCCAGATGTAGCCCAAGTATAGCCCAATGACAGAATGTCCCAGAGTGTTCTAAAGAACAACTAGAGCGCTAACAGTCCTACTTATTACAAAGGTATAGCACACCTGGAGCCATCGTGATGGGAATAAAGTGGTAACTCTTAAAACATTTAATTTAAAAAGGAACAAAATGAGGGGGTATATTATGCAATAGAAGGTATTATTAGTGCTGCAGAAAGAAAAATTAGGGCACATTTTGAGTGACTTTTCAAATCCTCTTCTATTTCATTAAAAAATTCTGACATGCAGTCTCCCAAAATGGCCACCAGAGACAAAAGAGCCCAAATGTAGCCCAAATATCACCCAGATGTAGCCCAAGTATAGCCCAATGACAGAATGTCCCAGAGTGTTCTAAAGAACAACTAGAGCGCTAACAGTCCTACTTATTACAAAGGTATGGCACACCTGAAGCCATCTTGATTGGAATAAAGTGGTAACTCTTAAAACATTTAATTTAAAAAGGAACAAAATGAGGGGGTATATTTTGCCATATGAATTATGATTAGTGCTGCAGAAAGAAAAATTAGGGCACATTTTGAGTGACTTCTCAAACCCTCTTCAATTTCATTAAAAAATTCTGACATACAGTCTCCCAAGATGGCCACCAGAGACAAAAGAGCCTAAATGTAGCCCAAATATCACCCAGATGTACCCCAAGTATAGCCCAATGACAGAATGTCCCAGAGTGTTCTAAAGAACAACTAGAGCGCTAACAGTCTTACTTATGACAAAAGTATGGCACACCAGAAGCCATCTTGATTGGAATGAAGTGGTAAGTCTGAAAACACTCAATTTAAAAAGGAACAACATGAGGGGGTTAATTTTGCCATAGAAAGTATGATTAGTGCTTCAGAAAGAAAAATTAGGGATCATTTTGAGTGACTTCTCAAATCCTCTTCTATTTCATTAAAAAAAATTCTGACATGCAGACTGAAACATGCACTTTGAATACCAGCAGCAGACGTCCCTGGTGAGCAGTAGCTTTACTACAGTGATCTAATGTGCATCTAGAGTGCTAACATTCAGAATTTATGGCAAATGTGTGACACATCTGAATGCCTTCTTGATGGAACCTAAGTAAACAAGCATTGAAAATGCAATATATCTCGCCCTCGTTTAAGTTAAAGCCATTCTGTTTGTAATGAGGTGGCTTTTTAGCTTTGCTTTTATTAGTGTTTTTTCAACTTTCATGTAAATACCATGCATCTGTATGCATATAAGTATATGTATGCATGCATTTATGTTTGTATTTATATAGATATACAGATGATATATGTTTATATATGTATGTATGTATATATATATATTCACTGAAAAAACCATAGGCTATAGACCATATATAGTTAGGAATTAGCATTTACAAAACCTTGAAAATTCACTGAAAAAAACATAGGTTATAGACCATATATAGTTAGGAATTAGCATTTACAAAACCTTGAAAATTCACTGAAAAAACCATAGGTTATAGACCATATATAGTTAGGAATTCGCATTTACAAAACCTTATTTTACTCACACAAAACCATTGAAATTCCATATAAAGTTAGTTGCACTAACTATATATCGCGCACCCGCAATCCACTGCTGATGATGTCACATATTACATCATTCATGACATGGCCAGTGACATCACTGATGACATCACTGATGACATCTCAAATGACATCACTGATGACATCACTGATGACAACATCCCAAGTGACTGTATGTTTCTGTAAAGTTAAAATATGTCTTACATATTGAAAAATGAGTGGATGTATAAGTGTCTGGATGAAGGATTTAGTAGGTGCATGACTGACTGTATGAGTGAGTGATTAAATGTGTCTCACTGAGTGCATGGGTTAGTGACTAAACTGTCTTAATTTGTGCATCAATATGTCTGTTGTTCTGTAAACTGTTGCATGTGTTGATAAGTAGCTATATGAGTAACTATATGGGTTATTGATTGGTTGCCCAAGTATTTGTATGGGAGACTGAGTGTGTGTGTGGATGGCTGGGAGGTGTATGACTCTGTGCATAGATGTGTGAGCAGTTGATTCACTAGATGTATGGTTTCAAAAGTGCATGTGGAAACAGCTGTATGGGCGGTTGACTGTGTGCATGAGTGTATTGGTGAGTGAATGGATATCTCAGTGCTACATGTCAAAGTAAGTACATATGTAAAACACAGTACATGTGAGAGTTGACATATATAAATAGCTGTGCCTAAGAGCCAGTGAATGTGTGAGTGGCTGTATGGATCATTGTGAACTTGTATCAGGGATTGTATAAGAGAGTAAATATGTGTTAGTATATGTTTGAATAAGTAAAGTTTGTATAACTGTATAGTTGAGGAAATGGAGGTGTGATTGATTCTTTGCATGACTGACTAGGTGTGTGAGTAACTCCATGGATGAGTGACAGTCTGTGAGTGTCTGTTTACACTGATTGTATCTAAGGTTATATTAGAGTCTGAAGAGGTTCATCGTATTATCACATGAATGATATCATCAGTGATGTGATCAGTAATGTCAAATGAGATGTCATCAGTGATGTCATCAGTGATGTCATTTGAGATGTCATCAGTGATGTCATTTGAGATGTCATCAGTGATGTCATCAGTGATGTCACTGACCATGTCATGAATGATGTAATATGTGACATCATCAGCAGTGGATTGCGGGTGCGCGATATATAGTTAGTGCAACTAACTATATATGGAATTTCAATGGTTTTGTGTGAGTAAAATAAGGTTTTGTAAATGCGAATTCCTAACTATATATGGTCTATAACCTATGGTTTTTTCAGTGAATTTTCAAGGTTTTGTAAATGCTAATTCCTAACTATATATGGTCTATAACCTATGGTTTTTTCAGTGAATATATATATATATATATACTAGCAGCTCGTCCCGACGTTGTCCGGGGATGAAATGTAATGTGTGCAATGTTTGTAATAGTAAATCCTAAATTATGTGGCGCCAAGTGAATTCCGCGGTTCTGAAAGCCGCGTCCCTTTTTTTAGGCCTGCCCCCTCTGACAACGCCGAGGCTCACAAATGTGTAAAGGTTTGTTTTTGTTATCGCCGCAAGTACTGTAAGTGTTATCAGTAATGGAGCGTGAATGTGCGCGCACAGTGAAATCCGCGCACATTTTTGTTTTGTTTTTGTGCCGGGCCCCTCTGACAACGGTGACGCCCATAAAGGCGTGGATGTGGCGCTGAGTGAATTCCGCGCTTGTGAAAGCCGTGCCCCTTTTGTTAGGCCAGCCCTCTCTGACAACGCCAAGGCTCACAAATGAGTAAAGCTTTGTTTTTGTTAGCGCGGCAAGTCGGCAGTTAGCGCGGCAAGTCGGCAAGTACTATGAGTGTTATCAGTAATGAATTTATTTATTTATTTATTTATTTATTGTAAAGTTTTATATAGCGCGAACAAGACCGGTGGGTATCAGAGCGCTTCACATAACAGTATGATATAAATGTTAACAAGATGATAACCATTGAATACATATAGATATGAGGTAGATTATTATATAGCTTTGAAGAGTGCTTAGGTAACTAGCTTCCATTAGAGGCATTCATCTACACTACGCAGTAACTACAGAGCCTGCAATACTAACATTTAAGAAACTAGCTTCATTTGAATTATTCTTTCCAGTACGCAGCAGGCAATGCTAACATTTAAGAAACTAATTTCCATTCGAATAATTCTTTTCCAGTAAGCAGCAGCTATAAAGCATGCAACATTAACAGCTGTCGATTTCTGACAACGGTGACGCCCACAAAGGAGTAATGTGAAGTGTAGTTTGAGACGCCCATCGCTACTTTGACACGCCCATCGCTGACAGCATAACACCAACGCCCACAAGGGACTACTTTACCCCTAAGGTTCTTTGACCTTTCTAATGTATATGGTGGCCAGCTGTATAGCCTATGTCCATCTGCTGCAACTCCCCTTTACAATGCTGTATTGGGTATTGTGATTGGTGCTGTACTTCTTGAGATTACCCGCCTCAAAGGTTTCAGCTCTCTCTTTATAATAGTAGTATAGATATGTGCCGTATTTAAGCATATTTCCACTGTTGCACAATAGGATTTCCTATCAGTTCATAAAGACCATTCACAGCCCCATTGGGCTCGCAAAAGGAACTCTGCCTGCTAAAATTTGAAGCATGCCGATTTGAAAGCGTGGCTTCTGATGAGAGGAAGAATCCTTGAAACACGTAAAGCCTACAAGACGCAACTAGGAAAAGGAAAGCTGCCTGCTACCGATGAAAATAAAGGTGCTACCTGACTCTCAGCAGAGTGCGGCCTCATTCTTGATGGCGCAATTTTGGGTGAGATATATATATGCACTTGCACTTTATGATTTTAAATAAGGTAGAAATGTTGGACAGCACAATTACTGACTGAACTCCCCAATTGATGTAACAATGGAATTTTGATGAATAGAGCCAGGATGAATCTTTAGGGGACGTGACTGTGTTAAATTGAATGCAGCGATCTGTCAGATATTACATAGATTCCAGGACGTAATTTTATCTCTCACAATGAAATAAGGATTGCATTTTCTTGATATAGGCACTTGCCTTTTTCTATTAAGCATAAACCCGAGAACTTTTTGTCTCTGCAAATGAGCCAGTTCGCTTCTGTGGATTTGTATATGCACTTGCACTTTGAGAATTTCAAATGTAATATTGAAATGGATAGGGATACACATATGTATATATCTCTTCCATTTATATATTTTTAACATTTTTTACGAATTAATTTTGTACTAATGTTATGTTGTGAGAGGTCCTACAATATGGTATTCACTGTGATATCTATGTACTCTCAACGTTTTAAGATGGCCGCTGCATTTTACCTAACAGTGTTTCCCCTTGAGTCCTTTTTCTGTCTTTATCACCCTACATGGTTGTGAAAAGGGAAACTCATACCAACGCACAAACATCGTGAGCAAGGGAGCGTGACTCCCGAAACGCGTTGATGAGGATGCTTAATAAATAAGCTTTTTGACAAAACCTGTTCGTGAGTGCCTGGATGCTTTTGGTGGAATTGTGGATCTGAAAACTCATTTTGGATATATATATATATATATATATATATATATATATATATATATATATATATATATATATATATATATATATATATATATATATAGATATAGATATAGATATATATATATATTATACACACAAAGAGTTTGCCCTTTTGAATGAAACCGCTCAGCCGGAGTTTTCAGATAAGCGCTTTATTGGAGAAAAGAGCTGCAGTTGACAGGTCAGGGCAGGGTCCTCCTTCTTACTCGTGCCCTACGCGTTTCGTGCTACTTGAGCACTTGATCACGGGCTGTTCTTGTAGGCATTCCCAAAGTCAAATGGCTGGCACCTGTGTTTCTTTACATCCGCCTCACAGGGCGTGGCAGCCCGAACTGCCTCTTGGTATTAGTAGTGCTCAGCAGTCTTCCTCCGGTGAGTGACTCTCGGGGTGCCCAATTAAAAGAAAAATAAACTCCCCAGTGGGTTGAAAACACAGTCCTCCTCCTACAAGAACAGCCCGTGATCAAGTGCTCAAGTAGCACGAAACGCGTATATAGTTAGGATTTTTTCTCTATGGAACTTTTGAAAATTCTATGTCTAATAACTTTGGCTTTGTGGACGGAATCGGCTGAAATTTTCTGGAAAATGGCACATTTTGTTTCTGATCAGCCTCTGAAAATTTGGGGGGGGGTTCGTCAAGGGGGGGCCGAGAAAAAAGGGGGGTCCCAAAACGCGTTTTTCCCATTCATTTTTCCATAGGGCGTTTGGCCTCACTTTTAGCTCTAACGGCTGAATGGATTTACACTAAACTTGGCAAAATTGTAGGGACTGTTAGCCCGATGTGCCTTTGCTGGGTCTCAATATATGTGCTCCAGTGGATTTTGAGAAATTAACGTTTTAAAAAACAGATATATCTGTGTCAGCGTCCCGGATAGCGCTCCAGTGCGCGAACTTTTCGCGTAACGGAGCTTTGCGAAGCGAAGCTGATTGGCTCTCCGGCGTCTGTCAACATTCTAAACAGTCCGGTGCGGCCGCCATCTTGTCTCTCGGTAGGATCGAGAGACAAGAAGAGGAGAAAAACGAAGGGCGAATTTAATGAAAGGGGGCAAGGTAGACCCTTCTTGACCCCCTAGGAATGATGTTGGGGTTATTAAAGGGTCCCGTGGGGCAAATAAAAAAAATTTGATTTTTTGCGGAAGAAGCGCTTTCCGGTTCGCGAATCGGGACGCGAAACGGGATTTCGCCATTTTGTGTTTCGTTTTAATTAAATTACAAGATGGAGGAAAAACAATGTGAGAAATGGGTATAAGGGGGTACGGGAGACGTATCCTGACCCCCTATGTTTTCTGAGTGTGGCTGAGGATGCTCATATATGTGGATACTTGTCTTCCAGCAGCTGCGCGTGAGCGTTTTTTTTTGCTGCGTGACGTCTGTTAACGTTCGATTCGAAGGAAATCAGGAAGTGTTGACCGCCATTTTGACACTGCGAGTAAATATATTGTTAAAAATAATTGTTATAAATTATTCCGTATTGATAAACATTGTCTGCGCCATCTTGCTTTTTTTCCAATGCCACACTTTTGTCGTGCACGGCAGCCATTTTAGCTGCCTTGACTAGACCCACTTTCTGAACGCCGCCGATCCTCAGCATGGCTCCCCACCCTCGCAAGCATCTCCCCCACGCACTGGTCACCCCCGCTCTCTGTCTTATGCATGGGCCATAAACCTCCCCCCATCTGCGCTGCTCTTCCCTGAGAATCACACCCTGTGCCCGCCCAACACCACCCTTTCACCCTATTCACTACCGCACCCTCTGACACTCCTCTTCCTCTGTGTCCGATTGTCCAGGCCAGTCCCAGGCTATCACCTAGCCCTGCGGATGTAGTTTATGGCCCCAACTGTAAAGAATCACCCCTCTTCAAAGGAGTTACAGTAGATCAAGGCCCCCACCCCATGAGATCCGTCACACCACACGTGTTCCTACTATCTGATAACGATCCTGTATTGTGATTGGGGAGGGGATTCTCACTGTAAGGGTGTGTGGGACCGAGCCTGAAGCGGAAGATTCCAGGGATGCCATTTTGTACATCAAAGTCTTCACAATTATGTGTCACATTAAAAATATATAGCACTGCAACAAAGTAGTAGGATTATAACACTTTAATAACTTATAAATATATACATCGCAACAAAAACAGTAAACACCTTAAAATGTTTTTATTAAAACAGAAGCAACAATGGTCAGTAGCGGTCTGTTGTGCGAATAGTTCCAAGGCAGCACAACGTGCTGAGTTCTGGACGGCACCCAGGTGAAGAACCATCCCTTCTTTAAACCCCATGGTGACCAACTATAGTTTTTTCTCTATTTCGTTCCTAGGTGCTGTGTCGGACACTCTGAATGGAAATTAACCAGAACTATAACCATCTACTTCCAATAATATAACTTTTATGCCCAAATTACGCAAAGATTTAGCTAATCTGCTAAAGGGGGGAGTTGCCATTTCTTTTGATAATTTATTCACCCATCCGTAGCCTCTCTAATCTCCATTACAATGTGTTTGTTGCTGTCACTAGCTGATGAAAAACCTAAAGTGACAACTTCCTCATCCTTAATTTGTCTTTCTTCGTTCCTTAAGATGTCATCTGTGTCAACCTCTTCCGAGAATGCTGATGCGTTAGGGATTTCCTTGTGTTTCTTAATAGCATTGGTGTCTGCACACTTCTTTGTCAATTGTGATGTCATCAGTGATGTCACTGACCATGTCATGAATGATGTAATATGTGACATCATCAGCAGTGGATTGCGGGTGCGCGATATATAGTTATTGCAACTAACTATATTCGCGAATTGCTATGGTTTTGTGCGAGTAAATTAAGGTTTTGTAAATGCTAATTCCTAACTATATATGGTCTATAACCTATGGTTTTTTCAGTGGTTTATATATATATATATATATATATATATATATATATATATATATATATATATATATATATTACCTACTGGCGTGTCGCCAGTAGGTATATATAGTTAGGATTTTTTGTCTATGGAACTTTTGAAAATTCTATGTCTAATAACTTTGGCGTTTGTGGACGGAATCGGCTGATATTTTCAGGAAAATGGCACATTTGGGGGGGTTTCGTCAAGGGGGGGCCGAGAAAAAAGGGGGGTCCCAAAACGCGTTTTTCCCATGTTAATTTCCATAGGGCCTTTGGCCTCACTTTTAGCTCGAACGGCTGAATGGATTTGCACGAAACTTGGCAAAATTGTAGGGACTGTTAGCCCGATGTGCCTTTGCTAGGTTTCAATATATGTGCTCCAGTGGATTTTGAGAAATTAACGTTCAAAACAAGATATATATCTGTAACAGCGCTCCGGGCTGCGCTCCGGTCCGCTTACTTTTCGCGAAACGGAACTTTGCGATGCGAAGCTGATTGGCTCCCCGGTGTCTGTCAACATTCTAAACAGTCCGGAGCGGTCGCCATCTTATCTCTCGGTAGGATCGAGAGAGAAGAAGAGGTGAAAAACGAAGGGGGAATTTAATGAAAGGGGGCAAGGTATACCCCTCTTGACCCCCTAGGAATGTTGTTGGGGTTATTAAAGGGTCCCGTGGGGAAAATAAAAAACAAATATATTTTTCACGGTAGAAGCGCTTCCCGGGCCGCGAACTGGGCCGCAAACTGGTAGCGAAACGGGAATTCGCCATTTTGTGCTTCGTTTTAATTAAATTACTAGGTATAAGGGGGTGCGGGAGACGTATCCTAATCCCTTATGTTTTCTGAGGGTGGCTGAGGAGGCTCATATATGTTGACACATGTCTTCCAGCGGCTGTGCGTGAGCTTTTTTTTTTTTTGCTGCGTGACGTCTGTTAACGTTCGATTCGATGGAAATCAGGAAGTGTTGACCGCCAATTTGTCAGTGCGATAAAATATTTTGTTATAAATGAATCCTTATTGATAAACATTGTCTGCGCCATCTTGCCTTTTTTCCAATGCCACAATTTTGTCATGCACGGCAGCCATTTTAGATGCCAGGCCGGTCCCAGGCTATCACCTAGCCCTGCGGATGTAGTTTATGGCCCCAGCTGTAGAGAATCCAGACATGCCAACCCTCCCGATTCAGGCGTGAGACTACTGATTTCAGTGCTAGTCTCCCGCCTCCCGATTTCTGCAAGCAAAAACCCGGGGGCATATTACCAACAACTAGCGATAATTTTTGTCTCTAACTTGTTTAGAGACAAAAATTATCGCCGCACATCGGCGATTTTTATCTCAGATAAACCTTGCTATTAGCAAGGTTTATCGCAAATGCGATAAAAAACGGCCGCAATGCATGAATATCGCTGAAAAGTCAGCGATATTCATGCATTATCGAGCAAATGCTCTTAGCCATGTTATCCACCTCCCATTGGATAACATGGCTAAGAACTGCTCAGGTCAGGTGTTAGCTTTTGGAGATATTCGCGCTTAGCGCGAATATCTCCAAAAGTTGGTAATAGGAGATAGCGATGTTAGGGACTGTTTCCAGTCGCTAACATCTTGGCACGCCCACTTTGCATGTCATTAGTGATAAATATCACTGACATGCAAAGCGGGGCCCAAGATGGTCGCTATCTCCTTTTAGCTGTCACTAACTGGTGTTAGCGACAGCTTGGTAATAGGGAGATAATTTTATCTCCGCTTTCTTGGCTTTTAAAGCCAAAAAAGCGGAGATAAACCCCCTTGATAATATGCCCCACGATTCCTCGGGGGTTTCAGCTGACAAGGCTTGGTATTGTGTTACGTGGTAATTTTTCCAGGAAACGTCAGAGGGCCGATGCAGGGGTTCTAGAAGGGGTGATAAACCATTTAAGCCTCATGAACAAGCGCATGGTCTTTTAAAGATCTGTGAAGTACTCGGGGCGGCGGTGTGTGTGTGTCCTCTTTCAGGAGCGGGCGGGGGCACTGCCAGCAACTTGCCAGGCCAGGCAGTGTTCAACACTTGCATCACCCTTTCTCTGCCTGCTATTGCGCTCCATGCTTCGGAAAGGTAAGAAAAAGAACGTGCATTTGAGTTTGAAATGTCCGATCCTGTAGCAGTACACTTGCAAAGCCCACACATGACAATAACCCGATTCAAGGCCCCATTCACCCGATTTTTTAAAAATATATAGCACTCCAACAAAGTAGGATTATAAAACTTTATTAACTTTTAAATATAACGAACGGAACAAAAACTGTAAAAACATTTAAACATTTTTGACAAAAAAAAGCAACAATGGTCAGAAGCTGTCTTTTGTGAGAATAGTCCCAAGGCAGCACAACGTGCTGAGTTCTGGACGGCACCCAGATGATGTCACCTGGGTGCCGCACTGGTTTTTGGGATCCTACAATGCAGCTCAGAAAAACAGCGTGGGGCGTCCCGGGTGGTGCGGAGGGAGGCCTCGTCAGTAGCGGTCTGTTGTGCGAATAGTCCCAAGGCAGCAGAACGCGCTGAGATGTCGATGGCACCCAGGTGATGTCCAGTAAACTGCCGCACTGGTTTTGGTATCCTACAATGCTGCTCCGAAAATTGGCGTGGGGCGGCCCGGGGGGGGGGCGTGGGGGAGGCGGCGTGAACGGGCCTCCCCAGGTGGCGGCCATCCAGCTGAGTTGCGCCCGCTCTTGCGGCTACAGCGTCTCGCTCACCATGCTGTTGAGTTGCTCCCACTCTTGCAGTGCAGCGATAGGCGGCTGCCACAGGACTCTTAAAATGGCGGACGGCTCTTCGGTTTTGGGCCTGGTCCACTAAAATGGCCCTGGGACACCTTGGAACTCGGACGCTTGCCTGCTAGGGCTTGGGCTCCATTCTCGAAAGCGTCCCCTCAGCCGTGAAGATTCTACAAAAGTCTTGGGGGCCCTCGACTCCTGCAGGCTTCCGGTGGGGAGCGGCTGCCATGATTGCTCGCGGAATGACCACGACGGAGCCACGAGATGGTGGTGCTCTCATGCTGACGCCAACTTCAGTCTGAATCATCCAGAAACAAGGTGGGGCTTTCATCGTTTGGGAAAAAAAATGTTCTAAACCAATGAAAAGTGTTATTTTTAGGTCATATGACCAAGCCTTCCATCTTTAGGAAACCAAAAGTAAAATGAACCAATGAAAAGTTTTATAAACAAGTCACATGACCTGTTATGCGGCATAGGGCTACAAAAAGCGTAGAAAATCCGTTGGCACGTGAGGCGGCGTCAGTAGCGGACCGATGTGCGAATAGGCCGAAGGCAGCACAACGCGCCGAGATCCGGATGGCACCGAGTTAGTGTCCAGCAAGTTGCTGCACTGGTGTGGCTATCCTACAATGCTGCGCCGAAAGTCGGCGTGGTGCGCCCCATTGGCCTGTGAGGTCGCGTCAGTCAGTGGGGGCTGTGAACCTCCCCCAAGATGGAGGCTCCTCGGCTGCAGTGCGGCGCCCCTTATCTTTTCACTCGCCGTCCAACTGAGTTGCGTCCGCACTTGCGGCTACAGTAGGCCGAAGGCAGCACAACGCGCCGAGATCCGGATGGCACCGAGGTGGTGTCCAGCAAATTGCCGCACTGGTGTGGCCATCCTACAATGCTGCGCCGAAAGACGGCGTGTCCAGCTGAGTTTCGGTCACTCTTGCGGTACAGTGACTCGAACGCGCCGAGATCCGGATGGCACCGAGGTGGTGTCCAGCAAGTTGCCGCACTGGTGTGGCCATCCTACAATGCTGCGCCGAAAGTCGGCGTGGGGTGCCCTGTTGGCTTATGAGGTGATGTCAGTAGTGGACCGATGTGTGAATAGGTCGGAACCAGCACAAGGCGCCAAGATCCGAATGGCAAGTCCTGGATGTTGAGTGCCATAGTTGAGAGTTCTGAGCAGTGCTTGTAAGACTGTCTGAAGCTTATTTGCACCTGCTGCTGCTTCACTATTGCCCTGGTGTGGCCAAAGGTCGCACATGACATAGGCGGCCGGCTCCCGAGGTCCGGCGGAACTTTTTTCCTTTTCCTTTTTGCTTCTTGTCCCACAATCCGTTTCATCTGAAGACACGACCAGGTCCCTGAATGTGTGCAGGGGGACGTTATTGATTGAATCAAAATGGCGGCTTGACACAAAGCTGACTCAAGCGTTGCTGTTGATGCTATACAGACAAAAATTGGTTTTCAGTTTGTACATTCTTCAGGATTTTTTTTTCCATCCAAGGCTGATTGAGAGTTTGTAGAAAAATGGCTTCAGATTTTCCACATACTACTCTTCAACATTCTTCCTAAATGTAACAATGTGAGACTCACTAGGAGAACGGCTGTTTATCTTTCCTTTCAAAATGCTGCCAACAATATTTTCTGAATGGAAGACACCATCTTGTAGCATAAAGGGCCGAAAGGGGTTCTGGTCTGGCCGATGGTTGGTGGAGACATTTTGACTATATCTTGGACCTGCCCGGCCTCGCCCAAAATGGCGCCGGTATAAATGGGACTCGTAACTCCTTGTTGTGTACTGGTTGAACAACCTTGATATCACGAGATATGAATGCAGTTTTGATGCTCATGGCGGGCGGGGACGAGAATTGATTGAATATTTCGACATCCCTATTGATATTAAGTTCTGATGTGTTATTGATTACTGTACTATTGAAAGTTCGAATTAACGTCACCCATGGTACTTGCATGCAAATGTATATCTAGATAACTTTTTTGTAAGTGGCCCTGTTGTATTTTAATTACAAAATGTACGTCCACCGATTCCGCAACTGTTAGACACCTTAGTTCTTGCAACCTAATGGCTCGCTCGTTACGTTCCTCTATAATGTAAATGTCTCCTCATCATATACGATTTCAGTTTGCTCCGTGGCCGGCCCACGTGGTTATAGGCCCGTATTTGTATACTGACATTTTCACAATAAAGGTTTTTAAAACAAAACATGGTAGTAGTATTTACATTGGTAAAGTTTTTACTTTTAGTCACTGTTTTCGAATCAGTAAAAGGCAAGTGAAATAAAGCAGTCCAATTACATGACGGATAAAAGGTATAATATGTAGGAACGCAGTAAAGATAAATGGTCAAGGGCAGTTGTGTTTTCCACTCCTGCAACATAAAGTGATCGATAAGAATCTGATAATCAGGCGTATCGGCGACTAAGACAGCAGGCCGAGTCTCTTTTACTCAACGGCTCCGTCATGGAACGAAGAAACACCCTTTTTCTCGAAAAAGGAATATATTTTACTTGCAGGACAGTTGTAAATTTTCCGGGAAAGTACATTAGCCTGGAATATTATAACATATATGTTTTTTTAAAAAAAGTTCGAAATCAATAAAAAGCGTATTTTTTAGGTCATATGACCAAGCTTTTCATTATTAAAATAACAAAAGTAAAATGAACCAATAAAAAGTTTTATTAACAAGTCACATGACCTGTTATGCTTACGTTACGCGCTGCGCGCCGCGCCCCGGATCACGTTCGGGTGCGCTAACGCGGCGTGTCATATAACGCATTACGCGACAACGTAGGTCAAGAATATAGTCAAAATGTCTCCACCAACCAGCGTTCGGAACACAACCCCTTTCAGCAGTCCAAAAAGTTCTGTAAAATGACAACAGAGGGGACAGGCAACAAGAACCATCAGTCAAAGAGGGGAGGGCAAGTTCTTCTCTACCGGGTCATGTTGGGGCGCTACCGGAACTGATCGAATTGGTAGTCTACAGTGTTTCTGGATGTTTCAGACTAAAGCTGGCGTCAGCATGAGAGCACTACCATCTCGTAGGTCCGTCGTGGCCATTCCACGAGCAAACATGGCAGCCGCTCCCCACCAGAAGCCTGCGGGAGTCGGGGGCCCCCAAGACTTTTGTAGAATCTTCACGGCTGAGGGGACGCTTTCGAGAATGGGACCCAAGCCCTATCAGGGAAGCGTCCGAGTTCCAAGGTGTCCCAGGGCCATTTTAGTGGACCACGCCCAAATCTGAAGAGCCGGCCGCCATTTTGAGAGTCCTGTGGCAGTCGCTTATCGTTGCATCGCAAGAGCGGGAGCAACTCAACTACATGGTGAGCGAGACGCTGTAGTCGCAAGAGCGGGCGGTAAACAGCTGAATGGCGGAAGAGGCACAGTGTAGCAAAAGCGGGCGGAATGGCAACTAAAACGGTAAAGGGGCGCCCCACTACAGCGTGTCTTCAGGTCAAACGGATTGTGGGACAAGGCCCAGAATAGAAGAGTCATCAAAAGGCAAAAAGTTCCGCCGGACCCCGGGAGCCGGCCGCCTATGTCGGGGGCGATCTCAGGCTAAACCGGTGCTATAAGACTTGGGGAGGGGGTCGGAGCCAAGCGTCTTCTCCGAGTCCGTGCCATCACACCGCCCCTCGGGGGCCTCCGTCAAGCGGTTTAGGGAGGTACCATATCACATTGTTTTCAAATGCAGTCAAGTCCACAAACGACACTCACTTACTTTGAGAATAGTGAAGCTGCAGTAGGTGGAAATAAGCTTCAGACAGTGTTACAAGCGCTGCTCAGAACTCTGAACTATGGCACCCAACATCCAGAACTTATGCCATTTGAGAATGGCAGTGACATTGAAGCAACTCAGGGACCAAAACCATTAACGTACTTTCACGTATGAAAATCTTACTTGGGGAGGGGGCAGGAGCGAAGCGCCCCCTCCCAGTCTGCGCCACCACACCGTATGTTGAAAATCTGAAGCCATCGTTCTACAAACTCAACCAACCTTGGATGGAAAAATCTAGAAAAATGTACAAACTGAAAACCAGTTTTGGTCTGCATAGCATCAGTGTTGCGTGCTTATCTAGGTTCCTGATCGATACTGTGACCTTATGCCCCTATTCGGCTATAAATCCATTTATTCCCTATATTGGCATAACCGTTCAAGTGCGATTTTCTGAAAAGTCATCTCTGGCCCCACACGAACAGAGCCACATTCCAGCATGACTCTCTGCTACTTCCTTTGCGACCAATTAGTGCAATGACAGTGCAGCAGTCACTATCTGATATTCCTAGATAACACTCCGAGTTCTTCAACAAGATAAAAACTCAGCAAACCTGGAAATCCCCGCTTGCTATGTTTTGATTAGTAATGGAACTCTAATGAGCAACTGATAACTGTCACTTCCTAGTGACATCTTTAATTGACGTCTTATGTCCAGCAAACTTGCGTCAAACCCGGCACCTGTCAGGTATAAATATTACCAACGTTGCCTTAAGCAATGAGAGAGATACGAGCTGTGAGTTCGTTGCCTGTTGCTGATGCCAGCTGCCTGCATGACCCTGTGTTGGTAAAAACTAGCACTCTGTCGCTGCAGCCTGCTATCCTGTGGTGGTGAAGCTGCTGATTACCATTATCGCCGCTACAGCGCGACCTATGGTGCAGTACGCTTGAGGAGCCGTGCAGCCGTCCTCTGCGAAGACATCCAGCCCAGCTGCCCGCGGACGCTGTCACCCCTCCTTCCTCGACGCGCTGAAGAGAGAAGCCGCTGCATTTCTCGTGCAGAGAAATCCAGTCCCGGCGCTTCCGGTTTACCCTCGCGGGTGACTGGGATATCGAGAGAGACCCCTGAAGGAGATACCAATCCTCCATCATTCTATTCAGAGGTATGGTGTTGACTAAACCCTTAGACGAGAATTCTTGAAACAAACCTTGGCAAAACCAACTTAACTTAAGCTACTTACTTACTCCCCTTCTCACGTGTTAGGCTTAGGTCAGGCACACTGGGGTAGGCTTAGTTAGAAGCACCAGTTGAGTATGTTAGCCTAATGTATATATGACTGTATATATGTTTTATTACTTTTAAACCATTGTATGGCTAAGAAACCATATCAATGCTTTTACAGTTCTATTTCGCAATACTTATCTTACTGTACGTACTTTTTATAATAACAGTTATTGCAATTGTGGCAATACATTTCTCTTGTATGAGAAGAAAGACTGTTCAATAAATGTTAACCCTTTATTGATAAACGCCCGTCTCTCTATTCTCTACATACTGTGAAAGTAAACTGCACTAGACTGACTGAGTGAAATCTGTGTCTATTGTTTCACACGACCCTAGAGATCGACTCTTGATCTGAGGAGCAAAGTTGTCATGTTGCACGGTTGTTGGAAAACTGAATCCCTTCTTGTCTGTGCCAGGGAAGCTGATCACTTCCTATGCAGAGAAGAAAGTTTCCAGTGACCTCTGAGCTAGTTGGTAACACAACCCAATTAAGTTTAGCATAGTCAGTGGAGGCCTGGAATATAAGCAGTTCCACGTCGATACTACTGTTTATGTTATTCCAATGCGCAGGGCCTAGTGGGAAACTAGGAACTACACTACATGGCGCCCTAACGTTTGGTAAGGCGATAAACTAACGCAAGACTTGTAGAGTAACTCAGTCGTGCATATTTCACACCCCTTTCTCCCGTAAATACTCCAATAGACGTCTGGAGTGGGTGAAAGGTTAAAATCCGCCCGACCTTAGTAGGAAGAGATTCCTATGTAAAGCTCTGGTTTATTCAACGTTGAAGGATACAGTGTTCCAAAATATTGTGCATCTAATCTTTGTCTCCTTGGAGACCTACTCTGCAAAAACTGCATTTATACAATGTCAGTAGAAAACAACGGCACCACTGGGGCCGCAGCAGATGCGACTCAGCAAGGTCCCGAATACACAGACCCGGATGCTATTATCATCCCGGTCCAGTTAAGAAGATCTATAACTTTAAAACTTATAGAAAACGGTCTGACACCTCAAGGTGGTACAGTAATTTTCGTGATAGAGGCTCACGAGTATCGGCAGACAGAGGTATTCTATTCATGGATAAACTTTCCAGCGGTAAACGCTATAACACAAGAGTTTCACTATTACAAAATAGAGGAACCTCCGGGAGAGTACGCTCCTTTCGAGGAGGTTGAAATCCCACTTAAATTTCAAGAGCACCTGCTCTGGTTTAATGGCGCCCTAAAACACAATGACCACATAACTAGGCTCGGTCCACTAGGTAGACCAGGAGCCACGTGGCCGGTTCTAGCCAGCTACACACCACATCCTGACATTGCAAGAATGTCTAGAGAAGAGCTGTTAGCACAGCTTAACACATTAATAAAAATACATAGGCAATTAGTCCAATATGTAATACGGACTGCAACAGTCCAGCCAGCTATTAATTCACCACAGCTGACCCCTCATCAGGGGAACACAAATAAAATTACACCACAGAACATACAGTCATGTCTTGGTAAAACACCCGTAAAACGGGAACAAATTCCTTTCTGGTTAGCCCAGAAAATCACTCAAATAGAGGCAGTATTTCCTGATACTACCCCTATTGAGAAACACAGAATCTTGACCATCTGCCTTCCTATGGGAATCGCACCACACGTGGAGGACTGTGACACTTGGGGTACAGTCTTTGCTTCCATTTACACAAAAACACACGGTGTTCCGTCTATGGCGGTAATACCAGAAGTGCTAAAACAGATTCAAAATGAATTCGGTCCAGAACCCGCTTTAAATCTAGGTATGAAATTACTGAAAGACTTCAAGCAGGTCACAGCTATAATATTAGCCAACATAAAGGGAGAAGCAGCATCTGTGGCGATTCGCCAGAAGTTGAGGGAAACAGATATAAAAGATCCTGTTGAGCTTGCAAAAATCATAGAAAAATGCTATGAAGAATTAGGTAGAGACAGCTTGGGTGGGAAACCGGTAAAACCCCAACTGCTCGAAAATCCTGAAAAATTATTTATTAAAAATAATTTAAATACTCCTAAAAAGAGCTGGGATGGAAATAAACAATCCACTCCCAAGGAAAAAGTTTTCCAGTCCAGAGGAAGGTCTCCTCGACGGAGGGAGAGAACTCCGACTCGAGAACGCCAGTCTCCCCAACGGGAGCCCTCTGAGAAAAGATATAACCTTAGAAATAGGGATAATATAAAAAAACCTGATAGATATCAAAGTATTGATACACGTCCCTCTCGATCTTTTCCACAGAATTCGGAAAGAAGAGGACGGTCAGACCCAGGAGAGCACACCAAGTCCAAAGACAAGGAACCTGCTCAAAATAAGAAATCTCAATTTCAGAAAAAGAAGGTAGCCAGTATTAGAGTAATCAACCATGCCGAGAATACTGAGGACACAGTTGAAAAACGGGGAGTGGGCATTGACAATGTTGGACAGTGCAGCAGAAATCAGTATAGCGCGCAAGATCTTGATGAGTCATCTGGAGACAGTGGACACGAATGAATACATTCAGGTTGAAACTGCCGACGCCAGACTTAGCGAGCCCCATAAAATATACGAAATAACATTGCGTATGGAGGGTGATAAGACTAGGAAAATTAAGGGTCTATTTTGGGATAAGCTCTCAAAAGGCTATGATATTCTGTTAGCTGAAAAAGATTGGCCCCCAGAGTTTGTCAGGGAGTGCCCTCGTGGCGAAGAAGTGATTATGCCTGCCTTCTCGAATCACATACCGATTCATAAAAAATACACATATGCAAGGAAATGGGCAGTAGCCCAGGCACCTGCATTGTATAAAAATCATGTAGGATGGGATGAGGATTCACCGCCTCACAAAATCCAACTAAAAAGTGAACCAACTGCCCAACGGCAGTATCCCATAAAGCAAGAAGCTAAAAAACAAGTCAGGGAGATCTTAGATCAACTTGAGTACCAGGGGGTGATTGAAACATGCACCTCTCAAATGAACAATCCTTTGTTTCCTGTCTCCAAGCCAGACAATTCATATCGTCTAGTTTTGGACTACAGACATCTTAATACATGTTGCAAAACTTTTGCAGTACAAAACTCGCATAGTGCAGCCCTAATGAATAATATAGTTAGGAAAAAATATAAAACGACATTAGACATTTCTAATGGTTTCTTTTGTCAAAACATTGCACCAGAAAGCAGATACTTGACCGCTTTCTCTGCATTTGGGTCACAGAAAAAATTCTGTCGTCTCCCACAAGGGTTCAAGAACAGCCCAGGACTATTCTCAGCTACGGTAACAGAGTTACTACAAATCTATGATGATGAAGCATTGTCTTACGTAGATGATATTTATCTCACAGACGACGACTTGGATACTCACTTGAAAAGAGTGAACACCATTATACTTGGGTTCGCAGCAGAGGGTTACAAATTCAACTTTAAAAAGTCCCGAATTGCCCATCTGACAGTACTGTTCTTAGGGTACGAATTATCAAGTGAAGGGAAAAGCCTAGCGGACAACTTCTTAGAGAAGTGCGCTGTACTCCAAGCTCCAAAAACGCTGAAGAATTTACAATCCATACTAGGTTTTCTGAATTTCGGAAGAACTTACATACTAAATTACGCAGAGAGGGTTAAACCTCTCTATGAACTAATTAAACCTGATTTAAAACAAATCAATTGGACTCAAAAACACACAGAAATTTTGAGATCACTGCAAACAGACATGTTAGCAAAAACAAAATTAGATACGCGTGACAACACGATCGATCTTGTAATCCGAGTCATCCCAGGAAGATGCGGATTCACGTACCTAACCTCTAATGAGGGAGAAAAGGTACCAATTTCAATTAAATCTCACTTGTACACACAAGCAGAAAAAGCATTCAGTCGCACAGAAAGAACTGTGAACGCAGTGCAAATCGCATTAGCAAATGAACGAGAACTAGCACACGGCAAACGGATTAATATCCTTACAGCGGAATCCGCCTTCGAGGCGCTATTCAGCCCAGTAAACCTGCCTACAGTGTCACTGGATCCGAAATGGATACAGTGCATAGATTCTCTAGGAGCGGAAGACGTGAAATACTATTTCGCCCCGCAATTTGAAGAACTGAATGATTTAGAATATGAAGAAGAATATCCTCTGCCAATCGAAATCTTGCCTCTCCCACAATACGCCTGTATAATCTATACAGATAGCTTTGTACAGCATTTTAATGTAGAGAGCAAATCCTACAATGCAGCATGTGCGATCATTAAAGGTCGTTGGCTGTGCGGTAAATTCAGACCGAAAGTAACAAAAACTGAATCAGTAAAGTACTGTTCGGTTCAAAGAACTGAAATCAGATCTTTAAAGATGGCGCTAGAAAATGCAGAACGCGAATTCCCCACACTTATAGTGTGCGATTCTCATTTTTGCGTCAATTCTTACAATAACAAACTGCAGAGTTGGATCGAAAACGACTACAAAGATGACACAGGTGCCACAATAAAGCATAAATTGCTCTGGAACGAGGTAGCTCTTTTATATAAAGAACTACAAAAGACTCACGTGATTTACGCACAGAGTCTTCAGCGTGATGGCGTTCACGTTGCAGGGAATTCATTGGCTAATACAGCCACCGCGGAAGCAACTAACCCGGCTTCCGTAGCCACAAAAAAGCGTACAGATAAGTACATAGACGGGGAAACCATGATGGCAGTAAAAACGACCGTAAAAGGCGATTGTGCAGCACTACCCGTAAACTATCCACTCAATTATGCATACATAATCGATGCAAACTCCGTTCCTTTTGCTCGAATCCCTGGAGTGGGGGATAGAGTAATTCCAAACATGAACAGGAGAATATTTTTAATAACAGACGCACACATGGGTTTGGGTCTAAGGCACAGAGAGATCAAGGAATCACTGACTGAATTACAATCAGTATTCTGGTGGCCGGGAATGAGTGTAGAACACCAAATATATGCAAACAACTGTGAAAACTGTAATAGGGATCGCAGTAGCGAACCTTGCTACCGGCTACCAGTTAGAAAGAGCGTAACGCTGCCTACACCCCATCCTGCGTCCTATTAATAGTTAAGACGAAAAGCACTTAAAAAATGAGGCCCCCAGCGCTCGGCTGACGCTAGAACGGTTATAAAAGATTTGCGAGTCCATATCGGCATATACGCAATTACCACGTTCCATTCTGACCAGGGTCCTGATTTCAGCTCTCAAGCTTATAAGGAGGCCATGGCCAGCATGGGAATTGGGTTGCGGTATTCTTGTCCGTCGCACAAGTGTGGTAGAAAGAAAAAAACGGGACATAAAGCAATCTATAACAGTGAAGGTATTAGGTTCAGGCGCTGGGTGGGTCAAACATTTAATAAGTGTCCAGACTAGTCTTAACAACATGCCAAGAAATTCTCTAAAAGGTTTCAGCCCATACGAACTATTGTTCGGAATTAGAATGAACGTTCAGGACCTCGATAGTCAGGTGTCAGTGGTACAAGAAGAAAAAACGCACTTTGATGTAAAAGACCGTTTGGCTGTTTTACAGGAACTGAATGAAACAAGAAAATCATTAAGCAACATAAAGTTAAAGCAACAGCCAAGTACCACTGACGAGGCACCACCCGCAACAGCCCCAGCAAGGCCTGTCTGGATTCCAAAGATTGGGGATCTAGTCAGAGAAAAGATCGCGGTTAAGAAGGAATTTGGGCCTTCTTACAGAAAAGCAGTACCTGTCTTGGCAGTCACCGGAACAAGATCAGTTGTGCTACCGCCCCTTGCTGGTAAAAAGGAGAACAGAGTCGTGTCTATCGATCTGGTAAAACCACAAGCATGTGGCCTATAATCAACAGTAGGCCCAGTGGACTCCCAAGAAACAACAGAATACCCAAACTTGCAACAATCCAAGAGGTTCAAACTGAAAGACTAATCACATTCGATCAGCCTGCAGTGCACAATGAAGGACTATGCAATAATGCCATGGAACTCGTGCCTCTTGAAACACAGATTGAAACAGTTCGTCAAGAAACAACACCAGTCTACAATGATGTGGCATCAGAAAGTGCTACCGATAGACAGATTGAAAGAACAATCCCATCAATTGACAGAACTGCCTCTGGTTATTTCATCAACTTCGACAACTTCTCTGAAGATTTAAATGACCCCGAAGTGATGCCAGAAACAAAAAAGTATTCTAAAGAAAATACAACAGGACTCCTTCAACAAATCAAAGAACTATATCTGGATTCACCGTTGATTGAGCATTGGATCATCTCGGGGGTATTCATACTCCTACTATGCCTAATTTTAGTTTTAATATTAGGGAAGTTCATTACAATTGAATGGACACAGCAAGTCAGAACATCAACCTAGTCCTGAAACCACACAGATCATCCCACGTGAAGAAAAGAGAACTGTCAACAGTAAATGTCACAGCAATTCCAATACCTGGTGGGGTAGTATGGGAGAAAACAGACTATGAGATCTATGGTCCGGTCGAAATCCTGAAGTATCCTCATCAACTAAAGGTTTCCTTAAGTGACTTTGTGACACCTAGTACATTCTCTGATGATTGGGACTTTAACAGTATTAATGACATGATGTCTGATTTAGTAATGTCAGCTAGATTCACAGATCATGATTATTTACAAGGTTCATCTAGTTATGAGCAGTTATTCTGTTACACCCACTATGGGGATCATTACTTGCATAAATCTGCACAGCCTAGAAATGTTTTTATGTATAATCAATGGGAACATTGTTCTACACCACCTAAAAGCAGTTCTAATGCATTTTTTGAGAAATTCAAATACTTCTCAGGGTTTAACACCAGTGATGCAGAAACGTTTTATTACAAACTGTTAGATAAAACAGGAATGAAAACAATGCTGACAAATTCTAAATTGATATATTCAGAAGCATTTTATGACAAAATGATGACATTTGGTTTTGATTATTGGAAAAATAATATTGAAACGAAAACAATTTGGGGTACAAAAGATTGGCAGGTGCAAGGCATAGAAGCACTGTTTAGAACCTGCATGATACCAGAACAAATGTTATTTTTAAATGACACTGTACACCAAACATCTTGTCTTGGCCTAGCTAAGATCAAAGAAATGAAAACACCGTCTATTCCAAAGCCAATACCTGAAAATACAACAGCTGATATTGAGTTAGACGTGTCACACATTTTACATTTCAACAGAACACATCCTGATTGGAAAAAGTGGTTAATCTGGCCTACAGACACAAATAGCTGTCAAGATAGGTTCCTGAATAAAACACAGGGTTTAAAAATGACCAGATTAGACCCTAGATACTCCCAGAGACAACATCCAGGGATTATAACAACATACAGTGTAGGGAAACTCTGCCTTGAATGGCTAACCTCGTCCACACTGGCTGAAATTAAGCAACACTTGTCTTTACTAAAAGATGGTGCTGATTTGCGCAATTTCATTCTTGGACCACGCAAACAGCGTCAAAAGCGTTTCATAGCGACCAGTATCTATGCTGCTTACAACGAGGCTTGGAAAGTAAAGCAAATTGAAACTGCTGAAAAAATACGAGAAATTGATCGTATTAATTTGGAGAAATCACTTTCTGTAGTAGACAATGGGTTAATGACTCTGTCTTCCAGAATATATTCTTTGGACAATATTGTATCCTCTGCCTTTGATGTGATAGACAGAGATTTGCTAATGTTACAACATGGCCAGTCTCAATTACGCTCTATTATAGAATTAGGCTGGACGCTGCAAAATCTTCGTTCAGGCTATGTGCCTTGGCGTTTAATCAACACAACGTCATTATTTTCCATTTTTAACCTTACTGATAAACAGATCAGTTTGGCACAGAAAGGAGCAGACTATACAATCTTGAGCATCGAGAAACTCGAGAGATTACCATTGACAATGTCAGAGAGCCCTGTCATTGAATGGATAATACACGGAATTATCACAATTCCGATAACAACTTTCCGATTTCATAAATGCCTTGAGTACATACCTGCTGGCCAATATGAACAATTGGGTAAGGGATATGTAAAATCCGAATGGAAATTACCATACACTCATTCTTGCTATAGTGACAGCGACAAAAATGTATTTCTTAGTGGTGACAACTGTAAACACTCACTAAGCGGTATACTTTTGTGTCAGGGTATTAATTTACACGGAGCATGTGATGGAAATTCAAACAACCTCTCATGCCACCAGCTAGTCACACCTGCAACTCAGATAGAGCCCTTCTTTATGCAACTTTCGAACGGGAGTTACATTCTTAGAACGGATCACAGGTGCTGTGGCCTCGCGCCAGGGAAAAGTTATCTAGTACAAGTAACGTCCATGGTCAAATGTTGTATGCAAGCATTGTTTCCGAGCGGGCCTCCAGACATAGTGACTCCTCTCTGGCCTCGTCTGAATCTCTATTCTATACGAATTGATACATTAAGCAAAATGAAATCTGTGCTTTTACAGACAACAGTGCCTATAACGTCATCTAAAGAGACGTATGATCTTCTAGTCGCAAGGACGGCTACTGAAGTCCATGACCTTTTATCAACAAATTGCCCCGTGCATTTCGTAGAAATGTTCAGCCAACTCCTTAACATGTCTAGTGCAACAAGCATCCCAGGCATATTTAAGACAGTCTTTCTGGGACTGCTGACACCCTTCCAGGCAATTTTGGGAATCTTTCCTAATTTCGTGCACTCCATTTTTGGCGGCATACCACTATTTTTGGGACTCATCGCAGGGATTATATTTTTGACCATCCTGCTACGTTATGGCAAGCCTCGGCTCAGACATAGCTCCCATGGGAATGGAAGAGACAATCCTAGCAATGCGCTACCGGGACAGGATAACTAACGTCCTTGGATTGGCCAGGCTAAGAGATCTAAACATGACCTGGTTCCTTTCATTCAGACCGATATGGCAAAATTGCATTTTACCTGTGCTACGGTGTATGCTTTGCGGCGAGGAATGCGTGTTGGACATCTGTCTTTCACTTCCATCAGCAGTACCAATGGACGTCGATACTTTGCTCAGTCCAATAACGGCTCACGCATTGTGTTGTCCCCAGCGGCTACCAATCCTGATGACGGCATTTGTGGAGACTCCTGTACTACAGCCAAGTGGTAACAGTGGAGCGAGTGACAAAAGCAACATCATCCAGGTACAACGTTCTGTGAGCATTGCTGGTCCTGCCTTCGATGACAGCAATCATTCTCACACCTGCCAAGTTACAGCGCTATCTAATTTGGTTGAACTATCACCTGAATTTGTAGACCAATTCTTTGCGAGCCTGTCTGATACGATGTTCTCACCCATAGAGAAACAATAACTTTTGAAAAGCTTTCCGACACACAGCGTTCCCATGAACTCTGAATTCGGCCTTCAGTTTTGATCAACAAAAACTGCCAAGTGCTTTGGAAATCTATTTTCTTTGAATTGGACAATTTTTTTAAAATATTGACCCTCTCTTTTTGGCACGAATAATTCTTTGCTTAACGTAAAAACTATTCTTAGAGAACAGAAGCTTCACACTTCTATTTCTAAACACATCTAGAGACATAACAGCATAACACCAGCCTCTAGCACACATGTTATTACAATACATTTTTATGTGATGATTTATCTTGCATTTCTTCTGTCAGAGATACTTCATGTGTAATTCCTTTTGCATAATCGTTCATTGATTTTATATGCAATAATTTTTTGAATGATTACTATGCTTTAAAAAACGTACAGTACCTAAAATTCCATGTATTACAAGTACGCCTATTTCGAATGCATTTATGTATTTTGGGGTGGGCAATGTTACACATACATCTAATTGCTTAGTTTTAGTAATTTTGATGGACATGAAAACGTGGAGTGGGTGTTGCGTGCTTATCTAGGTTCCTGATCGATACTGTGACCTTATGCCCCTATTCGGCTATAAATCCATTTATTCCCTATATTGGCATAACCGTTCAAGTGCGATTTTCTGAAAAGTCATCTCTGGCCCCACACGAACAGAGCCACATTCCAGCATGACTCTCTGCTACTTCCTTTGCGACCAATTAGTGCAATGACAGTGCAGCAGTCACTATCTGATATTCCTAGATAACACTCCGAGTTCTTCAACAAGATAAAAACTCAGCAAACCTGGAAATCCCCGCTTGCTATGTTTTGATTAGTAATGGAACTCTAATGAGCAACTGATAACTGTCACTTCCTAGTGACATCTTTAATTGACGTCTTATGTCCAGCAAACTTGCGTCAAACCCGGCACCTGTCAGGTATAAATATTACCAACGTTGCCTTAAGCAATGAGAGAGATACGAGCTGTGAGTTTGTTGCCTGTTGCTGATGCCAGCTGCCTGCATGACCCTGTGTTGGTAAAAACTAGCACTCTGTCGCTGCAGCCTGCTATCCTGTGGTGGTGAAGCTGCTGATTACCATTATCGCCGCTACAGCGCGACCTATGGTGCAGTACGCTTGAGGAGCCGTGCAGCCGTCCTCTGCGAAGACATCCAGCCCAGCTGCCCGCGGACGCTGTCACCCCTCCTTCCTCGACGCGCTGAAGAGAGAAGCCGCTGCATTTCTCGTGCAGAGAAATCCAGTCCCGGCGCTTCCGGTTTACCCTCGCGGGTGACTGGGATATCGAGAGAGACCCCTGAAGGAGATACCAATCCTCCATCATTCTATTCAGAGGTATGGTGTTGACTAAACCCTTAGACGAGAATTCTTGAAACAAACCTTGGCAAAACCAACTTAACTTAAGCTACTTACTTACTCCCCTTCTCACGTGTTAGGCTTAGGTCAGGCACACTGGGGTAGGCTTAGTTAGAAGCACCAGTTGAGTATGTTAGCCTAATGTATATATGACTGTATATATGTTTTATTACTTTTAAACCATTGTATGGCTAAGAAACCATATCAATGCTTTTACAGTTCTATTTCGCAATACTTATCTTACTGTACGTACTTTTTATAATAACAGTTATTGCAATTGTGGCAATACATTTCTCTTGTATGAGAAGAAAGACTGTTCAATAAATGTTAACCCTTTATTGATAAACGCCCGTCTCTCTATTCTCTACATACTGTGAAAGTAAACTGCACAGACTGACTGAGTGAAATCTGTGTCTATTGTTTCACACGACCCTAGAGATCGACTCTTGATCTGAGGAGCAAAGTTGTCATGTTGCACGGTTGTTGGAAAACTGAATCCCTTCTTGTCTGTGCCAGGGAAGCTGATCACTTCCTATGCAGAGAAGAAAGGTTCCAGTGACCTCTGAGCTAGTTGGTAACACAACCCAATTAAGTTTAGCATAGTCAGTGGAGGCCTGGAATATAAGCAGTTCCACGTCGATACTACTGTTTATGTTATTCCAATGCGCAGGGCCTAGTGGGAAACTAGGAACTACACTACATCAGTAGCAACGCTTGCTATCAGAGTGCATGAGTTTCATGCTCGATCGATTGAGCTAGCCGGATCGGGCAATAAAAAGTATAAAATAGTTATGTAAATAGTTATTTAATAAAATGTTTTACCCTGTTTCTTTGCTGGTGTGTTGTATATATTTTTAATATTTGCATAGGGTTTGTCGTTATTTTGGGCGGGGTGGGTGACGGAGCCGAGCTGTCTTGCAGCCCTCATGGTGTGGAGCTCAGTTCATCTCACTATTTTCGTATTTCTCATGAAGGGTTGTTCCTAATATTTCTATTTTAGCGAGGTCAAAAAGAGATCCAATTAGTGGCCTACTGATTTTGCTCGATTCATTTTATTTTTTTACACGATTTTTCACGATTTTTCACTATCTGCAAAGACTAAACAGAGTATTGCGACTTTGTGCTTGTTTGTAAATAGAGAATGAACCAAAGAGAATCAATTGTAAAACAGTAAATGCTTGGATAACAATCAATCAAATGGAGACACAAGCAGGCACGACGGATTACAACGGGGGTAAAGGCCTGCGTTAACTACTCTTCACTATCTGCAAAGAGAGAGTACTACTAAGAGAAAAGAGGGGAGGGGGGCAGCGTTCAAAGCACATCAGCGGGCATAAACACGAAAAAGTTTTTACCTATCACGTACTTGACATTTTACAGCTTTTGATATTTGCTATTAAAAAACCAATGAAATTCACTGAAAAAACCATAGGTTATAGGCCATATATAGTTAGGAATTTGCATTTACAAAACCTTGAAAATTCACTGAAAAAACCATTGGTTATAGACCATATATAGTTAGGGATTAGCCTTTTCAAAACCTTATTTTACTCACACAAAACCATTGAAATTTCATATATAGTTAGTTCCACTAACTATATATTGCGCACCCGCAATCCACTGCTGATGATGTCACATATTACATCATTCATGACATGGTTAGTGATATCACTGATGACATCACTGATGACATCTCAAATGACATCACTGATGACATCTCAAATGACATCACTGATGACATCTCAAATGACATCACTGATAAAATCACTGATAACATCTCATTTGACATGACTGATCACATCACTGATGATATCATTCATGTGATAATACCATGAACCTCTTCAGACTCTAATATAACCTTAGATACAATCAGTGTAAACAGACAGTCACAGACTGTCACTCATCCATGGAGTTACTCACACACCTAGTCAGTTATGCAAAAAATCAATCACACCTCCATTTTCTCAACTATACAGTTATACACACCTTACTTATTCAAACATATACTAACACATATTTACTTTACTCTCTTATACAATCCCTGATACATGTTCACAATGATCCATACAGCCACTCACACATTCACTGGCTCTTATGCACAGTTATTTATATATGTCAACTCTCACATGTACTGTGTTTTACATATGTACTTACTTTGACATGTAGCACTGAGATATCCATTCACTCACTAATACACTCATGCACAGTCAACCGCCCATACAGCTGTTTCCACATGCACTTTTGAACCCATACATATAGTGAATCAACTACTCACACATCTATGTACAGAGTCACACACCTCCCAGCCACCCATACACACACACTCAGTTTCCCATACAAATACTTGGACAACCAATGAATAACCCATACAGTTACTCATATAGCTACTGATCAACATATGCAGCAGTTTGTAGAACAACAGATATAATGATGCACAAATTAAAACAGTTTAGTCACTAACCCATGCACTCAGTGAGACACATTTAATCACTCACTCATACAGTCAGTCATGCACCTACTAAATCCTTCATCCAGACACTTATACATCCACTCATTCTTCAATATGTAAGACATATTTTAACTTTACAGAAACATACAGTCACTGGATGTTGTCATCAGTGATGTCAAAACGTAAGCGCGCCAGAACACGCTTAAAGATATATATATTTTTTTAACCTTAATTAGACAAAATCCACACGTGCACATATCACAAACGTTCAAAAAACACAATATGTCGGACTCCCGTTACGCTGCCGGTTAGCTGCCCGGTTAACGTACCAGGAAGCACCTTTACCGCGAAAAATCACAATTTTTTTTTCTTTTGCCCCGCAGGGAACTTTAATAGCCCCCTCATCAATCCTAGGGGTTCAGGAGGGGTCTGCCTTACCCCTTTCATTCATTTACACCTTTTTTTTTTCCACCTCTTGTCTCTCGATCCTACCGAGAGACAAGATGGCGGCCGCTCCGGACTGTTTACAATGTTGACAGCCAATCAGCTACTCCTCAGACTCCCGTTACACTGCCGGTTAGCTTCCCGGTTAGCTGTCTGGTTAGCTGCCCGGTTCGCTTACCAAGACGCGTCTCTACGGCGAAAAAATCGGATTTTTTTTTTTTTTGGGGCCCCGCGTGGCTCTATAATATCCCCCTCATCAATCCTATGGGGTCAGAAGGGGTCTACCTTGCCCTCTTTCCTTCATTTCCCCCTTTGTTTTGGTCTCCTCTTGTCTCTCGATCCTACCGAGAGACAAGATGGCGGCCGCTCCGGACTGTTTACAATGTTGACAGCCAATCAGCTACTCCTCAGACTCCCGTTACACTGCCGGTTAGCTTCCCGGTTAGCTGCCCGGTTCGCTTACCAAGACGCGTCTCTACAGCGAAAAAATCGGATTTTTTTTTTTTTTGGGCCCGGCGTGGCTCTATAATATACACCTAGCTAACTACAGGCCTCTGTCCCTACTAAATACAGATTATAAAATATTGAGTAAGATCCTTGCGACAAGACTGGCCCAGTATATTCCGCATCTGATACACCCCGACCAGTGCGGCTTCGTACCTAGCAGGAGTACGGCCATGAAGCTGCAGAGGTCCAGCCAACTCATGCTCTGCGAACAAGCTCCTGAGGGAACGGAAGGCTGTATTTCCCTAGACCTGAAGCAGGCATTTGATTCCCTCAGATGGGATTTCATGTTAGCGACGTTCGCGAAGTTTGGGATACCGCCCGAGTATATTGCCTGGGTCCAGTTGTTGTATACCCGCCCAACGGCCCGGGTCCGCACGAATAGATGCATCTCGGCACAACTGGACATAGCGAAGGGAACAAGACAGGGATGCCCGTTATCCCCGCTAGCAGTGTAACGGGAGTCTGAGGAGTAGCTGATTGGCTGTCAACATTGTAAACAGTCCAGAGCGGCCGCCATCTTGCTTTCCGGTTCGCGAACTTGGCGCTTACCACGCAAAAAAAAAATATATATATTTTTTTTTTGGACCCTCCTAGGCCCTTTTAAAACCTCCACATAAAACCTAGGGGGTCAACGAGGATCTACTATGCCCCCTTATGGTAATTTCCCCCTTTGTTTTGGCCTCCTCTTGTCTCTCGATCCTACCGAGAGACAAGATGGCGGCCGCTCTGGACTGTTTAGAATGTTGACAGACACCGGAGGGCCAATCAGCTTCGCATCGCAAAGTTCTGATACGCGAAAAGTTCGCTAACCGGATCGCTGCCCGGAGCGCTGTTACAGATATATATCTTGATTTAAACTTTAATTTCTCAAAATCCACTGAAGCACATATATTGAGACCTAGCAAAGGCACATCGGGCTAACAGTCCCTACAATTTTGCCAAGTTTCGTGAAAATCCATTCAGCCGTTCGGGCTAAAAGTGAGTCCAACCGCCCTATGGAAATTAACATGGGAAAAACGCGTTTTGGGACCCCCCTTTTTTCTCGGCCCCCCCTTGACGACCCCCCCAAATTTCCAGGAGCTGCTCAGAAACAAAATGTGCCATTTTCCTGAAAATTTCAGCCGATTCCGTCCACAAACGCCAAAGTTATTAGACATAGAATTTTCAGAAATGCCATAGGGAAAAAATCCTAACTATATATACCTACTGGCGACCGCCAGTGGGTAATATATATATATATATGTATATATATATATATATATATATATATATATATCCAACGAATATCCAAGTATTGACTGCCTCCACCAGATCGAGAGTTGCGTCGCCTTAATAGGACTCCTTGGATTGAGCCCCTCACTTCGTTCCATAAACGACCACGCCAGGTGAGATTTTCAAAGTTTCTTTATTGCCGCTGCCAAACGCGTTTCGACTACACAGTAGTCTTGATCACTGGTTGTGATTAGAGGAGCGCGCGGCCATTTTAAATAAAGTTTTTTTAACGTTTTTTCAAAATCACATCCGTCAGTGACCACATGTCAACTGACAGAGAGGACAGACTTCATTTACCAATTGAGTACAGGAATAATGCTTATTCATATTTCCTTTAACATAATTATACAAATGGTTAAAAAACGTGTATGTATTCGTAAAAGGTTACTGAGCATGGACAATTCAATGCGTCTTAACTACATGTTGTGCTGCGAGTGTTTTTTTAATTGAAACTTTATCAACAGTGCCAAATGTTGACAAAGAGACAGGGCACTTTGTCTACGCTTATCACCCAGTCATTAATCTGAAAGTAAGAAAATTTAGCCCATGTGGGCATACCCAGATATTATTCGGATTAATTAAAAAATTCCAATTTACTTTTGGGTTTACGGTATTACACATTGAGTTTCATCACAGCTCGTTCTACAGAACATTGCATGAATTAATAAAGCTCCAGTGAGCAAGCACTTTATTTGTCCCTTGTGCAGAGCAAACCACAGTTGTTTTACAGTTAATTCAGTTCATGTTAGTCCTGCTTATTGAATACCTTACACAATCTGCTGTCCACACAATAATTAAAGTGATCAAAATAAATTCATTACAAATGAATAAAACAGACACTCCATATGAGACACTGACGGTGTTAAAGGTGTCTATGTAAATCCTCTTCAATATTAAGACCGTTCGGTTGCTTAGTGTTGAGCTTGATTATATACATGGATTCTAATTTCCTCAACTTGCTCAGTCTGTTCCCCCCTCTTTGGCTAGCTGGAATGGAGTCGATCACACAATAGGTCAGTCCTTTGGCATCCCCACTGTGCATCAGCTCAAAATGCCTAGCTACAGGATAGGCCCTGTCGGCATTTTTAATTGCACGCAAATGCTGCAAAATCCTTTTATGGACTTCATTGATTGTGCTCCCTACATATCGGAGCCCGCAAGGGCACTCGAGGATGTAGATCGCGTAATCAGTTTTGCATGTGTATTTATGTTTGATTTTTTCCGTTCTGTTGGAAAGACCTAGTCTGTATTTAGTACAGTTAAGGCCGTACTTACATGCCTTGCACTTTGTGCATTTTACGAAGCCTTTTTTGTCTAGCCATGTTGTTTTTAACTTGGGTTTTCTGAGCATGTTAGATACCAAACAATCTTTAAGAGATTTAGATTTTCTGAATGTTACTTGAGGTCTTTTGGGGACTTCACTCCCTAGCACGGGGTCATTTTTAATGATATGCCAATGCTTGTTGAGTATTCTTCTCACCTCAACGTGTTGTTTACTGAAAGTTGTTATAAATCTGCATTGGTTCTCTTTTTTAGGATCTTCCGTACTGCCAAAGAGGATTTGTTCTCTCTTTTGCTTAGAGGCTTTCTTTATTCCTTCTGCTATCCAGGTGGAAGGATAGCCCCGTTCTTTAAACCTAGTACTCAAAACTGCCAGTTCTTTTTCTGTTTCTACAGGAGTACTACAGTTGCGCATGACTCTGAGGCTCTCACCATATGGTATGCTGCTCTTGAGAGCCATAGGGTGAAAGCTTTTAGCGTGCAACAAAGTGTTGCCACTGGTAGGTTTTCTGTACAATTTAGTTTGGATTTTTCCTTGTTCGACGTACACTGTTAGATCTAAAAAATTGACACTATCTTTGCTAATGGTGCTAGTAAAGGATAGATTTAGTTCATTTTTCTGAAGCTTAGCTATAAAAGACTTTGCTTCAGATTCAGATCCTCTCCACACCAAAAATAAGTCGTCGATAAAACGACTCCAGTGGACAATATTCTCCTCCCATTCCTTTTGATACTGCGTCCGGACCACCTGCTCCTCCCACCAGCCCATATGCAAATTAGCATAGCTGGGGGCGAAGCAGGTGCCCATGGCAGTACCACACGTCTGGTGGAATAGTTGACCATAGAATAGAAAGTAGTTACTGGTCAAACATTTTTCCACCATCCTCAGGAGCATTTGTGTATGTGACCACAGACTAATGGCTCTCGTGCCCAAGAAGTGTCTGACCGCACGAATGCCATCTTTATGTCTGATGCTTGTATACACTCTGGTCACATCGATAGTAATCAACAGGTAATCATCTTCCCAGGGTGTGTCGTATATTTTTTTCAAAAAATCCCCAGTGTCTAACAAAAAAGAAGGTAGTGTTTTTGTCAGTGGATTGAGGAAGGAGTCAACAAATTTGGAAGTGTTTTCTAGTGCGCTGCCTATTGCTGAAATAATAGGGCGTCCGGGGGGATTATATAAATCTTTGTGCACCTTTGGGATCAAATAAAATACAGGTGTAGTGGGCATGTCAATTTTCAAATACATTAACTCGTCATGCGTTAATAAGGAAGAGTCGTACCATTGTTTTAGCTCTATGTTAAACAATGCATGGCTATCTGTCATACTTTTTTCTTCCACACGTACATAGCAGGCTTTGTCATCTAGTTGTTTATAAGCCTCAGTTAAGTATTTCTCTCTATCCCAAAGGACTATGTTGCCCCCCTTATCTGCATTGCGCACTATGCAATTATTACACTCCAACAGTTTTCTGATTAAAGCATAATATTCTCTCTGCTGTTCATTGCTTGCTGTGTTTGGATTTAAGTTCTTACCCAACTTCTTTAGTTCATTAAGGACCAGTTCGTTATAGACATCAACTGTATCCTTTGTTGTTGAAGGTGTAAAACGTGATCTTGGTCTAAAAGAAGTTGGAGCATCTTGATATATATTGATGTCTTCCTCCTGGGCAATGTTGTCAGCAAAGTCCTCAGGTTCCAAATCTTGTGCTTCCATATTCATTGCTCTTAGTTCCATCATTAAGTCCATGTCTTCCACTCTAAGGTTGTTCCCAATTGCAGCCTCCACCTGGGGAGCCTCAGTAGTCCTTTGCCTCGGGTTTACAAGGAAATGCTTTTTAAGTTTGAGAAGTCTTATAAACTTAAAAAGATCAATTCGGGTTTGCACAAAATCCATATCAGCTTCTGGACAAAATGAAAGGCCCAACTCTAAGATCTTTTGCTCTTTCTCTGATAGTTGGATGTTCGTCAAATTGATAATTGTCATGTTGTTAGTGGCATTCGTTATCACAGTTACTTCTTCTTCTGTTTTTGATAACCTCTCCCGGCGTTTCTGCCCCTTCCGCCGGTTTGCCCTCTGCCTCTTCCTCCTGGTGGTTCTTGACTTGCATTCTGTGTTGGTGGCCTTTGACGCAGATTGTAGCGTCGCTCCACGTTTAAATAAGCCAATTCATCGATCACGGTTGGAATTTCTTCAGGTGTAGGTCTATTCGTTTCACCTTCCGTGTCGTAATCTGAGCTGGTGACACTGCTGAGATCAGATGCAGCTTCTGTTCCTTTCTTCGATAGGTTGCTGGCTTTAGCTTGTTTTTGCTGCCTGATGGCATCGAACTTCTTGGCAAAAGTATATATCTGCCCTCGCTCGTAATCTTGTTTGTCACGCTGAAATTTATGCGTTTTGCGTTCTTTTATAGAGATTTCCAGTTTCTTCAATCTCTCTTTGCTTTCAGCTTTGAATTTCAAGATGGTAGCCTGGTCTTCCTCTTTACTAAGGTCATTGAGGATTTGCTCTATCTCCTCCAAAATCTTCTTCCTATCGATATCGGCATATTTTATAAGAATGCCTAGCATTCTTCGTGAAGAGTCATTATTATTTGCCGCCCACTCTTTCAGCATCTCCGGGTTTGGATCTTCATAGCTTGGAGCTACCATTACCCGGAGTCCTCGCGGTATGCGTTGCACTTCCAAGTATCTTTGGAGTGATTTCGATTCCCACCACTTGGATAACTCCGATCTTTGGAGTTTTTCCAATCGTCTTAATTTTGCCATCAGATCGTTTTGTGCATTTCCACTTGTGCCTGGTGCCGTGTTGTCACCCGCGGGACCTTTCTCGTCCGTGAATACTTGAAGCGCTGCTTGTTCGCGCTCGTTAACCTCAGCGGCATCCATGTTGTGGTGTAACAGCGTACTCGCTGTAATCTCATCCGCCAAACGCTCACCGTGTTGAATCACGAGCTCGTGAGGCTTCACTCTCTCCCCCGCAGGATGCTTCTGGGTTAGGCTTATCCGTTCACCCGGTTATGTCTCAGAGCTGCAGGCAGCCGCCTGCAGTGCTCGAGGCAAGTCCGAGATACCGGAGCTTTCCCGTGAATCCAGCCGTTACTTCTTTTTCCCGCGATGAGGGGGGGGTGGCAGTACAAACGTATCCAACGAATATCCAAGTATTGACTGCCTCCACCAGATCGAGAGTTGCGTCGCCTTAATAGGACTCCTTGGATTGAGCCCCTCACTTCGTTCCATAAACGACCACGCCAGGTGAGATTTTCAAAGTTTCTTTATTGCCGCTGCCAAACGCGTTTCGACTACACAGTAGTCTTGATCACTGGTTGTGATTAGAGGAGCGCGCGGCCATTTTAAATAAAGTTTTTTTAACGTTTTTTCAAAATCACATCCGTCAGTGACCACATGTCAACTGACAGAGAGGACAGACTTCATTTACCAATTGAGTACAGGAATAATGCTTATTCATATTTCCTTTAACATAATTATACAAATGGTTAAAAAACGTGTATGTATTCGTAAAAGGTTACTGAGCATGGACAATTCAATGCGTCTTAACTACATGTTGTGCTGCGAGTGTTTTTTTAATTGAAACTTTATCAACAGTGCCAAATGTTGACAAAGAGACAGGGCACTTTGTCTACGCTTATCACCCAGTCATTAATCTGAAAGTAAGAAAATTTAGCCCATGTGGGCATACCCAGATATTATTCGGATTAATTAAAAAATTCCAATTTACTTTTGGGTTTACGGTATTACACATTGAGTTTCATCACAGCTCGTTCTACAGAACATTGCATGATATATATATATATATATATATCCAGTTACCACTCGAAGGTGCTTCCAGGCACCAGAGAGAGTGACGGACAACTTGATTTTGCTGATACTGCTAGCCGCAATAGCGTTTATTTAATCATTTCAAAAGTGCAACTCGAACATGACGCGTTTCGGCCAATGCAGTGGCCTTGATCAAATGAGTGTGTCGCAAGTAAGTGACATTTAAATAAAAAAAAATCCTATTACCATGCAACATTGCGTCCGCTGAGAGCATAAACATAGAGGAAATGCTCAATTCAATGGGAATATAAACAGAAAGCGCACTGGGTATTAACAAACTACAAAAATGATGAAAATAACATCAACTCACTGGTATATAATCAATGTGAATCCAGTATTTGAAAAGGAAATGTAATTGTAGCATAAAAATGTATATCATGAGTCGAGTGACAAAAATAGATTCATTAATAATAGAAAATGTATGTGTCAAATTACCAATATACTGAAACATAATCAACAATGCACAAATGCAAATATGCTGTACGTACTGTTTGAAGAGAGGACCAGAATCAAACATAAACTAAAAACTCATGATTTTAAGAATTTCCCAGGATTTCCTTGAAAGTCGCCTTCTTTAAACCTGTGAGTTAAAATTAATAACTGTACAAATCCTTAGGGCCATATGTAGGTAATCTACATTTACTGATTCTAAAATACAGAATTTTACAGATTCAGTATTTTAGAATTGGTAAACGCTATGTAGGAAAAAAATTGGTAAATTTGACCGAATCGGTAAATTTCGGTAATTACCGATTCGGTATTTACTGATTCGGTAATTCCCATTTATTCCTATGGGAATTAATGAGAATTACCAATTTGGTAAATACCGAATCGGTAATAGGGGGAAGACTTACAAGGTGGCAGGGTGTCACATTGACACCCTGTTGCACCCCTGAATATTGTGGGTGCACATGTGGCACACATACATGCCCTTAAGGGCATGTATGTCTTCCACATGGCACTTTTGGAAGAGCACCAATTTGCTTTTTCAAAGGTTTTCGATATTTACCACCAACTTTTAGTTGGTGGTAAATACCGAATCCTTAACTCAGAAATGCACTCACTAGAGTGCTCCCTACATTAAGGATTCGGTAAATTACTGATTCGTAAATTACCGAATCCTTCAATTTGGCCCCTACATCTCAAATGCCCAATACCGATCGGTAACGGCCGAAATTCGGTCATTTCGGCCCTTACCGACCGGTATTGGGCTACCTACATCTGGCCCTAAGTCTTCAAATACATATATATAAATATATATAAATAAATATATATATGTATATATATATATATTCACTGAAAAAACCATAGGTTTCACACCAGTTATAGTTAACTGGAAATTTTACTGTCATAAAACCATTGAAATTCCACGTTATAGTTAGTTGGACTCACTATAACTTGCGCGTTCAATGCACTGCTGATGACGTCATATATTACATCACTCATGACATGGTCAGTGACATCACTCATGACATCACTGATGACACCATCCAGTGAATGTGTCTTTCTGAAAAATAAATATGTTTTATATATGTATATGTAAAGGTCGATGGAAGAATAAATGTTTAAATAAGTGTCTAAAAAGATATTTTTTTTTAAATAAATTGATTGGTTAACTGGCTTATTAAGTGTATCTTAGTGAATACATATATTAGCGAGTAATGGTTAAATATTTAAATATATGTAGCAGTGTTTCACTTTGTGTATAAGTGGCTGCATGGGTTGGTGAGTAGCTACATGTGTGTGTATATGGGTTATTAGATGTTTTTTTAGTATCAGTATGAGTGTCTGTATGGTTTGGTGGGGGTATTACTTAGCACATAGATGCATCAATGACTGAATCACTGTTTGTATGTGTTTTGAAGACAGCATATGTGCAGGACTGTATGGGTGGATGAGTGTGTATATGTGTGTGTTAGTGAGTGAATGGCTGTCTCACTAGTGTCTTTATCAGTAACAAGATATGTTTTAATCTAGTATATGTGAGTATTGATGTATATAAGTGAGTATATGAGAGAGTGAGAGATTGTAAGAGTTCCTGTTTAAATAAGTATGTGTTTCTATAAGTGATTGTTTAAGTGAGTAAGTATGTGTAAGTTTCCTTAGAAGTAAGGTGGTAGTTTTGTATAGTTGTATATGCAAATAAATGGATGTTCAATAGTTTATTTGCATGTGTGAGTAACTTTTGGATGACTGTCGGTGTGTAACAGGATGTATAGGTGTATCACTACATATGATGAGTGAGTATATGTATGAGTGGCTATGTAGAACTGTTGGTGAATGAGTGGATGTTTATATAGATGGTGTAATTTCTGAATTGGTTGTTGTAACTGGTATGGGTATCTCCATTTTTTTGAAAATGTTAGTTTCTATTTTTGAATATGTGTTTCAAGGGTTACACTACACTGAAAGGAGGTCTGTCACTCTGTCACAAGGATGGTGTCATCAGTGATGTCATGAGTGATGTAATATGTGACGTCATCAGCAGTGCATTGCACGCGCAAGTTATAGTGAGTCCAACTAACTATAACGTGGAATTTCAATGGTTTGATGACAGTAACATTTCCAGTTAACTATAACTGGTGTGAAACCTATGGTTTTTTCAGTGAATTTAATAGGGTTTTTAAATGCTAATTCCTAACTATAACTGGTGTGAAACATATGGTTTTTTCAGTGAATTTCTTAGGTTTTTTAAATGCTAATTCCTAATTATAACTGGTGTGAAACCTATGGTTTTTTCAGTGAATTTCAAAGGTTTTTTTAATGCTAATTTCTAACTATAAGTCTCACTTTATAAGTAAGACTGTTAGCGCTCTAGTTGTTCTTTAGAACACTCTGGTACATTCTGTCATTGGGCTATAGTTGCGCTACATCTGGCTGATATTTGGGCTACATTTGTATTTTTTAGTCTCTGGTGGCCATCTTTGGGCTACATTGGGCTACATTGGGCTACATTTGGGCTACATTTGGGCTGTAACATATATATAACCCAATGTAGCCCAATATATATTTTTTCAAAGTTAATTTTCTTAAAAGCCACTGGAGCATATATCTTGAGACATAGCAAAGGCACATCGGGCTACCAGTCCCTACAATTTTTCCCAATTTTTTTAAAAAATGTTTATTTTTTGCCCTGGAGCGCTCCCGGTGCGCGCCCGGTGAGCGCCCCGGAAAGCGTAGTATTTTGAAGCGCCCCGGTGCACGAACCGGGAAGCGTCCAGTTAACGCCAATGTCGCGAACGAAAACATGAACGTGACGTATCGCGTAGCTGCGTCCGCGTGATACGCACTGGGCAAGTAGCGTAAGCGCGTCGGGTCATGTGACCTGAAAATAACACTTTTTATTGGTTCATAACAGTTTTGGTTTCATAATGATGAAACCCGTGGTCATGTGACCTGAAAATAACACTTTTCATTGGTTCAGGATCTTTTTTTTTCCAAATGATGAAAGCCCTCACCTTTTTTCCTTATTCTACCTTTGTGCTTTGAGAGAGGTAGACCAGCAGTTATATCAGTCGAAAATGGCTACATTAGCTGCAGCTGCTGGATCTTCTGGACCACCACCACCACCACCACCACCACAAGGACCTCCACAACTTCCCAGTGGTGGAGATCAAGAACAGGAGGAGGATGAGGAGGAGGAGGAGAGTAGATTCGTCCGAGAGGACAATATTACCTACAAACCTAAAGAGCACATCATCTGGCAATTTTTTTCAATCCCCAACGACAAAAAAAAAAGTAAATGCACCTAAGGCAACCTGCTTAATCTGTCATCAAGAGCTGTCAAGGGGGAATCCCAACAAAAAATACTCTTTCGGCAACCACACGATGATCAGACATATGCTTCGAAAGCATCCAAATAACTATGCTAGGGCAGAGGTCAGGGAACTGGCCAGAAACCCTGTCCAATCTTCTGCCAGCACCTCCCAAACTAATGTTTCCACCCCATCGGGACCAGAAGTTAGGGAGATATGCTCCACCATACAAACCAAATTTTCCAATTTTAAAATGGTTTGTATTTTTTGTGGACAAACAATATGCTATGGAGAGCAATGCATCACACTTATGCTTGGGATAACCACAACTGCCCAAGGAAACATTAATTTGTTCCGCTTTTTTTTTTGCTCCTGTTGAGCCCTTTAGAATTCCCTGTTTTTTGTTTCTCCCCTTAAAAATTACAAAAAAAACAAAAAATGTTCAGAAAAGCCAAAGAAAAAATGTTAAAAAACCAATTAAAAAAATATAAAACAATAAAAAGAATAAAAAAACAGTTCTTTTTAGAACTACCTCCAATTTCTAAAAAAAAGCTACATTTTTTTTAAACTCTGTCATTCTTTTTTCCCCATGGTACGCTCCCCGGTGCGCTCGCCGATGCGCGTCCCGGGCGCTCCCCCCGCGCAAATTGAAAAAAAAATGTTTTTGCCAGCGGGGCCCTTTTTTGGCCCTCACAACAAACCTAGTGGGTCAGAGGGGGTCTACTCTGCCCCCTTATGGTCATTTCCCCCCTTTTTTTTCCACCTCTTGTGTCTCTATCCTACCGAGACACAAGATGGCGGCCGGTCCGGACTGTTTCGAATGTTTACAGACACCCGAGAGCCAATCAAGTTTTCCGTGTGCACCTCGAGTGTCGCGCCCGCTGCGCTCCCCGGTGCGCGTACCGGGGCGCTGCCATAGATATATATATTTTTTTGAACCTAAATTACTCAAAATCCACTGGAGCACATATCTTGAGACATAGCAAAGACACATCGGGCTACCAGTCCCTACAATTTTGCCAAGTTTGGTGGAAATCCATTCAGCCGTTCGGGCTAACAGTGAGTTCGACCGGCCTATGGAAATTAACATGGAGAAAACACGTTTTGGGACCCCCCTTTTATCTGGGCCCCCACTTGACGAATCCCCCCCCAAACTTTCAAGGAAGGACCGGAGCTCCGCGAGGCAAATTTGAGGAAATTTTCAGGTAGATTTGTCAACCGGAGCCAAAGTTATTCACAATAGAATTTTGAGATTTTGCATTGAAAAAAATCCTAACTATAACTACCTACTGGGGACCGCCAGTAGGTAATATATATATATATATATATATATATATATATATATATATATATATATATATATATATATATATATATTGACTTAAAAACCAAAGGTTACAGGGACGTATTATAGTTAGGCTCAGATTTCGCTTGTACACAACCAGTGAAATTCAGCAGTTATAGTTACCTGAGCTAACTATAACATACGCCCCGCAATGCACTGCTTATGACCTCGTATATTACATCACTCATGACATGGTCAGTGGCATCACTGATGACATCTCAAATGACAACACTGATCCCTGCAGCCCAGGGGAGGTATCAGTCTCTGGGGCTGTGAAGGGTCTGCGTGCCCCCTCCATTAATTAAAATTAGATCCCAGGAGGTGGTGGCCCCCTGGGCCTGTGGGAGGGTCCACGCACCACCCCTCTGCATTTATTCAGGTGAAACCCCTGAGAAGTGGCAGTGTCTGGGTCTTGGGGGATTCAAGAGGCCCCCCATTCGAAAAGAAAAGAAGCCCCAGGGAGGTGGTTGTCCCCGGGGCAATGCGGGAGGCCTTATGGGCTCCCCGCATTCAAATACAAAGGAGCCCAGGGGATGTGGTGGTCCCCAGAGCAATATTAAGCCCCAGAAAGGGACTCTCTGCGCCTCCCTCACTTATTAAAAAAATGCCTCCGAGGGGGATAATTAATGAAGCATCCCGCAGAAAATTAAAATAAATTATTTTTTCAATCCTGAAGGGTCCCTTTGAGACCCCTCCCAAGAGGTTCAGGGGGTCAGGATATTTCTACCCTGCCCCCTTTTCTTTTTTTTAACTTTTTTCTGTGACTCCGCTCAAGTCATGTCTCAAGAGGGCTGCCAACACTTCTTGGTTTGAAGTGTTGCCAGCCAATCAGATCTCAGCATCAGATCAGGAGGGGTCGCAGATCCTCTGCGTCCCTATATATACAATTGGACATTTCTTTAAATAACTCCACAACTACTAAATGGATTTACACCGAATCACAAAATGGCACTTTCCTTAACCAACATCTACCTTTCTGCTAAATTTGGTGTAAATCCGTTCAGCACTTCTGTCTGCATATCTTTGAACGCAGCTGCAGGAGAGTGTATAACCCGTCTGGGGAAATCAGAATTCAGGATGGTGGAGCAGAGTCAGAGTGCTGTTCCTCATAAGGCAGATAGATCCAGTCTTCCACCATGTCTGTGACTGCTTTTTAATAAAGCAATCTTTTTTTTAATGCAGCCCGTTTTCCTTAAAGGATATAAAAAGAAAAAATGAAACTTTGCAGTTTCATTATTTAAGTTTCGGCAGTGGTCCATTGTACCACTGTCTCTTAAAAAAGATTTGTTTTTCATTCTCAGAGGGGAAGGGGTCTCATTGTGGACCTTTTCCAATTTGTGAATGGGTTAACACCCCTTCAAGAATTCGGTAAATTATAAATGTTTCGGGACTATAATTTTGTCGCAGAACATTCATATATCCCATTCAGATTTGGTATTTGGAAGGGATGCCCTAAACAAGCTGCTTCCAAAAAACGAATCACAAACACAAATTCTTATTTGTTAACATGTTACTGAATCGCAGTTTGTGTTTTGTACTTATGTAAAAGCATTTCTGAAGTCGGAAACAGCCAGATCCACCACTTCCGACTGCAAAAATGCATGTGGACCTCAGTACTTTATGAAACATTATATATACAACACGATCAAATCCTGGAATAATGCATAAGTATTTTACTTTTGAATTGGATACTTCATCTACATTAATGGTGACCATATACTATATTTTATACGTGGCTAAATACTCTACATAATATTATTCTGGGAATTTGCATACATTTTGTACTTCTAGCAGTGGCGGCCAGTAAGGTACATGTGTGGCAGGGCAGGGTAGTGGGCGGGGAGGGAGGGTGGGGGGGAGGTTCAAAAAAGAAAATTTAAGAGTGTGGCTACGCGTCGGAGGAAAATGGATGCTTGTTAGAGAGGCTCTGCAACTCCGTAACCTTCGTCGCTGATTAATCCTCCAAATTTATCCGTATCATACAGCGGATTATGATGCCAGCATTCCAGTGATACTAGAGGTGTGCTCGGTTACAGCGAAGTAATCCCACCTACGGAGCACACAGAGAAAGGCATTGGGGCCTAATCCTGCCGGAAGCCACGATCTCGAGTAGCAGACTGAGCCACGTAGAACTAGAGAAAATGAGCGGGACCGGGGAATCAAGGTGAGAAGCAGGATTCATCAACAGGCAATAGACTTGACACTAGAACTACAGCTCCGAAGCACCCCAGCCGAAAATAGAGGTCATTGATAAATGGAGCGTGCGCTGCAAATGCAGGTTTTTAACCAGTGATGACAGTGCACCATAACGCCTATCGGGTAGGCGGCAGTCCCGACTGGGAACCCGTTGAATGAGTGCCTGCGGCAAAGGGTGCTGAGTGAATGCAACATCAAGGCACAGATCGCCCATGGGCAGCTGATCACTGGTGGCATCGAAACCTGTAATATACGTCCAGCTAAGGTGAGCCCCTGCAATATGGGCGAGCTGTCTTGTTGTGGCAGTGGAGAGCATCCACCCCCTCTAACAGCCAGGAAAAAGGCTCCGACAGCGGGCTGACACCGGGGGAGCTTCCCACTTACCTCTGTCGCAATTCAAGTGAGAAAACCTGTAAACAACTTCCTAAACCAAAGGTACACATAAAGCAATAATCCGTGATTGAAAAGGTGACAGCCAGGACCCAACACCTGCAGAAATATAGGACATACAAGCAGAGGGAGACCCACTAAAGATTGCATATTCTTTGCAAACCCCCCGATAGAACCCCAACAGGCCACATTGGGCACGCAGTGGCTGTGTTTCACAGGCAGGCAGCGAGCAGCATCCTGGTGGGGCGAGATACTACACAAGAGAAGGGTTCTCCCCACATGTCTTTACGGAGAGAGATTTCTGGTAGAAGAGGGACTAAGAGTACCCACCTAACAAAGCTCTTTAGATATGCCACGTCAAAGACCGCAGACACAGATGCAGCAACCAAAGCTGAGACAATGGCAGGATCGAGGCCAGAAACAGATGACCCCACCTTAAAAGACATTATGGAGGCAATCACCAGAGTGCGTACGTTGCTTGAGAGTAAAATGGACTCAATAACGAAGGAGGTCACGCTCATCAGGGCGGACCTTCAAAAGATGAACGACAAGGTCAAAACGATGGAAGGGATCATGACAGACCTCTACCAAGATTCCAAAACGCTGCAGCTACAGATTAGAAACCTACAGGCAGCAAACAAAATGATGGAAAGTAAACGGAATGATTATGAAGGAAGGTCAAGTCGCACCAATGTTAAAATACTCAGAGTAACAGAGCGTGCGGAGGGGCCTACACCTGACTTCTCCTTCAAAAGCCTAATCACTAACCATCTGCAACCCAAAAAGCTATCTAACTGCTTCTCTGCTGAAAGAGCACACTGAATCTCTGGAGGAAGACTGAAACCGCCCCCGCCTCCCCCCCCCCCCCCCCCGCCACCCCAAGACCACTGTTGGCAAGGCTTTTCAATTTCAGAGATCGCGAAACTGTCTTGCAGACCGCATGCACTGCCCAACGGATCAAATTTGAAAACAGTGTGGTAACTTTTTTCCTCGACTTCATAGTTAACGTACAGAAACAGAGACGCTCTTTTTAGGGAACTAAAAAACTCCTTAGAGACAGAGGTCTGAAGTATTCAATGTTGTTCCCCGCAAAATTACGGGTCAAATCAGAGGGGAAGCCATGGTTTTTTGATACCCCGGAATTGGGGCAGGAGTGGCTGGATGGATGGAGGCCGGTCAAAGGAAATGGCTTCCACCACAGAAAGGAGAAATCCCCCAGAAGACAAACGGGATTGTATGTGTGATTTAGGCAATCATCAGAGGGAAATAATCCAGAAGAATAGGCATGAGATAATGGCCCGAGATACAGAAACTGGAAACTGGCTAAGTGACTTTCAGTATGAAACCTAGCGTACTGTTTAAACATGTATTTATTTGAAAGTGTTACAGCGGTGGATGAAGGTGTAGAGAATCCACTCCCTCACTACCTTAAGCATAGTTTAGACATTGGGCGATAGACACTCTGCCTAGTTGGGGAAAGGGGCAGTTTTAAGCCCAGATTGCAGGGAAGTGGGGAGAGGGCAGGGGTTACAGTTAGGTTTAAAATATAGTTTAGATGACACCAATTCAAAACTGAAGAGGAGACTAGGCATTTTTTTAATGTCCTATATAGTCACACACGCCCTAATCCGACTCGGAATATTGCTCGCAAACGAGGAGGGGAGCACTGCCCACTTGATAAGGTTCTGGTTACAGGGGTGGGAAGACTCCAACAAGAATGGGTCCATCAGTAAAAGACGGAATTAGTCTATTGTCCTGTAATGTTAATGGTCTGCGGGACAAGCTCAAAAGGGGCATAGTGCTCCAGTACATAAAAAAACATTCACCCAATGTGGTTGTTCTGCAGGAAACGCACTTGATTGGGAACACGTGTGGGGCCCTGACAAGATCGGGTTATAAGCTAGTGGCTCACTCAGCGTTTATCACCGGATCTAGGGGAGACGGTGTAATAATCAGGAATAGCTTCCCGGTGGCAATCAAACACACATGGACTGATAAACAGGGTTTATACATGGCAGTATCGGGGAGATGGGAAGGTAATACTCTCATATTAGTATCAGTCTATGTCCAACCGGGCCGCCACACTTTAGCCTTAATGATCTGGGGGATCTGTTGCTTTCCCTACTGAAGGACTGGGTTCTTTTGGACCCAGCGGTGCCAGGGCACAACACCTGAAACCTTCGTGGGTAACCTGCTCCGGCGTACAAGTCACAGAGACACGGGACACTTCCTTCGGCGTCAAAGAGTCAAGGTTTATTTACTGCAGGGAACACAGAAGTCACAGGAAGTACATCGAGTGTAGTTCGGGGAGACTGCTTCAAATTGTATTTGTGGATCGCTCCTTTTATACAGTTTTTACCCATAAGATAACATGATACACAATAGTTTACAACCCGGTTCCCACATGTCGCTCTCAGAGGGGTCGCTTTGGTCACTTTGAAACACACAAGGTCCGGAACATAAGTGCGGAAACATTTGGCGGTTCCCAACTGTAAAAACCCATCTTCCCACCATTAGCAAATTCCAATCAGCAATAAAGTAGATCAAAATAGGAACGAAGACAGGTGCAGAGGAAGACGGAGACAGTGGGGAGATCGGAAAGGGTGTAAAAGGGGAGGTATCGAGAAGCACGAGATACAGGCATCAAAGGAACGTGCCTAATGAGATGCACGGCTGAGACAATAAGTCCGTGCGGCAAGATGAGCCTCGAGCGGCGCCATCTGCCTTACAGCAGCAACCCCCTCGTCATAAAGACACTTTCAAAGGGCATGTGTCTTCCGCAAATATCTTGGGAGTCCCAGGGTCGCGAAGCGGACAGCGTCCGTTCGCTGACTACTTGAGGGCAAGAGACAAAATGGATGCCGTATCTAAGATGGAACCCGTGGGTACAGATGAAAAACCCACATAACAAACGAACGGTTTAAGTTAGCACAGCGAAACTGCGCACACTTACTAAACTCGTCATTTGCGGTTCATAGATACCAGACTCGACCATATTCGTGCGAGTCGAAAACACCACTTACAATTGTCACGGAACCTCAGACGCTCCTTTTGCCCTCATGTAGGCAAGCACTAGTCGGAATCATATTCGATATTCATCAGACCACCAAGATGTCGTTGTAGCATAGCTCTGTCCGATCGAGTCCCCTTGGTAACAGATGGTTGTCTCATACACGTTGTAGCACAGAGGCCACATAAGGCAGGACCACACTGCACACAAAGGCAACACGTGAACAGGAACACTACCACAACCCCGATGATCGTCAGAATCTTCCAACCCCAAGTCGACACCAGGCCCCAAAACCAACCAAGTAGCGTCCAATCCCCTACATCCACGTGTATGGATTCGGAGATCTTATGCAACTTCGAGATGGCTTGATAGACAGTAGGAGCATTATCTGGTATGAAAATGCAGCAGCTCGAATGGATCACTTTACATACCCCACCGCGATCTGCTAAGACGACATCTAAAACCATACGGTTTTGTAATGTCATAAGTCTCTCCGCCTGAAGTTCTGTGGTGATATTACCAAGGGCACTGGCAGTAATATTAGCTGTCGATTCTACCACCCGAGTCAATTGTCTCAGGTTCCTACTATTAACCATAGGTCCCCAAAACGGGAGGAAACCCTTGAAAAAGTCTCCTGCCTCTTGACCGGCAGTGTCCTCTTCGCTAATTACGCCTCGTACAACTCTAGTCTTATGATAATCGGCATCTACAGTAAACGTCGGAGGCAACAGATTTGCAACGAAACATGAGCCCATGAAGTCTGCGGGCAACCATGTGTATGCACGATCATGACAGATAAAGTATGTACCCTTGGCAGCCAGAAACACAGGGGACGGGGACATTGGCAGAACGTAACTTTCAGTGCAAGCACTTACTCCAAGTGAGGCTTGCGAACCACGACCCACAAGACAAAGATCACCAGTGTGGGGTACGACCCATATTGGAGACGAGCTTCTAAGCTGCTTTTCATTAGTGAACATACTATATTCCCCTCTACTTAGGACCCTATAGGCTTGTACCTCTTCTTTAGGGATAAGAAAAGGATCATGGATCTCGTCTTCCATATCCTCTATTGCCATCGATAGCAGCCTCTGATACGAGGTAGGACCAGAGTTGGGGGAACGTTGTTCTTGAGTGGGGTGGAAACCCAGTGCGCTTCGAAACATTGTTTGGAATGCTCGAGCTGACCCTTGGGAACTATACGGTAATACCAGATATGGAATTCCCTTACCCGTAGTATGTGGCATCAACCCACACACCCAACAATTAGTAGTGTTAACCACTAACTGATGCTGATGGAGGAGCTGGATAAAGGAATTGTTGCGGAATTCTACACGTCTAGCCTGTTCGTGTTCCGGTAACATATGAAAGGAATGGGGAGAAGCAGTAGAAGTAAGGTTAGGGTAAGGAGTAGGAGTAGGAGTAGCAAGTAAGAAGTAAGACATAGCGTAATACACCCCACCCGCCAAAAATGCAGAAGCAGTCAGAAACAATACAAACAATTGGAACATAAAACATTTGGTACGACTAATTTTCTGCAGCTTGACTCTATACGCCTGAGCTCCTTCCAAATCATTCAGCTTCGAAAATGCCATTTCCCTACGACCGTCCGCAACGTTTCTTGACGCACTTCGTTCTGTGCAGCAATAGTCAATCCCCAGGAGTTCCTAGGAACCGACGGCCTTTAACCTAGCGTCAAGACCTACTGTCCAGAAGGAAGTACGCGCGCGGCCCTACGGCCCTCAATACACAATATGTATTTATTTAGCACAATATTTCTCAGCTGTGGAAGGAAAAAGATACAAGGAAGAAGCTTGATATATATATACAAAACAATTTTCAATGATACGATTGTTCAAAATTGATCATGGGAAACGAGGATATTGCAGTTATCAATTTTCAGCAAAGCAAGAAAATTTTTATTTGTCCTTAGTGTGAGATCGCAAAGAATATCGATGTTTCCCGGGACGTGTCTGCTCGTCGAACAAAGGATCTGTTGAAAAGACAGTGTCCTGCTGATCAGTTCGTTGATCTGGTCTTGAGTCTTTTGCTGACAAGTGTTCAACAGTGGCTTTCTGCTGCGCTGAGGGTTCTCCAACAAGCTGTGCGTCGCTAAAAGGTACAAACGCCGGCAATGTTTCTGTTTCTGTTGACGCAATGCCTTTCCTTACCCACGGGTCTGCCGGCAAAGGAATAGGGACTCGCTTACAATGGGTAGCATGTACCCAATTTTCCCGCCCCTCAAGACGAACGGCAGTCCTCGTGGCCAGGAGCACCTGGTAAGGTCCGGTGAATCGGGGGTCCAGATTGTTTTTTCGTGAGAAGTTACGAGTAACCACCCAGTTCCCGGGCTGGAGCTGGTGGCCTGGACCCTCCGTCTGCGTCGGCAAGGCGTCGTAAACCTGTTGATGAATTAACCTCAGTTTAGCAGTCAAGTCATGTAAGTAATCAATCAACATCGGATACTCAAGATCAGAGAATACACCTGGCCTAGGAACCCCCCACACATTCGCAGGACGGCCGAACACTATTTCATAGGGACTAAGCCCTATTCGGGAGTGTACAGTCGCCCTAGTTGACAGTAGTGCTAGAGGCAAAGCATCAGGCCACGAAAGTCCAGTCGTAGCTTGAATCTTCGCTAGTTTTAGTTTAAGGGTGCCATTGTACCCTTCAACCAATCCAGCTGACTGGGGATGATTGGCGCTATGGAATTTTTGATTAATTCCAAGGCCCTTACACACACTCTTCATCACACTTCCAACAAACTCACTTCCGTTATCTGACCACACGACTCTAGGCATTCCATACCGAGGAAAGTATTCCTTCAGTAGGATTTTCGCAGTAGACAAAGCAGTATTGTCTTTGAGGGGATAGGCCTCGATCCATCGGGAGAATGCGCAAACCACAACCAAAACGTATTTCAGGTTATTGCATCGCTCCATATGGATGAAGTCCAATTGGATCACCTCAAAGGGATACGAAGGAGGAGCAAAACTGCCAGGGGGAGTTGGGGTTCCTTTGCCAGGATTGTACATTATACACACCATACAATTCTTCACCAAACGTTCAGCACACTTTGTAATGCCATCATTCTTCCACACATCAGCCAGCAACTTGCAAATACCTTTCGCGCTAATATGTGCTAACCCATGTGCCATTGTCACAACGGCTAGTACATACGCATCAGGCAACATCCATCTTTTCTGATCCGACAAATCAATCCAGCAACCATTCACATCCAACTTTCCCGTACTTTCTTTCCACTTCATCTTTTCAGTGTCGGTGGCCTCATTCTGAATTGCTTTCACACTCTCTATGGTATTTTCACACGTACTCGATTCTGCAGGCCACCTAACCGAACTCGTCACATACATTCGAGTGCTAAGGTTCCGAGCAGTCTCCTTAGCAATCTCATCTGCAAACGCATTACCACGACCAACATCATCCGTCACTTTACGATGCGCACTACACTTAACAATTGCAACTTGTGCAGGCAAAGTCAATGCATCCAAAAGATCGTTCACAAGCTGGCCATGCTGTATTTTCGTGCCATGCGACGTGAAGAAACCACGCTCTCGCCACAACCGTCCAAAACTATGCGCTACACCGAAAGCATACTGGCTATCGGTGTACACATTCACACGTTTACCTTTTGCTAATACACATGCTCTAGTGAGAGCAATCAGCTCTGCAGCTTGGGCAGAATTCTGATTCAATCTCGCAGTCTCAACAACAGTATTCAATGTCACCACAGCATAAGCAGTAGTCACATCGCCATTCGGCAACTTAAAACATGACCCATCCACATACAGGGTGCCATCCGGGTCTTCCAATGGGGTGTTTTTAAGGTCCACACGACCTTTTGTTTCCTCTTCTGTCCGCAAGTAACAGTCATGTTCTGCTACTTCATCTGACTCTACACTAATTGGTAACAAAGTTGCCGGATTTAGGACATTACAACGTTTTATCTGAATGTGGCTTGCCAAGAGCGTCAATTCGTACCCAGATAACCTCGCACTCGTCAAGTGCTGAGTTTTCGTACGATTCAAAAGAGTATCGACTGCATGCGGAACCATCACCGTAAGCATATTATCCATGACCAATCCTGCTGATTGTCGGATGGAGACCGCAGCTGCCGCAGTTGCTCTCAAACAACTCGGCAATGCTCTAGCTACTGGGTCTAAGGTCGAGGAAAAATATGCACATGGACGTTGCTTACCACCAAAAGGTTGCGTTAAGACGCTTAAAGCACAACCTTCCCTCTCGTGAACATATAACGTGAACGGTTTGCTGTAATCAGGGGTACCTAACACAGGAGCCGAACACAATGAATCACGTAATTCAGAAAAACTTTTCTGACATTCTTCCGTCCATGGTAAAGGAGTTGAAACATCCTTGCACGTAAGAGCCACCAATGGTTTCGCTAGCAGTGAAAAATTTGGAATCCACTGCCTGCAGTACGACGTGATACCTAGAAAGGCACGCACATCTCTTTGGGTTTGTGGCACAGCCATTCGCGCAATCGCTGCAATTCTCTCTGGGGTCAATCTCCTTCCCTCCTTTGACAATAAGTGACCTAGATAGGTTACTTCTTGACAACAATATTGGAGGTTAGAAGGTGACACCTTGTGATTTAACTCACAGAGATGTTGCAGCAACGACACTGTAGCAATTTTGCAAATGTCCTGAGTATCAGCAGCCACCAATAAGTCATCGACGTATTGGATTAAAGCCGCACCAACCGGCAACCTAAACGCATCCAGTTGACCCTTCAAGGCTTGACTGTAAATCGATGGACTTTCACAGTAGCCCTGAGGAGCGCGTTTGAACCGGAAGCTACGTCCTCCAAGAGAGAAACCGAAAAGGTCCCTGCTCTCTTCGGCAATCGGGATGCTGAAAAACGCGTTTTTCAAATCAATCACCGAAAACCATGAAGCAGTAGCTGGAATCAGAGTCAGTAGCGCCGTGATGTCAGGCACAACAGGGAATTGAGGAACCACGATTTTATTTACCTCCCGTAAATCGATAACAAAACGATAAACAGGCGGTTTGGTAGGATCAGTACGTTTAAGAATGGGCAGTACAGGACTATTGCACACGTTTCCCCGAGTTTCTTCGATAACATCTTTCTCGATCAAATCATAGATGATCGCTAACAAAGCTCGTTCACCATCAAGGGAGATACGATATTGGGGAATACGTGGCAATCGCACATTAGATTTCAACTGAACAACATAAGGGGAGATATCAAGTAGGCCCACATCATTTGGACCCGTCGCCCACAAAGACGCAGGAAGAGAATCCAATTCCGGTGGAAGCTTATCGAGAGACAAGTACATGGGAGAGACTACTCTCTCTCCTAACGTAAGCTTTACACCCGCAGGAGAACAATACAAAGTTGCATACAAGCGTTTAAGCAAATCCAGACCCAAAAGATTTTCGCCACAACCAGTGGTCAAAATCAATGGAGCTTCGAGCTCACGAGGCCCAATTTTAAGGGGCAAAGGGCGCGAAACTGGATTGCTAACGGGGGCGCCAGAGAATCCAACGGAAACATTTGTTAAGCCAGACAAAGGTGCGCCAGGGAGTTTCGAATGCATGATAGAACTTTTCGCTGCACCAGTGTCCAACAGAAAAGGCTCAACGACGCCCGATGTAGCAACTGCGACGTAAGGCCCTCTCTGATCAACCGGAACTGATACCACTCCCACTCCTTGTCTTTGGCTGTCCTAGTAATTACTATCGTCAGTTCCCTGATCGACGTAATAATCGTCTACATTGTACTGCGCAGATCGTCCTTGCGATGATCCACGTTGATCGAAACAGTTATTAGAATTTGATGAATGGTCAGAGCGATCATTCTGAGCACCACGACCTCTACCACGTGATGCGTGCTGTGCACCACCACGGCCTCCTCTAGACAAATTACCACCACTACGGTCATTTAAAGCAGGACAATTGAATTTAATGTGTCCCTCCTGTCTACAATAAGCACATTGATTGTACCCTAATGAAGATCTTTGGAAAGAGGAATCATTACGCGGCTGCGATCGATTCGATTGCGACTGCGATCTATTCTGCTGAGGCGCATTCTGATTAGAACGCGGCGGATATGCTTGCTGTAACAACACTTTAGTTTTTAGCTCTTTCGTCTTTTTATCGGCACGGTCATTTTCCTCTTTTTCTCTATTTTCGTAATATTGTGCCGTAGCCAATATCTGAGCTGAGGTAGAAACGGCCCACGCACTTTCTGAATTCCTCAATTTATTGCTCAAGTCGGGCAATAAGTTCGACACAAATTTATCCACAAACAACCTCTGTCCACCCTCAGTACCCATATCCTGTCCACTATGATCAACGAATGCTTCCTCAAACCTCGTAAAGAAGTCCGAGACACTCTCATCTTTCTTCTGCTTACAAGCTGACAACTTATCCCAATTTACCTTCATAGCTGGCATAAGCGAAGATCGCCGTCTTTCTTTGTATATTTTATCCAATAATCGTTAAAAGCAATCGGGCCTAGCCCATGTTTGCTATATAAGTCATAAGTAGGAGTTCCAACCGGAGGTATCGGACACGAGTCCTCCAGCAGGGAATCCGCACCACAAGGTCTACAACAACTGAACAAAGTACTGCGACCAGGCATCTTGCACACTAGCCGAGTTTCACAAACTTCAAGGGTTACGGGATTTCGGGATTTACCAAGTCCCAGCAAAGAACTAAACCCTCGGTCTTTGGCGGCTGCAGTCGTCAAACAAATACAACAACAACAAAGTACGCTAGCAAAGTGTCACCGACAAAAACACTCACACAGCGTGCACAACAAAGACACCCGCTAAAGTGTCTACAACAAAAACACTCGCTAAAGTGTTTACAACAAAAACACTCGCTAAAGTGTTTACAACAACCAAGAACTCTGGGAGCGACCCACAAATACTTAACTCAAAGATCAATGGCGTCCTCAGGAAGGCCCGTCAATCGTCTCGCTATACCAAGGTCTACGCCAGGCGCCAAAACAGGTCTACAGTCAGGGCAGCAGTCCGTCGCAGCCGTTAGGAGGCGGGAATCTTCGCGGGAAAAGTCTTCGGGCCACTTATTTCGACAACAGGATCGATGAAGCGGGGTGCACCTTCCCTCGGAGATTTCACACGAAGTTCCTCACGATCGTCGGGCTTGGACCGGTACCACTGATGCAGCCCCACGTTGGGCGCCAACTGAAGGACTGGGTTCTTTTGGACCCAGCGGTGCCAGGGCACAACACCTGAAACCTTCGTGGGTAACCTGCTCCGGCGTACAAGTCACAGAGACACGGGACACTTCCTTCGGCGTCAAAGAGTCAAGGTTTATTTACTGCAGGGAACACAGAAGTCACAGGAAGTACATCGAGTGTAGTTCGGGGAGACTGCTTCAAATTGTATTTGTGGATCGCTCCTTTTATACAGTTTTTACCCATAAGATAACATGATACACAATAGTTTACAACCCGGTTCCCACATGTCGCTCTCAGAGGGGTCGCTTTGGTCACTTTGAAACACACAAGGTCCGGAACATAAGTGCGGAAACATTTGGCGGTTCCCAACTGTAAAAACCCATCTTCCCACCATTAGCAAATTCCAATCAGCAATAAAGTAGATCAAAATAGGAACGAAGACAGGTGCAGAGGAAGACGGAGACAGTGGGGAGATCGGAAAGGGTGTAAAAGGGGAGGTATCGAGAAGCACGAGATACAGGCATCAAAGGAACGTGCCTAATGAGATGCACGGCTGAGACAATAAGTCCGTGCGGCAAGATGAGCCTCGAGCGGCGCCATCTGCCTTACAGCAGCAACCCCCTCGTCATAAAGACACTTTCAAAGGGCATGTGTCTTCCGCAAATATCTTGGGAGTCCCAGGGTCGCGAAGCGGACAGCGTCCGTTCGCTGACTACTTGAGGGCAAGAGACAAAATGGATGCCGTATCTAAGATGGAACCCGTGGGTACAGATGAAAAACCCACATAACAAACGAACGGTTTAAGTTAGCACAGCGAAACTGCGCACACTTACTAAACTCGTCATTTGCGGTTCATAGATACCAGACTCGACCATATTCGTGCGAGTCGAAAACACCACTTACAATTGTCACGGAACCTCACTACCCGAGGGAAGGCTCCTAATAAGAGGAGACTTTATTTAATTTGTGTCAGGATAACTAGATAGATATCCCCCGAGGGAGGTGACACCCTTTCAATTAGATAGACGAGAACAGGCAAGCAGACTTGGGGGGGTGAATTACCTTATTGTGTGTTATTCAGTGATTTGCCTGATTCCATAAACTCTCCTTTCAATATCCCTTACCCATGTGGCAGGAAGAGAAAAACCTGCTGCATTCTACACCAAGTATCCAAATGTTCGCAAATACCTTTGCCAGTATATTGGAGGGTCGTTAACATTTCAGAAATAAGCATTTTCCCAAATTTGATATTGGTAAATGTTGAAGAGAACAGATTTAGTATATGGAGGTTTGTGTATTTGAGCCTTTTCCAGACAGACGAAAAACAACTCCTTATAAGGGTAGTGGAGATTTCTGGCAGGGACTCTGTGGATGGTGTCTCGTACACACGACTAGCTCAGTCTTGATGAATGGAGGACTGGGTTGGAGACAGAAAAGCCTTGATAGTGAGGACTGCATATATTTTTCAAAGGGGCGCTAGGAGGGCTCTCTTTCTGGTCATAGGAAAGGGGTTATGCTCGCATTTAATAGACCTCCACTAGCCAGACATGCTCACTGTGGCCAGTTGAGGGAGACTACACACTCGATGTTACAAACTGGGGACTTTGGGTACCCTATTAGGCCAGCAGCTTCTAACAGCCTGATTCATGTACGGGCCGTTTTGCGTGGCCCTAATAGCGAATCATAGCGACTCGCTATTGAGGACACGCAAAACGGCATTCATGTAGGAATTGCTAAATCAATAGCGATTCCTACATGTTCTCTATTTGCGAGTAGCAATTTGCTACTCGCAAAATAAGGAATTTCTCCCCATTCATTCCTATGGGCCTTTTGGCCCATAGGAATGAATGGGGAGTATCCCTTATTTGCGAGTAGCAATTTGCTACTCGCAAATCAGATAGCGATTTTAAGGGTGCCAGGGGTGTCCAAAGGACACCCTGTAGCACCCCTAAAATGCACATTTGAACAGGTGTTGCGCACACACATGTCCAAAGGACATGTGTGTGTTCAACATGCAACTTAGAAAAATGCTTTTAAAAGCATTTTTCTATGTTTTTGCTATTTACCGAGAGGTCTGACCTCTCGGTAAATAGCGGCCCAATTTTGCTAAATCGCAATTTTTGCAAGTGTCATGAATAGCATTTAAGGAATCTCTGATAGAGATTCCTTAAATACTAATCCTCGCATATTTGCTAATTCCTCATTAGCGATTTTAGCATTTGGGATTGTGAATCCCAAATGCCAAATTTGCACTCGCAAAAGGCAAGATTCTGAGAATCTTGCCCTTTGCGAGTGCAATTTTGCTTCATGAATCAGGCGGTAAGTGCTTTTATCGAGACATGTAGAGTTTACACCATTGTTGGTTCTGGGAATCATAGACCGCATTCTGAAATAGTGGACCAATGTGCATGTGAAAAATGTAAGAAAATATAGGAAGTTGAACTGGCAGAAACAGCTAATTCTTGACCAGAGCATTTCTTCAAGTTTCACATGTTGCAAAATTGATACATATTGATTGGGTTTGATTTCTTGTGTGGGGCGTGATTTTTTCACTAGGTTCAAATTCTAGTGTCACCTTTTCAATCCGTGGTCAAGCTAGTACTAAGGTTCGACATCTTTAGTTGGTGCATACTCTACAGACTAGACTGTACGTTAGCACTCCATATTTTACGGAAGCAGCATACTCAGCCTTAACGCACAGACTGCACTTTTATTCCCTGCATCACTGTGCATTATTCTGTTTTAAATTTCTCTGCCATCGGCTTTTGTTTTGATTACTTTCAACCGGACTTTGTGTATGTTTATTCTTGTGTCCCAAATGCATATGCCCCACAAATATATAATACCTAATCCGATTATTCCAAAACCCGCACATTTTACACTTGCTACGTTTAATTTTACAACTTGTACTCTCTGTTAATCACAACAGTCTGAAGCAGAACAAACATTGGGAAAGACAATAGATATGACGTTGACTACCATTCTTTAGGCTTGTTTTGTTTGGTCATGTTTTTTTTAACACTTTGTTGAGGCAGTTGCTATGACCTCAACAATATAATCGAAAAATTGGCTAACAAAAAAAATAAATTTTGGGTTTTAGAAAGCAAAGATTACCACAGTAGTCCCTAGCATTGAATGGAATGGCTTTGTATGTGGACTTGTACCTTGTGAAGGAAAAGAATGCTGTCACTCACAGGGAAGTTAGCCAGGGCCTGGAGCGTGCTGTCCCATTGCCCCAATGTCCCATGCTGTACGCTGTTGCAGGCGAAAGACAATTGTGAATGACATAACAATAAACCAATGGAAGAGGAGGGCTGGCTGAAAGCCCCGTAAATAAGAACATTTTATAAACAATTTTAGTTAAATTGAAAGGTCTTGGCTAACACCAGACCTAATAATAATAAAGAAAAGGGCTGCCACCTCTGAATCTCTGATATGCCACCTGTCATCCCATGGGCTGTGTGACCTGACGCTCTTATGGCGTTCCATTCTTAGCATATCCGATTGACAGTTGAAATTTGTTTCCAAATTACAATAGCAATGTTTCATTACATGGAAGTTTCAAGCAGCTTGTAACATTTGTAGATAGGGATTTGCGGCTGACGTGAAGAAATGTTTTCAATTTTCCTTGTTTTTCCAACGTTGCATGTGTGAAGCATTGTTTAGCACACATGCGAAGTGTATGAATCGATAAAGGACTGCTAGAAATAGAATACATTCTTCGTGAGTTTCAAACACAGGATTAGATTCACAAATCTCCCTTTCTCCATGGGACTTTTGAAAATAAGCAGGGGTTTGCATATTTCAGAAATTAAATGATTTGACAGCATTTTCAGATTGGAAATAGTCATTATTGGAGAAGAAAGATAGAAAGGTCAGGGGAGGCCGAGGACAGAGCCCAGAGTGAGCTGAAGCTGGGAAACAGCGTCTACAAACTTTGAACAGGTTTAACAGGTGACAATAGCAAGCAGGATCTGGCTGAGGGTGGCGCCTGGAGGTGCCTCGGGTGAGGGGTGAAGGGAAGGCATCCTGCCAAGGTACTGGCTGCAGAGTCAGGTGAGGTGATCACGGCGTCGGAGCCATGCCTCATCCTCGGGCCCGGGTGTCTCTGAGGACGAGGACCTACTCCATGCACCAGGATGCCCGGCGGGCCCCAGTCACAGGCCCGGCACAGGGAGCTGCAGGGACATGGAGACAATATTCTACGACGCCAAACTGGAGGCCAGATCCGGGTTATAAAAGGCAATGTTAACGGCGCATGACAGCACCCGTAGCCAAACGTTTGGTGGTAGACACTACTGTTATGTTACCTTCCACGTTGAAGAAGTCCAACTGCAGATTCATGTACGAATATGCTTATGGAAGACAACTCCCCAGCGCTGCGATCCATAGCATAACAGACTTAGTTCCACATTGTAATAACGACATGGCATACACATTCCAGCAGAATATAACTTGTCCTCCACGCTTAATGCACACACAAATAATAAATAAATATGTGTATATTATCATAACATAAATGTATATTTTAAGAGTTTTAAACATATTTACACACGAACACATTTACATAAAATATTCACCTACATACATAAATCCGTCTGGGGTGGCTATTATTTCAAATCAAAGTATTTAAATTTCGTATCAGACATGTCATATCCAAAGTAACTTCTCTAAGGCTTCATAACATAACATTCCTAGCTCCACATTCTAATAATGACATCCTGTTCAAATTCCAGTAGAATACTGCAAAACAGAATATATCAACTACAATTGAAGGATGGAAGCTAAATTCGGCATTGCACAATTTTAGCCCCACAGTGCAGTAGGGCACAACCATAATGGAGCCATGGTGGCACAATTGGGTCTGAAGAGTCCATTTTGTTCTGAAAGCAGTCCCCTCGCCTACACCCAGCCATGAATAGTAGAATGTCCTGTACATAAGGCCAAACGAAAATCAGGTATGAAAATTGTCAGCCATGATTCCTAAGAGGTCCAAGTTACCAGTGGTGTCACTAGGGGGTGCCTGATGGTGTCGGTGGCTCTACTGAATTTTTCGTGGTCTCTCCCCCACACCAAAATACTAGATGACAGCTTCAGCCAGTAAAAATAAACACTAGCCTCTCAGCCTGGAAATACTGGTCACTGTAATGTTGTTTCCATTCATATTTTACGTTTTACTTATTCTTGATTTCCCAGAGAGGATTTGATTTTTTCAGGATGTTGTGTTTCTGTACTCTTTTGCATGCAACATATTATTCACTTGTACGACATAGCGTGAAGAGAACTGCTTCTATATATCTGTGTAAGTTCAGATTGCAGGTGGGTGTTTATAATTTACCACGATTGAGAGCTGTCAGGCCAAAGGCAGAGCGAATTTCTCATACTGCCTGTCAGTGGGTGATAAAGGGGTTCAGAATACATGTTCATCTAATTTTTAGAAAAAAAGAAGTATCTACAGGAGAGAGTCGAAAGAAGGGCTGAGGAGGAAAGACATGAGGCATGCGATATGCAGATGAAGAGTTTTAGAAAGATATCAGGAGAAAAAGGACATTAGAGTCTAATTGAGAAACTAGATTTACTAATGCTTGCTGCCAGGTTTGCGTCACAAAAGTAATGCAAGCCTGGTGCAAAGAGTTGGGGTGGGATTCACTTTTCAATGCTAACCAGGATTTGCTTTGAAAAGTTCCCCAAAGTAACACCAGTTTGCGTTATGCTCTAGTTGGTGCTGCATTGCATCAATGGAAAAAGAACAATTGATGGACACAATGCAGCTCAATGTCATACATTCACCCCAGTACAGAGATCTGGGCCTCAATCCATTGCTTTATTGCTCACCATGCCATTCCACTTTGGACCCAGCCATATGCAAATCAGTCTTGACCCTGTGCCCAATGGGAACAGTCCAGTCCGAACTGCCAGGGCAGGTCCTACCTGGACTGGAAACAAGCATCCTAGAACCGGTTTCGGGTTTTCAGCCCTCATCAGCCAGGATAGCTTGACTCCAGTGGCATGGCGAGCACGGGACCCACGTCTGGGCATACCCTTCCCACTCGGGTGACAAATGCAAAAAGAACAATTGATGGGCAGAATGCAGCTCAATGTCATACATTCATCGTTTTTTATTCACCATACCATTCCAGTTTGGACCCAGCCATATGCAAATCAGTCTTGACCCTGCGCCCAATGGGAACAGTCCAGCCCGAACTGCCCAGCCAGGTCCTTCCTCGACTGGAAACAAGCATCCTAGGACCGGTTTCGGGCTTTCAGCCCTCATCAGTCAGGATAGCTTGACTCCAGTGGCTTTGCATCAATGGAGCATTCCATGGGTGTTACATTGGCATTCCCAAGCAGTCACCCATGAGCGTTGGCGCAAATCCCTATCCACTAAACCTTGCAGACAGGGATTTGCCAAAATCTTATGCCTCCTTGTGGCAGGTGTAACATGGAGCAATGTTTTCTTTCTCCTTGTTTTTCCAATGTTGCACATTTGATGTATTGTACAGCACACATACACTGACAAAGTACATTAGATGTAGCAAAGCGTTGTCATTGAGAGCACAATACATCGGTTCCAATACATGCAGTCTTGTTGAAGCCGAGCCTTGTAGTCGGGACCTCAGATCTGCGCTGCGTCGTTGTTGAACCTTGCAGTCGGGTCCTGTGTCATCGTGTTGCACAGGGATGTCTTCTGAGTAGTACTGTGTTGGTGTCAAAGGACACTACATCAATTCAGATCCGCACAGTGGTGACGATATGTTAATTTTCAGCAACACATCTGCAGAACCCACTTGTGAGGTCCAGGACTGGAGGGGCACCTCAGGCAAGGAAGGGCTCACAGATGGCAGAGCCCAGCAGCAGAGTTGCAAGAAGTTATTGATGACTCTGAGACTTCAGAAACAGGAGGCAAGCCATCAAGCCCTCGAAGTTACTATGGGTTCAAGGATATAGGTCCAGTCCTTATCCTCAGCAGGGCAGAGATCAGCCGACAGCAGGACAGCTCAACACAGCAGTGAAGCAGAGTGGCAATTCTTGTAGCACAGTAGTCCTTACTCCTGGCAAAGTTCTTCACAGGTCTAGTAGTGTTATGGACCAAATCGCGCCTCTCTGTGAAGCCGCAGAGGAAAGAAACTACATTGCCCATAATGATTAGTGGCAGAGAGGCGGGGTATATAGGCAGCCACCCCCTAGGCCTGGTGTCGGATATCCTGAATCTTGACCCGGATGTCTCATGTCCGATCTGGTTGCTGTTGATGGTTCTGGCCGTCCGGTTGTTCGTTGTCCTTATCCTGACACCCAGGAGGATTTACAGAGGAGTTCGGAGTGCAAACAGAACCGGCGGTGAGGTAACCGCTACTCCGTGGAGTTGTGCTCTTTGCATACAATCGAGTGCAGTATTCCCGTGATCCCCGTTGGCGAGCCTCTTTCCTCGGCTCATGCGGAGGGCAATTTCTACTTAAAGGTGCTCGAGGGGAGCATTCCGTTTCCGTTGGCGAGCCTTACTTCCTCGGCTCATGCGGAAACGGGGTTTGTCATTTCCTTGTCCATTTACCACTTCCGTTGGCGAGCCTTCTTTCCACGGCTAATGCTGAAGTGGTTCCTTGTTTATTGTCCTTTGTTTTTCAAACCCTCTGCTGGCGATTATTCTTTCCACGGCTATTGCAGAGGGGTTGCTTCGTCCGTTTTCATTGGGGAATTGGTCCTTGTCAGTCTAACCAGGTGCCCTCCTTTATCTCTCGGAGGTTTCAGGCAAGAGTCTTCATAAGAAAAGGTACTTGTTTATTTCTACTACACTTTATTTGGGGTGACGTAACCCCCACCATTCGTGGACTACCGTTAAGGCATTGTTCCTAGAAACCCCATTTTTGAGACATGAAGCGAAGGAGTACAGGGTAGGTGTGTTACTGTTTTAGACCTACATATCGTAGATGGGAAGGGTTCAAAGCGCATGTGTATTTAAACTTCGAACCATATTGTGTGTTTCAGAGGGGAAAATTCCATTAGGCTGCCAAGTCCAGCTCTCAGTAGAAGAGAGGTATCTCCTGAGTATAGCAGCCATTCATTGTTATCAAGGTAGGGAGAGTATCAAACTGACCTTACCAGGTAGTACTAATTATTCGTACAAGAAAAGTTTCCAATCTTCTTGTTCTTTGTCTTACAGCTCTCCCTCCACGCTGTCCCCTTCCTTCCCTTCCCGTTTGTTCCTGCAGCCCTCATCTGATCCTTCCTTAGCCCAAGGCTTTTATAGCACGCTGGGTTTGGATAGATATGGAGGGGGCCTTTTTATCTACACGCTGATTCTGAGGAAGAAGAAGATAACAGAATATCCGACCCACGGTTATACATCCTCCCGTTCAGTGTGTAGATATGGCCTCTCTTGATGATGTGTTGGCTGCGTTGGTAGCAGTACAGGCTTAGCTGCTATCCTCTAGACAGGAAACCACTGAGTTACGCAATCGGTTAGACACCATGCAGAGGAATCCCTTTAGCGCAGGGGCTTCTGGTTCTAATCCTCCCAGTCCAGTGGTAATTGAAATACCGACCAGCGTCCCACTTGCCAACCCAGAATGGTTTAAAGGGGATGCTGGTACGGTACAAGTGTTTTTGACACAAGTATTGATGCATTTTACGTGCAAACCGCGCTCCTTTCCCACAAATCAGTCCAAGGTAGCGTTTGTAATATCGTACCTAGTTGGGGATGCTTCTCAATGGGCGGTTCCCCTAATTCAACTGAATGATCCCTTGATACATGACTGGGAGGCATTTAGGGATGAGTTCGTCAAGGTGTTTGACAGACGGGCTGACACCTATACGGCAGACAAGGAGTTGTTGGAACTCCGACAGGGAAATCAGGACATCTTGACATACATGAATTCCTTTCGGAGGCTGGTTACGGAGACTAAGTGGCCGGAGGCAAAGCAGACATCTTTGTTTCACCAGGGATTAACAGAAGAAATGAAAGATGTCATTGCTCAAATCGATCCCCAGCCCGTTTCATGGAAGACTTAATTAATTTAGTATTGCGCTTGGATCACCGACTCAAGAACAGAAAGGGGGATTTCAAGGCCAGGTCCAGAACCATTCCAGTATCAAGCCCTGCCAGAGCCTTGGATAGCCCCCTCACTACCAACACAGAACCGATGGATATAGGTGCAGTACATGCCGCTCTTACACCCATTGAAAAGGAACAGAGACGCAAACAAGGTCTTTGCTTGTATTGCGGGAAAAAAGGACACTTTGTTAGGGAATGTCCTGTTAAACCCAAGTTCTCCAAGTTCTGATCTAGCAAAGGGGCATCCGCTGCGTTGGAAAAACCAGCGGAAAACTGACAGACTCTAGGGTGATTGAAGGGGTTCCTTGGAGTCGCGTTTGTATCCCTTCAATGGTAAAAAACACAGTGGGGGCGCATCATTTGTTCATAAACATCATACTTTTGATCAGCATGGTGGAAGTCTCCACTTGTGCAATGGTGGACTCAGGGGCCACTGGTATCTTCATGGATAAGGCTGAGGCAGAGAGGATTGGGATTTCTCTAATACCTAATGAGAGGTGTGATGAGGTATATGCAGTAGATGGTAGGAAATTGGATTTAGGTCCCGTTTGTTATCGGACAGCTGAAACGGAAATGAGATATGGGAAGCACTGTGAAAGGGTCACGTTCAGCATCATAAACGCCCCCCAGTATGGAATAATAATTGGCTTACCATGGTTTAAAAGGCATAACCCTGAGATCGATTGGGGTAAAGACACTGTATACATGAACTCGGAGTATTGTAGGAAGCACTGTTACGGTAATATTCAGAGTCCCTCTTTTTCCCTTGCTAATGGGAATAGCGTGGCCACAGCGGCCGAAAAAGAGGTGGTATTACCAGATGTCTATAGTGACTATCAGGAAGTATTTGACGATGTGTTGGCAGAAGAACTACCCCCCATAGACAGTACGACTGTCAGATAGACCTAGTGCCAGGGGCCGTGGTGCCCTCAGGACCCCTGTACGCCTTAACCGAACCAGAGAACATCCATTTGAGACATTATCTGGACAAATTGTTGGAATTGGGGTTCATACGTCCTTCCAAATCACCTGCTGCATACCCTCTTTTCTTTATTCCCAAAGCGAATGGGGAATTGAGGGCGTGTGTGGATTTTAGGGCCCTCAATGAGATAACTATCAAGAATCGATACCCGCTGCCCTTGATTAATGTGTTGTTGGAACAAGTAAAGAAAGCTAAGATATACACTAAGCTGGACCTAAAAGGGGCGTACCATTTAGTGAGGATGAGGTCGGGAGACGAATGGAAGACGGCATTTAAGACCAGGTATGGGCTATTCGAATACCTGGTCATGCCTTTTGGGCTCTGTAACGCCCCTGCGGCGTTTCAGTTTTTCCTCAACGACGTGCTGCGGGAGATTCTGGACAGATATGTTATAGTATACATAGATGACATTCTTATCTATTCAGAGACAGAGGCCATGCATGAAATACATGTGAAAGCCGTTTTGACGATTCTGCGTCAACATGGACTATACTGCAAGCTGTCAAAATGCGACTTTCACGTGTCTTCAGTAGAGTTTCTGGGGGTCATGCTGAGCCCTCAGGGTCAGGAAATGTCTGAGAGAAAGGTACAGGTGGTGCGTGATTGGCCAGTGCCCGGGAACGTTAAGGATATTCAGTGCTTCCTGGGCTTCGCCAACTTTTATCGCCGCTTCATAGATCAGTTCTCCAGAGTTGTGGCACCCCTTACCAAGCTGTTGCGCAAGGATCAAGGATTTGTGTGGGATAAAGAAGCTCAAGATGCCTTCGTTACGTTAAACCAAGAGTTTGTGTTCGCACCAGTGTTAATGCACCCTGATCCTGAATTGCCGTTTATCGTTGAGGCAGACGCTTCCGAGGTGGCGATAGGGGCTGTTCTGTCCCAACGGAATGAACAGACTAAGCTCTTACATCCGGTGGCATACATGTCCCGGAAACTTAATGGGGCTGAACGTAACTACTGTATTGCTGAGAAAGAGCTTTTGGCTATCAAGATCGCCTTCACCGAATGGCGTCACTTTCTGATGGGTGCCAAACATAAGGTGACAGTCTATTCTGACCACAGAAACTTGCAATTTATGTCTGCGGCACGACATTTGACCCCAAGGCAGCTTCGGTGGATGCTTTTCTTTTCGGAATTCAATTTTACCATCACCTTTCGTCCAGGAGTGGATAATCGAAAGGCGGATGCACTCACTCGCCAGTCATCCTCAAAAACACCCAAAAAGGGAGTAGACACCTCCATAGTAAATCCAGCTAGGGTGATAGGCGCCATACAACCCGATGCTTTTCTTCAGGGACTACACAGGGGCTTCGATTCGGAGCACTGGAGGAAGTGGTTACAGGTACATCCGGAATGGCAAATTAGGGACGGATTCCCTGTCAAACAAGGACGTTTGTTGATCCCTACAGAACCTCTTCGAAGACAAATGTACTTGTGGTGTCATACCTCTCCTAGAGCTGGTCACATGGGAGTGGAAAAAACTGTTAAACTGATCACTCGCAAATGTTGGTGGCCGTCTGTAGGGTCAGATGTCAGGAGGTGGATATCCTTATGTACTGTATGTGCCACCGTAAAGGCAGATCATAGGCGTCCCGCTGGTCTTCTTTGTCCCATGCCTACCCCCTCAGCCCCGTGGGAACGCATCTCTTTGGATTTTGTGGTGGGTTTGCCCAGAGATCAGCGATGTACTGCAGTGTTAGTGGTCATTGACTTCTTGACTAAGATGGGTCACTTTATCGCCTGCCCTCAGGTTCCCACAGCAGGTCAGTTGGCACAGTTGCTGATGGTTCACATAGTACGTCTGTATGGTTTGCCTACAGTTATAGTCTCGGACTGAGGCTCTCAATTTACCGCCAGGTTCTGGAAGTCTTGGTGTTCCTCACTGCACATTGAGACGGATCTGTCCACAAGCCTCCACCCACAAACTGATGGACAGACCGAGCGGCTCAACCAAACTTTGAAGCAGTATCTGCGGTGCTTTGTATCCCAGGGGAAAGACAATTGGGTGGAATACTTGTGGCTGGCTGAGGTGGCGTACAACAACGCCACACATTCGGCAACTAAGGTATCCCCTTTCTACTGCACGTATTGCCGTCATCCTAGGTTTCTACCTTTCTTACAGCCGGTTCGGGAAGATTCGGTGCCTGAGGCGGCTATGAGGATTGCAAAGCTCAAAGACATACTGGTGAGAGTCAGGACTGATCTAAAGGCAACCAAGGTGGCGTATAAAGCCTCGGCGGATAAAAGACGTCGTCCAGGGCCGATGTATCAGGTGGGGACAGAGTGTGGTTGTCAACCAGAAACTTCCGGTTCAAAAGATCTAGTGTGTTCGATCCACGTTACATCGGGCCTTTTCCAATAGTACAATGCATCAATCCGGTGGCCATGAAACTAAGGCTACCCCAACATCTCTGGATTCATCCTGTGTTCCATGTGTCTTTACTGAAGCCAGCAGCTGTTGTTGTACGTCGGCTTCCTCCGCCATTGGTTGTTCCCGATGGGGTGGAGTACGAAGTGAGTGGTATCTTGGATTCTAGGTGGCGTGGAAGGGGTTTGAGTTATCTGGTGGCGTGGAAAGGATACGGGCCAGAGGAGAACTCCTGGGAGCCGGCGTCCGGAGTGCATGCTCCCCGTCTGGTGAACGACTTTCATAGGCTGCATTCTTTGCGTCCTGGTCCTGTTCGGCGCTCTAGGTGAAGGGGGATGTACTGTTATGGACCAAATCGCGCCTCACTGTGAAGCCGCAGAGGAAAGAAACTACATTGCCCATAATGCTTAGCGGCAGAGAGGTGGGGTATATAGGCAGCCACCCCCTAGGCCCGGTGTCGGATATCCTGAATCTTGACCCGGATGTCTCATGTCCGATCTGGTTGCTGCTGATGGTTCTGGCTGTCCCGTTGTTCGTTGTCCTTATCCTGAGACCCTGGAGGATTTACAGAGGAGTTCGGAGTGCAAACAGAACCGGCGGTGAGGTAACCGCTACTCAGTGGAGTTGTGCTCTTTGCATACAATCGAGTGCAGTATTCCCGTGTTCCCCGTTGGCGAGCCTCTTTCCTCGGCTCATGCGGAGGGAAATTTCTACTTAAAGGTGCTCAAGGGGAGCATTCCGTTTCCGTTGGCGAGCCTTATTTCCTCGGCTCATGCGGAAACGGGGTTTGTCATTTCCTTGTCCATTTACCACTTCCGTTGGCGAGCCTTCTCTCCACGGCTAATGCGGAAGTGGTTCCTTGTTTATTGTCCTTTGTTTTTCAAACCCTCTGTTGGCGAGCCTTCTTTCCACGGCTATTGCAGAGGGGTTGCTTTGTCCGTTTTTGTTGGGGAATTGGTCTGGTGAGTCTAACCAGGCGCCCTCCTTCATCTCTCGGAGGTTTCAGGCAAGAGACTTCATAAGAAAAGGTACTTGTTTATTTCTACTATACTTATTTGGGGTGACGTAACCCCCACCATTCGTGGACTACCATTAAGGCATTGTTCCTAGAACCCCCATTTTTGAGACATGAAGGGAAGGAGTACAGGGTAGGTGTGTTACTGTTTTAGACCTACATATCGTAGATGGGAACGGTTCAAAGCGCATGTGTATTTAAACTTCGTACCATATTGTGTGTTTCAGAGGGGAAGATTCCATTAGGCTGCCAAGGCCAGCTCTCAGTAGAAGAGAGGTATCTCCTGAGTATAGCAGCCATTCATTGTTATCAAGGTAGGGAGAGTATCAAACTGACCTTACCAGGTAGTACTAATTATTCGTACAAGAAAAGTTTCCAATCTTCTTGTTCTTTGTCTTACAGCTCTCCCTCCCCGCTGTCCCCTTCCTTCCCTTCCCGTTTGTTCCTGCAGCCCTCATCTGATCCTTCCTTAGCCCAAGGCTTTTATAGCACGCTGGGTTTGGATAGATCTGGAGGGGGCCTTTTTATCTACACGCTGATCCTGAGGAAGAAGAAGATAACAAGTAGTTTACTGTCTTGGTAGGGTCAGAGCGCCAGTATTAATTCCTAAATATACCTTCGAAAAGGGGGTGACTTCAAAGCAGCTCCTTGAAGTGCACAAGTCACCTTTCATCTTAGCCCTGTCTGCAACGCCATGTTTGGTGGGTATTTTAGATCAAAGAAGAATGAATCACTTGTGTCAGTCAACCAGAGTCTCACAGGGATTGTATTGGAGACCCTCAACCACAGAACCACTTTGCGCGGTATATCTTGATTCTCAGCCAATGTGGTTAAGTGGATAGTATCATCATAGGGACTATCACTTGAATGTTCCGTTCTCCAAGTGATTTGCTGTCCTCCACCTAGAGGGATACCGGCTAGGTAGCGACAGTCATGAACAGAGGTTAAAAATATCTATTTTCTTTTGTATGGTGATTTATTGAACAGAAAAATTATAAGGTTACGAAAGATGGCGGTGTTGAAGTGGGTGAGTTAGTGATCCACAACATCTAGTGAGCCTCCAACATGTTTCGGCCCAGTTTTGCCCCTACGGGCCACGCGGCCTTCATCAGGATCAATGAGGACGAGGTCTGAAGTTTCAGAGCTCTTCAAGCATGAGTGAGGTAAGTCATCTCACTCACCACTCTTCATTATGTAGGTGCAGACTTGGCACATGAATTTAAAAACATGGGAAATGTCCTCAGAAAGTGGAGTGGCATAGAGTGGATTAGCATTGGATGGAGTGGCTTAGAGTGGAAAAGCATTAAGTGGAGTGGCTTAGAGTGGAATCCATAGAGTGGAGTTGCATAGAGGGGAGAGGCATAGAGTGGAGTAGCGTAGAGTGGAAAAGCATTGAATGGAGTGGCGTGTAGGGGAGTTGCATGGAGTGGAGAGGGGTAGAGTGTAGTAGTATAGAGTGGTTTGGGTAGAGTGGAGGGGGAAACATCCTTAACAACGCAGTTAGTACACCGCAATGTTGTTACATTACGGTCGTTACAACAACCGCATGTAACAAACCTATGCCTTTACAACGCAAGTCTTTACATCGATTTGCGCTAGATGGCGTGCTAACATTATAAATGGTGTTGTTTACTATCCCAACACCTTCCCTACTGATAAGTGGACTGGAGTTGGAATAGTAAATTACACTTTTTTAATGTTAGCACGCCACCTAGCGCAAGTCGATGTAAAGACTTGCGTTGTAAAGGCATAGCGTGGTAACATGCAGTCGTTGTAACAACTGCAATGTAACAGCATGCGTTGTAATAACACACGTTGTTACATCATACATCCAGTGGAGGAGCATAGAGTGGAGTAGCATAGAATGGAGTGGCTTAGAGTGGAAAAGCGTTGAGTGGAGAGGCTTAGAGTGGAATCCATACAGTGGAGTTGCATAGAGGGGAGAGGCATAGAGTGGAGTGGCATAGAGTGGAGTAGCATAGAGTGGAGTAGCGTAAAGTGGAGTAGCGTAGAGTGGAAAAGCATTGAGTGGAGTGGCGTAGAGGGGAGTTGCATGGAGTGGAGAGGGGTAGAGTGGAGTAGTATAGAATGGTTTGGGTAGAGTGGAGGAGCATAGAGTGGAGTAGAGTAGAGTGGAATAGCATACAGCAGACTGGTGTAGAGTGACGTAAAGTGGCATAGGGTAGAGTAGAGTGGTGTACAGTGCAGTGGCATAAAGTGGAATAGCGTATATTGCTTAGACCACACTTAGTCTGCTTTCTGGGTTTTAAGTAGAAATATAGGCCTAGATGTAGGTAATTTTATTTTACCACTTCTTAAATACCGAATTTTACCGATTCGGTATTTAAGAAGTGGTAAAATAGAGGGGGGGGGGGGGGGTGTAGGTATTACAGAATCGGTAAATACTGTATCGTTAAGATTCGGCATTTACCTATTCTGTAAATACCGATTCGGTAATGCCCATTGATTCCTATGGGCATTGAAGCCCATAGGAATCAATGGGCATTACCGAATCGGTATTTACCGATTCGGTAAATACCGATTCCAGCAAGGGTGCGCGGGTGTCACTTTGACACCCTCTAGCATCCCAAATTCAGGCATGTGTGCCATGTGGCACACAGACATGCCCTAAGGGCATGTCTGCCTGTCACATGGCATAGGTGTGCATGCACACATGTGCATGCACACCTTGATTCGGTATTTTACCACCCAATTGGATTGGGTGGTAAAATACCGAATCTGAAAGGCCTTTGGGACTCAGAAGAGTCCCACCTACATCTAGAAGTTACCGAATCAGTAAAAAAAACGATTCGGTATTTTACCGAATCGGTAAATTTACCGATTCGGTAAATTTTCAGATTCGGTAAAATTGGCCCCCTACATCCCAAAAACCCATTTACCACTGGCCACCTACATCTGGCCCATAGTGTTCTACTCTATTATACGTGCATAGGAATCAATGTTGTAGTTTAGGTAAGCCTGCAAAAAAATGTTTGCGGATTAACGCGCTAGTACCTAGAAAGTACAGAAGGAGTTACCGAAAAAATGAAAACTAAATATGTAAAAAAATAAAAAATACAGTGCAGTGCACTATGTTTTCATGATAACTTAGAACGCAGACTAAGTGTGCTCTACACAATATGGCTGACTTTACATTTTGTTAAGGCAAAATATTATTCACATTTAGGGCCTGATTATGACTTTGCTAGTCCTACAGTGGACAATGCAATGCGCTGCCCGCTGTAGGACTGCCAAAGCCGTGGTTTGACCTCTCACAGATTAGGAGTTAAATCCTGGTGTGGTGGGCGGTCCTGCGGTGGTCTGACGGCAGTGGTATGCTAGGCTCAAAGAAGAACCTATCATGCAGACTGCCACAGACAGAGCACCGACTGCACCTTCCTACACGGTGTGGTATATATGCCATACCGTGTAGGAAGGGGGATGCAAATCCAGGGGGCACTACGTGTGCCCAGCGGCCTACATCCCCAGGCCCAAATCTGTCAGGGGCCCTGTTAGGGCCCACTTTACTGCCATTCTGCCACCCATTTCATGGCAGGTTCACCTCCATGAAAAGGGCATGAAATGGCAACTTGGAATATGCTTAGTGGTGCCGGCTGCGGCACTGCCAGTATAATAGTGCCAGTGAAAGACCACTGGGACTGTGGGATCCTTGATTCCGCTGGTACTGGCGGTATTCTGGCGGTCCGACCACCGCAGTCATAATATTGTGGGTTGTCCCACAGTGTGGCAGTCGTCAGACTACCACCATGGTATAATCAGGCCCTTAGTGTGCATGCTGAGTATTAAGGGGAAATATAGTGCAGTACAGTGTATTTTACATTTTTCAAAAATTTTCTAAGTACAGCCGTACTCTCTATGCAGTACCGTGGTACTCCATAAATTGTTGGTTTTTTTTTACATATAAAAGGTAATAAAATTACTTTTACCTACCTTTACAGACTGACCTAAAGTGCCTCAAACCTTCCATTGAGCTTATTAAACAGTAGTACACTATATTTCAACTTAAAATCCACAAAGTAGACTATATGTGGGCTAAGCAACATAGCTGCCTTTTACTTTTGTAAAAGCAGTCCTTAGCCAATGATATACTGCTTTGTCAACGGCATGTACTGTGTTATATTACGAAATTACTGTGGTATGCCATGGCATAATATATTGCTAAGTTTTACTGCCATATAACTTTAAAACTACTTAACCAAATTACATATAGGATCCTTTTCACCCTATATTCTATAATCTGGACAATTTTTAACAAACTCTGACTGACCTTTTTGCGACTATGACTAAAAATCTATGGAAAAGGCATTGGTGGAAAAATTTATTTTGGGTCCCCCCCTTTTTTCCTTGCAGCCCCCCCTATTGAATTGCCACAAAACTTTGCATCATCTGCCAATTTAGAAAAAGGAATTGATCTGCAAAGTTTTTTGGGGATTCATCAAACAGAAGAACAGTTATTATTGAGCAAATATCTGAGAAATTCCTATCTCTCAAATTCCTAACTATAACTATAGAGTGGCTACCGTTCTATCTATCTATCTATCTATCTATCTATCTATCTATCTATCTATCTATCTATCTATCTATCTATCTATCTATCTATCTATCTATCTATCTAGATATCTATCTAGAGATATATAGATATTCCCCCGATGGCGTTCCCCACTGGGTAGTTGCAATTAGTCAGCTGTTCCATAGAGAACCGTTTTTTGAGTTGCTAATATCTTTGGTCTCGTTTGAAGAATCTCCATGAAACCTTCTAAAAAGGTGCTACTTTATGACTAGCTTGTTCATGGAAAGTTTTGGGGATGATCCATCAAGCAGGGGCTGAAAAAATGGGGTCCACAAACACAAAATCCTTGTGTATTTTCCATAAACTTCTTTAAGAAAGGCTACAGCAAAAACTGCTGAACGGAAATACACCAAATTTGGCAAGAAGTTAGATCTTGGTCCATAGATTGTGCTTTTTGTGGTTTGGTGTAAATCCTTTCCGTAGTTTTTTAGTCAAAACTATTTGTATATCTGGACGGTTGGGTCCGCTAGAGGCTCAAAAGATTATCACTGTAGCGCCAAATTAAAAAAAAGTGTTCTGATTGGCCTGGGAGCTAATTTTTCCTTGGCCAATTTGCTCTGGTCAGTGTCAGACTCCCACTGGAGGGAGCGCTCTGTTTGGCAGTCAGCAACATCAGAAAAATGTTGCAGCTATTTCAGGACTCTGGGACTTAGTTCCCTGTCTTGAAGTAAAAAGAAAAGTGGGAGGGCTACCCTGCCCCCTAGGCTGTATTGGGGGGATCCGTAGGGACCCCCACTGGGGCCAAAGTAAAAAAAAATCATCAGGTTTTGCAGAGATCCCCAGGATTAAACAAAAATGGTGGCAGGGGCTGCACTCCCCGGCCACATTGATTATTTAAGGGGAGGGGTTGCAGTCCTCTTCCCGAGCATGAATAGGCCCCAGAAGCATACCCCCAGAGCCACATTTCATAAGAGGAGTTGGGCCCAGGCCCCCCCTCCCCGAGCCACTACAGGCCTCAGGGAGCCCATCCCCGGGGCCTGGTTTCACTAGGAGAGGGGGAGCGCAGCATTCCTCCCCAAGCCAATTTAGGCGTGGGAGCCCAAACTCAGGCTGCATTTCAAGAGGGGAGAGGGGCACACGGCCCCTGTCCTTGAGCCATTATAGGCCCTGGGGACCCCACACCCGGAGCTGAAGCTTTTAAAAAAAATTTAGGGGGACTGTGTAGCCTCTTACCCAGAGCCTTCAAAAGGCTCTGACCCCATTCTCCAGAGACACTCTATACACTAAAAGGGAGAGCATTTTTAAAACTCCCACCAAGTGGGAGCAAACACAAAGTCTGCTCCCAGCAGGCGGGAACTATAAAAATTATCCCACCTACTGGGAGCAGACTTTTGATCTGTAACCCTGCCCACACTGATGCTGAAAGGAAAACAGACCAAGATATTGCTCACGCCCGACGGGAGAAGCATAACTAGCTGCTTTTTCCGGGTGGAATCAATGCTAGCCCCCCGCAGCATGCAGGGAGTTGGCTGGGGTTCGCAGGGGCCATTGGGCTCCTCCCATGGCCACCAATGTTGGGCATGGAGGGTGCCCTAGGTGGACAACTGTGGTTTTTGCTAGGTGGACACCAGGGCACCTATATTAAACTGAGGCCCTGAGGGATGGGGTCCCCGGCCCAAAAAAGCTGTGGGGAAGGGTGCCATGCGGCCCCACTCCCCTTTAATAAAAAGCGCCAAATCACAAGCAAGTTCTGCCCATTTGGCTCCACCCATTCCACCTTAGTAGTATGCAACAGTATTTTACAGGTCATTTTCCAGGCTGACAGACAGTATGTTTTCTCTATAACTGTACATTGAAAAACTATCTAAAATCCTTAATGAGGTATTGTTGCTTTATTCAAAAGAGCAATCGCTTCTATAGTGACTGTCCAAGATGAGTGGGTTATTTCTTGTTGCCTCCTGGTCTGAGGTCTGCGGGCAGAGTCTGCAATTCTCCCTTTTAATATCTGTGGAGTATGCAAAGGTGTCAGACCATCTACAAGATCCTCCTTTTTTTCCCCCACCCCTTCCAATTTAGTAGTGTGCAACGACGTTCTGGCCATTTTCTGAGCTGAATGACAGTGTGCTTCTCTACAATTGCGCGTTGAAAAACGGTCTGAAATCCTTGATGCAGGTGAATGCGTTGTTGATTTATTGGAGCGCAATCTCTTCTGTAGTAACTGTCCAAGACAAATGTTTTTTTTCTTGCCATCGCATGGACTGAGAACAAAGTCCATGGTTCTCCCTTTTAATTGCTGCTGAGTATGCATATATGTCAAATCACCTGCAAGCTCTGCTGGTGTGGCCCTTCCTCATCCAGGTTAGTAGTATGTAGCGGCGTTTCCACCCTTTTCCTGGCTGATGTACAGTGTGTTTTTTCTACAATTATATGTTGAAAGAACAATCTGAAATCCGTGGACGCGACTTTGAAGAAATGGCAGGCGCAAGCACAGTGGAGGAATGTCTAAAGGTTTTCTTGGTACCCCCTCCAGAGACACTAAGCAGTATATGTCAGAGTATTAAATCTGGTTCCCCTCGGGATCCAGCTCCACCCAGGGCGTTGGGAGAGAGCCTCACGGAACTGGAGCCGTATATTAGGCATGTGCTCCAGGTCTCATTTGCTTCCGCTAGACTCCCGGAAGATTGGAAAAAAGCGATTGTTCTTCCCATTAAAAAGAAACCTAATGTTAGCCATGAAACACTCGAAAATCTAAGACCAATCTCCCATCTACCGTACTTAGCCAAGGTGGCAGAGAAAGTGGCCAACAGTCAGCTAATGGCACATCTGGAGAAGAACAACCTCCTGCACTCCTCTCAGTCTGGCTTCAGGCTGGGGATTCTCTACGGAGACGGCCCTTCTGAGAGCGACAGAGACCTTGCGACAAGGGGCAGATGCTGGACACACCATGGCACTGATCATGCTGGACCTCAGCGCGGCGTTTGACACTGTAGCACATTCCATCTTGCTGCAGTGTCTAAACAAAGCAGGTGTCACTGAATCCGCACTGGGCTGGCTGAAAGCGTTCCTTACAGACCGTAGCTTTCAGGTCCAGCGGGGCTCTTTTACATCATCTGCGATAGCCTTAGAACAAGGGGTGCCTCAGGGCTCGGCCCTGAGCCCCACTTTGTTCAACTTATATATGGCCCCCCTAGCAGATGTGGTGCAAGCGTACGGTGTAGAGTTAGTCTCATATGCCGACGACACCCAACTGCTGATCTCCTTGTCCCAAGCACCAACAACAGCGGCAGCTAACTTCAAGGCCTGTATGCAAGCCCTAGCAGGATGGATGAATTCTCACTGCTTGAAGCTTAACGGCTCCAAGATGGAGGTCATTGTGATTGGAGGGAACGACTCGAGCTGGACGGCTGACTGGTGGCCATCCTGCCTGAGCCCTACGCCCACTCCCTGTAAAGAGGCAAAAAATCTGGGAATATGGGTTGATCCCAAACTATCCTATGAGGGCCACATTCATAGACTAGTGGGAAAGTGCTTTGGGGTGCTGAAAACTCTCAACCGCACCCTAGATCTACTTCCGCTGGAGGCCAGACGCCCCATGACTCAAGCTTTGGTAACCTCCCGTATGGATTACGGAAATGTCTTATTCCTAGGTACCACAGAAAAAAGCATGGGGCGCCTGCAAGTTCTCCAAAACACAGCAGCACGTATGGTCTTAAAACTCCCGAAAAGAGCAGCTTCCAAACCCTCTCTTGCGGCTCTACACTGGCTGCCGGTCAGGAAGAGAGTCATGTTTAAAGCACTCTTAATATGCCACAGGATCATCTGGCACAAAGCTCCATTCTATCTCCAGGACCTTGTCCATATTTATGAGCCAAACAGAACACTACGCTCAGTAGGAACAGGCCTACTGAGGATCCCCCGTGTAAAAAAAGCTAAACTGGGAGGCCGCTCTTTCAGAGTGTTAGCAGCCAACAACTGGAATCAGCTCCCGGTTGGCCTTAGGCTAGTAGAAACAGAGGCTAATTTCAGAAAACTCTTAAAAACTCACCTCTACAATCTATAGAGTGGAGCCTGCCAAAACACTGAACTTATCTTATCTCCATAGCGCGGGGACACGCCGAGATGGCGTCACCAGGTGCTCTATAAACCTCTTTATTATTATTATTATTATTATTATTATTATTATTGATGAAGGTGAATGCTTTGTGATTTATTGAAGACAAAACTCTTCTGTAGTGTCTGTCCAAGATGAGTAGGTTCTTTCCTGTTGTCTCCGGGAGTCCACAGTTCTGCCTTTTAATTGCTACTGAGTATGCAAAGGTGCCAAATCACCTACAAGTTCTGCCTGTTTGGCCTACCCAATCCATATTAGTAGTAAGCAATGGTGCTGGCTCCGGGTGGGTTGGCCATAGCCAGGCCCTGTTGCCAACCCCCTGTGTGTGGTTGGCTGCTTGTGTGGTGTTTGGTGCACAGTCTAGCTGCAGGCCGGGGTCTTGGCTTTACGCATGGTAATAAAATGTTACTTTTAATGTTACTTTGTGTTAAAAAAAACCCTAGCAATTCACTGAAAAAAACAAAGGTTAAAGTAACGTTATTGGTTTTTTTGTGAAAATGTGTTAATTGATTTTTCAATTAACATAACATCCCCTCCCAACTTCACCACTCGATGAGACAGTCCACAATTTTGCATTTCACATATTATAAGGTGCAAAAAGCTGCAGATATATCTATTTAAAGGTACAGACATCAAAAGCCTTGAATCTTCAAGGTACCCACCCTGCATCCTCTCCGTGATAGCAGACTCCTGTTTGCAACAATGGGCGTCCCCAAAGACATGAGGGAGCGTTTCATGTGTTTGGTTTGCTTAATGGTTGTGTTGGGGTCAGGCAAATGTATTCCTTCTACGAATGTCTGACAAAATATCGAAATCAAAAATATCGAAATACAAAAATATCGGAACAAAAATATCGAAGTCAAAAATATAGGAATCCTATCCTTAACAAGGTAAGTACAAAAATATCAAAAAATTAATATCGTAGTACAAAAATATCGAAATTAAAAATATCGTTTTTTAAAATGTATTAATAATAATGTAAAAATAATTATAAAATACATATAATGTTACAAATATTAAATAAAAATATTAAAACATAATTAAAAAATTAAAACTAATACATATACATTTAAAATAAATTAAAAACTTAATAATTTAATGTAATTTTATATTTTTTAATTTCATTTAATTGATTTAATTTAAATTTATTTTATTTTTACCCTGTACGACTGTACCCCAAAAACCCAAAACTGACCCTGAACCCTAAAAATACCCCTTTATCCAAAACCCCCAAACTGACCCTGAACCCTAAAAATACCCCTTTACCCAAAAACTGAAAACTGACCCTGAACCCTAAAAATACCCCTTTACCCAAAAACTGAAAACTGACCCTGAACCCTAAAAATACCCCTTTACCCAAAAACTGAAAACTGACCCTGAACCCAAAAAATATCCCTTTACCCAAAACCTGAAAACTGACCCTGAACCCTAAAAATACCCCTTTACCCAAAAACTGAAAACTGACCCTGAACCCTAAAAATACCCCTTTACCCAAGAACTGAAAACTGACCCTGAACCCTAAAAATACCCCTTTACCCAAGAACTGAAAACTGACCCTGAACCCTAAAAATACCCCTTTACCCAAGAACTGAAAACTGACCCTGAACCCTAAAAATACCTCTTTACCCAAAAACTGAAAACTGACCCTGAACCCTAAAAAAACTCCTTTACCCAGAATTAATTTTTATTATTTAATTACCAATTAATTATTAATTAACAATAACAATAAAGTAAATATATTAGCACATTAGCTGTAATTAATTAAATTTAATAATTAATATTATTTTTTCCCAATTAATTAATTAAGAATAACAAAAATTTATATATATTAAAAAATTACTCTAATTAATGTAATTAACTAATTAATATTAATTAATTACCAACTAATTAATAATTAAAAATATGTACAAAAATTATATTAATTAATTAACTAATTATTATTAATTAATTACCAATTAATTATTAATTAAACACATTTACAAACATATATTAATTAATTAATTATTATTAAATTACTTCCCACCCTATTCCCCTATAAACCCATAACCCGCTACAGAACATATTTATCAATTAATCAATTAATTAAAATTAATTAAAAATGAATTCTCAATTAATTAATTAATAATTCCTACTAATTAATAATCAATTTAACATAATTAAATTACTTCCCACCCTATTCCCCTATAAACCCACAACCCGCTACAGTACTAAAAGACAATATTTAATTAAATTGCATTAAAATAAATAATAAAACATAATAAATACAATATAATATACACAAAATGTATTTAAAAATTGATATTAGTAACATGGAAATTATTTATTTCGATATTATTGACATCGATATTTAAAACTTCGATATTACTAATATCATACTAATATCGATATTAAGACTGTCGATATTACTTACCTTCTATATTATGTCCCATCGATATTTAAACTTCGATATAATTGTATATCGAAATTTAAACCTCGATATTTTGTCTGTGTACCCCTTCTACATTAGCTTGTCTATCATGAGATATAAAAGGTTCCCAAATATTTTTAGGCCCTGTAGCAAAGGGCATCAGATCCCAATATGTAGTTAGTTGTTCCTAGCAATAGGAAATGTCGACAATCCAGGCTTGTTTAGTCGGGGTTGGCTGTCTCCCCAGTGTATTGCCACTCTGCGATTAGCTAGCAGCAAAGGTATCAACATGAGTCGTATGCTACTCTTCGGGACATTTTTCAAGTATCCCAATAGGCACACCATGGGGTTGAGCAGCAGTGGCGCCTCTATAATAGTGCTCAATGTATCACACACCTCAGCCCAATGCCGAGCGACTTTAGGGCAGGACCATGCTAAGGGCCCAATTCAGATTTCGGACGGAAGGGGTCCGAACGATGGTCGGCGCCCTTCCGCCCGATTCAGAAGGTGCCGCCCGGATTCCTTTCCGACCGAGCCATTCCGATGGCTATGCATGCAGTTCTATTATATGCAGTGGTTCAGGCGTGTGGTATGTCCTGTTCAAGTAATTAAAGTGTCTCAGTCTCAAACGATAATTGGGGAATAGTTGTTCAGTTTGAGCGCAGCAGTAGTGCCATTGTGCCTCTGATATTTCCAAGTGTAAATTCGGGGTTTCGAGTTATCAGTGGCCGAGTCTGTCTGTGTGAGTGCGTAAAGACGAGTGATAGGTTTGCGTTGTGAGATAGCTGTATGGACGTATTCCAGCGCTATAAAAATGAGGGGAGGGGCAGGGAAAAGTGTCATACATTGTGTAACAGGTGGCACTGATTTGATTTTATAGTAGCAAGTCCAAGAGTGACAGCGAACCTGTGTCAGTGTTGATTAAGCCAGGAAGGAACTCGCCATCAGGGTATAGGTAAGCATATGTTTATATACCTGCATGTCTGGCCTCTCCTCTATCCTGCACCGGAGGGAACCCGGAGTTGTCGATTAGGGAGGCAGTCGGTGCGTATAGCGTCGATAGGCCAGCTCGTTTACGGAGCCCGTCCCACACCCATGCACACACTCCACTCTGTCAATTGTGGCTTTAGGGGTTTAATATTTTAGGAACAGTGCAGTGTTTAGTGGCCACAGTTCAGCCCGATCGTGCTCAATCACTAAGTACTACATGCTGCTGGAACGGGGTGGAGTGTAGCCAGCGGTGCAGGAACTATGCCCGGGCACACAACGCTTACAGCTTCTTGTCTGGAGCGCCCAATTCTCCATGTGCGGTCGGCAGCGTTAACCTTTCGTATGGCACTTTAGGTTGGCGTCCCGTCCAGGTGAATGTAATCAAGTTGGACTGCAGCCGTTAAAAGAATTGCTTAGTGAGTGGGATTGGAATATTCACAAAGAGGTACAGGAATTCAGAGAATATAACCATCTTGGCTAATGCTATAGGGCCCGCCATTGACAATGGAAGTTTGATCCAGAGTTGAATGAGGGTTTCCAACCAGTCCATGGCGCGCCCATAATTTGCTCTCCACAGTTCTTCGGGGGTCTCTGCGAAGCCATATGTCCAAGTATTTGATAGGCTCTTTCGCCCATCTCAGGGGGTATTCGGCAGTAAAAGGCGTTGCAGAGTCTGTCAATGGAAATAGGATTAATTTGGCCCAGTTTACCTGCATTCCTTAGTAACCACCGTAGCGGACGACCTCCTTGATCACTGGTCCCAAATTTGTTTCCGGATCTCACACGTACAATGCCACATCGTCGGCATACATGGAGATGATGAGGCCACAAGCTGGAAAGCCTATGTCCCATTCTGCATGATGTTGCCGCAGTCTGGCTGCTAATGGCTCCATGGCTATGGCAAATAACATCAGTGATAGGGGGCTTCCCTGCCTAGTACGGCGAGTGATGTTTATTGGGTCTGATATGCTCCCGTTTAGCCTAATTCGTGCAGTGGGAAGGGTATATAAATATTGCATTTTTTACATGAAATTATGGCTCAGTCCCATACATTGCAGAAGTGGAAAGAGGAAGGGCCTCTTCAGAGTGTCAAATGCTTTAGTGGTGTCTAGTAAGCCAGCCACAGCAGGGATATCAGGGTGTAAGTGGTGCATGATCGCAAAAATGGTGCAGAGATTATATGATGTTGCGCACCCAGGGGCGAAGCCCGACTGATCCGGTTGCACAATTAATGTCTGAAGGGGCAGCAAGCGGTTTGCTAGGATTTTTGCATATATTTTATTATCAATGATTATTAAGGACAACGGGCGGTTTGTCTCACATAGGTCAGCTGGCTTGTCTGGTTTTAGGATAGTCACAATTACCGCTTCTCGCAGTGAGGGTGGGAGTTTTCCCAGTGTTAATGATTCGTGGTACATCTCAATAAGGTGTGGGATGAGTACGGCGGCATATTCTTTGTAATAGGTCGGTGTTAGTCCATCAAGACATAGGGCTTTTTCCGCCGGCATACTTGCAATTACTAGGGCACTCTCTTCTGGTGCAATTGGAGCATCTAAGTAGTCTCTATGTCATTGGTCAAGCCATAGGAGTTGAATGGAGTCGAAGAATTCCTGCAGCGACTCTGGTTCTCTGTCTATTCCAGTCATGTATAATCGAGCATAAAAAGAAGACATTATTTCAGGTAATTTTTACGGCAAATATATTATTTGGGAATCTTCTCCCTTTAGTTTGGTCACATAGGTGGCAGCGTGAGGTTTGCCAGCAATCTGGTAAGAGTCTAGCCCGAGCGGTTGCCCTCCCCACATCTACGTGCCTGGGCCTCTTTTCCTAAGTAAGGGGACTCCCTCTCTGCCTCTGCTCTATAAGCGGAAAGTTTCTCTCTAATATGGGCCAACACTGAAGCGTCAGCCTTACTGCAGTATTCCTTTTCCAATTCCTTGATCTGGGCTTCCAGTGTGGCAAGTGTGCCGCGCCTCACACGTAACAGCCCGGACTGTTTCACGATGCAGACCCCGGGTATGACCCCTTTAAATGCTTCCCGCACTGTGGAGGGCGAATCCACGACACTGTGTTGCACACAAAGAAGTCCTCGATTGCTATACGGATTTCGTATCTGAAAGCAGCATCGGCCAATGCATTTGTGGAGGAGTCACCACGTAAAAGCATGTTGAATGGTCTGTGGGATCTGGAGTGTCAGTAGCACTGACTCGTTCAGAAAGCGTGCGCGGTAGGTGTTTGGTCAGTGTAGTTCTAGCAAGTGTGTGTTTGGTGATAAGCCAATAGTCTAATCGGGACCATGTATTGTGGTAAGAAGAGAAACACGTACCCTCCTGCGTGTTTGCGTCGGCATGCCGCCATAGATCAATCAACAGGAGATATGTGATCAATGTGTTTAGAACTACAGCAGTGCATGGGCTCTGCTTCTGCACTCCAGAGCAGTCTAGCTCCTCCTCTAATGTCACATTAAAATCCCCATCCCATAATATTGTCCCTGCTCCATAATTAGGCGTCTGTCTCTAGAGGTTCAAGAAGAAGTCTGGACCATCAATGTTTGGACCGTACACTGCAACTAACGTCATCAGTTGTTTATAAAGTATTCCATTCAAAATTAAGTGCCTGCCCTCCTGGTCGGTATTTGTCCGTTCAGTGTGCCATGGAAGGCCCCTTCTAATCAGAACTGAGATGCCTCGGCTGTAGTTAGAGTATACTGCAGAGTGGGTGTCATCGGGACTGTAATCTTGAGACGGTACTAATAGTTAGGTGCGTTTCTTGTAAAAAACATATGTCAATCTGGTGTCACGTTAGGTATGCATGCACCAGCCGGGTCTTGCGTTGGTTATTTAGGCCCCTGGCATTCCAGGTCAGACACTTAACGCTAACCATCATAGTAATGTATACATTTGATTGATAGTGTTAGTCTGTCAGTTTATCCTAGGATCTTCAGTGCCCGCAGCTTATCTGGGTCGAACGTGGATCTGTGTGAATGGTGTAATTTCAAGGTGGATCCCACAGTCTGTGCGTCACCTAGAGTGGTCATTCGTAAATTGTCCTTCCTCCGTCCCCAAGATTCCCAAACATTAAAGCAAACTTGTGGACATTCCTCCACCCTTCCACTCCAACCCCCCCCTAAATAGGTTGAGATAACTTTCCCTTCCTCGTCCCACCTACCTCGCAAAACTCCAACACAACATATGCAGGAATTATCTCACTGGGCCAGGAGTTCACCGGTGGACTGCCCTGTCTCTTGGGCCAGGGTGAGTGGGCGGTATCCAAAGGGCAGTATGATGTGTTCTAGACCACTGTCGGCTCGCTGTGTCCAGGTCCAATACCCCAGATGAGCCTACGCAAGTGCCCAGTGCACAGTTCCTTTAATCGAGGGTTGCAATTTCTGCACAAGTGTCTGTATGATCAATCATTGTCAATGGTGCAGCCTTTATCAGATGGTTTAGAGAGATTTAGATGCGGCACACTTGGTTTTGCTTATTAATTTCACATGTTTAATTGCAGCTGCAGAGTCAGTAAAGAAGTTTGTGTTACCATCAAGTGAAATGTATAGTTTTGCCGGGTATAAGAGGGCATAGCTCACTCCCAGTTGCTGGAGCGCTCGTTTTACAGGCATAAAGTCCCACCTTGCAACTTGCACTGCCTGGATGAAATTAGGATTCAATAGGAGGATGTTACCCTGATGGCACAATTCTCCACATTTTCTGGCCCGGTGGAGGATCGTGTCACGGTCTCGATAGTTCAATATCCAGGCAATTATGGGGTGGGTTGGTGCTCTGAGAGGCGGACGCAGCCCAAGAGTACAATGTGCCCTCTCCACAATAAAATCTGCGGACAGGTAAGTTTCAAATAGTTCACGCAGCAGGTTCCCAATGTAGTCTTCCATTTTAGCGATAGGTGTGGATTCTGGGATTCCCATAATGCAGAGGTTATTTCTGCAGGAGTGTGATTCTAAGTCTTTGTTTTTGGCTTTATAATCTCTAGCACTTTGTCCATTTTTAGCATCTTCTGGTTGTCATTTGTCCAACAGTCCTCTCCTTATCCTGGTGTCAGACGCCCACAGGGTGCGATGTGGTGGGGGGTGGTGGCCAGTTCATCTCACGCAGTAATGTGCCTGTTCTGCTGCGCTTTGTAATTGCGGTTTGTCCACTTCATGCCCCCGCATCTCGATGTCGGTCTCTAACCTCAATGGTGATGTTAGGCCCGAGTGTGCTCTATGCAAGGACTTCCATGCCGTCCCCTGGGGTCTGTCTCTTGAATGTAGGCCTCACGATGTCCCCGCAGATGGTCTGCTACATCAGATATCAAATCATTTTATTATCATATACATAGATATTATTATTTCATTACTTCAGGAAATCTATAAGCATTCAAAATTAAAGTAGCGTCAGCCCAGAACAGCACCGAACAATAAAAACATTTTATATACAATATTCACTCATACCATCAAGCATACATACATCCCAAGGTCACCACATACATCAAAATTACTATAAGCTACAACCACATTCTCAGCCAACAAGCAGAAAGAAGCGCCGACGCGCATTTCGGAACAAGTGCCACCATAGGAGATTCCTTCATCAGGGCGCAAGTAGTTCATTTATATATGGCCATCACGATCCTGCAATTTGTCAAGGGGATGAAGTTTTAAATCAATTCCAGAGTTTCTGGGCATACAACAGCTTATCACAGCGTATCAGAGGAAACCGCAGTATCTGCGCCTATTAGACCGGAGATGGCAGATCACTCAGAAGCTAGCCGCTAGCAGGGCAGAGGACGAATGATGAACGGACTCTGGGGACTATATTTTCACATAGACACTAATACAACCGGAAGGCAGAGGTGCAGCAGTCCCCACACTCACGAGTTCAAAACACGTGCATTGATGAGAATACTCCAGGTTTTCGCGTGTATATCGGCGAGCGTGGTGGACCGAATCAGGTTACATCCCCTGGGCCAAGCCAAGTCGAGGCAGGAGATAGCCCAGAACTGGGGATCCTCTGCTGCAGTGGATCTTTGCACCCTTAGATTGCCAGGTTTTTATGGATATTTTTGCCCGGCAGAGCCCACTCAAGTTGTGGCCATCTTGTAGCCAGGCGAAGCCACAACCAAAGTAACATTATAGTTAGGTATGATAAAAAGATCTATTTTTGTTTTTAAAATATAGATTTTATTCACTGAAAAAACAGAGTTAAAAATAATGTTATATTTAGGTGAATATGTAGGTGACAGCATTGACGTTTCGAACTAAAAAGCCAACTATAACTTGCACCCCCGACTTGCACTGCTTATGACCACACATATTACATCGCTCATGACATGTTCTATGACATCATTTATGATATCATTAATGATATCTCAAATGACATAATTGATGACATCACTGGTGACATCATCCATGCTACTTTTGTACACATTACTGTATAAACTAGCATGTGCAAAAAGTACAAAATAGCTCAAAATAATATGATATCAAAAGAATGGGCAACCCAAACAACCCTTGAGGGCTTGGGCAAAAATCAATGCTCAGGTATGTACGCCTTAAAGGGATTTTATTTCACAATATTTTGTCTCTTTACCAGAGAGTTTCAACTTATAGGGGTCAAATGAATAGACACCTTTCTTTTTTGGAAAATAATTCCTATTCTTAATTAATTTGACACCATTGAATCTATGATAGCGTCTAAGTCTGTATCATTTAGTTTACTCCTACAATGTATTAAGTAAACTTACACATGCTGTCAAAGAAGTCATATAAAAAGAAAAAACTGAGAGGGTGTATATAGAAAAATAGATGATTTTATCTTGGTCAAATGAATTACAGGGTACAAATATAAACAATTTATGCAAATGCAACAGAAAGGTAACACTATTACTCAGGTGACCTCACTGTGACATTAAAAGACACCTTTCTTCAAATTAATAATTAAAAATAAATCATAAAAGAGAAGGTGTAAGTCAACGTTTCGGTCTCTACGTTGTCATACACGAGACCATCTTCAGGACAGAAATAAATGTTACAGTTGACCCCTATTGTCATGTAGAAAAAGAGAATATTGCTCCTTATTCACATTGAATGAATTACTTATATAAAAAACAATTAAGCATATATAGCACCCATCTTCAGAAATAAAAACTGCTTTTTTTGTCAATATTGTCTTTGGAACTATACACATGTAATTCAAAATTTCATCCAATCGAATTTGATATATACATAAACATATATACATAGACGATTTCATATTCACATTTCTAACACCAGAGAGACATGTACGAATTCAATCATATTATAATTCGTCATTTGTTTTAACAGATTTGTTAAAACAAATGACGAATTGTTTTTTATATAAGTAATTCATTCAATGTGAATAAGGAGTAATATTCTCTTTTTCTACATTACAATAGGGGCCAACTGTAACATTCATTTCTGTCCTGAAGATGGTCTCATGTATGACAACGTAGAGACCGAACCCATCTACCTGAACAAAGGAGCAGCCTCTCTCAAGTGTGGTTGCCATTTGCCATTTCCCTATAAAAGGCTTGCCCTTTGAAGCTCTCCTTTCGAGCCAATAACCTGTGTGGCTACCTGCAATGGGGGAGGTAACACCTCTCTCTGCCAAGGGCATCTATTGTTACTGTGCTTGGGAGTTGTTCACACTCCTCCACAATAGGGCAGAAGGATGTCTGGTGGCCAGCCTCTGTGAATGGCCAAAGGAGAAACTGGCCAACAGAGTGTTAACATTCTAAAAGTTGCTTTCCTTAAAAAGTAGCATTCAATTTTACTTGGACATTAATTCGGTTTAATGCCACAATTAATTTGATACCTTAAAGTGCCAATTCCAATTTAGAAGTCAGCAGGGCTGAGGTGTCAGCCTGAAACTCAGTATTTGCCAGTGGTGTTAGTAGCCCCTCCACAGTACAAAGAACAATTTGGAGTTTTTATTGTAGGACATGAGAAAATGTATGTCCGACAATAATATATAGCACCTTGCCTGAGGGCTCAGACGGCCCTTTTTGGGGGTGCCTGAACATACCATTAAGGGTAATTTGGGCTTTGCCTTATGTTTAAATGGCAAATTCGAACTAGTATTTTTAAAATAACTCTTCCAGTGTGCAGTGGCTCTTTGTTGTGCTGTGTCCCACTCAGGTTGACGCAATCAGTGCTGCAGCTCTTAGTGTACACTTTAGCTCATAGGCTCTGGGTACCCTTGGTACCATATACTAGGGGCTTAGAAGTAAGTTAACTTATGCCAACTGAGGGTAGCCAATTTAACATACATTTAATAAAGGGTTGGAACTCTGGCATTTAAGTCTGGTTAGAAGGCATCCAATCCCTCTTAGAGTTGCAAAACCAGTTGCAGCAGTCTAAATATTTGGTTTAATCATGAAAAAAGAGACATTTTCTTACATTGATGAACTCCTCACCTTATGGTTTTTGCTTCACATGTAAAAGACCCAAGCTGTACCTACTGCAGTCTCTCTGTTATGGTCACTACATTACTCCTAACCCATAAGCTTTTTAGGTCCAGTATAGCAGCGCGCATGTGCTGCTCTGCAAGGCATGCAGTATTCACTTCTACGGGCTTTGGCCACACCCTCACTGCCGATTGGTTAAAGTGTGTGCGGTTCCGAAAAGCTTTCTTCTCTATGGTTTCTTGTGGATATATGTCCCGCCTTCTTGTGTCTTACTCCTACCCTGGAGTATTGCCCAATTAAGTGGTATCCTTTCTCCCTAGTACTCTTCCCTTTGTGTTAGGCACTCTTTTTTATGTTGCACAGTGCTTACCTGTCTCTAAACAAACTATAGTAGAATAAAAAAAATCAAATGACATTTTTCTTTCAAAATGTCAGTTTTGAGCAGCTTATCCATTCCTAATAACACCAAATGCTCCTGGAAGTGTGTATCACAGAGCACTCCCCCAAGACGCAAATCGGCGATCGGAAAAAATCCAATTCAATATCCGAACCATTCACTTCTAACAACAGACCCTTTCACTCTTAAAACAGTCAACACCTTGTGGGAGCATCCTAAATGCTGGCTTCATTTGAAAGCACCTGAATGTACACATCAGTTATGCATGTGAACCTTCATTTCTCATCACCAGTTATTTACCTAAGAGCATATCTGTTACACATACCTCACCACAAGTACACCTATGTATGTCTTCATTTGATTGTCTCACCTAGTGGGTCATCTATACTTGCTACTAGGAGCACCCTCCAACCATGCACTCTTCCAATGCCGATAGCTCCAACATTCACAAATGCAAGACCGATTGCATTGCAAATGCTTGTTTCCATTCTCAACATGACCTTTCAACCATCTGTCAAAAATACAGACCAATGGGATCCTTTTTAAAGAATGGAACTCTCAAGGGCATTCTTGAGTTCAGAGTGGGGATGTGCTGACTATTACGCGTTGATGCAGTGGCGTGCCAGTGTGCAAAACTTCGTTTTAGTAGCAACAGAACATCTTTGATGTATGGGACGGTAGCTGCACTTTCATAATGTGAAAGAGTCTGCAGAGTAGTATTAATGGAGCAACAACAAGGTCAACTATACCCTTTTTCCCATGGTGCACCCAGAACAATAGGCCTCACAATTAAAAGAATACTGTGTCTGTGTGGGATAGACTGCCATTTGTTTCCATATGAAGTTCCTGTGCAATACTGTCGTTCTGAAATCAGGTTTCTTAAAATAACACACAACTCTGCCAGATATTGGTTTCTGAGTCAAAATCAATTTTATATACTACATCGGACAAGTTCTAGAGTAAAATAATTTCAGAGTTAACATTCAAAGTTTACCCACCAATATTTCCAGATTCAATATGCCCTCTCAGGAGTCTGGGCTGCTACTTGACTGGACTGTGTTAACAGAAGACGTAGGAGGAATTCCTCTAATCTAGGGCCAGATGTATTAGAAGACTGGTCGCAAACTGTGCAGCAACTTTGTGCAACCAGTCTTTAGTTTTGCAATGCAGCATATACACTAATAGTTCGCATTACAAAAGTGTCAGTCTAATGAATTTAGGCAGGTCGCCATTTATGACCACCTGTGATTGGTCACAAACATTTCGATGGTCAATTGCAAGGATATCCAGACTCCAATCCCTGTGTTTACATTCCCAAATGGGAAACTTTTTTAAAGCATCCGTTGTTCTTTAAAGAAACTAGTGCTGCTACTAAAAGAAAAACATACGTTTGCAAAAATATTGTATGGGGTTTTGAATGGAGCACACAGCTGTCCCCTGGACAACTGCCTGCTTCCCATGAGGCTGATGAAACCAGTGTCAATCAGTTACCACCTACTCTGAGGTGTCAGTAACTGATCAGTGGTTTGCATCCACAATTTCAGTTGCACACCATTGATACATGCCTTAGTGAATTGCTATTAAGAGGGGACACCCCTTTAACTCCAATTGCTAATTGCAATTCTGTATGGGTCGCTAAACTAGTTTTGTGAATCAGACACACTTTTCCAACTTGCACAATGAGCTTAATACACTGTATTGTTTACTACCCCAATGTGGGATGCTGAAGCACTTTCCTACATGGGTAGCACACTGCACTATGTAGGGTGTGTGGTTGGATGGATAATGTTTTTGTTTTGAATTTGATCCTATGTTGGAAGTGTCCCATGTCATATGTGATAACCACCGAGATGTGGTTATCGTGCTATACAATGCAGCAAGTTGGATGATGAAGTGTATGAGACAGATTCACAGTTTTATGGTTTTCAGCATGCTAGCAGCTTTGAATAGCTTTGCAGCCCTTTTATGGTATTTAATATTATACAGTAGGCTTATCTGGTTACTGCACTGAGATCTCCAATATGAGATATTGTATCTAGTTGTGGTACTAAGCTCACATGGTTGGAGAAAGAGAGAAGTGGCGAAATCTGTTGGGATGGAAATTTGTATTTCCTCATTTCTGAGTGGTCAGCTTGTAGAGATATTTGGTACCTGCAGTGAATGGACCATAATAAATTCCTCCAAAAGTAACCAGTAATGTATGACAGATCTCTTCTGTCATTCCATGTCTGTTTATTTTGGGATGTTTAGCTGCATTGTGCTGGTGATGGACAACCCTCCTTGCAGATATGTCTTATGTGAATTTAATAGGTATAAGTCACAATTTGTTGATGTAGTTCGTGGGTTGTAAGCAGAGGATTGAGCTTGTGGGTGTGAATGTTTTATGGGCTTTGTTTTCAGGATGCTGGTTGTATCGTTATCTAGGAAATAGGCAAGTTTTCAACTTTCAGAAGTGTATATCTCCTGGTGTGTCTAATACTGGCTGGTAGTGAGTTTCAAAGCTTGGCTGCTTGTACTTAAAAAGCAGTTTTGAAGGTTGGGTGGGGAGACATCAGATTTCTTATACTCTAATGGACTTGAATCGCATAGGGAAAGTGTCCCATTCACCTTGCATGAAGATGTCCAGGCAGTTGGGGCACTGTTTAATGAGAAGCCAAGTCAGAGCCACCAGAACTGAGCAAAGCAATCAGAACAGACTGGGGTGGAGAAGAGACAATACACATATCTCTGAAACATTAGCTGTTTTGCAAACTACTGCCAAGGACATTAAAGTTAAAACAATTTAGAAAATCCCTGCTCTCCGCTATATTAACTCTTCTGAGCTAGGGAAAGTATACGTTATTTGCTTCTTCCATTCAACTCTTCGACCACTCCATTCATTACAGAACTAATGTAATGAAATCAGGAACGGAAGTCTGTAGGTTACAAACAGAACACTGCATCAGGCACATTAATCCCTTAAACTCCTTAAGGAATGGAAGCAAATCATACACGATTTACAGATAATTCAAGCAGCAGGAGAACAATCGTCTCCTATCCCGTACTACTACTAAAACCCGGAAGCCGCAGGCAAAACACAGACACGAGCAGTAAACTAACACCCAGATTCATGAAGAACACATTTTGCGATTCCTTAATAGCGAAATTTACCGATTCTCTATTAAGGAATAGCAAAATGCTATTCATCAGGAAATCACTCAAGAAATAGCGATTTCTACTTATTCCTTAATTGCGACTCTCAAATTGCGAGTCGCAATTAAGGAATATCTCCCCATTCATTCCTATGGGCCTAGAGGCCCATAGGATTGAATGGGAAGACACTCGCAATTTGCTAATCGCAAATAGCGATTCACAAAATGAAATTGTGATTTCAAGGGTGCAGGGGTGTCCAAAGGACACCCTGTAGCACCCCTGAAATGTGAATTTACACTGATGTTGTGCACACACATGTCCAATGGACATGTGTGTGTGTAACATGCAACTTAGAAAAATGCATTTAAATCCATTTTTCTAAGTTTTCGCTGTTTCCCACTAGGTTTGACTTCGTGGTAAATAGCGTCCTAAATTGCAAATTCACAATTTTTAAATGTTTCATGAATAGCATTTAAGGAATCTCTAATAGAGATTCCTTAAATGCTAATTCTCGCAAATTTGCGAACTCTTTATTAGCGATTTTTGCATTTGGGATGATGAATCCCAAATGCAAAAATTGCACTCGTAAAGGGCCAGATTCTGAGAATCTGGCCCTTTGCGAGTGCAATTTAGCTACATGAATCAGGCTGCAGATTCTCAGAATCTGGCCCTTTTGCGAGCGCATTTCGCTTGATGAATCTGGCTGAAAATCTTCAACACTGGGATCTGTACTTGACTCTCGCCTCACACAACGTTTTTAAAGCTGCACATTATTTACAGTTGAGCTGACGCACCATCATCATGTGGTACAGAATTCACTCATTTGTTTCCTGCAACTAGTGCAGTGGCACCTGCAGATCCCATAATCAGTGCAGCAGGCCCATTATTAACCCACTGTTCTATCTTACATAGACTTTGCCGTGTAACCTCACGTACATATATTGTGATGTGTCAACTTCCTACGCACTTCTGGGTTGGAAAACACTGGGCTGGCGCGCGGCCTCAAAGAGGGTGTTCCATGGCTAAATAGCTGTGTACTTCTAGCCTTGTAGTCCCAGTTTGCTGGTAGCCGGCCACAGGATTCATTTCTTAAAAGCATGTGAGATACCTACAGATAAACGGGAGCTTTCACACAGTCGGAGGTTACTGTAGGTGAGGGGCTGTTGGGAAGATGGGCTGTCATCCTAAATAGAGATGCTGGGTTCTTAAGTTGGATCATGATGTCACTAAAGGAAGTGACCTTTCATCAATAAAGAGCAGACCTAACGGAAGAAATCCATTAACAAGTTGCAACTTAATCTAATCACGGCCATTTTCTGTGGGGGAAATCCGTTCAGCAGTAATGATGCCTTTCCTTATTAAAGTGTAGCATTTCCGTGTATTTATAATACAATATATATTTTTATAATAGACAGCCTCACGTATATTATAAATTGCTCACAAATCTGGGAGGTTATGGTTAAAAAAGGCTGATGGGGTTATTCGTTTTGTTGTTTTTGTTCAAAGATAATTTAGCTCCTGTCATAACACCGGTTTTTGGTGCAAGTCCGTAGCTCCATAGTTGCTCACTGTTAACAAGGTTCCCCCAGCTTGTGTTCATATTTACCATTGAAAAAATGGCTGTGGCACCTTATAAATACCCTATCTCCTCTTACTCAGTCCAATGGCATTTTAACAGTATTGCCAAGAGTTTGGCTCCATTACTTTGTTATTGCTTCAGTCCAGGAATCACTGGGAGGTGGAATACTGCTTCGTATAGATAAGTTTCTAGTTGGTCGTCACCCTTGGCCAAGTTTCGAATGGTTCCATTTTAGGATAGTCCCTTATAGGCTTTCTTATAAGATAGAGGGAAATATTTACAAAGAAGTGGCGAGCGTGTCGTTGACCTGGCGTGGGAATCTACATTATAACTTGGGTTACCTCAACTACAGAAAAAAGAGATTGCTCTGGATGTAAGGGGAGTATGTGAGTGTAGATAGATGTGTGGCAGTTTGGGTGTCTTTTTTGAAATGTATTTAAAACTTGAGAAATAGTAATATGATGGATTTTAATGTTTATATAATTAAGAGAACATAATGAACTAAAAAGAAAATTATACAGAAAATAAGAAAAAAGCTTTTTTGATATACATACAAAAAATCAATAAATTATTGAAAATAAAAAAGAAAATAAGTGTACCTGTCATGTATTGAAGGACTTTTCATAAAGTATTTGAAAAATGTCACAAGTCGAATAATATTTAGCCCGTGGGGGAATTCTCTTCTCTTGAGCGTGTCGTTAGCCTCCTTGGTATAACGACACACTCCACCACTTTTGAAGCGCAGGGCTGCACCATATTCACATGAATATAGTGCAGCCTTGTGTTTACCCCTGCGATAGCTCTAAATTAAGCTGCCTAGCGCCAACGCAGGCACCCTTCCACCATAGTGCAAGGATTTCTGCGTTTAGGGGAAGATTGTTTATAAACAATCTTTAAATGCTGCTTTGTAACTTCTATGTGTGCTGCTTAATGCAGCACACATAGAAGTAAATAGGAGGCAGCGTCAGAATCAATGGGTGTTGCGGTGGAACGCCCAGAGTAACACCCATTTCCCTCCCCTGTCACGCTATGCATAGAGTGAACGAGGGCCTTATTTACAAGGCAACGTTAAGCCAGGTTAAGTGGCTTATCGCTGTCATGTAAATAAGGCAAGGCCCTATCGCCATCACAGGGTCTCTGAAAGTGATGTTGTGATGGCAAGAGGGGCTTGTAAATATGCCCCAGAATGTCAGAATAGCCACTTTTTAGGTAAAAGCGTTTGCTTAAGACATCTTGGGCACATTCAGTAAACTGACCTAGGAATGCATTCCGCCGGTTGCTTACCATTGGCTTTTTGGTTTATAACTCATATTTTCTGGCTTTATATTTTTTAAACAGATTTGTATTCCATATATTAGAACAGAGCAGCATAGAGGCAATTCAGATCAGGAGTGCGCAATGTTTTTGCATTGCAGTGGCACATAGCTGATAGGTTGGTGTTGTAACCTAACACAGGAAGTTGGTGCGCATAAATGATCATGTCACAGTAGAAGCCCAATGCTCCTATCCGACATAAAGATAACCCACCTTTCCTGCCTCCCCTCTCTCTCATCGCCCCTGTCATGCCGTCTAACGTAGTGTTCCATGTTATGTCAGATCTTCCAGGGTCCACTTCTTGTGTGTCCTGATTTTCCTCCATGATTTCCCTCAGGGCCGGACTGGGAACCAGAACCGGCTCTGGCAAAGTGCTCGGCCGGCCCCCCTCTCCCCCCTCCCTGAGGAGAGGGGATGGGGAGAGGTGCGACCGCGCTCTGTGACAGGGCCGGTTTTCTGCCGTTTTTGTTACAGGGCCGTTTTTGCAGCATAACGGCCCTGTAACAAAAACGGCCCCAGGGGCCCAAAACCGGCCCCCAACCATGCGGCCCACTGGGGGATTGCCCGGTGCCCTCAACGGCCAGTCCGTGCCTGATTTCCCTCCATGTGACCACATGGGACCCCATGGGACCCCACCCTGAATTCAGGGATATTCAGTTATGTTCATTCCTTGAGTCCTGCCTGGACAGAAGGGCAGCAGCGGCTCATCGCAATGACAGAGGAGCATCACCCCACTGGCTCAGAGCAGCAGCTGAAAAAGAAAACAATATTTTAACATTTATTTTATTTTTCAGATGCTGGCTGAGCCTGCATGTGTAGGGCGGGGCAGAGCTGAGCCATGGGAGAGAAGAGGAATGGAGTGGTATGTGCACTTCTCAGTCTGCATGTCTGTTTGGCCTGCCAAACAAACATCTGCAGTTAGGTTTCTCGAACCCAGCTGTATTCCTAATGCCAGGTTGGGGATACAGCACAGACTCCCTGTGCCTGAGCGAGTATTAATCCAGCCTGCTCAGGCCAATATCCGTGCTGCTCTCATGCTTGATTAAATAGCATGAGAGCAGCGTAGGGATTACACGGGAGTCTTTGATGCTGTCCCCTTATCCGGTAGGAGCAGGAAGCAGAGGAACACCGAAGCGCCTGGCAGCTTCAGGTACGTCTTATTTTTTTAATACTAACCCCCCTCTGTGCTTCCCCGCACTTCCCTTGCGCTCTACCTCCACACTACCGCACTAAACTCTACCCAAATCTACCCCACTCCACTTTACTTCAATCTACCCCACTCCGATCTACCACAGTCCACTCAAATATTCCCCATTCCTTTCCAGTGTAACCCACTCCACCCCATTCCAATGTACCCCAGACCAATCTTTCCAACTCCAATCTACCCCATGCTACCCAACCCCAATCTACCCCACTTCAGTCTAGCCCGATCTACTCCACTCCACTCCAATCTACCTCACTCTACCCCAATCTGAAATATTGGACCATATGAAATTGCACCAAGAGATACAGAACACGAGCTGTTGTCTCATATAAAGGGAGATGTGTGGCCACCTTTGTGGAAGACTCCTGGTAATGGGTATTAGGAGTCTATTTAGCCTCAACTGAACACTTTTCCTTTATATAAATATGATGATGTTCCTATAGATCACTTGGAAGATCCTTTTTACTAGTTGCCTGGCATGATTTTCGGGGAAAGTGGCAGACCCCATTGTGACAGCCATGGGGCATGCAGGGGCTAATGGGTCTCAAATGTGAGGCCTACAGTTGTTTTCCTCTGATGTCCAGAGTTCTTCCAGCTCTGAAAAACGGGTCCAAGCAAAACCCTTTTAGCACGTGACTCTCAGTGGTACAAATAGTAAGCAGTCACAGACTTCTCGATTCCGGTGCTCAAGCTCAGAACTCAACAATCACTAAGCAGCAGAATAACAGATGGAACAACCAAGTTCTTTACTCTGAAAAAAGAAAAGTACTTTCATGCAAGCAGAAAGCTCAGTACTTCACAGGACAGGCATTAGGTTAAAAAAACATCAGTGGTACTGGGGCAACTGTATCTGTGGTCCTGACCACCCCCCCCCACTCATCCCAAGTGTCCTCTTGTGTTGGGTAGATGGGTTCCCCCTTTCTGGGTCTGAGTTTTTTCTGGGCAGGTTGAAGGCAGAGCTGCAGAAAAACTGGTTTGTGTTCTCAGTTTCTTACGCAGTCCCCAAATGTTGCTTCTCAGTGCAGTGAAGTTGCTAAGTCCTTCCTGGGCAGCCAGTGAGAACTCTCAGCACACATTTATCACGCTGTATCCTCCAGGAGGATATGCCCTGGCTAGAAGTTTCCCCATTAAGAAAATGTCCCCAGTAGGAAATAGTGGGCGCTACCGCGTGGAGTCTTGGCAGGCATACAGGGTTCTGAATCCCTAAGTACCAGTGGTCCAGAGCGGGCATACTACAGGTATCGATGAGTGGCGTACCTTTTGAAAAATGTGTGACTACAAAGAACACCACGCCCTCTATGACCAGGATGCCGGTATCCCCTAAAATTTAGGGAATCTTGTTTCCCTTATCCAGTTCACAGTAGAATTCACCTGAGTTCAAAATGTAGCTCACACATTTTTAGCTTTGTATGTTAAGTGACTAGGAGAGTCACAATATCTAGTCTTAGTGATCTGTTAGTCCTGAAGTATGCCCCAGACTGTTTAGGCTAAAAAATATGGGCAGAAACACGTTGGGAGATAGTAGATGGGTTTGAGCAATTACTCTCAACATACCCATCCGTGTTTGGTTTTTAGTCATACCTAGTGTCCTTTCTGAATAAAGGTAATAACCTAGGAACACTAAGGTATTTTTATCTTAATCTAAATCCCCCTTTTTGCTTTGTTCAGTAGTATTTATTTCAGAACTTCTTCCTTCCAGTGCAGTCTTCGAGGAGGTTGAGTCCACCCTGGTATCATAGTCTTACCAGGGTGGGGAGAGGATGTCGATGATGAGGCATGACACTATTATATGTGATAGATTTCCTCTTCCATAAAGGATGACTTTCCCTAGACAGGAGACAACATTTCAGACATATCCATGTATGGATTTTTGTACTGAACCACAATTCTGGTATACAGAACACTACTTTCTTTGCTCTAATTACCACTATACTCTTGCTTGTCAATGGTTTGAGTTTGTGAAGGGACGTACGGTGTCTTACCCTTATCCTCTCCATCTGTTGTATTTCAATTGTTGCAGCAGCACAGTCCATTGATTCTGTGGTACAATCTGTTGATGCAGTGGCACTGTCTACACAGTCACATTTTGTGATGGAGCGGCGCAGTCCCTTCGAGTACACTTCATCGATGGAGCAGCATTACAGTTCATAACTGGAACCGCTCATTTGGAGAGACTGTGCTCACGATCCCTTGAGGACGCAGACCACTCTTCTCAACCTTCCTGTTCAGACTAGGCCTCCCACTACTGGGCCAAGCTGTTTCTGGCTGTCCCTGCAGTGTTGACACGCTCCTCTACTCCCTCAGCAACTAATTTAGCATCCAGTTGCTTCAGGTCAGGGGAACAGCTTCATTCTTTCAGGAAAGACTTTAGGTGATATCCGCTCACATCTGGGAAGCTAGTTGTCAGGCAGACCCTATCTGCGGTTGAACAACAGTCTGTTTGAGTACTCGGTGGCCCACCGCCTTACTTGGTCAGAGAACGTAGAACTTGAACAACAATTTGGACAATGTCTCCCACTTTTATACAATCAAAGCCGACTGAGGATGTGGATGCTCTCTGTCTGCACTTTCAGAACCAGTTTGGAGTGGTTCTTTTTTTTAATTGTTCTCTCCACGCTGTTCCTAAGATACAATCTTTGTGTAAAGAAGGTCTATGGACCCCTGGAGATCCACAACACTCACTCAGTGGGTCTGCAATAATATATATAATTAACTAACATTAGCAGTTTAAAAATTATATCTAAATATTGCACAGTGGCTGTTGTCACTGTGTAGGTATTCATAAGTCAGAGTTCCCATAGGAAGAGCTTTTTCTGTTTTGCTAATAACTTTTGCGCCATTTGACGAATCTGCATGAAACATTCCCAAAACAAATTCCATCCACCTCAGCTCCTTCCTAAAAAGTTTTAGGGTGAACTATCAACAAAAAGGGTTTGCCAAAATACTTTTTTTCTCCAACCATTTTCCAACAAGAGTTTTGAACAGTGATACAGAGAAAATGGCTAAATCTGTTCCGCTGTTTTAAAGAAATTAAAGGTTAAAAAGATAATGATATCTACCGCTGTGGGATTCCTGTCAAAATAAAGCATTTTGATACCTGTCCTGCAGGAACAGGAGCTGTGATTGGCTGGCCGAAAATAAAGAGAAATGTGGCCGCCATTACAGGACTCGGGTTTGGTCCGGAGTCCTAAAAAAGAATGCAAAAATGGATATAGGGGGAAGAGTAGGTATATTGTGATCCCCTAGCCCCTGTGATGGGGGCACCAGAGGGACCCTCCATGGGGACAAGAACCATTCCTGGTTCGTCACAGTTAGCAGGACTCCTGTGGGAGCCTGCACAGCCACCCTGTCAGCAGTGGTTCCTCCACTGGAGCGACGAGCAACGGCTCTCCGCTGATCGTGCAGCAAGTATGAAAGTAAAATGGCATGAAAGAAATTTCATTACCAATTTATTTCTCATTTTAGCCGAGTGACAGCGCTGGGCAGGGCCATGGCTGCTGATTGGCAGCAGGGTGCAGTATTGCTGCTCGTTTAAAGGGTGCATGTCAGAGGCTTTCTTAATAGTGAAATTTAACACAGCTTTCGATGGACTCAGAACTCCATAACTTATAACAGTCCTAAGGGCATTTCTTGATGTGTATCTGAAATCGGCATTACGATCTAGGGGAGGTTCTAGTTTCTGATATAAAATTGTGGGGGCATTTTTTATTGATTACAATTTTTATTGATTATGTTTTTAAGATTTGGTCACGACCAATTCCACATATACCATGGCTTTCTAGTTGTGATTGAGCCGACAGAGCCAGTGCGAGGACATTGGAATAGACCATAATCTCACTAATTGTCAATATTATAAATATGCAGTCTCATTTGCTATTGAAAAAAACAACTGAGACTACATCTCCTGGAACTCTGTGGGCACACCTATTTTGTTTCATTTTATTAAATTATAATTTTTTTCGCGTGGATATATATTTTTATTTTTTGGGCAGACATATATCATGTTTTGCATTAATTGAAAGTGCCACCAATGAAATAAAGATTCATTACTCCAAAAAGACCGTCTTCCGTACATACGCCAAAGGATGAACCGGACAGAACATCTAACCTGGAAGTACTTCAATCAACCCCACAGGACTAAAAGCAGAAATATTCTCATCCGAGATACCACCCTGCAGTGGACGCTCCATAGAGGATGTTTGCCTGAACGAAGACAAACTACCGTGAATTGGACGAGGTACGTGCTGGTTGCAGATAGATTGGGTAGTTATTTTAGGTTGTGTCGTTGTCCAATAGAATAGTCGGCATTTATACGGTTAGCGTTTATAAGGTTAGCGTCATGCATGTTTCGAATTACGAGAAGACTTAACGATTTGCGGTGAAATGAATAAGGTGTTATTTTCTGACATTGGCTACCTTTGTTGGTTAACAGGAATGTGGTAATGAAAAGAGAGAAGGTTATGGACCCTCAAGGATAGATTTTGTGGAAATGATGTTGCTGGTAGATGTAAGTTCTCCTTTTGTTGATTCTTGATATATTGGTAATCTAGAATTGGATGGAGAAAAATCTATTGTTTTTCTTTCCTGTTTTCCTTTGTGTTCTGAGATTACGGTGGAGTAAAGGTTGAATTTGTATTAAAACTTAAAAATCTTGGAGAAATTAGGTAATATGATGTGAAAGTAGTGTGACAAATAAGATTCAAATGGCAATTAATTAATATGTTTGTTAAATATTATTGTGATTTCTTATTTTTCAGCTCATTTGTGTTCTGAGTCCTGAGGAGAACCCAAAAAGAGACATAGAAGGGTTTGAAACACGTCAACTGTTTTTTCATCACCAAACAAGTGTTGTACACATGCAGTACCATTGTGCTCATTACTCATTATTTTCATTTATGGCTGTCTTCTATGAGCGCAGTAGGGTCACTGTTTGGTTGCACCCTTTTTGAAAAAATTGGTTTATTGTATTACAACGCTAGTTTCAAGGGCATTTTCCGTTTCTAAGTAAGGCTTTACTTTAACAGAGCCTGAACTTAAAAATGGTTTTGGAATATTTATTTGTAAAAATGGTAATTTCAAATTTCAAATTTATTTATTATGTTTTGGCTCTCAAAGAGGGCCACATAAACATGTACAAACAAGCAACAAAAATCATCACAAATGCAAAGGTAATAATACATAAAATTCAAACCGTGACAACAACACTGCAAACCCCCAGTCCCGCGAGGCCGGGTCGGCCCAATCTTCAGGAGACATTAATAAATAGTTAAAAATCCTTTAAAAAAGTTAAAAATATAAGCACAAAACATTTCATTCGGTGGGCAATAAAGTGCATTCAGGAAATCATGTAAAGTGACGATGCTGAGACGTAGACAAATTACTTTCACTTTTACTTTTGTAAAAATGGTATTTATTTTGCGTATTGTCTATGTGATTTGTTCACTGTTGTAAATATTGTATTATTAATGTCTCTGAGTATTATAAAATTTGGATATAAATTTTGAGGAAATGTTTGTTATAAATTCATGAACAATATATCTCCAGAGAAAACAGGTTTCTTTCTGGTTAAATAAAAAAAGTTACCATGAGTAAATATTGATGTGGTCATGACAATTGAGGTGTGTGATCATGATGTATGAATGAAAAGAAGAATTGATATCAGTACTGGCATTTGAGGTGTTGTTTGTTGTTTACCATTATCAGTAGCATAAGATCATCATCCGAATTTGTTGAGTGGAGTTGATTAAGGCTCCAAGAGGACTTGTACATTCTAGAAGAAACATGGAGCAAGGCCCCTCGGTGCAGACCGGCCTGTCCTGTATTTGCTCAGCCTCTGGCTGTTATCTCTGCTTTGGAAATAAATCTTGGTGCGTTGGACGAAAGAAAGCGCCTGGCACAGAAGCAAAGCTGATTAGCTGTATAGTGCTCGAGGGGGTGGGAGGTATCATGAATGAACTGGTGGGAGGCCTATTTGGATGCCCACTCGCCTCTCACACACTTGTGATTGATCCACTGGGCAATACGCCAAGCCATCTTAAAGCCTCTCTGCACTAGGCTCTACACTTTCTGTGTCATTGGCCCTATGGATGATGCCACCCCTGCCTGTGCTGGACATCCCCTTTACTGAGTGAACTTAGCGCAGGCAGTGACTAAATGCCTTAATACATAATGCGCTGCCCAAGTGTAGACGCAGAGTCGGACCTGCACTGTTGAAAGGTGGACCAGAGGGGTGAAATCACCGCTCAACCTTTCAGTTCTGGTGGGCTGGGGTCCCACTGAGAACAGAGCAGTCCCCCACCCTGGAGGCAGCTGAAGTGTGTGACTTCACCTCCACTGGAGCATGCCTGGTGGGGCCTGGGGCACCTGTGGCTCTCTCCCTAGGAGCTTTAGGTGCGCACTGTGCATATTTCATGACAGGGGTGGAGGCACAGGGGTAAAAGGATCCCCTTCTGCAGTTAGCCCCCATGTAAATGAACGAACACCCCTAAGGCTCACAACGGAGTGCACGCTACAGACGGGTCCACACACGTGTCCGGTATGACAGAAGGATAGTGCAAAGTTCCACAGGGTGTAAAACCGGGCACAAGCAGCGGACACTTCTGTCTTGTGATCCCAGGTCTTTGACGTGTGCATATGATGCCTACAGCAGGACTCTGTGACCCGTCCTGGTACTGGGTCAGCCAGGAGCAGAGGCTGAAGAAGCATCGGTAAGTACATTTTTAATGTATTTTTATTATTTCAGGGCAGGCACTTTAACTAGAAATGTAATACATAAACTCCCCTTAATCCACTGGGTCGACCTGGCTGGTGTTTACTTCACCTCGTGTTTTCCTGTTGTCTCGCCTGGCGCTGCAGCGCAAAGCTCTGCTCACTGGGTGTGAGATTTTGTAAAATATCAGATTTGATAAAGGGGTTTGAAGCCCCACCCCTCATTTCCAGTGGCTAGCGTCACTGTTCATGCTAAACGGAGGCCTGCCTTTGGAAATGGGGTTTTGTAGCTGCTGCCCTTTCTCCTTGTCATCCGGCCGATCCGGACAGGGTTGTCTGCTTTGTGGCTGTCTCAAAGCACTTTCTTATCTTTATGGGGCCATGTGTTTCTAATTAGAAGATAAGAGATCAATGCTTGTTTTTTTTTTGAGAGCTTAAGGAAGGGGGGAGGGGGCAAAACAAATTCGGCATGTGCTATATTGTTCTGTTTTGTAAGATAGGTGTAAAAGGCCATCAGACCAGGAATCCGAAATAAGACACATAAAACAAACGATGCAAGGATGCTTAAAACTTACAACAATTATGCCATATGAAAAAATAGAGACGGATAATTGCTAGCTCATTTGAACAGCGAGTGCCTTGGGCACAGTCACTCCAAAGTTAGTAGCGATATGTAGGTGCGTACTTTTAACACAAATAACCGCGCACTTGCACCATAAAAATGAACAGAGCAATAAAAAGAATCCTCGAATCCCTGAACGCAGGAAGCTGTTCTCAATAGTGTTTGCGAATGCCGTAGCACTTTAGGAATAATTTCCACACAGTAAGGCAGCCTACTTTAGAACATGCTGACCATCAGCAAATGACACCCTTCGAGGCGTGCGCTACCTGGATTAGGTCACCAAAGCGGGCAGATAGCCTCTCCATCTATAGTAGGCAATGGTCTATGGACCCCGCCCTGAACCGATTTTAAGAAGGCTCCTGTGTCCAAGTTCAAGCTGTTTACAACTGCACTCTGTGCAAACCAATGTTCGCCAGGGAGTGGCTGCGTCATGAAGGTCGTGTATAAAGCAATTATTTAAATCCTGCTTGCTTCGCGCATAGTTAAAAGTAAATCCTAGAGTTGTTCGAGTTCTTCCATAAACTAAGGGATATAAGGGTTTAAAACAACAACGTTCAAATGCTGGGCACTACCAACAGTTTCAAGGACGTGGAAATACAGGAGTAGGAGTAAAACAGTGTGGGGCAGATTTATGAGTTCTGGCGCATCTCTGCAAATCAGCAGGGATGCGCCAGAACTGATGCGTCACGCAATTCCCTCCTTGCGGCACCACAGATGCGGCGCATTGTAAATGCGGCGCACCATGGTGCAAGGAAGGGCAGATGCGTGATGCATCTTGTGGTGCGACGCAACTCCTGCAATGTACAGAGGCCACCCATACATAACATGGTGCGTCACTCCTTACGCCTGCTTCAAGCAGGTGTAAGGATTTGACCCAGCAGCATCGTAAAACTGACTCTGCTTCAGTTTTACAGGGCTTTCCTACGAGGGAACGCCCACCCTGCGACAGAACGCCCGCATGAAACGCGTTCACTGTACTCCCCCCCCCTCCGCCTCCATTTTGCTGTTGTTGTGGTAGTCTCGTGCCTGCCCCGCCTCCCAGCTGAGACGCCCTCGCCCCTCCCCATCCACCATCCATATATGACAGGAGTTCCCACGCGCAGCGTTCACGCGCAGCGACCGTGCCCAATCCGCGCCGAAGGTGCGCCAAAGGTAAGCCCGTCTACGCCCGTCCGCGCCTGGACCGCGCCCAGCGCCATACCCCCTGCCCCTCGCGCTGCCCAGCCCTCCCGCATTACCTACGATGCCGCCACCCTACTAGCCCTTAACCCCGGTCGCGCCCCCAACTGCATCCAAGCCGCCCCTGGACAAACCCTTGGTCCTTTCTCCTGCTACTCCTGCAAATTCAGCGGCACCGACAACATCTCCGCTACGACCACACCCTGACTCCCGACCCCAACCACCTACAATGCATCCTTCTCAACACCCGTTCTGTCCACAGGCACGCCATTGACCTATGGAATCTACTAGACACCATTTCTCCAGACATCGCCTTCCTAACGGAAACGGAAACATGGATGAATGCTTCCTCCGCACCAGACATCACCATTGCCATCCCTGAAGACTATAAGATCACTCGCAAGGACCGTACCAGCCACACAGGAGGAGGAATCGCTATCGTCCATAAGAAATCACTCCGCATCTCAACCAGCTCTGACACCAACCTCGCCAACTCCGAACACCTTCACTTCCAGATCCACATCGACCCCAAAACCACACTCAGAGGCACCCTCCTCTACAGACCACCAGGACCCCGCGCAAAATTTAGTGAAGACATCACGGACTTCATCACTCCTCACGCGCTCCCCTCCAAAGAATACATCCTTCTGGGAGACCTCAATTTTCACCTTGAAAAGATCAACGACCGCAACACCACCACCCTCTTGGACAACCTCGCCAACCTCGGACTTAAACAACTGGTCACTTCCCCCACCCACATCGCAGGTCACACACTCGACCCCATCTTCCCCTCCAGCAACCATGTCTCCTTCAGCCACACTACGGATCTCCTCTGGACTGACCACAGCTGCGTTCACTTCACCTACAACAAGCCCAAACCCACCAACCACCTCCAACCAACTCTGCAAAGAAACTGGAACAAAATCACCACCGACCAGATCTCCTCATCGCTCCTTCTAAACACCCCAGCCCACTCCTCGGACCCAAACCTAGCCGCCGCCAACTTCACCCTATGGTTATACAACACCGCAGACACCTTAGCACCACTGAAAAAACGTCAAAGCAAACCTGGCAACAAGAAGGCCTCATGGTTCAACGATGATCTTAAGAAGTCCAAGAAACTCTGCCGCACCCTTGAAAAAGCTTGGAAAGAAGACCCAACCACCAGCACCAAGGACGCCTTCAAAAACGCCACCCGCACTCACCACCAACTAATCCGAAAGGCCAAGAAAACAGCTTTCAAGGATCGACTTGACAACAACACCCACAACAGCAAGGAACTTTTCAACATCGTCAAGGAGTTTTCCAATCCCTCGGCCAACTCCAACGACATCACCCCCTCTCAAGCCCTTTGCGACTCCCTAGCCTCATTCTTCCACAACAAGATTGCAGACATCCACAACAGCTTCGACAACCAACCCGGAGCCCAACCCACCCAACCACACGCTGAACACTCTCCCCCCGCGATCACCCTTAATGACTGGAACCCAATCTCCACTGAGGACACCATCCGCCTGATGAACTCCATCCACTCAGGATCCCCCACAGACCCATGCCCTCACCACATCTTCAACAAAGCAGACTCTGTCATAGCACCGCACCTCCGAGACGTCATCAACTGCTCCTTCAACTCCGCAACCTTTCCGGAAAACTGGAAACACGCTGAACTCACCGCCCTTCTGAAAAAACCCACAGCGGACCCCACCGAACTCAAAAATTACCGCCCCATCTCGCTCCTTCCATTCCCGGCCAAAGTAATCGAGAAAGCTGTCAACAACCAGCTCGCCGCTTTCCTCGAAGCCAACAAATCCCTCGACTCCTCACAATCTGGCTTCCGAGCAAAACACAGCACTGAGACAGCCCTCATCGCAGCAACATACGACATTCGAACCCTACTGGACAATGGAGACACAGTCGCCCTCATCCTCCTCGACCTCTCTGCAGCATTCCACACAGTCTGCCACAGCACCCTTTTACAACGCCTCAGCAACATCGGAATTCATGGGAAAGCACTTGAATGGATCACCTCGTTCCTCACCGGAAGAACCCAGAGAGTCCGCCTTCCACCATTCAAGTCCGATGCCACCGAAGTCATCTGTGGCGTACCACAAGGATCCTCTCTCAGCCCCATCCTCTTCAACGTATACATGAGCCCCCTCGCGACCATCGCCCGCCAACACAACCTCAACATCATCTCTTACGCGGATGACACTCAACTGATCCTTTCTCTCACCAAGGACCCCAGCACCGCCAAAACTAACCTACACGAAGGAATGAAAGAAGTTGCTGAATGGATGAAACACAGCCGTCTGAAACTGAACTCAGACAAAACAGAAGTCCTCATCCTAGGTACATCCCCCTCTGCATGGGACGACTCTTGGTGGCCGGAAGCCCTTGGAAAAGCACCCATCCTGACAGACCACGCACGGAACCTAGGCGTTATCCTGGATTCTTCACTTTCAATGAACAGACAAGTCAGCGCCGTATCCTCATCCTGCTTTAACATCCTTCGCATGCTCAAAAAAACATTTAGCTGGATCCCCACCGAAACCAGGAAAACAGTCACCCATGCTCTGGTCACGAGCCGACTGGACTACGGAAACACCCTCTACGCAGGCACTACCGCTAAACTCCAAAAGAAACTCCAACGAATCCAAAACGCCTCAGCCAGAATCATATTAGACATCCCACGCAACAAACACATCTCTGGTCACCTGAAAGACCTCCACTGGCTACCCGTCAATAAGAGAATCACTTTCCGACTGCTAACCCACGCACACAAATCACTCTACGACATCGGACCAGAATGCCTCAACTCAAGACTGTCCTTCTACACCCCCTCCCGCCAACTACGTTCCTCCAGCCAAGCCCTCGCCACTGTACCTCGCATCAACAAGACCACCATGGGAGGCAGATCCTTCTCTTACCTGGCTGCTAAAACATGGAACTCACTCCCCACTTACCTTCGCCTTACCCAGAACCACCTAGCTTTCAGAAAGCAACTTTAAACGTGGATATTTGACAAGTAATCCTCCTCCCCCTCCTTAGCGCCTTGAGACCCTCTGGGTATGTAGTGCGCTATATAAATTATCTGACTTGACTTGACTTGACGCAGGTTTCTTGTGGCGCAGGGCTTTACAACATGATGCATCTGCCTAGATGCGTCACGTTGTAAATAGCTCGCAGGGATGCGCCACGTTTCCGCGCCATTGCGTGACGCAACGGCGGCATAAACGTGGCGCAAGTCCGACATAAATCTGCCCCTGCATCTTTTAAATGAGCAATCGTGTTAGGTGGACACACACCAGTCTTTCGCCCATGAACTGTGCAGCACGTTCGAGCGATGATCAACATTGCAGGATGCAAAATTTCCTGGCCTATCACCCGCATGACCTACATAAGTCTCTTTTGCGTGAGAGAAGCCTGATAGCAGCGTAAGGGGGCCTCAGAACAACGCCCTTTTGCAGCCGGCACCATTAGTGATACAAACAAACACAGGTAAAACCAGTAAGTCTCTCCTCGGGGACCGACCGGTTTTGCCAATGGTTTCATTCCCGAAGCTTTGCACTGAGGATTAAAGGTCATTTTACATGTACGTGCCGACTAAATGAATCAAGTGTTTTTTTTCGCTTTGTTTAGTGATCCAAGTTGTGTCTGTAAACAAAACAAAACAAGCATTTACAATGCAATAGGTCTCGCATTGATGCTAGTTTGAGCTATTGGCATTGCAAATAACAATGCCTTTTATTTTTGTTTTCTTTTTAAAAGCATAAATAAAAGGCATTGTAATTTACAATGCCAATAGCTTAAACTCGCGTCACTGCGAGACCTATTGCATTGCAAATGCTTGTCATACAGTGCAAGGGACATCTTAGAGCAGTCCCCCGGACACAAGTGGCATTCTAATGGGCTAAAGTGTCAAAGTTATTTAGTATGTGTGAGCTCAGCAGTTTCTACAAAGGGCAGCGCTTGCTTCACAAAGTGGTTTTTGAATTTATGAGAAGTTTGTTGTGTTTAAATAGTCCTCTTGTCTGTGATGAAAGTGCTTACAATGCATCTATGCATTTTTTACGGCCCACCACCTTGAAAAGTCGCCATCCGCCACCGCACCCTGTGTACCCCAGCTAGAGTTGCACAGAACCGGCATATAAAAAATAATAATTTAATTTTCTGCCTGTTTGGTGTTGCCCTCCCATGGGGAGATGGGTAAGGGCCTGGCCTACGCCCTGTAGGACCAAATGGCGATGTACGGCTGAAGGTTGGCCGCCCACAGGCGTAGGCTGCAGGGCATGGTAGGAGCGTGGTGAAGGGTTGGCTGCAGCTGCATCGGAATAAGATCTTTCTTTACCTTGCAAAAACATAAAAATTCACTGGAAAACCCAAATGTTAAAGTAGAATTATACTTAAGTAAGGTAGTAAGATTTTAAATTACGTTAAAAAAAGAGAAATTCACTGAGAAAAACAAAGGTTAAAGTGGAGTTATATGTAAGCGTTCTAATAATAATAAAGAACTCCTGTTTCAAAACAAAATACACTGGAATTCAGTAGTTATAGGTAGATATGCAAAACTAAAAATGTACATTTTTAAATGCTCTGTAAATATGAAGGCCTTTGAAATTGAAGGCTAAAGAGTAAGTTAGTATCATTCTCTTGATTCATGGGAGCTGCGAAAGTACAGCAAATGGAATCTAGTATGGACAATTGGTGACCTCAATTAAAGCGCCGGTATGCACCGTCAAAAAGACAGTATGCATGCATTAGTAGCAGAAGGGATAAAGTTGTATGGAAGAGTATACAATATCATTTCATATTTAGGATATAAGGTCCAACCATCTCATTAAAATTACAATTTAGATTTTTGCACACTGTTGTTTGCAAACAAAATAAATATTTTTTAATGTTTTGCGTACTGGCTTGATGTATATTTGTTTCAGTGTTTTTAGGTATTGTACTGGTACTGTGTATGTTAGGGTCCCCAGCTTCCAGTAGTCCATAGTAGTAAAAACGTTAATAACCATTGGGGTGGAGTGATGCTCCTCCCATCAGGGTAGTCTCCAGCCTGCAGTACCCACAACCGAGGGACAAAGACATGTGAGCTTTCTGCTCCTGGCTATGAACAACCACACTGAACATCAAGAAACAAAAGGCAGGTATCACCGAAAGGACCTTTTTCCCTTGAACAATAAAGATTGCAATCCCACCATTCAGCCACACCATCTAACAAACAGCTGTGCTCAGGAAGACTTATCAGCAGCTTCTCTCAGCAATAGTACCTAACAGAAATCTTAATGGAGACCTGTCTCCTCTTTCCCCACCTCAATGTCTAGGTCACCTCCCTGAATCTTCAGGAATGTTAGAAATAGACTTTTATTGTCAGGGAAAACACCATACCTGCATCTTGTGCACAGAAACAGGTCCAGAGCTCCCAAAAAGGAAACTGCAGGCCTCTGCTCATGGTTCAGTCATAAATACAATGCATGTACCCCTTAGGCCACATACATGCAGAACATACACTTGAGATGTTAGCACTAAGACATGTTTTAGTGTATATAAACAGTTTTTTGCGGAATTGTGTCAGTAAGTCTCCAAACCCATGACACATATGACAAGTTCTGGTCCCTGTTATTAATTCACAAAACTCTGTCACTGCTAACTGCACGACAGAGACAGTAGTCCATTGTCAAACAAATGAGGGTACGCTTGGTGCACCGCTTCAGGTCAGAGGACAGGTCCAGGACTTTATTCATGTCAAGACACATGCCTAGATCTGAATGCAGACACTAGATTAGTGTAAACATTAGGCCAGAATCAAAAACCAGGATACCAGATATGAGCAGTTGGGCACTGAAGTGAGTGGGAAAAGACTGTAGACCATGCAGGGGACATTACTGTCCAAATGGAATGCCAAATAACATCAGTCTTCAGAACTCCCGAGGCTTCGCCGGGAGCAACGCTTCTTTTAAAGCCCTTACCTTCCTGGTCAGCGCTTGTTCTGCCACCAGCTGCGCTCTGGACTTCCGCGCACGGCAGCAAACCACTTTTAGCAGCCTCCATTCTTTCCCTTCTGCACGCCACCCAGAGCGCCTCCCGCTGATCGTCTCTTGAGACGGGCGAGACTCCATCTTGGGCGGCTCTGGGTCAGCGTTGCAGCGTTTGGGCCCCTCCCCCCAAGACTAGTACTTCAGGCGCTCGCTGGTCATCGCGCCTTCACACATCAGTCTTCAGAACTCCCGAGGCTTCGCCGGGAGCAACGCTTCTTTTAAAGCCCTTACCTTCCTGGTCAGCGCTTGTTCTGCCACCAGCTGCGCTCTGGACTTCCGCGCACGGCAGCAAACCACTTTTAGCAGCCTCCATTCTTTCCCTTCTGCACGCCACCCAGAGCGCCTCCCGCTGATCGTCTCTTGAGACGGGCGAGACTCCATCTTGGGCGGCTCTGGGTCAGCATTGCAGCGTTTGGGCCCCTCCCCCCAAGACTAGTACTTCAGGCGCTCGCTGGTCATCGCGCCTTCACACATCAGTCTTCAGAACTCCCGAGGCTTCGCCGGGAGCAACGCTTCTTTTAAAGCCCTTACCTTCCTGGTCAGCGCTTGTTCTGCCACCAGCTGCGCTCTGGACTTCCGCGCACGGCAGCAAACCACTTTTAGCAGCCTCCATTCTTTCCCTTCTGCACGCCACCCAGAGCGCCTCCCGCTGATCGTCTCTTGAGACGGGCGAGACTCCATCTTGGGCGGCTCTGGGTCAGCGTTGCAGCGTTTGGGCCCCTCCCCCCAAGACTAGTACTTCAGGCGCTCGCTGGTCATCGCGCCTTCACACATCAGTCTTCAGAACTCCCGAGGCTTCGCCGGGAGCAACGCTTCTTTTAAAGCCCTTACCTTCCTGGTCAGCGCTTGTTCTGCCACCAGCTGCGCTCTGGACCTCCGCGCACGGCAGCAAACCACTTTTAGCAGCCTCCATTCTTTCCCTTCTGCACGCCACCCAGAGCGCCTCCCGCTGATCGTCTCTTGAGACGGGCGAGACTCCATCTTGGGCGGCTCTGGGTCAACGTTGCAGCGTTTGGGCCCCTCCCACCAAGACTAGTACTTCAGGCGCTCGCTGGTCATCGCGCCTTCACACATCAGTCTTCAGAACTCCCGAGGCTTCGCCGGGAGCAACGCTTCTTTTAAAGCCCTTACCTTCCTGGTCAGCGCTTGTTCTGCCACCAGCTGCGCTCTGGACTTCCGCGCACGGCAGCAAACCACTTTTAGCAGCCTCCATTCTTTCCCTTCTGCACGCCACCCAGAGCGCCTCCCGCTGATCGTCTCTTGAGACGGGCGAGACTCCATCTTGGGCGGCTCTGGGTCAGCGTTGCAGCGTTTGGGCCCCTCCCCCCAAGACTAGTACTTCAGGCGCTCGCTGGTCATCGCGCCTTCACACATCAGTCTTCAGAACTCCCGAGGCTTCGCCGGGAGCAACGCTTCTTTTAAAGCCCTTACCTTCCTGGTCAGCGCTTGTTCTGCCACCAGCTGCGCTCTGGACTTCTGCGCACGGCAGCAAACCACTTTTAGCAGCCTCCATTCTTTCCCTTCTGCACGCCACCCAGAGCGCCTCCCGCTGATCGTCTCTTGAGGCGGGCGAGACTCCATCTTGGGCAGCTCTGGGTCAGCGTTGCAGCGTTTGGGCCCCTCCCCCCTAGCCACTCCCTCCCATGTGTCCCCACATAATGGTGGGCCAGTCCCGGCAGCGCAGCGGACGAGCGCAGCGGGCGCGACGAAGGCGCGCCGAAGTTGCGCCTAAGTTAAGCCCGTCTGCGCCCGTCCGCGATGGGCCGGGACCTAGGGCCACAGATCCTGCCCTTCCCTTGTCGTACACCTCTGCCCAGCTACTCTCCCTCTCTGTCTCTGCTCCTCTCGCTCCTACTGTAGTTCAACACCTTTCCTCGCATGGTATTTATGCTCCCCACCTTCCCTGTCCCTCCCCGGCTTCTCCCATTTCTTCTCCTCCCACCTCTTCTACGCCCTCTGTCACTGGCATCATTTCTGGTCCCCCAGCCGCCTCTGCTATCCTTCTTAATACCCGTTCCGCCACCAAAAATCAAACTGCCCTTTTCCACCTCTTGGATACCGACTCCCCGGATTTTCTTTTCCTCACCGAAACCTGGTTTTCCTCTGACTCACTCCCTGACCTTCTTGCTATTCTTCCTAGTACCCACTATGCCCTTCGTGCTGACCGCCCTGACGGAAAAACTGGAGGGGGTGTGGCGATGATAATTCGCTCTTCTATGAAATTTCAGCTGCTTCCGCATCCCCGCATATCCAGTGTTGACTTCTTGGTGGCGCGCTCTCTCAACCTGCCGGTACCCCTCACGGTGGTCCTTGTGTACCGCCCACCCCAAAGCATGCCTTCATTTGTTTCCACCTTGCAGGATCTTCTGGCCACTTTGGCGGTAAATAATTCCTCGCTGCTCCTGCTCGGTGACTTCAATTTTTGGCCGGGTGATCCGAGGGAAGATTCCTCTTCCAAAGATTTTTCTGCCACCCTTCAGTGTTTTAATTTCTTACCTCATGCTTTGGCCCCTACCCACATTCATGGTCACATTTTAGACCAAATTTGGTCCTTACGCTGTCAACTCTCGCCCACTTCTATTTTACCTTGTGTTTGGTCGGACCACTCCATGATCTCCTTTTCTATTCATCTAGGTCATGTTGAGAAAGCTCCCCTGCCTAAAAACATCTTGGCCCGTAGCTGGAACAAGACTGATCTTAATAACCTTTCATCTCTATTGTCTTCTTCCGCTCCTACCCTGTCCCATCTATCTTTGGAAAGTCAGGCCCTTGCCATTAACACCTGGCTCTCTTCTGCTTGCGACCAGGTCGCTCCTCTCAAAAAAATTAAATCGGCCCGCCCCCATGACGCTCACAAGTGGTTTTCGAGTGACCTTAAATCCCTGAAATTAGAGCTCAGGCGCTCGGAGCGACATTGGCGTCGCAACTACTGCCCTACTCTCCGTCTTAAATACAAAGCCCTCCTCAATACCTACAAAAAAGCCATTTTAGCGGCCAAATCCAAATACTTCAATGAGCGGGTGGCCTTGTCAGCCAATAAGTCCCGTGAGATTTTTGCACTTGTTCACAGTCTTGCTACCTCCCATCGTGCTTCTCTCTCCCCTGCCCCTTCTCAATCTCTCTGTCATTCTTTGAATGACTATTTTATCAATAAAATCATCACCATTAAAGCCAATATTCCCATTGTGTCCCCTCCTGCTCTGCCTGATCATTCTCACCTCTCTTCTTCTGTTTTGGATCATTTCGAACCCATCTCTCCTGAGCTTTTCCTTGACCTGCTGGTCAAGGTCAAGTCGGGCTCTCCTGCAGACTGTGCCCCTGCACGGATCCTTAGAACTCTTTACACTAGCTGTCTGGCTCCCCCCCTCACTTTTCTTAACACTTCTTTGGTCTCGGGTTGTGTTCCCCCCTCTTTTAAATCTGCTATTGTTTTTCCTATTTTGAAAAAGGCCGGTCTTGATCCCTCTCTCCCAGCTAACTTCAGGCCGATTTCCCTTCTCCCCTACCTAGGGAAGATTCTTGAAAGTTATGTAACATCCTGCCTCTCCGCCTACATTGAGGAGAATCATCTTCTGGCCTCCCACCAGGCGGGTTTTCGTCCTGGCCACTCCACTGAGGGAGTGGTCCTCGCGGTCCTTGATGAACTTAAGGGCAAGGCCGATAACAACCTCCCCCAGGCCTTGGTCCTTTTGGACTTGTCCGCTGCGTTTGATACTGTCAATCATGCCATCCTTCTCGACCGTGTCAGCGCAGCGGGCATCCAAGGCACTGCCTTCTCCTGGATCCTGTCCTTCCTCCAAGGCAGGTCACAGGCAGTCCATCTTTCTGATTTTTCTGCTCCCCCACTCCCGGTTACCTGTGGGGTCCCTCAGGGTTCTTCCCTTTCCCCTCTCCTCTTCAATCTCTACATCCGTCCCCTTATCTCTTCTCTTCTCGAGCTGGGGGTCTCTGTGTATAACTACGCCGACGACCTCCAGCTCGTCTTCGATCTTTCCTCCCCAGCTGACTCTCTTCCTAAATTCTGTTCCACTCTTCTTTTTATCTCCCAGTGGATGAGCTTCAATCATTTGAAGCTCAACCCCGATAAAACCGAGCTTGTCCTTACCGGCGGCTCATCTAATCCCTGGTCCTCTGCCCATTGGCCCCTTTCTTTTGGTCCCCCCCCCTCTCCCGTCCCCTCAGTCCGGACTTTGGGTATCAAGATCAGTAATGATCTATCCATCCACGCCCAAATCAGCTCCGTTGTGTCTTCTTGTTTTTCTTCCCTCCGCCTCATTCGTAAGATCTCTCGTTTTTTTTCTGCTGATGCCCTCAAAACCATCATTACGGCCCTTATTACATCCCGCCTGGATTATGGCAACGGCCTGTACGTAGGCATCCCTGCCTACGAAACTCGCCGTCTCCAGGCCATCCAAAACCAGGCGGCCCGTCTTATTCTTTGTCTTCCCAAATCCTCCCACATTACCCCAGCCCTCAAATCCCTCCATTGGCTCCCGGTTCTTTTCAGGTCCCGGTTCAAATTAGCATGTCTGGCTTTCCGAGCGCACGCTCGTTCTGCCCCGCTTTTCATCAACTCTCTTATCTCCTCTCACGCTCCCAATCGCTCTCTCCGCTCTTCTTCTCTTTCTCTTCTTCATGTCCCCCGCTTCCGTAAATCCCGAACGGGGGCACCCGCTTCTCTGTCCTGGCCCCCCAGATCTGGAACAATCTCCCTCTCTCCATCCGCTCTATTCCCATCTTTTCCCACTTCCGCAAAGCCCTTAAAACTTTTCTTTTTCTTCAGGCTTTTCCCGACTAACCTCTCTTGGGACCCTCTGTAGAATCTGTTGTGCTCCTCAGCGCCAGGAAGCCGCTTGGCCGCAGTGCGCTTTAGAAATTTCTTTTTCATTTCATTCATTTCATTTCTCTTTCATACTAAGGAAACCTTACCTGTTACCAGTGTCTTTATTTTTTGTTAGGTTTTCTTTTCAATTTACAAGGTTACTGTCACGTGACTAACAGGAAATTCTTTATGCATGTTACATTCTCACTTGTAAGTAAAGACTATGTTGAAGTGAGTGATTTGTAAACATGCATGTTGATTGGTCTGCTGTAGCCTTGTGGCGTTGTGTTACATTTTGTTGCAGCTCTGAAAGGGGAATATCCTTCCTGTAAAATGTCCGATCATTGGAACTGCCAGTGCAAACAACTAACTGGGGATCAGAACCCAGGACAGATAGGTTAGGGCGGGTGAGATGTTCCTTGATGGGCGTTTGTTTTTTATTTGGTGGGGGGGGTTGTACTATGGCTCTTGCAGGACTGGATGAGTTCAAGGGATCTCTGTCCCTATGGGAGTGCTAAATGATTGCGCATCCGCTTAATGCATAGGGATGTCTGTATCGTCATCGGTGCCTTGGGGGGTCTCGAACTGTGTGTCTCAGATCAGCTCCTCATCTGCAGCTGACAGTGATGGGAATTGTTGGGCGCTAGTCGTGTGTTGACGGAAAAGGTGTAGTAGTGTACCCCACTCTGTGGATATGCGGCACCTGCGCACTCCCTGTAGCTCCTCGTGTCTGATCAAGTCCTCTTCTGCCGAACTCCATTTGCCTACTGCTCCTATCCAGGTTGCCCACAGGGGCCCCCACGGGGTTCGCCAGTACATTGTGATCCCTCTCTTTGCAAGCAGAAGGGCTTAGCAGGCAAATCGTTTTTGAACCTTGAGGTGCTTCCGTCTGCGAAACACCCTGATCGCACTGGCCTTCCTGATGTTAATGTCAGTGAGCCCTGTTAATTCCCGCAGTGTTTTGTGTATTGTACTCCAGTAGCGTTGTATCGTGGGGCAGTGCCGGAACATGTGCTAGAATGTTGCATTGGGGGACTGACACCATGGGCATAGGAATCGTGTTTCAGGGTAAAAGCGCTGAAGCCGCGCAGGAGTGAGATATGCACAGTGTAATATAGAAAATTGTATGTTCTTAAACCGCGTGTTTCTGGACACTTTCTTTGGGTATTCTAAGGCTTGTTCCTATTCCTTGTCATGTAGTGGGCGCCCACATCCTCCTCCCACCTCCGTCGCAGTGGGATAAGTGTAGTGGCAGTGAGGTCTTGTGTAGCTTTATAGAGCCAAGTGACTAGATGGCGTCCTGTACCCAGTTGGAGAATTGTGTGGAGTACGGGCGTGTTGTGGGTTCCCCCTCGGAAATATCCCAGAGTTAGCGACAGCTTAGGATGGTTCACTGACACAAAAGCGATGTTAAAAATATCGATGTTAAAACTATCGAGTAAAAAAATATATACAACAAAAATATTGAATCCTTTACAAATTTAAATTCAAATTCAAAAAGTTTTATTCGGTACATTTTAAATGACCATAAAAGCATGCTAAAAACATAGGATAACATATATATATTTTACACAGTCTCCATTAATTTACAAGTACAGTCCGTATTTCGATGAATCCAAGAAGGCAATTCAATAAAATCTATTAAAATCACATCAATTTATGGAGCGCAGTTCTCTGCCCACATTTAGTAAAAATCACTATTCCCACTCCAAAGAGTGCAACAGTAGGGAAAGTGTTGGATAGTAGAGGGGTAAAAAATACTATTCCCATTCCACTGAATGCAACAGTAGGATAAGTGTTGGATAGTGGAGGGGTAAAAAAATGTATTCCCACTCCGGTGAGTGCAACAGTAGGGAAAGTGTTGGATAGCGGAGAGGTAAAAATTACTATTCCAACTCCAGTGAGTGCAACAGTAGGGAAAGTGCTGGATACCGGAGGAGTAAAAATTACTACTCCCACGCCAGTGAGTGCAACAGTAGGGAAAGTGCTGGATAGCGGAGGGGTAAAACATACTATTCCCACTCGAGTGAGTGCAACAGCAAGGATAGTGCTGGATAGCCGAGAGGTAAAAATGACTATTTCCACTCCAGTGAGTGCAGCATTAGGGAAAGTGTTAGATAGCAAAGAAACAAAAATTACTATTCCCACTCAAACAGTTAAAAAAAAATATAAAAGAGTTTGAAAAATCATACAAATATATACACAATGTTTAAAAATAAAAAGTCAAATATATTTAGCATATAAAAAAAATACAATAATAAATACATTTATAAAAAATAATTATTTTAAATTAGAACATATTTACAAACAAAAAAATGTATTACAACATAAATGTATTTATTTCATTTTCTACCCAAGAACACCACATCAATACCAAAACACTTCAACATTTTTAATTAAATGTATTTCCATAATTAATAATCAATTACAAAATATTATTAATAAAAAATGAAACATTAGTTGACTACACACACTTTAACACTATAATATCCACAACACACACATAAATTAACTATAAAACAATAAAACACAATGAAAAACGTATTTTTAAATTAAAAACTATTACTATTAACAACTAATAATTTAGGGGCCCATTACGATGCCGGACAGAAAAGGCATCTATCCGCCGGGCTTGCGGCAAAAATCCACCCGCATGACCCTCAGCCTTTCCGTTGGTCAAATTACGATGCAATGTATGCAAAATCAGACCGCAGAGGACGTATGTCACAAAAGACCGTCCAGCGCGTTCAGAAAAGCAGCAAATCTGACCGGACGGGGAAAGCTGTTCAACGGCTTGAAAAGGTCGCTCCTGCCGCGGCATGACCGCACGGCTAATTACGATGAGAATTCGGAGCTGGCGGACCAAGCACTTCATCTGACCGCCGCGCATGCACATAGGCCAAATGAATGGGAGACGGAACCAACTTCACAACAATGCCCGAAGTGTGCCTCTACTACCAGCCGCCCTTAACCACAACACACATCCCACAATGATACACCCCAACTAGCTCCTGGTAAGGAAAGCCATGCGCAGCATGGAGGAGACATCTAGAGGTCATCACCCATGTGGAGACACACACACATACCACAGTATAAAACCAACCCCTTCCTGGACCAGCATCCTTTGCACACCACAAGCCGAGACAGAGAGACAGGACAATATTGACTCACACTGTACATCACACCACCTATCTCCACACAATACCACTTTCACCAACACATCACACACTTCATATATCTCCACCACTACCTTGCACCCTGCACCCCTCATTCATTTGCACCTTACCCCTAGAAAATGCCCAAATTCACCGACTCAGAGTTCTAAGTGATGATAGACGAGATAATCAAGGTAAAACCACATTTGTTTGGGCACCTGGTCCAACACACCCCACTTGTGCGCAAGAATCAGATGTGGGCAAGGATCCACAGCAAAGTGAATGCTTTAGGGACCACCCTATGCACTGTGCGTGACATCAAGAAGCGGTGGGGCGACCTCAAGGTCCGGGTCAAGCATAAGGCCCAGAGGAACCACGTGGATGCCCCGAGAACTGGTAGCAGCCCTCCCATTTCACCACTAACCTTCACCGAATGGGGGCGAAGGTGCTTGCCATATTGCATCCAGAGAGTCTCACAGGAATCAAGTGGGGGGGTGGAGGCTGGTAAGTACTAACAAATGTCCCCCATCACACTGCAATGTACTGTTGTGCACAACAAGTGAGCCTCAATCGCCAGCCCACATCAAACACATGTGGAATGCATGCTTTCAATATGAATGGATCACAAGGCTAGCATTTCCTTACTCAGCTTCATCTCACAGGTAGGTAGTCAACTCATGCACCCTGGCCTCCCTCCCAAACAGCATGGCCCACCCTCCCCACCCCACAGCCATGTGTTAGCTAACCCCGTAGACAGTGCCTCCTAGCAGGTAGGTAGCCATCTCACTGGGGAGGGGGTTGCTGAGCCCTGACAGCAAGACCACAACTCCCACAAGGCCCTCTGTCTTCCTTCACAGACATCATGGACCCAAATGACCCCCACATCCTGCATTTGGTAGCCAACTCTTGAACACCCCCATAAATTGTAGGCAGTGCAGCTAATACCATCGAGAGGCCACATGATTCACAGTATCAGTGATGAAGTCATATGTAACTGCAAAGCAAAATACAAGAACGTGATCACAAAAAGCCTATGTGCAAGTCCGATTGCCTCTAAGCAGAAAGACACGGGTCAACACAACACATGCATGGAAACTCTGTCAAACCTCACAAACCGCAGGAGGTAAGTAAAAAAAGCATAACACAAACCATGAAATTGCGGCATAGTTGTCAGATACTCATAGAAAAGACACAAATGTCCAAGCATGAACTGAATCGGATGAGCAACAAGTTGGTACCAGAGGGCATGTCCTTGGAAATACAATATCTGTACATGTGATTTTGTTTCTTCAGCCATGACACATCGCTAACAAGCAATGTATGTTTCTCCACATCATGATCGACTGCTGACAAACTGTTATGAATACATAGTAATGCCCAGGTAAAAAGTAAGGCCATCTCAAATGAAATGTGCTAAGCATGAACATCAAACTTGTGCTGTATACTGAACATGCTGACAATATAACATCTCTTTAACAGGTGATTCGCAAGCAACAGCAGGCACCCGTGCCATGGACGAGCCCAGCTAGTCTTTCCCCCACGAAGGTGAACCCTTGGATGCAGACTTCCTGGTCTTTTCGGATGAAGAGGACCGACCTGGCCCCTCCGGTGTACCCTCGGACAGCTCAGTCTCTGGCCCTCTCTGTCCCTACCACCACCACCATGACTCCCACAACAGCTGCACCGCCAATGCAGACCTCAGCAGCAACGACCCGTGTGGCAGCCACCTCCACCATCACCACCGCTGCCTCTAACACTGCCCCTTTGCCAGCAATTGAAAATACCACCAAGCAGACCGGAGATGCTGGTGATGGTGTCCAGTGGCTGCACCTGGCACCGCCACAGGTCCGTGACATCAGAGCAGGTGGGAGGCCAACGAGGGGACAGACACAGGAGGATAATGAGACTAAGGCCCTGGACACTGTGCTAACTGTCCTTGGTGCATACCAGCCGAACCAAGGACAGATGGGCCAGGTCCTTGAAGAACTTCAGGAACTCCGCCGGCTGCAGAGCTCCATGTACACTAGCTTGGGACAGCATGTGGAGTAGATGGACCAGCTTGTGGGTGTCCTGAGGGACATGCATGTGGCTCAAATAGCTGCCAACCCCCCTGGCCATCGGTATGATAGTCACACCACCTCAGCAGTGGCCACAGGGAGGGGTAAGTCACACCACGGCAAATCCTCGGACACCTCTGAGCATGCAGCAGGTTCCCCACTGGCCAAATGGCAGAGGGGGCATCCAAAAAAGACCCGGGAGGATCACATGGCACAGCACCGTGCCGTACCAGTTCTCGGAACAACCGCTGATGTCACCACTGTAACAGCGAATATTGACTTTGTTGTAAATACGAAAATACATTGCCACAATGATGAGAGTGTTCGGTTTCTACTTTGGAACTCTACCATTGTGTGTTCTACCCTAACTATCCATGTACCATCACTTTCTACTTCACCCCTCACCTGTCATTCATTGCAAAATAAAAACAACTCACAACAGTATGCCTTTGGGTCAAGAGCATTTTCATCACAGTAAGTAGCATGTTCACTCACATTACAATGTATCCGAATATGTAAAAGCGAAAATCCATTGAGATAGTGGAGGAACCTGAAAAGACACAGGGAAATACCAGTACGTTGACATGTTATGGAATAAGCGCAAAAGCACACCACAAGGCAACACTGTACAATATGAATTACAGATAACATTGGCCAACTCCATCAACATGGACTGCACCTCCCAACCAAGTTTAGCCCTTAGCATTCTGGTAAATGAAGTTCAGTTGAAAAGCTTACTTCCTTTACCATTGTCGTGTGTCACCAAGGTGGTGCAGGTCTGTACTGTGAATCTCTAGACACATATGTGTCGCGTTAACCTCCCACATCAGTAGGGGTAAGATATATGGGCTGACACAATCTACTTGTGTCTCTGTATCTCTCCCTGCCAAACTCAGGTGAAACACCTCAGTCACATGACAAGTAAGCATCATGACTGAACGCCATTTACCAGAATGCCAAGGGGTGAACTGTGCTGGGAGGTTAAGCAGTGTGCTCCCATCCCCCTAATAACATCATCATGGACATGATGGAAGTTTCTACAGATCACAGAGGGGAGAACAATTAAATCCTTAGCAGTGTGCCCACAAGAGCCAGCATCACAACACATCCTGTCATGTTGACGATGGTGACCATGTCGCATTCTCACACTCAAGTACTATTACACAGGGCTTTTCATGTGACATGTGCGATTTATGCATGTTTAACCACATGAACACCATTCCTTGACAACATACCCACGCGAAATGTATGTAACAACCAAAGTTATGTACCCCTGAATGATCACAACTGCTGCGGTCACAGGGCAGGCATCACGTACATAGGAACTGTTGCACAACGTGTTCCTTGCTGTAGCAATGTTCTCCTCACTCCCCCATATGTGATTGTGGATAGCCATTTGTGGCCTCACATTCCCACAGTTAAAGCATACTTCAATCAATGTGCAGGAACAATGGGCTTCTGTTTGGACAAGTAGTTGCTCTCACATCATCCCAGAGGCATTCGAATTCCAGGTGTCTTGACCTTCCGGCGCGATTCCGTCACTGCTGAACACGGCACTCCCACTTTTTTCTCGGGGAATTGACACACAAATTATTGATAGCATCTGACACTGAAGGCTGTTGCACACTTTTTTCGAGCATGTGGCGCTGGCCTCGTCCCTTAGTTTCATGCTATTTATGGAGTCCTACCGGGTATCATTTCTCCAATTTACATACTGCATGTAGCGGTTTCAGATCATCCCTTTGGTAGCACAGCTGAGCACTGGTTCTGAGATTGCTCTCATGCCATGTCTGACTATCCAATAGTCCAGGGCAACCCTGGTGAGTTGCAACTGTGCCGTTACCGCATGCAGCTTCTCTGTGGATGTGTCCCATTAGCTGTGTTACGCATCAGTTATAGACTAATCTTCCCCATGCCTATTTCACCTGCTTGCAACCTGTGTTCTCCTGTCGTAGATGCCCCTTTCACTGGTCCATGGATGCCTGCCTTTCCAACACATCCCTTGCTGCTCTGGATCATGAGCTGCGGGTGAGTCCTTTGTTGGGGCACGTTCAGGACTGCTTCTGTGATACATGTTTATGGGAAGCCTTTCAATTTGGCTGACATCTGTGCCTGTGCGTTTGCGCAATGGCTCCTGTGCCATGCCTACATCGAACCTCTCCCAGTTTGCCATGGGATGCTTCATTCAACCTTGTGGTGCGCGGAGCACATCTTTTCCTTCATACTGCTGGATTGGATTGCAGTTCTTTTTGCTGAAGATAATTTGGTTCGTCTTTTGGAACTGATTGCCTACGAAGCTGCCTGTGCCTTCTTGGATTCGTAACTACTTGACAGCAACAGGAAGTGTTTGTGACTAATTCAATTTTCTTTTGCCTGTTTCACGCATACTGACAGGATTTGTCATTCAGCTCTCTGACTTTTGCCCTGTCTGCATTAACTTTGACTCTGCTGACCTCTGCGGTCTGTTTTGCTTGGAAGAACACAACTGAGCATGGGGAGGCTGTCATCTAACCATTGGGAACATTGTCGACTGGCATGAGCCCGTCTTACAGTATGCAGCTGTAGCGCATGAATATTACAAGGCGTAGTTGTTTTGCAAGTACCTTAGTATGTGTCTGTCACATGAGAAGTGTCCACAGAGCTTGTTCTCTGCGAGATCCAGGAGTACTGTCTGAAAGTTCTGTCCGTGGTCGGAGAACATTGTCCCTTGTCATTCTGTTCTGGTCTGGCCCTAGCACCCCGACTCAACTGTCTCACAGCTGCTAGAGGACACAGATGCCTTTTAGATGTCATGGGAAGGCGGGCTAGATGCCCCACACTAGGAGAGTGATCCATCCAGTGATGAGAATGACACATCACATTGATGTACATTTCACCATGTATAGGCTGAGGAATGGGGTCTGCTGACAAAGCCCGGAGACCAGGGACATCCCATTAAACTTCCTCCTGCATGGGGTGGGGGGATATGCCTGTGGGTCTCTTTCCAGAGGGATTATTGATGTGACATCTTGCTTTATGTGATATGGATGTGTCACTATGGTAACAGTTTTTGCACTCATGCATTCTCTTGTAGTGGCACGTATGTTACTTGTTTTGACACTGCAGTAAAAAATGCACATTTCACAGCGTTTCTTGTATTCAACTTATCTACTTGTGTACAGGCGCTTGAACACCTCTGAGTGAGTAGGAGAGCTAGTGGGGCACTATAGCAGTTGATTCCTGTGCTTCTGGGTACTTCTGGGTGCTCAGTCCCTGCCTGGCAAAGTTCTCTAATCCTGCGCATAGTCCTGTATGTGTACAAAATGCCTGCAAAAATTCTCACATTTGTGAGACAACAGCAAGGCACGCAGACACAGTCATAGTCGCTCATTGTTCACTTACACTGAATGGAAGTAGTTGATGATGAGTTGTTGACGCTGGTCAAGGCCTTCTTCCTCACCACTGTCATCGTCACTGGCATGTGTGCGTTGGGAGCAGGGGGCTGCTGCTGTTCATCATCATCCAGAATCAGGGGGATCCTTCTGCCGGGTTATGTAGCATGCAGCAGGTGACTACCGTCTGGCATGCCTTCTGTGGTGAGTACATAAGTGCACCACCAGTCTTGTCCAGGCACCTAAATATTGACTTCAGCAGTCCAAAAGTGCGCTCCACCACACAACGTGTCCTCCCATGTGCATCATTGTATTGTACTTCCCCCGGCGTTGTTGGATTCCGCAGTGGGGACAGCAACCACGGACGATTGGTAACCCAGAGTCACCTAGTTGTGAGACAAACAGGCAAACAGTGTGATCTGAATATGTGAGGAGAGCAGCAAGTCACACATACATCACAGTCATTGACACAGCCCACTCACCAACAAGCCAGGCCCGCTCGGATGCCGATTGGCCATCAATTGGGGTTTGGTGCTGTTCCAAAAGATGTGTGAGTCATGTGCCGACCCAGAATACTTTGCACACACGTGTGAGATGATCTGATCCGCCTGGCATACCACTTGCACTTTGATGGAGTGGTAGTGTTTGTGGTTCCGATAGATGTGTTCACTTGCCTGTGGAGGAATGAGGGCACTGTGGGCACTGTGGGTACCATCAATGGCTCTCACTACATTTGGAATGCCTCCCAGAACATAGAACTCGGCCTTCACAGCTGCCAATTCATCCCTACTCAGGAAGTGGACATGTCTGTCCTTGTCAAGCATCAATGCCCTTCATCGTAGTCAGGTCAGGGACAGGACGAAAGATGGGTGGTCTCCTCCAATGTATATCAGGGTACAGAAGCATGGGCTGAGTTATAGATGAGATGTGGTGAATAGCTTAACCAGAGACTCACACAACCACAGCATTGACAGGACTCATGGTCAAGTGAAATGCACAAGTGACCTACATTCAGACGTTTTTCTTCACTCACTCGACATTCAGACATTACGACACCCAGAGAAGTCGATGTGTATGGCATATAGTACACTGCTACATCAAGGATGAGCTGCCCTGTGGTTAGATGACACAGCACTTGTGTTTCCCAGCATCAGTGCTGTGTTGCATCTTGCTGCTGTCACTGCACGAGCGCAACCTTTAGTCCCACAATAAGCAACCACATTACGGGATGAGGGCAGTGAGTGTCATCTGGACAACGCAACATGGATATAAAGCACGGTGGACATACACATGAGGACATTATGGGGTCAGTCCTGCACGAGTGTGTGTGGAATTTGTGTAACAGACATTGCAATGTTCACATGAATGAGGCACAAATGTACATGGATTGTGTATACATGCCCACATGGCTGACAATGACCGATGATGTCAGTCAGAGCTATGTTTGTTTGTTCCACATGTGCACTCCTATGACATATGTGAGAACATTTACAGGCAATGGCATCTCGGCACACTGCAGCCCACACCAGTACGTGTGTTGGGAGTGTTGGGGATTACAAGTATGTCTGATTTAAAGACAATGGACACCTCTGATTGTCTGCCTACATCACTGGCCCTTCACAATTCGACCCCAAGCCATGAGCGCCAGTCAGATGTCAAGGGATATTCAAGCGATGTTCACAGGTTGGATGTTTCATTATACAACATTGGTACACTGCCAGTGACCTCTGTCCTTTTTGACTCCTTCCCTCATTTTAGTCCATGCTGGCCAGGAGGCATGACTTTGTATACAATTTCACTCTCCTTTTCCTGGACTTACCATGTGTGTGAAGACTTTACTCAAAGGTCACACTCTCTCATACCTTCATAGTGTAGTGACCAGCTGGTCACTGTTCTAGTTGTTCTGATGTACCAGCCACTCCCAGAGGGCTGACTTACCAGCTACCCAGCAAAAGCATCACCGGACATGTGACCTTGCCAACAAACGGGGCAGACGCATGTGCCCTGGGCCAGGTCTTAAAGACCGTGGCAGATGGAAAATGGCCTTTGTTGGACCATTGTAATTTGGTGGTCGCAGTGACCGCAACTGGAGCGGGAAAATGAACGTTTTCCGCCACCGCCACCAACGTGGGTGGGCTTCCATCTGTCACCGTAATGAGCCCCTTAATAATTAAAATGTTTTTAATACCCACCCTTTACCCCTTAAAAAGTAAAAACTACACAAAAACATAAACAGTTACCCAAAGTAATTACAGATAATTAACTTAATTAACAACTATATATTAATTAAACACACATTACTTCCCACCCTTTACTCCTATAAACACCACAACACACACCTAAAATTAATTTCACAATTACCATAATTAATTCCCAATCAATTATTTAAAATGAATAAACAACCAATAACTATTTCATCAATTAAAAATAAATTACTTCCCACCCTTTACACCTATAAACACCACACACACCTAAAAATAATTACGTAATTACCATAATGAATAACCAATTAATTCATTAAAATTATTAAACAACCATTTATTAATTTATAAATTAAAAATAAATTACTCCCCACCCTTTACACCTATAAACAACACAATACACACCTAAAAGTAATTACACAACAACCATAATTAATTACCAATTAATTATTTAAAATTAATTAACAACCAATTATTAATTAAGAAATTAAAAATACAATACTTCCCACACTTTGCATCTATAAACACTACAACACACACCTAAAATTAATTACACAATTACCATAATTAATTACCAATTGATTAATTAGCATTAATTAACAACCAATTATTAATTAATTAATAATAAATTCCTTTACACATTTAACACTATAACATCTCAATTAAACAAATAGTAATAAATAAAAAATAATCAATACATTTCTTATAAATAAATTACTTCCCACCCTATTCCCCTATAAACCCCACAGCCTGCTACCAACTAAAAACGCAAAATAAAAATAAAAACAATTATAACTACTAAAAATGTTGCACATATAATAAAAATACAAATAATTCTTATGCAAAAAAACATACATCACATACATATAAAATATATACTAATATACTTAACATTAATAAAAAAATGATATTTTCAAAAACTATATTTTTGCAAACAATATTAAACACTTCAAAATTTTTTACATCGATATTAATTACCATAAGTCGATATTCTTGACCACGATATTCTTGCTGTCTATTTCTGAACTACGATATTAATGACTCGCTTTTTGTGCAACTCAATATTTTTTATTCGATAATCTGTCTCCGCACCGCTTAGGACAATTTATCTGTGAAGCAGGAATTGTCCCCATGGGAGATGTTCTCCTCCACTAACTGGTCGAATGGAAGTAGCTGGCCGTCTGCGAACAGGGACCCCACCTCAAGGAGTGAGTGGTTTGTCCAGGTCTGCATCACCTGGGTTGAGTAGTATCCTCTGTCTCGGGGTAAGCTGGACAGTGGCAACAAGGGAGTGTATAGTGGCGTTCCGCTGGACATGCAGCCAAGACGTAGTATGCATGCGCGCGCCACAGCCACCTGTAATGGATATGTCGTCACGGGCTGGTGCCCGGGAGAAGCAACCGACAAAGAGGCTGCACAGACGAAGGTACACATCGGTGTCCTGTATTACTATGGCGCCCCCCTTATCCGCCGGTTTAATAGTTATTTGGTCACGCAGAATGTCTATGCCAATTGGAGTTCATTACGAAGTTGAGACACTCGAAATTCCTTTCTTTGACGTGACGGATAAAATGGTTGAAAATGGAAATAAATATTGGATGAAAATTGGCTATACTACGGAGTTCGTGTAAAAATTGTTTCACAAATGTGTATCCAGCTGTGCAACTCTTCTCGGACACGAATCTTGGGCGTCTCAACTTCGTAATGAACTCTTACCCATTGCACGTTTGGAACGGAGCCCATAAAGAGTGAATGCACGTGAACTATGATAAAAGGATTACCAATTAGAATTTTGGCAAACCAAGGTGTGCTTCAGACTTTCTTCAGATATGCCAATTGGAGGACAGGAGGTTCTACCATCCCTTGAAAACTGATCCTACAGAAAGGATTAAAAAGGTAATCTACGACAGTCGCCAAGGTCGTCAAAGAGCGTAGTGCCTGTTGTTCTTTTCTTTGGAGGTTATTGTAGGGTCTTTTGTCCATCATACTCAATCTTGTCACATCCAGATGTCGTCCCGCTGTTAAGCGGGAAAGCCATTGAAGCTGTGCCGAAAGGAAATATGCCTCAAAGGAGGGCACCCACAGCCCCCCACAATCCGTTGGTAGCTGCAGCTTAGACAGGGCCACTCTCCGATGCCCATTACCTCAGATAAGGGAACTTAATAAAGTATTAAGTTCTTGAAAGAAGGAGCAGGGGGAATGAAGGGAATGTTGGCAAAGTAGTAGGGGAGTTGTCGCACCAGGATTATCTTTGCTAAGGCTATTCTGCCTATGGGGGCTAGGGGCAAGGACCACACAATAAACCCACACGGGCTCTGGCCCCCGGCCAACACCCTACAGTGGTTGTCCTCAAATAGTTCTGTAGGGGAGTGATAGAGTTTGATGTCTAGGTAGCGGGGGCTTGGACGCTCCAGGAGAGTCTAGAGTCTCCTGCGCTTATCTCTCTTGGGGGGAGATCCGGGCTCAACGGGTATATGATGGATTTTGCCCAGTTGACTTTCAGTCCTGTGCGGCCGTGAAGTCTGAGAGTGAGGGCCCGATGGGGATCAGGTCTGCTGTGATATCTTGCATGTACAGCATCAGATCATCTGCGCGTTGGGGCACACTATGAATGGTGCTTGCCAGCGGAATACCCCAAACCTCTCCCTCCTGGAGGAGGCAAATAGTGAGGTGCTCCATAGCTATGGCAAAGAGCAGGGGAGAGAGTGGGTAACCCTGTTGCATGCCTCTCTCTATCTGAAGGGGCACTGAGGTATATTTACTCAGGCTCACCCTGGATGTGAGTTTCATGTACAATATTCTTGTGTACGCTCTAAAGACGGGACCCATCCCCGTCCGCAACAGCATCCTGAAGAGGTATGGCCAAGTCAGGGTGCCAAAAGATTTTTCCAAATCCAGGAGCAAGCAGGCAGCCCTCGGGTAATGGCCCATACCTGATCCTGTACATGGAACAGTCTGCAGATGTTTTGCGAAGTATTTCTACCTGGAACAAATCCACATTGGTCTGGGTGAATGGCGGAAGGACTTGGACTAATTCATTCGCTAGGAGCTTACCCAGGATCTTACAATCGACAGATAGCAGCATTATCAGCCGATATGTGCTGGATCCCAATCGGGATTTTAGGAATGAGACTATGAGAGACTCCCGAAATGAACCAGGGAGCTCCCCTTTCTCCAACGCTGCTTTGTACATGTCCGTTATTCTTGGCGCCAACAGTGTGGCAAACGTACCATATTCCTCCAAAGGTAAGCCATCCAGTCTGGGGGCCTTGCTCCGGGCCAGGGCCTGGATTGCTTGTTTCACATCCGATGTTGTGACTTCCGTCATAATTTATATTTTGGAATTCTTGTATATATGTGCCTCTAAGGATAACACCATGGCAACACCCAATAACCAATTACGTGAGAAGCTGGTTCACGAGGCAAGTGAAGCTGCTTGATCTATGAGCAAATCAATGGATGCGGTCCACAATCTTAATAAAAGTTCCCCCGCGGTAAGCCAAACTTCCCCCGCTAGAAGCTAATCGCTCAGAGTTCCCCATGCGGGTGAAGTAACCGTCCGGACAGGATGCCTGAATTCAGCATGTCTCGAAGAGACAGCGCAAGCGCTGCCTAGGCGGGACCTAAAAACGTCCCCTAATATGGCGGCCATTACCATCAATCAGGAACAGTGACTAGCTCTCCCAGTAAGGGTGATCTAGATTTTGTTTATGGAGTACCAATATCAAGTTTTTTGGGATTGATTTTCCTTATATATTTATCACAACATATACTTCATATATCTGTATTTGGAGTCACGTTTTGCAATTACTAATTGATCATCTTAGGTTTTAAACCTTCAATTTATTTCCCTGTCTACAACTCTACTAATATGGCCACCTCTTTTTCACTACCATTAAGCACGACACGATATTAGTCCTTCTGTCACACAATAGCTAATCTCGCTTTTAACAGCATTTTGCGTATTGTGTCAGTAACACACAGAGGTTTAAAACATGGGCATGACCTTTTCACGTAAGTACATGCTGCTCGTTTCATGAATGCTTGAATCATTAGCCCACTGTGCGCTTGTTTTACTTTTTAATTAAGTGTCACGTTTTCTGTTCACGCACAATATTCCAATTAGCTAAACGGGACTGTGCTTGTTCCCGATCAAACCGCTTTAACCTCAAATGTTTCTCGTTCCTAAAATCCACATTTACAGATTACTTTAGAGTGAGTTCACGCTATTCGTTTTCCAATTATAATCTTCACTAGTTCACTTGGATCTTTTTCTACTCTCGAACTTCTCTACTCTTGAAGCCATTACTTCATATTTCAGTTTATGCACGTTACCTTCCACCAGCACAGCACTCTTATCTAAACTTCGCTCGTGCACCTGGTCTCATTTTGTTTTCTTGAGAATATCACCTGACTTTTTCCTACTCTCGAATTTCTCTACTCTTGATGCTATTACTTTATACTTCAGTTTATGCACGTTATCTTCCACTAGCTCAGCACTTTATTTCAACTTCGCTCCTTGTCTTATTTAGGTTTAATCACCTTGGTGGTCGGCCCTATTTTACAAACACAACAACGTACTAACAATCATCAATGATACACATGACTCTCCAGATTTACTTTGGTTTCCTCGTGGTCATTATATTTTTTTACACTCGTAGATCTTATTCCCTGATGAAGGGCGGAATGCACAAAATGCATTGGGAAAGCAAACATGCCAAAGAAAAATGAATCCACGTGAAGTACACAGTTGCAATGCATTCTGGATATTGTATGCTGCTTTGTAACCAGGACTTTGCTTCATGAACACATTTAAATTTATGAAAATATAGCATTCAATACATTCGATCAATCAATGATGAATTTGGACTACTGTTGTTATTTTTTAATGGACCAGAAAGAATTCTCAATTCCTCTTTAACGATCAGATTGATGACTAGGGGGACATACCCCTAGTTAGTGGGTGCTACACATTTATTTTCCTTTACACTCTTGTCTGGAAAGTGATGCCCCAGGTGCACCTTACACATTGAATTAAGGTAATCAAATTCACTAACGCTACAGAATTGGCTGTGCATAAGCTTTAATTCTTACTGAATTCCATAAGGGGTCAGCATCAGATTGAATAATGGGCTAAGGAGGTACAACTGTATGTCCTTCTTTACCAGGCTGATGTAAAGTTGTTATCCCCTCAAAAGACCCTCCCGTACCTCTCGGTTCTCCGCTGGTGCACAATCTATGTCTTCAAGGTTTTCTAGTCCCTGGTATCTATGGATATTGGAATATTATAAAGCCAAGGACTGGTAGATGGAGGGATACTTGAAGGAATAGGCTGGTTTGGGTGTCCTATCATACCTGATTGCTAGAAATATCCTAATGGAAGTGTAGAGATCACGTTTGAGGTAATGTGGGTCGGCGAGTTCTGTTTACGACCTTCTCCACCAGTCTTGGTGATTTAAAAGACAGAACTACACAGTCTGCTGGTAGGGATTTCTTACTCCTGTCCACCCATTTGATTAGTCTGACCATTTTTAAATCAGCAAACAAGTGATCAGTCAGGCCAGATCTTACCCCCAGCCAGTTTAGAGCCTTATTCATAAGGAAAGTCCACGATTCGAAGGCTTTGGTCTATAGAGGAGGGAGATTAGATAACACAGTTACATATGGGGTGGCAGCAGGTGGAAGATCTAAAAACTCTGTTGGGTATATTAACAGGATGTCTACAGGTTTGTTAATAATAGTCAAAAGCAATGGTCTAACAGGACTTTTCTCTTTATCTCTGCAAGGGCCTTCTTGTTCACAACACATTGCACCCTGGGAATGTTGGGTGCCTAAGTGATTTAGTTCTCCTGCTGTATTAGCTACGGCTGAATTAATAGTAACTATTTCAGTCCTGGTTGATGTAGGAGAGTAGGGTCTGCTTCCTATGGTTACCCCCACTTTTTGCTGTGATTCTCTGGTTTTTCGACTTTAGTGTGGCTGTGGACCTGCTAAACAGCTCAGCTGTTCTCTCTCTAAATTGATACCATGTACTTTAGGTACATACCAGATTGGTTGCTGGGTCACCCTTGTGAGCCCCTGTATAGTGTACCATAGGTACCCAGTGCATAGGTGCACCCTAGGCCTACCAGGGGCTGCAGAATGTATTGTGCCACCCCTGCTTTGCCTTCCAAACTGACACCACATGTCTGTTCTTACAGCCTGGGTAAGGTGGTATAATCACCCCTTACTTAGATATAGTATATACATATATAGACACATATACATATATAAGTCACTCCTAAGGTAGACCTCGACAATCCTGGAGGTAGAGTGCTTGTTTTTATGTGAGAGGGTGTCCTAGCATGAGCTGAGCCCCTCTGCAGCTTTTGGAACCATCTCCTTATAGCTGTTCTATGATATAGCCATACCATATACTCTTAAGTGCATTATAATCCTTGCGGTTAATGCTAACTTTGGTTTGACTTTCTCAAAACATGTTGTGTAAGGTGTCAAACACTTTGGAATACTGCCCCCCTGCCAGTCCTTGCGGCGGGGGTAGCATTCCACCCTTTTAGAGGGAGAAGACATGTAGTTACTGGTTTACCCGGTTAAAGTTAAACAGAGCCTCAGCATCACAAAATGGATGCTGCTGCCTCAGACTCGAGTCTGCCCTCCTGCTGCTGGATGAAACTCCGGCAAGGGAGGCCTGGACAATAGGTTTCCTGTCCAGGGAGGTGCTGGCACCTCCCCAGACAGGCTCTTAGTGTATTGGGGCAGGGAGGGCTGCATTCCGTGAATGCTTTCTAGACACTGCCTGGGGCACACAAGGTGCGCCATGCATTTCCCAGTTCAAACCGGTTGCTGGGGCACTCAGCCCCAGCTCTGGCGCAAAACTAGACAAAGGGGAAGGGGTGTAACCACCCCCACCCCAGGTCCACCCGTAGGAGGGACCTTAGAGTTAGTCCAACCCTTAAACTTACTATAAGTATAGCACCCCAGTCCCTAGGACTTTAGATTACCCTGGATGAAATTCTGCAACATATATCCTGGACCTTCAACATTCCGTTTCGACTGGAAGATGGAAGAAATCTCCCTTGTGGTCAAGGAGTGACCACCCTGTTCAAACAGGCATCAACAGCATCTTTGCTGGTCTGCATTTTCAAGGCTCCCGCCCGTTCCCGAAGAATCTGCGACACAGGACATGGACATCCAGACATCTCTGATTCCGACCTTCGCCCACAGCAAAGCTGAGACCTCTGGCGGACATGAGAGACGTGGGACCGGAACTCCTAGACCTCCTGCATTTTGCTACCTGCACCGCCTTCCCGAGGTATCCCGAAGTTGTGCATTGGGATGCTTGAAGCCCCAGCCCGAGCACTTTTTGCACCGAAGCTCAGAGGGCCACACTCCACGAGTGTCCCGTGAACCCGCTTTGTGAATTTCAGCTTGATGCATCTTTGCGGTTCCTAGTCCATTGGCTAGTGAGCCCCCAAGAAGACTAACCTGTGTTTCAACTTGCTTTCATGGTTGCTCTAGGCTTGCTCCAAGTTCTCGGCAAAGAAGAAGTGCCACAGACCTTGCTGGTCTGCACCAAAGCCAATCTGTACATCCTGCGTGGGTTGCATTTGCCAAGGCTTGTTGGATCCAATCCAGATACCGACACCGTAGTCAACTAGATCCTTTGTGGGACAGCTCGAATCCAGCTCATGGTCATCAGTGATGCCTCCTGGACCTCGTGGCTGAAGAGACAAGCTTCACCTTTTCACCTGAAATCACCCGACATCTGGTGGCATCTTTCTATCGCCGCCCTGGTCACTGGCTAGTGGCCCAGACTCTGTCTCCTTTGCTTTCAGGTTCTTCACATCTCCAATCCACCCTTGGATCCACCTGGACACTTTTCCTCTGGTCGCCTGCAGCACTTCTTCGCAGCTCTCCATTGGAATCGACGACGAAACCCTACACGAAGACACGTATGCACCCGGCTTCCCTGGGTGAGGTAACACGGGTACTCCGGTGCTCCCGTGGGTATTGACTCTCCAAGTGTCCTAGTATGAAAGGGTTCCATCGCAGTTCACCTCCTTGTACCCTTTTTCTTTAAAATTGTAACTTGTTAGTTCCCCGTAGAAAGTCAATGGTAACCTGCGGCTTTGTTTAGACACTGCACGCGTCTCCCGTGGGACTCCTACATCCTAACCTTTGGTTGTCCTGAGCAGCCCCAGTGATTCCACAGGCCCCAGGCCTGCTTTCTATTTCTCACGTGGTTCTTATACCACTATTTTAGTATATGGTCTGTGAGGCCCCTTGGGGCAAAAAGTATACTGTGCAACTTATCATATGCTAATTAAGTTCCTTGTATTGTACTTTTACCTCTGACCTCATAAAGAGCCCAGAGGGGTTGTGTTTAGAATAAATACATATATATTTGGTATATACCTTGTGTGGTGTGCTTTCATTTGGTACTCAAGAGATTATAAATGGTAAAACAACTTGCTTAACTCGTCTCCAAGTCTTAGCCTGAAAGCTGCTCTCCACAGCTACCCCTAGGATAGCTTTCTATAAGGTTGACTTTATAACCTACCATCAATAAGGGTCGATTGGACTGGTGCAAGGTGCCCACTAGAACTAGTGGACATCATATACCAGGCCAACTTCTCACAGTTGACTCACTTAGCAGTCGGGTACTTAGTTGGTCCACGCACGTATTACACTTTGTTTCTAGTTCTTAAAAGCGTATATTAATTCTTCCTAAGCTATTTTTCATAAACTGCTCTAAAGAACAAACAGTTGAGCATAGTTTGCCTAGTTTTTTGTTTATTAAATCACTGAACTACTTAGGCTGTTCAGTGGTTGCCGTCGTTGGGTTATTAATGATCTTATTTTGCATTTTTGGCCTTCTGCATTGGGACATCTCCTTACTTAAAGAAATAGGGGCATATTCTCAAGGACTTATCGCTGAGTTATCAGCACTTTATCGCAGCCAAAGTTGCGATAAAGTCATCACCCTATTCACAAGCTGGTGCTAACAGCCGATATCACCAGTTTTCCTGCAATAGCAGCCGCTAAAAGCAATTCCACAGATGACACCGGCAACTAACGCTAATGATATGCAGAGTAGGCGTTCACGTGCAAAAAGACGCAACAACACCACTTCACAACATTCTCAACGACCAGCCAGATTGGCGATAAGATCACAAAACAGGCAATAAGGTGCGTTAGCGGCAGGGATTTCTCACCTGCTCTTACCTGGTGTTAAGTCGGATTACAACTGCACCATAAAAGGGAACCCAGCCCAGAGTCACACATGGAGAACAACAGATGACATGAAGCTACTGATCCTGCAGCTCGGATGCCCAAGAGGGCCACAACACCCACCACCACCCCCAGGCCTGCCCCCCGGATCCCCAGCCCTACCCCCCCCCAGAATACCTCAGAGGCAGCACAGACAAAAACAGCGGACCTTCAGAAAACGCAACAGCCTCACAGACTTAACAGCAGAGGATGTAATTGCCCGCTACAGGCTCAAAAGGACAACCATCCTCCGCATCCTGACCATCATTGCCCACAGGCTGACGGTACCAACACAGAGGACAACCAACATCCCTCTGCAGACAAAGCTGCTGGCTGTGCTGCACCTGTTGGCCTCTGGTACCTTCCAATCCACAACCGTCACAGGAGTCTCACAGCCATCCTTATCAAAGTTCATCACAACTGTCTTGGATGCCATCATCAGCTTGGTACCCCAGCACTTTCCTTTCCCCCATATTGCTCAGGAACAGCTGTAGAACAAGCAAGGCTTCTACACCATAGCTGGCTTCTCGCACGTGTTGGGGCAATTGACTGCACACATGTCCTACTTGTGCCCCCTGCCGACACTGCACACAGTTACCGTAACAGAAAGCACACGCATTCTATCAATGCGCAGGCAATAGTGGACCACCGGGGACCCTTCACCAATGTCGTCACCAACTACCCAGGCAATGTGCATGATTCCTAAATTTTCAGACAGTCCATCATCAACCAGTGCTTCCAGGATGGCACCTATGTCAATGCACTGATCATTGGTGCAACTCACAACTGTGGGAATGCACATGTTACAAAATCACATACAACATGCCAAACAACATGCCCACCTACCAGACACGAGAACACAAGTAACTGTGATAACCGTGGCCAGCCATGTAGACAAACCATCCAAGTCATGGCTTCTCAGCCATACAATAGTAGAATGTGGGGAGAGATGGGAACCAGGCATGTGCGAAAGAGGCAAGTGACCCGTAAATAAGAATGTACACAAAGCCAAGTGTTGCATGGATGTGCTGGCCAGACTGCAGTATGCAGACCAGCATGTCCATGTCGACATATACTGCTGGTGGAGTGCAATGGACAGTGGATGCAACCATGTTACCGCAGGCAGTGGGAAAGATCGCGGAAATGTAGCTTGTTACATCCCCCCTGTGAACGTGAGCAGAGTGGGCTGGCCCGGCATACGCCAGGCCAGTGTAGGGGTGTGAATAAAATGCCTGTTGCTCTGGGCATGGTGCTCTTCCGTAATGGCCAATGTGTCTGCCAGGGCTGCGCCTCTCACCTCACCATGAGGCCGACGCCGTGACTGGTGGTGCCTGCGATCCAGTGCGCCTGCTTCACCCCAGGCCGCTGGTCCCCGGACCCATCTCGGCCCCCCTGCACGCCCAGGCCTCACTGCTCATCTGCCGACACCAGCGTGTGTCGAAGAGGGCCCACCACGTGCCGGTGCAAGCTCCAAGCCCGAGGTCTTCGACCTTGGCAGCCTCCTCAGACCATCACAGCTTCCACGACACAGGCCCCCAGCACAACTTTCTCGTTGACGTACTACACCACTGCCTCCTGCCTACACTGCGGTCAAGCAGGCCACATATTTGGTACTGAGTCTTGCTTTTTCAATGGCTGAGTTTATATAATTGTACGCAAGGAGAGGACTCAGAGGAAGACGCGGTTCAGTCCAGAGGAAAAAAATTATAATTGAACACTACTAACAACTGCTCTGGTGCCACTAACTCTGTGCATTGCTAGCCAACGATATGTGGCTGTGGGCCCCTACTGACCGCTGCCTCCAGCCTACACTGCGATCTAGTAGGTCACAAATTTGGAACTGAGTCTTGATATCTTGATGGCCGAGTTCATATGTTAATGGAACTTTTGATATCATTGTACTCCTTTCGATGTGGTGCCACCAACTTGGTGCATAGCATTCCAACGACACGTGTCTGTGGTCCCTTGCTGACTACTGCCTTCGGCCTACACTGTGCTCAAGTAGGTCACACATTTGGAACTGAGTCTTGATTTATTGATGGCAGAGTTTATATCATTGTACAGGCCTCATCGCAGACTGCATCCCCTTTCAGCTCTGGTGCCTCTAACTCTGTGCCCCGAAATTCATGGACACTCTCTGGCTGAACTTTGGTGGCATCTGAGTATATGGCCTGGGGGTTGTCTTCATCATCATGTAGCTGATAATGACTTAGTGTTAAGAATGAGTCTGTAGCATTCATCTCCTCTATATTGCCTGTTTCTGCTTATTTCTGCCATCTGCATCATGCCCTGGAAGAACACCTTCCACTGTCCCCCGAAACACTGCGACATTCATCTCGGACAATGACAAGGACCCGCTCAGCTCTCGTGGCCCTACCTCAGTGCACCGCAAGTCATCGTCTAGTGGAGGTGTGCCTGTGCCGGCTGCAGTGCATACGGGGCCACTAACTCTGTGCAGTTCAAGTCATGGACCCTTGCTGCTTAAACTTTGAAATTCTGATTGTCTAATCACTGTTGTAGTTGTTGCCAGCACCAACCACTCCCTGAGGGCTGGCTTAAGCTCACCCCACACCCATCCAGCACAGGCGTCACTGGACATGTGACCCTGGCAATAAAAGGGGCCGGGTGCACGTGTCCGTAGCCAGTTCCACAAACTATCTAAATGTGTCTGTGTGGTCATTATGTATGCATGAGGGCACCGGGCCCTACCACATAACATTGTGCTGTGTACAGCGGACGCAACCATGTCCCCTTAGGCAATGGGGTAGACCTGGGACATGTAGCTGTGTCATACCCCCTGTAAGTGGAAGTGGAATGGACTGGCATACGACAGCCCAGCGTAGGGGTTTGGTTCATCAACTCAGGGCTCTGGGCATGGTAAAGGTTTGGGGTTGCCAAGGAAGTAACCAATGCGTGTGTCTCTGTTGTAGTGTCGGCACCACGCGTCCTGCAATTGACAATGTTGCAATGTAGCATGCACCCGGATTGCAGGCTTGGCCGAAGGGGTAAATGAGTGAGCGCAAGCCCGCTCGGGTCTGGGATCATACATGCCAACTGTTGTGTTTGTCGCTATTACTGCAGCATTAGCCAAAGGTCTACCCTCAATGGCATTGTGAGTTCAACCAACCATGAACTCTACATCTGTGTCCGCACTATCCTTACCACAGGCCTACACACACGTGTCCACCCACCTTCTACGCCCAACATCACAGTATCATTGTCAGGCTTGTGGACATGCACAGACAGGTATGACAATGGTGTGCCGTAGGAGTGCAAGTGATGCATCTGCGCTGCGCACAATAGTAAATAGGCTCGGGGGAGGGAGGAGCAGCAGTGAGGCTATGTAATACACATTGATGCCGCTCATTTGCTACAAGGAGTACATGTCAAACAAGTATCACTAAGTCACACATATCACACACCAATGAACCAGTGAGCCTGCCAACACATCATGCAGAACCAATTATTGACTCATGTCTCCCTGCACTGTCACAAGGATATGCACTCTGCTCTTGGATGATGACACCCCTCTGAGCCACAAACACACAGGCCCAGAAGCAGTTCAATGCGGCCCACAAACGCACCAGGTACATAGTTTAACTCACATTTGGCTTGTTGAAGTCACGTTTTAGGTGCCTGGACATCACAGGTGGAAGGCTCCCGTACAGCCCAGACATTGTGTGCACGATGATCGTTGCATGTTGTGTGTTGCACAACATATGTGTACACACCAATGCCCCATGGATACAAGTGCCAGATGCACCGGACGATGATGAGGAAGGTGAGGAGGCAGGTGGACCACACCCTACTGCAGCTGCAGGAGGAATAGCCCGTAATAACACCAGCATTGACAATTTCTTCCCATGAGCACGTCACATTGTGACAGTCCTTAGCAATCATGGGACAGTACAAAATAACCACAGGCACAGCATGTGCAAATACATTAATTGCAACACACATTCCCTGAGTGCATGTCACTTCTCTGTACAAGCACATCATGACAAGTGTAAGTGCAACATGTAGTGCTAACAAGCTCATGATTTGAAAATAGATGGTGGGTGTGTCACCACAGTACAAACAGCCATATTCATGAACCTGAATTGCGCTCGCAAACGGCCAGATTCTCAGAATCTGGCCGTTTGCGAGTGCGATTTTTGCATTTGGGATTCATCATCCCAAATGCAAAAATCGCTATTTGCGAACTCGCATATTTGCGAGGAATTGGATTTAAGGAATCTCTAATAGAGATTCCTTAAATGCAATTCATCACCCTATTAGAAATTGCGAATTCGCAATATTTGGTCGCAATTTACCACGAAATCTGACTTCGTGGTAAATTGCGATAAACGAGTAAAAAGCACTTTTGTGCATTTTTTACTTTTGCATGTTGCACACACACATGTCCTCTGGACATGTGTGTGCGCAACACCTGTTCAAATGTACATTTGAGGGGTGCTACAGGGTGTCCTTTGGACACCCCTGGCACCCTTCAAATCGCAATCTTATTTGCGATTAGCAAATTGCTAATCGCAAATAAGGAATACTCCCCATTCATTCCTATGGGCCTTTTGGCCCATAGGAATGAATAGGGAGTTTTTCCTTATTTGCGATTAGCAATTTGCTAATCGCAAATAAGGAATCAGTAGGAATCGCAATGATTTTTGCTAATCCTACATGAATCCCATTTTGCGAGTCCTTAATAGCGAATCGCTATAATTCGCTATTAGGGCCTCGCAAAACGGGAGATTGATGAATATGGCTGAAAGAGGCTGTTTAGGGTGTCACATATTCTAAATGCCATTTCTGTGTGTCAATGATAGTACAAAATCCCACTCATCAGCGTTTCACATGTGTCCCAAATCATTACATGTAGGCTGTCATTTTGTGACCTAAAATTGACAACAGGCCCCACGATTGATGAGACATTTCATTGATGTCAAACATCAATCCAGTCGGTGTTCCAGGCAGTAACTCTGAAAACACAAAGGGTATCACAGGGCCTTGGTCGGCCTTACAGGTAATTTTTGGAATGGTGGTTCTCCTGCCACGATGCGCATCGTGGCAGGAGAACCAACTGGATTAATGGATCACTTTTTCACGTTCTGAGCATGAGGTCTAGTTGGAGCTAGGCTGTACTGCACCCACTATACCTTTGGAGTGGAAATAATTTTCAATACATCTTACTTTACCAGAAGGACACACGTCCATTGAGCCCTGACGAAGTTCTCATCTTGAGAACGAAATGCTTTGGCTGACCGTAAAATCACCAATTTCGAGTGAACTAACTGATTGCAAATAAAGACTTACTTGAAATCTAAATATGGATTTCCTGGACTTCATCACTTGGCGCATGCCCAACCCCTCTACTGCTTAGGATCTGATTTACAGAGGCATCAACTGACGGCTGATGCTAGGGCTTGTTACGCAAGAACATCTGTTATAATTGAAACTAGTGTGAGGTGCAGAAACAGCAGTCTGCCACCAAAGTGTCTCTGTTAATTTCATCAAATCAATCATATGTTTGCTTGGGTATTATATCATGTGTAAGGACTGGACGAGGAAGACAGACAAGGAGCTAATGACCTGGTTACTTACTGGTGATCCTTATTATGTGAAGTTCAATCCTTCCTCGTGATAGTCCTGGTACCTTGCCTTCCTAATTTCCCATATCTGATTGATTATTGATTTTTTCCATATGTATTTTCCTATTTGACTTGAATATTACAGGAAATTCAGCCCATGACGTTTCTTCTTGAATTGACATCTGGGTAATGGCCAATTTGGTAGAAGTTATTTTAAGTGGACTAGGTAAGCAATGTCTATAGGACCAAGAGAAGTGGTAGGTAATTGGGCCAGCTGCCTCAATCACAAAATCTGCTGAGCCCAAATATGGGTCCCCTTTGGTGTACCTGCACAAAGCACCCTTAGGCAGGGTCATTGGTCTTCCTGAAAAACAATACTTCAGATGTTTGGGTGTCAGAAACCGTGGCTGTAGGCCAAGATCATAAAAATCATAAAGACTAATTGATAGCACATTGAGAAATTGCTAAATATAACCAGAAAACAAAGAAAGCAGTTCAAATTCATGGAAGCCATTCATGAGAACTGGCATATATTTTTATTCTTATTTGAGCACTCAACGCGCAGTTGCAGAGTCCAATTATCATAAGGCAGCTGACATATCTTTCATGTCAGCTCTAGGCCACACATCCTGTAGTTCATTCTGATATCACTGTTAATCCAAAACTAGATGGAGCAGCATTTTGTCCTGTTACTGCCAAACATACACTGCTACCTAAAGGCACAATTATTAAAGTTGATGTTACAGATCAAAGAAAAGGAGTCCATGCAAGGCCTTCCTTCCCTGAGTCGTAAACTATTTAATGTGTACATGAGCCCACTGGCTGAGATAGTCCGTCCATTTGGTATAAAAATAGTTACATACCCTGATGACACACAACTCGTTGCGGTACAAAACCACACGGACAATTCATCCTCCGGTTTGGGACCCTGTCTTGAGAAGGTGGCTAGGTAGATGGAACTTTCCTGCCTGAAACTAAACAGAGAAAAGACAGAACTGATGCTCCTAGGAAACTCTCCCATCTTTGACGCAGGGCTATTGTGGCCTAAGTGCCTTGGCCCTGCTCCCACACAAATAAAATCTGAATAAAAATGTGGGCATGTGGCTGGATCGTTCCTTGAATTTTGAACATCAGGCGACAAAATAATCGGTCACCTATTATGGCATTCTCAGGATGCTTCACAAAATCCTCCCTCTTCTTCCCTTCTCTGCTAGAAGGTTGATGGTCCAGGCCCTCATTCTCTCTAGGCTTGAGTATGGGAATGCATATCTAGGTACTCCCCAGGCTACCACCGCAAAGCTACAGATTGTTCAGAACTGTGCCGCTCATTTGCTCCTGCAGACCCCCCCACCGGCAATCCGCCAAGCCAGCACTGAGGGCGCTCCATTGGCTGCCTGTATTGGAGAGAATCACATTTAAAGCCTTATGTATCACTCACAAGTCCTTTTGAGGGAAAGGACCGACAATTATCTAAACTATTGTCTCTCCTCATTGCCCTAACAGAAGTGTTCGCTCGACCAACCTCCTTCTTTCATCAGTTACAAAAATTAAAAAAGCAAGAAGTTGCGGGCGCTCTTTGTCTTATAACGCTGCCATGCATTAGGACACCCTCCCTTTCCATCTACGTCGGGAGTCCAATCTCCTTTCCTTCCGGAAACTCCTTGAAACTTGGCTGTTCCGAAATTCTGCATAATCATTTTGTCTGCTCCGTCCGTGTCGTGCTCCCTTCAAATTGTCGCAGGAGTGCCACGGAGCTCGATGCCTAGCCCTCAGTCTCGCCCCATATTACCTCCCTGTGTCAGGTAGAACAACTAACACATAGGTAGTGACCTGGGGGAAAACAGGGGAACACAACAAGGAAAGAAGGGGAAGACACTGCAGCCAGCAATCTTCTAACAGGACAGGTTACTTCACCAGAACTGTAGCTATAAAACAAAGCAGATGGTTAATATAGTTCTGTTCCCACTTCCTGAATGTGAGCACTATGAACTCGCTATGTGTATAGGTATACCTATAGAATGTTGTGTCTTTAGCTTGGTTCCCCGTATTAAAGAAAAGTCTTGGTTTTGGTATATATGTAGATTTTCCTAAAAACAAGATAACAGGTAATTAGGTACTGACACAAGGTATCTAGTATGTAACTAATATAGGGTTGTATAAACACAGTACCTCTTGACATCAGAGGATACAATAGTACAGGCTCCAACTAATTCAACTCCCTTGTAAAAGGACACAAGGAATGAAATAATACAGTCCCAATACAACCAGGACAAAGACTGGTAACACAAGCCCAAATCTCTAGAGGAATAACACAAGATGCGCTATTTCCTAAAATGTAAACCAAAATAATGTTTTCTTACTCCAACTAAACTTGCGTAAGATAAGGTCAAAAAAGCACTCACAACACCAGGAGTGCAACAAACTCCGTGAAGAGCACAAATGCTCTAAACCAAAGCGTGATAATAAACTTATCCAAGAAAAGCAAACGAACACCTTTAAATCAGGAAATTCCAATAACTCACTGATAACGCCGCACACGCCGATGGTGGAGCAACGCCAACCGCTAACTCCTCGGATGGCTTCCCCCCAGTGACCCGGAACGAACCAGAAACACTAGCTAATCGCGAAGCGCTTCCGTGGAGGAAAGGCGGACCTAAATGCCTCGGGAACTACCCTACACATGCGCAATGCGCACCCTGTCGTATGGGGAGTTTCCTCCAACCACCTCTGTTTTGCCAACCATGTCGCTAGTTACGAGCGCGGCGCCTTCTCCCTGAATACAGGCATGACAGTCCGCTGCTGTTGTTAGTGCTGGGATGCCTTAGGGTAGCTTACGCGATTTATAGGTTTTTTTTTTCATTCATTTTCATTCATCCATTCATTCCTCGTGTACAAGAAAGATGTGGGCAAAAAGAGGATATCTTGAATAAGCCAGGCCCAAATAAAAGCATTATAAAGGAAAAATTGAAAATGGTCACTTTGTAGTTAGTCATTTCCTGCATCATAGAGGGAAACTGCACGGTTACTTTTGACCTTAAAAGTGGCATTATTCATATTCCAGCCTCTCAAAGTCACATCCATTGTCTTTAGTTCATGGACGTCTCTGTCCACTATCATTTGGAGGTGCTTCTTTTCAATTTGAAGTCTGTACCAACAGTTTTCCCAAATGTGTGCAGTTGCCAATTTGAGACGTCAGGCCCAGACGGGCCGCAGACAACTGCTGATGGATACCACTGGCTTCGGGTCTCCAGGGCCGGCCTTAGGCATGTGCAAGCTGTGCACCTGCACAGGGCCACCAAATCCCAGGGGCCACCACATCAATATATATCCTTAATATAATAATCCTCTGAGGATGGATACATATTTGTGTGGGGGCCCCTGGCAGGGATTTGGTGGCCTCTGGCTCTATACAACTTCCAAACACCATGACCCCCCTCTTCACTGGCCTCCGCGCTCTGCCCCACCCAGACCCCCTCTTCCGGGGGGCCCCCTACCTACGCTCCCTGCCCAGGGCCACCATGAACCTAGAGCCGCCCGACATGGAAGAAATCCTTGTTGATTCCACAGAAACGAGAGCAGTCTGTGAGGGCCATTCTGCAGAGACGTTTTAAGGCATGGGCAAAGTGGGCTCTGGCCCAGGGCCCTAGCCATTCAGGGGGCGCCCTGCTAGAGCCAGCTCTGTTCTGCAGAGCGTCCTGCCCTGATGACCTTGACCTAATCCTTAAACAGATTGTTTTGAGTTCTGTTTCACTTTCATTTACGTTTTTTTAACAACTGTTTTTATTACGTTTTTTCTTCATATTAAACACATACCAGGCACACATTGGTTCGGTAAGTTGCGACACGCCACGATAAGTAAAAAAAAAAGGAAGAACATTTCTGATATTCGTGTCATTTACATCTTTCTGGGTCCAATGAATCCTTTAAAGTTTCACAGCAAATTATACCAATCATATGACATCTTTTATATCTTACCTGTCATCAGCCACATTGTCTTGGGGATATGTCTGTGGTGTCAGTGGTGATGTTCCTAATACCTCTTACGCTGTGCAACTGCGCTGTGCCTGCGTTTGTCATGATGTGCTTGGTAACTGCAGAGGAGGAATGTTAACAAAACTGTGGCAAACTAATACTTAACAGGTTAGAGATGCAACTGTGAGGCTGGCGCTTAGGTACCCTCGGAGCATATATCTTGGCAATAATGCCTGTCATTTGTGCCCTGGCACTGGCTGCTAGCTTGGCATAGGGCATGTTCATGGTTTCACTTATTCGGTGAGTTGGAATTCTTTACTTCACTCCTTTCTGCTTCTCCTCCCCATGTGCTCTCCTCTATGGTATGCACTCTTGAGGTGTATCATCTACAGGAGTCTGAGAGGGCCTGGCATTCCCTTGTGTGTGGGTCAGTGCAGTTAGGACTACGTCTCAACTTGCAGCAAGGGGAATCTTGTGGATCCGAAGCGTGCTTTGGCCCAGTTTAGCATGGAACGTCTCCACATAATTATGAGTGGCAGGTCAGGGTCCTTCCATCTTTTTGTGATTAGCGTTTTTGCTACTGCCAACTGCAGATCTGAAAATGAAGACGTAGTTTTATTGTTGCGGCTTCTATGATATCAATCCAGAAGATATATGTACCATTCAAATGGGAGTGTGAGACCTGTGCAGTGCGCCAGCGCTTCAGCTAGTGCCGACCAATATTCTGTTGATGTGGGGCACTCCCATAGCATGTGTAGCAAGTCCACATCTAAATGCATACATCTGGGGCATTTGGTGTCTTGGCATCTAAAGTATTGATTGATCTTCGCTGGTGTGAGGTACGCTCAATGGGTGATATAGAATTGTATTAGTCACAGGCGCACATTCCTTGGAACCTGAGTGGAGCTTGCCAATACAGAGGCCCATTCTGTGTCTGTGAGCTGGTGTCCTATGTTTGCCTCCCAGTTCAGGCAGAGGGCCGATAGGTTTGCTGCTGAGTGATGCTTGAGGGATGCCGCAAGCCATTTGACAAGGTGCCCACCATGACCCTTAATGTGTAGGTATTGTATGGTGAGGTGTGTCTCTGGTTCGGTAGTCATGTTTTCCCGTTTAGCTGTTATCGACACTAGTAGGGAGCGATGCAGTAAAAATTGGCTGGGAGGTAATTTGTCTTCCTCCATTAGCATTGTATATGTGACTAGTGTGTCCTCTCGATATAGATTCCCCATGTCCTGAATTCCGGCAGTGTGCCAGCTTCTGAGTTCGGCTGCTGTGGTTACTGTTTGACCTCTGGGTGTTCCCTCCAGAGGTAGGGCTGTAGCGTATGGCGTGGTTTTGCGGGTGATATACAGTGCTCTACGGAAGCTCTTGTAGGCCACATTCAGCAGTAGTGAGTCTGGTGGCTTAGCTTTTGAACATGGGTGGAATATTAACACAAGCTCCGCAATCTGTAGGTGGGGGTTTGTGGTTGCTGTGTCTCCACTGTGGCGGTCGGCAAACCATCTGGCAGCCCATTGTATTTGGGCTGCTAAGTAATACTGTTCCAAGTGTGGTACTGTCAGGCGACCCTGGTCCACCAGTATGTAGAGTTTGCTGATCACCACCCTGTGTCTAGATTATCCCCATATGAAATCTCCTACTAAATTTTAGAGGGGCCAGAAGAAGGATGAAGGGATGTAGCGTGGCCGATTTGTGAAATAATATAAAAACCTGGGCAGTATTACCATCTTTACTATGGCCACTTTCCATGTCACTGATAGTGGGAGCTTGTCCCAAAATGCCACCTGGGAGAGGACTGCGGTCAGCGCTCAGCTCAGGTTCTCATCTTCCAAGTCTTTGAGGTTTCTGTATATGTGGATGCACAGGTAGCGGAATATGTATGCACACCAACGGACACGTGTTCCGTCGAGCGCATACTCTGAGTCACCGCATTATTCACTGTAGGGATATAGACAGGATTTAGTGACATTTACTTGTAGTCCTGATATAGAAGCAACGTTTTCCAATATGATTTATAATCTCTATGGGATGCAGTGGATATCTCTAATGTATAGCAGAAGATCATCCGCTTACAAAGATATTGTGTGAGTGTCATCCGGTAATCTTCATGCGTATTGCTTCCGCTAGTGGCTCAAACGCCAGTGCGACGAGCAATGGACACAGAGGACATCCCTGCCTAGTCCCTCTGCGCACTTCCACGAGGCCAGATATGTAGGGGCCTGTTTTAACCCTCGCAGTAGGGGCACTATACAGTAGCTTCACCATATTGAGAAAAGACTCCCCCAGATGATATTTGTCTAGTGCGGAAAATAGGAATACCCACTCCAGGGAGTTGAATGCCTTCTCCAGGTCTAATATGAGGTAGCCTGCTCTCAGCCATTGGGTTTGCGATTATGTGGCAATCCTAAAGAAGCGCTGAAGGTTTAAGGAGGTGCTTCTCGAGGGTACGAACCCGTTTTGGTGATGGTGACCAAGGGAAGGGGACCACCTGCGCCAGTCTATCACCCATGATGTGTAAGTCTATTACAGGCATTTTGCTGAGAAACATTATGTGTTTAAGTTTCATGCAGCGTTCATATAAAAGTGTCTTTTAGATCAAAACAGGACCTCACATATGAGAAATGGCAGGATGCCACAGTGATTATTTCTGGTAATATTAGAGAGCTGCTGCTGTGTTACAATATTGAAAACACACATCACTATCACTAAATATTAGGTGTAAACACATTTAGAATTTGGACGAGTGTGCCTGTGCACTTTCAGTGACTTGGCCAAAGAGGGCATGAAAGAGCTGAAAAAGGCTCGTGAATTCAAAATTGTCCCAAACAGGGGCCCCCAAACCACTTTTGGCCCAGGACCCCAAAAATCCTTAAGATGTCACTGCCGTTCTGGACTCGGAGCAAATAAAACCGTTTCTTTCTCTGGAGAGATGCAAAACGGAAGCGTGTTTGCCATAGTTGATGGCTTCAGTAAAGCAAGTTGTTTCTCTCCTGGGTCTCACGTCCAGGTCCTGACCCCACGCATTCATTCCCAAATGAGAATTCTTCAATAATGTTACCAGCTTGAGTATACCCAGGTCTGGACCAGCTGTCTCGGGAGAACAATTTCATCCAAACTGCAGCCTCTTGTTTGATTGAATAATGGACAGTCTGAATCATAACTGCCTCCTGGAACTTCCTGCTCACCAAGAAATAATGGTGATAAATAAACCCCTAAGTGGTTAAGGAGGGTAGCTCTCCAATCTGTCGACACAAGGGTGCAGGTCTGTTCGAGAATAACTCCACCACACAAGTGTGCTGGGGTGCTTGCCAAGAGGATTAGCACTCTAGGGGCCCCTCTAAAAATGGTATAATACTGTTCAAGTAGAAACACTACACCCATAAACTCCAGTACCGTGTGGTAACACCTCACCCGTACCATGTAATTAATGTTTATCACCATGGATTGGGGAATAACCGTGCAGCCTCAGTTTTTTTCTGGTGAAATACAGCATGAAATTCTCTTTTTGTGGAAATGAATGCTCAAACTTAACACTTGCTATGAGCAAGGGGTAATTGGTAGTGGGAGGGCAGGTGCAGAGCAGGGGTTGCTGGAAGGGACATGGGGAGTTTGCAATAAGGCAAAGGAGAAAGTGAGCTAGCAGGTGGATCGTTGCATGCTGCCCCTATGCTAAAGAAGGAAGTCAGTGGGAGCCAGGGCTCGAGAACCGGTTGCTCTTCTAGCCCAACCCTCATGTGAGTTTACCACCTAGACGTTCCAGATGGTAAAATTAGACCTGGCATTCCCACACCTGGATAATCTGGGTAAGGGAACACCCGGCTAGTTGTGATTGGGTGTAGTGGTATGCCACACAGAGATATAGCTCTATTTCGCGCAAGCTTAAACCAGGCTCATTTGAGTTCAAGTTCAAGTTCAAGTTCAGAATTTGTATAGCGCACTACTCACCCAGAGGGTCTCAAGGCGCTTGGGGGAGGGATTGTGCATTACTTATCAAATAGCCAGGTTTTTAGTTGCTTTCTGAAGGAGAGGTGGTTCTGTGTAAGGCGGAGGTGGGAGGGGAGAGAATTCCAGGTTTTGGCCGCTAAGTAGGAGAAGGATCTTCCTCCCATGGTGGACCTATGGATGCGCGGGATTGCGGCGAGGGCTAGATTGGATGATCGTAGTTGGCGGGAGGGTGTGTAGAAGGACAGTCGTGTGATGAGGCATTCGGGTCCTATGTCGTAGAGGGCCTTGTGTGCGTGGGTGAGGAGGTGGAATGTTATTCTCTTGTTAACAGGAAGCCAGTGGAGGTCTTTCAGGTGACCGGAAATGTGAGCTTGACGGGGGATGTCCAATATGAGTCTGGCTGAGGCGTTTTGGATGCGTTGGAGTTTATTCTGTAGTTTGGCTGTGGTGCCGGCGTAGAGGGTATTTCCATAATCCAGTCGGCTAGTGACCAGAGCGTGGGTGATTGTTTTTCTTGTTTCGGTGGGGATCCAACGGAAGATTTTTTTGAGCATGCGAAGGATGTTGAAGCATGAAGATGAGATAGCGTTGACTTGTCTGGTCATCGAGAGGGAGGAGTCTAGGATGAAGCCCAGGTTACGTGCGTGGTCTGTAGGTATTGGTGCTGTACCCAGGGCTGGTGGCCACCATGAGTCGTCCCAAGCAGAGGGGGATGAACCTAAGATGAGGACTTCCGTTTTGTCCGAGTTTAGTTTTAGGCGGCTGTTCTTCATCCATTCGGCTACTTCTTTCATTCCTTCGTGTAGATTGGTTTTAGCGGTGTTTGGGTTTTTGGTGAGGGAGAGGATCAGTTGGGTGTCGTCTGCATAGGAGATGATGTTGAGGTTGTGTTGTCGTGTGATGGATGCGAGGGGGCTCATGTAAACGTTGAAGAGGGTGGGACTAAGTGATGATCCTTGTGGTACGCCGCAGATGACTTCGGTGGCCTCTGATTTGAATGGGGGGAGGCGGACTCTCTGGGTTCTTCCGGAGAGGAACGAGATGATCTAGTCCAGAGCTTTTCCTTGTATGCCGACGTTGTTGAGGCGTTGTATGAGGGTGCTATGACAGACTGTGTCGAAGGCGGCCGAGAGGTCAAGTAGGATGAGGGCGACAGTTTCTCAGTTGTCCAGTAGTGCTCGGATGTCGTCTGTAGCAGCGATGAGGGCTGTTTCGGTGCTGTGTTTGGCTCGGAAGCCGGACTGTGAGGGGTCGAGAGAATTGTTGGCTTCGAGGAAGCCGGCGAGCTGGCTATTGACGGCTTTCTCTATGACTTTGGCAGGGAATGGGAGGAGTGAGATGGGGCGGTAGTTCTTAAGTTCAGAGGGGTCTGCTGTGGGTTTCTTTAGGAGGGGGCTGAGTTCGGCATGTTTCCAGCTTTCTGGGAAGGTAGCGGAGTTGAAGGAACAGTTGAGGACATCGCGGGTGCGATGATGGAGTCTGCTTTGTTGAAGATGTGGTGGGGGCATGGGTCGGTTGGTGATCCTGAGTGGATGGAGTTCATCAGGGGGATGGTGTCTACAGTAGTGATTGGGTTCCAGTCGCAAAGGATGTTAGAGGGCGGTTTTGGTTCGGGGGTGGTTGAAGTTGACTGGTCTTCTGACTGGTTTTCAAAGCTGTTATGTATGTCGGCGATTTTATTGTGGAAGAAAGAGGATAAAGAGTCGCGGAGGTCTTGTGAGGGAGTGATGTCGTTGGTGCCGGCAGTGGGGTTGGTAAATTCTTTGAAGATGTTGAAAAGTTCCTTGCTGTTGTGGGCATTGTTGTCGAGTCGGTCCTTGAATGCTGATTTCTTGGTGGATCGGATCAATTGGTGGTGTTTGCGGGTGGCGTCCTTGAAGGAGGTCAGGTTGTCGGTGGTAGGGTTTTTTCTTCAGGTTTTCTCGAGAGTACGACATGACTTCTTGGATTTCTTAAGGTCGTCGTTGAACCAGGGGGCCTTTTTGCTGCCTTGTTTGATCTGGTGGTTTTTCAAGGGTGCTAATTCGTTAGCGCTGTGGGTGATCCATTGTGTGAGTTTGGTTGCAGCTTGGTTAGGGTCCGATGACATGGCAGGAGGGTTTTTGTTAAGCGAGGTGAAGAGTTGATCGGTAGTGATTTTGTTCCAGTTTCTTCGAGGGATAGGTTGTGGGGGGTTGTGGGTCGGTGTTTTTTTGTAACTGAAGTGAACGCAGCTGTGGTCCGTCCAATGGAGAGCTGTGGTATGATCGAAGGAGATGTGTTTGCTGGAGGTGAAGATAGGGTCGAGCGTATGTGTCAACAAGATGTTTCAGTCCGAGGTTGGCCAGGTTGTCCAGAATGGTGGTGGTGTTGCTGTCGTTTTTCTTTTCCAGGTGGAAGTTGAGGTCTCCCAGTAGAATGTAGTCCTCGGAGGGGAGGGCGTGTGGGCTGATGAAGTCAGTGATGTCTTCGTTGAACTGTGTGCGGGTTCCTGGTGGTCTGTAGATGAGGGTGCCTCTAAGTGTGGTCTTGGGGTCGGTGTGGATCTGGAAGTGAAGGTGTTCGGCGGTAGCGAGGTTATCGTCGGAACTGGTCGTGATGCGGATGGTGTTCTTATGGACGATGGCGATGCCTCCTCCTGTTTGGTTGGTGCGATCTTTTCGGATGATCTTGTAGGCGTCCGGGATGGTTATGGCGATGTCGGGCGCTAATGAGGCGTTCATCCAGGTTTCTGTGAGGAAGGCGACGTCCGGCGATGCAGTGTCGAGTAGGTCCCAGATTTCAGTGGCGTGTCTATGGACCGAGCGGGTGTTCAGCAGGATGCAGTTCAGGAGGTTAGAGTTGGAGCTGTGTTTGGAGTTAATGGGTTTGGTGAGGGTCTTGTTACAGGCGAATTTGCAGGAATGGCAGGTGAAGGGTCCATGGGTGTGTCCTGGGGCAGCTTCGCAGCATTGTGCTGTTTAACAAGAAAGCCAGATGCTACTCATTTTTAGCTTGAGCCCACCAGACAGCAGCAACCTTCTGGTTGCAAAAGACATTTTGTGGGTTCACCAAGGACATACAGGGGCTTGTAGCCCTCAATTGGTTACCATTGTTTGGCTTCATTCTCAGTCTCATTTGCTTGCTTCTTATTCGTTGCCTCTTCTTGTGTTTGTCCCGCCCCTGGAGCATGGACGCATTACTATGTCCTTCCAAACTTGCTTTTTCGTGGGCTGTTTTTTTTCTTTTTGTTTAAATGCTTTACAAGATTTCATTTGTTTTCCCATTGTCTCCCTTGTGTGCTTCTTTCATGCTATGCTATACACCATGTTCCTCTCTTTCTCGTCCAAGTGCGTCTCCCCCACTTCCTGTATACAGGTGCGTCTCCCCCACTCCCTGTGCAGAGAATGATTGATTGACAAAGCAAGAGGCACCAATATGACCATGCAGAGATTCACATTCCACAGGCAGAACCGGAATGGGGAATCAAAGCAGCCTAAGGCTTACGCTTCGGCATCACGCAATGTCTTGCCCAATTCATGCCATTCGCACCTGTGCTGGCTGCACACTTAGCTCCATTTTAACATCAAGGTGCAGACCTTCCAGTCAGTAGATGGCAGGCATGAGTAACACCAGGAGATTGAGGCAGATAGGGATCCAGAGAACCCAGGCTGTGCTCTAGGAAGGCGGTGGAGTGTGCTTAATTTGTGAAAAATATAAGTGCCATGGCCCTTGTCAGGAGGTCATTGCAGCTTGCACCACTCATTGCCCTGCCAGTGCTGCCAATAACATTACCATATTTTCTAGAGACAAGGGAACCCAAGTAATCTGGAAGGGGCCTGAGGTGCAAATAGTTATAAAGGAACAATGGTCCCTCACAACATAAGTCATAGACAGTAATGAACACAGAGATACAATGATATCAATGTTATAGAAATCCCAATGGGAATTGTAATTGTATATACATCAATAATAGAGAAACCATGAGAAGTGGGATAGTATTCAATGAGAAAAGGAATTTCCAAACTCAGGCATAACAACGTGTGGCTGAAATACAATCAATAATTTGGCCACAAATATATAAATTGCACCACTGCAAAATTTTTACAGTAAATAGATAAACAAGTCAGTGTCAAGGTACTGAGGTCAACGACATTTCGACCCCTAACATAATAATGGGATCATCATAAGGACACAAGTAATGGCTGAGAATAATGTCACAGTGGGCAAAGTGTTGCCAAGTGATGACTGTACCGTTAAGAATGAGTCATGTGTATGTGTATCGATGTATATATCTCGCATTTGCGATTAAGCAGCACATAGTTTTGGTGGGACGATCATGATTACCACCTGTGGGTCCCTGCGGGGTTTGTTAGTATTGTTATGGTGTATAATATGAGGCACACAGAGGGACCCCAGAACAGTAACAATATGAAATTGTAAAACTGTGTATATCCGAAAGCAGGTATTCTGTACGCTCAGGGTTAATAGCATGGTAAACGATTTAGACATTTCCACATGCCCTGTTTTGGTGATTGAGTTATAAAAGTTTACCCGATTCATTTTGACCTGCTTGAGAGTGCATTTGATACCACAAGCAGTACTGCTGTTTCACAAAAAGAATGCGACTAATGTAATTGGGGGAGACGTGGGCCATTTGCCTTTTTGTGTATAACTAGATTTTATGTCATCAGTGCGTGACTACGAAGGTGACGCCCCCAGAGTCTGCCATGAAGCCTGTGGTTTAACAAGACCCAGTAAGTGTGAGAAAAATTCAGTTTGCATGCATTGTTGCAAGACACATTTGAAGGGATGAAAAAAGATCCACTATGGAGGAGGTGTTTGTATATATGGCCCTCCTAACCTAACAATGAATAAGAAATAAATGAAAGAAATCTTGGTACTACTAAAAAAATTGTTACAAGTTGGTATGACTGTAGATGGTTTTTTGACACAAGCAAGATTGCAATATTTCATTATTATGTCAATGTGAGTAAGGTTACATATGAGTGGGGTGTCGAGGAGATTTGATCTTTTTTAACTATTATTGATGACAACCCTTGTGTTTGCCCAATGGTCTGGTCATTTTTACCTGATCATTATTCATTTTTAAGTAGCAAATCATCATTAACTAACATTGTCCCGCCTCTAACTCTTGTTGTGTTGTGCAAATAGTTCAAGGGACTGGTAGGGTTTTAGCTTTTACCCTTACTGCATGGTGTGATTATATATTACCCTGAAGACGACCCAAGATCTGTATAGGCTACCCAAGGGGTTGAAACATGTTGGTAATTGCAGTATCCTTTAAGATCTAGTGATTCATTGTTTTTCACACCATGCCTGTTTTGTATGATTTTAACCATACCAGAGGAACTCAGTAATAAAGCAGGGTTTTCGAGTATACCCCTAGGAATTTTTAATGTTCTTTTCTTGCCAAATTAACAGGACCCAATGTTCTGTCCTAACAACAGATTCCTAACTCCCAGGGCTCAGAAGAGCTTTCCTCGATTGGTGCCCCCTGGATTGGTATTGTACCTATTCCAGTGTGAGTGGCCGTCAAATGATGAAGCATGCCTTGATAAGTTAAGGGTGAAATGACCTCTTAAAAATCCTTTGATGATCTTTGACCTTAATAAGTCTGAACTGCGAGAGTGTAGCTGTGACTTCATCACCCTCAAGTAGTTGAATGTGTTGTATAAGGAATCCAACCAGGGATCAATCTAGATGAAGGTGGAGAATGTATACCCTACATCAAGCCAATACAGGCAATCAGTAAGAGTGTAAAAGTAACAGGCGCTGGAGAATGAGACTGGAGCAAGAGCTGACTTCAAGGAGAACACGGAGTGTGTCCGCAATGCATGTTCAATCAGGAATGGAATCATGCGTGACAGAGATCAGCGCATAAATTATACCGTATCGCCGGTGACATTACCAACACAACTACTGACCGTCACACTCCTGCAAGTGAGACAATTCCGTCTTTAAATATACATTATCCATGACGAATACCTGCAGCTCAAACTATTCTTATAGTATTGGGTGGCAGTTATTAGTCATTGTAATTTATATTGAATTATTAATGAACTGTTGTGCTCATCACAAAAATTGACAAACAGCCCCACCAGGTGGTAGGCTTTCATAAGTGTTGATGTTGAGAATTAGCTGGCGGTGCTGAGCACGGAAACCATCATCCCAAATTAAGAATTGTCTGTAAAGCCATACATCCTGTCACCAACTGTCTGCTATCCAGCCTGCCTGCTAAAGCCAGCCGTCTCTCTCAGGCATTCCAATGCACTGCTCCGGCCGCTGAAAAAAGAGAAAATATACACAAACACACAAATATACACAAACACACACACACACAAACACCTGGTTACCATAGGAACATTGCAACATTCTATTCCCAATAACTTTGGCGCCGATTGACGAATATTTGCGAAATATTCAAAACTTATGGCTCGCTTCGGTCCGCTTCGGTCCACTCCCATTTTGAAAGTTTCAGGGTGATTTGGCAAGCGGGGGCCGAGAAAAAAGGAGGGTCCCAAAACCTGTGTTTTCTCCATGCAATTTTCCATAGAAAACTTTAGACACGGCTACAGCCCGAACTGCTGAACAGAATTACACCAAATTTACAAAAAAGGTAGCCCTTGTTTCAGAAAGAGCCCTTTTTGTTCAATGGTGTAAATCCAATCAGTAGTTTTTTAAATATTAATGGAAAAATATTGGCGGGATGACAGCTGTGGACATATCCCTTTCCACCCACTTGGGAGAGACATTTTCGCTACTTAAGGACTTGGGAACCAACTGTGATTTGCAACTGCAGTCCGGCATGTACTTCAAAGACCAAAATCCCTTGCCAGAGCCCATGAGGGCGGGACTTCTATTCTCCAATAAAATCGGGTGCACGACATTACCTTGTTTCCTGTCATTCTGTAGTGCAGGCAGTGATCAAGGGCGGGATGACGCCCGAAACGGGTTTGGCAAACCAGCTGAATGTGGTGTGACAGGCTTGCATTCAACCACCGACAGCATTTGTGCGGAAACCTCCTCTGGTGTGGCCTCTCCACATTGGGCAACCTTTCGTTTGAAATATTTAACGGCCTGCCAGGTCGCGGGGAGGCCCCACTGCTTTCTCATGGCAGATCTATGCTGCTCATCTATTGTGAGCTGTGATTGGAACGAGAGGGGCCTGAGCTGCTGGTACATATTGGCGGGATGACAGCTCTGGACATATCCCTTTCCACCCACTTGGGAGAGACATTTTCGCTACTTAAGGACTTGGGCACCCACTGTGATTTGCACCTGCAGTCCGGCATGTACTTCAAAGACCACAATCCCTTGCCAGAGCCCATGAGGGCAGGACTTCTATTCTCCAATAAATCAGGTGCACAACATTACCTTGTTTCCTGTCCTTCTGTAGTGCAGCCAGTGATCAACGGCGGGATGACGCCCGAAACGCGTTTGGCAAGCCAGCTGAATGGGGTGCGACAGGCTTGCATTCAACCACCGGCAGCATTTGTGCGGAAACCTCCTCGGGTGGGGCCTCTCCACATTGGGAAACCTTTCGTTTGAAATATTTAGCGGCCTGCCAGGTCGCAGGGAGGCCCCGCTGCTTTCCATTGGCAGATCTACGCGGCTCATCCATCGTGAGCTGCGATTGGACCGAGGGGGCCTGAGCTGCTGGTACATATTGGCGGGATGACAGCTGTGTACATATCCCTTTCCACCCACTTGGGAGAGATATTTTCGCTACTTAAGGACTTGGGCACCCACTGTGATTTGCACCTGCAGTCCGGCATGTACTTCAAGGACCACAATCCCTTGCCAGAGCCCATGAGGGCGGGACTTCTATGCTCCAATAAAATCAGGTGCACGACATTACCTTGTTTCCTGTCCTTCTGTAGTGCAGCCTGTGATCAAGGGCGGGATGACGCCCAAAACGCGTTTGGCAAGCCAGCGGAATGGGGTGTGACAGGCTTGCATTCAACCACCGTCAGCATTTGTGCAGAAACCTCCTCGGGTGTGGCCTCTCCACATTGGGCAACCTTTCGTTTGAAATATATATATATAAATATATATCGACCAAAGTCACCTCGCTAAGAAACAACAGGGCACAACAACGGCCTTTACTCAGGTAGGTTTATTGAATCCTTGGCATGACACGTTTCAGCTACTGCCTTACTCAGATGCCAAACAAATTTTACTGGCGCTTTACTCCAGCTCCCAATTTGAATGCTGTGTGCATCTCTCCGATTGGAGGAACCAGATGGTCCGTGGAAACTACAAGTCCCAGCATCCACTTGCATCGGATGCTGAAATTAGCTACCAGTCACCGCAGTCTGTTTTTCTGAGACCCCGTAGTCCCACCTTTGCCCGACCAACGTCTTCTGCAACCTCCGGGTTTAGGAGGCGCAGTGTCAATGCAGAGCGGCTCACCATGAAGTCATGGCCCGATTCCGGCCAAACTGCTGTCCTCTCGTGGCCACAGTGAATCCAGATCATTCGATCCCTCGAAACAACCACGCTGTGCCACTAGGATCTGGACTCATCAGGACGGGTTCCCTTAACGTGCAGTGGCCCCACGTAAACATCCACCAAAGTCGCCTCGCTAAGAAACAACAGGGAAAAACAACGGCCTTTACTCAGGTAGGTTTATTGAATCCTTGGCAGGACGCGTTTCAGCTACTGCCTTTCTCAGATGCCAAACAAATTTTACTGGCGCTTTACTGCAGCTCCCAATTTGAATGCTGTGTGCATCTCTCCGATTGGAGGAACCATATATATATATATGTACATATATATACATTACCTACTGGCGGTCGCCAGTAGGTAGTTATAGTTAGGATTTTTTTCAATGTTAAATCTCAAAATTCTATTTGGGATAACTTTGGCACCGGTTGACGAATCTGCCTGAAAATTTCCTCAAAATGGCCTCGTCAAGTTCCGGTCCTTTCCTGAAAGTTTGGGGGGGATTCGTCAAGCGGGGGCAGAGATAAAAGGGGGGTCCCCATGTTAATTTCCATAGGGCGGTCGATTTCACTTTTAGCTCGAACGGCTGAATGGATTTACACCAAACTTGGCAAAATTGTAGGGACTAGTAGCCCGATGTGCCTTTGCTATGTCTCAAGATATGTGCTCCAGTGGATTTTGAGTAATTTAGGTTCAAAAAAATATATATATCTATAGGCGCGCTCCGGTGAGCGCACCGGGGAGCGCACCAGGCGCGACACGCGACTTGCGCGCAGAAAGCTGATTGGCTCTTGGGTGTCTGTAAACATTCTAAACAGTCTGGAGCGGCCGCCATCTTGTGTCTCGGTAAAATCGAGACACAAGAGGTGGCAAAAATAAAGGGGGGAATTGACCATAAGGGGGCAGGGTAGACCCCCTCCTGACCCCCTAGGTTTAATGTGGGGGCTAAAATAGGGTCCCGCTGGGTATTTAAAAAAAATATTTTTTTCGATTTGCGCGGGGGAGCGCCCGGTACGCGCACCGGGAAGCGCACCGGGGAGCGAAGTAAGGGGAAAATCCAGGACCATATTTATGAAGGCCTTGCGCTGCCAGTTTTGCGCCGCCTGTGCGTCACTTTTTGTGATGCACCAGCGGTGTAAAAAAATGCGCCTTGTTATACGCTATATTTAAAAAGTGACGCATCTAGGTAGATGGGTCACTTTTTAAAACCCTGCGCCACATTATACCTGCGTCAGGTATAATGTATGCAGAGGGGGCATTCCCCCGCAAAAAAGCTTGGTAATAGCGACGCAGTGAAATCTATGAGATTTCACTGCGTCACTTTTAGGATGCTGTTGCGTCAAAATCTTGCGCCTGCCTCACAGCAGGTGTAAGACTGACGCAAGACCTTTCACATGGTGCTTTCCCCATGTGAAAGGACGCATTACCGGAGTTGCGTCACTTTTGTGACGCACTCCAGCAATGCGTCACTTTTGTGTTTACAGATACGTCAGAAATACTGACGTATCTGTAACTCCTTGCGACATGATTCGTCATACATTAAATATAACACATCTGGAATGTCGTAAGGAGTGCGCACAGAAAAGTGACGCATCGCACCAGCGGTGTAAAAAAATGCGCCTCGTTGCGCTATATTTAAAAAGTGTCGCATCTAGGTAGATGGGTCACTTTTTAAAACCCTGTGCCACATTATATCTGCGTCAGGTATAATGTATGCAGAGGGGGCGTTCCCCCGCAAAAAGCTTCGTAATAGCAATGCAGTGAAATCTATGAGATTTCACTGCGTCACTTTTAGGATGCTGTTGCGTCAAAATCTTACGCCTGCCTCACAGCAGGTGTAAGACTGACGCAAGACCTTTCACATGGTGCTTTCCCCATGTGAAAGGACGCATTACTGGAGTTGCGTCACTTTTGTGACGCACTCCAGTAATGTGTCAATGTTGTGTTTACAGATACGTCAGAAATACTGACTTATCTGTAACTCCTTGCGAATTGATTAGTCATAAATTAAATATGACATATCTGGAATGTCATAAGGAGTGCGCCCATAAAAGTGACGCATCGCTGTTTTCACGTAGCGATGCGTCACTTTTCAGAAATGAGGCCTCCAGTTTATTCACTGTGTCACCTCTACGACCCTTTCTTGCGTCAATACGTCCCTTTTGCATACATTACACCTGACGTAGGAATAATGTGGCACAGGGGTTTACAATGTGATGTATTTACCTAGAAACGCCACTTTGTAAATATGAATAAATAAGGTGCATTTTTTATTGGACTGTTGTGTCACAAAAAGTGATGCTTTGGTGGCGTTAAAGTGACGTATGGCTTCATAAATGAGGCCTTCTACCTTCAACTCCAGCAATGCATCTTTTCTTATCCTTCCACACTCCTGTTCCTTTTCAACATTTTCATTGAATATCAACATTCCCCATATTCACTCTTCTTCTCATAACTTTCTTTCCTAACACTCACCTTCTTTCAGTCCTACTACTTCACTTCCTTTTTCCTCTCATACCTTTCTGTTCTTTCTTACTCATTCTCCTTTCCATTATCAATGCACTCTATTTCACTTATTCTTTTTCATTTTTTAAAGAATATAGCTCTTTGATGAGAATTGGAGGTAGTTCTGAAAAGAACTTTTGTTTTTCTTCTTTTTTCTAAACAGGAACAAAAACAGGGAATGGAAACTGCTCAACAGGAGCAAAAAAAACAAAAAAAATTAGGGGTGGGAAGGGCAGCAATGGTTCTCCAAAGCACGAACCATGAGCTGGACACTTTGCTCCCCATAGGTGAGGAGTTGATTGCAGTATCTGCATCTGAGGACACCATGGTTAAATGCAGGTTGAATGTTTGGCACCTGCTCCTGCGATTGCCCCCTCCCAGAAGAAGTTGCTCCTCCGGTGGATGTACAGGCCCCATCACTGGGAACCTCTTGTGCCAGAGCCCTGACACTTTCCCGGGCAAAATTTTGGGGGTGCTTCCTCTCCACATGCCGGATCATTGTGAAGTTCCCAAAAGAGTACTTTTTCAAAGGGTTACCTCGTGACAGCTCTTCTTTGCAGATCCTGCACTGCACTTTTGGAGCATTTACCTTTTTTTGTCCAGGTGGGATTTGAAAAAATTTCCAAATGAAATGTTCCTTAACTTTTCGATGAGGAGGCTCTTCATTGATGAATTCTGGGTCATCCTCACTGCTGGATTGTCTGGCAGCCATTGTAAAACCAAGAAATATCGTGGAGCAAAAAGGCAGGTCTTGCAGTCACAAAAGTGAAAGAAGAAGTGAAGGAAATGGGTGGGGAAATCATTCTTTGTAAAAAAAAACTGTTAGCAACCAATGAAAAGTGTTATTTTAAGGTCACATGACCCGACGCGCTTACGCTACACGCGCCGGAGCGCTTCCGGGTGCGCACACGCGGCGCGAACGTAGGCGCTTCCGGGGCGCATACGCGGCGCGAATGTAGGCGCTTCCGGGGCGCATACCTGGCGTGAACGTAGGCGCTTCTGGGGCGCATACGTGGCGCGAACGTAGGCGCTTCCGGGGCGCATATGCGGCGCGAACGTAGGCGCTTCCGGGGCGTATATGCGGCGCGAACGTAGGCACTTCCGAGGGCGCTTACGTTGCGCGCCGAAGTGACGTCATCAAACTTTTACGGAAATGCATAATCATTTTCCTTATAAAAAAACTGATTTTATTTGTATGGTACGAAATGTTTTGCATTATTATTAACTTTTCATTCATATTTTTTTTCACGAACGAAAGTAGCGCTCTGGGTGCGCTTTCCGGTAAGCTTACCGGTGAGCTTACCGGAAAGCTTACCGGAGAGCTTACCGGAGAGCTTACCAGAGAGCGCACCCAGAGCGCAAGAAAAAAAATAGATATAAAAAAAATCAAAAATGAATACTTACACAAAATAGCAAATTGTAAAAAAAAAAAAAAAAGTTAGAAACTCGATAAAGAAAGGAATTAGCATTTAAAAAACCTTTAAAATTAACTGAAAAAACCATAGGTTTCACACCAGTTATAGTTAGGAATTAGCATTTAAAAAACCTATTAAATTCACTGAAAAAACCATAGGTTTTACACCAGTTATAGTTACCTGGAAATTTTACTGACATAAAACCATTGAAATTCCCACGTTATAGTTAGTTGGACTCACTATAACTTGCGCGCATGCAATGCACTGCTGATGACGTCACATATTACATCACTCATGACATGGTCAGTGACATCACTCTGAGATGTCATCCGTGATGTCATTAGTGATGTCACTGACCATGTCATGAATGATGTAATATGTGACATGATCAGCAGTGGATTGCGGGTGCACGATATATAGTTAGTGCAACTAACTATATATGCGAATTTCAATGGTTTTGTGTGAGTAAAATAAGGTTTTGTAAATGCTAATTCCTAACTATATATGGTCTATAACCTATGGTTTTTTCAGTGAATTTTCAAGGTTTTGTAAATGCTAATTCCTAACTATATATGGTCTATAACCCATGGTTTTTTCAGTGAATATATATATATAACATTTCTATGGCAAAATGAAACACCTCATTTTGTTCCTTTTCAAATTAAATGTATTAAGTGTTACCACTTTATTCCAATCAAGATGACTTCAGGTGTGCCATACTTTTGTCATAAGTAAGACTGTTAGCGTTCTAGTTGTTCTTTAGAACACTCTGGGACATTCTGTCATTGGGCTATAGTTGGGCTACATCTGGCTCATATTTGGGCTATATTTGGGCTCTTTTGTCTATGGTGGCCATCTTGGGAGACTGCATATCAGAATTTTTTTAATGAAATATAAAAGGATTTGAGAAGTCACTCAAAATGTGCCCTCATTTTTCTTTCTTCAGCACTAATCATAATTTCTATGGCAAAATGAACCCCCTCATTTGTTCCTTTGCAAATTAAATGTTTTAAGTGTTAACACTTTATTCCAATCAAGATGACTTCAGGTGTGCCATACTTTTGTCATAAGTAAGACTGTTAGCGCTCTAGTTGTTCTTTAGAACACTCTGGGACATTCTGTCACTGGGCTATAGTTGGGCTACATCTGGCTGATATTTGGGCTACATTTGTTTTTTTTGTCTCTGGTGGCCATCTTTGGGCTACATTGGGCTACATTGGGCTATATTTGGGCTCTAACATATATATAGCCCAATGTAGCCCAATATATATTTTTCAAAGTTAATTTTCATAAAAACCACTGGAGCATATATCTTGAGACATAGCAAAGGCACATCGGGCTACTAGTCCCTACAACTTTGCCAAGTTTTGTGGAAATCCATTCAGCCGTTCGAGCTAAAAGTGAGTCCAACCGCCCTATGGAAAACTCAATGTTAAAAACACGTTTTGGGACCCCCTTTATTCTCGGCCCCCGCTTGATGAAACCCCCCAAACTTTCAGGGGACGCTCAGAAACAAAATGTGCCATTTTCCTGACAATTTCAGCCACTTCCGTCCATCAACGCCAAAGTTATTCAACATAGAATTTTCAGAAATCCCTATTCAAAAAAATCCTAACTATGTATACCTACTGGCGACCGCCAGTAGGTAATATATACATATATATAACATTTCTATGGTAAAATGAAACCCCTCATTTTGTTCCTTTTCAAATTAAATGTATTAAGTGTTACCACTTTATTCCAATCAAGATGACTTCAGGTGTGCCATACTTTTGTCATAAGTAAGACTGTTAGCGTTCTAGTTGTTCTTTAGAACACTCTGGGACATTCTGTCATTGGGCTATAGTTGGGCTACATCTGGCTGATATTTGGGCTACATTTGGGCTCTTTTGTCTCTTGTGGCCATCTTGGGAGACTGCATATCAGAATTTTTTTAATGAAATATAAGAGGGTTTGAGAAGTCACTCAAAATGTGCCCTAATTTTTCTTTCTTCAGCACTAATCATAATTTCTATGGCAAAATGAACCCCCTAATTTTGTTCCTTTGCAAATTAAATGTTTTAAGTGTTAACACTTTATTCCAATCAAGATGACTTCAGGTGTGCCATACTTTTGTCATAAGTAAGACTGTTAGCGCTCTAGTTGTTCTTTAGAACACTCTGGGACATTCTGTCACTGGGCTATAGTTGGGCTACATCTGGCTGATATTTGGGCTACATTTGTTTTTTTTTGTCTCTGGTGGCCATCTTTGGGCTACATTGGGCTACATTGGGCTATATTTGGGCTCTAACATATATATAGCCCAATGTAGCCCAATATATATTTTTCAAAGTTAATTTTTGTAAAAACCACTGGAGCATATATCTTGAGACATAGCAAAGGCACATCGGGCTACCAGTCCCTACAATTTTGCCAAGTTTTATGGAAATCCATTCAGCCGTTCGAGCTAAAAGTGAGTCCAACCGCCCCATGGAAAACTCAATGTTAAAAACACGTTTTGGGACCCCCCTTTTTTCTTGGCCCCGCTTGACGAAACCCCCCCAAACTTTCAGGGGACGCTCAGAAACAAAATGTGCCATTTTCCTGAAAATTTCAGCCAATTCCGTACATCAACGCCTAAGTTATTCAACATAGAATTTTCAGAAATCCCTATTCAAAAAAATCCTAACTATATATACCTACTGGCGACCGCCAGTAGGTAATATATATATATATATACATATGTATATTACCTACTGGCGATAGCCAGTAGGTATATATAGTTAGGATTTTTTCTCTATGGAACTTTTGAAAATTCTATGTCTAATAACTTTTGCGTTTGTGGACGGAATTGGCTGAAATTTTTAGGAAAATGGCACATTTTGTTTCTGAGCAGCCCCTGAAAATTTGGGGTGGGGTCGTCAAGGGGGGGCCGAGAAAAAAGGGGGGTCCCAAAACGCGTTTTTCCCATTCATTTTTCCATAGGGCGGTTGGCCTCACTTTTAGCTCGAACGGCTGAATGGATTTGCACGAAACTTGGCAAAATTGTAGGGACTGTTAGCCCGATGTGCCTTTGCTAGGCCTCAATATATGTGCTTCAGTGGATTTTGAGAAATTAACGTTTAAAATAAGATTTACATCTGTAACAGCGCTCCGGGCAGCGCTCCAGTTCGCGTACTTTTCGCGTAACGGAACTTTGCGATGCGAAGCTGATTGGCTCTCCGGTGTCTGTCAACATTCTAAACAGTCCGGAGCGGCCGCCATCTTGTCTCTCGGTAGGTTCGAGAGACAAGAGGAGGCCAAAACAAAGGGGGAAATGAAGGAAAGGGGGCAAGGTAGACCCCTTCTGACCCCCTAGGATTGATGAGGGGGATATTATAGAGCCACGCGGGGCCCCAAAAAAAAAAAAAATTCTGATTTTTTCGCCGTAGAGACGCGTCTTGGTACGCGAATGGGGCAGCTAACCGGGCAGCTAACCGGGAAGCTAACCGGCAGTGTAACGGGAGTCTGAGGAGTAGCTGATTGGCTGTCAACATTGTAAACAGTCCGGAGCGGCCGCCATCTTGTCTCTCGGTAGGATCGAGAGACAAGAGGAGGCCAAAACAAAGGGGGAAATGAAGGAAAGAGGGCAAGGTAGACCACTTCTGACCCCCTAGGATTGATGAGGGGGATATTATAAAGCCACGCGGGGCCAAAAAAAAAAAAAAAAAAATCCGATTTTTTCGCCGTAGAGACGCGTCTTGGTACGCGAACCGGGCAGCTAACCGGGCAGGTAACCGGGAAGCTAACCGGCAGTGTAACGGGAGTCTGAGGAGAAGCTGATTGGCTGTTATCATTGTAAACAGTCTGGAGCGGCCGCCATCTTGTCTCTCTGTGGGATCGAGAGACAAGAGGTGGAAAAAAAAAAGGTGTAAATGAATGAAAGGGGTAAGGCAGACCCCTCCTGAACCCCTAGGATTGATGAGGGGGCTATTAAAGTTCGCTGTGGGGCAAAAGAAAAAAAAAATTGCGATTTTTCGCGGTAAAGGTGCTTCCTGGTACGTTAACCGGGCAGCTAACCGGCAGCGTAACGGGAGTCCAACATATTGTGTTTTTTGAACGTTTGTGATATGTGCACGTGTGGATTTTGTCTAATTAAGGTAAAAAAAATATATATATATCTTTAAGCGTGTTCTGGCGCGCTTACGTTTTGGGTTTGGTTTGCGCTGCACAGACGATACGTCACGGTTATGCGATGCATCATGAGGCCTCTCACGGGCTACGTGATACGTCACTTAATAAAGAATATATTTTACAGCTATAGATATTAGCTTTTAAAAAACCAATGAAATTCACAGAAAAAACCATAGGTTATAGACCATATATAGTTAGGAATTTGCATTTACAAAACCTTGAAAATTCACTGAAAAAAACCATAGGTTATAGACCATATATAGTTAGGGATTAGCATTTAAAAAACCTTATTTTATTTGCACAAAACCATTGAAATTCCATATATAATTAGTTGCACTAACTATATATCGCGGACCCGCAATCCACTGCTAATGATGTCACATATTACATCATTGATGACATGGTCAGTGACATCACTGATGACATCACTGATGACATCTCAAATGACATCACTGATGACATCACTGATGACATCTCAAATGACATCACTGATGACATCACTGACATCTCATTTGACATTACTGATTACATCACTGATGATATCATTTATGTGATAATACATCTTCAGACTCTAATATAACCTTAGATACACTCAGTGTAAACATGCACTCACAGACTGTCACACATCCATGGAGTTACTCACACACCTAGTCACTGATGACATCTCAAATGACATCACTGTTGACAACTCAAATGGCATCACTGACAACATCACTGATGACATCATTCATGTGATAATACGATGAACCTCTTCAGACTCTAATATAACTTTAGGTGCACTCAGTGTAAACAGACACTCACAGACTGTCACTCATCCATGGAGTTACTCACACACCTAGTCAGTCATGCAAAGAATCAATCACACCTCCATTTCCTCAACTATACAGTTATACACACCTTACTTATTCAAACATATACTAACACATATTTACTCTTTTATAAAATCCTTGATTGAAGTTCACAATGATCCATACAGCCACTCACACATTCACTGGCTCTTATGCACAGTTATTTATATATGTCAACTCTCACATGCACTGTGTTTTACATATGTACTTACTTTCACATGTAGCACTGAGATATCCATTCACTCACCAATACACTCATGCACACAGTCAACCGCCCATACAGCTGTTTCCACATGCACTTTTGAAACCATACCTCTAGTGAATCAACTGCTCACACATCTATGCACAGAGTCATACACCTCCCAGCCACCCACACACACACTCAGTCTCCCATACAAATACCTGGGCTACCAATCAATAACCCATATAGTTACTCATATAGCTACTTATCAACACATGCAGCAGTTTACAGAACAACAGACATAATAATGCACAAATTAAGACAGTTTAGTCACTAACCCATGCACTCAGTGAGACATATTTAATCACTCACTCATACAGTCAGTCATGCACCTACTAAATCCTTCATCCAAACACTTATACATCCACTCATTCTTCAATATGTAAGACATATTTACACTTTACAGAAACATACAGTCACTGGATGTTGTCATCAGTGATGTCATCAGTGATGTCACTGACCATGTCATGAATGATGTAATATGTGACATCATCAGCAGTGGATTGCGGGTGCGCGATATATAGTTAGCGCAACTAACTATATATGGAATTTCAATGGTTTTATGCGAGTAAAATAAGGTTTTGTAAATGCAAATCCCTAACTATATATGGTCTATAACCTATGGTTTTTTCATTGAATTTCAATGGTTTTTTAAATGCAAATTTCTAACTATATATGGTCTATAACCTATGGTTTTTTCTGTGAATTTCATTGGTTTTTTAAAAGCTAACATCTGTAGCTGTAAAATGTATTCTTCTTTAAATCCCAAAATATATTTAGATGTTTATTGATAATTTTTTTTTAAATTTTTTTTTTCTTCGCTTCTAGTTCGCGAACCGGGAAGCTTTCCGTTAGCTCATCTCGATGCCGCGATCTAGTCCGCGAACCGGTCAACGTTACGTTAGCGGAACTGTGACGCGTCGCGGAAGCGCGACGTATCACGTTATCGCGTAATGCGTCTAATGACGCGCCGCGTTAGCGCTCCCGGAAGTGCTCGGGACCGCGAACCGGAAGCGATCTGGGACGCGGCGCGCGCCGCGTAACGTAAGCGGAACAGGTCATGTGACTTGTTTATCAAACTTTTCATTGGTTCATTTCACTTTTGGTTTCCAAATGATGTATGACTAGGTCATGTGACCTAAAAATAACACTTTTCATTGGTTCAGAACTTTTGCTTTCCCCAAATCATGTAAACCCCTCCTTATTTCCTCACTCTGACTTTCATCTTGGTGAGAGAAAGACCATTTAGCTAGAATTGAACAATGGCTTCTGTACTTGCTGCAGCTGGTGGAACCCCACCACCACCTCCACCTCCTCATAAGAAGAGAGGACCACCTAGTCAATTTATCACTAACAGAGAGGAGGAAGAGGAGGAAGAAGAAGAAGAGGACAGAGAGGAACAACAATTTGTCCAAGAGTTGCCCCGGGTTTCAAAGCGAAAAACAAGTTTCATCTGGCAGTTTTTCTCCATCCCTCCTGGATCAAAGAAGGTGAATGCTAAATATGCCACCTGCCTCATCTGTGATTACAGATTGTCGAGAGGCACAGATAAGAAATACAGTATGGGCAACTATACGATGCATCGACACATGAGCAGGTGGCATCCCTTAAACTACAGCCGGGCTGAGTTAAGGGATCTTCAAGACAATCCCACGACAACTCCTGTGGCCAGATCGACCTCCACAATGTCTTTGACGGGAAGAGAGGCACAAGAAACTGTGCCAAACATTCAACCCAACTTCCAGCATATGAAGTTAAGTTGTATATACTGTGGTGCTATGCTGTCATATGGCAACATGAGCGTCAACCTGATGAACATGGCGTTCGAAAATCATAAATGCCCTAATGCACCCAAGAAATAATTTTTTTTTTTGCTCCAGTTGAGCCGTTTTCAATGCCTGTTTTTTGTTGTCTCCCCTCCATAAAAAACACAAAAAAAACATAAAACAGTTCTAAAAATACAAAAAAATCAAAAAATGTTAAAAAAAATAAATAAATAAAACAACAAAAACAAAAAAAAACAGTTTTTTCAGAACTACCTCCCCTTTCAATCAAAATTGCTAGAATGTTTATCACTCTGGCAAGCTCTATTTCTTTTGGTTCGCTTCAAGTTCGCTGACCGGTTCGCGAACTTTAAGCGAACTAAAAAATATTTTTTTAAAAAAAAGAAGAGTTAGTATAAGGGAAGTAAACAGAGAATAATGTAAAAAGAAAGACAGCTATAGAGAGTAAATGAGAGATACTGTCAATGACATCATCAGCAGTGCATTGCGGGTAAAAAGAGTAGAAAACATTTACCTTATAATTCTTGTTACCTTTTTTTAAATATTTTTTCATACTTTCAATCTGTAAAAAAGAACAAACATTTCCAAAAATATTAAAACATGTATTTAAAAATTAGAAAAGACAAGGGAAAAGGTTCAAAAACAAACAGTTTTTCAACAACTTTGACATTTACAGAAGTCTCTGCTTCTCTACGTCCCCTACACAATCCTAAAGATATATATTCTAAAGAAACTGTATCTTGATGTTGATGAACTGAGCCCTATTTTGGAACATGATGTTTTTCTTGCACTGCTAATGTCTCACAATAGTGATGCAATAGCAGCGCAAAAAAGATGTAAAGCCATCATAAAATTGTGTCTAACATTGTAAATGCTTGATTTATATCATTTAGAATATCACTAATAACATCAACTTGTTTCTAAAGGTAAGTTGTTATTTTTAAAACTGAAGTATATTGTGCACTATAAGTAAATATGGTAAACTTTTTCAGATAGTTATATACTATCCCTCTGTAAGAGTTAGACATTGAGAAAGGCTTCTTTATTATAATTATGGACTGATTTAGGTTTCTGTGGTATAATTATGAATTTACTTAGGCTTCTTCACAGGCACTTTTTAATAGTACTACTTCACGCCTGAAACCATACAGTGCCCATAGATTACTTCTCTGTTATAAACTCACAAGTGCCTGTCTGAACTTAAACCCAACAGTGCCCTATCTCTACTGATATATTTATTTTTTATGCAAATTACAGCAATAAAATGGAAGGTGAGCAGAATGTTTCCTTCGAAATTGTTCTGGAGACCAACACAGAAAAAGTTATTGCGGACAATGATGACTCAGATTTCATGGATGAATCACGGGACCATGAATTAGTTCAATGTGTAGAATCAGTGGATCATTTACTTCATTATGATGACGGTCAAATGTTTGAACTTATGTTCACTGAACAAGAACACATATCAGACAGTGAAATGCTAGACGTTGTATTAAATTTCGAAAAACAATCCGAAAAATAAAATTGTATGTAATATTAAAAAATTGTTTGAGTCTTTAATCATTTTTATATGTAATTCATAAACTAGTTAAATGTTAGAAATGTTATTAAATTTTGAAACACAATCACAACAATAAAAAATTGCTTAAAAAATAAAAAAATTAAAAAATAATCAACAAAACCAACAAATAATTAACATACAGTATTAGAAAAGTCTTTCATTCTTTTATCCATAAAGTTCGCTGCCCAGAACGCTTTCCGGTTCGCGAACTTGGCGCTTACCACGCAAAAAAAAATTTTTTTTTTTTTTTTTTTGACCCTCCTAGGCCCTTTTAAAACCTCCACATAAAACCTAGGGGGTCAACGAGGATCTACTATGCCCCCTTATGGTAATTTCCCCCTTTGTTTTGGCCTCCTCTTGTCTCTCGATCCTACCGAGAGACAAGATGGCGGCCGCTCCGGACTGTTTAGAATGTTGACAGACACCGGAGGGCCAATCAGCTTCGCATCGCAAAGTTCCGATACGCGAAAGGTTCGCTAACCGGATCGCTGCCCGGAGCGCTGTTACAGATATATATCTTGATTTAAACGTTAATTTCTCAAAATCCACTGAAGCACATATATTGAGACCTAGCAAAGGCACATCGGGCTAACAGTCCCTACAATTTTGCCAAGTTTCGTGAAAATCCATTCAGCCGTTCGGGCTAAAAGTGAGTCCAACCGCCCTATGGAAAACTCAATGCAAAAAACGCGTTTTGGGACCCCCCTTTTTTCTCAGCCCCCCCTTGACGAAACCCCACCAAATTTTCAGGGGCTGCTCAGAAACAAAATGTGCCATTTTCCTGAAAATTTCAGCCAATTCCGTCCACAAACGCAAAAGTTACTAGGCATAGAATTTTCAGAAATCCCATAGGGAAAAAATCCTAACTATATATACCTACTGGCGACCGCCAGTAGGTAATATATATATATATATATATATATATATATATATATATATATATATATATATATATATATATATATATATATATATATATATATATATATATATATATATATATATATATATATATATAGTTATAGTTAGGATTTTTTTCAATGTTAAATCTCAAAATTCTATTTGGAATAACTTTGGCGCCGGTTGACGAATCTGCCTCAAAATTTCCTCAAAATGGCCTCGCGGCGTTCCGGTCCTTCCCTGGAAGTTTGGGGGGGATTCGTCAAGCGGGGGCCGAGATAAAAGGGGGGCCCCAAAACGCATTTTCCCCATGTTAATTTCCATAGGTCGGTCGATTTCACTTTTAGCCCGAACGGCGGAATGGATTTCCACCAAACTTGGCAAAATTGTAGGGACTGGTAGCCCGATGTGCCTTTGCTATTTCTCAAGATATGTGCTCCAGTGGATTTTGAGTAATTAAGGTTCAAAAAAATATATATATCTATAGCCGCGCTCTGGTACGTGCACCGGTACGCGCACCGGGCACGCCAAGCGAGGTGCGCACGGAAAGCTGATTGGCTCTCGGGTGTCTGTAAACATTCGAAACAGTCTGGAGCGGCCACCATCTTGTGTCTCGGTAGGATCGAGACACGAGAGGTGGCCAAAACAAAGAGGGAAATGACCATAAGGGGGCAGAGTAGACCCCCCCTTTACCCCCTAGGTTTGATGTGGGGGCTATAAAAGGGCCCCGCGGGGCATTTAAAATAAAAAAAAAAATCGTTTTGCGCGAGGGAAGCGCCCGGTACGCGCACCAGGGAGCGGCCCGGGGAGCGTACTATGAGGGAAAAAGATGACAGAGTTTTTAAAAAATGAAGCCTTTATTTAGAAATTGGAGGTAGTTCTAAAAAGAACTTTTTTTTTTCTTCTTTTTGTTGTTTTATATTTTTTTGTGTTTTTTGAACATTTTGTACTTTTTTTGGCTTTTCAAAACAGTTTTATATTTTTTTTGTATTTTTTTAGGGGGAGAAACAAAAAAGGGAATTGAAACTGGCTCAACTGGAGCAAAAAAACAAAAAACCCAAAAAATTACTTCTTTTTGGGGCACTTGTGATTATCACCTGCAAGGACGATGAGCTTTACGCTTTTTTCAACATAGGCGATAAGCTTGCCACATGCAGAACAAGTGATTTTAAAATCAGCAAATCTTGGCTGAATACAAGGCATCATCTCTGATGTTTCTGGTCCCGATGAAGTGGGTTGGTTTCTTTGGGAGGTGGTCCTTGACGACTGGGGAAGGTTACTGGCCAGTTCCCTGAGCTCTGCACGAGAGTAGTTGTTTGGGTGCTTTCAGGTCATATGACGAATCATGGTATAGTTACCAAATGAATATTTTTTGTTTGGGTTGCCCCGTGAGAGTTCTTCATTGCAGATTAGGCAAGTTACCTTGGCCGCATTCACTTTTTTCTTGCCCTCTGGGATTGAAAAAAACTCCCATACAATGTGTGGCTTGGGTTTGTATGGGGTATTTTCTTCAGGCAGCCATCTTCTCCTCCCCTCCCCCTCTTCCTCTTCCTCCTCCTCCTCTTCTTGACCACCAATATAATCTGGAGCTGGTCCTGTTGGTGGTGGTGGTGGTGGGGCAGATGCACCAGCTGCTGCTGCTACTGAAGCCATTATTAAGATCAAAAAGGTACAGAGATGTACAAACAGGTCTTCCTCAGTCAAAGGACAAAGTCAGAATAAGGAAAAAAGGTGGGGTCTTTCATCATTTGGAAAAAAAACTGTCCTGAACCAATGAGAAGTGTTATTTTCAGGTCACAAGACCAGGGGCTTCATCATTATGAAACTAAAACTGTTATGAACCAATGAAAAGTGTTATTTTCAGGTCACATGACCCGACACGCTTACGCTACGCCCCGGGGCGCTTCGGGTCGCGTAGCGTAAGCGCGTCGGATGTTTACGTTGCGCGATCGTATTCGCTCGAGTACTTCCGGGTGCGCTTACGCCGTGCGTATCACGCGGACGCGGCTACGCGATACGTCACGATCATGTTTTCGTTCGCGATATTGGCGCTTACGGGACGCTCCCCGGAGCGCGCCCGGGGGCGCATTATAAAAGTACGCTTTTCGGGGCGCTCCCCGGGAAGCGCACCGGGAGTGCTCCAAAGCAAAAAAAAAAAAAAAAAATTGGGAAAAATTGTAGGGACTGGTAGCCCTATTCTTAAGTGGTTTTTACGAAAATTAACTTTGAAAAAATATATATTGTGCTACATTGGGCTATATATATGCCAAAATGTAGCCCAAATGTAGCCCAATGTAGCCCAATGTAGCCCAAAGATGGCCACCAGAGACCAAAAAATCCAAATGTAGCCCAAATATCAGCTAGATGTAGCCCAACTGTAGCCCAATGACAGAATGTACCAGAGTGTTCTAAAGAACAACTAGAGTGCTAACAGTCTTATTTATAAAGTGAGACTTATAGTTAGGAATTAGAATTTTAAAAACTTTTGAAATTCACTGAAAAAAACATAGGTTTCACACCAGTTATAGTTAGGAATTAGCATTTAAAAAAACCAATGAAATTCACTGAAAAAACCATAGGTTTCACACCAGTTATAGTTAGGAATTAGCATTTAAAAAACCTATTAAATTCACTAAAAAAACCATAGGTTTCACATCAGTTATAGTTAGCTGGAAATTTTACTGACATAAAACCAATGAAATTCCACGTTATAGTTAGTTGGAATCACTATAACTTGCGCGCCTGCAATGCACTGCTGATGACGTCACATATTACATCACTCATGACATGGTCAGTGACATCACTCATGACATCACTGATGACCCCATCCTTGTGACAGACTGATAGACCTCCTTTCAGTGTAATGTAACCATTGAAACACATATTCAAACAATAGAAACTAACATTTTCAAAAAAAATGGAGATACCCATACCAGTTACAATAACCAATTCAGTAATTCCACCATCTATATACACATCCACTCGTCCACCAACAGTTCTATATAGTCACTCATACATATTCTCACTCATCATATATAGTGATACACATATACATCCTGTTACACACCGACAGTCTTACAAAAGTTACTCACACACATACTTACACATGCAAATAAACTATTGAACATCCATTTATTTGCATATACAGCTATACATACATTAGCACATTACTTCTAAGGAAACTTACACATACTTACTCTCTTAAACAATCACTTATAGAAACACATACTTATTTAAACAGGAACTCTTTCAATCTCTCACTCTCACATATACTGACTTATATACATCAATGCTCATATATACAAGATTAAAACATATGTAGTTACTCATAAAGACACTAGTGAGACAGGCATTCACTCACTAACACACACATATACACACTCATCCACCCATACAGTCCTGCACATATGCTGTCTTCAAAACACATACAAACAGTGAGTCAGTCACCAACCCATGCAGCCACTTATACACAAAGTGAAACACTGATACATATATTTAAATATTTAAAAATTACTCGTTAATATATGTATTCATTAAGATACACTTAATAAAGCAGTTAACCAATCAATTCTTTTTAAAAAAACATCCATTTAGACACTTATTTAACCATTTATTCTTCCATCGTCCTTTACAAATACAAATATAAAACATATTTATTTTTCATAAAGACACACATTCACTGGATGGTGTCATCAGTGATGTCATGAGTGATGTCACTGACCATGTCATGAGTGATGTAATATGTGACGTCATCAGCAGTGCATTGCAGGCGCGCAAGTTATAGTGAGTCCAACTAACTATAACGTGGAATTTCATTGGTTTTATGTCAGTAAAATTTCCAGCTAACTATAACTGATGTGAAACCTATGTTTTTTTTAGTGAATATATATATATATATATATATATATATATATATATATATATATATATATATATATATATATATATATATATATATATATATATATATATATATATATATTCACTGAAAAAAACATAGGTTTCACACCAGTTATAGTTAGCTGGAAATTTTACCCGCATAAAACCACTGAAATTCCCACGTTATAGTTAGTTGGACTCACTATAACTTGCGCGTGCAATGCACTGCTGATGACGTCTCATATTACATCACTCATGACATGGTCAGTGACATCACTCATGACATCACTGATGACACCATCCAGTGAATGTGTGTCTTTTTGAAAAATAAATATGTTTTATATATGTATATGTAAAGGTCGATGGGAGAATAAATGTTTAAATGAGTGTTTTAATGAAGTTTAAAAAAAAAACATTGATTGGTTAACTGGCTTATTCAGTGTATCTTAGTGAATACATATATTAGCCAGTAATGTTTAAATATTTAAATGTTTGTATCAGTGTTTGTGTATAAGTGGCTGCATGGGTTGGTGAGTAGCTACATGTGTGTGTATATGGGTTATTAGATGTTTTTTTAGTATCAGTATGAGCGTCTGTATGGTTTAGTGTGGGTATTACTTAGCACATAGATGCATCAATGACTGACTCACTGTTTGTATGTGTTTGGAAGATGGCATATGTGCAGGACTGTATGGATGGATGAGTGTGTATATGTGTGTGTTAGTGAGTGAATGACTGTCTCACTAGTGTCTTTATCAGTAACTACATATGTTTTAATCTAGTATATGTGAGTATTGATGTATATAAGTGAGTATATGTGAAAGTGAGAGATTGGTTTAAATAAGTATGTGTTTCTATAAGTGATTGTTTAAGAGAATAAATAAGTGTAAGTTTCCTTAGAAGTAAGGTGCTAGTGTGTGTACAGCTCTATATGCAAATAAATGGATGTTCAATAGTTTAGTTGCATGTGTGAGTATGTGTGTGAGTAACTTATGGATGACTGTCGGTGTGTAACAGGATGTGTAGGTGTATCACTACATATGATGAGTGAGTATACGTATGAGTGATTATATGGAACTGTTGGTGAATGAGTGGATGTGTATATAGATGGTGGAATTACTGAATTGGTTGTTGTAACTGATATGGGTATGTCCATTTTTTTGAAAATTTAAGTTTCTATTTTTGAATATGTTATGTGTTATGTTATGTTAAAGAGTTTATACCGCGCACGTACACCGAGACGGTTTCTTGGCGCTCATAACAGACATCACGAGCCAGGGCAGAGGGGATTACTCTGAGGCCTCTTTGAAGAGGAAAGTTTTTAAAGTTTTCCTGAACAACTCATAAGAGGGGCAGTGGCGAAAGGAAGAAGGAAGGGAGTTCCAGAAGGAAGGGCCTAAAAAAGAAAAACGCATTCCGCAGTGTTTTTTGCGGCGGTTAGATGGGATGCAGAGAAGATTGTCAGCAGAAGATCGTAAATTACGGGTAGGGAGGTATCTCTTTAGCTTGGAGGAAATGAACTCGGGGGCGCGGTTATGGAGAGATTTGAAAATGGTGCATCCAAGTTTAAAGGAGCACCGTTTAGCCACTGGAAGCCAGTGGAGGCTCCTCAGAAGGGGGGAGACATGCTGGTGTTTAGGTTGGTGGAACACCAAGCGGGCGGCCTGGTTCTGAATTAACTGGAGTTTTTGAAGCTGATAAGCGGGAATCCCCACATACAGGATATTAGCAAAGTCAACCCTGGAGATGACCAAAGCCAGTAAGACTAGTATGAGTGCCTCTCTGGTAAGAAATCGGCAGATCTTACGGATCCTGCGCAGTTGAAAAAAGCAGGATGATGTGACAGCCGAGATCTGAGATTTCATAGATAAGTCCTCAGAGATGACCACTCCAAGGCTTTTCACTGAGCTGACCGGGTGAGGGGGGGTGCCAAGAGAGAGGGGCCAGTAATTGTCATCCCATGGATTGGTAGGACCACCCACCAGAACCAGTTCCGTCTTAGACGGGTTCAGCTTGAGCTGGCTGTGAGCCATCCAGTCAGAGATGAATAACATTGTTGTTTGAAAATTAGAGCGGGAGGAAGGTGAGGTGTCCAAAGGGAAGATCAATTGCAGATTGTCTGCATAAATATATATTGTGGCAGGGGAGTGACGAAGGGAAACCATAAGTGGTTGCATGTATAGGTTAAAGAGAAGCGGGAAAGAGCTGAATTCTGGGGAACACCACAAGTGAGGGGGGAGAAAGGAGCAGAGAAGGTAGAAAGATGGACTGCCTGGGAGCGGCCTTGCAAGAAGGATCAAACCCACTCAAGGGCGATGCCCTGGATGCCGGCGTTCCTGACACGGTCGATCAAAATAGTATGATCGACCGTGTCAAAAGCCGCCGAAAGATCCAACAGTACAAGGGCTTGGGAAATGTTATTATCGGCACCGGTTCTAAGAGTGTCCATGACAGCCGCGATTACCATCTCTGTGGAATGGAGGGGGCGAAAACCAGCCTGTTGGGGGTTCAAGAAAAGGGAAGTCTCCATAAACGTGCTCAGACACCTAGTTACATAGGTTTCTAGGATCTTTCCCAAAAAAGGGAGAAGGGAAATGGGTCTGTAATTGCTCAGCACAAGTGGGTCTGCGTTGGGCTTTTTCAGAATGGGTAACACCACAGCCTGCTTGAAAGCTTCTGGGACCACTCCTGATGTTAAAGAGAAGTTGAGGAGGGCCAGAGCAGGATCAGGGCAGGTCATGAAGATTTCTTTGAGAATATGTGGGGGCAGCAGTCCTTGGGAGACCCGGAACTGACTTTGTGAATAAGACTGTGGAATTCGGTGATGGAAATAGGGGGAAAAGTATAACATTTCTGAGGGTTTTCAGAGGGGAGGGAAAATGATTTGGACGGGGAAGGTGGAGAGATATTGTTTTTAATTGTGGAAATTTTGTCTTGAAAGAAGGCATTAAGTTCATCACACAATGCCTGGGTGGGCACGGGTGGAAGTGTGATGCGATCGGGAAGGGAAAGCTAATTGACTATCGAAAAGATGTCTTTGGCTTTTGAAGCCGACTCCAAGATTTTACGGGAGAAGTAGGAAGTCTTTGCCTCTAGTATGGAGGATTTATATTTATTAAGTAAAGTAGTAAATTCGATCTTAAGTGCGGGGTTGTACTTGTGGCGCCTGCGACGTTCAGCTTGGCGGAGGGCTAATTTGTCAAGTTTAAGCTGGTCAGTAAACCATCGCTGGGCGTCGTGGGGGCGCAGGACTTTTATGGTCTTTAGAGGAGCTACAGTGTCGGCTGCTGCCTTCAGCCAGTGCTCAAGAGTAGAGGCTTGGTTAGAGACTGATTCAGAAACTGGAGGGACTGAGGCTGCCAGAAGAGAATGAAGTTTTGTCAGATTGGCATTCTTCCAATCACGGGCTGTGGTGTTAGCCGGGCGCGGAGGGCGGTGGAAGCTAGGAAGGTCAACGGAGAAAGAGATAAGGTAGTGGTCTGACCAAGTGCAAGGGGTGATCAGTGGAGGTGAGATGTCGAGGTTAGCCATCCAAACCTGATCAAGTATGTGGCCCTTGCAGAGGGTGGGAGTGGAAATCAATTGCTGGCAATTCAAGCTAGTAAGGGTTTCTGAGAACAGCTCAGACAATCAGCTTTCTTGAGGGTCGCTAGGCCAGTAATTAAAATCGCCCAGGATGAGAATTCTGGAGTGATTAATAAGAAGCTGGGAGACAAGCTCTCCGACTAATTGAGCGAAAGAAGGCATGTAGGAGGGGGGTCTATACATGAGAACGCAAATAAGGGAGGTAGTAGTTGAGCGGAGCTGGATGACGAGGGTTTGAGTGTTGGGGATGGGAGTGCAGTCTAAGATGGAGAAGACATGTTCATTACGGATGATGGCTGCGACTCCACCACCAACTTGTCCCCCGGGACGGTCAACGTGTAGAATATAGTAGCCGTTGGGGGTAGCGGCCAGGATATCAGGTACAGAGTCCTCTGTGAGCCAGGTCTCGGACAAGAAAAGGATGTCTATGTTAGTATCATCTAATAGGCGGTAGATCTCTAATTGGTGTTTCACCATGGAGCGAGTATTAAGATAGAGGATGGTTAGGGCACAGGTGACAGGTGTGGGAGAGAGGGAGTTAGAAGGAGCGGGGGAGAAAGCAAGTCCGGGCGGGAGAGGGGTGGTCATGCGCGGGGTGGAGAAAATGCCACACTCCTGAGCCCTCCTAATAGCCTCAGGCGGCAGAGGAACAGCATGTTGCAGGGAACATAAGTCCGCTGACGAATACAGGAATGTTTGGGCAGGGTGTAGGGCCGCAGGTCGCGGCCGGCCGCGGAAGGGCGCAGACGGGCAGGACTTTGGCTTGACTTCGGCGCGAAGTCGGCGCTCCCGCTGCGCTCGTCCGCTGCGCTTCCGCCATACCGTCATTTTATGTGATTGAGGCGTTAAACCACTAGACCGCTAACCTGCGCTGGGTGCGGCAGGGCGGAAGTGGAGAAAGGAAGGCGGGGAATGGCGCTCTATAGTTCGACCCTCCGCGCAAACGGCACTCAGCCGGGGCAGAACGGGGTCTGGAGCGAAGGGAAACAGGTGAGATTTCTCACTATTAGCAACAATAGAAAGCCAGTTTGCAATTTTAAAAGTAACAGTGGTTTTTAAAATACACAGCGATAAATGCGGAGGAACCGCGTTAAAAGCTATTAATCAGCTACAAATGATTGTGTTTCAAGAGTTACATTACAGTGAAAGGAGGTCTGTCACTCTGTCACAAGGATGGTGCCATCAGTGATGTCATGAGTGATGTCACTGACCATGTCATGAGTGATGTAATATGTGACGTCATCAGCAGTGCATTGCACGCGCAAGTTATAGTGAGTCCAACTAACTATAACGTGGGAATTTCAATGGTTTTATGCAAGTAAAATTTCCAGATAACTGTAACTGGTGTGAAACCTATGGTTTTTTCAGTGAATTTAATAGGTTTTTCAAATGCTAATTCCTGACTATAACTGGTGTGAAACCTATGGTTTTTTCAGTGAATTTCCATGGTTTTTTAATAGCATATCTCTATAGGTATGAAAAGTAATATTTTTTATAACGAATTTTATATTGTATAATTATGTGCTAATATTTTTATATTTTGACTTTTTTTTTTTGCCCCGGAGCGCTCCCGGGGCGCGTACTGGGGAGCGCCCCAGTCAGCGCAATTTTGCCGCGCGCCCCGGGGCGCGTACCGGGGAGCGTCCCGTTAGGGCTATTGCCGCGAACGAAAACAACATTGTGACGTTTCACGCAGTCGCGTGATGCGTCATATGACGAACTGCGTAAGCGCACCCGGAAGCACGCGATCGCATACGATCGTGCAATGTCTCGACGCGCTTACGCCGCACACTACGGGGCGCGTCAGGTCATGTGATCTGAAAATAACACTTTTCATTGGTGCAGATCAGTTTTGGTTTCCAAATGATGAAAGCCTGGGTCATGTGACTTGAAAATAACACTTTTCATTGCTCCAGAACAGTTTTGTTTTCCAAATGATGAAAGCCCCCACCTTTTTTCCTTATTGTTACTTTGTCCTTTGACTGAGGAAGACCTTTTTGGAGTTCTATCTCTACTCTTTACTAGTTTGAAATGGCTACATTAGCAGCAGCTGGAGGATCTACCCCACCACCACCACCACCACCATCTAAAAGACCACCAGAAGATTACATCGGTGGTCAAGAGGAAAAGGAGGAGAATGATGAAGAGGAGGAACAGAGAAGGGAATTCCTGCCTGAAAATAAACAGCCCTACCAACCAAAAGAGCACTTTATTTGGGAGTTCTTCAAAATCCCAAGGGGTTTTAAAAAAGTCAACGCTGCAAAGGTGACTTGTTTAATTTGTGATGCTCAGTTGTTCAGGGGGAACCCTAACAAAAAGTATTCCTTCAGGAATCATAAAATTATTCGCCACCTGATGCGTTTGCATCCAAACAAATATTCTAATGCAGAGTTAAGGGACCTCTGCAGTAAGCTACCCCCATCAACGTCTAGACCCTCAACATCAAAACAACCCACTCCATCGGGTCCGGGGGCAAGAGACACATTGGCAACTATTCAACCTAAGTTTGCCGATTACAAAATCGTGTGCAAATATTGTAACAAGACACTTTGCTTTGGTGAGCAAAGTATCAAACTTATCATGGTTGCTGGTGATAACCATAAGTGTCCAAGAAAACCCTAAATGTTCCTGATTTTTTTTTGCTCCAGTTGAGCCATTTACAATTCCCTGTTTTTTGTTTCTCCCCATAAAAAATACAAAAAAAATATAAAAGTGTTCAGAAAAGCCAAAAAAATAAAAAAAGTTCCAAAAAACAATAAAAAAATATAAAACAACAAAAAGAATAAAAAAACAGTTCTTTTTAGAAATACCTCCAATTTATAAAAAAAATGCTACATTTTTTGAAAACTCTCATTTTTTTCCCCTATGGTACGCTCCCCAGTACGCTCCCCGGTGCGCGTACCGGGCGCTCCCCCCGCGCAAATCGAAAAAAATAAACTTTTTTTGGCCCCGCGGGGCCCTTTTATGGCCCCCATATCAAACCTAGGGGGTCAGGGGGGGTCTACTCTGCCCCCTTATGGTCATTTCCCCCTTTGTTTTTCCCACATCTTGTGTCTCGATTCTACCGAGACACAAGATGGCGGCCGCTCCGGACTGTTTGGAATGTTTACAGACACCCGAGAGCCAATCAGCTTTCCGTGCGCAAGTCGCGTAGCACGCCCGGTGCACTCCCCGGTGCGCGTACCGGGGCGCTGCCATAGATATATATATTTTTTTGAACCTAAATTACTCAAAAAACCACTGGAGCACATATCTTGAGACATAGCAAAGGCACATCGGGCTACCAGTCCCTACAATTTTGCCAAGTTCGGCCGTTCGGGCTAAAAGTGAGTTCGACTGCCCTATGGAAATTAACATGGGTAAAACACGTTTTGGGACCCCCTTTTTATCTCGCCCCCGCTTGACGAATCCCCCCACATTTTCAGGGAAGGAGCGGAGCGGGCCACCGGCGCCAAAGTTATTCCCAATAGAATGTTGCGGATTTCCTAAGGAAGGTAGATCCTAACTATAACTACCTACTGGCGACCGCCAGTAGGTAATATATATATATAGTTAGGATTTTTTTCCTATGGGATTTCTGAAAATTCTATGTCGAATAACTTTGGCGTTTGTGGACGGAATTGGCAGAAATTTTCAGGAAAATGGCACATTTTGTTTCAGGGGAAGCGATCCCCGCCAGAACCCAGCTGTCCGGCTATTAGGCATTGTCTGAACTATAACCCTATTATGGACTTTTGAACCGCCGAGAACGCGAGCACGACTTCATTATTTAAATTACAAACGGCGATGCGTGGTGATTATTCCCTCAAACGCAAGGGCATTGTAATACCTCTGCTTCCCCTGAGAAACTAATCATGGCTTTCTGAACCGCTGAGAACGCGAGCATGGCTGCATTACCTTAACTCCCACTGGCTAAGGCGTTGTGATTACTCCCTCACACGCTTGGACATTCTGTTAAATAACATAAGCTCTAACAGCTGTTTCCACGTATTAAAGGCCGATCACCCCTAAGAATGCTATTATGCATAGTTAAGGGGTATTGAGCTTGTAAAACCTCTCAAGACAAACTTGACACACAAGCTTTTGTCCTGATGATGATGCATGTATTTGGTAATTCCATCGAAACGTCGTCGACCTCATTGCACCATATGTTTTATTTCAATTCATATATTGCGTTAAACAATGGGTTGCTATGGTTTAATTCCAGTCTGTAAAATGGATTATTAGTACAGACCGCCTTTGTGCGCTTTTACGTAATTGGTTTGTCATATGTCTTGTCTTGTCCTTTGTGGGTCACAGGTTGTGCCCACTGTTGTATAAATGTTATACTGACACATTTAACCTTATATCTGAAAATAAAAAACTCTGTCCGGCTGGACAGAAGCCATATATACTATTTAGTATATGTCTATCATTCGGTTGATCTTTGAATACTAGGGTCCTCTGTTCCGTAAAATACATTTTGTTTCAGAGCAGCCCCTGAAAATTTGGGGGGGGGGTTCGTCAAGGGGGGGCCGAGAAAAAAGGGGGGTCCCAAAACGCGTTTTTCCCATTCATTTTTCCATAGGGCGGTTGGACTCACTTTTAGCTCGAACGGCTGAATGGATTTACACGAAAGTTGGCAAAATTGTAGATGTGGTTTGCCCGACGTGCCTTTGCCATGTCTCAATATATGTGCTCCAGTGGATTTTGAGAAATTAACGTTCAAAAAAATATATATATCTGTGACAGTGTCCCGGTTAGCGCCCCGGTTCGCGTACCTGACGTGTGACGGAACTTCGCGAGGAGAAGCGGATTGGCTCCCCGGTGACTGTGAACATTCTAAACAGTCCGGAGCGGCCGCCATCTTGTGTCTCGGTAGGATCGAGACACAAGAGGTGGCAAAAACAAAGGGGGAAATGAGTATAATGGGGCAGAGTACATCCTCCCTGACCCCCTAGGTTTGATGAGGGGGCTTTAAAAGGGCCCAGCGGGGCAAAAAAAATAATATTTTATTATCGTTTTTTTTGCGGGGGAGCGCACGGTACGCGCATCGGGAAGCGGTCCGGGGAGCGTAATATAGGGAAAAAAGAATGAAAGAATGTTCAAATATTGTATGTTTATTGATTGTTCTTTTTGTTGTATTTTTTTATTTTTATTTTTTATTTAAATACCAACATGTAGGTACCAATGCAGAGTCTAAAAATAAATATACACCGTTTCCTTCGTAGATATCTTGCATGTTGTTTCAGAAGTTATTGTGGTATATGGAATTCATAGCATAGTCTGTGAGGAAAGCAGAAAGAACATGGAGGCAGGAGATGATAAAGAGATGTTAAATACACATTGGAGATAATATAGTGGGAGAAAGGAAGTAACTATGAGCAAACTTACTATGTAACACAAAAAAGTTGCACAGTATATTTTAAGTCTCAGTTTATATTTTATCTTTTTGGGTACTATTTCCTAATTTTCATATTAAAAAGAATAATGTCTCAAACAATTTTAACTTTCAAAATTTAAATTTATTGTTCTGATTTTTCAAAATCTAAGAGAATTTGTAACATTAAATCATCAGGAATGTCCTCCTTTTCATTCCAAGAATCACATTCTTCAGCACATTTTAATAATTCTTGGTCTACTGTTTCATCCATAAAGTCTAGTTCTTCTTTTTCTTGGTTTGGATTGCTTTCAATCTTAATTTCAAATGAAATTGTATTTTCTTTTTGCTGTGCTTCCATTTTCTTGCTGTAAATTGCATTAAAAAAATATATCAGTGGAGATAGGGCACTGTTGGGTTTAAGTTCAGACAGGTACTTGTGAGTTTTTAACAGTGAAGTAATCTTTGGGCAGTGTATGGTTTCAGGCAGGAAGTAGAACTATTAAAAAGTGCCTGTGATGAAGCCTAAGTAAATTCATAATTATACCACAGAAGCCTAACTCAATCAATAATTTAAATAATTAAGTCTTTCTCAATGACTAACTCTTATAGAGGGACAGTATGTAACTATCTGAAAACATTTTCCTAAATTAATTTAAAGTGCATAACATAGTTCTCCTTTCAAATTTTTTAAATTATATCTTACCTTTGAAAAAGAAGTTAAAGTTGACAGTGAAAATGCTCTTGAAATGTACTTCAGGAAAGTAGTCAAAATGGCTGTGTTTCTCTCTCTTTCTTTATATATATTCAGGTACATAACCAATCAAATGTCTTGAAATAATAGTAGAAAATGAAAGTAACATTTTAATTGGTTGTCAATTCTAACACTTCATATGTGTTTTTGTCATGTAATTTACCTCAGGATATTTAGTCAGGCCTACAGCATAATTTTCCAATGGAATTCCATCAAATTTGGGTAAATGGTAGGGACTGCTATGTAGTAGGGCCTATTCTATATTTGATGAAAGTGTCTGCAGTGTTTTTTCTGTAAATTACTTTCCCACCTTTTTTTTGGCAAGCGCTCACCGGTGCGCGCCCCGGTACGCGTACCGGCAGCGTTACGGGAGTCCTCCATTTTGTGTATCGGTAGAATTGAGACACAAGATGGAGGGGGAAACAATGTTCTGAATGGGTAGAAGGGGGCACGGTAGACACTTTCTGACCATCTAGGTTTTCTGAGGGGGGCTTAGGACGCTCATATAGGCAAAAAAAAAATCGCGTGGGAGCGCCCGGTACGCGCACCGGTAAGCGAACCGGGGAGCGTACTTTGGTGAAAAATAGTGAAAAAAGTTACAAAAAGAAAAACGTTTTGAATGATCAGAGGTAGGGTAGCTCTGAAAAGAGCTATTGGGTTCTGTGGCTAATTTAGGTACCTACAAGTAGGTTCCAATGCACAGTTTTAAATTCAGGTGGAATATTCTATTCCCCTCATCGGGGAAGTGCACACCATCTCCTCTGTAGATGTCTTGCATGTTGTAATGCAAGTTATTGTTGTATATTAAACCCATTCTAAAGTCTCTCATGTAAGCAGAAACAGATTTATTCACATGTTTCCGTGCTTTCTCAAATTGTGGAAAAAATTGGTTGGACCACTTCCATTTCTGTCTTTGGCATATATTGGAATATACCAAGGGAGTTTGGGGAAAAAGTGTCATCAATTGATGAAAGGTGTCCTTTAAAAGCATTTCCAGACCAACCCCAGTCATAGTCCCAAAATAATTTCCACCACAGTGCACTATTAAGAGGTCAGGGTTTGGCAGATGCATAAAAAAATTATATTAAAAACATATAAAATATATTTTTCATTTAAAAGAATAATACATTTTACAGATTTTGATATTTGCTATAAAAAAACATTGAAATTCACTGAAAAAACCATAGGTTATAGACCATATATAGTTAGGAATTAGCATTTACAAAACCTTGAAAATTCACTGAAAAAACCATAGGTTATAGACCATATATAGTTAGGGATTAGCATTTACAAAACCTTATTTTACTCACACAAAACCATTGAAATTCGCATATATAGTTAGTTGCACTAACTATATATCGCGCACCCGCAATCCACTGCTGATGATGTCACATATTACATCATTCATGACATGGTCAGTGACATCACTGATGACATCACTGATGACATCTCAAATGACATCACTGATGACATCACTGATGACATCTAAAATGACATCACTGATGACATCACTGATGACATCTCATTTGACATTACTGATCACATCACTGATGATATCATTTATGTGATAATACAATGAACCTCTTCAGACTCTAATATAACCTTAGATACAATCAGTGTAAACAGACACTCACAGACTGTCACTCATCCATGGAGTTACTCACACATCTAGTCAGTCATGCAAAGAATCAATCACACCTCCATTTCCTCAACTATACAGTTATACACACCTTACTTATTCAAACATATACTAACACATATTTACTCTCTTATACAATCCCTGATACAAGTTCACAATGATCCATACAGCCACTCACACATTCACTGGCTCTTATGCACAGTTATTTATATATGTCAACTCTCACATGTACTGTGTTTTACATATGTACTTACTTTGACATGTAGCACTGAGATATCCATTCACTCACCAATACACTCATGCACACAGTCAACCGCCCATACAGCTGTTTCCACATGCACTTTTGAACCCATACATCTAGTGAATCAACTGCTCACACATCTATGCACAGAGTCATACACCTCCCAGCCACCCACACACATACTCAGTCTCCCACACAAGTACTTGGGCAACCAATCAATAACCCATATAGTTAGTCATATAGCTACTGATCAACACACGCAGCAGTTTACAGAACAACAGACATAATGATGCACAAATTAAGACAGTTTAGTCACTAACCCATGCACTCAATGAGACACATTTAATCACTCACTCATACAGTCAGTCATGCACCTACTAAATCCTTCATCCAGACACTTATACATCCACTCATTCTTCAATATTAAGACATATTTTAACTTTACAGAAACATACAGTCACTGGATGATGTCATCAGTGGTGTCATTTGAGATGTCATCAGTGATGTAATCAGTGATGTCACTGACCATGTCATGAATGATGTAATAGGTGACATCATCAGCAGTGGATTGCGGGTGCGCGATATATAGTTAGTGCAACTAACTATATATGCGAATTTCAATGGTTTTGTGTGAGTAAAATAAGGTTTTGTAAATGCTAATCCCTAACTATATATAGTCTATAACCTATGTTTTTTTCAGTGAATATATATATATTACACAGGGTAACTAGGATAGGAAAATCACGTATAATGAACCCACACAATTTTGTACTGAATGGTCCTAAATTATCATGAATTGTGGTACATACAAATAAGCACATAATGAGTCAACAATGATTGGCCGACTTGGGCTCAATTCCATTTCAATAATTCTTATTGCCACTTAACTAATTATCAAAATCATAGACGAATAACATGGTGGTATTTTGCAAGGCATACAATGCTTCAGTAGTGAGACAAAATCAATGTGTGGTTTGACTATTTTGTATCAATGTAATTTGTCACAGTTGGTGTTTATTTTCAGCACTTTTATAATTATTACTTTTCTTGTTGGTCGCATACATATATGCATCTTTATTGGCACGTGCATATGTAAATGAGTTCATCACTATTGTTCTGGGCACAGAGTATTCAGAAACATGAGATTTTGCGATTTATTGTATTTAAGAAATTTGAATTAATTTATAATCATGTATAGTAATCGCAAACTGCACTAGCAGTAGATTTCATTCACAAAGTAATGCCCAAGCACGACAAAATCTTGCATTAGAATCATGTGTAAAAAGATTTTTTCTATGTCTATTCAATAGCCAATGTAAACAATGAACGTCATCAAACTGCTCCGACGATCGAGTTGTGCATTTGTATATAAACTGTCGTTTTAATATGGAAAGTTGTTGTGACCAAGGCGGTTTGTCCGCCGAAACGCGTTAAGTCATCTGCACAGGGTAAATAAATTCCCTTTTCGTGAAGCCCACGGAGTCAGCGGCTTTTCTTTTTATCTTGAGGAGTAAGGTTTGGATATTATATATATATATATATATATATATATATATATATATATATATATATATATATATATATATATATATATATATATATATATATATATATTACCTACTGGCGGTCGCCAGTAGGTATATATAGTTAGGATTTTTTCCCTATGGGATTTCTGAAAATTCTATGCCTAATAACTTTTGCGTTTGTGGACGGAATTGGCTGAAATTTTCAGGAAAATGGCACATTTTGTTTCTGAGCAGCCCTTGAAAATTTGGGGGGGTTTTGTGGAGGGGGGGCCGAGAAAAAAGGGGGGTCCCAAAACGCCTTTTTCCCATGTTAATTTCCATAGGGCGGTTGGACTCACTTTTAGCCCGAACGGCTGAATGGATTTTCACGAAACTTGGCAAAATTGTAGGGACTGTTAGCCCGATGTGCCTTTGCTAGGTCTCAATATATGTGCTTCAGTGGATTTTGAGAAATTAACGTTTAAATCAAGATATATATCTGTAACAGCGCTCCGGGCAGCTATCCGGTTAGCGAACCTTTCGCGTATCGGAACTTTGCGATGAGAAGCTGATTGGCCCTCCGGTGTCTGTCAACATTCTAAACAGTCCGGAGCGGCCGCCATCTTGTCTCTCGGTAGGATCGAGAGACAAGAGGAGGCCAAAACAAAGGGGGAAATTAACATAAGGGGGCATAGTAGATCCTCGTTGACCCCCTAGGTTTTATGTGGAGGTTTTAAAAGGGCCTAGGAGGGTCCAAAAAAAAAAAAAAAATTTTTTTTTGCGTGGTAAGCGCCAAGTTCGCGAACCGGAAAGCGTTCTGGGCAGCGAACTTTATGGATAAAAGAATGAAAGACTTTTCTAATGCTGTATGTTAATTGTTTGTTGTTTTTCTTGTTTTTTTTTGTTTTCTTTTTTTTAAAGTGTTTTTTTTATTTTGATTCTTTTTCATAATTTAGTAAACTTTCTAACATTTCAGTGTCTGAAATGTCATTATTTTCTTGAAATATTGTTTGCAATCTGTGAGGTTGCAAAATGTCCTCATTTGCAAGGAGGACATCTACTGCTTGGACACATTGCAGCAGTTCATTATCCAAGCTTTCATCCATAAATTCCATGTCAATTTGTTCAATTAATTCCTGGCTGCTCTCTTGCAGGTCCATCTCAAAAGAAACTTGCTGCTCGCCTTCCATTTTGCCTGAAATTTGGATTAAAAAAATATATATTAGTAGAGATAGGGCACTGTTGGGATTAATTTTAGATAGGCAGTTTTTATCAGTGAATTTATCTTTTGGCAGTGTATAGTATGAGAGTGGAAATAGGACTATAAAAAAGTGTATGTGATTTAACCAAGACAAGCCTTACTCCATTGATAACTATAACAGAGAAGTCTATCTAAATACATTACTACTACAGAGGGATAGTGTATATCTAGCAGAAAAAGTCTACTATATTAAGTTATAGTGCACAATATATTAAATTTTAACTTACCTTCACAAAGAAGTTGAAGTTTTTTGAAGCTATTGAAATAGGAGGTACAACAAGAAGTAGTAGTCAAAATGGCTGTGTTTCCTTCTCTTCCTTTATATATATACAGGTATATAACCAATCAAATGTCAGGTAATAAAAGTAGAAAATGAAAGTAACATTTTCATTGGTTGTCAATTCCAACAATTCAGATGTGTTTTGTGAAGTAATTTACCTCACGGTACTTGGAGAGGTCTACAGGCTAAATGGCTAAATGAAATTTCAATGAAATTTGTGAGAATGGAAGGGATTGTTATGTAGTATGAGCTAATCTATATTTGGTGAGAGTGTCTCTAGTCGTTTTTCTGTAAATTACTTTCCCACCTTTTTTTAGGACCGCTTTCCGGAAAGCGGCCCGGTTAGCGAACCTTAAGCGTCACGGGAGTCCACCATTTTGTGTTTCGGTCGCATTAAGATACAAGATGGAGGGCAAATAATGTTTAGAATGGGTAGAAGGGGTCATGGTAGACTTATCTTGACCCCCTAGGTTTTCTGAGCGTGGCTGAGGAGGCTTATATGTGCGGAAAAAAAACTTTTTTTTAAAAAATCCGCGAGGTTAGCTTTCGGTTAGCGAACCGGGTAGCGCTCCGGGGAGCGAATTTTGTGGAAAATTAGTGAAAAAAGTTAGAGAAAAATAATAATTGTGAGTGATCAGATGTAGGGTAGCTCTGAGAAGAGCTTTTGGGTTTATGGTACATTTAGGTACTTATAAGTAGGTACCAATGCACAGTCTTAAATTCAGAATGAAAATTCTGTTGCCCTCATCTGAGAAGTGAACTCCATCTCCTCTGTAGATATCTTGCATGTAGTAACGCAAGTTATTGTTGTACAGAGAGCCCATTCCATGGTCTCTCATGTAAGCTGAAACAGATTTGTTTACATGCTTCCTCGCTTTCTCAATTTGTGGACAAAATTGGTTGGACCACCTCCATTTCTGTCTTTGGCATATATTGGAATATACCAAGGCAGTTTGAGGAAAAAGTGCCATTAATTGCTCAAAGGTGTCCTTTAAAAGCATTTCCAGACCTACCCCTGTCAAAGTGCCCAAATCATTACCTCCACAGTGCACTATTAACAGGTCAGGTTTTGGCAAATGCATAAAGGTTTTCACCAATGGTATCAATTGGTGACATTTTAATCCTCTTTGGCCCAACCACTTAATTTCCACATCTTGTAAATTGAGGTTAGGTAAATTTCTGCTCTCAGCATACCTTTGAGCCCAGTGGATGTAACTATGTCCAACAATCCAGACCTTAAACATGGTGGGAGAAGGTTGTTCTGCAGTCAGATGAAGTGTGGTAATGAAAGGGCAGTTGAAACAGTAGGAGTTTCTAAAGAAAAAAAACTGTGGATTTACAATGCTAATGATTCATTAGCAGTGATTGGTGCATTTCCATTTCTGAAAACAGAAAGTTAGGGTGCATGGATGTGTTCTTTGAAACATGTAATTTGAATGGTCAAGGAAGAAACATTTATTGAAAGATTGCTCTGGATACGCAGGTGCACTGAGAGTTCAGAGTTCAATTGAAACATTGTTGTGTGAATTTGCAAACATGAGAGGTCTTCCAGGAGGTGGTTGCTATGGAAACAAGGGAGAGAGGGCAGAGGGGGGAAGGGGTTTGATTTGAAAAAAGTGAGGGAAGAGGTATGATTGGCTAATATGAGAGATATGTGAAATGAATATCTGTATTTCTGTGCTTTCAATAGCTGCAGCCTTTGGAGTGCATCCTTTTTCTTCTGCTGAAGACAATTTGGTGTATTTCTGAGACTGTTTTCAAAACTCAAACAATATTTGCTAAGGTGAGAAAAGATTTATTTAATTTAGATAGAGAATAGTATGATTTAAGGAGAAAATGATGAAGAAAGCTGTGTTTTTAAAATGTGGTTTTGTCTCTAGTGATATACTAATAGAATTAGTTTTATAGAGAAATTGTAATTGCATATTTGGTGTAACATTCTGGCATGCAGTAACACAAGTTATTGTGGTACATGGAGCCCATTCCATGGTCTGTTATGTAAGCTGAAACAGATATGTTGTTTTTAAAAACGATTTAAGAAATCAACTACATTTCTGGATATGTACTGCTAGAGCTTCATAGGTTGTTTTGAGCCATATTTATAAGGTATTTGAGTGTCTAAGATGTTATGTTTTCCTTTTAAAATGTAAAGTGTTCCTCATGGGGCAAGTGTCTTGTAAATACGCTCCCACTTGTGCTTGGCAAATTTAGATTTTGATTATGGGAGTTACCTAGCCATGTTAATAGTGTCCCAAAAATGGTGCTAGGGCATTCCAGAAAACACTTTCATGTGTCTCTAGGACATTTTTAGTCATTTCTTCATGAATGCAGGTATACAATTGATTTATATGCTGTGTTTAAAAACGAATTTTGAAATCAATTAAATTTCAGGATATGTACTGTTAGAGCTTCATAGGTTGTTTGGGGTCATATTTAGAAGGCATTTTAGTGTCTTTGATGTTATTTTTAAAAACAACAAGTGATGGACTGAATGTGGATCAATGTCATGTATGAAAAAATATTTTAAAAAGGTAACAAGAATTATAAGGTACATGTTTTCTACTCTTTTTACCCGCAATGCACTGCTGATGATGTCTCTGACACTATCTCTGGTTTACTCTCTATAGCTGTCTTTCTTTTTACATTATTCTCTGTTTACTTCCCTTATACTAACTCTTCTTTTTTTAAAAAAAATATTTTTTTGGTTCGCTTCCAGTTCGCGAACCGGTCAGCGAACTTGAAGCGAACCAAAAGAAATAGAGCTTGCCAGAGTGATAAACATTCTAGCAATTTTATTTGAAAGGGGGGGTAGTTCTGAAAAGAACTTTTTTTTTTGTTTTTGTTGTTTTATTTATTTATTTATTTTTTCTGAACATTTTTTGATTTTTTTGTATTTTTAGAACAGTTTTATGTTTTTTTTCTGTTTTTTATGGAGGGGAAACAACAAAAAAACAGGCATTGAAAACGGCTCAACAGGAGCAAAAAAAAAATTACTGCTTGGGTGCATTAGGGCACTTATGGTTTTCGAACACCATATTAATCAAGTTGACGCTCATGTTCCCATACGACAACATAGCACCACAATATATACAAGTAAACCTCATATGTCTAAAATTGGGTTGAATGTTTGGCACAGTTTCCTGTGCCTCTCTTCCTGATTAAGACATTGATGAGGTAGATCTGGCCACAGGAGTTGTCGGGGGATTGTCTTGTAGGTCCCTTAACTCAGCCCGGCTGTAGTTCAAGGGATGCCACCTGGTCATATGTCGATGCATAGTATAGTTCCCCATACTATATTTCTTCTCTGTGCCTCTTGACAATCTGTAATCGCAGATGAGGCAGGTGGCATATTTCGCGTTCACCTTCTTCTCCCCTGGAGGGATGGAAAAAAACTGCCAGATGAAACTGGTTTTTCTCTTAGAAACACGGGGCAACTCCGTGATAAATTGTTGTTGATCTGTATCCTCTTCTTCTTCTTCCTCCTCTTCCTCTTCTCTGTTAGAGGTAAATTGACTGGGTGGTCCTCTCTTCTTATGAGGAGGTGGAGGTGGTGGTGGGGGTGCACCAGCTGCAGCAAGTATGGAAGCCATTGTTGAACTCCAGGTAAATGGTCTTTCTCTCACCAAGATGAAAGTCAGAGTGAGGAAAGAAGGAGGGGTTTACATGATTTGGGAAAAGCAAAAGTTCTGAACCAATGAAAAGTGTTATTTTTAGGTCACATGACCTAGTCATACATCATTTGGAAACCAAAAGTGAAATGAACCAATGAAAAGTTTGATAAACAAGTCACATGACCTGTTCCGCTTACGTTACGCGGTCCGCGCCGCGTCTCGGATCGCTTCCGGTTAGCGGTCCGGAGCACTTCCGGGAGCGCTAACGCAGCGCGTCATTAGACGCATTACGCGACAACGTGATACGTCGCGCTTCCGCGACGCGTCACAGTTCCGCTAACGTAACGTTGACCGGTTCGCGGACTAGGTCGCGGCATGAAGATGAGCTAACGGAAAGCTTCCCGGTTCGCGAACTAGAAGCGAAGAAAAAAAAATATTAAAAAAAAAATTAACAATAAACATCTAAAATATATTTTAAGATTTAAAGAAGAATACATTTTACAGCTACAGATGTTAGCTTTTAAAAAACCAATGAAATTCACAGAAAAAACCATAGGTTATAGACCATATATAGTTAGGAATTTGCATTTACAAAACCTTGAAAATTCAGTGAAAAAACCATAGGTTATAGACCATATATAGTTAGGGATTTGCATTTACAAAACCTTATTTTACTCGCATAAAACCATTGAAATTCCATATATAGTTAGTTGCGCTAACTATATATCGCGCACCCGCAATCCACTGCTGATGATGTCACATATTACATCATTCATGACATGGTCAGTGACATCACTGATGACATCACTGATGACATCACTGATGACATCTCATTTGACATTACTGATCACATCACTGATGATATCATTCATGTGATAATACGATGAACCTCTTCAGACTCTAATATAACCTTAGATACAATCAGTGTAAACAGACACTCACAGACTGTCACTCATCCATGGAGTTACTCACACACCTAGTCAGTCATGCAAAGAATCAATCGCACCTCCATTTCCTCAACTATACAGTTATACAAACTTTACTTATTCAAACATATACTAACACATATTTACTCTCTTATACAATCCCTGATACAAGTTCACAATGATCCATACAGCCACTCACACATTCACTGGCTCTTATGCACAGTTATTTATATATGTCAACTCTCACTTGTACTGTGTTTTACATATGTACTTACTTTGACATGTAGCACTGAGATATCCATTCACTCACCAATACACTCATGCACACAGTCAACCGCCCATACAGCTGTTTCCACATGCACTTTTGAAACCATACATCTAGTGAATCAACTGCTCACACATCTATGCACAGAGTCATACACCTCCCAGCCACCCACACACACACTCAGTCTCCCATACAAATACCTGGGCTACCAATCAATAACCCATATAGTTACTCATATAGCTACTTATCAACACATGCAGCAGTTTACAGAACAACAGACATAATAATGCACAAATTAAGACAGTTTAGTCACTAACCCATGCACTCAGTGAGACATATTTAATCACTCACTCATACAGTCAGTCATGCACCTACTAAATCCTTCATCCAGACACTTATACATCCACTCATTCTTCAATATGTAAGACATATTTACACTTTACAGAAACATACAGTCACTGGATGTTGTCATCAGTGATGTCATCAGTGATGTCACTGACCATGTCATGAATGATGTAATATGTGACATCATCAGCAGTGGATTGTGGGTGCGCGATATATAGTTAGCGCAACTAACTATATATGGAATTTCAATGGTTTTATGCGAGTAAAATAAGGTTTTGTAAATGCAAATCCCTAACTATATATGGTCTATAACCTATGGTTTTTTCACTGAATTTTCAAGGTTTTGTAAATGCAAATTCCTAACTATATATGGTCAATAACCTATGGTTTTTTCTGTGAATATATATATATATATATACATATATGTGTGTGTGTATATATATTTATATATATATATATTTATATACATATATATAATTCACTGAAAAAACCATAGGTTATAGACCATATATAGTTAGGAATTCGCATTTACAAAACCTTATTTTACTCACACAAAACCATTGAAATTCCATATATAGTTAGTTGCACTAACTATATATCGCGCACACCCGCAATCCACTGCTGATGATGTCACATATTACATCATTCATGACATGGTCAGTGACATCACTGATGACATCACTGATGACATCTCAAATGACATCACTGATGACATCACTGATGACAACATCCAGTGACTGTATGTTTCTGTAAAGTTAAAATATGTCTTACATATTGAAGAATGAGTGGATGTATAAGTGTCTGGATGAAGGATTTAGTAGGTGCATGACTGACTGTATGAGTGAGTGATTAAATGTGTCTCACTGAGTGCATGGGTTAGTGACTAAACTGTCTTAATTTGTGCATCATTATGTCTGTTGTTCTGTAAACTGTTGCATGTGTTGATAAGTAGCTATATGAGTAACTATATGGGTTATTGATTGGTTGCCCAAGTATTTGTACGGGAGACTGAGTGTGTGTGTGGGTGGCTGGGAGGTGTATGAATCTGTGCATAGATGTGTGAGTAGTTGATTCACTAGATGTATGGTTTCAAAAGTGCATGTGGAAACAGCTGTATGGGTGGTTGACTGTGTGCATGAGTGTATTGGTGAGTGAATGGATATCTCAGTGCTACATGTCAAATTAAGTACATATGTAAAACACAGTACATGTGAGAGTTGACATATATAAATAACTGTGCATAAGAGCCAGTGAATGTGTGAGTGGCTGTATGGATCATTGTGAACTTGTATCAGGGATTGTATAAGAGAGTAAATATGTGTTAGTATATGTTTGAATAAGTAAAGTTTGTATAACTGTATAGTTGAGGAAATGGAGGTGTGATTGATTCTTTGCATGACTGACTAGGTGTGTGAGTAACTCCATGGATGAGTGACAGTCTGTGAGTGTCTGTTTACACTGATTGTATCTAAGGTTATATTAGAGTCTGAAGAGGTTCATCGTATTATCACATGAATGATATCATCAGTGATGTGATCAGTAATGTCAAATGAGATGTCATCAGTGATGTCATCAGTGATGTCATTTGAGATGTCATCAGTGATGTCATTTGAGATGTCATCAGTGATGTCATCAGTGATGTCACTGACCATGTCATGAATGATGTAATATGTGACATCATCAGCAGTGGATTGCGGGTGCGCGATATATAGTTAGTGCAACTAACTATATATGGAATTTCAATGGTTTTGTGTGAGTAAAATAAGGTTTTGTAAATGCGAATTCCTAACTATATATGGTCTATAACCTATGGTTTTTTCAGTGAATTTTCAAGGTTTTGTAAATGCTAATTCCTAACTATATATGGTCTATAACCTATGGTTTTTTCAGTGAATTTTCAAGGTTTTGTAAATGCTAATTCCTAACTATATATGGTCTATAGCCTATGGTTTTTTCAGTGAATATATATATATACATACATATATAAACATATATCATCTGTTTATCTATATAAATACAAACATAAATGCATGCATACATATACTTATATGCATACAGATGCATGTTATTTACATGAAAGTTGAAAAAACACTAATAAAAGCAAAGCTAAAAAGCCACCTCATTACAAACAGAATGGCTTTAACTTAAACGAGGGCGAGATCTATTGCATTTTCAATGCTTGTTTACTTTGGTTCCATCAAGAAGGCATTCAGATGTGTCACACATTTGCCATAAATTCTGAATTTTAGCACTCTAGTTGGACATTAGATCACTGTAGTAAAGCTACTGCTCACCAGGGACGTCTGCTGCTGGTATTCAAAGTGGATGTTTCAGTCTGCATGTCAGAATTTTTTTAATGAAATAGAAGAGGATTTGAGAAGTCACTCAAAATGATCCCTAATTTTTCTTTCTGAAGCACTAATCATACTTTCTATGGCAAAATTAACTCCCTCATGTTGTTCCTTTTTAAATTGAGTGTTTTCAGACTTACCACTTCATTCCAATCAAGATGGCTTCTGGTGTGCCATACTTTTGTCATAAGTAAGACTGTTAGTGCTCTAGTTGTTCTTTAGAACACTCTGGGACATTCTGTCATTGGGCTATACTTGGGGTACATCTGGGTGATATTTGGGCTACATTTAGGCTCTTTTGTCTCTGGTGGCCATCTTGGGAGACTGTATGTCAGAATTTTTTTATGAAATTGAAGAGGGTTTGAGAAGTCACTCAAAATGTGCCCTAATTTTTCTTTCTGCAGCACTAATCATAATTCATATGGCAAAATATACCCCCTCATTTTGTTCCTTTTTAAATTAAATGTTTTAAGAGTTACCACTTTATTCCAATCAAGATGGCTTCAGGTGTGCCATACCTTTGTAATACGTAGGACTGTTAGCGCTCTAGTTGTTCTTTAGAACACTCTGGGACATTCTGTCATTGGGCTATACTTGGGCTACATCTGGGTGATATTTGGGCTACATTTGGGCTCTTTTGTTTCTGGTGGCCATTTTGGGAGACTGCATGTCAGAATTTTTTAATGAAATAGAAGAGGAATTGAAAAGTCACTCAAAATGTGCCCTAATTTTTCTTTCTGCAGCACTAATAATACCTTCTATTGCATAATATACCCCCTCATTTTGTTCCTTTTTAAATTAAATGTTTTAAGAGTTACCACTTTATTCCCATCACGATGGCTCCAAGTGTGCTATACCTTTGTAATAAGTAGGACTGTTAGCGCTCTAGTTGTTCTTTAGAACACTCTGGGACATTCTGTCATTGGGCTATACTTGGGCTACATCTGGGTGATATTTGGGCTACATTTGGGCTCTTTTGTCTCTGGTGGCCATTTTGGGAGACTGCATGTCAGAATGTTTTAATGAAATAGAAAAGGATTTGAGAAGTCACTCAAAATGTGCCCTAATTTTTCATTCTGCAGCACTAATCCTACTTTCTATGGCAAAATATACCCCCTCATGTTGTTTCTTTTTAAATTAAATGTTTTAAGAGTTACCACTTTATTCCAATCAAGATGGCTTCAGGTATGCCATACCTTTGTAATAAGTAGGACTGTTAGCGCTCTAGTTGTTCTTTAGAACACTCTGGGACATTCTGTCATTGGGCTATACTTGGGCTACATCTGGGTGATATTTGGGCTACATTTGGGCTCTTTTGTCTCTGGTGGCCATTTTGGGAGACTGCATGTCAGAATGTTTTAATGAAATAGAAAAGGATTTGAGAAGTCACTCAAAATGTGCCCTAATTTTTCAATCTGCAGCACTAATCATACTTCCTATGGCAAAATATACCCCCTCATGTTGTTTCTTTTTAAATTAAATGTTTTAAGAGTTACCACTTTATTCCAATCAAGATGGCTTCAGGTGTGCCATACCTTTGTAATAAGTAGGACTGTTAGCGCTCTAGTTGTTCTTTAGAACACTCTGGGACATTCTATCATTGGGCTATACTTGGGCTACATCTGGGTGATATTTGGGCTACATTTGGGCTCTTTTGTCTCTGGTGGCCATTTTGGGAGACTGCATGTCAGAATGTTTTAATGAAATAGAAAAGGATTTGAGAAGTCACTCAAAATGTGCCCTAATTTTTCATTCTGCAGCACTAATAATACTTTCTATGGCAAAATATACCCCCTCATGTTGTTTCTTTTTAAATTAAATGTTTTAAGAGTTACCACTTTATTCCAATCAAGATGGCTTCAGGTGTGCCATACCTTTGTAATAAGTAGGACTGTTGGCGCTCTAGTTGTTCTTTAGAACACTCTAGGAGGCTGCAGTAGAACACAAAGGAATCAACTGACAGTCTCTGTCCTTGTTGGATGTTTATGTTTTACTGAGAATGTCAGACTTCATTTTCACATGACTGAGAAAGATAATGTGAATTTACAGAAAATATGCTTTCAGTTTAGCTTATAGATCCCCTTCCAAACCACTGTGGGAAAATCATGAGATATTAGTTTTCTTTCAAACAATATTCATGATATCACAGCAGAAGGTTTTTTCACATGGTAAAATCACCTTAGAACCCACCACAATTCCTAAAACGAGTATGGTACCATCAACAAATGATTTATAATGTAACTAAAGTCCTAAAACCCTCTATTAACTACAATGCTTTTTAATGAGGTGCTATCATGTATATTGGTCCCAAGATGGCTGCCAACACTTCTTGGATGAAGTGCTGACAGCCAATCAGATCAGATGTGTGGTTAGGCTCCGCCCAGATATATATCTTTTTTTGAACCTAAATTACTCAAAATCCACTGGAGCACATATATTGAGACCTAGCAAAGGCACATCGGGCTAACAGTCCCTACAATTTTGCCAAGTTTCGTGCAAATCCATTCAGCCGTTCGAGCTAAAAGTGAGGCCAACCGCCCTATGGAAATTAACATGGGAAAAACGTGTTTTGGGACCCCCCTTTTTTCTCACCCCCCCTTGATGAAACCCCCCCAAATTGTCAGGGGCTGCTCAGAAACAAAATGTTCCATTTTCCTGAAAATTTCAGCCAATTCCGTCCACAAACGCCAAAGTTATTAGACATAGAATTTTCAAAAATCCCATAGAGAAAAAATCCTAACTATATATACCTACTGGCGACCGCCAGTAGGTAATATATATATATTATATATATATATATATATATAACCTCACACACATACATATATAAACATACCCGTATATATATTTAACTTAAAAAGATAAATAAATATTACTTTAGTATAAAATATGTTACTCATCTTTCTAATCTAAAACAAATGTAACTCATGTTTTTAAATAATTCTGTATATATAACTTGTAATTCATAAGTACATTTAAACAATTTACTTTTAGCTTATTTTTTAAATAAGTCTTTAAAAAGGTTATCTTAATTAAATGTAATATGCTTAAATCAATTATATAGTTATTTCAAAGTTAAGTTAAAAAAGTGCTGTATCATTTTTTTTAAATGAGTTTAACATTTTAAATAAACACAGATATAATTTACACAATATTAAACTAGAAACACAGTACATTGAGACCATTAGAGTATTTTAGGAACCAGGCAACATCATAGAATAATCATGGCTATCAAGCAAAGTCAATCACATATCAGTTAGGTGAGATAATCACCTGAAAAGCATGCAAAATTACAGAATATCCTCCCTATTCAGGCAAATGTGATTGTGGAAGAATCACTCCACAAGAATCAATCATCACAACATCAAATAATTTTTAGCCCACAGCATCATCTTCTCATGTATGAATGTATGTATATCATACTCTTATAGTGTGAACCAAGCTGAAAAGGTAATGCTTTTGTACAGGGTCAAAAATAAGCACAGAGCAAATGACTGATAGGAGAGGTAGCTGGGTTTTTACTGCATTGGGATGAAGTGTTCTTTAAAGAGGTGTGTCTTTTGCTCTTTCCTAAATTGTAGCTGTGTTGGGGCGGTCCTAAAGGACACAAGAGTATTCTTCCAGATGCTAACTTGTAGCAATGGAAAATGCCTGCTGCCTTGTTTTTTTTTACACTTCTTTGTCTCCAGTCTTGTGATAGTCCAGTTTCAGGTGAAGCATGAGCCACCAGAGATGGTGAGCTTGTCTGCAATAAAAGTGGGGTGCTGCACATGATTCCTTTTAAATGATGTAGCTGGTTTTGAAGATCAAGTGGGTTGGCAAGAGGAGCCAATGGAGTTCCATCAGCATGGAATTTCTACTCACAGTACCATGCTTGCAGACAGCAGCACCATCATTCATACCGTCACTATCTCCTTACCACTCTTCAACACTGTTCTCTTAGCCTAGGGCCCAAAGGATATAGCCACAAAACCTATCCCTGCACTAGTCTTCATTCCACAGAAATGAGACTGATACCAGAATTTTTAAAGCCATAGGCAAAAAAAGTGTGGATACGCCCCATTACACCCCTTCTCAGCATCTACACACACACATGTAGATACAGAAACAAATATAATGCATTTTCACCTAAAATACATCATATGTATGTTTCACACTTGAGGAATTAATTGAGCTTAAAACTCACTCAAGTGGAAAAATTTGGTATTACAGAGAGGTTACAAATACTTGCACTTGTTTCAAACAGCTGGTCTGTCTTTCTCTAATGTGCTTTCCCCAGGGTAGGTGAGCATTTTGCTTGAATGTAATAGGACACACTGCCCTAGTCTGTGCCTGGTGCACCCGTTAGAAGGTGCATCGTGGCGCACACCAGGGGAGTGCAATGTTCACATGATACACACTCTGTTCATCACTGAAAGCGAACTCGCAAGAGTTCCTTGAACCCAACCAGATAGGTATCTATTTTTTTTACCTAAATATTAAAAGGTTAATGTTAATGTTAAGGGACATTTATTTAGCGCACTGTCACCGTGAGTTTCCTGGCGCTGAGGGATACTGAGATGAGCGGTAGGAGTTTAGTGAGGGTGGGAGAAGAGCAAAGTTTTTAAGGATTTCCTAAAAGAAAGAAGGGAAGAAGAAGTCTTGGGTGAAAGTGGAAGAGAGTTCCACAGCTTAGGGGCCAGGTGAGAGAAACTGCGACCACCGGATCTGGTGAGTTTGAAACGGGGGACGACTAGGAGCTGGAGGTGGGTGGACCTTAAGGTGCGGGGGGACAATAGGGAGTGATCAAGGACTTCAGGAAAGCAGGGGAGGGACCGGTGAGAGCCTTGGAGACCAGGCAGTGGACCTTGAAAGCAATTCTTTCATTGACTGGTAGCCAGTGAAGTTGGTGTAATAAAGGTTGGGCTGACTGCCATCTGGGAATTTTGAGTGCAAGTCTGGCAGCCTGGTTCTGAACAATCTGTAGCCTGGACAGCTGGGATTTGGGAAGGCCAAGATATATAGAGTTGGAGAAATCCAGACGGGACATCACCAGGGCTATTAAGACTTGTAACAAGGCTTCGGGGGTCAGGAGGTGGGCGACTTTCCGTATCCTGTATAGCTGGAACATACAGGAAGATGTTACCGCACTCACCTGGGCCTTGAGAGTGAGCGCAGAGTCAATAATGACCCCGAGGCTCTTTACGCTGCCAGCAGGAGAAGGAGGTGTACCAAGCTCAGTAGGCCAAAACTGGGGGCCCCAATAGGGGGCACTTCTCCCTGGAAGGAGAAGCTCAGTTTTGCCAGGGTTGAGCTTGAGTTGATTTTGGTTCATCCAATGCTGGATGTGTGTCATGGCCGCCTGGAAGTTGGAAACAGCATCAGGGGAGGTGAGGGGGAAAATAATTTGCAAATCATCCGCGTAATTAAACACGGTGATATCCCACTTACCTAAGGAGTGAAGGAGGGGTTGAAGGTACAAATTAAAAAGGAGGGGGGACAAGGAGGATCCCTGAGGGACCCCGCAGGATGACGAAACTCTGGGGGCGATGAAAGGACCCTTGCTAACTGCCTGAGATCTTCCCTCTAAAAAAGACTTAACCCAGGACAAAGCAGGCCCACAGACTCCGGCGGACTCGACACGGTGGAGTAAGATGTTATGGTCCACCGTGTCGAATGCCGCCGACAAGTCAAGTAGGACTAATGCCTGGGGTAGTCCTCTGTCGGCATTGCATCTGAGGTTATCCAACACGGCCAGAATCACAGCCTCCGTAGAGTGTGCTGGTCTGAAGCCGGCCTGATTTGTTTCCAGGAAGTTGGACTCCTCGATGAATTGCGAGAGGCAAGTAGTAACATGTGCCTCCAAGATCTTGGACAGGTAAGGCAAGAGGGAGATGGGCCGATAGTTAGCGAGGACCGCTGGGTCCGCGCCAGGTTTCTTTAACAGGGGTACCAAAACCGCCTCCATAAATGACCTAGGGACTGTGCCAGAGTTAAGGGAAGAATTAAGTAAGGGTAGGATACAGTGAGGGAGGGTGTGACAAATGTCGCGGAGCACGGGAGGGGGACAGCAGTCCTTAGGGGAACCAGATTTCACACGGGTGGACAGCTTAGCAAGGGAATCCGGATCAAGTGTAGGGAACTGGGACAGGGTAGAGGAGTTGACGGGGGGAGTTACTGCTGTGGCTGAGAGGGGGGAGTGGGGAATGGAGTTTTTAATTGTGGTGATCTTATCGATAAAAAAAGAATTTAAAGCATTGCATGACTCTGCAGAGGGAGGTAAGTTCGGGAGTGTCCTGGCGTCAGATGTTAATTCGCCAAGGACTTTGAAAATCTCTTTAGATTTGTTGGGAGCTGTTATGATTCTCTCAGAGACGAAAGCAGACTTGGTAGTAATGATGGCTTTTTTATAAACTTTCCGTGCGGACACATACGCCTCCCTATCGGTGCTAAGATAATTACGCCTCCATCTGCGCTCCAGTTGGCGCAGCTCGAGATGTTGTTGCTTCAAGGCTGAGTTGTACCATTTATGAGAGTTGCTATGGCGAGTTCGGGGAAAGCGGGACAAGGGTGCAAATTGGTCACTAGCCGTTGTGAGCCACTGGGTGATATTAGCATCCATGAGGTTAACATCTAGGGTGTCGGTGATTAGAGGCTGGGTCTCTGCAAGGGAGGAGAGGAAGGCAGAAGAATCGAGGGCCTTCCATTTCCGAGCGGTCCCTCCCTCCATAGGGGAAGGCCTGATCAAACCTTTTACGAGAATGGAGGACTCGATTAGTGAATGATCGGACCAGACGCAGGGGGAGATAATCGGACAAGAAAGCGACACCCCCTGTGTCCAGATATGGTCCAGGATATGACCCCCGATGTGAGTAGGGGGGTGACGTGTTGAGTCAGATTGAGGCTAAGGAGCGTCTCGAACAGTTCAGTGGCCTGAGGGCCCGCGTCCGCATGATTGAACCAATAGTTAAAGTCTCCGAACACAGCAATGCGGGTTGAGGAGGTCATTAAGGCAGAGAGCTGTTCACAAAAAGCGGCGGGAAACAGGGGCATGGGTTAGGGGGGCGGTATAGGACAATGAGGGTCAGAGCGCCAGCTTCGGTTGGCAAGCTGATGACGAGATTCTCGGCATCAGGAAGGCATAGTGAGGAGGACGTGATGAGAGGCATATCTTTGCGTATGACTGCCGCCACCCCGAAGCCACGGCGGCCAGTGGGTCGATTGGCGTTCAGCATGTAATAATTAGGGGGTAGAGCAGCCAAAATGTCAGGAAGAGAGAGATCAGATAACCAAGTCTCAGTGAGCAGCAGAATGTCAGGATTCTCAGCTGTCAATAGGAGAAAAATGTCGGCATGATGTTGAGGGAGTGAACGTGTGTTGAGGTATAAAATAGGGATGCAAGTCTCGGACGGGGTGGGGACGGATGCGGATGCCCAGATGAGGCTGGGAGAGGGCAAGTCGGCCGAGATGCCAAGAGACACCAGGCGATCCCAGATAGTGGATAATAGAGCACAAGGGGGGTGCTGGAGGCTTCTGAGCGAAGCAGAGGAGTAAATAATGGGAGGGGCGGCATCCCGGGGCCCTGGGCCCGTCTGGCCGCGGACGGGCGCAGACAGGCTGGACTTTGGCGCGACTTCGGCGCGCTGACGGCGTGCCCGCTGCGCCCGTCTGCTGCGCTCCCTATAAGGGGGCGCCATTTTATAGGGCTGAGGTCGTGAGGGGCCGAGCGCTGGACCGCTCACCTACTCACCCTCCTCACCCAAGATGGCGGCCAACTGCGAGTCCCGGCAGGAATTAATCTCCTGCGAGGGACGAGTAGTGGCGAGAGGACAGCGGACAGCAAATGCGTCAATTACTGCTGCCCAGCGCGCGATAAAGGTAAAACCTGCACAACAAAAAAGTTAATGACACAACACAAGCAGTTAAAATATTGATAAAAAGCGCGGAAGGCGCAGAGCACAGCGCGAGTCAGGCGAGTGGCTTAGATCCCACTGACCAGCTCAGAGTATCCAATCAATTGGGGCTGAGGCACAATAGTTTTTATAGGGCTGAGGTCGTGAGGGGCCGAGCGCTGGACCGCTCACCTACTCACCCTCCTCACCCAAGATGGTGGCCAACTGCGAGTCCCGGCAGGAATTAATCTCCTGCGAGGGACGAGTAGTGGCGAGAGGACAGCGGACAGCAAATGCGGCGATTACTGCTGCCCAGCGCGCGATAAAGGTAAAACCTGCACAACAAAAAAGTTAATGACACAACACAAGCAGTTAAAATATTGATAAAAAGCGCGGAAGGTGCAGAGCACAGCGCGAGTCAGGCAAGTGGCTTAGATCCCACTGACCAGCTCAGAGTATCCAATCAATTGGGGCTGCGGCACAATAGTTTTTATAGGGCTGAGGTTGTGAGGGGCCGAGCGCTGGACCGCTCACCTACTCACCCTCCTCACCCAAGATGGTGGCCAACTGCGAGTCCCGGCAGGAATTAATCTCCTGCGAGGGACGAGTAGTGGCGAGAGGACAGCGGACAGCAAATGCGGCGATTACTGCTGCCCAGCGCACGATAAAGGTAAAACCTGCACAACAAAAAAGAATCTACTAAATCGATTTACACCTAATCATAAAAAGCACAATCTACGTACCAAGATATATATATATATATATATATATATATATATATATGTGACTGGCCCGAAACGGGTTGTTGCAGGCTGCTGATTTTGAAATAAAGAAATAACTCGCCTGACAAGCTGTGTGATCTGAGCCTCCTTCTTCGCCAACGATCTTTGAAAGTGGTTGGAGTTCTTTGTGAGAGATTACTATTACGGAGGACGGTTGCCTTCGTGTCCAGAACCACCTCCTTGGAAGCAGGAAACCGCCCACAGCCACTGTTGTGTGGATCCGTAGTGGAAAATTGACGTTTCCCCCTGTGATCGCCAAAACAGAATTGGCTGGTGCAGGGAGCAGGGACTCGGTCTTGCTTATCCAAGCTACCTACTACAGGATTTTAAGAGACTATGGGGAACGATAACGACATTCCACCTTGGATTAGAATATGCAAAACTACAGCAACCAAGATGCCGTTGTGAGGCACGCCCAGAGGGAGGGACTATCATTCAAAACGCTGCTAGTGCGGTGTGAAACATTGTTGCTGCTTTTTCCCTGTGATACCAGTGAGCAAGGGCTGTGCGAGCCCGAAACATGTTTGGTTCTTCTATGCTAAGGAAAGTGAGTCTGATTACCCTGCAACTTGCCAAAATAAAAGGTGTTCAACAAACTTGTGTGCGGTGCCTCAATATCGGTGCAGCTTTGTGATGGATTCATAGCGGCCTTTGCTCCGGGTCGCGAGGCAACCCCGCAGCGGACGAGCAGCTCCCAGACGCTTCCAAATTTTTAGCGTCCAACGGAACAGCGTGACCAATTTGTGCAAGATCACAAGTAGGGACTCAGTCTTGCTTATCCCAGCTACCTACTACAGGATTTTAGGAGACTATGGGGAAAGATAACGACCTTCCACCTTGGATTAGAATATGCAAAACGACAGCGACCAAGATGCCATTTTGAGGCACGCCCAGAGGGCGGGACTATCATTCAAAACGCCGCGAGTGTGGTGTAAAACATTGTTGCTGCTTTTTCCCTGTGATACCATTGAGCAAGGGCTGTGCGAACCTGAAACATGTTTGGTTCGTCTATGCTGAGGAAAGTGAGCCTGATTACCCTGCAACTTGCCAAAATAAAAGGTGTTCAACATGCTTGTGTGCGGTGCCTCAATATCGGTGCAGCCTTGTGATGGATTCATAGTGGCCTTTGCTCTGGGTCGCGAGGCAACCCCGCTGCAGACGAGCAGCTCCCAGACGCTTCCGAATTTTTAGCGTCCAACGGAACAGCGTCACCAATTTGTGCAAGATCACAAGCAGGGACTCGGTCTTGCTTATCCCAGCTACCTACTACAGGATTTTAAGAGACTATGGGGAAAGATAACGACATTCCACCTTGGATTATAATATGCAAAACTACAGCGACCAAGATGCCATTGTGAGGCACGCCCAGAGGGCGGGACTATCATTCAAAACACCGTGAATGCGGTGTGAAACATTGTTGCTGCTTTTTCCCCTGTGATACCAGTGCGCAAGGGCTGTGCAAGCCCGAAACATGTTTAGTTCTTCTATGCTGAGGAAAGTGAGCCTGATTACCCTGCAACTTGCCAAAATAAAAGGTGTTCAACACGCTTGTGTGTGGTGCCTCAATATCGGTGCAGCTTTGTGATGGATATATATATATATATATATATATATTCACTGAAAAACCATAGGTTTGAGGCCTTATATAGTTAGGATTTGGCTTTGAAAAAACATTTGAAATTCACTCAAAAACCTATAAGTTTAAGGGGTGTTATAGTTAGCTGGACATTTCACTCATACAAAACCATTGAAAATGCACCTATATAGTTAGTTAGACTAACTATATTTTGCGCACCCGCAATCCACTGCTGATGATGTCACATATTACATCATTCATGACATGGTCAGTGACATCACTGATGACATTACTGAAGACATCTCAAATGACATCACTGATGACATCACTGATGACATCAACCAGTGACTGTGTGTTTCTGTAAAGTTTAAATATGTTTTACATATTGAAGAATGAGTGGATGTATAAGTGTCTGGATGAAAGATTTATTAGGTACATGACTGAATGTATGAGTGAGCGATTAAATGTGTCTTACTGAATGCATGGGTTAGTGACTAAACTGTTTTAATGTGTGCATTAGTATGTCTGTTTTTGTGTAAGCTACTGCATGTGTTGATCAGTAGCTATATGAGTGGCTATATGTGTTATTGAGTGGTTGCCCGAGTATTTGTATGGGAGACTGAGTGTGTGTGTGGGTAGCTGGCATATATAAATGACTATACATAGGAGCCACTGATTGTGCGAGTGACTGTATGGATCATTGTGTACTTGTTTCAGTAATTGTATAACAAAGCAAGTATGTGTTAATATATGTTTGAATATGTAAGGTGTTGTGTGTATAATTGTATAGTTGAGGAAATGGCAGTGTGATAGATTCTTTGCATGACTGATTAGATGTGTGAGTAACTCCATGGATGAGTGGCAGAGTGTGAGTGTCTGTATAGGTGTTTGTATGCAGATGATAGTGTTGTATTGATGAGTGACTGTATGTATGAGTCATTCTATGGGTAAATGAGTGGATGTGAGTATAGACCTAGGAATCAGTGTGTGCGTTTGTAGTAACTGGTATTGGTGTGTCAATGGTTTCAAGAATGGTAGTCTGTGTTTAACACTGGGTGTATTAAAGGTTATATTAGAGTGTGAAGAGGTGCATCATATTATCACATGAATGATATAATCAGTGATGTGATCAGTGATGTCAATTGAGATGTCATCAGTGATGTCATCAGTGATGTCATTTGAGATGTCATCAGTAATGTCATCAGTGATGTCACTGACCATGTCATGAATGATGTAATATGTGACATCATCAGCAGTGGATTGCGGGTGCGCAAAATATAGTTAGTCTAACTAACTATATAGGTGCAATTTCAATGGTTTTGTATGAGTGAAATGTCCAGCTAACTATAACACCCCTTAAACTTATAGTTTTTTGAGTGAATTTCAAATGTTTTTTCAAAGCTAAATCCTAACTATATAAGGCCTCAAACCTATGGTTTTTTCAGTGAATATATATATATATATATATTACCTACTGGCGGTCACCAGTAGGTAGTTATAGTTAGGACCTAGTTACCATAGGAAAATCGCAACATTCTATTCCCAATAACTTTGGCGCCGATTGACGAATCTTTGCGAAATTTTCAAAACTTATGTCCCGCTTCGGTCCGCTTCTATTTTGAAAGTTTCAGGTGATTTGGCAAGCAAGAGCCGAGAAAAAAGGAGGGTCCCAAAACCTGTGTTTTCTCCATGCAATTTTCCATAGAAAACTTTAGACACGGCTACAGCCCGGACTGCTGAACGGAATTACACCAAATTTACAAAAAAGGTAGCCCTTGGTTCAGAAAGAGCCCATTTTGTTGAATGGTGTAAATCCAATCAGTAGTTTTTAAAATATTAATGGAAAAAGAAATATTTACATTTGGGTGGAGCCTAACCGCAAATCTCATCGTGAGATCTGATTGGCTGTCAGCACTTCATCCAAGAAGTGTTGGCAGCCATCTTGGGACCAATATACATGATAGCATCTCATTAAAAAGCATTGCAGTTGATAGAAGGTTTTAAGACTTTAGTTAAATTATAAATCATTTGTTGATGGTACCATACTCATTTTAGGAATTGTGGTGTGTTCTAAGGTGATTTTACCATGTGAAAAAGCCTTCTGCTGAGATATCATGAATCATGTTTGAGAGAAAACTATGTTCTCATGCTTTTCCCACAGAGGTTTGGAAGGTGATCTATAAGCTAAACTGGGAGCATATTTTCTGTAAATTCACATTATCTATCTCAGTCATGTGAGAATGAAGTCGGACATACTCAGTAAAAACATGTACATCCAACAAGGGCAGAGACTGTCAGTTGATTCCTTTGTGCTCTACTGCAGCTTTCCAGAGTGTTTTAAAGAACAACTAGAGCGCTAACAGTCCTACTTATGACAAACGTATTGCACACCTGAAGCCATCTTGATTGGAATAAAGTGGTAACTCTTAAAACATTTAATTTAAAAAGGAACAAAATGAGGGGGTTCATTTTGCCATACAAAGTATGATTAGTGCTGCAGAAAGAAAAATTAGGGCACATTTTCAGTGACTTCTTAAATCCTCTTCTATTTCATTAAAAAATTCTGACATGCAGACTGAAACATGTGCTTTCAATACCAGCAGCAGACTTCCCTGGTGAACAGGAGCTTTACTACAGTGATCTAATAAGCAACTAGAGTGCAAACATTCAGAATTTATGGCAAATGTGTGACACATCTGGATGACTTTTTGATGGAATCAAAGTAAAAAACTGAAAGTATTTCCTACTGAGGAGACTGTAGTAAATGAGGAAATTAGGAAACTTCATAACAAATAAGTCTCCCAAGATGGCCGCCAGAGACAAAAGAGCCCAAATGTAGCACAAATATCACCGACATGTAGCCCAAGTATAGCCCAATGCCAGAATGTCCCAGAGTGTTCTAAAGAACAACTAGAGTGCTAACAGTCTTACTTATAACAAAAGTTTGGCACACCTGAAGCCATCTGGATTGGAATAAAGTGGCAACACGTAAAACATTCAATTTGGAAAGGATCAAAATGAGGAGGTTCGTTTTGCCAGGCAAATTATGATTAGTGCTGCAGAAAGAAAAATTAGGGCACATTTTGACTTCTTAAATCCTCTTCTATTTCATTAAAAAATTCTGACATGTAGACTGAAACATGCACTTTGAATACCAGTAGCAGACTTCCCTGGTGAGCAGTAGCTTTACTATCGTGATCTAATGAGCAACTAGAGTGCTAACATTCAGAATTTATGGCAAATGTGTGACACATCTGAATGCCTTCTTGATGGAACCAAAGTAAAAAACTGAAAGTATTTCCTACTATGGAGACTGCAGTAAATGAGGAAATTAGGAAACTTCATAACAAATAAGTCTCCCAAGATGGCCACCAGAGACAAAAGAGCCCAAATGTAGCATAAATATCATCCAGATGTAGCCCACATATAGCTTAATAACAGAATGTCCCAGAGTGTCCTTAAGAACAAGTAGAGCACTTACTGTCTTACTTATGACAAACGTATGGCAGATCTGAAGCCATCTTGATTGGAATAAACTGGTAACACTTAAAACATTTAATTAAAAAGGAACACTAAGAGAGGGTTCATTTTGCCATAGAAATTATGATTTGTGCTGAAGAAAGAAAAATTAGGGCACATTTTGAGTGACTTCTCAAATCCTCTTCTATTTCATTAAAAAATTCTGACATGCAGATTGAAACATGCACTTTTAATACCAGCAGCAGACTTCTGTGGTGAGCAGTAGCTTTAGTGCAGTGATCTAATGAGCAACCAGAGTGCTAACATTCAGAATTTATGGCAAATGCTTGACATATCTGATTACCTTCTTGATAGAATCAAAGTAAAAAACTGAATGCATTTCCTACTGAGGAGACTGCAGTAAATGAGGAAATTAGGAAACTTCATAACAAATAAATCTCCCTAGATTGCCACCAGAGACAAAAGAGCCCAAATGTAGCACAAATATCACCCAGATGTAACCCAGATGTAGCCCAATGACAGAAGTGTGCAAAACACTTTTTATTTTTTGTGTTTTTGCAGTTTTATATAGTGGAGACTTGGCAGGCATTGGAGTGTTTTACATGTGCATTGGTTACATCACACAAGAACAAATTCATTTTGGTTTTAGACATGGGGAGAATAAGTGATTTGACCATAATCACAGAATGTCGCGCTGAAGCAGAAACCCCAACCTGGTTTCCCAGTTGAAAAGTCTGCAGCTCTGGGAGTAACACCACATCCTCTCCCCTAAGTGCAACATTTAATCAAGTGGTCAACTGGATAAAAAACATAAAGATAAAAAATAATTTAAAAGTGCTTTGTCACCATTTGAAAGCTCAGAAAATATGTCCTCATTTTAGTTTGTTAGAGCACTAACCATAATTTTGATGCAAATAAGACCCTCTCTTATATGTAATTTCTAAAGGAAATGCTCTAGGTATTACAGTTTTGATTACATCAAGATGACGTCAGGCGTTCCGCACTTTTGTAATAAATATAGAATGTTAGCAATCTAGTTGTTCATTAGGATACTGTTGAGAGGCAGAGGCCGGGGGCATGGACTCTGAAAATTGAAGGAAGGTAGGAGGGTGCAGAGGCAACAATTTGACCACACTGGACAGGCAGGAAGGGCAGTGGCAGCACAACAGACTATGGAGGGCAGTGGAAAGGGGGGCAGGGGAAACAAACCAACAATACAGGACTGTCAAGAGAGGCAGTGGCAATATAATAGACCATCGTGGGCAGAAGGAAGAGGCAGTGGTAGTACAAACATACATTCCAACAGACCCGATTCAGCCAGGAAACGTCCAATGTTTTTAAGCCCAACTGGGCTTTATTTGATCTGTCTCCTGTCTACAATCTCCTCTTTTTCAATGTAAGTCAAAGGGGAAAATCAATACCTCCGTTTTTTTCAAAATCTCCCTCTTACCAATATCAAAATGTTAGCAAGTAATGTACATTAGATCGTGGGAGGAAGGAGGTATTGGGGTAGGGACATGGACTCATATAACAGAGGACAGGAGGGACATGCAGAGGTGCACCAACCTGACCCTACAGGGCAGGAATCAGGGTTTGCAGCAGCACAATACACCACATCAGGCATGCGGGACGGGAGTGCAGCACAACAATCCATAGAAAGCAATAGGGAGGGGACAGGACCATGCACATGGAAAACAGAGAGGAAAGAGGCAATGGTAGCTAGCTGACCATAATGGACAGACAGGACAGAAAGCTGCAGCATAACGGACCACAAAGGGCAGGAAGGATGGATCAGGGGCATTACAATGGAACAGACAAGCCAGGGTGGAGGGAATAGGGGTCTGAACATGGAAAGAGAGGGCTGGGGCAAGGGGGCAGGGCAGGAGCAGTAAGATGAGCATGGAGGTCAGGCAGGATGGGCACTAGAAGCAAGACACACCATAGAGAGCCACAGCGAAACTATAATGGCATATACACAGACCATGAAGGGAAGGTGGGAGGGGGTATGGGGTAGCTAGCTGACCACACAGGAAAGGTGGGAGGGGCTGTGGCAGCACAGAAGATTGTGCATGTCAAGCGGGAGGGTTAGTGGCAGTGGAGGAGTATGGCTCAATGGTTAGAGCGGCAGACCCTGATGCAGAGTTCTGGCCAGGGACCAGGGTTCGATGCCCACCTCGGCGGGGTCTCGGGCTCAATTTCCTCGGACCTGTTAATTCTCGCCTTGTTGCCTATTCTAATCACGGGTCCCAGGCTGCAACTCTGGGCAATAGCTTGCTTAGCCTCCACACCGGCCCGACAGCGCTAAGGATGCCTGGCTTCACCCTGGGGGTGCCCAGGAGTGGACACTTCACAGGGAAAGCCAGGAGGGGTTCCACAGCGGTATGAGTATCAGCGCCAGGAAGCCGAATAGGCGACACCACAAGGTGACTATCTGGTGACAGTGTGCTCTATAAGTACCATGACATTTACATTTACAATGGCTATGATGGGCAAGAAGGAGGGTGCAGGGGCATGCACAAAGGACCATGGAGGATAGAAGGGAGGGTCAGGACCTGGGCACAGACAAGAGAGTTCAGGTGAAGGGGCCTCACAACAGACCACGCGGGGCAGGCAGGAGGAGCAGTTGCAGCACGACAGACCAGGGAGGGCAGAAGGGTGTGGCAGTAAAATGGACCATGGGGACAGGAGGAAGGGGATAGGGGCATGGAATGTGAAAAAGAAGGGTGGAGGTGGCAGGGACAGGTTACAGTCATCTGACAATGCTAGGCAGGTGGGAATGGAGTGGCAGCTCAACAGAACACTCAGAGTAGATAGGAGTGGCAGGTCCTTGGAACATAGTGGGCAAAAAGGATGGAGTAGGGGCATGCACATAGACATCGCAGGGCAAGGGGAAGGAGAATAGGGGCTGCAAATTAAGCACAGATGCTAAGGAGGAGGTCAATGATGGGGCATTGAATTGGGCAATGGAGGGCAGGGCAGGAGGAGTGGACTGGTACATCATGCTAAATGGAGGGCAGTGGCAGCACATCAGACCATGCATGGCAGGAGGGAGGAGGCTAATCCATGGATTCAGACATCAGGGAATAGGGAGGAGGTGGATGGGGCAGCAAGCTAACTGTTCAGAGAAGGCGGGTAGGCCAGTGGCAGAACAACGGCCACACAGGGCTGTAAACAGGACATGGGCTTGGACAATGGATGGCTAGGAGGGGAAAGACAGGAGCAGCAAGCGTGGGTGGGGGCAGCACAATGCCAGGCCCTGCTTCCAACCCCCACCATCCATTGTGATATGCATCTTACTTAACATTAAAAAAATAGAAATTTGCTGAAAAAACAAAGATTACAGGGACAGTATAGTTAGACTTAGATTTCACTCATAAACAACCAGTGAAATTCAGTAGTTATAGTTGCCTGGGCTAATTATAACTTACGCCCCAGAAATGTACTGCTAATGACCTCAGACATCACATCATTCATGACATGGTCAGTTACATCACTCATGACATCACTCATGACATCTCAAACGAGTTGTGAATGGAATGGAACTATAATCGCTAGAACTTTATTTAGGGATAGTGGGGTATATTACCAAGCAATAGCGATAATTATCGCTATTGCTTGGTTAGAGACAAAAATTTACCGCTGAGCTGCGGCGATTTTTATCGCAGATAAACCTTGGTATTATCAAGGTTTATCGCAAATGCGATAAAAATCGGCTGCAATGCATGAATATCGCTGAAAAGTCAGCGATATTCATGCAGTACCGAGCTAATGCTCTTAGCCATGTTATCCACCTCCCATTGGATAACATGGCTGAGAACTGCTCAGGGCAGGTGTTAGCTTTTGGAGATATTCGCGCTTAGCGCGAATATCTCCAAAAGTTGGTAATAGGAGATAGCGATGTTAGCGACTGTTTCCAGTCGCTAACATCTTGGCACGCCCACTTTGCATGTCATTAGTTATAAATATCACTGACATGCAAAGTGGGGCCCAAGATGGTCGCTATCTCCTTCTAGCTGTCGCTAACTGGTGTTAGCGACAGCTAGGTAATAGGGAGATAATTTTATCTCCGCTTTCTTGGCTTTTAAAGCCAAAAAAGCGGAGATAAACCCCCTTGATAATATGCCCCAGTGTGTTTATATTAACAACCCTTTTTTTCTTTTCTTTCGTGTTAGAACCATTATAATACGCAACATGCCCAGATTAATATGGCCGATAGCCTTTCACTTTAAAGTAATGTATAGCCCATTGTTTATGTTGATGTTTGCAATCCTACGTATGTTTATTATGAATAAGTCACGTTGATGAACATACAGGTATGGCGGTCACAGGGCAAGATATGCTTAAATGACATGGTGTGCATATTAACACCTGTTTTATTCTTTGTTGTATCAATTCCTGAATTTTCACATCGTGACCAGGCCAATATGGCCGCCAGCTTTTTTTGATTAAAGTCATATGTAGTCCTTTGTTAATTTTGGCAACTTTAGGCATTTGTACATTTAAATAAGGATGCTACAATGAAGTCTTGTATCGTTATCAAGGTTCGGACGAGCCAAAACGCGTGGATCATGTCCTTTGCAGATTAAATACATCCAAACTACAAACTGAGTGCTGATTCCTTCCTTCTAAGAGTGAGAGGAGATTAAATACATATATATACAATTCACAGAAAAAAACACAAGTTTCAGGGGCATTGTAGTTAGAAATTAGCATTTAAAAAAACTCAGAAATTCACTGAAAAAACCACAGGTTTCATGGACGTTATAGCTAGTTGGACATTTAACTTGTACAAAGCAAGAGAAAATCGGCCATTATAGTTAGTTGTGCTAACTATAACTCGTGCCCCCACAATGCACTGCTGATGACGTGACATATTACATCACTCATGACATGGTCAGTGACATCACTGATGACATCACTGATGACATCTCAAATGACTTCACTGATGACGTCATCCACGTGATCATCTGATGCACCTCCTCACACCCTAAAATACAGACTACCATTCTCGAAACCATAGACACACCAATACTAGTGCAGTTACAATATTCTGTGCACTATGAATGCAGACCTCTAACCAGCTACATACTATTGATACGCTCATCTAAATACCCAGTTAGTACCTATGCAGTCTAGGTATCCTTCAGTCTGTCCCATGCACTTCTCCATTCACCCATTCCGCACTATCTACGTATCCTATTACCCCACCAATACATAAGCACTTATAATTTGATTGGCTCAGTGCTGACCCCGATTGCCAAAGACGACCCGGAAGGCTGGCGATGGATCCTGTGGGGCTCCCGTTGCGTGGAGGGAGCCCCGTGTGCCACCCGAAGTCCTGCAGAGGCCAAGTGGTGGGGGGTCGATGAGGAGCATGGTGCCGGTGGCGGAGGGGGCACGAGGCATATTTCTGGTGCCTGCCCCCGCTGCGTTACAGAAGTGTTGCTGCTGGAGTGCCCTACAGCCGGTGAATGGGGCCCGATGTTGTTTATAGCAGAGGGGGTGTCGGGGCACGTTGCCGGTGCCCGCCCTACCTGCCAGTGATTTGGAGCCCACGAAGGGCTCCGGGGGCAATTTGTAGTTAGAAGGGGCGTCGGGGCACATTGCCGATGCCCGCCCCCTCCTACCTGTGTTGTCTTGGTTCCTTAGAGCGGCCCTGGTTGACAGAGGGCCGCTCCAATGCCTTGGGGGCATTTTTGAGATTTAGAGTCCCCCAAGAGGGACTCCAACAACGCCACATTTTTCTGCCGAGCCTGCGAGGCTCAAGGGACATTTTGTTCGAGCCCAGAGAGGCCGCGCTGAAGGTGTTAAAGCATACAAATGAATTAATCTAGATAGATAGATATTCAGTATTCACGATTGTATGTACACAATACGTACTGTATATTCAGAAAAAATGAAGAATTTGTTTTGTGATGACTGAATTGTGATGATTTTTTTGCAGTATAAAGGTAATACTGAGTAAAGATTTATCATATTTGTTATTTGTAGTGGAAAATAGTGTTTCCAGGGAACAGTGCACATTGCTTGCAGAAAGAAGGGACATAGGTACGGAAAGAAGCATGAAAAGTGCAGAAAGAAGCAACAGAGGTGCAGAACGAGGGATGAGGGGTGGAAAAGAGGCAAGAGAAGTGCAGAAAGAAGCTACTGAGATGCAAAAAGGGTGAACAATGGTGGAGAAAGTGGCAAGAGGGGTGCAGAAAGAAGGAAGAGAGGTGCAGAAAGAAACAAAAGGAAAGCAGAAAGAAGGAACAGAGGTGCAGAAAGAGGCAAAAGGGGTGCAGAAAGAGGGAAGAGGGGTACAGAAAGAAGCACAAGCAGTGCAGAAAGAAGTAAAGAGTTGCAGAAAGAGGCAAGAGTGGAGCAAAAAGATAGAAGATGAGTGCAGAAAGAGGCACAAGGGATGGAGAAAGAAGCATGCGAGCTGCAGAAAGAAACAAAAGAAGTCCAGAAAGAAGGAACAGAGGTGAAGGAAGGGGCAAGAGGGGTGTAAAAAGAGGAAAAAGGAGCACAGAAAGAAGTGAGATGTGCAGAAAGAATCAAAAGAAGTACAGAAAGAAGCACGAGGGGTGCAGATAAAAACAAACGAAGTACAGAAAGAAGCAACAGAGGGGCAGAGAGAGGCAAGAGGAGTGAAGAGAGAGGGATAAGGGTGCAGGAGGAGGCACAAGCGGTGCAGAAAAAAGCAAGAGCAATGCAGAAAGAAACGATAGAAGTACAGAAAGAAGCAACAGAGATGCAGAAAGGGAGAAGTTGGTTGGAGAAAGAGACAAGAGGGATACAGAAAGAAACCAGAGAGATGCAGAAAGAGGGACATGGGGTATGAAAGAGGCACGAGGGATGCAGAAAGAAGTAAGAGGTGTGCATAAAGAAGCAAGAGTGTTGCAAAAACGAGGAACAGAGGTGCAGAAAGAGGCAAGAGGGGTGCAGAAAGGGGAAGAAGGGGTACAGAAAGAGGCACAAGTGTTGCAGAAAGAAGGAAGATAAGTGCAGAAAGAAGCAACAGAGGTGCAGGACGAGGGTTGAGGGGTGGAGAAAGAGGCAAGAGAAGTGCAGAAAGAAGTAACAGAAATGCAAAAAGGGGGAACAGGGGTAAAGAAAGAGGCAGGAGGGTGCAGAAAGAAGCATGAAAGCTGCAGAGAGAAACAAAAGAAGCGCAGAAAGAATGAATGAAGGTGTAGAATGAGGTAAGAGGGATACAAAAAGAGGCAAAAGGGGTGTAGAAAGAAGGAAGTGAAAGATGCACGAGGAGTGCAGAAAGAAGCAAGAGGGGTGCAGAAAGAAGCAATAGAGGTGCAGAAAGAGGCAAAAGGGGTGCAAAAAGAGGGAAGAGGAGTGCTGAAAGAAGAACGTGGGGTGCAGAAAGAAATAAAAGAAGTGCAGAAAGAAAGAACAAAGGTGCAGAAAGAGGCAATCGGGGTGCAGAAAGAGGGTGGATGGGTGGGGAAAGAGGCAAGGGGGTGCAGAAGTCGGGAAGAGAGGTGCAGAATGAGACAAGAGGGGTGCACAATGAAGCAAGTATGGTACAGAAAGAGGCATAGGAGTACGTAAAGAAGCAAGAGAGGTGCAGAAAGAAGCAACAGAGGTACAGAAAGAAGGAAATGGGGTGGAGATAGAGATAAGAGAAGTGCAGAAAGAAGCAACAGAGGTGCAGAAAGAGGCAAACTAGGTGCAGAAAGTAGAAAACATTTGCAGGAAGAGGCAAGAGAAGTACAGATAAAGAAAGGTGCAGAAAGAAGCAACAGAAATGCAGAAAGAGGCAAGAGAGGAACAGAAAGAAGCAATAGTGTCTTGCACACCATTAGTACCAATTTAACCCCCACATTTAGCAATAAGTAACAGGTGACCATTCTAGGTTTGCAAAGGACCTTCCACCACACTGTAACACTTATCGCAGCATTTTTGTTAACGTTTGAGCTGTTTGAGCTAGAAACAACCCTTTCTTTGTTCAAATCTGCAGATTAGGCAACAGATGATGGATTATGTGGCTAATGCAGAACATGTATAATGGTGCAAAAGTCTGTGCAGCCAAACCGTTGCATAATTCCAGTGACTCTGCTCATTCCTCGGACTAGGTCCAGAAGTGCTCCTCAGCGATTCCTTCATTTTTTTGTCTCATTGAGTTCATAGTTTAGCTTCTATGGAAACAAGGTGGACTAAACCTGAGGTTACCACTCCACAACACAGACTACCATACCACATAATTACTCTCCATAACACATAATCTCACTCTACATAATTCCTATACACTAAATACCACATACTTTCTATCCACATATTTTCACTGCACTACATACCACATAATTCCACTACTCACAACGTACATCCACTCCATTCCAAAAAACATTAGTAAAACTCTTTTACATTTACAACGCCAATATCACTAACTCTTGCAAATGCGAAATCTATTACATTACAAATGCTTCTTTAACTGGTAGTCGCATTCGCAGAGTGGTGGAGAAAGGGGGCTGGGCCTCCAACCAACATTCAGGAATTCTGCTGCGTAGGACTTACAGGAGGTACCAGGAGGGCTTCTTCACCCCCAAAGTCCCTCTGGAGTAAAGTGGACTTCATCCCCCAACCAACTGGGCCATGAGGCGCGTTTGCAGAGTGGTAGAAAAAGGGAGGGTGTGGCCTGCAAAGACCTCCTAGCATTCCCACTGTGTGGGACTTAGTGGAGGTAACAGGAGGGGTAGTTGGCCCCCAAGAACAACCTTGGTAGCCAACCACCCCCCCTATTACCTCAACTAAGTCCCACACAACAGCATTGCTAAGTTCTCATTGCAGGCCACGCCCCTTTCCCCAACACTCTACAAAGGCACTCCCTAGCGCGCTCTTGGATGGAGATTAAAGTCCACTTCATTGCTGGGGGTGCTTAGGGGCCAACTAGCCTACCTGGTACCTCCAGTATGACCCAGATAGTGGTATTACTGAAAGGTGGACACAGGCCATGCCCCCTTTGTCTATTACTTTGCAAATGCACCTCCTGGCACAATCTTGGTTGGGGGATGAATTCCCCTTGCCTCCTGAGGGTCCCTGGGGGCCAACTAGCCCACCAGGAACCTCCAGTAAGCCCCACACAGCTAGATTGCAGAGAGTGGTCCGAGGCCACGCCCCCTTTTTACACCACTCTGCAAACGCTCCTCATGGTGCACTGCTGCTCGGGGGATGAAGTCCACTTCAGTCCTGAGTTCCCCAGGACCCAAGAGTACCTCAACGATCCACCAGCAGTGCGCCAAGAGGCGTGTTTGCAGAGTGGTGTAAAAAGGGGCATGGCCTCTGACCACCTCTCAGCAATCCCACTGTGTGTGGCTTACTGGAGGTACCTGGTGGGCTAATTGGCCCCTAAGGACCCTTAAGATTCTAGGGGACTTAATCCCCCAACCCAGAGCATGCCAGAAGGTGCATTTGCAGAGTGGTATACAAAGGGGGTGTGGCCTGTGTCCACAGGAGACGGGGAGCCGGCTGGGACCATGGGGGAATTCAGGCTCGCCCCACTGTCCCCAGTGCTAAGGGCTGGCCCGGGGTATGGGGTCCCCGGGGCCAGAAGTGGGCCTGGGGTGGGCGCCACGCGGCCACCCTCTTGAAAGTAAAAATGCAGGCTGGACAGGCCCTGGGGGATGAGGACCCCTGGGCCAGCAGCTGCCTTAGGAAGGGGGTCACGTGGCCCCCTCCTAACTTTTTGTACAGAAAAATAAGAAAGCTGGCCATGCCCTGGGGGATGGGGTTCCCGGGCCGAAATTGGCCTCGGGAGGGGGATGGGCGACCCCCTCCCTGTTATTTTGTTTTTAAATGTGGCAGGCCCTGGGGGATGGGGTCCCAAGGGCCCAAACAACATTGAAAGAAGAGGGGCCACACAGCACCCTTCTGAAACAATGAATTAGAAACAGCTGGCACATCGCCAGACGCCCCGCCTCCTCCCTCCACCACTTTGCAAACGTGCCCCCTGGCACGTTCTAAGTTGGGGAATTAAGTCCCCTTGAGCAATAAGGGTCACTGGGGGCCAACTAGCCCACCAGGTACCTCCAATAAGCGCCACACAGCTGGATTGCTGAGAGGGTGGTAGGAAGCCGTGCTCCCGCCCTGCCATAGCAAACAGCAGTGTCCCAGGGTGGACACCCCAGGTTACTGCAGGAGCCGGCCCTGGGGGGTGGCGGTCCCCAGGGCGTTACTGGCTCCAGGAGGGGTGCCACGTGGCCCCCTCCCATCCAAAGCACAGCCCCAGTTGGTGGTGGTCCCCGGGGCTCGGGGTCCATAACGGACTCCCCATTTCAAATGCTTAGTGCCCCGGGAGGTGGTGGCCCCTGGGGAACGTGGGGGGGCTTGAGCCCCCCCACACAGGTTGTTTTAAAACAAACCCTGGAGGTGGCGGTCCCCAGGGCTGCGGGGGGTCATGTGCCCGCAAATATTTTTTAAAAGCCCAGGGGGTGGCGGTTCCCGGAACTTGAGGGGGCCTCGGAGGCCCCCCACAGATGAAAAAAGAATCCCCAGAGGGTGGTGGTCCCCGGGGCTGCGGGGGGGCTGCGTGCCCGCAGCAACTCAATTATCTTGCCCCAGTGGAGGTGGCGGTCCCCAGGGCAGCGTAGGGGGATTGGGGCCCCCCACACTTTTGTTTCATTGCCCCAGGACCTGACCCACCCGGGGGCTTCAATACAATGAAGCGCAGGAGGCCGGCTTCGTTTTTTTTATTTTCTCCGCCAGATGTGCGCACCCAGCGCAAATTCAGCTGATTTTCTTTTTTTTTTAATGCTTTTCTTTGGCCAAGGGGGTCCCTGTGAGACCCCCTGAGCAGACCTAGGGGTAAGGGTGTTTGTACCCTGCCCCCTTTTGTTATTTTGTCACCTTTTGTTTTTCTGTTTTCTTGTGCCTCAGTTACCGAGGCACAAGATAGCTGCCGACACTTCCCGGTTTGGACTGTTGACAGCCAATTAGAACAAAGCTCGTAGTCGGGAGGGTGCTCGGATCCTCTGTGCCTCTATATATCGAAACGTTTATTTTTTGATTTTCTCAGCAACTACTGAATGGATTTACACCATTTACAAAAAGGACGCTTCCTGAACCAAGCACTACCTTTTTGCCAAATTTGGTGTAATTCCGTTCAGCAGTTCCAGTATGTAGCCGTGTCGAAAGTTCCTAAGGGAAATGCATTTTTCGACCTCTTTTTTAAAAATTTCTCGGAACTGATTTACACCACTTAACAAAAAGAGTTCTTTCTGAAACAATGGCTACCTTTTTGCCAAATTTGGTGTAATTCCATTCAGCAGTATGGGTTGTAGCCGTGTCTAAAGTTTCCTATGGAAAATAACATTGAAAAAAAAACACGTTTTGGGACCCCCTTTTTTCTCGGGCCCCTGCTTTGCGAATCACCCTGATAGTTTGAGGATAGGAGCTGACCAGAGCGGGCCACAAGTTTAGAGAATTACGCAAAGATCCGTCAACCGGTGCCAAAGTTATTGGAAAACAAAAAAAGTTTTTCCTATGGAAACTAGTTCCTAACTATAACTATCTACTGGCGATATAAATATATATAAAAAATGTTAAATTTTCAGAAACTGGAACTGGATAATATCACCAGTGATGTCATTTGAGTTGTCATCAGTGATGTCACTGACCATATCATGAATGATGTAATTGGAGATGTCATCAGCAGTACATTGTGGATGAATTTCTCTGGTTTTGTATGAGTAAAATGGCCAATTAACTATAAAGTCCCTGAAACCTGTGTTTTTTCAGTGAATTTTTAAGGTTTTCTAAACGCTAATTTCTCATTTCTAACTATAACATCCCTGAAACCTATGTTTTTTCAGTGAATATATATATATATATATATATATATATATATATATATATATAATATATATATATATATATATATATATATATATATATATATATAGAAGCACTCCAGCCACGGTGTACATCCACACACCCACAACCATGTCTCAGACAGCCGACGCGTTTCGAAAATTAATTCTTCTTCAAAGGCTTCATTCCACAAAGTACACAGTGTTCGTTGAGACCACTCCTTTATTCCATGCAAAAACATTAGTTGCCTTCTGATAGGCTGCCGTTAAATGCCTCCTGATAGGCTGAAGGTATTCTGGGATACGTAGTCCACCATGTACAGTTGCATGCGGAATTACATTAAAAGACCCTCCAATGGGCCCCGAGGCGTGCGTGGTAATTGAAAGGTGCCATGGCTCCAAAAGATCAGGACAAGATACCCTGTTCACTGGCCCGCTGCTTTCCTCCCTTCATGCGGTGGTGCTTCCCCTTACGGCTGGGCTGCCGCGTGCACATGAAAGCTCCAAGTTTACCCACTGGTTCGGGAAGCACTCCAGCCACGGTGTACATCCACACACCCACAACCACGTCTCAGACAGCCGACGCGTTTCGAAAATTAATTCTTCTTCAAAGGCTTCATTCCACAAAGTACACAGTGTTCGTTGAGACCACACCTTTATTCCATGCAAAAACATTAGTTGCCTTCTGATAGGCTGCCGTTAAATGCCTCCTGATAGGCTGAAGGTATTCTGGGATACGTAGTCCACCATGTACAGTTGCATGCGGAATTACATTAAAAGACCCTCCAATGGGCCCCGAGGCGTGTGTGGTAATTGAAAGGTGCCATGGCTCCAAAAGATCAGGACAAGATACCCTGTTCACTGGCCCACTGCTTCCCTGCCTTCATGCGGTGGTGTTTCCCCTTACGGCTGGGCTGCCGCGTGCACATGAAAGCTCCAAGTTTACCCACTGGTTCGGGAAGCACTCCAGCCACGGTGTACATCCACACACCCACAACCACGTCTCAGACAGCCGACGCGTTTTGAAAATTAATTATTTTCAAAGGCATCATTCCACAAAGTACACAGTGTTCGTTGAGACCACACCTTTATTCCATGCAAAAACATTAGTTGCCTTCTGATAGGCTGCCGTTAAATGCCTCCTGATAGGCTGAAGGTATTCTGGGATACGTAGTCCACCATGTACAGTTGCATGCGGAATTACATTAAAAGACCCTCCAATGGGCCCGAGGCGTGCGTGGTAATTGAAAGGTGCCATGGCTCCAAAAGATCAGGACAAGATACCCTGTTCACTGGCCCGCTGCTTTCCTGCCTTCATGCGGTGGTGCTTCCCCTTACGGCTGGGCTGCCGCATGCACATGAAAGCTCCAAGTTTACCCACTGGTTCGGGAAGCACTCCAGCCACGGTGTACATCCACACACCCACAACCACGTCTCTGACAGCCGACACGTTTCGGAAATTAATTCTTCTTCAAAGGCTTCATTCCACAAAGTACACAGTGTTCGTTGAGACCACACCTTTATTCCATGCAAAAACATTAGTTGCCTTCTGATAGGCTGCCGTTAAATGCCTCCTGATAGGCTGAAGGTATTCTGGGATACGTAGTCCACCATGTACAGTTGCATGCGGAATTACATTAAAAGACCCTCCAATGGGCCCCGAGGCGTGCGTGGTAATTGAAAGGTGCCATGGCTTCAAAAGATCAGGACAAGATACCCTGTTCACTGGCCTGCTGCTTTCCTGCCTTCATGCGGTGGTGCTTCCCCTTACGGCTGGGCTGCCGCGTGCACATGAAAGCTCCAAGTTTACCCACTGGTTCGGGAAGCACTCCAGCCACGGTGTACATCCACACACCCACAACCACGTCCCAGACAGCCGATGAGTTTCGAAAATTAATTCTTCTTCAAAGGCTTCATTCCACAAAGTACACAGTGTTAGTTGAGACCACACCTTTATTCCATGCAACAACATTATTTGCCTTCTGATAGGCTGCCGTTAAATGCCTCCTGATAGGCTGAAGGTAATCTGGGATACGTAGTCCACCATGTACAGTTGCATGCGGAATTACATTAAAAGACCCTCCAATGGGCCCCGAGGCGTGCGTGGTAATTGAAAGGTGCCATGGCTCCAAAAGATCAGGACAAGATACCCTGTTCACTGGCCCGCTGCTTTCCTGCCTTCATGCAGTGGTGCTTCCCCTTACGGCTGGGCTGCCGCGTGCACATGAAAGCTCCAAGTTTACCCACTGGTTCGGGAAGCACTCCAGCCACGGTGTACATCCACACACCCACAACCACGTCTCAGACAGCCGACGCGTTTCGAAAATTAATTCTTCTTCAAAGGCTTCATTCCACAAAGTACACAGTGTTCGTTGAGACCACACCTTTATTCCATGCAAAAATATTAGTTGCCTTCTGATAGGCTGCCATTAAATGCCTCCTGATAGGCTGAAGGTATTCTGGGATACGTAGTCGACCATGTACAGTTGCATGCGGAATTACATTAAAAGACCCTCCAATGGGCCCGAGGCGTGCGTGGTAATTGAAAGGTGCCATGGCTCCAAAAGTTCAGGACAAGATACCCTGTTCACTGGCCCGCTGCTTTCCTGCCTTCATGCGGTGGTGCTTCCCCTTACGGCTGGGCTGCCGCGTGCACATGAAAGCTCCAAGTTTACCCACTGGTTCGGGAAGCACTCCAGCCACGGTGTACATCCACACACCCACAACCATGTCTCAGACAGCCGACGCGTTTCGAAAATTAATTCGTCTTCAAAGGCTTCATTCCACAAAGTACACAGTGTTCGTTGAGACCACACCTTTATTCCATGCAAAAATATTAGTTGCCTTCTGATAGGCTGCCATTAAATGCCTCCTGATAGGCTGAAGGTATTCTGGGATACGTAGTCCACTATGTACAGTTGCATGCGGAATTACATTAAAAGACCCTCCAATGGGCCCGAGGCGTGCGTGGTAATGGAAAGGTGCCATGGCTCCAAAAGATCAGGACAAGATACCCTTTTCACTGGCCCGCTGCTTTCCTGCCTTCATGCGGTGGTGCTTCCCCTTACGGCTGGGCTGCCGCGTGCACATGAAAGCTCCAAGTTTACCCACTGGTTCGGGAAGCACTCCAGCCACGGTGTACATCCACACACCCACAACCACGTCTCAGACAGCCGACACGTTTCGAAAATTAATTCTTCTTCAAAGGCTTCATTCCACAAAGTACACAGTGTTCGTTGAGACCACACCTTTATTCCATGCAAAAACATTAGTTGCCTTCTGATAGGCTGCCGTTAAATGCCTCCTGATAGGCTGAAGGTATTCTGGGATACGTAGTCCACCATGTACAGTTGCATGCGGAATGACTTTAAAAGACCCTCCAATGGGCCCCGAGGCGTGCGTGGTAATTGAAAGGTGCCATGGCTCCAAAAGATCAGGACAAGGACAAGTAATTCCGCATGCAACTGTACATGGTGGACTACGTATCCCAGAATACCTTCAGCCTGTCAGGAGGCATTTAACGGCAGCCTATCAGAAGGCAACTAATGTTTTTGCATGGAATAAAGGTGTGGTCTCAACGAACACTGTGTACTTTGTGGAATGAAGCCTTTGAAGAAAAATTAATTTTCGAAACGCGTCGGCTGTCTGAGACGTGGTTGTGGGTGTGTGGATGTACACGGTGGCTGGAGTGCTTCCCGAACCAGTGGGTAAACTTGGAGCTTTCATGTGCACGCGGCAGCCCAGCCGTAAGGGGAAGCACCACTGCATGAAGGCAGGAAAGCAGCGGGCCAGTGAACAGGGTATCTTGTCCTGATCTTTTGGAGCCATGGCACCTTTCAATTACCACGCACGCCTCGGGGCCCATTGGAGGGTCTTTTAATGTAATTCCGCATGCAACTGTACATGGTGGACTACGTATCCCGGAATACCTTCAGCCTATCAGGAGGCATTTAACGGCAGCCTATCAGAAGGCAACTAATGTTTTTGCATGGAATAAAGGTGTGGTCTCAACGAACACTGTGTACTTCGTGGAATGAAGCCTTTGAAGAAGAATTAATTTTCGAAACGCGTCGGCTGTCTGAGACGTGGTTGTGGGTGTGTGGATGTACACCGTGGCTTGAGTGCTTCCCGAACCAGTGGGTAAACTTCGAGCTTTCATGTGCACGCGGCAGCCCAGCCGTAAGGGGAAGCACCACCGCATTAAGGCAGGAAAGCAGCGGGCCAGTGAACAGGGTATCTTGTCCTGATCTTTTGGAGCCATGGCACCTTTCAATTACCACGCACGCCTCGGGGCCTATTGGAGGGTCTTTTAATGTAATTCCGCATGCAACTGTACATGGTGTACTACGTATCCCAGAATACCTTCAGCCTATCATGAGGCATTTAACGGCAGCCTATCAGAAGGCAACTAATGTTTTTGCATGGAATAAAGGTGTGGTCTCAACGAACACTGTGTACTTTGTGGAATGAAGCCTTTGAAGAAGAATTCATTTTCGAAACGCGTCGGCTGTCTGAGACGTGGTTGTGGGTGTGTGGATGTACACCGTGGCTGGAGTGCTTCCCGAACCAGTGAGTAAACTTGGAGTTTTCATGTGCACGCGGCAGCCCAGCCGTAAGGGGAAGCACCACCGCATGAAGGCAGGAAAGCAGCGGGCCAGTGAACAGGGTATCTTGTCCTGATCTTTTGGAGCCATGGCACCTTTCAATTACCACGCACGCCTCGGGCCCATTGGAGGGTCTTTTAATGTAATTCCGCATGCAACTGTACATGGTGGACTACGTATCCCAGAATACCTTCAGCCTATCAGGAGGCATTTAACGGCTGCCTATCAGAAGGCAACTAATGTTTTTGCATGGAATAAAGGTGTGGTCTCAACGAACACTGTGTACTTTGTGGAATGAAGCCTTTGAAGAAGAATTCATTTTCGAAACGCGTCGACTGTCTGAGACGTGGTTGTGGGTGTGTGGATGTACACCGTGGCTGGAGTGCCTACCGAACCAGTGGGTAAACTTGGAGCTTTCATGTGCACGCGGCAGCCCAGCCGTAAGGGGAAGCACCACCGCATGAAGGCAGGAAAGCAGCGGCCAGTGAACAGGGTATCTTGTCCTGATCTTTTGGAGCCATGGCACCTTTCAATTACCACGCACGCCTCGGGGCCCATTGGAGGGTCTTTTAATGTAATTCCGCATGCAACTGTACATGGTGGACTAAGTATCCCAGAATACCTTCAGCCTATCAGGAGGCATTTAACGGCAGCCTATCAGAAGGCAACTCATGTTTTTGCATGGAATAAAGGTGTGGTCTCAATGAACACTGTGTACTTTGTGGAATGAAGCCTTTGAAGAAGAATTAATTTTCGAAACACGTCGGCTGTCTGAGACGTGGTTGTGGGTGTGTGGATGTACACCGTGGCTGGAGTGCTTCCCGAACCAGTGGGTAAACTTGGAGCTTTTATGTGCATGCGGCAGCCCAGCCGTAAGGGGAAGCACCACCGCATGAAGGCAGGAAAGCAGCGGGCCAGTGAACAGGGTATCTTGTCCTGATCTTTTGGAGCCATGGCACCTTTCAATTACCACGCACGCCTCGGGGCCCATTGGAGGGTCTTTTAATGTAATTCCGCATGCAACTGTACATGGTGGACTACGTATCCCGGAATACCTTCAGCCTATCAGGAGGCATTTAACGGCAGCCTATCAGAAGGCAACTAATGTTTTTGCATGGAATAAAGGTGTGGTCTCAACGAACACTGTGTACTTTGTGGAATGAAGCCTTTGAAGAAGAATTAATTTTCGAAACGCGTCGGCTGTCTGAGACGTGGTTGTGGGTGTGTGGATGTACACCGTGGCTGGAGTGCTTCCCGAACCAGTGGGTAAACTTGGAGCTTTCATGTGCACGCGGCAGCCCAGCCGTAAGGGGAAGCACCACCGCATGAAGGCAGGAAAGCAGCGGGCCAGTGAACAGGGTATCTTGTCCTGATCTTTTGGAGCCATGGCACCTTTCAATTACCACGCACGCCTCGGGGCCCATTGGAGGGTCTTTTAATGTAATTCCGCATGCAACTGTACATGGTGGACTACGTATCCCAGAATACCTTCAGCCTATCAGGAGGCATTTAACGGCAGCCTATCAGAAGGCAACTAATGTTTTTGCATGGAATAAAGGTGTGGTCTCAATGAACACTGTGTACTTTGTGGAATGAAGCCTTTGAAGAAGAATTAATTTTCGAAACGCGTCGGCTGTCTGAGACGTGGTTGTGGGTGTGTGGATGTACACCGTGGCTGGAGTGCTTCCCGAACCAGTGGGTAAACTTGGAGCTTTCATATATATATATATATATATATATATATATATATATATATATATATATATATATATATATATATATATATATATATATATATATATATATATATATATATATATATATATATATATATATATATATATATATATATATATATATATATATATATATGTATATATATATATATATATATATATATATATATATCGCAAGCAAAAAACTCCAACCACTTCCACCAAAGCCTCGGCGGCGAAGAAGGAGAAGCGAACCACTTCTTTGTCAGGCAAGATGTTATTTTATTTCAACCTTCAGCAGCAGTCAACAGATAATATATATATATATACACAAGTAGTCAAACTGCAAACCAGCTCCAGGAACCAGAACCAGAACAGACGACCAAACGAATCCGCAATAAGGCAAAGTAGAATTTTATTTAAGGCAAACTGAGCAGAAGCAAAAAACTGACGCGTTTCCGGCGGATGCCCTTGTTCACAGTATATATACAACTTCTTCCACGAGCTCGTCAGCTCCATGACTCACGGGTGTACTTTTAAATAGACAACCGGGGTGCTTCTTCCACGAGCTCGTCAGCTCCAGGACTCACGGGAGTACCTTTAAATAGACAACAGGGGTGAGAGCACACCGTTTCACCTCTCAGGCAAGGTTCGCCCCTGGCATTCTGGTAAATGCAGTCTCCTGTTGCTCGCTTTGCTGAAACGTTTTCGAGTGTTTCACCAGAGTTGGCGCAGATGGTGCTGATCTCTAGGCACGTGTTTCTGGTTTGTTTACCGTCATTAGTAGAGAATACAGGCTTACAATTTGGGGTTTGCTGAGTAGGCTGCCAAACATCATATCAGGTCAGGTACCTCTCACTGGTGTGCGGGTGCTTCTTCCATGTGCTCGCCAGCTCCATGACTCACGGGAGTACTTTTAAATAGACAACAGGGGTGCAGGCACACCGCTTCACCTCGCAGGCAAGATTCGCCCCTGGCATTCTTGTAAATGCAGTCTCTTGTTGCTGGCTTTGCTGTAATGTTTTTGAGTGTTTTGCCAGAGTTAGCGCAGATGGTGCTGATCTCTAGACACGTGTTTCTGGTGTGTTAACCGTCATCAGTAGAGAATACAGGCTTACAATTTGGGGTTTGCTGAGTAGGCTGCCAAACATCATATCAGGTCAGGTACCACTCACTGGTGTGCGGGTGCTTCTTCCACGAGCTCGTCAGCTCCATGACTCATTAGAGTACTTTTAAATAGACAACAGGGGTGGGAGCATACAGCTTCACCTCTCAGGCAAGGTTCGCCCCTGGCATTCTGGTAAATGCAGTCTCTTGTTGCTCGCATAGTTGAAATGTTTGAGTGCTTCGCCAGAGTTGGCGCAGATGGTGCTGATCTCTAGACACGTGTTTCTTGTTTGTTAACCGTCAACATTAGAGAATACAGGCTTACAATTTGGGGTTTACTGAGTAGGCTGCCAAACATCATATCACTTCTTAAATCATCCCGACAGAAGCATGTCCTTATTTAATTTTCTGCTGAAACATAAGCGCTTATAAACTTATCTTGTTGTTGACTACTAGCAGTGTGAGAACCCAGACACTGTTTATGCACTCAAGAATGAGTCAGGTATTCAGACAAGCAGTGGTACAGTCAAATGGGCCCAATGTATGCGGTCCCCTAACCCCTTCCAGTGACTTCTGAGTCACTCCTGCAAAAGTCCAAGGAATAGTCATGGTTGTCTGGAATCACACTGTGAGTCTGTGTTCACTCCTACAATCATTTTGACAGAAGCATGTCCTTATTTAATCTCTCGGCTGACACATAAGCGCTTATAAACTTTTCCTGCTGTCAACTACTAGTAGTTTGAGAACCCAGTTACTGTGTATGTTCTTGGAGAATGAGTCAGGCATTCAGACAAGCAGTGATACAGTCAAATATGCATGATGTAAGCGGTCCCCTAACCCCTTACAGGCTACTGACTCAGTCCTGCAAAAGTCCAAGGAATAATTAGGATTGTCTGGAATCACACTGTGAGTCTGTGTCCACTCCTAAAATTATTCTGACAGAAGCATGTCCTTATTTCTTTTCTATGCTGACACATAATCTCTTATAAACTATCTTGCTGTCAACTACTAGCAGTCTTAGAACCCAGTCACTGTGTATGTATTAGGAGAATGAGTTAGGCTTTCAGACTAGCAGTGGTACAGTCAAATGTGTACAATGCATGCGGTCCCCGAATCCCTTGCAGACTACTGAGTCAATCTTGGAAAAGTTCAGGGAATAGTCGTGGTTTTCTGGAAACACACTGTGAGTCTGTGTCTACTCCTACAACCAACCTGACAGAAGCATGTCCTTATCTAATTTCTCTGCTGAAACATAAGCACATATGAACTTATTGGGCTGTCAACTAGTAGCAGCCTGGGAACCCAGTCACTGTCTATGCACTTGGGGAATGAGTCAGGCATTCACACAAGCAAGGGTATACCTTGCTGTGAACTACTAGTACTCTAGGTACTCATTCACTGTCTATGCATTTGTAAAAAAACGTATTCATTCTAATAATTATTCAATTAGTGCCTGTGCACTTAAGTAAATTAATTGTGATTACAAAAGGAAGTGTTTAAATGGTTTTTATGTAGAATGTGCTTGTTTAGTAATAAAATAGTATATTTTATAGATTTATTTAAATAATTTTATATATATTTATTTTTAACAGATCTTGTTTATCATCATTAAAATACATTTATCATGACTAGAAAAACAGAAAAGAGAAAACAACAGAAAAAAGGACTATTATTTGAAGAAAATTCAGATAAAAGTATTGGATGAACAACAACAACATGTGAGGAAAAAGAATAAGTCTTGCAGTAAAAGAACAAAATAATTTATTAAAAAACTTTCAAAGCCTAGAAACAGTGTGCAGATTGTGGAAAGTACAAAGAATGCCTCAACCAGAAAAAAGAATACAAAGAAAAAAAATGTAAAAAATGAGAAATTACATTCAAAAGACACAATGTATGGTAAAAGGAGGCAGAGTCATTATAAAGAAATAAGAAAGAAGATGTTTTACAATAGAGTTGTAATTTGTTGAAATATGTGAAGAAATACAAAAGAATAGCCCCATTTTATAAAAAGAAGAAAGAAATTTAAATTATTGTTGAGAAGGCTTTTGAATTAAAAAGGAAATTATTAATTTTAGTTTTAAACATAATTTGATCACTAGATAAACCAATCCATTTTATGAAGGCCAAAAGTAAGAAGAAAAGAGTAATTTGCAGAACTAATTTTTGTGATTTGTTTTTGGGTGAATGGAAACACTGCTCAGGTTCAGAGCCTTTCTTTAATGAAGAGAGTTATTTTCAGACCAATACTTCATTGCTTGCAGTTGATACCAGTGGTCGAGCTCATGAGGTTAGAAATGGTTGTCCTATTGACAAAAAGAGAAGATGGTTTCAAGAAATGTAGAAGAACTAATAGCTGATGAAGTTCTAGGGAGACGTCCTAAAGCCCCAGTGTATACTTGGGATTGCCGTAGTATTTGTAGCATACAACAGGAATCTATTGATATTTTACGCATTTTCTTACAACAATATAGTAAAAAGTATTAAACAAAAGATTAAGATGTTGCAAGGACTAGATCCATGCAGAGTGAGAAAAAATACTGGTTTGCTAGGTCATTCTCTGGCTTGTCTTTCTAGGAAATTATGTCAAAGTGATTTTCATTATTTCAGAATGTTAGCAGTACATCATTTTCAAATGCGGAAGTTAGTCAGAAGATTATATTATGCAAAAAGTCCAGCAATAATTTTAAATGAGTTGAGCAGTTCTCTTTTGCATGGGTGAGTATCAGGTGTGAAGAAGGTTTGTGATGAAATTGAGTTTCATTACTTTGTTCCTGAACAAGAGAGTGCAGAAACTGACACATTAATAGAAGAAGATGTTGAAGAGAATGTGGAACATATCACAAAAAAATTTTTTGAAGAACGAATGACAAAGTTTAAGGTGATTTCATGTGAAAGGCCAAATTATTCCTGTAAATGTTGCTGACGAAAAATCAGACTAGGACTGTTGTTCTATAGTTAAAAAGTGAAAGAGAAAATAATGATAAGTGGAAGGAATTTTCAACTTATTTGTTAGTAGAGAACTGCTTTGATTTGAGTTCCTATCAGCGTATTTGTAAATATTGTTATTATAAATTAGACGAGAATAAAATGCCTGCTAGAGCTGTCCATAATAATCTAGGGTTGGTAACTATTCCTCCAGAACTGATATAATTTAAATACGTTTGAGTCTTTTCTGATTCAATGTGTGCACCCATTTCAGGCTATTGTTCGTATGGAGCCTAAAACAGGTAAATTGCCTCCTACAGATTTACAGAGAGGATTAAAAGTAAGAATTGTATATTTGCCTCTAGATTTAAAAAACAAATATTTAAACTATTGTTGTAAAGAATGTAGAAAGTGTACCACTAGTTATTCTAGTTAATGGTGTTCCTACTAAGAGTAAGAAAATCTGGCAAGAATTAGTGGATGTTAGGAAAATGCAAAAGGCAACATTATACCTTATAAAAAACAATGATTACTAAAAAAATGTGTATGTGGAAGAAGAAGAAATACTTTTAGGAGATGATAGTGAAACGTCAAGTGGTCGAATTGAAAAAGTGGACATGTCCAAAAGTGAAGAAATCTATGAACATTACAGTGTACATCCACTTCATTCGAAAGAAGTGATGGGGAATACTATTGAATTATTCCAAATAAAGAAAGAAAAGGGGAGTCCCATGAGTTTATGGGAAAAAAGTTTGGAAGCTCGTTGGTTTCCGCAGCTGTTCCCAACTGGAAAAGGTGGACGATATGATGAACGATCAGTGCAGATTCCTGCATCAGAATATCAGACAACAAGATTGTATGCAGAAGATCCAACATTTCAACAATGTATCCCATATATATTTTATCTTTTGTTTGAGAGTGACTTGTCTGGACTTTCATATGCAGTCAACCACATATTAAAGACACGGGTACATCTCAAAATGTTTCTGCAAAGGAATTTATGGATAAAGTACATCAGAGAGACGATCATTTAGAATCTCAGCTAATTAATTTGATGGCATGTCAGCGTGGTACTAATGAGTATTGGTACCATCCTCATGGAGAACTTAAATGTATGCTGAGGTACTTAGGAAACTCTTACATGGTTAGTTACCCTAAGCTGTGCTGAACACGCTTGGGATGATTTACTTAAATCTCTTCGAAAAGCAAATTCAAATATAAAAAAATATTGCATACAAGACACCAGGAGAATTGTGCTCTTTGGATCCTGTTAATGTATTCAGATATTTCAATCGTAGGTTTGAAGCTATGATGTCTTTTATCTGTAATGAAAAGAATCCTCCTCTTTGAGAAGTCGTGGATTTCTTTTGGAGAAAGGAGTATCAAGCTAGAGGTGCTCCTCATATTCATATGCTGTTATGGATCAAAGATGCACCCAAATTAGGAACTGATTCGGATGACACTGTTTTGTCTTTTATTGAAGAATATGTCACATGTGCTATACCAAAAAGAACAGAAGAAAACACCGTAAGGCAACAAGTGTTACGATTCCAAAGTCATCGATGTGGCAAATACTGTTGACGAAAGTACAAGTCTAAGGTAAAGTTTTATACCAAATGTTGTTTTGGATTTCCACGCCCAGTAATATCCAAAGGAAGAGTAAACAGTTTCATGTCAGCTGTGAGACATACCATTACAAGAAAATCTCCTAAAAATACATGCAATTTGAGAAAAAGTGAGGAATCAAAGTATATCAATGATTATAATCCAGTTATTCTCTCAATGTGGGATCCTAATATGGATATCCAGTATGTCGCGGATAATTTCATTGCTGTTGCCCGGTATGTGACATCTTACATAACATAATCAGAAAAGACAGAGTTGAAAAAAATGTGGGAAGCAATTTCTCACAAGAAGAGTCTTGGTAGGAAATTGCACAGTTTCAGTTTGAAGATGTTATCCCATCGAGCAATTGGAGCTTATGAATGCTCAGATTTGGTTATTATCTGCAAGTTTATATTCAAAATCTAGAAGAATCATTTTGGTGAGTCTAGGTCTTGCTGCAACGCAAAATCGAGTACTTAAATCTATACAAGAAATCGAATATTTAGCAGAACAAGAACCAGAAGATACAGATATTGTCAAAACAAACATGTTGGACACATATAATCCAAATAGAAGTCATCATCTTGAGAACATATGTCTCTATGAAATGCTGCAATATTACACTTTTAAAAGGAATACTATAACATAAATGAAGGAAAATATGCAGTGATTGGTGCCGAAGGTTGTTTGGTGAAACAAAAGAAAGGAAATTTGATTAATCACAGAAAACTGAGTTGTGATACTCCTGATAAAAGGGAATTTTACTATTTAGCACTTTTGCAAATCTTCAAACCATGGCGTACAGAATTGGAATTACTTGGAGATTTTCACAGCTATGAAGATTCCTTCAATGTTTATAAAGATAGCATAGAATGTACAGTTTTTGTAAATTATCTCAAAATGTTGAATGATAAAATTGATCAAGAAGCTACTATTGCAGCTGAGATTGCTAGAGACAGTTCTAAAGACAGTCAAAGTTCTGCTCCACATACGCGGCATGGACAAAGTACTGGCGCTCATCCAACAAAAGAATGAGGATTTGGAGGTGCGCTCGAGGCGCAATAACGTCCGCATCACGGGTGTGGCAGAATCGACAGACATTGCCAACATGGAGCAGTATATTGAGCAGATGATAAAGGACCTCTTTGGAACAGGACTGTCGCAGATGTTCCTCTTCGAAAGGGCACATAGGACACTTGGATTCAGGCCTAAACCGGGAGCACCGCAAAGGCCCATCATTGCGCGCTTTCTAAATTATAGAGACCGTGATACGATACTCCGAATGGCAAGAGACATGACAGATGTGCAGTATAAAGGCAATAAAATCGCTATATACCCGGATTTCACTCTACAAGTACAAGCCGCCCGCAGAGAATTTATGCCAGCGAAGAAGATCTTCCAACAAATTGGGACAACATATTTGTTGATATACCCCACGAAACTGAGGGTACAAGGCCCGGGCAGACCAACTTTCTTTGTGGATGCTAAAGCGGCTCTGCAGTACGCAAAACAGCTGGCCAAAGACCAAAAGAACCAAATGCACTCAGACGACCCGGAATCGACGGACAGGCTAAGTGACATTGAATGACTGCTGATATTAAGGTTCAAAATTTGCAATGTTTATAATCTGTGATAGCTGGGATGGACCTGGGTCCAATCCTGGAGTGATATGGGTTACTTGATCGTGGCAGACGGCGTACATATGCGCACACACTTGCGGGTGTAGGGGGTCCTTGAGCTGAAGCATTCAGGCCAGCGCTCGATCACCCTGTCATGAGTACGGGGCTAGTAAGAGACCAACCTGCGTACCCCAGGGGATGATTCCCGTTAATTGGTTACCGAGAATGACTTTGTATATAGTTCTTGCAAGAGGGGAGGTGACCAGGGGGGTAATTGCACAACCTGATTGGGGGGTTGGAGCGGGTAGGGAATACGGGGCTTCCGGTTTGGTAAGTTCAGAATTTAAGGTATTGCTTGGAGGCGATGTGTCGGAAGGAATGGTTGGTTTTGTAGATGTAGACACTGCAAAGTCTGGGTCAATCTGTAAGAGACAAATTCACTTATTGTACTATGATTGGTTGAGTATATTGTGGCCCATTGGGCCGTTACATTGTGGCAATTTGTCCGTGTGGGGGGGGAAACATGGGAAAATGTACAACCTGCGGATATTGTTGTGTGATGTGGTGCAGGCGCATATCTCGGATGAGACTGGTTTGTTGTTGGAACACTTTGTTTTTGTACCCCCGCAGACGTGAAGCAAATACAATGTCTCACCTGGAATGTGCAGGGCATGAATGACAGACGTAAAGCCAGATTGGTACAGGCCTTTCTACTTAGAAAGGAGATAGACATATGCCTTTTGCAGGAGACCCACTTGACTGCCAATGCCACACAGTTACTCAGACACAATAGATGGGGAGAAATAGTGCATGCTCCATACTCAAACTACTCGAGAGGGGTGGCGGTGTTGATCAGAAGAGGACTACAATGGAAAACTCAGGAGGAAGTCAGAGATAATGAAGGCAGATACATACTGTTGGTGGGGACGCTGTGTGGTATGAGAGTAGTGCTGGTGAATGTTTATGGTCCGAATGATGACAATCCTGATTTTTACAGTAATTTATGGCACAAGACACGGGCCTGTGGCCCAGCAGCGATTCTATGGGGGGAGATTACAATGTTGTACTCTCGGACTCGTTGGACAGACAGGGGGCAGCTAGAGACCACCACCCTAGGGCGGCGGGAGCACTAGGAGATATCATAAGAGATGCAGAATTGGTAGATTCCTGGAGGGTGTTGCACCCCGGAGATCGCGCGGGCATGTGCATCACAGCACATAGAGCTGCGTGGTCCAGGCTGGACTACTGGTTGCTCTCCAGGGACATCCACACTTCGGTGCTTGAAGTGACACACTTGCCCAGGTCGATATCTGACCACTCCCCGGTCCGAATGACATTGGCCACAACGTCTCATAATGTACAACCATTCAGTTGGAGTTTCCCCTCCCGTGCACTATGGGACCAGGTATTTAAGCAAGAGCTGAGAGAGAAATTAGTAGAGTACTTTGATATTAATGAGGGCACAGTGGAATCGCTGGGCATGTTGTGGGAGGCTTGTAAGGTGGTGACGAGAGGCAACTGTATGTCGCTGAAAACGGGTATGTTACGATCCATAAGGGACTCCCTAAGTAAATTAGAAGCAGAATTAGCCACGCTAGAATCGGCTTTAATGGAGGCACCTATGGACAGCACATGGGCAGAATTTAGATCAAAACTCACTCAATATCAAGAAGAGGCGGACAGAGAAGTGGTGTTTCTGAATAAAGATAGTCAGGCTAGACGATATGGCGAAGGTGATCGCGCTGGGCGTACACTGGCGAACATGCTGCGTGCGCCAAGGGGAACGGACTATATTTTGGAAATCAGGGGTGCAGAGGGTGATTTGATTAGGGAACCCCCGGCCATACTGGACAGTATGACGGAATATTATCGAACTTTATATACCTCCAAAGTGACGCCAGATGATCAGGTACTAAAAGATTATCTAGATACAATAGCCTTAGCGTGGTTCAATGATGGAGCTAGACAATACATGGACTTACCGTTCACACAAGATGACATAAGAGAGATCATTGCTACTTTACCGCTGGATAAGGCACCAGACCCTGATGGGCTGACGGCGGGCTTCTATAAGGAATACGCAGACATCCTGGTCCCGAGGCTGCACAATGTGTTTGAGGAAGCACTAGAATAAGGCATGCTTCCACAGTCGCTGTGTGAAGCGATGATAATCACGTTGCTTAAACCTGATAAGGACCCCACTAATCCGGATTCTTACCGCCCGCTTTCATTAATAAATTTATATGCCAAGATTTACACGAAATTGCTCATGGATCGTCTTAAGTACATGATGCCCCACATTGCATCTGATCAGTCAGGATTCGTAATAGGTAGATCCACTTCGCACAAATTAAGAGTGATATTTGGTCTTCTGCACTACCTGGACTCTAGGGTTCAGGCCACAGCCGCATTATTAGATGCGACGAAAGCATTTGACTCTCTAGAGTGGAAATTCCTACTGACACTTTTCACCCGAATGGGATTCAGTCCGCTGTTCGCAAGGCGGATTAGTATTCTTTACAATAGTCCGACTGCCAGATTACGGGTTAATGGGCAGGTTTCTGCCCCTATTGATATAACAAGAGGGACTAGACAGGGATGCCCCTTGTCACCATTACACTTCGCTATTGCGACGGAACCATCGGCGGCACGCATGAGGCAACATCATACACAGCGTAGCATTGGTTTCACGTCGAGCGGTCTGATCATAACCATGTATGCAGACAACACTACTATATACATGATGAACCCAGCGGAGAATTTTGATCCACTGATGAGAGAAATGGTACGATACAGTGGCCTCACTGGGATAAATATAAATTGGTCGAAATCTGTGATGCTGCCCCTGACTGACTGTACAAACAAATGCCACACCGAATTCCCAATAGATTGGGTTACAGATGACGTCAAATACTTAGGTATAAAGATAAGCCGCACCATTCAGGATATATGGCTGTCCACCTTCGGAGTGGCCATGGAGTGGCTAGAAAGCAAAGTAAAGAAATGGAAAAAGTTGCCACTGTCGTTGACAGGCCGCATAGCTATCGCGAAGATGGTAGTGGTGCCAAAATTCCTCTATCTATTTGTAAACATCCCCCTGCCGCTCACAGTAGCGTTCTTTCGCCGACTTATATCCGCCATTATTGAACTGGTTTGGGCGGGCAAGCAACCCAGAGTGGCCTGGAACCTTCTTACACTTCCCTTCCACCAATGGGGGCTAGCGGCCCCGGACTTTGAGATGTATGCATATAGTGCACAGGCCCAATACATACATTACTGGCAACACCCGATCCCCTATCAACCTCACGTGGCAATAGAGGAAGACGTGGCGGCACCCTGCCCACTAAAGACAGCCGTATACCAGAGATACAAACATTTACATGAGGACATTGACACAGTAGAGGTGGGCCTGGTCGAACATTGCGAAACAAGCGGGAATAACAGAAATGTATGCTCCGAGTATCCAGTTGGAAGGAAATCCATTGCTGGGACCACTGACGGATGCGGTGGTAGCACAGAGGGCGCACAACTGTGGCCTGAAAGTGGCAAGCAACCTATATCCAGATGACACTTTCCTCACCCTACAAACTATGAGTGCATCGGAGGTGCCCACGGCCTCGGAGCTACTACTATATTATCAACTCAGGGCGGCATGCAAACACAGAAATCCTTTGTTCCCTGCAGCTCCACCGACATTACCAGCTCTGGAGGATGTACTTTTGAATAACTCCTCTCGGAAACTAATAACACGCATATACAGAGTCACACAGAACACAACACCGGTTCCACATGCTGACTCGAGGTCGCAGTGGGAGGCGGAGGCTGGCATTAGTATCACAGAGAAACAGTGGACATTCTGCTGCACTCAACTTGAACACCTATCTCCTAACTATAGATTTCGGTTGATACACTTTAATTATCTTGCCAGGACATACCGCATGCCAAAACAGCTTTTTAAAATGGGACTGCAGGCTGATGCGACTTGTTGGAGATGTGGGGAGCGAGAGGCTACGTTTTACCACCTAGCATGGGTATGTAGACCAGTACAAAGGTATTGGGTGGCAGTCTTCCATAAAATAGGGCAGATAGTGGAAATTGAACTAGACCCAGATCCGCTTGTGGCCCTTCTAGGATTTGTGATGGGCGTGCCCAGTGCATCCCGGAAGTTGGTAGCTCTCCTTTTGCTACTAGCCAAGAGGCAAAATAGCGGTTCACTGGAAACAGAAAGCTCCGCCAAAAGTATCAAGCTGGGTGGGTTCCGCGGTGTACTGTACGGACCAACTGTCTGCTTACTGGGATTTAATGCCGCAGCGCTCAAGGCCAGTGGACATTTGGCAGCCTTTGGTGGACTGGCTGGCAGGGGCGGAAGAAGATGTAAGCGACTGAGAGCATGCGTGGTGGATGCGCTGTGACAGATCGGTGTTGGCGGGGAGTTGTGCAATGGGGTGGGAACGCAGAGAGGGTTGTCAAGAAGTAGACGTCCTAAGAAGGACGAGGTTTGGACAGGTGGGTGAAGCAAAAACAACGGACATAGTGAGATAGAAACATGGACACTTATTCTGGACACTGACCACCGTTCCATGATAATCGCTTCCAAGTGTTTGTTGGTTAACGAGTTACATATAAATGTTTGAACTCTGCACAAGTGTACGGAACTGACACGCAATTAGCAGTGTGCCGCTATGTAGACAAGCTGCCTGCCTCCGGGTTGTTGGCTAAATAGCAGTGTACAACTTGATGAAGATAATAAAGGTTTTTGAAATTAAAAAAAAAAAAAAAGTTCTGCTCCACGGAGTCAAGATCCACTAGAACAACCAATTCTTGAAAATTAAGCAGCAATCGCCATGAACGAAGTGGAAACAGCAATGCATCAAGCTCAGGAAGATATTATGGACTTAGGAAACTTGGGAGAACAACTAAATATTGAACAGAAATAAATACATCAGCAAGTGACACAACAGATTAACCATGGATTTCGTCATGAAAAGAAAGAATGCATTTGCACATCATTTCAAGCTGTCCGAATATATGTTAGTGGGCAAGCTGGAACAGGAAAAAGTTTCTTAATTAAAGTATTGACCAGTTATCTACAGAAAACAACTGACTCACATTTGTCTTGTGTTGTAACTGCCCCAACTGGGTTGGCAGCAGACAACATTAAAGGAATTACATTACATTGTTTACTTATGCTACCTGTAGAGCATGAAAATAAATTGAAATATAACAAACTATCTGGATAAGCTTGCTATAAATTTTCAAGAGTGCTAAGGAAAAGGAAACTTCTGATTATTGATGAGGTGAGCATGGCCTCAAACTTAATGATGGCTTCTGTGCATTTAAGAATGAAGCAAAGTACGATGTCTTATTAGGAGGAAAACATGTGATAGTTTTTGGAGATCTACTGCAACTTACTCCCGTAAAAGGAAAACCAGTATTTAAAACACTTGTACATGAAGACACCAAAAAGTCTTTGGGAAGTGTTGGAAACGTTAACATTTTTTTTTTAACTTTATTTTTGGAAGTTTTAAGCGATAATACATCATCAAAGGGTGCATTTACAAGTACACATTTTAGCTCAACATATACAATGCCTGCATAGAACTTTGGTGCCCGAGCATCAATGTCCGTATCATAATATTACTTTGCTATAATAAGTCAGCCCCACATTATTCACATCCGGAGTCTACCTTGCAGTACGAGTTTCTGGTAACACAAGCACATTCTTACGAATTCTATCATTTAACATCTAGGATATAAACGCATGAGATCCCCAGATTCGATTTCCTAATAAAATAAAAGCATGTTATATAATGCAGGTCTGCACCGCCGTATGGACCCCCTCCTCCCCAGCTCCAACCTATACATACAACACTCACACCAGAATCCCAATCTCACATTGTCAGCGCTGTGTGTTCCCGTGTGTGTCCAAAGGCTATCGTATAACGAACCTTCAAAACTCCACTTCTTCCTCAGCAGGAGAGACACCCTGCCAAAAGATAACATTGCAATGGGGCCCAGATATCTGTGGGTCGTGAGGCAGTCGGCAGTAGTTCAGAATACGTATTTATCTGTTCCTGGCAATAAGTAAGGTCGCCCAGCCAGTCCTTAAATTTTGGGGCTCTGCCCCTGCCCCATGTACAGGCAACTCTCCTTTTAGCTACTAATAGGGCTAGTTCAGTGAATTTACGATGTGCTGCCTGTATGGGCTCCACATATCCCAGTAGGGCCAGAACCGGTGAGGGATATATCTCTGTATTAATCATTTTGGACAGTGCCGCGAACACTTGGCACCGATGTAGCTGTACTGCGTCACATTCCCATGCCAAATGTAAAAAATCAGCCCCTGGGGCATGACACCTATCACAATTGTCAGTGGTGCGAAGTTGAAATCTGCACATTCGGGCCGGAGTGTAATATAGTCTATGTACAAATTTATAGTGTATAATTCTGTATCTGCTGCTAGAAGAAATGCGCTCTGTTTGTTGGAGACAGAATTCCCACTGCTTGTCTGTAAGTGGCACCCCCAGCTCCTGATCCCATTTTACTTTAGCCGCTAATGGTGGGGTATCTATTTGTGTGTGGACTGATCAATAGATTGTCTATACCAATTTTTTAGGCGTATCATCTTGGAGTATGCGCTGCAGAGGAGCAAAAGTCTGAGGCTCATGAGGGAAATCAGGCGTAAGCGCTTTCAATCCCTGCCGGAGCTGAATATATAAAAAGACATCCGGTGGAGACGGTTGTATGCTTTCATATAGCTGTTCCATAGAACGGAATATTCCATCTTGATATAGGTCGCCCGAGGTCGCGACATGGATATTGTGGAGCAACCTGCGAAAACCCGTTTCCTGCAGTAGCGGCATACTTGGATGGTAAACGAGAGGCAATAGCGGCGCATATAGCATTTCAGCCTTCAATCTAGCCGCAAGCCGGGTCCATGCGGTCACTGTGCTCATCACGGCCGTGGGTGTCTTGTCTCTGCCTGGGACTAATGCATACAGCGCGCCTTCTATGGCGATTGGCTGGACCAGCCAGTGTTCTGCTGCCAGTTGAGGCATATACCTAAGTTGTCGCACCCAGAAGCAGGCGAAGTGAGCCTGAGCAGCTTGATAATAAAGTTCAAAGTCGGGGATGCCAAATCCGCCCCGACTGTATGGCCTAGTGAGAACATCCCATCTTAGCCTAGGTGTTTTTCCGCCCCACACTAATCTGATGAGCTCCGTTCGGAGTTGTTGAAAAAAATACCTGCCTGGGTAAAAAGGAATTTTCAAAAACAGGTACAACAATTGCGGGAGGATCACCATCTTTATCAAAGACACCCTACCTGCCATGGAAAGAGGCAGGGTAATCCACCTCTCAATGTTCTCCACAATACGAGTCATCGTCGTGCCATAATTGACTCTTAATAACTCATCTCTGTCTTTTTCAATGTGGATACCCAAGTATTTAAAGTCCCCTTCGCACCAAGCAATCGGGTAATCAAGTCCGAACCGTCTTGTTGATGCCGTGAGTGGGAATATGCACGACTTATCCCAATTGATTTGAACTCCTGATAGTCTACCAAATCAAATAAATTCTCTTAAGATTGGATTCAAGTTTTCGCTGGGATCTCGTACATATAAAGTAATATCGTCAGCGTACATGGATATTAGAATTTGTCTTTGGAAACATCTCAGCGCTCTTTCCTTGTGATGTTGCCGCAGTTTTGCCACCAGTGGCTCTGTAGCTATGGCAAACAGGAGCGGCGATAGGGGACACCCCTGCCTAGTGCCTCTGGTGACAGAGAATTCAGAGGAAAGCCTGCCATTAATAAGCACCCTGGCCACTGGAGCCTCATATAGTAGCTTAATCCGTGAAATAAATATTGTCCGAAAGCCCATCCGTTCCAGTATGCGGAACACATAATCCCATTCCAAAGAGTCGAAGGCTTTTGTGGCGTCAAGGAAAATAGCCGCCATCGGTTGGTCTTCGTGTACCAAATTTAAAACTGAAAAAAGTACGTAAATTATGTGACGTCGCCCTGCCAGGAACAAAGCCTGATTGATCGGGTTGTATTAGGGTAGGGAGTAAGAGAGCAATACGATTAGCAATCAATTTGGCAAGTATCTTCATGTCACAATTAAGCAAGGAAAGGGGCCGGTAAGAGTCACATTTATTCGCTGGCTTCCCGGGTTTCAAAAGTGAAGTGATAAGTGCTGCCCTCATAGAGGGGGGCAGGTGGCCCACCTCTAGTGCATCTTCGTAGACTTCCCGAAGTACCGGAGCCATAAAGTCAATGTACGTTTTATAAAACTCTATTGGAATCCCATCCAGTCCCGTAGCTTTACCTGACCGCATATTCATGATGGCCTCACGCACCTCATCAAGTTCAAAAGGGGCACTTAGAAATGCTCTCTGCGCATCACTGAGCCACCCCAATGATACATCGTTAAGATATTCTTGCAAGCGGAGGTCACCAGTCCTAGTGGACATGTACAATGCGCTGTAATGCGTTACAAACGTGTTGAGGATCCGCGCAGTGTCTCTAAACGCTTCACCTTCTGGATTCTCGAGCTCTAGTATAACGTTAGGGGTTTGCGTCAATTTCATTGTGGTGGCCAGAGCTTTCCCTGGTCTTTCGCCTTCACTATACCTGCGAGCAATCCAGTACTTGCCCCTAAACTTGGACTCCCTAGCTGCTTCATCAGTATACTCAGATATTTTCCCACGTATACTTGATAGAGTGGTTTCATCAGGGCAGATAGCCAACGATGCCTCAAGGTTTTTAAGCCCCATCTCCAGCGTCATCAAACGCGCCATCATACTGTTCAAAACTCCTGATCCCTTCGCTATGCAGATCCCCCTCAATGTCACTTTGAATGCGTCCCAAATAGTTTCTACGTCATTGACTGAATCTTTATTCCGCTTGAAAAATTCCAAGCATTCTTCGCGTAGCTCATCCTGAAATGCAGCGTCAAGCAACATCGTGGGTTGCAGTCGCCAGGCAGTTGTCGGGGGCCTAAATCCGCCAACCGCAAAGTAACTTTCATTGGTGAGTGATCAGAATACGTTCTAGGGAGGTGGTAAGATTTAACAAGTGCAGTGTAAAGCTGTGGGGATATAAATATATAATCCAACCTCGCCCATGAGCGCGCTTGTGCCGTAAAGTGCGTACCTTCCCTTATGTCCATGTGTAGGTGTCTCCAGGTGTCAATCAAATTGTGATCTGCGAGTGCCGCCCGTAGTGTCGTCCTTGCCCTAGTGTAATGGTGGGGGGAAGGGTGAGAACTATCAGTAGTTGGGTCTAACGTAGTGTTGAAATCTCCCCCTCATATTAGGTGCTGTGGGCCCGTTCCTACTATGGACGCCCATAAATCCGTGAAAAACTGAGGATCGTCAATGTTGGGGCCATAGCAACAGACTAAGGTGACTGCAATGTGTCCTAGACTGCCCCACATCATACAATACCTCCCTTGTGGATCTACTTTGGTACGTGCCATAATAAAGGGCGTGCCTCCCTTTACTAGTATCGCTGTGCCTCTGGCATACGTCGAGAAGGACGAGAAGACAGTGTTGATCGCCCATCGGCTGGCAAACGTGTGGGTAGCCTGTGCTTTAAAATGAGTTTCTTGAAGAAAGGCTGTGTGTACTGAATGGCAGTCCAGGTATAATAGAATCTGGCGCCGTTTCCTATGGTCTCCCAATCCCCTCACATTCCATGTCAGTATATTTAAATCAGTATCCCCCATTAGCAGTTCGGTCACACAATAATGTATAGCATAAAAGGTGCGTCAGGGAAGGTCTAACGCCACCCACAGCAGTTCCAGAATCTCTCTTCTGCATAGCAGACCAATAGTCCTGCAACCCGAGCCCCACAGTAACATACACGCTCATGCAGTATTGTGAATCAACTCTCATGTGTACGAAATGCACTGCGACAGCACCTTCTGGCATGCCATCAACCTGAAAACTGAACGGATCCATATGCAACATCCCTTTTATATTCATTGCGCCCAAACTTATACCAAAATTGTCAAATACCCAACTCCCCCCTACCCCCAACTGAAGCAATCCCCCCATGCTAGAAGGAAACATTTCTACTACAGTTCCAAGTCTAATAGTATAGCACATCAAATAGACCTCAAAATCCCCTACCCCTCCCCCCTCCCACTGAAGCATCCCCAACTTGCCAGAATCCCCATCCCCCCCACCACCCCGAATAATGATTAAACAACCTAAAAACCACAAAGCAGCAAACAGAACCATTAGGGTAGTCCCTATCGGGGTATCTGAGGAGTGCACATATCCACCCCCTACACCTTGCCCTTCGTCCTGTACGGCCTCAGCCGGGCACAATCTAAGGGAAGGGGGTGGTGCCTGGCATACGTTACCACCAACAGTCCAGTACCCATCCATGGTACTCTCGACCAGTAGCGTTGTTCTCATACGATAGAGGCGTCCCTGTGGGCCCCTTAGTGAATGTCAGTAGGACAGCACAGCCCCTCAGTGTTCAGAAAATTCCCAGTTAAATGTCTCCGTTCATTGACCGTTCATCTTCTTCTCTCTCATCTCCATCCTCTCGATGTCCCGGTCTCGCTCTTAGGAGAGTTTTCAAAAAATTGTCCACTTGCTGCGGATTCGTGAAGAAGTGTTGCTTTGCTTGATGGGTCACTCTCAATTTCGCAGGGTACAGTAATGCATAGTCTATCTGTAATGCACAGAGTTTTTTCTTAACATCCAGGAATTTATGTCTCTGCTCTTGCACTATGGGCGTAAAGTCTGGGTAAATGGAAAAACTGACTCCATCGCATGTCCAATTTTGGTTGGTACATGCTGCTCGCAATGCAGTATCTCGGTCCCTGTAATTTAGGAGCCTTGCAATGATGGGTCTTGGCGGGGCCCCCGGTTTAGGCCTCGGTCCAAGCGAGCGATGTGCCCTTTCGACGATAAATTGTTTGGAGAACGCTTCAGGCCCAACCATATAGCCATGTCTGAACTGGGGTGGCAGAGTGGGCTAAAAAACGGTAATGGATTAAACCCAGATCTTTTGACTGGGTGTGAGTGTTTGATTGATTTAGATGCTCCATCCATCACCACCCCCTTTTGTACCGCTTTTAGCCGCCATAAGTGTGGCAGGGTATGCTCAGACGTGAGTCTCTTGCTCACTTTGCCACTGGATTCAAGCAAGCCGGGCTGAAGACGGCTGGAATGCCAGAAACCGGTCCTCGGAAGCTTGTTTCCGGTCCAGGGAAGACATGGCTTGGCAGTTCCGGCTGGACTGTTCCCATGAGGCACAGGGTCAGACTGATTTTCATATAGCCATGTCTGAACTGGGGTGGCAGAGTGTGCTAAAGAACGGTGATGGATTAAACCCAGATCTTTTGACTGGGTGTGAGTGTTTGATTGATTCAGATGCTCCGTCCATCACCATCCCCTTTTGTACCACTTTTGGCCGCCATAAGTGTGGCAGGGTATGCTCAGACGTGAGTCCCTTGCTCACTTTGCCACTGGATTCAAGCAAGCCGGGCTGAAGACGGCTAGAATGCCAGAAACCGGTCCTCGGAAGCTTGTTTCCGGTCCAGGGAAGACATGGCTTGGCAGTTCCGGCTGGACTGTTCCCATGAGGCAAAGGGTCAGACTGATTTGCATATAGCCATGTCTGAACTGGGGTGGCAGAGTGGGCTAAAGAACGGTGATGGATTAAACCCAGATCTTTTGACTGGGTGTGAGTGTTTGATTGATTCAGATGCTCCGTCAATCACCACCCCCTTTTGTACCGCTTTTGGCCGCCATAAGAGTGGCAGGGTATGCTCAGACGTGAGTCCCTTGCTCACTTTGCCACTGGATTCAAGCAAGCCGGGCTGAAGACGGCTGAAATGCCAGAAACCGGTCCTCGGAAGCTTGTTTCCGGTCCAGGGAAGACATGGCTTGGCAGTTCCGGCTGGACTGTTCCCATGAGGCACAGGGTCAGACTGATTTGCATATAGCCATGTCTGAACTGGGGTGGCAGAGTGGGCTAAAGAACGTGATGGATTAAACTCAGATCTTTTGACTGGGTGTGAGTGTTTGATTGATTCAGATGCTCCGTCCATCACCACCCTCTTTTGTACCGCTTCAGGCCCAACCTCAGCAAGGAGTATCTTTTCTACGTACTCTTCCATGCACCCCGTGTTGGTGGATTACGGCACGCCTATGACTCGAATGTTATTGCGCCGGCTGCGGGCCCCCAACTCCTCATTCTTCACAGCAATGACTCTGAGGACATTATCCATTCTCAAGAGTTGAGTGGTATGCGAGGCTGTGGTGTCATCGTTATCAGAGATTCTCCTTTCCGTTTCGGTGATCCGTTTCTTGTGTACATCTATTTTTTGTGCAATGGCGTCCATCCTAGACATCATTCTATCAACTTTATCCACTATTGTGGCAAACCCCTGTCTCATTTCCTGCATCAGCTGTTGTATGTCCGACGTGGATGAGTTAGAACTCTCTCCACAGGCAGATGGGCTTCGCGAGCTCCCTGCGCCTGGTGCGTCCCGCAGTCCTTTTTTGGTAGTTGTGGACTCAAAGGTCAGTTTAGGCTGTCGATTGTCCTGTTTGCCCATTTTGAGTCTTCTACGGGGACTTGTGGGAGCTGGTGAGGGGCGCTTCCCCCGTTCTTCTCCAGAAAGGCAGGAGCCTGTATTCATGGGCAAAATTCACTGCGTCTGGACGTGCCTACTAGTATTGCACAAGGAGTCACTAGGCTATGCAGGCGTATGTATCACTCCGAACGGAAATAGTAGCGTAATACACTAACTCCAGTAAAATGATGTTCACCTCCCTTAGTCCCGTGGCAAAACAAAAGGCGTAGTCCGTCAATAAAGTGAGGATATATTGGCAGGTATTAGTCCTTACTTCCCCAGTACAATGGGCGTGGGGAGCTTTAGTGGGCAGCAGCCGTCACTCCGCGGCAGCAAGGGAGACCTGTTGTCGTGGCCCCAGTGGCAGTGCCTCCAGGGTTGGACCAAAGCAGGCAGCAATGCAAATCCACTGTCCGTGAAGGCAGACAGGCCAGTCAGCTCCGCCAGGACCTACGGTCCGATTCCGCCGCTTATATGCCGGCACTTTATGGCATAATTATCATTAATTGAAAACGTGGAAGATTAGCAGGAGGGCTGTACTATCACCCCGCTTTTCTGGCCCCGAGGCGAGCAACAGCAAAATTCAGATGTCCTCAGGGCCTATTTGCGTAGCTGTCAGACAGTGTGAGGTAATATGTAAATTACTTATCTGATCGAGAGTTCGCGCCGTAATTGTGCCGCTGGCTGATGTCCAATTCTTGTGTAGTTCCTCACTTTTAGGGCTCAAAGTAGTCTGCTATGCTTCCGATGCGCTAACACCGAGGGTAGCTGAGACATAGCTCCCCTCCACCATCAAATTTCACTGTTGCCGTTCCTTGCCGCTGCAGTACATATGCCACAATATTGAGTGCCGACTCAGCGCCGCTGTTGAGGCCTGTGTGCGTGTTCTAGGCCTCCTGCTGATGGTATCCCCCGGCTCCTGGCCGCACCACCAGCCGCACATCAGGGCCGCTCCCCTCGAGACTTATCGCCGCTTCCGCCAAGTCCATCCAAGCACAGGGCCAGTAGACGCTAAGCGCCCGCTATGGAGGCTGGGGGGTTCAACGCCATACACGGTACCTGTAGAGTGCCTATGCCACATCCAAGTCCTTGGCCCAACAAAATAGTGACTCCATTTGGCAAATTCTAATACGGACCGTGCATTACTCAGTCAGCCCGTTAGACCGAACAATATTATAGCAGCCAGATACGTGCGGCGGGGAGGGGGGGGGGTCTCTGTTCCACCTCAGAGCTTCGGCTGTGCTCCCTGTTCCCACCGGTGCCATGCTCCACGCTGTTAGACTCACCTCACCTTCGCCCAGTAAAAAAACAGCGCCTTTCACTGTCGAGCCGCGGCCCCCTTAAGCCAGCATGTTGTCGCTCAGCCCTTCCGTATCCAGAAGCCCCGCGGGCGTTGATGAGGAGTGCAGAAGCGCTCTATGTCGTCCTGGGGCTGCCAGACGCGACTCGTATTGGGGGTCTCTCTGTCGCTCTATCTCCTGAGGCCTGCACGCCTTGTGGGCCGCCGCGGTGTAAAGTAGCCGCTCGCTCCCCGCTGCTTGATCCACCAAGTTCAGGCGCCGCCCTTGGTCTGCCACTCCGACACTTATAACTTCAGTCTGCGAGGTCGGATCTCTTTCAAATTTTCACCAGAGCTGCAGGTCACCATCTGCGACACCCCTGCATGACATAAGTCGGGTTGGTGTTGGTCGGTAAGGATAATTTAAGGATATTCTGGCCAGGCTGCAGGAGCCTCACTACAGTGCGGCCATTCTGCGTGCGCGCCCTCTAGCGCCCCAAACGTTAACATTTGGTCATATTTTGAATACAAAGAACTCGTTCAAAATATGCGACTGGCAAATGATGCTGATTATGGAACTATTCTTCAAGATATAAGAATTAGAGTATTGACAGAACATGGCAAACAAGCTTTGCAAAGTTGGCTACTTACAAACTTGTTTCCAAATGAAAATATAGTTCCTGAAAAAATATATTAAAAAATTGCAGAAACTAAATCTATAATCTGCTTATTGCCAACACTGCACAAGTGTTCTATATTCAATGAAGAACTTTTAAAGCTAGAAAATGAACCAATAATGGAAATGGAAGCCATTGATAAAATAGAGCATGAAGGAATCACTATTATTTTGACGGGAAAATTGAAAACAAAATTGGATTCTTTAGAAAAATCTATATCTAAAACTGCTGGTTTAGAGAAGAATTTATATGTATGTGTAAACTGTCGGGTAATTTTACGGTGTAATTTGGATGTGGAAAAAGGTTTAGTAAATGGAGCAATGGGTGAAGTTGTTGATTTTGTTAATTATCAAAATAGAGATGGATTTGAATTTTTAAAAATCAAATGTGATCAGATTGAAGAAGTAAAACAATTTGGTCGTTCAGTTTGTTTTTTGCTTGTTAAAGATTTGTATGTTCATAGAAAACAGTTTCCTCTTTCTCTGGCATATGCAGTGACTATTCATAAATAACAAAGTTTAAGTGTAGATAATGTTTTGGTAAACATTGGAAATACTGGGCCCGATTCACAGAATGAACTTAAGACTCAATCCTAAACTTACTACTGTTTTGGTATTCACAGATTGCACTTACCACGTTTGGTATTCACAGAATGAACTTACTACTTTTGGCATTCACAGAATGCACTTACTATTTTTGTTATTCACAGAATGAACTTACTCATTTCGGTATTCACAGAAGTTAGGACTCCTAACTTTAGGACGCCTAAATGCCTTCTGTGAATACCAAAAGTCTTAAAATTAGGATTTTTCTCAATTTAGTAGTAGTAAAGTTAGGACTCCGAACTTTAGGACTCCTAAATTACTTCTGTGAATACCGAAAGTCCTAAAATTACGATTTTTCTCAATTTAGTAGTAGTAAAGTTAGGACTACTAACTTTAGGATGCCTAAATGCCTTCTGTAAATACCAAAAGTCTTAAAATTAGGATTTTTCTCAATTTAGTAGTAATCCTAATTTTAAGACTTTCGGTATTCACAAAAGGCAATTAGGAGTCCTAAAGTTAAGAGTCCTAACTATACTACTACTAAATTGAGAAAAATCCAAATTTTAAGACTTTCGGTATTCACAGAAGGCATTTAGGAGTCCTAAAGTTAAAGTCCTAACTTCTGTGAATACCGAAATGAGTAAGTTAATTCCGTGAATACCAAAAGTAGTAAGTGCATTCTGTGAATGCCAAAAGTAGTAAGTTCATTCTGTGAATACCAAAAGTAGTAAGTTTAGGATTGAGTCTTAAGTTCATTCTTTGAATCGGGCCCTCTGTGTTTAAAGAGGGTATGGCATATGTTGCTTTGTCCCGAGTCATAACTTTATCTGGATTGTATTTGATTGATTTTGATGAGAGAAAGATTAGTGCAGATGCAAACTGTGTAAAAGAGTATAATCTGTTCAGAAGAGTGTATGCTCCGAATTTAGGTGAATATCCTGTATATGAAAAGTGTGTAGTAGGTCGAAAAAGAAAATATGAGAATATCTGTAGTGAAGTTATGGAGAAGGAAAAAGTCAAGATAATGTTGAGATTGCAAGCAAAAAGAAAAAGGACGGGGCGAAGATGGTGGACGCAGCCTTCTAGAGCTCCCACCAGCCCGACATCAATCCGACGAATTATCCTGGCTCCCGGACCCGATCTGCAGCCCGCACGAGTGGACATAGTGGCGGACAGCGGGGGGTGCCTTCCGGTGCAGTGTGTGGAGCTCCCGGGCCCTCCGGAGGGGTGATAGCGGCGGAGGCGGTCTGCGGCCTGGTCCCGGCGAGTGCAGCCGGGGCCGCAATTTTGGCGACTCCCGGACGGGAGATCCTGGCGCGGGCCTGCTGCGCTGACTTTTGGTCCTGGCCCTGTGCCCCTGATGGGCGGCGGAGCCGAAAGTGATAACCCAGCGTTGCCCCCTACTGCGGGTGTGACGGCCCGTGCAGCGGAGGCATCCGGGGAGGGCTGCGGCCTGCACGGAGATCCGGAGACCGGGACCTCGAGTTTGGACGCCCCCGGCTGCCAATGGTGGTGCCCGGCGGCGGCCTGGGCGGTGAGGTGGAGAGACCAGCGGCGCTGTGGCCCCCGGGGCGCGACCCTGCCCAATGTGCCTGGCATAGCGCTGCCGCGCTTCCTTGGACCCCGGGCCGGTGGATAGCCTGAAGCTCCTGCAGGTGTAGTGCCCGAGTCCTGGGGAGCCCCGAAACAGTGACGGTGGCGCAGAGGAGAGAGAAGTGAGTGATTCCTAGGGGCCCCCTCATGTGTGTGGACGAGGGGGAAGGGGGGCCGCGGCCCACAGCTGCTGTGCCCGAGGGCTACCCCAGACAATTGGACAGTGCAGTGAAGGGGCCCCTGCAATCCAGGGCCTGCGGCCGGTCGCTGAGGGGCCTTGAGTGGAACCACGAGGCACCCTTGTAGAGCAGCATCCTGACCAGGGGGTCATAAAGCGAGGGGACACGGCCCGGCCGAGACCACGCTATATACTTTAGACAAGAGGGCAGAACTGCATAAGGGCCTGGGGTGTCCCTCAACAAATGAGAACGACAGTGTGGAGGAGTCGTGTACCTGGGGGCAGGAGAGACTATAGCGTGGAGTAGGCTTAGTCAATATCGGTGGCGCGGGGTGTTTGAGCTTCGGCAACTTGCTAACGGACTGAAGAGGACAGCCTCCCGGTGCACCTCAAACATGACCAGAGGCGGAGGGGGCAGTGGGCCCGCCAAGAAGGGGCCCATCGATAAATTCACCGGGCCAAGTGGGGGTCCCGGGACATCTGGAGGCGGTCAGGGGGCAGGGCCGGACAATGCAGCACTCATGGCGGTGATCACTCAATCCAGGGACATGCTGGATGCCAAAATAGGAGCGGTTGGGGCCGATGTGACCCTGCTGCGTCAGGACCTGCGCAATGCAGTGACCCGTATCACAGAGGCGGAATCCAGAATATCGAGTGTGGAGGACGACGTGGGGACCTTAAAGCAGAAAGTGGCGGCGATGGAAAACATTCAAAAAGGCCTTGCGCTCCGAGTGGAGGATGCCGAAGGGTGGGCGCGCAGGAATAACCTTCGCTTTGTGGGTTTTTCCGAAGGATGTGAGAAGGGGAATATGGAACACTTCTTGTCCCAGTGGCTGGAGAGCTGGCTCCCTCCAGATGTTCTGTCGCTCTGTTTTGTAATAGAGCATGCACATAGAGCCCTGACGCAGAAGCCGCCTGTCGGGGAGTGGCCCAGGCCGGTGATAGCTAAGATTCTGAATTTCCATGACAGAGACACTATCTTACGAGAGGTGAGGGCAAAGGACTCTCTTCTATTCGAGAACCAGAAGATCATGATCTTTCCGGACTATACCAGAATAGTGCAACAACAACGACACTCATTTATAGCTGCCAAGGAGAAACTACGAGGTCTGAAGATCCAGTATTCCCTACTTTATCCAGCCCGCCTACGGGTGGTATTCCAGTCACGGACCCACTTCTTTGATACCCCGGAGGAGGTCTTCAAATGGACGGATGAGACGGTGAGAGTCCGGCCGCATGCCCAACCGGGCCTGGACCCGGGTCAGTCGAGGGGCTCATCGCAGGAGCGGGGTGACCAGAGTGTCCAGGGTAAGAGGAACAGGAGATCTAGATCGCGGAAGCGCTCCTCTTCTCACAGTGGAAAACAGGACGGGGCGCCTACTGACTCTGACCACTCCGGAAAGGATCATTGAGGGACACCAGGGGGCGAGTTTGTCTGCTGATATCACGGGCTCCCGCTGGGAGGAGTCGAATGGCTGATCAGACAATTGAAGACTAAGTATATAGAAACTGTTCGCTTTACATATTTGTGATTGTGTGGGGCTGCAGGTGGGGTTCGGGGAGCTTTTATACAGGGGCTACTTGCCTCCTACACGAGTGGGAGTTGGCGGGGGGGTTCATTTTGGTTGAGTGGGTGGGATCCATTGGTATGGTTGGCCTTGGGCGCTCTGTTTTGGGCCCGAGGTTGCCCATGCCGCGACAGATTCTTCAGAGTTCTATGAGGTATAGGGGTGGGTGGCAGGGGAAAGGGGACAGGGAATTGAGGGGGATGTTCTGGGGGTGTGTGTGTGGGGGGGTCAGGGGGGTTGGTGGGGGGTGCACGTGATTTTTAATGCCTCGCTAATGACTGTGCTGTGCACCTGGGCCTGTTGCTGGGTGCTTTTGTGTTGTGTCCCATGGGATCATGGCTGATACATCAACTCCGGGGCTCCCCAGGGCGTCCATGTGCATACCGAGTTGGAATGTTAGGGGGATGTTGGATAAAATTAAGAAGGGGGCGATTTTGCGGTGGGGGAAGAGGGATGAGATGTCTTACTGCTACAAGAGACGCACATGATGGGGATGAAAGTGCTTAGCCTGCAGCGATTTGGTTACCAACAAGTTTTTCACGCTGGGTATTCTAGGGACTCCAGGGGGGTCGCCATCTTGGTCCATCGCAGGTTGGCTTACGTTCATGAGCGACAGTGGACAGACCCGCAGGGTCGGTACATCTTTGTGAAGGGAATGGTGGGTACGGAATCTGTTGTGTTTGGGAGTATATATGCCCCTCCCCCGTTGCAGTGGTCCCTGGCCGAGAGGTTGTTTGCAGTGTGGGCGGAAATCCCGGAGTCCCTAGCAGTGCTGGGAGGAGATTGGAATGATGTGATGGATGTGCATATGGACCGTCGGAGATCACAGGGGACACTGACTGCTGCTACCCCTACCCGGCTGAGTGCGATGGTGGAAGGATTGGGCTGGGTGGATGTTTGGCGACACATGCATGCTAAGGCCCGAGAGTATACCTATGTTTCTGCTGTGCATGGTTCCTTCTCGCGACTAGACTATGTCTTTGTGCTCTGTGCGTTTCTGAGTAGGGTGCGACAGGCAGGTATCTTGCCTAGGGGGTTGTCTGACCACTCCCCGGTAGCCATGGATAGTGAACTGCATAGGAAGAGACAACCGTTTCGATGGAGGATGTCCTCATGGCATCTTCAGCAAGCTGAATATGTACATCACATGCGGGGAGCGATTGCCCAATACTGGCAGGAAAACCTTGTGGCGGACATGGATGTGACGGTGGTCTGGGAAGCCATGAAGCCCACATTGAGGGGAATCGACATAGCGTGGTGTGTGGCGGCCCGTCGCCAACGTCGGGAAGCCATAGTTGTAGCTGCGGCCTGCGTGGAGGTTCTTGAGCGGCAGTGCCAGAGGGAGGGAGGCGATGTGGCGGTGCTGCTACTCCTGCAGGTGCAACAGTCCTATGCATCCGTGTTAATGGATGAGGCCCGACAGGCGTGGCTTGCCACGCGTAGTAGGATATATCAGTGGGGAGACAAGTCCTGTACTATGCTCCATAGGTTGTGTCAGCCTACCCTGCAGCCACTTAAGCTGCCAGGACTCATGGATGGGGACGGTGTCACGATAACAGACCCGGTAGAATTGGCGGCTAGTTTTGCCCGATATTATGCGGGGCAATATGCGCCGCAGGATTGCATTCCGGCCGATGCGGTCGATAAATTTATTGCCGACCTGCCCCCGAAGGCAATCTCCGATGAGACGCGAGCGGTATTGGACCTCCTTCTTACGGCGGAGGAGCTGGGTGATGCGCTGGGGCAGCTCAACACTGGGAAGGCACCCGGGCCGAGTGGCTTCCCGTGTGAATTCTACAAGAAATTCCAACTCCAATTGGGGTCCCACTACAGGGCTGCGCTGAAGGCAGCGCGGGAGCTGGATCGGCTGCCAGCTGACTGGCGCCACGCTGAAGTGGTGGTATTTCAGAAACCGGGTAGGCCGCCTGACCGACATGACTCGTATCGCCCTATATCTTTGCTTAACATTGAAGCTAAGTTGCTGGCGAATCGTCTTCTCCCCTACGTGGCTTATCTGGTCCACCCGGACCAGGCTGGCTTTATGCCGCGCAGGGCAACGCGGCACAACATTAGATGGGCGCAGACGGCAGTGGACGCGATGGGGGCCACCGGGGAGCGGGCAGCCCTACTGTTGGCAGATATCGATAGGGCATTTGATTCTGTGAGTTGGACCTACCTATTTGCGCTCCTGCCTCATCTTAACCTAGGCCCGGTGTTTATTTCGTATCTCAAACTGTTATATACTGACATTACGGCATCCGTGCGTGTCTCCGGAGCGGTTTCAGAGAGGTTTCCAATCGGTCGGGGGACCCGTCAGGGTTGCCCGCTGTCCCCGTACTTATGTGCGCTGGCCATGGAGCCCCTGGCCTCTTGGGTACGAATCGACGCGCAGCTACGGGGCTTCATGTGGGATGGGGGACTCACTGACAGGATCGCACTCTATGCGGACGACATCCTCTTCTTCCTCACGGACTTGAGTAGATTGGGCCCCCGAGTATTGGAAATCATGCGCATATTTGGTGAGGCATCGGGCCTCTATCTTAACCCGCGTAAATCCACCCTATGGGTGCTGGGTGATGGGGCGGGTGCGGGCTCTTGGGCGTCAGCCTTGCAGGTGGCGGCCGGGAACATGATGTATCTTGGCGTGTTCCTGTCTGAGTCCGCGGCGATCTCTTGGGAGCGCAACGTGATACCAGTATGGGAGAAGGTCCAGTCGGACATTAAAACGTGGTACAGGATGCCTCTTACTATATATGGTAGGTCTGCGATCTTTAAAATGGTCGCACTTCCGCGCCTCTTATATCATCTGCAGAATCATCCGCACCTGGTCGCACCTCAGTGGTTCCGGCAGGTCAATTCTGTCCTGGGCCGCTTCTTGTGGGCTGGGGGTGCCGCCAGAGTGGCGCTGCGTACCTGCTTCCTGTCCACATATTGTGGTGGTCTTGCAACGTCGGACGTGCTGTCGTATTACCAGGCCTCCCATTTGTTAGTGCTGAATGAATGGTGGTACGGAGATGGAGGAGACCCGGCTTACGCCCTAGAGCGCTAGCTGATGGGTGATAACACACTGCACACGATCTTATATTCGGCCAGACTACGGAGGCGGCTGCCATGTGCCACGCAAGTGGTTCTTGCGATTTGGCGACAAGCACTGCGTCGCATGGGCTGGTGGGGCAGATTGACGGCGGAGACCCCTCTGTGGAATAACAGGCGACTCCCCGCATTGGCCTCGCTAGCGGGGTTTGGCGGATGGGATTCTATTGGGATCTCTTCGCTGGGGAATGTTATGACCGGTGTGGCCCTCAAGTCGTTCCAGGAGCTTAGGGACGAATTCCATATGCCCAAAACCCAATTTTTCAGATACCTGCAGTTTCGTCACGCGCTTGCGCCTAGTTTAGTGGGTTTGGAGTCGCTGCCGGAGCTCAGCCCCATGGAAGCGAAAGTTTTCATGGGAGACCTCGGGGATAAGAAGGTGTCCCGTATTTACCAAACACTAGTCACTCATTGTTCCTCTTCCCTACTTACATTAAACGAAACCTGGGAAAGGGACGTCGGACCCCTGGATGAGGATGATTGGAGGGAGGCCTTGGAGTCCCCGCGTGGGACTGCTATTGCGGTACGTCTCAGGTTAGTCCAATTTAAATATTTGCATAGGGCTTACTATACACGGGAGCGGCTGTGGAAAGCAGGCCTGATTGCATCCCCGGAGTGCCTGCGATGTGGAGCTGAGATGGGTACTCTGCTGCATACTGTATGGTCTTGTGCTGACCTGACCAGGTTCTGGAATGGTGTATGGAGCTGTCTGTCAGAGGTGCTGGGATGGGATCTTCCCCGTACCCATCGATTGGGCCTTCTCCATGTGCTGGAGGGCGTGGGAGGGAATGTCTACAAACGCCACCTCTTATTGCTGGGTCTTGTAGTGGCCAAACGGGACTTGGCACAAGCATGGAAGAATGAGCGAGCCCCCCCACTGAACGTATGGAAGGCAGGGCTGGACTATTTTATGGGGCTGGAGCACCCAGTGTTTGAGGCCAGAGGATGCCCCCGAAAACATGACAAAATTTGGAAAAGGTGGGCCGAATATAGGGGTTTAACTCTGGAGCCTCCAGCAGAACCTGAAGATGGTCTAGATTTGGACGATGGACTCCAGGCCTAGGGAGGCGCATGGTTCCTAGCTTAATACAAACAGTTACTGGAGGCTCACTGTGATTACGTGCACTGGGTTAGGGAGGGATGAGGGGTGGGTAGGTGGGTTGTTTGGTAGCTGTGGGAGGTGGGGGGGATAGGGGGGTCGTTTTTGATTGGGTTTGCGAGATATTAATACATGTGTTGATATTTGGCAGTGATCTCCTGACTGTGGAGAGCTGTGTATATGCCTTTACCTGATCAATCAATAAAAAATGTGTTGTGAAAAAAAAAAGAAAAAGGACACTATTGAAGAGATTGTCAGGTATCAGTTAGAAAATAGTTCAGGTTTCAACTGCTATGCTAATGTAGAGGACAATGTTGTTTTTTTCTAGAAAGTTTGCAAAAGCAAAATATGGAAAATCGTGGAAAAAATGTTGTTCCTTGTTGCATTGTATTCATGAAAAATTGAGAACTGATAAAAGGAAAACACAAAGTGTTTCTGATATTCGTAATCTTTTGGATATAGGTTCTGGTTCAACACAATTTACGCAGAATATTCAACAAGATGCTCAGGAATTTCTAATGTATTTGCTTGCAGTATTGGAAAATGAAGGAATAGTAATTGAAAATCTTTTTGGCCTTTGTTATAAATGGGAACATGAATGTGAAAATTGTATGTTTACTTCTACCACTAACATAGACATTGAAAGATTCATATATTTGATAATACCAGACTGTAAAACAGTGGCCTTCAACAAACTAGTTAAAGCAGCAAATCAGAACATGGAGTGTAGCCAATACAAATCAGAAATGTTATCAACATTATTTATACAAAGATTTGGACAATATATAATTTTAATGATACCACGTTGTACAGCTGATGGAAGAAAATTGGAAACTTTAATTAAACATTTTGTAGCAAGTCAAGTATCAATATCAGGAAGAACTTTTGTAGCTGTAGCAATTATTTTCCATGATGGTCCTTCTACAACATCTGGACATTACACTGTCTATTTAAAATGCAATAAATGATGGACATATTGTAATGATGCTCATTTGGTTTTTTAACATTGTTTGCCTTATGAATTACCAAATTCCTACATAATATTTTTAAAGCCAAAATTTTAAGAACATAGTGGCCGATTAGGATGGCGGACGGATCGCCACCGCGAAGCAGGCAGTGGCGATCCATCCGCCATCCGTGCCCGTCTGCCACCTATTTCCCCCTCGCCATATTACAATGGTGGGGGGGACCGCGGCGGACGGAAAGATCGTCGCCGCTTTTCCGCCACGGTCGCCTTGCGACATTGGCGGAAAAAGTCTAATATGGTGGCGGTGTCTATCAGACACCGCCAGCCATATTAGGATGGGCTTTGGGAATGCCTTTCCGTGGCGGCATTAGGCATACAGTCTTTGCTTTGGGGGCCTGTTGCGGGCCCCCAGGGTGAAGGGGGGTGAAGGGTGCACATGGGGGTACCTATGGTACCCCCCTGCGTTTCAGAGAACAACATGGCAGGCACCTGTCATGTTGTGCTTTGAAACGCACAACATGCATTTTTAGCATTGTGGCGGGCGGTGCTGAATGTTAAAAATGCCGGATGCAGCCGCCACTGTGGCGGGTGCATCCTAATTTGGCGCACAGGACCTCCGCCATTATGGCGGACGGTCCCTTGCGACAACAGGATGGCGGACGTAATCGGCCCCATAATTCGGACGATTAAGAATATGTAAAAATTTATTAATATGATTACTATTGGACAATTGGAGTATAAAGGATTTCAGGAATACCATTTGGCCTAATAGAAAGGTATTTATATCATTTAAGCACTTTTTCTTAGACATTCTCACAGCATATATTTTTAAAGAACATAATTTAGAGTATATGGAAGTTATAAAGAATTGTTGATTGAATTATTGCTTTGGTTCTTTCATATTGTAGTAACAGAATTCTCTTAGAAAGAAGCATTTTATATATGTGTGATTTGTATTATATGGTATGGTATTAAAGATGATGTTTTATGGAATGTGCAAATATAGTTGACTATATTGAAAATATTTTTGACATAGATTTGGGTTTTTTGAAACAATCTTATTGATTGGTTTTTGTTTGCCCGCTGTTATGTGATGAGTAGCATTGAAATCACTGTAGTGAAATTCAATACATTCTGAGAACAGCAAAAAAGGCAAACAAAATAATTCATATAATGTAAAAATTATGTTGTGTTGTACAAAATATAATAATATATATTATATCTGTATTTTTTCTTCTCTTTTACAGATCCTAATTCTTAAGTACGAAATTTTAAGAAATTTAAATTGTAAAAAAAAAACGAAAAAAATGTTAAGCATTTTTTGATATGTACTATTGTCAAGGTATGATTAAGTAATGCAAACACTATCAATGCACTACTACATTCAGCTGTGCACTATATGTATATAAACCTCTAACCAACTACTACGTAAAGTAGTACTTATGCAATCTAGGAATCCTCCTGTCTATCCCATGCATTTCTCTAATCACCCATCCAGCACTATCTGCATATTCTAATTATAGGCCCATAAGCTTGACTGATGTAATGCAAAAGGTGCTTGGTAGGGTTCTCCTGCAGAGAATAAAATCTTGGTGTGATGAGGAAGATATCCTCTCACAATACCAGGCAGGTTTTAGGGCCAAAACAGGGACGATCGATCAGGTTTTTAGGCTAATGCTCATATATTGGAAAGTGGTTTTAATTGGGAAAGGTAGCTATATATGGCATTCATTGACTTAAAAACAGTTTTTGATCTGGTACCGAGGGTTAAACTGTGGCAGATTTTAAATGATATGGGCATTCCTGCACTAATTCTTGACTTACTAATCCGTCTTCATGAGGGTATCTATGCTCAGGTTAGATGGGACACCCAAGGTCAGTTAACAAAGCGGATTTCTGTCGACAAGGGAGTGCACCAGGGTTGCGTGATAGCTCCCACCCTGTTTTCCTTGTATGTGAACGGGGTGGTGAAGTTTCTACAGGAGGATCCAGCGGATGCACCTATTTTAGTGGGTGACAAAGTGCCAACGCTCCTATTCGCTGACTACACCTTGTTGGTGACTCCAGTTGGGCTTCAAAAATTGTTGTTCAGATATCAATCCTTTTGTGATGCGGGCTTAGTTAATAATACTATGAAGACAAAGCTTATAGCTTTTAACCCCCTCAAAATCTTTTAGGAACATCTTTACACTAAATGGTACCCCTCTGGAAAGAGTCAGAAATTTTGAATATCTAGGCATACAGCTCTCAGATAAAATGCTCTGGAGGCCCCATATCTAAAATGCTTCTGAACCATAAACGCATGACCGGGGCAGTAAGCAGAGAACATCGCTCCTCGTATAGTAGGCCAGTTGCCCCTGTGCTCGCAGTTTATGAAGCAAAGGCAGTTAGCTCTGCTATGTATGGAGCCGAGCTATGGCGGTTTTGAAAATGTGGATGAAATAAGTAGGTCTGAGCACAAATTTCTAAGGGATTTAGTAATGCTACCCATTAACACTCCTTTTAACACAATTAATGTATGACATGGGTAGGCGTCCGTTTAGAGCAATTGGCAGGTTACGACCATTGCTTTTTTGGGCTAGCCTGCAGCGCACTGAAGAGCTTACCAACTATGCTGCAGCTCTAACGGAGGTAATAAATCTGGATGTAAACTATAAGGTCAAGTGGCTATCATATATGAAGAAAGCTATGATGCAGCTTGGCCTTAGAGACTCTGTGACAGCCAGACTCACCCTAGTAAAGTGGAACTCAAGAGATACTATTGGAATTGGATTGACAGGCAAGAACTATGCATGCCACTGTTGGGCAGACTGACAGAGGAGTTCTGCCTGTTTAAACAAAGTAGAAGCTTGGAGCGCTACCTAGATGTGATCCAGGTTACACGAGATAGGACTCTATATAACCAATTTAGATACGGCACGCTTCCTGTTAACACCCAAAAGGCAAAGTGGCGTACAGCCGAGAACATGACAGAGAGTTACCCATTCTGTGGAGCTCCGGTGGAGTGTGCTGACCATGTCCTGTTTGCTTGCCCTACTTATAATAAATCTAGGAGGAAATGGTTAAAACCAATATGTAGTGACCTGAGCACCTGCGATTTCCGGTCTGCTATGCGTATTTTAAAATCTGATTCCAGTGTCCTCTTTTCATGTGGAGTGATAAAGTTTCTAGGCCAAGCCTGGCAAATCAGGATCAGAGCCCTACGAGGTGTGATTTTAATGTAGATATTTATGACTCATTACTTGCGACTAAAACCATATACCATCCTGGAGTGCTTTACAACCTCTAAACACTGTTAACTATATAGATAGCACTTGTACTTTATACATTGTTTACTGAGATGGATTACAACCCCTTATGTATATAGTCTCCCAGACTTAAGCTTTTTATGAAATTTTCTTTTATGTTTTTAAATCAAATATGCTGCTATTAATTTTATTTCAAGATTTTTTAACGACCATCTGCACTGTATTGCAAGATTTTATCCTAAAATTTAGCAAATATTGTTTTATTGTATAGAGGCAATTTGAAGCTTTTATGATACATGCTGTTGAATAAAGCTATTTGAACTGAACTGAACTAAACATATTCTATTACTTCACCAAAACTTAAGCCCTTATCATTTCAGCATACACTCTTTTTACAACACTGAATTTACTCTAGTTACAAGTAATATACTTAAGAAATGGCCTAGCCACTAACAGTGTGCGGGTACAATATTTTGTACAGTTTACATGTAAACCTCTAAACAGCTACATACTATTGATACACTCTTCTAAATACCCAATTAATACTTATGGAAAAATCCTTCAATCAGTCTCATGCATTTTTCCAATCACCCATTCAGCAGTATCTACGTACAGTATAACTCTGCAATACCTAATCACTTATAGATTCAACATGTATTTTATTTGCAGCACTGCAATTATTCTAGTTACTAGTTATGTAGCTAAGGAATGGCCTACCAGTAAAACTAGTACAGCTACAATATTTTGTACACTATAAATGCATATTTTTAAGCAGCTACATATTATTGATACTCTCTTCTAAATACTCAGTACCTATGCAGTGTAGGAACCCTTCTGTTTTTGTCCCATGCATTTCTTCAATTACCCATCCAGCACGATCTACATATCCTATCAAAACCAAAGCACTCATAAATTCAGCATGTATTCTCTTTACAACAGTGAAATTATTCTAGTAACTAGTCAAATACCTAAGGAATGGCCTAATCAGAAAAACTAGTACAGCTACAATATTCTGTACACTATGTATGCAGACCTGTAATAAGCTACATAGTATTGATACAGTCTTTTAAATACTCAGTTAGTACCTATGCAGTCTAGGAAACCTCCTGTCTGTCCCATGCACTTGTCCATTCACCCACCCAGCACTATGTATGTATCCTATGACTTTGCCAAAACATAAGCACTTATAAATTTAGCTTGCACTCTCTTTGCAGTACTCATATTATTCTAGTTAATAGTCATATACTTAAGGATTGGCCTAGCCACTAACCCAAGTACAGATGCATTTCATTATATACTATGCATGCAGACTTGCTACAAGCTACATACTATTAATACACTCTTCTAAATACCCAGTTAATACCTACGCAATGTTGAATCCTTCTGTCTGTGCCATATATTTTCGCAATCCCCCATCCAGCACTATCTACGTATCATATCACTTTACCAATACCTAAGAACTTCTAATTCTGTTTTTGCAGCACTGAAATTATTCTAGTTACTAGTGAAGAATCTAAGGAATAGCCTAATCAGAATAACTAGTACATCCTGTCACTCTCATGCAATTCTTCAATCACTCAACCTGTACTATGTTCTTATTGTATCAGTCTGCCAATACCTAAGCACTTATGGGACAGATTTACAAGCACCCTGCACCACCAGTATGTCACATTTTGTAACGTAGTGATGGTGCCAGACACACCTTTATATTTAGAAAGAGAGGAAAAGCCACCTTGCGTAACTTTTCTTCTCCTTCTAAATACAATCCCTTCATAGACTGCACTTTGAGTTGAACTGGTGTTCCATGAGTGTTGGTGTGGATGTTTCCATGGAACACTCATAGAACAAGACACATCTCCAGATTTATGAGAAATCATAAATCTCAAGATGTGTGTGAATGCTGTGGCATCCTAGAGTTTCTGTACCAAGGCACAACGAGGAGAATTGTTTTAATTTCTCCTCATTTTTTTCTCTTTCAATGCAAAGTGCATCCCACAGCATACATTGAGAGAGAAAAATGCCTTTACTGATTGTTTTTGTGCAGAAGAGTGTCCCTTCCTGCATAAAAAACAATCTCCCCACGACACAGACATCCTTGCACCATGGTGCAAGGATGCCTGTGTTACCACATGGTGGCACTTTGTGCAGCAATGAAGAGGGAAGCATAGAGTTGCAACATATTTATGTACATATGTCACATCTCTGTGCTTCCGAAGTGCCACAGCGCAATGCAGCTAAAGAGCTTGCACTGACTGTCACGCTGCAGTACTTCCTCATAAATCTTCACCTATAAATTCACCATACACTACTAGTACATTCTTTCAGTCAATCATGCTCTACACATATATTCAACCAAACTTTCACACATTACCATGCAATTATAGTTCTTTCTTTAACCAGATAAGGTAGTTCTGACAAGAACTTTTTTTCTTTTATATATATTTTTTTAACAATTTTGTATTTTTTCGTGTTGTAAAAAAAAAAAGAACAAAACAAAGAATGTAAAGAACAGGAAACTTCTGTTATTATTTACCATTCCATAAAACAAAAGAAAACAAAAAATTAGCAACAATGGTTCCGTTGCGCAGCACAAACTGCATCCACTGACTGCTCTCCAAAAGATATTCGTTTTTTGCACTTCACACAGTGCTGTTCAAGGAAGGAAAACTCTGGCCTAATGGCCTAATGTCCGGTGCAGGTGTGGCTGATGATGTTCCAGATGTGCTTGGAACAGCAGGTGAAGGGTTTATTGCAGCTCGCCTACATTCCTCCCAAGCCAGATTTAGAGGATGTATTGTTTTTAAATGCTTGTACATGGAGGTTGTTCCACAAGAATATTTTTCGTCACTACCTCTTGATAGCACTCGTTGGCAAATCCTGCATGTCACCTTTTTAGCGTTCACCTTTTTATCCCCAGGTGGAAAAGTAAAGAATTTCCACACAATGGACTCAGGCCTTTGAGGACGAGGTGCCTCCTGCAAAAATTCTTCCTCTGAAGATCCTTCCTCCTGCTGCTCTCCAGAAATCATGTTTTTGATTTTTTTTATATACACCAAAAAAAATGAATAAAAAAGGGTTCTTGAAGGACAAGAGATGTCTCTCTAAAGATGCTCCAACAAGAATGATTGAAATGGGTGGGGTCCTTCAATAGTTACAATGGGAAATGTAATGAACCAATCAAATCTTTTTTTTAGGCCACATGGGATATTCACACCCTGCGCTCACCAAGTATGTATATTAAAGATACATATATATAATTTTAGACAGACAAAAAAAATTGCGGGAGTCACGCATCCAGCGCGCACCAGCAGGTATATGACATCAAGTGGAACCCGCCATCGCGCAAGTGTTGCGTACTGTAATGCGCATGTGTCACGAATGCGTTTGAGCAGGAGTCGCGGATCAGTCGCATACTAATCGCGCACATCACGTAATGTTAAATGTAAATGACGTAACTGAAAAAACTTGAAGCCGTTACTCAACGTACGTGTATCCTTCACGACTTTTCTAAAATGATGGCTAGAATCTGCGCACTCATCGAGATGGGTATGCTTTGGGTGCGCAACTCCAGAAAAAAAATTCAAAAAAGTAATAAAGGGAATGTGAACGGGTTGGGGGACCGTATTAAGAGGGGTGTCATGTTGCAGATGCTCAAGCGCTGCTCGCCTGATGTGGTTTTTCTACAAGAGACCCACTTGGTGGGTCATGCCTGTAAAGCATTGAATAGACGTGGATACAAAATGGTGGCACATTCGGGGTTCTCCTCGGGTTCCAGAGGGGTGGGAATCATGGTGCGCACGTCCCTCCCGTTGGAGGTGGAGTCTGTACATGCTGATGAGAGAGGCAGATACGTGGCTGTGGTGGGCAAATGGGAGGGCCGCACGCTAGTTTTGGTTTCGGTTTATGTTCCCCCGGGGCTGCAGGAGACTACTTTCAGGGACCTGGGTGGCGCCATTTTAGGTCTCCCCGAGGGGTTGTTGCTTGTGGGTGGGGATTTCAACTCTGTAGTCTCGGGGGACTTGGACCGCTTTCCATCCAGGGATCTCCGCCCTTCCCAGTCCTGGCTGCCCGATTTTCTGAGTTCCATGGGGATGGTTGATTGCTGGCGATTGTTACACCCCACCCAGCGGCAGTACACTTTCCTCTCGGGTGCCCACGGTAGCCTTTCTAGAATAGACTACGTCCTCACCCCGGCAGCCCAGGCGCAGTCTGTGTCCACCGCGCGTCTCTTAGCTAGGGCCATTTCGGATCATTCCCCGGTTTGGGTCTCTTTTGACTTCCAGGTACCCGCGTCTTCGCGAGTGGCTCCCATTAACCCGTGGTACTTCCGCGATCCGAAGACCAGGGCACTCCTGACTAAAGCTATGGATCGGTACTTTGCCGAGAATACTGGCTCCGTTGACTCCGCCGTCTCCCTTTGGGAGGCCTTTAAAACTGTGCTTCGTGGCGAAGCCTTCTCCCTGATTGCGGAGGCCCGCCGTCGACGAGATGAGGACGTGGTGCGGCTGGAGTCTGATCTCGCTGACCTGAGTTCCCAACTGGCGCTGGGCCCGACTCCCGACCTACTTCACGCTCTCTCCCTCAAACAGTCCGAACTGCGGACGACCGCCACTGACGCAGCGAAAGCCTTGAGCAGGGAACAACAGGGCAGGATATATGACTCGGGAGACAAGGCGGGCAAGCTCTTGGCATGGCTGGATAGACGGGAACTGGCGTCCCGGGTGGTCCCAGAGCTGGTGGGCGAGGATGGCTCGTCCCTGACGGACCCTGCGGCTATAGTTGGGTCCTTCGCTGAATACTTCGAAGGGGTATATACCTCCGCGACTCCCCTCCCAGAGTCTGCTTCGGCCTCCTTTCTGGAGGCCATCGAACTTCCCTGCCTCTCAGATCTCGAGCGAGATGACATGGATCGGGATCCATAGACCGGTTTGTGGATGAGGTAGCCTTGGCGATCCGTTCGTTGCGCTCTGGCAAAGCACCGGGACCCAACGGTATCCCGGTTGAGCTTTATAAACTCAAGGCCGACGCGCTTGCTGCACCATTGTTAAATATGTTCCTTGAAGCCCGCGAGACGGGAGAACTCCCCCTCGACCAACGACTCGCCACCATTGTGGTGATCCACAAGGAGGGAAAACCGCGTGATTTGTGCCGGTCCTATAGACCCATCTCACTCCTGAATGCCGAACCCAAGATCCTGGCCAAACTGTTGGCCAACCGGCTAGTGGGAGTGATCTCGGACCTGGTTCACCCGGACCAATCTGGCTTCATACCGCATCGGAACACGGCACTCAACTTGAGACGGCTTCACGCGGTCATGGCACGTGCTCACTTGCTTCGTGAACCCGCAGTTCTCGCCTCGCTTGACGCCACTATGGCTTTCGACTCGCTGGAGTGGAACTACCTGTGGGCAGTCCTAGCCAAATTGGGGTTTGGACCCGCTTACATCGGTTGGGTCCGGCTGCTGTATTCCGCTCCGATGGCTAACGTGGCCGTCAATGGTCGGTTGTCGGCCTCCTTTGCGCTGCACAGAGGCACCAGGCAAGGCTGTCCGCTCTCGCCGCTCCTGTTCGCCCTGGCACTGGAGCCCCTGGTGGCATGGATCAGGACACACCCTGATGTCTCCGGGATAACGTGGTCCCCTGGCTTTGAGGACCGAGTGTCGCTTTACGCGGACGACATCCTCTTGTATCTCACCTCTCCCTGCCGCTCGCTCATTGTAGTTTTTGACCTGCTGGCGACCTTCGGCGCCCATTCTGGCTTGGTGATCAACTGGTCTAAATCCTCTTTGTACACGCTGTGTGGAGACACTCCGCGCCTCCCCCGTGGGTGCTCAATACAGGTAGCCCAGCAGGGCTTTCGGTACCTGGGCATTTACGTATCGCGAGATCCCCGAGCCCGATACTCACACAACCTACTACCACCACTGGCGCGGTTGCGCAGGGACGTCGAGGGATGGAAAAAGCTACCGATCTCCCTAATGGGCAGAGCTGCGTTGTTCAAAATGATGGCGCTGCCTCGCTTCCTCTATGCTCTGCAGAACACCCAGGATCCGGTCCCAGCTAAATACTTTGGAGAGATCGAATCCTTGCAGCGAGCGCTGTTGTGGGACGGTAGACCACGAATCTCGTTGATCAAGCTGACCATACCGTGCTATGATGGGGGTATCGCCCTGCCGGATATGCGACGCTATTACTGGGCGTCCCAGCTCGCGGCCATCAATCACGGCCTCTACGGCCCGGCGGCCAGTCCGGGCTACGCCATGGATCGGTGGCTCGTGCAAGACGGGAACTATTACAGAGCATTATACTCCAGGTCTTTGGACCGGAAACTGACGGGCCCCACGAAAACGATGGTGCGTATATGGCGCTCGGTCACTGACACCCTGGGCTGGAAAGATAGGGTTACCATGGCCACCCCTTTGTATGACTCAGACATACTGGGAAAGCTGTGGAATACTAAGGGCTTCGACAGATGGGACGCCATTGGAATATCTAAGGTTGGGGACATGATGGCAAGGGGGAGGGTCAAGTCGTTTGAAGTGCTACAGTCTGAGTTCCAGCTGGCGACAACGGAATATTTCCGACACGCCCAGCTTAGCCATGCCCTCTCCCCTCACTTATCGGGAGAGGATGCGATCCCTGAGTCATCTCCCCTGGAGGATCGGGTGCTGGACGGTCACATGCCGGACAGCGCTATCTCCCTGACGTACAAAAAGCTCATTAATGTGAGAGTGGATTTGCTTGAGCGATTGAGAATGCACTGGGTGAATGATGGTATAGAGATGGACGACGAGGAGTGGCAATCAGCGGTCTCCTCCCCCAGAGAGGTGGCCATATCAGCACGACTCCGCCTTGTTCAGTTGAAGATACTACACAGGGTGTATGTCACCGGCCCCAGACTCCTACATATGGGACTTTCAACGGACGGCCTGTGTCGGAGGGGATGTGGTATGCTTGCTACCTTCCTGCACATCATATGGGAATGTCCTGGTGTTGCCCGGTATTGGACACGAGTGCATGAGGTGATGGAGGAAGTGACGGGAGTGGCCCTACCGGCTGAGGCCCGGCGATGCCTCCTCAATGTTTGGTGTCCGAATGATTACAGTGTAGCCCAGACCCGTTGGGTCACCCTGGGCAACATGGTGGCCAAGAAGGACATCGCCCAGAAATGGGGTGCGCCTGCTCCTCCCTCGCTCAGCTTATGGGAGACCAATATGGACTGGTGCATGCTGCGCGAGAAGACGGTGTATGTGGCCAGGGGCAGGCCTAGAATGTGGAGGTCTGTGTGGGGAGCTTGGAACTCCTATAGAGGCGATATTTGCGACCCCCCAGTAGAGATTGACTCTGATGTCCAGCTTTCCCCGTAGAGCCCCTTACCCGCAGTTCCAGATAGGTTATCCTGATGTGCTACCCCCCACGTGCCTCACTGTTGGCACTGTTATTGTGTGCTGTCTTGGGTGTACGGCCCTCGACCCCCTCCCGCTACGCAAGTCCACTGCTTCTGTACCGTCCTCAGCCTACCCTTTTCCTCTTTGACTTTCTTTCGTGCCTAGTGCACACCTCTTTCTCCTAGCCTTTTTTGAGGCTTTCTTATTCTTTGGTTTATTTATTACTCAGTTCAATGCTATTGAAAAATTAAACCTGATTGCTTCTGCGTACAGTGCTGTACACGATCTTACTTGCTACCTCGATGCTGCGTGGCCTCCGGGATGTATGGCTGAATAGCGGTGTACTTTTTCTACAAATAAAGGTTTTCCAAAAAAAAAAAAAAAAAGTAATAAAGAAAATAATTTCAATATATTAAATAAAAAAAATTAAGCAAAAAAAATTAAACAATATTTCAGTTTTCATTTTTTTAAACATTTCTTTGCAATTTTCATAAAAAATATATAACGTTATTTAATAAATAAAATATTTAAAAATAAACAATTAAATAACTGTAGAAAATCAGTACCAAAAAATAGATATAACTATTCATACACTAAAAATTATCATTTAAAAAACCTTTGAAATTCACTGAAACCCCCCCCCCAAGGATGTCCTTGGGGGCCAACTACCCCCTCTGTGAAGTTACTGCCCCAGGGAGGTGGCGGGTCCCAGGGCTGTGGAGGCCATAAAACGTACATCATGTATCGCGGTGATTTCACTAATGGTTAGTATCATGCATGCGGTTCTTAGAAACAGCTGCAGTAAAAAATACTGTTGTGTGCCCAAACAATGTGTAAGCACCGAGTTAGCAAGTATACATTGACCCGGTTTCGAAATTGCACGGGTTTTTATAAAACCCACGGAATGTATACGCTACGTTTTATTCATTTTTCAGATCACTCTTTTTTACGTCAGTAACAAACATTCACTGCGAGGACATTGGTTTACCAAGAACGTTTGCCACGCAAATGGTGTTTTGGATTTTCTTCAATTGATTTTCACCGTTTTTTGCTGTAGTCAGTCTTTTGTGAAAAGAGCATTTTTTTAAAAGAGCATGACACTACCACGTAAGACTATCATATCAATTACAGTGAGTGAACCGAATTAAGGTCATGTGGGGCAACTGACCGATCATTTTTCTTTTAAGAAATTGCAGATATTATGCCCCTGACGAAGGGCTGCGGCCTGAAATGCATTGGGTAACCAGATGTACAACATATATTGTGTCAACATTGTATCTTTTCCATTATAAAAACAAAATAAGCACAAGAAAAGAAGCTTCAAATTCATTTCTTTGAACATAAGAATAAAAATTTATTTGAAATACCATTTTTTGGAACATTTGTCAACTTGACTACACGCTCTATCCAAGTGTGAGAGGGGGACGCCCCTTCATTGTGGAGGACAGCGCTACTCATTATCTCTGTCTGGATTAACAGTCAAACTGAGTTTAACAGAGCCCATTTGAGGGACTGTTTGATCCTTGATGACACGCATAGGAGCCCTTGGCTGAATATAAATCTCCTCTCCTTCCAACCTAGACACACAAAATATAGGGCACAGCAAGCTTATGAATGGAATGTGGTGTCAAGAGAGTTAAGCTACTGTCATATTAAAGCCTAAATACCCTGTCATCCGCCAAGGATCAGTACATTGGTGCCAGAAAAGCACAATTATTAGAGAGGCCTATCTTTTGGGTGGTAACCATAGAAGTGTGGAGTCTTCAATAAGAAATAATGAAGCAGGAACATGAAGAGGTAAGAGGCACGTAAGGTTTAATCACCTCAGCCATCAACAGCAAATATCAACTGACACAAATAGAATCAATCACAGAAATTCTTAAACAAACATTCTACATAGAATGTACAATATGGTTCTACATGGAGGTTCTATGTGAAGCCTAATACAATGTCACACACCTCCCTCCTTCACAACAGAATAGTAACACTGAATCAAAGGAAAAAAAACACAATTAAAAGAAAGAAAAGGAAAATACACATGCCATACATAATCTTTCATGTACACAGGAAGGCTGCGCACCCTTTGACTCCTTTCCCTAACATTACTAGTCAATCCAGAAGAAACTGTAGAAGAGGGATTAACACCTGTCGATGAGAAATTAGAGCCGTTACCACCTCCATGACTCTCAGCTGAAAGAAAATTGGAATTGACTACAATCACACTGCTCTCATTCCAAATCCTTCCATCTTCAGTCTTGACTGCGTTCTTAAATATATTAACCACAGACCTAATCTCAGAATATTTAGACCATGACCAGGGTTGACATCCAGCAGGAGTTTTTCTCTTTACCAGACCACCGACTTTCAACTCATTGGTTTGAGCACATTTCTTTTCATCAAAACATATGTTTCTATTAAACTGATTATCCAGTTCTCTGCTCCTCCAATCCCTTATTTGATTGTTAACTAGACCTTTGTTTAACCTCATCCACCATGGACACAATTTCGAGTTGGGAGCCCTACCTTTAAAAAGCTCAAAGGGAGACCTCCCTGTAGTCAAGTGTGGCGACACGCGGTAAGCTGTAATCCTGTCCTGAAGGACATCTTTCCAATTCAAGCCATTGACTCTGACTAACTGTATGGTTTTATTGACCCTTTCCACAGCTTCATTGGTTTCTGGGTGGTAAACGTCACTTCTCTTTTAAATAATGCCACATTTTTTTAAAAAACATTTAAACTCATTTGAACAGAACTGAGGCCCATTGTCAGAGAGAATACTGTTAGGAAAGCTTTCCCTCTTAGAAATTAGCACAATATTCCACACACTCCCGGACCAACCTTTCAACCTCTAAATCCATTCTAGGCCACCAGAATTGTAATCTCAGAAACTCCTTGGTCTTTACTATCCCAAGATGACCATTGTGAGCAAGACTCAGTAGCTTGTTCCTTATGCCTGTGGGAGGAACTAGTTTGGTGCCTCGAGCACGCACACCAGCAACAACAGATAGCTCTTCACCAATCAAAGCCCAAGGTTTCTCAAGATGCTTGTTATTCCTCAACATATACATGACTTTCTTAATTTATTGATCTTTCTCAATTTCGTCCTTCCATTCAGATTCACTAACCGCACCAGAGGTGATTTCACAAACATTAATCACATCATCAAAAATCTCTTCATCCGTGTCAAGTTCCTTAACATTAACCAACCGAGAAAGACAATCTGCAGATTTATTGATGGCTGACTTGAAAAACACAACTAGGGGCCCCCTGAAATTAGGATAATACCCTGACAGTGAAATAATTTGCTGGGAAAAAATGCACACCGGGCATAGTGTTAAATATACATCTTGTAGTGCTCACACCATAGCTCTGATTTGAGAATACATAACACAAAAAAAAATAATTTAAAAAAATATATTTTTTATTTCATGAATTATTGTCTTTTTTATATTATTTTATATGATAATTCTTTTCACATTTTTCTCTAATTTATTTTATATTGTTAAAAAACACAGACAAACATGTATGCAACAATATCATCATTACTGTTTTGATGCTTACTAACTTTCCCTATCTAGTTTTTGAAAGACCCCAATTTTTTGATGTTACATAGCAGTCTAAAAAATTGGCAAACTATTTCATTTGCAGTTGGATATGAAGTCAAAAGGTTGCTATTGTCATAGATGAACAAAACTTTATAAGTTATTCATATACATATCTTTTGACATTTCAATTATTAGACATAAGGCTATGATGCAGTAAAGCCAAAAGAGACCGGTTACAGTGTTGAATTGCACCTTTTATTGATTTTATTATTTTATTTATTGATGGCACCAGGAATGTAATCACAATCAAAATCAAATTCTTGGAGAGAGATAACCCACTTCTTAATTCTCGAGAAATTGAATTGAGACCTTTTTTTAAAAATAGCTCCTTAAGAGGTTTATGATCAGACTACACTTTTACCTTGGTACCCCAAATCAAATTTCTAAACTTCCTTAGTGCCCAAAAGATGGCCAACAACTCTTTCTCATTGACTGAATAGTTAAGTTCCAAACCTCTCAGGCATCTGGAGGCACAAGCAATCAAACGTTCCACACCACCATTTTTTTGAAGTAAAACCGCACCTAACCCCTTTGCACTTGCATCAGTCAAAATGTGAGTTGAGTCGCCCAGCACAAACGCTTGCAAAGATGGATTTTTCCTCAATTCCTCTTTAATGGAACAAAACTCTTTCACACACTCATCAGCCCATTGGAAAACAACACTTTTACCAGTGAGTCTCCTTAATTTTTGAGTCTTGTCAGCATATCCTGGAATGAATTTACTATGAAATTCTACCATACCTAAGAAAGATAACAGCTCCTCTTTATTGACTGGTTCACTTATATTTACAATAGAATCAACCAGTTCCTTCTTAGGGAAATCACCTTGTCCAGTGATGCAATTTCCAAGATAATTCACCTGTTCAACACCAAACTTACACTTCTCTTTTTTAAGAGATAAACCAGGTTCTCTAAGACATTCTAATACAGCACACACTCAGAAGTGATGTTCTGTCTTCGAACTGCCAAAGATCAGTAATTCGTCTTGGTAGCACCTCACACCTGTAAGTCCTTTTAACATTTTTGACATGATACGTTGAAAAACCGACGCAGTGGAGACAAGTCCAAACGGCATTGTACGAAACTTGTAAGTTCCCATATGCGTCACAAAGGCAGTCAACTCCTGTAAACATTCATCCAGCTGAACCGGTGATAGGCTGACGCCAAGTCAAGAGTAGTGAAATACTTAGTGCCTTCCAAAGTGCCAACCATCTCGTCAATATTGGGCAGAGGAAATCTGTTCACAATAACTTCCTTGTTAAGAGAGCGTAAATCTATGCAGAGGCGTAATTCCCCACTGGCCTTCTTGGCCACGACCAAGGGAGCCAACCATTCTGCCACTTCAACCGTCTCAATGATTCCAATTTCTACTAACCACTCAATTTCCTTCTGAATGCCAGCTTGTTCATCCACAGGATTTCTTCTAACTTTTGATTGCAACCACCTTCTCTCAACCTAATGAAGAACCGGGTTTCTAAACCCAGCGGCGCCAGGGACACGCACAAAGTCTTCGGATTCCCCTGTCTTGGTATACAGAGACACGGAATACTTCTGGGTGGCGTCAGAGACCAAATTTATTTGCTGCAGCTAGTAACAGTAATCTAAGCAATACAACAAGGTGTACAACTCAAGACGCTGTTCAATTTTTCTAAAGCAAGACATCCCTTTTTATCCCAAAATTCACAATACGAGTACACACCCATTGCACAAAATTCTAACCAATAAGGTACATTCTCAAACAAAGTATCACATAGCAGAAACTCTCAGTTTACATTGCCCCAACCCACAAGTTAATTATTAGGAATGTCCCAAATCCAATCTCCACAAGCCGGACAAACCCATAATTGAAAGCACAATGCATGTAATGAAAGAGCATAGGAAAGGAAACAATGACGGATAACGAGCAAGATAAGGCATGTGTAAGGAACCTAAAAGTTAACGATGTCCTGAACCTTGGTTCATAATCTCAGACAACAATCAACCAAGGAAATTGGCTTAGCGAGGCCAGTTTCTGATGGAGGGGCCAGTTTCTTACAATGCACCTTAAAGTCGAGAAAAGGCCTAGTTAATTAAGTGTATGAACAGCGAAGCTCATGCAACTTCGTTCGTTCGGTTACCTCCACGGGCCCACGGGCCTACATGATGGCAACACAAAATGGAGTCACAAACAAAATGGAACCCATGCACGAAGTCTCTGAATACGTACTGAACTCGCTAGTTAACGTGACAAATTCACTCCATATTAGCCGCACTCACTAAATACGGTTCGGCATCACCAAAATCGGGACGGACCCATGACCTCACGAAGCAAGTCAGAATTTCACAGAACCTCAGCCCCTCCTTTTGCCAATATGTAGGCAATAACCTAAACTCACGTTAATCTGAATCTAGGTCTATATCAATATTCATCAGATCATCAAGATGTTGCTGGAGCATTATCCTACTATTCTCTACTTCTCTCGAGACAGGTCTCCGCACACACAAGGTAGTACAAAGACTACAAACGGCGGGAGCACACTGGATGCAAAGACAACAAGAGAAGAGAATAGCTAAAATCATACCAAAGAATATCAGAATCTTCCATCCCCATCTGGACAGTAGTCCCCGAAACCATCCCGTCAATGACCAGTCTCCTTCGTCCACGTGAATAGACCTTATGCAGTCTAGAAATGGCCTGGTATACCGTAGGGGCATTGTCTGGTATGAAAATACAGCAACTAGATTGGATACATTTGCATACCCCTCCTCTATCTGCAAGTATAATGTCTAAAACCATTCGGTTTTGTAATGTCATAAGACGATCCGCTTGAAGCTCAGCGGTGACATTACTAAGGGCACCTGCAGTCTCATTGATAGTGGCCTTGACCACTCTCGTAAGGTGTCGTATATTCCTGCTATTGGCCATAGGACCCCAAAATGGTAGGAAACCCTTGAAAAAGTCTCCCACTGCGGTATCTTCCTGATCAAAGACACCTCTACCATATCTTGTCCTATGATAGTCCGGAATAGCAGTATACGTAGGGGGAAGGAAAAATGCCACATTACAAGTTCCCGAAAAATCAGGTGGCAACCATGTGTAGGCTCTGTCATGACAAACAAAATACGTGCCTTTAGCTGGCACGAACGGAGGAGAAGTCTGGGATGAATAAACATAGGTGTGAGCACACACACTCTTACCTAACTGAGCTCTCGGATTTCGACCACTACCTTGCAAACAAAAGTGGCCTCGATGTGGTACAATCCAAATTGGGGGAGACCTTTTCCGCCTCTCCTTCTCTGTCAGACTAGTACTATACCCAGTCACGTTCCAACCAACGTAAGCCCAAACCTCATCCTTAGGGATAGCATTATATGCATCAATATCTCGGATCATATCTACTATTCCCTTTATCAAGGCACTATTTCTCGGATTGTCTTTCATGGAACATAAAGGATATACCTCATTCGCATAGATAAACATAGTCTGAAAAGCCCATACAGACCCATTGAAAGAAAAAGTCAAAACCAAATAAGGCATACCTCTATCTTGTCGTATGAGGCATAAGACCACAAACCCAGCAATAAGTGGTATTTACTACCAACTGATGCTGATGCGACAGCTGTATAAAAGAATTGTTAACAAATTTCGATCTCCTTATCTGTTCATGTTCAGGCAACGTGTAAAATTGGTGCGAAGAAACAGTTAAAAAAGAAAGCATAGGTTGGGACGTAGGTGCAGAATTCAGTGGGGTAGCATAGACAATCCAACCCATAAAGGCTAATGTGATAATTAAAAGCATAAAAGAACACAGTATTATAAAACATTTGCTACACATCAATGTACATAATCTCATCTTAAAGCTCATTTTATCAACAACTCTCTCAGTTACAAAAAACTCCATCCTCTAACCGTGCTGTTCGCGGCAGTTGCTTCTTTTCACTCAAGTGTGCTTCTGTAAGTCCAGGGAACGCCCTAGAACAAACCAGAACTGCTGACCTTGTGTCCACACGGTGCACAACCATAAGTCTTTATACCGCGACCCTACAGCTGAGCTCGGATGGTAGCTCAAAAAAGAAAAATAGAACAAAAAAGTTTCTTGTCTGAAAGAGTATAGTTCCCAGAAAAACTCAATTTTATTTGTCAATGTTAGATCTCAGATTATAGCGTTCTTTACCAGACACCGTCTGATCCTTGAAAAGCAACTCTGGTTGGGTAGTATCAAGCTTCAGGTGAGGAGGCACAGCTTCTTGTAGAACTTCGTCATCTGCACGTTCCGACTGAGTCCATGTCAAACATGCATCACTAAAAGGCACAAAATTAGGGACCCTTTCGGTTTCTGAATCTGCAATTCCTTTCCTCACCCACTGATCATATGGTAAGGGCAAAGGAATCTTCTTGCAATGGGTGGCATGCACCCAGTTTTTTTTGCCAAAAACCTTAACGGCAGTCCTTGTTGCGAGTAGAACCCGAAATGGTCCTACCGACCTCGGTTCCAGATTCTTTGTCCTCTGGAAATTCCTCACCAAGGTCCAATCTCCAGGTTGTATTGAATGTCCTGGATCCACAGAAGCTGAAGGTAAGGTATTGTGCACCTGTTGGTGAAGAATACGCAATTTAGCAGTCAAGTCATGTAAGTAATCAACCAACATAGGATACTCGATGTCGCTATAGTCATTCGGCCTCGGCACACCCCAAACATTTGCCGGGCGACCAAAAACTATCTCATACGGACTAAGTCCCACACGAGAATGAGCTGTTGTCCTTGTTGACAAAAGTGCCAACGGCAAAGCATCGGGCCATGTAAGACTAGTGCTCACTTGTATCTTGGCCAATTTAAGCTTAAGAGTGCCATTGTAGCATTCGACCAAACCAGCTGACTGGGGGTGATTCGCAGCATGAAATCTCTGTTTGATTCCCAAACCCGCACACACTTTCTTCATAAGCTGGCCCACAAATTCACTTCCGTTATCACTCCATACCATCCTTGGCAAACCATACCTAGGGAAATATTCCTTTAACAAAACCTTGGCTATAGATATAGCAGTATTATCCTTTAGGGGGTAAGCCTCTACCCATCGGGAAAAGGCACAAACAACCACAAGGACATACTTTAGGTTATTGCATCTCTCCATGTGGATAAAATCCAACTGCAACACCTCAAACGGATATGTTGGAGGAGCAAAATGACCAGCTGGAGTTGGGGTTCCCTTGCCAGGATTATGCATCAAACAAATCATGCAATTTTTAACCAAATTCTCTGCACACTTTGGAATTCCAGCATTCTGCCATACTGGAGCCAACAACTTACATATCCCTTTCGAACTGATGTGAGCCAATCCATGAGCCATTGTAACCACTGGGAGCACATATGCATCAGGCAACAACCATCGCTGATGCTCCGACAATTCAACCCAACAGCCAGTCGAATCCAACATTCCCGTAGTCTCTCTCCACACATTCAATTCTTTCTCAGTAGCTTCTGCCTGAATCGATTTCACACTTTCTATCGTGTCTTCACACATTCCTCCTGCCATAACCCATCTAGCAGGGCCTGCAACATACATTCGACTCATCACATCTTTCGCCGTTTCTCTCGCTACTTCATCCGCAAACGCATTACCACGACCAACATCATCCGTAACCTTCCTATGTGCACTGCATTTCACAATCGCAACTTGCGTCGGCAAAGTAAGTGACTCAAGAAGTTCATTCACCAATTGTCGATGCTGAATTTTCGTACCATGAGAGGTAATAAAACCTCTTTCCTTCCACAAACGTCCGAAGCTATGGGCAACACCAAATGCATACTGGCTATCAGTATACACATTCACTCTCTTTCCTTTCGACAATACACACGCTCTCGTCAGTGCAATCAACTCTGCTGCTTGAGCTGAATTCTGTGCAATTCGTGCAGTTTCAACAATCGTGTGCAAAGTCGTAACTGCATACTCTGCAGTCGTATCGCCATTCGGAAGCTTAAAGCATGAACCATCTACCCATAGGGTACCATCTGTTTTCTCAAGAGAAGTATCTTTCAAATCAATTCTACCCTTCGTTTCCTCCTCTGTCCGAAGAAAACAATCATGTTGTTCCTGAGCATCTGTCTCTACAGAAATCGGCAACAATGTAGCTGGATTCAACGTGTTGCACCGCTTAATGTGCACATGACTAGCCAAAAGCATCAACTCATAACCTGACAAACGTGCACTAGTAAGGTGCTGAGTTCTAGTCTTATTCAGTAAGGTATCCACTGCATGTGGGAGCATCACAATCAACGTATTATCCAATACCAAGCCAGCAGACTGTCGGATAGAGACAGCTGCTGCCACTGTAGCCCTCAAACAACTCGGCAACGCTCTAGCTACCGGATCTAAAGTAGACGAGAAATACGCACATGGGCGCTGCTTGTCCCCGAATTGCTGTGTCAGTACTGACAACGCACAACCCTCTCTCTCGTGTACGTAGAGTGTAAAAGGCTTACTGTAGTCGGGAGTACCCAACACCGGAGCAGAACACAATGTATCACGCAACTCAGAAAAACTCTTCTGACATTCGTCAGACCAAGGAATAGGATTCGGTGTATCCTTAAGGGTAAGTGCCAACAAAGGTTTCGCCAATAGGGAAAAATTCGGAATCCATTCCCTACAATACGAGGTGATACCCAAAAACGCACGCACCTCTCTTTGTGTGGATGGCACAGTCATCTGAGCAATCGCTTGAATACGCTCTGGGGTCAATCGTCTTCCCTCCTTCGACAAGAGATGACCTAAGTAGGTCACTTCTTGGCGGCAATATTGCAACTTTGAAGGCGACACTTTATGGTGAAGGTCAGACAAATGTCGCAACAAAGGAAGCATAGCTGCTTTACAAATCTCTTCATCATCAGCAGCGACCAACAAATCATCCACGTACTGGATAAGAGTCGCACCAGGAGGCAGAACAAAAGCATCAAGCTGAGTTTTCAAAGCCTGACTATAGATGGAGGGACTCTCACAGTAACCTTGAGGAGCGCGCTTAAACCGGAAGCTTCGACCTCCTAAAGAGAAGCCAAAAATATCTCTACTTTCTTCAGCAATCGGAATATTAAAGAAAGCATTCTTCAGATCAATGACAGAAAACCAAGCAGCCAAAGCAGGGATCATAGTCAATAAGGCAGTAATGTCCGGAACAACAGGAAACTGTGGCACCACAATTTTGTTGACCTCTCGAAGGTCGATCACAAACCGATACACAGGTGGCTGAGAAGAGTCAGTACACTTAAGGACAGGCAGAACAGGACTGTTACACACATTACCTCTCGTTTCTTCAATCACATCTTTCTCAACCAAATCATAGATAATCGCCAAAAGTGCTATCTCACCATCACTAGAGATCTTATATTGGGGAATGCGTGGTAGCTTGGCATTCGACTTGAGAGTAACAACAAAGGGTGGAATCTGCAAAAAGCCAACATCATTCGGACCTGTAGCCCACAAAGTATCAGGAAGCGAACGCAATTCCAGTGGAAGACGATCTTTAGACAAATACATAGGAGAGATTACTCTCTCACCCAACGTATGATGTACTCCTGAAGGAGAACAATGTAATGTCACATACAATCTTTTCAACAAATCCAAACCCAACAGATTCTTACCACAACCTGTCGTTAGAATAAGGGGTGCTTCCAATTTACAAGGACCAATAGAAAGAGACAAAGGACTAGAAACCGGATTACGAACTGGGGCGCCAGAAAATCCTACTGAGACATTCGTCAAGCCAGACAAAGGTGCGCCAGGGAGTTTAGAGTGCATGATAGAACTCTTAGCTGCACCAGTATCCAAAAGAAAAGGTTCTGACACACCTGATGTAATTACTTCAACATAAGGTCCACTCTGGTCTACTAAAACTGACACTACTCCCTCTCTTTGTCCATGGCTGTCCTAGCTGTCATTAAAGCCAGCACTCTCACCTTCAATATAATAGTCATCCGTGTAGTATTGAGCAGACTGAACAGACAAATCATTCAGTTGATCAAAATAATTCATAGAATTCTGAGGGGGAAAGGAACGTTCATTCTGGGAAAACGTACCACGTCCTCTACCCCTAGACACTTGTTGAAAACCACCACAACCTCTCTGACCAGACACACCATTCGTACGTTGTAGCAAAACCGGACAACTATTCTTGAAGTCACCCTCTTCTCTACAATAAGCACACTGATTAGGACCTAGCCGAAGTCGCGGAGGAAAAGACTCAGGCTTGCGCAACAATCTCTGGAACTGTGGGGGCTGATGAAACTGGGAAGGCTGCTGACGCTGATTCGAGCGAGGCGGATACGCCTGCTGTAAAAGAACCTTCGTTTTTAATTCTTTAGTTTTCTTTTCTGCTTTATCCTTCTCTTCTTTATCTCTATTCTCGTAGTACTGTGCAGTAGCCAATATCTGGGCCGAAGAAGAAACAGCCCATGAACTCTCAGAGTCCTTCAACTTATTACAAAGTTCGGGAAGCAAATTAAAAACAAACTTATCCACAAACAATCGTTGGCCACCTTCTGTACTCCTGTCCTGACCACTGTGATCGATAAATGTTTCTTCAAACCTAGTTAAGAAATCAGACACACTCTCATCTTTTTTCTGTTTGCATGCTGCTAACTTGTCCCAATTCACTCGCATAGGAGGCATCAAAGTTTTCATTAAATTAATAATCCTACCAGGTAATTCTGCAACTAAAGGCTCAGGCTTGGCACCTCCTACCTGTCGACCATCTGCAGCAGCAATGTTAGCCCACGTAGCTCCTAACTCTTGTGAGTGATTCTCATGACGAATCTTCGCCCACAAAGGTTGAGGAACTACATTACCCAACAACATATCTATGTCAGCTAAATTCATAATACACGCATCAACTGTTTGGGACCACTCCTTGTAGTAACCAGCAGGATTCGTATGGGGGTCAGGCAAGGTCTGCTTAAGAGCCAAGACCTCTGCTCTCTTCCAAGGGACATGTACCCATACACGCTGAAAATGAGCCGGTACTCCTTGAATACCCTGATTAAGATTAGCCACAACTTCCTCTCTCCATACAGGAGGAACTTCTCTCATAGGATACTGCTTCACTTTCCTCCGAACAGAAGGATCAGGTTCAAACAACGGTTGAGAAGGAAGTTTATACCTAAATGCAAGAAGCGTCTCTACCGCTTCCTCTACTTCGGGCCCCACGTTGGGCGCCAGTTGAAGAACCGGGTTTCTAAACCCAGCGGTGCCAGGGACACGCCCAAAGTCTTCGGATTCCCCTGTCTTGGTATACAGAGACACGGAATATTTCTGGGTGGCGTCAGAGACCAAATTTATTAGCTGCAGCTAGTAACAGTAATCTCAGCAATACTACACGGTGTACAACTCAAGAAACTGTTCAATTTTTGTAAAGCAGGACATCCCTTTTTATCCCAAAATTCACAATACGAGTACACACCCATTGCGCAAAATTCTAACCAATAAGGTACATTCTCAAACAAAGTATCACATAGCAGAAACTCTCAGTTTACATTGCCCCAACCCACAAGTTAATTATTAGGAATGTCCCAAATCCAATCTCCACAAGCCGGACAAACCCATAATTGAAAGCACAATGCATGTAATGAAAGAGTATAGGAAAGGAAACAATGACAGATAAAGAGCAAGATAAGGCATGTGTAAGGAACCTAAAAGTTAACGATGTCCTGAACCTTGGTTCGTAATCTCAGACAACAATCAACCAAGGAAATTGGCTTAGCGAGGCCAGTTTCTGATGGAGGGGCCATTTTCTTACAATGCACCTTAAAGTCGAGAAAAGGCCTAGTTAATAAGTGTATGAACAGCGAAGCTCATGCAACTTCGTTCGTTCGATTACCTCCACGGGCCCACGGGCCTACGTGATGGCAACACAAAATGGAGTCACAAACAAAATGGAACCCATGTTCGAAAATGAAGTCTCTGAATACGTAATTAACTCGCTAGTTAACGTGACGAATGCACTCCATATTAGCCGCACTCTCTAAATACGGTTCGGCATCACCAAAATCGTGACGGAACCATGACCTCACGAAGCAAGTCAGAATTTCACAGAACCTCACTAATGTGATGTTTGTAACCCTTGAGGCAGCCAAGTATGTCCCCAAACACATCAGCAAATTGTTCAGCAAACACAGAGACTGAATCATCCACCTCTTGAACCTGGACTTGTGGAACTGCATTAGGATTAAGGTGAACGCCAAGCAGACATTGATGGGGCCACCCTAAAAGAGCATCTCCTCGCTTGGCCACATATACTTTGTTAGCAATCGTCCGTCCACACAATTCAATGGTTGCCCAGAAATACCCTAACATTCTCATGGGTATACCACCATAACCTAGAGGAGAAACATAATTTTTAACTAGCTTGATATTAGCACTGAAATACAGTCAAAAATGTCTTCGCTAATCATGGTTAGATGGGAACAAGAATCAAACTTTAACTCAAGTTGAACACTTTCAATTTCAAACATATGGGAAGGATGTGTAGCTTTCTGTTCATCAACCTGAAAAGTAACAACTTTAACTTGTGGTTGATTTTTTGTCACATATTAATCGCCTTTCTTTACCTTGCTTTTACAACATCTTGCAAAATGACCTCTCCTGCCACAGGTGCTACACACAACCCGTAATGCAGGACAGAAAGAAGCATTTGCCAGATGTCCTAATCTTCTACATCTAAAACATGTTGGTTTCCCGTCAAATGTAGGGGTACCTCCAGTGGTAGGCAAAGATGTATTTTTATCTTTAGTCACAGAATTCTTGTTTTGAACTTGACGTATAACCTCATCAAAATTCGGACTGGTTGTGATGGGTTTACTTTTATCAACACTCAACTCATCATTAACACATTTCATCATATGTTCTACTTGTTTGGCAATTTTTAAGACCTCATCTAAAGGAGGCTCATCTTTTAACCACAGTTCATTTCTGATATTGTCACGAGCACATTTCAATACGAATTGGTCCCTAATTCTCTCCTCTACTGCACCATCAAACTTACAAGAGGATGACAGTTTTCTTAGAGCTGAAACAAACTCTTCAACTGAGTCATCCTTCTTTTGTTCCCGAAGACCAAAATGATACCTTTCCTATATCGTGCTCAACCGCTGAAGATAATGGTGATCCAACTGCAGAATACATATTTCTTTTTCATTGAGATTCCTCTGATCAGCAGCGCTGAGCTCAGGTAGATGCTCGAGTACTTACCGCCCTTCTCCCCAAAGACAAGGTAACAACAAAGAATGTTTTCGTTCTGCACTTAAGTTTGTCCCACAAACTCTTGCGTAATTAACAAAAATCTTTTTCCATTTTTGCCATTTTACACTTGGTTCACCTGGAATTGTCAAAAAGAAAGAAAGTTGTGTCACATTATGCATGGTGTAGTAATGTCACCTTAAATAAAATATTCTCAAAAACGGCAAATTACAAACAAAATTATAAGAAATATTATTGTTTAACTATTTGAATGGAAATATTCTGTTGAGACACAAGTATGCAATAAATGTCACTGACAGTAGATTTGATGCTGACACAATCGTATCCCTAATTTTTTTAAATCGAATTATATAGCAAGTCATCAAGAAATTCTCAAGCTAGAACCTACAAGTTTGCCAGTCACTGAAGATGCCAGCATAATATGTCCCACCTAACCAAAAGATACACGGTCCAATTCACTGGTTGAATTTGTTACCTTCCTTTTAATTCAATGGATTGCCAGTCACCGACAAGGCTGGCTTAAGAAACGCTTGCACAATGATCTTACACCACCTCGGGAAAAGTGATGACTTTGCGCCGATAATTAACTTCACTCAAACCTGCACGATGTTCATACGCCACCTCGGCGAAAATATTGACAGAGTGCTGATAATTAGTTTCAGCAAAACCTTGGTGTGCCAGTAACAGAGGAAGAAACTCTCCTCCGAAAGTAGATGCGCTTCACAGTAAATGAAACTGAGAGTTTGTCACAAAGTTTATTGATAAAACTAAAATTTTTCCAACAGCACAAAATGGCCGCCGTGAGTGACGACGCATACCAAACTTCCAAAGACATCTTCCCAACTTCCTAAAATGGCGCATGTATGTAGCAGTACAAGCGCAATCGCCACCTTCTTCTGGAACACAAACGTGAATCTGGCCTACGCCAGGCCACGATTTTTGGATCCCAGTGGAACGCAAACGCGTGCCAGCACTCGCCCCTCCCTCTAACCTCCTCACCATGGGTTTTACGATACGAAGTAGTTAAACACAAGATACCGGACTCGTAGAACAGCCACTGGAGAAGGGAGGCCTTCTCTTCTTAAAGAATACTTGAGGGGATGGGATCAAACGCTTGATGTTGAGGTGAATGAACGCCCTTGCTCATTGCCAAGAAAATGTGGTGTCTTTAATAAGAAATAATGAGGCAGGAACATGAAGAGGTAAGAGGCACGTAAGGTTTAATCACCTCAGCCATCAACAGCAAATATCAACTGACTCAAATAGAATCAATCACAGAAATTCTTAAACAAATATTCTACATAGAATGTACAATATGGTTCTACATGGTGGTTCTATGTGAAGCCTAATACAATGTCACAAGAAGACCATTTGATGTTCTGAACATCCACACAGAATAGTTGAGCTATTTGATGTTACAAGTGTGTCAGGCCAGTACCGCTCAGAGACACCTAATGCAGAAGGTGAGGGAGGGGCAGGTAGTGCACCCTACCGTTCGCCACAAGGGAGTTCACCCAACGGCATGTCCCCTGCACAGAGGAGTCCCAATGTCCTGCTTACACAGCAATCGCCACAGCCACTGCCAGCTGGGATCATTTGCACTGAGTGTGGCACTCCCAATCGCAGTGCCTGTGTAGGTCTATGAGCAATAAACCCCAATGCCCAGTTTGTCAAGGGAGATCAAACCTGTCAGGTGGACAACATTGTCCTCAGCAGTTCAGGTATGCTGCAGTGCACGGAGAACTAGCGTGCAGCCATAGCCCATCTTGGGGTAGCCGATGTCTTATGCTCAATCCAGACCACAAAGCAAACACAGTTGTTCATATGCCACAGATACTTTGCAACAACTAAGAAGACATTTTACCACACAATAGGATTGTGTGGTAAAAAAATAACTCTTAAGGGCCTGTGGCACTGTAAACTGTGCCACCTACATTTGTAATTACAGAATCGGTATATTTACCGATTCAGTAATTTACTGAATCATTAATTTTACCGAATCGGTAAATATACGATTCTGTATTTTTCAGCCCCCTACATCTGAAAACCCTAATACCGGTAGGAAACGGTAGAAATCGGCCGTTTCTGACCGGTATTAGGGCTCCTACATCTGGCCCTTAGTGTTCTAGGACTAGATGCAGTTGGATTAGAAATATGGTTGGTTGCAGTTGTGGTGAAGACCAAAGTAACTGCTCCATTGACATGAAGAATAAACACCTTTATATCAAGTGAGGCTCTGCATCTGCATATAAGCCTCTATGTGGAGAAAGGATAAGGGGAAGATGTTGTGTTTTTCATGTCTCCCGGAGAGGAACTATGTATTCAGTTGGTCATTGTCAGCATGGCAAGGTATGCCTCCCGCCACCAGTCTTTATGTTTTTAAAAATGCATATTTTTGGGAAATGCCATTTTTTCTTTTTCGGACTATCTATGGGGATGGCTGACTTGTTATGAAAACTGAAAACTGCTTAATTATATGGAATTGTTGATGAAGATTTCTTGATACTATAGGTTAGTTAGTCTTGGTTTTATTCTGCTGAGATTAAATGGATGTTCACCTTTAATTATTTAGTTTGTCTGTGATTCTTTCATAACATATTACTTATCCAGCATACATCAGTACAATATTGAATCCCTCTCTTTCATTTTATCATGCAGAATTATCAATCATCCTTAGCCAGTACTAGAAGGAAGACAAACCAAAACAACTGACTTTACTTCTGATCCGTAAACCCTTCCGATGACGAGTTACCATCAATAGGCAGATAACCTGCTTTGCAGCTCTTTAGAATTGTGTGTCCAAGTCTCTAAAATCCAGTTTGACATCAGAAAACCTAACACAATTTGAGACACTTGTCTTTCAGAGAAAAATGTTGGGCAGCTATGTGGTCTACTCCACATGCATTATAACCCTTGTTTGCTCACTGCTTTTGACTCTATCTTTTCCGGGACAAAGAGGAGCCCTGCCGCATGACTGGCTTTCCAGCCGAGGAAACCGCCGCCCATGCAGCACCGGGAGCCAAGAACTACACTCTCCAGGGTGCATTGGGGTTAAGCATCTGCCGGTCATCACAGCCAAGCGCCCGGAGCAGCTTAAAAGATCAGGACGCCTACCGCGGCGCGGGACGCGCGCGGGCGTGTCCGGGCGCTGCCCGGTCGAAGCGCGGGCCAAGAGCGGGCCCACCTGCGCCCGTCAGCGGCCGGAAGAGGCTGGGCTGGGCTCTCCCCCTTAACATCTACACTATTTGCCCTGGACAAAAAAGAAAAGGTACTGTTTAACATCTTAAATTAGGTAAGCATAACCATCATTCTACCGGAACTTGGACGCATGACTGACCATTCAAAAAGTCTATATTGTGTAGCCATATTTTGATTACTTTGGGGAGAAAGTTCCGTTCATAAAGGGGATTTGCCCACCCTACCTCTGATGATGAGTAACATGGGGAAAAATATCAAGCCCATTACTTCTCACCCGATGACTAGGCACCAAGCAGCCACGACACAACCACTCCCAAGCCTTACAGCTATCAATAAGATGCTTCAGAAAACAATAGGGGTAGTGGCAACGGCTATCGAAAATAAAGAGAGGCGTCTCTCACTTACTCCTGCTATTCCCCCTCTTCAGTCTGTAGGGGATTCCTCAGCAGTCATAGCTAACCCTCCCGATTTTACCTCCTTTCTTATGTCCTCTTTCGCCGAGCTGCCCTGTGCTCAGGCGGTGTCAGACGTGATCGTCACTCCAGAGGCTGCCCCGTCCCCTCCACATCCAGTAGTTAGAAATGCCCCTAAACCATGTGCTAGAAGTAAGAAGCTGAAAGAAAGTAGCTAAAAGAATTGTACCTATACCCGATTCTTCACAGCTTGCTCCTGGTCCTCCCTTGTGCCCCTTAGGACCTCCCGTGTGGGCTACCCATTTACTATCTGATTTGCAGGCCCACATGGAACAGTTCATTGTTTCTCATTTTAAATCCTTGTCATCAAGGAATGATAGACTAATCTCAATGATAAATAACAAAGGCCTAGGGAGAGTTCAGCCGGCTAGTCCAGTGGGGAACTCTCCTAATTATAAAACTTTGCCAGTCAACAATAACATTCCCGCTGTACCTCTTCGGGTAACTCATAATTCCACTCCTGATACTAGTCTACCATTATCAAGGGACAGAAATGTAGCCAGTAGTAACACCTTACCTACGAGGGGGATGACTGAAGGGCGGACAGTGCACTTGGATCAGCAATTTCAAGATTGTAGAAATATTGCTGAAGATGGGCTTGTAAAAGCCCTGCCCTGCGTTGATCTTCCTCCTGAGTCTCTACCATATTTGGTGGTGCTTGCTGGGGTGCCAGTGCTAAGACAGGGGAAAAAAGAGGATCACATTGAACTCAAAAACAAATGTATACACTGGCTCAGTTCCAACAGGCCTCTCCACCCAAGTGTCTCTGGGGAAATATTGTGTGTTAGAAGAGTCGACTGGCTTGGGTCTGTACCAAAAACTATTGCGGGAAACTGTTTCGTAATCAATTTCAGGAACATGCGTGCTGTGGAATACATCTGCAGTGGGGCTCCTATCTGGTTCAAAACACAAATTCTGCCCCTACTTCTATCGTACTTTTATCCCACCCCTCAGTTAGGAGATAGACGAAATAGAGGTGCTCAGCCTGAGGGGGGTCAGAACATGCTACCCCATGGAATCCAACAGGGGACATTAATTCGGGAATGTTTTCAGCCTCACACCCCCTTACTCTCACTATTTCCTCAAAGCAATAGGTTTAGCGCCTTGGACCAGCTGGATTGACGCCCTGAGAGGCAGAGCCCTATACCTTAAATAGTTCGCGGTTTAGGCCCCCAAATATTGATAGTGGAGGGTAATGGCGATATCAAAACTCCTGAAAACCTAATTACACCCCAATATGTGAGCACAGGGGGTGGGGTGGAAGCGGGGGCAATTATTGGACAGACGGGGGTTCGTGGCTTTATTCTGGAGCTGCCAAAAGGTAAGGCAAAGGAAAAGATGCCAGAGACCGAGATGCCAATATGTCTTAGTGGGCCCAACCTAGGCAAAGGTAAACCCCCAACCAGTACTGGGGTAGTTAATGGTAGTATAAAAGTCCTGTCATGGAATCTGGCAGGGATGAAAAATAAATTACCCCTACCTGAGTGGGGCCTTTTTATGGAAAAACACGACATCTGTCTGATGCAGGAAACATGGACGCTGGAGGAGAGCGCAAGGGCTGGTTTTGCCACTTTTGATATCCTGGCAACAACTAGGGGTAGGGGAAGACCCTCGGGTGGTCTGATGATATGGGTGGGCACGCATCGGGCGCCCAGGCAGTTCAAATGCCAACCAACTCTTCTGACATCCAATGTGTACTTTTAACGCTCCAACAATGACCCATGTGGCCCTAGTAAATATCTATTCAAGGCCACTACAGAGTGGGCAAGAATCTGGCACTATTGACGCATTAAGGCAGTTTATACTATCACTTGACCCCTCAGTTGCCCTACTTGTTGGAGGTGATTTTAATTGTCAGTTTGAGACCCTTGTGAGTTCAGATATGGGAGAGTTAGATGATGAGGACCAGTTCTGGCATGTCCCTGATCCCCAGATCCCCCCTGTCAGAGCATGGACTCCGCTGGTTCTTCAAATCAAATCACTCTCCCTTACTACGTCTCTGCGGGCGTGTAATGGGAGCGTGGAACCAGACAGACCGGGGTCAGTTACTTTTAATATCATCGATTATATAATGATGGAAGCCAGACACTGGGACAGGGTGCTGGACTTTAGGGTTTACCCAAGGCATGATAGTGACCACAATGCCCTTGTCCTAACACTCAAACCTGGGAGCTTTGGGCTGTTAAATCCCGCTCCTGAGCCCAATAGTGCTCTGCCGCCCCTTTTGTTATCAAATAATAGGCGGAGGATTAAATGGTCTTATTTCCAGGGCTCTCCTACTAAACTCGCTGAAATATACCAGCTGGTATTACCACAGCTATCATATATGGGGGAAATAGGCAATAAGAACTTAGATCCGGATTTCCAGGCTAGAGCCTTAGAAATTCACAAGCAGCTGGTCATGAGACTTGTTGATGTGTTCTACCCTGTGGGTAGTAAGAAAGATCCCCCGGTTAAAACACATCCCTGGTATGACGTTTCCTGCAGGAAAGCAGAAAAAGACCTGCTGACTGCAATAAAAGCAAAGGACAGAACCAGCATAAAGAATTGCCGACTTGTGTACAAAAAGGCTATTATTAGGGGAAAGAAGGAATGGGAGGAGAACAGATGGGAAGAACTAAGGTCTGTACTTTTACGCAAGGACTCCAAGGCATTTTGGGCTATTGTCAGTTCTGGTGAGAGTAGGGGTGGACCAGCCCCATTCCCGAATATAGCGCCTATAGTTTGGGAAGGCCATTTCAAAGCACTTTATGCCATTTCAGGTGAAAAGACCATATTGCTCCCCAATCCCGAACCCCTCCATGAGTATAGATTGGGAGGGATGATGGATCTGGACTTGGGAGAAGCTGTGGAGACCCCCCTGTTGAATATCCCAGGACCCCGCCATGAGTACTGATTGGCGGGTTCCTTGGATGCTGAACAGATACAGGACTCCGTGGCTCCCAGTTATGAGTACAACCTAGATAGGTATGAGGTCATCACCTTTAAGGAGGTTGAGTCTGCAATAGCCAAACTGCTACCTAACAAGGCCCCTGGACTAGACAAACTGCCCGGGGATCTATTTCGGGCCCACCCCAAAATGTGGGTACCGTACCTGGCTGTCCTATTTAATAGAATATTAAAGGAGACTGACCCGCCAGGCACTTGGCTTGGAGCTGAGATTGTCCCTAATCACAAGAAAGGTTGCCTGTTAACCCCATCAAATTACAGGCCCATCAGTCTTATAGATACTACACAAAAACTAATGGGCAGGATCATCTTAGACAGAATCCAGGGGTGGATTGAGGAAAACAAGACTCTGTCTATATTCCAGGCCGGGTTCAGGATGGGCATTTCAACTCTAGACCAAATATTTCGGCTGCAGATACTATTTTGGAAAACAATGAGAGTGGAGGGTGGCAGCCTCTACCTCATCTTTGTAGACCTGCGGGCGATTTTGATCTAGTACCAAGGGAGAAGTTGTGGAGAGTTTTAGCAGAGCTGGGTCTTCCGACCTACCTACTGAACATCCTAATTAGACTCCACACCAACAATTTTGCACAAGTCAGGTGCGGGAGGCATGGTGACCTGTCAGCCGGTTTTCCTGTACTGAAGGGGGTACGCCAGGAGTGCGTCCTGGCTCCAACGTTATTTTGTCTTTACATCAATGGCCTGGTAGATCACCTACTTGATGTTAAAGACAATGACGCCCCAAGGCTAGCCACAGGGCGGGTGCCCGCTCTGATGTTTGCAGACGACACCCTGCTGTTGTCTAAAACATCAACGGGCATACAGCGTACCCTGGATGGCTTTGCAGCTTTCTGTGCTTCGAGTGGTCTGGAAATAAACCTGGATAAGACCAAGTTTATGATTTTTAATCCCCCGAAGCATACCCGTCCCAACCCTTTTCTGAACGGCATTCCCCTAGAAAGAGTCAAGACATTTGATTACCTCGGTATCACCTTGACAGAAAACTTTGATTGGGGTTTTCAAATTTCTAAATCAGCTCCTAGGTTATCCCAAGTAGCGGGGGGTATCAGCAAAGTCCACAGAATCTTGGATTTTAAACTGGCAGCCCCGGTCATTGAAATATATAGATTACAGGCTAGAACGGGCTCAATGTATGGAACCGAACTATGGGGCTACCAAAGTACATCTAATCTCCTGAGAGTGGAGCATGGCTTTATGAGGAACCTCTGGGCTTACCAGCAAGTACACCGCTCATCCCCCTGCGATTGGATTTGGGGCTGGAATAGATAGAGGAGCTAGCAGCAGCACGGCCTATGCTCTACTGGAAGAGACTTTGGTCAGTGCCTGAACTGGCTTCCTATAGAGAAAAATTTATAGAGGTTTGGGCTCTTCTAAAAAGCAAGAATGTCCTGTGGCTACTTTATATCAGGGCTCTCAGCACTTGGATTGGCTCACCCGAGCTTTGGGAGACCCCTGAGGTATGTTGCCTTGGGATAACCAAATCAGAACTCTTGCGCCTGCTGAGGCACCAGAATTTACTAGCTCTACAAAGATCAACAACTCTGGGAAGACTGACTGTAGAGTTCCTCCAAGTAAAAATTTAATCACAAATGGAGGAATTCTTAGATGTAATCTATCCAGCTCTTGCGAGGAAACTCTACATCCAACTAAGATATGGCAGTCTACTACTCAGGGTTCTTACCTGTAAATGGGCTAAATTAGAAAATAATGTCTGCCCAGCATGTAACTATAAGCAAGAAGATGTACATCACGTTTTGTTTTTTTGCTCTGCCTATCAAGCAATAAGGAATTGTTGGTTGATTCCGCTATGCAGGAATCTAGATTTTATACACTGTACCCAAGCCTGTAGGGTCTTAAGGTATGATACCCCCCCCCCCCCATTGCCTTTGCTGTATCATGGTTTCTCTTTGGTATGTGGCGCAGAAGGAAAAGTTTTGTATAACATCTGTGACTAATTATGAATTTTATACTTTTATATCTTTGATAACTATCTAGTTTAATCATTTTTTATGTCTAATACTGATTGGCTTCTTAGTTATTGTTTTAGTGCTTGTGCTACCTTGTATGTATTTTATCTGCACTTTTATGGTCTGTTGACCGAAATAAAGTTATCAAATGAATGAATGAATTATGAAGTCATTAGTCTCTTGAGTCTTCTTCCTGAAGCAAGGCACAGATTGTTGGAGAGGTTCAGATAAAGAAATCTGTCTAGGTCTGCTCTACCCATTGCTGTCTTTCCTTCCTCCCGTTCTATAGTGTTTGCTGTGGAATCTAATCATATGTATGGTGACTATGGGCCAGATGTAGGTCGGTCGGTAACGGCCAAAAATCGGTATTTTTGGCCGTTACCGATCGGTAAATAGGTGATAGGTATGTAGGGGGCATTATTTTACCGAATCGGTAAAATTACTGATTCGGTAATTTTACCGATTCGGTAAAATAAAAAATCTGTAAATTTACCGAATGTGAGCCACCCAGATGTAGGTGGGACTCTTCAGAATCCCAGAGGCCTTACCGAATCGGTATTTTACCATCAAATCCAATTTGATGGTAAAATACCGATTCCGGTGTGCATGCGCATGTGTGCATGCACACCTATGCCATGTGACAGGCAGACCTGCCCTCAGGGCATGTATGCCTGCCACATGGCACCCGAGCCTGTTTTGGGGGTGCCAGAGGGTGTCAAAGTGACACCCCCTGCACCCTTGTGAAAATCGGTATTTACCGATTCGGTAAATACCGAATCGGTAATGCCCATTCATTCCTACGGGCTTCAAAGCCCATAGGAATGAATGGGCATTACCGATTCGGTATTTACCGAATCGGTAAATACCGAAATCATCCGATTCGGTATTCCAGCACATATGGAATACCTACATGTCCACCCCATAGATTTACCGATTTTTAATTACCGAATCGGTAAAATTCGGTAATTAAAAATCGGTAAATCTATTTCACCTACATCTGGCCGTCAGTTCCTCCTAAGCCCTATGCTCTTTGCCCTTATGAACGCTCCTGACAACCAAACAGCCACTGACTAGGAAAATTTATACTGTCAGTTAATTTTTACATAAGGAAATTGATGAAGGCATGACACTGTGTACAAAATAGGGGTTCTAAATGCATGACGTACAACCATGAGCATGCTGTTGGGATTTCAGATCTCTGAAATAGCCAATATGGAGCAAATGCCGTTATCTTCCATGCTTCAACGCTCCTGTCAGAATTCAGGATTCATCCCCTCTGACTATGGCTCCAACAATCGATCCTACAACTTGTCTTGGGCAGATACTGGTCATAGTTCTCCAACTTACCCTTCTCACCCCTCTACTTTAGGACCTTGGCCCTGGTGTATAGATTTGCAGTGCGTAGTAACGGAACCTATAATAATTCACTTGAACAAGTACTCTTCTAAAGATAGCTCCTTTAATATCAACCCCATGGACAGCAGGGATCTGTCTCAGGACGAGTACAAAGCATGAATGCAGTAACACTCTATGACCTGAAATATATACTTAGAACATGGAATAATTAACACAGATATTCGGTATTCTACAGTAACATAACATACCTACTGCAGATACTACACATCCTTCCTCCACCCCCCTTTATTTTTTAAAGAAGCTTAAAGAGAAAAGGGGGAAGAGGAAAAAAGTGAAAAGAAGAGAGCGAGAGAGAGAAAAGAAACAAGTTTTCATAAGCAGGCAAAATATGCACATTGTTCTATATAAAAAATTTAATCACACACAAAACCATTAAAATGATCTAGGTTTCTTAACAACTCTACCCCGGGATGTTTTTAGCTTAGCAGAAAAAGAAGAAATCCCTTGATTCTGCTCACCTTGTGTAAGTTCACCCTCCAAATGTTCTCCCCTTAAACATCATCTTCCCTTTCATTGACTCCAATACTCTCACGGCATGTAGAATCACTTACACCAGGTGATATAAAACTTCCATCACTACAACTCAACTACCAATAACTGTTGTGAGGAATAGGATTGTTAATGAAACTCACTACATTTTTCTGTAAGAGCAAGACGACTCATGTGCCACACTTCTCCATTATCCAGAACGACAGTGTTGTTGTTAACTTGGACACTTTTTCTAGGTTCACTGATCCTACTCTCCCCTTTGGGCACATTTTTACCACTTTTCACACTTAGCCATTGACCAACATTCAAATGTATATGTTTAGTGCCATGCTTATTATCATAGTAAAGCTTGTTGTTCATCTGAGATTATTTTATGTTGCTTTTCACACATTCCCAGTCATTCTGAACTTTTTTACTCCTATCCATCCATCCAGGATTCTCCTTGGAAAAGGTAATTCTAGCTCTTATTATAGGCAAAGGACTCTCTCCAACTGAACAATGACAAATTACTCTGTAAGCTCAAATCATTTTCATAAATTCATTTTCCCCGGAAATATTAGCTTTATTGGAAAATTGTAGAATCCCATTGATAGTTCTATTAACTCTTTCCCCAACACCATTTCCACTTGGGTTGTACAGTGCTGGGAATTGTTATATCATTCCTGAGGCTCGAAGATACTGGATCATTTAATTGGATTTCAATTGTACACCAATGTCCGTGAGAATGAACGCAGGGAATCCTTCTCGTAGGAACACACTATCCAAAAATGTAATAACCACTTTGGAATTGACATTCTCTACTCTGTTTAATTCAAACCATCTACAAAACATGTCAGCAAGAACAATAATGTACTTGATGCAACCATCTTGCCAGTTGATGGGTCCCAGAAAATCTAAGGCTAACTCCTCCCAGTGTATACTAGGACAATGCAAAGAACATGAAGGGGGGGTTAGAGTTTTTTGGCAATTATCAGCAACTTTGCATTTGACACACTCTCTTAAAAACCTTTCCACACGTCTGTCTGCTCCAGACCACCAATGTAACATTTTAAGCCTTTGTTTGATGCGAGTGATACCAGAATGTCTTTCGTGACAAAGGCTGATGTTCCTCTTCCTTAATGAAGTAGGGGGTACAACTTTTTCACCTCTCATTAAAAATTGATCTCCCACACATCATTCATCCCTTACCTACCAAAATCCTCCTTATTTTGTCAGTTAAAAGTTTTTTCTACTCCATACCAACCATTAATTACATCCAACAAAATCGCATCCTCCATCTCAGCATTTGCCAATTCCTCTTGTTCAATGCTTCCTTGCAAAACCTCATTCTGTGAAACACTGGCAACGGAATACTCATTCCAAGAATTATTATCTCTTTCAGTTAATGGGAACACCATTCTACTAAAACAATCGGCTGTTATGTTTTTTACACCAAGAACGTACTGTACATTGTACCTAAAATCTTGCAACCGCTTAGAAAATCTGGCAATTCTGGTGGTAGCTCTGGACAAATCTTCGGTGGTAAGTAATTTAGTCAAAAGTAAGCCTGGGCGAATTTTGCGAGTTCGCGATCCGCGAATTTGAGGATTTGCGAATTCGCGATCCACAAAATTCGCGAATTTGTGCAGATTTTTTTATTTTTGCGTGTTCGCGGGTGTTCGCGGGGTGCTTTGCGTGTTTGTGGGTGTTCGCGGGGCGCTTTGCGTGTTCGCGGGTTGTTTTTTTTGCCTGGTTAATCACTGCCACCCTCTTGTTTTTATGCCCTTCTGCCCTCTGTACCACTCGTTTCTGGGCTCTTCTGCCCTCTGCCCCACTCCTTTTTTGTCCCCTTCTGCCCTCTGTCCCACTTTTGTGCCCTTCTACCCTCAGCCCCACTTAGAATGGCGCCGGCAAGCTGCCAGCGCCAGCGCCATTCTAAGATAGCTACAAAGAGCTTCAACAGGAAACACTAATAGATAAAGTAAAGCAGGTGCTCGAGTTGATGGTCAAATTAAGTTACACAATCATTAATCACCCCAAGTTTGGGGTGATTAATGATTGTGTAACTGAATTTGAGCTTCAACTCGAGCACCTGCTTTACTTTATCTATTAGAGCTTCCTGTTGAAGCTGACTTTTGTAACTATTTTGAATGGCTCTGGCAGCTTGCCGGCGCCATTCTAAAAGAGTTACAAAAGTCAGCTTGAACTTTTGACCCAATCTGTTCCGCTTGCGGATTTTGCTGGAAATTCGCGAATCTCGCGGATTGCGAATTTACAGAAAATCCGCAAAATCCACGAGCGGAACGGATTTTCCGCCCATGCTTAGTCAAAAGCTTACGGTCATACCCTAAGATGAATTGTCTACCCCATAGAAATTTCCTGAAATGTTCTAGCGCCCACACACAAACCAGAGTCTCTCTTTCAATTAAAGAATGTTTCTCCTCTGTAGGAGATAAAGATCTGGATGCAAAAGCAACTTCTTTCATGTATTCGTTGAGTTGGGGTAAAACACCACCTAAACCTTTACTGCTTGCATCTGTGGTCATGAAAGTACTAGCCAAGGAATGAAAACCATGAAGATTAGGAGCCTTGATGATAGCTTCCTTTATGATTTGAATGGCTTGTTGACATTCCACAGACCACACAAAACTCACTGTGTTTTTAAGCAAGGTTCACATAGCATACGTTTTTTCTGAGACATTTTCTACAAATTTGGAGGAGAAGTCCAATAAACTCAAGAATGATCGTAAATCATCCTTGGATTTAAGAGAAGGCGCATTGATAATTGCACTAATCAGTTTTTCTTTGGGTTTAATGCCTTTGTTACTTACTTCATTGCCTAAGTAAACAACATTTGGTTCAGCAAACTTGCATTTAGAAACTTTAGCAGTTAAACCTTTTTTGAGATAAAGTTTGTGAAGCCTTCTTTAATCTATCATCATGTTCTTGTTTATCACAACCCATGATGAGAATGTCGTCTTGAAATAACACAATCCCCAACATATCACCAAAAAGTTGCTACATTGATCTCAGGAACACAGCTGCCGCAGACGCTAATCCAAACGACATTCTGCGGAATTGATAATGTCTGAATGGAGTACAAAAAAAGGTTACACTCCTGCACGATGTATGTAAAACAATTTGGTGATAGGCTGAGGAAAGATCAATGGTAGAAAACCATTTAGCACCTCTGGTTAGAGAAAGCACTTCGTCAACCCTTGGAAAAGGAAATTGATCCACAATGATTCTGTCATTTAAAATTCTACGGTCTACACAGAGACACATTTTTCTACTGGGCTGTCTGGCCACAACCAGTGGAGAAATCCATTCAGATGCCTCTATGGGCTCAATAATTCCTGCTTCCTGCAACTTTTTAAGTTCCAATTTGACTACATCTCTAACTATCATAGGAATATTGGACACTTTATGTATTTTGGGGACAGCAAATTGAGCAGGCGATAACCTAACATGTCTATCTTTTCACCTATAAAGCTTTTTGGATTAACATTATTAGGCTCCAAATGTGGACTCAAAACACTTACAAACTTACAGTCCTAAATAGAGTGAGCTATTATAGTAAAAGGCGATCCAGAATCTGCAGAAACCTGTAAAGGAGTACCCCTAAAATTTATGACACATAAGGGTTTACTCCCATCATGATCACCAATATTTAGAACCGCATTTTTCTTCTTTTGTACTGTAATGGTACTTTTGTCAGATGGAAACTCCTCAGAGTCCTCTGACTCCTTTTCAGAGGAATCCAAATGAATTTCAGTAATACAAGCTATCCTGCTAGTTTTTTTTCCTTTTCTCCTACAAACCCTAGCAAAATGACCAGTAATAGCACATTCTAAGCATTTAACTGATCCAGCAGGACATTTATCAGATCTAGCATTATGTGAAGTACTACCACATCTATAACAAGCAAATCCAGTAGATTTTTCTTGTATGCTAGGTATGTCTTTGTTGGACAGTTTGTTACTGTGAGTACGGTTATCCAAAATCTTTGTGAAGCCAGCTTTTCCTTTTTTCTTTGTGGAGATAGCATGGACTGAATTTTTTTAATTTTGCACGGATATAGCTTTAGCACTTCTTTCAGAAAGCTCAGCATTCTTGACCAAAATAATAATATCCTTGAGACTTAAGTCACCCTCTATCCATAACCTGTCTTGAATACTTTTATAATCGTGCATATTATAATTTGCCAAATTTGCACGTGGAAGCAAGTTTTTTGAAAATAGCCACATATTTTTCCATCGATTTGGTTTGTTGTTGCTTTCTTTTGTAAAAAGTACATCTAGAAATCGCAAAGCAAACGGTGGGCGAAAAATAACTGTCCAAATCCATAATTGTGCATTTGAATATGTCAACGTTACCAAACCTTTCTGCTTTTTGCATTTGATTATACACTTTAAAACGCTCTGGTCCAAGGCAATGAAGTAATATTTTTTTCTTTCTTTCAGGGGAAACAATACTGCCATTATCCTATAGGGTGGCTATATAATTAAGGAAATATTCTTTCCATTCCGTCCACTTGACAATGGCTCCCCAGGATTAGTGAGTCATTCTATGGTAGTATTCAAATTGATTCTAACAAACGTGTTGTTAATATTGCTGACTGAGGATGCACTTCCCTCCATTCTACTCTGTATTTAGTTATTGTTCTTTTTTATTTCTCTAATAAAAGGACTAATAGAAGAAAAAGATAAACAAACACTTAAAAGAGTGGAGAGGAATTAAATGAACATCGTAAAGCGAATCGTTGTAGAACATATGATGAGAATGAGAGTCCCGCACCAGCAAATTCGATAGAAAATTCTCCCCGATACTGAATTAAAAATGGAGGCACGTAAAGTTCACATTGCGTGACCGACGTCTGAAATCCCAGAATTCACAGTGAAGGAATGTTTGTAGAGCTGTCATCACATTAAAGGCAAAGTCCGAACCAATTTGTAGCAAAGATTCTGGGTGAGTATGAAGTAAATGAAGGAGCATGTAGAGTATGAATGCCTGGGTTTTGGAAGTAAACAGCAACGGTAGTTTTAAAGCACGCAAAATGCAAGTCAGCGTGAAAAAGTAAAGTAAATGGCCATACCAGATCGTACGAAGGCACAATCCACAGAGGTTTCTTCTCGAAGGTTAGAAAGTAATGTGAAGCAAAATTTTTCCAAAGGTTGAATTCCGTTTCAAGGAATTATGAAGTAGACAACGACAATACTTAGTGGTTCTGGGGTTGATAAATCGCGTCCCAGCTCGTCACCAATTTTCTTTAGTAACAGAGCCCGTAATAATTCACTATAACAAGTATTCTTCTAAAGATAGCTCCTTTAATATCAACCCTGTGGTGTCCTTCGGACACAGTAACCTAGTGTTACGCTGCTCTGCATAAATGAGGTGACACACACTCTGGGTTTACTAGAATCGGGAGATAACCCACGTGTGGGCTCTCCCTTTTTATTTCAACTTCGCAGGCCATGCCTGGCCTGTGGATAAGGTGGTCATAGTTTCGGCCAACAGGCTGGAACACAAGACTGCTAACCTGCATCCCTCTCCAACTTGTATCTTGAAGCGGAGCTTCTGAAAGTCCGGCAAACATACACAGTTCTGTTGCATCAGTCTCTTGTGTCTTAACACATGCAAAATCCTGAAGTTAGGTCGAGGAATCGAGGAGTTAGGTCGAGGATTGGGTCGTAGGCTATAACGATGTTCTTGGCCTCGGATGGATGGTTCACCTGGTGTCGGCGTGCTTGGAGGCGAATCAGGAGGCAGAGGTCCTGGGAGGCAGATTCTGGTGTGTTGGCCTCGTCTTCCTCTCGGCCCTGGGTGTCTCTGCCTGGGCTCAGCGGGTGCTGAGGGTCAGACTCTAAAGACTCTGCCGGGACCTCTTTGAACCAGGAGACGTTACAAGATATTTCCTCGCTCCTTTTTCGGGCTGACACCATGGTTCTGTTGCTGGTAACGACTGTCCAGGTGCCTGGTTCATGGACGGTCCGGAACTTTCCCCCGGGCAAGCGATCTTTGAATAGAATTGTGGCACTGGGCCGGAGTGACCAGGGTGCAGCGTGGCATTGGACTCTTGCCTGGTGATTCTGCCGTTCCCATCTTGTCTGGGTTTCCTGGACGTCCTGGGGTGGGGTGTCCACCCTGGACACATAGGGATCAGGTCTCTCTGTGGCCCTCTGAACATAAGGGACCAGGGGCTCCGCAGCTTGGTGCAGGTTGGGGTGCTCCGGTATTCCCTGAGGAACTCATGGAGATGCCGCTCAGGATCCGCTTGTTCTACGCTGGCACTGTGTAGCATTTTGTTTAAGGTCCTCATGAAACGCTCTACATACCCGTTGGCTTGGGGCCATTGGGGAATGATGCGAAGTGATCGATCCCTCTCTGCTGGGGAAAGGTAGCAAACTCAGCCCCTTGGAATGGGGGCCCTTTGTTGCTCCGGATCTCCGTGGGGAACCCAAATGTGGCAAACACCTTTTCCAGGACGGGGGCCATAGGGGCGAAGGCGGTCGACTGGTTCCACTATGGGATATTTGTAAAAAGCTTCCACAAGGACGAGCATGTGTTTCCCTCTAGGGAAACTTCCCAAATCTATGCCCACTTTCGACCATGGGATAGTGCAGGCCTCTTCTGTGATTACTGGGATCGGCCGCTCATGAGCGCTGGTTATCTGGCAGGCCAGGCAACGGTGCACTAGGTCTTTAACCATTGCCTCGAGTTCAGGAAACCAGATCTTTTCTCTAATTCTTGCCTTCATTTTGGTCAAACCTTGGTGGCCCCCAATGGGCCAGTTGAGTTGCTAGATTCCTCAGAGCTTGCAATATTACCAGTCTCAGGAGTATTCCATCTGCTGTGGTGCTCAATTTGCTCCTCACCCTCCATATTTTTGTCAACTCTCCTCGGTCTTCCGGCGCACACGTGTTAGTCTGTTGAAGATAGTCCTTCCACGACCCTTCTTGGACCACTTGGAGAGTCAGGGTGTATATGGGGTCTTTCTCAGTGGCTTTCTCGACTCCCTTGAGTGTATTTCACCTGGGGGCACGTCGCCACTGAGATCATCTTTATGTATTGCTCCGACCTCTGGAGGTCATCTGCCTCTTCCTTGAGTGCTGGGTGTCCGGACAGCAAATCCGCTGGGTTCTTTGCCCCAGACCTGTATACTACTTCCAGCTGGTAGGGCTGAAGTTGTACGGCCCATAGCTCAATTGGAGAGGTGGATGAGAGGCTGACCCTTTGAACAGGGGAACCAGAGGCTGGTGGTCAGTTACCAAGGTGAATGGCTGGCTCGTCAGGTACAGGTGGAAGTGGTACAGGTCCACTTTGTAGTGATTGCCTCTCATTCGATCTGAGCATACCATGCTTCAGTGGGGGTCAGAGACTTACTGGAAAACGATAAGGCCGCCCACCAACCTGGCTCCTGTTCTTGGGCAAGCACTGCTCCCAGCCCCATTGGACTGACGTCTACCAGTAGTTCTGTCCGCTTCACCGGATGGCAATAGGCGAAGGGTGGATTCTCCCAGGAGTGCGCCCTTCATGATCTGGAAGGCCTCCACTTCCCGCGTTCCCCAGTGCTATTTGACTTCCGATTTCGTAAGATACCTTAGCGCCTCTGCCCGGGTTGCGAGATCAGGGATGAACCTTCCACAGTATGTGGCCATGCCAAGGAAACTCCTCAATTCGGTAGGTGTGGTTGGAGCTGGAGGGTTTCGGATAGCTTGTGACTTCTTTGGATCCACCTGGATGCCTTCCTGTAGAACACATACCCTAGAATTCTAGAGATGGTTAGAAGAACAGACTCTTCTCTGGGTGGAGTGTTGCGCCATGTTTACTGAGGCGACGCAAGGTACTCCTCGGTGTCTGTGATAGTCAGCGGCCGTGGCAGAGTGGATCAAGATGTCGTCACTGACGTTTACCAGGCAGCCTGGCCAACATCTTGAGGATAGTGTTCTGGAATACCTCGCCAGCTGAAGATATTCCGAAGTTCAGTCGCTTTAACGATGCAGCAGTTGTAATGTAGTGGCTTTCTTCCACTAAAGGCAGTTGGTGGTATCCCACGTTCAGGTTTATTTTTGAAAACCACCTTGATCTGCTGACATTTGTAATTATATCATCCATAGTCGGCGTAATGAGTCGCTTCTTTTTTGATGGCCCGGTTGGATAACCTCATGTCGATGCAGAGGCGTATGGCACCCGGTTGTTTGGGCTTTTCCGTGATAACCATCAGGGACACCCAGGGCGTCAGTTCCGAGACTTTTTTAATCACTCATTCTTTTTCAAGGTTTTCTAGTTCCTTTTCCACCAAGGGCCGCAGGTGAAAAGGGACTAGCCGATGTCGCAGTGTAGCTTGATGGGGTCGCACTTAATACGTCCGAGTCCTTGGAAGAGTTCCGGGAACTGGTCTAATATCTTGTTTACTTGATGTACCTGATCACTCCTGGCAAAAGACACCAGGCCAAGGGCTTCCGCTGTGTGACTACTGATTAGAGTGTCCACTTCATGATCTATGACGTGGATAATGGTTGTGACTTCCTGGTCATTTGACCCGACTGGGACGGATATCTTTCCTCTCAGTGGCAGAGGGGTTTGGCTCCCGTAGGCAAATATCTTGGTCCGGGACAGGGTGATTGGTGGTCCAGGTTGGAGGCACCAGTATTGCTGAAGTCCCCAGTATCGATAATCACATTCACCTCCGACCCTGCGATTTTGATCGCACATGTGGGCTGTGGCCTTCTGCGATGATAAGCTCTTGTGTGAACGAGATCAGGTCTGTTTCCACCTCATCCTCCAACGTAGATGAGTCTTCCAGCCCTTGGTACATTCTGCTTGTTCTTTGTGGCTCTTCCTATTGTGTGAAGTCAGTTATGGACAGTTGTCGTACTGTCCGTGAGGGTGGCTTTTGTCCTCGGGTGTCTTGGCCTCCATTCCATATCCTGCACACTGCTGCAAAGTGGTTGGGAGTCCCACAATTAGCTCAGGTTTTGCCTTGTGTGGGGCAGCCTTTGCAGCATGTGGCTCATGCCCACTGTACCCACACCGCATCTTGGGTGTTTCGGGCCATTTCTTCTTGGGTGTGTCACTTCGTGTCATTGTTCGGAGGGCGTCAGCGCGCTCCATTTTGATGGTCTCCGGCCTTCCTTGAGGCTTCTTGGGGCCTGGTCCATTTCATTTGCTCTTCCAGCCGATAGATAGTGGGTCCTTGCTAATATGAGGATGTCTTCCAAGGCGATTTTTGGCTGGTGCAGGATGAGACCCCCGACCGTCTTGTCTTGCCACCCTTGGATGAACTGGGCTTTTATGTCCTTTGGTTGATCGTCCTCCGTACATGTACTGGCCAGTTCATGCAGGCGGGCGTAAAACACATCAATCGACTCCCCTTCCCTTTGGTGGGCCTGGCGCAAATTGAAGCGTTTAAAATCGGGATTAAGTTGGGGGTCAAAATGAGGCAACTAATGCTGCAACCGCAGCGTTGTAGTGCGTGGCAATGCCTGTATTCGGTAGGTGTTTCAATAACTTGAATATTTTAGCTCCAGCAGAGTAGAGAAGTAACAACCTTTTCACTGCCCCGTCGATCTCCCTTTTGGCTCCAAAATAGTTATTCAGGTGTTCTATGCAGATTTTCCACCTCGGGGACGCTGTGGCCGGGTCTTCCAGTTCACTGAAGGGTGGCAGTACCCCGGTAAGGGCGTGTTGTACTGGGATTCTTTGTTGTGCCTGCGCGTGGTCGTCATCAATCATGCTTTCTGTGGTGTCTTTCCTTCTTCCTTCTGTGCTCGTCCCCTCTCTATGTGCAATGTTCTGTTTCTTAAAGCTCTTTGCTGTTATTTCCTTATCTGGTTGGGCGCCCTCTTGTCTTCTTTTCTGGTGTGCTTTGTGTATTTTGTTGCTGGTTTGCTGCGTGTGCCTTCACTGCCCTCTCAACCATGCAGCCTCTGCAGTTGGTAGTTCTTCCTTCCTTACGTCTCTGTTCTTCCTCTTATTTTTTTCATCCTTCTTTGATCCCCCTTTGAGGTCAAGGACTTCCTTGCCGGTTTCACCCCTTTCCTCCTGGGGCCCACTTGCAATCCCTGTGCACTGCAGCGGCACCAAACAAGCTCCTCGCGCATGCACGCTGGGCAGGGGGCTCATGCATGTCCTCCCAGGCGGGGCAGCCGTTACACTGATCAGCGCCACCTCCACAGAGACAGCACTCATCCTGCGGGTGGCGCAGCTGTCGACTTGTGCAGGGCAGCACGCCTGTGAACTGGGACAGGTGCTGGGTTTCTCCGGGATTCTCCCCAGAGCAGCTGGACACATGGGGCACCGCAGCGGAGCAGCACTCACCGGCAAGGTTCAGACGCCGGTCCTTCGATGTCACAGGCGATGTGGTGGGTCGTGGCTCCACAGGGCGGTGGCAGTTGCGCACTTCGGCGGAGGACCCAGACAGAGGCATCTGAGGGAAAGCAAGGGTCACAGCCCCCCTTGTTGCCAATGTGGTGTCCTTCGGACACAGTAACAAGGTGAGTCCTAGTGTTACGCCGAGCTGCATAAATGAGGTGACATACACTCTGGGTTTACTAGCATCCTGCGATAAACCACGTGCAGGCTCTCCCCTTTTATTTTAACCCTGCAGGTCACGCCTGGCCTGCGGATGACGTGGTCATAGTTCAGGCCAAAGGGCAAGAACCCAGGTCTGCTAACCATTACAAACCCCATTGACAGCAGGGATCCGTCTCAGTACGAGTACAAAGCATGAATGCAGTAACCTTCTATGACCTCAAATATATACTTAGAGCATGGAATAATTAACACAGATATTCTATATTATATAATGACATAACATACCTACTTCAGATACTACTTTGTGCTCGAAAATTTGCTTGTTCTTTCACACATCAGTGGAGTTATCACCTGTGATCATACTGCCAGCAATATTACCACTGATATCATACATTGTGGAGATTGAAATTCAAAGGATGGTGTATTTACCACTGCATCACATCTGAGTTTATCGTGAATGTCTAATTGGAACACTACATCCGTCCCCAAATTTTATGTCAGGACCGGAGGCTCTGATTATGCTTCTCATTTTCTTTACTGAAAATTCTCAGCAGCCAATCAGAAAAGTAAAAACAAAAGTACACACTGCAATACCCATAACCCTAGTGGGTATCACATGACAACCATAGAGTAGAACTCTATATAAGGAGAAAAAGAGAATACTACATCTTCTTTCTTTGCTGCTCCACAGCCAGTTAAGTGCATTACTTTTTCTCACCCTTTGATAGCTTCTACTGTATGTATATATGCTTCAAGCTTATCAGCAGAGATATTTAGACTGTTTACCTGTGTGCAGGCTGGTGTCTTTTGTCTGATTTGCATATGGCCATGTCTGAACTGGGGCTGCTTGGTGAGCAAAATAAGGATGGATTAAACCCAGATCTGTAACTGGGGGTGAATGTTTTGCCATTGTGCAACATTCGGTCCATCATCTTGTGTGTTTTGCTGTTCACACTATGTGAGAAGGGTATGCCCAGACATGGGTCCTGTGCTCACTAAGCCACTGGAGTCAAGCTATCCTGGCTGAAGACGGCTGATAGCCAGAAACCGGTCCTAAGATGCTTGATTCCGGTCCAGGGAAGACATGGCTTGGCAGTTCGGGCTGGACTGTTCCCATGAGGCACAGGGCCAAGAATGATTTGCATATGGCCATGTCTGAACTGGGGTGGCTTGGTGAGCAAAATAAGGATGGATTAAACCCAGATCTGTGACTGGGGGTAAATGTTTTGCCATTGTGCAACATTCCGTCCATCATCTTGTGTGTTTTGCTGTTCACCCTATGTGAGAAGGGTATGCCCAGACGTGGGTCCCGTGCTCACTAAGCCACTTAAGTCAAGCTATCCTGGCTGAAGTCGGCTGATAGCCAGAAACCGGTCCTAGGATGCTTGATTCCGGTCCAGGGAAATCATGGCTTGGCAGTTCGGGCTGGACTGTTCCCATGAGGCACAGGGCCAAGACTGATTTAAATATGGCCATTTCTGAGCTGGGGTGGCTTGGTGAGCAAAATAGGGATGGATTAAACCCATATCTGTGACTGGGGGTGAATGTTTTGCCATTGTGCAACATTCCGTCCATCATCTTGTGTATCTTGTGTGTATTACAAACCCCATGGACAGCAGGCATCCGTCTCAGTACGAGTACAAAGCATGAATGCAGTAACATTCTATGACCTCAAATATATACTTAGAACATGGACTAATTAACACAGATATTCTATATTATACAATTACATAACATACCTCCTGTGCTCGAAAATGAGCTTGTTCTTTCACACATCAGTGGAGTTATCGCCTGTGATCATACTGCCAGCAATATTACCACTGGTATCATACATTGTGGAGATTGGACTTCAAAGGATGGTGTATTTACCACTGCATCACATTTGAGTTTATCGTGAATGTCTAATTGGAACACCACATCCATCCCCAAATTTTATGTCAGAACCGGAGGCTCCGATTATGCTTCTCATTTTTTTTACTGAAAATTCTCAGCAGCCAAATCAGAAAAGTAAAAACAAAAGCACACACTACAATACCCATAACCCTAGTGGGCATCACATGACAACCATAGAGTAGAACTCTATATAAGGAGCAAAAGAGAATACTACATCCTCTTTCTTTGCTGCTCCGCATCCAGTTAAGTGCATTACTTTTTCTCACCCTTTGATAGCTTCTACTGTATGTATATATGGTTTAAGCTTATCAGCAGAGATATTTAGACTGTTTACCTGTGTGTAGGCTGGTGTCGTTTGTCTCATTGCTGCGCATGACTCGCGTTCCTGTGGGCTCTTATTTGCTGTGATTCGATCGCTGTTTAATTTGTGCCTTTGTTGTATGGCGCTGTTAGCGCGTTTATTGTTGTGCTCTCGTTGCCGCTTCTGAGCGCCGTTCGCGCTGAGGCGGGATCCGGTTCTGACTCCTGGCTGGTCGTGTTTGTTTTATTTGTTTCTTTGGAGCGCTTCCAGCCTCTGTTGACCGGGCGAGCGGTGCCCGAGTCTATTGCAGTGGAATGGGAGAATCGGGGGTGAGGACGCACAGTCCCCTTTCTCTGCGCATGCGTGACGGCCATTTTTTATCTCAAAAACCTGTTTTTCGAGTTGAGAGAGCGTGGGAGCAGCGCATTAAGTTGCTCTTAGCCCACAAGAATGTTATTGCCCCCAAAGGATGCTCATTTCAATATTTTGGTGCATTGGGCAGTACACTAGTGCATAGGCTTTGCCTAGAGGGGGTTCTGTAGGCAAGCCCTCCCTCCACATTCTAATTTGATTGCACACTTCAAGTTCTTGTGTGTATTGGCTTGCCTGGGGTTTACCACTCCCCCTTATTTACACTGTCACTCCTGCTAGTGTTTATAATTGTTCTGTGTTGACAGTGCATTTTGTCTCCATCTGCCTGTTGTGGGTTTATCTGACATTTCTAAGTGTCAACATGTCGGAATATTATCATGAGGAAGACTACTTTGAAGAAGGCCCTTCGGGGTCATTGGAGCATGAGCTTGTTGAGGCTTTAGATGTAGGGGTGCAGCACTCTGTTAATAAGGCCATGGTGAAGGCCGTTGAACCATTGAAGAGACATTTATGTAATTATGCCCTTCATCAGGGATGGCTTCAGGGCTCTAAGCCCCGTTCTGCTTCTGGCGGTAAGGATTCAAAAAATCCCCATTCTTCGGATTTTGCCAAGCTGGCTAAGACCTTGTCATCTGAACACTCTTATGGGTCTTCCTCCAAGGCCGCACCTTCAAGTTTGCCTCTAGGGGCCGACACCTCTTCTTCTTCTGATACTGCATCTGAGCCAGAAGTTTCTCCCCTGCAAAGAAACAACGCTAAGAATGCTTTGTAGATGCCCCGTCGAACCCAAATTTGCAAAATTTTGACCCCGCCGAAATTGTCCACCCTAACTCCTCCTCCTGGCTTCCCTCTACGGAGGTTGCTGAATATGTTCAATCCAGACTGCGCCAGGCCTTTGATAAAGATGTCAGAGCGCGTTTGGGCTCGGAATGTCCACAACCGGATCTTGCAGACAAGGTGGCGGACACTCCTGAAGTGGATCCATCCATGTTAACATACCTAAAGAAATACACGAAAGATCCTAAAAAAGGAAACTATCGTGCCTCGTGATCCTGTCAGGATAGGTTGCTAGACTTGACCGGTCCTTTGACCAAAATTTGGGATTTGGGTTTCAAGGTAAAATCCACTGGTCAGATCATAAATCCGTATGATCTGATAGGATGGGCTCAGCGAGCCGTCTGTCTTTTGGGCAATGCCAATTGTGCTATGTCCTGTGAGCGACGTCGCTCTATTCTTTTATAGCTCGAACCCAAGTAAGCGGAATTGTCGACCTCTGAATCCGGCCCCTTGGCACAGGGCCTCCTTTTCGGACAACCTTTTCTGAAAGAGTTGACCAAGTTTGTCGCTACTTTCAGTGGCCTTGACAAGGCGCAGGGTTCCTTGAACTGGGCTTTTCGGTTTTTGGAAGGGCCGGACGACATAGGGGGCGGTCATTTGGCTGCGGTTTCCAACAAGGCGCCCAAAGGGGTTATAATTCCCAGCGTGGGAGATATCAGGAATCCAACTCCTCTGCCTCCTTCTACCCCACGCATGGATCTCGCAACAACAACAAAAAGGGTCGATATGGAGGTAACCAAGGAGGACAACGTGATGCCGCAGCCTCAGGTGAGCCTGATTCCCTTTTCAGAAGTTCAATTGGGGGGTGAATCCAGTTTTTTCTCCACAGTTGGCAAAAGATCCCGCAAGATGCATGGATCCTGGATTCGGTGCAGGGTTACAAGATAGAGTTCCTTCTCTCTCCCTCTCAGACTCATCCTCCTCGTCCCATGCTTTTTTCCCTTCAAGATCAGTAGTTCATTTCCAGCGAGATCGAGTCTCTGCTTCAGAAAGGGGCCATAGTGCAGACATCTCGCCACCCTCAGGGCTTTGTCAGCAACGTCTTCCTAGTTCAGAAGAAGGGGGGTGGATCCAGGCTTTTTGTAAATATCAAGGAGTTCAATGGATGGGTTGTATATCGTCACTTTAAGATGAAGGGGATCCATCTTCTTCGCGATATTCTTCAGGAAGGGGACTGGATGGTCCACATAGATGTGTAAGATGCCTATCTGTCAGTGCCCATTTACAGACCACATTGGCGTTTTCTTCAATTCCAATGGCAGGGGATCTGGTACGAGTCCTTCCTTTCAGCCTCTTGTCAGCACCTTGGTGCTTCACAATGCTTCTGAGGCCTGTAGTCAAACTTCTTTGAGCCCGAGGCGTTCACCTCATAATTTATCTGGACAACATCCTCATCATGGGCCAGTGTCCTCGTCTACTAAAGCAACATCTTGCCTGGACTATAGATCTATTGCAGAATCTGGGTATCTTGATCAATCCTCAGAAATCAATTTTGATTCTGTCTCACTCTATCGAGTTCCTGAGTTTTCTAGTCAACTCCATCACTTGTCAACTCCTCTTGCCCACTCAGAAGATCAGATCGAACAAGAGAGAGTTGAGGTTGATTTTGAACAGGCAGACTGTGTCCCTGAGGTCTGTAGCCCAGGTCGTCGGGTTGTTAGCTTCATCTATCCAAGCGATCTTCCCAGGTCCCCTTCATTACCGAGCAATTCAACGCCTCAAGATACAACATCTCCAGAAAGGCCTCAAGTATTCCAACCAGAACTCTCTCTCGGAGGAGGCGAGGTGGGAGATATTGTGGTGGTTAGAACATATGGAGTTGTGGAACGGTTGAGCCCTATTTGGCACCACTCCGGAGGTGGTGATCGAGTCCGATGCCAGTCGGTGGGGTTGGGGAGCCCGGTGCGGTCAGGTATCCACAGGCGGTCCTTGGTCTCCGGAGGAATTGGATCTTCACATCAATTGCCTGGAGCTTCTAGCTTGCTCCTTTGCAATTCGCTGCCTGTTGCCCCGTCAGACGAATTGTTGCATCCTTCTACGCATGGACAACGTGTCTGCTGTTCGCTATGTGAACAAGTTGGGCGGGACCCGGTCCTGACTTCTGGCGGAGATCGCCAAAGAGTTTTGCACTTTTGCCTTCAGAAAAACTGTTTGTAGTGGCGGAATATTTTCCAGGGTGCAGCAACCAGGTTGCCGATTGGAATTCTCGACATCTCCGGGACTTGAGCGATTTGAGGCTTCACCCTCGAGTGTTCCGATTGTTGACCAAAATGTGGGGTCCTTGCCGGATCGATCTGTTTGCCTACAGACTCAACAAACAGATTCCAATGTTCTTCAGCTGGCGTCCGGAGGCTCTAGCCACAGATGCTTTTCTGCAAGTGTGGCCTCCAGCACTTTGTAATGCGTTCCCTCCGTTTGTGATGATTCCGTGGGTCCTGGCCCGAATCAAGTGTTATCAATCGGAATTGATTCTGAGCACTCCTCTCTGGAGGGCTCAAGCGTGGTTCCCGGTCCTTCTGGAAATGTTATGTGCGATTCCGGTCCTTCTTCCCCAGAGGTGGAATCTGTTGTTAGACCCTCTCAAATCTCTGCATCCATTGATAACATCAGGTCCACTCCTAATAGTCGCTTGGGAAATTTCAGGGATCGCTGGAAAGTCCCAGGCCTTTCTCGAGAAGCTTCCAGATTTATCAGCGAGGCTTGGTCGCCCAACACACGCAAGTGTTATGCTACTGCATGGAAACAATGGGGTGATTGGTGCTCTCAACAGGAGGTTGATCCCACTACAGCAGATGTCTTCTTGGTAGTGAATTTCCTTGTGTCTTTAGCCTCTTCAGGTCTTGCGTATCGCACTGTCAATAATTTACGGTCGGCCATCTCGGCGGGTCACATACCCATTGACGGTAAACCACTTGGTGAACATCCATTATTAGGTAAATTACTCAGAGGTATCCGGTTGGTAAACCTCCATGTTCTAAATACTCAGAGCTCTGGGAAGTCTCCATTGTCCTGCGTTTCATGGACTCCTGGTCTGTAAATCAATGTTTGTCTCGTAAGCAGCTTTCTGCCAAACTCGCTATGTTGCTTTGTCTAGTATCCTGCAAACGTATTTCTGATGTTCGGGCTCTTGATCTAATGGGCCACAGATTCTCTCTGGAGGGTGTTACTTTTTTGGTCACCAGACGCACTAAATGTAACACCTCTTCTGTCACTTATCCTGCATTTCCTGACAATCCAAAATTGTGTTTGGTACAATGTATTCGGGATTATGAGGTGAGTACTGCAGGTTTCGACAAGATATGGCAGGTCAATTGTTGATTGCTCTGCAGAACCCCTTTCACCCAATGACCCCAGCTACTCTAGCAAGATGGGTGCATTGGCTCATGGGCGAAGCTGGTATTGATGTTTCCAGATTTGGTGCTCATTCTTCTAGTGGTGCTATGGCCTCCAAGGCATTTTCTGTGTGGGTCAGTCTATTAGACATTATGAATGCAGCTGATTGGTCCTCTGAATCTACATTTAAGACCTATTACTATAAACCTATTGTAAATGTTGCATCTGTTGAGGTGGGGCAGCATTAAACAAGCATAATTGGAGCCTACAGGTCTTGACATAGAATTCAAAATTTTCGAACATTTGTGACAAGAATTTTCAATTCTATTAAGGACACGGAGGTGAGGATTATCCCACCATAATTCAGTACTGTGATGTCGGATTTGACTTGTTTATATACTGCAATGCCTCCTTATGCTGTTTTTTGCCCTTCCCTTATGATATATCTCTTCCTGGGAGTGTGGTAATACAGCTTTATCTTTCAATTTCAGGTTCTGATCTCATGTAAAGTTTGCTGACGTTCACCTTTGAGAAGGATTTTCGTGGTCTCCAAGAGAATGCTGTTTCGTTGAAGCTCATTTCGAGTTTATTGTTGGTGCCCTTTGGCCTGTGGATTTCCTCATGAAGAATGGATTCTTCTTTCCAGTTGTTGCCAGATATCGGACTGTCTTTATTTTTAGCCTTAACTGGTATTTCACACAAAGAAAGAGGATTTAGTATTATTTTATTCTCCTTATATAGGGTTCTACTCTATGGTTGTCATGTGATACCAACTAGGGTTATGGGTATTGTAGTGTGTATTTTTGTTTTTACTTTTCTGATTTGCTGCTGAGAATTTTCAGTAAAGAAAATGAGAAGCATAATCCTCGCCTCAGTGTTATGTTATGTTATGTTATTTTTATTTGTACTGCGCACAGCTGCCCCAGCAAAGGGGCGTCCTGGCGCTTTGAGAAGGTAAACACAACACAGCATTAAAAGTAGGCAGAAAGGAGAAGAGACACAACAGATGAGCTAAACAAATAAAAAGGTCTTGATAGCCCGTCTAAACTGAAGGAGCTCATCGATGGCCCGGATTTGTGGAGGAAGAGAATTCCACCAGCTCGCTGCCAGGACTCGAAAGGAGCGGCCACCAATTCTGCTCAACTTAAAACGCGGGACCACTGCTAAGTTCTGGCCTAGCGATCTAAGAGTGCGAGAGGGGACATAGGGGATCAGCAGTTTCTCCAAGATTTGTGGGGAAGTACCCTTGAAGATTTTAAATGCAAGGCAGAGAACCTTGAATCTAATCCTCTGCTGCACAGGGAGCCAGTGGAGAGAGCGCAGGGCATTGGACACCGAGCACCGCCTAGGCAGACCTGTCACCAGTCGGGCCGCAGCGTTTTGAACCCGCTGGAGCCGCAGAAATTCTGACTGGTTAACCCCCGCCAGTAGGGAGCTGGCATAGTCCAGCCTGGGCAGCACTGATGCTTGGACCACCAGCTGTCTTGTGGGTGCATCAAAGAATTTGAGGATGGGTCGAAGTCCTCTGATGATGCCATAGCAAGAAGCCGCCACCTTCTTGGTATGACAGATGAAACTCAGAGAAGGATCAAGCCACACCCCCAGGTTTTTTATCTCTGCCGCTGGGAGGGGAGTCACACCCAACTCCGAAGGCCACCATTTGTAACCCCACAAAGCCACCTGTTTACCAACCACCATAATCTCCGTCTTCTTGGTGTTTAACTGGAGACAGTTGGAGTTCATCCAGTTAGCCACTTCCCGCAGACCATCACAGAACCTGGGAGCCTCCAGGTCTGAGTCCCCACTCAGTGTGACCGCCAGCTGCGTGTCATCTGCGTAAGAGACCATGGTCAGGCCCCACCGCTTGACGACCGCAGCCAACGGTCTCACATACAGATTGAAAAGGGTGGGACTCAGTGATGACCCCTGTGGGACTCCCTGGTCTAACGGGTAGGATGACGACTTACCGGGCGGGATCGCCACCTGGAATGACCTATCCGTAAGGAAGGATCGAAACCAGTGCAAGGCGGAGCCAGAAACGCCCACCTCCTCAAGACGCCGAATCAGAATCCCGTGCGAGACCGTGTCGAAGGCGGCACTGATATCTAATAACAATAGTGCCGCCGTCCGACCGGAATCCAGCACGGAACGCAGATGCTCGACCATCGAGAGAAGGGCCGTCCCCGTGCTGTGACCCGCACGGAACCCGTTCTGGGTAGGGTCGAGAATGTTAAGCCTACCAAGATGGTCTGTAAGAGTGGCATTCACATGGGCCTCCGCTATTTTCGTGGCCCAAGGGAGAAGGGAGATAGGGCGGTAGCTTTCAGGTTTAAGGGGGTCAAGGGTCGCCTTCTTCAGAATTGGCGTGATTACTGCCTGCTTCAATCTGATGGGAACTACTCCAGAAGAGAGGGACAGGTTTATCAAGGACGGCACCGGGGTGCGGCAAACCGGCGCCAGGGTCTTGAGTTGGGCCGGTTTCAGCGGGTCTGCCGGAGATCCAGATTTGAAAGAATTGAAAATTATTGTCACAAATGTTCGCAAATTTTTAAATGTTAATTTGAACATTTTCCAATCATCCATCCATGTTGTGTTAGTACCACTAGCTTTTGACTGGTTTGCTATGGACACACATTTTGTTATGGGAAACTGGACTTTTTTTTATTTGCCCAGGCAGAAATTTCCTTCCGTTTTTAGGTCTAGCTTTTATTAATGTTTTAATAAGAATTTTTAAACATTCTATATGGTTTCTTTAGTGCATTTAAATGTATTAATTATTTAAGTGTGCCTCTCTACAGATGCCAAAGCAAGACCCGTCCCTCGACCAGTTTCATAAGCCTCCTAAGGGTCATTGATTCCTCGCTGTATTAGACTCATTCGTCCGGAGTTGGCAGGGAATTGAGAGCGCAGAAGGGGGAGAGATTTGATTTACAGAGAGTAAAAGGGCAAGGTAAGATAGTGACGAATGGAATGAATGAGTGGTGCAGGAGGAAAGGGGAAGAGACTGCAGCAAATGTCAAGGACGACGTGGAGTCCGACAGGGGTTGTAAACGAAAAAGGGAAGAGGACTAGGATGGACATAGCAGGGGCGGCTCTACGCTCATGGCGGCGCTGGGCAGGGAGCGTAGGTAGGGGGCCCCAGAAGAGGGGGTCCGGGCAGGGCGGAGCACAGAGGCCAGTAAAGAAGGGGGGTCAGGGTGTTTGGAAGTGGTATAGCGCCGGAGGCCGCCAAATCCCTGCCATGGGCCGCCACGCAAATATGTATCCATCCTCAGAGGATTATTATATTAAGGATATATATTGGCATGGTGGCCCCTGGGGTTTGGTGGCCCTGTGCAGGTGCACAGCTTGCACATGCCTAAAGCCGCCCCTGGACATAGAGAGAGAGGAACTCTATTGGGCAAAAAGAGTGAGGTAGTGACAAAGAAAGATATGCAGCAGTTAGAGTGGGCACAGGCGAGCATGAGGGAGGGGGGATACGCTATCAATTGTAAGTAAGAAAGTAAGTAACTTACTAACAATAGTGAAGCATATAGAGTGGCACTGGGGACCAGCCTCTGTATCCCAAAGTTGTTTTTACTACCAAAACGGAATGGGGAGGGGTGGGTTCCCTTGCTTGCTTAATTAAACCCATGGCAGCTTTTCTACGCCACTGGCGTGAAGACCACCGAAGGCGCAACTTGGCAGAACCAGAGTGATGGGAAGGGAAGTAGGGAAAGGGAGGGACAGCAGTGAAAAGCAGACTGGCCGCGGTTAGGAAGAGCAAGCGCGAGGCAGGGGAATTCAGAAGACTGATTAGTGTAGATAAGGGGCTGATGGCGAGAAAGCCTTAGAGAAAGCTGGGACAGGTCAGATCGGCTGCACCGCTGCGACCTCCCCGACCCCATAAATCCCCATTAGTATCCGCCTCGGAGATACTTCGAATGATGGATGTGGACACGAGGAGGCGAAGCTCGCCGCTTATGTAATCTGAGTTCACACTCGAGCACTTTCTTTGTGTACAGCGCACACGGCGAAGCGAATGGCCTCTAGGAGATGGCGTGGGTGCAAGAAGGAACCCCCGTGTGATAGCTGGGACGGGGCTTGAACCGTTCTTAACAGAGCCAGCTTCTACACTGCCCACGGTTCGCCCCACACCTGCGCATAAGACTGACAATTTGCAAACTCGCTCTGTTCGGTCCAGGACCTATTAACTGCAAAAGTCTTCGAAAATGCAAGCATGCAATAACATTTGTTCACGATGTAACCGCCGCGCTTCTGCGCCTTCTTAGCGTAAAATAATAATAATAATGTAGCCCAGTTTATGGCGCTCAATTTGGCCACTTCGGAAACATGGAAAATAGAAGCCCCTCTGTGGGACTTCAACTCGTGGTCGTTAGACCGAGGCAAGCGTTAACACGCGGAACGATATGGCTTTGTTTACGCAAATTATGAAGTAGGATTCATACCGCTTATGTTACTCAAAATATGTAAATCAAGGAGGCGAGGGAATTCTGGATAAGTGTGTTTGTTATTGACACTGGCATCATAGTAAATTGTTCACAGTGCCCCCCCTCCTCTCTGGTAGATTTTTGAGGTGGGGAAAGGGTAGGAAGGATTGAGCGACATATTGGACTTAATAGGTGTTTGTTTCTTCGGCAATGTGGGTAAAAAAGAAAACCCAGAAGTGCCTCAGGGCACACGGACTAGTCGTCCACAAACAAGTGTGTGACGTGTATTTTTTCAGCCGTTCAGCCTGTGGAGAGGTCGTTGCATTGCATATTCACTCAGCCAGGGTCTGCATTACAGTCAGTAGATGACATTTCCCACAACTAGCATTAAATTAGTATATATGAAATAGTAAGTGCAAGGGAATGTAGTACGTTTATATATTTAAAAAACGAGTGAACACCCAGCATATAATTTGATGAACCCAACTACAATTTAGTTTGCTGCAATTTTTCCGGAATTAAAATTTAGATACTAGCCACAAAAGACATAGTTGACTTATGTAAAGTCTGTAAAGTAATATACGATCCAGGTTTGTAATCAAAGCGCATTTATAAAATCGCCTGTGGTCGAACAGCGGTGTTTGACATTATATATTAAGCAGTGAAGCACACTTAACACAGAAACACTTACCAAATGGGAAGAACGCTTGGATAAAAAAATCAAAACAGAAATCACTGCTAAGTTAATATTTTCTTTTGAAATATGCAGTTTTCTTTGGAGAAACCACAATCCAAAGTTATGTCTAAGAAGCCAGAACTTGGTAATGGTGCTGTTCCTCATAGCATAGCTACCTGGCAGTGATATGTTACCCTTACAGCAAGTTTGTTTTTACACCACAGTAACTTTACCATGCAGTCTTTAGCACACAGGTCTATTTTAAAGGTGCCCTTATAACTCTGTACATTACCATGCATAAGTTATGTTTTTTTTTAAATGACACAGAACACACCCACACCCACACACACATCACATATATATGTCCCTCAATCCCCGTGGGATGCTGTGGATGCGTTCAGCGAAGCTATGATTAACGACCTCATAAAGTATCGCAAGTCTAACCACACCAGTCACAACTACAACATCTCTGAACAGCAACTAGAGGCGCTGAAAAAACTAAAAGAAGACAAAAACATCGTGGTGAAACCTTCTGATAAAGGTGGGAACATTGTTTTAATGAGTAGGGACTACTACAAGACTGAGGCATTGAGACATCTCTCAGATGAAAACTTTTACATCAAGTGTACTATGACTACGTACCAACAGAGCCTGAAAGACTATGACACTCTCCTCAAAAAATGGTACGACCTACAGATGCTGGGCAAGGATGAACATCTATTCCTACGAAACAACTGCCCAATGATTCCCACCTTTTACCATCTCCCAAAACTTCACAAGAGCCAAGACAATCCTCCTGGCCGCCCCATTATCTCCTCTATTGGGAGTTTAACGGAGAACATGTCGCGCTTTGTAGATAACATCCTTTTCCCTTTGGTGCTGAACCTGAAATCATATGTCCGGGACACTAAGGATTTCCTCATGAAAATAGGAGACCTACAGTGGAATCCGGGTTACCTGCTGGTAGTGCTGGACATCACCAGCCTGTACACTATAATTCAACACCAACAGGGTTTACAAGCGATAGGGCATGCTTTAGAACAGCGCCAGGCGCGATTTGCAAGACACAACCTGATGATACTGGACTTTGTTGAATTCTGCCTAACCAACAACATTTTCCTGTTCGAAGAACAACTGTATTTACAGAAGTCAGGGACGGCGATGGGTACTTGCTTCGCTCCCAGCTACGCGAATCTCTTCGTGGGCTGGTGGGAGGAGCAAGTACCCAGGAGCTGCAGGATTGGGCAGGAGGTGGGGAACGCGGTGTGTTGGCATCGATACATCGATGATCTTTTCATCGTTTGGAATGGTAATATCGAGACAGCCACTGAATATATCAAACTGCTCAATAACAACAACCTCAACTTGCGCTTCTCGGGTTCTATTAGTCCGGTGGCAGCGGAGTACTTGGACCTGAGAGTGTTTGTTGAAGATGGGCAGTTACACACCTGCCTATTCAGAAAAGAGACTGCTGGCAATTCAACACTCTTTGCCAGCAGCAGCCACCCACCACAATTGATCAACAGCATTCCCTACGGAGAGCTCTTGAGACTCCGTAGGAACTGTTCCAGGGATTCGGATTTTGAGGCGGCTGCCTCTGAATGCATATCCTGTTTCATGATAAGGGGATATGGTGAAGACCTATTACAGGATACACTGAGAAGGGTTAAAAAGACATCTAGAAGGAGTTTGCTCACCGCCAGACCGGCTGGTTCAGGCCGTGATGCAAACAAAGACACCAATGTCAATAAATTCAGAATGATTACCCCCTACTCCACTGGGGCCAATGACCTAAAAAGAATGCTTAAAAAGAACTGGCATATCTTACAAACAGACACTGTACTGAAGGACGACCTTCCCCCCAACCCGCTGGTGACATTCAGCAAAGCGAGGTCTGTAGGTAACATGCTCGTTACAAGCCATCTGGAGAAACCCCCTCCAAGGGTAAATACCTTGAAGGACCAAAAAGGGTTCTTCCCTTGTGGAAGATGTAAAGCCTGTGCAAACAGCAAAAGGGTTCTCTCATACATCATACCAGACACAGGCAAGAGCATGCCCATAAGAAAGTTTATTACCTGCAGCACACAATATGCTGTTTATTGCCTACACTGCCCGTGTGGCTTGCGCTACATAGGCAGCACGATCAAAGAACTGAAACTGAGGGTCATGGAGCACCTGAGAGCCATCGACAAAGCTGACCCCAGTTATCCAGTGGCCCGCCACTTCGCGGAGGTACATGGACGGGACCGTAAATTACTTCAGTACTACGGTCTAGACACCATACCCATAAATGCGAGGGGCGGAGATCGTTTGAGACGACTCCGCAGACTGGAATCTAGGTTCATTATAGACCTTTCCACGAAGCATCCCAGGGGTCTGAATGCGGGGGAGGAGATGGCGTTCCATCTGGGAAAATAGAACCAAGTACAGTGTATATAGGCCATAGGTAGGACACACCATTTCCCTGTTAGAATATAACGCCTTGGTAAGATTGGAGTAGATATTCCGGGTGATCTAAGAATACACACAGGGTCCTCATTGTGGCTGGAATGAGAAGTTGAACATGACGTATGCGGACACATGTACCTGTTTGTTTGTTTGTCGCACAGTGTTAGATACAATTACCCTGTGATAATGTACGATTTATCTCATAGATCTCTGCATTGTCTGGAGGCACAGGTTGTCCCTGTGTCTGGATTTTTTCCATGCATAGGTTTCAACACTGGTGTTTCTCATGGCATGCATGAATGCACTTATACAACAATGTATACAATTATTATTTGAGATTTGGATTTGTACAGCACAATGATTTTGTGATCTCTTTTTTCGGTAACATATGATGGCATTTTCGTGCAGTATATTGGTGGATTGTTATTTGATGCACTAGATAGAGGACCCTAGCCGATCCACGGCTTAATTTCCTACTCTGTTTATGCCTTGAACAGTATGATTTTTGTGTATACCCACTTTCTGTATGGACTTGCCCATCTGTGGGCTACATTGCAAAACCTTTGTAACATCTTCAGGTTGCGCACATTAACATTCAAAGATGGCGCCTACAGCAACCACAGTGGGGTTGTCCTCTGTCGTTTTCTATTATTGGAATTAGAAACTGAGAATGTCTTATTTAAATCCACCGAGCAATGCAAAACGTTGTTACCACACTGACGAAGGCAGCACGCCGAAACGCGTTTGTGGAGGGTGCCTGCAAGGAATAAATAAATCTGCACTTTTCGAAGAGTAACCCCCGAGTGCTGTCATCTTTCTCGTATCAGAGGAGGAATTGGAGCGTGATGATATATATATTTATATATATATATATATATATATATATATATATATATATATATATATATATTACACACACACACATATATATATATATATATATATATATATATATATATATATATATATATATATATATATATATTTTTTTTTAATGGTATACAATTTTAGAGTTCAGGAATGAAAGGTGTAAAGCATAGATACCCGCAAACATTTTCCCAGGGGCCAAAATGTTCGGTCTGTGATGTGACTGAGGAACGCATTGTTACCAGCAGGGTGGTGGTCAGGGGTCTGGAGGCAACGATGGGAGGGGTTGACGGTAAGGTGGGTGTAGGGGAAGATAAAAATATACTTCTAGAGGCTGAATTGCAGAATGTGAAACCAGAAAACCGGGGGTTAATCCTAACGTCCCCATTTAACCATATTGTACGATCCAAGCCAATTATTTTATTTCGCTTTCCTCTTTTTTAGGTCTCGCGACCTATCAATGCGCGCAAGCACATTGAGCGGAGCGAGAATTCATGTCTTGAAAATCCCCGTCAAACCAAGGGCTTCGTTCCTGCGGTTTTCTTTAAGTTCACGTGAATCACGTGACCAAACAAGCACGCGCATCAGGCACTCCTCCCACACCTCACTGGACATCTGTTCATTTCTCCTCCCCCTCCCCAGCCAGCTTCCCCCAGGCCGTAGCAGCACTCCTCCTACACCTTTGAAGTGAAGCTTCACTTCAAAGGCCCCTGCTGCTTCACACCCTCATCGCCGCTCTCCCCTGCCCGCCGTGTCGCATTTCTCCTCCCCCCTCCCCTTCTCTGCCTTCCCTCCGTCTTGTTATTTTGCTTATCAAACATTTTCAGTTACGTAGGTTAGTGATTAAAAACGAGTTTTGTTTTCCTCTATGACTTCTTCTTTTAATTGATTGTTATTGCTTTTATTTACCTTATACCTTATAAATGTTAATACATTCAGTTTACGTATTGTTTTTATCATTGTAATGAGAATTTATATCTGTTAGATCCACGTTAAAAATGTTGGTGTTATTGAAGTTCATAGACTAGTTCACTGTCTACAGCGGTTGTTTAGTATTTAGTACGTTACTAGTACTGATTGATTGGCTACTGTTGCCCTCAAAACCAACAACAAAATCATTAAAAAGCGAGTGTACGTGTGTGTAATGAGGCCCATATTATGCTTCCTCTGAGTGTGAGCCTTCGTGCTTTGATACTCTGCTGTACTTCTGCGTGAAAGGGAAGTTTGAACAGCTCCTGGTCATACTGTATCTGGAGTGTGTTAAGCATGTTAAACCCGCTCAACTAAACTAATTTCCATTGAAATTGGAGAAATAAGGAGTTTTTTTCTTTATTTCCGGACTTCATCATTTACGGCACAGAACTTGGGTGGAGAGGCACACTGCACTCCTTTATTGTATGATTACAGGAGTTTACGTAATTTTCCTAGGTTGATTCATTCCACAGCCTGGAAGCACAACACACAAACATACACTCTCTCTTATAATTCTGCGGCCTCCGCCATATGTTTGTTCTAATGGCCTCCGGTGTCTCTTTTTTTACCGACATCTGCACCGGATCTCTGTAACCCTGCTCCCCCTGTTGTATCGACAAATACACCCCGCCCCCACCAATTTCACATACACAAACCAGGGTGGGGTAGTGCTATCTGTCAGGGAATGAGATTCACGGACTGGCTGCTGATGAGTCGACTCCACTAGGGATACATTGGGCACGGATGCTATGTGGCGTTAATGTCTGCAAGCAGGCTGCACCAATTGGCACGGTCTGGCCCAAACCAGCTTCCGTACACGTAGAACTTGTTTTCATTTGGTTACAATTTTGTAACAATACATTGTCACTGTAGGGCACTGTTAGCACAGAAATGCGGGAAAGCAGGGTTGAATTATTTTTGCAGTATACTGAATGTTGGTAATGGATTATGCATTCTGTGTTTTTTAAACTCTTTATTTAACAGACCACGGGAACGTTGGGCTCCCCTTGTATGTTTTATCCCCTCTCTGTGTACTCACCCTCCCTTTCTTTTAGCCCATACCTTCGTGCTCCGAGGCATCTACACAACCCTTCCCCCTTTTTTATCTCTACTACCTCTGCGTGCTGTATCTTTATTCAACAGCAGAAAAATCGGTGCTCGTTTAACTTTGAAGGCACAAAGGGGCTGCACGTTTAGAGTTTAATTCCCAAACTGCATCTAAAACATAACAACTGATTACATTGCTGGCCTTTTTAATTTGAATATCAGTACGGGCCTACATTTATCTATAAATTTGCCTCTCCTGCTGCTTTAATTAACTGTTAACCTTGCATTCCGGAAGGCCATAAAGACCTGGCTTTTTCCTGCTTCAACCCCTCTGCTCTCTGGTTCGTGTCTTGGAGTCTGCGGTCTGCTGGGATGCCCCGTCACTGGGGCAGTGATGCACATTATAAATCCAACATATAAATAAAATAAAAATTAATTGTATCTCCTCACACACCGAAAAACACTTTCTCTACCACCTTCCTCCCCTCTGCCTCTTCTCTCTCTGGAAACCCCTATTTCTCCTTAGCCTCTCCCTTTCTTTAAAAAAATGAAATCTCTCTTGTTCTCATTCCCACCACCCCCTTATATTCCAACTGCTTTCAATACAACACATAGGAAGGATGCTGTTGTGACTGCTGTGCAGGAAACTTAACTTAACTCGTATCTGCCACAATTCCATGCCATAAAACTCCCTTTGTTCCTCTTTCCTCTCAGCCAGACCCTTTCTCACCTTTGGGCGCTACCACGCACTCATATTAGAATGTTGTTGTGACTGCTGTGCAGGAAACTTTATTTCCCTTCATATTGTACTCAACCACTTCTTTCCACCTTCAAAACCAGGCATGTAATATAGGCCCATGAAGGGGGTTTATTTAAACAGCTGTCTTTCAGTAGGCACATGGGCGTGTTAACAGAAAGCAGATCAGCGTCACCGTGGGCTACATTTGAGCTGGTGTCTGCAGTAATGCACATTGCTACATTCCAATAAAACAAAAAAATTAACACACAATATATATAAACATGCATTCCTAAAACAACACTGAGCATCCTAGCCTGTAATTTCAGCCAAGTCACAACTTTAAAAAGGAAGTATGCACATCACCTGGAGACTCACTCAGTACCACATATTTACCCACCACATAATTACACCCTACTCAACGCAACATAAATACACTCCACATAATACCGCTTAGTGTCACATATTTACACACCATGTAATTACACTATACTCCATGCAACATAAATACATTACACTTAATACCACTCACTACCACATAATTACATATCACATAATAACACTATATTAAAGGCAACATAAAAACACTCCACATAACACTATGCCACATAAATAAACGGCACATAATTACACTATACTCAATGCAACATAAATGCACTCCACAAAATACCACTCAGTGTGACATAGTTACACTCCACATAATTACACTCAACTCAATACAACATAAATACACGCCACATAGCACTAAATACCACATAATTACAAGCCACATAATTACACTCCACTCAATACAACATAAGTACACTCCATAATACCACTCAGTGCCACATAATTACACACCACATATTTATATTATACTCAATGCAACATAAATACAAACCACATAATACCACTAAGTGCCATATAATTACATGCCACATACTTAAACTTTACTCAATGCAACACTAATACACTCCACATAAAACCACACACTGCAACATAATTAAATGCTACATAATTCCACTGCACTCAATGCAACACACACTCCAAATACCACTCATGCTACATAATTACACCCACATAATTAAACACTACTAAATACAACATACACTCCACACAATACCACTACACTCAAGGCAGCATACACTCCAAATTATACCACTGAGTGCCATATAATTACACACCACATGCAACTACAAAAAAACTAGAAGACATTTTTTATTTAAAATCTTTTTTTAATACGGTTTTTCAATTATATATATTGCCAATAGGTCTCGCAGTAGGAAAGTTGGAGCTAATGGTTTTGTAAATGACAAAGCCCTTTATGTTTTTAAAATGAAAACAACAAAAAAAGGCATTGTTATTTGCAATTGTAAAAGCTCCAACTTTCCTACTGCGAGACCTATTGGCAACGCCAGTGCTTGTTCTTCATTATCACATATAAGAGGACCTTGAAATGCATGACTTCGGGATATGCACTTTAAGAAACCTTATAACTCAAAAAAGTAAGTTCTCAGAAAAAATGTACCATCCTAAATATCAATAGGAGATCTTAAAACTGATAAGTGAACTCAGAAATCAGAATGTGAAGTGTTTTATTGAGAATGTGGATAGACCTTTCTTTAGGACGAGAACCCTCACTCACCCGATGGTGACATGCTTCATCATAGGGCTCCCTCCTCACACCGGGGCTGCAAGGTCCCAAGTGTGGGCTTCAACTCTCCCAACATTGGAAGAGGAGCTGAGGTGTTTTTTGTGGAGGGGACCAAAGTATTTGGTGGGTGAGGGGCAGAGTGCAAACAAAGAAAATGCTAAGTCCCACTCGAATTAGCAACCTTCGAAAAGGCAGTCAATAAATAATTTGATAAATTAAGGCCATCAGTGAAGATGCCCTATTTTAATTTATCTACAAATGAATTACAGAGCCTCAAATGACTAGGCTCTTATTTGGAGATAGTTATAAAACCTGCAGACAAGGGTGGGGCTACTGTCATTATGGATCGACAGGATTACCAAATTGAGTGCCTTCGTCAACTCAATGAGGGGAGATATTACCAGCGCCTAGGTCTAGATCCTACATCTAGACTTCTGACCACCATAAGAGAAATGGTGGATCAAGCAAGAGATGACAAATGGGTAACCAGAAGTGAAGCACAGTTTTTCATCCAAAAACAACCAAAGATACCTTACTTTTATGTGCTGCCTAAGGTACATAAATCTATGAGATAGTCTCCAGGTAGGTCTATTATCTCTGGCATAGGGTGACTTCTTGAACCCTTTATGAACCATTGTAACAGAGATGCCATCGTATCTACAGGAAACTAAACACATACTTAACATACTCACAGAGATTCCTTTCAATCCTGATGTCCACATCTTAGCATTCATTGATGTGGAATCCTGTTGTACGAATATTCCACAGGAGGATTCATTAGAAACAGTGTGGATGCTATTGATTGAATGACAGCGGGACAACTTGACTCCGATGTCTTTTGTGTTGCAGTGTGCTACCTTTGCCATGAAAGAAAACTTTTTTTAGTTTAAAGACCAACTGTTCTACCCGGTGACTGGGACTTTGATTAGGAGCACCTTTGCCCCTGGTATGTCAATCTGTACATGCGCAACTTTGAGACCCAACACATCTGTCCATCAGACAATCCCTTCACATTGAATCTCAAAGTTTGCAAGAGATATATTGATGATATATTGGTGGTATGGGAGGGGTTGACTGATTCCCTGGAGGCTTTTTCTACCTGGCTAAACTCAAGTAATCCACATCTTAAATTCACATGTGAGTTTAGCAAGGACTCTTTACCATTTGTGGACCTACGCCTATACCCCAAAGATGGTCTTATATAATCTGAATTGTACAAGAAAACAATGGCTACCAATACCTTACTGAGCTACACTAGTTTCCATCCTCATGCACGGATGTTACCAAATATAAGGAATATGCAAACAAACTCAGTGCCAGTCTGTCACAATGAGCATACCCTACAAGGTTGATACAGAAAGCATGCAAAAGGCTGGGAATAATAATAGAGAAGGCCTACTTGGTACAAATACTAAGAGTCCCATAGACTGGCTGGTCTGTGTTAGTACTTATAGCCATTTACCTGATATTGTGAATGAATCCATTACCAGAAATTGGTCTATCTTGAACACCAGTGACCACATGCAAGGTAAAACAAAGGATAGTCAAACATAGGAGTTCTATTTGTTGTAAAAAAGATAATACGAAACTCACACAACATTTCTTAATGCGGGACATACAGAGAATGAGATTTGATGGACGATCATTGACAAACCCCATTATGTGAGAACAAAGGGGACCTGGGAATCCGTCTTGTTTCAAAGGGAGCAGAGATGGATTTTCAGGCTTCGCTGTCAATCAATCAATCAATCACAGGCATTTATATAGCGCACTTCTTACCCGGAGGGTCTCAAGGCGCTAGGGGGGGGAGTGCTGCTACTGCTCGAATAGCCAGGTCTTGAGCTACTTCCTGAAGGAGAGGTGGTCTTGGGTCAGGCGCAGGTCGTCGGTAGGGAGTTCCAGGTCTTGGCGGCCAGGTAGGAGAAGGACCTTCCTCCTGTTGTCGTTCTTCGGATGCGAGGGACGGCGGCGAGGGCGTGGCTGGCTGATCGGAGATGTCGTTTGGGAGCGTAGAAGTTGATGCGGTTGTTGAGGTAGCTAGGGCCTTGATCGTGTAGGGCTTTGTGTGCGTGGGTGAGGAGGCGGAAGGTGATTCTTTTGTTGACGGGGAGCCAATGCAGGTCTCTCAGATGTCCGGAGATGTGGCTGTGTCGTGGGATGTCGAGGATGAGTCTGGCTGAGGCGTTCTGGATCCGCTGGAGTCTCTTCTGGAGCTTGGCGGTGGTTCCGGCATAGAGGGCGTTGCCGTAGTCCAGTCGGCTGGTGACGAGGGCCTGGGTGACCATCTTCCTGGTCTCGGTGGGGATCCTCCAGAAGATCTTCCGTAGCATGCGCAGGATGTTGAAGCATGACGAGGAGACGGCGTTGACTTGTCTGGTCATGGTGAGGGAGGAGTCCAAGATGAAGCCCAGGTGCGTGGTCTGTCGGTTTGGGTGCGCTGCCCAGGGCGGGGGGCCACCAGGAGTCATCCCAGGCGGAGAGCGAGGAACCCAGGATGAGGACTTCCGTCTTGTCTGAGTTCAGTTTCAGGCGGCTGGTCGTCATCCACTCGGCTACGTCTTTCATCCCTTCGTGAAGGTTTACTCTGGCGGCGGCGGGGTCGTTGGTCAGGGAGAGGATCAGCTGGGTGTCGTCGGCGTAGGAGATGATGTTGAGGTTGTGTTGGCGTGCGATGGCCACGAGGGGGCTCATGTAGACGTTGAAGAGGGTGGGGCTCAGCGAGGATCCTTGAGGGACGCCGCAGATGACTTCGGTGGCTTCTGACTTGTACGGTGGTAGACGGACTCTCTGTGTTCTTCCGTCGAGGAAGGAGATGATCCATTCCAGTGCCTTCTCCTGGATTCCGACGTTGCTGAGGCGCTGCACTAGGGTGCGGTGGCAGACAGTGTCGAATGCCATGGAGAGGTCTAGGAGGATGAGGGCCGCTGTTTCTCCGTTGTCCATCAGGGCTCGGATGTCATCGGTGGCAGCGATGAGGGCGGTCTCGGTGCTGTGGTTGGCTCGGAAGCCAGACTGTGAGGGGTCGAGGGATCCATTCGTCTCGAGGAAGGCGGCCAGCTGCTTGTTGACGGTCTTCTCGATGACTTTGGCTGGGAACGGGAGGAGCGAGATGGGGCGGTAATTCTTGAGTTCGGTGGGGTCCGCTGTAGGTTTCTTGAGTAGGGCGCTGAGTTCGGCGTGCTTCCAGCTCTCCGGGAAGGTGGCGGTGTCGAAGGAGGTGTTGATGATGTCCCGCAGGTGGGGTGCGATGACCGCGTCGGCCTTGTTGAAGACGTGGTGAGGGCAGGGGTCGGTCGGAGATCCGGAGTGGATGGAGTTCATCAAGCGGATGGTGTCTTCGGTGCTGATCGGAGTCCAGGCGCGGAGGGTGGTGGTGGGGGGCGGTGGTTCGGTTGTGGCGTGCGTCGGTTGAGTGCTGAAGCTGTTGTGTATGTCCGCGATCTTGTTGTGGAAGTAGGAGGCGAGGGAGTTGCAGAGGTCTTGCGATGGGGTGATGTCGTTGTTTCCGGCGTTGGGGTTGGAGAGCTCTTTGACGATGTTGAAGAGTTCCTTGCAATTGTGTGTGTTGTTGTCTAGCCGGTCCTTGAATGCAGTTTTCTTAGTGGCGCGGATCAGTTAGTGGTGCTTCCGGGTGGCAAGCTTGAGGGCGGCCATGTTGTCCGGTGTTGACTCCCTTCCCCAGGCTTTCTCGAGGGCTCGGCAGTTCTTCTTGGAGCTCTTGAGTTCGTCGGTGAACCATGGGGCCTTCTTGCTGCCGGGTCTGCTAGGCGGGGTCCTCAGTGGGGCGAGTTCGTCCGGGCAGTTGTTGATCCACTTCGTGAGGTTGTCGGCGGCCTGGCTGGGGTTCGCTGAGCTGGCGGGGGGTGTTGGCTCAGGGAGGCGGCGAGCTGGTCGGCTGTGATCTTGTTCCAGCTTCTTCGAGCAACCGGTTGCTGGTGGTGGTGGATCGTCGTTCTTCTGAAGGTGAAGTGGACGCAGCTGTGGTCCGTCCAGTGGAGTCCAGTGGCGTGGCTGAAGGCGATGTCTTTGCTGGATGAGAAGACGGCGTCGAGTGTGTGTCCGGCGAGGTGGGTGGGGGTGGATACCAGCTGCTTGAGTCCGAGGCTGGCGAGGTTGTGACATGCAAGGACTGAATGATGATATTCCTTGGACTAGTCTGGGCAGCTAATTGATTAAGTGTAATCACCCGTCTTTACATTCCTTTTCACATCTATTGATGGACACAAGGACTTTTAACCATCATATTTTTAAGGATCACTCAAACGTAGTTAATATACTGAAGTGGTTGACATGCCAATGTCTATGACAAATAAGCCTGAGTTTAGATATTACCATGTACACCTTTGCTCTATGGCAACACAGCTAGGAGAATACACTTAACATCCTGTTATCCTTGGTTCATGATCTATAATGATTGTTAGTTACTTTCTGATCACTTTGCCTTGTTTGGATCTACAATAGGAACACAAACTCCACATGGCTATCTGATAACACGTCTTCTTTCATTATCGAAATGTGAGTGTTTGAGTGCGCATGCGCGCAGCTCTGGAAACTATGTTTCCCATGGTCCCAAGCCGGCGCTTGACACACATGACACCATAGGTTGACTGTCATTTCCTTTTGCATCCCCGCTATGATGGCGTCTCTTCCTCTTGCCGCGACCTCCAAATGAAGGACTCGGACTGCTCCTCGGGTGAGTTCTGGAAGCCTGACATGAGAAAAAACTGCAACTGCCTTTTACTTATGCACGTATATATAGATCTCTACAGGGGGTGGTAATTGTGTGCACAAGTTGGGGTTGGAACGCAGAACGGTATTTAGAGCTTATCAGAAATAATAGCAATATCATTTGGTGCCTTCTCAACACGATCCACAATTTCCTTGAGCGTTATGTTCAAGCATCGAATTTTAAACATTTGCAAATAGCAGAGAAATTATCATTTGATTAGTATTTTATGCAGTGCTTACATATAACTGTTGTAGGAGTACTTGTTCTTTGCTTATCTCAATTTTGAATAGGTTTCACTTTTCACATTCACCTAATTTTTACAAAGAATATTGGTCTAACACTATGATCGCAATTGATAATTGACTGCCTTGTTAGCCACATTTTTATTGCCATCTCTTTCTTGATTTTTCTCCAGCAGAGTGTCAAGTGGGGTACCCTTGGGCTAAAGAGAGGTAATCTAATGCCTTTGATCAGGTTCATTAATTTTATTATAATACCTATAAATATTGTTTTGTGGAGTATTTTCTATGTATACATGATGGCCAGATTGCCCTGGCTCATATTGTTTTTGCTTTCTTTACAGATGAGACGGTGTACTCTTCACCAGTCAAATAGACTGACTACAAACTGTTAACCGCCAGTATAAACGTCTGTTCTTGTTTACAACACATTTTTTTTATCGCACGGTCTATGTGCAGAGTGACTAGTATGTGTTTTGGTCCTGACGAAGGCCTATGAACCCCAGTTGGGGTCGAAGTAGAGCAGAAACATGTTGACCTTTAACAGGTGTATATTTGTTCATAACCCCTGGTCCTCTTCAATTTTAATCCAGTCCCAGGTCACCGCACAATAAAGTTATAGGTTCCCCTGGAGACAGTTTTAACATTCTCACTTAGCATTTACATTTTCTGCACTCTGCCCCTCACCCACCGAATACTTTGGTCCCCTCCACAAAAAACACCTCAGCTCCTTTTCCGATGTTGGGAGAGTTGAAGCTTACACTTGGGACCTTGCAGCCCCGGTGTGAGGAGGGAGCCCTATGATGAAGCATGTCACCCTTGGGTGAGTTGTAATTTAGATAGGGAGCAGTACACTCTCTCTTTTGGGGTTTCTAACTTTGATCCTGTTTATGGATTACTGCAAAAAACCTTCTCCTGTGTTTGATTTAATAAATTATGTTTTTCATGTGTAATAGAAATCCAGGCTGCCCATCAGAGTGTGCATAACTACTGACTAGTCTCTTAGTTCAGTATGGCATTGTTGTCATTGTGGGGGGATGAAGGAATCTTTCTAAATCCAAGTTTGAAAACAATCACTTAAAAAAAAGAATTCTCAATGCGCTGAAAATCTTATGAACAAAGGTGAAATGGTTCTGCATGTTAATGAAATACACTTCTTTAATTCTGAAGATAAATACTTTATTATATTTTTAAACTTTTGCTGCAAGAAGTTTTCAAATATTAAGGTGTCCCCAAAGTTAAGTGGTGCAGGACATCCTAGTTACATCCTGTTTTTTTAACATTAATTGACCTTTAAACAAACACTTGCCTGTTTATTTAACATATTTTGGATGTTTTGATGTCAGTGCTGAGTCCAGTAAACAGCAGCCCAGTGCTGCTGTTGGCCAGTGGGGCACATGTAAAGGTCAAGAGGGCCATACTTTGAGTATCACTTGTGGAAGTAGTAAGATTGTTATGTTTAAGGGATGGGTAGGGGGTAAGGAAGTTTAAGGGAGTAGTAAGGAATTATGATTATATTTAATGGATGACTAAGGTATATTGGAAAATAATGTGTTTTAGGTTTAAGGGATGGATAGGGGTAGAGGGTAAAAGGCATTTTCTAGGCTTTGGGTTAGGGAGATGTTTTTTAAAATACTCATATACAGATATACAATAATTACAAGGTATATAATTCAAGCAGAAATGTCCATGTATAATCTCATCACAGGCAAAATTAGAAGCATTATGAAACGTTTATCTTGCGGGGCAGATTTCTGCATGCATGCACTGGAATGTCCAAGTGGAATTCAGTATTTATTAATTAATGTTTTTTATCGAGTTTTGTATAACTCGAACTTCACCCAAAGGTAACAGAGCGTTTCACAACGTTTGCACATTTGCAACGGCATAAGTTACATTTGGAGTAAGTATAGCTACATAGTAACAGTATGAAAACTAAATATACGATAGACATCCGGATATACAGGTGACACCGTTTTAAGAAAAATATGGTCTAAGTGTATATGGCGCTTTACAGAGTTCACATGGCATCGAGTGCAGCATGTTCCATGTGGAGTAAAAAAGAAATGAATAGTAATGGTATGTATGACGATACTTGAGGTAGCTACGGGATATATATATATTTTATATATAGGACACTTTTGAGCCAGATACATTACATATATAAATAGTGCAATACAGACTTAGCAAAGCAGCAAGTGTACAGACTTTATGTGGAATACACAAAATACATATTAACAGTATATGAGGAAATGTTCGACAGTCAGTAGCCTAGACAGATGTAGTAGACATTGAGGTAGATAGGGTAGGGTGTTATGACGGTGAAGAGGGTAGAGGCACCGTTTCTCTGTGGTGGTGTTTCTCAAATTTGTTTAGTGATTGTGTGGAGGTAGCCAACCAACCAGTTTGATGGTTTAAGGGTGTGGGTTTAAGAATTTGTTGAAGAGGAGAAGTTTCAGTTTATTCTTGAAGTGAGAGAATGATCGATTGTCTCGTAAATCTTGTGGCAGCGAGTTCCACATTTTAGGAGTGTTTCCGGAGAAGGAATCAAAAATAGACTCTCAGAGCTTCGAAGAGGTCTCCTTTGGTCCAAGTTTGATAATTTATTTGTGAGGTAGGTGGGTTTTCCCGTGAAAAGAGCTTTGTGAGTTATGCACACAGTTTTTAATATAGCTCTTGCCTCGATTGGTAGCCAGTTGTTCTTGAGGGTGGGGATAATGTGATCGAAGCATCTCTCACCCTATAGTAGTCTAGTTGCTGTGTGGCGTGTGGCTTTCAAAGTGGCTAAGTGTGTTTTTGGGGCTCCTACTATCGTTGCTTTGCCGTAGTATAGCTTGGGAAGGACCAGTGATTGCACTATCATCCTTAGGTCTTTAATGGGGATGAAGAGTTTGACTTTTTTAATGTGTTTCAGCATGTAGAAAGTACTTTTAGCAGAGGCATTAATATGCTCTATCATGCTCAAGTGACTGCCCAGTGTAATTCCTAGGGATTTGACGGAGTTGGATATGGATAGATTGCAGTTTAGTCATCAAGCCAGGTATCTACGGGAAAGGATTTATCTTCGGGTTGGGCGAAAAGGAATTCAGTTTTGCTGGGGTTGATCTTAAGATGGTTGTTGGTCAGCCAGGAATGAACAGTGGAGAGAGTGCTATTTAAGTGCTAGATGTCTTTGGTTGATGTGATATTTTTTTAAAGTTGAGTGTCATTTGCGTAGAGAGGATAGAAAATGTTGTCTTGTTTCAGTATCATTGCAAGGGATTCTATTTAAAGGTTGAATAGAGCAGGAGACAGGATTGATCCTTGCTGGACTCCTTGCGAGGCAGGCGTTGCTTGTGAGGTCGAGTTTTTTAATTTGATTAGTTGTAAATGTTGGTTCAGGAAAGAGGCAAACCTCTGAAGGACCGTTCCTTTGATTCCTGCACGCTGAGAGAGGGTGTTAGGAGCATGTCATGGTTGACGGTATCAAAGGCACCTGAGAGGTCCAGGATGTCTAGGAGGCTGGCCTGGCCATTTTCAAGAGATCTGTGCTGGTTGTCTATGATGTTCAGTATTGTCGTATCTGTACTGTTCTGCACTCTTTCCTGAACCCAGATTGGAAAGTGCAGTGCAAGCTGTATTTTTGATGTGGTAGTTGAGTTGTGCAAGCACACAGTGTTTGATGTTTTTGCCAAGAAGGGGGAGATTAGTAATCGGTCAGAAGTTGTTAACGTTGTTTGGACAGCACAAAATTCCCAGTTCGGAAGACATTTTATAGGCAAACATAACAGTCAAACTGAGGGGCATATATACAAGGACTTAACGCCGCCGTAGCTTCAATTTTTTAACGTTACGGCAGCTATTTTTTTATCGACTTATTTACAAGTTGTCTCTAACCTCTGTTAGCATCAGTTTTCTGGTGAAAACATGCTTTTTTTAAGAACGCCACTTCTGTTAGTGGGAGTTAACGAAAATGAGATGCAAGGAAGGCGTTCCCGTGCAAAAATGGCCGCTAACACCTCTTTGCGGTATTTACAAGGAATTCCTTTTTTGGTGCAAAACCAAAAGAAGTGCCTCTAACCGCAGTGAGAAGCCGTTTTTTTATAACTAGAAAATAGCTGGTCTTAAAAATGGTGCAAAGCTTTCAGAAGGTTTTGGTGCTGGACAGCGCCACAAGGAATGTTGCTGCGCTGCCCTGCGGCAAAACTACAGGGCAAGAATGCGCACCATCAATAGGATAGGGCACATTCCTGGGCCTCATTCATGAAAAGTGTTGCATCGCTGCGACAAAACAGCTTTGCAACTCTTTTCACTATGCGACACCATGGATGCACTGTATTTACTGTACAGCGCTCAAGCCTGACATATCTGTCAGCATTAAAGTCACGCATTGCTGCCGTTGTGTCACAAGCAAAGCGAAACTCCAGCTATGCATGGGGCCAGCCTATCCCTGTGGCACTGCGTCACCCTTACGCCTGCTATGAGGCAAGTGTAAGGTACTTATGCAGTGGTGTCCTAGAATTGTTGCAGTGAAATCGGATTAATTCCTTTGAGGCTCTGTTCCGTGGAAACGCCCACCCTGCATACATCATACCTGATGCAGATATAATGTGGCACAGGGCTTCACAAGGTCACGCATTTGCCTAGATGCGACACTTTGCAAATATGGCGCAAAGTGGTGCAAGAATTATGCTGCAAGTACGTCAAGGTAATGACCGGCGTGGTGAAACTGTCAGAAGGGGCTTATGAATAAGCCCCCCTGTCTTTTTCCCCTAATTTGGCACACAATGACTGCCATGCGCCAACGCAGCCACCCTTGCTCCATGATGCATGGCTGACTGTGTTGCGGAGTTGACTGATGTTGTGGCTCCATCTCTTCTCAAGATGCCTGCAGGTGGGGATGGACTAATGGAGGGTGGGAGTGAACCAGTTGGCCTTCTTGGAGTGTTGTTTGCAGGGTCAGTTCTTGAGGGGTGCCAGGGGGTTGGCGCAGTTGGAGATCCATGGGTGGAGGTTGTGTGCTGTGGTGTTGGCGGAGTGGTGGTGCTAAGTGGATGGGAAGTTCTTCGGTGGCCTTGATCCAGCCACGATGGGGGGGGCAATGATGTTGATGGTGTATGGTGTGAGTGGTGAAGGCATGATGTAAACAGTGATGGTTGGTACTGGAGAGTCCTGTGGTGAGGTTGTAGTTGAAGTTCCCCCTGCTGGAGAAGACGGGCTCGAATGTGTGTCAGGCTATGTGGGTTGCTGCGGTTACTAGCTGCTTGAGTCCGATGTTGGTGAGGTTCCCCAGGAGGGGGGCGGTGTTCTGATCACTGGGGTTGTCCAGGTGGAACTTGAGGTTTCCGAGTAGGATGTAGTGAGTGGATGGGAGAGCCTGGGGTGTGATGAGGTCTACAATGGCATCAGTGAATGGGGGTTCATGGCCCAGGGGGCCTGTCGATGAGGGTGCCACGGAGGGTGGTGTTTGGGTTGGTCCTGATCTTGAGGTGGAGGTGTTCCTTGGTCACCGTCGGGTCATTAGAGTACGTGATCAGCCGGAGTGTGCCTTTTCCAGACAATTGCTACTCCTCCACCCGGTCACTCGAAGTGATCCATGCGAGTGAATTTGTAGGTTTCGTGGATGGTGGCGATGGCGATGTACGGATCGGAGGTTGGTTCAGGTTTCCGTGAAGATGTCCAAAGAGGTGTCATAGAGGAGGGCCCAGATTTCTGTTGCGTGTTTGTGGAGGGACCGCACATTGAGGAGGATGCAGTTAAGCCGGTCAGCTGTGCTGTTGTTCGGCTGGGCAGAAGGATGCGCTGTTGTACTGATGTTGGAGAAGGTGCGTTTGCAGTTTCGGCAGGCGCAGGGTGCAAGAGAATTCTACAGTGTTGCTAAATGGCAAGCAGTGTGGTGTCCAGGGTTGATGGCGAGGAGGGTGCTGGCATCATAGCAGTGTAGTGTCCGAGAGGAAGGGTCCTTGGAGCTGTATACGGTCCAGCTGTGGACGGAAGCAGATGGGCTTGCCTTTGGTGCACCAATGGTATGGCCGTACAGCAGCTGCCATTATGTAGTGCTGCGTGGGGGATCTGGACAGCTGGGAGGTGGGAAATTTGGAAAAGGACCCTGGATGGGGCGGGGACAGTGTTGGAGTGGGGATTGTAAATATATATTTTGTTAATTCTTACCTCGAGGCAGGGTCCTGTGTCTTCGGTGCTCCTGCTCTCCTGAGTCTGCTTCTAGGAACAGGAAGCAGGCAGCCAGGCTCCCTCCCCTAAGCCAATCACAATGCTACAATGCTGCACTGTGATTGTTCTTGAGTGCCGTGCCGAGGCGTTCAGCCAGGGGCTGGGGGGTTGGACATGTTCTCCATGCAGGCTGTAATGAAGCCTTTATTGCAAACAGGGATGTGCGCGTAACTGCTTTGGGTGGCCTGAGAGGGCCGACCAGTCATTGCACACTTGAGTGTGCATACCACTCTGCCCCATCCCTGCTCCGTGGGTAGTGCAGCCCCATCCACCCTCCCGCCCACAAAGGAAACATAGCATGAGTACATCTGTAAGTTCTCATCATGTTATGATTCCTCTTCTTGCACTGCCTGAAAGCAGTATGGTGACGCTCTTACGCCACAGCGGATGAGCCGCCACTGGGAGTGCGTCACCCACAGGTGCTAGGCCTGTGCTGGACTCAACCCCCAGTCCTCCTCCATTACATGTCCCACCTTCTCCTCACCTGGGCATTGACACCGTTGCACAATCCGCTGCACTCTCTCCAGATCTGTGACGCAGCCAGCAGGAGCCTCAGCCAGGGGGACTTTCACAAGCCAGGGTACAGCAGTCAACAGCAAGTATGCTGGGGAACCTCCAGATGCAGGTGATACAAAAGGGCCCCCTTTGGTGTGAAATTGCAGCGCTTCCACCACACAAGTTCGGTGCAGCTCAGGGGCCTCCCCCTCCATAGCGTCCAGCCAGCCCAACACCCACCGGCCTGTGATGCAGAGAGGCGTTGCCCACCATTGGTTATCTCCTCCATGCACCCCGGTGTAGTGGTGGTGCGTGGTATTCAATGCAGACCTCCCAACATTGGTGCACAGGAGCGCCTCTACTGTTAACAGCTCCAAGGAGCACCAAGAGGACATCTCACACAGGTAAGCAATGTGTCTCCATGCGACCTGGCAGACTTCACCACCTGCTAAGGGTGATCAACAATGACTCAATTACTACCACGACATGCCTGCAACTCCACAGCACCCCTGCATCCCCCTCCAGGGCCCAGATGCAGGCCCAGCAAGGCCTTTGGGCCCCAGGGACTGTCCAAGCTTTCAAGGTTTTGGATGCCATGGTGTTGCAAGGCGTACGCAATGATAAGTGATGCATCACTGGTTTTTCCCAGCGATGCGCCTCTTTCATGATTGTAGACCTGGATTTCCTCTTCCCCCCTAGGACTCTAGCTGGTCATCCTGGCTGTTGGAGGACTGGGGGGTTGTTCAGCTGGGCTGTACTTGGCTCTGGCTGCTCCAATCTGCATTCAATTGGTTTTGTTTCCTATCTTTCATTAGGGATGGACTTATAGGCTATTTTTGCCTCTAGAGGCAAAAACACTCATGTTAGCCTGACTAACTTGAGATTTTTGCCCGTAAATTGGCCTTTCGTCTCTTTTTCATCTGCTAATACCAGAGTTTTTTTTATCACCTTCACGCTAGTGTTAATGGCAGTTTTCACCACAGCTACATGAAACTATTGTCATGTAGCGATGCATTGTAAAAACATCGCTAACAGGACAATAGTTTTTGGTGATAGGCCCTGTTAAGAAAACTGCCGCTAACTAGCGTTAGCGTTAGTTAGCGGCAGTTTTTGTATATATCCCCCTGAATTTCTAAATTGTTTTGCTATTGATAGGATTGCTGTTAAGGTTTGTGGAGGTCTTTGGGATAAGGCACTATATATCCTGGAATTACGCTTCATTTTGGAACAGGACTCAAAGCATCCTTCACTGGAATGTGGAACTGTCTGTACAATTTTTTTCTGATTAAGAATCTGTTGAGCTGATGTTTTGTTTTCGCTCCTTCTCTTCTCCTTTTGATAATTTTTTTTCTCTAAATAGATTCTTGTTTATTATTAACGCCCTTTGATGGACTCATGGAATTGCAAAATAAGAATGCGCATTCCTCTAGACTAATTTACATATTTCTTCAGAAATATCTAAGTCAGAGTGGTTGGATATTCCATTCACACTTAATCCTCAAAATCTGTTCATATTCAGCATTACTCATTGTGAAATACACACGACATGCATGTACTGAAGTGAAGGGAGAAAATACTTTGATTGTAATTTTCTTATATGAAGTGGATAGCTTTTGCATTATTCTGACTATGATTAAGTGATGTTCTTAGCAGTGTGACTCTCAGTATTGTTGGTGATAACGATATGCAACATTTACGTTGCTGATATGATCATGATTATTTTTCTATAGAATAAGTAAGCGATTTGAAGCTATATCTCTACTTGGGCTTGATATTAGATGAGTGGTTACTTTTATTGATGTAGTTCTTGGGGATCACCCAGTGCATTAGTCCATTTCTTTTTTCTAAATATAGCATTCTGCCGCCTGACCTAGGTAATATTTACATATATTTTTTCACTGCATGACATGATTTTTCTTGCATTTATCGAAGTGATTTAGTTTGCATTGAATGGTGAATTTTGGATATTGCAGACCACTTGATTCCAGTTAAATGTGTATGGCTCCCCTTAGGTATCAAATTCAGATTTGAAGCCGAGAGGGTAATTATTTAAATGCCTTGTTTGAACCTCTGTTGTCCCTATTCACTCTTTTGATTATGTAAATCTCATCCTAGTTTTCTTTTTGGATGCACTCGACAGCTGATTGTGTTTTTTCCATTTGGACGATACAGGGAGTTACACTGGTATTATGGGAAATATAGTTTTGTTGAATCTCATCACTTCTGTGAAATATTGAAGGTGTTATAATTCGTTTTGCCTACATTTATCAAACTCTTTATAGCAATCAGTATTACAGTGTAATATATGTATGAGAATGTCACAAAAGCCCAAAAACGTGTTTTTACACCATTAATAAATGGATGAACTGATACAGAGTACCATCTGATGGATTATTTAATTTCTGAAATATTTAGACAGGGACACACCCACCACGAGCCCCTATGCCAGCTAGGGGGATGTAGATGCATTCATGTAAACTGTTTGTGGAGATATATAGAAATAAAAATAGTAGTGTGGGGGTTCCCTCCCCCAAGAATGACATATACTGGCAGACGCCAGTAGGTAGTGATAGTTAGGACCTAGTTTCCATAGGAAAAGCATTTTTTGTTTTGCCAATAACATTGGTGCCGCTTGACGAATCCTCATGAAATTTTCAAAACTCATACGCCACTCACTTCAGCTGCTGGCTTGAAATTTCCATAGGAAAATTTTGACACGGCTACAGCCCGAACAGCTGAACAGAATCACACCAAATTTGCAGAAAGGTAGCTGTTGGTCCAGAAAGCACTCTTTTTGTTAAATGGTGGAAATCCATTCAGTAGTTGCTGAGAAATGTAAAGAAATTTCCAGTTGTGTAACTAGGGACGCAGGGGATCCGCAACCCCTCCCGATTTCGTGCTGGTATCTGATTGGCTTTCAACACTTCAAACCAGGAAATGTTGGCAGCCATCTTGTGACTCAGTTGAACAAGAAAAAATATAAAAAGAAAAGAAAGAAAAGGGGGCAGGGTAGAAACATGCTGACCACCTAGGCTTCTTGGGGAACCCCCCAGGACCAAAAAAGCATTTTGTTTTAAAGTTTTCAGCAGGAGTCACGTTGTATCCACTACTGATTTAAAAAAAAAACGAAGTGCTGTCTCCCATGCTTTGTTAAATAAAGGCCCCCGGGTGAGCCACGTCCTGGGGCAGTTTATGTGATAATGTGGGCAGTGCCTATATGGCACCCCGCGTCCTGGGGCAGCCACCTCCCTAAGACAAACATATTTAAAGAGGTGTTGGGGACCCACATGGCCCCCACAGCACTGGGAACCACCACCTTCACAGGGCTAATTGTAAAAAAAGTGCAGGTGAGGCTGTAGGGCCTCCCCTGCAGCCCCGTGGAACGCTACCTCCACAGGGCTAATGTAATAGTGGGACCTTAAGGACCCCCTGCCTCCCCCTCCACAGGGTTGTTAAAAAATCATGTGGGGGGCCTCTCCCCCAGACTCCAGGGACCACCTGCTCCCCGGGGACAAACTGTATTTGAAAAAAAAAACCTTACCGGGCTGTTCTCGGCCCCGGTGATTGCCACCTCCCTGGGCCAGGCCCCTACTCAAGGAAGAAGAGGAAGCGCAGCCCGGCTCCTGGAAATGTACATTGCCCTGGAGACCACCACCCTCCAGGGCTGGCTCCAGCAATGTCCCGGAATGCCCAGCCCCGTACATTGGAGTTTGCTATGGCATTGTAGGAGCACTGCTCCCGCGATGCCATAGCAAACAGTGGTCCGCTTTGAGGAAGTAAGAGCATTTTGCTCTTGCTTGCTCAAAGCGTAGCACACTTTGCTTTTTACACACACGGAGCTGCATCTCAGCAGCTCCCTGGGCGTAAAAAGCAACGCTGGCCGGGACCTTCAGGCTCCCCCGTGGTCCTGATCTGAAAAATATGGGTGCCGTGGCCACCCACACTACAGACCAGGCCCCGGGGGATGGGTCACAGACGTCAACATTGGCCCAGGAATGGGGCCCCCACTTTCATTTGTTTTTAGCATAAAGCTATAGAAAGGGGCATACTGCCAGGATGGGCCCAAAAATGGCTCCGGAGGGGGACCACTTGGCCCGTCCATTTAAAAAAATATATATAATAAAGGGGCAGGTAGGACGGTTACGCAGCCCCCCTCCCTTAAGAAAGTTTAAAAGAAAAAAGAAAACCTCTGGCAAGTCGCCGGAGGATACTCCCTCTTCACCACCACTCTGCAAATGCGCCTCCTGGCGTAGTGGTGGTTGGAAGGAGGAAGACCCCTATAATATTGAGGGTCCATGGGGTCGAGGAACCTCTTCTATTACCTCCAATGACTCCCAGACAGCGGGATTGCTTGTAGGACTTGGAAACCACACCCCCATTCTCCACCCCGTTGCAAATGCTCCTCCTGGCACACTGCTGGTTAGCAAATGAATTCCGGTGTACTCTTGAGGGCCTCAGAACTAAAGTGGACTTCTTACCCAACCAGTAGTGTGCCAGAAAGTGCATTTGTAGAGTGGTGGAGAAAGGGGGCGTGCTTCTCAGCAATCCTGCTGTGTGGGACTTACTGGAGGTAACAGGAGGGGTAGTTGGCCCCCAAGGAACATCCTTTGGTGCCAAGTACCTCTCCTTTTATCTGCAATAAGTCCCACACAGCAGAATTGCTAAGAAGTCTTCAGAGGCCAGGCACCCTTTCTCTACCAACCTACAAACAGGGCTCAAGGTGCACTACTGGTTGGGAGAAGTCCACTTTACTCCTGAGTGACCTTGATGGTCAGGAAACCCTCTTGGTACTTCCTGTAAGCCCTACACAGTGGTATTCCTGTGTGCTGGTTGATTCCTGTGTGCTGGTTGATGGCCTAGTTACCTTTCTCCACCACTCTGTAAACACGATTATTAGTTAACAAACCTTAGAAATTCACTGAAAAAAAGGTTACAGGGATGTTATAATTAGGAGCTAGCATTTTTTTTTAAACGTAAAAATTCACTGAAAAAACGAAAGGCAGACAACCTTTATGGTGATTTTAGTGGCCTTAGACAACCTTAGAAAACTCTCTAAGTGGTAGCTGTGGAGATCAGCCTTCAGGCTTATCCGGGAGTATTAAGTAGCTTGTTTTACCAGATCTGATCATGTAGTGTAGGTTAAACAGAAAAGAAATACACTGTGTATATATAAAAATATGTCTATTTAGTACACAACACTCACTAACACATTGGTATTGCTCCTACCCGAAGATATAAACACAAATACATACAATACTTCAATTTCAAATAGTTATGTAAGCACAATACACAGTGGTCTCCAGGGGGAGGCCAAACCATATTCAAACAGTAGAATGCGAATTGCGACTGAAGTCAGGACTTGGAACAGGAGAATTAGAAGAGCTGGAGAACAAGGAATCAACCAAGGTAAGTACCCAGGAACCCCACAGAGGATGTGTGCTGAGTAGAAAGACAGCAGAGTACTCAATAAAAGTCAACGGGAAAATTGCAGAGACCCTTCCCAGTGGACCCTGAAGAAACCCAGTGGAAGACAGAAGGTTGAAGAGTCTCCCCACCCGTGGACACTCCAGGGACCAGGATACCTACACCAGGGAAGCCTGGTGAACAGGTATGCAGTGATATCGGAAACTTCCATAGACCAGAATGGAGGACTTCAATAAGGATGTGACTGGCGAAGATTGAACTGGAGTCCAGTGGAATCCATGAGTGGATTTTTAAGGAGAAGAACCTGCAAGTTGAGGGGACAGAGTCTATGCCTCTCGGCAGTGACCAGGAGGCATGGAAGAGCAATGCCCACAGATGAAGGACTGTCAAAGGAGTTGACTGCAACCTTGTTGCTGCCGCTGTGAGGACCAGGCAATGCTGAGGAAGACATGCACAGTACAGGAGCTGTCCCAATTCGTAAGTCAGGAACCAGGGGGTCAGTGTCCAGTGGGAGCACCAACAAGCCTTGCCAGCTGCAACAGGTGTGGAAAGTGAAGAAGGAGCGATGTTGGGACTAGCAAGGTTCAAGGGACTCACCACAAGCAGGAGAGTAGGAGCAGGCTCAAAGCAAGCAGAGGAGCCTACTGAAGCAGGAGAAGACCCTGGAGAGGACCCACAGGCAAGGGCACAGGAGTTGCAAGAGGACCTCAAGCAGCTCACCAAGAAGGAAAACCAATGGTGCAGAGGATGCAGTGAAGATGCTGTTCTTGGCACGAATAGATGCTGGAGGCTGGAGCCTCTTGTATCCCGAAGATCGTTGGAGTGCAGAGCCAACAAGTCTTGGCAACAGCAAGTCGATGTGGTGCACAGGGGTTTGGTCCAAGCGACTCCGACGAGAGATACTGGCCTCAAAATTGCAGGGGAGTGACCCCTTCCCTCCAAGGGAGATTAATTCAGGTGTATTTGATGCCCACAGGTCTGTTGAAGATCCCAGAAGAAGAAAAGACACAGACGACAAAGAAGACTTGCAGAACAGCAAGACCAGGAGCAGCAGGAGTCTTCCTTGGTGCAGTCTCTGTTGCAAGTGAAGTCCAGCAAAGTCCAAGTGTCCACACAGTCGATGAGTGATGTGGTTTCAGTCTTGGGTCTTGTCCCACGAATCTGAGGACCCAGTCACAGGTAAGCCATTTTATACCCTAAGAAATGGGTAAGATGACTCAAGGGTCCCTCCTAGGGGAGGGGTTGGACAGAGGGGGGATACTCCCATGTCCTTTGCCAAGTTTCATGCCAGAGCAGGAGCCAAGGGATCCCAGAACTGGTTCCAACTGGAGTATGCAAAAAAGGGCACCAAATGTGCCCTTCAAAGCAGTCTGGTGGTGCTGGCAAGCACCCCCATCCCAGCCCAATACACTAAGTCCTGTCTGGGAGGTGGTCACACTGTGAAAGAAAACCTATTGTTCTGCCTTCCTGTGCTAGAGCTCAGCTTCGCAGCTGATGGCCAGAATCGTGTCTGGCGTCGGCACTAACACTAGCTTGCCTGGAGACCCTGAAAAGCTGTTACCGGGTGTACTGGGAGCTTTCCAGAGGAGCCACGCCAGTGCATGAAAACATATCTCCAACACCGGTAACGGTGTTAGGGTATGATTCCAACATGTTTGACACCAAACATTTCCAGGTTCCGCACCAGCACTATATAGTTTACCATCATGTAATGATGGATGGCCACTATATGTATCAAAAGTGCTGACCGCACTTACAAAGCCTGGACAATAGACTTGGGGATTTATAGGGTTGTCCTGCTCATACAGGGGGATCCATACATTTCAGGATTGAAAAATCTGCCTTAGGGATAACTTATAGGTTTTAATTGTAGTGACCTCTGATATAAGAACATTTATATCCGTTGTAAATTGTAGCACCACCTTGCACAGGCTGTAGTGGCAGGCCTGTAGTCCCAGTAGAATAGCTTACTCGATTAGTTACTTAAACGAGTAACATGGATCCCGGCGAGGGGCAGTGCCTGTAGTCACACTTAAAATGGGAGGTTTAGGGAAATTAGATGAGTGGCCCCTGCCTGTACACTGTCTTGTCAGGTTACTGCAATCAAACAGGCGCCCCCTGTCCCTGCTTACTTCGTCAAGGTCCACCGTCCGTGTTGAAAACCTACTTCGGTCCTAATCCTCATCATAAGGACAGCCAAAAGACTATCAGATGCCATACTAATCAAAATTCAAGCTACAGAAAATCATTTTAAAACAATGATTACCGCCTTTAAGAAGAAACTAGACAAATTCCATAAGCAAATGACAGACTACAAAGAATATGTGATGCAATAAAAAATACAGAAGTTCTAAAAAGATCTAAATTGTTTTACCTGGGGCACCTATCCCTATGCTGATCCAGACTAAACCCCAACAGCAAAACAAGACGACCACTCAGACTTTTCGGAAGGGTAGTCATCAATAAACAGTGGGTCAAGTTTGAGCAGCTACAGGGGAAAACAAAAAAGTAGCTTTAAGTCACAACAGTGGCCAAAACAATGGCAGCAATACCCACCTAAGGGCCCAATAGGCTTCACAGGGACAATGAATCTACCACAACCCCACCTTATGTTTGGTTGGAACACCTCTTACCAACAGATCCCTCAAAACATCGTCCCAAAACCAGAGATTCCTTTTTTTAGGGAGAGAGAGGAGGGATTAAGACATAAGAAGAAGAAGGGATAGTCATGTGTTCTGGGAGGAAGAAAGAACCACAGGAGCCAACACAAGGAGCAAATCAAAAGACCCACATCCAGGAACCAGCACTCTCCGAACCTAATAATAAACCTGTCCCCTCACACGCTAACACTAACCAATGCTGAAAAAAAAGTTGTCAACAAAGGCCTGGGTTTTGTGCCAAACGGACACCTGGACAAAGTCTCCCTCCATTGTGAGCTAGCGGAATTTTCCAGCAAATTGAAAGTGAAAGTGTTTTTTTGAGAACCACATCCACATTGAGGATTCAAAAACCTAAGGAAGTACGGGATTAAGTTTGAAATCCACTTTCTGTCCTCCTCTAACAACAATACCAGTAGAAATACTAGCTTTTGAGCAAGCTCTGTTGAGTGAAATAGAAAACATTGAAGAAAAAGAAACGTAAAAAAAAACTGAGCAAGGATGAATCACTAGCTCTGCGAACATTACAAACACTGGACACAATGTGCTAAAGCAAGCAGACAAATGGGTAGGCTGCAGGACAAGGAAGACTATCAATTTGAATGTAGACGATTACTAAATGATGAAAAAAACTACAAAGGGCTTCAGGTCGGCCCATCACAAGACCTGAGAGAAAACATCAAACTCCTGGTAGAAAACGACGATTGCATGCAAATCGAAATAACGAGTGCCGAAAAAAATTCTGAGTTTGAGCACTTATTTTCCTACGCATGCAAAAGGAGAAAAGCTTGTGTAGAAATAGTTATTTAAAGTATAATTATTTACAAAAATGACACTGTTTCAATGCGTTTTCGGTAATCACTGAAAAGTATTCAATTCACTGGTGGCATGCCTGGATGACTGATCTTTACACATGCTTAATCACTTATGAGAAAGTATGATGATGGTATTACATCACAAAGGGCCATATGTATCAAGCCTTTTGCAATTCATTAAGGCCTCCTGGCCCATAGGAATGCATTGGAAATTATTCCTTAATTGCGAATTCGCAAAATGCGAATTCGCAATTAAGGAAGATGAAGGAATCGCTAAAAAAAAGCGATTTTCTTCATACATACCATTTTGCGATTCCTAAATAGCGATTCCTTAAAAATCGCTATTTAGGAATCGCAAAACAGAACTATGATACATATGGCCCCAAGTGCATTGTGGAAACATTACGGCATAGTAGTAACCCAAATAATTGTTATGTCAAAAGAAACACCTTTTCCATTCTACAACCATTTTTGAATGAAACATGTAGACCAGTTGAAGGATGTATGAGATCATTGAAAGCTCAAAAACATTGTAGTCCATTTTAACCCTGTCCTAGGCTCGCATTTATAAAACTCTCCTATATAGGAAGGGTTCTCTGGAGATAGTTTTAAATTCACTTCTGTTTCACAAAGAGTATCGATTCACAGAACTAACTTAAGACAAAATCCTAAACTTACTACCATTTTGGTATTCAAAGAAGGCACTTGCTCATTTTGGTATTCACAGACGGCACTTAATAATTTCAGTATTCACAGAAGTTAGGAGTCCTAACTTTAGAACTCCTAAATGCCATCTGTGAATACCGTAAGTCTTAAAGTTAGGATTTTTCTCAGTTTGGGAGTCCTAAAGTTACAACTTTACTACTCCTAAACTGAGAAAAATCCTAACTTTAAGACTTTCGGTATTCACAGAAGGCATTAAGGAGTCCTAAAGTTAGGACTCCTACCTTTACTACTCCTAAATTAAGAAAAATCCTAACTTTAAGACTTTCGGTATTCACAGAAGGCATTTAGGAGTCCTAAAGTTAGGACTCCTAACTTTTGTGAATACCGAAATGAGTAAGTGCCTTCTGTGAATACCAAAATGAGTAAGTGCCTTCTGTGAATACCAAAATGGTAGTAAATTTAGGATTTTGTCTTAAGATAGTTCTGTGAATCGGGCCCAGAGTCACTTAATAAAAAACAGAAAAAATCCCGCTCCCCTGTGATCAGGCTTCGTAGCACACCTAGGATGCACTCTGCATCCCTGGTGGGAACCCTATAATAAAGCATGTCACCAACTAGGTTGGTGGGCGAGGGCTCTTTTTAAAAACCTATTGGTCTGTCTTCTTCATAATGCTGTTTTGTATGTAGTTGATATTGTGAGCCTGTTCCAATTGTTGATTTGAATTAATCAGGGGAGAAGAACGAGCTCTCAATAAACTCCTCGCTTTTCATTTGTTGTATTATGTCAATATATGGCCCGCAAATACTGGTGTAATACGTGTAAAAATCGCCTAGAATTTTGTCTAAACCAGGTGCCTTTCCTAGTTTAAGCTCATTCACTGCTCTTGGCGTTTCGGACAGTGAAAAGTCATTTGCTCACAGTGATCAATAGATACAACTTTCTTACAGTGTTATCTGAGTCAGGGGGACAGGAATAGAGATTGCTAAAGTGGGCAGTCCATTCAGACGGGTGTATTGAATGCCCAGCGGGGGAAAGAGAGTTTCTATTACCGCTACTAACAATCCACCAAAAGCCTCTCTAGTCATTTGATTTTGCAGGTTCAAGTAGGTCAGACCATCTTTGGTCCTCTCAATCTCTTTTCGCCTGCTTTGGTTCCTTTCTGTAAGTGGCTCTATTTGTCCTGATCTCTCGGCTGTCCCCAACCTTGATCGCTCCTAGTAAGTTGAGCTTTGCCTGCTGGCTTGAACTGGAGACATCTGAAAGAGACTATTAGTTATACATTCCTAACCTTATAATTACCCCCAGGCATCAGACTGGATTCAGAGAATTTTTTTCATAGCAGTACCCCTTGCTGTGATGCTGTGACCTCCTCGACTTCGTGCGAAGAGGTCGCTCCCCCACGCTCCTCTCTGCCCGATCCTCGCAGCGCTTGGGTGCTACTGCTTGCCTGTCCAACTTGAAGCACTTGGGTATCGTAACTCCGTCTGTCCAGAATCTGATTAAGTTATAGCGCCTGTTGCATTGTACGCTGTATTGCAAGATAATTTAATTGTAAAATTGCGCTGATTGCACTGTACGCTGTATTGCCAGATAATTAATTGATTTTAGCGCTGGTTGCATTGTACGCTGTATTGCCAGATAATTTATTTGTAAATTGCGCTGATTGCATTGTACGCTGTATTGCCAGATAAGTAACTGTTTTTAGCGCTGGTTGCATTGTACGCCAACTTCACTGTGCTCGCATATAATTTAATCGCTCGCACTGGTACAGTTTTAAAGTAGTATTTCAGTGTGGTTGCGCTAGTACCCCATCTGTGTGCCCCAATCTCGCCCTGCTGCAGGTCTGCTTTATTTCGCAGCCATTTTGTTTGTTGTGCCTCGTGGACAGCCTCCCCGCCCCGCTAACGCCTCCCAGCTGCTCCTTCCTCGCCCCCGCCCCCTCCACCATCCTATATGACAGATACTTTCCCGCGCAGCGTTCACGCGCAGCGATCGCGCCCCAGTCGCGCCGAAGGTGCGCCAAAGGTAAGCACGTCTACGCCCGTCCGCGCCTGGACCGTGCCCAGCGCCAGACCACCTGGTCCCCGCCGCACCCAGCCCACTAGAATCACTTTTGATGCCGCAACTCTCCTCGCCCCGGACGCACACCACAACGCTGCGAAGCCACCCCAGGACGTACCCACGGCCCATTCGCCTGCCTCTCCTGCAGGTTCAACTGCATCAGGACCCTCACCAAATCCACTTCCTACAAACAAAGCTCCGACTCTAACCACCTGAAGTGCATCCTACTCAACACCCGCTCGGTCCACAGACACGCAACTGAGCTCTGGGACCTACTCGCCACTGCTTCACCGGACATCGCCTTCCTTACAGAAACATGGATGAACACATCATCAGCACCCAACATCGCCATAGCCATCCCGGACAATTACAAGATTATCCGGAAAGACCGCACCAATCAAACAGGAGGAGGCATTGCCATCCTCCACAAGAACACCATCAAAATGTCGGCCAGCTCCGAAGGTAACTTTGCAACCGCTGAACATCTCCACTTTCAGATCCACACCGACCCTAGGACCACACTTAGAGGCACCCTCATCTACAGGCCTCCAGGCACCCGCACTCAATTCAGCGACGAAATCACCGACTTTGTCAGCCCACATGCCCTCGCCTCCGAGAACTACATTCTTTTAGGAGACCTCAACTACCACCTTGAAAACAAACACGACAACAACACCTCCACCCTTCTGGACAACCTGGCCAATCTCGGACTCAAACAACTTGTTGACACCCCCACCCATGTAGCCGGTCACACGCTCGACCCTATCTTCACCTCCAGCAAGCACATCTCCTTCGATCACACCACAGCTCTCCACTGGACCGACCACAGCTGTGTTCACTTCAGCTACAAAACTACCATGACCCACAACCGCCCACAACCTATTCCGCGAAGAAACTGGAACAAAATCACCACCGAGCAACTCCTCACATCACTCAACCAAAACCCTCCCACCCTCTCATTGGACCCAAACCAAGCGGCCACCAATCTCAAGCAATGGATCACCCGCAGTGCCGACGAATTAGCACCCCTGAAAAAGCACCAGATCAAATCAGCCGGCAAAAAGGCTCCCTGGTTCAATGATGACCTTAAAAAATCCAAGAAGCTATGCCGCACCTTGGAGAAAGCATGGAGAAAAAACCCAACCACCGACAACATTGCCACCCTCAAGGCAGCCACCCGCAAACACCACCAATTGATTTGCTCCACCAAGAAATCAGCATTCAAGGATCGTCTCGACAACAACACTCACAACAGCAGGGAACTTTTCAACATCGTCAAAGAATTCACCAACCCCACCACAGCATCTAACGACATCACTCCCTCCCAAGACCTCTGTGATGCGTTATCCTCCTTCTTCTACAACAAAATTGCCGACATCCACAACAGCTTCGAGAATACTCCCAGCGATCAACCCTCCCCACTCCCCTCAGATCCTACTCCGCCAACTAACAACCTTAGCGCCTGGAACCCAATAACCACCGAAGACACCATTCGACTAATGAACTCAATCCACTCTGGCTCGCCTACCGACCCCTGCCCCCACCACATCTTCAACAAAGCTGACTCCATCATCGCACCCCATCTCCGTGACGTCATCAACTGCTCGTTCAACTCTGCCACCTTCCCAGAAAGCTGGAAACACGCCGAACTCAACGCCCTTTTGAAGAAACCCACAGCAGACCCCACTGAACTTAAAAACTACCGACCCATATCCTTCCTCCCATTCCCGGCCAAAGTCATTGAGAAAGCCGTCAACAGCCAGCTCGCCGCCTTCCTTGAATCCAACAACTCCCTCGATCCCTCTCAGTCCAGATTTCGAGCCAAACACAGCACCGAAACCGCCCTCATTGCAGCAACAGACAACATCCGAACACTACTGGATAACGGAGAAACAGCGGCCCTCATTCTACTTGACCTCTCCGCCGCCTTCGACACAGTCTGCCACAGCACCCTCATACAACACCTCAGCAACGTCGACATGAAAGGAAAACCCTTGGACTGGATCATCTCGTTCCTAGCTGGGAGAGCCCAGAGAGTCCGACTTCCCCCATTCAACTCAGAGGCCACTGAAGTCATCTGTGGAGTACCACAAGGATCATCACTCAGTCCCACCCTCTTCAACGTCTACATGAGCCCACTCGTATCCATCGCGCGCCAACACAACCTCAACATCATCTCTTACGCCGACGACACCCAATTAATCCTTTCCCTCACCAAAGACCCTAACACCGCCAAAAACAATCTTCACGAAGGCATGAAAGAAGTAGCCGAATGGATGAAACATAGCCACCTTAAACTCAACTCAGACAAAACAGAGGTACTCATCCTAGGAACTTCCCCCTCTGCCTGGGATGACTGTTGGTGGCCTTCCGCTCTGGGCACCGCACCCACACCTACAAACCATGCACATAACCTTGGCTTCATCCTAGACTCCTCTCTCTCGATGTCCAGACAAGTCAACGCAGTCTCATCCTCCTGCTTCAACGTACTTCGCATTCTCAAAAAGATCTTCCGCTGGATCCCCCTCGAGACAAGAAAGACTGTCACCCACGCACTGGTCACGAGTCGACTGGACTATGGTAACACACTATACGCCGGAATCACAGCAAAATTACAGAAAAAACTCCAACGCATCCAAAACGCATCAGCAAGACTCATATTGGACATCCCTCACCAAGATCACATCACCGAACACCTAAAAGACCTCCACTGGCTTCCCGTCAACAAAAGAATTACATTCCGTCTTCTCACCCACGCACACAAGGCCCTCTACAATCTAGGACCCGAATGCCTCAACACTCGACTGTCCTTCTACAAACCCACCCGCCAACTAAGATCGTCCAATCAAGCCCTCGCCGCAGTCCCGCGTATCCGAAAATCCACCATGGGTGACAGATCCTTCTCTTTCCTGGCTGCCAAGACCTGGAACTCACTCCCCACCCACCTCCGCCTTACTCATAACCACATCGCCTTCAGAAAAGAACTTAAAACCTGGCTATTCGACAAATAATGAGCCCCTTCCCCAAGCGCCTTGAGACCCTCTGGGTGAGTAGAGCGCTATATAAATGCCCGAACTTGAACTTGAACTTGCGCGTCGGAAGGTGGCGTCGGTCAATTCTGCATCCGTTGTTGGTGTCGTGATCGCTGGGCTGACTTCGCAGTATCTACTTAGATGCCACCCCTGCATACTGATGTCAGTTCTTTTTCAGCACCAGCCAGCCCAGATCCGTAGAGAGCGGTACCCGTAGTCATTTTTTGACTAGAGGTTATTTTTTTTACTTTTGTCGACTTCTTTTTTCAAGTCATTCGACTCCTGGTGCATGGAGGGATGTCACATCGACGGACCAGCTTCAAACCTTGTGACTCCTGTCACAAGTTGATGTTGGTTACGGACCCACATCTTGTGTGCCTCTGGTGTCTGGAACGCGACCACGACCCTAAGTCGTGCTCCGACTGTTGGGCCATGAACCCAAAGTCTTTGCCGGAGCAGTCCTGAAAGCTTCTAGACGCCCAGCAGTCAGCTTCGCGTCGCTCAAGGTCCCGGTCGAGAGGGAGGTCGCGGGACCGGTCGCGGAGTCACCACCATCACTCCTCTTCGAAGTCTTGGGGTAAGTCGAAGCACAAGAAGAAGGCGAAGAAGCACCGTCCCTCTTCATTTTCTCCCTGTCCGTTGGCCGACACGACGTGGTGTAGTGTAGTTCCTATATTCCCAATAGGCTCTGCGCATTGGAATAATATATTCAGCAGTGTAGACGTAGGACTGAGGTCGACTAGGTCTCTACTGACTATATTAGACTTAAGGTTTGCCAGCTAGCTCAGAGGTCACTAGAAACTTTCTCAAATAAACGACGAGGAGTTTAACCTCCCTAGATAGAGAAGAAGGGATTAGCTTCCGACAACCATATAGCATGACAACTTTTCTCCCTCAGAATAAGAGTGTATCTCTAGAGTCGTGTGAAAAAAATAGACAGCATTTTCACTCAGTCATTGTGCGTACTTAGTTTCACCAGAGTACAGAGAAAAGAGAGACGGGCGTTTTCAATAAAAGGTGTAATTTATTGAGCAGCCTTCTTTCTCATGCAAGAGAAATGAATTGCCATTATTGCAATACTTAGTATAAAGTAAAGTGCGTACAGTAAAAAGAGTATTATGAAATAATACTGTAAAAGCATTGATATGGTTTCTTAGCCATAAGATACTTTAAAATGGATAAAATATATACATACATATATACATTGACTAACTACTCAACTGGTGCTTCTAAATACGCCTACCCCGGTGAACCTGACCTAAGCCTAATATGTGGGAAGGAGTAAGTAAGTAGCAGTTTAAGTTAAGTTGGTTTTGCCAAGAATCTGATTCAATAATTCTCTTCAAGAGTTTAGTCAGCTCCGTACCTGGGTAATAGAATGCAGGAGGTCTGGTATCTCTCTTTCAGGACTCGATATCCCAGCAGCCCGCGAAGGCGGCTGAGAACACCGGAGCTCGATTTCTCGGCAGGAGAAAAGACAGCGTCTCTCTCAGTGCGTCAAAGAGGAGGGGCGGCGTCCGTGGGCTCTCGCATCAGCTGGGCTCTCGGGCAAGTAGATGGCTGCTCGGCTCCAAAACCACCACCGTGTGTTTGCTTAAGGCAAAGTTGGTATATTTATACCTGAAAGGTGCCGAGTTTAACGTAAGGTTTGAACATAAGACGTCAATAAAGATGTCACTAAGAACTGACTGTTCCTTTAGTGTTCGCAGGAGTTTAATGACAAATCAAAACAAAAGCAAATGGGGATTTCCCAGGTTGCTGGAGGTTTGGTGTGTCAAAAGAACTTGTTGTGCTTTCTAGGAATCCAAGGAAGTAGCTTCTGCCGTGCTTTGGACTGCAAGGGCAATTCACTTGAATATGGATCTGATTCCTATGCCATTATAGGGATATTATTGATTATAGCCGTACAAGGGCATAAAATAGCAATATTGATTTAGGTTCCTAGATAAAACACATCACCCACTCCACGATCTAATGTCCATCATTACTAAAACTAAGCAATAGTAAACATTTAAAGATGCATGTGTATTCCAACCCACCCCAAAATACATTTTATGCATTCGAAATGGTGTATGCGAAATACACGAAAATGATTATTGGTACTGTACGCTTTTCAAGCAGTGTAATCATTCAGTTAAACATGCTTATATATATTAGTTGAACGATTCGCGAAAATTACACATGAAATGGCTCCTAATACAGAAAAGAAGGTCAAGACCATTCCATCACATATAAATACAGTTGCTGTAAATGTGCTAGAGGCTGAGGTAATATTTTGTCTCTAGGGTTTCCTAAAAATAGAAGCTCTGTTCTTTAAGAATAGTTCTACTTTAAGCAGAGTACATGTGCCAGAAAAAGGTAAATATTTTGGAAGTTTCAAAAAATATTTTCGCTTTCAGGGGAAAAAAAATAGTTCCAAATGTTTTCAGTAGCTCTTTTTTATCAAAGCTGAAGGCCGAATTCAGAGTTCAGGGGAATGCTGTGTGCTCGTTGCTTAAAAAAGTTATTCTTTCTGTTCAGGGGAGAACATCATTTCAGACAGACTCGCAAAAAATTGTTCTACGTATTCAGGTGAAAGTTCGATCAAGTTTGAAAGTGCCGCAACAGTGCAGTCGTGAGAATGATTGCTATCATCGGTGTTAGGATCAGCAATGCTCACAGAAGGTTGTACCTGGGTGATGCTGCTTTCATCTCGTACTTCACTTCCACCTAATCGTAGTGCCGTCATCAGAATGTGTAGCCGCTGGGGACAACACGATGCATGAGCCGTTACAGGACTTAGCAAAGTATCTGTATCCAATGGTACTGCTGATGGTAGTGTAAGACAGATGTCCAACACGCATTCTTCTCCACATAGCATACATCGAAGCACAGGTAAGATGCAATTTTGCCAGATCGGTCTGAATGAAAGAAACCAGGTCATATTCAGATCTCTTATATCTCTCATATCTTGGGCTAATCCAAGGACTTTAGTTATGCGGTCCAGATAGCGTATAGCTAGGATTGTTTCTTCCATCGTTGCTGGAGTCTTGTCTGCGACTTGGCTTGCCATATCGGAGCAGAAGGGTCAAAAATAAAATTCCTGCTACGAGTCCCAAAAGTAGTGGTAGGCCGCCAAAGACAGAATGGACAAAATTGGGAAAAATGCACAGAACTGCTTCGAAGGGTGTTAACAGTCCCGAAAAAATTGTCCTAAATATATGTGGGATACCACTGGCACCAGACATATTTAGGATTTGGCTTAGCATTTCTACGAAAAGCGCGGGGCAATTTGTTGATAAAAGGGTATGTATCTCTGCTGTTGTCCTTGCAACTACGAGATCATACTGTCAAGGTTACAAGCACCCTTACCTGTAGGTCACTTGTAGATGGATTTCGCAGAGACGTTATGGACCAACTTCCCCAAATTCTAGGCAACTCCTAGTGATATGTTTTAAACACTTAGGTAATCAAATAGAAATCAGGGAGGTAGGCCGGATCCTGGACGCTACCTGTTTCCTTGGTTGTCGACCTGCGAGGCAACAAAGAAAACTTTTGTAATATCTATTCCTGTATTACTAAATCATTTACCCTACTAACTTTTCTTACAGAGTCCTTTTTAACTAACTTTTAAGAAAAAGCCTACCTGCGACTGGTGAATTCTAGGCGTCGCGTCCGTGTTGTCGTCGTGAAGGATTGGAGCTGAGCAGGTTTGTTGTGACGTAAAAGTGTTGTCAAGAAGATGAGTTATTCCTAAAAAGCAATTATTGGAGAATAAGTTACTTCCCTTTCTAATGTTTGCTTAACACCTTATCACTGCACCTAACAATGTATGCCACTTACTCTGTGCTCCCAGTTGTGCCTTTCTTCTCCTTCACTCCCTAGGTAAAAACAATTCTAAACAAGAGACAATTTTGCCAACAACATTCATCAATAACTATTGTCCCAAAAGTTCGCTTTGATACTTCTCAAAGCCTTATTTGTTTTTTCCTTCCAGATTATTTCTAAATCAGAATGTCTCTACAATCAAGTTTCACCCAAAACGTCTTTGAATTATTGTCCAGGTAAGTTTTCAAGTTCGGTAAACCAATTGCTGCTTGCTTGCGGTGGGCGCCTGGTGCTACAAACAAAGAAGAAAGTTTTCACTTAGCTTTAAACTTTCCGTGTTCTTCTTTTGCAGGATCGTGTGCCAGATGCGCGAAGCCGGGATGAAGACCTTCGGAGATTGCAAGGGCGTTGGCTGTCGTCTTCCGGCTCCCAGGGCTCTCCTAGATGATCCTCTTGAGGGCGGTGGCAGAAGGCAAAGCGCTGAGCAACGTTGGGTGTGGCCTTTTATAGCAGAGCCACACCCAGGGATTAATGACACATCGTGCACCGTTTTCCAGCGTGCGCGAGCGTCTCCAGAAGATTCTCCCGCCCGTCTGTTTAACCCCAAGCCCACTCGCCTGCCAGCAACTCTACAACTTGAATATCGAACCAAACCTCCTCACCAGTTCCATTCAGCGCTTCTTCAATTGGCAATAAACAGCACTTGGCAAAACCATTAAAGTGATGCAAAAGAAATGTACAATAACACCAAAAAGCATTACCCTCATAAATGCATAAATGAATAATAAAGTCACACATCATTACTCATGATACTCTGGAGTGCTGGTAGCACGGGACAGGGGTGGGTTTCTTGATTGGGCAAAAACTGCTCATGTTAGAGCTGGATGTGTTTAGGATTAGTGATTCATGACAGTACTCCCCTCTCAAGAGCCCTCCCAAAATCTGTGGAACAGGTTTCGGTTTGTTTGGATTGTGAAGATGAAAACTTCTAAGTAATCGAGGAGAATTTTGTAAGTTTGAAAGAGGTTCCCAGGTTCGTTCCTCTGGACCATAACCCTTCCAATGTATTAAATAAAACAATTTCCCTCGAATTCTCTTTGAATCTAGAATCTTTTGAACTTCAAATTCAGGAACTCCATCAATATGTATGGCTGCGGGATTCTTTTTAAATCTAGTCATAGGATCACAAGGTTTAATCAATGATAAATGAAATACCGGATGAAATGTATACCTGGTTGGTAAAGTTAGTTTAATACTAACAGTATTTATTAATTTCTCAACAACAAATGGACCGATAAATTTGGGACAACATTTTTTACAAATTTTTATTTTTAGGTTCTTTGTGGATAACCACACCTTATCTCGGATAGAATATTTAGGTGGTGGCTTTCTGTGTAGGTCTGAAGTTTCTTTTTGACTTTCTTTTGCTTGGGCTAAATGATATTGAGCCTGATTTTGAACATGAACTAATTTCTTAATGTGATCTTCCAATGACGGTATAGCAGAAGGAATTTGTACTGTTCCCGGGATATTTTTAGAATGAAATCCATAAGTGCATAAGAAGGGTGAAAGAGTGGTGGAAGAATTATCCATGTTATTAAAAGCAAATTCCAAGACCCATAAAATATCTGACCATTCCTTTTCTTCTTCTGCCAAAGCACATCTTAAAAACTGTTCTATGGTTTGATTGGTCCTTTCGGTTAAGCCATCTGTTTGGGGATGATACCCAGAAGATGTGCGAATGTCCATGTCTAAAGTTTTTCCTAAGTTTTGCCAAAAGTGAGAAACAAATTGCGGGCCTCTATCAGAAATTATTACCGAAGGAATACCATGCAATCGAATTATTTCTTTAGAGAAGATTTGAGTTAACTCTTTTGCAGAAGGAATTTTCTTTAGTGGGATGAAATGAGCCATTCGAGAAAAATGGTCAACCACAGTTAGAATACTGTTAAAGCCTTCCTTGGTTTTAGGAAGCTCCACAATAAAGTCAAGAGATATTGTGTGCCAAGGTTGAGGCGGGATTGGGAGAGGAAGTAAAAGACCACTAGGTGCTTGATGTTGTGTCTTATTCTGTGTGCAAACTACACAAGTCTCAATATAAGATTTTACATCGTTTAACAAAGAAGACCACCAGAATTTCCTTTTATTAATTGACTGGTTTTAGTTACTCCTGGGTGTGCAGACATTAAAGTGTCATGATGTAAATGTATCACTCTATTTTGCAGTTCTTGTGTGGGTACCAAAATTTGCTCATTCATATACAACACACCATCTTTCATCTGCATCAAAGGATACAAATCATACCATTCTTGTAACAATTTTTCTTGTATCTTTTTTTTATGTCTTCCATTACATCAGTAGCAATTACGCCCACTTTAAAGCAATGATCTGGCAGTACCGGTTGAATTTTTTCAGAAGAACAATCTTTTTCTTCTAAGATTCCCAAACGTGACAAAGCATCTGCTTTTAGATTCTCTTTTCCGGGACGATAAGTAATTACAAAGTTGTGATCATTAAAAAATAATGTCCAACGTAATTGTCTAGCAGTAAGAGCTTTAACTGAACGCAAAAACTGTAGGTTTCTGTGATCCGTATAGATTGTTATTGGATGTCTTGCCCCTAACAAGTAATGGCGTCATTCTTCGAAGACTGCTTTTATGGCTAACAACTCCTTGTCAGCTATAGCTTAATTTTGTTCTGTAGGGGTCAGTTTCCTTGAATAATATGCAATTGGATGCATCTGACCTGTTTCTTTGTGTCTTTGAGATAGAATGCCACCGATGGCAAACTGAGAAGCATCTGCTTCAACTATAAAGGGATTGGAAGGATCCGGGTGCATTAATACAGGTGCTGTAGTAAACTGTCTTTTAAGATTTTGAAAGGCTTCTTCTGCATCGTTACTCCATTCAAACTTTATATTCTTTTTTAGTAGCCTAGTAATTGGGGTTATCATGTGAGAAAAGTTACAGATAAAGCGTCTATAAAAGTTAGCGAACCCCAAAAACTTTGTATCTGCGTTACTGAGGAGGGACTGGTCCAATCAAGAACTGCTTGAATTTTCTTTGGATCCATCTCGATACCTTCTGGACTCAAGACGTATCCCAGAAATTCTACTCTTGTAGTATGAAATGTGCTTTTCTCGAGTTTAATGTACAAGGAGTTGTCAAGAAGTTTTCAAAGAATAGCTCTTACTTGTTGTACATGTTCTGTGGTGTTCTTAGAATAGATGAGAATTTCATCTATGTACACAATGCAACAAATATCCCAAAATTCCCTTAAAACTTCGTTTATAAAAAATTGGAAAGCTGCAGGGGCGTTGCAGAGTCCGAATGGCATGACCTGGTATTCGTACAAACCGAATATGGTACGAAATGCTGTTTTCCATTCGTCTCCACTTCGAACCCTGACCAAATGGTAAGCTCCTCGCAAATCCAATTTAGTATAAATGGTGGCATCTTTTAATTGATCTAATAGAGTAGGAATTAAAGGAAGTGGATATCTATTCTTGATGGTGACATTGTTTAGAGCTCTATAGTCGATGCAAGCACGCAACTCACCTCCCTTTTTAGGGATGAAAAAGAGAGGGGAGGATACAGGAGATTTAGAATGTCGAATAAATCCATTGGCCAGATATTCATCTAAATAGTCTCTTAGGTGTTCGTTTTCTTTCTCGGTGAGAGCATATATTCGACTACACGGCAAGGTAGCCCCTGGCACTAAATCTATTCGACAATCGAAATCCCGATGAGGTGGTAGAGTGTTGGCCTTTTTTTTGTCAAACACATCGTGAAGATCAGAATATTCTTTAGGAACTCCTTCCAACAATAATACACTTTTTGAATTCAAGGGGAAATTACTACCTTGAATCAGTAATTTTGAATCATGAGACAATAAACAAGATGATTTACAATATTCTGAATCTAATAGCACTGTTTTCTCCACCCCATTGATTTTAGGATTATGCTTAACTAGCCAGGGTATACCTAGAATCAAGCGAAATTGAGGGGCATCAATGATGTCAAAGGTTATGTTTTCTTTATGTTTATTTAAGCAAGTCATTAAAAGGGTTTCAGTGTGAAATTGAATCAGTCCAGACGATAATTCTTTACCATCTACTGCTTTAAACACTTCCAGATGTTGTTTAGACTCGATTTTAAAATCTAATTCTTTCAAAAACAAGGTGTCAATAAAATTGCCTGTGCCCCCTGAGTCGATTAAAGCGTCAACCGTCCAGTCCTTCCCCTTTTCTAAAAGAGATTGCAAAGTAACCTTTATACTAAGATGATGAGAAGTTATTTCAGGAGTTATTGAGGCCAAACTAGATATCATACTCGACAATCTGACCTCTTGATTTGTCGAGCCAGTTAGTTATCTGACTGCTGCACTAAAGTTACCTCAGAGTTCTTACCCTTAGGTTTATTTGGGCGTACTGGGCATTCCTTAACAAAGTGGCCTGACTTTCCACAATACAGGCATTGATTCAATTACCTCCTTTTGTCCTTTTCCTCTTTACTCAGAGGTCCTTTGATGGTGCCTATCTGCATAGGTTCTCCTAAATCCACCTTAGGTGTGTTTTCAGTTTTTACACTGTTGTATCTTTCTTTAAAAGAAAACACTTTAGATTCTGTTTTTCCTTTTTCCCCTCTGCGTTCTGATAGGCGGTGATTTAATTTTACCACTAAATCAATGAAGTCCTCTACAGTATCTGGTGGATCTAAAATTTGCGTGACCATATCTTTTAACTTGTCTTTAAGACCTTTGTAGAAAAGGGAAACCCTCTTCTCCTCGGGCCAGCGGGCTTCAATAACAAGTCTATTAAATTGAGATATGTAGTGTATTAAGTTTGATGAACCTTGTTTTAGATGTAATAGTTCATGATCTGCGGATTGAACAAAGACATGTTTGGCAAACAATTTTTTCATTGTGTTCTTAAATTGTCGAAGATCATAGAGTATTGGGTCATCTCGTTCTACAATTGGTACTGACCATAACGCTGCATCACCTCCTAAGTAGGACAGAATAAAAGCTATTTTGGAAGAATCATCAGGAAAGGCTGCAGGTTTAGCTATAAAATGTAGATGACATTGATTTAAAAAGATTGAGAACTTATTACTGTCCCCATAAAATCTTTCAGGTTGTGCCAAGGGAACTGGTACAGGAGTCACAACTTGAATCTGGGTTGGTGCTGTAGATGAACTAGAACTTGAATGCAAGGTTTGAAACCCTGGCTGAAACGTTGCTGGTTTCAACACAGATTTCTGAGTTGGGGAGAAACTCCAAGTACTAGAACCGGATTGTATACTGTTTTGAATGTCAGTAACATCTCTACGAAGGGCAGCGTTTTCGGCTTGTATTGCGGTCAACATATTTGCTATATCTTGCAAAGAATTTGAGATGGAAGGATCCATAACGTCTGGGCAAAATAATCGTCGTAGGCTTTGCCTTCTGTCAAGGTTACAAGCACCCTTACCTGTAGGTCACTTGTAGATGGATTTCGCAGAGACGTTATGGACCAACTTCCCCAAATTCTAGGCAACTCCTAGTGATATGTTTTAAACACTTAGGTAATCAAATAGAAATCAGGGAGGTAGGCCGGATCGTGGACGCTACCTGTTTCCTTGGTTGTCGACCTGCAAGGCAACAAAGAAAGCTTTTGTAATATCTATTCCTGTATTACTAAATCATTTACCCTACTAACTTTTCTTACAGAGTCCTTTTTAACTAACTTTTAAGAAAAAGCCTACCTGCGACTGGTAAATTCTAGGCGTTGCGTCCGTGTTGTCGTCGTGAAGGATTGGAGCTGACAGGTTTGTTGTGACGTAAAAGTGTTGTCAAGAATATGAGTTATTCCTAAAAAGCAATTATTGGAGAATAAGTTACTTCCCTTTCTAATGTTTGCTTAACACCTTATCACTGCACCTAACAATGTATGCCACTTACTCTGTGCTCCCAGTTGTGCCTTTCTTCTCCTTCACTCCCTAGGTAAAAACAATTCTAAACAAGAGACAATTTTGCCAACAACATTCATCAATAACTATTGTCCCAAAAGTTCGCTTTGATACTTCTCAAAGCCTTATTTGTTTTTTCCTTCCAGATTATTTCTAAATCAGAATGTCTCTACAATCAAGTTTCACCAAAAACGTCTTTGAATTATTGTCCAGGTAAGTTTTCAAGTTCTGTAAACCAATTGCTGCTTGCTTGCGGTGGGCGCCTGGTGCTACAAACAAAGAAGAAAGTTTTCACTTAGCTTTAAACTTTCCGTGTTCTTCTTTTGCAGGATCGTGTGCCAGATGCGCGAAGCCGGGATGAAGACCTTCGGAGATTGCAAGGGAGTAGGCTGTCGTCTTCCGGCTCCCAGGGCTCTCCTAGATGATCCTCTTGAGGGCGGTGGCAGAAGGCAAAGCGCTGAGCAACGTTGGGTGTGGCCTTTTATAGCAGAGCCACACCCAGGGATTAATGACACATCGTGCACCATTTTCCAGCGTGCGCGAGCGTCTCCAGAAGATTCTCCCGCCCGTCTGTTTAACCCCAAGCCCACTCGCCTGCCAGCAACTCTACAACTTGAATATCGAACCAAACCTCCTCACCAGTTCCATTCAGCGCTTCTTCAATTGGCAATAAACAGCACTTGGCAAAACCATTAAAGTGATGCAAAAGAAATGTACAATAACACCAAAAAGCATTACCCTCATAAATGCATAAATGAATAATAAAGTCACACATCATTACTCATGATACTCTGGAGTGCTGGTAGCACGGGACAGGGGTGGGTTTCTTGATTGGGCAAAAACTGCTCATGTTAGAGCTGGATGTGTTTAGGATTAGTGATTCATGACACATAAGTTTCTTTTGATGACGTTAAAGGCACTGTTGTCTGCAAAAGAACAGACTTCATTCTGCTTAAAGTATCAATTTGTATAGAAGAGATGTTCAAAGAAGGCCAAATCGTCGCCTCCATATCTGGAGAGCTGTTTGGATACAATACTTGCATACAGCAAGTGACCATGGAACTAACGCTTACGAGATAGGCTTTCCCTGGCACCATGCCACAACAACTGTGGTCCATTATTAGAATATAGCTCCCGTTAGAAAGCCGTCTAAAGAATGGCTCTATCTGTGCTTCAGGTGTGCCGTGCTGGTGACATGAAAGGTTATTTGAAGTCCCCTCACAGGCCCCATGTAAATTAATACCTTGGCACAGAAGTATACCGCTTAGTGAATGTTTACAATTGTTACCACGAAGAAATACATTCTGTTTCCTTTCACTATAACATGTGTGTGTGTAAGGTAATTTCCATGATGACTTAATGTACCCTTTACCCAACCTTTCATACTGGCCCGCTGGTATATACTCTTGGCAGTATTTAAATTGGAAAGTTGTTATCGGAATTGTAATTATTCCGTGTATTATCCATTCAATGACAGGTCTTTCTGACATTGTCAATGGTAATCTCTCAAGTTTTTCAATGCTCAGAATCGTACAGTGTGCTCCTTTTTGTGCCAAACTGATTTGTTTATCAGTAAGGTTAAAGATAGAGAATAATGACGTTGTGTTTATCAAACGCCATGGCACGTAGCCTGAACGCAGATTTTGCAACGTCCAGCCTAGCTGTACAATAGAACGTAATTGGGACTGACCGTGTTGTAACATTAGTAAGTCCTGATCTATTATATCGATAGCAGATGATACAATACTGTCCAGTGAATATATTCTGGAGGACAGAGTCATTAACCCATTGTCCACAACAGAAAGGGATTTTTCCAAATGAGTACAATCAATTTCTCGTATTTGTTCTGCTGTCTCAATTTGCATTACTTTCCAAGCTTCGTTGTACGCAGCGTATATACCGGCCGCTATGAAACGTTTTTGACGCTGTTTGCGTGGTCCCATTATGAAATCACGCAAGTCAGCACCGTCTTTAAGTAAAGTCAAGTGTCGCTTAATTTCAGCCAGTGTGGATGTTTGTAGCCATTCAAGGCATAGTTTCCCTACACTGTATGTTGTTACTATCCCTGGATGTTGTCTCTGGGAGTATCTAGGGTCTGGTCTGGTCATTTTTAACCCCTGTATTTTGTTCAAGAATCTATCTTGACAGTTATTTGTGTCTGTTGGCCAGATCAACCATTTTTTCCAATCAGGATGTGTTCTGTTTTGCTGTAAAATATGGGATACGTCTATCTCAACATCTGTATTACTATCAGGTATCGGCTATGGAATAGACGGTTTATTTAAGTCTTTAATCTTAGCTAGGCCAAGACAAGTAGTCTGTTGAATGGTGTCATTCAGAAATATTATTTGTTCGGGGATCATGCAGGCTCTAAATAATGCTTCTAAACCTTGGACCTGCCAATTTTTTGTACCCCAGATGGTTTTTGTTTCAATGTTGTCTTTCCAGAAATCAAAACCAAATGTAATCATTTTTTCATAAAATGTTTCAAAATAAATCAATTTAGTATTTGTCAACATTGTTTTCATCCCTGTCTTATTTAACAGTTTAAAATAAAACGTTTCTGCATCACTTGTGTTAAACCCTGAGAAGTATGAGAATTTCTCATAAAATGATTTCAAACTGCTTTTAGGTGGAGTTGCACGATGTTCCCATTGATTGTACTTAAAAACATCTCTAGGTTGAGCAGATTTATGCAAATAGTGATGTGCAAAGTGGTTGTAGCAGTACATTTGTTCATAGTTCGATGAACCCTGTAAACAAATCATGTTCTGTAAATTTTGCTGACAATACTAAATCTGACATCAGATTATTTATGCTTTCAAAGTCCCAATCATCAGAGAATGTACTTGGTTTTGCAAAGTCACTTAATGAAACCTTGAACTGATGTGGATATTTCAAGAGTTCAACTGGGCCATAGATTTCGTAATCCGTTTTGTCCCAAGCTACCCCACCGGGTATTGGAATGGCTGTGACATTCACTGATGATAGTTCTCTTTTCTCGATGTGAGATGACTTGTGTGGCTTTAGGACCAAGTTGATGTTCTGACTTGCTGTGTCCATTGTACTGTATTTTCCCTCAATGAATTTTCCCAAACAAAGTACCATGATTAGCCAAAGCAGGAGGAAAAGTACACCTAACACAATCCAAAATTCAATCCATGGGGAAATCAGATAGGTTTCTTTAAGTTGATGAAAGAGTTCAGTTAATTTGTCTTTGAAAGTTTTTGTTATTGGCATTTCTTCAGGTTCGCTTGGATCTTCAGTAAAGTTATCGAAATTGATGAAGTAGCCGGATGCAGTTCTGTCAATTGTTGGAATTGCTTCCGAATTTTCTTTTGCTTTTTAATTTTTTCTTTCCTTAGCATAGTCTGAGGCTACATCGTTGTAGAAAGGTGTTTCTTGACTAACTGTTTCTATTTGGGTTTCCAGAGGCACAAGTTCCATGGCTTTGTTACATAGTCCTTTTTTATTCACTTCAGGTTTATCAAATGTGATTAGTCTCTCAGTTTGAACCTCTTGGATTGTAGCACATTTTGGTATTCAGCTATTTCTTGGGAGTCCACTGGGTCTACTACTTATTATTGGCCACATGATTGTGGTTTTACCAGGTCGATGGATACAACTCGGTTCTCCTTTTTACCAGCAAGGGGCGGTAGTACTACTGATCTTGTTCCGCTGACAGCTAAGACAGGTACTGCTTTTCTGTAAGAAGGCCCAAATTCCTTCTTCACCGCGATCTTCTCTTTGACCAGATCCCCAATTTTTGGAATCCAGACAGGCCTTGCTGGGACAGGTGGTTTATCTTCAGTGGCTGTTGGCTGCTGTTTTAACTTTAGGTTGCTCAGGTCTTTTCTTGTTTCATTTAAGTCCTGTAAAACAGCCAAACGATCTTTGATGTCAAAGCATTTTCTTTCTACCACTGAAGTGTGACTATCTAAGTCCTGAATATGCATTCTAGTTCCGAACAATAGTTCGTACGGACTGAAACCTTTAAGAGAATTTCTTGGCAGATTGTTAAGACTACGTTGGACACTTGTTAAATGTTGGACCCACCCATCACCCGACCCGAATACCCTCACCAATATAGATTGCTTTATGTCCCGGTTTTTTCTTTCCACAATCCCATTTCCCTCAGGATGGAAGGGACAAGAGTACCGCAATGCAATGCCCATGCTGGTCATGGCCTCCTTATAAGCTCGAGAGCTAAAAGCAGGACCCTGGTCAGAATGTAGCATGCCAATTGCGTATGTGTCGATATAGACTCACAACAGTTCTGGCGTCAGCCGATGCGCTGGCGTCTAAATTTTTAAGTGTATCTAGTCTCAAAAGGAAATTAATGGGACGCTGGATTTTACTTATAGATAGCCTTATGCTAGCTACAAGAATGGCCATGGCAATACTCCGGTCGGTTCACTGCTGCGATCTCTGTTGCAGTTTGGACAGCTCTTTGCAAATTTGTAATGTTGCAGGCTCATCCCCGGCCACCAGTATTCTGATTGTAATTCTTTCTGAGATTCCTAGATCTGTTTGTGCCTCGGACCTTCACCCATGTGTGCGTCTGCTATTAATAAGACTCTCCTGTTCGTGTTTGGAATTACTCTATCCCCCACTCCGGGGATTCAAGCAAAAGGAACGGAGTTTGCATCAATTATGTATGTATAATTGAGTGGATAGTTCACGGGTAGTGCTGCACAGTCACCTTTTGAAGAGGTTTTTACCACCAGCATGGTTTCCCTGTCTATGTATTTTTCTGTACGCTTGTTTGTGGCTACGGAAGCCGGTTTAGTTGCTTCCGCTGTGGCTGTATTAGCCAATGAATTCCCTGCAACATGAACGCCATCACGTTGATGACTCAGTGTATGTATCACGTGAGTCTTTTGTAGTTATTTCTGTAAAAGAACTACCTGTTCCCAAAGCTTCTTATGCTTTATTGTGGCACCTGTGTCATCTTTGTAATCGTTTTGAACCCAGCTCTGCAAGTCATTATTGTAAGATTTGACGCAGAAATGTGAATCGCACACTATTAGTGTCGGGAATTCACGATCGGCATTTTCAAGCGCCATCTTTAAAAATCTGATTTCAGCTCGCTGAGCCGAACAGTTTCTCAGTGATTCAGTTTTTGTTATTTTTGGTCTGAATTTACCACAGCGCCAGCGATCTTTAACAATCGCGCATGCTGCATTGTAGGATTTATTATTTACATCGTAATGTTGTGCAAGTCTGTCCATATAGATTACACAAGCGTACTGTTGGAGAGGCAGAATTTCGATTGGCAGAGGATATTCTTCTTCATATTTTAGATCTTTCAGTTTTTTCATGTTCGGGTCAAAATAGTATGTCACGTCTTTTGCAGCAACAGAATTTTCCCACTGTATCCATTTTGGATCTAATGCCACCGTTTTTAGATTAACTGGGCTTAATAACGCCTCAAGGGCTGATTCTGCTGTAAAAACAGTTATTCTTTTGCCTTGGGCTTGGGCTCTTTCTTTTGCTACAATAGTTTGAACCGTATTTACAATATTCTCTGTAAGACCGAATGTTTTTTCAGCTTTTGTGTACAAATGTGATTTGTAAGCTATTGGTACCGTTTCTCCCTCATTAGAGGTCAGGTACGTGAATCCGCATTTTCCTGGGATGATTCTGATTACAAGGTTGCGTGTGTTGTCGCGAGTTTGTAATTTTGTTTTAGCTAACATGTCTGTTTGCAATGATCTCAAAATTTCTGTGTGTTTCTGAGTCCAATTGATTGGTTTAAAATCAGGTTTTATTAATTACTAGATGCCATGGGGAAAATCTTTGCCGCAGAAGTATTGGACCAACTTAAAAATTGGGCATTTTCTCAGGACCTAATCCCCTAATATCAGGCCGGCTTCAGGCCAAAGCACTCGGTTATTGATAACATTGCGATATTACAAACAATCCTCAACAAATACGTTGTAGGAAAATCCCAGCCGGTATACGCAGAATTCATTGATTTTTCAACTGCATTCGACCGAGTAGACAGACCATCTCTCTGGAAAAAACTGAGGAAGCTAAGAATCCCAGAACGATTATTACAAATCATAATCACACTACATTCGCGCACGTGGTGTCAAGTGCAAATGGGGTGTGAAAAGGGCCTGACCAACATAATTCCCACTGCAAACGGACTCAAGCAGGGGTGTCTCCTAGCCCCCTTGTTATTTTCACTTTATCTTAGTGATTTGCCTCAGCACCTGCAACAAGCGCCAAGTCTGCCTCCAAAGATCGCAGCCCAAAACGTTCACGCCCTCTTATATGCAGACAGCATCGTAGTGCTAGATCTCACGCCCTTTGGTCTGCAAAGACTTCTAGATACTCTGAACAAATATACTCAGGAAAACTTCTTAATCCCGAATCTCACTAAGACAAACATAGTTTCCTTCTCAGGTAGAAAAAGAAGCACCAAATTTTGTTGGAGACTCGGCGGTGGAAAAATAGAAGAGACTGAGGAATACACCTACTTGGGCAGGATTTTCACTAAGACCTTAAAATACAATTCACAGGTTTATAACCTGATCAGGAAATCCGAGGTGCACGCCGGAGCCCTTCAAAGACTATATGCGGCTTCAGGTAACCGACATTTTTCATCCCTTCTCAAAGTATATAGCACAAAGATACCTCCAGTTTTATCATTCGCTTTGGAATATATTCCAATAAAACAGTGGTCATTCCTGGACCAAAAAGAAGGGAAGATACTGAGGAAAATGCTGAAGGTATCACAATCCACTCCGGTGCAAGCTCTTCGCCTCGAATTCTCAATCACGAGTTCCTATTCAAGAGCCATCGCAAATGTCATCAGGTGGGCATATAACCTGCTGCACGCAAAGGATGGAACTCTCCGTTCTCTACTTAAAGCCGAGACCTTCGACTGTGAGGCTTCGAAACAAGTATTTTTCAGTAACATGTCCACTGCATTTAAACTGGCTGAGATCAATGCTAACTTGTTGCTTACGTGGCCCCCATCACAACTGAAACTCTTTTTAAAATGTTTTACTCCCAGACTCAGTTATGATCTTGATTTTTCACACTGCGTCAAACTGACTCTGTATAAAGCTTCGCGGAAACAATTGCACCTAAGCAAGTAAAACAATACATAGACTTTAATCTCTCGCATGGCGCTAAGAGATCAATCACCTTGTTACGGCTCGGCATTTTACCAGTGCTAACCATAACATCAAGATGGCACCCAAATGGGACTTCATTATGTAACCTCTGCTACGGAGGGGAGCAGGATGTAGAACATCTTTTATTCACATGCCCCAATCCAAAAGTAGTTGCAGCCAGGACAAAACATCTGTATCCTATATACATTAATTGCCGTATCACTACCATAAAGGACTTGATCACTGTATGTAAATTTCCCCCCCAATGAATTAGTTTGTTATAACTTTTATACATTTTTAAAACCTTTTTTAGCTTTGTATTAATATGAAATATTCTAAAAGTATTTGTAACTGAATTTTACCGTATAATATTTGTGGTCCTCAGTAGAGTACCAAAACAAATAAAATAAAACTTGAAACTTGATCACCCCTTGGTATTCAAGCTGATCTAAGATCTCCCTGACTTGTTTTTTTAGCTTCTTGCTTAATTGGGTACTGCCTTTGTGCAGTTGGTTGACATTTTAACTGGATTTTGTTAGGAGGAGAGTCCTCATCCCATCCTACATGATTTTTATATAATGCAGGAGCTTGAGCTGCTGCCCATTTTCTTGCATATATGTATTTTCTATGAATTGGAATATGATTTGATAAGGCAGGCATAATCATTTCTTCGCCACGAGGGCACTCCCTGACAAACTCTGGTGGCCAGTCTTTCTCAGCTAATAGGATGTCATAGCCTTTTGAAAGGTTATCCCAAAACAGACCCCTTACTTTCCTAGTCTTATCTCCCTCTATACGTAATGTTATCTCATATATTTTAAGAGGTTTGCTAACTCTGGTATCTGCAGTTTCCACCTGAATGTACTCATTCGTGTCCACTGTCTCCAGATGATTCATCAGGATCTTGCGAGCTATTGTCACTTCTGCTGCGCTGTCTAGCATTGTCTGGGCCCACTCTCCATTTTTCAGCTGTGTCCTCAGTATCCTCGGCATGTTTGATTATTTGAATACTGGCTACCTTCTTTCTTGGAAATTGTAATTTTTTACTTTGAGCAGGTTCCTTGTCTTTGGACTTGACGTGCTCTTCTCTTTGTTCTGACCGTCCTCTTCTTTCCGATTTCTGTGAGGAAAATCGAGAAAGATTGAGTGAGAAGGATTGAGAGGGACGTGTATCAACATCTTGATATCTGTCAGGTTTTCTTATTTTATCCCTATCTCTAAGGTTGTATCTTTTTTCAGAGGGCTCCCTTTGGGGAGATGTGTCTTCTCGGCCTGGATATCTCTCTCTACGCTGAGGAGACCTTCCTCTGGACTGGAATCTTTTTCCTTTGGGAGTGGATTGTTTATTTCCATCCCAGCTCTTTTTTGGAGTGTTTAGATTATTTTTAATAAATATCTTTTCAGGATTTTCAGTTAGTTGGGGTTTTACCGGTTTCCCACCCAAACTATCTCTTCCTAGTTCTTCATAGGATTTTTCTATGATTCTGGCAAGTTCAAATGGTTGTTCTGCTATATCTGTTTCCTTCAGTTTCTGGCGGATCGCCACAGATGCTGCTTCTCCTTTTATTTTGGCTAATAATATAGCTGAGACCTGCTTGAAGTCTTTCAGTAATTTCATACCCATTGTTAAAGCAGGTTCTGGACCGTATTCATTTTGAATCTGTCTTAGTACATCTGGTATTACCGCCATGGACGGAACACCATGTGTTTTCGTGTAAATAGAAGCAAAGACTGTGCCCCAAGTGTCACAATCCTCCACATGTGGTGTGACCCCCATCGGAAGGCAGATAGTCAGAATTCTGTGTTTCTCACTAGGGGTAGTATTCGGAAATACCGCCTCTATTTGAGTTATTTTTTGTGCTAGCCAGAATGGAATTTGTTCCCGTTTTGCGGGTGTTTTACCAAGACATGATTGTATGTTCTGTGGTGTAATTTTGTTTGTGTTTCCCTGAAGAGGGATCAGCTGTGGTATGTTAATAGCTGGTTGGACTGTTGAAGTCCGCATTACATATTGGACTAATTGTCTATGTATTTTAATTAGTACTTTTAGCCGGGCTGAAAGTTCCCGGTCTGACATTTTTTCGATGTCTGGATGTGGTGTGTAGCTGGCTAGAACCGGCCACGTTGCTCCTGGTCTACCTAGTGGACCAAGCCGGGTTATGTGATTATTATGTTTTAGGGCGCCTTTAAACCTTGGTAATTTAGTGGTATTTCAACGTCCTCGAAAGGAGTGTATTCATCCGGAGGTTCCTCTATTTTGTAATAGTGGAATTTGTGTGTTACAGCGTTTGCTGCTGGAAAGTTTATCCATGAATAGAATGCCTCTGTCTGCCGATATTCATGGGCCTCTACCACGAATATGACTGTACCACCTCGTGATGTCAGTCCGTTTTCTATAAGTTTAAGAGTTATAGTTTTTCGTATGTTGACCGGAATGAGTATAGCATTTCGGTCATTCTGTAGGAGACTCGTGTCCTCCTCTAGGAGTTGAGATGCTATTCTAGCTGCCTCCCTTTCTTCTTCACTTTCCACCATTTTTACTGGTCGAAAGTTTTTTGTTGCAGATCAAGTTCCAAGGAAACAAAGATTAGGTGCACAATATTTTGGAACACTTTATCCTTCAACGTTGACTAAACCAAAAACTATACATAGGAATCTCTTCCTACTAAGTTCCGGCAGATTTTAACCTTTTACCCACTCCAGACGTCTTTTGGAGTATTTACGGGAAAAAGGGTATGTGTGAAAAAGCACGACTGAGTTACTCTAACATCTTGCGTTAGTTTTATTGCCTTACCCCACGTTGGGGGCCATGTAGTGTAGTTCCTATATTCCCAATAGGCTCTGCGCATTGGAATAATATATTCAGCAGTGTAGAAGTAGGACTGAGGTCGACTAAGTCTCTACTGACTGTATTAGACTTAAGGTTTGCCAGCTAGCTCAGAGGTCACTAGAAACTTTCTCGAATAAATGAGGAGGAGTTTAACCTCCCTGGATAGACAAGAAGGGATTAGCTTCCGACAACCATATAACATGACAACTTTGCTCCCTCAGAATAAGAGTGTATCTCTAGAGTCGTGTGAAAACAATAGACAGCTATTTCACTCAGTCATTGTGCGTACTTAGTTTCACCAGAGTGCAGAGAAAAGAGAGACGGGCGTTTTCAATAAAAGGTGTCATTTATTGAGCAGTCTTCTTTCTCATGCAAGAGAAATGAATTGCCATTATTGCAATACTTAGTATAAAGTAAAGTGCGTACAGTAAAAAGAGTATTATGAAATAATACTGTAAAAGCATTGATATGGTTTCTTAGCCATAAGATACTTTAAAATGGATAAAATATATACATACATATATACATTGACTAACTACTCAACTGGTGCTTCTAAATACGCCTACCCCGGTGTACCTGACCTAAGCCTAATACGTGGGAAGGAGTAAGTAAGTAGCAGTTTAAGTTAAGTTGGTTTTGCCAAGAATCTGATTCAAGAATTCTCTTCAAGGGTTTAGTCAGCTCCGTACCTGGGTAATAGAATGCAGGAGGTCTGGTATCTCTCTTTCAGGACTCAATATCCCAGCAGCCCGCGAAGGCGGCTGAGAACACCGGAGCTGGATTTCTCGGCAGGAGAAAAGACAGCGTCTCTCTCAGTGCGTCAAAGAGGAGGGGCAGCGTCCGTGGGCTCTCGCATCAGCTGGGCTCTCGGGCAAGTAGATGGCTGCTCGGCTCCAAAACCACCACTGTGTGTTTGCTTAAGGCAACGTTGGTATACTTATACTTGAAAGGTGCTGAGTTTGACGTAAGGTTTGGACATAAGACGTCAATAAAGATGTCACTAAGAACTGACTGTTCCTTTAGTGTTCGCAGGAGTTTAATGACAAATCAAAACAAAAGCAAATGGGGATTTCCCAGGTTGCTGGAGGTTTGGTGTGTCGAAAGTACTTGTTGTGCTTTCTAGGAATCCAAGGAAGTAGCTTCTGCCGTGCTTTGGACTGCAAGGGCTATTTACTTGAATATGGATCTGATTCGTATGCCATTATAGGGATATTATTGATTATAGCCGTACAAGGCCATACAATAGCAATATTGATTCAGGTTCCTAGATAAAACACATCAGTGGGATGCAGAGGGTCATCATCTCTCGGCTCCACCCGCAGAGCCTGTTGGGCTGGCTTCAAGCTTCTTTCCTTTCTCGGGAGATGGAGCGAACCCTGCCCAACTTTATACCTTTTATGAAACCCACCACTCCATATTTGGGCAGCCCGACTCAATGGTGCGCCTTTGGGCCCCGCGAACTTGGCTGGGGGTTCTAGGCCTTCGATTCTGGTGGCTTCGGCCCTGGCACCGCAGACCCCCAGGGATCCAGGCCTGGATCCGGATCGGCACCAGTCAACCATACAACACCTCCCCTGGCACCCATTCAATTGACGACATCTCTGCCCCCTCCGAAGCAGGTTGTGTCCTCAGGCGGCATTGAACCCGGCCTCCCCCTCGACCTAGACACAGAGCTAGACTGGCGTCGACTGACGCCGGTACTGGCACAGACCTTTACTTTTGTTAGACTGTTCTATCCTGGAGTTCCTTATTGCTCTGAGTGGCAGCCAGAAGGACTGGGAGAGGTCTATTGACCCTCTGACAGACCAGCTTGAAGAGCCGGACTGCAGAGAGGAACTGGATGAGGCCAGTGGTCTGGATACGTCGCCAGATCTTGGTATGTTTTCTCCCCCTACCGTGGCTACGGTGGAGGGAGCCTCCTACACTGTGGTGTTGCGTAGGGCGGCTGAGGCCTTGAGCTACCTATGGTGGCAGTCAGGACCAACATCATGACTGAGGTGCTTCAAACAGCAGCAGCCTCTTCGGAGCCCCTGCTGCTAACCAATGCGGCTCTCACAGACATCCTTCTGGGCACTTGGTCCAAGCCCAGCACAGGGGCCCCTGTGGATAGAATGTTAGCCCAGCCCCGGGCGCCTCCTTTTCCTCTCCCAACACTCTACCCCTGAGAGCTTGGTGGTCCAAGCCTCAACGTTCAAAGGCCCATTCCCTACTGATCCCGTAGATAGGAAATCCAAGAAGCTGGATCATCCTTGGAAGAAGATGTTTTCTTCCACCAGCTTAGGACTGCGGTTAGTAAACACTTAATGTCTCTTGGGCCCACTCTGTGTGGGACACGGTTGCACAGGGGCTGCCACAGTGTCCGGAGGAGGCCCGGGCCGTACTTTGCCATGCAGTTGCAGAGGAGAGAGATGCAGCAAAGTTTGTTATTCGCTGTTGGCTGGACACCGCCGACTAGCAAGGCAGGACAATTTCAATGTCAGTAGCCCTGAGATGCTATGCCTGCCTGAGGTCCACTGGCTTCTCGAGCGATGTCCAATCGACCTTTAATGCCCTTTGAGGGCTGACGCTTGTTTGGCGACAAGGTGGACAGCGCTCTCGAGCGTCTCAAGGTATCTAGAGCTACAGCCAGATCTTTGGACCTCCCTTCCCCCTCTCGCCCCTCGCAGTCTGCTTTTTGCCCCTTTCATGGCTAAGGAAGGGGTGCCCCACCACATTCCGCCCAGAGCCACAAGCCAGCGCAAGCTGCCCAGCCTCTGTGCGGCTGGGGCCGTGGGACACAGTGCCTTGGGTATGGGGGCCAGCAGGCAGGCCAGTCCACCAGTCCCCCCTCTGCAGTAGCCTCCATACCTTCCTAGTCTGACCTTTCAGGGCCACCAGCTGCCAGTGGCCAGCAGGATCCACTACCACCTCCCCACTGCCAAAATATCACGTCAGACAGGTGGGTTTTGCAGATAGTCCAAAGGGGCTACTCCCGCCCCTTTGAGACTACCCCTCCATTCATGCCCCCAACATTCCAAGCATGTCGGGGAATCACTTGGCTCTTCCCCGCAAGGAAGTTACAGCCCTCTTGGCCAAGAGGGCTATTGAATGAGTTCCTTTGCCAGAAGTAGGTTGTGGTTACCACTCCCACTACCTCCTGGTACCCAAGAAGAACAAAGGCCTGCATCCTATCTTGGACCTAAGGGAAGTCAACCGCTTCCTCCAGAAGGAGAAGTTCAAAATGTTGACATTGGCTCAGGTTCTGTCTGCTCTCGACCTTGGAGACTGGATGGTAGCGTTGGATTTGCAGGATGCCAATTCCCACATCCCCGTCCTGCCGGCCCACTGGCATTACCTACGGTTCACAGTAGTCCACGAGCATTTTCAGTTTACTGTGCTCCCCTTTGGCCTTAACAGCACCCCTTGAGTGTTCACGAAAGTGATAGCGGTCGTTGCAACTCATCTGCGCCAATCAGGGGTTCCAGTCTTCCTCTAGCTCGACGACTGGCTGTTGAAGGTGAGCTCTCCCCAGGCTGTCGTCTCCCACCTTCAGACTATGGTGGACCTCCTGCATTCGCTGGGGTTCACTATCAATGTGCCAAAGTCACACCTGATTTCCCCTCAGAAGCTCCTTTTCATCGGAGTAGTTCTGGATACAGAGCAGTGTTGGGCTATCCTCCAGAGCAGCAAGTATGGGATTTTTGGGCTATGATTCCGATGTTTCAGCCTCTATCCCCGGTTTCGGTGAGAATGACCCTGAGGCTACTTTGTCTCATTGCCTCCTGCAACCTGCTGGTGGACCATGCCAGGTGGCATATGCGGGCTCTGCAGTGGCACCTGAAGGTCCAGTGGGCACAGCATCAGGGGAATCTTTCCGATTGTGTCCAGATCTCATAGGCCACTGCACACCAATTGCAGTGATGGCTAACAAACCAGGATTGGGCCAATATCAGATCCCTATCCCTTCCCCAACCAGAGTTCACAGTGGTGACAGATGCGTCACTCCTGGGATGGAGTGGCCACATGGGAGAGGCGGAGATCAGAGGCCTCTGGTCTCTGGCGGAGTCCGGGCTCCACATCAATCTTCTGGAGCTCTGGGTGATTTGTCTTGCACTGAAGGCATTCCTTCCCTCTGTAAAAAAGGCAAGAGTGGTGTAGGTGTTCACGGACAACACCACTGCCATGTGGTACTGCAACAAGCAGGGTGGGATGGGGTCGTGGACCCTATGTCAAGAGGCTCTTCGGACATGGCTTGAACATCAGGGCATGTCCCTGGTGATTCAATACCTGGCAGGTTCCCTGAACACAAGGGCAGGTGCATGATGCATGATGGATGGATCACAAATGGCGTCTTCACTCGGAGGTGGTGCAAGGTCTCTTTCAGCAGTGGGGAGAGCCTTGGTTTCAAGCGTTGGAATTTCCAAGGCGGCACTCGCTCGGCTACGTTTTTTGTTGCCAGTGCCATTGCGGTCTTCTATACACCTTTCCGCCTATACCACTTCTACTCAGAGTGCTGAAAAAGATCAAGCGCGACCATGCCAAAATCATTCTTGTGGCCCCAGATTGCACAAGAAGAGTCTGATATCCCGAGCTCTTGAACATGGCCATCGATCCTCCGATCACAGTGTCTCTTCGTAAGGATCTTCTGTCACAGCAACAGGGGACGGTCCACCACCCGAACCTGTCCAGCCTACACCTCCTTGCGTGGAGATTGAGCACTGGCAGCTGACAGCTTTCGACCTTCCTCCCTAAGTCTGTAATGTTATCTTGGCAGCCAGGCCTCCCTCCACTATAATGGTATACACCTTTTTATGGAACAAATTTGTGGCATGGTGCACAGCAAAGGCTGTGGATCCCCTTTCGGCCCCTCTTTCAGTTGTTCTCCTCTTCATTTTTTCTTTGGCCCAGCAGGGCTCTACTCTGGGCACTTTTAAAGGCTATCTTTCAGCCATTTCAGCCTTTCTTCGCCTTCCTGATCAGCTTTCTCATTTTACGTCCCTTATTATAATCAGCTTTCTTAAGGGCATTACTCACCTCTTTCCTCTTATTCCTTCTACAATGCCCCAGTGGGACTTTTACCTGGTCTTAACATGCCTTATGTGTGCTTCTTTTGAGCCGCTACATAATTGTCCTCTTGGGCTCTTGACCTTAAAGACTGCTCTTCTGGTTGTCATCACCTCTGCTTTCAGGGTGAATGAGCTTCAGGCTTTATCTTCAAAACTTCCTTTCCTTGCTGTCCATCCGGACATGGTTGTCCTTCAAACTAGGCCTTCTTTTCTTCCCAATGTGGTTACCTCTTTCCACATAGGACAGACCATCACTTTGCCCACCTTTTTCCTGCCCCTGCATCCTTCTAAGGAGGAGGAGAGATTCCACTGTCTGGACCCAAAACGTGCCTTATCATTCTATTTGAATTGCACAAAACAATTCCGGATTGACGATCAACTCTTTGTTGGCTATGTTAGTGCCGAGAATGGCCGGGTCGTGCAAAAACTGACCATCTCTAGATGGGTCGTCTTTTGCATTAAAATCTGTTCTTCCTTGGCAAAAAAAAAGCCTCGGCTAGGACTGTGTTCCCATTCCACCAGGGCGACTGCAGCCACTTCTGCTTTGGGACGTGGAGTCTACCTTAATGACATCTGCCAGGCAGCCACATGGACGTCTTTGCACACGTTCACTCAACATTATTGCCTGGATACTCAAATCTGGAGAGACGGCTTCTTTGGCATTTCTGTTTTCCAGGACTTTCTGGCGTGAACTTCATTCACAGACCCACCTCCCGGGTTGGTATTGCTGGAGTATCTATTCTAAGGTAAGGAATCTATAACTAATCTGTAACTAATAGCCTCTTTCAGATGAACACGTTTCTTATCTTTGGTAACAATATATCTGTAAAAGACGTATATTAGTTATAGATTCTTTGCTGCAGCACTTATCCTGTGAACTGACTTCTAGAGTTAGGAACTCCCTTTCAAGGCCCTAGTTTTGTGCACCAGTGGTCAGTGTCTTGCATGGCTCTGCGCTTCTGGTGTGGAATGTTGTGTAAAAGAACTGATGTCAGCACACCGGGGCGGCGTCTAAGTAGATACCACGCCGAAATCCTGGCGATCACGATGCCGCCAACGGACGCTGAGTCGACCAACACTACCTACCGATGCGCAGCGGTACTGCTACGACAAAAATTCTCCAGATCCAGTCTGACGCCTGGGGGTAATTCTAAGTTAAGGAATCTATAACTAATATATGTCTCTCACAGATATATTGTTACAGAAGTTAAGTAACTGGTTCTTTATGCACAAAAATGCCCCTTAGTGTGTTCTAGAAGTGTAGATGCTCCTCAATGATGTTCTCACAATCATCCTAATGCATCAGCACGGCTTCCATATCTGCGGTGAGGGACTGGTGCAAACTGGTTAAGGCCATTGGTGAACAATTTACTGCCTCCAAGTTAGCCTTCCTACAATTGTTGGTCAATTTAAGCTGGTTCTCATATTCCCCTGGGTTCGATGGAATAGCAGCTGTTTGCAATTTAGAAGTAGAGAGCACGAATGGACCATGATCACTTTCAACATGTTTGAGCACCTTCATATCAGACGTATGTCCCCATAATCTAATGTCAAACAGGATGTAGTCGATTTGGCTTATGTAAGATCCATGCCTGAATGTTGGAGCGAGATAGACATCAGAGGGCAAATGGCCATTGCACACACGGAGTCCATGTGCCAAAGTGGTATCTTCTACCTGTAGAGCAGCTCTATTTAGGGAATGCCTAGGTGGGGCAATTAGTTCAGGAATACTTCAAATTTGATCCACATCATATGGTATTTCATGGGCTACCAAATTTGGCTCATAAGTTAAATTCAAGTCTTCCGTCATAATGGTACAATGCAGTTTTTTATAGCCAATAAGGAAGTTGTTCTATACACGAGATATGTCTGATTCACAATTTTCCCCCACAGTTCTATTAAACAAATGTATTACCAGGATAGGTGTCCCTCTATCTAAAGAAAGAAGTACCCCTTGATTGTCTCTAGATCTTAAGCTGACATTAGATATAGTGCAGTGAAAAGCCACACTTATCCAAACAAGCAGACCGCCCAAGAGTTGGCCCCTTGCTGGTCCACTAGCTGGGATCCAAAAGCTCTTAAATCCATTTCTGTATATTGGATCTAATGCCCAAATTTCTCAAAATAGACAGATTTGGTACAGGTCTCAAAATGATCCCAAGATGGATTATTTAGTTTGGACTCAATCCTTGCAATATTCCAACATAAGATGTCTACCTTTGTTTGTATTGGTAATGCGGAAGGGGCTGCTGGTGGATCCGTGGGACAGTGGAATTTCTCCCTGGGCGGTACATCACAGGGGATAATGTTTGTCGAACCCTGGGATGGGAGTTGTTCTCTTTTAGGTAGCCTTCTGATATTTGATCATCCTTTTTAATTAGAACATGTGCCTCCTGCAAACCCCAATCCGGTTTTGCAACATTACGACATGGCACATGCAAAGTGAAATCCACCACCCCTTGAAGTCCACCATCTTGGTTTTGTTCCACATATGCTGGATTAGGCAAGAACTATCTTTCACCTATGTTATCAAATGACACAGTTTTGTCTTTTATTTTTGGCACACAATGAGAAAAATTACACAGACATAGCAGACCTGGCTCAAGAGCCTCAAATTCAAATACCACACCAGGAATGTATTTTATTTGGGTGTGTCACACCCCAAACAAACCTCTGAAGCTACCCGCTGTAAGAAGTAAAGAGGTTATAGAAAATTAGATATAGATGTACCTTGGGTCTGGATGATCCCATTAGTAATTCATCAATGTCTTCAATGATGTCATTTGAGATGTCATTAGTGATGTAGTCAATGTTCAATGATGTCATTGAACATGCCATGAGTGATGTGTTATGTGAGGTCAAATCAAAGGTTACCAAAGGGACCCCCCACAAAATAAATTACCAAAACAGGCTTAGGACCGGGGGAGAAAGCAACAAAAAACAATCAACAACAAGGTCTACCAGCCTGTCATTATCACAAAGGATTAAATCCTTCTAGAAAATATCCAGATCACACTATATACTTAGTTTAACATGTTTCTTATTATTTCTTTTTGTATGTTTTGCTTACTTTTGATAAGTTATTTTCAACCGCTTTATCAAAGTTTCAACAAATCTCTAATTTATGTGTATTTATATCTGCACATTGACATTATCCATTTGTCACAAATTTCAACTGTTGTTAAGTTTAATACATTTATACACATCATTTAATAAAAATGTTTTCACAAAAGACGTGAAATCCCAGTAGTCAACACGTTTCAGTGGTTCTATATCTACCACCTTCTTAAGGACCACATTAAACTAAACTTATGTACAACACATAAGCAGGATAGACTGGGAAATATTTGTCCTTTCAAGAAAGATTTCTTCCTATCAAGAAAGCAGAAAGGATAGAGGTAGTATCAACCACAGATAAAATTGAAATTGCCTATAGCATGAACCTTCTCATTTTCAATAGAATGGAAATTTCACTGGTAATTTCACTTTTTCATTTGCACCAAATGGCAAAAATCAGCCAGATCGAAAGGACAAGTATCTTACCACTGTTAAAAGTCCAGCTTATCGACGTTTTCTTAAGAAATTTTTATAGCGACCCAAAAAGCGAGGTCCTCAAATCACACCTATGTTCCCGTAGTTTATAAGCATCTCTTTAGATTGTAACTGCTGCCACCACCATTTTGCATGGCATGCATCAACCAACTTTGTGATAATTACTGGCTGGTAGAACCTTGTTGTTGATTTTTGGGGTATTTGTTGTTTTATAATGCTAGTTTTTATGTTATTGCAAGGCCTGACTCTAATGTCACTTTAATCTTTGGTCGTTTTTAGTGAAGTCAAAGTCTTACAGGTAGATTCATCATCGGCATGTTTTGCGAGTCTGTAATAGCCATTATTAAGGAATCGCTATTACAGACTCGCAAAACGGGATTCATGTAGGAATCGCAATATTTATTGCGATTCCTACAGCTTCCTTATTTGCGATTAGCTAATTGCTAATCGCAAATAAGGAATAACTCCCCATTCATTCCTATGGGCCTAATGGCCCATAGGAATGAATGGGAAGACATATCAATGTGCGAATCGCTATTAGCGATTCGCATTGTGATTTTGCGATTTCATGGGTGCAGGGGTGTCCAAAGGACACCCTATTGCACCCCTGAAATGATATGGGATGCTGGTGTTACACACACACATGTCCCAAGGACAACTTAGAAAAATGCACTTAGATGCATCTTTCTAAGTTTTCGCTATTTACCACGAGGTTTGACTTCGCGGTAAATAGCGGCCCCGGATTGCGAAATCGCAATTTTAAAATGGTTTAATCATTGCATATAAGGAATCGCAAATTGCGAATCCTTATATGCTATCGCAATTTGAGAATTCACAATTATTTGCGAATTCTTATATTGCGAGAGCATGAACCATTGATGAATCCCAAATCTAATTTTTGCGGCCGCAAACGGCCGATTTTTGCGATTCTCACTGTTTGCACTCGCAAAAATGCTTCATGAATCTACCTGTTAGTACCTTAACTAACTATAATATTACTTTAACCTTTCTTAACAGGTCTCCCCCTTGAAAACACAACTTTGACATGATAGAAATCTTAGTAAAAAAAAAATCCAAGCCAAATGCATTGCAATGTTTAGTGTTAAACATTTAAGTAGAGCATTTCTATTCAGAACAACATTAAGGATGGGTCAGAATCTTTCTCCTATATTTCTCAGGCTATGTAATACAGCCATAAGACCAATCACAAATGATCTCTGCATTCCAGAGCTAAACAGCAAAAGCTCTAGCTCCGGAAATACTTAAAAACTTCAATTTGTTTTCCTGTTGGTCATGCTCAGTGTCCCTACTGCCAGTTCTACAACAGCTGCACCAGATGGGAAGTTCCAACCATGACCAGTTTCTGGAGGGAGGCAGAGTTAGACAGTTTGACAAATGTGTCCTTGCCAATAGCAGCAGAGAGCCACTGGTCAAGACAATCTGCACTATTGTAGAAAAGTAGGATCTGCTTTCATGGTTACCCCGACTTTTTCCTTGATGTAATACTGTTTCTGTCTAGTCTGACTTGGACCCTGCTAATCAGGACCCCAGTCTCTGTGCTTTCTCCCCTTAATTATTTTGGTAAGTACTTAGGTACATCCCAGATTAGACACTGGTGTGCACTTATCAGTCCCTAGTATATGGAACTAAGGTACATAGGGCATTGGTACACAAGGGGTCCCCCATGGGCTGGAGCATGCATTATGCCACCCATGGGGCACTACAGGCTTGCCATTGCAGCCTATGTAAGCTGGTCCTTGCACCACTTACAAAAGATATAGGTTTCCATATATGTAGGGTCAGTACACTTAAAACCTACAAGTCACCCCTAAGGCAGGCCTTACAATCCTGAAGGGAAGGTGCTTGGTTCTAAGTGGGAGGGTGCTCCTGCATGAGCAGGACACCCCTACAGCCCATGGAGTCCATTCTCCCGGATTGTAAGTGAGGCAGCCTTATGACAGATAGAGGTGCTCCGCGTCATAACACGATCCATGGATTGGCATTGAAGTGGCTATCCTCATTTCCGAGTAACCGGTTCCAAGTGGTGCGGCTCAGCAGTTTCTCCTCCAGAAAAAGGGAACTGACTTGCCGGGTTCCCCATGGCTCTTCTTTGTCCCCCTCCTTTTCAATTTGTACCTCAGTCACCTTATCCGCTCTTTGGGAGAAAGAAAGATTGGAATATACAAGTATGCTGATGATCTTCAATTGGTGTTTGACATCAACTCATCAGCATCTTCAGTTCATAACTTTCAAGCCATCATGATCTTCATAAGTGACTGGATGAACTACAACCAACTTGAGTTGAACCCAGACAAAACTTAGCTGATTCTTACAGGTGGACTTTCCAGCCCGTGGCACTCCAACTTTAGGCCATCCTCTCTGGCTAACTCTCCTGTGCCAGCCAGCTCTGCCAAAAGTTTGGGTATAGTGATTTCTAACGACTTGTTACTTAACTCCCAGATCGACTCAGTGGTTTCTGCTAGCTTTTCAATTGAGGAGAATAAGAAAGATCAGCAGATTCCTGTCCAGGGAAGCTCTGACCCTGGTTATATTAGCTTTGGTCCTCTCCCGCTGGGACAATGCCAATTCATTGTATGTCGGCATCCCAGCGTCCCAACTGAGACGCCTCCAATTGGTTCAGAACCAAGCTGCCAGACTTATCTTTCATCTACCCAAGTGGCAGCATACCAGACCTCTCATGAAGAAGCTACACTGTCTTCCTGTGGCCAGGAGGAGTGCTTTCAAGCTGGGATGCACCATTTTCAAAGGTCTTCACAGCAATAGTGCAACCTTCATTTCTTCTAGGATCCAACGCTACATCCCTTCTCGAGACTTGCGATCCTCCCACCTGAATCTGTTACCGACACCCTCTTTCAAACGCAAGCAGCATAGAGGTTCGAGATTTGCTTCCCTGGCCCCATAATTTGGGAACTCCTTTCCAGTGGAGCTGAGGTTGGTGTCCTCCTATGTCCAGTTCAGGAAACTGCTTAAGACACAGCTGTTTACTTAAGCATATAGTGACCTAATTTAGACCCCGCGATTCCTCTCTTTCCACTGTCCTTAGCGCCATGACACCGTCAGGTGAACATGCGCTCTATAAGTGACTATAACATAACATAACCATCTCAGAACTGGCTGTCAAAAAATACTATAACATTTGTATCAAACATGTTGGAATCATAACCCCACAGTGTAAACGGTGTGGGAGGTATGATTCCATGTACTGTTAAGCTCCTCTGGGAGGCCCTTGATGCTTTAGGTACCAGCCCCCCAGACCCAGAGAGCAAGCTAGGGCTGCTGCCAGCCAGAGACATGTTTCTGCCCTCCTGCTGCAGAGCCAAGCTCGGGCAGAGGAAGGCAGAACAATAGGTATCCTGTCACAGAGAGGTGTGACCACCTCCCAGACAGGGTTTAGTGTGGTGGGGTGGGGGGTGCTTGACAGTGCCACATAGTGTGCGTGCAGGGTACACTTGGTACCCTCCATGCATAGTCTAGTTCAAACCAGGTCAGGGAGAAATTGGCTCCTGCTCTGGCGCAACCTGGACAAAGGACAGGGGAGTATCCTCCCCTTGACTTGCACCTCCTTAGGGAGGGACCACTGTATTGTCCCAACACTTTTCTTAGGGTATTTAAGGGCTTACCTGTGGGTGGGTCCCTAGATTCATCACAGGACAAGATACATTTCCGACACCACTTCTTCGACCGTCTGGGCACTCTGGACTTCGCTGGACTTCACTCTGGGCTGCAACCGGGAAGACTCCTGCTGCTCCTGATTTTGTCACCATGTTCTTCTGCTGCAACGTCCATGCCTATGCACCATAAAGGAACCTTCCAAGACCTGTGGGCATCCAAGACACCTGAAGGAATCTCCCTTGAAGTGGAGGAGTCACTTTCCTGCATCTGCAGGCACCACAACTAATCTGACTGGCCTGCTGGTCCTGATATCCCATGAGCTACAAAAAGCTCAGCAATACAGGAGGTAGTAATTTACATCCCTTGAGGCCTGCCCTATCTTCTCATCAAGTTTGAGGCCAGTATCCCTTGTCAGAGCTACAGGAACTGAACCCATGTGCACTGCATTGATTTGCAGTTGCAAAGGCTTGTTGGATTTCTTCCACCAAGATCTTCGGGCTCCAAGTAGGCCCTACCTCAAGCATCTCCACTGACCAAGGTCTTCATCCTCACAACATCTCTTGCATCGTGGGCTTGCATCTTTGGTGAGCTGCTCGAGGTCCTCTTGCAACTCCAGTGCCTCCGGCCTGTAGGTCCTCCTGGGGATCATCTTCATATTCCTTGGGCTCCCCTAATTGCTTGGGGCCTTCCCTGACTCCTCTGTGTGTGGTGAGTCTCCTGGACCTTGCTGGCCCCAACATTGCATCTTTCTCCACGTCCACATTGGTTGCTGTTGCCAAGGCTTGTTGGTGCTTCTGCCAGACACTGACCCCTCAACTCTCGACATCCATCATGGGACAGCTTGTGTATGACTCCTGGTCTTCCACAGCATCACTTGGTCCACACAGCTGCAGTTCTAAGGTCACTGTCAGCTCCCCTGCAGCACCCAACTTCAGTGGCATTCGTTTTCCGTGCCTCCTGGTCACTCACAAGTGGCATAGACTCCGTCCCCTCTGCTTGCAGGTTCTTCCCATCTCGAATACACCTTTGAGTTCCACCAAACACTTTCACCTTCTCCAGTAGAAACATCTTTCTGAAGTCCTCCATTGGAATCGACGGCTATTTCCGTTGCCACTTCACACCGATGCACCGGTTCTCCTGGGGCCGGTATCCGAGTTCCTAAGGTATCCATGGTGGGGTGGTGCTCCAACAATCTGTCTTCCATGGGGTTTCTTCAGGGTCCTCTGGGAAGGGTTCTTCTTCTTTAAAATTGCAACTGTGACTTACCCATTGACTTGCATTGATCCCTCATTCGTGTTCCCACTCTGTACAAGGTCTCCGTGGGGCTCCTGGTTACTTACCTAACTAAGGCGGGTCCTTGGGTCCCTGACACTTCTACGTCCTCTGGGTATAGTCTTGACTCGACTCGCGGTTTGCAGAACACTATTTTAGTATATGGTTTGGTCTCCCCCTGGGGACCACTGTGTATTACGTGTTACTTACCTGTTTCTATTGAGAAGTATTGTGTGTATTGTGTGTATTGTGGGTATTTTTCAGTTAATCTATACTTATAAAATTATGTTCTGGTAAAACAAGCTGCTTTACATTCCTTCTTGACTAAGCCTGAAGGCTGCTCTCCACAGCTACTACTTAGAGAGCTTTCTAAGGTTGTCTACGGCCACTAAAATCACCATAAGGGTTGCCTGGATTGGTGCAGGGTGTCCACTTACATAAGTGTGTATCAAATACCAAGCCAGCTTCTCACAGCTATACAACTGTTATTTAATCGCTTTTGTAAATGACTCAGAGACCCGACTGATATGGTTTATCCATCATCAAGAGGCATGGGATCCATATCCATGTAGCCAGACAATTCCCCAGTGTTAAAAAAATTACAGCTCCACTGATCCTAGTTGCCAAATCAGCACCAGCCTCCCTTAGCCTAGAGGCAACTTGGTGGCCCACCATTTCAGTGAGCAGGGCCAGCAACACCAGTTCGTTCACAATGCCACCACCCTCTAGAGCATTGAAAGCTAGGAAAAATCTATTATAATCTATCCTGCCCAACAGCTTGTTGTGGTCCATTTTAGTGTAAAATGACGGATATCAATATTTTTTTTAAGTTGGCTAAATCTACAGCCCCAGTGGCTTAATGGATTTACACCAAACTTGGAGCCGGTTTAAATGTTGGCTGAGAGGTTACTCGGTCGTTTCAGCAACGGCGTTCCCTCCCTACCAATATTGTAGTCCATCTGCCAATTTAGATTGGGGAGGACCAGAGGTTTGACACTAAGTTACTCTGTCTCTGCTGTGGTCAAACACCTCAGACAACCTGACGGAGAAAATTCCATCTTAGGTTTGGCTGTATGTTCGCCCACCAAATTTAGATGGGCTGACACCAAGATGATTTTCAATGCCCATTACCACCAGTAAAACCTGACAGCAAGGGCATTGAAAAGTCGCCAATGTCCCCCAACCCGGGAGTATAAACTCTAATGGCAAGGGGGGATATTGTTTTTTCATTTTGAAAAAGAAAATCCCACTTTTGGGATTTTCATTATTTAAAAAACTTACTTTTGCCGTACGCCTCCGTCCTGTTGACAAAGTCCTCTGTCAAATTTACAATGCATTGGCAGGAATCACCATGACGGTGGTTCCTGTCAATGCTAGAAATGTCCGCTTAAGCTGCAGACATTTGGTGGGCGGCACCTCTGCGCCTTGCCCCACCAATATATAAATCGGGCACTTAGTATGAAAGTACAACTGTTATCAGAAAGTTGGATTTTTGAGGTTTGGTGTGAAAACATGAAGGAGTTTCTGACATATAAATATTTAAAAAAGTTACTGAGCAGGTTTTAGAGGGTTAATACTTTTATATATCTCTGCTGTTTTAACCCATGAGCCAAGACGTTCAAATCATGTCAATCAAATTTAGAATTGTTTTGCAAAATATGATTTGCTGGATTAAAGCGGAACATTTTCTTCACCTTCTTGAAACTCACGAGTCGCCTATGATTCATAAGTTTGGCTCTGTGAAAAAAATGTCCAATGGTGACTGACCATGGGCCAGTGGTCAGGGGTACCTAGGCCCCAGATGTGTGTAAGATACAAATCATCCAGAGAAATAAGCGTATAAAACAGAGCATTACCCGCAAGTTGGAGCTGACCCAAAAGCTAGCGAATTACATTTTTTTTGTACCTGACTCACACCACTCCTGAATTGAGTTTCAGGTAGTGTAAAAAACCACACATAAGCAAAGCCAAACACTATAATGAGTGTCTGGCCTTGCTTGGATGGCACAATTTAGAGTGCAGGGCCTGGTTGTAGGAAAATACCATGTCCAACACCCTCTGCAAGTTGCCATTGAGCTGCACCCACCATAACTCTGCATGACCTTTAGCTGTGCACAATGGGGTATGGTGCAAGCAGCAGCTTGGGCATAGGACCTGGTGCAGGAAAGGTGCTGTGTGGTTTGGCGTCTGTGGTGAGTTGGGTGACCACTATGGGTTGTGTGGTCTGGCCCTCTATGAAAGGCTGTGTGCTGCCAGAGAGCAGAGTGTAGCCACAGGCCAGACCAGCTCCCAATCTATCTCTGCTGCACACTATAAAAAACTAAAACTTTAATAAATATATTATTTTGCTATATATTAGGTGTGTGTTGTGTTTTTAGGGGAAAGGGTGGGAAGATATTTAACCCCTTGCATGCTCATGACGGCCCCCGGCCGTCAGGCGTCACGTGGGCATGTGCTGACGACGGCCGGGGGCTGTCCGAATCCCGCCCACTATGTAAATCATCCGCACAGCGTGAAAATTCGCGGTGCATGCAAGGGGTTAAGCAATAATTAATTAACAAATAATTGTTTGTTTATTATTCATTTTTTATTAATTACTCAATATGTTAATTATGTTATAATTTTGTATTTTAATTATATTTTACATTTGGGCTGCTAGGTATGTGGGAGTATAGTGTGGGAATTTAATTAAATAATGAAATATAGGCATTTTTTATTTGATATTCATTATTTAAAAAATGGATAATTATGTAGATTGTTTAATTGTTTTTAATGGCCTTTGTTGTGGGCTTTTATGATCAAACTTAACCTTGGAAATACTTTCATTTGCCAAACATTTGCTCTATATGCCCAACCCTCAGCCCGTAACAGAATATATGGGATCCTATCCAATAAAATTAACTTGGCTCAAAGAACTATAGACATTGTTGCATGGTTCCCCCCTTCTCTGCATTTTAGCCATCTAACCCCTCCTTGTTTCCATCAGAACAAACACTCTTATTAAAGGCATCTCTTTTGGGAACACTCCCTATAAAGTTGTCGCCTATGCTGAAAACGTACTCATATTTTCATAAGGGGCCGATTCTGTCATCTTGGAAATTTTATCTGAAATCAACTCCTACGCTGAGGTCTCAGGCTACTCCCTAAATTTTGAGAAGACCAAAGTTTTCCCCTTGAAAAACCTTATGTTCCTGTCCATTGAGAACAACACCAAACTACATTGGCAATACTCTCAGATCAAATACCTAGACCTATACTTTAAAAGCAACCTTGAGGACACAAGGAAAACAAATGAAGATTACCCCCTAAAGAAAATCAAAGAAACTTTGACAGCCTGGTTCCCGAATGTATTACTTTTTTTTTTTTTTTAATTTGTTTATTCATTTTCATGAAAAGGTACAAATGAAAGTCAAACTGTAACCAATAACTGAGACCATTACATTTCCACATTCATTATCCATGTGTAGACATTTCATTCCTAGTTTACTTAGACATTATCTTAGGGGTAGTTCATGCTTATCTACTGTCATGTCTGCATTTATATACATTTCTTTACTTACAATATCTCATCCATATCAATGGCACGCACATATTCCGTTAAGAATCACCAGTAGTCTTTCGGCCTAGACCGTGCCGGTAGTTCCTCCTCATAGGTCAATAATCGATCTCTGCAAGATGTCATATCTCGGATCCATTGGGTCACCGTTGGAGCTTTTGTGCTACCCCAACATTGTGCAATTTGACGTTTTGCTAATAATAATGATATGGCACAGAATTTACGTTTTTCTGCTTTCACAGTCATTAGTAGTCCTAACAAACAAATCTTCACCGTGCATGCTATTTCTGTCCCTACCATGGTTGTGAGTTTGGAGGTCACTTCCTCCCAGAATGTCTGCACCTTTACACAGTTCCAAGCCAGGTGAAAAAAATCAGCCCTATCCGCCCGCATCTTTTGTATGTTGCCTCCTCTTGTAGGCCATATCTTTGTAGTTTAACTTGCGTGTAATACGTTTGATGAATATATTTGAAGTGTATTATGCGTAAGTTTCCATTGGGCGTGAGTAGTGTTACTAATGCACATGTCGCTTGCCATTCCCTCTCAGTTAGTGGGTCCTCAAGTCGTGCATCCCATCTCGACTTGGCTTTATCAGTAGTGTACGGGATTTCCGCCTGTGCCACCAAGTAGAGTCTTGATACCAGGTGCGATGTGTTTGAAGTCGTTAATATTAGCTGGAGTGCGTTTAAGCTGTCTGTTTCGGCTGGGTAATTTGGATATAACTTTTGTATTGCTCTCTGCAGCCTGTAATATGTGAATCAGAACATTAAGGTCTGGTTTTGAATGTATGTCAAGTCCCGTGTCTGCCTGAATTGTTCCTCATGAAATAGGTCTCCCATCCTGTTGAATCCTACCTGCCGTAGCAAATCCATACCTACAGTCTCCCTAGTCACAAATTGCTCTGGGTGAAAGTGTAGAGGTAATGCTGGTGCATATAACGGTACCTTGTGTGCTAATTGTCCTAGTTTTTGCCACGCCTTCGTCGTGGTATCAATAGTGTTTATGTCTTCTGCGTGCAAGGGTGGACGCTTATGTGTTAGTATGGCTGTCAGTGGCACTGGCGCCGCATCCCCTTCTTCCACCGCAGTGTGCGTAAGATACGGTATTTTATGGTACCAGTAAGCAGCATATGGTGCTTGAGTGCATAAATAATACAATAGGAAGTCTGGCACACAGAATCCTCCTCTCTCGTATGGTAGCATCAAAGTTATCAGCTCTATGCATGCCTGATTACCTGCCCAGATCAGTTTTAGAATCAAGGATTTTATGTTTTTAAAAACTGCACCGGGGAGGGATAGCCTTGCCAAACATACAAATCTACTACTGGGCGACCCAACTTAAAATCAATAACCAATGGTTGCATGTCCCCCAGGACAATACAGCCTACCAAGCAGATAGAATACAGTTGGGTACAAACAGCTTATTGGTGACACTCTATCACAGGGGATTAGCAGCGAAGCTGATTGGACCCACAGCTCACACAGTGGTGCTGTGGTACAAGGCACTGAACAAACTTCAATGGGGGGGCGTCATCACAAAACTCACCCCACTATGGGACACTAAGGCACTAGGTCACTTGCGGCAAAGCAAGGGATTCACGCAGTGGGATAACATTGGCATTTCGACGGTGGAGGACCTGTGGACCAACGGAGGGGTGGTTCCTTTCACACAGCTTCAGCAGCAATACGATTTGGGTCCTAATGAAACCTACAGATATGTGCAAATTCGGGATGCACTCCTGGCCGCACTGCCAGAGGGCACGGCTGTCCCGGAATTATCTCCGATGGAAGACCGCCTAAACACAGACTTCATGCAACACAGCGCCACCTCTCTTACATATCGCAAGCTAATGAACAACTTACCAGACCCACTAGACAAATTGCGAGAGAAATGGGTGGGTGAATTGGAAGACATGGACGAGACAGACTGGAATGCAGCGTTAGCGTCTCCAAAAGATGCGGGTATTTCGGCTAGTTTCCGACTGGTACAGCTTAAGATACTGCACCGGATATATTACACTAGGGCCGCACTCCATAGGCTCAACAGGGCGGACCACCCGTACTATCTCTGAGGTTGTGGGGAAGAGGGCACCTTCTTGCACACGATCTGGGATTGCCCGATTATAATGGAATACTGGAGACAGGTAATGCGTACGATCTCCCAGGCGCTGGAGGTATCCATTCCACCGGACCCCCGCAAATGCTTGCTTAATGTGTGGGACCCAAGCGATCTCACATGTCAGGGTCAACTGTGGGCCACAGTGGGCATCATGGTTGCAAAGCGAGATATAGCACAGAAGTGGGGGGTGGCAAATTCTCCTACCTTGACACAATGGTGTAAAAACATGGATGTGATGATGGTAACTGAAAGAGCGGTGTATAAATCACGAGCAAACCCGCGCAAGTGGAATAAAATATGGCTGCCTTGGAATGGATACCGGGGGGGATCTACGTGACCCGTTGATGGAAGAAGACTTAGACAGTTCAGATGACGAGGGGGAGGGGGTTCGCAATGATTCCGTAGATTGACAGGAGTAGCGATAACATTGATATCAACAGAAAAGGTTCGCTGTGCGGATGGGGCGCACAAAAGTGGATGAAGCGCAACACACTAGGAATGTTGACACTATACAATGGTGCCAGTGCTGAAATGTCGTCGCCCGGACGCAGTTCTTGTTTCAATAATGCCTGTCCGCTTGAGTCTTGATGTTTTTGGTTATGGTTTATAAAAAAAAAAAAGGAAAGACTTCCTGTGATTTTGAATAGGCGATGATTGTCCTATGACTGATTATCCTTAATGCAACTACGCCGAACCAGAGGTTGTCAGCTGATGGGCTGTTTATAACAACTATAATTTGACTCTAATCCTCAATCGCAGCCGGCCTCAGGGTTGTAGGCGCATTGCTGTATACTACTCTTGTGTGACAATAAAGGTCTTATGGAAAAAAAAAAATGAAAAAAAAATTGCACCGGGAGGAGGAATGGGGATGTTATTGAAGAGATAGAGGAATTTAGGTCAGATATTCATTTTTACGATGGCAATGCAATCTGCGAGTGAGAGCGGTAATTGTATCCAATGTTTAATTTTGTCCTCTAAAACAGAGATAACTCTACCATAATTAGTATGTATGACCACTTCAAGATTTCTATGGTACCATCCCCCCAAATATCTAATAGGATCGGTCTGCCAGTCTAAAGGGAATTCAGTTTCATGTGATATAGTCGTGTTTGTTAGAGGGATAATTGATGACTTGGACCAGTTTATGGTGAGACCAGAATGTCTACCAAATTTTACATATTCCCTCAACAGGGGTGCCAGGTTTTGCTCGGGGTCACGGGCATATAAGAGCATGTCATCTGCATATAATGATATGTGCAGAGGTCTGGAAGGGAATTGCAACGCCGAGAGCTTGTGTTTCTGTCGAACCAGCCAGGCCAGCGGTTCTAAGGCTAACGCAAATAGTAAAGGCGATAGAGGGCATCCTTGCCGTGTCCCCCTCTCAATGACAAACGTGCCCGATATATACCCATTTATCCTGACCCTTGCCATTGGTTTTGTGTACAATAAGGACACCCATTGTATGAATCTCTAGGGGAATCCCATTCTCTGCAGTATTGTTAGTATGTATCGCCATTCTATTGAATCAAACGCCTTGACGGCATCTAACATAACCGTCACCGCCTAAGTAGAGGGTATTAAATAGTGAGAGAGGGCGAATAGGGTTCTAGTGTTATGGGAAGTGGCTCTGGTGGGTATAAAACCTACTTGATCTGGAAGCACTAGATTCGTCATCAATGGTTGCAACCGGACTGCCAGGATCTTCGCTAATATCTTAGAGTCAACATTTATCAGCGATAAAGGCCTATACGATTTGCATATCTCCGGGTCCTTTGTTGGTTTCAGGAGGGCTAATATTACTGCTTCTCTAAGTGTTGGGGGCAGTTCTGATTGGTCAAATGCATTTCCATACATAGTCACCAGGTGGGGGGGCCTGTATATCGATGTATTTTTTTGTAAAATTTGCAGATAAACCCGTCTGGGCCAGGGGCTTTACCATTCAGTAATGATTGTATCACCTCTGTCACTTCTTCTATCATTATTGGCAGCGCCAGATATTCCCTTTGATTATCTGATAGCCACACAATGGCCACGTCTTCTAGATAGTTCAGGACTTCTGAGGGCGGTGCCGTGGGTTGTGACTTATACAGTGCGCCATAGTTATTTACAAAGCATTGTAATATGCCCTCCGTGTGTGTCATTAGCGTGCCGTCCTCCGCTTTTACTTGTAATATTGTCTGAGGCCCTGTTCCTTCACATATCTTAGCTGCCAGTGTTCGGCCTGGTCTGCCCCCTTCTCCAAAATTCCTAGCTATGTGTCGTTTATTAACATACTTTAGCTCATCCTCGAGATATGTTTGGTGTTCAGTGTGTGTTTGTCGTAAGTCCCCCAGTAGTGCCGGATAGTGTGTGCGTTCATAGTTTGACTCTAATTCTTTCATGCGCAGTTCACACCTTTTGATCTGTTGTCTTATGTCCCGTAGTATTCCCACCGAGGTACCTATACATACTCCTCGTATAGTTGCTTTGAACGCCTCCCATAGTATAACTGGGTCCTCCACTGTTGTCTCATTTAATTGAAAATAATCTTTTATCGCCTGGTGTATGGTGTCTGCGTAGACTGTGTCTGTGAGTGCTTGGGCATTGAACCTCCATTTGAAAGGTGGCAGGAGATAATGTGGCATCTGAAGCGTCAGTAGAATCGGATTATGATTGGAGAGGATTTTAGGTAGAGTACGTAATCCCCTTGTTCATAGTAAGATGTTATCTGCCCCTAGCTAGTAATCGATACAGGACCAGCTATTATGAACCACGTTCATATGTGTTGCCCCTGTCACATCTGGGAATCTCTGCCTCCATATATCTATTAGAGGTATGTCCGTCATTATATCTAAAACTTTCGCTCTAGCCATCTTGTGTGGTTCTGTTGAAATTATGGATCGATCGATTTGATCTACCAGGGCTATATTGAAGTCTCCTCCCCACAAGATTTGCGTATCTCGTATTGCATGCATGTGATTCCACAGTTCCTGAAAAAATTCAGGGGCGTCTACATTTGGCCCGCATATATTGACTAGTGTGATCTTTTGTCCCCTTAATATCCCTGAGATTATGACGTACCTCCCATTTGGATCCAATATCACCTCTCTCGTTTTGAAATTCAGTCCCTTCCGTATTAGCGTTATGACTCCTCTTGAATATGATGAGTAGTTAGATGTGTGGGTGGATTCTGCCAATCTTGTACCTATAGTTTTATGCGTGTTAAGTGCAATATGAGTCTCCTGTAGGAATGCTACATCTATCCCCCAACGATTCAAACATGCAAATATCTGTCTAATTTTCTTCGGGTTCGTAAAGCCCCGTACGTTGCATGTGATGAGTTTTAAACTTGCGTTACCAGTACTTTTTACCGTCTGAGCCATTCAATGTTGTGTATGATTGCCATAACAGTTCTAGCTAAAGTATGCCTACTCTCTTTACTTACATACCCCCTTGCTTGCTTAGTATCCTGTATTCACTCCTGCCATACAACATGAAGTTCAGCAATGCGTCTCAAATGCTTTGGTCTCTGAACTAGAACAGACCCCCCCCAACCCGTCGCACCCACTTCCGCAACCCAATCCTGCCGAAGCCGCATCCCTCGTTTAACAACCCTCAGTAACATAACTTGTGTGGGGATCACCCATTTGGAGGTCCACCGAGGGTACACTACACCATTCAACTTAATGGATGGGGGCAGATCTATACTAGAATACATACTCGTGTTCTTTTGGAATTTTCCAGTGCATTATCTGACGATAATAGTATCTGAGTTTGAGTATAATAGCATTATCTTATACTGTCTCTCCCTTATGGCTCCATGCAACTTCCATAAATAAACAACATCGCTGAATACAACATCCCAACCACCAGTTCCTTAAAACATATCAGTAATATGGCCAGGGTTGTCACGTAACATCCAGCATCATTATCAATTCAACTTCAGTGTTAAACCCTGCATTTGAGTCACATTTTAAACCCGGTTCTTCATCATAAGTCTTCATGTGTGTCCCCTTGGGTCCATTTCTGGTGCAGTTAGCAACCTCTCTGTGAGGTGTCTCCCAGTTACAGTACTCTATCACTTCATAGCTCAGTCCCCACTTAGTCAATGCAGTTTTGTACCTCTGAGTTCTCTACCCAGTGTCCTCAGGCATATTTGCAGATCCGATTTTTTATTCTGGTGTATTACTGAAGTCTATACACTGGCCAGACCCTCCCCAACGCCTTCCTCCATCGTTTTCTGCATAATAATACCCAGGGGGAGAATCGCCAACCCTCTCACCACAAATTTTACCTGTACATGTTTTGTTTCACACCGCCTCCATTTTAGCACCTCCCTTTCAGTCCGAGTCTTGTCGCTGTTCTTTTCTTTCCGCTGCTTTGTTCTGCTTTGACATTTTCTTGATAAAGTCATGAGCGGCCTTGGGATTGGAGAGTATTGTCGACCTCCCCTCCCATGTTACCCTCGGACGAGCAGGATAGAGCATGGCGTAACTTATCTGCATTTCACGTAACTTTGCTTTTGCCGCTGTGAATTTTCTTCGTGCTTGTTGAACAGCGATAGTGTGATCTGGGAAGAACTCCAACTTGCTGCCGCGCGAGCCGTAGAATATTATCCCGGTCTCTATAGTTCAATATCCTAGCCACAATCGGCCGTGGTGCGGCGCCCGGTGGTGGCTTCGGCGCAAGTGAGCGATGTGCCCTTTCGACGATAAAAATCTATGACAGTGCTTCTGCTCCAAATAAGTCTGTACATATATAGCTGTTTAACGTAAGCTTCCATGCGGCCTGTAGTTGTCTATTCCGGCAGCCCTGCTATTCTGATGTTTTTACGTCGAGAGCGAGCTTCCAACTCCTCTGCTTTGGCCTTAATTACGTTGAGGACTTTTTCCATGTCATTACATTTGCTAGTTGTGGCTTGCGCTTCGTCCTCAACCGCCAAAATGCGTGTTTCGGCCTTCTCCAGCCGTTCCCCTTGTTTGTCCATTTTTGCTGCCATGGTGTCCATTCGACATGTTAGGTGATCTAGCTTTCCGTTGATGTCTTGTAGATTTGACTGTATTGCTTTTAGTATGGATTTCATATTGTTTTCTGTTGAATCTTCTGACGATGGTGCACCTTCAGCCTTCTCTGTGGTACCTTTTGGCGTTTTTTTAGCTTCAAACATTATCTTGGGTTGATGCCTGTCCGGACGCACCATCTTCGAACTTCACGTGGTCTTATTTATCCGGGTTTATCGTGACGATGCTGCACTCTTTGTTTTTAAAGGGTAAGCCCACTCCTATTGACGCTGCCACACAGTATTCTGCGTACCGTTGGGAAGACGGATTATGGTGTTGTAATGGCTCGCTATGCGTCTCCGTCGTGGAACGTGGGTCTGAACGTAACTTGTTATGGTGTGAGTGTAATCTACCTTGCTCTTCCGATGGCGTCAAATGATCCCCACCTGCATCCGTTTCTTTCTGTGAGGTGATCAGCCGCTGCAAAAAAAATGGCGCCTACCTTTACCGATTCTCCTTCAGCGCTATTTGGCAGATGTTGTATATGGTCAGCTCTCCATGGCACCGAGTTTCCGTCATTTTTTCTCGTTCACCAGCCCAGTGCAGTGTGTACTCATCACCATTACTAGAGCCAACATGCTAGCATGCAATCCTTCCCTTCGATGATACCGCCGGCCACATCCCCATGTGTTTAAGTGCGTTAGACGACTGCAATATATTCTGTCTTCACTCTGCTAGTTACGTGTATGAACACCTCCGTTGTTGTATTTCGCCACCGCCATTTTGAGGTCTTATCCTTTCCCGTGTTCCAATGCCACAGTCTTGTTAATCACGCATGCCCATCTCTGCTCATTGGCGCGAATATGTAGGCGTTGTATAGACGCGACTCAGTTACTTATCATTCAATTTTTGGGGTCTTGGGAGGTGAGGGCTGTGATGTATCCTGCAAGTTCGATCGGTAGTTTGCTTATTACATGGGTGCCGCCATTTTGATTTTGCTGCTTTTACAGTCCGTTACCCAGCGCTTAAATTTGCTGTGCAGTTAAACCCTCCCGTCTTTCTTACAGACCCCAGGCAGTATTCCGATTTTTAAGTTTCCTTTGTAATGCCAGTCACGTGCATCAGTTAATGCGCTTCAGGACGGCAGTTATACACTTCGGGCATTTCAATCCTTATGGCCGCTATCTTACCCTCCGGTCGCATCTGCCCCAGTCTCCGAGTTCTCTGGGATCAACAGTCCGTCAGTGGTTTGCATCATACCGTTTTACTCCTGGCATTTTCCCATTTCATTTTTGGTTTGCAGTACCGTAAATTTCGATCATTTGGCGCCTTGTGTTGGTGTCCGCCCGGCGGAGCTGTTACATCATACAGCCATTCCGCTGTGCGCCCCCTAGCGCGTCTCCCGAATGTATTACTTGGTGGGGCAGAGTGGAATGAATTAAAATGATGACTGCCCCACAAATAAATGTCATCAAGTCCATGCTCCCCTTACAATTATCAAACACCTTCTATAAAAACATCAACGCCATTATTTCTGAATTTATCTGGAAGGGAAAAAAGGCAGACCGGCACTTAAGAAACTAAAACTAAATAAAAGCTCCGGAGGTCTCAACATTCCCAACTTTTTTAAATACCAACTTGCCTTTCTAATCAAACAAGCCACTTGGTGGTCACACCCTGTATGTAACACTAGACTCCCCGCTTTGGGTGCGGATTGAGGAATCACTGACTAAACTATATGCCTTAATCTCATTTCTAACTATGAAACCGGTACCGATACAACACTCTCACACTATTATCAAGGACACTATCTTAGCCCTCAAGTCATTAGCTAAAATGTTTCCTCATAAAATCCAAAACTTGACTATGTTTCCCTATGGAACAGCGCAAAAATCAAAATAGATGGCACCTCTCCATCTTGGACTTCCTGGTCATCTAATAATATTTAGTTCCGATTTTTGTGAAAACCTTTGAAGAATTACCGAATGTACATAACCTGGAAAACATCACATTTTATAACCTCCTCAAACTAAAGGTTGCGATGAAAAAGACCCTACCCCACACAACTCAGACTTAATCCCCCTATTTATTATATTATTCAAATAGTGCTGCATCCTAAATCTAAAAGTCACTGAACTTCACCAACGTAAAAAAAAATAATCCTATATTCAAGCTAAATGGACTGAGTCATCCTCTACCTCTTCAATTTAAACCTTAAATGATTTATCGTGGAAGTAGATCTCAACATACTCTCTCAAAAATAAAATCTTCCCCCTGCTCTCACAATATAAATAATGAATTTTACATGAAGCCTATTGGACTAGATATTTGCTGGAACTACCAAAATTCCCCAGGTACTCTTACCCATATGCTATTTAACTGTAATAAGCTCCAACATTTCTAGAACGAGATTCAGAAAACCGTAAATGCAATCTTCAATATTGACATCGCACTATATTTCCCCACAGTTACCTTAGGCCTCTGGGCCCACTCTACCACTTGGATATTAAATCAATCAGACATGTGTCTTGTGGACCTCCTTTTAACAACAGGAGTTAAAAACATTCTATGCGAATCGAAAATATTTTCAAAACCTCTCATATCACACATGGTGGGCATGGGTCTACTTCAAGAGAAGCACGGATAACACTCTAGCAAATTATGCCTATACTAGTCAGAGTTCTCAGAAACTATGGAATAGATTAGACCTATACATGCAAAAAATAAAACCTCGTTAAACCAAGTTATCCCCGACCGTCAACGTTGGGGCCAAACTAATCCCACCACACTTGTTTATAGGTGCTGAGCAGCAACATTTATGCTTTACCCTTTTTGCTTCCACATTGAGGAAAACCAAAGTGTGCACCTTTGAAATTTTCCTGTGCCCAAATGTTATGTAAACCTACATTAATAATTTGTTTTGTATGTCAAGATCTGTTACTGTCTGAAAAAGTGTTTTTAAATTCAAAATTTAGTTTTAAATTTCTAGAGAAAATGACCAAAGAAAAACTTTTAACTAATGTACACATCGGTCAGTGACGGATTAATTAATGGAACTCCACACATAGGGGCCGATTCCGATCTCGGTTGGAAGTTGGAAAGCACTCCGACCGGGCCGGATCCGGGGTGTTTTCCGACCGATCCGTACTCCTCCAGTCCGACCGAGCAAGTACGATGTGGTCGTTTGCTGTTGGACTCAGTTTGGTCGGACTCCCATAGAAGTCAATGGGAGCCGATCGTACGATGCATAAATGGAATCCCATTGACGGAATGGGTACGTTGCGGACAAGTGCGCCCCCTACAGTGGGTACACGTTGGTGCCATCCGCACCGTACCTGCCTGTGTTGGAGAGACCCATGGGTCTCCCCCTCTGTCCGAGTCGTAAGGCTGCGGGTAACAGTGGGTCCGATGCGGACCCCCAAAGCCCATCTCCGGGAGCTATTGCGAGCCGGAAGCTCTGACTCGATCCGGCTGTCCGAATCAAGCATCGTAATGGCTCGGTCGGAATTCGCCTCCATTGCGCGCCACTGTTAGCTTACAGCCGAGACGAATGGAGCGGGTCGGACCCAGAAACGATTCGGACAGAGATTTTGAGCTTGTTCACATCGTACTTCGACATCCGGACCCGTGTACGAACCGGACAGAAATTCAGCCTCCGAATCCAATCCGCTAATGCCAAACTCGATTCGGTGCCCTTCCGACCGAGATCGGAATCGGCCCCAAAGTGGTATAATTTCTAAGCAGTTCATTAATTTATGAGAGTTCCAGCTCAAGTAGGTTGCCTACTTGGGCTGTTGTTCCATTTATTACCATGTTTTACTGACTATCAGTAATTTATTTTATGATTCACTTTGGAATTTTATCATATTGTGCCAGATAGAAGGACTACTATAAGTCAGTTTATGACGATAACATGTGGTTTGATAATATTCATGTATTATTATTAGAATAAGGAAGCTAAAGTAAAGCAATAGTTTTGTTTTTCCTGAAGAATGGGTATTTTGGTACTTTGTTATGTCTTTCATTTGTGCAAAGTTCTTTTTTCGGATTTGATGATTTCGAAAGATGATTTACTTTTTCCATGTCATATTACCTTTTCAACATGCCCTGGTTGGCAAAGACACATGGGAGTGTTTGTGTATTAATAAAATTGTTCATTATTAACAACATACAAAATATGGATATAGTCTTAAATTTGAATTTATTCATTGATATAGTGCTATTGCCCTTGAAACCATTTTGCTATGATCTGTTGAAGGGCCTTTTTCTTGGCTTATGCTCACTAGGCTGCCAGTTAGGCCTCAATGGCATTTGTTTAACATAGACGTCCTCTTTATTATTTCTGCTGCACACAGTCAATGAAAGTCAAGTTTCTTTATTTCCTTTGACTTTGTTTTCAAATAAAATTTTCTAACATGGACTCAGTAATATTTCAACTGCTCAAGGTCTCTTCTGCCTGCTAGCCGGACTGCATTCATTGAAGATAGTTCACTGTTGTTTTGTAACTAGTTTGTCCTGCCATCTCCGGATGACATTAGCATTCAATATTCATGTAGTTGGATAGTGCTCAGATGGTGGGCCTACATGTCATTTAATAATTGTTGTGCTCTGATTTGTCTAAACTGATTTTCTTTTGCCCACACCATGATGCATTTGAGTTTTCGGTATGTTCTATGAGAAGATTTCCAATGTAAACCCTCGATTTTGGTAGTGAGCCAGAACTCTCAATGGGCGTTTCCGAAGCTACTAGGGATCTGGTCTGATTTCTTACAGATTTTGCTCCTCAGTGGTCTGATTTCTTACAGATTTCGCTGTTTATTGGGACTGAGAATAATTTGTCATTTTGCTTATATTTCTGTTGTGCCCAAACTACTGAGTGACTGCATGGCAATGACATTTTTGCATCTGCATGTTAAGATTTCTTTATTGTACACCTTGAAATGTTGTAATACGGTATTTTTGATATATTGTATGGTGTATTGAGGTTTAACACCATCCCAGACCCTTCCACCCGTAGGCGTGGCATTGCAGTGTCTTTTTTGGGTATTAAGAATTTAGGTGTTCCCCTGGCCTACAACATTTTGGTAGCAGAGAATGATTGTGAGATAAGAGCACCTCTTTTCTGCTTTAGGGATATCACTGTGCCCTTTCCCTTGTCTGAATTGTGTTGCAGTGGATTTTTCACTTTGGATTTTCCACGTGGATTATTTGTTGAATTCCTGGCCTGCAGTGCTGTTTCATGAGACTGACACTGTTTTGGTGTACTGATCATGCATTGTAAGTTGTGTGGGTGAGACTGCAGTTTGTATTGAGAGATGGATTGTTATGCTGTATGAGGTTTTTAGTTATGGGGTGTTACTTCTTGGTACAACTGGTGGTTTGGTCACAGTGCTTTGATGTATTTTTCTTACTTATGATTTGCTTCTAGAAGATTAGGTTTATTATTGGCTGACTAGGTAATCAGATTCTTTGAAATCCAAGATCTTAAGATATTATTGTTGACATTTCTGTTAAAAGTAGTGTGATTTGTGAATCGCCACTTTCATACAGATAGGGATTTCATAATACTGAGTGATCTTTTCAGGGTTTGTGGGTCTATTTTAGGATGGCCTTATTTTTTCTTCGGTGCACGGAAGTAATTGCATTAGCCAGAGGTGGATGGCCTTTGGACGATAATCTGCTATAGTGTGAGTTGTGTTTTATAAGTTCAGTGGTAGTACTGGTCTTGTTCCTTTTGATTGTGAAAGTCTATTTGTTTAACCTGATGATTTTCTTCTGTCTAGATTGCGCTGACAAGATTTATTTTGTTTATGTGTGTGCATTCAGTTAGAAAAAGGCTGTGTATTGTTTTTCCATTCATTTGAAAAGCTGTGTTGCAATTGGCTGTCTGGCCCGAGGAGTTGTGCTGGGATTGGTGAGATGTCCCCACAGCGTTGCGCTGCCATTAAGTTATGGCTGTCAAAGTCCTGCTGTGATTAGTTGACCTTTGGCATGGCCCTGCTGAAATTGGATGTTTGTACATTCACTTGTTTTTTGTGTGCATGGATTATTTTGAGTAAGAATAATGGGAGCTGTGTTGAAAAGCCTAAATCTCATAGCATACTTTCAACGGAGGGACATAAAATTCCTCAGGGTAGTCTCGCCTGTATATGAGATGTTGACAGATGCTGGGCTTCATATGAGTACCTGGATTCATAACTGGCATGAATATACCTATGACAAAGATGGAAGGGGCATCCTTTAATCCCCAGAACAAGGGTACTACAGTCATATAAACAAGCGTTTTACAGGGAGGAAAATTTAAAACAGACATGGATATTCTATTGACCTGTAGTCTCGATCAATTTCTAATTTACAGGAAAAAGATTTCTTACAACCACATTGCAAATATTTTCATTCTGTATTTCGAATCATACATGCAAAAGACTGATCATCTTGTAGTGTATAAAAACATCCAAAAAGATGCTCCAAGTGATGGCACAGTGAAAAAGTGATTCCCAGTGAGCCATGACAACAAAAGTGACATAGAAGAACAATATTTGCAAAATATACAAAAACATACAAAATAAACAAGAATCACCCAAACTCTTTGAATTATTTAGTTGAGCAATTAAATTCCAAACTTTTAATGCATTGGACTTTAAGTATCCAACAATGAATTTTAGGGGTGGGCGTAAGACAAGTCGACTTTTTGACTCCCTAACTGGATGAATCCTCTGCGGTCTTCATCCCCACAAAACAAATGTACCTCTGGTCACAAAAACTTGCAATTTCCTTTAAAGTGTACTTTTATCATGAGAACGCTAGATTTTTTTAAGAAATACAATGAAGGAGAGAGAACAACTACATAAACCCCACAATTTGAAGCATGTACTAGATAGGATCGAAATCCACACAAAAAAGAGAGAAAGAAAATGGAGAAAGAGTATAAAGGTTCACTGAAGTGATGGTCACAAAACAAATGGAATAACCAGGAGAGAGGGAGTGAGAGTCTTCAACCCACTAGTTAAAGTAACAACAGGCAAGAAATCTGAGGATGATGACAGAAAGAAACAAAACAAAGAACAAGATTTGGGAGGGGATTATAACTTCTTAAATGATGTTTTGAATTCTAGACTTCATCCATATACTGACAGTATACAGAGATAAGCACAGAGGGCCCGATTACCAGAACTAACTTAAGACAAAATCCTAAACTTACTACCATTCTGGTATTCACAGAAGGCACTTACTCATTTCGGTATTCACAGAAATTAGGAGTCCTTACTTTAGGACTCCTAAATGCGTTCTGTGAATACCGAAAGTCTTAAAGTTAGGATTTTTCTCAGTTTAGGAGTTGTAAAGTTAGGACTCCGAACTTTAGGACTCCTAAATGCCTTCTGTGAATACCGAAAGTCTTAAAGTTAGGATTTTTTTCAGTTTAGGAGTCCTAACTTTACTACTTTAATCCCCTGTCTGGCAAGAACACAGCTGAGACATCATACATGCAAGTATCATATGTTCGCAGCTAGGCCACCTGCGGGGCCCATTAGGGACACCTCTAGGGTAGGAATGAGCCTACGTCTTCATCCATTTCCTGTTTTTTAATCGTTGTTATGTACTAATGTGTCTACTGGCTTACTCTGCTGAAATGCCCGGTTTTTAATACTTCTTTGTGTGTGTGAAATTTCTTTGGAGAGCAACGGTGACCACCTATTCATTGATGAGATAACGCCATTACAAAATGTTTGGCCTATTTTCATACATCTTTTCTAGGTCACCCCACTACTGCAGAACCACTTGGCCTGCCCCCTTACAGACCCAGAAAGGTTGTATTTAGTCTTTTTCTTTTTAGCTTTATTATCACTGTGTAGTACTGATTACTTTAGGTCCTGAGGAATTGCCAATTAGGTAAGAAACATGTCGAACTGACCAGAGGGTTTGAGATAGTTTCGCTGTGCCCCTTACAGTCCCTATCTCCCCTCCCACCTTTTAACCAAGGGAGTCAGCCACGCGAATAAATGTCCTTGTGAATTGACTCACCTTTTTTAAATCACAATCCCCACACGACTACACCTTCACCTTACCCCTCACACGCACACAACCATTGGCTGGAACAAAAGAACTCCGACAAAGAGCTCCGATTAGGCGCCCGTCAGACATTGCAGCGCCAGTCTGACGAGGAGCAGGAGGCCAATGATGAAGCATGACATCTAGCTCGCTGGGTGTGTGAGGCCTCTTAGTTCCAGCAAGGGAGCTCCTTGCACCCTGTCTCTACTCTCCTAATATACAACACACACACTTCTTTTCTATTTCCTCGGGGAAATTTGTACCTTCTGCATTCCACCTTGTGAAATTACCTGCCCGCAAATATAGAAATGTTGAACTGCAACCGAAGATACAGATATAAGTGGGAGGCGGGAGTCACAGCTCAAAGGAATCTAAGTGTTCACATACAGGGGCTTCTTCCTTTTATTTTTTCCCCCCAAAGGGAACATCATATCTGTTCTTCATAATAAGGCCCTGGTCCGCACAAACCTGGCTGGAGGGCGGGATGCTGCCGAGGCACACTCCCTATCTCCCGACATCTCCAGTTTGTTGCGTACAGTAACCCACCCTAGACATTGGTTAAATGTGACTTCACTAATTGTTTGGATGATTGCCTGTTGCACACTCGCCCTTTTGGTATTTTTGTATACTGTTTATATTTGTTATGCCATCTTTTACAAGCTGGGATGTGATAATTGGGAATTTAGCTCGATAGGGATACGAAAATTGCAACTGTTCCCAACCACAACTCTCAAACCCTACATTGTTGTAGGCTCGTTACAGCCTTATTCAACAACATTAACCGTATACCATGGCACCAATTCGAATAGGTACTTGGAATGTGAGAGTTATACAGATTCCCTCGCGCAGGTATCTCATTTACTCATACCTCAAATGACACCACATAAAAATAGCCCTCCTACAGGAGACACACTTGCCTAAGTCAGAGGTGATGCAGCTGCATAGGAGATGGAGAGGGCAGCTATATGCCACAGGCTACTCGGCGTTTGCTAGAGGAGTCTTGATATGGGTGCGGCCTGGGACTCGAATATGGATTTCTCAATAGATGCAGAGGGTCGATACGTGGTAGTGAAAGGCATATTGGATCGCAGGCTGGTGGTCACAGCATCATTATATGCGCCAAAACACGACCAGGCCGCCTTTTTCGAAACCATGTCACACAAGCTGGCTTCCTGGCACGAGACCCCCATGGTGTTGGGAGGCGACTACAACAGCGTCCTTGATGTCTCACTAGACCGTTCCTTCCCCCGCTAACTGGTACAACCACACATGTCGCAATGAAAGCGTTAAATAATGGGCAGCATAATGGCACCGGACAGATGCGTGGAGGCATAGAAATCCTCCAGATAAAATGTACTCCTGCTACTGGGGAGCACATGGACTCCATGTACGCTTAGACCGCTTCATGATCTCCGACGACCTGTTATAGAATGTCAATGCGACGCACTATCTGGGGCGAACACATTCGGACCATAACCCACATGTGCTGGAACTGGAGTGGGTAAGCGGCAAGCCGCCGATCCCTATCAGGTGCATACAACCTGACACCATGCTTGACGCGCCATTCCGTGACCTATTGGCAACTACTATAGTACAATATTTTATGAAAACGCCGGCTCAGCCTCAACGCCACTACTAGAGTAGGACGCTTTCAAGGTGGTCACAAGGGGACACTGCTCGGAAACACACGCAGGTATGCACGTATAGCTGGAGAAAGATCTCATCACCATAGAATATAAACTGGTATCTAGTGAGAGGGAGGCGGCTGAGGGCTCCGCTAGATTGCTAACACGGAATAGAGATTCCGTAGATTTTTCAGGGTACAGAAATATGTGCTGCATAGATGGCCACGATCTGGCTGTCTAGTGCTAGACCTGGAGAAGGCCTTTGATTCCCTGGAATGGCCTTACTTGGCAGCGGTATTACGCAAATACGAGTTAGGGGGTCATTATATGAGTATGATCCAATTACTCTATCGACGCCCCACTGTCAGAATCTGGACAGGATGGCTTATCTCAGATACTATTCAGGTGAGAAGTGGCATGAAACAGGGTTGCCCCCTGTCCCCATTACTTTTCTCCCTAGCCATGGAGCCACTAGCGATGCTACTCCGAAAGGCCGGAGACAAATGGGGCATTCGACTGGGAGACGGAGTACATGCCATCTCTTTATATGCAGACGACCTGCTTTTGTACATACGAGATCTACACACCATTCCCACGACAATAGCAGATACATTCAGGACCTTCGAGAAACTGTCGGGACTCAGGGTGAACTGGGCAAAATCTGGAGCTTACCCATTTAGTGACAGCACAGCGGAAATAAACGTGTCTATAAATGACTCCACTCTTACTTGGTACCCGACCATGTTCCGCTATCTTGGCATCTTCATGTATCGGTCCCCCACTTATATATTGGAAGAAAACCTGATCAGAGCAGTCTCTGCTGTCAGAGTCGAGGTGAACTTTTGGAAGACCCTTCCGTTAAGCAATATGGGCCGAATAACACTGACAAAAATGATAATCCTACCAAAACTGTTATACTATTTTTCTAACCTTCCGATCTATGTCCTGTCTAAAATATTCCAAGAATTGGAATGCCTGTTTCGTGGCCTAATTTGGAATAGGGGCAGGCCCCGGATTGCGCTGTGGAAACTATACGCCCCCACTAGCTAAGGAGGGCTGGCGGTTCCAAATATGGAATTGTATTATCTAGCGGCCCAGCTACAGTGGGTGACGAGATGGTTAAGTGGTGAGGGTTAGAGGGCATGGCCACCACTCAGCAGCCGTGGACTCAATCTCAGATCTACCACTTGTTTCACCCCACTGCTCATCTCCCACGCCCATCCCAGATACATCTAGGCTAGCAAAACAGGTGCTACAAGAAGGGTCTACACCTTACCCGGGGTGTGACCGCTATGCCCCATTGATACCACTCACAGGGACGCCCAGGGGGAGGATGGGCACCTCGGAAGGAGCACTCTTGCACTGGCAATGGGTGAGGCTTAGAAACACTGAGCGACTTTTACGCTGACGGCTCACTGCTCTCTTTTGAGACACTGACGACGGACTATGATTTACCGGCAGGACAATTCCTTCTACATAACTTCATTGTGAGGTCCGTGACAGCAGCGTGGGGAGACATAACGACTGAAGTAGAAACATACTTGCTGCTGCAGTACTTGCACATCAAGGGGGCAGGCTTGCATATAGTACACTGGCTAGGAGAGGCTCTGCTCACACATACACTTAAACCCATGTTGAGTCTCCGTGAGAGGTGGGAAACAGACAGAGGGCAACCATGGACAGAGAAGGAATGGGGCACAATCCTCACCAGTTACTCACACATACCAAGAAGCTCGAAATTAAAACTCATACAAACATACATAATACAGAGGGCATACCTCTCGCCCGACAAAATAAATAAGTATTTTAATATCACCACCTCCGCGTGTCCCGATGTCAACACATAAATGCAAATCTCTTACACATGCTATGGTCCTGCACCTCCCTTAACACCTACTGGCATGCGGTCACTACAGCGCTCACGCAATGCACTGATGCACCACTGATACACACGTGGTAGGTCTGTATTTTGGGCCTGTATGCCAGATCCAAGAAGAATAGAGTCACCTCCAGATTCCGAGACTTGGAATTGATCAAGGCAAAGCGCCTAATTAAAAAGAGATGGAAGCATGATGCCCCCCAGTAATAGATAGTTGGGTAAAATCCCTCATGGTGTGGGCGCAAGCAGAAAGCACAACACCGCATCTGGAGGAAACGTTCGGACTACGCAAGTACCTGATAGCATATTCTTGGTACACTATCGTCATGGCATTCACACAAGGAGGCAGAGTGAACAGCACTACCTCCTCGCAGGTAGATAATGAGAGTAATGAAGCCCTGGAACATAGATACACTATATCTAATGCACCAGCTGTGACTTATAATGTTACTAGGGCACAGCCTGAAATCAACGGCCCGAGCAACGCCCACAGCATTAATCGTACACCTGCTGACCTAGGTCCCTGACTGCGCTCAAGGGCCGCCACGCCACCCCAACGAGCATCAGGATCAAAATATGTATAAGCTGCACATACCCGACCCAGCTGTGATAAGTTCTTGATGGCGGTTTTAGTTAAGTTAATAGTTTAGTAGACTAGAATACACATATCTTATTAGCATAATCTACAGACCCCTTGGTTGTAGGAGGAGGTGGCCATTTACGAGCCGCTCCCAATGTAATGTACAACTGAGCATTGTCTTCTGTAACTGGATGCAGCCGGGCTTTGAGCGACTGTGTGTCACATAGGCGCCACTACCTGTGAGTACAGAAGTGACATGAGATGCAAAGGATATGGTGCGCAATCGTTCTCTTTAATATGATATATGCAGAAGAGTATTACTATGCCTCACAATTGTAACTGTATTGCGAACCCCAACCATATGTACCATTTAGCAATGTATGCCCATATATGTCTCACTGCAATTCTGAATAACCTTTACAAGTCTGTACAAATAAAGAAAGAATAAATGCAATAAAGATATTTAAAAATAAATTAGGAGGCCTTCCTAACAGCATCAGAATTGGGCCCTTAGTTGAGAAAACTAAAGACTTGAGAGTCTTCAAGAAATACAAGGAAACGTGCAACAAAGATCATTAATAATGATTCAGAACCAGAAACACTGTCAGAATTTAATTTCAGAAGAGTGCATGTGCCTTGGGGTAGGAGTCATCTTTATGCCTTCTCAATTAATTTTCCAAAACAGAGAGGTACCTCACACATGTTTCAAGGATGTTCATAGATTGGTGATGTTTTCCAAAATGCTTTGGATTGATTTGGCTATCTTATCTGAGAGTGTTGTTCTTAGTGATTTCTGGACAGAGTGTAAGGTTTCTGTTGCTTGTTTGATGATTTGATTTGATTTGATTGTGGGTTTTATAGAGCGCTCAGCTACCCTAGGGCATCCCGGCGCTGGTAACTATCATCCTGGAGAGTGTGCGATCAAGGGGGGTAGTGCTCAGGGGAAGAGGAGGGTCTTCAGTTTTTTCCTAAATCTAAGGTGGTTTTGTTCTTGCCTCAGGGAGAGTGGGAGGGCATTCCACAGTCTTGGAGCATTGTACGAGAACAAGCGACCACCTGTTCTGGCCTTTCTAATTCTGGGGACTTTTGCAAGGGAAAGGGAGTTAGATCTGAGTTGTCTAATTGATTGTTGAAAGGACATAAGAGGTCTAAGAATAGGGGGGCCTTCGTTGTGCAGTATTTTATGTGCCATGCACAAGGTCTTGAAGTTGACCCGTTCTTTGACTGGCAGCCAGTGCAAATTTCTAAGGGCCGGCTTAGCGGAGGTCCTTGCTGCCGTTCCTGTTAGTATTCTTGCAGCCGCGTTTTGTGAACATTGGAGTCTGTGGAGTACAGAGGCTGGGGCCCCCAGGTATAGGACATTCCCGTAGTCCAGTCTGGAGTTCACCAGCCCCTGCATCAAGAGCTTCCTGGATTGAGGGGGGAGTAGATGGAGAATCTTTCGTGCCATCTTCAGAAGGCCGAAGCACGTCCCCGTCGTTTTCCTCGCTTGTGTTTTGAAGCTGAGGTCCTGGTCAAGCCATATCCCCAGGCTTTTAACTTCGGATTTTGGGGGTGGAGGGGATCCCATGCATGGTGGCCAGGGAATGGGGGTGGGTATTTTGTTAGGGTTTCCCAGAAGAAGTATTTCAGATTTTTCCCCATTCAGTTTTAACCGGGATTCGCACATCCATTGGTGAACTCTTTCCAGGCAGCTGGACAGATTGGAGAGGGCGTTGTCAAGTTGGTTAAGGGACACGATGAGCTGGGTATCATCGGCGTACATTATTGATTTGATCCCAAAAGGTTTAACAACATCCTCGAGAGGAGCCATGTACACATTAAAAAGTGTGGGGCTCAGGGAGGATCCCTGAGGCACCCCGCATTTGAGTGCATGAGCCCTGGAGATGGAATGTCCGTCAGTCACTTGAAAAGACCTGTCCTCCAAGAAGGATGAGATCCAGGCCAAAGCGGAGTCTGTCACTCCCAGTAGCCCGAGACGATGGACAAGGGTTGCGTGGTCCACCGTGTCGAAGGCGGCCCTCAGGTCGAGGAGGATCACAGCCACCGATCCTCCTCCGTCCAGTATGCCCCTCGCTTCCTCGACCACGGCTAACAGGGCGGTATCCGTCCCCTGTCCAGGTCTAAAGCCAGTCTGGGTAGGGCGGAGAAGATGATTGGACTCTAAGAACTCGGAGAGATGTTGATTTGCCACTCTCTCGGCGATTTTGCTAATTGCCGGTAGCAGAGAGATAGGTCTGAAGTTTGATGGGTCAGAGGGGTCGAGGTGTGGTTTTTTTATAAGAGCCTTTACCGTGGCTTTTTTCCAGTTTACTGGGACTGAGCCAGTTTCGAAGGAGGCATTGATCAGATTAGTGAGAGGGAGGGCTATGGTAGAAGCAACTTGTTTAAGTTTACTGATCGGGGCTGGGTCAGATGGGGCGCCGCTTTTGACTTTGTGCAAGACACTAAGGAACATTTCAGTAGTAATTTGAGGGAAAGAAAGCAGTCTTGGGGCGTCTTGGGAGGCCGGGAGGGAAGAGTCTTTTAGTGCAGTTGTCGCAGGCGGGAGGGAGTTCAGGATTTTTTCGATTTTTTTTTAGAAGAAATCGGCCATCTGGTTGCATTTTGCGCCATCCAGGTCAGGAGGGGGTGGAGGTTCCTGTATTTTGGAAAGGAGTTTGACTATCCGGTAAGTCTCTTTTGCGGAGTTGGTTGCGGCTAGTATTTGATCCTCGAAGTAGGAGGCTTGCGCCGCTTTGAGTGCATTTTTGTAGAACCTGATGTGGGCTTTGTAGCCACTTCTGTCATCCGAGTGCCAGTTCTTTCTCCAGTGGCGTTCCAGCCTTTTACCTTTCCGTCTTAATTCCCGTAGTTCCTCGGTGAACCACGGTAGTTTGGAGGATTTCCTATTAGTAGGAAGGGCTTTAAGTGGCAGGACTGTGTCGAGAGAGTTAGTGACCCATTTATGTAGTTGAATTTCAGCTTTGGAGGGGTCGGGGTCGACTGTGGGCAGTGTGGTGAGCAGCGATTGCTCCCATAGGGTAGTATCTAGTTTTTTCCATGGCCGTCCATTTGACTGGGTAAAAGGCTAGAGTTTCACCAAACAATGCTCCAGCTGTGGTGGTTGCTGACAAATATAGGTCAATGATAGATCATTTGAAGAAGAATGTTCCGGAGATACAGGAAAACAGGGAACAAATCATGTGGTACACACAAGAGCCAAAGGAGCCTGTGCATGCTTATTTTTGAGGGGCTCATACAAATGTGTAGCAAGTATAGCAGAGAAAGAAGATGTTCGTTTTAAGTTCGCATCCAGAGCTTAGCTCTCACATTCAGCAAAGTGTGATGTTCTTGCAAAGCATGGGTATCCATGAGATCTTGAAATTTGCAAAGTATTGCGGTGACTGTTTTAATGTGAAGCAGGAAAAGAGAAGTTGGTGATTGCGCAGACAAAATAGATTAGGAGAAACAACAGAAATCAGAGGATGAGTTTTAATTAAATGTTTGCGATGTTCAAATGAATGGAGCGCATCCCATGCAAGGTGTTAGAATGGGAAATGAGATGGTGAGGCGCAGGGTCATGAGAGAGTGAATGTGGATAATTCTGGAGTGAATGCAAACCTTAATTTGGCGAAAAGGACCACTGCATGTCATCTCTGAGGTACAATTGTGCACTGGTAGTAGTAGGTAGAATCCAAATAGAATCCAGAATAATTTTGTTCCTCAGATAAAGAGAAACGTAAATCAGATGCAGACACAGTTTGTTGTCCCAGCCCTTGCAACTTCTATGCAAATGTGCAAAAACAAGAGAAATTCTATATGAATATGCCTTTAGCTCCATTGAAGCAGCAAAAGATAAAAATCCAGAACACCAGCAGAATCCATTAAGTCTGAATAATGATTTTCCTCAGTTTTCACCAGAGACAAATCAAAATGATGATACTTGAGGGGGACAATGACTTCATGCTTAGGGCAGCCCTGGAGGTAGATCAGAGTAGTCCCTATGTAGATGGTAAGGTTAATGGCCACCCCTTACCATTTTTTAAAGATATTTGTGGTACTCGCTTTACAGTTCTGTGAAAGTGCCAAACCTGCCTCTCTCTTGAAAAAAAGTCCAAGCTGTAGACATTAGCAATAAACAAATTGTTAATCAGGTGATGTCCGATGTCCTAGTTAAAATAGGGGTAATGAAGAACAATCATCAGTTCAGGTTGTGTGATTTGAACCCTGTTCATTTGCTGGGCAGAAACTCGCTTCACAAGATAAACTACATGATTTACTGCACACCTAATGGTGTTACAGTTGAAAACCCAAGAGGAAATTTCAGAATTTAAAATCAAGGCACAAGAGTCAAGATTTCATTTCTTCCCAGTTCTTACCAAATATGACCTGCCTCTGTGTTTTAGACTCTGTCAAAGAAGGGGTATATAATTTCACAGTTAAAGATTTGAATTGATGAAAAAAGGTGCCAATCCACCAAACCCGTAGAATTAAAGTCAAATTCGATGCTATTTATCCTACAATTAGGCAATACAAACTTTTAAAAGAAGCAGAAGAATTAATGAAGCATGTCATAAAAGAAATAATAGAACAAGGAATTCTACCGTATGTGCTTGGTAGTTCTTGCAACTCTTGTGGTAGGCATTAAAAATTTGAATGGTAAGTTGAGGATAGTGCAGGATCTCCGAAAAGTTAGTTAAAAACGGATCTCATATTGTTCGGTGGTACCAAATCCTGTTGCAATACTGTTTCATATTCCTGCGGATGCTGAATTGTATACAGTCATTTATTTATGTCAGACATTCTTCTCCATTCCTGTGCTTGAGGATAGTCAAGATCTCTTTGCATTTCGGTTCCAAACTAAAGTACTCATTTGGTGTTGAATTCCACAGGGGTACACTGTAAGTTCCTCAATTTTCAGTCAAAGCATAAAGAAGATTTTGGAGAATTCGCAGTTACCATGTATTTCAGTCTTGGGCCAAACCATTGATGATCAGTTTGTGGCATCAAGGACAAAGGAAGACAGAAAGATAGATTCAATTGCATTCTGAATCATCTTGCTGACACAATGTTTCGCCTACAAAGATGCAGTACTGTAAAAAAGATGTGATATATCTTGGTCATCACATTAAAAAGGATGCGTTTCTCCAGTCCGGAAGATGAATACACCAACCACTTGGAGGGACTGAGGATGTTCCAGTGGATTCCAAACTATTTCCTGACCTCAAACCCTTTAGTAAGGCTAACTCACAGTGTTATTAAGGACCCAGTACCATTTGATGAAAAATGAATGAGGGTCTTTCGAGAAATAATAGAAAATATGTGTAGTGCACCTACTATCTGAATACCTGATTATGATAAGGAGGTTTTTTCTGTAACAAAAAGTGTGGGTGCTCATTGTCTATTTTTACTCAAAAACATGGAGAGATAATGAGACTTGTTGCTTATTTTTCCACTGTGTTGGATCCATTCGCTGTAGCTGTTCCTCGAGGCAGTTGTAGCTGTTGCCATTGCAAAAGACCAACATGAAGGGATTGTAATAGGACATACACTCATTGTGCTGGAGAACCGCAGCCTTAAGGCCCGGCGGCGCAGGGTACGCCTAAATCCCCGGAGTTCACCTGCCTTATCAAATACAGAGACACAGACTCTTCATCTGGCATAGAAGATGGTATTTATTAGCTGCTAGTACAGTGGTCTTAGAAGTCATTAATGCAACGAGGTTCAAAAGAGACTGCCACTCCCATGGCGCACAGGTTTATGTACGATACAACACAATGCAAAAATGCAATTACACACGAGCATGAGCTATAGGCAAACGTTAGAGACAATGTTTTAAGACTAAGACAACTCAAATTCCCGGTCCCGTTTGTCACTCGACCCCTTAAGTAAACTACAAATGAATCCACATTATTCGATTTACAAGCAGAGAAAAACACAGCTGTGTGTTGAAGAAGGACAGTCGTGAAACAGGAGAATGCAGGAGACATGTAGCGAAGGACAGTAGATAAGATCACTTAAAGGAAACAATGGTGTGAACCAACATGTAGTCCGGACGGGGATTAATCAGCTTAGACAGGAATTAGTGTACTCGGCCTGACCCTGACACTCGCTAGTAAACATAAGCAGAGAAGCCACCTGACACGCAAAGGCAGAAACGACAAAAACATTGCGTTGGCCGAGCTGCCTGAGTGAGGGCAACATAAAATGGCGGCGATCACAAAATGGAGGCTGAGTACGAACGAATTCATAATTTTCAGAACCTCAGTGCTTGTTCTTCATTCTGTTGAAATCTTGCTGACCTGTACCAGAACTCAGCACATGACAAAGAACTGCATCGCAAGGTATGAGGCAATCGTACAGGCAGCTGAAAATATTTGTATCCAAAGGTGTAGTTCTAAACATCCTGCAACACTGCTACGAATTTCAGATATCAATAAAAACAATAATGATGATGATGATGAACCAGAACATCACTGTGTAAATGTTACACAATTATGTACCCAAGCCCGGACCAGATCTCAAAGACGTTTCTCTAGAAATGTCTGATCTGACTTTGTAGATGGTTCTTGTCTGGAGCTATTTTGGAGCACTGACAACTGTGTATGCACTCTTCCATTTCTAAAATCATTGAAACATCAACATACCTTGACTACCAAAACTTTAGCGCAAGTGGTAAAGTTGATTGCACTAACAATAGCTTATTGCCTTGCAGGTGACATGAATGTGACAATATACACAGACAGCTATTATGGATTTGGTGTGGTGCATGATTTTGGGCTGCTGTGGTCACAAAGGGGTTTTATGACATATTCTGGTATTCCATCAGGAATGGTTCCTATTTTTTTGGTCTGTTGGAAGCAATACAACAACCGAAAGAGATTGCAATGGTCAAGCGCATAGCCCAAAGGCTGATAAGGACATGGTCACATTCAGAAATAAATATGCTGATCAAGTTTCAAAATAATGTGTACTTGGAAACACAACTTTTACATCAAATGAACAGATCATAGTACAGGAATCAGAACAGAATGAATCAAGAAAAAGCACAGATGAAAATACAAATGATGTAATTTATTGTCTGATAAATCCAATCCAGGAGGAGATGCTGAAGGATGAAAAGGAGAAACGGGAAATGCTGGGTTGTGAAAAGAATTTCAACAACATTTGGATTATTCCTGACTATAAATATGTCTCCCCTGACTCCATATTACATTCAATGGCTCGTTCTGTACAGGGCCAAACGCCAGTAGAGAGGTACTCAATATCAAGTACTTTTAAAAAGTACTGGTTTAATACCAAATTTAGAGGTGTTGCCTAAGAATTATGTCAAAGATGTGTCATTTGTCAGAGAAATAATCGGGGAAAGAGAACTATTTTGATTATGAATCATATTGGCAAATCAAAGGACTCATTTACTAGCCTTGAAGCAGACTTTATTGAGATGCCACTTTGCAACGGGCTTAAATATGTTCTTGTGATTGTTTGCTTATTCTCCAAATGGGTTGAGGCATACACAACCCAGACATTTGACAAAATGACAGTTGCCAAACTCTTGTTAAGGAAATTAATTTCATATTCTGGCCTGCCAAGTGCCAACTTCTATTGAGGCAGAACGTGGAACTCTTTTTAAAATGAGACCCTTTGATTTATTTGTGCAGGTCTCCAGATTGAACAAACGTTCCATTGTACTTATCGCCTCAATCATCTGGCATTGTAGAGAAGATGAATGGGACAATCATAAACAAGCTGCCTTAACTGTGTGCATCAAATAATCTGAAATGGACCAATGTTCTTCATTGTGTTCTCATAAGCATCAGAAGTACCCCAGACAAAAAATCCTGGATTCTCACCCCATGAAGTGCTAATGGGCAAAGCTGTGAGGAGAGCATATGTACCTCAACAGCACTGGTGTCGATAACTAATGATATTGTATTAGATTACTGCAGAAGTCTGGCTGATGTGGTGAAATCTGTCTCTCATTAGGTGAACTTGGCAGCAGCACAGTCAAAATCTACTCAGTTTCATCCACTGCAACCAGGAGTCTTGTCGACAAAACCTGCCTTGAGGCTCATTGGAAAGGTTCATATCAATCATATCAAGTTGTGACAGTGACTAACACTGCTGTGAAGTTTGCCAAAGTCTTGCAGTGGATCCGCATAGTTCACACAAGACAGAAAGACAGACAGACAGACAGACAGACAGACAGACAGACAGATAGATAGATTGATAGATAGATAGATAGATAGATAGATAGATAGATAGATAGATAGATAGATAGATAGATAGATAGATAGATAGATAGATAGATAGATAGATAGATAGATAGATAGATAGATAGATAGATAGATTGGATTAATGATTGATCGATTGTAGCTCTCTTGTAGCTCAACAACAGTACAGTTCAAATCAGAGATGGTACCAATTTAAAAAATCGGGATGGGCATACATTCAGGGACAAAGCAGAGATTTCTGTTTTTCTGGGGTCCGGAGACTATAAAATTGATTTCATTTAGGTTGACTGGACAGAAAGCAGTATGTGCAGTGTTTAATGTTTACAGGCGGTGGGTATTGTCACTCATTTTCAGATCAGGATTTATTTTTCATCATCAGACTTTGAGACAGAGCAAATGAGAGAAAAGCATGAAAGTGAGAATGGAGGAAAACTGTGACAAAGATAGAAAGCATGGATGAAAAATAACCTCAAAGAGTGAGCTAAATAGAGAGGAAGTGTAGGGTGGGGGAGCGGCATGAGATAGATTCAAAGCTAGGCATCCAGCAACACCAGCCTTCAGCAGCGGGCTCCTAAGAAAGACTTTGGGACACTTCTTAAAACCTGAAACACTGAGTATGTGTATGTAGCCCAAAAACCAGATACAGTACAACAACAGGTAAGGAAAAGAGGATACAGGGTATTAAAAAGAAGAAGGCCGCTGCTGAAGATGTGAGGTGGGTCAGGCGCATATGATACTCCTGGTGGCAACCACAGCAATTGCTGTAGAAGGCGGAACAACTTAGACTTCTGCTTCAATCCCTGAAACTTAGGATCTCAAGCATTCAGAATCTTTATTTTACAATATTTGCACACACTGTATAGGAAAAACATTAATAGAATTTAAGTGTGACCGCACAGGAATAACACAATGGTTGACAGAGTTCACTTCCATGGGCAAAAAAAGTGCTGCACCACAAATGCTTCTATCTTCCATTAAAACCATCTTGGCAATAACTCATTATTAACCACGCAGGATATGTCTTGCGAAGATTGAAACAGGATCATTATGGGTGTTGCTTTGTTGGGCAAGGTCTAACTCTTGCCAGTAGCTCCCCAGAGCTGCCACCTATGTAGTGAGACCATCAAGAGAAAAACGTCACAAACAAGTGCACTTGAAGGGGGAAAAGGCAGTATTATCCGTCCTGCCCTGACCCCAAATGGGAGGGTAGACTGTAGTGTGCCTGGCTGCCTAACTGATTCGACCTCACTGCATGTGGCTGTATCTCTGCATGCAAATGTCTGTGGATGACTTAATTGTTTACACTCATACCTCAACAAGCATACCTCAGCATTCACATCTGCTTCCACAAATCTACCTGACACCTCCGCTCGTCTGAACTCCAACTTGTACACATTCCACGCATACAGAAAAAAAACAGATCCGGTTCTCCTACATTGCTTCTAAAGCGTGTAGTGACCTGCACTCAAACTAAGAGCCTTCTTCTCACTTCTTGAATTCCACAAGAAGTTGAAGACCTGGAATTTCGAGTAGACCCTCTTAGGCCCTAGGTTTGGTTAGACTCACAACTGTTCTGCACCAGGATTCCCTCCCAGGTGGTAGCAGGTGGTAGTGCACTCTACAAATCCGCATAATATATCGTAGCCTATCGCAGCCCTGTTTTTGTTCTGCTCCATATGTTTTATTGTCTCTTATGCAGACAACTTATCATTGTCTATTGTCAAAGACGTATTGTGAACAATACCAATACTTAAAGTGGGCTTTGGGTCAGTCGACTTCTTTCTATTGGTTGATTTTCTCATTAGTCTCCTTTGCTGGTGTCTAATTTGATAGCTTTCCTTCCTATTATTCTGATTGTCCCTCTGTTGAAACATATTTTTTTACCATCCTTTTGACTGGACGATTTATATTCTTTCATGGCTCCTCACCAGGGAACTACTTTTTAGGTCTGCCATTAGCTAAGACCTTTTGATTTTACAAAAATATGTTTGCCTTAAGCTTGTTTTTAAAAAGAAATTGGTTAAAGCCTGGCAGCTCTCCCAACAATAAGGTTTTACAAAAACTATGGAAAAACAAAACAAGAATTGACAAAGGGAAACGTTGGCAGCCAGTGCCAGACCTACTGACTTTGCCAATGCTTGTTTCTTTTGTTTTCAACACTCCATTGGAGTGCATGTGCTTTCTGGCTCTCTCCTCTGTGTGCAGCTTTCTCCTTACATTCCCACACTTTCTCTGTGCTGCTTTCACCATTCAGTTCATCTGTTGCTTACTCTCCTCTTTTTGTTTTTTTGATCCATCCTCCAAGACCTTCTCCATTGCGTCCTCATGGTGTTATCCTGCTCCCACTATCCCTTTTCAATACTCTATTGCTTCCCTGCACCTAGTCAAGTGTTTTCTTTTTTATTGTATTTTCTGTGTATTGCAGGGCCTGACTGCTGCTGTTTGCTAATGTTTTCACAGATATGTCTTTGAGAGGCTACCATGCATTTCTTTTAATTTACCACTTCACAATTGGCTTCTGTCATCTTGGAACGCCTTGAAATCTACAAGAATTTGAAGACCTGGCTTTTTGAGTAGTCCCGCTTAGGCCCCAGGTTTGGCTAGACTCATGACTGCACTGTGCCAGGATTCCCTCACAGGTGTCAGTGCAATCTACAAATCTGCATAACATATAATAACCTATCACACCCCGGTGTTCGTTCTGTCCCTTTTTTTTATATTTGTCTGCTCTACAAACAACTTATCGTTGTCTATTGTTGAAGACCTATTGTGGACAACACCAATACTTAAAGTAGGCTTTGGGTGAACCAACTGCTTGCTATTGTTGTATTTTTCCTTCAGCCTCCTTTGCTGGCATCTTATTTGATAGCTTTCCTTCCTATTCTTCTGCTTGTCCATCCACTGAAGCATAGCTTCTTTACCATACTTTTGACTGAATGGTTTGAACCCTTTCTAAGCCTGGGTGAAGCACTAGGCTATGCTCGCGTAGATTGTGAAGTTTGCGCTACTTCGCACTACGCTGATTGCACGTAGCACAGTGCAAACACGCGTAGCATAGCGTAGCATCACAATCATTTTTTGCTTGCTCGTGGTCCTCAACATCAAGTTGGCGACCGCGAGCGAGCAAAATGACATCCTGGCGAGACTTTTTCCTCATTCGCGATCTGCAACATCAAGTTGCTGATTGCGAGCATGGAAAATAAACCTCACGGCGATATTCTCAATGCTGGGAGGTCAGGTTTCTCATTGCGAGTGGTCGCATATGCTCGCGATGAGAAACTACAAGTCTGCATTGAGAAAGCTGCCGCTCAAGTAAAAATCTACTCAAGGGGCAGAAAACGACAGCCCGCACTGTGCAAGATGCTGTTTTACATGATTGCATAGTGCGGACAAGCATCCGGCACTGTGCAATCATCGCAAACAGCGCACTACGCAGTTCGCGTAGTGCTACGCGTATCTTGCGTAGTGCGAAGTGCACTTCGCGCCGCTACGCATAGCGTTACTACACAAACTACGCCCAGGGTTAGTCCTTTCATGGCTGATCAGCAGGGAACTACGTTTTAGGTCGTTAACCAGACCTTTTGATAATACTAAAAGAGTATGAGTGCCAGTGCCCAAAGTTTTGCTCAGAAGTCTGTGACTGGTGAGATCAAAGATCAGGGTGCTGAATACCAAAGTTGTGTCATTGTGATTCCACCTCACGCCTCTATAACTCACCAGCAAACACTCCCTGCCTCTTTATCTCACAATTGCAGGTTCTTTTTCATCCCTGCCTTCTCTCTCTAAAAGAGTTTTCCTTCTTTTTCTTCCTTCTTCTTTGTCACTTTTGAGTTTGTCTCTCTCTTGTTTAAATCAAAGTCTGCTGAGAAAAAATAAGTACCGGTCCACAAAAATAAGTGCCGGTGGGACCCACTTACAACCCCTGGCTAAACATGACCACTGCATATACCATACTTCTTTCAGACAGTCATCTTCATACACTAACTTGTTGTTTCATTCAATTTTTTTGCACCAACTAATACAAATCATAGGGCAGTGGATCAGCCCTCTACAGACATTGTCCAACTTTACAGAGTGACTGCATTCCACTCATTTACAAGGGGCACATTTTCACACAAAGTAGTTTCCTCTGTGCTTGGTAGTACTATGGTAATATATGTTTTTTGAGACCAAAATAATATTTTAGCTTTTAGCTTTTTAAAAAAAAAATGGTATTAGCCTGGCAGCTCACCCAATAATAAGGTTTTACAAAAACCATGGAAAAACTAAACAAGTATTGACAAAGCGAAACTGATAACCAGTGGTAGACCTATTGGCTTTGCCTATTGCTGTTTCTTTTGTTTTCCACACTCCATGGTAGTGCATTTGTTTTCTGGATCTCTCCTCTGTGTGCAACTTTCTCCTTACACTCCCACACTCTCTTTGTGTTGCTTTCCCCATACTGTTCATCCTTTTCTTACCTCGTCTGTTTTCGATTTTTTGACCCAGCCTCCAAGACCTCCTCCTTTGCGCCTCCACGGTGTTGACTTACACCCATACTGCCTATTTACTCTCCCATTGCTCCCCTGCTCCTCCCAGTCATGTGTTTTGTTTTTTAAATGAATTTTCTGTTTTTTGCAGGGACTGGCAACTGTTGTTTGCTACTGTAGCACTTATAAGTTTTTAAGACGCTACCATGCATGTTTTTTTAATTTACCATTCTAAAATTGGCGTCTGCCATCCTAGAACGATAAATTAAAAGTTAAAAAGAGGGGTGCCACTTCATGCCTCATACGAACTAATTTGTGGTGACACATATACTTTCATACGTCATTAAACTGTGTTGGTTTTTATTTAATTGATGATGCGGTTCCGTATCATCAACAAGAATATTTTCTTATTTTTGCTTATGCAGAACAGCATCTGTAAAAATACATTGGCAAAGCCAAGAAGTCAGGTAACACAACGGAAAGGAGAGAAGCACATCCCTTTTTACTGCCATTTTCTATTTTTTTGTCTCTAGCAGTCTGTTTTTTTTTAAAAAAACATTTCCTTCCATTTCTGTCGTTGTTTTGCCTATCCTCTCTTCTGGCTTAACTCTCAGCAACTACTTTACATTCTAACCTCCTGTCAATCAGTTACACCGTGCCATAATGCTATATCTCTTCCTGAATCTGGCTATTACTTCACATTCCAGATCATCCCATTTACCACTCCTTACATCTCTGTGGTTGTGTGTATCTCTTTCTTAACACCGTCTCACAATCCAACCCCTCAGCATTCCCCTTTCTCTCTATATACACTCTTTATTTTTCTCTGCCACTCTCAGTCCACAAAGACGTTTTAAGCCACGGAATGGGCAAAGTGCTCCCACCTTCCAAGGGGACCCCTGGGAAAATGAACGTTCTCTCTATTTGACCACTGATTGCCCTATTCCACCACCTACACCTCTCTACCTCTCACTCACTTTTTCTACCGGGTGTCATCGTATGGATTTGTAGGGTCCTGGCCAAGGCATATTATAACTGTTTTTGGGTGACTCTATGGTCTTTAGAATAGTTTGGCATCAGGCAGGAATGGATATTATCAGCATGGAATGGGCAGGTAAATGAAAATGAGCTCCATCCCAGGGGTCCCAAACTATGGGGCATATTATCAAGGGGGTTTACCTCCGCTTTTTTGGCTTTAAAAGCCAAGAAAGCGGAGATACAATTATCTCCCTATTACCTAGCTGTCGCTAACACCAGTTAGCAACAGCTAGTAGGAGATAGCGACCATCTTGGGCCCCACTTTGCATGTCAGAGAAATGTATCACTAATGACATGCAAAGTGGGCGTGCCAAGATGTTAGCGACTGGAAACAGTCGCTAACATCGCTATCTCCTATTACCAACTTTTGGAGATATTCACGCTAAGCGCGAATATCTTCAAAAGCTAACACCTGCCCTGAGCAGTTCTTAGCCATGTTATCCAATGGGAGGTGGATAATATGGCTAAGAGCATTAGTTCGGTAATGCATGAATGTCGCTGACTTTTCAGCGATATTCATGCATTGCGGCCGATTTTTATCGCATTTGCGATAAACCTTGGTAATACCAAGGTTTATCTGCGATAAAAATCGCTGAAGGTCGGCGATAAATTTTTGTCTCTAACCAAGCAATAGCGATAATTATCGCTATTGCTTGGTAATATGCCCCTATGTCTTGCCCGGGGCACCCAAAATCCTTAAGATGACACTGCCAGTCAGCTTGACTCCCCAACTCCAAGACAGCTTGTATCACCCATAAAGCCATTCAAACTTCCACTCCTTGCTATCTAGCTGACAAACTCAAGATTTCAAACGGATCAAGACCCTCAAGTAACGCTGGAAACCTACTGCTAGAACCTCCGGTTTTCAAAACGGAAAGACTTATGGCGCAATCTTTCTCCGGTAGTGGGACCACAATTTGGAACTCGCTTCCTCCATACCTCCGCACTACCACCTCTTTCCACATCTTCAGAAAGGACTTTAAAACCTGTCTCTTCCAAAGACACTTTTACCAATAATTCTCTGACTGTTTCATGTTCCTCACTGGAGAACTACTTCGTCCTTCTGCTACAAAGGTGGAATATGTCCTTTTGAAACCCTAATTGCTCCAACTTTAGTTTGCAATGTGTAATTTTTAGTGAACCTATATTTTGTAAATATGTAACCAAGACTGCGTAACTCTAGTAGTTATAAGTCCATGCACAAGCTAAATGTCTCCGTTAGTTTGGAATGTGCCATTTTTAGGGAATCTATATTTTGTAAATATGTCACTCACCACCCCTGCGTAACTCTAGTAGTTCTACGTCTTGTCACCGCTACCACGTTACCCGTAATGTCTGATCTAATGTACAAGCGCTCTGACACCTCTGGGTTAAGTACGCGCTATGTAAAATCGCATAAATAAATGAATCCTCTTCTACTGCCATCTGTATCTCGCCTCTCTCGTTTATCATTCACGCCCTCTTGCTCCCCTGCTCGCTGCAGCGGGCCTGCGTCAGTCCCACAACCCCACGGTTGTTTTTCTCGCTCTTGTTTTCACTCGTCGTGGGCTGGTCTCAACTGCACCGCCGCTCGCACCACTGTGCCATTCTGTCTCTGCACAAGCGTCACGGGGTCCTCGGTGGCAGCAGACTGGCATGAGCAGCAGAGGAAGTGGGTACAGGAGTGCTGCCAAGCGTGCCTGAGAAACGTCTCGGGTGAGTCACTGTAACGAAATGACAGAGTGCGGCCCGGAAAGGCCCCGGCCCAGCGCCTGCCATCTTGCCACGGATCAGACTAAAATGAGAACAAAGCAAGTCAGCAGACAGGCCAACTGTTTGAAGAGAGGGGCCTGGGAGTGGGAGGGAGACCAACTCTGGCTTCTGCACCCCAACTTCTAAAATGCAAAATACATTCGGTGGGTTTCCTCAGTTTGTGAGGCAGTAGCGTCAGAAGTCCACCGGAATAACTTAGCCAGAAAGGTTAGGCAGGAAGGAAGTAACAAGTCCCAAGCCGAGGTAGAATAACATTAACAATGGAGGAAATAAAGCTTAAAAGTGCACATATAGATTTTACGGCGTGACATTAATAGCGCAGTATGATGTAAGGCCGGACTCAAGAGCCAAAAATGCTCAAGCCAGCCGTGCTTCTTTCGTTTTATCGCTTTATTCGCACTTTCTTTCTATCCATACTCCTTCCTTCTCTCCTCCCTCGCTGATCTATTCCCCCCCCACCTCTCTCTCTATCTCACGTGAAGCCCTCCTGTGCTTGCTGTAATTAACCATGCTAAGCTGGGGGAAAGTGATAGAGGCCTCAGGAGAGGTAATGACATTCATTTGGATTCAAACACAGAAGAAGTTTTATTTGTGCTGTGCTTTTCAGACTAGCAAGAATCCATATGCCCCAGTAAGGCTAGCATTCTAAAAACTCCTGTGACTTACTCTCCTCTTGCTGTATGGATTGGGGTACAGTAGGTAAGGAGAGAAACTGTGTGCCACTCATCACTTTAGCTGTTTTGGGTATAGCACTCAGCGGCTTACTTACTGCAGCATCAGCGATGTTAGAGGAAGGGAAAAGGCATGCGTTTCACCTGCGGTCTCCTTATATGGAAGGTGGCATATATCTAAAGGAAATCTTAGGAGTCCAGATTTTGTCCGAGTGGGACATCTTTTTTTTTTGTTAGACCACTGGTGGTACCCGGGGGGGGGGGGTCGGGGTCAGGGTACTGGCCTCTGACACCACTGCACAGTGTACTAGCAGCTGCTTCATTCCCAGACCAGCAAGCCCATACAGATAAAAGGCAGACATTAGATTGCAGCTGTGTCGCGAGCTAACTTTCTTTTACCTCTATGCTTTTCCGTGAGGATCATAATTCAGTTTTCCTTGTTGAAGCCACAGGAGCCTGGGTCCCCATATTATTGGTGGGACCACGTTCGTAGCACCGTTTCCATGGGGATGAGCAAAGAAAAGCATGCACTGCAAGTGCCTATATGCACAAGTATGATGACCCATGGAAGGAACAGCTCATTGAGAAAAACACGCAAACTCAAAAATAATAAACAAACAAGTATTTATTTTGTGTAGCACCAATCAATGTAGGATGCCCACACTTGCCACCTTTTGAAACCTGAAACAGATACCAAGTCTTAGTTAAAATAGAAGGAAAACATAGGGGGATATTCTCAAGAACGTGTGATAATTATTGCAAAATTTGCTTAACGCAACTTTGCATATCGCAGTCTATTGTGGGAAAATAAATCCATGTTAACGTTGTATTCTCAACACGGTGGTACCATGCGATAGTCTTATGATAACGTGTCAAATGACTGCTTTAAAATAAACGCAACGCCTTAAAAATGCGAAAGGCGAAAAAAGCAGCGATGTCCCAAATCGTGATACAAAAATCAGCGATAACCAGCGACAGGCCTGCAATTCCCACGGATCATGCGGGAAAATGCACTATAAAAGCACAGAAAAGCACAAACAATATAATTTAAACTGCGTAATACCATGGAGGAAGAGGGAGCAAGTACAGAGGACGACCAGAACTCCACAAGCCCCCAGGAGGACCAGCCTGGGACCTCAGGGTCACAGAAGGGCAAGGAGAAGAAGACTAGGAAGACGAGGTTCAGTCCGCAGGAAAACAGAATCATCACAGAGGTGATAGAACACCACCAACAACTGTTCATCACCTCCAACATGTCTTTGGCAAATAAAAATGCAATATGGCAGTCCATCCTGGACAAGGTGAATGCAGTGGGAGTGAGGAGGAGGACAATTGGAGACGTCAAGAGGCGCTGGAATGATGCGAAACGCAAAACCACGAGGAAACTCGCTGACAACCTTCAGGCAGCAATGCAGACTGGAGGTGGCAGTCCAGCAGAACACCAGGAGCTGGATGAGATGGAGGAAATGTTGTCCACAGTCATCAGTGGGGGGACGGTGGCAGGAGTTGGGGGTCCGGACACTGCTCGACATGACCTGACACAACAGAACAGGGTGAGTACCGAACAGGGACTGGGGGTACGGGGGGAGATGGGCACAATGGCACAAATACACAATTAAGTAGAGCACACTGCACACCCACAATGACTCTGGATCATGTCCCTGATCCCCACGGGCCACTGCAGCACACATACAAACAGCAAGTAGGCCCCCGTTCATGATGGGAACAAAGGGGTCCCTCCCCACTCAGCACCAATCTCACAACTAACCCTTGCACACGTTTTAAAACCAGCAAATCTGCGTGTCTGTGATCCACGCTGACAATGCAAGTGACATTGCATGACGAATAGCATGGCTGCAGTCCAATTTACATGACATGGTGCACGCCACGACACTGAGGTTGCGAAGAATGAAACACATCCCGAAAGGAGCAGGTCACACTCTGACACATCCACGTGCACAAACAACCCCTGACGTCAACAACACATCTGCGGATAAACCATGCCCACGAGTCCAAAATCAGAACAAGAGCCAAAATTAGCCAAGTCTGCAACATCTCAGCACTGTAGAAGCACATAAGTCAAAGGCACACTGCCTCAAAGGGATAAGGGGGCAGCAAAATCACATCTGCAGGGGCGACTCTCCCACAATGCAGCACAAACATATAGCATTAACAGCACATCAACATTGACGAAAATGTGGTACAAAGTGCAACATTTTCAGTACAGTACAGAGTACACAACTGGTTCCGCTTGTGCATAGAAACTGGCCAATCACATCTGGCAAAACAGGAAACTGTGAGATGATAATGTACGTGTACAATCCTACATCTGTGATAAAGTTCAAATGTCCACTGTCCCACATAAAATAGTCAGCTCCTCCTAGTCACAATGTACATTGTCATGCAGTCTGTATGTAAACTTGAACAATGTGTCAACATACATGTCAACACAATGTTAAAATGCATCTCCCCTTCGCATTGCAGAGGGACAATAAACACCTCCTGCAGAGCAGACCAGACAACTCATCAGTGATGATGACGGGGACCTCCGCACCTTCGACACCGACGCCCTACAACAGCTCATGGACAGTTACGGCAACCCACTTCCAGGAGCAGGGCAGCTCAGCCGCACCGAGGAGACCCCACCTCCTGCACAGACCGCACAGCTGGAAGCACCCACCACCCCAGCTGGCTCCCAACACCTCACCGAAGAACAGATTGCTTCCAAGGCCAGGTGTTAGAATGCCAGAAGGAGGTGGCTGAACAGGTGCAGGTGGGGTTCGACCACATGGCAGCCAAACTAGATGACATACATGGGTGTCTAAGTCACATCCAGGACCACTTAGACTTCCTAACGGACACCCACAGTTCGCTCCATGATGTCCAACAAACCATGCCCAACATCGCTGGAGTCATGCCTCTGAGAGAACAACTGTCTAGTCAGAGTGGCCTCAGCGATGTCAGCCGAAAGTTGGCACAGATTCTGAGCAAAATGGAGAACATGCAGCGGATGCATGCGGAAAGAATGGCTGCCACATATGCACACCAGCGGAAAGTAGTTGGTATCTTCCATGCCCAGCAGATCCTCATCATCGCATTACTGCCACTAAGGCAGTTGCTGATGAATGCTGCTGGTACTTCTACACACACATCTCCGGCCCCTGATGTGCCAGTAGCACACAGTGCTGCAGACCAAACATCAGCACCCACATGTCAAACAGATGACATAGAGGACGAAGATGCGGGTTATTCCACGTGTGTATAAAGAAGGAGCCAGTAGCAATCTTCTCTGCCATATGCCCTGTTTCAGCTTGGTTCTGCCCTCTGCATCATGCCCTGTAACAACACCTCTAACTGTTCCCGAAACTCTCTGCTACACTCACCTTGGATCTCGACATGGACTGCCATATTTTGTTTGCTTACCAATGACACAGCAATCAGACTGCGGACTGTACTCTTCCTCTTCCGGTGTACTTGTCAATCCCTAAATGACTCTGGTTGGCCCTCCACTGGGCTACAATGTAATGTGGGGTTTGCATGGCCATGTACTGCTCCAACTCCGACACTCCACCGAATGTGAATAAATAATTCAAATTCACACAGATGTGTCATGTCCATATTCAATCAAGTAGGAAAGTATGGATGAATGCAAGGACATTGATTGCACAAAAATATACACCCTGGGAAATGGAAGCAATGCACATGTGTGACCATGAGCGCCATCATCTGCTATGGTATCTCTCTCAGTGGGTGCCTGCCACATGCAAGACCAAGGTTGTGGCTGCAGATGTCCTTCCGCCTTATGTATTGAGACAAAGGAGCTTTTATTCCTAATGTTAGTCTGACTACTGCTTGCATTCTGGAAATGTGATGTGGCTTTTGCGCTGCAATTGAGGCTAAGCCTCAGGCTTAGGGTGCACCAATAGCGATATACACACAACAGAGCCTGAGCGGTCTTGCTCTCCTTGTACAATCCCTTTGTGCATGGCCGCCCTCCGAGTGCATGCAACATTGCAACATTGTCTATTGCGGGCCGGGTAGCGCAGACACTGCGACAGAGACTCACGCATCAGTTGGTTTCCTGTCTAGCCCAGAAATTAACCACGCCCAGAGCCCAGGGATAATTATTCACACCCCTACGCAGGCCAGGCGTACGCCGACCCAGCCCACTCGGATTATGTATAAAGGGAGAGACGACAACGCTACGTGTCCCAGTTCTTTACCACAGCCGGAGGTGACATGGCTGCGCCCGCCTTGCATATCACAAGACTCAATCATAAATCACAGAGTTGGTGGCACCAGATACACTGTAGACGGCACTGGCCTACCGCCACGGGACAGTGACTTTCGGTGCACTGAGGTAGGGGTACCTTAAGTGCTCAGCGGGTGTGCAGCCTGCGATGATGCGCCATCATAGCGGTCCGGACTGGTAAGGATTTGTGTGAGCCCTGCTGGACCGCAGTGTAGGTCTGAGCCAGCGGGTAGCACGGGCCTACTGCCACGTGGCATTGCCTCCTGATTCACAGAGTTAGTGGCACCTAAAGAGCTGAACCGGTGTGGAGCCTGCAATGATGCCATGTGCACTGATATGATCTCTGCCATTGCGAAATCAAGATGCAGAATCACGTGTGTGAACTGGTGGCCCATGGTGCGGAGCTGCATGATGTGGAGGCTGCCAAGGTCGCGGGCCCCAGGCTTGCACCGGCACGTGGTGGGCCCTCTTGGAGACATGCAGCAGGCGGAAGGTGCAGTGGTGGTTTCTCTTCTAGGGCGTCGGGGCTATGCCCCGTTACATTCACAATGCTCAGCTCATAGTCATTTATATAAAAAAATACCCATTTATCAGCTGCCTTTAACACTTTTACTGTAGAACTTGAACACGGGGCTGCGGGGCACTGTCTGCCCCACTCACCGTTATCGCCGCTGTTGGACGTCATGTGACTCTTCCCTGCCCTGTTGTTTGCTCGAGAAGCCTACATGTTTGCCAGGCTGAGAACCTTACAGCCCTGAAGGCTGTATTATCATAAGCTCGGCAAAGACCTGCTGCAAGTTGTAGTCTATGTCCCCTGATGGCATGGAGGTAAAGTTAGCCACGGGCAATTTAAATAAAAGCCTGGGATCGCGAACCCTCTACATCAATCAGAGAGAGTGGAGAGCACCCCACCCTTTCCCAACTCATTACTGGGCATGGTGGGACCCACCCTGTGACGAGTTGGGAAGGGGTGTGGTAGGCGGGAAGCCAAAGAATCGAGTCTGTGCAGACACAAGCTCAGATGGCTTCCCGGGCATGAGTGAGCAGTGACACTGTGGCAGTCGGAGTGGTGAACTGGAAGCTGCATTTTTTACTGCATCACACTGGACGGTCTGACTGCGTTTTGGAGAAGAAGCACTGAGGCAGTCTGTCCTGTCTGAAATGATCATCAACAGACGTCTGACGTTGTGAACTCGGTCAGTTCACCAGCCCAGGTAAGGCCCAGGCAGGCATCTTTTAACTTCTGTCGGCTCGTTGATGACCTTGTCGTCGCGTGGGCGGCATGGCCTATTTTGACAGAGTTCACCCGTCTGGGGGTCTGCTGCACCTCCCTCCGAACAGAGGGTGCGAGGCATGGCCTATTTCCAAGGAGTTCACCAGACTGGGGGTCTGCTGTGTCTTCCTCCAGCAGGGGTGTGCATGGCAGTGCCGCCGGAGTGGTCACCTGATCGGGGTTCTTCCTTTGCTGACAGCGATAGTTCGAGTGTTTTTAAGCACTCTGTTAGCTGACCTGCTCGTTCGATGTACACACTTCTGTTAACAATGGGAAAAGAGAACAATGGCCATTTGTTTGGGTAGCAGATTAAAGCCTAAATTGCAGTCAAGTACCACTTGACTACCATTACAGTCAGAGCACTGCAGACCAGAGAAATAACAAATTGCATAGTGAAGGGAATGTTAGACATTACAAAACACAATATCGACACTCGACAATTTTGAAAAGTCACCTCAATATTAGCACATGAAATAAAGCAGAAGTAAATTAGCATAAAAGGGGAATGTGATTTTTACGAAAACAGTGAAAAAACGCAATGAAGAAATGATGGTATGTGCACGCTGAAATGTATGCATGATTTTATAATCAATCAATCAATCATAACACTTGCATAGCGCACTACTCACCCGGAAGGGTCTCAAGGCGCTTGGGGGAGGGGGTCTGCTACTGCTCGAACAGCCAGGTCTTGAGTTGTCTCCTGAAGGCGAGATGGTCCTGGGTCAGCCGAAGGTGGATGGGGAGGGAGTTCCATGTCTTGGCCGCCAGGTAGGAGAAGGATCTGCCTCCGGAGGTTGCTCTTCGGATGCGTGGTACTGCGGCGAGGGCGTGGCTAGTGGACCGTAGCTGGCGGGTGGGCGTGTAGAAGGTCAGGCGGTCGTTGAGGTACTTGGGGCCCAGGTCGTGGAGAGACTTGTGTGTGTGGGTGAGGAGCCTGAACGTGATCCTCTTGTTGACGGGGAGCCAGTGCAGGTCCCTCTGGTGGCCGGAGATGTGGCTGCATCGGGGGATGTCCAGGATGAGTCGTGTGGAGGCGTTCTGGATGCGTTGGAGACTTTTCTGTAGCTTGGCTGTGGTTCCGGCGTAGAGGGTGTTTCCGTAGTCCAGTCGGCTGGTGACGAGGGCCTGGGTGACCGTCTTCCTGGTTTCGGTTGGGATCCATCGGAAGATCTTGCGAAGCATTCGTAGGGTGTGAAAGCATGATGAGGAGACCGCGTTGACTTTTCTGGTCATCGAGAGGGAGGAGTCCAGGATGAAGCCCAGGTTGCGTGCGTGGTCTGTTGGCTTGGGAGCGGAGCCCAGGGCTGGGGGCCACCAGGAGTCGTCCCAGGCGGAGGGCGCTGGTCCCAGGATGAGGACTACCGTCTTGTCTGAGTTCAGTTTCAGGCGGCTGTCCTTCATCCACTCGGCGACGTCTTTCATCCCTTCGTGTAGGCTGGTTCTGGCGGTGTCGGGGTCTCTGGTGAGGGAGAGGATCAGCTGGGTGTCGTCGGCGTAGGAGATGATGTTGAGGTTGTGTTGACGTGCGATGGCGGCAAGAGGTCTCATGTAGACGTTGAAGAGGGTGGGGCTGAGTGATGAGCCTTGCGGAACGCCGCAGATGACTTCGGTGGCCTCGGATCGAAACGGGGGGAGGCGGACTCTCTGTGTTCTTCCGACGAGGAACGAGACGATCCACTCCAGTGCCTTCTCTTGGATGCCGATGTTGCTGAGGCGCTGGATTAGGGTGCGGTGGCAGACAGTGTCGAACGCTGCAGAGAGGTCCAGGAGGATGAGTGCCGCTGTTTCTCCGTTGTCGAGCAGGGCTCGGATGTCGTCAGTGGCTGCGATGAGAGCGGTCTCGGTGCTGTGGTTGGCTCTGAAACCGGACTGCGAGGGGTCGAGGGATCCGTTCGTCTCGAGGAAGGCGGCAAGCTGTCTGTTGACGATCTTTTCGATGACTTTGGCAGGAAAAAGAAGGAGCGAGATGGGGCGGAAGTTTTTGAGGTCGGTGGGGTCCGCTGTGGGTTTCTTCAGTAGGGCACTGAGCTCGGCGTGCTTCCAGCTCTCCAGGAAGGTGGCGGTGTCGAAGGAGGTGTTGATGATGTCTCGGAGTTGGGGTGCGATGGTGGAGTCGGCCTTGTTGTAGACGTGGTGGGGGCAGGGGTCAGTCGGAGATCCGGAGTGGATGGTGTTCATCGTGCGGGCTGTGTCTTCGGTGGTCACCGTGGTCCAGGTGCGGAGGATGGCGGTGGGGGGGCGATGGTTCGGCGGTTGGGTGCGTGGATGGTGCGTCGAAACTGTTGTGGATGTCGGCAATCTTGCGGTGGAAGAACGTGGCGAGGGAGTCGCAGAGATCTTGTGAGGGAGTGATGTCGTTGTTGCCGGTGCTGGGGTTGGAGAACTCTTTGACGATGGTGAAGAGTTCCTTGCTATCGTGGGCATTGTTGTCCAGTCGTTCCTTCAGTGATTTCTTCTTGGTGGTGCGGATGAGCTGGTGGTGCTTGCGGGTGGCGTGTTTGAGGGCGGTCATGTTGTCGGTGGTCTGGTCGAGGAGCCAAGCTTTCTCAAGGGTGCGGCTGGTCTTCTTGGAGTCCTTGAGTTCGTCGGTGAACCAGGAGGCCTTCTTGCTCCTGGGTCTGCTGGGAGGGTTCTTCAGTGGTGCAAGGTCATCAGCGCAGGTGGTTAGCCACTGGGTGAAGTTGAGGGCTGCTTTGCTGGGGTCCGTTGTGCTGGCGGGTGGGTTCTGGCTGAGGGAGGTGGTGAGCTGGTCGGCGGAGATCTTGCTCCAGCTACTGTGAGGAACCTGTTGCGGGTGGTGGTGGGTAGTGGTTCTTCTGAAGCTGAAGTGGACGCAGCTGTGGTCGGTCCAGTGGAGTCCGGTGGAGTGGCTGAAGGTGATGTGCTTGCTGGATGAGAAGACGGTATCAAGAGTGTGGCCGGCGTAGTGGGTGGGGGTGCTGACCAATTGCTTGAGTCCGAGGTTGTCGAGGTTGTCCAGAAGGGCGGCGGTGTTGCGGTCCTTGTTGTTCTCCAGGTGGAAGTTGAGATCCCCTAGGAGGATGAAGTCGGCGGAGGGGAGGGCGTGTGGGCTGATGAAGTTAGTGATGTCTTCGCTGAATAGTGTGCGTGGTCCCGGGGGTCTGTAGATGAGGGTGCCTCTGAGGGTCGTCTTTGGGTCGGTGTGTATCTGGAAGTGGAGGTGCTCAGCGGCGGCGAAGGTGTCGTTGGAGTCGGTCGTGATGCGGATGGTGTTCTTGTGGATGATGGCAATACCTCCTCCAGTCTGATTGACGCGGTCCCTCCTGATGATCTTGTATCCGTCTGGGATGCGATGGCGATGTCGGGGGCTGAGGAGGCGTTCATCCAGGTTTCCATGAGGAAGGCGACGTCTGGTGATGTTGTGTCGAGCAGGTTCCAGAGTTCCACGGCGTGTCTGTGGACGGAGCGGGTGTTGAGAAGAATGCACTAGAGGTTGTTGCTGGTGCTTGGCTTGGCAGGTGTGGTGCAGGTTCGGAGGCAGGTGAACTTGCAGGTTCTGCAGGTGAAGGGTCCGTGAGTGCGTTTCGGGGTGGCACGGCAGCAGGCGGGGTTCCGGCCGGTATTGAGTGCGTTGAGGGCGGCGGCGTCGTAGGTCTGTCGTGTAGTCTTGCATCCGCGGTGGGGGCCAGGGATCCTGGCGCTGGGCGCGGTCCAGGTGCGGACGGGCGCAGACGGGCTTGCCTTTGGCGCGCCTTCGGCGCACAATCAGCGCACAATCGGCGCGCCCGCTGCGCGTGACCGCTGTGCGTAGTCGAGGGCGTCATAAGAAGGATCCGGGAGGGAGGAGCAGCTGGGTGGAGGGAGCGGGGCGGCGAATGGGCAGGAGGGGGGTGGGGTCGCAGGGAGGCAGCGGCGGGAAAGGAGGGCAGGGGGCGGCTCAGCGGCGGCTGGGTCGTCCTGTCCTGTGGGAGAGAAACGATGATCTAAGGAACACCACACCTGCATCCAATTAAGTGTTTTGCTAGATGGAGCATTTTTGGAGTACCATCCCCCGAACTGATAAACAAGGTATATAAGACCTGCCCAAGAGTCGCCTGTTATGTGACTTCCATAATGCGGGAGGAATCTGCTTAAATCTGCCAGTATTTTCTGTAATCTCACACAAATGTTGTGTAATGCTTAATCTGCTGATGGGTTCACTGTTTAGATTTGGGGAACATGACATGCATCAAGCTATCTATCCCCCACATGCAGGTTCCCAGCTTGTCTCTGTAGGGACACTGTGGAGGCACAATGCATTGACTGTTTGCTGCGACTGTATATTTTGTATTCAATCCATGTTCTTTGCATCTGTGTGCATTTATAGCATCTTGAAAGCATTCAGAGGCAGCACATAAAACAATTTAATGAAGAAACAAGCAAATACCCAGACCACAGACTTTTATGTATAATAATTGCACTTGTGTGTTTATCGGCATTGTTAAATGTTATGCAAATAGGTGCACATATTTCTGTCACCTCCATGGAAGTCCCCTCTCTTTTTACACCACACACCAAGATGTTAAAGAAAGGAAAGGACAAGCCAACAAATTAATGAGATCCGAGACAGAGCCAAGCCCATATCGACCCCTTGCCCAGCCCCAGATCTGGATTTCTGAAGACCTTTCATATGGCACATAAGGGTGTGGGAGCAGGATCTTGGATTTATCAGGTGACTCAAATGCACTGGCTGTCATGCACCTGACAGGTCACATCTCATTAGGCTGTATGTTGGACAAATGTTCCCATGATTGTGAGTTGTAGGCCCGGCAATGGAAAGCATTCATGATGGCTGCAGAGTGAAACTAATGCATACCAAAGAGTGACGCCACTCATGGCATCCCTGTTGGGTTAGATGTGTGTTTAGTGTGCCTTTCGCAATTGTGAAAAAACAGGCAGTTGTGTATTGAGAGAGTGAGGTTGGCTGTTCAGACCCTTGTGTCTACATATAGGATTACAATTTTAGTCACAAATCTGGATGCTTCAGACATAAGGGACCATGCAATGTCAAAGGGTGGATAGGGGAGGAATGCCTTCCCTACTCTCTGTTTTGAATGGGACAGTAGAACACTTCAGCACTACTGTGCTTTGAATGGCACAAGGCAGTAAGTGATAGTGGGTATTGAATGGGAAGTTAGTGCACGCCTGCGTTACTGTGCTTTGAAAAGAACTGAAGGGCTTCCCAGCTCTACAGAGCTTTGCATGATACAGAAGGGCATTTCTCATTAGTGCTTTTGTATTTTCAGTGGTGCAGTTAGGCACTCCAGTACTACTTTGCTTTGAATGAGACAGTAGGGCACTCATCAGTGCAGTTATACTTTTGGTGCGACAGTAGGGCACACCAGAGCTACTGCGTTTTGTAGGAGACAGCAGGACACTCCAGAGTTGCTGTATTTGAATTGAACAGTAGAGGACTCCAGTGTAACTGTGCTTCGAATAGGGCGGAAGGGCACTCCAGGGTTATAATGACTTGAGTTGAACAGTTGAGTTTTCCAGTACTACTAGGATTTGAATTGGAAAGTAAGGCGCTTCTCATCAATGCGACTGTACTTCAAGTGGGACAGTAGGGCTCTCCATGGCTAATATGCCTTGAATGGGGCAGTTGAGAGCTCTGGTGCTAGTTGACTTTGATTGGGACTCTAGGGCCTTTCAGCGCTACTGTGAGTTGAATGGGACAGTATCAGTTTCAGTTTATTTATGTCTTTATTTCGATTACCAAAAAATCATAAAAGACAACATGCATGAATAAAACATATGGCCTAGCACCATACTAAAATGACCACTGTAACCAATGAACAGTAAAACTGTTAAAATTACCGAATGAATAAAAAAGATAAGAGATACATACAGTGCGATATTACCTCAGCTTGTCTGTAAAACAGATCATACTTCATATAAATAGCTAAAATCACAGAAATTTTCCAACTGGCATAAAAGACAATAAAGGGATTTGGGCAAAGTACATATGAATTACTGTAGACTATGGCAAATTGGTGGGTGTAGCTCTTACAGGGGGGACGAAGACTATATATTAAGTATGAGGTTGTGTTAGCAAGCCCTCAACTTTTTCGCTCGAATGACCCACAACCAACTCAGAAATCTGGCCACTGCTATGACAATAGGGTCATCAGTGTTAGTTTTCAAAATCCTAAGAGCCTCCATAGCTACTCTGATGCCCATGTTCTTAGAAATAGGTTTTAGCCATTTGTGCCTAGGTGACCTATAGACAGGGCATACAAAGAAAATGTGAGCTAGTGACTCAATCTCGGCTGGACAAAAAAGACATTTGTCATCTGTAGCGGGGTACCAGCTTTGGTAAACACTTTGGTAGGAAGAGAACCCTCCCTGAACTGATGACACAACTTTCTGTCAGTAGGTCTTGTAATGATGTCCCAGTATGGTTCTAGCTTAGGCTCATGTTTGTGATCAATAAAAACACGTATCAAGGTGCTGCAATAGTGTTGTGTAAATTGGTGCAATCTAACCATACTCCAATAGGCTGCTTTCAAGTAATTTTTAGCAGCTTGCTCTTCCCCATACTAATCAGAGTGTGCTTTAGATTTCTTATCCAGGATATTTTCGTTGTGGAACCCAACGCCCTGACTTCGGAAAAAGCTTGAGTGTACGGGGAGAGCTCCGGAGTGGTCCAAAGTCTTCTCCAGAAAGCTACCGGTCTAAACCGTGCCTGGTCCATGATTTTGTTACATCCCAAATCCAGATATAAAGGCCACAGTGGAGTAGACTGAGGAAGGCCAGTCAAAGCTCTTAAAAATGTGTTTTGGGCACCCGCCAAGGAGGATAAGTCGTTAAACCCCCATCGTTCCGCCCCGTACTATACTGAAGAACCTACTTTAAGGTTATATATTTTAGATGTGGGGGCTATGGGCTTAGTCTTGGAAGGCCTATGCTCTTTTAACAATGCTCCTGCAAGTTGGAATGGTTGAGTGTCTGGAGGTAAGTCTGGGATTTCCAACTCAGTTTCTTCCCCAGAGTTAACCCCAAATAAGTGAAGGTGTCAGTCTGTTCCAAGGGGACATTATTCATGTGAACCCCCTTCCTCACGGCCTTTGACCTGTGGAACACCATGAACTTTGTTTTGTCCATGTTTACCTCAAGCTCATGCTCGTGGCAGAAATCCCCAAAATGCTCCAGGGCAACCTGCAGGCCTTTTTGGGTCCTGGAGAGCAGCAGGGTATCATCCACGGACATGAGCAGTGGTATTTTCATTCCTGCCAGCATAGGCGCGTCAGTAGACTGGGGATGTAAAATAGTTGGCCACCCTGTTAATAAAAAGTGAGAACAAGGTTGGGGCTAATACACACCCTTGACAGACACCCTTAGTTACTGCAAACCTTTTGGTGACATTCCCCTGCTTCCCCCATCGGACCTGGGCATAATTTGATTCATGCAGTTTCACCAGGATACTCAGTAATTCATTGGGCATACCCAGAGCCTGAAGGGCACTCCACAGTTTTGTGCGTGGGACTAGATCAAACGCGGTCTTAAGATCTACAAAGGCCGCGTAGATCGTACCACCTCCTATGGCGATTATCTTCCAATACACAAGAACAAACCTGAACACCTGATCAATGGTGCTTATGTGGGGATGGAACCCTGCCTGTAATGGGGTTAGAATATCCTTCTCGTCTATCCAAGCCTGTATTCTTACTAAGGCAAGCCTTGCAACTATTTTTTGGATAGAGTCGATTAGGTTTATTGGCCTATTGTTGCTTGGTAGTGAACAATCACCCTTCTTGTGTATAGGTAGAATTTCAGTACCTCACCACGTTTCGGGAATAGGTGTGCCTCTAGCTACTGCATTTGCAAGGTATTTTATGTAGGGGACCAAGTGCTCTTGGTCCGAAACAAACAGGTCAGCCGGGATACAGTCTGGCCCTGGTGCCCGACCTCGTGGGATTGATCTTAGCACATTTCCACCTCGAGGCGAGTAAAAGATGCACTGATATCGGGTACGAGTTGGTAGATGGGAGGGACATTACAACTAGTTGCTGAAAACTGAGCCTCAAAATGACACACCCACACCTCAGGGGCGACATGATTTGTGGGTACTTGGGAAGTCACCCCGCTGCTCCATTTAACAAGATGCCAAAAGTGGGTCAAATTATTCTCGTTGCTTGCTACAAGCAAATCTTGCCAACAAGACTCATGTTAGTCCTTCTTTGCCTGCTGCTGGGATGCCTTATACCTAAGTCTGTATTTTCTTATGTCCCCCGTTACCTGTGATATAATGGCCTTAGCCAATAACTTGCATGCCTCCCTATAGGTTTTGTTATACCAGGCGGCTGACTTGGTGGATATGGCCCTTGTTTTTTTTATTGGGTTTGATAAAAAACTTTTTAAGCTTCCCAAACAGCTCGTTATGATGCTCTGGGATAATACGGTTAACCCCCTCCTGGGAGTCGCAATCGTGAAGATGGAGAGTGAGTGACCAACCAAGGATTTCATCACAGCCACATCGCCCATGTTGTCCACCATTCCAGCCCATCTGACTCAACTCATATCGTTGGAGAGTACGGCCTCCACTAGCCTCTCCTCAGCAACCCTAGAACCACTACTCAATAGGCCAGGAACCTTAAGGGTTAAGATTAGCGGATTGTGGTCACTTTCGTTCCGCTCCTGGATCTCCATGTCTAGCATTGAAATTTCAACATTAGGAAGTATGTAGTCGATACGACTACTTCTAGTTCCAATGTTGAACGTGTGGGTGCCCTTGACACTGTGTGTTGAGTGGGACAGTATCAGACTCAAGCGTCACTGTGTTTTGAATGAGGCAGTATGGCACTTCAGCACTATTGTGCTTTGAATGGGATAGTGGGGCACTTGTTTGCAGTTTTATATAGATACCTATGGTGTTATAGGACATCTCTTTATTAATGTAATAACTGCGCTTTCACAATTGCTTTATGAACCTTCCTGCTTTCTAAAATTTGCATGAAAATGCACCATTTGTCCACTCTTTTTTCAAATTTTTCTCTGGGGTAGAACTCCCCAAAACCCCCTAGGTTCAGGGGTAGGAACCCCCGAGCTCCCGCAGGTTGTTCGGGCTTGCTCGCTCGCTATGCTCACTCCCGCAGTGCAGTACGAAAAACATTTTACACCCTCTCACTTTCAAATGTCACCAGCCGCCACTGGAGAGGTGAGTAGTGAGGCCTGGGTGCGCAGGGGCGGGCAAGCACCGCTGGGCAGCAGGAGGGGCTGGGGTGCGGCAGCCTATGTGCGCAGGGCCGGGCAAGTGATGATGGCGTGTGCAATGATATACACTCTGCCATTCATAAATTTGGACTCTGTTTCAGAAAAGGGACCTGGTGGACTGCATTGTATACCGGCACATGCTTGGAGACACACCCGTGGCAGCAGGTAAGCAGTGAGGCCTGGGTCTGCAGTGTCGGCACTCTCTCTCCCTCTCTTCCATTCACTGTCTCTCTCTCCCTCTCTTTCTCATTCTTTCTCTCTCTTTCTCTCTATCTCCCTCTCTTCCTTTCACTATCTCTCTCTCTTTCTCGCTTTCTTTCTCTCTCTTCTTTTCACTCTCTCTCTTTCTTGCTCTCTCTCTTTCTCTCTCTCTCTGTCCTTTGATGAGTGATGACACACCTTCTTATCTTGAATTTTGTCTTGCAGGCTGTGACTTACAAATTGTCCAGAGAAGACCTGCCATGACTACTCCAAATAGTTGTTTTGAGTTTAATTTGAATAAAATAATTTGTTTGGAAATTCAAAGATGAATGAATGATTCTCCTTTTTCTGACCACACATGAATGTTAATTGTTGTAATTGTGCGACATCAGGAGAATTGTTTTGGTCATGTTTTGGTCATGATTTTGTAAAATTGTTGTAAAATACTTTTGTCCGGGAAAGGGGGGTGCCCGGGGTAGCCTCAGGGGGTGGGGGGAAAGGGTGGTGGAGGTGGGTGTTGTTGTCTTCTTGGGTGTCCAAGCTGCATGATCAGTAGCTCCATGGCATCTGTTGTTCTATTGGTGTGGCTGTGGGCTGAGCTTCCATTTCTGGTGCAGGTTATCATCCGACTTAATACCTGGAAAGAGCAGGTGTTAATTCCCTACTGCTAACGCACCTTATCGCGTGTTTTGTGATCTTATCGCCGATATGGCTGGTGGTTGAGAACGTTGAGAAGAGGTGTTTTCGTGGCTTTTTGCACCGGAACGCCTACTCTGCATCTCATTAGCGTTCGTTGCTGGTGTCATCCGTGGTGATGTTTTTTGCGGGTGCTATCGTAGGAAAACTGGCGATGTCGGCTGTTAGCACATGCTTGTGAATAGGGCGATAAATCTATTGCCACTTTGGCTGCATTAAAGTGCTGCTGACTCGGGGATAAGTACTTGAGAATATGCCCCATAGTGTAGAGCAATATGCTTCAATGTCACTTGGTCATAAGGACTGTCATAATCTTATTGCGCCCTCCCTTGTGGTCATAGGACAGGTGAAAACGTAGCAATGTGTTTTGAATATGCATGTATATATATGACTTACAGTGCATATTTGCATACGTAAACCATATGCTGGGATCTAAGAGCTTTATGACTATGGTTTGTTGTTATTGCTGCACTGAAGAGACCTCCTGACTATTTGAGCACTATTAAAGATTCTTGATGTAAATCCTGTGCATATTTTCTACGTATTTAGGAGCTGACTTTATGAATGAGTCAATATTACATCATTTCAAAACAATGGTTGCACTTGCTTGTTTGGTGCTACTAAAAGAGCAGCTTTTCATCATGTAAGTATTCTGCCTTGAATGTTATAATGCTTGGTGTTAATTAAATGTTAAACACATTACAAAACTAAATAAAAAAAATAATGCTTGCATGCTGATGGTATGAGAAATAGCTTTGAATTGCAATCATATAGGTCTCTGAAACTTCACCCTAGTCCCTATTGATCATTTCATGATTTGACTTCCTCAAAGAAGAAGACTACCAATACATGAGTCTCGCACGCGTAAACAATGTGAAAGGGCTCAACCCTTGGGTACTTATCATAAATTATGGATGGGTCCCAAGCCCCACAAACCTTTAAAACCTGGTTTCTATGACGGCAGTTGCACCATCCAAGCTCTAAGCTTTCACGAAGCAGAATTAGACTGTATCTGGTAAGAGCGCACCCAAAGTGTTCATCCTTTTATACACCTAAGGAGTAATTTTCTGCCACTTCCGGGTCAATGAAATTAGGGATTACTTAGCAGTAGCAAATGAAACACTGCATATTTTTTCTACAGTTAAAGATGCTAAAAACTAGATCTGCAATGGAAAGCTGGACCTGCAGAGATTTGTTGCTTTTCTGCGGTTGTTTGTTCCAGCAATAATAGCCTAGCTTATGTAGTACAGTAAACTAAGTCTTGCAGTCCCAATAAAGACTGGTGGCCCATCGGGGCGATTTCTGGAAAAGTAATTTAATAAGCACAAAAAAATTGTGGAGCACTGAAAATCAGCTATGATGGTGGTAGATGTTTCTGGTCGAAAACAAACCCCCCTGGTCTGGAGTTCCATAGGAACAAGATGGAGTGGGCCGTCATGAATTGCACCGTCTGAATTACCTGTACCATGGTGAGCCCATTCATCATTGTATTCATTCTTGACAAATAAGAGGGCCGTGTGGTGAAGCATGACACCTAGGTTGGTGTGTGAGGGCTTACCTAGCACTTGAAAAATATGTTAAAACCTTCAACACCTTTCTAGGACAGACGAAGTGGTCTATATACTGCAGATAATTTCATTGGGTGACACTCATTAGACAGTCTGGATTGCTTTTGTTTGATAGGCAGATGTGTCTAGCCATTGCTGTTCAGACATTTGTCAATATGAGCTATTTAAGAAGTTCTTTCTTCTTGTCCTTTTAACAGACCTGTTCTTGTACTGTCCCTCAATGTTGTGTGGCAGATTACCTTAGGTGTTGTGGGGGTATTTTAAACCCTAGCAGAAGTACCAGCTTGAGGTGAGCTGGTTAGTGCCGGGTGATTTTTAAATGGAAAAAGAGGATTAGGACTGGAAGATATCCTAAAGTTAAGAAGTTAACCAATGCCCAAGGCGGTCAAATGAAATTTACGGTTGATTTATGACTTCAGCATCCGAAGGCACAAAGGTCTGCTGGGTGTTGCACCACAGACTGGCCAGAGGACCAACAGATTTAGGCCCTAGTGCAGTCTCTCACTACACAGGCCAGAAGCTAGTGATGGACCTTTGCTGGATGAAGTCTAGGAGAACGAGAAATGCTGCAGCATGCCCACCCTCCAGTAACAAAGAAACAAACAAACATTGGTGCAGGAGAATGTGACTGCAGGTAGAGCCACTGCCAGCTACTCAGGAGTAACTCATCCCTGTTAAAAGGAAGCTTACTGTCACTATCCACCATCTGGTTAGCAGTGTCTGATGCGGTTTTAGGGTCACATTTCCTTGCCTGCAGGTGCTCATAGTGGGTTCTTGATGTAGGTAGGCAGCAGGCTGAATAAAAGGTCTTTGGGCAGAGTTCATGCTTAGTCCAAAAATCTGGGCAACGGTCACCATTCAGCTCCAAATGAGTAGGAACGCACCAGTGCAGCTTAATGTAGGTCTTGTCACCATGAAGCTTCTCAAATTCTTCAGTTTCATGGAGTGGAACCTTTATGTTTATGTTCTTCACATTTCTATAGCGCAACATCTCAATCCCGAAATGAGTATCCAGGATGAATATTATGTCGGTCCAAACAAGTTATATTTACGGGTCTCGACTACCTCAGAATAACCTGATTTTAGGTAATTTACTAAAAGATATCGGATTCTTGCATGGAAAATGGTAAATTGTTCTAGTTCCTTGCTGTCACATAGTAAAAAGACTGGTCGCTGTTTTTTACCATGCCGATTTTGGTTTGGGATAACTAGGGCGATAATAGACAATCCCAACCTTCTAGCTGGCTCATAGGAGACTCTCTAAGGTATGCAAGTAGTGAGTCATTTATGGCAACATACAGGGCATTGTCATAATCTAAGTGGCTAGTTAAAAGGGCCTTTGCAAGTACATTTTCTCACTGTAGCACAATCCAGTTAAAGATCTTTTTAATCATACAATGATACAAAAGCCCGCCCAGAAACCCCTGCCACTTGATTCCTCATTCTGAGAGTGTTGTCTAGGAGAATACCTACATTCCCAGCCACATTTCCCAGGGTAGGGGGAACGCTGAGTTCTTTTGGCCACCAGTCATTTGTCCAAACACCACTGACCTTGCCAAATAGGGCAACCTCTCATCATCATCATCAAAACGTTTTATGTCGGCTAAATGCCATAAAAAGTTAAATAAAAAAAATATAATTCAATTTAATTTTGATAAAAACATTAAACAAACTTCCTTTTTACACTGGGTTAAAATCAGCAATAGTTCAAATTAATGAATATTTTTTTTAAAAACTTTATTTTTGGTGCAGACAATGATAGCATATAACAGTTGCGTCAACAGCCACAGGAAATCAACAACATTATGTCATAGAACATTTTTCTGTATACACGGCCCATCAGCCCACAACCCGAGGGCCGGGCGGCGGTAGCTGGTAGCATAGAAGCCAGGTCCTGAACCTAGCCCTGTGACTGCATGGCAGGATATTCTGATCTGCTTTTCTTTCGAGTTTCTTTAATACAGGTTACCCCCCAACCTTCCAAAGGAACCCCTCCCCCCAAAACTTCGGCATTCATGACTAAAACATGTGTACACAGGTCGTTCACCTCATTATGGCACTCCTATTGGCTGGCATAGCAGTGGTCAGTACGTACATTAGGAATGACGCCTTGAGATACAAAACACAATACTTCCCAGTTGTAACCTACATGTGCGTGTGCGGTCAGACACTCCCCCAACTCACCGGTCTCCCCCACCCTCTCCCCCGCCCTCACCGTCCTCATCCTCAGACTCTGTATCCCCAGGGGTGAACAACTCCGCACTCGTACCATCCGAATCTTCGGCTGCCTCCCCCAGCACTCGCATCATTCTCCACGCAAGCAGGTCGTCCTGCAGTTTTACATCTCTACGCACAGTCTGCATAAAGGTTTCCTCCGCCAGGGACCATTCCCCCACATCCCTAAGCCAATGTGACATCTCCGGGGCCCTCTGTCCCATCCACGTGATGGCCACCCTCCTCCTCGCCAGTACTAGAAGTAGCTGTAACATCTTGTAGGGCAGAGTACACTTCCTGGGCTTGGGGACTAAGGCTAACAAGCAGTGAAGGGGGGTCAGTTCCATCCGGAGTGCAGTAACTCTGCAAATGTGCGCCACCACCGACTGCCAGAAGGCGTAAACCAGTGGGCAGTCCCATGCTAGATGAAGAAAGGAGGCCCCCAGCGCGCCACATCTAGGGCAGTTATCGCGCTTGTCCGGGGCAATACGTTTCAAAGCAACCGGAGTCACATACGTTCGGTGTAAGAAGTTAAAGTGTGTCAATTTGAACCGTGCGTTGCACGACACCTTCCGGGTGAGTGTACCAATGCGTTTGCGCTGTGTTGGGTCTAAGGCAACCCCCAGGTCAGCCTCCCAGGCCGCCCATGTCGGAGGAACCGGTGGCGTGGAGTCCTGCCGCATGGCTGAGTACAATAGTGTTACCAGCCTCCTGCCCCTACCACAGGATAGGATAATATTGAGGGTATGGGACACAGGGGGCGCATCAGGGAATTGCGGCCAAGTGTCTCGTGCCATTGCATGGAGGCCCCTGTAGTGTAGGAACTGTCCCTCCCCGAGTCCGAACGTCTCTGTCGCCCGTTCGAAAGATAGGAACGTATCGTCTGGGTAGAGATCTGCCAACAGCTCGCACCCACCCGCTCTCCAGTCATGGAAAGGCATGTGTACCTCCATGTCCGCCACCAGGGCCATGATCCATATCGGCAGCTCTCTGTGAAAGGGGGCCCTCCGTAGGATTTTTTCCACAACACGCTGCCAAATGGCTGCGGTGTGGCGCACTATATATGGCAGCGTCGCATCCGCGCCCCTGCCGCGCATCAGGGCCATCTGTACCGCTCTTTCATCTGCACTACCCGCAAGGAGCCGAAGTTCCCAGGTGTCCGCATCCGCGAACCACCTGGCAGCTGGCAACAGCTGAGCTGCATAGTAGTAGAGGTCGAATCTCGGTGCCTCCAACCCCCCCTCCTCCCAGCTGCAGACCACCGTGTGCAAGGCAACTCTACTACGCCTGCCCGCCCAGAGTAAAGACATAAGGAGAGTATTAAGAGTGCGGAACATCCGCGGGGGAAGTGGGCACAGCAAATTCTGTTCCAGAATGCCACTGATTGTTGTAGGGAGTGCACTACCCTGTCCGCATTGCGGGCCAGCAATTGTTCATCCGACGACGCCACCTGTATCCCCAGATAGCGGAAGGCCTCCAGTTCCCACCGCAGACCCAGGTGTGGCAAGTCCCCGCGCGCGTCCACATTGCAACCCGCTAGGGGGAAGATCAGGGACTTCCCTGCATTGATACACAGGCCCGAAGCTGCGCCAAAACGGTCCAGCAGCTGTAGCAAAGCTGGTAACGCGTCCTGCGGAGACGTTAAATAAAACAGAGCGTCGTCCGCATACAAGGACACCGTGTGGATGTTACTCCCCACTTTGATCCCCCATTGGTCCATTGTGGTGCGGACCTCCACCGCCAATGGCTCAATCGCCAGGGCGAACAGGAGCGGCGAGAGGGGGCATCCCTGACGGGTGCCTCTCTCCAACGCCCAGTCCTCCGAGCGTGCGGCCCCAAGTCTGACTCTGGCCCAAGGCGCCCGATACAGTATCTGGATCCATTTGCGAAACACGGACCCCAATCCCACCTGCTGAAGGACCTCTGATAGGTATCCCCAGCTAACCGTGTCAAATGCCTTGGCCAAGTCTATCGAAACCAGGACCTGGGGATCTTCTCTGCTGCGTACCTCATGCATAATATGGGTTAATCGTCGCAGATTCATCGCGGTGTTGCGTCCGGGGATAAACCCACACTGGTCCTGGTGGACCAACTGGGCCATGTGCGGTGCCAACCGAGCGGCTAAGAGTTTGGTTAGGATCTTGACATCCGTATTAATCATTTTGATAGGGCGGTATGCCGCGGGGTCACAACCATCACCGCCCGGCTTTAGGATCATGCAGATCTCGCCCTGGTACATCGTGGGCGGGAGAGCTCCATCCTCCAGCGCTGTAAGAAAGACCTGGAGGAGGAGGGGACCGAGGACGTCTCCGAATGCGTGGTAGAACTCGGAAGGAAACCCGTCTCCTCCTGGGGATTTCGCAGTCGGTAGGCTGGCCATAGCCACCCGCACTTCGTGGAGGGTCAAAGCCCCATCTAATTCTTCCGCTGCTTCGCTCGGGAGGGCCGGAAGGGCCACTCCACGGAGGTAAGACTGATAGGATGCTTCCGTGACCAGCGGATCTGCCGTATACACCTGCTGCAGGTGGGATTTGAGAATCCGCAATATACCGGACTCTGAATGCACCATGTTCCCGTCAGGGCCCCTCAGGGCCAGTATCCGAACCGTTGCCGATTCTTTCCTCAATATCCAGGCCAACAATCGGCCGGATTTGTCCCCTTCCCTGTGGAGTCGCTGTCTGAATTGACCCAGCGTGTATCTGTCGAGGCGCGTAAGGATATCGTGGACTTGCTCCTGGGCTTCCCGCTCCAGGGCCAGTTCCGGTTCCCCAGGATCTGGTGAGGCCTGGCGAGTCCGCAGGGTGTCTTCAGCCTCCCTCAGTTTGCGGGTCAGCTGTCGGCGGACCCCATAAGTAAGAGCCATGCATTCCCCTCGCACCACCGCCTTCAGTGCGTCCCACCTCGTTGACAGAGGCACGTCGTCCCCCTCCCAGTTGAGGTCTACGTAGTTAGTGAGTGTAGTCTGCACATGATCTCTACCCAATGGGTCCTGCAGTAAGTCTGCAGGCATCCGCCATGTACGGGGCGGCAGGGCTGGTCGATGTCCTGCGTAGCGCACAACACCGAGGAGTGATCAGACAGGAAGCGGGCCAGATGGGTGACCTTTAGGGAATATGACGCGTCTATATTCGCGGCGAGGACCCTATCTAGTCTGCTATGGGTGTCGTGTGTAGGAGTGTAGCAGGTGTACAGTTTCTGCGACGGGTGACTCTGACGCCACACATCTACCGCTCCCAAGTTCGCCATGACCTCGCGCAGTCTTGCCGTCATGCGAGGTTTCGTCCCCGCACGGGGAGGGTGTCTGTCTAGGACCGGGTCCAAGACACAATTAAAGTCCCCGAACCACAGGAGAGGGCTGTCCACGTCCGACACTAAGACGTCTTGCATTTGTGGGTAGAAGGTCGCATCGTCTACGTTGGGTGCGTAAGTATTAAGGAGTGTAAGGTCCCTGCCATTCAAATTCACTCTCAGCAGCAGGTATCTGCCCTCGATGTCCGCCTCTGCATACTGTACTGTAAGGGGGACCCCGGGTGCCACCCAAATCAAGACCCCACGCGCATATGTCGAAAAGGAAGAGTGAAAGACCTGACCCCGCTATTTTTTAGCCAGCTTTTGCGCCCTCTCCTCATTCAGATGTGTTTCTTGTAAACACGCAATCGAGATGGCATGCCTCCGGAGGAAGGACAGGACCCTATAACGTTTGGTACAAGTGCCCAACCCACGCACATTCCACGTTAAGAATTTGTATCCCATTTTTCCAGTAAGTGCCCCGCCGGGCCATGTAGTCCGCCGCCAAAATACTGCCTCCTAGGGGCCTGAACAGTGATACACATGATGCCTATACCAACATTTTTAAACAGTACCCCCCCATCCACCCCCCCCCCAACGTTGCAACATTTGCAGAACACTTCCTCCTCCCCCCACCCACGAGCAGGATAATGACAACAACCCAACCTGTCAACCCACCCTTCCCCCGCTGGTGCCAGGACGTGCACAGCCTCCCCACACACCCCTCACAACCCATCACACACCCACACAACAACAAACTGCATACACCCCCCCCCCCAGCTCCCCGCAAGACCCAATGCTTACATGATGTACGCCCGGCTCCGGCCCAGCCGTAGTCGACCATACAGGACCAAGTCCGACAATAGCGCCCCCGCCTCCCAAAAAGCAATCAGTACCCACATTGCAAATCTACTGGCCTCCGTTTCTCCCCAGTATGTAGGTCTGGTGGCTCCGGGTACAATGTCTCACCAGTGTCCACCTATACCCATCTCCACCCCGAGAGCCGCCGCAGCCATCCAAGGACAAAGTACATAGGGCTTCTACATCACCTCAGGGTGGGCCATTCACCTCCAGGGCCCCAGCTCCCCCAGTCTCCTGAATTACCAGGTCCGACGGTGCCATGTCCTTCACCGCAGCTGGTATCGTGTCCGGGACCAGGAGTTCCGCAGGTTCCAGCGGATTTTGAGACTCCGCCTCGGCCCCCTGCAGCAGGGGTTCTAGGAGCATTCCGCCATCAGGCCCCACCGTGATTCTAGGTTCCTCCGTGTGCTCCGACGTGGAGCGCCGTCTCCGTCCGCCTCGGGGCCTCCGCTGCCGCTGGGGACGGCTCCCCCAAGTCTCCTTGGACCCACCACGGGCCCCCGGTGGAACCCCATCTCCCCTAACCTCCAGCCATTCCCAAACTTCCTCCGGCGATTCAAAGAAGTGCGCCTTACCCTGAGCCAGCACCTTAAGTTTGGCGGGATATAGCAACATATATTGTAACTGCATCGCCCGGAGCTTCTGCTTAACCCCCAGAAAGGATTTCCTCATCTCCTGAACCTGGTGGGTATAGTCTGGGTATATTGAAATCCGGCTATTTTCAATGGCCAGGTCCGGGTTCTCCCTTGCTGCTCGCAGGATGCAGTCTCGATCCCGATAATTCAATATCTTGGCAATCAGAGCTCGCGGCGGGGCCCCCGGTTGTGGCGGGGGAACCAGGGCTCGATGAGCTCTCTCGATAACAAACACTTCTGAGAGACCCTGTGGGCACAACTTCGCCCTAATCCATGCTTCCAGGAAGCGTTCAGGGTCTCCAGCCTCCAGCATCTCCGGGACTCCCAGGACTCTAATGTTGCTGCGACGCGCCCTCCCTTCTGCGTCCTCAGCTCTCCGTTCCAGGGCACCAGTCGTAGCCGTAAGTTGTGTGACCGTCTTCCGGAGAGAGGCCACCTCCCCCTGTAGCTGCTCGATGTTAGCCTCCGCATCTGTGACTTTGTCCGCCACCTTACGGAGGTCCGTTCGCAGGAGATTGACGTCGATGGAGACTGTTTCAATTTGCCTCTCCAGCGCTGAGTGGGAGCCCTGAATAGCCTTTAGGAGTTCCGCACGGGAGGGCTCACCGGAGTCCCCGGGCTCCTCATCCTGGCCCGATTGGCGTGTAATCCTCTGGGGCGGCAGCCTTTGCGTGGTGTACTGGGTGATCGTATTGGCCTGCGACGAGCGGGACGCCCTGTCTTTACGCATCCTCAGGATGATCCTAGTGCGGGGATGGCCCGCCTGTAGAGTAGCAACAAGTCCACCTCCGCCTCCACCCAGCCGGTGGCAAATTCCGCAGGGAGTCGCGCTCGAGCTCTAACCCTTGTGTAGTCAGCTGGGCGACCCCACTCTCCCAACACTCCCGTCACAGGCAGGTCGCAGGGACCGCGGGCACCGTCAGGAAGCTTCTTGCACCGGCAAGGGGGTTTCCGGCAACTACACCCCACCAGCGGGGCGGCGCGATCTCGTCGTGGGTCCCTGTGGCCTCCAGCGGGGGCGGCTCCGCGTCCCTTCGTCCAGTCGAGCCCCACAGGAAGCAGGCCCCTCTATGCTCCGCACCCCGCCCGTGCGGGCTGCTTAGTTCTTATGCCCCGATCACCCAGCCAGTGGTCAGGTAGGGGGGGGGGCCCTCAAGGCGTTCTGCTCCAGCGCTGCAATCAGGAGTCCAGCCTGCACCCCTCAACCGATATGACCTCCAGTGGCCCGGGGCCTCCTCCAAGAGTCAATGGGGGCCCTCGCCCCCTCCTCCCCGCACTTCAGGAGGCAGGAAGGCCCGGAGGAACCAGGACGGCCCCACACAGACTGTCAGGGGCTTAATGTTGGTGCCTGCCCCGTCTGCGCCGCTCGCCTGTGCTCTCCTGGGCCCCCAGCCTGCTCCCACCCCACTGGCACACAGTTTCTGCTAGGACCCCGATCAGCAGGCTCCGCCGGTCACTCACCGCCTCCCCAGCCCGACGGCCGACCTCAAGATGGCGGCCCGGAGGGGGGAGGGGCATGCACTGGTTCTCGGCTCTCTCGTCGCTCCTCCGGTCCAGGAGAACCGACCGTCCCCCAGGTAGGCAGCGGCACAGCCGGGCAAGCGCACTTCAGGGCTCCCACACGGGTCCGGGGCCCCCTGACCTGTACTCGGGAGCCGCGGCCTGTTTCTCCGGGGCTGAGTCTCCTCCCGGGGCGTCCCTCGGTCCAGCGCCGCTCAACACGCCCTCGCACACGGCGTCGTCCCCCGGGTCAAGGTCCAGACCCGGGACAAGCTCAGTGACCGCTCTGCAGGCCCTCCGCAGTACGTCAGGATACGGCCTCCCCCGGCCGACCAGGCCCCGACCGCGGCCTCGCGTAGGCTCGGCGGCCGCACCGGATCACCGGAGTTGCTCCGCGGTCACACCGCCACTCTCGCCGGCTGAAAATCAGCAGGGGTGTTCCGCGCAGTTTCAGGGATTCCTCCGGACTGTCAGGGCTATTCACCGGAGCCTGGGCAGGATCACATACAGGATTTTACGGGTCCGCAGGACGGGAGCTGGCAGAGCTCACGTCCTGTCGGCCATGCTGCTTGGCCACGCCCCAAATTAATGAATATTAAATAAAACAGTGGTACTATTCTCAATACCAACAAGATTGATCTATTGTACAGGTATTCTTCATGAGGATATACATTCATATGTAGGTAACACATTTTAATAAACAGGCCGTCAGAATAACGGTATCGCCGATGTTGACATTAGAAAAATACGACTTGGAGGATGATAGGATGATAGATAAGCCTTCTGTGACTTTTATTACGGACTGGCTATCATAGGAGTGGTGAGTTATCTATGGCCTTTTTCCTCTGATTCCAAGCACAGAGCAAATAGCGCGAGACTCTCAATGCTAGTAGTTCCCTAGTGTCGCTCTTAAGGAGCCTTACTGCTTCCCTGTAGTGTCTCACACCCATGGAATTTATTGGAGCTATCAGCCATTTATTACGCAGATTTCTATATTGAGGGCAGAAGAACATGAAGTGTTCTACTGATTCCGCGATGTTACGGCAGAACTTGGAGTTTGAAGGTGTCTTGTCTCATTTAATAGTGTGAATTCTCAGGAGCAGTATGCCGCACCTGAATTGGACATATAAACATTGAGAACGGCATGGGTACATTCAATTCATGTAAGGCTCTAGGCTGGGTGTAGATTTGTGGGTATGAAACTGACCAGTTATGGTGTTTACCTGGTACAATTTCCAGGTTTGCAGTATGATTTCCTCCCAGAACCGAGTTTTTGCTTCCTGGGCATCACTTTTTATAATCAGCTCCGGGGTGTTCCTTATGTCAACCATGCCTATTCTATGTGATATGTCCTTTATCGCCTTCAGCCAGGGTGTACATAAGTCCCTATCGAGGGACACTAGCTCTTTCGCACAGTCCATATACGTTACTAATTCCCTGGTGGCCCAAAGTCTAATCCAATATAGCAAGGGTTTGAGAAAATCACTAGGTCTATTGGCCCCTTATAAACTTGTTTTTAACCCTTGTCAACACCTCTGCTGGGCATGACCCCATATCTCAGCTCCATAGGTCGCTGATGCTCTGTGCACAGTAATAACCAGAGACAGAACACCTGCCGAGGCAGCCCTGTACGTTCTCCCTATGGCTGAGGTTTTCATTTGGAGGATGGCTTTGCTTTTCTCTAGTTGGGGACCCCATGTCTGGCTATCACTTAACCTAACTCTCAGGTTATCAAAATACAGGACTTTCTCAAGGGGGACTCCCTCTATAAGCACATTTCCTCTATATGTTCTGTGAGGATTAATAGGGAAACCTCTGTTTTGTCTCTATTAAGCTTGAGACAATTCTGTTCCTTCCTGGTCCTCTGCAATTGATACCACAAGTTGGGCATCATCTGCTTACAATAGTATCTCAAAGCCATATTTTCCTACAATCTTACCCAGAGGTGCCACATATATATTAAATATAATGGGGCTCAATGTAAACCCTGGTGGCACCAATATGATCTAACAGTAGTTTTTTTATTTAAATTGAGTCAGAGATATGGCATGAGTTCTATGAGCAAGAAAGGCAGCACATCAGGCCAAGGCCTGTGAATGAATGCCACATCACTTTACAGTTAGATCAGTAACTCTCTATCAATCAAATTGAAATCAAAGACGAGTGTCAGCCAATCAGACTCAGGCAAGTTTACTCCCTCTTTGAGAACGTTTATCACAGCATTACTTCTGGCATGCCCGGGTCATATCTGACATCATAACATCGCGCCTGACATCCAAGTCACAAACCTGGTATCACAAGATCAGATCAGAAATCTCAGGGGGTTATTTTGCATATTAAATGTTTTGTATTCTTATCAGCATTAACATGTAAACACACAAATGTATTAACTGTGTATTATTCATTTTGAGATTGACCATAGCTAATATAGGCCTGTGTTTAAAATGACTAAAGCCTGGTTGTCATCTTTTTCACAAACGTTTGTTACTTCAAGAAGAAGCTGAAGTTGCAACTAACAAGTGCTTTCTTTTTTGTGTGAAATGCTTTCCTTTACGAAATAACTGTAAAATGCTTCAACAAGCTGTTACAGTGCACCTTCAGAGTGCAGGCTAGTCCGATATATCTAATTTGTTGCAGATTACTGTAAATTTGAAGAACACTTAGGAATGCCTCATTGTGAACGATCCTGTGATGGTAATGAGATTTATTATCGCTGTGTTTCTTAACCTGATTGGGGTGTTTTATGGCAATCATGTGTAAGTGTAGCAAATGTTAGAATTGTGTGAGTCAAGCTAGAAGTAGAGCTGAACTTTTTCAGAACACACAGAGACACGGTTTAGACCACTTCAAGATAGTTCGGAGTAGAGTAGGCTGCTCTCTTTATGGGAGAATTGATTATGCTTAACCTTTTCCCTTGAGATAACTTTATACTGATTGTCTTTCATTTACATGATCGATTTGAACTTCATATTTACTAACCACATTCCTTCACTGGTTACTGTTTGATACTATTTGATTTTATTATTTTGAACCTGTAAACATTTGAATCCATTAAGAAACTTGTTTATGGTTTGAAAACATAATTACTCTCTGTCTTCCTTGAGGAGCCTTAAGAACTTCTCGTTATTTAAATGTATTGATTTGATGACTAACCTCAGCCATGGATTTATCTGATAGCGTTTTATGGGCCCTGAATTTGGTATGAAGAAAAGCGCTACAAAAAAAGTTGTTAGCAGAGGATGGTTTCCACTGAAGTGTAGGAAGATTTAACATTTCCCTTAAGAGTTAAAATTTGCCCCTATTCAAGTGGTGTTACCGATTTTCCAGAGTCCCATCCAGAATATTGATGCCATTCCAGCGTTTCTGAAAGCAGTTGCAGTATTGTGGGAGTGGGAGTTTAAGTTGGTTTTTCCATTTTGATTGTGAGTTGTGGAGAGCTGCGATGTTTTCATGATTTGTCATGTTTTGAGTTGAGGTGTCACATTGGGTCTAAGAGTGCTCTGAGTTCAAATTGTGAAACGAAGTGGCTTTTGAGCGTATATTTCTTATCTTTATGGAGATTCATGCGTTTTTACTGCAAAGAGTTCGAGTTTGGTCATTGGACTAGTTGTAATCGAAGATCCTGGGGTGGATATGGAGATATATTAGATGTAAAAGAGAGGTATATTAAGAGGTATTTGACTTGTCTGTTACGGTTGAGGTTTTTGGATCTTGAGGCGCCATTGGTCACACAAAGATAGGGACTTATTAAACTTCTATTGTAAGATTGTACAAATGCAGATTGGTGATGGTTGATTTCTTGAGCACAGGAGCGGCCTGCACTAGTAAGAGAAAGTTCTGTTGGTCGAGAACTTACTTTGTATGTTTTCTGGCTATGGGAGGGTGCTAATCCCTATTTACCTTGAGCAACTGTTGGCTCTATATTCCCTTAGGAAAACACAAGTTATTTTTTAATTTTGATATTTAACTTGTGCAAATCTGATTGTAGTAAAGTGAAAGCAGCTGTGTGGTAATGTGAGTTACATGATTAGGTGCCGCACTTGGATTGGTTGTTTAGCATTTGTGCTGCGCTGGGATTTGTTATGCCATTGAGTGCCTCGCTGTGAGTGATTAGTTCAGTGGTGTTGCACTAGAATTGGATGGTTGTGCTGCTGAGTATTGTTTTGTGATGTTTTGGGAACTGACGGTTATTTAAATTTGAAGTTTACAAATTCTGTTTTGCTTTGTGTAAAGGGCATGATGAAATTATTTAAGGAAATAGAATCTATGTTGAGAAATGTTGTGATAATAGCAGTTGAGGATGAGGAGCCTCCTCCAGAAGGCACACCCACACAGTTACGACCACCAATGTGAATTTATACACTTGTTTTTGGATCAACCAATGGAATATGATCACAGCGAATAAATGGTGCTTGCAATTTCCCCACATAGCACATTATATTTGAGAACAATTGAGAAGTTAAGGCTAGTGTTGTACTAAATGAAGCCCCCTCCATGTCCTGCTCAACAAGTAATAAGGATACAGTTTATGCTTTTGTATACGTTTATTCAAAAGCACAGTACTAAAGCATCTGGTGCAACAGTCTCATCATAACTGACACATCCTAGAGGATTCTATACAATAGAACAGTGGAACCCTCAAAGGAACTTAAATGAATACTAGCTAGAAAACATGAGTTAAAGGGACAGAGTACAAATTACACTTAAATATACTAAATAAAGAAATACTATTGAATATATCCGGAGATACCCCCCAACCGAAGTACCATCAAATATGGGTGACCCTCACTCTGGGAGTCACCAAGAGAAACATAGCCAGATCATGGGGAGGTGTGGACCCTCCGGGGATATGCAATGGTTGTTACACTTAGATTGGTGCCAAAATTCTGAACAGGTGATATACAAAAGCCTGGAATGCCCACAGAAGTGGGTAAAGGTGTGGGGGTCATGGAAAGCCTTTAGAGGCACTTGAGAACCCCAGAAGGGTAGGGCTCTGAGTTGGGGTGGGGGAGACAGTGCATGCCACAGGACTTTGTTACAACCACAGATAATTGACAGAGCCGTGTGAACAAAGGGAATTGCTAAATGCTTTTCGGTACAAATTCTGAAAATTGCAATGTATGTGAAACCAACTATGATGTAATGTCCTCCACTTTTCCTTTCAAATGTAATGATGCAAAATGTTAATAAAAAGTGTAAAAAAATCATACTAAATATATATTAACAACTATTAACAAATAGAATATAGCACGCTTCCCCCTTTTAACAAAAAACTAAAACTAATACATAAAGAATGCAACTTAATTTATTATCACTTCACCCTTCATATCAGTAACCCCAACTTTATTAAATGTCGACATTTGACAATCCTGTGAACATTCCATACCTTGCCATCCTGTGTAACTAGGGACTTTTTATTCACTTTTACTACTTTCATTGGAGGACCAAATTTTGAACTTCCCTTTGATACTAAACCAGGTTTACGTATCCTTACCCAATCGCCAATTACCGAAAAAAATCCTCTCGCTTTCCACTTGTCATATCCTTCTTTCATCTTACTTTGTTTCACAGTCACTCTCTCAGCTACCATATTAAGATCCATTTTACCATCATTTGTAAATTCTTTCTGAATCCACCAAGGACAGAGGTTTGAAGCAGGATCATGTACCTTAAGCAATCGAAAAGGACTGACTTCTGTAACAGAATGAAGCATGATGCAATCCATCCACAGCTTATTCCTCAGAACATTTTTACATACAGCACCAAAATTCCTAGCATACACCACACTCTCTTTGAGCACCCGGTTAAAACTCTCAACTTGACCATTTTCTTGTGGTTCATGGATGTGGTAATACGCCTAATACCTTGTTTATCCAAAACTTTGTTCAATTTCTCTAGTTTGAGTTGAACTCCATTGTCAGTTACCATGACTTCTGGACATCCCTCACAAACAAATATCTCCCTAAAGAATTACCACACTAGAAGTTGCTTGTGCTACAACTGTGACCTCTGGCCATTTAGAATGATAGTCAATCATGACCAAAGCATATCTTGCTTCTTGAGTTAAACTGATTAATGGACCAGATATGTCAAAAGCTTTTTTCTGCCAATGAGAACACGGCCACGAGACAGGTTTGAATGGAGCAGGAAACGTTCTAAGCATCTTATCACTACTTATACACACTCCCCAATCCATCGCAAAACGATCAACCATAGCATCAATACCAGGCCACCAAAAAGTATTCCTGAAAAATGTCTTCAATAACGACATTCCGTAGTGACCCTCATGAGCTAGTTCCATAATCCTACCACACATACCAACAGGAGGAACATACTTTCCTATTTAAACAGTATATCACACTCTATGTCCAAACCTTCAACCCGTAACCTCTTTACACTTTGCAAAGTTTAATCTTTCTTCGACAATTCTTTTCATTCTTTTTCTGACAAACCACCAAACTCCACACACATTAATTCCTAACACTTGCAACCATATCAACCTCATCACATTTCTAGCTGATATGATCCGGACATGGTAACCTCGATAAATAATCTCCTGTAACAGTAAGCTTGCCAGGAACATATTTTATGCTAAAATGATATTTCAGTATCCCGGTTGTAAGTCTGGCAATCCTTGCAGTAGTGTTCCACCCTACTCCTGGAGACAAAATGCTCACCAAAGGTTTATGATCAGTCTTTAGAAGGAACCTACTACCGCACACATAGGGGCAGTAGTGTTCAACCGCCCACACACAAGTTAGTATCTCCTTTTAAATGACTGCGTACCTTCGTTCTGCTTCACTGAGTGTCTTAGATGCAAAAGCCACACACCATTCTTCCTTACCACACTCTTGTCCAAGAACTGCTCCTATACCATACAAATTCACATCCACAGTAATCACACATGTTTTATTGATACAAAATGGCTTCAATGTAAGAGCATTGGCAATGTCTTCCTTAATCTGCTGAAAAGCAATTTGCTGTTAGTCAGACCATACAAATTGAGATCCACTCCTAGAAAGTTCCCTAAGGGGTTCTATTTTAGTCGCAAATCCCTGTATAAATTTACTGTAAGGTGCAGGAGCTTTCAAAAGTGCATCGCCAATGTTTTTTTTGGTAAGACACCTTCACTCGAGACAGTGTGTCCCAAATAACAACCGAATAATGGAAACATTTTAAAAAATTTACCCTTTAAGGTTAACCCATGGTTCTCCAACAGCTTGCACACAGACATAATGTTCCTTGTGTTCCATTTTGTTTTTTGAAAATACCAGTATGTCATCTTGGAAACATCTCACACAGTTAACAAGATCTTTAAAATTATGAATTATTGCCCTCTGGAACATAGAAGCTGCAGAGGCAAGTCCGAAGGGAATTTTTCGGAATTGAAATAAGCCTTGGGGTGTAAGAAAGGCAGTATAAGGTTTAGACTCTTGTGTGAGTTCGATTTGATTATATGCTGAGCGAAGATTCAAAGTGGAAAACACTTTGGCCCCCTCAAGCATACTCAGCAGCCCCAGCTGTTGGCAGGATCCCCTCATCTGCAGCCACATGTCTGCCCCCGTTGAGAGCACCCATTTTACCCCTATAGACCACTGTGAACTAGAGGACTTTGGCGGTAACCAGGCACGAGAGCCAATGAAATCCATCATCTACATACACCTACCCCCAATGGACAGACTGCTGAAGACAGCAACACTCTAACCAAGTGATCTCCTGTAGAGGGCCTCAGCCTCCTGGAGTGGTTGACAACAGCACACGGCAGAGTTGGTGGCTGAAACCTACTGGTGGAGTGTCCCACGGAACTTCCCCTTGCTGACACTAGCTCGCATTATCAAGAATTGCAGCAGGGGATCGCGTTTTTCGTCTGTGCCTTTGGCAACCCTGCCCTTTACTATGCCATGTTCTAAAGCAGCCAAGGACAACCCAGTGATGTCTCTTTGGAATAAGACCCCACAGCCAGAACCGGCAGTGCGTCCTACAACTCTGATAACTGCAGTGGCGGGGGAGAGCCCTCAGCGCCGATCACCCAGGAGTATATGGACTTCTTTCTGCAAGAGATACGGACAGACATCTCCTCACTGAAGGAAGAGTTCAAATCGAGCCTTTGTGACATCCGTAGAGAGGTGTCTGAAATTGGAGATAGAGTGGATGATCTAGAGCGGATGGTTGACGCCAGATCAGAGAACCAGGAAATGCTGTGGAGACACATAAACGCACTGGAAGACCAACACATCGAGCTACAAAGCAATCAAAAAGACCTCAAGAATAGGAGCTGCTGCAACAACATATGCATACGGGGGTCCCAGCAGGTGTGGAAGACACAAACATCATGGCGTTTACAGCAGAACTCCTACAGACAGTCCGGGGCAACGAGGACACATCCCTGCCTGCCTTAGATCGGGCTCACCAAGTAGCCGCGAGAGCGGGCTGCACAGATAGCAGACTAGATAGCCTAACCAGAGTGCATTTCTTTATAAAAAAAGAAGCGATCATGCGGGCAGGTAGGGACAAGCCAGAGATTAAATTTCAAGGTCACACGATCCAGCTTTATCAGGATCTCTCCCTGGTCACTCTCCGAAAACGCAGAGACTTCAAACCCATCACTGACAAGCTGTACACCCAAGGTATCCGCTATCAATGGGGTCACCCCTTTACACTCCTGTTTTAGTAGGAGGGCAGGCACCGCCCCCTACACTCGCTGGCTGAGTCTAAAGTGCTCTTCGGATTGTCGGACGACCCCCAGGTGGAAGAGGTGCTACACCCGTGGGCTGTGCAGGACGGGATCTTAAACCACACTGGGCCATGGTCCCACAGACACGCTCAAACAGACAGCGCGCAGAACTTTCATCCCAAGAGGCAGAAAATACATCATAAATCATCGCCACACCCTCAGCAGGGGCTCTTCTCCTACTCATTCAACTGCTGGCTCTGTCTGAACGCTCTATGATCTAAAGATGGCCACAAGTGGAACACACAGACCTTGTTGCCCTGAGCTCCTCTCTTTGAACTATCATTTGTATCAGTGGGCCCCGTGGAGGGCGAGGGACCTGGATGATCAGGTTCTGTTGCCCCTCCTGCGAGGCCGATGGCCACCCCCCCACAGACTACTTTTCTGGAGCGCCCTGGAGTCGATGTCCGCATCTTGAAAAAGTCCTAGTTTGACCCTGTCGGTACCCTGCTGTTCTTGGTTGTATTTTGTCTTCTCTTGCAGGTCATGCACAGAGTTACAGGCACTGGCCGTGCCGGGCATTACACTGGGGCAGTGACGTCAGGCACGGGAGGGTCAGGGTGGGGGGATGTAAAATACGGGATGAGGACCATTAGAGGTAAGTATGGGGAAAAAAAAGAAACGAATTTCGTTGCCCACTCTGCATCACATTTGGAGATGCAGAGTGGGCAACCAAATTCGTTTTGTACTCTTGTGATGCTCTCTCTCCCGCAGGACTGCATTCATTCCTCTCAGAATGTGATTGGGAGCCCCCATCTCCGCACCACTCTGCCCTCCTAGACGGAACAATCACACTGGAAGAACTGCAGGATACAGTTCGGGCTCTTCCCTTAGGTAAAACAACCAGACCAGACAGGTTTCCGGTACCTTTTTACTGCCTATTTCTTCCCCAGTTGCAAGAGCACATTCTACGTCTGTTCTACTCTTTCTCGCTAGACACTGGTCTCATCCCCACAATGGCAATGGCGGAAATCTCTCTCATACCTAAACACTGATACTAAGCATTTAACTAAAATATTAGCTCATTCCATATCTTCCTGGCTTTATCAATCCCGATCAGGTGGATTTTATTCACCAACGGCAAGGGGCCGACAACGTCCAACGTATAGCCCATTTAGTGGAAAAAACGTGCCAACTTGATATCTCCGCCTGTCTTCTCTCGCTTGATGCAGAGAAGGCATTTGATTGGGTAGATTGGACCTACCTTCAGACTGTATTAAGCAAAATAGAACTGGGACAGGCCTTTATTACTAAAATCATGGCATCATACAGGGCCTGACCGCCTACAACCGGGTGAACGGGAGGGAAGCAAGTCTGATCTCTCTGCAAAGGGGTTCACCCTCTCACCCCTGCTCCTCACGCTGGCAGTGGAACCCTTCCCTGTCTGGTGCGGACTCAAATGGGATTCATTAATTTTGGCGGCCAGGTGCATAAAATCAATCTGTTTGTGGATGATCTATTCCTTACCCTCACTCAACCCGCCATCTCGCTGCCGAACGTTGTAGAAAACCTGCAGACATTTGAAGCTGTCTCGGGCTTCAAGATCAACATGACTAAGTCGTCCATCCTCAACCTTAGCATTCAGGCCCCAGAGGTGCAAGATTTGCAGCCTACAGTCCCTTTCCAGTAGTCGTCGGCTTCTATCAGGTATCTGGGCCTCAAAGTCACTCCCACTCTCGCCACATGGTCCTGTGTCAACTGGTCACTCCTTCCTCGCTCGATTCTGACGGACTTCCAGAGGTGGAAGCTGCTATATTTCTCCTGGCTACGGTGGGTGAAAAAATAAATAAATAAACACGCTAGGTAAATGCGTGCCGCCGCGTAGTCAGGAAATGCTTCTTCCTCTGAAAGACGTGTAATGAACGTAGTGACGTTGAAAAGATATATTAGTGTGCGGCTCGAGCAGTCGTGATGAAATGCCTTGTTATCCACGCACTGCTGCTCAGCTTGGCCTACATAGAGCTTTCACTGTAGCTTGCACTTGGCTCAAACAAGCCAAGTCATATAAAAATCCATAATTCAAGGTTAATGCATCAGAGTAATTTCGGAGTGCGGAGTCGTACAGCTCTATGGATCAGGCACAATCGGGTGAGGCCAGAATGTGGAAGAAATGTCTGACTTCTGGTTTCTTTATTTCATTGGAGTTTGTATCGCTCCTGTGCTGCTGCATATCACTAATAGCAGGTATCCCTCCATAGCTTGTTACCATCATAATGAAAATTAATTTTATCCTTTTGTATAAGTTTATTTAGCAGCACAGTATTTAAGCATCTGGTGCAACAATCTCATCATAACTGATACATCCTAGAGAGGATTCCATACCATTGAACTGTGGAACCCTCAAAGGTACTTAAATGAATAATACCTAGAACAACATGAGATAAATGGACAATACCAATTACACTTAATTATACAAAACAAATATGAACAACTAATAACAAATAGGATAGAACACCCACCCACAGTTAATGACTACCAAGGTCAGTTTACACACTTGTATTTGGATCAACCAATGGAATAAGATCACAGTGAATAAAGGGTGCTTGGAATTTCCCCACATGGGACATTATATTTGAGAATAATTGAGAAGTTAAGGCAAGTGTTGTACAAAATGAAGCCCCCTTCATGTCCTGCTCAATATGAAGCTTGTAATGCATGGGATTGTGCAGGTGCATATGACAGAGAAGGAGAAATTTAAAATCCAAGTGAGATATTAGGATCTTAGATGGATAGAGACAAGGTGGAATGTGTAGCAGCAGGGGTGGAGAGAGAATGTGATTGAAAGCATAGGGGTGTATCCTATGATAGCAAAGGAGCCAAATGAAGAAATTTCAAGAGGGAGGTCAGGATGAAAAGGGAGGGGATGAGAGCATCAGTGATACACAGTATGAATTTGTGTCTGATTTGCTACTTTCCTGCCAACTTCCATACAACGCTGTTCATAAGGCTGGGGGGAAATCAACAGTCCTTTTTGCAAGCTGTGGGAGGAGGAACAAACGTGGGTGCAGATGTGAGCGCGCCTATGGATCAGAGTCCTCAAGAAGGTGGTTTGCAGCTCGCCACTCTAGATCCATAATTAGATTCCACTAGTATGACTGTTATCATTACAACCCAACATGCATCTGTTGTCACCACAACCCCTAGTACATCTGATTTTTCATTTTCATTTGGGAGCACAACTCTGTACGAAAGGAACCCCCATAAATGTGCATGTTGTTGGTGATGATGCAGATCCAGAGTTGCATACTCAAGAAAGGGAGGCATCTCATAGAGAATTGGCTGTTTTAAGATTAAAGGCAGCTTTGAGAAGGTTGCAAAGGGAGATCTTGATTTGGGTTTCATAGAAGTGAATAATGAACCACAGCTTATGTCCTGAAGTAGGGCAGTTACAAGGTGTGCTTGAAAAGCTCATGAAAGATGGGAAAAGCTGGCTGCAGAGTTTGGGGTCAATATGCAAAAAGGCTGAATTCATCGAAGAATTTCAGAATGTTCATGACTGAGAGTACTCTAAGGCATATAAGAGCGCAGGGTTTAAAATTACATATCAGGGAGCTAGTAGGCTGTATGACAAAATGGGGAAACATCAAAAAGCACACAGAAGAATGCTCCCAAAAGGAAAGGGAGCAGAAAAAGAAAGAGGATACAGGTGGAGCTGAAGGAGCAATTAGTAGGATTGATACAGAGGCTAGAGAGTATACATTGAGAGAGGTGCTTGGAGGTGGATATATGCATGTGTCCTGGATTTCTGGTGATCTTTTAGCAGTCACAAGTCAACTCCCAAAGTTGTGGAAGAATCCCAAATAAAGGTACACTACTGTGGATATGATTGTGAAGATTTTAAAGTTTTTCGGAGGATTGGACTACTTTCTTTGATATTGTAGTCCCTAAAGAGTTGTGGGGGAATGCAAGGTGGCTTTAGAGTGGCCAAAGGCTGAACCACAGAGACATGCCAGATCAAATGTACTTTCTCCTACTGTTATGGACTAATATAATCAGGTGATTGCTCATTTGAAAATCAACGTCCAGCAGAAAGAGTTGATTGGCTCAAGATACCTAGAATAACTGAAGAGTCCAAAGAGTCTATGCTTGCATATTATGAGTGGTTGATGCACTTTTTCAGACAGCATAGTGATAATCTTAGTGGTTTCTTGTTGCTCTAGGTTTTCATCCAGAAATAAGTACCCACATAGAGCAGAATGTCATTTGTTGGCAATTAAAGTCTCTGAAATGTTGGGGTATGCAAAATGTTTGGCAATCAATGTCCCTTGTACTTTTGCGGCATGCAAAATATTAAGGTGGCAACATAGAGGTGAAGCGGAAGTATATTAAGAAGAACTTCATGTTGGTATGGAGTAAATTGGCGCATAAAGAATGTTAGAATGGTCCACATGAGGCAGAATCAGGGAATAACTGTTCCCTCTATCGGTGCAGTCTTGCAGGTACTTGGTTATCAAGGTGGTGGTCAGATGTCAAAGACATGGGAGTTGGTTATCAAGGAGGTGGTCAGATTTCACAAACAGGAAATTTTAGTCTGCCAGGCAGAGGTCAAGGATTGGTGGTTAATCAGAATGCAGGGATGGATTGTAATATAGGTTGAACCCAAATCGAATGCAAAATTATGTTCAAATGCCAAATAGGAATGGAATGTCAATTCGCAATATGTAAGTCCAAAGGTTATATAATGTCAATCTACCGCAATCCCCAATGATGCAGCAAAACATTGAAACCAAAGGGACAATTCAAATTCCGACCCAAAGGTTCAACAGGACCCTTTCATGAGTGCGATATTCTCCAACAGTTTCCAGGTTTCGACAGTCCCTTTGTACTGCATCCTGATCAATCACAGTGACAGTACCTGGAAGGACAGTAGGATTGAATGCTTGGTGCAGTTCTAGAGATAGACCAGAGCCGGCCACATGTGGTTGGCGAGGTGAATGGCCATCTCATTCTTGATCAATACTGGCGCTACTCCGGTCTTGGGAAAAGTGGAGGTCCTAAACCTACCTCTCTCTGGAAAACAAGTCCGAGTTGTATGTGTTTCAAACCAGCACAGCACAAACCCAGTTCCAGTTAAGGTCCCTGTAAAAACAGTGCCCCTTGAAGAGGACCATCAATTTGTAAGATGTGATTCAAGTCCAATGAATGTGTGGGGCAGGGATTTACTCTGCGAGATAAACTGTGTGACATATAGAAAACCGAATGATCTTGAAGTTCAGAAACATGATGAGGATGTAGACTTCTAATTAAAATCACGAGAAGCAGCAGTTGGGTTATTACCAGTCCTAACAAGAGAAGACTTGCCTCTTGGTTTAAGAGATTTGGTTAAAGAGGAACTCTGGGATTTTATAATCAAAGACATTGGTCTTATCAAGAATGTCGCGCCAGTAAGTATTACAAAAAGGCCTATGTAGGGTTTCTACGAACATTCTAATACAACCTCACTCCTGAGCCCGTGGCTGGAATCACACCTGTCATTGAATCCATGCTAGAGCAGGGTATCTTAAAAGACGTGTTAACGAGTGTCTCCAACTCACCTGTGATGGGTTTTGTAGAAACCAAATAAACAAGCATTGGCAAAGTCAATAGATTTCTCCTATGTGAAATCTATTACCTATGTGTATTTTTTGATATATGTTCCATAGCACTTGAGTTGCTATTCAGCATGGCTTAAAGTAAGACAAAATAGCAAATAAAAGCGTTATAACGCGGCCAGCATTGACCATGTCTAGCGTTTTTTTTTTTTACTTTAAGCCATGTTGCACAACAGATCAGCTGCTGTGTACCATGTAAAAAACATTGACAAACCATTTTGCATAGGCGAAACCTGTTCACTTTTCCAGTGCTTGTTCTTCTGCTTTCCCTTCTGATGTCCACAGTGCAGTTGGCATTCTGTTACTTTCATGTCTATAGAAATAAACTACATATCTGTAGTAGATTGGCTTCCTACTGCTAAAAGCTTTTTCAACAGAATAAACTAAGTAAAATATATTTTTAGGGCCCCTGTCCAAGGTTTGAGATAATTCCTATTCTTACATTTGCGATCAGTGGAGTTACAATCTGGTTTTGGGTTGTTTAATTCGGGTGCTGGTACAGGCCCCCCTCTTCTCCACCTAACTTTGAGCACCTATATAGGGTGTATGCAACATACTCAAGAGCAAAACAAAATATGTAAGGGGGAAGGGGGCTCTTTCCTGCTAGAGAAAGGAAACAAAGCCCATGGTGTGCGCTCCAAGATGTTGGAGGTCGATTTAGTGGGAGATAAATGATTAAAATGACATTTCGCCTTCTGGCTCACCCTCTCCCTAAGAAGTATTTATACTTGACCAATTAGTCACAGACGAGTACAAGTTAAAAATTATACTTTCACAGGGGAGGGTATTTTTTTACAATATTATTCACAATAATAATAGTAGTAACACGGGGATGAGGTGGTGTGAAACGGAAGAGGACGTAATGAAACAAGGATACAGGAGGAGGGCGGAGGGCTTTCACCTTGTTTGTCCAGTCTATCTTTCATAAGATCCGTATGTTCAAGTGTTCTTTCTTAGTGTCTATGCCTTTTGGATTTCTTCTCCAAGAGGATCACTTTTATATTCTTAACACAGGACTCTGTCAGAGCTGGTAGCGTGGGACAGACTGGCCTGGATCGGGTCGTGGTTTGTCACCTGTTTTCAAAGGACAATTTACCTTGTTTGAGATCCGAATTCCCCAATTGAGAGTGTGAGGCGTGGAGAGTGGCAGGAGCGTAGCAAGTGGGCCGCCACTGGGATGCACGGGCCTCGCCATACAGAGGGCAAACCCCAGGTCAACAGGGTGGTTAAAAGTGGAAATATCCAGGGCCTGTACTCAGGTGAGATAGGAGAGACATCATCTGTCGTCGACAAAGGATCATGAATTAATAACGACACGGAAGGAGGGGGGCAATGATCAAAAAACGGACATGGGAGGGGTGAGTGATTAAATAACAGACCAGGAAGGAAGGGGATTGGGGATAGCACATACAGCACACCAAGAGGGTCTGCAGACACATGCACTCTCTAAGAGTGTATGTGGAAAAGTGAAAAAACAGTACCTGCAGTAGCCTGTGGCCGGTGGAAGGACACTAGCCACAGAAGCCCCAAGGAACCCAAAAAGACTCCAAAACTCAGGAAGAAGCCGAAGGCCTGGAGGAGTCGCTGACCAATAGGAAGCAAGGAAACAAGAGTGACATGGGAGCCCACCAATGGTGAATAAAGGTATGTATTGGGTGGGCTCTAAGCCCCTTTTAAGATTTTTTTTTCCATAACAAGAGATTTTGCAAGCACTGTGCAGGTGAAATCTAAAAATAAAGGTTGGTTCAAACCTTTAAAAGGTGAAATAAATTGTTGTCCCATGGTGTCCTGTGATACCGAATCCTGCCCTGATACTCTTCCAAATTCCACGTGAAGCTGAGTGGTTCTCTATCATGGATCTGTGGCAAGCATTCTTTTCTCATCCTCCACATGAGGATAGTCAGTTCGTTTTCACATTCCGATTTTTAGGGAAAACTATAGGAAGGTGCTCTAGTATAGTGCTGAGTCCCAAATGGGGTATACAGGGATCCCTTTCATCTTTTTAAAAAAAATTTTTTGTTTATTTGCATTTTCGTAAGAAACGACATACAAAAAGAGAAAGCAAAATAAAGGAAAGCAGTCGGTCAGGATCATAACCTAATAGTTTGTGGTAGCACAAGGAACACATATCAGTCAATAGGAGTATCCCCTATGGCTTGTACATGTCTAGCAAATAACCCATGGTATGCAGCCACATCTAACTGCTGGTTTTGACTTTACAGCAATTGTCATAAACATGCAGCTGTAACAGTCATGTAGTGGTGCTGTACAATACAGTTGGGATCAGGACGCAACACTGATTATGCCCTTTTGCCCTACGGTACCTGTGGTGACTGCGGAGGCATACCATTAAGCTCCTGCGAACGCTGTAGGTATGCTAACAAGGGTTACCAAATGTGCACTGGTCTAGAGGCGGGCGGCTGCAATTGAACATATGTATCGCTGATGGTGTTGCAATATGTCAAGCTGTGCGACCATGTGTGGTGTGTAGTGACATCTTTACCCGCCCACTTAACAGCCACCTCGCGTTTGGCTAGCAGAAGCGCTTTTGCTACAAAACGACGCCGGGATTTGGAGAGGTCATGGACATACCACTTTAGGGCGAGGAGAGGTGATGGTGCTATGTCCGTTTCAACCATCTTAGATATCTCACTGAAAATAGATTTCCAATAATCCTCCAACTTGGGACACGTCCACGTCATATGGGGAAAGTCCGCATGCAGGGCATTACATTTCGGGCAGGTGTCAGAAAAACGTAAAATGCAGCAGTTTATGGCGATGGTTCGGCGATACATTCCGCGTTTGTTCACAGCAACGCAACCATTGAAGGTCAGTCAGGGGATGTCCAAGATCGCCCTCCCAGGCAGCCCTCACTGCTGTGTCTCCACTCGGGAGCCATTCTATCGCCCCCTTGTACAGTCTGGCAACCAAGTGATTCCCATCACCTCCGCTAATGACCCCAGTCAGAAGAGGAAATTCAGTGGGCACCAAAGGGTAGCTCTCAATGCATGCACGGAGCGCCTTCTGTACACGCATGAGCAAAAATGGTCTTAAGTCGTGGCCTCCCGGAGGCGAGGGTCCTCCATGCATGAGAATAAATGCACCCCGGGTAACAAGTCCCCAAAGGTAAGTAGCTGAGATTTAGATAGTGTTCGTTTGACTAGCGTCTCCTTCAGGATAGGTATCCAACTGTTAACGGCCAGGGGTAGTGCGTGGGAATACAGGGCCCTCATGCCGGTCACCTTCGCCAGCTTGCGCCAGGCCCAGCTTGCAGTGGACAGCGTTTGAATATCGCGCAGATCCCTAGGGAAGCCACGCGGCAGCAATGTGTGAAGCAGATCCGGAAGTGCCAAGTCCACCTCAGGCCGATAATATGGGATCCGAATATCTGTATGATACCAATGCTGAGCAAAACTGGCCTGGGCAACCAAATAGTGAACTTGCTCGTTTTATACGCCAAATCCACCTCTCTCATATGGCAACACCAAGATATCCCATCCAACTCGGGGCTGTCTCCCACCCCACACCAACCTACCAAGCAAAGTGCGCATTCTGCAAAAAAAACTGTTATAGAGAGGGATTGGAATGTTCGTAAAACAATACAGAAATTGTGGCAACACCACTATTTTTATTATGGCTATTTTGCCTGTCATGGACAAGGGGAGTAACAATCATCGTTCTATGTTACTTTCGAGCCTCTCGACCACTGGTCCATAATTTAACTGCAAGACACGGTCCTGGTCCCTATGGATATGGATACCTAGATACTTGGCCAAGTCGTCAAACCAAGTCAGTGGGCAGTCCCCTGTTTTGGCGCAAACCGCATCGGTCAGCGGGAGCACTTCCGATTTACCCCAATTTATGCGCAAACCTGACAAGGTGCCGTATCTAGTGACCTCAGCAAGCAGCGGTGGTAAATTTTCATCAGGGCGCCACACATATAATATTATGTCGTCGGACTAGAGTCTGAGCAACCATGGTCCCGTCTTGAATTGTAAGCCACGGTGGCTGTGCTTACTCTGTAAATGGCCCACCAACGAGTATGAAAAGGAGGGGGGACAGTGGAGATACCTGCAGTGTCCCACGGGTAAGAGGGAATGCCCTAGTCCGTGTGCAATTGAGGTGAATACAGGCCATGGGCTGGGTGTACAACAGTCTGCTCACCACCAAAAGCCATTCAGGTATCCCCAGGACGCACATGGTGGCATAGAGGAATGGCCATTCCGGTGAATCAAACGCCTTTTTGGCATCCAAAAGCATCGCTGCAGCTGGTAAAGTCGGCTCAAGCCTATTAAGTGTGGTGAACAGTGTGCTTATGTTCAGGGCCGTGGATTTGTGCGGAAAAAAGCAAGATTGCACCAGGGAGATGTGTTGCTCAATAATCAATGCAAGTCTGATGGCAATTGCTTTGGCAAATATTTTATTGTCAAAGTTCAATAGTGATAAGGGCCTGTATGAGGAGCATTTCAAATGATCCTTACCTGGTTTAGGTTTTAAAATTATAACTGCTTCCATTAGGGTGGGTGGAAGTATCCCCTTGTCTACAGCCTCCTGGAAAATGTCAATAAGATGGGGGACTAACAGATCTTTATACTTTTTATAGAAACAGCCTGCAAACCCGTCCAACCCAGGCGGTTTAGTGCCATTAACCGCATCAATGGCATCTGAAATCTCCCCCTCCGTGAAGGTTTCAGCCAGGAACTCCTGATGTATCTTGCCCAGCCAGGTGAGGGATACCCCGTCAAGGTACTCCTGACACTCCTCCAGGGTTGAATCAGTCCCAGAGGTGTAAAGTGCTATATAATATTGCAGCACCTCACGCAACACTCCCACATTACCTGATATCCGCTCCCCCGAATCTCCAGTCAATGCAGCTATGTATGTAGGTTTACGAGTGTATTGCATCAACCTTGCCAGTGTCCTGCCGGGTCTTTCTCCCTCCCCGTACCTACGAGCTATGGTGTATTTACCAAGAAAATTCACTGAACTCAGCTAGCAGAGTAGATCGCCTAAGGGGAGTCCGGTGCCTGTGAGCTGCTGTCAAGGTTCCGAAGTTTGTTCTCTACCTGCGCAAGCATGTGGCGAAGCAACCGGAGCACACCAGCATGTTTGGGAATGCAAATACCCCTAGCGTATGCCTTAAACGCCTCCCAGAGGGTGGCCTTGGAGTTCAAGGTACCCACCTTCAATTTGTAGTATTCCACAATAGCTTCTCCCAGTTCAGTTGCAAAAACAGAGTCTCGCAGGGCCATATCCAGAAACCACCAAGTGCGCTCCACCACCCCAGCCCTTGGAATCCATAAGTGTACCAGTACCGGGGAATGATGGGACAACGTACGTGGCAAATGCGTAACATCTTTGAGCCAAAGCAATGCTGCCGTCGAGAGGCACCAATAGTCAAGGCGTGTCTAATTGTTATGGGGTGCCGGGGAATGATCGGACAACGTACGTGGCAAATGCGTAACATCTTTGAGCCAAAGCAACGCTGCCGTCGAGAGGCACCAATAGTCAAGGCGTGTCCAATTGTTATGGGGTGCAGAATAGTGCGTGTAGCCTAAGTCGCTGCCAGAGTGATGGCGCCAAGCATCTACCAAATCCAATTGTTCTATAACATCTCGCAGGGCGCACCGTGCACGTGGTTTAGTGGCTGTGGTGCGTGAAGTACTATCCAGCTCCGTGTCAAGTGTCAAGTTAAAATCACCTCCCAGAGATATATATAATCGCCCCCCATGCAAAGAATATGTGAATAGACATCTTTAAAAAACTCAGGGTCATCTACGTTCGGGGCAGAAACGTTGACAAAAAGCACAGAGTGCTCCAGCATGCAGCCCTTAACCAACACATATCTCTCGCCCTCATCCCTACATACCTCTTCCTCATGAAAGGGCAGTCTCTTGTGAATAAGCAAAGCCACTCCTCGGGCGTAGGTGCTGTAACCAGCAAAATATCTATGGGTCCCCCAGGCAGCAGCAACCAATGGCGTGGCATTCTTAGTCAGATGGGTCTCCTGCAGGAAGGCGACATCCACCTGGTGGCGCTGTAAATAATTTGTCACTAGCTCACATTTGCTGGCGTTATTAAGACCTCAAACATTCCAAGATATCAAAGACACATCAGCCTCTGCCAGAACTTTACTAGCCATAGTCCACTGCAAAGAGAATGATTGACATTCCTATTCGCACAATAGGTGTGTCATACCGCAAAGTGTATTCACTACAACATATATCTCGCAAATTTAACCAACTGTCCCAAAACCCATCCGCCCCACCAAATGTGGTGGAAAAACCCCATCCCACATCACAACGCCAAGATGTAACTGCACACTAAAAACCCAAGCAACGTACCCCCAAGGAAACAAATAAGTGTGCATCCGCACCTGGGAGGTGGCAACACCCCGCCATAACCCCCATACCATGTCATATCAGAACAGTGTATTCACACATCTGTGGCGGCACAACCTGTGGTGCCATCAAGGCGCTACTATGAGGAGCTACAACAAAAACTGCAACGTGATGAGCAATGACTACAACTACAGCAGAAGAGCACAACATACGGAGCTAACCAGTAGCAAACAGTTCCGCACTCGCTCCAGAGTTCGGAATGTCCTGAGAGTGCGATGGCAATGCGCCGGTGTTCTTCTTCGCAGCATTGGAATATTGGTGGCAAACTCCTGAGCTTCATGGAGAGTGTTGAAAACCCGGGACCGTCCATCCACATCCACCTTTAGATGCACAGGGTACAGCATTCTGTAGCGCAGGCCAAGCTTCCTAAATGCATCCTTAACCCCGCATATTTCTGGCGCGCCTCCTGCACCATTGCTGTAAAATCAGGGAAGAGGGAGACGGTGGAACCCTGCCAGTTCAGTTGCCCCTATTCTCTAGCCAAACGCAAAGCAACATCCCTGTACCTGAAATTCAAAAGGCGTGCTATAATCGGGCTTGAAGGACACCCCGGATTAGGTCGAGGCCCCTGGATGCGGTGCGCACGTTCCACAACAAAAGCATCAGTGAAGGAGTCCCTGCCGAAGAGTTCTGTGAGGAGTTTTTCAACAAAAAGGTCCAACCTGCCCGTGTTTGTCGACTCAGCCTCTCCCGTAATGCGGATATTATTCCTGCGCCCCCGGGCCTCCAAATCCTCATTGTTTATCGCTACTGTTTTAAGGAGCCTCTCCATTCTCTCATACCTTTTGGCAGTTTGGGCCGCACCATCCTCCAGGACTGAAATTCTACTTTCTGCCACTGTCACACGCCCCTCATGTTTGTCCAACCAGGCCCCCATGGCATCCAGGCGCTGATTGAGGGCATCAAATCTGGTGTCCAGGGCCTTGAATCCTGCCCGCAACTCAGGCAACAGACCCTCTGACCCCGCTTCCGTCGTCGCGGGAACCTCGGCACCCTCCGCAATGATAGACTGCTGCGCTGCTGCGCAAGGCCCGAAGCTTTGAAAGGAATTGTGCCCTGTCAGGGGTCCTTATGCCCCATACCCCCGTAGTGGTTGCACAGCATGGGTAGAGATGGCTAGGAGCAGGACAATGAACCAGCCTCTACAGGTATCCATCAGCCACAGCGGTCCCACATACTCATAAGTCAAGAGCGAGACAGGGTTGCAGCCCCAAGGGCAAGTAGCAGGTTGTCAGGCATCCCTACAGCACCCAGAGCGACAATCGGTGGGGGAGGGTAGAGGTCCGAGTCATGTGGCACCAGTGGGCAGTACACCCGAACAAACACTGGCTCCACAGGCGAGCAGTAACGCAAAAGAGAAGGTGTAGGGCATCCATGCAGGTCAACACAGGGCGAGGCACCGTAATAGTTGCCCCAAGCAGCAGTGGAAGAGGGCGTCAATGGGGGTCTCGATGGGGGAACTCGCAGGATAACTTCATGTAGCAGGCGGGGCAGCATCACTCTCAGGCCTTGGATGAAACTCAAGGGCGGGGGGGGCGCTCCAGGCACAGCCGCGGGGCAGGGCTCCAGCAGGGCGCCGGTCCGCCCACACGGTTGCGGCCCCTGTCACCACGGGGCCTCTGTGGAAGCCTGCCCCCAGCCCCAATGTTTAAGGAGATGTAGTCCCCCCCCGCAGCCGCTTACCGCCCCATCCGGCAACGCACGGCAATTTCTCCAATGTGGCACCGTTGCACGCCGAGTCCCGGCCTACTACATCACGCAAGGCCCCGGCTTCAGGTCCAATCTAGGCCAAGCCACGTCGCATCTCTCCTCACACGGCCCTGTTCCGCTCCACAAACGGCGATCCGTCCGGAGCTGCAGCCGCCACTACCCCCCGGACTCCACTCACCTTGAGGGTTCATTTCGGCGGCGATATCACCATCAGCGACGCCACAGATGAAGCTGAAAGGAAGGGCTACAGCGGAGCTACCAGCCTGCGCAGCCATCACGGTCGGCGGCTAGGCCACGCCCCTAGATCCCTTTATTCTTTAATCAGATACTGAAGAAGAATATGCAGACCCTACTGTTGCATGCCACTTGGTTCTGGTCCACTATATTGACAACCTACTGGTTGTGTCAATAACACAAGATGCATGCAAGCAAAATACAATTGCTTTACTGAATCATTTGGCAGAGAACGGATACAAGGTGACCGTACAAAATTATGATACAGCAAGAGGTAAGTTCTGTATCTGGAACACTGTATTAAGAAAGGACTTTTTTGTGAGTGGCAAAGCCGCTACAGAGACAACAATGCATGAGTGCCTTCCTAGAGCTACAAGAGAAACTCTGTTGTGCACCAACCCCAGGAATGCCTGTTTAAGAGAAGGATTTTGTGTTTTTTTTATTTATGTGTTTATTTTTTTATTGAGCGTAGAAAACACACATATTACAGACAAATTTGCAGACGCTCCAAACACATAATAATTAGACACTAAATTTAACAAATTTCATAATCCATGAATAGATGATAAATATGATATGCAAAATATACTAAGAGGATAAAACCTATTGCATATTGAGTCTCACACTTAAAATGTACAGTCAAAGGAGACTTTTTCATGCCCCATGTTACAAGATGTATAATACCAGCATTCTAATCATCCAATCTGTGATAGCATATGACCTCTAGCTTGATAACCTGTATAATTTCAGTCTCCGCCTGGAAATTTCCCATAGATAAGTCACATAGTATGATTTATGTGTGTGATTGCAACATAGCCCTTCCATTTCATCCCAAATCTCTGTACCGCCCCTATCCTCTTCGCGTAGGTTTCCTCAAATTTTAAGTCCTCTCCAACTTGTGTAGCCACTGGGCCATTGTGGGTATTTTCTGAGATCTCAGTCCTGTAGAATTAAGGATCTGGCTACTGCTATGGCTAGGGAAACGAAAAATTGCTCATTTAATGAGAGCCGATCAAATACATAAGAGAAACCAAATAGTGCCATATAGGATTTTGTGTTATATTGTCTAAAGCGTAACAGGTGTGTGTTTTCTGTTTTGACACGAACCCATGGTGTAGCCAAATGGTCAGTGGCTTATTTTTCCGCCACACTTGATCCAGTAGTCGCTGCACTGCTTGAATGGCTTAAAGCAGTGGCTGCAGTGGGTGTCCAACAGAGCAAGGACATTGTTATGAGCTACTTGCGTATTGTAAGGGTTCAACAGTCAGTTGAGATCTTGTTGCCCCGTACACAAACTCAGCGCATGACAAACAGTAGACTCACTAAATAAAAACACGAGAGTTTAGCGGCATGTATTTAAAACAATGCAATGTAGATTCTTAATGAGCAAATTCCTACCATAAGGGGTTGTGGCACTCATAAGGCGGCTGTCTCTTTGTTCCTAGCTCCATGGCACAACTAACAGTCCCAGACCATATTGTCTGCTTAATATTGTACCTTTTATGTGTACCATTGCTAACTGTTCATCATTGTTGTTTTTTTTTCTTTCCACAATTGCTGTGTATATTTCATTTTGTCCTCTCTACCAACTTATTGTAAAGCGCTCTGATATCCTTCGGGATCTTGTTCGCGCTATATAAAACTTTATAAATAAAATAAAATAAATAAATGAAGCCTGCTACACTTTTTCCACTTTAAAAAAAATGCTTCCGATGATGATGAGGCAATGACTGTTTAGATGTCACTGAATTATGTACCAAGCCAAGACTTGACATTTGAGAAGTTTCCTTGGAAGAGCCCGAATTTACCTTGCTTTTGGATAGCTCTAAACTAAGAGATAGACATGAAATTCATAAAGCAGCTTTTTCTGTGTGCACCTTAAAAGGTGCTGTAGAAGTCTGCCATTTGTGCATTGTAACTTCAGCACAGGTGGATGAATAGATTGCTCTTACAAGAGCATGCTGCATTTCCAACAGTCTGAATGGCACCATTTACACTGATAGTCAATACTGTTTTGGCGTGGTCCCTGTTTTTGAACAGTTGTGGACCCAGACGGGTTTCTTAACTTCCTCTGGTTCCCCAATTAGAAATGGGAAATATGCAGTGGATTTGCCTTATGCACTGCAGTTACCTAGAGAAGTGGCTTTTGTGAAATGTGGAGCACACAGAAGCAGATGAGATTTTGTGACTGCCAAAAGCCTCCATGCAGATGAAATGGAAAGATACTGCACACTTGAGTTCTGTGCATTCAATCAAGAAGACACATGTGAATCTGAAAATAAGGCTGGTCCAAACATGTTGTTGAGCACTATTGTTATTCGAGAAGAGTTGAGAACACTACAACATCGAGCACCCTAGGCAGAGAAGGAAAAATGTGTCAGATCAGGATGTGTAAAGAATCTTGATGAGGTCTGGTTTTTGACCGTGGAAGACCTGTTTTACCAGATGCACTGTTGCCCTCCATGGGAAGGCATTTCCATGGTCCCAATCATATAGGGAGAGAAGCTGTGATCCGTCTCTTCAAGACTTACTGGTACAATCCTCCTTTCTGTGGCACTGCAGAGAGTTTGTGTCACAGCTGCATTACTTGCCAGCACTTAAATGCGGGCTGGAGAACGGTTGTGACCATGAGCCTGCATAGGGAGATCAGGTGGTCTCTTTAACAGCATGTAATTAGATTTTGTGGAAATGTCCATCTGCAGTAGACTCTTCTATATCTTGGTGGTAGTCTGTATTTTGTGTAATTGTTTTGAGGTGTGCCCAATCAGGAGGTGTGACAATCTCATAATGGCCAAGTTATTATTGAGGTATTTGATTCCCAGATTTGGCCTACTGGTTTCTCTGGAGTATGAAGATGAAATCAATTCAATAATGAAGCAGTGAAAATATAGTGTGTAGCACTCCAGGTAGAGCAGAGATTTCACTGCAGTTACATGCCAGAAGCACCAGGAGTGGTGGTACGGCTCAATAGGACCCTGAAATAATGACTAGCCTAGGTGTGTGTGTCTACCTCGCTGAAATGGCCAGATGCCTTTTCCCTAGTTTTAAGGAGCCTCTAAATCACTCCTGTTTGGAGGATGGAATATCTCCTCTCAAAATTCTGATGGGGTGATGAATGAGTCCTCTTGTGGTGCCTGCAGCTGCACCTGTGAATATAATTGATGATATGATCCTTGACCTCAGCAAGGGTGGCTGGCGTGGTGTGTTCTGTCTTTTACCAGATTGATTTGGCGACCCCACTTCCAAGGCAAGAACAGTGCCACCATTTTATCCCAGGAGATACCACACTGGTGAAGAAATGCATCAGAAAGACCTGCCTGGAATTGTGCTGGCGCAGTCCCTTTCCAGATCATCCATGAGGAACACTGCTATGGAGTGCAGTGGTTTGCTGAACAGGATCCATGCCTACAGGAAAGTGAGACAAGCCAGTGAAGAAGTAGTGACAATAACTACTGATTCACAGAGTCAAACTAAGCACAGAATGAACATTCAGAGGGAGGGGAAGATTGCATGCAAGAGTTTTGAAGCCATTTCAATATATATACACAGTCTGTAGTGACTAAGCCACGAGTAACAGTAGTAAGCTAAGCAGTTGAAACTGAGAGTTTGCATACTGAGCTGGAAGAAATGTGTGGTAAAGTGGGTTTCTGTTGCAATATCCCACCCCACTTTTTGCCTGGCTGTGATGCATTGTTGACTATAAAATGCTAGGTCCCTGCTTTCCAGGTTTCCAGTACCAGTGTCCTTTCCCTAAAACTGTAAAGCGATTTGCACTTCAGACCCCCTGTAAGTCCCTAGTAAACAGTACCCTTCTACCTGGGGCATTGGGACTGAAGAGGGTCACCTAGGGATCCCTCAGTAAGGCCATGCAAACTGCCACTGCAGCCTGCATGGCGTGGTGCAGAGAAATACGACAAAGTCAACATGACACACTGCCTGTGTGCCATGCCAAGCAGAACTGCCTAAGATATATGTAAGTCACCCCTCTAGTAGGCCTTACAAGCCCTAAGGCAGGGTGTACTATATCTCAGGTGTGGGCATATCTGCATGAGTAGATATGCCCCTTCAATATTTAAGTCTATTATTCATATTGTAAGTGCCAGTGAAGCCATAGAGAGTACATGGGCTGGAAACTCGACAACTCGTGTTCCCCAGCACTATGATGGGTTCACTGAACCCAGGAGTGTATGGTACCACACCACTCCTCTTAATAGCCAGTGTTGGATTTATTAAAACAGGTACTCAGAGGGCACCTTAGAGGTGCCCCCTGAAAACCTACCAACCCTGGTGTGGTCTCAGAATGGCTTTAGGAAGCTTGCCACCACCAGACATGTTTCTTGACCCCTGGGTCAAGAGTTTCTGCTCTCTCAGGCCAGAAACAAAGCACATCCTGGGCAGAGATGTCACACCCCCTCCCCCAGGATGGGTGCAGTGCTCAAGAGGGAAGCTTCAAAAGCCTTGTACCTTTTGTAATGCGACCCGGCCTCTGCTGCTAACTGCAGATGGCAGCCCCCCGGTACAAATCCCCACTTTCGGTGAGAGAACTTGTGGGAAAACTTAGGAAGAATAGGAGGTGTGTCACTCTTCGCCAACTTCACCCCTCAAGTTCTGTAGGTGAAGTAAAGCAAACTTTTCAGTGCTCACCATCTTGAAGATGGAGGGACTTATCCAATCAGGGCTAGTGTTATGCCCCCTCCCACAGGAAGGTGGGATAATAGTGGGTTTAGACACCCCAGGTAAAGAACTCATTGGCCCATACCTGTTACTCCCATGTAATGCCCCTAAATCTAGTATTCAGGTGTCTCCCCAGACCCTGAAATCAGATCTACGATGACCTTAGAAGCCTGGGCACCGAAGAGCTGAACCAGCACGTGAGAAGAATGGCCAGTGCTTACTCTGCACCAGCCATGCCGACCTGTTTGCTGCCTTTTGCCTCTACTACAAAAAGAGGGTTCGTTCTTCAGGCCCATCGACCTCTAAAGCCCTGGGAGGACTGCCTGCCTTTGACAAAGACTGTAAATCTCCTGTGGTCCACTATCCAGAAGAAACCATCTACAAAGAAAATAACTCTCCCTGAGCAACCGCTTCTGAGCATGAGTCCACTGTGGACAATAAAGATTTTTATTCACTTATTCACTCACTGTGGACTGACCTCTACTGGACTTCACCTTGATGCCTGCAGTCTCAACTCGAAGACTCCCCCTGACCTCGACCTGTCTGCCTAAGAACACCCCTGCACCCAAAGCCCCTGGGTCAAGGGGATCCTGACAGACAGTGTCTCTACGTCCCCTAGCATCTCTACTTACCTGGGCAGCTGTGGGTTTTCCTCGTCCAGTCTCCTGGCCTGAGCCTGCATCCTTTCTTCAACCTCGAACCCCCCCTTTAAATTGCATTGGGCGCCCGACGCTGTGTTGGCACTCTGCACCCGGCTGTCCCAGTGCTGCTAAGGGTGTAAGTTTGGTGCTGCGTAACCCCCCCCCCCCCCCCGAACATACCTTAACTCCAGTAGATTGATCCCTAACATCGCTTCACTCACCTGTGAGCAGTGCATCTTTGAGAACCCCCAGTCTCCATTAGTTAACATTGGGGAACCACGTCGAATGTGACCTCTGCAAAAAGCCGCCCCTGTGCCGCTGGTGGTGCAGTTTTGGTGCCAATCTGAACCTTGCCTGTTGTTGGTTCGAAAACCCTAAGACTGGAACTTTAAGTTGTGTTCTTACCTGAAAAAACACCATTCTTGCTTTCCTCCATAGGTTAACATTGGAAATGTTGAAAATTGCACTGTGTCCTCTTTTTAAAGTCTTAAATATTTTTCCTGAAAATCAACCTACCTTTTTGCAAACATCTTGGTTTTAAAGTAGATCTTGATAGAAGCTTATTTTTTTTTAAATGGTGTGGATCTCCTATTTGATAAGTGCGTCATTTATTGATCACTGACAGCATAACACATGTCTTACACTCCTCTGTGTTGGGCCTTAGGCCGCTCGCCCACACTGCCACAAATAGAACACTTTGGGTTTACATTGAGCCCTGGACATTTACGGGGGAATCTCTGGACTCTGTGCATGATATAACCACCTAATGGTATACCATATCCAGATACTATTACTCACAGAAAAGGGGAGAGGGTCAGTGACTCTCTACTACCCGAACCCCCTAATATAACATGATAACACTAAGAGGGGTAGAGAGAAGAAACACAATTCAAGCAGGGTGATGGACATGCAGTGGCACAAGGTGTGTGTTTATAAAACTGCCCTCATTCACACACAGATGTGTGTGACATGCTTCATCATCAGGTCTGCTAACAAAACATCTTGGCGTAGCCATGCACAGGATGGAGCATAGAGAGGGGGAAGGCGAACAACACAAAAGTGACAAACAGTGATATCAAGGTGTGTGTTACCTGGGGACTGAGTACAGTGATAGAAAAAAGCGCAGCGAAGAAAAGTGCTTAAAACTGGCTCATGGGTACCCTTCCAGAACCCTTTATTCAAGGGTCCCAGGGCCAGGGTTAAAATAGTGAAGGATGGGAAGTGTTATAGAGAATATCAGGTTCCCAAAACACCCCTCCTTAAACTGCCAATGCCAACATGTTTCGACCGTCATACTGTACCCCCACTAACAGATCACGCCGGTCTTCCTCAGGACTCTACCAGTCCCAGTCTACTTCCCCACCTTACCTCAGCCTGGTTAGTAAATGGGGTATAAGGACCAATTTTGATCAAAAACGTGTGGAGGTAATTCCCGCCAACACGGGATACAAATACAAGTTTATCAGAATGCTGAACCCGAAGTGGCGCCGGGCAGGGAAAACCCCTAAGAACACAACTGTTCCGAAGGACATTCGCGCCACTTGTGCCTGCTGCAGCAGCGCCGCTTCAGCAGGCACAAGTGGCGCCACTTCTGGTTCAGCATTCTGATAAACTTGTAAAATTGACCTTTTAGTGGGGGCACAGCAAGATGGTCGAATCATGCTTTTCTAAACACACGACTTGTGCCACTGCATGTCCATCTTTTTTTATTTTTTATTTTATTCCTCATTTGCCACCTCGCCACCCATAACTTCTATCTTAGACCACCACTGGGATTTTTATCTCATAGGCTGGTTTAGAGTGATGGGGCGTAGACATCACCTATTCTTGAGTCTGGCCTTTCTCTGGACTGCCCCTCTTGGCCACCTGACTCAACAGGTGTGTCTTCCTCCAACTCTATTTTTCGTCCTGTAGTACCATGTACCAGCGAGATAGGCACGGGCTTAATCATCGGAATTTAACACAAAATGTTCAACCAAAACATAAAAGGAAAGGTATCCAAAATCCTCGATTTCTCTTAGAATGGTCTAAAATATCAAGCGTAGCCATATACCTCATGGCTAAAATCCAATCCATTAAACTAGGACTAAGCGGTGAGACCCATAACTTGCATATCTCTCTGCGCGCTAGCAACATGGCATAAAAAATAAGTCTAACATTATTATTCATAAATCTATTTTCTAAGTCGTGTCTCCCCGTAATAATTATTCAGGGCTTACCTCAATGCGTTGGTTCAGAGATTTGGAGAGAGAATTACTTACATCTATCCAGAATTGCATTATTTTTGGACAGGACACAAACATATGCAAATCATCCACATTTGGGGATTTACATTTCGGACACCCAACAATTCCGCCGGCTTTGAATTTGGAGAGTCTATATGGAGACCAATATGCCCTGTGGATGGTAAACAAAAGATTTCGCCTTAGGTTTGCAGGTTTAACGATACTATAGAGCATAGACATAGTTACTTGCCATTGGTTTTCTGTCGCGATCCTTGGCAAGCTATCCATCCACAGGGTCTCTGGCAAGACGAACGGTCCATCCTCCATTTCTAATATCGCCCAATACCAGAAGGCTACTTCCTTCTTAAAAATCTCTGTCTCCAGCTTCAACTCAAAGTCATTTTCAATTCCAATCTCTGTTTCCAAGTCATTAACCCAGCTTTGGATCTGTAAGTATTTATATTTTGAGAAAACCGGTCCCCACATTTGTTGACATAAACTCCATGATATAAGTTTGCCATCTGGAAACAAATCTTTCCACCTTTGCAAAGCAGGTTCCTTTTTCAGGTGTAGTGCCAACGCATCTTTTGTCCAAGATGGAGCGCCAGGAGACTCCCATATTGGCGCCATATAGCTAAAATAAGGCAATTTTACTACCTTTCTGATTTTATGCCATATCTCTGCCAAGTCCCGCAAAATCTTGAGTCTCACCTTTTTAAAAAATGTAGGGTCTGAGAACTTATATAAAAAACCAAAATCATGATATCCAGACCTTTTCAGCAAAAAACCAAACATTTCTCCAATCGGAGATTTAAGTAGGGTACCCAACAACATCCTACAGTTTTTTAAACAGAAAGCCCATGCATAAATTTGAATATCTGGGGCCGCCAACCCTCCTTTATTAATTCTCCTCCTTAGTTTTTTCCATGAAATCCGAGAGCCCTTTGACGCCCAGATAAAAGATGTTATCACACTCTGTAGTTTGACCAGCCATTCTTTTTTGAAACCAAGTGGGATAGTCTCAAAAAAAAAAGTAATTTTCGGTACTATCACCATTTTTACAAGATTAGATCGTCCATATATAGAAAGTGGTAAATTCATCCATCCTTTTAATGTAGCAGCGACTTCTTTTTTAATCCTATCAAAATTAGTTTTTGCTAGATCTTCAATCCTTTGTCTTATCCTGACCCCCAGATATCTAATTTCTGTTGTTGTTTTAACCCCCCCTGTATTGAGATTCCAGGCCATAATTTCAGTCTTGTCTTGATTTATCTGATAACCTGAGATCTTTCCAAATTCCTTCGTAATTTTAACCAGATTCTCCAAGGAAAGCAACAAATTAGAAAAATAGACAATAATATCGTCTGCATATAATCCTAGTTTCTTTGTCCAATCCATAGACACAAAAGGGGGTACCTCTTCTGTGGCTCTAATTTTGCAAGCAAGAGGCTCAATGTATAAATTAAAAAGCAAGGGTGATAAAGGACACCCTTGTCTGGTGCCCCGCATTACTTTAATTGGATGTGTGAGGATGCCGTTAACCAAAACGCGCGATGTCGGTGAACAGTACAAAGCAAAAAGAGATTGCGTGAATTTATCTCCTAAGTTAAGATATTGCAAGAGAGTTTTTAGATAAGTAAAGTTGACTCGATCAAAAGCCTTGGCAGCGTCTAACGTGATCACTGCCAAGGGGTATTCGAAATTAGAAGCCATATCTATCATACCTATCAATGAAAATGTTAATTCTTTTAGATACCTCGCCTTAATAAAGCCCCTTTGGTCTTCGTGAATCAATTTATGTATAACTTTACCGAGTCTATCAGCCAAAATTTTTGAGAAGAATTTATAGTCGCAATTTAAAAGCGAGATAGGTCTGTAGGCATCTAAACTCCTAGGAGATTTCCCTGGTTTAAGTATTAGGGTGATTGTTGCCTCATTCCACGAGCTAGGTATTGTTACCTCCCCTCTGAAGATTTTGTTATATAGTTGACATAATGTGGGAGCAATTAATTCTCTTAATACTTTATATACCTCGCCTGGGAGGCCATCCGGACCAGGAGCTTTCCCTCTTTTACTCTCCTTGATCACTTTCAACACTTCATCTTGGGTGATTTCCTTATTCAACTCCTCCATATAATCATCAGAGAGTGGTTTCACCAAGGGTAGGCATCTTTCTATCTCTACTTTACTTGGGCAGAGGTCCTCTGTGTACACATTTACAAAATAATCAAAGAATGCTTCTACAATCTGCTTCCGCTCTGTTATAACTTCTCCTGAGTCCGACTTCTTAATCTCTTTTATTTGATTACGTACGAAGTCTTTCTTGGCTTTCCACGCTAGTAACTTGCCACACCCCTCTCCATATGAAAAATGTGCCAACTGACTAGCTTCCCATCTTTCTTTAACTCTTCGAGCGAGTACTGCCGTAAGTTCTATTTTTAGATCCAGAAGTTTATTATTGACTCCCTCTTCGAAGATGTTTCCTGCCTGTGTAGTTTGACTGCTCTCACATTCTCGAATTTTTTTCTCCAAATTAGTGATCAAGTTATGATACAACCTCCGCTTCTTAGCCCCCTGAGCTCCCAATCTCCCTCTCATAAAAGCTTTACAGGTTTCCCAAACTATGTCCTCCTTAGCTGATCCAACGTTCACATCTAGAAAAACTCATAACTCATCTTTTAAAGCTTCTAGAAATTCTTCATCCGCTAAAATGGTTCTATCTAATCTCCAGACAGAGCTCACCTCATCTGTGACTAAACCTAAATTCAAACTTACAGCTGAATGATCTGATAGATGTGCCCCTATATGTTCCACTTTCGTAACCCGTTCTTTTAACCTAGTATCTACCAAAAAAAATCTATCCGTGAACTATGTTTATATTTTTTATTGTGAAAGGTAAATCCTATCTGTTGTGGAGCTTTCCATCTCCATATATCACACAAACCTTGCTGTGCCATAATCATCTTTAACTTAGCTGTCATTTTGCTGTTTACTATTGCCCTGTCATTCCCAGTTCTATCCATCTTACGATCTAATACTGAATTGAAGTCTCCAGCCATAATTATTTTACCAGAGAATTCTAATAATTCCACCTCAATTTTTTCTAATATTGTTGGATCATCAACGTTCGGGCCATAGTATCCAACTATTATAAAGGCTTCCCCTGCCAATCTTGACTTGACAATCACCCATCTTCCTCTTCTATCTACTGATCAACGTCGACTCCTTTCCTAATCAAAATAGCCACGCCTTTAGTTACTAGATCTTGAGGTGTAAAAATAGCATTAGCAATCCACTTTTGAGTACTGAAAATCTCCTTACTTTCATTCTCAGTCAAGTGAGTCTCTTGTATAATGATCACATGAGCAGGAGAGTCTTCTAAGTATTTCAATATTGATAATCTTCTCATTTTAACCCGAAGACCATTCACATTCCATGTGAGGAACCTTAGCTCCTTGTTAGTAATCCCACTCATAATAGTTTGCCCATGTTTCCCTTCTACTTGTTTGACAGTGAGGTAGCTCCTGAGGAATATTTTTCTTGTTTTCTCCCTTCTTTTCTTCAGAGCTGCTGTCAGGATCTTTTCTTTTAGAGAATATGTCAAGAAGTTAATCAAGATTTTCCTTGGTTTAGAACGATTTGGATTTAACCTGAAGGGATCTCGATGTACTCTCTGGATGTCCCGTAGCAACATTTCTTCTGTCTCTTCTAGCGGCAATTCTTTCTTTAGTAGCTGTACTACATAACTTTTTATATCCGACCCCTCCTTTCCTTCGGGTACCTTTAGAATTTTTAAGTTGTTACGTCTTTGCATATTCTCCAACCTCTCTATTCTTTCATCAGATTCTCTGTCTCTGAAAATTAAATTCTCAATTTCCTTGCGATTATCCTGTATTTTCCCTTGCATAACTTTCATATCTGACTCAATTTCTCCTGTACGAGTACTTAATTTATCAATTTTATCTTCTAGTAGTGTGCATGTAGCGCTTATACGCTCCTGGTTTCTTCTAGAGGCTTCGAACCCTAGATGGATATCTTTTTCCAATTTCCTTAGCAATGCCAGAACTGACAAGTCTGATGTAACTAGATTATCTTGCTGTGCCAAAAGCTGTCCTACTCCGGGTCCTTCTGAGGGAATCAGCATTTGTCCACTACTTATTGTGTCGTTTGGCATTGTAAATGTATCGTCTCTCTTATCTCTCTCATCATTTTCTATAACAGTCAATTCATCTGGAGCTACTAATGAACCCTCTGCTGTTATAACTGCATCTGTAGTAAGATTTCCACCTTTATCTGAATCCATCTCAACTGCGAGTACCTGAAAAGGGTTTGGAGTCGAAAGTGTTAAGGGTTAAATGTGTAGTCAGGGGTTCATGGTATGCAACAGAAACCTAGAACAGTTGAGGGCTACAATTTGTACTAAATCATGAAACTACTGAATGTTCACGGTCTTATGAAAATGAAGATATACAGTGGTTTCTTATTATTTGTAATTGTGCCTTTACCAATGCTTGTTACTTTGTTCACTGAAGAAACTATTGTAAGGTCTCATTAGAACACGTTGGTTTACAACACGTGTAAACTGTCAGGGGGTTTGCGCGTGCAGCATGTGCTAATTTACATACCAGCAGGTATAAAAGCCGGCATGGTGATCGAGACGACGCTTCGCTTCACCAGAGGTTCAGCACGAACATCACCGAGAGGATTCTTGCCTGCGTCTTGGTTCCTGAACTCCGGACCCCTACGCATCTTGTTTCCTGAGCTCCTATCCCTCTCTGAGCAGTTTCCTGACCCCCCCTCTCCCTTTCTACCAACTTACCTGATTACTCGAAGACTCCGGACGGTGTTATTCATCTTCTGCCTTTCCTGGTGATTCCCGGACAGCTCATTTCCCAGCACAGAGCTCTTCACCTACTCTTCCCGATTTCTCCATCTTCTCTCCCCGATCCTGTGCGTCATCACCGGCCTGAGACTCAAGTAAGGTTTTCTTAACCCCTCAGCTCCTGTGGAAACAGAAGAACCTAGTTATTTTTAGAATTGCTCTCCCAGAAAGAAGTTATTTCTCGGTGAGGAAAAACATTTGACATTTCTTGACTTTTAAAATCCTTCGAAGAGTAAAGCAACTTGGACTACAATCTTTTAAAGTAGAAGTTTGGTTTATGCAAAAAAGGACAATAAGGATTAGAGCATATAAAGAAATCATTGTGAATGTTGTTTACTTATGAATCAGTGTTGTGAAATTAACAACAAGCATTGGCAAGTACAAGAGTCATTGAAGTAATTAGGCATCTTTAAGGTGCAAGATATTTTCCTTGTTGTTTTCTTTATTTATTTTCCAGATCAGAACCCCCAATTCGAGAATAAAACAACAACAATTCAGGGCTTTTCAAGAAAGGAAGAGTTTTTAATTGTTGTTGAAGTGTGAGCCAGGGCTGAAATCGAAAAAGGTATGTTCAATGTGAAAAGCTCATAATAACTGGTAAAGGTTAAGTGAAAGGCACTTGTATTGATATTCCTCATAATTTGTACTGCAGTTAATGAAGCCCGGCACACTTATCAGAGAAACACCGCTGGATCAGAAGAGCTCCTGTGTTTGTCTCTTTGTTTCACAATCCACTTCCCCTTTTCCCTTGCGGATAAATTGAAGTACTCAAGAGTTCATATCCTTGGTGCTTTGGGTTGTTCGAGAGGGAGTTGGGGGTTTGCAGCAACGAAAGGAAACAACCTCAGCAGTGTCGTGGTGAAACCTCAACAGAAAGCGAAGCCACAAATACTGTTACCTTTGATTGCTGCAAACCAAGAAGGTTTTGAAAATGGATATTGATCAGTTAACCCAGTTAGTGCAGAGGTTAAATACTGAAATGCAGGAATTGCGTTCAGAGAACCAGTTGTTACGACAAGAATTAGACAAGACTAAATCTGGTTTTACGTCTTGGAGAGATTCCACAGAAGAAGGGCGCCGCCCTGTCTTAACCCCACCTAAATTTGGTACATCAGCTTTTGGTTCCCAGACATCTCGAAACCAATCAGCTTCAGTTACTGATCAGCCATTACAATTAACCGTAGTAACTCCCACTCCAGTTCCCTTGGCAAATCCGGAACGGTTCACTGGAGACTCAAACAGATTTACAACCTTTATGAGCCAATGTCAGCTGCATTTCTTGTGCAAACCACAGATTTTTATTAATGATACTGCTAAGGTTTCTTTTATTATTTCATATTTGGGTGGGGTGGCTGCTGATTGGGCTATGCCTCTTGTAGATAATAATGATCCTCTTTTGCATAATTTAAATAATTTCAAAACAGCTATGACTAATTTGTTTGCTAAACATGTTTTCCTTCAAGCGTCAGATAATGAGTTATTAAACTTGCGACAGGGATCAAAAGATTTAGTTACTTATATCACAACATTCAACAGATTACTTGCAGAGACTCATTGGCCAGTTGACAAGAGAATTTCACTGTTCTACAGGGGTTTGAGAGATGATATTAAAGATTCGCTAGCCCATGTTGTTGAACTACCAAATGATTTTTGTGATTTTCAGGAGTTTGTAGTCAAGTTAGATCACAGATTAGGAGAACGTAAAGGCGAAAAAACTAAACACGATATTAAGAATCTTCATTTTAAATCGGAAAGAAAAGAAATCGATAATAAATCCTCTTCTATAGAATCAATGCAGATTGGAGGAATAAAAGGACCATTATCAAATGATGAAAAAGAAAGGCGTAGGAAAGGGAATCTTTGTTTATATTGTGGTAAAGCTGGTCATTTTGCCAAGGACTGTCCGGTAAGACCAGCAAAAAAGAAGGCTCTAGTTGTCAATGCAGATTGTGAATCGGAAAACTAATTGTCTCGGAGAATGTTGAGACCGATTCTTTGAGAAGACAGCTAAATCAGGTCCCACAATATGCACCCTGTGCATTAACTCAAGTTCCTAAACATTTTACTGTAAGATTGTTACTTATTCTGACTAATCAACAAAGACACAGTATTCCTGTGCTTATTGATTCGGGAGCTACCGGAAATTTCTTTGACATAACCTTAGCTAAAACTCTGCAATTACCTCAGATACCTAAAAAAGAACCAGAACCGGTAAGGGCAGTAGATGGATCGGCGTTGTCTTCAGGTCTGATAAGGTTTAACACCACACCATTGTTATTTGTTGCTGAAAATGGTCATTAGTGTTTGATTTAATTTACACACCATCTTTTGGAGTCATCCTCGGCATTCCTTGGTTGGAATTCCATAATCCCAAGATAGACTGGGTTAAACGAACAGTGACTTTAGACTCTGCTCACTGTAAATTACACTGTTATCAAGACACCAAAAATCCGATTATGCCACTGTGTTGTGCTGCTTTAAAGTCCTCTAACCCTGAATTACCAGTTGAGTATCAGGACTTTAGTGATGTATTTGATCCAGTAAAGGCAACTACTCTTCCGCCTCATAGAATCTATGATTGTAGAATCGATCTGGTCCCTGGGGCGAAACTACCATGTAGTAGAATATATGCATTAACAGAACCTGAGAATCAGTATTTAAGAACTTACTTAGATGAATTACTGGAACTCGGTTTCATTCGGCATTCTACCTCACCAGTCTCGTCGCCTCTTTTCTTCGTGGCGAAGAAGACAGGTGATTTGCGCGCTTGCATCGACTATCGCGCAATTAACAAGGCAACCATTAAAAACCGATATCCTTTGCCATTGATCCCTGTACTTCTAAATCAAGTGAAAGGTTCTAGTATATATACTAAATTGGACTTACGCGGTGCCTATCATCTAATACGCGTAAAAGAGGGCGACGAATGGAAAACCGCTTTTCGTACCAAATTTGGGCTTTTTGAGTATACAGTCATGCCCTTCGGTTTGTGTAACGCTCCTGCAGCGTTTCAATATTTCATTAACGAGGTGTTGCATGAACTGTTAGACATCTGCGTCATAGTCTATATTGACGATATTTTGATTTATTCAAAAAACCAGGAAGAACATACTGAACATGTACGGTTAGTGTTGAAAAAACTCAGAGACAATGCTCTGTTTGTTAAACAAGAGAAATGTGTATTCAATTCCTCTAAAGTGGAATTTTTGGGATACTGGTTATCCCTGGAAGGTATCACAATGGACCCTAAAAAGGTAGAAGCAATTCTAAATTGGCCCTCACCGAAATCAGTAAAAGATGTTCAGCGCATTTTAGGATTTGCAAATTTTTACAGACGTTTTATTGCAAAATTTTCTGAAATTGTGGTACCAATCACTTCCTTGTTAAAAAAAGGGAAAACCTTCTTTTGGACTCCGGAAGCTGAAGAAGCCTTTTTACTTTTAAAAAAGACATTTACCTCAGCTCCCATTTTGGCTCATCCAGATCCAGATAAACCTTTCTTTGTTGAGGCTGATGCTTCCCAAACAGCAATCGGGGGAGTTCTAAAACAAAAAGATTCAGTCAAAAGTTCACAGAGCATAATTCCAATGGACAAAGTTTGTGCAGAAATTTCAGCTGATACTTTCCTTGAACTTTTAAAGAATAAAGTTCAATTACTGGATCAAAAAGAGTGGTTATCTCAAAGACACAATTCCATTGACAATAATTTATTTTTTCATAAAAACAAATTGTTTCTTCCAGATAAGGAACTACGTCAATTAATAATTAAATGGAATCATGATTTAGGAACAGCTGCACATCCTGGAATTAACAAGACTCTGGAACTTTGTCAGAGATATTTCTGGTGGAAAAATATGTCCGTTGATGTACAACAATACATTGACACATGTCCAGTTTGTTCTCGTCAGAAATCATTACACTCGGCTCCTAGGGGATATTTACAACCAATGCCCATACCACCATATCCCTGGCACACTATTAGCCTAGATTTCATCACGGACTTGCCTAACTCAAATGGATTTACCACAATCTTGGTAGTGGTAGATTTACTATCTAAAATGGGACATTTTATTCCATTACGTAAAATCCCATCTGCAGAAGAATTTAGTCAGGTATTTTTACAACAAGTAGTAAAATTACATGGTTTACCAGATAAAATTATTTCAGACAGAGGTCCTCAATTTGTATCTAAATTCTGGAAAAAACTCAGTAAGTATTTAGGAATAGAACTAGGTGTTTCATCAGCTTTCCATCCTCAAACTGACGGACAAACAGAACGAGTCAATCAGCATGTAGAACAGAGTCTGCGATGCTTAATTAATACTGTATCATCAAATTGGGATGAAACATTGCCTTTAGCAGAATTCTCTTATAATAACACTCTGCACACTGCTTTAGGTTGTTCACCTTTTTTCTTCATGACTGGTCAACATCCACGTTCTTTGCCCGAAATAATTCCTACAATAGAACAAGACATGCCAGCAGTAGCAGAAAGATTAGCCAAATTACAATCTATTCAGGAACAAGTTAAGAAAAATTTGGCTAAGAACAAATGTAAAATGAAAGAGAATACTGATAAGCATAGATTACCTAGCCCGTCCTATAAGGAAGGAGATCAGGTTTGGCTCTCGACAAAAAATATTCAATTAGATGGACCCAGAAAATTGAAACCACGATTCATTGGACCTTTCCCAATAGAAAAGGTGTTAAATCCAGTTTCAGTAAAATTGCAACTTCCAGATGAATATGCTATTCACCCAGTGTTTCATGTTTCCCTCTTAAAACCCTTTAACCCATCCACTAGAGTAGATTATCCTCCTCCACCAATTGTAATTGGGGATCATTTGGAATACGAAGTACACAAGATATTAGATGCAAAAAGAATCAAAGGCAAACTATACTATTTGATTGATTGGAAGGGTTATGATTCTAGTGAAAGTTCTTGGGAACCAGAAGCAAATGTTCATGCTGCGCGTTTGATTAAAAGATTTCATGCTTTGCATCCAGAAAAACCTAGACCGATTAGGCGACCTTTGGGAGGGAGAACTGTTAAGGGTTAAATGTGTAGTCAGGGGTTCATGGTATGCAACAGAAACCTAGAACAGTTGAGGGCTACAATTTGTACTAAATCATGAAACTACTGAATGTTCACGGTCTTATGAAAATGAAGATATACAGTAGTTTCTTATTATTTGTAATTGTGCCTTTACCAATGCTTGTTACTTTGTTCACTGAAGAAACTATTGTAAGGTCTCATTAGAACACGTTGGTTTACAACACGTGTAAACTGTCAGGGGGTTTGCGCGTGCAGCATGTGCTAATTTACATACCAGCAGGTATAAAAGCCGGCATGGTGATCGAGACGACGCTTCGCTTCACCAGAGGTTCAGCACGAACATCACCGAGAGGATTCTTGCCTGCGTCTTGGTTCCTGAACTCCGGACCCCTACGCATCTTGTTTCCTGAGCTCCTATCCCTCTCTGAGCAGTTTCCTGACCCCCCCTCTCCCTTTCTACCAACTTACCTGATTACTCGAAGACTCCGGACGGTGTTATTCATCTTCTGCCTTTCCTGGTGATTCCCGGACAGCTCATTTCCCAGCACAGAGCTCTTCACCTACTCTTCCCGATTTCTCCATCTTCTCTCCCCGATCCTGTGCGTCATCACCGGCCTGAGACTCAAGTAAGGTTTTCTTAACCCCTCAGCTCCTGTGGAAACAGAAGAACCTAGTTATTTTTAGAATTGCTCTCCCAGAAAGAAGTTATTTCTCGGTGAGGAAAAACATTTGACATTTCTTGACTTTTAAAATCCTTCGAAGAGTAAAGCAACTTGGACTACAATCTTTTAAAGTAGAAGTTTGGTTTATGCAAAAAAGGACAATAAGGATTAGAGCATATAAAGAAATCATTGTGAATGTTGTTTACTTATGAATCAGTGTTGTGAAATTAACAACAAGCATTGGCAAGTACAAGAGTCATTGAAGTAATTAGGCATCTTTAAGGTGCAAGATATTTTCCTTGTTGTTTTCTTTATTTATTTTCCAGATCAGAACCCCCAATTCGAGAATAAAACAACAACAATTCAGGGCTTTTCAAGAAAGGAAGAGTTTTTAATTGTTGTTGAAGTGTGAGCCAGGGCTGAAATCGAAAAAGGTATGTTCAATGTGAAAAGCTCATAATAACTGGTAAAGGTTAAGTGAAAGGCACTTGTATTGATATTCCTCATAATTTGTACTGCAGTTAATGGAGCCCGGCACACTTATCAGAGAAACACCGCTGGATCAGAAGAGCTCCTGTGTTTGTCTCTTTGTTTCACAATCCACTTCCCCTTTTCCCTTGCGGATAAATTGAAGTACTCAAGAGTTCATATCCTTGGTGCTTTGGGTTGTTCGAGAGGGAGTTGGGGGTTTGCAGCAACGAAAGGAAACAACCTCAGCAGTGTCGTGGTGAAACCTCAACAGAAAGAGTAGACCAATCCTGCACTTCTTCTATGGACTCAGGCAGGGGGTGCACCGACTCACAGGTAAAGGTTTGGGCTTGAGATGTGGGATATGGTTTCAGAACCAAAACTTTTGGGACTGGTTTAAAGTATGAATTAAGCAAAGGAGTTGTTGAAAAATTATGTCCAGCCCCTTTTTGCCTCTTTTTTTTACTTTTTCTTGAGGGGGATTCTTTAATTTTATTAGAATTTACTTCTTTGTCCGCACCCTTTTTAATACCTTTTTGCAGTTGCAATGTTTTTGCTTTGCCTAAAGCAAATTCACTATTGTCTGGTTTATTCAAATCCCCAAGTTTGTTGCTCCTTAATTGGTATCTTGTTTTTCCCTTTACTTCTGCCCCTCTGCTTACTTGTTTTAATCCGACCTCTTTTTCCCGTGTAGATGCCAGTTGTTCAGCAGCACTTCTCTCCAGCGGTAGGGCAGAGGGAGAGTTGGCTAGATTTTCCTCTCCTCGCCCTCGACCTCCTCACGTCGGCGTCCCGATTTTCGCCAATATTCGGCGTCCTCTGCCGATGCCTTGAGCCGCTCTCCCCCAGCTCCCGGCCGGTGAATTATGCGACTCCTCCCCTTCGCTCTCAGCAGCCTGCACAGCCGAGGTCTCCGCCATACGCTGCGAGGTACCAGCGAACGGCCGACAAACGGCCTCCAAGATCGCCCGGTAACTCGTCTTGAAATCGGGTGCAGGATAAACCCGGTTCCCCACGTAAGTCGACGCCTTCCTGGAATCACAAAGCTAACACAAAGCCGACCGTTAGCTCATATCAACACCGCCATAGCTCCGGACATCCGCGACCCGCTACCTAGCCGGCCGCCATGTTTTCCAAGATTGCCACTGCATGTCCATCACCCTGCTTGTATTGTTTTTCTTCTCTCTACCCCTCTTAGTGTTATCATACCATATCCAGAGCCAGCTTCCTACAAAGATCCAAGCACTTCAGCTAAAGCAGAGGAGAGAGAGAGATAGCTGAAAAGTGGTTAGAGACTGAGAAATATTGGGCCAGATGAAACCATTCCAGAAATGATCAGAGGAGAAAACAGAGCTGACTGAACTAAGTGACAGTTACAGGGCGCAGTCAGAAGCCAGAAGAGCAAAGAGACAAGGAGTGCCTAGTTGAAGATACTAAACTCCATAGTAGACCCATTTTGTTCAGAGTGAGCTGAATCAGAGAGCTAATGAGACTGAAAATCATCAAAGTGTTTTTGAAAAACCCAGTGAATAGTGCTACCATAATGAACACTGATATTTATATATCGATTTTTGATTGACTGGATTCAAGTCCAGTTGCTGAAGTTCATGTTTGTATCCTGAGTTTTCATTGACGACATTGGCTCCATAGGTTCCAGTAAAAGAGTTAGATTTCTGTCCCTTTAGAGTATCCAGTTTTAGATTATATGGTTCTTTCTAATCCTGACAACAACTGAACTGACAGACTTACATTGACAATGAACTGATAGTTTTGTAAAGTAGAATCCACAAGTTGATTTTTAGGCCAAGCCTAGAGCAGCACACATGCACTGCTTTGAAGACATTTAGTAAGGGGCTTCAGAAAGCTCACCAAGCTCACCACATGCTTGTGCATGTGCTTTTGTTTTTCGCACAGGCTATTGGGCTTTGCGTGCGTCTTTCTAAGAAAGACAGCAGGCAATTGGACAAAGGCGGGTGCATGTCCCGCCTTTGCTCTGCCCACGGCCGATTGCTTGCAGTTACTCACAGAGGCACCATCTGTTTTGAATTATCGTGCCCAGACGCGTGCGCGATAATTCAAAACAGATGTTTTGCTGTGGCGCGTGCGCGAGCACCACTCGTGAAAGCCGTGTGATTCTGCGCAGATCAATTAGTCTCCCTGCGCACAGTGTGCAAATATTCAAAATATGTCTGTATATGTAGGTGCGATATGCAAATATGTAAAATGCCTATGTAAAGAAGTGAAATGAAAATGTAATTGTGTTGTTCTAAGATGTAAATCCTAGCCTGACGTACAAGGTCTCCCAGCATCACCAACAAAGTACTGCTCTGCAGATAGGTTTGTGCCACATAAATACGGCTGCATAAATACGGCTGCGTACTGTGGAACAGCTAGGCATGAAATTTTGTGGGGGCTGGAGGGGGTAACACTTCAAACATCCATCGAACATGAATTAAGAAGAAATCTGCATTTGAGGAAAGCAAAAAAAATCCCTCAGAGGCTGGTTAGAGACGGTAACGCACTTGCAAGGGTATTTACTTTGATGTGCCTGAAGGTCCCACCCCAGCCAGCCCAGGCCATATAGGGAGGAAGGGCGTGGCTAAACCCTCTCAGCCTGACTACATACATATAAGATTTGATTGCATTTATGTAGCGCTCAGCTGTGTGGAAATTGTCTTTGCGACCGTCTCTTGTATGCACATGCGGAAGCGAAGACTGGTGTATGCACATGCAGAAGTGATGGCTGTTGTATGCATATGCAGAAGCGACACCTGATGTATGCACCTGCAGAAGCAATGGCTGTTGTATGCACATGCAGAGTCAATGACTGACTGTTGTATGCACATTCAGAAGCTATGACTGTTGTATGCACATGCAGAAGCGATGACTGACTGTTGTATGCACATGCAGCAGCACTGGCTATTGTATGCACATGCAGAAGCGATGGTCTGTGCTATTCACATGTTCAAGCGATGGTCTGTGGTATGCACATGCGGATCTGCGTTCTGTTGCATGTGCATGCAGAAGAGATGGTCTGTGGTATTAAGGGATGGTCTGTGGCATGCACATGTAAAAGTGATGGTCTGGTATGCATATGCAGATCTGCGGTCTGTTGCATGCAGAAGCGATAGTCTGTGGAGTGCACATGTAAAAGCGATGGTCTGTTGCATGCGCATGCAAAAAGGATGGTCTGTGGCATGCACATGTAGAAGTGATAGTCTGTGGTATGCACATGTGGATCTGCTGTCTGTTACATGCGCATGCAGAAGGGATGGTCTGTGGTATGCAGAGGCGGAAGAGTCAGTCGGTTGTATGCGCATGCGGCCAGAGAGGCTTGCGCTACCCACCGTCTGTAGCCAGGATAAAACAAATGTTAATACGGTGGCCGCCCGGGGTGCTGGCCTGCACACACACCTGCCCTTGGTAACTGTCCCGGGGCCCGCCTTCCTCTCTTTAGACAGGGCCACAAGCCTCAGTCGGAGCACGCGCTGCAGTTCTTATCACACCTGGGTCAGCAGCTGAAAGGAGGAATAATTACTCAGAAATATTTTTAGACTTGAGTCTGATAATGTGTCTTGTTCAGAGTTTCCATGACAATAGGAGCGCCTTAATCACCAACATTTTAGTGGCCGCATGCGTAGCGGATCAGTCATTTTTGTATAACTTGGTTTATACATAGCGCTTGCAAACGTCCTCGAAGCACTCAAATAACAGGTGCTGCTATCACGCAACTCAGTGGTACTGAAAACAGGGACCAGAGGGACAAGGATTGGCATAGCCAATAGGTCTTGCCTTTGGGAACTTATAAGTGTTGTGCATGCTTCAACCAAAACTAAACCTGCTTTGCCCATTTTGCATAAAGATGGCTCTGAAGGAAATGGTTCTAAAAATGTCTTTTTTAGGTTTTTTAGGTTTTACATCTACAGGATCATCTGGAGTATTCTTTTTGAAACTACAATCATTCTATAGAAAATGTACCTTTGATCAAGGTTTTCAAACCTCGAGCAGGAGCAAAGCTCATTGTTCAAGGCTTCATTATGGAGACCTATCACACAAACTAAAGGCATTCTTTTAACCAACCCTAAGGCATTGTGTAAATTACAATGAACTAAAATTATTTCATTGAAGAATTGAATACGAAGAGATTGAAGGTTGCGAAAGTTGTCAAGAAAGAAGAAAGGAGCAGTTGAGAGATGGAAGAAAAGGACAATAAAGGAACTAGGAGTGCATCCAAAGCTCAGTTTAGATTTCAAAAGGAAAGGGAATTTTTGTATCATGAAAGATAGGTTCGAAGTTCAGAGTTGGTGGGATACGAGATTGTGACTGGGTGTACTAGACTAAGGGAGATGAATATTTGACAGGAGAGGAACCTGCAGAGTTTATATGTGTTTGGTAAAATGCTTACTGTCAGCTTCCAATGAACTGGATTTACAGCTGTTACCCAGATTTTGTGGTTGCTAAAGTATAACATGCAGATGAGCTAAATGATAAGGGGATATGGGGGTAGTGACCCCTGCTCCCACACTCCCTGCATCCTTCGAAACCACAGCAGAGAGCAGACTTTTTCCTACCTCACCACCAAGGAACAACTTTCCCCTCCAACTCCGAACAGCACCTTCTCTCACAGAATTCAGAAAAGGACTTAAGACCAGGCTCTTTGACTGACCGCAGCAGGATCCTAGCACCTGGATACCCTCACAGGTGATTAGCCGCACTCTACAAATCCTTATAGATTAATTGATGGGAGAGCTATATTTATTGCTTCTCAAGTAGTAGGTGACATATTTGGTGCTATGATTCTTCCTGTAGGTATATTTTTAAATGATTTACCCTGGTAGATCATCTTGCTACTAATATTGCTGGAGCTTTAACTAGTAATAATGCTGAGCTTATAGCTGTAAGGGCAATCATTTTGCAGCACAGTCTAGCTTTAGATATTTTACTCACAGAGGAGGGTGGAGTCTGCCCCATGTTACATATCCAGCTGTGTTGCATGTACATCTCCTATACAAGTATAACAGTTAACACGTTTATAACTAACAAGACAGAGATTTTTCATGAGTGAGGGATTTGGAGAGGACAAGTGCCTGGGAAGCAGTAGGAAAGGATTTTCCTGTGATGGAGCCTGTGTGAGGAGGAGCCACGATCCAGCCACCTCGTCACTGTTGCATGCTGGGAGAATCCTGAAGCTCGGCAATCGCCGCGCGGGCTGACAGCTTGACAGACAGAGAGCAGCCGTGGTAGCAAGGAAGCAGCGAGGAAGCAGCGATCCAGAAACCGGCTCATGCACGCATACAAGGCTAATCGTACATCTCAGGGGAGATCTGAGAGCTGTACAGTACTTTGCTTGGTCATCTGGATCGCTCCCTTGCACCGGAGCAGTTTACCTGCAGCGATCTCCACGGCCCTAGGTGTACGGATACCGGCGGCAGTGAAGCTGCAGCTTTGGCAATCGGACGGGAGCGGCGGATCAAAGGAGAAGAGGATGACAACGAGACAACAGAAAACGAAACTGATCGCAATGCAGACCGAAGGGGAAAAGCCAGATCAGTTGGCGAAAGGTAAAAAGGATTAGGGGCGATCAAAAAAACTGTGGTAAAATCTAACCTCACAAAGGAGGCTGCCTCGGACACCTCCAGCCGCCCTTCTTCAATTAGCCAGCACTTCCCTATATTACGAACCATATCTACTACTGCCACTAAAGCTAGTGCTAGTGAGGACAATGCGGGCAGTCAAAATCATCCGAACATTAGCCCCCAAGATCCCTCTTCAGAGGAGGGGATCCAACTGCCACTGGATTCACAAAACTTGGGCCTAGAAGTGGAGGCGTTGCAAACCGAATTAGGAGAAAACAAGCTATTGATACCCACAATTAGCGAGACCATGGAGGGGGCAAAAAAAGGGGAGAGACCCAGAAAGCCTTAACCAATTCCGGGTACCTACCGCCACAGACTCCAGACCCTAGTACCGAGCATTTTTGCTCTGTATCTGATGTGTCTGATACTGAAAATGACAAAGAAAGCTCCTCTCTACCGAGGGTTGTAGTGAGGAAGAGGCCACGCAAACTAAAATGGCCGACACAGTTCAAAAGAAGAGACAGTCTAGGAGACAGCGAAATCAGTTGAAATGGGATTATACTGACTCCCCTATCTTAATCTCTCCCCGAGGTGTTGCGAGTGCACAGCAGCTGGTGGCGCCACCAGCCCCGGAGGTGGAAGTACCCTCGCTTGCCTCCATATTGAACTCCATTAAGTAATTTCAAGAGGAGGTGTGATCTGATAGCCTCACAGCGAGAAATGCCGCTAAGAAATTACAAAGTGGCATGAGGAAACTTAACAAAGTATGTATGGATATTGGGGACAGGGTAGCGATGGTGGAGGCCAGGACGGAGATACTGGAAGTGGAGGCTGCAAAGGCTAAAGAGCAGGGGAGCTCACATGAAGCATGTCTGGTTGACGTAATGACTAAACTAGAGGATCAGGAAAACAGGCAACGCCATAATAATTAAAGACTACTGGGAATTCCAGAGGGGGTGGAAGGCGAAGACCCCAGAGGGTATGTGGTCAAACTGCTGCAAGCCGCGTTCCCGGTAGAGACTAACTGGAACTGGGAACTGGAGGTACACAGAGCCCACAGATTCCCATTCAACATCAAGGCAAGACGGGGAGAAACCCACACCAGTGCAAAACCTAGAGTCTTTTTTGTCTTTTTTGGGAATTTTTTACTGAGGCAGATGATTTACGATAAGGCAAGACCGAATGCACAGAAAGAGGCTAATGGGGTTAAGTTTTTCGCTAAACCAGTTTTTTGCCACGGAACAGTTGAACGGCGATTGAGGCTGCGTCAATTAATTTCCCCACTCCAACAGCAAGGGGCTAAAGTTTACCTCATGAACCCGGCCAGACTAAAAGTACTGCACAAGGGTAAAACACGAGTCTTCCTTTCAGAAATCAAAGCTGGAGAATTCCTAAAGGAAATCACGGAACGGAGGCGTCTGAACTGACTCATGTACAACACTTATGTCCTATGATTTAGACACCAAGATACCCAACTCTTTTGTTGTATTTTTTTCTTTTCTTCTATTGTAGGGTGACAGGGTGGCTGGAACTCACACTTGTCTTCCATCATACAAGGTTATCTTGACTGCTCAATATGGGTGGGGGGTGGCAGTGCAGGGGGGGACACCTAAAAGTTGTAAAAGCACAAAGGACTCAAAGGGTCAGTTTGGAGTGTCAGGTAGAGAAGTGTGGCTCAATGGTTAGAGCGGCAGACCCTGATACAGAGGTCTAGCCCGGGACCAGGGTTCAATTCCCCGCCTTGGCGGGTCTTGGGCTCAAAAATTCCACGGACCTGATAATTCTCGCCTCGGTGCCTATTCCAGTCATGGAGTCCCACTCTGCAACTCTGGGCAATAGCTTGCTTAATCTCCACAACGGCCCCAACAACGCTAAGGATGCCTGGCCTCCACCTTGGGGGTGCCCAGGAATGCACGCCTCACAGGGAAAGCCAGGATGGGTTCCACAGCGGTATTCGTACACGCGCCTTGAGACCCTTGCGGGTGAGTAGTGCGCTATACAAGTATCAATTTACATTTACATTTACATTTTGAAAGAGACTACAGTATACAAGAATTCTTTTTTTTTCTCGAATATATCAAGCTAGGAAAAGAAGTAAGCAGGAAGGTTGGAAAGATAGGAGACCTACTAGTATAAGATGAGTGGAACAAATAAATTGAAAATAGTGTCTGTGAACATTTGTGGGCTCAAAAGACAGAAAGTCGCACTAGGTTTGCGGACATTAAGTCCTGACATAATATGTTTACAAGAGACACACGTTGAAGTGCCTCAAAAACAACTTTTTAATACACTGGGATATAAACTAATTGGGGCCACAACACAGGGGGCAAGAGTGAAAGGGGTTGGAATTTTAGTAAATCACAGGCTTCCGTTAAATATAGATAGGGTCAAGTCAGATTGTCTAGGACGATGGGTAATTGCTAGCTGCTCTAAATCACCACAGCACACTTTCACATTATGCTCCATTTTCGGGAGCAACCTAGATGATCCTTGAGTAATTAATTGGATAACAGAGGAACTGGCGCATTGACAAACACCTATTGCATTATGGGGGGACCTGAACCTCAACTCACCAGGTTGCTGGCAGACAGAAAGGAATTGGAAATACACTGGGAGAAAACCAAGGGTATATCAAGCTATGCTAAACTTGATTGAGACACACGGACTGGTAGATGTTTGGGCAGACCTGAGACCAAAGCAAGACGGTTATACTTTCTTTTCAGCGCCTCATGGGTCACTTGCAAGACTGGATTATTTTTTCATTTCTTCTAATCTGATCAACTCCTCTCACATTGAAATCTCACCCCGGTTTGTGTCAGACCACAATCCACTGTTGTTAACCTTGAAAGATCTAAGGCCAGAAAACTCAAATATAACCTGGACTTTTGAAAAAGCATTATTGTATGATGACAAATATAAAGCACATATGCAGGGTTGGATTCTTGAATTTTTCGAGGTAAACTTGAGATCCTCCTCTCATGATAGTTTGCGACACATTCAAGGCCGGGCTTAGGGGTAAAACACTCAGCTTTTCAAAGAGGAGGAATAAAATTGAAAGAGAACAGGTGCAGAAACTCCAGGGGAAATTAACGGCAGAAGAAACTAAATTAGCACAGTCAATAAAAGCAGGAGAGGAAGCTGAGACAGTCCAACATGCGATAGCAGCATGGAAGGCAGAGATAGGCTCAGTTTTGTCAGAGAGAACAGCAGCAAAGTGTGCTGCGACCCGCAGAAAGATGTATGAATGTGGGGAGCAAATAGGACGCCATCTAGCGTTAGCAATCAGGCAGCAGTCAACCTTAAACACAATAACAGCAATAAATACAGACTCGGAGGGGGCTACAAAATACCCAGGGAAAATACATAAAGCCTTTAAAGGGTTTTACACGAACCTCTATGCTGAGACAGATGATAGGCCCTTGGAGGCCAGGAGTATTGACATAGCAGACTATTTAGACCATACACCTATGATCAGACTCAGCCCAGAAATACAAGAACAAATGGAGCACCCCCCCCCGCCCCACCAGGGAAGAGATAGATAGCGCTATTAAGAGCCTGCCGGACGGCAAGGCAACCGGTATGGATTGCATCCCGGCTGAGTTCTATCAAATCTTTGAAACACAAATTAAAGAAACTTTTACAGCAGTGGTCCTTTCAATATTTGAGGGCGCCCCCTCCCCCCTTATTGTCCCTTGCAAAGATAGTAATCTTTGCAAAGAAAGACAAATCCCCGCTTGAAATGTCATTCTACAGGCCTATAACACTGATCAATACGGACTCAAAAATATTTTCTAAAATATTGGCCAGTAGAATCTCTCAAAACATACAAGGCTTAGTCTCCGACTGGCAACATGGTTTTATCCTAAAAAGGTACCACAGAACATGTGCGAAGAACAATTATGTTGTTTGACGCCGCCAAGATAGCCGGAGACCCGATTGCCTTAATATTGCTAGATGCCGAAAAGGCATTCGATCGGGTCTCCTGGCACTTTGTCTGGGAGGTTCTGAAGAGGGCGGGTTTTGGCCCTAATATGCTGCAGGCAATCCAAGCACTGTATAGAACCCCTAGAGCCAGAATTATGGTTAATGGAAAACTTACTGAACCAATAGAAATTTCATGAAGGACTAGACAGGGATGCCCATGCTCCCCACTGCTCTTTGCCCTTTTTATTAATCCACTCATCAGTAAAATAGAGGCAAATACAGAGATACCAGCAGACGTTAGACATGGAATAAGCACTAAGATCATGGCTTATGCTGAAGATTTAGCTATTGTGACCCCTGAAGCCAAGAAGGCCATCAAGGCTTTGGAAAGTGAAGCTCAGACATTTGGGAAAATATCGGGATATGCTCCAAATAAAACAAAGACACAGATAATATTGAATGAAAACATAACCTGGGTAGATAGATTGGTTGTCCCCAAAGCTAAGTATCTAGGTGTGAACATTATGGCCAACATAGAACTAATTGTAGAGGAAAATCTGATCCCACTATCATTAGACATGAAGAAAGCACCTAAAAAAATTGACAACCTACATTTAACTATAATAGGCCGTTGTAATGTAATAAAGATGACCTACTTCCCGAAGCTATTATATTACTTTAGAACAACCCCCCTGGAATTTAATAACTCAATCCTTCATCTATTTGAACAAATATTTTGTCAATTCATGTGGGCCTACTCAAACACAAGGAGATCCTATAAACTACTCTCTCTGCCCAAAGAGAGAGGAGGCTGGGCACTGCCAAATCTTAAGCTATACTACTGGGCTGCTGTCTGACAGTATAGCCCGTTTTTGCAACACAAGAACACGGGGCCGACACCTCCAGGGCTACCCTCCCCGTACACAGCTTTACTGGGGGAAGACAACAAGGGATGTTTATGGAGACAACTCGAGTTTGGGTAGTATAAACGTGTTCGGTTCAAGACATTGAGGAACGCATACCGGGTCTTTACCAACTTCCGAAAATTGTTCGGACTGGGCACACTGAACTATTATGCCCCTATAAAAAATAACCCAATGCTCCCTTTAATATTTGGCAATTCATACTTCCAGAAATGGCATAGTGCAGGAGCCACGAGATCGGGGGACCTGATCACGATAGAGGGAGTACGGCCATTTGCTGAACTCAGGCAACAATTCTCGTTGAGGGGAATCAGATCTACCTCTATCATGCTATCAAGGACTTTTTAACCCGTAAGACTGGTGGCCTAGCTGGCTTTGTAAAAGTAGATATTATAGACAGAACACAGGAAGGGAAGACAACCCGGATCAGAGTGATTTATGCCAACCTGAATGCTAGAATGCCGGACAACCTGGAAAAATCGATGCAAAACGGCAGACTAAACTGAATATTAGCCAGAACCTTTTTTGCAAGGCCCTGAAGTTATACCATAAATATTTATTATCCACTAAGTTACAGGCCCAATTTTATAAAACAGTTTTTTTTGTATATAACACCTAACAAAATAGCAACGTGGGGAACTGGAAGGGGAATCCTATGCCCCAGATGCCTTGAATTTTCAGCTGACCAGGTTCACATGTTTGCCACCTGTCCGAACTTAAGGCCACTTTTAGAACAAATACAACACTTTATCGGGGTGGTCTTGAGACAGGGCATTCAACTGACACCAACAAGCATCATATTGGGGCTTGATGACACTAATCGGATCGGGGGCCCCTTGATTTTTGTAGCTATGACTATCTATAGGATCTGCATTGCGGCCAATTGGAAAAATCATAATCCCTCATCATTTGCACAATGGCAAGCAAGGCTACTAGTGACCTGCAAACTAGAGATAGCTATCTAAGGGAAAAAAGGCAAGCAGGCCAAAAAAACAGGATTGTTGGTCTGGGAGTGTCTAATTAACTGGCTAGAGGGGGTACAAGTTTGAATCTTTATCTGATAAAATAGCTAGCCCAGCAGATAGAGACTGATATATGTACTAAAGGTTCTCTATTTTTGCTCTTTGTTCTTTTTTTTTTCTTCTCCTCTCCAATTATGGTGTAATGTTAAACTAGGTTGCTCTTTCTTGTTTATGCTCTATAATTTATTCAAGTCAAGTCAAGTCAAGTCAAAACCACTTTATTCGATTAGTTAAAATCATAAAAGTATGCCAGACATTTATAAAACTATTTAAAACATGTTTAAAAGTCAATTAATACAATTTCAGTCATGATGACAATTAAAACCCATTATAAAAAGATAATTACACAATTTCATTTCCATTTGAGCCCAACAATCCATTACGGTATTTAAATTCATGATACAAAAGTAGTTAGCTTCCAGCGTTAAAAGTCCAATCTTGATCTCCTAATTCTTACAGATGCAGCCAAAAAACTGGCGATACAGTACATAATTTCGGGGGCTTCCATCATTTGCAAAAATAGTAATGCGGGCTTATACTGCGTAAATCTCAACTCTTTCAGTATTGGTTTTACAAATCGGTTCCGGGGTTCAGAATACAAAGGGCAGAAAAACAAAAAGTGCGCTGTGTCCTGGGCGGAGTGGTCATGACATTTACATGGAGTCGAATCCTCAGGCCTACACCAACCTTTCTCATCCCAAAGAACCATATGGATTTGATTGAAACGGAATTTTGTCAGCAACCATCTATGAAAAACATTTGTCACCACTGACAAGTAAGGAGCCAACTCAAGTGATGTGGTTACCATTACATTTGCCCTCACCGAGGGTTTACCTAGCTCATCCGCTTCACGCTCGGCAACACAGAGCCTAGTGAAATTAGTCTTCACCCACACTAGATCTGTTTTGCACAGGGATTCTGGTCTAGTAAAAATCTCAGGGCGTCCTAGCTTCACAGCCACGGACTCTACATAGGTCAGCCACTGAATATCCCTCATGTGATCTAGTTTAAGACAATCTTTTATTATCTTATGATTAAGGCTAAAGTTCGAATTTAAGGAAAGTGTTATCCCGGTGCACTCGATATTTTTGAAAATTTCAACAAAGTTAGTTAAATCTTAAGGCGGTGCTCTAGTCGTCACACGTAGTCTGAACGTGCCTCACAAATGTCCATGAATATTGAGGGTAGAACACACTATCCTCGAGGCTGAGCACTCTTTTTACAAAGAAAACAAGTTTCTACTCCAAGTTCATCTTTTTCAAGTTCATTAGTTTTATTTTCGTGATTCAAATTTTAGCAGTTGATACGTTGTATACGTTTAAGCAAAAATTCCTGACAAACATAATTCCATTCTTATGTAGTCATAGTATGATTTTCAAAGATGTTTCCATCCACCCAATGCATTTCGGGTCCACAACAACATGACCCTTCGCCAGGAGTCTGAAAATTAAGCGCAAACAGGACCAAATTAGTCCCTCTCACATTATAAAGCAACACAAGACATTACACTTTGTCACAACGCGATACCAAAACTCTTCAAGTCATAGATCAGTGAAAATAAAACAGCGGTAATTCACATACTTTTTCCGAAGTTACCCTGCGACTGTATTAAACTCTAACCAACAAATCTCAAAAATACATATTAGACTCTTAAATCAAACTCTTTATCACTTACGAGTAACAGGACGCACCGGCGTCCTCACAGTTGGGATTCAAATTCCGCGTGAGTAAACGGAAGTACTAGTCGCAAGATTTTAAATCACATGATCGGGCACGCGGAATTTGAATCCCAACTGTGAAGACGCCGCTGCGTCCTGTTACTCGTAAGTGAAAAAGAGTTTGATTTAAGAGTCTAATATGTATTTTTGAGATTTGTTGGTTAGAGTTTAAAACAATCGCAGGTTAACTTTGGAAAAAGTATGTGAATTACCGCTGTTTTATTTTCACTGATCTATCACTTGAAGAGTTTTGGTATCGCGTTGTGACAAAGTGTAATGTCTTGTGTTGCTTTATAATGTGAGAGTGACTAATTTGGTCCTGTTTGCGCTTAATTTTCAGACCCCTGACGAAGGGTCATGTTGTTGTGGACCTGAAATGCATTGGGTGGATGGAAACATCTTTGAAATTCATACTATGACTACATAAGAATGGAATTATGTTTGTCAGGAATTTTTGCTTAAACGTATACAACGTATCAACTGCTAAAATTTGAATCACGAAAATAAAACTGATGAACTTGGAGTAGAAACTTGTTTTCTTTGTAAAAAGAGTGCTCAGCCTCGAGGATAGTGTGTTCTACCCTCAATATTTAAGGTTCGAATTTAGCCAGAGCTTAATCCATAACAGGATCGGAGCTAGTTTTATCATGTCTGTGATGTATCCTAGACCTATCTCAAGGTGTAGGGAGTAAGTTGCTGTTGACTGAGGTCGGCCCAGCAATGACTGCAGGAATTTGTTTTCCTCCGTTTGGATGCGGTCAGGTTTTACAAAACCCCAAATTGCAGCCCCATATCTTGCAATAGAGACTGTCTTGGCTTTGTAGATAGCCAAGATCGCCTCTGTGGGTTTCCCCCTAATCTTTTTGCGAACCCCAAAACCGCGGAGGCTGAACTTCTCACCGCATTCGCTTTGGATGTTAGCTGTGGTATCCATGTACCCCTATGGTCGAAAACTACACCCAAGTAGGTGAAAACCTTTACGCTAGAGATAACCTCGCTGCCACAAAAAAAGGTTTTATCTTTACTTTTAGAGCAACCTACTGACATTGTGTGGGATTTGCCACTGTTAATCACCAAATCTAGACTGGACATAAAAGTTCCAAAAGAATCAAGCAACTTTTGTAGGGCAATCGGGGTCCTGGCTATCAGCACCGCGTCATCGGCATAGAGGAGCACCGGAATTGGTGCACCCCCCATGCACGGAATATCCTGAGTGACAGCTGTTAGGTTAACCTCCAATGAATTCACGTATAACGTGAATAACATGGGGGCCAAGATACAGCCTTGGCGCACCCCTCTGCTGGACCTAAAACTCGCTGTACATTTCCCCTCTGTTGTCATCCTAATGGAGGCATTCAGGTCTTTATGCAGCTCCGCTAGGAAATGCACCAAGGAGCAGTCCAGGCCCATCTTCAAGAGCATAGTCCACAGCCTTGATCTATTGACTAGATCAAAGGCTGTGGATAGGTCCATGAAGCCTAGGAATATGGATCCCCTTTTTGCCCTCGTGTACTTGGATATTATGAGGTGAAGATTGAGGCATTGGTCTTCCGTGCTCCTCCACGCTCTGAAGCCGTATTGAACATCTGTCAGAATATTATTCTCTTTTACCCAAGATGTTATTCTAGCCAGGACAACCTTCCCTAGGATTTTAATAGAGGAGTCCAACAATAATATAGGCCTATAACATCTTGGGTCTCCCCTCTGACCTTTTTTAAACACTGGGATTATAGTAGCTCTGGACCAAGATTTAGGAAATCCCACAATGGCCGAGGCATTAAAAACTTTAGTTAAAATATCAGCCCAGTATAAAGAATTTACCTTAAACATATCAGCGGGAACCCCATCAGGGCCCGGGGCCTTACGACCCGCAGTACCCTCGATTGCTTTAATGACTTCAACTGTATCAAATCTAGCAGGCGCCAAGGGGAGTTGGACACAGGGACTTCAAAAGATTCCTGCTCAATGATACTACCGTATATTTTTTCAAAATGGCTAAGCCAGTCTTCCTCAGAGATGTTAAGTTCCAACACCGCGTTTTGGTCACGGGAAAACAATCGGGTATTAATAATTGACCAAAACTTTGCACTGTTTTTTAGGGTGGCTTTGTCCATGAGCTCGGCCCAAGCTTTACTCTTTAATTCATTTTTACGTGCTTTGATTGCCCTCGTATAATTCTTTCTGAGCTGCACCACTAAGACTTTGTCCCTCGGACGAGCATTAAGTGCTTTTTTTAAGAAGGTTATGGGCTTTACTACAATTATTATCAAACCAGCCCATTACGGTCTATTTTTAACTCCCTGGCCTTTAGCTGTTAAATTCATGGCCACTGTCCGACAAATACCTTCAAAGGAAGTTAAAACCTCCTCGCCCTTGGAGAGGGGATTGACACAAATATTTAAATCTTCTGCAGCCGTTGATGTTAAATTTATGAAAAAATCATCAGGAACTACCTGTCCCCATTTAATCTTTCTCCCCTGATCTTTGGATTTGACTGATATTACTGCCTGTGGAGTAACAGAAGAATTTAGGAGCGAAAAACCATTAGCTAACTCCATCCCCACGGGGTTGTGATCACTCCATGGCATGGATAAAGCATTATAAAAAATCACATATTTAAGAAGACCTAATGATAGAAAAATGAAATCAATTATCGATTCACAGTCCCTTCCAGTATATGTGGCAACTCGTGAACTTTTATCATAGAACTCTGCCTCATACAGATCATTATTAGTTAGTAAGTTTTCAAGAACCTGCCTCTTCTGGCTATGTTCGAAGTGCGGGGGGGAAATACTGTCAGGCCCATCTGAATCGATTAGGTCACAATTTAAACACAAATGTACCTTAAAATCACCCATCAAAATAAAATGACAATAAATGGTTTGCTTTTCCTTATATGAAGTTAAAAAATCTGTTAGCCACATTAAATGCACGTTAGCAGGGCAGCCATATGGTGAATTATAACAGTTTACGAAAAGTATTTTGCGACCATCAATCATGGTTACCTCTATGGCAAGGAAATTATGTGTGTCACAATCAACCTTTATAATTTTACCCTTTACATTCACCGAGACCAACATCAAGAGACCCCCTCTATTCCGTCCCGCTGGAGAGGGCAAAGCAGGTACAATAAATGAAGTAAAGCCATCCAACCAAAAATCGCATTCGTGTCCCAAGTCTCTTGCGTGGCGACAATGTCATATAGCTTTACAAAGTTTAACCAATTGGGGTCTCCTCTCTTGGACCGTAGACCGGCAATATTCCAATTTAACAACCTGACCCTATCCCCCTTGTCAGGTGTACCCAATACCGGTTTGTAACCATCATTAGCAGAATAAGGTAAAGGAGCCATAGAGGCAGAGTCCACTATAACTTCATCAACCATACCCTCTCCAGCCCTCCGCCAATCGCACATCTCAAGTCCTGAGAGTGCGTCAAACCTATTATGTGTTGCGATTTGAGGTCCATATCTAAAGAAATTCTCCCTACCTAATCCCTGACTTTGACAAGTGGACCATGGGCCAAACGGTGTTAAGGGACTCAATCCTCGGCTAGGGGTGAAGTCTTTCTGAGAACAAACAAATGAACTTCATGAGATAATTTGTCTATCGTGCAACCTTTTTATTTTTATGTATATGTTTATCCTATATATTTATATTAAAGTATATCCTTTTGATATCATTTCAGTCCATTGCTTATATCATTTGTATTATATTAATTGTGTTTTATGAATATTGTTGTTATAGTCAGCCAGCTTTTGTATTTCTAGCCTGCCTGGGTATTTACCCTCACAAACAATTACATAGGGGGCACATGCCGGAGGTAAATTAATAGAATTGCTTCTCCTACTTGCATTCGAATCTTTATCAGGCCCTGGCTTTGGGTGTACTACTGGCCTAACTGATGGAAGAGGGGGTGGAATTGAAGGAGCGGGGGATTCTGGGTCAACTCTGATAGACTGTTGTGAGGCATGAGTTTGTTTATCCACCTTGGCTACCTTCTTCCCACCAATCTCTGGGTGATCTATCCTAGATGAGGGAGGCGGGGGTTAACCTCATCTATGTGGGCTAACTGTTTCGCTAGCAATCCTCCTAGTCTTTTTACCTCTGCGGTAACAGTATCCAGTTTGCACACTAGAGGTTGGAGAGACTCCGCAAGTTTTGATTCAAATTTGGCTTCTAGAGTACGAATTAACAAGCCAAACTGCTCTGGGCTCAAGGTTATATTTGCCTCGTTCTTACCCTCCAGGATCGCAGTTGCCTCAGGGGAGGTGTGGTTATCAGGCAAATGAGTATCTACCCTTCTTTTATGAGTGTTCCTTCCCCCCCTTTTACTTTGCTGCTTCCTGCAGTTTTTAACGGGTCTAGTGTTTTTATGGGCCGGTACCACCTCTTCCTCCATATCCGAGAGAGATTTGTCAAGAACTTCTATGTCTGGAGCCCGGTGGATCAGTGCTTCTACAGCGTTGACTACCTCGGGCCCAATATCAGTGACAATTTCGGCCTCTGGGGGAACCTCCAATGGGGAAGTACCCACTATGGATAGATCCTGATCTGATAGATTACCTCTACCCAAAGAAGCCCTTCTATCACTATTGATCTAATTTACCATTTTCACTAGAAAGTTGTCAATAGGACCCGCCCCCACAGTAGCCTTGTCCTTCTTTGGCCCCGACATGAATACAGGTATACTGTAATGGGAGCTGACCTATTCACAAACTAAGCAAAAGGGCTCAACACCCAAAGTTAATAGCACAGCAGTTTCGATTAGTCCATCAGCCCTTCCAGTCACTTTACCGTCCAGACGATGCTCGCCGAATAAATTGCACAGGGTGTCTGGCCCAGCCCAGCCTCTTCCTGCCCCTGACGGCCACAGACGGCCCGCCCTTGTCCCGGGCTTAGCCCGGGCGCTCCCGCGCGCGACTCGCGGGGCGAGAGGCACTCCTCCCTCTTAAGAGGCGCTCCAATGATGTCACGTTGGTCGCGCCACGCCCGCCGGGGCAGCTGGGAAGTGTAGTCCCTGCGGCGGTGGTGGCTTGCTGCGACTTCGGAGGCCGTTCCCCTCACGGCGGCGTTGAAACTACTGCGGCGACACTCCCAGGAAGGGTCGAAGAGCCGTTCCCCTCACGGCAGCGTTTGTGGGCAAAACAGGTAGGTTTCTCAAGCGTTCTCGGCTCTCGCTCGGCGCTCCTCCCTCTTAAGGGGCGCTCCGATGATGTCACGTTGGTCGCGCCACACCCGCCGGGGCAGCTGGGAAGTGTAGTCCCTGCGGCGGTGGTGGCTTGCTGCGACTTCGGAGGCCGTTCCCCTCACGGCGGCGTTGAAAATACTGCGGCGGCACTCCCAGGAAGGGTCGAAGAGCCGTTCCCCTCACGGCAGCGTTTGTGGGCAAAACAGGTAGGTTTCTCAAGCATTCGTAATTTATTCGTTCTTGCTATGTGCTCTGATAGATATAATACAGATGTTGATATATGGTGTCAGGGTTGGGGGAGGAGGGGGAACGCCGGAAAAAAGGGTTGGAAACTTTGTATCGCTGGCTTTTCTTTGTGACAAAAAAATAACGACTTTCACCAAAAAAAAATGGAAAGGATTTTCCAATATTTGTGAGTGGGTTAAATATCTACTAATGGAATACTGAATAATATACTAACTCTGATGCCAATCATTATAATTTGTGTGATATGTTTATTTTATTTTTTAAGATTGATAAAATGATTACTGCAAAGGGTGGGTTAAGACACAATGGGGAGAAAAAGCTGCTTGAAACAAGGTTGAGAAAAGGGAAATATACAGATGTGGAACTTGAAGACCTGCAGAGTAAAATGTACGATTGTTTGAAGGAATCTAGATGTAAGCTGCAAAATTCAGCAGCTTCTATGTAAAGGGTGGTTTGAAAGAATTGTGATGACTCCTAGAATCACAAGAGTGAGGCTTGATGGGGTTATTTTTCATATTGAATGTTTTGTATTCATACCTACATTAACACGCACAGCCGCAAATGTATTAACTTGTATTATTTACGTTTAGATTGAACATAGATAATGTAGGCCTGTGTTTTAAATGGCTAAAGTCTGGTTGTATTCTGTTTTATAAACGTGTCTTTTTATTTCTACGATAAGCTGAAGTTACAATTAACAAGTGAAATGTTACTATGTTTTCTTTCTCATGTAAAATGTTTTCTGTTACATGATAACTTTTGAATATTTTAATGAGCTTTTATAGTCAACTAGCAGAGTACGGGCTGGTCCAATGTATCTCGTTTGTTGCAGAAATCTGTAAATTTTGAGGGCGCATAGAGAAGACTCATGACTCATTGCGAACGATCCTGAGCAAGTAGTGAGCTTAGATTATCTCTGTGTGCCTTAGCCTGATTGGAGCATTTTATAGGAACAATATGTAGGTGTGGCAAATGTTAGAATTGTGAGATTTAAGCTAGTGCAGAGAAGAGCTTTTCCAGGCACCGACCTTTTCCATGTACAGACATGCTTTTGACCACTTCAAGATAAGGAGCCAAGTAGGGTGCTCTCTTTATGGTAGAATTGATTTAGCTTAACCTTTCTCATTGAGACAACTGTATAGTGATTTGTCTTTCATTTAAGTGACTTTGATTGATTTGAACTTCATATACTAATCACAATTACTGATTACGGATTGATCCAAATTAGATGATTATTTTAAATCTGTAAAAATGTTCACCCTTTTTAAACCTTTATGGTTTGCAAACGTAATTGCTCTCTGTCCTTTTTGTGGACCCTAATGTTCTTCACATTATTTAAATGTATTGATTTAACATCTAGCCACAGTCGTGGATCTCGATTCATCAGATAGCGCTATACAGAGGCCCTGAATTTGCACAATGAAAAACACTACAACACATCACAGCATCGGCCGCACAAGACACTATTGGGCCTCTCATCACGATATCGAGCCTAACATTACAACACTGTGCATTACATGGTAGCACAGGCCTGAAGTCACAGGGTAGGGACTACAAAACAACATTACGTCTGACATCACAGGATTTGGGCGGATATCATAACTTCATGAAATGAGGCCCAAATAAAAAATGTGCTACTAAGCCACAATAATGGCAAGCGCTATGCAATTGCTCATCATGTGAAATAATGTCCGGTTTACCAGCATTAGATGTGGCATTGCAGCGTGATGTCTCCTCATAACATCAGGTAGAGTAGAGTAGACGAGGGCAATGCGAACGTGACGCACCAAGAGTCCAATGTAAACATAAGCAGCATAGAAATTTGAAGAAACGGCTGGTGTGACTCAGGAATGGCTTGTTGTACATTTGCTTTGAGTTGCCTCCGTCCTGGTTGTTTTACTAATTTGTCTTGTATAGGAACCCTCTGGCCCGTTCTGTGTAGTGGGTTATCAGTAATGTATTTTCTGTGTGCCTTACGTACTCCCCAGCAGCTGCCCACACTCGCCCCGCGCCGTCTGCTCAAGGGCCTGAACTATGGTTCTCCGTGTTGTAGGCCGTGGGTCCGGCAGACCTTCACAACGCTTCCCACCACCACATGGGCCCGTGGGCTGCCATTTCCGGGAGTGTCTCTTCACCCTTCGACCCTTCTCTTCACCCTTGACCCAGGCAGCTCATTGCGCTCATTAACCATCTGAAAGCCAGAGTACCCCAGGGCCATGCCTGGACACACGCCGAGGAGGGTCAGGTTAGGGCAGTAGGATGTGAACTTTAACCTCTGGGCTGAACCCTCCTCGCCAGTGTTGGGCATCGCATCCATTCCGCCATATTTGCCCTGTGCCCTTACCGTTCTAATATTGGCACAACAGCAATATTTGTGGATTGCATTAAGTCGTTTTACACAGCACACTTCCCTTTTCACACAGTTGCATTGACTTCCCATTTAGTAAGAGGACAGACTTCTGTTGGCCAATCAAAAAGGCAGACAGTCTCAGGATTACAGATCTACTTTTGCGGAAGTGTTTATTCTCAATTACTTTTCATCTCTGATGTTACGACACGCCACTACAAAGAAACAATGCAATATAAAACCAAACAATTACATAGACAACCGTTTTGGGTTTATATAGTAGAAGCATGTCTCAGGCGTCACTGCTATCTCACAGACACATGCAGCACCCGTGTAAGACTTTTCCACACATTGACACGTCTTGGACAAGAGATCGCCTCTCATACGCAAACAGAACTGGCACAGCAAAAGCAACAACAACAGTGCACGTTTTCCTCTCTCACACAACAGGTATGGTGAGGTCTTTTTTGGAACCCCCTCCAATGACCTCCTCCTTCACAGGTTCCCTCACTTCCACCCTCCAACAGTGACCGTCATCTCTCCAAAGTCCTTTTCTCACATGCATTTCATTTGTTTTTATAGCGCTACTCATACAAGTGTAGGGCGTCAGAGCACTTTACATCGCATACACAATCTACGGAGACAATGACTCAAAGGTGTGTAACTCATTCTATAGGCAATGTTACATAAGAACACGAGGATTACAAGGTGTAGGAATCACATGTCATCCATATTAGTAGGCAGTATATTTTTAGAGTGTTTGATCTGGGGAAGCACAAACTCAGGATTTAAAACGTACCATAGTGGTTGAGGTTTACTTTACCAATAATAATGGCTTCCTACTCAAACAGACCTTTCAACATTAGGGGAATGAACAAATGGGGGAAAACGTAACATTCTGACCTATACCATGCAGTTTGAATGCAGCTCTTTGATAACAGTTCATTGGTCACTGTGCTATATTTGGATTGTTAATTATTAACTACAAATAACAAAAGGATCTTTGTTACGAAAGCATTATCCCACTGAGCTATCCACATAAACTACAGTTTTGTGATCTGCATGTTACGCTTTCCTTGCAGCAGACATACAACCCTCTGCACTACTTTATATTGGGGCAAAACTGGAACTAGACAAAACTCAATCTCTCTCCAGAAGAAACATTAATCACCAGAGTTATCTTGACACTTTTATTGTTGTGTGAAACCTGTAGAACACACTAGGAACTGTGCAGCAAGTGCTATAAACTCATAAGCAGCAAACAGGTACTCTGGGATACTGAGTACCTACACTTCCATATTTCCATTTCAAGCACTGGCATATGTGGGAGAAATAGATCCCGTCATCAAGCACCTCTTGAAGCAGAATACGCCTCATGCACACAGAAACAACACATCTAGCTACAGTATGCACTGCCTTGACAAATGTACAGACCATGTACCGCATGCCAATAGCTGTGTGTACTTAAATGCATAAACGCACTCAGATAGAATTGCAGTCTTCCCTCATACAAAAGCCAGATACACAGAAGAGGCACAGTTTCAAAAAGATCTAGTGCAGCACAAGCAGCACTAGCAGAAGCCTCCCTCATACATAGCTTTAATTGTGATGCAAAACGTGTGTCTGTGGGGGGGAACGGAGGGGGGGTCTTGATCAGACCGTGGTCGTTATACAATACAATAGAAACAACAACTACCTTGCCAGGGTATATTTCAAGGTCCCTAAGAGGATCCTTAAGTATCAGTTAATGGTGACCGTGGTCGTTGTAATTTGGAGCATGGCCTAAATAAGTAAACACATTTTTGTGAACCTCATAGTGGGCCACCCGATCAGCATTTTGGTGCAAGATTAAGTAGATGTGAAAATAGGACCTAATTCACTGACGTGGATTACCTTAACGTTTTTAGATCTCGTCTAGGCAGCACTTGCGCTGTTTCTTCGAGACATGCTGTATTCAGGTTTGGACTTTAAGCTCCGTCCATTTTCCCCCCATCTTTTCAATTGGGTCCTCTTACTGCCCTTTGTAAATTGTGGCTTTTGATTCGTGAATAAGCTTAGTAGTCCCTCCTTAGCACCTCTCCTGTTGTTACCTCCCATGAGGACAGCCCCTCTTACATGTGTCCTTACTCTCTAGGTTTCATTAACAGTTAGGGAGCACTATTTAGTTAATTAATGTCTTGCTGATGCAGACACGACATGCGCATCCTGCTAAACACTTTAGGGCAGATTTATGACAACTGGCACATCCCTGTAAATCAGCAGAGATGCGCCAGATAAGATGCGTTATGCAAGTTTACCTTTAAACCACCACATATGCACCTCTCTAAGTTGGCAGGGTATGCCCAGACGTGGATCCATTGCTCACTTTGCCATTGGATTCAAGCTAGCCTGGCTGATGACGACTGATTAGCCAGAAACCGGTCTCAGGATGCTTGTTTACGGTCCAGGGAAGACATGGCTTGGCAGTTCGGGCTGGACTGTTCCCATGAGGCACAGGGTCAGACTGATTTGCATATGGCCATGTCTGAACTGGGGTGGCGGAGTGAGCTAAAGAATGATGATGGATTTAACCGAAATCAGTGTACTGGGGGTGAGTGCTTGCAATGTTCAACACTCCGTCATCATCCCGTTTGGTTTTGCTTTGTCCGCCCTAAGTTGGCTGGGTATGCCCAGACGTGGGTCTCTTGCTCACTTTGCCACTGGATTCAAGCTGGCCTGGCTGATGGCGGCTGATTAGCCAGAAACCGGTCCCCGGATGCTTATTTCCGGGCCTGGGAAGACATGGCTTGGCAGTTCGGGCTGGACTGTTCCCATGAGGCACAGGGTCAGACTGATTTGCATATGGCCATGTCTTACTGGGGTGGCGGAATGAGCTAAAGAATGATGATGGAGTAAACCCAAATCAGTTGACTGGGGAGAGTGCTTGCAATGCTCAACACTCCGCCCATCATCCCTTTTGGTTTTGCTTTACCTTTAACAATGGTGGCTGCAGCTTTTTTTCATGCGCGGCATGCCATACTCCTTTTTTTAAATTATATACTTTTTAAACAGAGTGGCAGGCCACCTTCATATTAAAAAATAGCGGTCGCACACATTCCCCGACTGCATTGCACATGTATAATTGGTAGCATTTGTTTGTTTAACAAACATGTTAGGAGGGCGCCTCCTCCGTGCAAATGTGATGCAGTCTGGGCTTCTCTGACTAGCTGAACACACTATGCAACAAAATGGGCAACACACCACAGGACCTTGACAATAACCGGAACCTAAAACCATCTGCTTGTAAGTCATCTTTCTTTTTAGCAATGTTCCATCTCCCTCCACTCCTTCGTACCCACCCATCCTTCAGTCCACCCGGCTGCTGTACACCACCTCGGACTGCAGATGAGCAGTTAGCCGGGCAGTGTGAGCTGTGACGTCACATGCCATGGCATTTCAATGCATCTGACTAAGGTTTAAGTTCAAGGGTGAAATTAACACACCAGTGATATTTCAACGGATGCACATTTTATGTTGGCGCATTACCTTTGGGTTTATTTTTTTAATTTATTCCTTCCAGTTTTAATTTCGCACATTGTTCCCTTCCCCCACTAAGTCGCCATGCCACTTCCCTTCTTTGCCACAACTGTCCTACATATAATTTCACACCCTCAGCGCTTCCTGCCTACACATACGCTTCCATCCTTTTAGCGTGCACTTTCTCTCTTTAAAATACACACAGCACTGCAAATAAAACAACATAAATAAAAAAAGGTGTCATTTATAATGCCAATAGCTCTAAGTTTACAAATACAAAACCTTTTGCATTGCAAATGCTTGTTGTAATTAATGTTCAGAAATCGATCAGTGTTATTTGGCAGTAAGTTAAGGACATGAATGTACAGCCTGATAGGGACCATTTTAAAATGTCAGTTTTTGATTGCTAACAGGTCTGATACTAGTGACCCAGCTCCCATAAAGCCCTAGACAGCAGGTATCACAGTCATAAAGAATGCAAGTTATCTTCAGGCAGAAAAGTTACACCACAAATCACAACGGTGCAAGCTACACTCAAACACTCACACACATACACACAACGCAAAAAAGGAGAGGTACAGCATCAGGGCAAGTTCATTATCCCAAACAGGTACAGCTCAGGCTGTGGACAGCAGTAGTACAAACTTCCCTCACACACACTTTCAGTAGTAAATCAAGGGTTACAGTCAATGGATTACCTTTCACAAAAAGAATACTATCAAACAAAAACTGAATAATCTTGAGAAAAGAAACGTCATTATCTAGAGAGATTATATATTACTCTGGCTAACCCCATACTCCTCTGTTGCCCAATTGGAATTCTACAAACCACTGTTGAGCCATGGATACAATAGACAGTAAAACAAGGGGCAAACATACTATAATAATTCAGCTGATAACCACTACCAGAACAAGAAAAGAAATGCATCAAAATAGTGCCTTGAAAATGAAGGCCAAATAGCATGCCTGCCGGCAAAAAAGATGCTAATATCACAGCTATTTAAAAGAAAAATATACACTTAAGTTGCAGAACCTAAGGACCTGTTATTCTTTTTTAATTCTAACTCAGGTTGAAATAGAACTTCCCACCCAATCGAAATTCCAAGTGAAGTAGAATTTCTATTTTTACTCTTCGCATTTAACCAACAGGCCCAAAGCGAAAACAACGCGGAGTAAATGCCTTGCAGTGGATGAAAACCGCGCAGAAACACACATTTCCACAGTAATACTTATCTCTCAGTAGAAAACATGTACTGATTAAGTAATTCTACACTTTAATTATTAGCGTACCCTATTCCAGGTGCTTGAATTACTGATGCAGTTTTGCCACACTATACAAGCCAAAACTTATACCGATAATCTACACAGTTGCAAACTCTGAAATACTAATTAATTTACAAAAAGTCATAAACCAAGAGATGAGTTCAAGTCAATCCCAAATCAAAGGCAAAAGGCTTTTACGGTGTTTTTTTGTGTTTTATAAGAGATCTGAATATGTATTTTACCCAAAACGCAGGGGTTTGTTTAATGCAATGCTGTCAATAGGACATGCTGAGACTGTCTCCTCAGTTCAAGGTATGTCCAACAAGAATAAACATGTGCCTGGCAGTCCAGGACTTCTTGGGGGGACGTGCAGTCCCTCTCAAGGGTGAAACACTCTGGTTGTATCTTGAAGGAGTCGGCTTGGCACAGGTCTCCTGTTCACTGTCTCAGAAACAGCACAGGCAGCACCTCCAGGTCAGAAGTGACCTTACCTGGGTCAATCTTGTGGTCCTCTAATTTCCGAGCAGGTCATCTCTGACCCTTTGGTCCTCACAGTCTGGGTGACAACAACCTCCTACCTCTTGTTTTTCTTCAGGGGCCCGTGCCTGTGCTTCTAGGGTGCCCTGAGAGGCCATCCCCTCCCATCTCTTTTCTCACTGGCAGGAGCTCATTGCCAAGGGTGCAATCAATGGGCATCTGGGAACTAATAAAGACCCTCCTCTGAGTAAGTTCCCCTCCCACACTAAGGATACCATGGCCATAGGGCGGACATACTCCTGACCATTGCAAAAACCACAGTTGATGGACAGAATGCAGAACAATGTCATACATTCACCCCTGTACAGAGACCTGGGCCTAAATCCATCGGTTTTTTTGCACTCCACACCACCCCAGTTCAGACATGGCCATATGCAAATCAGTCTGACCCTGTGCCTCATGGGAACAGTCCAGCCCGAACTGCCAAGCCATGCCTTCCCTGGACCGGAAACAAGCTTCCGAGGACCGGTTTTCTGGCATTCCAGCCGTCTACTCCTGACCATTGGCCTGCTTTGCCCTACCCACCCGTCCTGGCAGATAACGTTCTGGGGAAACCAGCCTTGCTTCCACCATGGTCTGGCTAGTACAGCTATCCCAGAGTGCAGTGGCAGGGACCTCATTCACAATGACCTGCTGGGAATGATGTCTAGGATCCCCAGGGAACACCAGCTTCCCTTCTAGGTCTATCTCCCAGCTAAGGGATTCTAGGGCAAACCTTCTATTAATCCCCTCCCCATAGGGCTACATGAGCCCCCATCCTCGTGGAGTGCCCACCTTTGGAGGTGGCTTCCTGGGACATCCAGCACCCCCTTTTTTGTGCACTGACTGGATACAGTCATAACAGAGGAGAAGGTGAAATGGCACAACCGGTGTCTTGCCACCAAAATTCCCCCTTCTCTACTCATAAGTAGTCCAGAAACCACTCCCTTCAAAATTCTTTTGGACCCATTTAGATTACTCTTCTATATTATCCTGACCTTCCGCTTCCCTCCGCGGTGGGGAACTGGGACCACCAAATGTAATAGTTCATTGTAAAAAAATTTTTTGCTGCCCTTCACTCAGCTATCCAGTGCCTTGCCTGAAGACTCCATAATAACTGCCTATGACTGGTAGGACTGCTTCTGGCTATCCCTGAACTTTAGGCTATATTTCTCCGGGGCCAAACAAAAACCTATTGATATGGGCTTCCTTCATGGGGACATTCATCATCTGGTCAGCTACTTCTAGTGCCAGTAGTGTTTCACTCCCAGGTTTGGGCATGTGCTTCCACAAACTGGCCCTCAGTCCCCTTCTAGGGCGCCGTGCATATGTGGGACTGCCTTATATTCTGCAAACCACCTATCTATGTCACCCCCCACAACATAACTAGGTACCATGTATTTGGGGTTGTGGACTATTTTTCCTCTCTTAGGCACTTCATTGTTGATGTCACCATTATCACTGGACCTAGAGGGAAGAAGAACCTTCTTCTCTTCTAAGGCCAAGGTGAACCTTTTCTCCTCAAGTACAAGAGATTGTGCTGCCTTTCTCTCCTCTGCAGCCTGAGCTGGCGCTGATTTCTGCTCTTCAGCAGCTAACTTTTCCTCTTCTAGTGCAAAGGTAGCCTGCTGCAACTTCAAGGCTCTCTCCACCTGCCTGTCCTCTATCTTTGATGGAAACAAACTGGGGGTGGACACAGTACGCATTGTCCTGGGCAAAGCAGGTGATGTGTCTCCTTGGGGACAACAAAGCAAACACAAGGAGCTGATGGACGGAGCGCTGAAACTTTCAGACACTCACCCCCAGTTACAGATGTGGGTTGAATCCATCATCGTTCTTTAGCTCACTTCGCCTTCCCAGTTCCGACCCAGCTATATGCAAATCAGTCTTGACCCTGTGCCTCATGGGAACAGTCCAGCCCAAACTGCCAAGCCAGGTCTTCCCTGAATCAGAACCAAGCATACTGGGACCGGTTTCGGGGTAACACCCCTCATCCACCAGGTTAACTTGAATCCAGTGGCAAACTTGAATCCAGTGGCAAAGTGAGCACAGGACCCACGTCTGGGCATACCCTGACAACTTATGGCGCACAAAGCAAACACAAGGAGATGATGGACAGAGCGCTGAAACGTTTCAGACACTCACCCCCAGTCACAGATCTGGTTGAATCCATCATCGTTCTTTAGCTCACTTCGCCACCTCAGTGCAAACCCAGCTATATGCAAATCAGTCTTGACCCTGTGCGTCATGGGAACAGTCCAGCCCGAACTGCAAACCCAGGTCTTCCCTGAACCGGAAACAAGCATCCTGGGAAAGGTTTCGGGGTAACACCCCTCATCAGCCAGGTTAGATTGAATCCAGTGGCAAAGTGAGTAAGGGACCCACATCTGGGCATACCCTGCCAACTTAGGCCAAACAAAGCAAACACAAGGAGATAATGGAAGGAGCGCTGAACCTTTTCAGACACCCACCTCCAGTCACAGATGTGGGTTGAATCCATCATTGTTCTTTAGCTCACTTCGCAACCTCAGTTCAGAGTAGATATACGCAAATCAGTCTTGACCCTGTGCGTCATGGGAACAGTCCAGCCCGAACTGCCAACCCAGGTCTTCCCTGAACTGGAAATAAGCATCCTGGGACCGGTTTCGGGGTAACACCCCTCATCAGCCAGGCTATATTGAATCCAGTGGCAAAGTGAGTAAGGGAACCACGTCTGGGCCTACCCTGCCAACTTAGGGTGAACAAAGGAAACACAAGGAGATGATGGACGGAGCGCTGAATCTTTTCAAACAGTCACCCCAGTCACAGATCTGGGTTGAATCCATCATCGTTCTTGACCTCATTTCGCCACCTCAGTTCAGACCCAGCTATATGCAAATCAGTCTCGACCCTATGCCGCATGGGAACAGTCCAGCCCGATCATCTTTATTGTGAAGCACTCTGATATCCCTTGGCATCTTGTTCGCGCTATATAAAACTTTTAAAATAAATAATAAATAAATGGTAGGCTGAAAGCATGTTTACACTGCCACTGTAGTAGATGGCACATTGAGAGCTGCAGTACACAAGTGACAGTTAACTTCCAGACCCAGGGTACACATTCTACCATATACTAGGAGCATATAGGTAAGTTAAATATATCAATTAAGAATATGCCAATTCAACCATGTTTAAAGCGGTCGTACAGGCACTTCACTTCTGGTTAGCAAGGGTAAAGCACACGCAGTGATAAAGCTGTCAAAAATATAGAGCCCAGCAAAAGATGCAAAATCCAGGATGACAACGCTTTAAAGATGGATTTCCTACACCTATTTTAAGAGTTCAACATAGAAAAACAAAAAAAGCATGCAGAGTGGTGCAAAGTAACATGGAACGCACCTTGTACTGCGTCAGAATCCAGAAGAAAAGTTTCAAATGATTCCAATCTGTGAAAGGAAATAGTCATTACTCTAGCTCCATGTGAGGAAAACCTTCTAAGGTCCTATTGGATTCACAGATGGATCCAAGGTACTAGCTTAAGGATTGTAATACTCACACTGTTGTATGGATCTGGACCCAACAGATTCCCAAACAGAAACTGCTGTCAATTGGTAAAAAGTGTACATACGCACCAAACTGAATGGGTTCCGGTGAGTGGGGCAGGTTACGGGCACAGCAAAAAAACATGCATTTAAGGTTATCCAGATGTTCAACAGCAGTGGCTACTGATCTTTCAGTGTAGTGGGACCCACAATACACCTTGAATTACAACAAGCGGTCCAAATTCCTGCAATGATACTCATACTTTTTTTTTATGTGGGGCAAAATATTGCAATTTTCACATAAATCTGCATAAAAAATATAGGTTCTGAAAGCACATTTGGGAGGGAGTCCAGACCTTTCATGATGTGTCTCCCCAAGAATATAGTATTCTCTCACGTGCCTTACCAAAGTTTTGAAAAAACTGTGGTTGTTTCAGAACAATTAACCCAAAATAGGTCAAAAAGCATTAGCCCATTGGGGTGTGCTGGGTAGTCAAGGCCAAGAACATTCCAATGGTTTTCCACATTCTGTAAATTGAACATTTTTCTAGTGCTTCACCTTGCAAAATAATTTTTCAGGCCTGCACCAGTTTTGCAAACTATATAACAAATAAATCCCTTCCAATGGACAGTGTATTGTGACAATAAGTTACACACATTTGCTATTTCATTTCATATGTCCTGAAGATGGTCTCAAATTGCTGAGATCGAAACGTCGTCGACCTCCTACAACAAGAACTCCATACATTCTATACAATTTATTTATGAGGAGTTCTCCTATATCTTGCCAATGCAATGTACATATTTTAAAGTAACCCCCACTTATCACACCCCGCTTGTTGTCACTTTTCTATGTGAGCACCTGAACTGTTTCTTGCATATTTTCATAAATTAAATAACAAATGTTATTTTGACTGGTACGCAGTCGCAGCCCGTGGAGGGAGTTCAGTGAGGTGGAAAGGAGATGTGGGGGAGGGGCATGGTGGGGGGGTAGTAAACACTGGAATATAGATGATCGTAGGTAAGTAAACAATTAAATAAATAAAACGGATTTTGTTGTGTGCCCTGGATTGCAAAATGCAATGCAGGGCACGCAACAATCTTCGTTTTATTTATTTAATTGTTTACTTCCCTCCGATCATCCATATTCCGGTGTTTACTACTCCTGCCCCTCCTTTCCGCCCCACAGAACTCCATCCAGGTGCCGCGACTGCTGGTACGTGTCCCTAGTCATGCTAATTATTGCTCCCTGAGATATTAAGTACAAATCTAGACTTAAGCTCATTACCATAAATTAATGTGTCCTTAACTAGTGCTCATGGAAAGCAACAGTGTTGATGATTAAGGGCCGGTGCTGAGTACCGGAAACCTCCGGCTTAAATCAGCTCTGCGGTCCCTATGAGTACTGGCACTCTCCTTTCCAAAGGAGAAGTTCCAGCCCTCAAAGGGAAAATTTCAAAGTGCCAATGCTCAGTACCTGTGACTAACGCTTCACTCATACGACTGTCAATAGTCAAAAGTCTCTTGGGGCATATCATCAAGGCCATGCGATAATTATCGCTCATCGCTCATAGTGCGAGGATTATTATCGCCGGACAACTCTGACTTTTATCGCGGAGATAGCGTGCTATCAGCAACGCTTGTCTCCAAAGAGATACAATTCAGAGCCCAAGCTGCCAATTGTGCGATTATTGCTGAAAATACAGCGATAATCGCACAAGGTTTGGTGAAGGCTTGCTGATAGGGCAAGACATACTTAGCCATGATATCCACCTTACATAGGATATCATGGCGAAGTCTGTTTTGAAGCAGGAGTAAGAAAAGTAGCGATAATATATCAAAATATCAAAGAGAAGGGATACCTGCAGGAAAGTTTAAGACATTAGATCCCTTGATAACACTCACAAAGAGCTCCATTGCTACTGAAGCGTAGAACCCACCCAGATACTCTTGGTATGCTTGGTGAGAACTCACTGATGAAGCATGCCACTAGTATGACTTGTGGGTGAGGGTTCTTTGATAACAAACTGAGATAACCCCCAACTGACCTTTTCATCAGGAAGACAACAATATACACATTTCTTTTCAAGTTCTCTCTTCTGTGATAATGATACATGCTATATATTGGAAGTGTAGTGAACCTGGTTCCTTCTTACTCCCTTTTTTGTCTAATTTTTGAAGAAAGAAACACTACAACTAAAATGCCTGCTCTTCAATGAAAGATCCACGAACAAAAATCACTTTAGTATATTTGACTCAATCTCAGAAGTAGCACAAGAACTCACCTTCATTACAGAAACATGGCTCATTAAAGATTCTGTACCCACTTGCCACGATTCCTCCCTCTTGATTTTCAAACCATTAACAAAAATCGTATTGACAAAATTGAAAGAGACCTAGCTGTCATTTATAAAAAGAAACTACAAATAGCAATATTCAAAAGAGTGGGCACCCAATTTACCCTTGCAGGCTTGGGCAGTAAGGTTTTCAAAAAAAGGGGGGAAGGATTGCCTACAAGGGATTTTGTTTGTCTAGATCGTTTGAAAATATTTGGTCAATAAAGCTATTTGAAATCACACCCTCATTAGTGGTGGAAAGCAGAATCAATCAAAAGAGTAATTGAATGTAGTAGCAATTATCAATTAAAAATGAACAGTGAATCATACACGGGACAACAAAATATCTTTCAAAAAAACATTCATATATTTAATATATATATACCTTAAAATTTATCAGGGAAAAAGCAACACAACATAGTTTGTAAGGTGACGTCAATTGCCTATACAATGTACTATGTTGACATCTTCTCTATATAGTTTAAAACAATCAATGTTATGCATAGAAAGATGCTCTAGTCGACGTTTTGGTCTGTCAAGGGAGTAAAACCATCAGACCATCTTCAGGACAAAAAGTTGACTGTAGCTTCAAAAGGTTTAATGATGGACTGTAACCTGTGACTTCAGTTGGGCAGGTATATCAGTTCTGAGTATTTGATAAAGATTAAAAATGTAAACCTGTCACTGTGATTAAAACAGGTTTTGGATGAATGATGGTACAGATATGAAATAGCGGCACAGCTTTCGTCAGTGCCGTTTAAGTTGTGAACAGTATTTCCAACATATGTAGCCTTCAAATATGGACGGTTTAGTCTTGTCTTCATAGACAAATTAACTCTGATATGCCGTAACGTAGTATCTCTAATTTTTGAAGATAGAAACACTGCAACTAAAATGCCTGCTCTTCAATGCAAGATCCACGAACAAAAATCACTTTAGTATATTTGACTCAATCTCAGAAACAGCACAGAAACTCACCTTCATTACAGAAACATGGCTCATTAAAGACTCTGTACCCACTTGCCATGATTCCTCCCTCTTGATTTTCAAACCATTAACAAAAATCGTATTGACAAAATTGAAAGAGGCCTAGCTGTCATTCATAAAAAGACACTAGAAATAGCAGGCATTTAAAATCTCACCATGGGCGGGTGTGAATCCTTGATGATGAGATTTCACCCAACTCAAAGTATCACCTATTCCTTCCTCCTAATATATTAACCACCATACAGCAGTACCCACTTTAAAGATATCCTTCTTGATACACTCTCCAACACCCATCTGGACCACCAAAACCTATACATTCTAGGCAAACTTAACATATGGTTTGATAAAAAGAATCTAACAGTAACCTCGCTATCACATCCAACCTTGAAGCCTTCAGCCTAAAATTAATCGTTTATGGCCAAACTCACCATACAGGACACACTCTAGATGTCATATTTGCATCCCGAGGACAAGGAGCAGTTGAAGACACCTCCCCTATATGCTGGAGCCACCACAATATCATCACCTTCAAGATCCAGACACCTATCAATAACAACACTTTGAAGACAGCAAAAAAACCAACAACAAATGCATGTACAGACAATGGAAAAAACTAGACATTCAGCAACTCAACGCCCACCTTGAAAAAACCCCAATAAGCATGCAGTTGAAAGACATACACACCTTATACAGCTGGATCTCCACTGCACTATACAAATGAATACCAACAAATACCACATCCAGAGTTGACCACAAAATGAAAACAATATGGGTTCATGGCAGTATCAAAAGAATGAAATGCAACCCAACATACTACAATACAAATAAAGAAATTCTGGAGATGAAACAAACGCACCTTATGGACCCATAACAGAGCCTTCAAAAGAGCCATGAGACAACAAAAGATACCACTACTCCATGTGCATAAGTGAAGCAGACTGCCCTTCCAAAGAACTCCAAGAAATTCTAAAAAAAGTTTGCCTAGTCTAGAGTGCCTAAACACAGAACCGCTGCGATCACTATACTTCTGTGAAAAAAATCTCCAATGAATTGATCTAAAAAATTACAAAGATTGAAAATAACCTGAAGAAAAACACTGGCACCACAACAATGCATGATTTAACCACCACAGAAAGAGACAACAATAACCATTCATCAATACAAACCTTTAATATCCTGTCTCAGAAAGATTACCTCAATATTATCATTGCAGCCAGACCTTCAAAAAAACACTATCAGGCCTAGCACCTCCAAAAATCTGTAACGATATCTTTGGCTCAACTAGTGCAAGAGAGGTAGACAGATGCCTACTCAACATGTCCCTGGAACATGATTCATTCCCACCTGAGCTCAAAACCTCCTACATCAGACCTCTCCTCAAAAAGAAAAACTTCAGACCATCTGATCCAGCAAATTACAGGCCCTGATCAAATGGACCTCTCTTAGGAAAGATTTTTGGTAAAGAGCTGTATTTACTCAACTCTCTAATTTTCCCAACATTATGGGTTACTGTCAAAATACCAGTCCCATTTCAGACCAGGCAGAGAAACAGAGTCAGCCATTGTATCCATCTAGGATGATCTAAAACTCATATAGTATACAAAAACCCAGTAGCTGCCTTATTACTGCTGGATTTATTAGCTGCATTGGACAATGTCCACCACCACACCCTACTGAAAAGACTTCACAATATCGAAATCCGTGAATGTATTTAAAATGGATTGCTTCTCATCTGACAGACAGAAAACAAGTGCATTCTAACTACCCCATTGCACATCACTTCCTCACACAAAATACTGTGGCTGTCCTCAGGGGTCCATCATATCCCCTCTATTGTTCATCATCTACCTAATCCCCTTAATAAATCTGATTCAATGTACAACCTCTTCTGTTACAACTATGCAAATGAAACTCAAATTATTTAAAAAATGGATAACACCAAAGACCTCTACAATTCAAAAATCGATGACTGAATTTGAGCCATAAGCACACGCATGATGAAGAACCATCTAAAGCTCAAGTGAAGTAGTGTGGCTCACTGGTTAGAGGCGGCAGACCCGAGAGCAGAGGACGGCCCGGGACTAGGGTTCGATTCCCGACGCGGCAGGTTTCTGGACCAGGGTCAGCGGACTCGATAATTCTCTCGCCTCGGTGCCCACTCTGATCAGCGATCACACTCGGCAACTCTGGGCACTAGCTTGCCTCATCTTCACTAACGGCCCCCCCAGACCGCCGGGGATGCCTGGTCTCACCCTGGAGATACCCATTAAGGGACCATTTCTCAGGGAAGCCAGGAAGGGTTTCGCAGCGGTCGAAGCGCGGAGGTACCCCTTCGGGAGTGATTCCTGCGCTATATAAGCACATAATTAATTAATTAATTAATCAACACCGGAAATACAGAGATTATGACGAGGACAATCACAAAACTGCCAGTCTACCAGCAGAATGCCTAAGTAACTTGAAGCACCTTCAACAACACCAAGAGAAGTTAGAAATGTAGGTGTAACCATGGATTTAGACTTAACCTTGATTACTCGGGCAAGCAATCCACAAAGAGTGCCCCCTACACAATGAAAATACTACGTCACCTCTTCCCATCTCTTGCATACCAGCATAAACTGCAAGTCATCCTCACACTTGTAATCTCCCAGCTTAACTACGCTAACAGCCTATACCTTGCTGCTCCTACATTAATCATACGCAAAATACAACTCATTCAAAATGATGCTGCAAGGCTTCTCCTTCACCTTCACTCAAGGGAACACATGACCACAGTCTTGCAGTCACTCCACTGGCTACCTGTAGCTAGAAGGGCAATGTTAAAGGTGTTCTGTGTTGTCCACAGAGCCTCCCAAGGAAAAGGACTACTATAACTACAAGTTAAGTTCAAGCAATACAAATCAAACAGAACACTGCACTCCAGGCTTGCACAACGTATTATCGTACCACCTCCCCATAAGAAATCTGTAGGAGGCAGAGCTTTCTCAGTACAAGTTTACAAGATCGGGAACGCACTACCAGCCAGCATTAGAAGTATCCAGGAGCATATTAATTTCCATAGACAGTTGAAAACATGACTATTTACTTCCTAGATAAATGCACCAACTGCGGACAGGACACAGAGCCCAGAAAACAGTCACAACCTAAACGCAATCCTCAGCTTACAACCAATGAATTGCAATCAACTCAGCCATCAGCCTTCTTTCATTATGAAGAAAAGCAAAAAACTGGCTGACCTATGGGTTGCTGTGACATCATATAGTTCTTTACTTCTATATATAACTGTTATGGCCCACACTAATGCCAAAACCATAATATGCAGCGGTCAGCAACAAATTGTAAGTTATACCTAATAAATTCAGATATTACGTATCTGCCATGAGGGGTGTCTATCACCAGCACAGTACAGCCCAAAATAAAACATCAACAAATGAACAGGCATTAGATAAGTGAAGAGATCTGACACACATTACTGGACAGTTTTAGAGGAATTTAATATAGATCACTGCAGGTCCCAAATATCTATACAATTTGACAACTTTGTTACATCTCACATATACACTCAGATATGGGATGATGATAATAACAATTCCCATCCTTACAGATCTCGCCACAACTCTCTCTCTCTCCAACCATGTCGCTCAGGACCACAACTATACATAAAATCTCAGATTAGACAACCCAGTGCAGTAACCAGCTAGGCGGATTATAATATATGAAATACTATAACAGGACCTGAAGAGATGTTCGAGATTAACAGCATACTGGAAACCATAAAACTGCATGTCTATCTCTTACATACCCCTCATCAACCTACACTCTGCTACGTGTTGCATCCTAGAACATGATAATCGTGCCAAGGTGGTGATGATCATGCACGACATGGTAAAACTTCCCAAATAGAATCACAACAAAAACAACATCCTTCCAGCCACACATCTTACATGGTGTAGCATGCTACTCATGTAGGCAACCGCTTCAGCGCTGGGGTAGTAAGCACTATATGAATGCTGCAATACAGTATAATAAAATACATAGAGGACTTGTTGGTGTATAACGAGTCTCTGGTTACCTTGGCATACTTGGCATACAGTGGCTGCTGTCCCTATATACCTTACTACGGTCCAAATCATTGTGTTATGCTCAGCTGCTAAAATTTAGAATTTGCAATCTTGGCAGGATTATATCTGAAGTGTTGACCAGTTTGCTTTACATGCTTTTGAAAATGTTCTGCTATGTTGGGCTTGCAGCACACCATCATGACATGTTTTACAGCACAAAAAACACAGTTGATGGACAGAATGTAGAACAGTGTCATACATTCACCCCAGTACAAGGATCTGGGCCTAAATCCATCGTGTTTTTGCACTCCACACCACCCTGGGTTAGACACTGGCTATATGCAAATCAGCTCTGACCCTGTGCCTCATGGGAACAGTCCAGTCCGAACTACCAAGCCATGTCTTTCCCAGACGGGAATCAAGCATCCAAGGACCGGTTTCTGGCTATCAGCCTTCTTCAGCCTGGATAGCTTGACTCCAGTGGTGTGGAGAGCCTGGGACTCACGTCTGAGTATACCCAGCACACTCGGGGTGAAAATTGCAAAAAACACAGTTGATGGACAGAATGTAGAACAATGTCATACATTCACCCCAGTACAAGGATCTGGGCCTAAATCCATCGTTTTTTTGCACTCCACACCACCCTGGGTTAGACACTGGCAATATGCAAATCAGCTCTGACCCTGTGCCTCATGTTTTACAGCACATTCAGTTGGCAATTTGTTGCTGGATATATTTTTTAGACTCTCACTTCTTTTTAGGTCTCGCCTAGTGACGCAGCGCATGCGCTGCACACTTGCAAGATCTATTGTCGGGTTTGCTTTGGAAGTGCGGTGGAAGCTCCACCCATGCTTCTGATTTGCGCGTGGCACAAATGTTCGCTTTTCATTGCAAGGGAGGTATGTTTGTTCCCTCCCTGTCCCCTGTTTGCCTCGCGTGCCCGGACTGGAGATTGTGCACGCACACAGCGTCTCTTTTGCTCGTGGCGTTTCAGGCATTGTATGAGTCCAGTCATGATACAGTTTTAGTTGGTGTAGTGCTGTGTGTGAGGCACAACGTGCACACTGTGTATATACCCATATATTCTAATCTATGCATATGGAAATGAGCACGCTCTCCGCCACCACCCGTGTCTAGACGAATGTTACGTGCCTGTGGTGTCTTCAAAGTGCATTCAGCAGATTGTGTGGGCCACAGCCTGTGCACGCTGAGCTGCGTGCGCGCCTCTGAGCCGTAAGTTTTACTTTCGAGAGCCTTTGCAGGGAAATGAAAACTTAGGGAGGAGGGCAGGAGGGGGTGGAGGACGTGCCAATGACTGTCACTGGGTGGCCCCTCGTGCAAAGGCTATTTAGTACACACTGCATCTGTGTGTGTATGGGAGCCAGAGGCAGGACGGCCAGGGCAGAAGCAGGCAGCAGAGGGCAGGCAGAGCAGGGCATCCGCAGCAGCGCCGCTCACTAGGTTAGTGTCATGGCTATTGCATGAAGTGTGTCAGCCTACTCACGAACCCTTTAAACCCCATATGTTGGGCGTCACGTATGCAGTGTTTAATTCTTGATCCTAGGCTGTCACACATATAGAGCCGTGTATTCATAGAACTGTGCGTTCCTGATGTCACAATGTCATATATGGACTATAGGGCTGACTACTCCAGATGTCAGACTGTCACACACTCCAAATGTCAGACTGTCAGTATGCTACCAATATCAGCCTGGCACATAGAACTGTTCATTACTGATGTCAACGTACATGTACATCTGTGTGCTCCTGTCAGACTGACATATAGAACTGTGTATTATTGATGTCAATAACACACGTAGAACTTTATATTCCTGACGTCAGACTGACATATAGAATTGTGCGCTGCAAATGTCAACCTGATGTCAGCCTGTCACACAGAACTGTGCATTACTGATGTCAGCGACGCACGTAGAACTTTGATTTCCTGATGTCATAATGACATAAGAGCTGTGCGCTGCAGATGTCACCCTGCTACACAGAATTGTTGATTGCTGATGTCAGAGTTACACATGTAGAACTTTGTATTGCTGACGTCAGATTGACATAGAGAACTTTGCACAGCTGACGTTAGGTTGTCATATATGCAAATGTATTCCTGATGCCAGTCTGTCAAACATAGAACCGTGGATTCCCAATGTCAAAATGGAATACGTAGAACGGACTATTTTTTATGTCAGACGTTGACAAACATAAGGAACTGTGCACTGCGGGTGTCGGACTGGCGCACAGAACGGTGCATTCGTGATGCCAAGCTCTCTCAATTAGAACTGTGCATTCCTCATGTCAGAGTGTTGCATATATATCCATTCCTTATGTCCGTGTCGCACAAAGAATTGTGTATCCATTCCTGATGTCAGTGTTGCATAAAGAAGTCTGTATCCATTCCTGATGTCAGAGTGTCATGTATAGGACTGTGTATCCATGCCTGGTGTCAGTGTCATGTATAGAATTATGTATCCATTCCTGACGTCAGTGTCGAGTATAAAACTGTGTATCCATTCCTGATGTCAGAGAGTCGTGTGTAGAACTGTATATCCATTCCTGATGTCAGAGTGTCCCGTATAGAGCTGTGTATCCATTCCTGATGTCAGAGTGTTGCATACAGAACTGTGTATCAATTCCTGATGTCAAAGTGTCGCATATAGCGCTGTGTATCCATTCCTGATGTCACTTGCATATAGAACTGTGTATCCAATCATGATGTTAGACTCACATACACACTTCAGAACTAAGAGCTGTGCATTTCCAGCGTCAGCATGTCACATTTAGAACGCTGCCTTCCGCTATTAGCTTGTCGGCCATTAAACAGTGTATCCAGTAATACTGATATCAGCCTGTCTCCGAGGGAACTTTCTTATGTTAGACTGTTGCGTTTAGAATTGTGCATTTCTAGTGTAACACCGTCACATATAGAACGTTGCACTTCTTAACTTGGACTGCCACCCATAGGGCTGCGTATTCCTATTGTAAAACTATCACTATTTATTTATTTATTTATTTATTTTTAAAGTTTTATATAGCGCGAACAAGATCCTTGCAGATATCAGAGCGCTTTACATATACATGGGATAAGAAAAACGAGCGGGTGATTAACAAAGATTTTGTGCATGGCGGAGCTGTAGGTTATCAATGGAGAGCAAAATAAGATAGGGAAACAAGGAACATAGTAGATCGGACAAGACATGTAGTAAAAGGATAAATGAGGAGTCTCAAGAAATCCAAAGCAAATGTTCAGGTGAATTTAGCCATGAGGATCGCTTTACTTCTTTTTAGGTTTTGCCTGCAAGTGCGCACGTAGTGCACATGCGCTAAAAAACCTTATGAGTCTTATGTGGGATCGATGACCCGCCCCCAAATCCCATTGGCTAGCTCCATAAATGGAGGCTAGCCATTGGGAGCCGGATCTGTCCGTCAAGGCCGGACCAGATTCGGGGGCGTTCCCGTATTTTTTTCCCTGGGCGTGGTTCTGTTCGTCTTGGAGGTGGCCTCTCCTCTACCAGGCCGGATTACACTGCTGCAGCCGTCGGAGTTGGTAAATGTGCGGTGGGCGGAGTTTCGTTTGGGTTTGTTTTCTTGAGTCCATGCCAACCGCCGCCGGAAGAAGTCCAGGTGAGTGTTATTTTATTTCATTCATTGCCTTCCCGCCCCCCCTCCCGCTGTCTGTGTGCCCGTTCCCGCCCCCCCTCCCGCTCTCCGTGTGCTATCCTGTCTTCCCCGCCCCCCCTCCCGCTGTCCGTGTGTTCCCATCCCCCCTTCCCGCTGTCCGTCATTGTACCTCTCCTCGCTTCACTTTGTTTCCATTGCGTGACCTTTAAGTGCCCCTGGGGCACAAGCAGGGGCCTACTAGAGTGCTTCTCTATCGGAATGCACTGTGCTGTCCCCCGGGGGTACAAGCAGGCATCCCCTTCGGCGTGCCTCTCTTGCTGGGAAGCGCGCGTGCCGAGGGGTTTCCCAGAGACCGGAGTGTTTCCTAACTTAGGGCTCGCACTGTGTCTTTCAGCCTGATTCATCATACTCCCGTTTTGCGAGCCCCTAATAGCGATTCATAGCGAATCGCTATTAAGGACTCGCAAAACGAGATTCATGTAGGAATATGAAAAAAAAATGCGATTCCTACTAATTCCTTATTTGCGATTAGCAGATTGCTAATCGCAAATAAGGAATAACTCCCCATTCATTCCTATGGGCCAAAAGGCCCATAGGAATGAATGGGGAGTATTCCTTATTTGCTATTAGCTAATCGCAAATAAGATAGCGATTGAAAGGGTGCCAGGGGTGTCCAAAGGACACCCTGTAGCACCCCTTAAATGCTAATATGAACAGGGGCTGCGCACACACATGTCCAAAGGACATGTGTGTGTGCAACATGCAACTCAGAAAAATGCTTTTTAAAGCATTTTTCTGAGTTATCGCTATTTACCACGAGGTTTGACCTCGCGGTAAATAGCGGCCCGAAATTGCGATTTCGCAATTTTTAAATGGATGATGAATTGCATTTAAGGAATCTCAAATAGAGATTCCTTAAATGTAATCCATTGCAAATTTGCAAAAACGCAATTACCGATTTTTGCATTTGGGATGATGAATCCCAAATGCAAAAATCTCACTCGCAAAGGGCCAGATTCTCAGAATCTGGCCTTTTGCGAGCCGAATCGGGCTTCATGAATTAGGCTGTTTGTGATCAGGCAGAATCCATTGCTGTTTTTAACCTACCGTAGCGCTGTCATGTTGATTGCCCCCACTCAAGGGATGCTGCTACGGGGTTTGACTGCAAGGGGCTGTATCTTTTCAAAGGTGGGGTGCTTTGGTGGTGCTGGAGGCAGCAATAGGGTGAGAGAAAGGTGGGGGTCGGGCTCATTAAAAGCTGCATCTCAGAATATACACGCAGAAAGAAAAACAGCAAAGCGCACACTGCAAAAATAAAAATCATGCAAAGCACCAGTGATTTAATTCACTTTTAAAATAGATAGGAAGTCGGGTGGGCTAGATTTCTTCTTTTATTTCACTGGATGCACAGTTTTTTAGTGGCTGGTGTCTTTCTACGGACTTTGCCTTGCATTCTTAACAAAGTTAGGCAAAATGGATCATTTGCAGGCCGGTGAGGTCGTCAGACACCCCAGACTGAGAATGAAGAGAAACGGAAACACAACTTCTCTAATGCACCCCAGGTGTGTGAATGTGTGAGAGCAGCCCATGGTAAATGGAAGACCGGAGCTGTAAATACTGATGGGAACCAGGAGATATTATAACAGAAGCACATTACGAACGTCGGCTTCTAATCCTGGTTACAGAATCAAAACTGGTGGAATGTGATGGTCGTAAAGTGCACTTACGCACCGGCCTCCAAGGCAGAACGGCGGTATTCACACATTCAAGATCAGGGGTGGGGTTCTAGGCGTTCTTTTGTGTGGCAACCTGAAAAAGTATCTTTTGTGTGGCAACCTGAAAAAGTATTTTACACCCACAAACTTACTCCTGTCAAAGCAGGGAAAAGTTCATTTTCATAGTGTGGCAGCCTGATTTACATCCACAAACCTACTCCTGTCAAAGGCAGGGACACATTCATTTTTTTTGCAGAGTTTTATATAGCGCAAACTAGACCCGAACCGAATCGGGTATCAGAGCGCTTTACATAGCACCAGTTACGTTACATGAGGACACACATTCATTTTTGTTAGGCACGGGGAGATTAAGTGATTTGCCCAGAATCACAGGATGTTTGGCGTCGTTACCGAGACTCGAACCCAGGTCCGTTGGGAGGGGGCACGCAGATATTTAATAAAGGAATTAGCCCCTGGCCTCACGTGTCTCATCTCCAGATGCAAAGCACAGACCAGAATCAGGCAGCCGGCACTGTACTGACTGAGCCTTTCCGACACAGTGTGTTAGATAAAATGAACCTACCTACTACACTGTAACTGGGGGTACTGGCAGGGACCGCATGAGCATGTGAGGTGCAATAGGTGTGCTCTGGTATGACCGTAACTCCATGTCAGTGGAGGCGGGAGCCTGGCACCCCGCCCCCGCTTTATAGTGCTATAAGCAGTCCGGTCTCTGCCTAAGCAAACCAAGTATTTCACATCACTTAGTGCGCTCAGCAGAGAAGCCAAAGAGATAACGAGCAAATAGTCAGAACCCTTTTACAGTCCGGATTATTTCATACGCTCAGCAACAAGGCCAAAAGGTGTGCTGTTTCAACATTAAGCACCTAATGTTTATTAACTGCGAAACGTTTTAGCCACTCACGATTGTGTGCCTGGTCGGTATTACGCCCTATCACGTTTGTGAATGTGTATATATTTTGCAATGTGACCTATGTACTAATAGATATTTATTACTGTGTTTGGTACTGTGTACAGACAGAAATGAAGCTGAAACTTGAGGACATATAATAACAGTGTTGCATTTCTGGTCTGCTTGTTTTCTGGCTTAATTGTAACTCCACAAACCCTTTCATATCTCATCGGCTTTTCCCATCCTCTCACTCATTGTGTTTGTGTTTAGAATTTGTATTTGGCATCCTATCCCTGACGAGGCCCTGAAGTGCTTGCAAGTGAGAGGCTCCTCCATTTGTTGTGCATTGTTAGTAGAGTGTAGATTTACTGCGTAGCTTACATGGGATGCATTCTGTGTTGTGTGTATGGTGATAGAGGCGTCCTGCAATCATATGGCAGCAAAATTGTGGCTCCACTTATGCATGGAGTGAAGCTGAAGTGTGAGGGAGAGATAGTAATGTGATGTCCTCTTGTGTTTTTCACATTGTTCTTAGAGATCTTTTTACTGACGTTTGCAGAAACATTATATTTCAAGTTCCATATTCAATCACATAAATTCCTAGACCCCTCTCCCTCCACAAAAGACCACAGGGTTGATACAGTGATCAGTTATCCAGTATTTGTTTATGCATAATACAGTCTCATTAGACTTGGTGCATTTGTTTTCCTCCTTACTAGGAATTGTTCATTTGTCTCTCCTGTTCAGTCAAGTTCTGCGTCACAAAAATGTAACCAATGTTCATATTTTTATGAGCTGCCCCTGCCCTTATTCATTGGAAGATGAAGAACCCTGCACATATCTAAACTTACCTTACATGTTTCAATTTCTAAGGGCGGATACACTTCGCCAGGCCTGTGTGATATGTCACTTTACTAGGACTAATGCTAGTTGGGATTCAACCATTACAACGCAGTCTTTACACCTCGCTACCAGGAGGCGGCCTGGGGCCCCGCTGGTAACGAACTGTGGGGGAACCAAGACCCCCGTGATAGCAGTACTTAGCGGACTACGGCGGGCGGGAGGGGCACTCCACGCAGCAGTTGTGAATGCTCCCCATAACATTTGTAATATGGGCAATTCAAGTCACCATAACATTTGTAATATGGGCAATTCAAGTCACCAAGGAGCATTGTGACCTTCTAGGGGAAAGAGTCCAAAAGCGGGTTACTTAAAAAGGTCTTGGAACTGCAGGTGTCTTGCAATATCATTTTAATGTAAAGTTGGAAAAAATATATATTCTTTATAATGAACAGTTGCAGAATAACTCTCTCCAAAGCTGTATGGAACTCTGAGGGCCTGATGTACATTGCCAGACAGTGTGTGGGGCTTTCAGTGTGTGTAGGGCTTGCAGTGTGTGTGGGGGCTTGCAGTGTGTGTGGGGGCTCTCAGTGTGTGTGGGGGGGCTCTCAGTGTGTGTGTGGGGGCCCTCAGTGTGTGGGGGGGCTCTCAGTGTGTGGGGGGGGGGGCTCACAGTGTGTGGGGAGGGCTTGCAGTGTGTGGGGAGGGCTTGCAGTGTGTGGGGAGGGCTTGCAGTGTGTGTGGGGGCTCACAGTATGTGGGGCTCGCAGTGTGTGGGGGGCTCTGTGTGGGTGTGTGTGGGGGGGCTTTGTGTGGCTGTGTGTGTGGGGGGCTCTGTGTGGGTGTGTGTGTGGGGGGCTCTGTGTGGGTGTGTGTGTGGTGGGGCCTCTGAGTGTGTGTTGGGGGGCTCTCTGTGGGTGTTTGTGGGTGTCATTTGCGAGGGATAAAGCTAGTGGCATTGCAAATGACAATGCCATTTATTTATGTTAAAAAAAACATAAATAAAAATAATGTCAAGAGCAATGCCAATAGCTCAAACTTTAACAAAGGCAAAACCATTGCATTGTAAATGCTTGTTTAAAAAATGCAGTGGAGGAGATAAGTCTGGTTTCTGGAGGGAGGGCATTCCATATCCTTGGTGCCATTCCTGAGAAGGAGCGTTTATACGTTTTTTCCTTCCGGAATCTTTGAGGTTTCAGAAGAAGATTTTTTGTGCTTCTAGTGGCTCTTGAGCCACCTGAAATTGTCAGTTTCTGGGTGAGGTAGCTGGGCGAGTTGTGGTGTACAGCCATGTGTGTCATGCAGGCGATTTTCTGATGGATTCTAGCTTCGTAAGGCAGCCAGTACAGGGATTTTAAGTCCATAGTCTATCCGAGGAATAACTAGGGCTTGCACTGCGGTTTGGAAGTCCTTGGCTGGGAGGAAGAGTTTAAGCTTCCTCAAAGTTTTGATTTGGAAATTAGCTTCCTTAGTTGCCTTGCTGATATGATGTTGCATATTGCGATTGGCGTCAAGGGTTACGCCTAAAGATTTTGCTGAGTCCACGATGGTAGGTTGGACGTTGAGTGCAGTTAGGTGTTTAAGCAAAGTCTGAGTGATGGGGATTTTAGCGGGAGGTGAAATAAGAAGGATTTCCGTTTTTAGAGCGTTAAGTTTGAGGTGATTCTCGGCCAGCCATGTCTGTGTGTTCCTAAGCATTGAGTTGAGTAGTTTGATGTCTTCAGGGGATTGTATTTTGAGGTAGAGTTGGGTGTCGTCTGCGTACATGTGAAATTGTACATTAGATGCCTGCAGCAATGTGGTGAGTGGCTCCATGACTAGATTGAACAATGTTGGGGATAAGAAGGATCCTTGTGGGACGCCTAGTGTTACAGGAACGGGTGAGGATATCATGTTGTTTATCTTGAATTTCTGAGACCGGTTATGCAGAAAGGAGGTAAACCACTTGAGTACAGTCCCTGATAGACCCATTCTGATATTCAACAGCTCGAGTAAGTTCTCTTGTTTGACGGTGTCAAAGGCTGATGAGAGATTGAGTAGGATGAGGAGGCAGGTATAGTTCTGAACTAAGATTTGGAGGGCGTCATCAATTATGTGTGTCATGGCTGTTTCCGTGCTGTGTCCTGCTCGGAAGCCTGATTGATGAGAGTTGAGGAGGTCAAACTGATCAATGTGTTTTGTCAATTGGAGGTGTATGCATTTTTTCAACAGTTTGGCCAGGGTAGAAATATTGGAAATAGGACGGTAATTGTTTAGGTCTGTAGGGTCTGTGTGGGTTTCTTGAGTATAGGCGAAACTTGTCCCATTTTGAGGGAGTCGGGGATGAGTCCTTGTTGAAGTGAGCTGTTAATAAGTTTGGTCCAAAGCGGGAGAAGCAGTGGGATAAAGTCCTTTACAGCGTTTGCAGGAAGAGGGTCCGTGAGGTGATTAGAAGGTTTCAAGGTACTGAGCATTTTGCCAATTGTTTCTTCTGTGTAGGTGTCAAAGGACGACCATGTAGCATTGTTTTATGGTTCAATGGGTGTTATGCTGTGGGGGCTGGAGTAAAGGCTTAGATCATTGAGGAGATCGTTCCTGATGTTATCTGTCTTTAGATTAAAGAAAGCAAAGAATTCTTCACATGACGGTAGAGTGCTCGTTGTGTTATGTGATTGTTAAGGTTGTTCCTTGGATTGGGTTTTGATTAGCTCACACAATTTTTTGGCCGTTTTTTTGCTTGGTGAAGCTGGTGGCTAAAGAAATCTGCTTTCGAGTGTTTGATTTTTCTAAAGTTGGCATTTCTCTTTTTCTTAAGAGTTTTAAGGTGCAAAGCCGAGGGGGCTGATCTCCAGTTGCGCTCTGCCGGTCTCATGTCTCGTCTATCTTCGTTAAGCATACCATCTTACCATGGTTTTGAGTTCTTAGTGGAGACTTTCTTAAGTTGCAGGGGGGCGACCTCATTGATTATTGAGGTCATAGAGTTAAGGTAATGGTCGGTGAGAGCCTGAACATCTGAAGCACCGGTAGGGGGAAGGAGAAGATTGCAGCTGGGGGGAGGTAATGAGTTGGGGTTGAGTTTCTTCAGGTCTCGTTTCCAGACCTTAAGTTTGGTGGATTGAACCAGGTTGAGTTTAACATTTTTGTTGATGAAGAATGTGATAATGTGGTGGTCAGACCAGTCACAGGGTTGGATGGAGCCAAGTTGGGTAGATTTCTCTTTGGAGATGATTAGGTCGAAGAAAGAGCCTTTGTCATGAGTGAGGCTGTTGTAGATTTGGGTGAGGTCTAGAGCGTTGAGGAAGTTTTTGAGACTGTTTACCACCGCGTCATTGTGATCATTCCAGTGGAGGTTGAAATCACCAAGGAATATTTGAGTGTTTTGACGGCCGGAGTTGGTTGTGATCGTGTCCATGAGTTGTTGGGTGAAGGTGAGGTTGTCCTCCGGTGGGTGGTAAATAATATGTAGAGAGCATACTGGTTTGCCCTTGCTGATGACGTCGAGCCAGATGTATTCACAGGATGAGAGTATAGGGGAAGTGGCTCTAGTAACTGAGAGGTTGCTCCTGTAAATGCATGTGATTCCACCGCCAGTCTTGCCATTCCTGTCCAATCTAATGATGTGGTATTTGGGGGGAACTAGAATGTCAATGATTGGCGAAGAGGATTCTGCTAACCAGGTTTCAGTGTGAATGGTCAGGTCAAGGTCCAGTGCGTTGATGAGGTCAGCTATGTCAGAGGAATGTCTAGGGGCCGATCTGCAGTTGAGTAGTGTGCACTTGAGCCGCGGGGTGATAAGGGACGAAGAGGGGTCTAGAGTGAGGGAGACTTTTTTAAGGTTATTAGGGACGGAGCCTTTATTGTTGTGTGTGGGGGGCCGAAGTGGGTTGGAGTGGATAGTGAGGATGGGAAGGTGTGTGGTGGCTATGTGGTTCAGGAGAACGGGATCATAGGAGCCTAGGAGGGAGCGTATGTCGTACCCCGAGAGTGGATTGATGGTACGTCGGGGGCAGGTGGCGGAATTACGAGCGGGGATTGAGGTCCAGTGTGGAGAGTTTTGTGTGAGAGATTGAGCAGGATGGGTGGGGGACTTGTTAGGTGAGGAGGAAATGGTGGGTGAGGGGTGTCTGGGTTGAATAGAGAATAACTCTTTGAAGGTATGAAGATCCTCTTTGATTTGGAGGAGGGTGGACATAATCTGGTCCAGAGTGGAGTTAGGAATGGTGGTGTAGTTGGGGATGGGAGCTGAGGGTGAATAAGTGTCAAGGATACTGGAGTGGGGTGGAGGGGTGTGTCATTATGAGGGGATGCTAGGGTAGGGGGAGGGGTGGTGGGACTGGTGAGGGGATTGGTGGTAGGAGGGGGAGGGAAGGTGGGGGAGGAGTGTGGACTAGGAGTGACGGGGTGCTAATGTGGCAATTGGGTCTAAGGGTGGGAGGGGAGAAGGTCCTGGGAGGGGAAATGGTCCTGTTGTGGGGTGGGAGAGTGGAGTTGAAGGAGGTGGGGTGTTCTGAGTGTCCAGCTGGCAGTGAGAGGGGAGGGGTATGGGAGAGGGAAGGGGGAGTGAAGGTAGGGGCGATGTAGGAAGAGGAGTGATCTCTGCCTGGAAACGGGGGTGTGAGGTTACTATAACAGGTGAGTGTGTGTCTGGAATACTGGGGAGAGGGAGGAGATGTGTGTCATAATGATGCGGTGCTAGGGTAGAAGGAGGGAAGGTGGGGGAAGTGAGGGGACTAGTGGTAGGAGGCGCTGTGGAGTCTTGGGTGCTAGGAGTGGAGGTCAGTTGGGCAGGAGTCGGAGGATTGGAGACATGTTCTTTGAAAGAGGGGAACAAGTTATCGAACAGGTTAAGTTTTCGAGTTGACTGTCACATATAGAAAGAACCGTGTACGGTGTTCGTAACAGTAGGTTGTCACCTGCATGAGACTCTCTCAAAAGTATCAATATGTTGCAGGCTTTCATGTAGGAGGAATGTGTTTTTAGACTAAACTGTCCCAGAGCGATCTTAAGATTCTTGAAGTTAGGGTGTCAAACAGAGCACGTTTTCTGCAAGTTAGAATTTCACCGATAGAGCTGTACATTCCTTACCATGGATGGAGTTATACGTTTCTAATGTTAACCTTTCACAGATAGAGCTGTGGTAAGGAATGTACCTTTGGGTGGGGCAGTCGAATATTAGGGATGTACAGTACAGCTCCCACCTACATCCCTAATATTAGACTGCCCCGCAGGGAGCTGTATATTTCAGAGTTTAATATCTGCGTTCCTGGTGTTAGCCCCTCGCAGATGGAGCTGTGCATTCCAAATGTTAGACTCTCACGGGTGGAGCTGTGCATGCTTAATGTCAGAGTCTCACACATCAGGCTGATCTTTGACTTACAGGGGGAACTTACTTTTCTAACGTCAGCCTTTCACAGATGGAGCTGTGCATTCGAAATGTTTGAGTCTCACAGATGAGGCTGCACACCCCTGTGCTTAGACTCACAGAGGGAGCTATACCTTTGTAATATTAGCCTCTCACAGACGGAGCTGTGCGTTCCATATATTAGATTTACACGAGTGGAGCTGTGCAGCCTTGATCTTAGAGTCTCAAAAATATGGCTTTACATTCCTGATCTTAGACTTACAGATGGAGTTATTCGTTTCTAATGTTAACGTCTCACAGACGGAGCTGTGCATTCCGATAGCTAGATTCTCACGGGGAGCTCAGCATTCTTAATCTTAGAGTCTCAAACGTATGGCTTTACATTCCTGGTCTTAGACTCACAGGTTGTGTTATACGTTTCTAAAGTTAAACTCTCAGAGACGAAGCTGTGCATTCCAAATGCTTAGGTGGAACTGTGCATTCCTGATGTTAGAGTTTCACAGACGAGTCTGCACATTCCGGATCTGAGACTCACAGAGGTTGCATGTTAACCTCGCACAGATGGAGTTATAAATGGCTAATGTAGGCCTATCACAGATGGAGCTGTGCGTTTCTATTACTTAACTTACAGGAGTTGCATATTTCTAAAGTTAGACTCGCAGACAGGGGTGCATATTTCTGATGTGAGACTCTCACAGAAGGAGCTGCACATTCCTGTTCTTGGACTCACAGGTAGAGCTGTACATTTCTGAAGTTAGCTTCTTGCAGATGGAGCTGCACGCATAATGCCAGAGTCTCTGGTCGTAGACTTCAGGGGCCTCATTTATGAGGCTGTGCGTCACTTTTACGCCGCCGGTGCGTCACTTTTTGTGACGTACCAGTGGTGTAAAAAAGGCACCTCGTTGCGCCATATTTACAAAGTGATGCATCTAGGTAGATGCCTCACTTTGTAAACTCCTGCGCCACATTATACCTGCGCCAGGCATAATGTATGCAAGGGGGGCGTTTTGATGCAAGAAAGGGTCATGTAAGTGACGCAGTGAAATCTATAAGATTAGACTGCGCCACTTCTAGGACATAAATGCGTCAATTTCTTACGCCTGCCTCACAGGAGGCGTAAGATAAGATTGACGCAGGCCCTTTCACATGGGGCTTGCCCCATGTGAAAGGACACATTGCTGGAGTTGCGTCACTTTTGTGACACACTCCAGCAATGCGTCACTTTTGCGCCATACGTACTGACCTATATGTAACTCCTTGAGCAATGATGCGTCCTACTGTAAATATGACGCATCATTGGTGTCGCAAGGAGGGTGCAATGAAAAGTGACGCATCGCTGTTTTGGGGCAGCGATGCGTCCCTTTTCATAAATGAGGCCCCTAGATGGAGCTGTACATTTCTGAAGTTAGCTTCTCGCAGATGGAGCTGCACGCATAATGCCAGTCTCTGGTCGTAGACTCCTAGATGGAGCTGTACATTTCTGACGTTAGCCTTTTAAAGAGGGAGCTCTGTATTCCTGATGTGAGCCTCTCGCAGATGTAGCAGTGCATGTTTCATGTTAGCTTCTCACAGATGGAACTGTACATTTTTGATATTTGACTCTCACATAAGCAGTTGCACATTTCTGATGTTAGATCTCACAGAGGGAAGGCACCTTTCTGTTGTTAAACTTTCACAGATAAAGCTGTGCATTTCTGGATTTAGTTTCTCGCAGGTGTTGCTGTGTAATCCTGATGTGGCTTCTCACAGATGTAGCTATGCATTTTTAATATTAGCTTCATACAGATGGAGCTGTGCATTTTTGATATTTGACTCTCACATAAGCAGCTGTACATTTCTGATGTTAGGTCTCACAGACGGCACATTTAAGATGAGTGCATGTTCATGGTGATAAACTTTCACAGATGGTGCTGCACGAGTGCATATTCACAGTGATAGACTTTCACAGAGGGTGCTGCACATGATTGCACGTTCACTTTGATAGACTTTCACAGATGGTGCTGTACATAAGTGCACATTCATGGTGATAGACTTTCACAGACGGAGCTGCACATTTAAGATGAGTGCATGTTCATGGTGATAAACTTTCACAGATGGTGCTGCACGAGTGCACATTCATGGTGAGCGACTTACACTGATGGTGTCACACATAAGTGCACATTCATGGTGATAGACTTTCACAGATGGTGCTGCACATAAGTGCACATTCATGGTGATAGACTTTCACAGACGGAGCTGCACATTTAAGATGAGTGCATGTTCATGGTGATAAACTTTCACAGATGGTGCTGTAAATGTAAAAAATGTAAATGTTATGGTACTTATAGAGCGCACTGTCACCAGACGTCACCTTGCGGTGTCGCCTATACGGCATCCTGGCGCTGATACTCATACCGCTGTGGAACCCCTCCTGGCTTTCCCTGTGAAGTGTCCACTCCTGGGTACCCCCAGGGTGAAGCCAGGCATCCTTAGCGCTGTTGGGGCCGGCGTGGAGGCTAAGCAAGCTATTGCCCAGAGTTGCAGCGTGGGGCCCGTGATTAGAATAGGCACCGAGGCGAGAATTAACAGGTCCGAGGAAATTGAGCCCGAGACCTCGCCGAGGCAGGAATCGAACCCTGGTCCCTGGCCAGAACTCTGCATCAGGGTCTGCCGCTCTAACCATTGAGCCACACTCCTTCACATGATTGCACGTTCACGTTGATAGACTTTCACAGATGGTGCTGCATATAAGTGCACATTCATGGTGATAGACTTTTACAGATGGAGCTGCACATTTAAGATGAGTGCATGTTCATGGTGATAAACTTTCACAGATGGTGCTGCACGAGTGCACATTCATGGTGAGCGACTTACACTGATGGTGTTACACATAAGTGCACATTCATGGTGATAGACTTTCACAGATGGTGCTGCACATAAGTGCACATTCATGTGATAGACTTTCACAGACGGAGCTGCACATTTAAGATGTGTGCATATTCATGGTGATAAACTTTCACAGATGGTGCTGCACGAGATTTGAGCTTTTGGCGTTGCATTATTATTTGCAACGCCAATAGCTCAAACGTTTAGTAATGCAAGAAATATTGCATTGCAAATGTTTGTTTTCAATGTAATTAGCAAAAAAAATCAATCTATCCCACAGTGGTGGGTTCATGCTCATAATGTGTCATATTGATGAAAGGGTTCTTAACATCCGTCTGAAAATAGTGACTTGTTTTCTCAATAACCAGTTGTAACTCTTTTCTTCATTTTTCCTCAATAGCACCTTTCAAAGCAGAGTTGAAGCTTAGGGGGATATTCTCAAGAATGTGTGATAATCACCGCAAAATTAGCTTAACTCAACTCTTCATATTGCAGTCCATTACAGGAAAATAACGCTGTGTTAACCAAGTATTCACAACATGGAGGTACCATGCGATAGGCCCACAATAACGTGTCAAATCTCAGAGATAATGTCAATACGACGCTGCAAAAATGCGAAACACAAACGCTAAAAAGTTTGCGATGAGGCCAATCGCGATACAAAAATCTGCGAAACCCAGCAAAAGGCCTGCAAATCCCATGCATCAGGTGGAAAAAAATCACCATAAAAGAAGAAAAAAAAGACAAACAAATGCCAAACAACAGCTAAGAACAATGGATGTCGCAAGAGCAAGTACGGAGGAGAACCAGAACCCCACAAGCCCCCCGGAGGACCAGCCTGGGACATCGGGGTCAGGGAAGGGCAAGGAGAAGAAGAGTAGGAAGAAGCAGTTCAGTCTGCAGAAAAACAGGATTCTGATAATGGAGGTGGTAGAACACCATCAACAATTGTTTCTCACCTCTACTGTGTCATTGGCAACAAAAAATGGACTATGTCAGTCCATTGTGGACATGGTGAATGCAGTCGGAGTGCTGAAGAGGACAATGGAAGAGGTCAAGAGCCGCTGGAATGAGATCAAACGCAAAACCAAGCTGAAACTCGCCAACAACCAGAAGGCAGCAATGAAGACTGGAGGTGGGAGTCCTGTGCCTCAGGAGGAGCTGGACGATATGGAGGAAATGGCGTCCACAGTCATCAGTGGGGAGACAGTGGCAGGAGTTGGGGGAATGGACACTGCTCAACATGACCGGCCACAACAGCAGCAGGGTGAGTAACGACCAGGGACTGGGGGGCCGGGGAGAGATGGGCACAATGGCACACATGCACAATTAATTAGAGCATATCTGCAGACAAACCATGCCCCAGACCCCCAACTCCAACCAAGAGACCAATGTACCCAAGTATGCAACTTCTCAGCACCGTATAAGCACAGACGTCAAAGGCACACCGCATGTAAGGGAGAAGAGGCAGCAAAATCAGAGCTGCAGGGGCGACTACCCCAAAATGCAGCACACACACACATAACATGCAGGGCACATCAACATTGACAACCATGTGGTACAAACCACAACACATCCACAGCAGAACACTGGACACAACTGGTGCCGCTTGTGTGTAGAAACTGGCCAATCACATTTGGCATTGCAGGGAAATATGAGTTGAGAACGTACAAGTACAAACACACATCCATCATATTGTCAAAAAGTCCACTGTCCCGCATCAAATAGGCAGCTCACCCCAAATAGCTACAATGTATACAATCATGCAGTCCGAATGAAAATATGTACAATGCAACAACATACATGTAAACACATTGTAAAACTGCCCCTCCCCTTCACATTGCAGAGGGACAATCAGCATCTCCTGCAGAGCAGCCTGAACCTCTCTTCTCTGATGATGAAGAGGACTACCACAGCTTCGACTCCAATGCCCTCCAGCAGCTCATGGAGAGCCTCCGCACCCCACCTCCAGGAGCAGGGCAGCCCAGCTGCTACTAGGGGAACCCACCCCCTGCACAGACCATGCAACAAGTAGGACTCACCACCACGGCTGCCTCCCAGGACCCCCACGAAGAACACATGGCCTTCCAATGCTGGGTGTTGGGGTGCCAGGAGAATCTGGCTGAACAGGTGCGGGTGGGCTTCGACCACATGGCAGCCAAGCTAGATGCCATACGTGGGTGTCTAAGTCCCATCAGGGACCTCTCACTGTCCCTAACGGACACCCACAGTCCACTCCATGCTCTCCAATGGACCATGGCTGACATAGCTGGAGCCCTGACTCAGATACTAGAACAACTGTTCGGTCAGAGTGGCACTAGCGATGTCACAAGGGTGTTGGAACACATGAGAAGGTCAATGGAGACCATGGAGTTGACGCAGGCAGAAAGAGCGGCTGCCACGGCTGCACACCAGCGAGAGGTAGCTGTTTTCCTCAATGACCTCAGGGCCATCCTCATGTCATTGCTGCCACAAGGCCTGGCACTGATGCATGCTGCTGCTACCACTACATCCACATCTCTGCCCCCTGAAGTGTCAGTGCCACATAGTGCGGCAGACATTCCACCTCCGGCCCCTGATGTGCCACTGCCACACAGTGCTGAAGACAGAACACCACCATCCACACGTGAGGCACATGAAACTGCAGAGGATGAAGATTCAGATGAATCTGCCATTGTGGTAAGAAGGAAGAACATATGGGGAGCGCGTGGTTACACGCTCCACTCCCAGGTGTACTGCGTATGAGGATGCAATATCCAACTCAATTTTAAACCATTCGACCTCTTCACAGTTTATACAAAATTCTTCATAAATGCTTGTCATTCTGTTGTCATAATATTCATCAAATCCACATATTTATCATACTGCATTTCAGAAACTTCTCGTATTTCCATGTGTCCATCCAGACTTCTTTTGAAAATAAGATCATAATACACTGAGTGGTTCAGAGCAGCATTCTTTTATTTTATTTCAAACCCAATGCGTTTCGGGCTAAAGTCCAGCCCTTCGTCAGGGGTAACTGTGAATGGACAATTATAATAATGTATTATTTACAAATAATATCAATATCTACTTTACAGACTTTTTTTAAAAAAACATTTCAAATGCAAGCAATCTAATGTTCAGTACTCGGCGATACTAAATAAATATACGAAGTGCATGATTGTCCCAGTCCTTAATTTCGGCTACAACTGTTAATTTAACTGACCCTTCACCCTCCTAAACAATCTGCTTTGTCAACCCTTGTGTGTTCACTTTACCAGGCATTGAGGAAAAGTTTATCCAACATTACGTCAAAAACTCAATTCTAACTAATGCGGTTGCACTCGGAAAATGCTGTTTCTATTGCTATGCATTTATCCTCTTAACAGAACTACAAAATGTTTGTCTTCCCTCTGACTAGTACAGCACAAGTTTTCATGTCATCATTATACGTTTAAACATTATAGTACAGCCCCGTTTTCGTGCTTAACATACCTGCTCATTCTTTCGTCTCTTTCAGCCCGCGTTGCGCGCTGCAGGTAATTAAGTCTCACGCGTGTCTCGACCTGAGCTTTAACCACTTCCTACTCCGCCCACTTCCTCCCCAAACCTGATTATTCATGTTTGTGCACCTAAACTACATTCCCCACAGTGCATCACACTATAAGTATAATATAAGTACCGAATTCCATACTGATTTCATACTTGTTCAAAATATAACAAATGCATTGTGGTAAGAAGGACGCAGTAGCTTGCATCTCTGCCACAGGGCCTGTTTCTGCTTGGTGCTGCCCTCTGCATCATCACCTTCCATTGTCCCCCCGATACACTCTGCGACACTCACCTTGGACCTCGACATGGAATGCCATATCCTGTTTGATCGCCAATGACACAGCAATCAGACAGCGGACTGAACTCTTCCTCTTCCTTTGGACTTGTCATTCTCTGAAGGACGCCGGCTGGCCCTCCACGGACCAACATTGTAAAGTGGGGTTTGCATGGCCCTGTACTGTTCCAGCTGCAACACTCCAGTGAATGTGCATTAAACATACATAATCACACAGATGTGTCATGTCTATGATCTTTCAGGTGTGGAAGTATGGATGAATGTAGGCTCAGTGATTCCCCCTCACGTCCATGTTGCTCATGTGGTTGGACTTCAGTCACAGGGTGACACATTGATGAATGTGGTCTGGGTGGCACGGACACAACAACAAGGACACACGCATTAGTTACTTCATTGTCCAGCCCAGTACAGAACCATGCCCAGAGCCCTGGGGTCATTGTTCACACCCTTACCCTGGATTGGCATACACCAGGCCAGCCCACTCCGCTTACACTCTCAGGGGGGATGACAATGCTACATGTGCCAGGTCTTCCCGGTAGTGATCTACTGATCACAGGTCTAGTTGTAAGCATACCACAGCCACTCCCTCATGGCTGGTTTACATCCACACCACACCCATCCAGCACATGCGTCACACAACATGTGTCCCTGCCAATAAAAAGGGCCGGGCGCACGTAGTGGACGCCATTTCCACTCTCTAGCTGGGTGCATCCGTGTGGTGTACATGTAGGCATGAGGGCCTAGGGCCCTGTAACGTCACATTCCCCAGTACCGGAGGTGAAATGCTGTTGTCTGCAACACAATACCCAATCGTACAGGGTCCATGACTTTTGGGGCACAGACTTGGTAGCACCGGATACACTGTGGCCAGCATAGGCACCCCACCACGGGATGGTGACTTTCGGTGCACTGAGGTAGGGGCACCTTAAGTGCTGAGCGGGTGTGCAGCCTGCGATGATGCCCTGTGCAGTGGTATGTCCTCTGCCATAGTGAAATCAAATCCCAGAATCAAATGGGAGACCTGGTAGACTGCGGAGCAGGGCTGCATGATGTGGAGGGTGCCATGTTCACGGGCCCCGGGCTCGGGGCTTGCAATGGCATGTGGTGGGCCCTCTTAACGACACGCCGGTGGTGGAAGGTGAGCAGCGCAGCCTGGGTGCGCAGGGGCGGACATGCACCGCTGGGCGGCAGGAGGGACTGGGGTGAAGCTGCCTGGGTGCACAGGGGCGGGCATGAACTGCTGGGAGGTGGGAGGGGCTGGAGTGCAGCTGCCTGGGTGCACAGGGGCAGACTGTCGATGATGTTGTGTGCAATTGTATGTACTTTGCCATTCATGTATCTGGACTCTGTTTCAGATGACGGTTCTGTTTCAGAGGTGGGACCTGGTGAACTGCACTAAATACCGGTACGTGGTTGGAGACACACTGATGTCAGCAGGTAAGCGGGGAGGCCTGGGTGCACAGTGTCAGCACTCTCTCTCCCTGTCCCTCTCTTCTTTTATCTGCATCTCTCTCCGCCTGTCTTTCCGTCTTTTTCTCTCTCCCCCTCTCTTTCCGTCTTTCTGTCTCTCCCCCTCTGTTTCTGTCATTCTCTTTCTCCCCCTCTCTTTCCGTCTTTCTCTCACTTCCCCTCTCTTTCTCTTTATCTGTATCTCTCTCTCTCCTTCGCTCTCTCTGTCCTTTGATGAGTGCAAGACACACCTTCTTATCTGGATTTTTGTGTTGTAGGTTGTGACCTACAGATTGTCCCGATGAGAGCCGCCATATGTCTTCATTTCTGTTCTGTGTTTATTTGAATACATTTTTGTTTGTTTATTCGAAGGTGAATGTGTGATGTTCATTTTTGTGATGACACATGCATGTCACCAAATGGGATTGTGCGACATCAAGCGGATTATTTGGTACATGATTTTGTGTAGCTGATGTGGCATGTCGTTGCCCGGGTGGGTTACCAGGGGTGGGGGGGTCCTGGGGATGGTGGGTGTTGTGGCCCTGTTGGGGCTCCGAGCTGCATGATCAGTGGCTCCATGGCATCTGTGGTTCTTCATGTGTGGCTGTGGGCTGGGCTCACTTCTCTGGTGCAGGCTGTCATTCGACTTTACACCAGGTCAGAGCAGGTGTTAGTTTCCTGCTGCTAACGCACCTTATCACCTGTTTTGGATTCTTATCGCCAATCTGACTGGTCGTTGAGAATGTTGCGGAGTGGTGTTGTCGCAGCTTATGGCACGGGAACGCCTATTCTGTATCTCATTAGCGATAGTTGCAGGGGTCATCTGTGGCGATGTAAACTGGTGATATTGGCTTTTGGCACCAGCTTGTGAATGGGGAGATACATTTATCATGACTTTGGCTGCGATAAAGGGCTGGTGATAACCTGGCGATAGCTCCTTGAGAATATGCCCCTTAATTTCCTTCATTTAGATCTGTCATTTGGCTCTATTGATATTTTAGTTACTGAACTCAGTGGCGTAGCTGGGCACTTTGCTGCCCCACGGCCACACTGAAGAGGGAGGGTGTGCCGACGACGATTCTTGAGGTTTGCTGCTCCTGTGGCAAACTCATGTAAAAGCAGGGGGCGAGACCACTGTCCACGAAAGTCGTGGGACAGACCCCCCTCTTGCCCCCTTGCTACCTCCTTGACGGAACTGACATGTTTAGATTCTCATTTCAATCAAGTTTAGTAGTGCTGTAGGTAGTCATACAACATAAGGCAGGCACACCCATCTAACCCATGCAACAAAGTCCCCCTCCCCCATATTTCTCAACTCACCATCTTATAACTAGAGTCTTCCCTTACGACCACTCATTTCTACTGCTTCAGGAACAGGTATGCTGTTATCATGACTGACAGTCGTGCTGTCTCTGTAATTAGACCCAGTACCCTCCTTCTCCCTGGGCATATGAGACCACTAAGGTCCTGGTCGATGTAGACAAGCAAAGGATCCCTTTATTTACAAGGTAGACATACTTTATGCTAGCTTATCGTGATCTATCTGCATCCAGGTTCTCCGTAGCCAAAGGTCCATTGTCAGGTTCACCCATAAGGATAGAGTCACCTCCCTTGCAGCCATTAAAAGACGGAAAATTGTATTTCTCATTACTGAGTGAAGTGGGTGGGGCTCTTGGGCGGGCCGACTTAGCAGCACTGTTTCGGGCAGAATCCTATTTCTCTCTCTGTGACTCGAGCAACACTGCCCAGGACAACCGACTACAACTGTCGGATCCGACTAAAAATGTAATTTTTGGGTTTGACCACCGTGTGTGCAGTATAGTGCCTGTCCTCTAATAGCCCTGTCAATATCTTTCCAATTTTCATGGTCTATTTTATGTAACCACTCTGGTTTATAGTGCCATCTATAAATGATCTTGTATCACTTCTTTCTCCTAGGAGTGTCTTGCGTAGTTATTTGCTCTTGTAAAGATATCTTTGCATTGCTTGGTCTAGAGTGAGGTTAAGGTATTTTTCCCATTGTAGCTAATGGGGGTGTTTAGTAATGACCCGTTGTGAATTTACAACTGTGTATATATTAATAATGACTAAAGGGCAGGTCTTTCCCTACTCCCTCCTTAGTTTCTAGTTGTATGGCTCAGTCTCAACTGAAAGTACCAGTTACATTCCATCTCAGGAATTCTGAACTCGTCTTTGATCACTTCAACATTTCCCTTTACTGCACATATCCCATAGCTTAAAGTGCATTTGAATCTCCATATATGAAACCCTGCTATTTCCTGATAAGCCTCTAATTCCAAAACCATTTATTTTAGAGAGTGCTGTTAGTCTATCAGGGGTATTAAGATGTCATATTCAATGCTGTGAATTTTTAATATGTCAATTTGAAGACTAATTCTCCTAATCAAGGGGTTATCTCTAGTCTTCTGAAAGAGAGTGTCTGGCATGGATGAAAAAAGAAGAGGTGAAATGGAGCACCTCTGACTTGTCCCTTTCCGAGTGTCATGGTACCCTTTGTGCAAAGCTTTCATTCTAAAACTGGCCCACGAAGATTAGTAACTGGCCTCTATCTGCCCCGTAAGTTGGGACCCAAACCCATATGTTCGTAGAGTGACCGCCATCATTTCCAAGTTTACTCTGTTGAATGTTTTTCTGTATTGAGTGAGTGGAGGACTGACTTCCCACCACACTTTCTGGCCACATCAATTCAGTGGTGGGACTCTTTGGGTGGTCTCAAGCATTCTGCTTCTGTATGAAACCTGTGTGGCCTTTCTAGCCTATTTCCTAAGACTTTTCTGAACATTTTTGAGCAGATATTCAAAAGCAGTACTTGGTGATACTGTCTTTGTCTGGTTTAGTGATTAGGAAGATCATCTTCTCCTCCATGGAGAACTTTACTCCCTAAGGGTAGTTAAACCCGCTGAACACTTCAATCACTAATTGTTGGGTAAAATGCATCTGGCCTGCTTCTTATCTGTTCTCAGGATTCGATTGTTCTTAGTACTTCCTCTTTGGATATTGGCTCAACGGGGTATTATGCATCCTGCTCAGTGAATTGAGTCAGAGACTAAATAGCAGCCGCGGTCTGCGCGGGTAACAGCGGTGGGGTGATGGGGCTGGGTAAGGGGGGATTTCGAAGGACGATGCAGAGGGAAAATTAAATAAATAATGAATCTTCCCTCTGCATCGTCCCTCGAAATCCACCCTTACCCAGCCCCACCGCCCCACCACTCTTACCTGCACGGACCGTGGCTGCTAAATAGGTTTGTCTTCCTAGATGAGTCCGATGCTTACAGCTCTTGATAGAAGGCCTGGAACGGTCATAATTTTCTCTCATCTCAGCAAGTTAAGTAAGTTTGAACCCCTTGTCCTTAAAAAACGGTCGACATGTTTCAGCTATCTGGTCTTGTTCGACCCAGCATTCCTCAGGACCAGAAATGTAAAAAACTCCCCCAACGAGGCAGTACATCCCCAAAAGTGTCTACTCACGGTGGATGGATGTTCACATAAACGCGTTTTTACCAACTTGAGTTCTATATATTGGTAAGCGTCTTGTGCGTTACCTCTATTCTGCGAGGTTTATGGAATCTGTGAAGAAACCCATTGACAGAATTCATAGTCATACATTGTTGAAACATTTCTCATTGTCAAGATTTTACCACAGTTATTACTCTCAACTCCCCATCAATCACCCTGTGACACAGTCAAACCAAAGTGTGTTTGATTACAAAGACATTGAAAAAAAAACAACGTTTTTTAAGGACAAGTTGTTCAAACTTACTTAACTCTTTTTTGTCCGTTTATACACACTGGTTTTTATTGAATTCGAATCACCCCTCAATTAAAAGTGTTGGTTGAGGGAGTGATCTATACTCATTTTAATTTGCACCTTTTTGGTTTGATGTATTCTCACACGCACTAACCACAGAAACCCAATGAAGACAAACGGCTACCTACCTTGTGTGGGTGCCTGAGGGTTCCCTTTTTTCCTCTTGATAATTTCACTACCTTCTCAAGACACAGCTCATACGTTTGCATGGAGCACTGATGGGTGTTGGGGGCTGTTTTGCCTGACCACTCCTCCTACGGAGCTTCTTGTTGATTATAGTTAAAGATACTCTCTAGTTGTTTGTGATTGCTCATGCTCATCTCAACATGATGAGGAGTCTTTGCATCTTCTTGTGGGTCAAGCTCCATATGCTACTGGAAGCCCACAAGACCACCATTCCTAATGCATGTTGAGTTACCATGCCCAAAATCCCTGCTGCTTTAATTGGGTTGCGGGAACCTCTTTCCGTCATTGCTCTTGTTGTCATTCTTGTCACCATCATTGATGTCTCCCTTGCTGTATGGTGTCTTTGTTTCCACTTTGCTCTGTCCTAACAGGGTCCTCAATACCCCTGCTGCCAATGTCTGTGTTACACTATCTCTAAGCTGGCCTGTAAGAGATGTTCTGTTGGGTGGGGAGAGGTAATATCTTCCTCTGTGTCTCAGGCCCTGTCACTCCAGGCATCTGCGCTACCTTACATGAGGGGCCTGTGTTAAATGGAATACATTTTGTCTCCGTTTTGGTTTTCCTTTTTATCTTAGAATTTTTCCAAGATGGTGGTTTGAACATATTTTTTACTAATAGGACAAAATGCCATGCACACATTTATTTTAATTAGACATTGTTGTTCTGTAGTCTGCACTGTTAGTTTCAGGGATCCATACTAGAACGCAATGTCCTTGCTTTGCTTTGTACTCATAGGAGAAGTCTCTTTTCCCAAGACTAAGTAAGGCTATTTTCTGCCTCTTGTGTGAATGAGATATGGCCGGTGTTTTATTATTTAAAGAGCGCCCATTTTGAATTGAAGCAAGAGGCACTTCACACCACAGTTATAATGGATGCTGTGGAGATCTGTGAATGAGATGCAGCTCTGCAGGCTCGACACACATTCTAAGAAGGAAGATAGCTGCGCTGGCAGAGGTGTGTAGGCTTGCACACTAAGATGCAGTGTATTAGTTAATGCACTGAGGCCAGCTTCCTTAGACATCACACCAAGGTGTGAGGTTAGATAATTCCAACTGGGTCTGGCTGAAGGGTACTCCCACCATGCTGTCACCAGTGTAGGCGTATTAGTGATGGATAGGAGTAATATAAAGAAAATCAACATGGCTGAATTATTTGTATTTTTCATCATTCAAATAATACTTGTAACAATGATGTGCCTCATCTGTATAATAGTCACAGTTCATGTTTTATATACAATCATTAGATATTTTCAATAAGCGTTTGGAAATGTATGATTGTCTCTTCTCTTTGTGAAACCTTGGGCATGCAGAAGTGACAAATGAAAGGGCTAGACCTGTTTCCACTAATTCAATGGGACTAAAGGTGGTCATGTTCGAGGTTGCCAACAGCATCTATAACTCTGCAGGTTTAGGACTCGGAGTTTAGATGTGGTACTGTGAGGTAGCCAGTCCAACATTTACTGATGATATATGAAGACTCAATCCCTATTATATGAGGTTTTCAGTCAGTCAGTCAAAGTTCTTTATTGCGATAACTTAATATCATACAAAGACAATGGCATAAAAACACAGACAACAAGTAGCATGAATAAAAAAGCAGTTAAAAACAGTTAAAAACAGTTAGAACATTAAAAAAAAAAGCATTTCAGATAAAAATCAATGTACCATGTTGCAAATCATTAAGACTTTGTAATTGCGTGGTATTAAAGTGCATTAATAATAAAGTGCATAATAAAGTGCAATATCCCAAGGGATGATCCCCGCATAAATATTCTACTATGGTAACTACAAGACCTGACACACTGTGATCTAAAATTCGTTAACCTGAAATTGCCATCAGCCCGACTAGTTAATAAACAGGTCTGCACTCTTAAGTCTAGTATTCCTGCTTCTTATTGCTCTTACCAGGAAATTTGCCACGAAAAACATGATCCTGGGAGTTTGCAGCATTTGTAGGTAAATAAGAGCAGGTCGAACCAGAATAAATCCCGCTTCCTTAAGTATAGGAACGAGAAACTGCCTCCGGGCATCATTATAATAGCTACAGAACATTATGAAGTGCATTGTGCTCTGTTCTGAAAAAAGATCACAAGGACATGGCGGGGCCTTTTCAGGGGTACTCCACTCAGAATAAAAACCCAAGTTAAAATGGATTAGGTTAAGTCTAAAACGGGTTAAAATGAACCTATGATAAGGATTAGTCACCACATTGAGGTAGTTGTCAGGACCACTAGGTATAGCCAGCAGGAGGCTGGCCCTAACACAGGGTTTCTTTAGCTCGACTTCCTCCCTCTCCAAGGAAAGAAGGTCCTTCATAGCAGCCTTGGTGAGGACAACGTCATTGGATGTTATGGAGTCAGTGGCTGTGTATAATTCAGGTCTCCCCAACCTACAAAAACTGTCCTTAATGTACTTTAACCATCCAATCCTGTATGCATTGTCCAGGGTCAAACAGTCCCTTATTATGGAATGGTTTAGGGGAATTTCAGGATTGAGCCACAACTTGAGCCATGCGATTAATGGGGCTATTCTAACCAAATCGCTAATGAGGCCTTCTCCTAGCTCCTGGTGGACAGTATAAGAAGGGGTTGACTGCGGGACGCCCAAAACTGATCTAAAAAATCTGTTTTCCGCGGTCTGAATGGGATCAACTCTTTTATACCCCCAAAGGGAGCTCCCATATGAAGCTACAGAGATACATTTGGCTTTGTATATTTTGCTAATAGCTTCAAAAGGCCTGCCCCCTAGTCTTTTTGAAAAGCCATGAAGGGCCGCGGAAGTTCTAGCCAGTGTAGCTACTCTACTTTTTACATGAGGGCCTCAGCTACCTTTCTCATCAAAGGTGATCCCCAGGTAGGGAAAAGTAGTAACCCGAACAAGTTTTTCCCTTCCGCAGAAAAAGGTTTTGTGGAGGGATTTCCTTGAAGCCTGACCCATAAACATGACCTGGGATTTTTTTGCATTAATTTTCAGGTCTAAGGAACCCATGAAGGATTCGAAAGCATCGAGCAGCCGTTGTAGCCCCACTCCTGTTCGCGCCAGAAGCACCGCGTCATCCGCGTACAGGAGAACTGGGATACCCTGTTCCCCTGCACGTGGAATATCGCAAGTGACCCCTCTTAGAGCGGGCTCTAAGGCATTCACATACAACGTGAACAGTAAAGGTGCCAAGATGCATCCCTGACGGACACCTCTTTCAGAAGCAAACACTTCAGTACATCTCCCATCAGTGGAGACTCTAACTTTAGCAGACAGGCCAGAATGAAGGTCGGACAGTAAGTTGACTATAGATCTGTCCAGACCCATCTCAACCAGTTTACCCCAGAGCTTGGATCTATTGACCATATCAAATGCAGAGGAGAGGTCCATGAACCCTAGGTACATGGACCCGTCCTTAGCTCTGGTGTATTTCTCAATCAGTAGGTGGAGGTTGAGGCACTGGTCCAGGGTGCTTCTCTTGGGTCTAAACCCGTATTGCACATTGCTCAAGATGTTATTCTCGGTGGCCCATATATTCAGTTTTGCTAATAGGACTCTCCCTAAGATCTTGACTGAGGAGTCTATCAATGAAATGGGCCTATAGCATGCAGGGTCCTGCCTATTGCCTTTTTTAAAAACCGGGATAATAGTTGAAGTTTTCCAGGACTCCGGAATGTTGTCACGGTTTAAGGCGTTAAAAACCCTGCAAAGCAGTCTTGACCAGAAGTTGGGGAAGCATTTAAAGGCATCAGCCGGAACACCCTCCGGTCCCGGTGCCTTTTTTGTCAGAGTGCGACTAATGGCATCTAAAATATCCTCAACTTCAAAGTGCAGGTGGTTACCCAGTATAGTAGTAGACTCTTCATGAGCACTATTCTTGGCTAGAGACTGGCCTGAATATATGTCTCTAAAGTGTTGAATCCAGTCCTGATCTGGGATATTTGCTTCCAGGGGGGAGTTATCCTCGCCTGTAAGAAGGGGTTGATTAACAATTCTCCAGAACTCCCCACTATTTTTTAATATGGCTGGGTCTGTAAGTTGCGCCCAAGCTTCGTTTTTAAGCTCTTTCTTTCTGGCTGCAATAGCTTTTTTGTATAAGGCCCTACTAATCCTAATAAGGTCGCGATCCTTTGGATCGGATTTAAGGGCGTTAAGCAGCGCAGAATGTGCTAGGGAACAACTGTGATCAAACCATCTTTTAAGAGGTTTAGTCTTGGTCTTACTGATCACAGAGAGCCTACCGTTTATCTTACAGCATATGTTAGTGAATGCGAGAATAACATCCCCATCATTAGCATCATTCGATAAGCAAACCCCAACCTCTTCCTCAGCCTCTAACAAAACTTCCTGAATGAACGGTTCTGGGGTTATAAAATCCCATTTGAGTCTGCGTCTTTGGTCCTTAACTTTGAGTGGTCCATCCATAAAAGTTGAACCATGGATGCGTCCTAATAGTTCACCCTCTCCTATGTCCATAGAAACTGGGTTGTGGTCACTAAAAGCAGATATCACAGTTCTATACATAAAAACATTAGATAAAAAACATGCAGAGATAAAAATGTAATCAATGATAGAGCCATTGTCTGAGCCCTTAAAAGTAGGGGCCCTGACCTCCCCCTCCCCACAACTAGATTCATATAGGTTCCATCTAGCAAGAACATTTTCTAGACAGTCCCCCTGCTTGTTGTGCGCCAGATGAACCATTGCACTGTTCGGGGGGGAGTCTACGTCATCACAAACACATGATAGTAAACAAGGATGTATATTAAAATCCCCTAAAAAAATAATTTCGAATACATTAACATCCTCACTGTAGACTGACAGGAAATCATCCAATCTACCGAGACTATATGACGTGCAATCGGCAGCATTGGAGTTATAAAAATTAATAAACAAAATATTAGGAGACTCAGCACGAGACAATTCAACGATAAGGCAATGTTCTGAACCTGAGGCTAGTAACTTGAGGCATCCCTTAATATCAAGTTTAAACAGGCTAATCAAGCCCCCCTTAGCCCTTCCTGCTGAGCTAGCCACGGCAGGAATACTAAAGTAGCTAAAGCCATCAAGAGAAAAGGTGTTGTTAGTTTCCCAGGTTTCCTGAAAGGCGATAATGTCATACTTGGATATAAAGTTTAACCAAGTTGCGTTATATGCCTTTGTCTTAATGCCGGCAATATTCCAGGTAAGGATACTAAAAACAGGCACATTGGTCCTAGGCTTTACAGGTTGTTCTGACTGAAGTCAATCATTGTGGTCTAAAAATGAAAGGGGTGCAAAGCGGTTGGACAATAAGAGGGGTTGAGCAAAAGGATTCTGAAACCCTTGGGGTACTGAATGATTCACAGTGTTGCGAGTGTGTTCAAAACCCCATCTCTGGTGTGTATCAGGGTTAGAATCCCAGGCAAAAGCTGGTGTTTTAGGGTATGTGACATTCTGTTGTTCACCATAAAAGAATTTAAGTGTCAATGGTACAACAGAACCCTGCCTGCGTTGTGGTGGGAGTAAGTTGACTAGGATGTTAGGTAACACCCCTGTGTGAGTAAAACTTACTGCTACACAATCCCCCTTGAATTTTTTAGGGCGATTGCCCAGCCATGAGACCCTTTTGGCTGTTTTAATTTCCTGGGCCAGCTGCCGCCCACCCCCTGGAGCTAATCTCATATTTGTTGTTAGCCACTGTAGGGCTTTATTAGACAGGGAGGATGAGGATTCCTCAGTACCAGCTTCTAATGGTGGGACGTTCGCCAGAACTAGGACGACAGGGGAGGCTTCAACTATAAATTGAAGTGGGTCAGTTGGTTGGTCTTGAGCAGGGGGTATCTCAACCGTTAAAGAACCCTCCCCTCTGCTAGTACCAGAACTGCTAATGGGTTGGTCAAGAAGCTGGGGTGGTGAATTACTAGGGGCTACAACTGGAATCACCCTCTCTTGGTCGTCATCCTGCCTTCTGCTATTACCCATATTTGCCACAGCTGTCATAACACAGTCAACTCCCTCAGTTAGTTTGTTCATCTGCCCTCCCAACTTTTTAATCTCGGATTGAAGTTTATCAATTTTAGAGAGCAAAGGCTTGACGATGGTTTTAATTTTCAAATCAATTAACTCAGTGAGTCTATCGAATAAGTCCTCATCAAAAGTATTAGTAGACTTTGCACGCCCCCCTCGAGTCTCCTTAGGAGGAGCTTTTGGGGTATTTACCCTCTTCCTCCTAGTCCCAGATCTTAGACCACCCCGCCTAGGTGGGTTTTTATTTTTCCCAGAATCCGAACGGGAAGGAAGTTCAGTGATAGAGGTGTCATCATCAGTGGGGGATGCAAGAATTTCCTGGTCCTCATCACTGACCACTTGATTCCCAAGGTCCACTAGGAGAACCTCGGAGCCAGATCCTGATGGTACATTACTGGTCACGGGGCCGGATTCCAGTGTTGTGGGACACATGAAGCTGGCATCAGGGAAAGTCTGTAAAGAGACTATGTCCTCCGGTGATGGGGTTAAGAAGGGGGATAAGCAACGTAGGTCAGGTGACTGACTAAGACCCAATGATTCTCTCCTTTGAGAGTTGATTTTTTCCACAGTCTGAACCAAATAATTCTTCATGTTATTAGCTTGTGGTACTTGGTTCTTTTTCGACATTATAGCTAAAATAGCGCAGAGCCTAGGCAGCTGAGAATAAACGTGGAGCTGTTAAAAACAATACAGTCTTACTTGGTCCGTTGATTGCCTCTTGTACTTCTGACAGGGTTTCTGGCCCTGCCCCTGCCTCCTCCTGCCGATGAGGGCCGTAGAGGGCCCGCCCTTTGCCCGGGCTTCGCCCCGGGCGTCCCGCTCGCGTCCCGCGACGCGGGGGTGCTCCGCCTTTATGCGTGGTCGTTGGCGCTCTCAGGGCGCTTCCGCGTCACTCCGACGCGCCGCCGCGGTCCCTGCCGGGATTTGCAGTCTCCCGGAGCGGCGGCGCGGAGTCTGGTGTATTCTGACTCTTGGCGGCGGTGGCGGCGATATGGGCAGCGTCCTCTAGCCCTCAGGTAAGTTTTCCTGACTCTCGGCGGTGGCGGCGTTTGTACAGGTCTCTATATGAGGTTTTGTCAATTTAATCCACAGTCCTACTACATTCATAGGAACCGTGTAACACCTTTTCCCCACCCCGAGATTCCAGCACTTGTGCTACGGTCTAACACCCTGATTGTGAAGCAGGCTTTCTGCTCGGGTGGTGTTCCATACCAGGCCTGGTTAACACTCTTCCCCTGGAATCCCACATGGTGCTCCAACTTCTCTTTTCAGGTCCTTTCCTTGAGCCCATGCTCATGTGTCTCCAGGAATCCAGGAATGCCCAGCACCTATCCAGGGACCGCTGGGATGGTAATCATAGCAGTCACCTGTCCTCTGTCAATATATATTGCTGGGTGGCTACCATCTTGATGCATATACTGTGGCACCAGCTTCCCGCCACTGTTTCAGCAAGCACGGTCAGTTGTTTGTAAGTCTGTAACCCTAGTTGGCTTGCTCTACACCTGAAAGCTGCCTCTTCTCTTCAGGGCCCTTCTGGGTATTTTCTGCTTATTGATGGCTGCCATATTCTTGGCGCAAGGATTAAGCCTTGGGTATAAGTGTTTGCTATTGTGTGTGCCTGGTGACCCTCCCAGCTCATGCAATTAGATTTTAAGTATAGTTTGTGAAGAATGTATTTAAATAGCTTTTTATTAGTTTTAGTGTCAAAGATGAAAGGCTTATCTAAAGCAACCCAAGTAGACCATTCCCTCGTTTCTCAAAAAGGATCTCAATTGAAATTCCATTGCAGAGGATTGAGTACCACAATGAATCATAACAAACCTATTAACTTACCACCAATGAGCCCTCACATGAACGCAGGGTCAGCTTTAGGACAGTGAGACCGGTGTGGCCGCACTGGGCTAAGACCTGGAAGGGGGCATTGTGTTTAGCAACAAGGTGTGATTTAAAAGCACCAGCTTAGAGTACCTTGTGTGTCCAGGTTTCAGGTAGCAATAAAAATTTCATGATTAATGTTCTTGCTAAAGATAGAGATCAGAGTTGTATCTAGTGGCAGTTTTGACTCACCATAAAGTATCTCAGAGGGTTGATATGCCTGCTGAAAAGAACAGATCTGTAATTTATGTAGATAGCTGAGTGGATTAGTAAATCCAGCCTTTACCAGCACTTTATAACAAATGAAAGTATTTGAGAGTGGGACTATGGAGAGATAATGTGTACTTTTAACTGGAGCTGCCAACAATCAGATTAATCCTTCATCTCCATACATGATTAGGCAGAGAGCGAAGAGGAAAGTGCACCTAATTCCTTTGTGGTATGTACAGATCACATGGATTGCTGTGAGCACAGCCTGGAAAAAGAGAATGAGGGTTAAAACTGACCTGAAGATGCCGTATCTCACAACAGATAAGAAGCAGTGTCAAATAACAGAATCCGCAGACAAAGGTGTCACCTGCGGTCCACCCGAAAAGGAGGACCCATACCAGAAGCAGAGGACTCTGAACTTATGTCTTGGTCATCTAATTCGCTTCCGGAGTCCTAATGGTGATATGCGTCCGTCCCCCCCCCCCTCAAGGAATGGATACCCTGCCCCACAGTATCTCATTCTGTGGCAGACTGTTCTTTAGTAGACTGTGTAGAGGAGTGCCCTAGGTGCCCCTTTCTCCTCCTCTGTGCCCCCCAGCCCAGTTTCAAAAGTCAGGAACATTGTGTGCCTTCAAGTCCAACAAGGATCAAACCTCATCCGGGGACATTAAGACAAATGATCTATTCTAGGAGAATAGTAATACACGCAATTTTTCAGGAAAGATGAGGCCATAGGACATGCCCAAGGATTCCAGGACACATTTAACCTCCAGGAAACTTGTAGTTGATGTTGCACAAGCATAGTATAGTCAGGGAAAATATACACTGTTTGAACTCTACCTCTCATGGGGCATATTTTCAAGCTAGTTGCAAAATGTTGCCTCTGCCACGTAATTATGTAATCTGGCAACCATAGGGTGAGGAAGCGCCTCAGGAGGAAGAGAGCACGCCAAAATCCTGTGTGCACTTTCAACCGAAAATAACTTGGTGTATGTACCAGAAAGAACTGTACCCATGAACCACGGTTTGATACAAAGTTCAACAGATGGACGGTCAACCTGTTCTGAAAGTGTAACAATCCAAACGATGTAAGGTGGGAGTGTCCTCCAGCGTCCTCAGCCCTGTTGTGTAGTATCTAGACCTCCGTACATAGTTCCATCATCTGCCTCTGATAGTGTGAATCCGATGGTCTTATAGTAACTGGTAATGGCTGTGACCAATTTAATCTCTGCCACTAGATCTGAGAGCTTCTTTCTATGGTATGCCCTCTGCAGCCCCACATTGTGTCACAGCATCAATCTTTTGTTTCCAAGGCAGTGCGAGTCTCTATGACAGCCTGAAGTATTGTGTCTGGTTTATCCGGAGCACCGGTGCTAGTTGTTCCCTCCATATTAGGTTTAATTGATCAGTGGGGCTTTCCGTCTGTGTCCCCACAGTCCGGGGCTCCTCCTGTTGCCACTTCTGGTGTTCCTGTTACTATTCTTGCCCATGTCTCAACTATGTTCTAAGCGGCAAAACTAATAGTATGCTCTCCAGTAGCCCCAAAAAAGCACCAGTGAATTGCAGTTCAAGAGTGTTAGTAAAATGACCCCTAGATGTCTGACATTTCCAGGTCAGTCATCTCATGTCACTGAGAACCCAGTCTCCAAAGGAGAAGCCAACGCCGTACCGAGCTAGACAGCAGGCAGGAACAGTTCATGGAGAGCTGGGAAATGCCTCCCTCCTCAGGCTAACCTCACGGTGTGTGTGCAGCAGACATAAAAGGCCACAAGGAACGTTTATGAAGGAGGTGGAGGTCGGGGTTCTTCTGTGAAACACACCCCGGCAGCCAGTCCTAAATCAAAGGTAGCATTGTTCCATAAAGTCCCCTCTTGTCGACTCCAACATATAACATGTCCAGTACAGGCTAACCGAGGGCGCACAACTTACTTGTAATCTGTGGTAGCATCCTTGTGACCATCAGTTCGCATCACCCCTAAGCTGAGGGGATGTACACCAGATCCACGCCATGTGGTACCCCACCAGGGTTGGCCTGATGCACCGCGTTGAAACAGGTCATTCCAAACCACCATCTACGTCCTGTTATGTGCTCCCCTAAGATCTTGCATAACAGCCCACCAAAGACTCAATCTGCTTAAAAAGCAAGCAGTCAGGTTCCCTGATCACAATCTCCGTTCTCTGGTGCTGAACTGGAAGATGTAGTGATCAGGATTTCATTGGAGAAAACAAGTGGGGCGAGAGCTCTATATTCAAGCCTCTGTAATCTTTCCTCGTCTAATCACTTTCCCAAATATAAGGGCCTATTACGATGTCCGCCCGCCACGTAATGAAACACAGGACCGACCGCTAGAGATGCGGCGGTCCCGCCTGGCAAATTAGGATGCGCCGCCACACTGGCTGGCGCATCCTTGACTTTAACATTGCAGCGTGCGGTGCTGTAAGCAGCACCCGCCGCAATGTTAAAGCCCATGTTGTGCATTGCCATGCACAACGTGACAGGCACCGCGGGTGCCTGCCACCTTGTGCATGGTAATGATTTAGCATGGTAATGATTTACCTCCCCCAGCGCAGCCACCTCCCTCAGCCTCCTTGGGTTGCCCGCAATGGTCCCCCACAGTGATTTCCTGCATGCCTTACCATGGGTGGAGTCTCCGCCATGGAAAGGCATTCCACCACAGGCATCATAATATGCACTGCCACCATATTGTGTGCCTTTTTCACCCGGTCAGCAATCTGACCGGCGGAAAAGCGGCGGACTGTCTTTCCGTCTTCCGCAGAGACACAGGAACATTTGACGATCCGCCGAGATCCTAATGGGCCCTTTGTTCTTGAAGGATAATGGAGAATCCTCTTTAAGAGAGTGTCTGATTATCTTTTTTTATCCAACACACAAATATTTCACTCCAGGGTCACTGAAGCCAGACATTTAAGGGACTTAGAACTTAGATATCTATGCAGTGTCCACCCTCCTTCTGTGAATGCATTCACCATGCTTGCCGTCTGACTTTTGCTCCTGTAGTTGACATCTAGCTGGTTTATGTTGCAATATAATTTTAGGTCCGCACCTTTGCTTACTACTCATAACCTATTTTTGTGAAGCCGATCTTGTTATGTGGCTAATGCAAACTCTGAAAGGAGTTTCCATATAGGAGAAAAAGTCAAACCGCCCGATTCATCAAACAAAATTGCGCTCGCAAAGGGCCAGATTCTGAGAATCTGGCCCTTTGCGAGTGCGATTTTTGCATTTGGGATTCAGCATCCCAAATGCAAAAATCGCTAATTGCGTCCTCGCAATTTTGCGAGGAATTACATTTAAGGAATCTCTATTTGAGATTCCTTAAATGCAATTCATCATCCAATTTTGTTTTGCGAATTCGCAATTTTTGGCCGCAATTTACCGCGAGGTCAGACGTCGTGGTAAATTGCGAAAACTCAGAAAAATGCTTTTAAATGCATTTTTCTGAGTTGCATGTCACACACACACATGTCCTTTGGACATGTGTGTGTGCAACACCTGTGTAAAATTTCATTTGAGGGGTGCTACAGGGTGTCCTTTGGACACCCCTGGCACCCTTCAAATCGCTATCTTATTTGCGATTAGCTAATTGCTTATCGCAAATAAGGAATACTCCCCATTCATTCCTATGGGTCTTTTGACCCATAGGAATGAATGGCGAGTTATTCCTTATTTGCGATTAGCAATTTGCTAATCGCAAGTAAGGATTATGTAGGAATCGCATTTCTTTATGCAATTTCTACATGAATCCCGTTTTGTGAGTCCTTAATAGCGATTCGCTATGAATCGCTATTAGGGGCTCGCAAAATGGGAGAATGATGAATCAGGCTGAAAGATTCAACTACACCGCTAAGCCACTTTACCATAACGTTTTTTATAAGTGCATTATCAACTCACCATTTCAATTCCCTGTCCTCCTTCCGGCTTTTTCTCTCTCTGTTATACAGATGATATGAGGCCAGCTCTTTCCGGAAATAGTAATGTTCAATTCTGTAAAATATACAGTGGCATAAAAAATGTATACTTACCAGAAGCAGCTTTGCTCTTGTGTTGACCTGTGCATATAGAGGTTCAGTATGCTATGGTCCAATGGGCTTCAGTATGCCCTCCTGTCTTAGCTCTATCCTATCTCTGTCTGTTTTCCCAATCTCTTTTACTTCCCTTTCTCCTTAATTCTTTCTATTCTTTTTGTCCTATTTTGATGCGGGAACCAAGTTAACTGATAAGAACTATTCAGGGAGGATGGTAGTGAGCATGACTGTGTATAAATTGCCCTTTCATGAACATCATCACAGAAAGGGGCGGGAGTTAGGGCCTTCTTCTCCACATTGACGGGGCTGTTCGCCCAATAGCCCTTCATCAGAATAATCTTTCCATTTCGCCAGGGTGCACCCTCCTATGGACTTTTAGATGGAAGGAACCAACATAGGCCGCCTTCAATACACCAAACTTGTACCTTTTGTGGATTTTTTGCTCTTGTTCATTATCACTTTCATTTATTATCCAACTACTTACTAGTTTACTTTTAATGCACCCTTAAAGCTAATAGGCGCTTTGTCACTATGGAAGCAATAGGCAAAACTCCTAGGAAACCAACGAATAGAAAAAAATTCAGAAAAGCCACATTTTAATGCCCTTACGAAAAAGATTCAAGTTAGTAAAAATTAGGGATTGTCAACAAGAGGCTGTTCCCCATTTGGGCTCAATGACCAAAGTACCCCGAACATCAATAATTTGCCACCTGAAGAGCATGGAACAACAATCGCTGCCAGAGGGAGAAGTAATGGCCCTTCTCAGAGAGTCAAGAATATTTGTTCAACTGAGCACCAGATTACGGACAACCCAAATGGGGCCTGAATAAATCTTAAACTTAATTCAGGAAGAGACATGGAGGCAGCTGTGGCCCTGATGCAGGCCCCTGCTGCCCCTGTGGCGCAAGGCGTTCCCCCTAGCCCTCCAGGAGCCCCCACCCTTGAGAGGACCTCTTATTCAATTGAAGGTCAATGAATATCTGTAAGATATGAGAGACTCAATGGGCCATCATCCCAGTCAGCAGAGCTGGGGCTGTCATTTTGCATTGCACCACTGGAGGCAGGGCATGGCTTTTGCATATGGCTAATATTCAAATGTGTGTGGGCCTTAAAGAAAGCAAGCTGCCACATTTTAGCTATCCTTGGAATATAGAAATAGGATGGCAGTTGACCTAACCACCAGGTAAAGCCATCAGTGTTTGTACCAAAGAAATACTCATAAAACTGCCTTCTAAGAGGAAGTCCTTCCACAGCTAGTTGTGCAAGGGTAGGCGCCTAAGTAACAAGCATTGGCATAGCCAATAGGTCTTGCCTTTGGGACCTTATAAGTGGTTAGCCATGCAGCACATTATCCTGGGTGCTGTGCCCCAGTGATTGAAGAGCTATGCCAAGAGCACATGCTGGTATTTGCAGGCCACACTATCAGCATGAAAAGTTAAAAAACAATAGTCGCAGAAGAAAAAAACATACATGGCCTGGCCGCCCTTATCATGACAGTGGGCAGATTGGAAACACGAGTGGTAATAGGGGAAACCAGTGGTATTTATGTAGTGAGATTGTACATTAAATAAGCAACCACTGGGTTCTAGGTGCAGGTGGAATTCAACGGATCTGTTTGCAGCAGGCTTTAAATATCTCACAGAGGTTCCTGAGCATGGACCAGGACCTCAAACACTGTGAATTAAAGACCTTGAAATTATGACTACTGGTCACATAATTCACTTGTCCAAGCACCTATACAATCCAGCTGAGTATCTGCAGTTTTATGAACTATGGGCAAAACTTGCCAGGGTTAAAGTGAAAACATTTTTTTTACGATTTCCTAGAAGTGTGTGAAACTGCTGAATATTTTTCAAGAAATTCGAAATACATTTCACAAAATGACACTTTGATTGTTTGCCAGTGCTTGCATCTTTTTCTTCGAGGATGCACTGTTTGGTTGTAATAAATAAGGCATTAACACACTTGTACAGACCTAAACGCAATTTATATCAGAGAGGCAGGATGACTTAATTACACAATTGTTATTTATTTACTGTGCTCCAATAAAACTAGAATTATTACTTACCTTAATAAACTGTAGTTTGGCCCGCGCAAATCTGCAGTAGGCATATTAACCCACTGAGCTATCTTGCGGGAACTAGCATGGCCGAGAGAACAGAAGTCCAGGAGGCTTAGTAGACATTAATAGCTGGAGGTTCTTCAGTGTGTGGGTTTCAGCTGTTTCCCAGATAGGGGGCAATAGTATGAGATTTCAGTCTAGAGTCAGGTTTAGCCTTATGTCCCTTATAGGTCGGGAAAATGGAGTACAAAATTGGGTAATATAAAACACATATTTGCAGCACACAGAAACAGAAGCTCAAAATAAAAAGCTATATAAGAATAGTCATTTTGATTATTACAGAAGAATACATCAAGAAGAGCACAAATCAAATGAACAAAAGTGGGCAACTTATGGTTTGAAATAAATCAAAGACTTTTATCTCCCTCTAGCCAAAAATAATCGAGTAGCTCTCCACAAGACCTCAGTACAGTCCGCCAGCACACTAAACACGAGTATTTGCCCCACCAAATTTCTGAATTTTACCTTAGACTCAGACTTAGCATCTATCCTCTCTCAGCAGACGAGCCCAAAGTGAAAGCGACAGTGATATTAAATAAATAAAGGTGCTTAGCCATGCTATGTTGGGAGGCGAGAGGGATCTGAAAGCGCCTGTGATGATAAATAAATGAAGGCGCTTTCCCAGGCTGTGTTGGGAGGCGGGAGGGACCTGAAAGCACCGGTGATATTAAATAAATAAAGGCACTTTGTCATGATGTGTTGGGAGGTGGGAGGGATCTGAAAGCACCAGTGATGTAAATAAAGGCACTTCACCATGCTGAGGTGGGAGGGGTACTCTAAGTTAAAAAGGAACAGAGTGCTGGCACACATGGTCTCAAATATCCTGCCTTGTTTCGATAGGTGCTCATAATGCGGACATATTAAAAAAAATCTTGACCCTATCAAGAAGTTTGCAACCTCTCCTTCTGGAAAAAGCAGCAAGGACAATCGCGTGTGTTAACTAGTTCAAACAGGGGGTCCCCAAAACATGTTTGGCCCTAAGCCCCCAAAACCCTTAAGACATCCCTGCCCAGACTAATGTCCCCTGGAAGGCGCAGCTGCAAGTTGGGGAGGCTGTATTTGTTCCACAATTCCAGCAAAGAATTGGCCCTCCTTACTTTGACACCAAAATGGCAGCAGGGTTTCGAGTTTTTCATGAAAAGACTGTGGCCCTCCTTATTACCAGGGTTATGGGCAGCAGTAACAGTCTGTGAAATGCACAGCAGCTCATTAAGGCAAGCAGGCTGCACCAGGGAGAGGTGCTGGCGAGTTTGCATGTGAATGGGAGCCGTGTAAATCCGCAGCTTTTGAGGGGGATCAGCAGCAGCTCTGGGTTAATGAAGTGAAACAGAGCTCTATCTCAGCAGTCTGCAAACAACAACAAAATCCCTATGCAACAACGCCAAGCAAAATCCTACATGCATTGACTTAAACCCCAGGGGTAAGTGTTCGGAGTTAATCCCATGAAGGAAGAAAGAGACCAAACAAAAGTCTTTAAAACCATATTAAAAATCTATCAAAGGACAAGTTGCAAGCGAGGAGGAGTGGCGGCTGGGAGGCAGCAAACTTTGCTCACATTTACAAAGCCAGAAATCTGAACGAAAGATATTCTCCAATATATGATTTTCCTTGTTCGTCCCAGCAGGTTTTACTCATGACATTCAGGGAACACGCCCCCCTCTGTGAGTTCATAATTGCTGCTGGGATCCCCTGACTTTTTGCTGTGCGAAGGAGGGAGCCGACTTCAAGAATTGTAGTTGAAACCCAGAGCTTTGTTTCAGATCTTGTGTCTAAATTGAAAGCATAACGCGCTGCTGAGGAGCGGCAGCTCCCATGGAATTATGGGTACAGTCCGTTCCCCAATCAAGCGAGTTTGTGAGCACTTTATAAGCACACGCCTCGTGCTGAAAGTAAAAAAAAAAGGAATGCAATATCCCACGAGTGGCGCGAGAGCAAGCATAAGGCCGTATGTTTTGAATTATCGCGCCCTTGTCTGGGCACGATAATGCAAAACATATGGTGCAAGCAATAGGCCATGCTCCTGCGTGTGGCCTATTGCTTGCAGTTACCCGCTTCTGGTGAGCTTTTGAATGTCCTCACAATAAGTCTTGCAGAGCAGCGCATGCGTGCTGCTAGGCGAGACCTAAAAAGGGGTACAGCTTGACAATTGCTATTCATGACCCTGGTAGTCATAGCATACTGGTCGAGGTTGAACAGGACAGTCAAAGTGGACAAATCAAATAAGAATTTGGTTGAGGTGCAGCTTAGGACTTTCAGTCCCACAGGAGAACTCATAATGTATATACTTTACTCTTCTGTCCTGAAAATATCCCACCCGACAACCTTGTGTCATGTTACAGGGATCCATGGAACACAGCCTTGACATTCAGGAGGACTTTTCTTCTGCGTGTCCTATGCTCAGTAGCCCTCTACTTTCTTTAACCCCTCCCCACACACCACTACTCCCTAGAGGCAGACTTCCAACAAATTGGTGCTTCAAGGGCAGTCCACTTATACATCCATAGGAGAGAATGAAAACTAATATTCCTAGGAAAAGTCTGCTTTTCCCCGCCTTTCCATGTGAAGACATGTGATGTGAAAATAACAAGTGCTGTGCCAATAGCTGGAGTAATCTTCACAGCAATTAAAGCGATTTGGTGATTGCAGTTTTTGCATGTAAAAATACAAAACTATAAGAACCAGAATTCTACCGCAAAGTTTACTCCTGACATAGATCTCGAGATCTGTACAATATACTTTGTGCACGATAATGCATGATAATGCAGCAGACGTAAAATGCTACTGTGGCATGCAGCACTATTCAAACGAAACATCCAACCACTCGTTTGTTTTTGGGAAACAAAAAGCAATTAGACTGCTTGAAAGATGAGATAACTTTGAAGAAACCATTTTCAGTTCATTATTTTAATAGCAGTTATATTTCTTTGGAGGAGAGCGACGATGAATATTTTATCTGTTAGAGAAGTGATTTGTTTGAAATGCAGATGTAAAGGGGATATTCCACGAAACCTCTGATGCTGCACCCAGGATAAACAGTTATGTATTGAATGCTGAATCCTAAGCAGACTCCTGGGTCCCCTTCAGACTGCCTCAACTGTGGGAGCAGTTATATTGATTCTTGGAGGTGGGGCCCAGGGGATTTGGGGCCTATTTGAAAAGAATCATTTGCAATGCAAGCTGTCTCGCATTTACATGAGGTTAAGCTATTGGCATTGTAAATGACATTGCTTTTTATTTATGTTTTAAAAAGCAGAAAAAAAAATGCATTGTCCTTTACAATGGCAATAGCTCAAACTTTGCGAGACCTATTGCATTGCAAATGTTTGTTTAATCAGTGTTATGTATTTTAGTATATATTTTAAATGTATGTGAGGTATTGTTTTGTATAAGAATTATTTATGTTTTTTAATATATGTGTTCAATTTTTAGTAGTTATCATTTTTAGGTTTCGCCTGGGGCATGGAGCTTTAGCTCCGCTCCCAGGAGAAATCTTTAGTTTTCAGTATGGGGGACTTGAATACGCCCTCTGTTCCATTGGCTAGCTCCATAAATGGAGGCTAGCCATTGGAACAGAGATCTGTCTGTCATGGCCGGACCAGATTTGTGGGCGTTCCTGCATTTTTTTCGCTCTCCACCCTTTTTGCATCGTCATTGCGCGGTGGGTGGAGTTTCGTTTTTTTGTTTTGTGTGTTTGTTTTCCTCATTTCATGCCGACCACGGCCGCCGGAAAAAGTCCAGGTGAGTGCCTTCCTTTCCCCCCCCTCCCGCTGTCCGTGTCTTTCCGGCCCCCCCCCTGTCTGTGTCTTTCCCGCCCCCCCTCCGCTTCCGTGTCTTTCCCGCCCCCCCTCCCGCTGTCCGTGCCTTTCCTTGTTACTTCAAGGCTTAAAAGCTGTGTTTGCGACGCATACAGCCCGTGTTCTTTCTCGTTGCAAAGAGTTTGCATCCGTTGCTACTGCTGCTCATTCTAATCTCCAGGCTTGCCACTTGTAACTGTCGCCTTTAGTAAGATGGCGTCACCCTATCTCCGGCAGATCACCGAGTGGGCGTGGCCCGGTCCAGACGGGCCACCGTAGGCCGACGCTGGCAGACCGGTTTGGGTGTTAGAAGTTGTGCGGGGTCCGCCCGCTACACTGGTCCGGTAGCAAGCGGAGGCATGGGCGAGTGGCGCTGGCAGGGCAGTGCCCAGTGACAGTCGGGGAGGGACTCGCAACCCGTAGTAGGGGCAATTCAGAAGAACTGACAGCTCTGGCGTGAGGACGTGTAATATCCGGGGAGAGAGGAGTAGCGCTTGGATTAGTAGTAACAACGCTGGTGGTAGAGAGCCTGGAATGCCCAACTGAAGGAAGAGGCTGGGATTTACCCTCGGGGAGTGACCGCCCTGGGAGCGGCAGGGACAGCTGGGTACCAGGGAGAAAGACACTAACAGAAGAGTGGGCGCGGGAACCCAGCGAGAAGGCGGCAGGGGGCCGCATCACTACCCCAGTCATGGAGGACATCAACTCCAACCTGAGTGCGGACGCGGAGGTGCGCAAGCTGTATGAACTGGCAAAAAAGCTGGAGAAGCAGAACGAGCAGCTCCGGAGCCGCAGCTCTGCCGGTCCGCTGCTCTCCCCGCCGCCGGCTGCCGGTGGCCCTGGTCCACTTCTCTCTCACCCAGCTGCTGTAGTAGCAGCAGCTGCACTTCTGGGTTCAGGTCCTGTGTCGCGGGCGCTGCTGGGCTCCGTCGGTGTGTTTGACAACCCCGGATCTTATGCTGAAGAAGAGCTACTATTAAACAGGAGGCTGCAAGAGGTGCTGACGCCCCCGGAGCCCGAACTAGACCATTCCCTTCTAGACAAAGTGAAGCCTTTGCGGCTCGAGGACATGGACAGACTGATAAACTTCGAGCAGCAAGAGAGCTGGTGGGGTACATGTTCCTATATGAGTATTTAATATCCTGTAATTATTTAATTCATTAGCACCTATTAGGCATTATTTTGGCACCTGGCTTCTTTTAGGCTGTTTTCCCTGTCTTTATACTTGCTAGCCGCCTGTTTTTGAGTGAATGCTGGACTTCGTTTTGCTGGTTTCGTGTTTCTGCGCACTTTGTCACTGCTATCCTGTGCTACAGTGCAAGTTCATCTATTGTACGTTGTGTTATGATTGGGTTTCCATGGGTGGTATGTTTGATTTACTGGTAAGACCTTAGTAAAGTGCACTGTGTGTGCCCAGGGCCAGTGAAAAGATGCTATTAATGGGCCTCCTTTACTTTGTTTATCACTGTACATACACCTTGTCTTCTTCTTACCAAGTACTCTGTGTTCATTAAGCCCTCTTTCTGTAAATTCACCTTCATGCAGTGCTTTAAATGGGCCAGTACTCACCGGTCCTGAGTACCGGCAGTTCTAAATTTTCTACCGTCAGTACCGGGAGCGTTGGCGGGAAGGTGGGGTTTAAAAGCGCATTTTTAGGGAACCGAACGGCCTAGACTGCAGACGTGGAGTTGTTTGCGCGTTGAAACGTGAACTAAAATGGTAACGTGATTTGATTGCTCTCGTCTTTTTTTAAATAGCCTAAGACATGAATTAATTGCACAGCATATAAGTATGTCTTCTAACAACAGATGTGTCTTCCGACGCTTCAGTAAACATCTAACAGTTTGTTTTATGAGGTGCGCCATAGGTCTGCATAGAAGAGGGACATTTACTTTTATAAGCGCTTCTGCAGACTGTATTTTACTTTTTCGACGTTAGTACGAGTCCGTGAAATGCTTACTGACTCGTTACTGCGATGGTACATTCACCTTATACGTTTTTTTTGGTTGTGCCTAATTGGCCAAGTATCCAAGTCCTGTTTAATCCGGTTAGCCAGCAGGTTTTGCTTTGTGTCCCTCTGGTTGGTATCTTATTGAGCTGCACCGAGGATTATTTAACTCCTATCTCACTCGCGTGAGCAGCTAAAATGCGTTAGATTTGATTAGCATCCCCTGGCGCGAGGGCTTCCCTTGCCAATATTGTCATCTAATTCCCAGCAAGCAACCGCACATTACCTCTGTAGGCAGTCTAAACGGATAGAAGTGCAGGTACCCGCTATTTAGAGTACCCGTTTACCCTTGAGGTACAGGCACTCTCAAACTAAAAGTATTGCAGTGGAGTTGAGAAGTGCAGGAAATTTCACTTTCAAAGTGAAGAAGGGTAGGCACTCTGTACGGCAGTGCCTGCCCATTTAAACCACGGTATATAGAGAAAGTCTAGGTGCTGCCCACAACACGGTTAATAAATGTAGTTCTTAGCCACTGCAGTTTGCCTACAGACCGAACCACAAACCAACTATTCAAAGGTCTACTTGAAGATATTAAAATGTTGGGGGGGCGTGGCTTGGACGCCGATGGTCGCCTGAGAACTCGGCTCAGAGACTGAGCTCGCATTTATCCTGAATTCCGAGGGTTTTTGGGCGCCCCGATCCCCACAAATCGAAGATCGAGTTGAAGCCAACTTGGTGAGGCACCTGAGTAAACCCGAAAATCGACTGCTCTTGTCGAAAAGCGAAGTTGCGGAGGGAGCGGAGTGGAGCTCAAGATGGCGCCCGGACCTGCTCGATAGACCTGCCGAGACCCTCGGCCCGGGAGTGCCCGCCGGCGCTGCAAGTGCCTTCTCCACGTCTCCTCTTTCGGAGAGACGACAATCCGCCCGACGACCTGGGAGTGTCCGGACACCGTAGACATCCCCGGAAGATTGATAGTCTTTCTTTTTTTTTCTCGCCGTTGAGTGGACCCTGGCGGCCGGAGGCCTTGGCCCGAAAAGTGAAGCCGCCCGAGACAATCAGCTGTACTCCGCTGTGATCCTGTAATCATCGGGTTCCGAGGAACCTTATAGGCGACACTATAGCATTGCCTTGTGGGAGACCCGGCTTTATTGGTGACCGCAGACCGAGACCTCACTCGATCCGACGGGTCCACGTCGATTGGCGATGATCGCCCCCACTTCCCCCCTAGTGGCCTCCGAGGACTCGGTGGCGGTTCATCCTGAGGGATCGGAGTAGCGGCAGAACTCTGCGCCACTGCGCTGGGAACGATTGAAGGCCCGTACCACCGCGGCCGATCGCCGTGAGATCAACAGCCGACGCCCATATCTGGCGGGTCGCCTGCCGAGCTTCATACTGCAGGGCACGTCCGCCATGGGGAAACCAAGAGGACCTAAAGGGACCACTCCGGCCGCCTCGGACACGGAGGCACCGGATAAGGATGATCGACATGACCCGGAGAGTTCTGGAGGCCCTCACCTACAGCAACAATTCGATAGGATCCTGGAGGCGATCGCAGATACACGATCGGCCCTACAACAAGACATCGCCCAAGTTGCGACGAGCCTGGGCCTCCTCAGAGCAGACCATGGTAAGCTCTCGGACAGAGTCAAAGAGGTAGAGAGCTCGGTGAAGGTCCTAGAGCCGGCGCAAAAAACTCTGGCCGTTGCGATGAAGGATGCCCTGACCCGGATTGGTGACTTGGAGAGAAGGGCAGAGGACGCTGAAGGGCGTAATAGGAGGAACAATATTCGTGTGGTGGGCCTACCGGAGAAAATTGAAAATGGCGACATGGTGGCCTATCTAGAATCTTGGCTCCGAACTGTAGTGGCGCCGGAGGGTCTGTCCTCCTTCTATACCCTGGAGCGAGCACACAGGGTACCGGCCAGACCTCCTCAACAAGGCCGCTCCCCACGCCCGGTGGTGGCGCGATTATTGCACTTCCGAGACAGGGATCTTCTCCTCAATGCCGCCAGACACAATGGCCCGTACCAGGTGGAGAACAGCCAAGTGAACATTTTCCCGGACTATACTTATGAGACACAACGTAAGCGGACCTCCTTCCTAGCGGTCAAACGTGAACTGCGGAGCGAGAGGATACAGTACTCCCTGCTCTTTCCAGCGAAACTCCGCATCATCCTTGATGATACGACTAAATTTTTTGAAACCCCGGAGGACGTTTGCAATTGGCTTGAACTGTACAGGGCTGGCAAAGATGGCTTCGGATCCTCCTTCCAGGCGACGTCGGAGACTGGACAGCAACGGCGATCCAAAAGACTTCGGAGCCGCCGCGGTAAACCGGGCAAGCCCTCGACAGTAGAGACTTTGGCCGAGCGGCGAGGAGTGTTGGAAATGGTTTCCAACTTATCTGGCTCCCAGGGCGGTCCCATCGTCGAAGAATCGGAACCTGGCGGAGAGGGGGCCCATTCGGACACTGAGGACTCGGAGACTGATAGCGTAAATTTACCTGTGGTTACTCCGGACTCGGCAGAGGGCATGCTGGATGGGCAGGGATGAACTCGGGTGAGCTGACTCCATTTGGGCGGGGGAATGTGGCGGGGGTGAGGAGGTTGTGGGAGTTGTTGCTGGACCATGAATAACCGGTGGGATTGAGGGGCCTTGCTCTGCCTGATACTTATGATGTGGTGCTCGGTCTAGTCTCGGTAGCCTGAGACTCGATGGCCCATTGCTGGCGCCCGGCCTGCACTCAGCCCTTAAGGCACACCTACGGTGGCTACCGTAGGATTAGTTGGGAAAAGGGAGTTTATGAGGGTACGGTTTGGATGGGAACTGGATGGTGCTATTTGGGTCCTATTCTGGGGTGAGTGGGAGGGGGTTTGTTTCAAGGGGAAGTTCTGTTGTTTTTGGGGGGGTAGCCGCCATTGGTGTTGAATCGACTATTGAACGATCCATGACTGAGCATTGCTGGGGGAACCTGGATGTGACAATTTGGGACAATGGCTGAGATCACTAATGTAAAATGCGTCACTTGGAATGTGCAGGGCTTTCACACTATGTCCAGACGGCACAAAATTCACGCTTATCTGGTGCGTAGAGGGGTGCAGATAGCGTTACTACAGGAGACACATCTTACTAAGGCGGAAGGGGCGGCGCTACAGCGTAGATGGAGAGGGCAGGTTTACTACACCACATATTCAGCTTATGCGAGAGGGGTGTTGATCTGGATAAAGGCTGAGATACCCCTACAGGTTTCCAAATCTGTGGTGGATCCGGAGGGACGATACGTGGCTATCTCTGGCACATTGGGGGGTAGGGCTCTGAATATTTGTTGCATTTACGCGCCTAACGTGGACCAGCTCTCCTTCCTGACCGAGTTGTCGGGCTCCTTGGCCCATTTCCTGTCGGGGACCCTCCTGCTGGGAGGAGATTTTAATTCGGTGGTGGATGTTGACATCGATCGTTCACAACCCCCCTTCCGGACTCCCCGGTCCGACGGATAGCTAAAGGCAGGAAGGAATGGCAGGCTCAATGGGGGCTGACAGACATTTGGCGTGCGCAGCACCCCTATGCTAGAGATTATTCATACTTTTCTGGTATGCACGAATTACATGTAAGACTGGATGGGTTTCTGGGGTCGACAGAACTGGTGTCTGCGACTGCGCGTTCTGAATATTTGGCTAGGACCATCTCGGATCACAACCCCCTGTTAGTGGATTTCAGATGGTTTCCGGGGGTTCCCAGCGTACCCACTTGGAAACTGCGCCCGAGATATTGGAGGATACAGTCTTCAAGGCGGACCTAGAGGATAAAATTACTGACTATTTTATGACCAATGGGGGCACTGCTGGGTCGAGGGCCTCGGAGTTGGATGCTTTTAAGGTGGTGGTCAGGGGCTATTGTATATCCAAAAAAGTGGGAATGCGACGTGTCATCCTTGATGACCTGGCCAACGCGGACCGGAAGCTCCGCGAGATGGAGCTTCGCCGCCCCGGCCACCCAGAACTTCAGGAACGTACCGCTTCAGCGAGAGAGGCAGTGGCGGCGGAGGTCGAACGATTGCGATGTTTTGATTATAAGGCCTATGTCACCAGATCGCTCGCAGAAGGGGACAAGTCGGGCGCGCTCTTGGCTTGGCTGGCCAACCCCATGCGTCGGGCCTCCCCGACGGTGTCCATGCGCACCGTGGAGGGAATTGAGGTGCATACCCAACCGGAGATACTCGATTGCTATTTACGATACTATGAAAGGCTGTACCGTAGTAGACTGACCCGTGATCCTGCCCTGATTGACGACTATTTACGATCCTTGGAGATTCCCGCACTGGAACCTGAAACAGCGAAGGCCTTGGGTACAGATATAGAAATTGGGGAAATCCGTAGCGCCATAAAAGGGATGGCGAGAAACAAAACCCCGGGCCTCGATGGGCTCCCGGTGGAATTCTACTCCACCTACGTGGATCTCTTGGCACCTCGGCTATTAGTAGTCTACAGGGAAGCGAAACGCCTGGGACGCCTCCCCGGCTCGATGTGTGAAGCCTTGGTAGTCTCCCTCCTCAAACCTGGTAGGGAGTCCGATGACCCGGCATCCTATCGACCGTTATCAATGTTAACGGTCGATTATAAGATTCTGAGCAGCATCTTGGCGTCGAGACTGTTGGGGCACATGCGTTCCTTAGTACATGAGGATCAGGCAGGATTTATCCCTAAACACAATACAACCATGAATATTCGTCGCTTATTCCGTTTACTGGAGGAACCACACACGGAGGCCCTGTGCCCCTTGGTCCTTTCGGTTGGCCTGGAAAAGGCCTTTGACAGCCTGGAATGGGAATATTTACGTAGAGTACTACTGCGTTTCGGTCTGGGAGAGGGATTTGTCAGATGGACCATGGTACTTTATGCCTCGGCGGCGGCCAGGGTGAGGGCGGGCCCGCTGATCTCCCAACAATACCCAGTGGAACGAGGCACGAGACAAGGATGCTCATTATCCCCTCTGCTCTTCGCGCTCGCGGTGGAACCACTAGCGTTATCGGTCCGGACTGGAGCCTACTTCGGCGGACTACGGACTTTATCAGGTCAACAATACATCTCTCTTTATGCCGATGACCTGCTGCTCTTCCTTGAGGACTCGAGCAATGCTCTGAATGGGGCTGAAGAGGCTCTCACGGTATTCGGAGAGATCTCGGGCCTTAAGGTGAATTGGGCGAAGACTTGCTTATTCCCGGTTCGAAAGGGGGAGCCCAGACCCGACACCGCTAGAGAGATTAGATGGGAACCTAGCTGCCTCAGGTACCTGGGGGTATATGTGTACCATGACCTGCCGATCTTTTGGACGGCAATATAGCCCGCTGTATTCGCGCGCTGCGAGGCAGCATGGACTTCTGGGCCACCTTGCCGCTTTCGGTGGCTGGTCGTATAGCACTGCTGAAAATGGTGACATTACCCCGGCTGATATATTATTTTCGAGCGCTCCCGATTTGGGTTCCGCCGGCCACCTTCCGCCTCTTGAGATCTATAGTGGTGGGGTTCCTCTGGGGGTCAGGCCGCCGAAGGGTGGCGCTCAAGACCCTGATGAGACCGAAATCGGAGGGCGGCCTAGCGGTGCCGGATTTCGAAAAATACTATTTAGCGGCTCAATTGCAAACCTTCACCCAGGAGATAGCGAGAGAGTTCCGAGGCCCGGAGGATGGGAGAGGCAGGGGAATGCCCAGACACGTTATCTCCTACATTGCATTACGCCAGCGCTTATGTCTGAAAGACCTTACACTTGAGGAACGGACTATACGGCTGTGCTGGAATCGCGCTCACGCCCGAGGGGAGCTGAAACTCCCATATGCTCCGGAGATTCCATTGGGGATGTTAACTGCCTTGCCGCACAGTGGAGACTGGTTGCGCTTGAGGCACTGGGAAGATGCAGGGTTGCAGTTAGTGGGAGATCTTTATGAGGATGGAGTGTTACTGCCCTTCCAGGAGCTTCGGGACCGCTTTGACGTTCCCCGAGGCGACTTCCTCCTTCATACAGCTATTATTAGAGCAATTCAGATGCACTGGAAGAGGGGTATGGAGGAGCCACCAACATCATCGGTGTGTCAATATGTTATGATGTCCTCGGGGACGGTCAAGGCGGTCACGTGTTTATATAATAGGTTAATTAATGAGGGTCTGCCCCCGCTCGACGTACTACGGAACCGGTGGGAAGCCGACATAGGGAAAGATATACTGGAAACGACATGGGCACAACTAATGCGGCGGGTTTCAATTGGTCCACTTTTATGTACTCCACAGGGCCTACCTGACTCCGGCGAAAATCCAACAATACTTCGCCACAGACACGGCGGCTTGTCCCAGATGCCGAGCACCCGCGGCGGACCTCATACATATGCTGTGGGCCTGCCCAGCGCTGTCTTCCTACTGGCTCCTGATAGAGGACACCCTCAATGGGGTCACTGGGAGAGCCTTGACTTTTGACGCGGCGGTGGGGATCCTACATTGGTTCCCTCATACCCCTAAAAACAAGATCTCTAGTAAATTTATTGACCTGGGGCTCATTCTCGCAAAGAGAGAGATAACCAGGCATTGGAAGGCACGAGTTGGTCCAACAGGCGCTAAATGGCACAACGAACTCCTAAAGTGGGCCACGGGGGAGAGCACCCTGCGATACCAGCTGGCGAGGTGACAGCAGAATGAGAGGGCGCTGGAAGTTGCATTGGAATGGCAGACGTTAGTGCAGGCCTTGCGAGATTACAGCGCTTCCAGCGATTCCGAGAGTGATGACGCAGCACAACCTGAGTCCCGTTAGGTGCCCATAACACTGATCTCTACGCAGTTGATTAAGGTCTCTTTCCACGAGCTCTTCTTACATATACACCACACTGATGGCGGGGCTGGGCGGGGGGAGGGGTTGGGTTGAATGGGTGTTGGGGTTTTTTTCTTTTAGGATGATTTAGAAAAGCAGATGAAGATCGCTCATTTATATGGATCAACCCCAGCAATATGCCGGATCCCCATATGCGACCTTATAGCAGACGCCGCCCGACCCTTGGGTTGTGGGCTGAATGGCTGTGAATGGAAGGTGTTTCCTCACGGGGGATCTGTTGTTTTTCTTTTCCACTGAAGTTATGTCGCTGATCTATCATGTAACTTTGGCTAATTCCTGCAATAAAAATATATTAAAAAAAAAAAAAAAGATATTAAAATGTTGGGTTATATATATTTACTTGCTTTAAGCATCGGTTCTCTGTACTCAATCGGTCAACACTTCCTTTGTGGCCAGGTCCCAACCATTCAAGACTAGTGTGAGAGCCCTATTATTGTCTGCCACCTGTCCTAAGGAGACCACCAAGGCTCCAACCTGGAAAAATCAAAGCAAGCCCATAGACAACCATGTCGACCCACCCTGAAAAAGGGTGGGGAAAACACCAAAGAACCACAGCTTGCACTACCTGACAGGACCGCAGTGCACTTGCAATGTGGCAAGTGGTCCAGCATATCCCTAACTGTCTGAGACCTCCCCTCTGTCCCAGACTGACCAATCCTAAAACACCCGGGCTTGAACTGCCCACTCCGCAAAGCATCCCTGGCGTGCGAATACCCTCCTTCCCCCACAGACCACCCCTCTACCTCTCCGTAAAGCATATGAAGCCTGAACACTTCCCTTCGAGTCATTATGGGAACTTTCCAACCCTGGAATTTTGTATGGTTGCCTAATGCATTCTGGGTGTCGTAGTCTTCTTCTTTTTACTTGCATTGAACTAATTAAACGAACACACATGAAATTGGTGCCTTATAGGCGAAAAGTCGGGACTGGAGGCAGCCATTAATGACCTTGAGACTGGAGGGAAGTGGTCACTTTTAAATGTTAACACCTTTGTTAACTACCATTAACTGCTGTATCAGATTCATTCAGCCAGTTCTCATCTCTTATGGACCTTGCAGTATTCCATTTACTTTCTGTGATATGAAAGGGTGCAGAATCCCAGCGCCTCAAAGAAGATTCCGCAGCAGGCTATTCCCTTCTTCTCACGGCGCGTCTCACGGCGCATAACCATTGCTCTGCCCATGAAACATGTTTATAGTGGCAGTTTACCATTTGAGTACTTTATCAAACATTTTTTTATAGGGTTAAAATATAACCATAAGATACATACAAACCATTAAACATAACACTAAATACAGCACAAGGAGATTAATTCTGTGTATGAGGGGTAAAAAAGCGTACAAACATACTAAAAAAAAAAATTGCCCAACAGGGCTTCAGTGAGCACCTAATGCGAAGTGCGACCAGCATCCGTGCCATTATAATGTAAATCGTGGTACACTTATCAGTCTAAAATAGATGCTCAAATATCCCGAGCCAGTGGTGAAACAAAACTCCCCGCAGTGCGGGGGCGTGTTCGAGCCACAGGGAGGGGGCCCTCAGCACAGTAATCTGTCCTGAGAGCTGAGTCTGGGGCGGGGTGGGTCTCTACCATGTACTCTGCTCTGTCTTCAGAACAAGGAAGTGACGCCTATTTAAAGGCCCCAACTTGCAGAGGTCTGTGGGTTATAACTGAGGAGAAGGCTATAAGCAGGTAGCGATGTCTTCATTTATCAGATCTGTCTCGGGCTTGTGGCAAGATTAATTCCACGCCTCCCAGAGCTTCAATCATTCAGCATTTTTATAGCGCGCTCATCACTTTGAGGGGTTTCCAGGAGCTTAATTGCACTGCTTAGAAAGCTGCCTTTACATAGGCAAGCACAAACACCCTTTAGCATCAGGAGGTGTAGCTTATCCGGCCTCAGTTGGTTACATTTTAAATATTTTAAGAATTATTACACATCTTTCTTGGCCAGGTAAATTGTGGACACTGGGCTGTCTTTTTTGCTCTCACTGTGGCTTAGTGAACCATGAGCAGACTAGCCCTTGGGAAAGCTGATTCATTGTATTAAAAATGTAACCTAAACCTTGTGAATAGCTGGTGGTTATAGGCGTTGGTCACCCATGTCGGGTATGGTTGAGTTGAGGGTACTGTTTATCAAGTAATGAGCATGGGTGGGAGGTTTTTAGGTTTCGCCTGTGTGTGTGTGTGACTGCTCCTGGGTGTGTGTGTGTGTGACTGCTCCTGGGTGTGTGTGTGTGTGTGTGTGACTGCTCCTTGGTGTGTGTGTATGTGACTGCTCCAGAGTGTGTGTGTGTGTATGTGACTGCTCCAGAGTGTGTGTGTCTGTGTGTGTATATGTGACTGCTCCAGTGTGTGTGTGTGTGTGACTGCTCCAGTGTGTGTGTGTGTGTGTGTGACTGCTCCAGTGTGTGTGTGTGTGTGTGTGACTGCTCCAGTGTGTGTGTGTGTGTGACTGCTCCAGTGTGTGTGACTGCTCCAGTGTGTGTGACTGCTCCAGTGTGTGTGTGTGTGTGTGTGACTGCTCCAGTGTGTGTGTGTGTGTGACTGTTCCAGTGTGTGTGTGTGTGGGGGGGGCGGCTTTGGGTGTGGCTGGCTCTGGGTGTGTGGGGCTGGGTCTGGGTGTGTGTGTGTGTGTGGTAGTAATTGCTGTCTGCTGAGCTTGTCCGTAGGGTACAATAGTTCTCACATTTGCGAGAGGTTAAACTATTGGCAATGTAAATGACAATGCCATTTATTTATCTGTTTTCAAAACCAACACAAATACAAATTTTGTCATTTACAATGCCAATAGCTCTAACTTCTCCAAAGGCGAAACCGTTGCATTGTAAATGCTTGTTATTTTAATGAAAGTTTGTGGTTAATAGTTTCTTAGCGGGTTGTGCGTCTATAGGGGAATAGGGTGGGAAGTAATTTCTTTATAATAAATTAATGATTATTTTTTATTTATTAATATTTATTTAATTGAGATTTTATAGTGTTAATTGTGGGAAGTAATTTATTATCTATTAATTACTAATTGGTTTTAATCAATATTAATTAATTATTTGCTAATTAATTATGGTAATTGTGTAATTTATTTAGGTGCAGGTTGTGGGGTTTATAGGGGTAATGGGTGGGAAGTAATTTATGATTAAATATTTAATAACTAGATGCTAATAAATATTAATTAATTAATTGTAAATTAATTACTTAAATTGTTTAATTAATTTTAGTTGTGTGTTGTTGGGTTTATAGGGGTTCAGAGTGGGAAGTAATTTATGTTTTTTAATTAATAATTAGTTAATCATTAATATTAATGAATTAATTGATATTTATTTATGGTAATTTTTTATATTTTTGTATGTTTGATTTACTTTTATAGGGGTAAAGGGTTTTACTTACTTTATAATTAGTTGTTAAATACTATTAGTTTTTATATTGAAAATAAGTTTTCATTGTGTAATACATTCTTTTTTACAGTTTAATTTTTGCTGTGGTTTGTGGAGTTAAAGTGTGGAAGTTGATTAATTTTTATGGGTTTTAATAGTTTTTAAGCAATAATATTTCTTTAATTGGTAATTAATTATGTTAATTATGTAGGTAATTGTTTTTTTTAATTTAGATGTGGGTTGTGAATAGTGTGGTGTTACAGGGTAGGAAATGAAAAAAGTAAATTGATGTAATAATTAATGTTTTGTTTCTAAATATTTTCTAATTAAAAATATATATTTTTTTAAATAATATTTTATTTTATTTAATATAATATTTGTAGGTATGTGTCTTATGCATTTAACATTATAACATGTTTTTCAAAATGTGTAATATTAAATATATTAGTATTTTCATTTTTAACATATTTAAAGATTTTTTTATTTATTTTGTTTTTTAAATATTTTTGTTGTTAACATTTTGTTTGTTTTTAATTTTGAACTGACTGGAGTGTGAATATTAATTGTTAACCCTCCGCAATCCAACACTTTCCCTACTGTTGCACTGATTGGAGTGGGAATAGTACATTTTACTCCGCCACTAACCAACACTTTCCCTACTGTTGCACTCACTGGAGTTGGAATAGTAATTTTTACCCCTCCGCTATCCAACACTTTCCCAACTGATGCACTCATTGGAGTGGGAATAGTACATTTTATCTCTCCGCAATCCAACACTTGCCCTACTAATGCACTGACTGGAGTGGGAATAGTACATTTTATCCCTCTGCTATCCAACACTTTACCTACTGTTGCACCGGCTGGAGTGGGAATAGTAATTTTTACCTCTCCACTAACCAACACTTTCACTATTGTTGCACTCACTGGAGTGGGAATAGTATTTTTTACCCCTCCACTATCCCACACTTTCCCTACTGTTGCACTGACTGGAGTGGGAATAGTAAATTTTATTTCTCCCCTATCCAACACTTTCTCTACTGTTGCACTCACTGGAGTGGGAATGGTAAGTTTTACCCCTCCGCTATCCAAGACTTTCCCTACTGTTGCACTTATTGGAGTGGGAATAGTAATTTTTACTGGTCCACTATCCAACACTTTCCCTACTGTTGCACTCACTGGAGTGGAAATAGTAATATTTACCCCTCCGCTATCCAACATTTTCCCTATTGTTGTACTCACTGGAGTGGGCATAGTCATTTTTACCCCTATGCCATCCAACACTTTTCCTACTGTTGCACTGACTGTAGTGGTAAATGTGAGTTTAAATATTTTTAGATAGTTTAATGTTTTGATTTATAAAAGAATGTTTCTTTTAATAGATTTTATGTTATTGTTATGTATATACACATAAATATATATATATATATATATTTATTATTATTTTTTTCTTATAATTTAAAATGATAAAATAAATTAAAATGTATAGTTTATTAATTGTTTTAAAGTAAATATATATATATATATATATATATATATAAAAATGTATTATTATGTATGTGTTTAAATTTTTTAATTAAGTTTATTTTTTATATTTGTGAAACTGTATTAAATCAACTTTATTTTTCGTTTTTTAATATTTAATATATTTAATATTTATTTTTATTTTTTATATATTTAAAACTCGATATTTTGTAAAACTATATTTTTAACATCAATATTTTTTTCTGATATTTTTGTACTTACCTGTTTAAGTATAGAGAGAGGATATTTTTGCATTCTATATTTTTTCATCTATATTTTTTACATCAATATTTTGTCAGTGAACCAACATATTGATAATATAGCTGACGTCCTTTCTCAGCAACTGTTTTTTGTGTGTCTCCGAGATCAGGTGAATGTCTATGCGCTCTTCTACTTTATTCATGCTAAGTGTCGTCCAGCTCACTCACAAGTGTTCTGCGGTGCTTTATGGCTAGATACAACCAGGTATGTTTAAGACTTTGACTTCCTTTGTGTTCACTATTTGTTCAAATATATCTGGTTATTCTTCATGACAGGGCCTTTGTTGGGACTACAGGCCTCTTCAATACCTGGCAGTGTGAAGAATGTTTGCTCTGCACTGTATGCTCAGAGGTTTAAGCCCTACTTTGACTGTAGTCTTTCTGTATTTGTGGATTATATGTTGTCTGGCACCTTCTTCCATTTATTCCAGAATGTTCCTCTTCCTGAGTTTTGTCAGAATTCTATTTTCTTTGTGCCCAGGGGTTTAAAACCATGTGTAATTTAAAATATAAACATAAAAAGAAGGGGTGATAGAAAAGCTCACGCATACAGGAGAAAGTCAAAACCTCAACTGCATTAAGGTATAGCACCCGACACTTGCAAGGAATAGCATGACCTGGAAGAAGGCGCCTAGCTGGCTCTACTTTCAAGCTCCTTGTTTAGCTGTGTGGGATATCGATGGACACTTTCGATTTCCTGTATGAGATGGACTCGTCTTCGAAGACTGTGGATAAGTAACCATCTTAGTGTTCCTTGTCCTCACACATCTGATGTGAAATCACGTCTGTCAAGGCTTCCTGCAGCCCGACCTAACAGACTGAGGCTCAGATGGCACCAGACTCTTGAATTATCGGAAGGGGAAGGTCGGCTGTGGTAAGAGGAAGAAGTTTATCACATTCATGAAAGAAGCCTGACCACAGGCTGATATGTATTTATTTATTTCTGTGTGCTGCTCTTGCCAAATAGAGTTGTGAAGGGGAACAGTATGGTTGAGGTGTACGATGTATTACAGCTGCAAAAAAAGGCACTCGTAGCCAGTGCCAGCAAACGACTTCAGTACAGTCAGAACGGATGCCTTAAGCTTTGGTGCTGGGAATTTTTGATTTGTGGTAATCTCTGATTCTGAATTGTGCAGGCACACCACACTCGGCTCCCGTGTTGGAGAAGGCTTATTGGTGAGAGAATGGCCCTGCCCCAGAGATTGACACAATACTTTATGTTTTGGTGCCAGGAATCATTTATTAGCGAGAGCCTCTCGCTCTGAGGTGGGCAGATACACCCCATTCGCTTCTCGTGCTGGCGATGACTTTTGTTGAGAGACATCGCCTCCTCCTGGGGTGTTCAGACACAACGCATTATGTCTTTGTTGCTGAAGGTGATGTGTTAGTGTCCGAATGCACAAGCTCATTAACTGTGCAGACAAGATACATTGGGCTCGAGTGCTGGTTGGTGAGAGAGAGTCTCTGAGGTATGCAGAAGCACAGCATTTGGCTTTTATGCTGGGGATGGTTTATAAGTGTTAGGACATTATGCCCCTGAGGTGGACAACAGTGGTGGCTGGTGACATTTAAAAGTGGTAGGGCGTAAAATTATTGTCAGACTGCACTGTGTCGAGCCAGCGTAGCGAGTGAGCCCGAACAACCTACAGGGGTGGGGAGGGGCATGTTCCACCCCAAGAAACTTTTGAAAAAAGAGTTGACAAATGGTGCATTATCAAGCTAATGTGAGAAAGCAGGAAGGTCAATAAAGCAAATTGTGAAAGTGCAGTTATTACATTAATAAAGATATGTCACATAACATCATAAGTAGCTATATAAAACTGCAAGAAAGTACCCTACTGTCCCATTCAAAGCACAGTAGTGCTGGAGTGCCATACTGTCTCATTAAAGCACAGTGACGCTTGAGTGTGATACTGTCTCATTCAACACACTGTAGCACTGGAATGCCCTAGAGTCCCAATCAAAGTCCACCAGCACCAGAGCTCTCAACTGTCCCATTCAAGGCACATACGCCATGGAGAGCCCTACTGTCCCACTTGAAGTACAGTCGCACTGATGAGAAGCACCTTACTTTTCAATTCAAGTCATAGTAGTACTGGAAACCTCATCTGATCTACTCAAATCATTATAACCCTGAAGTGCCCTTCTGTCCAACTCGAACCACAGTTGCACTGGAGTCCTCTAGTGTTCAATTCAAATACAGCAACCCTGGAGTGTCCTACTTTCTCCTTCAAAACAAAGTAGTTCTGGGGAGCCCTACTGTCCCACCAAAAGTACAACTGCACTGGTGAGAATTGCCCTACTGTCCCATTCAAAGGAAAGTAGTACTTAAGTGCCTAACCGCCCCACTGAAACTACAAAAGCACTAATAAGAACTGCCCTTCTGACTCATGCAAGCTCTGTAGCGCAGGGAAGCGCTTTAGTTCTTTTCAAAGCACAGTAACGCAGACGTGCACTAACTTCCCATTCAAAGACCAGCATCACTTATTACATTGTGCCATTCAAAGCACAGTAGTGCTGAAGTGTTCTACTGTCCCATTCAACCCTTCCGTATCCACCGTTCGACATTGCATTGTCTCTTATGTCTGATGCATCTAGATTTGTGGCTAAATTGTACTCCTATATGTAGACACGAGGGTCTGAACAGCCAACCTCACTCTCTCAATACACAAGCGTCTGGTTTTGCACAGTTGCGAAAGGTGCTCTAAACACACATCTAACCTAACAGGGATGCCATGAGTGTCGTCACAATTATGCACCTCTTTGGTATGCATTAGTTTCATTCTGCACCCTTCATGAATGCTTTCCATGGCCTGTGCCTACAACTCCCAATCATGGGTACATTTGGCCGACATACAGCCTAATGAGATGTGACCGGTCAGGTGCATGACAGCCAGTGCATCTGAGTCATCTGATAATTCAATGATCCTGCTCCCACACCCTTGCGTGCCATCTGAATGGTCTTCAGGAATCCAGATCTTGGGCTGGGCACGGGGTCGATATGGACTTGGCTCTGTCTCGGATCTCCTTATTAATTTGTTGGCTTGTCCACCCCTGTCTTTAACATCTTGGTTTTGGTTAACCACAACACCCCAGGGAGGACCGTGGGAAGGGAACTAGAGGCACGGGGTGCTAGATGGGCCCATCTGTTAGGGTAAGCATTGGGGACCGTGTTCCCCATTTTTTATTAAGTGCACAGATGAATGTCACAGCTTGATACACTTATAGCCACGCACTTAATCTTGCATGAGTATGTGGCATACCGGATGACCTTCACCAGACTCGCTAATGTATCGCTTTTGCCTGGATTTCACTTTGTTTTCTTTCCCTACAGGCGTGAATACTTTATCCGCACATAAGGTGGATTGTGAAATTGTTCACCCCACCAAGTGGAACCCTCAGTATCATAGTACAATAAGGGCAGAGCCCGGTTGTGCAGTATAGGTCCTGATGAATGCCACAGACCCCTCGGGCCAGCAGGCAGAAACATGTCGACCACTGATAGTACGGTGGGGGGACAATAGAATCCCCAACACACGACCATTTATTTTAAATACCATACAGATGCCAGTTACATTAAAATGAGTATGACATCTGTAATGGCCTTTTAACTTCACCTATTTTTGTAAGGGCCCCCACATAGCTTTAGAAGTGCATCCCTGTCGTCAGGTGTATGCCCGCTCTCCATCAAACCAAGTTTTTAGAGGGCAAGGACTGGTCAATGATGACGCATGACACCAGGTGGTGTGTGAGACCAGTCTTTCACTTTTTGTGAGATACCTGCACTCACAAGATTACACTGTAACACTTAGGTCATCACACTAGGAGCGGCTCTTTGGGTTAAACTTTTACATCTTGGTGTCTGGTGTGAAAAAAGAGGGGGCTTCCATGGTGTTGACAGAATTAGGTGCACCTATCTTCATTACATTTAACAATGCTGATACACACAAACACACGTACAATTATTATATATAAAAGTCTGTGGTCTGCGTATTTGCTTGTTTATTCATTAAATTGTTTTAAGTGCTGCCTTTGAATGCTTTCAAGATGCTATAAATGCACACAGATGCAAAGAACACGGATTGAATACAAAATATAGTCGCAGCAAACAGTCAGTGCATTGTGCCTCCACAGTGTCCCTACAGAGACAAGCTGAGAACCTGCATCTGGGGATAGATAGCTTGATGCATGTCATGTTTAAGCATTACACAACATTTGTGTGAGATTACAGAAAATACTGGCAGATTTAAGCAGATTCCTACCGCATTATGGAAGTAACAGAACAGTCGACTCTTGGGCAGGTCTTATATACCTTGTTTATCAGTTCGGGGATGGTACTCAAAAAATACTCCTTCTGGCAAAACACTTCATTGGATGCAGGTGTGGTGTTCCTTAGATCATCATTATAACCCTGCATACATTTCAGCATGTACATGCCCTCATTTCTTCATTGCGTTTTTTCAGTCTTCGGAAAAATCACTTTCCCCTTTTATGCTTATTTATTTCTGCTTTAGTTCATGTGCTAGCATTGAGGTGACTTTTCGAAATTGTTGAGTGCCGATATTGTGTTTTGTAATGTCTCACATTCCCTTAATTTTGCAATTTACTATTTCTCTTGTCTGCAGTGATCTGACTGTAATTGTAGTTAAGTGGTATTTGACTGCAATATAGACTTTAATCTGCCACTCAAACAAATGGCCATTGTTCTCTTTTCCCATTGTTTTTTTTTTATAAATCTTTTTATTATTTTAAAACAAGAAAAAGGGAATAGACATATCCGGTGCCATACATTCATACATAATAATAGGGCGGACAGGTACAATGACAGGATAAACGTGAAGCGACAGAAGAATCGCTGAGGCGCCTGCATTAGCAGGTACGAAGCAGGATTGGTAGCATTACAATTGATATACAATTTAAGTGCAGGCCCTCAGAACCCGCCCATCCATAAAATCAGAATAGTAGAAAAAGCATGGCAACCAGACACTGGAATTTAAACAAAATCAGGATATTTCGTCAATATTACTAATAAGGGAAAGACTAAAGAGAAGATTGAAGAAAAGAAAACCATAAGAACGAGAACAAAAATAAAACAATAAACCCATCCCCACACCCTGCACCTCTGCATATGGCTATCGCCTAACCCCAACTAGCAGTGTGCCTGTCGCCCAAACTAACTAAGTTCTAAAGATAGAAAAGAGAAAACATGGGGGAGGGCATTTCCATATGGGCTCCCGGTCTCCTTCCCCACCGCCAGAGACAGGCACCCCCTATGATAAATATACAATCTTATCAGAGATCACAGAAAAAGTAAATTAGGGGGAGCCATGATACACCGCCCAGCCTCCCGTTAGACCAACAGTTACGAATCCCACATTTATTAAGGCCATAGTACCAACCCCGGTGAATCGATCTCAGACTTGGCCCTTCCGAACCGTCATGCGAACCCGTCCCGGTAGAACCACTACTTCTACAGGAGAATCAAAGTGCAGAAAGAGTCCGAAAAAATTCAGTCCAAAACAAATCAAAGTCAGTAATTCCTCAAGAACTCCATCAGAACAGAAACGCTCCCTCATGGACGGATAGTCCCAATGTTGTTTTCTCCACGATCGTACAGTCACCAAAGAGGGTAAGGATGAAACACACGTCCAAGAACAACCACCAACATGAGTCTCCGGTAAGGGAACGCCAATCGATTCTACCAAAGTCAGCAATGATGGTAGGCATAGTAATACGTTCGAAACACTGGGTTCAGGATTCTCCAATGTACCGTCCGAGGGATTCGGCGCCTCTTGTTGCACGGGGTCCTTGTATCTAACAAAAGAGAGGGACCCAATAAATCCAAAGGGGTAGGGTACTGGAAGACGAATTGTCAATAAAGTTTCCCCTTTGGGTGAACTTATAAACTAACCACAGTTTAGACCATGCACAAACGCACTCAATTCAGTACCACCATTTAGGAGTTGCAAATTATATACATAATACAGTCATACAGCAAATGTACATTTTATTTTGGTATGTTAAAAACAATGTTAAAAACAATCAGAATAAATAAACAGTAATGCAAATTGATACACAGTAAATTAACCACAGCCACTGTCGTGCCACATCACTCCTCCCTCAGTGCTAGTCAATCAGAATGACCACCATCAAAATCAGGCAAAAAAGACCTCTACTGCGGTAGACCGGACCCTGCTTGATTCTCACGGCCGATGTTGTTCAACTGCAACCCGGCTGGGTCAAAACTCGAGGCTCCGGCTCTCCTGCTGGACTAGGCCACAAACTTCAACTCAACACAACTCCGTCAATCAAGCTGATTAAGTTTTCGGGATTGCACTATCGGAGCGTGGATCGGTTCATCTACACGGAGGTCGGGCGTATAAACAGGATTATCGACAGGATCATCTGGCAGGATACGGAGGTCGGAGGAGCTGGGAGCCTAAGCAGCCATCTTGTTTGCTGGCGTAGCTCCTCCCTCTTTTCCCATTGTTAACAGAATTGTGTACATCAAACGAGCAGGTCAGCCAACAGAGTGCTTAAAACACTCTAACTTCCCGCTATGCTCAAAGGAAGAACCCCGATCAGGTGGCCACTCCGGCGACACAGCCACCGGCGACAAACAGGCCATGCCCAAACCCCTTGTCCAGAGGAAGGCACAGCGTTCTCCAGTTGGGTGAACTCCGTTGAAATAGGCCATGCCCCCACGTGACGACAAGGCCCTAAACGGGCCTATAGAAGTTAAAAAATGCCCACCTGGGCGTTACCTGGGCCGGTGAACTGATCAAGTTCATGTCAGACATCTGATGATGATAATTTCAGACTGGACTGAGTGCCTCAGTGACTGTTCTCCAAAACACAGTCTGACCACCTAGTGTGACGCAGTAAAAAATGCAGCTTTCAGTTCACCACTCCGACTGCCACAGTGCCACTGCAAACTCATGCATTGGAAGCCATCTGAGGTTGAGTCTGCGCAGACTCGATACCTTGGCTTCCCGCCTGCCACACCCTTTCCCAACTCGTCACAGGGTGGGTCCCACCACCACGCCCTGTAACGAGTTGGGAAGGGGTGGGGTGACAAGGTCTCCACTCTCTCCGATTGACGTGGAGGCTTGTATTTAAAATGCCTAGTGCTAACTTTACCTCCACGCCATCAGGGGGTGGAGACTACGCCTTTCAGCTAGGTCTTTGCCGAGCTGATGACATCAAAGCCTTTATTGCTGTGAAGTTCTCAGCCCAGCAAGCACATAGGCTTCTTGAGCACACAGCAGGGGAGGCAGTCATGTGACGTCCAATAGCGGCAATATCAGTGAGTGGGGCAGACAGTGCCCCGCTACCCCGTGTTCAAGTTCTACAGTGAAAGGGTTAATAGCAGCTGATAAATGGGTATTTTATTTTATAAATGACTATGAACTGAGCATTTTGAATGTAACGGGGCCTGAGCCCCAACGTCCTTGTAGAGAAACCGCCACTGGTGGACAAACTGCATTAGGCCCTGCTGCTAGGGACTGTGTGTGTGTGACCGCTGCCCCCTATTCCACTTCCTTTGGAGTGTGCCAACACACCACGTTAAGCTGTGTTGCTGAGGATGGTTTATTAGCGACAGCCGCTCCCTGACTCTCTACATTAGACTGGAACTGTTGACTAGTGAGAGAAACCCACTGTACCCCGAGATAAGCAGGATGCTGGTGGAATGCAGAAGGAGAAGAGGACATTAAAAGGAGCACATGGAAGAATAGAAAGAGGTGATAAATTAGGAACTAGCATTTGCAATGCAATAGGTCTCGCATTTGCGAGAATTTAAGCTATTTGCATTGTAAATGACAATGTCTTTTATTAATGTTTTAAAAACCAACATATAAATGGCATTGTCAGTTCAGTTTAAGAAACTTTATTCGAGTTGTGAAACAACCATAAAAGCGATTGCATAGTAAATAACATTCTTTAAAGACCAATTTACAGCAACAGTACCTTCTCTTACAAATAACAATCTTTAAAAAACATTTTACGGAGACAGTACCTTCCCTACATTAATTACTTTTAGATTGTATAATCCATCTTAAAAAACATATTCCAGAATAAATAATATATTTTTTAAATCATACATGAACAATAACTTTCCTTACACTAATCGCGTTTAAAATGTATGACGCAACGTAAAAACATATTCCAGGGCCATTCAGTGAAATGAGCAAATTTATAGCAGCATGATAGGATCTCAAATTATATTTGATAAAAAGTGGTTTCAGGTAAAATTGCCTAAAGTACATATCAAACTTACAAAAGAGCATAAAGTGCACTGTGCTTTGTTTAGAAAGCTCATCGCAGGGACGTGGTGTTAAATCTAGAGGACACTTTTTCATAAAAGGGAAGGCGACTAAATGATGCACTATACCTAATCTCAATCTAGTCAGTACGCAACGGTGCCAAGATGTAGTCACAGTAATTAAAAAAATCTCGAAATTCTACTGTTAGATTCAATTGTTTGATAAAAAATAAAACTCCATTGTTTCTCAATAACTTCCCTACCGGTTTCTCTTTTGTATGCCAGGAATGAATCCTTGATCTCCCGTTTGATATGTATATTAAATAGTTTACTGTATATATCATTATTATATTTTAATCATGGGATCTGGGATTTTTTCTCAAGAAGTAAACAATCTTCAATAATACATTTAGTAAAAACAGCCTCATCTTTAGCCCAAATCGATTTCCAAACCAACAGTGGCAGCATAGTAATTAAGTCTGTAAGGTATGTTGGATTCACCTCCTGATGTATTAGTTCTGTAGAGGCTGAAGGTGTCAGACCTAAGAGACGTTTCAAAAAGGCATTTTCTTCTTGTAATAGGGACGGGCAGCTGCTATGACCCATACCCCTGCACCATATAGGACAGTGGTGACACATCGTGCCTTATTTATTATCAACATTTCCTTTACTGGGTGGTTGCCTAGTTTGGATGCAAATCTAAAAAACGCATGAACACTCTTAGATCGTGGAATGGACATTAGATAGTTCCAAATTCCATTTACCATTGCCACAATAGATTACTCCTATGTAGCAGAAAGAGTTGACAGTTTGTACTGAGGTACTATTGATATAAAAAGTTTTAAATTTCTTTTGTTTGTGGCCACATATCATGGTAAACTTTTTTTGGTTTGTTAATCAACAGTTTCCGCATGGCTATACATTTGCTAAATTTATCCATCAATCTTTGTAGGCGAAACGGGGTCCTAGAAAGCAGTACCGCCTCGTCCGCGTATAATAATACAGGTATTGGGTTACCCAATATTTGTGGAGCATTTGCATTCTCCTTCGGCAAAACATTATCAACCTTATTTATAAATAATGAAACAAGGAGTGGGGCAGGGACACAACCTTGGCGAATGCCTCGCCTTACTTCAAAATGTGGGGTGCACTCACCCTGCTGTCCATATCTCACTTTACATGTTAACTTCTCGAATAGTCTTGCAAGAACATGGATAATTTTTCCCTTGGGAGCGCCAAGAATAAGTAAAGTAGGCCACAGGATTGTGTGGACAACTAGATCAAAGGCACTGCTAAGATCTGCAAAACATAAGTATAGTCTCCCGTCTTTAGCAGCCGTATATTTGCCTATTAACATTTCTAAATTGATACATTGTTCAACTGTAACAAAGACAATAGCTCAAAGTCTCGTAAATGCGTGACCTATTGCATTGCAAATGCTTCTTGTGCTTCCGCTGCTGCCTGCCTCTCTTCTCTGTTTGTCCTCAGGTTTGAGTAGATAGTGTGGGGGAGGGGCGGGAGCTGAGCCTGAGATTTCTTCCAGTGCCGCTGCTAAGTTTTAGCTTCGGCTGTTCTGAAAGCACCGCGCTGAGAAGGAAAAGCAAGTAATTATCTAAATACATGCGCAGGATCGGGTGACCAAACGATTCAAAAGTTGGGAAAGTGAAAGTGCGCATGGTACATTGAATGCAAAAATCGGCAAAGCGGCAGTGCGCATGACACACTGAATGTAAGGAAAGCAGGTCCTGCCTGCAGTAGGGCAAAACCCTTTAAAGTAAATAGTGCATAAAGACTAAATAACACTTATTGTGTAATATCAAAAGTAAAAGGGCCAGTCGTCATGGGAGGTTTCAAATGAAGACTAGGCGGTACTAAGGAGGGACTAAGAAGGCGATAAAGAAATCAGAAGCCAGCATTTAAGAAGTACAATGACACAAGCCAATTAAAGGTATGGGCAGAGAGTGGGCGGAGCTTCACATCCCTAACTCAATACTACATGCCTCGCAGAGCAGCGCATGTGCACTGCCCAGGGCTCGACCTAAAAAAAGACAGTGAGTATACAGAACACAAAACAGATGTTACACTTTTACACCAAGGGTTTCACACCAACAAGCTCTGTGCAAAAAAGGGTATGCTAAATGCCAGCCCCACTAAAAAAAAGCATCACCAACAGTCACGGAGCAACTCCCCATCGACAGTACAATCCTTTTGAGTGATACGCACTGTGATAAATGAAATCATTTGTTACCTGCTTGTATTTTTGTTTGTTTAGAATGGATAATTATGTTGAGAAACCTTTATACTAAAGTACTTAAACAATTAACATGCTGTACATTTTGGCTGGCAAATCTGGCAAGTTGCAGTACTTGGTACAAGCTGCATTTGTTTTTTAAAGGCACAAGACAATACAATACATTCCCAGTAAACACAGGATAAAACCCGTCCATCGAGCTATGACATTATTTCAAACAATTGCAAGTCAGATGCAATAGCAAAGCACGAACTGCAGTTTCTGAACGTGATTATGCCTACACTGACACCTATGCCCAGCAGGAGAGAGGCTGTGGCGTAACCTCCAGAGCTGCCGACTTTGGTGCTGGGGAACCAGGTTAGAGTCTTGGCGTCATGAAATGCCTGTGTGTATACAAACTGAAAATGCAAGTGCAAATAACAAGCTGAGTAAGCAGAGGTGTATGAGCCGTGCAAAACATAAGAAGGCGCCACTGATATTCTTAAAGATAAAGCGCTGCGTGCTGCGCTGGAAATGCTTTTTGTAAATGTAAAAATAGTTCCAAAGACAGAACATACAGTAGCACAAGTGGAAGAGGACAAGGCCTGGGGCAATTCATGGGAGTCAACAATTGAGAAAAAGGGTGGGACAAGCAATTAGAAACAACTATTTTAAAGGACACTGACTAAAGCCATTCAGAAGCTGGAGGCAGTCTGTAAGCCCATGGACTGAATACAGCATGTTCAGAGACAGCACATTCACTGCCTAGGCTCAACCTAAAAAAAACTAGCAGCAGCTTGCTTTGGGCTAATCAGTACATTGCAAAAGCTCCTGAAATGGTGATGAAATCAGGTAAGGAAGATGTACGCAACACAGCGTTGGGTGAATTAGGATAGTTTATTCATATGTCGAGATAGAAAGAACAGGAGCCCACGCCAACCGCTGCACAGGTATACACGGAATCACAAGTATGCAGGATTCCAAGCTCCAGTGCATGCGGCGAGCGCGAGGAGACACACGAGGATACAACAAATGGCTACCCAAATCATTGTGTAGAATTGTGGTGCAAATGCTGGTCATATCATATCTGGACTATGGAAATTCCCTTTATTTGGGAAGCTCTAAGACCGTCATTGAAGATTATAGGTAGTCCAAATTGCCACAGTAAGCATACTATTCAATATTCCTAAATGTTACTCTGCCACAGCAGCTGTGGCTAGACTTCATTAGTTGCCAGTGGCCACAAAAAATCAGTTCAAGGCCCTATTGTGCAATGTATAAAAAAGGATCCAATGCTAATTCAAAAGCTTATCACTCCTTGCATCATCACAAGAACACTGCACTCCAACAATCAGCAGAGACACACGAGGATACAACACATCCTCCTTTCTAGAAAAGAAAAGAAAACATAATAACACAAAAATGCATACATGAAATGCAAAGAATAAAACTAAACATAACAGTTTGATATGATACAATTATTTTCCAACATTGTAGTCTTTGAGCCAAGTAGGGGGCTTTCTTAGACGGGGACTACACATCTTGCGAGAAGGTATGGGAACAGACAGGTGCGGATGAGCAGTTGTAGGAGAATGACCAGAATTGGAAGAAGGAGAGGTTCCTGACTGGTTAGGGGAAGCAGCATCATTAGAGGGTGACAGCCTCATACACAGAGACGGAACTTTAACCACCTTGGAGAGGCTCCAAACATTTCCGTCCGACAATTCCACGACCTGTCTACCTACTCTAACAACTAGCAAAGGATCGGAGAAGTGCGGCATACCAGATCTAATAAAACCAGACTTTCTCACACGTACCCAATCTCCAACTTTGCACGGATTGTTGGTATTAGCACAAACCACAGGAGAATTACGTTTCTTGTATTTACCATCAACAAGATCCCTCATCCAGGGTTGGCTCATATTACACACACCCTTTCTCCCCCGCATTTTTTCAAAAGGAGGCAAATCACCGTCAGACTTAGGAGTGTTCCTATAACTCCACAAAAGTTTCCTTAAAGCATCGTAGCAATTCTCACCGTTGCACACAGCAAGTTGTAAACCTTCCTTAAGCACCCTGATCCACCTTTCTACCATGCCGTTACCTTGAGAATAATATACTGAAGAACGTTTGTGCAAAATACCATGGTTGCAACAAAAGGACTTCATCTCCGCAGAGGTGAACTGTGTGCCATTATCAGATAGGATGGAAGTGGGGAAACCTTCTTTCTCAAAAATTGAATTTAGAAAGTCAATAACGACTCTAGAAGACACATGGGGAACAAATTTCACCTCAGGCCAACTGGAGAACTGGTCTATCAAGACAATGGCATAGACAGGACTATGACCTAAACTCATCGGACCAGCAATGTCTATAGAAACGCATTCCCAGGGCCTGGAAGGTCTAGAGACAGAATCATGTTGGTATTTTATAGATTTCTGTGATTTATCACTCACACAACACTCAACACAAGATCTTACCTTTTTTTCAATAAACCTGTCGACACCTGGCCACCAAAATTCGCTCCTTATTCTCCTTTTCATACTGGACATGCCCGGGTGACCCTCATGAGCCATGTCTAAAACGGTGTCTCTTAAGCCAAGTGGCACAACCAAAAGCAGATCCCTCAACAAAGTTTCATCTTGGATGGATAACTCTTGAGCTACATGGAAGTAAGGCAAAATACTGGGAGATAAATTGGTTTTGAAAGGCCAACCATTTTTAACAAAAGACAAGACATCCAAGTAATCACGATCATCACCACAAGCAAGTACCCAATCATCTTCACGGTTGCAACCATTGGACACCTCACAAATTGACACAACCTTATCAGGATCATCATCAGGAGCAACATGGTTATCATCTTCTACAGGTAACCTAGAGAGGAAGTCAGCTAGAACATTTTTCGCTCCAGGAATGTATTCAACCGAGAAATGAAAATCTTGTAATTTATACTACCATCTTGCAATTCTGGAAGTGGCTTTACCACAACCTTTAGTCGTGAAAAGATCCACAAGGGGACGATGATCAGAGCGTACAACAAAATCTGTACCATATACATATCTGCGAAAATATTCAATTCCCCACCAACAAGCCAAAGTTTCTTTTTCTAAAGTAGAATATTTTGTCTCAGCGCCACGTAACGGTCTTGATGCAAAAGCAATGGTAACAAAACCACTTCTTTGTTTCTGCATCAACACCGCACCAACGCCAACATTGCTTGCATCAGTGACAATAAACGATTTACAATTGGTGTCAAAAGGGGATAAGGCAGGAGCAGAAATAATGCATTTCTTTACAAAATTAAATTGATCTTTGCAATTGGCATCCCAAATGAATTGTTGTTGGTTTTTCATCAACTTCCTTAAGTGAGAAGTTTTGTCAGAAAAGGAAGGAATGAACTTTGCATAATATTCGGCTAAACCAAGAAAGGATCTGAGCTGATCCTTGTTGACTGGTTCGGGAGCATTCTCAATAGCCTTAACTAAACTCATCTTGGGAGAAATACCCTGTTTGCTGATGGAATGGCCTAGGTAATCTACAGAATCTCTGCCAAATTTACACTTTTCTTTGGTAAGAGTAAGACCATTGTCTTGTAAGATCGACAGAACCTTAAATAAAATGTCAGAATGTTCACACTCATTTTTGCCGAAAACCAATATGTCGTCCTGAAAATATAATACATTAGAAACATTTTTGAACATGTTGTGCATGACCCGTTGAAACACTGAGGACGCGGACACTAAGCCAAAAGGCATCCTCTTATACCTGTAAGCACCCTTAGTGGTTATAAAAGATGTAAGATGTTTACTATCCTCGTGGAGGGCTATCTGATGATATGCGTTAGACAAATCCAGTGTGGTGAAAATAGATGCATCCTTAAGTTTGGAGAACATCTCTCCGATATTGGGTAGAGGATGTCTATCAACCCACACATTGGAATTTAAATCGCGCATATCAACACAAAGACGAATCTTCCCATTAGGTTTGTGGGCAACTACTACAGGAGAAAGCCACTCAGAGGATTCAATTTCCTCAATTACATCCAGGTCACATAATCTCTGAAGTTCTTTTTTAACAGATTCTCTTAAAGCCAAAGGAATATTGCGTACCTTATGTACCTTGGGAATAGCATTATGTTTAAGAATGATCTTATGTTAAAAATTTTCAAGTAAACCCAACTTGGAGGAAAAAACCTGAGGAAAAAGTGTTTCCCATTTGTTGCCAGAAGGCACATCAATAGAATTGATAACATCAGAATACACCAGAACTTGATCAGGATGGTTGGGATCAAGTTTCATCATTAATTCTCTTTGTTGTGGCCAACCCAACAAACATGACCCATCTTTGGCCACATATACTTTAGCTGGAATAGATTTGCCCTTGAACGATAAAGTGGAGCAAAAGTACCCAAACACCTCAATAGGTTTTTCACCATAACCCAGTAGTCTAATGTCAGAAGGAAACAAAGAGATAACATCAGGAAATTCTTTCAATAAAACATCGTCACCAATCAAAGTGTATTTCGCACCAGAGTCTGCCATGACTTTTATAGATTTGGAACCAATCTGTAGCATACAGAAAGGTGAATCTTTTTTTTCCTCTCCTACTTCATATACGGTGCATATATCATCATAAACATCATCATCAATGTCCACGGCTTGAACATCAGAATATCTGGAGCGTCTAGGATCTGAGGAAAAGTTTTTGGACTTGTTGCGAGTTTTGCACATTCTAGCAAAGTGACCTCTAGATTTACAATAGTTGCAGAATTGTCCGATTGCAGGACATCTTTTATCAGTTGCCACGTGTCCGGAAAAACCACATTTGAAACAAACTACTTCTTTTCTAAAGCCTTGATATGATGAAGAAGGAAACGTTGGTTTGTTGGAAACAGATTCAGTTTGATTTTTCTTGATGGTTTGAACTACGGAAATGTTGGGTTTTTCCAAAGAAGATTCTTTTGGTTTTTTATCGGACAACTCTTTAATACCTAACTTCATGTCCTCAAAACGGTGTGCAATATCAAGGGCTTTTGAAAGAGATAGATCCTTTGCATTGAGTAATTTTTCTTAAAGTTTTACATCAGAAATGTTATGTACAAGTTGGTCTCTCACCATTTGATCATGAAACTGTTGGTAGTTACATTTGGCAGCCAGAATTCTTAAATCTTTCACAAACGAATCAATGGGTTCAATGGGAAGTTGTTGTCTACTCAGAAATTTATGACGTGCCACAACCTCATTAACTTTCTTGATAAACTGTTTATCGAGTTGCATAATGGCATTTTCATAAACATCAGTTTCTTCTTCTGAGGAATTGTCCAAAGTTAGGGGAGGCAGATGAGAAAGAACTTGTCTTCCTTCAGCACCCAGTGAATGTTTAAGAATAGCGAGTTTGCGTTTATCAGTGTAATTCTCCCCACCAATGGCTTCTAGATAAGCTTCAAAACCTTCACGCCATTGTTTTCACTCCAATGGAGGTTCACCTGGACTTGCCAGAATTGGAGGAGGAGCATTGAAACTCTCCATTACAATTAACAAAGAATTACTTTCAGAAATAAGGGTGATAATAGTCTAGGATGGAATCAATTCCTTTAATAAGAAGAAGATTATTGTGAGGTAACAATAGTTCTTAAATGAGCAGAGTAAACATTTTCCAGGAGAAGAGCTTTGTGATGTCACAAAGGCGAGAGATGTTTGTTAATCTGCTAGAATAGAGTTTGCTTGTGCTGACGCTGCCTTTGTGACTCTGCTAGAATAGAGTTTGCTTGTGCTGACGCTGCCTTTGTGATGTAAAGTAGAACGTGGAGAACGAGCTTATGCGCATGCATTAATTTGCGCAAGAGATAGTGTTCTTAGCGCGTGACTGTGTGCATGCGTTGACTCGCGCAAGAGAAAGTAACAGCGATATGGCAAAAAAGATGAAAAAGTATCAAAGTCTCACCGCTTAACGAGAAAGAGCGGGATTTTCAGGAAGATATCAATTCGAGGATAACGAAGCTTCGGTAAAGCACATGGTGAAGATTCAGCTCTCGACTTCAGCAACGGTAATCTTGGTCCGGAGGTCCCGGGGCTGTAGGCCCCCAAATCGCGTGAGTTCGCTTCTCCGTCGTCGCCAGTGATGAAATCAGGTATGGAAGATGTACGCAACACAGCGTTGGGTGAATTAGGATAGTTTATTCATATGTCGAGATAGGACGAACCGGAGCCCATGCCAACCGCTGCACAGGCATACATGGAATCACAAGTATGCAGGATTCCAAGCTCCAGTGCATGCGGCGAGCGCGAGGAGACACACGAGGATACAACAAATGGCTACCCAAATCATTGTGTAGAATTGTGGTGCAAATGCTGGTCATATCATATCTGGACTATGGAAATTCCCTTTATTTGGGAAGCTCTAAGACCGTCATTGAAGATTATAGGTAGTCCAAATTGCCACAGTAAGCATACTATTCAATATTCCTAAATGTTACTCTGCCACAGCAGCTGTGGCTAGACTTCATTAGTTGCCAGTGGCCACAAAAAATCAGTTCAAGGCCCTATTGTGCAATGTATAAAAAAGGATCCAATGCTAATTCAAAAGCTTATCACTCCTTGCATCATCACAAGAACACTGCACTCCAACAATCAGCAGCTATTTGCTGTGCCCAGAGTAAAAAGAACCAGAAGTGGAGGAAGTTCCTTTGCATTTTTATCTTCCAAGCTTTGGACCTCACTTCCCCCAACACATCAGGAAAACTCTGAACTCTTATTTTGAAACTGCTTAAAACCCATCTCTTTAACTAACTCTATTCATTCAGCCTTATGTGTTGCTAACTTAACGCTGATAGGCCCTTCTTTAGTAGCTATGCACTTTATAACACTCTATGAACAGAACAGAATAGAACATAAAGTAATCACCTGCAATGATCAATGAATTGCAGCTCATATGATATAACAATGCAGATTGCACAAAAAAATACTCCTTAAACTGGAAAGTCCAAAGACATTGGAAACTCAAAAGTCTTCAGTTGCCTCAGAGCCATTGATCAGTGGATAATATGGAGCCATCGCAAATTGAATGCTTCCAAAACGGACATACTCACTTGTAAGTAAGTAAGTAAAATCTTTATTTGTGGATTCCTTAAAACCATTATAACAATGAAATATCAGTATTACATTATCTCCAAATTCGTAAAAAAATTATTTGAGTTTAGATAAAACCATTGCATATGTAAAACAGAAATATATAGATTGTTCATATTAGGACCCTTAGTTGGGTGGCAGCGTTTGCAGTTCATTTTTGGCTGGAGCGCAGTTCTAACAATTTTTTAAATGAATGATTAAACTTAAGGGGTCTGAAGCTGCAGTGCTGTTGAGAGACAGGGTTGTTGGTAGTGTGTGGAGCCCTCACTTTATTTTCCTGTGTAGTGCGTTCTGGGGCCGCAGGCTCTTGGGTGGGGGTCCCAGCAGTTTGAGCAAGCAGAGTGCAAGGTCAACAGTGAACGGGGTGATTCTCTTGGGTGCTGGCACAGCAGTGACTGGATTTAGGGTGTCTGGTGTGGTGTCCGATAAGTCAGCTAAGTGTTGGTGTTTAACTTTATTACTGCTATACCCATGAATTGGACCAGGCGGCAGGCTAGCTGGATATCCCCTCCTTCAAAGCATGCTTTCACTGGCTGCCTGCATGTTCTTATCCCCTTTTTCTTTAGGGACGGTTTTAATACGAGTCTTCGTTCCTTATTTAGTCTCCCGCATATGCACAGTAAGTGTCCTCTTTTGATTCTCCACATAATCAACACTGGGTTCATGACTGTGATCGTCTCTATGGGGGCAAATGCAGCAATGATGGCAGGATTCCAAGATGCATATGCAAGTATCTTTCCTTGACTGCTCTTGTAAAGCCTGCCCCTTAGTATGGTTGGGGTGAACATCTGGAGTAACTCTGTATGACAAGTCAGTCGTGTGCCCTTTTCTTTAATGCCACTTTGTCCCCACAAGGGACTTCACTTTTTCAGTTTTATTTACCAGCCCTTTAAAGCTTTTTCAGAACCCAGCATTCTCCAAAGATCTTGTAGGGCCAGACAGTCTATTGAATTGTGTAGGTAGGTCAGGCCCGCGTTGCCTTTTTTTTTAACTGAAACTCATTCTAAAGGTGCACTTTCAGAGAACCTGAGTCCACTCCCTTTATTTTGTGCCAGCATTTAATGAAGGCTCCCCTGGGTGCTATTTGTTATTTCTGTAGACTGAATTCTAGTCTTATTTGTGCCGGCAAGGTATATTTGGGTAGGTTGAATATTATTCTCATTGCCCTGGCCACCTTACTGTCCAAAGTGCCTGCGTCTCTTCCTTGTAGACACTCGCTCTCGTAGGTTATAGTGAGGGGGAGCCTTGCTCGAATTACCTGTAGCAAAGGAGTGAGGCTTGGGACAGTTAATTTGTGTTTAATATTTTTTAATGCAACCGCCGTTGCAGGCTCTCTTCTTGCCATGGTTGTTTTTTGTTGCAAGAACGTGCATTTACTGTTGAATATTATTCCAAGGTACTTGTACTCTTCAACAGTATCAAGTGGGGGTCCCCTCAATTCCCAGCGGTGTCGGTATGCATTGTTTTTCTGGTTTAGCCCCATCACTTTTGATTTGTCAAAATGTATGCTTATTCCGTTCTTTGCAGAAAAGTTGTTTGTGGTGTCTATTACATGCTGCAAGCCAACCTTTAGTGCGGTTGATTAGTAAGAGGTTGTCAGCGTACAGTAAGTTCTAGAGGCTGAGGCCTCCCATATTTTGGGTGTGGGAGTTGCAGTTATCTAGCTCGGATGAGAGATCTGACTTAAAAAGATTAAACAGGGTCGGGCCAGAACACAACCTTGCTTCAGCCCCTTAGTCGTTGGTATTTTCCTAGATAGGCGATCACCAGCTCCCAGCTGTATTTGTACCCATGTATCGGTGTTTGAGTAGGATCAACTGAGTCAAGAGATTCGGAGGAATTTTCCTTTTAGATAGTTTGTCTAATAGTTTCTTCCTGTGGATGTTATCAAAGGCAGACGAATAGTCTATGAGGCAAACAAGAAGTGATTGATTGATGTTTTTGGCGGCATCTATTAGAAGCGATAAGGCAAGTTGTTGTTCCAATTAGGTTTCTCGTTTGATTGATAGGGATTATTGCCATTTCAGATGCCCAGTCTGTAACTTCTTCCGGTAAAATGCCTGAATAGTATTTGGTGTTATTATCAAATAAAGTGACAAACCTGTAGTTTTTCGCCTCATTCTTGTTGCCTTTCTTGTGAATTGGGGAAATATTTGGCCTCCTCCAAGAGTCTGGTATTCTTTCCACTTCCATAATCTTTTTGAATAGTGGTAATAACTATGCGGCCCAGTATTCCAGGTCTTGCTTGTATATAGTTGGTGCATGCCATTAGGGCCTGGCGCCCCCTCTGCCCTGCCTTTCGCAATCCTGTACACCATCTGTTTGTTTGAGAAAGCCTAGTTAGCCTCCTCTGCTAGTTTGTCCGGGTCGGGCAAGTAACTCTCAGTTCCTTTTGTGTTGTGCGTAGTGTCGTCTTGTTCAGTGTTAAAATGATGCCGGAGATAATTAGCCCAGGCTTCGTCAGTCAAGTGTGAAATAATTCCAGGTGCCATTTGGTTCTGTAGGCTGTTTATTGTGCGCCAAAACCTAGCGCTGTTGTTTGTTTTTCTGTTGTGTAAAAGTTTGACTCACAGCTTATCTTCTGTTTCCCTTTTTGCTTGCCAGATGAGTTTCTTCTTCCTGATTTTAAGTTTCCTCAGTTCCATTTGGGTGCCATCATCTTGGCCCATTTGACGGACCTCCACACTGCTCTATTTATTTCTCCCTTGAGGTGCCTTAGTCAAGTTTTTTGGATTGTTGAAAGTTGGTTGCTTTGCGGGCTATGTGGAACAAGGAGTGTCCTCTGTTGGGAGTTGGGAGAAGTTGGCCTGATATATGATATCTCCAATTTTGGGGGCACCTTGTATCAGTCCAAACAATCCCTTATGGTGTCAGGTTGTAAGTCAACCTTATAGACAAGCTATCCTAAGGGTAGTTTGGACTAAGCAGCCTTAAAGGCTTAAATCAAGAGGTCGTGTTAAGCTAGCTTTTTTACCAATCACAATCCTGTAATATCAAATGAAAGGACACCACACCAGTTATATATTATAAAAATATATGTATTTATTACTAGAATAATCCTCTATACTCTTTATGAATCTAGAAGCACAAGCGTTTAAACAAAAGCACAGTTAAACATATAGAAGTTGCACAATTATGGATGAGGCCCAGGGGCCACTCAAACCATATATCAGGCAATCCCCCCCGTCCTACACTGTAGGACCTCAGTTTTCCCACTGTTAAACTGGAGAGAGTTTGCCTTCAGCCACTTTGTCATTTCATGCATGCAGGCATGGAAACAGTCCAATGATTATGCCTGTCCCACTCCAAGGATATCAGAAGCTGCGTGTCGTCAGCATAATCAATCACTCTGATGTTATGCGCCTTGATGATACCCAGCAGGGGTTGCATATATGCATTAAATAAATAGGGCTAATTGACGACCCCTGCGGTACCCCATAAGAAACTTCCACCACTTCTGACCGGTACTGGGGGGGGGGGGGTGCGACCGCCTGTCGTCTATCCGACAGATAGGATTGCAGCCACCTGAGTACTACTCCTTTCACTCCAAAGGTCTCTAGCCTTGAGATCAGAGTGCCGTGGTTCAGCGTATCGAATGCGGCGGACAGGTCCAGTAGGATTAAAATTGCCGACTGGCCCCTGTCCATTCGCATCCGAAGGTCATCCAGCACCACCACTAAGGCTGATTCTGTCCCATGACCCGGGCGGAAACCGAACTGTTCCCCTTCCAGGATGTTGTTAGTCTCCAGATATTGGGACAAGGTCCTGCTAACCAAACGTTCCAAGATCTTGACTGTGTAAGGCAGGAGGGACATTGGTCGATAGTTCTCATAACTGCATTGGATCAAGGGTGAAGTGATGACAGCCCGCTTCCATTCCACAGGCACAATCCCTGTGTTGATAGACTGGCAGCATAGCTGTCGTAGAATGGGAAAGATCTCTGTCCCAAACTCCTTCACCAGCCTGTGGGGTAGTGGGTCCAAAGGGGAACCAGAAGAAGCCCCTAAGGCCACCCTAACAAACTCCTCCTCCGATGGAGTTGGAAACTTATCCAAGGAAACCCCGAAATCGACTATCTCAATAGCATCCTCCTCATTTAGTCCTCTTGCCCCTCCTGTCTAGGCTGCCGAGGTAGGTTGAGATTGTTCCTTCATACTTTCCACAATTTTATTTATTTTGTCTAGAAAGAAGCATGCCAATCCATCACACAGTTCCTGGGATGGTTTAATTTTGCTCGTAGTACACTCAGGGTTAGTCAGATCTTTCACTATTTTAAATATGTCCTTGGATTTATTGGAGCTCTTTAATATAATGGATGCAAAATACTCTGCCTCTATATATATATATTCACTGAAAAAAACATAGGTTTCAAGGACGTTATAGTTATCTGGACATTTGACTCATATAAAACCAGAGAAATTCGCCAGTTATAGTTAATTGAACTAACTATAACTCGCGCGCCCACCATGCATTGCTGATGACGTCACATATTACATCACTCATGACATGGTCAGTGACATCACTGATGACATCACTGATGACAACTCAAATGATATCACTGATTACATCACTGATGACATCATCCAGTGAATGTGTGTTTCTATAAGGTTTAAATATTTTTCATATATATCTATGCCAAGGTGTATTGAAGAATGAGTGGATTTACAAGTCAATCAATCAATCAATCAATCAATCATTTGTACAGCGCACTACATATTCGCGAGGGTCTCAAGGCTCTGGGGGTGGGGGCGCTACTGATCGAACAGCCAGGTCTTGAGTATCCTTCTGAAAGTCAGCAGGTCTTAGATCTGTCGTAGGCTCAGTGAGTGGGAGGGTGTTCCATGTCTTGGTGGCGAAGTGGGAGAAGGCTCTCCCACCGGTGGTTGTTCTTCGGATGCGCGGGACGGTGGTGAGTGAGAAGTCGGCGGAGCGTTGCAGGTGGTTAGGGAAGTAGAAGGAGAGCCATCTCTTGAGGTAGGCTGGGCCGGTCTTGTGGAGTGCCTTGTATGCGTGGGTGAGGAGCTTGAAGGATATCCTCTTGTTGACGGGGAGCCAGTGCAGGTTTCTCATGTGGGGGTGATGTGGCCGTGGCGTGGTACATCGAAGATCAGTCGTGCCGAGGCATTTTGGATGCGTTGTAGTCGTTTGATGAGCCTGGTTGGGGTTCCCGCGTAGAGGGCGTTTCCATAGTCGAGTCTGCTGCTGACGAGGGCCTAGGTGACTGTCTTTCTTGTATCTGTCAGGATCCATCTGTAGATCTTGCGGAGCATGCGGAGGGTGTTGAAGCAGGAGGAGGAGACGGTGTCGACTTTCTTGGTCATTGAGAGTGTTGAGTCGAGGATGATTCCCAGGTTGCGTGCGTGGTTGGTGGGTTTCGGGGCTGCCCCCAGTGCCTTCGGCCACCAAGAGTCGTCCCAGGCTGAAGGGTTGGAGCCGAGGATGAGGACCTCCGACAAGTGCCTGAATTGATTATTTAGTAGGTGCGTGACTGACTGTATAAGTGAGTGATTGAACGTGTCTTACTGAATGCATGAGTTAGTGACTAAACTGTGTGAAAGTCTGTATTCGTCTCTCAGTTGGTGTGTAAGCAGCTGCATGGGCTGGTGAGTAGCTACATGAGTGTCTATATAGGTTATTGATTTGTTGTCTAGGTATCTGAATAGGTGCCTGAGTGTCTGTGTGGGTGGGTGGGGGTGTGTGTGACTCTGTGCATAAATGTCTGAGTGGGTGATTCACTAGTTGTATGGATTCAAAAGTGCATCTGTAAAGGGCTGTATGGGTGACTTAGTGTGTGTATGGGTGTGTTGGTGAATAAATTAATGTCTCAGTGGAATATGTGTAAGTAACTACATATGTTTTAAGGCAGTATATGTCAGTGTTGGAGTATATAAATGAGTATACATGAGAGTAAGCTATTTGAAGAGTGGGTGTATGAATCATTGTCTGCTTGTATCAGGGATTGTATATGACACTGTCAGCCTGATTCATCGTAGACCCGTTTTGCGAGTCTATAATTCATAAGGAATCCCTATTACAGACTCGCAAAACGGGATTCATGTAGGAATCGCAAAAAGATTTGCGATTCCTACACAATCCTTATTTGCGATTAGCAAATTGCTAATCGCAAATAAGGAATAACTCCCCATTCATTCCTATGGGCCAAAAGGCTAATCGCAAATAAGATAGCGATTTAAAGGGTGCCAGGGGTGTCCAAAGGACACCCTGTAGCACCCCTTAAATGCTAATTGAAACAGGTGTTGCGCACACAAATGTCCAAAGGACATGTGTGTGTGCAACATGCAACTTAGAAAAATGCTTTTAAAAGCATTTTTCTGAGTTCTCGCTATTTACCACGAGGTTTGACCTCGCTGTAAATAGCGGGGCGAAATTGCGAATTCGCAATTTTTTAATGGATGATGAATTGCATTTAAGGAATCTTAAATAGAGATTCCTTAAATGTAATTCCTCGCAAAATTGCGACATCGCTATTACCGATTTTTGCATTCGGGATAATGAATCCCAAATGCAAAAATAGAGCTCGCAAAGGGCCAGATTCTCAGAATCTTGCCCTTTGCGAGCCGATTTCGGCTTGATGAATCAGGCTGTAAGCATGTCTTAGCATCTGTATAAATAAGTGATGTGGTGTGTGTATAAATAACTCAGTTGGTGTATATAACTGTATACATGAGTAAATGAGTCTGTAATTCATTATTTTCATGACTGACTAGGTGTGTGACTCAATCTATGGATGCGTGGTAGAAGTGGCATTGGACGGTTTATCGGGATTCTATGCTCTAGAGAGAGTGCATTGAGTACCAACGAGACCGCCTATACCGGGACCTCCACCCTGAGTGGCCATAGCGCAACTACTTCATTACAGGGATAGGGACCACATCCTTGCACAAGCATGCCAAAAAGGAGACATAACAGTGGGCAACTCGGCAGTACAAATTTTCCCGGACTTCTCCAGGGAAGGGCAGAAGCAAAGGAGATCCATCCAGGGCGTGAAACAAAGACGGTGCCAATTGAACTACAAATAGACAATGCAATACCCGGCCCGGCTGCAGGCGACCAGAGCAGATGGAACAGAATACTTTCAAACCCCGCAGGAGGCCTGGGAGTGGCTGGTTAAACCGCAGTGAGAGCCTGGACAACGACAAAGACTGGATTGACGCTTCCGTAGCCAACAGGCCGTGAGAGAGTCCTTGGGCCCCACACAAGAGGAAACGCAAATGTAGCATTGAAATGGGATGCAGGTGGTGGCGCTGATGAGTGGGAAGGGAAAGGACGTCAACCCCCCCCCCCCCCCCCCCCCCTGAGGACAGCGATGCAGAAGCAGAATCTGGCTCTGAACAGGGGTCTAGTGAGTCAGAGGCTCAGAGTTTGGTGCTCCAGGATGTCATACTGCAGATGGTGGACGATATTGCTTAGAACTTGATGGGCAATGCTAGCCTGAAGGGGGGCCAAGAGAGACGCACAAAGCACCTGACCCAACAATAAGGAATTGGGGTTCTCGTGGGGAGGACGCTGCAGTGGTCTCCTGAAATCCCAGAAATGGGTGGCGGCTGAGAGAACTGCAGGAGTGGTGGATTGGCTTTCTTCTCCCTCTTATTTGACTGATCAAACTGCAAGCAGTCACTTGCAGACTCACAGTTCTAGTTTGGATGGGGGCATTTACCTGCTTGTCCTGGGGAGTCGGAGTTTGGGGACCCGTTTATTGTTCGAAAGGGGGGACACCTTGAGCTGCACTGTATACAGAGTCAATCAGTAATAGCTGGGAAATGCAAGCCAGTAGCAAGACTCTGGGCGGGAGGGGGGCCGAGAACGCTAACACTGTCATATGGCTGACCTACAGAAGTACAAATGCATGATGTGGAATATCAGGGGTTCGCACACAACCTCCTACCTTAGGAGACGAGTGTCCAAAGAGTCTTACTGCAGGAGACGCACCTCAAACAAAAGGAGAGGACCACATTACCGAGGCACTGGAGGGGCCAAATCTATTACACCGCATATTCAGCATATGCAAGGGGAGTGTTATTATGGATACAGGCATGGATCTCTTTCCAACAGGTGGACTCGTTGGTAGACCCAGAGGGCCGATATGTAGCAATTCAGGGATGATTAGAGGGTCGCAAACTAAATTTAGTAAATCTTTTTGTCCCCAATGCAGAGCAGTCAGCCTTCTTCACCCAATTGAACCCCTGTTTGACACCATACTTGACCGGCGCTACCTTAATGAGGGAGACTTCAATAGTGAAGACACATGGACAGATCCCACCCTCCACTGCGAGGCTCCCAGACAGTGCATGCCTCACAAGCATTCTATACGTGGCGACAAGGCTAGGGACTGTTGGACACCTGGAGAACTTTACATCCTTGAGATAGGGACTACTCCTACTTCTCCGTAGTACACAAACTACACGTGCGACTAGATGCTTTCCTATGCATGGCAGATAAACAGAGCCAAGTCCTGACTGTGGAATGTCTCACGTGCACAATATCAGATCATAATCCAGCAGTACTTTTGCTGGGATGGACCAGCCCCATATCGGCGATTCCCACCTGGAGGTTCCACCCAGACACCCTAGAGGACCAGGTCTTCCTGGAGGAGATCAGGGACAAAATCACTCAATACTTCACAGATAACGCAGGGACGGCCTCCTCGCTGAGGGCAGAATGGGATGCATTCAAGGTGGTACTGCCCGGCCAATGCATATCACACACCACGGGGTCAGGCGCACCCTCCTGAGGGAGGTTGAGGGGGCAGAAGCGATCCTTAGGGGACTGGGCGTAGATGACCAGACCACTCAGAACTCCAACAGACAGTTCTCGAAGCCAAAGAGGAGGCGGGGAAGCAAACTGAGAGACTCAGGTGCTTGGATTACAAAAAATATTTGGAGCGCACCCACATGGAAAGAGCCAAGTGAGGGCCCCTCCTAGCGTGGCTGACAAATCCGGTGGGTAGGGGCTCCCCATTGTTTGAAACAGAAGACAAAGATGGTGTCAGACACTAAGCACAAGTGAAGATCAACAAGGTCTTTGCTTGCTATTACGCTGGATTGTGTAAGAGATAAACACACTGCGAGAGAGAGGAGGTCTGGGAATACCTGGAGGGATTGCAGACGAGAAGTCTGGACCCAGTAGAGACTTAGAGCCTAGGAACTGATATTGAGCAGCAGGAAGTAAGGGCTGCCATCAAGTGCATGGTGTGCAACAAGACCCCGGGCACTGACGGTCTACCGGCCGAATTTAATGTAGCATATGCGGAGGAGATGGCTCCCAGGCTAGTTTCATTATACCAGGCTGCCAGCGACACCAGAACATCACCTGAAAGTACCAGGGAGGCCCTCATTGTTCTGGTGCTGAAGCCGGGGAAGCAAGCACACAACGTTACAGCATACAGGCCATTATCCATGCTGCAAATGGACTATAAAATAGTAAGTAAGATGCTAGCGACACTGCTCTTGCCACACATGCTAACCCTGGTACATGCGGACCAGGCTGGGTTCATCCGAGGGTGGAACATTGCCGTTAACATAAGGTGACTCCTGACTGTTATGGACTCCAAAGAGTACCACAAACTGGAGGCAGTTGGACATCGAGAAGGCCTTTGACAGCTTGGAATGGCCCTTCTTGTATGAAATCCTGACTACAATGGGACTAGGGGGAGGCTTTCTTGCATGCTTTACGCAACCCCTACAGCCAGAGTGCGCACTGAGAAAACTATTTCGCCTAGACAGTCGATGGAAAGAGGCACGAGGCAGGGGTGACCCTCTCCCCACTGTTATTTGCCCTTGCCATGGACCACCTGGCTTGCAGGGCGAGGAGTCAGGCAGGACTACAGTGGCTTGTGGGCAGGAGACGTGAGACACTACATAGTTCTATACGCGGCCGACCTGCTGCTGTTCCTCCGCAATACAGCTACAGAGCTGACAAGGGCGCGATGCATGCTGGCCCAATTCGACAGGCTATCAGGCCTTAAGGTCAACTGTCAGAAATCAAAACTGTACCCTATGACACCTAATCGACTCCTGCTACCCAACTTGGGGAATCTACAGTGGGAGCCGGACTGCCTGCCATACCAAGGAGTCAAAATATAACATGGCTCAGCTGAATTATTAGATGCCAATTTAGACAGAGCAATACGCTCAATCCGGTCCTCCATGGATTTCTGTAGGACTTTGCCGCTCTCGGTGGTTGCATGAGTGGCTGTCCTGAAGATGGTGGCACTCCCACAGCTGCTATATTTTTTCGTCACCCATTCGGTGTGGATACAGCAAGCGGCATTCAGGGACCTCAACTCAATGATAGTGTCCTTTCTTTGGGGGACAAGACGCAGGAGGGTAGCGCTGGCAACGTTGCAGCACCCAATGGCTGAGGAAGGCCTAGCCATCCCAGACTTTGAAGGATACTATATAGCAGCCCAGCTGTACTGGCTGATCCAGAGGCTAGCAGCCGGAAGTAACCCAGACAGGGAATAGTGCTGCCCCAACCCTTGCGAAGGAGTTAGTGCGGGTGCAGAGGAACTTGTTGAAAGACACTTCAGAGACCAGGGTGGTGATGCGTTGCTGGGCCAGATACCTGAGGCAAGTGGGCAGCAGAATTCCCTATTCCCCAGACCTACACATAGCAATGCTTCGCTGCCTCCCACAAGGAGAACACTGTGCTGAACTGGAGGATAGTGAAGAGGCAGGTCTGAAAGTGATGGGAGACCTAAACCGAGAATCAGTAATGCTTCATTCAAAGAACTTCAAATGGAAAATGACTTGCCTGGGGGTCAGTTCCTGAAGCATAGAGTGCTCACACTGAGGATTGGGAAGCACTTGGGTACAGGCAGCGCAGAGCCTCGAGTGCTTGCAGGATACATAAGTGTTGCAATGTTGGCAAGAATGATCAATACGGTCTTCTGTTTCTATAAGGCGATCAATCAGGACATGCAAAGAATGCTGGAACGCCTACGAATGCAATAGGAGGAGGACCTGCGGAAACAAATCCTGGAGAAAGACTGGGATGCGATAGTTGAAAGGACCCTGAAGGCGTCAAGTACTGTGCGGTTCAAACTAATAAACTAATATGTGCTCCACAGAGCATATCTTACCCTGTCCCGCATAAGGCAGTACTTTGGAGTAGACTCCACAGAATGCACCAGGTGCGGGAAGAGAGAAGCCCACATACTGCACATGTTTTGGGACTGCCCCATCTTGCATGCATTCTGGGAGGAGATACTACGCACAATAGGCAACACCATAGACAAGGAACTATCTAAAACCCCATACCACTACATATTAGGATGGATCCCACACACGGCCAAAAACAAAATGACCGGGAAATTTCAGGATATTGCTTATGTCCTAGCCAAGCGAGAGATAGCTATGAACTGGAACACACCAAGGGGGGCGAGGGTGGGCACATGGAAAAAGGAATTAGAAAAATGAGTGACGGAAGGAAGACTCTTACTGAAAGAAGCCAGGCAGGGAATAGGTAAAAAAACAGGCGAGGGGATGGAAGCACCTAGTAGGTGAGTTAGCAGCTGACAGCCAGGGATGCCGTAAAGCAGAATCCCTGCAACTGATAGCAAAGGACCAAGAAGAGGGGGGAGGTGAACACAACACCGGCGGCACATCTACTTAGAAGCCACAGCAACTCAAGGGGGGGGGGATTGGGAGAGAGTTTAGTTCTTTGACAGTTAGATTAAATACTCCAGAGAGTAAGCAAATAACAATACAAATATAATGTTCAAGGATATGGAGTTTTTCCTTTGACTGCCAGTTTGCAGTACCACATTATGGATCAGCGAAGGGTAGTGTATAATGTTCAGGGATGTGGAATTTTTCCTTTGACTGCCAATTTGCAGTACAACACTATGGATCAGCAAAGGGCACGGTCTGCAATTAAGGTAATATTTTTGCCCATGTGCTAATATTGTTAAAACTTGTAATTATGCTTCATTATTTGAATCCCTTTATTATTAGGGTGAACGTTCTACGTAAACTTTATAAGCTCTGACTGCACCACTGACAGTGATTCCAGTATCAAAATGTGTACACACATTTTCAAAGTTTAGCAATAGGAGGCTGTATATAATGCTCCCAGAATGCTCTCTGATTTGATGCAAATATTTGCAGAAACTTGAAAACAAGATTGGTGATTCTTTGCTTTCAAAATAAAATGTTCATAAAAAAATGGAAGCAGGAAAAAAAACACTTTGCTAAACTACTCTATAATTTCATGTACCATTTCTTTGCAGCATCATTTAGTAACATGTGTTGATGCACGTTAGTATTTCCCAAAAATATTCATAAAGGAAAATCAGTGTAACCAGTTTCAATAAGATTATGGGAAACAAAAATAAACAAGCGCTGGCAAAGCCATTAGGTTTGAAATTGGTGGGCAGCTTTTTAGTTTTATCAATATGTGACTTGTTTTGGCATGGTTGTTGTTAAACCTTATTAGTGTGGGAGCTGCTGCGCCTTCACCATTATAACAAACATTGGCAAAAGCAGAAAAAAACAATTGGGTCTCAAAACGTACACACTTCCACAGTAGTTACTGGCACTAAACAAAACTACTTTGTGTGTCAATATACTCCCTGTGAAAGAGCAGAATGCTGTCACTCACAGTGAAGCCAGCCGATACAGAGAGAGACTGAATTTTAATAAACACTCATGGTTGCGGTTAAACGCCAGACCAAATATGGGGCCCAATTATTAATGAAAGCCTCAAAAGTGCACCCATGGTATACGTTCTTGCATCAAGTGCATCAATACAGCTTTCCTGAATTCCCAAGAATTTACAGAAGTAGGACAAGAAATAATACTCCAACAAAATATTTGTGAACTGCGTTTTAGTATGAGAAAATATGCTTGTGTAGATTTACTCATTCAAAAATCTGAGAGTTTGCAAGTTCACTTCTCTTCCCCAGCTCTGGAAGAAGATTTGCGTATGCCATTGTCAGGAGTAAATTTCCAACAAAGTACTACTGACTTTTCAACAGTACAGTGTGCGTTCAGCCTATTTGTTTTACAACTGCTTCTTATGGAACTGTTGTCCTGCAAGATTCTTGGGCATTCGGGATGTGGAGCCAGACTTTCATACATGGTACCTGACAACTTTCCATGAGGGTTAGCACCTTACCACCACGTATTTTACTTGCTAAGCCATTAGGTTTGAAATTGGTGGGCAGCTTTTTAGTTTTATCAACATGTGACTTGTTTTGGCATGGTTGTTGTTAAACCTTATTGGTGTGGGAGCTGCTGCGCCTTCACCATTATAACAAACATTGGCAAAAGCAGAAAGAAAATTGGGTATCTAAACGCACACACTTCCACAGTAGTTACTGGCACTAAACAAAACAACTTTGTGTGTCAGTATACTCCCTGTGAAAGAGCAGAATGCTGTCACTCACAGTGAAGCCAGCCGATACAGAGAGAGACTGAATTTTAATAAACACACAAGGTTGCGGTTAAACGCCAGACCAAATATGCGGCCCAATTATTAATGAAAGCTTCAAATGTGCACCCATGGTATATGTTCTTGCATCAAGTGCATCTATACAGCTTTCCTGAATTCCCAAGAATTTACAGAAGTAGGACAAGAAATAATACTCCAACAAAAAATTTGTGAACTGCGTTTTAGTATGAGCAAATATGCTTGTGTAGATTTACTCATTCAAAAATCTGAGAGCTTTCAAGTTCACTTCTCTTCCCCAGCTCTGGAAGGAGGTTTACGTATGCCATTGTCAGGAGTAAATTTCCAACAAAGTACTACTGACTTTTCACCAGTACAGTGTGCGTTCAGCCTATTTGTTTTACAACTGCTTCTTATGGAACTGTTGTCCTGCAAGATTCTTGGGCATTCGGGATGTTGAGCCAGACTTTCATACATGGTACCTGGCAACTTTCGATGAGGGTTAGCACCTTACCACCACGTATTTTACGTGCTAACTATCAGGCCTCTAGCCCTAGTACCTTGCAGTCTGACATCTCCCACTTGGGACCCATGGGCGCTGTGGTACAGTAGCAGACCAGTCATGTATTTTACATATCAACTGCAACACCTTGAGCACTTGGTCAACGTTCCCCGCTAGTTGCACTGTTAAGATCTCTCAAACACATTCATTTACTTAGCGGGGAGAATTGTATGCAATTACGCCGCTTTACTTGACGCCCCTCAAAACGTTATTGTTTGGCTGCTAGAACTTACTGTCGCAGCGCCATGCCACAAGATGGCTGTTTTTTTTCCACTTTTCAGACTGTCATATTATCTTGCGTATTTATTTTGCATGTCTGCCCGAGTTCACATTGTGGGCACAAGAAAATACATCAGCAGTGTACATATGCGCCAAATGGTGTTTATTTCAGACAGGATCATTAATTTGTACATGTGATTTATGTTTGCCCTATTTAATTTAACTTGTGATGAGCAGTTGATCGCATTACCAGCATTTGCTTTTAACATTCGTGCTGATTGACTTATACCAATATGTCTGCCATGCATTTTGTTGAATATGATGGAATTCGAGTCTTTTGTTTATGTTTATGCCATGTACTTGCACATAGCTTTGTCAGTATGGTTTACGAACACATTCACTTACGTGAACAAGGCTTCCCTGTAAACCGAAACGTCTTGTAGGTGAATAAACACCCTTGGATTATGGATTGCCTTGCGTTAATTTGTGGTTGGCAGCGCATTTATTTGGAACTCGTGATATATATATATATATATATATATATATATATATATATTACCTACTGGCGGTCGCCAGTAGGTAGTTATAGTTAGGATTTTTTTCAATGTTAAATCTCAAAATTCTATTTGAAATAACTTTGGCACCGGTTGACGAATCTGCCTGAAAATTTCCTGAAAATGGCCTCTTCGAGTTCCGGTTCTTCCTTGAAAGTTTGGGGGGGATACGTCAAGCGGGGGCCGAGATAAAAGGGGGGTCCCAAAACGCGTTTTCCCCATGTTAATTTCCATAGGGCGGTCGATTTCACTTTTAGCCCGAACGGCTGAATGGATTTGCACGAAACTTGGCAAAATTGTAGGGACTGGTAGCCCGATGTGCCTTTGCTATGTCTCAAGATATGTGCTCCAGTGGATTTTGAGTAATTTAGGTTCAAAAAAATATATATATCTATAGGCGCTCTCCGGTGCGCGCACCGGAGTGCGCTCCAGGCGCGACACGCGACTTGCGCGCTGAAAGCTGATTGGCTCTCGGGTGTCTGTAAACATTCTAAACAGTCCGGAGCGGCCGCCATCTTGTGTCTCGGTAGGATCGAGACACGAGAGGTGGCCAAAACAAAGGGGGAAATGACCATAAGACACTCCCTGTACCCCTAGGTTTGATGTGGGGGCCATTAAAGGGCCCCGCGGGGTCTCACCCCCTTTTTTTTTTTTTTTCGATTTTCGCGGGGGAAGCGCCTGGTGCGCGCACGGGGGAGCGTATCGAGGAGGGTACTATGGAAAAATAATCACTTTAAAACATTGTATGTTTATTAATTGTTTTTTTTTAATTTTTTTATTTTATGTAAGTACCTACATGTAGGTACTAATGAAGAGACTTAAATTTAATGTTCACCATCTTCTTTGTAGACATCTTGCATGTTGTTATTGTATTTTTTGTGGTATATGGAATTCATAACATAGTCTGTCTGGAAAGGAGAAACAGATCTTTTAAGCACTCCCTGAGAATTTCTAGGGGATCATGAGTAGTCTATCCTGCTCACTTATGAAAATGAGGTGTAAAATATTCATATGAGATAATATAGTGGGAGAAAGGTAGTAACTATGAGTAAACTTACTATGTAACAGAAAAATAGTTGAACAGTATACTATAAGTCTCACTTTATATTTTAAACATTTTTGGTAACATTTTTGGTAATACTTTATGAATTACATATAAAAAAGAATATTGTCTGAAACAATTTGAAATTATTAAAGATAAATTTATTCCTCTGATTCTTTTTCATAATTTAATAAAATTTCTAACATAATATTGTCCGGAATTTCCTCATAATTATATGTACATGATTCCATTTCTTCCAAACATTCTATAAACTGTTCATCCAAAGAGTCATCCATGAAATCAACTTCTTTTTTTTGATCTTCTGGTTTTTCCACCTTTACTTTGATAGAAGTATCATTTGCCTGATTTTCTCCTTCCATTTTCTTTCTGAAAATTGCATACAAATTAACTATATTAGTAGAGTTAGGGTACTGTATACCAGAGAAGCCTAACTCAATCCATAACTATTACAGAGAAGTCTATCTCTATCTCTAACTATTAAAGAGGGATAGCATATCACTAACAGAATATTTTTTCAGAAATAAACTTAAAGTGTACAATATACTTCCATAATTAGAAGTTACCTTAGAGAAATTAGTTGAAGTTGTCAGTGAAATTTGTTTTCAAGTGTACTTCTGGAAGCAGTAGTCAAAATGGCTGTGTTTCCCTCTCTTCTTTTATATATATTCTTGTACTTAACCAATCAAACGTCAGGAAATAATCGTAGAAAATGAAAGATACTTTTTAATTGGTTGTAAATTCTAACATTACAAGTGTTTTTTTGTCATGTAATTTACCTCAGGATATTTAGACAGGCCTGTAGACTAAATGTCTCAATGGAATTTCACCAAATTTGGGCAAATGGTAGGGACTGCTATGTAGTAGGGCCTATTCTATATTTGATGAAAGTGTCTCCAGTGGTTTTTTTGTAAATTGCTTTCCCACCTTTTTTTATCGAGCGCTTAGCGGTGCGCGCTCCTTTACGCGCACTGGCAGCGTTACGGTAGTCCTCCATTTTGTGTTTTGGTACAATCGAGACACAAGATGGAGGGTAAACAATGTTCGGAATGGATAGAAGGGGGCACTGTAGAGACTTCTTGACCCTCTAGGTTTTCTGAGGGGGGCTTAGGAGGCTCATAAACGTAAAAAAAAAAAAAAAAATTCTTTAATTTTCCACGGGGGTAGCGCCTGGTGCGCGCACCTTTAAGCGTACCCGAAAGCGTACTTTGGTGAAAAATAGTGAAAAAAGTTAGAAAAAAATAAACGCTTTGAATGATCAGAGGTAGGGTAGCTCTGAAAAGAGCTTTTGGGTTCTGTGGTTGATTTAGGTACCTACAAGTAGGTTCCAATACACATTCTTAAATTCAGGAGGAATATTCTATTCCCCTCATCTGAGAAGTGCACTCCATCTCCTCTGTAGATGTCTTGCATGTTGTAACGCAAGTTATTATTGTATATTGAACCCATTCCATAGTCTCTCATGTAAGCAGAAACAGATTTATTCACATGTTTCCGTGCTTTCTCAAATTGTGGACAAAATTGGTTGGACCAGTTCCATTTCTGTCTTTGGCATATATTGGAATATACCAAGGCAGTGTGGGGAAAAAGTATCATCAATTGATGAAAGGTGTCCTTTAAAAGCATTTCCAGACCTACCCCAGTCAATGTGCCTAGATCGTTTCCACCACAGTGCACAATTATAAGGTCAGGTTCTGGCAGATGCAAAAAGGTTTTCACCAATGGTATCAATTGGTGACATTTTAATCCTCTGTGGCCAATCCACTTGATTTCCACATTTGATAAATCAAGGTTATGAAAATTTCTGCTAGCTGCATACCTTTGAGCCCAGTGGATGTAGCTATGTCCAATAATCCAAACAGAGTACATGATGTGAGAAGGTTCTGGTCCAGTCAGATGAAGTGTGGGAATGAAATGGCAGTTGGAATAGTAGGAGTTTACAAAAAAATAATTGTGGAGTTTCTCTGCTCTTGAATCACAAGCAATGATTGGTGGATTCAGATAGTTGATATCTGAAAGTTAGGGTGCATGGTTATGTTGTGTGAAAGAAGCAATTTGAATGGTTTAAAAAAAGTCACCAAAAGCAAAAATACCCTGTATAGGCTGCTGAATTGAGAGGTCAAACATCCTTGCTGAGTTAATTTGCAACATTGTAAAATAAACTTTTGAACCTTAGAGTTCAGTTAGGAGGGAGTTGCTATGGTAACAGATAGAAAGGTCTGAGAGGGGGATGGGTGTTGGTTTGAAAATAGTGAGGGAAGACTTTTGATTGGTTGAATTAAGGCATATGTGTACAAAGATAGAGATTTTCTATGCCAGTCTTGGTTTCAGTGTATTGAGAGCACACCTTTTGCTCTGCTAAAGAAAAATTGGTGTGTGTGTCTGACACTGTTCTCAATCTCCAAAAGCATTTGTAAAGGTAAGTAATGATTCATTTAATTTAAATAGAGACTTATTTGCTCTATGGAGAATATTTGGAAGCAGATAGTTATGTTTTAGAAGTGAAATTGTATGTTAGTATATAAGTCCTGCGCAGTGTTTCTTACATGTTATTCAAAAATCGATTTTGGGTGCAAATGAATGGTATTTTTATTTGGCCTTTTTTATGAATGCCATGTGCAGCTGATGCATGACTTTAAACATGGGTAATAAGTGATGCACTGGTGGCGCAAGGCCTTTATAAATTAGACCCTGACTTTGTTTGATGATATTGAGTGGTTGTACTTAGGTTCTGCGCAGTGTTTCTTACATGTTATTCAAAAATCGATTTTTGGGTGCAATTGATTGGTATATGTATTTGGCCCTTTTTTATGATTGCCATGTGCAGCTCATGCATGACTTTAAACATGGGTAATAAGTGACGCACTGGTGCCGCAAGGCTTTCATAAATAAGGCCCTGACTTTGTTTGATGATATTGAGTGGTTGTACTTAGGTTCTGCGCAGTGTTTCTTACATGTTATTCAAAAATCGATTTTTGGGTGCAATTGATTGGTATTTTCATTTGGCCCTTTTTTATGATTGCCTTGTGCAGCTGATGCATGACTTTAAACATGGGTAATAAGTGACGCACTGGTGGCGCAAGGCTTTCATAAATAAGGCCCTGACTTTGTTTGATGATATTGAGTGGTTGTACTTAGGTTCTGCGCAGTGTTTCTTACATGTTATTTAAAAATCGATTTTTGGGTGCAATTGATTGGTATTTGCATTTGGCCCTTATTTATGAATGCCATGTGCACCTGATGAATCACTTTAAACATGGGTAATAAGTGATGCACTGGTGGCGCAAGGCCTTTATAAATCAGACCCTGACTTTGTTTGATGATATTGAGTGGTTGTACTTAGGTTCTGCGCAGTGTTTCTTACATGTTATTCAAAAATCGATTTTTGGGTGCAATTGATTGGTATATGTATTTGGCCCTTATTTATGATTGCCATGTGCAGCTGATGCATGACTTTAAACATGGGTAATAAGTGATGCACTGGTGGCGCAAGGCCTTTATAAATTAGACCCTGACTTTGTTTGATGATATTGAGTGGTTGTACTTAGGTTCTGCGCAGTGTTTCTTACATGTTATTCAAAAATCGATTTTTGGGTGCAATTGATTGGTATATGTATTTGGCCCTTTTTTATGATTGCCATGTGCAGCTCATGCATGACTTTAAACATGGGTAATAAGTGACGCACTGGTGCCGCAAGGCTTTCATAAATAAGGCCCTGACTTTGTTTGATGATATTGAGTGGTTGTACTTAGGTTCTGCGCAGTGTTTCTTACATGTTATTCAAAAATCAATTTTTGGGTGCAATTGATTGGTATTTTCATTTGGCCCTTTTTTATGATTGCCTTGTGCAGCTGATGCATGACTTTAAACATGGGTAATAAGTGACGCACTGGTGGCGCAAGGCTTTCATAAATAAGGCCCTGACTTTGTTTGATGATATCGAGTGGTTGTACTTAGGTTCTGCGCAGTGTTTCTTACATGTTATTTAAAAATCGATTTTTGGGTGCAATTGATTGGTATTTGCATTTGGCCCTTATTTATGAATGCCATGTGCAGCTGATGAATCACTTTAAACATGGGTAATAAGTGATGCACTGGTGGCGCAAGGCCTTTATAAATCAGACCCTGACTTTGTTTGATGATATTGAGTGGTTGTACTTAGGTTCTACGCAGTGTTTCTTACATGTTATTCAAAAATCGATTTTTGGGTGCAATTGATTGGTATATGTATTTGGCCCTTATTTATGATTGCCATGTGCAGCTGATGCATGACTTTAAACATGGGTAATAAGTGACGCACTGGTGGCGCAAGGCTTTCATAAATAAGGCCTTGACTTTGTTTGATGATATTGAGTGGTTGTACTTAGGTTCTGCGCAGTGTTTCTTACATGTTATTCAAAAATCGATTTTTGGGTGCAATTGATTGGTATTTTCATTTGGCCCTTTTTTATGATTGCCTTGTGCAGCTGATGCATGACTTTAAACATGGGTAAAAAGTGACGCACTGGTGGCGCAAGGCTTTCATAAATAAGGCCCTGACTTTGTTTGATGATATTGAGTGGTTGTACTTAGGTTCTGCGCCGTGTTTCTTACATGTTATTCAAAAATCGATTTTTGGGTGCAATTGATTGGTATTTGCATTTGGCCCTTATTTATGAATGCCATGTGCAGCTGATGAATCACTTTAAACATGGGTAATAAGTGATGCACTGGTGGCGCAAGGCCTTTATAAATCAGACCCTGACTTTGTTTGATGATATTGAGTGGTTGTACTTAGGTTCTGCGCAGTGTTTCTTACATGTTATTCAAAAATCGATTTTTGGGTGCAATTGATTGGTATTTGCATTTGGCCCTTATTTATGAATGCCATGTGCAGCTGATGTATCACTTTAAACATGGGTAATAAGTGATGTATTGGTGGCGCAAGGCCTTTATAAATTAGACCCTGACTTTGTTTGATGATATTGAGTGGTTGTACTTAGGTTCTGCGCAGTGTTTCTTACATGTTATTCAAAAATCGATTTTTGGGTGCAATTGATTGGTATTTTCATTTGGCCCTTTTTTATGATTGCCTTGTGCAGCTGATGCATGACTTTAAACATGGGTAATAAGTGACGCACTGGTGGTGCAAGGCTTTCATAAATAAGGCCCTGACTTTGTTTGATGATATTGAGTGGTTGTACTTAGGTTCTGCGCCGTGTTTCTTACATGTTATTCAAAAATCGATTTTTGGGTGCAATTGATTGGTATTTGCATTTGGCCCTTATTTATGAATGCCATGTGCAGCTGATGAATCACTTTAAACATGGGTAATAAGTGATGCACTGGTGGCGCAAGGCCTTTATAAATCAGACCCTGACTTTGTTTGATGATATTGAGTGGTTGTACTTAGGTTCTGCGCAGTGTTTCTTACATGTTATTCAAAAATCGATTTTTGGGTGCAATTGATTGGTATTTGCATTTGGCCCTTATTTATGAATGCCATGTGCAGCTGATGTATCACTTTAAACATGGGTAATAAGTGATGTATTGGTGGCGCAAGGCCTTTATAAATTAGACCCTGACTTTGTTTGATGATATTGAGTGGTTGTACTTAGGTTCTGTGCAGTGTTTCTTACATGTTATTCAAAAATCGATTTTTGGGTGCAATTGATTGGTATATGTATTTGGCCCTTATTTATGATTGCCATGTGCAGCTGATGCATGACTTTAAACATGGGTAATAAGTGACGCACTGGTGGCGCAAGGCTTTCATAAATAAGGCCCTGACTTTGTTTGATGATATTGAGTGGTTGTACATAGGTTCTGTGCAGTGTTTCTTACATGTTATTCAAAAATCGATTTTTGGGTGCAATTGATTGGTATTTGCATTTGGCCCTTATTTATGAATGCCATGTGCAGCTGATGCATCACTTTAAACATGGGTAATAAGTGATGCACTGGTGGTGCAAGGCCTTTATAAATGAGATCCTGACTTTGTTTGATGATATTGAGTGGTTGTACTTAGGTTCTGCGCAGTGTTTCTTACATGTTATTCAAAAATCGATTTTTGGATGCAATTGATTGGTATATGTATTTGGCCCTTATTTATGATTGCCATGTGCAGCAGATGCATGACTTTAAACATGGGTAATAAGTGACGCACTGGTGGCGCAAGGCTTTCATAAATAAGGCCCTGACTTTGTTTGATGATATTGAGTGGTTGTACATAGGTTCTGCGCAGTGTTTCTTACATGTTATTCAAAAATCGATTTTTGGGTGTAATTGATTGGTATTTGCATTTGGCCCTTAGTTATGAATGCCATGTGCAGCTGATGCATCACTTTAAACATGGGTAATAAGTGATGCACTGGTGGCGCAAGGCCTTTATAAATCAGGCCCTGACTTTGTTTGATGATATTGAGTGGTTGTACATAGGTTCTGCGCAGTGTTTCTTACATGTTATTGAAAAATCGATTTTTGGGTGCAATTGATTGGTATATGTATTTGGCCCTTATTTATGATTGCCATGTGCAGCTGATGCATGACTTTAAACATGGGTAATAAGTGACGCACTGGTGGCGCAAGGCCTTTATAAATCAGACCCTGACTTTGTTTGATGATATTGAGTGGTTGTACTTAGGTTCTGCGCAGTGTTTCTTACATGTTATTCAAAAATCGATTTGTGGGTGCAAATGATTGGTATTTGCATTTGGCCCTTATTTATGATTGCCATGTGCAGCTGGTGCATTACTTTAAACATGGGTAAAAAGTGACGCACTGGTGTCGCAAGGCCTTTAAAAATAAAGCCATGAGTTGCTATTGTATAAACTTAAATATGTTGCAATTTATTGTATATATTGTTTGCTTTTTAACATTACTTTGTTGTTTGCTAATAGTGGTCTTTCATGTGTTTTTTTTAACAGAGCAACAGATTCAAATCAACTTCTGAAAAGGAAGCAAAAATGCCTTCAAAGCAAAGAAATATCAAAAATAACATACGGAAAAGGAGAACATCAACAACAGAGTTTATGGAATCCTCTTCAACAAGTACTTCAAAAAACACCAGAAAAGCTTCTGGTAAGCCAATTAAGTCTTTTCTTCGCAACATATGTCGTAGAAAAAAAAATGATATTGCTAATGTGAATATACAGAAAAAGTCAACAAATCTAAAAAGGAAAGAGAAGCCCACAAAAAATGTTTCCATTGGAGCAGGAGAGAAGAGAATGGATAGCAATAGAAGGGTAAATGTTTTTAGGGACATTCGTAGGCGAATGTTTCGCAATAGGGTAGTTTTAAATTTGCTAAAAAATGATAAGAAAAGTAAACTAAAAGCTGCTTTTTACAAGAAAAAGAAAAGTGTAGAAAAGATTGTTGATCAGGCTTTTGAAGTTAAGAAAAAATTATTTATTTTAATAATCAATAGAATTAGGATACTTAATAAGGCAATTGATGTTTTCAAATCGAACAGTAGATGGAAAAGAATTATTAATCGGAGTAATTTTTGTGAAGTATTTTCTGGTGAATGGATGCATAGTTCAAGTTCTGAGCCTTTTTTCAATGAGGAGAGTTACTTTCAGGAAAATGATTTGGTGCATGCAGTTGACACCAGTGGTCGTGCATATGAGGTGAAAGATAGTTGTGTGATGGAAAAAGAGAAACTTGTATCTAGAGATGCAGAAGAGGTGTTAGCGGATGAAGTTTTAGGGAGACGTACTAAGGGTCCAGTGTACACATGGAAATGCAGTAGTATTTGTAGTGTGCGACAGGAATCAATCGATTTGCTTCGAAATTTCTTACGTACATATAGTAAAAAAAGTCTCAAACAAAAAATGAAGATCCTGCAAGAGTTAGATCCTTGCAGAGTGAGAGAAAGCACAGGTTTGCAAGGGCATTCACTAGCTTGTCTTTCTAGAAAAGTTTGTCGGAGTGTTTTTCATCATTTTAGGATGTTAGCAGTGCATCATAATAATGTAAGGAAATTAGTGAGGAAGTTGTATTATGCAAAAAGTCCTGCACTTAAGCTTAAACAGTTAAATAGTGCTCTTTTGCATGGATCTGAAGTGGATGTGAAGACTATTTGTGAAGAAATTGAGTTTTGTTATTTTGGGAACAAAGAGGACAGTGTAGAAATAGATATAGTAATGGATGGTAATGCAGAAGATAATGGACAAATTTCAAGTATTGAAAAGTTTGATGAGGAAATTATCAAGTTTAAGGTGAAATCAAGTGAGAGGCCTAATTTAACTTGTGTGTGTTGTCGACGGACTCATTATAAAATTCAGACCAGGTTAGTTGATTTATATGCAAAAAGTGAATTGGAAAATAATAGTCAATGGAAGGATTTTGTAAGTTATTTGTTGGTGGAGAATTCTTTTGATTTGAGTTTGGATCAGCGTATTTGTAATTATTGTTTGAAAAAATTAAATGAAAATAGAATGCCTGCTAGAGCAGTTTATAATAATCTTCAGTTGATAGATATTCCTTCTGAATTGATGGATCTAAATACTTATGAATCTATTTTGATTCAATGTGTCCATCCTTTTCAGGCTATTGTACGCATGGAGCCTAAGACAGGGAAATTGCCTCCATCAGATTTACTGAGAGGATTAAAGGGAAGAGTTGTTTATTTGCCGCTAGATGTAAAGAAAAATATTGATACAATTGGTGTAGAAAGAGTAGAAGAAGATCCTTTAGTTATTCTAGTTAATGGGGTTCCAACAAAGAGTAAGAAAATTTGGCAAGATTTAGTGGATGTTAAAAAAGTCAAGAAGGCAACGTTGTATTTGGTCAAAAACAATGAGTACTACAAAGATGTAAGTGTTGGAGCAGAGGAAACAGCTATAGAAGAAGATAGTGATTCTTCAGTTGGTCAAATTGAAAAAGTTGATGTGTCTAGAACTGAAGAAATATATGAACATTATACTGTTCATCCTTTGCATTCCAAAGAAGTAATGGGAAATGCAATTGACTTGTTTCAAATGAAAGCAGCAAAAGGAAGTCCCATTAGTGTATGGGAAGAAAGTTTGGAAGCTCGTTGTTTTCCACAATTATTTCCAACAGGTTGTGGTGGACGATATGATGATCGACCAGTTCAAATTCCTGCAGCTGAATACCGGACTCTAAGATTATATGCAGAAGATCCAAGGTTTCGTCAATGCATTCCATATTTATTTCATCTACTATTTGAAAGTGATTTGTCTGGGCTTTCTTATGCAGTTAATCATATATTAAAAAGTGGACCTCATTTGCAGAATGTTTGTGCAAGGGACTTTATGGAGAAAGTTAATCTGCAAGACAGTATTTTGGAATCTCAGCTAATCAATCTCATGGCATGTCAACGTGGAACCAACGAGTATTGGTTTCGTCGTCATGGAGAATTGAAATGTATGCTAAGAAACTTAGGAACTCCTACATGGTTCCTCACTCTTAGCTGTGCTGAGTATGCATGGGACGATTTACTTCAATTTCTACGAGAGGCAAATGAAAACATACCAAATATAGAATTGAAAACACCAGGAGAACAGTGTTCTTTAGATCCAGTGAATGTTTGCAGATATTTTAATCATAGATTTGAAGCTATGATGTCTTTTATTACCAACAAAAAAAATCCTCCCCTTGGAGAGGTTTTGGATTTCTTTTGGAGGAAGGAATATCAAGCGAGAGGTGCTCCTCATATACATATGTTGTTGTGGATTAAAGATGCACCCAAATTTGGATCCGATTCAGATGAAACAGTGATGAGTTTCATTGAAGAGTATTCAACATGTGCTGTTCCAAAATCTACTGAAGAAAACAATTTAAGGCAACAAGTTTTACGTTTTCAATCTCATCGTTGTGGAAAGTACTGTCGTCTAAAATTTAAAAACAAGGAAAAGTACTACACGAAATGTCGTTTTGCATTTCCTCGACCAGTGATTTCTAAGGGAAGAGTAAATAATTTGATGTGATCTCTACGACATACTGTGACGAGGAAATCTCCCAAAAATACATACAATTTGAAAAGAAATGAAGAATCTAAGTACATCAATGATTACAACCCAGTGATTTTGTCCATGTGGAATGCTAACATGGATATTCAGTTAGTTGCTGACAACTCTATTGCTGTGGCTCGATATGTGACATCTTACATCACCAAAAAAGAAAAGACAGAATTGAAGGAAATGTGGGAGGATATTTCACATGAAAAGAGTCTAAGCAAGAAATTATACAGTTTCAGTCTGAAGATGTTGTCGCATCGAGAAAATGGAGCATATGAATGTTCTGATCGGTTATCATCAGCAAGTCTCTATGCCAAATCAAGAACAATCATTTGGGTGAGTCTTGGTCTTGCTGCAACACGAAACCGAGTTTTGAAATCTGTACAAGAAATTGAATATTTGGCGGAAAAAGAACCAAACAGTACAGATATTTTGAAGACAAATATGTTGGATACATACTATCCAAATAGAAGTACTCACCTTGAGAACACATGTTTGTATGAAGTTCTTCAAAACTACAGTTATAAGAGGAACATCACAGAAGATATCAATAATGGAAAATATGCACTCATTGGCTATGAAGGATGTCTAGTGAAGCAGAAAAAAGGCCATTTGATTAATCATCGAAAATTGAGTTGTGAAGTTCCAGACAAAAGAGAATTTTACTATTTAGCTCTTTTGCAACTCTTTAAGCCATGGCGTACAGAAGAGGAACTACTTGGAGATTTTCTCTGTTATGAAGACTCTTTTAATGCAACTAAGGATACCATAGAATGTCCTATTTTTCTAAATTATCTGCAAATGTTGAATGAAGAAATGGAGCAAGAAACTACAATTGCTGAAGAGATAGCTAGAAACAGTTCTCAAGATAGTCAGAGTTCTACTTCATTGAGCCAGGATCCACTAGGAGGACCAATTATCCAAAATGAAGCTGCCACTGCCATGGATGAGGTGGAAAGAGCTATGGAACAAGCTCAAGAGGATGGAGTTAACTTAGAAGATTTGGTAAAGCAACTAAACATTGAGCAGAAAAAGATATATGATGAAGTCACAGAGCAGATTGAACATGGATTCAGACATGAGAAAAAAGAGTGCTCATGTATATTATTTGACCCTGTCCGATTGTACGTAAGTGGAGAAGCGGGGACAGGAAAAAGTTTTCTAATTAAAGCCGTTGCAAGTTATCTGCAGAAAAGGACTGATTCACCACTGTCTTGTGTTGTAACTGCTCCAACTGGTCTGGCAGCACATAACATTAAAGGGATTACTCTACATTGTTTATTGATGCTGCCAGTTGAACATGATAATAAATTGCATTACAACAAGCTATCTGGAGATGCGTGTTCTGAAGTTTCAAGAGTCTTGAAGAAAATGAAACTTCTTATCATAGATGAAGTAAGCATGGTCTCAAATCTAATGCTTGCTTTTGTGCATTTGAGAATGCAAGAAATTCTTAAAACAGACTATGATGTGTTATTTGGAGGAAAACACATTATTGTTTTTGGAGATCTATTGCAGTTGACTCCAGTAAAAGGACAACCAGTGTTTAAAATGCTCACGCATGAAGATACCAGGAAGTCCCTTGGAAGCATTGGAAATGTTAATATATGGCTAAATTTTAAATATGCTGAACTGCTTCAAAATATGCGACAGGCCAAGGATGAAGATTATAAAAATATTCTACAAGATGTAAGAATTGGAAAAGTGACTGAGAAAGGGAAAAAAGCTTTGCATAGTCGATTAATTTCACATTTGTATCCAAATGAAAACATTCTTCCAGAGAATATTTTTAAAAAAATGACTGAGAAGAAATCTGGGATATGTTTGATGCCAACTCTGCAAGAATGTTCCATCTTCAACCAAAAAATGTTAGACTTAGAAAATGAAGAGATTGTGAAACTGGAAGCAATAGATAAAATAGAGCATATGGGTGCAACAATTGTTTTGCCAGAAAATTTGAAAACTAAATTGGATTCATTGGAGAAAAGTATTTCAAAAACAGCTGGTTTTGAAAAGACTCTGAATGTGTGTTTAAATTGTCGTATCATTTTGAGAAGGAATTTAAATGTTGAAAGCGGTCTGGTAAATGGAGCAATGGGTTATGTTGTTGATTTTGTGAATTACAGAAATAGAGATGGAATTGAATTTTTAAAAATAAAATTTGATGGGATTGAACAAGTACAACAAATAAGTCGTTGTTCTGCTAGATTTTTACTTGTAAAAGACTTATATGTTCGCCGAAAACAGTTTCCTGTTTGTTTGGCGTATGCGGTGACAATTCATAAATCTCAAGGTTTAAGTGTAGATAGTGCTTTGGTGAACATTGGAAGATCTGTGTTTAAAGAGGGTATGGCATATGTGGCATTATCTCGAGTCAGAACTTTATCAGGATTGTACTTGATTGCGTGTGATGAGACAAAGATTTCTGCAGATCTAGATTGTGTTAAAGAATACAATAGGTTAAGAAGAGAGTATGCTCCACACTTGCCTCAATATCCTCTGTTTGAAAAACGTGTGGTAGGCCGAAAAAGAAGAAATGAGGATAATTGTAGTGAGGTAGTTGCAAAAAGACAAAAAGTAGAGAAAACTGTAATTGAAAACAGGAAGAAAAAGAATTGTGGAGAAAATGTTGTTGGATTTCAGTTTGAAAATAGTTCTGGTGTCAACTGCTATGCTAATGTAGTGGTTAATGTTGTTTTTTTTCTTAAAAGTTTACAAGAACAGATTGTTGAAAATCGGGATCAAAGATTGTGTGGTTTATTGAATTCTGTGTTTCAGAAATGTAGCAGTGGTACAGCACAAATAGAAACTGTAACAGAAATTCGAAATATTTTAGATTTGTGTTCTGGTCAAGATAAATTTTCACAGAACATTCAGCAGGATTGTCAGGAATTTTTAATGTATATGTTTGGTGTTTTGGAAGATGAAGGTGTAGATGTAGATAATCTTTTCAGTCTTTCTTATCAATGGCAGCATGACTGCCGCAATTGTAGTTTATCAAGTACTACTAGAATAGACACTGAAAGATTTATATATTTGAGTTTACCAGACTGTAAATCAGTGTCTTTTAAAAATCTAGTTAAAGCAGCAGATCATAATATGGTGTGTACCCAATGTAACTGTACAATGCTGTCCACATTATTTATACAAAGGTATGGGCAGTATATCATTTTAGTTTTCCAACGATGTAGACCTGATGGAACTAAATTGACAACTTCTATCAAAAATTTTGTGGCTTCTCAGTTATCAATTTCTGGAAGGACCTTTACAACTGAAGCTATTATTTATCATGATGGATCTTCGACAACCTCAGGACATTATACATGCTACTTAAAATCTGAAAATGGATGGAGTTACTGCAATGATTCTCATTTAACTTATAAACAACGTTTGCCTTATGACTCTACAAATTCTTATCTAGTGTTTTTAAAACCAAAGTTTTAGTAAAGGGAATTGGCCTTTGAAGACGGGAATAGATAATAAAAGTTAGTTAGTTAGTTAGTTAATCTAATATTTTAGATTATTAATCTCATGTAGATACTTTAAGTGGATCTCAAAGTAAAAAATACTGATATATCTGACACAAATTGGCCGTGAGGAAAGTGTAAGATATGATGTTGTTAGATCTTTTTTCATAGGAAGTTGATGAAATCGAAGTTATAGAGCACAGCAGACTTTTTTTCACCAAAAGAACCTTCACTATCTGCAATCTCATGTAGATACTTTAAGTGGATCTCAAAGTAAAAAATACTGATATATCTGACACAAATTGGCCGTGAGGAAAGTGTAAGATATGATGTTGTTAGATCTTTTTTCATAGGAAGTCGATGAAATGGAAGTTATAGAGCACAGCAGACTTTTTTCCACCAAAAGGACCTTCACTATCTGCAATTTGGTCTCACGGAAAAGTAAGTGAATCAAAGATTAGTGTACTTATATGAGATGTATGTTTGAATGGGTTTTTTTAAACACAATCTTTTAGATTGTGTTTTTTTTTTCCCGCTGTTATATGATGAAGACTTTGATCTCACTAATTTAAGTGAAATTCAATATATTCTGAGAACAGCAAAAATAAATAATGTAACATATTGTAGAAGTTATTGTGTAGTTTGCATTGTGTAATTTATATTGTGTTCACATTGTCTTATACTCATTTTCTTTTTCACCCTTATTTATCTCTCTTTACTAATTTACACTCTTTTTTCATCGCTGTTTCTTTAGTGCACTTCATTCACAACTTCTTAATCTAATAGGAACTGTCTGCATTTCCTCTGTTCCTTCCACCACTTTTTATCTTTTTCATATTCTCACAGTACCACTGCTTTAGTTTCCTAACCCTCTCTTTCTTTTTCTCCATTTTTTTTCTTTCGCACCCATTGTACTGTAGTTCACTTAGTTCTTCCTTTTGTCTTTCCGTGTACTTACTCTCTCACTCCTGTTTTATCCATCATTCTATACTAACTTCATTCCTTTCATCCCTTCACTCTGTTACTTTACTTCACTCACTCTCAATCATCTTCTATTCCTCTTTTTTATTTATAGTTTCTCAATCAGACTTCTCTCCTTTTCACTCATTTTTCTTTTATTTTCTTATCTTTACTGATTTTGATTTGATATCTTACATTCTTTTAGTATCTTATTTATCTTTAGGAATTTGTTTTCTTTCTATTTCTTTTTCCTTTTTTTTCTCTTTCTACATTACTTTCTTTCTGTTTTTGTATCCTTCACTATTGCATCATTTCTTAGTAAACTTTTGTAGATTTTTAAACCTCATGAACTGTTGCTTCTATTTTATTATATATTTTTAAGTAATTATAACGTGTTTTTTCTTTTATCTTTCATAGATACAAGTTTGCATTGATTATATGGTAAGTGTGTTTACAAAATCTTTTTTGTTATCATCTTTGGTTTTATTTTCACTATTTTTCTCTCACCCTACCTCACCCCTGTTTCCTTACTTTGCTTTTCTCACTTATTCTTTTCTTCCATGTTTACTTCCTACCACATTCAACTTCTTTCAGTACCTCTGTCTATGCACACTCCTTCACTTACCTTTTTTACTGGTTCACTTAGTTCCTTTGTGACACTCCTTCTTTTACTCTCTTTCTTCTTTCGCTCTATTATTCCCCATGTCTTACCCTTATTCACTTACATGTACCCTGTTTCACCCCTCTTTGCTTATATTCACTGCTATTTACTATCCCTCCATCACTACTATTCCTTTTCTTTCATTCCGTCACTACCTGTCATTCACATGCTGTCCTTCCTTTTACTTTCATCATCCATTTACATTCTCCCAGAACCTCTGCTTTAGTCTTCTTCCTATTTCTTCTTTTCTTTTGCTCCCTTATTCATTTTTTTTTCTCAGTTATTTCCTCTTACACTTTTTATCTGTCTTACTATCTATTACACAGTCCCTCTGTGTTCCTCCCTTTAGCTCTCTTTCTCTTAACACCACTCTCTCTGTCCCCATTTCTTATGGTCACTCCTTCATTATTTTTTTTTCTTTTTTTTGTTGATGCGCTGACGGTGCGCGCACCCGGGCGTTTATCGGTATGCGCACCGGGAGCGCTCCAGAGTCAAATATAAAAAAAAAGGAAAAAACTATTTTAAAATAAAAATAGTATCTTAATATACATTATAGGGTTCATTTTTAGAAAAACATACCTTTCTCAGGTAAAGACATTTGCGAAAAAATAAGCTTAGAAATTCAATAAAACGTACATAGGTATGAAGCCCTACAAAAAGTTAAAAATTAGTATTAAAAAAACCTATGAAATTCACTGAAAAAACCATAGGTTTCACACCAGTTATAGTTAGGAATTAGCATTTAAAAAACCTATGAAATTCACTGAAAAAACCATAGGTTTCACACCAGTTATAGTTAGGAATTAGCATTTAAAAAAACCTATTAAATTCACTGAAAAAACCATAGGTTTCACACCAGTTATAGTTAGCTGGAAATTTTACTGATATAAAACCATTGAAATTCCCACGTTATAGTTAGTCGGACTCACTATAACTTGCGCGTGCAATGCACTGCTGATGACATCACATATTACATCACTCATGACATGGTCAGTGACATCACTCATGACATCACTGATGATACCGTCCTTGTGACAGAGTGACTGACCTCCTTTCACTGTAAAGTAACCCTTGAAACACATATTCAAAAATAGAAACTAATATTTTCAAAAAAGTGAAGATATCTATACCAGTTGCAACAACCAATTCAGTAATTCCACCATTTATATACACATCCACTCATTCATCAACAGTTCTAAATAGTCAGTCATACATATACTCACTCATCATATGTAGTGAGACACCTATACATCCGTTAACACACCGACAGTCTTCCAAAAGTTGCTCATACACATACTCACACATGCAAATAAACTATTGAACATCAATTTTTTAGCATATACAGCTATACACACTCTATCACCTTACTTCTAAAGAAACTTACACATACTTACTCTCTTAAAATATCACTTATAGAAACACATACTTATTAAAACAAGAATTCTTTCAATCTCTCACTCTCATATATACTCACTTATATACATCAATGCTCACATATACTAGATTAAAACATATGTAGTTACTGATAAAGACACTAGTAAGACAGTCATTCACTTACTAACACATACATATACACACTCATTCACCCATACAGTCCGGCACATATGCTGTCTTTAAAACACATACAAACAGTGAGTCAGTCATTTATGCATCTATGTGCTAAGTAACACTCCCACCAAATCATACAGACACTTATACTGATACTAAAAAAACATCTAATAACTCATATACACACATATGTAGCTACTCACCAACCCATGCAGCCACTTATACACAAAGTGAAACACTGATACATATATTTAAATATTTAAACATTACTTACTAATATATGTATTCACTAAGATACACTTAATAAGCCAGTTATTCAATATTTTTTTTTTAAAAAAAAACATCCATTTAGACTTTTATTTAAACATTTATTCTCCCATCGACTTTTACATATACATATATAAAACATATTTATTTTTCAGAAAGACACACATTCACTGGATGGTGTCATCAGTGATGTCATGAGTGATGTCACTGACCATGTCATGAGTGATGTAATATGTGATGTCATCAGCAGTGCATTGCACGCGCAAGTTATAGTGAGTCCGACTAACTATAACGTGGGAATTTCAATGGTTTTATATCAGTAAAATTTCCAGCTAACTATAACTGGTGTGAAACCTATGGTTTTTTCAGTGAATTTAATAGGTTTTTTAAATGCTAATTCCTAACTATAACTGGTGTGAAACCTATGGTTTTTTCAGTGAATTTCATAGGTTTTTTAAATGCTAATTCCTAACTATAACTGGTGTGAAACCAATGGTTTTTTCAGTGAATATATATATATATATATATATATATATATATATATATATATATATATATATATATATATATATATATATATATTCACTGAAAAAGCCATAGGTTTCACACCAGTTATAGTTAGGAATTAGCATTTAAAAAACCTATGAAATTCACTGACAAAACCAGTTATAGTTAGCTGGAAATTTTACTGATATAAAACCAATGAAATTCCACGTTATAGTTAGTTGGACTCACTATAACTTGCGCGTGCAATGCACTGCTGATGACGTCACATATTACATCACTCATGACATGGTCAGTGACATCACTCATGACATCACTGATGACACCATCCAGTGAATATGTGTCTTTCTGAAAAATAAATATTAGTGAGTAATGTTTAAATATTTAAATATATATATTATTGTTTCACTTTGTGTATAAGTGGCTACATGTGTTGGTAAGTAGCTACATGCGTATGTATATGGGTTATTAGATGTTTCTCTTAGTATCAGTATGAGTGTCTATATGGTTTGGTGGGGGTATTACTTAGCACATAGATGCATGAGTGACTGACTCGCTGTTTGTATGTGTTTTGAAGACAGCATATGTGCAGGACTGTATGGGTGGATGAGTGTGTATATGTGTTTGTTAGTGAGTGAATGACTGTCTCACTAGTGTCTTTATCAGTAACTACATATGTTTTAATCTAGTATATGTGAATATTGATGTATATAAGTGAGTATATGTGAGAGTAAGAGATTGTAAGAGTTCCTGTTTAAATAAGTATGTGTTTCTATAAGTGATTGTTTAAGAGAATAAATATGTGTAATTTTCAATACAAGTAAGGTGGAAGTGTGTGTATAACTCTATATTCAAATAAATGGATGTTCAATAGTTTATTTGCACGTGTGAGTATGTGTGTGAGTAACTTTTGGATGACTGTCGGTGTGTAACAGGATGTATAGGTGTATCACTTCATATGATGAGTGAGTATATGTATGAGTGACTATATAGAACTGTTGGTGAATGACTGGATGTGCATATAGATGGTGGAATTACTGAATTGCTTGTTGTAACTGATATGGGTATCTCCATTTTTTTTTAAATTTCAGTTTCTATTTTTGAATATGTGTTTCAAGGGTTACATTACAGTGAAAGGAGGTCTGTCACTATGTCACAAGGATGGTGTCATCAGTGATGTCATGAGTGATGTCACTGACCATGTCATGAGTGATGTAATATGTGACGTCATCAGCAGTGCATTGCACGCGCAAGTTATAGTGAGTCCAACTAACTATAACGTGGAATTTCATTGGTTTTATATCAGTAAAATTTCCAGCTAACTATAACTGGTTTTGTCAGTTAATTTAATAGGTTTTTTAAATGCTAATTCCTAACTATAACTGGTGTGAAACCTATGGTTTTTTCAGTGAATTTCAAAGGTTTTTTAAATGCTAATTCCTAACTATAACTGGTGTGAAACCTGTGGTTTTTTCAGTGAATTTCAAAGGTTTTTTTAATGCTAATTCCTAACTATATAAGACCTGAAAGCCCACCAGGAATCTCCAGTATGCGCCAGGGGACTGCATTGCAGAGAGGTGTAATGAAGCCACAACCCTTTTTACACCTCTCTGCAACGCAGCCCCCGTGCATGTTTGAAGAGGGGAAACTAATTCCCCTTGCATACTGGGGGCCCCTGGGGGCCAATTAGCCCACCTGGAACCTCCAGTATGCGCCTGGGGCTGCATTGCAGAGGTGTAATGAGACTATGCCCCTTGTTACACCTCTCTGCAACGCAGCCCACTGCCGCGTTTGCAGAGGGGGAACTAATTCCCCTTGCATACTGGGGGTCCCTGGGGTCAACTAGTCCACCAGGAGCCTCCAGTATGCGCGAGGGAGCTGCATTGCAGAGAAGTGTAATGAGGCCACACCCTTGTTACACCTCTCTGCAATGCAGGCCACTGGCGCCTTTGCAGAGGGGGGACTAATTCCCCTTGCATACTGGGGGTCCCTGGATCATATCTGCCCAAACACCGATATTCCGAACGATTGTAAATGACTTTTCTTGAGAAACATTTGGATTTGGATTATCATGTCCTATACTTTGGAATTTTTTAAAGACTGACTTTGAGGATGCTATAAATTACTCAAGTCTGCCCGAATTGTGTGGGTAAAATTGATACCTAGTCACTTTTAATAAGAATATACTTATGTCTCGTCTAACATTTGGAAGAAATATCTAGTTATATGACAACGGGATACCGACATAACTTGAAGGAAATAAGAACGCCCTGAAGAAGTTCTGTTGTACAGAACGAAACGTTTCGGCTGGCTGTGGTACATAAACTTAAGGAAAATAAAAGCATTTGAATATACACCAAGATTCAGCGCTTCAATAAGTACTCTAAGTGATATGATTTGATTGGACTCATTGTGAAAGTGGTGCTGTGCCAAACTTTGGAATATTCTCCACTACTCTCTACTACTTACTCTCTCCCACTCTCTACTACTCACTCTCTACTGCTCTCTACTACTCACTCTACTACTTACTCTCTACTACTCTCTACTACTCAGTCTCTACTACTCACTCTCTACTACTCTCTACTACTCACTCTACTATTCACTCTACTACTCTCTACTTCTCACTCTGCTACTCTCTCTACTGCTCTCTACTACTCTCTACTACTCACTCTCTACTCTCTATTACTCACTCTCTACTCTCTACCTCTCTACCTCTCTACCTCTACACCTCTACCTCTCTACCTCTCTCTACACGCACACATATAGACATATATGCATATATATATGTGCATATGCATTTATATATATGTATGTGTATGTATAAAAAAAACAACTAAACATTTTTTTTTCTAATCAGCTACTTTTAAAACTGTCATTCTTTTTCCCCATGGTACGCTCCCCGGTACGCTCCCCGGTGCGCGTACCGGGCGCTCCCCCCGCGAAAATCAAAAAAAAGTGACTCGGTCATTGGCAATCTAGTAACGATTAGACCAAATATCACCTACAGAAAAGCAAGATCTATGCAAACCAGTTTGGTCTCTAGCAGCCCCGAACTAGTCACGGGCACGTGGCTAGAAGGGAGCAAAGGTTTTTTGAAATGCGCCACTTGTAAGGCCTGCAAAAACGGCATTAGTAAATCTGAATACATGATTCCTTTCTCTCTTGCTCCCATAAAAATAAGAGAGAAATTAAACTGCAAAACTGAATTTGCTGTTTACGTTTTACAATGCCCATGCGGGCTCAGGTATGTGGGGAGCACAAGGCCCCAAGTTCATAAAAGAATCTTGCAACACCTGAGGGCTATTGCCAACGCAGACCCCTCATATCCTGTGGCTAGACATTTCGAAACTGCACACAACAAAAATCCGCAAGGCCTCACTTATTTTGTTGTAGACAGGGTCCCCCCTCAACGAAGAGGTGGTGACAGGGAAGGCCCTCTGCGTAAACTTGAGACCCGTTATATCATCCTGCTGGATAGCAAGATGCCAAACCGGCTCAACAACAGTGAAGATTGCCATACTTACCTGTAACTTTTTCACATTCTGGGAGAACCTACTCTGTACCGATTCTGCATATTTAACTACCATCTTACTAGCAACAACATCTTAAGTAACTCCCTGATCCTCCACACTCATTATCTTTGAATAATTAGATATTTTAATCACTCTTTTTTCATTTGGCACTTTTTTCATTTTACACAGGTAGCACTTTATGATTTTAGATTGCGTGATGTTGCACATTCAACCAATATGCACTGAACTATTAGCGACTTTTGCACAGGTAATTCAATTGCCCACATGGGCATTATTGGTAACATGAATTTCAATCATTATGAATTCATCCTAGAAATATCTCTTAGACTTATATGTGTTTTAATTGATTTTATTGTTGTTTTACAAAACATACGGTTGACAGTTATAACATGTTATAGAATTTTAGCAGTCACAAAATTTGATTGCAACAATGAATTTGGCGTGAATCAGAAATATATTCATATATTCATATAATTTTAAATGCACTATCATAATTTATGTGTTTTAAAATATGCTCAATTTTGATTAGCCAACTTATAACTAATTGTTTACATCTTGTGCCCCAATATATGCTGCTATTTCAAGATCAGTGCACAACAGTCTGATACTATGTATTTATACAGTAAAACTGAACTCATTCTGTATTTTACACACAGTACATCATGTTGGTTCAATGTACCTTGTTAGATTTGTAATGCATTTAGGCACGTAGTATGTCTTTCATGTTCATCACGCATCAGGCACTTTGCACTTTAAAAATGGTGACCAGGCCCCATGACTGCGTCATGTGATCAAGGCTTTTGGTAGCCGAAACGCGTCATGGCAGACTGGTGTTGGGCGAAATGAATCTTTAAACACCACAAATTTGGGTCTCGTCTCGTCTCTACCACGATTTGGCTGTATGCTGTACTGCTGATTTGAGGACGTTACAAACCGCATATATATATATATATATTGAACATACTATATATGTGAACACTAATGCCCACATTATGGACTTCAATACCCATCAGGCACTAAAAGAAGCTGCACTAAGCACATGCCCATTCGGGGCATGTTTACGAGTAAATGTAGCCGGAAATTACCAATGTGAGCATCAGTGTGATGTTTCCAAGCAGCCCGGTAATAGAGGCTATTGGCCTTGAAACGCGTTGGCAGGCAAAAATATATGGTGAAGCAGGCGACAGGCTGCATTGTAAGGCTGGATGGCAGGGCGCTGTCGAGTGCGCTCTTGTTACTTCAGGGGGCACTTTGGAATACAAAATGTATATCTATCTATCTCGGCGGGGACACAGGCAAAATTCAATTGCAGTAACTGGCCGAAGGATGCACTACATGGACCACAATCCTCGACATTGCAGACCGGAAGAGTCACCCACCTGAGGGCAATAAATCATGCAGTTAAAGGTCACAGTGTTGTATCCGGGAGGCCACCAGATGTCAAAAGGCTCCCCCCTCTCCTCTGAAGAAGGCCGATGCGGCCGAAATACATTAGGTCACAGGAGCCGATGCACAATAATTTTAAATAAACGAGATGTTTCCCGTACCTGTGGCGTGTGCTCCTCCACTTTCTCTTGGAGCAGAGAAAACCTTGGACGAATTCAATTACAGCCTGGGTTCTGGCTGCTGAGAGATGCACCCCCAACAAAGCGCGCCGGATTCTGCCAAAACGGGACCATTCACAGTGACGGTGAAAGCAAGCTCCGGCAGCGGCGCCACCAAAGACCAGACTTTGGAATGGGCCCCCAAACGTTTGAAAACAGCGCCGACGGGGACACAGGCAAAATTAAATTGCAGTAACTGGCCGAAGGATGCACTGCATGGACCACAATCCTCGACATTGCAGACGGGAAGAGTCACCCACCTGAGGGCAATAAATCCTGCAGTTAAAGGTCACAGTGTTGTATCCGGGAGGCCACCAGATGTCAAAAGGCTCCCCCCTCTCCTCTGAAGAAGGCCAATGCGGCCGAAATGCATTAGGACACAGGAGCCGATGCACAATAATTTTAAATAAACGAGATGTTTCCCGTACCTGTGGCGTGTGCTCCTCCACTTTGTCTTGGAGCAGAGAAAACCTTGGACGAATTCAATTACAGCCTGGGTCCTGGCTGCTGAGAGATGCACCCCCAACAAAGCGCGCCGGATTCTGCCAAAACGGGACCATTCACAGTGACGGTGAAAGCCAAGCTCCGGCAGCGGCGCCACCAAAGACCAGACTTTGGAATGGGCCCCCAAACGCTCGAAAACAGCGCCGACGGGGACACAGGCAAAATTAAATTGCGATGCGGCCGAAATGCATTAGGACACAGGAGCCGATGCACAATAATTTTAAATAAACAAGATGTTTCCCGTACCTGTGGCGTGTGCTCCTCCACTTTCTCTTGGAGCAGAGAAAACCTTGGACGAATATATATATATATATATATATATATATATTACCTACTGGCGGTCGCCAGTAGGTAGTTATAGTTAGGATTTTTTTTAATGCAAAATCTCAACATTCTATTGGGAATAACTTTGGCGCCGATTGAGGAATCTGCCTGAAAATGTCCTCAAATTTGCCTCGCGGCGCACCGGTCCATCCCTGAAAGTTTAGGGGGGATTTGTCAAGCGGGGGTCAAGATAAAAGGGGGGTCCCAAAACGTATTTTCCCCATGTTAATTTCCATAGGGCGGTCGACCTCACTTTTAGCCCAAACTTGGCAAAATTGTAGGGACTGGTAGCCCGATGTGCCTTTGCTATGTCTCAAGATATATGCTCCAGTGGTTTTTACGAAAATTAACTTTGAAAAAATATATATTGGGCTACATTGGGCTATATATATGTTAGAGCCCAAATGTAGCCCAATGTAGCCCAAAGATGGCCACCAGAGACAAAAAAAAACAAATGTAGCCCAAATATCAGCCAGATGTAGCCCAACTTTAGCCCAATGACAGAATGTCCCAGAGTGTTCAAAAGAACAACTAGAGCGCTAACAGTCTTACTTATGACAAAAGTATGGCACACCTGAAGTCATCTTGATTGGAATAAAGTGTTAACACTTAAAACATTTAATTTGCAAAGGAACAAAATGAGGGGGTTCATTTTGCCATAGAAATTATGATTAATGCTGAAGAAAGAAAAATTAGGGCACATTTTGAGTGACTTCTCAAATCCTCTTATATTTCATTAAAAAATTTCTGATATGCAGTCTCCCAAGTTGGCCACCAGAGACAGAAGAGCCCAAATGTAGCCCAAATATCAGCCAGATGTAGCCCAACTTTAGCCCAATGACAGAATGTCCCAGAGTGTTCTAAAGAACAACTAGAACGCTAACAGTCTTACTTATGACAAAAGTATGGCACACCTGAAGTCATCTTGATTGGTATAAAGTGTTAACACTTAATACATTTAATTTGAAAAGGAACAAAATGAGGGGTTTCATTTTGCCATAGAAATTTTATATATATATATATATATATATATATATTCAATGAAAAAACCATAGGTTATAGTCCATATATAGTTAGGAATTTGCATTTACAAAACCTTTAAAATTCAATGAAAAAACCATTGGTTATAGAACATATATAGTTAGGAATTTGCTTTTACAAAACCTTATTTTACTCGCATAAAACCATTGAAATTCCATATATAGTTAGATGCGCTAACTATATATCGTGCAACCGCAATCCACTGCTGATGATGTCACATATTACATCATTCATGACATGGTTAGTGACATCACTGATGACATCACTGATGACATCTCAAATGACATCACTGATGACATCACTGATGACAACATCCAGTGACTGTTTGTTTCTGTAAAGTTAAAATATGTCTTACATATTGAAGAATGAGTGGATGTATAAGTGTCTGGATGAAGGATTTAGTAGGTGCATGACTGACTGTATGAGTGAGTGATTAAATGTGTCTCACTGAGTGCATGGGTTAGTGACTAAACTGTTTTAATTTGTGCATCATTATATCTGTTGTTCTACAAACTACTGCATATGTTGATCAGTAGCTATATGAGTAACTGTATGGGTTATTCATTGGTTGTCCAAGTATTTGTATGGGAAACTGAGTGTGTGTGTATGGGTGGCTGGGAGGTGTGTGACTCTGTACATAGATGTGTGAGTAGTTGATTCACTATATGTATGGGTTCAAAAGTGCATGTGGAAACAGCTGTATGGGCGGTTGACTGTGCATGAGTGTATTAGTGAGTGAATGGATATCTCAGTGCTACATGTCAAAGTAAGTACATATGTAAAACACAGTACATGTGAGAGTTGACATCTATAAATAACTGTGCATAAGAGCCAGTGAATGTGTGAGTGGCTGTATGGATCATTTTGAACATGTATCAGGGATTGTATAAGAGAGTAAAGTAAATATGTGTTAGTATATGTTTGAATAAGTAAGGTGTGTATAACTGTATAGTTGAGAAAATGGAGGTGTGATTGATTTTTGGCATAACTGACTAGGTGTGTGAGTAACTCCATGGATGAGTGACAGTCTGTGACTGTCTGTTTACACTGATTGTATCCAAGGTTATATTAGAGTCTGAAGAGGTTCATGGTATTATCACATGAATGATATCATCAGTGATGTGATCAGTCATGTCAAATGAGATGTTATCAGTGATTTTATCAGTGATGTCATTTGAGATGTCATCAGTGATGTCATCAGTGATGTCACTAACCATGAATGATGTAATATGTGACATCATCAGCAGTGGATTGCGGGTGCACGATATATAGTTAGCGCATCTAACTATATATGGAATTTCAATGGTTTTATGCGAGTAAAATAAGGTTTTGTAAAAGCAAATTCCTAACTATATATGTTCTATAACCAATGGTTTTTTCATTGAATTTTAAAGGTTTTGTAAATGCAAATTCCTAACTATATATGGACTATAACCTATGGTTTTTTCATTGAATTTCAATGGTTTTTTAAAAGCTAATATCTGTAGCTGTAAAATATATTCTTCTTTAAATCTTGAAATATATTTTCATGTTCTTTAGACAATTTTTTTAAAACATTTATTTTTGTTTCGCTCTCAGTCCGCGAACCGGTCAGCTTCCCGTTAGCTCAATTTAAAGCCGCGGCTTAGTACGCGAACCGGTAAACGTTCCTTTAGCGTAACTGTTACGTTCGCATGACGTTTTGCGTTATCGCGTAATACGTCATTGGACGCGCCAAGTTAGCGGACCCGGAAGTGGACCGGAAAGCGGAGCAAAGCGCGAAACGTAAACACAGCAGGTCATGTGACTCGATAATAACACTTTTCATTGGTTCATTTCACTTTTGGTTTCCTAATGATGTAATACTTGGTCATGTGATATAAAATTAACACTTTTCATTGGTTTAGAATTTTTCCTTCTCCCAAATGATGAAAACCCCTCCTTCTTTTCTCACTCTGACTTTCATCTTGGTGAGAGAAAGACCCTTTTTGATTCTTCAGCAATGGCTTCAATGGTTGCTTCAGCCAGTGTGCCCCCACCTCCTCCTCCACCTCCTCATGGGAAGAAAGGACCACCTGCTTCACTAATTATAGAAGAGGAGGAAAATCAAGAAGAGGAGGAAGAGGAAGAACATCCTGAGTTTTTGCCAGAGGAGCCCAGGAGATATAACAGGAAAGAAAATTACATCTGGCAATTTTTTTAATTTCCAGCTGACCAAAAAAAAGTCAATGCCAGATACGTCTTTTGCCGTATTTGCGGCGATCGTCTTTCAAGGGGCACTGACAAAAAGTACAGCTATGGGAATTATACAATGCACAGGCACATGAGTCGGTGGCACCCTAACAATTACAGTAATGCCCAGCTTCGCGACCAACAACAAAATCCCCCAGAAATGTTAAGAAGATCTGTTGTTCAGGAGGTATCGGGACCGGAGGGAAGGGAGGTGATCCCGAACATCCAAATCAACATGGGGGAAGTGAAGCAAGTCTGTGTGTGGTGCAACCAGACACTTTGCTACCGCGAAAGTAGCATTACCCTTATAATGAGAGCCATCAACAATCATGTGTGCCCAAAACGCCCCAAAAAATAAATTCTTCTTTTTTTTGTTGCTCCTGTTGAGCCCTCTTCGATGAATCATTTTTGTTTCCCCCCTCCCCCCAAAAAATAAAAAAAAATACAAAATGTTCAGAAAAAAACAAAAAAATATAAAAAATGTTCAGAAAACTAATAAAAAAATTTAAAACAACAAAAACAAAAAAAAAGTTCTTTTCAGAACTACCTCCCCATTATTAAAAAAAATTGGTAGAATTCTTTGAACTCTGCCAAGCTCTATTTCTATTAGTTCGCTCCCAGTTCGCACTCCGGTACGCGAACTTTGAGCGAACCAAAAATTTTTTTTTTTAAAAAAGGAACAGTAAGTATAAGGAAAGGAAACAGACAGTTATGTTACAAAAAAGACAGCTATAGGGAGTAAAGAAAAGATACTGTTACCCGCAATTCACTTCTGATCATGTCATATATTACATAATTTTTGACATGGTCAGTGACATCATCAGCAGTGGATTGCGAGTAACAGTTTTTTTTGTTTACTTCCTATAGCTGTCTTTCTTGTAACATAAATGTCTTTTCCTATCCTTATACTTACTGTTCTTGTTTTAAAAATTTTTGGAGATCATTCAGAAACAGTAACATTAATAGAGACAGAATTAGTGAATAATAATGAAGAAGTATGAGAAGAGAGGGAGTGAGAAAAATACTGGAAGGAGTAGAAAAATTAAGTAATAGAGAAAGGAAGGAGAGAAGTAGCAAACACAGGAAAGTAAAGATTAAAGAAATGAAGCAGTAGAACTAATAGATGTTAAATTTGATAGATTAAATGATTGATTGGGGGTGACGATAAGGTGTGTCCTCTCTAAAAGTTTGTTTAAGGTGAACCGTACTCTGGGTTGCATATCAAATTTATGCTTGTTGAAGAATACAGAGGAGATAATAGATGTGAAGACCTACCATTGTAGTAAAACATGCCCACTTATTACATCATTCATAACATAGTCAGTGACATCATCAGCAGTGGAATGCGGGTTAAAAAAGTAGAAAACATTTACCTTATAATTCTTGTTAACTTTTAAAGAAAATTTTTCATACATTCAATCTGTAAAAGAGAGAACAAACATTTCCAAAAATATTAAAACATGTATTTAAAAATTAGAAAAAAGAAGGGAAAAGGTTCAAGAAGAAACAGTTTTTAAACAACTTTGACACTTACAGAAACCTCTACTTCTCTACGACCCCTACACAATCCTAAAGATATTTATTTTAAACAAACAGAATCTTCATGCTGATGAAATGAGGCCTATTTTGAAACATGATGCTTCTTTTGCATTGCTTATGTCTCACAATAGTGATGCAATAACAGCGCAAAAGAGATGTAAAACCATCATAAAATTGTGTCTAACATTTTAAATGATTGTTTTAGGATGCAAATAAGATGTGTGCTTTCAAGAGCTTTCTTTGAGGTGAGGCCTATTTCTTTTTTTTTAAAAAAAACAGTACCCAGAAGTACAGCACTGTAAGCATTAAAATTGACACTTACAGAAGACTCAGCTTCTCCATATCTACCTCACATTTCTAAATGTATATCATAAGTACAAAAAGCATAACATTAATTATACATGTTAAATGGTTTATTTTTGCTGTTCTCAGAATGTATCAAATTTCACTTAAATCAGTGACTTGAAGATATTCATCATGTAACAGCGGGGGAAAAAAACACAATCAAAATGACTGTGTTTAAAAAACCCATACAACCTAAGAAATCTGATTTCAAAACTCCTTAAAATTAACTTACTTTCAATGACGTCGAAGGATCTCCTATGAACAGCATCCACTCTGTTGTGCTATAAATATTTTCAGCCCGCCACTTTCTGAAAGAAAACCTCCATCGATACGAAAAATATGTTACATAGAAAAAAAGACTTCTCTCATTCTATCACATGTTTCCACTAGGCCAAATCATGTTGCCGCGATTCGCAAGTCTTGTAATTCTTCCAATCAAATCCCGACATTTTCTATTTTCGCAACTTTCAAAAAGAAAACATTTGAGATTATTTTCACAATCCTGGACTACTAATATCTTACTCTTCTTTGTCACTCATGTTCTCCTTTTCCTATGACACTGATACTGCTTACTATGAAGCAGACTTACTTGCATCAGGTTTATATAGTTGGATTTTTAATCTAGACAGCATTGCAGACTTACATTCCCTCTACTTAAAATTTTGGTTTTAAAAACACCAGGTAAGAATTTTTAAGGTCAAACAGCAATTTTTTTTTGAAAGTTACAACGGAATCATTGCAGAATGACCAGCCGTTTCGAGACTTTAAGTAAGCTGTATAATGTCCTGATGTTGTTGATGGACCATCGTGATAGATAATTGCTACAGTTACAAAAGTCCTCCCTGATATTGACAGCTGAGAAGCCACAAATTTTTTTAATAAAGTTGACAATTTTGATCCATCAGGCCTACATCGTTGGATCATTAAAATGACATACTAGCCATATCTACGTATAAATAATGTTGACATCATATCACATTTACATTGGCTACACTCCATGTTGTGATCCGCTGCATTTACTAGCTTATTAAAGGACACTGATTTACTGTCTGGCAAAGTTAAATATACAAATCTTTCTGAGTCTACACTAGTAGTACTTGATACCATACAGTTCTCGCAGTCATGCTGCCATTGATAAGAAAGCCCAAACAGGTGATCTACATCTACACCCTCATCTTGCAATACATCAAGCATATACATTAAAAACTCCTGACAATCTTGCTGATTATTTTCAGAGAAGTCTGTTTGACCTGAACATTCATCTAACAGATAACGAACTTCAGACACACTTTCTACTTTTGTTCGATCAGTGCTACATTTCTCGAAAACAGAATTCAACAAACAGCATAAAATTTGTTCTGAATTCAACAGAATCTGTTCTTTTAAACTCTCTAGTGAAAAGAGAACATTAACCACTACATTTGCATAGCAGTTGACACCAGAACTGTTTTCAAATTGAAAACCGACAACATCTTCAACAGAATCCACTTTCTTTCTGCTAACAATTTTCGGTTCATTGACTTTTAGTCTTTTTGCAACAACCTCCCTACTATTACTGATATTTCTACGTTTCCGGCCTACCACACGTTTCTCAAACAAAGGATATTGAGGCAAATGTGGCGCATACTCTCTTCTTAACCTATTGTGTTCCTTAACACAATCTAGATCCGCACAAATGTTTGTGACATCACAGTCAATCAAGTACAATCCCGATAAAGTTCTAACTCGTGACAATGCCACATATGCCATACCCTCCTTGAACACAGAACTGCCAATATTCACCAATGCACTGTCTACACTTAAACCTTGCGATTTATGGATTGTCACCGCATATGCCAAGCAAACAGGAAACTGTTTACGGCGAACATATAAGTCTTTAACAAGCAAAAACCTAGCAGAACAACAACCAATTTGCTGTACTTCCTCAATGCTATCAAATTTAATTCTTAAAAATTCTATTCCATCTCTATTTCTGTATTTCTCAAAATCAACAACATTACCCATTGATCCATTTACCAGACCTCTTTCTACATGTAAATTCCTTCTCAAAATGATTCGGCAATTTAAACACACATTCAAAGTCTTTTCAAAACCCGCTGTTTTAGATATAGTCTTCTCTAATGAATCCAATTTTGATTTCAAATTGTCTGACAAAATAATTGTTGATCCCATATGCTCTAATTTGTCGATAGCTTCAAGTTTCACAATCTCTTGCTTTTCTAAATTCAACATTTTGTTGTTGAAGATGGCACATTCTGCAAGAGTTGGCATCAAACATATTCCGGATTTCTTCTCAGTAATTTTCTGAAAAATATTCTCAGGCACAATCTCTTGTTTGGGATATAAATTTGACAGTAATCGTGCATTTAAAGCTTCTTTCCCATGCTCAGTCACTTTTCCAATTCTAATATCTTGTAGAATATTCTTGTAATCTTCATCTTTTGCCTGACGCATATTTTCATGCAGTTCAGCATAATTGAAGTTTAACCATATATTGACGTTGCCAATGCTCCCTAGGCACTTCCTGGTATCTTCATGCGTGAGTATTTTGAACACAGGTTGTCCTTTTACTGGTGTCAGCTGCAGAAGATCTCCGAAAACAATGATGTGTTTGCCACCAAATAACACATCATATTCAGTTTTAAGTACTTCTTGCATTCTCAAATGCACAAAGGCAAGCATGACATTGGAAACCATGCTTACTTCGTCAATGATAAGTAGTTTCATTTTCCTCAAGACTCTTGAAACTTCACAGCAAGCATCCCCAGATAACTTGTTGTATTGTAATTTGTTGTCATGCTCCACCGGCAGCATCAGTAGACGATGCAAAGTAATACCTTTAATGTTATGTGCTGCCAGTCCAGTAGGAGCGGTGACAACACAAGACAGCGATGACTCAGTCCTTTCCTGCAAATAACAAGAAATTGCTTTAATGAGGAAACTTTTTCCAGTTCCCGCTTCTCCACTCACGTACAGTCGGACAGGCTTCAACGATGTACATGAGCACTCGTTCTTCTCATGACTTAATCCGTGCTCAATTTCCTTGGTAACTTCATCATATATTTTCCTCTGCTCAACGTTGAGTTGTTTTTCCAAGTCTTCTAAGTTAACTGAATCCTCCTGAGCATGTGCCATGGCTCTTTCTACTTCATTCATAGCAGTGGCAGCTTCATTTTCGATAATAGGTCCTCCAAGTGGATCTTGACTCAATGAAACAGAACTCTGACTGTCCTGAGAACTGTCTCTGGCAATCTCGGCTGCAATCGTTGCTTCCTGCTCAATTTCCAAAGTTAGCATTTCTTGATATTTAGGAAAAGCAGGACATTCTATGGACTCCTTGGCTGCATTGAAAGAGTCTTCGTAACAGAGGAAATCTCCAAGCAGTTCCTCTTCTGCACGCCAAGGCTTGAAAAGTTGCAAAAGTGCTAAATAGAAAAACTCCTTTTTTTCTGGAGATTCACCACTCAATTTTCGATGGTTTACTAATTGGCATTTTCTTTGCTTGACCAGGCATCCCTCACTTCCAATTACAGCATACACTCCTTTCTCAATATCTTCTTTGATGTTCCTCTTGAATATATAATTTTGGAGAACCTCATATAGACAAACATTCTCAAGGTGACTGCTTCGATTTGGATAATATGTATCCAACATGTTGGTCTTCAAAATGTCGGTACTGTTTGGTTCCTTTTCTGCCAAATACTCAATTTCCCGGACAGGTTTTAGAACTCGATTTCGCGTTGCAGCAAGACCAAGACTCGCCCAAACGAGACTCCTGGATTTGGCATAGAGACTTGCTGAAGACAATCGATCAGAACATTCGTAAGCTCCGATTTCTCGATGCGACAACATCTTCAGACTGAAACTGTACAACTTCTTGCTGAGGCTCTTTTCATGGGAAATGTCCTCCCACATATCCTTCAGTTCTGTCTTTTCTTTTTTGGTGATGTAAGATGTGACATACCGAGCCACAGCCATACAGTTGTCAGCCACAAACTGTATATCCATGTTAGCATTCCACATGGACAAAATCACTGGGTTGTAGTCATTGATGTACTTGGACTCTTCGTTCCTTTTCAAATTGTATGTATTCTTGGGTGATTTCCTCGTCACATTATGTCGCAGCGAAGACATCAAACTGTTCACTCTTCCTTTAGAAATCACCGGTCGTGGAAAGTTGAAACAACATTTGGTGTAGAACTTGTCCTTGTTTCTGAATTTACGACGACAGTACTTTCCACAACGATGGCTTTGGAAACGTAGAACTTGTTCTCTTAGGCTTTTCTTCTCCGTTGCGTTTGGAACAGCACACGTAGAATACTGTTCTATGAAATTCATCACTAAGTCATCCGGATCTGTTCCAAATTTAGGTGCATCCTTGATCCACAACAACATATGTATATGAGGGGCACCTCTTGCTTGGTACTCCTTTCTCCAGAAGAAATCCAACACCTCTCCAAGAGGTGGATTCTTTTTATTTGTGATGAAAGACATCATAGCTTCAAATCTATGATTGAAGTACCTGCATACATTCACTGGATCCAAAGAACACAGTTCTCCAGGTGTCTTGAATTCAATGTTTTCAATATTTCCATTTGCCTCTCGTAGAAATTCAAGTAAGTCTTCCCAGCCATACTCGGCACAGCTCAGAGTGAGGAACCTTGTTGGAGTTCCTAAGTTCCTCAGCATACATTTTAAATCACCATGACGACGGTACCAGTACTCATTAGTACCACGCTGACACGCCATGAGATTAATTAAGTGAGAATCCAAAATACTGTCTTGGACATTGACTTTATGCATAAAGTCACTTGCCGAGATGTTTCGCATCTGTATACCACTTTTTAAAATGTGGTTCACTGCATATGACAGTCCTGACAGATCGCTTTCAAACAGGAGATGAAACAAATAGGGAATGCATTGACGAAACCTAGGATCTTCTGCATACAATCGTAAAGTCCGGTATTCAGATGCAGGAATTTGATGAGGTCGCTCATCATATCTTCCTCCTTGACCTGTGGGAAATAGCTGTGGGAAACACCGAGCTTCCAAACTTTCCTCCCAAACACTAATGGGACTCCCTTTGGCTTGTTTCATTTGAAACAACTCAATAGCATTCCCCATGACTTCCTTGGAATGCAAAGGATGAGCACTATAATGTTCATATATTTCTTCACTATTAGACACCTCTACTTTCTCAATTTGGCCAGCACACAAAACGCTATCCTCTTCATCACTTACTTCCTCTTCTGCAACATATACATTCTTATAGTACTTATTATTTTTCTTCAAATACAAAGTTGCATTTTTCACTTTCCTAACATCCACTAAATCTTGCCATATTTTCTTATTCTTTGTCGGAACCCCATTAACCAAGATAACCAGAGGTTCCTCTGCCACTTTCTCAACTCCAATTGTGTTAATGTTTTTGTTCAAATCTAGAGGAAAATAAACAACTCTTCCCTTTAATCCTCTCTGTAAATCTGCTGGAGGCAACTTCCCTGTCTTTGGCTCCATTCTTACAATAGCCTGAAAGGAATGGATACTTTGAATCAAAATAGATTCATAAGTATTTAAATCCTTCAATTCTGAAGGAATCTCAACCAATTCCAGATTATTATGAACTGCCCTAGCAGGCATCTGGTTTTGATTTAATTTATTACAACAATAAGTACACACACGTTGGTCCACTCCTAAATCAAAACAATTTTCTACCATCAAGTATGTGGCAAAATCCTTCCATTCACTATTATTTTCCCTTTCAGTTTTTGCATATAAATCAACTAACTTAGTCTGATTCTTATAATAAGTGCGTCGACAACATACACAAGTGAAATTAGGCCTCTCACTTGATTTCATCTGAAACGTGGCAATTTCCTTCTGAAAATTATCTGAACTAGAAACCTGGATATTATCTTCAACATAACCCTCTACTTCTGGGTCAATTTGAACATTCTCATCTCTACTACCAAAGTAACAAAACTCAATTTCTTCACAAATATTCTTCACATCTATTTCAGAACCATGCAAAAGAGCAGCACATAATTGTTTAAGCATAATTGCTGGACTCTTAGCATAATACAACATTCTCACTAATTTTCTCACTTTATTATGATGCACTGCTAGCATCCTGAAATGATGAAAAACACTCTGGCATACTCTCCTAAAAAGACAAGCCAGTGAATGACCACGCAAACCTGTCATTTGTCTCACTCTGCAAGGATCTAAATCTTGCAACAACTTAATTTTCTGCTTCAAACTTTTCTTATTAAATGTCCGTATAAAATCACAAAGCAAATTGATGGAAACCTGTCGCACACTGCAAATAGAACTACACTTCCAAATGTACACAGGACCCTTAGGACGTCTTCCTAAAACCTCATCACTTAGCGCCTCTTCTGTCTCTGTTGTCACAAGTTGTTCTTTTTCAACTGGACAACCATCCTTCACTTCATAAGCTCGACCTCTGGTGTCAACTGCAAACACCAAATCATTATCCTGAAAATAACTCTCCTCATTAAAAAATGCCTCACAACTTGAACTATGCATCCATTCTCCGGAAAAAACTTCACAAAAGTTAGTACGATTTACTACTCTCTTCCATCTACTTTTTGTTTTGAAATCAGAAATTACCTTGCTTAGTTTCCTAATTCTATTGATTATCAAAATAAACAACTTTCGCTTAATTTCAAAAGCATGATCAATAATTTTCTCTACATTTTTCTTCTTCTTATAAAATGCCGCTTTCTGTTGGCCTTTTTTTAAAATATTTTTCAATAAATTAACTATTATCCTGTTACGGAACATTCGATTTCGAATGTCCCTAAACTGTTGTTTCCTTCTACTATCATGCACAGAGTTATCTCTTCCTCTACCAGTAACATTTTTGATGGGTCTCTCCTTTCCATTTAAATTGCTTTTCTTTTTGTGGACTGAAACATTTTTTGGAGAAATACTTTTTTTACTACAAATATTTCTTAAGAATGATTTCGTGCTCTTACCCGGACCTTTCTTGGTGTTTTGACAAGTATTTGGGGAAGAGGACTGCTGCAATAAAACATCATCCTGCTGTCTTTGACGTTTTCTAGCCTTTCTAATTCTATTTTTTGTAGGCATTTTCCAAACTATGAAAGAATCTGCAGTTGAATCTGTGGAAAAATATAATAAAAAATGTTATTAACCACTATTACCAAACAGTAAATGAATAACAGTCATCTAAAACTTAATGCCCTACTAATTATTTAACATAGCAAATCTTTTGCACCAGCACTGCATCACAAAAATGACACTCAATGGTACAAAACAGGCATAGAACAATCATAAATCTCTCCCTAATATTTTAAATGATTAATTCAGGATGACGATAAGATGTAGCCTATCTAAAGGTTTGTTTAGGCCCAGATCTTTGGACTGGGGTGAATGTGTGTCATTGATCCACATTCGGTCCATCACCTGTTTTGTTTATTTGAGGTGAGGCCAACACATGGTTGCAGATAAGATTTTCACTGAAAAAAACCAAGGAGAAAATACATGTGAAGGCCTACCAATGAAGTAAGTCATTATTTGAAAACCATTACATTTCTGGAAATATGCACTGCTAGTGCTTCATAAGTTGTTTTGGGTCATATTTATAAGGCATTTGAGTGTCTATTATGCTATTTTACGTTCTTCATGGTGCAAATTTCTTGTAAATACGCTCCCACCTGCGGTTGACAAATTTAGATTTTGATTATGGGAGTTACATAGGCATGTTAATAATTTCCCAAAAAAGGTGTATGACCCCAAACAACCTATGAAGCTCTAGCAGGACATATTCAGAAATTTAATTGATTTCAAAAATGGTTTTTAAAAACAACATATCTGTTTCAGCTTACATAAGAGACCATGGACTGGGCTTCATATACAACAATAACTTGTGTTACTGCATGCCAGAATGGTGCACCGAATATGCAATTACAATTTCTCAAAGAAACACAATCTATTTCTATATCACTACAGACAAAGCCACAGTTTAAAAACACAGCTTTCTACATCATTTTCTCCTTAGCAAGATTTATCGCAAATGCGATAAAAAACGGCTGCAATGCATGAATATCGCTGAAAAGTCAGCAATATTCATGCATTATCCAGCAAATGCTCTTAGCCATGTTATCCACCTCCCATTGGATAACATGGCTAAGAACTGCTCGCAAATGCAAAAAAAAACGGCCGCAATGCATGAATATCGCTGAAAAGTCAGCGATATTCATGCATTTTCCAGCAAATGCTCTTAGCCATGTTATCCACTTCCCATTAAATAACATGGCTAAGAACTGCTCAGGGCCCCATGAGGAACACTTTCCATTTTAAAAGGAAAACATAACATCAAAGACACTCAAATGCCTTATAAATATGGCCCAAAACAACCTATGAAGCTCTAACAGTACATATCCAGAAATGTAATTGATTTCAAAATTCGTTTTTAAACACAGCATATAAATCAATTGTATACCTGCATTCATGAAGAAATGACTGAAAATGTCCTTGAGACACATGAAAGTGTTTTCTGGAATGCCCTAGCACCATTTTTGGGACACTATTAACATGGCTAGGTAACTCCCATAATCAAAATCTAAATTTGCCAAGCGCAAGTGGGAGCGTATTTACAAGACACTTGCCCCATGAAGAACGCTTTCCATTTAAAAAGGTAAACATAACATCAAAGACACTAAAATGCCTTCTAAATGTGACCCCAAACAACCTATGAAGCTCTAACAGTACATATCCAGAAATGTAATTGATTTCAAAATTCGTTTTTAAACACAGCATATAAATCAATTGTATACCTGTTTTCAAGAGGAAAGGACTGAAAATGTCCTAGAGACACAGGAAAGCGTTTTCTTGAATGCCCTACCACCATTGTTTGGACATTATTAACATGGCTATGTAACTCCCATAATCAAAATCTAAATTTGCAAAGCACAAGTGGGAGCGTATTTACAAGAAATTTGCACCATGAAGAACGTAAAATAGCATAATAGACACTCAAATGCCTTATAAATATGGCCCAAAACAACCTATGAAGCTCTAACAGTACATATCCAGAAATGTAATTGATTTCAAAATTCGTTTTTAAACACAGCATATAAATCAATTGTATACCTGCATTCATGAAGAAATGACTGAAAATGTCCTTGAGACACATGAAAGTGTTTTCTGGAATGCCCTAGCACCATTTTTGGGACACTATTAACATGGCTAGGTAACTCCCATAATCAAAATCTAAATTTGCCAAGCGCAAGTGGGAGCGTATTTACAAGACACTTGCCCCATGAGGAACGCTTTCCATTTAAAAAGGTAAACATAACATCAAAGACACTAAAATGCCTTCTAAATATGACCCCAAACAACCTATCAAGCTCTAACAGTACATATCCAGAAATGTAATTGATTACAAAATTCGTTTTTAAACACAGCATATAAATCAATTGTATACCTGTTTTCAAGAGGAAAGGACTGAAAATGTCCTAGAGACACAGGAAAGCGTTTTCTTGAATGCCCTACCACCATTGTTTGGACATTATTAACATGGCTATGTAACTCCCATAATCAAAATCTAAATTTGCAAAGCACAAGTGGGAGCGTATTTACAAGACACTTGCCCCATGAGGAACACTTTCCATTTTAAAAGGAAAACATAACATCAAAGACACTCAAATGCCTTATAAATATGGCCCAAAACAACCTATGAAGCTCTAGCAGTACATATCCAGAAATGTAATTGATTTCTAAAATCGTTTTTAAAAACAACATATCTGTTTCAGCTTACATAACAGACCATGGAATGGGCTCCATGTACCACAATAACTTGTGTTACTGCATGCCAGAATGCTACACCGAATATGCAATTACAATTTCTCAAAGAAACTAATTCTATTTGTATATCACTAGAGACAAAACCACATTTTAAAAACACAGCTTTCTTCATCATTTTCTCCTTAAATCATACTATTCTCTATCTAAATTAAATAAATCTTTTCTCACCTTAGCAAATATTTTTTGAGTTTTGAAAACAGTCTCAGAAATACACCAAATTGTCTTCAGCAGAAGAAAAAGGATGCACTCCAGAGGCTGCAGCTATTGAAAGCACAGAAATACAGATATTCATTTCACATATCTCTCATATTAGCCAATCATAACTCTTCCCTCACTTTTTTCAAATCAAAACCCTTCCCCCCTCTGCCCTCTCTGCCTTTTTTCCATAGCAACCACCTCCTGGAAGACCTCTCATGTTTGCAAATTCACACAACAATGTTTCAATTGAACTCTGAACTCTCAGTGCACCTGCGTATCCAGTGCAATCTTTCATTAAATGTTTCTTCCTTGACCATTCAAATTACATCTTTCAAAGAACACATCCATGCACCCTAACTTTCTGTTTTCAGAAATGGAAATGCACCAATCACTGCTAATGATTCATTAGCATTGGAAATCCACAGTTTTTTTTCTTTACAAACTCCTACTGTTTCAACTGCCCTTTCATTACCACACTTCATCTGACTGCAGAACAACCTTCTCCCACCATGTTTAAGGTCTGGATTGTTGGACATAGTTACATCCACTGGGCTCAAAGGTATGCTGAGAACAGAAATTTACCTAACCTCAATTTACAGGATGTGGAAATTAAGTGGTTGGGCCAAAGAGGATTAAAATGTCACCAATTGATACCATTGGTGAAAACCTTTATGCATTTGCCAAAACCTGACCTGTTAATAGTGCACTGTGGAGGTAATGATTTGGGCACTTTGACAGGGGTAGGTCTGGAAATGCTTTTAAAGGACACCTTTGAGCAATTAATGGCACTTTTTCCTCAAACTGCCTTGGTATATTCCAATATATGCCAAAGACAGAAATGGAGGTGGTCCAACCAATTTTCTCCACAAATTGAGAAAGCGAGGAAGCATGTAAACAAATCTGTTTCAGTTTTTATGAGAGACCATGGAATGGGCTCTCTGTACAACAATAACTTGCGTTACTACATGCAAGATATCTACAGAGGAGATGGAGTTCACTTCTCAGATGAGGGCAACAGAATTTTCATTCTGAATTTAAGACTGTGCATTGGTACCTACTTATAAGTACCTAAATGTACCATAAACCCAAAAGCTCTTCTCAGAGCTACCCTTCATCTGATCACACACTTTTATTATTTTTTTTCTAACTTTTTTCTGTAATTTTCAACAAACTACGCTCAAAGAGCGCTATCCGGTACGCGAACTGGAAGCTAACCGCGCAAAATTTAAAAAAAAAAGTTTTTTCTTCGCACATATAGTCCTCCTCAGCCACCCTCAGAAAACGTAGGGGGGCAAAATACTTGTACCATGCCCCCTTCTACCCATTCAGAACATTATTTACCCTCCATTTTATACCTTGATTCGACCGAAACACCAAATGGTGGACTCCCGTTACGCTCCTAGTTCGCGGACCGGACCGCTTTCCGGGAAGCGGTCCAAAAAAAGGTGGGAAAGTAATTTACAGAAAAACGACTAGAGACACTCTCACCAAATATAAATTAGCTCATACTACATAACAATCCCTTTCATTCTCACAAATTTGATTGAAATTTAATTTAGCCATTTAGCCTGTAGACCTCTCCAAGTACCGTGAGGTAAATTACTTCACAAAACACATCTGAAGTGTTGGAATTGACAACCAATGAAAATGTTACTTTCATTTTCTACTTTTATTACCTGACATTTGATTGGTTATATACTTGAATATATAAAGGAAGAGAAGAAAACACAGCCATTTTGACTACTACTTCTTGTTGTACATCACATTTCAATAGCTTCCAAAAACTTCAACTTCTTTGTGAAGGTAAGTTATAATTTTTAAAAATGAAATATATTGTGCACTATAACTTAATATAGTAGACTTTTTCTGCTAGATATACACTATCCCTCTGTAGTAGTAATGTATTTAGATAGACTTCTCTGTTATAGTTATGAATGGAGTTAGGCTTGTCTTGGTTAAATCACATACACTTTTTTATAGTCCTATTTCCACTCTGATACCATACACTGCCAAAAGATAAATTCACTGATAAAAACTGGCTATCTAAAATTAATCCCAACAGTGCCCTATCTCTACTAATATATATTTTTTTAATCCAAATTTCAGGCAAAATGGAAGGCGAAAACCAAGTTTCTTTTGAAATGGACCTGCAAGAGAGCAGCCAGGAATTGATTGAACAAATTGACATGGAATTTATGGATGAAAGCTTGGATAATGAACTGCTGCAATGTGTCCAAGCAGTAGATGCCCTCCTTGCAAATGAGGACATTTTACAACCTCACAGATTGCAAACAATATTTCAAGAAAATAATGACATTTCAGACACTGAAATGTTAGAAAGTTTAATAAATTATGAAAAACAATCAAAATAAAAAAAAAAATTAAAAATAAAGAAAACAAAAAAAACAACAAAAACAACAAACAATTAACATAAAGTCTTTGAAAAGTGTATCATTCTATTATCCTTATAGTACGCTGCCTAGAACGCTTTCCGGTTCGCGTACTAGGCGCTCATCGCGAAAAAAAAAAAAGAAAAATTTTTTTTTGACCCTGCTGGGCCCTTTTAAAACCTCCACATAAAACCTAGGGGGTCAGGGAGGATCTACTATGCCCCCTTATGGAAATTTCCCCCTTTGTTTTGGCCTCCTCTTGTCTCTCGATCCTACCGAGAGACAAGATGGCGGCTGCACCGGACTGTTTAGAATGTTGACAGACACCGAAGAGCCAATCAGCTTTCCGTGCGCAAAGTTCCGTTACGCGAAAAGTACGCGAACCGGATCGCTGCCCGGAGCGCTGTTACAGATATATATCTTGATTTAAACGTTAATTTCTCAAAATCCACTGAAGCACATATATTGAGACCTAGCAAAGGCACATCGGGCTAACAGTCCCTACAATTTTGCCAAGTTTCGTGTAAATCCATTCAGCCGTTCGGGCTAAAAGTGAGTCCAACCGCCCTATGGAAATTAACATGGGAAAAACGCGTTTTGGGACCCCCCTTTTTTCTCAGCCCCCCTTGACGAACCCCCCCCAAATTTCCAGGAGCTGCTCAGAAACAAAATGTGCCATTTTCCTGAAAATTTCAACCGATTCCGTCCACAAACGCCAAAGTTATTAGACATAGAATTTTCAGAAATCCCATAGGGAAAAAATCCTAACACACTGATGATATCATTCATGTGATAATACCATGAACCTCTTCAGACTCTAATATAACCTTAGATACAATCAGTGTAAACAGACAGTCACTCATCCATGGAGTTACTCACACACCTAGTCAGTTATGCCAAAAATCAATCACACCTCCATTTTCTCAACTATACAGTTATACACACCTTACTTATTCAAACATATACTAACACATATTTACTTTACTCTCTTATACAATCTCTGATACATGTTCACAATGATCCATACAGCCACTCACACATTCACTGGCTCTTATGCACAGTTATTTATAGATGTCAACTCTCACATGTACTGTGTTTTACATATGTACTTAATTTGACATGTAGCACTGAGATATCCATTTACTCACTAATACACTCATGCACAGTCAACCGCCCATACAGTTGTTTCCACATGCACTTTTGAATCTATACATATAGTGAATCAACTACTCACACATCTATGTACAGAGTCACACACCTCCCAGCCACCCATACACACACACTCAGTTTCCCATACAAATACTTGGACAACCAATCAATAACCCATACAGTTACTCATATAGCTACTGATCAACATATGCAGCAGTTTGTAGAACAACAGATATAATGATGCACAAATTAAAACAGTTTAGTCACTAACCCATGCACTCAGTGAGACACATTTAATCACTCACTCAATCAGTCAGTCATGCACCTAGTAAATCCTTCATCCAGACACTTATATATCCACTCATTCTTCAATATGTAAAACATATTTTAACTTTACAGAAACATACAGTCACTGGATGTTGTAATCAGTGATGTCATCAGTGATGTCATTTGAGATGTCATCAGTGATGTCATCAGTGATGTCACTAACCATGTCATGAATGATGTAATATGTGACATCATCAGCAGTGGATTGCGGGTGCGCGATATATAGTTAGCGCTTATAACTATATATGGAATTTCAATGGTTTTATGCGAGTAAAATAAGGTTTTCTAAATGCAAATTCCTAACTATATATGGACTATAACCTATGGTTTTGTCTGTGAATATATATATATATATATATATATATATATATATATATATATATATTACCTACTGGCTATCGCCAGTAGGTATATATAGTTAGGATTAATTCCCTATGGGATTTTTGAAAATTCTATGTCTAATAACTTTGGTGTTTGAGGACGGAATCGGCTGAAATTTCCAGGAAAATGGCACATTTTGTTTCTGAGCAGCCCCTGAAAATTTGGTGGGGTTTCGTCAAGGGGGGGCTGAAAAAAAAGGGGGGTCCCAAAACGCGTTTTTCCCATTCATTTTTCCATAGGGCGGTTGGACTCACTTTTAGCTCGAACGGCTGAATGGATTTGCACGAAACTTGGCAAAATTGTAGGGACTGTTAGCCCGATGTGCCTTTGCTAGGTCTCAATATATGTGCTCCAGTAGTTTTTGAGAAATTAACGTTCAAAACAAGATATATATCTGTAACAGCGCTCCGGGCAGCGATCCGGTCCGCTTACTTTTCGCGAAACGGAACTTTGCGCGCAGAAAGCTGATTGGCTTTCCGGTGTCTGTCAACATTCTAAACAGTCCGGAGCGGCCGCCATCTTATCTCTCAGTAGGATCGAGAGAGAGGAAGAGGTGAAAAACGAAGGGGGAATTTATTGAAAGGGGGCAAGGTATACCCCTCTTGACCCCCTAGGAATGTTGTTGGGGTTATTAAAGGGTCCCGTGGGGAAAATAAAAAAAAATGATTTTTCACGGTAGAAGCGCTTCACGGGCCGCGAACTGGGCCGCAAACTGGTAGCGAAACGGGAATTCGCCATTTTGTGCTTCGTTTTAATTGTTTAGAGACAAAAATTATCGCCGCACATCGGCCACAATGCATGAATATCGCTGAAAAGTCAGCGATATTCATGCATTATCTAGCAAATGCTCTTAGCCATGTTATCCACCTTCCATTGGATAACATGGCTAAAAACTGCTCTGTGCGTGAGCTTTTTTTTTTTTTTTTGCTGCGTGACGTTTGTTAACGTTCGATTCGATGGAAATCAGGAAGTGTTGACCACCATTTTGTCACTGCGAGTAAATATTTTGTTATAAATGAATCCTTATTGATAAACATTGTCTGCGCCATCTTGCGTTTTTGTCCAATGCCACAATTTTGTCGTGCACGGCAGCCATTTTAGATGCCTTGACCAGGGCCACTCTCTGCACGCCGCCGATCCTCAGCATGGCTCCCCACCCTCGCAAGCATCTCCCCCACGCACTGGTCACCCCCGCTCTCTCTCTCATGCATGGGACATATACTTCCCCCCATCTGCGCTGCTCCCGCCCGACACCTCCCTTTCACCCTATTCACTACCGCACCCTCTGACACTCCTCTTCCTCTGTGTCCGATTGTCCAGGCCGGACCTAGGCTATCACCTAGCCCTGCGGATGTAGTTTATGGCTCCAGCTGTAGAGTATGCAGACATGCCAACCCTCCCGATTCAGGCGTGAGACTACTGATTTCAGTGCTAGTCTTTCGCTTCCCGATTCCTGCAAGGAAAAACCCGGGGGCATATTACCAACAACTAGCGGTAATTTTTGTCTCTAACTTGTTTAGAGACAAAAATTATCGCCGCACTTCGGCGAATTTTATCGCACATAAACCTTGCTATTAGCAAGGTTTATCGCAAATGCGATAAAAAACGGCCGCAATGCATGAATATCGTTGAAAAGTCAGCGATATTCATGCATTATCCAGCAAATGCTTTTAGCCATGTTATCCACTTCCCATTGGATAACATGGCTAAAACTGCTCAGGGCAGGTGTTAGGTTTTGGAGATATTCGCGCTTAGCGCGAATATCTCCAAAAGTTGGTAATAGGAGATAGCGATGGTTAGGGACTGTTTCCAGTCGCTAAAATCTTGGCACGCCCACTTTGCATGTCATTAGTGATAAATATCACTGATATGCAAAGCGGGGCCCAAGATGGTCGCTATCTCCTTTTAGCTGTCACTAACTGGTGTTAGCGACAGCTTGGTAATAGGGAGATAATTTTATCTCTTTTTTTTTTGGCTTTTAAAGCCAAAAAAGCGGAAATAAACCCCCTTGATAATATGCCCCATGATTTCTCGGGGGTTTCAGCTGACAGGGCTTGGTATTGTGTTACGTGCTAATTCTTCCAGGAAACGTCAGAGGGTCGATGCAGGGGTTCTAGAAGGGGTGATAAACCATTTAAGCCTCATGAACAAGCGCATGGTCTTTTAAAGATTTGTGAAGTACTCGGGGCGGCGGTGTGTGTGCGTGCCCTCTTTCAGGAGCGGGCGGGGGGGCACTGCCAGCAATTTGCAGGCCAGGCAGTGTTCAACACGTGCATCACCCTTTCTCTGCCTGCTATTGCGCTCCATGCTTCGGAAAGGTAAGAAAAAGAACGTGCATTTGAGTTTGAAATGTCCGATCTTGTAGCAGTACACTTGCAAAGCCCACACATGACAATAACCCGATTCAAGGCCCCATTCACCCGATTTTTTAAACATATATAGCACTCCAACAAAGTTAGATTTTAAAACTTTATTAACATTTAAATATAACGAACGCAACAAAAACTGTAAATATATTTAAACATTTTTTGAAATTAACCAGAACTATAACGATAACAACAACAACAACAATAATATAACTTTTAAGCCTAAATTACGCAAACATTTAGCTAATCTGCTAAAGGGGGGAGTCGCCATTTCTTTACAATAAGCAATAATGAAAAATCCACATCAATAGGGTTGTCCGTTTTCTCGATGCAGCACTATAGTGCAACATACACAGCACCTGGGGTGTCAAGAGTGAACAGGTCTTTCTTTGTTCCTTAAGATGTTATCTGTGTCAACCTCTTCCGAGAATGCTGATGCGTTAGGATTTCCTTGTGTTTCTTAATAGCATTGGTGTCTGTACACTTCTTTGTCAATTCTGTCAAGATGATAACTGCTTCATAAACAGACGATATCTTTGTTTAGTCATTAGTGTTAAGTGTGTCTGAAACTACAGTGCCCTTCTGTTTTTTTTTCTTCAGGCTCTACAGAGTTTTGTGTGTTGTTCTTTTCAGCGACAATTATTCCAGAGGTTTCAGGTTCACTTGTTTTGTTCTGCAGTGAGTTAACAGCTTTAGAGAGTTCATGTTTATTTGCTATGTCCTGCTGTTCGTCAACTGCTTCAGAGACGTCAGCCTCATTTGTTATGCTTCAGTAGATCCTGGACCTGCCCGGCCGCGCCCAAAATGGCGCCGGTGTAAATGGGACTCGTAACTGCTTGTTGTGTACTGGTTGCCCAACCTTGATATCACGAGATACATATGCAGTTTTGAAGCACATGGCGGAGGCTTGTCTGCTGTAGTGGGGCGCCCCTTTATCGTTTCAGTCGCCATTCCGCCCGCTTTTGCTACACTGTGCCTTTTCCGCCATTCAGCTGTTTAGCGCCCGCTCTTACGGCTACAGCGTCTCGCTCACCATGTAGTTGAGTTGCTCCCACTCTTGCGGTGCAGCGATAGGCGGCTTCCACAGGACTCTTAAAATGGCGGTCGGCTCTTCGGATTTGGGCCTGGTCCAGTAAAATGGCCCTGGGACACCTTGGAACTCGGACGCTTGTCTGCCAGGGCTTGGGTTCCATTCTCGAAAGCGTCCCCTCAGCCTTGAAGATTGTACAAAAGTTTTGGGGGCCGTCGACTCCCGCAGGCTTCCGGTGGGGAGCGGCTGCCATGATTGCTTGCGGAATGGCCACGACGGAGCTACGAGATGGTGGTGCTCTCATGGTGACGCCAGCTTCAGTCTGAAACCTCCAGAAACAAGGTGGGGCTTTCATCGTTTGGGAAAAAAAATGTTTTAATCCAATGAAAAGTGTTATTTTTAGGTCACATGACCTAGTCTTACATAATTAGGAAAAGAAAAGTAAAATGAACCAATGAAAAGTTTTATTAACAAGTCACATGACCTGTTATGCTTACGTTACGCGCTGCGCGGCGCGCTCTGGATCGTTTCCGGGAAGCTGCGCCTTGCGCAGCGGAGCACTTCCGGGTGCGCTAACGCGTCGCGTCATATGACGCATTACGCGACAATGCAGGTCCAGAATATAGTCAAAATGTCTCCACCAACCAGCGGTCGGAATACAACCGCTTTCAGCAGTCCAAAAAGTTCGGTTAAATCTTAAGAGTGGGAGCAACTCAACTACATGGTGAGCGAGACGTTGTAGTCGCAAGAGCGGGCGGTAAACAGCTGAATGGCGGAAGAGGCACAGAGTACCAAAAGCGGGCGGAATGGCAACTAAAACGGTAAAGGGGCGTCCCACGACAGCGTGTCTTCAGGTCAAACGGATTGTGGGACAAGGTCCAGAATGGAAGATTCTTCAAAAGGGAAAAAATTCCGCCGGACCCCGGGAGCCGGCCGCCTATGCCGGGGGCGATCTCAGGCCTCACCAGGGCAACACGACTTGGGGAGGGGGCAGGAGCCAAGCGCCCCCTCTCAGTCCGCGCCATCTCACCGCCCCTCGGGGGCCTCCGTCAAGCGGTTTAGGGAGGCACCGTATCACATTGTTTTCTAATGCAGTCAGGTCCACAAATGGACTCCACTTACTTTGAATAGTGAAGCTGCAGCAGGTGCAAATAAGGTTTAAACAGTGTTACAAGAGCTGCTTAGAACTCTGAAGTATGGCACTCAACAACCAGGACTTATGCCATTTATGTAAGGCAGTGACATGGAAGCAACTCAGGGACAAAAAGCATGAACGAACATTCACGTATGAAAATCTTATTTGGAGAAGGGGTAGAATCCAAACGCCCCCTGCCAGTTCTCGCCACTACACCGTATGTGGAAAATCTGAAGCCATCATTCTACAAACTCTCAACGCTTGTTATAAGTGCATGAGTTTCATGCTTGATCGATTGAGCTAGCCGGATCGGGCAATAAAAAGTATAAAATAGTTATGTAAATAGTTATTTAATAAAATGTTTTACTCTGTTTCTTTGCTGGTGTGTTGTGTATATTTATAATATTTGCATAGGGTTTGTCGTTATTTTGGGCGGTGTGGGTGGCGGAGTCGAGCTGTTTTGCAGCCCTCATGGTGTGGAGCTCAGTTCATTTCACTATTTTCATATTTCTCATGAAGGGTTATTCCTAATGTTTGTATTTTACCGAGGTCAAAAAGAGATCGAATTAGTGGTCTACTGATTTTGCTCGATTACTTTTATTTTTTTACACGATTTTTCACTATCTGCAAAGACTAAACAGAGTATTGCGACTTTGTGCTTGTTTGTAAATAGAGAATGATCCAAAGAGAACCAATTGTAAAACAGTAAATGCTTGGATAATAATCAATCAAATGGAGAGACAAGCAGGTACGACGGATTACAACAGGGGTAAAGGTCTGCGTTAACTACCGTTCACTATCTGCAAAGAGAGAGTACTACTAAGAGAAAAGAGGGGAGTGGGGGGGGGCAGCGTTCAAAGCACATCAGCGTGCATAAACACGAAAAAGTTTTTACCTATCACGTACTTGACATTTGACAGCTTTTGATATTTGCTATTAAAAAACCATTGAAATTCACAGAAAAAACCATAGGTTATAGTCCATATATAGTTAGGAATTTGCATTTACAAAACCTTGAAAATTCAATGAAAAAACCATTGGTTTTAGGTCATATATAGTTAGGGATTTGCATTTAGAAAACCTTATTTTACTCGCATAAAACCATTGAAATTCCATATATAGTTATAAGCGCTAACTATATATCGCGCACCCGCAATCCACTGCTGATGATGTCACATATCACATCATTCATGACATGGTTAGTGACATCACTGATGACATCACTGATGACATCTCAAATGACATCACTGATGACATCACTGATAACATCTCATTTGACATGACTGATCACATCACTGATGATATCATTCATGTGATAATACCATGAACCTCTTCAGACTCTAATATAACCTTAGATACAATCAGTGTAAACAGACAGTCACTCATCCATGGAGTTACTCACACACCTAATCAGTTATGCCAAAAATCAATCACACCTCCATTTTCTCAACTATACAGTTATACACACCTTACTTATTCAAACATATACTAACACATATTTACTTTACTCTCTTATACAATCTCTGATACATGTTCACAATGATCCATACAGCCACTCACACATTCACTGGCTCTTATGCACAGTTATTTATAGATGTCAACTCTCACATGTACTGTGTTTTACATATGTACTTAATTTGACATGTAGCACTGAGATATCCATTTACTCACTAATACACTCATGCACAGTCAACCGCCCATACAGTTGTTTCCACATGCACTTTTGAATCTATACATATAGTGAATCAACTACTCACACATCTATGTACAGAGTCACACACCTCCCAGCCACCCATACACACACACTCAGTTTCCCATACAAATACTTGGACAACCAATCAATAACCCATACAGTTACTCATATAGCTACTGATCAACATATGCAGCAGTTTGTAGAACAACAGATATAATGATGCACAAATTAAAACAGTTTAGTCACTAACCCATGCACTCAGTGAGACACATTTAATCACTCACTCAATCAGTCAGTCATGCACCTAGTAAATCCTTCATCCAGACACTTATATATCCACTCATTCTTCAATATGTAAAACATATTTTAACTTTACAGAAACATACAGTCACTGGATGTTGTAATCAGTGATGTCATCAGCAAAGTCATTTGAGATGTCATCAGTGATGTCATCAGTGATGTCACTAACCATGTCATGAATGATGTAATATGTGACATCATCAGCAGTGGATTGCGGGTGCGCGATATATAGTTAGCGCTTATAACTATATATGGAATTTCAATGGTTTTATGCGAGTAAAATAAGGTTTTCTAAATGCACATCCCTAACTATATATGACCTAAAACCAATGGTTTTTTCATTGAATTTTCAAGGTTTTGTAAATGCAAATTCCTAACTATATATGGACTATAACCTATGGTTTTTTCTGAGAATATATATATATATATATATTACCTACTGGCGATAGTAGGTATATATAGTTAGGATTTTTTCCCTATGGGATTTCTGAAAATTCTATGTCTAATAACTTTGGCGTTTGTGGACGGAATTGGCTGAAATTTTCAGGAAAATGGCACATTTTGTTTCTGAGCAGCTCCTGGAAATTTGGGGGGGGTTCGTCAAGGGGGGGCCGAGAAAAAAGGGGGGTCCCAAAACGCGTTTTTCCCATGTTAATTTCCATAGGGCGGTTGGACTCACTTTTAGCCCGAACGGCTGAATGGATTTCCACGAAACTTGGCAAAATTGTAGGGACTGTTAGCCCGATGTGCCTTTGCTAGGTCTCAATATATGTGCTTCAGTGAATTTTGAGAAATTAACGTTTAAAACAAGATATATATCTGTAACAGCGCTCCGGGCTGCGCTCCGGTCCGCTTACTTTTCGCGTATCGGAACTTTGCGAAGCGAAGCTGATTGGCTCTCCGGTGTCTGTCAACATTCTAAACAGTCCGGCGCGGCCGCCATCTTCGCTGTAGAGACGCGTCTTGGTACGCGAACCGGGCAGCTAACCGGGAAGCTAACTGGCAGTGTAACGGGAGTCTGACGAGTAGCTGATTGGCTGTCAACATTGTAAACAGTCCGGAGCGGCCGCCATCTTGTCTCTCGGTAGGATCGAGAGACAAGAGGAGGCCAAAACAAAGGGGGAAATGAAGGAAAGGGGCAAGGTAGACCCCTTCTGACCCCCTAGGATTGATGAGGGGATATTATAGAGCCACGCTGGGCCCAAAAAAAAAAAAAAAATTCCGTTTTTTTCGCCGCAGAGACGCGTCTTGGTACGCGAACCGGGCAGCTAACCGGCAGTGTAACGGGAGTCTGAGGAGAAGCTGATTGGCTGTTATCATTGTAAACAGTCTGGAGCGGCCGCCATCTTGTCTCTCTGTGGGATCGAGAGACAAGAGGTGGAAAAAAAAAAGGTGTAAATGAATGAAAGGGGTAAGGCAAACGCCTCCTGAACCCCTAGGATTGATGAGGGGGCTATTAAAGTTCCCTGGGGGGTGAAAAATTTTTTTTCGATTTTTCGCGGTAAAGGTGCTTCCTGGTACGTTAACCGGGCAGCTAACCGGCAGCGTAACGGGAGTCCGACATATTGTGTTTTTTGAACGTTTATGATATGTGCACGTGTGGATTTTGTCTAATTAAGGTTAAAAAAATATATATATATCTTTAAGCGTGTTCTGGCGCGCTTACGTTTTGGGTTTGGTTTGCGCTGCAGAGACGATACGTCACGGTTATGCGATGCATCATGAGGCGTCTCACGGGCTACGTGATACGTCACTTAATAAAGAATATATTTTACAGCTATAGATATTAGCTTTTAAAAAACCAATGAAATTCACAGAAAAAACCATAGGTTATAGACCATATATAGTTAGGAATTTGCATTTACAAAACCTTGAAAATTCACTGAAAAAACCATAGGTTATAGACCATATATAGTTAGGGATTAGCATTTAAAAACCCTTATTTTATTTGCACAAAACCATTGAAATTCCATATATAGTTAGTTGCACTAACTATATATCGCGGACCCGCAATCCACTGCTAATGATGTCACATATTACATCATTCTTGACATGGTCAGTGACATCACTGATGACATCACTGATGACATCTCAAATGACATCACTGATGACATCACTGATGACATCTCAAATGACATCACTGATGACATCACTGACATCTCATTTGACATTACTGATTACATCACTGATGATATCATTTATGTGATAATACATCTTCAGACTCTAATATAACCTTAGATACACTCAGTGTAAACAGGCACTCACAGACTGTCACACATCCATGGAGTTACTCACACACCTAGTCAGTCATGCAAAGAATCAATCACACCTCCATTTCCTCAACTATACAGTTATACACACCTTACTTATTCAAACATATACTAACACATATTTACTCTCTTATACAATCCTTGATACAAGTTCACAATGATTCATACAGCCACTCTCACATTCACTGGCTCTTATGTTCAGTTATTTATATATGTCAACTCTCACATGGAGTGTGTTTTACATATGTACTTACTTTGACATGTAGAACTGAGATATCCATTCACTCACCAATATACTCATGCACACAGTCAACTGTCCATACAGCTGTTTCTACATGCACTTTTGAAACCATACACCTAGGGAATCAACTGCTCACACATCTATGCACAGAGTTATACACCTCCCAGCCACCCACACACATACTCAGTCTCCCATACAAATACTTGGGCAACCATTCAATAACCCATATAGTTACTGATATAGCTACTGATTTAAACATGCAGCAGTTTACAGAAGAACATAAATAATGATTGCCAAATTAAGACACTTTAATCACTAACCCATGCACTCAGTGAGACACATTTAATCATTCTCTCATACAGTCAGTCATGCACCTACTAAATCCTTCATCCAGACACTTATACATCCACTCATTCTTCAATATGTAAGACATATTTTAACTTTACAGAAACATACAGTCACTGGGTGTTGTCATCAGTGATGTCATTTGAGATGTCATCAGTGATGTCATCAGTGATGTCACTGACCATGTCAAGAATGATGTAATATGTGACATCATTAGCAGTGGATTGCGGGTCCGCGATATATAGTTAGTGCAACTAACTATATATGGAATTTCAATGGTTTTGTGCAAATAAAATAAGGGTTTTTAAATGCTAATCCCTAACTATATATGGTCTATAACCTATGGTTTTTTCAGTGAATATATATATATATATATATATATAGCGGATGGCTGGTGGAAAATTTAAATAAATCACCGAAAATATCAGCACCAAATCTGGGCTCACTCTCGTTATTCTATTCGATTGTGGAAAGGAATGGCGTTCTGTTCATATATATATATATATATATATATATATATATATATATATATATATGCAGCAACAGCAGTCTTTCAAAGGCTCCGCATTCAGTCGACCCAGGAAAACCACACGAATCCAAAATGTAGATAAAGGCACAGAGTTTATTTAAAGCTTAATGTCCAACAAAATCTGACGCGTTTCGGGCATCCGCCCTTGCTCACAGACAGTCAGTTAATGCGGCATACACATTTAAATACCCAGTGCTTCACAGTTTTTTTGTGTTTCAATTAGCATTTTTTTGTTTATATATATATATATATATTCACTGAAAAAACCATAGGTTTCACACCAGTTATAGTTAGGAATTAGCATTTAAAAAACCTATTAAATTTACTGAAAAAAACATAGGTTTCACACCAGTTATAGTTAGATGGAAATTTTACTCGCATAAAACCATTGAAATTCCCATGTTATAGTTAGTTGGACTCACTATAACTTGCGCGTGCAATGCACTGCTGATGACGTCACATATTACATCACTCATGACATGGTCAGTGACATCACTCATGACATCACTGATGACATCTCAAATGACATCCCTGATGACATCATCCAGTGAATGTGTATCTTTCTGAAAAATAAATATTTTTTATATTTGTATATCTAAAGGTTGATGGAAGAATAAATGGGTAAATAAATGTCTAAATGGATGTTTTTTTGTGTAAAATTGATTGGTTAACTGACTTATTAAATGTATCCTAGTGAATACATATATTAGCGAGTAATGTTTAAATATTTAAATATCTGTATCTGTGTCTCACTTTGTGTATAAGTGGCTGCCTGGTTGGTGAGTAGCTACATGAGTGTGTATATGGGTTATTAGTTGTTTTTTTGAGTATCAGTATCAGTGTCTGTATGGTTCGGTGGGGGATATTACTTAGAGCACAGATGCATGAATGAGTGACTCACTATTTGTATGTATTTTGAAGACAGCATGTGTGCAAGACTGTATGGGTGGATGATTGTGTGTATGGGTGGGTTAGTGAGTATGTGTTTCTATAATTGATTATTTAAGAGAGTAAATATGTTTCAGTTTCTGTCGAAGCATGTGTAGTGGTGTGTATATAGCAGTATACTCAAGTAAATGGTTTTTTGATAGTATATTTGCATGTGTGAATTTGTGTGTGAGTAACTATATGGATGAGTATTAGTGTGTAACAGGATGTATAGGTGATAGGTACATATGATGAGTAAGTACATGCATGAGTGACTACATAGAACTGTTGGTGAATGAGTGGATGTGTATGTAGATGTTGGAATTACCTAATAAGTTGTTGTAATTGGTATTGGTTTCTCCTTTTTTAAGAAAATGTTAGTTTCTATTTTTGAATGTGTGTGTCAAAGGTTATTTTATGCTGATAGGAGGTCTGCCACTTTGTCACAAGGATGTTGACATCAGTGATGTCATTTGAGATGTCATCAGTGATGTCATGAGTGATGTCACTGACCATGTCATGAGTGGTGTAATATGTGACGTCATCAGCAGTGCATTGCATGCGCAAGTTATAGTGAGTCCAACTAACTATAACGTGGGAATTTCAATGGTTTTATGCGAGTAAAATTTCCACCTAACTATAACTGGTGTGAAACCTATGGTTTTTTCAGTGAATATATATATATGTACACATTACCTACTGGCGGTTGACAATAGGTAGTTATAGTTAGGACCTATTTTCTATAGGAAATCCGCAACATTCCATTTGGAATAATTTTGGCGCCGGTTGACAAATCTTTGTGAAATTTTCAAAACTGGTGGGGCGCTCTGGTCAGCTCCTATCTTGCAAGTCTCGGGGTGATTCGTAGTGCGGGGCCGATAAAAACGGGGGTCCCAAAACAAGTATTCCCCATGCAATTTTCCATAGGAACCGTTCATCGCGGCACCAGCCCAAACGGCTGAACGGAATTACACCAAATTTGGCAAAGAGGTAGTCGTCAGTTCAGACTTTTGCTTAAATGTTGTAAATCCGTTCAGTAGTTCCTGAGAAAATTACAATTAAATGTACATATATATCTATGGCCGCGCAGGATCCACCCATCCTAAGCGCACCTTGCCGTGCACGAGCTGTATACTAATTGGCTGTCAACACTCCAAATCAGGAAGTGTTGGCAGCCATCTTGTTCCTCAGTAGAACCCCATACACACGCCCAGGGCCTGCCACCTCCCCAGGGCTCTAAATATGTAAATTGGGGGTTCTGTGATGGACCCCCAGCCCCGAGACCACCACCCCCTGGGGCTTTAAAAAAGGTGGAGGGGGGCCACGCTGCCCCACTCTGGAGCCCTTGAGAGCCCTGGGGACCGCCACCCCCTAGGGCCGGCTCCTGCAGTGTCCCGGGGTGCCCACCCTGGGACACTGTAGTTTGCTATGGCAGCTCTGGCGGCTCCCGCCCTGCCATAGCAAACTGATTTGCTCTTTGGAAGAGAGATCTCTCTCTTCCAAATTGTAAAGCAGATTGCTTATCCACATAGGGAGCAGCCTGTTAGCTGCTCCCCATGTAGAAAAGCAATGCTGGCTCCTGCAGGAGGCGGGGAGCAAGTGGGACCCTGGGGGAATTGGGGACCCCCCACGGTCCCCAATGAAGAGGGCCAGCCCAGGGTAATGGGGTCCACGGGGCTACAAGTGACCCAGGAGGGGGGCCACGTGGCCCCCCTCCACAAAAGTAAAAAAAAATAAAAAGGCTGGCCCCGGGCAATGGGGTGCCCGGGGCCAAAAAAATTGAAACAAATAGGGACTACACAGCCCCCCTTCTTAAAAAAATGTAATTAAAAAAAGACTGGCATCGCGCCGAAGGCCACGCCTCCTCCTTTCATCACTCTGCAAACGCGCCCCCCCTGGAACGAATTCCCCTTGAATACTGAGGATCCCTGAGGGCCAACTAGCCCACCAGAAACCTCCAGTGTGCGCCAGGGGACTGCATTGCAGAGAGGTGTTCTGAGGACATGCCCCTTTTTATTACACCTCTCTGCAACACAGCTTTGTGGTGCTTACTGGAGGTAGCAGGTGGGCTAGTTGCACCCCATGGACCCTCAATATTCAAAGGGAGTTAATCCCCCAACTTAAAACGCGCCACAGGGCGCGTTTGCACAGTGTTGAAGGGAGGGGACGTTCACATGTGTGCAAACACACCCTGTGGCGCAGTTTAAGTTGGGGAATTATTCCTTGTCCATCCTGAGGGTTCCTGGGAGTCAACTAGTCCACCAGGTACCTCCAGTAAGCGCCACAGAGCTGGTGCATACTAGAGGTACCTGGTGGGCTAATTAATTCTCTAACTTAAAACGCACCATAGGGCGTGTTTGCTGACATCAGGCCACGCCCCCTTCCTTCACCACTGTGCAAAAGCGCCTGTGGCGCATTTTAAGTTGGTGAAATAATTCTCTTTCATTACTGAGGGTCCCCGAGGGTCAAATAGCCCAACAGGTATCTCACACATTATGCGCCAGGGAGCTGCGCTGCAGATAGGTGTTCAGAGGCCATTCCCCTTTTTACACCTCTCTGCAACGCAGCTCTGTGGCACTTTTTGGAGGTACCTAGTGGGCTAGTTTGACCTTAGGGACCCTTAGCATTTTAATCTCTCAAGTTAGAACGGCCACAGGCCGCGTTTACACAGTGGTGAAGGGAGGGGACGGGGCCTGACGTGATAAGTGCAAACACGCCCTGTGGCGCGTTTTAAGTTGGGGAAAAAATTCTACTTAAAACCTGAGGGACCATGGGGGCCAAGTAGCCCAACAGGTGCTTCCAGGAAGCGCCACTGCACTGCGTTGCAGAGAGGTGGTGTAGGCCGTGCCCCTTTTGACATCTCTCTGCAACACAGCTCTGTGGCGCTTACTGGATGGACTACGAATTCCGATTTACTCACTTGTTATCAGGAGAGACCTCAGTGCTGCATATTTGAGCCCAGTACTGATCCTGAAAAGTAATTCTAACCATACTTACCAGTAACTTGAATTTCTTTCCATAGACTAACATTGACTGGTTTCACTTGGAAATTCTTCTAAGTGTGGAGTTTTGGAACTTTATAATATTCACCTATAATCATCCGAACAACGAATTCCGATTTACTCACCTATTATCAGGAGAGAACCCAGTGTTGCATCTTTTAGCCCACTAATGACCCTGAAAAGTAATACTAACCGTACTTACCAGTAACGTGCATTTCCTTCCATAGGAATCCATTGTCTGGTTTTCACCAGAAAAGTTTCTGTCTATTTTCACAAACTACAAATATTCCGAATCGCCTGTATAACTTATACGCATTCTTTCAACAGTTTACAGGAGATGCACCAGTGCTGGATCCAGGGTCCACCAGTGAGTAAGAAAAAGTAACAATAATACTACTTACCTGCTAACTGAATTCCCTTCCATAGGCTAACATTGACTGGTTTCACTTGGAAATTTTTGTAAGTGTGGAGTTTTCGAACTTTAAAATATTCACCTAAAATCACCAGAGCAACGAATTTCGACTTACTCACTTGTTATCAGGAGAGAACCCTGTGCTGCATCTTTTAGCCCATCACTGACCCTCAAAAGTAGTTCCAACCGTACTTACCAGTAACTTGTATTTCATTTGATAGGAGTCCATTGTCCGGTTTTCACCAGAAAAGTTTCTAAGTGTCTATTTTCATAAATTACAAATATTCCTTAAAAATCACCTGTATGACTTAAACACATTTTTTCAACTGTTTACAGGAGATGCACCAGTGCTGGATCCAGGATCCACCACTGAGTAAGAAAAAGTAACAATAGGACTACTTAACTGCTAAGTGAATTTCCTCCCATAGGATAACATTGGTGATTCTATGAAAAAAATGTCTGTGTCAACTTTTAAAATACAATAATATTACTTAAAAATCACTACTGTAACCAAAACGCTTTTACTCCAATGTTTGCAAGAGATGCCCCACGACAGAATCTAGGATCCAGTCCCGTGGTTAGAAAAGTAATCCATAAAGTAACTAGAAATTCACATTGAGCTCAATGTTGCATTGTGTTTGAAATCATGTTGCCCATTGCAACAACTGCAACTACTGTACTTAAAAGACTATTGCCTATTTGCAAAGTATTTAAACTAAAGTAATTCCTTCTGAGAAAGTATATTTTGCAATGTAATGTATAATGTAATTATAATGTAATTTAAAAAATAAAATATCTAAAAATATATAGTTTAAAAAAATGTTAATATAAGAATTAATACATTTAAAAATTGTCATTTACAAAGCCTTTGCAATTTACTGAAAAAACCATAGGTTGCATATATGTTATAGTTAGGAATTAGCATTTTAAAAACCTTTGAAATTCACTGAAAAACCATAGGTTTCAGTCGTTATAATTAGGAATTAGCATTTAAAAAAACCTTAGAAATTCACTGAAAAAAACATAGGTTTCAGGGGTGTTATAGTTAGCTGGACATTTCACTCGTACAAAACCATTGAAATTCCTCCGTTATAGTTAGTTGTACTAACTGTAACTCGCGCGCCCGCAATTCACTGATGATGATGTCACATATTACATCATTCATGACATGGTCAGTGACATCGCTGATGACATCACTGATGACATGTCAAATGACATCACTGGGTACCCCAGTGCACACCTAGGGCATCCACATGTGGCTGAATGTTGGGGGCAGCAGGGGATGCCCAAAAGGCCCCATGGCCCTAGGCGGCTCCCCAGGCAGCACCGTTTGTGGTGCTGATGGGAGCCTCAGTGACTTTGCTACCGAACAGCTGCTTTTTCTATTCCTGCTAGGAGCAAAGTTGTGTTGCCTGCCTTGGAGAGTGTGGGTAGGGTATGCCTGCACGCTCCCAGACAGGAAGCAAAATAATATCAACAATTTAATGAATAAATCCAAACACAGTTATACTATCCACAGAGTTTAATTCACTCAGGGATGAAATGTAATAAATACATATTGCGAACAATTAACTGTATTGACGGTCGTATAGTGCCCCAGGAGGGAGGAGGGGGTGGGGTTTTGTGATAGTGATGAGGGTAAGGGAGTGGTAGGAATCAGTGACAGTAAAATCAAGCATTTGAAAAAACCTTATAGCTATTTTTTAGATAGCAGCATTGCAATGAAAGTTGGCAGTCATAGTTTGGAGAAGGCATACAACACTGGATATGATATATCTACATAATGTTGGTGTGAGGTTGCCACAGAACAAAAAACAGTCAACGTTTCGACCCTCTTAATGGTGCAGGAATAATAGTCCTTGCTGCGGGGTCTTCATCAGGACCAGGGGTGGGGGGCAGGTGGACCACAAGGTGGAGGGTTCTCCAAACAATCACTGTTGGTAGAGGTCTTGTATGTAAGTGGACCGCACCACAAAGGTTGAAGGTCGTCAGATTAATCAATTATTGGATGTATACGGCATGAGGGAACAGCACCAGACATTGAATCAAGCGCCAGCACGGTACTAAATAAATTGGCGGCAACCCATGAAATCATTCAATAGTCCGTGAAATGGATTCAAAACGGGGGGTGGGTTTGTTATTTTCTTCCGTGCGTGGGCAGATGGTGTCTGCTCCGCTTTCTAGATGGCTTAGGAATGGAGTGCTCCGTTCCTAAGCCATCTAGACAACAGTGATTGTTTGGAGAACCCTCCACACTCGTCGACTGTTTTTTGTTCTGTGGCAACCTCACACCAACATTATGTAGATATATCATATCCAGTGTTGTATGCCTTCTCCAAACTATGACTGCCAATTTTCATGGCAATGCTGCTATCTAAATAATAGCTATAAGGTTTTTTCAAATGCTTGATTTTACTGTCACTGATTCCTACCACTCCCTTACCCTCATCACTATCACAAAACCCCACCCCCTCCTTCCTCCTGGGGCACTATACGACCGTCAATACAGTTGATTGTTCGCAATATGTATTTATTACATTTATTCATTAAATTGTTGATATTATTTTGTTTACACACTGGGACCCTCTTCTCCTAGTAATTACTGAACCCAGGTCCCAGTGACTATAGTTGGGTAACCCACTTATCTATAACCCAGACAGGAAGCAGCAGTGTCCTGGGAGATTAGGTTCCCGGGACAATGCTTAGACCAGGCCCTGGTGCCGAACTAGGCTCAGGAAGAGTGGCCCACCACCTTACGGCCCCACTGCCCAATACAATACACTGGCCCTAGGGATGGGGTCTCCAAGGCCCTACTGTGGCTCTGGAGGGGGGCTGTACAGCCCACTCCCTCAAATTGAAAACAGCCCCTCGGATAGAGTCCCTGGGGCCTCATAGTGGTTCGAGGAAGGAGGGCTGTATGCCTTTCCCATTCAAAAAAATACAGTCCAGGGCCGTGCCCAACCAAGTTAGCCAAGTGGACGTGAATCACAAGGGCTCCAAGTGGCATTCCCAACAATAGATTTGGAAAAGCACTGAAAATGGAGGCACTGAATCCCATCAGCGAGGAGCAGCACACCAGTGAAAGAAAATCCCCCAGCAGATGGAATGTGAGGGCAAAGGGGCCTGCCCATTGCTGTGCTTGCCCGACGCAGGCCCCTGCTCAGTCGAGCGGATTGTGAGGGGCAACGTCCGTGGTGGGCAGCCTGGTCCTTGTCCTGTAGAGGCTTTTGACTCGGCGGGGTGGGATGCTGCCCAGTGTTGTGCAGCGGGCTCCTCGAGTGGTGTTTGAGAGTGCCGCGGGGACAGGCACTCCCTCGGGGCCTTGGATGCTCACTGGGGCATCCGGTGAACACACAGTAGCTTTGCTGTTCCTAGGGCTGCTGCAGGTCCGGACCAGGACTCCCAGACTTGGACAGTGCTGAACATGTTGCCCGCCCCCCTCGGAGTCCGATGAGTGCTGGATTGGGGGCGGGACTTCACAGGCAATTACCCCAGCAGGAGGAGAGGCCTCGTAGGCAGACGCTGCTTGCCTGACTTTAAGATGGCGGCGAGATAAGTCAGACAGTGCTCGCTGGCGATTGGGCACAGCGTTGAGAACCTGTACCTCTGGATGACCATTAGGGCAGACATACTACATCTTTAACATCAATCTGCGCAAAGAGCTGTACCCTTTTCCCTTCAGGAGCCTAATTAGAGCAGAAAGATCGGCGTGGCTGCTGCTGTGTTTTTACAGTTCATACGAGCTGAGGATCAAGGGTTCCACATGTAAAATAGTCAAATGTTGAATAAAATGAAGAATCAGTAAACGTTTCAGCAAGGTGGGTTTATTAAAACCTCATCCCAAGAACAGCCTACAGCAACTGACTCAGTCAGAATCCCTGACAGAGTCTAATCTAAGAACATGGAACACAGGTAAAGAACAAAGAGGCTTAAAGGGGAAGGGTAGAAAACATCACACATCTCCCATCTATACATATGAAAGAGAACACAGGTTCAAACATAGTCTTTCAAATAAGAGGGAGCTCTACGAGTTCTTTGACTTCTCTTAGGAGGACACGAAGACCTATCAACAGAAGAGTAAGAACCAAAGTGGAAATCATTGCATGAATTATCATTATGAGCAGAAACATTTGAAAAAGACAAATCAGGATTAACAACAACTACACGACTCTTATTCCAAATTCTTCCATCATCAGTTTTGACAGCATTTTTAAAGATCTTGATAACAGACCTAATGTCGGTATATTTTGACCACGGTTTGCGTCCCACAGGAGTCTTAATTTTAACAAGATCACCTACATTGACCTCATGAGAAGAAACACTTTTCCTAAGATCAAAATATGCCTTGCGAGCATCTTGTTTGAGTAACTCCTTAGTTCTCCAATCCCCAATATCATTATTGACAAGACCTTTGTTCTGACACATCCACCCCGGACACATCAAAGTGTTAGGAGCCCTCCCTTTGAACAGCTCAAATGGGGACCTTCCAGTAGTAGAATGCGGGGCAAAACGATAAATGTTAATCCTGTCCTGGAGGGTGGACTTCCAATCTAAACCAGAAGAGCAAGCCAGTTGTATAGATTCTTTCAGAGTCTTATTGACTCTTTCTACAGCACCATTAGTTTCAGGATGGTAAAGTGAACATCTTTTATGAACTATACCACATTTCTTTAGAAAGTCAAAAACATGGACGAACAAAACTGAGGACCATTGTCAGATAGAAGACTGTTAGGAAAACTTTCCTTATTAAATATTGGCTCCAAAAACTTAATGACAGAATCAGTCATAATTTCCCTGACAGCAGAAACCTCAATCCATCTAGAGTATAAATCGATCAACACAATGAGATAAGGGGTATCAGAAACACCAGAGAGAGGGCCAAGAATGTCAATAGCGACCTCATCCCACGGATGACCAGGTAAAACCCTCTTCACCATAGGCATTTGTCTTGTTTTTAAAATTTTATCACTCGAACAGCTTTCAGGGCATTCACGTACCATTCTCTCAATTTCTAGGTCCATGCCAGGCCACCAGAACTGCATGCGAAGAAACCCTTTAGTCTTTACAATGCCCAAATGTCCACAATGGGCAAGAGACAACAATTTACTCCTTAAAGAGGTGGGGGGAACAAGTTTAGTACCACGAGTTAAAAGTCCATCATTCACAGACAGTTCATCAGAAACTAACGACCATGGCTTGTCCAAGCGAGAATTATTCTTCAAGGAAAGGATAACCTTCAAAATGTCTTCATCCTTCTCCAGCTCAGATCTCCATTCAGACTCAACAATGGAACCATCAGTCACCTCACACACATTCACAAACTCATCTGGATCACACAATTCATCTCCTTCAGAGTTCTCAGAGTCAACCAACCTTGATAAGCAATCCGCAGACCTGTTAGCTATCCCAGGAATATACTCAACCTCGAACTCGAATTCTTGCAAAGAGACAATCCATTTTCTTATCCTAGATGAGATAGCATCCAAACCTTTCTTTGAAAATACTTCTTTCAGAGGTTTATGATCGGACAAAACACAGACTTTTGTCCCCCAAATCAAATTTTTAAACTTTCTTAAAGCCCCAAAAATTGCCAAAGATTCCTTTTCTATTACAGAGTAATTCAACTCTGAACCTCTGAGACAACGAGAAGAACAACAGATCATGGAATCTTTACCATCCTTTTTTTGAACAAGAACAGCACCTATTTTTTTTTTTAATTATATTTTTATTGCAGAGTTATAAACCACAGGATAAAATTAAACAGCCAGTGCACTCGTGGGCTCCCCCCGTCCAAAGATAGTTCACAGTTGTACACAGCCATTCAGCCCGCATCCCGGAGGCCGGGCGGCATATCACATCGCTCGAAAGGAACACATCACAGTGTACGTCCCATTGGGACCCTGGCGGTAGGTCGTTTTGCGTATCTGCTTTTACCCCCTCACCCGCAACAACATTCCCGTCAGCCATCTCCGTGGAAATCAATGTAATCGCCCCTGCCGGGGCCTGCTCTAGGCTATACGGGCCTTCGTACCAGGCCGTTCCACCCAATCAGTCTACCCACCACTCAATACCCCCCGTCCCAGTAGGTCCAAGGCCTCAACAAGCAACCCTCCAATGGCTTCCGGCCCTCCCCAAACCCCCCTACAACCAACCCCCCCAAAGCCCCCCCCCCTGGCAACTGCTAAGGTGTGTACTTCGCTCTATTGAACTGGATGGGTCCACTACAGTGCGTAGTTCCCTACTTCTGTGTTCGCCCCGCGGTGTCCAGCGGCTTAGTTCTCGCCTTCCTCATCCTCAACCAAAGCATCACGCAAAGCCTGTACCACTAACTCCCATGCACGCGCCGCATCCAGTGCCTTCTCATTCCCCAACTTTACTGCTTGCTTCATCCGGAGCACGCTCTCGCAGTCAGACCACCGCAGCAACTCATTCTTCCATCTACGCAGTGAGGGACCTCCCCTGGACTTCCAGTGCCACGATATTTCCCTCTGTGCTAATATCAGACCCAGGTCTATGAATTTTCTTGTCACCTTGGTGTGCTTAGTATGCGGAAACCAGAGCAATAGGCACGCCGCCATGTCGAATTCTACCTCCCTGTCAGTCACTTCATTCAGGAGTTCCCCTACCTCCGCCCAATAGGATCCCAGTTGTGGACACCCCCAAAACAAGTGGTCCATGTCCGCCCCTAGGGACGAACACCGGGGGCAACAGGCATCCGGCACCCGAAAGTACCGCTGTAGTTTCTCTGGAGTTAAATAGGCCCTATGGAGCACATAGAAATGGACCTGCTGAAAGCGCGCGTTCCTAGTGCCCTTCCACGTGCGTCGCAGGATATGGCCCCATGCCGTATCCGGTATGGGCCGGCCAACGCTCACCTCCCATTTAGCTTTGAGCCCGTGGAGTGGTTCCAGCCCTTCGTTCAGCATCCTATTATGGAGGCACGTCACAGCTTTGAACGTACCAGCCGCCATTACCACATATTGGCACGCCATAGTCGTCGCGGGTTCCAGGAGCCCCTCTTTCCAGTGCTTTTGTACGGCAGCCACAACTGCCGCATGTAGGAGGAAGCCCCCCTCAGGCAGTCCGAACTGGTCCCGGAGCACTTCGAACGGCGCCAACGCCCCATCAATGTACAAGTCGCCCACCACCTGCAACCCCGCCTCCTCCCAATCCAACAACGGGGACCAGTTCCTCCGTGCGGCAATGCCGTCAACATCCCGATCGGGATCTCCGGGGCATAGGGCCGCGATGCCCTCGCTCTCCGAAGGCTCCTCTGCCAACACAGCCGGAGCGTCCGCTCCTCCATGGTGAGGGCCCGTAACTCGAGCCGTTGCTGCATGATGATGTATGACAGCACGTGGCGCTGTATCCCCCGATCCCGGTCTTCCTCCGGTCCCCGGAACACCCTGGCCACGTTCTGCGTAAGGACCTGCAACTGTGCCGCTAGATAATACAGCTCAAGGTCGGGCACGGCCATGCCCCCTTCCAACTTGGGGCGAAGTAGCGTGCTCAGGGCTATTCTGCGGCGGCCATGCCCCCATAGAAAGCCAGTAATCATTGACCGCAGTTCCCTAAACACCCCCTGGGGAATCCAGACAGGCAGCGTTCGGAAATAATAGAGGAAGCGGGGGAGCGCCACCATTTTCAACAGTGCTATCCTGCCCAGGACTGTCAGCGGGAGGGTCGACCAGAAAGACAAGCTGCCCCGCAGTGCCCGGACACAACGGCCAATGTTACCCTCCAAAAGGTCAGCAGCCGAGTGGTAAATGCGGACACCCAAGTAGGTGATGCAAGAGGGTTCCCATACCACACCCAAGTCGCTGCTAGGGGCTGGCGATCCCGCTCTCAGCGGAAACACGCAAGTCTTCGCCCAGTTGACCCTAAGGCCCGACAGCCGGCCGAACTCAGACAACAGATCCATCGCTCCAACCAGTGCCCCCGAGGTGTCAGCTAGGTACAGGAGCAAGTCATCCGCATAGAGCGATATATAATGCCATTGCCCATCACTCACTATCCCCGCGTATCGGTCGCCTGACCGCGCATGGACCGCCAAGGGTTCCATCGCCAGGGCAAACAACAGAGGGGAGAGAGAGCATCCCTGTCGTGTTCCCCTGCCCACCGGGTACGCTGCCGACACCAGGCCGCCCAATCGAACTCTCGCCGTCGCCGAGGTATACAAGACCCTCGTCCACCTTCGAAACCCGTCGCCCATGCCAAACCTCTCCAGCACTCCATCCAAGAAAGGCCATTCCAAGCTATCGAAGGCCTTCTCGATGTCCACGGACAGAACCGCCGGCACTCCCTCCCCATCCAAGATGGCGTCCATTATTCCCACCGGGCGGCGGATATTCATCGCCGTGCTCCTCGTGGGTATAAACCCGGCCTGATCCCTGTGCACCAGGCCCGTCATGTGCGGGGCCAGTCTAGTGGCTAGGATGCGACTCAGGATCTTATAGTCCACCGTCAGCATGGACAGCGGGCGATAAGACCTCACGTCCGCGGCATCCCGGCCAGGCTTGAGGAGCGGTACTATCAAGGCCTCCCGCATGGAGCCAGGCAATGCCCCCTTCTCGAAGGCTTCCGTATACACCACCAGCAGCCTGGGCGCCAGAATGTCCACATAGTGTTGATAGAATTCGATTGGCAGTCCGTCCACCCCAGGCGTCTTGTTACGGGCCATATGTTTGATAGCCACCCGAATTTCCGTAAGCGTGATCGGGCTACCCAGTTCCTTCGCGTCTTCCTCGTCCAGGACCGGAAGCGGCCTCTCCCCCAGGTACTCCGCGATGTCCTGAACCCCCACTCCCAACTGACTCCGGTACAGGTGCTCATAATATCCCCTCAAGCGGTCCAATACAGCTGCCTGAGAGTATACCATCTCTCCCTGCGCATTATTAATACTGAGGATCGGGCAGCCCCTAAGTTCCGGGCTAGCTAGTCTGGCCAAGAGGGTACCCACCTTGTCCCTTTCTGCGTGTGCCCTGATAATGTACTTTCTATAGTCATAACATCTCAAACGTTCCGTCTCCGCGGCTACCACTTCCTTCGCCTCCAACAACTGGGCCTGTAGACCTGGCCTAGTTGGCCTGTGGCGCTCCAAGTCCCTCAAAGTTTCCTCCGCTTTCATTAGGTCATTCAGCACAGTCGTACGAGCATTCGAGAACCTGCCCAAGCACACCCCTCTCACCACCACTTTCATTGCATCCCATTCAGTAGACCTACTCGCCGCCGTGCCTTCATTCACACCGAAATAACTATCAATGCCTTGCCGGACCGCATCGTCGAACACAGAATCCTCTAGCGTCTCCGGCCGAAGCCGCCATGTTGGTATTACTGAGCGCTCCCTCTACCACTGAATATTCACCAATAGGGGGTTATGATCGGATATAGTCCTAGCCAGGTACTCCGCATGGGTAATCAATGGGGCTAGGGAGCCCCCGCAAAGCACCGAATCGATCCTGACATGTAGATCATGGAGAGCGGAATAAAAGGAATAATCCCTGGTTCCCCTGTGCCCCTCCCTCCAGACATCCAGCAACCCCCATCGTTCTTGCCAGTCCTTCCTGTGCGCGGCCAGCCTGCGCACAGGAGAGTCTACTAGGGGGGGATGGGACCTATCCAGAGCCACATCCGTAATCGAGTTGAAGTCCCCCCCTAGCACTATCGGACCCGCCAGGAAAGAGGCCAAGGACCCCGAGAGGCTATCAAAGTATCGGCCTTGGTCAGTGTTCGGTGCATAAACACAACAGAAAACCACATCCCGTCCATATAACCTCCCCTCCACCGCTACAAACCTGCCATCCGGATCTACTACCTGATTCAGCACTTGAAAGGGTATCCCCGCCCTCACCCAGATCAAGACCCCCCTGGCATACGCCGAGTAAGTGGTGCCAAAAACCTGGCCCTGCCATCTTTTCTGCAAGGCAGCGCACTCTTTTTTGGTGAGATGAGTCTCCTGGAGCATAGCTATCTGAACCCCTCTGCGTACCAGGTATGCATGTACTTTGTGACGTTTCACCATAGTCCGCAGCCCCCGGACATTCCACGTTAGGCATTTCAAATTAGGTAATGTCCCCATTCCAATTCCGTACAGTCCGAATCAAATAACAACGATCCATGGCCCCCCCAATGCAGTTGCCCCCCCCAAACAGTCCCAAAACTGAAACATTCCCCAAACCCCACTCCCCAGGACAGAGCACACGAACCCAATGGCCGCCCCCATCCAAACCTTGATCCAACTTCTCACACACTTACCCTGTGGTCTCCACCACAGTCGACCTTAAGGGCCTAGGGGGGGTGAGTCTCCGCCGACCCCAGCTAGCGGAGCCCGCGTCCCGCACTTCATCCCCTCCGAAACACACAGCTCCCCCACCCGGCAACCCGCCCCCCAGCAACAGGATATCGCCCTACCATGAAGTCCCGATCTAGTCCCAGTTCTATCTCAGCCGCAGAAAATATCATCCGAAGTCTGTGGGGTTACTTTCGGCCCCTTCTGGCTCTCCGCCTCCGAAAGTTCCTCTCCTGTTCTGCTGCCTTCCCCTCCCGAGTCCGTATCGGCCCGTTCACTGTTCTGTTACGACCCTGTAATGGCCGCCGTCGCTGCGAGCGCATCCCTCTTCTCCGCCGCCATCTGAGCCTCCCGTTTCTCCCGCTGGCGCCTGTTGCGGGACCTGATGCGTTGTGACTGCCGCACCCGGGGCTGCTTGGGTTGGTCTCGCCGACTTTGGTGCGTTCTGTCTGTCCCCGCTCTGTACGACTCAAGCCATTGCCAGACTTCGTCCGGAGTCTGGAAAAAGTGTGTGGTGCCATCCATGATAATCCGCAGCTTGGCCGGGTAGAGCAAGGAGTACTGGATGCCTTCCTCCCTGAGCTCCTTCTTCACAGCAAGGAACGATGCCCTGTCCTTCTGGACCGCCTGCGTATAATCCGGAAAAATCGTTACCTTGCTGTTCTCCACTTCATAAGGGCCCGACATCCTGGCCCGCTGGATGAGGAGATCTCGGTCCTTGTAGTGGAGGAGCCGCACCACCATCGGTCGGGGGGGGCGGCCAAGCCCCGGCGGGCGAGCGGGCACCCGGTGAGCTCGCTCCAGAGTGAAAAATGGAGTAAGCCCCTCCGGCGCCACCACAGTGCGGAACCAGTTCTCCATGTAGGCCACCGCATCCTCCCCCTCAATCCGTTCCGGCAGGCCTACGACCCGCACGTTGTTCCGCCTATTGCGGCCTTCGGCATCCTCCGCCCTCCGCTCCAGAGTGTCCAGTCGGGCCAAAATGTCCGTAATCCTGTGCTCCGCGGTCACCACCGATGGCTTTAGGTCCAGCAATAGTTGGTCATGATCCTTGACCCGATCCGCCAGCTTCGCGTGATCCACGCGTAGCAGCCCCAGGCCCGTGGCCACTTGGGCAATGTCATTGTGCAATGCCTCCTTAGTGGAGGTGATCGCCTCAAGGATGGCATCCAAGCGCCGGTTCAGCCGCTGTTCCTGGTCAAGCTCCGGGGAGGGACTCTCACTCAGCTGAGTCGATGTCGCCGAGTCCCCCTCGCGGCTCCCGGGCATCGGCCCTCCGATCGCCGCCATGTCAGGGCACTGCGTCACAAGTCCGGTCACCCGTTCTGCGGGTACGCCCGTGGGTCCGTGCCGGCCACCGGGCACCGGGCAGTGCTATGTCTCCGCCGACGGTCTCAGGAACAATGGCCAGGCGGACGAGCTCCGTTCCGTCACCCCCCTTGGGCCTGTGGGGGGAGGATGAGTATTAGGGCGGTGGCCAACGAGAGCCCCTAATCTTCTGGGTGAGTCGGGCAGCGTCCCCTGGTCTCAGGGCATCGCGCCACCAATCCTAGTGCGTCGGGCAGCCGGGTGCAGGGTCCCTTGCTACTTGGCGACAGCCGGACTCAGGGCTGAAGTTCGGGACCGTCCGACCTCCTCGCCGCCATTTTCTTCACACCCCGGGCTACACCTCGGCTGCCTCCTTCCTCGATCTCCTCGGGGCCAGCAGTCCCCCAGCGACTCTCCGATTACGTCCAGCTGTCCCCGTACACTTCAGAGGGCAGGAACGTCGTCTCCGGGTCGCCTAGGGTCCCGAAAAACAGGAGAATTAGCGGGATTCCGCGCGGAGCTGCGAGCTCACGCCGCCATCCCGATCGGCGTCCAAGCCACGCCCCCCCAAGAACAGCACCTAGTCCCTTATCGCTTGCATCAGTAAACATAACAGTGGGAAGACCAGGGACAAAAGCATGGAGCGAAGGTGCTTTGTTCAGATCTTTCTTGATGCTTAAGAATTCGGATTTGCAAGCAGAAGACCAGTTAAAAACTGTATTTTTAACTGTAGGTTTTCTTAAGTTATGTGTTTTATTGGCAAAATTAAAGATGAATTTACCATAAAATTCCACCATACCCAAAAATGAGAGGAGCTCATCTTTGCAGGCAGGTTCCTTCACTTTATCTATAGCTTCAACTAACTCTTTCTTGGGAAACACTCCACTACAAGTGATGCGATGGCCCAAGTAATTAACCTCTTGTACCCTGAATTTACATTTTGCTCTCTTCAGAGTCATGCCAGCACCTTCTAGACGTCTCAAGACCAAAGAAACACGAGTATCATGCTCATCAACATTGCTACCATAAATTAATAAATCATCCTGATAGCACTTTACACCAATTAATCCCTTCAAAATTCTTGACATGATTCTCTGAAAAACAGAGGCAGCAGAAACGAGACCAAAAGGCATTCTTTTGAACTTGAACGTACCCATAGGTGTTATGAAAGCAGTCAAGTCTTGTGACGAGTCATCTAGCTCTACCTGGTGGTAGGCAGAAGCTAAATCAAGAGTGGTAAAATATTTGGCCCCTTCTAGAGTACAAACCATTTCATCTATATTAGGAAGAGGAAACCTATCAACTACAACTTCCTTATTTAAGGATCTCAAATCAATGCAAAGGCGAATTTCGCCAGTGGGTTTCTTCGCTATCACAACTGGAGCAAGCCATTCTGTTGCCTCAACTGGTACAATAATGTTGCTCTTAATAAGCTCATCTAACTCATCTTGTACCTTAGCTTGTTCAGTAAGCGGAATTCTCCTAACTTTAGCTAGAACAGGGAGAGCATTATCTTTCAATTTTATGAGATGTTTGTAGCCACGCAAGCACCCCAATTCATCTTTAAAAACATTTGGAAATTTCTTTGCTAAAGTCAAAGATAAGTTCTCATCACTCATGGTATTAGGTGTATCAGATATTTCTTGAATTTGAACTTGAGGAGAAGCATTGGGATCAAGGGTAACCCCTAACTGTCGTTGATGAAACCAACCCAACAACGCAGCACCTTTCTTAGATACATAAACTTTTCCCACAATTATGCGAGAACCAAGTTCAATTACAGCCATGAAATATCCCAACATTGAAATAGGTTTATCACTATAACCTACGGGTAAAATATCACATCTATGCATTTTCACATTTTTAGCAAATAATTCATTAAACATTTTCTCATCAATGATGGTTATCTTAGAGCAAGAATCGAATTTAAAGTTTACCATGGAATTTTCTACTTTAACCATGAAAGAAGGATGATCAGATTTATCATCATTCACCTCAAAACAGATAGATCTTACTTGAGGTTGAGGCCATCTTCTCCTTGAATTATCACTGTTTTGAGCTTTCGACCTGCAAAATTTAGCATAGTGACCCTTTTTATTGCATAAATTACAAGTTACCTTTAGGGCAGGACAAATAGGAGAATTAGCTAAATGATTAATCTGACCACATCTAAAACATGAAAATCTAACATTTGAAGAATTCATTTGTCTATTTACTTTTTCTTCCGAATTTACACCATCAGTTTTTTTTATTAGACAAACAGTCTCATCAACTTTTATTTCTTCTTTTGACTCAGAAGTGGAGGGTTTATCTTTCTCTTTCTTAAGCTCTCCAACACATCTTGTCATGTGCTCAACCTGTTTTGCAATTGTCAAAACTTCTTCGAGAGGTGGTTCATCTTTTAACCAAAGTTCCTTTCTTATTTCATCATGTGCGCATCTTAAAACAAATTGATCTCGAATTCTCTCATCAAAGGTTTGCCCAAAATTACATGAGGATGCAAGTTTCCTTAAAGAAGACACATAATCTTCTACCGATTCATCTTTTTTTTGTTCTCTCAGACCAAAGTGATATCTTTCCATAATTGTGCTGAGCCTAGGTAAGTAGTGTCTATCCAGTTGTAGTATTGCTATTTCGTATTCATTCAGATTTCTTTGTTCCGCAGCTGAAAGATCTGGTAAGTGCTCAAGAACATCTTGTCCTTCTCCTCCTAAACAATGCAACAGAAGTGAATGTTTTCTTTCTGCACTCAAATTTGTTCCACATACTCTTGCGTAATTTGCAAAGATCTTTTTCCACTTTTCCCACTTCACATTTGGTTCACCAGGACTCGTTAAAAAGAATGCTGGCTGAGTTACATTTTGCATCTTTATATTTATTTAAAGTAGTACAGTTCAATATTTTAACTCACAAGTATTTACTGTGTTAAAAAGAATTTTCTTTCCTTTTTAAAAAAAATTAAAAAAAATAACACTCCTGAGAGAATAATACAATTTTCCTTGTTTAAGAACGAGTGACCATTTTCTTTTATGCACTGACTATACTTATTTATCTATTATTCTCCCTTATAGAATGCAGTCCACTATCCTTGTTTTATTAAAAGAGAATTGTCCTTTGTTGTGATTATTCTCCCTTATAGAATGCACTCAACTATCCTTGTTTTATTAAAAGAGAATTGTCCTTTGTTGTGAGAAATCCAATTATGTTAATCTTCCTTTGGATTAATAAAGGACAAAGAATGTAGATCAGTTTAACAATGATGTCTTTCTACTATTGTACTGACAATGCTTCTTAGGTATAATAATGGGCTCAGAATGTAGAACGATTAAACAATCAACTTGTTCTATCTTTGAGAATGTTCAATTCTTGAGAATGTTAAAGTAGATAGAACTCTGTAATGTTCATTGACACACAGCGTTTATTAGAAGAGCTGACACGCAGCGTTCAAATGCGTAGTAATGCACTGTACACGAGAAACAGAACACTGTGTAGAGACCCTTGATACGCAGCGTTCAATTGTGCTGGAACGCACAGTAACGTGTCTCGACACGCAGCGTAGGCGAGGGACTGGAACGCAGCGCAAGGCTGAATGCGCGCGCAGCCTGGTTTTGAATACAGCGCGAGGAAATAAAACGTTATCCTCGCGCGAAGGCCAAAATCCCTCACAAGTCTTTTTTTAATTATATTTCAAGTCCCAAAGTTATTTCTTTTTTAAATATTCCTCCCGCTCTCCTCACCCGTGAAGTAGATGTCTAGTCGGCCGCTGGGAAGACAACGCTTCGCTTCATGTACAGAAGAACAGCCGCTGGAGGAGAAACGAGGTAGGTCTCTTTGCTGTGTTGATCCGGTTGAGGTGATTTCCGATCGTCGCCAGTGTAAAATAGTCAAATGTTGAATAAAATGAAGAATCAGTAAATGTTTCAGCAAGGTGGGTTTATTAAAACCTCATCCCAAGAACAGCCTACAGCAACTGACTCAGTCAGGATCCCTGACAGAGTCTAATCTAAGAACATGGAACACAGGTAAAGAACAAAGAGGCTTAAAGGGGAAGGGTAGAAAACATCACACCACACACTCAGACTATGCTGGTGACTGTGAGCAATTTCTTCCTTAGGGGTAAGTGCAGACAATCTCCGGGACAGTGTTAATATCAAGTATTCCATCAAAGCCTTTATACCTCCTAGGAAAGCTCAGAGCAATAGGTTCTCCAAATATTTCCCTACAGCGGAACACCAAGATTAATTTCCTGACTCCCATTTGACTAACACGAGGACCCTAACCAAAGACGATGTCTTGGCCTTTTTAAGAGAATTTAAAAAAGAACTGAGAGAGGAGCTGATTGCGGATATGGCCTCCTCCCTTGAAGCACTGAGGTCAGACATTAACGCCTGTTTGACAACCCTCCTACAATATGTTGATGCTGTCGGCCCCAGGGCCATGGACTTTTAATATAAAGTGCAGGACCTGGAGGGCTGCAGGGAGCATTTGGAGACCACAGTCGACCTTCTTCGCAGCCAACTTAAGATCTGAATTTTGAATGGTGAGGACCTCAAAAATAGGTTGCGAAGGGACAATGTGGGGATTCGGAATCTGCAGAAAGGCTCGGAGGGACTGGACTTGCAGGCCTTTACCCAAGGTCTCTTCTCCGGGTTGCTTGGTAAGACCCAATGGCAATGCATAGCATTAAACTTCTCCCTCACAAAATGAAGGACTAAGGAAAGACAGACACTGGAGGCAGAGCTTCAGACCGCAAAGTGCCTTCATAAGGACAACCCTACCCTCCTCCACCAGAAACAGGTCAGAGCACTAAACGCAAGCTATAGCAACCGGGCAGAGTTTACTCTTCTCCGTTTCCAACGCACAACATAGGAGCAAGGTAAAAAAGTGGATTCTCACTTGGAAAGAAAACTGAGGGTAAAAAATGATAAAGAGTATATAGGAGTAATTTGCTATGAACTGGACGGGATTATCAACTGTGACACGGAGAAGGCCTAGTTCATCAGAAAGTACTACCAATCTTTGTACTCTGCGGATGAAACAGATTTAACTGAGCAGTTAGATTATTTACATATAATGACCCTGCCCCAGGTCTCAGATGCCAAAATAACTTACTAGAGAACCCCATCTCAGATAATGAAGTTCGCAAAGCGATAGTGAACCTTAAATGTCACAAATCGTCAAGGACAGATGGGCAAACAGCTCAATTTTACAGAACATTCATGATATAACTAGTTCCTCACTTGGTTTTGCTGTTATAACTACATGGCCGACACAGGCGTGGGCTCTGCTTCCATGAGTGAAGCACTGGTATCTCTCATACCCAAACAAAGCAAAGACCTGAGACATTGAGGCTCCTGCCGCCCAATCCCACTGCTAAACCTTGATGCTAAATTATACTCCAAAATCCTAGCCACCTGACTGGACGATCTACTCCCATAATTGATTCACCTGATCAATCTGGATTTATTGAGGGCATGCAAACACATGACAACATCAGAATGGTAGTCCACCTATTCGAAAAAGTCTCCAAAAAGTCAGTACCAGCCGTTTTCTTAGCACTCGGGTAGACTTACCCTTTCTCTTCCACACTCTGAGAAAGTTTGGCTTCTGTGAAAGATTCCTGACTATGATTAAGACCAACTACTCAGCACCCACAGCAAACGTGTTGGTCAATGGGGTTAGCTTCATGAATGTCCACCTCCCCTATTGTTTGCCTTGAGCATCGAGCCACTGGCAGCCATGATATGTCGGAACCCTCTGATCCAGGGAATCCAAGACCATACAATTTCACTTTTTGCAGATGACATCCTGCTGTACTTGCCCTCACCTCACTCCTCCCTTGCAGCTACCCTAGAGAACTCCGTTGTTTTGAAGGAGTGGCGGGGTTTCCCATTAACCTGATCAAATCATAAATGCTCAACTTAACAGTCCCTCGTACACAAAAGGAATGACTGGGCAGGTTGGTACCTTTCAAATGGGGAACCATGACATCGCCTATTTAGGTATTAAGATTTCTCCCAAGCCTAATGATCTCTCCTGAGCGAATTATCCATGCTGAGGCAATTGAAAATGGACCTAAAATGATGGGCACCAATGTATTTATTCTCGCTAGGGAGAATACATGCCATTAAAATAACGGTTCTGCCCAAACTGCTCTATTTATTTCAGGGACTTCCAGTAGAAGTAGATCAAGGTTATTTTTCGGCCCTGCGTTCCTTGGTGATCCGCTTTATATGGCAGAAGGGGAGAGCCCGTCTTTCCTACAAGGTAGTACGATTGCCTAAATCCTCAGATGGACTAGCACTACCTGATTTTAACTTGTATTTCAGGGCAGCATAGCTTGGAGTAACCCCTGAGTGGTCCACCCGTGAGTCGGATAAACACTGGCTCCACATGGACAGAGCTGTAGTCGGGGAATATATCTTGGATCTACTATGGAAACCAAAGCAGACTGACCATCTAATACATACCTGTGCACCCCTACACGGACGACCCTTAAGATATAGGATGAGGTAACTAGATTACAGACCTGGACGACTTTTCCCTCTTCTCTCACTCTAATTAACTTTAATCCAGCATTTTCTGCTGTGTTACATTCAGGACCGGGGGGATGCCTCACTGTTTTGGATTTGCTCCATAACGGTTACATCCTCACTTTTGAAAATTGTACACAAGACTTTTAGTTTCCACCCATGAACACTTTCATTATAATCAGCTTAAACATTGGGTACTTGAACCAGAGATACGTGAGGCGACCACAAGGGCCCTAGCATCTATTGAGCCCTTTGCGCGGAGAAGCTGGGCTTGTACACACGCTGACCCAATAGTATCAACAATTATAATGCAGTATTTTGCAGGAAACAAATCTATCTTTCACTTATTTTTATGACACTTACATGTACCTTTTATTTGGAAGTTAAGTTAATGGGAGCGGGCGGGTTGCGAAATTTGTTTCTATGTTCTTACAATGGTGAACCTGTTTATACTGAGCACTTGGCTGCCTCTATATTTACGAACAATGTACTTTTGAAAATAGAAATCAAACTCTGAGTTGAGGTGTACTTACTGCTTATTTATATTGTGAACATATCTTAAAAGAATTAAGAGAACTTTGAGAAAAAAAGTAGAGCCCCAGCTGATAGGGTCTCTGGGTCCTCTAAAAGGCTCAGAAGGGGGCCCATGCCCCTTTCCCCAAAAATATAACTGTACTGCCCCCCACCCACAGAGGACCAGGCCCACCCTGGGGCATTTTTCTAAAAGGTGGGAAATTGTTATTTTTTCAGTATGGGATCATTCATAAATTCACATGCTTTAATCATTCGCCGTCATTAAGGTGGAGTCCCAGGGTGCAGGCTAAAGCAGTGGAAGTAGTATACATAGCTTACAATGGCAAAAAACATACATTTTTATAGCTTATCCTCATCATTTAAAAATAACTAAATTCCAGTCTATCAAGCAGTAGCACCCTTTAGAACACTCCCAGCAAAGGTATCTTTGCTCAGATTTTCTACAGCACGGTGTGTGACAGGGAGTCCCCCTGAGCTCTGCTTTGTTCTTTTGCTTGTTTCCAGATTTATTTTACCCAAATTACTTCTGCTGTGTTATTATTACAGCCCCTGCAGCAAGAATTTTGAACTATTCCCTTCAATGGCGGAAAATCACTCATGGCAAAACCCTTCAAGGTCACCCATATTCCGCCTACCATTCCACCAAAACAAGCGCCTCAGTCTCATCTCAAAAAGGCATTGCTGGCTATGCTAGCCAAGGGCGCCATAGAAAAGATTCCAAATTCTCAGAAAGGAATGGGCTTCTTCTCTCGTATTTTATTAGTCATGAAGGAATCTGGAGAGTGGTGCCGCATTCTGGATCTCAGGAAGCTGAACATGTACCTTAAAATGCAATCTTTTCGTATGATCACCCTTCAGGAAATCATGCACATCCTCAATCACAGAGATTTCATGGCGAGCCTATATCTGTAGGATACCTCTTTCCATATCCCTATCCACCTGAAGCATCGGAAGTTTCTCAGATGATTCAAAGTAGCCAGCACTCACTATCAATTCATAGTGCTCAAATTTGGTCTCAGGTCTGCTCCCTGAATTTTCACAAATTGTCTCGCCCCATTGGCAGCCCATCACAGACATAAGGCCTCCAGGTATTTCCGTACCTTGAAGACTGATTAGTAAAAGCACCATCTGCCCAACAAGCTTCGAAAGCTACAACAACATGCCTACTGACATTTCAATACTGGGGCTAAAAGTGAATTATCAAAAGTTTCTCCTCTCTCCTTCAATGAGAATACATTTTCTGGAAGCAAACCTCGATACAAGACAAGGCATTCTTGTCCGCAGACAGACAAAGGAACCTCACAATGTTGGCTCGGACTCTCTCAATAAGAAAGTCTGTTTCTGTTTGCCTTCTCAAATCACTTCTCTGCATTATGTCATCGGCCATTCTCCTAGTGCTTTGTGCTTGCCTAAGAATGAGACCATTCCAGGAGGAATTGGAGGTACAGGCACAATAGGCTCAGGTGGAAGACTCATTTGACGATATCATTCAGTTCACGCCACCTATGATAAAAGCACTTTCTTGTTGGATAAACTCAGAAAATCTCTCACCTGGGCTAACGTTCCTATCTCCAGTTTTCAAATAAGTCATTACAACAGACGCTTCTCTCGAAGGCTGGAGAGCCCATTTGCATAGATCTTAAAATAAGAAACAAATGGAGTTTAGCACAATCAAAAATGCACATACATTTCCTAGAACACAGAGCAAACTCACTTGCCCAATGTAATGGCAGAGTTTTTGGCTTTATTTAGCAGTGATATAGATCATTAATCTTGCTCGCATCTAGTATAGGTATTCTTAGCCTGTGTTGGCCCTTTTAAGCCCTTTTTCCAGACCTAGAAGAGGATAGCTGCTTAATATGCCTTTATTCTTGACTTTAACCTGTCTATTGCCTATTGGCTTTGACATATTAGACACATTGGTATGGTTTATGTAGGTATTCTGACAGAGCTAAGGAGCATTTCACCCCTTTCAGGCCTACAGGCCTAGAGCTAGAGGGACTCCATCTTGATGAAGCTGAGAGGCTTTTCAGGGCAAAGGCAAAGTTTATAGTTAAGGCTGTTTTTCACTTGGAGAGAACCGGTCTGGGCCAGCCCTTATCGGTAAGATGTATTATTCTCTGTGTAGAAGACACAACAAAAGGCCGGCCGGCTGGGTGTGTGTCCTTGATGCGAGGTGATGCAGAGACCTGGTGGGCGGCAGGCTGATGGCTGGAACTTTCCATGAGGAAACAGCATTCTATATCAGTGAAGTGCAGAGGCGGAGTCAGTCAGTCAAGCAGAGAGTCGAGCAGTGGAGTGGAGTTGGCAGAGAGAGAGAGAGGGTTCAAGCTGGAGAAGAGCTGAGTTGAATAGTGAGCTGGAACTGAAGGAAGCAGTCAGAAGCAGTTGCTTATCAGGAGGAGGTGTGAATAGCTGGAGTCTGAAGTAATGCCTTTTAGAAGAGACGGAGGAGAGATCGTGGACTAACCTATGGGAGCAGATGGAGTTAATTGGACATTGGCGCAGAGACAGAGTGAATAAGCTAGTGGAATGAACGGTGATCAGAGCGGCAGGAACCATTAAGATTGAAGATGGAAGGTGGAGACAGTTCGTGTGGGGGAGAGGAGTCCAGAGACAGAGCGATCAGCGCAGAGGTGTACCCAAGAGTGCAGGAGAGAGAGGGAGTCTGAGATGAGCCAAGGCACAGACGAGAGAGGAACCCAGATGACAGCTAGAACAAGACTTCACACTAATCAGGTGATATTGTTTTCATCACATTAGTTTACTTTACACTTGCATCTTAATCTTGTCCTTATTCCCTAGGCTATTGTATGTTTAAATCCTTTCTCTTTCAGCGGAGTGTTCCTGTTATGTTTAATCTTTTCTCTTTCAGCGGAGTGTTCTACCTATAGTCTTTGTCAGATCTGTGTAAATGTTTATATTGTTGTAATAAAATAACCCCCCAGTTTATAACAAACTGGTGTGTATCTCCTATTCTTGTTCACTGAAGGTAAATGTATCTCCTAGGTAGTTACTAGGTACGTGAATGGATGAGTAATCCCAATCAGGTAAGTGGTGATCACATAAATAGGGAGTGAGTGGACCTATGATGTCAAGAGTAGGAGATATATGAGATTAATTGGCTAACTCCTAATATTGTAGTAGCAGACCCTTAGTGAAGAGACTTCCCACTATATATATATATAGGTGTTCATAGGAATGTGGTCGTCGTTGATATGCGGCGTTAATGAGAGCACTGAGTAGAAGATCAGTGTGTATACCCACTGGATTGTGGCTTGAGTAAATGAGAACACTAGGAGGTCGAACTAGTGTGTAGTTTTGCAGGATTGCAAACCATTTGGAGAAGAGAGCATTGGGTTCTGCAGGCCCGTGTGTAGACGCACCGGATTGTGTGTCATGTATCTGCCCTAGGGTAGAACGGTCTGGGTCGGGGTGGCCGCGAGACCAACTGATGTGAATAAGTGTGGTGTAGGGTATGGATATCCCTAGTAATCAGTGAGTATTCTTAGTATCCCTATAGATTTAGTGGTGTTTTTAATAATATGAGCTTGTATATTGCGAGTTCCCCATCCTCAGGTAGGTACCAGGTGCCTGGATAGTTGGTCCTGAGGAGGGAAGGTGAGTACGTTTTGGCTGGGTCATAGGGGCCCCTAGGGGCTGATCCCACCTACTCAGAAAATCCAGCCATTACACCCTCTAAGCTTTCTTGCCAAGGATACAGGAATCCTTTGTGTTGCTACGGACAGACAACACAACCAGCATGCCCTACCTCAAAAGACAAGGAGGCGCCAGATTTCAGATCCGATCACAGAAGGCACAAGAAATATGAAAATGGACATTAGTGCATCAAGTAAACATAAGAGCAGAACTTCTGCCACGGGTCAGCAAGTTTGGCAGATACTTTAAGCAGACCAAGTCAGAACTGTATTAAAATGGAGTTAAATCAATCCATTCTGAATGTTATATTCCAATGACTGGTGGAAGCCCAAACTGGATCTCTTTACATCTCAAGAGAACCGGAAATGTTAGTTTTACGCCACTGGGTCCCTCAAAAAGGGCCGTGGGGAATGCATTTTCAATAATATAGTCAGAGATCTATGCGTGCGCTTTTTTCCCAATCTCTCTCATTTCCAGGCTTCTCAGGAAAATGAAAAGAGAACCGTGACGGCTAATAGTCATTGCTCCATGATGGAATAGACAGCACTGGTTCACCGAGTTTTAACTGTTATCAGAGGACAATCAAATTCAATTGGAGTCCCAGAAGGATTTATTGTCAATGAATGGCAAGTAGGTACTTCATCCAAACCCGACTTCTCTGCACTTATCAGTCTGGCTCCTGAATACACTTAGATATTCTAGGGGACTGCAGAGATGTCCTTGCAAAAGCCAAAGCTGATACTAAAAACTAAACCTATGGCCTGAAATGGAAGTGATTTTGCCTATGGTGCCAAGAGTCAAATGTCCATCCTATCTTATCACATCCATAACAGGTTTTGCCATACATAGTCTCTCTGGCCAGATCGGGCTTGGTGCATGATTCCATTAAATTGCACTTGGCGGCCATTTCAAGATCTGGAACAACTTCAGGATCTCTTTCTCTGTGGTTTAACTGACAAATCAAGCAATTTATTAAAGGTTAATTCAGAGTATTCCCACCGATAAAGTCACCTCCACCAACCAGGCAACTTAACGCTGTACTGTCACAGTTGAGTAAGAGCCCTTTCGAGCCTATTCACATGGCAGAATTCAAATTCCTAACATGGAAAGTAACTTTGCTTTTAGCTCTCACTTCCAGAAGAATAGTGAGTGAGCTTCAGGTGCTCACAATATGGGGACCTTCCTTGCAATTTAAAAATAATACTGGATTCTATGAACTAATCCCAAGTTCATACATAAAGCTCCAACAGATTTCCATCTCAACGACCTGTTGTGCTTAAGATTTTTTTCCTGAATCCGCAGACACCTGCGGAAAGAACATTGCATACCCTAGATGTAAAAAGATGCTCAAAGTTCTACTTACATTGTACAAAGCATCTGCAAACCACATACCAGATATTTGTGGCATACGCAAGCCATAACAAGGAATGTCTGGTTTCTAAAGCCAGCATAGGAAGATGGATCTCAACAGCCATTCAATTCTGTCATTCTAACGCTGGTAGGCTTTTGAGTGGAAGGACTAAGGAACACAAGGCAGTTTCTGCAATGGTGGCCATATTTGCTGGCGTGCCTCTCAAAAGTATATGCTGTCCTCGAACTTGGAAGAGCAGACATACTTTCACCCAGCATTATTGCCTGGAATAAGCATAGCACAGTTATACAGATGTGGGGCAAGCAGTACTTTGCTATCTTTTACAATCAGGTGAGCCTTATCTCATAGAATGTGTTTGTTTGGCCCACCATCAGCAATTGTATTATATACCATAATTTAGCAACATATGGTATGTAACTGCTAACTATTCTGATGCAAACATGTGAATTGAGGAAAGATCCTTTACTAGTGAAAAACGGTGTTACTTATCTGTAACTCTCGTTCTACAGTATTAGTATCTTTCACAGATTCACATGTGACCTACCCTCTTCTCCTTAGAGACTCTTCTTCTTGGCCAGTGGTGACTATTCCCACTAGTGCTCGGAAATCTGCTGGCAGATGACTCAACTGGGAGTGTTCTAAAAGGTGCTATCTCCAGATTGGCTGGAGTTTGTTTCTTTTTAAATTATGTAGATAAGGCATAAAAATCAATGTCTTTCTGCCATTGTAAGCTATGCGTATTGCTTCCACTGCTTTAGAATGTACCTTGATTATCCCACCTCGACGATGGGGGGTGATTCAAGCATGCGATTCTTTGATAGATACCAATACTGGAGAATGAGAGTTACAGGTAGGTAACTTTTTTTTAACAGAGCTGCGGATGGTCTCAGGATCATCAGTGCCAATAAAATAAAAAACATTTTTGACCCCAGGGGGGATTTATCTGGGATCTCCCTACTATGTCTAGGGGGTCAGGGTATCTATACCCTTCCCCTTTTTCTAGGACAGAGGGGTCCCCGAGTGCTAGGATAGCTGCTGCCACAACTTTGATTGAGTGGCAGTCAATCAGATCTTATCTGGAGATCTGTCGGCTTCATGGATCCTTTGGAACATGGGTACTCACAAACTTTCTCTCGGGGGCCAAATTTACAGTGTGGTTTGTGTCCGAGGGCCGGACCGGTTGGGGCGGGGTCAGTGTGGAAAGGGGCGGGGCTAGAGCAACAAAAAAAAATGTGACCATGAGCTTGATCACAGGTACCTGCAGCGGACGCCTTCGTCCACTGACCCACCAGATCTCTCTCTCTCTCTCTCTCTCTCTCTCTCTCTCTCTCTCTCTCTCTCTTTCTCTCTCTCTCCCTCCCTCTCTTTCTCCCTCTTTCTCCCTCCCTCTCTCTCCGTCTCTCTGTCTCCCTCTGTCCCACTCACTCTGACTGTCTCACTCCCTCTCTCTCACTCACCCTGACTGTCTCACTCTCTCTCCCTCTCTGTCTCCCTCTCTCTCTGTTTCCCTCTCCCGCACTCTATTTCCCTCTCCCTGACTCTATTTCCCTCTCCCTCACTCTATTACCCTCTCTCTCTCTCCTTCCCTCTCCCTCCTCCCCTTTGTCTCCCTCTCTCTCCTTCCCTCTGTCTTCCTCTCTCTCCTTCCTCCTCCCTCATTCCCTCTGTCTCCCTCTCTCTGTTTCCTTCTCCCTCACTCTATTTCCCTCTCCCTCACTCTATTTCCCTCTCTTTCCTTCCGTCTCCCTCCTCCCCTTTGTCTCCCTCTCTCTCCTTCCCTCTCCCTCATTCCCTCTGTCTCCCTCTCTCTGTTTCCTTCTCCCTCACTCTATTTCCTTCTCCCTCACTCTATTTCCCTCTCTCCTTCCCTCTCCCTCCTCCCCTTTGTCTCCCTCTCTCTCCTTCCCTCTTCCTCATTCCCTCTGTCTCCTTCTCTCTGTTTCCCTCTCCCTCACGCTATTTCCATCTCCCTCACTCTATTTCCCTCTCCCTCACTCTAGTTCTCTCTCCCTCACTCTATTTCCCTCTCCCTCACTCTATTTCCCTCTCTCTCCTTCCCTCTCCCTCCTTCCCTCTGTCTCCCTCTATCTCTTTCCCTCTCCCTCATTCCCTCTGTCTCCCTCTCTCTGTTTCCTTCTCCCTCACTCTGTTTCCTTCTCCCTCACTCTATTTTCCTCTCCCTCACTCTATTTCCCTCTCCCTCACTCTAATTCCCTCTCCTTCACTCTATTTCCCTCACTCTATTTCCCTCTCTCTCCTTCCCTCTCCCTCCTTCCCTCTGTCTCACTCTCTCTCCTTCCCTCTCCCTCAATCCCTCTGCCTCCCTCTCTCTCCTTCCCTCTCCCTCACTCTGAGGTCTCCCTCACTCTGAGTTCTCCCTCACTCTGAGGTCTCCCTCACTCTCCTTCCCACCCCCTCACTCTGAGCTCTCCCTCTCTCTGAGGTCTCCCTCTCTCTCCTTCCCTCTCCCTCACTCTGAGGTCACCCTCCCTCTGTCTCCCTTCCTCTGTCTCCCTCACTCTGAGGTCTCCCTCTCTCTCCTTCCCTCTGTCTCCCTCACTCTGCTGTCTCCCTCTCTCTTGTTCCCTCCCCTTGAGGTCTCCCTCTCTCTGAGGTCTCCCTCTCTCTCCTTCTGTCTCCCTCGCTCTCCCTCCCTCCTTCGCTCTCCCTCTCTCCCTCCCTCGTTTTCCCTCACTCGCCCTCCCTCCCTCGCTCTCCCTCGCTTGCTCTCCCTCCCTCCCTCCCTCGCTCTCGCGCTTGGCCTCCCTCCCTCTCCCTCCCTCACTCTCCCCCCTCCCTCGCTTGCTCTCCCTCCCTCACTCTCCCTCCTCACCCTGCCTGTGTGGGCCTGGGCTGTGACAGCTTCAGGCGCGCACACACACAGCCGCACCCAAGCACTTGGCAGTTCTTTAAAAGACCATTGGCATGTTAATGAGTCTTTGTTCACCTCTCAGAGCCCCTGCAGCCCCACTCTGACTATGACGGGAATGACCGGCCAGGCCCACACAGAGCAGCAGAGTCTGAGTGGCGCTCAGGTTGCAGACACTTAAAAAAAAAAACTCGGAGGTACGATGTCTGCAAGGTTTGCGGGTCGCCAGGGAAGGCTTGCCGGACCGTCACCGGCCCGTGGGCCGTACTATGAGTACCCCTGCTTTGGAACTACAGTTCAGATTTACACCAAATCACAAAAAGCACACTTTGTGGACCAAGATCTAGTGTTCTGCCAAATAAGGTGTATTTCTGTTAAGCCGTTTTGACTGTAGCTCTGTCTGATTTTCATATGGAGAAATAAATTGGGAAAACTCGTTTTGGGACTACCCTTTTTTCCAGCCCCCACTATCCCATTTCTACAAAACTTTTCAGGAAGAAGCTCCAATGAATTAATTTTTTTGTAAAGTGTCTTGAAGATTCGTTAGCAAACAAAAAAATGCTTTTCCTGTGGAAACGTAGTTTAAACTATAATTTTTAACTATAACTACCCAGTGGTAACTGCCAGTGGCTAATATGTGTATGTGTGTGAGTGTGTGTGTGTGCGTGTGTGGGTGTGTGTGTGTGTGTGTGTGTGTGTGTGTATATACACATATTACACAGTGGCAGTCAACTGTATAGTCATGGTTCGGTCCTAATTACCATATGAAATGGATGTTTTTGTTTGGTAATAACGTTGGCACCATTTGACAAATCTTCACAAAACTTTCTCCAAAAATTCATCCAACTTAGCGCCTTCCTCAAATGTTTTGGGGTGATCTGTCAAGCAAGGGCCGAATAAAAGGGGAGTCCCCATGCACTTTCCAGAGGAATCTTTGAAGAGCGCTACAGACAAAACAACTGAATGGAATTACACCACATTTGGCAGAAAGCTAGATTTAGACCACAGGGTCTGCTTTTCTTTGTCACCTCAACCATCTAGAGGAACAGCTTAGCTTCTGTGGCTGCAGCGTACTGCTCACAGTACTTCCCTTTTCTCTGTAAGCCACAGGCGTGGCAGGAAAACCACAGGCCTCGTCACAGGAGCACGGGGGAGCTGGTTTAGCAAAGCAATGCGCGCAGAAAGGAGAGTGCTACATATCACTGCTTGCCCACTGCAGGATTTTGAAGTCTGTCACTCTCTTCTGGAGCAGCAGCCAATACTCATAATCTCATGTTATCATCCCCCTAACAGGTCAAGAGCGAAGCTTTTACTTGATGGCTCCAAAACAGACATTGTTTCCTTTGGTCAAATTGAGCAACAGATCTACCCCCCCCCCCCCCCCCAATTGGATCATTTACATTGGGATGGAGTAGCAACACATAGAAACAAACATAGAGCCTCAGTAACAGTTTCTAAATACAATGTATTATTCCCAAATCATGTTACAATGAAGGATGCAGTCAGGTGCAGACGGTTCAGGAAGCAGAAAGCTTAATGTTAAATGTTAAATATTTACATCCTGGTTGTTGAGAACTCCTGGCACACTGACTTGGGATTTCTCTTCAGTATTTATCTTTTTTTTAAAAACACAAATATGTACCTAAGAGTCCAGTTCAGTGTCTGCTCAGGTATGGTATCAGGGGAGTGGACCCCTTTCAAGCAAACTATCCAGACAGATTTCAGCCACCCGTGACTCATATGAGCTTGGCTTACATTAGAAGGCCCAGGAATGTCCTCTAGTTTTCCACCAATTCAAATCCATGCCTGGTAATCTACTATTTGTACCCGCTCTTGTCAACCATACACATATAGGAGTCCAAAAATGTATTCCTTCCTACACTCAGTAAAACTTTATGTCACCTTTGTCCCATGTATACAAATCAGACACATCTTTGCTATGCTTATCATATATGATTCATGTAATAGAACCAATTGGAACAAACTGGGAACATTTTTTACATAAGAGCGGCTGAGAGGCCATACTACCAATGAAGTTAAGAGGTAAAATGGCTGATATATATCTTGCTATCAGTTGCTGCCATAACTGTCAGTTCTCCCCAGCCCAGCGAGATGAAAGTATTGTTGCATCCTTGGTGTACAACTGTGATATTGCTACAAAAATATTGTGAGACACAAATATAATCGCAAAAATATTGTGATGACAAGAGTATCAGGGAACAGAATCTCCTAGGTATAAATATCATTTTTTGAGTGCCTTAAATCATTTTTTTTAATGGTTGTATTTAATATAAATGGTTGTTTATTTTGAAATGTTCTCTTGGCATGCTATAAATTATGTATATTTTATTGTTGATTATTTGTAATTTTTCCAATGAATAGTTTTAAAGATTTTTTATTTTTTTATTTATTGATAGGTTGCTGACTTTGTGAAGGAGTAGAGTGAGAAGCGGTTTTTAGTAAATATTTTATCATTTTTGATAACTTATTTATTTAATTTTTAAATATAAATTCAATTCTTTTTTAATTATGCTCCTTGTTTATGAATACATTAGTTAATCATGTATTAATAATATATGTTAATATATGTTAAAACATTTTTTATTTGATTGGTTAATTAGGTTATATTCTGAATTATTTAACTGGTTGAATTAATTGATTCAGTTCATATTTATGTATTATGATTTAGTTGACTTCAAATATTTAGTATTTTTATTGTATTTTTCTTTATTTGTTATGATTTATTTAATCTTTTTTAGCATTAATTAGATATTTTACAAGTTTTTTTTAATAAGTATTTCTTAAAATAAATTGTTTAACATTGTGTGCAGTTGTTTGTACGTTAACATCAGCCAGACAGCCTCTTTAGTGCAGCTGGCAGAAACGTGCCAGCGTGAGGGGAGACCGCTAGGAACCTCTGATGTTTGAAAAGTCTGAGCGTACCAGTCCCACTCGGGGTGACAAATGCAAAAACAACAATTGATGGACGGAATGTTGCACAATGGCAGAACATTCACCCCCAGTCACAGAACTGGGTTTAATCCATCGTTATTTTGCTCTCCACACCACTGGAGTCAAGCTATACTGGCTGATGACGGCTGATAGCCAGAAACCGGTCCTAGGATGCTTAATTCCGGTCCAGGGAAGACACGGCTTGGCAGTTCGGGCTGGACTGTTCCCATGAGGCACAGGGTCAAGGCTGATTTGCATATGACCATGTCTGAACTGGGTTGGTGTGGAGTGCAAAAAAACGATAGATTTAGGCCCAGTCTCTGTACTGGGGTGAATGTATGACATTGTTCTGCCTTCTGTCCATCAACTGTAGTTTTTGCATTTGTCACCCTGAGTGGGACTGGTATGCTCAGACGTGAGTCCCGTGCTCTCCACACCACTGGAGTCAAGCTATCCTGGCTGATGACGGCTGATAGCCAGAAACCGGTCCTAGGATGCTTGATTCCGGTCCAGGGAAGACATGGCTTGGCAGTTCGGGCTGGACTTTTCCCATGAGGCAAATGGTCAAGACTGATTTGCATATGGCCATGTCGGAACGACCGGAGAACAGGCTGACATTCGAGGGGCTGTACTTTCTGAGAATTCCACTATTGGACCAAACCATGGTTGTAGAAACACTGTGACATTGAGATAACAGGAAGATTAACCAAGTAATCACTGAGATAAGGAACCAACTTGTGTTCATGGGAAATATCATTCCTTGTTTCCTCTTTTATAATATTGGTTATAGAAGTACCATAGGCACACTAGAATACCGATGCTTACTACTTTTTTTTTGCAACATTACAACGCAGCCCTGAAGAAGTCCCAGGTGGGATGAAACGAGTTGGCGACAAGCAATTTTGCCATGTTTTAATTAATTTTTGAAAATAAAAAAATTATCAATCTACAATCAAGTCTCTGAAATTGCTCATTTTCAAGAAGCTATTCCTGTGATACAAGTATCTGTTACTGCAATACAAATATTTTGTTTCCCTTTGCATTGGCATAATCTGGTGCTGGGTCATTTTGTGTGTTAAAGTTAAAAGTGATCGGTGATCACTGAATTTGGGGATGTTTAAGGGTCAGATCCCAGACGCCAAGCACAGATAAATAATAAGGAATAATAAGGCTATACTCAGTAGTGTTTTGTAGTGCCGGTCGAGTATAGCTCTGACCCTGTTCTTTGATTTGTTGTGTAAGACATGGCTTGGCAGTTAGGGCTGGACTGTTCCCATTAGGCACAGGGTCAAGGCTGATTTGCATATGACCATGTCTGAACTGGGGTGGTGTGGAGTGCAAAAGAACAATGGATTTAGTCCCAGATCTCTATCTGGGGTCAATGTATGACATTGTTCTGCATTCTGTCCATCAACTGTATTTTTTGCATTTAAGGTACGTTCTTCGTGAAACCCCCCAGGATTATCCCGATAGGGGAAAGGAAAAATACGGGAAAGAAAGTCTGCACTCCCATTGTCAATCCTTCTCCGGTATTTAACTTTGAAAACAAAGGGCTGCAAAGAGAGGAACAAAGGCAGGGTACAGGGTTATGATCCTTGTTCCTGCTCATCCATTGCAGGGGAGCCTGATCCGTATATGCCGTAAGGCAGCTGCCTTCGAGATAGTAACGGAGCTTGTCAATGGCCCATTTAATGGCAAGGCACTCCTTTTCTATCTTAGGGAATTTTTTTTTCAGCTGAAACAATTTTCTATTGAAGAAAAGGACTGGCTGCTCAAGACCTTCAGGAAAAAGCTGCGACATCACTGCCCCCAACCCCAGCCTGTGGCGTCTGTGTGGAGAGGGTTTGTTAAAGTTGGGAGAGATTAGGACAGGACTAGAGGCAATAGCTCTCTTTAGTTGGTGTAACGCTTCTTTAACCCTCTCAGAAGGATTCAGGAGGTCCTTCGCTTTCATGTCCTTTTGTAAGAGATCCGTAGGGTCTCTGCAATTTCTGAGTATTAGAGTATGATTCTTCTATATTACCCCAATAGCCCCAAAAAAGGCCCTCACCCCTTTCTTTGTGGAGGAAAAAGGGGTTTCTATGATAATCTTCACTTTTCCTTCCTGTGGTATTATCACTCCATTTCCCAGCACATAGCCCAAATATTTGACTTTATTAAAACCAACTCTAGATTTTTTTGTGTTTATGTGTAACCCTGCCCCTTCAAAGGCCTGAAAGATCTCCTGGCAATTAAAAAGGTGTTCTTCCCATGTGAAACTGAATATTACTATGTCGTCGAGGTAAGCAGATGAGTATGCCTGATGATCGTGGAGGACTGTGTTCATTAACCTCTGGAACCTGGCAGGTGCTCCATGGAGGCCGAACTGTAGGACTGTGAATTCATATAGGCCTTCAGGTGTAACAAAGGCTCTCTTTTCTTGCTACCTCTCTCTAAGGGAGACCTGCCAGTACCCTTTAGTGAGGTCCAGGGTCCTAATGTACTGTGCCCCTCCTAGTTTTTCTATCAATTCCTCGAACCTTGGTATGGGGTACAAATCAAATTCGGAGTTAGAATTAAGAACCCTAAAGTCTGTGCAGAATCTGATTGGACCATCTGGTTTGGGCACCAGGACAATGGGGATGACCACTCACTTTTGGAAGGACGTAAAATATTCATCTTCAACATGATTTTGACCTCGTCTTTTACGTCCTGTCTTCTTGCGGCCGGTATTAGGTAAGGACGTTGTTATATCATTTTCCCAGGGACCGTATTAATAGCATGTTCAACTACAGTGGTTTTCCAAGGAATGTCAGAAAAAAGGATAGAAAAAGGACGTAACACATCAGACAGGGAGTTTGTTGCTCTAGAGATAATGAGTCATTTACCACAAGCTGATTAAGAGTACACGGGCTTCATCCAGAGATTACAAAAACAGGTTGGTTGTTTTAGGCAGGGAACCCAACCACTTCTTGAGTAGGTTGATGTGGTAGGTTTGTACTTTTGAGGGTTTTATTTGTACCTTATATGGTGGTTTCTCCTACTGGCCCTACTCTCTGGCAAGGACCCATCCATTCTGCTTTAAAATTGCTGTAGGAGGAGGGTAGTAATACCAAGACCCAATTGTTTACCTGTAATTGTCTCCACTTCTTTCCTTTATCATAAAAGGTTTTCTGTTTTCCTCTACTTTCTCTACGTTGTAATAAGCTAGGTCTCGCAGTTTACCTATTCAGGATTTGAGTTCCCGGGTATATTCCAAAAAACCCTTCATTTTGACTTCTTTTTCTCTTTCCCAAGCTTCTTTTGTCATCTCTAGGAGAGACCTCGGCTGTCTCCCATATAACAACTCAAAGGAGGAGCTTTCAAGGCTACTCTGAACCTGACTACGTATGACAAATAAAGCGAGGGGAAGGAGCTGGTCCCAATTATTCCCTTCATTTCTCAGCATCTTCTTTAGGGTTAATTTGAGGATTCCGTTGTATCTCTCTACAGGCCCGTCTGTTTGCGGGTGATAGACAGATGTTTTAATGTGACCAAGATTCAGCGCTTCACAGACTTCTTTCATAAGACTGGAGACAAAAGGTGTACCCTGGTCCATCAGAATCTCTCACGGAAAATAAGTATTGGCGCAAAATCCGCTTCGCTCGCGAAATTTGCGAATTTTCGGCAATTTCGTGATTCACGAATCTTGCGAAATTGCCGAAAAATTCACAAATTCGTGAGCGGGCGGATTTTTTTGGGCCCACAGGAAGCACAGTTAAGGCAGGTGCTCAAGTTGAAGCTAACTTTGTAACCATTTTAGAATGGCGCCGGCAAGCTGCCAGAGTGCTTGCAGGCGCCATAGTAAAATGGTTACAAAGTTAGCTTCAACTCGGGCACCTGCCTTAACACTGCAAGTGCTTCCTGTGGGCCAAAATTTAAATCTCAACAGGAACCACTTACAGATATAAATAAAGCAGGTGCCTGAGTTGAAGCTCAAATTCAGTAACGTTTTAATCAGCCCAAAAGCATTAGTGAGCACGGTTGAGGCTGGCAAGTGTGCTTTAACCCCATATCTGCGATCGAAAATTACCTGTAATACCAGAGGGAGTTCTTTGCCTCCCTGAGTTTCTTGAGCTAAATCCCCTTTCCTGTGACCAGGAGGCTGATTTCTCCTCACCTGCTACCCTGCTCGCTCTCTGACCCTGTATACACAAGAGGCATGTTCACACGCATAGAAGCCCCGCACCACACACTGGCGGTATCAAACGACTTCCCGCCCTTTCCCAACTATGATGGAAAGCTCACTCAAGAGACCTCGGCGCCTTTTGGCGCAGTGGCAAACTTACGGACACACATGGTCAGTGGAGACAAATCTTATGGCCCTAGGCAGCTCCTGTGTAGGAAAAGCACTATCAATGTACCCAACGAGGTAGCACTTACTGGATTAGCCAGTAGAAAGTACTACAGTTGAGTAAAGGTATTTCACAAAATGGTGGCATCTTCGTGGATAACTATGCAGGGCAGGATTCATTCTGGCACGAGGCTCCTGCCGCAAAAATTAAACCTCAACAGGAAGCACTTACAGATATAAATAAAGCAGGTCCACGATTTGAAGCTCAAATTCAGTAACGTTTTAATCAGCCCAAAACATTAGTGAGCATGGTCGAGGCTGGGCAAGTGTGCTTTAACCCCATATCTGCATTCGAAAATTAGCTGTAATACTCGAGGGAGGTCTTTGAATCATTGAGTTTCTCGAGCGCAATCCCCGTGTAGTTCCTGTGACCAGGAGGCTGCTTTCTCCTCACCTGCTGCCCTGCTCGCTCTCTGACCCTTTATATACAAGAGGCATGTTGACACGCATAGAAGTCCCGCACCACACACTAGCGGTATCAAACGTCTTCCCCCCCCTTTCCCAACTATGATGGACAGCTCACTCAAGGGACCTTGGCGCCTTTTGGCGCGGTGGCAAAGTTACAGGCACACATGGTCAGTGGAGACAAATCTTCTGGCTCTTTACGCAGCTGCAGTGTAGGAAAAGCACTATACATTTACCCAACGAGGTAGCACTTACTGATTAGCCAGTAGAAAGTACTCCAGTTGAGTAGATGGATATCGCAAAAAAATCCACGATTTCACAGGAAAATCTGCGAATTCGCAGACTTTTTTGCGATTTCGTGCGAAATTCGCGGACAGCAGATCCGGAAAATTCGCCCATACTTAATGGAAAACCAACCCTGGAGAAGAGCTCGATGAGTTTGTCTGTGATGTTCCTGGTTATAGGGGCCCTCAAAGGGAAACCCTCGGGATGCCGGGTGGAGTAGTCGACTATCACTAGGGCGTATTGATGACCCTTTTTTGTCTTAGGTAAGGGACCGATTAGATCCATACCCACCCATTCAAAAGGTTTTCCTATAACAGGAAGAGGTTGTAGGGGTACAGGGGGAGGTCGGTATGGATTTATCCTTTGACAAATTTCACATTCCTTGCAGTATTTTTTGAGTCAGCATATATGCCAGGCCAGTAAAAGTGCCTAAGGATATTCTGGGTCATTTTTTCGGTCCCTGTATGACCTGCGGTGAGATGGGAATGGGCAAAAAATAAGATCTGCTCCCGAAATGCTTGGGGTACCAACACTTGGGGGGGGGGGGTCATTTTTCATTCCTATTCAATATCAGAAGCCATTTTTAATCACAAAATGTGGATAGACAGTTGTAGTTGGTAGAGGCTTGTACCTCTCGCCAGGCGTTTTGTAAGGTAGGGTCGTTAATTTGGGAAAATCAGAAGTTCCTTTCAAGGAGCCAGGGTTCTTGTGTTATAAAGGCTGGAAGCGGTTTATTCCCAAGGACTCCCTTCCTGGTTGTGATTGTATTGTATTGTATCAGTCACTTGTAAAGCTCACTCTCGCCCAAAGGGTATCCTGGCACTACTGAACAAGTGCTCAGGTCGGCCATGGAGGAAAAAACGGCCCTAAGAAGACTGATCGAGGTGAGCTGATAATTTTCATTCTCTTGGAAAGAGCCAAGTTTTTACTCTTTTCCTAAATGGCATTATATCCTCTAACTGTCTGATGTTGGTGGGGAGCGTATTCCAGAGCTTTGCTGCCGCAATGCTAAAAGCTCTCCCACCTGAAGTTGACTTTCTGAATTTGGGCACCTTGACCAGATTGGCTGAGGATGAGCGTAAGCTCCGGGTGGGTACATACCATGCAAATTTGTGCTGCATGGGTTTGGGTCCAACACCATGCAGAGCCTTGAACACTAGGCAGAAAGATTTAAACGTTATCCTTTCTGACACTGGAAGCCAGTGTAGCTCTGCCAGCGCCTGTGAGGCAGATGAATATCTTGGTCTTGCTAAGGCCAGTTTGTCCGCCATCGTCTGGACCCTCTGCAATCTATCAATTAGGTACTTAGGAGACTCGAGCAGCAGTGCTTTACAGTAGTCAAGTCTACTCAAAATAACGCTTTTAACTACCAGTGCTCTGGCGTGTGATGGTAACATTGGTAGGATCTTTTGGAGCCCCTTGATGAGATCAAAGCAGCATCCAGCAGTTTTATTTATCTGGGTTTCAAGGCTCAATTTACCATCGAATATGACTCCTAGGTTATATCAAATTTCTGTAATTAAGGTATTATTATATATGTAGAGGTCCACAGTATCGAATGATTACTTAACAATTTTAATGTTCAGTTCCCAGGAAAGGCCTAGTAGTAACTCCTACTGATCCCCAGCTTGCCCATGTAAGAATGTTTCGTATTTTATAACAATATGTGACCTACAGAGGCATGATTACTTATTTGCTGCACTTTAGCCTTTTTGCCTTTTTAGGAAAGATTATATGGTGATTTTAATATTTCAATTATGTATTTCTGCTTGTATGATTTGTATGTACAAATCGAATAAAAGCTTTTGAACTGAACTGAACTGACTCCTAGGTTACGCACCATCTCTGAAGGACACAAATGAGTATCAGTCGAAATAGACCAGAAGTCATCTGGTAGTGGAGGGGAAACTTTAACTGCTGCGCAGCACAAGATCTCTGTCTTGTCTGCGTTAAATTGAAGAGAGTTTTCTTTTAGCCAGCCAGAGGCATCCTTAATCTTCCAATGAGGTGAAATGGTCCCCCTCCAATAACAGAATGAGCTGCGTGTCATTGGCATAATTAATAAGGCTAATGTTATGAGCCTTAATGTCAGTCATCAGTGGTCATAAATATATGTTAAATAATATAGGGCTAATAGCAGATCCCAGAGGCACCCCGTATGGGTTGTTAGTGAACTCAGATTGGAACGTGGGAGAGCTACTGCCTGTTGCCTCTTCGATAGGTATAATTGTAACCATTTCAATGCTGTACCTACTATCCCTACGTCCTTGAAACTAGCCAGAAGTATCTCATAATTAACAGTATCGAAAGCGGCGGACAGGTCAAGCAGAATCAGTATTGCTGACTGTCCCCTGTCCGTACGCATTCGAAGATAATCCAATACGGCCACCAGCGCAGTACCGTGCCCAGGACGGAAGCCAAATTGCACATCCTCCAGTATCTCATTAGTTTCCAGGAACTGGGAGAGTGCTTTACTGACCCCCGCTCTATGATCTTCAATGGGTAAGGCAACATAGAGATGTGTCTATAATTCTTGGGATAGCCTGGATCCAATGTTGCTTTTTTCAGCAGAGGTGTCACTACCAATTGTTTCCAACAGTCCGGTACTGACCCACTGGACAGTGATTGAATACAGATTTGTCTGGTAGTTGGAAATAACTCTGTAAACAGCTCTTCCCATATCCTATGTGGCAGTGGATCCAACTGTGAGCCTGAGGAGATGCTTAGTGCTATTCTTGCAAAGTCCTCCACTGAGGGGGGGTTCAACGTGATCAAGTAAGTTGGGTTTTTACCTCATACTTTCTCTTTTCTTTTCCAGAGGTGCTTTTATTGCCACTACCTTGTCACTACCCTCGGTGCGTGGGCTACTTGGCCCCAAAGCCTCGAGAATGGAAGTGATCTTTTCCTCGAAGAAGGTCGCGAGGATGTTACAAAGATCCTGTAAGGGTTGTATCTTATTTTTGGTACACTCTGGATTGGCAATGTCCCCATCTATTTTAAAGATGCTTCTGGCACTATTTGAGGACCTTAAGATCAGGTCTGCAAACTACTCTGCTTTAGTTCTGCCAATTTCTTTTTTATAGTGAGCTATTGCCTCTTTCCAGGCGGTGTTATCTTCCTCTGAATATACCTTCCTCCATTTTATCTCTGCTGACTTACAGCTCACCTTTAGAGTTCTCAGTACTTCATTGTACCATAGTGTGGAAGGTCTGCCCTTTTCTTATTATTCTTATGAGGAGAAATCAGGTCTAAGCTAGTTATTATATATTAGCAAAAGGTCTCATAGTTTTCCTCTACCTGCCTATCTCCATCAAATATTTCCTCTATGGGAAATACCGGGGAAAGCTTAGCTTTTTGCACTAGTCCCTTCCAGTCCCTGACTTGGCGTTTCTTAGAGCCAGTAGCACTGGGAGTATTCTTTTTTGGGTTATGTATCTGGAATTTTATCAGGTGGTGGTCCGACCATTCCATCAACAAGGTCTCTGTCCTCCCCACACCTTTTTCCTAGGCAAGAATTAGGTCCAGTATGTACCCTCCCTTATGCGTGGGTTCAATGATATGTTGAGTTAGGTTCACGTTTTTACAGGAGTTAATAAGACTGTTATAATTTGAGTCCCGACTCCCATTACACCATAGGTTGAAATCCCCCACGATGAATAATCTGGTATGGGTGAGTGCCATATTCATGAACACATCGTTAATTGTGCGTTGCTAACTGCTCCAGGAGGTCTATAACAAAATATTCCAGTCAGCAATTGTCCCTTATAATCTTTTAGGGAGTAACCCAGCATTTCTATGCCATTGACTTTGTTAATATTTAAGGCACAAATTCCCATATCTCCTTAAAAATAATCCCAACCCCTCCTCCCCTCCCTTTGGGCCGTGGCTTGTAGAATCCTTTGTATCCTGGTGGGCATGCTAAACCAAGCTCCAGGTCTGATCCTGGATGTGTCCATGTCTCAGTCATGAATAGGACATCTAAATCCTGTTTCTAGTAGAAGTTAGATTGCAGCCAGTGTTTGGGCATTTAATAAACCACATGCCAGGGTACCCCTACTGTCTGGATTGCACGTTAGTGAGGAACATCCCTAAGAAATTGGGGTTGTCTGTCCCTATGATCAACTCCTCAGGGAGGTTTCTTAATACACTTACTCTAACAGAAGGTGTGGACCCCTTGCCAGGCATCAGGAGAACCTCTGCCATGGGATAGGGCCTGACGCCACCATGCACACACCGTATGTGCACCAAGGCATCTGGAACGATCGGGTTGGAGGTAGCTAAATCGTCTTGGATGACGACTGTCGACAGTCAGAGTCCAGCAAAGCCATGACCCATTTCCCATTCACCTGAACACTTATGTAAAAGCAGCTCCCTAATTCTGCAGCCTAAAGGATCGACTTAGGGATGTAGACGTCCATTGGCTCTTCCGAGAGTTTTTTATGGGGGCAAAGATGAACAATGTGGCCCCAGTCTCCATAATCGAAGCATTGAGGTCCTCAGTGAGTAGGCACCACTGCTTTGAATGGACGGATGGGGGGGGGGGTTCTGGGGTATGTTTGCTCATGTTCTTCTTTTCATTTTGCCCTTGGCTGGGGCGAAGTGTCTTCTCTACCTCCCAGGGAAGGGTGCAAGGCAGTGCACAAGCAATAGTAGTGGCCATCCCGACTGCCTGTTCGGTGGTGAGGTGTTTATGTTGTCGCAACTTTCTTTGGTTCTATAAGGAAGGGCTTTTAGGCATTGTTCTAAATATATAGGGTCCATTACTTCTTCCTTGCTATTCTTGGCGGGTTTTAACCATTTGTCGGCAGCTGCTTTAAGTCTGAAGAAGAGTGGCTTTGGGATTCCCCAGGAGCCCCTTTCTCTTTACGAAAACATACTCTGTATGCCTCTGCATCCATCCCTAAATGATCCAGAATTATGGTCTTGATGTCTTTGTACACTGAGTTTCCTGTAGGATTTGCAAACTGATAGGTGGCCTGTGCCTCACTGGTAAGTAAAGGAGCCAAAAAGAATGGGGACTTCTCTATGGGCCAGCCGCAGGCTTTGGCAGCACTCTCAAAATTCTAAAGGAAAGCATCCAGGTCCTCCCCGGCGATGAAATGCTGTAGGGCAATGCTAGGAGGGCCCTGAGAACTGCTGCTGGTCCCTCGTATGCTTGTGTAAAAATTCTATCTGGGTGGCCATTGTACTTTTAAACAAGTCCCAGTCAGCTTGGGCCGAGGTATGTGATTCCCCAAGGCCCATTCCAGCTTTTCTTCTCCTTTTACTAAATGCTGTATTAATGACTCCATTATTGCCTTACTAATGGTCATTGTACCTGCATTCTCCACCGCTTTGTGAGGATTGAAAGGACTGTAAAGTACAACAAGGGGGAATGTTAGCTTATTTTTTTCGGTTGTTCACAGAGGTTTCCAATTCCGATAGGATAATGAGCATTATCTATTCTCTATCCTTCTTTGTTTAAGGGTCTTTGCCTGTCTTCTTCCAATGCTCTTCTCTGGAAAGGTGGTAATAGCGTCTTACCCGCAATGAAAAGAGAATAGTGGCATTTGATGAGTACTGGCAACAAGGTGCCTATATTAGGGTAGGGAGTGAGGGATCACCAAGTGACTTCCTATAACGAACAACGTGAGTTTATGAAGGGAGGGTGGTACGACTGGATTGAAAGTTTATGGCTTCCTGCAAATGCCGAGTTTCTCCCTTCTCCCGGCCAACCCTGAGAGCTGCGCACATACCTGAGTAAGCCACGCTCCTCCGGGAGAATAGGGGTGCCAAGCGTAGGGTCATTGGCCTCCTGGCACCTGACTGACTTCTCAGTCCTCGGGTCACTGCTTGGGATCCAGCGGCGGGTGTCTCTCATCCTGGATCTCCGGTCTATCCGCGTTGGTTGCCTCTCTTGTGTCCCTTTCCGGGGTCCTCCATCTCTCCTCCTGACATTCTCTCCTCACCCTCTTTCATTGGCCCTCCTTCAGTGACAACGGTCCAAGGGGAGGAGTTGCTCTGTGACCACTCCCAATTAAGAGAGCTGCTCGGTGTCGTGTGTGCTGATGTCTCAGGAGGGGATTGTTGACCCTGTGTCCACTTGTGCTGCTCAGTTGGCTACAAGAAGAGAAGAGGTGAGGGAAACACCACCAGTCACTCTCCTCATCTGCTCCTGCATTTAAGGTACGTTCTTTGTGACATAGTATTATATACTAATACTTTACATAATATGTTATTACTGTTTGTGTGCTGCACACAGTGCCTTAAAGTTAAGCCTGACTGCTTTTGTGCCAACATACTATAGGGTAAACACAGCGAAATTTAGTTGCTTTTGTGATTCCCCCTACAAGCATTGTGGTTGTTGTTTGGGAAGGGTTTTACCACCCACAATCAAAAACATTTGTGTTCAATGGCAGGATTCAGTGCTTGTGTTTGTGCAGTACCACTAAGTGATTTTGTGTAACTTTTAAAATCCCATATAAATAACAGTAGCAGATGGTGTGCTGGGTGAGTGGCGAGGCTATGGTCAACGAAGAAAACACGAAAAAAGGGGGAAAAATAACTTTCCTGCCGGTCTTCTACTCCAAGTCCTTGCTGCAACAGAGGCTCCCATACTCCCCTGTCGCCAATCCTGATGCTGCTCTCATGCTGCTGGCAGCATTAAGGCACTGTCAGGACTGGCCTGAGCGACCTGAATTTGCACTCACAGAGAGACTGGGAGCCTGTGCTTGCTGTCTCCAAGCAGGCAACACAGCTGAGATAAGAGACAGCTCAGTGTACTTGTGGGTTTGGCCATCCTGAGACGGCCAGCCAAACCGATATGCACACTGAAAGGAATGCCCACCACTCCCTCTGGTGACTGCCCCCACGATGGCCATGCCCCTAGATTCAGTTAGGCCCTTAGAACTTGAAAAATAAAATGATAATAAACCTGTTTTATTTTTCAGGTTTTGAGGCTGACAGTCCTCTGCCTTAGGAGATGAACCACCACTGATAAATTCCTTGATACCAGATTCAACTTCTTTTTAAATTCTCCTTGATTGACTCTTTTGCCGTATCCAAATTTACCTCCACTATACCGGACTTTGTCCACCTATGATTCTGCCTGCAAGTATGGTGTTGAATCCAACAACCTATAGAGCTACACTGTGGGTTACCTAAAGGGATTATGCAGGTAGATGGCACTTCAAGAAGCAGGAGCTCTAGAAGGCCCTTCGGGCCTCAGAGGAGACCCGTTAGTAACAAACCACAGATCAAGGGGAGGATGAGGTAATGGAGGAGCAGGATGAGGGGGGAGTGAGGAGGAGGAGAGAGAAACCCTCCTGAGTATCACACCAGAGGAGAGAATAGGACTCACATGAGTGCAGTTCCCTTCAAGATCCTGATCAGGCAGCAGCTTTTCTTCCTGCAACCTGTTTCCTGAGAAACCGGCGGACAGGAAGGCTGAAAGGGAGTTCAGACTACAGCTAGCCAAGCCGAAGATGGAAACAGCCAAGGAGGAGGCCGTAGCAAAGATGGCTACAGAGGAGGCTGTTGCTCAAAGAGCTCTGAAGGGGACAAGGGTGGAGACAGAGTTTGTCCTAGCCAAGGAGAAAGAGGAGGCTGAGAGATCCTTGGCAGAAAGAAAACTGGTGTTGTTTCACGAAGTAAGTCTTAAGGAGCTGGACCTTAAAGAAAGACATACCGCAGAGTCCAGCAGCAATGGTGGCAGCATGCATTCAATGCCCAGTGGAGAGGTGAGAGTCTGCATAACCCAAGACCTGGTGCCATGCTATTTAGTGAGAGCTGATACTGATAAATGGTTTTCATCCTATGAGATAGCCTTGAGGAAGTACAGGATCCCAGAGGAGGATTGGGGGGCGGGGGGCGCAAGTTGGTGGAAACAAATGCCTACAGTGGGGAGGAATATTCTCCCTGTACTACAGGTGGGGGAGCAGATGAGCTATGCTCACTTCCATGACGGCCATTTTACTCATTAAGTTTGGGCTCATCCCAGAGAAATACTGCATACAGTTCAGGGATAGCGAGAAGTTGCCAAATCAGTCTTGTGTGGATTTCTTAGATTATACCAGCAATGAGTGGTTGTGTGATGGGCAATAAATTAAGTGATTTTAATGGGCTATATGACCTGATTTTGAGAGAGCACTTACTCAGTACTGTCTTTCAACACCTAATATTTTTTATTTTATTTTATTTATTAGTTTTAACATACATATATGCACTTCATGCCATAGCATTAACATGGTACCAATAGCATTCAATACAAGGCATATTTCATAGTTACAGCAGACCATAACCTTAAGGATCTGTTTCGTGAGAAAGAGCACATGATATATCAAGTTACAATGTACATGCTGTTTATGCAGCAGTCGATACGACAATAAGCAGGTAGACGCGCTGCTGATAGCTAGTACAATGCAGAGATACTAGAGCAGCGCACTGCCCTGATAGGTTTACTATATAACTTTGTTTCTCAGCTTGCAGACACCCCATTCTATGTTTGCACTCCAGGTCCAGGCTGTCTATAAATGGAAGACTATTGACCTATTGCATCGTGGGTTGCGTTTGTCCCAGCTGCATTTCTCGTGTTGGCCCACGATATGAGTGGGCCCCAAATATCTTTGGTCCTAGATGCTAGTGGCATGAGGTCCCAGTAGGCCGTGAGCTGCACCTGATAGTAGGTCATATACCCAGGTGTCTATTTGAGGAACCGTAGTTGATCCTCATTGCATTACAATTCTGCACTTGGCTAACAATAGCATCATAGCGGATAGATGGCTTCTGTTAGGGGGGCTTCCTTAACATGACCACAAGTAGTGTGTATTCCAAGAGGAAACCAGTGACTTTGTGTATTGTCTCGTAGGCTCTGTTCTGGGATGTGGGTGGGCAGAAGCACGAGAAGTGTATGAATTACTTTTGTGCATTTTTGCATCTCCGGCAATCTGCATCCAGCCACAGTCCCATTTTATGCATTTGTAGGGGTGTGCAGTACAGTCGATGTAGAAATTGAAAATGTATGAGTCTCAATCTATAATTAGAGGTGAGGTGCTTGAGCTGAGAGCAGCAGTAGGCCCATCGTTCATCTGTGGGGAAGGGTCCAGTTCTGTACGCCTTTACACTTATTCTTTAACTGTCATGACTGGTGAGGTAGATTGTGTAATGTTGTAGAGACGTGTAATTAGTTTCTGAGTTGATGGGTTGGTTAGTACATTTTCTAGTGCTATCCGAACAGGTGGTGCCGTCGGGAAATAGGTGTGCAATTGTCTGCATGTGGCTCTAAGTTGATAATATAAGAGTTGTTCCAGAATGGCTGCCTGGGATTTACCAGGGCTGATTGGACGGGCTAGGAATGACTTGTCTGGGTAGAGATCTCCAAAGGTAGATAGGCCCATTTGATGAGTACATTGTATGACTCCTTTGTCGTGTAAAGGGGAATGAGTGGGTGGTTTGCAAGTGGTGTTAAAGGCATGTAAAGTTACGGTATGTTTACTCGTCTCCTTAATCCCTGTCATGCCCACCACAGGGATTTCACAGTGTTAATCTCCTCACTTGTTCTCCGGTAGGTATGGTATATGGTGACCTGCAGCAGTATGGACACGGCGACGTCCCTCTCCACACCTACATGAGGCTGAAACGGAGTCAGTGCACCCAGCTGTGTAGGTATTGGGCATGCGCATATAGAGCATATAGTGCTTAATCCGGCGCCCCTATGCCTCCCTGTGAGAGTGGCCGTGTCATGAATTCCCAGGTTTGGAAATTGGAGGACCTCCCTCAGTGCAGGGTTTAGGTTCTCTTCGGGTGCTCGTATGTATAGGGTGATATCATCAGCGTACAATGATATTATTAAACCCCTCTCTGTGAATCCCAACACCCTTGCTGTATGATACTGGTGCATTCTGGCAGCCAGTGGCTCCATGGCCACTGCAAATAGAAGAGGTGAAAGGGGGCATCCCTGTCTGGTGTCACACGTTATTGGAAACAGGTCAGGAAGCAAACCGTTCGATTTCAAACGCGCTGTAGGTTAGGTATAGAGTAATCGGGTAAGCTGGATAAAGTTGGAGCTAATTCCCAGTCTGGGTAATAAGGTAAATAATTATGGACATTCTAATTAATCAAATGCTTTAGTTGCGCCTAGAAAGGCTGCAAGGGCTGGTAAGTGGGGGTCTATATGGTGCAGTGTGGAGAAGAATGTGCGCAGATTGTGCGCTGTGGATCTGCCTGGGATAAACCCCAACTGACCCGGCCTGGCAATGAGTGAGAGGAATGGTTGCAGCCTAGTAGCGAGCAGCTCAGCAAGGACTTTGGCATCAATGTTAATGAGTGAGAGTGGATGGTAGGAGTCATACATATTGGCCGGCTTGACTGACTTCAGGAGTAATATTATCACAGCTTTGCGCATTGACAGTGGTAAAGAGGTTCATTCAAGAGACTCTTGGTAGATTGCCAGAAGGTGGGGGGCAAGCTCGACAGCATATGTGTTGTAAAATGAAGCCGTTAGTCCATCAAGTCCTGGGGCCCTGTCGCCAGGCATGCCGTTTATGGACTGAACGATGTCCTCAGTAGTAAAAGGCTCATCCAGGTAAGCACAGTGTGCATCACTCAGACACAAAAACTCAATTGAGTCCAGATAGGCTTGCAGCTCGGGGTTAGGGTCATTTTGTGTGTCAGTATAAAGGGAGGTATAAAAGTCAGTCAGCCATTTTAGTGTGGCAGTCTGCCCCCTTACTGGATTAGAGTCATTATCTAGAAGTTCAGCAATATAGGACAAGGTACGTGCCTTTCTGAGTATGTTAGCTAGAGCTCTGCCTGGGCGATCTCCCTCCCCATTCGGTTTGGCCTGAGTGTGTTTACCAAGGAAGTGTGTTTCCCTATCTGCCTCTACACCACATTCAGAGGTTTTCTCTCTAAAGGTGGCAAGATGTCTGGCTGCTCCATTTTGATAGTACAGGAGTGCAGCATCTCTGATGTCCCTTTCCAGTCCCTCCAGTGTCTGCCTAATTGATTTTAGCACCCCAGATTACTTAGATATGCATGCCCCCTTTATCACCACCTTGAAGTCTTCCCATGGTGTTGAAGGGGAGGCAACGACCCTTCATTGATGGAGAACAATTGCGTGAGTTCCTTTTGTATCTCCTCCTTAAAAACTATATCTAGTAGGGGGTTTGGGGGAAGAAAACAGCTAAAAGCATGAGGCATTGTCTGTGGTATGATCCAGCTAAGCAGAGCTGGGACGTGGTCAGATAATGTGCGCAGCATATGTCGAGTGTCTGTACTCCAGGTCACAATGTCTTCTGTGACCAGCCAAAAATCCAGCCTGGACCAGGCGTTATGGTACGAGAAGGTACAAGTACCCTCTTTGGTGTCTGGGTGCCAACTGCATCATATATCTATAAGTCAGTTATCTTGAGACAGGGAGAGAATTTTTTGTTTGCTGCTAGATAGGAATGTAATGTAGGAGTCTAGCCTTCCTGTGGTTGTTTAGTCCTCTAATGTTCCATGTTAGGAACTTTACAGCCGTCATCTATATGTTACAATGATGTGAAGATGGGTGTGAAGTGCGCTGCTGCACTCTGCATTCAATTTATAACAACAAGGGAACACAAAGGCAATATACTAGGGACCTTGGGCACGTAATTGCTACTAAAGACAGAGGTCCCTAGAAACTAGTGTTTTTAGTGATCAGGTTAACATACGCTAAATAGACAGTATGTTCTTTGTGCAGCCGGACAGTTTATTTTTATCAATGTAGGAAATAACAAAATTCTTAACAATAAGTGGGCACAAACTAACAGGAAGAAACACAATAACAGAATAAGGCAGGTGAATTCAGGCAAAAAGAAAAGGTTGTCTGTTTCCTAGTAGTCAGTAGACAGACTTGATTGCATATAAACACCATTGCGCAATACATTTCAGAATTACATAAGGCATATGGTGCAATAATGTTGACGCTTCGATCCCTTATCAAAGATGCATGGGACCATCATCAGGACAGTAGTATTAAAATGCCTGTCTTGAATACATGTAAAACATTAGAGCGGGTGACTGTGCTGCAAAATTGGGTTACAGTGGTCAGACTATGCTGGCAGTCCGGAGTATCGAAACATGAATCCAAGGCATTGCGGATTGTGCGAAAAGGATGGATCGAGTGGATACTCTAAAAGGAAGCCGGTCGGCGTCCTGCTTGGTTCAATGAATTGATCCAGCCTTTTACTGCTTTATTGCTCTGGTACCCCTAGAATAGGGTGGGGAAGTAGCCCTGAGGAGGGTCATTGTGTGAGGTATTTAACGACACGCTTCAATCGGGTAGCTATCCAGCCATTTTGAATGAAGCCATTGTTTCGCTGCTTCTTAAAAAAACTAACACTGACCCCCTGGACTTGAAGAATCTTCGCCCTATCTCCATTCTCACTTCCCCGGCAAAGATCCTGGAGAATTTTAATAATAACAAACTGATGAAATATGTTTAATCCCTGGAGATCTTGGATCTCTCTCAGAACAGGTTTCGCTTTGGTCACAGCACTGAGTAAGCCCATATTGCGACTATAGACTGTATTCGCGCTTAGGTTGTTCAGAGTGTGTGGCGGTTCTGATAATGCTCGACCTTTCGGTGGCATTTGACACCGTCTCCCCAGTGTGTATGGTTCAGCGCCTGTGGCAAGTAGGTACCTCTGGAAAAAATGTACAGCTTTTACAGTCATTTATGTCAAATAGAACTTATATTGTTAGCTGTGGGGGCTTTAGAGCCAGGGCATTTAGTCTTCCCTGTGGGGTGCCCAAGGGCTCATCTCTGAGCCCTACCCTTTTAAAATTTTATGTGACTCCCTTGGCCAAGCTGGTGCAGTCTCTTGGCTTTCATGTGCCATCCTATGCGGACAATACGCAAATCATTGTCTCCGTCTCAAATGACCTGTAATGGGTGGCAGAGAGGTTCAATCAGTGTATGTCTAGCATTATTTGCTGAATGAAAGACAATTCACTGAAAATCAACGCGGACAAGACTGAGGTGCTGACGTTTGGCATGCAGAATTTCATCTGGTCAAACTCTGGGTGGCCAGAGGTCTGTGGTCCCCTCACGGTACCGGTTTGGACAGCAAAAAATCTGGGGGTCATCTTCGACGATGGTCTGAGCTTTGACACACAGGTCAGCCAGACGGTTAGAACATATTTCAATTTTTGAAGGATTCTGAGAAAGGTTCTTCCGTGTATTCCTTCGGAATTGCACCAGATCAAGGGTTAAATCCATTGTTTTTTACTCATTAGGCCATTCCAGTATGGACCCAACCATATGCAAATCAGTCTTGACACTGCTCCCCATAGGAACAGCCATGCTATGTGGTGAGATTGATAAATATTGTTGTGCCTTTGAGGAAACCCTGAGGATGCACAGGTTCCCAGGGGAAGATTTGGATGGAGGGGTGGGGTAGGAACGTCTGTTGAAACAAAGATCACTGTGGGGAGGAATATCCTTCTTGGACTAGAGGTGGGGGATCAGTTGAGGTATGTTTGCCTCCATGAAGGCCATTCTGCTCCCTGAGTTTGGGCTCATCTCAGAGAAATACTACGTACGGCTCAGGGATACCCAGAAATTACCAAATCAGTCTTGTGTGGATGTTTGGGATTATACCAGCAAGGCAATGAGTGTTTAGGTGAGGGGCAGTAAAGTAAGTGATTTTTGTGGGCTGTATGTTCTGAGAGCACACACACAGTACTTTCTTTACAGAGCTATGCCTATACCTAATTGACGTGAACAACAGGGGTTAGGTTCTTTACGTGGTGGGGGCTAGACCCTATATAAGTAACAAGCAGCACACAGTGCCCACACCACAATTACTCAATACGTATTTTGAAGGGTAGGAAACCAATTTATTGTCTCTTCCCTAGACCACATTACTTTGTGTTCATTATTTTATACCTTTTCAAGTGTCCGTTGGTCTTTATGATTTAATTCTTCACATTGATAATAAAATTGGTCCTTGGCCTTGAGATGCCCTTTGAATGTTTTTATAAGTACAGGTTGCCAGAGTCACTTGCTCCTTCAATATCCATAATAAGTTTAAAACACTTGGGGGCAAGCACCATTCACCCTTTATGGAAAAAAAAATGTATGAGTGTAATTTGCCAGAAGTAGGAGATTAATCCACGTGCATTCTGGTTACATACATTTTTTTTTTTTAACTGACTGCAATCTTTGGGACTTCACGTCCCAGAATGCACCAGCTCCTTCCTGTGTATAAAACAAACAGGAAACAGCGGCGGCCATCTTTATTGAGAGAAAGAAGACCCCATCAGTATCGAGTGGTGGCTAAATAAGCAGGTAATCATCCACCCTGCAACAGTAAGCGTTTATTTAGCGCCCCAACAATCTTAAACATACCGCTAAGGTCGTGTTTTGTTTTCTATTAGGATGGTGATACTCCTTTGTCCTTGAAAATAAGAAAACGAAGGAAGGTAGGCCACCTCAATTGTTTTTACCCACTGTGTTACCCTGGTTGCACACCATGAAGTTAATAACACAAATCTCCCCAACACCACAGATTCAACCTCAATGGTTACGCCCCCAAAATTGATCCAGCCATAATTCGGCAGTACTCAAAGAATAAGGTACTTCCCCCCCCTTCCACTCTTAATTTGTTTTTGTCATTAGCAAAATAAATCGACCAATACTGTAACTTACACACTCTCAAAAAATCTCTTTAGGCATCCCTGTCTGGCCACGATATTTATCAAAAGGACCTTTAAAAGACCCCTCTCGAAGTCCTCCTCTGAACAAATTTGGTATGTAGCACAGAACGGTTTTTAGCTACTGAATGGAAATAAGGAGCCCACACGCTAGATTAAGTAAAATAATGTTTTTGCATCTTGCAGATACAAGATACATACAGCCCTGATGACAGACCAGTGACTTTACGCCTGGTCTAGAAACGCGTCGGCAGTGTTGTTTGGGAGTTAAAAACCATCATTGTTAAAAAACACTAGGACCGGCTGGTCCAGTATTAAAAAAACTCATAAGTCATTGAGGGGCATATTATCAAGGAGGTTTATCTCCGCTTTTTTTGGCTTTAAAAGCCAAGAAAGCGGAGATAAAATTATCTCCCTATTACCTAGCTGCCGCTAACACCAGTTAGTGACAGCTAGTAGGAGATAGCGACCATCTTGGGCCCCACTTTGCATGTCAGTGATATTTATCACTAATGAGATGCAAAGTGGGCGTGCCAAGATGTTAGAGACTGAAAACAGTCGCTAACATCGCTATCTCCTATTACCAACTTTTGGAGATATTCGCGCTAAGCGGGAATATCTCCAAAAGCTAACACCTGCCCTGAGCAGTTCTTAGCCATGTTATCCAATGGGAGGTGGATAACATGGCTAAGAGCATTAGTTCGCTAATGCATGAATATCGCTGACTTTTCAGCGATATTCATGCTTTGCGGCGATTTTTACCGCATTTGCGTTAAACAAGGTTTATTTGCGGTAAAAATCGCCGCAGCGCTGCGGTAAATTTTTGTCTCTAACCAAGCAATAGCGATAATTATCGCTATTGCTTGGTAATATGCCCCCTAGTTGCTTATATTTTTCCTCCCAACTCTAGTTTCTCTCATTTGTCGTTTGTAATAATTGTTGTTTGTGATGAAACCATTACCATTTTTTTGTAATTTTTTTGTAAATGCTTGATGTCAACATGTTTTCTAATGTGTAAATAATGTTTGTCTGTTAATGTTTGTTGAAAGTTTAATTAGCCTTGTAAATATTTGAATTCATTGTCTTTTTCTGCTATGAAGTTTTTGAAAACTTGAAAAAGTTATAAAATAATAAACACAAAGTAATGTGGTCTAGGGAAGCGACAATACATTGGTTTCCTACCCTTCAAAATACGTATTGAGTAATTGTGGTGTGGGCACTGTGTGCTGCTTGTTACTTATACCTAATTGACAGCAATCTCACTTCACCTATGGAGCTTGCCCAGTAGGCAGACCTCTAAGTCAGCACCAGAGTGTTCAAAAAGGTACCTGGGAGTGACCCAAGCAGAATAGTTCAAGATCCCTCCAGCAGAGCAAGGGGGAGGTCAGTGTTACACAGACAACTCCCAAGAAAAGTTAGGGAAAAGGGTTTCCAAGCCCCTTCTGAAAACATGGGGGGGGGGTCAGTTGTGCCCCATTCCCAACACCTCTGATTTGAGTGTTGCTAGTTAGGACACAAGCGGGGGACTTTGTCTGTCCTAAGAAACCACCCACAGGGGTTGCAAATGTAAACTAATCTCCCTTAGTTGGGCGATAGATTCAGAGGGTCGGCCTGTGATCCCTGATCACAATAAATAGGATCCCTGTCACTATTCTGAGGGATACCGGTGCCAGCCCGACCATGCTTGGAAAGGTTGATTTCCCCAGATCAGTGCACAGGAAAAGGTGAGTCAGGCCCTAGGGTAGGACTTTGTCCACCTTATTGATCTGGTACGCCCTAAAATGGGGTGTGAAAGTGGCCCTGAGGAGGGTCATAGTCAATCCCCAGATTCCCATTGACTGCATTCTTGTAAATTAGTTACTGTCGGTATTAGAAGAGCTGGGATGGGTGGCCACCCATGGCGCCCTGAAAGCTCTAGTTTCTGCATGGTATTATTCCGACAGGGAGAGTACAGAACCCAGACGGAGGGCCAGGATGTGGAAGCGGTGGAAGTGCAGTGAGAGGATCAGTGAATCAGGGGTTGCCCGTTCTGAGAACAGAGCACTCCAAGACTGACCCTGGTAAGGCCACTTCTGACCCGGAAGGGCTCCCTGTGCTGTGATGGACAAACAGGGCTGGAGACCAGCACCAAACAGACCCCTGCATGACACAGACAGAGTGTGTCACCCTTGAGGGAGTGGTAGTTCCCCCTTGAAAGTCCTGGCTAGCCAGGCACCTCTTCAGCCCTAGAGTACAGACCCTGAGTTTAGTTGCCAGTCTCAGGCTTCCACCCTTAGAATGATGGGAGGGGCAGTAGAAGCAGGGTGCCTCATACTGTGGGCTCCTGCCCCCCACTCTGAGAAACCTCAGATGTCTGCGAACCCTCAAGAGCAACTAGGGAATTCCTTGCAGGTCCCAAGGCTGAAAATGAGGCCCACCCAAGGCCCCGCTTTGAGCCCCTACCTGACAGTGTATGACTTGGGGCCTGGCGCTTGACACGGACAGCTATCAGTGGCTTCTGTTGGTTGCTGTTCGTTTGGACAGAGTTTTCCTTGGGTTGGGGACAGAAGTGAAATCCAATGGCCACATCACTATGTTGGGCATGGTAGTACTATCTGCCTTCTGGGATGCATCTGTGAGCACGTTAAGATTAAGTGCTTCACAAACGGGGTCCAGCAAGTGAGGATTAGTGCTCCCCATGGGTCAGTCATGTGGCTCTGGAGAGTCTTGACATAGGGATCCAACAGGTTCAGAAGGGCATGACACTGACAAAGGCCTCTGTAGTAGAGGTCTATTGTCCATATCCTATTTTGTAAGCAGGAAAATCCATCAAGGTATTGATTAGTATACACTGGCTTTAGGTTGGTCGGGTTGGACTTGGCCCTCCCTCTTTCCCTTCTCCCCCACTGTTTTGTCAAATTTGTTTTTGTTGGCATTATGACTGTGCACTTTGTAATTGCCAACCAGTGCTAAAGTGCTTGCGCTCTCTCCAATAAACATGGTAAAATTGGCTTACACCATAATGACACATTTAATTTACTTTTAAGTCCCTACATAAATGCAACTAGTGGGCCAGCAGCATTTATTATGTCACACACTTAAGTAGCTTAAGTAGCCCTTTAAAACATGTCTCAGCCTGCAATTGTAACTTGTGGTGCAGTTTTAAACTGCCAATTCAACCTGGCAAAATAAACCTTTGACAGGTCTGAACCTCCTTTTTTAATACATAGAAGTCACCCTTATGGTAGGTCCTAAACAACCCATAGGAAAGGGTGCATTGCATTTAGAAATTAGGGCATGTGGTTATAAGTTGTACAATCAATCAATCAATCACGGCATTTGTAAAGCGCGCTACTCACCCGGGAGGGTCTCAAGGCGCTGGGGGAGAGGGGTAAGTTACTGCTCGAACAGCCAGGACTTGAGCTGCTTCCTGAAGAAGAGATGGTCCTGGGTTCGCCATAGATGAGTGGGAAGGGAGTTCCAAGTCTTGGCTGCCAGGTAGGAGAAGGATGTTCCTCCGGCGGTGGTTCTGCGGATGCGTGGTACGGTGGCAAGGGCGTGGCTGGCCGATCGTAGCCTGCGGGTGGGCGTGTAAAAGGTCAGGCGGTCGTTGAGGCACTTGGGGCCCAGGTCGTGGAGAGCCTTGTGTGCGTGGGTGAGGAGTCTGAACGTGATTCTCTTGCTGACGGGGAGCCAGTGCAGGTTTCTCAGGTGTCCGGTGATGTGGCTGTGTCGGGGGATGTCCAGGATGAGACGTGCGGAGGCGTTCTGGATGCGTTGGAGTCTTTTTTGAAGTTTGGCTGTGGTTCCGGGGTAGAGGGTGTTCCCGTAGTCCAGTCGGCTGGTGACGAGTGCCTGGGTGACGGTCTTCCTGGTTTCAGTGGGGATCCATCTGAACATCTTGCGGAGCATGCGCTGGGTGTTGAAGCATAAGGATGAGACGGCGTTGACTTGTCTGGTCATCGACAGGGATGAGTCCAGGATGAAGCCTAGGTTGCGTGCGTGGTCCGTTGGTTTGGGAGCGGTGCCCAGGGCCGGGGACCACCAGGAGTCGTCCCAGGCGGAGGGTGATGATCCCAGGATGAGGACTTCCATCTTGTCTGAGTTCAGTTTAAGGCGGCTGTTCTTCATCCAGTCAGTGACGTCTTTCATCCCCTCGTGTAGGTTGGCTCTGGTGGTGGTGGGGTCGTTGGTGAGGGAGAGGATCAGCTGGGTGTCGTCGGCGTAGGAGATGATGTTGAGGTTGTGTTGGCGTGCGTTGGCTGCGAGGGGGCTCATGTAGACGTTGAAGAGGGTTGGACTGAGTGAAGATCCTTGTGGTACACCGTAGATGACTTCGGTGGCCTCGGATCTGAACTGAGGGAGGCGGACTCTCTGGGTCCTTCCGGCGAGGAACGAGATGATCCACTCCAGTGCTTTCTCTCGGATTCCGATGTTGCTGAGGCGCTTCACTAGGGTGCGGTGGCAGACAGTGTCGAATGCCGCAGAGAGGTCCAGGAGAATGAGGGCCGCTGTTTCCCCGTTGTCGATCAGGGTTCTGATGTCGTCGGTGGCTGCGATGAGGGCGGTCTCGGTGCTGTGGTTGGCCTGGAACCTGGACTGCGAGGGGTCGAGGGATCCGTTCATCTCGAGGAAGGCGGCGAGCTGCCTGTTGACGGTCTTCTCGATGACTTTGGCCGGGAAAGGAAGGAGCGAGATGGGACGGTAGTTCTTGAGGTCGGTGGGGTCCGCCGTTGGTTTCTTCGGGAGGGCGGTCAGCTCGGCGTGCTTCCAGCTCTCCGGGAAGGTGGCGGTGTGGAAGGAGGAGTTGATGATGTCTCGGAGATGGGGTGCGATAATGGTGTCGGCTTTGTTGAAGACGTGGTGTGGGCATGGGTCGGTTGGTGATCCGGAGTGGATGGAGTTCATCGTGCGGGTGGTGTCTTCGGTGCTGATCGGGGTCCAGTTGCAGAGGGTGGTGGTGGCGGGCGTCGGTTCGGTGGTAGAGTGCGTGGTCTGTGCGTCGAAGCTGTTGTGTATGTCTGTGATCTTGCGGTGGAAGAACGAGGCGAGTGAGTTGCAGAGGTGATGCGAGGGAGTGATGTCGTTAATTTCGGCGCTGGGGTTGGAGAGCTCTTTGACGATGCTGAAGAGTTCCTTGCTGTCGTGGGCATTGTTGTCCAGTCGTTCTTTGAGTGCCGTCTTCTTTGTTGCGCGGATCAGCTGGTGGTGTTTTCGGGTGGCGTGCTTGAGGGCGGTCCTGTTGTCTGTGGTCTGGTCGAGCCGCCAGGCTTTCTCGAGGGTGCAGCAGTTCTTCTTGGATTCCTTGAGTGCGTCGGAGAACCAGGGGGTTTTCTTGCTGCCGGGTCTGCTGGGAGGTTTCTTTAGAGGTGCGAGGTCATTGGCGCAGACGGTCAGCCACTTGGTGAGGTTGCGTGCTGCTTCGTTGGGGTCCGTTGTGCTGGTGGGAGTGTTCTGGTTGAGGGAGGCGGTGAGCTGTTCGGCGGTGATCTTGCTCCAGCTTCGGCGGGGAACCTGTTGTGGGTGGTGGTGGGTCGTACGTGTCCTGGTAGGGAAAAACTCTCAAAATGTGGTTTTCACTACTGTGAGGCCTACTTCCCCCATATCATAACATTGGGTTACCTTAATACATGCAATAACTTCTAATATTTGATCGGGAAAAGGTAGAAACTCCATGTTCAGACTAATTTGTAATTAAAAATCCTCCGAATTTTGAAAATGCCACTTTTTCAGTCTTTTGAAAAAAATGTTTTTGATCAGTTTAAAGATTATTTAATAAAAATTCTGTTCGGACAGATAAAAAAATAGTCTGCCCATTACTCCATAAATAGTAGGAGTGTAGGTTAGTACGGAGCCAGGTTTTCGTGTTGTATTTTCAATTTTTAATAGCCCTACCTAGCACCAGTCCTTTGGGCTTAACCCCTATCATTGTTAGTACTTTCAGAAAGTTGTCATTTTTATGTCCAAAACTTTCTTTCTGAGCCCTTCTGGGAGTTTCCAGCAATTTTGGGCCTGTTAATTGCTCCTCTTCAGGAATGCATATTGGACCCAGGCAGTGAACGTGGGTGTATATGAGAGAGGGCCATCCTGCTAAGAATAGAAGGGTTGGTGCTGTTCCCTGTCCCACTTACATTTCAAAGGACTGCCTTTAGCTCAGCCAGAAAAATAACTTGACAAAAGCCTGTCGTCATCCTAGACAACTTGGAGCCTGGGCAGGGGTAAGAAAGAACTTTCCAGAATCAGATGGTGGGATAGCCTACATGTTTCCTCCACTTCAAAGGCTAGCACCAGTTTAAAAATGGAACCAACATTTTATTTAGCCCCTGGACATGCAGTTATTAAAGAAGGACTGCCTTGAACCCCATACCACCGCCCCAGTCAGTGCTTAAGGCCTGCCTTATACCCCAGAAAACTGCCCTGCTGGCCGATGAATGCCTTGTATTTCAAAGGACAGCCCTGCATCTACCAGAGGAGTGCCCTGCTGCTTGAGGCCTACCTTGTACTCAATAGTACTGCCCCGCTGCTTGAGGCCTGTCCTGCTTTCTGAGAAGGAAGACTGGATCGAATCCTGGTCATCCCAGACTACGCACTAAGCCATACAATAAAGTTCATCAAATTAACAGATTACTGGTTACTTAAGTAAATGTGATACATTAAAACAATACATTCCCTGGGCAATACAACATTTCAAAAAATTATCCTAAGAACATATTCCCTTTTTGATAACTAACCTCTCTCCTTCATGTGATTTGGTGTAAATTACAGCCTAGATAAATGCTATACCTCATTTGGCTTGCTGTTAATCCACATAAATGTCCTATGATATGAAGTGCAGCCTAGATGAATTGTACACCTTGCCTGGCTTGCAGTTGATCCACATAACTTCACTATATGACATAGTGGACAAGTCCAAGAGTTTAAAGCGGTTATCGGCCTCCACTTTAATACTAATGGAATGCAATGTTTCTAGCCACAAAATGCACAGAGGCAAATAGTATCATGGATGTGTTAGATCAGAGGTGCACCTCTCGTGCACAAAGTACCAGGAAAAAAACGTATCTAGTAAAATAGGAAGGGCAAATAACTTAATATACATAAATTCAGTAGAAATAAAACTGGCAGGTGGTGATGCTATAACAGTTAAAACAGCAGGTAAAGTGCTGTGCATACTTGATGGTTAATGCAACTGGTAGTTAAAAGTATTAGACAGTCTCAATGGCTTTGTCTTTGCAAAAACAGCTAAAATGCGCCGAGGTAAGGCAAAGTCAAAGATAAGATGAGTCAATGCCATGGATAGGCCTGCACTACGAGCCACCTTACACGCAGCTGTGAATGCTTAGCAAACATTCACATATGAAATTAAGTGTGACATACGACGGGAAATTTGAGAGTAAATAAATAAATAAATAAAATCACTTACTTTGCGCTTGCAGCATCGCCTCGGCCCTTAAAAATGTGTTGATGTTGGTCCAGTGTTGTGCTGTGCCCAAGACTGGTAGTATGAATGACATTCCTGCTACCCAGTGCTCCTACTCTTCTCCCTATAAAAATTATACTCCACTTGTGTGGCTGGGTCTAGTTCCCACTACAAGAAAGGCCCCAAAACACAACATGAAGGAACCAAATTTTGGGGTAGAAAAACACTCTTTTTGGCGATACATGTAGCTATGTCATTTCAGATCTGAAAGAAACAGCTAATTATACATTTCTTTCCTTAGAATTACCCCGAGGCATCAGACTGGATCCGGAAGGCTTTCGTCAGCAGAACCTCTGCGCATCAAAAGGTGGCGTTTGTCAGCTCAGCGTTCGCCGCTGGCGTCATGGTTGCTGGGATGATGTCGCCGTAGCTACTTAGATGCCGCCCTCGCCCGCTGACGTCAATTCTTTCTTTTTCAGCACCAGCCAGCGTAGATCCAAGAGAGAGCGGTACTTCCAGTCACTTTTTGACTGACTTTTTTGCCGACTTTTGTCGACGCCGATTTTAAGTCTTCAACTCTTGGTGCACGTCAGGGATGCTCGTTTTCAAGGCTTACGGCTCCTGCAGCCGGCTTTGCGTCTGCCTGTTTTGCCTGGAGCACAACCACGACCCCAAGTCATGCTCCGACTGCCGGACCATGAATCCTTTGCGGGAGCGATCCCAGAATCTTCTTGGGGCCCGGCAGGCGGCTCTGTGCAGTTCGAGGACCCGGTCGGGTGGGAGGTCGAGGGACCGATCGTTGAGCCACCAGCACTAGTTTTCTTCCAAGTCTGCGCACTCCTCAGGTAAGTCAAAGCAAAAGAAAAAATCAAAGCAGCACCGCCGCTCTTCGGCTTCTCCCCATCAGTCGACCGACGCGATGAGGGATGCGGGTGGTGCTCCTCCTGTGCGAAGCCCCAAGTGTCCACTCCAAGTTTCCCTCCTTCCCTGGACCCGGAGGGACCCCTGCCCAGCTTTGTACGTTTTACGAAGCGATGCATGCCATCTTGGGGCAGCTCGACTCTGCAAGTGCGCATTCGGGATCCGCAGACTCATCTGAGAGGCCTGGGCCTTCAACACCAGCGGCTTTAGCCCCGGCACCGCAGGGCCCCATTGGATCCAGGCCTGGATCCAGATCGGCGCCGGTCGACCTGATTATAGCTCCCTCTGCGCCAATTCCAATGGCACCATGTCCGCAGCCAATTCCGGTTGTGTCCCTAGCCCGCGTCGAGCCCGGCCTCCACCCCGATGTAGACACGGAGCCAGACCGGCATTGATGGGTACTTTTGGGCCCCTGTTCTACCCTGGCTCTTTGAGACCAGATTGTCAGCCTGTGGAGGGTGAGGAGGACTGGGAGGGGTCTGGAGACCCTTTGACTGACCAGCTAGGTTACAAACCTGACTGGAGAGAGGAACTGGGGAAAGCCAGTGGTCTGGATACCTCACCAGAACGTGCCATGTTGTCTCCTCCTACCGTGTATAGGTAGGAGGGAGCGTCTTATGCCTTGGGCGGCCGAAGCTCTCAACCTCAAGCTGCCTACGGTGGCAGCAGTCAGGACTAACCTCCTAACAGAGGTGTTTTAATCGGCAGCGAGCTCTTCGGAGCCTCTGCTACCGTTTAATAAAGCCCTCACTGTCATACTTTTGGGCACCTGGACCAGGTCCAACACAGGGGCTCCTGTGGATAGGATGATTGCCCATCGCCGCCGCCCTGCTCCGGGTGACCCTACTATCCTTTCCCAACACCCCAACCCTGAGAGCTTGGTGGTCCAAGCCTCCACATCCAAAGTAGGGAATTTAAAAATCTGGACCATCTTGGGAAGAAGATGTTTTCTTCCTCCAGCTTGGGTCTGCAGTCTGCAAACACCACATGTCTGTTGGGAAACGGTGGCGCAAGTGCTGCCCCAGTGCACGGAGGAGGCCCGAGCCGTACTCTCCCGTGCAGTTGCCGAGGGGAGAGACGCAGCAAAGTTTACTATTTGCTGTGGACTGGATACCACCGACTCGCTAGGCAGGACGATTTCCACGACGCTACGCCTTCTGAGATTAACTGGCTTTTCTGGGGATGTCCAAGCTACCCTTATGGACATGCCTTTTGATGACCGTCGCCTGTTCGGCGACAAGGCAGACAGCGCACTAGTATGCTTCAAGGACTCACGGGCTATGGCCAAGTCCTTGGGCCTCTCCATCACTCGCCCTGCACAGTCTGCTTTTAACCCCTTTCGTGGCTACAGAAGGGGTGCCCCAGCACTTACTACGCAGGGCTAAATGCGGGCGCAAACTGTTCAGCTTCTGCCCGGCCGGGGATTTGGTAACCACTGTCGTGGTTTTAGGTGTCAGGGAGCGGGCCAGTCAACCTCTGCAGCAGCCTCCAAACCATCCTAGTCTGACCTTCCAGGGCCACCAATCGCCAGTGGATGGCAGGATTCGCCATCACCCCCCCTCAGTGGTGCACCTTCACGTCAGACAGGTAGGTTTTGAAAATAGTCCAAAGGGACTATACCCCCCGCAGCCATGCCACCTTAGTACCATCGCATTTCGGAGGATCATCTGGTCCTTCTCCAACAGGAAGTTATGGCTCCATCGGCCAAGGGAGCCATCAAATGAGTTCCTGCCCCAGAAGTAAGTTGTGGTTGCTACTCCCACTACTTTCTGGTGCCCAAGAAGGACAAAGGCCTGCGTCATATCTTAGATCTCAGGAACTTCAACCGCTTCCTCCGAAAGCAGAATTTCAAAATGTTGACGCTAGTTCAGGTCCTGTCTGCCCTTGACCCTAGAAACTGGATGGTACAGTTGGACTTGCAGGACACCTATTTTCACATCCCGTTCTGCCGGCCCACTGGCGCTACCTGCGGTTCACAGTAGGACACAAGCATTTTCAGTTTACTGTGCTCCCCTTTCGCCTTATCAGCGCCCCTCGGGTGTTCACGGAAGTGATGGCGGTGGTCGCAGCTCATCTGTGCAGATCAGAGGTTCCAGACTTCCCCTAACTCGGTGACTGGCTGTTGAAGGCAAGCTTGCCCCAGGCTACGGCCGACCTCCTGCATTCGCTGGGGGTTCTCCATGAACATGCCAATGTCACACCTGACTCCCTCTCAGAAGCTCCTATTCATTGGAGCGGTTCTGGAAACAACACAGTTTTGGGTCGATCCTCTCGAACAGAGAGTCCAGGATTTCCAGGCTATGATTCCGATCTTTTAGCCTCTATCCCGGGTTTCGGTCAGGATGACCCTTCAGCTACTGGGCCTGATGCCTCCTGCATCTGGAAAGAAGGTGGCGCTTGGATTACGCACCGGAGGCGAAAACTCAATACAGAGAGGCAATCAAAATCTACAAGGGCGATGTAAAGTCCGCCAAATCAGCCTATTTCTCGGGGAAGATAATGGAAGCAAAGTCCAAACCTAAGGAAATCTTCCACATAGTAAAAAGCCTCACCAAAATCTCTACCTCTGCCACGCCTCCTGCCAAAACATCAGCTCACTGCAATGACCTAGCAGAATTTTTCCACCAGAAGGTCAACCAAATTTACTCCTCCTTCCCGACTGCAGTAACAGACCCTACAGCACAGGGACAGGGGAACCCGGAGGTAGTCTCCCCTCAACCTCTGGTGACATTAGATCATTTCCCTCTGCTAGACCTTGAATCCCTGGACTTACTAGCTCGCCAAGTAAAATCGGGATCGCCATGCGATCCAGCCCCGCCAGAGATAATGTTGCTGGCAAGCCAGGCTGTGTTTCCTACCATAATGAATCTCTGAACGCCTCCATCACCTCCTGCACCGTCCCGCCTGCCTGGAAGAAGGCCAGGGTTCGGCCTCTGCGAAAAAAAACAAATCTTGATCCAGAGGATCCCGGTAGCTATCGCCCGATCTCCCTGCTCCCCTGGGTGAGCAAAATTCTAGAGAAACATGTCAATCTCCATCTAATGGACTTTCTCGAGAATAACCAGCTGTTAGATGCCAACCAGACGGGCTTCCGGCCTAAGCACGGAACAGAAACTGCTCTGTTAGCAGTCACTGAGGAAACCCGAAAGATCCTAGATCAAGGGGGATCAGTGGCAGTGATCTTCCTTGACCTGAGTGCTGCTTTCGATACGGTCAGCCATGTCACCCTGCTGAGCCGTCTATCGGACGTCGGAATAGCAGGCAGGGCACTGCAGTGGCTCGAATCATTTCTGAGCACCAGGTCTTTCCAGATCTTTGATGGAGACACTGTCTCAACGAGCAGGCAACTGAACTGTGGGGTTCCGCAGGGCTCCTCTTTAAGCCCTGCGCTATTCAATATCTATATGAAACCACTGGCTGAGTTTGTCCATCCATTTGGTATCAAAATCATCTCATACGTGGATGACACTCAGCTAGTGGTCTCTTTGGCGCAGGAGGGCGGTCAATCATCATCAGTAGGACTAATGAAATGCCTGGAGGAAGTCAAGGGATGGATGATGACATCCCCCCTCAAACTCAATGGGGATAAAACGGAGCTGATGCTTCTGGGTCCCACACCTCTGGTACATTTCAATTCCCTCTGGCCCCCTTGCCTAGGCAACACCCAGCCCCCAAAGACAACATAAAGAGCTTGGGGGTATGCTGGACAAAGCCCTCTCCTTTAACACTCAGGCTACGAAACTGTCTGCAACCTGTTTTGGTCTTCTGAGGATGCTGAGGAAAGTCCTCCCTCTCCTCCCTACGGAGGCCAAGCAGGTAGCCGCCCAGGGCCTGATCCAATCCTGGTTGGACTTCAGTAATCCCCTGTATCTCAGTGCTCTGGAATACACATTACGAAAGCTGCAGATAGTGCAGAACTGTGCAGCCCACGCATTGCTCCAGTTGTCCCGCAGACGATCAGCCAAACCAGGGCTGAGCAAGTTGCACTGGTTACCCGTTCGACAAAGAATTGCCTTCAAGGCGATGTGCATTTCCCATCAGGCATTTTGGCATACGGGACCAGCAATTGGCCACCAGATGTCTTCAATCAAGTCAGGCTTTTCTGGCCTCAGTGCCCAGAATAAAAAGGGCAAGAGCTGGAGGCAGGATGTTCTCCCTCAATGCCGCCAAACTTTGGAACTCCCTTCCCCTCCAACTCAGGTCCAACCCCAACCTCCTTTCCTTTCGCAAACAACTGAAAACTTTCCTGTTTAATGCTCATCATTAATCTCCTGGCAGGACCCCCTTTGGTCAGCAACTACATCTCACACTAGCGCTTGGACGCCCCTGGGCATCAATCGCGCTTTATAAATACACATTTCATTTCAATTTTAATTTCATCCTGTTGGTGGACAATGCCAGATGGCATAAGCAGGATCTGCAGTGGGGCCTGAAGTTCCAGTGGGCACAACATCTGGGGAACCTGTCTGATTGCGTCCAGATCCCGGAGGGCACTGCATACCAATTGCAGTGGTGGCTAATGAACCAGGATTGGGTCGATGGCAGATCCCTCTCCCTTCCCTAAACAGAGCTCACAGTGGTGACCGTGAGGCACTGGGTTTTTCAGAACCGGTACTAATCCGGTAACCCAGCGGTATCAGGGCAAAACCCGAAGACACCAGATTCCCCTGTCTTGGCAAACAGAGACATGGGATACTTCTTGATGACGTCAAAGACCAAAGTTTATTGGTTGCAACCAGGGACAGAGATCTACGAAGTACACACGGGTAGTTCGTCAGAGACTGCACACTTTAGATAAACGGAGCTCGGTCTTTTATGCCGAAAATCATGCCTCAGGCAGCATTACAATTTACATTTGGTGCATACAAACTGACCAATGGCAATGTAGCATTTCAAAAGTAGCAAATGACGACAGTCAAAGACAATCCCATTTTCCGTTGTCCAGCCCACCAGAAGCGATCACGCACATGGTCGGTTTCCTGTTTGATCAGGCCGGACAAACCCATCGTAAACCCTTCAACCCAGATCGATGATCAAGTCGTAAAGGAAAGGCAGAAACAGAAGGAAAGGAGATAGAGAAGTGGGAACGGTGTACCATAAACTCGGGCACGTCCTGCCCTTTGATCTTTATCAGACCAGCTGCTGAACAAGGAACTGGCTCAGTGGGCTTCGCCCCAGGCAAGGAGTCAGTTCGGCCAGGTCAACCAGAAGTCAGCTAAGGCGTACGTGTCTCAAGGATTTCTCGGCCGCAGTCATCGGGCCTATGTTAGGGCAACCATACAAAATGGCTGCCGTATACAAAATGGAACCCGGAGGTTCAAACTAAACCCTTGAATATAGAGTGTTCTCCTATATAGATTCATACGAAAACACTCAGACACGTTACACCCGCCATTTGCTGTCTGCTGAGACCAAAATCGCCCATTTCCGACGATCTTCATAAATCGGGTTCAGAACTATCGAACCTAATTCGGAACCACAGAACCTCCTTTTGCCCTATCATAGGCAATGAACCCAAACCCATTTTAATCCGAATCCGGATCTATATTCATCAGGTCATCTATATACTGCTGTAGCATCATCCTCTTACTAAGCATCTCTCTCTGGACAGGTTTCCGTACACACAAAGTAGCACAAAGGCCACAAATAGCAGGAGCACACTGTACACAGAGACAGAACATGAACAGGATTGCTAAGACCATCCCAATAACCATCAAAATCTTCCAACCCCAAGTGGATATCAATCCCCATAATCATCCCATCAAAGACCAATCCCCTTTGTCCAGATGGACAGAATCAGAGATTTTGTGCAATTTGGAAATAGCCTAGAAGACCGATGGAGCGTTGTCTGGAATAAAAATGCAGCAGCTTGATTAAATCAATCTACAAACTCCCCCTCGATCTGCTAGAATAACGTCCAGGGCAACTCTATTCTGAAGTGTCATAAGTCTATCCGACTGGAGCTCAGCACTCAAGTTACCAAGGGCACCTGCAGTCTCAACTATGGTGGACTCAACCACTATCGTAAGCTGACAAATATTCCTACTGTTAGCCATAGGTCCCCAAAACGGCAGAAAACCCTTAACGAAATCTCCCAATTCTTGTCCTGTAGTGTCTTCTTGGCTAAAGACACCTCTAGCAACTCTCGTCTTATGGTAATCTGCCACAGCTGTAAAAGTGGGAGGTAACAGAAAGGAAGCAAAACATGTGCCCGAGAAGTCGGGGGGCAACCATGTATACGCTTTGTCATAGCAAACAAAGTAGGTACCCTTAGCAGCTAAGAATGCTGGGGAAGACTGAGACGGAAACACATAAGTCTCAGCGCAAACACTCTTCCCTAACTGAGCCTTCGGATTCTTACCATTGCCCTGCAGACAATAGTAGCCTTTATGGGGCACTATCCAGATCGGTAGAGGACTTTTCGCTCGCTGGTTAATACTCAGACTAACTCCATATCCAGTGAGGTTCCAACCACTATATGGTTGCCTCTCATCTTTCGGAATAGTCTCAACTGCATTAGTCCCTTTAATCATGTCGACTATGCCTTTAGCTAGAGCACTATTCTTCGGATTGTCTTTCGGTGAACGTAGGGGGTGGACACTATGGGCAAAGATAAACATGGTTCTATAAGCTCGAATCGAACCATTTAAACTGAAGGGCAAAACTAGATAAGGAATACCTTTATCGGTTGTATGAGGCATCAAACCACAAATCCAGCAGTTTGTTGTATTAATCACTAACTGATGCTGGTGCAAAAGTTGTATGAAGGAATTATTAGAAAATTCCAAACGTCTGACTACCTCATATTCAGGCAAAGGATGAAAAGAATGAGAAGAAATAGTAGGTGAAGGTGTAGGTTGCACAGTGGAATTAGACGTCATTTTAAAAACAAATGCTACATAACCAGCTATGAATATTACGAAACTCAATAGCAAAAACAAACATGGTATCAAAAAGCATTTCTTCGACATCATTTTGCATATTCTTTTCCTAAAAGTCACTGTCTGTACAGGTCTCTCCAACTCAAAGAAATCCATCCTAAACTAAATGTGCTGCCCGCGGTGGTTGGTTGATTCTGCTTGAGAGTGCCTCTGCTGAACCCAGGAAGGCTGCCTCGGGCCAACAGAACCCTCGACCTAGTGTCTCGGGCTTGCACTCCCAAGACTGGTAGCAACCGCGACCCTAGCAGCAAGAACCGGATGGCAGTTCAAGAAAAACAAAAATGAGTAGATCCTTGATGGAGAGTTAACCTGCAAACAATAAAAAAAATCAACTTTATTAATATTTTATTTGTTCATAATTCTCGATCTCAGATTGTAGCGATCTCTTCCAGATTGTTCTTGATCAGTAAACAAAAGGTGAGGCTCTGTAGTGTCCAATCGCTCCGCAGGAGGTACTGATGCTTGTAAAATTCTATTGCTCTCTTCCTCTGAACTAGTTCCAATCAACCGAGCATCACTGAACGGCAAAAATCGCGGCACTACTTCTGTCTCAGAGTCTGCAAGACCTTCCTGGACCCACTTGTCGTAAGGCAAAGGCAAAGGTGCCTTTTTGGTGTGGGAGCCGTGGATCCAGTTTCTTTTCCCTCGCACTCGGACTGCAGATCTTGTAGACAAAAGCACCTGGTAGGGCCCAGTCCAGCGGGGTTGCTCGTTCTTCACCCGCTGAAAATTTCGGACAAAGACCCAGGAACCAGGTTCGAGGGAGTGCCCAGGATCCTCTGTAGCTTGTGGAAGACTGTCATGTACCTGTTGGCGTAAAACACTCATTTTAGTTGTCAATTCACCCAAATAATCAACCAAAACAGGATACTCGAGGTCACTAAACCTCGTCGGTCTTGGTACGCCCCAAATATTCGCCGGGCGACCAAACACAACCTCGTACGGACTCAAACCCATTCGTGAGTGCACAGTCATTCGGGTGGACAAAAGTGCTAATGGCAGGGCGTCTGGCCATTGCAAACCAGTGCTTTCTTGAATTTTGGCCAACTTCAACTTAAGGGTGCCATTATAGCACTCAACTAAACCAGCTGATTGGGGGTGATTTGCAGCATGGAATTTCTGCCTAATCCCGAGGCCCTCACACACTCTCTTCATAACTTGACCCACAAATTCACTTCCGTTATCACTCCATATAATTCTCGGCATTCCGAACCTCGGAAAAAATTATTTTATCAAAACTTTCGCTGTGGACAAAGCAGTATTGTCCTTAAGGGGGTAAGCTTCTACCCATCTAGAAAAGGAGCAAACAACCACTAACACATATTTCAAGTTGTTGCATCTCTCCATATGGATAAAATCAAGCTGCAAAGCCTCGAACGGATACGTAGGAGGAGCAAAATGACCAGCTGGTGTTGGGGTTCCCTTACCAGGATTATGCATCAAACACACCATACAGTTCTTAACTAAATTCTCTGCGCATCTAGGGATTCCTACATTCTGCCAAACCGGAGCCAACAACTTGCAAATTCCTTTCACACTAATGTGTGCCATTCCATGAGCCATTGTAACAACTGGAAGCACATACGCCTTAGGCAGCAACCATCTCTGATGTTCAGACAGATCAGTCCAACACCCATTTGAGTCCAATCTACCCTTACTCTCTCTCCATTCATCCAACTCTTTCTCTGTAGCCTCACTCTGAATAGTTTTCACGCTCTCAATGGTGTCTTCACACATACTCTTCTCTGAAACCCATCTCGCCGGACCCGCAACACACATGCGACCATCAGGTTTCTAGCAGTTTCTTTCGCAACTTCATCCGCAAACGCATTACCACGACCAACGTCATCCGTAACCTTTTTATGGGCACTGCATTTCACGATCGCTATTTGCAAAGGTAACGTAAGAGATTCAAGGAGTTCATTCACCATTTGTCCATGTTGGATCTTCGTCCCATGCGATGTCAAAAACCCACGTTCACGCCACAATCGTCCAAAACTATGAGCCACACCAAACGCATACTGACTATCCGTATACACATTCACTCGTTTCCCTTTCGGTAACACACACGCTCTCGTAAGTGCAATCAATTCTGAAGCTTGTGCGGAGTTATGTGGGATACGTGCAGCTTCAACAACCGTATGCAAAGTTGTCACAGCATATGCTGCAGTGGTATCACCATTCGGTAATTTAAAACACGAACCATCAACCCACAAAGCATCATCACAGTCAGGAAGAGGAGTATCCCTCAAGTCTATTCTCCCTTTCGTCTCTTCTTCTGTTCTTAGAAAACAATCGTGTTGCTCTTCACTATCCTCATCTGTCTCAAGCGAAATCGGCAACAACGTAGCCGGGTTCAAGGTATTGCACCTCTTGATGTGCACATGGCTCGCTAACAACGTAAGTTCATACCCTGACAACCGAGCACTAGTTAAGTGCTGTGTCTTCGTACGATTTAGCAAGGTATCCACTGCATGTGGAACCATGACCACTAACGTATTGTCCATAACCAAACCCGCAGATTGTCGAATCGAAACAGCCGCTGCCGCTGTAACTCTCAAGCAACTCGGCAACGCTCTGGCTACAGGATCTAAAGTTGACGAAAAGTACGCACATGGGCGTTGCTTCTCGCCAAACTGCTGAGTCAAAACCGATAATGCACATCCCTCTCTCTCATGGACATACAATGTGAAAGGCTTACTGTAGTCGGGAGTACCCAACACAGGAGCCGAACACAACGCATTTCGTAATTCAGAGAAACTCTTTTGACATTCGTCAGTCCAAGGAATAGGATTTGGAGTATCCTTAACTGTAAGAGCTATCAAAGGCTTCGCTAGCAGAGAAAAATTAGGGATCCACTGTCTACAGTACGACGTAATACCCAAAAACGCACATACTTCTCTCTGTGTCGTAGGGACACTCATTTTCGCAATAGCTTGAATTCTTTCTGGGGTCAGTTTCCTTCCCTCCTTCGATAAGAGGTGACCTAAATAGGTAACTTCTTGTCGACAAAATTGCAGTTTCGAAAAAGAAAGTTTATGATGGCAATCAGATAAATGAGACAACAAGGACACAGTGGCATCCTTACAGATGTCTTCGGTATCAGCAGCGACCAACAAATCGTCGACATACTGAATAAGGGCTGCACCATCAGGAAGAGCTAACAAGTCAAGTTGCGTCTTCAGAGCTTGACTATAAATCGATGGACTCTCGCAATAGCCTTGAGGAGCACGCTTAAAGCGGAAACTTCGTCCTCCTAAAGAGAATCCAACGATATCCCTACTCTCCATGGCAATCGGAATGCTGAAGAAAGCATTCTTCAAATCAATCACCGAAAACGAGGTGGCAGAAGCCGGAATCAACGTCAATAATGCAGTAACGTCAGGTACAACAGGGAATTGCGGAACAACAATCTTGTTCACTTCACGGAGGTCGATAACAAACCTATATACAGGAGGCTGTGAAGAATCAGTTCTCTTTAAGACAGGCAAAACAGGACTATTACACACATTACCTCGTGTCTCTTCAATAACGCCCTTGTCAATCAGATCATAAATGATCGCTAAAAGTGCTCGTTCACCATCACTTGAAATACGATATTGTGGAATGCGCGGTAACTTAGCATTCGCCTTCAGTGTCACAACATATGGGGGAATGTCTAACAGGCCCACATCCTTCGGACCTGTAGCCCACAATGAGTCAGGTAGCGAAGACAATTCAAATGGAAGACAATTTTTTGAGATATATATTGGAGAGATCACATTCTTACCCAAAGTAAGATGTACTCCTGACGGAGAACAGTACAAAGTCGCATACAATCTCTTCAACAAGTCCAGACCTAGCAAGTTCTCATAACAACCTGTAGTCAAAAGAAGGGGTGCTTCAAACCTACGAGGCCCAACAGAAAGAGGCAATGGAACGGAAATCGGATTCATAACGGGGGCGCCAGAAAAACCTATAGAAAGATTATTAAAGCCAGACAAAGGTGCGCCAGGGAGCTTAGAACGCATAATAGAACTCTTCGTAGCACCAGTTTCTAGCAGAAAAGGCTCTGACACACCTGATGCAATCACTTCAACGTAGGGTCCACTCTGATCTACCGGAACTGAAACAACTCCCTCTCTTTGTCTATGGCTGTCCTAACAATCATTACCTTGCTCTTCGTCGCCTTCAACATAGTAATCATCCACATAGTATTGTGTAGACCTACCAGACGAATTCTGCTGTTGGTCAAAACTGTTCATTGAATTCTGCGGAGGCAAAGGGCGCCCAGTCTGTCCATGACCTCTACCTCTAGGCGCTTGCTGAGCACCTCTACCTCTAACACCAGGAGCATTATTTGCACGTTGCAACAGAACCGGACAACTATTCTTATAATGACCCTCTTCTCTACAATACGCACACTGATTAGGCCCATACGGAATACACTGTTGAGGAGCCTCGTCTCTTTGCGAGTTTCTCGAATATTGTGGTGATTGTTGATAATCACGCTGATTATTAACACGGGGTGGATAAGCTTGATGTAGAAGAACTTTGGTCTTCAATTCCTTAGTCTTCTTATCCGCTTTCTCTAACTCGTCCTTACGCCTATTTTCATAGTACTGAGCCGTAGCTAGAATTTGCGCAAGATGTAGAGACAGGCCAAGCACTCTCGGAATCCTTCAACTTGGTACACAACTCAGGAAGAAGATTGTGTACAAATTTATCAACGAATAATCTCTGGCCACCCTCGGTAGCCATATCCTGACCACTATGATCAACAAAAGTTTCTTTGAAACGCGAGAAAAAGTCAGAAACAGACTCATCTTTTTTCTGCTTACACGCAGACAACTTGTCCCAATTCACACGTACTTCAGGCATCAAAGTCTTCATGAAAGTAATAATTCTACCAGGAAGTTCAGTAATAACATTTTCAGGCTTAGCACCTCCAACTTGTCTATCATTTGCAGCAACAAGATTCACCCACAAATCACCCAATTCATTATCATGATCCGTATGTCGAATGACATTCCAGATGGGCTGTAGAACAGCATTCCCAAAAAGCATGTCTATGTCCGCCAAATTCATGACGCACGAACTCACAGTCTGTGTAAGCTTTTTACAATATCCCGCCGGATACTTCCGCGGATCAGGTAATGTCTGCTTAAGCGCTAAGACTTCTGCATGCTTCCATGGAACATGTACCCATACTCGCTGAAAGTGCGCTACAACAGGTGGAACAGCAGCAGCATCAGCAGGTCTCCATACTGGAGGAACCTCTCGCATCGGATACTGACGCGCATGTCTCCTAACCGACGAATCTGGCTCAAACAGCCGTTCAGTAGGGACATTGCTTCGAAGTGACAACAACGTCGACACCGCTCTCTCGATGTCGTATAGACTCACAATTGTTCCTTTAGCAAACTCGGAACGCAATCGGACCAATTCTTCAGGCACTTTACCCACTTCGTCCGTCCATTATTCATGGAGGAACGCACACATGAGCTCGAAAACATAACGTTGCTTCGGTGCTTCCCATTGCCGGAAAACATCCATAATGCCCTCTAGATCGTACTGGGACTTATACGTCACCCATCTACGTGCCATATGATCCAAAACCACTCGCTCATCTGTATCGGGCAATTGGCTACGCAGCTGTCTACGCTCACTCACAGGAGACATACCCAATTGTCCCAACCAAGGAGTCAAGAAACCGGAAAAAGCAGCGGTCATCCGCTGTCTAGGAGAAGGAGTAGTCGGAAGGACAAGAGGAGACGAAACAGTAATAGGAGAATCCATAGTCGGAACAGGCATAGAAACAGTAGTAGCAGGAAGAGACAAAGTTGGCGGCCCCAGAGGAGGCTGCACCAAAGGGACAGTAGCCAACGAAGGAGCTGGCTGTGGAGGAATTACAGGAGGCAGAGCAACCGGCAGTTGCACAGCCACGACTGGTGGCGGTGGTGCCGTAGCATTCTGCACATAAGGTGACAGTGAATTTAACAACTGCGACATTAAAGGATCTTTCGCAAGATCCTTCTCGTCTTTCTGCTCTTTAGACTTCCTCACTCTAAGCATCTGTTCGCTTTCCTGCTCTTCTTCATTATCTCTGTATGCAATGGCAGCTTGCACCATAGACATACCCTTCTTATTCTTCTTCGCTAACTTTATTTCTTTCTGTTTGGCTTCTTTGCGCCATATGCAGAAAGAGTCAAACATCGCTGGCCGGGAGGTATGAGTTCCAATCGGAGAAACCAGACACAAATCCTCTAACCGGGAGTCCCTCAAAGTACCACAACTAAACAATTTCCTAAGACTGCTAAAACCAGGCATCTTGCTCACTAGTCAAGCTTCAAACAACAAGGGGAATCTGAAATCGATAGTCTCGTGAATGCACAAATCCCTTGGCTTTGGGGCCTGCAGGTACCAAATCAAAGCTATCCACTAAAGGATATAAACAAACTAAGGACTAGGAGACGCTCCGTTTATACTTAACTGAGTTGTCGATGGCGTCACCAGAAGACCCGTCAATCGTCTCGCTCTACAAACGTCTAAGGCTCCAAAACAGGGGGACAGTCAGGGCAGCAGTCCTTCGTAGCCGTCGGAAAGCGGGAAACCTCGCAGCAAAGACTTTCAGACCACGACGACATACAGGGGTCGATGAAGTGGCTGGCCTTCCTCCAGAATTTTCTCACGAAGCTTCTCACAAACCTCTGGCTTGGACCGGTACCGCTGAAGTCGCCCCACGTTGGGCGCCAATTGAGGTACTGGGTTTTTCAGAACCAGTACTAATCCGGTAGCCCAGCGGTGCCAGGGCAACACCCGAAGACCCCGGATTCCCCTGTCTTGGCAAACAGAGACACGGGATACTTCTTGATGACGTCAAAGACCAAAGTTTATTGGTTGCAACCAGGGACAGAGATCTACGAAGTACACACGGGTAGTTCGTCAGAGACTGCACACTTTAGATAAACGGAGCTCGGTCTTTTATGCCGAACATCATGCCTCAGGCAGCATTACAATTTACATTTGGTGCATACAAACTGACCAATGGCAATGTAGCATTTCAAAAGTAGCAAATGACGACAGTCAAAGACAATCCCATTTCCGTTGTCCAGCCCACCAGAAGCGATCACGCACATGGTCGGTTTCCTGTTTGATCAGGCCGGACAAACCCATCGTAAACCCCTGCCACCCATATCGATGATCAAGTCATAAAGGAAAGGCAGAAACAGATGGAAAGGAGATAGAGAAGTGGGAACGGTGTACCATAAACTCGGGCACGTCCTGCCCTTTGATCTTTATCAGACCAGCTGCTGAACAAGGAACTGGCTCAGCGGGCTTCGCCCCAGGCAAGGAGTCAGTTCGGCCAGGTCAACCAGAAGTCAGCTAAGCCGTACGTGTCTCAAGGATTTCTCGGCCGCAGTCATCGGGCCTATGTTAGGGCAACCATACAAAATGGATGCCGTATACAAAATGGAACCCGGAGGTTCAAACTAAACCCTTGAATATAGAGTGTTCTCCTATATCGATTCATACGAAAACACTCAGACACGTTACACTCGCCATTTACGGTCTGCTGTGACCAAAATTGCCCATTTCCGACGATCTCCATAAATCGGGTTCGGAACTATCGAACCTAATTCAGAACCACGGAACCACAACGATGCATCACTTCTGCGATGGGGCGGCCACATGGATGTAGGCGGAGATCAGAGGCCTCTAGTCTCTGGCAGAGTCTGGGCTCCACATCAACCTTCTGGAGCTTCCGGCGATTTGTCTTGCACTCAAAGCATTCCTTACCTCTGTCCTGCGAAGAGTAGTGCAGGTGTTCACAGACAACATCACCAACATGTGATACTGCAACAAGCAAGGCGTGGTGGGGTTGTGGACCCTATGTCAGGAGGCTCTTTATCTCTGGACATGGCTGGAACATTAGGACATATCCCTGGTGGTTCAACACCTGACAGGTTCGCTGAACGTCAGGGTGAACAAACTCAGCCGCAGTTGCATGATGGATCATGAGTGGCGTCTTCACTCGGAGGTGTTGCAAGGTCTCGTTCAACTCGCCACTGAAGAGAATGCGCATGTCAGCAATTCTACGCATTGGAATTTCCAAGGCGGCACTCGCTTTGCAACGCTTTTCGACACGAGTGGAGTTGTAGTCTTCTATACGCTTCTCCACCTATACCACTTCTGTCCAGAGTGCTGAAGAAGATCAAACGCGACCGGACCCAAGTCATTCTTGTGGCTCCGGATTGGGCACAAAGAGTCTGGTATCCCAAGCTATTGCACATGGCCATCGATCCTCCGATCCAACTGCCTCTTCTGGAGGATCTTCTGTCGCAGGAGCAGGGGACGGTCCTCCACCCGAACCTGTCCAGCCTCCACCTCCTTGCATGGAGATTAAGATGCGACAGTTGACAGCTTTCGACCTTCTTACCAAAGTCTGTGATGTTATCTTGGCAGCCAAGCGCCCCTCTACTAAGACGGTATATGCCTGCAGATGGAACCAATTTGTGGCATGGTGTACAGCAAAGGCTGTGGATCCCCTTTCCACCCCTCTTTCTGAGGTTCTCTTGTTCCTTCTCTCTTTGGCCCAGCAGGGCTCTGCTCTAGGCACTCTCAAGGCTACCTCTCGGCCATTTCAGCCTTTCTTAGGCTTCCTGATCAGCTTTTTCTTTTCAAGTCCCCTGTTGTAAATCTCTTCCTTAAGGGCATTACCCATCTTTTCCCTCCTGTTCCCTTCGTAATGCCCCAGTTGGACTTGAATTTGGTTCTTATATATCTTATGTGCACTCCCTTTGAGCCACTACATAAATGTCCTCTCAGGCTTCTGACTTTGAAAACTGCCTTTCTGGTGGTCATTACATCTGTGCACAGGGTGAGTGAGCTCCAAGCTCTTTCTTCTAAACCTCCTTTTCCTGACTGTTGATCTGGACAAGGTTGTCCTTAGAACTCGTCCTTCCTTCCTTCCCAAAGTGGTTACTCCTTTCCATATTGGACAAACCATCACTTTGCCCACCTTCATTCCGCCTCTGCATCCTTCCAAAGAAGAAGACAGGCTCCGTGGTCTGGATCCAAAGTGTGTGCTTTCCTTTTACTTGGATCGCACAAAACAATGTTGGGTGGATGGCCAGCTCTTTGTTGGCTCCTTGGGTACCAAAAAAGGTCGGGCTGTGCACAAATGGACCATTTCTAGATGGGTTGTTTTGTGCATCACAGCTTGTTATTCCTTTGCAAAGAAGGAGCCGCCTGCAGACTTAGGTGCCCATTCCACCAGGGGATGGCAGCTACCACTGCTTTGGGATGTGGAGTCCCACTTGATGACATCTGTCAGGCAGCTACGTGGGCATCGCTGCACACGTTCACAAGACACTACTGCCTGGACAGCCAAGTCCGGACAGATGGCTTCTTTGGCCATTCTGTTCTCCAAGACTTTCTGGTGTGAACTTGGTTTGTTGACCCACCTCTGGGGTTGGTATTACTGTGGTATCTGTTCTAAGGTAAGGAATCTATAACTAACAGTTTTTTCCGGTTGAACAAACTACTTACCTTCGGTAACAATATATCTGTAAGAAACATAGGTTAGTTGTAGATTCCTTACCACCCCACTCATCCTCCTCATTCTGAAAACTGACTTTTAGGGTTAAGGATTTCCTTTCAAGGCCCTAGTTTTGTGCACCAGTGGTCAGTGTCTTGCATGGCTCTGCGCTTCTGGCGTGGAAGCCTGTGTAGAGAACTGATGTCAGTGCGAGAGGGCGACATCTAAGTAGCTACTGCAACGTCATCCCAGCGGACACGACACCAACAACGAACACGGAGCCGACCAATGCTACCTTTCGATTCACAAGGGTACTGCTGACGAAAAACTTTCCGGACCAGTTTGACACCTCGGGGTAATTCTAAGGTAAGAAATCTATAATTAACCCATGTTTCTTACAGATATATCATTACCGAAGGTAAGTAACTTGTTCTACGGCTCAGCCGATACCAAGGAAATCCTACCAAACCCAGACATTTCTAAAAACTAGATACCCAGAGAATTCTAGGGTGGTGTGACTTTTGTGGATTTCACTACGTTTTGTTACCCACAATGCCATACAAACCTAAAACTGCATAAAATCATGATTTTTTTCTCACATTTCAGTGAGGCAATGTTATGAATTTGCAGGGATCCTCAAAATTCCTACTACCCAGTGTTCCCATACTTCTCACAATAAAAATCGTATCCCACTTGAGTGGCTTGGCAAAATGTGTGAACAGGGATGGATAAAACTAACCACATGAAGTCAATGCGATCTTTGAATGGTCCCTGTTTTGGTCTGTTCCTTTTGTGGGAGCACATTGGCAGAAAGTTTTGGGATGCTTCCCTTGGTGGCGGCTAAGCCTGAGCCCAAATTCTTCAGTTACCCACATCACTAAATAGGGTCATTTTTCGTGTTAAAAATTTGATGAACCCCTGCCCGCCGCACATCTTCCACAGAGCTGCTTTCACCATCGCACCAGAATTCCGATGGACAATTTAGATTTTTCACAGCCTGCTGGGCAGAAAATCTGGATTTTATTAAGGACACGGAGGCTAATATTATGCAAATCTCCTTTATTACCACAGCTCAGCAGCAACAATTGAAGAACATGGAACTTCAATGAACATTCTAAAGTAGTATAAAGTCCCATGTAGACTATCTCTCATCCTTCTTTGTCCAAAAACTGCGAAGAAAGATCATCATGAAGAACATATGCGTAGAGTTTAAAACAACTGGAGAACCAAGAATTCCAATATCAACTTGCAGAAGAGAAGAAACAATTTATTCTGAAAGAAAAGAACAATATTATAACAATTGTATAAAGAGTAGGGTGGGATATCAAAGCAAGAGGAGGGATAATATTAGCCTCCGTGTCCTTAATAAAATCCAGATTTTCTGCCCAGCAGGCTGTGAAAAATCTAAATTTTATGGCACGACACGGAGGCCATATTATGCAAGTTTAAAGTGCATTAAGAACATTGTCAATCACATTGTTGATTGGTCTGAAATAACAAGCTTTAAACATAGCATCATTAGACCAATCTGCAGCTCTAAGGATATCTTGTAATCCACCACCAAGACAGAAAGCTTTAGATGCAGAGGCACCTCTAATAGAATGAGCCCCAAAAATTGAGATATCCACACCACTTTCATACATAACATTTTTAACCCATCTGGCTAAAGTTGGAGCAGAGACTCCCTTATGAGGAGATCTATAAGAGATTAGTAATTGAGGTTCGTTTGATCTTAAAACTTTGGTTCTTTTTTCATATTCTTTTAAACACTTAACTACACAAAGTCTATTATTCCCATGAAAATAGGGGTAGAAAATAGAAGAGGAAAGTGTTTTAGTTCTTCTTTTCAGGAAAAAACAAACTCCTTCAGGTTGAAAGGCTCTGGATGAGATGTCTAAGGCTTTAACATCTGAGGTTCTTCTAAAAGAAACTAAGCATAGAAGAACGGTAAGTTTAAAAGAGATACGTTTAAGGGAAAGAGAAGAATTATCTCCCCACGAAGATAAGGTTCTAAGAACTAGGTTAACGTCCCATAGGGTAGAGTATCTTGGACCAGGTGGTTTAATAACCCTCATACTTCTCATTATTTTCTTAGTTAGAAGATTCTGTCCAACAGAAATCCCATTAATTAAGGAATGACCAGCAGAGATTGCAGATCTGTAGACATTCACGGTTCTATAAGATAGACCGGAGGTAAAGAGGTCTGAAAGATAATTAACAACATTAACTAAATCAGTTGAAATGGGATCGTAACATCGTTGAATGCACCAACGTACCCATTTATTCCATGCCAATCTATATGCTTTCCTTGTTCCTGATGCCCAGGATTCAGAAATGAGTCTGAAAGCATTAGACGAAAGGCCAGGGATTCGCCATTGTCGCCGGAAATCTTCCATGCCGTCAGAGGAAGAAGTCCCTGTTCTACTAGTGGCTGGATATGACCCTCTGGATCCAGTAGGATTTATTTGAAAGAGGGAATTAGGATGGGAAAATCTATGCTCATTTCCAGGATAATGGGAAACCAAGCTTGAGATCTCCAAAGAGGAGTTATTACTACCATACTTTGTTTGTAACGTCGAGCATGGAGAAGAACTCGAGGAAGCATTGCAAAAGGAGGGAAAGCATAAGGAGCTAGTCCCCTCCAATCTTGCAGGAATGCATCTACATTCAGGGCTTGAGGGTCTGGTCTCCAACTGAAGAAATTCTTCAGGTGGGTATTCATACGGTCCGCAAACAGGTCTGTTTTGAAGGGACCCCACTTGGATTGAATTGTCAGGAATATTTGTCTGTTTAGTCTCCAATTGCTGGAGTCTCGGAAATTTCTGGAGTACCAGTCTGCTACTTCGTTGTTCAGTCCAGGAATGTGTTCTGTCACAACAGAAATACCTTTGTTCAAGCAAAAGTCCCACAGACTCTTGGCTAGGTCTGTTAAGTCTTTCGAGTGAGGACCCCCCAGTTTCGAGACGTATCGAACCGCTGACACATTGTCCATGCGAAGGGTTACACAACATTTCATTGAGTTCTGAGTAAAAGAACGAATTGCAAAGGAACCTGCTAGTAGTTCCAAGCAGTTGATGTGTAACAATTTCTCTTGAGGAGTCCAACGACCCCCGGTAGTTAAGTTTCCACATCTGGCACCCCAACCTTTCAAACTCGCATCTGATTCTATTATAAGATCTGGTTCTTCCCCAAAAATGGCTTTCCCATTCCATGCCTCTAGATTCTTTAGCCACCAGATGAGTTCTGTTTTGGATTACTGATCTAGAGAGATTAGTTGAGAATATGATTGGTTCAATCTCAGGAAATGTGTTTTGAGTCTTTGTAGAGCTCGGTAATGAAGTGGGCCTGGGAATATGGCTTGTATTGTTGAGGAAAGAAGTCCTAATAATTTGGCTAGAAGTCTCAGGGGAAATCTCTTTAGTTTCAGGACTTTTCTGATTTCCTTCCTTACTTTTCTTACTTTGTCGCTTGGTAAGCGAAGTTCTGCCTTTACGGTGTCTACTAGAAAACCCAAGAATTGAGTTTGTTGGGATGGAATTGTGCATGACTTTTTTAAGTTTATCACAAAGCCTAGATGTTGTAAGAGGTTGATTGTAAGGTCTGTGTGAAGGGTAACGGTGTTTGACGACTGGGCCATTATGAGTATGTCGTCCAGATATATTATCAGTCTCACTCCCTTTTGTCTTAGCCACGAGGCGACGGGGCGGAGGACCTTGGTGAAGCACCATGGGGAGGAAGACAGACCGAAGGGAAGGCTTGAAAATTGGTATAGATGGCCTTGCCAAGTGAATTGGAGATACTTTTGGTGGTGTATCCAAATTGGTATTGTTAGATAGGCGTCTTTCAGATCTAGTCTTGTCAGCCAGTCCCCTTTTCTTAGGATGTCTCGTAGGAGGTGAATTCCCTCCATTTTGAAATGTTGATAAACTACCCATTGGTTTAATTCTTTCAGATTTATGACAGGTCTTTGTTCCTTGTTTTTCTTTTCTACAAGGAATATATTGCTCAAGAAGCCGGTTTGAGTAGCCTCTATAATTGCACCTTTTTTTAAAAGTTCCTGAACTTCTTGAGACACCAAAGCCTTGTCTTTCCCCGAGAAAACTATTTCTCGTGGGGGTTTGGATTGATAAGGGGTAGCTATGAAGTCTATTTTGTAGCCCCTGACAGTGTTGAGAACCCAGGGGTCTTTTGTTATTAGATTCCAATTCCCAGCAAATTGGCATAGTCTCCCCCCTACTTTTGGAAGGGTATCTAAAGGGTCTGGTAAGGTTCTTACCTGAAGAAAATGAACGTTGTCTTCGTTCTCCTCTAAAGTTGCGTCCGCGGTTTCTTTGCCTCTGCGGGTAGAATTGACTGAAGTTTGAATTGCTAGTGTATCTTCCTCCTCCACGGGAAATGAAGGGTCTTGTGTTTGAATTTCCACGGCCGGGGAAACGACCCCGCATTCTCCCGGCCCGAGTAAAAACACGATCTTGAAAGACTTTTTTGATGTCTTTTTGTGACTTTTGAATAGAGCTGAAGGCTCCGACATATCTTGCCATGTCTTTAATGAATTCGTCTCCAAAAAGGAAACCTTGTGTATTTTCCCCTGTATTGGTTTTCGCTAATTAAATTAATTTTGGATCAATTTTAAAAAGGATCCCCTTTTTTCTCTCAATAGACAATGCAGTGTTGGCATTACCAATTAAACAAATGGCCCTTTGAACCCATTCTCTAAGTTCTTTAGGGTCTACTTGGCGCTCTTCCAGATAGGCAGATTCCGCCATCTCTAAAATTTTTGTGATAGGACCCACTGTATCAAGTAGGCGATCTTGGCAAGATCTCAAGCCTTTGTCGATGCCTTTTCTTGGATCCCTAGAGTTTTTTGAAATAAAGGATCTGTTCCTTTATCTATTTTGTAACCCTTTACTGTTTGTAAGACTCCCCTTCCCAACATGTGGGAGATTACCTTACATTCTGGCTTAAAAAAGAAATCCCACAAGATGTAAGAGCCCGATTGCGCTCCGAATGCCCTAGACTTTCACTACCAAACAAAATTATGGCTACCCCAGAACTTGACCCAAAGGTTATTGCCTTTATTTCAAAAAACTCTAGGGATCCAAGAAAAGGCATCGACAAAGGCTTGAGATCTTGCCAAGATCGCCTACTTGATACAGTGGGTCCTATCACAAAAATTTTTGAGATGGCGGAATCTGCCTATCTGGAAGAGCGCCAAGTAGACCCTAAAGAACTTAGAGAATGGGTTCAAAGGGCCATTTGTTTAATTGGTAATGCCAACACTGCATTGTCTATTGAGAGAAAAAAGGGGATCCTTTTTAAAATTGATCCAAAATTAATTGAATTAGCGAAAACCAATACAGGGGAAAATACACAAGGTTTCCTTTTTGGAGACGAATTCATTAAAGACATGGCCAGATATGTCGGAGCCTTCAGCTCTATTCAAAAGTCACAAAAAGACATCAAAAAAGTCTTTCAAGATCGTGTTTTTACTCGGGCCGGGAGAATGCGGGGTCGTTTCCCCGGCCGTGGAAATTCAAACACAAGACCCTTCATTTCCAGTGGAGGAGGAAGATACACTAGCAATTCAAACTTCAGTCAATTCTACCCGCAGAGGCAAAGAAACCGCAGACGCAACTTTAGAGGAGAACGAAGACAACGTTCATTTTCTTCAGGTAAGAACCTTACCAGACCCTTTAGATACCCTTCCAAAAGTAGGGGGGAGACTACGCCAATTTGCTGGGAATTGGAATCTAATAACAAAAGACCCCTGGGTTCTCAACACTGTCAGGGGTTACAAAATAGACTTCATAGCTACCCCTTATCAATCCAAACCCCCACGAGAAATAGTTTTCTCGGGGAAAGACAAGGCTTTGGTGTCTCAAGAAGTTCAGGAACTTTTAAAAAAAGGTGCAATTATAGAGGCTACTCAAACCGGCTTCTTGAGCAATATATTCCTTGTAGAAAAGAAAAACAAGGAACAAAGACCTGTCATAAATCTGAAAGAATTAAACCAATGGGTAGTTTATCAACATTTCAAAATGGAGGGAATTCACCTCCTACGAGGCATCCTAAGAAAAGGGGACTGGCTGACAAGACTAGATCTGAAAGACGCCTATCTAACAATACCAATTTGGATACACCACCAAAAGTATCTCCAATTCACTTGGCAAGGCCATCTATACCAATTTTCAAGCCTTCCCTTCGGTCTGTCTTCCTCCCCATGGTGCTTCACCAAGGTCCTCCGCCCCGTCGCCTCGTGGCTAAGACAAAAGGGAGTGAGACTGATAATATATCTGGACGACATACTCATAATGGCCCAGTCGTCAAACACCGTTACCCTTCACACAGACCTTACAATCAACCTCTTACAACATCTAGGCTTTGTGATAAACTTAAAAAAGTCATGCACAATTCCATCCCAACAAACTCAATTCTTGGGTTTTCTAGTAGACACCGTAAAGGCAGAACTTCGCTTACCAAGCGACAAAGTAAGAAAAGTAAGGAAGGAAATCAGAAAAGTCCTGAAACTAAAGAGATTTCCCCTGAGACTTCTAGCCAAATTATTAGAACTTCTTTCCTCAACAATACAAGCCATATTCCCAGGCCCACTTCATTACCGAGCTCTACAAAGACTCAAAACACATTTCCTGAGATTGAACCAATCATATTCTCAACTAATCTCTCTAGATCAGGAATCCAAAACAGAACTCATCTGGTGGCTAAAGAATCTAGAGGCATGGAATGGGAAAGCCATTTTTGGGGAAGAACCAGATCTTATAATAGAATCAGATGCGAGTTTGAAAGGTTGGGGTGCCAGATGTGGAAACTTAACTACCGGGGGTCGTTGGACTCCTCAAGAGAAATTGTTACACATCAATTGCGCGCCTCTTCCTCGTCAGAATTAAATTCAGAAGAACAAGAGAGATCTATCTCAGCTTCTGAGTTGTCACTAGTTTCAATAATAGTGGGGGGCTCCGGGCCTTCACTTTGCCCAAATGGGGTGCCCAAGGCACCATTAGTGTCACCACCCCGAGGGTGTGAGGGGAGGGAGGATACTTTAGGTCTTTTGGGGTCTTTACCCTTACCTCCTCCAAATCTCCGCTTTTGTGGAGCCTTTGATGCTCCTTCTTGTTGGCTACTAGTGGAAGGGCGTTGGGGTATTAAAGACTCAAGTTTTTTATCGATGGTCTCATCAATTGATCCAATTACCTTCTCAAAGGCTATATTGATGAGTCTTTCTAGATGTCCCTCGATGTTTGACAGGGGTTCAGACATCTTGTATAAATAATTTCAAATAATTAATTAGTTGTATTAAATATCAATCAGAATATTTAATCTTGAAACACTGTCAAGAACTGGGTTGAAACGCTGTATTTTCGCCGGTGAATTGTGTACAATAGACCTATAAATGTCGTTATAACTGTCACTAGTACGTTTTTATCCCAATTTAGTAAAATGCCCGTCTAATGTTATTGTTTTAGGCATTCCCAATGTTTCAAAATGGCCGGCACGCACGTTAGGACGTGCGTCGCCGGCGCTAGGGTGCATTCCTCTAATCCGCCCCTTCGTTGTTATTATCGGAGGGGGCGGACGAGTGCAGGCACGGAGACAGAGCGAAGATCAGTAAAGCGGGGGAAGTACGAACGACTCGTAGTTTGGAGGCATGAGCGGGCACTAGCGAGGTTAGTCCGGTGTTGCGCCTTGCGCGTTGGGAAGTCAAAGGTAAACACGCGGGGAGAGTCAGTCTCGCGCCGCAAGCATTTCAAAGGTAAACACACGCGCCGTAGGCCTAAATAAAGTCAAACTAAGTCTAATCCGGTCCGAAATAAGACCGGAGGGGGAAAAAAGGTTGTGTTAGGGAGAGTGACTCTATTAATCAATCGATTAGGGTAAAAGTAACACGTTTTATAAAACGATTATATAAAAGTAGGTAACAGCATTACAGAAAACGTATGAAAAACGATGAAATACAGTTTACATCCATAAGGTATAATATAACAATCATAATAGATGTTAATAAGAACAAGATATATAAGGTTAGAAATGGATGTTAAAGAGAGATACTTATCTTTCTGAGCAGCAGCAACAAAGAAGGATGAGAGATAGTCTACATGGGACTTTATACTACTTTAGAATGTTCATTGAAGTTCCATGTTCTTCAATTGTTGCTGCTGAGCTGTGGTAATAAAGGAGATTTGCATAATATGGCCTCCGTGTCGTGCCATAAAATCAACTGCACCCTCGAAACAGACATGTTTCCCGATGACTGGAAAAGCGCAGAAGTCAAACCCCACCTTAAGAAGCGCTCCAAAGCCCTGACGGACCTCAAGAACTACAGGCCCATCTCTCTCCTCCTGTTCGCTGCCAAAGTCACTGAAAAGATCATCAACATCCAGCTAACAAACTTCATAGAATCCAACTACATCCTCAACACTTCTCAATCCGGCTACTGCAGCAACCACAGCAGAGAGACTGTCCTACTAGCTCCCTTGGACGACATCTGCACACTCCTCAACCAAGGCCACACTGCAGCCCTCAAAGAATAAGACTGCTGCCCTTCCTCTCTGAACCCACAGAGATCAGATGTGGAGTACACCAAGGATCCTCCCTCAGCCCCACTTTTTTTAACATCTACATGGCCCCCCTCGCAATCATCATCAGAAAACACAAACTCAGCATAGTATCCTATGCCGACGACACCCAGCTCATCCTCTCCCTCACCAAAGAATCCAACATCACCAGGCACAACTTCCAGGAAGGAATGAAGGTCGTCACATCCTGGATGAGCAGCAGCTGCTTGAAGCTCAACTCAGAGAAGAAGGAAGTCTTCATCCTCGGAATTTCCACCTATGCGTGGGATGACACCTGGTATCCCCGACCTTCGGCAACCCTCCCACACCCATGGACTACGCCCGCAACCTCAACATTATACTCAACTTCTCTCTCACCATGAACCGACCGATCAACGCTGTGTCCTCCATATGCTTCCACACCCTCCGCATACTCCGCAAGACCTTCAAATGGATCTCCCCGAATCCGGAACACCATCACCCACGCACTCATCACTAGCAGGCTGGACTACGGAAATGCCCTCTAAGCCGGAATCAACAAATCTTTACTCCACAGACCCCAGACCATCCACAACACCGCAGCCAGACTCCAGCATCCCAATACAAGACTACATCATCCAGCACCTACAAGACCTCCACTGGCTCCCCGTCGAAAAAAGAGTGACCTTCAAGCTGCTCACACATGCCTACAAAGCCCTCCACAACACCAGACCCCAATGCCTCAATAAAAGAATCTCCTTCTACGCCCCGAAGAGAAACCTCCGCTCCGCTAACTTATCCTTGGCCAAAATCTCCTGCATCCACAGAGCCAGAACAGGAGGCAGATCCTTCTCCTACATCGCAGACAAAAGCTGGAATGAACTCCCCTCAGCATCAGACGAAGCCCCACTCTACAAGCATTCAGGAGGAGCCTCAAGACCTGGCTCTTTGAATGACTGGAGCTGTCCGAATCCGTCCTCCCTGATTCCCCCCTCCCCCCAGCGCCTTGAGACCCTAGCGGGTGAGTAGAGCGCTCTACAAATTCCTGATTGATTGACTGATTGATTAATTGATTGATTTCTCCATGTCACATTATGAGGCCTTTCCTGTTGCAGGTGAAGAGGTTCCACCCACACAAGTAGGGTACAATTTTAATGTAATGTCAATGTTTTTGTCCACTGTATTTTTCTGACAATATCTTTGTATTTTACATTGAAAGTACATAAGATAAATAATTCTTCCACAATATTTTTGTATCATAAAATTTGTAACATCCATACTGTGTCACAGAAGCCTGTTCTCCCACAGAACAGTGCCTCACTCTGGGTCGCATACCATTCCACAGAGTCACTCGGCGCGGTGTGTCATTGGTGGGCGTGTTGAGCTGAGAGACCACATAGCCCTGAATTCCCTTTGCTCTAAAGGGGAAGTCAGGGCAAGGGTGCACTCTCTACCAAGCCATGCAAGGGAACATTTCTGTCCCAACACCTACCACAAGTCCTTCCTTTTTTAGCAGGTTCTGTGAACATTCAGGAGACACACGAGAAACCCCTCCCATCAAAGTCTCTCCATAATCCAGCAAAAACCAATATTCCCTATATATATTTTTCCCTCATCTCTTGCATTAATATCTCCTCACTACCCAATGAGGCGAGGGCTACCAGAACTGCCATCCTAAACTAGGACAAAGACACTACTTTTAAAATGATATTATTGTCCATCTCATCTTTATGGATGAACAACAATTTCAAATGTAATAGGAGCTAAACCCCTAGGCTGCTTTGTTGGTGTTCCTGAAAGGCCCGTCAGCCTCTGCCTGCTTTGCACTAAGGGATTCCTACTGCAGGACTTTAACCCCATTCTCCTGCTTATCTGATTCCTAAAATTGGATCCCATCCTTATTCTTTCTTCCAATTTAGTGCTGTTTATTATTTTCTATCCTTCACGAGTTTCACCTGTAGCCGAAACAGTCTGTATTGTTGTATTATTGTTTTGCTAAAGGCTGTTTGCAGCAGCTAACCCGTGTGAGAAGTTGGCCTGATATATGATGTTCACTAGTTCTAGTGATCACCTTGTATCAGTCCAAACAACCCTTATGGTGATTGGTTGTAAGTCAACCTTATAGACCAGCTATCCTAGTAGCGTGGACAAGAGCAGTCTTTAGGCTAAACTCTGAATGGCATGTGAAGCCAGCTGTTTTACCACATATAACCCCATGAATACCACATGAAAGGACACCACACAGGTTGTTATGAAAATAAACAGATATTTATTAACTAACATACACCTCTGAACTCTTTATGAGGTCAGAGGGCTAAGCACATGACAATACTCAAAAGGAAATACGAGTTCGCACAATGTTTACAAGTGCGCCTTAGGGGCACGACAAACCATATACTCAAAACAATGGAATGCGAGGAAGGAAATTACTGTAAGGAGATCCAGACCCTGGAGGATCGCTGGGACTACGCTACAAACTAGGTAAGTAAGGAGCAGGAGGCCCACGGGACTCATGTGCAGAGTGGAAACTCTTACGCAGGATGCGTACCAACGTCTATGGATCGTACAGTTTAAAAAGTTACGGATTCCGGACGAACCCGGCTGGATGGAGGGAAAACAACAGTGGACCTGAACACTAGGATAGTGTACACAGACTTCAGCACCTAGAAGCTTTAGTTACCTAACCCACAGGCTGTGGGTGCATAGGGCTGAAGTTGCGTCGGGTTTGCTGCGTTGATCCCGGTGATGCCTGAAACAAGGAGTTGCTGGCAGGCAGCCAGATGGAGGAGTCCGGTGGTTCCAAGGATGGAACTTAGAAGAAGGAGTCCTGAAAGGTAAGGGGACAGAGTCTCGGTCACTAGCCAGTGACGGTGCTGGAACCAGGAGGGAATCAGATGCTGTCGCCGCAGTCAGGTGAAGGAAGGGTCGCTTCTCTCTGTAGCTGCGCGGACCAGGAGCTGCTCTTCACGACCAGGCTGGCGGCACAAGCTGTCCCACGTAGTCTGCTGCTGTTGGCGGTGTCGGATCGTCGATCTGGACAACAGGCCTTGGCTAATGCAAGCCACGCGGTGGAACAAAGATGGCGTCAGGTGCGGACCAGGAAGGTCCGGGGTGCTTCTCGTTCACAGGGAAGCAAGGGCCAGTCTGGGGGACCAGACCCGTGGTGTTAGATTCTTCGGTCGTTGTCTCAGAGGTCACAAGCCAGCCGGCAAGTGACCAGACAACAGGACAAGCAGCAACCAGGCAAAAGGGCCCCACGCAGATCTCGTGGATGCTGGGGGGCTGGTCTTTGGTGCAGGAGCTGCGTCGGTGGGGGGTTTCTCGGACCCCAATGCACTCACTCGAGGATCCCTCGACGGTCGTGCTGGAAGCGCTGTGCAGGATTTTTCAAGATGGTCGTCTCCACGTTGCTCGTCGCACCCACTGGTCCCAGCTGTGCTGTGGATGTGGGTAGAGGTCAGAGAGGTCTGGGGGTCCGGGTCTTGTCGAGCTGGGTTGTCGGATTCCGGGATGGAAGGACTCTGCAGCAAACCGCACAGGAGCTTGATGGTGCCTGCGAAGCAGGATGGTCACTCCCTGACCATAGGCGAGATTCTTCAGTCTTCTGGATTCAGGAGGTTGAAGGTCAAGAGTTTCTTCGTGGAAGTTGTCAAGATTAATCTGATTTGGAATGGGACCAGCTCCTACCTTTATTCGGCTAAAGGGGGCTGCACTACGACTAGGTCCCTCCTCTGGGTGGGACCAGGAAGGGGGGTGGTTACACCCCCTTTCCTTTGTCTGGTCCTGCACCAGCTCTGGGGCTGGGGTGCCCCAGGAACTGGTTTGGACTGGCATATGCACAGGAACACCTTGTGTGCCCCAGGCATGTCTCATTCCTTTCAGCCCTGTCCTACCTAATACACAAAATCCTGTCTGGGGTGGTGCTAGCACCTCCCAAGGCAGGAAACCCTTTGTCCAAGCCTCCCTCGCTGGAAGGACTCCCAGCAGCAGGAGGTCAGACTTGTGTCTGTGGTGGCAGCATACATTTTGTGATGCTGAGGTTCGAGTTAACTTTAACTGGGGTTCACAGTTACATCCATGTCGTGTCCCTCTAGAAGGGTGGAATGCTAACCCCGTCGCCAGAATTGGTGAGGGGTTAGTATTCCAATTCGTATGACACCTTACTCGACATGTTTTGATAATGCGATACCAAAGTTAGCAAATAACCGCGAGAATTATAATGCACTTAAGAGTATATGGTACGCGTTATCATGGAACAGCTATTAGGACTTGGTTCCGCAAGCTGCAAACGGGCTCAGCTCATGCCAGAGCACCGTCTCACATAATTCCAAGCACTCTGCCTTCAGGATTGTTACGGCCTGCCATAGGAGTGACTGATAGGAATATATGTGTCCATTTTAGGGTTAGATATAGAGATACTATATCTAAAGCAAAGGGTGATTACACCACCTTGCCCCAGCTGTCTTGCAGCCAGTTGTGTCAGATTTGGATGGCCAGCCAGGGGTGGCATAATACATGCTGCAGCCCCTGGTAGGCCCTGGATGCACCTATGCCCTGGGTACCTAAGGTACACTGTACAGGGGCTGATAAGGTGACTCAGTATCCAATTAGATATGTACCTAAGGTACATGGAATCCATTTTACAGAGAGAGCAGTGGGCCTGGGGTCCTGAATAGCAGGGCCCCAGGTAACTAAGTTGAAAAACCAGCAAAACACCAGGCAAAAAGTTGGGGGCAACCATAGTCAGATATCCACCTTCCTACATAACCCCCCCAAACGAAAGGAGATAAGGCTATCCTTGACCAGGTAAGCCTATATTGGCCTGAGAGGCCATATGAGGTGGTATATGCACTGGCATGGTTACCCCCTATATCATGGTCCACTAAGCAATCCCTCAACCTAAGGGTATCTGAGGGTCTCCACCATAGGGAATCTCTACCTGTGGTGTGTTTTGGCAAAGTAAAAGGCTGGTATGGGAATGGAGTACTGAAGTGAGACTCCACTAGTGTTGGGCTCAACGTCCTCCAATCACTATCCACCATATGTGCCTTTCTTTCCAGGACTGAGTTGCTGTGAGCTCTCAGGGTCAACCTCTGGCTACCTAAAGCTGGAGGCTGGGTCCCTCTGTTTGGCTTACTGGAGGGACAGGTCAGGTTTGGGACCCTCAGGTCCCCGGTTTGGCTGTGCCCAGCAGTGTCCATCTGTGGGAGGCCCCTAACTAAGTTTAAGGGGGATCCCTCAGGAGTTTGTTTTATTTTCACTTGGCTAGAACTAGCTTCAGTGCCCTTAATCTGCTGATTGGGGAGTTCTTTTGGACAGGGGGCCCTTTGAGGTCCACCACTGGCCTCCCTGACCTCTACAGCCCTGGGCTGACTGAGGCAGGGTAGAGAGGGGCAGGTTACCTGCTCCAGACTGGGTCCCACCTTGGAAGGGTCCACTGACATCTGGGGCTCTGCCAGGCTAGGCCTGACTACCTCTGGGGCAGTTCCTTCACAAGGGGTCAGATCAGTTCCCTGAGGAGGCTGATCCTTTCCTAAAGTCTGGTGGGAGGGAGATTTCTCTTCCTCCTCAATGCTCTCTGTCTGAGTGGAGTGATCCATAGTTTCAGGCTTCACAACACTATTATCTGTCTGAGTTTGAGCTGTGGCCATCACAACTCCACCAACCTTTTCAGGAAGGGACTCAGTTTGGGTATGGGCTGTGACCATCACAGCCTTGCCAACCTGTTCAGGGAAGGAATCTGTCTGAGATTGTGCTGTGACTGGCACAGCCCTCCTGACCTGTTCAGGGAGGACATCTTGGACTGGGGATGTGGCTATCACTGCCCCACTAACCTTACCATGAAGGTTTACCATTTTAAAATGGGTTTCTTGCTCTACCTCAGCCCAGGCTGAGATCTCTAAATCATTCCCCAGTAGGCAATCTACAGGCAAGTTTGATGACACTGCCACTCTCTTGGGGCCAGTGACATCTCTCCAGCTGAGATTCACCACTGCTATGGGATGATCTCTCTGCACTCCATCAATGTTGGTCATCTGGTATGTGGCTCCAGGTATAAGTTGCCTTGAGGGGACTAGGCTCTCAGTCACCATGGTGATGCTAGCCCCTGTATCTCTATAGGCCTCAACTTTTGAACCATTGATGAGGGGCTCCTGTCTGTACTTGTCCAAAGTGTTGGGACAAGCTGTGAAGTTGGCAAACCCCTTGCCAGTCTCACAGACAAGAGTATCTAAGTCGGGGGACCTTGTTAGGCCAGAGTCCCCAGGAACTCCCAAAGTAAATGCACCCAAATTCTTGGGGGCACTCCTACCACCTGGGGGATTACTACTAGTAGTAACAGGAGGCTTGGAAGTGTTACTTGGGGGTATGTTCTCCTTATTGTTGTTGGCCCTTGGGCAACTGCTGTCAGTTTTCAAGTGGCCTACCTGTTTGCAGGTATGGCAATAAGGTTTCTTTTGGGTATTGGAAGGATTCTGGGACCCACCCTTTTCAGAGGATTTTTGGGGCCCTGATGTGGTTTGATCAGAAGATGTATTCCCATCCTTCTCTTGAGGCTTGGTTGATTCTTTCTTTTGGTCACCACCCTGGTTCTTAGGCCTAATCCTGGTTCTGACCCATTTGTCTGCCCTCTTACCCAATTCTTGTGGAGAAGTCAGATCAGAGTCTACCAGATGCTGGTGTAATAACTGGTTCTGACAATTATTTAAGACCTGCTCTCTCATAATAAGATTATACAATCCTGTGAAGTCAGTAACTTTACTACCCAATAGCCAGCCTTCTAGAGCCTTAATGGCACAATCAACAAAGTCAGTCCAATCCTGAGACTGAGTTTTCTGGGTGTCTCTGAACAGCAACCTGTACTGCTCAGTTGTTAAGCCAAAACCATCACCCAGTGTATTTTTCAGGACTTGGAAATTGTTAGCATCCTCAGCTCTAGTAGTGAGGAGCTTATCTCTACCTTTACCTTCAAAGGAGAGCCACAATATAGTTGCCCACTGACGTTGGTGGATGCACTGGACAGTGCAGGCCCTCTCCAAAGCAGTCATCCATTTGTGGATGTCATCCCCTTGTTTAAAGGGGGGCACTATTTTACTTGGGTGTCTAGTATCAAAACTCCTGTCTTTATCTCTAGAGATAATGCTGCCACCAGTGGGGTCTGCCCCACTCAATTTCTGCGCTCTGGCAAAGGCAAGTCTTTCTTTGGCAAGGGCAAGTTCTTCCCTCTCAATCCTCAGATTGACTTCCCTCATCTTAGCTTCATGCTCTCTTCTCTGAGGGGATGTCATCCCTCTCTGAGAAGATGCCTGAGAGACATGGGTATGAATAGATCTGTTAGAGCCTCTGGAGTGAGACCTAACTCGTCTATTCCCAATGTTAAGCCTGCCTGAGAGTGGGCCTGGGGGTCCCCCAGTTCCATTCTCATGTATGCTTAAGTTGGTCCTGGTGAGCCTACTGACTACTACTGGACCTTTGTCTGCCTCATCCCCTGACAACTCCTGTTCCTCTTCCTCCTCTTCACTTTCTGCTCCATGGAGGTTAAGGTCAGGGTTCCCAAGGGTTCCCTCTAAAGGGGGCATGCTTCCATCTGGATTAGAGGGGCCTGTGTTAGAAGCCCTTCTGGCATCATATGTCTCTAAGAGACCTATCAGAAAAGGAGTGGTAGGGTTAGAACCCTGTTTTAGTTTCCTGGAGCTACACAATTGTCTCATCTCCTGGAAGCTAAGGGCTGCATATCTGGAAGTGACCTGTGGAGGGTCAACAACCACAAGGGGAGTCTCAGAAGACTCTCCATGGGTAGACATGCTTCTAGTGAGGTGTAAGTGGTGCACTTACCTACACTATGGGTTTACCTACTGATCCCTTGCTAAGAGTTGTAGTCAGGGTGTGCTACTCCCTTTCTACTACAACAGCTGGTTCAGTAGAACTCAGAGTATTTCTAAGCTTGTTATATGTACCTATGGTACCTTATGTGATCTTTCAAATGATATCTCAAGATTATATTTGGTAAAAACAACAGCAAGCTCAAATCCCAACCGCTGCACACCAATGTGAGAAGTTGGCCTGATATATGATGTTCACTAGTTCTAGTGATCACCTTGTATCAGTCCAAACAACCCTTATGGTGATTGGTTGTAAGTCAACCTTATAGACCAGCTATCCTAGTAGCGTGGACAAGAGCAGTCTTTAGGCTAAACTCTGAATGGCATGTGAAGCCAGCTGTTTTACCACATATAACCCCTTGAATACCACAGGAAAGGACACCACACAGGTTGTTATGAAAACAAACAGATATTTATTAACTAGCATACACCTCTGAACTCTTTTTGAGGTCAGAGGGCTAAGCACATGACAATACTCAAAAGGAAATACAAGTTCGCACAATATTTACAAGTGCGCCTTAGGGGCACGACAAACCATATACTCAAAACAATGGAATGCGAGGAAGGAAATTACTGTAAGGAGATCCAGAGGCTGGAGGATCGCTGGGACTACGCTACAAACTAGGTAAGTAAGGAGCAGGAGGCCCACGGGACTCACGTGCAGAGTGGAAACTCTTATGCGGGATGCGTACCAACGTCTATGGATCGTAAAGTTTAGAAAGTTACGGATTCCGGACGAACCCGGCTGGATGGAGGGAAAACAACAGTGGACCTGAACACTAGGATAGTGTACACAGACTTCAGCACCTAGAAGCTTTAGTTACCTAACCCACAGGCTGCGGGTGCATAGGGCTGAAGTTGCGTCGGGTTTGCTGCGTTGATCCCGGTGATGCCTGAAACAAGGAGTTGCTGGCAGGCAGCCAGATGGAGGAGTTCGGTGGTTCCAAGGATGGAACTTAGAAGAAGGAGTCCTGAAAGGGAAGGGGAAAGAGTCTCGGTCACTAGCCAGTGACGGTGCTGGAACCAGGAGGGAACCAGATGCTGTCGCCGCAGTCAGGTGAAGGAAGGGTCGCTTCTCTCTGTAGCTGCTCGGACCAGGAGCTGCTCTTCACAACCAGGCTGGAGGCACAAGCTGTCTCACATAGTCTGCTGCTGTTGGCGGTGTCAGATCGTCGATCTGGACAACAGGCCTTGGCTAATGCAAGCCACGCGGTGGAACAAAGATGGCGTCTGGTGCGGACCAGGAGGGTCTGGGGTGCTTCTCGTTCACAGGGAAGCAAGGGCCTGTCTGGGGGACCAGACCAGCGGTGTTAGATTCTTCGGGTCATCATCTCAGAGGTCACGAGCCAGCCGGCAAGTGACCAGACAACAGGACAAGCAGCAACCAGGCAAAAAGGCCCCACGCAGATCTCATGGATGCTGGGGGGCTGGTCTTTGGTGCAGGAGCTGCGTCGGTGGGGGGTTTCTCGGACCCCAATGCACTCACTCGAGGATCCCTCGGCGTTCGTGCTGGAAGCGCTGTGCAGATTTTCTCAAGATGGCCGTCTCCACGTTGCTCGTCGCACCCACTGGTCCCTGCTGTGCTGTGGATGTGGGTAGAGGTCAGAGAGGTCTGGAGGTCTGGGTCTTGTTGAGCTGGGTCGTCGGATTCCGGGATGGAAGGACTCTGCAGCAAACCGCACAGGAGCTTGATGGTGCCTGTGAAGCAGGATGGTCACTCCCTGACCATAGGGGAGATTCTTCAGTCTTCTGGATTCAGGAGGTCGAAGGTCAAGAGTTTCTTCGTGGAAGTTGTCAAGATTAATCAGATTTGGAATGGGACCAGCTCCTACCTTTATTCGGCTAATGGGGGCTGCACTACGACTAGGTACCTCCTCTGGGTGGGACAAGGAAGGGGGGTGGTTACACCCCCTTTCCTTTGTCTGGTCCTGCGCCAGCTCTGGGGCTGGGGTGCCCCAGGAACTGGTTTGGACCGGCATATGCACAGGGACACCTTGTGTGCCCCAGGCATGTCTCCTTCCTTTCAGCCCTGTCCTACCTAATACACAAAATCCTGTCTGGGGTGGTGCTAGCACCTCCCAAGGCAGGAAACCCTTTGTCCAAGCCTCCCTCGCTGGAAGGAATCCAAGCAGCAGGAGGTCAGACTTGTGTCTGTGGTGGCAGCATCCATTTTGTGATGCTGAGTCTCGAGTTAACTTTAACCGGGCTTCACAGTTACATCCATGTCGTGTCCCTCTAGAAGGGTGGAATGCTAACCCCGTCGCCAGAATTGGCGAGGGGTTAGTATTCCAATTCGTATGACACCTTACTCTACATGTTTTGATAATGCGATACCAAAGTTAGCAAATAACCGCGAGGATTATAATGCACTTAAGAGTATATGGTACGCGTTATCATGGAACAGCTATTAGGACTTGGTTCCGCAAGCTGCAAACGGGCTCAGCTCATGCCAGAGCACCGTCTCACATAATTCCAAGCACTCTGCCTTCAGGATTGTTAAGGCCTGCCATAGGAGTGACTGATAGGAATGTATGTGTCCATTTTAGGGTTAGATATAGAGATACTATATCTAAAGCAAAGGGTGATTACACCACCTTGCCCCAGCTGTCGTGCAGCCAGTTGTGTCAGATTTGGATGGCCAGCCAGGGGTGGCATAATACATGCTGCAGCCCCTGGTAGGCCCTGGGTGCACCTATGCCCTGGGTACCTAAGGTACACTGTACAGGGGCTGATAAGGTGACTCAGTATCCAATTAGATATGTACCTAAGGTACATGGAATCCATTTTTCAGAGAGAGCAGTGGGCCTGGGGTCCTGAATAGCAGGGCCCCATGTCAACTAAGTCGAAAAACCAGCAAAACACCAGGCAAAAAGTTGGGGGCAACCATAGTCAGATATCCACCTTCCTACAACCCGTACTCGACTCAACACCATCTACTTGAAGACAAATCCCAACGTGCTGATCTCTTGCCTAAGATACCATGGGTAAAAGCCCCACCCCGAATCCATCAGATGTAAATGCAGAGCATTCTAAGGAGGAAGTTGATTATATACTATATACTACAGGAGGAGTTGTGTTTCATCTCCAAGAATGAGGTCGTTTTGAGGTCCCTTCCCTTCTCTGGTGTACCCTGTCTATGAACCATTAACTTCAATGGCCATGTGAAGGAAATGCCAGTAACAGAAAGGGTAAAGTACTTGGCTGCATTACCATTTTGCCTCTCACTGACATTGCTTTCGTTCTAGAATCAGTTGTCAAAGGTAAGGAAAGGGTTTCCTCGTTTTTGGGCGCTTGGGAGACTGGAGAGCCCAAACCCTCATCAGTTCTATTGACTAAATTGCACCATTGGTTCGAGTCCCGTATGATCACACAAGTATATCTATCGGAGTGGCGCTGCTGACTTCTTGCAACAAGTTATTGAACATGTCCCTCTGTGAGCCTGATTTAGTGGGCTTAGTTTCTCTCCTTTCTGCGCTGGATCCAAGTGGGCTGAAAGTTTACACCAGCGTATTTGGATCAACATATCCCTTCTCTTGAGATCCTAGCCAGTGCCAATAAGTCACCTCATCATTTTATGACTCTTTACTGGTCATCTTTCTCACTGAGGAAGTGGACTCCTTGTCACAGAGTCTGATTCTTTGGAGCATTCAGGCCAGGAGCATCACAACCTTGATTTGAATTGGCTTCCCCACCTCCCCTCATATCCAGACTTGCACCTGGCCAGCATCCTGTGATTTCCCCTGAGTTAAGACTCATTTCCGGATGCCTGGAAAGCCAAGTTAAGGATAACAGAAGTTGGTTTAGCTAAGTTAGGGTGGCGTCTCTCCAGGTCACAATAATAACTGTAAAGCTCCCCCTATCAGAAACACTATCCCTTCTCAGGTCGCTGCACCATCACCAGTACAACCATCACAACCATCATGGAGTCTCCATGAACTTTCTGCACCAGTTCACCTGCCTCCCCCGGCTTCAGCCATGGATACCCCAGCAGTGGCACCATGTAGAGGTGATGCTTCACTTGATACACTTATGAAACCCCATCTCGCTTGGGGTCATGACCTAGACCCTAATACTAATCCTCATAGCATGAGGAAGGGCACCCAGCCAAGTGCTTCTCATCAGTGCTGTTGAAGTCAGGTGGTGCTTTGTTTATCGATATAGCCAGGATCTGGCTCGACAGTTTAGGCTGAACTATTGGAGTGGGACCCTGTCTGATTTGCTATGTCTGAGTATAAATTGAGGTGACATGGTGGGCAAAAATCATGGACTGTAATGTGGCACGAGTAATTGTCAGTGGCGGAGATTAATTCAAGCATTCCATCTATTACTTTTTACATTTTTCATTGTGATGCCCTAAGTGCCATTTGTATGCCTAGGCATGGATCCCATGCTCACTGTACTACTGGACACATGCTACACCTGACTGAAAAGAAAGGTCCAAATAGCCTGAAACCCGTTCTTGGGTTGCTGGTGTTCCAGTTTTGAAAGGACCTGGGGGCATATTACCAACCAACAGCGATATTTATCGCTAAGTAGGCTCACCAGTGAAAATATTATCGCCGCGGTTCACCTGTTTTTATCGCAGAGATAACTTGCTATTAGCAAGGTATAATCTCGAAAATTAAAAAAAGCAGGCGAAATGCGTGAATATAGCTGTAAATACAGCAATATTCACACATTATCGTGGCAATACTCCTAGCCATGTTATCCATCTTCCATTGGATAACATGGCAAAGAACTGCTCTGGGCAGGCGTTCGCTTTTGGAGATATTCGCGCTTAGTGCGATATTTCCAAAACTAAGCCATTGTTGGTAATAGGAGATAGCGATATTAGCGACTGTTTCCAGTCACTAACATCTTGGCACGACCACTTTTCATGTCATTAGCGATAATTATCGCTGACATGCAAAGTGGGCCCCAAGATGATCCCTATCGCCTACTAGCTGTCGCTAACTGGTGTTAGCGACAGCTTGGTAATTGGGCGATCAAATTATCGCCGCTTTAGCGGGAAAAAGTCCTGATAAAGCGATAATGGCCCTTGGTAATATGCCCCCTGGCTTGGTAGTTCAGACTGGACTGTTACTATTTTGCTGGACCAGGGCGGATTTGCATGCCTGGGCCTAATCTCTGGTGGCATGGCAGGCAAAAAAACAATAGACTGTGAGGCAGCCTGAGCATAGTGGCTGAGATTAATTCAAGCATTCCTTCTTTACCTTTTTATATTCTTCAGTTTGACACCCTCAGTGCGATGAGTATGTCCCGATGGATGCTGCCTTTGTGAAAAATGCCATTCTCAAGGAGCAAAGCGAGGGGCAAGTTGATAAAATCTACTTCACAAGTCCGGGGCAGAGATATCACTGCTCGGAACAAACTAAAATGATGCATGGCTTTGGATAGCACGCACGCCAGCCCTGAGTTCCCCAGTTAGTGAAATGAGTCATTTTTTATTGTTGGCCTCAGCACTCATGACAACCGTACATGTACACCAAGAGCCTGCTGAGACACTTAACGTGATCGAAAGCTGGGCCTTGGGGCATAGGATTGAGCACCAAGGTGCACCACCCTTTTTTCTTAGGGTGATTATGTTATGCCCTGCATAAATTAATCTTGTAGTTTATCAATCTTCCTGCTGCTCAGCCACTGTGTATTTTATTGTAGAATGTTGGGAATTCAGTGGTGCACGGAATGTTGGGTGTCTGTGGGAGTGGGGTATGACAGTTAGAGATGGGCTGAGCAGCTGGCAGGCTGCTCCTTGTGGGGTTTGCTGTTACATGGAACTAAGAGTTGACTACTGGCTAACCGAAATCACCTGTTTACCTGGACTACCCCTCTGTTGTGCTTGTCTTCCACTTTGATGTACTTGGACCAACTACAGAATAAAGGTGTTTATGAACTCTACTTGGCTACCTGCGTTTACTTGTGCCAAAGGGTACAACAGATCATCATCAGCTTACCGGGATATGGAGGACTAACAGTAGTGGGAGCAAAAGGTTATATCAGTATGCAGACTGTTTTACCCCTTGCCTGCAAAGGAAGAGCTTTGTACTGATCTCTCCTGTTTAAATTGTGTGTCAGTCCCCTGAACCTGGGTCTTCCGTCCCATCTATGTGTGACATGGAGCGAGCATGTATACTACCCTATCTATGAATATATAGAAGGATGAGCTTAGAGTTGATCTATTGGACTTGTCACTGTAGCCCAGAAATCGGTTTGGGAACTCCTGTGTGTGAAAGGTACATAAGATGTAGGTCGGTAGATGGCTTTGTGAATTGCTGAGGTTCTTTATAGTGAATCGGACTCGGGATGTGGATGACAGGTTTAAAGTGTTCCTTTGAAATATAGGGACAGTCCTTGCCATGTTCCTGCTGCATTATTTCCCTCAAAGATTACCGCCATAGGTGGAGAGGTTACCTTGGTTGTGTGGTATCGTTATCCTTTGCACCTTTTGTTTTGGGTTCCCATCACAGGGAGCTCCCACTCCTCACCTGCCTCCTTGCTGACACTAGAGGGCAGAGTTTATAGCTTGACCAGTCTGGGTGAATAATGCAAAAAGCAATTTGGCTGATACCAATCCCTACCTACAAACTTGGTAAAAATATGGATCCGAAAGCAGCAGACATAGTGCCAGAACTGTCCAGTATCTGACGTCCCTCAGCGAAAGAAAGGCATCTATGCTCCAGGATTGGGGTTGCCGACTGCCAACTTCTGTTTGCTAGGGTCGGAGGCAGGAACCTGGAAGTTCTACATCCTGCATAGAAAAGTTCCCTAACCAACCTCGAATGAAGAAGCTCTCTGGCTGCTGGGAAGGAGCACTGGAGCTATTTCTGAGCAAAATGAAGTCTGTCTATACAAGTAGCCCATTGTAGCCCAGGGGAGAATATTCACTGCCATGCCAGTTAGTGAGGCCCTGATCCCAACTCCGGTGTGTCCAAGAGAGTGGCAACTTGCTCCCAGAACTTGTACTCGCATGAGGGCTCAGTACCACCTCCGGCTATTTTTTTTTTTATTGATCCACAGAGCGTGGCAAAAGAAGACCAGAAGCAAGTGAAGTGACTATGATGGACAAATAACCAGCAAAAGAGCACGTGCCAGCTTGGCAGTGGAAAGAATCATAAACAGGGAATGATGGATTCATTATCAGAAAAGACTGTGCAGGTGATGGCTAAGTGCTCGACAGTTTTGCAACCACGATCGGCAGTTTCATCATTGGAAGAAACAGTGATTGTGACTGTTTGCTGCTTATAAAGATTGTAACCACATTTGGCAGTTTCACATAATCAAGATCATTGAATGACACAGGGCAGGTCTTTGTTTTGTTTGGATAGCAGGTTTAAGCGTTAGGCCTGAGGAAATCCTAAAAACGGAAACCTCCCTTTCCCTGACCAATGTGCATGACTGCGGCCTCTCTTCACCTGTGTCTGCACAGTTCCTGGGGCCTCATTTATGAAAAGTGACGCATCGCTGCTTGAAAATAGTGATGCGTCACTTTTCACTTCGCCCTCCTTGCGACACCAATGATGCGTCATATTCACAGTATGACGCATCATGGCGCAAGGAGTTACAGACACTTCAGTGTTTCTGACGTATCTGTATGGCGCAAAAGTGACGCATTGCTAGAGTGTGTCACAAAAGTGACGCAACTCCAGCAATGTGTCCTTCCACATGGGGCAAGCCCAATGTGAAAGGGCCTGCGTCAGTCTTACGCCTGCTGTGAGGCAGGTGTAAGATATTGGCGCATTTGCATCCTAGAAGTGGCGCAGTGAAATCTTATAGATTTCACTGCGTCACTTCTATGACCCTTTCTTGCGTCAGGATGCCCCCCCTGCATACATTATACCTGGTGCAGGTATAATGTGGAGCAGGGGTTTACAAAGTGACGCTTCTACCTAGATGCGTCACTTTGTAAATATGGTGCAACAAGGCAAATTTTTTACGCTGCCGATGCGTCACAAAAAGTGATGCACCGGCAGCGTAAAAGTGACGCACAGCCTCATAAATGAGGCCCCTTCTCTCTTCAGTTAGAGGTGTGCGCCTCCCCACTCCTGCACCACCAGAAATATTTCACAAGAGATGCCAAAGCCGGGACCAAGTCTCTTGCTGCCACTCATCCTCTTCAGCACGTGAAAGCACCTCCACTACAGCAGGAGGTACCCCCAGTTGCTGAACTCCCTTGAGAAGACACCCAGCTGAAACCTTTGAAGGTACGGTGTACAAATGATGGCGCCCGAGTAACAACAAAAGTGAAATACGCAGAGCAGGTAGAACAGGAGCATTTGGACAAATACGATTGTATCTTTCTAAAGAGGAGTGTATTGCCAACCCTGCGGAAATGGGAGGGGTTTGGTTTCACCAGACCTTGGGACAATTGAACGTGTTTTTTTCCTTAATATTATTGGGTTCCAGGGAAAACACTGTAATTATAATGCAGGGCTGCCCCGGGCCCACGCAGGGGGCCCTCCTAAGAGGGCGGCCCCACTTAGTGCCACAGGATGGCACACGACATGTTAGCCTTCCAGTGTTTGGGACCCTCGAGGGTCCCCCAGGCATGCGTCACTTCCGGGTCACTATGCGTCACTATCTGTGGCCTATGAGTAAAGCGCTTTTTCTTTTGAAGTAAAACCACTTGCTGGATAATTTGGACAAATACGATTGTATCTTTCTAAAGAGGAGTGTATTGCCAACCCTGCGGAAATGGGAGGGGTTTGGTTTCACCAGACCTTGGGACAATTGAACGTGTTTTTTTCCTTAATATTATTGGGTTCCAGGGAAAACACTGTAATTATAATGCAGGGCTGCCCCGGGCCCACGCAGGGGGCCCTCCTAAGAGGGCGGCCCCACTTAGTGCCACAGGATGGCACACAACATGTTAGCCTTCCAGTGTTTGGGACCCTCGAGGGTCCCCCAGGCATGCGTCACTTCCGGGTCACTATGCGTCACTATCTGTGGCCTATGAGTAAAGCGCTTTTTCTTTTGAAGTAAAACCACTTGCTGGATAATGATTTATCAACTGTGGTTGGTTGTTTGATTAATTGTGAGTTTCTAACCCCATAACTCCTCCCTAATCCTTGGACGTCTCGACTTTACTGCCTGAAAGACATGTGCTAAAGGGGTGTTTTTGGTGCTCGGTTTTGTGTTCAACAGTAAGGTATAGACCAGGACACCCATGGTAAAAGTATCCTGTTGTTTAAAGGGGTACCTGCAAACCCTGATTGCCTTGGAACACCCTAAAAGTTCCAGTAGATAGGCAGCCAGTGAATGCAGAATACCAACTCTCTTCCATAGATCAAGGATGATGCAGATTGCTGCATTTTCAAACCTCTAAAGCTGAGTCTGCTAGTCCTCTGTAAGCCCCTCAAACAACACAGTACCCCAGATCACCTGGATTGGGTCAGGAAGACAAAAGTAAAGAATTCGGAGCAGCGGCTATATCTTGTACCAACAGTTCTTTATCAATGAATCCGAGTGAGTGGGAGGACACTTGGCAGCATCCGAGATAAATCCAAGGTTCTTGTCTAAGTCACAAAACGTAATAGGAATACCTAAAAGGGTGATTGAGGCACAGACAACTGATGAATGATGACCGTATATATGTAGGGTTTAGCAGCATTATCTCTGTCTTGACCATGTTAAGTTTTAAGCCATTGGCCCTGAAAAATGTCCTATCTTTTTCAGCCTGGAATTTAAGATCTTAAAGCTGTCAGTTGTGCGAATTATCCAGAGAGATCTTAGTATTATATGCATAAATTTGATTTTGAGCACCTTTAGTATATAGTATTAGAATCAGTGGTCTTATGAGACATTTAGAAACCATGGCGAGGCGTCTCGAGAGGAACCCCTAGTTAACTGCTAAAGGAAAGACAGATAGGGCCCTCGACTAATATGGCCTATGTTGACAACGCCACAGTCTTCTTTTACACAAGAAAGCAAGAACACTCACTTGATACACTTCTTCTGGCTGACATTTCAGCTTTGTGATTGAGCTGTCTCCCATTTCATGTTTCTGCTGGAGCCCAACATTGTGGGCTCTACAACCAGCAGACAAACAGCTTCAGGCTCTACCATAACTCAACGTGAGTGCCTTTGTCTTGGGAAGTTAACATATTTTTCTCTATTTGGGACGTTAGCATTCACAAACCCAAGCCTATGCCCTGAGATGTTTACAAGTGCAAATGGTTAAAGTGCTGCTATTGGTTCATGCCAAGGCTTATCTCTTCAGTGGATGTTGTAATAACCTTTCTATCTATCTGCCTGAATCATGTGTTCAGATGAACACTAGAAAGATTTACCTTGCTGCCATAACAGCACACCAGAAGCTTGTTTTTCACAAAAGGTTGTCATGGGGCATCTTACTGGTTCACTACGCTGTGTTCTCTATCAGACTTTTATGATTTATCAATTCTGATTTGCATAAGGTCTTGCCCAAAAACTTCTAAAACCATGACCTCTTAACAACATGAAACTTCTCTTGTAAAAATGCTTAGGTCTCGCCTAGGCAACGCTTGCACTGTCTCTTCGAGACATGCGGTATTCAGGATATGTGGATAAAGCTCAATTTACTTCCCACCCATCCTTTTAAATGGCTCCTGATCCTGTCCTTTGTAAATGGTGGCTTTTAATTGGTCATTAGGCTTTGTAGTCACTCCTTAGTACCTGCCTTGCCTCTTCTTGTAACCTCCTTGAGGACACCCCCTGTTATATTTGTTATTACGCCCTAGGTTTTTATTACAGCCTCAAGGCACTGCTTTTTTAAAGGCCTTCAGACAGGAAACTCACTTAGTCCTTAACTAGACTGGCAGTGATTACTTTGCTCACTAGCACATATCACATTTATATTAGACCATCTATAAATTTCCCTTCATCATCTCCACATAGAGTACAATCTAATCTGGAATTAATATAATAATTATTTTGTCACATTTCAAAGCTACTAATTGTATATATGAACATAGCTATTTGAATGTACTCTTGGTACTGTCTTGCATGCAATGCATTATGGTTAGGGTCGATTTACCATATCTTCAAAGTTTATGATGCTCACTAGGGACCTCTAGGCACAGCTTGTCCTACTGCACCTAGACAAGCAGTGCTGGTGCTTTGCTCACTAGGGACATCTAGGTGCAGCTTGCTGTACTGCACCTACCACATCTCATTTATATTACACCTTCTATAAATTTCCCTTCATTAGCTCCATACAGAGTACAACTTAATCTGGAATTAATATAATAATTATTTTGTTACATTTCAATGCTACTAATTGTATACATGGACATAGCTATTTGAATGTACTTGTGGTACTGTCTTGCATGCAATGCATTATGGGTAGGTCAGATTTACCATATCTTCAAAGTTTATGATGCTCACTAAGGACCTCTAGGCACAGCTTGTGCTTTTTGTTTTACTTTTTTTACTCTTGTTAGGTCGTTGTTTTTGGTTCAGATACATCAATCGTCACCTTCCACAAAGCCCTATTTTAATCATAAGTCTTAGGTAACTAACTTGACAACAAGTGCACAAGCTATCCCATTGACCTTTTACCTGTGAAGGAAAAAGGTCACATCAGTGAAATCCATACAGTAAATTACTACATTTACTCCACCTGTCTTCATCCGCCTTCTCCTCTCCCCTGTCAACGACCGGTTCCTGGACCTGGGGAAAAATGGGAAATAAACAGGTTAGTGGCTCCTATGCCCCCCCGCCCCCAGGTAAGGGCAGGGGGACCCCTTGGGTCCTCAGCTGTCATTGTTGTCTTCATTGCCTGAGCCTTCCAGGTCCCTCCATGTTAGGGTACAAGGGTCTTCGTTGACGCTGTCTTCATCATATACGTCCAGTGCTGTGTAGTCAGGCAGGAGGCTGTGGATCATCTAATGGCACACCAGGGTTGATGCCTTTGTCCCTACTACCAGATGGTTTCTGGAAAACAGAAGAAGAACAACTTTAAAACACCACAGGAGCCTCCAGCAGTTCTGAGGGTCACTCAGTTCGTGTGTCCCCGGGACAAAACCATACATCACAGACACCGCGGTGATGCAGGGCGTAGGTATCCAGGTCCTAAGCTCTGTGCCTAGGGCCTTCAGCAGGTCCTGTGCATATGAGCACTCCCAGAAGAGATGGTAAGTTGTATCGTCCACGATGCACCTCTTGGGCAGGACTTGTATCGGTTGCGTCCTCTTACGTGCATGAAGGCTCTTAAGAGAAGTCCTCCTTGGATGGCCATCCAGGCGATGTCTTTGCGCTGGTTGGTCAGGTTCTTGGATTCAACGTTTCCCCACACATGGTCTGCTGTGGCAGAGGGGAGGGCGCTTCCACGTTGGCAACAGGAAGAATCGTGCCATCGGAAAGCCAACGTGGCTCTCGTCATTAGTCCTCAGGGTGCTACTCATGCAGTGGCACACAAAGATTCCCCTCAGGATGGTGGCGATGTGTGGCACTCCCTTGTCATGGGTCTTGAACATCACCACTCTTTTCACCCTGTCCATCTTTAAGCTCCAGATGAAGTAGAAGATCATTCTTGTGATGTCCCTGGCAGTGCAGGACAGCAAAGGCCACACTTGGGCGACATAATAGCGCACTGGTAGGGTCTCATTCTGCAGGACAAAGACTTCCCTTCGATCGTCAGCTTCCGGAGGCTCCAGAGTTCCAGCTTCTGCCTTGCCTTCGCCAGTCTCATTTCCCATGTCTTCTCAGCTGCACGTTGTCCACCGAACCAGACTCCCAGGATCTTCAGGAAGTCCTGCTTGATGGGGAATGGCAGTGGGTCTCGGGTGCGGGTCCAGTGTCCGCTGTTGAACTTCGCTCCTGACGCCTTTCAAAACTCAATTCAAGTTCTCTCCAATTTCTCACAGATGGTCCATCTGCACAGAAGACTGAGATATCGCCCATGTAAAAGGAACACTTCACTTCGCCCTTTCAGTTGCTTCCTGGAGCTATCACTCCTTTGGCGTTCTCGTTCTGTCTTATGCGTTTGGCGAGGAGTTCAAACACACAGATGAACAGAAGAGGGGAGAGCGGACAGGCTTGCCTGACCGAACGGGGAAGGGGTGGCTTTTCCAGCCGTTATCCAACACCATGCTAGAGATATCTCTACACATTGTGGTCACCACATCACCGAAGAAGTCTCCCAGCCGCAGTGTTCTGAGTGTCTGGTCCATGAACTCATTGGAAACGCAGTGAAACTCCTTTTCCTGATCCAAGCTGACCAAGGCCGTTGGAACCTTGTGGCTCTTGATGTACTCGATCATGCTCCGGACCAAGGTTAGGTTGTCCATGATCTGGCGACCTGGTAACCCACAAGTCTGGTCTGGATACACTATCTTCGCTATTACCTTGTTTAGGAGGTTGCCCATCACCTTCGCGAGAATTTTGTAGTCTGCTTTGAGGAGAGAGATGGGCCGCCAGTTCTTGAGGTCATCTCTCTCTCCTTTCTTCTTGTACAAAAGTGTTATCATACCCCTGTTATCATACCCTCTCACACGGATTGCGGAATACTGCACTTACCCACCATTTCCTCGTAGAGGTCCAGGAAGTCCGCGCAATCAGGTCCCGCAATTCGACATAAAGCTCTACTAGGAGATGGTCATTTCAAGGTGTATTGCCTCTCTTGCAGCTCTTCCAGAGTGAAGGGCGCGCTCAGGGCCTCTCCCTGTTCCGGACCCAGGGTCTTCGAGATGCCCTATGGGAAACTAGCCACCTGGGCTCTCTCTGACAAATTTGGTGAGTAAAGCTCACCAAAAAAGGCGATTATGACTCTAATGATTTGCTCTTTCTCATCTTGGAGGTTGGCCTCCAAGTCCCAAAGCTCTACCAGCGGTGTGCGGGCTGAGTGAAGTTTCTTGAAGAAAAACAAGTTGCATTTCTCGTCCTTCTCAAGGTTCTCGGTTTTAGTCCAGAAGATGATTTTCCTGGATTCGTCATTGAAGTGCTCGGCGGGCCCTTTTCGGGTTTCCTCCAGTTCGTCATCCACGTCCCACCTCTCGAGCTCAAGTTCGTACAGTTGCTGCAGTTTGCTCTGCAGCTTCATGAACGACCTCTCCTTTTCCCGTGCGGCAGCTCTGCTTGCAACCTGGCAAAAGCTCCGGAACCTGTCCTACACCCATTCCCACCACTCACTGGTGGAGTGAAAGAGTTGCTTCATATCTCTCTACTCTACATACGCAACTCTGAGGTTCGCCACTAACTCCTCATTTTCCAGCAACAAGCAGTTCAGTTTCTATGATCCTGGGCCTGCGGGGAACTTCCCTGAAAGTTACCCCTGGAAACTGACTGTGCTGTGGTCACAGAAGTGGACAGCGAACATAGAGCTTCACCCAGGCTTTACCGTTGGGGAGGTGAATAGGAAGTTGATCCGTGAAAGCAAAGATTCGCCCAGTCTCCTCCAGGAAAAATTCCTAGCGTTCGAACCCACGTTCCCGATGACATTCCGGAGGGACTTGGTATCAAAAAAGAGGAGTCTTGGGCTGTTACTGCTCTCGCAGGAGCAGAAGGTGCACACACGACGTGCCCAAATTACACGTAATACAAAGGTTGTCGTGTTGTTCCTAATGAAAGAGAAAGGTATAGGTACAGTCTATAGTGCAAGCGGATTAGAACAGGGTAGCCTGATGGTCACCCTGGGAATCCATTTTGTTGGATTTAATGCCCTCACACACCCTTTCAGGTGTCATGCTTCATCATTTGGGCCTGCTCCTCGTTGGGTCGGCGGTGCAATACCCAACGGGCAACACCTCACAGAGGGGCTCTTTGGCGGAGATCTTTTTCCAACTGCCGTATAGATGAAGTGCGGGTATGGGGCCAGGATTCAGGGTAGACGTGACTATGTAAGTTAAAATAAAGCTAGTGGTACCAAAGACACTTTATTCAGGAGGGCCACTGCTTTAGTTAAAAACGATTTCCTAGAGGAGAGTCGTGGAAAGTGATGTTTCCCACTCTCATCTGGAGTGTGTTAGAGTCCGGTCAACATGTTTCTCGCTACTTTATTGAGCGATTCTTCAGGACCAGGGAGACTAGTTAGCAAGTATCTAGGAGTGTATGTAACTGTCTACACTATTACCACACGGTATGGTTTATGTAAGCTCGTTTGGCTACCATCCTAGTGGGTGAAGGGGAGAACAATATTATATTACCCTTCTTCAGGTTGTGATTGTTAATACCTAAAGTTAAAAACAATCAGACAACGACAGTGTCCAGCGGGTAAAGCTTCAGGGAGATCTTCCGCCACAATGTTGGTGAATACCTGAGCTTCGTTACACGCACCTACCCATTGCCGCTGGAACCGGGTGGAGCAGGCCCAAATGATGAAGCATGACACCTGAAAGGGTGTGTGAGGGCATTAAATCCAACAAAATGAATTCCCAGGGTGACCATCAGGCTACCCTGTTCTAATCCGCTTGCACTATAGACTGTACCTATACCTTTCTCTTTCATTCCGGAGGGACGCCTCACCTACTATCTCCACCAACAACATGGAACCATCTCAACAGAGTCTGACCCAGTGCGTCCATCCAACTCTCCTATGCAGTTGTAATCACCACCCATCAGGATGGTTCTGGAGGTCCTGAGTTGCATCCTGAGCACCCTGAACATCTCAAGTCACTCCTTCGTCCCTGTGGGTGCATAGACATTGATTAGTCTAACAGGCTCATCAGGCCACAAGCCGTCTACGACCAGCACTCTGCTGTTGACCTCCTCGGTCACCTTGTCCATGGTGAAATGCCTCCCCTGGATCAGAATGTTCTCTCCAGATGATTTGCACTTGTTTCCTCCAGACCAAAACTATGGCTTGTGTGTCCACTGCCGTTCGAGCTGGCTGTATGACTGGGCATACGGAATCCCGCATTCCTGCAGAAAGTAGATATCTCGGTTCTGAGCAGCCAGGAAGCGCAATGTGCCAACCCGCCTAACCTGATTCTTCACACTTCTGATGTTTAGGATGACCAATGATACATCCATTGTCTCCGCGCTAGCCCTCAGAGTCCGGTTCGAAACCTACTGGGGTTGAAGGCTCTGGGGTGCTTTACTAGGGGTGCTGAGCCACCTGCTAGTCCTGCTCTCCCTCTCCTGTGCTGTCTTCAGTGTTCCTGATGAACACCTCTGATCCCACGCCTGGGATCCATTGTGGTGTCTCTTCTGTGGTTCCCATCATGTTGAGCTGCTGATGGAGTTCTTGGAGTACTGACTGAAGCGCCTCCTGGTCTTCTTCCTCATCCTCCATCTCCGGTTGTGGCTGTCTTCCACGATGATAACGTTGTTGTCCTCTTCTTCCTACATGCCTGCTTTGTTCAGCTTCTTGCTTTCCAGGAAATCCTCTTTTGTTGCCATCTTCCTCTTGCTGCTTCCCCTCTGGAGGACTGTGTCCTGTGTCTTTTCCTCCGCCACCTTCTCCGGCTTGGGTCTGGGGTGTGGTGTTTCGTGCTGGGTTGCCTGCTGGGCCTTGACATTGGACCGTCTCCATTCCGATGCCTCCTCCCTCTCTTTTGTGGTCTTCTGAGACAGTATCTGGGACCGGATATGGCTCCATGTCTCCTGGATCACGTTGTCCTCCTTGCCGCTCCTTTTCATTTTCACCTCGAGTTGTTTCCCCTTCTTCTTCTTCTTCCTCTTCAGTCACCGTCTCCTCCTCCGTGTCCTCTGTTTCCGGCATCAAGGCTTTTTCCCTTGGGGCTTCCTTTGGCAGGGCTGCTTGAGGTTTTCCATCCTCGGGGTCTCCCTTGGGTTTGTGGACCTCCTTGGCCTGTGCCAACCAAGTCGGTGGTGTTGGATCATCCGCAGCGGCTGGTCCTGCCTTGAGGTCCTCTGGGTTCTTTGAGCCTGGTCTTGGGAGTGTTGGATCCTTCGGATCCTAGCCTTTCTAGTCCGCCTTCCAGAGTCAAGCTGGTGTCTTGGCCATTTGTTTCTTGGCCTCCTGCAGGGGGGCGTTCAGCTCAGCGTTGGCTGCCAGGGATACCTTCGGTCTAGTGTGTCTCCAGGCTGGTCTTCCCGCCGCTCCGTAGGTCTTTGGCAGGTCAGACTTGGGGCATTGGTAGTAGGTGTGACCCTCTCCTCTGCAGAAGTTGCACTTCTTGATCCCATTGCATGTACCTGCTTTGTGTCTGGTCTGATTGCAGGTCCTGCAGAACTTCTTAGGGCAGTCTTTTCCAAAGTAGCTCACAGCCGCGTACTTCCTGCAGGTGAAGGGTTGTCCTGGGTACCTGATCCTTCCTTCGTCAGATCCTAGGTAGAAGCTTGCCGATGGGTGTTTCATTCTGTCTCTCCCTGCAGGGTCCTTGTGGAGGCTGATGGTTGCTCGCCAGGTTGTGTTCCATATTCTATTGCAGACTCTGACCTTGGTGGGTCTGTTCCAGAGGGTGCTGTACCTCTGGAAAAGCGATGCAATGTCTTTGTCTGGGATGTGGGGGGTGTCATCTCAACCAATACCCTCTTCCCTGTTGTTGCTGGAACCCATTCTGTCATCAAGCCAAAGGTGCTGTAGGGTGGATGAGGAGACACCAAGTCTTCTTCCTCCCCTAGAAGAGGTCCCAGTATTTCCTGAAGAAGGCCTGGGTGATGAAACTGAGGAGGAAAATCATGCCTGATGCAGACGGCCCGGCAGTGCAGCACCTCCGCCACAGGGACGCCTGCTGGCTTGAGGACCTTGCTCAAGAACAGGTCCCTGTCCAGTCTGGGCCCTTCTTTGCCCTTTACCTCCCATTGCATGACCTGGGCGTGCCGGTGGGAGACCCATTGAAGGGTTTGGGGGCGGTCCCTTGTCTGGTCCCTGCCTCACCCTTCCCCCCCGCTTCCTGGTTTGCAGCATTGGGGTTTTCAGGTGCGCCAACTTGCTGTACTGCACCTACCACATCTCATTTATATTAGACCTTCCATAAATTTCCCTTCATCAGCTCCACATAGAGTACAACTTAATCTGTAATTAATATAATAATTATTTTGTCACATTTCAAAGCTACTAATTGTATACATGGACACAGCTATTTGAATGTACTCGTCGTACTGTCTTGCATGCAATGCATTATGGGTAGGGTGGATTTACCAAATCTTCAAAGCTTATGATGCTCACTAGAGACCTCTAGGCACAGCTTGTGGTACTGCACCTAGACAAGCAGTGCTGGTGCCTTGCTCACTAGGTCATCTAGGGGCAGCTTGCTGTATTTTTATTTTTTTTATAATTACATTTGTTAAGCGCGCAGCTACCCGGAGGTTTCCCGGCGCTAAGGCAAACTGAACGGTATAGAGGGAGGGGAGGAAAACAGAACAGAGGTCTAGGTGTTGAAAAGCCAAGTTTTAATTCCTTTACGGAATGTCAAGAAGCACAATTCAGAACGCAAAGATTGGGGTAGGGAGTTCCATAAGGAGGGTGCCAGCAGGGAAAACGAACGTCCTCCCATTTTGGCTCTGTTGACGCGAGGAGTTCTGCACTTGTTCTGAGTGGACGGCCTAAGTGTGCGAGGGGGAATGTATTTCTGTACTGCTCTCGATACGCAACCAATGCAATTTACGCATATGCTGTGTGACCGAGGATCTGGCAGGAAGGTGACAGATAAGGCGCACTGCCATGTTCTGTACCACCTGGTACTTCCTGGTTACCTCCTTGCAGGCACCCAGGAGTAGGATGTTCCCATAGTCCAGGTGTGAGGTGACAAGAGCCTGGACTACAGTCCTCAGGGTGTCAGCAGGCAGCATCCACGTGATTTTCCTCAGCCACCTGATGATGGTGGTACAGGTGGCAGAGACTTTCACCACGTGTTGCTTGAAGGATAGTTGGTTATCGAGGAGAACCCCAAGATTGCGAGCTGACCCGGTTGGGATAGGTAGGGGGCCCATCTCCGGAGGCCAATGTTGCGGGCCCCAGAGCGAGGAGCGGGGCCAAACAGGAGCAGTTCTGTTTTGTCCCCGTTTAATTTTAATTTGTGTTTCAGCATCCATTGGAGAGAAGAGGAAAGAAGAGGAGGGAAGGTTTTTATTGGTAGAAAGTGAGTAGATGACTTGAGTGTCATCAGCATAGGAATAAATTGTGAGACCAGCCTGTTCCGCTAAAAAAGCAAGAGGTCTCGCATACAGGTTAAAGAAAAGGGGACTGAGGATAGACCCTTGGGGAACACCGTGAGTGGAGGGGAGAATGGACGAGACAGATGTGGAAGAGAAGACTTGGAACGTGCGGTCAGAGAGAAAGTTAGCAATCCAGGCCAGGGCGGAGCCACCGACACCAACAGCCTTCAGGGAGGACAACAAGATGGAATGGGAGACGGTGTCAAATGCGGCACTCAAGTCAAGCAAAATGAGTGCCACAGTCTCCCCGTTGTCCACCTGACGTCAGATGGTCTCCGACACACCAAGGAGCGTGGTTTCCGTGGAGAAGCCAGCCCTGAACCCGGATTGGGAACCATGAAGAAGGTTAGAGGTTTCAACATAGGAATTGAGCAGGGAGTTGACGTGTTTCTCCAAGATCTTGGAGAAGCATGAAAGCAGAGAAATAGGGTGAAAATTGGATGGGTTGTTGGGATCTGCGTTAGCAGACAATCGCTTCTGTCAGTGAAGCGTTTAGGACATCCAGAATAATGTGGAGTAGGGCTGGGTCCAGAGAATTCAGAATTTGAGGGGGTATTGGGTCAAGGGGGGAACCAGATGTGATGTCTTGAAGATACTTTTTTAGAAGCGGGGGGAAATAGGATCCCACACGTGGAGTGGGGGAGTAGTGGGGGTAGAGCAGGGGGTGGTACCTGGGGGGGAGTGGCATAAGGCTTGATCAGTGAGAGTGGAGGCAGCGGGAGTTGAATTAAAAATATCATAAATCCTGTCAGGTTTCAGGTTTTAATGTCTTTATTTCGATGATAAAATCATAAAAGACAAAAAGGAAAAACATTCATAAACAAATTCAAAAATCACCGCATTGTACAAACACTTATATAAAATCGACTTTAACATATTATCAGATTTACAATAGGACTAAAATCCACAGTTAAAAAGTTATTAAACATTTTTAAGTACCACAAGACATTAAATAAGACTGATCCTGAAAATGCAATAAACACACACAAAGAACACTTTGCACGTTACAGGATATGATCAAGAAGAGGTTAGATTCCTTCTAGCTCTGATTAACCAGGCCCAACCTAAATACTTGGCCAAACATATCACAATAAAATCAGAGGTATTTGTTTTTAGGGCCCATATTGCATCCGAGGATTTTCTACATGGCAACCGTTTAAAAATGGGTTTTAACCACTTGGAGCGGGGTTCTGTATATTGTGGACAGGAAAACAAAAAATGGCCCTCGGTTTCTTTACAATCAGGGCAACAACAGCAAAGGTTTGAGGAGGTTTTGCCCCAGGAAGAGGTAAAGGAATTCAAGAGTAATGAGCCCACCCGAAATTGATGGTACAATTTTTTATCCAATGGCCTGGTAATAAGATCCCAGTAGGTCTCGCGGGCAAGATCCAGCTTAAAGCTTAGAAAACGCCCCGTCAGACCCTCAGAACTAGAGGCATGTGCAAGGGAAAGGCGGGTTGAGGCCCAAAATAAATCCTTAAATTCCTTTGTTGAGGGAAAGGTATTGGTACCTGGGGAGACCCACAGATGGATTAAGCCCATATCACACAGGCTCTTTTTCACCGAGCGGAGCCATGGGATCCGCTCCGACCCCCCCATGGCCTTCACTTCTGATAGGTCTTTTGCAAATAGTACGAGATCCTCCGAGGTCCATAGGCGCCTCCAAGTGGACACTACTCTATATCTTGCCATGTCCATTATTGGAAGACAGCCCATATCATGGCAAAGAGGGGTCAGTGGGGTTGATTGGGGCAACCCTACCAGGTTACGGAGAAATCTACACTGAATTCTGTATAGACTCGTTAGATCCATAAACCCCCATAGCTCTGCCCCATAAAGTGTGGCGGCATTAATTTTGGCATCATATATTCGCAAGGCGGGGATGACCCATTTTGTAATGGATTTCTTTTGCTCACGTAGGAGACATCCAGTCAGTTGAGCAAGTTTTAGCTGCTGGGTCTCTATTTGTTCTTTCCAGGACAGCCGACAATCCAAAGTGACCCCCAGATATGTCATGGTGTCAACTTGGTCCAAGTTGACCCCATTCAGTTGCACACTGCTACGTATTGGTTTTTTCCTGGATAAAACCATAAACTTAGTTTTACCCACATTTATCTGGAGATCATTTTTGTTACAAAACTCCTCAAAATGGTTTAAGGCCCGCTGTAGGCCTCCCCGGGTCTTTGATAGGAGAAGGGTGTCATCGGCAAAGATCAACATAGGAAATTTAGTCCCCGCCAAGGATGGAGCATCGGTATGGGTGGACATGAAGAATTTGACTACTTGGTCAATAAAGAGTAAAAAAAGGGTGGGAGCGAGAACGCACCCCTGGCGAACTCCTCGTGTTACTGGAAACGAGTCCGTAAATTGACCTTGTGCTCCCCGTCTTACCCTGGCGAAATTCTCGTCATGTAGTCTAATAATCATTTCAACTAATTCACCCGGCATACCTAAGTCCCTTAAAACCTGCCATAATTTTCCCCTCGGTACCAAATCAAAAGCTGATTTCAAATCTATGAAGGCAGCAAAAATAGTGCCACCGCCAAGCATAACAACCTTCCAAAAGATCATACAGAAACATAGGACCTGATCAATGGTACTTGTACCAGATCTAAAGCCCGCCTGTAATGGGGACAGTATTTTTTCATGTTCCAACCACCCCTGCACTCTCGCCAAAATCATGCGAGCAAAAACTTTTTGAAAACAATCAATTAAGCTGATCGGGCTATAGTTCCCTGGGTTTGATCTGTCTCCCTTTTTATGTATAGGGAGAATCTCCGCCCCCTTCCATGTTTTGGGGATACGGGCTCCTCTCGCTATGGCGTTGGCTATGTTTGTTAAATAGGGAACCCAAAGGCCTGTATTTGCCTTAAACAGGTCGGCTGGGATTTGATCCAACCCAGGGGCTTTCCCCCGCTTTGTTAGGCCTAGGGCTATCTCCGTTTCTGTTTCAGTGAAGGTCATGATCACATCGCAAGAGGGTATTACATGTGACAGGTTCAATGTGGACATGGAGTCAACGACCTCTGAGCAAAATTGGGTGGAATAATGGTTTATCCAAGCTTCCGGGGATACATGGTTGGATGGAATACGAAAGTCACCATCCTTACCACATTTAACAATGTCCCAGAATTTGGTCTGATTATTAGACTTACTGGCATCCAGAAGATCCGCCCAAAAATCGTCTTCCCATTCCCTCTTTGCTTCCCATTGTACTCTTTTATACCTTTGCCTAGCCACCTTTACTGCACTCATATCTCTAGATTTGACTTTCTCAATTAGAAAACTATGGGCCTCCCTACACTCTCTGTTGTACCATTTTGCACTTGGGGCATGCAAATGCCCAGTACTTTTCTTACAGGGTTTCGAGAGAAGTTTTTTAAGCTCGAAAAAACATTTATCATGCATGCCCATAATCTTATCTAGTTCGATCTGACCCCTCCCAGCAACAACAGTCCTCATATTATCTAAAGCAAGCTTCACCACATTTTCTATACTAGCCTGTATAACTACATCATTTCATATGGTTGACCATTTCAGTCTCCTCCGGTCATTTGATAAGGTTAAAACCCCTTGCCCCCTAGGATCTGGTTCCGCTAGTCTTATCAGATCATGCATTTTAGGTTTCATAGACAGTGGGTTATGGTCACTTTCCGGATGCATAACAATTTTCATGTCAACAATTAGGCTCCAAAATTCAATTTTTAAGAAAATATAGTCAATACGACTCTTTGTCACGCCATTGTCAAATGTGAAGTTGGCTCCAATGTCCGATTTGGTGCGACCATTTACGGCCCTTAATCCCCAAGTGAGACAGAAAGCAGTCCAACTCAGAGCGGCCTCCGTTGCTTTAACTGGTATTTGGTTCGTTAGTTCTGGGATTTTCCATGTGGCATCTTCTGCAAACCCCCAATTATCCTCAGGTAGATAGAGTGGCTCGATTGTACAGTTTATATCACCAGCTAACATAATAAATGTTCCTTTGTTCCAGCCAGTTAAAAGGTTGTCTAGGACACCTATCAGCTGGGGGCATCGCCCACCAGGGAGGCCTCTAGAATATATATTGATAATAAGCATCTCCTGACCCCCTGCCTTACGCAACCTTATAGCCAGAATATCAGGGTTTTCCACATACAATTCGGAAACTGAGTAACCCCAGGCCTGTTTTACCCATGTTGTCAGTCCCCCTGATGCCCGCCCTTTGGTACTCTTTACTGCTGGTTTAAAGAAGTTTATAAAACCAACCTTGTATATAGGTGCTGTAGCCCAAGTTTCTTGCAGTAGCACAACCTCATATTTATCAATGAACTCCAACCAGTCCTCAGAGTCCAAACGGGTCTTTGCTCCGGCTACATTCCAAGACACAATGTTTGATATCATTGTATCTGTTTCTACAAGATTATTGCTGACATTGGAAGGGGAAAGGGGATTAGGTAAGCTAACACTTGTTAGACTATTACTCATTCTGTTAACTTCTACATTAACAATAGAAACCCCTTCCCCAACTGGCCCCCCTGGTGTTCTAGTTTTATTATAGGACATAGGCTGGTGGTCCATGTTTAGTTCCAAAGCAGGGTTGTATAGATGTTGCACTCCTTCCCCGTTCTCAGTAGACAGGTTAGTTGACAGGGTCGGTGCACGCAGTCAGTCAATCCATTCTAAATCTGACAGCGCCTCAAAATGGTTAAAGAGCGGGGGGTACTGTGGGGGGTACTGTGGGAGGTAAGGTATTATCAGCTCTCGAGACCTCCCCCCTCTAGTTTTCCACTGATTGGGGCCCATTGGGTAGTTGGTGTATGTATGGGGGTAAAAATAACCAAGGTGCAAGGTCTGAACATCGCCAAGACGGGCAAATCTTGCTTTCCTTTGGATTCTGTCCACCACCCAGGGGTCTTTAAAGGAAATCAAAATACAGTCCCCTTCGAGGTCTTTTACACCCTTACCCACCCAATCAACTCTCCTTACATAAAGGATTTCGGTGGGGGATGAGGGAGGGAGGGGACGATGTTTATTTAACCAAAATATAACCTTATTCCGCAGGTCCCCTTGGGTCTCTTTAATACCATCCCTTAAAGGGGCCACCCCAGTTAAAACGATGGTATATTGGGACGCTTCTGGCGGTAAGTTAACTCTGGGTGTTGGTCGTGTTTTTCGATTATCCGTCCTCTGGGACCTATGTGATTGGGGATTTTTCTTCTCTTTACCTATTATTGGTGTTTGCACTGGGGTATTAATTGATTGATTTAACGTGCCACTCGCCAAATGTTGTTTCACTGGCGCATTATTGGCAGCTATTGGGCGTTTGTCCCTCGGTATGTCCTTTGCGGGAACTCTACTGACAGTGGTCGAAGTAGCAGCTGCTGATTTTGCCCCTGTTAGGGGTTTCTTGTTGTTATTAGCAGCTGAAGTCCCTGGAGGGATCACTGTAGGTTTTCCCGCTCTTTGGTTGACGCCCCCAGTGGAATTACAAACCCCCATCCCAGTAACGGGTGCTGTTAATTTTTGCAGAAGGCCCAGGTTGGTATTGACAGTTGATTCTAAAACATCTATTTTAGCGGTCATTAACCTAGTTCTCTCTAAAACTGGGAGCAATAAAGTTTTAAACATTGCTTCCATCTTAGCCAACAATACATCATCGCTGCTAAGACAGGTTGGGCAAGGATTTGATGACCCAGAGGGAGCTAGTGAGGGACAATACACCATTGGGAGACCTTGGTGGGTCTGGGAGAGGGAGGAACTCATCCTATTGGTAAGATCAATTTTGGGTTGTTTTTGGATCTTTTCCCGCTGTGGACTTGAGACATGTTTTCTTTTCCGGGAAATGGGGTTTGTGGTATCTTGTGGATTGGACATACTGGGGGAAGTGGGAACATTAGATTGTGAAGCGTCAGGCGTACTGCATTCGTCGTCCTCAATATATTGGCTATCAGCCTCATAGCTTGTCTGATTGGTATTTGAGTTCTGTTCCCTATTGTCATGGGGCGAGGATATTATTGCTCCATCTCCATCTACATGGACTATCGCCTCAGTCTCTGTGGCAGAAATACAATTAAAAGCAGCGTTGGTTGCAGGGCTTTAACATGTGCCAGGGCACCAATTGAAGAACGTTTCCCGGTAACTAAATCCAGGGACAGTCTGTGTTCTACCATTTCTATTTCTTTTTCTAGTATTCCTGTCGCTCTGGTAATAAAAGCATCAAGAGGACCAGAGACTACACCCTTAGAAGTTTGTATATGCACTAGGCGCTGCTTGCCGGATCTTAATGCCATGTTTGGGGGTGGTGTAAAAGGTACAAAATACAACTAAGTGGAGTGGGACAAAATGTGGTTTTGACCAGGACTCTGGGCCCAACCCAACCTCGTCCGACCACGGACGGCCAAAGACGGTCCCGCCCTTGTCCCGGGCTTCTCCCGGCGCCCTCCCGCGCGCTCCCGCGCAGCGGGTATGTCAACTCCTTTTTCTAGCTTTGCAAAGGTCACCAAGGGGACGGGGCCGGCAGGGAGAGGAGCCCAGCTGGAAACGGGCGCGCGGGGACTCCTGGTCCGTGGAGTCCACCCACTCTACCCTCGCAGCCCTGCCGGTCACCAGGTGATGCCCCTTGTGGTTGATTAGCAGCCGCTGTGAGACCGCGAAGCGGGACCCGCGGAGCGGGTCTGGCGAGCAGCAGCGGCTCACAGCAGGCTGGGTCGAGGTAGCACGGAGGTGAGGAGCGTGGCGTCTGAATGAGGAATCCGCCGAAGGTGAAACAAGCAGCCTCTTTAGTCTTGCTGTGATGGGGGCGGGGCCGGCAGGGAGAGGAGCCCAGCTGGAAACGGGCGCGCGGGGACTCCTGGTCCATGGAGTCCACCCGCTCTACCCTCGCAGCCCTGCCGGTCACCAGGTGATGCCCCTTGTGGTTGATTAGCAGCCGCTGTGAGACCGCGAAGCGGGACCCGCTGAGCGGGTTCGGCGAGCAGCAGCGGCTCACAGCAGGCTGGGTCGAGGTAGCATGGAGGTGAGGAGCGTGGCGTCTGAATGAGGAATCCGCCGAAGGTGAAACAAGCAGCCTCCTTAGTCTTGCTGTGATGGGGGCGGGGCCGGCAGGGAGAGGAGACCAGCTGGAAACGGGCGCGCGGGGACTCCTGGTCCGTGGAGTCCACCCGCTCTACCCTCGCAGCCCTGCCGGTCACCAGGTGATGCCTCTTGTGGTTGATTAGCAGCCGCTGTGAGACCGCGAAGCGGGACCCGCGGAGCGGGTCCGGCGAGCAGCAGCGGCTCACAGCAGGCTAGGTCGAGGTAGCACGGAGGTGAGGAGCGTGGCGTCTGAATGAGGAATCCGCCGAAGGTGAAACAAGCAGCCTCTTTAGTCTTGCTGTGATGGGGGCGGGGCCGGCAGGGAGAGGAGCCCAGCTGGAAACGGGCGCGCGGGACTCCTGGTCCGTGGAGTCCACCCGCTCTACCCTCGCAGCCCTGCCGGTCACCAGGTGATGCCCCTTGTGGTTGATTAGCAGCCGCTGTGAGACCGCGAAGCGGGACCCGCGGAGCGGGTCCGGCGAGCAGCAGCGGCTCACAGCAGGCTGGGTCGAGGTAGCACGGAGGTGAGGAGCGTGGCGTCTGAATGAGGAATCCGCCGAAGGTGAAACAAGCAGCCTCTTTAGTCTTGCTGTGATGGGGCGGGGCCGGCAGGGAGAGGAGACCAGCTGGAAACGGGCGCGCGGGGACTCCTGGTCCGTGGAGTCCACCCGCTCTACCCTCGCAGCCCTGCCGGTCACCAGGTGATGCCTCTTGTGGTTGATTAGCAGCCGCTGTGAGACCGCGAAGCGGGACCCGCGGAGCGGGTCCGGCGAGCAGCAGCGGCTCACAGCAGGCTAGGTCGAGGTAGCACGGAGGTGAGGAGCGTGGCGTCTGAATGAGGAATCCGCCGAAGGTGAAACAAGCAGCCTCTTTAGTCTTGCTGTGATGGGGGCGGGGCCGGCAGGGAGAGGAGCCCAGCTGGAAACGGGCGCGCGGGACTCCTGGTCCGTGGAGTCCACCCGCTCTACCCTCGCAGCCCTGCCGGTCACCAGGTGATGCCCCTTGTGGTTGATTAGCAGCCGCTGTGAGACCGCGAAGCGGGACCCGCGGAGCGGGTCCGGCGAGCAGCAGCGGCTCACAGCAGGCTGGGTCGAGGTAGCACGGAGGTGAGGAGCGTGGCGTCTGAATGAGGAATCCGCCGAAGGTGAAACAAGCAGCCTCTTTAGTCTTGCTGTGATGGGGCGGGGCCGGCAGGGAGAGGAGCCCAGCTGGAAACGGGCGTGCGGGGACTCCTGGTCCGTGGAGTCCACCCGCTCTACCCTCGCAGCCCTGCCGGTCACCAGGTGATGCCCCTTGTGGTTGATTAGCAGCCGCTGTGAGACCGCGAAGCGGGACCCGCGGAGCGGGTCCGGCTCACAGCAGCGGCTCACAGCAGGCTGGGTCGAGGTAGCACGGAGGTGAGGAGCGTGGCGTCTGAATGAGGAATCCGCCGAAGGTGAAACAAGCAGTCTCTTTAGTCTTGCTGTGATGGGGGCGGGGCCGGCAGGGAGAGGAGCCCAGCTGGAAACGGGCGCGCGGGGACTCCTGGTCCGTGGAGTCCACCCGCTCTACCCTCGCAGCCCTGCCGGTCACCAGGTGATGCCCCTTGTGGTTGATTAGCAGCCGCTGTGAGACCGCGAAGCGGGACCCGCGGAGCGGGTCCGGCGAGCAGCAGCGGCTCACAGCAGGCTGGGTCGAGGTAGCACGGAGGTGAGGAGCGTGGCGTCTGAATGAGGAATCCGCCGAAGGTGAAACAAGGAGCCTCTTTAGTCTTGCTGTGATGGGGGCCGGGCCGGCAGGGAGAGGAGCCCAGCTGGAAACGGGCGCGCGGGGACTCCTGGTCCGTGGAGTCCACCCGCTCTACCCTCGCAGCCCTGCCGGTCACCAGGTGATGCCCCTTGTGGTTGATTAGCAGCCGCTGTGAGACCGCGAAGCGGGACCCGCGGAGCGGGTCCGGCTCACAGCAGCGGCTCACAGCAGGCTGGGTCGAGGTAGCACGGAGGTGAGGAGCGTGGCGTCTGAATGTCAATTTTCTCGAGGAAGAAGGTGGCTAAAGCATTACACTGAGCAGTGTCCAGACAGGGGTCCTTGGGAGCAGAGGACGCACCTGACAGCTCTTTGACTATTTTGAATAAGGCCTTAGGTCTTATCTGAGCCGTAAGTATAGTGCTGTTAGCAAAATTGGCTCTGGCGATGTCACAAGCCGAGTGGTAGGCTTTAAGGGCAGACTTGTATTTAGCTTTGTGCTCTGGGTTGTAATTGGAACGCCATATGCGTTCCAGTTTTTTGCAGTTGGATTTTTCTTGGCGAAGGGAGTCATTAAACCAAGGTGCTGGTGGGTGATGGATTTGTGATTTATTTTTTTGAGTCGGGAGACAGGAGTCTAATGCAGTTGTCAGCCACGATCTAACCGCAGGTAGCTCTTTAATGGTCATGCTGGAAAAAGTGGGTTTTGAATTGGCAAGGAGAGAGTTTAACTTGTCTACGTCAAGGCGTTTCCAGTTCCTACTGGCTTTGTGAGGGAGAGCGGGATTAGAGGAGTGAGCCACAGTCGTTTTGATTGAAAAGTTAACAATATAGTGATCCGACCAGGTGACCGGAATAGAAGATTGATAGGAGATGTCAGTAAGGTTAGAGATGATAGGGTCTAGGAGATTACCGGCCTTATGGGTAGGGTCGGAATTGTGAAGGTATAGATCTAACGCTTCAAGATCCTGTATGAGGCGTTTAGAAATGGCACACGAAGCGGAGTTGAAATGAATGTTTAAATCACCAACGATAGTGAAATTAGTAGATTGTGCTAAAAACGGGGCAATAAGTTCAGGAAGTGAAGCGGCCCAACTGCTAGCAGAGCCCGGCGGGCGATAGATCAGGGTGCCGGTTAAAGTAAAATGGGGGGAAAGAGTAAGTTTAAACAAACCCGCTTCACGGTTTGGAAAATCAAGGTCTTCCCATTTGCAGGAGAATTCTCTCCTGAAAATAATGGCAATTCCCCCGCCATCTTTAAGAACTCGGTTTCGCCCCACAAAGGTGTAATCATTGGGGAGAGCCATGGCGATATCAGGGCCAGAGCTATCATTTAACCAAGTTTCAGTGACAAACATGGCAGCTGGACTAGCTGTCTCCAGAAGGTCGTAAATGTCTCTCTTGTGTTTCGAGAGCGAGCGACAGTTAATGCTGATGAAGCTCAGAGGGGGACAGGAGTTGTGCAAAGTAGAGGGAGGGGTATGCTTAGGGGGGGGAAGATTCCAGAAGGTGGAGGATAAGCAGTCAGTGCTTGAATTGAGAGCGTCCAAGGCAAGGGAGCAGTGTGGGCAAGTGAAAGGCGCATTTTGGCAGTTCAAGACAATGCCTGAGGGACAGGGTAACCCCCGCAATCCAAGTAAGGCGGTGCGAGAATAAGACGTAAGAGTGTGGGCAAGGGGACTGGTCCCTGGGCCCGTGCTGGCGCGGACGGGCGCAGACGGGCAGGACTGTGGCACGACTTCGGCGCGAAGTCGGCGCTCCCGCTGCGCTCGTCCGCTGCGCTTCCGCCATTGCGTCATTTTGTACACAGAGGGAGATATTCACTAGACCGCTAACCTGCCAATTGGCCAGCAGGGCGGAAGTGAGGATGTAGGGCGGAAATGAAGGTGCGCTCGTGTGGCCACCGCCGCTGCAAACGGCACAAGCCGTGGCGGATCGGTGCCAGGAGCGTGATGCAAGGACAAGTAATGATAGAAATAAAATAACGTTGCGCCAAGAGTGGCGATTGAGTACAGACGTTGCGCCAGGAATGGCGATTGAATACACACGTTGCGCCAAGCGCGGCGATCAAATGAAGTAAGTTAGCTCGTTAAAAACAGCAAAGTACAAATAAAGCTAAAGCGCTGAAAAGCGCTCACTACAAGTGCAAAATAATAATATCAAGGTATTTTAAAATATCTAATCACACACGAAGCCTCTACAGCCTCTCTTACCAGCAGTAAGCCCCTAACTGATGGTAATGCTGGTTTTAAATAGTCCCTGCTATTCCATCCACTAGACCGCTAACCTGCCAATTGGCCAGCAGGGCGGAAGTGAGGATGTAGGGCGGAAATGAAGGTGCGCTTGTGTGGCCACCGCCGCTGCAAACGGCACAAGCCGTGGCGGATCGGTGCCAGGAGCGTGATGCAAGGACAAGTAATGATAAAAATAAAATAACGTTGCGCCAAGGGTGGCGATCGTGTACAGACGTTGCGCCAGAAATGGCGATTGAATACACACGTTGCGCCGAGCGCGGCGATCAAATGAAGTAAGTTAGCTCGTTAAAAACAGCAAAGTACAAATAAAGCTAAAGCGCTGAAAAGCGCTCACTACAAGTGCAAAATAATAATATCAAGGTATTTTAAAATATCTAATCACACACAAAGCCTCTACAGCCTCTTTTACCAGCAGTAAGCCCCTAACTGATGGTAATGCTGGTTTTAAATAGTCCCTGCTATTCCATCCACTAGACCGCTAACCTGCCAATTGGCCAGCAGGGCGGAAGTGAGGATGTAGGGCGGAAATGAAGGTGCGCTCGTGTGGCCACCGCCGCTGCAAACGGCACAAGCCGTGGCGGATCGGTGCCAGGAGCGTGATGCAAGGACAAGTAATGATAGAAATAAAATAACGTTGCGCCAAGGGTGGCGATCGAGTACAGACGTTGCGCCAGAAATGGCGATTGAATACACACGTTGCGCCGAGCGCGGCGATCAAATGAAGTAAGTTAACTCGTTAAAAACAGCAAAGTACAAATAAAGCTAAAGCGCTGAAAAGCGCTCACTACAAGTGCAAAATAATAATATCAAGGTATTTTAAAATATCTAATCACACACGAAGCCTCTACAGCCTCTCTTACCAGCAGTAAGCTGGTGTGCTGTACTGCACTTAACACATCTCATTTATATTAGACCTTCTATAAATTTCCCTTCATCAGCTCCACATAGAGTACAAATTATCTGGAATTAATATATTAGTTATTTTGTCACATTTTAAAGTGACTAATTCTATTTATACTTTTTACTTATAGTTGTTGCTTATGAGGAGCAAGGCTGGCATCACCTGCACCCCTTTTACTGCCAGCCTTGCTGTTCATAAGGAAGGACTATAAGCACAAAGTGTGTGTTCAGGCACCACTGGCATGTTTTCAAAACACATAAATAAAAGACATTGTCATTTACAGTGGCAAAAGCTTAAATTCTCGAAATGCGAGACCTATTGCTTTGCAAATGCTTGTTTCTTTGTTGCCATTACTACTTCCAAGTTTGTCTGTTAGCATCAGCTTCTGCCTTCTTCTGATACACACACCGTAGCACCAGGAAAATGTGATATTGGCAATTAATGCCACTTTTCTTTCCAGATTGAATTCCACCTGAATGAAGAAATATTTATTCCAGCCTATTGCCACACCGCCACGTTTCCCCAGCTGAGGAAATGCTACACTGCTGTGATACCCCAGTTCATTCGACGATTCTTTCTAGACAGAATCAATGCAAAGCATTCTACAAATGTTTGTAACTTTTGGTGGCAAGGCCACCGTTACCAGATGAGCTACCTCAGGAATCTCCTTTTGCTGTTCCTTGAATGAGAGAGACAACCCCTCCACATGACAGGTCAGCTCTTGGCCTGCTTGCTCCATTTAGGGGCAGATCGGCAAGGGCCGCCAATAATTATCTCTCGGCACTCTTAGCGCGAGGATATTTATCGCTGGCTAATGCTGGATTGTATCGCTAAGATAGCGTGCTATCAGCAAGGCTTATCTCAAAAGCGATACAATGGGGGCGTGGCCAAGATGGCGGAGTAGGGAGACACTTCTATCCGGAGCTCCCGACCCCGTCTTATTCCTGGGCCTTTAAAATAGTCTGTTCTCCCCCCTTTGGCGCTCGATAGCGTTGGGAGAGTGGCAGAAGCTACTGGGCTGCGTCCAGACCTGTGATCGGCCCGGAATTTGCCCGGCTAGCAGTGGACCAGGTGCGGTGCGGTGCGGACAGGCTCCAGGACCGGAAGCGGCGGCGGCCTACGGCCGAGACACGGCCTGGAACGAGACTGGTCTGGTCACAGAGGGAGCCGGCTGCGGCACCTCACTGAGAGATGGCAAGGCAGCCTGGGGACCGCGGCGGAGGCCGGGAGTGGCGCACGGGACGCCGATCAGCCAGCCGAGTGACCCTCCCCCTGGAGCCGGCAGCACCCTAACTCGAGGCCAAGGCTGAGGCCTACATCGCAGAGGGCCCGACGGAACGGCGGAAGAGAGACCCCGGTGAAAGAGGCAGGACCGGGGACTGCTGCGACCGAGACCGGGGCCGGTGCTGCCCTGGGGGCCGATCCGGATGCGTCCCTCCCGGTGCAGCACTTGGCAAGCCCGGTCGTCAGGGGCGGAGAAGGTCCAGGATCGTGTTGAGGCCGGAGGCGGCGAAGGGGCTTGGTGCGGTGTCGGGACCGGCCTCTGGTGCCCAGAAAGGTGAGGAGGAAGCCGGCGGGACTCAGGATTGCTCCGGGACACCAGGGGTCGCTTTGAAGGCCTGCAGGACACACCGCCTAGAGGGTCGGGAGGCCATCTGAATAGAGGCCGTGGTTGCGGCCTACGGTGGAGAGGTCCAGCAAGGGAGAGACGACTTGCCGGTGGGGGTCGGATCATATGGCCCGTGGACAGCGGCTAGATCCCCTTTACACATAACAGCGGTGCCGGAGTGAGGTGAGGGCCCGGACAGCGGAGGGCATTACTCGGGGCCGCGAAGCCCCGCAAGTGAGACATCCAGTCGTGGGACACAGGAGGGGACACTGTGCTGGGGGCCGCTATCGCCTACACCCCCCTGGGATATAGACTGTGTGCTCGCGTGCAGCTCCCCCCAGAGTGCGGATAGAGGGGGGTCGAGGCAGCCTGAGAAGTGGAGTGGGCTGTTTGAGACAGTGAGGGCTACAGGCAACAAACTGGTGCACAAGCCAGTGCAGACCACCCTGAGGTGTAGCTCCAGTGCACCCACGCGCTAGACTGCCCGGGACACTGCGGGCGAGAAGGTCCCCTGCTGGCCGTACCAGGAGGAGTGAAGATAACAGATAGCCCTTGCACCCCCGGACACCGCAGCGCAGACATCTGAACCCCCCCAGGGCACCGAATCGGCCGGGTTGTTGGCGATATCGACACTGACAGAGGTGCGACTGTGGCGGCAGATCGGCCGAGCGGAGTAAAAATCTGGTTGGCACACACGGAACACGCCAACCTCTGCCGGGAAGCGGACGGTAGGGTGAGCGCCCTGCGAACTGCCTCAGCAAGTGGTACGAGAGCGGAGTGAAAGTCCTGTGGGCAAGATGGTGCGACAAAAGGGCAGTAAGAGGAATGACCGCACGATCCCTGAGATGCTCGGCAAGGCCCAAGCCAGAGGAGACAGGAGCCAGCCCTCGCCGGGCTCTGCGGGAGGCTCTCATTCAGCGGGAGGCGGTGAACCTCCGGTCACCAGATCCTTTTTGGAATCCCTATTTGGCACATTGCGGGACGATTTCCAAACACTGATACAAGAAGTGGCAGGAGAGGTACGCGAAGTACGGAGAGAAGTGGACGGCCTGGGGGAGAGAGTGGCCACGGTAGAAACCTCCACGCAGCGGCAGGACGAGGAAATTGCGCAACTACAGCAAGAAGTGCTGCGCCTTAGAGACCAACACTTGGACCTTCAGGCACACAATGAGGACTTGGAAAATAGGTCTCGACGGAACAACATAAGGGTTCGAGGAATACCATCACAGGAAGAGGGCACTGATGTGGCAGGATATCTACAGGACCTCTTCAGGGACGTACTGGGGGAATCGACGGATTTTCCTATACGTATAGACAGGGCGCACAGAGTGGGGCCCCGAGGGGCGCATCGGCCCCGCCGCCAGACATACTAGCCTTTCTCCCGGACTTTCCGTTGAAGGAACGGATCATGGCGGAGGCACGAAAGAAGCAAGCGCTGACTTTTCGCGGTCATCCTGTGGCTTTATATCAGGACCTGTCCGCTACCACGCTACAAAAACGTAAGGCATTTAAAATAGCGACGGACTTTCTGAAACAGCACGAAACGGCCTACTCGTGGGGCCATCCTTTCCGCCTCATCTTCAAATGGAACGGTGAAATGCATCAACTGCGGTCCCTGCAGGACACGTGTGAAGTACTGGGGATCACCGCGGAGGAGGAAGAGTCCGCCACACCGAGACGGAGGCGCACCACCGGTGATGGATGGCGCAGGGTCTCGAGGCGCAGACCGTCGGCTGCAGCTCAGAGGCCAGGATCACCCACCATTAGAGCTGACAAGGCGAGCGCCATCCAGGCAGCATCCAGAGACTCAGCCGTTGCTGAGGGTGTCGCGCTGACAGCGTAAGATTGCTCCGGGGGGAGAACAACATAGCATTGCTATTGTTGCAAGCTTGGGGAAGTGAGGGGGGGAGGGAGCGGAGGAGGGGAAAGTGTGTGGCCGGACGTCCACCTAGATACCATACCACAGACCTGTCCGTCAGGGACATGACTGGGACAATTCGTTCAGAGGTTCTGGAGGGTTGGGAGAGGGGGGGAGGGGGAAGTTGGGGACAGGAGTTGGTAGAGAGAGGGGGGGTCGAGGAGTTGTGGGACAGGGGGGTTGGGAGTTGGTTTTGGGGAGGAGGGGGGGGGGAGTCCATCCAGTGCGTTCGGTGCCTTAGCACTGCCCCAAGGGGGCACCTGTGTCTGTTTAGCCCACAGTCTGACACTTTTTAACTCTGATCATTTGCTTCTATCACACTGGTTTCATCACCCATGGCGACTCTAAAAGTAGTGACACTTAATGTCAAGGGGCTTAACAACCCGACTAAGAGGAGGGCAGTCCTGTCCTTACTGGAGGATGCACAAGCGGATGTTTGTCTACTACAGGAGACTCACCTGCTGGCGCGTGATTGCCATAGACTGCGCTCACGTAAATTTCCCACACAGTTCTTTTCCTCGAATACTACTAAAACGGCCGGAGTGGCAATCCTGGTGTCTAGGTCCTTCAGGGGAGAGATTCTACACAAATTTGCAGAACAAAAAGGGAGGCTTTTGGCGTAAAGGCTTAAACTGGGTGCCCTAACGTTCACTATTGGGACACTATACAGTCCGAACGAGCATCAAGAACGCTTCCATCACAGCGTCCCCGGACAGACACATCATACTGGGGGGGGATTTGAACGTGGTGTTCGACTCTTCTGTTGATAGGTCAACTCAGCGCCATCCACAGACGGGGGAACTGTCACAGGCAGGAAAGGCCCAACTGGCAGACTTGGATCTTCACGATCTTTGGCACCAACTACACCCCACTGATAGGGATTACTCCTACTACTCACATGCACACAAGACATACGCAAGACTAGACCATCTTATAGTTACCGGACCGGTTCGGGATTTAGCCACAGCATCCGAGATTGGAGTCCTTTCTCTGTCGGACCACGCGCCGGTCTCTGGGACATTCGCTTTGCCGGCGGGCCGGGCTCCGCGCTGGGTGTGGCGACTCAGGGACACTCTCCTACACAAAAACACAGTGGTGAAACACATCATTGAGGCGATTGGCGAATACCAATCACACAATGACAATGCCGACACCTCGCTGGCAACCCAGTGGGCAGCACTCAAGGCAGTATTAAGGGGAGAATTCATTGCGATCTCCTCCGCAGAAAATAGAGGCCGGCGCCAAAAACGAGATGAACTCATGCAGAAAGTCCGGGAACTGGAACAGGTGCATCGCCGTACGGAAGCCCCCAGGATCTGGAGGCAACTGAAGGCAGCGAAGAAACTCCTGTCGGCCTTAGACATGGACAGGGCGGAATATGCGGCACTGCGTCTGAAGCATGCGTATTATACAGGAGGGGATAGATGTGGTCGTCTTTTAGCAAATAAACTCAGGATGGCACACCAATGTCGCCGGATGAAGGAGATTTTGACTGGTGAGGGCATGACAGTCACCGAAGTTGGCCAGATAGCCGAGGCCTTCCGTAGATTCTATGCTGAGCTCTACACAGGGGAGCGAACGTTGACGCGGGAGATAGAAGACTATTTGGACACGGTTACCCTATCATCGCTGGCGCCGATGCAGCCAAAGTATTTAGAACGGGAGATTCGGGTCGAGGAGGTGCTTGCAGCCATCTCCAGACTCAAGCATGGGAAAGCTCCAGGTCCAGATGGCTACACCACACTCTTTTATAGAACATTCAGTACCACGCTGGAGCCCATCCTCGCTAAACTTTTTAACTCCTTTTCCATCCCGGGGGCTATTTCACCTGATCTCTTGCAAGCCACGGTGTCGGTCATACCCAAACCAGGAAAAGACCAGACCCAATGCAGTTCGTATCGACCGATCTCACTCCTGAATGTCGACCTCAAACTGTACACCGGGATTCTTGCAGTGAGACTGGCACTCCATCTGCCGGGACTGGTGGAGCCGGACCAAGCGTGCTTTGTACCCGGGAGACAGACGGTGGATAACACCAAGAGAGCGGTGAATATCTTGGAAAAGGCTTCCCGAGTTCCTGGGGAGAGAATGCTGTTGTCGGTCGATACTGAGAAAGCGTTCGACCGGATGCACTGGCCTTATCTAGAACAGGTAATGGAGAAAATGGGCATCGGCGAGAAATTTCGTTCCTTGGTGTTCAATTGCTACAGATTCCCGTCAGCGATGGTGAGGGTGAACGGTTGTAGCTCCCAGGGGTTCGCCATTGAGCGAGGCACCAGGCAGGGGTGCCCACTGTCCCCCCTCCTCTTTTCTATGTACATGGAGCCATTCGCCCAAAGAATACGCCAGAACCCAGACGCGATTGGAGTAAAGATGGGAGGATATATCCACACAGTCAGCCTCTACGCTGACGATGTGATTCTGACTTTAGAGGACCCGAGGCGTGCTCTTCCCGCATGCGTCGGCGAATTGGAGGCCTTCTCGGGGGTGGCAGGATTCAGAATGAACATGGGGAAATCGGTAGCCCTGGACCTCTCCCTGACGGCTGCCACGAGGTCGGCGTTACAGGAGCGCTTCCCCATGCACTGGTCGTTGCGCCAAGTACAGTACTTGGGTATCCTGCTGGCACCCACGTTGCCAGCAATGGTGACCGCTAACTACGCGGCTCTGGGTAAGAAGATCAAAGAGGAATTGGGGAGATGGGGTAAGGGCATGATATCCTGGCTTGGCAGGGTGGCGGCGGTCAAGATGACAGTCCTGCCCCAGATTCTGTACCTGTTCCGGGCATTCGCGCTCTAGCCACCCAAGGGATGGATCCAGCAGACGCAGGTGGACTTATCCCACTTCGTCTGGCAGGGACGCAAACCCCGGATGAAGAGGGCTCTCTCCACGTTGGCACCTGAGTCGGGGGGACTGGGTATTCCGGACCTGCGCAAATATTTTCAAGCAGCGCAGCTGAGGTACCTGGTGGAATGGAGCAGGTGGGAGTCAGACAAGCACTGGTTATTCCAGGACCAGGCGGTCGCGGGCCGCCCACTACAGGAAATACCCTTCCTGCGTAGGGCGCATCGCCCTCCTAATCTCTACGCGTCCTTCGTCACTCGGGTCCCGTTGAGGGTATGGGACGCTACCAACAAGATCTATGACCTCACCATATTCCCCTCTCCGTTCACCCCACTGGTGGACAACCCGGACATCGCCCCGGGGACAGAACCGGGGGCCTTTGCGCACTGGCGAAAGGCTGGATGCAGGGCACTCTTCCAAATATACGAAGCGGGCGGGATTCTTCCCTTTCGGAGTCTCAAAGAGGACTATCAGCTGTCTGAAACGGACAGGATGCGCTACTGGCAGGTGAGGCACTGGGCTCTACAGCCACAGGTGAGAGAGACGGCGGACAGGAAACTGCTGCCATACGAGAAATGGTTGATAACCCGCACCTCAGATGCGAAACTCATTACGGATCTTTATAAGATGCTACAACCCCCTCCCTTCCACCTTCATAACCCCAGTAGAGAACGATGGAATAAGGAGCTGGGTAGGACACTGAGTCATAAAGAATGGGAACAAATCTCGTACCGCGCAAGGCACTCGGCTTATCACATAGGACTCACCAAAACATTTACCAAAGTGTCCACGTATTGGTATCACACCCCGGAACGGCTGCACGAGATGAACAGACATGTAGAGAACATCTGTTGGCGGGAGTGTGGACAAATCGGAACACTCACACATGTCTTATGGGACTGCCCGCTGTTACATTCTTATTGGAAAGAAGTGATTGACGAGATCGATGCTCACTTCGAAATAGAGTTGCCCCGCCTCCCAGTGTACGTCCTGTTGGGCCTCCCTAACGGTTTAATGTACCCACTGAAATCCCGCCGAGGTAGTCAAATTGCCATTGCACTGGGCTCGGCAGTTCAAAACATCCTCATACACTGGCGCACAGCCACAGTCCCATCCACCACAGGTTGGCTACACAGAATGTGGCACGTATTAGGCATGGAAAAATTATCACTCATGTTGGCCGGGGAGGTGGAACAATTTGAGGAGCTATGGCAACCATTCCAGACACTACTGGCCACGGAATTCAGGGAACTCACCTGTCCAAAGTACCTGAGACTACTGAGAATTACGCCACTGATTGATCACACTGCTTAAAGTCCAACTGACCAGACTGCGTTGACGAGGGGGGGCGGGAACAAGGACAAGACCACTAATTTGGGCTAGGCACTGGATGGGGGGGAGGGGGTGAGGGGAGGGTGGGGTAGGTGCAGGAGTTGGGGGGGTAGTTTTAATAGAATAAGAGGGGTACAAAGGGTTTGCTTCCATTGTTGTATTTTGATTTTAGATTGTGCGTCCGGGTGCGGAACCAAAGGGGCCCCTGCCATTAGACTTGAGGAGACTATGCATTACTTTAAGATGGGCCCCTTGGCACATAGCATTGAAACCATTGCTTGAATGTCTTTCTCTCTTTGTACTCTTTCAATAAAATACTTTAAACATAAAAGCGATACAATTCCAAGTGCAAGCTGACAAAAGTACGATTATCGCTGGAAATCCAGCGATAATCGCACAACGTTTGGCGAAAGCTTGATGATAGGGCAGAGAATACTTAGCCATTATATCCACCTTTCATTGGATATAATGGCTAAGTCAGACTGAAAGCAGGCGTAAGGAAAGTAGCGATAACCGAGGTTAGCGCTACTTTTCTTATCGCTATGCTGTTCAGCGTGCAGCTTGTTAATTGGAGAAATGACGGTTAGTGACATGTCTCACGTTATTTAGGTGTGGAACGCCCACTTTGCATCTCATTAGAGATGCAAAGGGAAGCGTAGGGAAAAAGGGTTCTAACGTGCGATTATGCTTGTTAACACCCTCTTGTTAATAGGGCGATAGCTTTATCTCCGCTTTTTTGCTTTTAAAGCCAAAAAAGCGGAGATAAAGCTCTTTTTAATATGCCCCACAGTGAGTCTCTTGCAGAGACTACTCATAAACATCATTAGTCCCAGTTCTGTCCATTCAGACAAGGGCAACATTCCTCCCAAATCCCAGGACCTCAGTCACTCAGTTCATTCCTAGATGTCGGTTCTTTCAGTTTCTTTGGTTAAAGTTATAACATAGCTTCTGATTACATTTTAAAGGGTCTTTCAAGAGGCTAATGTTAGATTCTCAAGTCTTCAAAATGCAACACCATAAAGGATACATGGTGACAGTGCTCTACCAGCTCCCCCTGTCTCCCACTCTTCCTTTCTCAGGGATTCAAGTAACTAGCCTGGAGAGCTCATTCGCCAGTAACAAAGATATACAATGCTTATTTCTATTCTACCGAGTTTAAAATGAACTCTGTATTTCAGATCAGAACTGCATCTGACAATATTAGTTCTATTTAAGGTTAAATGTATTCAACACCCAATTGCCCGAAAGTACCAAGTTCCAGGGAATAAGAGATTATCGCCGCTTTAGCGGCCGTTTTCGGCCGCTAAGCGGCAATAATTCTATCGCCCTATTAGCAAGCTGTCGCTAACAGCAGTTAGCGACAGCTTATAGGCGATAGCGAGCAGTTTGGGGTCCGCTTTGCATGTCAGCGTTATTTATCGCTAATAACATGCAAAATGGGCGTACCCAACCTGTTAGCGACTGAAATCAGTCGCTAACATCGCTATCGCCTATTATCAACGCAGGCGTAGCGATGGGAATATTCGCGTTAAGCGCTAATATCTCCAAAACCTAACGCCTGCTCAGACCAGTTCTTAGACATTATATCCAATGGGAGGTGGATATTCTGGCTAAGTCCCCATTGCAAAACAGCAATTGATGGACAGAATGCAGACAATGTCATACATTCACCCCAGTACAGAGATCTGGGCCTAAATCCATCGTTTTTTTGCACTCCACACCACCCCAGTTCAGACATGGACATAAGCAAATCAGCCTTGACCCTTTGCCTCATGGGAACAATCCAGCCCGAAATGCCACTGGAGTCAAGCTATCCTGGCTGAAGACGGCTGATAGCCAGAAACCGGTCCTAGGATGCTTGATTCTGGTCCAGTAAAGACATGGCTTGGCAGTTCTGGCTGGACTGTTCCCATGAGGCACAGGGTCAAGGCTGATTTGCATAAGGCCATGTCTGAACTGGGGTGGTGTGGAGTGCAAAAAAACGATGGATTTAGGTCCAGATCTCTGTACTCGGGTGAATGTATGACATTGTTCTGCATTCTGTCCATTAACTGTTGTTAGGTCGAGCGTCAGCGAAAGACCTATTGTTTTCTCTTTTGAGGGAATCTGAGACAGCGTTCAGCCACGCGCCTCTGCTGTCTCAGATTTGCCCTCGAGGGCGCGCACGGCGCCGTGCACATCCCCTGCCTCTCTCAATCACACACACAGCCACACTCACGCATGCGCGCACACACACATACACCCACGCAGGCACAATGCATCGGGACACACATATACAAATGCACAGCTAAAATACACACAGCCACACATATACATACACACGCACAGCTACACACGCGCACACACACAGTTACACCCACACACGTGCCCCCCCCCACTCACCGGGCTCTTCTTGTTTCCAAGGCTGCCGTGCACATCCCCTGTCCCGCACACACACGCAGGCACACACACACTCGCAGGCATACCCACGCACGCACACTGCATACACAATGCATACGCACACGCGCACATAGACACACATACCGCCGCCGCCCCCCCACCCCGCCCCCGTCGTCGCACACATACACACACACACACACGCACACACACACAAGCGCACCAAGACCCCCCTCCCGCCCCCCTACAACTAAGGCCCACTTACCGGCACTCCGGATATCTGCAGCCTCCGTGGGGCTCTTCCTCTTGCCAGGCACTCCGTGGACGCAGGCTTCACAAAACTGAAGCCCCGCTCCACGATAGGTATCAGTTTTGTCAGTGCGCGCGCAGGTCTTGACTCTAGAAATTGCTGTATTCGCCATCTGCAACGGAAAAAAATTAACAAGCGTGAGACGTGCAAACCCACTAATTACTGGGTAAATCTAATTCTTGCTACTTGTTTGATTTATGTTTTTAACTGCTGCAAATCTAGATGATCTTAACCACCCATTTGTTCACAAAGTTGCCGAACAAATATTTTTGGAGGCGATCTCTGAAGAGTCGTTTCCTGCTCTGCGCTAAGCATGGGCGGAAAATCCGTTTCGCTCGCGGATTTTGCGGATTTTCGGTAAATTCGCAATCCGCGAGATTCACGAATCTCCCGCAAAATCCGCAAATCCGCGAGCAACGGATTTTGCTCGCACTGTTCGCGTGAGTTCGCGGCTTCCCAGTACAACTTCGCGCCCCGCGAATAAGCGCAAAATTGCAGAAATACGATCTTAGCAAAACTGAAACTACTTACCAGGTTCAAAAGTTCAGGCTCATCATTAGTAGCCATTTCCTGTAGTGCTTCCTGAGGGGCCCCTCCAGAGTTCAGTTGCCAGTTGCAACTATTATGTGACCCTGCTCTGAACCTCAGAATAGTTACACATATGCCACAAAGGTCTAAGCTAAGGGAGACAAGCAGGAGCCAGGCTGGAAGTTCAAATCCATTAATCAGCCCCTAATTCATTATTGTCAGTTGGGGCAGGGCAGGTGTTGTAACTAATTTTGCAACAATGAAAGCACTTAGCAAGTGCAAAAGATCACTAATCAGGAAGCACTAAGGAAGCAGGTGCCAGCTAAAAAAATATTCTGTGACACATTAATCAGCCCCAAATTAATTCAGGTCACTTGAGGCAGGGAAGGTGTGCTTGCATTGCCACAATAATGTACACTGACTGGACAACCAGAGGGTGCTGTGATGAAACAGAGGTAGGGGTGGGCGAATCTCCCGCAAAATCCGCAAATCCGCGAGCAGCGGATTTTGCTCGCACTGCTCGCACTGTTCGCGTGAGTTCGCGCCCCGCGAATAAGTGCAAAATTGCAGAAATACGATCCTAGCAAAACTGAAAGTAACTACTTACCAGGTTCAAAAGTTCAGGCTCATCATTAGTAGCCATTTCCTGTAGTGCTTCCTGAGGAGCCCCTCCAGAGTTCAGTTGCCAGTTGAAACTATTATGTGACCCTGCTCTGAACCTCAGAATAGTTACACATATGCCACAAAGGTCCTGAATTACAGCTAAGGGAGACAAGCAGGAGCCAGGCTGGAAGTTAAAATCCATTAATCAGCCCCTAATTCATTATTGTCAGTTGGGGCAGGGCAGGTGTTGTAACTAATTTTGCAACAATGAAAGCACTTAGCAAGTGCAAAAGATCACTAATCAGGGCGCACTAAGGAAGCAGGTGCCAGCTAAAAAAATATTCTGTGACACATTAATCAGCCCCAAATTAATTCAGGTCACTTGAGGCAGGGAAGGTGTGCTTTGCTTTGCCGAAAATAATGTACACTGGACAACCAGAGGGTGTGGTGATGAAACAGAGGGTGGCATGGGTGGGCCAGAGGGTGGCATGAGTAGTCAGAGAGTGGCAGTGGTGACAGAGAGTGGCAGTGATGAAGAAGAGTGTCCCAAACAGGCTGGACACGTAGAAACAACAAGTTCGCGAAACTTGCAACCCGACAGGTAAGTTCGCGTTTTGCGAAATTGTACAAAACCCTCGCAAACTGGCAGAAACCCGCGCGAACACAAAAAAAAAATCCGCAAATTCGCGAGAATTCGCGGATTTTGCGGATTGCGAATTCGCAAATCCGCAAAATTCGCGAACGCGAGATTCGCAAAATTCGCCCATGCTTACTCTGCGCACCCCCGGCGGCAGCCACCCGGGTCTCCTCAGGAGGGTGACAGGAGTAAGTAAACTCAACGTGGAATTAAGCGGGAGGGGAGCAAGAACAGAACCCGCGTGCCAGCCTGGCCCAGGACATTTAAATCGAATATTTCCGCTCAGACTTTCTGCTAATACGGAAATCGTGGAGGGATTTTCAGTCCGTCTTATGCTGTTATGTTGACGACGAGCTAATCGGCTGTAACCACGTGTGTGTATTTTGATTAGTCCACTTTCCTCCTGTGATCTACTTACAGTTAAGGCTCCCGGTTTTATCGTATATTTATTTCTCATTAACATTTCCTTGTTTATTTATATATATATATATATATATATATATATATATATATATATATATATATATATATATATATATATATATAAATATATATATTTTTTTTTCCTCAATTTGGCTTATGTTATACGGTTTGATTTTTGATGCCTGAAAATAAAATCCTGTAACTGTTTTTCGCATTTATTGGTACATAAAATGTATTCTCACACATGAATTTGTATGCGGATTAATGAGCCATTTTACAAAACAAACAATATATTTTTGTTACTGGGTTGTTAAAATGATAATGTGATGTTTATTTGTGTTAAATCCCTATGGCTGAACATCCATTTATAAACTTGATTATTTCCGGAAATGTTGCTCTTTCTCTGCTGTCAGTATGCCTCTGTACAGTGATAGCTCAGTGACAAAGTGTGTATAGCTAACCTAAATACATGGTTCCCGGTTGTTCCATTTTTATAAAGAAATACCCACGGGGAATGATTTCACATTTGGAATATTTGTAAAACTTAGTAAAATTGAAAATTTGTAGTCTTAATTGTACTAGAAATATCAAGGAGAACTGGCTGGGGTATCAATTATCTCTTTTCCAACCCGTGGCTTGGTAATTGTTGTGTTTTAGATGGGGTGGGTGTGGTACGCTGGTCATCCCATGGCGAATATAAGCCCTTTAGCAAGTTCATTTTAGATTATTTACCTGTCAAGAATGAGGTCGCCTGATCCATCCTTCAGGAAACGGGGAGTGGTACCTTCAGAGAGCCCTAAGGCAGAATCTTTTTTTTAGTCATTTGTAAAGCGCTGGCATTTGACACAGTTACTTCATAGCACTAGATGTTTCAGAGTCCGACGTTTTCGAATCGCCATCTCGGGCTGAGTCATCAGAAGTAGGTAGCCTACAAGCGTGGGTGGATGTTTTTTGTGAATAAGTTGCCCAGATCAAGGTTCTACAAAAACCACTGTACTCCTGAGGGAGTGGGGGTCCCTCCAGCATCTCACTGGTAGGTTGTGTGGGATGGGTAGCTGCTCAATTAATGACTTTGGGAAAGTGGCCTTGCCTTTCAATATGTAGAATGGTATGTCCTGTGATTACATTTGTAAACCTACGGAGACCGGTGTACCTGCAGCATTGGGGTATCAGCTGCTAATATAACATGGCCCATTTCTCCATATTTGCTGTGATTGGTATGCTCTTAACAATAATTCTAGTGCCATAGTTGGACTTGTTCATGGAGTCCTTTGGTGCCTCGGTGGCCGGCCAATACTTGTATCTGGGATGCTGCTTCTCCAAGAGGTCCCTCCTCCGCTCCTTTGCAGAGTTCCTCCTGGATGGGAAGACCAGGTGATTCATTTGGGGAAGGTGTTGCTGTCCATGAGTGATTTCCAAGTATCAACCCGCCCACCACCATACCAGCCACCTTAGATGGTGTTGTCTACTCAAATTGTGTGATGCAATCTGGCTTCTAGGAATGTAAATATTGTAAGTGCTTTAAAAAAAAAAAATTTGACCATCAGCATGTTTCTGTTCTGTGCTACTCAAACCCACCCACGTATCTTTATTGACAATACATTAGATGGTGTTCGGTATTGAGGTAATGAAACACGCTTTTTGAAACTGCCTCAGTTGTTTCATTAGATTGTATATTATGCATGATTTTGTTTGCTAAAACATACATTGAAGGGATTTTAGACAAAGACGTTCATCCACTGGTCTATTAAATGCCTTTTACATTTAAAATGTTTCATTCTGCCCATCGCTGTATGGAGGGATTAAGTCAGCCCACTTTAACGACTTGCACTCTTCACTTAGAGAGGCTGCACTAATTCTGTGCTCATTGTTTACATCCACCTGAAAACAGTTCCTTTCTCTTGGGAGACAAAGCGTCAGACATTCACAAGCTTCAGACATCCACAAGCATCAGACATCCACAAACATCAGGTATCAGACATCCACAATCGTCAGGCATCTACAAGCATCAGACATCCAAAGGCATCAAGCATCCCCAAGCGTCAGGCATCCACAAGCGTCAGGCATCCACAAGCGTCAGGCATCCACAAGCATCAGACATCCACAAGCGTCAGACATCCACAAGCGTCAGACATCCACAAGCGCCAGACATCCACCAGTGCCAGACATCCACAAGCGTCAGACACCCACAAGCAACAGACAACCACAAGCAACAGACAACCACAAGCAACAGACACCCACAAGCAACAGACATCCACAAGCAACAGACATCCAAAAGCAACAGACATCCACAAGCAACAGACATCCACAAGCATCAGACATCCACAAGCATCAGGCATCAGACATCCAGAAGCATCAGACACCCACAAACATCCAGAAGTATCAGACATCCAGAAGCATCCAGAAGCATCAGGCATCCACAAGCATCAGACAACCAGGAGAATCAGGCATCCAGGAGCATCAGACATCCACAAGCATCAGGCGTCCACAAGCATGAGGCATCCACAAGCATCAGACATCCACAAGCATCAGACATACACAAGCAACAGACATACACAAGCAACAGACATACACAAGCAACAGACATCCACAAACATCCACAAGCGTCAGACATCCACAAGCGTCAGACATCCACAAGCGTCAGGCATCCACAAGCGTCAGACATCCACAAGCATCAGACATCCAGAAGCATCAGGCATCCACAAGCATCAGGCATCCACAAGCATCAGGCATCCACAAGCATCAGACATCCAGAAGCATCAGACATCCTCAAACATCAAACATCCAGAAGCATCAGACCTCCACAAGCATCAGGCATCCACAAGCAACAGGCATCCACAAGCATCAGGCATCCACAAGTATCACGCATCAGACATCCACAAGCATCAGGCATCCACAAGCATCACCCAGCAGACATCCACAAGCATCAGGCATCCAAAAAGGGTCTGGCATGCACAAGCTTCAGGCATTCACAAGATTCAGGCATCCACAAGCGTCAGCCATCCAAAAGCGTCAGCCATCCACAAGCGTCAGCCATCCACAAGCGTCAGGCATGCACAAGCGTCAGACATCCACAAACATCATGCATCAGACATCCACAAGCGTCAGCCATCCACAAGCATCAGACATAACAGCTCTTCTGCCGGGCCTTCCTTCCCTGTCCATTCTCGTCTTTGAGCCCACAGCAGAAGGCGTGCAGTGTGTTTTATTTATTTTACTGTCCATTTCAAACTGACTTTGTTGGTCAAAAAAGGATAAACGTCTAACTCGCCCCGACTAGAATCAGACCCCAGATACTTCTTGTTGCACGCAGAAATGTGTGGTGTAGTTAACTTGCTGAAGTGTCTTCACTTCATGGCTGGATAGAAAAAAAACTGTAAGGAGGCAGTCAAAGCAATGAGCACACTGGTAGTCCGGCTTCTCAGCACTCACTGTGCCATCCCGCTCAGAAAGCACAAAGCTGTCAGATAAGACGCTTTGCCTATGTGCAGGAACTAAGATCTGAACTCAGGTTTTGTGCCTTTGAAGCCGGAGCCCACATGTCCGCCTCCTTTTGTTTGGTTACAGTGATTACCATCTTAGAATTCATTTATATTAGTAGCATAACACAGGTGCTCGAGGGGACACATTGAAACCTTGAATCAATATTAAAATTGCACACAGTAAACTCCTCAAATACGGGATGTTTACTGTCGCCCTCTATCTATCTATCTATCTATCTATCTATCTATCTATCTATCTATCTATCTATCTATCTATCTATCTATCTATCTATCTATCTATCTATCTATCTATCTATCTATCTATCTATCTATCTATCTATCTATCTATCTATCTATCTATCTATCTATCTATCTATCTATCTATCTATCTATCTACTTATCTATCTATCTATCTATCTATCTATCTATCTATCTATCTATCTATCTATCTATCTATCTATCTATCTATCTATCACCCTCACTCTATCTATCTATCTATTGCCCTCACTCTATCTATCTATCGCCCTCACTCTATATATCTATCGCACCACCACAGCATCACTCAGGGGTACCACAACATCACTATGTGCTACCACAGCATCACTGAACGCCACAGCATCACTCGTCACCACCACAACATCACTCAGCGCCACCACAGCATCAATCTGTGCAACCATTCAACAACAACCGGTTCAAATATGTTCTCTCAATGTTTCAAGCTTTATTACAAATGTCGCAAAAAGATGTTAATATTTCACTTCTGTTCTTGGATTTTCAGCACAATAAAATACACTGAACATAATCTTTACAAAAGTTATTTACAAAAGTTTAAGCTATTGCCATTATAAATTACAATAACTTGTAAGTATTAATTATTTAAAAAAATTAAAAGCCATTGTTATTTGTAATATCAATACATCTAAGTCACGTAAATACAACACATATTGCATTACAAATGCTACAGGTGTCACATTTGCAAAAGTTAAAACTATTGGCATTGTAAATGACAAAGCTATTAATTTAGCTATTTTCAAAACCAACACATAAATAAAAAATGTGTAATTTACAATACCAATAGCTCAAACTTTCCTAATGCGAGACCTATTGCATTGCAAATGCTTGTTTTTGCATTTGTCACCCCGAGTGGGATGGGTATGCTCAGACGTGAGTACCATGCTCTCCACACCACTGGAGTCAAGCTATCCTGGCTGAAGACGGCTGATAGCCAGAAACCGGTCCTAGGATGCTTGATTCCGGTCCAGTAAAGACATGGCTTGGCCGTTCGGGCTGGATTGTTCCCATGAAGCACAGGGTCAAGGCTGATTTGCATATGGCCATGTCTGAACTGGGGTGGTGTGGAGTGCAAAAAAATGATGGATTTAGGCCCAGATCTCTGTACTGGGGTGAATGTATGACATTGTTCTGCATTCTGTCCATCAACTGTTGTTTTTGCATAAGTCCCCATTGGCCATAATGCATGAATATCGCTGGATTACCTGCGATATTCACACATTTCGCTGCTAACGCTGGAAATGTTATCACATTTGAGATAAACATTGCTAATAGCACGTTATCTCTGCAATGAAATCCGGCGATGCACGGCGATAGAAGAAATTTTGCTAAGCTTAGTTAGCGATAAATATCGCTACTTGTTGATAATATGCCCCTAGATCTCCTTGCAGCCGAGAATTTTCTGTTAATGCTATCAGGTTTGATATATTTTATTGGCAAGGCTAATTAAACATGCTCTTCCTTCCAAAGATTGGTGTGTACATCTTTCATGCCAATGAGCCACACATGTGGGATACTGCGCTTGGTAAGTTCAGTTAGCATTCATGACGCTTCATTTTATACTGAGGAAGGGTAATGGATTTTCTGTATGTGTGATTTTATACTGCCAAGGGCTTTATGATCTGGACTGTTTAAACCTTCTTATGTGATTATCGACCTTTGAGTTTCTCAAATTCTACATGCTGCACGGTATTCTGCAGCGTGTTCTCAGAGCTATCTGCCTCACTGGAACAGTTACTCTCGCGGTTTAGACTTCAGAGACTCACGCTTGAGGTGACCAGTAAGGGGGGCATTTGAGTCTGCTGCCCTCACTGGCAGCGGCAGAGCCCAGGTTGGAATTTTTCAATGGCCCACTCAAGAGCAACATGGCAGGCCAGCCATGAGATAATACCACACATCTTTGTAAAAAACAGCTATTGGTAAAGGCCACAATGCCTGGCCTTGAAAAGCAGGTGTAATGGTTCTGGTCTTCATTATTTATTACAAACATGTGCTACACAATTAAGAAAAAGAAAAAAGAAAACATGCTACTACATAAAAGTAGTGACCACTTGCTTGCAATAAACATTTCAAAACAAAAATAACCTTAGCATATAATTTAAATAGAAAATACTGTTGCTTCCTTGTAGGTAAGGAAACTATTGCTCTGCCAGCCCTGACATTGAATGTATTTCTTTTTAGGAGGCTGTGCTCACATGACATGGGGAATTGCTGTCCCAGCTCAAGAGAGCCAGTGGCTGAGCAGGCTGACTCATACCCCCATATTATATGCTATAATGGGGATGACAGGAGAAAGCAAAATGGGAATGAAAGTTGAACAGACCAGTGGGCGAAGAGGGCTCACCAAAAGTCCAAATAGGTATCTATATATGTATACATTTTATAGTTATCATTTCTTTTATTACATGAGACTGGAGAGACAGTTAAAGCAGTCCTATGGCCAGGCATATAAATGAATGGAGGAATAACTTCTAGATGAACCACATTTGCCCACCCTCAATGAAGACGTACATATGGGAAGTGTCGCATGCTGGCTTGTCTGAGTTTGACTACACAACTGAGTCAGTGGCATAAGGGAAGCCCCCTTACCCCCAGTGGTGCAGGGGGGGCCCGAGCTCCGGGGCCCCCCAGAACTGGCAGGTCACTGGCGTGAGAGCTCCGCACTGGGTCCAGAGCCGCATCGGCGGTCCACTGCATGTACTTTGAGGGGGGGGGGGGAGGGGGTGGCTCAGATTTCGTTACGCCACTGAACTGAGTGTGTACTTTGTGATGGTTCCAAGGGATGCCAACAAGTGATGTCTGTTCTTTCTGCAGGCTCTTTTGGCTTAGTTGATTGATAAATAGCTTTGGGTCTCTGCACTCTTTTTAAAGCCTCTTGGTTAGTAGGTGGACGAAAGCCTTTGATTACAGCCTTCATCAAATGTAATCATGGGAAGATTGTTCCATCTAAGGCAGACTTCAATGCTCCAATGAGTCACTGTCATCTTAGCACTAGCCTGTTCTGGACCTGACTGTACTAATGGTGTATATATGTGCATCCCATGTACACCTACCAAGAGTGCCAAAAGTCCATACTGCAGCTGAACGGATTCTAATGGAAAGGCTACCTCTCAGGACCCACTGGGGTATATTATCAAGGCAGGCAAAATGAAATTATCGCATCTTTTGCGGCGATAATTTCATCGCCCTATTAGCAAGCTGTCGCTAACATCAGTTAGCAACAGCTTTTAGGTGATGGCGATCGGTTTGGGGCCCGATTTGCATGTCTACGATATTTATCGCTAATGACATGAAAAGTGGGCGTACCCAACCTGTTAGCGACTGAAAGCAGTCGCTAATGTCGCTATCGCCTATTAGCAAGGCAGGCGTAGCGATAGAAAAATGTGCGCTAAACATGAATATCGCTGAAAACTAACGCCTGCTCAGACCAATTCTTAACCTGTATATCCAATGGGAGGTGGATATTCAGGTTAAGACCCTATTAGCGATAATGCCTGAATATCGCTGAATTCCCAGCGATATTCACGCATTTCGCCGCTATCGCCGGAATTTTTTAACACATTGGAGATAAACGTTGCTAATAGCACGCTATCTCTGTGATAAAATCCGGCGATGCTTGGCGATAAAAAGAATGTCGCTAAGCTTCTTTAGTGATACATTTTGCTAGTTGTTGATAATTTGCCCCGCTGTTCTTAACATATTGCACTGGCTTCAAGTTGGTAAAACGCACAGGCCTAAAGCTTGTGTTTTGTATCTCATACATTCCACAGCTGAGGCCCCTTTCCTGACTTTACGATTCCAATTCTATGTCCCTATTTGATGTGTTTGGTCTGCTAAAGCATTCCTGCTAAACCTCCTCAGCATGAAGAAGGATTGGATGGGAAGCTATTCATGAGCTCTTTCGGTTCTGAGCTCTCCGACTCTTTCTAGTCATCATTCCCGATGTATCCCTGTTATTTCCAAATCACCAGACGCTGGAAGTCTGCTCTTTGACAATCTAATATAATAAATATAATGTTGTCTTCGGTGAGTATCAAAATGTGTCTATCACTACGGGGGACACGTACAGTGCCCCCCAAAAATACCACCAGGAGTTGTGCTACGACTTACTTTGACTCAGTGAGAGAAACCGCAGGGGCTCGAACACAGGAAGTGCTGGCAAATGTATAGTTTTTTCTTGATTCTATAACAGCTGTGTAATGGCCATTCTTAGGTGGTGGAGGATTTGTCGTATTCAACGTTTTAGAGGGCCACCCAGTGAGATTGAGAAATCCCCTTATCCCTGCTGACATTGCATAGTCAACACCAACAACTTGCATTCTGCAGCCACTGCTCTTTTTCCACGGCATCATTTCTTACGATTCTGAAGTTTTGTCCGCGTTTAGCCTCTGGGTCCAGTCCTGGGTTGGCATCTGACTTTGCAAGAGTTCCCCAACATCACAACAATAATAACAACAGTAATAAAACACTCTGGGCCTACCGGACAGTGGTTAGTAGCACTTTAAAAGAACTCTGAGTGAAATAAACAATAACTGATTCAGCTTGTATATTATTTCTTTTTGCGGGGTTTAAAGTATTGTCATTGGGGAAAGTCTTAACACTTTTGAGGATATTTAGAGCCACTTTCCAAATACAGGCAAAGTATTGCACTGAGGGTACAAGGGGGCATATTATCAAGGGGGTTTTTCTCCACTTTTTTGGCTTTAAGAGCCAAGAAAGCGGAGATAAAATTATCTCCCTATTACCTAGCTGTCGCTAACACCAGTTAGCGACAGCTAGAAGGAGATAGCGGCCATCTTGGGCCCCGCTTTGCATGTCAGTGATATTTATCACTAATGACATGCAAAGTGGGCATTCCAAGATGTTAGCGACTGGAAACAGTCGCTAACATCGCTATCTCCTATTACCAACTTTTGGAGATATTCGCGCTAAGAGCGAATATCTCCAAAAGCTAACACCTGCCCCTGAGCAGTTCTTAGCCATGTTATCCAATGGGAGGTGGATAACATGGCTAAGAGCATTAGCTCGGTAATGCACGAGTATCGCTGACTTTTCAGCGATATTCATGCATTTCGGACGATTTTTATCGCTTAGGAGATAAACCTTGATAATAGCAAGGTTCCTAAGCGATAAAAATCGCCGCAGCTCGGCGATAAAAATATTGCCGCTAAACCAACATAGCGATAATTATCGCTAGTTGTTGGTAATATGCCCCAAGGTTTCTGCAATCGGGGGTAGTGGCTTTATCTGTGGGCGTGGGGTTCTGCAGCTCCCTAATAAAGGAAAGAATACAATATTTGCACGTTTCCCTGCATTTATTGGTGCACAGCTACCACCATCTTTCTGCTGACAGTACCCTAGCACGTTTTGAATGCGACAATGTTGCTTTACTGCATTTGTGAAATGATTGCTTTAGGAATGTAGCAATACTGCATTTCTCTGAATCCGAAGAATTGCACAAAAAGCAGGCTCTTGCGAGAGCTGAAATGACCCAGCCTATGTTATTAGTAAAGATCACAGAACTGTTTTAGGGCAAGGTGGATGTTACCAGAAACTCTGTAAAAAAGTTAAAGGATGTCATTATTCTGTTAGGAAAATAGGGCCATATTATCAATAAAGGGAGATACATTATCGGCGCTTTTATCGGAAGGAAACTGCCGCTAAAGCGGCGATAATGGGCTTGATAATATGCCCTTGTGAATTCCCATAGAAGCCCATGTTAACACTAGAACATGGGCTTCTATGGGAATTCACAAGGGCATATTATCAAGCCCATTATCGCCGCTATAGCGGCAGTTTCCTGCTGATAAAAGCGGCGATAATGTATCGCCCTTGCTTGATAATATGGCCCCTAGATACCCCTAATTTTAGCGCTGATTAGGACTACCCTGTATTGGGTGGGATATTTGCCACAAATGAAAAATACCATACCACAGGATTGACCTTCCGACATTTTATCTAGGGAAGATTGCCTGGTGTGCAGTGTTTGCAGCGAGACTCGGAAATCCGACATGTGCAGTAACAGAGGCTCTCACACTGATTAGAATTTAGCCACTAATAAGATGCTGTACAAACACTGAACGAGGTTTTTAAATATGCCATACTGTGGCTTTGCTACTGAGAAAATCCTGCACGATCATGGAAAATGTTCAACATAAAACCTCCATTCTAGAACCAGGGAAGAAACAGTAGAAGTACATTAAAATTAAAATTAAGTGCCAGTGCCTCCAATATAGGGAAAACCCCACAACAAATCCATGGCTCCTAAAATGTACATCTCATTAGAAAAAAAAATGTACAGTGTTTGCCCATACCGACAAAAATTCACTGCGTGATTGAAAATTGTTGGAATTCCATCGAAAGAGTTGTCCATTGGCCAAGTCATCCATTTTGGCAAGAAGAATACAAGGCCTTGACAGAGTTGCAAACTTACTTGGTGGCAAAAACGATATTTCACCAACGAACTTTCAATGTGACGTTATAGAACAGGCTGTCAATCAAAGTGATCTCTCTGCTGTTTGTTGGGGAGTGAAGTCACCAGGGACAGAGTCCTAAGGCCCTACGGTGCCAAGACGGCCTGCAAAGATCGTTCATTTGAAGATGAGGTCGCCACACGCACACATTCATTTTTGCCAGTGAAGCCAATAATACTTTCGCCTTTCTTGATCCAGCACATTATATGTACATAGGAGGTCCGCCATGTTCTTTCAAGAGACTGATTTTTTGGGGGTTTAAATTTCTTTATTAGCATTTTATCTGTTTCCTGTACAATACATACATTAAATTCGCTGTTGTTCCATTGACTTTTGCGTTTTTTCATACTGTCGGTATCTCACTTTTACAGTTACGATTACAACAATAGTATCTAACGGTATATAGGTTCCCCTCTGTTCTGCTAGTCACGTTTGCCCTTTTAGCTGTTAGTTAATAACTTTTCTCGTGATATTCGTTTCTACTTACAACGTACGCTCCCGTTAACTACACCCTAGCTTGGGTCCTGCTATGTCACATGGAGTTGAACATTTGCGTACTAATAGTATAAATGTGGGATAGATCATGTAGATACAAGTCATTTTGTTCTAAATTCCAACAATTAAAAAAAAAAATTATCAGTGCAATCACTATCTAATAATAACAAACAAAGCAGCACATACAGTTCAGTGGCATATTTTTGCCATGTCTTCAACCTTTTATGATCCAGCCCCTCCCCGTTCTCTGCCCACATTGCGTCTTGACTGGCTTTTCCCTACATCTGTATTTGCGCCCATTCGTACCCTTATACCTTTCTTTCCCTCTCTTGATATCTCGCCCTCAACACTTGCATATGCTCTAAGGTGTGTTCTATTCAACCAGCTTCTTCTTCTCTGTTCTCCTCCCCACTCTGTAGAGTGTCTCCTCCTGCGCTATGAGTCTTGGCTAGAGTCTCTACTAGAATCGCGTTCCAGAACTGCGCAATGGGGCCCACTATTAACCCTATATCTATAAAACGTGAGGTGAATCGCTGCTTCTAAGGTCTGGCGAATATCCCCAGTATGCATTCTTCCCAGGTGTGAAGGGCAGGATGGTCAGTGCATGTTGCTAGTGCTTCTGCTATCTCTCTCCAATATGTGTGTAGTGCCCCACAGGACCATAGCATGTGTAGAAGGTCCGCCCCTATCTGATTACATCGGAGACATGCAACTGTCATCAAATTGAAATAGTTGTTAGGTTGTCAGGCGACAGGTACGCTCTGTGTACAATATATGTTTGTTTGGCACGAAATTTTGATTTTAGCGCAATGTGTATTGGGTTGGCTAAGATGTTTTCCCATTCCTTTTCTGTCCACGGGCCGCCCCTGTCTTCTTCCCACCGTGTACGTAAGAACAAGAATTGCTGGATGGTGTGTGTCAGCAGTGCTCTGCCACCAAGCATTCTATGGCTACCATTTCCCATCACGTGCAAGTATTGGATTAAAGGTGCAGTTGGGGCTCAGTGTCAATATCTCCCCAGGCCGACACTGACAACCTTATGATTGAGTTATATAAGAGAAATTGGCCTGTCGGTAATTTGTATTCATTGGTCAATGCGTCAAAAGGTATGAGTGCACCTTCCACAAACAGGTCATCGAGAGGGTGTATCCCAGCTTCCTCCAATTGCGCTAGCAGCCCATACGTTGTGCCTGATTTGTTTCTCGGGTGCCCACTAGGGGCAGTGCTGGCGCGTAGGGTGTTACGCTCTTAGTGAGGTATAGACCGCGCTTGTAACATCGGTAGGCTAGGGCTAGCCCGTGGGTGTTGGCATCAGGAGATGCTCCATTGGATGGAATGTATGATATATCTGGGATAACGACCACACTGGTCTTCCTGTGGCCGTTTCAAATGTGTTATGTTCCGCCAGCCATTGTGCCACCCATTGTAGCTGTGCTGCTAAATAATATGGCTCTAAGTTTGGGATGGCAAGCCCTCCCCCTTTCAAAGGTGCATACTTTTTCCAAAGCGCTATCCTATGGCGACCTTTATTCCATATGAAATCCAATAGCATTTGTTCTAATATCCGAAATACCTTAGTTGGGATGTAGACAGGTAGGTTTTCAAAATAGACTCTGCCCATCACCGCTAGTGGCAGCGTTTTCCAGAACTTCGTTCGGGATTTTATTGAGGAATTCGCACTGCATAGATTGCCTTTTAATATGTCTGCAGGGCTGCGATATATGAATATGCCCAGGTATCAGAAGGATACTGATTGCCAATTGAGGGGCGAGTTGTTTATCTGAAGGTCCGGGTTTTGGGTTTCCCTCCTGAAAGAGTACAGACATGATTTGGCCCAGTTTACTTTTATCCTCGACATTGCCTCAAATTGTAGCAATGTTCCCACTAAAGTATCTGGTATGTTATGCAGGTCCTTAATGTACAGAAGGATATCGTCTGCATAAAGAGAGATCACATGTACACCATCTCTTAAAGGTACACCCCAGTCTTCCCCTCTGTCTCGTAGTCCTTCTGCAAGCGGCTCCATGGCTAACGAGAACAGGAGCAGAGAAGGCGGGCAGCCCTGCCTAATTGCCCTTCTGATGGTTACGCTTTCCGAAGTTCATGTGCCCGTGCATACCCTAATGGTGGGCTGAGTATAGAGTAGCCCCAGGGCCGGCGCTAGGCATGGGCAGCGTGGGCAGCGGCCCAGGGCCTCGCAGCCAGGGGGCCTCGCGCTTTCAAATGCTTCAGAGTTTGGAGGCCCAGGGGGCCCAGGAGGCCCAAGGGATTTAATCAATATCTGCCTGCCTTGGCCTAATCGCTGCATCTGCATGAGGATAGCAGCGATTAGACAGGTCATTCAAGAGCCATCACCTGTGAAGTGCGCCCTGCCCCTGACGGCACCTCCACTGAAAACAGCTCAGCTCATCCAGGACTAGGGAAAGGGAGCACAAAGTAAATGAAAGGGGTGTGAAATACGGAATCAAGTGAGAGGGGGTGGGGGGAGCAGATAGGTGTGATAGCAGCCAGACAAGAGGTGCAGGAAGAGTAGCACAATCAGAATGTAAAATTGGCTGGACTAGGGCTTTCAGTGTGCTAGGTCCCTCGAGTCTTTACCTGGTGGTAAATTAAAATATTCAAACAGGCCCTACCAGACCCTATATTCATGTCCTTTACTTTACCTACAAAAACAATGATCCTGTATCAGCACAATAATTGTATAACACAGTGGCTGGGTTGGACATTAGGGCAATCAGGCAGTGTGTGATGGTCCAATCTGCCAGGTTAATATTTGACCTGTTTTTTTGGGCTGTTTGTTTGCCTGCTTTATGGTCAGATGAACATGTTTTTAATGTTGATTTTCATGATATTAAAACAAACATTGCCTGCAGCAAAATCAAATGATGCAATCTCTCATACCTTACAAAAAACGTAAACAGCTTGGGCCTCATTTATGAGGCCTTGCGTCAGTTTTGCGCTGCTGATGCGTCACTTTTTGTGACGCATCGGCGGCGTAAAACATGCGCCTTGTTGCGCCATATTTAAAAAGTGACGCATCTAGGTAGATGCGTCACTTTTTAAACCCCTGCGCCACATTATACCCGAGTCAGGTATAATGTATGCAGAGGGGGCGTTCCCCCGCAAAAAGCCTCGTAATAGTGACGCAGTGAAATCTATGATATTTCACTGCGTTTCTTTTAGGACGCTGTTGCGTCAAAATCTTGCGCCTGCCTCACAGCAGGCGTAAGACTGACGCAAGCCCTTTCACATGGGGCTTTCCACATGTGAAAGGACGCATTGCTGGAGTTGCGTCACTTTTGTGACACACTCCAGCAATGCATCACTTTTGCGCTTACAGATACGTCAGAAATACTGACGTATCTGTAACTCCTTGCGACATGATGCGTCATACATTAAATATGACGCATCATTGGTGTCGCGAGGAGTGCGCAGTGAAAAGTGACGCATCGCTGTTTTCACGCAGCGATGCGTCACTTTTCATAAATAAGGCCCCATGTCTTTACAAGTTAAAAACTGCCCTAATTTTGACACTTTTCTAGCTAACTAATTCACTAATGGGGGCCACTTTTATTTTTGTGCTGGGCCTATTTCCTGACCCTATGAGGTAACTTCCTGTCAGGTTAAATCTTATGCAAATTATAGGGGCCTCGCATGTTCCTATTCTGCCCGGGGCCCCACAAATCCTAGGACCGGCCCTGAGTAGCCCAACCAGTTGTAGGAAAGCATCTCTCAGTCCGTAGTTGCTCAGTACCTCAAAGAGGTATGGCCATTCAAGGGAGTCAAAGGCCTTTTCTAGGTCCAGATCTGCGCCCCCCGATTCAGGCCATAACTGTACTGCGTATTCTTGGACTCTGAAAAATCTACGTATATTCAAGGAGGTTCTCCTAGTAGGAACAGATCAATTTTGATCTGGGTGTACTAGTTCCTTCACCAGCGGCGCTAGTCTCGCCGCAATGACTGAAGCTAGGATTTTGTAATCCCTGTTTAGAAGCGCCAGCGGTCAATAAGAGCCCAGCATGGTCGAATCCTTGACTGGTTTTGGGAGTGACACCAGGAGCGCCTCACACTGCGTGTCTGTGAGTGTGGTGTTGGCTATTGCAGTGTCGTATACTTTTTTGAGCTGCGGTGTCAAGATTGTCGCATAGGTCTAATAAAATTCGGCTGGTAGCGTGTCTGGGCCTGGGGTTTTCCCCGTGGCTAAGGTGCGCACACTCGCTAATAATTCTTCTAGGCTAAGCAGGGTATCACGTTTTATTTTCTGTGCCGGGGCTACCTTAGGGAGGGTAATTTCTGAGGGGTACTGACAGACCTCTTCTGTCTCTACTGTGACTATGGGCTTATATATGTTGACATATTGTCTTGTGAACGCCTAGTGTATCTCCCGCTGTGAATACATTAGGTCACCCTGCAGAGAAAGTATGGCTGTGACCGGAATATTAGCATTGTCTGGCTTAACGAGCCATGCAAGTAGCCTTCCAGCTTTTTCTGAGGCACTATGGGCGTGCGCTGAGTGTGCTGCATAGTTGAGGCAGCGTAGTCTTTCCAGCAGGCTGGTATGTTCTGCTCTGTTCTCTTGTAATTTGTTGCTATGTGAAGGGCCAATTGGTGCTTTAGATTCTAGTTGGGCTAACTTATTCTCTTGCTTGATTAAGTCTTATTACAGTGCTCTTCGCATGCCGGTCTGCATATGTAGACAATGCCCCTGTATCACCATCTTAAAGCCATCCCATTCTATTAGGGCTGATGAAGCCATCTCTTTGTTTACTTCAAAGTAATCTGTTATCGCTGCGTTCGCGGATTCAAGGAATAACTTATCCTCTAATAATGTGGGTTGCATTCGCCATTTAGGCAAGGGGCTATGTCATTATCCCACTCTGTTAACAGCGTATGTGAATTGTGGTCAGAGGGCGTTCTCCCTGGGTACTGAGGCTCTGTTATGACTGGCAGCAGGTCCTCTGTTACTAGTATTCTTTTGAGTTTTGAGTCGGACATGCAGGTTATGTGATCCTGAATAAAACAAATAGACCCTATCTGTGGGGTCTTTATGCCGCAAAACATCTACCAGGTGCCAGTGCGCTGTCCAAGTGTTTAGTGCTTTCATTGCTACTGCTGTAGGTGCACCGAGGAGAGCGGGGAAGGAGCGATCCAATGACACTTCCAGCACACAATTGAAGTCTCCCCCAATAGCAGCGGGATGCCATGCCGACAATTTATTTGACAGGGAGTCGAGGAATCCTGCTTGCTCAGCATTTGGCGCATATATAGATGCCGGTACACAGACAAAATATCGAGTTTTAAATTTCGATATACAATTATATCGAAGTTTAAATATCGATGGGACAAAATATCGAAGGTAAGTAATATCGACAGTCTTAATATCGATATTAGTATGATATCAGTAATATCGAAGTTTTATATATCGATGTCAATAATATCGAAATAAATAACTTCGATGTAACTAATATCAATTTTTAAATACATTTAGTGTATATTATATTGTATTTATTATGTTTTATTATTTATTTTTAATGTAATTTAATTAAATATTGTCTTTTACTACTGTAGCGGGTTGTGGGTTTATAGGGGAATAGGGTGGGAAGTAATTTAATTATCTTAAATTAATTAATAATTAGTAGGAATTATTAATTAATTAATTGAGAATTAATTTTTAATTAATTTTAATTAATTGATTAATTGATAAATATGTTCTGTAGCGGGTTATGGGTTTATAGGGGAATAGGGTGGGAAGTGATTTAATAATAATTAATTAATTAATATATGTTTGTACATATTTTAATTAATAATTAATTGGTAATTAATTTATATTAATTAGTTAATTAATTAATATAATTTTGTACATATTTTTAATTATTAATTAGTTGGTAATTAATTAATATTAATTCGTTAATTACATTAATTAGAGTAATTTTTTTATATATAATTTTTTGTTATTCTTAATTAATTAATTGGGAAAAATAATATTAATTATTAAATTAAATTAATTACAGCTAATGTGCTAATATATTTACTTTATTGTTATTGTTAATTAATAATTAATTGGTAATTGAATAATATTAATTCATTTTGGGTAAAGGAGTATTTTTAGGGTTCAGGGTCAGTTTTCAGTTTTTGGGTAAAGGGGTATTTTTAGGGTTCAGGGTCAGTTTGCAGTTCTTGGGTAAAGGGGTATTTTTAGGGTTCAGGGTCAGTTTTCAGTTTTTGGGTAAAGGGGTAATTTTAGGGTTCAGGGTCAGTTTTCAGTTTTTGGGTAAAGGGGTATTTTTAGGGTTCAGGGTCAGTTTTCAGTTCTTGGGTAAAGGGGTATTTTTAGGGTTCAGGATCAGTTTTCAGTTTTTGGGTAAAGGGGTATTTTTAGGGTTCAGGGTCAGTTTTCAGTTTTTGGGTAAAGGGGTATTTTTAGGGTTCAGGGTCAGTTTTCAGTTCTTGGGTAAAGGGGTATTTTTAGGGTTCAGGGTCAGTTTTCAGTTTTTGGGTAAAGTGGTATTTTTAGGGTTCAGGGTCAGTTTTCAGTTTTTGGGTAAAGGGGTATTTTTAGGGTTCAGGGTCAGTTTTGGGTTTTTGGGGTACAGGGATATTTTTAGGGTTCAGGGTCAGTTTTGTGTTTTTGGGGTACAGGGATATTTTTAGGGTTCAGGGTCAGTTTTGGGTTTTTGGGGTACAGGCGTACAGGGTAAAAATATTTTTTTTTTACATTAAATCAATTAAATGAAATTTAAAAAAAAATTACATTAAATTATTAAGTGTTTTATTTATTTTAAATGTATATGTATTAGTTTTAATTTTGTTTTAATAATATTTTTATTTGTAAAATTATATGTATTTTAAAATTATTTTTACATTATTATTAATACATTTAAAAAAACGATATTTTTAATTTCGATATTTTTGTACTTACCTTTATGAAGATATGACTCCGATATTTTTGATGTCGATATTTTTGTGCCAATATTTTTGTATTTCGATATTCTGTCTGTCGATATTATGTCAGACATTCATAGATGCCATCACTACAGGTCTACCATCCAGTCTACCTCTGACTAGGACATACCGTTCGTTCGAGTCTGTGTGTGAATCCTCCACTTTGAAGGGAAATTAACGCACCTGTGGCGAAGGCCGAATAGCCAGTGGCATATATTTGGCCTCTAGATCTTCTTTGCAAGTTCAAGGATTCGTGCTTGGTGAGATGCGTTTCTTGGAGGAGCGATACCTGCACTTGATGTCTTTTCAGATAAGAGTAGTTTAGGTATCTTCGTTAGGGATTGTGTATCCCCCTAACATTCCAAGTACCTATTTTGATATGTGTCATTTTACCTGGGGTGTAGGTGCAGGTCAGCGCCTACCAGAAGGGTCTTAGGGGTATCTACACTGGCCGCTGGGGGTCTCAGAGGTGGGACTGCTCTGCATTGCTTTGTCAAACTGGTTTTAGCTTGAGTATGCGTTCAAATGTGCAGAGTAATTAAGTCAACCTTAATCAAAGCAGTTAAAACTAATAGGTCAAAGTTGCAACAAACAATCGTCCAAACATCTAAACCATCAAACATGTCAAATGTCAGTGGGTTGGGCCAGTTAGGCGTCTATTGCCAGTAAGTGTTACTAGTGAGAATGGCAAATGTTCCCTGTTTTCGCCCATTGTTGAGCATTCGCCAGGCCTCTGCCGCATTTGGTTGTGGTGCTGTGCAGATCATTAATGTCATATGTGCAATTGTGAGGGTGGGATAAGGGGGACCTCTCTCCTTTCCCAGAGTCCAATAACCATATCAGTTCATACATATACAAGGTCTTGAATACATTAACATGACACATATAGTCAAAACTAAGGAAGGAACCATAACACATATTAGGACGCACAGTATTTGTGTGACCATCGCTAAAGCTTCCTGTCCAGAGTTCATCACGTAATTAGCAGTTCATTATGTCATCTGAAGTTTGAGGCTTTACATCTGGCATTCGTTCCAAGTCCTGTGAGTGTGAGTGGCTGTCAGCAGACTCAGCGTCACTCATCTTGTCCGGTAAGGTGTCCTCTATTAAGGTGTCACTCTGCTGGCTGCTGATGTCCACCGCAGCTTGTACCCCATTACGTTGGTCTTTACGTATTTGCTCCGAGTTAGGGCCGAAGTTTTGCAATAACTTGTGCTTCCTGCGCCTTTGACTCCTTCTGCGCTGTTTCAGTTCTGCATTGAAATATGGGCTCAAGGGTTTTTTCACTTTGTGAAGAGGCAGCTTTGGGGGTTACAGAGTCTAGCCACTCCCAGGCGGCCTGGGCTGTATCAAAGAAGTAAGGTTTCCCTTTTGCTGCCATGCGCAGTCGGGCAGGGAACAATAGCGAATATTTAAGATCTAGACATTGAAGCCTTTTCTTTTCTTACATGTAGGAGAACCTCTTCTTTTGAACTGATGCTGTATAGTCAGGGAAAAACATTACTGTTCTGTTCTCCATTTGGACTTTCTGTAATTTCTGGTCTCCTGCAATATTGCATTTCTGTCCCTGTAGTTCAGCAACCGGAACAAGAACGGCCTCGGATTCGGCAGGTACTCTGTGGGCTCGATCTACAACAAAATATTTTGACAATGTACCCTCTGGCAGCAGGTCCAGAATCAATTTTTCAACAAACGTCGTGACATCCCTTCCCTCTTCTCCTTCAGGAAGGCCTACAACCCTCACGTTGTTATGCCTGGATCGGCCTTCTGAGTCTTCTGCTCTATGTTCCAAGAGCTTTACTTTAGCTGCATGTTCCTCAAAACACTTGTCTATATCTTGGGTCTGAGGGGAGAGTTCGGTCACTGTATCCTCCAGTGCCTGCGTTCTGTCAGCTAGTTTTCTATGGTCCTCATATAGGAGGTTTACTTCTAGAGCAAGATTATCTATCTTGTTCTCCAGCGATGTCTTTGTTGATTCCATCGTAGCACTTAGCTTCTCCACGGCAGCCAGGACTGCATAAAGTTTACTGGACATGGGGTCCGTAGAGGTATTAGGCAGTAGTGTTTCTGATTGGGAGTGAGATGGAGGCTGTTGATTGGCCTGGCCCCCTGCACATGACCGAAGGCACCCATGTCTGACATGCAGTTACGGTGTTTGTGTTTACAGCCTGTACTGTTCCACCTTTTGTCGTCTCCACACGTAGCAGGCGGTTTTCTATCATTTTCTGTGACCGCACTTTAAGCAGCTGTGTGGAGCAAGGGGGAGCTCAGGCTCTGCAGTATTCGTGCCTGTTGCTCTCCCCCTCTCTATTCTGTAGAGGTTAGTCTGTGTTTGCCTGGCTCAACATAGAGCCTCTCAATGCCGCTGCTTGTTGGGTCCTATTATTGCGGGTGACACGTATTTGATCGGGGGCTGCATTATTGTGCCATGTGTGCCTTCATTGTACCTTTCTCTTCGATGACTCACTGCCTGCTGGCTTACACCATTGCTCCATCCTTTCTGATACTGTCTGCCCAGTTGTGTTTCTTGTAATAAAACATTTCACACAGTTAGCTGTCACGCCGTCCCTCCCACCACTTTGGCTTCCAGCAGCCTTGCGCACGTTGCTCCCTGTTTAACACTATCCACAAGCTAACCGGTGGGGCTATAGGCTCGCTCGATCCCTCATCTATCTCGAGGTGGCGACCATCATTCTGCTGCATATAGAGCTGGTGCTATGAGCGGGATTATCTTCCGCTTTGCGTTTACGCTTTTGCTGCTCACCTTCGATATGACTTCATTGGCTTACAGTGCGGCCTTGTTTCCAGTTCGGTCTCCGCCTGTGCTGCTGTGTCTAGACCTTGTTACCATTTGCCTCCGTCATCAGCAGATGTCCGTTTCTCTGCTATTTGGTGTTGCCATCATCCACATCAGACAGCCATAGGAGCAGAGGGGGGGGGACTGCCGATGCTTCCGTCCCCATCCTCTGGGCCCAGGCTTGTCATTCTCCCCTCGCAGCCCTGGGCTTGCGTATTTGTGGCAAGCTCTGCTTCCCGTCTGTACGAGCTGGGCCGTGCCTACACCGGACAGTGTCTCCGATTCCCACTGGCCTCCCTGCCGGTATCGGGTGCTCTAAGTAAATTACTGGTGCTTTGGTTCTTTTGCGGCACACAGCTCAGGCCCCGGGGTGCTTATCTCAGGATAATTGAATGGATATAGGGGAAGAACAGCGGAGCTCTACCAAAGCACGTCCGCCATCTTCCCCTCCGTGACCATGACCCTCTCATGTTCTTTTGGAAGACTGATGATAGTGAAGTACTCTTAGTATGGCTGGGCTTCTGTGCATACTAGTGGTCAGTGAAGTACCCCGGGTCCAGCAAGCTGTCTGCACATGGTGAAGTACGCATGTTCGGCTGATAATGTTTAATTGAAGTGTCTGTCTCTGATTTCCTTTCGCTGACTGTACTAATGGCCAATCTGTCTTATTTAGGTGTCAGGTTTCCTCCCTGTCCCTTCGCCCCTGAACTCAAAACACTTGTAAATTGTTCTTGGTCATTCGCTGGAAGTTTCAATCTGCGTGGTGACTTCTGTACACATTCGACATGACGACCAGAGCTGCTGACTTTGGAACTGAGGAACCAGGTTCGAGTCTCGGCTTCGGCTCAACATCCTGTTATTCTGGGCAAATCATGCAATCTTCCTGTGCCTACCAAAAATTAATGTGCACTAGTTTAATGTAACTAGTGCTCATGTACAGCACTCCAATACCTTCAGGTCGAGTTTGCGCTATATTAAACTGCAAACAGAAAATATGTACATCATTGACTAATGTGAACAAGCTGAAACTTATATGGCTCCTTGAACTGACCCAAACAGCAATACATGTGCATAACCACCTCAGTGCCCAGCAACACACAACCATCCAATCACCTTACTGCATGCCAACAGTCCTGCACTGCCACCAAAAAGCACTGCAACAATCGCTCAAAAATACCAGCATCACAATATGATGTGTAGCACCAGAGCACAGCACTACCCAATAACCAAATGAAGAACCAGGGTTTTACCTAGCGGCGTCAGGGGCACGCCTAAGATCTTCGAGTTCACCTGTCTTGGTATACAGAGACACGGAATACTTCTGGATGGCATCAGAGACCAAGTTTATTAGGTGCTGCTAGTAACAGTGATTCTAGAAATACATCACGGTGTAAATTCTCAGGCGACTGCTCATTTTACTAAGGCGAGACGTCTCCTTTTATACCCAATATTCACATTATAAATGTACACCAACTGCACAAAATTCTAGCCAATAAGGTACATTTTCAAACAAAGTATCACATAACAAAAACTCAATTTACAGTATCCCAACCCAAAAGTTAATTATTAGGAATGTCCCAAATTCAATCTCCACAAGCCGGACAAACCTATAATTGAAAACATAACCCATGTAAAGAAGAAACATAAAAAAGAAACAGTAACAGATGCTGAACAAGATAAGGCATGTGCAAGGAAACTAAAAGTTAACGATGTCCTGAACATTGATTGGCAATCTCAGACAAAGATCGATCAGGGAAATTAGCTTTGCGAGGTCAGTTTCAGGTGAAGAGGTCAGTTTCTTACAGTTAATTTCAGAGTCAAAAAGAAACCTAGTTAATGTATACATGAACTAAGAAGGCCAGGCCACTTTGTTTGCCAGGCTACCTTCACAGGCCTACGTGAGGGCAACACAAAATGGTGGCACAGAACAAAATGGAGTCAGACTCGAGAATTACAAAACCTCAGTCCCTCCTTTTGCCATTATGTAGGCAATAACCTAAGACTCATGTTAATCTGAATCTAGGTCTATATCGATATTCATTAGGTCATCAAGGTGTTGCTGTAGCATCATCTTATTATTCTCTACTTCTCTCGGGACAGGTCTCCGAACACACATAGAAGCACAAAGACTACAAATGGCGGGACCACACTGGATGCAAAGACAACAAGAGAAAAGGATGGTTAAAATGATACCAAGGAATGTCAGAGTCTTCCATCCCCATTTGGACAGCAGTCCCCAAAACCATCCCGTCTATGACCAGTGTCCTTCGTCTACATGGATAACCCGCCAATTATCGCCCCATCTCCCTCCTACCATTCTTGACTAAGGTGCTCGAACGCCATGTTACCAGGTCTTTGAGCACTTTTGTGGAGGAGTACGGGGTTTTGGCTCCCCGCCAGGCCGGCTTCCGCCCCGCACACTCTACGGAGTCCGTAGTACTCTCGGTCCTTGACAACCTCAGGGAGGGAATGGATACCAACCAGGCCCAGGCCTTGGTCCTCCTCGATCTCTCAGCCGCCATTGACACGGTTGACCATACCATCTTGCTTTCCTGTGTCGGGGCGGCGGGGATCGGGGGTACCGCCCTGGTATGGTTATCCTCCTTCCTGAGGGACCGCACCCAGGCTGTTCGCCTGGGTGATTTTTCTGCGGACTTCCGGAAAGTTCACTGCGGGGTCCCCCAAGGTTCCTCCCTTTCACCTCTTTTGTTTAACCTTTATATTGTCCCCCTTATTTTTTCGTTGCAGCAAATGGAGGTCAGCATATAAAATTATGTGGATGACCTCCAACTTGTTTTCAATCTGTCTTCTTCCTCTGCTTCCATTTCAAACCTCCAGTTTATTATGATTTTCATCCGGGGCTGGATGAACTACAACCACTTGAAACTTAACCCGGATAAGACCGAGCTGGTGTTGACGGGTGGTTGCTCCAGTCCCTGGTCTTCACTTTTTTGGCCCCCTTCCCTAGGCTCTCCCCCGGTCCCTTCTACCTCAGTTAAAACTTTAGGTATCAAACTTAATTCTCAGCTCACTCTTCACTCCCAGGTTAGTTCTGTGGTGTCCTCTTCTTTCCTGTCACTACGCACCATCCGCAAGGTATCCCGCTTTTTTTCTTTCGATGCCTTGAAATTGATCATCTTGGCGATGGTTATTTCCCGCCTGGATTATGGCAACGCCCTATATGCAGGTATTCCTGCATAAAGTTTAAGGCGCTTGCAGCTGATCCAGAACCAGGCGGCACGGTTGGTGTTCAATCTTCCAAAATCCCACCACGTAACACCCCTTCTCAAATCCTTACACTGGCTCCCTGTCCGTGAACGCGTCCAGTTTAAGCTTGCTTCTATCATCTTTCAAGCAGGACTGGGCGCGGTCCCGGTCTTTATTACATCTGAGATCGTTCCCTATGTTCCAACTAGGGAACTACGCTCATCCACGCAATCCCTGTTGTCAGTCTCCCGTTTTCGGAGGAAGAAATGGGGAGGATCGAAGTTTGCAACCCTTGCCCCAATCCTGTGGAATTCCCTGCCTTTACAGCTTAGATCTCTAACTCTTTACCCTCAAACTCAAAGCTCATTTACTTGCTAAATCTTTTAACTAGATCACTCCTGTTTTTTTTTTTCCTATTACTTTCTGTTACTCCTACTCTGGAGATCTGTCTATTGCAGCGCCATGAAACCGCTGGTGAAAGTGTGCTATATAAATACTTTTAAACTCAAACTCAAACTCAAACTCATGGATAGACTCAGAGATTTAATACAACCTAGACATGGCTTGGTACACTGTAGGGGCATTATCTGGTTTGTAAACACAGCAACTGGATCCAATCAATTTACATACTCCTCGTCGATCTGCAAGTATGAGGTCTAATACCATACAGTTCTGCAAAGTTATAAGGCGGTCCGCTTGAAGCTCAACTGTAACATTACTAAGAGCACCTGCTGTCTCATTAATAGTAGCTTCAACAACGCGGACAAGCTGTCGAATATGCCTACTGTTGATCATAGGACCCCAAAAGGGCAGGAAGCCCTTGAAGAAATCTCCTACTTCGGGTGCTGCAGTATCTTCCTGATTGAAGACACCTCTACCATATCTCGTTCTATGATAGTCTAAAGCAGTAGTGTATGTAGGGGGAAGCACAAACGCCACATAACTCGTTCCTGAAAAATCAGGTGGCAACCATGTGTAGGCTCGGTCATGACAAACAAAATGTGTGCCTTTAGCTGGCACAAACGGTGGCGAAGTCCGAGATGAATAGACATAGGTTTGAGCACACACACTCTTATCTAGCTGAGCTTTCGGATTCCGACCATTACCTTGCAAACAAAAATGGCCCCGGTGGGGTACAATCCAAATAGGGGAGACCTTTTTGGTCTCTCCTTCTCTGTCAAGCTGGTACTATATCCAGTCACGTTCCAACCAATGTAAGCCTGCACCTCATCCTTAGGGATAACATTATATGCATAAATATCTCTGATCAAAGCTACTATTTCCCTTATCAAGGCACTATTGCTTGAGTTATCTTTAAGGGAACATAAGAGGCGTACCTCATTTGCATAGATAAACATGATCTGAAAAGCCCACACAGACCCGTTAAAAGAAAAAGGCAAAACCAAATATGGCATACCTTTATCTGTCGTATGAAGCATAAGACCACAAACCCAACAATTAGTGGTATTTACTACTAACTGTTGCTGATGCAACAACTGTATGAACGAGCTGTTGACAAATTCTGATCTCCTTGTCTGTTCATGTTCAGGCAACGTATAAAACTGGTGCAAAGAAACAGTAGTGAAAGAAAGCATAGGTTGGGAGGTGGGTGCAGATGTCTGTTTTGTAGCATAGACAGTCCAACCCACACAAGCTAACGTGATACTTAAAAAAGTCAAAAAGCACAATATTATAAAACATTTGCTATGTATCAATGTACAAAATCTTGTCTTAAGATCTATTCTCTCAACATCTCTTTCAGTTACAACAGACTCCATCCTCTAACGTGCTGCTCGCGGCAATTTTCCTTCTTCACTCAAGTGTGCGTCCAGGCGTCCTAGACGTCCCTAGAACCGCAGATCTTTCGTCAATACGCGGGCCACCCCTTAAGTCTTATACCGCGACCCTGCAGCTGAACCCGGATGGTGGTTTGAAAAATAAATATAAAAATAGTCTCTTGTCTGAAAGAGTGTAATTCACAAAAAAAATCAGATTTTATTTGTCCTTTTTAGAGCTTAAGTTGTAGCGTTCTTTACCAGGCACAGTTTGATCCCGAAAGAGTGTCTCTGGGTGCGTAGTATCAAGACTCAAACACAGCGGCACAGCTTCTTGCAAGACTTCATCATCCGCACGTTCTGACTGAGTCCATTCCAGATGTGCATTGCTAAAAGGTACAAATCTCGGAACCCTTTCCCTCTCGGAATCGGCAACACCTTCCCGGACCCACTTATCATACGGTAAGGGCAAAGGTATCTTCTTGCAATGGGTACCATGTACCCAGTTTTTCTTGATAAACACCTTAATAGCAGTCCGAGTTGATAACAGGACTTGGTATGGACCGGTACATCTTGGTTCCAAGTTCTTTGACTTCTGGAAATTTCTGGTTAGAACCCAGTCGCCAGGTTGAATCGTGTGGCCTGCGTCTATAGAAACTGAAGGCAAAGTGTCATGGACCTGTTGGTGAAGAACACGCAATTTAGCAGTCAAATCATATAAGTAGTCAACCAACATAGGGTACTCGATATCACTGTACTTCTTAGGCCTCCGCATACCCCAGACATTCGCCGGACGTCCAAAAACAATCTCGCATGGGCTAAGTCCCACGCGAGAATGTACTGTCGTTCTCATGGACAAAAGTGCCAATGGTAAGGCATCGGGCCGTGTAAGACCAGAGCTCGCTTGCACCTTGGCCAACTTCAGCTTCAGAATGCCATTATAGCACTCGACCGGGCCTGCTCACTGGGGATGTTACGCAGTGTGAAATTTCTGTTTAATACCCAGACCCACACATACTTTCTTCATAATCTGACCCACAAATTCACTTCCATTATCACTCCATACCATCCTTGGCAAGCCATATCTGGGAAAGAATTCTTTGAGCAAAACCTTGGCAGTAGACAAGGCAGTATTATCCTTTAGGGGGTAGGCCTCTATCCATCTGGAAAAAGCACAAACAACCACAAGGACATACTTCAAGTTATTGCATCTTTCCATATGAGTGTAGTCTATCTGCAGCACCTCGAACGGACACGTTGGAGGAGCAAAATGACCCGCTGGAGTTGGGGTTCCCTTTCCAGGATTATGCATCAAGCAAATCATGCAGTGTTTAACCAAATTCACAGCAATCCTAGGAATTCCACCATTCTGCCATACCTGAGCCAACAACGTACATATCCCTTTTGAAATAATATGAGCCAACCCATGAGCCATAGTAACTACCGGAAGCACATATGCATCCGGCAACAACCATCGCTGGTGCTCTGACAACTCAACCCAACAGCCTGTTGAATCCAACATTCCCGTACTCTCTCTCCACATACTCAATTCTTTCTCAGTAGCTTCTGTCTGAATCATCTTCACACTTTCTGTTGTATCTTCACACATTCCTCCTCCCACAACCCATCTGGCAGGACCTGCAACATACATCCGACTCGTCACATCTTTCGCCGTTTCTCTTGCTACTTCATCTGCAAACGCATTCCCTCGACCCACATTATCCGTAACCTTCTTATGCGCACTACACTTCACTATCGCAATTTGGGTCGGCAAAGTAAGTGATTCAAGAAGTTCACTCACTAATTGTCCATGCTGAATTTTCGTACCATGGGAAGTAAGAAATCCTCTCTCTTTCCACAAGCGACCAAAACTGTGAGCCACGCCAAATGCGTATTGGCTATCAGTATAAACATTCACTCTCTTTCCTTTTGACAACACATACGCTCTAGTCAATGCTATCAACTCCGCTGCTTGCGCGGAATTCTGTGCAATACGTGCTGTTTCAACAATTGTGTGCAAATTTGTGACAGCATATGCTGCAGTCGTCTCTCCATTCGGAAGCTTAAAGCACGAACCATCTACCCATAGGGTATCATCAGGATTTGAAAGAGGAGTATCTTTTAGATCAACTCTACCCTTCGTTTCCTCCTCTGTCCGGAGAAAACAGTCATGCTGTTCCTGAGCATCTATCTCTACAAAAATCGGCAACAATGTAGCTGGATTCAATGTGTTGCGCTGCGCCGCTTGATGTGCACATGGCTATCCAAAAGCGTCAACTCATAACCTGACAAACGCGCACTGGTAAGATGTTGAGTCTTCGTTCTATTCAATAGGGTATCCACTGCATGTGGGACCATCACAATCAATGTATTATCCAATACCAAACCAGCAGACTGTCGGATAGAAACAGCCGCTGCCGCTGTAGCTTTTAGACAACTAGGCAACGCCCGAGCTACCGGATCTAAAGTAGCTGAGAAATACGCACATGGGCGCTGCTTGTCTCCAAATTGTTGCGTCAACACTGACAACACACAACCTTCTCTCTCGTGTACATAAAGTGTAAAAGGTTTACTGTAGTCGGGGGTACCCAACACCGGAGCAGAACACAATGCATCACGCAATTCAGAAAAACTCTTCTGACATTCGTCAGACCAAGGAAGAGGGTGTGGTGTGTCCATAAGAGTAAGTGCCAACAAAGGTTTTGCTAGCAAAGAAAAATTCAGAATCCACTGTCTACAATACGAGGTGATACCTAAGAAGGCACGCTCCTCTCTCTGTGTGCATGGCACAGTCATTTGGGCAATCGCTTGGATACGCTCTGGGGTCAATCGTCTTCCCTCCTTAAACAAGAGATGACCTAAGTAGGTCACTTCTTCGCGGCAATACTGCAACTTCGAAGGTGACACTTTATGATGAAGGTCAGACAGGTGTCACAACAAAGAAAGAGTAACTTCTTTACAAATCTCTTCCATCAGCAGCAACCAACAGATCATCAACATACTGGATAAGAGTAGCACCGGAAGGCAATGCAAGAGTATCAAGCTGAGTTTTCAAAGCCTGACTATAAATGGAGGGACTCTCACAATAACCTTGAGGAGCGCACTTAAACCGGAAACTGCGGCCTCCTAAAGAGAAGCCAAAAATATCCCTACTTTCCTCAGCAATTGGAATACTGAAGAAAACGTTCTTCAGATCAATAACAGAAAACCAAGCAGCTGACGCAGGGATCATAGTCAATAAAGCAGTAATGTCCGGGACAACAGGAAACTGTGGCACAAAGATCTTATTGAACTCTCGAAGGTCGATCACAAACCAATACACAGGTGGCTGAGAAGAGTCAGTATGCTTAAGGACAGGCAGAACAGGACTGTTACACACATTACCTCTCGTTTCTACAACCACACCTTTCTCAACCAAATCATAGATAATCGCTAAGAGAGCTCTTTCGCCATCACTGGAAATTTTGTACTGAGGAATGCGAGGTAATTTAGCATTCGACTTAAGGGTAACAACGTAGGGTGGAATCTGCAAGAGACCAACATCATTGGGACCTGTAGCCGAAAGTGTATCAGAGAGAGAACGCAGTTCCAGTGGAAGGCGATCCTTAGACAGATACATCGGAGAAATCACTTTCTTACACACCGTAAGATGTACTCCCGAAGGAGAACAATGTAATGTCGCATGTAATCTTTTCAAGTCCAAACCCAACAGATTCTCACCACAGCCAGTCTTTAGAATAAGGGGAGCCTCCAATTCACAGGGACCAATAGAAAGGGGCAAAGGACAAGAAACCGGGTTACGAACTGGGGCGCCAGAAAATCCTACTGAAACATTGGTCAAGCCAGACAAAGGTGCGCCAGGGAGTTTAGAGTGCATGATAGAACTCTTTGCTGCACCAGTATCCAAAGAAAAGGTTCTTCCACACCTGATGTAATCACTTCAACATAAGGTCCACTCTGGTCTACTGGAACTGACACTACTCCCTCCCTTTGTCCATGACTGTCCTAACTATCATTAAAACCAGCACTCTCACTTCCAACATAATAATCATCAGTGTAGTGCTGAGCGGACTGGACGTTCGGAACATTCTGTTGGTCAAAATAATTAATAGAATTCTGAGGGGAAAAAGAATGTTTATTCTGGGGGAAACGTACCACGTCCCCTACCCCTAGGTACTTGTTGGAAACCCCCACGACCTCTCAGACCAGACATACCATTCGCACGCTGTAGCAAGATCGGGCAACTATTCTTGAAGTGACCTTCTACTTTACAATAAGCATACTGATTAGGGCCTAGCTGGAGTCGCGAAGCAAAAGACTCAGACTTCTGCAACAGTTTCTGAAACTGTGGGGGTTGCTGAAACTGGGAAGGTTGCTGAAACTGGCGCTGATTAGGGCGAGGCGGATAAGCCTGCTGCAGAAGAACTTTCATTTTTAATTCTCAATTTTAATTGGTGAAGTAGTGTGGCTCACTGGTTAGAGGCGGCAGACCCGAGAGCAGAGGACGGCCCGGGACCAGGGTTCGATTCCCGGCGCGGCAGGTTTCTGGACCAGGGTCAGCGGACTTGATAAGTCTCTCGCCTCGGTGCCCACTCTGATCAGCGATCACACTCGGCAACTCTGGGCATTAGCTTGCCTCATCTTCACTAACGGCCCCACGAGACCGCCGGGGATGCCTGGTCTCACCCTGGAGATACCCATTAAGGGACCATCTCTCAGGGAAGCCAGGAAGGGTTTCGTAGCGGTCGAAGCGCCTTGGGACCCTACGGGTATGTAGTGCGCTATATAAATGCCTATACATTTACATACATTCTCTAGTCTTCTTCTCTACTTTATCATTCTCATCTTTATCTCTATTCTCATAGTATTGTGCAGTAGCCAATATCTGGGCCGAAGAAGAAACAGCCCATGAACTCTCCGAGTCCTTTAACTTATTAGAAAGTTCAGGAAGTAAATTAAAAACAAACTTGTCTACAAACAACCTCTGACCACATTCTATACTCATATCCTGACCTCTATGATCAATGAATGTTTCCTCAAACCTAGTGAAGAAATCAGACACACTCTCGTCTTTCTTTTGTTTGCATGCTGCTAACTTGTCCCAATTCACCCGCAGAGGAGGCATCATAGTTTTCATTAAATTAATAATCCTACCAGGTAGTTCTGCAACTAAGGGTTCAGGTTTGTCACCTCCTACCTGCCGCCCATCTGCAGCAGTAATATTAACCCACGTATCTCCTAACTCTGGCGCGTGATCCTCGTGACGGATCTTCGCCCATAAGGGTTGAGGAACTACATTACCCATCAACATATCTATGTCAGCTAAATTCATAACACACGCATCAACTGTCTGAGACAACTCATTGTAATAACCAGCACGATTTTTACGGGGGTCAGGCAAGGTCTGCTTAAGAGCCAGTACCTCAGCTCTCTTTCAAGGGACATGCACCCACACTCGCTGAAAATGAGCCGGTGCAGCCGCAATACCATGAGCGGCATCAGCCACAACTGCCTCTCTCTCTCATAGGATACTGCTTCACTTTTCTCCTAACAGAAGGGTCAGGTTCGAACAATGACTGAGGTGGAAGTCTAGACCTAAAAGTGAGTAGTGTCTCTACCGCTTCCTCAACATTGAAACCCACTCTTGTGCCTTTAGCAAATTGAACATTAAGCAATTCCAGTGGAATTGAACCCAACTAATTATCTTCCCACTCCTGACGAAGGAAGGTACACATGACATCAAAAACATACCTTTGTTTTGGTGCCTCCCACTGTAGGAAGATATCCATAACCACTTGTGGACTGTACTTGGAGGTATTCGAAACCCATCTACGAGCAAGGAGATCGAATACTGCCCACTCTTCGGGACCAGGGAGCTGACTATGTCTCTGCTTACGTTCAGAAACAGGGGTCATATTCAGTGACCCAAAGAAAGGAGACAAAAGACTAGTGACAGTCTCAGTCATTCGTTGCCGAGCAGAAGGAGAAGAAGTTGACATGAGGACAGGAGACAAAGTGTTTTGAGGCGACAGAGACGTAGGGACAGAAATAAGAGAAGTCGAAGATAAAGGAGTGTAAGCCAAAGGAGTTTGAGGCAAGGCTGATGGCAAGGCTGGCGGCCCTGGAGGGGGCTGCACCGGGGGAGGAAGAATCACCTGTGAAGCAACGGGTGGCTGAACAACAACAGGGGGTTGATCGACAACAAGGGGTGCAACAACTGGAGGTAACGGAGGTGCAGTAGCACCCTGAGCATAAGGGGGTTGTAATCTCAGTAAATGTGACATCAAAGGATCCTTTTCAGGGTCTTCAGTCACATTTGAAAGGGGGGGGTGGCAAAGCCGGGTAACATTTGTCAATGGCCATGCAATGTTGTCTATCTGACACTTCAATTTCACGATCTTCTTCATCTTTCTTAAACTGCCTAGCAGCTTGCATTACCGATATATTCCTCTCCTTCCTACCTCTCTTACCTTGTTTAATTTCTCGCTGTTTGGCTTCCTTACGCCATAGGCGGAAAGAGTCAAACATCGCCGGCCGGGCTTTCTTCTTAAATAGCGCAACCTCTAGGTTATCTAAAACATCTGATTCAAAACTACCATGTTGGGGCCATCGTAAAACACCATCTTTCCTTGTATAACGGACCCATACTTCATTAAAGGTAATGGGACCTACACCATGCTTTGAATAGAGTTCATAAGTTGGAGTTCCAACCGGAGGTATCGGACACGAGTCCTCCAATCGGGAATCCCTATTACAACTACAACAAAACCATTTCCTAAATTTGCTAAAACCAGGCATCTTTTAGCTCACTAGTCTTCCTTCAAACTTCAAGGGGTTATCAAAAATTATACACTGGCAAATATACGAACCCCTCGGCTTCGACTATTGCAATGTCCGAATCAAAACCAAGAAACAAAACAAAGTCGTGGGAGCGACCCACTTATACTTAACCAAAATGTCTGTCACGCCACCAGAAGACCGTCTAACGTCTCGCCTTACAAATCATCACAAGAGGGTCCAAGACAGGGCGACAGTCAGGGCAGCAGTCCTTCGCAGCCGTCGGAAAGGGGAAACCTCGCAGAAAAAAACCTTCGGTCCACGTCGACATGCAGGACCCACAAGCACCGGATCATGAGGTGCTCTTAGTGTTGAACTGTAGAGACCAGGGTGCCGATTACCTACAAGTGCCTGAGAGACCTCCTGATGGTGATTCTGGCTGAAGCTGAGGCCCGAGCGGAGGATGCTCCGAAACCTGGATGGGGCCTATTGGAGGCTGCTGTGTGGAGTGTTGAGCTGGTGAAGCTGAGAGGCCCCATGCAGCCTGATAATGGTGGGGGCCAGCGGGCTGACATATGGACTGAGGCAGAGGAGGCTGCCTCAGCCCTGGGATCTAGCTGATGGAGAGTCGCCCGCAGCCCAGGACCCTGTGATCTTCGACTGGGGGCCGCTGCAGGAGCCCAGGCCACGAGCGGTAAGAAATGGTGATGCCCCCAGCATCGGAAAGCGGGTTGCAAGATAGGTCTTGCCCTCCAGAGTGTACCAGAGAAGATTAGCAATGCTGCTCCTGAGCGCGGTGGACCCCTATAGCCTGCCGGTTGCATCCTGCTGCAGGACAGGATTCGGTCTTGAAGCGAGCGTGCCCTGGTACATACCCTCAGCTAGGCATCTGGTACACACCCTCAGCTATGTATAGCGGATGCTGGCAACTAGGCCTGGCGGGGCAAGCAAGTGGGGGCCCTGATACCAGAAGTTGCCTCTAAGATCTCTCACTACACTGATAGCTAGCCTACTCATATTCTAGGAGTGACACCTGCAATGCACAGTGGTCTCAAGTGGGGAGTATTCCTGAGGAATCCGGTCTTTCCTTCTGCCTTGGGATGATGGGGCTACTGTGAGTGAGTGGGAACGGTAGGATGCATGAAAGCATACAACAAGCAAATAGAGAGGCAGCAATGGAAGTAATTAAACAATGTTTCAATACATCAAAACGAAACACGTGTCCTTCTTTGATATGAAAAAGTCCTTTTTCAATATGTCTTCTTGATAAGATAATAAAATAGACAGCCAATATTATTAATACAGGATGATCAAAGAAACAGCCAAGAAACAGCCAACGTGTTTCGCCCGTTGCGGGCTTCCTCAGAGCTGTAAACATAACGTAAACAATATCAAAACACAAATTCCAAAACTTTTATACATGTTTTTACAGTAAAGTACCTGTTAAATGTATAGCACTGCTGAGTAATGTGTTATCACATACTATGATTAGAAGGACATCACACTAAACATTTGACAAAGATTTGTCCTAACCAACCTACTTATAACTGGTTACTTCTAAATAACATGCATTAACATACAATTAGTGAAAACTAGAAGGAGAGAAGAGAAGGAAAGAATTGTAAAGAAAAAAGAGAAAAAATGAACAGACAAAGGAAAGACTCAGAAATAAAATAAAAGACCCCAATAAATGAACAATTGCTAAAAAATAACTGACGAAGAAAAAACAAAAGAAACGGAGCACAAGATTGGGAGCATATCCAGAACATTTTCTTATATAACAGACAAAATAAATCAAAATTAAACCAAATGTGAAAAAGAAATAAAGAAATGTAGCCAAAGTGGGTTTATTTGAAAGGAAAAAGAAAAAAGAGAAAGAAAAAGAAAGACAGAAATAACGAAATAACGAAGAAAAAATATAAACTATCGAAAGAACAAAGTGCAAGCAAATACAAAAAACAACAATAGACATTAGAAGTACTCGTTTTCTACCCTAATAAAGGGGCATGGCATACTAAGAAAACGATCAGTATTCAAATTTATTACTGAAACCTAACTTAATTTCAAACTCCATAAGAATCCAAAATTAATATTCTCACCAGATCTTCAGGTTAACTCTAATAACTCTGGTTTCACGACGAATAAATAGACATACGTATAAGCTAAAATCACAAAAGAGAGGTAAACAAAAACAGAATCATTAACACTATATTAATACTTAAATTATGCTATCTAGCAGGTATATCATCACCCAATACGGTAAAATGACCTTAAACAACAATAAGTACCTTATTAGTAAAGGTATCCAGTGCATGTAGCAACAAGACGGAAAAAGGGGACGTGAATTGGACACGGAGTAAATCCAAAACGATTCTTTAACCAACGTGATTCTAAAAAGTGAAGTAAAATAACATACACAAAATTGCAATAGCTAAATATTGACAAAAGTTGAGATGACAACATAGATTGTTGATCAAGATATTACCTGTATAATTCTTCCTTTTCCTTCACTGCTAGTAATCAGTTCGGCAATATGGGTGTATACTATGATAAGCAACACTCCAATAGCTAAAGCCAATTGTTAAGGCTGCAGGAGGAATAGGCAATACGCTGATCCTAGTTTTCAAGGGTTTTATTTTTAAGTACAAAGAGTCCGAACTCTTCTTCTTGGCGGTTGTTTTCCCCCTTGGAGATCGGCTTCTGGCTGCTTTTCTGATCCTAGATTCTGCAGCTGAGGCGCGATGGTCCCGGTCGAGTCTCCGTCGCGGGGCAGGCTCGTCAACCTCCGTCGTGCCGTCGGAATCAATACCCAGGGGGGGGGAAGGAAAGATAAGGAGTATCAGTGTACTGTCCCAATGGTGTTTATACCTACAGGGAAAAGGGAGTGAGGATAACCCTAACTGTGCACCAGTTCACTGCAAACGCCGTAGTGAGGGAGGGGCGGAAATCTGTGTTCAGGGAGGGGGCACCGGGACCAGTTAGGATGTGACTTTAGGGAACGTCGGTACGTGTATTCCTGCCCGTGACCCAGCCCCGTACTTTGTCACGTACCTGGCGTAGCCATACACCTCCCGCGGGTGTATGGCTGGGCGACTCGTAGTAACGGTGGCCTCCTGGCTTCTCCTCCTCACTCGTCTCTCTCGCTCCTCCGGCTCGATTTTCGTCTCGTCCTTCTTCACTCTGCTCCGCTTCGCTATCTCCTTCAACTCCGCTCCGCGTCTCCGTCTCTTCCTCCTCGGTGAACAAGCACACCTCTGATAGGTTCTGTGCCGTATATGACGTCTCTGTGTCTTGACGCGACTCCGCCCATTGATAATCCCAGTCTTCGTTAAAGGGCCATGGTTCCGATTGTGAGTCAACGTTTGTGTTGGTGTTCTGCAGAGGGTATAATTGGTTAAAGGCAGAGGTTGTCCGTATTGTCTTTGCATGTTGCTCACATTCCGCATTACTGGACATCCCCATTTCGTTACATACCTCCCCCTCCGGACACTCACGATCGGTGAGTGGATGACGTGACAGAAAATCAGCCCCTACATTTTCGACCCCTTTCCGATGATGGACAGCAAATGAGAATGGTTGGAGGGACAAAAACCACCTGAGTACCCTCGCATTATTTGATTTATTGCGGGCCATCCACATCAGTGGAGCATGGTCTGTAAATAGATCAAAATGTCTCCCTTCTAGGTAATAGGCGAGTTTCTCGATGGCCCACTTGATCGCAAGGCATTCCTTTTCAATGGTAGCGTACTTTAATTCCCTGGGGAAGAGTTTTCTGCTCACGTACAGAATTGGGTGATCAAGCCCATCAGGTCCTATCTGTGAAAGCACAGCTCCAATCCCGTAATCCGATGCATCTGTGTGCAACGAAAACGGGCGGGAGAAATCTGGAGAAGATAATACAGGTGTTGACGTAATGATGGACTTCAACGTGAAGAAGGCCTCCTGCATCCGCTCTGTAGGATGTATTGGAGTAGACGGTCTCCCCTTATCTTTCAGTGCATCTGTAAGAGGCGCGGCTATGTCGGCAAACTGTGGGATGAACCTCCTATAATATCCGACAAGCCCCAGAAAAGATCTCATTTCCCTCCTAGTTGTCGGGAAAGGGGTGTCCGAAATAGCCCTAACCTTCTCAATTTGTGGCTCAATCATTCCATGTCCCAACACATAGCCAAGATATTTAACCTTTTGAAAGGCCAATTTACATTTCTTGGCGTTCACTGTTAATCCCGCATTCCTTAATGTTTCCAAGACAGAGGCCAGATGATTCATATGCGAGCGCCAATCTGGACTGTAGATGACAATGTCGTCTAGGTAAGCGGATGCATAGTCAGTCAACCCGGTTAAGACTCTGTTCATTAAACGCTGGAATGTCGCTGGCGCCCCGTGGAGGCCAAACGGCAAGACCGTAAATTCAAAATGACCATCTTCAGTCGAAAATGCCGTTTTTTTCATATCCTCCCGACGTAGGGGCACCTGCCAATACCCCTTTGTCAAATCCAGGGTCGAGATATACTTAGCATTGCCTAGCCTTTCAATTAATTCGTCCACTCTTGGAATGGGGTATGCATCGAACAGAGATATATCGTTCAGTGCCCGAAAGTCCATGCAAAAACGGCGACTGCCGTCTGGTTTAGGGACCATGACAATGGGGCTAGACCAATCACTTTTTGAAGGCTGGATCACTCCCAGCCTGAGCATCTCCTCCACCTCAGCCTTAATAGCCGCTCTTCTGGCCTCGGGGACCCTGTAAGGTTTGATCCTCACTTTTTTGTCTGGTGGGGTATCGATACAATGTTCAGCCAGAGAAGTTCTACCTGGCCGGCTGGAGAAAACGTCTGCAAATTTATTCAGAGTATCTTTCAGTTCCTTACGTTGCTGTCCAGGCAGTTCATCATTGTGAACCAGCATGTCAATGGTGGCGCTCTCAGATTCCGATTTGTCAGTCAAGTGAACAGCGGCAGGGGGCGGCCCCAGCCATTTTTTTAAAAGGTTAATGTGATATGATTGGTGTTTGTTTGGAGCGACCTGCAGTTTATAGCTAGTACGCCCTATAATGGCCGACACCCTATATGGGCCCATCCACTCCGCCCTAAACTTATTGGAGGAAGAAGGTAGGAGAACCAAGGCCCAGTCATCTACCTGTAGTTGTCTCCACTTTTTCCCTTTGTCATACGCTTTTTTCTGGGCTGTCTGGCTGGCCGCCAGATGGACTACCGCTAGTTCCCTCAATTTAGCGAGCTTGGACTTCAAGGCCGTGGCGTAATCCAGTGTAGTGGCGACCTCTTCAGATTGTTCATTGACCCATGCATCCCTTGTCATTTCTAGCAACGAGCGGGGTTGACGGCCGTAAAGGAGTTCAAACGCAGAGGCCCCCATACTACTCTGTTTCTGGGCCCTTATTGCGTATAAAGCCAACGGCAGCACCTTGTCCCAGTCAGACCCACTAACTTCCATCATTTTCCGGAGGGTTGATTTAAGGGTACGGTTGTACCGTTCCACCAGTCCGTCCGTCTGAGGATGGTAAACAGAGGTACGGAGCTGGTGGATGTGTAAGGTACCACAAATTTCCTGCATCAGCTTAGATACGAATGGCGTGCCCTGGTCAGTAAGGATTTCCTTCGGGAACCCCACCCTACTAAACAGTTCAATCATTTTATCCCCTACTTGTTTAGAGTTGGCAGCTGACAAGGGGAATGCCTCCGGAAACCTGGTCGCGTAGTCGACTACGACCAGAATATGTTGGAACCCCTTTTTAGTTTTGGGTAATGGTCCTATCAGATCCATCCCGACCCTTTCAAAAGGCTTCCCAATAATCGGTAATGGCTGCAAAGGGACGGCAGGGGGCCTTACCATATTCATTCGTTGACAAATGTCACACTTACGGCAATAGGATTCAGTATCTCTATAAATCCCAGGCCAAAAAAACTGTCTGAGTACATTTTGGGTCGTCTTCTCAGCACCAGTGTGTCCGGCGACCAGGTGGCTATGAGCAAAGAAAAGAACCTGCTCCCTGAACGACACCGGTACAAGAAGCTGAGCCGGGTCCCCCTCTTTTCCAATTCTGTACAGCAGGTCACCCTGTATGACAAAGCGGGGAAAAATTTTAGAGCCTATGTCGGTCTGATGTGCCTGTTCCCATGCATTCATCAGAGTTGGATCACTTATTTGAGCAAACTTAAAGCTTTTGTCTAAAACCCACGGATCATGAGGGAGTATAGTATGTACGGGTTCACCGCGCATCCCGGTGGACCCGAAGGCTCCTGTCCCCCTATCCGTCTCTTCTAGACTGTTTACTTCGGATAATGTGGTAGACGCTATGCTTTCGCAAATTAGTTGAGCCACCCGGTCACCTTTATTGACTTTAAAGTTCTCATTTCCAAAATTAAAGAGGAGGATATTCACATTACCTCTATAGTCTTCATCTATAACCCCTGCTCCTACGTCAATAAAATGTTTGGCGGCTAAACCCGACCTGGGAGCGATTCGGCCGTAGGACCCCGGGGGAACTGCAATCTGTAAGTCTGTTTTAACTAAAGTCTTTTCTTTACTGGGCACTATATAGTCATATGCGCTATATAGATCGTACCCGGCTGCCTTGACCGAGCCTTTCGAGGGAGAGTATGCATTTTTAGACATTTTTACAAAGCGTAGGCAGTCAAGGGTGTGTTTTTCTTTTGTTCCTGTGTCCGTTTTCAAGGGAAGCCCCGTTGTGTCTGCTAGTTTATCTCTAAACATATTTAGGAACGCCGGATTGTCCGTTCCTATTATCAAATCTTCAGGTAGACTTTCCATTACCCCTACTCTAACTTCAGGAGTAGTCCCTAAAGTGGATTTTATAACAATGTTAGCCACTGGATAGGGTTTTATGTCCCCATGGACGCACTTTATATTCACCACCCCGTTTTGGACGTACTGTTTTGGATGGACGTAAGATGTTTTAATTACAGATTGGCGACACCCTGAATCTAATAGAGCTAACAGAGGGTATCCATTTGCTGTGACACTTACTCTAAAGGTTCCGCCCATCTCCGCTGAAAACATGACTGCCTTGGGGAGGTAACCAACCTCCATTGGTTCCTCTTCATTTCTCTTTCTCGGGCACATTCTTGCAATGTGGCCCCATTGTCCACAGTCAAAACATTGTGGGCCAGAAGGGAGGGTGTTTTCCGTTCTCCATGTTCTAGGCCGAGTCATTTCTTTTCCTCTAGTGATTGGTTTTTCAGGTCTTATCACAGCTTTTCTCTCCCTATCCGGTTCAAATGGAAAACCTTTCGGTTGAGCCCTTGAAAAAGATGAAGCCATTTCCACCGCTTGAGTAGTAGTTAAATTATGGTGCTGCCTCAGCCACTTTTGGGTGGCATAGGGGAGTGCTTCTAGGAACTGTTCTAAATAAATACGGTCAAGTATTTCTTCTTTGCTGCTCGTCGTGGGGGTGAGCCATTTGTCTGCCGCCATTTTGAGCCTTACAAACAAAGTCTTGGGGTTTTCCCCTACTGAACCTCTTTCTCTTCGAAACCTTATCCGATAGGCTTCAGGATCTAGCCCCAGATGGTCGAGAATTATTCTTTTTACCTCATTGTAGGGTGTGTTCCCATTGGGATTGGCCACTTGGTAAGCTGCCTGTGCTTCTCCCCCTAGAAGAGGCGCCAAAAAGAATGGCCATTTTGCTACGGGCCATCCCGAAGCTCTGGCGGCCCTTTCAAAATTTAACAAAAATGAATCCGGATCTTCACCTGAGCGGTATTTCTGCAGGGAAACTGAGGGGGTTCCGTGTGTTATTGTTCTCTCCGTGGCTCCTCCTCTATTACTAGAGTCGACCCAGGCTTGCTCAGGTTTTTCCTCAAACGCTTTTTTTATGGCTTCTCTGTCAGCTTGTGCTGAAGCCAAGTGTTGCTCTAACACCCACTCGATCCGTTCTTGTCCTTTCACCAGTTGCTGTACTACGGTTTCCATCTTCTCTCCGCAGATGGTGCCTATGCCCGCATTCTCCACCACTGTTAAGGCTGCAGGAGGAATAGGCAATACGCTGATCCTAGTTTTCAAGGGTTTTATTTTTAAGTACAAAGAGTCCGAACTCTTCTTCTTGGCGGTTGTTTTCCCCCTTGGAGATCGGCTTCTGGCTGCTTTTCTGATCCTAGATTCTGCAGCTGAGGCGCGATGGTCCCGGTCGAGTCTCCGTCGCGGGGCAGGCTCGTCAACCTCCGTCGTGCCGTCGGAATCAATACCCAGGGGGGGGGAAGGAAAGATAAGGAGTATCAGTGTACTGTCCCAATGGTGTTTATACCTACAGGGAAAAGGGAGTGAGGATAACCCTAACTGTGCACCAGTTCACTGCAAACGCCGTAGTGAGGGAGGGGCGGAAATCTGTGTTCAGGGAGGGGGCACCGGGACCAGTTAGGATGTGACTTTAGGGAACGTCGGTACGTGTATTCCTGCCCGTGACCCAGCCCCGTACTTTGTCACGTACCTGGCGTAGCCATACACCTCCCGCGGGTGTATGGCTGGGCGACTCGTAGTAACGGTGGCCTCCTGGCTTCTCCTCCTCACTCGTCTCTCTCGCTCCTCCGGCTCGATTTTCGTCTCGTCCTTCTTCACTCTGCTCCGCTTCGCTATCTCCTTCAACTCCGCTCCGCGTCTCCGTCTCTTCCTCCTCGGTGAACAAGCACACCTCTGATAGGTTCTGTGCCGTATATGACGTCTCTGTGTCTTGACGCGACTCCGCCCATTGATAATCCCAGTCTTCGTTAAAGGGCCATGGTTCCGATTGTGAGTCAACGTTTGTGTTGGTGTTCTGCAGAGGGTATAATTGGTTAAAGGCAGAGGTTGTCCGTATTGTCTTTGCATGTTGCTCACATTCCGCATTACTGGACATCCCCATTTCGTTACACCAATAAAAGAAGGAAAGATGTAATATGAAAAAAAACACCCAAAAAAGGTAGAGCGCAAGGAAAAAACTCAGGTCCAGGAACCATTAAGCTATGCATGTGATTTTTAATACGATCACAACGCATGGAGTAACTTGACTATTGTCATATTTACTTTCACTACCAAATCTGTATGAGACAATTAGTTGAAAATAAGCTGAATGAAGAGTTATAGATCCAAAGCACATAAGAAAAAGTAAAACTATCAGGTCAAAACAACCGACATGCAAATTTAAACGAGCAGCATTACAAAAATGTACACAAGCGGGCATACCTGCAATGCGATTTAATGCCTGTCAGAGCGAAATGGAGCATGGAAATTATCCATATAATGACATGCATCTAGCCAAAGATCCACATACATAAAGCGATGGAAGGCAGAAAGAAGAAACAGACCTCGTCATCTTAATCAAACGACCATACAACTTGCTAGTAATGGTTGTATGTAAGTAGAGTTTTAAATAAGTCAAACATACTAACGTATTGACACGCGGAATAAGGGAGACAATAAATGTGATGACCAATGTCGTATCTTGCACTAAAAAGAGAAGAAACAACACACATAAAGCACATTAGAGTTTAAATAAGTCAGACACACTAACGTATTGACACACGAAATAAGGGAGACAACAATTGTGATGGCCAAAGTCGTATCTTGCACTCGAAAAAGAAGAAACAACACACATAAAGCACATTCGTGCCTAGCGCAATAAATACATCTATCAAAAATAGTTGTAAGACAGCAGCACACTGTCTCTCGTCAGTATTTTCTCGTGCTTAATCCTAACTAAACTTACAACTACCAGGCTTCATGTATGCCGGAATACTCACGTCCTCTATTTTTCAAAACGCCCCATATTGTCCTGGGTATCTCGACTCCCCAAAGTCAAACCAAATTTCGCGCGAAAAGACGGCACATCAAAACATGCTCTTTTTATAGGCAGGCAGTTATAAAGAAGGGGAGGCCTGGCTCATTATCTACCCCTACAGCAATGGTGATCCGAGCACGAATGGAGGCCATTAAAAGATAGGCTGGAGTAACAAAATTACACTGGACACCCCTTTGTGGGATGCAGCGACCCAGGCTCCGCTGCAAGAAATAGACTGCGGTCGAAAATGGGACCTCTTGGGGATTCGAAAGTAGGGAAAGATTAGACTGAGACAGGCATGTTGTTGTTTGCGGACCTCCAGACGCAATATGAAGTCATGAGCTTCCAACACCAGTTATATCTACACTTCAGGCACATCCTTTTAAAATGCAAAGACACACCAGAGGAAGCACCGGAAGAGAGTCCCCTAGAGTATAGAGTGCTGGGATCTCCACTACACTGCTATGCAATCTCAAAGATATACAGGATGTTGGTCAAGATCTCACCCCCTCTGAGAGCACTGCGGGTAGGTGGGAGGGAGCCTTGGGTGTCATTGAGGACAAGAATGAAGTGATGTCTATAGGTATCCTTGTGAGGTCGCAATTAAGGCAGGGTTCTCCTGCATAAAGCATACTACTTTAGGATGTGTCTCAGCCCTAAACTAGTATAGTTGGGAATTTGGGGGAGCAAATGTGGGGCAGATACAAACTCCTACTCTGCAACATTGTCTTAATGGTGGCTAGATGAGACATTGTCCAGTTATGGGGAGCAACCAACGTGCTAACAATAGACAGGTGGAAGGCAAACAGGGATTGGTGCATGAGAGCTGAGTGGCAAATCTACAAGGCCAGAGCGTGTCCAAGTAAATTTGCCAAGCTATGAGACCCCAGGCAAGGTCTATGGAAGACATGAGTTAAGTCCCCTGGAACTGGCTCCTATCGCAAGGATGGGATCAGATGGTGGGAAAGTGGTACCATCTGGGGACCACAAAGCATCTGCTTGAATCCCTCAGGCACGTAGGGGGACTAAAGTGGACTGTGTAAGTACAATTTTTGTTTTGATCTGGTTGGCCGGTGTCTTGTTGGGTGGGTTTTGTGGGGAGAGCGAACAGGCTATTCCATTATTATTATTGTGTTTCTGTATGTGATGTCCAAATGGAAAACCTTGAATAAAAAGAGTTTTTAAAAAATGCAGTTTTTCAAGAGGAAAAGTATCTCAATCTCTATACTACTGCATCACTTTTGCTGTTCCTTTCTTTCTGTGACATCCAACGCGGATCCAGAGCTAGTAGACCTGTCTCTTGACAGAACTTTCCCTGAAGAAAACCTTTTTTATCCACAAAAAAAAAAATCTTTGTAGTGTGCAGTTATGGGCCTTAAAACTACAAGGTTCAATCAGCATTGTCATTGTGCACAACAGATGTTGGTAACAGATACATACAAAGTCAACCTGTGGTGCTTCGGCGCCATGCACAACTCAAAGTCTTGTTTGTGCTGTGCGAAAAGTGAACAGAAAAGCTATTTAGGACTGTGCAGCCAAACTCGCTGTCACTGAACTCCATAAGAAGTCGCGGACCCGGTCGTGGGTGCGGCTGTGCTCTCACTTCAGGGATGGGTCCTGAGACCATTCTACGTCATGATCCAGGAGTTCATGTAAGTCGAATAAACAGAAAAACCATATGACATTGAAACATGTTTCTTTGTCATCCTGCCACTCCCATCGGATTCATGCAACTTCCCGGATACTTTTAGGCTTCATAGCCACTCCAAGGAGCGAACTCCATAAGCACCTCCGCTCAACCTCATTCCCCCTTAGTGGGTGTCTAAAGAAGGCAATAACAATCATCTTTAGTACTCCACTGGATCTTTCATTCCGGATCACCTTCAAGGCCCAAGGATTCTAAATGGACACACACAGCCTGACTGAGGCTTGTACACGGATACTTCGCTGACATTGACTGCGTCACTCAACCTCCACACAAGGTCAGACCTGACTTCGAGCACAGCATCACCGCTTCCAGCGATGGTGCAATGGATGATGCTATCTCCACACAGAGACCAATGCCATGATGTACTCCCACGAGGGCCGGCACCAATGTTGCTGTTGTTGGACTAGAATGAGACAATTCTTTCGAATTCGGCTGCTCGACCCCCAAGATCCCCACCACAGTATTTTACCTTCTTGGATGAGTATCAGCAGTTTTACTCAGATGAGGATCACCAGTTTTTGTGATCAGGATTCTGAAGGGGAGACATTTTATGATAAGGGCAATATGCTTGAGGACCTACAAGATGCCAGGAAATTAGATACCTCCACTGACATGGACCTAAACACATGGCCACTGTTAGAACCCCGTTTGGGGGGCCACAGTGCAAGCAGGGATTATTGGGCCCAACCATGGGGGTTCAGGCCTTTTATTCCTGATGTCCCAGGACATGACCTACAATGGATTCTGAGGAACTGATCCAGGTACCCTTTCAGTACTTGACTCTCAGTAATAGCATGGTTTGAGCAATCCAAGGCTCCCTCCGGGGAAGGTAGATACAGGGGGTGAACCCAGGCTCACAACTCAAAATATGTGCAACAGCAGCAAATAATGATTGTCCAGCTAAATACTCACTTTTATGAAGAAGTATTTTATTATAACTCTATTAACACAAAAGGGAAATATGACATTCACAACTTCCACAGCCCCTCTGAGGATAATGCTCTAGTTTTCCCCTCCCTCATTACTCGACCAACAGTAGTCCAGGGTAAGCCCACTAGTAGCCGGAGTCTCACGAGTTCCACCCCGACTATCTTAAAGTTGCAGCGCCAAAGCACTATCTTGCAAGTAAGTTCCCCTGGAGCTGAGTTGACATATCAGTCTCAACTGCACTTGAGGGATTAAAGTGACCGGAGTTTCTCACACGCCCCCTCTACAGGCACTGGAGCAACAGCGTCAGGTTCAAGTGAGTTCACTCCACGCGGTCCAGACAGCCTGTGCTATTCGATCCTCGAGTTCTTCACATGCGGCTGTGCAGTCACAATGATTAGAGGCTCCTAATGACTCCCCCAAGCTGAGCAAGTACTTTTTGGTCTGTCCCACGGTGCCTGGGTGAGGAATGTGCAAAGGTCCTGATACTGATTCTCTGTCATAATGCAGGTTCACAGGGGCTACCCTCAGCAGATTTTCTTTCTCCTGTGATGATCTAGACCAGGTCACACTTTGTGCTTGGACCCAGGGACTTCCGTCTGTGGTAAGTGAGTCACCGTATCTCCACAGCACATTCCTTCATGATGACCCCAAGTGGCATACAAGGTTGCCGGCTCACCACGTAACACTGGCCACAGCCCGCTTAGCACAGCAATCTGTACCCAGCGACACTTGCTGGCATTCCTGTTGCTGGTACCTCGCTGCACATGGGCGGTAACCTGTTCGACACAACGATTTATTTATTTATTTAATGAATTTATATGGCAAAATACCTACCCTGAGGTTTCCCAGCGCCCTGGACCTGCACTCGATTAGAAGGGGACAAGAGTGTATTGATTGAACAACCATGTCTTAATGCCTTTCAGAATTTTACATAGCTCTGTTCCAGCCGTAGCTGAAGAGGAAATGGATTCCACAGGACAGGAGCCAGCTGCGAGAAGGAGTGGCTGCCCATCCGCACTCATTTAAATCTAGGGACTTCAAATTTAGCCTGATTCGATGAGCGAAGATGACGAGTAGGAGTGTATTTTTGAACCAGCTTGCATAAATAGCTGGAAGCCATTCCAGGGTTGATTCTGAACATAAAGCAGAGTGCCTTATATTTAGAGCGATTGCCAATCTTAAGCCAGTGTAGATCACGTAGGTAGTCAGAGATGTGGGTCCTTCTAGGGAGGTGATAAAGTAGTCTGGCTGCAGCTTTTTGGACAACCTGCAGCCGACTAGTGACCTCTTTATTGGTTTTTAGGTATAAGATGTTCCCATAATCCAGTCTTGAGACAATAAGAGCCTGGACTACTGTCTTTTGTGCCCCTTCAGGAAGCTGCCAAAGGATTTTCCTCAGCCATGGTTTTTGAATGTACCAAGTTATCACAGAGGTCTCTACTTCTCCTGAAAGCGAAGAGAGGTAGTTCCCATTGTTTCTGTCCACGGTTCAGAATCGTCCATTTCCTTCTTATAATGTTTTGGACACAGTTCGATATTGGGGTATACGTTGTTACACATACCATTCTCTCAGTTTTCTCCTTGGGTGTAGTCTATAGCAGGGCTTCCAGGTTATTGTTTCTAGCCCTCTTCTTGGCCATACTGATCATTTTCTTTGGATAGTGTCATTCCTGTTTAGTTTTGAGTTCTTCTGCTTGTTTCTTGAACACTTGTACCACTGGAAGGTTTTGCCGTAGTGCCCTCGGGTGATAGCTTTCATAAAGGAGTAAGCTATTCCTGTCAGTTGTTTTGGTGTGTACTTTGGTAGCGATCCCTTCATTGGTCAATGTTATATCCAGGTCTAGGAAGACTGCATGGTTTTTCTCAATAGAGTGAGTGAAGTTAAGGTGTTCGTCCTTACTATTGATCCACTGGACAAATGCGATGGCATCTTCTGGCGTTCCGTGCCACACAATGAAAATATCATCTATGTAGTCTTCAGTTGCAGTGCATAGGGGTTGTTTGGATTGAAAATATGATCCTCCTCAAACTTGTGTACATAGAGGCATGCCATGCACGGGACGAAGGTGCTGCCCATGGACATGCCTTTGACCTGGTGGTATATGACCTTCTCAAACTCGAAAAAGTTTTTCGTCAGTGCCATCTCCGCACACTCCATAATAAAATGCCTCGGGGTCATAAACTCCCAGTCTTGGTCTAAAAGGATCTGTTCAACAACAGCAAGGGTGCGTCTTTGGGAGATGCTCGTATAGAGCGCCTCAATGAATATCGTTACAAAGAGATCCTCGTTGATATTAACTTTCATGTCTGGTAGATGGCACAGGGCATCCTTCGTGCCTTTGAGATATGATGGTGATTTCTGCACGATTGGTCTTTGGAACCAGTCACAGAATTGCAACTGTGGTTCCAGAATGGATCCGATCCCCGAGACCTTCGGTTTCCCTGGTGGGGGTACTTTATTCTTGTGAGTTTTGGGTAGGACGTAAAACCTTGGTGTTCTGTGGTCAGTGTTAGTGAGGAATTCATCCTTGTGTTTGGTAATCCAGTAGTTCATGAGTGCTTCTGTGACCATGCTTTTTATCTTATTCATGATCCGTGTAGTAGGATCACTCCAGTGTACCTCATAGCTGGTTGTGTCCGACAATAAACGAGTGTACTCTTCTTTGTACATCGTCTGGCCATAAGGACAATGGCACCGACTTTATCTGCCAGCTTGTTGACTAACTCAGTGTTGCTCTTGAGTTTCTGGAGTACTGTTCTTTCTCCCTTCGTTAGGTTCCGTTTAAAGTTAATTATCTCGACTTCTTTCAAGACTGCTCGTTCAAAGGCCAGTACATTGCATGAAATGTTTTGTGTTGGTGGAGAGAAAGTAGATTTCTTCCGGAGGCCTGTGTTTGAATTTTCTTTGTGTTCCTTCTGGATATCGTCGAAGAAGTCCCTCAGTTTGATTTTTCTAAAGAACTGTGCTAGTTCTGCATTGAGGGTGAACGGATCATTGTTCGGAGTAGGGATAAAACCAAGTCCTTTGGAGAAGACGGATTCCTCGTCCTTGCTGATTGTGTATCCGCTGAGGTTCACAATATTACTTAATCTTTGCTCATCGTTGGGCCGTTGCCCCTACCCTTGCCCCGTGTTACTGCTCCCCCTGTGGTGGTGGTTTTGTCCTTCCATTGTACTCTGGTGTATCATATTTATTCTTGTCTGCCACTTCCCCTGCCCCTGCCTCCCTATAAAAAAGGCTGCGGGCCTTGTTGGAATCCAAATCCGGGCTGGTAGTATTGTTGTGGACAAAAACCAAAAGGGGCATAGGTGGGATAAACATTGGTTGTTGAGGGTTCTGGCGTTTCCTTATGTATTGCCCTCCAGTGCTTTCATTGCTGCTGCTATCACTCCTCTCACCCCCTGAACTAAAGGTCCAGGTTTGAGGGGTAGGTCTGAAGCGTTGTTGTTTCCTGGTCATTTGGGGTTGTGGAGGTCTTTCATAGTATTCGTCGGTGGTATATGGATAATACTGTCTGGCGGCTGAACTTTTGTACATCTTTCTCTAATTTTGTAATTTTTGACTGGGTGAGATATTCTCTCTACGCCGGGTAATCATTGTATATTTCTTCTATTTTTTTCTTGAAGACAGTGATAAGTACAGTGGTCTTGAGCCAGCTCTCACTTTTTGTTGTATCTCCACTAAGAGGGCATCTGCTAGTTGTCTGGCCGTGTTGATGATTAACACTAGCCAGTCTTTAGTACATTTCCAGGCGATGCTCCACCAGTTGATGCACCTTGGCGCACCTTGACACAGTAAGAGTATGAGTGATTGTGAGTGTGTGGAAGCGCTTAAAGCACCTAAGGAGAGCACTCCTCTTTGTTTAATACATATGCATACATTGAAACCTGACAAACACTTGCTGGTTTTTCTCCCTACTCTTTTATAGTGTAACTAGAGGGGCCTTCCCCCACCCCTCCCATGGAGAAAGTAGTTTAGGAATCTTGGGTAAGATATGACAGAAATCCTCTCTCATAGGTTTTAATGAGTGTACGTACGTATGAGTGATACGTGTCATGCACTTTTGAACCACACGCGCTAAGCAGTGTGGTACTGGATTGTTTCTTGTTAGTAACCAGTGAACACCTACATATCATGTTTGTGTTTTTTCTTCTTTTCATTTCTCCTACAGGCTAGACTTGGAGTCTTATACTAGTGTGGAGTGATAATTGACACCCCACCAAGTGGTTGATCTTTAATATTAGTTTATAAAGATGGAGTCCATTGTAAGCCAGGTCCTGATGAATGCAGAGTACCCTGAAGGGACACAAGGCAGAAACATGTTGACCATACGTATCACAGTGAGGGGATAATTAATTCCCTAGGTCACCATACACTTCTTTTAACAACATACAGTTGCATAGTTATTAAAATTAGTCTTTATGACAGCTGTAATGGTTTTTAAATCTCTTTCACCACCCACAGGCCCTTACTTAGTTTAGAAGTGCATCCCTGTCATCAGGTGTATGCCCGCCCTCCATCAAACTAAGGGGTCGATTATGATTGCTTTGAATATGCATCCTCCGGACTGGTGGAAGCCACTGCCGGCCTGGAGGATGCGGATTCACTGCTGCGGACCTTCAAAACACCCACCGCCAGATTATGATGGTGGTGGGAGCAGCGGCGGACGGCAGGTCTGTCCGCCGCTGATCCGCGGGTGTTGGCCACAATTTGGTGGCGGTGTCTGCAAGACACCGCCAGCCAAATTAGCATGTGTGTGCAAACATGCTTTTCTGCGGCGGATTTTCTGCCGTGGAAAAGCATGTGGAGATTTTTTTTTCGGGGGCCCTTGCGGGCCCCCAGGTTGTCGGGGGGTGGGGGGTGCACATGGGGGGTACCTATGGTACCCCCCTGCAATTACATGCACAAAGCGACAGGCACCGAACGGTGCTTGCCGCTTTGTACATGTAAATGCAAAGCATGCATTTTGTACCTTGCGGCGGGTGCTGCTTCAAGCAGCACCCACGGCAAGGTTAAAGATACGGGATGTGACCGCCACCCTGGCGGTCACATCCTAATTGGTATGGAGGGACCGCCGGTGCCCCTGCGGACGGTCCCTCCAACTCGGGGGTGGCGGACGGACGCAGGTCCGTCCGCCATCCTACTAGGCCTCTAAGTTTTTAGAGGGCAAGGGCCGCCAATGATGAAGCATGACACCAGGTGATGTGTGAGGCCAGTCCTTCACATTTTGTGAGATGTCCACACTGATCACTCATTTCTAAGCACTTGTAGGTCACCTCACTAGGAGCAGCCCCACTTGTGTTTAATAAGTATACATCCAGCACAGGTACACCAGACACCCACTGTGAGGCACTACACACCAACCCACTGTAGGGCAAGTTTGAGTTAAGCACACAGCGGCAGATATTTAAATGAGTCTGGTTACAGATGTTAAAAGGACCTGTTCACTCCTGATGATCACTAGATGCTATGTTGCCAACACCAAGCTTGTGCTTCTTAACTCTTGATAAAGGCAGTAACCTTTCACAACTATGAGGGTAGCACTTTTGGCATCCCTCCCAGTTTATGTCATGGCACACAAGCATGATCTGTGTTTGCTAATGACAACAAAGATCATCATTAGGGATCCAGTACAATTGAGGCACTCAGAGCAGGGGTGCATGTCCAGTACCATGAAGAGGTCTTTTCTATCCCAACACACGAACACTGAAAAATCCACCTCCTTCACGGTCATTAGAAGGGCAGTCAAATTTCTCGACCCTAACCTACCCATGCAAGCTGTAAGGGCTAACATGCTCACAAAGGTTCTTAACCCAGCCGCTGCTATTCAGGAACATCTGCCCCTGGGTGAAATCAGGATCTTGCCCACCAGTCAACAGACAAGTGGCAAGATCACACATACCTTCAGCCAGGGACCCAAACTTCAGGCGGATCACTGGCCGAAAACTGACAACAGTAATATTGACCTACAGAAATATCTGGACATAAATATCGTCGTCAAAATTATTGACTTCCTATTTTCTTAATGGTAAGTACAAAAATATCGGAAAAAATATATAGTTGTTAAAAATATCAAAGTACAAAATATTGTTTTTTTATATGTGTTATAAATAATGTAAAATAAATGAAATAATACATTTTACTTTAAAAAATATTTAGATTTATTTGTAAATTATAACAATTATAAGTAATAAATGTCATTTAAAAATAAATTAAAAATCTTATATAAAATGTAATATATATATATAGAGTTACTTAAAAATAATTAATAATCATTTTACTTACTTTTAAAATGTTAGAATTAAATTAAAAAATAAAGATAAATATTTATATACATACACCTGAACAGAAAAATTAAAACATCTATTATAATATAAATTAAAATATTAAAATATGTAATGTGTTTTAAACCTACATTTTACACTACATTTAGTGCAACAGCAGGGAAAGTGTTGGATAGCGGTGAGGAATAATTTACTATTCCCACTCCAACAAATGCAATAGTAGAGAAAGTGTTGGATAGCAGAGGGTAAAACAATTACTATTTCCACTCCAGCAAGTGCAACAGTAGGGAAAGTGTTGGATAGTGGAGGAGAATAATTTACTATTCCCACTCTAGCGAGTGCAACAGTAGGGAAAGTGTTGGATAGTGGGGGGAATAATTTACTATTCCCACTCGTGGGAGTGCAACAGTAGGATAAGTGTTGGATAGAAGAGGGGAATAATTTACTATTCCCTCTCCAATGAGTGCAACAGTAGGGAAAGTGTTGGATGGCGTAGGGGAAAAAATTACTATTCCCACTCCAGCAAGTGCAACAGTAGGGAAAGTGTTGGATAGTGGAGGGATAAAAATTACTATTCCCACTCCAGCAAGTTCAACAGTAGGGAAAGTATTGGATAGCATAGGGGTAAAAATTACTATTCCCACTCCAGTAAGTGCAACAGTAGGGAAAGTGTTGGATAGCGGAGGGGAATAAATTACTATTCCTACTTCAGCGAGTGCAACATTAGAGAAAGTGTTGGATAGCGGAGGGGAATAATTTACTATTTCCACTCTTGCAAGTGCAACAGTAGGCAAAGTGTTGGATAGCAAAGGGGATAAAATTACTATTCCCACTCCAGGGAGTGCAACAGTAGGGAAAGTGTTGGATAGTGGATGGGTACAAATTACTATTCCCACCCCAATGAGTTCAACAGTAGGCAAAGTGTTGGATAGTGCAGGGTATTCATTTACTATTCCCACTCCAATGAGTGCAACAGTAGGGAAAGTGTTGGATAGCGGAGGGGAATGATTTACTATTCCCCCTCCAGCGAGTGCAACAGTAGGAAAAGTGTTGGATAGCGGAGGGAAATAATTTACTATTCCCACTCCTACAAGTGCAACAGTAGGGAAAGTGTTGGATATCAAAGGGGATAAAAATTACTATTCCTACTCCAGGGAGTGCAACAGTAGGAAAAGTGTTCGATAGCGGAGGGGTAAACATTACTATTCTTACTCCAGCAAGTGCAACAGTAGGGTAAGTTTTGGATAGCATAGGGGTATAAATAAGTATTCCCACAGAACAAAATTCTACTTTAAAAACAAACAAAATATCAACTACAATGAGCTACAATACAAAATATAATGAAAACCCCCCAAAAAACATATATACAAATATAAATATTAACTATACATATGAAAATATTTTAATGTAGCAAAAATCTAAAATTGACTTAAAAACATATATTTTTTAATTTAACAAACAGTTTACAAACAAATAAATATTTTGCAATAGAAATTAATCTTAATCCAATTTTTTTTACATAAATGTAACACCACACAATTTACAACACACATCTAAGTTAAACAAAAAAGTGTACCACCTTAATTAACAATGTTAATTATCAATTAAACAAATATTAATAATTTTAAAACAAATGTAAGAATATAAAAACTAATGTACAAACAAAACCTTACAGCTATTAAACCTAAATCCCCAAACAAAATGAAAATTAAACGATTAATAAATGATTATTAATGATCAAGTAATGATTCATACATTTAAACTAAATTACTTTCCACCTTACTCCCCTATCAACCCACAACCCGCTCCTAAAAAAATGACACAATTAACATAATTATCAATTAAGTAATAATCATTAAAAACCAATTAATAAATAATTAATAATAAATTAATTCCCACAATTAAAATATAAAATAAATACATGTTCATTATTAAAAAATATTAATAAATTAATTATAATTAAATTACTTCCCACCCTATTCCCCTATGAACCCACAACCCGCTACAGCACTAAAACGCAAAATTTAATTAAAATAAAATTAATACCTTCTAAAAATGCAACACATATATTAAAAAACAAATGCAATACTTAGACAAAAAAATAGAGCACATACATTTAAAATACATACTAAAATACATAATATTACTAAAGAAATTATGTTTTCCAACTATATTTCTGCAAATGATAATATTACCTTCGATATTTTAGAAAACAATATTTCTTACCTGAAACTTGATATTCTTGACCACGATATTCTTGCAGTCGATATTTATGAATATCGATATTTTGCACTCGATATTAGTGTAAGTCGACATTTCCTACTCGATATTCTGACTCTTTGCCGGTTTGGACATTATCCAGCCACCAGAACTCCAACTCTTTCCTCACAACTCCACCAGACAGAGAAAAATGTTGTGAACTTGTTTTTTCCAGTACCAGTCTTGCCATGTAGTTACCAACTCATGCCTCCTGGGACCATATCTGGACACCTTGTGGGACAGAGTGGCCGATGTTTTGTCGGTTGTCCCCGACAATGTCAGATACACCTTGCAGCGTCTGGTACTTGATGTCCTAGATTCTGCAAAGTAGATGATCTGTTCTAGCCCAAACGCGACTAATCAGATTGAGTAGAGCAGTCAATACCTGTTTTGGTGCTTAGGCACCATGCCTGGATTTCCTTCACTGGCTTCTCTTCGGACATCCAGCAGTCTCTAATGAACATGACGTTCAATGGCTCAAATCTTTTCGGGGCAAAAGCTGATTCAGGTATCAAACAATTTTAAGAGATCAAAGCCACAGTTCGCTCACTAGGCCTAGTTCAGCCAACTTAGTAGTTCCCCAAAAACAAAGCCTCTTTCAAAGCTTCCGTAGAAGCAGTGGGATTAGGGGCCTCAGCAACAACATGACTCCTAGCCATTTTGAGGGTGAGGCACGGCAGCCAGCTGACAACATTCAGGCCCATAGGGGCAATTATCTACCCAGACCACAACACCTCTCCTCCACAGCTGCCGCAGCAAAACAGCTTTAAATTCCCCTTGGCCTCACATTATCACCTGGTAGTAGGTCAGGTCACCTTTTGCCTTCCCGAATGGAGAAGCGTCACATCAATTTAGTAGGTGTTCCAGATCATAGAGCACAGAAACTCTCTACCGTTTCTGTCCTATCCATAGGATATGTCACCAACACTGCAACACCAACTAGAAGACCACATGTCCATATTCTGTGATGAAGTGCAAGCTCTTGTGGCCAAGGGAGCAATAAAGAAGTTGCTGCACCAGAGACCGGGACTTCCTGTTATTTTCTGGTGCTAAAAAGGGATGGAGGCCTTCACCCCATACTAGATCTCTGCTCTCTGAACCTCTTCCTTCAGAAGGAAAAGTTCGAAATGCTCACCCTGCCCCAAGTTCTGTCTGCCCTGGACCCAGGAGACTGGATGTTGGCACTGGATTTGCAGGAAACCTATTTCCACACCCCTGTTTTCCAATCCCACAGACATTCCCTGTGGTTTTAGCGTAGGGGCAAAGAGCCCTTTGGCCTTACCAGTGCACCTCAGGTGTTCACAAAGATGATGGTAATGGTTGCAGCACATCTGTGGATTTTGGGAATACAAGTCTTCCCAAACCTCAACTTTATCAACTGGCTACTGAAGGCGGACTTGTCTAAAAACAGTTGTACACCACCTCCAGATGACTATCAACCTGTTAACATTGTTAAGTTTCTTTAACAATGTGCCAAAGTTACACCTGACTCCTTCACATGGGCTCCCCTTCATTGGAGCCATCTTGCATACAGTGCTTTTTCAAGCTATTGCTCCATCTTAATGAGTTCAGAATATTTGGGCTATGATCCTGATATTTCAATCCTTTACCTGGTCACAGCGAAAGCGGCTTTGAGAATTCTGGGCTACTTGGTCTCCTACATCCTGCTTGTGGACCATGCCATGTGGCACATGCTGGCTGTGCAGCAGGATTTGAAGTCTCAGCAACAATCCAACCTATCAAACGATATCCAGGTGTCGAAGGAGACTGTAAAAGATCCGCTGTCTTTGTCGTCCTTGCTGAGGGGAGTTGCTGCCCTTGATCTGCGGTTGTGCTCTGCTTGCCGTTCCTGCTCCCTGGACTTTGCCATTGGATTTGTCGTCCTTGCTTAGGGGAGTTGCTGCCCTTGATCTGCGGGTGTGCTCTGCTTGCCGTTCCTGCTCCCTGGACTTTGCCTGCTTCTCGCGGCCCCAGCTCCGCGGGGGCCGCTCGTGAGGGGGTGACTTTGGTGCTGACTGTAAAGGAGGCGGAAGAGACTTGCCACCGGACCCCATCGGGACTGCGAGGACCAGAGGGCAGTGCGTTGCTTCATCTGCCGCAGATGGTCCTCTTCCCGCCCCCACCTCCTCTACCTATTTAATTGTTTTGGGCCACGTGAACGCGGGACGCGCGTGGGATGGAGCACGGGCCAAGGGCGGGCCCGTTTGTGCCCGTTAGTGACAGTGACTGATAGAGACTGGACTGGGCCCATTCTCCAACCTCTGAGGAGCTAATATGTAAGTTTTGCCTGAGTAATAACCTGCGCTTTAAACTCTTTGTACTATAGATGCACATTTGTTCTTACGTCCCGGGTCTATCTATCACCATGTCGACCCGAGGCACACGGATCAAAACTGCAGCGGGGGGGGGGGAAATCACAGGCCCAATTGACAACTTTATAATAAGGGCAAACTCTTTTATCGATCAAGAGATAACCCAGCTGGAACGTAGAGTTTCGCAGGATCTTGCCTTGGCAAAAAGATCGTCCCTTGGTCTCATCTCTGCTGCAAAAACCCCTGATAAGGCTAAGGATAGAGGCCTCATTCATGCTGAGGTTCATAGTGTACCGACCGAGGTAGACTTATCTGTATCTCAGTTTTTAACTGATTCACAGCTAAGCCTTGCCTTGGAAAAAACACCAGACCTCAGCCTGAACCTATCTACTGAAAATAATGCCACTGGGCAGTCCAGGGTGAGGCGGGAGGGTGCTATACCAAAGAAAAAAAACAAAAAAAAGAAGAATATAGAAAAAGTTGGTGCAACACACAAAGTATCAGATAACACTAGAGAGGAATCTGATCAATCAGCACCTTCGGGTCAGTCACACCCTGAAATAGATCCGATAAATGGGGATGTCAGGCAAATAAGCCTTGAGGCCTCTGCCATCCTCGTGGTCGACAGTGACACTGATGAAGTCGAGGGGCGACTTTTAACTAAAATAGACAAGCTACTTAAATTCCATCTGTCCCCCTTAGAGGTTAGACTGTCCCGTGCAGAGAATCAGTTATCAGAATTATGTGCTCTTACAAAAAATGAAACATCTAAAACGGTACCTAAAAGAATGTTCACTAAAGCAAATCAACCACCTAAGCCACAGAATAAAAACTCGGGGGGGGGGGACCCCCGCAAATATTAAAATCATACCTACCCCAGAGTTGCAGTTAAAACCAAAGACTCCTACAACTATAGATAATAATAAGGGAACTAGTTCCAAGAACACTATTAATCACCCTAGTCAAGAAGCGAAAACAAATGGGGCTCTGCCTCCACTTCCTACCAAAGCACGGTATGGGGGAGGAGGACCTGGTAGATCCATTGTAAACTTACCACCTGAGTCAGCCCCCTATGTGGTAGTGATGATGGGGGTTCCCGAGCTGAATGACCACAAGGAAGAAGTGAATTGGTCATTGAAAAAAAAGATCATACACTGGTTAAACATTAACAGACCACCCCCGCCAAACCACTCTAGCAGGATTCTAACAGTTCGCAGGGTACACTGGATAGGGAAGGAAATGAAAACAACTCTGGGTGATTGTATTGTGATAAATTTCGAGGACCCTTATATGGTTGATCACATATGTTCTTGGAATTTGCATGGAGGAAATGAAGGGATTGAGACTAAACGTCTCTCTTTTTTCTACCCCCCTAGTTGGCGTCCTGGCTTTGACTATGATGCTTATGAGGGAAATTGCCGTAGAGTAGGTAGACGTGACTGGGGAGGTGATTGGGGGGATTGGAACGGTAACCTCAGTTATAATAGAGAGCAAGCTTTTAGAGAACCTTGGAGAGGCATACAGACTACCAACATATTTGATTGTCTGGAGATGGTAGACTGACTGGCCCCTGTCCCCCTGAACATGGTTACGGACCAAGTAGTACCCTCCAACCCTCCATGTCCTATACTAAACGAAAAGTCATGGTTAAGTTTACCAGCCAAATCCTCAATTGAGCCGCTCAGGATATATAATCTAACTCGAAGTAAGTCTCCTGCTGAGATAATAAGGGATGATGAAGACAGCTTGGCTCACTTATCCAGCCCAGGTCATATCTCGAACCCCACCATGCGAGACATAGGACCACCACGACATGCACAAAGGGCCAAGATGGGGTTATTATCATGGAATGTAGTGGGCCTTTCAAATAAAATAAGGGACCCAACCATCCTGGAACTTATAGATAAGTTTGAAGTAATTTGTCTCCAGGAATGCTGGGAGAAGGCTGAGATACATATTGCTGGCTATCATACACATTTTCTTGCAGCACAACCTAATAACAGAGGGAGATGTTCTGGGGGGTTATGTTCCTTTATATCCAACTAAAGCAACATAACCACCAAATGTTTACCCAATGGGGGAGTTCAATATTACCAGCTCCTCTCCCTAAGGTCAGGTGAAAACCACTCTATTCTCCTGATAAACTTTTATAACAATATCCCAAAGGCCGCTTTATATAGGGCCTTAGAGGAATTAAATGATGCCATGCGCAGGGGTTTGGGATCCGACCAGAAAGAACATTTCATCATCCTGACGGGGGACTTTAATTGCCACTTATGCATGTACAGCGATACTGAGATATGTGGTATGGTGAATCTTAGGGGTGAGCCCTGTACACACTTCGAGCATTCTGTACTCCGAAATTTATTTAATCATCTATTATTTGAGTGGGACCTGGGCGTTGCAAATGAATTTTGTGATCCTCCGATCGACTTCGAACCCACCTTTGTTGGGCGGGGGTCCCGGTCTATTATAGACTACACATTGGTCTCCACAAATTATCATCGCAGTGTACTCTCATTTTATTTAGAGCACTTAGTGATCATTATCCAATCAGTTCAAGTTTTAAAATAAGGCAGAGTGGCAGCAAAGCTCCCAATGTAGTGGAAAATATTTATTCACATGGGATTTCCCTGGCTAGAACTAACGGATATGTAATTAAATGGAGCAAGGTTAATCCGATCAACTTTTTAGAAAATCTAGTAGTGGATCAGAAAGATGATTTTATGATCTGCCTAGAAGAGAACCCTAATCCCACTAAGGTTATCGCAGCCTTTGATCAGATTTCAGCCCACATTAGTAACAAATTAACTGGTACAGCACGAAAAGTGGGGCAGAGTAGAGCAGAGGGATAATTTAACCAAGAGTGCACAAAAGCACACTCTCATCTGATCCAATTTTTTTTTAAAAAGTCCCTAGAAACCAGTTAGATATTAGAGAAGCCAGAGCTTCCTATAAGGACGCCTTAAAAAAACGGAGGAAAGATTTGAAGCAGTCTGCCTGGGAAGCCCTTATTAAGGTGAGTGCATTAAAAGATTCTACTGCATTTTGGAATGCAGTCAATGCCCCATTCTTTGTGGAGAGGAAGTCTGACCAGGTAGAGATTGTTATCGATGAAACTCTTTGGGTTAAACATTTCACCGAGCTATATAAACAAGAGACTCGAACTGGACCAATGAGCTTAGGGGAGGGAGAGACGAGTACTTCAGAATCTGACGTATCAGATCTATTTCCCCTTAACGTAGTCTTCTCTTTAGCAGAGGTGGAAGCAGCATTGGCAGATAGTACAAAATGTAAAGCACCGGGACCAGACGGTATTCCAATTGACATCTATAAAGATAACGTCGCCCTGTGGGCACCGCTCCTGACCAATGTCTTAAACAGTTGTAACATCAAGGGTTTTCCAACTACCTGGCAGGAAGCTATTGTAGTCCCCATTTTTAAGAAGGGGGACAGAAACGACTCCAAATGCTATAGGCCAATTTCCCTCCTCGACTCGCTGATGAAGGTGGCGGGTAGAATTCTCTTAAATCGCCTCCAGATATGGGCTGAGGAGAAAGCCGTCCTTTCCAAATTCCAGTACGGCTTTAGGTCAGGCCTTGGTACTGTCGAACAAGGCCTAAATTTGGCACTAGTAATAGGTAAATACTCGGCAGCAAAGAGGGGAAATGTATTTATGACCTTTGTAGATCTTAGCTCGGCCTTCGATTGCCTGAATCATGATATTTTGTGGGCTACCCTTGTAGATCTTGGTATTGATTTTAATATTCTTAACTTTCTCAAAGAGCTATATAGAGGAGCAGGGGCCAAAGTCCGCTATGGGAAATTGGGCGAATGTACGCACAAATTCCCAATTGAGAAAGGTGTCTGTCAGGGATGCATCCTGGCCCCTTTTCTCTTTAATTTACACATAAATGGGGTGGTAGACCATTTATTAAAATTAGAGGTTGATTACCCGCAAATTGAAGGTGAACGTGTCCCTATTTTTCTGTATACCGACGACGCGGTCATTATAGCTAGACCTCAAACCGGCCTCCAGAAGGCTTTAACCAGCTTCTCGACATACATGGGAGATAGGGGCCTTATGATTAATATAGGAAAGACCTTTACTATGTGCTCGAACAAGGTAAATATTACCTGTAACATTCATTTAGAAAAATCAAAGATAGGCTTAACTGATACCTTTTCCTACTTAGGGATTGTTTTTAACAAAAGGGAAACCTGGAGATCAGCGATTACATCTAGGAATCTAGCTTTTTCATGGGCCATTGGTGCTCTGAAGCAGTTCGCAAATAAGCTAGGGGACAGACCAGTACGCATCTTGATTAACATATATAAGGCTAAATGTGTATTGACGGTTGTGTACGGAGCTGGTATATGGGGGATTGCAGATTGTCACGAAATTCAAACAAAGGAAAATGGTTTTCTCTGCTACCTGCTCGCTGTTCCCCGTTCCACCTCCACTTATGTCTGTCACAAAGAACTAGCCTTGCCCTTTGTTTCAGATCTAATTAAAATCAGCCCTATGATGTTGTGGCATAAGATCTGGACTACATCAGAAACTGCTTTCAATAGGGCGATTATTTTGGATTGTACCAAACTTGAAGGGTCCAGAAAGATCCAGTGGCTCTTCTATGTTCAAGAATTTTGTAGAAATATAGGGCGCCCTGAATTTTATGATTCTCCAGAGTCAATGTCTTCAATCTCCAGAAGGGCATTGAAGGAAGTTTGTCTTGCCCATCTGGAAGATCGACGCTGGTGTCTAGAGGGAAAAAAGGCCTCTGTTATTTATCATAATTTCTTGTTGCAAAACTCTGGGCTACAGCTTTATTTGACACTCAACCAGACAAGCTACAACAGAATGCTTTAGCCCGTTTGAGAACTGGTAGTTTTTTTAGGATGTTAACTTTCCCTAACCCAAATGATTAGTCGACACAATTAACGACTTGTCCGTGTGATGATTCCTCCACTCAATCAATCATACATTGCGTTTTGTTCTGTAGATTTTATGAGTGGGGGCGGAAAAGATATTTATTACCTCTTCTTAAATCTTGGAACCTGAGACAATGCAGACCAGCATTATTTAAACTACTCACCCTGTCTGATGAAATGACCATTATTGCTGTGTCTAGGTACCTGAAATACTTTATTAGATGTAGATCCACCATGGTTAACCGTAATCCTTATGAGTTTTTATGATTGTTGTTTTACTTTAGCATCCTTTGAGCAAGGGGTGTGTGGTATTTATGAATTATGTACTGTATATAGCTTTTTAAATATCAACTGTAACTGTCTTACTGGATGTATTTATTTGATCTGCTTTTATGATTTTAACGTAAAATCGAATAAAGCTCTCTTTGATCGCAGTTGGATCAGTGGCAGACCCTTCTCCCTAGCCCCCTCAGATCTAATGATCATGATGGATGCATCATTGCTGGGTTGTGGAGGTCATCTGGGAGTGGTAGTGATTAGAAGACTCTGGTTTCCAGCAAAGGTTCGCCTCTACATCAACTTGCTTCATCTGCATCAAGCAGACTCCTGTCCCCCTCTGATGTGCTGGTCACATCAGAGTCACTGTGCTCATGTGTAGCAGTTGTGCTTGATGCCTCACCATTGGTGTCCATCCCCTGTCCTTCGGATCCCACGGAAGATGCTGTTGAGACAGAGATGCAGGGTCATTCAGTGGCATTAACACAAACATCATATGCAAGCAAAGAACTAAACAGGACGATGATATCCCCATGTTGCACACCACCCTGTGCAGTAAAATTCTGCAACCTTAATTCAAAAGTTGAATTTTGTGCATTATCATTCAAACGTGGCATAAGTGACCCATGTGATGACCACACAGCCAAATAGCTGGCCGGTGGCTCTGTGTAACCAGACACACTGATCACTCTGAGCACACCCAGGGCCCTGAGGGGGGAACAGATGTACCTCCAAACATGTTGCCACTGTCACTTCTTGAGGCAGCAGAAGTGGACGACACAGATACAGACTCCAACATAACAGTCCACAATGCCCATGAGCCCATGCCATCCACCATGTCCTTTTGTGGGCCATTACTGCTGTTGTACATTGGTGCCAGATGTGTAGTCCTCTTAATTCGGACATCAGGCAATGCACTCATTGATGAAAGCACACTCAGATGATGCACACTGAAGTTCACTTCTATGGGATGTCCCTGTCTAGCCCAATGCAGACGATGTCAGAAGGCTACAACTCAGAATGCAATGTCAAGGGCCATTACTACCACAACATGAGAAAGTACAGGTAGTGAAAATGCATGTCAGCTGCACCCAACATAGAGGTCACTTACAAGCCATTGCATCACACTACCAACATGACAGAGCTCAGTACTGGCACAGGCGTGGAACACATGCAGCCACTCACAACCAAAGTCACCCGTCTCAAAATGCTCACCCCCAGCTTGCTGCTGATGCTCCTTCAAACGTGCCTCCAGCTCAGGGTGAGTCACAGCTAAGATGCGGTTAGTGGTGTCATGCTCCTGCACGCCAACCTGCCAGTCCGAGGGAGCAGCCCCTGCGTCATCTCTGCCACGTTTTTGCTCAGCTAGCAGATATCATCCCACCTCTTGTGACAGTGTGTGCGCCGCCAGGTCGAGACACCCAGAGCCCGCACCTTGTGTGCAATGGCCCTCCACACAGCCTTACGCTGGTGTACTTTGAGCTGCAGGCATGGGAGACAAGAGAGGGAAAAATCAGTGACACTGGGTTATGTACCACTATCTATCAATACAGGAGCATGATACTAACTCAGCACTACTTCACAGATATGTCTAGCAGAGACAATACAGCATCTCACAGAGTACATTAGCATGGGAGTATAATATGACAAATCATGCAGGTAGGAGGGTGAACTCAGTACCTTCCCATCTCATACACATGCAGAATAGCAGCACATAAAGCAATGTGTAGGCTGCCAACATCTACTATCCAGTTTATGGGTGAGCAAGACATATATCACATTGGTATTCATGTGTATGGGCTGACTCACTGTGCCCAACACTGCACAGCCATCAATGCCCCTGCCCTGTGAATGGCTCACTGTGTCATGGAAGTCACATTGAGGGACATGATCTTACAAACTCACACCCTCTCACAAGGCCTGTCATTTGCAATCTACAGGGCTGAGATGGCTCTTTGATGGATAGTCTAGAAAGCAACACACATTTTTCACTCTGTACATTCAGTGATGTGTCCTTTTCAGATTGGGCAGTGACTATGCAGGCCAGGTGGGCGCACACTGAGGTCCAATGTGGGGCATCGGAAATGTCACACGAAGGTAGAACTTGATAGCGCAAACAGTGCCTATACATGTGAGTTAGTACACATGTTCGGGGGGAATGGAAGGGGCTGTGCACCAAAGTACTACAATCTGCTGTGTCATAGGTGATTTTCTACCAAGAGTATTAAAGTACTGATCATAGTGATCACCTATACATGATGCAAAATTTGACTCAGACACAATTCCATCAGCACCCTCTGGGCGTGAACCCTTGCTAAGGCCATACATGAGCTTGTGAAGAACATCAGGGACACACACATCCATTCACACATGCAATTTCACTTCTGATTCCTGGAACACCAACTTGCTGCGTAACAGTATGGCTGCAGAAACAATACATGTCCCTCCCATTCAGATGTGCATGCAGGGAAATGTGTGAAATAGGCTACACGGCCCTTTCCTCTGATGACAGCATGCTAGGCAGTGCATGACACAACCCCACACTCACAGGCACATACTGCAGCAGAGCAACGTCATGTGTGCACTCCCTGCACTCTCGCCTCCACTCTGAGACATTTACCACGACATTTGGAGCACCATTTAGCCTCCCATACTGTCTCAGCACCTCGTCCACTGGGGCCTCCAGCTCCTCGGTGGTAAAGGGGCGTGCATGGATCTTCTCAGTCCTCGACATTGCTGGGTCCAGGAGACAGGAGCATCAGCAGTTGGTGGTGAGGGGTGTCAGGCAGCAGGCTCTGGAGACAGAGCAGCAGGGTATTCACCTGTTACAACGCATTTTTTACTCCGCACTACCACTACAACGCAGGCATTACAACGCATACCGTTACAACGCATTGCGCTGGGGGGCGCTCTAGGATAAGAGGTAAGTTTAATTTACTATCCAACACCTTCCCTAGGGTCCACGGGGACTGGAGTTAGAATAGTAAATTATACTTACCACTATCCAGCACCCCAAAGCGCTATGCGTTGTAGCGGTATGCGTTGTAAATACCGTGTTGTAATGGTACGCGGAGTAAAAGTATGCGTTGTAACGACATACATCCGAGCAGCAGCAGCAGGTGGTGGTGAGGGGTGCCAGGCAGCAGGCTCTGGAGACAAGAGCAGCAGCAGCAGGTGGTGGTGAGGGGTCTCAGGCAGCAGGCTCTGGAGACAGGAGCAGCAGCAGGAGGTGGTGAGTGGTCTCAGGCAGCAGGGTCTGGAGACAGGAGCAGCAGAAGGTGGTGGTGAGTGGTTGCAGACAGCAGGCTCTGGAGACAGGAGCAGCAGCAGGTGGTGGTGAGGGGTGTCAGGCAGCAGGCTCTGAAAACAGGAGGCGCAGCAGCAGCAGTTGGTGGTGAGGGGTGTCAGGCAGCAGGCCCTGGGGACAGGAGCAGCAGCAGCAGCAGGTGGTAGTGAGGGGTTGCAGGCAGCAGGCTCTGGATACCGTAGGAGCAGCAGCAGCAGGTGGTGGTGAGAGTTCTCAGGCAGCAGGCTCTGGAGACAGGAGCAGCAGCAGGTGGTGATGAGGGGTCTTAAGCAGCAGGCTCTGGAGACAGGAGCAGCAGCAGGTGGTGATGAGGGGTCTCAGGCAGCAGGCTCTGGAGACAGGAGCAGCAGTAGCAGCAGGTGGTGGTGAGGGGTCTCAGGTAGCAGGCTCTGGAAGCTGTGGAAATGTGAGGCTCTCTCCCACACATATATAGCCCCCTGGGGAAGTTTCAGGGGTTCTAAGCTTCTGCAATTGGTGTTCCAGGTCAGCCTTTTTCAAATGCATCCAATGACCTGCTCCGCCGAGGCGGAGCACGCCTACCGCGTTTTTTAAAAATTACATTAGTGTTGGACTTGGGCCTTTTTGGCAGATTCACCCCTAGACTTTTTGCCTTTAGCCTCTGGCATGGTGGTAGTGATTTTAGGCCTCTGTGCACTTTTAGCACTGTGGCCCAGTGTAAAGTGCGTGCGCACTTTGAGTGCATGTGGTGAGATGGCCTGCCCTCCCATAGGAATATATGGGTGGTATGTGTGTCCATGGTAGTTCCTGATATGTGGGTAGTGCAGGGTCGAGTTTGGTATGTGCGAATTCGTGAGAATAAATGCTGCGCTATGGTGTGTGCTGATTAATTGTGTCCAGTGGAGGCCACTTTTAGAAGTTGGCACTTCTGTGTGCTGGGAGATGTGAACTGCCTGTCTAGCTTGTGAGTGACAGGGCTGGCTGGTGTTCTTGGCTCCAGGAGCCAGGGTGAGTCTGCCCGGTGGGGAATAGGGAGATCTGCATGTAGATGGGAGGGAGGAATTGCACCTGGGACCTGAATAGGGCTGTGCCTTCCCTCCACAATGCTGGGTCTACCCCCTGTGGTGCGTCTGATGTCCCTGGCCTGTCTTGTGAATAGGGAGAGGGGCTGAGCAAAACAAATTGCATAACCAGTTGCATCTGGTTCTCCCCTTGCCTGCACTTTTTAGACAAAGGATTTTTGTGTATTTAAGAAGGGGCTGTGACCCCATGAAGATGTTCTTGTCTTGGACTGGAATCTGCCAGGGGTGTGCTACTGCTGGGGGCTCAGGGGAAGGCTTGCCTCCCTGGGCCCTGCCCCTGGATGCCTGGAGGACTTATTGGGACCCTTCTGCCTTGCTTGACCTATTCCCAGTACTTCTTGTGCTCCTTAGCGCCCTGTGAGCGCTCTGCCTAATTGACCCTGAAATGCGAGGGAAAGCTTGGGGGCTGCGCAGCACCGCGCTGTGGCCCTTGCTGGCAGAATCCCCAGCCCAGAGATTCCCCCCTTTGTGCTCCTAACTGGTGCCCACCCTCTTATATTCTTATTTGAAACCAGGTGCCCACCCTGCATCATGGACGTGTTATTTTTATTTCAATTACGGGTGCCCACCCCGCGACTTCGCTTCCCTTAGCGGGCGCCGCCCCGCGTCCTGGCCACATTCTATTTATATTTGTAATTTAAGGGTGCCCACCCAGCTTGCCAAGTTTATTGCGCATCTAGGAGGGAGCCTACCCCTCATCTCATCTGCCCAAAGGAGAAGCAATCACTGCCGCGGCCCGTATAGCCGCACTGGAAGTCAGGCAAAAGAGTGACGCCCGGACGTGGGCGGGCCTGCCGAATTCTTTTTCCGCTTCCCTCTGCCTGGGGAAAGCGTCCCGCGCCTTGCTGGTCTCCCGTGTGGAGAGGGAGACCTGAGATGCTCCCGCCTGCCGAGAGAGGCTGGGCCGCGCCGGGAGGAGAAGCCCCGTAGGAGCCAGCAAGTAGTGGCAGAAGGCGGAGGGGGCGTGAGGCACATTGCCGGTGCCTGCCCCCTCCGCAAGTGCTGGAAAAAAGGAGACCGGCAGCATCGAGAGCCCGGTAAGTGGGGCTCCTTGTTCCTTTGTGCCTTTGAGGCATAGTACCTTGCCCCGTCTAGAGCGGCCCCGGATTGCAGCGGGCCGCTCCCACATGGCCTAGATTATTTCAGAGCCCTCGTGTGGCTCCAACATGGGGCATGTTTATTCCGAGGGCCTCCGTGGCTCCAACGAGGCCCCTAGTGTTTCATGGCCCGGGTTGTCCCCAGCTTTTGTCCCACAGAGCCTAGATGGCTCTCACATTTGTCCATAGTTATTTAAAGGGCCCAGGGGGGTCCTCAGGGGTTCGTGCTACCTCAGTTTGGCAACCTTATTTCAGGAGCTAGAGTGCTCCCAGGCACATGTTGTTTTCAGAGCCTAGAGGGCTCCAACATTGGGCGCAATTTGTTCTGAGGGCCACTGAGAGCCAATGCCTCATTTTTTTATTCTTTCCAGCTGCCCAGCAAGTAGTGGGCAGCTGCACCATTTAGGCTCTTCCTTTTTCGGGAACATGTTCTTTTAACCCAGGAGTGAGACGCAGTCCTTTGCCCCATCTCTGCGTGCACAGCTGCGCAGCACTTAGTGCCAGCTGCAACATTTAGGCCTTCATTGAGACTCCCAGCTGCCCAGCACGTAGTGGGCAGCTGCCACGTTTAGGTTTGCACCATGTGCGCCCCGTGACTGTCGCTGCATTGGCAGCGCACCCTGACTTTTGGATAGAGGGCATTTGTGCCCCTTATAGATGGCCAGTTGGCCCAGGGGTCTAGTAGGTTTAGTAGGGCACCAGGCCCTAGTGTACTTTATATAGGTGCTAGGAAATGTAATGTTTGTAGTGTGATTTATGCTCCTTGATTTATGCTTATTGGTGTGCTTTTATGCTAATTGGGTTCTACCTATTGTTTTATTTCTCTACTGCGGCCTAGGTTTGATTTATTCCCTACTGCCGGTTATGTCATTAAGTTTATTCCCTACTGCAAGTTATGTTTAGGAATTGTGGTCTACTAGATTTAGACTTATGAGGTTGGCGCAGAATAGAGTTCTCGCCTTATGTGAAACTGTGCCTGTTTTGATTTATGTTACAGGGTGACGCTGAGTATAGTGTCTGCCAGTGATTCCTGGCTGTGTTCTGAGTTCATATATATTCTTACTTTTACCATTTCTTTACCAAGTGCTAATTCTGACAGTGGCCCACGTGGCCCTGTCCTGTGTAAATAATCCCTTGTAAATGTTGCCTGTGTCAGTTGGCACAGTGTATATTGTGTGATTACTATCTAATGTGTTCTATTATAATACAAAGTATTTTTTTTATATATAACCTTGTGTGGAGTCCCTTTTGTGGTGTGCCTAGTATGTTGGTGCTGTGTGTGTTGTGCAAATGCTTTACACATCGCCACCGGGATAAGTCTGACTGCTCGTGCCAAGATACCAAGGGGGTGAGCAGGGGTTATCTTTGGTGTGTAACTTCCAATCCCTGACTCGATTGGTGGTCTCTGCCTGGCTTTGGCTCAAGCCTTAGCCAACCAGAGATTCCCATTTCTAACATTGGTGGTCAGCTGTGAAGATAGGACTTACATTTGCTCAATACCGCAATGACAACTGGCTGCACTACAAGCTCTGCATTTTAGATAGTCACATGTTTAGGTATTATTGTCTTTAAGGTTGTTTAAGTGTCATTTTTGTTGAAATGTGTTTTATGTTGCACTATGAGTTGGGTGTCCTGCGAAGGACAGAAACCAGAGAATCTCGAGGAGTGACTGCCCTTGTGCAGACTGTCATTCATGGGGTTGGCCTACAGTGCAAGCTGTAGGAGTGAGTGCCCCTGTGCTCTCTGCTATTTCTTGGGTTGACCTGACGCTGAAGGAGTGACTGCCCTTGTACTGTCTGCTATTTCTTGGGTTGGCCTACAGTGGTAACTTAATTGGCATGGAGTAACTAGCTCAGGGGGGTAGATTATCCCCTAAGTGCAGTTGTTGATTTAGTTTTCTGGTATCCCTAGAAGGGTGGGATCCAGTGGTGGCAGCAATTTGTAATCCAGTGCAAAAAGTCCCATTCCCAGTTCCCAAAGTATGGTACCTGGTTCCCAGTGAGGGTTACAGGCTGTGTTTCAGGGGCAGTAAGATGCTGTCTCACCAGTATTTGGGGGAGTGTGGATGAATGTTGTGTTGCACTGGACGATTGAGTGTTTAGTCTGTGTTATCAGAGAGAGCCTCGCAAGTGAATGCTTTCCGGAATAGTACCAACACCTGTTGGAGGGTGTAAGTTCTCTTTGAGTCTGTGAAGCTTCTATTGGCGAGTGACCCTAGAAGAGTGGTGCAGGTATCTTCACGCCCTCGCGGCTGGAGATGGTTCAGAGTAGCCCAGCTAGGTACCCTTATTGTGAGGAGTTTGTGTGGCCTCACGCCCGAACTCACTGGCGGCTTGAGGCTGGGTCGTATTCCGAACCCCAAACTTGGTCTCCAGGACTGGTTGGCTCCATGAGGGAATACCAGGTAGGGAGCCTAGTCTGTCCTGTTGGACCATTCTTCAAGGTGGTTCTTCCTGTTTTGGTGAGCTGGGGGTGTCAGTAGTCAGCCCCGACTAGGTTCAGTGTCTAGCAGTGCCCCTCCTAGGTGGAGGGTGCAAAGGTCCAGTTGGAGCGGTGAGAGGGGGAAAAGAGTCCCCCATGGAAGAACCATTGGTTCAGATGCCAGCCAGAAGGGCTGAGCTTTTGAGCTTCATAGGAGTGACCATGGTGACGCCACTTCTGTCCTGGGGCATCTTCACGCACTGTCAGAGGGACAGGAGGTCGTGAGCTCCGTGCCAGGTTGCTGGGGCATCTTCACACACTGTCAAAGGGACAGGAGGTCGTGAGCTCTGCGCCAGGCAGACTGTCATGCGAAACATTAGTCAGGTGTTACCCTCCGGAGGGTAGATGTACTCCCAGGAAGCCCTGGTTCGCCAGGCAATTATGAGGTAGTACCCCCTGAATGCAGGGGGGTCCAGTGTTGAGGGGTGATAGGGGGAAAGAGTCCCCAGTGGGACCCAGTAGGTCAGGGGCCAGCCAGAAGGGCTGGGTCACCAATGATTAGCCGTGTTGGCGTCACTTCTGTCCTGGGGGATCTGCACACACTGTCAAGTTGGGCAGGAGGTCGTGAGATCTGCGCCGGACAGACTATCACACGACCCATTAGTAATATGTCACCCTCGTGAAGTCCTGGTTCATCAGGCATCTGACCAAAGGGTACGTCCCTGGGTTGGGGAGCCAGTAGCCAGTGTTTCCAGATCTGGATGTCAGGGCAGCTGTAGTCAGTGTCCTGGCCGGTTTCCCTTCTAGGTGTACCCCTGAGAGCAGGTGGGGCCCATCTTAAGTGAAGAGACCCTGCTCTACAGTGGGAGGGTGCAGAACTCTGGAAGGGGGTGCAGAGGGAGGGAGTCCTCGCCCCTGACCCCGGTGCAGCCGGTGAATATGGATCCCAGGTGGTAGACCAGTTGATAGCGAGAGGTCCTGATCTGGTAGGAGAGTTGTGTTCTGGTGGGTGCTTCCCCTGGGAGGGTGCGGAACCCCAGAAGTAGAGGTAGGGTGAGGAGATGCTTTGCCCATGACCTCTGGTCAGCCTGAGGGTGCGGACCCTAGGTTGAAGGATCAGTGGTAGTGGGGAACTACACTGAGAGAGGGTGGAGAAGGGCTATTGTATGCCAGGGGTTACTGCCCCCACTCTATGGTGTGGCAAGAACCAGTGGTATCTGGGTGGCCTAGGGCCTGGTCCTGGACGTGGACAACTAGGGAGTACCAGTGGGGTAGCCTAGTTGGGCCTAAATTGTTTTTTTTCCATCTTATTGTTTGTAGACGGAACAACATGAGGTCAGAGTGGCGTAAGAACCGGAGGGTGTCCCTGCAGTGCGGGCCCCCCTCCGTGTTCTTTATTTGTTATACAAAAACAATGGTCTCAGACTAATATTTTACTGAAACAGAATAAATCAGTTGACTGTTCAAAGTTTCTCCTATTAAATGGGCACATACAACCAATTTGCCACAATTCAATCAATGTACTTATTTTACAAAATACAAACAAAGCAGCAACAGCAATAATTCCAAAAAAGAAGAAAAGCAACAGCAATAATTCAAAAAGATATAGGGCAATTTTAATTCAAATTCATTGCGCTAATGGCTATCTCATTATAAAGGCATTTGAAAGTTGTTCAAAAGGAATGTGCAATTAGATAGAAATATAGGGTGCTTGATAGAAAAGATTGAGAAAGAGAACATAGAATATTACAATATTTACAAATTTATATATACAACATATGAATTTGTACAAATCAATTCCACAGAATCCTGGTGATGTAATATGTGACATCATCAGCAGTGGATTGCGGGCGCGCGAGTTATAGTGAGTCCAACTAACTATAACGTGGGAATTTCAATGGTTTTGTGTGAGTAAAATGTTCAGCGAACTATAACTGGTGTGAAACCTATGGTTTTTTCAGTGAATTTCAAAGGTTTTTTAAATGCTAATTCCTAACTATAACGAGTGTGAAACCTATAGTTTTTTCAGTGAATTTCAAAGGTTATTTAAATGCTAATTCCTAACTATAACGATTGTGAAACCTATGGGTTTTTTCTGTGAATTTCTATGGTTTTTTAAAAGCTAATTCCTAACTATAATATGTGTGAAACCTATGGTTTTTTTCTGTGAATTTCAAAGGTTTTTTAAAAGCTAATTCCTAACTTTAACGTGTGTGAAACCTATGGTTTTTTTTAATGAATTTGCAACTTTTTTAAAAAGCTAATTCATAACTTTAACGAGTTTGAAAACTACAAGTGTATTCCTTACATATTTTACAATTCTATTTTTCCCCGTGGTGCGTTCAGGGTATGCGTACCCGTAAGCGCCCATGTGCGTGCACCGTGAGCTTACTCCGCAATTTTTAAAAAAAAAAACGAAAACTTTTTTTACTCTTCGGAGTTCTCCTAGGCCCCCCTGATAAAACATAAGGGGGGCAGGGTGTCTCTACCCTGCCCCCTATCAACGTTTTCCACTTTTATTTTTCACCTCTTGTGTCTCTGTTCTACAGAGTCACAAGATGGCGGACTATGCAGACCATTTAGAATGTTTACAGACACCCAAGAGCCAATTAGCTTTTGAAATTTAGAACCAACTAAAATCTTTCTTTAATTTTGAATTTGTGTGTGATGAAGTTTCATTGGTTTTCTACATGAATATACATGACAAATGAGAAGGAAACACAGCCATTTTGTGATAGTACTCTTTGAGGTACATTTCTGTGGAATTTTTGGTGTTCTATTTCTGGTGTGAAATTTACACAGTACTAACTCTTCTACTGCTTTCTTAAAGGTGAGTTGTTAATTTGTAAGGGGAATTTAATACTTGATAAAGCTAGTTTTATATTATCTATTACTAAAAACGATAAATTAAAGTGATTTTTTTCTGCAATTTACAGCAAAAAATGTCAAAAGAATATGGATATGAATGAGGACACCGTTGATATTAATATTGAAATTTCTGCGACTTTTGTTGAGGCGAGTTTTATTGAGGTCTTGAATGATCCTGTTGATAACACTATCCATGAAGAAGACCTTTTTTTGAGAGGAGATGGAATAGGGGATTTTAATGATGAGACTTTGGATGCTGAATTAATCGAATGTTTGGACTATAGTGAGTTCCAGGACTCATGTATGGAGACTTCTGATGAGGAGATTCCTGATCAGTTAATGTTAGAAGTTCTTTTAAATTATGAAAATTCGGAAGAATACATTTATATTTAGAAATTATAAATTGTTTGAGACATTTTTTATTATTCTATTTGTAATTTATGAGATAATAGTGAAATGATTGTGCTATAAAGTGAGACTTATAGTATAGAGTGTAACATTTCTGTGTTACATAGTAAGTTTACTCACAGTTACTTCCCTTCTCCCACTATATTTTCTCCAATGTGTATTTCACATCTCTTCTTCATCTCATGCCTTCTTTCTCTCACTGTCTCTCTCTAATGTACACTATCGCCGCCATTTTGTGTAGTTTCAGAAGACAGTGAAATGTAATGCTACAAAGGTGGAGTGCACGATCTGCCATACGGTACTAAACAGAGGAGACCCCAGAAGGAAGTACAGTTTTCGTAATTCTACTATGAGACAAGGTGAGTAAGGGAGTAAAGAGACAGAGAAAGTGAAAGAAAAAGTGAGAGTAGAAGACTGAGGGCCTCATTTATATGGCCATGCGTCACTTTTATGCCACCGGTGCGTCACTTTTTGTGACGCACCAGTGGTGTAAAAAAAGGACCTTTTGATTCATATTTACAAACTGAGGCATCTAGGTAGATGTGTCATTTTGTAAACTCCTGTGCCACATTATACGTGCGCCAGGTATAATGTATGCAAAGGGGGCGTATTGACGCAAGGAAGGGTTGTAAAAGTGACGCAATGAAATCTATCACATTTTACTGCGTCACTTTTACGACACCGTTGCGTCAAAATCTTGTGCCTACCTCACAGCAGGCGTAAGACTGACGCAGGCCCTTTCACATGGGGCTTGCCCCATGTGAAAGGATACACTGCTGGAAAATATTTTTTTACTACAATTTTTTACACTGTTTTTCCCTGTGGTGCGCTTCAGGGCCTCATTTATGAGGCCATGCGTCACTTTTACGCCGCCGGTGCGTCACTTTTTCTGACGCACCAGTGGTGTAAAAATTGTACCTTGTTGAGTCATATTTACAAAGTGACACATCTAGGTAGATGCGTCACTTTGTAAACCCCTTTGCCTCATTATACCTGCGCCACGTATAATGTATGCAAAGGGGGCGTATTAACACAAGGAAAGGAAAGAGAAGGAGTAAGTGAAGTGGAGTAAGGAGAGTAAAGGAAGGGAAAAGAGTAAAAGAATGAAGTAAGAAAAGAGAAAGGAAAGAAAATAAAGGAGAAGGTCTGAAAGAAGGTGAGTGTAAGAGAAGAGTGTGAAAAAGGGGAGTAAACCAATACAGTATCTCTGGACCAGCATTAATGTCAAACATTGCGCACACGGCTTGTAAATAGGCCAAGGAAACCAATACAGTATCTCTGGACCAGCATTAATGTCAAACATTGCGCTCGAGGCTTGTAAATAGGTAAGGAAACCAATACGGTATCTATGGACCAGCATTAATGTCAAACATTGCGCACGGGGCTTGTAAATATGCCAATGAAACCAATACAGTATCTCTTGATCAGCATTAATGTTAAACATTGTGCACGCGGCTTGTAAATACGCCAATGAAACCAATACAGTATCTCTGGATCAGCATTAATGTCAAACATTGCACACGCGGCTTGTAAATAGGCCAAGGAAACCAATACAGTATCTCTGGACCAGCATTAATGTTAAACATTTCGCACGCGGCTTGTAAATAGGTAAGGAAACCAATACAGTATCTCTGGACTAGCATTAATGTCAAACATTGCGCACACGGCTTATAAATAGGCCAATTAAACCAATACAGTATCTCTGGACCAGCATTAATGTTAAACATTGCGCACGCGGCTTGTAAATAGGCCAATGAAACCAATACAGTATCTCTGGACCAGCATTAATGTTAAACATTGCGCACGCGGCTTGTAAATAGGCCAATGAAACCAATACAGTATGTCTGGACCAGCATTAATGTTAAACATTGCGCACGCGGCTTGTAAATAGGCCAATGAAACCCATACAGTATCTCTGAACCAGCATTAATGTTAAACATTGCGCACGCGGCTTGTAAATAGGCCAATGAAACCAATACAGTATCTCTGGACCAGCATTAATGTTAAACATTGTGCACGCGGCTTGTAAATATGCCCCTCTACACCTTATATTTCAACTCAATTGATACCATTACTGAAATACTTTATGCATCTCCCACACCATTTCATATGGTTTTCTATCTGCTATTCCTATCCCTCTCCATACATTCACTGCTTCCACCCATGTTAAAGGTTGCACAAGGTGCTTCAAAAAAAGGAGCATATTTACAAGTCTAATGAAACCATTACACAATTTCTAAACCAGCATTGAATCCAAGCATAAAAAGCAATTTAAAAAGAACTCTACCTTATAAACACACAGCTAACATTATGGAAAAAGGTAAGAATATAATTCCTTAATTCACACAGACACTCACTGTGATACTTGTCAAAAATCTGTATGCTGTCCATCATTTCTAAAAGAATCATTACTCACCTTAAAAATGCTTTGGAAGATGAAAAACAGTGTCAGTCACAGTCAACAGATATTCTTAAGCAGAATGTCTGAACAGTGCTTCCTTCACTTGAGCCAGAGAGTAATGGCATAGATTATTTCTCATTTCACAGCCATATACTTGTACATAACCTATAAAAATTATTCCCACACAAATTCAAAACTAAACTGCACATTTTAATTGGTTGTACATTTCAAGACTTTGAAACTCACATAACATTCACCCCTCCCCCCAGTGCTCATTCACCAAGTAACCATGGTAACTCCCTCTTAAACCACCGCACAGTTCACAAGTTCATCATACTATGTTGCAAAAAAATCCATCAAGGCTGTTTGACCTCTCAATCTACTAGCTAATGAAATGCAATGTTTGTTTAAATGACTTTTTCTCAGCCATTGAAATGACTTCTTACAAAAAAAAGCATGCACCCTAATTTTCAGTGGAGATTTTTAAGAAAGCTCCAATCATGTCTGGTTATTTAACTGCACTGATTCTCAAACACTTTTTTTTCATAATCAAACTGCCTTTCCATTTCCACAACTCATCTGACTAGAAGCACATCTACCTCCAACATGAAAAAAATTGGTTTGTAGGTCATAGCTATGTCCACTGGAGTCAAAAATACGCAGCTAACAGAGGTATTTGCAATCTTGATTTACCAAATGTGAACATTGTATGGATTGGACAGAGAGGATTGAGGAGTCACCAATTGATACCATTGGTAAAATCCTTTAGGCATTTACCACACCCTGACCTTATAATTGTGCACTGTGGTGGAAATGACCTAGGCACTTTGACTGGGGTAGGTCTGGAAATGCTTTTAAAGGACATCTTTTGGCAATTGATGTCACTTTTTCCCAAAACTGCCTTGGTATTTTCTAATATATGCCAAAGGCAAAAATGGAACTGGTCCAACCAATTTTGCCCACAGATTGAAAAAGCAAGAAAACATGTAAATAAATCTGTTTCTGCGTTCCTCAGAGACTATGCTATGGGTTCCATTTTCCATAACAACTTGTGTTACAACATGCAAGACATCTACAGGAGAGATGGTGTGCATTTTACAGAAGAGGGGAATAGAGTTTTCCTCTTGAATATAAGACTCTGCATTGGTACCTACTTGTAGGTACAAAAAACACCGACATAACACAACAGCTCTTTTCAGAGCTAACTTACCTCTAAACACTCTACATTATTTTTTACTCTATTTTTTTACACTGCTTTTCCCCGTGGTGCGCTCAGGGTGCGCGTACCGGAGAGCGTACCCGGGAACGCACCCAGCGCTTACCCCGCGAAAATTTTAAAAAAAAGTTTATTTGCCCTTCAGGGTCCTTTAGGCCCCCCTCAGAAAACCTAGGGGGTCAGGGGGTGTCTACTCTGCCCCCTTTTAATTATTTCCCCCTTTCTTTTTCACCTCTTGTTTCTCGATTCTACCGAGAAACAAGATGGCAGACTCTCCAGACTGTTTAGAATGTTGACAGACACCCGACAGCCAATCAACTTTCCGCTCGTGCACTTCCGTGGCACGCCGGGAGTGCTCCCCGGTACACGTACCGGTGAGCGCCCGGAGCGTGCCTATAGAAATATATGTGTTTTTGAAGTTAATTTTCAAAATAACCACTGGAGCAATTTCCACCAAATATAGCAAAGGCACATCTGCATACCAGTCCCTACAATTTTGCCAAGTTTGGCATAATTCCATTCAGCGATTCGGGCTGTAGACTTGTCAGACCGTCCTATGTAAATTAACATGGGGAAAACATGTTTTGGGACCCCCCTTTTTTCTCAGCCCCCACTTCACGAATCCCCCCTTCAACTTCCAGGGAAGGAGCAGAGCGGAGCTGGCCAAAATTTTGGAAAATTACACACAAATTCCTCAACCGGCGCCAGAGTTATTCCCAATAGAATGTTGCGGATTTCCTATGGTAGCCAATCCTATGGTAGCCAATCCTAACTATATATATATATTAAGCTCAAACTGTCCCAGTCCTTCTCCTGCGCTCCAGCCGGACTCGCTGAGAAACGGGTAATGGACACCAAGAATTACGTGGGTAAACAGGTCTTGTTTATTTCAGCCACAGTCAGACGCGTTTCGAATACAAAGTATCCTTGTTCACTAGCGGAAACGCAGCCCACTTTCAGTTTTTATGCTGTGTTTTTCTCAATAGTGCTTTCACCTCCATCACATGGTACATAAACATCGAAGAAACACTTCACAGTCTGCCGTTTTTCTTGGCTAATGCCCCCAGATGAACACATTAACGGGCATCTCTAAAATTGTACTTTTGTAAACACCAACATCTAATGGATGTACACTTAATAAAATGCATAAATGCAACACATGGTATAAAAGACAAGTTATTCATTTTATAAATGACTCCAACTGCCACATTAAACTGATTAAACATAGGTTAAACATAAAAATCTGTGGATATGATAAACATATAACTATATAGAAGAATATTTAAATATACATAAAAATATGATAATATTAAAATAACAATTTATATATACAATCAATTACATCACAAAGTTATTATTTAATCTGTTAGCTTTTATACCATTGGCAGACAGTATCTTGGAATAAATTCCCATTAGTCTGCTCTGGTTGTTCCACTTCAAGTATCCTATAAATGTGCAAAGCTAGCAAAAGTTTACAAAATTATAGACGCCTCATATAAAAGTGCCACATAGAATGTTGGCATGTAAAGTGCTAAAAGTGCAGTACCGTGAATTGTGCAAAATATGCTGGTTAGTGTAATTAAGTGTGGAGAGGATTAAAAGATATACACATTAGAAAGTCAATATGTTTATTAAAATGTGAAGTTAAAAACAACTGGGTCATGGGAAATCGGGAAAATTTAATTTACAGCAAATGAATGTAGGGTTGTCGACTCAATGCAAAGATGAGCTCATATGACATGTAGATTTTCAAATATAATTTAGCAGGGTCAGATGTTACAAGAAATTGTGCAGGTCCTCCGTATCGTTGAGCCCTTTTGGCTGCTTGCTGTCTAGTTCAAGAATGAACTTGGACTCCAGTTTCCTAAGTGCCTTTTCTCTATTACCACCTCTTGGATTGTCCGGGATGCCCGCAATTACGAAATATTGTAGGCACTTCAAATCGTTGCCATGCACTGGGCCGTATCGTTGTTGACAATTGCTCTCAAGTGTTGGAGAATTCTGACATGTACCTGTAGTTTTGTACTTCCCACATGGTGGAGACCACAGGTACATGTCAGAACGTATACGGCCTACTCAGTTTTGCAATTGCATGACCTCAGGATTTTGGTTTCACATGGGCTGAATGGAGTTTTATATTTGGTCGTGGAAATTCCAAATTTGCAGGCCCTGCATGATGTGCATTTAAGAAATCCTTCTTTGGGCTTCAGCCACATGCTTTTGGTATTTTTGGCATTTTCAGGATTGCTACGCACTATCTGGGATCTCATAGAGATTCCTCTGTGGTATGTGATGGTTGGAGTGTCAGAGATTTCTGGTGCTATGACTGCATCGTTAAAACTATGGGCCAATTGCGATTAATGAATTTGGCGATGTTGCTTATTGAATGTGAGGATGACTCTTGGTATGCTGTTGACGTTTGTAGGCTCTGCCGTGATAGCAGGGGGATCTAACAAAGATTCCCTAGATCTCATATTGACTTTGCTAAGAGCCTGATTGAGGGTAGATGTCTTATATCCTCTTTTACAAAATCTCTCCAGTGCTTCCCTAGTGCATTTCTCTTGTTGTTTTACGGTGCTGCATATACGTTTAATCCTAAGCAATTCACCATAAGGTATGCTTTCTATAAGATGTTGAGGGTGTGCACTGGTTGCATGTAACGTGGAGTTTCCAGCTGTCTTTTTTCTATGAAGCGTAGTGTTGATGTTCCCTGCCTCTACGTACACTTTAACAACTAGAAACTCCACTTCATGACTGCTTAAGTGTGAGGTCAATTTCAGGTTAACTCGATTTTCATTGAGTTTGTCAATAAACATTTTTGCACTCTCATCATTGCCACAGAATAAAAACATCATCAATAAAGCGTAGCCAACACTTTATATGTTTCTTGTATTCCTCCCGGTGCACCACTTTCAGGACCTGCTCCTGCCACCATCCTACCATCAGATATGATAAGCAAACCATTTTCTATTAAAACATTTAGCTAATTTTCTGATTTTACCTCTTCAAAGCATTTTACAATTTTAACCAAATCTAAAATCCTTTTCACAAAAGCAAGCTAATATACACTCTTATCCAACCCAGAGAACCTGGAAAACGTATGAAGAATTATTCTCAGCCAGTTTCCTTTTTCTGAGTTGTTGTGTGCCCAATATAATTTTGCAGGAGAAGAACAGTAAGGGCCATATTTATGACCCCAGTTGTGTTGCACGTGCACCATGCAGCTTGATACATGCGTGACACAACTAAAAAAAAAAGATTTATGAACCCACGCAGCCCTGAGTGGCTTCACAAATCTCAAGTCAAGCAGCATAGCGCAAATCTCTGAGTTACCTTACTCTGTACTAGAGAGGCGTTGCATGGCTGTTTCCACGCAATGGCATTGGTTTTTTATGCATTCCCAGATTTACCAGAACTGGTAAACCTGGGGCATACGCCAAAAAGATACGCCTTCCCAGGAGAGGTGTAATGAGGAGATCCATCTTTATTTCTCCTCGTAGCTTCCTCTATCTATGTGTGCTACATTCTGGCAATCCATCAATACAACCTTCACATGACACCCAATGAGGTAAGACCACATGCTGAAATCATTATTGTAAGAAACTGGAGTATTAGTAAAGGGGGTGAGAACCCATCTGCTATAATTGGTCGACCTGGGATGAGGCTGACCTCTTTGTAGGTCTTGGGTATAAAGTAGATGGAGGGAATAATTGGGTTGGCATTCCATAGAAAATCAAATTCTTCTTTAGAGATCATACCGTCCCGTCTGAATTGATGTAAGTGTTTTCTTAGTGCCTCCGTTGCCATATTGTATTCTTTGTTGTTGGTCTTTCTATAACATGCCTCATCTGATAGCTGTCTGTGAGCCTCTTTTAAATAGTCATTTCTGGGCCACAGAACTATATAGCCGCCAAGGTCAGATGGCTTGACAATATCTTCAGTATCGGTCCATCAAGTTTTTGTATTCCGTCTCATTTTTGCCCTTCTTTTGTTAGTTATGGTTGATGCGATAATATAATCGTTTAATGTCATCCGTTACCCTTTCGTGGTAGATGCCTATCGCATCTTTGGGCATTTGCGGTACAAAAGTGGATTTGGTTTTGAACGGGCTGCTACCGGCTCCCTTCTGTGTTATAGCAGCCTGTTGTAGTTGTACCTGGGTCGACATCACTGGATCTTCTACTTCATTGTTGAGCATTATTGATTGGGCCGCTGTCAGTAGCGGTACATCTATTAATGTGAAGTAACAAAGGACCCCCAGTAGCGGTACATCTGCCACTGTTAGATTGTGTTTGCCCGATTGGTCCCCTGTGTTTGTGGTTTGTTTGTTCGCCAAACCATTCTTTACAGTGGAGAATTTGATCAATTTAAGTTTACGAATGTAATTAAAGATGTCGACTCTCGTTTGTGTATACTTGAAGTTGTTAGGCTGGCAATATGATAGACCTAATTTGAGAATTTGTATGTCGTTTGTGCTTAGTTTCATATTGGTCAGATTGATGATTGTTTTATCTTCTTCATCATTCATTTTTTCTTAAGCCAATATCCTTTTTTTGGCTTTAAATTTGTTTTTGTTGTGCCTTTCTCTTCTTTTGGCGTTTCTGCTTTTGACTGAGGCTGTGTTTTTGTCCGAGGCCTTAGGGTGTTGTGCCGGTCCTCCACCAAAAAATCCTTCTCCTCCCCTAAGTCCAGCCTTCTAGTTTCCACATTCGCTTCTGCCTCACTCCTATTGCTGCCTGAGGAGCTGAAACCGCTATAGGTTGAATCCGTGTCAGAGTTTGCCTCTCCTGAGCATTCTGCTGCTGGAGGTTTGTGCTGTGTATTCTCTTGTGGGGTTGTCTATGTAGGGTTGGATTTGAGCTTCTTAGCAGTGTCGTATTTTCGCGCGAATGTGTAAATTCTACCCAGTTCATAATCCGCCAGGTCTCTAGCAAATTTGTAGACCTTTCTTTGTTTAATTTTCTCCTCTTGCTTCGACAGACGTTCTTGAATTTCTTTACGTGTCTTGGTTATTAGATCATTCGGTTCCAATTTACTCAAGGCTATATTAATGCTGTCGATTTCCGCCAAAGGTTTTGTTCTATCTGACTCTGCAAATTTAATTAATATGCGCACTAGATTCATGGAGGCATCCAGATTGCTTGTGCCCCATTCCCTCAACATATCCGGGTCTTCATAGCTGGGGGCTATATATATATATATATATATATGTGGCTATCTGCCGCCACGTCTGGCACCGGCGCTTTGGGCAGGCGAACGGCGTTAATGGCAGTAAAACTTTGGAGGAAATATATATATATAATCTCCGCTCATTTCTCACACCTTATCCTTTTGTTGACAGCAGGGGCACGGGCCACAAGTTAGTGCAAATAATCCTTGTTTATTTGTCGGCCATAATGCGTTTCGGTCCAGCCGGACCTTAGTCATATGACAAAGCCGCCTTGTTTTTTCCCCTCTTTTAAAGTGACATGTGCATATTGTGAATGGTGCTTTTTCATGGACATAAAATAAATATTGCAAAGAATTTAACCCAACTTGGAGGTATTAGTTGAACATACATTCAAAAGATTGGCTGTCAACCATAATTTGTCATCTGTTTTTGTAAGATGCATGCCGTCTCCATATATGAAAATATAAATATATGAATATTAATACATAGCTAGACAATCATATGTTTACACACTTCTAAATATGTAAATAATTATACATTTAACTGTGAGAACAATAAATATTGTAAAAATACTTGCCCGTATTTTTATAGACAGTGTAATATTTGAACACATCATTGCATAATGCATTGTTATTGCTATGTACATTGTACTGTTAGTATCCGCTCTAAATCAGATTTAGATGCTGGCCATTTCATACCTCTCTAATAGTATTAGATTGCTTCTGTCTTTCATCCTTAACTCAAAAGTAAAGTGCTCCTGCAAATATGATCAGTGCTGCACAGATAGTTCGCTGATGGTGACCCGTTTGTTTTTTTAAAGTGCAAATTTGCTAAAATTCATTTAAAGACACAATTTTCGTGGTTCAGGTCAGATTGGCAGCCTCCTTTGAGATCTGTAAAATACATCTATAGTAGTAGTAGTGTTTAACACTTCCACTAAGTATCTCTCAAATGGAATAAACACCTCTAGCGTATCAGATTGCTTTTCGGGGGGTGGTGGAACTCCTAGTTTTATTGGAGGCAGGTGAATAAATCCTCTGTTGAAATTAAAACCCCCCAGGGTTTTGCAGTCGAGGTTCAAGATGTATATGGTCTCTAATTTTCTAAGAGTTACCTCTCTGTCCCCTCCTCTTCTGTTTATGGGTAGCGCATCTATTAAATAATATGTTAGATAGTTTAAATTATTGTCATGTGTCTCTTTGAAATGGTGTGCCACTGGGTATATTGGATCCTGGTTAGTGATAGCTCTTATGTGTTGTAAAATTATTTTGTTGGCTGGCAGTTTGTGCTTCCCACATATTTTAAATTACATTTCAGCACATATATGTCATGGTCAGTTTTACAGTGTTATTTGAATTTCTTTTACACTGAATGGAGTTTTATATGTTTTTTTATGTATTCCATACTGCCCTGCATTACAGCTCTTACATTTTACAAAATCATTTTGTTGCATCAACCAGTTAGGTTGATCCATGGTCTCTGGATTACTCTTAACTAGGCTAGTGCTCATTGATGGGGCTCTCCTATATGTGATCCCTAAATTGTGTGGTAATATAGCCCCAATAACTGGGTCACTTTGTACAATTGGCCAGTTTCGTGGCATGATGTTCCTAATCAATTTTTCTTTTGTGTTATAGGCCAAAATGAGTCTAAGCTTCATAGGGTTTTCTTTTTGGCTAGAGTCTTCATCTTTTTTTTACAACAAATTGCATCTGTCTATGGGTTTTGTTAATGGCAGCATCAATTGTCTTTGTGGAATATCCTTTAGACAGAAATCTCCTTTTTCTTGCCTGCTGTGCTATTGCTAAGTCTTTGGGGTTGCTGCATACCCTTTTTAGTCTCAGCATTTCCCCATAGGTAATGCTTTCAACTAAATGCCTAGGATGGAAGCTGGATGAGTGGAGTACTGAATTACCAGCCGTTTCCTTCCTGTATACTCTGGTTTCCATTCTGTTGTTCTCTAGGTATACCTCTATATCAAGGAAGTTAATCTTTTTATCGCTAATTACTGATGTAAATTTTAAGTTGATATTATTTCTAATAATGGCTGTAACAAATTCAGTAGCTTCCACAGTCATACCATCCCACACAATAAACAAGTCATCAATGAAGCGTAACAACAGTTTGACATTCTTTTCCATGTAGCTTTTGTGTATGTTGCCCATGACCAGCTCCTCCCACTAGCCCATGTGTAAACAAGCATAGCTGGGGGAGAAGCTGGCCCCCATGGCAACACCACGCATCTGCGGGTAGTATGTCTTATCAAACATGAAAATGTTGTTGTTCAGGCAAAAGCTGACCATGTTAACTAACATTACATTGTGTGGGGTCAAGGTTGCTTTGTTTTTCACCAAGTGATGCTCAAGTGCTCGTATTATATCCTGATGATTTATACAGGTGTAAAGAGACACAACATCTAGAGTCATTAATAGATATCCCTTTTTCCATGTAAAGTCTTTTACTTTGGAAAGAAAATCACAGGTACCTCGTGTATAGGATGGCAGCCTATGTACACAGTCTTGAAGAAAGCAGTCAATGTATTGCGAGGCATTTTCCAGTAGGCTATTTTGTGCCGAAATTATCGGTCTCGCCGGTGGCTTTTGTGCATTTTGTGGATCGTAAGAATGAAGTAGATGTTAGGGACCCTGGGATTTTATTTTCTAATAAATTTATATTTATCCATAGTTATCAGTCCCGCACTTTTCCAAGACACTAGTTTGCTGTAGAAATCTTTGTAAATTGCTCTTAGTGCCAATACATTACTTATTCGATAGCACGTTCTGTAATTTAGTTGAAAAAGGGCTTCTTCAACATAGGGCCCGATTTTGATGCGGGTTGGAAAGCTTCCCGACCGAATCAGTTTGGAAATGGTTTCCAACCCACTCGGATCAGAAGAGTCCCACCAACTGAGTTCAATGCATCCGGATGCTTCCAGATTCGATTTGGTTGGACTCCCATTGACTTCAATGGGAGCATATGTTCCAAACCACATCATAATTGGGCCCTGGCTCGGGAAGAAACGTTCCCGATCCAATTTGGAAGGAGCAAATGCCATTAGGAAGCCTTCCTAACCGCATCAGAATCCGACCCTATGTGGGAATGCTTTCCTAACCGCATCAGAATCAGGCCCTTAGTCTCTTTTTGCCCACAAGACTTGTTTCACCCCATTTCTGAGTTTCTGATGACAATTTGGTTGTTTTTTTGCAATTGTGTCATCAACTGGTTATATTGTAGATTTCTTGTGTTTATTTTTTGTTTGGCACTGTGTGTTTTGAAATTCAATTTCTTTATTTTAGCTGTCACATGTTCACTGAAAATGTAAATAGCGTCCCTAGGTGCTATTGGGTTGAATGCCAACTTTTTTTAAAGGTTGTCTTTTTTCTAGCAGTATCTGGTGCCTCTATTTCATAGTTGTTTTCTTGATGATGATATATATATATATATATATATATATATTCAATGAAAAAACCATAGGTTATACTCCATATATAGTTAGGAATTAGCATTTACAAAACCTTATTTTACTCGCATAAAACCATTGAAATTCCATATATAGTTAGATGCGCTAACTATATATCGCGCACCCGCAATCCACTGCTGATGATGTCACATATTACATCATTCATGACATGGTCAGTGACATCACTGATGACATCACTGATGACAACATCCAGTGACTGTATGTTTCTGTAAAGTTAAAATATGTCTTACATATTGAAGAATGAGTGGATGTATAAGTGTCTGGATGAAGGATTTAGTAGGTGCATGAGTGACTGTATGAGTGAGTGATTAAATGTGTCTCACTGAGTGCATGGGTTAGTGACTAAACTGTCTTAATTTGTGCATCATTATGTCTGTTGTTCTGTAAACTGTTGCATGTGTTGATAAGTAGCTATATGAGTAACTATATGGGTTATTGATTGGTTGCCCAAGTATTTGTATGGGAGACTGAGTGTGTGTGTGGGTGGCTGGGAGGTGTATGACTCTGTGCATAGATGTGTGAGCAGTTGATTCACTAGATGTATGATTTCAAAAGTGCATGTGGAAACAGCTGTATGGGCGGTTGACTGTGTGCATGAGTGTATTGGTGAGTGAATGGATATCTCAGTGCTACATGTCACAGTAAGTACATATGTAAAACACAGTACATGTGAGAGTTGACATATATATAAATAACTGTGCATAAGAGCCAGTGAATGTGTGAGTGGCTGTATGGATCATTGTGAACTTGTATCAGGGATTGTATAAGAGAGTAAATATGTGTTAGTATATGTTTGAATAAGTAAAGTTTGTATAACTGTATAGTTGAGGAAATTGAGGTGTGATTGATTCTTTGCATGACTGACTAGGTGTGTGAGTAACTCCATGGATGTGTGACAGTCTGTGAGTGTCTGTTTACACTGAGTGTACCTAAGGTTATATTACAGTCTGAAGATGTTCATTGTATTATCACATAAATGATATCATCAGTGATGTGATCAGTAATGTCAAATGAGATGTCAAATGAGATGTCATCAGTGATATCATTTGAGATGTCATCAGTGATGTCATCAGTGATGTCATTTGAGATGTCATCAGTGATGTCATCAGTGATGTCATTTGAGATGTCATCAGTGATGTCATCAGTGATGTCATTTGAGATGTCATCAGTGATGTCATCAGTGATGTCACTGACCATGTCATGAATGATGTAATATGTGACATCATCAGCAGTGGATTGCGGGTGCGCGATATATAGTTAGCGCATCTAACTATATATGGAATTTCAATGGTTTTATGCGAGTAAAATAAGGTTTTGTAAATGCTAATTCCTAACTATATATGGAGTATAACCTATGGTTTTTTCATTGAATTTCAATGGTTTTTTAAAAGCTAATATCTGTAGCTGTACAATGTATTGTTCTTTAAATTTTGAAATATATTTTTCATGTTCTTTAGACAATTTTTTTAAAACATTTTTTTTTGTTCCGCTCCCAGTCCGCGAACCGGTCTGCTTCCCGTTAGCTCAATTTAAAGCCGCGGCTTAGTACGCGAACCGGTCAACGTTCCTTTAGCGTAACTGTTACGTTTGCATGACGTTTTGCGTTATCGCGTAATACGTCGTTGGACGCGCCAAGTTAGCGGACCCGGAAGTGGACCGGAAAGCGGAGCAAAGCGCGAAACGTAAACACAGCAGGTCATGTGACTCGAAAATAACACTTTTCATTGGTTCATTTCACTTTTGGTTTCCTAATGATGTAATACTTGGTCATGTGATATAAAATTAACACTTTTCATTGGTTTAGAATTTTTCCTTCTCCCAAATGATGAAAACCCCTCCTTCTTTCCTCACTCTGACTTTCATCTTGGTGAGAGAAAGACCTTTTTTGATTCATCAGCAATGGCTTCAATGGTTGCTTCTGCCAGTGTGCCTCCACCACCTCCTCCACCTCCTCATGGGAAGAAAAGACTACCTGCTTCACTAATTATAGAAGAGGAGGTAAATCAAGAAGAGGATGAACAGCAAGAAAATGACGAGTTTTTGCCAGAGGAGCCCAGAAGATATAATAGGAAAGAAAATTATATCTGGCAATTTTTTAAATTTCCTGCTGACCAAAAGAAAGTAAATGCCAGATACGTCTTTTGTCGCATTTGCGGCGATCGTCTTTCAAGGGGCACAGACAAAAAGTACAGTTTTGGCAATCATACAATGCACAGGCACATGAGTCGATGGCACCCTAACAATTACAGCAATGCACAACTTCGCGACCAACAACAAAATCCGCCAGAAATGGCAAGAAGATCTGTTGTTCAGGAGGTATCGGGACCGGAGGCGAGGGAGGTGATCCCGAACATCCAAATCAACATGGGAGAAGTGAAGCAAGTCTGTGTGTGGTGCAACCAGACACTTTGCTACCGCGAAAGTAGCATTACCCTGATAATGAGAGCCATCACCAATCATGTGTGCCCAAAACGCCCCAAAAAGTAAATTCTTTTTTTTTTTGTTGCTCCTGTTGAGCCATCTTCGATGAATCATTTTTGTTTCCCCCCTCCCCCCCAAAAATAAAAAAAAATACAAAATGTTCAGAAAAAAACAAAAAAATATAAAAAATGTTCAGAAAACTAATAAAAAAAATTTAAAACAACAAAAACAAAAAAAAACAGTTCTTTTCAGAACTACCTCCCCATTATTAAAAAAATTGGTAGAATTCTTTGAACTCTGCCAAGCTCTATTTCTATTAGTTCGCTACCAGTTCGCACTCCGGTACGCGTACTTTGAGCGTACCAAAAAATTTTTTTTTAAAAAAGGAACAGTAAGTATAAGGAAAAGAAACAGACAGTTATGTTACAAAAAAAGACAGCTATAGGGAGTAAAGAAAAGATACTGTTACCCGCAATTCACTTCTGATCATGTCATATATTACATAATTTTTTACATGGTCAGTGAGATCATCAGCAGTGGATTGCGAGTAACAGTTTTTTCTGTTTACTTCCTATAGTTGTCTTTCTTGTAACATAAATGTCTTTTCCTATCCTTATACTTACTGTTCTTGTTTTTAAAATTTTTGGAGATCATTCAGAAACAGTAACATTAATAGAGACAGAATTAGTGAATAATAATGAAGAAGTATGAGAAGAGAGGGACTGAGAAAAATACTGGAAGGAATAGAAAAATTAAGTAATAGAGAAAGGAAGGAGAGAAGTAGCAAACACAGGAAAGTAAAGATTAAAGAAATGAAGCAGTAGAACTAATAGATGTTAAATGTGATAGATTAAATGATTGAGTGAGGGTGACGATAAGGTGTGTCCTCTCTAAAAGTTTGTTTAAGGTGAACCGTACTCTGGGTTGCATATCAAATTTATGCTTGTTGAAGAATACAGACGAGATAATAGATGTGAAGACCTACCATTGCAGTAAAACATGCCCATTTATTACATCAATCATAACATAGTCAGTAACATCATCAGTAGTGGAATGTAGGTTAAAAAAGTAGAAAACATTTACCTTATAATTCATGTTAACTTTTCAAGCAAATTTTTCATACATTCAATCTGTAAAAGAGAGAACAAACATTTCCAAAAATATTAAAACATGTATTTAAAAATTAGAAAAAAGAAGGGAAAAGGTTCAAGAAGAAACAGTTTTTAAACAACTTTGACATTTACAGAAACCTCTACTTCCCTACGACCCCTACACAATCCTAAAGATATTTATTTTAAAAAAACAGTATCTTCATGCTGATGAAATGAGGCCTATTTTGAAACATGATGCTTCTTTTGCATTGCTTATGTCTCACAATAGTGATGCAATAACAGCGCAAAAAAGATGTAAAGCCATCATAAAATTGTGTCAAACATTTTAAATGATTGTTTTAGGATGCAAATAAGATGTGTGCTTTCAAGAGCTTTCTTTGAGGTGAGGCCTATTTCTTTTTTTTAAAAAAAAACAATACCTAGAAGTACAGCACTGTAAGCATTAAAATTGACACTTACAGAAGACTCTGCTTCTCCATATCTACCTCACATTTCTAAATATATATCATAATTTCAAAAAGCATAACATTAATTATACATGTTAAATGGTTTATTTTTGCTGTTCTCAGAATGTATCAAATTTCACTTAAATCAGTGACTTGAAGGTATTCATCATGTAACAGCGGGAAAAAAAAAACACAATCAAAATGATTGTGTTTAAAAAACCCATACAACCTTCGAAATCTGATTTCAAAACTCCTTAAAATTAACTTACTTTCAATGACGTCGAACGATCTCCTATGAACAGCATCCACTCTGTTGTGCTACAAATATTTTCAGCCCGCCACTTTCTGAAAGAAAACCTCCATCGATACGTGAAATATGTTACATAGAAAAAAAGACTTCTGTCATTATATAACATGTTTCCACTAGGCCAAATCATGTTGCCGCGATTCGCAAGTCTTGTTATTCTTCCAATCAAATCCCGACATTTTCTATTTTCGCAACTTTCAAAAATAAAATATTTGAGATTATTTTCACAATCCTGGACTACTAATAACTTACTCTTCTTTGTCACTCATGTTCTCCTTTTCCTATGACACTGATACTGCTTACTATGAAGCAGACTTACTTGCATTAGGTTTATATAGTTGGATTTTTAATCTAGACAGCATTGCAGACTTACATTCCCTCTACTTAAAATTTTGGTTTTAAAAACACCAGGTAAGAATTTTTAAGGTCAAACGGCAATTTTTTTTTGAACGTTACAACGGAATCATTACAGAATGACCAGCCGTTTCCAGACTTTAAGTAAGCTGTATAATGTCCTGATGTTGTTGATGGACCATCGTGATAGATAATTGCTACAGTAACAAAAGTCCTCCCTGATATTGACAGCTGAGAAGCCACAAAATTTTTTATTAAAGTTGACAATTTTGATCCATCAGGCCTACAACGTTGGATCATTAAAATGACATACTGGCCATATCTACGTATAAATAATGTTGACATCATATCACATTTACATTGGCTACACTCCATGTTGTGATCCGCTGCATTTACTAGCTTATTAAAGGAGACTGATTTACTGTCTGGCAAAGTTAAATATATAAATCTTTCTGAGTCTACACTAGTAGTACTTGATACCATACAGTTCTCGCAGTCATGCTGCCATTGATAAGAAAGCCCAAACAGGTGATCTACATCTACACCCTCAACTTGCAATATATCAAGCATATACATTAAAAACTCCTGACAATCTTGCTGATTATTTTCAGAGAAGTCTGTTTGACCTGAACATTCATCTAACAGATAACGAACTTCAGACACACTTTCTACTTTTGTTCGATCAGTGCTACATTTCTCGAAAACAGAATTCAACAAACAGCATAAAATTTGTTCAGAATTCAACAGAATCTGTTCTTTTAAACTCTCTAGTGAAAAGAGAACATTAACCACTACATTTGCATAGCAGTTGACACCAGAACTGTTTTCAAATTGAAAACCGACAACATCTTCAACAGAATCCACTTTCTTTCTGCTAACAATTTTCGGTTCATTGACTTTTAGTCTTTTTGCAACAACCTCCCTACTATTACTGCTATTTCTACGTTTGCGGCCTACCACACGTTTCTCAAACAAAGGATATTGAGGCAAATGTGGCGCATACTCTCTTCTTAACCTATTGTATTCCTTAACACAATCTAGATCCGCACAAATGTTTGTGACATCACAGTCAATCAAGTACAATCCCGATAAAGTTCTAACTCGTGACAATGCCACATATGCCATACCCTCCTTGAACACAGAACTGCCAATATTCACCAATGCACAGTCTACACTTAAACCTTGCGATTTATGGATTGTCACCGCATATGCCAAGCAAACAGGAAACTGTTTACGGCGAACATATAAATCTTTAACAAGCAAAAACCTAGCAGAACAACGACCAATTTGCTGTACTTCCTCAATGCCATCAAATTTAATTTTTAAAAATTCTATTCCATCTCTATTTATGTATTTCTCAAAATCAACAACATTACCCATTGATCCATTTACCAGACCTCTTTCTACATGTAAATTCCTTCTCAAAATAATTCGGCAATTTAAACACACATTCAAAGTCTTTTCAAAACCCGCTGTTTTAGATATAGTCTTCTCTAATGAATCCAATTTTGATTTCAAATTGTCTGACAAAATAATTGTTGATCCCATATGCTCTAATTTGTCGATAGCTTCAAGTTTCACAATCTCTTGCTTTTCTAAATTCAACATTTTGTTGTTAAAGATGGCACATTCTGCAAGAGTTGGCATGAGACATATCCCGGATTTCTTCTCAGTAATTTTCCGAAAAATATTCTCAGGCACAATCTCTTGTTTGGGATATAAATTTGACAGTAATCGTGCATTTAAAGCTTCTTTCCCATGCTCGGTCACTTTTCCAATTCTAATATCTTGTAGAATATTCTTGTAATCTTCATCCTTTGCCTGACGCATATTTTGATGCAGTTCTGCATAATTGAAGTTTAACCATATATTGACGTTGCCAATGCTCCCTAGGCACTTCCTGGTATCTTCATGCGTGAGTATTTTGAACACAGGTTGACCTTTTACTGGTGTCAGCTGCAGAAGATCTCCGAAAACAATGATGTGTTTCCCACCAAATAACACATCATATTCAGTTTTAAGTACTTCTTGCATTCTCAAATGCACAAAGGCAAGCATGACATTGGAAACCATGCTTACTTCGTCAATGATAAGTAGTTTCATTTTCCTCAAGACTCTTGAAACTTCACAGCAAGCATCTCCAGATAACTTGTTGTATTGTAATTTGTTGTCATGCTCCACCGGCAGAATCAATAGACGATGCAAAGTAATACCTTTAATATTATGTGCTGCCAGTCCAGTAGGAGCGGTGACAACACAAGACAGCGATGACTCAGTCCTTTCCTGCAAATAACAAGAGATTGCTTTAATGAGGAAACTTTTTCCAGTTCCCGCTTCTCCACTCACGTACAGTCGGACAGGCTTCAACGACGTACACGAGCACTCTTTCTTCTCATGACTTAATCCGTGCTCAATTTCCTTGGTAACTTCATCATATATTTTCCTCTGCTCAACGTTGAGTTGTTTTTCCAAGTCTTGTAAGTTAACTGAATCCTCCTGAGCATGTGCCATGGCTCTTTCTACTTCATTCATAGCAGTGGCAGCTTCATTTTCGATAATAGGTCCTCCAAGTGGATCTTGACTCAATGAAACAGAACTCTGACTGTCCTGAGAACTGTCTCTGGCAATCTCGGCTGCAATCGTTGCTTCCTGCTCAATTTCCAAAGTTAGCATTTCTTGATATTTAGAAAAAGCAGGACATTCTATGGACTCCTTGGCTGCATTGAAAGAGTCTTCGTAACAGAGGAAATCTCCAAGCAGTTCCTCTTCTGCACGCCAAGGCTTGAAAAGTTGCAAAAGTGCTAAATAGAAAAACTCCTTTTTTTCTGGAGATTCGCCACTTAATTTTCGATGGTTTACTAATTGGCATTTTCTTTGCTTGACCAGGCATCCCTCACTTCCAATTACAGCATACACTCCTTTCTCAATATCTTCTTTGATGTTCCTCTTGAATATATAATTTTGGAGAACCTCATATAGACAAACATTCTCAAGGTGACTGCTTCGATTTGGATAATATGTATCCAACATGTTGGTCTTCAAAATGTCGGTACTGTTTGGTTCCTTTTCTGCCAAATACTCAATTTCCCGAACAGGTTTTAGAACTCGATTTCGCGTTGCAGCAAGACCAAGACTCGCCCAAACGAGACTCCTGGATTTGGCATAGAGACTTGCTGAAGACAATCGATCAGAACATTCGTAAGCTCCGATTTCTCGATGCGACAACATCTTCAGACTGAAACTGTACAACTTCTTGCTGAGGCTCTTTTCATGGGAAATGTCCTCCCACATATCCTTCAGTTCGGTCTTTTCTTTTTTGGTGATGTAAGATGTCACATACCGAGCCACAGCCATACAGTTGTCAGCCACAAACTGTATATCCATGTTGGCATTCCACATGGACAAAATCACTGGGTTGTAGTCATTGATGTACTTGGACTCTTCGTTCCTTTTCAAATTGTATGTATTCTTGGGTGATTTCCTCGTCACATTATGTCGCAGCGAAGACATCAAACTGTTCACTCTTCCTTTAGAAATCACCGGTCGTGGAAAGTTGAAACGACATTTGGTGTAGAACTTGTCCTTGTTTCTGAATTTACGACGACAGTACTTTCCACAACGATGGCTTTGGAAACGTAGAACTTGTTCTCTTAGACTTTTCTTCTCCGTTGCGTTTGGAACAGCACACGTAGAATACTGTTCGATGAAATTCATCACTAAGTCATCCGGATCTGTTCCAAATTTAGGTGCATCCTTGATCCACAGCAACATATGTATATGAGGGGCACCTCTTGCTTGGTACTCCTTTCTCCAGAAGAAATCCAACACCTCTCCAAGAGGTGGATTCTTTTTATTTGTGATGAAAGACATCATAGCTTCAAATCTATGATTGAAGTACCTGCATACATTCACAGGATCCAAAGAACACAGTTCTCCAGGTGTCTTGAATTCAATGTTTTCAATATTTCCATTTGCCTCTCGTAGAAATTCAAGTAAGTCATCCCAGCCATACTCGGCACAGCTCAGAGTGAGGAACCATGTCGGAGTTCCTAAGTTCCTCAGCATACATTTTAAGTCACCATGACGACGGTACCAGTACTCATTAGTACCACGCTGACACGCCATGAGATTAATTAAGTGAGAATCCAAAATACTGTCTTGGACATTGACTTTATGCATAAAGTCACTTGCCGAGATGTTTCACATCTGTATACCACTTTTTAAGATGTGGTTCACTGCATATGACAGTCCAGACAGATCGCTTTCAAACAGGAGATGAAACAAATAGGGAATGCATTGCCGAAACCTAGGATCTTCTGCATACAATCGTAAAGTCCGGTATTCAGACGCAGGAATTTCACGAGGTCGCTCATCATATCTTCCTCCTTGACCTGTGGGAAATAGCTGTGGGAAACACCGAGCTTCCAAACTTTCCTCCCAAACACTAATGGGACTCCCTTTGGCTTGTTTCATTTGAAACAACTCAATAGCATTCCCCATCACTTCCTTGGAATGCAAAGGATGAACACTATAATGTTCATATATTTCTTCACTTTTAGAGGCCTCTACTTTCTCAATTTGGCCAGCACACAAATCGCTATCCTCTTCATCACTTACTTCCTCTTCTGCAACATATACATTCTTATAGTACTTATTATTTTTCTTCAAATACACTGTTGCCTTTTTGACTTTCCTAACATCCACTAAATCTTGCCATATTTTCTTATTCTTTGTCGGAACCCCATTAACCAAGATAACCAGAGGTTCCTCTTCCACTTTTTCTATTCCAATTGTGTTAATGTTTTTGTTCAAATCTAGAGGCAAATAAACAACTCTTCCCTTTAATCCTCTCTGTAAATCTGCTGGAGGCAATTTCCCTGTCTTTGGCTCCATTCTTACAATAGCCTGAAAGGGATGGATACTTTGAATCAAAATAGATTCATAAGTATTTAAATCCTTCAATTCAGAAGGAATCTCAACCAATTCCAGATTATTATGAACTGCCCTAGCAGGCATCTGGTTTTGGTTTAATTTATTACAACAATAAGTACACACACGTTGATCCGATCCCAAATCAAAATAATTTTCTACCATCAAGTATGTGGCTAAATCCTTCCATTCACTATTATTTTCCCTTTCACTTTTTGCATATAAATCCACTACCTTAGTCTGATTCTTATAATAAGTGCGTCGACAACATACACAAGTGAAATTAGGCCTCTCACTTGATTTCATCTGAAACGTGGCAATTTCCTTCTGAAAATTATCTGTACTGGAAACCTGTACATTATCTTCCACATTACCCTCTACTTCAGGGTCAATTTGAACATTCTCATCTTTACTACCAAAGTAACAAAACTCAATTTCTTCACAAAGATTCTTCACATCTATTTCAGAACCATGCAAAAGAGCAGCACATAACTGTTTAAGCATAATTGCTGGACTCTTAGCATAATACAACATTCTCACTAATTTTCTCACTTTATTATGATGCACTGCTAGCATCCTGAAATGATGAAAAACACTCTGGCATACTCTCCTGGAAAGACAAGCCAGTGAATGACCACGCAAACCTGTCATTTGTCTCACTCTGCAAGGATCTAAATCTTGCAACAACTTCATTTTCTGCTTCAAACTTTTCTTATTAAATGTCCGTATAAAATCACATAGCAAATTGATGGAAACCTGTCGCACACTGCAAATAGAACTACACTTCCAAATGTACACAGGACCCTTAGGACGTCTTCCTAAAACCTCATCACTTAGCGCCTCTTCTGTCTCTGTTGTCACAAGTTGTTCTTTTTCAACTGGACAACCATCCTTCACTTCATAAGCTCGACCACTGATGTCAACTGCATGCACCAAATCATTATCCTGAAAATAAGTCTCCTCATTAAAAAATGCCTCAGAACTTGAACTATGCATCCATTCTCCGGAAAAAACTTCACAAAAGTTAGTACGATTTACTACTCTCTTCCATCTACTTTTTGTTTTGAAATCAGAAATTACCTTGCTTAGTTCCCTAATTCTATTGATTACCAAAATAAACAACTTTCGCTTGATTTCAAAAGCATGATCAATAATTTTCTCTACATTTTTCTTCTTCCTATAAAATGCCGCTTTCTGTTGGCCTTTCTTTTTAATATTTTTCAATAAATAAACTAATATCCTATTACGGAACATTCGTTGTCGAATGTCCCTAAACTGTTGTTTCCTTCTACTATCATGCACAGAGTTATCTCTTCCTCTACCAGTAACATTTGTGATGGGTCTCTCCTTTCCATTTAAATTACTTCTCTTTTTGTTAAGAGACACATTTTTTTGAGCAAAATTTTTTTTACTACAAATATTTCTTAAGAATGATTTCGTGCTCTTACCCGGACCTTTCTTGGTGTTTTGACAAGTATTTGGGGAAGAGGACTGCTGCAATAAAACATCATCCTGCTGTCTTTGACGTTTTCTAGCCTTTCGTATTCGACTTCTGGAAGGCATTTTCCAAACTATGAAAGAATCTGCAGTTGAATCTGTGAAAAAATATAATATAAAATGTTATTAACCACTATTACCAAACAGTAAATAAATAACAGTCATCTAAAACTTAATGCCGTACTAATTATTTAACATAGCAAATATTTTCCACCAGCACTGCATCACAAAAATGACACTCAATGGTACAAAACAGGCATACAACACTCATAAATCACTCCCTAATATTTTAAATCATTAATTCAGGATGACGATAAGATGTAGCCTATCTAAAGGTTTGTTTAGGCCCAGATCTTTGGACTGGGGTGAATGTGTGTCATTGATCCACATTCAGTCCATCACCTGTTTTGTTTATTTGAGGTGAGGCCAACACATGGTTGCAGATAAGATTTTCACTGAAAAAAAACCAAGGTAAAAAAACATGTGAAGGCCTACCAATGAAGTAAATCATTAAATGAAAACCAATACATTTCTGGAAATATGCACTACTAGTGCTTCATAAGATGTTTTGGATCATATTTATAAGTTATTTGAGTATCTAGTATGCTATTTTACATTCTTCATGGTGCAAATTTATTGTAAATACGCTCCCACCTGCGGTTGGCAAATTTAGATTTTGATTATGGGAGTTAGATAGGCATGTTAATAATTTCCCAAAAATGGTATATAACCCCAAACAACCTTTGAAGCAAATGCTCTTAGCCATGTTATCCACCTCCCATTGGATAACATGGCTAAGAAGTGCTTGCAAATGTGATAAAAAAAGGCCTGCAATGCATGAATAACGCAGAAAAATCAGCGATATTCATGCATTTTCCAACAAATGCTCTTAGCCATGTTATCCACTTCCTATTAAATAACATGGCTAAGAACTGCTCAGGGCACCATGAGGAACGCTTTCCATTTAAAAAGGGAAAAATAACATCAAAGACACTAAAATGCCTTCTAAATATGAACACAAACAACCTATGAAGCAATGTGAAAAAAAACTGCCGCAATGCATGAATATAGCAGAAAAATCAGCGATATTCATGCATTTCCCAGCAAATGCTCTTAGCCATGTTATCCACTTCCAATTAAATAACATGGCTAAGAACTGCTCAGGGCCCCATGAGGAACGCTTTCCATTTAAAAAGGGAAAAATAACATCAAAGACACTAAAATGCCTTCTAAATATGAACCCAAACAACCTATGAAGCAATGTGAAAAAAACGGCCACAATGCATGAATATAGCAGAAAAATCAGCGATATTCATGCATTTTCCAGCAAATGCTCTTAGCCATGTGATCCACTTCCTATTAAATAACATGGCTAAGAACTGCTCAGGGCCCCATGAGGAACGCTTTCCATTTAAAAAGGGAAAAATAACATCAAAGACACTAAAATGCCTTCTACATATGAACCCAAACAACCTATGAAGCAATGTGAAAAAAAACGGCCACAATGCATGAATATAGCAAAAAAATCAGCGATATTCATGCATTTCCCAGCAAATGCTCTTAGCCATGTTATCCACTTCCTATTAATTAACATGGCTAAGAACTGCTCAGGGCCCCATGATGAACGCTTTCCATTTAAAAAGGGAAAAATAACATCAAAGACACTAAAATGCCTTCTAAATATGAACCCAAACAACCTATGAAGCAATGTGAAAAAAAACGGCCACAATGCATGAATATAGCAGAAAAATCAACGATATTCATGCATTTCCCAGCAAATGCTCTTAGCCATGTTATCCACTTCCTATTAAATAACATGGCTAAGAACTGCTCAGGGCCCCATGAGGAACGCTTTCCATTTAAAAAGGGAAAAATAACTTCAAAGACACTAAAATGCCTTCTAAATATGACCCCAAACAACCTATGAAGCTCTAACAGTACATATCCTGAAATTTAATTCATTTCAAAATTCGTTTTTAAACACAGCATATAAATCAATTGTATACCTGCATTCATGAAGAAATGACTAAAAATGTCCTTGAGACACATGAAAGTGTTTTCTGGAATGCCCTAGCACCATTTTTGGGACACTATTAACATGGCTAGGTAACTCCCATAATCAAAATCTAAATTTGCCAAGCACAAGTGGGAGCGTATTTACAAGACACTTGTCCCATGAGGAACACTTTACATTTTAAAAGGCGTACACAACATCTTAGACACTCAAATACCTTATAAATATGGCCCAAAACAACCTATGAAGCTCTAGCAGTACATATCTAGAAATGTAATTGATTTCTTAAATCGTTTTTAAAAGCAACATATCTGTTTCAGCTTACATAACAGACCATGAAATGGCCTCCATGTATTACAATATCTTGTGTAACTGCATGCCAGAATGTTACACCAAATATGCAATTATAATTTCTCTTTGAAAATAATTCTATTAGTATATCACTAGAGACAAAACCACATTTTAAAAACACAGCTTTCTTCATCATTTTCTCCTTAAATCATACTATTCTCTATCTAAATTAAATAAATCTTTTCTCACCTTAGAAAATATTTTTTGAGTTTTGAAAACAGTCTCAGAAATACACCAAATTGTCTTCAGCAGAAGAAAAAGGATGCACTCCAAAGGCTGCAGCTATTGAAAGCACAGAAATACAGATATTCTTTTCACATATCTCTCATATTAGCCAATCATACCTCTTCCCTCACTTTTTTCAAATCAAAATCCTTCCCCCCTCTGCCCTGTCTGCCTTGTATCCATAGCAACCACCTCCTGGAAGACCTCTCATGTTTGCAAATTCACACAACAATGTTTCAATTGAACTCTGAACTCTCAGTGCACCTGCGTATCCAGTGCAATCTTTCATTAAATGTTTCTTCCTTGACCATTCAAATTACATCTTTCAAAGAACACATCCATGCACCCTAACTTTCTGTTTTCAGAAATGGAAATGCACCAATCACTGCTAATGAATCATTAGCATTGTAAATCCACAGTTTTTTTTCTTTAGAAACTCCTACTGTTTCAACTGCCCTTTCATTACCACACTTCATCTGACTGCAGAACAACCTTCAGCCACCATGTTTAACGTCTGGATTGTTGGACATAGTTACATCCACTGGGCTCAAAGGTATGCTGAGAGCAGAAATTTACCTAACCTCAATTTACAAGATGTGGAAATTAAGTGGTTGGGCCAAAGAGGATTAAAATGTCACCAATTGATACCATTGGTGAAAACCTTTATGCATTTGCCAAAACCTGACCTGTTAATAGTGCACTGTGGAGGTAATGATTTGGGCACTTTGACAGGGGTAGGTCTGTAAATGCTTTTAAAGGACACCTTTGAGCAATTAATGGCACTTTTTCCTCAAACTGCCTTGGTATATTCCAATATATGCCAAAGACAGAAATGGAGGTGGTCCAACCAATTTTGTCCACAAATTGAGAAAGCGAGGAAGCATGTAAACAAATCTGTGTCAGCTTTCATGAGAGACCATGGAATGGGCTCTCTGTACAACAATAACTTGCGTTACTACATGCAAGATATCTACAGAGGAGATGGAGTTCACTTCTCAGATGAGGGCAACAGAATTTTCATTCTGAATTTAAGACTGTGCATTGGTACCTACTTATAAGTACCTAAATGTACCATAAACCCAAAAGCTCTTCTCAGAGCTACCCTTCATCTGATCACACACTTTTATTATTTTTTTTCTAACTTTTTTCTGTAATTTTCGACAAACTACGCTTAAAGAGCGCTATCCGGTACGCGAACTGGAAGCTAACCGCGCAAAATTTCAAAAAAAAGTTTTTTCTTCGCAAATATAGTCCTCCTCAGCCACCCTCAGAAAACGTAGGGGGGCAAAATACTTGTACCATGCCCCCTTCTACCCATTCAGAACATTATTTACCCTCCATTTTATACCTTGATTCGACCGTAACACAAAATGGTGGACTCCCGTTACGCTCCAAGTACGCGGACCGGACCGCTATCCGGAAAGCGGTCCAAAAAAAGGCGGGAAAGTAATTTACAGAAAAACGACTAGAGACACTCTCACCAAATATAAATTAGCTCATACTACATAACAATCCCTTTCATTCTCACAAATTTGATTGAAATTTCATTTAGCCATTTAGCCTTTAGACCTCTCCAAATACCGTGAGGTAAATTACTTCACAAAACACATCTGAACTGTTGGAATTGACAACCAATGAAAATGTTACTTTCATTTTCTACTTTTATTACCTGACATTTGATTGGTTATATACTTGAATATATATAAAGGAAGAGAAGAAAACACAGCCATTTTGACTACTACTTCTTGTTGTACAACACCTTTTAATAGCTTCCAAAAACTTCAACTTCTTTGTGAAGGTAAGATATAATTTTTAAAAACGAAATATATTGTGCACTATAACTTAATATAATAGAATTTTTCTGCTACATATACACTATCCCTCTGTAGTAGTAATGTATTTAGATAGACTTCTCTGTTATAGTTATGAATGGAGTTAGGCTTGTCTTGGTTAAATCACATACACTTTTTTATAGTCCTATTTCCACTCTGATACTATACACTGCCAAAAGATAAATTCACTGATAAAAAATGACTATCTAAAATTAATCCCAACAGTGCCCTATCTCTACTAATATATATTTTCTTATTCAAAATTTCAGGCAAAATGGAAGGCGAACAACAAATTTCATTTTCGATTGAACTGAAGGAGAGCAGCCAAGACAAACTTGATGACTTTATGGATGACAGTAGAGACCACGAACTTCTACAATGTGTTGAAGCAGTAGACAACTTGCTTGAAAATGAAAAACAATTACACCCTATAATAAATTATGACATTTCTGACAATGAAATGTTAGAAAATTTAATAAAGTATGAAAAACAATGAAAATAACAAAAATAACTTTAAAAATAAAGACAACAAAAAAAAAAAGAAAAAAAACCAAACAATTAACATACAGTCTTTGAAAAGTGTATCATTCTATTATCCTTATAGTACGCTGCCCAGAACGCTTTCCGGTTCGCGTACTAGACGCTCATCGCGAAAAAAAAAAAATATATATATTTTTTTGGACCCTGCTGGGCCCTTTTAAAAACACCACATAAAACCTAGGGGGTCAGGGAGGATCTACTATGCCCCCTTATGGAAATTTCCCTCTTTGTTTTGGCCTCCTCTTGTCTCTCGATCCTACCGAGAGAGAAGATGGCGGCTGCACCGGACTGTTTAGAATGTTGACAGACACCGAAGAGCCAATCAGCTTTCCGTGCGCAAAGTTCCGATAAGCGAAAAGTACGCGAACCGGATCGCTGCCCGGACCGCTGTTACAGATATATATCTTGATTTAAACGTTAATTTCTCAAAATCCACTGAAGCACATATATTGAGACCTAGCAAAGGCACATCGGGCTAACAGTCCCTACAATTTTGCCAAGTTTCGTGAAAATCCATTCAGCCGTTCGGGCTAAAAGTGAGTCCAACCGCCCTATGGAAAACTCAATGCAAAAAACGCGTTTTGGGACCCCCCTTTTTTCTCAGCCCCCCCTTGACGAAACCCCACCAAATTGTCAGGGGCTGCTCAGAAACAAAATGTGCCATTTTCCTGAAAATTTCAGCCAATTCCGTCCACAAACGCAAAAGTTATTAGGCATAGAATTTTCAGAAATCCCATAGGGAAAAAATCCTAACTATATATACCTACTGGCGACCGCCAGTAGGTAATATATATATATATATATATATATATATATATATATATATATATATATATATATATATATATATATATATATATATATATATATATTTATATATATATATATATATTACCTACTGGCGGTCGCCAGTAGGTATATATAGTTAGGATTTTTTCCCTATGGGATTTCTGAAAATTCTATGTCTAATAACTTTGGCGTTTGTGTACGGAATCGGCTGCAATTTTCAGGAAAATGGCACAGTTTGTTTCTGAGCAGCTCCTGGAAATTTGGGGGGGGTTCGTCAAGGGGGGGCTGAGAAAAAAGGGGGGTCCCAAAACGCGTTTTTCCCATGTTAATTTCCATAGGGCGGTTGGACTCACTTTTAGCCCGAACGGCTGAATGGATTTCCACGAAACTTGGCAAAATTGTAGGGACTGTTAGCCCGATGTGCCTTTGCTAGGTCTCAATATATGTGCTTCAGTGGATTTTGAGAAATTAACGTTTAAATCAAGATATATATCTGTAACAGCGCTCCGGGCAGCGATCCGGTTAGCGAACTTTTCGCGTATCGGAACTTTGCGATGCGAAGCTGATTGGCCCTCCGGTGTCTGTCAACATTCTAAACAGTCCGGAGCGGCCGCCATCTTGTCTCTCGTAGGATCGAGAGACAAGAGGAGGCCAAAACAAAGGGGGAAATTACCATAAGGGGGCATAGTAGATCCTCGTTGACCCCCTAGGTTTTTTTTGCGTGGTAAGCGCCAAGTTCGCGAACCGGAAAGCGTTCTGGGCAGCGTACTATAAGGATAAAAGAATGATAGACTTTTCTAATACTGTATGTTAATTATTTGTTGTTTTTGTTCGTTTTTTTTAATGTATTTATTTATTTTGATTAAAAAAAAATTTATGGGTCAGAATTTTCATAGTTCATTAAAACTTCCAGCATTACATCATCTGGAATCTCGTCAAGCATGCATGTTTCTATGTCTTGTAAGCTTTCAATAAATTGTTCATCAAAAGATTCATCCATAAAATCTTCATCCAAATTTTCTTCAGTTAAAATCTCTTCTGTTGTAATGTCGAAGGAAACATTGATTTTTTCGTGCTCCCCTTCCATTTTTTTGCTGTAAATTGCATAAAAAAATAATTATATTAGAAGAGTTAGGGCACTGTTGGGTTTAAGTTCAGGCATGTAGTTCTGTTTTTTTAACAGTGAAGTTAAAGTAAGTAAATTCATAATTATAGCAGAGAAGTGTAAGTCAATCAATAAATATAACAGAGGAGCTTATCTGTATCTATAACTATAGCAGGGGGACAGTAAATAATTATCAAAAAACGTTTTTACAAATTAATTTAAAGTGCCACTTACAAATTATCAATTTACTTTACAGGGAGGTGAAAAGGCTCTTGAAATGTAGTTCAGGAAGTAGCAGTGAAAATGGCTGTGTTTCCTTCTCTTCCTTTATATATATTCAGGTATATAACCAATCAAATGTCAGGTAATAACAATTGAAAATGAAAGTAAAATTTTCATTGGTTGTCAATTCCAATACTTTAGATGTGTTTTGTGAAGTAATTTACCTCAGGGTATTTAGATAGGTCTACAGGCTAAATGGCTAAATGAAATTTCAATCAAATTTGTGAGAATGAAAGGGATTGTTATGTAGTATGAGCTAATCTATATTTGGTGAGAGTGTCTCTAGTCGTTTTTCTGTAAATTACTTTCCCACCTTTTTTTAGGACCGCTTTCTGGAAAGCGGCCCGGTTAGCGAACCTTAAGCGTCACGGGAGTCCACCATTTTGTGTTTCGGTCGCTTTAAGATACAAGATGGAGGGCAAATAATGTTTAGAATGGGTAGAAGGGGTCATGGTAGACTTATCTTGACCCCCTAGGTTTTCTGAGGGTGGCTGAGGAGGCTTATATGTGAGGAAAAAAAACATTTTTTTAAAAAATTCCGTGAGGTTAGCTTTCGGTTAGCGAACCGGGTAGCGCCCCGGGGAGCGTATTTTGTGGAAAATTAGTGAAAAAAGTTAGATAATAATTGTGAGTGATCAGATGAAGGGTAGCTCTGAGAAGAGCTTTTGGGTTTATGGTACATTTAGGTACTTATAAGTAGGTACCAATGCACAGTCTTAAATTCAGAATGAAAATTCTGTTGCCCTCATCTGAGAAGTGAACTCCATCTCCTCTGTAGATATCTTGCATGTAGTAACGCAAGTTATTGTTGTACAGGGAGCCCATTCCATGGTCTCTCATGAAAGCTGAAACAGATTTGTTTACATGCTTCCTCGCTTTCTCAATTTGTGGAGAAAATTGGTTGGACCTCCTCCATTTCTGTCTTTGGCATATATTGGAATATACCAAGGCAGTTTGAGGAAAAAGTGCCATTAATTGCTCAAAGGTGTCCTTTAAAAGCATTTCCAGACCTACCCCTGTCAAAGTGCCCAAATCATTACCTCCACAGTGCACTATTAACAGGTCAGGTTTTGGCAAATGCATAAAGGTTTTCACCAATGGTATCAATTGGTGACATTTTAATCCTCTTTGGCCCAACCACTTAATTTCCACATCTTGTAAATTGAGGTTGTGTAAATTTCTGTTCTCAGCATACCTTTGAGCCCAGTGGATGTAACTATGTCCAACAATCCAGACCTTAAACATGGTGGGAGAAGGTTGGGCTGCAGTCAGATGAAGTGTGGTAATGAAAGGGCAGTTGAAACAGTAGGAGTTTGTAAAGAAAAAAAACTGTGGATTTCCAATGCTAATGATTCATTAGCAGTGATTGGTGCATTTCCATTTCTGAAAACAGAAAGTTACGGTGCATGGATGTGTTCTTTGAAAGATGTAATTTGAATGGTCAAGGAAGAAACTTTTAATGAAAGATTGCACTGGATACGCAGTTGCGCTGAGAGTTCAGAGTTCAATTGAAACATTGTTGTGTGAATTTGCAAACATGAGAGGTCTTCCAGGAGGTCGTTGCTATGGAAAAAAGGCAGAGAGGGCAGAGGGGGGAAGGGTTTTGATTTGAAAAAAGTGAGGGAAGAGTTATGATTGGCTAATATGAGAGATATGTGAAATGAATATCTGTATTTCTGTGCTTTCAATAGCTGCAGACTCTGGAGTGCATCCTTTTTCTTCTGCTGAAGACAATTTGGTGTATTTCTGAGACTGTTTTCAAAACTCAAAAAGTATTTGCTAAGGTGAGAAAAGATTTATTTATTTTAGATAGAGAATAGTATAAATTATGGAGAAAATGATGAAGAAAGCTGTGTTTTTAAACTGTGGCTTTGTCTGTAGTGATATAGAAATAGATTTTGTTACTTTGAGAAATTGTAATTGCATATTCGGTGTAGCATTCTGGCATGCAGTAACACAAGTTATTGTTGTATATGAAGCCCATTCCATGGTCTCTTATGTAAGCTGAAACAGATATGTTGTTTATAAAAACCATTTTTGAAATCAATTACATTTCTGGATATGTACTGCTAGAGCTTCATAGGTTGTTTTGGGTCATATTTATAAGGCATTTGAGTGTCTTTGAGGTAATTTTTTCCTTTTTAAATGGAAAGCATTCCTCATGGGGCAAGTGTCTTGTAAATACGCTCCCACCTGCGCTTGGCAAATTTAGATTTTGATTATGGGAGTTACATAGCCATGTTAATAATGTCGAAAAAATGGTGCTAGGGCATTCCAGAAAACGCTTTCATGTGTCTCAAGGACATTTTCAGTCATTTCCTCTTGAATGCAGGTATACAATTGATTTATATGCTGTGTTTAAAAACGATTCTTTTCTATGATGTTATTTTTTCCTTTTTAAATGGAAAGCGTTCCTCATGGGGCCCTGAGCAGTTCTTAGCCATGTTATTTAATGGGAGGTGGATAACATGGCTAAGAGCATTTGCTGGAAAATGCATGAATATCGCTGACTTTTCAGCGATATTCATGCATTGCGGCCGTTTTTTTTCGCATTTGCGAGCAGTTCTTAGCCATGTTATCCAATGGGAAGTGGATAACATGGCTAAGAGCATTTGCTGGATAATGCATGAATATCGCTGACTTTTCAGCGATATTCATGCATTGCGGCCGTTTTTTATCGCATTTGCGATAAACCTTGCTAAGGAGAAAATGATGAAGAAAGCTGTGTTTTTAAACTGTGGCTTTGTCTGTAGTGATATAGAAATAGATTTTGTTACTTTGAGAAATTGTAATTGCATATTCGGTGTAGCATTCTGGCATGCAGTAACACAAGTTATTGTTGTATATGAAGCCCATTCCATGGTCTCTTATGTAAGCTGAAACAGATATGTTGTTTTTAAAAACCATTTTTGAAATCAATTACATTTCTGGATATGTACTGCTAGAGCTTCATAGGTTGTTTTGGGTCATATTTATAAGGCATTTGAGTGTCTTTGATGTTATTTTTTCCTTTTTAAATGGAAAGCATTCCTCATGGGGCAAGTGTCTTGTAAATACGCTCCCACCTGCGCTTGGCAAATTTAGATTTTGATTATGGCAGTTACATAGCCATGTTAATAATGTCCAAAAAACGGTGCTAGGGCATTCCAGAAAACGCTTTCATGTGTCTCAAGGACATTTTCAGTCATTTCCTCTTGAATGCAGGTATACAATTGATTTATATGTTGTGTTTAAAAACGATTCATTTCTATGATGTTATTTTTTCCTTTTTAAATGGAAAGCGTTCCTCATGGGGCCCTGAGCAGTTCTTAGCCATGTTATCCAATGGGAGGTGGATAACATGGCTAAGAGCATTTGCTGGATAATGCATGAATATCGCTGACTTTTCAGCGATATTGATGCATTGCGGCCGTTTTTTATCGCATTTGCGAGCAGTTCTTAGCCATGTTATCCAATGGGAGGTGGATAACATGGCTAAGAGCATTTGCTGGATAATGCATGAATATCGCTGACTTTTCAGCGATATTCATGCATTGCGGCCGTTTTTTATCGCATTTGCGATAAACCTTGCTAATAGCAAGGTTTATCTGCGATAAAAATCGCCGATGTGCGGCGATAATTTTTGTCTCTAAACAAGTTATCGCTAGTTGTTGGTAATATGCCCCCGGGTTTTTGTTTGCAGGAATCGGGAGGCGGGAGAGTAGCACTGAAATCAGTAGTCTGACGCCTGAATCGGGAGGGTTGGCATGTCTGGATTCTCTACAGCTGGGGCCATAAACTACATCCGCAGGGCTAGGTGATAGCCTGGGACCGGCCTGGCATGTAAAATGGCTGCCGTGCACGACAAAATTGTGGCATTGTAAAAAAGGCAAGATGGCGCAGACAATGTTTATCAATAAGGATTCATTTATAACAAAATATTTTATCGCACTGACAAATTGGTGGTCAACACTTCCTGATTTCCTTCGAATCGAACGTTAACAGACGTCACGCAGCAAAAAAAAAAAAACAGCTCACGCACAGCCGCTGGAACACATGTATCAACATATATGAGCCTCCTCAGCCACCCTCAGAAAATATAAGGGATTAGGATACGTCTCCCGCACCCCCTTATACCTAGTAATTTAATTAAAACGAAGCACAAAATGGTCTCCCGCACCCCCTTATACCTAGTAATTTAATTAAAACGAAGCACAAAATGGCGAATTCCCGTTTCGCCAGCAGTTTGCGGCCCAGTTCGGTGTTCGGGAAGCGCTTCTACCGTGAAAAATATATTTTTTTTATTTTCCCCACGGGACCCTTTAAAAACCCCAACAACATTCCTAGGGGGTCAAGAGGGGTATACCTTGCCCCCTTTCATTAAATTCCCCCTTCGTTTTTCACCTCTTCTTCTCTCTCGATCCTAATGAGAGATAAGATGGCGGCCGCTCCGGACTGTTTAGAATGTTGACAGACACCGAGGAGCCAATCAGCTTCGCATCGCAAAGTTCCGTTTCGCAGGTGGGAGCGTATTTACAAGAAACTTGCACCATGAAGAACGCTTTCCATTTAAAAAGGAAAAATAACATCATACACACTCATATGCCTTATAAATATGACCCAAAACAACGTATGAAGCTTTAGCAGTACATATCCAGAAATGTAATTGATTTCAAATAATGACTTACTTCATTGGTAGGCCTTCACATGTATTATCTCCTTTGTTTTCTTCAGTGAAAATCTTATCTGCAACCATGTGTTGGCCTCACCTCAAATAAACAAAACAGGCGATGGACTGAATGAGGATCAATGACATACATTCACCCCAGTCCAAATATTTGGGCCTAAACAAACCTTTAGATAGGCCACACCTTATCGTCATCCTGAATTAATCATTTAAAATATTAGGGAGAGATTTATGATTGTTGTATGCCTGTTTTGTACCACTGTGTGTCATTTTTGTGATGCAGTGCTGGTGCAAAAGATTTGCTATGTTAAATAATAAGTAGGGCATTAAGTTTTTGATGACTGTTATTCATTTACTGTTTGGTAATAGTGGTTAATAACATTTTTTATTATATTTTTCCACAGATTCAACTGCAGATCTTTTCATATTTTGAAAAATGCCTACGAAAAATAGAATTAGAAAGGCTAGAAAACGTCAAAGACAGCAGGATGATCTTTTATTGCAGCAGTCCTCTTCCCCAAATACTTATCAAAACACCAAGAAAGCTCCGGGTAAGAGCACAAAATCATTCTTAAGAAATATTTTTAGTAAAAAAAGTATTTATCGCAAAAATGTTTCAGTTCACAAAAAGAAGAGCAATTTAAATGGAAAGGAAAGACCCATCAAAAATGTTACTGGTAGAGGAAGAGATAACTCTGTGCATGATAGTAGAAGGAAACAACAGTTTAGGGACATTCGAAAACGAATGTTCCGTAACAGGATAATAGTTAATTTATTAAAAAATATTAAGAAAGGCCAACAGAAAGCGGCATTTTATAAGAAGAAGAAAAATGTAGAGAAAATTATTGATCATGCTTTTGAAATTAAGCGAAAGTTGTTTATTTTGGTAATCAATAGAATTAGGAAACTAAGCAAGGTAATTTCTGATTTCAAAACAAACAGTAGATGGAAGAGAGTAGTAAATCGTAGTAACTTTTATGAAGTTTTTTCCGGAGAATGGATGCATAGTTCAAGTTCTGAGGCATTTTTTAATGAGGAGAGTTATTTTCAGGATAATGATTTGGTGTTTGCAGTTGACACAAGTGGTCGAGCTTATGAACTGAAGGATGGTTGTCCAGTTGAAAAAGAAAAACTTGTGACAACAGAGACAGAAGAGGTGCTAAGTGATGAGGTTTTAGGAAGACGTCCTAAGGGTCCTGTGTACATTTGGAAGTGTAGTTCTATTTGCAGTGTGCGACAGGTTTCCATCAATTTGCTTTGTGATTTTATACGGACATTTAATAAGAAAAGTTTGAAGCAGAAAATGAAGTTGTTGCAAGATTTAGATCCTTGCAGAGTGAGACAAATGACAGGTTTGCATGGTCATTCACTGGCTTGTCTTTCCAGGAGAGTATGCCAGAGTGTTTTTCATCATTTCAGGATGCTAGCAGTGCATCATAATAAAGTGAGAAAATTAGTGAGAATGTTGTATTATGCTAAGAGTCCAGCAATTATGCTTAAACAATTATGTGCTGCTCTTTTGCATGGTTCTGAAATAGATGTGAAGAATATTTGTGAAGAAATTGAGTTTTGTTACTTTAGTAGTAAAGATGAGAATGTTCAAATTGACCCTGAAGTAGAGGGTAATGTTGAAGATAATGTACAGGTTTCCAGTACAGATAATTTTCAGAAGGAAATTGCCACGTTTCAGATGAAATCAAGTGAGAGGCCTAATTTCACTTGTGTATGTTGTCGACGCACTTATTATAAGAATCAGACTAAGGTAGTGGATTTATATATGCAAAAAGTGAAAGGGAAAATAATAGTGAATGGAAGGATTTTGCCACATACTTGATGGTAGAAAATTATTTTGATTTGGGATCGGATCAACGTGTGTGTACTTATTGTTGTAATAAATTAAACCAAAACCAGATGCCTGCTAGGGCAGTTCATAATAATCTGGAATTGGTTGAGATTCCTTCTGAATTGAAGGATTTAAATACTTATGAATCTATTTTGATTCAAAGTATCCATCCCTTTCAGGCTATTGTAAGAATAGAGCCAAAGACAGGGAAGTTGCCTCCAGCGGATTTACAGAGAGGATTAAAAGGAAGAGTTGTTTATTTGCCTCTAGATTTGAACAAAAACATTAACACAATTGGAATAGAAAAAGTGGAAGAGGAACCTCTGGTTATCTTGGTTAATGGGGTTCCGACAAAGAATAAGAAAATATGGCAAGATTTAGTGGATGTTAGGAAAGTCAAAAAGGCAACAGTGTATTTGAAGAAAAATAATAAGTACTATAAGAATGTATATGTTGCAGAAGAGGAAGTAAGTGATGAAGAGGATAACGATTTGTGTGCTGGCCAAATTGAGAAAGTAGAGGCCTCTAAAAGTGAAGAAATATATGAACATTATAGTGTTCATCCTTTGCATTCCAAGGAAGTCATGGGGAATGCTATTGAGTTGTTTCAAATGAAACAAGCCAAAGGGAGTCCCATTAGTGTTTGGGAGGAAAGTTTGGAAGCTCGGTGTTTCCCACAGCTATTTCCCACAGGTCGAGGAGGAAGATATGATGAGCGATCTCATCAAATTCCTGCGTCTGAATACCGGACTTTACGATTGTATGCAGAAGATCCTAGGTTTCGTCAATGCATTCCCTATTTGTTTCATCTCCTGTTTGAAAGCGATCTGTCTGGACTGTCATATGCAGTGAACCACATCTTAAAAAGTGGTATACAGATGCGAAATATCTCGGCAAGGGACTTTATGCATAAAGTCAATGTCCAAGACAGTATTTTGGATTCTCACTTAATTAATCTCATGGCGTGTCAGCGTGGTACTAATGAGTACTGGTACCGTCGTCATGGTGATTTAAAATGTATGCTGAGGAACTTAGGAACTCCGACATGGTTCCTCACTCTGAGCTGTGCCGAGTATGGCTGGGAAGACTTACTTGAATTTCTACGAGAGGCAAATGGAAATATTGAAAACATTGAATTCAAGACACCTGGAGAACTGTGTTCTTTGGATCCTGTGAATGTATGCAGGTACTTCAATCATAGATTTGAAGCTATGATGTCTTTCATCACAAATAAGAAGAATCCACCTCTTGGAGAGGTGTTGGATTTCTTCTGGAGAAAGGAGTACCAAGCAAGAGGTGCTCCTCATATACATATGTTGTTGTGGATCAAGGATGCACCTAAATTTGGAACAGATCCGGATGACTTAGTGATGAATTTCATAGAACAGTATTCTACGTGTGCTGTTCCAAACGCAACGGAGAAGAAAAGCCTAAGAGAACAAGTTCTACGTTTCCAAAGCCATCGTTGTGGAAAGTACTGTCGTCGTAAATTCAGAAACAAGGACAAGTTCTACACCAAATGTCGTTTCAACTTTCCACGACCGGTGATTTCTAAAGGAAAAGTGAACAGTTTGATGTCTTCACTGCGACATAATGTGACGAGGAAATCACCCAAAAATACATACAATTTGAAAAGGAACGAAGAGTCCAAGTACATCAACGACTACAACCCAGTGATTTTGTCCAAGTGGAATGCTAACATGGATATACAGTTTGTGGGTGACAACTGTATGGCTGTGGCTCGGTATGTGACATCTTACATCACCAAAAAAGAAAAGACAGAACTGAAGGATATGTGGGAGGACATTTCCCATGAAAAGAGCCTCAGCAAGAAGTTGTACAGTTTCAGTCTGAAGATGTTGTCGCATCGAGAAATCGGAGCTTACGAATGTTCAGATCGATTGTCTTCAGCAAGTCTCTATGCCAAATCCAGGAGTATTGTTTGGGCGAGTCTTGGTCTTGCTGCAACGCGAAATCGGGTTCTAAAACCTGTCCGGGAAATTGAATATTTGGCAGAAAAGGAACCAAACAGTACCGACATTTTGAAGACCAACATGTTGGATACATATTATCCAAATCGAAGCAGTCACCTTGAGAATGTTTGTCTATATGAGGTTCTACAAAATTATATATTCAAGAGGAACATCAAAGAAGATATTGAGAAAGGAGTGTATGCTGTAATTGGAAGTGAGGGATGCCTGGTCAAGCAAAGAAAATGCCAATTAGTAAACCATCGAAAATTGAGTGGCGAATCTCCAGAAAAAAAGGAGTTTTTCTATTTAGCACTTTTGCAACTTTTCAAGCCTTGGCGTGCAGAAGAGGAACTGCTTGGAGATTTCCTCTGTTACGAAGACTCTTTCACTGCTGCTAGGGATACCATAGAATGTCCTGCTTTTCCCAAATATCAAGAAATGCTAACTTTGGAAATTGAGCAGGAAGCAGCGATTGCAGCCGAGATTGCCAGAGACAGTTCTCAGGACAGTCAGAGTTCTGTTTCATTGAGTCAAGATCCACTTGGAGGACCTATTATCGAAAATGAAGCTGCCACTGCTATGAATGAAGTGGAAAGAGCCATGGCACATGCTCAGGAGGATTCAGTTAACTTAGAAGACTTGGAAAAACAACTCAACGTTGAGCAGAGGAAAATATATGATGAAGTTACCAAGCAAATTGAGCATGGATTAAGTCATGAGAAGAAAGAGTGCTCATGTACATCGTTGAAGCCTGTCCGACTGTATGTGAGTGGAGAAGCGGGAACTGGAAAAAGTTTCCTCATTAAAGCAATTTCATGCTATCTGCAGGAAAGGACTGAGTCATCGCTGTCTTGTGTTGTCACCGCTCCTACTGGACTTGCAGCACATAACATTAAAGGTATTACTTTGCATCGTCTACTGATGCTGCCGGTGGAGCATGACAACAAATTACAATACCACAAGTTATCTGGGGATGCTTGCTGTGAAGTTTCAAGAGTCTTGAGGAAAATGAAACTACTTATCATTGACGAAGTAAGCATGGTTTCCAATGTCATGCTTGCCTTTGTGCATTTGAGAATGCAAGAAGTACTTAAAACTGAATATGATGTGTTATTTGGTGGCAAACACATCATTGTTTTCGGAGATCTTCTGCAGCTGACACCAGTAAAAGGACAACCTGTGTTCAAAATACTCACGCATGAAGATACCAGGAAGTGCCTAGGGAGCATTGGCAACGTCAATATATGGTTAAACTTCAATTATGCTGAACTGCATGAAAATATGCGTCAGGCAAAAGATGAAGATTACAAGAATATTCTACAAGATATTAGAATTGGAAAAGTGACCGAGCATGGAAAAGAAGCTTTAAATGCACGATTACTTTCAAATTTATATCCCGAACAAGAGATTGTGGCTGAGAATATTTTTCAGAAAATTACTGAGAAGAAATCCGGAATATGTTTGATGCCAACTCTTGCAGAATGTGCCATCTTCAACAACAAAATGTTGAATTTAGAAAAGCAAGAGATTGTGAAACTTGAAGCTATTGACAAAATAGAGCATATGGGATCAACAATTATTTTGTCAGAGAATTTGAAATCAAAATTGGATTCATTAGAGAAGACTATATCTAAAACAGCGGGTTTTGAAAAGACTTTGAATGTGTGTTTAAATTGCCGAATCATTTTGAGAAGGAATGTACATGTTGAAAGAGGTCTGGTAAATGGATCAATGGGTAATGTTGTTGATTTTGAGAAGTACAGAAATAGAGATGGAATAGAATTTTTAAAAATTAAATTTGATGGCATTGAGGAAGTACAGCTAATTGGTCGTTGTTCTGCTAGGTTTTTGCTTGTAAAAGACTTATATGTTCGCCGTAAACAGTTTCCTGTTTGCTTGGCATATGCGGTAACAATCCATAAATCGCAAGGTTTAAGTGTAGACAGTGCATTGGTGAATATTGGCAGTTCTGTGTTCAAGGAGGGTATGGCATATGTGGCATTGTCACGAGTTAGAACTTTATCAGGATTGTACTTGATTGACTGTGATGTCACAAACATTTGTGCGGATCTAGATTGTGTTAAGGAATACAATAGGTTAAGAAGAGAGTATGCGCCACATTTGCCTCAATATCCTTTGTTTGAGAAACGTGTGGTAGGCCGGAAACGTAGAAATATCAGTAATAGTAGGGAGGTTGTTGCAAAAAGACTAAAAGTCAATGAACCGAAAATTGTTAGCAGAAAGAAAGTGGATTCTGTTGAAGATGTTGTCGGTTTTCAATTTGAAAACAGTTCTGGTGTCAACTGCTATGCAAATGTAGTGGTTAATGTTCTCTTTTCACTAGAGAGTTTAAAAGAACAGATTCTGTTGAATTCAGAACAAATTTTATGCTGTTTGTTGAATTCTGTTTTCGAGAAATGTAGCACTGATCGAACAAAAGTAGAAAGTGTGTCTGAAGTTCGTTATCTGTTAGATGAATGTTCAGGTCAAACAGACTTCTCTGAAAATAATCAGCAAGATTGTCAGGAGTTTTTAATGTATATGCTTGATGTATTGCAAGATGAGGGTGTAGATGTAGATCACCTGTTTGGGCTTTCTTATCAATGGCAGCATGACTGCGAGAATTGTAGGGTATCAAGTACTACTAGTGTAGACTCAGAAAGATTTATATATTTAACTTTGCCAGACAGTAAATCAGTCTCCTTTAATAAGCTAGTAAATGCAGCGGATCACAACATGGAGTGTAGCCAATGTAAATCTGAAATGATGTCAACATTATTTATACGTAGATATGGACAGTATGTCATTTTAATGATCCAACGATGTAGGCCTGATGGATCAAAATTGTCAACTTTAATAAAAAATGTTGTGGCTTCTCAGCTTTCAATATCAGGAAGGACTTTTGTAACTGTAGCAATTATCTATCACGATGGTCCTTCAACAACATCAGGACATTATACAGCTTATTTAAAGTCTCGAAACGGCTGGTCATTCTGCAATGATTCCGTTGTAACTTTCAAAAAAAAATTGCCGTTTGACCTTAAAAATTCTTACCTGGTGTTTTTAAAACCAACATTTTAATGAAAGAATCTCGGGATTTCCTGTGAAGAATTGCAAAAGGTTCATGAAGTAGAGGGAATGTAAGTCTGCAATGCTGTCTAGATTATTGGTCCAAAACTTTTAATTATAATGTCAATTTAAAAATCCAACTATATAAACCTGATGCAAGTAAGTCTGCTTCATAGTAAGCAGTATCAGTGTCATAGGAAAAGGAGAACATGAGTGACAAAGAAGGGTAAGATATTAGTAGTCCAGGATTGTGAAAATAATCTTAAATGTATTCTTTTTGAAAGTTGCGAAAATAGAAAATGTCGGGATTTGATTGGAAGAATTACAAGAGTTGCGAATCGCGGCAACATGATTTGGCCTAGTGGAAACATGTGATAGAATGAGAGAAGTCTTTTCTTGTATGTAACATATTTTTCGAATCGATGGAGGTTTTCTTTCAGAAAGTGGCGGGCTGAAAATATTTATAGCACAACAGAGTGGACGCTGTTCATAGGACATCCTTCGACGTCATTGAAAGTAAGTTAATTTTAAGGAGTTTTGAATTCAGATTTCTTAGGTTGTATGGGTTTTTTAAACACAATCATTTTGATTGTGTTTTTTTTTCCCCGCTGTTACATGATGAATATCTTCAAGTCACTGATTTAAGTGAAATTTGATACATTCTGAGAACAGCAAAAATAAACCATTTAACATGTATAATTAATGTTCTGCTTTTTGTACTTATGATATACATTTAGAAATGTGAGGTAGATATGGAGAAACTGAGTCTTCTGTAAGTGTCAATTTTAATGCTTACAGTGCTGTATTTCTGGGTACTGTTTTTTTAAAAAAAAGGAATAGGCCTCACCTCAAAGAAAGCTCTTGAAAGCACACATCTTATTTGCATCCTGAAACAATCATTTAAAATATTAGACACAATTTTATGATGGCTTTACATCTTTTTTGCGCTGCTATTGCATCACTATTGTGAGACATCAGCAGTGCAAAAGAAGTACCATGTTCCAAAATAGGTCTCAGTTCATCAGCATGAAGATACTGTTTGTTTAAAATATATATCTTTAGGATTGTGTAGGGGACGTAGAGAAGCAGAGGCTTCTGTAAATGTCAAAGTTGTTGAAAAACTGTTTCTTCTTGAACCTTTTCCCTTTTTGTTTTCTAATTTTTAAATACATGTTGTAATATTTTTGGAAATGTTTGTTCTCTCTTTTACAGATTGAAAGTATGAAAAAATATTAAAAAAAGGTAACAAGAATTATAAGGTAAATGTTTTCTACTCTTTTTACCCGCAATGCACTGCTGATGATGTCACTGACCATGTCATGAATGATGTAATAAGAGGACATGATTTACTTCATTGGTAGGCCTTCACATGCTTTATCTGCTCTGTATTCTTCAACAAGTGTAAAATTGATCTGTAACCCTGAGTAGGTCTCACCTTAAACAAACCTCAGGAGACATCACACCTTATCGTCATCCTGAATTAATAAATAGATCTATTAAACAGTATCTCTGGTTTACTCCCTATAGCTGTTTTTCTTTTTACATTACTCTCTGTTTACTTCCCTTATACTAACTCTTCTTTTTAAAAAAAAATATTTTTTTGGTTCGCTTCAAGTTCGCGAACCGGGCAGCGAACTGGAAAGCGAACCAAAAGAAATAGAGCTTGCCAGAGTGCTAAACATTCTAGCAATTTTATTTGAAAGGGGAGGTAGTTCTGAAAAGAACTTTTTTTTAATGTTTTTGTTGTTTTATTTATTTATTTATTTTTTCTGAACATTTTTTGTTTTTTTTGTATTTTTAGAACAGTTTTATGTTTTTTTGTGTTTTTCATGGAGGGGAAACAACAAAAAAACAGGCATTGAAAAGGGCTCAACAGGAGCAAAAAAAAAATTACTGCTTGGGTGGGTTAGGGCAGTTATGGTTTTCAAACACCAAGTTGATTAAGTTCACGCTCATGTTGCCACATGAGAGCATAGCACCACAATGTATGCACGTAAACTTCATGTGCTTGAAGTTTGGCTGTATGTTTGGCACAGTTTCCTGTGCCTCTCTTGCAGTCAAAGATATATTTGATGTTGATCTGGCCACAGGAGTTGTCGGGGGATTATCTTGAAGGTCCCTTAGCTCTGCCCGGCTGTAATTTAATGGATGCCACCTGACCATATGGCGATGCATAGTATAGTTGCCCATACTATACTTTTTGTCTGTGCCTCGAGATAATCTTTTTTTGCAAATTAGGCAGGTGGCATATTTGGCATTAACCTTCTTCTCCCCTCGAGGAATTGAGAAAAACTGCCATATAAAACTTGTTTTCCTTCGGGAAACACGGGGCAACTCCTGAATAAATTCAGGTTCATCAGTGTCCTCTTCTTCTAAGTCCTCCTCTTCCTCCTCTCTGTTGGAAATGAATTGTGATGGTGGTCCTCTCTTGTCATGAGGAGGTTGAGGTGGTGGTGGGGGTCCACCAGCTGAAGCAAGGATAGAAGCCATTGCAATCAAATTGGAAAATGGTCTTTCTCTCACCAAGATAAAAGTCAGAGTGAGGAATAAAAGAGGGGTTTACATGATTTGGGAAAAGCAAAAGTTCTGAACCAATGAAAAGTGTTATTTTTAGGTCACATGACCTAGTCATACATCATTTGGAAACCAAAAGTGAAATGAACCAATGAAAAGTTTGATAAACAAGTCACATGACCTGTTCCGCTTACGTTACGCGGTGCGCGCCGCGTCCCGCATCGTTTCCGGTTCGCGGTCCGGAGCACTTTCGGGAGCGCTAACGCGGCGCGTCATAAGACGCATTACGCGACAACGTGATACGTCGCGCTTCCGCGACGCGTCACAGTTCCGCTAACGAAACGTTTACCGGTTCGCGTACTAGATCGCGGCATCAAGATGAGCTAACGGAAAGCTTCCCGGTTCGCTTACCGGAAGCGAAGAAAAAAAATATTTAAAAAAAAATTATCAATAAACATCTAAAATATATTTTGGGTTTTAAAGAAGAATACATTTTACAGCTACAGATGTTAGCTTTTAAAAAACCAATGAAATTCACAGAAAAAACCATAGGTTATAGTCCATATATAGTTAGGAATTTGCATTTACAAAACCTTGAAAATTCAATGAAAAAACCATTGGTTATAGAACATATATAGTTAGGAATTTGCATTTACAAAACCTTATTTTACTCGCATAAAACCATTGAAATTCCATATATAGTTAGATGCGCTAACTATATATCGCGCACCCGCAATCCACTGCTGATGATGTCACATATTACATCATTCATGACATGGTTAGTGACATCACTGATGACATAACTGATGACATCTCAAATGACATCACTGATAAAATCACTGATAACATCTCATTTGACATGACTGATCACATCACTGATGATATCATTCATGTGATAATACCATGAACCTCTTCAGACTCTAATATAACCTTAGATACAATCAGTGTAAACAGACAGTCACAGACTGTCACTCATCCATGGAGTTACTCACACACCTAGTCAGTTATGCCAAAAATCAATCACTTCTCCATTTTCTCAACTATACAGATATACACACCTTACTTAATCAAACATATACTAACACATATTTACTTTACTCTCTTATACAATCCCTGATACATGTTCACAATGATCCATACAGCCACTCACACATTCACTGGCTCTTATGCACAGTTATTTATATATGTCAACTCTCACATGTACTGTGTTTTACATATGTACTTACTTTGACATGTAGCACTGAGATATCCATTCACTCACTAATACACTCATGCACAGTCAACCGCCCATACAGCTGTTTCCACATGCACTTTTGAACCCATACATATAGTGAATCAACTACTCACACATCTATGTACAGAGTCACACACCTCCCAGCCACCCATACACACACACTCAGTCTCCCATACAAATACTTGGACAACCAATGAATAACCCATACAGTTACTCATATAGCTACTGATCAACATATGCAGCAGTTTGTAGAACAACAGATATAATGATGCACAAATTAAAACAGTTTAGTCACTAACCCATGCACTCAGTGAGACACATTTAATCACTCACTCATACAGTCAGTCATGCACCTACTAAATCCTTCATCCAGACACTTATACATCCACTCATTCTTCAATATGTAAGACATATTTTAACTTTACAGAAACATACAGTCACTGGATGTTGTCATCAGTGATGTCATTTGAGATGTCACCAGTTATGTCATCAGTGATGTCACTAACCATGTCATGAATGATGTAATATGTGACATCATCAGCAGTGGATTGCGGGTGCGCGATATATAGTTAGCGCATCTAACTATATATGGAATTTCAATGGTTTTATGCGAGTAAAATAAGGTTTTGTAAATGCAAATTCCTAACTATATATGTTCTATAACCAATGGTTTTTTCATTGAATATATATATATATATATATATATATATATATATATATATATATATATATATATATATATATATATATATATATATATATATATATATATACATATATATATATATATATATATTCAATGAAAAAACCATTGGTTTTAGGCCATATATAGTTAGGGATTTGCATTTAGAAAACCTTATTTTACTCGCATAAAACCATTGAAATTCCATATATAGTTATAAGCGCTAACTATATATCGCGCACCCGCAATCCACTGCTGATGATGTCACATATTACATCATTCATGACATGGTTAGTGACATCACTGATGACATCACTGATGACAACATCCAGTGACTGTATGTTTCTGTAAAGTTAAAACATGTCTTACATATTGAAGAATGAGTGGATGTATAAGTGTCTGGATGAAGGATTTAGTAGGTGCATGACTGACTGTATGAGTGAGTGATTAAATGTGTCTCACTGAGTGCACGGGTTAGTGACTAAACTGTCTTAATTAGTGCATCATTATGTCTGTTGTTCTGTAAACTGCTGCATATGTTGATCAGTAGCTATATGAGTAACTGTATGGGTTATTGATTGGTTGTCCAAGTATTTGTATGGGAAACTGAGTGTGTGTGTATGGGTGGCTGGGAGGTGTGTGACTCTGTACATAGATGTGTGAGTAGTTGATTCACTATATGTATAGATTCAAAACTGCATGTGGAAACAGCTGTATGGGCGGTTGACTGTGCATGAGTGTATTAGTGAGTGAATGGATATCTCAGTGCTACATGTCAAATTAAGTACATATGTAAAACACAGTACATGTGAGAGTTGACATCTATAAATAACTGTGCATAAGAGCTAGTGAATGTGTGAGTGGCTGTATGGATCATTGTGAACATGTATCAGAGATTGTATAAGAGAGTAAAGTAAATATGTGTTAGTATATGTTTGAATAAGTAAGGTGTGTATAACTGTATAGTTGAGAAAATGGAGGTGTGATTGATTTTTGGCATAACTGACTAGGTGTGTGAGTAACTCCATGGATGAGTGACTGTCTGTTTACACTGATTGTATCTAAGGTTATATTAGATTCTGAAGAGGTTCATGGTATTATCACATGAATGATATCATCAGTGATGTGATCAGTCATGTCAAATGAGATGTTATCAGTGATGTCATCAGTGATGTCATTTGAGATGTCATCAGTGATGTCATCAGTGATGTCACTAACCATGTCATGAATGATGTAATATGTGACATCATCAGCAGTGGATTGCGGGTGTTCGATATATAGTTAGCGCTTATAACTATATATGGAATTTCAATGGTTTTATGCGAGTAAAATAAGGTTTTCTAAATGCAAATCCCTAACTATATATGGCCTAAAACCAATGGTTTTTTCATTGAATTTTCAAGGTTTTGTAAATGCAAATTCCTAACTATATATGGAGTATAACCTATGGTTTTTTCTGTGAATTTCAATGGTTTTTTAATAGCAAATATCAAAAGCTGTCAAATGTCAAGTACGTGATAGGTAAAAACGTTTTCGTGTTTATGCACGCTGATGTGCTTTGAACGCTGCCCCCCCCCCCACTCCCCTCTTTTCTCTTAGTAGTACTCTCTCTTTGCAGATAGTGAACGGTAGTTAACTCAGACCTTTACCCCTGTTGTAATCCGTCGTACCTGCTTGTCTCTCCATTTGATTAATTATTATCCAAGCATTTACTGTTTTACAATTGGTTCTCTTTGGATCATTCTCTATTTACAAACAAGCACAAAGTCGCAATACTCTGTTTAGTCTTTGCAGATAGTGAAAAATCGTGTAAAAAAATAAAAGTAATCGAGCAAAATCAGTAGACCACTAATTCGATCTCTTTTTAACCTCGGTAAAATACAAACATTAGGAATAACCCTTCATGAGAAATACGAAAATAGTGAAATGAATTGAGCTCCACACCATGAGGGCTGCAAAACAGCTCGACTCCGCCACCCACACCGCCCAAAATAACGGCAAACCCTATGCAAATATTATAAATATACACAACACACCACCAAAGAAACAGAGTAAAACATTTTATTAAATAACTATTTACATAACTATTTTATACTTTTTATTGCCCGATCCGGCTAGCTCAATCGATCGAGCATGAAAGTCATGCACTGATAACAAGCGTTGAGAGTTTGTAGAATGATGGCTTCAGATTTTCCACATACGGTGTAGTGGCGCGAACTGGCAGGGGGCGTTTGGATTCTACCCCTTCTCCAAATAAGATTTTCATACGTGAATGTTCGTTCATGCTTTTTGTCCCTGAGTTGCTTCCATGTCACTGCCTTACATAAATGGCATAAGTCCTGGTTGTTGAGTGCCATACTTCAGAGTTCTAAGCAGCTCTTGTAACACTGTTTAAACCTTATTTGCACCTGCTGCAGCTTCACTATTCAAAGTAAGTGGGGTCCATTTGTGGACCTGACTGCATTGGAAAACAATGTGATACGGTGCCTCCCTAAACCGCTTGACGGAGGCCCCCGAGGGGCGGTGAGATGGCGCGGACTGAGAGGGGGCGCTTGGCTCCTGCCCCCTCCCCAAGTCGTGTTGCCCTGGTGAGGCCTGAGATCGCCCCCGGCATAGGCGGCCGGCTCCCGGGGTCCGGCGGAATTTTTTCCCTTTTGAAGAATCTTTCATTCTGGACCTTGTCCCACAATCCGTTTCACCTGAAGACACGCTGTCGTAGGGCGCCCCTTTACCGTTTTAGTTGCCATTCCGCCCGCTTTTGGTACTCTGTGCCTCTTCCGCCATTCAGCTGTTTACCGCTCGCTCTTGCGACTACAACGTCTCGCTCACCATGTAGTTGAGTTGCTCCCGCTCCTAAGATTTGACCGAACTTTTTGGACTGCTGAAAGCGGTGGAATTCCGACCGCTGGTTGGTGGAGACATTTTGACTATATTCTGCACCTGCATTGTCGCGTAATGCGTCATATGACGCGACGCGTTAGCGCACCCGGAAGTGCTTCGGTGCGCAAGGCGCAGCTTCCCGGAAACGATCCAGAGCGCGCAGCGCGTAACGTAAGCATAACAGATCATGTGACTTGTTAATAAAACTTTTCATTGGTTCATTTTACTTTTCTTTTCCTAATTATGTAAGACTAGGTCATGTGACCTAAAAATAACACTTTTCATTGGATTAAAACATTTTTTTTCCCCAAACGATGAAAGCCCCACCTTGTTTCTGGATGTTTCAGACTGAAGCTGGCGTCACCATGAGAGCACCACCATCTCGTAGCTCCGTCGTGGCCATTCCGCAAGCAATCATGGCAGCCGCTCCCCACCGGAAGCCTGCGGGAGTCGAGGGCCCCCAAGACTTTTGTACAATCTTCAAGGCTGAGGGGACGCTTTCGAGAATGGAACCCAAGCCCTGGCAGACAAGCGTCCGAGTTCCAAGGTGTCCCAGGGCCATTTTACTGGACCAGGCCCAAATCCGAAGAGCCGGCCGCCATTTTAAGAGTCCTGTGGCAGCCGCCTACCGCTGCACCGCAAGAGTGGGAGCAACTCAACTACATGGTGAGCGAGACGCTGTAGCCGTAAGAGCGGGCGCTAAACAGCTGAATGGCGGAAAAGGCACAGTGTAGCAAAAGCGGGCGGAATGGCGACTGAAACGATAAAGGGGCGCCCCACTATAGCAGACAAGCCTCCGCCATGTGCTTCAAAACTGCATATGTATCTCGTGATATCAAGGTTGGGCAACCAGTACAGAACAAGCAGTTACGAGTCCAATTTACACCGGCGCCATTTTGGGCGCGGCCGGGCAGGTCCAGGATCTACTGAAACATAAAAAATGAGGCTGACGTCTCTGAAGCAGTTGACGAACAGCAGGACATAGCAAATAAACATGAACTCTCTAAAGCTGTTAACTCACTGCAGAACAAAACAAGTGAACCTGAAACCTCTGGAATAATTGTCGCTCAAAAGAACAACACACAAAACTCTGTAGAGCCTGAAGAAAAAAAAACAGAAGGGCACTGTAGTTTCAGACACACTTAACACTAATGACTAAACAAAGATATCGTCTGTTTATAAAGCAGTTATCATCTTGACAGAATTGACAAAGAAGTGTACAGACACCAATGCATCAGCATTCTCGGAGATAACATCTTAAGGAACAAAGAAAGACCTGTTCACTCTTGACACCCCAGGTGCTGTGTATATTGCACTATAGTGCTGCATCGAGAAAACGGGCAACCCTATTGATGTGGATTTTTCATTATTGATTATTGTAAAGAAATGGCGACTCCCCCCTTTAGCAGATTAGCTAAATGTTTGCGTAATTTAGGCATAAAAGTTATATTATTGTTGTTGTTGTTGTTATCGTTATAGTTCTGGTTAATTTCAAAAAATTGTTAAATATATTTACAGTTTTTGTTGCGTTCGTTATATTTAAATATTAATAAAGTTTTAAAATGTAACTGTCTTGAAGTACTATATTTTTTAAAAAAATCGGGTGAATGGAGCCTTGAATCGGGTTATTGTCATGTGTGGGCTTTGCAAGTGTACTGCTACAAGATCGGACATTTCAAACTCAAATGCACGTTCTTTTTCTTACCTTTCCGAAGCATGGAGCGCAATAGCAGGCAGAGAAAGGGTGATGCACGTGTTGAACACTGCCTGGCCTGCAAATTGCTGGCAGTGCCCCCCGCCCGATCCTGAAAGAGGGCACACACACACCGCCGCCCCGAGTACTTCACAAATCTTTAAAAGACCATGCGCTTGTTCAATGGGAAGTGGATAACATGGCTAAGAGCATTTGCTGACTAATGCATGAATATCGCTGACTTTTCAGCGATATTCATGCATTGCGGCCGTTTTTTATCGCATTTGCGATAAACCTTGCTAATAGCAAGGTTTATGTGCGATAAAATTCGCCGAAGTGCGGCGATAATTATTGTCTCTAAACAAGTTAGAGACAAAAATTACCGCTAGTTGTTGGAAATAATGCCCCGGGTTTTTCCTTGCAGGAATCGGGAAGCGAAAGACTAGCACTGAAATCAGTAGTCTCACACCTGAATCGGGAGGTTGGCATGCCTGGATACTCTACAGCTGGGGCCATAAACTACATCCGCAGGGCTAGGTGATAGCCTAGGTCCGGCCTGGACAATCGGACACAGAGGAAGAGAGTGTCAGAGGGTGCGGTAGTGAATAGGGTGAAAGGGAGGTGTCGAGCGGGCACAGGGTGTGATTCTCAGAGAAGAGCAGCGCAGATGGGGGAAGTATATGGCCCATGCATGAGAGAGAGAGCGGGGGTGACCATTGCGTGGGGAGATGAGTGCGAGGGTGGGGAGCCATGCTGAGAATCGGCGGCGTGCAGAGAGTGGCCCTGGTCAAGGCATCTAAAATGGCTGCCGTGCACGACAAAATTGTGGCATTGGACAAAAACGCAAGATGGCGCAGACAATGTTTATCAATAAGGATTCATTTATAACAAAATATTTACTCGCAGTGACAAAATGGTGTTCAACACTTCCTGATTTCCATCGAATCGAACGTTAACAAACGTCCCGCAGCAAAAAAAAAAAAAAAAAGCTCACGCACAGAGCAGTTTTTAGCCATGTTATCCAATGAAGGTGATAACATGGCTAAGAGCATTTGCTGGATAATGCATGAATATCGCTGACTTTTTAAAGATATTCATGCATTGTGGCCGATGTGCGGCGATAATTTTTGTCTCTAAACAATTAAAACGAAGCAAAAAATGGCGAATTCCCGTTTCGCTACCAGTTTGCGGCCCAGTTCGCGGCCCGTGAAGCGCTTCTACCGTGAAAAATCATTTTTTTTTTAATTTTCCCCACGGGACCCTTTAATAACCCCAACAACATTCCTAGGGGGTCAAGAGGGGTATACCTTGCCCCCTTTCAATAAATTCCCCCTTCGTTTTTCACCTCTTCTTCTCTCTCGATCCTACCGAGAGATAAGATGGCGGCCGCTCCGGACTATTTAGAATGTTGACAGACACCGGAGAGCCAATCAGCTTTCTGTTATCCAATGGAAGGTGGATAACATGGCTAAGAGCATTTGCTGGATAATGCATGAATATCGCTGACTTTTCAACGATATTCATGCATTGTGGCCGATGTGCGGCGATAATTTTTGTCTCTAAACAATTAAAACGAAGCACAAAATGGCGAATTCCCATTTCGCTACCAGTTTGCGGCCCAGTTCGCGGCCCAGGAAATGCTTCTACCGTGAAAAATAATTTTTTTTTTATTTTCCCCACGGGACCCTTTAATAACCCCAACAACAATCCTAGGGGGTCAAGAGGGGTATACCTTGCACCCTTTCAATAAATTCCCCCTTCGTTTTTCACCTCTTCTCTCTCGATCCTACCGAGAGATAAGATGGCGGCCGCTCCGGACTGTTTAGAATGTTGACAGACACCGGAGAGCCAATCAGCTTTCTGCGCGCAAAGTTCCGTTTCGCGAAAAGTAAGCGGACCGGATCGCTGCCCGGAGCGCTGTTACAGATATATATCTTGTTTTGAACGTTAATTTCTCAAAAACTACTGGAGCACATATATTGAGACCTAGCAAAGGCACATCGGGCTAACAGTCCCTACAATTTTGCCAAGTTTCGTGCAAATCCATTCAGCCGTTCGAGCTAAAAGTGAGTCCAACCGCCCTATGGAAAAATGAATGGGAAAAACGTGTTTTGGGACCCCCCTTTTTTCTCAGCCCCCCCTTGACGAAACTCCACCAAATTTTCAGGGGCTGCTCAGAAACAAAATGTGCCATTTTCCTGAAGATTTCAGCCGATTCCGTCCTCAAACGCCAAAGTTATTAGACATAGAATTTTCAAAAATCCCATAGGGAATTAATCCTAACTATATATACCTACTGGCGATAGCCAGTAGGTAATGAACAGCAGTTACTCTCCCTTTTTCAAAAAGAGTTTTGGAGACGCACACGGTATGCAGATTTGGCAGACAGCATTTTATTGCAGTATGAGGCACCTGACGCGTTTCGTTTGGGCTACAAACTTCTTCAAAGGTAACGCCTCAGTTCTTGCAAATGTCGTGAGTGGGTTCAGCTGATTTTCCTTCACTTTTATGCCACACCTCTGTTCGGCGTATATATACTCGTGATCAAAGGGTTGTCCTCGATATATATATATATATATATATATATATATATATATATATATATATATATATATATATATATATATTACCTACTGGCGTCTCGATATATATTACCTACTGGCGTCTCGCCAGTAGGTATATATAGTTAGGATTAATTCTCTATGGAACTTTTGAAAATTCTATGTCTAATAACTTTGGCGTTTGTGGACGGAATCGGCTGAAATTTTCAGGAAAATGGCACATTTTGTTTCTGAGCAGCCCTTGAAAATTTGGGGGGGTTTGTCAAGGGGGGCAGAGAAAAAAGGGGGGTCCCAAAACGCGTTTTTCCCATGTTAATTTCCATAGGGCGGTTGGCCTCACTTTTAGCTCGAACGGCTGAATGGATTTCCACGAAACTTGGCAAAATTGTAGGGACTGTTAGCCCGATGTGCCTTTGCTAGGTCTCAATATATGTGCTTCAGTGGATTTTGAGAAATTAACGTTTAAATCAAGATATATATCTGTAACAGCGCTCCGGGCAGCTATCCGGTTAGCGAACTTTTCGCGTATCGGAACTTTGCGATTCGAAGCTGATTGGCCCTCCGGTGTCTGTCAACATTCTAAACAGTCCGGAGCGGCCGCCATCTTATCTCTCGGTAGGATCGAGAGAGAAGAAGAGGTGAAAAACGAAGGGGGAATTTAATGAAAGGGGGCAAGGTATACCTCTCTTGACCCCCTAGGAATGATGTTGGGGTTATTAAAGGGTCTCGTGGGGAAAATAAAAAAATATATATTTTTCACGGTAGAAGCACTTCCCGAGCCGCGAACTGGGCCGCAAACTGGTAGCGAAACGGGAATTCGCCATTTTGTGTTTCATTTTAATTAAATTACTAGGTATAAGGGGGTGCGGGAGACGTATCCTGACCCCTTATGTTTTCTGAATATGTTGATACATGTCTTCCAGCGGCTGTGCGTGAGCTTTTTTTTTTTTTTTGCTGCGTGATGTCCGTTAACGTTCGATTCGATGGAAATCAGGAAGTGTTGACCGCCAATTTGTCACTGCGATAAAATATTTTGTTATAAATGAATCCTTATTGATAAACATTGTCTGCGCCATCTTGCCTTTTTTGTCCAATGCCACAATTTTATCGTGCACGGCAGCCATTTTAGATGCCTTGACCAGGCCCACTCTCTGCACGCCGTCGATTCTCAGCACGGCTCCGCACCCTCGCAAGCATCTCCCCCACGCACTGGTCACCCCCGCTCTCTCTCATGCATGGGCCATATACTTCCCCCCATCTGCGCTGCTCTTCTCTGAGAATCACACCCTGTGCCCGCCCGACACCTCCCTTTCACCCTATTCACTACCGCACCCTCTGACACTCCTCTTCCTCTGTGTCCGATTGTCCAGGCCGGACCCAGGCTATCACCTAGCCCTGCGGATGTAGTTTATGGCCCCAGCTGTAGAGAATCCAGACATGCCAACCCTCCCGATTCAGGCGTGAGACTACTGATTTCAGTGCTAGTCTTTCGCCTCCCGATTCCTGCAAGGAAAAATCCGGGGGCATATTACCAACAACTAGCGATAATTTTTGTCTCTAACTTGTTTAGAGACAAAAATTATCGCCGCACATCGGCGAATTTTATCGCACATAAACCTTGCTATTAGCAAGGTTTATCGCAAATGCGATAAAAAACGGCCGCAATGCATGAATATTGCTGAAAAGTCAGCGATATTCATGCATTATCCAGCAAATGCTCTTAGCCATGTTATCCACCTTCCATTGGATAACATGGCTAAAAACTGCTCTGTGCGTGAGCTTTTTTTTTTTTTTTTGCTGCGTGACGTTTGTTAACGTTCGATTCGATGGAAATCAGGAAGTGTTGACCATCATTTTGTCACTGCGAGTAAATATTTTGTTATAAATGAATCCTTATTGATAAACATTGTCTGCGCCATCTTGCCTTTTTTGTCCAATGCCACAATTTTGTCGTGCACGGCAGCCATTTTAGATGCCTTGACAAGGCCCACTCTCTGCACGCCGTCGATTCTCAGCACGGCTCCCCACCCTCGCAAGCATCTCCCCCACGCACTGGTCACCCCCGCTCTCTCTCTCATGCATGGGCCATATACTTCCCCCCATCTGCGCTGCTCTTCTCTGAGAATCACACCCTGTGCCCGCCCGACACCTCCCTTTCACCCTATTCACTACCGCACCCTCTGACACTCCTCTTCCTCTGTGTCCGATTGTCCAGGCAGGACCCAGGCTATCACCTAGCCCTGCGGATGTAGTTTATGGCCCCAGCTGTAGAGAATCCAGACATATCAATCCTCCCGATTCAGGCGTGAGACTACTGATTTCAGTGCTAGTCTTCCGCCTCCCGATTCCTGCAAGGAAAAACCCGGGGGCATATTACCAACAACTAGCGATAATTTTTGTCTCTAACTTGTTTAGAGACAAAAATTATCGCCGCACATCGGCGAATTTTATCGCACATAAACCTTGCTATTAGCAAGGTTTATCGCAAATGCGATAAAAAACGGCCGCAATGCATGAATATCGCTGAAAAGTCAACGATATTCATGCATTAGCGAGCTAATGCTCTTAGCCATGTTATCCACCTCCCATTGGATAACATGGCTAAGAACTGCTCGGGCAGGTGTTAGCTTTTGGAGATATTCCCGCTTAGCGCGAATATCTCCAAAAGTTGGTAATAGGAGATAGCGATGGTTAGGGACTGTTTCCAGTCGCTAAAATCTTGGCACGCCCACTTTGCATGTCATTAGTGATAAATATCACTGACATGCAAAGCGGGGCCCAAGATGGTCACTATCTCCTTTTAGCTGTCACTAACTGGTGTTAGCGACAGCTTGGTAATAGGGAGACAATTTTATCTCTTTTTTTTTGGCTTTTAAAGCCAAAAAAGCGGAAATAAACCCCCTTGATAATATGCCCCACGATTTCTCGGGGGTTTCAGCTGACAGGGCTTGGTATTGTGTTACGTGCTAATTCTTCCAGGAAACGTCAGAGGGTCGATGCAGGGGTTCTAGAAGGGGTGATAAACCATTTAAGCCTCATGAACAAGCGCATGGTCTTTTAAAGATTGTGAAGTACTCGGGGCGGCGGTGTGTGTGTGCCCTCTTTCAGGACCGGGCGGGGGGGGCACTGCCAGCAACTTGCCAGGTCAGGTAGTGTTCAACACGTGCATCACCCTTTCTCTGCCTGCTATTGCGCTCCATGCTTCGGAAAGGTAAGAAAAAGAACGTGCATTTGAGTTTGAAATGTCCGATCCTGTAGCAGTACACTTGCAAAGCCCACACATGACAATAACCCGATTCAAGGCCCCATTCACCCGATTTTTTAAAAATATATAGCACTCCAACAAAGTTGGATTTTAAAACTTTATTAACTTTTAAATATAACGAACGCAACAAAAACTGTAAATATATTTAACCATTTTTTGAAATTAACCAGAACTATAACGATAACAACAACAACAACAATAATATAACTTTTATGCCTAAATTACGCAAACATTTAGCTAATCTGCTAAAGGGGGGAGTCGCCATTTCTTTACAATAATCAATAATGAAAAATCCACATCAATAGGGTTGTCCGTTTTCTCGATGCAGCACTATAGTGCAACATACACAGCACCTGGGGTGTCAAGAGTGAACAGGTCTTTCTTTGTTCCTTAAGATGTTATCTGTGTCAACCTCTTCCGAGAATGCTGATGCGTTAGGATTTCCTTGTGCTTCTTAATAGCATTGGTGTCTGCACACTTCTTTGTCAATTCTGTTAAGATGATAACTGCTTCATAAACAGACGATATCTTTGTTTAGTCATTAGTGTTAAGTGTGTCTGAAACTACAGTGCCCTTCTGTTTTTTTTTCTTCAGGCTCTACAGAGTTTTGTGTGTTGTTCTTTTGAGCGACAATTATTCCAGAGGTTTCAGGTTTACTTGTTTTGTCCTGCAGTGAGTTAACAGCTTTAGAGACTTCATGTTTATTTGCTATGTCCTGCTGTTCGTCAACTGCTTCAGAGACGTCAGCCTCATTTGTTATGTTTGACTAGATCCTGGACCTGCCCGGCCGCGCCCAAAATGGTGCCGGTGTAAATGGGACTCGTAACTGCTTGTTGTGTACTGGTTGCCCAACCTTGATATCACGAGATACATATGCAGTTTTGAAGCACATGGCGGAGGCTTGTCTGCTGTAGTGGGGCGCCCCTTTATCGTTTCAGTCGCCATTCCGCCCGCTTTTGCTACACTGTGCCTTTTCCGCCATTCAGCTGTTTAGCGCCCGCTCTTACGGCTACAGCGTCTCGCTCACCATGTAGTTGAGCTGCTCCCACTCTTGCGGTGCAGCGATAGGCGGCTTCCACAGGACTCTTAAAATGGCGGCCGGCTCTTCGGATTTGGGCCTGGTCCAGTAAAATGGCCCTGGGACACCTTGGAACTCAGACGCTTGTCTGCCAGGGCTTGGGTTCCATTCTCGAAAGCGTCCCCTCAGCCTTGAAGATTGTACAAAAGTCTTGGGGGCCATCGACTCCCGCAGGCTTCCGGTGGGGAGCGGCTGCCATGATTGCTTGCGGAATGGCCACGACGGAGCTACGAGATGGTGGTGCTCTCATGGTGACACCAGCTTCAGTCTGAAACATCCGGAAACAAGGTGGGGCTTTCATCGTTTGGGAAAAAAAAAATTTTAATCCAATGAAAAGTGTTATTTTTAGGTCACATGACCTAGTCTTACATCATTAGGAAAACAAAAGTAAAATGAACCAATGAAAAGTTTTATTAACAAGTCACATGACCTGTTATGCTTACGTTACGCGCTGCGCAGCGCGCTCTGGATCGTTTCCGGGAAGCTGCGCCTTGCGCACCGGAGCACTTCCGGGTGCGCTAACGCGTCGCGTCATATGACGCATTACGCGACAATGCAGGTCCAGAATATAGTCAAAATGTCTCCACCAACCAGCAGTCGGAATACAACCGCTTTCAGCAGTCCAAAAAGTTCGGTTAAATCTTAAGAGCGGGAGCAACTCAACTACATGGTGAGCGAGACGTTGTAGTCGCAAGAGCGGGCGGTAAACAGCTGAATGGCGGAAGAGGCACAGAGTACCAAAAGTGGGCGGAATGGCAACTAAAACGGTAAAGGGGCGCCCCACGACAGCGTGTCTTCAGGTCAAACGGATTGTGGGACAAGGTCCAGAATGGAAGAGTCATCAAAAGGGAAAAAATTCCGCCCGACCCCGGGAGCTGGCCGCCTATGCCGCGGGCGATCTCAGGCCACACCAGGGCAACACGACTTGGGGAGGGGGCAGGAGCCAAGCGCCCCCTCTCACTCAGCGCCATCTCACCGCCCCTCGGGGGCCTCCGTCAAGCGGTTTAGGGAGGCACCGTATCACATTGTTTTCCAATGCAGTCAGGTCCACAAATGGACCCCACTTACTTTGAATAGTGAAGCTGCAGCAGGTGCAAATAAGGTTTAAACAGTGTTACAAGAGCTGCTTAGAACTCTGAAGTATGGCACTCAACAACCAGGACTTATGCCATTTGTGTAAGGCAGTGACATGGAAGCAACTCAGGGACAAAAAGCATGAACGAACATTCACGTATGAAAATCTTATTTGGGGAAGGGGTAGAATCCAAACGCCCCCTCCCAGTTCGCGCCACTACACCGTATGTGGAAAATCTGAAGCCATCGTTCTACAAACTCTCAACGCTTGCTATCAGTGCATGAGTTTCATGCTCGATCGATTGAGCTAGCCGGATCGGGCAATAAAAAGTATAAAATAGTTATGTAAATAGTTATTTAATAAAATGTTTTACCCTGTTTCTTTGCTGGTGTGTTGTCTATATTTATAATATTTGCATAGGGTTTGTCGTTATTTTGGGCGGGGTGGGTGGCGGAGTCGAGCAGTCTTGCAGCCCTCATGGTGTGGAGCTCAGTTCATTTCACTATTTTCGTATTTCTCATGAAGGGTTGTTCCTAATGTTTGTATTTTACCGAGGTCAAAAAGAGATCGAATTAGTGGTCTACTGATTTTGCTCGATTACTTTTATTTTTTTACACGATTTTTCACTATCTGCAAAGACTAAACAGAGTATTGCGACTTTGTGCTTGTTTGTAAATAGAGAATGATCCAAAGAGAACCAATTCTAAAACAGTAAATGCTTGGATAACAATCAATCAAATGGAGAGACAAGCAGGTACGACGGATTACAACAGGGGTAAAGGTCTGCGTTAACTACCGTTCACTATCTGCAAAGAGAGAGTACTACTAAGAGAAAAGAGGGGAGGGGGGGGGCAGCGTTCAAAGCACATCAGCGTGCATAAACACGAAAACGTTTTTACCTATCACGTACTTGACATTTGACAGCTTTTGATATTTGCTATTAAAAAACCATTGAAATTCACAGAAAAAACCATAGGTTATAGTCGATATATAGTTAGGAATTTGCATTTACAAAACCTTGAAAATTCAATGAAAAAACCATTGGTTTTAGGCCATATATAGTTAGGGATTTGCATTTACAAAACCTTATTTTACTCGCATAAAACCATTGAAATTCCATATATAGTTAGATGCGCTAACTATATATCGCGCACCCGCAATCCACTGCTGATGATGTCACATATTACATCATTCATGACATGGTCAGTGACATCACTGATGACATCACTGATGACAACTCAAATGACATCACTGACAACATCACAGATGACATCATTCATGTGTTAATACGATGAACCTCTACAGACTCTGATATAACCTTAGATACACTCAGTGAAAACAGACACTCACAGATTGTCACTCATCCAGGGAGTTACTCATACACCTAGACAGTCATGCAAAGAATCAATCACACCTACATTTCCTCAACTATACAGTTATACACACCTTACTTATTGAAACATATTCTAACACATATTTACTCTCTTATACAATCACTGATACAAGTTTTCAATGATCCATGCAGCCACTCACACATTCACTGGCTCTTAAACACAGTAATTTACATATGTCAACTCTCGCATGTACTGTGTTTTACATATGTACTTACTTTGACATGTAGCATTGAGATATCCAATCACTCACCAATACACTCATGCACACAGTCAACCACCCATACAGCTGTTTCCACATGCAGTTTTGAACCCATACATCTAGTGAATCAGCTGTTCACACATCTATACACAGAGTCACACACCTCCCAGCCACTCACACACATACTCAGTCTCCCATACAAATACTTGGGCAACCAATCAATAATCCATATAGTTACTCATATAGCTACTGATCAACACATGCAGCAGTTTACAGAACAACAGATATAATGATGCACAAATTAATACAGTTTAATCACTAACCCATGCACTCAGTGAGACACATTTAATCACTCCCTCATACAATCAGTCATGTACCTACTAAATCCTTCATCCAGACACTTATACATCCACTCATTCTTCAATATGTAAGACATATTTTAACTTTACAGAAACACGTGATTTGTTAGGGGTGTTTGAAGCAAAACACCCCTAACAAATCATCTTACCTATTACCATTCATTCTCTCATACATTCACTACCTTTTCTAAAAAGACAAATATAGACAATTAGACAGAACCTAACATAAGATTAACCCAAGAGTATAATTGGTAGACCACTGTAGGTGTAAGGGAGAGAGGTCCTACCACTTAATCACAAACCGATCTATACACTGTTTTACAATCTATTATACATTGTCCAGGTCTTTGGTGTGTACGGCCGTTAGGGGTGTTTTGCTTCAATTGTACATTATGAAATCTATACTTTTTTGATAGCTTGTTATTTATGATTATGTTTTCATGTAACAAAATAAATTGTATCTATGCATAAACAGTTAAACTGAAATAACAAAAACAGAAAAGAAAAATAATAAAATAATGTTTTGAAATAATTACAGTTCTTCTTTTTTCTATATAGCATCCAGTCTCACAATACTTTAGATAGATTCCAGTGATAAAGCAATATAGGTCTTATCAGAGGTACTCTCTCTATTTAGGGGGTATTACTTAGCACATAGATGCATTAATGACTGACTCACTGTTTGTATGTGTTTTGAAGACAGCATATGTGTTGGATTGTAAGGGTGGATGACTGTGTATATTTGTGTGTTAGTGAGTGAATGACTGTCTCACTAGTGTCTTTATCAGTAACTACATATGTTTTAATCTAGTATATGTGAGTATTGATGTATATAAGTGAGTATATGTGAGAGTGAGAGATTGAAAGAGTTCTTGTTTAAATAAGTATGTGTTTCTATAAGTGATTGTTTAAGAGAGTAAGTATGTGTAAGTTTCCTTAGAAGTAAGGTGGTAGTGTGTGTATAGCTGTATATGCAAATAAATGGATGTTCAATAGTTTATTTGCATGTGTGAGTATGTGTGTGAGTAACTTTTGGATGACTGTCGGTGTGTAACAGGATGTATAGGTGTATCACTACATATGATGAGTGAGTATATGTATGAGTGACTATATAGAACTGTTGGTGAATGAGTGGATGTGTATATAGATGGTGGTATTACTGAATTGGTTGTTGTAATTGGTATGGGTTTTTCTATTTTTTTTAAAATTTTAGTTTCTATTTTTGAATATGTGTTTCAAGGGTTACATTACACTGAAAGGAGGTCTGTCACTCTGTCACAAGGATGGTGTCATCAGTGATGTCATGAGTGATGTCACTGACCATGTCATGAGTGATGTAATATGTGACGTCATCAGCAGTGCATTGCAGGCGCGCAAGTTATAGTGAGTCCAACTAACTATAACGTGGGAATTTCAATGATTTTATGTCAGTAAAATTTCCAGCTAACTCTAACTGGTGTCAAACCTATGTTTTTTTCAGTGAATTTAATAGGTTTTTTAAATGCTAATTCCTAACTATAACTGGTGTGAAACCTATGGTTTTTTCAGTGAATTTCATAGGTTTTTTAAATGCTAATTCCTAACTATAACTGGTGTGAACCTATGGTTTTTTCAGTGATTTCATAGGTTATTTAAATGCTAATTCCTAACTATATATAGGGCCTCAAACCTATGTTTTTTTCAGTGAATTTCAAAGGCTTTTTAATAGCAAATTTCGATAGCTATGAAATGAAATATTTTTTATATTGAATCCTATATTGTATGTTTATGTAATACTATTTTTTTATGTATATTGTTCATGTTTTTTTTTTTTTGCCCTGGAGCACTCCCGGTGCGCGTACCGGTGAGCGCACCGGTAAGCGCTATTGCCGCGAACGAAAACATCATCGTGACGTATCGCGTAGCCACGTCCGCGTGATACGCACGGCGTAAGCGCACCCGGAAGCACTCAAGCGCATACGATCGCGCTACGTAACCATTCGAGGCGCTTACACGACGCGCCCCTGGGCGCGCCCCGGGGCGCGTAGCGTAAGCACGTCGGGTCATGTGACCTAAAAATAACACTTTTTATTGGTTCAGGACAGTTTTGGTTTCAAAATGATGAAAGCCCTGGTCATGTGACCTGAAAATAACACTTTTCATTCATTCAGGACAGTTTTTTTTCCTAATGATGAAAGCCCTCACCTTTTTTCCTCATTCTCACATTGTACTTTGAGTGAGGAAGACCTGTTTCCAGAGCTATTACTAATTTGTACTCAGAAATGGCTTCAGTAGCAGCAGCAGCAGGAGCATCTCAGCCACCACCACCACCACCACCAAGAGGACCACCACAACACCACAGTGGTGGAAATGAAGAAGAGGAGGAGGAGGAGGAGAGGAGGAGGTTCCTGCAAGAAGATAATACCCCATATAGGCCAAAGCAGCACATTATCTGGGAGTTTTTTTCAATCTCAAAGGACCTCAAAAAAGTAAATGCGCCAAGGGTTACTTGACTAATCCGTGGCACTGTACTTTTAAGGGGGAACCCTAACAAAAAGTACTCTTTTGGCAATAACACCATGATTCGCCACATGCAACGCCGGCACTCTAACAACTATGTTGCGGCAGAGATGAGAGAACTGGCCAGAAACTCTCCCCAATCTTCACCCAGCACCTCCAAAAGTAAGCAACCCACTCCATCGGTCCAGAGACAAAGGAGATGGTCTCAAACATCCAACCCCAGTTTGGACAGTACAAAATCAGTTGTATTTTTTGTGGTAAAACAATTACCTATGGTGAGCAAAGCATAAAACTCATCAACCGTGCTGGTGACAACCACAATTGCCCCAAAAAACCTTAATTTTTTCCAGATTTTTTTTTGCTCCAGTTGAGCCTTTTACAATTCCCTGTTTTTTGTTTCTCCCCACAAAAATAACAAAAAAATATAAAGTTGTTCATAAAAGCCAAAAAAAGTACAAAATGTTCAAAAAAACAATAAAAAAATATAAAACAACTAAAAGAAGAAAAAAACGGTTCTTTTTATGCTACATTTTTTAAAAACTCTGTCATTCTTTTTTCCCCATGGTACGCTCCCCGGTACCCTCCCCAGTGCGCGTAAATCGGAAAAAAAATATTTTTTTTTGCCCCGCGGGGCCCTTTTATGGCCCCCACATCAAACCTAGGGGGTCAGGGGGGGTCTACTCTGCCCCCTTGTGGTCATTTCCCCCTTTGTTTTTGCTACCTCTTGTGTCTCGATCCTACCAAGACACAAGATGGCGGCCGCTCCGGACTGTTTGGAATGTTGACAGACACCCGAGAGCCAATCAGCTTTCCGCGTGCGAACTCGCGTAGCGCGCTGGTACGCGCCCCTTTGCGCTTACCGGGGAGCGCTAATAGATATATATATTTTTTTAGACCTAAATTACTCGAAATCCACTGGAGCACATATCTTGAGACATAGCAAATGCACATCGGGCTACCAGTCCCTACAATTTTGCCAAGTTTGGTGGAAATCCATTCAGCCGTTCGGGCTAAAAGTGAGTCCAACCACCCTATGGAAATTAACATGGGGAAAACACGTTTTGGGACCCCCCTTTTATCTCGGCCCCGCTTGTCGAATCCCCCCAAAACTTTTCAGGGAAGGAGCGGAGCGCCGCGAGGCAAATTTGAGGAAAATTTCAGGCAGATTCCTTAACCGGCGCCAAAGTTATTCCCAATAGAATGTTGCGAATTCCCTATACAAAATAATCCTAACTTTAATTACCTACTGGCGACCGCCAGTAGGTAATATATATATATATATATATATATATATATATTCACTGAAAAAACCATAGGTTTCACACCAGTTATAGTTAGGAATTAGCATTTAAAAAACCTATTAAATTCACTGAAAAAACCATAGGTTTCACACCAGTTATAGTTAGCTGGAAATTTTACTGATATAAAACCATTGAAATTCCCACGTTATAGTTAGTCGGACTCACTATAACTTGCGCGTGCAATGCACTGCTGATGACATCACATATTACATCACTCATGACATGGTCAGTGACATCACTCATGACATCACTGATGACACCATCCTTGTGACACAGTGACAGACCTCCTTTCAGTGTAATGTAACCCATGAAACACATATTCAAAAATAGAAACTAATATTTTCAAAAAAGTGGATATACCCATACCAGTTACAACAACAATTCAGTAATACCACCATCTAATACACATCCACTCATGTGTATGTATATGGGTTATTAGATATTTTTATTAGTATCAGTATGAGTGTCTATATGGTTTGGTGGGGGTATTACTTAGCACATAGATGCATGAGTGACTGACTCTTTGTTTGTATGTGTTTTGAAGACAACATATGTACAGGACTGTATGGGTGGATGAGTGTCTATATGTGTTTGTTAGTGAGTGAATGACTGTCTCACTAGTGTCTTTATCAGTAACTACATATGTTTTAATCTAGTATATATGAATATTGATGTACATAAGTGAGTATATGTGAGAGTAAGAGATTGTAAGAGTTCCTGTTTAAATAAGTATGTGTTTCTATAAGTGATTGTTTAAGAGAATAAATATGTGTAATTTTAAATAGAAGTAAGGTGGAAGTGTGTGTATAACTCTATATTCAAATAAATGGATGTCCAATAGTTTATTTGCACGTGTGAATATGTGTGTGAGTAACTTTTGGATGAATGTCGGTGTGTAACAGGATGTATAGGTGTATCACTTCATATGATGAGTGAGTATATGTATGAGTGACTATATAGAACTGTTGGTGAATGAGTGGATGTGTATATAGATAGTGGAATTACTGAATTGCTTGTTGTAACTGATATAGGTATCTCCATTTTTTTAAAAATTTCAGTTTCTATTTTTGAATATGTGTCTCAAGGGTTACATTATAGTGAAAGGAGGTCTGTCACTATGTCACAAGGATGGTGTCATGAGTGATGTCACTGACCATGTCATGAGTGATGTAATATGTGATGTCATCAGCAGTGCATTGCACGCGCAAGTTATAGTGAGTCCGACTAACTATAACGTGGGAATTTCAATGGTTTTATATCAGTAAAATTTCCAGCTAACTATAACTGGTGTGAAACCTATGGTTTTTTCAGTGAATTTAATAGGTTTTTTAAATGCTAATTCCTAACTATAACTGGTGTGAAACCTATGGTTTTTTCAGTGAATTTCATAGGTTTTTTAAATGCTAATTCCTAACTATAACTGGTGTGAAACCTATGGTTTTTTCAGTGAATTTCATAGGTTTTTTTAATGCTAATTCCTAACTTTTTATTCATACTCATACCTATGTGTTTTTTAGTGAATTGCTAAAGTATGTTTTTGTAAAAATGAACACTATAATGTATATTGAGATAATATTTTTAATTTAAAATATTTTTTTTTTATATTTCACTTTGGTGCGCTTTCGGTGCGCGCACCGGTGCGCGTACCGTCAGCGCACTAACAAAAAAAAAAGAAAAAAAAAATGAAGGAGGGACTGTGTAATAGATAGTAAGACAGATAAAAAGTGTAAAAGGAAGTAACTGAGAAAAGAAAAATGAATAAGGGAGCAAAAGAAAGAAGAAATAGGAAGAAGACTAAAGCAGAGGTTAAGGGAGAATGTAAATGGATGTTGAAAGTAAAAAGAAGGACAGTTAAGTATGGGAATGTCAGGTAGTGACGGAATCAGAGGAAAAGAATAGCAGTGATTGAGGGAAAGTAAATATCAGTGAATATAAGTAAAGAGGGGTGAAAGAGGGTACATGTAAGTGAATAAGGGTAACACATGGGGAGTAATAGAGAGAAAGAAGAGAGAGAGTAAAAGAAGGACTGTCACAAAGGGACTAAGTGAACCAGTAAAAAAGGTAAGTGAAGGAGTGTGCATAGGCAGAAGTACTGAAAGAAATTGAATGTGGTCGGAAGTAAACATGGAACAAAAGAATAAGTGAGGGAAGCAAAGTAAGGAAATAGGTGTGCGGTAGGGTGACAGAAAAATAGTGAAAATTAAACAAAAGGTGATAACAAAAAACATTTTACAAACACACTTACCATATAATCTATGCAAATTTGTATCTGTGAAAGATAAAGGAAAAAACATGTTATAATTACATAAAAATGTATAATAAAATAGAAGAAACAGTTCATGAGGTTTAAAAATCTACAAAAGTTTACTTAGAAATGAAGCAATAGTGAAGGATACAAAAACAGAAAGAAAGTAATGTAGAAAGAAAAAAAAAGGAAAAAGAAATAGTTGGAGAACAAATTCCTAAAGGTAAAAAAGATACTAAAAGAATGTAAAATATCAAAACAAAATGAGTAAAGATAAGAAACTAAAAGAAAAATGATTGAAAAGGAGAGAAGTCAGATTGATAAACTATAAATAAAATAGAGGAATAGAAGATGATTGAGAGTGAGTGAAGTGAAGTCACAGAGTGAAGGGATGAAAGAAATGAAGTTATTATAGAACGATGGATAAAACAGGAGTGAGAGAGTAAGTACACAGAAAGACAAAAGGAAGAACTAACTGAACTACAGTACAATGAGTGTGAAAGAAAAAAAAATGGAGAAAGAGAAAGAGTGTTAGGAAACTAAAGCAGAGGTACTAAGAGAATATGAAAAAGATAAAAAGTGGTGGAAGGAACAGAGGAAATGCAGATAGTTCCTATCAGATTAAGAAGTTGTGAATGAAGTGCAGTAAAGAAACAGCGATGAAAAAAGAGTGTAAATTAGTAAAGAGAGGTAAATAAGGGTGAAAAAGAAAATGAGTGTATAACAATGTGAACACAATATAAATTACACAATGCAAACTACACAATAACTTCTACAATATGTTACATTATTTATTTTTGCTGTTCTCAGAATATATTGAATTCCACTTAAATTAGTGAGTTCAAAGTCTTCATCATATAACAGCGGGAAAAAAAAAAACACAATCTAAAAGATTGTGTTTAAAAAAACCCATTCAAACATACATCTCATATATGTACACTAATCTTTGATTCACTTACTTTTCCATGAGGCCAAATAGAAGATAGTGAAGGTCCTTTTGGTGGAAAAAAAGTCTGCTGTTCCTTATAAGTTCCATTTCATCGATTTCCTATGAAAAAAGATCTAAAAACATCATACCTTACACAATCCTCACGGCCAATTTGTGTCTGATATATCAGTATTTTTTACTTTGAGATCCACTTAAAGTATCTACATGAGATAAATAATTTAAAATATTAGATTAACTAACTAACTAACTAACTTTTATTAACTATTCCCGTCTTCAAAGGCCAATTCCCTTTACTAAAACTTTGGTTTTAAAAACACTAGATAAGAATTTGTAGAGTCATAAGGCAAACGTTGTTTATAAGTTAAATGAGAATCATTGCAGTAACTCCATCCATTTTCAGATTTTAAGTAGCATGTATAATGTCCTGAGGTGGTCGAAGATCCATCATGATAAATAATAGCTTCAGTTGTAAAGGTCCTTCCAGAAATTGATAACTGAGAAGCCACAAAATTTTTGATAGAAGTTGTCAATTTAGTTCCATCAGGTCTACATCGTTGGAAAACTAAAATAATATACTGCCCATACCTTTGTATAAATAATGTGGACAGCATTGTACAGTTACATTGGGTACACACCATATTATGATCTGCTGCTTTAACTAGATTTTTAAAAGACACTGATTTACAGTCTGGTAAAGTCAAATATATAAATCTTTCAGTGTCTATTCTAGTAGTACTTGATAAACTACAATTGTGGCAGTCATGCTGCCATTGATAAGAAAGACTGAAAAGATTATCTACATCTACACCTTCATCTTCCAAAACACCAAACATATACATTAAAAATTCCTGACAATCCTGCTGAATGTTCTGTGAAAATTTATCTTGACCAGAACACAAATCTAAAATATTTCGAATTTCTGTTACACTTTCTATTTGTGCTGTAACACTGCTACATTTCTGAAACACAGAATTCAATAAACCACACAATCTTTGATCCCGATTTTCAACAATCTGTTCTTGTAAACTTTTACGAAAAAAAACAACATTAACCACTACATTAGCATAGCAGTTGACACCAGAACTATTTTCAAACTGAAATCCAACAACATTTTCTCCACAATTCTTTTTCTTCCTGTTTTCAATTACAGTTTTCTCTACTTTTTGTCTTTTTGCAACTACCTCACTACAATTATCCTCATTTCTTCTTTTTCGGCCTACCACACGTTTTTCAAACAGAGGATATTGAGGCAAATGTGGAGCATACTCTCTTCTTAACCTATTGTATTCTTTAACACAATCTAGATCGGCAGAAATCTTTGTCTCATCACACGCAATCAAGTACAATCCTGATAAAGTTCTGACTCGAGATAATGCCACATATGCCATACCCTCTTTAAACACAGATCTTCCAATGTTCACCAATGCACTATCTACACTTAAACCTTGAGATTTATGAATTGTCACCGCATACGCCAAACAAACAGGAAACTGTTTTCGGCGAACATATAAGTCTTTACAAGTAAAAATCTAGCAGAACAACGACTTATTTGTTGTACTTGTTCAATGCCATCAAATTTTATTTTTAAAAATTCAATTCCATCTCTATTTCTGTAATTCACAAAATCAACAACATAACCCATTGCTCCATTTACCAGACCGCTTTCAACATTTAAATTCCTTCTCAAAATGATACGACAATTTAAACACACATTCAGAGTCTTTTCAAAACCAGCTGTTTTTGAAATACTTTTCTCCAATGAATGCAATTTAGTTTTCAAATTTTCTGACAAAACAATTGTTGCACCCATATGCTCTATTTTATCTATTGCTTCCAGTTTCACAATCTCTTCATTTTCTAAGTCTAACATTTTTTGGTTGAAGATGGAACATTCTTGCAGAGTTGGCATCAAACATATCCCAGATTTCTTCTCAGTCATTTTTTTAAAAATATTCTCTGGAAGAATGTTTTCATTTGGATACAAATTTGAAATTAATCGACTATGCAAAGCTTTTTTCCCTTTCTCAGTCATTTTTCCAATTCTTACATCTTGTAGAATATTTTTATAATCTTCATCCTTGGCCTGTCGCATATTTTGAAGCAGTTCAGCATATTTAAAATTTAGCCATATATTAACATTTCCAATGCTTCCAAGGGACTTCCTGGTATCTTCATGCGTGAGCATTTTAAACACTGGTTGTCCTTTTACTGGAGTCAACTGCAATAGATCTCCAAAAACAATAATGTGTTTTCCTCCAAATAACACATCATAGTCTGTTTTAAGAATTTCTTGCATTCTCAAATGCACAAAAGCAAGCATTAGATTTGAGACCATGCTTACTTCATCTATGATAAGAAGTTTCATTTTCTTCAAGACTCTTGAAACTTCAGAACACGCATCTCCAGATAGCTTGTTGTAATGCAATTTATTATCATGTTCAACTGGCAGCATCAATAAACGATGTAGAGTAATCCCTTTAATGTTATGTGCTGCCAGACCAGTTGGAGCAGTTACAACACAAGACAGTGGTGAATCAGTCCTTTTCTGCAGATAACTTGCAACGGCTTTAATTAGAAAACTTTTTCCTGTCCCCACTTCTCCACTTACATACAGTCGGACAGGGTCAAATAATATACATGAGCACTCTTTTTTCTCATGTCTGAATCCATGTTCAATCTGCTCTGTGACTTCATCATATATCTTTTTCTGCTCAATGTTTAGTTGCTTTACCAAATCTTCTAAGTTAACTCCATCCTCTTGAGCTTGTTCCATAGCTCTTTCCACCTCATCCATGGCAGTGGCAGCTTCATTTTGGATAATTGGTCCTCCTAGTGGATCCTGGCTCAATGAAGTAGAACTCTGACTATCTTGAGAACTGTTTCTAGCTATCTCTTCAGCAATTGTGGTTTCTTGCTCCATTTCTTCATTCAACATTTGCAGATAATTTAGAAAAATAGGACATTCTATGGTATCCTTAGTTGCATTAAAAGAGTCTTCATAACAGAGAAAATCTCCAAGTAGTTCCTCTTCTGTACGCCATGGCTTAAAGAGTTGCAAAAGAGCTAAATAGTAAAATTCTCTTTTGTCTAGAACTTCACAACTCAATTTTCGATGATTAATCAAATGGCCTTTTTTCTGCTTCACTAGACATCCTTCATAGCCAATGAGTGCATATTTTCCATTATTGATATCTTCTGTGATGTTCCTCTTATAACTGTAGTTTTGAAGAACTTCATACAAACATGTGTTCTCAAGGTGAGTACTTCTATTTGGATAGTATGTGTCCAACATATTTGTCTTCAAAATATCTGTACTGTTTGGTTCTTTTTCCGCCAAATATTCAACTTCTTGTACAGATTTCAAAACTCGGTTTCGTGTTGCAGCAAGACCAAGACTCACCCAAATGATTGTTCTTGATTTGGCATAGAGACTTGCTGATGATAACCGATCAGAACATTCATATGCTCCAATTTCTCGATGCGACAACATCTTCAGACTGAAACTGTATAATTTCTTGCTTAGACTCTTTTCATGTGAAATGTCCTCCCACATTTCCTTCAGTTCTGTCTTTTCTTTTTTGGTGATGTAAGATGTCACATATCGAGCCACAGCAATAGAGTTGTCAGCAACGAACTGAATATCCATGTTAGCATTCCACATGGACAAAATCACTGGGTTGTAATCGTTGATGTACTTAGATTCTTCATTTCTTTTCAAATTATATGTGTTTTTGGGAGATTTTCTCGTCACAGTATGTCGTAGAGATGACATCAAATTATTTACTCTTCCCTTAGAAATCACTGGTCGAGGAAATGCAAAACGACATTTCGTGTAGTACTTTTCCTTGTTTTTAAATTTTCGACGACAGTACTTTCCATAACGATGAGATTGAAAACGTAAAACTTGTTGCCTTAAATTGTTTTCTTCAGTAGATTTTGGAACAGCACATGTTGAATACTCTTCAATGAAACTCATCACTGTTTCATCTGAATCTGATCCAAATTTGGGTGCATCTTTAATCCACAACAACATATGTATATGAGGAGCACCTCTCGCTTGATATTCCTTCCTCCAAAAGAAATCCAAAACCTCTCCAAGGGGAGGATTTTTTTTGTTGGTAATAAAAGACATCATAGCTTCAAATCTATGATTAAAATATCTGCAAACATTCACTGGATCTAAAGAACACAGTTCTCCTGGTGTTTTCAATTCTATATTTGGTATGTTTTCATTTGCCTCTCGTAGAAATTGAAGTAAATCGTCCCATGCATACTCAGCACAGCTAAGAGTGAGGAACCATGTAGGAGTTCCTAAGTTTCTTAGCATACATTTCAATTCTCCATGACGACGAAACCAATACTCGTTGGTTCCACGTTGACATGCCATGAGATTGATTAGCTGAGATTCCAAAATACTGTCTTGCAGATTAACTTTCTCCATAAAGTCCCTTGCACAAACATTCTGCAAATGAGGTCCACTTTTTAATATATGATTAACTGCATAAGAAAGCCCAGACAAATCACTTTCAAACAGTAGATGAAATAAATATGGAATGCATTGACGAAACCTTGGATCTTCTGCATATAATCTTAGAGTCCGGTATTCAGCTGCAGGAATTTGAACTGGTCGATCATCATATCGTCCACCACAACCTGTTGGAAATAATTGTGGAAAACAACGAGCTTCCAAACTTTCTTCCCATACACTAATGGGACTTCCTTTTGCTGCTTTCATTTGAAACAAGTCAATTGCATTTCCCATTACTTCTTTGGAATGCAAAGGATGAACAGTATAATGTTCATATATTTCTTCAGTTCTAGACACATCAACTTTTTCAATTTGACCAACTGAAGAATCACTATCTTCTTCTGTAGCTGTTTCCTCTACTCCAACACTTACATTTTTGTAGTACTCATTGTTTTTGACTAAATACAACGTTGCCTTCTTGACTTTTTTAACATCCACTAAATCTTGCCAAATTTTCTTACTCTTTGTTGGAACCCCATTAACTAGAATAACTAAAGGATCTTCTTCTACTCTTTCTACACCAATTGTATTAATATTTTTCTTTACATCTAGAGGCAAATAAACAACTCTTCCCTTTAATCCTCTCAGTAAATCTGATGGAGGCAATTTCCCTGTCTTAGGCTCCATGCGTACAATAGCCTGAAAAGGATGGACACATTGAATCAAAATAGATTCATAAGTATTTAGATCCATCAATTCAGAAGGAATATCTATCAACTGAAGATTATTATAAACTGCTCTTGCAGGCATTCTATTTTCATTTAATTTTTTCAAACAATAATTGCAAATACGCTGATCCAAACTCAAATCAAAAGAATTCTCCACCAACAAATAACTTACAAAATCCTCCCATTCACTATTATTTTCCAATTCACTTTTTGCATATAAATCAACTAACCTAGTCTGAATTTTATAATGAGTCCGTCGACAACACACACAAGTTAAATTAGGCCTCTCACTTGATTTCACCTTAAACTTGATAATTTCCTCATCAAACTTTTCAATACTTGAAATTTGTCCATTATCTTCTGCATTACCATCCATTACTATATCTATTTCTACACTGTCCTCTTTGTTCCCAAAATAACAAAACTCAATTTCTTCACAAATAGTCTTCACATCCACTTCAGATCCATGCAAAAGAGCACTATTTAACTGTTTAAGCTTAAGTGCAGGACTTTTTGCATGATACAACTTCCTCACTAATTTCCTTACGTTATTATGATGCACTGCTAACATCCTAAAATGATGAAAAACACTCCGACAAACTTTTCTAGAAAGACATGCTAGTGAATGCCCTTGCAAACCTGTGCTTTCTCTCACTCTGCAAGGATCTAACTCTTGCAGGATCTTCATTTTTTGTTTGAGACTTTTTTTACTATATGTACGTAAGAAATTTCGAAGCAAATCAATTGATTCCTGTCGCACACTACAAATACTACTGCATTTCCATGTGTACACTGGACCCTTAGTACGTCTCCCTAAAACTTCATCAGCTAACACCTCTTCTGCATCTCTAGATACAAGTTTCTCTTTTTCCATCACACAACTATCTTTCACCTCATATGCACGACCACTGGTGTCAACTGCATGCACCAAATCATTTTCCTGAAAGTAACTCTCCTCATTAAAAAAAGGCTCAGAACTTGAACTATGCATCCATTCACCAGAAAATACTTCACAAAAATGACTCCGATTAATAATTCTTTTCCATCTACTGTTCGATTTGAAAACATCCATTACCTTATTAAGTATCCTAATTCTATTGATTATTAAAATAAATATTTTTTTCTTAACTTCAAAAGCCTGATCAACAATCTTTTCTACACTTTTCTTTTTCTTGTAAAAAGCAGCTTTTAGTTTACTTTTCTTATCATTTTTTAGCAAATTTAAAACTACCCTATTGCGAAACATTCGACTACGAATGTCCCTAAAAACATTTACCCTTCTATTGCTAACCATTCTCTTCTCTCCTGGTCCAATGGAAACATTTTTTGTGGGCTTCTCTTTCCTTTTTAGATTTGTTGACTTTTTCTGTATATTCACATTAGCAATTTCATTTTTTTTCCTACGACATATGTTGCGAAGAAAAGACTTAATTGGCTTACCAGAAGCTTTTCTGGTGTTTTTTGAAGTACTTGTTGAAGAGGATTCCATAAAGTCTGTTGTTGATGTTCTCCTTTTCCGTATGGTATTTTTGATATTTCTTTGCCTTGAAGGCATTTTTGCTTCCTTTTCAGAAGTTGATTTGAATCTGTTGTTCTGTTAAAAAAACACATGAAAGACCACTATTAGCAAACAACAAAGTAATGTTAAAAAGCAAACAATATAAACAATAAATTGCAACATATTTAAGTTTATACAATAGCAACTCATGGCTTTATTTTTAAAGGCCTTGCGCCACCAGTGCGTCACTTATTACCCATGTTTAAAGTGATGCATCAGCTGCACATGGCATTCATAAATAAGGGCCAAATACATATACCAATCAATTGCACCCAAAAATCGATTTTTGAATAACATGTAAGAAACACTGCGCAGAACCTAAGTACAACCACTCAATATCATCAAACAAAGTCAGGGTCTGATTTATAAAGGCCTTGCGCCACCAGTGCATCACTTATTACCCATGTTTAAAGTCATGCATCAGCTGCACATGGCAATCATAAATAAGGGCCAAATACATATACCAATCAATTGCACCCAAAAATCGATTTTTCAATAACATGTAAGAAACACTGCGCAGAACCTAAGTACAACCACTCAATATCATCAAACAAAGTCAGGGCCTTATTTATGAAAGCCTTGCGCCACCAGTGCGTCACTTATTACCCATGTTTAAAGTCATGCATCAGCTGCACATGGCAATCATAAATAAGGGCCAAATACATATACCAATCAATTGCACCCAAAAATCGATTTTTCAATAACATGTAAGAAACACTGCGCAGAACCTAAGTACAACCACTCAATATCATCAAACAAAGTCAGGGTCTGATTTATAAAGGCCTTGCGCCACCAGTGCATCACTTATTACCCATGTTTAAAGTGATGCATCAGCTGCACATGGCAATCATAAAAAAAGGCCAAATAAAAATACCATTCATTTGCACCCAAAATCGATTTTTAAATAACATGTAAGAAACACTGCGCAGAACCTATGTACAACCAATCAATATCATCAAACAAAGTCAGGGCCTTATTTATGAAAGCCTTGCGCCACCAGTGCGTCACTTATTACCCATGTTTAAAGTCATGCATCAGCTACACATGGCAATCATAAAAAAGGCCAAATAAAAATACCATTCATTTGCACCCAAAATCGATTTTTAAATAACATGTAAGAAACACTGCGCAGAACCTAAGTACAACCACTCAATATCATCAAACAAAGTCAGGGCCTTATTTATGAAAGCCTTGCGCCACCAGTGCGTCACTTATTACCCATGTTTAAAGTCATGCATCAGCTGCACATGGCAATCATAAATAAGGGCCAAATACATATACCAATCAATTGCACCCAAAAATCGATTTTTCAATAACATGTAAGAAACACTGCGCAGAACCTATGTACAACCAATCAATATCATCAAACAAAGTCAGGGCCTTATTTATGAAAGCCTTGCGCCACCAGTGCGTCACTTATTACCCATGTTTAAAGTCATGCATCAGCTGCACATGGCAATCATAAATAAGGGCCAAATACATATACCAATCAATTGCACCCAAAAATCGATTTTTCAATAACATGTAAGAAACACTGCGCAGAACCTATGTACAACCACTCAATATCATCAAACAAAGTCAGGGCCTTATTTATGAAAGCCTTGCGCCACCAGTGCGTCACTTATTACCCATGTTTAAAGTCATGCATCAGCTACACATGGCAATCATAAATAAGGGCCAAATACATATACCAATCAATTGCATCCAAAAATCGATTTTTGAATAACATGTAAGAAACACTGCGCAGAACCTAAGTACAACCACTCAATATCATCAAACAAAGTCAGGGTCTGATTTATAAAGGCCTTGCGCCACCAGTGCATCACTTATTACCCATGTTTAAAGTCATGCATCAGCTGCACATGGCAATCATAAATAAGGGCCAAATACATATACCAATCAATTGCACCCAAAAATCGATTTTTGAATAACATGTAAGAAACACTGCGCAGAACCTAAGTACAACCACTCAATATCATCAAACAAAGTCAGGGCCTTATTTATGAAAGCCTTGCGCCACCAGTGCGTCACTTATTACCCATGTTTAAAGTCATGCATCAGCTGCACATGGCAATCATAAATAAGGGCCAAATACATATACCAATCAATTGCACCCAAAAATCGATTTTTCAATAACATGTAAGAAACACTGCGCAGAACCTATGTACAACCAATCAATATCATCAAACAAAGTCAGGGCCTTATTTATGAAAGCCTTGCGCCACCAGTGCGTCACTTATTACCCATGTTTAAAGTCATGCATCAGCTACACATGGCAATCATAAAAAAAGGCCAAATAAAAATACCATTCATTTGCACCCAAAATCGATTTTTAAATAACATGTAAGAAACACTGCGCAGAACCTAAGTACAACCACTCAATATCATCAAACAAAGTCAGGGCCTTATTTATGAAAGCCTTGCGCCACCAGTGCGTCACTTATTACCCATGTTTAAAGTCATGCATCAGCTGCACATGGCAATCATAAATAAGGGCCAAATACATATACCAATCAATTGCACCCAAAAATCGATTTTTCAATAACATGTAAGAAACACTGCGCAGAACCTATGTACAACCAATCAATATCATCAAACAAAGTCAGGGCCTTATTTATGAAAGCCTTGCGCCACCAGTGCGTCACTTATTACCCATGTTTAAAGTCATGCATCAGCTGCACATGGCAATCATAAATAAGGGCCAAATACATATACCAATCAATTGCACCCAAAAATCGATTTTTCAATAACATGTAAGAAACACTGCGCAGAACCTATGTACAACCAATCAATATCATCAAACAAAGTCAGGGCCTTATTTATGAAAGCCTTGCGCCACCAGTGCGTCACTTATTACCCATGTTTAAAGTCATGCATCAGCTACACATGGCAATCATAAATAAGGGCCAAATACATATACCAATCAATTGCATCCAAAAATCGATTTTTGAATAACATGTAAGAAACACTGCGCAGAACCTAAGTACAACCACTCAATATCATCAAACAAAGTCAGGGTCTGATTTATAAAGGCCTTGCGCCACCAGTGCATCACTTATTACCCATGTTTAAAGTCATGCATCAGCTGCACATGGCAATCATAAATAAGGGCCAAATACATATACCAATCAATTGCACCCAAAAATCGATTTTTGAATAACATGTAAGAAACACTGCGCAGAACCTAAGTACAACCACTCAATATCATCAAACAAAGTCAGGGCCTTATTTATGAAAGCCTTGCGCCACCAGTGCGTCACTTATTACCCATGTTTAAAGTCATGCATCAGCTGCACATGGCAATCATAAATAAGGGCCAAATACATATACCAATCAATTGCACCCAAAAATCGATTTTTGAATAACATGTAAGAAACACTGCGCAGAACCTATGTACAACCACTCAATATCATCAAACAAAGTCAGGGTCTCATTTATAAAGGCCTTGCGCCACCAGTGCATCACTTATTACCCATGTTTAAAGTGATGCATCAACTGCACATGGCAATCATAAAAAAAGGCCAAATAAAAATACCATTCATTTGCACCCAAAATCGATTTTTAAATAACATGTAAGAAACACTGCGCAGGACTTATATACTAACATACAATTTCACTTCTAAAACAAAACTATCTGCTTCCAAATATTCTTCATAGAGCAAATAAATCTCTATCTAAATTAAATGAATCATTACTTACCTTTACAAATGCTTTTGGAGATTGAAAACAGTGTCAGACACACACACCAATTTTTCTTTAGCAGAGGAAAAGGTGTGCTCTCAATACACTGAAACCAAGACTGGCATAGAAAATCTCTATCTTTGTACACATATGCCTTAATTCAACCAATGAAAACTCTTCCCTCACTATTTTCAAACCAACACCCATCCCCCTCTCAAACCTTTCTATCTGTTACCATAGCAACTCCCTCCTAACTGAACTGTAAGGTTCAAAAGTTTATCTTACAATGTTGCAAATTAACTCAGCAAGGATGTTTGACCTCTCAATACAGCAGCCTATACAGGGTATTTTTGCTTTTGGTGACTTTTTTTAAACCATTCAAATTGCTTCTTTCACACAACATAACCATGCACCCTAACTTTCAGTTTTCAACTATCTGAATCCACCAATCATTGCTTGTGATTCAAGAGCAGAGAAACTCCACAATTATTTTTTTGTGAACTCCTACTGTTCCAACTGCCATTTCATTCCCACACTTCATCTGACTGGACCAGAACCTTCTCACATCATGTACTCTGTTTGGATTATTGGACATAGCTATATCCACTGGGCTCAAAGGTATGCAGCTAGCAGAAATTTTCATAACCTTGATTTATCAAATGTGGAAAACAAGTGGATTGGCCACAGAGGATTAAAATGTCACCAATTGATACCATTGGTGAAAACCTTTTTGCATCTGCCAGAACCTGACCTTATAATTGTGCACTGTGGTGGAAACGATCTAGGCACATTAACTGGGGTAGGTCTGGAAATGCTATTAAAGGACACCTTTCATCAATTGATGATACTTTTTCCCCACACTGCCTTGGTATATTCCAATATATGCCAAAGACAGAAATGGAACTGGTCCAACCAATTTGGTCCACAATTTGAGAAAGCACGGAAACATGTAAATAAATCTGTTTCTGCTTACATGAGAGACTATGGAATGGGTTCAATATACAATAATAACTTGCGTTACAACATGCAAGACATCTACAGAGGAGATGGAGTGCACTTCTCAGATGAGGGGAATAGAATATTCCTCCTGAATTTAAGAATGTGTATTGGAACCTACTTGTAGGTACCTAAATCAACCACAGAACCCAAAAGCTCTTCTCAGAGCTACCCTACCTCTGATCATTCAAAGCGTTTATTTTTTTCTAACTTTTTTCACTATTTTTCACCAAAGTACGCTTTCGGGAACGCTTAACGGTGCGCGCACCGGGCGCTCCCCCCGTGGAAAATTATTATTATTTTTTTTTTTTTTACGTTTATGAGCCTCCTAAGCCCCCCTCAGAAAACCTAGAGGGTCAAGAAGTCTCTACAGTGCCCCCTTCTACCCATACCGAACATTGTTTACCCTCCATCTTGTGTCTCGATTGTACCGAAACACAAAATGGAGGACTCCCGTAACGCTGCCGGTGCGCGTAAAGGAGCGCGCACCAGTAAGCGCTCGATAAAAAAAGGTGGGAAAGCAATTTACAAAAAAACCACTGGAGACACTTTCATCAAATATAGAATAGGCCCTACTACATAGCAGTCCCTCCAATTTACCCAAATTTGGTGAAATTCCATTGAGACATTTAGGCTACAGGCCTCTCTAAATATCCTGAGGTAAATTACATGACAAAAACACACTTGTAATGTTAGAATTTACAACCAATTAAAAAGTATCTTTCATTTTCTACGATTATTTCCTGACATTTCATTGGTTAAGTACAAGAATATATATAAAAGAAGAGAGGGAAACACAGCCATTTTGACTACTGCTTCCAGAAGTACATTTGAGAACAAATTTCACTGACAACTTCAACTGATTTCTCTAAGGTAAGTTCTAATTATGGAAGTATATTGTACACTTTAAGTTAATTGCTGAAAAAATATTCTGTTAGTGATATGCTATCCCTCTTTAATAGTTAGAGATAGAGATAGACTTCTCTGTAATAGTTATGGATTGAGTTAGGCTTCTCTGGTATACAGTACCCTAACTCTACTAATATAGTTAATTTGTATGCAATTTTCAGAAAGAAAATGGAAGGAGAAAATCAGGCAAATGATACTTCTATCAAAGTAAAGGTGGAAAAACCAGAAGATCAAAAAAAAGAAGTTGATTTCATGGATGACTCTTTGGATGAACAGTTTATAGAATGTTTGGAAGAAATGGAATCATGTACATATAATTATGAGGAAATTCCGGACAATATTATGTTAGAAATTTTATTAAATTATGAAAAAGAATCAGAGGAATAAATTTATCTTTAATAATTTCAAATTGTTTCAGACAATATTCTTTTTTATATGTAATTCATAAAGTATTACCAAAAATGTTTAAAATATAAAGTGAGACTTATAGTATACTGTTCAACTATTTTTCTGTTACATAGTAAGTTTACTCATAGTTACTATCTTTCTCCCACTATATTATCTCATATGAATATTTTACACCTCATTTTCATAAGTGAGCAGGATAGACTACTCATGATCCCCTAGAAATTCTCAGGGAGTGCTTAAAAGATCTGTTTCTCCTTTCCAGACAGACTATGTTATGAATTCCATATACCACAAAAACATACAATAACAACATGCAAGATATCTACAGAGGAGATGGTGTACATTAAATGAAAGTCTCTGCATTGGTACCTACATGTAGGTACTTACATAAAATAAAAAAAAACAATTAATAAACATACAATTTTTTAAAGTGATTATTTTTCCATAGTACCCTCTTTGGAGCGCTTCCCGGTGCGCGCACCGGGCGCTTCCCACGCGAAAAACGCAAAAAAAAAATTTTTTTGAGGCCCCGCGGGGCCCTTTAATGGCCCCCATATCAAACCTAGGGGGTCAGGGGGGGTCTACCCTGCCCCCTTATGGTCAATTCCACCCTTTGTTTTTGCCACCTCTTATGACTAGATTTTACCGATAGACAAGATGGCGGCCGCTCCGGACTGTTTAGAATGTTTACAGACAACTGAGAGCCAATCAGCTTTCTGCGCGCAAGTCGCGTGTCGCGCCTGGAGCGCTCACTGGTGCGCGTACCGGAGCGCGGCTACAGATATATATATTTTTTTGGACGTTAATTTCTCAAAATCCACTGAAGCACATATCTTGAGACATAGCAAAGGCACATCGGGCTACCAGTCCCTACAATTTTGCCAAGTTTGGTGGAAATCCATTCAGCCGTTCGGGCTAAAAGTGAAATCGACCGCCCTATGGAAATTAACATGGGGAAAACGCGTTTTGGGACCCCCCTTTTATCTCGGCCCCCGCTTAACGTATCCCCCCCAAACTATCAGGGAAGGACCGGAACCCCGCGAGGCCATTTTCAGGAAATTTTCAGGCAGATTCGTCAACCGGTGCCAAAGTTATTCCAAATAGAATTTTGAGATTTAACATTGAAAAAAATCCTAACTATAACTACCTACTGGCGGTCGCCAGTAGGTAGTTATAGTTAGGATTTTTTTCAATGTTAAATCTCAAAATTCTATTTGGAATACCTTTGGCACCGGTTGACGAATCTGCCTGAAAATTTCCTGAAAATGGCCTCGTCGAGCTCCGGTCCTTCCCTGAAAGTTTGGGGGGGATACGTCAAGCGGGGGCCGAGATAAAAGGGGGGTCCCAAAACGCATTTTCCCCATGTTAATTTCCATAGGGCGGTCAATTTCACTTTTAGCCCGAACGGCTGAATGGATTTACACCAAACTTGGCAAAATTGTAGGGACTTGTAGCCCGATGTGCCTTTGCTATGTCTCAAGATATGTGCTGCAGTGGATTTTGAGTAATTTAGGTTCAAAAAAATATATATATCTATAGGCGCTCTCCGGTGCGCGCACTTGAGTGCGCTCCTGGCACGACACGCGACTTGCGCGCAGAAAGCTGATTGGCTCTTGGGTGTCTGTAAACATTATAAACAGTCTGGAGCGGCCGCCATCTTGTGTCTCGGTAAAATCGAGACACAAGGGGTTTGAAAAAAAAGGGGGCAAATGACCATAAGGGGGAAGAGTAGACCCCCTCTGACCCCCTAGGTTTGATGTAGGGACTAAAATAGGGTCCTGCAGGGCATTAAAAAATTTTTTTCGTTTTGCGCGGGGGAAGCGCATGGTACGCGCACCGGCGAAGCACGGGGAAAATCCAGGACCATATTTATGAAGGCCTTGCGCTGTTAGTTTTGCGCCTCCTGTGCGTCAATTTTTGTGACGCACCAGCGGTGTAAAAAAATGCGCATTGTTATGCAATATTTAAAAAGTGACGCATCTATCTAGATGCGTCACTTTTTAAATATAGTGCAACGAGGCACATTTTATTACACTGCTGGTGTTATGCGTCACTTTTCTGTGCGCACTCCTTATGACATTCCAGATGTGTCATATTTAATGTATGACGAATCATGTTGCAAGGAGTTACAGATACGTCAGTATTTCTGACATATCTGTAAACATAAAAGTGATGCGAGGCAGGTGCAAGATTTTGACGCAACAGCATCCTAAAAGTGACGCAGAGAAATCTTATAGATTTCAGTACGTCGTTATTACCAAGCTTTTTGCGGGGGAATGCCCCCTTTGCATACATTATACCTGACGCAGATATAATGTGGCGCAGAGTTTTAAAAAGTGACCCATGTACCTAGATGCGTCACTTTTTAAAAATGGCGTCAGGTATAATGCATGCAGAGGGGGTGTTCTCCCGCAAAAAGCTTTGTAATAGCGACGCAGTGAAATCTTTGAGATTTCACTGCGTCAGTTTTAGGATGCTGTTGCGTCAAAATCTTGTGCCTGCTTTACAGCAGGTGTTAGACTGAGGCAAGACCTTTCACATGCTGCTTTCTCCATTTGAAAGGACACATTACTGGAGTTGCGTCACTTTTGTGACGCACTCCAGCAATGCGTTACTTGGAATGTCATAAGGAGTGCGCACAGAAAAGTGACGCATCGCACCAGTGGTGTAAAAAAATGTGCCTCGTTGCGTTATATTTAAAAAGTGACGTATCTAGGTAGATGGGTCACTTTTTAAAATCAAGCGCCACATTATATCTGCGTGAGGTATAATGCATGCAGAGGGGGTGTTCCCCCACAAAAAGCTTTGTAATAGCGACGCAGTGAAATGTTTGAGATTTCACTGCGTCACTTTTAGGATGCTGTTGCATCCTTTAAATATAGTGCAACGAGGCACATTTTATTACACTGCTGGTGTGATGCGTCACTTTTCTGTCCACAGTCCTTATGACATTCCAGATGTGTCATATTTAATGTATGACGAATCATGTTGCAAGGAGGTACAGATACGTCAGTATTTCTCACATATCTGTAAACATGAAAGTGACGCGAGGCAGGCGCAAGATTTTGACGCAACAGCATCCTAAAAGTGACGCAGAGAAATCTCATAGATTTCAGTACGTCGTTATTACCAAGCTTTTTGCGAGGGATTGCCCCCTCTGCATACATTATACCTGATGCAGATACAATGTGGCGCAGAGTTTTAAAAAGTGACCCATGTACCTAGATGCGTCACTTTTTAAAAAATAGTGTCAGGTATAATGCATGCAGAGGGGGTGTTCCTTGCAAAAAGCTTGGTAATAATGACGCAGTGCGTCACTTTTAGGATGCTGTTGCGCCAAAATCTTGCGCCTGCTTCACAGCAAACCTTTCACATGGTGCTTTTTCCATGTGAAAGGACACATTACTGGAGTTGCGTCACTTTTGTGACGCACTCCTGCAATGCGTTACTTTTGTGTTTACAGATATGTCAGAAATACTGACATATCTGTAACTCCTTGCGAATTGATTAGTCATATATTAAATATGACATATCTGGAATGTCATAAGGAGTGCGTCCAGAAAAGTGACGCATCGCTGTTTTCACGTAGCGATGCGTCACTTTTCAGAAATGAGGCCTCCAGTTTATTCACTGTGTCATAACTTTCTTTTCTAACACTCACCTTCTTTCATTCCTCCTACTTCACTTCCTTTCACCTCTCATACCTTTCTGTTCTTTCTTACTCATTCTCCTTTCAATTATCAATGCACTATATTTCACTTACTCTTCATTTTTTAAGAATATAGCTCTTTGATGAGAATTGGAGGTAGTTCTGAAAAGAACTTTTGGTTTTCTTCTTTTAACTGAACAGGAACAAAAACAGGGAATAGAAACTGCTCAACAGGAGCAAAAAGAAAAGAAAAAAATTAGGGGTGGGAAGGGCAGCGATGGTTCTCCAATGCCCGAACCATGAGCAGGACACTTTGCTCCCCATAGGTGAGGAGTTGATTGCAGTATCTGCATCTGACGACCCCATGGTTAAATGCAGGTTGAATGTTTGCTACCTGCTCCTGTGATTGTTCTCTTCCAGAAGAAGTTGCTCCTCCTGTTGATGTAGAGGCCCCATCTCTGGGAACCTCTTGTGCCAGAGCCCTGACACTTTCCCGGGCAAAATTCTGGGGGTGCCTCCTCTCCACATGGCGAATCATGGTGAAGTTGCCAAAAGAGTATTTTTTTGGGGGGTTACCCCGTGACAGGACCTGTTTGCAGATCCTGCACTCTACTTTTGGTGCATTCACCTTCTTCTGGTCTGCTGGAAACTTAAAAAATTTCCAGATGAAATGTTCTTTGACCTTCGGCTGAGGAGGCTCTTCATCAATGAAATCATTGGAGTCATCTTCACTGCTGGATGGTCTGGCAGCCATGATTAATCAAGGAATATGGAGCAGCAAAAAAGGCAGGTCTTTCAGTCACAAAAGTGAAAGAAGAAGTGAAGGAAATGGGTGGGGATTTCATTCATTGTAAAAAAAAACTGTTAGCAACCAATGAAAAGTGTTATTTTAGGGTCACATGACCCGACGCGTTTACGCTGCGCGCTCCGGAGCACTTCCGGTGCGTTTACGCAGCGCGATCGTAGGCGCTTCCGGGGCGCAAACGTGGCGCGATCGTAGGCGCTTTTGCGTGCGTTTATGCGCCGCGAACGTAGGCGCTTCCGAGGGCACTTACGTTGCGCGCCGAAGTGACGTCATCAATCTTTTATAGAAATGCATAATCATTTTCCTTATTAAAAAAAACTAATTTTATTTGTATGGTACGAAATGTTTTGCATTATTATTAACTTTTCATTCATATTTTTTTCACGAACGACAGTTGCGCTCTGGGTGCGCTTTCAGATGAGCTCTCGGAAAAGCTTACCGGAGAGCTTAGCTGAAAGCTTCCCGGAGCGCGCACCCAGAGCGCAAAAGAAAAAAATTATATAAAAAAAATGAATACTTAAAAAAAAACAGCAAATTGTAAAAAAAAAAAAAGGTTAGAAACTCGATATACAAAGGAATTAGTATTTAAAAAACCTATGAAATTCACTGAAAAAACCATAGGTTTCACACCAGTTAAAGTTAGGAATTAGCATTTAAAAAACCTATGAAATTCACTGAAAAAACCATAGGTTTCACACCGGTTATAGTTAGGAATTAGCATTTAAAAAACCTATGAAATTCACTGAAAAAACCGTAGGTTTCACACCAGTTATAGTTAGGAATTAGCATTTAAAAAACCTATGAAATTCACTGAAAAAACCATAGGTTTCACACCAGTTATAGTTAGGAATTAGCATTTAAAAAACCTATGAAATTCACTGAAAAAACCATAGGTTTCACACCAGTTAGAGTTAGCTGGAAATTTTACTGATATAAAACCATTGAAATTCCCACGTTATAGTTAGTCGGACTCACTATAACTTGCGCGTGCAATGCACTGCTGATGACATCACATATTACATCACTCATGACATGGTGAGTGACATCACTCATGACATCACTGATGACACCATCCTTGTGACACAGTGACAGACCTCCTCTCAGTGTAAAGTAACCCTTGAGACACATATTCAAAAATAGAAACTGAAATCTTTAAAAATGGACATACCTATATCAGTTACAACAAGCAATTCTGTACTACCACTATCTATATACACATCCACTCATTCACCAACAGTTCTATATAGTCACTCATACATATACTCACTCATCATATGAAGAGATACACCTATACATCCTGTTACACACCGACATTCATCCTAAAGTTACTCACACACATATTCACACGTGCAAATAAACTATTGAACAACCATTTATTTGAATATAGAGTTATACACACACTTCCACCTTACTTCTATTGAAAATTACACATATTTGTTCTCTTAAACAATCACTTATAGAAACACATACTTATTTAAACAGGAACTCTTACAATCTCTCACTCTCACATATACTCACTTATATACATCAATATTCATATATACTAGATTAAAACATATGTAGTTACTGATAAAGACACTAGTGAGACAGTCATTCACTCACTAACAAACACATATAGACACTCATCCACCCATACAGTCCTGTACATATGCTGTCTTCAAAACATATACAAACAAAGAGTCAGTCACTCATGCATCTATGTGCTAAGTAATACCCCCACCAAACCATATAGACACTCAAACTGATACTAATAAAAATATCAAATAACCCATATACATACGCATGTAGCTACTTATCAACACATGTAGCCACTTATACACAAAGTGAAACACTAATATATGTATTTAAATATTTAAACATAACTCACTAATATTTATTTTTCAGAAAGAAACATATTCACTGGATGGTGTCATCAGTGATGTCATGAGTGATGTCACTCACCATGTCATGAGTGATGTAATATGTGATGTCATCAGCAGTGCATTGCACGCGCAAGTTATAGTGAGTCCGACTAACTATAACGTGGGAATTTCAATGGTTTTATATCAGTAAAATTTCCAGCTAACTCTAACTGGTGTGAAACCTATGGTTTTTTCAGTGAATATATATATATATATATATATATATATATATATACATATATATATATATATATATATTCACTGAAAAAACCATAGGTTTTACACACGTTATAGTTAGGAAGTAGCATTTGAAAAACCTATGAAATTCACTGAAAAAACCATTGGTTTTACACACGTTATAGTTAGGAAGTAGCATTTGAAAAACCTATGAAATTCACTGAAGAAACCATAGGTTTGACACCAGTTATAGTTAGCTGGAAATTTTACTGATATAAAACCAATGAAATTCCACGTTATAGTTAGTTGGACTCACTATAACTTGCGCGTGTAATGCACTGCTGATGACATCACTGATGACACTATTCAGTGAATGTGTGTCTTTTTAAAAAATAAATATGTTTTATATATGTATATGTAGAGGTTGATGGAAAAATAAATGTTTAAATGAGTGTCTTAATGGATGTGCAGGACTGTATGGATGGCTGAGTGTGTATATGTGTGTGTTAGTCAGTGAATACCTGCTTCACTAGTGTGTTTATTAGTAACCACATATGTTTTAATGTAGTTTATGTAAGTATTGATATATATAACTGAGTATATGTGACAGTGAGAGATTGAAAGAGTTCCTGTTTAAATAAGTATGTGTTTCTATAAGTGATTGCTTAAAAGAGTAAGTAACTGAAAGTTTACTTAGAAGTAAGGTGTTAGTGTGTGTATATCTGTATATGTAAATAAATGGATGTTTATTAGTTTATTTCCAAGTGTGAATATGTGTGTGATTTACTTTTGGATGTCTGTCGGTATATAATAGGATGTATAGCTGTATCACTATATATAATCAGTAAGCATATATACGAGTGACTATATAGAACTGTTAGTGAATTAGTGGATGTGTATATAAATGTTGGAATTACTGAATTGGTTGTTGTAACTGGTATAGGTATCTCCATTTTTTTGAAAATGTTAGTTTCTATTTTTGAATATGTGTTTCAAGAGTTACATTACACTGAAAGGATATCTGTCACTTTCTCACAAGGATGGTGTCATCAGTGATGTCATGAGTGATGTCACTGACCATGTCATTAGTGATGTAATATGTGACGTCATCAGCAGTGCATTACACGCGCAAGTTATAGTGAGCCCAACTAACTATAACGTGGAATTTCATTGGTTTTATATCAGTAAAATTTCCAGCTAACTATAACTGGTGTCAAACCTATGGTTTTTTCAGGGAATTTCATAGGTTTTTCAAATGCTACTTCCTAACTATAACGTGTGTAAAACCAATGTTTTTTTCAGTGAATTTCATAGGTTTTTCAAATGCTACTTCCTAACTATAACGTGTGTAAAACCTATGGTTTTTTCAGTGAATTTCATAGGTTTTTTGAATGCCAGTTCCTAAGTATGAAGGATATACCTGAAATAAATATCGACATACCAATCTTACGTGCACAACCGACTGCACGCACCCACCTATTTATTTCATGAAGCTTTCCAATTTAAACCTAATGAATTTCTTCATAGACCAATGAAAAAACTTATAGTACGTTAAAGACACTGAAACTAGGCTTTTTTTCTCCTATAAACTTTTTAATTAAATGGAGCCGAATTTTTTTTAATCATTCGTGCGTGACTGATTGTACACACCTTAATATTTATTTTGAAAAATATAACAGATTTTATAATTTATTAATTGTATACTTAAATCGAGCTGTAAAAATATATCAAATCCGTATGTGTTTGAATTCACTTCTTTTCACGTTTTTAAACTTCAGTAAAGAACATCGCTACTTCCAAATCACGTTCGTAACTAGATTGTGTCACCGCCTACACGTCCTGAGAAGCGCATGTAAAGTCATGTGACTTGAAAACAAGACTTCCAATTGGTTCTTAGTAGTTTCTGTTCTGTAATTTACACGAAGCACTCCACCCACTTTCCTCACAATCTTTTCTACTCTCAAGAGACAACAACGTCGAGCATCTTCCGGAAGACTTTGCTGAAATGGCTGCCCTTCCACATTCATCTTCCGAATCTGAAGGAAATGAACGACCACCGTTAAGAAGAAAAAAGGAATCTTTCATTTGGCAATTTTTTACTTATCCTGAAGATCAAAAGAAAGTGAATGCGCCAAAAGTAACCTGCACGATATGCAATTCGGAGCTCTCAAGGGGAAATCCAAATAGAAAATATTCCTTTTCTATACACACCATGCTGCGACATGTTAAACAAAGGCACCCTGAGCATTATGCAAAAGCATCGACAAGAGCCCTGGCCACGCTATTACCATCAGAGGTGGCCAGCACATCTTCTGGTGGACGACCTGTATCTCCATCAAGTGCTGAGATGGACTTGAGACCATATCTTGCGAAGGTGCACATGAAATGCAACGAGTGTGGAGAAATTCTTTTATATGGCGAGCAGAGCCTTGTTCTTATTAAACTCAAAATTGAAAGTCATAAATGCCCCAAGAAAAGATAAATTTCTTCACTTCATTTTCATAGTATTACATACTGAAAAATGTAGTAGCAACTTTAAGAAATCTAAAGCATCATAACACTTGTTTCCAAAAAAAAAAAAAAAAAAAAAAGTTATTTTCAGAACTAACTATTTCTACGAAAACATGCTCCAAGAGCATCTTATGACATGTTTTTTCGGCGCTTCATTGTAGTGCGCGACCGGGTGCGCGCACCCTCCTATCGCGTGCAGGAGTTGAGACTTGCATGTGAAGTCATGTGACTTCAAAACAACACTTCTAGCTGATATTTTCTCGCCGCTTTCATCTTGTGCGCGACCGGGTGCGCGCACCCGCCTATCACGTACAGGCGTCGAGACACGCATGTGCAGTCATGTGACTTTAAAAGAACACTTCCAATTGGTTTTTACTAGTTTCTATTCTGCAATTTACACGGAACACTCCACCCACTTCCCTAGAAAACCAGTTTATCGAAAAACTTTTAAAGCCTCCCCTTATGAAACATTCAACATCGTTCACATAGCAGTGTAGTAAATAGCACTACATACACTCCGTCCCTTAATTATAAAAGACTTATGAGTATGTGAGAAAAACTTTTGTTTTCACGTGATAATGTGAAATTCTGAGCCTGTTACCGATTTTTTTTCACATATGTTACTATTATCCTTCGACCACTAACACCATAGAAAATACCAGCAATACCGGTGATATTTTGTACACCGACAACGGTCGATTTCTATCGCTTACAGCCCTTGCTATTATAAAGTTTTATTTCCTAAGTCTCTGATCCCCAACTGTGGAACGTGACTCCCCTGTGTGTCGTAATGAGGTGCTAAGAGCAGCACGTACACTATACTTCGACTAAGCATCCATAAATTCCGCGGACATTTCTACCCTGCTATCTGCAATTATAAACATCAAAAGGAGCTACGCTGCCCCCCTTAGAGAGGCCTCACTCCCACTGCTACAAAGGCTTGGCAGTCGCCAAGATACACAAAAACAGCGTCTCGGGTCCATTGAACTTCTGTGACGATCTCAATGAAAATAAGCACTAAACAATATTCAAGTATGTAGTATTCCTTCTACTTGGTTAGAGACTAGGGGGCATATTATCAAGGGGGTTGATCACCGCTTTTTTGGCTTTAAAAGCCAAGAAAGCAGAGATAAAATTATCTCCCTATTATCAAGCTGTCGCTAACACCAATTAGTGACAACTAATAGGAGATAGCAACCATCTTGGGCCCCGCTTTACATGTCGGTGATATTTATCACTAATGACATCCAAAGTGTGTATGCCAAAATGTTAGCCACTGCAAACAGTCCCTAACATCGCTATCTCCTATTATCAACTTTTGGAGATATTCGCGCGAAGCGCAAATATCTCCGAAAGCTAAGACCTGCCCTGAGCAGCTCTTAGCCATGTTATCTAATGAGAGGTGAATAACATGGCTAAGAGCATTTGCTCGATAATTCATGAATATCGCTGACTTTTCAGCGATATTCATGCATTGCGGCCGTTTTTTATCGCATTTACGATAAACCTTGCTAATAGCAAGGTTTATCTGCGATAAAAATCGCCAATGTGCGGCGATAATTTTTGTCTCTAAACAAGTTAGAGACAAAAATTATCGCTAGTTCTTGGTAATATGGCCCTAAACATTTACCGCAGCGCTGCAGCGATTTCTTCCGCAAATAAACCTTGGTATTAATAAGGTTTAACGCAAATGCGGTAAAAAACGTTGCAAAGCATAAGTATCACAAAAAAATCAGGACTATTCATAGATAGCGACCTAATGCTATTAGCCATGTTATCCACCCCCCATTGGATAACATAGCTAAGAACTACTCAAGGCAAGTCTTAGCTTTTAGAAATATTCCCGCTTAGCGCAAATATCTCCAAAAGCTAGTAATAAGAGATAACGATGTTAAAGACTATTTTCAGTCGGTAACATCTTGGCACGCCCACTTTGCATCTCATTAGATATAAATGCAACTGACATGCAAAGTGCACCCAAAATGTTCACTATCTTCTACTAAGTGTTCCTAACTAGTGTTAGCAGCTGCTAGGTAATAGAGAGATAATTTTATCTCTGCTTTCTTGACGTTTAAAGTAAAAAAATCACAGATAAACACCTTTCATAATATACCTCTATATTCAAATTGAAGTAGGCGTAGGTCTTCACGCAGCAATCACATGTACAGATTTGAAAGAATATGGCCCAGAAAGTCACTGAGTAAAATCTCATAAATGACAGTCAACCAATTTCAATACATATTAGTTCAGAAGAACAGTTCTTTATGATACAGGGCTCTAGAATGACAAACATATCTCGTCTTTATAAAAACCCTTCAGGTTTTTTCAACAACTGTTAAATGGTTCAATACTCATCACAAACGTGCTCCATCATGAACATTGTCTGATCTGTCCTCAGGACGAACAACATTTCTGATGAACTTGCCGCTATGCATGCACAACACTAACATTGTGCTTCCTTAACAAGTTCTATTCACTAAGCAGAACCATGACGGAACCACTCTAGCATAAACACATCTGAACCATGGCTCATAAAAGGAGTACCTCAATCATGACCATGCAAGTCCCACTAAGCCCCCCAGCCCCCTAATCTTGAGTCAAAATTGGAACTACAACACAGGATTTAAAGTCCTGCAAAGAACACCATGTAACATTTAATACCATATACACCATCGTTTTCATATATCACTTTTCCTAAACTCACTCAGTGAAATATCGCTCATTTTATTTAATCACTTTTAAACCATACCTTCTAACAATGCACCCAATCCTATGTGGAAGTGTTCAATATAAAAGATGACATTGTTTTAAGAAGGATAGAGAAATAAATAACACAATGTTGTAAAAATTTCTTTATTATATATACTTACCTAATAAAAAGAAAAGAAAATTAAATGTCTTATGAAAACGTAGCACCTGTGGAAAGAAATTAAAAATAAAATTATAAAGTATATTATTTATGGAAAAAACAATACGAAACAATAAGACAGGTCCAAACAAAACTGTCAGATATTATTAAATATACGTACCTTATAAATATAATATCTGTGGAGGAGAGTAAAAAAAAATCTGTTATAATACATATTTCTGAATGCAATGTAGCAAAATAAGTAAACAACATATTAAATGATTTATTTTTGCTGTCCTCAGAAAACATTGATTTTCACTATCAAGAGTGATTTCAACATTAATCATCATATAACAGCGGGGAAAAAAAAACACAATCAAAATGATTGTGTTTAAAAAACCCATACAAAATCTGCATACATATTATAAATACTTGAAAAAAACATGTCTTAAATGTTTTCCTCAAATTCGCAATTTCTTGAGTAAGCACACTACATCTTCCACAGTTACAACCTAATTAAAGTATACCACTTATTTTTCAAGATATCTCAACAAAATCCCGTGCAGCAATCTCCTATAAAAAATTTATTTGAAAGACACAGTTTCTTCTCTCATACATTTCCGCGTGGCCAAATTGTATAAGCTAACTCATTATCTTTTAAATACCTCTCCGAAACACTTACGTCCATATAAGTTTCTAAATAATTCTCAAAAGTACTCATTTTCTTCTCTCATATTTTTCCACGTGGCCAAATACTATGAGTTAAGTAGTTTTTTTCTGAAATTTTGTAATCTTAGTCTCATCCATTATTTTCTGTACTTTTACAATCAAAATTTGTACCATATGTTATACCATCAAACATTAAGTAAATTTGTACCTGATGTTATCAATATGCAAAACACAAATTTCATGTATAGATTTGTACACCCTTATTTACATGATATTTGTAAACTACTAAGTTTCAGATCTTTATAGTATACATATTCCTACACCAAACCACTCTACTGAAATTTGGGTTCCAAAAATAACAAATAAGAGTTACTTAAGGCAAAAGGCAAACGTTTTTTAAAAGTCAATTGGCTATCATTGCAAAGTGTCCAGCCAGTAGCACACTTCAAATAAGCCGTATAATGTCCTGATGACGTAGAATGCCCTTCATGATAAATAATGGCTACAGTTACAAATGTTCTTCTAGAAATAGAAACTTGAGAAGCCACAAAATTTTTAATTAAAGTGGATACTTTACTCCCATCAGCTCTGCATCGTTGAAACATTAAAATTACATATTGTCCGTATCTATGGATAAATAAAGTTGATAACATTTCAGACTTGCATTGAGAACAGACCATATTTTGATGTGCATCTTTAACTAGTTCATTAAAAGGCACTTCTTTGCAGTCTGGTAATGTCAAATATAAAAATCTTTCGCTGGGTATCTCAGTACTACTTAAAAATGAACAATTATCACACTTATGTTCCCATTTATAAGAAAGCCCAAAAAGACTATCAATCTTCATCATCCAAAGCTGTAAACATATACATAATAAATTCCTGACAATCTTGCTGTATATTCTGAGAAAACTGATTTACTTCTGCATATATATCTAAAACATTCCTTAATTCCGAAACACTTCCTATTTCATTATCACCACTACTACACGTTTCAAATATAGAATTTAAAGAATGACAAAAGGTATGCTCCTGATTTTCTATAATCTGTTCCTTAACATTTTTCAAAAAGAAAACAACATTAACTACTACATTTGCATAGCAGTTGACACCACACCTATTTTCCAACTTAAATCCAACAATCTCTTCAATACTAACAGTTTTCCTAGAGCTACCAACAACAGCTACATCTTTTTTTCGTCGTTTCTGGACTACTTCAGCACATTTGTCCTCATTTTTCCTTTTCTGACCAACTATACGCCTTTCAATTAAAGGATATTGAGGTAAACTTGGAGCATATTCTCTTCTTAACCTATTGTACTCCTTCACACAATTTAAATCTGCACTAATCTTTGTCTCATCATAATCAATTAGATAAAGTCCACATAAAGTTCTAACACGCGACATACGCCATACCCTCTTTGAATACAGTACTTCCAATATTTACCAAAGCACAATCTACACTTAAACCTTGAGATTTATGTATAGTCACTGCATATGCCAAACAAATTGGAAATTGCTTACGACGGACATATAAGTCTTTCACAAGCAAAAAACGAGTTGAACATCGACTAATTTGTTGAACTTCATCAATCCCATCAAATTTTATCTTCAAAAATTCAATCTCATCTCTATTGGTATAATTCACAAAACCAACAACATTACCCATTGCTCCATTTACCAATCCTCTTTCTACATGTAAATTTCTTCTTAAAATTATCCGACAATTTAAACATACATACAGATTTTTCTCTAAACTAGCAGTTTTAGATATAGTTTTTTGAAGAGAATCCAATTTCAATTTCAACTTTTCAGACAAAACAATAGTACTACCTTCATGCTCTATTCTATCTTTAGCTTCCAGTTTCTTAATTTCTTGCTTTTCTAAATTCAACATTTTCTCATTAAAAACTGAACATTCTTTCAGAGTTGGCATCAAGCATATCACTGACTTATCTACAACCTCTTCACTATATATTCTCTCAGGAACATTATCTTCATTAGGAAACAGCTTGGAAAGTAATTGCGTTCGTAGAGTCTGTTTTGCATCTTCAGTTAATTTTCCAATCCTAATATCTTGAAGAATACTTCCATATTTAGTATCCTTTGCCTGTCGCATATTTTGAATCAGTTCAGTATATTTGAAATGTGACCATATATTTACATTTCCAATACTGCCCAGGCACTTTCTGGTCTCCTCATGTGTAACAGTTTCAAATACAGGTTGTCCTTTGACAGGAGTCAGCTGGAGTAGATCTCCAAAAACTATGACATGTTTACCTCCAAATAACACATCATACTCTGTCTTAAGTGTCTGTTGCATTCTTAAATGCACAAAAGCAAGCATTAAATTAGAGACCATGCTTACTTCATCAATAATAAGAAGTTTCATTTTTTAAGGACTCTAGAAACTTCAAAAGAAGCTTCTCCAGAAAGCTTCTGATATTGTAATTTATTTTCATGTTCAACTGGCAGCATCAGCAAACGATGTAAAGTTACACCTTTTATATTATGTGCTGCCAATCCAGTTGGAGCAGTAACAACACACGACAGTGTTGATTGAGTTGTTTGCTGTAAATATGTAGTAATTCCTTTAATTAGGAAACTTTTACCAGTCCCAGCTTCTCCACTTACATATAATCGAATAGGCTCAAATGACATACATGAGCAATCTTTTCTCTCATGACGAAAGCCATGCTCAATGTGCTCTGTCACTTCATCATATATCTGTCTTTGCTCAACATTAAACTGCTTCTTTAATTCTTCTAAGTTGATTACTTGCTCTTGACCTTGCTGCATTGCGCTTTCCACCTCATCCATGGCGGTGGCTGCTTCATTTTGAATAATTGGTTGTCCCAGTGGATCTTGACTTAATGATGCCGAACTTTGACTATCTTGTGAACTATCTCTAGCAATCTCTGCTGCAATTGTTGCTTCTTGCTCTATTTCGTCATTCAACATTTGGAGGTAATTGCTGAAAATAGGACATTCAATAGTACTTTTAGATGCGTTGAATGAATCTTCATAACTATCAAAGTCTCCAAGTAGTTCCTCTTCTCTACGCCATGGTTTAAAGAGTTGCAAAAGAGCAAAATAATAAAACTCTCTTTTATCAGGTGTTTCGCAACTCAGTTTCCGATGATTTATCAAGTGTCTTTTTCTTTGTTTTACCAGACATCCTTCATGTCCAATTACAGCATGTACACCTTTATCAATATTCTCGGTAACATTTCTCTTAAAAATATAATTTTGAAGTATTTCATAAAGACAAATGTTTTCAAGCAGAATACTTCTATTTGGATAGTATGCATCCAACATATTTGTTTTCAAAATGTCTGTACTGTTTGGTTCTTTCTGGGCTAAGTACTCAATTTCTTGCACAGGTTTTAGAACACGGTTTCGTGTTTCTGCTAGGCCCAAACTCACCCAGAGAATAGTCCTTGACTTCGCATAAAGACTTGCTGATGATAATCTATCACAACATTCATATGCTCCAATTTCTCGATGAGACAGCATCTTCAAACTGTACGTATATAATTTCTTGCTCAGGCTCTTTTCATGAGAAATGTCTTCCCACATCTCCTTCAGTTCCGTCTTTTCAGATTTCGTGATGTAAGACGTTACATATCGAGCCACAGCAATAGAGTTGTCTGCAACATACTGTATGTCCATGTTAGCATTCCACATGGACAAAATGACTGGATTATAGTCATTAATATATTTCGATTCTTCACCTCTTCTTAAATTGTACGTATTTTTAGGTGACCTCCTTCTGATATTATGTCGCAAACATGACATCAAATTGTTGACTCTTCCTTTTGAAAGTACCGGTCGTGCAAATCCAAAGCGACATTTGGTATAAAATTTGCTCTTTGATTTGAATTTTCGCCGACAATATTTTCCACAGCGATGACTTTGGAAACGTAACACTTTTCCTCTTAAGTCCTTATCAGTGGTACTATTAGGTATGTCACAAGTGGCATACTGTTCATTAAAAGACAGTACAGTCTCATCCGAGTCTATTCCAAATTTAGGAGCATCCTTGATCCATAGTAGCATATGAATATGAGGAGCACCTCTTGCTTGATATTCTTTTCTCCAAAAGAAATCCAGTACTTCACCAAGAGGCGGATTTTTCTTGTTAGTAATGAAAGACATCATAGCTTCAAATCTATGATTAAAATACCTGCAAACATTAACTGGATCTAATGAACACAGTTCTCCAGGTGTCTTATAGTTTATATTTTCTATATTTGCATTCGCCTCCCGAAGAAATTCAATTAAATCTTCCCAAGCATACTCTGCACAGCTTAGAGTTAAAACCATGTTGGTGCTCCTAAGTTTCTAAGCATACACTTTAAATCTCCATGACGACGGTACCAATACTCATTAGTACCCCGCTGACAAGCCATTAAATTAATTAAATGAGAATCCAAAACACTATCTTTCTGATGCACTCTATCCATAAATTCCTTTGCTGAAATATTTTGCAGATGTACACCACTTTTTAAGATATGATTTACTGCATAAGACAGACCAGATAAGTCACTCTCAAACAAAAGATGAAACAGATATGGAATACATTGCCGAAACCTTGCATCTTCTGCATATAATCTAGTTGTCCGGTACTCAGATGCAGGAATCTGCATAGGTCGATCATCATATCGTGTACCTTCACCTGTAGGAAATAACTGTGGGAAACAACGACCTTCCAAACTTTCTTCCCAGACACTAATCGGATTTCCTTTCGCCTTTCTCATCTGAAATAATTCAATAGCATTCCCTATTGCTTCTTTGGAATGCAGTGGATGAACACTGTAATGTTCATAAATTTCTTCAGATCTAGATACATCAACTTTCTCAATTTGTCCACTACACAAATCACTATCCTCTTCTTCACTTACATCTTCTTGTTCTACATATATATCTTTGTAATACTTATTATTTTGCACTAAATACAACATTGCCTTTTTCACTTTCCTAACATCCACTAAATCTTGCCAGATTTTCTTACTCTTTGTGGGTACACCATTCACTAGAATAACTAGAGGTTCCTCTTCTACATTTTCAACACCAATTGTTTCCATATTTTTTTTAAGATCAAGAGGCAAATACACAACTCTACCCTTTAATCCTCTTAGTAAATCTGAAGGATTTAATTTACCAGTCTTAGGCTCCATTCGAACAATAGCCTGAAAAGGATGTACACATTGAATCAGAATCGTCTCATAAGTATTTAAATTCATCAATTCAGATGGAATATTTACCAACTCTAAATTATTGTGAACAGCTCTAGCAGGCATTTTATTTTCATTTCATTTTCATAATAACAATATTTACAAACACGTTGCTCAAAACCCAAATCAAAATAGTTTTCCACCAACAAATAAGTTGCAAAATCTTTCCATTGACCATTACTTTCATCTTCACTTTTTAAATATAAATCAACTAACCTCGTTTGACTTTTGTAATGAATTCGTCGACAACAGACACAAGAAAAATTTGGTTTCTCACCTGCAATTACCTTAAACTTTATTATTTCTTGTTCAAAGTTTTCAACATTTTCTAACACATTTCCTTCTGTAATTATATCACCTTCTGCATATGGCTGAGATACCCGCCACCCCCTCTCAACACAATCCCCAAAAGGAGGGAAACCGGAAACAGTTCTTGAAGTTTTTGGAAGTGGGAGGGAGTGACCCTCCCGGCCGTATTTATTAAAACAAAATTAAAAACATTAAACGTTTCATGTTATGTACAATTTCATTACCACATTGCGATGTTTGGCTAACCTTAACATATTCTCTAATACAGAGGTTCTCCTAGCCGAACTAGCATCCTACAAAAACATTCTCTAGAAATACTGAAATTGTACATCCTAACGTTTAAGGGCCAACGGCAAGGTCATAACCGGTGTCAAGATCCCTAGCCAGACTTACCCCTCCCACTTGGGAGGGGCGACAGCACAGAGGCTTACCTCAAGTGCAACTACTAACAATTTCCCTTGACTTGACGGGGGCACTTAAGACTCGACACCATTTAAAGGTCGTTCGAAGACTCGTGTGAGGTATCTAGAAGGTATCGTGAACCTCCCCCCACCCCACACAACTTACAGCATCTGCCGTCGCAGATGACACTGGCCCCGGGAAATTCACCAGGAGGGGGCTGTAACCCCTCCTACAAAGGAAGGGGCCTTGACCGCCTTTCCTTTACTTCCGGCGACCCATCCTTAGACGGGACCGCCTCCCCATTGAGGGGCCAATGGCCACCTCTCCCGAGCGCTCCCATCCGTGTTGGGTGACGCCCACTCATAGGGATCTTCTAATTAGTGCTCACCGATCATGACCTTACCGCCACAGGTCCGGATAGTTGACCGGCTATCCGGACCCCCCACAAAACTCCTACCTAAAGGTCATGTTTTAACGTTTTTAACCAAGCCAAGAAGTCTCCTATGAGTAACTCATTTCCCACCCTTGACAAATGCACACCATCCCCCAAATACATACTGTCATCGTTAATACAACTATGCGAGATAGAATGCAATGTCTTGGAACGGAACAACCTACTCACTTTGTTATTAAGTTTTCTAACAGAATGATTCAACGCAGGGATCGAGTTAGCCCCCCGCCACACTTTTCGTGGGATCATATGAGACCACGCAATTATGCACCCCGGAACTTTCCTCGCTAACCAACTTACCGTGGAAAGCATTGCCTCAAGGAGAAGTCGTCTACCGGTGGTGACCAAATCATTGCCCCCTAAATGTACTATGACTATAGACGGCGGTGACCTCGTCCGCCCTAACAAACCCTCAAAGAATGCTTGAAACTGGTCAATACAGAGACCGCCTCTTCCGTAGAAGGACACTCTGTACCCGTATTCCCCAGGTACGTGAATCATGTCACCTGCTTTGAATACGTCTGCGGCACGTCTCACGTATGAGTGGCCCACGACCCACACCTCCTGTCTCACAGCCGGTGATGTCTGACCGCTGGCCTGGTGTTGGGTCGACTGCATAGTCCGCCCTGCCTCGTAGGCTTGCGCAACTGAAAACAAACAAAAGACAAGAAGCGTGAGTACATTATTACAGCCTCACAACATGTGCAATCGCACATATCTCTTATAACAGTTGGAGGACCAACGCCCCACTCGTTTCACTTGTTCTACATTAAGACCCCTGGCTGTAGCTTCAGTGGCAGCCCCTATTCGAAAAGGAATGGGGCCCGAATTCGCCCGGGTCCAAGCCCGCTGCGGCAATGGTCATTGCAAGCACCCGCTGAAACTGAAACCTCGTCAGTGGGGTGGCGTCTGCATGCCTCAACAATGTCCCCCCCCATGATGCCACCCTTCGTGCTAGGTAATCTTCTAAACACTGTACCGGACACATGGAGGACCCGGGGGTCCTGCGAATGATCGTGCAGTCCCCCCTCCCATCTTGGTCGGTCTTGGACCTGAGAAAGGAGACAATCATCGCATCACCCCTGATCTGAACGTGTTCCCGGCACAACCCCCCCACCACATCCTGTTTGTTCCTTGCAACCAGCTCACTTATCCTCATCGCCCCGTGAAATGCCAGCGTAAATGCAGTCCGGAACAAACACGTCTCGAAAGGAGACGAGCATGTGGTAGGGAGTGTGGCCAGCAACTGGGACAACCTATCCAGACCTATCGGTCGCCTCTCATCTACTCTGCGACCCTCCAGGCGTTGCCACCCACGCAGCGCCTTCTGTACTGCAAAAGACGCTGTCGGGTCCTGGATGTTGTGGGCCCTGGCCACAAAGGAAATGGCGGCACGATGCCTTTGGGCCGTAGCCACCGACTTCCCGGCCCTACGTAAGGACATTAGAAAATGTACTACCCACTCTTCCTGACCCCAAAGTCCCCCTCTCTCCGTCCCCAAAAAGGCTAAATAGGCCTGAAACGCCCCTTCATATGCCTTCCTTGTCCTGGGTGCTAGACTCTCTCCCACGAGGTGACGAAGTTCGGGGCACCGAGAGACCAGAGAGCTTCGGGGAAGGGTGCCGGCTCTGGGTCCGCTGAGGGAAGGAAACCCGAGAAAGCCTGCATGTGAAAACGAGACAGTGCATCAGCCGCCTGATTCATCACCCCCGGGACATGTTTTGCTCTGAATATCACGTTCAGTTGCATACACAGTAAGACAATTTCTTTGAGCAGCCTCAAAATCAATTTACAACGGGCTGCCTGACTATTGATGCATTCTACAACGGTCATATTGTCAGACCAGAACACGACAGAATGATTTCTGAACCCTTCGGGCCAGGTTCTCAGGGCCACCAGAATGGGAAACAGTTCAAGGAAAGCAATATTACTCGTCAGCCCCTCCTCATGCCACCATGGGGGCCACCTTTGTGCCGACCATTTTGTGCCGAAGATGGCGCCAAAGCCTATGCTTCCCGCTGAATCTGTCCATAGCCCAAGCTCTTCAGAGGACACGGCTGGCTTGTTCCAGACGACTCGACCATTGAAGTCCGCCAAAAATGCCAACCAAATACGCATGTCCTGGCGGACCTCAGCCGATAACCTCGTGCGATGATGACCCTCCTTTAGGCCAACCATCGCTTGGGCAATTGAACGGGAAAAGGGGCGGGCCATTGGGATCACCCTCAAGGCAAAGTTCAACTTCCCCACCAATTGTTGCAACTGATGCAGTGTAACCTTAGATGCATTTAAACATACTTGCAGGGCTGCCCTGAATTTCGACACTTTGCTAGCCGGTAGACGGAAACAACCCTCACTAGAGTCCAACTCGATCCCCAAAAACTCGAGACAAGTCGTGGGACCCATAGTTTTACCTGGTGCCAATGGCATGCCAAAATGACCCATCAACTCACAGAATTCAGCTAAGGCCTGGGCACATTCGGGACTTCCGGCGGGTCCAAGAAACAGAAAGTCATCAAGGTAGTGCATTACATTTCGGAAACCCGTCTTCTTCGTGAACACCCATTGCAGGAAAGTACTGAATTTCTCAAAATAAGCACATGATATAGAGCAACCCATTGGCATACACCTATCCATGTAATAAGACCCCTGAAACCTGAATCCCAGAAGACGCTGGTCGTCTGGGTGTACCGGGAGCAACCGAAACGCTGACTCGATATCTGATTTCGCCATCAACGTCCCGGGCCCCAGGCGATTCAAGATGGCTACTGCCTCATCAAATGATGCGTACCGCACCGAACAAACCTCCGGATTAATTGCATCGTTCACCGAAAGACCATGTGGAGCTGACAGATTATGGATCAATCGAAACTCACCTGGGTCCTTCTTGGGGACCACCCCTAACGGAGAACAGACAAAATACGGTACCGGGGGTACACTAAACGGGCCGGCGACCCGTCCCCGGCTAACCTCTTTCTGGATCTTATCTTGCACAACAGATGTATGCTGCAAGACAGAAAGTTGATTTTTACACGTCCCTACACCCTGAAAGTCCCCTACCGGGATGCGGAAACCATGTGAAAAACCGTTCCGCAGCACCCCAGCAGAAGTACGATCCGGGTATTCGCTGAGCCAGGGAATCATCGCCAAGGTATCAATTGGGGTTGGTAAAGGCGCCCCTCGGACTATCTTAGACCTGTTTGGCGCCTCCCTTACCCCCATTCTCACCCGTTTTGGCTCTACACGAGGACTCAGGATGGGACGACCCACAAGTACTACATTCATGTTTGAATTTACACGATCCCGGAGGCCTAGTACATTTACCTTTGTTGAAATTAAAGCAGAAACCCCTTTTCCCTGTATTGCCGGCAGGTCTCGAATAATCGTCGGTGCTCGTACCTGGTCGAAAGGGCGTCCCCGCATTTTGGCGGGAGTAATCGACAACATTGCTCCCAACTAATGGCATTTTTAACATTCCTGACTCTTTCATTTTATCCCATGTCACAGAATCGTAACAATCCCAAGTCAAACTCTTGTTATGTTCCTTTTCCTTCCTGAACAGATTGTCATAACAGAACCAATGGTTACCTTGATACGCTGTCGAGTAACCCATAATTCGTGATTGATAAATGGGAAACTCAGGAAGCAACTCGGGCCTACGTTCCCCCAAAATCGATGTAAAAATACCCCACGCATTGCCCCAGTTGCCAATATTCTCATTTACCTTAAAGGCGGCCATCTTTGCGCGCCAAACACTTGGATGCATTAGGTCCTTCTGACTCTTGACATGCTCTATCTCATAATGATCGACAAGCAAGGAGAAAATATTCACGTATTCCCCTGCCCAAATCTTTTCCTTTATTGCTAAAGGAACATGCTGCCCCAATCTATCTCTACGAGAGGGTGCTGACTCATCCCTTGCGATCGGCAATGGCCGCTTACCTGAACCGGATGCTGCTTCCGCAACTTGTGGCTTTTCTATCACCGCCACCGGCGCGGTCACCTTGGCTGCGTCTTTTTCCCTACGCAGCTTTCTTATCAGCGCCTGTGCCTCGGCAGCCGTGGCGCCCTCAGTACTATCGCCCAACCACGCTGCTAGCTGTGCTGCCAGCTCGGGGGGCATATCCTCATTGGATGTCGGGGTGATGACAACGGGGATTGGATTCCCCTCCATCGGTAGCGGGGTCGGCGCCTCGAGCGGGGCAGAGGGAGCCGGGACGTCTCCCCCGGCTGGAACCCTTCTCGGCCTCTTAGGTCTCCCTCCAGCCGGTGGTTGGCCTGATCCCTCCTCCCCGTCTCGCTCCGCCAGCCGCTTCTTTATGTCGGCCATATCCTTAAAAAGGGCCCGAACCATCTGATCAGTCGACATTCTCTTTGCGCCTTTCTTGGGCATCTCTCCGACGAAGTATCTAGAAGACAAAGAAAAAGATCAAAACGCTCAAAATTGGCTCTTCGTTCTGTCCCGAGCTCACGTGTAGCGAGGAGGTGCAGCTTCGGAGCACAAGAACAAGAGGACGTCTTCTGGTCTTGCGTCCCTTTTTATCCGTCTTCAGGGCGGGCGTAAACCCGCCCCTGCCTGCCCCGAGGGCGTGGCCGGCTACGTCAGTGTCTAGGCCAGCCCACTCTAGGGCGGGAAAAAGCGCGCCCCGGCTACGCCGCTTCGGGCATACCAGCCGAGACGCGCCTCCCGCCCAAAAAATGGCTTCCCGGGGGGATCGAGGCACTCCGCCATACGTGCGGGGGGACCGAGTGGTCGCCCCTTTCCATTATCTTCCTCGGGACCAAAATAACTTACCTCAATTTCTGCACAAATCTTCTTAACATCTAATTCACATCCATACAAAAGAGCACTATTTAACTGTTTAAGTTTAAGTGCTGGACTTTTTGCATAGTACAACTTTCTCACTAATTTTCTCATTTTAGTGTGATGCACTGCTAACATCCGGAAGTGATGAAATACACTCTGACATATTTTTTAGAGAGACAAGCCAGAGAATGGCCTTGCAGACCTATTTTCTCACGCACTCTGCATTCATCTAATTCTTGCAACATTTTAATTTTTTTCTTTAGACTTTCTTTAGTGTACTTACGTAAGAAATTGCGAAAGAAATTAATTGAATCCTGTCGTACACTACAAATGCTACTACAATTCCAACTGTAAACAGGAGCATTAGGACGTCCCTGTAAAGCTTCTCTAACCATAACATCTTCTGCATTTCTAACCACAATTTTCTCTTTCTCAATAACACAACCATCCTTCACCTCATATGCTCGACCTGTGGTGTCAACTGCATGCAACAGATCGTTACTTTGAAAGTAACTCTCTTCATTAAAAAATGGCTCAGAAGTTGAAGTATGCATCCACTTCCCAGAAAACACTTTACAAAAATGACTCCTATTTATATGTCTCTTCCATTTACTTTTACTTTTGAAAACTCGAATCGCCTTATTTAAAATATTTATTCTATTAAGTATTAAAATAAATAACTTTCATTTTGTCTCAAATGCGCGCTCAACAAAAGCCTCTATGTATAGTTTTTTTTTAAGAAAAACAGATCTTTTTTTAGAAACTTTTTCCTTTTGTAATAAATTTGCAACGACTCTGTTGTAAAACATACGCTTCCTGATTTGGCTAAATTGATTGCTCCGGGTTTTACTGTACTGACTTTCATCTTTCCTAATTGCAGTAATATTAGTTTCTTTAACTCCAGATGTCTTTTTAGATGATGAAATCTTTTTCTCCTTCTGAACTTCAATAGTTACATTGTTCCTCCCCAAAATACTTTTCACAAACTTTTTAGTTTGCTTACCAGGAGTACTCTTCTTTGTAACCGTCCTCTCAGTCTTTGAAAATAATTCTGTAGTTTTCTTCTTTAAACTGTACGTCCGCTTGTAGAGTTTCTTTTTTTCAATTCTGGTCGGCATCTTAATTTAAAATTTTGATGAGATTGTGAACCTGTAAGACACAAAAATAGCAAATATTATAGTTCAGTACTACCATATACCATACAAATTATAACCACACATTCATTTTTTAATAAAATACACATAATAACAGAAAATCTCTGAACAGCAGCGGTACTAATATCATCCGGCAACTGCGGAAGTTATCCCCTATCCTTTCAGAGCCCATGATGCGCTCAATAGTAACTGCCACTATCATTTCCAGAATTGACTATGGGAATGCCCTCTATCTTGGCCTACCGAAAACCCTTACTAATAGGCTTCAGATTCTAATGAATGATGCTGCCCGACTGATTTTTAGACTACCTAGGAGGTCTAGAGCCACTCCTCTACTACAAAACCTACATTGGCTTCCAATAAAAGAGAGAGTGGAATTCAAGAGTCTGTGTATAGCCCATAAGGTCATCTACGGTAAGGCTCCGGCCTATATCAAGGAGCGCCTACAACTGTACTGCCCGACGAGATCACTTCGGTCCTCGGACCAGCAATTGTTGACTTGCTCTCGGTACAGGCTAGTGACGAAGGGAGGCAGAGCCTTCTCGGTATTGGTTCCCCAGCTGTGGAACAACTTGCCTGGAGGGCTACGTGAGGAAGGAAACCTCTTAAAATTTCGAAAGAGCCTGAAAACGCTACTGTTCAGGAGAAGCCTGAGCATGGCTTAATCCAATGCGATCTTTTGTTCTGACCTGTTGTGTTATTGTCCTATTCCATCTTTCCGGGCGCTTAGAGGCCTGCAGGTGATTAGGCGCTGTATAAAATTAAAATAACATAACATAACATAACAAAGTAGTAAATCCTGTAGTGAATTTTCCTTGTAAATTTTTCACACTATATATTTCTTTAAAATTCATAGACAATTTTGAAATTTTTTTTTAAAAGCATACAAACAGTACACTTTTTTCAAAAACTATCGGTCATCATAAGTGTTTTAACCTTTTTTTCTACAATCTCTTTTACACTTCATGAGAACATATCTTATCACTCTCATAAAGCACTTTATCGACGAATATATGAAAAAAGCTATCATCACGAATGGTTTGCTATCATTTTTTTTATTTATTTAAAAGTTCATAATTTAAAAGAACTTCTAATATCAGTTCATCAGAAATTTCTTCAACTTCATTGTCCTCCTCTTCTATCAGCTCTAAATATGCTGAATCTAAAGAAATGTCCATAAAATAGTCATTGTCATCTTCTCCCTCTCCAACAACCGCGTCTAATATTTCCTCCATTAGTTCATTTATAATTTTAAAATTCACTTCATTTTCTTCCCCAAAAAATTCCATTATTTTTTTCAATAAATTCTTCTTTTTCCTTTTAAAAAAATATAAACATTAAATTATATCTTTGTCCATAAGTGTATAATTAAAAACTACCTTTACTAATTTTTAAACTACAGATAATTTTATAATCTCTAACTTATTAACTCTATAATTTGTAAGATACCACATTCCTCTTGTTTTGAAAAAGAAATTGGCAATATAACTCTAAACATTGACACTTTGTTTTTTTTAAATTAAATAATTACTGTTGATAAAAGACATTTCACTGTAAAATTTATTTTTAGATTTTCTACATATTTGAAATATTTATTACCTGTACAATAATTTTTAGAGACCCATTTCTTTTATTTCATCACTACAAAATGCAATATAAATATATGCACTCTAAAGAAAAGAATTACACTATACAAACCATTTAATTCACTTTACAGATTACTACTTCCCACAGAGACAGTTCCATTTATATTACAACAGTATACTCACCATGTCAATGTCTTACCATATGCAAAATATCATACTTACCATGAACAACCACCTCATAATAAAACTCTACATTAATATTTAAAAAACTGCCTATACATAGTATATTCACAGATATACAGGAAAATAAACATTACATTTCGATCCATATCATAATACCTCTCTCTAATTAAAAAGGGAACACTACCAAACATAATACAACAAGATTTTAAAAATAATGAGCACTTCACAAGTATTACTAAAACAAACCTAAAAGAATTATATTCCAATGATTTCTAAATCTCAACTCCTTCTAAAAGATCACATATCCCAAGCTCATTAAAACATAATTTGAACTGTCAATGGAGAACATCTCAAAAAACATATGTACTATAAGCAGATAGAACCACATGTAAAAAATTTGAGATAAAATCATATTCTAAACATTTACAAATTACTCTTTATTATTTTCATCACCACCCACAGAAATTGCCAAACCATAAAAATAAACTCACCTGAAAAAAAGAATATATATTCTCAATATATAACTTCGACAGGTTAATCCTTACAGGCACCAAACACTCTAAGAATAGAAAGAATAAAATGTTATTAACTTATAACAAACTTATTTCCTACACAATATACAATCATTATAGCATTGAACAAGCATAAGTAATAAGATTCCCAAAATACTCTCCATTAAAAATAAATTCAAAATTTCTCATTTATAAAAGCATTCTGCCACAGATATGTCACTTTTCCTTATTTTAAAATTCATGCACCTACAACAATAGGCTTTTAAAAGTAAAAGGCCAACTCACAAAACAAAAAAAGCCTTATTAATAAAACATTGCGTCGCCACTGCGTCACTTTTAGCATGGGAAAAGTGACGCACTAGTGGCGCAAGACCGTCATAAATAAAGCCCCATGTCCATAGAGAAAAACTACAGGGCCAGCATTAAACACATGGAAGCAATACACTTGCACAAAACCACAAAACACCAGGAGCCACCATGTTAATATATATCATTAATATAATAAACCTCTGAGAATGGATACATATTTCCGTGGCAAACTCCTTAGCAATATTTAAGTGACTTAGGGCCCGATGTAGGTAGCCCTTTACCGATTCGAATCGGCCGAAAATACTGATTTTCGGCCGTTTCCGATCGGTAAAGGGCTAACGAGATGTAGGGGCACATTTTCGGTAATTTTACCGAATCGTTATGATTACCGAATCGGTAAATTTACCTATTCGGTAATATTTACCGATTCAGTAATGATAACGAATCGGTAAAATTACCGAAAATGGAATGTAGGTAGGCAATGTACCATCAGCACATGGCTTACAGAATCTGTATTTTACCATGGAATACAAATCCATGGTAAAATACCGATTCCTGTGTACATGCACATCTGTGCATGTACACATGTGCCATGTGACAGACAGACGTGCCCTTAGGGCATGTCTGTGTACCACATTGCACACATGCCCGTTTTGGGGGTGCTAGAGGCTGTCAAAGTGACACCCCCTGCACCCTTGTCAATTCTTTAATTACCGATTCGATAAATACCGAATCGGTAATGCCTAATCATTCCTATGCGCTTCAAAGCCCATAGGAATGAATGGCCATTACCGAATCGGTATTTACCGAATCGGTAATTAAAGAATTGTTAAGGATTCGGTAACGAATCCAGATGTTGGGACCTACATCCCATTTACCGATTTTGAAATACCAAATCGGTAGTATTCGGTATTTCAAAATCAGTAAATGGGATTTACCTACATCGGCCAGACTCCTTGAAAATTTATCAAGTCATTATGCTCCTCTCCACTGCATAGCCGGCAACCTAATTCTGTGGAGTTCCTATACGGCCGGCAATACTGCAGCATCCAACAGATTACATACATGCACCTCTCACCATTTTGTCGCTTTTTACGCCTTTTTTTTCCCCCTCACATACATTCACCTCTCGCCATTTTGTCGCTTTTGGCGCCTTTTTTTCCCCTCACATACATACACCTCTCGCCATTTTGTCGCTTTTGACACCTTTTTTTTCCCACTCACATACATTCACCTCTCGCCATTTTGTCGCTTTTGGCGCCTTTTTTCCCCTCACATACATGCACCTCTCGCCATTTTGTCGCTTTTGGCACCTTTTTTTCACCTCACACAGTAACATGACACAAACTTGATAGTGCTTCGCATGTAGGCAGCTGATTCATAAACTAATGATGTATAACAACTTGCATTTTCATATATCCTTCCTAAACTAAAAGACCAGAGACCTTCTTCCACTTATTAAAATATAATATACTTCCTTATAAGAGTGTACAATGTTTTTTTCCAACTATATTCATTTTTCTTCAACTATAGCGTTTGTATTCCATGTACTACTGACAATACCAATTACTGTGTTTTTTGCAATTTCTGTACTCATGTTACATAATGATTTGCCTTTAAAACAGTACATTTCCAAATAAACATTTCAAATATTCACGGTTTCTCTTTTAATCCATAATCTCAACTGAAATGATTTCATATTGAAAAACTATTCATGGGTTCCACATACCCTTAACTGTAGACACGGAGGACCTTATTTATGAAGACCTTCCGCCGCCGGTGCCTCATTTTTTAAAATAAGAAAAAGTAACGCACCGGTGGCGCAAGGCCCTCGTAAATAAAGTCCTGAATGTCTTCTTTTCTCGACCTCACTTACTGATACTAGAACCTGCAACCAATTACGGCCCGTGAACTCTTTCTTAGTAGGTCGCGCACCGTAAACACAGTTATACCACTGTTAACATTTTTTTTTACTGTTACCAAGCACCGAAACAGTTCCGCTTCACTCAGAGTTAATCACTGCTCCCACGCTTCTACAGGCCAGACGCTATGTCATATTTCTCTCCTTATCACCCTTTCATCTCCACAATAACAAACAGTTCGCCGCCAGCCACCAGAGAACAGACTCAGATGCAGAGGCACCAAAGAGTGAAATACGACATACCCTCTGCTCTGAGAAAGCAACCAAGCGGTAATTGTGAAACTAAATATTCAGTAGCGCTTTAAAAATACCAATGCAATTATATAATTATTTTTTTGAAAACGTTCCAATCACTTTAATAGGACTATCTGTGTGTGCCTCCACAGCAAACTTCCTCAGGCCGGATTGAAGGCAAACACACAGACAATAAGATAACACAGGGCAACGGAGATGCAAAACAGAAGGGACATGAAGATGGAGTCAAACAGCAGAACTGAGAGAGATATTTTTATGCTCCGTTTCCAACCTCAATGTACGAACACATTTACTACACAAATCTCTATACAACCTCATGGTCAAAACTTTTCATTTTATTTCACTCGACCACCTCCCTCACCCCACCAGTGCAAACGACGTCCAAAAACCGCACTATAATTTTGACGTCTAACAGAAACTTTGTGAATACCTTAATCATTACCACTTTAACCCCCTTCCCCGACCCTCTCGCCCCACCCCCACCAGTGCAGGCCACGGCCACCAACCAGCCTGAAATATTGTCCACTGACAAAAAGTTTACCAATTCATTAACCATTACCATTTTTTCACAACGGTATCACTAGTAATTTACCATTTCTCTCTCTTTCTGCATTGTCTGTGTCTCTGCTAATATTATTTCTTCATATCCTCAACAACTTCTCTCATTATATATAAACACTTAAAAATTACAAAAATAATTACTCTATATTAAAAATATTTTTTACTGCGTATTCAACATTTAAATGGAAGAAATTACTTTTACAAATACAACACATTACGACAGCCATAAATTAGTTTTCACATGGAAAATCAATGATTGTTTCTGATTAAACTATATTATACGATACATGACAAAACAAACAGTTACGCACTTACCTTTACCAATGCTTTGAACGATGTACAACAGTGAAAGTCACAAAACAGATATTCGTTAGCGGAACTCTGAATATTGCTTCTATCACTGCAACCAAAATTCAATGGCACAGATATCCAGTCAATACACACTCATATAACTCTCTTCAACCAATCACATTTCCTGCCGCAAAATTGTAAAATCAAATTTACATTTCAATTGGTTGTCCTTCACAATATTTTCAGACTCACGTGAGAGACACACATCACCAACTGTCATCTCTGGCTGTTTCCATGGTAACACCTCATTCTGCACCTTGCTGAAGGAACAGGTCAAAAGTTCATGTCTCAACGTTCTACAGCAAACTAAGAAGACTGTTTTCCCTCCAGAAACACCTGCCAATCCACCACTCAGTTACATGTCTTTTTTTCACACCCAATAATACTTTTCGTTTCACATAAACATTAACATGCAACGTACTCTTCAATCTCCACTTATTATAATCAACCAATCATTTTTATTTTATTAACCACACCCAGCCTCTTCCTTTTTTTTTATTTAGAATTTAAACTTGTAACTACCTTTCCACTTCCAGAACCGATCGGACGACGACTACAAATCCATTAAAAATGAAGGTCTGGCTAATAGGACACAGTTATATTCACTAGAGTGAAAAATATGCACTAAGGAGACGAATTTGCAACCTCGGCTTACCAAATGTACACATAACATGGATTGCCAAAAGAGGATTGAAATGTCACCAATTGATTCCATTGGTGAAAACTATTATGCATCATCCAGAACCAGACCTTATAATTGTGCACTGTGGTGGGAACGATCTAGGCACAATCACTCGGGTAGGTCTGGAAATGCTTCTAAAAGACACCTTTCCACAATTGATGACACTTTTTCCTCGATCTGCCTTGGTATATTTCAATATATGCCAAAGACAGAAATGGAATTGGTCCAATCAACATTGTGCACAATTTGAGAAAGCAAGGAGACATGTAAATACATCTGTTTCTGCGTTCCTCAGAGATTATAGCATGGGTTCTATTTACCACAACAACTTGCGATACCACATGCAAGACGTCTATAGGAGAGACGGTGTTCATTTCAAGAATGAGGGAAACACAATCTTCCTCTGCAACATCAGGCTCTGCATCGGTACTTACCTATAAATGCAGAAAACACTCAATTAACACAAGGGCTATTTTCAAAGCCACTTTATATCTAAGCACTCAAACTTCTAATTTATCTCCATTTTCACACTCTTGTGAATAGGTGTGCGCGACCGGGTGCGCGCACCCCGTTATTTTTTCCGGAAAAAAAATATATTTTTTCGCGTTTAAGGGCCTTACTACACACCCCGAGAAAACCTACGCAGCAAGACAATCTCTACCTTCTCCCCTTTCCATGTTTCAACGCTATGAAATGAACAATATATTTACTCGCAGTGACAAAATGGCAGACAAAACTTCCTGATTTCCTTCGAATCGAACGTTAACAGACGTCACGCAGCAAAAAAAAATTCCGCTCACGCGCTGCCGCTTGGGTGCGCGCACGTGTGCGCGCCTATAGATATATAATTGACTTTAACTTTAATTTTCTCAACAACTACTGAACGGATTTACACCATTCCAAAAAAAGCGTAATCTGCGAACAGGACTCTACAGTTTTGCCAAATTTCTTATAAATCCATTCAGCCGTTCGACCTGTAGCCGAGTCTAAAGGTCCTATGGAAAATAGCATGGAGAAAACACGTTTTGGGACCCCCCTTTTATCTCAGCCCCCACTTCACCAATCCCCCCCAAACTTTCAGGAAATGAGCGCAGCGGACCGAGCCATCTTCTTTGAGAAATTCACAAAGTTTCATCCACCAGGGCCAAAGTTATTCCAAATAGAATGTTGAGGATTTCCTATGGAAAACAATCCTAACTATAACTACCTACTGGCGACCGCCAGTAGGTAATATATATATATATATATATATATATATATATATATATATATATATATATATATATATATATATATATATATATATATATATATATATATATATATATATATATATATTCACAGAAAAAACCATAGGTTATAGTGGATATATAGTTAGAAATTTGCATTTACAAAACCTTGAAAATTCAATGAAAAAACCATTGGTTATAGGCCATATATAGTTAGGAATTAGCATTTACAAAACCTTATTTTACTCGCATAAAACCATTGAAATTCCATATATAGTTAGAAGCGCTAACTATATATCGCGCACCCGCAATCCACTGCTGATGATGTCACATATTACATCATTCATGACATGGTCAGTGACATCACTGATGACATCACTGATGACATCTCAAATGACATCACTGATGACATCACTGATGACATCATCCAGTGACTGTATGTTTCTGTAAAGTTTAAATATGTTTCACATATTGAAGAATGAGTGGATGTATAAGTGTCTGTATGAAGAATTTAGTAGGTGCATGACTGACTGTATGAGTGAGTGATTAAATGTGTCTCACTGAGTGCATGGGTTAGTGACTAAACTGTCTTAATTTGTGCATCAGTATGTTTGTTGTTGTGTAAGCTGCTGCATGTGTTGATCAGTAGCTATAAGAGTGGCGATATGGGTTATTGATTGGTTGCCCAAGTATTTGAATGGGAGGCTGAGTGTGTGTGTGGGTGGCTGGGAGGTGCGTGACTCTGTGCATAGATGTGTAAGCAGTTGATTCACTAGGAGTATGAGTTCAAGAGTGCATGTGGAAACAGCTATATGGGCGGTTGACTATGCATGGATGTGTTGGTGAGTGAATGGATTTCTCATTGCTACATGAGCAAGTAAGTACGTATGTAAAACACAATACATGTGAGAGTTGAGATATATAAATAACTGAACATAAGAGCCAGTGAATGTGTGAGTGGCTGTATCGATCACTGTGAGCTTGTATCAGAGATTATATAAGAGAATAAATATGTGTTATTATATGTTTGAATAAGTAAGATGTGTATAACTTTATAGTTGAGGAAATGGAGGTGTGATTGATTCTTTGCATGACTGAGTAGGTGTGTGAGTAACTCCATGGATGAGTGACAGTCTGTGAGTGTCTGTTTATACTGAGTGTATGTAAGGTTATATTAGAGTCTGAAGAGGTTCATTGTATTATCACATGAGTGATGTGATCAGTGATGACAAATGAGATGTCATCAGTGATGTCATTTGAGTTGTCATCAGTGATGTCATCAGTGATGTCATTTGAGATGTCATCAGTGATGTCATTTGAGTTGTCATCAGTGATGTCATTTGAGATGTCATCAGTGATGTCATCAGTGATGTCACTGACCATGTCATGAATGATGTAATATGTGACATCATCAGCAGTGGATTGCGGGTGCGCGATATATAGTTAGCGCTTCTAACTATATATGGAATTTCAATGGTTTTATGCGAGTAAAATAAGGTTTTGTAAATGCTAATTCCTAACTATATATGGCCTATAACCAATGGTTTTTTCATTGAATTTTCAAGGTTTTGTAAATGCAAATTTCTAACTATATATCCACTATAACCTATGGTTTTTTCTGTGAATTTCATTGGTTTTTTAATAGCAAATATGAAAAGCTTTAAAATGTCAAGTACGTGATAGATAAAAACATTTTCGTATTTATGCACGCTGATGTGCTTTGAACGCTGCACCCCCCTCCCTCCCCTCTTTTGTCTTAGTAGTACTCTCTCTTTGCAGATACTGAAGGGTAGTTAACGCAGGCCTTTACCCCCGTTGTAATCCGTCGTGCCTCCTTGTCTCTCCATTTGATTGATTGATGTCCAAGCATTTACTGTTTTAGAATTGGTTCTCTTTGGATCATTCTCTATTTACAAACAAGCACAAAGTCGCAATACTCTGTTTAGTCTTTGCAGATAGTGAAAAATCGTGTAAAAAAATAAAAGTAATCGAGCAAAATCAGTAGGCCACTAATTGGATCTCTTTTTGACCTCGCTAAAATAGAAATATTAGGAACAACCCTTCATGAGAAATACGAAAATAGTGAGATGAACTGAGCTCCACACCATGAGGGCTGCAAGACAGCTCGGCTCCATCACCCATCCCGCACAAAATAACGACAAACTCTATGCAAATATTAAAAATATAGACAACACACCAGCAAAGAAACAGGGTAAAACATTTTATTAAAAAACTATTCACATAACGTTGTTTTATAAGATGATGTCAGTAGTGGACCGATGTGTGAATAGATCGAAAACAGCACAAGGCTCCAAGATCCGGATGGCAAGCTCCTGGATGTTGGGTGCCATAGTTTAGAGTTCTGAATTTCAGCCTTTTTCAATGCCTGTGCTTTGTTGAATCAAAATGGCGGCTTGACACAAAGCTGACTCAAGCGTTGCTACTGATGCTATGCAGACCAAAACTGGTTTTCAGTTTGTACATTTTTCTAGATTTTTCAATCCAAGTTTGGTTGACTTTGTAGAACGATGGCTTCAGATTTTCAACATACGGTGTGGTGGCGCTGACTGGGAGGGGGCGCTTCGCTCCTGCCCCCTCCCCAAGTAAGATTTTCATACGTGAAAGTACGTTAATGGTTTTGGTCCCTGAGATGCTTCGATGTCACTACCATTCTCAAATAGCATAAGTTCTGGATGTTGGGTGCCATAGTTAAGAGTTCTGAGCACTGCTTGTAACACTGTCTGAAGCTTATTTCCACCTACTGCAGCTTCACTATTCTCAAAGTAAGTGAGTGTCATTTGTGGACCTGACTGCATTAGAAAACAATGTGATATGTTACCTTCCTAAACAGCTTGACGGAGGCCCCTGAGGGGCGGTGTGATGGCCATGGACTCAGAGAAGACGCTTGGCTCCGACACCCTCCCCAAGTCTTATAGCACTGGTGTAGCCTGAGATCGCCCCCGACATAGGCGGCCGGCTCCCGGGGTCCGGCGGAACTTTTTGCCTTTTGATGACTCTTCAATTCTGGACCTTGTCCCACAATCCGTTTGACCTGAAGACAAGCTGTAGTGGGGCGCCCCTTTATCGTTTTAGTTGCCATTCCGCCCGCTTTTGCTACACTGTGCCTCTTCCGCCATTCAGCTGTTTACCGCCCGCTCTTGCGACTACAGCGTCTCGCTCACCATGTAGTTTAGATGCGCCCGCTCTTGCGGTGCAGCGATAGGCGGCTGCCACAGGACTCTCAAAATGGCGGCCGGCTCTTCGGTTTTGGGCCTGGTCCACTAAAATGGCCCTGGGACACCTTGGAACTCGGACGCTTGTCTGCTAGGGCTTGGGTCCCATTCTCGAAAAGCGTCCCCTCAGCCGTGAAGATTCTACAAAAGTCTTGGGGGCCTCCGACTCCCGCAGGCTTCTGGTGGGGAGCGGCTGTCATGATTGCTCGTGGAATGGCCACGACGGAGCTACGAGATGGTAGTGGTCTCATGCTGACGCCAGCTTTAGTCTGAAACATCCAGAAACACTATAGACTACCAATTCGATCAGTCCCGGTAGCGCCCCAACATGACCCGGAAGAGAAGAACTTGCCCTCCCCTCTTTGACTGATGGTTCTTGTTGCCTGTCCCCTCTGTTGTCATTTAACAGAACTTTTTGGACTGCTGAAAGGGGTTGTGTTCTGAACGCTGGTTGGTGGAAACATTTTGACTATATTCTTGACCTACGTTGTCGCGTAATGCGTTTTATGACACGCCGCGTTAGCGCACCCGGAAGTGATCCGAGGCGCGGCGCGCAGCGCGTAACGTAAGCATAACAGGTCATGTGACTTGTTAATAAAACTTTTCATTGGTTCATTTTACTTTTGTTAATTTAATGATGAAAAGCTTGGTCATATGACCTAAAAATTACGCTTTTTATTATTTTCGAACAATATTTTTTTTTCAAACATATGTTATAATATTCCAGGCTAATGTACTTTCCAGGAAAATTTACAACTGTCTTGCAAGTAAAATATATTCCTTTTTCGAGAAAAAGGGCGTTTCTTCCTTCCATGACGAAGCCGTTGAGTAAAAGAGATTCGGCCTGCTGTCTTAGTCGCCGATACGCCTGATTATCAGATTCTTATCGATCACTTTATGTTGCAGGAGTGGAAAACACAACTGCCCTTGACCATTTATCTTTACTGCGTTCCTACATATTATACCTTTTTTCCGTCATGTAATTGGACTGCTTTATTTCACTTGCCTTTTACTGATTCGAAAACAGTCACTAAAAGTAAAAACTTTACAAATGTAAATACTACTACCGAGTTTTGTTTTAAAAACCTTTATTGTGAAAATGTCAGTATACAAATACGGGCCTATAACCACGTGGGCCGGCCACGGAGCAAACTGAAATCGTATATGATGAGGAGACATTTACACTGTAGAAGAACGTAACGAGCGGGCCATTATTTGACAAGAACAAAGGTGTCTAACAGTTGCGGAATCGGTGGACGTACATTTTGTAATTAAAATACGACAGGGCCACTTACAATAACATTTTCTAGATATACATTTGCGGGCAAGGAGTTACGAGTCCCATTTATACCGGCGCCATTTTGGGCGAGGCCGGGCAGGTCCAAGATATAGTCAAAATGTCTCCACCAACCATCGGCCAGACCAGAACCCCTTTCGGCCCTTTATGCTACAAGATGGTGTCTTCCATTCAGAAAATATTGGTGGCAGCATTTTGAAAGGAAACAGAAACAGCCGTTCTCGAGTTTCACATTGTTACATTTAGGAAGAATGTTGAAGAGTAGTATGTGGTAAATCTGAAGCCATTTTTCTACAAACTCTCAATCAGACTTGAATGGAAAAAAAAACACCTGAAGAATGTACAAACTGAAAACCAATTTTTGTCTGTATAGCACCAACAGTAACGCTTGAGTCAGCTTTGTGTCAAGCCGCCATTTTCATTCAATCAATAGCGTCCCCCTGCACACATTCAGGGACCTGGTCGTGTCTTCAGATGAAACGCATTGTAGGAAAAGAAGCAGAAAAGAAAAGGCAAAAAGTTCCGCCGGACCTAGTGAAGCTGCAGCAGGTGCAAATAAGCTTCAGACAGTCTTACAAGCACTGCTCAGAACTCTCAACTGAGGCACTCAACATCCAGGACTTGCCATTCGGATCTTAGCGCCTTGTATTTTTGTTTTGTTCTTGATGGAGGGGAAACAACAAAAAACAGGCATTGAAAACAGCTCAACTGGAGCAAAAAAAAAATTACTTCTTGGGTGCATTAGGGCATTTATGATTTTCGAATGCCGTATTCATCAGGTTGATGCTCATGTTGCCATAGGACAGCATAGCACCACAGTGTATACAAGTTAACTTCATATGTTCAGATGAGGCAGGTGGCATATTTAGCATTCACCTTCTTTGATCCAGGAGGGATGGAGAAAAACTGCCAGATGAAACTTGAAACTTGGCCATCCAGATCTCGGCGCGTTCGACTCACTGTACCGCAACAGTGACCGCAACTCAGCTGGACACGCCGTCTTTCGGCGCAGCATTGTAGGATGGCCACACCAGTGCGGCAATTTGCTAGACACCACCTCGGTGCCATCCGGATCTCGGCGCGTTCGAGTCACTGTACCGCAACAGTGACCGCAATTCAGCTGGACACGCCGTCTTTCGGCGCAGCATTGTAGGATGGCCACACCAGTGCGGCAATTTGCTGGACACCACCTCGGTGCCATCCGGATCTCGACGCGTTGTGCTGCCTTCGGCCTATTCGCACATCGGTCCGCTACTGACAGTGACCGCAACTCAGCTGGACACGCCGTCTTTCGGCGCAGCATTGTAGGATGGCCACACCAGTGCGGCAATTTGCTGGACACCACCTCGGTGCCATCCGCATCTCGACGCGTTGTGCTGCCTTCGGCCTATTCGCACATCGGTCCGCTACTGACAGTGACCGCAACTCAGCTGGACACGCCGTCTTTCGGCGCAGCATTGTAGGATGGCCACACCAGTGCGGCAATTTGCTGGACACCACCTCGGTGCCATCCGGATCTCGACGCGTTGTGCTGCCTTCGGCCTATTCGCACATCGGTCCGCTACTGACGCCGCCTCACGTGCCAATGGATTTTCTACGCTTTTTGTAGCCCTATGCCGCAGAACAGGTCATGTGACTTGTTTATAAAACTTTTCATTGGTTCATTTTACTTTTGGTTTCCTAAAGATGGAAGGCTTGGTCATATGACCTAAAAATAACACTTTTCATTGGTTTAGAACATTTTTTTTCCCAAACGATGAAAGCCCCACCTTGTTTCTGGATCATTCAGACTGAAGCTGGCGTCAGCATGAGAGCACCACCATCTCGTGGCTCCGTCATGGTCATTCCGCGAGCAATCATGGCAGCCGCTCCCCACCGGAAGCCTGCGGGAGTCGGGGGCCCCCAAGACTTTTATACAATCTTCACGGCTGAGGGGACGCTTTTCGAGAATGGAGCCCAAGCCCTAGCAGGCAAGCGTCCGACTTCCAAGGTGTCCCAGGGCCATTTCAGTGGACCAGGCCCAAAACCGAAGAGCCGTCCGCCATTTTGACAGCCATGTGGCAGCCGCCTATCGCTGCACTGCAAGAGTGGGAGCAACTCCACAACATGGTGAGCGAGACGCTGTGGCCGCAAGAGCGAGCGCAACTCAGCTAGATGGCCGCCACCTGGGGAGGCCCGTTCACGCCACCTCCCCCCCCCCCCCGGGCCGCCGCACGCCAATTTTCGGAGCAGCATTGTAGGATACCAAAACCAGTGCGGCAGTTTACTGGACATCACCTGGGTGCCTGTCGTACATGTTGTGTCAGCCATGTGACACTGGACACAGACCGCTACTGACGAGGCCTCCCCCCGCACCACCCGGGACGCCCCACGCTGTTTTTCTGTGCTGCATTGTAGGATCCCTAAACCAGTGCGGCACCCAGGCGACATCACCTGGGTGCCGTCCAGAACTCTGCACGTTGTGCTGCCTTGGGACTATTCGCACAACAGACCGCTACTGACGAGGCCTCCCCCCGCCCCACCCGGGACGCCCCACGCCAATTTTCGGAGCAGCATTGTAGGATCCCTAAACCAGTGCGGCACCCAGGCGACATCACCTGGGTGCCGTCCAGAACTCTGCACGTTGTGCTGCCTTGGGACTATTCGCACAAAAGACAGCTTCTAACCATTGTTGCTTTTTGTGTTAATAAATGTTTAAATGTTTTTAGTTTTTGTTCTGTTCATTATCGTTAAAAGTTAATAAAGTTTTATAACCTTAATTTGTTGGAGTGTTATCTATTTTTTGAAAAACGGGTGAATGGGGCCTTGAATCGGGTTATTGTCATGTGTGGGCTTTGGAAGTGTGCTGCTGCAGGATCGGACATTTCAAACTCAAATGCACGTTCTTTTTCTTACCTTTCCGAAGCATGGAGCGCAATAGCAGACAGAGAAAGGGTGATGCACGTGTTGAACACTACCTGACCTGGCAAGTTGCTGGCAGTGCCCCCCCGCCCGCTCCTGAAAGACGGCACACACACACCGCCGCCCCGAGTACTTCACAAATCTTTAAAAGACCATGCGCTTGTTCATGAGGCTTAAATGGTTTATCACCTCTTCTAGAACCCCTGCATCGACCCTCTGACGTTTCATGGAAAAATAACCATGTAACACAATACCAAGCCCTGTCAGCTGAAACCCCCAAGGAATCGTGGGGCATATTATCAAGGGAGTTTATCTCCGCTTTTTTGGCTTTAAAAGCCATGAAAGCGGAGATAAAATTATTTCCCTATTACCAAGCTGTCGCTAACACCAGTTAGTGACAGCTAAAAGGAGATAGCGACCATCTTGGGCCCCGCTTTGCATGTCAGTGATATTTATCACTAATGACATGCAAAGTGGCGTGCCAAGATGTTAGCGACTGGAAACAGTCCCTAACATCGCTATCTCCTATTACCAACTTTTGGAGATATTCGCGCTAAGCGCGAATATCTCCAAAACCTAACACCTGCCCTGAGCAGTTCTTAGCCATGTTATCCAATGGGAGGTGGATAACATGGCTAAGAGCATTAGGTCAATAATACATGAATATCGCTGACTTTTCTGCGATAATAGCAAGGTTTATCTGCGATAAAAATCGCCGATGTGCGGCGATAATTTTTGTCTCTAAACAAGTTAGAGACAAAAATTATCGCTAGTTGTTCGTAATATGCCCCCGGGTTTTTGCTTGCAGAAATCGGGAGGCGGGAGACTAGCACTGAAATCAGTAGTCACACGCCTGAATCAGGAGGGTTGGCATGTCTGAATTCTCTACAGCTGGGGCCATAAACTACATCCGCAGGGTTAGGTGATAGCCTGGGACCAGCCTGGCATCTAAAATGGCTGCCGTGCACGACAAAATTGTGGCATTCGAAAAAAAGGCAAGATGGCGCAGCCGCTGGAAGAGATGTATCAACATATATCAGCCTCCTCAGCCACCCTCAGGAAACATAGGGGATTAGGATACGTCTCCCGCACCCCCTTATACCTAGTAATTTAATTAACGAAGCACAAAATGGCGAATTCCCGTTTCGCTACCAGTTTGCGGCCCAGTTCGCAGCCCGTGAAGCGCTTCTACCGTGAAAAATCATTTTTTTTTTTATTTTCCCCACGGGACCCTTTAATAACCCCAACAACATTCCTAGGGGGTGAAGAGGGGGATACCTTGCCCCCTTTCATTAAATTCCCCCTTAGTTTTTCACCTTTTCTTCTCTCTCGATCCTACCGAGAGACAAGATGGCGGCCGCTCCGGACTGTCACGCAGCAAAAAAAAAAAAAAGCTCACGCACAGCCGCTGGAAGAGATGTATCAACATATATCAGCCTCCTCAGCCACCCTCAGGAAACATAGGGGATTAGGATACGTCTCCCGCACCCACTTATAACTAGTAATTTAATTAACGAAGCTCAAAATGGCGAATTCCCGTTTCGCTACCAGTTTGCGGCCCAGTTCGCGGCCCGTGAAGCGCTTCTACCGTGAAAAATCATTTTTTTTTTATTTTCCCCACGGGACCCTTTAATAACCCCAACAACATTCCTAGGGGGTGAAGAGGGGGATACCTTGCCCCCTTTCATTAAATTCCCCCTTAGTTTTTCACCTTTTCTTCTCTCTCGATCCTACCGAGAGACAAGATGGCGGCCGCACCGGACTGTTTAGAATGTTGACAGACACCGGAGAGCCAATCAGCTTTCTGCGCGCAAAGTTCCGATAAGCGAAAAGTAAGCGGACCGGATCGCTGCCCAGAGCGCTGTTACAGATATATATCTTGGTTTGAACGTTAATTTCTCAAAAACTACTGGAGCACATATATTGAGACCTAGCAAAGGCACATCGGGCTAACAGTCCCTACAATTTTGCCAAGTTTCGTGCAAATCCATTCAGCCGTTCGAGCTAAAAGTGAGTCCAACCGCCCTATGGAAAAATGAATGGGAAAAACGCGTTTTGGGACCCCCCTTTTTTCTCGGCCCCCCCTTGACGAAACCCCCCCAAATTTTCAGGGGCTGCTCAGAATCAAAATGTGCCATTTTCCTGAAAATTTCAGCCGATTCCGTCCACAAACGCCAAAGTTATTAGACATAGAATTTTCAAAAGTCCCATAGAGAAAAAATTCTAACTATATATACCTACTGGCGATAGCCAGTAGGTAATATATATATATATATATGTGTGTGTGTGTAATAATTATGCAATGTTAAATAATAAACATGTTAGTATAATTAATATTATATAACAATACTTGCATTTGTGTTGCTTTACTTTTCTTGATGGTATGTTTTGATGGTCATTGTTTATTAACTGTTATGTTTTCTGTTAGTATGAAAGCAAAATGGTTCTGTTATTAAAGTTCTACATATATTTTTAATTAAATTGTATTGTTTTGTCTTTAGTAGTAAAACAATTAATACTTAATGGTTGTAGTTGAAGAATTTAATTTTATGGATGTTTTTTGTTGATGCAGTTTACAGAAGCTGAGAAGAGAAAACTATTTATTAGATACAATTGTCATTTAATTTAATTTATTGTTTACTATTTTGCTCTATTTGTTAGTTCCTTTATATACTTTTGCAGTATTAAGCTTTATTGTTCAATTACTTAAAATCGTTAGAATATACTATTTTTACAAAAAAACTTCCAAAGAAGAGAAAAAAAGAAGAAGAAAAGAAGAAAAAAGAAAAAAAAAGAAGAAAAGTTAAAATCTTAGGCAACTTGCTACAAACTGTAGAGAAGTTTAAAACATTAAAAACGATTATCAAAAAATGGCAGTAAAGTGCAAGTACATAAAGCTTTGTGGAGAGTATTGTTATAGTCTCTCTTGCTTGAAGCCCGGCTGGTTTTGTTTTAGTGACTCAGTTTTCTGTGACAAGGCTGCCCGGATTGCTTCTATGAATTTCCCTAGCCGTGCGGCTATTTGGGGTGTTTTAGCAGAAAAACACAGGTCTGAGACTTCTCTACATCGTACTAGGGCATGAGACCTGCAGATAGGAACAACCAGCTAGTGCCGCTCGCTAGCCAGTTTAGGACAGCAGCACAGCAAGTAGAGCCAGGAATCCGGGTGATAGCTGCAAAGACTACATGCTGCTAAATTGTCCTTCCGGGCCCAGGCCTTTCTTTATATACTTACTTTGTTTGATGTTTTTCTTTAATGTAGATTTTGTAGTTTTCTTCGGAGTTGACAGTTGTAACCTTTTTTGTTGCAGTTGTATTGAAGTGTAAGAAGTGAAGTAAAAGAGAAAAGGTAATATATTTAGTTTATTAGATTATTTTTATAATTTATGAACACATGTATGAAGCTAAAGAAATGGGAATCTTTAATAGCCATGTTTACGGAATTGCTATTTAAGAGTTGCAATTTTTAATGGATGTAGGAATTCCTAAATAAATTGATATTTATACACAATCTGTGAAAGGAAGTATAATATTCTGGTATCAATTCCTATGGGTGCAGAGGGTCATCGTAATTAATTGGAAACTATTTGTAGTTTGATAGTACTTATTTTTCATTTGTGTTTTGAGTTGAAGTATTTTAAAAGTACTTTTATTGGTTATGAATGAGGTTATTTTGATAATTGGCTTTTTTGTGACCGGTAATAACATTGACGAGCGTGCTAATTAATTTTTATTTTAAAACATTTTCCTCCTTGTTTGGCCAATATACGGTAAAATTGTGTTAATTAATTCCTTGATTTTAAAGTGTTTATTTAATTAGCCCCTTCACTGCTAGGTCTTTCCCCTCCCCCATGCTAAGCCTTTTTCTGGCTATTTGGGGTAGTGGTTTCTTAGGCCCCTGTAACTTTTTTACCACATAATGTATCCATGTCAAATTTGCTTCCTTTTCTTCCAACATCATGGGGATTTGAAAGGTACCCAGAATTTGTGGATTCCTCTTGAGGAGTCCCAGAAATTAGCCAAAATACAGCTAAATGTTGTTTTTGGGGGGATAAAAAGGGAACAAAGTGCTTCAAATGAAAGTGTCTGGGTTTTTCCCTGCAAACGGTATCAAAAAAGGGTTTGTGGGTCTGTAATCACCATTTTTCTAGCTTTTAGTGAATGACAGACTATTGTCAGAAAACCAACATTTCTTACACAGTTTTGGCATTTTTCTGGGACATAGCCTATTTTTTCTATTTTTTTTGCTTTCAACCCCCTTCCAGTTAATGGTAGAAACGAGTATCAAAGCAATAATGCATCCTGGAGAGCTGTACATTTTAGAAAAGTAGATAGATTGCTGAATTCAGCAAGAGGTCATTTGTGTAAGTCCATCAAGGTTTCTTTATAGAAACTAACAGTTAAATATAGGACAAATTGAAAATTAGTTGAAAAAAACAGCCTTTTGTGTCAACGTTTGCACCTGTAACTTCTTCCAATTATGACAACTCTTTGAAAGCATTATACCGTTACTTCCACTGGACTTTACTGGTTGTGGGGATATGTAGGACTTGTAGGTTCACCAAGAGCCCGACGAACCTAGGGCCAAAAACTGAGCAGCGTTGTGCACTGTTTTTTTATTATGTACCTGGTATATAGCAATTATTCTGGGAAAATGTATACATGGAAAATTCGGTATGAAAGACTCGTATGTATTTCTGAAATGAGAACAAATATAGAGTTTAGAAATAGTATATATTTGCAAATTTCCAAAATTGGGAATACTTATACTAGCATGAGAATTATTGGCCATTTTTCAAAATGACTTCTTTTTTACACTTGTCTTTCATTTGGAAGGCAGAAATGCATCGAAAGTCAATAGGTAATAACAGTTGCTTTAAAAATCTGAATTACCAGAAGTCTCCCGATAAAACTGGTACCTCACTTTTGTGGGTAGGCATAGTGCCCACGACAGGAAACGGCTCAAATCCAATGTGAACAGACCACATTTTCACAATGAAATTTTTTTTTGCAAAGTGCCTAGCTGTAATTTTTTAACCCTAACTCTGCCGGCACCTAGGGAAATCTAGCAAACCAATATATTCTTGAAAACAAGGGGAATCCAGTATGGGCTGACTTGACTGGCTCCCACCAGGTTTTGCTACCCTGGATACCTTGCAAACCTAAAAAATTGTCAAAAACCACATTTTCCTCACATTACTGTGGTGGAAAGTTCTGGAATCTGCGTGGATTCACAAATTTCCACCTATGAAAAATGGTACCTCACTTGTGTTGGTCAGCCTAGTGCCCGCAGCAGGAAACAGCGCAAAACGCAATGTGGACACCTCAATTTTGCCGTGAAAAAGGACCCTTTTTTGGCAAAGTGCCTAGCTGTAATTTTTTAACCCTAGCTCTGCCAACACCAAGGGAAACCTAGCAAACCTATACATTTTGAAAAACTAGACACCCAGGGGAATCCAGAATGGGGTGACATGACTGGCTCTCACCAGGTTCTGTTACCCAGAATCCCTTACAAACCTAAAAGATTGTCAAACAAAAAATGTTTCACACATTTCGGTGGTGGAAAGTTCTGGAATGTGCGTGGATCCACAAATTTCCACTGACCCCATGTTCCCCAAAGTCTTCCGAGAAAAATGGTACCTCACTTGTGTGGGTCGGTCAAGTGCCCGCAACAGGAAACGGCACAAAACGCAATGTGGACACACCTCAATTTCGCAGAGAAAAATGGTCCTTTTTTGGTAAAGTGCTTAGCTGTAGTTTTTGAACCATAGCTCTCCCTGCACCTAGGGAAACCTAGCAAACATATACATTTTTTAAAACTAAACACCCAGGGGAAGCCAGAATGGAGTGACTTGACCGCCTCTCACCAGGTTCTGTGCCTCAGAATCCCTTGCAAACCTAAACATTTAAAAAATAAAATCCTCATATTACTGAAGTGGAAAGTTCTGCAATCTGCGTGGATCCACACATTTCTACCCACCCCGTGTTCCACAAAGTCTTGTGAGAAAATGGTAACTCACTTGTGTGGGTCGGCCTAGTGCCCGCAACAGGAAATGGCACAAACGTAACATGGACACACCTCAATTTAGCAGTGAAAAATGACCCTTTTTGGCAAAGTACCTAGCTGTAGTTTTTTAACCCCAGCTCTGCAAGCACTTAGGGAAACCTAGCAAACTTATACATTTCTGAAAACTAGACACCCAGGGGAATCCAGGATGGGGTTAATTGACTGCCTCTCACCAGGTTCTGTTACCCAGAATCCCTTGCAAACCCAAATGATTTTGTAAAAAAAAAACATTTTCCTCACATGTATGTGGTGGAAAGTTCTGGAATCTGCGTGGATCCACAAATATCCAACCACCCCACGTTCCCCAAAGTCTTACAAGAAAAATGGTACCTCACTTGTGTGGGTCGGTCTAGTGCCCTCAACAGGAAACGGCACAAAACACAACATGAACACACCTCAATTTCGCAGTGAAAAATGACCCTTTTTTGGCAAAGTGCCTAGCTGTAGTTGTTGAACCATAGCTCTGGCAGCACCTAGGGAAACCTAGCAAACCTATACATTTTTTAAGGCTAGACACCCAGGGGAATCCAGGATGGGGTGAATTGACTGCCTCTCACCAGGTTCAGTTACCCAGAATCCCTTGCAAATCTAAAAAATGTTGTCAAAAAAGAAAACACATTTTCCCACATTTCTGTGGTGGAAAGTTCTGGAATCTGCGTGGATCCACAAATTTCCACCCACCCCACTTTCCCCAAAGTCTTTCTTCAGAGAAAAATGGTACCTCACTTGTGTTGGTCGGCCTAGTGCCCACAACAGGAAACGGCGCAAAACGCAACGTGGACTCACATCAATTTTTCAGTGAAAAATGATCCTTTTTTGGCAAAGTGCCTAGCTGTAGTTTTTGAACCATAGCTCTGCCGGCACTTAGGGAAACCTAGCAAAGCTATACACTTTTAAAAACTAGACACCCAAGGGAATCCAGGATGGGGTCACTTGACTGCCGCTCACCAGGTTCTGTTACCCAGAATCACTTGCAAACCTATAAAATTGTCCCAAAAAACACATATTCCTCACATTTCTGTGGTGGAAAGTTCTGGAATCTGCGTGAATCCACAAATTTCCACCCACCCCGCGTTCCCCCAGGTCTCCTGATAAAAATTATACCTCACTCCTGTGGGTGGGTGAAGGACCCGCGACAGGCAAGGGCCCAAAATATATTGATTTGAAAACACAGTGTGCTACAAGGGATTCATTTATAGACACATTAAATCATAGTTGTGAGTCGTACATATGTAACAGACTCTGGTGTATCAACAGATTATCACATTCAATCAAAATAAGAGTTAATCAATGAAAGGAAGAAAACGGAGATATTGAATTATATTTATGAAATATGTTTATATATATTTGATGATGAGAAAATCAATTGACATCTTGGGAGACAGATATATAGAAATAAATCTAAGCAAAAGAGCTAGGAACAGAGGTTAGGTGATAATAACACTTCAGTTCGCAGCTAAACCATCAACTCCTGATAAATATAATAAACAACCAAATATAATTAATAAACAAAGGTCGTCAGTTGGTGACGGTGCAACGTTAAGGAGATGATGGGAGTGTCGATGTTTCGGTCTTTTAAGCAGTCGTCATGAAGACCATCTTCAGGACAGAGCATTTCATTGCTGTGACAAACTCCCTAAATTAGGATAATAAATCAAAGTTACTAAAAGTACATATTAAAAATTACATTCATTAGTTGACATCTTAATTAAGAAAACAATAATCTCCAGTGTTGAGTGTCCATTTAATATTAAGCATGTTGCCCCTTCCTGGCAATGCCCACATATTCAATTTGACACCCACTTAGAACAGTTGGTTATTCTTCAAACAGATAAAAAGTAGTCAGTATGCAAAATAGGGGGAGAGTAAGCTAATATCTTCTCACAAACCTCGTTTCCCATGTACCAGTTAAAACAAAACTAAACAAACTTCTAGTTTCAATTCTTGTATCAGGGAAACTAAACCATATTTTTATCTCATTAAAAATTAATACAAACAATAATCTCTAACTTTAATCTTAAGAGCCTTGTTGCCATAAATTGGACAACTTACATTTAAGAAGCAATTCAACACATTAGGCCGGACTGATGGTCACAGTCAATATATCAAATTCATGAATAGTATTTTTATCACCTGAAATTTCACAAAAGGTAATTTCCAATTGGAATGGGCGGCAAGGGCATCAAGTTGAAACAATCAAATCTGAGGGAATAAAGATCTTATAAGTATGCTGTCAAAGCATGGGGAAAATTTGTCTGGTGGCACGAGCAACAGTAAATAGGCCTACCTATAGTATGTTATTGTAGAGAGAGCCTTCCACTGAACAGTTATCGAATCAATTGGATTAACAGCGTAGCTTTATGTTTCTATGAAAAAAAGTGATGAGTTGATAGACTATTTGGATGACTGAAATGGTTAACACGGTGTTGTATGGCAGAATAACCATTTCAGTCATCCAAATACAATTTTTTACTAAACATCAACAGGCGGAAGTGTTCCTTAAGCACCTGAAACAGTCGAGTTGCACAACTGGAACACTCCTCCTCAATGGGAGAAGAGGATGACTCACAGATATCCGGTCCATCGTTTGTAAGCTAGCTGTCTGGTTACTCTGAATTCTCCCATTGATGGACTCTCCGAGCGGGGTGTACCTGTGCTGTCACGTAGGGATACCCCCAATGGGCAGTCCCCTGTTACTGTTCACTGCGTGGCTAACACAGAGTCCGCTTTCTCTCTTTTGTTGTTTTCATTGCAGGAAGGGGGGTGGGCAATTTCTTCTGGCAAGTTGGGGCTCCTTCAGTGGGTTGGGGGGGATTGGGGTATATGTTGGAGATTGCACATGGTCGTCATTATGCGGGATGATTTTAATCACAGCTTAGCTAGAACAGCATGCTATTTCATTGATGGTCAGGTGGTACAGGATATGACAATCCACTCGCTTCTGGCTGATACCAACTCTGAAAAGTTGAATATTGTTACATGGAACATAAGGGGGTTGGGAGATCCGCGTAAGAAGCGACACATATTGGCCTATCTGGACAGATATCAGGTACATATAGCTATGCTGCAGGAGACGCACTTTAGCCCACAGAGCTCCCATACTTTTGCTAGTAAATGGGCTGAGCACAGAATATTTTCCTCTTATTCATCCTATGCGAGAGGTATAGCCATTCTCATAAAAAGGCGCACATCATTTACATTGGCTGGGGCCACCTGGGACACTCAGGGAAGGTATTGTGTGGCATGGGGGAGGCTGGGTTCTGACTTGGTCACCCTGGCCTGTTGCTACGGGCCGAATATAGACAATCTGAATTTTTACATTGCATTATGGGCTAAAATTTTTGAGATTTGACTCCAACCACATAATCTGGGGAGGAGACGTTAATATTGCACGCAACCCAGAGATTGACAGGTCGCATCCTGCCCCCCATCACTACACTAAGGTGTGTGCGGTTCTACATAGTACACTCACGGAGTACCACTTGATTGATGCCTGGAGGCATATACATCCCCACAAAAGAGAAGAAAGTCACTACACTGCGCAGGCAGCATCATGGGCATGTCTAGACTACTTGTTCCTGTCCATGGGACTGGACCCAGCTATCTCCCAGGTGCAACATCTGGCCCAAACTTATTCGGACCACGCACCTGTCAAACTCACTTTAGATTATGGTCCACTGCACGGTAGCTGGAGATTACACGCTCCTATCCTGCTAGATTCAGTGTTTCAGGAGGAGCTGAGGGAGGAGGTGCAGGACTTCTTTGTGCGAAATAAGGACTCGGTTAAGAGTGTGGAGACCATCTGGGAGGCATTTAAAGTTACACTAATGGGCTAATGCATATCTAAGGGGGCTGAAGTTCTCAAAGACATCATGAATAGGCTGCGCAAGCTGGAGATAGAACTCAAAACACTGGAGATAACACTGTCCGTGCAACCGGATAGTACCACACAATTGAAAATCAGAGAGACACTCACAGAATACATGGACTCGGCACGTAGATAGTCGCGCTTCAGGGGGAAATACTGGATAGCTCGTCGTTATGGGGAAGGGGAGAGACCGGGCAGGGCAATGGCAGATACAATTAGAAAACCACGGTGTTCCAACTATGCGCTGGAACTTGAGGGACTGGACGGGGTGGTGTACAGAGACACTGCGAACATACTTAATGCCTTTACCATGCATTATGTTAAACTATACACTGCACAACGGGTAGATGAGCTGGATTTGGATAGTTATTTGGATGAAGTGGCTTTGGGGTGGCTGAGCGATATGCAGCGAAAGTTTCTGTGTGCCCCGTTTGAGCTGGATGAGGTGAGAGAGGCAATCATGCACATGCAGCCCGGGAAGGCCACAGGTATGGATGGCATTCCCATAGAGTTCTATAAAACCTACATAGATCTGATGGCCCCCATACTGCGCAAAGTCTACGAAGATGCTTTGGACCCGGGCCATCTCCCTCCCTCCATGAGAAAGGCACTCATTACCTTGCTTTTGAAACCAGGGAAAACACCTCAACAGTGCGACTCCTACAGACCACTGTCTCTCCTCAATTGTGATATTAAAATACTAGCCAAACTCATCGACACACGGCTCAGCTTGCTTATGGAGAATTTGATTCTGTCTGGCTTTGTCCCCGGAAGGGCAACTTCCCACAATTTGAGAACCCTTTTCACTGTCTTAAATAATGTCTTTTCTGAACTGCCTTTGGCGGCTGTCATTTTAGATGCCACAAATGCTTTTTGATTCGATAGAGTGGGACTATATATTTGTGGTGATGTCACAAATGGGCTTTTCACCCTTCTTTCTCTCTTGGATCCGGCTGTTGTACTGTTCACCAGTCGCTAAGTTGCTTATTAACGGTCGGGTCTCCCAGCCGTTCCCGGTCACGAGAGGTACCAGGCAGGGCTGCCGTCTGTCGCCCTTACTTTTTGCGCTCGCAGTTGAACCGTTTGTGGCAAGACTGAGACAGCATCATAAGGATTAAGGGTTGAGGTGTAATATGAGGCAGATATTAATATCCCTATATGCGGATGATATCTCGCTATATATACGAGACCCGCAGCACAATCTGAACCCAATCCTCAGGGAGTTCATAGTGTTTGGGAGGCTCTCTGGGGTTCAATTAAATTGGGGTAAATCCTGTATTTTTCCCCTTACAGCTGCAACGACTTGCTTCCCCTTAGACAATCCATTGTAGTGGTGTGAAGATGAACTGAGGTATCTGGGCATCCATATCACGAGAGATAGGGATGCAGTGATGTGCCTTAATTATGGCATGGCCCTGACACGCATAACAGACAATATTTCCCGCTGGATTACACTTCCACTCTCCATGGCAAGGGGGGTTGGGGATACTCAACTTTGAATTGTATTATATCAGCGCGCAGGCACACTATGCATACTTCTGTGTGCACCAACCGAGATACATGCCCCAAGTGGCGGCAGAGCACTGGCTCGCACATCCTGTTCCCATTGACGGTGCGCTGTACGACATGCTCCCCATCAGAGAAAAGACACCAACTACGGTTACCTGTACAGTTGGAGCGTGGGTAGGCATAAGTAAGATGCTGGATGCCCCCATGCTATATTCTCCATTGCTGCCTCTTGTGTATCATCCCGCTATGCCCCTTCTTCAAGAAGCGGTCTTTCATAAATTTATGGAGCGTACACATATTAAGACTTGGGGAGACATGTATCATGAAGGGAAGTTTCGAAAGGTTGAGCACATTTTTCAGGGCTTGCAGCAAACACCACTCGATACCTTTCGATACATACGTCTCAGGCAAGGCGTCCATTCCCTTACCCTGGACTTCCCAGCTGAGCCCCCGTTCCTTGTGCCGCTGCAGCTGGCTCTAAAAAATGAGACAGCCAAGCGTCAAGTATTATTAATATACCGCGCAGTGCACACAAAGAGGGAGGAGCCATCCGCCTTAGCAAGAGCACACTGGGATTTGGAGTAGGGTTTTGCAATAACGGACGAACAGTGGGAGTACTGCTCTTCACAGACAGAGCAGGTATCAGGCAGTAGTACGCTACGTATAATCCACTACAAATTTTTACACAGATTATATTACACTCCAGCCCGAATGCATAGATACAAACTGAGAGATACTGACAGGTGTGACAGATGTCGGGCTCCTGAGGCCGACTTCTTGCATCTTGCTTGGGAGTGCCCGGAGGTGCATATATACTGGATGCTTGTTTTTGAAGCTTTGTCTCTAATGCTTAATGTCCGGATTGAGCCCAAACCATTGATGGCCCTGTTAGGATATGTTAAACCACTGCAAGCGACGCAACGTAAATACCTGGCCCTTGCGTTATTGATGGCCAAGAGACGGGTGACATGCCGCTGGGGCAGGGGAAGGGTGCCCAAGTTCAAGGTATGGATTGATGACCTGGTGTACTGTCAGGAGCAACTTGCTATATACGCGGAATTGTTACCAAGCGCCTCCAGACCCAGGGACATTTGGGCTCCACTGAAATGTTATTTATCAGAACACCCGCAGACATGCCCCACAACAGAGTAATAGACGTTCACGTTTTGAAATGTACTGCACACACACATTGCTAATATGTATGGGTCTCTGAAACAGCGAAGTGCCATTGTACTAAATTTAACACACTGCAGTTGAAGCCAATCGGATTGTCCAGATAAGCTTGAAATGAGGCACAATGGGCCTCAGAAATGCTGCACCTTTTTATTGATGTAACATATTGAACACATGTAGTGTTAATGCCATATTTACAATCCTGTAGGAAGCCAAACTCACCTAAGTGATACACCCTGATGAGGAGACACCTTGCTAATTGCTGTTACTCAGAAAGCTGTTGCTGGATGGTGTGTGATGATCATAAATATACTGTGTCAGTTATTATACGTGTAAATGACGTACATGTGTAACTTGTTTGAAAATCAATAAAAAGAAGTTTAAAAAAAATACCCGGGGGAACGCAGATTCGAGATCTTTCCCACACAGAAATTTGAAAAAAAACGTGATTTTTGAGCGATATTTGAGGTTTGCAGGGGATTCTGGGTAGGAGAATGATAGGGGACCCATGCAAGCCATACCTCGCTGGACTCCCCCGGCTGTCTAGTTTCCAGAAATGTGTGGGTATGTAGGTTTTTCTAGATGGCTGCCATGCCCCGGGGCAAAAACTCATGGGACCCCCCATGCAAAACCAGGTTGGTTTGTGATAGGTCATTTTGATGTCGCCTCAATAGGTTTTGGGCCCTTCCCTGACTCGGGTACTTGGCCCACCCATATAAATGAGGTACCATTTCTATTGGGATACTTGGAGAAATGCTGGGGGGGTTGGAAATTTGTTGTTACTTTCTGCAGTGGAAAATTTGAGCACAATAATGCATGGAAAAAGTCAAGTCACATTTTGAGGTTTGCAGGACATTGTGGGTAAGATAACTTGTTGGGTTCCACAAGAGAGACATCACCATGTACTCCCATGGGTATTTAGCTTCCGACAAAAACTACAGTTGTTAGGTTATTCTTAGATGAAATGTACAGCTTGGCAGAGTGACAAAACAGACAAAAATTACTGCACAGCCATCTATTCCTCAAGCAAACACATACTAGTTGGATTTGGCACGAGGGCGAGTGATGGTTCAGTATATAACATTTTATTAACAAGACATTTCACAAAAATGAAATGCACTGTCAGTAATCGAAAGGACAAAAAACGGAACCAGTGACTCGCAGCTCCTGAGCTGTAAAGCCACATCAAGGCACCAACCGCTTTACAGGCCATTCACACACCTTTCATACGTGTGACACATACAAAACCATTCACAACGTCAGCCGCGGGCCCAGCACATTACAACACTCACACCAGCAGCCAGTGTCATTCAAGGGCCCACCACTTTCATACGCCCACATTCCTGACACAGCAACCACACCAGCTCACGGATTGCGTTGAGTGACATTTGGCTAGCAAAGTGTGTAGTGACCAGCAGCTGTTCACTACTCACACACCGCCAGCCAAGCACCAGTCCACGTACAACGCCAGTCGAGCACCAGTCCACGCACACAGTCAGCCAAGCGCCATTACAAATATACCGCCAGCCAAGCGCCAGTACAAACACACCGCCAGCCAAGCTCCAGTCCACGCACACCACCAGGCAAGCACCAGTCCACGCACACCGCCAGCCAAGTTCCAGTCCACGCACACCGTCAGCCAAGCGCCAGCCCAAACATATTGCCAGCCAAGCCCCAGTACAAACACACGGTCAGCCAAGCGCCAGTCCACGCACACCACCAGCCAAGTGCCAATTCAAAACCACCTCCAGACAAGCGCCAGACCGTGCACACCGCCAGACAAGCACCACTCCACACACACCGCCATCAGATTTAGGATTTTTTTTATATAAATAAGGAAACACAAACAAATTGCAAATAGATACAAATCTACTAACACAAAAGCTGAAACTAAGTACACTACACAAATGCCAACCTTGAAACTGAACAAAAAATATTAAACAATAGAGGCCAGGCAATTCACTTTACCACTCATGAATGCTCCAAATTTTTTTTTTTACGTGTGGTACATTCTAAAACAAGCAGACACACACAGCCCAGGGTTAGAAGGACACTTGGGGCAGTACATATTAGTCTCCTTCCACGTACCTATTTGCCAACAGACTCTACATCTCCTACTGGGAAAGTCTTTTGAGGATGTGGGAGGAATGTGATCAGGAAAGTGGCGATCTTTCAATCTAGCAACATCCTCCACGACTCCAACTCTAGGAACACTTGGCTGTTCCACTAAAACAAGGCTGCCTAGTACAGACGCCTGAAACTTAGCACAAGTCAATATTGACTCAAGACAAGAATCCTGGAATACAACAAAAGCATTAAAGGTTGCCAAGTGTAAAAGATGGATAGCCAACTTCTTATACCAAATGTAAGTCTTACGAAGAGCAGTATAAGGCTCCAACCTCTGATCTACTCTGTCAACACCACCCATGTGCCTATTATAGTCAAAAATGCACACAGGTTTGCGCACTTCAGCAACCTGACCCCAAACAGTCACAGGTGAAGTGTTTCATCATGGATGGTAGTCAGCATGTAGACATCTCTCCTGTCTGAAAACTTCACAGCTAGAAGCTCCTCGCAATGCATTGCACTGTCCCCGCACAAGCTTTTGACAAACAAGTTATTTTAGGAAACCTTTACGGTTAGAGCGGATAGTGCCAGAAGCAACAGTGTTCACTTTAGCCAATTCCCTGAACAACCACACACCAGTGTAGAAGTTTTCTACATATAAATGGTGGCCTTTGTGAAAAAGTCCTCTACTAAGTTCCCACACAATTTTCTCAGTCACTCCAAAAGTGGACGGACAACCAGGGGGGTTGATCCTGGATTCCTTGCCGGTGTAGACCCAGAAATTAGAGACATATCCAGTCCTACTGTCACACAGCATATACAGCTTAATTACATAGCGTGCCCTCCTATTAGGAATGTATTGCCTAAAACCCAAGTGGCCCTTGAACAACACCAAAGACTCATCCACTGCTATTTCTTTCCCTGGAGCATAGATCTTAGAAAATCGATCAACAAAGTGATCAATGACAGGAAGACTCTTAAAAAGACTGTAAAAAATCAGGGTGATCTTGTGCCAACGCTAAACCATAATCGACAAAATGCATCACCCGAAGCAGAAGCAAACACCTATCACGACTCATGGCTGCCGCAAATATAGCAGTTGCCATCAAGGGACTAGTAGACCAATCTGAAGCTGTTGATGGCTTCCTTAGCAAGCCCATCAAAAAAGTTATATCCAAGAACTTCTTCATCTCTTCCAGATTTGTGGGAGTCCACCGGGTAGCTCTAGAGTGGGGCTTAAGGCTGGCACTGTTGTCCCTCAAAAACTGCTCAGCATACAAATTAGTCTGCTTAACAATCTCTGCCAAAAATACTAGGGGTGGGCGGAATTTGCGAAATTGACTTTCACAAATTATCGCGAAATTGCTCAAAATCTCCGTGAGCATGTGGAACTTTCATGAAGATGCAGAGATTGTTTTCCCGCCAGTTCATGATGTGTTTTTGCGTTCTCACAGGGAAATTTATCTCCAACTTGCCCATGCGGTTGCTAATGGGCGCGGCCATCTTGCTCGCGATGCTTATTTCCTGTTCCGGGTCGAATGACGTGTTCGCGATCGCAAACTCTTGCAGGATAGCGCAACCAGGTATCAACAATCCAAAATCTCGTGGCACATGCGAACGGATAGGATAACTTGTCGGCAAACGCAGGGACCCGGTAAGTCGCTCCCGTGTGCGCGAGAACACATTTATAAAGCGCAAACAAGAAAATCATTCCATTTCGCAGCAGATTGCAAAGGTTTTGACATTTTCGCGCTCTCAAAGGAACGCGAAAATGTCAAAATATCGCAAATTCCTCGAGCGGAATGAAATTTACCGCCCAAGCCTAAAAAATACATTGTCCATAAACAACTGAAAAAAATGTATCGGCAAAAGGTTTTCAGTATTCACTCTACACCCTGAAACACCAGTAAAGTCTTGAAATGCCAGCTGCCCCATGGCTGGGGAACCCAGAGGTCAGCACCTTCAATGGGAAGCCTTGCAGCGCCAGGCTGCAGCCTAGATGCCTCTTGCCGCGCGATACCAACAGGAAGCCTTGCAGCCCCAGGCTGCAGCTCAGATGCCTCTTGCCGCACTACACCAACTGGAAGCCTTGCAGCCCCAGGCTGCAGCCCAGATGCCTCTTGCCACACTATCGGCGCATCAATGTCCTCCTCTAACACAGGCACTTCATCCACACTAAGGGCCATATGTATGAAGCTATTTTCGATTCGCAAAGGCCGAAATTCGCCGAATTTCGGCCTTTGCGAATCGGAAACAGTCATTTTTGCACATTTGCAATGTATGAAAAAGTAGCAAAATAAGGAATTGCAAAATTTTGCGATTCCTTATTTTCCCATAGCATTTAAGGAAACACAATTTTGCGATTCCTTAATTACTATGTAAGAAGCTTTTTTCTCTTGCGAATTTGGTTTAAGGAATCGCAATTTGCCACCAACGGAAAGTTGGTGGTAAATTGCGATTCCTTTTCAATAAGCACAAATTGGCATTTTTCATTGTGGCATGTGACACACATGCATGCCCTTAGGGCATGTATGTGCGCCATATGCGCACACATGTCATTTTCAGGGGTGCAGCAGGGTGTTCTTGGGACACCCCCTGCACCCTTGAAAAATCGCACAATTTGCGATTAGCAAATTGCGATTAGCAAATTTCCCCTTCATTCCTATGGGCCTCCTGGCCTATAGAAATGAATGGGAAGTATTCCTTATTTGCGAATTCGCAATTTGCGAATTCGCAAGTAAGGAATAGTAAGGAATCGCTAAAATTCCTAGATTACCTACATACATCGTTTTGCGAATTCTAATTAGCAATTCCTTAAGATTCACTATTTAGAATTCGCAAAACGGAAGTATGATACATATGGCCCAAAGAGTAACTTCATCCGCACTGAGAGTAGCTTCATCATCCGATGATTCTATTTGGAGAGAAAACTCACTGCCTGAATCTTCCCCTGCCTCCTCTGCCTCAGATGCATAGTCAATCACTGAACCATGGTCAGAGGAAGACTCAAAAAGCATGCCAACAACCTGATGAGCAGTAATCCTGCAGCTAGACATTATCCTTACTAAGAAAGGAGACTGCGCAAACAAGTCAACAACAATAAGATTCACTTACAAGAGACCGCTACACTCACCAGCACCTACACTGCAGAGACACAGCAAAAACCAATGATTTCCCACTAGAAAGAGAAAAAAAAACAATTACTTGCAAGACAACAAAATACACATCGAGCACAGATGCAAAACATTTTTGACACTCAAAAAACAGAAGCCAAACATACTGCTATTATTACACCATTTGCAAAAAACACTTTCATGCAGAGAAATGAAACTCATTACATTGTACAAAAAAAAACTGTTACCAATCACATGCAACTACACAAACAGCAGACCCACCAGTAACGAAACCGCAACCTGGAACAGTCTAAAGAGCAAAAGCCTTGAACTAGAACGAAAGGGAGAAATAAAGCATTACAATTGCAATTTTCAAGAAATAAAACAATTAACATTATAACATATAGCTATGTCACTACCCAATTGGGGGCAGAATACACATTAAAAAATATATGTCCACTGGGAGCGACCAATTTATTTATTTTTAAATCCCTAGTGGGCTTTTCTGTCCCCCCCCCCCCCCCCCCCAAGGCCAGAAACACCACAAAATGTAGGTGATCTGTCCCCGGGGGGGTGCAGAAAAGTCTTAAAACATATTTAGGCCCATTAGGATGTGACCCTTGCCCAAGGGGTCGCTTCCAATGTAGTAAAAACAAATTCCATGGCTCTAGTGGTCTTTTCTCCTCCCCCTGGGGCCAGAAACGCTAAAGAAAATCAGGGGATCTGTCCCCAGGGAGGCAGAATATAATTTTTAAATAAATGTGGCCCCTGGAAGCAACCTTTGCCCAAGGGTTTGCTTCCATTTAAAAATACACAAATTCCCTGGTGTCTAGTGGGGTATTCGCCCCCCCTTTTTTGGCAGAAAGGCCAAATAAAAAAAATTGATCTTCCCCCACAGGGGGCAGAATATACTTTTAAAATACATTGGGCCCCTGGAAGCGACCCTTGCCCAAGGGGTCACTTCCGAATAAAAAAAAAAAAATCCCTGGCTCTAGTGGGCTTTTCTGCCCCCCCCCCCGGTCCAGAAACGACTAAAACTCTGCTGATCTCTCCCCAGTCTAAAATTAAATTCCCTCCCTTGGAAGCGACCCTTGCCCAAGGGGTCACTTCCTTTACATTGAAAAAGGCATCCCTGGTGTCTACTGGGGCAATCCTGGTGCACAATCGCGACACTGTGCAGGATCGTGCACCAGGAATGCTCTGCATTGAGATTTCAGGGGAGAGGAAACACTGTTTCCTCTACCCCGATGCCGCAATGTGCCCACCCCCGGCCCACCAGAGCAGCAAAAACTCACCCTCCTCTTGGATGCGCTGGAAACAAATGGTTTCCAGCGTGTCCAGCGCTTCCTGATGACGTTGGTTCGCACTGTGCGTGCTGTCGTCATGGGAAAGCGGGGGGATCAGGGGTGGCAGCAGAAACTCTTCCGCTGCCACCCCCCTCTTGGGTGGCAAGATTGATACCCCCCAGGGGGATTGCCAGAGCTTCCACCATAGGCTGTGTTCTTGACGGAGTGGTTCCGTCATGAGCACAGCCCAATCGATGCTCATGACTGTTAAAAAGGGTTCCAAAGACAACCGGTAACCAAAGACCCTTTTATGTTGCCCGGCGGTATCGCCTCTATGACCCACCAATATTAATCAATGAAGAAGCAGGCGCTGGAGACTGGAAGGCAGGAAACGAGGATTTTATTCTCTCCGGAGGAGAACACATCAATTCAGACAGCAAGTATCGTCACGAGGTGCTCTAACCACATCTCTGAGGCCTGGCCTCTTATACTAGGGTTTACGACCTTTATTGCACATAACACATTCTCGTAATACTTTAGTACTTGAAAGAACATCCTCGGAATCTCCCCTTCAGACCCGTTCCCACATACATTTACAGTTGGATTCCCCACCCCGGTCACAACAGGTGATGGTTGTCGCACAGCAGGGCATTCCGCCGATTCACGGAATGCATGGGGTTGATCGGATCTCATGGGGTGGGGGCTTTGATCGGTTCGGGGGTCTTTTGATGGGGAGGGGAAGCTTCCTACTGTACGGGGTAATAAACAGTATCCGCAGAGCCAGGTGGCGGCCTGGGAACAGGGAAGACAAACGGGGACACAGGGAAAGGGGGTTTGCATCAAAAGGGTTTGAGGCCATGAAAGGAATGAGGGGAGGTGTCGCGCTGGGAACAGGATGGGATTCCGTGGTGAAGCTGCGCTGAAGAGGGGTTTATGACCCAAGGCATGAGAGAGCGGGGGTTGTCAGCGTGCGGGGGAATGCTTGCGAGGTTAAGAGAGAGAGAGACGCGCTGGCTATCAGCGAGGGGCAGGGAGGCCATGGTGCTCAAAATGGCTGCCGCTTACGCGCACGAACGGGCTTGGAAAAGGGGCAAGATGGCGCCGATAATGTTCACCAAGTTTGTATTTATTTTCTACAGTCCTCCCTTTAACATTTCCAAGACATCTTGCTGGCCTATTTCCTATCTACATCTATATGCAGCGATCATAAGTAAGGGAGAGGGGACTTAGGCGAAAGAACTGTACATAAACATCACATTGTAAACATCATATTGAAAAATCTCATCATTTAGTAGGCGGGTTCATCGTTAAGTTGGTTGCAGAAAAAGTCATCGTAATGCAATATCAGACTAGAATTGCGTAGCGAGGGCGTTGGGTACAGATCATAGAATAAGAACTGGTAAGTTATCATATAAGTAAGTCCTTTTTGTTATACGGCGGGTGCATAGTCAGTCCAATGGTGATTGGGAGAGAAAGGAGATACAGTAAAAATATCAGAGTACTCGTTGTCCTTTGTCGTCTTCTGTCAGCACTGTTGAGCACCTGGATTACCTATCAACAGAAATGTTCATGTGGATTGAGTTGTTGGGGGTCTGCGGGTAGGGGTGCATTCTGTTTGGTTTTCGTCAGACCTCGTAGGAGAAATGCGTTACGGTTTTGGAGCAGGTGCATCTTCTTCCGTAATGCAGAGCATAGATTTTGCAATGGAAAATGCAATTGTTCCAGAATTGTGAGATCTGTTCGTTTCTTGAGTCTCTGTGGTGGGCATTTCCTGTTGCTTCCACCATCTTCAGGGTGCTTGGTAGCGGGCAGAACCACAGACTTTGTTTATCTTTTCTTCGGGGGCGACCCTTGGTGGAGTTCTAGGTCACCGTTCTGGGATTTAACATAGTTCGTGGTCTACTTAGTCGGAGCTCCCTCCCTTCTGACGCAGGGAGTACTCTTCTCTGGGTAGCTCAGTAGGATTTGGAGGAACTTGGGAGTTCGGGTGGAAAGGTGCAGGTGTGAACAGTCCTTATGGTAGGTCGGAGGAGGAGGGGATGGAGCAAGGCCAAGTCGGGAACAGATCAGGGGGAGGCGGAGAGTTTGCGACAGGCGAGTCCGTAACCATGTTCAGAGAGCGGGGGCTTTTGGCACACGTTGATCATATAGCAGGGGCTTCAGGTCAGCCCTTTCCTTTGCTTTGTCTGAAACAATGCCCCGTCTGGCGTCTCCTTACTGCTGTGGTCTCGCCTCGGCCTCCGTCGCTGATGTTCCACAATCCGCAGTCAGGCCGCGTGCTCCCACATCCGGTCTCTTTCTCCTCCGACAGTGATACCCTTAAATGAGTGTTGAAAAGACAGTCTTTAGAGATATTGCAGAAGAAGGTAATTACATAAGTCTATTTCTCTCCCAACACCAAGCAACTGGGGTAAGCACTCGCTACATTGGAGATTCTTGCGACTAACGTATAAACAATTGATGATGGGTTTGCTGGATTCCTTACAACTTCCTTTCGCTGGCTAATTCTTTGGCGCTTTGATGGTTATTACGTTCATTTGTCATATGTCTATTATAGTAGATGTCAGTTCTTCTGACAGAGACCCATTTTCCCTAGTACAAGTCTTGAAAGGCTAGGCTGGTCTTCAGGGCCTTGTATTTTACAAAAAGTGCAACGTGCTATTCACCATAGTCCGATAGGCATCCTTCTGAGGGATGAATATAGGCTAAACAAGTCTGCATTACATAAAAACATCTTATTTTCAGCAAGGCTTACTGCAACAAGTTCTTTCGTTTTTCAATCTAATTTTCAACTTTGCACACATCCTTCTAACTTTCTATATAAATCCTCGCAACCTGGTTACTACAAAAGCTCGGGAGGGGTGGTTTGCAATAATTATTAAACTTATCCTCGGGGAGGGAGGGATCTTATGGACAACAATTAGGGATACAGTGAATTAGAGCAGGGGGCGTTTTTCAGGCTCTCGTTCAGGGCAGCTGACACAAAACTGGGGGCAATTTGGGTAGATGGGGGTGTCTCGATCATTTCTTACAGCTTGGGGTACGGAGACAATTTTCAATGGAGATGGTCGCATTACCACAGACACATTTTATCATAGAAGCCACTGACAAATAGTTCCCTGAGGGTGGGTCAAATTTAGGGAACCTTAGTCGTCTTACCTGTCCCTTTCCTCTCGGCCAATTTAAATTTCATCCATATTTTAGTAGAAAAGGAGAGGTAGTAACGTGGTACCGATACAATTTTCTTTAGGACAAATTTGTGCAAATACTTGTGGTATTTGGGGCCAATCAGGAGGTGCACCAGGTTCGCCAATTAGGTGCCAGTTGCTAGGAAGAGGGAAAGTGTGGAGGGGTGGAAGAGTGAGTGAGAGAGAGAGAGAGAGAGAGTAAGAGAGAGAGAGAGAGAGAGAGAGAGAGAGAGAGAGAGAGAGAGAGAGAGAGAGACAATAGGCAAAACAGTACACATGGGACATAGAGAATGACCGTGTATTGTTTGGGCTATTCAGTGCGTTACCCAACGTTAGACGTTTCGGGTCTGTGTTAGGATGTAAAAAAAGCATGCAGTTTTGGGACAGAAAAGCATTAGATCTAGTACAAAAAGGTCGTGCATCGGGTAGGGCGTCCTTTTTGTGTCGTCTTGCAGCGGTAGTCCGTTTTCATGCATCGGGCGTGACGTGGTTCCAGATCCCTTATGATACTCTAATCGGGATTCTAATGTAACCTGCAGAGGGAAAAAAGGGGGAAAAAAAGGGGGGGGTAGGGGGACAACATTCAAACACATCAAATGTATGGGCACGAAAGTCCTTTACTTACCACATACTCGTACTTATCTCTTCGGGATATAATCCCTTAGGGTTCTGGTTTCCTAAAGTCATGGGGGCAGGCAATGTGATAGGTGGTTCATGGGGAGGTTCGAGGATGGCATTAAGGATCGTGTGTAGTGAAAAACGCTAAAAAAAGAGGAATCAGAGGTGCCTAGCGTGAGGTACCCGGTTTTGTAGATGTATCCGGCCATCGGGATCCCTAAATCATTCCCAAAGCTGTGATGTTCTAAGGCATATCAGTTCTTCGTTCAACCCTGTACCTTAGTACCTTCGATCACCATATCTTTATAACATTTTATCAATCATACCGTTTTACTTTACCCATTCTCAGAAGTCGAGGTCCTTCTTCATACGTCAGTTCCTGAGCTTAGTCGCATGTCTTGGAGGCAGCGTATCATACCTTCGATTCGACCATCAACCCAAGGCCGAACAACCATTTCTCGGATAACCTTAAAAAAAGAGCAGAACAGTTGCGCACAGAAAAACCCTCCCACCGATACCCGTATTTACAAAAGTACGCGATGCCTATCCATAGCTTTTTAAGACCTTTATTTGTAGAATTATTCAGTACGTAAAATGTGAGAGCGCAATTCATATTTTGGCCTGACATGTCGTCGATGGAAGCACATACAGTAGGGGGTTATTTTGTAGCACAAGAACATGTAAAAAAGGTCTAATTAATTATTTGCAAGTAACCAAAAACATTTCATTTCGTGACGAAGGAATCAGGGGCATTTCAGTTCATAAATGGAAACACAGTCAAGCTCATCGTAATCACATTTCCTAGATGTAAACCGTGGGTATGCATCATAGGCGGCGTTATGTATCAGTTACAATAAATATCAGAAATAAATTGTTCATTGAAATCAACATTTTACGGAACCCTTCTCAAATGTTCGCCAAGTGAACCCTCCTCCCTTTAACATCGAGTGCGCAATGGTTCGTATATATATATATATATCTTAGTACATCAAGTTTCATTAGCTAAGGAACACCACGAGGCATCCGTTAGTTTCCATTGATACCAGCGCCATTTTGGGCGAGGCCGGTTTAGTCCGGAAGTAGCATCAGGGGCAAAATATCCCCGACAATTGGCGGTTGGACCAGAGTCCCTTTCGGCAGTTCAAAAGAAAACTGTGCTAACAGAGGGGCTGGTGGTGTGGACCGTCAATCAAGAGAGGGAGGGGGTAGAGTCTCTCTTACCGGGTCATGTTGATGTTCAGCCGGAACTTGCTCGAGTTCGTTAGCCCATAATGTTCCTGGGTGGTTCAGACGGAAGCTGATGCAGACACGAGAGCACCGCCATCTTGTTGCTGTGCCGTGGTTATTTCATTTGAGATCAATGCAACTGTTCCTCACCGGAAGCCTGAAGGGGCCGAGGGCTCTTGGGACTTTGGTAGAATCTTCAAAGTCGAGGGGATGTTTGTCGATGATGGGGGCTTGCGCCCAGGTGGGCAAGTGCCCGAGTTGCAATTTCGGACAAAGTTACTCCAGTGGCCTAGACCCGCCTTTCGAGGGCCCAGACGCCATTTCGAGACCCTGTGGCAGTCACCTTTGCCGTATCCATCAGGAGTGGACGAAACTTCTTGTGATGGCGAAAGATAGAGCATCATGCTGCTGGAGCAGGACATTTTGGCTCGGGGCGCCAGGGTGCAGCAGTGGAGCCTTCATCTGGGGAGGTGAGGGAGGCTCACCGTGCCGCCTTCCTCTCCCGGTGCATCCTACGCCGTCTCTTGGAATCAGGGGCGCACATGATGACCACCCTACACCCCTGATTCCGACTCTTGGGGGACCACTGTACATCCGGTGCTCCGTAAATATGCCCGTCGGACATTGTATGTCCTGTACTACGCAAGTATACCAGCCGGGTCTTGTATGTCCTGTACTGAGAAAATATACGAGTCGGGCATTGTGTGTCCTGTGTTGCGGAAATATGGCCGTCGCCCGGCTGGAGGACATCGGCGTCGGGCCAGGGCAGGGAAGCCTCCTACCTGTGGAGGTGGAAGAGGCTCGTCCGCGTCGCCTCTTCCTCCCTGCCCACCCTGCATCCGTTCGATGGAGGAATTCGTGATGGCCGGACCAGAAGATACGAGGGAGGGGGTCTTTTGCAGCCGCCCCCTCCCTACTCGCGGCCCGGGGGACGCCATCCCTGGAAGGGTAGTATGGAAAGACCATTTCATTGCCTGCTTGGTGGAGCCTCCAGGACCTTCTCGCCAGCGATCTCTTTTTGGCCCATGGTTGCTGGCAGGCCCCGCCCCACACGTGCTATGTGTTTCGGATGGGCGGGACCATCGAACTGTTACATTTCGAGGACTTCCGGAGTGAGCATAACGTTTTGTATTTTTCCTATTAGTCAAGTTTGCTTTTTAGAGAGTTCTACTAGTTATTCTATTTACTGTTGGTTGTGTGTTTTACCGTAATTAAATCCTAAGTTATATAATAGACGCTTGGCCTTTTTTGAGTCTTTTCTCTAACGGGGGGTTGTTTACACTGACCTGCAGTTGTGTTTGTTTTTCAGAGTGGGGGAGCAACAGAGAGCAATCAGTCCCAGAACTCTAACATGTCGTTAAAATTGGTCTGACGAAATCTGTGCCACCGAGCATAATCAAACGGGGTGGTCCTGTCTGTTCTGTCTGCACTAGTCTGATTGGTTTTTATCTCACGTCTTTTTCCTTTCTGTCGGTCCGTCCTTTCTGTCAACCCTCCATTCTTACCTATGCTTTGCAGAGTCGGGCATTGGGCTTTCCAGTGTCCAAGACATTTACAGAAAGCACATTAGTTTTGTTTTAAATCTGTCCGTCCTGTGCGTAATGTCAGGGGATTACCTTCGGGTCGTTGTGTTCCGGGGTTGGCTTGTCGGCACATCCCTTTACACCATTCGCTTTTTATGTCTACTCCTCGGGGCTGTGCCATCGCTGGCCCTTTCCTTTGCCTACTAGACGTTTGGAGGGTTGTCCGTCGTGTCCCCTCACCTTTTCTGAATTCGTCGCCTTCCCTTCGTTGCGTGGCTTCTTTGCGCCACATACCGAGGCTATCGAGCATAATAGGTGTTGTTTCATTCCTACGAAGGGCTATTTCTACTGTTTCTATTTTGTCGAGATCAAAGGATCCTCTCAGTGGCCACTGTCTTTCTCGATCCCTTTTCGTATATTTATGCCACAGCTCACTATAGGCTATAGCAATTAATCCATGCTTCATGAACATGTCCTTATTAGGGGTGCCTTCCAGCGGAGCCGGATGGTTCATCTCTAATAAGCGGTCCGGGCTAAACAGGCTACTAACCAGTGGGGAGAAGACAGGCATGACGGATCACAATGGGATAATAGTCAGCACTACCTATCTTATCACTGCGTGCAAAGACTAGACAGAATATTTCTATTCTACGTTGTTTGCACGTAGTGAATACCTCATGAACCAATTCTGAGCAATCAATCAATGTTAGGTCAAAAATAAAAAATCAATATGGTCAATGGGGAGAATAAGTAGGCTCGCAAAGGTTCGCGTCACCTACCCTTTCACTATCTGTAAAGAGGGGACCTATTTTTCCCTGTTTGCAGACAGAGAATCTCCAGAAAACAATCTATAACAGTTAATCAATGGGGGGAAGGGGCAATTGTTCAGTGGGGGAGAAAGATAGGTCCGACGGGTGCGTACCTATCCTTCGCTGTTTATAAAGGGAGAGCCTGTTGTTTCTCCGTTTGTAGACAGTGAATCTCCAATAAATTAACAAAGAGTAATACTAGTATTTTCTCAACAATTATCAATTACTTTCAATTATCTATCACTTTCGCAATTCGTCGTGTTTACACGACCTTACCCGGACCGCATGGACAGTTTCTCGTCTTCCGAATCCAGCGCCCGATCGTCCTCTTCTCTTCGTACTTCTCGTGGCACTCCTGATGGTTCCCAGTCAGGACCGTAGATCACTCGAGAGAGGTCTGTTCGGAACCAGTGAAGTTCGGATGATCGGCTGTCAGACGAGGGTCTATCGGACAGGGTACCTTCCGATCGTTGCAGTCGTTCACTCTTTCGTCGGGACCTCTCCCACTGGATCCACGAGTCGCTGATGGGCCCCACGTTTGGGACGCCAATTGTTAAAAAGGGTTCCAAAGACAACCGGTAACCAAAGACCCTTTTATGTTGCCCGGCGGTATCGCCTCTATGACCCACCAATATTAATCAATGAAGAAGCAGGCGCTGGAGACTGGAAGGCAGGAAACGAGGATTTTATTCTCTCCGGAGGAGAACACATCAATTCAGACAGCAAGTATCGTCACGAGGTGCTCTAACCACATCTCTGAGGCCTGGCCTCTTATACTAGGGTTTACGACCTTTATTGCACATAACACATTCTCGTAATACTTTAGTACTTGAAAGAACATCCTCGGAATCTCCCCTTCAGACCCGTTCCCACATACATTTACAGTTGGATTCCCCACCCCGGTCACAACAGGTGATGGTTGTCGCACAGCAGGGCATTCCGCCGATTCACGGAATGCATGGGGTTGATCGGATCTCATGGGGTGGGGGCTTTGATCGGTTCGGGGGTCTTTTGATGGGGAGGGGAAGCTTCCTACTGTACGGGGTAATAAACAGTATCCGCAGAGCCAGGTGGCGGCCTGGGAACAGGGAAGACAAACGGGGACACAGGGAAAGGGGGTTTGCATCAAAAGGGTTTTAGGCCATGAAAGGAATGAGGGGAGGTGTCGCGCTGGGAACAGGATGGGATTCCGTGGTGAAGCTGCGCTGAAGAGGGGTTTATGACCCAAGGCATGAGAGAGCGGGGGTTGTCAGCGTGCGGGGGAATGCTTGCGAGGTTAAGAGAGAGAGAGACGCGCTGGCTATCAGCGAGGGGCAGGGAGGCCATGGTGCTCAAAATGGCTGCCGCTTACGCGCACGAACGGGCTTGGAAAAGGGGCAAGATGGCGCCGATAATGTTCACCAAGTTTGTATTTATTTTCTACATGACGGAACCGCTCCGTCATGAGTATCGAAGGGGTTAGTTAACGTTTTCTATTGGTTTGTTTTTGTTTAGTTTACATTTATTGGTTGACATACCTTTTTTGAATTTTTTAGCAGTTTGCTTTTAATTAGTTTAACATATATGTATATTGTTTATTTAATATTTGCATTTATGTTATTTATTGTTGTAATTGAAATGATTTATAGTTGATATATATTAATTTTAGTTAATTTTTAGTTTGTTGGATATTTATTTAATGTTGTATGGTACATTTATTTATTTGTTTGTGTTAGTAATATAATAGTACTTGTTTTAAATAATTAAATATTTTTATATATCTTGTTATAGTTTATTTTAAGTAATTGGGATAGGTAATTTAATTTTATAATTTTAAATAGTATTTTCTAATGTTAAATGTTCTTTTCAATGTTGTTTATATGTACTGTATCGATATTTGTGTAGTCGATATTGTTGATATCGATATTTTTGGTGTATTTATTTTATTTTTATTTTTATTGATATTTTTGTTAACTATATTTTTATAGATGATATATTTTTATCGATGTTTGTGTAATGTCTTGTTTAAGTATAGGGTGTTGATATTTATGTTTACGATATTTTTTCAGCGATTTTTTTGTAGGTCGACATTTTAGGAGTCAATATTTTATCAGTGATCCCTTTGGAAACTACTAAGGTGGGCAGGGCCAAACGGGGAAGCATCCAAGTGATTTCCACATTTGCATACTCCTAGCTATTTCAAGGGAGAACCATGGACTCTGCTCTAACCAGGAGAGGACAAGAAAGAGCCCACCTGTCACAGTCACATACAAATTGCGTTGCTATAGATCAACAAATCATTCACATCCACGAATGATTTAATTTTTCAGTATTGAAATACAGAGAAAACACACTTGTTTCGCCTTCTCCAAGCCCGGGAGTTAGGATGATAAGTCCTTTACAGAAGTAAAGCTTCAACTGGGGTACCTGTTATGTTTATGTCTGTATGTGCTTACTGTTGAGGTTTAATTTTTGTGATTTGAGCATCAGGGACAGAACGAGCCCCGCACCCCAATCCCCTGGGGCCATCCACAACTCAATGAGGGGTCTGCATGTCCCCGTTCCTAATCTGATTTCAGCCCTAGGACCACATCCCCATTGGTCCGGCAATGTGCTCCTGTGTGCTCTGGTCCCACCCTTGGCACCCAGTGTGCAGATTGGGACCACAGGAGCAGCCTCAAGACCCCAGTGGTCCCTGTTGGCTCCCTGCCTCCTTCTGAAGCTGGCAGTGCTTTTGCATGCATGGAGCTGCTGGAAATGCAGCTCTCTATGTGCAAGAGCAATAGTTTAATCTCTTTCCCAGCCTGCATGTCTGCGGGCAGGGAAAGAGCTGAAAACTCTGCTTCCAGCAAGCGGGAACACTAGTACAGCTCCCACTTGCTGGAGTGTTTGGTTTTGTTTGGCCGGAGCTGTGACAGCTCCCACCAGGCAAAAACAAACAGCTATGTCCCGGGGTGGGCACCCCAGGAAATAGCAGGAGCTGGCCCTGGGGGGTGGCGGACCCCAGGGTAATTAATGGCTGCAGTAGAGGGGGCCTCATGGCCCCCTCCTTTAGTTTGCAAGGGCTGGCCCCAGGGCAATAGTTATCCCCGGGGCTGTATATGGCTCAGGAGGGAGGCCACTCTGCCCACCCCCCTCCTTTTAAGTAACTAAATGTAAATGTACAGGAATTTATATAGCACAAATCACCAAGCGGCTTCTAAGCGCTTGCTTAGGGAACCCATCCTGGTATTCCCCTGTGAGATAACCCTGGCAGGGTATCCACAAGGTGAAAGCCAGGCATCCCGCCGCGAGGGGCCGTTGTGGAGATTAAGCAAGCTATTGCCCAGAGTCGCAGAGTGTGAACCCGTGAATCGAGTAGGCACCGGAGCGAGAATTGTCGAGTCCATGGACAATTTAGGACTCAAGACCCCGCCGAGCTGGGAATTGAACCCTGGTCCCGGGCTGACCTCTGCTTCCAGGTCTGCCTCCTCTAACCAGTGAGCCACACTTCTCCAGGTAGGTGGTGGTCCCCCGGATCGATTTTAAACTTAAAACTCAGGGAAGGTGGTGGTACCCGGGGGGTTCACATAGCCACCTATCTTTATTTTATGTCAAAGCCCTGGAGAAAAAATTGTCCCCCGGACCAGGTGGCTGCACCCCCCCCCCCCGCATTAATATAATCAAGAGCCCCGGGGAGGTGGTGGTCCCCGAGGCATAAATAAGCCCTAGGAGGGGGACCCCATGTGCCCCCTTGTTATTCATTAAAATATGCAAGCCCCAGGGACCTGGCCCAACCGGGGGCAATATTAAAAGCAAGCACGGAAGACTGCACTTATTTTTTATTTTTATTCACAGTGATATTTGCAAATATATTTCACAAAAATTACTGTGAATTCATTAAAAAACATGTTTTTTTTGCCCTGACAGGGTCCCACCGGGAACCCAGCACCAGAGCTAAAGGGTCAGAGTATTCCTACCCTGCCCCCTTTTCCTTTTTACTGATTTTGTTTTTGGTAGTTGGATGATGCCGAGTCCCAAGATGGCTGCCAACACTTCCTGGTTGAAGTGTTGGCAGCCAATCAGAGCGCTTCAGATCTCTGCATGAGCTCTTCATTATTTACAAAGTCATCGCAGCCACAAATATACAAATTTGGATTTCCCTTAATTTCTCGCAAACTACTGGACATATTTACCCCAGATAACTGAAAGCGTGATATGCGAACCAAAAATTATCTTTCTGCCAAATTCGGTGTAATTCTGTCAAGCAGTTTGGGCTGTAGTCGTGTTCAAAACTCCAAAGTTTAAGGCAAGTCAAAAAACGATTTTCCTATGGAAACATGATGCTAACTATAACTACCTACTGTAAATGAATTTGACACACGTTATTTGAAACAGTACTATTAAATACACAGTCCTGCATTTATTAATACTGTACCGAGGTAAAATTTGAGTTTATTATCACAGTACATCAAAATTGGCAGGGGATAAACACTTTAAAGCGCTTCTAACTTTGGGGTCTATTAGGATGGCAGATGAATGGCCGCCGCCAGGCCGGCGGTGGCAACTGCTGGACCGGCTGCGGACACCCACCCGTGATAGCAACCCAGAAAACCGCTGGCCCCATTAGCATGGCAATGACGACTGCGGCGGTGAGATTTTCCGCCCACCACTATTCCGCCGGTACCAGTTCGCACGCCTGCCTAGCGGACGGAACTGGACCACTACAATGGTGCCGGTGCAGGATCAGGCTCCGCCAGCTTGATTATGATGCCGACGGTAACCAGCCTTTCTGCGGCATTGGGACCGCCAGGGAAAGGCATGCGGAGAATTTGTCCGGGGGCCCATTGCGGGCCCACCATGTATTGGGGTGTGTCGGTGCACTGGAGGGCTACCCCCTACATGTCCCTGTACCAGGTGGCAGGCACTGTGCAGTGCCTTCCACACAGTGCAGTGATATGCATGACATGCTCCTTTACACATTGCAGTGGTGCTGCTGGCAGCAGCAACCGCCGCAATGTTAATGCCTGCGATCGTACCACTGCAGTCGGATTTCGACTGCGGAACATGCTAATCGGACCAGCAATTATGCCGCGGTCCTTGTGGGCGGTCTTTTCCCGCTACCATGGCAGTCGGGCTGATCTTCTGACCGCCATCCTAATAGACCCCATAGTGTTTCATGTTGAATATATTTGTACATTTTTGATTCCACTACTAAATACATTTGAACATCGTACTATAAACTTAGAGTTAGCGGTGGAGGCATTAATCACATATTAGAAGTGCATGTGTGTTTCACTACTGAAGAAGAAAATAATCTGAAACCAGGTACTCACAAGTGAAAGAGAAAACATAAAGATAACATCGTAATGTGCAACAATCAACAGGCTGTCATAAAATCGATTACACAGTTCGGAAAATCGCTCTGTGCAATCGGTAGTGCAATTTTTGTTCCACCTTCTCAGTTGCCGTACAAATCACGGTTTTTGATACTCTTAAACTTTTTTTAAAAAAAATTCGGAAACGATCACTACAAGATGCATTTCAAAGCTTTAATCGCCACACTAAGAAGAAGTATTAGGATTGGAAAAATAAGAAGAGCAAATACATTTGCTATATACAAGATACGTTACAGCAAGGGCTAATTTTTGTGGAATCCATTTTTAACAACACCTAGCATTTTAAAGAGATGACCAATCAAATCGTCTCTTCCAATGTAAAACGAAAAACATCTTTTAACGCCATTCTTTTATAAGGAGCCACAGATGGCACTTGAGACCCGCTTCAGACAACACAAGATACTTTACTATTCCGAGAGGAAGTAAGAATAGAGCCGCAATCTCTTCCTCTGAGCCTTAGCACCCCGTTCATAAGAACAGTAACTGCATTACGGTTTCTGCTGCTTCCCAGAAGCCCCAGTGGAGCTGTCAGGATTCACATAAACAGCTCGTTCTGGGCCGCTGTGGTCCTGCAAATCCAATTTATATCAGGCACTTGCGAAGTCATTCTCTGGGTCCTTATCTCATTAGCCAGCCCAGGGAATGGCTGGTGGCCTGCGGGCGCATGGGCTGCTGTCTCTTGGATTGAGATCTACGAGGCAATATCCCAGGCTGCTGCAATAAAGCCTGCTCCCAGTTGGAAGATCACTGAGTGAGCAATCGGGTTTGAGGAGCACCAGTGCTTCGCATCAGCACCGAGACCTCTCCTTCAATGGAAGACGCAGCATTGTGGGAAGGAAAAAGCCAGACAATAAATCTATCTTTTCATAAATTCAGTTGTCGATGATCTATCTGTTCATATATTGATGCATCCGTCACTCCTTCTATCACTAGACGCATCCAGTATTGAAATTAGTCAATCTTTCTGTGCTTATAATGTTTGCGAATGCCTCTGAATATTCATCTTTAAGTCTGCTAACTAGCCATGCATGTGTCTGCTGCCTTGTAAACTATTGATAAACTAGTCAATATGGCCTGTCACAGTTCCTCTCTGTGTCAAGCCATTTCCTAATGAAGTGTATTCAGATCCTTTGCACATGGTCTGAGTCACACATTATGACCAAGCTGTCCATAGTCAAGCCCTTGCTCCAGGGATGTGGTGTGAAGGTTGAGTCAGAAACAGTCCAAGATAACTTATAAACGCCATACATATAAATTCCCATTCGTTATTATTTAAAAAAGCACATTTATTCCCCAGTCAAAAAATGACCTGCCTTCCAAAACTTTGAAATGTAACGTGAGGCAAATTAGATTTTGAACATAAGAGATACTCAATTAAGACAGAAAATAAGATAACACAAATAAAAACCATCTCGGTGCTGAAACAAACAGTTGCCAAGGTGAACAAAACTTAATAAAAAAAAAAAGATCCTCAGAGTCCATAATCAAAGTACATTCTCCGCTCAATGGAAGCTCCACAATGAAATCAGTGAAAATAGTATTTTGTAAATATAGTGCAATAAGGAAGAGCCGTGAAAGACTCACATGCTTTGAGTGATAAATGTTGGCCTGAGTACCTACTTGGCAACTCTGAAAAGTCAATGCATTTGGGTTTTTAACCATTTTCTTCCTGGTCTTCTAGTAGAAGTTCATGGCCTTAAAAATAAATAATTTTCCTGTTGAGGTGAAAATGGCAAGATATATATACATGAAAGTTTCTCCACAGGACCCTTACACTGGGTAACAATGCCTTCTGTTATTTGCATCATTTGGAAATGGCAAAACTGTGTATTAAGTGCTATATGTAAAAAAAATGTTTTATCATTATTAAGATGTTCCTTTTTAGGTCAAGCCTGGGAAGCAAATGTGCTGCTGTGAGGCATGCAGTAGTGGAGTATGGCTTTGAAGCACCGCCAACTCTCCGCCCATTTTTTCAATTGGCTAGTGTCATTGTCCTTCATAAACGCTGGCTACCGGGTCATTATTAGGCATGTTAGTCTCTCTTTGGTACCGCCTTGTCTGGATTTGTAACCTCCCATAACGACTGGACATTTTACTGGTGTTGTTACATGGTCTGCTTTATAAGTCAGTGAGCACTATTTTATTTAATGCTCTTCCCCTATTCCACCCACTAACTCGCAGCACGCCGCCCTCTTTTATTTACAGGTTTACTAATGGCAGTCTGCTTTAAATATAGCGGGTGCGTTTTTTATTTATTAATTTTAGCAGCCCGGTCCACATTTAGCGGCCTCACTTATTTCATTATTTATTTTGTTTACTAGCACCCATGCAGCGCTTTCACATTCATAGAGGCCGTTCCCCTTTCTTTATACAAACCGCGTTTAAAGAAAGGTACGCGGGTGACATTAAAGTGAAAGTGCCACATTACGCTTTTGGCCAAAAAAAACAATCTGTTTTTCAACTTGATAAACAGATGCTTTTTTTTGTCAAAGCCCCCATGTTGCGGTTTCACTTTAATGTCAGACACGCCCCTTTCTTTAGATGCTGCTTGTCTAAAGAAAGGGGCATGGCCTTCATGAATGTGAAAGCGCTGCACGGTTGCTGGTAAAAAACTGATTTGCAATGCAATAGGTCTCGCATTTGCAAGAGTTTAAGCTATCGCATTGCCAATAGCTTAAACTCTTGTTAATGCGAGACCTAGTGCATTGCAAATGCTTGTTTAATAGGTAATGAAAGATAGAAAAAATTAGAAATCCTTGCACATTTTTCACAAAAAATTGGCAATTCATAAAAAATATATCCGCTTGTCTTGATGTAGAAGACAGTAACTTCAGCAATCCATTGTCAAGGACTAGGTGCAAATGTCACTCTTCGCAGCCTAAACCACTTATCTTTAATTCACACATTTTCCATCAGTATTATTTTAATAAATGGGTACAGTTTACATTTTCATTAGTTTTATTTGCACCCTCAGCAAAGCTGAAAACAATGATACCAATAAAACAAAACTTTTTTCAGTAATCTGTGTGAGGGATTATGGTTGACCTAAATCGTTTTAATGTTGCTGGATCCATTTTTCCAGTTCCTGCATGGTTACATCTGTTTATCCACTTGCAGTCTCTTTCCATAAACCCACCTATGTAGTCATCTACTCGTTTCTCTATGTCTTTATCTCTGCGGATTAAATAATCTTTATATCATTCTGTGCCCATAATTACAACCTAGAGTAAATTCCAGTGTTTAATTCGAGCTAAGGTTTGCGGGGGGGGACTCATTTTTGGGGACTGGGACATAATATTCCTCTTTAGACTTTCACCCAGAGCAAGAGTAAAAACACAAAAGTGGCAAAGAAAGAGGAAGAGAAAGGAAGAAAGACAGTGACAAAAAAGCAAGCAAGGGTGAAAAAGAACCTGAAAGAGTGAGATAAACAACCAGGGAGAGTCTGGTGGTGGATGAAAGCGGCATGAGTTGGAACTAAGACTACACATCCTTGGTATTAAGCAACCCGACATTCGATAGAGCTGGTGGCGGGTTTCTGAGCAAAACTGATGATACCAGCGCTTATTCTTTTGCAAATTCCTTCCCCTCTTTTTGTATTAACAATTCCACAGTAGAGCACTGAGCTAGGGAATGCTTAGTGTTAGAAATTCACACCCCAGTGGCGGCTGTTTGTTGGCAGTTAGTGCCTTTTGGCAGTGGGCCTAAAGCAGCTGGTTTACACTTTCCACAATGAACAATCTGGAAATCATCCAGTGAGCACTACTTCCTCTTAAGTGTGTTGCAGAAGAATCAGACAGTATGCTTGTTCTCTTCTGTGGATCTGCCGGGTGGGGCACTGCTGCCTCAGCCGCTCCCTTCTCTGGAGCCGCACCCATGTTGACAGTTCTTTGCAATTATGTTTCCCTGGCAGCCAAGTTCAGTTCTCTCTCACGTGGATCCCATGTGCAGTGACACACCGTAAAGCTTAGAAGCTGTGCTGAAGGGATGTCTCACTGAACCCTTTGGATTCAGGGTGCCAAAGACGAGAGTCCGCCCAGCACCGTTCTTGACTCAAAGCATCTCAGCCAAGATTCCTTAACGCGCCCTAGTTAGCTGGGGACATCCCGGGTAATATCCACCCATTCACACAATAAGTCTGGGAGCGTGTAAGACATGAGTCACAAGAGCAAGCACCCTTCCTAACCGAAAGCATGTGAGGCAAAATTCTTCCATGCACTCAGCATGTCTGGTAGCGCTTTCTTAGGAGTCTTTCATGTCTTAGTTTTCTTTGTATTCCCAAGGAGAGATTCTTTCAAGTGTCCTCTTTGACTGCCAAATGCTCAGCAAGCTACACCTCATGTATGTCCTTAAATTAGCCCATCACAGGCTACACCCCTCACTTCATCTGCAGCATCTGAGGCAAGATTTCTTTGCGGACTGCCATTGAATGAAAATGTTCAAGGCAAGGTTCCCCTATGTGCAGTCCTTAGCTGGGAGCACCTCAATCAATATTTTATCAGAGAAACTGTATGTGGAAAGAGTGCTGAAGTATGTCTCAGGGGTATTATTCCATGCCACATCTGTTCTGAGAGCACCCTCAGCAATGCTCCTGCATTGTTACATGCCACCTTGGTAATTGCTTATTGAGAATAGAGGCAATCATACTTGGATCTACCATCCTGGGATCGGGGCTCATTTGCTATGTTTTTATTTTTCTTAGAGTGCCCCATTACCTTTCTATGATGCTCTTTGATACTCATTCCACAGCATAGAATAGTGGCTTGTGCTTCTTCTCACCATATCCCTGCTGGAAGGCATAGGACCTGATTCATAAATGTATGTATACTTGTAAAGCGCACTGTTACCCCATCACTCTTGGCATCCTGGCGCTGTATACCGCTGGGGAACCCGCCCTTGCTTTTCCTGTGAGAGGGCACCCCCAAGGTGAAGCCAGGCATCCCCGGCGCTGCTAGGTAAACTAACACTTTTTCTGTAAGTTTACAATTGTTTGCCATCCACAAAGTTATTTTACTAGTAGTATCTTTACGACTGCAAAGTTTCTGTACATAAAAAGATAGGATTGTGTGTGAATCAGGCCCTCAGCCACCATATATGCACACAAGGTCCCATGCGCACACTCGAGTTATTCACGCTCATCATCTGCATTTCCCACCAAGCCTCTCTTCCTTACCAGGGTGGATGCAGAAGCTGACTGAAAGATTCACCCTTTGGGTCGTAGGGCAGAAGAGATCACCCAAAGGAATGTAGAAAGGGCATTGCAGTGCTGGTCAGCAGGCCAGTTGGAGGTAGGAGAGGATGGACAAGAATACTAATAGACAAAATAGATAATACTGTCTATGCTATTCACACGTGGCAAGTTTAAAAAGGAATGGTGGTAGAATCTGAGGAATTTAGTTGTAGGTATTGTGGTGTCAAAAGCGAGGCACCGAAGAAGCATTGGGTACAGTCGCATTCCAAATGGCTATGAGGTGAGTGGGTGAAGGAGATGCAGCAATATTTGTACTTAATATTCTGCACTTGCACTCGATATTCTGGTAATGTAGTCTAGAGTGTGATACTGAATGCCACTCTTTGTCTCAGACACTAATGCAGGTCTCTCTTAGGATAATGGCAGTCATTGTATTTATTTAAGGTTACATAACCTAATCCATCATGGCTCTTCGCAGCAGATGCTTCCTGACTGAGAGCTTTACATGCCATTCTGGAGCTGTTGATCAATGCATTACAAATCCTTCTACTTGCGCTCCTGAACTATTTAGATGTTCACCCCTTAATAAAGTTCTTGTCTTTTCGGTGTGTCCTCCACCACTTCATAAAACTATAGCTTCTTCTTTTCTGGACTTGTCAGTTACATCTTTTAGGTTGAGCCTACCAGACATCACAGCTGTCTGGCTACGAAAGTCATTGTGTGGGCTTACCACATGCAGGGGCTTTGAGCCCACCCATTGCTTATCAGTTGTGTGTTTTCCTGTCTCTCTCATTTGTCTGATTTATATTCGAGTCCCAACTTGTCAACCTTGTCAGTCTCTCTCGTGGAGCATAGCTTTTTTGCAAACTGTTTAGATTGTCTGGCTTTTATGCTCCCACTACTTGCGGTTTAAGCACTCATTTGTTTCTTTTAGGTTAAACACTTCACGAGAGTACATGTTTTCCAGCAGACACCAGACACCCTCATGTTCTTCTCTCCTTTTACAATCTGTGTTGCTCTCTGTCTCCTGGGTGCTTCTGTCCTCCTCGTTGCACTCTCCCATGTGTACTTCCCTCTGCAGTGGCATAGCTTTCATTGGCTCAGCAGGTGCAGTGGCACTGGGGCCCAGCGGTCTGAGGGACCTACTGATCTCTGAATATTGCTGTATTTATATATAATAGTGGGCAGGTAGCCCATTTCATTCCTTTCCCAAGGGCCCATGACAGACTGGCTATTCTACTGACCTCCAAATGCTTTCTCTCCTGTGTGCTTTTTCCCGTCCACTCCAGGCTGCTGTCTAGCTCGTTGCTTCCATTTTCCATCGTCGACCTCTGTGTTGCTTTCCCCACCTGGGCCTCGTTCTCTCTCGCTTGTTGCTTCTTCTCCCCATCCTCTGTGTTCCTTTTGTCCCCCTGTTGCATATCCCACCAATGTCCTTCTCTTTTTCCCCCAAACAGTGCCCACTCATGCAGTAGTGGCTGGTATCTGAGGAGAGGGATGGGGCGAGGAGGTGAGGGGGAGATGATGGCACAACAAAAAAGGGGAGGGGAGAACTTACCTGTCACCTGCAGCCCACCGCATCGCCAATCTTCAGCTCCTCTGGTGGCTGACTCCAGTGCAGGCCAGTAGCAACCGGTATCGGAGGAGGGGGGGAGATGACGGCAACAACAACAAAGGGGATAATAAAGAACTTACCTGCAGCCTGCCACATCGCCTGTCTTCTTCTCCTCTCGTGACTCCACTGAAGGCACAGGCTCCTAGCCTCCCGTGTGGCTAATTCTGAAGCTGCCCTCATGCATTAGAGCAACTTCAGGTTTGGCCTGAGTGCCGAGGACCCGCGCTATTGGGGAGACTGGGAGCCTGTGCTTTGCTGTCTCCAACCCAGCAATGTTAATGTTAATGTTAATGCTAATATTCATTTATTAAGCGCTCGTACGCCCAAGGGCTTCATGGCGCTATAGGAGGGAACACAGCACAGCAGTCAAAAGTAGAAATATAGCAGCTCAGCAATAGGCCTGGGAAAATAGCCAGGTTTTGAGAGAGTGTCTAAAGCTCAGAATGTTACCGCTCAATTTCAATTGAAGAGGAAGGGAATTCCAGAAGGTGGCTGCAAGATGATCAAAGCAGCAACCGCCTAGACGCTTCCTCTTGTAAGAAGGGACACTCAAAAGGGATTTGTGAGAGGACCGAAGATTGCGAGAAGGATCGTATCTGATGAACAGATCTCTAATGAACTTAGGGCCAGAATCATGTAGAGACTTAAATAATATGCACCCTGTTTTGAAAGCAACTCGCTGCGCAACAGGCAGCCAATGTAGCTGTTTCAAACCTGGTCTAATGGACTGCCTTTTAGAAAGGTTCAGAATACGCAACACAGCTGGGTTGAAGAGAGCTTCAGTACGCATGATTTTTTGGCCGGCTTGAGATGGCCAACCAAACTGTCATGCGCACGATAGCCATGTCCACCACTCCCTTCGGTGCCTATCATCCCCCTAGAATGGCCCCCAAGACTGTAACGTTTGCCCCCCAATAAAGACTCGCACAAAAGAGCTCAGCACAACACTTCTTTAATCTCCCGGTGCGAGCGCCAGTCTGTCTTTTCCTTTTCCGCCCCCCTGCTCCTCCCCTTCCGCCTCTGCCTGCCCTGTAACACCAGTGTCAAGCGAGGTGACATGACACCTCCCCGTTTTCTACAAGAGTGCTTATTGTCTCTTGGAGTTCTTCAATGAGTCGAACAGGCCGCTTGGTTGTTCTTCTGGGACGGCTGGTTCGAGCCTGTTCAGGAGCATAACGGTCCCTTGCATCTTTAGGAATCGCTGAGCTGGAACGCGCTCCATCACTGTTTTCTCCTTGGCTCGACGAGTCTGTGCCTGAGCCACAGTCTTGGACTCGAGTGTAAACAGAGGGGTTACATCTTTTGAAGTGGGATATGTTCTGTGTTATCCCTTTGCCTTCAGACTCAGCCGTGATCATAGTCCCTTTCCGATTGGAGACTCGCAACAGGTGCACAAGGTAGTGACTGTCTACTTTTGTTCTTCGGTTGCGTTTTACTGGTACCCAGTCTCCTACATAAATGTCCGTCCGTCGTGCATGTTTGCATTGGTCAGCATAGTCTTTCATCCTTGATTTCTTTTCTTGATCAAGTTTCACCAGAGTGTCATGATCAGTGATCACGGTTCGAGATTGTATGACGGTGTCCGAGGCAGGCAGCAGGGAACTCGCCCAAGCATCAGGGTGGCGGGGCATTGGTTCGTGGTACTGTGCGCCGTGGTCCGGTATGCCCGTAGCACTTCATTTAAGGCTTGCTGAATGTCGCAGTGCGCAAGTTCTGCTTGCTGAACATTCTTTTTGAGAGTCCCCATGAATCATTCAACCATTCAGTTGGCTTGAGGCCATAAGGGGGTGATCTTCCGATGTTTAAAGTTGAGATGTTTTGCGAACTCAGAAAATTCATGGCCGTTGAACGGTGGCCCAATATCTGTTTTCACCACTATGGGGATTCCCCATGCTGCAAACGTTTCATCAATGACAGGGATGACAGCCGTCGCTTTGGTGGAGGATACTTGATGCGCGATGGGAAAGCAAGACTATTCATCCATAATAACGATGATATATTTGCCTGATTTTAGCGGACCAAAGAAGTCAACAGCAACTTGTTGCCACACCCCATCTGGTAGTTCAGACATCTGCAATGGGGCCGGCGGATCGTCTCAACACACTAACTGGCATGAGGCGCAGTCCTTGAGCGTGGCCTCCACCACATGATCAAGTAATGGGAACCATTCATGTTCCCGGAGTGCTTTCTTGGTGGCTACGACACCTCTGTGCCCTTCATGGGCTAAGTTTATTACTCCCTGTCGCAATCACTGAGGAATGACTATCCTCCCCCCTCTCAGTAATAGACCATCTGTGCTGATTGATAGTTCTTCTTGGACGTGTTTGAATGCCACAAGTTCTTGAGTGTCAACGTTTGTGTCCTGGTGACTGCTGTCCAGGTGTCTCCATGAGTTGGTGCGTATCTGGTCCATGATGGCTTGAGTGGTGGAATCGTGAGCAGATGCTTCACGAATGGCCTCCAGTGGCACTGCCGGAGGGCATGCATTGTCAACAACGAAGAGGATGTATTCCTCCGCTACAGAGCATCGTTCTAGCGTGTGAGCTTGTGGGTGCTGTGACATGTAGTCCGCTGGGTTTTCCGCTTTCCCAGGTTTGTGGATGATGGTGTAAACATAGTCTTGCAAACGCAGACTCCAACTTTCTATTCGTGGGGGCATCTTCGCCCGTGGGTTGTCGAAGATAGTGATAAGTGCTTGGTGTGAAATGCTTCCCATATACAAACAGGTGAAAGTGTTCACAGGCCCTCACAACCGCGAGGCTCTCTTTCTCGGGCTGCGAGTACGCTTTCTCCGTATCAGTGAGACTGCGACTGGCATAGGTGACAACATGATGTTGGTCTGCTTCATTTTTATATTGTGCCAGTATGGCGCCCAGGACTACAGGGCTGGCGTTCACAGTGATTTCAGTCTTTCTTTTGCTGTTGAAGTATGCTAAGTTGATAGCAGTGCTCACTGCTTTCTTGATTTTATTGAACGTATGTTAACACGCAGGTGACCATAAGAATTGCTGACCTTGGCGAGTGAGTTCTCTGAGCGGGTAGCTGATGATAGCATAGTCCTTAATGTAGCAGGCACAATAACTTGCCATCCCCAGGAAAGAGCGGAGGTCACTGATGTCCTTTGGGTGTGGAGTGTCCGAAAGGGCAGACACTTTCTCAGGGTTTGGCTTCATGCCGTCTTTGGAAAAGATATGTCCATAGAATTTTAGTGTGGACTTCACATTTATCCGGGTTGAGTGTGAGGTTAGCATTGAGTAGGGCGTGGCACACTCAGTCCAAGGCTTTGTCATGTTCCGCTTGTTTTTCCCCAAAGACCAGGATATCGTCACTATAATTGAAAGCGTTTGGGATACCCTGGATTACCCGCCGGATGGCTTCTTGAAAGATATTAGCGGCTGAAGATATGCTGAAGTTTAAGCGCTTATAGCGGAACAGGCCTTGATGGGTAGTATAGGTGGTAATGTAGCAAGATTTCCCATGTAGTTCCAGCTGGTGATATCCCTTGTTAAGATCTAGCTTCAAAAAGACAGTTGCCCCATTGAGACGTGCAATCATATCACTGATGTGGGGTCCTGGGTGTCGTTCCCTCTCAATAGCTGTATTCGGGGCACACATGTCCACACACAGGCGTACTTTGTTGTCTTGTTCTTTCTTGGGCACTACCACCACTGGTGACACCCAGGGAGTGGGCCCTGTAGATCGTTCAATTATATCTGTCCTCAGCAGGTCCTGTAGCTCGTCATTCACTGCCTATTGCAGGTGAAATGGCACCTTACTGTGGTGCTGCACTATTGGTGAAATTTGCTCGTTGATGTGTAGTTTGACTTTGAACTGGTTAAGCTTCCCAAGACCTATGAAGAGATTTGGAAACTTGTTGACAATGTCCGGGGAGTCATCCACTGTGTATAAAAGCTCGACCAGTTTGAGGCGTTCCGCTGTCGGTAAACTGAGAAGGAAATCCGCCACGTCAGGACCCTCAATCACATGGATGTGGGCTTGTATCTGTCGGTCCTTATAGGTCAGAGTCGTGCGGAACTGTCCCAGGTATGGTAGGGGTTTCCTGGACATCCAGGTGTAGACTCGGACAGCGGCTGGTTCCAGTTTTGGCTGGGGTTTCCTGCTTTGATATTCCATGGTGCAGATGTAGTTAAGGGATGATCCCGAATCTAGTACGAACTTGGCGGGGTGACTCCCTATTTGGATGTTCAATCTTGGGTACTTTTTTAGTCTGTCGGGATCTGACACCATGCACACATATTCATCGCTATCTTGCGAGACAGGTGTGCGAGACGACGATTCCCTGGACGTCGACCTCTGTGATCTGTATGAGCTGGCTGACTGTACGCTCGATCTTGATGAACTGGATGAGCGGCTTTTCCTTCCCCATACTGCTCTTGCATGGTGGCGGGTTTCGGAGCTTGACTTGGACGTCTTCATTTCCGACCGTCGCGTTTGACAGACCACTTCGAAGTGATTTTCCCTTCCACAGCGGTGACACTGTTGTCCTATGGCGGGACACTGCCCTGAATGTGGGTAGTTCTGGCCACATCTGTAGCATTTCGAGGCTGGTCTGCTTGCCCGACTGCTTCAGGTTTCATTGCGCGAGGAGGTCGCACGGAGGGCCTGCGTTGGTCTTCCAGACTTGCGGCGGTCAGAGCGGCGCTTGGAGTCTGTGTGAGACTGCATTTGGAATGCTTGTCCTTTTTTTCAGATTTGCTGGCTTCCATCTTCTTGGTGTGGTCTTCTGCTTGATCATTAATGCGAGTGACTTCCTCTATTTCTTCAAGCTTATAGTGTTTCTTTAACAATCTGCGGCATAGTGATTCTGACTGGCACCCTTCAATAATACGCAGTCGAAGTGCATCTTCGGTGTTGAAAGTGTCGAACTCACAATATCAGGCTAGGCACTGAATGCGAGCAATGAAGTCACTCATTGACTCGTCCTTTTCTTGTGAAGCAAGGTTGAACGTATACCGCTCGTAGTCTAAATTTCGTTTGTGGAGGGACTTCCGATCTAGAGCTCCTTTCACATCTTCATATGAGGTGGCATTGGCAGCAGGCAATTCTTTGATGATCTGTGTAATGTCTTTCCCTATCAAGTTTCGCAGAGCTATCAGCTTTTGCTTAGAATCTTGCACTTGAGACCCCGTCATAAAGTCCTCAAAATCTTCAGCCCAGCTCTTCCAATTTGGGCCCCATGCAGTTCTCAGACGTCAACTCTAGAGGTTCTGGCGGGCGTAAGTATGACACTCCTAGCAGCATTGGATGCAGTGGCGGGGCTTGCTGGTTGGATCCTGTGGCAGATCGACGTGAGGTGTCGGCTTCCACTGACATCTTGAGCGAGGATACAGGCTCAACTGGCCGTGCGAGGCTTTATTCACAGGAATTTGCAGGTTTTTATAAGGTTTTCGATAACTGCCTGACTTCAAAATGGCCACCGTGATAGGTGCTAATGTTATCCTATGCACAGTGCCTGACTCAAAGATGGCCGCCGGGGAGGACGCAGGTCCTTGTATCTGGCATTTGCTGAAATCTGTCTTGCTGCTTCTTATAAGGGTAGTCACTGATTTGGACTCACCCTTTGACGTGGCTCCTGTCCCTTGATGCGGCGCTCGAGCAGCGCGCGGCCATCTACAAGATTCGGATCGCGTTTTGCACCTTTTTCTGCATTGGCGCGCTGGATGGGCCGGTTCTCAGCTGCGCGCTCACCAGATGACGCTGCAGCGAGGGGAGGCAGAAGCGGTGGGTCACCAGGATCTCACCCTCGTCGCCAGTGTAACGCTTGCCCCCCCAATAAAGACTCGCACACGGGAGCTCAGCACAACACTTCTTTAATCTCCCGGTGCGAGCGCCAGTCTGCCTTTTCCTTTTCGCCCCCCGGCTCCTCCCCTTCCACCTCCGCCTCCACCTGCCCTGTACAAACACCAGGGTCAGGCGAGGCGACATGACAAAGACTCAGTATGGAAACAAAATAAAACAATAATTATCTGAGGTTTATAATAATTTTTTATTTTTCAATTTTTTAACGCTGCTGGCAAGGGGCTGTGACGCTCCTCCGCCCTAGTGGAGGAGCCGCCACGGTATTCATGTTGCTCACCCACGGATCAAACAATTCTTTCTCACAACTTATTTTTTCTTTTAATTTGCTCATCCAACTCCTTAAATTTAAAAACAGTAGCATGCATCATTTTCTGAGTGCTCATAGATGGTTCATGTGGAACTCCCAATTTTAAACACCTATTTTAAAATCGGTATAAAAACATACCTAATATCTGGTGCAGGTGTTATTTGTGCTGTGTGTGTTGTTACTGATCATACCTTTATATACCCCCAGAAAAGTTATTGTTTACTTTGCAGTAGCAAGGTACATTGCACAATATGGATGATGCACTTGGACAATATCTAGTGGCATGCCAATGTTTAAAACCACAGTTGAAATGTGCTCGAGGTCCCGAGTGCAGTGGGGAGTCTGCCGGGTCGACAAAATGTTTGGATGAACGTTTGACTCAGTTTACATCTCCTCCAGTTTCAGACTGACTCTAGTAGATGCTTATGTAGGTAGACTGGCAGGCTCTGACCCTCCAAGTCTCTTTAACTACGCTGGCTTTGCGGGACTCTGATTGACCTGATGCTGAAGGCATTGGTTGATCATTAATAATGGTTCAACAGATGCTGTGACCTGGGTTACTTTTTTTCACCCAGCAGCTGTAGCCTATGTGGGTCAAGAGAATGCAAATGACGCTTCTACAAAAAGTTTTTCGTTACGTCAGCGAATGTCTTTGTCGTTTTTTTGAAGGAACAATCATATAGGGAGGAGTGAGAGAATATACAGTAGTGACATAAAACTGTTTCTCTCCATCAGTGTGTAAACTATCTGCGTACGCCACAATAGTTATCTTTTCCAATAGTTCTCTATTAAACACCAGTTAGTTGCTGAGGATTTTGCTAGCAGCAGCTATCAAATAAGTTTGCTTAACTCATACTGAGGCTGCATTCGTACCTGGGGAATGGTTTTGCACTTACACCCCATTCCAATACGCACATGGCAGTAATGCAATGTCTGCTGCGCTCTCATGGTGAAATCTGTAAAAGAAATATTAGGTCTTTGTTGCAGTTGATGCCAGCGGCGGCTTCTCTCTCCATCTCCGAACTCCCTTCTGATTTCTCACCACTCAGTCTGACCAGAAGTACAGTAGGGCGCATATATGTATGCAAGCCGCCATTTAGCAAACTTTTGGCATCCTTAAACTGCGCTTTAAATGCATTCATTTTTTGTAAACAGATTTTATTGATTTTCAGAGCTGTGATCAAGACTCAGAAGTACAAACTTATACATTCCCCCCCTCATTAACAACCCCCTGCTCCAAGACTGTGATACAATCTCTTACTGGAATGTCCGGAACAAATCCCTCTTGGAGACCATTAATAATATCTGCGCACAGCCATCCCTTCTTAGACCGACATCACTCATCACTGTTAACATTATGCTTAACCAACTAATCCAACGAAATTCCCCCTCCCTATTCTCCCTTCCCCCCTCCCCGTCACCGGTGTGTCCATTAAGGGAGGTAAATGTAAAGATGAAGTCTTGGCATGTTGTTCCCTCTATGCTCTTGATCCCTTAGTTTCTATGCCTAGGCAATGTAGAACTAGGTAGAAGAGGTGCCATTGTGTGCCAACAATGACAAACAGGAAGTTACATGGAGCAAGAAGAGGTATGGCTATCCTTGAGCCTTAATTGGACAAGAGTAGAGTCCTCTTCCATCATGCTGCTGCTTTCACCCTATAATCCCCCAAAATGGCTGAGGAACACCCGGAGTGAGCATCAGAGTAAATGGAAGTTATTGGGGAAGAGGACGCCCAATTTTAGCTGAAGAATATGGGTCCTGGTGGCCCAGCTGAGCAATGATCGCATCAACTCCAATGTATAGGCACTTAGAACTTGCACAGCCTTCTATGGTACCTCTTAAACTCGCCAAATAGGACGCTCCTCCGGCCACCACCGTCACCCACACTGCGGTAAACGCACATTCACCCGTAGTTTTAGATTCTTTTCTTTCACCTTTCTTAATTCTTTTTTCATTAGTCGTTGTTGTGTTCATATCGTTTTATGAGATCTGTATTTATCCAGTCACTTTGTCATCTCAGTCACAATTTGTCATGATTGTATATACTAAACCGATGCATGTTCTTGCTGACCTTCTGAAATGTTTACTATATCTACATGTTTTGTCTAATTTTGACAGGTTGCCTGTTTTTTCTTCCCCATTCTCTACCCCACAGGATTTGTGGAAACTATCAGGCAATTAATTTTCTCGTACTGATGATGATCCTTGCAATTTAAGAGCTAGGTATCGAAACGTCAGTCGACTTCTTAAACAGTTTTCGCAATATTTATGAAGAATGTGGCTACTGTTTTTGGCTAGCTAACATGACTTTATGATTATTTCAAGCCGCATTTGCTCTACTGTTGCCTGAAACCTTTATGTTTTATGTTTTTTTGTTTGCTTTTTCCTATATTGGGTGCAGGATTGCGTTTTTTTGTTCATTTGTGTGTTGTTCCTTATGAAAATTATCGTTGATCAAATTTGCACATTAAAAATTCTTTGTCCGGTTGGACATTGAATATCTATAGTACCCACCAACGTCTATATGCTATTGTCTCCTTTTTATTCTCTATCTAAGGACCATTGTTTTTCTAAAATATTTCATACCCGGGGTCCTTGGTTACTCATCGGGTTCCCTTGTCTATTTAAAACTAGCTGAGCAATGAAGCATGTCTGGACACCTCAGTAAACTTTGCCAGACATTCCTTTGTTCCAGGGAATGATGAAAATGATGGAAGGACCTGCTGGCACTGGCTACACCGGAAGGCACAGGATGTGCTAGGATTGTCCTTCGAGTCCATTTATGCTGTCCCTGGCAGGAAAGAACCGGGAACAGCTTTGGTGACCCTCATGATCAGCTGGAGGAGCATTTCAAGTGTTGTGTTATAGCTTCAGATTAATGGGTCTTGACTTGTCCATGTTGTTTGTATACCATAGTGTCATCCATAACGTGTAACTTAGAGCACATGCTCTATGTAACTATTATCTGGATGTGTCATATTTACAAACTACATGCATCAAATAGATTTATATCACATTTATATCATGTGTAGCTTTCAAAAGACTGTCTATGTCACTGTGGTCATAAGTTCTTATCTTATGATTTTGGCACTCCCTAAAGCTAAATCCGCCTGGGACCAATGCATGTGTCTATTTCCCATGTCAGATCACAGACAGTGTGAATAAGACTTCCCGGCAATTGTGAAATTATAACACACACAAACGTTCACTGTTAAGTCATGCACCTCACATGCACATCTAGTAATAAAGCATGCTTCACACCTTCATTACTGATTGATCTCAGAATCATGCCCACATTCCTGTCGGCCATCATGAGGGATTGTGAATCTGGAATCACTTGAATAAGTCAAGGCGGCCCATGTGCAAGGTAATGTTTATTTTGCTGACAAACGTTTGTGCTTAAATGGGATGTACCATATACTACAGATGCATATTTATTGCTCATTGTCATACACAGTTAAAAGATGCATGTGGGAATATTAGCTTTAAATGGTACCCTGGTGGTTCCAGAGAATGCTAGTTTTTGTCACAGTGATTATAAGAATAATAGCATTGTACATTCTTATGTGCATTAAGTAGTGGACATAAACTTTCATGACTCTTGTTCGGCCATTTTTCCTTTTCCGCATGAAGGCAAAAAGGGCTCAGGGAACATCAGGACAGGGTCCAAAGAAGACTTACGGTCGGCTTCTCAGCGAGCACAACAAGGTACCTTCACACCGAGGAAGTAGATCAGAACAGAACAGAAGGAACAGTGCAGCTGTCTGAGGAGGGACACAATCACAGGCCAAGACACACTGGGCTGTGAGAGGGGTTGTGTTGGACACCACATTCCAAGATGTAGTCTGATGTTCAGGTTCCAATGGGCCAGGAACTACAGTCATCAGTGATAGCCCAGAAACAGGCCCCTCTACCATCAGGGCTTGAAGCTATCTCCTTCATCAGTGACCAGGCCACTGCAAAACCAGGGCCCACAGGGGCATCCCCTCTCGCCCTTTCTCCTTCAAAGCATGCTCCCAAACGATCAGAGGCCAAGAATGAGATTTGACCTGGTCACCTTGGAAGACAAAGTTGGTACCGCACACTCTCAGTACACAGCCCTGTCTGATTTGATTTCTATGAGCTATGAGACAAACTGTGAAACAGGTGTTTGCTGGTCAGCAGGAGTTCATGATGGGCCTAGTTAAGGTATTAAAAGCAGCCAAGGCCCCCCAAGAGGCACAGGCTTACCAGCATGAGAGGTCTGCTACCTTCTGCCTCCTGAACAACAGCTATTTTCTTAAGTGTTGCAGCACATCCCTCCACACCCACTGCCTTTGTGAATGCTAATGTATTTTCTTCCTCTAGCACCCCATCTACTTTGATGTTGTCCTACTATTAAGGAGAGTTCTATTCTGGTCCCACACCCTGCAATGCCTGTGCCAGAAGACAAGCTCCTTGTTTTCCAAGTATTCTACACAGAGGATGCCTGATTTTATGTCATTAATCCAGAATAGCAGGGAGTAGACCGTTTCTGAGGTCAGTTAGTTTTTATTCATGCTTGACCCTTTGGATTTGATGTTGAATATTGTACATTACATTGGGACTTTTGAACATTTGTTTAGACTATTACTTTTGACATGCTTCTTGCTTTCCCTCATTTCTCCCATTTGATGGTGTTATAGACATTTCCCCTTATGCACCTGGCTTGTTTTTTTCTGTTGTCCACCCCACTCGAAGTTGGCTCGTCCTCCTTGGACTCTGACTCTTTTTTGGTTATTTCTTCCCAAACCAAGAACAATGTATATCTTCCTACCAGCAAGCTGCAAATAATATTAATATAAATCTATATTTTTAATGTCACCTGGATTTGTTATGACTTTGGTAAGACTATGTGGGCAAGACTATAGATGAAAGTATGAGTTGACCCAAGTTAAACTGCACATGATCAAGAGTGTCAACACATGTAAATGTAAATGTAAATGTGGCGTATTTGTATAGCGCGAACAGTGACCCGGAGGCATCCCGGCACTTGTACTCCTACCACAAGGGAACCCCTCCTGGCTTTTCCTTATGGGGTGTCCACTCCTGGGCATCCCATGGTGAAACCAGGCATCCCTTGTGTATCAGGGGGCCTTTTTGGAGACTAAGCAAGCTATTGCCCAGAGTTGCAGCGTGGGACCCATGCTTAGAATCGGCACTGAGGCGAGAATATCCGGTCAGTGGAATTTAAGCCGAAACCCACCATGGCAGGAATCGAACCCTGGTCCCTAGCCAGCGTTCTGCATCAAGGTCTGCCGCTCTAAGCATTGAGCCACACTTCTCCATTCAATTACATTATTCGCATACACCCACATTCAGACCAAGGCACACATAAGATGACACACAGGTAGAAAGTAGGTGCACTTTGTTTTTATTTGTGAACCAAATACGTTTTTATCAGTATATTTTGTGGTGGGATTGGTGAACACAAAAGTAAGGATTTTTTGTGTCAGGATGGAGTGAATGATGTTTTCATGGTAATGTAGCATCTGTGGCTTTTAGCTGATGTTGTGGACTTGCAAACCCGAAGATTGCCCAAAAACGGAGCATGATGATTGGCTCTAGGATGGTATTTGAAGTGTCATCCTCCATTGGGCCAGCATTATCCTCTTTCTCTGCAGCAGTGGAGGCTACAGAGATGGTAGCTTGAAGGAGGATTGGGTTTTCTCTTGAGATTGCATGCCATTCGCAAAAAAGGGGAGTGGAGACTTACTTTTATTGGGCGATAATCTCTGCCCACAGTTGGTGTTCCAGGCATAGATTTCAGGTGAGACATAGGTGGAAATGTACATATGGAGAGATTTCTGAAGGTCAATTTCCCTTTGTGAATAGTCTCTTGTGTGTTGTCCCATATTTCAAAGTGCAAAAACTTGGAACTTTGCAAATCTGTCGCTCTACTGATTCCACCCGGTTGCAGGAAAGTCTGCACATCTTACAATCCTTATTTGGATGCAAATTCCTATTTTTACTTGAATCAGGATTTGAAAGGGCCTCAAAATTAGGGTGCTAGCTTTTGTTATACGTCACAATTTATATAGTGAGTGGATAAATCATGGAAGATCCCGCACTGTTACAATCTAGGCCTTCTGAATAGAATACCATCATGCTAGGACAAGTAAAAGTATTTTCTGATCACCACACATGTGAGATACAAGCTCTTGAAACAGGAATGTTGATTTTGAGTCTAGTTATAATTTGAATTGATAGCCTTATTTGGATATTGGAAAATGGGCAGTCCATCCCAAACGTGATGGAAATCCCATGCTCTTTAATGCAAGTGCATTATTTTGTAATTGCCTTCTAATAGGGCATAGTGGATATCTGTCACATTTGTAACAAAGTACTTGTCTGCCAGATTCCAAATCAGGCCCTGAATTTTTGTGCAAGTCATTTTGAGATTATAACAATGACATTTTATTTGACGCTATATCATCTTCAATGTATCTTTTGATATTAGAACTACCTTGGTTTTATGACACAATCAGCACATTATTTCATCAAATCCATCTATTGTTAGATGAGGGATCCCCGGTGGTAATCCCTCATATTCGACCAGGGAGTCATACAGGATAAGTGTGGCATCATGATATAGATCTCCCAGGGTCTGAATGTCAGCATCTCACCAGCGCATGAGTGTAAGTGACGTGAGTGCCCTTGTCCCACTAGGGGAGCCTTCCAGCGGTATTGCCGGCACGTACGGGACCAAAGCTCCGGTGAGAAATAGGCTCCTGCTGTAGCATTTGTATGCCACCGCCAAAAGGAGTGGTGTCGGTGTCGTAGACTTGGTGGCTGGGTGGAAGAGCTTGAGTATCTGCTATAGCGAGCATGGGGGCAGGGTAGATGCTGTATCTTCCCGACCCTTATCTGCAAGCCAGCGGCCTATCCATTGCAGCTGTGCAGCTAAATAGTAGTGCTCAAAGAAGGGCGCTGCCATTCTCCTTGATCCGTGGGGAGGTATAGTTTCGCTAGTGTCATCCTATGCCAGCTGTTCCCCCAGATGAAGTCCCTGAGCAGTTTAGAGAGCGTGGCAAAACAAACCACGGGGATGTATAAAGACAGGTTAGTGAAGTAATACAGTAGCCTGGGGAGAATCACCATTTTGGATATTGCCACCCTGCCTGTGACCGTTAGCGGTAATGCACCCCAGAAACGTATTTGTGACTTGATGGCCGAGAAAGCCCTTCCCAGGTTACCATCAAAGAGGTCTGTCGGCTGATGGTATATCTGTATCCCCAGGTATTGGAAGGTGTACCCTCTCCACTGTTCCCTCGTTCTGTTAAGTGTGTATCCCGGATCTCGTCTCCCTTCTCCGAACGTGTAAAGACAGGACTTAATGGCATTTACCTGGAGTCCCGAAATAGCGGCAAAGTCTCGAAGGATGTGGGTCAACTGGGCTGGAATATCCTCTATGTCTCTCATGTATACCAGCAGGTCGTCTGCGTACAATGACACTTGGTGTACTGCATCTCCCAGTGGTATTCCATCCCCTAATTTTGCATGTAAGGCCGCCACTAGGGGTTTGGTCCCCAAAGCAAACAGTAGTGGCAATAGTGTGCACCCCTGTCTGGTACCTCTGCATATTGGTATGGTGTCAGATATGTACAGACCCAGCCTCACCCGGACTGTGGGGATCTTATGTAAGAGGTCCACCATTTGCAAAGATCCCAGTCCCAGATCATATTGTTGCAACAATGCTGACAAGTACCTCCACTCCAAGCAATCAAATGCTTTTTCCAGGTCCAACATTAGACCACCCGCCCTTGGCCACTCTCGTGCACTATCTGCTGCCACTCTGAAAAACCTCCGCAGGTTCAATGACTTGCTCCGTTTAGGCACAAATCCATTTTGGTCACTGTGGACCAGGTCAGGAACCACTGGCGCCAAGCATTCCGCTAGTGCTTTGGCAAGGATCTTATAATCTACGTTGAGGAACGCTAGCGATCTATAAGATCCCAAGACCGTGGGATCCTGCTCTGGCTTTAGCAGAGACACCAGGTACGCCTCGCTCATTGAGAGAGGTAGCATGGCTTCCTCCAATGCTGTTGTGTAGAGTGTGTGTAAGTGCGGCACCAGAGACTCCCGGTAAGCCTTGTAGAATTCGGTAGGCAGGCCATCCGGGCCTGGTGTTTTCCCAGATGCCATTAATGAGATCGCTTCCCCTATCTCCTCCAGGGTGAGGGGGCTATTAAGTGCCTCCTGATGCGTTACTAATGCTGTGGGTAACTGGGTCTGCTCGAGGAACCGCTGCAGATCGTGGCCCGAACAGTGGACTCTGGATTGATACAGCTTTGTATTGTGATCTACCAAAACCTTGTGGATCTTCTTTTGCGTGTACAATAGGTCTCCCTCCGGTGTACGCATGGCTGCAATAGGTGTGCGAGTACTGTCTTGTTTTAGTAGCCAGGCGAGCAAGCGGCCCACCCTGTCTGCTGTGGCATGTGTTTGGGCTATGGGAGCTGCATAATTATGACACCGTAAGCGCTCCAAAAGTTCCGCAAGATGTGTCCGAAGGGTTTCTAAGTAGCTCAAATGTCTGCCCCCTCCTTCCCCTCATGCTCATATTGCAGTAATTGTGATTCGAGGTGAGTGATTGACTTCGCTAACTGCTTCCATGTGTTCAAGGTGGCTCCTAAACCGTGACCCCTGAGTGTTGTTTGAGGGCATCCCATTCCACCAGTGCATTACTGGCTGTGGCTTCATTAAGCTCAAAATATGTAGGGATAGCAGTCCATAGTGAGGAGTGGAATTCAGAGTCTTCCAGCGTGGTGGGCTGGAGACGCCATGTAGGGATAGGGGGCCGGTCACCCTCCCATCAGAGTTGAAACCGCAAGGGCTAATGATCAGAGTGTGTCCGTCCGGGATACTCCGAATTCTGAATTAATGGTAATAAGGACTGGGACCCCACACCCTAGCTTGCATACTTTCCCTCCATGTTAAAGAACAGTAGATGTTTCAGCATTCAGAATAATATGCTGCATAGCTAAATACATATAAAGTCCCAAAGGCGAGAACGATTGCATTACAAATGCTTGTTTTATATATCATTTGAAACATTTTGGAAGCTACTATGTAGAACCCAATTGAAATTACAGTTTTGAGTACAGTCAGTCTCTTCCTAGAATTAATAATCTGAAAATCTGATCTAAAAATCCACCAAAAACACGCAAAAGACATACTAGGAAGCAGCTCGATGGGACTCGGCTCAGTAGAATTGAGAGCAAGAGGGAACATGGTGGCCATGGACTGAGCAGCTGCGAGTTCCCTGGGAGAGAAATACCTTGCACTGCGCCGTGAGCGTTCTTGCCGCCCCCGGCTTGAACCATGTACCTGGTGAGATACTTGTAGTCTCCACAAATTTGATGCTCTGGAAGCCCTCTGCAACAGCTACTGCACTCTCGGTGTGGTGGCCAGTGCAGGGATACCGAGCTGGGATGCAGCTGCACAAGAGTTTCAGTGCAGCAGGGTGGCTCGAGCGCAGGCTTGCAGTAGCTGTTGCAGGAGCGTCAGCACAAGTCAGCATGCTAGGCAAAAAAACTCCCTGCCTTGCCCCACCTGAGGCCCATAAGATGCTTTTTATTTTCCCTTAAATCTCATCAACATCCACTCTAGGAAATGTGAAAGGGGTGCTATTAAAAAGCTAAGTAAGTTTGGAGAAGATTGACATCTTAATCAATTTCACTCACGCATAAATTGTCAAAGACAAATTCTTCCATCTAGCAAGTAATGCATTCACCTCCTTCGCCAACCTCCCCAGATTATGTTGTGGTGCTGCTTCCTGGGGATTAACAATAACAATACCCAGGTACTTAATCGCCACCAATCTCAACATATTCTGAGGCACGTAGCAGTCCCCATGTTCTGAGGAGCAGCACGTGAACGCGAAGGCATTGGGAGGCTGCAGAGGAAGATCAGTGGGCTCAGTGCCAAAGCATATGAATAAGAGCTGTCAAATTTTTCACAAGGCTGGCGGTAGGACCCCGAGATATACGCTTTTCACCCGTAACATAGCGGCAGCTAGGGTAGGTCCTGGGCCATAATCTACCTCTGCTGTCTTGAAGTACATAGTCAAGCGGCAGCAAAGTGTGCTTGGTGGGGCTATAGGGGTTGAAGCCACTGTTTCTAAAATTGGGAAGCCATGCTGTGTGGTACCCAGTAAGAGCTCTGATAAAAGGTTTTAGGAATGAGGTGGAAAAGGAGGAATTGGTCAGTTTAGAGCAAGATTTGGGGGCCTTGGAGACCTCCCTGCAGAAGCAGAACAAAGGATCAGGTAAGGAAAGGGTATTAAAACTGTTTGAGGAGGCACAGTTAAATTAGGAAATAAAGCTGGATACAAAGTGCAGGGAACGCTGCCATGCCGAATACATGGGACAGTTTAAGTATGGAAAGCGAGCTGGTGCGTTATTGGCATGGAAGGCGAGGTTTGAGAGATCTAGGAATACAATTAAGGAACTGGTCCTCAGTCCTCAGGTAGATGTCTCAAATAAGGCTGAGGACATGCAGGGACACCTGGTTTCTTTATTCTCTACATTGTATACGGAAGTGGTCTTCCTAGATTTGGACAGGCTTAGAGGGTAGTTGGGGACATCAACCTCCCTGGGCTGGCAGCGGAGGGTATAGAGAGTTTGGAGGCACAGATTACTCAGGAGGAAATTAGGGAGTATCTGTTGTGTATTAAGAACGGAAAGGTGGCTGGCCCCGATGCCATCCCCTCAGAGCTTTATAAGCTGTTAACCCCTTCCACGCTGATGACGAGCTGGGCTCGTCATGGCGTAGCCTCCTTGCATGCTGATGACGAGCCCAGCTCGTCATGTAACATGCGATTTAAAAAATCTCAGCGTGCGAGCGGAATTCCGCTAGCGCGCATGAGGTTAAAGGAGGAGATTGTACCAGTGTGGGAGACACTGTTTAACTCCGTATATCAGAGGATTGTGCAGATCCCTGACTTGTGGAAGGAAGATGCAATCATATGGATATTAAAACCTGCAAAGGATTCTAGGAAGGTTGATTCTCATCAGCCAATCTCCCTACTGAATGTATATTACAAGGTTTTTACGGACATTCTGGCTGGGAAACTAGCCAAGCTAGCCCGCCAGTTTATTCATCCAGGTCAGAAGGGTTTTGTCCCAAAGCAGCAAATCCACAACCTTACTCAGCAGCAGATTGGATCTATTGATTGAGCCACAGCATGGTTGACTTCCTTGGCAGTGGTCACAATAGATGTTGATAACGTATTCAACCCAGTTTGTTGGGCTTACCTGTGGGAGATGCTGGCGGTATTGGCTTCAGACCCTGTATTATTTTAACTCTCTGGAGGCTATATGAGAATTCATAGGGCAGAATTCTGTTTAATGGGTCATTGACTAGGAGTTTTGGAACTTACAGAGGCACTCAACAGTGTTGCATCATGAATCCTCTCCTGTTTGACATTCACATTGAGTCGTTCACCCAGCTACTCAGAAGAGATGCTCAGGTAATTCCTTTCTGCTCCTCCCAGTTTAGTAATAATATCGCATTATATGCGGACGACCCCCAGGGTGTAAAGCTTAGCTGAGGGATTCAGGGCTCAATCGGGTCATCTGGTGAATAAATCTAAGTCAGTGGTGATGTGATCGAATGTAGTAGACTGGACAGGTAGAGATTAAGTTGGAGATTAAGTACCTGGGTATTGTTATTGTTAATCCCCCGTAGGCAGCACCACAGCACAATCTGGGCAGGTTGGTGAAGGAGGTGGATGCATTACTTTCTAAATGGAAGAATTTGTCAGTGATATTTTATGGGCGAGTACATTTGATTAAGTTATCAATCATCCCCAAATTTATGTATCTTTTTAACTGCATCCCTGTCACATTTCCTAGAGTCACTGTTGATAAGATTTAGGGGAAAATAAGCTTCATATGGGCCTCAGTTGGGGCAAGGCTAGCGTGGAAAAGTTTAGGCGCAGACTTGAGAATGGTGGCCTAGCTTTGCCGGACCTGAATTTATACTATATCTCTTTTCAGTTTAAAAACCCTAGGGTGCTTTTGGTTAAGCTGGATATAGTTGAACTTTGGGGTTGTTGTTAAGCAAAGATGAGCCGGGAGAAGGGATCCACAGTGTTCCAATGTAAGTTTGACTCTCCAATTATTTCTTGTAAATTACGGCTAAAGGTTTTAAAGGCCGTACTAAGGTTATGGTTCAGAGTCAGGAAGATCTTGGATATTGGTTTATATTTTGACTTTGCACCCATTTGGGATTCCCCCTGTACCCCAGAGTGTTTGAGGGATGGATTGAGCTTCTCACTAAGGAGGGCTGGGATAGTCACCTCAGAGAAAATGTTGGCAGTGCAGGGGGTATTACCCTGGGAAGTTCACAGTGCAAAACCTTGGGGGTCCTATCAAGGCTCAAATATCTGCAGCTGTCTTCTTGGCTCGTGAGTTCTACTGAGGAGATAGAGGGCGCCTGGGAAGTTGAGTCAACACTACAGTGTGCGCGACCTAAAAAGTAAAATCAAGGAGGTTGCCAATTGGTATTGGAAGTTTGTGGATACTGAGGATTGGAAAACAAAGGAGCCATATTCAGCATGGGAAGGAACCATCCAGGAGACTGAATTGTAACTTACATGGAAAACCTCCCTGAAGTTATTTTACTCTGTGGTTAATCCAGCTAACCTCACACAAAATCACTTTTTAACCATCAACAGATCAAAATGGACCTCTCAATAGATGGTGAAGTTTGCACAGGAGCCGACCCCCAGATGTAGAAGGTGTGGTTTATTTAGGTCCAAAGATGTGCACGTTTTTTTCACTTGTCCTTGGATGAAGCCTTTTTTAAGTCAACATCACGTTAAGTCTTGTGTTGGTTCTAATGGGGATGAATATGGCCTCACATAGTCTGCTGAGTAGAGTGTACAGAGGCCTTTCGTTCTAAACAAGAGATATATCCTGAGCTAAGAGAACAATATGAGATATATGCAATAAAAAAAAATACATTTGTATATTTTTTGTTTCTTCTTTTTCTTTTATTCAACAAATGATCTTCCCAACAAGGTCTAGCTGCCAACACGTGTTTCGTATATAGTGGTATCGACCACAGACTTCTTTAGGGCTAGAATATCATAATACATATAATCAGGAATTTTCATTTCATATACTAAAACAGGAAAATATGTTTTATATCATTTGAATACAAAACAGAAAATCAAAGTAGATTTCTAAAGGTGGCAAGATGCACAAGTTTATGAGAGATTGAAAAAGTGTTTTCACAATCTAACATTGTACACCAGAATAATCCCCATAGATTCCCATCATGTAGTGAACATGCCAGTATGAGGATCATAAGTTGCCGTGACATCCATTCGTAACTCAACGTTGTGACTAAAATTGTATAAGTAAAATCAGAAAAGTAAAGGCTAAAACATCCGATGTGAGAGAGTAGAAAGGAAAATAATCCACACACAAAGATGAATCTCCCTAGAGAAAAATACCAAAAGAACCAAGATAGCTCCCCTCTAGCTAGGCTATCAATTCTCAGTCTTCTGACTGTAGATGTCAATATGGTAACGGGGTATCTCAAGTGATCTATATAATCGAATCAAAAAAACGAAGTATATTTATAGCAGCTATCAAATCGTCTGTGTTACATATAAAAGTGAGTAAGTATAAAATCATAACTCACTGTATGTTTGAAGACTTCAATGCCAATCTCTCAATGATTGCAATATGCACTCCAAAGTAATGGAGGAACCAGTAAAGTACCTAATAAATTCCAAAAAGAAATAGACAAAGACATCACTAAAAATGACCTCAAGACTGCATCTTATCTAAAATCATCTGTCAGCATATTTGAAAATGCTCTACTAATTGCGACCATTCTTTCGTTAAAATTATCTAATGAAGTTGTAAAGATTAGGTACATCCATTAGTCCGAGTTCACAACTCCAAAATCTTCATCTAGGCTCACAAGATAGTGAAATCTCTAACATAATGTTTTGATCAATGAAACAATGCATATCTCCGGTCTGGTGTCCGTGTCTTTTAACATCAGCAGGGGCACTAGGCAAGGGTGTCCCTGTTTGCCCCTGCTTTTTGCTCTGTACATTGATCACTTCCTTAGCAAGATCGAAGGCACTTTGGATACCTTGCCTATCAGGGTCAATGCTACAGAGTATAGGACGCTGGCATATGTGGACGACTTTGTAGTCCTAACTAGGGATGTCGCCTCAGCCTTCTCTGCTCTAAAGGTTCTAGCAAAACAGTTTGTCCGGCTGTCAGGCTACCGGCTCAATGTTTCAAAAACACAGGTCATTCAAACATCCGCTATGGGCCCCTCCCAAGCCCCAGTGATTTCAGAAGCAATGTATCTAGTAGGTAATATCCCTGATCTGAATATTCTTCCGGTTATCGAATCGGTCAATGCCAAGTTGGGAAGATTAGACAACTTACATCTTTCCTTATATGGCCGCTGCAATGCCCTTAAAATGCTGATCCTCCTAAAGTTCTTGTATCTATTCAGGATTATCCCACAGGAGTTGTCACAACAAAGTCTGGCCAGGGCCGAAAGGATCTGTTATAGATTTTCTTTGGGATACCGCGGCCCACGTAAGGCAGCCAAGTGGATGTGCATCTCTAGTTATCGTGGTGGTTGGTCGGTTCCAAATCTCCCACTATACTATTGGTCCACCATGCTTCAACATTTTGGGCTGCCATTGCTGGGTGACAGTGCTAAGGTACCAATCTCTAGTAGACCCTCTATTTATGAACTGGGATTGGGGGAGGCTGCTAAGGGGGCTCTGACGCTGATTCTTGAATCAAGTTATTTTAAGAAAACAAGGTTCAAGGGTATAGGGGACATGTTCTCAGTTTGGTGTAAAATTCAAAGTAAATGGTCAATTTCAAATATTAATTCTTAAACTCCGTTCACGGCTGCTCGACTTTTGCCTGCCATTTTTCAAGATCAGGTCACCTTTAGGTGGCAGTTATTGGGGTTGAAAGTCATTGGTGATCTAGGTACTGGCGGACAAATGGCCTCCTTCTCCTTTTTAAAGGATAAGTTTAATCTTAATATTCATGATTTCTTCAAATATTTGCAGATCAGAAGTTTTATAGATAATACCCAGCATCAAACCTCCAACATTTTTTATAAGGTTATTTTATTCGAACTAATTCAAAGAAGGGCTAGAATAGGGATGTTGTATCAGCATCTTCTATCTGATTTTCCTGATGATCTCGCATTACAGAATGTCAAGTGGGAGGGTAAACTGGGTAAGATTGGTGTGGATATAAGCTCGGCAATGGATTTAGCAAGTTATGCCGTAGTCTCTGGGAGTTTACGTACCCAAAGTTACATGGCACTATTCGATCTATATTACACACCAGCAAAAATTGCAAAGTGGGGGGGTCGCAAGGGTGACTACTGTGCCAAGTGTGGGTTTCAAGCAGCTAACAATATTCATATGTTCTATTCTTGCCCTAAGTTGGGGGTATTTGTATCTGATGTTGAGTGCTTTATAAACTCTACGCTCAATATCCCGCTTACCATCTCTCCAGGGATGGTGATAATGGGGTGCGAAGGCACTGCTTTGGTCGAAAGAACGAGACATGTCTCTGCTTTTTTCTTTATAACAATGTCTTTAATTCGGCTGTGCATTATGTTACAATGGCTGAGTCCCGAAGCCCCCACTTTCATTAATTGGAGAGCCAGGATTCTTGCTCTCTATAACTTGGAGTCTTCAGTGTATCTGAGGTGGAGCAGAAGGAGGCGTGAGCTGGGCCGTAAGATCTGGGCTCTGTTGGAGGAGAGGCTCAAGCAATGAAAAGAAAAGCTTTTTCTTTTAGTTTAATCTATTGGTTGTTACGCTGCCTCTTGAGTTCTATAACTAATCTGTAATTGATTTGTTTTCTATTTTTATTCTCCAGTGTATATGATATGTCATTTATTGTCAGTCAGTCAGTCAAAGAAACTTTATTCGGTTATTTAAAACCATAAAAGCAAAACATGGTATACGAAACAAGTTTAAAATTCAATTAAACATATATGAAAAGACATTACTACACCATCATAAAAAGCACAAAGAACCTAATTTTGTTAAAAAATACGTGACTGTAAGAGCAAGTTTACATGGTGTCCAACAAAAGTTATACAAGTGTCAAATTTTGGTTGTTAGAAATAGCAGCCATTCTTAGTTTATTTTGTCTGGCAGCTGCTGCCAGAAAACAGGCTACCCCATATGTTGTCTGTACTGAGTTCAGCATCTGTAGATGTAATAATGCTGGCCGTACCTGGACAAAATTCAATTTTTTCAGAATAGGTACCAGAAATTTTTTGCGAGCCACCAAATAATGTTCACAAAGCATAACTAAGTGGAGGGTGTCCTGTATGGAAAAACAGTCGCAGGTACAGGGGGGTAAGTTCTCTGGTAAGCCCCACTTTGATTGTGAGCCAAGCACAAGGTGTATTAAATTAAACCTGAACCTTATGAGTAGAAAGCGATGGTAAGGCTTGGTAACATATTTCAAATAAGGTTCCATGGCTAAAGTTGAGGAGAGTTGAAAAAGTGATCGTACCATTGGTTTACCTAATTCAACCGTTTCCCTTTCAGACTCCAACAAGTTTAGGAAATGCAGCTTGACCCACTTTACATCCTCTTTTTTTAAATTGTGTGGTAAAGAGTACATTTCTGGACGCCCTAGTCTCGCGCATGCCGCTCTAACATACGCCAGCCACGGGATGTTATTGGCTTTATCCAGAGACAAACAATCTTTGAGGATACAATGATTTAAACTGATTTCCTCGTTTGTCCACGTTTTAACCCAATATATCACTGGGGCAATTTTTAAGAGATCAGTGACGTGACCCAAGCCTAATTCATTATGAATTGTGTGTATTGGGGAAGATTTAGGTAGTGATAGTAAGGCTCGTAAAAAATTATTTTCTGCAATCTGAATGCCTGGGCATGAGACATAACCCCATATGGCAGCCCCATAAGAGGCAATTGCCAAACATTTAGCTTTATTGATACGGGTCATGGCTTCCATAGGTTTTGATCCCAGTTTTTTCGAGAAATGCAGAAGGGCTGTAGTGGATCTAGTAACTCCATTCTGTTTTAATCTCATTTGTGCACCCCATGTTCCTTTCTCATCGAAGGTGACGCCCAGATAGCAAAAGAAAGGGACCCTGGAAATTGGTGAACTATTACAGCTAAAAGATCTGATCTTCGTGTGTTTTTTCCGTGAACCTGTAACCATAACATGGGATTTGGTCGAGTTAATTTTAAGATCGAGAGCTTCCATAAAAAGGCCAAAGTGATCTAAGAGTTTTTGAAGGCCTGTACCAGTCCGAGCTAAGAGGACGGCGTAGTCCGCGTATAGGAGGACCGGAATAGGTACCCCCCCCCATACGCGGAATGTCTGGGGTGACTGAGTTCAATGAATTACCCAGGGAGTTGATGTACAGTGTGAAAAGGAGAGGTGCCAGAATGCAACCTTGTCTGACACCTCTTCCAGACTTAAACTTTGCTGTGCACCTTCCATCCCTGTTCACCCTAACAGATGCAAATAAATTTAAATGAAGATCGTGCAGAAAATTAACCAAAGTTGTGTCCAAACCCATATTGCCCAAAATAGTCCACAGTTTTGAACGATTGACCAAATCAAAAGCGGATGATAAGTCCATAAAACCCAAATAAAGGAGTCCCCCCTTCACCACTGTGTACTTGCTGATAATTAGGTGGAGGTTGAGACATTGGTCCATGGTCCCTCTGTGTGCTCTGAAACCATACTGTAACTCTGAGAGGATCCTGCTCTCTCCAAGCCAGTCCTCAAGCCTCTGCAAAATGACCCTGCCCAAGATTTTAACGGCAGAGTCCAGCAGGGAGATTGGCCTGTAGCAAGCCGGGTCCCCCGTGTTCCCTTTCTTGAATATGGGCACAATGATAGAGGTGGACCAAGAGGAAGGAAAACCAGCTGAGGGTATTGCGTTAAAAACGTTCATTAATATCTTCGACCAAAATTGGGGGTATTGGATGTAGAGGTCTGCTGGAACCCCGTCAGGGCCCGGGGCTTTGTGTTTACTTGTGTCTCTAATCGCCCTTTCAACCTCCAAACTACTAAATTCCATAACCAGGTTGGGGGATTTATGGACATTATCGGTTAGACCGGGTGCTGTGGATTCGTAGATCTTTTCGAAGTGGGCTACCCATCTATCATCTTCTATCACACAGTCCATGTCGGTCTTCCCTTCATTGGAGAAGAAGGGCTGGTTCACAATGGCCCAAAACTTTTTGCTGTCTCTCAATACATCCGTAGATAAAAGGCTCTCCCAAGCTTCTTCCTTGATTCCAGATTTGCATTTAAGAACTGCGGTTTTGTAATCCTTCCTTAAAATGGCCACCAACGTCCTGTCCCTAGGTTTTTGTTTTAGGGCTTTCATCAGAGCACTATGTTTCTGGGAACATTCTTTATTGAACCATTTCTGGGGTTTCTTAATCCTTTGCCCGGTAGACCTTAGCTCCAAATTCTTAGCAATCCTTCCGCATATCTCCTCGTATGCGACTACTACATCCGGGCCTCGAGCAGTTGGGTCCAGACATACTGCCATATCTGCCTCTGACTCTTGGGCAAGTGAATGGAAGAAGTGTTCAGGGACTATTTGTTCCCATTTTAGGCGCCTTCCCTGGTCTTTAGTTATCAAGTCCCTTGGGGCTGCCACATCTGTTGGATTATGGGTCCGGAAACAGTCTAGGTCCAGCATCAGGAGGACAGGGTTGTGATCACTGAAACTAGCAGTGACCACCATGTATTCGCGTGCCTTAGCTAGTACCCCAGATGAAACAAAAATGAAGTCTATAATAGTATTGGCGTCTTTCCCCACGAAGGTTGGGGCTCTGGGATCGTTCCTACTTTGGGCAAATTCAAATAGATATAAAGTCGCCAGAAAAGAATCGAGACACTCACCCTCAATTGTATGCACAAAATGGGGGATGGCCTCCGTCGGTGAACCCCCATAGCTATCATTAAGGCAATCACCCTCACAGGGATGAATATTAAAATCACCCAAGATAATCATCTCTAGGGAAGAGGTGCAGTCGCTTCTATAGGCTGACAAAAATTGTAGTAAGGAAGTCAAATGTTCATTTACAAATAAAGACTCCCTGGAGTTATAAAAATTAACCACTAAAAAAGGTTGGAAGCCAGGTAAGGTCCACTCCACGACTAGCGTGTTTGCAGGTGCAGATTCCAATTGTTTGAATGCCCCTACCAGCTCCAAGGAACACAGTGTAAGTAGGCCACCTTTTGCCCTACCTCTTGCACTAGAGGCTGCCGGGGTAAAAAAACTACGAAAGCCATCTAGTGCAAAATTAGTTGTGGTGTCCCAGGTTTCTTGCAAACCCACTATGTCGTATTGTTTTACAAACTCTTGCCATATGGGGTCCAACGCCTTTGCATTTAGACCCGCCACATTCCAAGTAAGGAATTTACAAAGTGGGGGAGGTGTGGCTGGGAGAAAAGATGGTGTGCCCCGTTCCTGCGCCTCCAACGAACTATCAGAGGGAGTAAAAGAGGGTTTGTCCGTAATCAAGACCGATGTTGCCACTTCCTTATGAGGAGGAATTAAACTGGTCTGAGGTCCCCTTCCCTTTGGAGAGCCCCGCATATGTCAGTCCACCCAGTCTGTATTTGAGAGGCATTCAAAACGATTCGCCATTGGGAAGTACAGAGCATTGGGAGGTCCATTTCGCTGTTGGGGGAAATGATGTAGTTGAGAAGAATGCGGACCAAAGAAAGGGCCGCCTTGAGGTGGTCTGCCTCCTCTGTTCCCAACCAGGTTCCAACCCCCACCCCATTCCTCCTCCCATCCAGGGGTTTGTGGCATCCAGGGAAGATTGGATCTCTGTCTGGGTTTACGATCGTGAGGACCCTTAAGCCAACTCCATCGATTGTCGGCTTGATTGTGTGGGAGATAAAAATAGGAGAGAGGTCTAGCGGTTACTGTGCTCGCCTGGTATCTCGGGGCCCTTCTGCTACAAATAAATTCTACGACCTCAGGATTCTCGAAGGTAATCACTACACAATCCCCTGGAAGATTTTTTCTATTATGTCCTACCCATGGAGCTCTCTCTATCATCAAGATATTACAAGGAATATTTGGGGGAAGAGGATAATTATTGGCTAACCAGTGGCATACTTTATTTTTTAGGGTCTGATATGACTCTTGTTCAGTTGCGGGTATTTCAGTGACCCCAGTAAGTATAATAACATAGGGACAGGCATCTGGAGGCAGATGGATATTTTTCCGGACCTTACATTTAACATTATCAAGTGCTTCAGGGATTGTCGGTTGGGATAGACCATCCCTAGAAGTAGCCTGTGGAGTTAAATTTGAGTTGTTTTTGGTGGGTGTATGGCCGGAGTCAGTTTTCTTAGTTCCCTCTGCTGAAGGGGGCTTATTGTTAGAAATAGTCTGAATTGGAGTATTACTATGGTTCCTAGGCACCCCTTTGGCGGACTCCAATATTTTTTTAGAAATCACCTGGGGTTTTAGTGGTTTAGGCTGATTAGAGGTCTGGACAGTTTTATTATTTAAGGAGAAACTAGGAGCACTTATGTCCTTGTGTATGTTTTTAAGGACAGTTTCAAGACAACGTAGTCTTACCTCTATGGGTTCTAGCAGTGATTTCAACATATTGAAGATCACAGAGTTGTTGATAGTTAAACCATCCTCCTCCTGTGATGGCACTATAGGAGGAGGATTACCAGCGTCTACACTAAACTGTAAATTTTCCTCCAGACTTTGATCAATTGAGGTGTCGTCTGGTAGATTTAGGGGTAAACCGACCTTGTTTGGGAGTGTCCCCCCTGTTGAGCTAGTTTGAACCTCAGACTGCTTCTCGCAGTTAGGGGGATTGGGGTTGGGGTGTGTCTGGCCCTTCTTTCGTTTAAAAGTAGTTTGTTTATTACCCTTCTGTTTCTGTTTAGGAATAGCCCCTTCAATCCTACCCCTCTCACTTCTAGTGTTAACATCGGTGGTATCACAGGGGTGTGACTCTTGCGGTTGTGTTCCGCTCAGAGTTAGAATATTAAGGTTAGGTGAAGCCTCCAAGTCCTGAACGGTATCAGTGTTACTATTAGAGCCATCCATAGCCCCAATATCTCCGTGGCTATGTATTAGAGCCTGGGTTTCTGGACGGCAAACAGTGATAGGGGTTTGGGCCAACGCAATCAGACCCAATGATGAACGTTTGGCCATGGCCAGGTCTTGTGATACTCTCCTGTCCATTAATACGATTCCCTCGTCAATTAATGCGTGTGTGCGGGTAATAAAGTCATCCAGTGTCCCAGTAAGTTTTTTAGCACTAGCAACAGCCATACTTCTAGTTTTCCGTGTGGACATAACCCGTATGCCCTAGGGATACAAAGTGCGAGCAAGATAGTTACAAACGACCAGGGACAGTGGCCCAGCCCGGCCTCCTCTGGCCTCTGAGGGCCACAGAGGGCCCGCCCTTTGCCCGGGCTTAGCCCCGGGCACTCCCGCGCGCTCCCGCGCAGCGTGTTGGGGCGGATCTTATAGGCGTCAGTAATTTGGGCGGGGCGGTCAGGGAGAGCGGGCCAGGTGACTTGGCCTCTGGGAAGCCAGGACTCCTGGGAAAGCGAGTCCCGGACCCAGCGCTCGCAGCCCTGTCTCTCACTCTCTCACCCAGCAGGGGCCAACAAACGGATGTGCAGCCTCGACGCAGCGGGACCCGCGCAGCGGGTTCCGCAAGCTGCTGAACAGTCCTTCCCTCGACGCTGTCAACTCCTTCCTTCCTCCACAGGGCAAAAGTCAGTGTGGCGTTCCCGGGATCCTAAACGGGCAGAATCCTTTTCAGCTGTTCTGCTGGGCGGGGCGGTCAGGGAGAGCGGGCCAGGTGACTTGGCCTCTGGGAAGCCGGGACTCCTGGGAAAGCAAGTCCCGGGCCCAGCGCTCGCAGCCCTGTCTCTCACTCTCTCACCCAGCAGGGGCCAACAAACGGATGTGCAGCCTCGACGCAGCGGGACCCGCGCAGCGGGTTCCGCAAGCTGCTGAACAGTCCTTCCCTCGACGCTGTCAACTCCTTCCTTCCTCCACAGGGCAAAAGTCAGTGTGGCGTTCCCGGGATCCTAAACGGGCAGAATCCTTTTCAGCTGTTCTGCTGGGCGGGGCGGTCAGGGAGAGCGGGCCAGGTGACTTGGCCTCTGGGAAGCCGGGACTCCTGGGAAAGCGAGTCCCGGACCCAGCGCTCGCAGCCCTGTCTCTCACTCTCTCACCCAGCAGGGGCCAACAAACGGATGTGCAGCCTCGACGCAGCGGGACCCGCGCAGCGGGTTCCGCAAGCTGCTGAACAGTCCTTCCCTCGACGCTGTCAACTCCTTCCTTCCTCCACAGGGCAAAAGTCAGTGTGGCGTTCCCCTCATTTATTGATTTTTGCTTTCTCCTAATGTTTGTTCGGTGCCGCATTTTGTGTAAAGCATGACTGCCACGACTTTTTATTTGTTTTCTTGTTAAACATCAAAATAAAGTTTTAAAAAAATATATATATATATTATGTGTAGAGCACACGTACACCGGTCGTTTTCATGGCGCTAAATATAGGAGTAGCCTGGTTTCTGGTAGGTTATTTGTATGCCTGGATAAACAGCCAGGTCTTAAGGAGTCTCCTGAAAGTCAAAAAATCTGTACAGTATCTGATGTCAAGGGAGAGGGCGTTCCAGAAGTAAGGGGCCAACAACGCCAATCTCCCACCGCCTAGTCTCCTCAATTTGTAGGATGATGTGACCAGAAGGGTCATGTGGGCTGAGCGCAAATTGCAGGCAGGTCTATATCTCTGGATAAGGTTGGAAACAAATTTAGGCCATGTTCCATGCAGAGACATAAAAAATCATACATCTGAATTTGAAAGCACAGCATTGTGTTATGGGGATCCAATGTAGCTTCCTCATAAGGGGGAAAGTGGTTTGCCTTCTGGGCTGATGGAAAAGCAGTCTTGCAGCCTGATCCTGCACCAGTTGCAGTCTTTTGACTAAATATGTTGGCAGACAGAAGTAAAGTTAATTGGCATAGTCAATGTGAGAAATGACAACCTGAACCAATGCTTCCCTAGTAAGGAGCCTGCTGATGTTCCTTATCTTCTGCAGCTGAAAGAAGCAGGTTGAGACTATCATCCTGATCTGGCCTTCATGGATAGGTCGCAGTTGATTTGGACTCCAAGGCTCTTGGCGGAAGAAGATGGAGCTGGGGGAGACGCCAGCTCCGTTGGCCAGAAATTTGGGCTCCAAATGTTCTGGACACCGCTTATCAGGATCAATTCGGTTTTATCCTGGATTAGCTTTAGGTTGTTGTTGTTCATCCAGTTTCATATGTGCAGTACAGTGGATTGGAAGTTGAGAATAAAATAAAATGTGTTGTTGTTGGTAAAAAATTGTCGCAGGTCATCTGCATAATTAAACATACAGATATTTCTTTCTCTTAGGGACAGAATCAGAGGGAGTAGGTACAGATTGAATAGATGAAGGGATAGTGAAGATCACTGTGGCACTCTGCAAGTACATAAGGCGCTGTTAAGTGGGAGAGGCGGACAGACTGGGATCAATCCTCCAAGAAGGACATAATCCATCTAAGAGCCAGACCCTGGAGTCCTGCGTCCCTGACACAGTCCACCAGAATTCCTGTGGTGACTGTGTCAAAGACAGCGGATAGATCTAAGAGCATCAAAACCTGAGAGCTGTTCTTCTCGGCTACCATCCTTAGTTCGTCCAATACAGTCAGTATTACTGCCTCAGTTGAATGAGAGGGCGAAAACCTGCTTGATGGGGATCAAGGAATTGAGACGGTTCAAGGAATGAAGAGAGGCAGGTCGCCATGTGGGATTCCAATACCTTAGCCAGAAAGGAGAGCAGAGATATGGGACAATAGTTTAGTGGGATCAGGGGGTCTGCCCCAGTTTTGTTTGTGAGGAGAACTATTATGGCTTTTTTTTAGAAGCTCAAAAGAACGCAAGTCTGTATTAATGAGTTGTTCAGAAGAGAGAGGGCAGGGGTAGGGTTTGCAGTGAAGGTTTCTCTTAAAAGGTAAGGGGGACAACAGTCAGCTGGGGATACAGACTTAATTCTTATCAATAAATCCAAAAAGGCTTCTCTGCTGATTGCGGTGAATTGATGCAGGGAGCAAGGGTTTCTCAAGGCGGTTGATATAGCCTCACATACAGGGCTGATAAGGATACTGGCTTTAATCCTAGTGATTTTGTCGATGCAGAAAGTATTCAGGGAGTTACAGAGCAACTGGGATGGAGCTCATTTTATTGTAACTCTATCAGGGTTGGATAGATCAGTGACAATTGTAATTATTTCCCTGGATTTATGGGTAGAGTTCAGGATCTTTGAGGAGAAGTAAGTAGCTTAAGTGTGTTGGATGGATTTTTTATACTCCTTTAGTTGAGCTAAGCCGATGTCATTTTTGTTAGGGGAGTAGTGTCATCTCCACTTCCTTTCAGTTAGGCGGAAAGCTAAATTTTGAACTTTTAAGTCTTCTGAGAACCATCTCTGGGCCACCTGGCGCCTTGCTGTTTTTATAATCGTGAAGGGGGCATGTTCATTGCTAGCTGCTGTTAGCCAAGTTGTTATGTTTTCCTCACTTACGTTGACAGATTGCTGGTTGATGGGTACCGTGTTCACCAGCAATCTGCAGAAGGCATTCATATCAATTTATTTTTAATTATTTATTTTAAAAGTTTTATATAGTGCGAACAAGACCACATATGGGTATCATAATGCTTTACATATTGGCAACTAAGAGGTACAAGCAGTGTAAACCATATCTGAAAGAGACTGTAGTTATAGATTCCATATCTTTAGAATTACCCACACGCATCAGACTGGATCCGGAGATTTTTCTTAGCAGTTCCCTTCTGCGTCAGTAGGTGGTGTGGGTCGACTACGTGTCCGTCGTTGGCTTCGTGGTCACCGGAATGATTTTGCGGTGTCTACTTAGATGCCGACCCTGCGCACTGGTGTCAGTTCTTTCTTTTTCCGCGCCAGCCTTGTGCAGTTCCGGAGAGAGCTACCCCTTAGTCATTTTTTGACTAACTTTTGCTCAACTTTTGTCGACTTCTTGAGTCTTCCGACTCCTGGTGTATGAGGGATGTTCCATCGACGGACCGGGTTCAAACCGTGCAAGGCCTGTAACTGACTGGTGTCGGTTACGGACCACCACCTTGTGTGCCTTTGGTGCCTTTATAGCGACCACGACCTGGAACCATGCTCTGACATGGCAGTCTTTGCGGGAGCAGTCCTGAAAGCTGTTGGAGGCCCGGCAGTCGTCTCCATGCTGCTCGAGGTCCCGGTCGAAAGGAAGGTCTCGGGACTGGTCGCGGAGACACCACCATCAGTGCTCATCCAAGTCTTCAAGATCTTCGGGTAAGTCGAAGCACAAAAAGAAGGCGAAGAAGCAGCGTCACAAGCAGAACAAGAAACAAACATAACAGATCATAGCAAACATAACAGATCGATAAAGAGCAAGTGTAAACTAATGCGTCCTAGGGTGATTGGGACCTAGCCCAGAAATGTTTTCATCAGTATCTCTTTAACTTCCGTTTTGAAGGAAGCAGTGGAATTGTTAAGTCTTATTTCAGGTGGCAAGGAGTTCCAAATTCTTGGTGCAATACCCGAGAATGCTAGATTGTAGGTTTTCTTTTTATGGAATTTTGGTGGTTTGGGCAGTAAAGTGCTATAGCCTCTAGAGCATGGGTACTCACAAACTTTCTCTCGGGGGCCAAATTTACAGTGTGGTTTGTGTCCGAGGGCCGCACCGGTGGGGGCGGGGTCAGTGGGGAAGGGGCGGGGCTAGAGCAACAAACAAAACTGTGACCATAAAGTTGATCACGCCTTCGTCCACTGAGCCACCAGACCCGGCATAGACACACATCTCTCTCCCTCTCTCTCTCCCTCTCTCCCCCTCTCTCTCCCTCTCTCTCTCCCTCTCTCCCCCTCTCTCTCCCTCTCTCACTCCCTCCCTCTCCCTTTCCCTCTCCCTCTCTCTGTCTCTGTCTCCCTCTGACTCTCTGTCTCCCTCTGACTCTCTCTCTCTCTCTCCATCTCTCGCCATCTCTCCCTCTGTCTCACTCACTCTGACTCTCTCACTCCCTCTCTTCCTCTGTCTCACTCACTGTCTCTGTCTCCCTCCCTCTCCCTCCCTCTCCCGCTCTCTCCCTCTCACTCTCTCCCCCTCTCCCTCTCCCTCTCCCTCTCTCTCTCTCCCTCTCTCTCTCCCTCTCTCTCTCCCTCTCTCTGTCTCTCTGTCTCCCTCTGTCTCTCTCTGACTCTCTCTCTCTCCATCTCTCTCCATCTCTCCCTCTGTCTTACTCACTCTGACTCTCTCCCCCCTCCCTCCCTCTGTTTCCCTCCCACTCTCTGTCTCCCTCCCTCTCTCTGTCTCCCTCACTCCCTCCCTCTGTCTCCCTCCCTCTCTGTCTCCCTCCCTCTGTCTCCCTCCCTCTGTCTACCTCCTCTGTCTGCCTTCCTTTCCCTCCCTCCCTCCTACTTTAACAAAGGTAAGGTCCATCAGATTGGTTTCGACGTCTTCAGTGAATTTGGACATCCGAAGACAAATATGCAGAAAGATACAAATGGATGTCCTCATAGTATGGGCAACGGAGTAGAGCTGTGTCCAGTCCAGATTTAATGACATGGCTGGAAGCATTCTGACAATCTGCATTGACCTCCTGAAATGCTCCTTCATGTTTGCGGGATGTGGGGCAACATCAATTGGGTTATACCCCATAATAAAGCATGGGTACAACAGGCGAGAAGGCAGTTGGCCTTTAACGATTTCAGAGCTGTACTCCCTGCTGAGAAGGCTTTCTTGCTCCATGCTTCCAGTCTTTTAGACTCCCTATCTGCATGTACAGTAAATGAGGCACCACTCAATTGTGTACTGGAGAAAGAAGCTTAAATAACCAGGCTCTCTGGAGATGGGTGTGTGGAGAGAAAAAGTGAGTTGCTGCCTGGTACCGAACTGTACCTCTATGCCACAAGTCTATCCACCGCTGGCATAGATGATGGATTTTCCCAAGCTGTCACGACAGGTGCCATCAAAGCCTCATTGAAGGACAGCTAAGGTTCTGATGTGGCTGATGATCTCGTTAAGAAGATTGGACTTGGTCTCTGCTGAACAGAAATCCAAAGATCTCCACGGCATGTCTGCTTATTTTTGTAAAAAATTAGGTCCAGGTGCTCAATTATTTTTAGGAGGCCACACCCACATCCTCTGGCTCCACCCCCTCCCCCGGCTCCACACACTTCCACCACTGGCATAACCCAATTACTCTATTGACTCCACACTAATTCTCAAATGGCGTTTCTGAAAGCCAGATGTAGTACCCGACCTGAATTTCTGCAAGGGAGCATTCCTTAAGTAAGATTTTGATAGGAGGTTCCTCCTGTCCCGGATACAATTTTGAAAAAAATGAATGCAAAAGTGCATGTAAAGCACTATTTTGGGATAAATTGGCTAAAACGACCAATGTAACTCCTGCATGTAACTCCTGCAGGGCCACACAGTAGTTAGGTTTGACTTTACTAATTACAATGTATTTCTATCCAAACAAAGCCTTTTTAGTAAAATTAAGATAGTCAAAGACTGGGGAAAAACATAACTTTCTAACTTGTACCATGCAGGTTGCATGTAGCGCTTTGATGGCAGTTCATAATTCACTGTGCTTGGTTATAACTTATGAAATGCACCGTAATAAAATGATCTATGTGACAAAAGCAGCATCCCACAGAGCAGGGTTAGTGTTTGTTGATAAACTCTACCATGAACCTTATGCTTGCTAGGAGTGTCCTCCAGACCCTGGTGTGAATGGCTGTTTGGATTTTCTGAAGTCACTCATCACAAACAGTCTCATGAGCAATTTCCCTACAGGTAAGGTTCATTCTCAGGTGTGTTATATAAATTTTGCAAGATGCAAAGAATGTGTACAAAGCATATTACAAAACAGTATTTCAAGAGCAATGCCCTGAAGAGTTAGATCAGAATTCAGCACTATTGCGAATCCACTGGTGTTGAGGACACACAATTTAGATGCCTGCCTCACTGCAAGGGGCGTAATTGTGCTGACACACCAAGTATATCAAGGTGTTTTTAAAATAAAGAATACTTTAATAGAGAATGTTTGGCTTCCTTGCAAGGAGCGGATTGGGGGTTAAGGCCATGTGGAGCTGCTGGCTGTGCCAGTTAACTAATGTTGTGGATTAACCAGCCCCAGCTGACCGATAAACCATGTAATATAACAGCTGCCAAGGTTTCAGATTGCAATGTCTGACATTTTCATAATGTCAGTGCAATTATGAGTAACATTTCAATGACTATGAGTGACACTTTCTCGTGAGCAAAATCAAGCAATGACGACGTAGGAAACATAGATCAGAAATTACACCCATTTAAGCAAAGAGATGGTCTTTCGAACCTTGTGCTCAAACACACGTAGTTAAGGTAATCTGACCGCATTATAACAAAAATAAGCCCATGTCCAACTTGAAGGGGGAAAAGGGATGAGGCAGATGAGAAATCACAAGGACCAAGGCACTGTGAACCTCAATGTAGAAATTCACGTGAGTGGGCAGGATTTCTTTACATAGGAAGGACTCCTACGACAGAAGATGTAAACAAGAAATGCTGAATCGGTAGTAGGCAACATCATACATAAGACAATAGTTATTTTAAGGTTTAGGAACATGACTGTAACAACCATTTAATACGAGTACTACATGGCTTCATAGGTCATTGAGCATAGTATTCTCCAGTAACGTTATGCACATTTCATGACATCTATTTAAAGTCAACAAAAAGTAACTGTCACCAGAAGCCAGTATTTTTTAGACTCATTTTACACACACACACACCAAGTTTCCTGCTAGCACTGCTCAAAGGGGCTCCTCTGTATACAACTGTCAACCCGTGCTCAGGCGAAATGCCTTTCCAGGGCAGGCATATTGGAAGTCATGCAGCAGATCGTATCATTGCTACAAGCCACAATGAGCACCGAAAAGCTCCGGCGCAAATTAAGCCCATGTAGCACTATTCCCTCCCTCGCTTTCCCTCCCTCCCTATGTCTCCCTCATTTTTTTTTTTTTTTAAAGGCTGTCTGCAACTCGAGCTCGACTCCGAGACTCTGCTGCCTGTGGGGGCCGGGCGATTGCCGCCGTAGTCAGAGTGGGGCTGCAGGGGCGCTGAGAGGTGAAAATAGCCTCATTAACATGCTAATGGTCAGACCATTAGCATGTTAATGAGGCTATTGTCACCTCTCAGCGCCCCTGCAGCCCCACTCTGACTACGGCGGAAATCGCCCGGCCCCCACAGGCAGCAGAGTCTCGGAGTCGAGCTCGAGTTGCAGACAGCCTTTTTAAAAAAAAAAAAAAACTCGGGTAGATGTCTGAAAGGTCCGCGGGCCGCCAGAGAAGGCTTGCCGGGCCGCCACTGGCCCGCGGGCCGTACTATGAGTACCCCTGCTCTAGAGGATCTAGAGCCCCCAGAGAGCTTAAGTTTTTGCGCAAGTTATATTAGGGTGTTGAAATATAAAGCTTTGTGGGTCTTGCATGCTATTTTGAGATGGATCCTTTCTTCATATGGGAGCCATTTTAGTCATTTCAACTTTGGTGTGATGTGTTGATAGCGTTTGGAGCCTGTATTGAGCCTTGCAGCGAAGTGGAGACAGACCCTAAGTGGCACCTTCTTCGATCTAGGAAGGCCAAGGAGGGTTGCGCTACCCTGATCCAGTTTAGAGATCACTAGTGCTTGCACTGCAATCATAAATTCGTTGTGGGATTGGAACAGTTTGATTTTCCTTAGGACTCTTAGTTGGAAGTTTGCTCCTTTGGTGAGAGCACTAATGTGCTTTTGCATGTTCAGATGCTAATCTAGCATTATTCCCAGAGAGCTTGCAGAATCAATGATATGTGCAGTACAGTTGAGAGCTGTTAGTTGACACATCCATTCTTCAATGTCTGGAGAGTGTTTGGCTGGTGTGATAAGGAGAAATTATGATTAGAAAGCATTTAATTTCTGGTGATTAATAGTCAACGAACTTCGCGTTTCCTGAAGAATAGAGTTGAGGGACCTGCGGTCCGCAGGGGAGGGGACTTTCAGGTACAGTTGCGTGTCATCAGTATACATGTGATAGTGGATAATGGACAATTTCAGTATTTCTGTTAGAGGCTCCAGGAACAAGTTGAAGAGGGTGGGTGAAAGAATGGGCCCCTGTGGTACCCCTGAGGGAGTGGTGCGGGGTTGGACATAGCCTCATTCACCTTGAGTGTTTGTGTTCTATTGTGTAGGAATGAGGAGAATCAGTTTAGCACAGTCTCTGATAGCTCCATCCTATTCTCCAGTAGCTTGACAAGGGTAGCATGTTTGAGCGTATCAAAAGCTGATGATAGGTCAAGGAGGATCAAAAGACACGATTCATTTAGGTCAAACATTCGTAGAGCATCATCAACAATGTGGGTAAGAGCAGATTCCATGCTATGACCCTGACAGGAGCCAGATTGGAATTTGTCAAGCAATTGGAATTCTACCCATTTCTCTAGGAGCTTAGCCTGAGTAGGAATGTTAGAAATTGGATGACAATTGTGAAGGTTAGTATGGTCTGCTATCGTTTTAAGTATGGGGGTGACCTGCCCCGATTTAAGGCAATCTGGAATCGAAACTTGAGGCATTCATTATTTTCGTCCAAAGAGGTAGTATGGATGATCTGATCTCATTGAAGAGATTTGATGGCAAGTGATCGCTGAAATGGTTGGATGGTTTCAAAGAAGCCTGGGTTATGCGAATGGTGCTTTCATCCAAGGTTTGGAATATGCTCCAAGAAGCATTGTTCTTGGAGAGGGGAGAACCAGAATGGGTGCAGGCACCCCAGACCCAGAGATAGGATAGGAGACAGGAGATTCTCCAAAGCTGCCCGTATTTCCAGCTCAATCTTGGCTGTTTTTTCCTGGAAGAAGGTGGCAAATGCCTCAAAATTAGGCTGCGAACAGAGTTCCATTTACGGAGGGTTGGGTTCTGTTTGACTTAAGCTTGATGAGTTCAAACAATTTCTTTGGCGGTATTTGGCTTGCTCTGGTTGTTTTCTAAAGAAACTAGCTTTAGAGCATCTGATGCGTTTGTTTTATACATTTTTCAGAGATCTCAGCTGAGTGACATGGTCAAGGAAGGGGGAGGGGATCTTCACAGCCGTTCAACCAGTCTCAGATTTCTTCTTTCCGTATTTAAGCTGCCATTATACCAGGGTTTGGGGATTTTGGAGTGCACTCTTTTTAGCTGAAGGGCTGCGATTAAGTCTAAACTGTTAGTCATGGAGCGATTATAGTGATCTGTAAGGTTGCCAACATCAGATATATGCAGAGGGGTGGTGGGCAGGCTGTTATCAATGCAGTAGGTCAAATCAAATAGGTTATTATTGCTAAGACTTTTTTGACAGTGCCTGGGTTTCTTTAGCTGACCGTTATTGGATCTCACCAATTCTATGATGAGGAAAGAGATGCAATGGTGGTTGCTCCAGTCACAGGGGGCGATAGCTTCAAGATGAATGGAGTTGATCTTACCAAAGACCAGATCAATGTGGTACCATATCCAAGTCATAAGCCCTTCCTTGGCTAGAGGTTTGGGTGTAGGTATATTGTTAGTCACATTTTCCTTGGAGATTAGCAGCAACAGCAGTGGGGGCTACGGTTGAGGTGAGCCACGCTCCTCATTCTTGGCAGCAGCAGCAGTGGGGGCTACGAGTGAGGAGAACCACGCTCCTCATCCTTGGACTTCGAATTTACTTCTCTCGTTTCCCGCTATGCGGGAAATGCTCGCGGCAGAGCCTGTCACTAGCAGCTGTGGGGGCCACGATCCGGTGGAGGACTATGCCACCCACAATCCAGCGGGGCAGTGAGACGCCCTCCCACCACGCCCTGCCCAGGTGTGCTGATTTAAAAATTACCTGCGTTCTTGTATTGTGGGTCACATTTTCCTTGGAGATTAGCAGCAGCAGCAGTGGGGGCTACGAGTGAGGTGAACCATGCTCCTCATCCTTGGCAGCAGCAGCAGTGGGGGCTAGGAGTGAGGAGAACCACGCTCCTCATCCTTGGCAGCAGCAGCAGTGGGGGCAACGAGTGAGGAGAACCACGCTCCTCATCCTTGGACTTCAAATTTACTTCTTGCGTTTCCCGCTTCGCGGGATACGCTCGCAGCAGAGCCTGTCACCAGCAGCTGTGGGGGCCACGATCTGGTTGAGGACTATGCCACCCACAATCCAGCGGGGCAGTGAGACGCCCTCCCGCCACGCCCTGCCCAGGTGTGCTGATTTAAAAATTACCTGCGTTCTTGTATCGTGGGTCACATTTTCCTTGGAGATTAGCAGCAGCAGCAGTGGGGGCTACAAGTGAGGAGAACCACGCTCCTCATCCTTGTCAGCAGCAGCAGTGGGGGCTACGAGTGAGGAGAACCACGCTCCTCATCCTTGGACTTCGAATTTACTTCTCGGGTTTCCAGCTACGCGGGAAACGCTCGCAGCAGAGCCTGTCACCAGCAGCTGTGGGGGCCACGATCCGGTGGAGGACTACGCCACCCACAATCCAGCGGGGCAGTTAGACGCCCTCCCGCCACGCCCTGCCCAGGTGTGCTGATTTAAAAATTACCTGCGTTCTTGTATTGTGGGTCACATTTTCCTTGGAGATTAGCAGCAGCAGCAGCGGGGGCTACGAGTGAGGTGAACCACGCTCCTCATCCTTGGCAGCAGCAGCAGTGGGGGCTACGAGTAAGGAGAACCACGCTCCTCATCCTTGGCAGCAGCAGCAGTGGGGGCTACGAGTGAGGAGAACCACGTTCCTCATCCTTGGACTTCGAATTTACTTCTTGCATTTCCCGCTACGCCACCCAAAATCCAGCGGGGCAGTGAGACGCCCTCCCGCCACGTCCTGCCCAGGTGTACTTAATTGGTCTGCCAGTCCCGCCCGGGCGGACGCGCGCGGGACGAGCCGGGCGAGGCCCGGGCCAAGGGCGGGCCCGTTTAAGCCCGTTCAAGACCGGCCAAGGACGGGACGGGCCACCCCTCTAACGTCTACTCCAGAGACAAAGGTCAGTGTCCCTGTTCAGCCACAGTTTGTGTTGTAAAAATCTGCTTTCTAAAAAGTAGCTGAAGATAAGGATAAAGTGACCACTATGGCAACAGTAACTACTACAGGGGACAATTGTGGTAAAAATCCTAGTGGGTCTTTGATGGGCATCCCTGGACAATTTTCTTATACAGGTGTCGTCAGCTTTGGCTAAAGATATTGAACTGACTGAAAAGAGGTTATCCTTGGAACCTCTTTTCGACAAGCGGTCATCTATGGGAAGCTTGGCTGGTACTAGGTCCTCTGTTCCTAATGAGTCTAACCCTGATGATATTTTATCCTCCTCAGAGGATGAAGCCAGCAGCTCTATTTCTTACACAAACGGGCATGCACTATCCCCGGAACAACAACGTATAGCTCCTCTAGGGAAGTCTAAGCAAAGCATTCCCCAGAAAAAACCGGATTCTCCTAATATTAAGACCAGGTCAGCAAGTATTGTCAAAAAGGGGCCGGGTCAACAACCAAAGGGAGTCACTGCGGAAAGTAAACGGCCAGGGGTGCAATTACAAGAACAAGCTACGGGCACAAAAGGGAGGACAGGAAAAGAATGAGTGCCGAAAGAGAGTGTCTTATCCAATAGTACTGACTGCCCTAAACCACTGAGAACTGCTAGCAAAGAGACAATCTCTCTGTCAAATACCGAACGGGAATTACCAAAGGAGTCGGGTGCCTTGTTTTGGAAAAAACTGGAAACTGTCCTGGAGAAGACAATTCACTCAAAACATGAGAGGCTGGACTGTATTGAGACTAGATTGGTATGCCTAGAACTCTCGCTGGCATCAGCCCAGAAGATGATGGGAAACCCGGGTAGTGGGACAAACTGTAAACAGACTATCCCGCAAGGTCAAGCTGATGTGGATGTAACCTTGAATTGTTTGTCAAATGGTAGTAGTAGTATAGTGGTAAATAAGCCGGAGGCTCTTAGAGCTACTGCTCCATTGTCTAATGCTGGAGGGGTTAGCCAACCTGCCCAGCTAGTTAGGGATAAAATCGTGGCAATTAGTAAAACAGCAAGTCACACCCCCCTATCATCTAGTAACCCCTCAGCTTATGTGGCACCTAATGCACCTACTGTAGTACTCCCCCCTGAATCTGCCCCCTATGTGGTCATATTGGCAGGGGTTCCATCATTAGATCAGGGTAAGAGGGAGATACACATGGAATTAACAAATAAGTGCACATTCTGGCTTAATGCTAATCGGCCTTTGCCAACCCATGTTCGGGCAGAGATTTTATCCGTTAGAACTGTAAATTGGGTCGGCAGGAGTGTAAAGACAGTTGGGGGGGATTGTGTTATTATTAATTTTAGGGACAGGAGATGTGTAGAACATATCTGCAATTGGCAACATATAGATCCTAGATCCCGGATCCAATCGCTCCCACTAACCTATTTTTACGCCCCAGCACAGGATCCACACAGAGAAATCCTCCTATCGAATGAGCAATTTAGTTACCCCATTGCACGGAGCCTAAGACTACATAATAGGTTCTCAGCCTTGTCGGGACTGGAGGAGTGCGACTGACAGCAAGTAAAGGAAGGGGATGATAATATGATCATTGAAAGTTCATGTATTGTAAATGAAGCCGGGAGTGAGGAACTAAAGAATGAAAGTGCAGGATTAACTGTGGGTGGGATGAGTCCTAGGGAACATTTTAGAATGGGTATTAACCTCCAAAATGGTGTAAATCATCTCCCTTGGTTTCTTGTATCTAGGAAAAGCCCTCCCTCTGTAACTGTCCCTATAATGATGCCACATTCCAGCCCCACTTTGGCAAGAAAAGTAATAAATGGGGGACCACGACCTATAGCATGCTTGACTTCATTGGTGTCATGGAACTTGGCTGGTATGGAGACCAAATTAACGTCACCATGCTGGCTAAGTTTCATTGACAAATTTGACATCTGTCTTTTCCAAGAGACCTGGTCTGTTGAACCGGTATTTAATTCAGGTTAATTGAACTTCTATGTTCCTACGGCGAGAGGGCAAAGGGGACGCCCAATGGGAGGAATGTTGATCTGGATTAAACAACATCTAAGTTGTAATATTCAATTATTACCAGTCAGGCATCTAGACATTATGGCAGTTAGGTTTAGCTTTCCGGGGGGTCCAAAAATGAATATCTTTAATGTGTATGCTAGAGGTGTACCAGGTGGTAAAAAGTCAGAGGTGATAACGGCATTAGAACTACTGACTGAATCCCTACCAGATGGGGTATTGCCGCTAATTGTGGGTGACCTCAATACAACCTTTGAACCCCTAGGGCAGGAGGATGTAAACCTGTCGGAAGAGGAAGCCTCTAGATGGGGTGTTCCCCAACAGGAGGTTAGGTCAACAGTTAAATGGACTGAGGCGGCACTACAGCTGAATGGGTTTTGTCTTGGCAACCAATTAAGGGCTGCAAATGGTCAGACTTTGTCCGATAGGACGGGGGAAAATACCTATGATAATGGCACAAGATCAAGTAAAATTGACTACATACTTGTCCATTTGAAGCTCTGGCACACTTTGGTGGATATGGAGGTGAGGTCCCGTGCCGAGAGTGATCATAACCCTCTCACAGCAATTTTTAGGTTAGGCCAGGAGGGAGTCGTAAATAAGCCTGAAGAGCTATCAGCCCCTGAAACCTTTTTAGCAAATGATGAGCGCCATCTTAAGTAGTGTAAAGTGATTAATCAACCAGAAACACTTCATGCCATTAAAAGTAGCCTAGATATGGTACTTGGTAAAATTGGAGCAGATGGAAATGATGGTACCAAGTATAGCCCATTTGAGGAAGTTCATATTGAATTGTTTGAAAATCTTAAAGCCCACTTTTGTAAACCAAGTACTGCCGGAGTAAAAGCAAGGAAAAAAGTTGAAAGGTGGTATAACAGATCATGTAGGGAAGCTGGGGTTGAGCTGAGTTTAGCACTAAAAACACGGAATTCAGTGACAATAAGAGCCGCCCAGTGCAACTATCGGAAAATGATTGGTAGGGCAAAAAGAGAATGGGATGACCAGATGTGGCAGGATCTCAAGTGAGCATGCCAGTCTAAAAACCAAAAGCTCTTTTGAGATACCTATAAATGGGAAGGAGGTGGGTGTGCGGACAGCCCGCAAAATAATGTTCCCCAAAACTCCTGGATTGAATACTTCAAGCCCCAGTATGCTAGCATAGAAGGCCATTTAAGCATTGCGGCTCCTAGTTTTAAGTTTTATGAAGGTATTGGTTTTAGCTTAGGGGATGTGGATAGAGCCTTGAACTTAGTAACCGAGGGGCGAGCTCCAGGGATGGACTGCATACCTGCAGAATTATTCCTTAGCGATAAAGATAGATGGAGATTATACATTGGCTATTTATCTAATGCTATTGCCCATGGGGATGGCTGTTCCCAACTCATGGAAAGGTGCAGAAATTGTGCTTGTTTATAAAAAAGGGGACAAGTCCCTAGCAGGCAATTACAGGCCTATTAGCCTGATCGATTCCGTACAGAAAATAATGGGCCGACTGGTCCTGGGAAAGATCCAGGACTGGATGGATGAGGGGGAGATCCTGAGTCCATTGTAAGCCGGGTTCTGCCCTAGGACCAGTACTATAGACCAGGTTTTTCGATTCATTGTCATATATTGGCGAGTAGTTGTCCTAGAAAAAGGGGTATTATATGCGGTATTTGTTGACCTAAGGGCGGCATTCGACCTTGTCCCACAAGGGAAACTTTGGCAAGTACTGGAGGAGCTAGGCATGCCCCTGGAATTGCTGACGTTGATTGTCCGCTTACATGAAGACACTTATGCTAGGGTCAGATGGGGCAGACAGGGTGAGGTTACAGATGCCTTCCCGGTGGAGCGGGGAGTGAGGCAGGGGTGCGTCATGGCGCCAACCCTGTTCTCGCTCTTCGTGAACGGGCGGCAGAATACCTTTCCCTGGTTCCGACTGATGCCCAGATGATGGCTGGAGAGAGCGTCCCGATCCTTATGTTCGCGGACGACACTCTGATAATTTCGAAGACTCCCAGTGGACTCCAAAGGGCGCTCCAGCGCTTTACGGATTTTTGCCGCTTGCGTGGGTTGGAAATAAACACCGCTAAAACTAAATGTATGGTCCTCAATGAACCTAAACGCCCTAAGTCAATGAAACATTTTAAGGGAAGTGTATTTATGAATAATTGCCCGCTAGAACAGGTTGAATCCTTTACTTACTTAGGGGTCAATCTACAGAATGATGAAAAGTCAAGAAGGAATCCCTGGGATATTTTTGTTAGTTCGTAGTATCTATACCCATACAGTTACACCATAGTACCTGGATTACAAGTTACCATAGATCACTGTTGAACGGGGAGAGATTTGTATAATGATTCCCACAAAGAAAAATATTTGTTAACAATCTGGTTTTTTATTAAAATAAAAAGATCGCTTACAATAAAAATACACACATTTAAAATTTCAAGGGAACTATCCCTGAAAAGTAAAAGTTAATCAGCAAAATATCAATAGACAATATAAGACAATAAAGCATATAAGTACATTGCATAACACCGACTCAAAGATTATATTACCAAAAACAATACATAGCATAAAACAAAAAGACCCCTTTTAAAACGGTGGCACTTGGATATTGTTACCACTATAGATTTCCAGATCCACTAGTTACGGATGGCATATACACTACTACACACATGTGACAAGAATATATGTACATCCAGTGTGTTTGAGCTTAAAGTGGATTCTCCTATAGCATGCTCAGGTAACCAGATACCGCTGTATAGTGACTTAACTGCCAATGTGATCTTATCCTGAATACCGCTGAGACACATAAAATTGTGATTATTGAGAACATGAATATATACCCAGGGAAAATAGACTCTGATATGATTTTATTTTGCCCCTTACACAGGGAGAGTGAAGTCTTTTTTGTACGGAAAACCCCTACTAAGAAGTCCTGAGGAAGGTGCCACATTATCGAGTGTATTGCACCGAAACGCGTCGACGCATTTCTATAGGAGAATCCACTTTAAGCTCAAACACACTGGATGTACATATATTCTTGTCACATGTGTGTAGTAGTGTATATGCCATCCGTAACTAGTGGATCTGGAAATCTATAGTGGTAACAATATCCAAGTGCCACCGTTTTAAAAGGGGTCTTTTTGTTTTATGCTATGTATTGTTTTTGGTAATATAATCTTTGAGTCGGTGTTATGCAATGTACTTATATGCTTTATTGTCTTATATTGTCTATTGATATTTTGCTGATTAACTTTTACTTTTCAGGGATAGTTCCCTTGAAATTTTAAATGTGTGTATTTTTATTGTAAGCGATCTTTTTATTTTAATAAAAAAACAGATTGTTAACAAATATTTTTCTTTGTGGGAATCATTATACAAATCTCTCCCCGTTCAACAGTGATCTATGGTAACTTGTAATCCAGGTACTATGGTGTAACTGTATGGGTATAGATACTACGAACTAACAAAAATATCCCAGGGATTCCTTCTTGACTTTTCGTCCTTTGTGCCCTGTTCCCTGGCGACAGTGGGGTAACCTCTCTTTTGAAATCAATCTACAGAATGACATGTCTTGGAGTGCCCAGTTAGACATGACCGTTTTAATGCACAAGCAACAAGCAGGCATTCTTCTTAAAAGATATGTCTTCCTTTACTAAACCTAGGAGATCATTGCTGGAAATTTATGGGATGAAAATTTTGGGCTCTGTCCTATATGACGCTGAGCTGTGGGGGTTCTCAAATATTAAACAGTTGACATTATTAGAAAATGAATTTCTGAGGAAAGCTACCCATGTTCCCCAAAGTACCCCATTAGTTCCTCTGTTTTGGGATCTTGGAAAAAGATCAGAGCAAGACTTAGCCATGCTGCGTCCAGTTTTATACTGGCACAGAATATGGACAACTGAGGAATTGTTTCACTACGCTAGGGGTCTCAAGGAAATTATAGAGAAGGACCGCTTCCACAAAATCAGCTGGTTGAAAGCAATTAGATCCCTTCTAGGGAGAATGGGTTTTATTGACCTGTGTGATGACCCAACAAACGCTGTCTTCCCTTCTAAGGCAGAAATGAAGAGGAGATATTGGGAAATGATTATAACAGAGAAATGTGCCATGAGTTTGTCAACTCATCTCACAGAGCGCTTTCTTGAATTCAAGGCCTACCCAGCATTGGAACCATATTGGGATGCAATTGAAAAACCATTAAATCGTAAGCTCTACTTTGAACTCAGGGCAGGAACCCTTCCCATAAGGTCATTCACCGCAAGGTGGACAGGGAATACAGAAGATAAATGCACTAACTGTAAAGACAAGAAAGAGACAATAAGTCACTTCTTGTTCTTTTGTCCTTTATATGCAGCAGCACGTGACAAATGGATAAAACCAATATGTCGTCAAATTGGCTTACGGAAACATGATAAGGCATTGAGAATACTATGCACTGATCCTAGCCTCCCGATCGCTATTGCTATGACAAAATTTTTGAAATGGGCATGGATAATTCGATTGAAAGAAGATTGTTAGTAGCAAGGGCTGATGTGTATTATCATGTTGTGGGGCCTTCCCCTGGTGAAATTAACCTAGCCTATGTGACAATTAGATAAATATCGGCTATATCGCCCATCCCTTTTTTAAGAACATTCAACATAATCTTCTGGTGTTTGATTACTTTTTAAAACTTTTTAAAATATTTATATAAACGTTTTTTAAAAAAGTGATTTTGTATTATGAAAAATGTATGCTTGTGATACTTTTATGATCAATTTGTCGAATAAAGTTTTTGAAAAAGGTTAATCACGAACTTTATTAGAAAGTGATAAGACCACGTGCAAGGCGACACTGTCAATGTGGACACTGTAACATTAGCTGTCCAGATTTGGTTCAAGAGTGTGTCCTTTTATATTTGTAGGGGATGTCACGTGTTGGGTGCAAATCAACCCGTTGACTAGATCAGTCAGTTAATTTAAATGTTGGCCGCCCACCACATCATTGGCCCAGTAGTTAAAATTGCCGATCAGCCATGTTTTAGCATGGTTGGTTATTAAGTGGGCCATCTGCTCATCTAATGTTTGGGGGAAAAGGGTCAAGTTCTGAGGGGGCCTATATAACAGTACACAAATTTAGGGTGCCAAAGCAGAGTCAAGTTTAATAACTAAATTGTCCACAGCGGTGATGTCTAGCATAGTAAGTGTGGTAAATTTTAGGTCATGGTGACTTATGGCGGCTACCCCTCCCCCAATTAGCCTGGAGAATATAGTAGTTATTGGGAACGGAGGCCAGAATATCGGGGTGGACTCCTTTGAAAGCCATTTTCAGTTAATAAGAGAATATCTGGTTTGGCTGAGTCCAGTAAGTGAAATATATCCAATTTATGTCTTGCCAGGGAAGGAGTGTTTAGATATGTAATTGCAAGTTCTGATGTCACACGCTTATCCTGTCTCTGGGTATATTTCGCCACAGAAGGAAGTTGACCAAGTTCAGGTTGAGAGCCCCCTTATTTCCATGATCCCTGATTTAAGTAATCTGGGGCCAATAGAGGGATAGTATTTAGAGTTCAAATGGTTTAATTCATTTGATGTATAGTTTAAAAATTGGGCATAATGACTGGCCCCGGACAGCCGTGGACGGGCGCAGAAAGGCATGCCTTTGGTGCGCAGGTGGCATGCCCGCTGCACACGTTCGCTGCGCTCCTGCTGTGCGACCAGCATTAATTGTCCGATACTGATAACAGTCACTTAAACGCCTCAAATCAAACGTCCAAAAATGGTCCAACGTTGGGTTTAGTGTGAAAGAATTTTTCATAAGAATCATCTTCGAAACTTTTTGCAAGAGCTTTTTTCAGCCTTTAGCTTTAAAAGGCATCTTATCTTGAGCAATGTTTGCTTATTTAATTTGAGAAGGGATTGTTTGCTTTTGAGATTTTTTATAACAATTTGATTGAAGTCTTTGTGTCTTCTTGTGTATGCTGCTTGACAAATAACTGTAATAATAGCAGATTATGATATTGAGGATGGTAACAAATACTGAAGTTAAAATAATCTTTCATAATTTCAAAGATTTGTTTATAATGATCAATTGATTAACTCATGCAACACATATACAACTCCATACCAAAGATTTGTCATTTATTCTTGACGCTACATGTTGGTTGATTAGTTCATTATGCGTGATCTTTCAGCATTCACATTTTCTCTATTAAAAAACCTCAGCAAATTTTGATCAGTCAAGGTAATTCTTCACGTAGTGAAGAAATTTTACAGAAAGTCAATTTTGTACGGAAAATCGTGTTTATCCAAAATACATTAATACATTCATTTTGGGAATGGGTAAGTTGTCGCTCCTGTCACCACCCAAGTCCCCTCTTGAAAAGGTTTGCATTGGCATCCAGAACATGAGCAGTTGGTTCTCAGTTGCCTGAAAGAGTGATACCAAAAAAACTAAAAAGCAGTAGCAAATTGTATGCTGTGAAAGAGCTAAACTAAAGCCTATACAACTCAATTTATAATGCTACAGTGCAGATTAAAATAGTTACTGTCTCTGCTGTGCTGCACACTTCAGAATGTGTCAAATCATCTCAATTTGTCTTTGCTGGTTATCTCAAATCCAGATTTTTTCATCAAGCTAGACCCCCAACGACTCCAACGTTTGCAAAACAGCATTCAAAAGGGTAGCATCTGTTTAAGGCCCTCCATTTACACTTAATGTGATTGCCAATCTAATTACTGTTGGGCATACTTGTAAAAAAGTACCTCTAAGCACTTACTCCATTATTGACTGCGTCCAAAAATGCTGCATCCGGTTAAGATGTATTCCTATCAGTGCTGAGAGATTCCCAGGCTGCAAATTGTATTTGGCTATACACATTTTTAAGACTTGTCCAGCAGACAATTTTCCATCCATCTCGATCGCTGCAGTTTTGTTGCAGGGTTCTGTAAATATGACCTTTATTCTTGAGTCTTTCCAGTTGGAATTTAATACTTTCCATAGAAATCCAACAGCGCTTGTACAAATCAGGTTTTCTTTCCATTTGCCTATACGAATGAAATCTTCAGCACATAAATATTCATTTAGGACAATTACATTTACTGTTTGAAACTCTCTTATTAGATCAGAATTCCGATTTTCCTTTGCTTTTTGACCAGTTGTAGTACTGAATTTTGACTGTCAGACTATCGTGGTACAAGAATATCCAGGGACAAAATATCAAAATGTAAGCGCATATAGGGAAGCTATGCCTAACTCCACATCTACTTACCCTGAAGATGTATTTATTTCACCAGAGTACATTTATGTGGAGTTAAGTATAGAAAATCCAGACTTCCTTACTTGTTGATATTTTATTTTCGATATTTTGTACTCAGTACAGTGTCCCGCCGATATTCTGGTGCTGATTGCAGGAAAGTATGATCTGCTTTTATGGCTACCTCCACTTTTTGCCTGGTGTGATCCTGTTTCTGACTAGTCTGACTGGGATCCTGCCAATCAGGACCCCTCTGTTCTTTATTGCCTAAATTGGCTATGGTAAGTACTTAGGTACACCCCAGATTGGCTACTGGTGTACCCTGCTAAGTCCCTAGGTATCCAGGGCATAGGTAAACCAGGGGTCTGCCATGGGCTGAAGCATGTATTATGCCACTCAAGGGAGACCACTCAAGCTCTGACTACAGGCCTGCCATTGCAGCCTGTGTACGCTGGTGCTAGCACCACTTACAACAGGTAGACGTTTTCGTATATCTTAGGTCACTGCACTTAAAACCTATAAGTCACCTCTAAGGCCGGCCTTTCAATGCTATCAATCAATCAGTCATATCATTTGTAAAGCGCACTACTCACCCGTGAGAGTCTCAAGGCGCTGGGGTGGGCTATGTTGCTACTGCTCGAAAAGCCAGGTCTTGAGGAGTTTTCTGAAGGTCAGCAGGTCTTGGGTCTGCCGTAGGTGGATAGGGAAGGTGTTCCAGGTCTTGGCGGCGAGGTGGAAGAACGATCTGACGCTGGAGGTCGCTCTTCGGAAGCGGGGGACTGTGGCGAGGGTGAGGTCGCCGGAGCGGAACTAGCGGGTGAGGGTGTAGAAGCTGAGTCGTCTGTTGAGGTACTTTGGTCCGGTGTTGTGAAGTGCCTTGTGTGCGTGGGTGAGGAGCTTGAAGGTTATCCTCTTGTTGAACGGGAGCCAGTGCAGGTCTCTCTGGTGGGGTGTGATGTGGCTGCGCCGAGGGATGTCGAGGATCTGGAAAACAGAGGCGTTATGGATGCGTGAAGCCGTCTCAGGAGTTTGGCCGAGGCTCCTGCGTAGAGGGCATTTCCATAGTCCAACCTGCTGCTGACGAGGGTCTGGGTGACCGTTCTTCTCGTTTCAGTGGACATCCACTTGTAGATCCTGCGGAGCATGCGGAGGGTGTTGAAGTAGGAGGAGGAGAAGGGGTTGACCGGTTTAGTCATGGAGAGGGTGGAGTCGAGGATGACCCCTAGGTTGCGTTTGTGGTCGGTCGGTGTTGGGGCGGTACCCAGTGCGGTCAGTCACCAGGAGTCATCCCAGGCCAAAGGGGTGATCAGAGGATGAGGACCTCTGTCTTGTCCGAGTTCAGCTTCAGTCGGCTGTTCCTCAACCATTCAGCGATAGCCTTCATTCCTTCGTAAAGGTTGGTTTTGGTGGTGTGGGGGTCCTTGGTGAGGAAGAGGATCAGCTAGGTGTCATCGGCGTAGGAGATGATGTTAAGGTCGTGCCGACGGGCGACATGGGCGAGCGGTGCCATGTAGATGTTAAGCAGAGTTGGGCTGAGGGATGAACCCTGGGATACGCCGTAGATGATCTCGGTGGCTTCGGAGCGGAAGGGGTCAAGATGGATGCTCTGTGTTCTGCCAGAGAGGAAGGAGGTGGTCCAGTCCAGGGCCTTCTCTTGGATCCCGGCGTTGTGGATACGTGTTTGTAGTGTGTGGTGGCAGACCATGTCGAAGGCGAGTGACAGGTCCAGGAGGATGAGGGCCGCCGTTTCTCCGCTGTCCAGCAGGGACTTGATGTCATTGGTGGTGGCGATGAGGGTAATCCTAAAGGCAGGGTGCTCAGTTCCAAGTGTGAGGGGTGTCCCTGCATGAGCAGGATGCCCCAACATCCTTCGGAGTCCATTCTTCCTGGTTGTAAGTGCATCAGCCATTACGATATATAGAGTGGCCATGCAACATTACACAATGACCATCTCTAAACTGGCTAAGACGAACCCTGTCGTGTTTGGTATCAAACATGTTGGAATAATACCTCCATGCCATAAATTGCATTATTAATTTATTTTCTGTTGCAGGTTGTGTGTTTATAGGGGAATAGGTTGGGAAGTAATTTAATTATAAATAAATTAAAAAAAGTATTTATATATTGGTATTTATTTTGAATTAATTGTTATTTAAATTTTTAATTGGTAATTAATTAAAATATAATGGGTAATTCATTTTATTTAATTGATTAATTGACAATTATGTTAATTTTATTAATTTATTTTCTGTTGCAGGTTGTGTGTTCATAGGGGAATAGGGTGGGAAGTAATTTAATTGTAATCAATTAAATATTTTAATGTATTTATCGTTTTTTTGTTGTAATTTTAATTGTTAATTAATGAATTGTAATTGGTAAATAATTTGTATTAATAGGCAATACTTTTTAATAATTAACTTTTATTTGTATTTTTAATTGATTAAATAATATATTATATAAAATAGTTAATTACTTTTAATTAATTTGTAATTGGTACTAATATTTAATTAATTTGTATTCATATATGAAGTATTTACTTTCCCTACTGTTGCACTCTCTGGAGTGGGAATAGTAATTGTTACCCCAACGCTATCCAATGCTTTCCCTACTGTTGCACTCTCTGGAGTGGGAATAGTAATTTTTACTCCTACGCTATCCAACGCTTTCTCTACTGTTGCACTCACTGGAGTGAGAATAGTACCTTTTACTCCTATGCTATCCAACACTTTCCGTACTGTTGCACTCTGTGGAGTGGGAATAGTTATTTTTACTACTATGCTATCCAACGCTTTCCCTACTGTTGTACTCTCTGGAGTGGGAATAGTAATTTTTACCCTCCCACTATCCAACGCTTTCCCTACTGTTGCACTCATTGGAGTGGGAATAGTAATTTTTACCTCTACGCTATCCAATGCTTTCCCTACTGTTGCACTCTCTGGAGTGGAAATAGTAATTTTCACCCTCCTGCTATCCAATGCTTTCCCTACTGTTGCACTAACTGGAGTGGGAATAGTAAGTTTTATTCCTACGCTATCCAACGCTTTCCCTACTGTTGCACTCTCGAAGTGGGAATAGTAATTGTTACCCCTACACTATCCAACGCTTTCCCTACTGTTGCAGTCACTGGAGTGGGAATAGTAATTTGTACCCCTACGCTACCACCGCTTTCCGTACTGTTGCACTCTCTGGAGTGGGAATGGTAATTTTTACAGCTACGCTATCCAACGCTTTCTCTACTGTTGCACTCACTGGAGTGGTAATAGTAAATGTCACCCTCCTGCTATCCTACGGTAAAAATATTGTATTTTTTTAATTAATTTTATGTTTATATATATATATATATATATATATATATATATATATATATATATATATATATATATATATATATATATTACCTACTGGCGGTCGCCAGTAGGTAGTTATAGTTAGGATTTTTTTCAATGTTAAATCTCAAAATTCTATTTGGAATAACTTTGGCACCGGTTGACGAATCTGCCTGAAAATTTCCTGAAAATGGCCTCGTCGAGCTCCGGTCCTTCCTTAAAAGTTTGGGGGGGATACGTCAAGCGGGGGCCGAGATAAAAGGGGGGTCCCAAAACGCGTTTTCCCCATGTTAATTTCCATAGGGCGGTCGATTTCACTTTTAGCCCGAACGGCTGAATGGATTTCCACCAAACTTGGCAAAATTGTAGGGACTGGTAGCCCGATGTGCCTTTGCTATGTCTCAAGATATGTGCTCCAGTGGATTTTGAGTAATTTAGGTTCAAAAAAATATATATATCTATAGGCGCTCTCCGGTGCGCGCACCGGAGTGCGCTCCAGGCGCGCCACGCGACTTGCGCGCAGAAAGCTGATTGGCTCTCAGTTGTCTGTAAACATTCTAAACAGTCCGGAGCGGCCGCCATCTTGTGACTCGGTAGGATCGAGACACGAGAGGTGGGCAAAACAAAGAGGGAAATGACCATAAGGGGGCAGGGTAGACCCCCCCTTGACCTCCTAGGTTTGATGTGGGGGCTATAAAAGGGCCCCGCGGGGCATTTAAAATATTTTTTTTTTTTTCGTTTTGCGCGGGGGAAGCACCCGGTACGCGCACCAGGTAGCGCACCGGGGAGCGTAAAATGAGGGAAAAAGATGACAGAGTTTTTAAAAAATGAAGTTTTTATTTAGAAATTGGAGGTAGTTCTAAAAAGAACTTTTTTTTTTCTTCTTTTTTTTGTTTTATATTTTTTTTGCGTTTTTTGAACTTTCTGAACTTTTTTTGGCTTTTCAAAGCAGTTTTATATATTTTTTGTATTTTTTTAGGGGGAGAAACAAAAAAAGGGAATTGAAACTGGCTCAACTGGAGCAAAAAAATAAAAAACCCAAAAAATTACTTCTTTTTGGGGCACTTGTGATTATCACCTGCAAGGACGATGAGCTTAACGCTTTTTTCACCATAGGCGATAAGCTTGCCACATGCAGAACAAGTGATTTTAAAATCAGCAAATCTTGGCTGAATGCAAGGCATCATCTCGGATGTTTCTGGTCCTGATGAAGTGGGTTGGTTTGTTTGGGAGGTGGTCCTTGACGACTTGGGGAGGTTACTGGCCAGTTCCCTGAACTCAGCACGAGAGTAGTTGTTTGGGTGCTTTCTGGTCATATGACGAATCATGGTATAGTTACCAAATGAATATTTTTTGTTTGGGTTGCCCCGTGAAAGTTCATCATTGCAGATTAGGCAAGTTACCTTGGGCGCATTAACTTTTTTCTTGCCCTCTGGGATTGAAAAAAACTCCCATATAATGTGTGGCTTGGGTTTGTATGGAGTATTTTCTTCAGGCAGCCATCTTCTCCTCCCCTCCTCCTCTTCCTCTTCCTCCTCCTCCTGTTCTTGACCACCAATATAATCTTGAGGTGGTCCTCTTGGTGGTTGTGGTGGTGGTGGTGGGGCAGATGCACCAGCTGCTGCTGCTACTGAAGCCATTATTAATATCAAAAAGGTACAGAGATGTACAAACAGGTCTTCCTCAGTCAAAGGACAAAGTCAGAATAAGGAAAAAAGGTGGGGTCTTTCATCATTTAGAAAAAAAACTGTCCTGAACCAATGAGAAGTGTTATTTTCAGGTCACAAGACCAGGGGCTTCATCATTATGAAACTAAAACTGTTATGAACCAATGAAAAGTGTTATTTTCAGGTCACATGACCCGACGCGCTTACGCTACGCGCCCCCGGGTGCGCCCGGGGGCGCTTCGGGTCACGTAGCGTAAGCGCGTCGGATGTTTACGTTGCGCGATCGTATTCGCTCGAGTACTTCCGGGTGCGCTTACGCCGTGCGTATCACGCGGACGCGGCTACGCGATACGTCATGATCATGTTTTCGTTCGCGATATTGGCGCTTACGGGACGCTCCTCGGAGCGCGCCCGGGGGCGCTTTATAAAAGTACGCTTTTCGGGGCGCTCCCCGGGAAGCGCACCGGGAGCGCTCCAAAGCAAAAAATAAAAAAATTGTAGGGACTGGTAGCCCTATTCTTAAGTGGTTTTTACGAAAATTAACTTTGATAAAATATATATTGTGCTACATTGGGCTATATATATATGCCAAAATGCCAAAATGTAACCCAAATGTAGTCCAATGTAGCCCAATGTAGCCCAAAGATGGCCACCAGAGACCAAAAAATGTAAATGTAGCCCAAATTTCAACTAGATGTAGCCCAACTGTAGCCCAATGACAGAATGTACCAGAGTGTTCTAAAGAACAACTAGAGTGCTAACAGTCTTATTTATAAAGTGAGACTTATAGTTAGGAATTAGCATTTAAAAAACCTATGAAATTCACTGAAAAAACCATAGGTTTCACACCAGTTATAGTTAGGAATTAGCATTTAAAAAACCTATGAAATTCACTGAAAAAACCATAGGTTTCACACCGGTTATAGTTAGGAATTAGCATTTTAAAAACCTATTAAATTCACTGAAAAAAACATAGGTTTCACACCAGTTATAGTTAGCTGGAAATTTTACTGATATAAAACCATTGAAATTCCCACGTTATAGTTAGTTGGACTCACTATAACTTGCGCGTGCAATGCACTGCTGATGACATCACATATTACATCACTCATGACATGGTCAGTGACCTCACTCATGACATCACTGATGACACCATCCTTGTGACAGACTGATAGACCTCCTTTCAGTGTAATGTAGCCCTTGAAACACATATTCAAAAATAGAAACTAACATTAACAAAAAAGTGGATATACCCATACCAGTTACAACAACCAATTCAGTAATTTCACCATCTATATACAAATTCACACATTCACCAACAGTTTTATGTATTCACTCATACATATACTCACTCATCATATGTAGTGATACCCCTATTCATTCTGTTACACACTGACAGTCATCAAAAACTTACTCATACATATACTCACACATGCAAATAAACTAATAAACATCCATTTATTTGCATATACAACTATACACACATTAGCACATTACTTCTAAGGAAACTTACACATACTTACTCTCTTAAACAATCACTTATAGAAACACATACTTATTTAAACAGGAACTCTTTCAATCTCTCACTCTCACATATACTTACTTATATACATCAATTCTCATATATACAAGATTAAAACATATGTAGTTACTCATAAAGACACTAGTGAGAGAGGCATTCACTCTCTAACACACACATATACACACTCATCCACCCATACAATCCTACACAAATGCTGTCTTCAAAACACATACAAACAGTGAGTCCGTCATTGATGCATCTATGTGCTAAGTAACAGCCCCACCAAACCATACAGACACTCATACTGATACTAAAAAAACATCTAATAACCCATATACACACACATGTAGCTACTCACCAACCCATGCAGCCACTTATACACAAAGTAAAACACTGATACATATATTTAAATATTTAAACATTACTCGCTAATATATGTATTCACTAAGATACACTTAATAAGCCAGTTAGCCAATCAATTTTTTTTAAAAAAACATCCATTTAGACACTTATTTAAACATTTATTCTTCCATCGATCTTAATATATACATATATAAAATATATTTATTTTTCAGAAAGACACACATTCACTGGACGATGTCATCAGTGATGTCATTTGAGATGTCATCAGTGATGTCATGATTGATTTCACTGACCATGTCATGAGTGATGTAATATGTGATGTCATCAGCAGTGCATTGCACGCGCAAGTTATAGTGAGTCCAACTAACTATAACGTGGGAATTTCAATGGTTTTATATCAGTAAAATTTCCAGCTAACTATAACTGGTGTGAAACCTATGTTTTTTTCAGTGAATTTAATAGGTTTTTAAAATGCTAATTCCTAACTATAACCGGTGTGAAACCTATGGTTTTTTCAGAGAATATATATATATATATATATATATATATATATATATATATTACCTACTGGCTATCGCCAGTAGGTATATATAGTTAGGATTATTTGTCTATGGAACTTTTGAAAATTCTATGTCTAATAACTTTGGCGTTTGTGGACGGAATCGGCTGAAATTTTCAGGAAAATGGCACATTTTGTTTCTGAGCAGCCCCCGAAAATTTGGGGGCGTTTCGTCAAGGGGGGGCCGAGAAAAAAGGGGGGTCCCAAAACGCGTTTTTCCCATGTTAATTTCCATAGGGCCTTTGGCCTCACTTTTAGCTCGAACGGCTGAATGGATTTGCACGAAACTTGGCAAAATTGTAGGGACTGTTAGCCCGATGTGCCTTTGCTAGGTCTCAATATATGTGCTCCAGTGGATTTTGAGAAATTAACGTTCAAAACAAGATATATATCTGTAACAGCGCTCCGGGCTGCGCTCCGGTCCGCTTACTTTTCGCGAAACGGAACTTTGCGCGCAGAAAGCTGATTGGCTCTCCGGTGTCTGTCAACATTCTAAACAGTCCGGAGCGGCCGCCATCTTATCTCTCGGTAGGATCGAGAGAGAAGAAGAGGTGAAAAACGAAGGGGGAATTTAATGAAAGGGGGCAAGGTATACCTCTCTTGACCCCCTAGGAATGATGTTGGGGTTATTAAAGGGTCCCGTGGGGAAAATAAAAAAATATATATTTTTCACGGTAGAAGCGCTTTCCGGGCCGCGAACTGGGCCGCAAACTGGTAGCGAAACGGGAATTCGCCATTTTGTGTTTCGTTTTAATTAAATTACTAGGTATAAGGGGGTGCGGGAGACGTATCCTGACCCCTTATGTTTTCTGAGGGTGGCTGAGGAGGCTCATATATGTTGATACATGTCTTCCAGCGGCTGTGCGTGAGCTTTTTTTTTTTTTGCTGCGTGACGTCTGTTAACGTTCGATTCGATGGAAATCAGGAAGTGTTGACCACCATTTTGTCACTGCGAGTAAATATTTTGTTATAAATGAATCATTATTGATAAACATTGTCTGCGCCATCTTGCCTTTTTGTCCAATGCCACAATTTTGTCGTGCACGGCAGCCATTTTAGATGCCTTGACCAGACCCACTCTCTGCACGCCGTCGATTCTCAGCACGGTTCCCCACCCTCGCAAGCATCTCCCCCACGCACTGGTCACCCCCGCTCTCTCTCTCATGCATGGGCCATATACTTTCCCCCATCTGCGCTGCTCTTCCCTGAGAATCACACCCTGTGCCCGCCCGACACCTCCCTTTCACCCTATTCACTACCGCACCCTCTGACACTCCTCTTCCTCTGTGTCCGATTGTCCAGGCCGGACCCAGGCTATCACCTAGCCCTGCGGATGTAGTTTATGGCCCCAGCTGTAGAGAATCCAGACATACCAATCCTCCCGATTCAGGCGTGAGACTACTGATTTCAGTGCTAGTCTCCCGCCTCCCGATTCCTGCAAGGAAAAACCCGGGGGCATATTACCAACAACTAGCGATAATTTTTGTCTCTAACTTGTTTAGAGACAAAAATTATCGCCGCACATCGGCGAATTTTATCGCAGATAAACCTTGCTATTAGCAAGGTTTATCGCAAATGCGATAAAAAACGGCCGCAATGCATGAATATCGCTGAAAAGTCAGCGATATTCATGCATTATCCAGCAAATGCTCTTAGCCATGTTATCCACCTTCCATTGGATAACATGGCTAAAAACTGCTCAGGGCAGGTGTTAGCTTTTGGAGATATTCGCGCTTAGCGCGAATATCTCCAAAAGTTGGTAATAGGAGATAGCGATGGTTAGGGACTGTTTCCAGTCGCTAACATCTTGGCACGCCCACTTTGCATGTCATTAGTGATAAATATCACTGACATGCAAAGCGGGGCCCAAGATGGTCGCTATCTCCTTTTAGCTGTCACTAACTGGTGTTAGCGACAGCTTGGTAATAGGGAGATAATTTTATCTCTTTTTTTTTGGCTTTTAAAGCCAAAAAAGCGGAAATAAACCCCCTTGATAATATGCCCCACGATTCCTCGGGGGTTTCAGCTGACAGGGCTTGGTATTGTGTTACGTGCTAATTCTTCCAGGAAACGTCAGAGGGTCGATGCAGGGGTTCTAGAAGGGGTGATAAACCATTTAAGCCTCATGAACAAGCGCATGGTCTTTTAAAGATTTGTGAAGTACTCGGGGCGGCGGTGTGTGTGTGCCCTCTTTCAGGAGCGGGCGGGGGGGCACTGCCAGCAACTTGCCAGGCCAGGCAGTGTTCAACACGTGCATCACCCTTAATCTGCCTGCTATTGCGCTCCATGCTTCGGAAAGGTAAGAAAAAGAACGTGCATTTGAGTTTGAAATGTCCGATCCTGTAGCAGTACACTTGCAAAGCCCACACATGACAATAACCCGATTCAAGGCCCCATTCACCCGATTTTTAAAAAAAATATAGTACTCCAAGAAAGTTGGATTATAAAACTTTATTAACTTTTAAATATAACGAACGCAACAAAAACTGTAAATATATTTAAACATTTTTTGATAAAAAAAAACAACAATGGTCAGAAGCTGTCTTTTGTGCGAATAGTCCCAAGGCAGCACAACGTGCTGAGTTGTGGAAGGCACCCAGGTGAGAACCATCCCTTCTTTAAACCCCATGGTGACCAACTATAGTTTCAATGAGTGCTATGTCCCAGGTTTTACATAAAGTAGTGTTTACCTAGAGTGGTGCTGTGTAGGACACTCTGAATGGAAATTAACCAGAACTATAACGATAACAACAACAACAACAATAATAATATAACTTTTATGCCCAAATTACGCAAACATTTAACTAATCTGCTAAAGGGCGGAGTCGCCATTTCTTTACAATAATCAATAATGAAAAATCAACATCAATAGGGTTGTCCGTATTCCCGATGCAGCACTATAGTCCAACATACACAGCACCTGGGGTGTCAAGAGTGAACAGGTCCTAGCTGCTTAACCAATGACTGACAAATGCTATATTAAACACTTACTATGTATAATACTTGCGTTCACAATAGTTTTACTTTACAAAACAGAACAAAAGATGTCCCCTGTAAGTAAACCCATATTAGCTGTTTCAGTTATTGAACATCCTAAGGTTTTATGACATGGGGAACAGTGGTGATATCCTGGGCCACCCATCCGTAGCCTCTCTAATCTCCATTACAATGTGTTTCTTGCTAAAATTAACCAGAACTATAACCATAACAACAACAACAACAATAATATAACTTTAACGTCCAAATTACGCAAAGATTTAGCTAATCTGGTAAAGGGGGGGAGTCGCCATTTCTTTGGATAATTTATTCATCCATCCGTAACCTCTCTAATCTCCATTACAATATGTTTCTTGCTGTCGCTAGCTGATGAAAAAACTAAAGTGATAACTTCCTCATCCTTATTTTGTCTTTCTTTGTTCCTTAAGATGTTATCTGTGTCAACCTCTTCCGAGAATGCTGATGCGTTAGGGATTTCCTTGTGTTTCTTAATAGCATTGGTGTCTGCACACTTCTTTGTCAATTCTGTGAACATGATAACTGCTTCATAAACAGACGATATCCTTGTTAAGTCATTAGTGTTAAGTGTGTCTGAAACTACAGTGCCCTTCTGTTTTTCTTTCTTCAGGCTCTACAGAGTTTTGTGTGTTGTTCTTTTGAGCGACAATTATTCCAGAGGTTTCAGGTTCACTTGTTTTGTACTGCAGTGAGTTAACAGCTTTAGAGACTTCATGTTTATTTGCTATGTCCTGCTGTGCGTCAACTGCTTCAGAGACGTCAGCCTCATTTGTTATGTTTGACTAGATCCTAGACCTGCCCGGCCGCGCCGGTGTAAATGGGACTCGTAACTGCTTGTTGTGTACTGGTTGCCCAACCTTGATATCACGAGATACGTATGCAGTTTTGAAGCACATGGCGGAGGCTCGTCTGCTGTAGTGGGGCGCCCCTTTATTGTTTCAGTCGCCATTCCGCCCGCTTTTGCTACACTGTGCCTTTTCCGCCATTCAGCTGTTTACCGCCCGCTCTTACGGCTACAGCGTCTCGCTCACCATGTAGTTGAGTTGCTCCCACTCTTGCGGTGCAGCGATAGGCGGCTGCCACAGGACTCTTAAAATGGCGGCCGGCTCTTCGGATTTGGGTCTGGTCCAGTAAAATGGCCCTGGGACACCTTGGAACTCGGACGCTTGTCTGCCAGGGCTTGGGTCCCATTCTCGAAAGCGTCCCCTCATCCTTGAAGATTGTACAAAAGTCTTGGGGGCCCTCGACTCCCGCAGGCTTCCGGTGGGGAGCGGCTGCCATGATTGCTTGCGGAATGGCCACGACGGAGCTACGAGATGGTGGTGCTCTCATGGTGACGCCAGCTTCAGTCTGAAACATCCAGAAACAAGGTGGGGCTTTCATCGTTTGGGAAAAAAAATGTTTTAATCCAATGAAAAGTGTTATTTTTAGGTCACATGACCTAGTCTTACATCATTAGGAAAACAAAAGTAAAATGAACCAATGAAAAGTTTTATTAACAAGTCACATGACCTGTTATGCTTACGTTACGCGCTGCGCGGCGCGCTCTGGATCGTTTCCGGGAAGCTGCGCCTTGCGCACCGGAGCACTTCCGGGTGCGCTAACGCGGCGCGTCATATGACGCATTACGCGATAACGCAGGTCCAGAATATAGTCAAAATGTCTTCACCAACCAGCGGTCGGAATACAACCGCTTTTAGCAGTCCAAAAAGTTCTGTTAAATCTTAAGAGCGGGAAAATCTGAAACCATCGTTCTACAAACTCTCAACGCTTGCTATCAGTGCATGAGTTTCATGCTCGATCGATTGAGCTAGCCGGATCGGGCAACAAAAAGTATAAAATAGTTATGTAAATAGTTATTTAATAAAATGTTTTACCCTGTTTCTTTGCTGGTGTGTTGTCTATATTTATAATATTTGCATAGGGTTTGTCGTTGTTTTGGGCGGGGTGGGTGACGGAGCCGAGCTGTCTTGCAGCCCTCATGGTGTGGAGCTCAGTTCATTTCACTATTTTCGTATTTCTCATGAAGGGTTGTTCCTAATGTGTGTATTTTAGCGAGGTCAAAAAGAGATCCAATTAGTGGTCTACTGATTTTGCACGATTACTTTTATTTTTTTACACGATTTTTCACTATCTGCAAAGACTAAACAGAGTATTGCGACTTTGTGCTTGTTTGTAAATAGAGAATGATCCAAAGAGAACCAATTCTAAAACAGTAAATGCTTGGATAACAATCAATCAAATGGAGAGACAAGCAGGTACGACGGATTACAACGGGGGTAAAGGTCTGCGTTAACTACCCTTCACTATCTGCAAAGAGAGAGTACTACTAAGAGAAAAGAGGGGAGTGGGGGGGGGAAGCGTTCAAAGCACATGAGCGTGCATAAACACGAAAACGTTTTTACCTATCACGTACTTGACATTTGACAGCTTTTGATATTTGCTATTAAAAAACCATTGAAATTCACAGAACAAACCATAGGTTATAGTCCATATATAGTTAGGAATTTGCATTTACAAAACCTTGAAAATTCAAGAAAAAACCATTGGTTATAGAACATATATAGTTAGGAATTTGCATTTACAAAACCTTATTTTACTCGCATAAAACCATTGAAATTCCATATATAGTTAGATGCGCTAACTATATATCGCGCACCCGCAATCCACTGCTGATGATGTCACATATTACATCATTCATGACATGGTTAGTGACATCACTGATGACATCACTGATGACATCTCAAATGACATCACTGATAAAATCACTGATAACATCTCATTTGACATGACTGATCACATCACTGATGATATCATTCATGTGATAATACCATGAACCTCTTCAGACTCTAATATAACCTTAGATACAATCAGTGTAAACAGACAGTCACAGACTGTCACTCATCCATGGAGTTACTCACACACCTAGTCAGTTATGCCAAAAATCAATCACACCTCCATTTTCTTAACTATACAGTTATACACACCTTACTTATTCAAACATATACTAACACATATTTACTTTACTCTCCTATACAATCCCTGATACATGTTCACAATGATCCATACAGCCACTCACACATTCACTGGCTCTTATGCACAGTTATTTATAGATGTCAACTCTCACATGTACTGTGTTTTACATATGTACTTACTTTGACATGTAGCACTGAGATATCCATTCACTCACTAATACACTCATGCACAGTCAACCGCCCATACAGCTGTTTCCACATGCACTTTTGAATCCATACATATAGTGAATCAACTATTCACACATCTATGTACAGAGTCACACACCTCCCAGCCACCCATACACACACACTCAGTTTCCCATACAAATACTTGGACAACCAATGAATAACCCATACAGTTACTCATATAGCTACTGATCAACATATGCAGCAGTTTGTAGAACAACAGATACAATGATGCACAAATTAAAACAGTTTAGTCACTAACCCATGCACTCAGTGAGACACATTTAATCACTCACTCATACAGTCAGTCATGCACCTACTAAATCCTTCATCCAGACACTTATACATCCACTCATTCTTCAATATGTAAGACATATTTTAACTTTACAGAAACATACAGTCACTGGATGTTGTCATCAGTGATGTCATCAGTGATGTCACTAACCATGTCATGAATGATGTAATATGTGACATCATCAGCAGTGGATTGCGGGTGCGCGATATATAGTTAGCGCATCTAACTATATATGGAATTTCAATGGTTTTATGCGAGTAAAATAAGGTTTTGTGAATGCAAATTCCTAACTATATATGTTCTATAACCAATGTTTTTTTCATTGAATATATATATATATATATATATATATATATATATATATATATATATTCAATGAAAAAACCATAGGTTATAGACCATATATAGTTAGGAATTCGCATTTACAAAACCTTATTTTACTCGCACAAAACCATTGAAATTCCATATATAGTTAGTTGCACTAACTATATATCGCGCACCCGCAATCCACTGCTGATGATGTCACATATTACATCATTCATGACATGGTCAGTGACATCACTGATGACATCACTGATGACATCTCAAATGACATCACTGATGACATCACTGATGACAACATCCAGTGACTGTATGTTTCTGTAAAGTTAAAATATGTCTTACATATTGAAGAATGAGTGGATGTATAAGTGTCTGTATGAAGGATTTAGTAGGTGCATGACTGACTGTATGATTGAGTGATTAAATGTGTCTCACTGAGTGCATGGGTTAGTGACTAAACTGTCTTAATTTGTGCATCATTATGTCTGTTGTTCTGTAAACTGTTGCATGTGTTGATAAGTAGCTATATGAGTAACTATATGGGTTATTGATTGGTTGCCCAAGTATTTGTATGGGAGACTGAGTGTGTGTGTGGGTGGCTGGGAGGTGTATGACTCTGTGCATAGATGTGTGAGCAGTTGATTCACTAGATGTATGGTTTCAAAAGTGCATGTGGAAACAGCTGTATGGGCGGTTGACTGTGTGCATGAGTGTATTGGTGAGTGAATGGATATCTCAGTGCTACATGTCAAAGTAAGTACATATGTAAAACACAGTACATGTGAGAGTTGACATATATAAATAACTGTGCATAAGAGCCAGTGAATGTGTGAGTGGCTGTATGGATCATTGTGAACTTGTATCAGGGATTGTATAAGAGAGTAAATATGTGTTAGTATATGTTTGAATAAGTAAAGTTTGTATAACTGTATAGTTGAGGAAATGGAGGTGTGATTGATTCTTTGCATGACTGACTAGGTGTGTGAGTAACTCCATGGATGAGTGACAGTCTGTGAGTGTCTGTTTACACTGATTGTATCTAAGCTTATATTAGAGTCTGAAGAGGTTCATTGTATTATCACATGAATGATATCATCAGTGATGTGATCAGTAATGTCAAATGAGATGTCATCAGTGATGTCATCAGTGATGTCATTTGAGATGTCATCAGTGATGTCATTTGAGATGTCATCAGTGATGTCATCAGTGATGTCACTGACCATGTCATGAATGATGTAATATGTGACATCATCAGCAGTGGATTGCGGGTGCGCGATATATAGTTAGTGCAACTAACTATATATGGAATTTCAATGGTTTTGTGCGAGTAAAATAAGGTTTTGTAAATGCGAATTCCTAACTATATATGGTCTATAACCTATGGTTTTTTCATTGAATTTCAATGGTTTTTTAAATGCAAATTTCTAACTATATATGGTCTATAACCTATGGTTTTTTCAGTGAATTTCATTGGTTTTTTAAAAGCTAACATCTGTAGCTGTAAAATGTATTATTCTTTAAATCCCAAAATATATTTAGATATTTATTGATAATTTTTTTTAAATATTTTTTTCTTCGCTTCTAGTTCGCGAACCGGGAAGCTTTCCGTTAGCTCATCTTGATGCCGCGATCTAGTCCGCGAACCGGTCAACGTTACGTTAGCGGAACAGTGACGCGTCGCGGAAGCGCGACGTATCACGTTATCGCGTAATGCGTCTAATGACGCGTCGCGTTAGCGCTCCCGGAAGTGCTCCGGACCGCGAACCGGAAGCGATCTGGGACGCGGCGCGCGCCGCGTAACGTAAGCGGAACAGGTCATGTGACTTGTTTATCAAACTTCTCATTGGTTCATTTCACTTTTGGTTTCCAAATGATGTATGACTAGGTCATGTGACCTAAAAATAACACTTTTCATTGGCTCAGAACTTTTGTTTTCCCCAAATCATGTAAACCCCTCCTTATTTCCTCACTCTGACTTTCATCTTGGTAAGAGAAAGACCATTTATCTGAAGTTCTACAATGGCTTCCATTCTTGCTGCAGCTGGTGCACCCCCACCACCACCTCCACCTCCTCATAAGAAGAGAGGACCACCTAGTCAAATTATAACTAACAGAGAGGAGGAAGATGAGGAAGAAGAAGAAGAGGAGAGAGAGGAACAACAATTTGTTGATGAGTTGCCCCGGGTTTCTAAACGAAAAACCAGTTTCATCTGGCAGTTTTTCTCCATCCCTCCTGGAACAAAGAAAGTGAATGCAAAATATGCCACCTGCCTCATCTGTGATTACAGATTGTCGAGAGGCACAGAAAAGAAGTACAGTATGGGGAACTATACAATGCATCGTCACATGAGCAGGTGGCATCCCTTGAACTACAGCCGGGCTGAGTTAAGGGATCTTGAAGACAATCCGACAGCAACTCCTGTGGCAAGATCTACATCCACATTGTCTTTGACGGGAAGAGAGGCACAAGAGACTGTGCCAAACATCCAACCTAACTTCCAGCACATGAAGTTATCTTGTATTTACTGTGGTGCTATGCTGTCATATGGCAACATGAGTGTCAACCTCATGAACATTGCATATGAAAATCATAAATGCCCTAATGCACCCAAAAAGTAATTTTTTTTTTTGCTCCAGTTGAGCCGTTTTGAAAGCCTGTTTTTTGTTGTCTCCCCTCCGTAAAAAACACAAAAAAAACATAAAACAGTTCTAAAAATACAAAAAAATCAAAAAATGTCCAAAAAAAAAAAAAAAATATAAAACAACAAAAACAAAAAAAAACAGTTCTTTTCAGAACTACCTCCCCTTTCAAACAAAATTGCTAGAATGTTTATCACTCTGGCAAGCTCTATTTCCTTTGGTTCGCTTCAAGTTCGCTGACCGGTTCGCGAACTTTAAGCGAACTAAAAAAATATTTTTTTAAAAAAAAGAAGAGTTAGTATAAGGGAAGTAAACAGAGAATAATGTAAAAAGAAAGACAGCTAGAGAGAGTAAATGAGAGATAGTGTCAATGACATCATCAGCAGTGCATTGCGGGTAAAAAGAGTGGAAAACATTTACCTTATAATTCTTGTTACCTTTTTTAAATATTTTTTCATACTTTCAATCTGTAAAACAAAGAACAAACATTTCAAAAAATATTAAAACATGTATTTAAAAATTAGAAAAGACAAGGGAAAAGGTTCAAAAACAAACAGTTTTTCAACAAGTTTGACATTTACAGAAGTCTCTGCTTCTCTACGTCCCCTACACAATCCTAAAGATATATATTCGAAAGAAACTGTATCTTGATATTGCTGAACTGAGGCCTATTTTGGAACATGATGTTTTTCTTGCACTGCTAATGTCTCACAATAGTGATGCAATAGCAGCGCAAAAAAGATGTAAAGCCATAATAAAATTGTGTCTAACATTGTAAATGATTGTTTTAGGATGCAAATAAGATGTGTGCTTTCAAGAGCTTTCTTTGAGGTGAGACCTCTTTTTTTTTAAAAAAAAAAACACTACCCAGAAGTACAGCACTCTAAGCATTAAAATTGATATTTACAGAACTCAGCTTACCCATATGTACCACACATTTCTAAATGTATATCATAAGGACAAAAAGCATAACATTAATTATACATGTTAAATGGTTTATTTTTGCTGTTCTCAGAATGTATCAAATTTCACTTAAATCAGTGACTTGAAGGTATTCATCATGTAACAGCGGGGAAAAAAAAACACAATCAAAATGACTGTGTTTAAAAAACCCATACAACCTAAGAAATCTGATTTCAAAACTTCTTAAAATTAACTTACTTTCAATGACGTCAAACGATCTCCTATAAACAGCATCCACTCTGTTGTGCTTTAAATATTTTCAGCCCGCCACTTTCTGAAAGAAAACCTCCATCGATACGTGAAATATGTTACATAGAAAAAAAACTTCTCTCATTATATCACATGTTTCCACTAGGCCAAATCATGTTGCCGCGATTCGCAAGTCTTGTAATTCTTCCAATCAAATCCCGACATTTTCTATTTTCGCAACTTTCAAAAATAAAATATTTGAGATTATTTTCACAATCCTGGACTACTAATATCTTACTCTTCTTTGTCACTCTTGTTCTCCTTTTCCTATGACACTGATACTGCTTACTATGAAGCAGACTTACTTGCATCAGGTTTATATAGTTGGATTTTTAATCGAGACAGCATTGCAGACTTACATTCCCTCTACTTAAAATTTTGGTTTTAAAAACACCAGGTAAGAATTTTTAAGGTCAAACGGCAATTTTTTTTTGAAAGTTACAACAGAATCATTACAGAATGACCAGCCGTTTCCAGACTTTAAGTAAGCTGTATAATGTCCTGATGTTGTTGATGGACCATCGTGATAGATAATTGCTACAGTAACAAAAGTCCTCCCTGATATTGACAGCTGAGAAGCCACAAAATTTTTTATTAAAGTTGAAAATTTTGATCCATCAGGCCTACATCGTTGCATCATTAAAATGACATACTGGCCATATCTACGTATAAATAATGTTGACATCATATCACATTTACATTGGCTACACTCCATGTTGTGATCCGCTGCATTTACTAGCTTATTAAAGGACACTGATTTACTGTCTGGCAAAGTTAAATATATAAATCTTTCTGAGTCTACACTAGTAGTACTTGATACCATACAGTTCTCGCAGTCATGCTGCCATTGATAAGAAAGCCCAAACAGGTGATCTACATCTACACCCTCATCTTGCAATATATCAAGCATATACATTAAAAACTCCTGACAATCTTGCTGATTATTTTCAGAGAAGTCTGTTTGACCTGAACATTCATCTAACAGATAACGAACTTCAGACACACTTTCTACTTTTGTTCGATCAGTGCTACATTTCTCTAACACAGAATTCAACAAGCAGCATAAACTTTGTTCTGAATTGAACACAATCTGTTGTTTTAAACTCTCTAGTGAAAAGAGAACATTAACAACGACATTTGCATAGCAGTTGACACCAGAACTGTTTTCAAATTGAAAACCAACAATCTCTTCAACAGTATCCACTTTCTTTCTGCTAACAACTTTCGGTTCATTGACTTTTAGTCTTTTTGCAACAACCTCCCTACTATTACTGCTATTTCTACGTTTCCGGCCTACCACACGTTTCTCAAACAAAGGATATTGAGGCAAATGTGGCGCATACTCTCTTCTTAACCTATTGTATTCCTTAACACAATCTAGATCCGCACAAATGTTTGTGACATCACAGTCAATCAAGTACAATCCCGATAAAGTTCTAACTCGTGACAATGCCACATATGCCATACCCTCCTTGAACACAGAACTGCCAATATTCACCAATGCACAGTCTACACTTAAACCTTGCGATTTATGGATTGTCACCGCATATGCCAAGCAAACAGGAAACTGCTTACGGCGAACATATAAGTCTTTAACAAGCAAAAACCTAGCAGAACAACGACCAATTTGCTGTACTTCCTCAATGCCATCAAATTTAATTCTTAAAAATTCTATTCCATCTCTATTTCTGTATTTCTCAAAATCAACAACATTACCCATTGATCCATTTACCAGACCTCTTTCTACATGTAAATTCCGTCTCAAAATGATTCGGCAATTTAAACACACATTCAGAGTCTTTTCAAAACCCGCTGTCTTAGATATAGTCTTCTCTAATGAATCCAATTTTGATTTCAAATTATCTGACAAAATAATTGTTGATCCCATATGCTCTAATTTGTCGATAGCTTCCAGTTTCACAATGTCTTGCTTTTCTAAATTCAACATTTTGTTGTTGAAGATGGCACATTCTGCAAGAGTTGGCATGAGACATATCCCGGATTTCTTCTCAGTAATTTTCTGAAAAATATTCTCAGGCACAATCTCTTGTTTGGGATACAAATTTGACAGTAACCGTGCATTTAAAGCTTCTTTCCCATGCTCGGTCACTTTTCCAATTCTAATATCTTGTAGAATATTCTTGTAATCTTCATCCTTTGCCTGACGCATATTTTGATGCAGTTCTGCATAATTGAAGTTTAACCATATATTGACGTTGCCAATGCTCCCTAGGCACTTCCTGGTATCTTCATGCGTGAGTATTTTGAACACAGGTTGACCTTTTACTGGTGTCAGCTGTAGAAGATCTCCGAAAACAATAATGTGTTTCCCACCAAATAAGACATCATATTCAGTTTTAAGTACTTCTTGCATTCTCAAATGCACAAAGGCAAGCATGACATTGGAAACCATGCTTACTTCGTCAATGATAAGTAGTTTCATTTTCCTCAAAACTCTTGAAACTTCACAGCAAGCATCTCCAGATAACTTGTTGTATTGTAATTTGTTGTCATGCTCCACCGGCAGCATCAGTAGACGATGCAAAGTAATACCTTTAATATTATGTGCTGCCAGTCCAGTAGGAGCGGTGACAACACAAGGCAGCGATGACTCAGTCCTTTCCTGCAAATAACAAGAGATTGCTTTAATGAGGAAACTTTTTCCAGTTCCCGCTTCTCCACTCACGTACAGTCGAACAGGCTTCAACGACGTACACGAGCACTCTTTCTTCTCATGACTTAATCCGTGCTCAATTTCCTTGGTAACTTCATCATATATTTTCCTCTGCTCAACGTTGAGTTGTTTTTCCAAGTCTTGTAAGTTAACTGAATCCTCCTGAGCATGTGCCATGGCTCTTTCTACTTCATTCATAGCAGTGGCAGCTTCATTTTCGATAATAGGTCCTCCAAGTGGATCTTGACTCAATGAAACAGAACTCTGACTGTCCTGAGAACTGTCTCTGGCAATCTCGGCTGCAATCGTTGCTTCCTGCTCAATTTCCAAAGTTAGCATTTCTTGATATTTAGAAAAAGCAGGACATTCTATGGACTCCTTGGCTGCATTGAAAGAGTCTTCGTAACAGAGGAAATCTCCAAGCAGTTCCTCTTCTGCACGCCAAGGCTTGAAAAGTTGCAAAAGTGCTAAATAGAAAAACTCCTTTTTTTCTGGAGATTCGCCACTTAATTTTCGATGGTTTACTAATTGGCATTTTCTTTGCTTGACCAGGCATCCCTCACTTCCAATTACAGCATACACTCCTTTCTCAATATCTTCTTTGATGTTCCTCTTGAATATATAATTTTGGAGAACCTCATATAGACAAACATTCTCAAGGTGACTGCTTCGATTTGGATAATATGTATCCAACATGTTGGTCTTCAAAATGTCGGTACTGTTTGGTTCCTTTTCTGCCAAATACTCAATTTCCCGAACAGGTTTTAGAACTCGATTTCGCGTTGCAGCAAGACCAAGACTCGCCCAAACGAGACTCCTGGATTTGGCATAGAGACTTGCTGAAGACAATCGATCAGAACATTCGTAAGCTCCGATTTCTCGATGCGACAACATCTTCAGACTGAAACTGTACAACTTCTTGCTGAGGCTCTTTTCATGGGAAATGTCCTCCCACATATCCTTCAGTTCGGTCTTTTCTTTTTTGGTGATGTAAGATGTCACATACCGAGCCACAGCCATACAGTTGTCAGCCACAAACTGTATATCCATGTTGGCATTCCACATGGACAAAATCACTGGGTTGTAGTCATTGATGTACTTGGACTCTTCGTTCCTTTTCAAATTGTATGTATTCTTGGGTGATTTCCTCGTCACATTATGTCGCAGCGAAGACATCAAACTGTTCACTCTTCCTTTAGAAATCACCGGTCGTGGAAAGTTGAAACGACATTTGGTGTAGAACTTGTCCTTGTTTCTGAATTTACGACGACAGTACTTTCCACAACGATGGCTTTGGAAACGTAGAACTTGTTCTCTTAGACTTTTCTTCTCCGTTGCGTTTGGAACAGCACACGTAGAATACTGTTCGATGAAATTCATCACTAAGTCATCCGGATCTGTTCCAAATTTAGGTGCATCCTTGATCCACAGCAACATATGTATATGAGGGGCACCTCTTGCTTGATACTCCTTTCTCCAGAAGAAATCCAACACCTCTCCAAGAGGTGGATTCTTTTTATTTGTGATGAAAGACATCATAGCTTCAAATCTATGATTGAAGTACCTGCATACATTCACAGGATCCAAAGAACACAGTTCTCCAGGTGTCTTGAATTCAATGTTTTCAATATTTCCATTTGCCTCTCGTAGAAATTCAAGTAAGTCATCCCAGCCATACTCGGCACAGCTCAGAGTGAGGAACCATGTCGGAGTTCCTAAGTTCCTCAGCATACATTTTAAATCACCATGACGACGGTACCAGTACTCATTAGTACCACGCTGACACGCCATGAGATTAATTAAGTGAGAATCCAAAATACTGTCTTGGACATTGACTTTATGCATAAAGTCACTTGCCGAGATGTTTCACATCTGTATACCACTTTTTAAGATGTGGTTCACTGCATATGACAGTCCAGACAGATCGCTTTCAAACAGGAGATGAAACAAATAGGGAATGCATTGCCGAAACCTAGGATCTTCTGCATACAATCGTAAAGTCCGGTATTCAGACGCAGGAATTTCACGAGGTCGCTCATCATATCTTCCTCCTTGACCTGTGGGAAATAGCTGTGGGAAACACCGAGCTTCCAAACTTTCCTCCCAAACACTAATGGGACTCCCTTTGGCTTGTTTCATTTGAAACAACTCAATAGCATTCCCCATGACTTCCTTGGAATGCAAAGGATGAACACTATAATGTTCATATATTTCTTCACTTTTAGAGGCCTCTACTTTCTCAATTTGGCCAGCACACAAATCGCTATCCTCTTCATCACTTACTTCCTCTTCTGCAACATATACATTCTTATAGTACTTATTATTTTTCTTCAAATACACTGTTGCCTTTTTGACTTTCCTAACATCCACTAAATCTTGCCATATTTTCTTATTCTTTGTCGGAACCCCATTAACCAAGATAACCAGAGGTTCCTCTTCCACTTTTTCTATTCCAATTGTGTTAATGTTTTTGTTCAAATCTAGAGGCAAATAAACAACTCTTCCCTTTAATCCTCTCTGTAAATCTGCTGGAGGCAACTTCCCTGTCTTTGGCTCCATTCTTACAATAGCCTGAAAGGGATGGATACTTTGAATCAAAATAGATTCATAAGTATTTAAATCCTTCAATTCAGAAGGAATCTCAACCAATTCCAGATTATTATGAACTGCCCTAGCAGGCATCTGGTTTTGGTTTAATTTATTACAACAATAAGTACACACACGTTGATCCGATCCCAAATCAAAATAATTTTCTACCATCAAGTATGTGGCTAAATCCTTCCATTCACTATTATTTTCCCTTTCACTTTTTGCATATAAATCCACTACCTTAGTCTGATTCTTATAATAAGTGCGTCGACAACATACACAAGTAAAATTAGGCCTCTCACTTGATTTCATCTGAAACGTGGCAATTTCCTTCTGAAAATTATCTGTACTGGAAACCTGTACATTATCTTCCACATTACCCTCTACTTCAGGGTCAATTTGAACATTCTCATCTTTACTACCAAAGTAACAAAACTCAATTTCTTCACAAAGATTCTTCACATCTATTTCAGAACCATGCAAAATAGCAGCACATAACTGTTTAAGCATAATTGCTGGACTCTTAGCATAATACAACATTCTCACTAATTTTCTCACTTTATTATGATGCACTGCTAGCATCCTGAAATGATGAAAAACACTCTGGCATACTCTCCTGGAAAGACAAGCCAGTGAATGACCACGCAAACCTGTCATTTGTCTCACTCTGCAAGGATCTAAATCTTGCAACAACTTCATTTTCTGCTTCAAACTTTTCTTATTAAATGTCCGTATAAAATCACAAAGCAAATTGATGGAAACCTGTCGCACACTGCAAATAGAACTACACTTCCAAATGTACACAGGACCCTTAGGACGTCTTCCTAAAACCTCATCACTTAGCGCCTCTTCTGTCTCTGTTGTCACAAGTTGTTCTTTTTCAACTGGACAACCATCCTTCACTTCATAAGCTCGACCACTGATGTCAACTGCATGCACCAAATCATTATCCTGAAAATAACTCTCCTCATTAAAAAATGCCTCAGAACTTGAACTATGCATCCATTCTCCAGAAAAAACTTCACAAAAGTTAGTACGATTTACTACTCTCTTCCATCTACTTTTTGTTTTGAAATCAGAAATTACCTTGCTTAGTTTCCTAATTCTATTGATTACCAAAATAAACAACTTTCGCTTGATTTCAAAAGCATGATCAATAATTTTCTCTACATTTTTCTTCTTCCTATAAAATGCCGCTTTCTGTTGGCCTTTCTTTTTAATATTTTTCAATAAATTAACTAATATCCTATTACGGAACATTCGTTGTCGAATGTCCCTAAACTGTTGTTTCCTTCTACTATCATGCACAGAGTTATCTCTTCCTCTACCAGTAACATTTGTGATGGGTCTCTCCTTTCCATTTAAATTACTTTTCTTTTTGTGAACAGACACATTTTTTTGAGCAAAATTTTTTTTACTACAAATATTTCTTAAGAATGATTTCGTGCTCTTACCCGGACCTTTCTTGGTGTTTTGACAAGTATTTGGGGAAGAGGACTGCTGCAATAAAACATCATCCTGCTGTCTTTGACGTTTTCTAGCCTTTCGTATTCGACTTCTGGAAGGCATTTTCCAAACTATGAAAGAATCTGCAGTTGAATCTGTGAAAAAATATAATATAAAATGTTATTAACCACTATTACCAAACAGTAAATAAATAACAGTCATCTAAAACTTAATGCCGTACTAATTATTTAACATAGCAAATATTTTCCACCAGCACTGCATCACAAAAATGACACTCAATGGTACAAAACAGGCATACAACACTCATAAATCACTCCCTAATATTTTAAATCATTAATTCAGGATGACGATAAGATGTAGCCTATCTAAAGGTTTGTTTAGGCCCAGATCTTTGGACTGGGGTGAATGTGTGTCATTGATCCACATTCAGTCCATCACCTGTTTTGTTTATTTGAGGTGAGGCCAACACATGGTTGCAGATAAGATTTTCACTGAAAAAAACCAAGGTAAAAAAACATGTGAAGGCCTACCAATGAAGTAAATCATTAAATGAAAACCAATACATTTCTGGAAATATGCACTACTAGTGCTTCATAAGATGTTTTGGGTCATATTTATAAGTTATTTGAGTATCTAGTATGCTATTTTACATTCTTCATGGTGCAAATTTATTGTAAATACGCTCCCACCTGCGGTTGGCAAATTTAGATTTTGATTATGGGAGTTAGATAGGCATGTTAATAATTTCCCAAAAATGGTATATAACCCCAAACAACCTTTGAAGCAAATGCTCTTAGCCATGTTATCCACCTCCCATTGGATAACATGGCTAAGAAGTGCTTGCAAATGTGATAAAAAAAGGCCTGCAATGCATGAATATCGCAGAAAAATCAGCGATATTCATGCATTTTCCAACAAATGCTCTTAGCCATGTTATCCACTTCCTATTAAATAACATGGCTAAGAACTGCTCAGGGCACCATGAGGAACGCTTTCCATTTAAAAAGGGAAAAATAACATCAAAGACACTAAAATGCCTTCTAAATATGAACCCAAACAACCTATGAAACAATGTGGAAAAAACTGCCGCAATGCATGAATATAGCAGAAAAATCAGCGATATTCATGCATTTTCCAGCAAATGCTCTTAGCCATGTTATCCACTTCCAATTAAATAACATGGCTAAGAACTGCTCAGGGCCCCATGAGGAACGCTTTCCATTTAAAAAGGGAAAAATAACATCAAAGACACTAAAATGCCTTCTAAATATGAACCCAAACAACCTATGAAGCAATGTGAAAAAAAACGGCCACAATGCATGAATATAGCAAAAAAATCAGCGATATTCATGCATTTTCCAGCAAATGCTCTTAGCCATGTTATCCACTTCCTATTAAATAACATGGCTAAGAACTGCTCAGGGCCCCATGAGGAACGCTTTCCATTTAAAAAAGGAAAAATAACATCAAAGACACTAAAATGCCTTCTAAATATGAACCCAAACAACCTATGAAGCAATGTGAAAAAAAACGGCCACAATGCATGAATATAGCAGAAAAATCAGCGATATTCATGCATTTTCCAGCAAATGCTCTTAGCCATGTTATCCACTTCCTATTAAATAACATGGCTAAGAACTGCTCAGGGCCCCATGAGGAACGCTTTCCATTTAAAAAGGGAAAAATAACTTCAAAGACACTAAAATGCCTTCTAAATATGACCCCAAACAACCTATGAAGCTCTAACAGTACATATCCTGAAATTTAATTCATTTCAAAATTCGTTTTTAAACACAGCATATAAATCAATTGTATACCTGCATTCATGAAGAAATGACTAAAAATGTCCTTGAGACACATGAAAGTGTTTTCTGGAATGCCCTAGCACCATTTTTGGGACACTATTAACATGGCTAGGTAACTCCCATAATGAAAATCTAAATTTGCCAAGCACAAGTGGGAGCGTATTTACAAGACACTTGCCCCATGAGGAACACTTTACATTTTAAAAGGCGAACATAACATCTTAGACACTCAAATACCTTATAAATATGGCCCAAAACAACCTATGAAGCTCTAGCAGTACATATCCAGAAATGTAATTGATTTCTTAAATCGTTTTTAAAAGCAACATATCTGTTTCAGCTTACATAACAGACCATGAAATGGGCTCCATGTATCACAATATCTTGTGTTACTGCATGCCAGAATGTTACACCAAATATGCAATTATAATTTCTCTATGAAACTAATTCTATTAGTATATCACTAGAGACAAAACCACATTTTAAAAACACAGCTTTCTTCATCATTTTCTCCTTAAATCATACTATTCTCTATCTAAATTAAATAAATCTTTTCTCACCTTAGCAAATATTTTTTGAGTTTTGAAAACAGTCTCAGAAATACACCAAATTGTCTTCAGCAGAAGAAAAAGGATGCACTCCAAAGGCTGCAGCTATTGAAAGCACAGAAATACAGATATTCTTTTCACATATCTCTCATATTAGCCAATCATACCTCTTCCCTCACTTTTTTCAAATCAAAACCCTTCCCCCCTCTGCCCTGTCTGCCTTGTTTCCATAGCAACCACCTCCTGGAAGACCTCTCATGTTTGCAAATTCACACAACAATGTTTCAATTGAACTCTGAACTCTCAGTGCACCTGCGTATCCAGTGCAATCTTTCATTAAATGTTTCTTCCTTGACCATTCAAATTACATCTTTCAAAAAACACATCCATGCACCCTAACTTTCTGTTTTCAGAAATGGAAATGCACCAATCACTGCTAATGAATCATTAGCATTGTAAATCCACAGTTTTTTTTCTTTAGAAACTCCTACTGTTTCAACTGCCCTTTCATTACCACACTTCATCTGACTGCAGAACAACCTTCTTCCACCATGTTTAACGTCTGGATTGTTGGACATAGTTACATCCACTGGGCTCAAAGGTATGCTGAGAGCAGAAATTTACACAACCTCAATTTACAAGATGTGGAAATTAAGTGGTTGGGCCAAAGAGGATTAAAATGTCACCAATTGATACCATTGGTGAAAACCTTTATGCATTTGCCAAAACCTGACCTGTTAATAGTGCACTGTGGAGGTAATGATTTGGGCACTTTGACAGGGGTAGGTCTGGAAATGCTTTTAAAGGACACCTTGGAGCAATTAATGGCACTTTTTCCTCAAACTGCCTTGGTATATTCCAATATATGCCAAAGACAGAAATGGAGGTGGTCCAACCAATTTTGTCCACAAATTGAGAAAGCGAGGAAGCATGTAAACAAATCTGTTTCAGCTTACATGAGAGACCATGGAATGGGCTCTCTTTACAACAATAACTTGCGTTACTACATGCAAGATATCTACAGAGGAGATGGAGTTCACTTCTCAGATGAGGGCAACAGAATTTTCATTCTGAATTTAAGACTGTGCATTGGTACCTACTTATAAGTACCTAAATGTACCATAAACCCAAAAGCTCTTCTCAGAGCTACCCTACATCTGATCACTCACAATTATTATTTTTCTCTAACTTTTTTCACTAATTTTCCACAAAATTCGCTCCCCGGAGCGCTACCCGGTTCGCTAACCGAAAGCTAACCTCGCGGAATTTTTTTAAAAAAAGTTTTTTTTTCGCACATATAAGCCTCCTCAGCCACGCTCAGAAAACCTAGGGGGTCAAGATAAGTCTACCATGACCCCTTCTACCCATTCTAAACATTATTTGCCCTCCATCTTGTATATTAATGCGACCGATACACAAAATGGTGGACTCCCGTGACGCTAAAGGTTCGCTAACCGGGCCGCTTCCCGGAAAGCGGTCCAAAAAAAAGGTGGGAAAGTAATTTACAGAAAAACGACTAGAGACACTCTCACCAAATATACATTAGCTCATACTACATAACAATCCCTTCCATTCTCACAAATTTCATTGAAATTTCATTTAGCCATTTAGCCTGTAGACCTCTCCAAGTACCGTGAGGTAAATTACTTCACAAAACACATCTGAAGTGTTGGAATTGACAACCAATGAAAATGTTACTTTCATTTTCTACTTTTATTACCTGACATTTGATTGGTTATATACCTGTATATATATAAAGGGAGAGAAGGAAACACAGCCATTTTGACTACTACTTGTTGTTGTATATATCATTTAGAATATCAATAATAACATCAACTTGTTTCTAAAGGTAAGTTGTTATTTTTAAAACTGAAGTATATTGTGCACTATAAGTAAATATGGTAAACTTTTTCAGATAGTTATATACTATCCCTCTGTAAGAGTTAGACATTGAGAAAAGCTTCTTTATTATAATTATGGACTGATTTAGGTTTCTGTGGTATAATTATAAATTTACTTAGGCTTCTTCACAGGCACTTTTTAATAGTACTAATTCACGCCTGAAACCATACAGTGCCCATAGATTACTTCTCTGGTAAAAACTCACAGGTGCCTGTCTGAACTTAAACCCAACAGTGCCCTATCTCTACTTATATATTTATTTTTTATGCAAATTACAGCAAAAAAATGGAAGGTGAGCAGAATGTTTCCTTCGAAATTGTTCTGGAGACCAACACACAAAAAGAAATTGAGGACAATGAAGACTCTGATTTCATGGATCAATCACGGGACCATGAATTAGTTCAATGTGTGGAATCAGTGGATCATTTACTTCATTATGATGACGGTCAAATGTTTGAACTTATGTTCACTGAACAAGAACACATATCAGACAGTGAAATGCTAGACGTTCTATTAAATTTCGAAAAACAATCCGAAAAATAAAATTATATGTAATATTAAAAAATTGTTTGAGTCTGGAATCATTTTTATATGTAATTCATAAAGTAGTTAAATGTAAGAAATGTTATTAAATTTTGAAACACAATCACAACAATAAAAAATTGCTAAAAAAATAATAATATTAAAAAAAAATCAACAAAACCAACAAATAATTAACATACAGTATTAGAAAAGTCTTTCATTCTTTTATCCATAAAGTTCGCTGCCCAGAACGCTTTCCGGTTCGCGAACTTGGCGCTTACCACGCAAAAAAAAAATTTTTAATTTTTTTTTTTTGGACCCTCCTAGGCCCTTTTAAAACCTCCACATAAAACCTAGGGGGTCAACGAGGATCTACTATGCCCCCTTATGGTAATTTCCCCCTTTGTTTTGGCCTCCTCTTGTCTCTCGATCCTACCGAGAGACAAGATGGCGGCCGCTCCGGACTGTTTAGAATGTTGACAGACACCGGAGGGCCAATCAGCTTCGCATCGCAAAGTTCCGATACGCGAAAGGTTCGCTAACCGGATCGCTGCCCGGAGCGCTGTTACAGATATATATCTTGATTTAAACGTTAATTTCTCAAAATACACTGAAGCACATATATTGAGACCTAGCAAAGGCACATCGGGCTAACAGTCCCTACAATTTTGCCAAGTTTCGTGAAAATCCATTCAGCCGTTCGGGCTAAAAGTGAGTCCAACCGCCCTATGGAAATTAACATGGGAAAAATGCGTTTTGGGACCCCCCTTTTTTCTCAGCCCCCCCTTGACGAACCCCCCCCAAATTTCCAGGAGCTGCTCAGAAACAAAATGTGCCATTTTCCTGAAAATTTCAGCCAATTCCGTCCACAAACGCAAACGTTATTAGGCATAGAATTTTCAGAAATCCCATAGGGAAAAAATCCTAACTATATATACCTACTGGCGACCGCCAGTAGGTAATATATATATATATATATATATATATATATATATATATATATATATATATATATATATATATATATATATATATATATATATATATATATATATATATATATATATATGTATATTACCTACTGGCGATAGCCAGTAGGTATATATAGTTAGGATTTTTTCTCTATGGAACTTTTGAAAATTCTATGCCTAATAACTTTGGCGTTTGTGGACGGAATTGGCTGAAATTTTCAGGAAAATGGCACATTTTGTTTCTGAGCAGCTCCTGGAAATTTGGGGGGGTTCGTCAAGGGGGGGCCGAGAAAAAAGGGGGGTCCCAAAACGCGTTTTTCCTATGTTAATTTCCATAGGGCGGTTGGCCTCACTTTTAGCCCGAACGGCTGAATGGATTTCCACGAAACTTGGCAAAATTGTAGGGACTGTTAGCCCGATGTGCCTTTGCTAGGTCTCAATATATGTGCTTCAGTGGATTTTGAGAAATTAACGTTTAAAACAAGATATATATCTGTAACAGCGCTCCGGGCAGCGCTCCGGTTCGCGAACTTTTCGCGTATCGGAACTTTGCAAAGCGAAGCTGATTGGCTCTCCGGTGTCTGTCAACATTCTAAACAGTCCGGAGCGGCCGCCATCTTGTCTCTCGGTAGGATCGAGAGACAAGAGGAGGCCAAAACAAAGGGGGAAATGAAGGAAAGGGGGCAAGGTAGACCCCTTCTGACCCCCTAGGATTGATGAGGGGGATATTATAGAGCCACGCCGGGCCCAAAAAAAAAAAATTCCGATTTTTTCGCCGTAGAGACGCGTCTTGGTTCGCGAACCGGGCAGCTAACCGGGCAGCTAACCGGGAAGCTAACCGTCAGTGTAACCCCCCCCAAAAAAAAAAAATTCCGATTTTTTTCGCCGTAGAGACGCGTCTTGGTTCGCGAACCGGGCAGCTAACCGGACAGCTAACCGGGAAGCTAACCGGCAGTGTAACCCAAAAAAAAAAAAAAAAAATCCGGTTTTTTTCGCCGTAGAGACGCGTCTTGGTACGCGAACCGGGCAGCTAACCGGGCAGCTAACCGGGAAGCTAACCGGCAGTGTAACGGGAGTCTGAGGAGTAGCTGATTGGCTGTCAACATTGTAAACAGTCCGGAGCGGCCGCCATCTTGTCTCTCGGTAGGATCGAGAGACAAGAGGAGGCCAAAACAAAGGGGGAAATGAAGGAAAGAGGGCAAGGTAGACCCCTTCTGACCCCCTAGGATTGATGAGGGGGATAATATAGAGCCACGCCGGGCCCAAAAAAAAAACAAAAAATTCCGATTTTTTCGCCGTAGAGACGCGTCTTGGTACGCGAACCGGGCAGCTAACCGGGAAGCTAACCGGGAAGCTAACCGGCAGTGTAACCCAAAAAAAAAAAAATCCAATTTTTTCGCCGTAGAGACGCGTCTTGGTACGCGAACCGGGCAGCTAACCGGGCAGCTAACCGGGAAGCTAACTGGCAGTGTAACGGGAGTCTGAGGAGTAGCTGATTGGCTGTCAATATTGTAAACAGTCCGGAGCGGCCGCCATCTTGTCTCTCGGTAGGATCGAGAGACAAGAGGAGGCCAAAACAAAGGGGGAAATGAAGGAAAGAGGGCAAGGTAGACCCCTTCTGACCCCCTAGGATTGATGAGGGGGATATTATAAAGCCACGCGGGGCAAAAAAAAAACCAACAAAAAAAATCCGTTTTTTTCGCCGTAGAGATGCGTCTTGGTACGCGAACTGGGCAGCTAACCGGGCAGCTAACCGGGAAGCTAACCGGCAGTGTAACGGGAGTCTGAGGAGAAGCTGATTGGCTGTTATCATTGTAAACAGTCTGGAGCGGCCGCCATCTTGTCTCTCTGTGGGATCGAGAGACAAGAGGTGGAAAAAAAAAAGGTGTAAATGAATGAAAGGGGTAAGGCAGACCCCTCCTGAACCCCTAGGATTGATGAGGGGGCTATTAAAGTTCCCTGGGGGGTGAAAAAAAAAAAATTTGCAATTTTTCGCGGTAAAGGTGCTTCCTGGTACGTTAACCGGGCAGCTAACCGGCAGCGTAACGGGAGTCCGACATATTGTGTTTTTTGAACGTTTGTGATATGTGCACGTGTGGATTTTGTCTAATTAAGGTTAAAAAAATATATATATATCTTTAAGCGTGTTCTGGCGCGCTTACGTTTTGGGTTTGGTTTGCGCTGCAGAGACGATACGTCACGGTTATGCGATGCATCATGAGGCGTCTCACGGGCTACGTGATACGTCACTTAATAAAGAATATATTTTACAGCTATAGATATTAGCTTTTAAAAAACCAATGAAATTCACAGAAAAAACCATAGGTTAAAGACCATATATAGTTAGGAATTTGCATTTACAAAACCTTGAAAATTCACTGAAAAAACCATAGGTTATAGACCATATATAGTTAGGGATTAGCATTTAAAAAACCTTATTTTATTTGCACAAAACCATTGAAATTCCATATATAGTTAGTTGCACTAACTATATATCGCGGACCCGCAATCCACTGCTAATGATGTCACATATTACATCATTCATGACATGGTCAGTGACATCACTGATGACATCACTGATGACATCTCAAATGACATCACTGATGACATCACTGATGACATCTCAAATGACATCACTGATGACATCACTGACATCTCATTTGACATTACTGATTACATCACTGATGATATCATTTATGTGATAATACATCTTCAGACTCTAATATAACCTTAGATACACTCAGTGTAAACAGGCACTCACAGACTGTCACACATCCATGGAGTTACTCACACACCTAGTCAGTCATGCAAAGAATCAATCACATCTCCATTTCCTTAACTATACAGTTATACACACCTTACTTATTCAAACATATACTAACACATATTTACTCTCTTATACAATCCTTGATACAAGTTCACAATGATTCATACAGCCACTCTCACATTCACTGGCTCTTATGTTCAGTTATTTATATATGTCAACTCTCACATGGAGTGTGTTTTACATATGTACTTACTTTGACAAGTAGAACTGAGATATCCATTCACTCACCAATATACTCATGCACACAGTCAACTGTCCATACAGCTGTTTCTACATGCACTTTTGAACCCATACACCTAGGGAATCAACTGCTCACACATCTATGCACAGAGTTATACACCTCCCAGCCACCCACACACATACTCAGTCTCCCATACAAATACTTGGGCAACCATTCAATAACCCATATAGTTACTGATATAGCTACTGATTTAAACATGCAGCAGTTTACAGAAGAACATAAATAATGATTGCCAAATTAAGACACTTTAATCACTAACCCATGCACTCAGTGAGACACATTTAATCATTCTCTCATACAGTCAGTCATGCACCTACTAAATCCTTCATCCAGACACTTATACATCTACTCATTCTTCAATATGTAAGACATATTTTAACTTTACAGAAACATACAGTCACTGGGTGTTGTCATCACTGATGTCATCAGTGATGTCATTTGAGATGTCATCAGTGATGTCATCAGTGATGTCACTGACCATGTCATGAATGATGTAATATGTGACATCATTAGCAGTGGATTGCGGGTCCGCGATATATAGTTAGTGCAACTAACTATATATGGAATTTCAATGGTTTTGTGCAAATAAAATAAGGTTTTTTAAATGCTAATCCCTAACTATATATGGTCTATAACCTATGGTTTTTTCAGTGAATTTTCAAGGTTTTGTAAATGCAAATTCCTAACTATATATGGTCTTTAACCTATGGTTTTTTCTGTGAATATATATATATGTGTGTATTAAAAAATGTAACTGTATATTTATTTATTTTTAACTTACATTAATTATTTATTAATTTTAAGGTTATTTAAGTATTTTAAGTATGTTTAAGTTAATTATATTTATTATTTCATTACTTTTACATTACTTTTAAGATATTTTAAAAATTCGATATTTTGACTAACTATATTTTTTACAACGATATTTTTGATTCAATATTTTTGTACTTACCTGTTTGGAGATAGGAAGTCGATATTTTGGTATTCTATATTTTTTACTCGATATTTTGCTACGTCGATATTTATGTCATCGATATTATGTCAGTGATCCGTGCCTGTGCTCCATACAGGATCCTTCCAAGGCCTGCAGACATTCAGGACACCTGAAGGAATCTCCCTTGAAGTGAAGGATTTACTTCCCTGCATCTGCAGGCACTGTAACAAAGCTGACTGGTCTGCTGCTCCTGGGCTCCCACAGACACCAAAAGGCTCAGCAACACACATGGTGGTGGTTCTACAACTCCCTTGAGGCCTGCACTGTCTTCTCACTGAGTTTGGCGCCAGTATCCCTCGTCAGAACTGCAGGGACCAAACCCCTGTGCACTGCATCAACTTGCCGCTGTCAAGGCTTGTTGGCTCTCTTAATCAGAGATCTTCGGGCTCCAAGAAGCTCCAGACTCAAGCATCTCCTACTACCAAGATCTTCGTCCTTACCACATCTCTGCACCGTAGGACTGCATCTTTGGTGAGCTGCTTGCCACTCCTGTGCCTCTGGCCTGTTAGTGTTCCTTGATTCCAGTGGGCTTCCCTGATTGCTCGGGGACTACTCTGACTCCCCTGCTTGTCGTGAGTCACATGGACCTTGCGGGTCCAGACACTGCACCTTTTTTGGTTGCCACGTTGTTTGCGGTTGCCAAGGCTTGTTTGCGCTCCTGACAGACACCGACCCCTCAGCTCTCGGCTTCCGACGTTGAATAGCTTGTGGATGGGTCCTGGTCTTCCTCAGCATTGCATGGTCCACACAGCTGTAGCTCCAAGGTCATTGTCAACTCACCTGCATCTCACAATATCTGTGGGCATTCGTCTTCCATGCCTCCTGGTCACTCCAGAGTGGCATAGACTCTGTCCCCTCTGCTTGCAGGTACTTCTCACCGTGAATCCACTTTTGGCTTCCACCGGAAACTTTCACCCTCCTCGTCAGCTGCATCTTCCTGAAGTCCTCCATTGGGTTAGACGGCAGTTTCCGATGCCACTTCGCACCTATGCACCCGGCTTCCCTGGTGTAGGTATCCTGGTTCCTAGGGTATCCACGGGTGGGGTAGCTCTCCAACCTTTTATCTTCCACAGGGTTACTTCAGGGTCACTGGAAAGGGTCCTTCTTCTATTAAATTGCATAATTGGCTTAAATTGAGCACTCAGTCGTGTTCCCACTCTGCAATGGGCCTCCATGGGGTTCCTGGGAACTTACCTTGGGTGGTTCCTTGGGTCCCCAGCACTTCTACGTCTTCTGGGTATAGTCATGACTCGAGTTACAATTTGCTACCCTCTATGTTAGTATATGTTTTGGTCTCCCCCCGACGACCACTGTGTATTTGAGTTACTTACCTGTTTTCTATGCAAAGTGTTATGTGCATTGTGTTATATCTCTGGGTAGGAGATATGGTTATGTGTTAGTGAGTGTCTTGTAATAAATAAATATTTGTAGAAATACATTGTGTGGTTCTTTTTCACTTAACCTATACCAATAAAATTAAGTTCTGGTACAATAAACTGCTTTCCACTCCTTCTGCACTAAGCCTGAAGGTTGCTCTCACAGCTACCACTTAGAGATCTTCCTAAGGTTGTCTAAGACCACTAAAACAACCATAAGGGTTTTCTGGATTAGTGCAGGGTGTTACATTTCAATAAGTGAGCACCATATACTAAGCCAGCTTCCTACATTGATATTCAGGGTGTACAGCTTTTTGATCTCCAACCATAGCCATAAAAGCAATTCCAAAATACCTAGAGAATGGCAGCCTCATTTTTAATAAGCCTATGTGAACTGTGGCCAACAGATTCAGGCTCATTAAATGTTAAGCTTGTTGCTTCACTAAAGGTAAGGAGGAGGAGATCACACTTTGCTCATTTATGTAGTCGAGCCAGCTTCTCACTTTGCCTGTTTCGGAAACCAGCAAACAACTCCTTCCATTACTTAGGCCTCTTTGTAGAGGTCTGCCTTGTATTAGAATGTTGGGTGGCAGCAATCCAGGCATGAAGGGTGTACCTTCATTGCACACCTGAAGCATGCTCCTTGAATTTTTACTACAAGTTTCCCATTGTGCAGTTGTTGTGCTGCCATGTTTTCCCAAGAGCTGCATTTAACAGGACCCTTCTCTCCCAAACACAAGGCTCGAGATACATGAGAATCCTTCTAAGGTATGTTGGAGTCTATCTCCACTGATCCCTATTTGATGTTAAGTAAACCTTTACTATCTATAAGCTTTATGGAAAGTGCCTAGAAGTGGTCCATGATGTGCAGTATGTGGTTATACTTGGATCTCAACATGCAATGATCACAGGAGGATGTTGCCTGGAGGTATAGATCACTTTTGCAGACGCTTGGCTTCACTTTTTTTCCTTCTTTCAGTCCAATATTGCAGTTTTCCCCATTTTCTGCCTGGTTTATGATGCAAAATCTGAGTGGAATTCTGAATTTCTAAAAGAGCTCACTGCTTGCAGATGATATATCTGTACACACTTTACAAGACCTTGAATTTGCTGTGTTTGAATCTGTCATGCCTACCCTACAATATCCTATTTTCCCAAATAATGAGTTTTTCTGTCTGTGAGGTCTCTAGAATTGTTGAGCTACGAAATGAACAACAGTATAGCAATCTGCATTGCAACCTTCCTGGAAGGAATTACAACTTCTCCATGACTGGGAGCAAGGGTTGGATCCAGGACTGGGATTCAGGTGATGATCCATACCATGCCTTACCACATAGAAGGCTCTTCACACAACTCTTGCAGCTGCTCTCACATTTTGTTGATGACCCCTTGCAATAGAGTGCTTCTTGTCCATCTTTCTTCAGTAACTCATTGCTGTCCTGAGAATGGGCACAGATAGTGGTTTAATGGATTTTAACCTTCATCCCAATGCTAAAGCCACATTTTGTGCCTTCACAAGTGGTTTATGGATTTCAAACCCCATCCTAATGCTAAAGCCACATTTTGTGCCTTTACACGTATGAAGCCTTCTGAGAACACATGGGGTTCTAATAGAACCCATTGTATATTTTTCTTACCACCGAAGTCAAACCACATCACCATTCCTAGAGACTCCTCACTGGGAAATGCTCTAACATGGTCCACGCTTTCAAATGATTCCACCTAGGAAGCAAGGAACTGTAAATTGTCATACTGGCTGTAGAGCCCCATCAACACAATATTGGGTGTTTAAATTTCAGACTCCGGGGCAGGTTTTACCTTAGTTGCCTCCACACCTTGTACGCTCCTCGGTGTACACCTATATGAGCTGCTTCCAGATCCATGCAGATTGTCTTTATCTGCTGAGTGCCAAGTGTGCTGTCTGGTTCCTTACTGATATGAGCCACAGTCACTAACTGAACATGACACTGATAATTTGTCTTTGGATTTGGACCCACCACAGGCTCCACAGTCTCATTGCCATTTAAGCAAATTGAGCCAATATGGCATGCCTTGACTACCACATCATCAGTTGGATGTTCTCTTGTGCTAACAAATTTATTTTGTTTTCCCTGTGCTAGGTTATCTGATTACTTTTCCCTAGTCAAGAAAAATAGATCCTTAACAGAGCTAAGATGTATTTCCCACCCTTTAAAGTCTAGTACCATGTCAAATAACAGATATTCTGTGCACCGTATGTGCTTGCATATACTTGTATGAAGCAGAGTGCTCTCCCTTGCTGGTACGGCTAAGGAAAATACCTCCAGACATTTCGAAGGAATTGCTACACCGTCTGGTACCAAACACAGTCCTGCAGATGCCTACCCACTCATGAGGGACATCAACACAAGCCATGGAGAAAGCAAACATGCAGAGGCGGGAAAAGAAGGAAAGATTCACAAGTGAGGTAATTGTGACAGGAAAACTCATACATGTGTATGCCTGCACTCGACATGTGCCCTCCTAAGAAAAGCTACCCCACTGAAATGTCTTTGAATATATCTAGCTGGCATGGGAGGCAACGACATTAGATACGCTGGATTTGCCACTGCACCTGGTTCGTGGTACAACATATAGATAATGTGCTATCACAAGGCTGGTTTCAGGTTTTTGTACATGACACACTGTAGAGTCTCCCAATCCAATTATTCCTCTCAAAGGAGAGTTCCAGTTCCTAGACTTACCTCTTACCGGTCCCAGGCCTTACTAAAGAGGTCGTCCAGATCTTCAAGATAGGTAAACACCAATTACAATGCCTTGTTTACGGGCCCTGCAGACCCTAGTTTGATGTCATAAATCGGACCGACATATGCATTATCTAAAAAAAAAATTCCTGTCCCTTTCATAACAAGGAGCTTCTTTTTGATGCCACTCATCGGGTTGTGGTGGTGAGCCTCAGCCAGGCCTACCAGTGCAAGGGGTTTGCCCTTCTCTGCACAAGTCCTCAGACCAATAGGATAGAAGTTGGCACAGAAACTGGAATAGAAAAAACAAAGTTTATTAACCTCATGAGGTGGAACTACATTCACACAACACGCTTCGGCAATGTATGAAGTAGCACACTGAATGGAAGGAGCTTGGTCCTTTTATACCCACACAGGGGCTCAAAAGAAGGCGGTACTAGTACAAGAAGTAGGTTGTAGGCACATATAAGGTCATACAGAAAATACACAGTCAGCAAGTGGGAGGAGCTAACAGTTGCTAATTCTGGTGAACACATCCTGACATTTACAGACTAACAGCAGCTGCATGGACAGATGCAAGCTCAACTGAGCATATGCAAAGTGGAAGAGGCTAAATATAACCTGTCTCTAACCAGATTTCAAGAGCAGACAACAGCAAGGTAGGACAGAGCACATGGCATACACGTGGTAGCACATGGCAAACAAAATGGCTGCTCAGCTGCTTGAGCCGACTTCTGTGGTATGCGAGCTGTCTCCACTACTGTCTTAAGTATCGTAATTGCATATGCAGCTCAGGTCGTACCATCTGGTAACTTCAAACAGGACCCATCAACCCACAGTTCCCCATCTACATCTGAAAGGGGCGTATCTTGTAAGTCGTCGCGACCCTTTGTCTGTTCCTCAGTAAGGAAGATACAATTGTGAGATTCTTGTGACTGAGCCTGAGTCGCTGGATATAGCAACAAAGTAGCGGGGGTTCAGTGTCGCACATCTCTTTAAAGTAATGTGAGGGGCCAACAGTGTAAACTCGTATCCTGTTAAACGAGCACTAGTCAAGTGTTGTGTCCTGGTCTGATTCAAAAGCGCATCTACTGCATTGGGTACTAGCACCAACAGTTTATGTGACAAAACTATCCCTTCACTCTGATGTATGGGCACAGCTGTTGCTGCAACTGAACGGAAGCACCCGGGCAATGCTCGAGCAACAGGATCAACAACTGCTGAAAAATATGCACAGGGACGCTGCTTGTCAGCGTGTGCCTGTACTAAAACTGACAATGGACACCCATTTTTCTCATGTACATAGAGTGTAAAAGCCTTTGTGTAATCTGGAGTGCCTAACACTGGTGCCAAACAAAGAGCTTGTCGTAACTGGCAAAAAGCATCCTGGCATTCATCTGTCCATGGAAGGGGCATTGGAGTGTCTTTAGTCAAAGGGGTTTAACAATGTGTGAAAATCCTAATATCCATTGCCTGCAGAACGAAGTCAAACCAATGAATGCACAGACATCTTTCTGAGTAGAAGGTACTGGTGTATCTAAAATTGCTTGAATGCGATCTGGTGTAAGTACAAGGCCCTCCTTAGACAGAAGGTGACCTAAATAGGTTACCATGGGTCTGCAATATTGCAATTTCTTCCATGACACTTTATGGTTGTGTGTAGCAAAAAAAGAAAGTAGAGACAAAGTACAATTTTCACACTGCTCAGGCGTATCTGCTGCCAACAAGATGTCATAGATATATTGTATGAGAGCCACACCTTCAGACAAAGTAAAGGAATTAAGTTGTTGTTTCAATGCTTGACTATAAATGCTCAGACTCTCAGTGTACCCTTGAGGAATTCTACAAAATCTGTACGATTTATTATTCAAAGTGAAACCAAACAAATTTCGGCTATCAGGATGAATAGGAATTGAGAAGAAAGCATTCTTCAAGTCAATCACAGAAAATGTAGTTGCTGTTGGAGGAACTAGGGTAAGCAATATCATTATGTCCGAAACCACAGGGTACTGCAGTACTACAATCTTGTTGACTTCTCACAAATCAATGATAAATCTGTAAATTCTAGTGACAGTATATTTTTTCAAGATAGGAAGAATAGGACTGTTGCAAACATTGTAAGGAACTTCCTCCACAACCCCCACTTTAATCAAATCATGAACAATCCGTATAAGTGCTTCTTCACCTTCTCGAGAAATTTTATATTGAGGCAATCGTGACAGTGAAGCACCCTCCTTGACACTAATATGCACTGGCGGCATAACCATTTGCCCTACATCGGTGTCTGAAGTAGCCCACAAAGTACTAGGGAGTGAAGCTAATGCAATGTTCTCTTTTACAATGCAGGTTCTCTCCATTACAGGATAGTTGTCATTCAAAATAGCCCGTACTCCTTCTGGAGAACATCGTATTGTAGCCCTGAAATGCTTGAGCATGTAAAATCCCCCAATATTATCTGGTGTATTCGGAGAAAACAAAAATGGACATGGAGCAGTAAATTTATCAACATGAAATTCAAGCGGTTGTGATAATGAGCTAACGGAAGGTGTTCCATCGAAACCTATTGATGTAATAGTTAAGCCAGAAAGGGAAGCCCTTGGAACCAATTGTTTAGATAAGGCGCTATGAGTAGCTCCTGTATCAACCAGAAACTGATCAGTAGAACCCAAAACATGGGGCGTAACATAGGGACCCTTCTGATCTACTGGAACTTCAACTGATTCCTTACCCCATCCTTGGCAATCCTATGCATAAACAGAATCTTTCAAATCAGACGGCACACAATCAGACATTTGATATTGATTTCGTCTATCAAAAGTGTTAAACCCATCCTGTTCACATGTATTAGCATAAAACCTAGCACGATCCTCCATGCTTCCTCTAGGCCCTGAATATCCTGAACGATTTCTCATTTGTCCCCGACCACGTGGATACTGCTGAACACGTAGTGCCGGACAATCAGAAGCCCAATGTCCAAATTTCTTACAATATGCACACTGGTCAACAGACAAATTCAAACGAGGATAAGAAGAAAAGGACGAACCATAAGATCCACGTCCACCTTTATCATTGCCTCTAGAAGGCGGACCATAAGCCTGAGCCAACATAACCTTAGTTTTTAATTCTTTAGTCTTTTTATCCTCATTGCCTTTCGCTTCTAATTCCTGTCGTTCGTAATATTGAGCCATCGTTAAAAGAGAAACCGGAGAAGAGGTAGTCCATGAACTCTCGCTGGCCTTTAGGCGACTAGCTATTCCTGGCAACAGGCTTGCGACATATTTCATATTTATCGATGAGCAGATGCCTGCCCATGTCATCGGTCAATGACTAGCCACTAGAATCGTGGAATGCCTCTTCAAGGAGTGTGAAGAAGTCAGAAACCGATTCATCTGTCTTTTGCTTACAAGAAGCTAATACAGTCCAATCTATCTTTTTAGGGGGAGTAATCGTTTTTAACTTTACTATAATAGCTGCTGGAAGATCTAATATTAACTGACATGGTTTCTGTGCCGGGTCTCTTTCTTCATCTAATTGTTCTAAATCTTTCCATAATTCTCCAAAGGTCGCATGTTTATCAACTTTAGGTACAGTTCTCCACATATTAGAGGATAATATCAAACTGAAAAACAGATCAATATTGGGTAAAGTCATAGTACAAGAGCTAATAGCACCCTCAACTTCCTCATAAAAGGCTGCTAGATTTTTTCGTGGATCAGGTAATGCAGTTTTAAGAGCCATAACATCCGCTCTATTCCAAGGAGTGTAACCCCAATTATAAATAAAATAACCCTTTGCATCAGTAGAAGCCTTATCATCACTTGTACCCGCTCCTTTAGGAGGAACATACAAAGGTGCGGCTTCCCGCATAGGTTTCGCATGAACTATCATGGTCTTATCTGTTCCGAAGATAGAAGCTTGGGCCACGCCAGTCCTAGATGTTTGTGTAGCTGCGTCTGCTACCTTTTTCTCTTCCCGCAAATGGACTGTCTCAACACGTAATTTAACCAAATGCCTGATTGAGTCAGCCACCAGAGAAAAGACAAAAAGACCATCACGCATTTGCTTACAATCATTTGCTATATCAACAGGCTCCAAATCGTCAGAACGTTTCCTAAACCATTCAGCAACTTCTGCGGCAAACACCTCTATAAAATATACTTGCTCCCTTTCCTGCCAATCCTTCATTTCATCTAAAAGTTCAGAAGCAGGAGCAATATTACGGGCGGCTTTACGAGCAGCAGATCTAAACTGAGACGGACGCTCAGCGGACAACATAGAACGAGTTTCCCGTGCTTTCTCCTGGTCTGCAGGAAAGTCCTCATCTGAGTCATAAGGAGCAGAAGGAAGAGTATACGGAGGTGGAGAACGATCTAACAAGAGAGAATCATCTTGGGGTTTATTAAGAATACGATAAAGAGGTCTACGAACTGCGTAATGGCCATTTACCTGTAAATGACGCTCTCTATCTTCTCTCTCTTTAACTTCTTTCATTTCTTTATTTTTCATTTCCAATGCTTTCGCATGAATGCTCTTACACTGTTCTTTTTCAATCAAGGCTTGCTCAGGCTTCATTTGCTCACCTACTTCTTTCTCCCACATTCATACACAGTCAAACATGTCTTGTCTAGCCTTTTGCTTAAACATTCGTTGTTCCACATAGTAAATATTTCGCAAATCAAATGACCCATGCATAGGCCAAGCAACTCAGGATCCTTACAAGTATATTTATTCCATAATGTGCTGTGCAATATAGAAGAAATACCATATTTAATATACATGTCCCTATTAGGCCTCCCCTCCGGGGGGGTCCGGTTGTGCTTCATCGAGTCTCAAATTGGTACCACTACAAAAGCAACACATCCTGCGAAGTGTGCTAGAAACAGGCATGCCAAAAATAGTGCAGAATATGCAGTATTATAACTAAAGTAGCACTTAAGGTACTGTAGTACGTTGTGCCGTTCAAATCAATTCAAAAACAGGGAAAATTCTCCTCATTACCTGCCTATATAAATTGAAATTCATATATCAATCCATACAAATCCAAAGTTGGCCAACAAAAATTCCAAAATTCCAATGCCACAGTAAGCGTTACTAAACTACCTTACCAATCCCAGGCATCAAAAACTAGCAGAAAGTGCTGCATAACGACTCTTACCAATCACTTGGTGTCCAGATTCCATCTGCCAAGTTCTCAAAATTGAACAAATGGTCACTGCACGGCGAATAGAAGAGATCTCAGTTGAGGACCGGCACCACCCGGAGGGTCAGATCAGAAAGAGAGGAAAAACCACATGGTTGCCAAGACACGGGTCTCCTCGGGCAGTGATCGTCCAAAGCGAGATTCCAATCTTCCTTTTTGACCACTCCTTCCGGCATCTGAGTCGCCGATGAGCCCCACGTGTCGGGCGCCAATTTGTGGTGGTGAGCCTCCGCAAGGCCTACCAGTGCAAGGGGTACGCCCTTCTCTGCACAAGTCCTCAGACCAATAGGATAGAAGTTGGTACAGAAACTGGAATAGAAAATACAAAGTTTATTAACCTCATGAGGTGGAACTACATTCACACAACACCCTTCGGCAGTGTATGAAGTAGCACACTGAATGGAAGTAGCTTGGTCCTTTTACACCCACACAGGGGCTCAAAAGAAGGCGGTACAAGTACAAGAAGTAGGTTTTAGGCACATATAAGGTCATACAGAAAATGCACAGTCAACAAGTGGGAGGAGCTAACAGTTGCTAATTCTTGTGAACACATCCTGACATTTACAGACTAACAGCAGCTGCATGGACAGCTGCAAGCTAAACTGAGCATTTGCAAAATGGAAGAGGCTAAAAATAACCTGTCTCTAGGCAGATTTCAAGAGCAGACAACAGCAAGGTAGGACAGAGCACATGGCATACACGTGGTAGCACATGGCAAACAAAATGGCTGCCATAAATACAAAATTGATTCCACAAAACGGACAAGATAGCCTCTAAATACAGGATGGCTTCTGCTAATGCTAACCCAATCGCTGCCAAATTACAACAGGGTCCCGCCTCCACCATCTCGAAGACCCCTAATACGATATTTGACTGACAAACACTAACATTCTGAAAAAAACAAAAAGTCAGGTGTTTGCTACTAGATTTAGTTTTAGTCCATATTAGTTTTAGGTCTCAATCCTTGTGCTTCTATCTAGATCCCAAAGTATATGAACTGTTAGTACTTCGGATTCCAAACCCTTTCCTTGAACCTCAGCAACGTGACTCAAAATTGCATTCTTAAACTTCAGACATTTTTTTCCGGTGCTTGTAACTTTCTGGGAGATTCTGAAAAGCAGAAGCTTCTTTCTGTGCTCATCACATTAGAAGCAACCGTCATGAGAAACTTGAAATCGCCATTTTGTTTTACCAGCAAGGACATCCAAAAAGTATTTTGAAAGGACTCTCACCCACGATTTTGAAAGGACTCTCACCCACGAGAAGCTTCTGGTGGCATACTTCATCATTAAGTCCTCGCCCAGATACCTTTGTCTATCTGGGCGGGCTCTATTTGACCTTCAAGGGAACACTTATGTTCAGGGTGAAGGGATGTAAGAATATTCAAATTGTCAGTAGGATACCTCTCATCCTATTTTATTTTGATGACACACTCGAGGTATAACTACTCCAGCATCTGAGGGTGTACATGTTTCCGCCAACATATGTGTCTGTAACGGTGGTGTAGCTTTCTTCAGCCCCACTCTCAGATCCCTTTATTATCTCACTCTTTAGAATATTCTAGTGTTAATTCACTCACCGCTCTTGTGTGCATGCATTCCACTCACCCACATGCCTTTCACACAGACCATCTGAATAATACCTATGGAAAAAGAGGAGACAATTAACACATTTGGTAGTTTTTTTCCTTTCATGTAATACACCTCGAGCACTGCATACGTGAGTTCACTGCAAACCTGTTTGTGGAAATAACTTATATAAATAGTGCAAAAACGATGAAGCCACTCCCGGAAACCGTCTTCGAATGCTCAGTGGTTGCATGTTGAGTTGTATCAGGCAAACAGTTTGTGCTTATACTAATATTATCACTTAGCATTGTTATGAGTCCTTTATGTATGATGTATCAAGCAGAAAAAACACATTGTAGTGATTACATGCATTCAAAGACTGTTCTCACATGTTGTATATACATCAGTACTGATATTTCGGTTTGCTCCAATGGGCCCTAGAGTCTGGTGGACCTTGTAGTCACCCACTGAAAGGTAGGAATATAAACTAGTCTTAAGACCATTACTCAAAAGATATTATGAAATATTAGTCTGTCATGTTATCTGATTGGATCTCTGAGTCCCCCTCTTAGTTTGTCAAAGGTCACCATCCCCGATCCACCTATTCGTGGACTCCAGCTCCTGTGTCTTAGTTAGAGTGGCGGGCGTGGGCTATTTGTTTTCGTTTATGTGCATCCTCATCGCGTGCTTGTGTCTGATAGACATGATGCTTTTCAATAGATACAACACTGCCCTGAAGAATCACGTGGCACCAAACACACCGCTCAAAATGTAATCCTCCATATTGAAACCATGAGGATCCTGGTACACTCACCAACACTTTAAGAACAAATACAGCGTACACAGACAATACAAACTTAGAAACAGACTAATGCTTTCAACACATCATCCAGCACTCTGCTTGGCATTCATATCAGTTATCTTCAAAATCAATTTTTATGTTCAAGGGATCTAATGATGCTTATAGTAGAGACAGCTAAAGATCTACTCTTAGAATTAATTAAAGAAATTCTAGAATTGGAAGATAAAATCAAAGAGAAACATACAAACAAAGTACTCTCAAAGGTCATTAATTACTGTGTCAACTCACTCCCAGCTCCTTCAATGTCACAATGAAGCAACCGATGGAGAGCTGTCACCCACTTCTTAATCAACAGCACCAAACTCACACCTAATCTGCCTTTTATTCCCCACTGCATCACCGCAAAGTGGACAAACGTCAACACCCTGCAACATGCTAAATTCAACTGCATCCTCAATACCACTAAGCCATCTCCTGCAAAGACAACATCTACCGTTATAAATTGTGAAATCATTCAAAAGATATGCACCACATCTCTCCTAAACATCATCAACTTGTCACAAAAAGCTTCCCTGATGACAGCAAAACAGAGACAGACCCTCCCAATACTGAAAAACCTACTTTGAACCCAGATGATCTCACCAACTACTACCCCAAACCACAGATTCAAGCTTGGCTTTCCAATATGAATATAGATAGCTTTACCTCCAGCTGACAGCCAAAGCAAAATCACTCCGATTCACTATAAACTTAGCCCGCTTTTTCAATGAAAAGGTATCTCCATGAAAGCCGACAGCTTAGTATCAGAGCTCCCTCCTGAAAAAAAGTGAAACCCTACCTACCCAAAATCGACTTCAGGGTGAGTGTGCCCATTCCCTCGATTGAATGCAGACATCATCTTCTCTGCACCCTCTCTGACATCCCTCTAATCCAACTGAAAGGAATTCTACATGCTGCAGCACATCCCTTCAGAGGCTTAAAATTTGACCAATTCAATGTCCCCAACACTGAAGGAGCTACATTGGGCTCCACTACAAGGTTGCATTATTTTCAAGACAACCTGCATCACAAAAAAGGTGACTATACCAGACCTGCATATTTGTCTGAGTAGTGAACCTCATTAAATGGGCCACACACCAAACTAGATGCCAGGACATCACCCCACGGGAGTTGAAGATATGCAAGAAGAGCCAAACTAAAAGACAGGCTTTCTTCATTTGTGCACCCAGGATCTGGAACAACATCCTTGTTAACATCAGAATGGATCTCACCATCCTGAAATTTCGGAAAGGAACTGCAGACTATTCTCTGCAAACAGCACATGCTTCTTAATATGAATTTAACTACAGATTGCCTGTTCTAAACGATCACAATAATTATTTTCTGGTTTAGGAAAGGCTTTCAGTGGCTGATTGCTCTCCAGCTATACAAGTACCACTGAGTACTCTGTCCACTGTCAACCACAGGGGCACCAGTACTGGCACTCATAATGATTATGGGTCTGGGCACAAAAACAACTAAAATAAACTTTCAAGGACTAGTAAACACAAACATAAGACCAAGGATACACAGTCAGTGGATTTGAAGATATAGACAATAGGTAGAGAGATATCAACATTTGGATCTTCGACAAGGTTTCTGGGATAGAGGGATTCAGATAACAGGATAAGGAGATATTTAGACAAGGAGTCACAGGAATGAGAACATGGGTTCTGTGACAGCTAGTCATAGACTCCAGATGTAGAAAACACAGGAACAGGGAGGCAGGAATACTTACACATACTCAGTTCAGTTAATCTTTATTTCGGTTTAACAAACCATAAAAGATACACATTAACAAGTATCCAAGTATCACATATAGATAAAAACACTTCATAACATAATCTTTCAAAAAGGTACCGCTAGACCAATGCATACATTTTAGAATCAGGTTTCTAATCTAAGACCTTTGTTAATCCTTAAAAGATAAATATAATTAAAACACTTTTTACAAGTTTTAAAAAGATCATAAGAACTTTAAAACATTGAGGAGCTCCAGCAGTTTTCATTATAAAATACCAGCAACCAAGCTTACTTCCTGATTTTTGTTTAAAATACTATTAATACAAAGCAAAATATATATGCCCACGATAGTCTTCCAACTGTTTTTCCTTTTAATACTGTATAGCAAATATTATAATGCTATTAATATTCTTCATGTACTAACTAAAGTGCAAGTGCAAAAGACCAGTGTGATTTTTGTAATATTGTTAAAATGTCAGACTTACTCCAAACAGGTACCTACTAATACTAAAAACCACAGTTTGAAAAGCATTGGATTTTAATATTCTTTCTGCCTCATTGCAGGATCTTATACCCAGCAACCGGCAGATGGGTTTGATCCATTTACTTCTATATTTTTTTTAAGCTGGGCAGAAGAACAATATATGTACATCATTTTCTTTAGCACACGTATGACATAATACACAACACTCCAGACCTTCCTCCCCAAGATTCTGGACCCATTTTGATGCATTCGAGTTTGTCTGTAGAACACTGTATAGGAATTTCAGATATAAAGATTTTGCTAACTGGGGCTGTACTTCATCCAAAAAGGGCTCCAGGTCGGTTTCATCGAAAGAAACTGTATTGTTAAAGTACCAGTGGCTGAGTTATGATGATGGCTGTCTTGAATGTAGGTCCAAAAAGTTAGCTTAAGTACTTTCTTTGATGCCATAGACAATCCAGCAGGTTCCTCCCAAAAATGCTTAAATCCTAAATTATGGAACCAAGCATGGACATGCTTCAGCCATGGTAACCATGCACCATTTTTTAACCTTAGAATCCCTCCAGCCCTTCCTTATACTGTGCAGGCTCAACTGTTGACCACCGTCGCACCCAGAACAACAATAGTCATAAGATTGCTTGGTAGTCTATAAAGCTTATATTTAGGTCCATTACAATAGGTGTGAGCGGTGTACATACTGGAAGGCATAACACTTTTCTAAAAAACTTATATTTTCCCACCACAAACGTATTACTTCTTTTACGGTCCCCATAGTTCTGCCCCATACGGGGCTACCGATTGTGCCCTTTACTTATATATTTCAAGGGCAGGGGATACCACTTTGGATAAACTGCTCCTGTGTTGCTTTATTATTGGTAGAGCGTTTTGGAGTAGGATAGACTTACTTTTCTCCAATTGCGGTTTCCAAGTAATTTTGGTGCCCAAAGTAATACCTAGATAATTAAACCGCTGCACATACACTAGCTTCTGGTTTTTAACAGTTACGCTCTTTTTAAAAGATTACGTAGATTAATTGCTATGTATTTTGTTTTTCCAGAGTTTATTTCCAAACCCATAGCTTCACAGTATATCCCAGAGGTATTTATTAGACATTGTAAACCTTTGGCGTTTGGGAAATTAATATAGTATTGTCCGCAAATAAGAGTGCATGTACTGTCACCCCCCCTAATTTAAGAGAATCATTTTTGCAGCCCAATAGATGATCCGTAATATCATTTACATATAGTGAGAATAAGGTGGGTGCCAGCACATATCCCTGCCTCACGCCCTTGTTTACCTGAATTGGTTCAGTAAGTTCTCCCCTTGGACCCCATCTAACCCTTGCAAAATTATATTCATGTAATCTTATTATTTGCAAGAGTATTTCTCCAGGAACCCCTTAATTTTTTAGAGATTTCCAAAGGAGATTTCTAGGTATGAGGTCGAAGACAGCCTTCAGGTCAACAAAGGCGATATACAGATGGCCCTTCTTAAATACTGTGTATTTCCAACTCATGCAGAGAAATCTAAAAACCTGGTCAATGGTCCTGGATTTGACTCTAAAGCCCACCTGGTACTTTGATAACATGTTGTTCTCCTCAATCCAGTCATTTAATTTCTTTAAAATTTGCCAGCATATATTTTCTGTAAAACATCTATTAAACTAATCTGTCGATAATGCGAAGGGTCCTGGCGATTACCTTTTTTAAAGATAGTTGTAATTTCAGCCCCTTTCCATGATTCTAGATTAGGCGCATTTGCAGCGACTGAATTACATGAAGAATTGATATAAGGCCCCAAACTTCTTTATCATGTTTCCATAGATCTCCTGGTATCTTATCTGGCCCTGGCGCCTTCCTCTGTTTTACTGCATCTATTGTAGCCAATGTTTCATCCAAGCTAAAGTGCAGGGGTGCTATAGTCAAAGCTGGTACATAATCTTGTGCGTTAGGTTCTACTTCGCTCATAGATGCTGCATATAAGCTGGAAAAATGGCTTACCCATGTTTTAGCTTCTAGGAAGATGTCCTTGCTACATCTCCCTGTTCTGTTACCTTTCGATATCAGGCGCCAAAATCCTGACTGATCTTTGGCCTTGGCTGCCCTAATTAGTTCAGTCCAGATGCTATCATCCCAATGTTTTTTAGTTTGGGATAGTAGCTTCATGTAGGTACTCCTTTTCTCCCTTAGAGCCTCTATATTTTTTGTTTTTGTTGCCAGGATAAATTCTTTTTTTGCCTCCCTGCAATCCTTATTATACCAGGAATTATCTGGATTACTCTCCTCTGTTGTTTCCTTATTGTGTTGTTTGGGAATCCTACTTAATATAGGTATCAAAGCTTCTGTTAGTACGTGATGTATTTTTATAATTGAGATCTCTGAAGCAGACAGATTGACATACAGGGAAATAATATCCACCAAATTATCGTATATCTGCTTCATGGCAACCTCATTTCCCCCTATAGAAGGCCATTTTAACGCTCTGCAGTTATTGCTAATTAGAGGCTCAATGATACCACCATTAATATCTCCTCTCTTCACAGGTACTGGATGGAAAAAATGTGCTGCAAGCATCAAATATAGGGGAAATGGTCGCTCTCAGATCTATCTTTGATTACCAAATCATGTAAAATTGGCCACAGGCCATTAGATACCAGTATGTAGTCTACGTAGCTCTTAGAATTACTCCTACTAAACGTGGCAGCATTTGGACTGTCAGAGGGTAGGCGACCGTTGCAAGCCCGAAGTCCATGTCCCGAAATAAGTCTTATCAATTGTGCAACGGTACATGTACAGGGTACTATCGGACTACTTTCCAGCATGGGAATATTGTTAGCCATGTCTTCTTCCTTGAAAATATTTTCGAGTCCAGCCAGCGGTTCAAATTTACGATTAAAATCACCACCCACAATTACCATTGCTCTTGAATTAATTGAACACAAAAATTGGTCTAACTGTTCAATAGTCACAGATCCATTACTCAATGGGCTTGGTCTGTTATAGATATTTATGATGTACAATTCGTTTTTTTCTGAAGTTATGATTTTTACACCCGCTATATCCTTGGTTAGGAAATCAACCTGGCTTATTTCAATGTTTAGAGTAACTTTTACCCAAATGACGAGACCACCTGAGGGCCTCCCTCCAATCAAAGTAGTCGCAGCTACACAATATGTTTTAAATCCCACTTTGTGTGGTGCTTCCAATGCCCATGTTTCTTGTAATCAAATAATCTTGCTTTGTCTGATATATTCCTGCCACATTACATCCCCTTGGTTTCTTTTCAGTCCTGCAATTTTCCAGGATGTCAGTCTTATCTCTGTTTGGCTTTCCTCCATACTTTGCTCAATAAATACTCCTTCCATTTCATTTATAGCTCCTTAAACTTCCTGAAATTCACCAGCAGAATTAAAATGATAGTTACAGTAAAAAATATCTCCTCCATTGTTCTGAAGTGGGTAAATGGTCTCTGTTAGTACCTCAATCTCATCAGGGGAGAGTGTTAACCGTACATCTAAAGTGTTGCGTGCTGTAGCTGTCTCACATTTATTTGTAATGCATATTACATCCTGATGACTATTCTTCTTATAAGTTCTTCCTACATTCTAATTTAGAGTACCTAAGTCAATGCCTACATTGGCGTTCTCTGCAGTAAATTTCGCAGCTTCACCATAGTTAAAAACGGTAGGCACCAAAACTTTTACTTTATCCACGGGAACCATTTCATTCTGCAGTATGAGTAGTTGTCAGTCTTGTGCATCTAAATCTGACAGAATATGAAATCTGTTAAGGATGGAGATCGGAGTGGGTTTACTTGCAAAAGACCCAGTTGGCGGTTTATAGAAATATCCTAAGGGGAGTGCACATATACTAGTATTTAAACTACGGGTTGACTCACAACAATTTAATAAAGAGTGAACCATATGTGGCCTACAAAAATGTAATACAATGTTGTCACTAGTTATACCCTTAGATGATTGTCCCACCCATTCCACTATATGAACCATTAAAATCTCTTTTATATTAGATGGGTGGAATCTTTTGTATTTTTTTAACCAATCTGTAACTTTGTTACGCAAATCCACCCACCTCTCTCTCTGCTCCTCCCTAAGGGCAGGAACACCAGCCAAGATTAAAACATAAGGGCATAAGGCAAGGGGTAAGCTCAGCACATCTTCATTAGATTTCAAATGGTTACCAGTTAGATCAACTCTTATATCATTATTTGAGGGACTTGGTAGAATTCCTAAGGCTAAACGTTTAGCATTATTATGTGTACCTACACATTCCATCCCCTTAAATATATCTTGCATTCTGCCATCCGTACCAGTATGAGTAGAGTTTAACATATGGATATCTTTGGTTTTTCTATCTGGAGCTACAGATATAGTCCTATCCACTGTTGCTCTTACTTCTTTTCTTTCTGCCTCATTCAATTGTTTGCCTAGTATTTCACTACTTAAATTTTTTATAGCAAATCCACTTGGTCCAATTTACCCCATAAAAGAGCCAAGTTCTTTTCGACTATATCGTGGACATGGGCTAACACTAAACCTAATACAGCAAAGTCCTCAGTCAGTGGCTAAGGTTTCATTCATAACAACAGCATTATTAATATTTCTAGGTACAGAGGGAACAGAGGGTATTAAAACCACGTCGGTTTGAGTACCAACAGAATTATTTCTCGGTAAAACAGCTTTTACATTATTAGCACGATTTAACATATGAGATACCTTTGCATTCTTTGGCTTTTGTGCCCCAACCTCCCGTTTCTGTTTCACTGGTGTTTCTGCCACCTTCCTCGCGTCTTGGTTGGTTAGAGTCCGTGTCCTAGTAGCTCTACCTGATACACTTCTGGTGAAACAGATGCTAGTGGGTTTGAGTCTGGCGCAGAAGCAGTGGGTAGCCCATTTGTAGGAGTTATAGGATGGGATATTTGTTCAAAGTCTACCCCGTTGAACAATGATAATCGTCTCTGAAGAGTAGATGGGTCTAGGGAAATACGCTGCTCAGTTAATTCTATTTCGTGCATCAGTATTGACTCTGCTCTAACTAGAAATGCGTCTTGGGTACCCACAACACCCATTCTCTTATCATTATTGGAATACAAGAACTATTTGCCCCCCCCCAAAAAAGGGAACCTACATACGCACACCTGTATATAATAAAACACAAACAGATTCACAGTACCTTCCCACGTGAGTTATTAAGTCAATGACGAACAAAAGATCCAAATTTCAGGGTGGTGGCCCAGCCCAGCCTCCTCTGGGCTCTGACAGGCGCAGATGGGCCCGCCCTTGGCCTGGGCTTCACCTGGGCATGGCCTGGGCACGCTGCTCTCTTCTTAAGCGTCTCCCGGTGCTCGAAAACCAGCGTTTGGGGCTTGTAGTCCGTGCTCGGCCTCCTCGCTCGTGGCCGGGACCTTCAGGAATGCCCAAGTGACTCTGTTACCGGTGGCGGCACAAGTGGCGAAAACAAGGCTCCAGGTGAATTTGGCTCAGAAATTGAACAGGGAGTTTGATACGGGGTTAGGAAGGTACAAGGACACATGGGACCGGGAGATGCAGACATTGGAACAGACATGTAGACATTGGGCTGGGGGCCATCGCTGGTGAACTGAACTTGGCTCCAGGCATTTCTTTACCTACCCAACGTCCCGACCGAGCTTGGGCTCTCCTGCCATTAGTCTACCCCGCCGCCGCTGTCTGATCCACCACGCGGCCGCCGACGGGGGAGACTACATCCCCCAGGACCCCTTGCTTCATCATCCCGCCCACCTCCGCCCACCTCCGTGCCCGGAGGCGCTCAAAGGAGCAGTGATCCTTCAGGGGAGCGGGGGCCATCGCTGGTGAACTGAACTTGGCTCCAGGCATTTCTTTACCTACCCAACGTCCCGACCAAGGTGGGGGTCTCCTGCCATTAGTCTCCCCCGCCGCCGCTGTCTGATCCACCACGCAGCCGCCGAGGGGGGAGACTACATCCCTCAGGACCCCTTGCTTCATCATCCCGCTCACCTCCGCCCACTTCCGCGCCCGGAGGCGCTCAAAGGAGCAGTGACCCTCCCGCATCGCAGGAAGCGCGCGGGCGGCGCCGGGAGAAGCCTGGGACAAGGGCGGGGCCATCCGCGACAGTCCGAGGCAGGGCTGGGCCACTCCTTTGATCTTTTTCAGCCCAGGATACCCAGGTGACTTTGCATACGGATATTGGAAATGGTGCATTTGTTTGCAATTTCTTGATAGCGGCCTCAGTGCCAGTAGCAGCACTAACTGGCTGTTTGTTCTAACATTACTGACTCCAGTTATCACATTGTTGGGTTGTTTTTAACAGAAGGCCTTGGGGTGTTATTACTTAAACACCTCGCTTGCCTATCTGGTAGTTTCGGTTGAATATGTCGAAACGGAAATTATAAAAGACTCCAAAACCCAAGCCTAACCATGGCCCGACCATTGATGAGTACTTGGTTAAGGCTGTGAGAACTATTAATGTGGAAATTTCTAGGGCAAAACGACTCCTATCTCTGGGGGTGACACCTGGACCCGAAGTCATACCGGATCTGGAGGTAGATTTCGTTTTGAATAATCTACAATTTGAGGCTCCCATAGTGCAGGCGAATCAAGATTTCCCCACCCTAATACGAGATACATCTTTGCAGGATGAGCAACCCCAATCCCCTATTTTTTAGTGACCCTCCAACACCAAAAAGGAGAAGAAATTGTAGAAAAGATCAGGCTAAATCGGGGAACAAACCGAGAAAAGGGCCCTTGACCCATAACCAGGTTAAGACCGTTGAAAACAATGTTGTCCCCATTAATCTACATGATGAATTTGTCAATCATATTATTTCCTCACTAGCTCAGAAAATGGAATCCATGCTTAAACCTCTGGTTATGAAGCTAGATACTCTAATCTTAGAGGTTGAGAAGTTGGGTACCATTATGAAATTACGGAATAGTCAAACCAGGGACTTAGGTACCGAATCCCTGGTAAAAACACCTTCAGTGGCTACGCCCAACCCAAACACCCCAAATATGATAACGGCTGGGCATAGCAACTTGATCCATCCACCGCAGAACAACCCTGTTATTTCAAATATTAGAGGGAGTGTACATTTAGACCCACAATCTAGTACTTTACGATCTAATATTAATGGGCAGATGAACAGACCCCAGGTTATGAACAAGCCTAAGGGACCAGAAGACCAGAAAGAGCAGGCTGTGATTAATTTACCCCCAGACTGCAGTCCTTATGTAGCAGTCATGGTTAAAGTGCCACTGCTAGGGATAGGGCAAATGAAAAGCCATAGCACCCTGAACAACAAGGTGCTCCACTGGCTAAATGACCACTGTAATTTTCCTGTAGAACAGGCGGAACAAACCTATTAACAAGAAGGGTACAGTGGATAGGTCCATCTAGAAAAACCATGCAAGGGGACTGCATAATAATTAAATTTAGATATACTTACCTATACTTACGTTGTAATGGCATGCGTTGTAAAGGCATGCATTGTAATGGATCCTGCGTTGTAAAAATTGCGATGTAACGGTCTGCGTTGTAAAATAACGCGTTGTAACGTCATACATCCTTGGGCACCATAGCCAGGACAAAACTTAGAGCAGGTTAATAAACCACTTTTACTGGCCAGGGATGTCTCAGAAGGTGGCGGACTTTTGTTAGTCCTGTGTCACCTGACAAGCAAAAGCTAAGGCAGGAGGCCACAGAAAGGACCCCTTAATTCCACTTCCAGTGGTTGGGGTACCCTTTGAAAGGGTAGGGGTCAACACTGTGTCCCCCCTGGACCCTCCAATAGCCTCAGAAAACAAATACATTCTGGTGGTAGTGGATCATGCCACAGGTATCCTGAAGCTATTTCCCTTAGGTCACCACTGCTCCAGTGGTGGCAAGAGTCCTCCTTGGTGTGTTTGGTACACAGACAAAATATCGAGATTTAAATTTCGAAATACAATTATATCGAAGTTTAAATATCGATGGGACATAATATAGAAGGTAAGTAATATCGACAGTCTTAATATCGATATTAGTATGATATCAGTAATTTCGAAGTTTGAAATATCGATGTCAATAATATCGAAATCAATAATTTCGATGTTACTAATATCGATTTTTAAATACATTTTGTGTATATTATAATGTATTTATTATGTTTTATTATGTAATTTAATTAAATATTGTCTTTTAGTACTGTAGCGGGTTGTGGGTTTATAGGGGAATAGGGTGGGAAGTAATTTAATAATAATCAATTAATTAATATATGTTTGTAAATATTTTTAATTAATAATTATTTGGTAATTAATTAATATTAATTAGTTAATTCATTAATATAATTTTGAACATATTTTTAATTAATAATTAATTGGTAATTAATTAATATTAATTAGTTAATTACATTAATCAAAGTAATTTTTTATATATATATAATTTTTTGTTATTTTTAATTAATTAATTGGGAAAAAATAATATTAATTATTAAATTTAATTAATTACAGCTAATGTGCTAATATATTTACTTTATTGTTATTGTTAATTAATAATTAATTGGTAATTAAATAATATTAATTAATTTTGGGTAAAGGAGTATTTTTAGGGTTCAGGGTCAGTTTTGGGTTTTTGGGTAATGGGGTATTTTTAGGGTTCAGGGTCAGTTTTGTGTTTTGGGTAAAGGGCTATTTTTAGGGTTCAGGGTCAGTTTTGGGTTTTTGGGTAAAGGGGTATTTTTAGGGTTCAGTGTCAGTTTTCAGTTCTTGGGTAAAGGGGTATTTTTAGCGTTCAGGGTCAGTTTTCAGTTTTTGGGTAAAGGGGTATTTTTAGGGTTCAGGGTCAGTTTTCAGTTTTTGGGTAAAGGGGTATTTTTTGGGTTCAGAGTCAGTTTTCAGTTTTTGGGTAAAGGGGTATTTTTAGGGTTCAGGGTCAGTTTTCAGTTTTTGGGTAAAGGGGTATTTTTAGGGTTCAGGGTCAGTTTTCAGTTTTTGGGTAAAGGGGTATTTTTAGGGTTCAGGGTCAGTTTTGGGTTTTTGGGTAAAGGGGTATTTTTAGGGTTCAGGGTCAGTTTTGGGTTTTTGGGGTACAGTCGTACAGGGTAAAAATAAAATAAATTTAAATTAAATCAATTAAATGAAATTAAAAAATATAAAATTACATTAAATTATTACGTTTTTAATTTATTTTAAATGTATATGTATTAGTTTTATTTTTTTAAGTATGTTTTAATATTTTTATTTAATATTTGTAACATTATATGTATTTTATAATTATTTTTACATTATTTTTAATACATTTAAAAAAACGATATTTTTAATTTTTCGATATTTTTGTACTTACCTTGTTAGGGATAGGATTCCTATATTTTTGACTTCGATATTTTTGTTCCGATATTTTTGTATTTCGATATTTTTGATTTTGATATTTTGTCAGACATTCGGTGTGTTTATCAGGGTTGGCTTCCCAAAGGAGGTTTTGTCAGACAGAGGTACAAACTTCATGTCTGAATACCTAAAACACATGTGGGATAAGTGTGGAGTGAACTACAGATTCACCACACTCTGTTATCCACAAACCTATAAATGTAAATGTACAGGAATTTATATAGCGCAAATCACCAACCGGTCTCTAAGCGCTTGCTTAGGGAACCCGTCCTGGTATTCCCCTGTGAGATACCCCCGACAGAGTATCCACAAGGTGGAAGCCAGGCATCCCGCCGCGAGGGGCCGTTGTGGAGATTAAAGCAAGCTATTGCCCAGAGTTGCAGAGAGTAAACCCGTGAATCGAGTAGGCACCGGAGCGAGAATTGTCGAGTCCATGGACATTTTTGGACTCAAGACCCTGCCGAGCTGGGAATTGAACCCTGGTCCCAGGCTGACCTCTGCTTCCAGGTCTGCCTCCTCTAACCAATGAGCCACACTTCTCAACCTGGTCGAGAGTTTCAACCAGACATTAAAAGGCATATGGTGAGCTCCCTGAAAAACTCAGAAGGAGATGGGATGTCCAAATTCCATGCCTGCTTTTTACCCACAGGGAAGTGCCCAGAATGGGGTGGGGTTTAGACCCTTGAACTTTTGTTTTGGCACCCTGTTAGAGGTCCTCTGGGTTTGGTGGGAGAAGGTTGGGAAACACCTCTCGAAAACCAAAGCAAGTCATAGTGTACTATGTGCTTGGCCTTCGTTCCAGGATGGCTGAGTACCTGGAGACAGCATGCCAAAAACATTATTATTATTATTATTATTGCATTTATTGAGCGCACAGCTACCCGGAGGTTTCCCGGCGCTTGCCTTGGGAACCCGTCCTGGCTTTTCCCTGTGAGATAGCTCCTACAGGGCATCCCCAAGGTGAAAGCCAGGCATCCCGCCGCAGGGGGCCGTTGTGGAGATTAAGCAAGCTTAATGCCCAGAGTTGCAGAGTGAGAACCCATGATTAGAGCAGGCACCGAAGCGAGAATTATCGAGTCCGTGGACATTTGAGCTCAAGACCCTGCCGCGTCGGGAATTGAACCCTGGTCCCGGGTCTGACCTCAGCTTTCGGGTCTGCCTGCTCTACACCGTGAGCCACACTTCTCCACAGGCCAGCCAGGAACTGCAAAAGCAGTGGTATGACCAAGAGGCTGCACTGGTAGAATTAAACCTGGGAGGAAGGCCCCTAGGGCCCTCTAAGACAAGTGGAGTGGGCCCTACCCTGTTCTTGAAAGAAAAAGGGAGGTCACCTATCTGGTGGATCTTGGCAGTTGAAAACACCCCAAAAAGGGTGATAACTGTCAACCGCCTGAAGACCTATTAGGATAGAGCTGAGCTGACCATGATCATGGGGATGGATGAGGGACAGGAAAATGAGAGTGAACTTCTCCCCGACCTCCTCTCCAGCAATCCTCAAGATGGGTCTGTGGATAGAGTGGCCTTTTCAGACACCCTCACTGTCCAACGGCAAGCTGATTGCAGACTAATCCTTAGTCAGTATGCTGAGCTCTTCTCTCTGACCTTGATCCAACTAGTTGTTGTACCCATGATGTGGTCAATGGTGACAGCCTATCTGTCAAAAACAAAATGTACAGGCTGTCTGATAATGTCAGAGAGAGCATCCAAACTGATGTAAGCAAGATGCTGGAATTGGGTGTCATTGAACCCTCAGAGAGCCACTGGGCCAACCCAGTTGTCTTAGTCCCCAAACCTCACTGCAAGAGTGAAAAGAAAGAAATTAGGTTTTGTGCAGGCTATAGGATCCTCAATGCTGTGACAAAAACGGATGCACACCCAATCCCTAGAGCAGATAAACTAATTTAAAGGTTAGAGGCAGCCAAATATCTCAGTACCTTTGATGTCATATCTGGGTACTGGCAGATAGGTCTAACACTTGGAGCCAAAGAAAACTCAGCATTCCCCAACTCAAATTGGTACTTCCAGCTTACAGTGATGATCTTTGGACTAAATAATGCCCCTGCCACCTTCCAAAGGTTGGTGAACTAAGTCCTTGCTGGGCTGGAATCCTTTAGTGCAGCTTATCTTGATGATATTGCTATCTACAGCTCAACCTGTCAGGAACACCTGATCCACCGTGACAAGGTCCTTGAGGCTCCGGGAAGTGCAGGCCTCACTATCAAGGCAAGTAAATGCCCGACAGGGAAAGGTTGTGTACTTGGGTCACCTGATAGGCGAAGGCCAAGTTCAGCGACTTCAACTCAAGATCCAGACAATACCGGACTGAGTAGCTCCCACAAACCAGATCCAAGTCAAGGCATTCCTTGGTTTGAATGGATACTATAGGAGGTTTGTGAAGGACTGTGGGTCCATAGTGCCTCCCCTCACAGAACCTACCTCCAAAAGGATGCCAAAGAAAATAAACTGGACAGTGAGCTGTCAGAAGGCTCTTGACACTGTGAAAGATGCCATGTGCTCTCCCCCTGTCCTAAAAGCTATAGACAATACCAAGCAGTTTATTGTGCAGATAGATGCCTCTGAGCATGAGATAGGTGCAGTCTTTGTCCACATAATTATGAGAGACATGACTAACCTGTTGATTTTATATAAGCAGAAGACTTCTCCCTAGAGAACAGTGTTGGAGTGCCATAGAGAGGGAAGCCTTTGCTGTGGTCTAGGCCCTGAAGAAGTTGAGGCCATACCTGTTTCCCGCTCACTTCTTAGTTCAGACAGACTACAGGCCTCTCAGGTGGTTACAAAAGATGAAAGGTGAGAATCCCAAACTACACATTCCTAAGTCTCTTCTTTCAATTAAGCTGGGCACCAGTGACTGGAGTACGGGGGCTGTGGGAGGGCAACACAACCCTTTTGCAATGGAAAGGCAGCCCTTGCATCTTCATGATTCCCTGGAGGTGCTTCTGCGGATATTTGTGTAGTTGCTAGGTTGGAATGCCTCTCCTTCTTTGTCCCAGATTCCACTTTCAAGGCACTCAATTTAACACAAAACAACATTTCCTGTGGACAATCAGTCAAAGATACTTAATACATATTAGCACAATCACAATAATTGAAGGCAAAAAGATGTCAGAAAGAGAAAAGGCATTTAGCACGAATTTAGTATGAAAATGTGTTGCTTTATATCATGTAGGCACATTATTTTAAATCCAGTGCATGGTGTCCCAAGTGATTGTGAAACCTATATTTCAAGGTTGTGACTCATTGAGACATAAAAACAAGGTTTCATACAAAATGTACAAAAACGACCATTAAATCAATACATAATGAGTGCTTGCAGCCTACTAATACAATAATAATAGCTGACAAATGGTTTGCTTCTCTTAGTCGATGAAGTTTTGTCCCACTTGACCATATGGGGTCTCATAAAGACCTAGCAATGAAGGGGCACCTGGGGATGATTGTTAGATAACGTGGTGTGCACCGTGTGAAGGTGAAAAAGGAAAGAGGGTACTCACATAGGGTCCAGCCGAACACCTATAGTGGGGAGGGTACTGGCAGTCAGGATGGTTTAAGATAGAAAGCCTTAAAAAGCTCAGAAAGGTGATAAATTGCTGTCATGATTTTCTGTGCTAAAGGGGCTGGTTTCTAAGTAAGCCTCACAAGAACTTAACGCCAATCTGTCTATTAGTTTCCCGGTGTGGAGACAATAATTGAATATGCTGGGCCTCTAAGTTCAGCTGCGGAGATGAATCACTCTCGCCTCGAGGTGAGAACTGTACCTGTCTGTCTCTCCTGGTACAATGACAAGTCCTTCTGAGCGCATTAAGGCTTTCTACCTTAAACCATCCTGACTGCCAGTTCCCTCCCCACTATAGGTGCCCAGCTGGGCCCTATGTGAGTACCCTCTTTCCTTTTTCACCTCCACACAGTGCACACCATGTTATCTGACAGTCATCCCCTGGTGCCCCTTCATTGCTAGGTCCTGATGAGATCCCACATTCTCAAGTGGGTCAAAACATAATTGACTAAGTGAAGCGAACCATTTGATAGCTACTATTATTGTATTAGTAGGCTGCGGGCCCCTAAAAGGAGTGGAGCCCATTGGCCGGTGCCTACTTTGCCTATTTGGTAATCCGGAACTGGCTCTACAATGGTGTCTGTAGGGGGAGGGGAACAAAGGTGTAGCACATCGGAACTGTCGGGTAACAGAATTGATTCTTGGCATACTCAATTTGTATACTCCATAATAACCAATGCAAAATAACAGTACTCAATCTTTTCAGTAATAATCGATGAAAAAGGAGAAAAGACAAAGAACATGAATCCACGACACACCAAATTCGAATCAATCAAAGTCTGTGTTTAAGGAAAAATTCATATATTCTTTTACATTTTATGGTGTCAAACTGATATTTCACGGTTGTCAGAGTTCATGAAAATACACTTTGTTCCAACGGCGGAAGTGCTATGGTGAAAAAAGTGCAAAAAAAGGTGCTAAATGTGGGTGACTTTGGGTGTACCCAAGTCACCCAACAGAGTCTAGCCTTCCGTTTGTGAACTACTTATAAAAACATCATGAAATATGAGATGTGCATCTGCTGCACTAGAAAACATATTAGATCAGTCAGAATGATACAGTGAGGAGCAGGGCGCCAGCTGGACACAGCAGCAGTTTCAGCAGTTCAGTTCCTTAGAACCTGATCTATCAGTTCCTCCTTTGTTAATGTAGTGTGGTATGTTGTCAGTCATATGTTATCCTTCTGTGTTAGTGTAATGTGGTGTGTAGTCAATCATATGTTATACTTCTGTGTTAGTGTAATGTGGTGTGTTGTCAGTCATGTTATGCATGTGCAATGTTTGGAAATACAAATGCTGTTCTTAGTGACTGCAACATAAAATGATGGATCTGTGCACAAGCGCCAATCCTAGAGGAAGTGATTGTCTACATATAGCTGTCCTGTGAGCTGCACATTTTAGATTGTGCACCTGTCATTTGCACCGAACAGTTGGTTTTTCACTCTACTATGCCCAGCAGCACCTGCTGAAGACTCAAGTCCTCTAACTGATTTACAGATTTTTGAGTAGAGCTAGCCAATAGACTTCCCACCTGATGTTTGTTGTTCTACCCTGTTCTTCAATTAGTTCTTGAGAAGAAGGACCCCGTGAAGTAACCTACAATCGTGCCTACTTCTCTGCTTAATTAGTAGCAGTTCCAAATGCATGACCCTTGATTCCACCCTCCTGGCCCTCAGTGTCCTGGATTTTACACAGGTTCTGGCGCTGGACCAGAACTTAAAACACTTGGCATTCCAATGGAGACTCATGATATGAAATGATAAGAAGAGTGCTGGCCAGGACCAGAACTTTGTCTATGTTGATCTTCCCGAAGGTAGGATAGAGGCTAAAGGTACAGATGAACCCCCTTGAGCTTCTTTGCCCCAGAGAATGACAGTAAAATAAGGGTATTGGAACAGAGAGACACATACACAAACGCCAGGAAAAGGAGATGTGAATAGTGGGACCCAAAAAAATAAACTTGAGCACTGGGACAAGGTGACACAAACGCATACATTTGACATGGAGATGGAGAAACCGGGACAAGCAGACAGTAAGGCCTTCATTCTGAAAGGAGCTGGAATGATGATTTGGTATTCTCTCACTCCAGGGGTACAGGTAATTCCCAGATGCAGCTTTCACCCAAAGGGTCTTCTCAGAAATGGGGACTTAGCCCTGGAATTTGCATTATCAAACATGATTTCTGATTAAATTCCCATTTTTTTGTCCTATTTGTCCGCAGGCAGATGCCTATGTTAGATTCAACTGTATCCTCATGCTTAGATTAACATTTTACCCTTCCAAGAAGACACTGTCTCTATAGAAGACAATCCACTTACTGCAAACCAAAGTGATGCCGCTTCCCAAAGTGAAGAACATATGCGTGGTGACCAAGCATGGCTGAAGAACCCCTCAGAGCCTGGCCAATGTGAGCCTCGCTGGGTTTGCCACCTGGCTTCCCAATTGCACTTACGGACCCTCGTCTGACCTTCGCTGTTTCTGGAGCCGTTACTTCGGTTTCCCTGGAGCTTGTTACCTGATAGTAGCTAGTTGAAAGGCAGCTTGATGTAATAATTTCAATGCTTTTGCATTTGACTCATGAGGGACATCTTGTAAAGACTAGTTGAACTGCAGCTCTTTGTAGAATTATTTTGATATTGGATACTATAATATTCACTGCCCACTGCTAATCTTGTCCCATAATGCTTTGCAGGGCTTTGGTTGGGATTGTATTTTTGCCCATAACTGTGCGTGGGGTGGTCCTAAGAGGATGGAACCACCACTGAATCGTTCAGCATGATATGCTCTTTGTTTTCAAGGCATCTGCTTGGTCCTCCCCTAGGTTAGGGGGACCCCAAAATCATCACCTCTCTCATTGCCTGATATTTTTCATTTTCTAAGTTCACTTTTGTGAATTGGTTTATTGCTTTTTAGCATGTAAAGTTGCTTTATCAAAGCATTTGTGGGTGCAGTTAGTTTAGCATCTGACTCCGCTACTTGGAGGAACAGAGTTTTTGCCTGAATTCCTGTTTTTAATGGAACTTAACAAATCTCGAGTTCATTGCCCAGGGTTAGACTAAATGTATAAGTAGCCAAACCCAGGTCAACACGACCATTAGATGGATTCGAACTAGATATCCCTGCTCCTCTGAGGTATGGATGCTTATGTGACACTGCTAGATGAAGAGCAACTGAATCCTAACAAAATTGAAAATAAATGTTAACATTTTTGTTTTAAGTAAGCACTGTGTTTAATATCATTGCTTATGTATGCAATGTTAATTATTATTATTTTTTTACAAGGTAACCATTAATATTCTCTGGTCACAAGTTTAATATTATACCCCCATATCAATTACTAGATATCCCCTTTTAAATACTATGCACCCAACCTTGTGGTCTACTAGGCCTTCATAGGGGTGACTTACTAATATTTAAATTGATTGTTTTTCTCCTGTCAAAAGTGTTATTTTGACAGATGGGGCTGAATGTGTAAACTGCAACAGACGACTACATTGGTAGGCTTAAAGTCATGAGTTCCTGGTCATCCAAGTTGATGGCGCCATAAGTGCTGCAGTCTGGTTTTGACATTTAGCTTTCCATGTTATGGGTGTAGTTTCTACTCAATATACCATGGACGTATAAGAAAGTGAAAAATAAGCTTTTAGATAATTTTTACATGCTCTATGGGTCAGACCACATAAACTGAGCACAAGACAGCAGTCCCCCGGTGTGCATAGTCTATAAAACACAAATTAAAATCTGCAAAATATAGGGTTGAGCTTGCAAAAAGGGACATTTTTGTCACAGGGAGCATAACCACTTTATTCCTTTTTGCAGAGGTGAAATGCACAGAGATCATAAAACCTCTAAAATAAAGCTCAGAAGAAGCAAAACAATCTGGACTGACCATGCAGAAAAAATGATGTTTTTTAATGCAATGCCACAATTTTGACATTGAGTAATGACAATATTATTTTTTATGAAACAACAGACATTTATAAACAAAAAACTATTAGAAAACAAAAGGGGATAAATAAAATCGTCCCCTCTGTGAAATCCGTGAAAATATTAAAAAAGCAAAGTCTGAGTGGGTCGGAAAGGGGAGGGGCAAATAAACAGTGTAATAATGCAGCTCAAGAATGAAGTTGCCATATGGCTTCAGGGAGATTCCTTGCCTTCCCATCCTGTGCAGTTTTATCCGCCTCCAGAAGCGCTCCAATCTCCTGGAGCTGATATTTTCCATGCCCTTATTTTTTAGGAGGGTGTAGTGTTTTAAAGATTTTTTAGGTTGAGAAGGAGCAAAGTGTTCTGTGTATGGAAGGGAATGGGAACGATGAGGTATGGGTAAACAGGGAAATTGTAGACTATGGAAAGATTTTGGTTTTACCCAAATTTCCAAACATAGGGGGTCATTAGGATCTCTGGCGAATCGCCACCGCCCGCATGGCGGTGGCGATCCGCCCGAGATTCGTCCCCACCTGCCACCACAGCGGAAAGACCGTCTGCCGCATTTCCACCTGGTCAACAAGTCGACTGGGTGGAAAAGAATTTAATATGGTGGCGGGTCAGTTAAACACCGCCAGCCATATTACTATGGGGGCGGAAACATGCTTTCCACGGAAAGGCAAGCAGAAATTGCTTACAGGGGCCCGTTGCGGGCCCCCAGAGACTCTGGGGTGTGGGGGAGGCACATGGGGGTACCTATGGCACCCCCTGCATTTCAATAGACAACGTGGAGTCACCGTGCAGTGCCTGTCACGTTGTGCATTGGAATGCGCGACATGCATTTTTAGCATTGCGGCGGGCGGTGCTTTTAGTACCGCCCGCCGCAATGTTAAATATGTGGGATGCACCCGCCACTGTGGCGTGCGCATCCTTATTGCCCCCACGGGACCCCCGCCCTTATGGCGGGTGGTCCCTCTTCACGTCGGGATGGCGGGAGGACAAAGTCCGCCCACCATCCTAATGACCCCCTTAGTTACATTGACTTATTTGTGATTGACACATTTACCTTGCATTCAAGTCTCTAGTATATAGTTGTGGAAATGCAGCTAGGGCATAGAAGTTAAAAGCCACTTGTGATTAAAGTATTAAAGCATTAAAGTAAAGTACAGCGAGTAAAGCAAATTGTATTTATGCAGTGAAAAAACAGTAATAAAGTTAAATCACTAATTTACAAAAATAATTTTTTTTAAATAGATTACATTTAATGGAAAACCGAGACTACATTGAAAAAAATCCAGTACGTAGAAACAGTGGTTTTTACATTTCTATGTAAATATCTATATGAATATAGTGCCAAAAAATGGCAACATGCCAATTTGTCCAAAATGTAGACACGATTTGCGGTCACCCGCTATGGTGATTAAGTTCAAGACAATTTAGTGAGTTTGAGGGTCTACCTAAAAAAGTAGTTATTATTCCTTGATTTAGGTAGCTGGCTACCCAAAATATTGTAATTTCTTACAATACTAACACTCTAAGTTCAACATTAACAATACTGTTCTGGCATTATAGGACATTTGTGTGCTACTTGCTCTGCCAGTACACTGCTAATGACTCCAATCGACTGTCTCAGCCAACATTTTCTGCTGCCTGCAGCCAAGTTTTGAAGATTATCCTCAGTTTTATGAATGACTACTCCTATCCAGTTTCCTATAGAGAATGCTATACTGAACCATATCAAGATAGAGGTCTATTATTTGGGAGGCATCCCACATATTGTTGTGCCATAGACAAAACTAACGTTTTATTGGTGCTACCTCATGACCGGGAGCTAGTGTACTGCAATCGGGCAGTATTTCCAATCCATCAAGTTGCAAGTGGTTTGCATACCAGAACTCTACATAACCAGTGTGTATGCAAGATTTCCTGGCTCAACCCATGACTTGGTAGTGCAACGTAAAAGTTGCATATCACAACAAATGGCTGACCTTGCAGCAACGAGGACCTTGCTTGTTAAAAAGGGTTAACATGAGTTTTGAATTGATATTATTTTCTCAGATGTTGGAATTCAGACATACTTAAAATGATGTTTGTATTTTGATGGATACGTTTCAGGGACTTCATCTTATCCTAGCTAAACATGGCTTTTAACACGACTGCCAAACCCAACAACACCATTGGATGTCTGCTTCATTGGGGCCCATAGGCTCCTGAAAGTCTGGTTCCAATGCCTAGACAAGTTTAAAGAAACTGCACTCTACTCTCCCGCGAAGGTCTGCCAGATAGTTGTGCTCTTTTGTATGCTGCACAGCATTGCCCTGTGGAGGAACATTCCCTTCATCACTAATGATGACTACCAATGGGAACCCCAGGGTGATGTTGCTGAGATGTGCCAACAAGATGACTGATAAACAAGAAAGCAGTGACCTCATGCTTAAACTCATTGAAAACACATTTGCCTGATGGTAAGTGCATTGAAGCACAACGAAAATCTATAACTACTACATGTACGTATCCTCTTTTACAAGGTTTACTAATAATGCTCTAACTATTTTACAGTTTATGTTGCAAGCTATTGTAGGAGATAAATGAAAGAAAAGAAAAAAATGTTTTACATACTTGAAATATAAAGATGGGCTTGTTATGTGGAATTGTATATATTATAGCTCCTAATTATGTTTAAAAAAATTGATTTTAAAAGGCAAGAGCGTTTGTCAAACATATTATGTCTGATTAATCCTTCATACATCATGTCAGCCTGTCATCTGCTGTAGCACTAGCAAGTCATTGGTGGGTATATTGTAGTCTTGCAGGGAAACTGATGATGGAGAGGTCTGCATTGCAAGTTGCCTGAACAGTTGTGTGGTGTGTTTCAGAATAGTATCTTTAATATTCCTCGCAGTCAAGGAGTGATGCCAGCGTTACAAAGTTTAATCTAAGGTACCTGACACATTTTGGGCCTGATTCACAAAGGTAAACTTCTGTGTAAGTTTACGATTGTTTGCTTTTCACAAAGAGGTTTACAAGTAATACTATTCGTGAATCCCTTTTTGAATTACAAACAATCGTGAACTTACACAAAAGTGAAGTTTACCTTTGTGAACCAGGCACCTTGTGTCTGTCTCAAGCTATAGATCTGGTTGTGAGTTGTACATCTGTTGCATATCTTGGGAAATATATTTTTATGAGAATGTCTGAGCATATTTTGCATGAAAACACGAGTTCAGAGCCATAGTCTGTCTGACTCCCATTGATGTAACTAATGTGATTGGAGGACTAGTAGCAACAATAATGTAACAATGACTTTTATCTTCACAATAGGTGGTTTGTGTGGAAAATTAAATTGTATCCCTTTTTTATTTTACATTACACATTCAAATCTTTTCTAACATGAGTACTTTCTAATGCTGCGTCTTATCTGCATGGTTTCCATTTTGGCAACAGTTTATAGACTCAGATGATGGATACGTCTCACTTGATGGTGAATTTGGAAGCATAAATATTATGAAATGTAAAACATAATAAGAAAAAAAGAAGATGAACAGATCAACGATTGGGTAGTTTTTTGTGCTGAAATTTATACTGTGTGTAGCCAATATAAGTGTGTTTCTTCTGAAAGCATATTTACACCTCCTATATATAAAATATTATTTAAACATCACCTCCTAGTTTTAGAATAATATTCAAAAACACATCATTTTTATTCATTTTATTTTATTAAATCCAAATGATAAGAAGAAAACATTTACCATTTTCATAAAATTAGTAAACAGATATTGTGTGCGAGAAATGAAAGTTCAGTAAACAATTGTTTACAGCCCTTTCGGGCCACAGTCCACGACAGGATTGGAAATGTGGCAAAATAAGTTGGAAGGGGTGAATATTCCTGACGCTTACAAAAAGAGCTACATTCTTTTGTCTCTTAGTGGGGTGTTGTTCTCAATCAGGCCAGATGAACAACACCACCTAAGAGCCATTAAAACAGCCTTAGTGTCAGCTGGGCAGGTGGTGAGAGATGGCTTCATGGGCAACAGTTTCCTCCTTTTCTTGGTTCTGCCATCTGGAAATGTTTGTGAAACCAAGAGGGGAGCAGATGTTGCTTGAACATGGAAAGTGTGAAGTGTACAAAAAAAATATGATGGATAAAATGCTTGATTGGGACTCATCAGCTTTGTATAGCTTGGTTCCAGTTGCACAGTGTGCACTGGACCAACGTCGGAGCATGCCTGTCCCACTTAGGGAGACACATTACAGTATACAAAAAAGTGATGGATGGAATACTTGAATTAATCTCAGGCCCTGGTAATCACTCTGGGCCACTTCCCAATTCATAATTATTTTGCACACCATGACACGTCAGTTTGAATTCAGCCACATGTAAATCAATCTTGACCCTGCTCCAATGGGAACAGTCCATCATGAACAGCCAGGCTAGGTCCTCCCTGAATCAGAACACACCCAATCCAGTACTGGTTTCAAGCTGATTAGGGCTCATGTGCCACGTACACCTTGGTTCCAGCTAAATTGGTCACTGTTGCTAGTGGCGGAATGCAAAATGATGGGATCGAATGTCATGAGGGGCGCCTCAGTCTACCACATCTCACAGATATTCATTTGCTTTGGTCTTTAAAGGGGGCCCCTTGTAGGTCTGGTGGCCCCCTGAAGTGTTGGGGCCACCCTATGCCCCAGTGGCTGCAGGGACCTGGGTTACCCCCGACTGCTGCACATAATAACCTAAAGTCATCCTGCAGCATCCCAGAATGGAAAAGTATGAACAATCATGTACAGCTGGTATAGATTGTTTTGGCATCTATGGGTCTTACTCTGAGCACTCAAAAGATCATGTTAGGCCTTTAGAAACAGTACCAATCAGGTTTTGGCCCAAGGAAGTAACGTTTGTTGCGGCACCTTAAACCATTCCATTCATATACTTTATTTCCGTCGAATAGGCCATAAAAGTGCATGTGCAATAAGCTTACAAACATTAAAACAATTTTAATAAAATTGGCAGACCAGTTAGTAGATATACAAAGTTTCAAAGTTTCACAAGGCTCACAAAACAATAGCCCAAAGCAGTCCATAGCTTGTTGCATCATTATCCCCCCTCCCACAACATCACCAGTGCTCTGCTTCCCCCCAGCAGCCAGCTGGGTAAATATTTGCCCCCTTGTTAAAAACAATTGTGACAAGAATCACTACACACATGATACTAATAAAATCTAAAAACCGTTTGTAAACGAAATTAGCTTTAAAAGTTTGGAAGAAATGAAATTTAAAACCACATAGGAGAAAAACACAATGCATCAGCCCAAGACCGTGATGTGGAGTTCAAGGACAACCTGCGCGCACACCACATAGAGGTTAAAAATCACGACACTGCATATACAATTGGCATGTGGGTGTCATATTTCAGGATCCTAAATACACCTTCATGGTGCTCGGATCCTCTTTTTCTGCACAATTGGATTAGCCAGCGCTGCCCGGCTATTTTATAACCAGGGCAGAAAAAAAGACGTGTAGATCTGTCTCTAACTCACAATTACAGGCTGGGCACCCTGAAGGCGAGGCGCCAGACCATTTACTGGAAAATGCATGCAGCGGGAGAGTCCCAAATCTAAATTTAATATATAATTTCCTGGCAAGAGCTTGTTGGATGTCATCCAGGAAAGACTCTAATGTGTACTGGTCCTAAATTCTCATAAAGTTGGCACATAAGGATCCAGTTGCTGGGCTCTCCTGTAATTTAGCAAGTTTGCCCACTCTATAGCACCTTACCAATTCAGTTCTTGAGAATACAGGGCACGCTTTCTCGGGGTTACTCCATAAACTCGATCTGCCCATCATACGGAATGCATCCTTGACATAAATAAACCATGCCATTTTTCCTGCGCCCGGAAGTCTCAGTACCTCCTTTAACTCTAACCTATAAGCAGCCAGTTTCGGGGTCGCCCACCGACGGTGCCAAAAGGTTAGAGGTCTAAGATCAAGCTCATCCATGATTGGTCTGATTCCTAGGTCCAAGCGCAAGGGAGTGAGTGGTGTACTGGGGGGATTCCCAAATAGCTGCCTCATGAAGTTGTTCTTGTCTTATTCATTTTTCTTAAAAAGCAATGCCGTCATAGTTCTGCCCCAAACATTGCAGCACCCCTTTCTTGCACTTTATAAATCGCTACTATTGACCTAGCTGTTTCGTGGAAGGAGTTCCTTTATAGCTTTGCCAGCTGCCCCCCATAGTCTGTGCTAGCTTAAGACTTGTTTTAGGCATTTGCGGCCCCCATTCGAGATTTTCTTTTAGGGTAACACCTAGGTAGTCGAATACTGATACCCTCTCAAGCATGATGCGATTCACACAGGGATTAGATCATGTTGCACTGGCTGGATTGACTACCATAAAGTTAGTCTTCTGCATGTTAATCTCCAGCCCCCTGTTTTTACACAAGGCATCAAAACTATCGGGGATCCTCTGGATGCTCATGGGTCACTTCGAAAGCATATGAGTGTCATCATCAAACAGCATTGCTGGCACTTTTCTGTGTGCTAGCTTTGGGGCATCATTATCCTTCACCTCAATGAGTTGATCGTTCAGTGCTTTGATAAATAAGCAAAACAGGGTAGGTACAAGCACACATCCCTGTCTTAGCCCTCTATTAACTGGTAGTGGAGAGGTAAGTTCACCATGTTTCCCATACCTAATTTGCATACAGTTGCCTTCATGCAATCTAATAAGCATACGCCAAAGATAAGTAGGGACCCCCAGGTCACTAAGTACGACCTATAGTTTGGTCCTGGGTACCAGGTCGAAAGCTGTTTTTAAGTCCAGAAATATTAGATAGAGACTGCCACCCTGTATTGTCACCGTTTACCAATATAAAGGTTGGAGTCTACATATGTATGGTCAATAGTGGAGATGTTTTTCCTAAAGCCGGCTTGGTTCAGACTCAGGATTTCACGATCATCCATCCATGAGTGGAGACGATCCAATACCAAATATTTATTGGTTTACATCAATGAAACTGATGGGTCTGTAGTTGGTGGGCAAAAGTGGGGAAACCTTTTTGAATACTGGGAGAATTTCTGAACCAGACCAGGTTGCAGGGATCGCTATTCCATGCAGGATAGCATTAAATAATACCAATATTTTTAGTTCTACCCGAAAAAGGTCCCCTGGTATCTTATCTAGCCCTGGAGCTTTCCCGGTGGATATCTTGCTTGCCATTTGCTATTTCGATCAGGGTTATCTCGGGGGGCTCTTTGTAAGTAATCTGTAAAGAGGTTATTGCTGGTTCTACACTGGGACCCTCTGCTTTCATGGAAGTGTATAAAGCCTGGAAATCTGTCTTCCATGTGTCTGCCACTATATTTGGCTCTAAGGCTGACTTCCCTTCACTACAGCCTGTACTGACTATGCTCCAGAATGCCTTCAGATCTTTATTTGATAGGGCAGTTTTTAGTGCATCCCATATATCCAGTTCCCATGTCTTTTTTGCTTGATAGATGCTATCTCTCTACAGTACACTCTTTTGCTTGATTTGGCACCTATCCTTGGATTTGATGGCATCTATCAAAGCCCGCTTAGCCAATCGACAACTACCATCAAACTAAGATCGATAATCCCCCCCCCCTAGAAGATCCTTTTGGAAAGAATATTTTGACCAGTTTAGATGTCAATGCTATATGAAGCTCTGCAAATCTGTTTAGAGGGGATAAAATGCCATCTAGAATTGTGATGTTTCCCATTTCCATTAGGGTCAGGATGATAGTTGAGTATAGGGAGGCCAGCTTGTCGGGGGAGTGTTGGATTACCCCCACCGTATTCTTCTCCTAATATTGAAAAGTGTTGGTCTATCATCTGATGGAGTACTGAGAACCAAATGATTCCCCAAGTCCGGCAACTCTAGTTCCATGATCAGAGCGTTGTGGTCGCTGTTGTGTCGAGGCAAGACAACAAAATCGACACCCTATGCCATATCCTGGTTTTCACTAGGATGTAGTCTAACAGGGAGGATTGGCCATCTCTGTTAAATGTTAACTTCCTGGTATATCAGATTTTGTGTGGCCACTACAAGCTCTTAGGGAGTGTTTTAGTGTGAGTGAATTTATCTGGAGTGCCAGCGGGGACCATGCCCTGTTTGGCGAAATTTGTGGATCAGGGATTGCCCAGCACAACTCTTCTTCACAAAAGGTTTCATCATTAGGATCAATGAGGGGCTCAAATTGGCAAATAAAATACCCACCTACAACCAACCACGTATTTGTGTTGATTGTGGGAATTAAGGGCCAGATGCATCAAGCATTTTCCTCCTTGCATACGGGCCGATTCGCATATTCGGCCCGTTTGCCTTCGCAAAAAATGCTTTTACGATGCAACAAACCCTATTTTGCGATTTGGTAACCTGTTACCGAATCGCACAATGGGTTTGTGATTCGCTATTTGGAAGGGGCGTGTTTAGGGCGTCCCTTCCAAATAGCAAATACTAACATTATGCATGAACATTTTGTACCCGCGCGTGCGGTCGCAAAACAAGACATTTGCAAATGGGAAGTGGTCCCCAATGGACACCTTCCCCTTTGTGAATGTTTGTAAAAGCATTTTTAAGTGCAGGCAGTGGTCCCACAGACCATGTCTGCTCTTAAAAAATTAAAAGAAAGCTTTTAATTTTTCTTTTTGTAAAGCATCTCATTTTCCTCCAAGGAAAACGGGCTGCTTTACAAAAAAAAATTTGCTTTATTTAAAAGCAATCACAGACATGGTGGTCTACTGATCTCAGCAGGCCACCATCCCTGTGATTTTTGCAATTCCTAGGGGTCGCAATTTGCGAACTACCTCATTAATATTCATGAGGTAGGTCATTTGCGACCCCTTAGGAATCGCCGAAAATATACTGCACACTTTCATGCATGCTGTTTTGCGATTCCCAAATTGCGAATCGCAAAGATTCATAATTAGGGAATCATCCAAAAATTGTTGATGCATCTGGCCCAAAGAGTCCCAGTTGGTCGATTGTCAGGGATTGTTGGCTAAGACTTACAGGCAGAAAGTAGACATTAATGAAAGCAATTCTAATCTTTGAAGAGCAGGTAAGTGATATGCACTGGATATCATTGGAAGGAGACTTCAGATGCTTAACTGTATACCCACCCATATACAAAGGCCCCCAGATGGTCTGCCCCTTCCTCTCAAAGTGGCAGGTTCATTGAATGACGCAAACCCATCTGCAATGCATCTTCCCATGCCCATATTTCCTGGAACATACATACGTCATATTGGTCTACAAAAAGCCCCCAATTGGGGCAGTTCAACTTCCTTTTCAGGCCAGCAATGTGCCAGGATAGAACCCTCAGCTTATTTAATTCCTTATATTTTTCTTGATTGGCTGCATGGGTGTGGGTTTTAGAGGGTTGATTTTCCCTCATGTGCCGGCCTTAGTGGGGCTCCTCCACGGATTGTAGTATTGCCTAAGGTAACGGGGCTTGGGTCTACTGATGTTCCAGTACACTGGTCAGGGCTTGTGTTGCAGGGGAGCGTATAAAAGGGTGCAATGTATTACCAGCTTGTGACAGATAAATGACCAAAAGCTCTTCCAATGCACCTTCACTGCCCTCTGCATTCTGATTTGCTTCTGGTTGCTTCTTCACTGCTACTACCCCTGACCCATGGTGGGTAATCGGGCTACATGGGCTACACTGGCCACTGCTTTGCTCTTCTATCACCCTAGAAACCCTCGGCTTGTTAGTCACCTGGGCTGGATTTTGTATCATTGCTTGTCAAACTTCTTCTTCCAGAACCCCAAACCTTTTAGCTACAGGTATGTTAAATAGCATGGGTCTCTTAGGTAGATTACATTGGCCCGGGAGCCGTTGGTTTTCAGACCACATGCCCAACTCAGAGCTATTATGAGCCCTAGGTGGCATTTGAGCAGGTGTATAAAAATAACCCAACACAAAGGGCCTAATCACTCATACCTAAATCCAGACTACAATGGCTCTTAATAGTCTGCGGACGGTCAAGGGGATTTTAAAATTATTAACTACACAATCCCCTTGCTTATCTTTTTGTATGTTGCCAACCCAACTGACTCTGCAGACAATGAGGATGTTCTCTGTCTGTGCCTCGCCAACCAAAACAAACATTCATTCCTCAAATCAAGTTGGATTTCCCTCTGGCCGCTTTTAATTTCAGGTTTAGCTATGCGTTCAACCAGAGGAACAAGCTCTTCACTCACAATAGATTTAAACTGGCTCTGTAGATCCATCATCAGGTTCATCACCCAAACTGGGTATTCTATGTTCGTTCATGCTCTGTCAGTTCATCCCAAGTTCAAAACCAGGTCATCCAAGTTCTCTTTGATTTTGGAAGACCCATCGTTGAATTTCTTTCTTTTTGTCCTCACCCTGGTTGCTTGTTTAGACTTTCTGTTCTTGGACGTGCGGGCTACCACACCCCCCTCCCATGTGACTATTTTAGGTACAGTTCCTTCCTCGTTACATACAACTTGTGGAGATAGCATGGGAGTAGTTACCCTCACTGGGGTAACTGGGGTAAATGGTGCAGTTTGGGGGAAGGAGTCAATCGAAGAACAACGAAGATCTGGAGTTAGTGACAAGCGTCTTTCAGAGAGCTCTATTTCTATTGCTACTACACCTATGGCCCTCTGTAACTTCCTGTCAATTGAGGTTGGTGGTATGGAGGAGGAAAGTACCTGGGGTAGAACTTGTGGTTTACCAGAAAACGTCCATTTCCCCATTGTTGTTGCTTGGATTGTTGCTTGTATGGTGGTACAGTGCGGACACCCCCCATAAACTAACCCACCAACACTCCAATTAGTTAGAAAGGGAAATAGAAGAACAAATGGGAAGCAAACTGCAGGATGCAATTGATCGGATGCAAAACAAAAAGAGAAGGATGACTACCTGCTGTAGACCTTGATAGTTTGATGTATAAGTTTAGTGGAGTTAATAGCTGGAATGGGGACTGTATATCGAGCTTCTCCACAGACAGAGGCCAAGCCTCCTCCTGACTCGGATGGGCGCAGACGGGCCTGCACTTGGCCCGGGCTTAGCCCATGTGCGTCACGCACTGCGGGAAAAAGTGCTGCCTTTCTGAGGTGCCAGGAGTGCTGGCTCCACCTCCTGCACCGGAAGAGAGCAAGGAACACAGGGGGACCAAGTCCCACACCAGTCAACAGCTGGTGAATCAGGGCCACAAGATTGCCCTTCGTTGCGTCCCGTGCTGCAGGAGAAGAGTGCCACCTTTCTGAGACACCGGGAGGGCTGGCTCTGCCTCCTGCACTGGAAGAGAGCAAGGAACACTAGTGGACCAAGCCCCACCCCAGTCAACAGCCAGTGAGTCAGGGCCTCAAGATTTCCCTTTGTTGCGTCCCGTGCTGTGGGAGAAAAATGCCACCTCTCTGCGGGGCAAGGAGGGCTGGCTCCGCCTCCCGTGCCAGAAGAGAGCTAGGAACACTGCGGGACTGAGTCCCACCCTAGGCAACAACAGTGAGTCAGGACCTCAAGATTGCCCTTTGTTGCGTTCTGTGCTGAAGGAGGAGAGTGTCGTCTTTCTGAGGAACTGGGAGTGCTGGCTCCGCCTCAGCGCCGTAGGAGAGCAAGGAACACTGGGGGACCGAGTCCCACCCCCATCAACAGCCGGTGAGTCAGGGCCTCAAGATTGCCCTTTGTTGCGCCCCCTATAGATCTTACTCTGAGCACTCAAAAGATCATGATAGGCATTTAGAAGCAGTACCAATCAGGTTTTGGCCCATGGGAGTAACATTTGTTGCGGCACCTTAAACCTCTTTCCCTGAAGCAGATCCTGCCTCTGCCCTGTCAAAAAGCCCTGTGATCTTTACTAGGTAGCCAGAGGTTTGGTCTGTCCTGACTCCACAACAGTTGTAATGGTTGTAGTTGTCACCGGAGCCCGGAAAGGATTGGGCACCAGTGATGGTGGTGTGGTACCTTATGGGTCTTGTGTAGGCAGAAATGTTTCTAATGTGTCCAGGAACCTGCTTGCTGTATTGTGCTGAGGGTCTTGCTGCCGGTGGGTGCACCTAGGGTCCTGGCCACACAGATTTCAAGGGACCGGCTGTTCTTCCAAATGTTCTTTATTGGAAGAAAAGTTGCTGCCATTGATGGCTTCAGATGGTGTTTCTTGAGGTAGAGGGGTCAACAGATTAGAAGTTGTTGATTGTGATCTAGATTGCTGAGCTATAAAAACTATTTTAAAACAAATTATACTCTATTATTTCATTATCAATTATCAATACTTTATACATTTGTAGACTGGTTTAAAGTTTTTAGATATATTAGTCCATCTCCAACAGATTATATATCCACAATTAATCATATTTAGTTTCTTTACTGATATATTTTTATTTTTATTGTACTAATATTTAATATGAATTCATATGGACTGAATTTGAGTCAGGTGGAGGGGCACTCATGAAAATATATAACATATATCTTGTCAAAAATTTTACTAGTGATACAGAAGAGAATGAACTTTCTAAAATGCAAAATGGATTGTCCTCATGTTTGCACACACAAAGGCATCCAATATTTTAACATCCAGGGTCTAAATGTGGATCATGGTGAGTGCTATGTTTTGGAAAATGGTTTCACAGTTTTGGGGTGCAGGAGTGTGTGTGAAATGTAGGAAGCCACTTTTGTTGAGCCTTCTGTCACAGCATCTATTGAAGCATGCCTTTGTAAAGGTTTGTGAAGCATAATCCATAACACATTGTTGACTAATTAATAATATTTCTAACCCAGCCTGGAAATGGATTTCCTAGAGGAAATTGCACATCATAAAATAGTAAGGATTTTTCTTTATTATAATAATAGAAAAGAGTGATGTAAGAATTTTGATTTTAATTTGTGGTGGCTGACTGCAAGAAGTAATAACATGTCAAGTTGAACCCTCAAATTTACTGAAATTACTAGCGCTCTTCCCCCTTGTAGGTATGGCAGCAAGCAGACACTTTTAACTTAAGGCAATGTGTGAAGTATTTATGGAGTTTAAAAAGAATAATACAATTAAAACTGTAATATAGAAAAAAACAATTTATATAAACAAAGACTTTGAGATGAACAAAATGAGACCCAAATAACCAAAGCGCTGAACAAAAAAGAATATGTGGAAACATAAATATGGATTTTAAACATTTTATATAAATAAAGTTCAAAAAAGGTCCTGCAATCAATTAGCCCAGAACCCAGGTGCAATTTCAGGTCGACTGGACTGTGATGAAAACATGGTCAAGAACTCACTAATAGCTACTTCAATTCTGTGTCAAGCATCATGGGTACCATAGCCCCTAAACAACTAAAATGCTTCCCATCCAAACAAACCAAGCCTTGGTTTAACAATCATCTTAATAAAGAAATGGTGTTTCCTTAGACTTGCTGAAAGGGCATGGAGACACACCCCCTCCACGGCCAACCTCATACTCATGCGTTAACGACGCCATGCCTACAATAGGCACATTAGGAACTCCAAAGCAGCGTTCTTCCAAAATCAACTCAACACCGCTACTAATAGACCCAAGAAACTGTTCGAAATCATCAGAAACCAATCCACCTGCAAAAGCGATCCTGCTTCCTCTAATAACAAAGTACCCCTTAACTGTGAAACCTTTGCCTCCTTTTTCGCTGAGAAAACATTGTTAAGCACTAACAACATCCAGACCGAACTCAGTGTTCTACCGCCCCAACCTCTCTGACTCGCTCCCACAATGGACCCAGAAACTCTCCCACATAACCACCTCCTCTCACCTAAAAACAATGCCTCCTGGTCCAGCTTCACAGTCCTTGATGAGCTTTGCACTCTGAATCTTCTGACCCCCTTAAAATATTCTAACCGCTTCATTGATCCCCTCCCATCTAAGCTCCTAAATGAGTCCATTTAATCTTTGTAGCAGGCCTGGGCTTCATTGTGGCTCGCCTCAAATCTGGCCAAGACCTCAGTCTACCGATTTTCAGGTACTCATCTCTCGAGATGCCAGCCAGAAATCAATCCTGGACCATGAATTATGAGTGGTTGAGGAACAAGTATCCTCTTGTCTGCAGGGTGTCTTAGCCTCCAGAGAGCAATTAGATTTTGCTCCTCCATGCCCTCTCTATGTACCCTGGCGGACTGTTTGCTGTACCTGTCAGTATTTGTCGATCTACCCAGTGTTGAATCAATGCAGGTTTTGAAATCCCCACCACACACTATTGCAGCTGGAGACAGCTCATGTAGCTTGCCCATATTTGTGCATACAAGGCTGGATCATCAGTATTGGGACCATACACATTGACTAACGTCAGAGTTGTGCCGCAAAGTTAACTTGCACAATAATGTATTGGCCGTGAGGGTCTATAATCGTATGTAATCACATGAATGGGGTTGTTCTCTTAATCATCAATAAACCCCTCGGGCATGTGTCAAATAGGAAGACGCTATGCGTGTGGATGCCCATCTAGCGCCCATGTTTAACTCTGCATGGCCTACAGCAAACAAATGATGGACGGAATGCTGGCAATGCAAACATTCTCCCCCAGTCAAAAGATCTGGGTTAAATCCATCGTTCTTTTGCCCACTACGCCACCCCAGTTTGGACCCAGCCCTATGCAAATCAGTCTTGACTCTGTGCTCCATGGGAACAGTCCAGACCAAACTGCCAGGCCAGGTCCTCCATGGACCGGAAACAAGCATCCTGGGACCGGTTTCAGGGTATGTCACTGCATAGGCTGCAAGGTGTGTTTCTTGTAGATATACCACTTCAACTCCATGTTTATCTAGGTAGGCCAGAACCTGTCTGACCTTTTGCAGGTTATTTGAGCCTCTTACATTCCATGTAACAGGGTCAGGGGTCCATAAGTTGGTGCCATTGTGCATTTTGGTATTTTGTGTCAGTGGGTATAAATGAGTATGCAAGCTAGAAGCAGGCAGCAGGTCAAGTGTGGTATAAGGATCGGTTCCAATTTTAACTGTTCTCAACCCCAATGTATGCTCTCTCTCCTCCCACTCCGATACCCCAATTGTGTTGGAGGCATTCCCTTCCACCAACTCAATTTCCCCAACTCCCCCTGGTGGTGGTTACAGTAGAAGTGATCTGTGCCCTCTCTACCACAAATATGTTAGAGAATCCCCCAGCTGCAATTTTTCTACAAAGCACTCCATGTTGCCCGTGTTCATGGTTTCATCAATTCCAGTTATTCTGAGGTTGTTGTGCCTGGAGCGCGCCTCCAGGTCTTCTGCCTTAGCCTATAGCGCTGCTAGTGTCTTTTCCGTCTTCTTCTGGGTCTCCGCTGTGATGTTCTGAGCGTCTTCTGTTTCAGATACTCTGCGTTCCACCGTGTCTAATTGATCTGCGTGCTTATCCATTATTTCCGACAGTCTGTCTACATGATATGTTAGGACATCGAATTTCCCATTGATGGTGGTTAACATAGTCTGCATTACTGTTAGGATTTGGCACAGATCTCCTCCGATCTAAGGGCCCGATTCACAGAACTAACTTAAGACAAAATCCTAAACTTACCAACATTTTGGTATTCACAGAAGGCACTTACTCATTTCGGTATTCACAGAAGTTAGGAGTCCTAACTTTAGGACTCCTAAATGCCTTCTGTGAATACCGAAAGTCTTAAAGTTAGTATTTTTCTCAGTTTAGGAGTAGTAAAGATAGGACTCCTAACTTCAGGACTCCTAAATGCCTTCTGTGAATACCAAAAGTCTTAAAGTTAGGATTCTTCTCAGTTTAGGAGTAGTAAAGTTAGGACTCCTAAATGAGTAAGTGCCTTCTGTGAATCCCAAAATGGTAGTAAGTTTAGGATTTTGTCTTAAGTTAGTTCTGTGAATCGGGCCCATCGAGTCTGGAGATGGCGCTTCTGCTGCCGAAGCCTCCTGGTTTGCATTGCGCCAGCCTTGGAACCCACGGTGGTCGAATTAGATGTTCGACTGTACGTTGTCTATCGGCTCCTCCTCTTTCCAGGCTCTGCAGCTGCAGCAGACTCTCGCCTCCGGTGGCAGGCTTCCAGCTGCACTTTTGGTTACGGTTCTACTCTGGTTCTTGACTTTGCCTGATGACAGCACCAGGTCAGTGTCACAGGTGTGTAAAAAACATGTTTGGCGCAGGATGTTGATGAATAATGTTAGCGGTCGAAGGAGCTCATGCAAAGCGCAGCCATCATCAAGCTAGGCAAGCTCTGCCCCCCAGGGTAACTGTTAAATGCATTCGTAATTTCATTTTTAAACACACATAATACATAACATTAACAAATTCCTCTACTTGTGATTCTCATGTGCATCTGTCCATCTTCTTCAGAGAGAAGTCTTGCCGTTGGTCTGATCCTAAAAAGGTCATGGGTATCTTCTTAAGACCAGAGTTCTTTAACGATAGCTGACAACTCTGAAGCAACTCCTGTCCTCAGAGAACTTTCATCCACCAAAAATAATGCCCAGAATACAGGTCTGTTACTGCACCCTAAGAGGACATCTGGCTCCCTGAAAAAACACTGTGCACCTGAGCCAGTCCCATATGCTTTGATGAGTGGTCCCATGCAACCCAAGAAAACTGCATTTACCACACTACAATTCCGTGACCCCGAGACACCACATGTACCTTGTAACAAAAAAGCCTCAGAGGATACAGTGCGCTGAGAAGATCTATCCTCTCAAGACTACTCCATGTCACCAAGACCCTCTTCCCCTCGAGATAGCCCGGTGCAGCCTGAAACAATACTATGTGCTCGAGACAACCTCATGGGTTGAAGATACCCACTGTCAGTGAACTCTGAGAACACTCACCGGACAGAGAGACTGGGGAGGAGGAGGAGATCAGCACACAGATAGCCAGTGATTCTTTTGAGGTCCCGACCTCTGCCTAATGATTGAGCCAGAGGTGAAAAGTTCATTACTGCTGAAGCAGGCTCCTCCCACCAGAGGAGAAATCCCTGGGAGTGCCTTCTCCACGATTCCATCCTGAGCGAGAATGCGAACTGTCTACCACATGGTTGCCAGTAAACTGAACTCTGAAGTTAGCAGAGTTTTTTTTGCCTAACTCCGCTGCTTCAAGGGTAGTGTGGAGTGGCAGAACTCTGTGAACTCTGCAGGCAGAGTGAAGTTTACCACCCACGCCCAGTTGTGTTGATCCCGTAGCTTCTGAAGCCATAGATGGCGCCACTATTCTTGCTGAACCTTCCAAAGCCCTTAATAAGGACTTAGGTTGGAATTCTTTTTTTTACTATGGCTGAAACCTCTCAAGCAATCTGCGCACAGAAAGCAGGTAAAGCCCCGGGCCCTGACAAATACACATGGGATCTCTTTAAGTATGAACCAGTTGTGTGGGCTCCATATCTAAATTGTGTATCTAATGCCATCATGGCCGGAGCCCATATCCCCGACTCCTGGAAAGCAGGATAGATAATACACATTTACAAAAAATGCTGCATGTCAGAGCCAGGAAACTACCGCCTGATAAGTCTTATCGATGCCACCCCTAAAGATTTTTGTGAGCAAATTCACGATCGTCTCCTGAACATGACGGATGAAACAATATTTTCTCTAAGTTTCAGGCTTGATTCCAGCCTAGAACAAGCACAGTGGACCACGTTTTTAGATTCCTGCTCCTAAAGTGTAAGGTAGTGGATCTCAGTAGGAGGAGTCTATATGTGGCCATTTTCGACCTAAGATCAGCCTTCGATATGGTCCCTAGAGATAAACTTTGGTCCACATTGAGAGACTTGGGCCAGCCATCTCTCTTACTAGATATTTTAATTTGTTTCCATACGGACAAATTTGCACATGTGAGATGGGGCCAACTGGTGAGACCACTGAGAAATTTAGTGTGACCAAGGGCGTTAGGCAGGGCTGTGTGCTCACCCCAACTTTATTCCTCCTTTCTATAAATAGGTGTGGTATATTTTCTTCTGAGCTGTGCCAGTGATGCACCTGTGCTGGGGAAAGTAAAACACTCAGCTTTATTATTCGCCGATAGAAGCCCTATTAAGCACATTGAGTTTGCTATGCTCTGAACAGGGGTTAGCTATAAATTCTTCTAAAACGAAATTAATGGCTATCCATCCACATAGGGGCTTCAGAGGGACTATCCGTCTAGACGATACCGGCCTTGAGAGAGTAAAGGACTTTAATTATCTTGCCATTCGGCTGTCTAGCAATAGATCATGGGCTAGTCAGATCTCAAAGAGTGTGCTCTTGCTAACTCATAGGGCTTCAGCCATACTAACATTTGTGAGTGATACCACTATATACCCTATATCCCCTCTTCTCAAATATGGAGAGCTCAATCAGTGGTCACTGCGACCTATGGGGCTGAAACTTAGGGCTATTGCGATGTTGAACCTCTGAGAGTTGCTGGAAATACTTTTTTGAGAGCAGCTTTAAAACTCCCTCAAAGCATTCCCCTAATCTTCAAACATGATCTGGACATGCACTCATTTACATATCAGGCTAGGTTGAAACCAGTCCTGTAATGGACATGAATCTGGAGTACTCCAGAACTTCTCCACCAGAGGAATGCCCTTAGTCATCTATTGAAGAATCAAACACCTTGAACACTCCCCTGGTTCAAATATGTGAAAGAGACATTACTGACTTTGGGTTAAGGTGACTTTTGGAATAACCTGGTTATACTTATCTCTGGCTCCTATAGATTGGTCAATACACGTTTCTAGGAAAATGAAGATAGAATCATGATACATTACCTAATCAGGGTTCTCTATCAGAACCTTTTCTAGAGATGAAACTAGATTGAGTCCCCCTTTACAAAGGGTCCATAAATAAAATTCAGAATGGGCATTCTGCTGCTTGCCAGCTTCACAGCCAAGTGGAAGAGCTTCGTCAATAGAAATATAACTTGTCAAGGTTGCGATACAACAGATGAAACTGTTGAGAATCTTCTATTTTCTCTCTGGCTTTTAGTTCTCTGCGCAAGCATTGTATTTTTACTCTCTGTAGGAAATTGGGGGTTCGGCAAGGGAAGGTTGCACTAAGAATTTGCAGATCAGACACCTCATCATACATCATATTCTCAATAGCAAAATTCCCAGAGTGCGTATGGCCCATTCAATCCAAGTTCCTTCGATGTGAGACACTTGGCCGTAGTTAAGTGTACCTGGGATGTGGCTAATAGGAGAAATTCCCCTGTCTCTACTGACAACCGTCGATCTATTCTTAACCAACAAATTGTATGGTTTTGTGTCATATGGCCATTTTTTAAATGTTCATTTTACATGACTTGAATTATTACTTTTTTAGTTCCATTGAAAACATAAAGTATTTTCAGGGGGAATTTTATGATATTGTATATGTTTACCTTGATACTATTAAGTATTTAGAACATTTTAAATCCTTAATTATTGTATGTATTTGTACAAAAATAATGCTGCCAATCTAAACCCACGTGAGAACTGCCTGCCATATTATTACTTTTTTAGTCATTGGCGGGCGATTCTTTGACATTCCCACGGCGGGTCCTATAAAATAAGCACTGCAATGGGAACGTCAAAGGAAGTTCCAACACGGCATGGACTGGGAAGTCCATGCCATGCTGGAACTGGGAGTGCATGCACACAGGGGGACACACGTTTTTGCCCCCCTGTGTGCATCCACATGGAGTGAGGCAAAAGGGACCCGTAGGGCCCCGTCTCTTTCCTCACCACCAGGGTTTTCATGGAAGAAAGACCTCCATGAAATCAGTGGCGGTAAGGAAAGCTGGAATATGCTTGGCAGGACCGCGGCAGTCTCAAGACTACTGCACCACCGCCAGGGAATAGTGGTTCCCTGGTGGCGGCCCCCAGGTGGCACGACAACCAGGGTCGTAATAACCACCGCAACACCATGAGTCTGGCAGTCCGAGGATCGCCAGACTCGTAATGAGGCCCTATATGTATCATTGTCGAATGTGGATTGTTGTTTTTAAGGTCTGTGACCGAAATAAACTGCTTTAAAGAAAACTATATGATATTACTGCAGTACCGCACACTCAAAACATGCGATCTGATTAGCTGGCTGCATCGAGAAGATAATTCTGTGGCTGCCGTTTTAAGATTTGGAGACTCTCTCCCAATGTCCTGAAAAACAATTGAAAAAAGGAATAATGGGGCAGGGTAGGGGTGCCCTTAACTCCTGGCCCATGTGTGGGGGTTTCAAAGAGACTCTCTGGGATCAAATAAAAAAAATGTGGGCGGCTGCATGGCAGTGCTGTGGTAATGTCTGCAATGGTGGGGAGCACGTAGTGTTCTTTAACACCTCTGAAACACATCCTTTTAACAGTGACAGCTTGGGGGCCCATTAAAAGTTTTTTGAGTCCACCCCACGAGCCAGGTACTTTTTAAACCACCACTATAGACACTTCAAACCCACTTTTACAAATATACCTCACACACACCTCACATAGTCATTGCAAATAGTGCTCCAGCGTAGTCGTAGGTCGTAGCATGCCGCATCCCGTAGAGGGGTGCGAAGACCCCAATGATGAAGCATGACACCAAGGGTCCTTTTGGTGTGTGAGGGCAATTTACAGAACACTACGTGCTCCCCTCCATTGTAGGAACCACCCACACCCACTAGTGGATTCCTCTTGTTTATAAAATTCTAGCTAGGGAGAATTAATCCACCCGTATTTCTCTCTCTCCCTTTATGTTATCTTCATCAGTGCTGTGGTAATACCATGGCGCACAACTCTACCCCCAATCCAAGTAATTTTGCTGTAGCTCTGCCGTACTGTTATGATTTGTAGTGTACCGCAATATTGGCCTGGGTAATCACCAAACTTTTCACCTACGTTTTCCCTGCCATTGTATTACATAAAGGGTTTTGGTATTGACCTTTTACCCAGTTAGGTGCTCCATAAATGTGTGGTTTTCCTAGAAAACAAGCCTCATTTGTTATACATGAGAATTCTCAGAATCTCAGCATGCTTATCACCTTCTGCATAATAACTATGTATAAGGGTCATCCCTTTCGTCATCCTTGGCCGATATGACACAGCAAGGTAGAACCCCTGAGTGTACCTTTTGAGCATATTAACACCATATCTTGCTGGGGCGGGCAGAGAAGAAAGACTTTCATGCTAACACTCTGACACGAGATGCTGAGGTTGCTGCGTGCAGACACTCCAGCACACAGTGCTCTGACATCCCTCGTGGGGTGTCTACCCCGCAACCAAGACCGGGTCTTTCATTCTTTCACACCAGGTAATAGGGTTGCTCTTATCCTAAGGAGATTCTTGGCTATACACATACATACATGCTAGGTACATTTAGGTACATCTAGTTAGGATCTGCATCGTAGGAGTTCGCATTATTGCTGCCATGTATTCATATGCTATAAGACAGTGGTCCCTATATGTGAATAGTATACACAAGAACATTAATCATACATTTAATAAGTGGTATGTCTTCTGTCCGTCGGGACAGGAATTTTATTTTCCATTAAATACAATTACATTGTTTTTTTTGTGGTTTTTTTTAATGTCAAGCGGGCACAGCCGTGACCCTCAACATACAAGACACAACAACGAAGTAAGTGGCCAAAGTGTACTGAAGCACTGGCCAGTCCTTAACGCGGGCCAATTAACACTAGACAAGCCCATGTTTGCTTTCAAGCGAGCAAAGAATATTAAAGACCACCTAGTTAGGGCACCCCTCCCGCCGCAAACACTGAAAACCACTATAAATGATGCCTGGGGTCTCCCACCACTCACAGGCCATACCAAATGTGGAGGTTGTATATGTTGTGACACCACAATTGAAGGTAAAACGTTTGAATATGGTAACATTAAATTTGAACGCAAATATTTCTCTAATTGCAATTCTGCGAATCGAGTGTATGCCATTTTTTGTCCATGTATGCTTATCTATATAGGGCAAACCAGTCAAAAAGTAAAACTCCGAATTGGCCAGCACCGGAGTAGGATTAAATGTAAAACGGCAAATGCGCCACTCGTGGAACATTTCACAGCCAAAGGACACAGCGAGAAAGATCTTCTCTGGACAGTGGTTACCATTATCAAACCGCCCCCCAGGGGAGCAGACATTTCCCAATTGCTGAACAAAGAAGAACTTCACTGGATCCTGAGAACCAACAGCATTCGGAATGGGTTGAATCGACTTGAGGACTGGACCTCCTTGCTGTAACTTTTCAATAATTACTTACATGTCCCTGTTTTTATGAATATGCAGATAATGTATTCTTTCAATGTCCCATAAAAACCTGTATGCTCACTGAATTATAAGTCACCACTTCAAAATGACCGCTGCGTGCACTCCCCTTCACTATAGACACGTAATTAAGTCCGTCTACGCTGTCTACCACCTTGAGATAAACCCCGGGAAACCAGGTTCACTCACTACCGGATCGTTACACCCGCGGCAGTGCCGTTGCACTTATCAAGTAAGTTACCCTTTCTTAAATGCCAAGACCGCATTTATGCCAGCGGGTTGTTTAAGATTCTTGTAACCCGGCAATCTCCCCCCTTTCCAGGTAGCCATTGTGCTCCTCGCGGCACATCCTAAACGACCGATTCTTGCATAATTACTTCCGGGCATTAAGGAACCCGAGGCCCATCAGTCCAGGTTCAAACCCGGCACACCAGGTAATACGCTACTACGATCACCCCTTGTAGGTGCGCCCGCCGGCGCAACTTCAGTTTCCTAATCGGCGAAACTTTTTACTCCACAGATAGCTTAATTAAGCGATCCCACGTGTTTGGAACAATCCACTGTTGGCTATACAGTTACCACGCATGTGCCCTTCAATAATTGTGATCCCGAATCATTCACACACTCGTGTGTCTTCACCTCCCATTTGGAGCCGTCACACCAGCCATTTGTATCGTTAATCTGCACATACGACCATCCTCGTGCACACCTCAATAAGATCCACTGAGTATGAAGCCGCCGTTGTTATTTTCGTGCACACCTCAAAAAGATCCACTGAGCATGTTGCCGCCGCTGTTATTCTCGTGTCTTCTCACCACGACAGACCATGCATGAAGCCGCCGCTCTTTTTCTCGTGTCTCCACAGCCACTGCGCCGATATGGTTCTCTCCCAAAGCCATAGACATCCCTCTCCCTTTTATTTTGTTGCAAGTTTCACTCCTTTCACTGATTGCTTGCTGATATACACTCGCCGAAAACAGAAAAGTTTATCACCTATCTTGCAGCTTCGGATAAGACACAGAATGCGTCACTGGAAATCACTTTAAGTATAGCCATGAGGGTCTTTATTACATGCCTGTTACTTATGCCACATCTTTTGTTTTTTCTCCCCCTTCTTTCCAAAGTAAATATGTATGTAAAGTAAATGTAACAAAAAGGCTTAGTGCTTACTATTCCTGTTCAAGACAACAATGTTGGTATTCTTTGTCCTGAGGATGATGCCCCAATTATAAAAAGGCATCGAAACGTCGTCGACCATAAACTCCATATGCAAAACATTTATGTAACATTGAGAAAAATGCAATGGTGTGGTTCTTTGAATATTTTAAGTCTGTTATACTGAGTACAAGTACGCAGACATACTTCTTGCTTTGCCCTTTTTGGCCACTTACTTCGTTGTTGTGTCTTGTATGTTGAGGGTCACGGCTGTGCCCGCTTGACATTTAAAAAAAAAAAAAAAACACTGTAATTGTATTTAATGGAAAATAAAGTTCCTGTCCGGACGGACAGAAGACATACCACTTATTAAGTGTATGATTAATGTTCTTGTGTATACTATTCACATATAGGCACCACTGTCTCATAGAATATGATAATGCCCAAGGTCCCTATGCTATACCTTAAGGGTTCCCTTGTTCTGTTGAAAATGTATTCATATGCTTCAATATATTCATTGTTTTAGCACTATGGTAGAAATCTACCATCAATTTACTCTATTGGTGCTTATTATTGTTTATATCTGTTTCTGTCTTTTGGTTGTTTCAGCACACACATTTTATGCTAGAATGACACTGGTTCAATAAATGTTTATTGAAAATGTCCCCACCATTTATTCTGTGTATCTCTCTGAGACAAAGTGAGCATGAGTGACTGAGGAAAAAGTACTGTACTGTTTCCACAATCCCTGATGGGACAGGCTTGTCATGTTCGATAGTTGCCAGAAACTATTCGCTCCTCGGTAAGGGGAGGTCATAGTGGCACTGTGAGCTAGCTTGTATACAGGCGAACATACCCGGTGGGGATGTCAGGACACCAATTCCACAGTTTATGTTGTCTAAATGCACAGATACTATATAGATTTATAGGAATTGCACAACAGTACTGTGGCCCAGTGAAAACAAAGGATGGCCTTTGGGTGGAGCAAGACCATGGGGGGTTGCCCAGCAATGGGGTCTTAGATGTCCATAGGGGTTGGGCGCAAGGCCTAACTGCACCAGGCGAGGTAGGGGCCTAGTTAGGTCTGCAAATAAAATATTAATTAATGTTAAAAAAAAACTAGAAATTGACTGATAAAAAAACAAAGGTAAAAGTGATATTATTGTTAGGTATGGTAATAATATCTTATTTTACATTTTAAAAAACTTGGAAATTCACTGAAAAGTCCACAGGTTAAAGAGACGTTATAGCTAGATAAAAATGGCAGTTAAAATGTTACATTTTAAACTCTAAAAGCACTGAAATTCACCAGTTATAGTTAACGGATGTAACTATAACTTGCGGCCTCGCCATGCACTGCCCATGACTTCACACATTACATCGCTGATGACATGTTCTATGGCATCATTGAGAACATCAATGCGACATATGAAATGACAGCATTGATGACAACACTGCGCATGGCCTTAGGTACCTTAGCTACCCCAAGCATGAGGTTACAATGTGTGATATCCATGCACAACTTTGGTTCCAGGCCTATGGGAGCAGTTTCTGGAGAACCTAGGAGTAACAGACTGGCCATAATAGCAACTTTGTTCTTTTCCCGTATTGACACTGCTCCATATACCTAGAAGTGAATTTGTCAGCATCAGCTTCTTTTTTTATAGTTTTGATATGAATGCCGTTTAGTCCACCACTATTGGTCGGAGGTACCTACTCTGAGGGACGTGAGGGAGCACGGTAAGACGAGAGACTCTTCAATATGAATCTGTTTTACAAATGTAGTAGGAATTGTATTAGTAGCCATCAGCTGCAGTAGGTTTCCTGCCGATAGTGGCAAAGTATACTGAACACGACATAACATAACATAACGTGCGTTTGTAAAGTGTACGTTCAGCCCCAACTGGGCATCTTGGCGCTGAATAACAGATGTTTATTGTTGCCCAAATCAATGGTACTCATTTTATCGACCTCAGAAGGATAAGAGGCTGAGTGGACGAACATGCCAGGTTTCGAACATGTGACCATGAGGTCGAACACAGGCCTTTGCAGTGGATGGATTAGTCTGAAGCAAGTTGCTACGGCTAGTTCTGCCTGCGTCTGTGGGTGAGAGATTGTAGTAATCTGCTAGTTCATGTGAGTTTTGGGTGGGCTACAACTAAAGGATGCAAAAGTGGGTTCATCTGTTGAAGACAGGTGTCCTCTTCCACACTCCTAAGCTTCTCGTGCCTGCAGTAAGCACCACCGCCATAATACACAACAATGCCACACTACTAGAAAACAGCACTACAAACCCGCAAATACATGACAACCAAAGCACTACACCTATTATTCACCAGTTATAATGCAACTGTATTGTCATTAAGTTATACCACAATTACAACACGTCATTTACAATACGAAAACTGCAGCAACAACACATGCATGAGCACAATAATACAAAGACATCACTACAACACCACCTACATTACAGCTACAAAGTTACAAAATGCAACCTTAAACCAACAGAAACGTCGTTTTACTAAAACTGCAAGCACTATGACGAAACGTCAACTACAGCAGTACATCACACAGTTCACCACTAATACAATATTACCGCTGCAACACTGCGCCCATAACACTGTGACTGCACCACTGCATTTACAATGGAGGAAAACAGCTGCTGCAAAGGTGCCTCCCCATTCCAACAGTGAGAGGATTCTGCTGCCCGGAGCCGGGCCGGGCCCATATTCATTCCAATGATGAGAACCACCTACCAAATGTAATGCATTTGTCAATACTTATTTCCAGACGTTTTTCGCTCACAGGGCCCAGTGGCACTTTTATCAGCGCCGCTCTCGTCATTTTCCCCCACTTGCTCTGCGCCTCAGGCCTGGCGCGCGGCTCCTCCCAGTTCCTGCCCAGTGCATGGGGAGGTCGTTGGCTGCGGGCACCGTGCCCTGTGTTCACTCCGCCCCTCCCCCTCCCCGCGGCTCCCCTCAGCTGCACATCTGTAACTGGTTTTTCGTGAAAGGAACATCTTTGTGGTACAGAAGGGCTGCGCTGGCACAAACTCTCGCTCTCCGTTCACAGGGACAGAACTTCCAAAAAGTTAAACAAACATTCCTTGGCGAGAGGAGCTGGCCCTCTGCTATTTTTGCTTTATTTTGCATGTCAACGCCTGGCTGCGGATGATGTATCTGCCCTTGCACATTGCTAGCACTGTTCCAGGGGCCTTTAATCGTCGGCCAAGTACCGGCAGCGCAGTCCGTTTCAGACACACTTCCACACACATTGCCGCATAGCGGCAAACACCGCGAGGTGACAGTGGGCCCTGGTGCACGGGGCAAGCCTCCGGCTGAATGCCCTCATTGTGTGTGTCCAGGGCGTGGTCCCGTCTTCATGAAACGTCACACACTCTACTGTGGTGGTAGCATCATAAATAGTGCATCAAAAAGAAAATAGTTGTTGTGTCCCCCATCCGTATGTTCTTCAGTTCAATCTAAGGGGTGAAGTACTTGAATGCGTTTCACCCATTGGGCAGCATTGAAGGTTTGGTCTCTCTCTAAGAGGGACAGACCAGCCCGAGTTGCCAGTTCAAGTCCCTCTAGGTAGGGAACACTAGTGACCCCAGGCGCTTTCCGCCTTGTTGGGTCTCTTCTATGAGGTACGATTTTAATCCTGCGACACAGTGAGCATGGAGCCCACACCAGGAAGAAGGAGTGCTCGACTAACCTCTTTTGCTCCCTTACTGGGAAGGCGTGTAAGTGGAATGAGGGTCAATGTGCTGTGTGCAGGTAAAGTGCGTGGGAACAAAGAAAGTGCCACCTGTGCTTGCGAGCAGGAATGGGCTGAGTGTCGAGGATGACAGGTTGTGGTGCTTCATGCGCGGTGCTCCCAGTGAACAACTGTTGGGATGGGAAAGTGCCCTGCATGGGACATGGGCATGCTCCCCTAACATGGAGCCCAAATCATGTGAATCTGGTATCCTGACTTTCATTTTACCCTGGCGTCACAGGTGCGCTTGTGCTCAGGGGCCTAACCTTGTCCCTGATCATACATGGTCGAGGACCAGTTCTGTGACTTGAAGGGCTGGACCAAGAGGGCCCTCACAGTAGACAGAGAGCTACTGCCCCTCTGGGCCCAGCACATAAAGCAGTGTTGGCAGCATAACATATTTTGTGAATCCATTGTTTGACCACACCTTCGTATCTGTTTCAATGAGAATGTGAACTACTGACTCCTCCTGTGTAAAGTTGTGTGTAAACCAGAACCTTGCACTGACGTTCTGTGTGTATGTCAAGTGTGTGTGCTTGTATGGTATACATGTAGTACATGGGTGCTAATAAGGCTCTACATATGTCCATGGCGTAAGGAAACTTTCCTGGCCTCCGGGCAAAGGACATGGAGGGGGCTCCCATATGCTCTGACCCAGTCAGGAGCTCTCAGCCCTCTCAAGAACAGTGCATGGAGGGGGCCCCATATATTCTGGACCCAGTCAGGAGCTCTTAGCCCTCCTAAGAACAGTGCATGGAGGGGGGCCCCATATATTCTGGACCCAGTCAGGAGCTCTCAGCCCTCCCAAGAACAGTGCATGGAGGGGGGCCCCATATGCTCTGGACCCAGTCAGGAGTTCTCAGCCCTCCCAAGAACAGTGCTAGAGAGGGGCCCCATATGCTCTGGACCCAGTCAGGAGTTCTCAGCCCTCCCAAGAACAGTGCTAGAGAGGGGGCCCCCATATGCTCTGGACCCAGTCAGGAGCTCTTAGCCCTCCCAAGAACAGTGCATGGAGGGGGCCCCATATATTCTGGACCCAGTCAGGAGCTCTTAGCCCTCCCAAGAACAGTGCATGGAGGGGGGCCCCATATGCTCTGGACCCAGTCAGAAGATCTCAGCCCTCCCAAGAACAGTGCATGGAGGGGGCCCCCATATGCTCTGGAACCAGGCAGGAGCTCTCAGCCCTCCCAAGAACAGTGCATGGAGGGGGGCCCCATATGCTCTGGACCCAGTCAGAAGATCTCAGCCCTCCCAAGAACAGTGCATGGAGGGGGCCCCCATATGCTCTGGAACCAGGCAGGAGCTCTCAGCCCTCCCAAGAACAGTGCTAGAGAGGGGCCCCATATGCTCTGGACCCAGTCAGGAGTTCTCAGCCCTCCCAAGAACAGTGCTAGAGAGGGGGCCCCCATATGCTCTGGACCCAGTCAGGAGCTCTTAGCCCTCCCAAGAACAGTGCATGGAGGGGGCCCCATATATTCTGGACCCAGTCAGGAGCTCTTAGCCCTCCCAAGAACAGTGCATGGAGGGGGCCCCCATATGCTCTGGACCCAGTCAGGAGCTCTCAGCCCTCCCAAGAACAGTGCATGGAGGGGGCCCCCATATGCTCTGGAACCAGTCAGGAGCTCTCAGCCCTCCCAAGAACAGTGCATGGAGGGGGGCCCCATATGCTCTGGACCCAGTCAGAAGATCTCAGCCCTCCCAAGAACAGTGCATGGAGGGGGCCCCCATATGCTCTGGAACCAGGCAGGAGCTCTCAGCCCTCTCAAGAACAGTGCTAGAGAGGGGCCCCATATGCTCTGACCCAGTCAGGGGCTCTCAGCCCTCCCAAGAACAGTGCATGGAGGGGGGGGGGGCATATGCTCCGGACCCAGTAAGGAGCTCGCAGCCCTCCCAAGAACAGAGCTAGAGAGGGAGCCCCATATTTTCTGGACGCAGTCAGGAGCTCTTAGCCCTCCCAAGAACAGTGCATGGAGGGGGCCCCCATATGCTCTGGACCCAGTCAGGAGCTCTCAGCCCTCCCAAGAACAGTGCATGGAGGGGGGCCCCATATGCTCTGGACCCAGTCAGGAGCTCTCAGCCCTCCCACGAACAGTGCATGGAGGGGGCCCCCATATGCTCTGGACCCAGTAAGGAGCTCTTAACCCTCCCAAACAAAGTGCATGGAGGGGGCCCCATATGCTCTGGAACCAGTCAGGAGCTCTCAGCCCTCCCAAGAACAGTGCATGGAGGGGAGCCCATATGCTCTGGACCCAGTCAGGAGCTCTCAGCCCTCCCAAGAACAGTGCATGGAGGGGGCCCCCATATGCTCTGGACCCAGTCAGGAGCTCTCAGACCTCCCAAGAACAGTGCATGGAGGGGGGCCCCATATGCTCTGGACCTAGTCAGGAGCTCTCAGCCCTCCCAAGAACAGTGCATGGAGGGGGGCCCCATATGCTCTGGACCCAGTCAGGAGCTCTCAACCCTCCAAAACACAGTGCATGGAGGGGGCCCCCATATGCTCTGGACCCAGTCAGAAGCTCTCAGCCCTCCCAAAAACAGTGCTATAGAGTGCATTTACAAAAAACAGCATCATCATTGTTATTGACATCTGAGCATTTTAGACTGTGGTAGTCTTTCCGCACCAAACATTTTCCATGTCTAACAATTCATATCTCGACTAGTATACGATCACAGGCACTTATTTAACCAAAAGGTCAATATTATTGCAGACAGTATTTACAAAAGATATATATCTAAAAGAGAAGACTTGTATTTCAACAAGTAGTCAATGTAATATGGCACCGATGATTATAAAGGCCAGTTCAAGATTTACCTTAGTACCACATTATGCAAGGAAACACCCCATTGAGATAACTTTTTAGTTGTAAGCGCTTGTATTCAAATCATTCTTTCTTTACCACCGCCATCAGATAAACCAGTTCGATATACACGAAAATGTTGATATTCTCTCTAGTAGATTCTCAGACTATATAATGGAGAGCTATTGATAAAAATGAAATTCACTCGAAAAATATGTAAAATTCCTACCGCAATAGGTGTCGTCACACGTGTATATATATATCCAGGCAGAACCTCCAGTTAAAGTATATCTGTTCCCTCTATGCAGGTGGTCATGGATAAGGTAGATCCAAGTAAGAGAGGATATTTTTCTAAAGATCTCTCATATATATTTTTGGAAGATGTGCGAAAATGATAACCGCCTAAAAATGTAAAAAACGAGAATTATTGATCACCAAGTCTTACATATATTTATCATAGAGGGCCTATGTCAGTGATTCTCACGTTTAGTAAGGTATGGCGATTGCGTACCTTGCTATATAGACGAGCGTACTTCTCACAATGCGAATGGTCCTACTTCTTCTGCCTAGCTTCGTATTTGCTGAATAAGTCGCTTAGAGGTAGTAGCCTGAAATAATATATACAATGTAACCAATATGTTGCCAATTATAAAAGAACCCACATTAGTGCCTTTGTAAGTCGAGAGAAGGCGAGAGTATAACAAAAACGCCATGTTATTTGGAGAGTACTTTAGTCAAAATTGAAACAAAGAGCGACCAATCTCCATATGTAATTTGCAACGGAAGTCCCATATATCCATATAGCGTATTTGAAACCGTGGAAGGTACCAAGTCACCAAATATAAGGTGATATAGGTCTCCTATTCTACTCGAGTGTGTGTTCCCTTCTCACATTATGTTACAGCTATAATATAACATACCTTAATAGTATAACGTGCAGATTATGCACCGTTAAGTGGTCCTACTCCTAATTCTCTGGTAGATGCAAATTTCCAGGGTCACTCTGAGGTAGTCACCTGAAAGCGATATATAAACGTACATAAACTGTATTGCGCATATTACAAAAGTTAGCCAAAACATTATTAAATCAAGACCTGCCGTTAGAGAAAAACGTGGGACAGATTTAAAAGAAACACACCCACGGTATGGAAAAATTGTGGTTTCATATCGCACAAACCTAAATATAAAAGGCATGACCGAACTATAGTGAGTTACCACGCTATTCTTACTTCAAACGGAACAGTTTCCTATGGATCGTACCTGTCAGGCTGGGTCCCGGTACCCCCAGTTGGCGTTTCGAAAATCCACACGCCAAATTCTTGCAGCAAGTAGTAGAAGGGGCCCGCCCTTCATTGGGTTTAGGTGTAGCCACTCCTACCCCACGTGGAGCGGATGGTGGATCGCACATCGTTTACCACTACCTCCCAGTCTAATCTGACCGCCATTTTAGGCTAGTCAAAAACGGAACAAATCATAGCTCTATTTAGGCTATAAATGCGCATAAATATCAAGAATATATTTCTAGAAATTGTGCCGTTTGTCACCGAGGGACTAATTCTTTATCTGAATACAACATAAAAACGCTGTATACAATATGTTTAAATACAGTATATATTAATGTGTGAATTAAACTGAAGTGATGGTTACTACGAACGCTCCGGGGATATGTCCAGAGTTTCATTCTTGATTATAATGAGCCTGACAGTTGACCTATTCATGCAATGATGTGCGCAATATATGTGTACACTCAAGATCAAAGTGAGGATAAGAAATTAGATTATAAATCCTTAAGCATGGCTGGGTACATACCGTTAGCAGAGAAAGGTCATTGTTTCTATTTCGTGTAGTCTCGGACTGGCCGCCCGACAACCAGTGGTGCCGAATCATGATTAGACTACCTGGTGGTGCCTAGCAACCATTTCAAACAACCAACCAGACAATATTCAAAACGTCTTAAACACTACATCCTCCCACACTATCTCAAGGTGTGCGCAATCTTTAGACATTTATCAATTTTGCACTTTACAAGGTTATCAGCTACTATGACAAATTACAGAGGTCAAAAAATGTTGAGGAACAAGAGCAGTGTAACAGGAAAAGTGTGGGGGGGAGGGGTGGGGGGGCTTTGAGCAGGTCTGATTGTATTAACTGCAAAGCAAATGATACTGTATCTATAGCTCACCCCTTCTAATGCAGATAATAATACTAACATCTTGATTTATTGCAAATAATAATGCATTTCATCTTCTGTGTTGTGTCCCCTTTCCACACATCTTAGACGGCATATCCAAGCCGCTTCCCTTTTTCTTAAAGTGAGTTCGCGATTTCCCCCCCCCTGGAGCTTGGGGGCCCCACGCCGTGGAGGGTGCGAGGGCCATTGTTACACCACCTACACATGTATAAGTCCGAGTTCGGAAGCCATTCATGTCACTTTCCAATTCTCATGTTTTACACAATGGAGGATGAGGGTAGCTTCCCCAGACCTTGGTAGTGTATCACCTGCATTCCTGTGGTTGGAGGGTGGAGATCCAGACACTGAAATGAGGAACATTGGGCGAGGTCTACCTTTACAAATTCCATGGAAACTTTCATAACTCTTGATTTTGCACACAGTGATTTTGTAACTAAATGTGTTATTCCGACAAAATGTAGTATGTGCTTCTATAAGTGTTTCCCTGCCCTTCATAATGTTGCATCAATGATGATTTTGCACCTGGGGGCATGGCTAAGATAAGATGGCAGTCGGGTATGACAAGCTAACCCTGCTAAAGATTCTCTTGTGGCTGTGGGTCCAGCAGGGGGTTCCTCGTGCCCTGACCCCTCCCTTCCAGACATGGTGACACCAGATGTTGTGCCTAGTGGATAGGCTCTGGCCAGGGGTGCCACAGTGGGGCTTGTCTGCAACGTGTTGATCGGGAACAGAGGTGAGGCAGTGTGGGCTGTGGTGAGGAAACATTTCCATAGCGCTTTCCTGCAGCAGAAACCCTCGCGGTATAGGGTAGGTGGGAGGTGTAGTTGTGCAGCTGTGCCATCTAGAGGTGCAGCGTACTAGGGAATTAATTTGGGCCACTTAGAGAGCCATGGGACTAACTTTAGCCTCCCCGTTCCTGCTACTTGGCCGATCCTAGAGGGGCTGCATTGGTGAAGTCACCCTTTTATCCAGGGGTGTATGGTGTGCCCCGACACAATGCTGTTCTTGGGTGAGGGAAGGCCCTAACGCCCAGTATGCAGTCTGCTGGGGCCTAGCTAAAGTGAGTAGTTGGGGAGACCTTCTGTAAGCAGTACTCACTGTTTTGTACATTGCTAGTGGGGCACCTGGCACAAGCAAAACTTGGATCTTGGAAAACAAATTTTGAGCTCCACCTCCTGGCCCGGCCATCAACAGACAGAGTGGCCTTTCCGCAGATGGGGGGAAGCATTCAATCCATGTTGTTCATGTCTCCTGATTGTCCTGCTGCTGAGCTGGGGTGCTGCGAAGAGGACGGCATCTGGACATTGTACAACAGTGCTTTCTATAATATAATAGAGACATCCAGCCACAGATTTCTTACTTTTGAATTTCCCAGGCGTCAGACTAGATCCGGAATATTCTTCTTTGAGCAATACCCCTGCATGCCGGTAGGTGACATCGTTTGGCTCCATGTGATGTCGTCGGCATCGTCTGCGCTGTTGTGACAGCCACATCACCTACAAAGGCAGCACCTTGGCACGCTAATGTCAGTTCTTTTCTTTCCACACTAGCCAGCGTAGATCGGTAGAGAGAGCTACCTTCTGTCACTTTTTGACAGGCTTTTTTCAACATTTTGTCAACCTCTCTTTTGGTGTGTAGGTTTTTCCTAACATGTCAAATAAGACTTCTGGATTCTAGCCCTGTGACGCCTGTTACTGCGCCAAGTCAGTGACTGCTTTACAAAAAACAGTGGACCCTAGTAGTTTGAGGGATCAAGGTAAGAATAGACATAAACTGAATAGCATTTATCTCCTTTGTCCAGCCGGACAGGAATTTATTTGAATGATGCACACAATTGAAAAGTAAATCTTAAAGTAATGTCAAGAGGGCACAACCCGTGACCTACAGTGAACAAGACAAAACAACAAATTCAGGCAAGAGAGAACAAAGCGGTCTGTATACTTATAATCAGTGAACAGACTTGATTATATTTTGAGGTATCATTGTACAAAACATTCATAAGAATTTTAAGTACATATGATACTATTGTGTCAACGACGTTTCGATGGCGAAAACTTAGATACATGGCATCATCTTCAGGACAAGTATATAAATCAAGTTTGTCTTGGTATTATTTAACAGTTGCCTTTCATACTACAAACAAAGAACATTTGTGGGAAAAATGAGGGAGAAAAAGGGGGGGGGGCAGTGTGATTACAAGGCCAGGCATGTTTTTGGAGACCAGATGTGACATGAATTTATTTAGTGATCCTAAATGGCAACATGCTAATATTCGTACTGTAAGGACAGTTCATTGCTGACATGCTTAGTATTAGACCAAAGGTGACCGCTGTGCAGTGAAGGACGATGCAGCAAACTTGGTACGATACCAAAGTGTACAGGTACGATTTGTCTAGGAACTGTGATTGGAGCCCGGCGTAGGCGGTGTAAGCATAATAGAGGGAGAGCTATCACCATGAAGAAACGAAGGCGCAGTTCGAAATAGTGTTTTTTAAAGAGCTCATACTTGAACGGTACAATGTGGAAGACATTTCAGAGTATTGGCGACTGAAAACGAGAGTGACATGTGATGCAGTGCGGGAAAGTATTTAGAAAAGAACTCAAGGGTTCACAATTGATCGGCGCAATAGCGAAGAGAATCAAGGTGTTTATGAAGTGATATACGGCATGGTGCTGTGTTCTCAATTTGTCTATACAGTAAATAATTTTGTGTAAACGGCGCAGTGACATTGGAGAAGAAAAGCTGGGATTTACCAAGGCTGATCGTTAAAACGGGGGACGGTAGCTCCGGTCAGGAGGAAAGGTTAGATTGAACCCTACGGGGAAATGTTGCATTCATTAGTCGGGTGCAGTTAAGGCTGACTGGGTGTGCGATACAGGGCAAAGTATAGTTACCATAGGTAGCGCGTTTGTTTTGGGAGATCCCGCGTGATGTCAAAGTCACAGCTCACTGGGGAAGGAAAATATGGGCACAATTCAGAGTATGTAACAATTGGAAGGGAACGAGAATAGGCGGGTAGGGTTGGGGCTGTGTATTTACAGTTGAGCCGGTTGCAGGATCGCAGGACGCGGCATCTCTGGCGGGGATCGCTGTTGTACTGCACTCTATATTTGCTAGCACGGGCGTGTGGCCTGGCGAACTAGAGGAGGGACTAACGCTCGATGTGTGGCGGCCATATTGAAATAGTAACCTGGGCATTTGGTAGTGGGAAAGGTGGCGGTGGCCATCTTGGAGAGAAGAGTAGGGGGGTGGGGACATAGGTCGAGTGACAAAGTGGTGTGGGTGAAGTGAGTAACAGTGAAAATCTCAAAACTTATTAGCAATGTACATTTATATTTTAAACTTCAACTGTAAAGGAAAGAAGACAGAAGATCGCATTGAAACAATAATTTGTATCCAGACATGTCGTAGGGATATTTGCACACTGAATTAGAGGAGGGATGTCGAATCTTCAAGGCGGTTGAGTCCATTGCGGATACAGTTAGTCCTTAGTATCCAATTTAGTTCCTCCTTGTTTAGTAGTTGTGACACATCCGCACCTCGAGGTGGTGGTTTGATCTGTGTGATAATTGTCCAGGTCAGGTCTCTTTCATTGTGTGTCTTTTCCATAAAATGTTCCACCAAGGGAGCGTTTGCCGTGGTGCATCTTATCCTACTGCAGTGTTGCCCAATGCGCAGCTTTATCTTCTGGGTAGTTTGACCTACATAGATTTTCATGCATGGGCAAAAAATTGCATACACAACATTTGACGAATTGCAGATAGTGTTTTCTTTCAAATTTGATTGAGGCAAAAGAAAAGGTTTTTCCTTCAATGGTTGAGTCACAGGCTCTGCAATTGCCACATTTTGTGTGGCCAGTAAGTGCGGGTAGTCCCCATGCATCATTTAGCGTAACTTTGGATGTGGGTTGTGGGAGAGACGCTCGTACCAGGTAGTCTTTGATATTTTTGTCTCGTTTGAAGGCGAACATGGGTCGTTGTAATTGCAGTTTCCCTGCATTCAGGACTGGCCAGTGTTTCAATATGCTTTTTCTTATAGCGTTTGAGGCTGGTGAGAAGGTAGTCACACATATGAGTCTGTCTTGGTTCTTTTTGGGCCTGGGTTCTAGCAAGACCTCACAGGGGCAGTACCATGCTCGTTTGAGAGAGCGGCGTACCAATTTCTTCGGATACCCTCTGCTCCTGAGTTTATTGCTGTGAGTTTTGGCCGCCGTAAAATAATCTTCCTCAAAGTAACAATTCCTTCGGATACGTAGGAACTGTGAGAAAGGAAGGGAGTCTCTCAAGGCACAAGGATGATTGCTGCTGTAGGTTAGCAGAGTATTGCTCTCAGTGGGCTTACGGTGCAGACTTGTGGTCAGGCGGTCATCTGTGTGTTTGATTTCGAGATCAAGGAAAGGTATTGAGTCTTTACTCATGGAGAGCGTGTATTTAAGCCCCCCACTGTTGTTGTTGAGCCAGTGTAGAAGGTGGGCGAGGGAGTCTGTAGAGTCAGTTCATAGTAGAAAAATATCATCTATATAACGTTTCCACAGTGCTATGCCACTTTGGAAAGGGTTAGAGGTGTTCAACATACAAGATGTTTCAATGCTGTCCATGTATAGAATGGCCAGATTGGGAGCAAAAATAGCTCCGATGGAAGTTCCACGTACCTGGCCATAGAATTGTCCCTCAAAAAGAAAAAAATTCTTAGTTAGACGAATTTCCAGTAATTGGAGAATGAATAGTGATGGGACATTATGTGGGCGTGGTCGTGTATTTAGAACTTTTTCAATAACCCGAAGTGACTCAAATTGAGGGATGTTAGTGTATAGTGATTCCACATCCAGCGTACACATGGTGCTGGATGTGGGATCAAACGGATAATCCTCAATCATGTTTATCATAGACATGCTATCTTTTATGTAGCATTGAGTGTCTGGGACACATTGCTTAATGAAAAAGTCAATGTAATGTCCGAGGGGCTCTTACACGGAGCCGCACCCCGAGACAATCGGGCGACCAGGTGGGGTTTCAGAATTTCTATGGATCTTTGATAGGCAATAGATCACTGGTATTCTGGGTGCTTTAGTATTAAGGAATTCATGTTCCTTTTTGGATAGATAGCCTGATTCGAGGGCCTCTTTGGTGACGTCAAGAATCCTCTTTTGTATTACCTCTGTTGGATTGCGGGGAAGTTTACAGTAATGCTTGGTGTTGTTGAGCTGGCGGAAGATTTCATTCCGTTAATTGTCTAGTTCTTGAATCACAATTCCACCACCCTTGTCTGCTGGTTTAATGACAAGGGATGGATTGTTTTTAAGAGATGCAAGGGCGTTTTTTTCAATGTTGGAGATGTTATAGGGAACAAATTATTTTTGTTTTTCCATAATAGTGAGAGCATTCAAAACCAGTTTCTCGAAGGTGGGAATTTCAGGTGGAATCATTCCTCCCATGGGGGAAAATTTTGAGGGTGGTTTAACACCATTTCGCACTGCGCCTTCATTTCTCCATGGTGATAGCTCTCCCTCTATTATGCTTACACCACCTATGCCGGGCTCCAATCACAGTTCCTAGACAAATCGTACCTGTACACTTTAGTATCGTACCAAGTTTGCTGCACCATCGTTCACTGCACAGCGGTCACCTTTGGTCTAGTACTAAGCATGTCAGCAATGAACTGTCCTTACGGTACGAATATTAGCATGCTGTCATTTATTATCACTAAATGTATTCATGTCACGTCTGGTCTCCAAAAACATGCCTGGCCTTGTAATCACACTGTTTCCCCCCCTTTTTCTCCCTCAATTTTCCCACAAATGTTCTTTGTTTGTAGTATGAAAGGCAACTGTTAAATAATTCCAAGACAAACATGATTTCCATACTTGTCCTGAAGATGATGCCATGTATCTAAGTTTACGGCACCGAAACGTCGTCGACACAATAGTATCATATGCACTTAAAATGCTTATGAATGCTTTGTACAATGATACCTCAAAACATAATCAAGTCTGTTCACTGATTATAAGTATACAGACCGCTTTGTTCGCTCTTGCCTAAATTTGTTGTTTTGTCTTGTTCACTGTAGGTCACGAGTTGTGCCCTCTTGACATTACTTTAAGATTTACTTTTCAATTGTGTGCATCGTTCAAATAAATTCCTGTCCGGCTGGACAAAGGACATAGTTACTATTCAGTTTATGTCTATTCTTACCTTGATCCCTCAAACTACTAGGGTCCACTGTTGTTTGTAAAAAGTTAACGCCCAAGGTCCCTAGTGTATTACCTTCGGGTTCCTTTGTCTCTCACAACAGTATGTCAAAGCCTGCATCACAAATGGTTTGTCTCTTGTGCCAAGAATGCAACCACTACTCAAATTCGTGCTCCGACATCCAGGCCATGGCCCTGAAAGCTTTGAGGCAGTGGTCTCTAAAGTGGTTTGCGGCCTGATGTTCAGCACCCCATTGTTCTCCTCTGTGGTCTCGTTTGCTGTCCCGGTCAAGAGGAAGGTTCAGGTACCGCTCCGGGAGTCCAAAGTCTTTGTCCCCCACTCAAATTCATTGAGACGGTCAGGTAAGAAGCACAAAAACACAAGACGTCTAAGCATGCTTTGACAGTTTGACTTCTCCCCATCCGTCTGCCCACTTGACACAGGAGTTTTGGCACTCTAGGTTTTGTTCTTGTGAACCTTTGCCTGAGTCGGCTCCATGCTACCCCGCCTTCTCAGGAGCCGAATTCACTCCCACCCAGCTCAAAGAATTTTTATGACTCCATGTACCTCATATGTGGGTGGCCTCACCCACCGGCACGCCTTCGGGCCTCGGAGGCTCAGAGGTAGTTCATTCCGATTCCTCGCCGGTAGTTCAGGCCCTGGCACCAATGACCCCCCCCCCATAGATCCGACGATGGTTTTGGACCGGCGCCGATCGTGCTATTGTGACCTTCCCCAGTGCTGGCCCGACCCTGAGACTACCGACACCGTGGGGGGCCCCCCAGCCATGCAAGTCCAATTCTCATCCTCAATGACCTGGAGCCGGATCGGTGCCTACTGGCGTCGATATCACTCCGACAGAATCCTTAGGTCCCAGGTCGGCTCCGCAGCCTTATTCTGAAGAGCTAAGAATGGAGGAAGATTGGGAGGGTTTGCTGGACCCTTTACAACACCAACCATAGCAGGACATGGAGTAGTAGAAGAAACTGAGCGAGGCTAATACACTGCATACCTCTCCAGATTCTGGCCTGCTTTCTCCCTCTACCATGGCTACAGAGGAGGGAGCATCACATGCTATGGTGGTGAGAAGGGCAGCTGAAGTCCTGGACCTTCAGCACCCTTCTGTGGAAGTCAAAGCGAATATCTTGACAGAGTTCCTGCTGCCAGTTGTCTTCTCCTGGGAACCCTTGCTCAGATGTCCTCATGGGCACCTGGTCGAAGCCCAGCACAGGGGCTCCTGTGAAAAGGACAATCATGCGTTGGCATCACCCAGAACCAGGTGACCCATATTTCCTCACCAACCACCGAGAGCTTGATGGTCCAAGCCTCTGCTTCCTTTGGCACGTTCCGTCCACACCCCAACAGGGAATCCAAAAGGATGGACTATAGGGGTAAGAAATGTTTTCTTCTGCCAGCCTTGCATCGCTGTCTGTGAACACTACATACCTATTGGGCTATGACTCCCACTCCCTGTGGGAAACAGTTGCACATGTGCAGCCACAGGTCCCTGAAAAGGTACAGCCCATCCTCTCCCAAGCAGTATGAGATGGGAGAGATGCGACAAAGTTCACCATTTGTTGTGGTGTCGACACGACCGTCTCGCTGGGCAGAGCGATTTCATCGACTGTGACTGCTCAACGTCACGCCTTGTTGAGGACTTCTGACTTTTCAGGGGCTGCCCAGGCCCTCCTTTGATGGAACTCGTCTCCTTGGAGACCAGGCAGGCATGGCACTGAAGTGCTTTAAGGAATCAAAGGCTATGGTCAAGTCCTTGGACCTCTCAGTGGCCACACATTCCCATCTTCCTTTTACCCCTTTTGTGGCTACGGAAGAGGATTTCAGCTGCACCAGCTATATCCCAGCCACAAGACAGTGCAAGTTCAGCAACCTCTGTGCAGCCATGGGCATGGCTCGTTCCGACCCCATAGGTCGGGCAGCCAGAGGTCCGGTCAGTCCACCCTATCCCCATGCAGCCTCAGCATCGAAACCTTCCTAGTCCAGCCCCTTCCAGATCATGGGCGGCCAGTTGGTGGCAGGATCAGCCATCACCTCCACCATTGGCAGAATATGGATTCGGACAGGTGGGTTCCACAGATAGTCCAAAGGGGTTACTCCCTCCTCTTCAAAACTACCCCTCCCTCCATGACTCCAACTTATGACCGGTTGATGGAAGATCACCAGACTTTGCTCCAGGAGGAATGAAGGGGGTTGGGAGCACACCGCTTTACCTCCCAGCACAGTTCACCCCTTAACATTATGGTAAATGCAGTTCATGGTAAATGCTTACTTGAATATTTACTGGAGTATTTCACCAAAGTTGGTGCAGGTTAGTGCTATAGATCTCTAGACACGTGTTTTTGGATATCATCCGTCATCAGTAGAGATAAAAACACATTTAATCAGGGGTTGCTTGAAAAGGCTGCCACAATCCTTTCAGGTCTCAGCACCTCTCACTGGCGAACAGGTACATCACCAAAAGCTCATCAGCTCAATGACTCAAGGGAGTCTTTTCAAAATGAAGGGGGTTGGGAGCACCCCGCTTCACCTCCCAGAATAGTTCACCCCTTAGCATTATGGTAAATGCAGTTCATGGCATCTCCATCAGTATAATGTGCAAGGTCTCTTTTCACAGTGTGGAGAGCCTTGGTTAGATCTCTTCACGTCAGTCAAGAATGCGCAGTGTTAGCAGTTTTCCGCACTGGAGTTTCCAAGGCAGCTCTCGCTCTGTGAAACTTTTCATCTCGAGTAGAGCCTCGGCCTCCTATACGCCTTGCCACCCATACCACTCCTGTCCAGAGTGCTCAAGAAGATTAGGAGTGATCAGGCCCAACTCATTCTTGTGGCTCTGTAATGGGCACGGAGAGTCTGGTATGCCAAGATTCTCCAAATGAGCATCAATCCTTTGATCAGGCTGCACCTTCAGGAGGATCTTTTACCGCAGCAGCAGGGGAGGGTCCTCCAACTGAACCTGTCAACTCTACACCTTCTTGAATGGAGATTGAGCAGCGGCAGTTGATAGCATTTGACCTTCCTGCCAAAGTTTGCAATCATATTTTGAAGGTCAAGCGACCCTCCACCAAGACTGTGTACTCCTGCCAGTGGAACAAATTTGTAAAATGAAGTAAGGAAATGTCTATTGATCCTCTTTCTGCCTCCCTTTCTCAAGTTTTGCTTCTTATTTTGACCATTACCCTGCAGGGCTCTGCACTGGGCATTCTCAAAGGGTACCTTTCGGCCCTGTCTGCTTTCCTTAGGCTGACAGACCAACCGACATTATTTAAATCTCCGATTGTAATTATAGATTCCTCTAAGGCCTTGTACATATGTTCCCCTTCCCCTTTCATTGTTTCTTAGTGGGGCCTTAATTTGGTTGTCACCTTTCTAATGTTTACTCCATTCAAAACTCTGAACAATTGCCTCCTCTAGCTGCTTACTATCAAAACTGCCTTTTTATTGGCAATCACATCTGCCAGGAGGGTGAGGGAATTGCAGGCTATGCCATACAAACTTCCTTACCTGACCATCTTCCCTGATAAGTTGGTGCTTCGCGCTAGGGCCACCTTGTTGGAAAGTGGTAACACCATTCCATGTGGGTCAATCTGTCACATTGCATACTTTCTACGCTCCTCCGCACCCTTCTAAAGGGGAGGAACGACTCCACCATCTGTACTCAAAAAGAGCGTTGCTGTTCTACCTTGCCTGCACTAAAGAGTTCGGGGAGGACGATCAACTCTTTGTGGGGTATGTTGGAACAAAGAAAGGTTGCTCGGTAGAGAAGTGGACTGTCTCATGGTTGGTTGTCCTCTGCATCAAAATTTGCTATGCTGTGGCCAAAGAGCAGCCTTATAAAGGCTTAAGGGCTCATTCCACCAGATCTAAGGCTGGTACCACGTAAAGTTCCAGTCCTCTACATTTGTCAGGCAACAATGTCTCAGCAACGTGGGCATCCCTGCACACGTTTACCAAGCACTACTGCCCGGACAGTCAAGCTGACACAACTAAGCACTCCTCCATCCTTACGTCCTGAAAAAAATTCCTACTCTTGGTCAGTTGGGCTGCAGTGCTGGGGACAACCCAGCCTTGTAAGAGCTGGGTCAGCACCTCCTTGGAGTTCTTCTATCTCCCACAGGAGGATGTGCAATTCATCATGGAAAAAACGAAAGTTGCCTGAGTGGGGGACCTATCAGAGACCCGATGTCTGCTCACACGGGAGGCGAGGAACCATAAGCCTTGTCCGTTAGATAGAAAAGACCCTGCTAGACTACACTGGCAATTCTAATAACATTTTGTGGGGTATCACAGATATCAAAACCATCATCGTATCCAAAATTTACACTTTGATAAATGAAATGGGGCTGGATGAGAGCTGACCGCAGGAAGTGCAGGGATAAAAATGATTTGATTTGATTTTGAGTTTGTGGCGTGCAAGTTACCCGAAGGCATTAAAGTGCCAAACAGCCATCCAAATGTGACTGTAAATTCACCTGAAAAAAAGCTGTCTATAAAGCACAAAGACAGGTTTCAAGTACTTTCCTAAGAGGCAACAGCTGTGGGATATCCCTCATGCTTGGCAGAAGAGAGTTCAAGTCTACTTGCAGCAATCGAGAAGGCTCTATCTCCCCATTCTTCTTTTGAGTCCTGGACACAGCAAGCAGGTTTCTGTGTGCCGAACGCAGGGTGCTACTTGGAGAATGCCAGTGAAACATATCTTTAATCCTCGCCAGACTGGGGAGGAAAAAGGCCTTTTGCATTGTACAGAGCGCTTTAAACATAATGTGCTTTCTGATGGGTAGCCAATGTAGGGCCCCCAACGCCATAGTAGCTGATTGGTGCCTGTGAATGTCAGGAGTTACTCTAGCAAGCACATTCTGTGCGACTTGGAGTTTGTGCTGAGTGCTAATGTTGGGGTCCAGATAGAGCAAATTGCAATAGTACAATCTGGACATAACCAGGGCTGATGCAACCTGCTGCTGTGCAGGCTGAGCGATAAGAGGAACAAAATGTCCTGAGCATCCTTATGATCCAGAAGTAGCTTGCCACAGTACGATTGGCCTGGACATTGAGTCTGAGTTCAGTATCTAAGAAAATGGCAATAATTTTGTCCTTCTCCACTGGGATGGGACATGTGCCTAATGTGTCTGGCCACCAATTACTATTCCAGCTCAGTGCTCAAGGGCCAAAGAGAAGCATTTCAGTTGTATTACCTTTTAATTTCAGATAGTTCCGTACCATCCAGTCTGCAACTGCTGACGTGCATTGAAAAAAGTTTTCTGCCATGGTGGCCGAGTTTTTGAGAGCTGGCATAATAATCTGTGTGTCATCGGCGTATGATAACACCAGCTTCTCAAAAGCACAAATTATGACTGCAAGTGGTGACAAGTAGAGGTTAAAGAGCATAGGGCTTAGTGATGAGCCCTGGGGCACTCCACATGGCAGGGAGAAAACCTCTGAGTAGTAGTGCTGTAACATCACCTTCTGCAAGCGATCCCTGAGGATCTGAGGTAAGAAGACAGTAGGGCCAGAGATCGATGAGTGATACCCATGTCTTGAAGGGGCTCAATCAACAGCAAGCACGAGATGGTATCAAACGCCACAGATAGATCAAGGAGTACAAATGCCACTCATTGATCTTCGTCCACTAAGTGCCCAATACAATTCGTTGCTGAGATCAGGGCAGTTTCAGTTCCATGATACTTCCTGAAATTGAACTGAGAATTGTCCAGCCATCCATGCTGTTCTGCAAACTCCATCAGATGGATATTTAGATGTTTCTCTAGGATTTTAGCCGGACACAGAAGCAGCCAGATAGGGTGACAGTTTTTACAGACCTTCCTATCAAAATGAGTTTTTGTTAGGAGGGGCCTGACTCCATCCTTCTTCCATCCATGCCACCTTCCATTGCCGGGGATACGACCCAGAAAGTATAGCTTTGTTTATCAAATTGGAAAGCGGTTGAGCCAAGATACTGGCTACCGAGTGTAGGACTGCTGAAGGACAGGATTCCAGCAGTGACCCAGATTTAGTAGAATGTATGGCCCCACCATCTTAGATGTAACGGATGGGAAGGCAGAGAGTAATTTATGTTCTTGGTCCTTATGTTCAGACATCTTGGAGGGTGCTGGTTAAGGGCCTCTACCCGAGGTTTGCTGTGCATGTGAGGATTTGTGCATTTCAAAACCATCATAGATGTCAATAATTTTAGATTAAAAGAAATTAGCTAGCTGGTTGCAGACATTTTGTGAACCTTCAGGCTGTCCAGTAGTGGAGGGGTGGAGATCTATTGGACCACCCTAAAACGTTATTTGGCAGAGGTAGCATTTTCAATTTTCTGAGTACAGTATTTTGATTTCTTCTTGGTCAGAGCTACTTTATATTTCCTATTTCGATTCCTATAGATTAAATTTTCTTGCTCTTCCTGATGCGCACAATCTACTCTGGCTCTCTGTCAGACCCATTCCCGCACCACATCTTCAACAAAGCAAGCAGCTCCATCGCACCCCACCTGCACAATGTCATTAATCTCTCCCTCGAGACCGCAACCTTCCCTGAGATCTGGAAACACGCAGAGATCAACGCCCTACTCAAAAAATCTAAGGCAGACCCAAGTGACCTCAAGAACTTCCGGCCCATCTTTCTGCTCCCGTTCCCGCCCAAGGTCATTGAGAAAACCGTAAACAAACAGCTAACCCGATACCTTGAAGAAAACAGAATCCTGTAGCCTTCCCAGTCAGGGTTCAGCAGCAACCACAGCACAGAGACTGCCCTCATCGCCACCACCGACGACATCAGGACCCTGCTGGACAACGGCGAGACCGCAGCACTCATCCTCCTAGACCTCTCTGCCGCCTTCAACACCGTCTGCCACTGCACACTACACACACGCCGCCACACCGCAGGGATCCGAGACAAGGCTCTGGATTGGACCACCTCCTTCCTCTCCGGCAGAACCCAGAGTGTCCGCCTCCCCCCATTCTGTTCCAAAGCCTCCGAGATCATCTGCGACATACCCCAGGGATCCTCCCTCAGCCCGATGCTGTTCAACATTTACATGGCCCCGCTTGCACACATAGCCCGACAGCACTACCTCAACATAATCTCCTATGCCGACAACACTTAGCTGATCCTCTCCCTCACCAAGGACCCCATCACCGCCAAAGCCAACCTCCATGAAGGAATGAAGGCCTTCGCCAACTGGATGAAGACCAGCCGTCTGAAGCTGAACTCGAACAAGACGGAAGTCCTCATTCTCGGCTCCAACCCTTCAGCCTGGGATGACTACTGGTGGCCGACAGCACTGGGGGCAGCCCCGACACCCACCAACCACGCACGCAACCTGGGAATCATCCTCAACTCAATGCTCTCAATGACCAAGCAAGTCAACGCCGTCTCCTCCTCCTGCTTCAACACCCTTCGCATGCTACGCAAGATCTACAGATGGATCCCGACAGATACAAGAAAGACAGTCACCCAGGCCCTCGTCAGCAGCAGACTTGACTACGGAAGCGCCCTCTACGCGGGAGCCCAGCCCAAGCTAGTTGAGGATTTCCCACCAACCTGTTAAAACTTATGCCTTGTGGATCGTTTATCTTAAAACCACACGTCAAATAGCAACATTGCTGTTGCTCATAAAGGTCCATAAAGAGGAACACAATACAAGAGGAGGAATCCCACCTACCTCGTAACTTTAATTGGAGGTTTCTGGACTATCTGGTACCTGATGCCTGCTCTCCATTAATCTGACCTGGGTTTCAGGCGCTGGGTGCTTTCGAACGCGGACGGGCACAGATAGGCTTGCCTTAGCGCACCTTCTGTGCACCAGCGGTGTGCCATCTTTGTGTATCAGCTGCACGTTGCGTACACATGGCCCTTAACTAGCGTCTAGTTAACCACTAGAACACTACCTGCATGTCCCCTCATGCAACCCAGAAGAGAGCGACTGCCTGCTTCCCTCCACAACAATTTTGCTGTGAGGCTCTTGGCAGATGGGGGAAGCAAAGGAAAACAATTTTAAGAGGGTCAGCACATGTTTTTTTAAAGCATAGTGGCACATATAAAATTCCAGAAAGGTGTGCCAGTTGGCATTGACTCTGACTGAAGTGGAGAGTAATGTATTCACCCTAACTGCAATTCGACCCTCAACAGAGATCATGGAATACCAATTAAAAGAAATGTAGGAGGAGGTAAGTGTTCTCAAGATGAGGGTAGATGACTACAAGGGCTGCTCTCACTGCAACACATTTGTATCATATGCCTTCCAGTGCATGCAGAAGGTTCCAGTATGGACTTGTTTATTGAAGAATGGCTGGCAAGTACAGTACTTGAGGTACACCAGGGAGGTGCTTATATGGCTCGCCCTGGGGGTGTCATTCACGATGCAGCATAACACAATAGACATGAAGGGTCGTTTGTGGTTCAGGAGGGGTTACTAGATGATGGACCATTATCACTTGTGTTGGTGTACGCCCCCACAATGGCTGTTGCTCCATTCTTGGATGTGCTCTCTCCAGCACTGATACATACCACACAAGCTCCTTCTAGGGCCGGTGAAATGTATTGTGTACTGTGAGGTAATTGGGAAATGCAGGTTCATGAGGAAACAAAGTTTATTCTTACAAAACAGTTTATACATCCACACTCCTTGAGTTCCAACCCTTGAGTCCCCAACTCCCACTAACTGAATGTACAACCAGAAAGAATAATAACATTCTATAGAAAAATATTCACAATAGGAATACCACACACAGTCCCCCTTTAAAAAAATACAAAACAAAAAAAAAGAAAAAAGAAATGTACAGATACAAACAATTAATAGTTAATATTGAATAAAGTCTTTCAGTTTTACGGAAGTATGCTTAAAACAAGAACTTTTCCTTAACTCAATCACATTAGTTTTGGGTTCAAGAATGTTGTTACATGACTCAGCATTGTTTTAGTTCAGAGTCCGAGCCCAGGTCCACTGAAGCTGCTGAATCCAATGAGGATGCAACTACTAGGACTTCATTTCCCCTAAAGCTGAAAGCAAGCAGGGAAAACCAAAGGAAGAGCCCAAGTTGGGTAATACCGACCACCCCCAGCTAGATGCCATCTTAAATCTTCTTGTGAATCAAAGGGCAGAGTCGGAGGCACACTATCAGCAGTTAAAAAACGATAATATAAGACTGCAAACCTCAATAACTGATATAGCCTCCATACTAAAGGGAGTCGCACAGGAGATAACAGAGCTCCAACAGCGCACAGTATTGGTTGAAGAAAGAACGCAAAGGGTTGATGCCACTGTGGAGCGACATGACTTGGTACTAACCCAGCTACAGGGGAAAGTGGATGACCTGGAAAACCGCTTAAGAAGATTAAATCTCAAACTGTATGGTATTCCGGAAGGGGCAGAGTGGTCCGACCCTAGGGCCTTCTTGGTGAAACTGATGCCCCGAGCATTCCCTGAACTCTCTGATTGGGACTGGGACTCCCAAATTCAAAGAGCACAACGGCTTCCACTTGGTCAAAAACGCCTCAACAGTAAATTTCCGCGCCCGTTTTTGATCTACTTTGGCAACTTTCTGCTACGACAAGCGGTGTGGCAAAAAGCTAAACCCAATACTCCAATAACTATTGATAACTTTACTATCTTTGCGCGCTCAGATTTAAGTAAAGCTACGATGGATAAGAGATGGGAAATGCGCAAATTAATTGACCCAATTAATAAACTGGATGGCGCAGCATATTTGCAGGAACCTGCTCGACTCAAAGTGATCTTGAAAGGACACACAAACTTCTTTTATGAAGTACAGGAAGCGCAGGCATTTTTAACCAGCGTTAATAAGAGTAAATAATCACAAAGTTGAAATGAAAGGAGGCAGCTTATAAAAAAAAATTTTAAAAAAAAGAGGGGGAGACTGATACAATACTATTAGTAGATATAAAGTCACTAAAGATGGAGGGGGGGACGGTCCTAGGTTCCAAGCCGCAAGTGCTGCCTCATCAACGGCAGCAATAGGTAAGGGGGGGGAGGGGGAGGGTAGGTCTTCGCAGTTTGGGGGGGTTGTGTGTGGGGTGGATGGGTGGAGGAAGGGCTGCGGGAAAAGGGGGGAAGAAAAAAAAATATTTTCAACCTGGTAGAAAGACTCGGGAAGAGATTTATGTTTGTAAAGTACTTTCTTTCTTATGTGGGAGAATATCAAACTATGCTGTTAATAGGCACCATTGACTATACTTATTACTTTAAAGATGCAAAGTATTAGATGTTTAGCATGGAACGTCTCAGGGCTAAACAATAAGCGCAAAAGACAATTAGTCGCTGAAGAATTAAACTTATATAACCCCCAGTTAGTATTTTTGTCAGAAACCCACATCATAGATAGTGATAAGAAGCTGCTGAATCAACTGGGCTTCAAGATGATAACATACTCAGCAGCTGCCTCTCATGTTAGAGGGGTGGCCATATTAAAAGACAAAAGATTCAAGGTAGAAATAATTAGGACGCAATCTGACAAACGGGGGAGGTGGGCAATCACTCAACTGTGTCATAACAATGTGAAGCTTGTGGCTTGTGTCGTATATGGACCAAACAGAGAAGATCCAAGAATATATGAACAATTAAATATAGCTTTATTAGACTGGGAAGGAGAAGTCATAATTATGGGTGATTTTAATTGTATTATGAATAGTCTGACGGATACAACACGCCCTGGTAACCATATCCGAATGCCCAGAACTAGAACGTCTATCTTAAATCTGTGTAAGTTACATAATGTTAGAGATGTTTGGAGTTCATTATATTCAAATACCCCAGGCTATACATACTACTCTGCTCCTCACAAGCTATGTTCACGTATAGATATGGTTCTAATATCAGACTCTTTGATGAGCTCTATCACAACAATGGTCATATACCCACACATCACATCTGACCACAACCCCATTATGGTGGAACTAACTACCTTTCAAAAACGCAATCCTCCTAGAGCCTTTACGTTTCCAAGGAATTTAATATCGAATACGTCTTTCATCACACAACTGAAACAACATATTATAGAATTTCTGATTTTTAATAGAAATACTGCTTCCTGTCTAACAGTATGGGACACATGTAAAGCTAGTATTAGAGGGTCCGTACAGACGTATGTCCTAAAACAAAATCAAGAAAGACGCAAATGTAACTCAACCCTGACATCGGATATTGTTGCAGAAGAGGCGAAACTAGTAGAGGCTCTTAGAGGAAATCTCCCAACTTTGGCTATCAATACAAACCTTAGCCGGTTAAAATGTAAGACCAAAGAAACTTTGTTAAAAAAAAGAAGTGCACAGATTCACAAATATAAATTCACACAATATGAAGGGGGTGACAAAATTGGCAAAATTTTAGCATTTAAGGTAGTAGAGGATAGAGCAGAATCCACGATCTCACAAACTATAGGAGTTGACAATAAGAGATACAATCAGACAGACAACATAATACTACAGTTTGCCAAATATTATGAAATTCTATATACACCGGAAAACACTTCCAATGGCGATACAATTGATAACTACTTAAAAGAGAACCCAACGAATAAAATAACAACCTATGAAGCAGAAAACTTGGCTTTAGAAATAACTAGAGAAGAACTAAAAGAAGCTATAAAATCATTACCATCAGGTAAAGCTGCTGGGGAAGACACTATTCCTTTGGAATTGTATAAATCATGTATGGAAGAGTTAACACCCCTTCTCCTAGAAGTAGTCAACCATATAAGTAGAACAGGGTCTGCTCCGCATTCTTGGAATAAGGCGAAAATTATTTTCTTTCACAAAAAGGGTAAACCCAAAGAGGAGATGGGCTCATACAGACCTATCTCCTTAATCAACGCCGACGCTAAGATATTCGCAAAATGCTTAGCAAGAAGACTCGCACCGCTAATGCCTAAAATAGTAAGTACACAACAACACGGGTTTGTGATGGGGAGGGACACATCAGCCCATGTAAACACGGCAATAACAGCTTTTGACATAGCAGAAGTAGAGTCCACTCCCTTAGCAATGATAATGCTTGATGCTGAAAAAGCATCTGATCGGGTGGGGTGGGACTATCTATGGCATATAATGGGATATATGGGGTTCGGCGGAAACTTTTTAAATGGGATCCGGGCACTTTATGATAATCCATCCGCATATATTAGTTATTGCGGCCTCACGTCAAATTACTTCGCAATCAGGAGAGGCACACGTCAAGGGTGCCCCTTATCACCTTTATTATTTGCCTTATCATTAGAGCTGTTTTTAAAGGCATTGGATAATCAACCAGAAATAATGCCCTTTAAAACCAACAGGCAGAGCTTAAAAATAACCGCATATGCGGACGACATCGCCATTTATTCGACCGAGGTTATCGATTCTCTGAAAACAATTAACCTAGAAGCATCCAAATTTGGCAATGTATCTGGTTATAAACTAAACACTCACAAAACTCAAATAATAGCTAACTTTGTTCCCCCACAAACAATGCCTGAAATTTGTAAGACTGCGACATATCTAGGAGTACAAATCACCTCAAATATTAAAGAGATAAACAAGATCAATTATAATAAACTAATGAAAACTACCACCTCGAATCTAAAAAAATGGCATCGACTCCCACTAAACTTAATCGGTAGAATAAATCTAATAAAAATGAAAATCATACCCAAATACTTATATCTATTCAGATCAATTCCTTTGGCACAAAATAGGCTTTTTTTCAAACAACTAGATAGCGCTCTCTGTAACTTTATCTGGGGTTATAAGAGAGCTAGGAGATCGCTAAAGATGTTAAAAAATCAAATCGGATCAGGCGGCCTCAATTTTCCTGATTTGAAACTTTACTTTTGGGCCTCATTTATAAGGCGTATTAGATCCTTATTAGATTCAGAGAATCTGCTTTTCTACCACCATTTACTTTTAAAAGGAGATTCCAAACAATTTTTACTTCGTATTACAGACCCTAACTTCTACAAAAGGGTTAAATTTAAGACCGCGCGGGATCTAGCAAAGATATGGAAAGATATACTTACCCACTGCAAAAGCACCATATATCACACCCAACTAACCTTATGGGACAATCCTGGACTACCTAACATATTTAGTGACGGGGAATCCCGAAGGTGGCAATCGAAAGGAATCGAGGTACTAGGGGACTTATATACCTCTCAAGGCATAATGGATTTCCACACCTTAAAACAAATATATGGATTATCCGACACACACGAGTTTAAATATAGGCAAATATACGACTTTCTAGTGCGGAAGAACAGAATTAAAGTCTTATCGAGCGGGGGTATCTGGGATATCCTAAACTCAAAAAAGGAGAAATCAGTAATCAGTTTGGCATATAAGATCTTTAGAGATTTAAGAACGAATGATAACGAAATAATAGCTAATAAATGGAATGTAAAACTGGGTACCAATATAACAGGAAAACAAATAAGCAATTCGTACACTAACATTCATCACTATGTAAGATCCTCTAGTCCACGTCTACAGCAATATAGAACCATATATATGCTATACTATACACCAGAAAAGATCTCTAAATGGGCCTCAAATAATAATTTGGGAGAAAAAAACAAATGTCCAAAATGTGACGAATATGCATCAGATCTTATACATATGCTGTTCACATGTCCAAAACTTGGGAAGTTCTGGGAAGAAGTGGGGAAAATCTTAGCTATAAAAAATGTTACCAGTATACCAATAACAGCCCCTATGGTAATATTAGGTTTACATACCACAAATCAACCACACTCCGTATTGTTATCTATCTTACTCTCCAGTGCTAAACTAACTCTAGCTAGAGCTTGGGTCAGCCCTAACCCACCTAACGCCTTGGAATGGTGGTATTTGGTTAATGAAATCAAAACTATGGAATGTACGCTAGCAGAACTTAGAGGTGTCAAATCGTTGCAGAAATATGAGAAAATATGGGGGAAACTAGAATTGAATTGAATTGACATTTAGTCTTGATTTATGTTTAGTACTAATATTTTATAAGATGAGAACAGACTATGTATGTATATGACGAACTTGTTTAATTTGAAATAATATCTGGATGTTTTTGCAACTTTATACCAGGTGAAAATAATAAAATATAAAAAAAAAAAAAATACATGACTCAGCATTGTTGTTGTTAAACATAGGAGGAGCTAGATTCTGAACATTGTCTACACTTGTAGAACATGACTCCAAGACATTTGGAGTGGATATGGTATTCTCATAAGTATGCAACATAACAGCAGCATTATCATTTTCATCAGTAGATTTGAAAGTAATGGGTTGAGAAAATGATTGTGAATTTCCAGATTTACACAAAGAAATGCGTCTAAAATTCCAAATCTTCCCCCATCTACTCTTACAGCTTTACTGAAGACTGCCAGTACTTTGCAAGGATCAGACCATTTGGCCCACTTCCTGCCAGGGAAACCACCAAACGTAAGACAAACAAAATCTCCCACTTTAATTTTAGAACTATGATTACGATGTTGCAAAACATTACTCTTCATTTTCTCTTGATATTTCTAAACACGCTACCTGACTTGTGGTAAATCAAGGGTATCACAAGTACAATAATTAGAAGTTTTAACTTTCATCCATCAAGGCAAAAGTTTAGAATCGGGTTTCCTCTCACGTAACATCTCAAATGGAGATAAACCTGTAACAGAATTCGGAGAGGTACGAAACGACAACAAAGTAGCACGCAAAGCTTTTTTCCACTCAAGCCCACTTTTTATAGCTAGTTGTATGGATTCTTTGACTACTCTATTGAAGCGTTCCACTTGACCATTGGCTTGTGGGTTATAATTGGACAATCTTTTATGCAAAATGCTACACCTTTCAAGATACAAATCAAACTCCTTGCTAACAGACTGGGGGCCATTGTCAGAGACAATTTGAGCAGGTAGCACTTCGCGGCAAAAGACCTCATCTAAGAATTCAATTATTTGAGTTGAACCGATTTTATTTACAACTTTCAACTCAGGCCATTTAGAAAAGTAATCTATTAAGACTAATGCGTACACATCCTTGTTAGGAGACAATCCAAGAGGACCAATAATGTCAATACCAAGTTTCTTCCAAGGACTTGAAACATACTCAAGAGGAGTAACATCCGCTGACAATGGTTTGACTGATTTGTCACTTTTAGAACACGGTAGACACAATCTGACCCACTTGTTAACCATGCCATCAACACCCGGCCACCAATAAAATTCCCTAATATGTCTTTTGGTGCTGGACATGCCCATAGGACCTTTATGAGCCATGGACAGGATTTTTTCTCTTATTTTAAAAGGAGGAACAATCTTATCCCCTCTTGTTACATAACCATGAGAAAACATTAATTCATCTTTGATCTTGTAAAAAGACAAAAGATCACCAGTTAATTTCCTTTCTTCAGGCCAACCAACTTGCAGGAATTTTATAGCATTAGATAATTTGCTGTCCTCACATATATCATTCTTCCATTCTGATTCAGAAATGATATCAAATGACGAAACATTGCTGTTTCCACTATTAATATCATCAATAGTGTAAGCAACATCAAAATCAATACTATCAGAAACACGTGTGTCAGGCAAAGGTAACCAAGACATGCAATCAGCATGAACATTTAAACGCCCCGGAACATATTCAACAATACACTGATATTTTTGTAATTTGGCAGCCAGACGTGTCAAACGAGCAGTAAGTTTTCTACCACCACCAGCTGCTAACATATTAGTTAGAGGTTTGTGGTCTGTTCTTAAGTAAAATTTGGAACCCCACAAAAATTGACAAAAAATGTTGCACCGCCCAGGTACTTGCTAGTAACTCCTTTTCGATGGTGGAATAATTGTATTCAGCGCCACATAATGTTCTGGATGCATATGAAACAACATATTCCTCGCCTTTGTTTTTCTGCATTAACACAGAACCTAGACCAACATTACTGGCATCTACAGCCACAATACATTCTCTTCCGACCTCAAAAGGTCTTAGAAAATGTGCACCAACAATGTCTTTTTTTAGAAGTTCAAAGGCACATTGCTGCTCTTTGTTCCAGGTAAATTTTATATTTTTCTTTAATATTGATCTAAGAGGATGGACTTTAGAAGCGTAATCTCGTACGAATTTACTGTGAAATGTCAATCCTAAGAAAAAACGAATTGTTCTTTCGTAGTAGGAGCAGGAGCATTAGAAATACTTTGGACATGATTAAGTTTAACCTTTCTTTGGTACACATTTTAATAAATTTTCCAAATTTGTATTGTGTTCCTAGTGGTCCTTCCCATAAATTAGAATATCGTCTTGGAAGGCGATAGCACCAGAACATCCCCCCAGAACTTCTTTCATGAGCCTTTGAAAAAACGATGCCGCACTGGCTAGGCCAAACGGTATGAGGTAAAACTGAAACATGTCTTCAGGTGTAACAAAGGTTGTCAGAAATTTAGATTCTTCGTGTAAAACTACCTAGTGATATGCACTAGCTAGATCGATAGTGAAAAAAACACAGGCACCTGAAAGTGTGGAAATTAGCTCATGTATGTGAGGTAGAGGATGTCTGTCAATCCATATTTTCTTATTTAGGCTACAAAGATCTACACATAAATGAAGATTGACATTACTTTTAAGGGATAAAACCACTGTAGAAACCCATGGAGAGGATTCGGTAGGCTCAATAATTTTGTTTAAACTAGATCAGACAAAAGCACCTTCAGTTTATTGCGATACGCTGAAGGAACATTTCTGACCCTGTGTCTGACAGGAATAGCACCTTCCTTAAGAATAATTTTGTGTTTGAAATTCACAATTTCACCTACGTTATCCGTGAAGATAGAAGGAAACCTGTTTCTTAATTCATTAGCGAGCTCTTCGCTATCAGGAGGTACAACATAAACAGGTGGCAGGGCATTGGGATCTAACTTAATGCCATTTCTTGTTGATGGGGCCAACCAAAAATAGATACCCCTTTAGTGGCTACATATACTTTCCCTCTGGTTCTTCTGTTTTTAAACTCTAGATCTGCCCACATAAATCCATCAAGATCAATTTTGTGGCCAGAGTAACCACCTGGCTCAACATCAGGCGGGAATAATCTTTTAGTTCTCCAGAATTCATCAAAATTATCTCTGCCTATAATACTGTACCAGGCACACGAGTCTATAAGCAGGGAATTTGTATACCATTAACTAATATTTTGCCACTGGGAAAACCTTTGCAATTGGTATTGCCAACACACAAAAGACTGTTATTCTCTGGAGGATATTCACTCTCTTCATGTGTCATGAAATTATGTTTTTTGAGAGGACTTACACACTTTGCTAAAGTGTCCAGATTTCTTACACTTAATACATATCTTGTTCCATGCAGGACACCCTTTGTAACTTCCAACATGGTCAAAACCACCACACCTATAGCAAACAACTTGGGGTTTGTGAAAAATAAATACAAACTTGGTGAACATTATCGGCGCCATCTTGCCCCTTTCCAAGCCCATTCATGCGCGTAAGCGGCAGCCATTTTGAGCACCATGGCCTCCCTGCCCCTCGCTGATAGCCAGCGCGTCTCTCTCTCTCTTAACCTCGCAATCATTCCCCCGCACGCTGACAACCCCCGCTCTCTCATGCCTTGGGTCATAAACCCCTCTTCAGCGCAGCTTCACCACGGAATCCCATCCTGTTCCCAGCGCGACACCTCCCCTCATTCCTTTCATGGCCTCAAACCCTTTTGATGCAAACCCCCTTTTCCTGTGTCCCCGTTTGTCTTCCCTGTTCCCAGGCCGTCACCTGGCTCTGCGGATACTGTTTATTACCCCGTACAGTAGGAAGTTTCCCCTCCCCATCAAAAGACTCCCGAACCGATCAAAGCCCCCACCCCATGAGATCCGATCAACCCCATGCATTCCGTGAATCGGCGGAATGCCCTGCTGTGCGACAACCATCACCTGCTGTGACCGGGGTGGGGAATCCAACTGTAAATGTGTGTGGGAACGGGTCTGAAGGGGAGATTCCGAGGATGTTCTTTCAAGTACTAAAGTATTGCGAGAATGTGTTATGTGCAATAAAGGTCGTAAACCCTAGTATAAGAGGCCAGGCCTCAGAGATGTGGTTAGAGCACCTCGTGACGATACTTGCTGTCTGAATTGATGTGTTCTCCTCCGGAGAGAATAAAATCCTCGTTTCCTGCCTTCCAGTCTCCAGCGCCTGCTTCTTCATTGATTAATATTGGTGGGTCATAGAGGCGATACTGCCGGGCAACATAAAAGGGTCTTTGGTTACCGGTTGTCTTTGGAACCCTTTTTAACAATTGGCGTCCCAAACGTGGGGCCCATCAGCGACTCGTGGATCCAGTGGGAGAGGTCCCGACGACAGAGTGAACGACTGCCACGATCGGAAGGTACCCTGTCCGATAGACCCTCGTCTGACAGCCGATCATCCGAACTTCACTGGTTCCGAACAGACCTCTCTCGAGTGATCTGCGGTCCTGACTGGGAACCATCAGGAGTGCCACGAGAAGTACGAAGAGAAGAGGACGATCGGGCGCTGGATTCGGAAGACGAGAAACTGTCCATGCGGTCCGGGTAAGGTCGTGTAAACACGACGAATTGCGAAAGTGATAGATAATTGAAAGTAATTGATAATTGTTGAAAATACTAGTATTACTCTTTGTTAATTTATTGGAGATTCACTGTCTACAAACGGAGAAACAACAGGCTCTCCCTTTATAAACAGCGAAGGATAGGTACGCACCCGTCGGACCTATCTTTCTCCCCCACTGAACAATTGCCCCTTCCCCCCATTGATTAACTGTTATAAATTGTTTTCTGGAGATTCTCTGTCTGCAAACAGGGAAATAGGTCCCCTCTTTACAGATAGTGAAAGGGTAGGTGACGCGAACCTTTGCGAGCCTACTTATTCTCCCCATTGACCATATTGATTTTTTATTTTTGACCTAACGTTGATTGATTGCTCAGAATTGGTTCATGAGGTATTCACTACGTGCAAACAACGTAGAATATAAATATTCTGTCTAGTCTTTGCGCGCAGTGATAAGATAGGTAGTGCTGACTATTATCCCATTGTGATCCGTCATGCCTGTCTTCTCCCCACTGGTCAGTAGCCTGTTTAACCCGGACCGCTTATTAGAGATGAACCATCCGGCTCCGCTGGAAGGCACCCCTAATAAGGACATGTTCATGAAGCATGGATTAATTGCTATAGCCTATAGTGAGCTGTGGCATAAATATACGAAAAAGGATCGAGAAAGACAGTGGCCACTGAGAGGATCCTTTGATCTCGACAAAATAGAAACAGTAGAAATAGCCCTTCGTAGGAATGAAACAACACCTATTATGCTCGATAGTCTCGGTATGTGGCGCAAAGAAGCCACGCAACGAAGGGAAGGCGACGAATTTAGAAAAGGTGAAGGGACACGACGGACAACCCTCCAAACGTCTAGTAGGCAAAGGGAAGGGCCAGCGATGGCACAGCCCCGAGGAGTAGACATGAAAAGCGAATGGTGTAAAGGGATGGGCCGACAAGCCAACCCCGGAACACAACGACCCGAAGGTAATCCCCCGACATTACGCACAGGACGGACAGATTTAAAACAAAACCAATGTGCTTTCTGTAAATGTCTTGGACACTGGAAAGCCCAATGCCCGACTCTGCAAAGCATAGGTAAGAATGGAGGGTTGACAGAAAGGACGGACCGACAGAAAGGAAAAAGACGTGAGATAAAAACCAATCAGACTAGTGCAGACAGAACAGACAGGACCACCCCGTTCGATTATGCTCGGTGGCACAGATTTCGTCAGACCAATTTTAACGACATGTTAGAGTTCTGGGACTGATTGCTCTCTGTTGCTCCCCCACTCTGAAAAACAAACACAACTGCAGGTCAGTGTAAACAACCCCCCCGTTAGAGAAAAGATTCAAGAAAGCCAAGCGTCCATTATATAACTTAGGATTTAATTACGGTAAAACACACAACCAACAGTAAATAGAATAACTAGTAGAACTCTCTAAAAGCAAACTTGACTAATAGGAAAAATACAAAACATGTTATGCTCACTCCGGAAGTCCTCGAAATGTAACAGTTCGATGGTCCCGCCCATCCGAAACACATAGCACGTGTGGGGCGGGGCCTGCCAGCAACCATGGGCCAAAAAGAGATCGCTGGCGAGAAGGTACTGGAGACTCCACACAGCAGGCAATGAAATGGTCTTCCCATACTGCCCTTCCAGGGATGGCGTCCCCCGGGCCACGAGTAGGGAGGGGGCGGCTGCAAATGACCCCCTCCCTCGTATCTCCTGGTCCGGCCATCACGAATTCCTCCATCGAACGGATGCAGGGTGGGCAGGGAGGAAGAGGCGGCGCGGACGAGCCTCTTCCACCTCCACAGGTAGGAGGCTTCCCTGCCCTGGCCCGACGCCGATGTCCTCCAGCCGGGCGACGGCCATATACCTACGCTGCACAGGAAATATAATGTCCGGCTGGTGTATTTCCGCAACACAGGACACACAATGCCCAACTCGTATATTTTCTCAGTACAGGACATACAAGACCCGGCTGGTATACTTGCGTAGTACAGGACATACAATGTCCGACGGGCATATTTACGGAGCACCGGATGTACAGTGGTCCCCCAAGAGTCGGAATCAGGGGTGTAGGGTGGTCATCATGTGCGCCCCTGATTCCAAGAGACGGCGTAGGATGCACCGGGAGAGGAAGGCGGCACGGTGAGCCTCCCTCACCTCCCCAGATGAAGGCTCCACTGCTGCACCCTGGCGCCCCGAACCAGAATGTCCTGCTCCAGCAACATAATGCTCCATCTTTCCCCATCACAAGAAGTTTCTTCCACTCCTGGTGGATACGGCAAAGGTGGCTGCCACAGGGTCTCAAAATGGCGTCTGGGCCCTCGAAAGGCGGGTCTAGGCCGCTGGAGTAACTTTGTCCGAAATTGCAACTCGGGCACTTGCCCACCTGGGCGCAAGCCCCCACCATCGACAAACATCCCCTCGACTTTGAAGATTCTACCAAAGTCCCAAGAGCCCTCGGCCCCTTCAGGCTTCCGGTGAGGAACAGTTGCATTGATCTCAAATGAAATAACCACGGCACAGCAACAAGATGGCGGTGCTCTCGTGTCTGCATCAGCTTCCGTCTGAACCACCCAGGAACATCATGGGCTAACGAACTCGAGCAAGTTCCGGCTGAACATCAACATGACCCGGTAAGAGAGACTCTACCCCCTCCCTCTCTTGATTGACGGTCCACACCACCAGCCCCTCTGTTAGCACAGTTTTCTTTTGAACTGCCGAAAGGGACTCTGGTCCAACCGCCAATTGTCGGGGATATTTTGCCCCTGATGCTACTTCCGGACTAAACCGGCCTCGCCCAAAATGGCGCTGGTATCAATGGAAACTAACGGATGCCTCATGGTGTTCCTTAGCTAATGAAACTTGATGTACTAAGATATATATATATACGAACCATTGCGCACTCGATGTTAAAGGGAGGAGGGTTCACTTGGCGAACATTTAAGAAGGGTTCCGTAAAATGTTGATGTCAATGAACAATTTATTTTTGATATTTGTTGTAACTGATACATAACGTCGCTTATGATGCACACCCGCGGTTTACATCTAAGAAATGTAATTACGATGAGCTTGACTGTGTTTCCATCTATGAACTGAAATGCCCCTGATTCCTTCGTCACGCAATGAAATGTTTTTGGTTACTTGCAAATAATTAATTAGACCCTTTTTACATGTTCTTGTGCTACAAAATAACCCCCTACTGTATGTGCTTCCATCGACGACATGTCAGGCCAAAATATGAATTGCGCTCTCACATTTTACGTACTGAATAATTCTACAAATAAAGGTCTTAAAAGGATATGGATAGGCATCGCGTACTTTTGTAAATACGGGTATCGGTGGGAGGGTTTTTCTGTGCGCAACTGTTCTGCTCTTTTTTTTTTAAGGTTATCCGAGAAATGGTTGTTCGGCCCAGGGTTGATGGTCAAATCAAAGGTATGATACGCTGCCTCCAAGACATGCGACTAAGCTCAGGGACTGACGTATGAAGAAGGACCTCGACTTCTGAGAGTGGGTAAAGTAAAACGGTGTGATTGATAAAATGTTATAAAGATATGGTGGTCGAAGGTACTAAGGTACAGGGTTGAACGAAGAACTGATATGCCTTAGAACATCACAGCTTTGGGAATGATTTAGGGATCCCGATGGCCGGATACATCTACAAAACCGGGTACCTCACGCTAGGCACCTCTGATTCCTCTTTTTAGCGTTTTCACTACACACGATCCTTAATGCCATCCTCGAACCTCCCCATGAACCACCTATCACATTGCCTGCCCCCATGACTTTAGGAAACCAGAACCCTAAGGAATTATATCCCGAAGAGATAAGTACGAGTATGTGGTAAGTAAAGGACTTTCGTGCCTATACATTTGATGTGTTCGAATGTTGTCCCCCTACCTCCCCTTTTTCCCCCCCTTTTTTCCCTCTGCAGGTTACATTAGAATCCCGATTAGAGTATCATAAGGGATCTGGAACCACGTCACGCCCAATGCATGAAAACGGACTACCACTGCAAGACGACACAAAAAGGATGTCCTACCCAATGCACGACCTTTTTGTACTAGATCTAATGTTTTTCTGTCCCGAAACTGCATGCTTTTCTACATCCTAACACAGACCCGAAACGTCTAAACGTTAGGTCACGCACTGGAATAGCCCAAACAATACACGGTCATTCCCCATGTCACACGTGTACTGTTTGGCCTATTATCTATCTCTCTCTCTCTCTCTCTCTCTCTTACTCTCTCTCTCTCTCTCTCTCTCTCTCTCTCTCTCTCTCTCTCTCACTCACTCTTCCACCCCTCCACACTTTCCCTCTTCCTAGCAACTGGCACCTAATTGGCGAACCTGGTGCACCTCCTGATTGGCCCCAAATACCACAAGTATTTGCACAAATTTGTCCTAAATAAAATTGTATCGGTACCACGTTACTACCTCTCCTTTTCTACTAAAATATGGATGAAATTTAAATTGGCCGATAAGGAAAGGGACAGGTAAGACGACTAAGGTTCCCTAAATTTGACCCACTCTCAGGGAACTATTTGTCAGTGGCTTCTATGATAAAATGTGTCTGTGGTAATGCGACCATCCCCATTGAAAATTGTCTCCGTACCCCAAGCTGTAAGAAATGATCGAGACACCCCCATCTACCCAAAATGCCCCCAGTTTGGTATCAGCTGCCCTGAACGAGAACTTGAAAAACGCCCCTTGCTCCGATTCGCTGTACTTCTAATCGTTTTTCATAAGATCCCACCTTCCCCGAGGATAAGTTTAATAATTATCGCAAACCACCCCCCCCCCGAGTTTTTGTAGTAACCAGGTTGCGAGGATTTATATAGAAAGTTAGAAGGATGTGTGCAAAGTTGAAAATTAGATTGAAAAACGAAAGAACTTGTTGCAGTAAGCCTGGTTGAAAATAAGATGTTTTTATGTAATGCAGACTTGTTTAGCCTATGTTCATCCCTCAGAAGGATGCCTATCAGACTATGGTGAATAGCACGTTGCACTTTTTGTAAAATACAAGGCCCTGAAGACCAGCCTAGCCTTTCAAGACTTATACTAGGGAAATGGGTCTCTGCCAGAAGAACTGACATCCACTATAATAGACATATGACAAATGAACGTAATAATCATCAAAGCGTCAAAGAATTAGCCAACAAAAGGAAGTTGTAAGGAATCCAACAAATCCATCATCAATTGTTTATACGTAAGCCGCAAAAATCTCAAATGTAGCGAGTGCTTACCCCAGTTGCTTGGTGTTGGGAGAGAAAATAGATTTATGTAACTACCTTTTTCTGCAAGATCTCTAAAGACTGTCTTTTCAAAACTCATTTAAGGGTATCACTGTCGGAGGAGAAAGAGACCGGATGTGGGAGCACGCGGCCTGACTGCGGATTGTGGAACATCAGCGACGGAGGCCGAGGCGAGACCACAGCAGTAAGGAGACGCCGGACGGGGCATTGTTTCAGACAAAGCTAAGGAAAGGGCTGACCTGAAGCCCCTGCTCTATGATCAACGTGTGCCAAAAGCCCCCGCTCCCTGAACATGGTTACGGACTCGCCTGTCGCAAACTCTCCGCCTCCCCCTGGTCTGTTCCCGACTTGGCCTTGCTCCATCCCCTCCTCCTCCGACCTACCATAAGGACTGTTCACACCCGCACCTTTCCACCCGAACTCCCAAGTTCCTCCAAATCCTACTGAGCTACCCAGAGAAGAGTACTCCCTGCGTCAGAAGGGAGGGAGCTCCGACTAAGTAGACCACGAACTATGTTAAAACCCAGAACGGTGACCTAGAACTCCACCAAGGGTCGCCCCCGAAGAAAAGATAAACAAAGTCTGTGGTTCTGCCCGCTACCAAGCACCCTGAAGATGATGGAAGCAACAGGAAATGCCCACCACAGAGACTTAAGGAACGAACAGATCTCACAATTCTGGAACAATTGCATTTTCCATTGCAAAATCTATGCTCTGCGTTTCGGAAGAAGATGCACCTGCTCCAAAACCGTAACGCATTTCTCCTACGAGGTCTGACGAAAACCAAACAGAATGTACCCCTGCCCGCAGACCTCCAACGACTCAATCCACATGAACATTCCTGTTGACGGACCGAATTGTAATCCAGGTGCTTAACAGTGCCAACAGAAGATGACAAAAGACAACGAGAACTCTGATATTTTTACTGTCTCTCCTTTCTCTCCCAAGCACCATTGGACTGACTATGCACTCGCCGTATAAAAAAAGGACTTACTTATATGATAACTTACCAGTTCTTATTCTATGATCTGTACCCAACGCCCTCGCTACGTAATTCTAGTCTGATATTGCATTACGATGACTTTTTCTGCAACAAACTTAACGATGAACCCGCCTACTAAATGATGAGATTTTTCAATATGATGTTTATAATGTGATGTTTATGTACAGTTCTTTCGCCTAAGTCCCCTCTCCCTTACTTATGATCGCTGCATATAGGTGTAGATAGGAAATAGGCCAGCAAGATGTCTTGGAAATGTTAAAGGGAGGACTGTGAAAAATAAATACAAACTTGGTGAACATTATCGGCGCCATCTTGCCCCTTTCCAAGCCCATTCATGCGCGTAAGCGGCAGCCATTTTGAGCACCATGGCCTCCCTGCCCCTCGCTGATAGCCAGCGCGTCTCTCTCTCTCTTAACCTCGCAATCATTCCCCCGCACGCTGACAACCCCCGCTCTCTCATGCCTTGGGTCATAAACCCCTCTTCAGCGCAGCTTCACCACGGAATCCCATCCTGTTCCCAGCGCGACACCTCCCCTCATTCCTTTCATGGCCTCAAACCCTTTTGATGCAAACCCCCTTTTTCTGTGTCCCCGTTTGTCTTCCCTGTTCCCAGGCCGTCACCTGGCTCTGCGGATACTGTTTATTACCCCGTACAGTAGGAAGTTTCCCCTCCCCATCAAAAGACTCCCGAACCGATCAAAGCCCCCACCCCATGAGATCCGATCAACCCCATGCATTCCGTGAATCGGCGGAATGCCCTGCTGTGCGACAACCATCACCTGCTGTGACCGGGGTGGGGAATCCAACTGTAAATGTGTGTGGGAACGGGTCTGAAGGGGAGATTCCGAGGATGTTCTTTCAAGTACTAAAGTATTGCGAGAATGTGTTATGTGCAATAAAGGTCGTAAACCCTAGTATAAGAGGCCAGGCCTCAGAGATGTGGTTAGAGCACCTCGTGACGATACTTGCTGTCTGAATTGATGTGTTCTCCTCCGGAGAGAATAAAATCCTCGTTTCCTGCCTTCCAGTCTCCAGCGCCTGCTTCTTCATTGATTAATATTGGTGGGTCATAGAGGCGATACTGCCGGGCAACATAAAAGGGTCTTTGGTTACCGGTTGTCTTTGGAACCCTTTTTAACAGGTTCTTCCCAAAAATGTGCTATCTTTTCCCATAGTGTCTTTCTAGGAGGAAAAGAGGCAAATTTGCTGGTCCTTTTCTATTGATACTTCTGGAACAATTTCCTTGACTTTGACAACTTGACCCCTAATTTCTCTGACAAATTTTTCAGATTGTTCAATCCCTTTGGCAATATTCACTACAGCATTAAGAGAAGATTCAGTGCCCATCCAAAGACGTTCTTGAATTTTCTTGCTCTAAGTTTTCATCATTATTTGGTCTTTTAAGACTTGTTCAAAATTGATAGTCTCAAAAGCACAAGATCCTGCTAATGCGCGTAATACAGCTACGTAATCCTCTATGGATTCTTCCTCTTTTTGGGCACGAGAATAACATTTGAACCTTTCCATAACAGTATTAATTTTCCTGCCAAATCTAGTACTCATTTGATAAATGGTAACTTCAAAGACCATGACCTTCTTCAGGTGGTAAATTCGCTAATTCTTTTAGACCTACCCCCCTAAATAGTTCCTTAAGAGAGCAAGTTTTCTCTTGGGAGAACAACCATCCTCTTTTAAAATATCAACATAAGCTAAAAACATCGGATACCATAAATCCCACTTCATTTTGTGTTCACTAGCCACCGGAAAAAAATGTTGAGGTACAACAATATTAGACATGGCATAAAATGGCAAAAAAATAGAGCTACAAAGAACACAAGTTTAGTTAGAAAACCGAAAATGGTGATAGTTCCGATTGAACAACGTATGTTGAGCCTGAAATGGAAAGAAAGCAAAAAAAATATGGTTACAAAATAATAAAATTAAAATAATAAATGTAGTCACCAAAGTCTAGGTATTTCTAGATGAGATCACAATCCATTAAGTTGAAGCCCGTTGTTGTGTGTGTAAATGTAAATGTATGTAAATGTATAGGCATTTATATAGCGCACTACTTACCCGGAGGGTCCCAAGGCGCTTCGACCGCTGCGAAACCCTTCCTGGCTTCCCTGAGAGATGGTCCCTTAATGGGTATCTCCAGGGTGAGACCAGGCATCCCCGGCGGTCTGGTGGGGCCGTTAGTGAAGATGAGGCAAGCTAATGCCCAGAGTTGCCGAGTGTGATCGCTGATCAGAGTGGGCACCGAGGCGAGAGAATTATCGAGTCCGCTGACCCTGGTCCAGAAACCTGCCGCGCCGGGAATCGAACCCTGGTCCCGGGCCGTCCTCTGCTCTCAGGTCTGCCGCCTCTAACCAGTAAAAGAATATTGTTTTGAACTGAGCACAACACTGTGTAAATTACTGTGTAAAAATAGAGCTGATCGTGATATGCGGTGTGCACATCACCAAAGAGAATTACAGTTCCATAGTTAATAGAAAAGGTACCTTGAATTCCTTGAAATAGTTATGAGGAAGAAAGAAATATTACGATCACTCGTTGCTGTGTTAATGAGCTGGTTCACACAACAAAATGGAGGTACGCAACATCACGTGGCGTGACCAACATGATGAGATGGAACGTATAGCATAGCGCGTAAATCTCTGAGGAATCGAATCAGACCTTGGAACATAATGCGCATTCAAAACTTGACGTGAGGTGTGCGCAAGAAGGTTGGCTCGCTCATGGAATGTCAACGCCGCTCGTACAATGCGGCCGGGAAGCACAGCTGAACTGAGCCGTTGTAAATGGAGAAATAAGAAAATAAACAACACTGAGGTAAAGCACTACTTTTTTACATAAGTTGCAGACAGGGTTTTTGATGAATCGTGAATCTCTGTAAAAGTCACAATCCAAAAGACACTTGCACATATTTGACATGAACATTCAGTAAAAATAGAAGAACGCACTTCGAAGAGATCACGAGTGATAGATATTCACCAAACGTATCCTGTCCATAAAGCTTCAGCTTAGTCAATAGTACTGTTCTTATAGTTAAATTGCAAATGAAATCTTGACATTTAGCTGATTAAATAAAGTCTCTTCCTTGAAATATAAAGAAAAAATCAATATCCAAATTTATGAGAAAAGACTGCCATATCCAAACAAAATTCCACACTGTACAGGGACATTTATCCAGTTAACAGCCGCTGGTGCCATCAGAACACAGTAGTCGCAAAACGCCTGCTGATGCAATCAAAACACGAAATTAGGATAAAACACGGTACCTGTTTTGTTAAATGTGAAAGCTGTCTGTTCAAAATCACGATTGTCGCCAAATTGTGAGGTAATTGGGAAATGCAGGTTCATGAGGAAACGAAGGGGCATATTATCAACAACTAGCGATATTCATCGCTAAATAAGCTAAGCGACATTTTTTTTATTGCCGCACATCGCCGGATTTTATCACAGAGATAACGTGCTATTAGCAACGTTTATCTCCAAAGCGATAAAATATCCGGCGATAGCGGCGAAATGCGTGAATATCGCTGGAAATTCAGTGATATTCAGGCATTATCGCTAATAGGGACTTAACCTGAATATCCACCTCCCATTGGATATACAGGCTAAGAAGTGGTCTGAGCAGGCGTTAGGATTTGGCGATATTCGAGCTTAGCGTAAATATTTTAATCGCTACGCCGGCGTTGATAATAGGCGATAGCGATGTTAGCGACTGCTTTCAGTCGCTATTAGGTTGGGTACGCCCACTCTGCATGTCATTAGCGATAAATATCGCTGACATGCAAAGCGGGCCCCAAACCGCTCACTATCACCTAAAAGCTGTCGCTAAGGGATGTTAGCAACAGCTTGCTAATAGGGCGATGAAATTATTGCTGCTTTGCTGCAAAACAACGGCCGCAAAAGCTGCGATAATTTCATTTGGTCTTGCCTTGGTAATATGCCCGAAGTTTATTCTTACAAGACAGCTTATACATCCACACTCCTTGAGTTCCAACCCTTGAGTCCCCATCACCCACTAATAGAATACACAACCAGAAAGAATATTTACATTCTATGGAAGAATATGCACAGTAGGAATACCACATGCTGGACATAGATCTAGATAGGTCACACCCACTGCTGCTTGAGGTGCAGTTGATTCATGCCATGCAAGAGGTGAGAAGGTAGTTTGAGAAAATTATTTTTTTAGACATGTGCTACACCCGAGACTCAGAGAAAACTCTTTTTGTACTCGTGGCTACATGCTTTGCACACTAGGATTGACTTGTTTTTCTATAGTGACATTCCTGAAAATAAAGCGGTAGATGGAAAGTATTTAGGCTGCACATTGTCTGATCATAGCCATCTTAATTTATCACTGAACTTGGGTAGGGAGTAACCTAGGATACCCACATGGCGGCTACTGACAAAACTCTTAGATTCTCTGTTCAGGTCAGGAGTGGGGACACACGACTGGATACTTTACAGAAAATGAGGGCATTGTGACAACTACTTTGGTTGAGTGGGATGCATTCAAGATAGTTGTAAGACTGGTTAGGCAAGCTAGATAATTGTGAATATGCCTGTGTGGTTTCTGCAAGTTGAAACTGCAAGAATACCAATCGGAGCAATACGTAACTGCAAGGATGTGGTGGTGAACACACAGGGGCTTATTACGATGTTGGCTGGAGTTGTCTCCGACCGACACCGTCTCAGTGTCAGGACCGACTGACCTCCGGCCAGCTGTTCTGACTGCCTGATTACGATGCGACTGAACACTGTTCGGTCGGATACCCCCTTTTCTATATGAGAGTCTGTGTTATGGCCGTAAACCAGCATTAATACAGGCTCCTATAGAGACATGGGGCGTGTATAAAACCCTGCACCCTGTGGCAGGCCCCCCATGGTTCCTGCCACACAGTGTAGGGTTTTACAGGAAGGTAAAATAGGTTCCCCCTCGTCCACCAACCATAGGCCGCAGAGACAAGGGGGCCCTGCTAGGGGCACCCAAAGTCGCTTTCTGACATCCTTTCCATGTCAGTCGTAAAGCCTCCAACCACGGTAGAAATGCTTCCGACAAGCGTTCGGAGACTTTTCGACTGACATCGTAATTGCCCCACAGTCTGAAATGAATGATGTATTTACGGAAGACCACTCCAGGCTGTACAAGTCCCCCCAGGAGGTGGAAACTGAAAGGTTACATGCCTACTTATTAGGCATAACACTCCCTGGTATTATTGAGGTGCAGAGGTTGGAACTGGAGGAGCTCATTTTGTTAGAAGAAATATGAATGGTCATTACTCAAATCGGCAGGGTCAAGGCACAAGCTTAGGCGGTCTACTCATTGAGTTCTACAGTACATTTGGCTCAGTTTTGGCTCTTCTATTACTACATGTAGATGAGGAGATGGGATGTGAATGGTTACTACTTCCCTCTTTTCAGGAAGCCCTGGTTGTAATTTTACCTAAGCAGTTCAGAGATCCCCTGAATATCACCTAGTACCACCCTGTATCTTTATTGAATCTTGATTACGAGGTCCATGGCAACATACTGGCCAATCACCTGGTACCTTTGGCCCGGAGCATCATTCATCCGGATCAAAACGGGGTTCTACCTGGGAGAAACAAATTCCTTAAGATAAGACGTTTGCTCCAGGTGCCTGATTGAAGTAACAGACAAGAGGAGGTCCATTGGTTAGCTTCACTAGACATTGTAAAGGCCTTTGACACCCTCAATTGTACCTATCTACTGAATGTTCTTGGGTAGAGTCGGGATTTGGCCTACGAATATACAATAGGTACATCTACTATACACTAGCCAGGAGGCAAGTGTTAGAACAGAGAGAGTAATCTCAGAGCAATTGGCCATTGGAAGGTGCATAAAACAGGGGTGTTCGCTTTTTCCCATCGTCTCTGCGCTAGAAATGAAGCTGTAGCATGCCTACTGAGATCTGAAAGACCAGAATGGGGAATGGCAGTTAATGACATCTGGCATATAATTTACCTGTGTGCGGATGATCTGCTTGTTTAATTACATGATGGACAGAGAGTGCTATATCAGCTAGTGGAATTATTAGATTGATTTGAGGGGGGATTTTCCGAGCTCTGCATAAACTGGGGCAAGTCATGCTTATTTTACCTTCAGTAGAGCAGTGCGAGTCTCGGCCCATCACTAGATTTGTCTGGGCATTCAAAATAACAAAATATTTTGGAGTGCATTTTTATCATACTCCGAACTAACCGCAATTATGGTAACTTGAGCAGGGTGGCGTTGGCGATTGGCCTCTCTGTGTTGCCATTAGTGCGAGTAGTGGTATCTAAGATGGTCCTACTCCCCAGACTACAGTACTACTATGCAGCAATGCCGGTGATTCTGGGAAAAACTAATTTTTTAGAACTACAATACATACTTCCTTCATTGACTTGGAGCAATGGACGCCAGGCGCTTACCATCAATAAAGTGTATGCTCTACTGATGGAGGGTGGATTGAGTGCTCCAAATGGGGCGTTCAGGGGCTGCCCCGTTGCACCCGAGTTGCTGATGTGGTTACTCCCAGAATTTACAGCCCTGGGGGGTGGGTGTACAAAATGCTAGACATTGGACAGAGGCGTGAGATCCTGTCATGGAGCTACATCAAGGAACATGGGATGCTGAGGCAAGTTGACTACTTGCTATAAGAATGGCTTTAGACGGGGTCAGTTCTGCTACATGGAGCCAGTGTGCCTCGTGGACTCAAGTATATGTTTCAGGTGTTTGTTTGTTAAGCGCAACTACTCGCCTGTAAGGGTCTCAAGCCACTGGGGGCTGGGTTGCAGATTGCAGTCCATCAAGGAGGGGGTCTGATGAAGAGCCAGGTTTTGAGGTTTCTTGGTATATGGGGAGCGATGTTTTCTGACTGAGGTGGAGCAGAAGGTCGTTCTAGGCTCTGGCCACGCAGAAGGAGAAGGAGTGCCCTCCCGATCTGGTCTTTCTGTTGCGGGGCACCACGGCGTAGGAGAGCTGGGCTAATCGTAGGGTCCTTTGGGGTGCGTGAAATTTGAGTCGGCTGTTCAGGTATGCTGGTCCGGTGTCGTGGAGGGCCTTGTGCGTGTGGGGCGGAACACTGCGCCTGGGACCACTACAGTACTACAGGTGCTCCTGTTACATGGTTATAACTCAAAGGTCATAATACGGGTATATTCCGCTCTGCCGGCAACATTATCATAAGGAACTGGTGGAGCTTAGTGGGTGATGGGAACGGCACTCGAACCCTACATGGACAGACAGCGAATGCTCGAGGTGTCTGCTACGGGTGAAGATTGTTTCCCAAAATAATAGATTTAAATATACACAATCCAGTTACCTCCATCTCACCCACCCGGCTTCAAAAGTCATTGAGCTGGTGTTTCCTGGGGCAATAACTGTGTGTCCGAGATATGCGGAGGGCGAGGTGGGCTTTTTCCACATCTTGTGGGACTGTTCAAAGTTCTCCATTTCTGGGAGGGAGATTTGCAGTGTTTGATGGATTTGACGGGAAGTCTTTCCCAAAGGAGATGTCTGACAGCCTGTTTCGTTTCTAGAAACGTGTGAAGAAAACAAAGCATGTTTGTCAGTTCATTAACCTGGCATTTGTGTTGGTAAAAATATGTATATCATGTCTTGGTAGGACGCTCCCACTCCGTTAATGTCAAGTTAAGTAAGAGAACTGAAGAAATGGTCATATACAGAGATTACACCCCTGTCTACTGTACGGAGGTTGCAGAGTGCAGTTGAGTGGGCAGATATGGTAAATGGGATAGGATCTCGGAGGAACTCGAGGCGAGATCAGATCCCTCTTAAAAAGTGACGACATATTGGAGGCGTTCCGTAAAAGTATGGTGAAAATGGTTTGTGAATGGCTAGATGTGACGTGTAATATTATTTCTGGGAGAAGGCTGAGGGCATTGTGCTTACTTTATACACAGGGATGTTGGTGTTGGTATATTACACAATAATTTGGTGTCCAGGTGGCACTCACTAGGGTATTTTGGTGCTACTGTTTGAAAGCTCTGTTTGTTGTTAATGTTTGTTTCCCCTACGTGTATTATTTACCTGTGTATCTTCCATTGGTCTTGTAAAGACGGTCAATTTCTTTTCCACGTGTCACTTTTTTTGTGATGCGTTACACAGCATTGTCATGTAACCCTTGCATTAAACTGTTGTACGGTATTGTTTTCAAAATCGATTAACTGAAAAATCAAAAAAAGAGATGCGTTGAAAAAAAAAAAAGATCGTTTTACACCTAAATATGAATTCGTTTCAAAATGACCCACTGCAATCCTGATTTTACACCTAAGAGTGATTTTGCACCTGCATATAACTTGTGCTACTAACGGGTTTCCCCACTCATTCTGACGTAGAACCAAGGGTGACCCTGCACCTCGACGTGCTTAAACCAAATTTGAGGACATGATGGTGCACATAATTTGAACACAATGTGACATCTTACTAGCCCATTTCTCTCTGCACTTAGAGATGCCCCATGGCTGCAAATTGGAGCTGCCCCATACTGGTAGCCTACATGTATTTAGGCCCTATCCAGAACTACCTTTTGTTGGACTTGGCCCTCTTGGCAGGGTCATCCCACAAATTTTTGCCTTCCTCCAATATTCTCTCTGAACTGTTTTTGTTGGTTTAATGACTCTGGGCACTTTACCACTGCTGACCAGTGCTAAAGTGCATATGCTCTCCCTATGAAAAGTGTATATGTGATTGGTGTCCATGATTGACTTATTTGGTTTCCTGTCAGACCCCAGTAAAGTGCACCAGGAGTGCCAGGGCTTGTAAATACAAATGCTGCTGGTGGGCTTGCAGCACTGGTTGTGCCACCCACAGAAGCGGCCTAGTAAAATGTGTCGAAGGTCTGCCATTGCAGAACCTGCGTGCGGTCTGGTACTGTCATGCTGCCTGCGCAAGTGCACCTACTTGCCAGTCCCTAAACCTTCCCTTAACTTCATATTAGTCACCCCAGTGGTAGGCCCAAGGGCAGGGTGCATTGTAAGCATAAGGTAGGACACACCCTGATGTTTGTGGCATGTCCTAATAGTGAATTACAAGCATTTTTGCTTTTCACTATTGTAGGGCTACCTGTTCTCATAGGCCAGAATGGGCTGCTGGAATTAGTACACTCTATAATCCCAGCAAGCTCAGGGAACATGGTAGAAAATTAAGTTTAGTATGCCTGAACTCAGAATATTAAAATACTTCTTTTAGTAAAGTTTATTTTAATATCCTGTGTTTGCAAATTCTACTTTTAGAAAACTTGCATTTGCTTACCTGACCATTTCAGCCCGCCTCTGCTAGGATGTGTATCTGCTGTCTGGTTTCTGTGAGTGACAGGGCTGGGGAATTCCAGTGGACAGCCTGGACTGCCAGGTGGTGAATAGAGGGATTACCCCCAGGATAGGTGGGAGGAGTGCCCCTTGACTCTGAATAGGGCTGTGCTCTGCCACCGCAATGCTGGCTCAACCTCCTGCGGAGCGTCTGATGTCCCTGCCCTGCACCCTGAAAGAAGAAGGCAGCTTCCTGTCAACAGAGTGCTCCAAAACTGGGTTGAACCAGGCTCAGGCCCCCTGGCCTGTAAAGACAAAAGAATTGGTGTATAAAAGTAGGAGCCCTGCTCCTAAGAAATCCGATCCTGTTTACGCCAAGAATAAACTCTGCCTGAAGAGAATGACTTGGAAAAGCTGCATGGAGGACTACTGTTCTAATCCTGAGAGATTGGCCTGTGGTGGATGCCTTGCTGCATGAAGGAGAGAAGACTGAAAAAGACTTTTAATTTCAACTTGTGCCTCTGCTGTGAACAATCTCCAAGGGCTTGCGTGTGAGCTTGCCCACTGAACTGCGCCCCAGGAACATTGGGCGCTACCCCCTCCCTGAAGGAGGAACTGCTAATGGTGTTGCCTGTCCTGCAGTGCCCACGAAGAGAAGCTGAGTGTGCTGTGTAAACGCGCCCTCTGAGGAAGCTACGCATCCCTGGTCCCGCCGAGCAAAGTGACCTGTGACCTGGCCCAAAAGCTGCAGCCGCAAAGTAAAGCCCAGCTCCGTCTGGCCTGCACACCGTATCTGCCGCCCAGAGCCAAGCCGTAGCTCACGCAGTAAGAAAGGACCTGTCCGGTCCAAGTACAGCGACGCTGTGGCCCCCGCATCAGAGATCGCATCACAAGGAAGCACGTCTGCCTGCTTCGCTTCCCTGCCGTGAGCCTGCCAAAGTGCGCCTGGCCGCACTGAGACTCGCCGTCAGCCACAACCCCCCTTCAGGACCCCAGGACTCAGCACTTGTGAGCCTGTGTCCCCCGAAGCACCGCCAACCAACGGAGAATTGACCCCGTGGCCTCCGTGCCACCCCGCCCTCCAGGACGGCATCGCAACGTTGGACATCAACATAGAGCCATCCGCCCCGTTCTACGAACCCAGGTAAAGAACTGTGCGCCGCGTATGGACCCGAGACTGTATTAAGCTGGAGCTTGCGCTGAGACCTGTGTGCTCCTCCCTATACACCTCGCACCGACCCTACGCCTTGTACTATCTGCTTTTAAAAACCTGAAGTACATGCACTGAAGGCTGTGCGCTGGGATTGAGTTGAGGGATACGCTGCGAGCGGTGAAATTGAAGACAGAAGCAGCATATGCTTGCTTCCAAGCGAACTGTACGTCCCGTACCTCTCCTCCACATCGACCGCACCGCACGGTTGCTCACACAAGAAGCGTGAGGTATAGAGGGGCTCTTCCCGGAAAGCCGTACGAAGCGTACAAAAGCACTACGAAGCACACAGAAGTGCTAGTAAGCACCATACCTTCCAGGAACTTGAAAGTTTATATAAAAGAGATATTTTTACAAAACTACAGTCTTGTGTCCCTGTGTGGTGGGTTAGTGATCATTGTGGGGGATACTTCAAATGCTTAACCGTATGTGCTCCAGAGATTAGCCTTGACTGCTTGCCCCACACTACCTAGAGGGTGAGCAGGGGTTATTTCCTGAGAGTAATCCTTTGCCCTGACTTAGAGGAGAGGGTCCCTGCTTGTCGCAAGTACCTACCTGCACCAACCAGAGACCCCAATTCTAACACCTTTAAATATAACAAAATATCGAGCTGGAAACCTTAATCCATGACAAATACCTTAGCCAAACTGAATCAATTTTCCTTGACCCATTCTGTTATGTTTTTTTTGCTGAGGACATACCATTCTGGAATATTACATTGCACTCTGTCAGGACTGAATCCACAGCCTCCAGTTAGTCACTATTTCCCCTCAATCCAGCCTCCCTCTTTGAAATAAGTGCCTGGTCCAGTCCAGTTCAGCTACACCAGAAACACAGCACAGAAACTGACCTTCCTGAGAAGGACTTGACCACTCATGGGCATAATTCAAATGAGAGCTGCAATTGCTCACTCATTTTCAATGCAGCCACTTACTATTGACCAGAGCAAAATGTTTTATCCACTTCTCTAAATGACCTGCTTGATATCAAACTGAGCAAACATTGATGATGGACGGAGCACTGACACCTTTTAGACCCTCACCCCCAGTCACAGATATGGGTTGAATCCATCATTATTCTTTAGCTCACTTCGCCACCTCAGTTCAGACCCAGCTATATGCAAATCAGTCTTGACCCTGTGCCTCATGGGAACAGTCCAGCCAGAACTGCCAAGCCAAGTCTTCCCTGCACCGGGAACAAGCATCCTGGGACCGGTTTCAGGTTAACACCCCTCATCAGCCAGGCTAGCTTGAATCCAGTGGAACAGTTAGCAAGGGTCCCACGGCTGGGCATACCCTGACAACTTAGGGCAAACAAAGCAAACGGAAGGAGATGATGAACAGAGTGCTGAAACTTTTCAGACACTCGCCCCCAGTCACAGTTCTGGGTTGAATCCATCATCATTCTTTAACTCACTTCGCCACCTCAGTTCAGACCCAGTTATGTTATGTTATGTTATGTTATGTTATGTTATATTCAATTTGTACAGCGCACGGCTACTCAAAGTGTCCCAGCGCTTGCTCCAGAAAGTTAGTTCACACTCAGATCAGCAGCTAAAAGAGCAGCGTTTTTAATTTTTTCTTGAAGAGCAAAGGGTCATGAACACTCCGTAGAGCCAACGGTAGCATATTCCAAGCCAAGCCAGCTTTACGAACAAAGGAGCTCCCACCAAGCCTGTGGCGATTAAACCGAGGGTTCTGTATTAGTAGCTGATCAGATATATGCAAATCAGTCTTGACCAAGTGCCTCATGGGAACAGTCCAGCACGAACTCCCAAGCCAGGTTTTCCCTGAACCGGAAGCAACACATCTACACCTGAATAGTCCCACAGGCATACAAGTGTCAATGCTTCAGAACAAAGTATAATGCACATTACCTATACCTCACCACACACAGACCTGACTATTCTGCTATCACAGATCCCCCAACACATCAGATTGCCACAAGCACCAGACATCCCGGACACAGTCAGAGATCAATTTGCACAAGCAATCTCAGAAGAATCACCTCCTCTCAATATAGTCGCCAATCCCCCAGATATCATATAAAAGCTACATTTTTTAACTATAGGCCTGTGTCTGTAAGGTAGATTCAATATCTGTCCTCATCCAAGACTGCAGCCTTGATACAAGTTCACTTATGGAAAACTGATCCTCCATTCCTTTTCGTACTCTGAAGATTACATACATGACACTTAAACGACTGAGGCTGATCATTTTATAATCCCCAACTTACAGCAAAAACAATTGTGATGGTTTCCTACACTATGGAATCGATCAACTCATCTCCTTTTGTTACTACATTTTCCAGGAAGATTTTAGGCCTCACCAGGAAAAAAGACAAGCATGCCCAAGCATCTCTCCTCAAATCCTTCCTATTGAGCAGCAACCTACTACAGCGTTGCACCTTCCCCAGCTACAGTAAGAGCCTGACTCTGGACCCGATTTCAAACAGAAGGACCATATAGACATCTCTAACCCTCTCAAATGAGATTTGTTATGCCACTTCTTTATTCCTTTCAAAATCCTGACTATAATGTACCCTTCCAATGCTCAACTGGAAACGCAAATAGTATAACCTAGAAAAGCTGAAACACACTGCCAACAAGCATTGGCAAAGACAAATTGCGAACACATCAAGCATGGTGCAGAAATTTGCAGACTATTTATGCAGTGCTCATTTCAAGCTGCAGTTCCTATGCCTTCTGTGTCTCTGTCCTGTTCTTCATTCTCTAGACTTCCAGTACCAGTTTTGTGGTTAGGGATCTGGCCCATATGTGGGCAGTCCAGGCAATGAGTATATGGTACAAAAGGACTTCCCTGTACATCGCCAAAAACAGGGTAGTAATCCTCGGGGTGAAAATGCTGCTGTAAAGAGGGGAACTGGAGAAAGGGAACCACATTGAACTCTGACAGTATGAACAAGAAAGGGGTGAGTACGCACCCCAAATCCTTAGTTTCCACTGACTTGAAGCGGTCAACTCATGGAAAAGCTAACTCGTAAAATGGACAATGGTGAAAGTCCCCTGTACTGCCCTATGGCAGCTTCCTTTTGCCCAACCACAACCCTGGAGGTCTGCGGTGTACTGTCGAAGGTTCAGCCGCGGTGTTTGCAATAGCAATCTGCATATCTCGTAATACCGCAGAGCTTGCTGCGTTCTGACTGCAACCGTGGGTACAGTGGTTCACAGACTACTAAACTCGTAATAAGACCCTCAGTCCTTCACAGTTCCCGCGTTCTATCTCTCACCACTGTAAGAAATTAATGAATTCCGCTGTTGGCAGCTGGCGGCAGCATGCAGCCCCTGTCTACTTCCGGAAGGGGAAGCACATCACGGATCTGATGCCGACTTCTTCAGCTGCAGCGAGGCCATGGCTGCAGAGTGAGAGAGGGAGAAGGCGACAGAGGGTCCTTGGTGTTAGCATAACAGGTAACTTGGATTTGTGTTGGCCCCTTCATCACAGCCAGCTTCTGGATGCTTGGCCTCACACAAGCCCCCAGCTCGGAGCACTAGGCTTCTTAACAAAGTGGCTTGGGCTCAGCCTTGGACTCATCAGGCCCAGCAGCACACGGACTAGGTTCAATATTTAGATGAGGCGTAGTAGCACAAGGCACTGCAACAGTTGGTTGGGTCACAACCATCACGGGGATTTCTGTCACAGTCACAATTCTTTCTATCAAAGTGGCACAGGTTCAGCTGCAGTCACGATAGCGCAAGACCAGAAATGCTTGAAGTCTTCATTGCAGCAGCTCCGAGCAGCTGTGATTCCGTGGTTCCCGCCTGGAACTGCAATGGGAAATTCTGTTGGCTGCCGACATCTGAGGCAAGCAGAGCACTCTCCTCCTCTCTCTTGCAAACCTCATCGGCTCCATACTCTTGTTACACCTGGCTCCTCCTGGCCAGTCACTTCTCCTACATGGTTGACAGGCTACTTCCCTCTCTTAGTAGGCAGGTTGACTCTTAGGGGCTTGATATCAGATGAACAGCTTCTTCGACCAGGGCAAGACTGAGGTAATGTCCCCTGACCTTGCAGAAGCTGGATGCCAGGCAAACATCCATTCTGGTGTACAGTAGACCTTTGAGTACTCTGAGGAGCACTCCCTTATTTGGTTATTAAGAATGTAGAACAGGAAAAAGTAGGTCCAACTTTCCCACACTCAGAGCTAACATGAGATGTGGATCCGCTGTTTTTGCTCTCAAAACCTGTTTTGGGTGGTTCTTCTTTCAAGTGTCCTTTCCAGGTCACTCTCCACACATACCCCTTGGGTACAGTGATGCTCCCAACAGCAGGGTAATCTCCAGTCTGAAGTACAAGAGTAAAAAGCAATGTGAGGGTCCCACACCTGGCAGTCATCAGCAACAGTAAAGGGAGATCTGGGTGAAGACAAAATGCTGGCCTCACCTAAAAGGTCCCTTTCATATTGAACAATAGGGATGCAGTTCTACCCAGCACTCTCACCATTTACTAGTTGACAGGGTACAGGAAGACCCTCTCAACAAAAGTCCTAAATGAATTACTAAAGGAGCCTGGTCTCCTTTCTCCACCCTCCAGTGTCTAAGGGCCTGATTACAAGGACTGCCGAACCCGTGGTGAAGGTGCTGTGGCAGTCGGGGCCCGCCACAGCAGTGGTCCGACAACCTTATTACAACTATGGCAGTCGGACCCTCCATGGCACCGCCGCAATGGTGGTGCAGCAGTGTGGGGACACAATATGCTTGGCAGGGCCGCTGTGGTCCCACAATACATATCACAAGTTTCCTCACTGCCAGCAGTCTCATGGCAGTGCTCACGCCATGAAACCACTGCCTGTGAGGTAACTTAACAGACCATGCCCTGCAGGAACTTGCTTTGGTGTTCTCATTCCAGTGCCTTTTTCAAAGGCACCACATTGGGAAGGCCACAGGACTGCCTGCCAGACAACAAGGAAACTTGTAATCTGGCAATCGGCCAGCTGTTGAGATTGGCGGTGCGGGAGCAGTACGGTGGCATGCCGCCCCGCTCCCGCACTGCAAAACTCGTAATCAGGCTCCAAGTCTCCTCCCACCAGCTTTAGGAATCTCAGCAGTGCACTTCCTTTCTCAAGGAAAACAATGTCATCGCAATATTGTGTACAGGAAAAGGCCAGTTTGTTAAAAACAATTGATCCAACACAGGCTGCCACTACTCTGGCTCACTCATACACACATCGCACATACCATGCAGGTCACATACACAAACATGCACTACATACACTTGTGAAATCCACCCTAGGATATGGGTCAGTGCAGAAGTGAAACTTTGTAAGAGCGGGACAATATCCCTCCACACTAGTGATTGAGATAGAACGGTTCGGTCACAACCATGAAATTCAGAAAACACTGTATGTCACCACCACATCTCTATACAAAACACATGAAAGGGATATTAGTGCACTGTCAGAACAACAAGTGCAGTCTGGTGCTCCCCTCTAAGGGTTGGGTTTTAACCGGGTGGCAAAGTGAACTAAAGAACGATGATGGGTTCAACCCCAGATCTGTGACTGAGGGTAATTGTCTGAAATGTTTCAGCACTCCGTCCATCATCTCCTTGTGTTTGCTTTGTTTGCCCTAATTTGGCAGGGTATGCCCAGATGTGGGTCCCTTGCTCACTTTGCTACTGGATTCAAGCTAGCCTGGCTGATGAGGGGTGTTACCCCGAAACCGGTCCCAGGATGCTTGTTTCTGGTCCAGGGAAGACCTGGCTTGGCAGTTCGGGCTGGACTGGTCCCATAAGGAATAGGGACACAACTGATTTGCATATGGCTGGGTCTGAATGGGATGGCGAAGTGAGCTAAAGAACGATGATGGATTCAACCCAGATCTGTGGCTGGGGGTGAGTATCTGAAAAGTTTCAGCGCTCCGTCCATCATCTCCTTGTGTTTGCTTTGTTCGCCCTGGATTGGCAGGGTATGCCCAGACGTGGGTCCCTTGCTCACTTTGCCACTGGATTCAAGCTAGCCTGGCTGATGAGGGGTGTTAACCCGAAACCGCTCCCAGGATGCTGTTTCCGGTCCAGGGAAAACCTAGGGGCTGATTAGGATGGCAGGCGGAAAACGTCCGGACCGCCAGTCTCGCAGGAAATGACCGTCCTACCGTACCATGGGGGAACCGGTGGTGCTATTAGGATTCCCCTCCAGCAAAACCCGATCGCCGCAGACGGATGTCTCCAAAGACTGCCGATCGCGACGGAACAATATAAAAACTGACTGCCGCGAACGGACATGGGCTGGCTGTGGTGTTGCGTGGTTGGCGTGTGCCTGATGCAGGGGGTGATTGTGCTGAGGTGGGACTGGTGTGGGTGCACTTGTGTGTGTTCCTGTCCCCACCAGGGTGTCTGGTGTGGACAGGTACCAGTGTTCATGCATGCTGTGGCGTGGTATGTGTGTATTGCATGCTTGCGTACCTGCGGTGGCGTCCACGACGGTGCATGACTTGCTGGTAGTGAAGTAGGAACAGGGCCGGGAAGGCGTGTAGGGCTGGGTCCATGGTGGTCGGGTCCGTGCGGTGGGTCTCGTGGCAATGCTTTCCCTCTCCGTTGTGGTGCTTCTGCCGTCTTATGAGATGGAGGTGTTTCCGCTGCGGTGTTCTGGTTTACTGCGACATCGTAATATTGCGGACGGCCGGGAGGTCATTCCGCACGGCGATGAACCTGGATTGGCTCCGTCCGCTGTGGTGTCTGGTATGTTCCCGCGGCGGTTCACGTTTTTACGCGGTGGACGGTAAATGTGCCCAGTTCCCCTTCCTAATATGGCGGATGGAAGGCCCGCTGCTGGCGGACGATGAGGTATATTTTCCGCCTCCTCCAGTCCAGCGGTCATGCATCAGTCCGCCATCCTAATCGGCCCCCTAGCTTGGCAGTTTGTGTTGGACTGTTCCCATAAGAAACAGGGTCAAGACTGATTTGCATATGGCTGAGTCTGAACTGGGGTGGTGAAGTGAGCTAAAGAATGATGATGGATTCAACCCAGATCTGTGACTGGGGTGAGTAACTGAAAAGTTTCAGCGCTCCGTCCATCATCACCTTCCTTGTGTTTGCTTTGCTCGCCCTAAGTTGGCAGGGGTCCCGTGCTCACTTTGCCACTGGCTTCAAGCTAGCCTGGCTGATGAGGGGTGTTACCCCCAAACCGGTCCCACAATGCTTGCTTCCAGTCCAGGGAAGACCTGGGTTGGCAGTTCGGTCTGAACTGTTCCCATAAGGAACAGGGTCAAGACTGATTTGCATATAGCTGGGTCTGAACTGTGGAGGCAAAGTAAGCTAAAGAACGATGATGGACTCAACCCAGATCTGTGACTTAGGGTGAGTGTCTGAAAAGTTTCTGCGCTCCTTCCATCATCTCCTTTTGTTTGCTTTGCTCCTCTCTAGGTAACAGCACACATCCAGTACCTCACTCATGTCAAGGAATAGGCCTAGGCCTCTGCGTACACGCTTGTTTATTATGAGGCTACGGCCAAAAATTCAAAAACAGAATCAGGAGTGGCCCGTGCAGGTAAGAGCACTGAGGCAGTGGGGTAGGTTCTCGAAAGACGACGATGAGGGAAAATGAATTAGTTATTTCATTTTCTCTCCTCATCGTCTGTTGAGTCCCCCCGCCCCACTGCCACATCACTCTTACCTACACGGGCCGCTCCTGAACAGAATACCGGATACATGCATGGGGTACTCAGGGCAGTGGAGCAAAACTGTACACCATGTAGGTGACATTCCTGTCGCAACAATAGCCCAACACCTTAAAAAAAAAAAATCCCATACCGGTATACATGATGAACAACCTGCCCTACGATAAATGTGTCCTCTTTTGCCTGAACTAAATCGAGGCATTCAGGGATACAACACTGTGCAGATATGCAAATAGGGATGAACCTCTTGAACATAAATCAGAAAAGTGTTTATGTCCAAATATTCAATTTAGTTAGTTTACTATAGTTTAGTTTGGTTTGGTTTAGCAGTGGCGCATAAAAGAATGCCCATCTCAAACTCACAGCAGAAGTATTGATTACCAGGCAACAAACTGATGCCACTATTTCCAAGAGCTTATATTTTTTAAGAGAAAAAGGTCTGGAAATATATCCCTTCACTCAGTAAAGTACACATACTTGGTGGAGGAACATTCAATGTGTACAAATGACAGTTGGAATTTTTTTTATCACATTGTAGGTCCAGTTTAAAGGGTGAAAAAACTGTCAAACATCTCACTCTGGTTAATCAATTCCCACACTGGATTAGAGAACACTGGTAGTTCTTTACAGGAATTGAAAGGAGCATATCACTAATGGGACAACTTTGAGCAGTATTTTTATTTTATTTTTTTATCAAGGTACGTTGATATGTCTGCCACATGTCACAACGTGCCCATTTTGTAGTACAGTGTCAGTAGAGGAGTTAACACGTGTGCTTTGCACCATTCCACTAGTCAAGTGAGTGGAGTTATGTCACAGGTAAGTTGAAGAGGGTCAATAGGCCGCCATTCATGTAATAATCAGGCCAGGTTTCTCTGTTGTTGGGGACTAGTCTTGTATGCCCTGGATGAGTTGGAAAAGAACGCTTTGCAGTTGGGTATTTTCGATATAGAGCAATGGTAATGAAGGTAAGCGGGACAATTTGAAGCTAGTATGGTTTGGCGCATGCTGTGATCAATACACTTTATGGTCATGCTGAAATTCAACATGCCGCTTTTTATTAGAGGCACGTATAGGTCCCCTAAATGACAGCGTCCTCCCCCCTGGGTCTCAGTAGGGGCGTGTAACTCTGTCTCTACTACTGCTATTTATCAACATGAAACCTGGCTCCGAAGTAGTTTTTAAGACATTTGATAGTATTGGGATACACAAGTGGGATAGTTGTGTCATGAAAGCATTTAGCAAGCGTAAAACTGAAAATCAGAGTTGTGAACGATGTCTAAATACAACAATTATTTAATACTCACGGCAAGGCATAGCATTACATATTGTTCCTTTCAAAAGCCGGGTGTTTGGAAAGTTGATGAGGACAATACCTGCACAGTATTGACATTGGAGTTTCATCTGTTAATATGTGTATAGATAGGAAGGACAATGGTTAAGCACTGTTAGTAACAAATCTATGGGACAGATGAGATAGATGGAGTATAAGAGGTTAGTTACAGCCCTCTTATCCAGCCTTCAGATGAATATGAGATCTGATAGATCCGTTTGGATCAGTTAGTGGTGTTAAGACCACAATAGATATCCAACTGTTTTTAGTGATGCTCAGTCCTGTAGGGTGTGTGTGTACGTGTGGCTTCTGCTACATGTAGATAGCTTTTAGAATGTTGGGATTGAATGGAAGCCATAACGAATGTGGTATTTCCCCACTTTTGTCCCTCAGAGCGGTGCCTCCGCGTTCCCTGAGCCGCATCCAGGTGAGGTGAGGTATCCTCCTCATGCATTTCTGGTAAGGACCATTTTGCATTGACTCATTCTTGGTTGTAGATGATAAATATTATATAAATATTATATCACTGCAAGCCGGGTTGAAGACGGCTGAAATGCCAGAAACCGGTCCTCAGAAGCTTGTTTCCGGTCCAGGGAAGACATGGCTTGGCAGTTCGGGCTGGACTGTTCCCATGAGGCAAAGGGTCAGACTCATTTGCATATGACCATGTCTGAACTGGGGTGGCTGAGTGAGCTAAAGAATGGTGATGGGTTAAACCCAGATCAGTTGACTGGGGGTGAGTGTTTGATTTGCTCAAACGCTCCGTCCATCATCCCCTTTGGTATCGCTTTGTTCTCCCTAAGTTGGCAGGGTATGCTCAGACGTGAGTCCCTTGCTCACTTGGCCACTGGGTTCAAGATAGCCTGGCTGATGAGGATTATGAATCCAAAACCGGTCCCAGGATGCTTGTTTCCGGTCCAGGGAAGACATGGCTTGGCAGTTCAGGCTGGACTGTTCCCATGAGGCACAGGGTCAGACTCATTTGCATATGGCCATGTCTGAACTGGGGTGGCTGAGTGAGCTAAAGAATGGTGATGGGTTAAACCCAGATCAGTTGACTGGGGGTGAGTGCTTGATTTGCTCAAACGCTCTGTCCATCATCCCCTTTTGTATCGCTTTGTTCGCCCTAATTTGGCAGGGTATGCTCAGACGTGAGTCCCTTGCTCACTTGGCCACTGGATTCAAGATAGCCTGGCTGATGAGGATTATGAATCCGAAACTGGTCCCAGGATGCTTGTTTCCGGTCCAGGGAAGACAGGGCTTGGCAGTTGGGGCTGGACTGTTCCCATGGGGCACAGGGTCAGACTGATTTGCATATGGCCATATCTGAACTGGGGTGGCTGAGTGAGCTAAAGAATGGTGATGGATTAAACCCAGATCAGTTGACTGGGGGTGAGTGTTTGATTTGCTCAAACGCTCCGTCCATCATCCCCTTTTGTATCGCTTTGTTCGCCCTAAGTTGGCACGGTATGCTCAGACGTGAGTCCCTTGCTCACTTGGCCACTGGATTCAAGATAGCATGGCTGATGAGGATTATGAATCCGAAACCGGTCCCAGGATGCTTGTTTCCGGTCCAGGGAAGACATGGCTTGGCAGTTCGGGCTGGACTGTTCCCATGAGGCACAGGGTCAGACTCATTTGCATATGGCCATGTCTGAACTGGGGTGGCTGAGTGAGCTAAAGAATGGTGATGGGTTAAACCCAGATCAGTTGACTGGGGGTGAGTGTTTGATTTGCTCAAACGCTCCGTCCATCATCCCCTTTTGTGAAATGAAATGAAATGAAAAGTGGACTTATATAGCACGATTGCTGCCCTGGGGCGTCCAAGCGCTACAAGAAACTTTTGTATCGCTTTGTTCGCCCTAAATTGGCAGGGTATGCTCAGATGTGAGTCCCTTGCTCACTTGGCCACTGGATTCAAGATAGCCTGGCTGATGAGGATTATGAATCCGAAACCGGTCCCAGGATGCTTGTTTCCGGTCCAGGGAAGACATGGCTTGGCAGTTCGGGCTGGACTGTTCCCATGAGGCACAGGGTCAGACTCATTTGCATATGGCCATGTCTGAACTGGGGTGGCTGAGTGAGCTAAAGAATGGTGATGGATTAAACCCAGATCAGTTGACTGGGGGTGAGTGTATGATTTGCTCAAGCGCTCCGTCCATCATCCCCTTTTGTATCGCTTAGTTCGCCCTAAGTTGGCAGGGTATGCTCAGACATGAGTCCCTTGCTCACTTGGCCACTGGATTCAAGATAGCCTGGCTGATGAGGATTATGAATCCGAAACCGGTCCCAGGATGCTTGTTTCCGGTCCAGGGAAGACATGGCTTGGCAGTTCGGGCTGGACTGTTCCCATGAGGCACAGGGTCAGAATGATTTGCATATGGCCACACCTGAACTGGGGTGGCTGAGTGAGCTAAAGAATGGTGATGGATAAAACACAGATCAGTTGACTGGGGGTGAGTGTTTGATTTGCTCAAACGCTCCGTCCATCATCCCTTTTTGTATCTCTTTGACAATGGCAACAAGTAGAACAAGTGCAAGGTTCCGTTGTATCGCAAAGGAGATGATTTGGGAGACAAAGCAGCTGGACCCCTTGGCAGCAGTTCAGGCAACAGTGTCAGTGACTTATTGCTTATGAGTGATGTGGATCTCAGGGGCAATGACTTGGTAGGGGTTAGCGAGGGTTACTCTGGGGGTGCCCCTGGGTGTGTTCCCAGTGCGCTTCCCTGTAGTTCTTCTCCTCCTTTGGGGCATGAGTCTTCCCGCTCTTGCCGGTCTCGTAGACCGCCTCGCTATTTGGCAGATTATGTACTAACTTAAATGGTTGCATTTTTTTTGCTATGAATAAGCACTCAACCCAAAGCTCGGTGTCTGGTGTTATTACTATAATATACCTGCTGTAACTGAATCTCCAACTAGTTGTATAAGGAATATTTAAACCCTACGGAATGGTGTCCCTTGAATTCAGAGTTGCTAATCCATCAGATCTCATAAAACAGTATTTATGATCTGAAAAATCAAGAAAATTACTAGCATATAACTTGCTTTTGTTGCTGTAGTATAACAACTATTTTTAGGTCTCACCTAAGCAGTGCTTGTGCTGTATCTTCAAGACATGCTGTATTCAGGTATGAACTTGAAACTCCACCCATCTTTTCAATTGGCTCCTCTTACTATCCTTTGTAAATGGTGGCTTATGATTCATGAATAGGCTTAGTACCCCTGCCTTAGTACCACCTTTTCTCCATTTGTACCTCCCATGAGGAATACCCCAGTGACATGTGTTGTTACTCAGTATGTTTAATTTACAGTCTGTGAGCACTATTTTATTAATGAGTTTCTCCTAGCTGCGGTTGCAAGCATGACAAGCTCTCCCGCTTACCCCCTGCACACGACCTAATAGTAAGCGGCGAGGCACGCCTTCATCATTAACAATGGTGAGCCTCGCTTTTTTTTTTTGGCGTGGCTTACCAAACTCTATTTTTTCAATATTGTATGCTTTTAGTAAGCAGCGCAGCACAGGCCGCGTGCTGCGCTACTTACGAAAAATTTACAATATTAAAAAAATAGAGTTTAGCAAACCATGCCTTATTTTCTTTGGCCAGCTCGCCAAACTCTATTTTTTCAATATTGTAATTTATTCGTAAGCAGCGCAGCACGCCTTCATCTATAACAATGGCGGCCACAGCTTTCTTTTCTTCGGCGCGGCTTGCCCAACTTTCTTCTCTCTCTTTCTCGGACCATGCAGCTAATGTACGAAACATTTGCTATGCAACAGGTCTTGCATTGCTAAAAGTTTAGACTATTGGCGTTGCAAATAATAATACAACACCAGTAGCTCAAACTTTCAGTAATGCAAGCCCTTTTGCCTTTCAAGTGCTTGTTTAGTACAGCGGTGGACTTTCCACTTCTCTTTGATTGCAGGACTGATTAACAATATGCTTTCTAGATACACCCTTAACTGAGTCTAAATTTCAGCTTTCAGTATTTTTCCTATAAATGGTTTACTGTTATTGGATAAGCAGTCCAGTCTGCTGCGTTAGTCTTCATTTCCTCACCATGTTTGTCACAGTAGTCTATTATAAAACTTCTGGAACATTTTCAGATTGAAGTGAATAACCTTTTAGTCAAATGACAACACGTCAGTATTGCACCTTTGATGCTGGGCGCATATATTCAGAGTATAATTTGTCCTTGCTTCATCTCTCTCAAAGTACTGATAATCACCAATAGAGTAATTTTTTTTAATGTGATCGGAAACACATAGAGGGATGACCAGGACAAATGACAAAATTCAGCACGGCCAAGAGACCAGATTGATGAAGGGATCGGCCCAGTCCACTTTTCTTCATTCAGATCAGTCACATAATTCTACAGAAAAGAGCATCTAATCACACATAGCTGAGTTTTTCAGCTACAAACCCCGACAAAGTGGCTGCCTGCTAGTGATAATGGGCATGTCTGCAGTTTCACTTTTGGCTGTAGACTAAGGGCCATATTACCAAGCAAGGACGATACATTATCGCCGCTTTTATTGGCAGGAAACTGCCGCTAAAGCGGCGATAATTGGCTTGATAATATGCCCTTGTGAATTCCCATAGAAGCCCAGGTTCTAGAATTCTGAAGGTTCTTTATCCCCGTCTATGGTTATGCGTACTTCTTGCACTACGGTGACTGGTGTCTAAAGATCAGGGATAGCAGGGGGTAGAGAGGGCTCTAGAGCTACATTTAGCAAGCTGGGATTAATTAATACAGTGCTCGTGTTGGGATTCGTTGAAGTAAGGACTGGCATAGAGACGTTTATATCCTCCGAATGTGTCAAGACTGGGCCCTTATCTTGAGTGACTGGCTCATCTAGAAGCTCTCCCCCCAAGATATTGGCACTTTCACCTGAAAAGGACATACAGAGCTCCACAACGTCTTGTTCATTTTGCTCGCTCGGATCCAATCTTAGAGAGTTAGAGGGGTCCCCCAGTTCATTCCTAGCGGTATTAGCCACACCCATCACAGTCAAAGAAACAGAGCCAGTACTCACAGTTTATGTGATCGGTTGAGAAGGTGGAGGTGGTGAGATGGAGAGCTGAGCTGCTGTTACCTGTTGAAAAGGTGAATTGACAATCAAGGGGTCATTCCCGGTGGGAGTAGTTGATAGATTCATATTAAGAGATCCTTGTTTCAATAACTGATCCCCCTGGAGAAGGCTGGGTTAGGGGGGTCAGTTTCCTTCTGGCAGCAAGAGCCCCGTGTCTCGGATCCCTCCGAAGGTAAAGGCTTCTTTGTTTTGCCCTTGCGACGCCCAGCTACAGCAGAAACACCTTCAGATCCAGCTCCTTCCTTTCGAATCCGTTCCGATTATTCTCTGACTGTTCGTGCTGCCTTAGCAAGCCTTGCACGAGCGGCAGCCGAGGAGACAGCTGAGGCCGTATTTGGGGGCATTTCGGATCGTTCCTGATCAGAGTTAGTGAAAAACGAGTCATGCAATAACTCTCCACGCGTTACCAATTCTGGCTGGGCTGCAGCAGGCAGACAGCCGATGAGAAAGGTTTCCTGAGCGTTCACAGGGCGAGATAGCACGCAGGAGACAAGGTGAGCCCAGAGCGTGTTTACAGGTAAAGCGTTGCAGAGGGATTTGAAGCAGGCGTGTTTGCGGCAGGTAACAAAAGAACTCTGCTGTGCCACTGCCGCGCAAAACACGCAGATTGAAGAGTCCTTCAGGGGCTCCTTTAGCATAGTACTCTTTTGAATTATTTGCCTGCCGCCGATCCGTTTGCTGAAACTTCGGTGCGTTTCTTTTGTGTTTTTTTTTTACATTGCAACTTAACGGAGCAGTAGCTTGTGCCGAGGAGAGTGAAGAGTTCTTCCGTAGTGAAAGACTAATCCATAAATGAAAAAAACGCCGAAATCGCGGTAGAAATCGTGGTGATCGTGGTGATCCAAAACGGGTTTCTGGAGCTCAGGTACGCTGCTGCTGATGAAGCAGGGGTTGAGATTGAAACGGATGGCTCACTAGAACTCGACTCCGAATCAGACCCTGAGCTCTCTTCTGATTTAGAGGAGGGACAGGAATCAGAATACATTTGTAGCTCTTCTGAAGGCGTCAATGAGGATCACGCTCAAACTAAAACTAATACTGTCCTCACAAAACCAGGCGCAAACTCCAGACCGCTACTTAGATGCACAGAGGGCCACCAGCCTCCACCGAAGCTGTCTCTCTCCCCTGCTCAGGACTTTCATCATCCGGAGTCTCACAAGCTCTCTTCTACGGCAGCAGTGGAGACCATTTTGAAAGCGATTGCAGCCCATAGAGAAGAGACCACCCTTGAAAGCAAAAAATCTAGAGCTGCGCTACGTAAGGTCCAGGGAGTTGTTAGAAAGCTTACTAAGACCTGTACTGCATTTGGAGAGAGAGTAACTGAGATTGAATCAAGAGTGCTCTCTTAAAAATTATACATGCTGGACAGACTGTCTTTTTTACCTCGGAGATTAAGGCCAAAGCTTACCTAGTTGGGATACAGTAAATAGATTAGAGCATTGCAACTTTAAGGCCTTCATCTCGTTGAGTTGTTGTTAGTTTTCAATGTTATACTAGGCTTGCTCCTTTTCTACGTGATCCTGTTTGGATTCTATATAGTCTGTTAACATTAAGTTGTAGCTCAGGTATCGCTCTGCTCCTCATCACCCAGACTCTGGTTGAGTCTGAATGCCTCTTGTTTTGGGGGGGGGGGTTGTGGGGGGAGGGTTGTGTAGGGAGGGTAGGGAAGGGCGGGGGGTTCAGAGGGGGGATGCATTAAAAAAAAAAATGAACCAGGCCAGATAAAAGGATACACAGTTTCTATGAACTATTATAAAATAAATTCTAAACAGAAGAAGATGCCTAAAGATAGTTTCTATAATCAAATATGCACAGGTATTACACGTCATCAAACACACAGTGTTGACAATGGGTAAGCTTACGGTCCAAACACTGATTGTAGGGGGGCTACTGACTACCAGTAAACGTTCTCTTTTGGCTGAACTAGTTCGATTAAACCCTGTCGATGTCCTATGTCTTCAGGAGACACACATACCCTGGGTTAAAAGATCTTTATTGAGATTAAGAGGCTACAATGTTTTAACAACTTCATCACAAACTTCAAATATAAGGGGTGTAGCGATTCGGGCAAAATCTCATCTAGGGATAGCAATTCGGCATATGTCAGATTCCCATGGCAGGTGGGCGGTGGCTAAACTGGCCTCGGGAATTTCAATCTGCACTATCTACGGTTCTAATCAAGACGACCCAGCTGTTCTTGACTTTCTAGAGACAGAGCTTCCAACCTGGCAAGGCCCACTTATTATCTGTGGGGATCTCAACATATCTCTTAAAGTACAACATGATGTAACTCCATTTCAGCAGAATTACACAGGTCGAAAACCCAAGGTTTTTAAGGCACTTGCCAGACTGACCAGTAGTTTAGGGTTAGTTGATTTTTGGAATTATTCTAATAAAGATGACCCTGGGTATACTTATTTCTCGCACCCCCATCAAAAACACGTCAGGATTGATTATTTCTTCGTATCACATGAATTTCTAGCACACTCCTCAATTAGCAAATACCCAAAGATCATTTCGGATCATAATTCCCTCATTTTTTTAACAAATATACCCGACCCCACTAGTCAACGCAGATATTCGACATTTGACCGCAAACTACTGGCCAATTCCCAATATATCTCTCATATAAAACTTTGGACTACGCAATTCTTTGAGACTAATCGATTTAGCGCATCGAGGAATGTAGTATGGGATAGCTTTAAAGCCTCCCTTAGAGGTGAAACCATTAGCTTTCAGAATCATGCCAGAAAGCAGATACTTAAAGATTTTAATTTAAAGATGCAAGCCTTAGAGATCGCTGAGCAACAACATATAGTACAAATAGCAAGAGGTCTGGATGCTAAACAGGAGATGTATCAGGTTATCGCCTTAAAAACAGATCTTAACTACAATCTTAGTCAGAACGCGGCTCAAACGTATAGAGTACACAGAAAGGACGTTTATGAGAGTGGAGAAAAAGTCGGTAGACAATTAGCATTGCGCACTCGGCAGAAGATTACTTCCAAAAATATTACTTCTATTCAGGACAGCGGACAGGTTTATACCCAAACTGATGACATTGCCAAACAATTCCAATTATATTACCAGAAACTATATTCTGAAGATGCCATGTATACCGAAAGCGAGTCCTCTACTTATCTACATAATTTACTTAATTTTCCAAATGCTGGAAAACGTCTTGATGATGTTTCTCGTAGAGACCTGGAAAAAGAAATTACAATAGAGGAGGTGTTCACTGCCCTATCACTTATGTCTTCCGGCAAGGCCGCAGGCCCCGATAAAATTCCTATGGACTTATATAAAATCCTGTCTCACCAGCTAGGGCCGCTTCTTCATGATCTATTTTTAGGCATTCAATTCAACGGGATACCTCCCGAATCTTGAAGCTAATATTGTCCTCTTTCCAAAGAAAGGAAAACCTCCGGAACTAGTTACCTCTTACCGTCCAATCTCATTAATTAATTCGGACTCTGAATTATACGCCAAGGCGATGGCTGTCAGGTTGAGCAGGGTCATTGAACATTTGGTCTCCCCGTGGCAACATGGTTTCATCCCAGGGAAAGGTACTACCAACCATATTAACAGAGTCATTACTTTGTTTGATTCCATGTCTGCTACGGGCGGCCGGATGTCAATGATTCTGTTAGATGCCGAAAAGGCCTTTGACCGCGTTTCTTGGTCTTTTTTATGGGCGGTTATGTCTCACCTTAATTTTGGCCCCAAATTTATAAAATTAATTAAAAGCATGCATTACTCCCCTAAAGCTAAGATTCAACTACCCGGAGCAGTTTCTGATCAGATTAGCATATCTAGGGGCACTAGACAGGGGTGTCCTTGCTCCCCTATATTATTTGCATTATATATCAATCCTTTAATTTTAAAATTCTTAGAGTCTCGTTTAATTAAACCCGTGGTCTGTGGTCAATACCAAACAAAAGTATTGGCTTACGCAGACGACATAGCTATTGTTACTCCTGATCTTTCTGAGGCTATTATCACCATTGAAAACCTTACCACCGAATTTCTCTGGGTATTCCCTTAATAAGGGGAAAACTTTAATTATTTGCACCAACAACATAATCTGCAATGACCCCAGGGTGACGAATAATGCCACATATCTGGGAGTTATGATTAGTCCAGACGTTAAAACTATTGTTAAAACTAATTTCGACCCTCTCTTGATCACGTGAACAGCCTATACCTTCCTATTATAGGGAGAGCTAACTTCTTAAAAATGAATGTCTTACCAAGATTCCTTTATTTCTTTAGGGCTATCCCCTTAGCCATTGACGATAAGATTTTGAAAATAATAAACTCACTTATGTCAAAGTTCATCAGGCAAAATGGCAAGATCAGGAGGTCTCATAAATTATTGTCCTTACCATTAGATAGAGGAGGTTTAGCTATCCCTAACACAATTCTGTATCATTGGTCTGCCTTTATGCAGATCTTTACCCCTCTGATTAAAACTAACAACGAGTGTGGCCACAGCGTAATTGACTCCATTCCTTCCATCTATGAGCTACTTTTGGGGAGTAATGCTGACGGCCTGTTTCTTCGCTACACAGATACCTCCTATTATAGACAATTTCGACAATTTACAACTATCACTAATGCCTTTAAAGTTTGGAAGAAAATCCTCAAACACATGCACATTGGTAAGCTCACCAGATATACACCTTTGTGGCATTCCTCTATCACCTCTAACATTGGGTTAGATGCTACAGCTAGAAGATGGAAACTTATGGGTATCTCAACGGTTCATGATTTCTTGATTAATGGGACTGAAACTTCCTTTTCTGACTTAAAAGCGAAATATAATTTGCCCAACGGAGATTTTCTTAAGTATGCTCAATTATATACTAAATTTAAATCCAATGCTGTAACTCTAGATCTCTCCAATATTCAATTATTTGAGCTGCTGAATAGACCTAATACAAGAATCGGCACCCTTTATGATACCCTTATGTGCGAAATTCGTGATGATCTAGAGAAAACAGAATTGAACTGGGTGGTGAAACTTGAAAACCCTGATGTTGATCTGTATAAATGTATAGAACTATCTAATCGCCTGCTCATGTCCAGCAATCTTAAAGCCCAGCTATATAAAACTGTGTTTAGTTTGTATTATACCTCACTTAAATTATTTACCTGGGGGAAAAGAGAAAATGACCTTTGTCCTAGATGTGCAACAGGTCCGGCTGATAATATTCACATGTTTAGTAGCTGTGGTAAGCTTGATTTAGTAAAAAGTATGATTGCAGATTATTGGTCGGTTATATTCGGGCATAGATTACCCGAATCTGACTGCTTATATTTAATGGGTTTTGACGGGTCCTTAACACTTACCAGAAACGAAAAAAGACTCGTTTTTATTGGTACGGCTATACTGAGAATAAGTATCTCAGCTTGTTGGAAAGATTCTGCCCCCCCTACTTTCCAAATGTGGCTAGCTCGCTTCCTAGCGGTTTGTAACTACGAGACATCGATTTATGCTACCAGAGGATTGAAAGCTAGGAAATTGGGCGAGGCTATTTGGGATCCTATATTGCGATGGCGGGAAGGCATAAATCCTATCATGAGAGTTAGTTAAAAATGTTTCTCTCTGTTTTGCTGTAAACCTTTTATTCATGCCTCATTGTACCGATACCAGTTCCTCCTGCTTTTGTAACTTTCTATGTTGGTGGAAATACACCTATAGATTTGTTTTTCTTTTATTTATTTATTTTTTTATTATTCTTCTTCTGGCTCCTTCTCTTCATTTGTTTCGTTTTTTCTTATTATGAAATGTTGTGTATCCAATGTACTGTCTTGGTTCCAATAAAAAAAATAAAAAAAATAAAAAATGAAGCCCAGGTTCTGGTGTTAACCTGGGCTTCTATGGGAATTAACAAGGGCATATTATCAAGCCCATTATCGCCGCTTTAGCTGCAGTTTCCTGTCGATAAAAGCGACGATAGTGTATCGCCCTTGCTTGGTAATATGGCCCCAAGTGTCATGAGTCATATCTCCTTTGCTTCGAAACGCCACACAAATTAGTGGTTTTGCAGGTAATTGGAAATTCTTCTTGGAACTTGTTTTATTTTCTCCTATTGAAGATCTACACGTGTCAGTGCTTCAACTTCTTGGCGCTTCTCTGTGAGTTCAGTGTGAGAGGATTTCCTCCGAGTGTCCAAGATGCACAGTGCCAACTTTGGTTAAGCGGTGGCCTTCTTTGCAGTATTACAGATTGCACCGAGCTCTGGTTGGCCTCAGCACACCTTTTCAGCAGATATGGGTCAGCTTTTAAGTCCATGTGACAAAAAGCTCCTCTTTCTCCCTCTCCATTCTGCTACAGTCAGCAACAGTTATATCTGAGAAGATCAAGCATGAAAATATTGTAGCCTGAACATTAACTACTGAAAAGGTGTTACAGTAGGTCTATGTGGGTAAGCACAGATTTACTATTTTTGACCCCCCATCTATTTTCCTTGAAGATATAATGCCCAACATGACCTAAAGATAATGCAGCATGTAGCTCTAATAACCGGGTGGTCATGCATGGGTTGTCTCCCCCATAATCTGTAAGCGCTTTAACGTTCTTCCCACAGAACAAAATAGCTCTGCTTCACATTACAAACTATCCAAGTTATTAGTCAAAAAGCACCACAAAAACCTTTAAAAGTATATCATGCTTAAGCACCACTCTCACCTTTTCCCCACGCATTTCATCACCAACGACCTAACCATGGATTAAATGGCTAGGTAATTAAGTCCTATGGGATGACATGTGCCAGGAAGGGTGTGAGAGGTACTCCAAAAACATAAACTTTTGAAATTTTTGTACTATTTTTCGACCAGAAAATTGGATAAATATATGTGAAGTGTTCCAAAACATCAATTTCACAGTTAAATTCCCAGAAGAACGATTTATCTCCGATACAGAAAAAAATGGGCAAATCAAATTACACCAATTTTGCCACAAAGTTAAAACGTTAGTCAGAAAGCATGCTTTTCATTATTTGGTGTAAATCTATTTTTCTAGAAATGTGCATTTAAAGATTCACTTGGATTGGGCATGAAGGGGGGTACCCACTAGACAAAGAAAATGTGATATTCAAACAGTTGGTGTCCAGAAATGCCTGATAGGCTAATTTAAATGTAATATGCCAATCCTGATTGGCTGGCCACAACATGAACAATATGTATAGCAACTATTACAGGACTCAGGGACATAATCCCTGCATCCTCAAAATGTGTCCTAAAAGTGAATATGAAACATCTAAGGGGCAGATATAGAAAGGGACCCCCTTGATTGGCTTGCACAACATGGACAACTGTGGCAGCCATTACATGACCCAGAGACATTTCCCCCAAAATAATGCACTGTGGTGACAACCTGTTTTTGATGGTCACAAAAAAGGCACATATAAAAGATGATAAGAATTTTAGTCACAATACAAATTGTTTTATGGTAATATAATACTACTTCTAGGATTTGGACTGCGTTTTAAGTGGATTTTTCCCAGTAAAAAATGATTTGATGAATGTGCTTGATAGAAAACTGTTTTCTCTCATAACTTTGCTATAGAGGTTATGAAAGATGCTCCATAATCGTACATAAGAGCACGTTTTATAAGCTCACCCTGTTTTCTACAGCCATGTGAGAAAAAAGTCTGAAATTCAGGGTTAAGCGTGTACTTCCAACAGCAGCACTAGTCTGATAGTTGATTCTCCACTGTTCTACTGTAGCTTCACCACAGTGTTCTAAAGATCAACTACAGCACTAACATTCTGTATTTATGACAAAAGTATGATACACCTGAACGCCATCTTGATCGAATCAAAACTGTAAAACTGAAAGCATTTCCTTTAGAAATGAACAAAATGAAGGGGATTCTTTTTTTCATAGAAATTATGGTTAGTACTCCATAAATCTAAAATGAGGACACATTTTCAATGCTCAAAAATCTACCTGGGGCATGTCTAGACAAGGGGCGTGGTTAGACAAGATGGCCAAACAGACATGATCCGTGCAGGCTCCGCTGCATCTGTAGCGGAAAGACAATGTATTTGTGTACATCGGACCCACACACACCCGCTGACAACTAGCTTATGAACCCTAAAGATGCGGGCAATGCTTGGAGGGTGAGGACCCCCTGTGACACGGAGGGGAGAGTGTAGAACACAGATAGCCTGGGGGTGCGCCTATGGCGGCGTGGAAGGCCGCTGTTGCAGTGGAGGTCTGGAACAGATTGAGTGCAGCTGGCTAGTGATTGATGTGACCCTTACAATAGGAGTACGCAGCAGGGGCGCTCCTAGTTGGACAGGAGCCTGAAGGAAAACTGAGGTACTAGAGTCCGCAGAGTGATCTTCTGACGTCGCCATCATTCCAGACAGGAGCAGGGTGTAGTGAAGGAGAGACCAACCAGAGAAGAGTGGAAGGCCCCTCCTAGCGGTGAACTCAACACTGGAATCTCGCCTTGGGGGCCTGATACATCTGACATGGTAGGATGTAGAAAGCTTGGGGACTGCACAGCTCGGTTGACTAGACATGGGGGCTGGCTGACCTTGAGATAGCAACCTCACATGCTACAGCCTGGTGTTGTCTCGGCCGAAAATAAGGATCAGAAAGAGCATCCGCAAACGATCCACATCATACCCATCACATGGAGAGAGGGAGGGAATAATGATCAGGGGCCCTTTCCAGGTGGCGTCTTCCCCCCTCTGGCAACTCATTGGTGGTGCCTGACCCTAATATGGTCGTGGAGAATTAGCTACTTGCGACTGCAGCTCCTGGGGCACTCTGAGGCTTTAAGTGCCGACAGAGAATGGACTTCCCCCACATAATTATATAGCACCCGGTCTGGTGGACAGGAGGTCGGGACCTAAGAACACCCCTTGGAGGACTGGGGGAGGTGGGACATTAGCTCTGAGAGAGCCTATTGCTAGAGATTTCCAACATACGGACAGAGGTGGCACCTGATATTTATCAATCAAGGAGCAATACTTGCCAAGGAACAGGCAAGAGGAAGGTTATCTGGGGGGTTTGAAGCGTGGAGGACACAGGAGAAGCATGATGGCGCTAACAAAGGAGGACCTCCTAGCATCCTTGCAGGAGAGAGACCGTGGAGTTTGCAGATTGGAAACGGCCCAAGACAGAAACAATTAAGACTTCGCAAAACAGGACTCAATAGCTCAGTGTCATTGCTTCAATGGGTCGGGTAATGGGTAAATATATATTTGAGCATTTGACCTCCCATGCCCGCTCTCCTGGGACCTGGGCATTTGGTCCGCAACCCTCCCTGCACAACCATTCCTGCAATAAGATGAGCGGGACTCCATGACACTTGCCGTTTCCATTATCTGGGCCTCTAACAATGTTATTTTGAGATGACAGATAGGTGCCAATATACATTGTGTTTTCTTTTTCTATATGATCAAAATTAAGCCTGCATTAGCGGACACTGACCTAGATGTCTCCTTAGAGAAATTTCTCGATAGTAGACATGTTTCTTTGGGGAATTCAATCCCATCTGTTTATGTTTGGGAGTTATTATTGGGAATATCTTTGCATAGTTCCAGGTGCAGGGGAATAGGGATGCATGCTACAGGGTAGGGTGGGTAAAATACGACATTACGCAAGCACATCTAGATTCCTGGGGCGAGGAATACTTGTTGGATGGTAGGCATGACGTGGTGGCACTCAAGGAGATTCACTAGAGAAGCACTCACAAACATAGATTGAGGCACAGAAAGTATCCAGTTATGTACAAGTCTTCAGCTACCACCAAGCACAACAGGGTGGCACTTTTCTTCCACTCTTCACTGAAATTTCAACTGGAGGGCTGCAAGTCAGACAAAGAGGGAAGAGTGATCATTGTTAAGGGCAGGCTACACGGCCATATGTGTCTAAATACGGCCCAACTCAAATCAAGAAGCCGTTCTTTCTTCCATGCTATCGACATTGGGGGAATTTGCAGAGAGTGATATCTTCTTGACAGGAGACTTCAATCTTACCTGGGAGGCGGGTTTGGACAGCTCTTCTAACCACAGCGCTACCACGGGCTCCTTCTCTAAAGCCCTGAAAAAATAATTTGTCTCTTTGAGACTGATAGATGCATGGCGTAGGATGCACCCTAATCACCGAGACTATCATTATTTCTGGCACTCCCAATGTTCTTATTCTAGGCTTGACTATACATTAATTAATCAGGTCCTTTCATCTGCCCTGCAAACAGCCTTGTTTCACCCGATTACTATTCCTCACCTTGCACCAGTCACAATTACTCTATGGTGGTACTTGGGGTCTCCGAAATACCATCACTGATTCTTCCCCAGCTCCCTTACACGTGATAGCACAATGAGGGTGAACTTAGAAAGGCTATTAAGGAATATTTCTCACTGAGTGACCCAAAAGACACAGATGATGCCAATAACTGGGACTCTTTTAAAGCTGTACTAAGGGGCAAATGCATTGAATTAATGTAAATTTTCAACAAAGAGAGAACCATAGATATGATTGCCCTGGAAACTGAACTTCAACACGCAGATCAGGCACACAAGGAACACCTGACTCTCCCCTTACAAAGAAAGGTCTTAGCCCTTAGAGGCTAGCATAATGCTATATATACCAACTAGCAGCCCATCCCGACGTTGTCCGGGTAGGCTTTTCGAGAGTACTGACCAGCATCGCCGCTCCTCCCCCACCAGCATCGCCGCTCCTCCCCGCCGCTCCTTCCCGTGCTGGGCACTTCATCTGCTGTGCACTTCTGATGTGCCTGTCCGAACCCATACTTTACTGAGGCCCGCTGAAGCGGCTCGGCACCCCTGCCCGCCCTGTTGTTCTGCCCCTGCAGGTGTTGGCGAAGTGCAGTTGGAGTGTACCGCGCTGTCTGAAGGAGGGCTCACTTGACTATTAAAGTGGCGATCCTGGGGCGGGTGGGGGTGTTATCGTTTTTGGGAGATAGTGCCATGCGACAGTCAGAGGGTGCCAGATCCTAAGGTGGCGGGGGTGCACATTTTACTGGAATGGGAGACATTCCCCCGGATAATGTGAAGAGGTGCAAGCTGCGGTGGGGCACGCCAGGGTCTACATGTCTGAGGCCCCCCCGCTAAGATTGAGAAGCAAATGGCACTGTCTGCACTCACAGCCCGCTGTATTTACACGTTCAGCGCGAAAGAGCGTTTTGCTAGCACGGTCAAGTGTGATTCCTTACACGCCGTCAAACATGTAAAGTGTGAATCTATACTACTTACTCACAATATTTGCATTGTGCGATGGCTCCACCCCGCTCTGGGCACTCCATCAGCTGGGCACCTCCGCATGTCGGGTGTCGGTCCCTTGCTCCTTCCAGCGCTCCTGTCCGACACTGAACGCCGCATTTACGTAACACGACGCCCACACGCCATTGCGCCTCTCGCAAACATTGTGACGCGGAGCGCCGCGCGTCTAATCACTGTATGCATACGCCCATACGGACTACTTTTCCCGTAACGTTTTTCCCCCCCAATGTATATGGTGTGTTGATGTATAGCCTTTGTCCCTCTCCTGGACCTCCCCTTTCCAACGCTGTATTGGGTGTTGTGATTGGTGGTGTACTTTTCGAGTTTACCTGGCTCAAAGGACACAGTTCTCTCTTTATAATAGTAGTATAGATAGGCCAAACTCATGCTTCTGCAACTAAAACGTACTGCCTACGAATACGGTAACAAAGTGGGGGCTCAGCTAGCCAAACAATTACGCGCAGCAAGAGAAAGGGACTACATAAGCACCTATCAAGTTAGAATCGGGGAGGGTGATTGCTGAAGACAGTGAGAAAGCTCAAGCTTTCGGTGACTTTTATAAAAAACCTTTACATTGCAGAACCCTAAAATGAGACAGATCAGAGGGCATATCTGGAGGGGAAGGCTCTCCCGCAAGTAACAATAGCGCAAATCGAACTGCTGCAAGGACCCATAGAGGAGGAGGAAGTCCGTACTGCTATTAAGGAACTTTAGCCCCACAAATCTCCAGACCACATCTCGTAACCCTTCTTAACTCCATGTCGGACTCTACGGCCGTGACTCTGTCAATGGGTGCGGCACTGACCTCAGTGATACCCAAAAAGGGAAAAGACTCACAACAAAGTGGATCATACAGACAGATAGTATTACTCAACCTAGATGCTAAGCTGTACACAAAGATTTAAACCACTAGACTAGAAACCATAATGCCGGAGTTGATCCACCAATCTTTTTAGAATGGAAAGCTCTGAACAAAGTTTCTTTTCACACATGGTAGGCTTGGATTTCTTACCTTATGAGTATACACAAAAATCTATCATTCTTATGAAGGACACTTGTCTCATCTCAATCGCCTTGGCAGACCCTGGGCGCCTATATGGCTATAAAATTGTAGGAAGATAGGATCCTTCTTGCATTGTTATCCCCATGTTTTTCCTGGTGTCACTGTGTTTGGACTAGTGTGACTGGGATCCTGCTGATCAGGACCCCAATCACTGTGCATTCTCCCTAAATTTGACAATGGTAAGTACTTTGGTACCTTCCCAATTAGCTACTGGTGTACCCTTCTAAGTCCCTAAAATATGGTTCTAAGGTACCCAGGGCATAGGTAACACCAGGTGTCTCCCATGAGCTGCAGCATGTATTATGCTACCCATGAGACACCACTCAAACTGTGACTACAAGCCTGCAATGGCAGCCCGTGTGAGTTGGTGCTAGCACCACTTACAAGAGATATACGTTTCCTTATATCTGAGGTCACTGCACTTAAAATCTACAAGTCACCCCATAGGAGGGCCTTTCAACCCTGAAGTCAGGGTGGTAGGTTATAAGTGTGAGGGTGCCCCATGAACAGAACATCCCCTACAAACCCCAAAGTCGATTCTCCAGGTTTTGTAAGTGCGGTCAACCATTTATTACATATAGTGGACATCAAGTCAATTACGAGATGTCAAACTATATATTTCCTACACTGAAACTGGTCATGTTTGGTATCAAACAGGCTGAATTCTTACCCCAACATCAATTCAAGTGTTGGATGTAGGATCCCATGGACTGGGGACTCCCCTAGGGAACTTCCCTGTATTCCCAGTACCAGCATTTCAGAGTGTAACATCAAGCTAATGCTGCTGCCGACCACAGACATGATTCTGCTCTCCTGACGCTGAGCTGATCTCGAGCAGAGGAAGGTGGAATAATAGGTTTCCTGTCAAAGGGAGGTGTAACCACTTCCCAAACAGGACTTAGTGTATTGGTCTGGGTTGGGGCGCTTGGCAGCACCACCAAACTGCTTTGAAGGGCACATTTGGTGCCCTCCTTGTATACTCCAATTGAAACCAGTTCAGGGAGCTATTTGCTCCCACTCTGCTGCAAAACTGGACAAAGAACATGGCAGTATCCTCCCCACTGTCCAGCCCCTCCTCTGGGAGGGATCCCTGAAACGTCCTAACCCTTTGCCTAGGGTACTTAAGGGCTTACCTGTGGGTGGCTCTTCAGATTCATCTTGGGACAAGATTCAGATCCAAAACCACTTCTACTGTCTGGGCACTTTGGACTTTGCCTAGGAACCGAGACAGCACCAAGGAAGACTCCTGCTGCTTCTGGTCTCGTTGTCCTGTCAGTCTTCTGCGTAATCTGTGCCTGTGCCTCATCCAGGTTCTTCTCCAGGTCTGTGGGCACCAAAGACACCTGAAAGAACAATTTCCATTGGAGTGAAGGAGCCACTCCCCTGATTCTGCAGGCATCACAACTAAGATGACCGGTCTGCTGCTCCTGACGTCCCACAGACTTTGAAAGGCTCAGAAACACAGGTGGTAGTTCTGCAATACCCTTTAGGCCTGCACTGTCTTCTCAACAAGTTTGAGGCCAGTATACCCCATCAGAACCGCTGAAACAGAAACCCTGTCCCCCGCGTTGACTTACTGTTGTCAAGTCTTGTTGACTCTGACCTCCATAGAACGTCGGGCTACAAGAAGCTCCAGCCTCCAGTATCTCTTCCTACCAAGGTCTTCGTCCTCACTGCATCCTCTGCACCATGGGCCTGAATCTTTGTTGAGCTGCTCAAGGTCCTCTTGCGACTCCTGTGCCTTTGGCCTGTAGGTCCTCTTGATAGTCTTATTTGGCTTCAGTGGGCTCCCCTGGTTGCTTGGGTCCTGCTCTGACTCTTCTGCACTTGATGAGTCCCTTAGACCTTGCTGATCCCAACTTTACACCTTGTTAGTTTACCACGTCTCTTAATAATAATAATAATACAGATGCTTATAAAGCGCGAACAGCTACCTCAGGAGAGGTGTCCCGGCGCTAGCGAGTCCTACAGCCAAGAGCGAGTAGTCAGGGGGAAGATGAAAATTATTGCATAAAGAGCCAAGTTTTTAGGAGCTTCCTAAAGCTAGCTTGCTGCTACCAAGGTTTGTTGGTGCTCCTACTGGACACCGCACCCCTGGTGTCACCACTTACTGTTAGAATTTGGGCTTTCGGGATGCTGGTGTTATCATATGCTGATGATACACAGATTATTGTGTTAGTTTTCAAGAACTCGGCCACCACGGCAAAAAACTTCATGCATGTCAGCAGTTGCAGACTGGATGGAATGTAACTATCTGAAATTAAATGGTAAAAAAAACCGAGGTGCTGCACCTGTTTGCTAGTAGTTATTGATTCGCCAGGTCCTTAGAAAACCATATGCTAAGCTACCTAATCATTTTTGGTTGCCAGTGAAGGCCTGAATGCCCAATACAAGAAATGACATTGGACATTTAGAGACATAACCTCAGTTTTGTCTCTGTTCAACAACTATCCTGAAAATTCCTCAAAAGATTGGATTATAGAAAGAACTTTCCGAATAGTGTTATCAGGATTTTCAGAATCCAAGGCAACCTTAAGGCAGGGTCAGTATACCTAATCAATAGCCTTTTCGGCATCCAAGGATAATGCAATGGAGACGGGGTGATCAAGAAGAGCAGCTTTCTCAACAAAGTGACAGAAAAGATGAGTATTATCACGTGTCAATCCCTCCATTAACAAATCCAGACTGTGATTGATGTATTAATTTAGAAATGAAGGACTCCAGTCGTTGTGCCAACATTTTTGCATAGATCTTCACTTCCATATTCAAGAGAGAAATAGGTCTATAATTCTTAGTTTCAAAATAGTTGTTCCCCTATTCAGCAATTACAACTTTAGTAGTTTCTGCAGCACTACCTGTAACTGCACCAGACATAACGAAGTTACGTGACAATAACTCCAAAAGGGGCAAAATTGTATCAGAAATAGATTTAGAAAATGTAATCGGGAGTTCAACGCGCCCAGGGTCCTTGCTTCGGAGAATAAGTTTAATTGCCTGTATAATTGCCCTCATTTCGATGGGTTTATTGAGAGAGTTGTTTTCGACTTCCAAGACAGATTTCATAGGAACAAAGTTAAGAAAGGCAAATGCTTGTCTCGAAGCTCCGATTTTCGGAGTGTAAAGAACCTCATAAAAGTTCTTAACATTTTTTAATATACCCATTGTCTTAGTTTTAGTGACCCCCCTAGAATCCGTTAGTGCCGAAATGATAGAGTCATTGTGTTTACATTTAAGATATGCAGCGAAGGACTTACCGGCCTTGTTTAAATAGAAGAGTCTTTCTTTTTTTAACCTGTACTGGTAAATGAGCCTTCTTGCTGATAATGGAATTATATTCATATTTGAGTCATTTAATCTCTATCAGTATAGAGGAGTCCTTAGAATGTCTTTAGAGAGATGTTTTCTCTTTGATTAGCTTATCAAGAGAGGCCAAAGAGGCCTCAATATCCTTATTTCTTTTGCCCATCTAATGCAGAAACCCCTGACAACACATTTCTGAGCATCCAACAAGACTACTGGGGAGGAAACTGATCCTGTGTTTTACTTCAGAAACTGAGAGATTTCCTTACTCAACCATAGCGTGCCCTCCTCAGAATCAAGTAGCTCAGTGTTCATTCTCCTCATGCCCCGCTCGAGGCCTGTAGAGGAGAACACCAAAGACACAGTGTTAGCAGCGAGATCGGATACAAGAATAGGTTCTATAGTGGAAGGCAAAATATCCTGTGCTAATCCAGCAGGTGCAAAAACAACAGTTGATGGACAGAATGCAGAACAATGTCATACATTCACCCCAGTACAGAGATCTGGGCCTAAATCCATGTTTTTTTGCTCACCATGCCATTCCAGTTTGAACCCAGCCATATGCAAATCAGTCTTGACCCTGTGCCCCATGGGAACAGTTAAGCCCAAACTGCCAAGCCAGGTCCTCCCTGGACTGGAAACAAGCATCCTAGGACCGGTTTCGGGCTTTCAGCCCTCATCAGCCAGGATAGCTTGACTCCAGTGACATGGAGAGCAAGGGACTCCAGTCTGAGCATACCCGTCCCACTCGGGGTGACAAATGAAGAAACAACAGTTGATGGAAAGAATGCAGAACAATGTCATACATTCATCCCAGTACAGAGATCTGGACCTAAATCCATCGTTTTTTTGCTCACCATGCCATTCCAGTTTGATAGCAGAATATATTCAATCCTGGAGAAGGAATAATGGGTCGAAGAGAAAAAGGTTACATCAATTCCTTTGGGGTTCTGTAAATGCCAAATATCCAATAAGTTATGCTTTGTGCATAAATTGAGCATTGCCTCAAGAGATCTTGGAGGGTTATAATGGAATGCTGAATTCCTATCTAGAACAATAACCATTGGAGGATTGAAGTCACCCCTACAACACTTTTTGGAGACTGAGGTAAAGCAGTGAATTAAGAGAGGATATTGTGGCAAAATTGGGGATTATTTTTGGTAAGAGCGTAAATATTAATAGGATAAAGCTCACCATCGCTGTGGGAAATCCTAGCTATAGCCAATCTTCATTCATTGTCCTATTTGTAGGAAGCTGGCTGTTTATATACTATGTCAAAGTGTGGTATAGTGTGCCCAGAGTCCATGGAGTCCCCAGAGGTATAGCAGAGGCTAAATTAAGTAAGCACTAACAGCTCTCTTTGTGGTAGTGTGGGTGAGCAGTTAGGCTTATCCAGAGGGTGTGTTAAGCATTTTTTTTCATTCACTCAATCAAGACTGAAAGCACACACTCAGAGACTGAATCCAGACCAAATGGGTGAGTATAAAAAAGGTATACTTATGTTTTATTTTTAGACCTAAGCAGCACCTGGCACAGGTAAGTGAAATATACTTCTCAAATGCAGGACTTCACAAGGAAATGCAGTTGTGGTTAAATTTGCAATAGTTACAGGTTGGTATTCAGAAAGCAGTTTACATTATACAATAATTATGTTTAGAATACTGTTCAGTTACTTTTAGATTACTTTGAGTACTGAGGGTGGTATGCCTAGATACCACACATATGGTTCTCACAATACAGGGTAAGTAAGACTTTTCTTGGCTTGGGTTAAAATTACAGTGTTCTCATACAGAACAACATATCAACACTGAACAGTTTTAGGCCCAAAATCTAATAACATGGGTTCCTATAGGACAAAAATGGTTAACAGTTTCACAGCTAAGTAAATGTCTTACAAGTGGGAGATTTGGGGTTTAGGACCAAGGTTCCCCAAGGTCTAGGTAGGCACTTGAGTTGCACCACCAGCGGTACTGGGGCGGCCAGGTGCAGAGTGCAGGGGCCCAATGTTAGCCAATAGGGCTAAGGGAGCCTTCGGTTCTGGGCTGCTTATGAGCAGGCCACTCGGGTGTGGGAGCAAAGCTCATAGGGTTAAGATAAGCACTGTAGGGGCCAACAAACAACACAGGAGCTGCACCACCAGCGGCACAGGGTTGGGCGGGTGCAGAGTGCCAAGACAGCGTCAGGCAGCAGTGGATATCAAAGGAGATCTTTGGTTCTGAAAAGAGGCTGCAGGCTCGGGCAGGGAGATTTCTTGAAGGCAACCACCAGCTGGAGACATAAGCTGAGCTTGTGGTTGTTGCCTGAACGCTGTCAGTTGGGTCACCCAATGCCATGGGGTGTTTTTTGACATTGGATTCTTCTGACTGCCTTTGCGCGCGTTCGGGCTCTTCAGGCCGAATTGGTTGGGGTCTTCTTGCTGCACTCGGTCGCAGTTGGGGGGGAATCCTTCAGACTGAGGATGCAGGTGCCATCTTGATACCTGTGGAAGGTTGAAGGTTACCAGAACCCAGGTCAGGATAGCTGGGGAGACCTCCTTGTGGTGTTGGGCCACTCGACCTTGGGTTGCGGTGGGCAGGTGCGGAGTGGTGCAGAACTGCGGAGCCACCTCGATACGGGTTCTGGTCTTGGAGTCTTTGGTTTGAGCAAATCCGGTGCTCACAGGAGACAGAGTTCATAAAGGGAGTGCAGGACAGGACCTCCGGGCTCTGGGGGCGGCTGGCTGTTGGACACACCAGTTTCTTTGCTGTAGGCATGTCGAAGACAGGACAGGGCTGGAGCCAAAGCGGTAGGTGTCCTTTTCTTCCTGGGTCAGCATGGCTCTTCGGTCCTTCTACTTTCTTCCTCGAATCTGAGGCGGCAAGGTACAGGGTTGCCCCTATATACTAAATTTAGGGGCGTTTAAAAGGAAGTGCAGGTCGGGACCAACGGGTCCCTTCCTTGGGTGGGTACACCACCTATTATGCCACCCTCCAGTGGAAGGGGGCATGAGCCTATCCCTAATTGACTGAGTCCCCTCTTCTTCAAGCTGGAGGGGACTGAGATGTGTGCTTTACCTCGCCCCCCACCTTATGGGTTGGGCTGGCAAAGGTAGGCACACCTCTCTTCCAAGCTTGGTTTTCCCACCGATTCTCTCGCCCAAATTGGGGCGCAGAATCGGTGGGAGCCAGTTGCTGTGGGCAGCAAAAGGCAGGGACAGCTTTAAAAGGCTGCAGGCCTATGAAGCTTCCGCTTCATGGACCCAGCCCATCTTGGGAGAGGAAATTATTATAAAACAGGGGGTGACCCAATTTAGTCAAAGGACCTGGGTAGCAAGTATTATAATGAACAAGTGGTCCTTGACAAAGATTCAACATGTAACACAATTTATCAGTTTTAGTTCAATAATTTTTAGTCAGCTCTAGATTAAATCTATATAGTTGGTTGAATAGATACATTAGCCCAAAATAACAAGTTTATACATAAAAAGTTACCCAGACATTCGAAAATTCAATTGAATCCAGCCGGATTCTCTGATTTAATATATCATTTGAAAAGATTTTTTTCTTGCAAATCAAATACAAATATTTACATTTATAATCAACAAAAATCTTTTGTAGTATAAAAAGATGAACGTGCACAGAGAAAGGTAAAGATTTGTGCTCAAGTGATTGATCAAAGAGATCAGAAAGGCAAAGTGTAGAGTTTACTATATATACAATAGTGAGCCTGCCCTAGCTAACGCTTGTAAAAAATTGATTCTTTTTACTAGCTTCTAGTTTTCAAACACGTCCTCCATTGTCCTTAATTTGCACTGTTGGCAAGGGGATTCGGAGGGAGAGGGGGGAGGAAGGGGGGCAAACACTGATAGATGCAGGCTCCAAAGGGAAAAGTGTCGACGTTTCGACCCACACGTAAACCGGGTGGTTTGATTCCTCAACTTAGGGTCTTCATCAGGACGGGATCAAGGAGGGATAGGGAATGTTTCCAAGTGCACGTAAGTTAAAAACCAATGTCAATGGGCACCCTTGTGTGGTGAAATACCATGCGTGAAACGTTTTGACCGCACCAAAGGTTATTTGATTAGGCGCACTAATTATTACGGGCGGTGTTATCCAAACAATTAATCAGCGTAATCTCTCTAGTTATTTGGAAAGGCGCGGAGAGGTTAAACTCGTCTCAGAACGCTGCCTGGCTCACTCCTTCGTCTCACTCCTTCACTCACTCCTTCACTCCTGGCTCACTCCTTCGTCTTCGCGTCTGCGGAATGCGGCACAAATCTTTACCTTTCTCTGTGCACGTTCATCTTTTTATACTACAAAAGATTTTTGTTGATTATAAATGTAAATATCTGTATTTGATTTGCAAGAAAAAATTATTTTCAAATTATATATTAAATCAGAGAATTCGGCTGGATTCAATTGAATTCTCGAATGTCTGGGTAACTTTTTATGTATAAACGTGTTATTTTGGGCTAATGTATCTATTCAACCAACTATATAGATTTAATCTAGAGCTGACTAAAAATTATTGAACTCAAACTGATAAATTTTGTTACATGTTGCATCTTGGGAGAGGAGGCATGACACCTCTGCCGAGTATGACCTTTGTTTCTGGACCCAGAGAATGGAGGCTCTCTACAAAGGGGTCCAAAAACCTGTCTGGTGGTGGCAAATGGCAGGCAGCCATTCGGGAACCACACCAGGGCTGGTCGATTTTCAAGGGGCATCTCTAGGATGCCCTCTCAATGCATTTTACATTAAATCCCACACTGGCATCAGTGCACCCTACTAGAGGGCAGACATACCTAGGCCTCAGGCAGTGTAATGCAGGCATGGCACACCGGGATGTGGGCATGTTGACTCTTCACTTTTCTCTGCACCAAAACACTCAGTCAGCAATGGCAGAGTGTGAGTGTTAAGGTTCAGGGCCCCTAAGGGTGGCACAACAGGTGCTGCATTCCTTAGAGGCCTCCTCCGCTCACAGTGCCCTTGGTACCCATGGTACATTTAGGGACTTACATGTGGCCAGAGAGGTGCTAAATGGGGGTACAAATGTACAGTTTGGTAAAAGAACACAGGCCCTGGGAACCTGATTGGTAGGGACCCAGGGCACATCAAGTCAAAGTGCATCAGAAATCTGGCAAAAAGTAGGGGGTTACAAAACCCACTTTCCTACACTATTCTACAGAGATAATCAAAACACCAGATCATTTTGTAATGAGAGTAATAACAACATACTTTTTTAACTAGCCAGGGAGCAGACCAAGTCAGAGTTTGGACTGAAGCGCAGGGAGATAGCATGTTTGTAACCAATTTAAGTTTAGTTTATTATGTCCCCCTTAAGTCCAGTGCAATAATCTAAAGTCTTTTTACATTTCACCGGTGGTTTAAACCTTTTGCATTAAGAGAAACAATCTTCAGGTCAGGCATTTTAAAAGGTAATATTGGGCCGAGACGTCAGCTCGGTTGTTGTTACAAACTTCAAGGGGCTATATAATGGGAAAAACTGTATGAAAATATACCACCCCCATGCTGTAAGGGGAAAAGAAAAGAAGAAATAAAACAGTGTGAACAGACAACAAGATCACACAGAAAAAAGAAAAGAAAAGAAAAGAAAAAGAAAAGAAAAAATGCAAACAAGAACACACACCTGCAAGACATCTCTGAAAGCAGAGATGACAAATCCCTAAGTACGAGGTATAATCCTAGGAGGCCATGGGAGCAGCCACATGCAGATGGAGCGTAGAGCAACCCACCAGGCCGAAAATTCTATTAAAGACACATTGAAAGAGGCAGGCACACCGATGCGTAGTGGAGATGATATGAAGGGACAGTGATTAAACAATAGCAACCTTCTGTCGCAAACCAGAAACCTAACGGATTGATTGCATTGTTGAACTGCACAGAAATAATCAGGTTAATAGTCAAATATAGTAAGGGCATTTGAGCACAAATCATTAGTAAGCAGTGGACAATCACCTAAATACAGTTATCAAAATATAAATTATTTATAAAAAAAAGAAATAAATAATCTACCATTGGAAAAAAAGAGAGAAGAGGAAGGGGGACAACCTTTCCTACTTTCCCCTCCCTTCCCCTTGCGAAATGGAATACAAGAATGGAAAAAACATATTTTCTGTAAAAATACAAAGAATCCCAAACCACTAGTTAAAAAACTCTGCCTAACTATATAAAAAAACAGAAAAACACAAAACAATTAGAAAATAGTCCACCAATAGAAACCGAAGTCCACTAAAAATCAAGCGGAAAAACAGAAGATTTAATGATGCATCAGATCAGCTCAGCAAGCATCAATGTTAAGGATAATTTGAAGATCTCACAGTGCCACTAGCATCCATTTGAGTTTCAGAGCTATTATCCATAAAGTTCTGCAAGTTCATCAAAAATTTGTGGTTTACCCTTGTAAACGATCCTGCACTGAGAGGGGCCCACACATGAATATGGGATGTTCCTTTCGTCAACCTATTTTGTAGTACTAAAAAGCCCTTCTTCCTTACCACTATGTCTCTCGTAAAGTTTTGGGAAATAGAAATCTATGGGCCCGATTTCAATTTTGGCAATCTTGGACCGCCAGACTTGCAGTGGCAGTCCTGGGTCTGCCTCATTATGAGGAGGATTTTAGGACCGGCCACCACTGCGCCAGCTGTGCCAGGGAACCGCTGTTCCCTGGCAGTGACGCAGCGCAGAGGACCTATATAATGTGCAAGGATGGACCACCCCGGTCCGCCGAGCATATTATGGGGCTCATTATGATTCGGATTTTCCGCATCCTCCGGGCCGGCGGAAGCCACCGCCGGCCCGGAGGATGCGGAAAATCCGCAGCGGACCCACCGCCACATTAGGATGGCTGGTGGGTCCTGGTTTCCGTCCGCAGCTTTTCCTCCGCGGTTGGCTTACAACCGCGGAGGAAAAGCACTAATCTGGTGACGGTGTCTCTCAGACACCGTCCGCCAGATTAGTATGTGCCTGCAAACATGCTTTTCCGCGGCGGCTTTTCTGCCGTGGAAAAGTATGTGTAACTTCACTGTGGGGGCCCGTTGCGGGCCCCCTATGTGAAGGGGGGGTGGGGGGTGCACATGGGGGGTACCTATGTTACCCCCCTGCATTTGTATGCAGAAAGCGGCAGGCACCGCGCGGTGCCTGCCTCTTTCTGCATGCAAATGCAATGCGTGCATTTTTAACATTGCCGCGGGTGCAGCTTGAAGCCGCACCCGCCGCAATGTTAAAAATAGAGGATGTGACCGACACCCTGGCGGTCACATCCTAATTGCACAGGAGGGGACTCCGCAGCCCATGCAGACGTCCCCTCCTCCTCAATGATCGCGGACGGACGCAAGTCCGTCCGCGATCATAATCGGCCCCATAGTGTTTCCCCACCTCAAGCGTTTTTATAGAGGGCTCACCACCATGAAAAGGATGGCCGAGAGAAAACAAAGGGCACTACAGGGGACTCAAGCATCCGCTGCAATGGGGGTGCACTACATGTACCCCCCCCTGTTTGCTTGCACCCTCACTTCCAGCAAAGCATGAACTTCACAGTCCATGCCGTGCTGGAATTTTTTTCCATTCCCATTGCGGTGCCCATTTTCAGGGCACCACGGTGGGAACCGCAAAAGGACCGCCTGCCTGCACATGCTTCAACTCATAATCAGGCGGGCAGTCATAGGGGTTTAAAAATAACTGGGTGAGGGGTTGTAAAATGTTTACGTTGAAAAGGAGATATCCGGTAGGCATATGATATTTCAAATTCTCTATGGAATGATACTTGGAAGGTAACTGGGCGGCGGAACTCTAGAAACTCAGTCGTAGATGTAACTTTCTCCTCCACTCCCTCAAGGAGGCCAAAGATCCTGAGAGTGGCACATCTAATATGGTCATCCATATCAGTGATATATCTTTTGAACAAGTTTACAACCTGATAGACCTTTTGAAGGTGTTTCTCGTGGGCCATTACAAGAAATCCAGCTTCTTCCGGGAGGCATTGGTCAAATCCAAAAACAGACCCAAAGAACTCTACAACATAATCAGACAACAAACAACAAAGCCCCTGCCCTCAACCCTACAGGCTTCCAAAGAACTTTGTGACAACTTTGCCAACTTCTTCAACGTCAAAGTCCAAAAAATCGAACTATCTCTAGACATCAACAACCCACACCTCCAGAAGAGCTACTCGACCTCCCCAGTGGCACTCCCATCCGACTCCTTTCCCTCCCCCTGGCTAAGCTTTCGCCCCGTCCAGGAAACTGAGATAATCGCGCTGATCTCGACCTCCAAACCTTCAGCACACATCTCAGACCCCATCCCCCCATCTTTAATCAAACAAATGAAGCTTACCTTAGCACCTATCTGGGGAAGAATCATAAACAGCTCCTTACAAAGCGGTGTGGTCCCCGATTGTCTAAAAATGGGACAAGTCACTCCCCTCCTGAAAAAACCCGGTCTCGACTCAACTGACCTGAACAATTTCAGACCAATATCTAACCTCCCTTTACTCTCGAAAACACTTGAACGCTGTGTACTCCTGCAACTGACGCAACACCTGGACAACATCAATCTCCTGGACCCCCTCCAATCTGGCTTCAGACAAGGCCGCAGCACTGAAACCGCGATGTTGAACATCATAGATGACATCCATGGATCTCTTGACGCTGACAAGTGCTGCCTCCTCATACTCCTTGATCTCTCAGCAGCGTTCGACACGGTGGACCACAAGCTCCTCATCACGACTCTCCAAGAAAGAGCCGGCCTTGGCGAGGTAGTTCTCAAGTGGTTTTCCTCCTTTTTACACAACCGTTCGCAACTAATAAAAATCAAGAACTTCACCTCCGATACCCAGCAAGTCAACAAGGGTGTCCCTCAAGGATCGGTGCTCTCCCCCCAGCTCTTTAACATCTACATGGAGCCACTCGCTAAGTTACTCAGGAACGCCAACATCAACTTCCACCTCTACGCGGACGACACCCAGATTTACCTGGAAATCTCCTCTCTTAAAGAATTCCAGAGACTCAACGATATCCTAAATGAAGTTCAAGACTGGCTGACAAAGAATCACCTGAAACTCAACCCCGATAAGACAGAAACACTCCTCATCTCAAACAAAGAAGATAACCCTCAAATCACCGAGTGGCTAAAGTCGATCGATGCTCTCAAGGGTAACCTCACGCTAGCAGACTCCGTTAAATCCCTGGGCTTCCCCTTAGACCCTAAACTAACCCTGACAAATCACATTAAGAACTCGGCGAAAAGCGCATTCTTCAACCTCAGACTTTTGAACAAAATTAAACCTTACATTCCCAACAAGGACCTCAAACTAGCCACGCAATCTCTAGTTCTATCAAGACTGGACTATGGGAACTCAATCCTAACAGGCATCCCCAAATCCCACCTGGCTCCACTAAAAACAACACTTCACGCGGCAGCAAGAATGATCACAGGCTGCAAAAAATATGATCGCATCTCCCCGGCTCTTAAAGAACTCGAATGGCTCCCTGTGGAAATGCGAAGTACCTTCAGAACGGCCTGCCTAACCCACAAGGCCCTCCACACCGGCAAACCGGAATACCTGGCTAACAAGCTCAAAAAAGCAGGCCAAGCCAGAAATTTGAGAAGCTCTAATTCCCTACTGCTCATCCTACCAAAAACCAGAAGGAAGAGAACTGCGGACTGCTCTTTCTCAGGAAATGCCCCCAAAATATGGAACGCCATCCCCCCGCACATCAGAACTCTACCGTCCTATGCAGAATTCAAGAGCCAACTTAAATCCTTGTGCCTGATCCGCTCCCTTGGTTATGGATAACTTGGAGCTGCAAACGTCTCAGAATCCATGCGGTATTGTTGAATCCAGTACTGAGAAGCCCTGCTGTCCGAACTTTTCTTCTTTCCAAATTGTCTATCGCCGATTGCTTTTATTGGGTTTGTTTCATGTTGTTCTCTTTTTCATGCCCACTACTGTGAAGCGCTCTGATACCTTCGGGTCTTGTTAGCGCTATAGAAAACTTCTAAATAAATAAATAAATAAATAAATAAATAAATCCTCTACATTGCTTATCCCAACTTCCGCATGCTTGATGTTTAATACCTACATCTCTTTCCTAATAGCTGAAACCTCCACTTGAAGGGGATTAGTATTAATTTTAGTGCTTTGTGCAATGTCATGCAGTGTGTTTAGTTTAGCTAGAATGGCTTCTATTGTGGCAGACTCTCCAATTTTACCCTTGATAGGGGAGTCAGGAAGTGGGCGATCCTGTATAGTGCGTTTTAGTTTCCCCTTACTGACTTTGTCCCTTGACTCTTTGGAGTCTGCCATGGCATACGAAGAAGCAGGTAGAGGAAAGATGGGGGGAAACCATAGCACAGCTCTGGAGGACCAGATCTGATGAATTGGCGATAGGTCAAATTCTTACATGGCCGTAGTCCATAGATAGCACTTCCCCCATCCATGACAAGCACTCAGAAAAAACTATATGCCATTTAGTGAAAAAGTATGGAGAACAGAAGGGCACTCACAAAAGACATATTGCTAATATATAATGAGGTAGGAGGCATCTAGAAAACACATAAACAAATTAAGCAAGAGGGGCATATAGAGTGTTGTAAAGGTCAGGTATTCATAGCCACGAAACAGAAGACATTATCTAGTTCAATCAATAAGCCTGTATCGAGTCAATAAAAAGGAAAAAGAAGTCCAGGTTTTTCAGATTAGTTATCAGTGCAGCACAATACCCATCAAGTTATGAAAGAAGCTGTGAGGTGAATCCAGGCAGCCCAGGACTCACATGTTCCAAAAACTGCTCCTGTGTTTAATCATGTGACTCAGCATCAATATTGCAGCAGCTGAACAAAGGAAAAGTATGGGCGGTGCCATCTTGGGCATTGCCCAATCACAAAACATCGGGCCACGATCATCGTAAAATGTTGATCCCTGGGACCCAGGCACTGTGCAACTCACTCAACAGGGTCCTCGTCAATTCCCCCCATTGACAATACAGTCAAAGTGACAGTATCACAGTATTAAAGGCTCCAGCAAAGTGGTGGCTCCATGGAGCTCACAGATGCGCTGCCATCCAATGTGGTGTTCAAATCACGCCAGAGGTGTTAGTTTTACTATTCCTACTCCAGTTACCACAATAATAGGGAAAGCGTAGGACTTTGGAGGAGTTAGATTTACAATTCCCATTCCAGACAGTGCAACAGTAAGGAAACCATTGGACTGTGAAGGGGTGCATTTTACTACTCCCACTCCAATCTTTGCAACAGTAGGGAAAGTGTTGGACTTTGGACAGGTAATATTTACTGATCGTGCTCTAGTCTGTGATACAGTAGGAAAAGCATTGCATTTCGGAAGAGGAAAATGCACTAATCCCACTCCAATCTCTGCAACAGTAGGAAAAGTGTTGGACTTCGAGGGGTAAAATTGACTATTCCCCCTCCAAACTGCGCAACAGTAGGGAAAGAGTTAAATTGCAATTAATTAATTTACATAAATGCTATTCAATAAACAAATTATTATCAATTAATAAATAACTGTTATTCAATTATTAATTTATCAACTTCCTACCCTGTACCCAAACAAACCGAGCAATATGCACCTAAAATATAACAAATAAAATAACGATTCCATAAGTTGCATATTTAAAATGAATTAAACAATTAATTAACTATTAATATTTAACTGGTAAATACTTATTTTGTAATTAACTTCCCACCCTAGACCCCAACAAACCTTGAACTCGGCACCTCAAATAAAATGAAATTCAATAATTATTCCACAAATTACATATTTAAATTTCAATTATTTAACCAATTTACAAAGAATAATTCATAGTTAATTAATTATTAATGTATTTACAGCCCTCTCTATACCCCTACACACCTAGCAGCCCACAACTAAAATATAAATAAAAAAATAAGTATTACACAAAATACATAATTAGAATTTCATAAATAATTAATATTCAATACAAAATTGTTAATCAATTGTATTAAAATATCAGTAAAATAAACACGTATTACAAAAATCATATAATCACAATTCAATTAACTAATAATTAAGAATTAAGAATTATTTGTTAATTAATTAATTAACTTCTCACCCTATACACCTACAAACCTAACAGCCCACAAATAACATATAACAAAATATAAATAGTATTGCAAAAATTGCAGAATGAATATCAATCATATAATTAAATACAATTTATTAGATAAAACCAAATTTCTTTTCCTAATTAACTTCCCACCCTAGCCCCCTACTAACCCAACAACCTGTGACAAGACTATAAATTACTATTAAAAATTAATTAAAAAATTCAAACTCACTTAAACTTACAAGCTAAATTTTAAAAACAATTAATAACATGTATGTTTAATTATTAAAAAATGATATTTTAACCACTATGTTAGTGAAAACAATATTAAAAACATCTTTATTATTTCCAACAATATTACAAACCTCATAGACAATATTCTTGTCAACAATATTTCTCCATCAAGATACATTTGTGTCACAATATTTAATTTCCAATATTTCTTTTTCCCTTCATTTTTTAAACAATATTTTGTCCAAACACCCAAAGAGAACATTGAAAATAAAATGTTGATGGGTTGGTATCAGTTCTGTCCTGTCTACTTGTGCAACTGGAAAGTACAATGATGCCCTGCTGTGAAGAAATATGACATCAGCTTCACCCAAATTGAACGATTCTGGCTCTACCTTCCAGCCCATCGCATCTTCAAGGGGTGCAACAGTACTAACAACGTCTGCTTAAACTCAAAATTTGACCCTTAATCACCATTTACTGCCCGTAAGGAGAATGTGTGATAAAACCCACCCCGCTGCCTCCTCTGTGGGCCGTGCCCATGCTATATGGCATACATAAGTATTGCGAAGCCCATAGGTTCAGGATCAGTGGCTTAGCTATAAGTTATCATCTCATGCTGAGAAAATATAAAGACCACATAAAACACCCAACAACACCAACCAAACCAAAAACCGAGACCAGTCAAGTCTCATTTGCATACAGCTAACCTCTTGATTCTTTCCCCACACAAACATCAAAACAGATGATGCTCTGAAATTCAAACTGCAAATCAAATTTTTGTTTATATCAGCCAATGTCTGACCTTTGCATTGACGGCCTTTGCATACAAATAAAGAGGGCAATTTATAAGAACATCTTTAAAACATAAGTCACTGGATCCATCCATTCTTCTTCGAAAAACTAAACATACTATTAGTTGCTTAGAAAGAGTGGATATCACATGAGCATGGGCATTGGTTGGGTGTTGGTGATAACGTCCCATGCAGATTTTTTTCCAATGACGTGCTGCCAAGGAAGCCTTTTATCCACAGCAAGATTCTTTTCCAGGAGCCTTGATGGCGATGTGCCCTAGAGCGGGGTCCGCTACCACGCTGTCCTTGTAGCGTTCTTCCTGCACATGTGATAGAAATGTATGCAGATGTTTGGTGTAGGTATGGAAGGAGTTTGGTCTTCCTCTTCCCTAGTAGACTTTGGTCCCTTTCGGTATCATGTGCTCATGTAATTCACATGAAGTTTTGCTTTGCTGATGGTCTCAAGATATTTCTCTAACTTATGGAATCTTCCCACAGGAGTTGGTGGGTATCTTGCCTGCATCTCAGTCTGCTTACGTACATATCTTGTTCAAGTCAGCTCAGTCTTGTTTATAAACAGACTGAAACATTGGAAGCTGTGTTCTAGTTCCACTTTATCTAGATCTCATGTAAGGACTCCAAAGGTCCAGGAACCTGAGTCAGAATCACAAAGCAGCAAGGAAAGCAGATCATTGTCAATGGAAGAGAGGTGTTAGCTGAAGCCACCAACGCCCACCATCAACTCATCAGAGAAACGAGGAAAAAAGCGATTGAAGACAGAATCTCCACCCACGCACACAACAGCAAGGAACTCTTCAGCATCATCAAGGAGTTCGCCCAACCCACCAGCGAGTCTACCGACATCCCTCCCTCACAAGACCTCTGCGACAAACTCAGCATCTTTTTCCACCACAAAATCAAGAGCATCTACGACAACTTCGACGAAGACAACCAACACACTGAACCCTCACCAACCACCCTCGACACGGAAACCAGCGATTGATGACTGGACAGCCCTCACCACCGAAGACACACTGAAGACAATGAAGTCAATCCACGCAGGGGCCCCCACGGACCCCTGCCCCCACCACATCTTCAACAGAGCTGCCAACACCATCGCACCCATGCTCTGCCACACCATCAACCGCTCCCTGGCAACCGCCTCGTTCCCCGACGACTGGAAACACGCCAAGGTCAACCCCCTCCTGAAGAAACCCTCTGCGGACCCCACCGACCTCAAAAACTACAGACCCATCTCCCTGCTCCCGTTCCCAGCGAAAGTCATCGAGAAAGCCATCAACAGCCAACTCGCCACATTCATTGAAGAACACAACATCCTCGACTCCTCCCAATCCGGCTTCAGAAAAAACCACAGTACGGAAACCGCCCTCCTCGCCGCAACAGACGACATCCGCACCTTACTGGACAAAGGAGAAACAGTAGCCCTCATCCTCCTCGACCTATCAGCGGCGTTCGACACAGTCTCCCACCGCACCCTAATACGCAGACTCTACGATGCAGGAATTCAGGACAAGGCCCTCGACTGGATCTGCTCCTTCCTCTCCGGCAGGACGAAGCGGGTCAGACTCCCCCCTTTCCTCTCGGACCCCACACCTACCACCTGCGGAGTCCCCCAGGGCTCCTCCCTCAGCACGACGCTCTTAAACGTCTACATGGCTCCACTTGCCCCTATCGTCAGAACCTACGGACTCAACATCGTGTCATACGCAGACGACACCCAGCTCATCCTCTCCCTATCCAACGAGCCCAACACCGCCAGATGCAACTTTCGAGAAGGCATGGAAGCCGTTGCCAAATGGATGAAAAACAGCTGCCTACAACTAAACACCAACAAAACAGAAGTACTCATCATGGGCCCAAACCCCGACGCCTGGAGTGACACCTAGTGGCCCACCGCCCTCGGAAACCAGCCAACCCCCACAGACCACGCACGCAACCTGGGAATCATCCTGAACTCCGAGCTCAAAATGGACCGCCAGATCAACTCTGTCTCATCTTCCTGCTTCCACACCCTCTGCCTCCTTCGTAAGACCTTCAAATGGATCCCCCTCGAACACCGAAAGACAGTCACTCACGCCCTGGTCACCAGCAGACTCGACTACGGCAACGCACTCTACGCCGGAATAAACAAAAACCTCATCCGCAAGCTACAGAACATCCAGAACGCCGCCGCAAGACTGGTCCTCAACCTGCCAAAACACTGCCACATCTCCCAGCACCTGCGCACACTCCACTGGCTCCCCGTTGAGGCGAGAATCACCTTTCAAGATGCTCACCCACGCACACAAGGCCCTCCACGGCACCGGACCAGCATACCTGAACAGCCGACTCAAATTCCACGCACCCCAAAGGACCCTACGATCAGCCCAGCTTTCCTACGCCATGGTCCCTCGCACCAGAAAGACCAGATCGGGAGGCCGCTCCTTCTCCTTCCTTGCGGCCAAAGCATGGAACGCCCTTCCGCTCCACCTCAGACAGACAACATCGCTCCCTATCTTCGCAAGAAACCTCAAAACCTGGCTCTTCTACAGACCCCCTCCTTGATGGAATGGAACCTGCACCCCCCCCCCCCCACCCCCCCCGCACCCCTAGCGCCTTGAGACCCTCACAGGTGAGTAGTTGCGCTTTAACAAACTCCTGATTGATTGATTGAGCTCATTGTGACTACACACAGTTGAGCCAAAGGCAAAATATGCCCATCCTGCGGCTCCCCACCCTGGTCATGCATTACAGATGGAACACTGAATATGGTAAATGGAGTCTCCAGACACTTTGAGTGAAGGATTCTCCTTGAAATAGGATACTGAGGAAGGAAGACAAGTACAAGTACTAGACTAGGACCACCGAAGCCTGGTTTAAGGATAAAAGTGGTGTTTCGACTAGAAAGAGCGTATATAGTAGCAAAAACAGTCATGAGATGGGTAAGTGGAGAGTGCTGTTGGTCCTTCTGCCAAGGTAAGATGAGGAAGGTGGATAGAACATCCCTTTAATTGCTACAACTGACACATTACACAGAACTCTTGTCATGCTTTCAGCACAAATGCAGATATACCATATGAGGGGGCTATTGCTGTGCTCACACTGCAAGGTGCACCCATCCATCACAGCTCCAATGTTCCATGTAGTTGGGTATCAAGCACACACGAAGATAAACACCACACACACATGTACACACTTACTGGAGCTGTATTTAGATCTTCAAAACCAAACCGTTTCGATTGATAGTTGTTATGCACTCAAATATTCTATGAGCTAAGCAAGAGCTTCCATCAAAACAAGTTAACAGAACACTGAGCACGGATAAAACAAAGCTCCGATATTTTATATTGTGGATAATCACCGATCTCACAACAGTATGAATTATAACAGCAAACAATCAGCATATCCAACTGAACATAGTAGAACAACTCACGTACATCAACACAGCTTAAAGTCATCAGGTAGTTGGACCTCACTGAGTTCACAAAACTACACTCAACAAAGTAGTTTTCCAAGACAACACATTCACTACAGCAGCACCCACCCAACACCCCAGAGAAAGACTGATTTAGAGGGATATTGTGGACACTAAATCACTATAATCTTGGCTGATTAATACACTTACCTCAAGCTGGGCAATGCACAGCCAATACTTCAGGTGGCACGTACCTGAAATGGTAAAGATCTCTGGCAACAAGCATAATAGTCCAACCAAACCTATAGACTGAACCAGAGCTCAAAAATGTTTTAGAAGAGCGATCCACTTATTAGAAGGACAACATTTTCTGAACCACCTAGCTTTAATGGACATGAGGTGGGCAATTTCTTAATGTAAGTAAAGAATAGTGTGGTAGCACATCACATTCAGTTACAGTAGCACATTTTCCATTGATGTGGCCACTAAATTTGCTCAGGCATACAGTTCCACTGATGAAACTTTGTTTCACACAAATGATAATGTGTGGATATTAGGTTTCAGTGACTATCATGTGTGCATTACCAACTAAGGTGTCTTGAGTTCTTTTTATTGTATTTGTTTCCATCACACTTCAGAAGTACAAAAAAGATGTGTTTCATTTTTTAGGGCAAAGCCTACCAGACAGTACAACTGTCTGGTATGCTAAAGACATCTTGGGGACATTTGGAAAGCTTCACATTGAATGCATTCCACCCACTGCTTACCATTGTCTTTGAGGTTCGTAACTCGCATTTGTTTGCCTCCTGTTTGCTGGCTGTATTTGTTTTAGGCAGTCCAGCTTGAGTTTGTCCCTTCCTTGGAGCATAGTATTTTTACAAGGGCCCCTTGTATTCTTCCACCAGTGCTCCTTTCTGTAAACATTTGAGTCTTGTTCTTATCTTGTGGAGGATCTCAGGGAGAATGTTATTCTAGGGAGATTAGGTTGGGCCAGGGCGTGCCGCAGGGCTCGTCCCTGAGCCCGACTCTGTTCAACCTATATGTCTCCCCGCTGGCGACTATAGTTGAAAGCTATGGATTGCACCTTGTGTCCTATGCCTACGACACACAGCTGGTCATATCCCTCTCACGTGTGCCTGGTCTTGTGGCGGACAATTTCAGAGTTTGCATGCAAGAACTGGCAACCTGGATGTCCGCCAACTGCCTGAAACTTAATGGCAGTAAGACCGAGGTGCTCGTGGTGGGGGGAGGGCCATCTGTATGGTCGTCGGCGTGGTGGCCACCCTGTTTAGGAGAAACACCTGTTCCTTGCCAGGAAGTAAAGAATCTTGGGGTATGGCTGGATGTCGACCTTGCCTTTGGCCCCCAGATTGGCCGAGTGGTAGGGGCATGCTTTGGAGTTTAAAAACTCTGAGGAAGGTCTTGGATCTTCTGCCCATTACAGCTCGTCGGACGCTGGTGCATGCCTTAGTCACCTCGCGCCTAGATTACCGCGATTTGCTGTATCTGAGGGCCACGGGAAAGGTTTTCAACCTCCTCCAAGTGCTGCAAAATGCAGCCGCTCGCCTTATTTTGAGGCTTCCTAGAAGATCATCCTTTAAGGCAGCGCTCCAGGCCCTGCACTGGCTTCCTGTCAGGAGCAGGGTGGAATTCAAGGCGCTAGCCATGTGTCACCGCATTCTGGGTGGCAAAGCCCCTGCCCCGTTACAGAGTCTGGTTACCCGGTATGAGCCCACAAGGAATCTGCGCTCCTCCTGCACAGGACTTCTGAAAATCCCAAAAATAAAGAAAGCGCGTATGGGGGGCAGGTCTTTCAGATATCTGGCTGCTAAGCAGTGGAATGACCTGCCATCAGAGTTACGTTTGGAGCGTTCAGAATCCATGTTCGGAAGGAAACTTAAGACTCACCTATTTGGAAGGTAGGCGGCTGTGATGGCTGCTTGGACTGCTTACCCCACTTACCATAGCGCGGGGACACGCTGGTGCGCGTAAACCAGGCGCTTTATAAAACTCCCTAATAATAATAATAATAATAATGTCACATTTGCTGTGCATTTTGAGCCAGAGGTCAAATGCCAGGCTCTGTCTTTTGTGGGAGATTGGTGAATGCTTTTCTTTTTCTGACTTCAAAGTGAGAAGATGTATGTAACAGTCATGCTGGCTACTGGGGGTGTGCTGGAGGAAGGCTGTACAATGTTATTTTTTTCTAGCACGTAACTACATTTAAATGTCTGCAAATTAACGGTACAGATATTTCAGAATATATCTGAGTTAGGAAAGTACAAATAAAGCAATTTTTTTGAAAATTCTGAAGTAGAAAATTACTTTTTTTATACGAAACAAATCAATACACTAAATGATAATAATTCCACACATTACTGTTTGTGTGCTGTATAATTTTATCAGTAAAACTGTGTGTTTATGCAAATGTAATGGTCATTTGAAAATAAAATGTGTTGTCTCTAATTGCACTGCTCTATCACACCATGCATACTCTAATTAATTCCATTCCACTCTACACTACACCACAGAATCCTTGCAGAGTTACGCAAGACGCTGGCGGAAGAGCTCGGCCTTAGTGGAGCGCATGACAAAGTTTAACCCTCAAGCCCTGACCCCCGAGACCCCCAGGTGGGTTTGTTCCAGGCCGTATTAAGCTGAGGAGCGGAGGAGAGGTTTGCAGCCCAGAGGAGAGGAACAGAGGCTACAAACCAGTAAAGCACAGTGGGGTGAGCAGAGCCCCAGAGTCTAAGCGCTGCAGCTGTTCTCAGCTGCCACAGAGAAGTGAGCCCAGCCCCTGCAGAAATGACCCAGCTAGGTCTGGGTGCAGCTTGCGGGCAGCTTGGTGAGCTCCCGTCAAATGCATACCCCCTTCTGCTCCCAGCACTTTTCCCAGAAACAGCGGACCACCATTGCCCACACGCAGACACCACGCTACTGCTGCCCCTGCTCACAGTGCAACAACGCTTTGCTCTGCTTTGCGCTCGGTGTATGACACTGCCACCTAACTCCAGTCTGCACCACTTTCCTCTACACCACTACATTCTACATTGCATCACTCCTCTACTCTGCACCACTCTCTGCCACTGCACTCTGCGCCATTCTACTCTAAACTACTGCACTCTACCCCACTGCACACTGCACCACTTTACTCAAAACCAATGTATTCTACATCAGTGCAGTCTACGCAAATCTACTCTCTACTACTGCACTCTACAGCAGTAGCACTTAACCTCAGGGAGGAAGTAACGAGAGGAGCCTTGTAGTCACACATCCATCGAAGGTCTCATCCTGCGTGTCACACCAAATCAGAGGAAGAAATGCTTCCAGCCTCCATGAGGTTAAATGCTCCCAAAGGGAGGGACCTCTTGATCATTTGAAAAGCAAACACCTACCTCGCCAGCATACATAGTATGTTGGTATTGACTGTGAGTGCTGGATCTGTATGCATGAAGTCATGGACTCAACACAGGGAAATATAGAGAGCCCGTTCCTGACGAAAGACCCGGACCTTTATAGGCCTCAGTTAGGGCTGAAACGTGTTGAGCTGTAATAATACTCTCCAATTGCATCCCCATTCTATTTTTAATCAACTCATCACCACCCCATTATTAAAGCAATTAGGGCCAGATGTAGGTCGCCAATTACCGGTCGGTAACGGCCGAATTTGTTCGTTACCGACCGGTAATTGGTGATTGAGATGTAGGGGCCATTATTTTACAGAATCGGTAAATTTACCGAATCGGTAAATTTACCGATTCTGTAAAATACCGAATCGGTAATTTTACTGAATTTGGTAAATCAAGATGTACGTGGCACTCCACAGAGTGCCACAGGCCCTTAACATTCGGTATTTTACCACCCAATCCTATTGGGTGGTAAAATACCGAATTCAGGTGTGCATGCACATCTGTGCATGCACACCTGTGCCATGTGACACACAGACATGACCTTAGGGCATGTATGTGTGCCACATGGCACACAAGCCTGCACTTGGGGTGCTAGAGGGTGTCAAAGTGACACCCCCTGCACCCTTGCTGGATTCGGTATTTACCGATTCGGTAAATACCGAATCGGTATTTCCTATTGATTCCTATGGGCTCCAAAGCCCATAGGAATCAATGGGGAATAGCGATTCGGTATTTACCGAATCGGTAAATACCGAATATTACAGATTTGGTAATTCAAATAAAAAATTACCTACATCTCCCTCCTTCTAATTAACCGATTCATAAATACCGATTCGGTATGATTCGGTATTTATGAGTCGGTAAATTAGATTTACCTACATCTGGCCCTTAGTTTCTTCGGGTAAGTGATCGAGATTTTTATGTTTGCCATTTGTTTGGATCCTCCACCCCATATCCCTGCAAGTACCCTCAACATCACTAATGGCCAGCTCACCATTCGAGGATTCTTTGGCGCGTGCGGGATGCTTAATGATGAAACATGACACCCAGGGAATGTGTGAGGTCATCCGGTATATCCTTAAGAATATTGCAAAAATCCGCTTTGGTCCACACTAGGAACACCTTTTGTACCAACAGGAATAAGGTTTTGTCCGGTACGAAGAAGATAGAAATACTAGAACTAAGCCTTTACAGCACTATGTTTGCTTTATGTGGTAACAATACTACCTGACTCAGCCGATACAGCTTTCAGAAAAAACCCAACCTCAATGAATTCAGTTTTAAAAATGATTACACCTCTACAATAATAGACTCTACCTCTCAGGCACCTTATTTCACCTTCATCAGTTTTCACCTTCTCATCATCTGTACCTTGTCCTTATCATTTTACATTGGTTATTACTCTGATTTTACTTCTTACGTCTTACTCATTCTGCGTTCCTATTTCTTTCTCCGCTACCCCATCTCTAAACACCTGTGGCCTCTGTGCTCAACTCCTCCACTTTTTGATTAACCATGGTGAACAACTTTTTAACACCTTTCAGACTGCCAGGATGTACTTAGCCTGGTTATGGTGCAAGTGCCTGTCTGTCAAGGCCTGCAGCCCATCTGGTGTTTCCTTGCTTCTACATTGAAAGGCCTCGCCAGAGGGAAACACCCCATCAACACATGCATGCACCTACATAGTTTTTCAGGGACAATTAAGTGTGCTTGAGGCAACAGCAATCAATCAATCAATCATGACATTTGTATAGCGCGCTACTCACCCGGAAGGGTCTCAAGGCGCTTGGGGAAGGGGTCCGCTACTGCTCGAACAGCCAGGTCTTCAGTTGCTTCCTGAAGGAGAGGTGGTCCTGGGTCAGTCGAAGGTGGATGGGGAGGGAGTTCCATGTCTTGGCCGCCAGGTAGGAGAAGGATCTGCCTCTGGCGCTGGCTCTTCGGATGCGTGGAATGGCGGCGAGGGCGTGGTTGGTCGATCGTAGCTGGCGGGTGGGAGTTATGTTATGTTATGTTATGTTAATAACATTTATTAGGCGCAACAGCTGCCCCAGCGAAGGGGCGTCCTGGCGCCTGATCATGTGCACAACACAACAGAACAGAGCTGAGAAGTAGGGATACTAGATAGCAGAGATGAACAGGTGGGTTTTGATGGCCCGTCTGAAGAGAGTCAAGTTGTTGAGGGCGCAAATGTGTACAGGAAGGGAATTCCATAGATCAGCCGCCAGAACACGGAAAGAACGTCCTCCCATCCTGCTAAGCCTGAACCTAGGCTTAATTGCCAGATGCTGAGCTTCGGATCTGAGGGACCGCGTGGGGACATACGAAGAGATAAGGCCCGTCAAGGCCGGGGGAGAAGAAAGCTTCAGAATCTTGAATGTCAGACAGAGAGCCTTAAATTTGATTCTCTGTCTGACCGGAAGCCAGTGTAGAGAGGCCAGGACAGGAGAGACAGAGCATCGTCTCGGAAGACCTACAATGGCCCGTGCAGCGGCGTTCTGCACCCTCTGAAGCCTAGTCGCCTCGGCCTGGTTGACTCCAAGGAGTAAGGCACTCCCGTAGTCTATCCGGGAGAGGATAGAGGCCTGAACCACCAGTTGTCGCGTGGGAGGGTCGAAAAATTTGAGGATTGGTCTAAGACCTCGCAGAATACCATAACAGGTGGCTGCTGTCTTCTTTGTGTGGCTTGTAAAAGAAAGATTGGAATCCAGCCATACCCCCAGATTTTTGACTTCGGCCACTGGAATGGGCATCGCCCCCAGTTCGAGGGGCCACCACTGGTCTCCCCAGAGTTCCGCCTGCTTCCCTACAATCAGGACCTCGGTTTTCTTGGCATTAAGCTGTAGGCAGTTGTTACGCATCCAGCTTGCCACAGCTATAAGTCCTGCCCGGAATCTGGGCGCAGTCACCTCAGGGTCCCCACTGAGTGTTACCGCCAGCTGCGTGTCGTCGGCATACGATGTCATAGTAAGGCCATATTGCCTGACGACGGCAGCCAGCGGTTTCACATACAAGTTAAATAATGTGGGGCTGAGGGCAGAGCCCTGAGGGATTCCCAGTTCCAGAGAATGGTACAAGGACTGGCCAGGTGGAATGGCTACTTTAAAAAACCGGTCCGAGAGGAAAGAGCGGAACCACTGAAGAGCCTTCCCTACGATCCCCACTTCCTCCAGACGCCGCAACAAAATGTCATGAGACACCGTGTCAAACGCGGTGCTCAGGTCTAACAATAGGAGCGCCGCGGTCTGCCCCGCATCTAGCACTGACCGCAAATGCTCGATTATATAGAGCAGAACATTTTCAGTGCTGTGTTGGGCGCGAAACCCATTTTCACTCTCGTCAAGAATATTATTACGCGAGAGGTGGGCAGACAGAATGGTGTTCACGTGCGCCTCCATGACCTTGGCGGTCCAAGGCAGGAGGGAGATGGGCCGATAGTTCTCCGGGAGCAAGGGGTCAGAATTAGATTTCTTCAGAATGGGCTTGACCACAGCTTGCTTCCAGGATGACGGGACCACGCCCTCACTGAGGGAGAGATTGATCAACTCCAAAATGGGCTCACGACAGAGAGGCGGGAGAGAGGCGAAAAGCTCCGGCTTCAGAGGGTCTAAGGGGGAGCCTGATTTAATTTTGAGGCTCAGAGTGTCGAATACCTCATTAGACATGGTCGGCAGGGTTGACAGGGTTTCGGACACCAAGACCTCTACATCGCTAAGAGCATCCCCGGGGGCAGCTGGTGTGAATCCTCGGTAGATTTTCTGCACTTTCTCCACGAAAAAGGATGCCAAGCTTTCACAGTGCGAGTCCGTACAGATTTCTTGCGAGGTGGCCCGTTTCCCCATCAGGTCTTTAAGTACCTTGAAGATTAACTTAGAGGGGTTGGGGCTGTTGGAGAACTCAGCTGCGTAATATGCGGCCCGGGTTTGACAAATAGCTCTGTGGTAGGACTTAAGCTGGGCAAAGTACAGTGATTTTAACGTGGGATCAAAGGCTTTTCTCCAGGCCCTCTCAGCTTGCCGGCAAGTTCTCTTAAGCTCGGCAAGAGTCTCGTTGTACCAGGGGCTACGATTTTTAGCGTGACATTTTGCCCAACGCAAAGGTATGAGAGAGTCGAGGGCAGTAAGAACCCAGTTGCAGAACTGTTCATAGCCCTGTTCTGCATTCTGCAGTTTGCCTTGGGGTTGTGCCTCCAATATCCTGACAAACTCCTCCAGCTTAAGTTTACGCCAATTGCGCTTTAAACTCTGTTTATCTACAGGTTTCAATTGTGGAGTGTCAAGGGGACATGACACTTTAACCAGCAAATGGTCAGTCCAACCCACCACCATCGGGTCAGCTGATCTAGCCCGAACTAAGGTGGTAAAAAAGGGGTCCAATATGTGTCCTCCTATGTGGGTGGGGGAGGCGACTAGTTGGTCAAGTTGCAACGCTTCTAAGTCCGCCAGCAAGGAGCTGATGGAAGGAGATGACGACTGGTCCAGATGTATATTTAAGTCGCCTACTATATTGAAGTTAGCGCATGTTGCGGTCAAAGAGCTGACTACATCCACAAGGGCAGCCTTGAAGGCGGTGTCATTCCCAGGTGGACGGTAGATAAGCACACCGCTGAAGGTAAATTGATGACTGACCTTTACCTTAAACAATGCGCTTTCACACATAGGGAGGTCCAGAGCCTTCCACTCAACCGGGAAACAAGATTTAGTCGCCATGGCTATACCACCTCCCCTAGTCGAGCGGTTCAAGATAGACACCGTATAGGTGGAGGGGAAAGCCAGGTTAATAATGGCAGTATCCGCGTCCTGTAACCAAGTTTCGGTCAGGAAGATGATATCGGGAAGGTCCGTATCAATCATATCCCGTAGTGACTGATGGTGTTTGACCAAAGATCTTACATTCAAACTCCATATGTTAAGTGCTTGTCCGGTCCATTCCGTATGGGTGCCACAGACAGTCCTGCTAACTGGACGAACTCCAATGGGAGAGGCCAGTGAGAAGACACCGCAGGCACACTCATATGGTCCTGAAAGAGGGGGTAGAGGGTCATGATGACAAACCCGAAGACTATCTTTTATTGAGATGAGAGCAGCGCGATCGTACCTGAGCGCTGCCATGTTAGACAGGCTGCTAGTGAGGGAGGAAGCCAGAGTCCATAACCCGCACCCGCTACCTCGACACGGACGAGCGCAGACGGGCAGGACTCTGGCACGACTCCGGCTAAGCGACGGCGTCCCACTGTGCGTTCCCGCTGCGCGGGAGAGGGCAGCTTTAAATAGGCGCCTCCCTAAACAACTCGAGCGTCAGGACGCTCCAAAATGGCGCCCGCGCTCCAAACACTTACCCCAAGCTAAGATGGCGCCCACGATTCCATCCCCAGGGACCCGGACCCGCCAAATGGCGGTGCGAATTCCAAAATTAAGTGAGAGTAAGGGGGCAGCCCAGACACAGAGAACGAGTTAAAAACAGGGAAGAATCGAACTCAATAGAACAAAAATACACAAAGGTAGGTTTTAAAAGCGTAAATAACGCAGCACGCTAGCAGCGAGACCTGCGCTAATGCAGCAGTGATCAGGGCAGAGAGAACACAAAAAACGCCTTAAATAGGCGCCTCCCTAAACAACTCGAGCGTCAGGACGCTCCAAAATGGCGCCCGCGCTCCAAACACTTACCCCAAGCTAAGATGGCGCCCACGATTCCAGCCCCAGGGACCCGGACCCGCCAAATGGCGGTGCGAATTCCAAAATTAAGTGAGAGTAAGGGGGCAGCCCAGACACAGAGAACGAGTTAAAAACAGGGAAGAATCGAACTCAATAGAACAAAAATACACAAAGGTAGGTAGGAGTGTAGAAGGTCAGGCGGTCGTTGAGGTACTTGAGGCCCAGGTCGTGGAGAGACTTGTGTGCGTGGGTGAGGAGCCTGAACGTGATCCTCTTGCTGACGGGGAGCCAGTGCAGGTCCCTCAGGTGGCCGGAGATGTGGTTGCGTCGGGGGATGTCCAGGATGAGTCGGGCGGAGGCGTTCTGGATGCATTGGAGTCTTTTCTGTAGCTTGGCTGTGGTTCCGGCGTAGAGGGTGTTTCCGTAGTCCAGTCGGCTGGTGACGAGGGCCTGGGTAACTGTCTTCCTGGTTTCAGTCGGGATCCATCGGAAGATCTTGCGGAGCATGCGGAGGGTGTGAAAGCATGAAGAGGAGACAGCAAACACTATATAAATGCAATGACATAGAACAAGTTATGTTGACATGGACAGGGAAAACACACAGACAGATGGGGAAGTGAGGGAGCCCTCTACTTCCGATAAACCCACTACTTACTCCGTGTATCTTAAGTACCCGGGCTACATAGGCTAACTGTGGACAAACTAGAGTTCTGCTCTGCTACTTCAAAACATTGTTCATTGTCTGCCTTGCATTAGCACTTCAAGAGTGTTGCAACAGTTTTAAATTGTACTCCAGATTATCACACAGAAGGAAGTCATTGCTGTATTTAATCTCATTACATAAGAAGAATAAAGGCTTTGTTTCTCTCACAATTAGGTGTCGCTCAAAGAGACACAGCGAGGATATCAAAATGTCACATAATAAGGACACTTCAAACATTGAAATGTCGCATATCAGCAAACTAACAACTTGCCAGCCACCACAAAAACGTAGCATTTTCTTGAACCTATACGAAACTATAGCATTAAAGTACAACTAATTGGAAACAAGTAACTAGAGAACACTTCGGCAAAACGGACGAATGTTGGGAAGTTGTGCGAGCGACGCTGCACAAAATGGACCGTAGAGGACAAGAAGCATAAACCACGCACGCGGCAGGCCCTGGGCTAGCGTCAACGTAGACGTAGCAGGCTGCGGGCGAGAAGCCCTGCCAAAACTTCACACAGTGCGAGCAGGACCGGAAGCCAGAGGAATGCCTTCTTGATTTTCACATCACAAGAGGACATTACGCTGTTAGTCTGCTGCTAAATGCGTATTTGGAATTTCGAAAAAGTCTCTCTTGCGCCATCTGGTGTGTAATCCAGGGACACGGCCTTGAAATGCTTCGGCACTCTGAAGATGTGGGTTTAGTAGTAAATACCACAGTTTGGGGCTGACTGGTGTACTTAACAGTTGATGTTCGGAACAGCACTAATTTACCACCTTAGATGGTCGTAAATGGTTAATTGTTGCAAGACCTTTCAGGCCATGTGCTGTTTTTGGCTGGAAGTGTGGCATCATTTATTGTCCTACCTAAATCAAACAAAACATTAACACAAATAGCGTACACAAAGCAACATAACAACACAATATAGACACGAGAAAATAGTCAAAACAGATTGCAATCAGAAACTGCAGCATAGCACAAGAAAATTACATTCAGATTATATAATGCAGCACAGAAACAGGACAGCACAAAAAACAACAGAACAAATAATCACCACAACAAAGGGGCCTATTACGATGTCGAGTGGACCCATTGTCCATACTATATTCTGTTTGAGGTACTTACACTGCTGCTCCCACAATTTGATCTGAGGATACCAATTTACATTTAGCCTCCTCAAATTCCAGAACGTTTTAAAATTTTCAATTTTACATTGTGTTTCTTCATTTATATATACTTTATTATATTGCAAATATTACATTTTTTAAGCAGTCCCATGAGTAGGTGTCATGGACCCTTAGGGTTCCCAAACCACAGCTTAAGAACCACTAGAGTAAGTAAATCCTTAACTTACCGCCAATGGTAACAATATTTTGTGACTCAGCTCATAGTGTTGCATCACAATTAGTGACAAGTTGCACTCACTTATACACTTACAGCCTGATTCATCAACGGGCCGTTTTGCGAGCCCATAATAGCGAATCATAGCGATTCGCTATTAAGGACTCGCAAAACGGTAATCATGTAGGAATCGCATAATAAAATGCGATTCCTACTGATTCCTTATTTGCGATTAGCAAATTGCTAATCGCAAATAAGGAATAACTCGCCATTCATTCCTATGGGCCAAAAGGCCCATAGGAATGAATGGGAAGTATTCCTTATTTGCGATTAGCAATTAGCTAACCGCAAATAAGATTGCGATTTGAAGGGTGCCAGGGGTGTCCACAGGACACCCTGTAGCACCCCTCAAATGAAATTTCACACAGGTGTTGCACACACACATGTCCAAAGGACATGTGTGTGTGTAACATGCAACTCAGAAAAATGCATTTAAATGCATTTTTCTGAGTTTTCGCAATTTACCGCGAGGTCTGACCTCGCGGTAAATTGCGGCAAGAAATTGCGAATTCGCAATTTTAAATTGGATGTTGAATTGCATTTAAGGAATCTCTAATAGAGATTCCTTAAATGTAATTCCTCGCACATTTGCGACATCGCAATTAGCGATTTTTGCATTTGGGATGCTGAATCCCAAATGCAAAAATCGCTCTCGCAAAGGGCCGGATTCTCAGAATCCGGCCCCTTGCGAGCGCAATTTAGGTACATGAATCGGGCGGTTAGTACCGTGGACACACTGATAGCAGTTGGCCCAGAAACAGATGAGGTACTTTGCGATTTTATTAGGAGTGTGCAAAATATTTTTGACAGCAAAGTTCCCAATGTTTACTCGCCACAAAGGACACTTTGACTTACGGTTGCACAAGCAATTTTTGCCCCCCATTTTTTAGATACTTTTCACTGCATAGTAACATGATTTTCAATCTACTGGAACTAACCCAAGCTGTGAAACGTATGCAGAATTTATATCTGTTGGTTTAACTTTAGTGAATCTTTTCTATGCACAATGCCAAATGTATGTTGCTTTTTTCAGCAAGATTACCTTTTGGGGAAATGTTCAGTGTGCAGTTTCAATATACAAGAAAAGAGTATTAAGTATTTTCTGCAAAATATTTTACAGAGTCATTTTGGTAATATTTAATAATGTTCATGTTAAATATGGAAAAGTGTGACATAAAGTATTGTAAACGCCAAATATTTCACATATAAGTGGCAAAGTAGAAAACATTGCAATCTTTACAAAGATACAAAGTTTTCCACAGGCAGGCTCGAAGATTGTAAAAACAAAAACCTATACACACTTTCACACATCGCCTACCTCTGATGGGGCAGAGACAGAGACGTAGAAGCAGGTCCCTTCACCATTCTCCTTCTGACTCTGTAATCTGTGAGTACAGATCTGATGATTGCTCAGGGCAGAATTTGAACCTAATTACGAGTTTGCTGCTTCATTGGACCACCAAACTTGCTGTGGCGGGCAGGGTCTGCAGCACCAGCGATCTGACTGCCTTATTACAAGTACGGCAGTTAGAGCTCCAGAGAAGCACCAGGGATCTGCGATCCCGGGCAGTGGCACAGCGGTCTAGAGAAGCACTATGCTTGGCAGTGCCCCCTGCAGCACTGCCATGCATATTACAAGTTTCCCCACCTCCAGCCTTTTCATGGTGGTGAGCCCCCCATGAAAAGGCTTGTGGTGGGGAAACTAAAGCAGCCCTACTGGACCCCCTATTGCCCCTGTTCATGGGAATGCATGCAGGGGGGCATAAGTTGTTCCCCCCTGTGTGCATGCACCCCCTTTCCTGCACAGCATGGACTGCACAGTCCATACTGTGCAGGAATGGCCTTTGACGCTCCCATTGCGGAGCCTTTCCTATAGACACCGCCGTGGGACAGCGTTGCTGCCAGCCCGTGAGCCCACGAAAAAACACATAATCTTGTGGGCGGGCGACGGTCCGGCTTTGGTGGTGTGGGAGCAGGGCGGTAGCGTGGCGTCCCGCTTCCACACCACCAAAGTTGTAATCAGGCCCTTAGTCAGTGCCTGTGGGGCATACCTCTCTACTGCAAGGCCACAATGTTGTCTTAACTACAGGTGCCATCTAAAACACCATAGTAGTGTTGGATGATACCTTAACTTCATGCTGCTGAAGAAAATTAGCACGGTGTCTGCTACAACAACCACCACCTCAGGAAAGCAACTTTCATGAGGTTATCAGTTAGTGTGAAGGACAATGGTATGGCTCTTACTCCATCCCCTTGTTAGAAGCCAGATTCTCCATACTCTTGGTGAGTCCTAAGTCATTTGAGCAGCTCCATGAAGGACAGATGATCAAGTTCCTTCGTGATGCGATTATTTACTCATAAATAGCGGAGAAAGTGCTCGAGAAGCACTGGCAACACCCGACGCGGTCACATATATATTTATATATATAGCTGTATATATATATATATATATATATAGATCAAGGCCATTGTGTGGCCGAAAAGCGTCATGGGCAGCACGAGCACAAAATAAACGTCTAAAAGTTTGGCACAGCTTACTACTGAAGTCCGTTGTATTTGTCGGCGCTTGCATATGTGTTGGATGCGTGTTTGCTGATATATATATATATATATCAACCAGCAGGCTCCTTAATTTCTACAAGCACGAGCCACGCCAATCCAGATTCATGAAAGTATTATATATATCAACTTCAAACTCCCTTTTTGTCAAAAGAAAGTAGAGTACACTCAGGTTTCCTAGAGAAGCTGCTCTTTATTTTTGTCCATTTGCATGACGCTTTTCTTCTTTAATGACTTTATTTGATGCCGCCAAACAAACAATTCTTTCTCCAGCACACATTTAAAGCTGGATGCTCCTCTGGGATTGGCTGAGGCACCATTGACAGATTTGCAAGGGGGATGTCCCGAACTCGGCTAACCAAGCCCGTACTGAGCATGCACCTAAACGTAAGAACTGTGCCAAGTCGGCGGTGTCTGCTCCTTCCCCATGCCTGCCTGGATCTTGCTGTGGGCAACAAGCGGCTCTCCGGGACCCTCACCCCACCGCTTGAATCTCGTTTTCAGCCCACAGGCACCACTTAAGTAAGTAGAAGCCCCCTGTGAAGTCACAGTCCAAAACAATGTTGAGCGGGCAATATATACATATATATATAGATATAGGGCCATATTATCAAGCAAAGGCGATACATTATCGCTGCTTTTATCAGCAGGAAACTGCAGCTAAAGCAGCGATAATGGGCTTAATAATATGTCCTTGTGAAATCCCATTGAAGCCCAGGTTCTGGTGTTAACCTGGGCTTCTATGGGAATTCACAGGGGCATATTATCAAGCCCATTATTGCCGCTTTAGCGGTAGTTTCCTGTCGATAAAAGCGGCGATAATGTATTGCCCTTGCTTGACAATAGGGCCCCAAGTTTGTGAAGTTGTTTTAAAAATGGGAATATTATAAATAATAAATAAATAAATATTTTACTTAAAATACTATTTCTTTTTTCTTTTTTTAGTTTTAATTATATATATATATATATATTTAAATACTTGTTTTTGTTTCTTTTTAAATGTTGTTCATATTTTTTGTACGTTTTATTTTATATTACCTTCTGTTTATTTTTTGGTATTTATGTAAACTGTACATATCTGTTGTATATCATATTTATTTTGATTTTAATTGCCATTTATGAATTTAAAAAGGAAGGTATCATCTTGTATGAATATTATATGCTACCTTTTTAGTGTTCAATATCTTCCTCAAAAAGGGTCAGATTGGAGTGGCAATAGTAACTCTAACCCCTTTAGTGTCCAAAGCTTTAGCTGAAATGGTTTACATTGGCGTGTGAACAGTAAAGGTAACCACTTTAGTGTTCAACACCTCTCACAAAATAGTTTAGATTGGATAGAGAATAGTGCATCTTACAATTTTACTGCCCGACCCCTTCTTCAAAATGGTTTAGATTGGAGAGATTGAAGAGGGACTAATACATCTAAACCCTTTAGTGTCCAACACCTTCTGCAAAATTATTTAAAAAGCGAATCTAACCTTTTTTACGTACAACACCTTCCCCAAAATGGTTTAGATTGGAGTGGAAATAGTAGATCTAACCCCATTTTTACACAACACCTTCCCCAAAATGAGTTACACTGGGGTAGAATAGTAAATCTTACCCCTTTCATCTCCAGCACTTTCCCAAAATGCTTTACATTGGAGTTTGTAATTTTGAAAAGGTGTCGATTTTTAGAATAATAACGAATTCATGACAATGTTTTTACATTTATATTAATGTATTCGTATATTTCACTTATTGTATTTAAAGTAAATGTTTAGTCTTTATTTTGGAAAAATAATTTTCTTTGCAAAAGTATACACCAATTTCACATGTTACAGTGGTACAACCTTTGCATGCATTTTTTTTGGTATAGTATTGAATGTACTGTATTTTTAACACACTTTTAAGACATTATATTTATACCTTTTTATTTTTTCACACACTTAGGTCCATATGCATGAACACATTCTCCCATAGACACCGAATGGGCAAAACCCTTTGATGCATCTGGCCATTAGTACATTGTGTTTTTATATTTTTATAATGCAGAGTACTATTTAATATAGAGTTAGAATTTTATAACACTATTTAAATTATACTTGACATACATTTGTATTCGTTCAATATATTGTTTAAAACTTTTTAAACAACTTAACACATTTTTACATACATGTTTAACTCTTTTTAATAACTTTTTGTACCATTTCAATTTATTTCTGTAGGAAAGTAGTCTTTTTTTAGGTTGAGCCTAGCAGCGCGCATGCGCTGCTTCGTGAGGCATGCTGTATTCAGTTCTAAGGGCTTTGGCCATGCCCTGGCTACTGATTGGTAAATGTGTGTTTTGTTCCCAAAAGCTTAATTCTCTATGGTTTCTTAACATTATATGTCCCACCTTCTTTGGTGTTGCTCCTCCCCTGCAGTATTGGCCTGTTACATGTCCCTGTACTCTTTTACCTATTTCTGGTTTGTTGGCGCACTGTCTTTTTTGTTCACTTGATCCTTTAGTTCATGAATGGACCTGGCCTGGCCGTGCGGGCTGGACAGTTCCCATGGGCAGCAGGGTCAAGACTGATTTGCATATGGTTGGGTCCAAACTGGAATGGCGTGTTGAGCAAAATGACGATAGATTAAACCCAGATCTGTGACTGAGGGTAAATGTTTGACAATGTTCAACATTCCGTCCATCATTTGTTTGTGTTGGATTTTCACCCTAAGTGTGAAGGGTATGCCCGACGTGGGCTCCGCGCTCGCTACACCACCGGTTTCAAGCTGGGCTGGCTGATGAAGGGTGATGCCTTGAAACTGGTCTCAGGATGCTTGTTTAACGGTCCAGAGTGGACCTGGCCTTACAGTTTGGGCTGCACTGTTTCCATGGGGAACAGAGTCAAGGCTGATTTATATATGGCTGGGTCCAAACTGGAATGGCGTGGTGAGCAAAATAACAATGGATTAAACCCAGATATGTGACTGAGGTGAATGTTTGGCAATGTTCAACATTCCGTCCATCATCTTTTTGTGTTTCATGAATGGCTTGTGCCTGATGCTCGGAGCTCTTTGTCTGCCTCTCCCCTCCCACCATGTTTTTTGCATTGTTTAAGTTTATTTCTCAGCAGCTCTATATGTTGCACCACATTTTGCAAGGTATGCAGCGTATGGAAAGCCCTTTCCCTTCAAGAAGAGACACTCTGAAGGTGGCACGTGGTGAGCACTTTGTCTGCCTCACCCCTCCCACCACGTTATTTGTTTATTTTTTCCTTTTGTTTTTTAAGTGTTTACGTTTCTTTCTCATTTATGTAGCTCAAACTCAACCCAAAGTTATTGTAGTGCTTTTAACCGTTCCGCCACACATTTGGAGCGCTGCTTCCTCTGTGGCTCTTTTGTTTCATTTTTATTTCTACAAGGTTTTATATAGCGCAAACTCAACCTGAAGGTATTGCAGCGCTTTCACCACAACCCTCCACACATTAGGAGCATTGCAGCTCACTCTGCAGGCACGCATAGCATGAACTCAACCCAAAGGTACTGCAGCGTTTTACACGCAGTTTAATTGTCAACTCAGGCCTTTGCTCTTCATCCTCTCCAGGTTCCCGTGCTTTTGACCGTCCCGCTACACATTAGAACCCAAATGTATTGCAGTGCATTTTTCTCAGAAGCTCTGTATGTTGCACCACATTTTACAAGCAAGTAGCACATGGCCAGCGCTTAATATCCCTTTATATTCTCCTTGTGTTGGGAACTTCACTTATGGTATGAACGTGTGGAGTGCTTCCCTCACTTTAACTTAGGCGTGCAGCGTGTTCAAAGAGCTTCCCCCTTTCAAAAAGGAGCACTCCAAAGGCGGCACATTGTGAGTGCTTTGTCTGCTTCAACTTCAGACCGATGATTCCAAAGCACGCACTCTCTACTTTTAAAAATAATCAGCATTTAAGATGGCTGCCATTCCTTTGGAGCCCATGAATATTATGTGTTCCAAAACTGCTCCAGTCATCTGTTTTGCTTTGTGGCATTTACACTGAATGCTAGTGTACATGCTGTGGACCGCACCAACCATAATTCTAAGAGGGTTAAGGGACACTCAGCTCAAACAAGCATTGGAAATGCAATAGGGCTAGAATTAGGAAAGTTTGAGCTATTGGTCTTATAAATGATTTTTTTCTATTTATGTGTTATTTTTTAAAATAGCTAAATTAATAGCTTTGTCATTTACAATGCCAATAGTTATAACTTTCGCAAACACGTATAGCAATTGTAATGCAACATGTTGTGTATTTACGTGACTTAGATGTATTGATATTACAAATAACAATGGCAATGGCAATAGCTTACACTTTTGTAAATAAATTTTGTGAAGATTCTGTTCAGTGTTTTTTATTGTGACGAAAGTCCAAGAACAGAAGTGAAATATTAACATCTTTTTGTGATTTGTAATAAAGCATGAAAGCTTGAAAACAGCTTGAAACATTGAAAGAACATATTTGAACCAGTGATGCTGTGGTTGCGCTGAGTGATGCTGTTGCTGCGCTGAGTGATGCGGTGGTTACGCTGAGTGATGCTGTGGTTGCGCTGAGTGGTGTGTGCATCGGTGGAGCTTAGTGGGTGCATTGATGGAGCTGTGTGGTGGGTGCATTGGTGGAGCTTAGTTGGAGCATCGGTTGAGCTGTGTGGTGGGTGTATCGGTGGAGCTGTGTGGTGGATGCCTCGGCGGAGCTGTGTGGTGGGTGCATTGGTTGAGCTGGGTGGTGGGTGCATCTGTGGAGCTGTGTGGTGGGTGTATCGGTGGAGCTGTGTGGTGGGTGCTTCGGTGGAGCTGTGTGGTGGGTGCATCTGTGGAGCTGTGTGGTGGGTACATCTGTGGAGCTGTGTGGTGGGTGCATCTGTGGATCTGTGTGGTGGGTGCCTCGGTGGAGCTGTGTGGTGAGTGCATCGGTGGAGCTGTGTGGTGGGTGCCTTGGTGGAGCTGGGTGGTGGGTGCCTCGGTGGAGCTGTGTGGGGGGTGCATCGGTGGAGCTGTGTGGTGGCTGCATCTGTGGAGCTGTGTGATGGGTGCCTCGGCGGAGCTGTGTGGTGGGTGCATCGGTGGAGCTGTGTGGTGGGTGCATCGGTGGAGCTGTGTGGTGGGTGCATCAGTGGAGCTGTGTGGTGGGTGCATCGGTGGAGCTGTGTGGTGGGTGCATCGGTCGAGCTGTGTGGTGGGTGCATCGGTGGAGCTTTGTAGGTGGAGCTGTGTGGTCGGTGCATCAGTGGAGCTGTGTGGTGGGTGCATCAGTGGAGATGTGTGGTGGGTGCATCGGTGGAGCTATGTCGGTGGAGCTGTGTGGTTGGTGCATCGGTGGAGCTGGGTGGTGGGTGCATCATTTGAGCTCTGTCAGTGGAGCTCTGTGGTGCGTGCATCGGTGAGCTGTGTGGTGGGTGCATCGGTGGAGCTGTGTGGTGGGTGCCTTGGTGGAGCTGTGTGGTGGGTGCATCGGTGGAGCTGTGTGGTGGGTGCATCGGTGGAGCTGTGTGGTGGGTGCATCGGTGGAGCCTAGTGGGTGCATTGATGGAGCTGTGTGGTGGGTGCATTGGTGGAGCTGTGTGGTGGGTGCATCGGCGGAGCTGTATCGGTGGAGCTGTGTGGTGGGTGCATCGGTGGAGCGGGGTGGTAGGTTTATCGGTGGAGCTGTGTGGTGGGTGCGTCGGCGGAGCTGTGTAGTGGGTGCATCGGTGGAGCTGGCTGGTGGGTGCATCTGTGGAGCTGTGTGGTGGGTGCATCGGTGGAGCTGTGTGGTGGGTGCTTCGGTGGAACTGTGTGGTGGGTGCATCTGTGGAGCTGTGTGGTGGTTGCATCTGTGGAGCCGTGTGGTGGGTGCATCGGTGGAGCTGTGTGGTGGGTTTATCGGTGGAGCTGTGTGGTGGGTGCCTCGGCGGAGCTGTGTAGTGGGTGCATCGGTGGAGCTGGCTGGTGGGTGCATCTGTGGAGCTGTGTGGTGGGTGCATCGGTGGAGCTGTGTGGTGGGTGCTTCATTGGAACTGTGTGGTGGGTGCATCTGTGGAGCTGTGTGGTGGGTGCATCTGTGGAGCTGTGTCGTGGGTGCATCGGTGGAGCTGTGTGGTGGGTGCCTCGGTGGAGCTGTGTGGTGGGTGCATCGGTGGAGCTGTGTGGTGGGTGCATCGGTGGAGCTGTGTCGGTGGAGCTGTGTGGTGGGTGCATCGGTGGAGCTGGGTGGTGGGTGCATCGTTGGAGCTGTGTCGGTGGAGCTGTGTGGTGGGTGCATCGGTGGAGCTGTGTAGGTGGAGCTGTGTGGTGGGTGCATCGGTGGAGCTGTGTGGTGGGTGCATCGGTGGAGCTGTGTGGTGGGTGCATCGGTGGAGCTGTGTCGGTGGAGCTGCGTGGTGGCTGCATCGGTGGAGCTGTGTGGTGGGTGTCGGCGGGTTTCCCGAAAATAATCACATGTCTTTAGTTCGTGCTGTCTAATTCCTTCCCCAGCTTCTCCCTGAATCTAAAGCAAGGCCCAAAAGAAAAGAATTCTGTGCGTTTGAATTGATCTTTAAAGTATAAAGCGGCACAGCTTTGATAAAATATGAGGGTTAGAGAAAACAGAACGTAAAGTATGCAAAGGAGCTGATGAAACATTTGTTTTAAATATTTCAGTAGTTCTACTGCTATAAAATCCTCCAATCCAAAAGTACAGCATTGTACTGAAATTAGCCAAACAAATATATTGCAGTGCATTTTTCTCAGAAGCTCTGTATGTTGCACCACATTTTACAAGCAAGTAGCACATGGCCAGCGCTTAATATCCCTTTATATTCTCCTAGTGTTGGGAACTTTGCTTATGGTATGAACGTGTTGAGTGCTTCCCTCACTTCAACTTAGGCATGCAGCGTGTTCAAAGAGCTTCCCCCTTTCAAAAAGGAGCACTCCAAAGGCGGCACATTGTGAGTGCTTTGTCTGCTTCAACTTCAGACCGATATGATTCCAAAGCGCGCACTCTCTACTTTTTAAAATAATCAGCATTTAAGATGGCTGCCATTCCTTTGGAACCCATTAATATTATGTGTTCCAAAATTGCTCCAGTCATCTGTTTTGATTTGTGGCATTTAAACTAAATGCTAGTGTTCATGCTGTGGACCGCACCAACCATAATTCTAAGAGGGTTAAGGGACACTCAGCTCAAACAAGCAATGGAAATGCAATAGGGCTAGCATTAGGAAAGTTTGAGCTATTGGTCTTATAAAAGATTTTTTTTAATTTATGTGTTATTTTTTAAAATAGCTAAATTAATAGTTTTGTCATTTACAATGCCAATAGTTATAACTTTCGCAAACACGTATAGCAATTGTAATGCAACATGTTGTGTATTTACGTGACTTAGATGTATTGATATTACAAATAACAATGGCAATGGCAATAGCTTAAACTTTTGTAAATAAATTTTGTGAAGATTATGTTCAGTGTTTTTTATTGTGATGAAAATCCAAGAACATAAGTGAAATAATGGGCTTCTGTTGAATGCCCAGGAGCAGGTTTTTAGAAAATTACAAATGGTGCAGAACGCTGCTGCACGAATTCTGACCAAAACTCCCAAGTTCGTATCCATCTCTCCTATTGTTCACCAACTTCACTGGCTCCCAGTAAAAAAGAGAACCAAATTTAAGGCTTTATGTATCATCTATAAAGCATTGAACAGCCTAGGACCTGACTTTTTTAGGGAATCACTGTTGGTGTATGTCCCTAATAGAGCTTTAAGATCTGCCTCATCCGCATCTCTATGCATTCAACGGGTGAGAACAGTTACATGGGGAGACAGACGCTTCCTGGTAGCCGCCTCGAAGCTCTGGAATACCTTGCCCCACCATATAAAAAGCAGTTCCTCACTGATGATTTTCAGAAAGCAAGTGAAAACATGGCTATTCATCCAATAATGCACAGGAGGTGCCTCTCTATCTGCCCAGCGCCGAGACACCATTCGTGGTATTTGTTGCGCTTTATAAGTTAAAAAAATAAATAAATAAATAAATAAATAAAATATTAACATCTTTTTGTGATTTGTAATGAAGCATGAAAGCTTGAAAACAGCTTGAAACATTGAAAGAACATATTTGAACCAGTGATGCTGTGGTTGCGCTGAGTAATGCTGTGGTTGCGCTGAGTGATGCTGTGGTTGCGCTGAGTGATGCTGTGGTTGTGCTGAGTGGTGTGTGCATCGGTGGAGCTTAGTGGGTGCATTGATGGAGCTGTGTGGTGGGTGCATTGATGGAGCTTAGTTGGAGCATTGGTGGAGCTGTGTGGTGGGTGTATCGGTGGAGCTGTGTGGTAGATGCCTCGGAGGAGCTGTGTGGTGGGTGCATTGGTTGAGCTGGGTGGTGGGTGCATCTGTGGAGCTGTGTGGTGGGTGCATCGGTGGAGCTGTGTGGTGGGTGCTTCGGTGGAGCTGTGTGGTGGGTGCATCTGTGGAGCTGTGTGGTGGGTACATCTGTGGAGCTGTGTGGTGGCTGCATCTGTGGAGCTGTGTGGTGGGTGCCTCGGTGGAGCTGTGTGGTGGGTGCATCGGTGGAGCTGTGTGGTGGGTGCCTTGGTGGAGCTGTATGGTGGATGCCTCGGTGGAGCTGTGTGGGGGGTGCATCGATGGAGCTGTGTCGTGGCTGCATCTGTGGAGCTGTGTGATGGGTGCCTCGGCGGAGCTGTGTGGTGGGTGCATCGGTGGAGCTGTGTGGTGGGTGCCTCGGTGGAGCTGTGTGGTGGGTGCATCAGTGGAGCTGTGTGGCGGGTGCATCGGTGGAGCTGTGTGGTGGGTGCATCGGTCAAGCTGTGTGGTGGGTGCATCGGTGGAGCTGTGTAGGTGGAGCTGTGTGGTAGGTGCATCAGTGGAGCTGTGTGGTGGGTGCATCAGTGGAGATGTGTGGTGGGTGCATCGGTGGAGCTGTGTCGGTGGAGCTGTGTGGTGGGTGCATCGGTGGAGCTGGGTGGTGGATGCATCATTGGAGCTCTGTCAGTGGAGCTCTGTGGTGTGTGCATCGGTGGAGCTGTGTGGTGGGTGCATCGGTGGAGCTGTGTGGTGGGTGCCTTGGTGGAGCTGTGTGGTGGGTGCCTTGGTGGAGCTGTGTGGTGGGTGCATCGGTGGAGCTGTGTGGTGGGTGCATTGGTGGAGCATAGTGGGTGCATTGATGGAGCTGTGTGGTGGGTGCATTGGTGGAGCTGTGTGGTGGGTGCATCGGTGGAGCTGTGTCGGTGGAGCTGTGTGGTAGGTGCATCGGTGGAGCTGGGTGGTGGGTTTATCGGTGGAGCTGTGTGGTGGGTGCCTTGGCGGAGCTGTGTAGTGGGTGCATCGGTGGAGCTGGCTGGTGGGTGCATCTGTGGAGCTGTGTGGTGGGTGCATCGGTGGAGCTGTGTGGTGGGTGCTTCGGTGGAACTGTGTGGTGGGTGCATCTGTGGAGCTGTGTGGTGGGTGCATCTGTGGAGCTGTGTTGTGGGTGCATCGGTGGAGCTGTGTGGTGGGTTTATCGGTGGAGCTGTGTGGTGGGTGCCTCGGCGGAGCTGTGTAGTGGGTGCATCGGTGGAGCTGGCTGGTGGGTGCATCTGTGGAGCTGTGTGGTGGGTGCATCGGTGGAGCTGTGTGGTGGGTGCTTCGTTGGAACTGTGTGGTGGGTGCATCTGTGGAGCTGTGTGGTGGGTGCATCTGTGGAGCTGTGTGGTGGGTGCATCGGTGGAGCTGTGTGGTGGGTGCCTCGGTGGAGCTGTGTGGTGGGTGCATCGGTGGAGCTGTGTGGTGAGTGCATCGGTGGAGCTGTGTCGGTGGAGCTGTGTGGTGGGTGCATCGGTGGAGCTGGGTGGTGGGTGCATCGTTGGAGCTGTGTCGGTGGAGCTGTGTGGTGGGTGCATCGGTGGAGCTGTGTAGGTGGAGCTGTGTGGTGGGTGCATCGGTGGAGCTGTGTGGTGGGTGCATCGGTGGAGCTGTGTGGTGGGTGCATTGGTGGAGCTGTGTCGGTGGAGCTGCGTGGTGGGTGCATCGGTGGAGCTGTGTGGTGGGTGCATTGGTGGAGCATAGTGGGTGCATTGATGGAGCTGTGTGGTGGGTGCATTGGTGGAGCTGTGTGGTGGGTGCATCGGTGGAGCTGTGTCGGTGGAGCTGTGTGGTAGGTGCATCGGTGGAGCTGTGTGGTGGGTGCATCGGTGGAGCTGTGTGGTGGGTGCCTTGGCGGAGCTGTGTAGTGGGTGCATCGGTGGAGCTGGCTGGTGGGTGCATCTGTGGAGCTGTGTGGTGGGTGCATCGGTGGAGCTGTGTGGTGGGTGCTTCGGTGGAACTGTGTGGTGGGTGCATCTGTGGAGCTGTGTGGTGGGTGCATCTGTGGAGCTGTGTTGTGGGTGCATCGGTGGAGCTGTGTGGTGGGTTTATCGGTGGAGCTGTGTGGTGGGTGCCTCGGCGGAGCTGTGTAGTGGGTGCATCGGTGGAGCTGGCTGGTGGGTGCATCTGTGGAGCTGTGTGGTGGGTGCATCGGTGGAGCTGTGTGGTGGGTGCTTCGTTGGAACTGTGTGGTGGGTGCATCTGTGGAGCTGTGTGGTGGGTGCATCTGTGGAGCTGTGTGGTGGGTGCATCGGTGGAGCTGTGTGGTGGGTGCCTCGGTGGAGCTGTGTGGTGGGTGCATCGGTGGAGCTGTGTGGTGAGTGCATCGGTGGAGCTGTGTCGGTGGAGCTGTGTGGTGGGTGCATCGGTGGAGCTGGGTGGTGGGTGCATCGTTGGAGCTGTGTCGGTGGAGCTGTGTGGTGGGTGCATCGGTGGAGCTGTGTGGTGGGTGCATCGGTGGAGCTGTGTCGGTGGAGCTGCGTGGTGGCTGCATCGGTGGAGCTGTGTGGTGGGTGTCGGCGGGTTTCCCGAAAATAATCACATGTCTTTATTTCATGCTGTCTAATTCCTTCCCCAGCTTCTCCCTGAATCTAAAGCAAGGCCCAAAAGAAAAGAATTCTGTGCGTTTGAATTGATCTTTAAAGTATAAAGCGGCACAGCTTTGATAAAATATGAGGGTTAGAGAAAACAGAACGTAAAGTATGCAAAGGAGCTGATGAAACATTTGTTTTAAATATTTCAGTAGTTCTACTGCTATAAAATCCTCCAATCCAAAAGTACAGCATTGTACAGAAATTAGCCAAACAAATATGAAAATTAAGAACGTTTTCAGCAGTTTTACTTTTATAAATCCAATACGTCATCGAGTAAAAAATGGATAACATAAAATGCTCGTCGCAGGAGCTCTAATGAGAAGAGAGAGACTGGAATAGCAGCTATCTGGCAGCCTAGGTGAAAGCAGGGACTCTGCTGGTGCCTGCCTCTCCGCAGCAGAGGCAGGCATGCAGAAATGTCTCGCTGATGTGTTTATCCTCTAATAAGTTCATTAGTTATAAACAACATGACATTAGAAGTTAGGAGGCGGTTGATATACATTTTTATTTAACTAGTCGATGTTTAATCCGTCACGCTGAGCTGCATTGCAGCGGGAAGGATCTCCCTGACAAAAACCGGTTAGAACTTCATAAAACGCCATCATTGTCCAGGGGAGAAATAAACAAGGAGGGTGTGGGGGAGGGGGACATACAAATAGCACGAGGCGAGCGGTGTGGGGGTGGTGGGTGGGGAGTAAAGGAAAGGGCTAGGATAGGGACAAATAATAAGGGGTCTTGTAGAGGCTAGACATATGAGGGGTGGGAATTTTAAGGAAGGAGTAATCTAGGCAGAGGCAGGGAAGGGGCTGAGCAGGGTTGGCGGGTAAGGAGGAAAATGACTAGGAAGAGAGCATAAAAGGAGACATGGCCTGGCGGCCGTGAAACTGAAAGTACGGCCAGCCGGCCGGCCGTGAATAATTAGGGGATGAGCGCACGCTGAGAAGCTGCCGCCTTTGATGTAGTAATGCGAGGCAGGCAGGCAGGCGGCTGGCTGCATTGGGCACGCGCTTTTTAGGGCTTGCGCTTGCGTAATGACCTAAAAAACACACATGCACTGCAAGGAATCGCCAGTGGAATCTCCAGTGGTTAAACTCTGGATAAGCCACTATAGAGCTTCGCCAGCTATGCGCATGCGCATCAGCAGGGGAGCCCTAAAAATGTGTTACTGCGAAGAACAGGTGAGTTGCTAATCCTTGCAAAAATCGGAAAACTTCGTGTTTTTTGCCAGAAGATTTCAAACACTCGGCAAAACCTCACCTCTGGTGATGCCTGCACACCAACACTGGCTCTCACACCACCACTGAAACATACTTACACACACTCACACAAGCACATACATTTCTCACAACACAGCACATACACTAAAAATAACTTTGCCTGCACTTGTTGCGTTTACTTTCAGCACTCTTTGGGAGCGCATATCTTCCCTTCACATCTCCCTTCCACCACCCACTTTCTCTATGTTACTCTTTCAACCAGATGCTTTTTTTACATTTGTTTACATCTTCAACACCCAGCTCCTCCATCGCTCCTCCTTCTAAACTTCCTCCTAACTGCAAATTAAAAAAACATAAGTACAAAACATTATTATTGACAGCGCATATAGCTCTAACTTTCACAAAGGCGAGACCAATTGCTTTGCAAATGCTTGTTTCATTTAGCAGCCAATTTTTTATTTCGACCTGTATTTTTTATTATAATAGTGACATTTTGAGGCAGATTTTGTTTCTTTCAGTCACAGTTCCCTGTTGCTCTTAAACAGATCAGACCCCTGTTGCTCTTAAAAGATAAGACCTTTTTAATAGCTTTTATTTATGGTTTTATTGGTTGAGGGGTTAGGGTTGATCTAGTTAATGTGGGTTAGGATATTAGATTGATTTGATAATCTTGTTTAATGTCAGCTTGTATTGCATTGTTATGTAGTGTAATGTGGTAGGCCTTACTCTAATTCGGCAGTAGTAGTATGTCCTTGCATTGTATAAGCAGTTATGTGGTGTACTATGGAAGGAGGAGTTGTAGTGTTATGTTTGTATTGTGTTTGGAATGTATGAATTCTGAGGGTATGTATGGTATGTTTTTTTCACAGATTAGGAAGCCAAAGTGTAATGTTTCCAGCAATTATTTGTTTTTTAAGGAATTAATTTTATTAATTACATTATTTTAAAAATTTATTTGGATTTTTCAGACTTCGAGGAGAATTTTTACTTTACATGTTTCATATTTTTTGTTGTTTTCAATGACCGTGGGTTACTTAAGTGGATTTAATTTGAACATTTACAGGCACATGCATCAATCTCGGCATTTGCGATTCCTTAATTGCGATTTTTAAGGAATCGCAATTAAGGAATCGCAAATGCCTATGCATCAAGAAATCGCTAAATAAATTGCGATTCCTTAGAATTCCTTATTTGCGATTAGCATTTTGCGAATCGCAATTAAGGAATCCCTTCCCATTCATTCCTATGGGCCTAGAGGCCCATAGGAATGAATGGGAAGACAATCTCAATTTGCGAATCGCAATTAGCTAATCGCAAATTGAGATTGCGATTTCAAGGGTGCAGGGGTGTCCAAAGGACACCCTGTTGCACCCCTGAAATCAAACAATGCACATATGTTGTGTACACACATTTGCCCTAAGGGCATGTGTGTGCACAACATGAAAGTTAAAAATATGAACAAAATTGCATATTTCTAACTTTTCGCAAAATTACCATGAGGTCCAACCTCATGGTAATTTTTTCTCTCTAATTGCGAAATCGCAATTTTTTTAAGTTTCATGCATTGCTTTTAAGGAATCGCAAAATTGTGATTCCTTAAAAGCAATCGCACTTTAAAAAATCGCTAAAATAGCGATTTCTTCACTTTTAGGTTGATGCATCCCAAATAGTGATTTGGGAATCGCAAACGGCCGAATTTTGCGATTCGCACCGTTTGCGATTCCTAAATTGCTTGATGCATGTGCCTGTTAATTTTTTACATTTTTTTCTTCCTTTTTATGTTTAACTATTTTGTGGATTGGATTTTTGGGAGGTTGAGTCGGACAAAGCACATCAGCTATGCAACTGTAAGTACAATATTTGTATTTATTTTTGGGTAGAAAATGTTATATATTAGGTTGTACACACATTTTGAATTTACTGCAATTGAAAACTTGTATTTTGTATGTGTTTTAATTCACAAGCTGGTTTGTTTATTTTTATATTGCATCTGTTTGCCCTACTAATATTTTTAATTAAATATTTAAAAAAAAATGTTTAATTTACCAGTCTTATGTTGTACTATATTAATATATTTTTGTTAATAGACTAATTTATAAAAATAATAAATATAACATTTATTTAAAACTGTTTATGTTATAGTGGTGTTAGGTTTTTTCCTATTTTAGTTGTGAGCATATTGGTAGGCAGGTGGTTTATAATGGTTTATAATAGCGACTTAACTATAATTTCTAGGTATTCTATTACATTGTTTTGTTCAAAGACTCTGACTTTAAATTGTAACATTTAATACATTCTTCTATTTTGTTAAGGTATTTTTGGTTGATTTGATATATTGACTATTCTATCCTTAGTTGTTGGTAGCTTTGTTCTTTTTAGAAGGGCTTCTAGGAATTTGGAGAGTGTTGGTTGGTTCCTAGTGTTTTTTGTAAAGCATTGTGCCATCCTTGTGCTGCGTTTTTGGTTTTGGCTCGTTGAGATATGGTGCTGTCTTAGACGTTGCACCGTTGTATTTGGAATTTGGGTCGGTGTCTGTGTCCAGAGAGGTGCAGTCTGCCAACCCAAGTGTCTTAAAAGTAGTCCATTAGTGGACTTAAGGCCTGATTATGAGTTTGGTGGTCCTATTGCCGCTAGGTTAGCGTCAGTGTTTCTGACAGAAGGGAATATTTTTCATATGTATCGATGCAGGTGTGTATATTTTGACTGCACACGTGTTAGCTGTAAACATATGCATGACACATGTAAAAGAAGATCTACTACCAGTACTTTCCCAATGCTGAAGGCTGGACCATATGTGCTCAGTCCAGTCAATAGGTAAATCCTGCAAAGTGAACTTACCTGGATTTCGGCGCCAACAGGGTCGTTTTATTCTGGGTCAAGATGCTGCTGTGAAGGTGGCCCCGGAGGAAGGGATCCACGTGGCAGACTGAAGGTAAGAAAAGAAGATGGGTGAGTATGTACCCAATTCCTTTGATTGCGCCGGCTCGAAGCAGGTGGTCTTCCCAACTCATTAGAAAGCCAATTTATAATGTCATGTTGAGGCGATAAGCGAAGTGGTAAGCGAATGGCTGGCGGCAGTGCTCTAGTGGTCTTTCGTTCAGCAAACTGTCAACATCATAATATGGTGGGTAGCCTGCCAACTGTGCAGCGGGGTTTCTGACGTTGTTTCAACGGCTGTTCCCTTATAGCCAAACTCATAATCAAGCCCTTAGTTTCTGTTAATTTCTTAGTTAAATTGGTGATTCTATTAGCTTGGTGTAGTGTTTAGCAATGTCTTCTACATGCCCATATGCCAGAGCTAATGGGCCCGATTCACAAAACTAACTCAAGACAAAACCCTAAACTTACTAGCATTTTGGTATTCACAGACAGCACTTACTCATTTTGGTATTAACTGAAGGCACTTACTCATTTCAGTTTTCACAGAAGTTAGGAGTCCTAACTTAAGGACGCCTAAATGCCTTCTGTGAATACCGAAAGTCTTAAAGTTAGGATTTTATTCAATTTAGGAGTAGTAAAGTTAGGATTCCTAACTTTAGGACTCCTAAATGCCTTCTGTGAATACCAAAAGTCTTAAATTTAGGATTTTTCTCAGTTTAGGAGTCCTAAAGTTGTACTGGTTACGAGTTGGGTTGTCGGACAGCCACAAGAGCGCCGCAACCGCAAGGATCTAATATCCCCTGGAGTCTGGGAAAGTGGCAGCCTATGGAGGCCGTGCCAATGCCGGCACCGCCGTGCCGATTACGACCTGCCTTTCCGCCGACCGTTTCATGTCAAAAACACTCTGTGAAAAGTTCAGCAGAAAGGCAGGAAGGGCCCCAAACAGGGCCCCAGGGCAAATTTGCCCATTTGGTACTAGGCTTTGGGGAACAAGATGCGCCCCCACTGCTTGCAGTCTTGAGTGCACTGCGTGCCATGCACCACATGGTGCATGGTACACAGGGCACTCGACTTGCAAGTGGCACTGCACTGCTGTGGGATGTACTTCAGGCTCTCCTTATGAGCTGAAGCATGCCGCTGTCATTCCACCGCTGACGACACACCACCAGCCAAGCTGTAGTGTCATAATACAGCATTCGGGATGCCACCGGCTTGGCAGCGTTCTCCCGACTGCCACAGTGGCAATCCGGCAGTCATCCCGCCGATCTTGTAATCAGCCCCTTAGCTTTTTGGAGATGTTTCCAAATGCTTTGATTGAAGTGGTAATAGAACCTTGTTTGACTGTGGGTGGGTATAGTTTAAGTACTGTTTGCATCATTGCCTGTTCAAAGTCTATTAATAATTTTATTTTGAGAGTAGTTGTTACTTTTAACTTTTATATGATTTAAAAGTTCATAGAATGTTGTGCTTTGTTAGGCAGCAGTGCCTAAATGAGGGGTAGGGTAGTGTTATGATGTTCACCTTATTTCTTGTATATCTGTGTAAATGTTTGAGGGCACATTTTAAAAGTTCCATCATTCATCCATGTTTCACATTGGCTTAGTGTTAGAAGATTATTCCAAGTTGCAAATATGATTAGTCTTCTGTTGTTATTATGGTTGTAGTGAAGGATGAAGGGTTCTTTGTTACGTAAACTGGTTAGGTGTACTGGTATCTATGTGCCTGATTACGAGTTTGGTGGTCTGACCGCCCGAACGCTGCGTCCGCTACAACCCACTGCACCGGCGATCTACTGCTCGCCATATTGTGAGCCGTGCTGTCTGAAACGCCGGCATGTAGGTCTGACTGCAGCTGTCTACAATGTCGGTGTTGTGTCCACTGACGCTATCAGGTCTGTGGTCTAACCGCTGAGCATATTGCAACTACACAGTCATCCTCACGGTCTCCCAGCAGCGGTTAACAAACAGTGGTTACCCAAAAGCAGTTGACCATCATAGTATGACTGAAAAAAACACTACAGTGAGCTTTGGAGCAATTTAAAAACTACAGTTGATGTGCTTTGGCAAGTGGACACATCTGCAAATCACGCTATAAAGCACACCCCATCCCTGACCAGCATCATTTGCTTCCCAACCGCAGCACAGCAAGATAGACAGCCCATTCCTCAGCTACCTATTTTCAACTTCCGATTTAGCACTCTCCACCACCTGTAATTTTTGTTTTGCACCTTTTTACTTCTATTTTCTGTTTTTCATTCATATACTATCTTACATTATATTTTTCACCATGCCTGGCAAATAAAAAACATGCTTTACTGAGCAAGAGATGACAATCTGGTGGATGAAATCATTTAGAGTAGAGTCCCAACTTTTTGGTTCATAAGTCCAGCATACTTCTCTCAGTAGGAAAAAGGAAATGTTGGACAGGATAGTCAACAGAGTGAATGCTGTTGGTATCACCCTGCGCACATAGGCTGATATTAGGAGGAGGTGGACTAACATCAGTTTGAGGGCGCGTACCAGATAGAACAACCACCACCTAGAGGCTCAGAGGACTGGTGGTGGCCTTCCCAGCACATTATTACAATTCTTTCCCTGGGAGGGGAATGCCTTAACCGTCTTGTATACTGGAGGCTCGTCAGGTATGGAAGGGGAAGTGGATTCTGGTAAGTTACACTTCAGTAACTGGCACAAGATCACAATGTCCTATTTGCTCTCAACTCTGCTTTTGCTATTGTGTTCTCTATGTACTTTCCTCACATGCAATACTGTAAGTAGCATAGATGTTGTTTTGCCTGTGTCAATGTGTATTATTGCATATAAGAGCACATGTATCCAACTGTGGTTCCGTAGTTCCTGGTTCCGTGGTTCTGAGATTCTGAACCCGTGCAATAAAGGTCGTCGGATATAGACGATTTTGGTATCAGCGGACGGCAAATGACGAGTGCGTTGTGTACGAGTGTTTTCGTCATAATCGATCGATGAGAACACCACGTATTCAGGGATTTCGTTTGAACCCTCGGGTTCCATTTTGTGTGCGGCAGCCATTTTGTGTGGTTGCCCTCACATAGGCCGATAACTATGGCCGAACGAGTCCTTGGGACATGTACACCTTAGCTGACTTCTGTGTGACCTGGCTGAACTGACTCCCTTGCCCGAGGTTGACCTCGCTGAGCCAGTTCCTTGTTAAGCAGCTGGTCAGATAAAGATCAAAGAGCAGGACATTGCTGAGTGTATGGTACACTGCACCCACCCTTCTATCTTACTTCTCATCTGTTTCTGTTCCTTCCTTTATGGCCTAATCACTGATTTGGGTTGAGGTTTTATGATAGGTTTGTCCGGCCTGATCAAACAGGATATTGGAATGTGCTTGGTCATTTCTGGTAGGCTGGACAACGGAAAGTGGGATTGTCGTCATGCCATATGTTTGAAATGCCGTTTCTCCATTGGTCAGTTTGTACGTAATTGATGCTAGCCTGGAATGTGATTTTTGGCATAAAAGACCATGCTCCGCTCCTTGAAGTTGTGCAGTCTCTAGCGAACCACCCGTGTTGTGCTTCGTAGACCTCTGTTCCTGGTTGCAACCAATAAATTTGGTCTGTGACATCATCAAGAAGTGTCCCGTGTCTCTGTTTGCCGAGGCAGGGGAATCCGAAGACATCGGGCGTTATCCCTGGCGCCGCTGGGTTCTAAAACCCAGTTCTTCAGCGGTACCGGTCCAAGCCTGAAGATCATAAGGAGCTTCGTGTGGAAATTCTGGAGGAAGGCCTGCCACTTCTTCGACCCCTGTATGTCGTCGTGGTCCGAAAGTCTTTGCTGCAAGGTTCCCCGCTTTCCGATGCCTACGAAGGACTGCTGCCCTGACTGTCGCCCTGTCTTGGAGCCATTAGATGATTTGTAGAGCGAGACAATAGACGGGTCTTCTGGTGACGCCATCAACATTTCAGTTAAGTATGAGTGGAGCGTCTCCTAGTCCTTAGTTTTGTTTGGGTATCCTTCGGGCTCGCTTTGATTTGGTACCTGCAGGCCCCAAAGCCGAGGGACTCTTGTTTTCACAAGACTATCCTTTTGAGATTTCCCTTGAAGTTTGAAGCTAGACTAGTGAGCAAAGATGCCTGGTCTTAGCAGACTTGGAAAGATATTTGGTTTTGGTTGTACTAGGGATTCCCGATTGGAGGATTCAAGTCCGGTTCCTCCGAATGGAACTCCGATCTATGAGCTCTACGTAAAGTGGGCCCCATCGCGTATAATGACATATGGGTAAAATACACGAGGAAAGACGGCGTCCTACAGTGGCCCCGTCATGGTAGCTTTGAAATAGTGATTTTAGACAATCTCGAAGTTAAACTGTTCAAGAAGAAAGCCCGGACGGCGATGTTTGACTCTTTCCGCTTATGGTGAAAGGAAGCCAAACAGAAAGAAATTAAGTTTGCAAAGAAAAATAAAAGAGAATGAGGTATGTCAATGGTGCAAGCTGCTATACAGTTTAGGGATAATGAGGAAGAACAAGAGAGCGAACAGATGCATAGAATCCATAAATTAGCGGTATCCAGCTTTGCCGCCTAAAGAGCAAGACGAGAAGAAAGATCTTGTGAAAGATCCTTTAATGTCGCATCTATTGAGTTCGCCACCCCCTTATGCACAGAATGCTACGGCACCTCCGCCATCAGTTGTAGTTGCCCACCTGTGATTCCTCAACAGCCAGCTCCTCTTCCGATGGCTACTATTCCTTTGGTGCAGCCTTCTCAAGGGCCGCCGACTTTGCTACCTCCTTCGTCTGCTACTCCTACGCCTGTTCTTTATACTTCTCCTGGTCCGACTTTGGCTTCCTCTCATACTGTTCCGTCTCCTCTTCTTTTGTCACCTTCTCCTTCTGCTCGACAGAGAATGACTGATGCGGTTGCTAGTATTTTTTCTCCTTTGATGGGTTCATTGGGTATGTCTCCTGTTGTCGAGCGTAGACAGTCGCGTAGTCAATTGCCTAATATTGATGAAAGGACTGTGTTAGATCACATGGCGCTTAAATGGATTACGTATCCTACGCAGTATGATCTTGAAGGTGTTATGGATGTTTTCCATCAATGGGAAGCACCAAAACAACGGTACGTTTTCGATATGATGTGTTCGTTCCTTCGTGAACAATGGGAAGATAGTGAAGTAGGTCAAACTCCTCCTGAGTTGTACCAAATACGTTCCCAGTTTGTGAAAGGGACTGTTGTGGGTCTCGAGATTGAGAAAGCAGTTGGGACGTTGTTGTCATTACGGAGTGCATCTCCTTCTCAGCAACTGTTTGAGCCTGATCCGTCAGTTAGGAGAAAGGCGCATCAATATCCGATGCGTGAGGTTCCTCCAGTTTGGAGACCTGCTGATGCACTGTTAATCCACCTATTCCTGCACACTTTCAGCGTGTCTGGGTACATGTTCCTTGGAAGCGCGTTGAAGTTTTAGGGATTAAGCATTCTTTGCCTGATCCGCGCAAAAATCCAGCAGGGTACTATAAGGAGCTAACTCAGACTGTGAGTTCATGTATCATGAATCTGGCAGACATAGATATGTTGTTTGGGAATGTTGTTCCACAGCATATCTGGGGTAAGATTCGTCACACGGATCATGCGCAGGAACTAGGTGAGTCATGGAACAATCTTAGAGATGCCGATAATAGACAAGTAGGTGGTACGAAGCCTGAGGATTTGATTACTGACCTTCCTGGTAGGATTATTAAATATATGAAGACTCTAATGCCTGAAGTGCGTGTTAATTGGGACAAGTTGTCTGCGTGTAAGCAGAAGAAAGACAAAACTGTGTCCGACTTTTTAACGCGGTTTGAAGAGACCTTTGTAGACCACAGTGGTCAGGACATGAGTACTGAGGGTGGTCAGAGATTGTTTGTCGACAAATTTGTTCATCATTTGCTTCCGGAATTGTGCAATAGGTTAAAGGTTTCTGAGAGTGCTTAGGCCGTTTCTACCTCAGCGCAGATTTTAGCTACTGCCCAGTACTATGAGAATAGGAACAAGGATGAGATAGAGAAAGCGGATAGGAAGACTAAGGAATTGAAGACTAAAGTTCTTCTACAGCAAGCTTATCCACCCCATAATAATCAGCGCGATTATCAGCAAAATCAGCAATATTCGAGAAACTCGCAAAGGTTCGAGTCTTCTCAACAGCGTTTTCCTGTTGGTCCTAATCAGTGTGCGTATTGTAAAGAAGAGGGCCATTTCAAGAGTAGTTGTCCGGTTCTGTTACAGCGCACGAATGGTGTTTCTGCTGTGAGAGGTCGAGGTGTTCAGCAAGCGCGTAGAGGTCGTGGTCAGAATACGCGTTCTTTGCCTCCACAGAATTCTATGAATAGCTTTGATCAGCAGAATGGTGCGTCTGGTAGGACGGCACAATACTATGCGGACGATTACTATGCTGAAGGTGAGGAAGTGAATGGTAATGATTGCTAGGACAGCCATGGACAAAGAGAGGTAGTTGTTTCAGTTCCAGTAGATCAGAGTGGACCCTATGTTGAAGTGATTGCATCAGGTGTGTCAGAGCCTTTTCTGTTGCATACTGGTGCTGCGAAGAGTTCTATTATGCACTCTAAACTCCCTGGCGCACCTTTGTCTGGCTTAAAGAATGTTTCAGCAGATTTTTCTGGCGCCCCGGTTACGAATCCGATTTCCAGTCCGTTATCCATTTCTGTTGGACCTTGTGAGTTCGAAGCACCCCTCATTCTGACGACCGGTTGTGGTGAGAACTTGTTGGGATTGGGCTTGTTAAAGAGATTGTATGCGACGCTATATTGTTCTCCTTCAGGAGTACATCTTACATTGGGTAAGAGAGTGATCTCTCCTATGTATATATCTAAAGATCGACTTCCACCTGAATTGTCTTCTCTCCCTGATTTTCTTTGGGCTACTGGTCCGAACGATGTAGGCCTTTTAGAGATTCCGCCGTATGTTGTGACGTTAAAAGCGAATGCTAGGTTACCACGCACTCCACAGTACCGAATATCGAGCGATGGTGAGAGAGCACTTTTGGCGATCATCTATGATCTGATTGAGAAAGGTGTGATTGAGGAAACGAGAGGTAATGTGTGCAATAGTCCGGTTTTGCCTGTTCTGAAAAGGACTGATTCTTCACAGCCTCCTGTATATAGGTTTGTGATCGATCTTCGCGAGGTGAATAAGATTGTTGGTCCGCAATTTCCTGTTGTACTTGATATCACCACTTTACTGACTTTGATCCCAGCTACAGCCACGTGGTTTTCGGTGATTGACTTGAAGAACGCTTTCTTCAGCATCCCGATTGCCGTGGAGAGTCGAGATATCTTCGGATTCTCTTTAGGAGGACGAAGTTTCCGCTTTAAGCGCGCTCATCAAGGCTATTGTGAGAGTCCATCGATATATAGCCAAGCTTTGAAGAGGCAACTTGATTTGTTGGTTCTACCTGATGGTGCTGCTCCTATTCAGTACGTTGATGATTTGTTAGTTGCTGCCGACAATGAAGAGATTTGTAGAGAGGCTACCTTGTCGTTATTACGTCACTTGTCTGATTTCCATCATAAGGTTTCTCTTTCAAAGTTGCAATATTGTCGATAAGAAGTTACCTACTTAAGTCACCTCTTATCGAAGGAGGGAAGGAAACTGGCCCCAGAAAGAATTCAAGCTATTGCGAAAATGAGTGTGCCTACCACACAGAGAGAAGTACGTGCGTTTTGGGGTATTACGTCGTACTGTAGACAGTGGATCCCTAATTTTTCGTTGTTAGCGAAACCATTGATAGCTCTTACTGTCAAAGGATACTCCTAATCCTATTCCTTGGACTGACGAATGTCAGAAGAGCTTTTCAAAATTACGCAATGCGTTGTGTTCGGCTCCTGTGTTGGGTACCCCCGACTACAGCAAGCCTTTCACATTGTATGTCCACGAGAGAGAGGGATATGCATTGTCAGTTTTGACTCAACAGTTTGGCGATAAGCAGCGTCCATGTGCCTATTTTTCGTCGACTTTGAATCCGGTAGCTAGAGCATTGCCGAGTTGTTTGAGAGCTACAGCAGCAGCGGCTGTTTCGATTCGACAGTCTGCTGGTTTGGTTATGGACAATGCACTGATTGTGATGGTTCCACATGCAGTGGATACCTTGTTGAATCGTACCAAGACACAGCACTTAACTAGTGCTCGGTTGTCGGGTTACGAATTGACCTTGTTAGCGAGTCATGTGGATACTAAGAGATGCAACACGTTGAATCCAGCCACGTTGTTGCCGATTTCAGCTGAGACAGATAATGCCGAAGAACAACATGACTGTTTCCTTAGAACTGAGGAAGAAACGAAAGGGAGGATAGACCTTAGGGATACTCCTCTTCCAGAGTGTGATGGTACTTTGTGGGTTGATGGTTCGTGCTTCAAGTTTCCGAATGGTGATACGACTGCGGCATATGCTGTTACGACCTTGCATACGATTGTTGAAGCTGCACGTATCCCACATAACTCAGCGCAAGCAGCAGAGTTGATTGCATTAACGAGAGCGTGTGAGTTGGCGAAAGGAAAACGAGTGACTGTGTATACTGACAGCCAGTATGCGCTTGGTGTGGCTCATAGTTTTGGGCGTTTGTAGAGAGAGTGTTGGTTCTTGACTTCGCATGGGACGAAGATCCAGCATGGACAGTTGGTGAATGAACTCCTTGAATCACTTACTTTGCCGTTGCAAGTAGCGATTGTGAAAGGCAGTGCGCATAAGAAAGTTACGGATGATGTTGGTCGCGGAAATGCGTTTGCAGATGAAGTCGCGAAAGAAACTGCGAGAAATGTGATGAGCCGAATGTATTTTGCAGGTCTGGCGAGATGGGTTCCGGATAGAAGTATGTGTGAAGATACGATTGAGAGTGTGAAATCCATCCAAGCTGAAGCTACAGAGAAAGAGTTGAATGAATGGAGAGAGAGTAAGGGTAGACAGGATTCAAATGGTTGTTGGATTGATTTGTCAGAGCATCAAAGATGGTTGTTACCTGATGCTTATGTGTTTCCAGTTGTTACAATGGCCCATGGAATGGCACATATCAGCGTGAAAGGGATTTGTAAGTTGGCTCCGGTTTGGCAGAATGCTGGAATTCCTAAATGTGCAGAGAATCTGGTTAAGAACTGTATGGTGTGTTTGATGTACAATCCTGGTAAGGGAATTCCAACTCCAGCTGGTCATTTTGCTCCTCCAACGTATCCGTTTGAGGCTTTGCACCTAGATTTCATCCACATGGAGAGGTGCAACAACCTAAAGTATGTGTTGGTGGTTGTTTGCTCTTTTTCTAGATGGGTGGAAGCTTACCCTTTGAAGGACAATACTGCCTTGTCCACAGCGAAAGCCCTTATTAAAGAGTTCTTCCCTAGGTTTGGATTGCCGTGAATGATCTGGAGTGACAATGGGAGTGAATTTGTGGGTCAAGTGATGAAGAGAGTGTGTGATGGGTTAGGTATTCGGCAGAAATTCCACGCTGCAAATCATCCCCAATCAGCTGGTTTAGTCGAGTGCTATAATGGCACTCTTAAATTAAAGTTGGCCAAAATCCAAGCGAGCTCTGGTTTACAATGGCCAGATGCCTTGCCTCTAGCCCTTTTGTCCACTAGAATGACTGTGCATTCACGAATGGGTATGAGTCCGTATGAAGTTGTCTTTGGCCGCCCGGCGAACATTTGGGGTGTGCCAAGGCCAACGAAATTTAGTGAGATTGAACATCCTGTGTTGCTCGACTACTTTTATGATTGGACGGCTAAATTGCGTGTTTTGCATCAACAGGTTCATGATTCACTGCCACAAGCTTCTGAAGATCCAGGGCACGCCATTGAACCTGGCGCGTGGGTGCTCGTGAAGAATTTTCAGCGGACCAAGAACGTGCAGCCCCGCTGGAACGGACCCTATCTGGTGTTGTTATCTACCCGTTCTGCAGTACGAGTGCATGGTAAAAAGAACTGGATCCACGGTGTACATTGCAAGAGGACTCCTTTGCCCCTGCCGTACGACCGGTGGGTCCAGAAGGGACTTCCTGACTCTGAGACTGAGACTGTGCCTCGTTTTCTGCCATTCAGCGATGCCCGTTTGATTGGAACAAACACTGAGAAAGAAAGCGACGATCTTCTTCAAGAAGCTGTGCCTCCATTGAATCGTTTGAACACTACTGAGCCTGAACTCCTTTTTCTTGAACAGACATTGCCTAGAAAAGACCGTTACAATTTGCGACCAAGCGTCGCTGGACTAATAAAAAAGTAAAGTCCTTTTTATGATTTTTCTGTTTGCAGGTTACCTCTCCTCCGAGGAACTACTTTGATTTTTGTTTTTCGAAACGCCATCCGGGTTCAGCTGAAGGGTCGCGGTTGCCGAAGTCTTTGGAGTGCAAGCCTGAGACACTAGCTCGACGGTTCTGGTTGGCCTAAGGGAGTTGCCCTGGGCTGACAGAAGCATTCCTTAGCATAGAACACCCTACCACCGCGAGCAGCATATTAGTGAGGATGGAGTTTTTCGAGATGGAGAGACCTGTTGAGACAATATGCTTTAAGAGCAAAATTTTCAAACTGATGACTCGTAAATGATTTTTAATACTGTGTTTATTTATGTTGCTGAGCTTAATGATATTTTTAATTGGTTGTGTGACATTCTCTTTTAAAGTGACGTTTGTGCCCACTGTGCAACCTACACCTCCTCCTACTATTTCTTCTCATTCTTTTCACCCTCTGCCCGAACATGAAATAGTTAGAAGATTGGAATTTGCTAATAATTCCTTTATTCAACTTTTGCACCAACACCAGCTAGTTATGAACACAACAAATTGTTGGATTTGTGCCTAATGCCCCATACGACCGATAAAGGTATTCCATGGTTTTGCCTTTTAGCTATAATGGTTCTATTTGGGCATACAGAACGATGTTCATTTATGCTCATGGAGTCTATCCCCAACGTTCCGTGAAAGATAGTCCGAAGACTAGTGCTCTGGTCAAGGGTATAGTCGATATGATTAGAAGAATTAGTTACTATGAGACTATCCCGAGAGATGAGACACAAGCATACATTGGTTGGAACGTTACTGGATATGGAGTTAGTCTGAGTGTTAACCAGCGAGCGAAAAGTTCTCCACCGATTTGGATAGTGCCCCATCAGGGTCGCTATTGTCTGCAAGGTAATGGCAAGAATCCGAGAGCTCAGTTAGGGAAGAGTGTTTGCACTGAGACTTATGTATTTGCGTCTCAGACTTCCCCAGCGTTTCTAGCAGCTAGGGGTACCTATTTCATCTGCTATGACAAAGCGTTGCCCCCTGACTTCTCGGGCACATGTTTTGTTTCTTTCCTGTTGCCTCCCACTTTTTCAGCTGCAGCAGATTACCATAAGACGAGAGTTGCTAGAGGTGTCTTCAGCAAGGAAGATACCACAGGGCAAGAGTTGGAAGATTTCTTTAAGGGTTTTCTGCCGTTCTGGGGACCGATGGCTAACAGCAGGAACATCCGCCAGTTGACGAGAGTGGTTGAGTCCACCATAGTCGAAACTGCCTGTGCCCTTAGTAACTTGACTGCTGAGCTCCAGTCGGATAGACTTATGACACTTCAGAATAGAGTTGCTCTTGATGTCATACTAGCAGATAGAGGTGGAATGTGTAAACTGATTCAATCGAGCTGCTGCATTTTCATTCCAGACAATACTCCGACAGTCTTCCAGGCCATTTCCAAACTACATAAGATCTCCGAGTCTGTACATATAGACAAGGAGATTGGTCGTTGATGGGATGGTTTTGGGGATTGGTATCCACATGGGGATGGAAGATTCTGATGGTCATTGGGATGATCTTAGCCATCCTTTTCCTGTTCTGTCTCTGCGTACAGTGTGCTCCTGCTATATGTGGCCTATGTGCTACTTCGTGTGCTAGGGGACCTGTCCAGAGAGAGTTGCTAAGTACTAGGATGATGCTACAGCAACATATCAATGATCTGATGAATATAGACCTAGATTCAGACTGACATGGGTTTGGGTTTATTGCCTATGTAAGGGCAAAAGGAGGGTCTGTGGTTCCGTAGTTCATGGGTCCGTGGTTCGGAGATTCTGAACCCGTGCAATAAAGGTTGTCGGATATAGACGATTTTGGTATCAGCGGACCGCAAATGACGAGTGCGGTGTGTACGAGTGTTTTCGTCATAATCGATCAAGGAGAACACTACGTATTCAGGGATTTCATTTCAACCCTCGGGTTCCATTTTGTGTGCGGCAGCCATTTTGTGTGGTTGCCCTCACATAGGCCGATAACTATGGCCGAACGAGTTCTTGGGACACGTACACCTTAGCTGACTTCTGTGTGACCTGGCCGAACTGACTCCCTTGCCCGAGGTTGACCTCGCTGAGCCAGTTCCTTGTTAAGCAGCTGGTCAGATAAAGATCAAAGAGCAGGACATTGCTGAGTTTATGGTACACTGCACCCACCCTTCTATCTTGCTTCTCATCTGTTTCTGTTCCTTCCTTTATGGCCTAATCACTGATTTGGGTTGAGGTTTTATGATGGGTTTGTCCGGCCTGATCGAACAGGATATTGGAATGTGCTTGGTCATTTCTGGTGGGCTGGACAAAGGAAAGTGGGATTGTCATCATGCGATATGTTTGAAATGCCGTTTCTCCATTGGTCAGTTTGTACGTAATTGATGCTAGCCTGGAATGTGATTTTTGGCATAAAAGACCATGCTCCGCTCATTGAAGTTGTGCAGTCTCTAGCGAACCACCCGTGTTGTGCTTCGTAGACCTCTGTTCCTGATTGCAACCAATAAACTTGGTCTTTGACGTCATCAAGAAGTGTCCCGAGTCTCTGTTTGCCGAGGCAGGGGAATCCGAAGACATCGGGCGTTATCCCTGGCGCCGCTGGGTTCTGAAACCCGGTTCTTCACAACTCCATGAAATCTCACATGCTGGAATGTTGTCTGTAAGTGGATATTTATAAACTTATCATTCCAGGACCCATGATATGGGTCAATATTTAAAAGTATGGGCCATCCCAAATGCATGTTGCCAACAGCTATGGTATGTCAAATGGCCCATGGGGACATTGTCGTCTTCTCTAAATTGGCATGAGCACGCTGCAGCTTACCCGCGGGTTTGCGCACATTACTACACGTCTTTATTTTTGCAATAATTTCTATGACTGTTTTCACATGAGAACTCATCGTTATGTTCACTCTCTGCAGGTTCCTGGGAATTTAGACTGAACATTGTGCGCAAGATCGAACAACAATGCCCCTTGTTATTTTGTTCTGGCCAGGCCTAAGCCCTTAGACAAAACATACTGATGCAGCTGTTTTTTGGACAGGGTACTTTGGTTTTATTGGCATACATGAGTAGGTAGTACAGACTTGGAGAGGGACCTTTCCAGGGAGAAGAGCGATACCACTCCTATGATGTAGATCTACCATCTGTAGGCTAAGGTATGGGGTCTTTTGACGAAGCCCAGAGATCTTCTAATATACAATAATACTGCTTCTTATCAACGGGAGTGAGGTTAGGCTCTATGGTCTTTTAATGATGGCATCTCCCTTTATGATTTATGGTCTAGCTGCTATGCTGACTTTCTTTGCACTGTGTATTTTCCTGTTTGTTGTGGCACGTATACTGCATGTTAGGGCACGTTAGTTACAATAAATATTTTAACTGCTTCGTGTCACTGTCAGATCTTATTATGGATAAGTATAAGAGTGCAAGTGAAAGGGTGTGTCTTGTTACCGTGATCCCTGAGAGATCTGGGAGTGTTGCATTCTGGGGTGTCTAATCATTTGTTTTTCTGTGAGTGAGTACGAGAGCAAGTGAGACACTATAGCTAGTCGGCCTGGGGCTCATGGCGACTAAGGTGGTAGGATGATTCAGTCCCTATACACTAAAGTCCTATAATCCTGTGCATAGTTCTGTTTTTGGGCAGAATCCCTGCAACATGGCGCCGCCAACGTTTGGTCTGGTACTTATTCACCAGACCCCAGAGTAGCGCTGGTGCTTGTCCACGATATCCTCGCGCCGGTTCCCTGAGGCGTCCTTGCTGGGGGGCTTAGCCTCCTGTATTTGTAGGGTGTCCCTATTCCTACAGGTTTTTCAAACTTGAAGTTTAAAAGGTTTTTTGACCCAGTTTTGAGCTGCCGTTTTAGTAATTGCTTTCTTTATAGACACGGCACAACCTGTCACTATTGCGACACATAACTGCGTGGCGGTTACAGCATACTTAACTAAACACTGTGTCCCCAATGCAGGGGCAAATATTATTTTCATAGTTGAAGCTGATCCTGCATACCGCTTTTAGGTCTTTTATTCTGGGGTTACATTTCCGGCAGTGGATGGAAATGATCATTTGTTTAATGAATATACGGTCGCTGTTCCTCAAGCAGCGTATCGTCCTTATGCATTAATTGAAGTTCCATTACCATCATGGGAGCATTTCCTTTGGTTTAATGGCACCCTTCCTCACCCTGTTTCTTTTGTTCGAATGGGCCTGTGTCTATTGATGGGGCCACCTGGCCTGTTTGGCTTGTTTTACACCACATTCAAATTATCTCAATGTTACTATTGCAGAGCTGCGTTAATTGTACCCACGGTTGGTTAATCTTCATAGACGAGTCATACAGTTTATGTCTCGTGCCCTTCAAGCAGATCCGGCTAGAGCTGCTCCTCCGCCACTCGGACACGGTGGTGGACTTGTTATTAGTCCTGTCATGATTAACTCTGTGATGGGCAAACGTCCTAAAAATCGCGATGACTTGCCGTTTTGGCTTGCACAAAAATTTGAGCAGCTGAAGGCGGTTTGTCCACATACAACTCCTTTTGAAAAACATAGGATCCCTACAATGAGTATGCCAAGTGGTTTGATACCTTCTTTGGCAGACTACACCACCTGGAGGACAGTGTTTGCTTCGGTGTATACACTGTGCTTTGGCACCCTCTCCATGAGCGTTCTGCTGAGCGTTCTGAAGCAGTTACAGGATGAGCACAGGGCCGGTCCAGCCCTGGACTTGGGGATGAAGTTAGTGGGAATGTTACCTATTATCTCTGATATGATCATGATGAATATTAAAGGTGAGGCAGTTTGCTCACTGGTACATCAGTGCCAGGCTGCGGTGCCGGAAGTGGATCAGCAGCGGCAGTTGCTGATTATTATTTCGGATGTGTTTACATCTTTAGGTCGCAATAGTTTGGGAATTCTACCATTTACACAGGCACAGAGTAATCCCCCTTTTGATAAAGAGGGTTGTACAGTCTTTCCTTAAAAGGTTTGGAACAAGAACCAGCGGCAGCTGCAAAGGAAGCCTGGTGCTTGTGCGGGTCCGCCTCCAACTGACGCTTCTGAATGTAGATATGATTTGCGTGACCGTTCAAAAATTAATACACCAGAGAGGTTCTAGGTTCCTGATCCTTGTTCCCCTCATTCTTTTCAGAAATCATCGGATCTACAATTTGGCAGGGGAGGGCTACAGGATCGCAGACAAGGCGAGTCTACGCAGGCAAGACATGACCTGCAGGACCAGTTTGACATAAAAGTCAAGCAGAAGGAACCACCTCAGTATTACACCCCATTTCAGAAGAAAAAAGTTGCCACTTTGAATGCACAGTATGCCTCAGACGATGAGAAACCCTGCTCCTCAGGTAACCCTCCTCGACAGCGCGGCAGAGATTACCATAGTGCTGCAGACACTGCACCAGCATCTGGAAGCGAAAGAAACTGACTCTTTTATTACCATTGAAACAGCTGATACACGGATAGCTCCTCCTGATAGGTTTTAGGAAGTAAGCCTCCAAATTGAAGGTGATATTAAGTGGGCTTTAATCTTAGCTCCAGCGTTATATCGCAATCAGGTGGGTTGTGATAAGGACTCCCCTGTACATGTGATTCCTTTGCGTTCTACACCACAGCCCCAACCGCATTATCCAATTAAACGTAACGCTAAAGCATCCGTAGGTGACATTTTTACACAATTGGAATATTAGGGTGTGATTGAACCATGTGTTTCATCAATGAATTAATCCTCTTTTTCCGATATTGAAACCGGATGGTTCATATTGTATAGTTTTAGACTATAGACATTTGAACAGTCATATTCATACCTTTGCGGTTCAGAACACACATGGCTCTGCATTAGTAAACAACATTGTTTTCAAAAAACTTCAAACTACATTGGCTATTTCCAACGGCTTTTTCAGCCATTGTTTGGCTACTGAGAGCCGTGATTTAACTGCATTAGGTGCCCTAGGCAATCAGAGATGCTATGCAAGATTGCCTATGGGATATAAGAATAGCCCAGGTGCTTTTGCGGCACTCATTGTTTCAATTTTATATGAGATTGATCCTGATGCCTTTTCATACGTCGATGACATTTATTAGGCGCCTTATGATATGACTCCACATATTATGCTCGTGGATGGCATAGTCACACATTTTGCGAAGTTCGGCTACAAATGTAATTTTGCTAAATCACATATTGCCTTTCTGGCAGTGCTTTTCCTTGGTTATGAACTCCATAACAAAGGTAGGGGGTTGGCCCCCCACTTTTTGGAGAAATATGCTCAATAACAGTCTACCTCTAGCCTTAAAAAACGTACTGTCTTTGCATTTTTTTTTTGGCAGAACTTACATTCCTGATTATGCCCAGCATATCAAACTGCTATACACGTTGATACAACCCTCTTTTTCGTCTTCTAGTTGACTTCCAGAACATACAGAAACCCTGCTCCTCAGGTAACCCTCCTCGACAGCGCGGCAGAGATTACCATAGTGCTGCAGACACTGCACCAGCATCTGGAAGCGAAAGAAACTGACTCTTTTATTACCATTGAAACAGCTGATACACGGATAGCTCCTCCTGATAGGTTTTAGGAAGTAAGCCTCCAAATTGAAGGTGATATTAAGTGGGCTTTAATCTTAGCTCCAGCGTTATATCGCAATCAGGTGGGTTGTGATAAGGACTCCCCTGTACATGTGATTCCTTTGCGTTCTACACCACAGCCCCAACCGCATTATCCAATTAAACGTAACGCTAAAGCATCCGTAGGTGACATTTTTACACAATTGGAATATTAGGGTGTGATTGAACCATGTGTTTCATCAATGAATTAATCCTCTTTTTCCGATATTGAAACCGGATGGTTCATATTGTATAGTTTTAGACTATAGACATTTGAACAGTCATATTCATACCTTTGCGGTTCAGAACACACATGGCTCTGCATTAGTAAACAACATTGTTTTCAAAAAACTTCAAACTACATTGGCTATTTCCAACGGCTTTTTCAGCCATTGTTTGGCTACTGAGAGCCGTGATTTAACTGCATTAGGTGCCCTAGGCAATCAGAGATGCTATGCAAGATTGCCTATGGGATATAAGAATAGCCCAGGTGCTTTTGCGGCACTCATTGTTTCAATTTTATATGAGATTGATCCTGATGCCTTTTCATACGTCGATGACATTTATTAGGCGCCTTATGATATGACTCCACATATTATGCTCGTGGATGGCATAGTCACACATTTTGCGAAGTTCGGCTACAAATGTAATTTTGCTAAATCACATATTGCCTTTCTGGCAGTGCTTTTCCTTGGTTATGAACTCCATAACAAAGGTAGGGGGTTGGCCCCCCACTTTTTGGAGAAATATGCTCAATAACAGTCTACCTCTAGCCTTAAAAAACGTACTGTCTTTGCATTTTTTTTTTGGCAGAACTTACATTCCTGATTATGCCCAGCATATCAAACTGCTATACACGTTGATACAACCCTCTTTTTCGTCTTCTAGTTGACTTCCAGAACATACAGCTGTACTCAGGTCCTTGCAGTCTGATCTGCTTACGACTCAATTCTTGTTAATGAGAGATAATACAACTAATTTAGTCATACGGATTGTTCCAGGAGCATTAGGATTCACTTACATTACTTTCTATGAAGGAGACAGTGTCCCCATTGCTTATAAATCGCGTTTGTATACTCCAGCTGAGATGCGTTTCTCTTCTACAGAAAAAATGTTGACGGCAGTCCAGAAGGCAATTCTGAAAGAACGCTCTTTGGCTCAGGGTAAACACGATTTCATGGTTCTGCCCATGCCTGCTTTGGAAGCAGTCACAAAGGTTAGTGTCCAAAATTCCTAAGCCTTACATCCACGTAGGATACAATGGGCTAGTTCTTCAACGTCAGCTGATGTCAATTTTATCTTGGACCCTTCTTTGCAAACACAGGAGTTTTTACAATATGAACATGTTAATCCTCCTTCTTTATCATTACTCACTCTTGATCAGTACAAATGCATTATTTACACTGATGGATCTGCACAGCCAGCTATTGGTTCTAAACATGCTTATTCATCAGCCTGCGCGATTGTGGCAAGCACGATAATTTATGGGGATTTCAAATCTTCCGTGGTGCACCCACAGGGTCTTGGGGATTGCACGGCTCAATTGGCTGAATTACGTGCTTTGGTTTTGGATCTTGAGTTTGCTGATCCTGAAGTGCCTATACTTGGGGTGTGTGATTCATTTTACTGTGTACAATCCTTTAATGACAACTTATTCTTCTGGACACAAAATGATTTTCGTGATTCTAAAGGTAGCACAATTGAGCATAAAATGCTTTGGGTATGAGTGGCCGCTCTTAAGGAACGTTTGCCAGTCACACATGTTATCCATACATTGGGCCATCAACGTGTGGGGAGCACATGCTGTTGGTAATTCGTTGACTGTTTAGGCAGCCAAATCTGCAGTAGCCACATGCTCAGTTGCTAAAGTTACTAGGTCTATGACTAAAATTGATGATGATATTTTGGAGGCTATTGCCGCTACAAAGGAGGGAACGGAGTTTCCCCAAGGTTTCCCTTCTTGTTATACCTATCAAATTCCATTTGTGACTATTCCATCCATTGGGGATCAGTGGATTCCCAATGAGGACCACATACTTTCATTATTAGTGGCTGCACATGAAGGCGTTGCTTCTGCACATGCCGGAGTGACACTGACTATTTCCCTTTTACAGCAATATTTTTGGTGGCGTGGTTTAAACCAACAGGCACATAAATATTTTATTTCCTGTGACATTTGTCAACAGATTAAGCCTTCAACTGTTTCACATCCACCCCACAATCAACTATACATTTCAAATCAACTGTTTGGTTGTATTTATCTTGATCACTGTGGCCCTTTAAAGTCTGATAATGCAACATTTTAAGTATATCATGGTTGCAGTGAATTAGTGTAATAGAATCCTTTGGGTTTGGCTACAAAGTAGTGCTGACACTCGAACTGTTTTAAAAGATTTGTGTGTCTTTCTAGGGACATTTGCCAGCGCCAACTTCCATTTAGACCAAGGTCCTGCTTTTGCCTCTTAGGCTTACCAGAAGTCAATGAAGTCTCTGCGGATGCAGGCACAATTCTCATCTCCATATCGGCTTGAGGGGAATTCTGTTGTGGAGCAGATGAACTGTGACGTAAGTAAGTAAGTAAGTAAGTAAATCTTTCTTTATTCGATTTTTAGATAAAAACCATAAAAGAATTTCAACAAGTATATCATAATGTACACATTCAAAAAGTTATTAGTTTTACAGCATAAAAAAGGATAGTCTTTCCCCTACTCGTTTGTGATAACTCACATTTTCTAACATATACAAGTGGATTTTAGTCAAAGGTTTACCCTATGTTTAAAAATAAATTTTAAAAAAGTCACTATGTATTTACAGACTAGTTCAGTTTCTATAAATTGTAGACGCAACATAGCGGGACAACATCTTCTCACACCCATTTTTCTTAGGAGAGGGATTAGCCAAAGTTTACGATGTACACAGTAGAATTTGCAAAACAGAACAGTATGGATGGTGGATTGTTCTGATATATTGTCACATGGACACACTGTTAGACACTCTTCCCAACTGTTTTTTATCGGAAAGGCCACCAGTCTATGAAAAATGTTCATTCTGAACCTTGTCAGTAGGAAGCGTTCAAATTGTATCTGGACATATGTCAAGTACGGCTCAATTTCTAGGGTGGTCATAACTGCCAAGGAATGTTGGGCTGATGGTTTTCTTGCCACTGTGCAAAGTCGCATCTCTTCCACATGGCCCAAGGCCCTTTTTTTTAGTTCTTTTCTGGTTATTTCACCAATTCGTTCAGGTGTGAAATAATATTTACTCAGCCCTAAGTCTGTCAGAAAATTCTTTATGTACATGAGCCATTCAATCTTTCCCACATGGTCCAGTGACATGCAGTCTGTTACTATCTGTTTAGATAGGGTGTTTTTCGTCGCAATCCAAATACGTCGCCAGAGCAAGAGCGGCTGTATTTTGGCCAAATCCGTTATGTATGGGACACCTAGCTCCATATGGCAGGCATAGATGGATGCACATTTGGGGGTTGCCAGCAAAAATCGTAGGAAGGAGTTCTGTGCCACCTGTAGGGATTTAGTGTTTTTATGTCCCCAAAGGCCTGCCCCATAAAGTGCAGTGGCATGACATTTAGCTTTGTAAATATGGAGCAGTTCTACTGGCGGTCTCTTTCCTAGTTTTTGCGAGAAGTTTTTGAGAGCAGCAGTTGCTCTCAGGAACTGATGCTTTCGTGCTTCTATGGCTGGTTTCCAGTTTAGCCTTTCGTCCATCATGATTCCAAGATATGGGTATTGGACAGTTGTTTCGATCCTTTCATTGTCAAGGAATATACCTTTTCCCCCTTCTACCTGCCACCATAACGTAGGTCTTTTTTACGTTTATGCAGAGATCCAGACTGCCCATAAACCTTGCGCACCTGTCTAGTGCCTTCTGTAATTCACGCGGAGTGCGTGCGAGAATCACGGCGTCGTCCGCATATAATAAAGCGGGAATCGGCCGATGTTTTACTCGAGGATGGTCCTGACCCCCCCTCAGCATCTCAACCTCAAGACCATTTGTATAGAGGGAGAAAAGAAAGGGAGCCAGGACACAGCCCTGCCTGACTCCACGCTCCACCGGGAATAAATCAGTTAATTCGCCGTTCACTCCAAAACGTACTCTAGCAGAGGCATTTGAGTAAAGCTCTCTTAAAAAGGTTACGAGAGCCTGGTCCATCCCCATCTCAGTAAGGATAGACCATAGTTTTGAATGGGAAACACAATCAAACGCCGCCGACAGGTCGACGTAGACCATATACAGCCTGCCCCGCTTTGCTGAGACATATTTCCCTATCATTAATGACAGATTAAGGGCTTGCTCCGTTGTTCCAAAGCCCTCCCTAAAGCCGAATTGGATGTCAGAAAGAAGCTCCCTGTCCTCAACCCACTCCTGTAAGCGCTGAAGAACTACTCTGCCCACTACTTTCCCCATCGAATCCAGGAGTGAGATTGGACGGTAGCAGGTGACATCATGTCTTTCACCCTTCTTAAAGATGGGAACCATAATGGATTGGGTCCAGGATTTGGGTAGGCCACGCATCATAGCAGAATCGAATACCCTTTTTATTATTGAGGTCTACAAATCTGGTTTATATTTAAAAAAATCCACTGGTACCCCATCTGGGCCAGGGGCTTTGGCGCTTTTACTAGCCGTTAATGCATTATTAACTTCAATTAGTGAAAACTCTAGTGGGATTGGAAGGGAATTAGGTTGTTGTGTGTTACCATTACTGTTTACCCCCCCAGAAAGCTCTGATTCTGGGGATTTACCAAAAATTTTTGAAAATTGTTTTACCCATGCAGGTCCCTCTATAGCCACTTCTATTGTTGGTTGGTTCTTTTTATCTGCTAGGAACGGGGCTCTTATCACTTTCCAGAAAGTCTCGCTGTTTTTATTCAGAGAACTTTCATGTAGCTGGTTCCATAGGTCTTGTTTCAGTTCTGATTTTCTTTCCTTTCAGGCTACTCTATGAGACCTTCTCCGTAACTTTATTTCTTCCTGATTCCTGGGTTTGTTCGAAAGTGCTCTTTTTAGTCTTTTATGGGCCACAGTACACTTGTGGTTAAACCATCCTTTTTTTATTTCCCTGTTTCCTTTCTTATTTACAGTTAGACTTTTTTTTAACATTTTCCAAAATGAAGTCGAAATTTTGAAGTACCTCCTCTTCCCCTATGTTTGTATCTAAGCAATTTAGTATAGCCGGATAGGACTCACATACCACCTTGGCTGTTATTTCTACTGGGTCTATCTTTTCCCAGCCCAGGGCATAACCATTCATTTTAGAGAGATGTAAATTATTTTGGGCAAGAACTGCCATTATAAGCTGGGGTGAAAGTTGGCCCTGTTCTAAGGATAAATTCACACCCAAAGCAGCATGATCGCTTAGGGGATTTACTAATACTCTAAATCCACTGAGTTTGGTTACCGATGTAGCAGTGGCTAGGATGTAATCTATAGTCAACTCACATCCTCTCCCTAAATAAGTTGGATCCGAACATCCCTGTGGGTTTTGTGTCTCGTTAATTATCACTAGGCCTAAATCAGATAAGGTTTCATTTAAATAGTTTCCTACAGTGGAATGGTTAAAGTGTACTATTTGCTCATCTTGATTTTCCGCTAGACCACAGATATTAGTATTCATTTTTGGACAAGGGTGCTGATTAAAATCTCCCCCCCAGATAATAGTTGGTATTCCCGTAGATTTCATTTTATTTATCCATTTGCCAAGCTTTTGGCGGAGCTCACCAATTATTTTTTCCGCCTCACTGCCCGCTAAATTGTCAAAGAAATTTACCAGAAGAAAGTTCTCTTTTTTTCTAAAAGAGAGATTTAGAAATTGATAATTTGGTTCAATTTGGAGGACCGTTATTTTTAACTCTGATATAGTGTTTGCTATATATATGGTCAGGCCGCCCTTTGCTCTTCCATGGGTAACTGCTAACGCTGGGGAGAAGTAGGTTTTATAGCCCATCAGATGTTGTTCCGTGGTGGCCCAGGTCTCCTGTAAGCAGATAACCCCGTATTCTTTAAAGAAATTTAGGGCACTATCGTCCTCAATCTTTGCGCGAAGGCCCGCTATGTTCCAAAACAGGAGTGATACCATTCCACGTTTCTGAACGTGCGGTGCCTCACTTAGGGGAGCCTCCTCTAGAGGAGAGTTATCTGCTGTCAGATGCATCTTATCCCTTGGGGGGCCTATTGTAGTATCTGGAGAATTTTCTAAGTCCTGGGTTTCTCCCAGGGATGTCAAATTAGAAACTGCATGAAGGTGAACATGTGATAACATTTCCTCGTTTTGCTCCTCCATCACTTTGTCCGAACTTTTTTTATCGCTAATTTCTGGGGAGATATGTTTTAATAGCAGTCCCTCGCCCCCACTTGTATTCGTAACAAGTCAATCCACTTCATCTAGCCCATAGAGCATTGAGAAGTGATTGAAGGTGGGAAGGGTAAAGCCCTGTTGTGCTGGGAAGCTATTATTATTACGCCCCCTGTAAGAGAGTGGCCAACTTGGGTAGTTATAAGGGTTTTGGAAATGGGGTTGGTGGCCAACTTCTTTCCATTGAAAGGGATTCCTTCTTACAGGGTTAGCTTTTTGATAGGATGGTGGGTCTCTTGGATAAAAATAACTAACGTAATGGGTGGAGATGGAGTCCCCCCCTCTTGCTTCATACCAGTCTCCAATGCATCTGACTGTTCTGTGGTCCTTAAAATTTATTATTACTACGTCCCCTTTCTTATCCTTTGGACGTGAACCTACCCAGTTTGCACGTCTTACGGTTAGAATTTCTCCGTCTAAATGGGCGGGGAGTGGTCTATTTTGTTCTAACCAATGGATTATTTTATTTTTTAGGGCATAATGGTTTTCCCTAACCCCTTCTGCTAATTCAGGTGCTCCTGTCATGATGATAGTAAAAGGGGCGGATTCGGGGGGTAGATCTACTTTTCTAAACGTGTGTCTGTGAGATCGCTGTGGGGGCTGTTCCCTGTTCTCATTCTCTAAGCTATTTTTAATGGATTTGGTGTTATTATCAATTGCCCTTTTCTCATCACCACTTACGGGCTCCTTTTGTTTCAAGGGGCCTTTTGCTGATTGAGTTGATGGTTCTTTATTGGGCAGAGTTTTTATGGGTTTACCCACCACTTTCTTTTTCCCCGTTACTGACCCAGTATTCGCATTAGAGGTACTAGTAGAGGGTTGTTCTGTGGTCAGAGTACAAGTCTCAGCGTGACCTCCAGTACTCGTTGAGACCTGGGTTTTTACTAATTCAGCCAAGACAGCTTTGTTTCCTTCTAGTTGATCGCCTAGTTTATCCAGTTTAGAGCTGATCAGTCTCGTTCTCTCATATAGGGGGAGTAGAAGAGACCTAACCATGATCTCTAATTTGGATAAAAGGTCAACCTCCAAATTTGAACCATGTGGCTGCGCCTGGGGGTTGCTAGAGGGAACTAAATTACTAATCTCTATTGGCTGCGAGTTTACTTGGATAGCCGGAGTTGGTTTATTTGTGCGTTTTACCTGGCGCTGTTTTTGGGAAGAGCCCCTTCTTTTCCTTTTTTTCCCATTTGTACTCGTTACCCCACTCTGAATTACAGTTGGAGGGGAGGCGATGGATACATTTGGGCAACTTGATAAGCCCGTAGTGTCTGTCCCCAACGTGGAATTATGAGGGGAAACATTTCCACTAAGGCAAATCAGTTCATCATCCTCCTCTCTTACATCCGACTGCGAGGGGTCCCCTCCTGCTAAGTTTTCCGTACCCGGGGATGGTACGTGGGCTATTTGACCTACGTAGGAGCGCTTTCCCGTTAATAGATCAAGGGATAGGCACTTCTCAGTATCAGCAATTTCTTTCTCCAGGACAGTAGTATTGCGCTTAAAGAAATGATCAATCGTGCCAGTAACTGTCTCTTTTGAGGTCTTTACCGTGATGTTTTTACTCATCCCCGTTGGAGAAGCCATAGTTGTTCATTTAGAAAGTTAATTATGGTACGTTGGGACAAATAGTTCACAGCAAGGTAGGCACGATGCTGTCTTTAAATAGCAATGACAAAGAGGTACAGTACAGCAGGGTGTTTCAATCTTACCAATAAATGTACCAAAAGTACCAATGTTCGGGGGGTGGCCCGTCCCGTCCTTATTCGCCCTTTGACGGCCGCAGATGGCCCCGCCCTTGTCCCGGGCTTCTCCCGGGACGCTCCCGCGCAGCGGGAATGGCCAAATGCAATTATAGGGACTAGATTGGAAGGCGGGCGAGCAGGGAGAGCGGCCCAGGTGCTGGTAATGCGGGCTGGCGGGTGCTCCTGGGAGTTGGAGTCCAGGACCCGTTACTCGCTCGCAGCCCTGCCTGTCAGTGCCCAATGATGATCGCCTCCTCCAATGGCCCAAGTCCGATAGAGCACTGAGGTCTCCCCACGAAGTGGGACCCGTGAAGTGGGTTCCGCGAGGAGTGGCGCGAAAGAAGCAAGAGCGCCGAGTCCCAGCAGGTAACAAAGGAATGCAGCAAAGAGTCCCAGGTTGTGTCAGAGGGCTGGAGGTTTTAAAGATGTTTGAGGGCGGGGCGAGCTGGGAGAGCGGCCCAGCTGCCGGTAATGCGGGCTGGCGGGTGCTCCTGGGAGTTGGAGTCCAGGACCCGCTACTCGCTCGCAGCCCTGCCTGTCAGTGCCCAATGATGATCTCCTCCTCCAATGGCCCAAGTCCGATAGAGCACTGAGGTCTCCCCACGAAGCGGGACCCGCGAAGCGGGTTCCGTGAGGAGTGGCGCGAAAGAAGCAAGAGCGCCGAGTCCCAGCAGGTAACAAAGGAATGCAGCAAAGCGTCCCAGGTTGTGTCAGAGGACTGGAGGTTTTAAAGATGTTTTTTGGCGGGGTGAGCAGGGAGAGCGGCCCAGGTGCCGGTAATGCGGGCTGGCGGGTGCTCCTGGGAGTTGGAGTCCAGGACCCGCTACTCGCTCGCAGCCCTGCCTGTCAGTGCCCAATGATGATCGCCTCCTCCAATGGCCCAAATCCGATAGAGCACTGAGGTCTCCCCAAGAAGCGGGACCCGCGAAGCGGGTTCCGCGAGGAGTGGCGCGAAAGAAGCAAGAGCGCCGAGTCCCAGCAGGTAACAAAGGAATGCAGCAAAGCGTCCCAGGTTGTGTCAGAGGGCTGGAGGTTTTAAAGATGTTTGAGTGCGGTGCGAGCAGGGAGAGCGGCCCCGGTGCCGGTAATGCGGGCTGGCGGGTGCTCCTGGGAGTTGGAGTCCAGGACCCGCTACTCGCTCGCAGCCCTGCCTGTCAGTGCCCAATGATGATCGCCTCCTCCAATGGCCCAAGTCTGATAGAGCACTGAGGTCTCCCCACAAAGCGGGACCCGCGAAGCGGGTTCCGCGAGGAGTGGCACGAAAGAAGCAAGAGCGCCGAGTCCCAGCAGGTAACAAAGGAATGCAGCAAAGCGTCCCAGGTTGTGTCAGAGGGCTGGAGGTTTTAAAGATGTTTGAGGGCGGGGCGAGCAGGGAGAGCGGCCCAGGTGCCGGTAATGCGGGCTGGCGGGTGCTCCTGGGAGTTGGAGTCCAGGACCCGCTACTCGCTCGCAGCCCTGCCTGTCAGTGCCCAATGATGATCGCCTCCTCCAATGGCCCAAGTCCGATAGAGCACTGAGGTCTCCCCACAAAGCAGGACCCGCGAAGCGGATTCCGCGAGGAGTGGCGTGAAGGAAGCAAGAGCGCCGAGTCCCAGCAGGTAACAAAGGAATGCAGCAAAGCGTCCCAACTGTGACGTAAAGCAATCTTTAACAGTGAAGGTGTTAGGTACAGGTCGAGGCTGGTTGACTCATTAATATAGAGTTCAACATGAACTTAATTATCTCCCTAGAAGATCTCTGGGTGGGCAGACCCCGTACGAATAGCTCTTCGGCATCAAAATGTTTGTGCCAGACCTTGATGGTCCAGACGTTGTGGCAGCTGCTGCAACGTTTGAAGTTGATAACCATTGTGCTATGTTACATGATCTACAATAAGCTTGTGATTCACAAGCGAAAGCCCATTGGCCCTCTTCCAATGATGCAGCAGTGCTGATTCTGGTATCTGGATGGCTTCCTAAAGTGGGAGATCTGGTCCGACAGAAGGTGGGGTACAAAAAGGAATTTGGCCCATTATCATACTGTGCACTGGTCAGAGTCCTTGGTTTAAAAGGCACCCATACTGTGATTCTGCCTCCACTTCTTTGTCGCAAGGAGAATTGTTATATTTTGATCGAGCATGTCAAGCTACACCATATGGCCAATACTAAATAGTATGCCTACAAGCATTCCATGCCAGGATATTTCACTGAATCCATTGGCTTCTGTTTCCTCAACATGTCCCCAACAAATGGAGGGGGAGATGGAATCTTCAACTAATTTGTTGCCAGATTTAGCTTCTACAACTGAGGAAACTGAGGATGCTTCACCACCAGTTGAAATTATATTTGACATTCCTGAAAGTACAATTCATTCACCTTTCAATGCAGAACCGCTCTCGTTGTTTCAGCTGAGATTGTGATTGTTTTTCTTCTGATACATCTCCGTTGTCATCATCTGTGGCAGAGCCCCCTACACGTATTAGTCTTTTCATCTCCTAGTTCAAAAAGCCTTACATGACCCCGCCATGGAAATGTCTGGATGGTGCCAGGGGACCCCCTGTTAACGGATTGCTAGTACCTGAGGAGCACGACGGACTCACCGTGTAGCTGACCCTTTGTGGACTTCACCCGTCACCACGACTCGCCGGACCCGCTTCGCGGGTCCCGCAGCGCGTCGCTTGCCAGGAGGCAGAATCGGAGACCTTAGGAGGAGCGCGGGGACAGGCGAGTAACCAGCGGGGCTGCGAGCATAGGCAGGGGGACTCCAGTGTCCAGGAGCCCCTGCGCGCCCAATCACCATCACCTGGGCTGCTCTCCCCGCTGGCCACGCCCTCCCGCCTATCACGTAGCTGCAGAGCCTTAAGGAGCCTAGTATCCCCGTCTCGCGGGAGCGAGCGGGAGCGACCGGGAGAAGCCCGGGACAAGGGCGGGACCGTCTGTGGCCGTCCGGGGCCGGAGGAGGCCGGGCTGGGCCCTTTTATTAACACTTACTTCCATACTACCTTCCACAAACTGTATTTTGGTTATATTATTATATGTTGGAAAGATTAATACTGTGGTCTGAGTGGCTTTACTGACTGAGTGTTAAGGTTGGTTATATTCCTGTCCGTTGTATTGTAAAAAGAATAACAAAAATGCCCCTAAGATCTGGTAAGGAGAGGCAAGTTCAGGTCTCCACCTCTAATGGTACCTTTACTGGTACAATTGACCAATTTTTTAAACGTTCAACTGCCATTTTAGAGAAGGAGATCGCCTTGGTTGAAAAACGTCTTTCGCTTGATATTATTACTGGCAAGCGTTCTTCATTAGGTAAAATAAGTGAGGCTGTCTCCCCTGTTCCACTCTCCACGCTGAACTCGGATAGTAGTGTAGACGCATTGTTGGCAACTGTTCCTGAGATTCATACTGGGGAAACAATGGATTCTAACCAGGAAAATGCTTTTAATACAGCACATGATAACTTACCAAATAGCGGGATCATTTGTTTAGATCAGTCCAGGGAAAATTCTGGTCTTTCAGACTCTCCAAAACTCAATATTAGTAATGATTTAATGGATTCCCCCTCCCAATTACAACAAACACCCATTCACAATCCAGGGAAACGCAAGAGGGTTGACTCACCAGATCTGGAGGAACAAACTGAGGGGGTGGTAAATGTCTCACCTTCCCCCCTACAGCTACCTAATACTGATGCTACTGCCCAGCAAGGGGGGGGTGAGACTATGACTATGATTAGCATTACAGAAGAGATATTTCTGGCTAAAATTGAGTTGCTATTCAAATCTCTACTTTTACCCCTCTTCGAAAGGACAAGGTTACTAAACACAAAAATGGATACCTTAGATTTGCTAGTGAAGGATAACATAGCGACTTCTGACAGAATCCTCGCCAGCTTAGCAAGTGCTGGTCTGTCCCCTCCTGTCTTGTCCAATCCGAAGCCCACGATTGCGACAAATAATAATAAAGCGGGAGGTAATAACTCGCAAGTGGGACCTTCTAAACCCAAGGCCCCGCAAAAAACTGTACCCGCTCCTAAGAAAGTAGCCTCTACAGAGAACCCTGCAAGGCCTAAGCCTGTAAAAAATCAGCAGGTTCAGAAAAATCCAACTCCGGTCAGGGGCCAAAACATTACCCATCAGCCCACTACCAAACCCATCCCAAAGAAAAAGTGTGTGAACCTTCCACCGGAGTCAGTGCCTTATACAATCGTTTTAACTGGCGTGGCTCCTCTTGTACATGGTAAGAGGGAAACACACAAAGATCTTTACAACAAGGTTACATTTTGGCTTAATAAAAACCGGCCACTCCCTCCGAATCTAAACCCTGAAATACTTAACGTAAGGAGGGTGGATTGGATAGGTTTTGGTGAGAAAGATCTTGAGGGGGATTGTGTGGTGGTTAGCTTTAGAGAGCCTTGGGTTGCCGAATACATCGGCAGGGAACCAAGATTCGGTAGAGTTGGGGACGTACAAACTTTACTATTGCATTATTTTTTTCCAGCTTTATATGCCAATAGATCCCACACTCCGTTTCAACACCCGAGAAGGGACAGGACTAGAGGGAGATTCCATTTTGATACCCCGCTCTATCCAATGTTCTATCCCCACCTTGCAAACCGGTTTGCCCCCCTTTCCGGACTGGAATGTGTGGATTGACTTGATGTAGAACAATTGAATACTGGGATTGCTAGCGCAGTAGTAATTTGCCCTCCAAATAATTTGAGTGTTCCTGGGGTAGAGACTGTTTCTGTGTCTAGCTTAAAACCTAAGAGGGTGGAAATAAGGGAAACATTCTTGCCAGGTAACCCTAGACAGACAATTACTAAGGCTGTTGACAACCCAACTGCCAAGATGACAGAGAAAACAACTCATACTCTCGCAGTCTTGTCTTGGAACATAGCGGGACTTAAGGGAAAAGTGTCAGAGGCCGCTTGGGGCTCTTTTGTGGATCTTCATGATGTTATCATCCTGCAGGAAAGTTGGTCAACTGAAGCTATTCATCGGGTTGGCTACCTTAACTATTATAAACCAGCTAGCAAAGGACCGAAGGGCCGCCCTTCAGGAGGTTTAGTCATTTGGATTAGCCAATCCTTAGCCTTCACCATCACTGAACTTCCTACTCTGGGCAATGATATTTTAGCGTTGAAACTTACAGATAATAATAACCAGGATTTATTTCTGTTCAACATATATGCTAGAGGGATACCAGGTGGGAAGCCTGCGGGAGTGGTAGCTGAACTTGACTCCTTATTGAGTGACATTAGTAGTGACAGATGTGTCATGGTGGCAGGTGATTTCAACTGCTGTTTCGAACCGTTTCCTAACCTTGATAGCGGGGGATATGGGGAAATTGATCAGCTTTGGAATATTCCCCCTTTGTCTGTTCCCCCAATTAAAAAAGTCACGGAGGCAGTTATGCAATGGTTGGGTCTTTGTCTTGAATGGGACTTACGAGCAGCGAATGGAAGGACCAAATCAGACCCGATGGGAAAAGTTACATTTGACAACTCTGTAAACTCGAGTCGTATTGATTATTTTCTGTTAAAGATAGAGTTTTGGAAGATGTTGGTGGACATGGAAGTAGTTGTGAGAAGTTGGCCTGATATGTAGTGTTTCCAATTCTGGAACCACTGGGTATCAGTCCAAACAAACCCCAAAGATGTCAGGTTGTAAGTCAACCTTGTAGACAAGCTATCCTAGTGGTAGCATGGACTAAGCAGCCTTAAAGGCTTAACTTAAGAGGTCGTGTTAAGCGAGCTGTTTTACCACATACAATCCTGTAATCAAATGAAAGGACACCACACAAGTATATATTATAAAAATGTATGTATTTATTTCTAAATTACTCCCCAGTACTCTTTATGAGGAAAGGGGCACAAGCGTTAAATCAAAAGCACTGTTACACATATAAAGTTGCACGTTTATGGATGAGGGCGGGTGGCCACTCAGACCATATATTAAAAAAGTGGTATAAGTAACACTTATCGAACAATGGTTAGGCCTAGGGCCTAGAGATTCGCTGGGAGCAGTCAGGACAAGCAATGAAGAAGTCGGGAGTAGCCCACAGGAGACGGGTGCAGCACGGAAAGTGCGGCGCGCACCAATGCACTGTCAATGGTGCGTAAAAGTCAATTAAAGTGAATTAAAAGATACTTCCGCTGAACCTAGGAACACAAAACTTTAGACACAGACCCTAGAGGTGTGTACCAGTGTAAAGACACCGGCGTTGCAAAGTTACCTCACCCACAGGCCGTGGGTGCACAGGGTCGAAGTGGCGTCGGGTTCTGTCACGCAGGTTCTTGGTGCTTGGAGCTGTTGCAGCTGCAGGCGCTGTGAAGCAGAAGTGTCCGGTGCGATCCAAGGGTGGATCGAAGTAGAAAAGTACCTGAAAGCAGAGGGGACAGAGTCTGGGTCACTCAGCAGTGACCAGGGTGGAACCAGGACGGAACCAGGCAATGTCGGGCGCAATCAGGCGGTTGTCGATAGGCTTCTCTCCGCTGTCACGTGGGCTCTGGGGCATCTGCGACGTCCAGGAGCAGGTCACGATCTGTCCCACGTAGGCTCTCGCCGTCAGCACCGTCGGCTTCAAGATTGCAGCAAACAGCACTTGGCAAAAGCAATCCACGCGGAACCGGGAGATTGCTTATCACTCGAACCAGGAGGGTCAGAGTGGGTGCTCCTTTTCACAGGAGCTGGTGCAGATCTGGAGCAACCAGAAAAGCAAGTCGGATTTCAAAGTTCGTCGGCACAGGGGCCACAAGCCAGCTGGCAAGTGACCGGGCCAACGCGTCGAGCGCACACAAGCAGAAGGGCCCCACGCAGCACTCGTCGAGTGTGGAGGGGTGAGCTTTGGTGCAAGTGGAGCTCGGGGCTGGGGCTTCTCAAACCCCGGTGTACAGCTTCGAGGGTCACTCGTGGGCCGCACGGTCAGCGTCTCGTGGCCTTTTCAAGATGGCGTGCCCCACGCTTCCGGTCGCCTCCACGGGTCTCAGCTCTGCAGGGACTGTGGATCGGGCAGGTAGAAGGCAGGCAAGCTTGATCTCGTCGATCTCTGTCGCTCGAGTTCCGGCGGGAACTGCAACAAAGCAAGGGTCGAGGGCTGGATGGTGCCTGTTTGCACAGGGTGGTCACTCCTTGACCACAAGGGAGATTCTTCAGTCTTCTCACGTCGTGTAGAAAGTCGAAGGGTCCAGATTTCGTTTCTTATGTTTCTTCAGGATGATCTGCGGTCCGTTGGGACTGCTCCCCCTCTTATTCGAATCTCGGGGGTTGGACATCCTGCTAGGTCCCCTCCTATGGGTGGGACCCAGGAAGGGGGTGGTTACACCCCTCTCCTTTGATCCTGGCCGCGCTGGGACAGGGGCTGGGAGGCCCCAGAACCGGTTTGGCCGGATCCTGCAAGGGGCAGCCTTGTGCTCCCCAGGCAGTGTCTGGTTTCTTTGAAACCTCCCTACTCCAATCCACTATCTCCTGTCTGGGGTGGTTTGACACCGCCCTGTGACAGGAAACTCTTTGTCCAGGCCTCCTCTGCCGGGTTTCGGTCAGCAGCAGGTCAGACCCGTGTCTGTGGCAGGGGCATCCATTTTGTGGATCTGAGGCTCATTTTAAATCAACCGCGTTTCAGTAAAGTAACATGTCTTCTCCCTCTAGAAGGGTGGAATGCTACCCCCGTCGCCAGAACTGGCGAGGGGGTAGTATTCCAATTCGTATGACACCTTACACGACATGTTTTGATAAAGCCAAACCAAAGTTGCTATATAACCGCGAGGATTATAAGGCGCTTAAGAGTATATGGTATGGCATTATCCCGGATCAGCTTAGGGAGTTGTTCCCGACAGCTGCAGACAGGCTCAGCTCATGCCAGAGCACCATCTCACATAAAACCACGCACTCTGCCTCCAGGATTGATGAGGCCTTCCATAGGAGTGGCTTACAGGCTATATATGTGTCCAGATATAGGTTTAGATATAGGTATACTATATCTAAGCAAGGGGTGATTACACCCACTTGCCCCAGCTGAGTGATCAGCCAGTTGTGTCAATTTAGATAGCCAGCCAGGGGTGGCAAAAGTTATGCTGCAGCCCCTGGTAGGCCTTGGATGCACCTATGCCCTGGGCACCTATAGTGCTCTGTACAGGGGCTGATAAGGTGACCCAAGCCAATCTAGTTATGCACCTAGGGTACATGGAATCCATTTTACAGAGAGAGCAGATAGCCTGGGGCCCTGATTAGCAGGGAACCAGGCCAACTAAGTCGAAAACCAGCTAAACACAGGGCAAAAAAATCTGGGGTAACCATAGTCAGGTAGCCACCTTCCTACATAACCCCCCCCCAAACGAAAGGAGATAAGGCTATCCTTGGCCAGGTAAGCCTTCATTGCCTGAGTGGCCATATAAGGAAGTACCTGCACTAGCATGGGTACCCCCTGTCTCATGGTCCACTAAGCAGTCCCTCACCCTAGGGGTATTAGAGGGTCTCCACCATAGGGAATCACTACCTTGGGTGTGTTTATGCAAAGTTAAAGGCTGGTTTGGATATGGAGTATTGAAGTGAGGCTCCACTATTTTTGGGCTCAACTTCCTCCAATTATCTTCCACCATGTGTGCCTTTCTTTCTTCAACTGAGTTGCACTGAGCTCTCAGGGTCAACCTCTGGCTACCTAAAGCTGGAGGCTGGGTCCCTCTGTTTGGCTTGCTGGAGGGACAGTTCAGGTTTGGGCCCTTTGGGTCCCAGGTTTGGCTGTGCCCAACAGAATCCATCTGTGGGAGGTCCCTAACTGTTTTTAAGGGGGCTCCCTCAGGAGTTTTTAAAGTTTTCACCTTACTAGGCCTACTAGTTTTGGTGCCCCTAATCTGTTGATGGGGGTGCTTTATTTGACAGGGGGCCCTCTGGGTCTCACTGTCCTTCTTGTCCTCTGCAGCCCTGGGCTGACTGAGGCAAGGTAGAGAGGGGCAGGTTACCTGCTCCAGACTGGGTCCCACCTGAGAAGGGTCCACTGCCATCAGCGGCTCTGTCAGGCCAGGCCTAACAACCTCTGGGGCAGTTCCTTCATCAGGGGTAAGATCAGTTCCCTGAGGAGGCTGATCCTGTCCTACTGTCTGGTGAGGGGGAGATTTCTCTTCCTCCTCCATGCTCTCAGTTTGGGTGGAGTGATCCATCATTTCAGGCTTCACAACACACATATCTGTTTGAGTTTGGGCTGTGGCCATCACAGCCCCACCAACCTTTTCAGGAGGAGACTCAGTTTGGGTTTCTGCTGTTATAACAGCTTTGCTATTCTGTCTTGGAAGAGCTTCTGGTAAAGATGGGGCAGAGAGTTGCTCAGCCCTACCAACCTTTTCAGGAAGGACATCTTGAATTGGGGCTATAGCCAGTACAGCCCCACTAACCTTTCCATTGGAATTTACCATTCTAGAATGGATTTCCTGTTCAACCTCAGCCCAGGCTGAGATTTCCAAATCATTACCCAGTAGACAGTCTACAGGCAAGTTTGGTGACACTGCCACTCTCTTTGGGCCAATGACACCTCCCCAGCTGAGACTTACTACTGCCATGGGATGATTGGTTTGGATGCCATCAATGTTTGTTACCTGGTATGTGGCACCTGGTAAAAGTTGCTTAGAGGGGACTATACAGTCAGCCACCATGGTGATGCTAGCCCCTGTGTCTCTAAAAGCTTCAACTTTCAAACCATTGATGATGGGTTCCTGTCTATATTTGCTCAAGGTATTTGGGCAAACAGAGAAGTTGGCAAACCCCATGCCAGTCTCATAGACAAGATCATTTGGGGATGGGGACCTGGATAGGCCAGGGTCCCCTTGGGCTCCAAAAGTAAACCCACCCAGATTCCTGGGTGTGCTCCCACTTCCTGGGGTATTACTGCTAACAGTAACAGGAGGTGTTGGAGCTGGCTTTGGAGGAATGTTTTCTTTATTGCCATTCTTGGGACAACAGCTGTCTGTTTTGTAATGCCCAACCTGTTTACAGGCATGGCAATACGGCTTTTTCTCTGTTGAAGAAGTGTCTTGGGACCCACCCCCCTTCTTGGAGTTTTGGGGCCCTGGGGAAGTGTTTTCTTTACTTTTATCCCCACCCTTATCTTGAGGCTTGGTAGACTCCTTCTTCTGGTTATTGTCCTGATTCTTAGGCCTAATCCTGGTTCTGACCCACTTATCTGCCCTCTTTCCCAATTCTTGGGGAGAGGTCAAATCTGAGTCCACCAGGTGCTGGTGTAAGAGCTGGTTCTGACAATTACTAAGGATCTGCTCCCTCATAATCAAATTATACAATCCTGTGAAGTCATGTACTTTGCTGCCATTCAGCCAACCCTCCAGAGCCTTAGTTGCACAATCAACAAAATCAGTCCAGTCCTGAGTCTGTGTCTTCTGGGTATCTCTGAACTTTAACCTGTACTGTTCAGTGGTTAAGCCAAACCCATCTATCAGAACACTCTTCAGGACTTTGTAATTGCTGGCATCCTCATGTCTGACAGTGAGGAGCCTATCCCTCCCTTTCTCTGAAAAGGAGTACCATAAGATTGCTGCCCACTGTTCCTCAGGAACCTGCTGTACCATGCAGGCTCTCTCCAGAGCAGTCATCCATTTGTGGATGTCATCCCCTTCCTGATAGGGGGGCACAATCTTTGTCAGGTTTCTACTATCATAGGACCTGGGTTTTTCTTTAGGAACTTTGCTGCCACCAGTGGCATCTAAGCCACTTATTTTCTGTTCCCTAGCCAAGGTAAGTTTAGCTTGAGCCAAGGTCAGTTTAGCTTGAGCCAGAGCTACCTCCTCCCTCTCTATCTGGAGTTGGACAGCCCTCATCCTGGCCCTATGCTCTTTTCTCTGGGAGGAAGTCATTCCTCTTTGAGATTCTCTTGAGGCACTAGAAAGATGAGAATCCCTTGATAGAGATCTCACCCTCCTGTTACCTGGGAGAATTTGGTTATGCGATCTGGAGTGGTGCTGGCCCTCTCCATTCCCATGTAGGTCCAAGTTGGCCTGGTTAAGCCTGGCAACCTGTACCTGGTTTCCCCCCTGATCCTGATCTTCAGGCTCATCTAAATCAGAGCCTTCTTCTTCTTCTTCTTCCTCCTCCACTACATCATCTTGAAGATCCTCATTCTCAGGGGAGTTTATCCCTTCCTCTGTTTCTAAGGGAGTCTGACTCACCTTATCTAGGTCATCCTTTTCTAGGAGAGCTACTAGGGAAGGAATGGTAGGGCCTCTGCCCTTTTTTAGCCCCCTGGCTGTGCACAAGGCACTCAGGTCTTTGTGGCTAAGGTTGTCATATCTGGATGTTGTCCCTATAGGATCAACTATTACAGGAGCAGAGCCTGAAGCTCTACCTGTATCAGACATGACTGCTAGTGAGGTGTAAGTGGTGCACTTACCTACACTAAGTGGTTTCCTACTGTACCTTGCTAGTGAGTTGTAGTCAGGGTGTGCTAATCCCTTTAATCTACAACTACTAAGTTCAGTAGAACTTAATATGCTAAGCTTTTGATTTATATGTACCTAGAGGTACTTGATGTGATCTTTCAATTTGATAAAGATTGCAATGGTAAAACAAACAGCAAGCTCAAATCCGCACCGCTGCACACCAATGTGAGAAGTTGGCCTGATATGTAGTGTTTCCAATTCTGGAACCACTGGGTATCAGTCCAAACAAACCCCAAAGATGTCAGGTTGTAAGTCAACCTTGTAGACAAGCTATCCTAGTGGTAGCATGGACTAAGCAGCCTTAAAGGCTTAACTTAAGAGGTCGTGTTAAGCGAGCTGTTTTACCACATACAATCCTGTAATCAAATGAAAGGACACCACACAAGTATATATTATAAAAATATATGTATTTATTTCTAAATTACTCCCCAGTACTCTTTATGAGGAAAGGGGCACAAGCGTTAAATCAAAAGCACTGTTACACATATAAAGTTGCACGTTTATGGATGAGGGCGGGTGGCCACTCAGACCATATATTAAAAAAGTGGTATAAGTAACACTTATCGAACAATGGTTAGGCCTAGGGCCTAGAGATTCGCTGGGAGCAGTCAGGACAAGCAATGAAGAAGTCGGGAGTAGCCCACAGGAGACGGGTGCAGCACGGAAAGTGCGGCGCGCACCAATGCACTGTCAATGGTGCGTAAAAGTCAATTAAAGTGAATTAAAAGATACTTCCGCTGAACCTAGGAACACAAAACTTTAGACACAGACCCTAGAGGTGTGTACCAGTGTAAAGACACCGGCGTTGCAAAGTTACCTCACCCACAGGCCGTGGGTGCACAGGGTCGAAATGGCGTCGGGTTCTGTCACGCAGGTTCTTGGTGCTTGGAGCTGTTGCAGCTGCAGGCGCTGTGAAGCAGAAGTGTCCGGTGCGATCCAAGGGTGGATCGAAGTAGAAAAGTACCTGAAAGCAGAGGGGACAGAGTCTGGGTCACTCAGCAGTGACCAGGGTGGAACCAGGACGGAACCAGGCAATGTCGGGCGCAATCAGGCGGTTGTCGATAGGCTTCTCTCCGCTGTCACGTGGGCTCTGGGGCATCTGCGACGTCCAGGAGCAGGTCACGATCTGTCCCACGTAGGCTCTCGCCGTCAGCACCGTCGGCTTCAAGATTGCAGCAAACAGCACTTGGCAAAAGCAATCCACGCGGAACCGGGAGATTGCTTATCACTCGAACCAGGAGGGTCAGAGTGGGTGCTCCTTTTCACAGGAGCTGGTGCAGATCTGGAGCAACCAGAAAAGCAAGTCGGATTTCAAAGTTCGTCGGCACAGGGGCACAGGGGCCACAAGCCAGCTGGCAAGTGACCGGGCCAACGCGTCGAGCGCACACAAGCAGAAGGGCCCCACGCAGCACTCGTCGAGTGTGGAGGGGTGAGCTTTGGTGCAAGTGGAGCTCGGGGCTGGGGCTTCTCAAACCCCGGTGTACAGCTTCGAGGGTCACTCGTGGGCCGCACGGTCAGCGTCTCGTGGCCTTTTCAAGATGGCGTGCCCCACGCTTCCGGTCGCCTCCACGGGTCTCAGCTCTGCAGGGACTGTGGATCGGGCAGGTAGAAGGCAGGCAAGCTTGATCTCGTCGATCTCTGTCGCTCGAGTTCCGGCGGGAACTGCAACAAAGCAAGGGTCGAGGGCTGGATGGTGCCTGTTTGCACAGGGTGGTCACTCCTTGACCACAAGGGAGATTCTTCAGTCTTCTCACGTCGTGTAGAAAGTCGAAGGGTCCAGATTTCGTTTCTGATCTGCGGTCCGTTGGGACTGCTCCCCCTCTTATTCGAATCTCGGGGGTTGGACATCCTGCTAGGTCCCCTCCTATGGGTGGGACCCAGGAAGGGGGTGGTTACACCCCTCTCCTTTGATCCTGGCCGCGCTGGGACAGGGGCTGGGAGGCCCCAGAACCGGTTTGGCCGGATCCTGCAAGGGGCAGCCTTGTGCTCCCCAGGCAGTGTCTGGTTTCTTTGAAACCTCCCTACTCCAATCCACTATCTCCTGTCTGGGGTGGTTTGACACCGCCCTGTGACAGGAAACTCTTTGTCCAGGCCTCCTCTGCCGGGTTTCGGTCAGCAGCAGGAGGTCAGACCCGTGTCTGTGGCAGGGGCATCCATTTTGTGGATCTGAGGCTCATTTTAAATCAACCGCGTTTCAGTAAAGTAACATGTCTTCTCCCTCTAGAAGGGTGGAATGCTACCCCCGTCGCCAGAACTGGCGAGGGGGTAGTATTCCAATTCGTATGACACCTTACACGACATGTTTTGATAAAGCCAAACCAAAGTTGCTATATAACCGCGAGGATTATAAGGCGCTTAAGAGTATATGGTATGGCATTATCCCGGATCAGCTTAGGGAGTTGTTCCCGACAGCTGCAGACAGGCTCAGCTCATGCCAGAGCACCATCTCACATAAAACCACGCACTCTGCCTCCAGGATTGATGAGGCCTTCCATAGGAGTGGCTTACAGGCTATATATGTGTCCAGATATAGGTTTAGATATAGGTATACTATATCTAAGCAAGGGGTGATTACACCCACTTGCCCCAGCTGAGTGATCAGCCAGTTGTGTCAATTTAGATAGCCAGCCAGGGGTGGCAAAAGTTATGCTGCAGCCCCTGGTAGGCCTTGGATGCACCTATGCCCTGGGCACCTATAGTGCTCTGTACAGGGGCTGATAAGGTGACCCAAGCCAATCTAGTTATGCACCTAGGGTACATGGAATCCATTTTACAGAGAGAGCAGATAGCCTGGGGCCCTGATTAGCAGGGAACCAGGCCAACTAAGTCGAAAACCAGCTAAACACAGGGCAAAAAAATCTGGGGTAACCATAGTCAGGTAGCCACCTTCCTACAGTAGTCTCTAGATCTGAGAGTGATCATAATCCCCTGGTAATATCACTATCAGTATATGAGGGTTTCCGCATGAATCCTGCAACAAATATTGACACAGCAGATGCTGGCCTTACAAATGACTGCAGAAGGGTAAAATGGGCTGGGCTCCAAGACAACACTGCCATTATTAGCAGGATTGCCATGGAGGTCTTAGCGGCCACAAAACAGATGGCACCCATACTTGAGGCCGGAACCCCACTTGACCAAATTGGGACAATTCATGAGTCGCTTTTTAATAAAATTAAGTCTTTTTTTATCAAACCCGTTAATGGAGGTAGTAATAAAGTCCAAGCACAATCTAGGCTGAAATGGTACGATAAGACCTGTAGTATTGCCCACAGCTCCCTGTTAAGTGCTATCAAATCCAAATCATGTGCGGATATAAGGATAGCTACGGTGAATTATAAGAAAGCATTAAAAGAGGCTAAAATCAAATGGGATGACCAGCGTTGGTTAGACTTCTATCAGGCAAGCACCTTACCTAACCAACAAAAATTTTGGGAGGTTGTGAAATGGGGAGGATCGGGGGAATTACATACTCCAGTAAATCACGTCCCTGCAGAGCAATGGGTCAAGCATTATGAGGCGCAGTTCAGCCACAAGGAACGGATCTCCCTTACCACCATTAGGGAAGATGCCAGTGTGCAGTCTGATTCGTCCTCACTTGATCACGTTGTTTTCACTGAAACTGAAGCTATTTCTGCTCTTAAACAAGTGCAGAATGGCAAAGCCCCCGGCATGGACTGCATCCCTGCGGACCTCTTTAAATACGATCAAACACACTGAGTCCCGTACATATTAATCTTAGCAAACGCTATAGCTAGAGGGACTAGGATCCCAAACTCCTGGAAAGGGGCTGAGATTTTGCCAGTGCACAAAAAAGGGGATAGATCTGACGCGGGAAATTACCGCCCCATCAGCCTCATCGATGCCCTTCAAAAAGTAATCGCCAGAATGTTGCTGGGGAAAATCCACACATGGATGACAGAAGTAGATATCCTGTCTCCAATGCAGGCTGGTTTTAGGGCACACATTAGCACAGTTGATCAGATATTAAGATTTGTCATGATCTATTGGAAAACTGTGTTATTGAGAGACGGGAAGATCTTCGCTGCATTTGTGGACCTCAAATCAGCGTTTGATCTGGTCCCCAGAGGGAAGCTGTGGGCAGCATTGAGAAGGATGGGGGTCCCTACCGCACTATTAGAACTTACCATTAGGATGCATGAGGGAAATTTTGCAAGAGTCAGATGGGGTCGTCAGGGCCAGGTTACTGAATCCTTCCCCGTGACCCGTGGTGTGAGGCAGGGCTGTGTCCTGGCCCCCACCCTATTTGTACTCTTCATTAATCAGGTGGTTAAGTTCCTTTCAGATACCCCCACTGATGCTCCTTCACTGGGTGGGACCAAATTCCCTCTTTTAATTTTTGCAGATGATACTCTCATATTGGCCAAAACACAGAAGGGTTTACAGGTTGCAATAAACAAATTCATGGATTTTTGTAATATGAACGATCTTGAGATTAATATTAATAAAACTAAGTTCATGGTCCTGACCAAGAAAAAGCCATTGAGGGGCAATGTTTTAATGAATGGGTCTAGACTGGAGCAGGTTGATGTAATGACCTATCTTGGTGTTACTTTGGATTATAGGCTAAAATGGAAAGACCAAGTAGCGGCACTCTGTCTGAAATTTGCCCGCTTGACCGGTTGCCTAGTAAAAGAACAGCGGCGTTCCTTGACTAAAAGAGTACTGCCCGCACTTAAAATTTATAGTGCTAAAATCAGCTCAGCCATATTGTATGGGGCAGACATTTGGGGATGTGTGGACCTGGCTGTCCTGGATAGGGTACAGAACAAATTCCTTCGTAACTTAGTTAGTCTCCCCCCCTCAACACCAATCCTTCCACTTTTGATGGACATGGGCATGCACACCATTAAACATCAGGCCCAGTATAGGATGGTGGCACTATGGAGACGCATATGGTCCACCCCGGAACTGGACATGTTTGCCCGTGAGCTTCAGGATGTGAGACTGCAACAAGGGGCAGGTGATATACCGTGGCTAAAGCTAATTAAGAACACCCTTATCGAAATGGGCCTTCCTTTGCTATGGTCAGAGCCGGGGTCTCAAACCTTCCCTACCAAGAATGAATTCAAACTTCTCTTTTGGTCCATGGTAAAAACGGAACATGTGGCACTTTCTGAGAAAATGAATTTGACAGGCCAGTTCTTGCTCCACAAAGCAGTTCCTAACAAAGAAGTATACTGGGATGTTATCCTTAAAACATTAGATAGGAAACTATACCACCAGTTCCGTGTAGGCACACTGCCTTTGAGGGCCTTTACTAGCGGCTGGCAGAGGTTGGAGTCAAGCTTCTGTCCCTGTTGTGCCATCTGTAAAGAAACACTAGGTCATCTTTTATTTGTCTGTACTGCTTATTGCGAACCACGTAATAAGTGGCTGAAACCTATATGTACTAGACTAAACACCCGAGTGAGTAGTGATGCACTGTACATTTTGAAAACAAACACATCTGAATGGCTAACAATAGGATTGGCGAAATTCCTTGGGTGGGCTTGGCTGATAAGGATCAAGTCAATCAGTTCAGTTCATAACGTCATGATCTAAATAACTTGTATACTATGTTATCTCACTGGTTTTTCTGGCCTATGGATTTATTAATATAGATGATCTGCGATTTTTATATTTGCCCAAATGATTTTACTATTCCTCTTGACGTCTTTACACGCATGTTTAATTGAGATCTTAACTTCACTTGTCTTGCCTTAAATTATTTTTGTTTTGTCTTGCTTTCTTTTTTGATTTGGATAATACGTGTATTTAAATATTTATATCTTTATGACTTTGTTGCATCAATTGTATTCAATGTAATTTTTGTGTATATATGTGTCTTTTATGATGAAAAATCGAAATAAAGACGTTAAAAACTGAAACTGTCTGGATGGTGCTGACGATGGTGTTCCTCTTCATGTGGATTGGGTTTTTGACCGTATTGTTCCTGTTAATTAATGTCCATTACTTACCTGAACGCTCTGCTGTGAACTTGGTTAATGGAGTTCTGGCCCCTCACACTTCATCTCATAAAATGAAAAAAGATCAAGCCCTGGTTAATATTTCAGCCTTCCCAATCATAGATTGCATAGTTTGGGATAAAGAACTATTTGATATCCACTTTGAACGCTCCATAAGTATTCAGCGTTTCTTTAGAAGATGTGGTTTTGCCTGAAATACATTTGGATGACTGGGATGTTAGCGCTGTTTATTCATTGTTTTCTGATTTAAAATATTATACTGCTTTTAACACTGAGGATTGGTATTTGAATTCTGCAAATTATGCTGATTTGTTGTTACCAACATTATGGCCATCATTTATGATACAAAACCAATACTCAGAGACCACATTTTAATTTCACCCAATGGGAACATTGCCGGACCCCTTTATCAGGGAACTTAAGAACCCCAGAGAGTTAATTTCTGTAATTTACGGGTTACAATCTTTCTAACCCTCTGTCCTATTTTTATAAATTAAAGATGTCCACCCAAACCAAAGGTATGCTAACCCATACTAAATGTGGCTACTCTTTGTCCTTCATAACTGATTTATCTGTGAAAAGTTATGAATACTGGAAGGACACAGTTGAGTGAAAATCTATTTGAGGTATGAAAGATTGCAAAGTGCAGGGCACTGAATCATTTCATCATGCGTGTCTGATACCGTCTCAGCTAATATTTTTAAATCGGACAGTGCAGCAGTCAATTTGTTTTGGTCTACAAATTTTAATACTCCTTCCATTCTGTTATTGGCCACTTAAGACACATGACAAGCACATAGCAACTACACAATTGAGGACGTATCTGTCATGTTTCATAATGGCACACTCAACTCTTCCAATATTGACCCTTTGGGGTGGTTGTTGTGGCCAATGAGCTCTAATGCATGTCAGTTACACTTTTTGAATACCACAAGCCAGTTTACACAGAGTAGACCTGATCCTCATTTTCCACATTCCCATACAGTTACCACATATTCTGTGGGTAAATAGTTTCAACAATGGTTGGAACATTCCACATTGTTGTCTGTGAAACAACATATTTCCCTTTTATCAGGTGACATCAATCTTGCTGATTTTTGTTTTGGGTCTAAAGTCGTCTTGAGCAAAATGTTTTGCTTATGCAGCATATAATGAATTTTGGAAACTGTCGTGAGTGGAAGCAGCGGTGCGCCTGCACCAAACTGAACAGGATTATTTAGAAACAGTTTGTGCCGCAGTCGATAACAGCATTAATACACTGTCTCTCTTAATAAGATTTGGATAATATTGTTTTATCGCTCATTGACATTGTTCAAAATTAAGTGTCTGTTTTGTACCATGATCAAAATCAGTTACGTTCTGTAATGCAATTTGGTTGGACCTTGCAAACACTCAAAAGTGGGAAAGTACCAAAGGTTTACCTGAATGCTTCCACACTGTTTTTACCATTTAATTTGACTGATAAGCAGAAATTGATATCAATGAAAGAGGCAACATACAGTATGTTACATATTGAACAACTAGAACAGTTACCATTTTATGTGCCAGAGACTGATTCAGCTGTGTGGTTAATCCAAGGGGTTATTTCATTGCCTATTTCACTCTTCCAATTCACACCTGCATGAAACACATCCAGTTGGAAGATATGAGCCCCTCGGGAGTAGCTATATTCATGAATAGTGGTCTTTGCCGTTCACATTTCAGTGTCAACAAGCAGATAAGAAGGGGGAGATTGTGATTCTACAGTAGCTTTCTTCTGTAGTTCAAATCATAGAATGACATGATGTCAGAAACATAGCAAATAAGATATGATTCACTTATTCTGTGTCAGTGATCACATAGTCAGTTACAGGCTTTCACAACATTGAAGGAGGGGATACATCTGGCAAAATCCAGATCAATAGGCATCAATAAATTAGGTCTATATCATCTACTGGAGCCATATTGCCTGCCTCACAAATGGAATCCTACATCAAACAAACAAATAAACAGACATGTCAGTACAGCAGTTTCTGACCACAGGGTTACCAATCCATTGTTGCTTGCATCTGGTGGAATGTCAAAAACAAATGTCAGTGATGTGCCACAAGCACTTTGACCTACAATGGGGAGACACATTAACAGCTACATCCAGTTCATACACAATGAGGAATTAGCCAATGTGAAGGCAAGATAGCATGAATTGGGCACAACACAACATTGTGTTAGAACACATGATGGCACACATAATGCATTAGGACCAACACACCACAAGGAACAAGTCCAATATAAGCAGCGTGACTTCCATCCTAGTGCTTTGCAAGTTGTCTTGGTACTGGCTTTATACACCCAAACCCTCTGATAGACATTCCCAGGACCAATCCATGTCCACTTGGTATGTCTGAACAGCATCATATACATGCTAATGTCAGAGCTCTGAAATGTCCAAATGAAGATACCATGGTTAAGGTACCTGAAACAGACCAACACAGAGAGATTAGCTAAGAAAACATACATATGACATACATAACATTGTCAACTTCTAGAGAACACAGTCCAAGACAACATTTACAGTTGAACAAAGCTACACTTACAAAACAAACATCTTTTCCCAGATACTTCCAGACCCATATATTACCAGTATGTAGCATTAACATCCTCTTCACAACATCACTACAAGAGTTGCAAGAATAGTCAGTCATCACATCTCACACCATCATCTTCATTTGGCATTTTAGGGTCCCCACCTGGTGGATCTACATGCCCTTCATCCTCTGCAATGTAAGTCATGTTCCGTCGCAGGACAATGTTGTGGAGTATGCAGCAGGCCACTGTGATCTTCCACACCTTTCCATTTTTATCCAGACATCTAAATCTGGCTTTCAGGAGCCCAAAAAGCCACCTTCATTGGCTGCTGTGTTCTTCCACAGGATGTATTGAAGCGGACTTCCCCTGGCATTGTAGGATTCCTCAGGGGTGCCAACAACCATGGCCGGATGGGATACCCTGAGTCTCCTAGATGGACGAAAGATAGAAGTGTGACATTTAGTTACACACTTTCAGATTTTGCTACCTGACATTACCCACACAAGGTTAGGACAAATCATACTAACCTACAGGCCAGGCCCCCTCCGATGTACTTGTGACATCAGCTGGGGTATGGTGCTGTTCCGCAGTATGAAGAAATCATGTGTAGGTCCTGGGAACTGGGCACAGATGTTTGAGATGTACAAATCCAGTAAGCAGACAACTTGCATGTTGATAGAATGGAAGTGCTTCCTGTTCTGGTACACTTGCTCGCTGGCTTGTGGCGGTACTAAGGCAATATGAGTGCCATCAATGGATCCAATTATATGTGGGATGTGACCAAATCCATAGAAATCCGCCTTCACAGGGGCTAAATCCTCACTTCTGGGATGCTGGATGTAGCTGGTCACGTAGCTCAAAAGTGCTGCTAGCACATCTGTGAGCACACAACTGAACATAGGTCGTGACATTCCACATAAAATAGCGACAGTGAATTGAAAAGATCATGTGGATAAAAAAATACAAAACAGACATGAGTTTAACAAGTGGTGGTATTGATATAGGATTATTGATGTGAGGTATGAGTCCATGCCCCAACTGATGATATAAATCCTGGATTGTTTGCCGATTCAAACAGAGCTTCTGGATGACATGTCGCTTTTCCGTGTTGTGTAGGTCTGGAAATGAGCGGTACACTCGAGGCTGGCATCTCCTCCCTCTCCCTTGGTACTATGTGAGGCGTTACACAAAAATGTATTTTGATCGCAGAGTCGCATATGTGACGAGTAAGGCAAAGGTCATGTGTCTGAACATCAGTGCTTCATGAAGCAGTACACATTTCACATCATCATTGTCAATTCTTGAGCAGCCACTTGTCATTCCCAAGGTGGCCTTCACATGTCTGTAACAGAACTGTGCGCATCATCAATTAAGAAATTGTAAATTGCCACTATAGTGAGGGTAGCATAACATTTCATGTGAAATACCACCAACCACGGTGTGCAGTGCGCCATGCACATTTTGCCATTATGCACAGTAATGCACTACACAGTTGAAGGTTTGTACTGGACATGACATGTGGTCAGGGCATTTCAAAGGCAAGCATGTTTATCCTCATTTGTAGTGATAGTGACCCACTTACCTGCCACCAATACAATTTTACCAACCGCTAACATGACCTTACTAATAGGACATGTTGAACGTATACCGCCGCAGTAGTCAACCGCGCGGTGTACTGTTACATGCATGTCGGTTTACAGCCATAGGCTAAGATTGGGGATAGTCTTGACCCTGCATATGGCTGAGTTCAAACTGGAATGGCATGGGGAGCAAAAAAATGATGCATTTAGGCCCAGATCTCTGTACTGGGGTGAAGGTATGACACTGTTCTCCATTCTGTCTATCAATTGTTGTTTTTGCATTTGTCACCCTGAGTGGGACGGGTATGCCCAGACGTGGGTCCCGCGCTCTCCATGCCACTGGAGTCAAGTTATCCTCGCTGAAAAGGGATGAAACCCCAAAACCGGTCCTAGGATGCTTGTTTCCAGTCCAGGGACGACCTGGACTGGCAGTTTGAGCTGGACTGTTCCCATTTGATACAGGGTCACGACTGATTTGCATATGGCTGGGTTCAAACTGGAATGGCATAGTGAGCAAAAAACAATGGCTTTAGACCCATATCTCTGTACTGGGGTGAATGTATGACACTGTTCTGCAATCTGTCCATCAATTGTTGTTTTTGCATTTGATATTGATATGTTGGCAAGTCGGGGACATGGTCCAGCCTGGGCCACAGTTACTGGATTCACATAGAATTACCCTGTAGACATGCTGATCCATGGATGTTCCTAGAAAGAGTTATCCGTCCCACTAGTAGCCCTGATAGCTGTTACATGGATAATATGAGGCATGGTGACTGAGGTGATCCCATGAACTGAAACTTCTTTCCATTGACCCACATTGTCAATCACTAATGGCTGTTCCCTTACTCACACATGGCTGTTGACACTTTTCTAATCGTGTTGCTCATACTGTACAGGCCTATTGCACATCTGAGACATGAACCAAGAACAGTGTAGATAGTGTGTTACTTTTGAATAGATGTAGAAATGTGAATCATCTGCTTTGCTACAGTATTCCCTATCACACTCCACATACAATGGTATGTTGATTGACCTCCCTGTTACATTACTACATATGGCAAAAGGGATGTCCTGTGATAGCAGCACAAACAACACAAACTCATTATGACTTACTAGGGTGTTCATAAAAGTAGTCCACATGTCCACACAGCCCCCAGAGAGGTGAGTCTCAGTGTCACACATACCAGACTTTACCTTGTGACCTTAGTCTTAGGGTGTTGTGTACTGTGGTACTTGCCTCTATGGACCATATGCATCGGTGCAATGGGCCTGGTAGTAAAGGTGTCTGGACAGTCATGCACAGGTAGTTTACACTTCAGATGGTCTAAATGGTGTGCTCTGTGTCATGGTATCTCCCATCACATTCCATGTAGGACAGCCCTGGCCTATGTGATGTTAGTGGGCTGCCTTAGTCAGAGTATGTCATGACCAGGGTTAAGGTTAGGCTTCACGTGACCACAGAAGTGTGTATCCATGCTTTTGTTGTGCTTAGCATGTGACAGGGATACATGTAGTGTGTTGACGTTTGATGAATGTTTGTCCTAGGTGTGAAACATTGTGTATCAACCAAACAAATATCCTTAAACTTCCAGTTACAATCTGATTCTACATCTATTGAATCCATATAGGCCAACGCTCATCAGAAGAAGGCCATTTGGAAAGCCATGACCCGGAAGGTGTGGACCCTGTAGAAAGAGGTGGGAGAACCTATGGTGCTGGACCTGAAAGATCATGAAGGTCTAGTTGGGGAAGTCCTCCTAACGTGGGCAGGGGTGCTCGCAGGGCCCAAATCCCCCTGATGGCCCTCATAATGGTGGCGGCCTACCCGAACTTTGATGGGCAGTTGAGAGTCCAACATAGCGACAAGGGGGTGAGTCCTGGACAGAGTCATACATGTCATATTGCCAATTTTGAGTGTTATAGACAAGCATTTCATCAACCATATTGGTGGTGGCCCATGTGCCAAAATACTAAGAGGCGACAGAATGTCGATCGGCTGCTCACACAAAAAGAGAACAAATGGATTTGGTCATGTAACACAGTTGAAAAAGGACTGAATTCTATGATTGAGTGGCATGTCCTGGCGACACTTTAATGTGTTCTTGGCGGATCACTATTTATTTACTCTTTGGTTTTAAAATACCCCTAGAGCATTCTTACCGCATGTTAATTGCGGTTAGCTGTGTAGATAGGGTGTCCAGAATTGGACTTGGTCCATCTACCTTCTTAGTCATGGTTGCACTCCATTGGTGAGTGGCACACCGTAATGAAAGTGTAGAGGCTGAAGTGCGCATTGGATTGTACAGAATGAGAACAGAGAAGTCCTGGCACATGCTCTTGGGTACAAGCTACATTATCTAGTGATTTTTTTTTTGTCCTCATTTGCCTTAACCCTCAAGTATGGAAAACCCCAGCCACCATTTCTTGCCTGCGTGGGCATAGGCCCCTGGAGCCCAAGGCTCATCCAGATTGCTGCAAGACAAATGTATCTTAGTGGTGGAAGAAGTTACCAAGATTTTGAGGGCTAGCTAGATAACTCCATACAGGTGTTTTACCACCTATTAGACTGCAGCATTCCCCAAAGGGAACCCAAACCCAAAGGTCCGTGGAGCAATAAGGCATAACCATAGGACCCGGGGAAAGAAAAAAAAAACGGAAGTCCTAACTCCACTGTACCAACAGTTCCCAGAAGGCTACTTTTTGTTTGCTACATGTTCTGGCCATATCCAGCCTGGAGACTTGGTAAAGGGATGTCAACCAGCCAGCGTGTGTTGGGGCGGCTGAATCGACCCAAAACATACATATTTGTCTCCTTGACAAAAGGATAGCGTAAAAGAGGAAAGATCTTGCATGACCAAGGATTTTGTCGTCATTGCCAAAGATAATTAATGGGAGAGTAATATTCAAGGAGATTTTAAGGATAGAATCCAAGGAGACCTTCACTTCCTCCCAGAAGCAAGCTATAGCTGGACAGTCTTTAAACATATGAATGTCAGATGCCTCTGGCAGGCCGCATTTGTTGCATTTTTTTCCCATCTGGTACTTGGATAACTTAGTACCAACAAATAAGCCCAATGTAACGTGAAGAGATGATTTTGCCTCAGCCAAGATGGTTTCACTGTTTTGTACAGGATATTAAACGAGTCAATCCATCGCTGCTCACGTTGGATCTCAATCTTTCCACCCCATAGCTCATCCGGAAGTTTAAAATCTCCATCTATCTCCTCCAAAAGCATCCAATACCAAGTTGAAATCTCCTTGCCGCCCCCTGGTTGTTCACCAATATCGAACATCAGCTGGTGGTCATGATGTTCGATATTACTGATTTTATCCAGGGGGACCCCCTTCCTACATTGTGCCTGGGCCCAGCTGTTCAACTGCATGTACTTAAACTTGGAAAGGCCGAACCCAACTTTTTCCAACAAATCATCCCAAGTTAACATAGAACCCCCTGACAACCCCTGACAACAAGTCTCCCCAGATCACTATCCTGGCATCCCCTATAGGTGTCACCAGACTATCCTTAAAACAAAGTAGAGTACCTGGTGAGTCCCACATAGGTGCCTGATTTGAAAAGTAGCTTATCCCTATTTTTTTCCGAATTATTGACCAACTTTTGGCCAAGGATTGTAGACTTTTTAATTTCACCTTCTTGAAGATTTTTTGGTCCCCAAACTTGAAGAGAAAGCCGTCAGCTGGTAGATCGGTGCCCTCTAGCATAGCCCGAAACATTACCTCTTGAGATGAGTCTATAGGTGTTTTTAAGAGCATTCTAGAGAATGAGAGTTGGAAGGCCCATGCCTAGTACTGGAGGTCAGGTACAGCCAGCCCTCCCTTCTCCCTTCTTTGCCTTAACTTCTTCCATGCCAGTCTTTTACTCTTATAATTCCATATGAATGAGTTTATCTCACACTGACATTTGTCCAACAGTTTAGTGTCAAATGCCAGGGGGATGGAATTAAAAAGAAATGTGTATTTAGGGAGGATAGACATTGTTATTAGGTTTGTCCTCCCCAAGATGGATAGGGGGAGCTGAGCCCAGGACTTTAGCTGTTTTTTGGCATTCTTTTGAGACCCGATCTAGATTGTGTTCTGCAATTTTTCCCACCTCCTAAATAATTTTGACCCCAAGATTTCGCATGGAGGTGGTCACGGCAAGATGTGAAGTGGTGGTGTTCCAGGCCATGATGTCAGTTTTATTGGCATTCACTTCATACTCCGAAATTTTACCAAACTTCTCTGCTTTTTTGATAACCGTGGGAAATGCAAGGTCAGAGTCAGATGTCATGATAAGAATATCATCTGCATAGAGCGCTACCCGCCTTTCCCACCCACCAAATCTAAACGACGGAATGTTAGTCTCCTCTCTTAGGGCTTGAGCAAAGGGCTCAATATAACGATTAAAAAGGAGGGGGGAAAGCGGACAACTTGCCTTATGTCCTTTGTTATGTTAAAGGCCGCTGTCAAAGAGTTATTAACAAGTAATCTCGCCGTTTGGTGTTTTGTACAGGAGAGCTATCACTCAACGGAACCTCTCCCCTAAGTTGATTCTATCCACAGCCACCGCCAAATAGGCCTAATTAACTCTATTGAAGGCTTTGGTCGCATCCAACGTAAGGGTAGCCAAAGGAAGAGAGAAAGTAGATGCTATGTCAACAGATCTGCAAGTTGGCGCCCCTTTATAAAGCCTTTCTGATCTTGATGTATGATAGAGCCCATGACGCCCCCCAATCTGTTTGACAGGATGGTAGCAAAAATCTTATAATCTGTATTAAGGAGTGATATCGGGCGGTAAGACCCGCACTCCGTCAGATCTTTCCCGGGTTTGGGTATCAGGACTATTGTTGCATCACTCCATGATTATTATCTGGTGATTCTTGTATCTGATCCACGACAATGCTGACTCACAAAGTTCTGAATTTTGATTAAGGTGGATTTTAGAAATTACGTATTTGTATTCAACCGCATTTCAATACATTATACTCTTGTCCTAACAGTATCAGATTTTCCAGTACAATCATATAAGTATGTGTTCCATGTGGGCCACTCTGGGATGGCCGCTGTGGCAGAACATGTTATGACTTCATTTTCCATCAGGCGCTCTTGTTTTCCTCAGTTTTCTTTTTCTTTAATTGTTTTCTTTGATCAATGCCTGCCCCATGCCATACTCGTTTGAGTCGGGCGAGAAGTCTTAGTGCAGACTACATTGTACATGGCTCGTTCCTCTGTCATCTTTCGCACGAGTTGTGTTGCCTGGTGATTTTTGTGTCTGATTCACGACAATGTGGACTGGTAAAGTTTTGAATTTCGATTGACTCTTGTGTTTGTGTTTGTATTTGGTTTTGTGTGAATAAAGTACACTCTGGTGTAGAGTCGGCAACCCAGTGCCACTCTTTGTTTTAGTTGCATCGGTTTTCCGGCATAATTATATGAATACAAGCTCCATTTAGGCCACGCTAAGATGGCCGCTGTAGTAGAATAAGGTTTGACGTCATCACGCTTCCGGCGCTTGTGATGTCTTTAATCGCTGCTTGCGCCACGCCGTACTCGTTTGTTTGAGTCAGGTGTTTTTGGACCTAGTTAAGCCGGTCCCTGAAAAAAGAAAAAAGTAAGTGTGTCCATTATGTGGCGAGTTGCGCATGCAATGTTTAATATCTATAATGATTTGCTACGCTAGATGCCTGAAGATCCTGTACTTATTACATGTGTCAATATTCACTGCAGGCGAGTAAAAGCTGTTGCAAGAATTACGTGAGTAAGCTTTGGTATTCCAACACTTCGGTGGTGTTTGTTTGGGGACCTTGAGCGATGGTTACTCACCTGAAACTGTGGTGTAATGTGGTGATGGTTCATGTATGATTATCTATACGCGGGAACTGGAATGCTGATTAAAAGAGTCAGCTTTTTTCAGACGCTCAATGCAAGTTTTAATGTTTTGTTGCAGGCAAATATACGCTGGTCATTGTAAAAAATTATGTGAGTAATCTCTGTTACCCAGACACTTTGTGGTGTTACAATGGGGGCCATTAGTTGTTGATTTTAAACTAGGAGATTATATTATGCTTTTGGTTTACTAAACTTATAGGTGGTGAGATGTCGAATTGAGTTACAAGACATGTGAGTACAGTTACTGATGGATGGGGTCTTTTATATGGTGAATCTCTAGCTAGTCTCTAAATAATGACATATGGACTTTTATGTGTTTCTTTACCAGACTTTTTGGAAATCTAATTAGAGGACAAGTTTCCCTTGTTACCTCTTCTGGAAGTATTCTAAAAAGTGAGAAGATTTTTTGCACTTCAATAGTGTGCATTTTTGTTTAGGTGTCACATTGGTTTTTGGTCAGGTGCCACATTGATGTTGCACATTTGTGTTTGTTTTTAATACATGGTGGTTGGGTTGACACTTAGGGTGTACATCACCAGTGTTGGTGTCTTTATGTGTGATACAGACGATACCTCTTATAGATGCAGGGATGATATATCATTTTCATTTTCATTGCAGTAGATGTAAATGTGCAACTGTTCCATCCTGAAGATGGTCCCGAGGATCTTTTAGACCAACAAGGAACCGAAACGTTGACGCCCAACATCGTTTTGTTTACATGTTGATTTCACTAATTTCTAAATTCGATGAAATATTAAATTTCCATGAATATGGTGTTTGGATTGTCCATAAGTTTAAGCAAAAGGTGTTTTATACTACTGTTTACTAACTGAAGAACATCAGGTGTTTGTCCGTTGTCAGGAATTAAGTCAAATGAAGAAATTATTCTATTTGAATAAATTATACCTCTTTTGATGGACTCTGGTATACATGTATATATTTTCCCTGCACTATTGGATTAGGGATCATGAATGTGACATTGATATAAAGTGTAAATTATTTGAAATGTTTCTTCTAGGGACAATTAGATTCTGTTACACACAAGATGAGTCCTTGTTAGTGTAAGTGTGGTAGTAGGTGCATGCTGCTGTGCTGCGCCTATTATCTTTTATGAGCTGGAAGACAGCAAAGACAATTCTCTTCTTTTGAGCAGACAGCTGGCTGAGTGAAGTGAGTAATCATGTTCTCAGTAAAACTGGGTGTCAATTGTACCACACAGGCAACTAGTTTTGCTTGTGTGAGCAGTGATGTACCCTATGTAAGGTGACATGACATAGAGTTCCAAATACATGCAGGGATGGTACAACAGTTCCCATTGCTAAGTACTGGTCATACAGGGAAATGAGTGCAAACATCACTGGTGCCATTAGCATTAGTAACACAACAGAAATCCGGTTGTAGCCTCAACTTCGCCTGCACAATGTTTGCCCCTAATGGTATTCAAAGTGCTCACTCCTTTGGGTCAACCAAAAAAAAAACACAACCTTTAAAGTACAAATTCACAATTTGGAAGTGCATACCAAAATTCTTTTTAGAAGAGTCTAGACGAGGACCCTAATAATACACAAAGTCTGTACAAAACATCTATTAAGATCATAAAGACAGCAAAAGACTTTCACTTGTCATGTAGCACAAATGTTACCTTGTTTCTCATCCTCTTTATTAATCCAGTTTTATAATAAAACAGAAAATCAAATCCAAGATGGAAATAACCTGTGCGTTTCGTCCCTTTTCACATGGGACACTTTATGAAGGAAGAGACAATAATAGACATTTGTTGCAACGTGAATTAACATGGATTTATCATCTACAAGCTATGAAACCTTACGGGCTCAATGATAGAATTGAATTTAGCTGTTATCTTTGAATGCATTCAACCACGCGTTTAGTGGCCCGCTGATGCTGTAACTCTCTTTTGTATGTGCTATGTTTTTTATATGTCACTTTACTGTGTTCAAACTTTATTGTTTACTGTTTACAATAGACATTCCCCTCTTAACATGGCCGCCGATCGTATCGAGTCCTTCGTTTGTGTTAGCATCTAATCTCCCGTGATTTCTTTAGCCACTCACGTTCCTATTTAACCACTTACGGGAGTTCACATAACATCGTGATCACACGTCTACATGCGGAAGCCCGGTATCTTAGACGAGTTTTCACCCCTGATATAAAGTAAGTTGGTAATACGCTGCAGCGTTTTTTCGTAGCCCCACATATGGGACCGTTTTTTTACCTCAATTAATTAATTCCTTTACGTTTACAGCGTCTTCACGTTTCACTGACTAACCTAATTCACTCGTTGAATCCTATCTATTTGCGCACCATCACATGAGCATTTATTGAATCACATTATTACTGTTTTTTAACCCTGTGACATGTTGTTAACCGCTATGTGAGCATAGCTGATAGCTATATCCTTTTGTTTTCAGAGCTCCTTGAAAAAGGGCTGTTTAGCCCGAAATGCATCGGAGCATTTATGAATATATGTACAAATAATGATCAATACATTGGAATATTACTGAAGAAACTATCAAATTGATATGATGAAAATATCAAGCTAAAAGAACCTATACTTTATTGATAATAAAAAGTGAAAAATTAAAAGACAGTTTGCAAGGAGTCTTCTTTAGAAGAACCAATGGTGTGCCCTACTCAGGGATGCATTCATAGTATGTGTATGCACACATAATAATTATAAGTAATAGTAACATTTGTTAGATTCAGAGCCTTGTGTAAGCATTGTGTAAATCTCACACTTGAAAGCATCCTTTTTGGTTCCACCTCTTTTCAATTGTATACTATAACATGTGCCAAAGTATGCAAGGTGATCAGCTATCCTAGTATGGACATAAGGATGGAGTGTAGAGAATTCCATCAATACCTTTGGGCCTGTCTGGGGTTATAACATGAGTGGGCCCAACTGTTTGCAGGTCATGTAGCATGCATGCATGTGCGTATGCTAAATTTGAAGGCCATGGAGTGAAGCATGAAGGTGGTGTGATACGTGTGATACGGTCGTCCTTTTCCTGCCTTCGCGTAGTCTGGGGAATTAACTCAATACTTCAAAAAAAAAAAAAAAAGCTAGCCTAACTACTGAAAAGAGAGCCGTTTGAGGTACACTTTATTATACCTTTTAAAAAAAAAAAAAAAAAAACGCTGTGAGATGGCTGAGAGGTCCAACGAAGCCTGTGAGGCCCCTCTTACTGAAAACTCCCTTATGAGTCTTTTCAAGACCCAGCTGAAATCCTCCCTAAAGGAGGCAGTTGAGGCAGCACTAGCTAAAAGAAAGAGGGATACTCCTCGTGAGGACTCGATCTCCCCAGATGAGGAAGACCCTCTTCCCGCCAGGGGCGGAAAGGCTATAAAGAAATCTAAACATCTCGAGAATAATGGTAACCCACGTGACACAAATGAGCAGGGTGTCCCAAGCGGCACAAACAGACCTAGCGTCCTCAATGGCGCAAAAAATACAGGTGTCCTTCGCGGCACGAATAGACATGGTGTCCCTTGCGGCACAAAAGACGTCATCCTTTGTGATGATGACGATGATGAATATATGTCCCCTGACGACGATTTTGATGCTGACGAATACATCTTTGATCTGTCAGAAAAACTTGACGATCTATTGGGTGATGATTTGACTCAACCCTCCACCTCATGCTCTATTAAAGACCCCTCTGGGGCGGAGATGTTCAACCCTTTGAATATTACTCACCCTAGGGGTTACGACTGGTGGCCCCTTGACCACGTAGCTAAATTTATTAAGCTTTGGATCAGGAAACCCCTTGAAAGGGACTCACGAAACCTAATGAAATCGGAATGTCCTAGACCATTCCTCGACAACCAAGCGGGCTTGACACCTATCCTAGATCCTGAGTTACTTACCTTTCTGTTTAAGACCGGAAGAGACCCTCGCAAGGGTGTCGAACGTTGTCTTAAACAGTGTCAGGATAAATTGCTAGACACCTTAGGCCCTCTGGCGAGAATCCTAGACCTTGCAGAGGAATCCTCTATTAATGGCACTCCGGTTGACACCGAACTCTTGAGGGGTTGGAGCCAACGTGCCTTATGCCTCCTAGGAAATGCCAACGCTAGCCTCACGTCCGAGAGACGTAGAGGAATCCTGATTAGGATGAACCCCAAGTTGGGGGACCTAGCCAATAAGGACGTAGAGGGAGACCCTAATGGACTCCTCTTCGGAGAGTCATTTATCAAAGTTCTTGGTAAATACGTATCTACCTTCTCTGCTTTTAGCAGAGCTCAGTAACATGAGAAGGATGTTTGGGGGCAGGCAAATTTTTGGAAGGGCTGACAGAGGAGGGCCAGCTGTCAGCCGAGGCTTTAACAGGTCCTTCTACAACCAGAACCAGCGTGGAAGATACTTTAGAGGAAACAACTCCTTCTTCCCTCAGAGAGGACGCAACTACCGCAACCGTGGAGGTGGAAACAACCGGGCCAAGTTCCAAGGACAAGGAAATCAAGGTAAGAACCCCTCCTCCTGGTTCTTCCCTTCCAAAGGTAGGGGGGAGACTTGCTACTTTCAGCCAGAACTGGCTATCAATAACAAACGATGCATGGGTTCTAGAAACAGTGAAAGGTTTCAAGATAGATTTCGTCTCCTTCCCTCTCCAGACCTCACCCCCCAGGGAACTAGTTCTAAACCAAGATCAGTCACCCCTAGTAGACGAGGAGATTCGCCAGATGTTGGAAAAAGGGGCAATTTTCATTGTATCCAACCCCGGCCCCGGCTTTGTAAGCACAATTTTCCTTGTGAAGAAAAAAGACAAAGGTTGGCGCCCCGTAATAAATCTCAGACACTTGAATTCCTTCCTCGTATACAGGCATTTCAAGATGGAAGGTATCCACCTTTTGAGAGATATTCTTCAAAAGAAAGATTGGCTCATCAAGCTAGACCTGAAAGACGCTTACTTTACTGTCCCTATGGATATCGACTCCCAAAAATATCTGAGGTTTTTATGGAAAGGCGTAACCTACCAGTTTCGATGCCTTCCTTTCGGCCTTTCTTCGGCCCCTTGGTGTTTCACCAAGATTCTAAGACCGGTCGTTGCATCTCTAAGGAGAAGAGGAGTTCGTTTGATTATATATCTGGACGATATTCTATTGATGTCCCAGAGTCAAGAAGAACTTCTTCTCCACATGAGGTGGACTGTAGACCTCCTGGAGTCCTTAGGCTTCATTATCAATGTAGAAAAATCCGTCATGACTCCTTCTCAAGATCTAGAATTTCTAGGTTTTCAAGTGAACACGTCCTTAGCCCAACTCCAACTTCCCCCGAAGAAACTGACAAAAATAAAGAAAGAAGTCTCTTATGTTTTATCGAAAGATTTGGTCAGCTTGAGGGAACTAGCAAGAATAGTGGGCCTCTTATCATCATCTATCCAAGCGATCTCTCCAGGACCGCTTCACTACAGAGCCCTTCAGAGGTTGAAATCCACGGGCCTGAGGAAAGGCCTATGGTATTCAGACCACATTCCCTTATCTCCAAAAGCTCGGTCCGACCTCCTTTGGTGGCGGAACAACCTAGACAGTTGGAACGGGAAAGCCATATTCGGGAATACGCCGGACCATATCTTGGAATCCGATGCGAGCAATTCCGGCTGGGGTGCCAGATTGGGAGATTTGGAAACTGGTGGGAAATGGTCCCAGGAGGAACTATTTCTACACATAAACTGTTTAGAGATGATGGCGAGTTTGAATGCTCTTATGAGTTTCAAATCAATTTTGATGAACAGCGTAGTCTTAATCAAATTAGACAACTTCACAGCCGTCTCCTACATCAATCGTTTAGGAGGAGCGAAGTCTGTTCTTCTAGCAGATCTGGCCAAGAAAATTTGGTATTTCTGCTGGGACCAGAAAATTACGCTGAGAGCAGAATTCCTTCCGGGCCACCTAAATACCAGGGCGGATTGGAACTCGAGGTTCCTCAGAGACGCAAGCGATTGGAAGTTGAATCCTCTGATTTTCAAGAAAATTCAGGACCTATGGGGTCCTTTCGAAGTAGACCTATTTGCCAGCAGACTCTCCTTCCAAATAGATCGCTACTTCAGCTGGAGACCAGACCCATTTGCCTCGGCAGTGGACGCTCTTCTCCAACCGTGGAGCAATCTCAATTGTTATGCCTTCCCCCCTTTCGCTCTAATCCAGAGAGTCTTACTGAAGGTTCGTTCAGAACAGTCCCGAATTGTCCTAGTTACTCCCTTTTGGAACTCCCAGGTCTGGTTTCCGAGTGTGATGGAATTGACCATGGAAATTCCCCGTTTTATCCCAGGGAACTTGGATCTCCTTCTGGGTCTAGAAGGAGATTTTCATCCTCTTCTCTTAGAAGGAAACATGAACCTTCTTGTTTGGAAGATTTCAGGGGTTCTACGAGATACTCAGGCCTTTCAGGGCAAGCTAAGAACCTTTTGGATGAATTATGGTCTCCCGGAACGAGGAGAAAATATACCAGTGCTTGGAAAAGATGGTGTGGTTGGTGCATGGAACGGAATTTGGATCCCGTGGAAGCACCTGTAGTGGATGTTGCTAATTTTTTAGCGGACCTTTTTAACTCAAACATTTGTTATAGAACAGTCAACTGCTATAGGTCGGCAATTTCTGCAGGTCACTCCTTACTGAACGACTTTTCTATTGGTACCGATCCTTTGATTCGTAGAGTAATGAAAGGTATAAGACTTAAACGTCCTCCTAGGCCCAAATATAGTTCCTTGTGGAATGTTAATGTTATTTTTAATCTTTTTTCATCTTGGCCGGACAATTGTTTCCTTACAAGAAAACAATTGTCGATTAAACTAGCTACCTTACTTTGTTTAATCTCCTTCAGGAGAGTATCTGATGTTAAGGCTTTAGAAATTTGTAACAGGTTTTACTCTCCTGATGGAGTATTATTCGAGATTTGGAAAAGAACCAAGACCATGTCTGATAACATATTTTACCCTTATTTTTTAGATTCTCCAAAACTGTGTGTTGTAAATTGCATGAAAGCGTATGATCAGAAAATGAGTATTTTTAGACCTTGTAATGAAAATCAATTGTTAATTTCTTTTATCAAACCTTATAAGGCGGTCTCTTCCGCGACAATTGCCAGGTGGGTAAGAACTGTCATGTTTGAAGCTGGAGTAGATTTATCGAAATTCGGCGCACACTCCTCTCGTGGCGCTATGGCAAGCAAGGTATTCTGGGGTGGGGGATCCCTTTCTGATATACTGAAAGCAGCAGATTGGTCTAATGCATCAACTTTTGTTAAATTTTACCTTAAACCTGTCGAACATGTGAGTAATGTTGCTTTAAGAAGCTTTGAACTTGCATAATGTAGCCTCCGGTCTTGTAATGAAATGTCGATTCTCGAATTAGCATGCAGAGAGAATCTTGATTTCATTAAAGACAACGGAGGCTGACATTATCCCTCCCACCACTCCCTGGTGGATGTTTTACTTACTATATTCTTAAAATTTGTTTAATATGTCTTTACATTTGATATTTCTCCCTTCCGGAACAAGTGTTATTCCTTGTGTTTTTTCCTTTTCAGATTCGACTTCTTTATGAACCTTTTAAGTGGACGTTGGAAGATTTTGAGTCTCAAGTCCTTTCCTTCGCAGCTCTAAGAGGATGTTTACTGGTTGCTAGGACACTTGTCCATGTCCTGTAGAATGTTTTATTTATGATGTAATGGTTACACTTTAAAGGGCTGCATATCTTGAGCAGCAATAAAAGTTATTGCATAATGTCAGCCTCCGTTGTCTTTAATGAAATCAAGATTCTCTCTGCATGCTAATTGGAGAATCGACATTCCTTCAATGTTTTCAGTAGATTTGTGATGGTCAGGTGTGGAAATGCAGTTGCAATAAACCCACGTTACATGTCATTTTAGATACATCCATGGCAAGCAGAGGAGAAGGACCAACGTCAGTGGGGACACAGCTGGTCCAGGCGATTCCAGACAAGAGACGTGTGACACGTAGGGAACCAGTGACAAGGATGGTGTGAGGAGTGCCCCGGCTGAAACTCATCATCATCTAAGTCATCCTCCGGTGGACACTCCTGAGTGGTGGCGAGCCTCCTGGGAAGCATCTCTGTGGGTCAGACTGCAGTCCGGAATGCCATCCAGAAGCAAGGCAACAAGCTGACCCAGATGATTGCCTACCTGGAAGCATTCACCTTGCCATGTCTGCCCTACAGATATCCTTTCAGGCTTTGGCCTCCTCCTTTACTACAGCCCTCCACCTACCCCAACCTTCAAGCCCCCACCTGGCCCTTTACCGTCCAAATTCCATATTCCCATTCCAATCCCAAGCACACACACACACCTAAGCATGTACACACTTCATCGGACAAGCACCACACACAAACACAGGGCATCCAAAAAAATGCCAACATACATGCACACAGCAGGCACTCATCCCCCTCACCACCCCCACCATCCCTAGCATAGCCCATGCTACACAGCAACACATACAGAGCCCTCCACAGACAGCTGCAATGGTCAGAGTTGGCTAGCGGTGTCAGTGGTTCAGGTGCAGTCTTTGCAAAGCCAATCCGCACAATTCATCATATGGCGGTCAGACTGCAGAGCTCGCAGCAGTCGGACTGCGTGTACCGCCAAACTCGTAATAAGGCCCTAAATGTCTTGGTATATAGTAAGCAGGGTTTGCTAGTTGCTTTTTTAGTATGTTACATTAGTTATTTTAAAGTATCAACTGCTGGTAACTGACCTGTAATGAGTTCAGTTACGTTAGATTTGAAAAGATTTGTTTTGGAGGGGTGCACAGCTGTGGTTTTTTTTGTACTTTGTTTGATTTTTGGGTTCTCCGCAGGTGGCGTTATTATCCCTCAAAACGCCCCACTGAATCAGTCACACAAGTGATTCCAGTGAGTCACCATCCTGAAGGAACAGAGTGGCGTCTTCATGTAGGAGAAACTGGTATTAAGAGACCATCACTAGGCTGTTTCAACTATATGCAAAAGCACACATCAGCTACGGTCAAGAGGCATTATTATTCCCTGATGAAGGGCGTTGTAAATGCCCGAAATGCATTGGACATGAATTCAAAATGCTAATGCCTTATTTGTAGATTATTGAATGAACTAAATGAATACCATGGAAAAGTATTACAAAGAATGAACATTAAAAATCTATATATAACATTGAAAAAAAACGTGTGGGAATCCTCTTGTCAATAGAGAGGAGAATCTGGTGTTCCTTCAGGGATGGTTCCAGTGACTCACTGGAATCACTTGTGTGACTGATTCAGTTACGTTAGGGCATATACTTTAAAACTTTAATCGTAGACTCTAGGGAACTACTGCTTGCATCTTTAAAATCTTGTTGTACATGCCTTACTTCTATCTCTTCTGTCATTTGTTGGGTGGACATGTACTCTGGCGTTAGTTACAACATAATTTTACATTGTAGCTCTCCCTTAACAAACATTTGCACAATATTTAGTACATTTCTAATCCACATTGTTGGTGCTTGTGAATTCCTGGCTGTATGTATATCCAATGCGCAAAGGCAATTGTTTTACTTTCTGTGATATGATTTATGTCACTCTCTCTGCGATTCTGTCTGAAAGTAACGTAATTTTATTGTTAATTCTTTTGTTGAAAATATTTATTTTGTTTATTAATATAAATTAGGCATGCTTTCAAATGTTTTATATTTTATACTTACATATGTGATGTTGATTTAAGTTGCACTTTGTTCCTCCTGCTTCTCTCTTTGATGTTGTTGAGATTTGGGACAAGAGGGCTATCTTTTTCTGTTGATGAGAAAATATTTGTTATAGTTGCATGTTAAAAATGCAAGTTTGGTTTGCTATGGGGGACAGTGGGTTTTTAGTTACAAGTTTAATGTATTGGGGTTGTTTTATTTGTATAACAGTTTTTAATTTACTTACTTTGAAAGTGCCTTTGTTCTGGTATACAAGTGTGCTGTTGTTTTTTTTGTTGCGGAGTGCTTTGTTCTTGCTGATGTGCTTTTTTAGAATGTATGGATTCATAAACATAATAAAGCAAGAGTTTAGTGATTTATTTATATATTTGCATTTCAAAATTAAGTCAGATGACATTGTAGTTCATTTAATTTTTTTAATTTCTTGTGACGGTGCCTTATTATTTTGTTGAAGTCTACCTTCCTGCTTTTCTTCATGTAAGTTTCCCTTATTTGTACTTTTTTTTAAATAGTGTTCAATTAATGATTATTTTATTTTTATTGTTTAGTTTGCTTTATTGTGAATTTGATTGGCTACTCTGTATTTGGTTGTTTTATTTTATTATTATCTTGTTTGGTTGATGCTAATTAGTGTTTCTGTTTTAATTTTTAACATGTTAATGTGTTGCATTGCTGTATTATTAATATATTTTAAATGTTACATTTATTGAATTTATTTTTATTCTATGGTGTAATCTTTTTTCTTTTAATGATGTTTTCTATGTGTTTACTTTTACTAGTAAATGTATTGTGAATAAATATGGTTAAATATGGGTTCACTTACTGAGAACAGCAATGATGGTGCTCAATTGCACAGCTCCTCATCTGGCTGCTCCTGCAAAACTGCAATGGTGAAGGACTGGGTTCTTTAAGACCCAGCGGTGCCAGGGCACAACACCTGAAACCTTCGTGGGTAACCTGCTCCGGCGTACGAATGACAGAGACACGGGACACTTCCTTCGGCGTCAAAGATTCAAGGTTTATTTGCTGCAGGGAACACAGATATCACGACAAGTACAACTCGTGCAACTTGGGGAGACTGCTTCAAATTGGTTCTGTGGATCGCTCCTTTTATACACAATTTCCCCATAGAGTTACATTGAACACAAAAGTTTATGACCCGGTTCCCACCATTATCCCCCAGAGGGGTCGCTTTGGTCACTTTGATACACATAAGGTCCGGAACATAAGTGCGGAAACATTTGGCGGTTCCCAACTGTAAAAATCCATCTTCCCAACATTAGTGCATTCCAATCGGCAGTAAAACAGATCGAAATAGGAACAAGGACAGGTGCAGAGGAAGATGGAGACAGTGGGGAGATCGGAAAGGGTGTAAAAGGGGAGGTATCGGGAAACACGAGATACAGGCATCAAAGGGACGTGCCTAATGAGATGCACGGCTGAGACAATAAACCGGCACGGCGAGATGAGCCTCGAGCGGGGCCATCTGCCTTACAGTATCATCCCCCTCGTCATAAAGACACTTACAAAGGACATGTGTCTTCCGCAAATATCTTGGGAGTCCCAGGGTCGCGAAGCGGACAGCGTCCGTTCGCTGGCTACTTGAGGGCAAGAGACAAAATGGATGCCGTATCTAAGATGGAACCCGTGGGTACAGATGAAAAACCCACATAACAAACGAACGGTTTAAGTTAGCACAGCGAAACTGCGCACACTTACTAAACTCGTCATTTGCGGTTCATAGATACCAGACTCGGCCATATTCGTGCGAGTCGAAAACACCACTTACAATTGTCACGGAACCTCAGACGCTCCTTTTGCCCTCATGTAGGCAAGCACTAGTCGGAATCATATTCGATATTCATCAGACCATCGAGATGTTGCTGTAGCATAGCTCTGTCCAACCGAGTCCCCTTGGTAACAGGTGGCTGTCTCATACACGTTGTAGCACAGAGGCCACATAAGGCAGGACCGCACTGCACACAAAGGCAACACGTGAACAGGAACACCACAACAACTCCGATGATCATCAGAATCTTCCAACCCCAAGTCGACATCAGGCCCCAAAACCATCCAAGTAGCGTCCAATCCCCTACATCCACGTGTATGGATTCGGACATCTTATGCAACTTCGAGATGGCTTGATAGACAGTTGGAGCGTTATCAGGAATGAAAATGCAGCAGCTCGAAAGGATCACCTTACATACCCCACCTCGATCTGCTAAGATGACATCTAAAACCATACGGTTTTGTAACGTCATAAGCCTATCCGCCTGAAGTTCAGTGGTGATATTACCAAGGGCACTGGCAGTAATATTAGCTGTCGATTCTACCACTCGAGTCAACTGTCTCAGGTTCCTACTATTAACCATAGGTCCCCAAAACGGGAGGAAACCCTTGAAAAAGTCTCCTGCCTCTTGACCGGCAGTATCCTCTTCGCTAATCACGCCTCGCACAACTCTAGTCTTATGATAATCGGCATCTACAGTGAATGTCGGAGGCAACAAATTTGCAATGAAGCATGAGCCCATGAAGTCAGCGGGCAACCATGCGTATGCACGATCATGACAGATAAAGTATGTACCCTTGGCAGCCAGAAACACAGGGGACGAGAACATCGGCAGAATGTAATTTTCAGTGCAAGCACTCGCTCCTAGTCGGGCTTGCGATCTTCGGCCACGACCCATGAGACAACAAGCATTAGAAATGCAATAGGTCTCGCAGCATTAGAGTTAGTGCTTTTAGAATTGTTTATGGGTTTTTTTGTTGTAAATTTTTTGCATTTTTATTTTTTGTAGCCAATGCTAAAGAATTACAAATCAAAAAAGCAATAAACAATTGTAAAAGCTTTAACTAAAAATCCTGTGAGACCTATTGCACTGTGTGAGGGTGAGGTGTTGAGGGTGAGTGAGGGTGGGGGTGAGTGAGGAGTTGAGGGTGAGAGAGGTGTTGAGGGTGAGTGAGGTGTTGAGGGTGAGTGAGAGTGAGAGTGAGTGAGGGTGAGGGTGAGGGAGGGTTATTGTGAGTTAGGGTGAGGGGTTGAGGGTGGGTGAGGGTGAGGGTGAGGTGTTGAGGGTGAGTGAGGATGAGTGAGGGTGAGTGAGGGGTTGAGGGTGAGTGAGGGTGAGTGAGGGTGACTGAATGTGAGTGAGTGTGAGTGAGGGTGAGTGAGGGTGAGGGTGAGTGAGAGTGAGTGAGGGTGAGGTGTTGAGGGTGAGGGGTTGAGGGTGAGGTGTTGAGGGTGAGGTGTTGAGGGTGAGGTGTTGAGGGTGAGGTGTTGAGGGTGAGGTGTTGAGGGTGAGGTGTTGAGGGTGAGGTGTTGAGGGTCAGGTGTTGAGGGTGAGGTGTTGAGGGTGAGGTGTTGAGGGTGAGGTGTAGCGGGTGATTGAGTGTGAGTGAGTGAGGGTGAGGTGTTGAGGGTGAGTGAGGGTGAGTGAGTGTGTGGTGTTGAGGGTGAGTGAGGATGAGTGAGAGTGAGGGTGAGTGAGGATTTGAGGGTGAGGCGTTGAGGGTGAGGCGTTGCGGGTGAGTGAGGGTGAGAGTGATTGAGTGTGAGTGAGTGTCAGTGAGGGTGAGGTGTTGAGTGTGAGTAAGGATGAGTGTGAGTGATGTTGAGTCATGTGTTGAGGGTGAGTGAGGTGTTGAGGGTGAGTGAGGAGTTGAGGGTGAGTGATGTTCAGGCTGACTGAGGGTGAGGGTGGGTGAGGTGTTGAGGGTGAGGTGTTGAGTGTGAGTGAGGGGTTGAGGGTGAGTGAGGGTGAGTGAGGGTGTGCAGTTGAAGGGGAGGCGTTGAAGGTGAGTGAGGGTGAGTGAGGGTGAGGTGTTGAGGGTGAGTGAGTGATGGTGAGGCGTTGAGGGTGGGTGAGTGAGGTTGAGTGTTTGAGTGTGAGGCATTGAGCGTGAGTGAGTGAGGGTGAGGTGTTGAGGGTGAGGTGTTGAGGGTGAGCTGTTGAGGGTGAGTGTTGTTGATAGTTGTTGAGTGAGGATGATTGAGAGTGAGTGTGAGTGAGGTGTTGAGGGTGAGGTGTTGAAGGTGAGGGGTTGAGGGCGAGGCGTTGAGGGTGAGTGAGGGTGAGGGTGAGTGAGGGTGATGTGTCGAGTGTGAGTGAGGGTGAGTGAGGGTGAGGGTGAGTGAGGGTGAGTAAGTGTGAGGATGAGTGAGGGTGAGGGTGAGAGTTTGAGGGTGAGTGAGGGTGAGTGAGGTTGAGTGTTTGAGTCTGAGTGAGGATGAGATGTTGAGGGTGGGTGAGGGGGGTGAGGGAGAGTGTGTGGGTGAGTGGTGTGAGTGTTAAGGGTGTTGTGTATGCGGGGTGTTAGTATGAGTTATTTGAGGGTGAGGGGGTGAGGGTGAGTGTGATGGGAGGGGAGGCATAGTGAGTGATGTTGAGGGGGTAAGGGAGTGTAAGGGAGAGTGAGGGTGAGACTGAGCGGGTGTGAGTGGGTGAGTGAGGGAGTGTGTGAGAGTGTGAGTGAGGGAGTGTTTGAGGTGTTGTGTGAGAGCGTGAGTGATGGGATGTGTGAGGGGTGTGTGAGAGGGTGTGTGAGAGTGTGAGGGTGTGTTAGGGTGAATGAGGGTGAATGAGGGGGTGTGAGGGGGGTGAGGGTGGGGTGTTGAGGGAGTGAGTGTGAGTGTGTGAGGGGTGATGTAGAGGGGATGAGTGTGAGGGGGTGAGTGTTAGGGGGTGTGAGGGGGTGAGGATGAGTGAAGTTGTTTGCGTCAGAGAGTGTGTGAAGTGTCGTGAGTGTGAGAGTGTTTTGATGATTTGTAGGGGACCGTGTTTGTGTGAGGGTACGTTGTTTGAGGCTGAGGGGGTGTGTGTGTGAGGGTGATTGAGGGTGTGTGAGGAGTTGTTTTTTAGAGTGTGTCTGAAGGTGTTTGACGGTGTGTGAGGGTGAGGTTGTGTGAGTGTGAATTTGAGTCATTGGGAGTGAGTGGGGGTGTGAGGGTGATGGGGTGTGAGGGTGAGGGGGTGTGAGTGTGTGAGTGTGTGAGTGTGAGGGTGAGTAAGTGTGTGTGAGGCTGAAGGTGTGTGATGGTGTATGAGGGAGATGTTGTGTTAGCGTTATTGAGCGGGTGTGAAAGAGTGTAATAGTTTTGTTGTGTGAGGGTGATGTTATGAGTGTGTGTATATGTTAATATTAATTAAGTAATGTGTTCTTTTGAACAAAATGTGTCACATGTCCCCTTTGTATTACTTCTTTCTTATGTGTATATTAGTATGTAATTTGCGTGTGTATGTTTTGTACTAACTGTGTTAATTTCTTGTAACGTGTTTGTGGAGTCTCTTTTTTATTTGTTTTTCAAAATGGCCGACGTATTGCGTCACGTCGACGTCTGCTATGTTTAGCGGTCTAGTTTTTTTTTGAGTTGTGTGTGTTTTTTGTTTACGTTTTTTTTTAGCCAATCGGAGTGCGACGTTTTTGACGTAGCGTTCCGATTTGCATACGTCAACCGTGGAATTCCCCATAGATCGAGAATGTTGGTGCGCGGAAGGCGTGTTCTTGTTCCTGTGGTGTTGCTGCGTCGTTTGACAGGTAAGAATGTAATCCTAAGTTTCTTTTAATGTAATGTAATGTAGTATATATACTATGTTAAAGTTAAATACTTGCGAAATGTATTTATTTCGCTCGTAATATTTGTAAATGTTTGTAATGTAACGTAAAGTTTTGTTTTTTATTGGCGATATGTAATGCATATGTTTTGTTAAACTGTAATGTAATGTATTATTGTGCTTTTTTTGGTAATTTGACGTACAAAAGCTGTTTGTTTCATTTTGAAGTGGTAAATGTGTTTTAATATATTGATGTAAGTTGTGTTTGCATTATCTTTTTGTGTGATGCTGAAGTAGTCGGATAATTTGTTATTGACGTACTTGAAGTATGAAATGAAAGTTTGTGTCTTTGCTGACTGTAGTATTCTTAGCAATGTATGAACGACATGTACAGTGAAGTAATCTATTTTTCGTTAGGTTTTTGTGACTGAATAGTTCTATGTTCGTAATATGTTTCTTATATTCGAACTAATTCCGTCTGGATAAATGCTATTGTGTTATGCGTATCTCTTTTTGTGTAACTGTCGACTATTGTATTCAATGCGTCCCATTTTCCGGATGAATCGTTCTTGTTTGTTTCCCTCCGAAAAATTTGACTGTTTCCGAATCGTTGTTTTTCCGTCATATTTTCTTTATATTAGATGGAATTCCGTGTGAAGAAGTGCTATTGTTGTATGCGTCCTGTTTTTTGTGTAACTGTTGACTACTGTCTTTAATCCGTCCCATTCTCCGGCTGAATAGTGCTTCTTTATTGCCCGACGAAAAAGTTGCCTGTTTCACTTGTGTCTTTGTACATCCTCGTCCTCGCTTCCTGCAACATATTTGTATTTGTTTCCTTTGTGTAATATTGTTGTAATATCGTACGAATTAGATTTACTTTTTGGCCCGAAGACTGATTAACATCCTTGCATCCTTTTAGGTCAATTATGTTAAGTTTATTTTGTGTCTAAGGTATCTGATGCAGTACTCCGTCGACCCCCTTGTTTTCCGTTCTGAAATTTCTTTATGTGTAAGAAAATGGCCTAACATTCCTAAAATTGCAGAGTGGGTGAATGCTGCAGAGTGGGTGAATGCTGCAGAGTGGGTGAATGCTGCAGAGTGGGTGAATGCTGCAGAGTGGGTGAATGATGGAGATTGGGTGAATGATGGAGATTGGGTGAATGATGGAGATTGGGTGAATGATGGAGATTGGGTGAATGATGGTGATTGGGTGAATGATGGAGATTGGGTGAATGATGGTTATTGGGTGAATGATGGTTATTGGGTGAATGATGGTGAGTGGGTGAATGATGGTGAGTGGGTGAATGATGCAGAGTTTGTGAAAGATGGATAGTGTGTGAATGATGGATAGTGTGTGAATGATGGAGAGGCAGAGTGCTGTTGCGTTTTTGAGGGTCAGTGTGTGTAACTGAGGGTGAGTCGTTGAGGGTGAGTGAGGGTGATGTTGAGTGAAGGTGAGGGTGAGGTGTTGAATGTTATTGAGGGTGAGGGTGAGGTGTTGAGGGTGAGTGATTGTGAGTGATAGTGAGGGTGAGTGAGGGAGTGTCATTGAGGGTGATGTTTTGAGGGTGAGGGGGGGGAGGTGTTGAGAGTGACTGAGGGTGAGTTGTTAAGGGTGAGTGAGTGTGAGGTGTTGAGGATGAGTGAGGGTGAGTGAGGTGTTAAGGATGAGATGTTGAGGGTGAGTGATGGTGATGTTGAGTGTAGATGAGGGTGATGTGTTGAGTGTGAGTGAGGGTGAGGGTAAGGTGTTGTGGGTGAGTGAGGGTAAGGTGTTGAGGGTGAGTGAAAGTAATGTGTTGAGTGAGGGTGAGATGTTGATGGTGGGTGTGGGTGAGGAGTTGAGGGTGAGTGAGGATGAGGGTTGAATGAGTAGTTGAGGATGAGGTGTTGAGGGTGAGTGATGTTGAGGGTGAGTTAGTGTTACGGGATGATGGTGTGATGGTGAGGGTGAATGATGGTGGGCGAGTGTGAGTCTGTGACTTTTAGAGAATGTGGGTGTGTGCGGATGAGTGTGAGGGTGAGTGATGGTGAGGGTGAGTGAGGGTGTGGAATTGTGGGTGAGGTGTTGAGGCTGAAGTTAGTGATGGTGAGGTGTTGAGGGTGAGGGTCTGAGGGTGAATGAGGGTGAGGTGTTGAGGGTGAGTGAGGGTGATGTAGTGAGGTCGCACTCTGATGTATATTTTTTGTCTGACTTGGCTTAGTCTTGTGTTTTTTGGACCCGTATGTGTGTTTTTTCGCCGCGATGCATTTTTTTTTGTTTGTTTTTTTTTGTAGGGAAAAGTATTATGTATGCACTGTGTATGTTCTCTTTGTGTGTTTTCTTTTTTATATTTTCTTCATTGAAGGGAATGAGCTGCTACGATCGACAGGTAATGACAATTTAATTTTCATAATATTAAAGAGTGTCTTTGTGACTTTTATACTTTTGTTTATGCATTTGTTTATTGTAAAGCTAATGTAATTATTGTTTTAGGTCTCTCTGCTCGCATTTACTTTCTGCCTGGCTTCTTGCATTAGATTTTTTTTTTATTTTATCAATGGCTGCTATTTCGGTGTATTTGTTGCCATGGATTGAGTTCCGTTTTGCCGTACGTGTTTTTTGGTCGCACTTGGCTTGTATTTAGTATTTCCCTCTTCCAAGGGATCCCTGAAGTCTATTTCTGCAGCACGCAGCAATCGCACATTATTAACATTTGGCGCCCCCACAGTACCATTGAGCAACATCACATTATCACTCTTGCCCACTAGAGCCGTATTTAGTACACCCCCAGTGTCATTTAGATATAGTACTGCAGTACTGTACAGCAGCAAAGCATGCTTCTTTTGCTGTAATTGTGTGTGTAACTGAGGGTGAGTCGTTGAGGGTGAGTGAGGGTGATGTTGAGTGAAGGTGAGGGTGAGGTGTTGAATGTTATTGAGGGTGAGGGTGAGGTGTTGAGGGTGAGTGAGTGTGAGTGATAGTGAGGGTGAGTGAGGGAGTGTCATTGAGGGTGATGTTTTGAGGGTGAGGGGGGGGAGGTGTTGAGAGTGACTGAGGGTGAGTTGTTAAAGGTGAGTGAGTGTGAGGTGTTGAGGATGAGTGAGGGTGAGTGAGGTGTTAAGGATGAGATGTTGAGGGTGAGTGATGGTGATGTTGAGTGTAGATGAGGGTGATGTGTTGAGTGTGAGTGAGGGTGAGGGTAAGGTGTTGTGGGTGAGTGAGGGTAAGGTGTTGAGGGTGAGTGAAAGTAATGTGTTGAGTGAGGGTGAGATGTTGATGGTGGGTGTGGGTGAGGAGTTGAGGGTGAGTGAGGATGAGGGTTGAATGAGTAGTTGAGGATGAGGTGTTGAGGGTGAGTGATGTTGAGGGTGAGTTAGTGTTACGGGATGATGGTGTGATGGTGAGGGTGAATGATGGTGGGCGAGTGTGAGTCTGTGACTTTTAGAGAATGTGGGTGTGTGCGGATGAGTGTGAGGGTGAGTGATGGTGAGGGTGAGTGAGGGTGTGGAATTGTGGGTGAGGTGTTGAGGCTGAAGTTAGTGATGGTGAGGTGTTGAGGGTGAGGGTCTGAGGGCGAATGAGGGTGAGGTGTTGAGGGTGAGTGAGGGTGATGTAGTGAGGTCGCACTCTGATGTATATTTTTTGTCTGACTTGGCTTAGTCTTGTGTTTTTTGGACCCGTATGTGTGTTTTTTCGCCGCGATGCATTTTTTTTGTTTGTTTTTTTTTGTAGGGAAAAGTATTATGTATGCACTGTGTATGTTCTCTTTGTGTGTTTTCTTTTTTATATTTTCTTCATTGAAGGGAATGAGCTGCTACGATCGACAGGTAATGACAATTTAATTTTCATAATATTAAAGAGTGTCTTTGTGACTTTTATACTTTTGTTTATGCATTTGTTTATTGTAAAGCTAATGTAATTATTGTTTTAGGTCTCTCTGCTCGCATTTACTTTCTGCCTGGCTTCTTGCATTAGATTTTTTTTTTATTTTATCAATGGCTGCTATTTCGGTGTATTTGTTGCCATGGATTGAGTTCCGTTTTGCCGTACGTGTTTTTTGGTCGCACTTGGCTTGTATTTAGTATTTCCCTCTTCCAAGGGATCCCTGAAGTCTATTTCTGCAGCACGCAGCAATCGCACATTATTAACATTTGGCGCCCCCACAGTACCATTGAGCAACATCACATTATCACTCTTGCCCACTAGAGCCGTATTTAGTACACCCCCAGTGTCATTTAGATATAGTACTGCAGTACTGTACAGCAGCAAAGCATGCTTCTTTTGCTGTAATTGTGTGTGTAACTGAGGGTGAGTCGTTGAGGGTGAGTGAGGGTGATGTTGAGTGAAGGTGAGGGTGAGGTGTTGAATGTTATTGAGGGTGAGGGTGAGGTGTTGAGGGTGAGTGAGTGTGAGTGATAGTGAGGGTGAGTGAGGGAGTGTCATTGAGGGTGATGTTTTGAGGGTGAGGGGGGGAGGTGTTGAGAGTGACTGAGGGTGAGTTGTTAAGGGTGAGTGAGTGTGAGGTGTTGAGGATGAGTGAGGGTGAGTGAGGTGTTAAGGATGAGATGTTGAGGGTGAGTGATGGTGATGTTGAGTGTAGATGAGGGTGATGTGTTGAGTGTGAGTGAGGGTGAGGGTAAGGTGTTGTGGGTGAGTGAGGGTAAGGTGTTGAGGGTGAGTGAAAGTAATGTGTTGAGTGTGAGTGAGGGTGAGATGTTGATGGTGGGTGTGGGTGAGGAGTTGAGGGTGAGTGAGGATGAGGGTTGAATGAGTAGTTGAGGATGAGGTGTTGAGGGTGAGTGATGTTGAGGGTGAGTTAGTGTTACGGGATGATGGTGTGATGGTGAGGGTGAATGATGGTGGGCGAGTGTGAGTCTGTGACTTTTAGAGAATGTGGCTGTGTGCGGATGTGTGATTGTTTGTGAGGGCGTGTGTGTGTGAGGGTGGGGGTGTGTGAGTGTTGGAGCATGTGCAGGTGTTTTTTAGTGGTCATGAAGGTGAGTGTGGGTGAGGGTGGGTGAGTGTGAAAGAGGGTGAGGTGTTGAGGGTGACTGAGCGTGAGTGAATTTGAGGGTGATAGTGAGTGTAGATGAGTGTGAAGTGTTGAGAGTGAGTGAGGGTGAGGGTGAGGTGTTGTGGGTGAGTGAGGGTGAGGTGTTGAGGCTTATTGAGGGTGAGTTGTTGAGGGTGATTGAAGTTGAGCATGATTGCGGGTGAGATGTTGAGGGTGAGTGTGTGTGATTGAGGGTGAGGGCTTGATGTTGAGTGAGGGTGAGTGATGGTGAGGGTGAGTGAGGGTGTGGAATTGTGGGTGAGGTGTTGAGGCTGAAGTTAGTGATGGTGAGGTGTTGAGGGTGAGGGTCTGAGGGTGAATGAGGGTGAGGTGTTGAGGGTGAGTGAGGGTGATGTAGTGAGGTCGCACTCTGATGTATATTTTTTGTCTGACTTGGCTTAGTCTTGTGTTTTTTGGACCCGTATGTGTGTTTTTTCGCTGCGATGCATTTTTTTTTTTTTGTTTATTGTTGTAGGGAAAAGTATTATGTATGCACTGTGTATGTTCTCTTTGTGTGTTTTCTTTTTTATATTTTCTTCATTGCAGGGAATGAGCTGCTACGATCGACAGGTAATGACAATTTAATTTTCATAATATTAAAGAGTGTCTTTGTGACTTTTATACTTTTGTTTATGCATTTGCTTATTGTAAAGCTAATGTAATTATTGTTTTAGGTCTCTCTGCTCGCATTTACTTTCTGCCTGGCTTCTTGCATTAGATTTTTTTTTTATTTTATCAATGGCTGCTATTTCGGTGTATTTGTTGCCATGGATTGAGTTCCGTTTTGCCGTACGTGTTTTTTGGTCGCACTTGGCTTGTATTTAGTATTTTCCTCTTCCAAGGGATCCCTGAAGTCTATTTCTGCAGCACGCAGCAATCGCACATTATTAACATTTGGCGCCCCCACAGTACCATTGAGCAACATCACATTGTCACTCTTGCCCACTAGAGCCGTATTTAGTACGCCCCCAGTGTCATTTAGATATAGTACTGCAGTACTGTACAGCAGCAAAGCATGCTTCTTTTGCTGTAATTGTGTGTGGAACGTAAAAAAAGTTGTCCTAAAGCGTGCACTTCTGGCTGGTGGTGTGTGTGACTGTTGAAAGCGTGGACTGATGCCTGTTTGTGTGCGTGTATGCATGGTGAAAGGATGCACTGCTGACTGATGTGTGTGTACGCCTGGTGAAAGTGCCCATTGCTATCTATTGGTGTATGTGCCTGTTAAAAGAGCACATCTTTTGATTGTATGACATGTGCCTGCTGAGTAATGCTGTAGTGGTAATGAGTGGTGCTTTGGTGGTAAATGTTTGTGTGTGGTTGTAGTGTGATAGTGTGTTTTTGTTGAATGATACTGTTTTGTTGGTGTAGAGTGATGTTGGTGTGTTGCTGAGTGATGTTAGTGTGGTGCTTAGTAATGCTGTTGTTGTGATGTGTTGTTCTGTGCTAGTGATGAGTGGTGCTGTGTTGGTGTTTAATAATTACCAGCACAGCATATCTCAGCACCACAACAGTTGCACTTCTCCCAACAATGGCATCACTGATGTCCACGAAAGCAACACGCAGCAATTCCACTTTATCATTCTGCACCCCCACAGTACCATTGATCAACAATACAGCATCACTCTGCACCACCACAGCCCCATTTAGCTCCCGAACAGTCTCATTCATACATACTACAGCAGTACTGATGACTGTTGTGTATATACGCCTGGTGATAGAGTCCATTGATAGGTGTGTGTGTGCTTCTTAAAAGAATCCATTTTTTTATTGTATGAAGTTTGTCTGCTGAGTAATGCTGTAGTGGTGATGAGTGGTGCTGTTGTGGTAAGTGTTTTTGTGTGTAGTTGTAGTGTGATAGTGTGTTGTTGTTGAATGATGCTGTTGTGGTGGGGCAGAGTGATGTTGGTGTGTTGCTGAGTGATGTTAGTGTGGTGCTTAGTAATGCTGTTGTTGTGATGTGTTTTTCTGTGCTAGTGATGAGTGGTGCTGTGTTGGTGTTTAATAATTACCACTACAGCATAACTCATCACCCCAACAGTTGCACTTCTCCCAACAACGCCATCACTGATGTCCACGAATGCAACACGCAGCAATACCACTGTATCTTTCTGCACCCCCACAGTACCATAGAGCAACAACTCAGCATCACCCTGCACTACCACATCCGTCTTTCACACAACAACAGTCTCATTTATACCTACTACAGCAGTACTGATGACTGTTATGTGTGTATGCCTGGTGAAAGTGCCCATTAATAGCTGTTGTTGTGTGTGTGACTGTTAAAAGCGTACAAGTTTTTATTGTATGACCTTTGTCTGCTGAGTCATGTTGTGGTGGTGATGAGTGGTGCTGTGGTGGTAAGTGTTTGTGTGGTTGTAGTTTGATAGTGTGTTGATGGTGAGTGTGGGTCAGGTGTTGAGGGTGAGGGGATGATGGTGTGAGGGTGACGGTGTGAGGGTGAGGGTGAGTGATTGTTGGCGAGGGTGAGGCTCTGAGGCTTATTGAGAATGTGAGTGGGTGTGCGAGGATGTGTGAGACTGTGTGAGTGTGTGAGTGTGGATGTGTGTGAGGGTGGGGGTGTGTGAGCGTGTGGGCATGTGAGTGTGTGGTAGAGGTTATGAGGTTGATTGAGGGTGTGTGAGGGTGTGAGGGTGAGTGAGGATGTGTGATGTTGAGGGTGTGAAGGTGTGTGAAGGTGGGGGTGGGTGAGGGTGCCTGAGTGTGATTGAGGGTGAAGCGTTGAGGGTGACTGAGGGTGAGGTGTTGAGGCTCAGTGAGGGTGAGGGTGGGTGAGCGTTAGTGAGTGAGGGTGATTGAGTTGATGAGTGTGAGGTGTTGAGGTTGAGTAAGGGTGATGTGTTGTGGGTGAGTCAGGGTGAGTAGTTGAGGGTGAGTGAGGGTGAGGGTGAGTGAGGGTGAGGTGATGAGGGTGAGGGCCTGAGGGTGAGTGAGGGAGGCTGATTGTGGGTGATGTTTTGAGGCTGCGGGTGAGTAAGGGTGAGGTGTTGAGGGTGAGGGGCTGAGGGTGAATGAGGGTGAGGTGTTGAGGGTGAATGAGTGTGAGGGTGAGTGAAGTTGAGGGTGATGTTTTGTGGGTGAGTGCGGGTGTGTGATGGTGAATGACGTTGAGGGTGATTGAGGGTGAGTGGATGATGGTGTGAGGGTAACGGTGTGAGGGTGAGGGTGAGTGATTGTGGGTGAGGGTGAGGGTGTGAGTCTTATTGAGAATGTGTGTGGGTGTGTGAGGATGTGTGAGAGTGTGTGAGTGTGGGTGTGTGTAAGGGTGGGGGGTGTGTGAGGGTGGGGGCATGTGAGGGTGTGGTTGAAGTCATGATGTTGAGTGAGGGTGTGTGAGGGTGAGTGAGGATTTGTAGTGAGTGAGGGTGATTGAGTTGATGAGGGTGAGTTGTTGAGGTTGAGTGAGGGTGATGTGTTGTGGGTGAGTCAGGGTGAGTAGGTGAGGGTGAGGGTGAGTGAGGGTGAGGTGATGAGGGTGAGTGCCTGAGGGTGAGTGAGGGAGGCTTATTGTGGGTGAGGTTTTGAGGCTGTGGGTGAGTAAGGGTGAGGTGTTGAGGGTGAGGGGCTGAGGGTGAATGAGGGTGAGGTGTTGAGGGTGAATGAGTGTGAGGGTGAGTGAAGTTGAGGGTGATGTTTTGTGGGTGAGTGATGGTGAATGACGTTGAGGGTGATTGAGGGTGAGTGGATGATGGTGTGAGGGTAACGGTGTGAGGGTGAGGGTGAGTGATTGTGGGTGAGGGTGAGGGTGTGAGTCTTATTGAGAATGTGTGTGGGTGTGTGAGGATGTGTGAGAGTGTGTGAGTGTGGGTGTGTGTAAGGGTGGGGGGTGTGTGAGGGTGGGGGCATTTGAGGGTGTTGTTGAAGTCATGATGTTGAGTGAGGGTGTGTGAGGGTGAGTGAGGATTTGTTATGTTGAGGGTGTGAATGTGTGTGAGGGTGTGGGTGGGTGAGGGTGCGTGAGTCTGATTGAGGGTGAAGCGTAGAGGGTCAGTGAGGGTGAGGTGTTGAGGCTGAGTGAGGGTGAGACTTGTTGAGCGTTAGTGAGTGAGGGTGATTGAGTTGTTAAGGGTGATGTGTTGAAGTTGAGTGAGGGTGATGTGTTGTGAGTGAGGGTGATTGGGTGAGTGAGGGTGAGTTGTTGAGGGTGAAGGGCTGAGTGTGAGTGAGGGATAGTTATTGTGTTGAGGGTGAGGGTGAGTGAGGTTGAGTTGTTGAGGGTGAGGGGCTGAGTGTGAGTGAGGGATAGTTATTGTTTTGATGTGTTGAGGGTGAGGGTGAGTAAGGGTGAGGTGGTGAGGGGCTGAGGGTGAATGAGGGTGAGGTGTTGAGGGTCAGTGAGTGTGAGGTCTTGAGGGTGAGTGAGGATGAGTGAGAGTGAGTGAGTGCGGTGTTGAGGGTGAGGTGTTGAGGGTGAATGAGGGTGAAGGTGAGTGAAGGTGAGGGTGAGGTGTTGAGTGTGAGTGTGAGTGCGGGTGAGTGAGAGTGAGGGTAAGGTGTTGTGGGTGAGTGAGGGTAAGGTGTTGTGGTGAGTGAGGTTGAGGTGTTGAGGGTGAGTGAGTTGTTGAGGGTGAGGTGTTGATGTTGGTTGAGGTGTTGAGGGTGAGTGATTGTGAGTTGTTGAGGGTGAGTGAGGGTGAGGGTGAGTGAGCATGAGGTGTTGAGGAAGAGGGGCTGAGGGCGAGTGAGTTGGTGAGGGTGAGTGAGGGTGAGGTATTGAGGGTGAGTGAGGCTGAGGTATTGAGGGTGAGTGGTTGAGGGTGAGTGGTTGAGGGTGAGTGGTTGAGGGTGAGTGGTTGAGGGTGAGTGGTTGAGGGTGAGTGGTTGAGGGTGAGTGGTTGAGGGTGAGGTGTTGAGGGTGAGTGGTTGAGGGTGAGTGGTTGAGGGTGAGTGGTTGAGGGTGAGTGGTTGAGGGTGAGTGGTTGAGGGTGAGTGGTTGAGGGTGAGTGGTTGAGGGTGAGTGGTTGAGGGTGAGTGGAGCATGCCTACATTAATGTGTGTGTGGGAACGTTAAAAGACAGTGTACAATACAAATCGTGATCATTGCTCAAGATGAGGGCCTTGAATGTGTCTGTAAGAGGGTGAGGGTGAGGCTGAGGTGTTGAGTGTGAGTGAAGGTGAGAGTGAGGGTGAGTGAGGGGTTGAGTGTTAGTGCGGGTGAGGTATTGAGGGTGAGTGAGGGTAAGGGTGATAGAGGTGTTGAGAGTTACTGAGGGTGAGGGGTTGAGGGTTAGTGATGGTGAGGTATTGAAGATGAGTGAGGGTGAGGATGAGTGAGAGTGAGGGGGAGGGGTTGAGGGGGAGGGGTTGAGGGTGAGTGGTTGAGGGTGAGTGGTTGAGGGTGAGTGGTTGAGGGTGAGTGGTTGAGGGTGAGTGGTTGAGGGTGAGTGGTTGAGGGTGAGTGGTTGAGGGTGAGTGGTCGAGCGTGAGTGGTTGAGGGTGAGTGGTTGAGGGTGAGTGGTTGAGGGTGAGTGGTTGAGGGTGAGTGGTTGAGAGTGAGTGGTTGAGGGTGAGTGGTTGAGGGTGAGTGGTTGAGGGTGAGTGGTTGAGGGTGAGTGGTTGAGGGTGAGGTGTTGAGGGTGAGGTGTTGAGGGTGAGGTGTTGAGGGTGAGGTGTTGAGGGTGAGGTGTTGAGGGTGAGTGGTTGAGGGTGAGTGGTTGAGGGTGAGTGGTTGAGGGTGAGTGGTTGAGGGTGAGTGGTTGAGGGTGAGTGGTTGAGGGTGAGTGGTTGAGGGTGAGTGGTTGAGGGTGAGTGGAGCATGCCTACATTAATGTGTGTGTGGGAACGTTAAAAGACAGTGTACAATAAAAATCGTGATCATTGCTCAAGATGAGGGCCTTGAATGTGTCTGTAAGAGGGTGAGGGTGAGGCTGAGGTGTTGAGTGTGAGTGAAGGTGAGAGTGAGGGTGAGTGAGGGGTTGAGTGTTAGTGAGGGTGAGGTATTGAGGGTGAGTGAGGGTAAGGGTGATAGAGGTGTTGAGAGTTACTGAGGGTGAGGGGTTGAGGGTTAGTGATGGTGAGGTATTGAAGATGAGTGAGGGTGAGGATGAGTGAGAGTGAGGGGGAGGGGTTGAGGGGGAGGGGTTGAGGGGGAGGGGTTGAGGGTGAGTGGTTGAGGGTGAGTGGTTGAGGGTGAGTGGTTGAGGGTGAGTGGTTGAGGGTGAGTGGTTGAGGGTGAGTGGTTGAGGGTGAGTGGTTGAGGGTGAGTGGTTGAGGGTGAGTGGTTGAGCGTGAGTGGTTGAGGGTGAGTGGTTGAGGGTGAGTGGTTGAGGGTGAGTGGTTGAGGGTGAGTGGTTGAGGGTGAGTGGTTGAGGGTGAGTGGTTGAGGGTGAGTGGTTGAGGGTGAGTGGTTGAGGGTGAGTGGTTGAGGGTGAGTGGTTGAGGGTGAGTGGTTGAGGGTGAGTGGTTGAGGGTGAGGTGTTGAGGGAGAGGTGTTGAGAGTGAGATGTTGATGGTGAGTGAGAGTGATGTGTTGGGTGAGTGGTTGAGGGTGAGTGAGGGTGAGGGTAGGTGAGGTGTTGAGGGTGAGGGTCATTGAGTGTGAGCATGCCTCCATTATTGTGTGTGTGGGAACGTTAAAATACAGTGGGCGATTTAGAAGATGGTAGATAATTTTGTTTGGCAATAAATAAATCTAGAGACAGGTGTGGCGAAATGTATTGAGCTGATGTATTTGCCATCAAAGTTGTATTGTTATTTTTATAGCATGCCTAAATTAATGTGTGTGTGGGAACGTTAAAAGACAGTGGTAGATGGTTTGTAAAGTATAGGAGTTTTGATCTCAAAAAACATAAACGTTTCCAGACGCCATTTTCTGCCTTACTGTAATTCGTCTTGAAATGTGTGCTGCAAGTTACCCTTAACAAAATAGCAATAGAGGTTGGCTGCAAGTTACCCTTAACAAAATAGAAAGAGAGGTTGAGGGTGAGTAGGTGTGGCGAAATGTTTTGAGCTGATGTATTTGGCATCAAAGTAGTGTTGTTATTTGTATAGCATGCCTACATTAATGTGTGTGTGGGGACGTTAAAATACAGTGGGCGATTTAGAAGATGGTAGATAATTTTGTTTGGCAATAAATAAATCTAGAGACAGGTGTGGCGAAATGTATTGAGCTGATGTATTTGCCATCAAAGTTGTGTTGTTATTTTTATAGCATGCCTAAATTAATGTGTGTGTGGGAACGTTAAAAGACAGTGGTAGATGGTATGTAAAGTATAGGAGTTTTGATCTCAAAAAACATAACGTTTCCAGACGCCATTTTCTGCCTTACTGTAATTCGTCTTGAAATGTGTGCTGCAAGTTACCCTTAACAAAATAGCAATAGAGGTTGGCTGCAAGTTACCCTTAACAAAATAGAAAGAGAGGTTGAGGGTGAGTAGGTGTGGCGAAATGTTTTGAGCTGATGTATTTGGCATCAAAGTTGTGTTGTTATTTTTATAGCATGCCTACATTAATGTGTGTGTGGGGACGTTAAAATACAGTGGTAGATGGTATGTAAAGTATAGGAGTTTTGATCTAAAAAAACATAACGTTTCCAGACGCCATTTTCTGCCTTACTGTAATTCGTCTTGAAATGTGTGCTGCAAGTTACCCGTAACAAAATAGCAAGAGAGGTAAATTTTTATAGCATGCCTACATTAATGTGTGTGTGGGGACGTTAAAATACAGTGGTAGATGGTATGTAAAGTATAGGAGTTTTGATCTAAAAAAACATAACGTTTCCAGACGCCATTTTCTGCCTTACTGTAATTCGTCTTGAAATGTGTGCTGCAAGTTACCCTTAACAAAATAGCAAGAGAGGTAAATAAGTATTGTTAAAAAAACTACACGTTTCTAGTGTTAATATTTGCGCTCAGTGAAATTCTTTAAGTTTTGCGAAAAAGTATCACGTTTCTAGTGTAAGTATTTCCTTTCAGTGGGTTTTTTTTGGGGGGGGGACTTTGTTGTTGTTATCGAGCTAACACCCGGCTCGCATCCTGCTGTTCTAAATTAGCACATCCCCAAAGGAACTTCACAAGTGATTACAATCTTGACGACGGCGCTTAAAGTAGTCTAGCATCCTGTAGTTTTCTTGACGAAAGCCTTGGAGTCTGTGGCCTGACTTTGTGTTCATGTAAATGTTACTAAAGAATGGTCCCAGCAGGTCCGGCGTATTGTTGGGGGTTATGGCGGGTTGCGAGGAGGGTTTAGTCACGTGGATGAGCTAGAGGCTCTGTGAGGTCACGCTGTGTCGGGAACAGAGGGGGGAGGTTCTGGCGTTTGTGGGTTGTAATCTTAACTTTTTTAGGTGCAATGCTACGATGTAGCTTGTAATGCGTCTGTCATGATTTCTTTTTGTCGACGATTTCAGGTTAAAGTCTTTTTGTGTTCGGAGAGCCTGGATGGGTGCAGGAACACAGAGGGGAGGTCCTGGCGTCTGGAGAGGGGGAGTTGAATTGCGACCATGGCTGTGTACGGAAACAGAGGGGGGAGGTTCGGGGGTTACTGGGTTGTGGAAGAGAAGTGGAAGGCTGTAGAAATGTTTGGTAACAAATAAGTATGTGGTCCTGGCGTCTGGAGAGGGGGAGTTGAATTGCGAGCCTGGCTGTGTACGGGAACAGAGGGGGGAGGTTCGGGCGTTAGTGGGTTGTGGAAGAGATGTGGAAGGCTGTACAAATGTTTGGTAACAAATAACTATGTTTCATTGTCCCGTAAAATAGATTTGGCGAACTTAGAGTTGAAGAGGAAAATCATTTCTGAAAGAAAATAGGTCGTGGTAATGGTAAGACTTTCGTGTGCCAAACAGTTTCACGGTGGTAGACAAAATGGGGAGGGGGCGGATCCGGAGGTGCGTCGTGAGGGGGAGTGGAGAAGGAGGGGGGAGTAGAGTAGGGGAGGCACGGCCTAACGGCCGTGCAATCAAAAAGTGAGGAGGCGGAGCTGGGGGAGGCTGTCAGAGAGAGAGCAGGCAATGCAGGCGGATGGGGGCTTGTGCACGCGCTTTGAAGCTCATTGCGCATGCGCATTAAGCATAATTGTCTCGTGCACTGCAAGGAATCGCCACGATTCCTTGCAAGTTGGATAAAGAGTGGATAAGCCCCCATAGTCTCGCAAGCTCGATGCGCATGTGCATCGACAGGCGAGACCTAAAAATTACCAATGTGGGGTACGACCCATATCGGAGGCGAGCTTTTGAGCTGCTTTTCACTGGTGAACACACTATATTCGCCTCTACTTAGGACCCTATAGGCTTGTACCTCTTCTTCGGGAATAAGCGAGGGATCATAGATATCGCTATCTAAATCCTCTATTGCTATTGACAAAGGTTTTTGATACGAGGTAGGACCAGAGTAGGGGGAACGTGGTTCTCGAATGGGGTGGAAACCCAGTGTGCTTCGAAACATTGTCTGAAATGCTCGAGCAGACCCTTGGGAGCTATACGGTAACACCAGATATGGAATTCCCTTATCCGTAGTGTGTGGCATCAACCCACACACCCAACAATTAGTAGTGTTAACCACTAACTGATGTTGATGAAGGAGCTGAATAAAGGAATTGTTGCGGAATTCTGCACGTCTAGCCTGTTCGTGTTCAGGTAAGATATGAAAGGAATGAGGAGAAACAGTAGAGGTAAGGTTAGGGTCAGGAGTGGGAGTAGGTGTAGCAGAAAGTAAGAAGTAAGACATCGTGTAATACACCCCACCCGCCAATAATGCTGAAGCAGTCAAAAACAATACAAATATTTGGAATATAAAACATTTGGTACGACTGAGTTGCTGCAGCTTGAATCTATGAGCCTGAGCTCCTTCCAAATCCTTCAACTTCGAGAATGCCATTCCCTACGACCGTCCGCAACGTTTCTTGACGCACTTCGTTCTGTGTAGCAATAGTCAATCCCTAGGAGTTCCCAGGAACCGACGGCCTTAACCTAGCGTCAAGACCTACTATCCAGAAGGAAGTACGCGCGCGGCCCTACGGCCTTTAATGCACAATATATATGTATGCAAAAACAATATCTCTCAGCTGTGGAAGCAAAAAGTGTAAGGAACGAAGCTCAATGAATATGTACAAAATAATTACAATGGTATGGATGTTCAAAACTGATCACGGAAAACGGAATAATGCAGTTGTCAATACAGCAAAGCAGGATCTTTTATTAGTCTTTAGTGCTAGATCGCAAAAAGTATCGGGTTTTCCCAGGACGTGTCTGTTCGTCGAATAAAGGATCCGTTGAAGGGACAGCGTCCTGTTGATCAGCTGAATGTTTTGGTCTTGAGTCCTTTGCTGACAATTGTTCAACAGTGTCTCTCTGCTGCACTGAGGATTCTCCGACAGGTTGTGCGTCGCTAAAAGGTACAAACGCCGGCAATCCTTCGGTTTCAATTGATGCAATGCCTTTCCTCACCCACGAGTCTGCTGGCAACGGGATGGGGACTTTCTTTGTGTGGGTGGCGTGCACCCAATTCTTCCGCCCCTCAAGACGAACTGCAGTTCTCGTGGCAAGGAGGACCTGATAGGGTCCGGTAAACCTCGGGTCCAAGTTGTTCTTGCGCGAAAAGTTCCGCGTCACCACCCAATCTCCGGGCTGGAGCTGGTGGCCTGGACCCTCCGTCTGCGTCGGCAATGCTTCGTGAACCTGTTGGTGAATTAACCTCAGTTTAGCAGTCAAGTCATGAAGATAATCGATCAACATTGGGTACTCAAGATCACAGAAAATACCTGGCCTAGGAACCCCCCACACATTCGCAGGACGACCGAACACTATTTCATAGGGACTAAGCCCTACTCGGGAGTGTACAGTCGCCCTAGTTGACAGTAATGCTAAAGGTAAAGCGTCAGGCCACGAAAGACCAGTCGTAGCCTGAATCTTCGCTAGTTTTAGCTTAAGGGTGCCGTTATACCCTTCAACCAAACCAGCCGACTGGGGATGATTGGCGCTGTGGAATTTCTGATTAATTCCAAGGCCCTTACACACACTCTTCATCACACTACCCACAAACTCACTTCCGTTATCTGACCACACGACTCTAGGCATGCCATACCGAGGAAAGTATTCCTTCAGTAGGATTTTCGCAGTAGACAAAGCAGTATTGTCTTTGAGAGGATAAGCCTCGATCCATCGGGAGAATGCGCAAACCACGACTAAAACGTATTTCAGGTTATTGCATCGCTCCATATGGATGAAGTCCAATTGAATCACTTCAAAGGGGCATGAAGGGGGAGCAAAACTGCCAGGAGGAGTTGGGGTTCCTTTGCCAGGATTGTACATCATGCACACCATACAATTCTTCACCAGACGTTCAGCACATTTCGTGATACCATCATTCTTCCACACAGGAGACAGCAATTTGCAAATACCTTTTGCGCTAATATGTGCTAACCCATGCGCCATTGTCACAACAGCCAGCACATACGCATCCGGTAACATCCATCTTTTCTGATCAGACAAATCAATCCAACAACCATTCGCATCCAACTTTCCCGTACTTTCTTTCCACTTCGTCTTTTCAGTGTCGGTGGCCTCATTCTGAATTGCTTTCACATTCTCGATAGTGTCCTCACACATGCTCGATTCTGTAGGCCATCTAACCGAACTCGTCACATACATTCGAGTGCTAAGGTTCCGGGCAGTCTCCTTAGCAGTCTCATCCGCAAACGCATTACCACGACCAACGTCATCCGTCACCTTACGATGCGCACTACATTTAACAATCGCTACTTGCTTAGGCAGCGTCAGTGCATCCAAAAGATCATTCACAAGCTGGCCATGCTGAATCTTCGTACCATGCGACGTCAAGAAACCTCTCTCTCTCCACAATCGTCCAAAACTATGTGCGACGCCAAATGCATATTGGCTGTCGGTAAACACATTCACACGTTTCCCTTTCGCTAACACACACGCTCTAGTAAGAGCGATCAGCTCTGCAGCTTGGGCAGAATTCTGATTTAATCTTGCAGTCTCAACAACAGTATTCAATGTTACAATTGCATAAGCAGTAGTCACATCGCCATTCGGCAACTTAAAACATGACCCATCCACATATAGTGTACCATCCGGATCTTCCAATGGGGTGTTTTTAAGGTCCACTCGACCTTTTGTTTCTTCTTCAGTCCTCAAGTAACAATCATGTTCTGCTACTTCATCTGACTCTGTGCTAATTGGTAACAAAGTTGCCGGGTTCAGAACATTACAACGTTTTATTTGAATGTGGCTTGCCAACAGCGTCAACTCGTAACCAGACAACCTCGCACTCGTCAAGTGCTGAGTTTTCGTACGATTCAAGAGAGTATCGACTGCGTGCAGAACCATCACTGTAAGCATATTATCCATGACCAATCCTGCTGATTGTCGGATGGAGACCGCGGCTGCCGCTGTTGCTCGTAAACAACTCGGCAATGCTCTAGCTACCGGGTCCAAAGTCGAGGAAAAATATGCACATGGACGTTGCTTACCACCAAAAGGTTGCGTTAAGACACTCAAAGCACAACCTTCTCTCTCGTGAACATATAATGTAAACGGCTTGCTGTAGTCGGGAGTACCCAACACAGGAGCCGAACATAATGAATCACGCAGTTCAGAAAAACTTTTCTGACATTCTTCCGTCCATGGTAAAGGAGTCGAAACATCCTTGCACGTAAGAGCCACTAATGGTTTCGCTAGCAATGAAAAATTTGGAATCCATTGCCTGCAGTACGACGTGATACGTAGAAAGGCACGCACATCTCTTTGGGTTGTTGGCACAGCCATGCGCGCAATTGCTGCAATTCTCTCTGGGGTCAACCTCCTTCCCTCCTTTGACAATAAGTGACCTAGATAGGTTACTTCTTGACAACAATATTGGAGTTTAGAAGGGGACACCTTATGATTCAACTCACAGAGATGTTGCAGCAACGACACCGTAGCAATTTTGCAAATGTCCTGAGTATCAGCAGCCACCAATAAGTCGTCGACGTATTGGATTAAGGCAGCACCAGCCGGCAACCTAAACGCATCCAGTTGACCCTTCAAGGCTTGACTGTAAATTGATGGACTTTCACAGTAGCCCTGAGGAGCGCGTTTGAACCGGAAGCTGCGTCCACCAAGAGAGAAACCGAAAAGGTCCCTGCTCTCCTCGGCAATCGGGATGCTGAAAAACGCATTTTTCAAGTCAATCACCGAAAACCACGATGCGGAAGCTGGAATCAGAGTCAGTAGCGCCGTGATGTCAGGCACAACAGGGAATTGAGGAACCACAATTTTATTCACCTCCCGTAAATCGATAACAAAGCGATAAACAGGCGGTTTTGAAGGATCAGTACGTTTTAGAATGGGCAGTACAGGACTATTGCACACGTTTCCCCGAGTCTCCTCAATAACATCTTTCTCGATCAAATCATAGATGATCGCTAACAGTGCTCATTCACCATCAAGGGAGATACGATATTGGGGAATACGTGGCAATCGCACATTAGATTTCAACTGAACAACTTAAGGGGAGATATCAAGTAGGCCCACATCGTTGGGACCTGTCGCCCACAAAGACGCAGGAAGAGAACTCAATTCCGGTGGAAGCTTGTCGAGAGACAAGTACATGGGAGAGACAACCCTCTCTCCCAACGTAAGCTGTACACCCGCAGGAGAACAATACAAAGTTGCATACAAACGCTTAAGCAAATCCAGGCCCAAAAGATTTTCACCACAACCCGTAGTCAAAATCAACGGAGCTCGGAGCTCACGTGGCCCAATTTTAAGGGGCAAAGGGCACGAAACTGGATTGCTAACAGGGGCGCCAGAGAATCCAACGAAAACATTTGTTAAGCCAGACAAAGGTGCGCCAGGGAGTTTCGAATGCTTAATGGAACTTTTCGCTGCACCAGTGTCCAACAGAAAAGGCTCAACGACGCCCGATGTAGCAACTGCGACGTAAGGCCCTCTCTGATCAACCGGAACTGATACCACTCCCTCTCCTTGTCTTTGGCTGTCCTAGTAATTACTGTCGTCAGTTCCCTGATCGACGTAATAATCGTCTACATTGTACTGTGCAGATCGTCCTTGCGACGATCCACGTTGATCAAAACAATTATCGGAATTCGATGAGTTATCTGAACGATCGTTCTGAGCACCGCGACCTCTACCACGTGGTGCCTGCTGCGAACCACCACGACCTCCTCTAGATGAGTTACCACTATTACGTTCGTTTAGAACAGGACAATTGAATTTAATGTGACCTTCTTGTCTACAATAAGCACATTGATTGTATCCTAACGAGGATCTTTGGGAAGAGGAGTCATTACGAGTTTGGGATCGGTTCGATTGCGGCTGCGATCTATTCTGTTGCGAATTATTCTGATTCGAACGTGGAGGATACGCTTGCTGAAGCAGCACTTTAGTTTTTAGCTCTTTCGTCTTTTTATCAGCACGGTCGCTCTCCTCTTTCTCTCTATTCTCATAATATTGTGCCGTAGCCAATATCTGAGCTGAGGTAGAAACGGCCCATGCACTTTCCGAATTCTTTAATTTATTGCTCAAATCGGGCAGTAAGTTTGAAACAAATTTATCCACGAACAACCTTTGACCACCCTCAGTGCTCATATCCTGACCACTATGGTCAATGAATGCCTCCTCGAACCTCGTAAAGAAGTCGGAAACACTCTCGTCCTTCTTTTGTTTACAAGCTGACAATTTGTCCCAATTTACCCTCATAGCTGGCATAAGAGTTTTCATTAATGTTATAATTCTTTGAGGAAGAGCAGTAATCATCTGCTCGGGTTTAGCTCCACCAGTTTGTAAAGCATCCGACGCTACAATGGCAGCCCAATCACCACCTAGTTCATTCGGATGATTTTCCTGACGAATCTTAGCCCATACCGGTTGTGGTACGACATTGCCGAACAACATATCGATATCAGCAAGATTCATTATCGTAGCATCTACGAGCTGCGATAATTCCTTGTAATACCCTGCAGGATTTTTGCGAGGGTCAGGCAAAGATTGCTTCACCTGTAACACTTCTGAGCGTTTCCATGGGAGATGTATCCATACCCTCTGGAAATGCGGCGGAACAATAGGAATAGCAGTAGCATCACCTGGCATCCACACTGGTGGAACTTCGCGCATAGGAAATTGGCCAGATTCATCTGGCTGTCTTTCAATATCCTCGACAAACAAGGCTTGAGGTATAGGAGTGGGACGAAAAGATAGCAACCGCTCAACGGCTCGTCGAACGTTGGTATCCACTATCAGTCCAGCCGAAAACTGAAGCTGTAAATCAGACAACGCGGTCAGCACCTCGTCAGGTGCGTCAGCCGATATCTGATCACGAAGGACCTTGCACATTTCCTCGAACACAAATCTCTGGGTTGGTATATTGAACTGACAAAACGTGTCGAGTACAACACGGGGTGGATTTCTAAGGGGATGCGTCATCCAACCCATCGCCATATTATATAGCGAAGCACGTTCCCTATTACCTGGAAGCTGACTACGTCTCTGAGGACCATCTGAACCAGCGGACCCAAGAACAGGTCCGAGCGAATGAAAGAAGCTAGCCGCAAGAGGAGAATTACGACTACGAGTAGAGGGAGAAGTATAGGACACAGGACTAACAAGTGAAGGAGTAGGAACAGAAACAACAGCAGGAGTTAACAGAGCAGGAGCAGTAGCGTGAGCAGGAGTATGTGGAAGCGGAGGAGCAGTAGGAATAGCAACAGACGAAGGAGTAGGAACAGTGGGAAGAACGGGTGCAGGTTGAGGAACAGGCGGAGGAAGAATAGGTGCAGGAACAGGTACAGGGGGAATCACAGGGGCTGTGGTACCCTGTACGTACGGAGGTGGCGATTTCATAAGATAGGACATTAAAGGATCCTCAACTGCCTCATCCTTCTTTTCCGGCTCCGTAGGCAAAGCAGGATAGCATTTATCTATAGTCATACGCTGTAATCTGTCAAACACTTCCTTTTCCCTAACCTCCTTATCATGCTGAAACTGGTCTGCTTTCTTTACGATGGTACCAGCACTATCTCTCTGATTTCGCTTAGTCTGTCTGATTTCTTTCTGTCGGGCTTCTTTACGCCACAACCGAAAGGCATCAAACATGGCCGGCCTTGACTTTTTCGCGAACAATTTAACCTCTAGATTATCTAAGATCGGGGCCTCGAAGCTACCATGTGGTGGCCAGCGAAGGTCACCATCTTTCTTCGTATATTTGATCCAGTATTCATTAAAAGTAATCGGGCCTAGCCCATGTTTGCTGTACAGTTCATAAGTGGGAGTTCCAACCGGAGGTATCGGACACGAGTCCTCCAGTCGGGAATCCGTACCACAAGGTCTGAAACAACTAAACAAAGTACTGCGACCAGGCATCTTGCACACTAGCCGAGTTTCACAAACTTCAAGGGTTACGGGATTTACCAAGTCCCAGCAAAGAACAAAACCCTCGGTTTTTGGCGGCTGCAGTCGTCAAACAACACAACAAAGTACCAAGAACTATGAATGCAATGGAACCATGCAACCACTAAGTAACCACAACCAAGAACTCTGGGAGCGACCCACAAATACTTAACTCAAAGATCGATGGCGTCTCCAGGAAGGCCCGTCAATCGTCTCGCTATACCAAGGTCTACGCCAGGCGCCAAAACAGGTCTACAGTCAGGGCAGCAGTCCGTCGCAGCCGTCAGGAGGCGGGAATCTTCGCGGGAAAAGTCTTCGGGCCACTTATTTCCACAACAGGATCGATGAAGCGGAGTGCACCTTCCCTCGGAGATTTCACACGAAGTTCCTCACGATCGTCGGGCTTGGACCGGTACCACTGATGCAGCCCCACGTTGGGCGCCAACTGAAGGACTGGGTTCTTTAAGACCCAGCGGTGCCAGGGCACAACACCTGAAACCTTCGTGGGTAACCTGCTCCGGCGTACGAATGACAGAGACACAGGACACTTCCTTCGGCGTCAAAGATTCAAGGTTTATTTGCTGCAGGGAACACAGATATCACGACAAGTACAACTCGTGCAACTTGGGGAGACTGCTTCAAATTGGTTCTGTGGATCGCTCCTTTTATACACAATTTCCCCATAGAGTTACATTGAACACAAAAGTTTATGACCCGGTTCCCACCATTATCCCCCAGAGGGGTCGCTTTGGTCACTTTGATACACATAAGGTCCGGAACATAAGTGCGGAAACATTTGGCGGTTCCCAACTGTAAAAACCCATCTTCCCAACATTAGTGCATTCCAATCGGCAGTAAAACAGATCGAAATAGGAACAAGGACAGGTGCAGAGGAAGATGGAGACAGTGGGGAGATCGGAAAGGGTGTAAAAGGGGAGGTATTGGGAAACACGAGATACAGGCATCAAAGGGACGTGCCTAATGAGATGCACGGCTGAGACAATAAACCGGCACGGCGAAATGAGCCTCGAGCGGGGCCATCTGCCTTACAGTATCATCCCCCTCGTCATAAAGACACTTACAAAGGACATGTGTCTTCCGCAAATATCTTGGGAGTCCCAGGGTCGCGAAGCGGACAGCGTCCGTTCGCTGGCTACTTGAGGGCAAGAGACAAAATGGATGCCGTATCTAAGATGGAACCCGTGGGTACAGATGAAAAACCCACATAACAAACGAACGGTTTAAGTTAGCACAGCGAAACTGCGCACACTTACTAAACTCGTCATTTGCGGTTCATAGATACCAGACTCGGGCATATTCGTGCGAGTCGAAAACACCACTTACAATTGTCACGGAACCTCAGAGGGACCTGGATTATGGGACACTGTAGTTATGGAGAATATAATTTACATTACAAGATAGAACGTTGTTAGACTACCTGATGGTAATGAACAAAGTAATCATGTGCTCAATTATACTGTGTGAAATACACTCATTGGTGAAAACGTAATTATATTTGAAAGGCCAGTAGATGGACTACATTGCTCTAACATATTTCACTCTCAGTACCCATTACCAATTTTCCTACTGGGTCAGCAAATGAGGGGGGGTTTGGGGACTTGGTGAGCTGGGAAGATATGTTTTTTTAAGGTGACAAATTAACAATTGAACCTGATAAAATTCTGAAAGTATTGGGATATTCTTAAACTCATTCGGGGACAAGGGTCAGATGATAAATATGCACTAATATTAGAAAGGGATAATATTATTTTGAAGAAATGTAAGACTCAAGACGATACTTAATCTGAAAATTGTTATGTGTTCGTTAAAAAAACAAGACTCACAGTTTTTGATGTTACTAATTTATTCTCCAAAATACATCTAAAAAAACATTCAACTTCAGTGCCCCCATTTATTCTTAAAAATGTAATTAACTACATGTGCTGTCACCAACTGACAGCATGTAAACAAATGAGGCAAAGTCCTTAAAAAAGTATGCCATTAGGAAACAAGGGTATATGTGGTATATTTATTAACATAGCATAATTTCCCCAAAAATATTGTTCCATTGCAATTATATCTAAGCAACTAATGTATTATTCAATTGTATCATACAGAGACTATGTCAAAAACGTGTAATAATAAAGGCAGTAGACCAATGTAAGGGATATGTATGTATTGCTACAGATTTAAGGAAGTTTATCCAAACGTCCTGTTCTAAACAGAAATTATTTGGTTGATCTCAATGGGCCATATGTATCAAAAAATGAGTTTTGCGATTCTCAAATTGCGATTTTCAGCGAATCGCAATTAGAGAATCACAAAATGCAATGTATGTAGGATTTGCTAAAGATTTTGTGAATCCTACATAATTCTGATTTGGAGATCGCAAATTGAGATTCGCAATTAAGGAATACCATCTCATTCATTCCTATGGGCTAGGAGGCCCATAGGAATGAATAGGAAGACATTCTCTATTTGCGATTACCAATTAAAGAATACGCAAATTGAGAATGCAATTTCGAGGTTGCAAGGGTGCCAAAAGGACACCCTGTTGCACCCCTGAAAATATGCATTGTGCGCACATACATGACCTAAGGGCATGTATGTGTGACATATGGCACTTTTAAAAATCAAAGAAGTGCTTTTTTAAAGAAAAACGCAAATTACCACCAACTTGAAGGTGCTTCCAGAATTGCATTAAGGAATCACAATTTCCAATTCCTTAATTGCATTCGCAAAAAAGAGAATCGCAAATTTTGCAATTCTCTATTTTGCAAAGGCCTTTTGGGATGATACATCCCAAAAGGCTTTTTCCAATTCTCAAACGGGCCGATTCGGAGAATCTGCCCATTTGCAAACGGAAAAAAGACTTGATACATATGGCCCGATGTCTGTTGCTTTGATGGCGTTTCAACCAGTAATTGTTTGGGGAGCCATTGTCAGATTTATTTAATAGCATAAACACGACTTATTTGGAGAAGAGTAGAAAAAGATTCGAAGGATCTGTGTTTAATGGACTGGAAAGATTTAAGAATATTGGTCTAGAGAACAATTACTTAGTTGGGCTCTAGACAGTCCAGAATGGCTGGTTGCTGCACCATTCGTCAGTGTCCAGCAAATTGAAGAGTAATTTAACCGAGCACAGCACTGCAATCATCAGTGTCTGCTGTGGAAAATATATGCCAGACACACTGGCTAACAAGACCTTGAACCAGTCGGCCCTGAAGATGATCCCTTCGCTTTTTGTGTGTAAATGATTGCCAACTGAGAGCTACTTGTTAGGCAAAAAATGTAATCTTCTTGTCAGTGTTTTCTAGCCATTCTGTCGAGCATTAGCTGGATCAGTGGTCTGGGCATGATTCCTTTAGCTACCTTCTCCTCCCACCCTCATGAGCAGGTTCTTTGATAGGCCTTTCATAGCCTGGATTGGGAATACTGCTACACAGTAATAGATCGCATGGGCCTTGGGCTGGGCTTTATCAGGTATACAAGATTCCTATACTAAGCAACAACTGCAAGTGTTAGGACAGGCCGCGTGATATTTGAACGGTACCAGGTTGAATGAGGTACACAGCAGGGCTGCCTTCTCTCCTCTTTCTCCACTATTGTTTACCATAGCGGTCAAACCTCTGGTGAGCAGGCCTTGGGTCACAATTCACAGGCATACATACCCTTGGCATCATTAATTATATATCCCTGTACATTAATGATATGCTGCACTTCTTCAATCGCGAGAGAATGGACGCCAGAAATGCGTGCACTTATTGAACATATTCGGGGACGCCTCAGAGTTGCATATAAATTGGCTAAAAACTAGCATGTTCCCCACTGAGGGTGATCCTCCTGATGAACTCCGGATGGTCTTGGAGCTGACAACGTTGAAATATGTTAGGGTTTGTGTTTTTAGGGACATACTTGAAATACTGGAATGGAATATAGGAGCAGCCATCATGTGCTAAGAGCCAACGCGGCCTTTGGAAGACTCATACTATTGGTTGCGGGCTGCATTGCAATTGCTAAAATGATGGCCTTATCAAGGCTACTACATTGCTTTGTGACAGTACCCGTGGATATCCCAATAGCAAGTTTTGGGTATTAGATACCAACCTTAGGGATCAGATTTGGTGAAAGGTAAATGTAGATGTAGGATGGCATTGGGCAAACTACTTTGGACAGAGACATACTACTTGGCAGCCCATCTTCCGTGGTTTATGCAATGGCTACTGGGTGGATTGATCAGGAGGGCGACCAGTGGCACACCATTGGGCTGCTAATGCAAATCTTAGGGCCAATGTGGAAGGACGGGAAGACTTGAGAGCAGTCAAACATAGTTAGATGCCTGCAATAACACATACAATTGCTCCATATAATCCTACACAATACTACTGCAATTCCTGGCTGGGCTCCAGCATAAGAGCAATTGGAGGCATCTTCGAGGATGGATAGAAAGGGGAGGTGGAGACAGGGAGATCCCCTGCCTTTCTGTGAATTGAGGGAGGAATACGAAATTTCACCTGGGGCAATTCTTGCTACATGGAGCTGTGGTAGTGGTGCTCCGGAAGCACTGGAGACGCTGTTATCCTTCGGGATCAAGTTCACGCTATATAAAACTTTATAAATAAAATAAATAAATAAATGGGAGAAAAACTGAGCCCGACACATTGAGGATGCCATTACCAATGCTCTGTGGTGGATACATTCAAAGCTATAGAAAATATTAACAATACATTATTTAATCCATTGGCAAAGGAGTCCTGGACATCAAAGTGCCGATCTTGTCCTTGTCTATTTCATATTTGGTAATATATTCCTCTAAACAAAACCCCCCACAATTCAATAAAATAACTCGTAGATCCCGATCTTAAGGCATATCATTTTTCCCATTCCTTAATCTTTAATACTTTAGTTTTCCATTGCTCAAAGATAGGTATCTTAGAAGTCCTCGTATTTTGCAGGATTAGAGAGCGTGCAATCAAGGTTGCTATACATTCTTTTACAGTCTCTTAAACTTTCAAAGTCGAAATATAGGTCAACAATATTAGTTGAGGGTCTGTGGGAAGAATCAGTCCTAAATAAGTATAACAATACTGTAGGACTTCAAAACGAAGAACAGGGTTTTAGAACCCAGCGGCGCCAGGGGAAACGCCCGATGTCTTCGAGTTCTCCTGTCTTGGCAAACAGAGACACGGGACACTTCTAGGTGACGTCAAAGACCAAGTTTATTGGCTGCAACCAGGAACAGAGGTCTACGAAGCACAACACAGGTGGTTCGTCAGAGACTGCACAATTTAGTAGAGCGAGACATCGTCTTTTATGCCAAAAATCACAATCCTGACTAGCATCAATTATTTACAAACTATCCAATCACGTAGTGACATTTCAAAAGTATCGCATAACGACAAGCCCACTTTCAGTTGTCCAGCCCACCAGAAATGACAAGGCAAAATCCAACATTCTTTTTCGGACAGGCCGGACAAACCCATAATAAAAGGACCTCAACCCAAACCATAAATAGGCCATAAAGCAAGGAACAGAAACAGATTAGAAGCAAGATAGAAGGGTGTGTGATGTACCATAAACTCAGCAATGTCCTGCTCTTTGATCTCTATCTGACCAGCTGCCTAACAAGGAACTGGCTCAACGAGGTCAGCCTCGGGCAAGGGAGTCAGTTCGTTCAGGTCACACAAAAATCAGCTAAAGGAGTACGTGTCCCAAGGACTCGTTCGGCCGCAGTCATCGGCCTATGTGAGGCCAACCACAAAATGGCTGCCGAACACAAAATGGAACCCGAAGGTTCGAACGAAATCCCTGAATACATAGTGTTTCCATCAATCGATTATGACGAAGACAATCGTATATACTGCACTCGTCATTTGCGGTCCGCTGATACCAAAATCGTCACGATACAACGACCTTTATTGAACGGGTTCAGAATCACGGAACCTTAGACCCTCCTTTTGCCCTTACATAGGCAATAAACCCAAACTCATGTCTGTCTGAATCCAGGTCTATATTCATCAGATCATCAAGATGTTGCTGTAGCATCATCCTATTACTTAGCAACTCTCTCTGGACAGGTCTCCTTGCACACGAAGTAGCACAAAGGCCACATATAGCAGGAGCACACTGCACACAAAGACAGAACAGGAAAAGGATAGCTAAGATCATCCCAATGACCATCAGAATCTTCCATCCCCAAGTGGATAACAATCCCCAAAACCATCCCATTAACGACCAATCTCCTTCTTCCACATGTTCAGACTCGGAGATCTTATGTAGCTTGGAAATGGCTTGGAAAACTGTCGGAGCGTTGTCTGGAATGAAAACGCAGCAGCTCGATTGAATCAATTTACATACCCCTCCTCTATCTGCAAGTATGACATCTAACGCAACTCTGTTCTGAAGAGTCATAAGACGATCCGACTGGAGCTCAGCAGTCAAGTTACTAAGGGCACCGGCAGTTTCGGCTATGGTGGACTCAACCACTCTTGTCAACTGTCGAATGTTCCTGCTGTTAGACATAGGTCCCCAAAATGGCAGAAAACCGTTCAAGAAATCTCCTAATTCTTGTCCTGCAGTATCTTCCTTACTGAAGACACCTCTAGCAACTCTCGTCTTGTGGTAATCTGCCGCAGCTGTATACATAGGAGGCAACAGGAACAAGACAAAACATGTGCCCAAAAAATCAGGGGGCAACCATGTATACACTCTATCGTAACAGATGAAATAGGTACCCTTAGCTGCTAAAAACGGTGGGGAAGACTGAGACGCAAAAACATACGTCTCAGTGCAGACACTCTTCCCTAACTGAGCTCTCAGATTCTTGCCATTACCTTGCAGACAATAATGACCCTGATGGGGCACTATCCAAATCGGAGAGGATCTTTTCGCTCGCTGGTTAACACTCAGACTAACTCCATATCCAGTCACGTTCCATCCAATATATGCCTGTGTCTCATCTCTCTGGAAAAATCATAGGAACTAATTCCTCTAATCATGTCGACTATACCCTTGACTAGAGCACTAGTCTTGGGACTATCCTTCACAGAACCTAGGGGGTAGACTTCAAGAGCATAGATGAACATCGTTCTATATGCCCACACAGAACCATTGTAGCTAAAAGGCAGAACCAGGTAAGGAATACCTTTATCGGTAGTATGAGGCATAAGACCACACACCCAACAATTAGTTGTGTTCACTACTAGCTGGTGTTGGTGCAGAAGCTGAACAAAGGAATTATTAGCGAATTCCAGTCTTCTAACAGATTCATGTTCGGGCAGAGGGTGAAAAGAATGCGAAGAAACAGTAGGAGAAGGCATAGGCTGTGTAGTGGGTACAAAAGTCACTTGAAAAGAGAATGTCACATATCCTATTAAAAACATCATTAAACTAAACAGCATAAACAGACATAATATTAAAAACGTTTTCTGCTCATTACAGTACATATTTTGCTCTTAAAGTTCATTCTTTTAACAGGTCTCTCCATCTCGAAAAACTCCATCCTCTAACCGTGCTGTTCGCGGCGGTTGGGTGTTCCGTGCTAAGGAATGCATCTATCAGTCCAGGGAACGCCCTAAGACCAACCAGAACCGTCGACCTAATGTCTTTGGCTTGAACTCCAAAGTCTTTGCACCGCGACCTTACAGCTGAACCAGGATGGCGGTTCGAAAAACAAAAATCGATTAAAACAGTTCCTAGGAGGAGAGAGCATAAATTCAAAAATAGAAAAGAAAGAATTTTATTTTATTTGTCCAACGACTCTTGGTCGCAAATTATAACGGCCTTTGCCAGGCAATGTCTGTTCTCGGAACAAAAGCTCAGGTTCAGAGGTATCCAAACGATTTGACGGAGGCACAGCTTCTTGCAGAAGATCGTCACTTTCTCGTTCAGTGTTCGTTCCAATCAAACGTGCATCGCTAAAAGGCAGAAAACGAGGCACGGTTTCAGTCTCAGAGTCAGGAATACCATCCTGGACCCACTGGTCGTACGGCAGAGGCAAAGGGGCCCTCTCACAATGTACGCACTCGCACTGCTGATCGTGTGGATAATAGCACCAAGTAGGGTCCATTCCAGGGGGGCTGATCGTTCTTGGTCCGTGGGAAGTTTTCATGAAGACCCAGGATCCAAGTTCAATAGCATGTCCTGGATCTTCAGATGCTTGTGGCAATGTATCATGAACCTGTTGGTGCAAAACACGCAATTTAGCCGTCAATTTGTAAAGGTAATCAAGCAATACATGGTGCTCTATTTCACTAAATTTGGTCGGCCGCGGCACTCCCCATATATTCGCCGGGCGACCAAAAACGACTTCGTAAGGACTAAGGGCCAGATGTAGGTGGGAGAATTTGGCCATTTACCGGCTGGTAACGGCCGAATTCGGCCGTTACCGACCGGTAAATGGCCATGGAGATATAGGGGGATAAAAAAACATGCATTTTCGGTAATTTTACCGAATCAGTAATTTTACCGATTCGGTAAAATTACAGAATCGGTAAAAATAACGATTCTGTATATTTTACCGAATCGGTAAATATACCGGTCGGTAAAATTACCGAAAATGCATGTTTGGTATGTAGGTGCCAATTTTAACATTGACACAGGGCTTTGAAAATCGGTATTTTACCATGCAATACAATTGCATGGTAAAATACTGATTCAGGTGTATATGCACATCTGTGCATGTACACCTGTGCCATGTGGCACACATACATGCCCTTAGGGCATGTATGTGTGCCACATGGCACACAAGCCTAACACAGGGGTGCCAGAGGGTGTCAAAGTGACACCCCCTGCACCCTTGCAAAATTCGATATTTACCGATTCGGTAAATACCGATTCGGTATTTGATATTGAATCCTATGGGCTTCAAGGCCCATAGGATTCAATAGCAAATACCGATTCGGTATTTACCAAATCAGTAAATACCGATTTTTACCGATTCTGTAAAATTTACCGAATTGGTACCTACATTAGAAATACCTACTCTTATTTACCGAATCGGTAAAATTCAGTAATTAAGAGTCGGTATTTCTGATTTTGCTACATCTGGCCCTAAGTCCCATTCGTGAATGCACAGTCATTCTTGTGGACAGAAGTGCTAACGGCAAGGCATCGGGCCATTGTAGACCGGAGCTCGCATGAATCTTGGCCAGTTTTAGCTTAAGGGTGCCATTATAGCATTCTACCAAACCAGCTGATTGGGGATGATTTGCAGCATGGAATTTTTGGCGGATTCCTAAACCATCACACTCTCTCTTCATCACTTGACCCACAAATTCACTCCTATTGTCACTCCAGATCATTCTCGGCAATCCATACCTAGGGAAAAATTCCTTAATAAGGGCTTTAGCTGTGGACAAGGCAGTGTTATCTTTCAGAGGGTATGCTTCTACCCATCTTGAAAAAGCACAAACAACCACGAGCACGTATTTTAAGTTGTTGCACCTCTCCATGTGGATGAAATCTAGCTGCAAAAGCTCAAACAGATACGTCGGAGGTGCAAAATGACCAGCTGGAGTTGGAGTTCCCTTACCAGGATTGTACATCAAACAAACCATACAATTCTTAACCAAGTTCTCTGCACACTTGGGAATTCCAACATTTTGCCATACTGGAGCTAACAACTTACAAATCCCTTTCACACTGATATGAGCCATTCCATGAGCCATCGTAACCACTGGAAGCACATACGCATCAGGTAACAACCATCGCTGATGCTCTGACAACTCAATCCAACAACGATTCGAATCCAATTTACCCTTACTTTCTCTCCATTCATTCAACTCTTTCTCTGTAGCTTCAGCTTGAATGGACTTCACGCTCTCTATCGTATCTTCACACATACTTCTATCCGGAACCCATCTCGCCGGCCCCGCAACATACATTCGACTCATCACATCTCTCGCCGTTTCTTTCGCAACTTCGTCTGCAAACGCATTACCACGACCAACATCATCAGTAACTTTCTTATGCGCACTGCATTTCACAATCGCAACTTGCAATGGCAAAGTAAGCGACTCAAGAAGTTCATTCACCAACTGACCATGCTGAATATTAGTTCCATGCGAAGTCAGGAACCCAAGCTCTTTCCACAAACGTCCAAAACTATGAGCCACACCAAACGCATACTGGCTATCAGTGTAAACAGTCACTCGTTTCCCATTCAACAACACACACGCTCTTGTCAATGCAATCAACTCTGCTGCTTGCGCTGAATTGTGTGGGATACGTGCAGCTTCAACAATCGTATGCAAAGTCATAACAGCATATGCCGCAGTCGTATAACCATTCGGAAGCTTAAAGCACGAACCATCAACCCATAAGGTACCATCACACTCTGCAAGAGGAGTGTCCGTAAGGTCTATTCTCCTTTTGTTTCTTCCTCTGTCCTAAGGAAGCAATCATGCTGTTCAGTAACATCTGCCTCAACTGAAATCGGCAACAACGTAGCTGGATTCAACGTGTTGCATCTCTTTATGTGCACATGACTCGCTAAGAGTGTCAATTCGTAACCTGACAACCGAGCACTAGTTAAGTGCTGTGCCTTGGTCCGATTCAACAAGGTATCCACTGCATGTTGAACCATCACAATCAATGTATTATCCATCACCAAACCAGCAGACTGTCGAATAGAGACAGCCGCTGCCGCTGTAGCTCTCAAACAACTCAGCAACGCTCTAGCTACCGGATCCAAAGTCAACGAAAAATACGCACATGGACGTTGCTTATCGCCGAACTGCTGTGTCAAAATTAACAATGCACATCCCTCTCTCTCGTGGACATAGAGTGTAAAAGGCTTACTGTAGTCGGGAGTACCCAACACAGGAGCCGAACACAACGCATCGCGTAGTTCTGAAAAGCTCTTCTGACATTCGTCAGTCCAAGGAATAGGATTGGGAGTATCCTTAACAGTAAGAGCTATCAAAGGCTTCGCAAAAAGAGAAAAATTAGGGATCCACTGTCTACAGTACGATGTAACACCAAGAAAAGCACGCACTTCTCTCTGTGTCGTTGGCACACTCATTTTCGCAATCGCTTCAATTCGTTCTGGAGTCTATCTTCTTCCCTCCTTTGATAAAAGGTGACCTAAGTAGGTTACTTCTTGTCGACAATATTGCAATTTCGAAAGAGACACCTTATGATGGAAATCAGACAAATGACGCAACAACGATAAAGTAGCCTCTTTACAAATCTCTTCATTGTCAGCAACAACTAACAAATCGTCGACATACTGAATAAGGGCAGCACCATCAGGAAAAACAATTGTATCAAGCTGTGTTTTCAAAGCCTGACTATAGACGGATGGACTCTCACAATAGCCTTGAGGAGCACGTTTAAACCGGAAACTTCGGCATCCTAAAGAGAAGCCAAAAATATCTCTACTCTCCACGGCAATCGGGATGCTGAAGAAAGCATTCTTCAAGTCAATCACCGAAAACCACTTGGCAGATGCCGGAATCAAAGTCAATAAAGCAGTGATATCTGGAACAACTGGAAATTGCGGAACTACAATCTTATTCACCTCGCGGAGATATATCACAAACCTATATACAGGCGGTTGCGAAGAATCAGTACGTTTCAGAACAGGCAAAACCGGACTATTGCACACATTACCTCTCGTTTCTTCAATCACACCTTTCTCAATCAGATCATAGATGACCGCTAAAAGTGCTCTTCCACCATCACTGGAAATCCGATATTGGGGAATACGTGGCAATCTAGCATTTGTTTTCAACGTCACAACGTATGGTGGGATCTCCAAAAGACCCACATCATTAGGACCAGTAGCCCAAAGAGAATCAGGAAGAGAATACAATTCAGCTGGAAGTTAATCTTTAAATAAATACATCGGAGAGATCACTCTCTTTCCCAATGTAAGCTGTACTCCTGAAGGGGAACAGTGTAGCGTTGCATATAATCTTTTCAACAAGTCTAATCCCAACAAGTTCTCACCACAACCTGTCGTCAGAATAAGGGGTGCTTCGAATTCACAAGGTGCAACAGAAATAGACAAAGGAGTAGAAATCGGATTAGTAACCGGGGCGCCAGAAAAACCTACTGAAACATTCGTTAAGCCAGACAAAGGTGCGCCAGGGAGTTTAGAGTGCATAATAGAACTCTTCGCAGCACCAGTATCCAACAGAAAAGGCTCTGACACACCTAATGCAATCACTTGATCATAAGGTCCACTCTGATCTACTGGAACTGAAACAACTCCCTCTCTTTGTCTATGGCTGTCCTAGCAATCCTTACCATCCATATTCTCCCCTTCGACATAGTAATCGTCCGTATAGTACTGAGCCGTCCTGACAGACGCACCATTCTGCTGATCAAAGCTATTCATTGAATTCTGTGGAGGCAAGGGACGCGCATTCTGAGGAAACACACCACGTCCTCTACCTCTAGGAGCTTGCTGAACACCTCGACCTCTCGCACTAGAAGCACCATTCGTGCGCTGTAACAGAACCGGACAACTATTCTTGAAATGACCCTCTTCTTTACAGTACGCACACTGATTAGGGCCTACAGGAAAACACTGTTGAGAAGACTCGAACCTTTGCAAGTTTCTCTGATATTGCTGAGGTTGCTGATAATCATGCTGATTATTACAAGGCGGATACGCTTGCTGTAAATGAACCTTCGTCTTTAACTCTTTAGTCTTCTTGTCGGCTCTATCTTTCTCATCCTTATCTCTATTCTCGTAGTACTGTGCAGTAGCCAAAATCTGTGCTGACGAAGAAACAGCCCAAGCACTCTCAGAATTCTTCAACTTATTGCAAAAATCTGGAAGCAAATTATGCACGAACTTGTCAACGAACAACCATTGACCACCTTCCGTACTCATGTCCTGACCACTATGGTCGACAAACGTCTCTTCAAACCTAGTGAAAAAGTCAGACACACTTTCGTCTTTCTTCTGCTTAAATGCAGACAACTTGTCCCAGTTAACACTCACAGCAGGCATCAAGGTCTTCATGTAATTAACAATCCTACCAGGAAGTTCTGCAACTAGTTGCTCAGGTTTAGCACCACCAACTTGTCTGCCATCTGCAGCACCAATATTAGCCCATGTATCACCTAACTCCTGCGCATGATCCGTGTGACGAATCATTCCCCATATAGGCTGTGGAACTACATTCCCAAACAACATGTCTATGTCGGCTAAATTCATAATACATGAGTCTGCAGTCTGTGATAATTCCTTATAGTACCCTGCAGGATTTTTACGTGGATCAGGCAAAGTCTGCTTAAGGGCCAAGACTTCAACTCGCTTCCACGGAACATGTACCCAAACACGCTGAAAATGAGCCGGTACAGCTTGAATACCAGGTTGAGGATTGGCCACAACGGCGTCTTTCCACACCGGAGGAACCTCTCTCGTTGGAAATTGTTGCATTTTTCTTCTAACAGAAGGATCAGGCTCAAACAACGGCTGAGAAGGAGACTCACTCCTAAACGACAACAGTGTCGCAATTGCTCTCTCAACGTCGATACCCACTATAGTTCCCTTCGCAAACTCAGACTGTACACGGAACAACTCAGGCGGAGTCTGTCCCAAATCGCCATCTTCCCATTCTTCACGAAGGAAAGTACACATCTTCTCAAAAACGTATCTCTGCTTTGGTGCTTCCCATTGACGGAAGACATCCATAACAGACTCCAAATCATATCTTAAAGTATAAGTAACCCATTTGCGCGCTAAGTGATCCAATACTTCCCGCTCATCGGGACCAGGCAGGTGGCTACGCAACTGTGTACGCGCCGAAACAGGGGTCATACCCAATGACCCAAAAAGAGGAGAAAAGAGACCAGTAACAGTATCAGTCATTCTCTGTCGAACAGAAGGAGAAGCTGACGAAGGAACAGGAGGAAACAGAGGATGAGATAAGGATGCATAGGAGCAGTATCAAAAGGAGTATCAGAAGACGTAGACAATACAGGAGACAAAGTCGTAGGAATTGGAGACGGAGCAGGTAGCAAAGTCGGCGGCCCTTGAGAAGGCTGCACTAAAGGAACAGGAGCCAACTGAAGAGGAGCTGGCGGTTGTAGAGCAACAGGTGGCAAAGCAACCGGAGGTTGCATAACTAAAGGTATATCAATTGGGGGGTTTTACCCAAGTATAGTCACTGGGACCTGGGTGGACTAAGTATTAAGAGGAAGGGGTCCCAGTAAGAAAGGACAGGACTTTTAGAACAGTGAAAATATATAATCACACAAACAATCAATCTGTCCGCATTGTTTTAATCACAATGGGAGTAGACAATGAATATACAAGAATTGGTTACATCAAGTACATTAATTACAGGTAGTGCCCCAGACGAAAGGGAGGTGGGGGTGAGGGTTGTGATTGTGTGAGGACGTAGTGCAGAAAAGCAGGAATGATTTGAAAGTGACAAACAGTCAACCAATAGAAATCCGTAAATTGATAAGGTTACAAATCATGTACAAAACAAAGGGCTTATTAGTCATTTTTCAAGTAAGGCATACTTCACATTGTTCAATTTATGAAACATTGGGGAGTGAAGTTGACATAAAAAAACAAGTGGTTGTCGACGTTTCGACGCTTAAGAAATACGCAGGATTTAGTTGTATCCTTGCAGTAGGGTCTTCATCAGGACAGCAGGGCGGGGCAGAAGACCTATTCGATACATGAATAAATTAAATTAGAAGTGGGACAATATCCCTAGTTTGATCATGACATAACATAGCACACAACCCTAATGGAATAGGTATAGGGTCTTCAGTCATAATTCTGGAATTTCGACATGATAATATATGAATTAGCTGGTGTCAGATTAATCATATTGAGATAAAATGCTTACTCCAATGCATTGATAGTAGAGAGCTGATGGATAGAAAACAGTCACACAAAGGTGCACAGGGCCAGGGAGAGCGGATCAACAATGTAAGTATCAGTAAGGGGTATTGACATATGTCGTAGTTGGAAGATCATAGGCTGGGATATCTGGTTAAGCGGTAGTTTAACTTAGATCTCAGGGGTAAACATAAGGGATCAGGTGAGTCACTGTGAAGAAAAACTCACCGTTCTTATATGCGTGAAATATTCACCACTTGGAGTATTGGGGTCAGAGAGACCGGCGATTGAGTTGAATCTGCCGAAATCAATTAAAACACGGGAAGGGTGATTACCAAGGGACTCAACAGCAAATCACTTAAGACCAAAACAGACTGCATTTCACAGGGGGCGGAGGACTCACCGGTTAGTAACGTACAACAACGCATACAGCTTACGGTAGAACCATCATGAGAAAGTAGTCACAGGCATTCTGGCAAACCGGCAATAAAGAAGAATCTGTCGGGATTAATAACTAGAGCCATTACCAGGGGTTACAATAATGTAATAAAGGAACATAGCATAGTGGGATAGGAACAGCAAGGAACTCACCAATGGATTGTGTTAAAAAACGCAGTGACCGGACAGAAATCTCAGCGTCACGGTTTTGAAGGGAGACGAAATCTCACGCTATCTGAGGGGCGAGAGAGAATAAAAGCCTGTGTAAAAACAAATACGAGCGCCCTCAGGGATAGTAGTGTAAGCGGCTGATTAATCTGTGTTGAGGAGACCGGGGAGAGAAAGGGAGCACACTTACCCAAAACGGAATGAATCTCGCTGTGGATGACACTCGGGTTCGCAATGGCAAGCCACGCTTCCGGATTGGTTAAGTTACCATGGAAACGGCACCACGTGGTGCACGGCACCCGTGTAGAGAGTGTAAAAGCATTGTCCTGTTGCCAAGTAACCATAAATTATTGGCATTTCGATTTCAAGGAGGGCCAAAACGAACGACAGATCTAAAAAATGGTATGGTCCTAATGAAAATAAATCGGAGAGTCAGATGGTTAAAAAGTGCTGAGATGGTGGATCTATTACCGGCAGTTGGACTAAACATTGCACAGATTTAATGAGAGGGGGTGTTCAAATACTTACAATGCCTGAACATTTAGAACATTTAAAAACCACAATGCATATCAATTCCAATAAGCTCAAAGGAATGGCGTACCTCTCACATGAGGGTAAAGGCCACCGATAGATGATCTTCATTGACATATTACAAAACACATGTTGAATCTTTGCAGCGAATTAAGCTGAACAAGATAGTGATAATAAAGAAATGTACCTATTCGCGCTAGATTGCACACTAGACACGTTCAATAAATGATGTAAAATTACAATTGAGGCGTACCACTCACACGGGGGTAAAAGCCCCGCACAGGAGGGTAAAAACTACAAATAATCCAATATGTGATTGATTAAGTGAAACACGATAGTGATTTTGAAAGGATATAACTATTCAAAATAGATGGCATAGTGGAGACAATCAAATAATTGGTATGAAGGTGCAAAGGTGGCGTACCTCTCACATGAGGGTAAAGGCCATTCTATTATTCCAATATCTGCTTGGGTTGCAAGACACAGGTGACATACGTATCTGCAAAAACGATTAAACAGCATAACTGAGGGCAAGGCATACCTCTAAATCAGGGTAAAGTGGCTAGTTGGGAGAAGGAGCTATCGTGCTCATTGAGACCTGTCTCTATAGAGTCAAAAAAGAACATCCATTTAAGCTCTCGTGTGTTCAAGATGGTCGCGATATTGCCTCCACGAGGGCCAAGTATAGCTTTTTCAATTTTTACCCATTTTAGGCTTTCAGGTGGATGTGCTGCCAAGGTAAAATGTTCCACCAACGGTGCACCTTGCACTTGACATCTAATTCGGCTCATGTGTTGAAGAATCCTTGCCTTCGCTTTTTGTTGTGTTTGGCCTATGTATATTTGCTGACACGGGCACACAATTGCATAAATGATGTCAGAAGAATTACAATTAGTGTGTGTCTTGAGACGGATCTTATGTTGACGATGTTGAAACTCTTTCGTTTGAATAGTACTGTCACAGGCTTTGCAATTGCCGCATCTGGAATGGCCCACCACCGGGGTCAGGTTCCATAGACTTGTTATAGTGGGCTCTTCAGGATTCGCTAAAAAGGACCGGACTACATGGTCTTTAACGCTTCTAGATTTTTTGAAAGCGTGTAGTGGTGTCTCAGCTTGCTCAATATCATCCGATACTAGTTCCCAATGATGATTAATTATGCGTCTGATTTTGTTGCTCTTGGTATTGAACGTTGTCACGCATACGATCCTGCTGTCTTGTGATCCCTTATCAGGCTTAGGTGAAAGAAGTTCATCACGAGGATAAAACCAAGCCCTTTTCATAGCTCTCTTGACCAATCTCTTGGGATAGCCTCTCTGCAAAAGGCGGTTTGATAATTCTTCGGATTCTGCAAAGAAATGATCTTTGTTTGAACAGTTTCTACGAATACGTAGAAACTGCCCGAAGGGCAGGTTGTCACGAAGGGCCCTGGGGTGGTGACTGTCGTAGTGTAGTAATGAGTTTCTGTCTGCTAGTTTGCGGTACAGTGTCGTCAGTAAGCGTCCAGAGTTCTCATAGATAGTGAGGTCCAAAAAATGTATTGTATGGTCATCAGACTGAATGGTGAATTTAAGAAATTCAGATTGCTGGTTGAGCCACGCGAAAAAAGACGTTAATTCCTCGAGGTTGCCGTTCCAGATCAGCAAAATATCGTCAATGTAACGCATCCAGAGACCCAAATGGTCTCTGAATGGATTGACTGGATTGAGTACAGTGTCCTGCTCAAAGGCTGCCATGTACAAAATGGCGACATCAGGGGCAAAAGGTGCGCCCATGGCTACTCAAGATGTTTGGATATAGAAGTTATTCTTAAACAGAAAAAAATTCTTAGTCATGGCTATACGTAGTAGAGCCACAATGAAGTCAGTTGGTACTTGGACTGGTGCAGGTCGTTGTTGTAGACAGCGTGCGATCACAGTTAGTGCTTCTTGTTGGATGCGTTACATTTACGATATTTTGCTGATCTGGAACGGCAACCTCGAGGAATGAACGTCTTTTTTCGCGTGGCTCAACCAGCAATCTGAATTTCTTAAATTCACCATTCAGTCTGATGACCATACAATAAATTTTTTGGACCTCACTATCTATGAGAACTCTGGACGCTTACTGACGACACTGTACCGCAAACCAGCAGATAGAAACTCATTTCTACACTATGACAGTCACCGCCCCAGGGCCCTTCGTGACAACCTGCCCTTCGGGCAGTTTCTACGTATTCGTAGAAACTGTTCAAACAAAGATCATTTCTTTGCAGAATCCGAAGAATTATCAAACCGCCTATTGCAGAGAGGCTATCCCAAGAGATTGGTCAAAAGAGCTATGAAAAAGGCTTGGTTTTATCCTCGTGATGAACTCCTTTCACCTAAGCCTGATAAGGGATCACAAGACAGCAGGATCGTATGCGTGACAACGTTCAATACGAAGAGCAACAAAATCAGACGCATAATTAATCATCATTGGGAACTAGTATCGGATGATATTGAGCAAGCTGAGACACCACTACACGCTTTCAAAAAAGCTAGAAGCGTTAAAGACCATGTAGTCCGGTCCTTTTTAGTGAATCCTGAAGAGCCCACTATAACAAGTCTATGGAACCTGACCCCGGTGGTGGGCCATTCCAGATGCGGCAATTGCAAAGCCTGTGACAGTACTATTCAAACGAAAGAGTTTCAACATCGTCAACATAAGATCCGTCTCAAGACACACACTAATTGTAATTCTTCTGACATCATTTATGCAATTGTGTGCCCGTGTCAGCAAATATACATAGGCCAAACACAACAAAAAGCGAAGGCAAGGATTCTTCAACACATGAGCCGAATTAGATGTCAAGTGCAAGGTGCACCGTTGGTGGAACATTTTACCTTGGCAGCACATCCACCTGAAAGCCTAAAATGGGTAATAATTGAAAAAGCTATACTTGGCCCTCGTGGAGGCAATATCGCGACCATCTTGAACACACGAGAGCTTAAGTGGATGTTCTTTTTTGACTCTATAGAGACAGGTCTCAATGAGCACGATAGCTCTTTCTTCCAACTAGCCACTTTACCCTGATTTAGAGGTATGCCTTGCCCTCAGTTATGCTGTTTAATCGTTTTTGCAGATACGTATGTCACCTGTGTCTTGCAACCCAAGCAGATATTGGAATAATAGAATGGCCTTTACCCTCATGTGAGAGGTACGCCACCTTTGCACCTTCATACCAATTATTTGATTGTCTCCACTATGCCATCTATTTTGAATAGTTATATCCTTTCAAAATCACTATCGTGTTTCACTTAATCAATCACATATTGGATTATTTGTGGTTTTTACCCTCCTGTGCGGGGCTTTTACCCCCATGTGAGTGGTACGCCTCAATTGTAATTTTACATCATTTATTGAACGTGTCTAGTGTGCAATCTAGTGCGAATAGGTACATTTCTTTATTATCACTATCTTGTTCAGTTTAATTCGCTGCAAAGATTCGACATGTGTTTTGTAATATGTCAATGAAGATCATCTATCGGTGGCATTTACCCTCATGTGAGAGGTACGCCATTCCTTTGAGTTTATTGAAATTGATATGCATTGTGGTTTTTAAATGTTCTAAATGTTCAGGCATTGTAAGTATTTGAACACCCCCTCTCATTAAATCTGTGCAATGTTTAGTCCAACTGCCGGTAATAGATCCACCATCTCAGCACTTTTTAACCATCTGACTCTCCGATTTATTTTCATTAGGACCATACCATTTTTTAGATCTGTTGTTCGTTTTGGCCCTCCTTGAAATCGAAATGCCAATAATTTATGGTTACTTGGCAACAGGACAAGTCTTTTTACACTCTCTACACGGGTGCCGTGCACCACGTGGTGCTGTTTCCATGGTAACTTAACCAATCCGGAAGCGTGGCTCGCCATTGCGAACCCGAGCGTCATCCACAGCGAGATTCATTCCGTTTTGGGTAAGTGCGCTCCCTTTCTCTCCCCGGTCTCCTCAACACAGATTAATCAGCCGCTTACACTACTATCCCTGAGGGCGCTCGTATTTGTTTTTACACAGGCTTTTATTCTCTCTCGCCCCTCAGATAGCGTGAGATTCCGTCTCCCTTCAAAACCGTGACGCTGAGATTTCTGTCCGGTCACTGCGTTTTTGAACACAATCCATTGGTGAGTTCCTTGCTGTTCCTATCCCACTATGCTATCATCCTTTATTACATTATTGTAACCCCTGGTAATGGCTCTGGTTAATAATCCCGACAGATTCTTCTTTATTGCCGGTTTGCCAGAATGCCTGTGACTACTTTCTCATGATGGTTCTACCGTAAGCTGTATGCGTCGTTGTACGCTACTAACCGGTGAGTCCTCCGCCCCCTGTGAAATGCATTCTGTTTTGGTCTTAAGTGATTTGCTGTTGAGTCCCTTGGTAATCACCCTTCCCGTGTTTTAATTGATTTCGGCAGATTCAACTCAATTGCCGGTCTCTCTGACCCCAATACTCCAAGTGGTGAATATTTCACGCATATAAGAACAGTGAGTTTTTCTTCACAGTGACTCACCTGATCCCTTATGTTTACCCCTTAGATCTAAGTTAAACTAGCGCTTAACCAGATATCCCAGCCTATGATGTTCCAACTACGACATATGTCAATACCCCTTACTGATACTTACATTGTTGATCCGCTCTCCCTGGCCCTGTGCACCTTTGTGTGACTGTTTTCTATCCATCAGCTCTCTACTATCAATGCATTGGAGTGAGCATTTTATCTCAATATGATTAATCTGTCACCAACTAATTCATATATTATCATGTCGAAATTCCAGAATTATGACTGAAGACCCTATACCTATTCCATTAGGGGTGTGTGCTATGTTATGTCATGATCAAACTAGGGATATTGTCCCACTTCTAATTTAATTTATTCATGTATCGACTAGGTCTTCTGCCCCGCCCTGCTGTCCTGATGAAGACCCTACTGCAAGGATACAACTAAATCCTGCGTATTTCTTAAGCGTCGAAACGTCGACAACCACTTGTTTTTTTATGTCAACTTCACTCCCCAATGTTTCATAAATTGAACAATGTGAAGTATGCCTTACTTGAAAAATGACTAATAAGTCCTTTGTTTTGTACATGATTTGTAACCTTATCAATTTACGGATTTCTATTGGTTGACTGTTTGTCACTTTCAAATCATTCCTGCTTTTCTGCACTACGTCCTCACACAATCACAACCCTCACCCCCACCTCCCTTTCGTCTGGGGCACTACCTGCAATTAATGCACTTGATGTAACCAATTCTTGTATATTCATTGTCTACTCCCATTGTGATTAAAACAATGCGGACAGATTGATTGTTTGTGTGATTATATATTTTCACTGTTCTAAAAGTCCTGTCCTTTCTTACTGGGACCCCTTTCTCTTAATGCATAACTAAAGGTGGCGGAGGTGCTGTAGCACTCTGCCCATAAGGGGGTGGCGAACTCAACAAATGTGACATCAAAGGATCTTTCTCAAGGTCCTTCGTTGCACCTTACTGCTGAGGTGGCAAAGCTGGATAACACTTATCACTCGCCATTTTACGTTGCCTGTGCAGCTGTTCACACTCTTGTTCTTCTTCGTTATCTCTAAACTGTATAGCAGCTTGCATTACCGAAATACCTCTTTCTCTTTTATTTCTCTTCGCTAACTCTTAATTTCTTTCTGACTTCCTTTCGCCAAAGGCGGAAAGAGTCAAACATCGCCGGCCGGGCTTTCTTCTTGAAGAGTTTAACTTCCAAATTATCTAAAATCTCCGTGTCATAGCTACCGTATTGGGGCCACTTTAGGACACCGTCCTTCCTAGTATATCTAATCCACACTTCATTATACGTGATAGGGCCCACGCCATGTTTTAAATAGAGCTCATAGTTCGGAGTTCCAATCGGAGGCACCGGACACGAGTCCTCCAATCGGGAATCCCTATTACAACCACAACAAAATATCTTTCCAAGTCTGCTAAGACCAGGCATCTTCGCTCTCTAGTCTAGCTTCAAACTTCAAGGGAATATCGAACACGATAACCTCGTGAATACACAAGTCCCTCGGCTTTGGAGCTTGCAAGTCCCAAATCAAAGATCCCAAGGGGATACCCAAAACAAAACTAAGGACTGGGAGACACTCCACTCATACTTAACTGAAATATCGATGACGTCGCCAGAAGACCCGTCTATTGTCTCGCTTTACAAATCGTCTAATGGCTCCAAGACAGGGCGACAGTCAGGGCAGCAGTCCTTCGTAGCCTTCGGAAAGCGGGGAACCTCGCAGCAAAGACTTTCAGACCACGACAACATACAGGGGTCGATTAAGTGGCAGGCCTTCCGACAGAATTTTCACACGAAGCTCCTCACGATCTTCAGGCTTGGACCGGTACAGCTGAAGTCGTCCCACGTTGGGCGCCAACTGAAGAACTGGGTTTTAGAACCCAGCGGCGGCAGGGGAAACGCCCGATGTCTTCGAGTTCTCCTGTCTTGGCAAACAGAGACACAGGACACTTCTAGGCGACAATCAAGAGAACAACCAAATTGCACAAGCACCCTCTTCAAAGTCCATTCTCAGAGAACATTACTGTAGGATAGTGGTATTGTTTCCAAGGTTATTACACCAACATCAACCAATGGTTCAATAGCAGTTTCAAAGTATGGATCCAAAACCAAATCTTGTGCTTCAAGTTCTTTATTAGTCAAATATGTTAAAAGTTTCCCAGCTTTACACTGCCGACACGTGTTTCGCCCTCTCCAGGGCTTTTTCAAGGCTATCTTAGTTAGTCTATACTGGTCTGGCGTCGGAGAGGTCTAGAATTCGAAAGGATAAGGGTATGAAGCGTCGATATGTACGAAACCTATTGGATGTCTTGATCACAGCGAGCTATTCCAGATGTGGGTTCCATCTAAGTACCTTCATTTTATTAGGCCCCTCGTTGAGTATTATAAGAATATAAGGACATTACTGGAAGTTTGTCTTGGTGAGGTGGTGCGACTCGCTGCGTGGAGGTAAATCTTGTCTTACTGGGGTAGAGATTCTTGAAGACCTTGATAAGTCTTCTATTCGTTATCCTCGGCGCCGAGTCTCCACTGCAAGGCACTGCTAGGCGACGTCAAAGACCAGGTTTATTGGCTGCAACTAGGAACAGAGGTCTACGAAGCACAACACGGGTGGTTCGTCAGAGACTGCACAATTTAGTAGAGGGAGACATTGTCTTTTATGCCAAAAATCACATTCCTGACTAGCATCAATTATTTACAAACTATCCAATCAAGTAGTGACATTTCAAAAGTATCGCATAACGACAAGCCCACTTTCAGTTGTCCAGCCCATCAGAAATGACAAGGCAAAATCCAACATTCTTGCTCGGATAGGCGGACAAACCCATAATAAAAGGACCTCAACCCAAACCATAAATAGGCCATAAAGGAAGGAACAGAAACAGATGAGAAGCAAGATAGAAGGGTGTGTGCATGTACCATAAACTCAGCAATGTCCTGCTCTTTGTTCTCTATCTGACCAGCTGCCTAACAAGGAACTGGCTCAACGAGGTCAGCCTCGGGCAAGGGAGTCAGTTCGTTCAGGTCACACAAAAGTCAGCTAAAGGTGTACGTGTCCCAAGGACTCGTTCGGCCGCAGTCATCGGCCTATGTGAGGGCAACCACAAAATGGCTGCCGTACACAAAATGGAACCCGAAGGTTCGAACGAAATCCCTGAATACATAGTGTTTCCATCAATCGATTATGACGAAGACACTCGTACATACCGCACTCGTCATTTGCGGTCCGCTGATACCAAAATCGTCACGATACGACGACCTTTATTGAACGGGTTCAGAATCACGGAACCTCAAAACCAAAATCCCCTAACTTTGAACATAAAAATGCAAAATGGGCCCAATTCCGAATCCTTCTTGCGAGCATTTAAAACAGGCATACAGAATTTGCATCATAAGTCTGTGTATCAAAATTTGCATTCTAAGTAGCAATCAATTTGCATAAAATTGCATTCCCCAAAAATGTGCTTCTTTTTGAATTGTGAAATTAAACCTGTGTATTTTTTCCATACCTCGAGGGAGATTGTCATGGTTTCATAAACTTCCCACCTTTGAGCCACTTTCAAAACTATATCGCCCTCACATGCAGCATCTAATCTGGTTTTCCAAAAGCTGATAGGCCTCCATGTAGTGTTTTCAATAAGATCCTCAACTAGCTCTGACCGATGACAAATCATTTTAGGATCAAGTTCTTACAAATATTGGTAAACACTATTAAAAGACCAAATAATAGAAATGCTTTAATGTCTAATATGTGATTCAATATTATTCCAGAATAACCAAATATTTTGACCCATAAAATCTATCAGCCGGGTGAAGCCATTTACTCTCCATCTTTGAATCATGCTATGCTCCAAAAGCGGCTTGTCTATCTAAGTGATATCTCACAGTTGAGCAGTGACATTACAGCCCTGCCAAGTACCATGCATCAGGCGTAAGCCTAACGTATTTAAGTGTGGTGGTCCGCATCAGCTCGCTGAAATGCAAAGTCACACATTATAGTACCTCTTTAGCTGTCAAAGCGAGAGCACTGCTAATGCTCCATTACCTTCATGCTTGGGTGTTGGCTCCCGCATGCTTGGAGGCTGGCTCACTAATATTTAATTACTGATTCACTCAATACCACGCGCCACAGTATTACTGTAACAACTGACGTCATAGTCAGTGCCAAATGGCTGCTAGGAGACAGTTAGTCCAGGAAATGAGTTGTCAGACACGCAAGGCGGGTCAGTCCTGCTTCCCCCTGGCACCAGCCAGCCGCTGTAGAAGTTCATGAGATTTGGTTTTGGCTACTGCTAGCGGCAATCATGGCAGTTCAGCTGAACTCGCACGGTGCAGCAGGACCCCAGAACACACCAGCCCCAGGAATTAATGAAGAAGGTGCGTTTACAGAGTTGCCACTCGTCGCCTCAGTTTGCTGCAAAGATGTAAGTGCCTTGAGTGAGGTTACTGTCCTAGTTGTTAATGCTGCTAATGGTTAATAAAATTTGCTTTTCGTCATAATCATTCTTCATCTAAGCCAGCTGACTGATATCAGACAGTGGTGATATTAGGCCACAGTCACAAGTGTAAACACTTGGGTGACCATGATGGGGCCCAATAGCGGTGCCTATTGTTAGGGTTTGGGGCTAGTCCCCTTTCAGTGACCATGCTCTGACAACACATGACCTGTGGCAAGTAGGATAACTGTTTGGTCCTACCTTTACTTCATTGCTTGATATTGCCATTGTTTGGATTCTGGTATCCTGGTTGCTGCTGTTGGAAGATTCCTGTTGTCTGGAGTCCTTTTTCGTTCTTCCTCACGGGCTCGTGAGAGGAGTATTTATCGTCCCCCTGTGTTGACTGTCCCTTCCCCTCTGTAGTTAGTGGGTCACGGGTCCCGGAGTTTCCCTTTCCCTCCCTCGTTTATTTTTTCCCCAGCGTTGCTTTTTGTTCTGGGTGTTCGGGGGCTCCCATTCACTACGTTCGTTAAAGATCATTGCCCGTGTTTGGAGGTTTTCAGTGGGAGGGCAAGGTGTAAACGAAGCGTTCTGCTTCGTTTCAGTGCATCTTTGCTTAGACGCCTTTTTGCTTCATTTTAGGCGGAAGTGACGTTTCGGGTCATTCCGCGAAGGGTTTTGTCAACAAACGCTGGGGGTTCTCGGTATTCCCAAGCATCTCGTACCTGTCCCTGTCCCTTTGCCACTCTTACCAAATACGAAGGGGTTTTTTTCTGGCATTGTTAGAAGTCCTTTTTTCCCCTCGTTGTGAATTGTTATAAACTAAGGACACGGTCTATACCACTCACGACTGACTATCTGCCCTAAGACTCATTACCTTGCATTTCCTGAGTCCTTACTTTTGTGCCCTATGCCTTCACGAAGCAGAGCCTGCGCTTCACATTGGTAAGAGGGGTTGTGTATGTTGTGGCGGGGCATGGTCGCTGGGATTGGGATATAGCTGTGTGGAACATATATACATGAAGGGTATGTCTTTTTCCCTGTTGTACATAGGTGCAGAAGCGTGAAGGAAGGAGGGAGCCGTGTCTGTTATATAAGGGTGGAAGACTTGGTGTCTCCTCAATATTACCACCCTCTTTTCAGGTTCATTGGCACACTCATAGTGGTTGTCCTGTGAGTGGTCAGTGGGCACGGGAAGGGGACTGGTGCATGCTACGTTCCTGCAGTGCTCGGGCTGGTCGGAATCCAACAGAATATCAAGCCCACGAAAAATAGCACTGCCCGGACTAGCATGGACGAGGATGGGAACCCGTTAGGTGGGGGTACGGGTGGTCCCTCAATGCAGGACATAATGGGGGCGGTACATACACTACAGGCATAGGTCCAGGAGTTACAGCAAGAGAACGTAGGCCTAAAACAAGAATTGGTGGCAGTTAGGGCCAGAGAGCAGTCGCAACACAGGGGGACGGGTCCAGTTACACAGCCTGCTACCTTTCAGTACGGGGGTGGGGCGGGTCAAAGCGCCGCTGGAGGCAGCAATCCTATAGCCGTAACGGTAACAACTCCTGTTGCAGTGCCCTTAGCCCCCCCTGAGAGGTTTACTGGGGATAGCGACAAGTTCGGGATGTTCATGAACCAGTGTCAGCTGCACTTCATGTGTAGACCGAGTGCCTTTCCCGACGACTCTGCGAAAGTCGCATTTACGCTGTCATATCTGGCTGGTAACGCTGCCCAGTGGGCGATTCCCTTGGTGGAAAGTGATGACCGTGTGCTGTATAACTATTCAGCATTCAAGGAATTGATGCAGGGTTTGTTCTCTAAGCTTGCGTTTATGCAGGCGAGCGATGCAGAGCTCTTGACATTACGGCAGGGCAGGCAGGACTTATTGTCTTACATAGCCTCCTTTAATATCCGAGGCTCATTGGCCAATCGAGAAAAGGACGTCCCTGTTTTATCAGGGTCTTTGTGAGGAGCTCAAGGACATAGTGTCACAGGTGGTGGATCCACCTGAGGACTGTGCGGCGTTTATAAACCTAGTGGTCAAGTTGAATCATCGGGTGACGGAACGGCGTGGAGAACGCAGTCGGTTTCAGTCTTCCCGGAGTAGTTATGTGAAAACAGAGGCGAAGCCAGTAGGGGAGAGCAAAACAACACCCGAACCCATGGAAATAGGAGGGGTAAGGGGACCTCTGACCCCGGAGGAGAAGAAGAGGAGGAGAGAGAAGAATCTGTGTCTGTATTGTGGCCAGGGATGCCATTTTGCACGGGAATGTCCTGTGAAGCCGTCAGGTGCAGGGTTTGGGAAAAAGGTAGCCTGTATACAGGTGGATCGGGGTACGGGTGAAGAACGTAACAAACAGTATGAGGCCGTTGGGGCCTTAGATCAAGCCCCAAGACATTTTGTTATCAACGCCCATTTGCTGCTTTCAGTACAGAACCATGTCCCTGTGTCGGTGCTGCTAGATTCTGGTGCTACCGGAAACTTTATAGACATCTAAATGGCAGAGAAATTGAAGGTTCCGTGTCACCTTAAAGAACAGCCTGAGCCAGTGAGGGCTATCGATGGGACGGAGCTGACTTCTGGTTGCATCACCCGACAGACCGCTCCCTTACGTTTATTGTGTGAGAATGGGCATTTCGGAAATGGTGGTTTTCGATTTGATTGATGCCCCTTATTTTGGGTTGGTGTTGGGGGTTCAGTGGCTGCAGAAGCATAACCCCAAGATTGACTGGGTACAAAGATTGGTGGCGTTGGACTCGGTGCATTGTTTGAGGAATTGTTATACCGTGGCAGGTGAGCGGGTTAACCCTTTGACCTGTGCTGTGGCGGACGTGAGAACGGTTCCGCCCCAGTATTCAGCTTTCCACGATGTGTTTGACAAGGGATGTGCCCAAGTTCTTCCGCCGCATCGTTCTTACGATAGTGGTTGTCCTGTGAGTGGTCAGTGGGCACGGGAAGGGGACTGGTGCATGCTACGTTCCTGCAGTGCTCGGGCTGGTCGGAATCCAACACATATGCTAAGTAATAGTCACATTAAGGGTGTCAGGTATGATTGATGGGCTTCGTGACGGTGTCAGATCTCTATGATGGTGTTAGGCCCCAACGATGACATAGGTGACGGACTCAGGGTTTTGTGTCTTGTCTGGGCTAGTTTAGCCTTTCTCACTCTCCCTCTAGGACCCTGTCCAAAGAGTGCTAAAAATAACATATCAGCTGCCCGGGTCGAGCTAGGTACTCGAGCAGAGAGAGGCGGAGAACACGCGAGAGGACAGCAGGCAGCCAGGAGAGGACAAAGCAGGCCCGGGGAGAGCCGACAGAAACACAGAAGGAGACATCAAAAGCCTGGGGTGAAGGGAGACAACTTCTGGAGAAGCCTAAACCCCAGACACCAAGGGTTGGTCTCCCTCCCAGAAGCAGTAGTCCTTCCACGTCTGCCTGCTCAACAGTTTTCAGCGCAGTTAGTCACAGCTGAACGGCAGCACTAACTCGTTTTGGGGCAGATTAGCCACTGCCACATGATATCAATCAGATCATCTTGTGTCCTCCAGGGCCATCTGACTGGGACACTGTATTATTCAGTGGTTCATCCAACTTCTCTGGCTTGCCCTCTAATGAAGGTCCTGCAGGATAGTAACCCTATATGGGCCGATTAGCGTTTCTCATTGCTTCAATGGAGAGAAATTTCTGATATTTATATATTTCCCTTGCTTGCTTCCTTGCTTGCGAGAAAGAGTCACTCATAGTTGTTGAAATGTCACTCATATTTACACTAAGCAAAACCACAGGGGATGATGGACGGAGCGTTTGAGCGATGGAAACCCTTACCCCCAGTCAACTGATCTGGGTTTAATCCATCATCATTCTTTAGCTCACTCCGCCACCCCAGCCATGTCTGCACTGGGGTGGCTTGGTGAGCAAAATACCAATGGATTAAACCCAGATCTGTGACTGGGGAGGAATGTTTTGCCATTGTGCAACATTCCGTCCATCATCTTGTGTGTTTTGCTGTTCACCCTATGTGGGAAAGGGTATGCCAAGACGTGGGTCCCGTGCTCACTACGCCACTGAAGTCAAGCTATCCTGGCTGATGCCGGCTGATAGCCAGAAACCGGTCCGAGGATGCTTGATTCTGGTCCAGGGAAGACATGGCTTGGCAGTTCGGGCTGGACTGTTCCCATGAGGCACATGGTCAAGACTGATTTGCATATTGCCATGTCTGAACTGGGGTGGCTTGGTGAGCAAAATACAGATGGATTAAACCAAGATCTTGTGTGTTTTACTCATATTTACACGGAAATTATAGAAATTGTGGTGTCGGCTCTAGTTGTTGAGCGCCGCGCCCCATTGCATGCTGGGAGTTCTCGCAGCGGCCATTTTTGGATGCCGTATGCGTGAGTGCTGTGAGGCCCTGTGCTCCAGGCTCTCGGACAATAAAGGTTAAAGATTAAGCACAACAGTGGCTCCGAGTATTATTTACGGCACCACTGTATCCTACAAATTGGTGACGAGGCTCGGTGTGGTGCCGCCGCGGCTACACGAACGCCGGTGCACACCTCGAGTCCCACGGTGCTCCAGCCGCCTGCATCCTAGCGCGGCAGAGGACACAGCAATCCCGGGTGGCCAAATTCCCGCAGGTGGCCCGCAGACAGCACGTGCCATCCCAGAAAGGCCCCTATCCACGCAGGCAACCACTGGGCCCAGGTGAAGTGGCAGGCAGAGCCCCAGGCCCACCGGCAGCAAGAAGGAAGGCACAGCTCGAGTGCAGGACATGGACTGTCCTCCAGGTAGCAGTCACCCCACCCAGCTATAGGACAGGTATGCCCGTAGGATATCCCAGATCAGCATGGAACGAAGGAAAGCTGGGGCTGCAGCACCACTTCAACCGTGAGTACACAGCCTTACACCGCAGTGCACGTGGCATGCACGAGAAACGGCACAGTGGGGGGCACTGATCCCAGCCCGGACACGTAGATTCTGGCTAACCGGCATCAGTCACCACAACCCACGGTGGGCGCAGAACGCTGGCGCACCAACGCTCAGCCCACAAGGGGGATAACATCCCTACACCCACACAAGCACCAGTGCCCAGAAACAGGCAAGCCCCGGGGAACAACCATCACCACCGCCGCTCAACGCCTCCAACATGTGCGCGCTGACTTTCTCCCTCACCAACCCGATTCCCTTCTTACCCAAAACGGGTGACCCAGCAATGTCATGGGAAGATTGGAAGGGCTACCTCCTAAATTACTTATCAGCATTGGAAGAGGAGGGGGAAGGAGCCTTCTCCAGCTCAAGAAGGAAGAAAATCCTCCTACACAAACTAGGCCCAGAAAGTCTCAGGGTATACCTCAACCTCGTGAAGAAAGCCAGACCCATAGAAGACACCAATGAGTTCCAACACGCATTAGAGGACCTGGACTCCCACTACCGCCCAGTAGTATGCACCGCAATAGACAGGTTCAACTTCTACCAACGGAAGCATACCAGTGTGGAATCAATAGACGAGCATGTGGTGGCACTACAGAAACTAGCAGTGATGTGCAAGTTTGACACATTACACGACAAACTCATCAGGGACCCGATCATAATGCACACTGTAAACACGAAGATCCAGGAAAAATTATCGGTCAATGGAGATGCTCCACTCAAGAAAGTAGTAGCACTCGTGAAGAAAGCAGAACTCTCTTAGTGGTGTGCGGAAACAGCTAAAAGAGAAAGCATCAGCAGAACCCCTGTGTGCAAAGTATCGGACAGGAGCACAAAAGAGATGAAGCCTCAACAAGCGCCTCAAGGGGCGAGGTACCAAAACAAATACCCGTCCAAGTTCTCCAAACCCCAAAGACCGCAAGCGGACAACAAGAATACCTGCTACAGATGTGGTAGCCAGACACATGTGACCAACGATAAAGGATGCCCAGCCTTCAGAGCCAAATGCTCATACTGTGTAATTATGGGACACTATGAAAAAGTATGCCGACTTAAGCCCAGGAAGACTGAAGTAAAGTGCGTCACACAGGAATCGGGCGGGGACGAAGAGGTCGCCGAAGAAGAAGGAGAAGATGAAGTTTTGTGCGTAGACAACCAGATACTGGGAATTGACTGTACAAGATCCAGGAATCCCGCATGCACAATGTCGATCGGAGGCGTACAGGTGACCATGGTAGCTGATTCCGGCTCCCCATACACAATCATCCAACGCAACGTATGGGAGTGAGACTTTGAAACCAAAGTAGGCGCTCACCAGGTTCCTCAGACATACATCCAGTAACATTCACAGGCGAACCAATCCCGATGGTAGGATATCGCCCACTACTGTTCGAGTTCAAAGGGCGTAAAGTGGAAGGAAAATTGTATGTCGCAGAAAAGGGACCTTTAGTACTGGGGTGGATGGAACAAGGTGCCCTAAGCATCCAGCTAAACCCAGGTGGCATGACATAAGTGCTCATGACAGATACCGCCCAGACTTACGATGCAGATGCATGGAAGGAAGAGTTCCCGGAAATCTTCCAAGGCATGATAGGCCGACTGACGAAATTCACCCACAAAATCTGCCTTGAGGCTGGAGAAAAACCAGTACGTCACAAAGTCCGCAATGTCCCTTTCAGGAGCAGAGCGACGGTACAGGAGGAACTACAACGTCTGGAAGGAAACAGGATGATCAAAGCAATCGAAAGTGCAGAATGGCTGGCACCATTGGTGGTCGCGCAGAAACCTAATGGCAAGGTACGCCTGTGTGTGGACCTAAAGGAGCTCAACAAGAATATTGTGGTGGACAAGTTCCCACTACCCAGGATAAATGAAATGTTGGCTAGGACAAAAGGCATCAAGCGGTTCTCCACAGTGGACCTTACTTCGGCATACCACCAAATTACTCTACACCCTTCTTGTAACCATCTAACATCCTTCATCACGCCTTTTGGGTGCTACAAATTCCTGAGAATGCCTTTCTGTTTGGCGTCCGCTGCAGCGGTATTTCAGAAACTCATGCACCGGCTGTTCCAGAAAATAGAAGGAGTGCAATACTTTCAGGATGAAATCCTCATCATTGGGAAATCCAAACCTGATCATGATGCAATACTAAAGCCAGTCCTGAGCGTATTAGCACAAAATGGACTCACGGCAGAGTGGGAAAAATGTAAATTTGGAGTGAGATCTGTGACGTACTTAGGCCACGAGATTAGCGACAAGGGCATAGAACTAAAACGAGCTAACTTGGCGGCCATCAAAGAAGCGCACACGCCAAAGCTGAAAGAGGCTGTCCGTTCCTTCCTAGGGATGGCAGAATTTTACAGTAAATTTGTACCTCACTTCGCATCAAAGACACATCATCTGCGACAACTCCTGAAAGAGAAGAGCATCTTCAAATGGTCGGAAGAGGAACAAACGGAATTCGATCTCTTGAAACTAGACATGTGCGCCGCAGTTCCCCTCAATGGGTTCGACCAGGAAGTGCTATCTATTCTGACCACGGACGCCAGCAACAAGGAGTTAAGCGCAGTGCTAAGGCAGAAATCCCAGAAAGGGGAAGTCACCACAATCAGTTTTGCATCACGTTCGCTAGCACCCAAAGAGGAGAAGTTTAGCGTGATTGAAAAGTAGATGCTGGCAGCCGTCTGGGCCATGGAGCGGTTCTGACAGTTCATATGGGGCTCCAAATTCTTACTCCGCACAGATCACAAGCCATTGGTGAGAGTGCTAACCTCCACAAGACACACGCATGCGACGCCCCGCATTGCGAAGATGACCTTGAAGCTACTTGATTTTGTATATGATGTGGAGTACCTTCCCGGCACCTGAAACAAGGTTGCGGATTACCTGAGCAGAGCTGCTGCAATGGAACCAGCAACAGGCCAAGAGCCAACGGAGTGGGTAGAGTATATAGTTGCGCTCACTGAAGACCACGAAGTGGTGTTAAGTGCGCAAGAGTGGGAAACAGCCTACACAAATGACGGAACACTTAAGACAGTCATGGATTACGTGACACAAGGTTGGCCTGACAAGAAGCACCTGGACAGCAATTTGAGGAAGTTCTGGGGAGTCAGAGAAGAATTGTCCATAGGAGACATCCCAGTTTTTCTACTAAGAGGAGACAAAGTACTTCCCCCACAATCCATGGTGAACCACCTTCTTACCATCTTACACGAAGGACAGCTTAGAATAGTAAAAACTAAAGCAAGGACAAAGCAAGCGTATTGGTGGCTTGCCATGGACAATGATGTGAAGAAACATGTGAGGGTGTGCGAACAATGCAACAACGCAGATAAAGCACAGATCATGCTACGCCCACCACTAGGGAGATTCGCAAGTCCCTCCAGTCCATGGGAAGAGCTGCCAGTGGACATCCTGGGTCCCATACTGTATGCGCATGGGATACCCAAGTACGCCATTGTACTAGTGGATAGATACTCCAAGTGTCCAGTAGTGGAAGTATGTGAAGTAGCCGATACAGAAGCAGTGTTGTCCTTCCTCACCTCAATTCATATCGACAAGATGGAAGGCCTTCATGGAACGCAACGGGATCGAGGTTAAGCACACCCCAGTGTACCACCCAGCAGGAAATGGACTTGCAGAAGGTTCAATCGAGTGATCATGGGGTCGGTACAGGCAGCGATAAGTGCAGGAAAAGACTGGGAGAAGAAACTCAAATGAATGGTATGGGCATATCGCATCACCCCGGCGAACACAGGGTATAGTCCGTTCAAAATCTTACTCGGCTGTGACCCCTTTACGAGAGACAATCTAGCATGGAAACAACTCACCATCCAAAGCAAGTGGTCTCCGGCAGTGGTACGTCGCAATCTTGACAAAGCGCAGGCCCTATACACAGAATATTACAACAAACAACACAGTGTCAAGAAAGTCACCCTCGAAAAGGGCGAGTGGGTGAGGGTGAAACAGGCTGTGCTAAAGAAGAAAGGAGACAGTAAGTTTAGTCCACCGTTACAAGTAGTGGAACCACACACCAGGTCAGCCCTACTAAGTGATGGCAAAATATGGTCAAAGGACAGGGTGGCAAAATGTAACCGGATCATGAGTTGGGAAAACCCTGCCCGAACGATTCCAACTATTCCGGAAGGAAGCAGTCCACAAGAAACGACACAGGCCCCTGAAGGTGTGGTGCAGGGTCCAACCACACTGAGCCAAAGAAACGAAGATCTGGACACCCAGGAAGGGAGGTATGCTGTGGACGAATCCAGACAGCAGTCCATGCCACAGAGCCCAGGTATCAGCGGGAGAGAAATGACGAGGCAGATCAACGCGACACATGATAGAGGTCTCCCGGTGAACGTCCAGCAAGCGGACATTGATTCTACACACACACGCATGGGCAGACTGGTCAAGTTGCCGAAGAGATTCGAAGAGTTTGACATGAAGGTCAAGTAAGACTACTGCATCCTACCCCTTGTTTCCCCTCCTTTTCACCTATCCATCCCTTTTTCCCTTCAGTGCAAAAGGGGGGAGATATGTGGTGTCGCGCTCTAGTGGTGATATGTGGTGTCGCGCTCTAGTTGTTGAGCGCTGTGCCCCGTTGCATGCAGCCATTTTCAGATGCTGTACGCGCGAGTGCTGAGACGAGCTGTGCTCCCGGCACTTGGACAATAAAGGTTAAAGATTAAGCACAACAGTGGCTCTGAGTATTATTTACGGCGCCACTGTATCCTACAGAAATCGGAAACCTTGGCAGCTATGAAGTAGTTGTCAGCCACTGCCGCCCACCCGAGCGTGTGTACTGTCAGTGTGTTAATAATAACACATTTTTCCATGTTGCCAACAATTTCCATTGGATTCTCTTTTGAGCCTCATTAGAAATGTACTAAAGACAATATTTTGCTCTGACTGCAAGCACTTAAAAAAATGTTTTGTAGGAACTCTGTCCAATCATGTTCATTCACTATACAGTCTAGCCATTAACCTTCGAAGTAGTCTGCTTGCTTTCTAAAAGCACCACACAGCTGACATCAGTTTGCATTATCATTGCACCCTGTGCCTTCCAGTGCATTAAGTAGCAGTCACGCAGCATGACTGTTCTACTCAGTTTTCAGTTGCCTACAGTTAGCACACTTTAGTTCAGTGACTTCTTAGTCGTTGCTCGATGGGTTGCAATTTCTAATATTTATATGTTTCCCTCGTCTTTATTGCTAGATTTCGCTCACAAGAAAGTGTCACTCATAGTCGTTGAAATGTCACTCATAATTATTCTACAATTATGAAAATGTCCGACATAGCAATCTGAAACGTAGGCAACTATGAAAACGAAGAGAGAAAAAAATGGAAGAACATTAAATCAAAATTGGAAAGACAGGAGAAAAATACATTATGAAAGAAGGCATCAATAAAGGGATTAAATAAAAAAGAAATTGAAAATGAAAGGAAGAAGGCAAACGAAAAAGGCAGCTCTCGGTCAATGGAAGGCGGTTGGAATTTTCCACTGTGGCTTGGCGCGGAGCAGATATGGTGCCGGATTCTTCCCAGTAATGTTCCCGGTTCTACCTCCTGAGGATAGAGGGAGCTTGTGTCTTGGCCTTGGGAGGGGCCTGTTGGACTGAGATCCCGGACCTGAAACTACTCGGAGACTTCTGAGACGAACGGTTGGTTATAAATGGCTCCATTAAAGCCGCACTTTATATCCAGCCCCGGCGCGGGAATGTCAATATTAGTTTTGATGTGGTGTTTTTTCCTCCTGCTTCGTATTCCCGGTGGTCAGAGTTCGCCAGGAGTCCGCCTCAGCCTCCTCCAGGTTTAAAAACGCGGAGGGGAGAGGGAGGGTATGGGCTGTGGTAGCCGCCCTGCCCTCTCCACTCCACGAAATGAAAACCAGCCTTTGTTTAGTACTGAAGTCACCCCCACCCCTGCTTCATTTATATCATTTGGAAATTTTGGCTGAGGGGTAATTGAGAGGAAAAAAAATAACAGACGTGCCTTGAGTGGCTGGAGAGGCCCGTTTCCAAATTCCTTGCCGCGACAGGGGCCGGGGAATGTGCGGGATTGAGGTGCGAGGGCAAGCAGTGCACTCTGTCAGAACAGTTGTGTTTGTGATATTTTGTAGGGCAAAATCGATGCGTTTTTCATTCGGTGCGCTATATACTATCCAGGGCTTGCCTCAAGTCACCGTGGAGTATGTAGAATCCCCATAAGGGCAGGGCACGTGCCCACTGCACTGCAGTACAAGCCTTTAACAGTACCCGCCAAGAATTGTACGCAGGCAAGTGAGAAGGAGTTTAATAGACTCTCACAGTAAAGACAATTTGGTGCTGTTTTTGATGGTTTTATTGTGAAAAATATGGGGTGTGAAGTGTCTGGAGTGCTGTTGACAGACAACGCATTAGTCAACAGACCCAATGATTATTGATCCTCGATCTAGGCTCTGGCAGCAGAAAAAACAAGGTTCTTGCTTAAGTAGTGTAGTCATCAACGTAGACCATGTTGAATGTATATCAACAACATATTTCTCACGTATGGCAGTGTTAGTGGCTGGTTGGGAGAGAGGGGTGGGGGGAGAGTGAGCAGACCCAAAAAACCATTGAAGTGTGAAAAAGGCCGCTTTATTGGAACAGGTGCACATTTACAAATACACACAACTCGGCAACCGCCTCACAATCTAAATCACAACCCAAGTTTTTGTTCGTTTTTATTTCAAACCCCAAACCCCGCCCCCACCGCACACCCTCCATCACACCCACCCCCACCCGTACATACCCAACACAAAACCATACAAACCCCAATAACATTATAACATTATAACATCACCTAACAAATATAAAATATCACATCTCCGACTATAAACCAACTGATCATATCCCCCGACCCATATTCTCCGAACCCCACCTCAATCAGTCTGAAAAATCCCCAAACAAGATCCGATTACAACTAACGGGTCCAAACTTGGCCCAAAAATGACCATCACATAGCAAAACCGCCACGCACCTGTCCCAAGCGACAAAAGAACAACGTAAAACCCCATGAACACGTGTTTCAAACAGCAGCCAAACAAATAAATAAATCATAGAAAAAATCCCTTAAAAAGAGGGAGGGAGGGAGGGACAAAAAATTCTAAGCTCAACCGGCCACCAGGTCACCAAGCCTAAAATGGTGCCCGGAGCAAGGAGCCCCGCCCATTTATAGGGGAACGCACAATACAACCAAAACCAGCCCAAAAAACGCCCAATGGAACCTGCTAGAATAAAAACCCCCACCCAGATCTCCCAAACCGCCCGGGGGAGGAGACCTCCCGGGGGTCGGCTGCCCTCCCCCAAGCCCCCCTTGGGAGAGAGGGGTGGGGGGAGAGTGAGCAGACCCAAAAAACCATTGAAGTGTGAAAAAGGCCGCTTTATTGGAACAGGTGCACATTTACAAATACACACAACTCGGCAACCGCCTCACAATCTAAATCACAACCCAAGTTTTTGTTCGTTTTTATTTCAAACCCCAAACCCCGCCCCCACCCCACACCCTCCATCACACCCACCCCCACCCGTACATACCCAACACAAAACCATACAAACCCCAATAACATTATAACATTATAACATCACCTAACAAATATAAAATATCACATCTCCGACTATAAACCAACTGATCATATCCCCCGACCCATATTCTCCGAACCCCACCTCAATCAGTCTGAAAAATCCCCAAACAAGATCCGATTACAACTAACGGGTCCAAACTTGGCCCAAAAATGACCATCACATAGCAAAACCGCCATCCAGAAAGCCGTGGGGTGAAAGACTGATACGGAGAGAGCCCCACCTTTCTGCCCCCCACACCGACCTAAAACAGGGGGGGGGAGGGGGGGGGGGGGTCGAGGGAGAGTACATAAGAAAAAGAGGGGAAACCAAAAACCACAGCACCGACTACCACTTATTCACCAACAAACTGTTGCACAGCCAAACAGCGAGACAGAACCTCCCGCAACTCCAGCAGATATAGGTCCATACCCATACGAGACAAATGGACACCGTCCCCCCTAAAAAATTCCACTGCATCATATTTAATGTCACTATGAACGATGCGACCGAAACCCAAGTCCCTACAAAAACGGGAAACCTCCAGATTCACTTTCCTCCGAGATTTATCCACCGCCTTCGGTTTCACCGCATACCTCCAAACCCTCCGCGGCACCATTTCCGTCCAAATGACATGACAACCCGACCACTGGCTGTGCAATAAGGCCAAATCCTTTTTGATTGCCCGGAGCAGGACAACCCCTTTAACAGAACCCATGTCATTTTCACCCAAATGAAGCACCAAAACATCCGGGCAAACCCCCCCTACCAACCAAGAATTCAAGGCAGGGATAAGTTCCTTCCATAACATACCCCCCCTACCCTTCCAAACCACATTGAACAAACGATCATTGAAACCCAACGATGAACCAAAATAACTCTGACGAGCTTGAACTTGAGCTCTCTTAATGAAGGAATGGCCCACGATCCAAACTGTAATGTAAGCAGCCCGAGGACCAGCCACAGAACCTGTAAAAGAAAACAGAATCAGACAGGCAAAACAGATGAAGACGCCAGCGCTCCAGCAGCCTCATTACGAACATAGCGCCGAAAACAATTAGAAGTCCAGCGCCCCAGACCCATGATGTCCTCCCTCGACCAGCCCCTGTTGAAGGCCTCCGTGGCCGCCCCAATCCGAAAGGAGTGAGTACCGTATAAAGACCCATCCAAACCAATATGTCGCAGCGCTTTACGCAGCACCATGCGCAGTTGATAATTTGTCACACAAGAACCATTAGCATGGCGAAAAACTTGAAGATCCAAAGGCCCACCCGACAGTTTCTTCCAACAAATGGCCCATTTTAAAGGGCACGTTTCCGGAGGTGAAACCGACTCCAACCAGACACCCTTACCCATACTCCTCTGATCCGTTTTGGAGTGTGAGAGCCAGATGTGGACCCCCCGCTCCGATATTTGAACATCCCCCCACAGAAGGCCAGGGGAGGACCTGTTGCCAAGCAATTCAGACACACGAAAGGCTCCAAAAAACATCCACACCATCAACGTGGCAAACAAACACGCTTCCACTCGGTCAGTACACACAACCGGGAGAACAGAAATAACTTGAAACAGCCTTTGCCATGACAAAGGGGATCGCAAAGTGCGAATAGCACCACTCTCTCTAGACCACCCCTCCAACATTCTCCTACCCAACTCCCCAGCTGACAGAGAGTAACCCCACAAAAGCTTACCCATGAAAGAAACACCAGCCAGTTTACCGGAAATAGTAATTCTAGACAACTTCTTATCCATCAAAACCAAAATGAACTGTACCACATCCTCCGACCGTTGCCAATCCAGTTCCCGCCAACAAGCACCTGACTCCAAAAATTCCTTCCAGGCTAACTCATACGCTGTCCTCGTGGAAGGAGCCAGGGAACCTAAAACCAGGTGAAGGACCCGGTGTTGCCTACCGTCCACAGGTGGTCTGGCATGAGAGTCGGCTCCTCGTCTGCCTCCAAAGCAAGCCCACGGAATCTCTCCCACTGTGAACGAGACAAAGCATCCGCAATGTCATTGTCCACGCCAGGAACGTGCAGGGCCCGAAAACAAATATCATGTTTCAGACAACCTAACACAAACACTCTCAGAAGCTTCAAAATTTGGGGATCTCTGGCCGACTGTTTGTTAATCACCTGAACCACAGCCATATTATCGATCCGAAAGAGGACCTTTTTGTGGGCCAACTCCGCCCCCCACAGTGTGACCGCAACAACCACAGGAAAAAGATCCAGAAAAGCAATACTTCTACCACCATTCTTCCATTGCATGGGCCACTGTTGAGCACACCACTTTCCTTGCCAGTAGAGACCAAAACCCTCACTACCAGCGGCATCAGAGAAGATCTGTACCTCCCAACACCAATCCACCTCCCAACACAAAGGCACGCCATTAAAGGAACGTAAGAAGAAGACCCACATACGTAAGTCCTCTTTCACCCCCGCAGACAGTCTCACCCTATGATGTGGAAGGGAATGACCAGACAAAGCTCTGCCCAACCGCCTACAGAAAGTCCTACCCGCCCGAACCACTCTGCAGGCAAAATTCAGGTGTCCCAGCAAAACCTGTATCTCTCTCACAAACACCTTCTCTTTCCCCAACATAGTTCCAACCAACTCAAGCATTTTCTGTTTCTTGTCCAACGGAAGACGAGCCTGCATCGAATGAGAGTCAAGCTCAATCCCCAAAAAAGACATGGTCGCGCAAGGACCCATGGTCTTCTCCGGGGCCAATGGCACACCCAAGTAACTCATCAATGATTGAAACGATGTGAGAGCCGCTTGGCAAACCAACGAATTGGCAGCACCCACAAAAAAGAAGTCGTCCAAATAGTGAGTGACAAGGTCATGGCCACTCTGTGTAGTAAACCACCATTGAAGAAATGTGCTGAAAGTTTCGAACAACGCACAAGACATGGAACAGCCCATTGGCAACGCCTTGTCCACGTACCATTTTCCAAGGAAATGGATGCCCAGAAGACACCAGTCTTCAGGATGGACTGGAAGGAGCCGAAATGCGGATTTGATGTCGCATTTTGCCATCAGAGCATCAGGGCCCGCAGAGACAACCAGCTGCATGGCTACATCCACCGATGAATAAGATACCGATGCAGCTTCAGTGTCAATGAAATCATTCACCGACCCACCTTCAGGCCACGATAGGTGTTGAATGAGCCGGAACTGACCAGGCTCCTTCTTGGGGACTACACCAATAGGGGATACAATTAGGTTCACCAGAGGCCAATCCTCAAACGGGCCCGCCATTCGACCCTCACTTACTTCCTTGTCCAATTTCGACTGTACAATGTCAGGGTGTTCACTCGCTGACTTCAAATTCTTGGACCAACGTCTTAAACGCGGTCCTTCATACCCCAAACGAAACCCCACCTGAAAACCCAGCAACAATACCGACCGCAGCTCGGCAGGCTCGTAGTCCCGTAAAGCAGCGGCCAGTCGATTAACATTAACCGGCGTACGAGCCTTTGGGCCCAGCACCGGATGAAGACTTCCCTCCCCTGGGAGCTGAGGGTTGCTGTGGTGGCACGAAAGTTCCTGAACTCTGTTGAGAACCCTGGGGTCCTGGAGTCCTAGGACCCCAGCAACAGGATAACGGATGACTCTTCCTCCCACATTGTGAGCATTCGTGACGAAATTTACAGAACTGTCTAGTACAGGTCCCGGTATTAAAATCCCAACACGTGCCGGTAGGCGACTGGGAAGTAGAGATGGCCCCCACCCCTCCCCGGGTGGGACGGGACTGAAAGGGACGATATAATATAGGAAGACCGCTGGCTGTAAAAATGGTTTTACCAGAGGCAGACGACCCCATCGTTTGCTGCCAAAGGTCAGAGTCCAACTCACCCCATTTCGCCTCCGGATCCCAAGCCATACGTGCCCTAAACTCCTCATCATATTGAGCCCAAGCATAATCATTCCTAGTTAGCTGAGCCTTACGGATAACATCCATGTACTTAAATAAGGACACGCAGCGCTCAGGGAACTTCTCACAGTAGACGCTGGCAAAGATTAAAAAGGCCGCCGTCCAATTTTCTATAGTCAAAGGCACCTTAGGGCGTTTCGCCAATTCAAACTCCTCCTCCTTGGAACCCTCTTTAGCACGAACCTCCCTGTGGAGCAATTTCAACAGTTCCACATACTCACCATTCCATATCCTTTCCTTCGTACTGAGCATCAAATGAGCCCCCAAAGGCTTCGTAACACCCATGTACGGCAACTTTTTGATTTTAAGCTCTTTACTGTGGAGTACATTTTTCGTAGTGCCCAAACCAACAGTGGACGTGCCACTATCCACCTTTTCACTTGTATTGACATCATCCCCGTTTGTACCTACACCTTGATCTCGTACAACACGTCCTTTATGTAGTTTACCATCCTTTTCAGTAGACATTAAATCTACACCAACACCAATAGACACCATATTGGGCCGCACGGCCTGAACCACATTCTCACCTGGACGTAAAAGAGGCGGTTGACTGGCTTCCGTCCTCCACGCCGTCTGTGCACCGTCGTCCGCCCTCCGAGGAGCCCTCACCGCGGGGCCGAGCACTCGTGGCCTTGACGATTCCACACGACTCCGAACCACTTGGTCCTGTAACATATCACGAGAAACATTAACATGCCCCCCCCCAGACACCAACTCACGAACTTCGCCCTCTTCAGGGCTATCCTCATCATAATCTAAAATGAGTGATTCCTCCAACTGAGGGGGGGCAGGGACAACCACTGAAGTCTGCCTTGACTCCACCGTATTTGAACGACCATGGGCCTTACCAGCCCTCACTCTGGACCTAGGCGGGGAGGACGACTGAACTCGTCTATACATCCCCCCACCAGAACTACTGACAACCTGTTGACTTCCAGAAAAAGATAAACCAGTAGTATAACCACCACGTGGCACGAGAGAGGTCGTACGTAACCCGCTCCCATGTACAACGTTGGATTCCACCGCTGAGGACGGGAAGGTCGTGCCGGACCCGGAAGCACCGCCCATGTTGAAATCCCTCGTTGGGACCATCGAGGTCGTAGTAAACCTGCGTGTGATGGCCGCGGCGGGATCCCTCGAAGGTATGGGACGTGCCGCGCTAGGCTCCACCCGCACTTCTCCTCGGCGTACCCGGGCTGCCTGCCGCCCTGCCAAGTCTGCTGCCGAAGGTCGAGCTTCTTCCTGTAAAGAAAAAGGCCGGACTGGTGTGCCGGGTCCCTCACAAAAACCAACTCATGTACAGAAGACAAACCGCCAACAGTAAAACCGCCACCCCTGCCAGACACCATAAAACTTCCAGAACTAACAGCACTCTTCCTTTTTAAAGCATCGCAAAGCCGAGGAGACGGCGGACAAACCTCCTCATCCGAGCTACCATCCAACACAGCCTGAATAATCCGCGAAGCAGTTCCCTGAGGATCCCAATCCTGAACCCCCCTAACAGAAACCGCACCCCGAGATGCAGGCCCCGAAACCACCTTCCTACCAGGACACTGAAACTCCCCCGCCAGCCTATAAAAAGACCCTTCTCCCTCCTCACATTGCCGAGCAACATCCTCTCCACTCACAACCCCCCCTACAGGAAGGTCTCCCACCACCTCCAACTGACGGAAACCCCCCACCGAGCCGCCCGCGTCACCCAAATCCCCACCCGGTATAAGCATGTCAGACCGCCCAACACCCTCCCCCAAACCCATCTGGGCCCATTCCCCCTCCCCCAACGAACTGCCACCCCCGGACACAGCTTCCCCCCCAACAGATCCCGAGGGAGAAAACAATAACGGACTCTGCATATCCCTCCCCACCGAACGAACAAGCACTCCACGGCCCTCAGGCCCTCCAACTCCAGGATTCGATACCAAAGGACGCGCGATGGGCACACCTACTGCACCACCGTCAACCGTTAATGGCACCTGAACCACATGGCGGCGTATAACGCTCAAAGGAGCGACCACCTCCTGCATGTCCTGACCCGAAGCACCCCGTAACGGTTGCTGCGCCACAGAAACCACATCCAAAATGGCCTCCGCCCGCCCCACCTGAGTGACGTCAGTCCCCACCCCCGCGGAGGCAGAAGCCGAACGCCGCGTGCAACCACGTTGCCTGGAAGCACGACGGCCCCGCAAAACGGGAGCAGAGGCTGCTCTTTCCCGCAAACCCACCTCGGAAACCACCCCCTCCACAGGAGGAAAACCACCTTCCCCAGCCACTTCCAACAACGAGGAATCCAAAGAAACGGCCGGATCAGAAGAACTAGCATCACTCCCCCGCCGGGCCCTAGAACCCGCCCGCCGAGTCCTGGGACGACCCCGCTCACTTACCCCATCCTGCCTCCGACGTTTCGGGGAGTAACATGCTGCCACCACAGCCGACACCCTCGCAGAGGCCTCCCGCTGGGGGCGCGGGGTCTCAGTCTGACCCCGGTCGCCAATGACCAGGTCCAAACGCCCCGCCTCGCTAAGTAGGCGAATAGCCTCCAACACTCAGTAATCTTCACCAGACATGACCACGAATCAAAAAGCACAAGGAAAACAAGACAAAAAATTCTAAGCTCAACCGGCCACCAGGTCACCAAGCCTAAAATGGTGCCCGGAGCAAGGAGCCCCGCCCATTTATAGGGGAACGCACAATACAACCAAAACCAGCCCAAAAAACGCCCAATGGAACCTGCTAGAATAAAACCCCCCACCCAGATCTCCCAAACCGCCCGGGGGAGGAGACCTCCCGGGGGTCGGCTGCCCTCCCCCAAGCCCCCCTTGTGAAAAGATAAACGCTATCAAACCTTAGCTCCAAAAACTTGTTTGAGATGTTGTTACTGATATCGTCCTGGAGCCATTTTGTGATATCACAAGTGCCCACGAGTGATGTCATCAGTGAAGAGTGGCGGCTCCCACGTTGAGGCGTAGGAGCTTCACCTCACTACTTTTAGCAGTGGAAATGAAGGAAAAATAAAGTGATAGCAACTGGACATTATTAGCATTCTATTTTTTCCTGTGTATTTGCGGGGCGAGGCTGCTCTGCTCTCAGAGCAGGGGAACGAGTGGTGGCACTTTGTAACGTGCACATGAATGTTTGACCAGCCCTCTCGGGCTGGCTAAACAGTCATGCACACTTTGCATGTTCTCCAAGCAGGCTGCATTACAGCCTGCATGGAGAACATGCCCAGGCCCCAATTCTCCGGTATTCACCTGTTACAACGCATTTTTTACTCCGCACTACCACTACAACGCAGGCATTACAACGCATACCGTTACAACGCATTGCGCTGGGGGGCGCTCTAGGATAAGAGGTAAGTTTAATTTACTATCCAACACCTTCCCTAGGGTCCACGGGGACTGGAGTTAGAATAGTAAATTATACTTACCACTATCCAGCACCCCAAAGCGCTATGCGTTGTAGCGGTATGCGTTGTAAATACCGCGTTGTAATGGTACGCGGAGTAAAAGTATGCGTTGTAACGACATACATCCCAATTCTCCATTTGAGCACCGAACCACAGTGCTCAGACTAATCACAACACCGCATTAAAGCGTTGTGATTGGTCAGGGGAGTCTGGCTGCCTCCGCTTTGGAGCAGAGGGACGATGACAAGCAATGACGCTGAGTGCCACGAGTAGCTCTTTTTTTTATCCCCCGCCCGCCCCGCCATCCCCGATCCGTGCCGGCCGCTACTGGTGAATTCATTTTACATTGGTGAAATCATATGTGATCTCATCAGTGAAGTCACCAATGAGGTCATTTGAGATGTCATCAGTGATATCGTGTATGAGGTCATGAGTAGAGCTTAGAGAGGGGATACGTTATGGTTTGTGTAACATAAAACAACTGGGGCTTTTCAGTGGTTTATAGGCTTTTCTTTTGAACCATACATTCATTTAAATCATGTTTTTCTGCGAGTTTCTAAGATTTTCATAACTATTGGATATTGTTATAAGCAAAGGTGACCATGACTTACCGTAAAGAAAGTTTTTTTCTTGCAATTATCAAACTTTTTTATGCTAAACTACAACCAGCCCCAACATTGATATATTGTGTTTAAGGCTCCCTGTTTTCCATTTTTAACGATTTTTACAGATAAATACAGACAGAAAATAATCTGTTTTCTGTTCGCATTTATTTTTAAAAAGTGGATAAATACAGAAAATTGTGATGCTTTTAAGTGACTCTCCGTGCTGTCTTTCGTGAATTATAGCCCAACTGCTGAGCAGATGGACCGCACGGGAAATAAAAAAACAGGATGAAATTTCTTTAAATAGCAGGATGTCAATATACATTTTTGGTATAATGCTAGTATTTACCAGTGGCTGTATTGTTATGTAATATTTGGCAGCTTAAATAGCTAAAACACGACAGACATCAAAGTATGAGTATGTTGTCTATCAATTAAGTAAATTTGGAAATGTAAAGTTTTATAACTTCCATTATACGCAAAACACAAAATAAATATGGATAAATACAGATGGAAATGTTAAAAAACATAAATACCATAAAACCTGGAGCCCTAATTGTGATGTACAGAGCCATTTGCTGTGTGGGACATGCTCTAGGCACAGGGCCTCACGCGCAACAAGACCTTGCACAATTTGTTGAGCCACTGGATTAGCGGCATAAGACTCCAGTCATGCGCAATAGCTCAGAGCCCAGGGCCAGGCCCATGGCCAGGTTTTGTGCTACTGCCCGCACCATAGTGCCCATTGTACATTGTCTCTGGGTGTGTGCAGAAAGCTGTATACCAGCTCCTGTGCCACTGAGCCCACTATGCACTGTCTTTTGCTAGTCACATTATGCTTTGGGAGCAGGCCAGGTTCTGCTTCAGCCCCTGTACCACTATCCCGATTGACAGGGCCAGCTTTAGCGCTGGTAGTGCCTGACCTCCTCCTTGAATTCCCTCACTAACAATGGGGAAAAGTGCCCCTTTTCTCTTCATAGCCCTTCTCATACATTTCATTTGTTTTAAAGCACTGTTAAAGGCTGACTTTACTAATAAGAGTATATAACTACCCAAACGAACCATTTTTAACAATATTAGGAGCAGATAATAAAAGATTGGGTAAAAAACATAACGTCCTATCCTATTTTATGCAGTTTGCCTGCAGCTCTCCACTGTTCTATATTGGGGTTGCATCTTATGAACTGAGATAACAAAAGAATCTCTGTGACAGAAGCAATGATCCACTCAGCTATCCGCGTAAAATACAGACCTGTGATCTGCACAGTACATGATTTTTGCAGCAGGCATATTAACCCTCTGCGCGACATTATGGTGCCTCAAAACTGCCACTAGGCAAATCTCCATTTCTCTCTCGCAGAAACATTAATCACAAGTGCTATCTTGACATTTGTATTGCTACCTGAAAGCAGGACCCACAAGGAACGAAATCGCAAGTATTGCTGAACACATCGTCCCCACCAGAGGTCAGCACCTTTTGCCCAGGTTAGTGTCCAGTGCGGCCACACCAGTCGCACCGCTCTAAAGCTGGCCCTGCCCGCTGATGGCAGTTTTCAGCCAGGCACAGCAGGATGTGGCTCCATGGCCTCTTCCAGCCCACAAGCCACACCACACCCACTGCACACAGCCCTTGACTAACTGTGGCAGGATAAACAACGGCTAGGTCTAGCCTGCAATCTGACCTTGTGGCCATGTCCTGCACAACCAAGCAAGTACATAATGTTTTTGGCCTTGTGCAGGGGACTCTGGTCATAGGGTCTTTCGTCAGCCCCCCACAGTGAGCTATACACTGGACCTGGCCTGCAGCCAGATCCCGCACCAGCTCCAGTGCTTTCAAGTCCGTTGAGCACTGCCAACCCCCGGCACCACTATACCAACTGAATATGCCCTTTTGGCAGTGGAAATGTGCTCAGGGGTCATGGCCTGGCAACAGTGACCAGCATGTAGCCCCCATCCCACCAAGCCAGCAGCGCTCTGCCTTCAGCAGTGTGGTCTATCTCTAGACTCCGGGTTTTGTGCTCTGGCACAAGATACTGTTTGTTGAATCACCCATGTACATTTTTCTGACAATTTGTGTATTTGACCAAGTCTGGAATCTCAACTTTTAAGCAGACTCATCAAATGGGGAGAAAGTTATTGGCAAATCACAGCTTTTTTGATTCCCTCTCCCATTACCCGGTCTGCACAAAACTTGGCATCCCAACATTGTGCTAATTTGCGGAGATGTATCAAAAAGAGTCAAAGTTATGTAAACATTTTCCACCCTCCCCTTAACGTTGCTTACCCCTTGACAGGCAAGTGCGAAACTTTGCAGACCGATTATTCACTAGACGTGCTAAATGTCTGCCATAGTTTGTGCAGATTAATCAAATGCGCCACAGTTATAAGGAAATCCAAAATGTCTTTTCAACAGATACTGTAACCTAATCACATCATTTAATATTCAAATGCGATCAAATTCATAAAAAACTTGTGAAATTGGTGCTTCAAAAAACACTTGTAGTTCTTAAAACAACAGGAATTTTCATGTCTCTTGAAAGGGCCATCTATCCAAGGCCCAGGGAAGAAGTTGGATAGGTGTGCGCACATGTGCCCACACCCCCATTCCGGTATACATACTGTCCCCACTCCCAAGAAACTAAGTGGAAACAAAAATCTAGGGGGCATATTAACCCGTTTTCACCAAAATCTAATGTGTGCTAAAATCATGTGGGCTGCCTTGTAAATATTGCGATGTAAACATCAGCGATATTTGCAAGGTATTCCATCTTGGGTACACCCAGTAACACAAAGTGCATCAACAAAGGTCTTAATTTTCCCTGGGAACAGAGATCCCACACGAATTGCAACACTGAGGGGGTCATTTACTTGATCACGTGTCCCTGTAGGAAGCAATATGTGGAGATGACGAGTAGAAAAGTCAAAACCCATATTATGGAGCACCACAGTACTGTTAGATGTGGCAGATCTAACACAAAATTAACTGCACACTTCCTAGAGATGGGACATTTTACAGAGGATCTCAGATGGACCATGATTGAGGTACCACAGATCGCCCTTACAAATGTTATTTCTGGTGGGGATAGAAATAGAGCCCTTTTCTTACGTGGGCAAAAATGGGTGTATTGCCTAAAAAATCACCTTCTGGGGCTCAATGATGAGATCCCGTGGCACTCAATCAATAGATGAGGCTCCCAGGAGGGAATCTAGGATGTATCGTTGCATTAAAAATTAAAATAAAAAATGTGACCAGGTGGAGTTCTGCTTATGAGGTGAAGATTCTGGGTGTACACCTCTGTATGGTTTAACAACAATTGTGATCTGCGAGCGCATCCCCATCTCCTGGGGTTCTCTGTGTGTGTGTGTGTGTGTGTATGTGACAACAGGCCCTGTTATGGTCATATGCTCTATTCAAAATGAACTGATGTCGTTTCATTTAAATTTGATTTATACTCTGGACCTTGACTCATGGTATAGAAGCCCTCGAATGATCATCCCCTTCTGTCCCCTAATGGAGTTTGACTGTGGTTTGCCCTTTACATAATTTTATGTCTAGCCTGGCATGAAGGTAGAATGACATTTTGGGAGGCCTTTTCATTAATTTGTTTACCTTACGTGGTTCGGTGCCCTTGGGTAAAGGAATGCAGTATTTTGTCTTGGAACCATCAGGGTGGAGCTTGGGTGACATCATAGGACGTGGTTCGTCACGTGGGTAAAGCTTCTTGACCCTTCGGGCTGAATATGTTTTCCCTCGTTCCACAATGTGTATAAATTGTTGTGCCGCCACACATTGAACATGGCCTGAGATTGCATGATAATTCTTAATTATCCTTGATTTAGTGACCAGTACGGTCTAGACGACTCTCGTGTCTCTCTGCCCTTGCGATCCTGGGGTGTGCCTCCCGGTGACATCATACATCGAATGGGGTCACGTGGGGAGCACGCTATCGGATGATTGGCCCGGAGACCAGGAAGCCAAGTATTTCTTGAGAGCATTTGCCGGCCGCGTTTGAACTTCACGGCAGGACCGCGGCCGGCCAACTAGGCTTGAATCGTCCTAGGGACAGTAAGTGGGACCACTGGACTTTTGAATTCGGGTGCAGGGGCATAACTCTGCTGCACTGGTTCTCTTGCTGCTTTGTAATGTATGACAGAGGAATGACTTTGGGGTTTGATCCGATATATTTGGGCTATAGTAACTACGAGTGGATCATGTTGTCCGCTCTGCATTCTTCTTTGACCTCCTAAGTTGTGTCCTCAGAGATTCACCCAGCCCGCTGCCATTGCAAGCCCGCGATTACAATAGACTCGGTGAGTGTGGCGGTCGGGTGCTGATCCTTATGTGCTATGAGGTTAAAAATGTTACCTCTAAAGTTGCTAATGTATGTGGACAGGTCGTTTCCCGAAATCAATGGGGGGGTGTTTTGCAATGATCAATACTTGGACACTGGATAGACTAATTCAGTAGGACCCAGTGTTGCTACGTGGCCTATTTTGGCTATAATAGGGGGGGGATATATTATAGGGTTTAAGAGAATGTCCTATGTGAATGGAATGAGGACTCATTGTCTCAAAAACAGGGACCTCTGCAATAACTCCTGTTGTATGTTCTTTATCTTTACAGTATATGTGTCCCGTGTTTAAAAAGGGAATTACCTCCACAAAGCAGGAATTTTGCATTTATTCACTCTGGATCCTAACCTAAATAAGGTAACAGGGTGGACTGGGCCGGATAAGGAGTCCTGAAGAAGACCGACGTGATCCTCGAATGTGGGCACAGGGTAATTCGGTCGAAACATGTTGACTTTACCAGTCCTGGGGGCCTGATGTGAGTCCTTAATCCTCACAGATATACCCACCCGTTTCTATTTTTAATCCTGTCCGTGGGACTCTGGAATAAAATAATGGATAGAGTACCCATGAAGCAGTTTTAACATCACTTCCACTGCACTTGTCCTTATCACGTTTTCCCAGTTAGGGTTGGTAACACTTTGCACTCACCTTCTGTTTATGAACGTTTTTGTTTGTATGTACTGTTTTATGTCACCCCATCCCTATGCTGCACCCTGTGCGTGGCTACGCCAGGGTGTATTGTAAGCAGACCCGATGATGAAGCATGTCACACACAATTGTGTGTGTGAATGAGTGCAACTTTTACAAACACTGTGTGTGTCCCTGCATGCTTTATCTAGATCCTTGCTCCTTTCTGCCCCTCTTAGTGTGTTTAGGTTATTATTAGAGGGTTGGGGTAGTGGAGTAGAAAACCCTCTCCCCTTATTTTTATGTGAGATACACCCAGTAACGTCCACTTTGCATCTCATTGGAGATGCAAAGTGAGGCGTTGGGAAAAAGGGTGCTAACATACAATTATGCATGTTAGCACCCTCGTGTAAATAGGGCGCTGGTTTTATCTCCGCTTTTTTGGCTTACAAAGCCAAAAAAGCGGAGATAAATACCTTGTAAATATGCCCCCAAGTGCCATCTTGATTTACACAAGAAGGTGTTCTCGGGGACCCACATTTTTCCTGGGACAAAGAAGAATGAAGCAGGCAAAAGAAGAGTGGCCCTGCGATCCAACCGTTAGCAGGTCTCCATGGACCCCCAGTACCGGAGAGTGGAGACTCCAAGAGTGGGAGTGCCAGTGTGTGTCTGGATTACAGGTGCTCCCAGCTCAAATCCTCCCCACTGCTTGATTAGCTGGCAGGAGCGAGTATTCTGATGGCTAGCTTCCAGAAAAGTGTATAAGGTGGGGCGCAGCGACGGCTGACTTGGCCACGCATGTTCAGGCTCCCACGCAGCCCAACACTGGAAGTATGCCTGCTTTTCACCAATATACCCAAAGATATTTGTCTAGAATATGTGGGGTGTATTGCGGTTTTAGAGCTCAAGGTGTGTAGAAAAAGGTAGGGCCGTTGACCTTTTTCAGAGTTGCCCGGCGCTAACCGCCTCTAATACCACTCGAATTACCAAACAAAGAGGCAGGCGCTGGAGACTGGAAGGCAGGAAACAGAAGTTTTATTCCGACGGAGCAGAACACATCAAAATCAGACAACAGGGTATCTTCTCGAGGTGCTCTCTAACCGCATCTCTGAGGCCTCGCCTCTTATACACTGGTTTACGATCTTTATTACAGTTTATTGCATGCCGTACATTCCTGCAAATGCTTTGAAGTATGAAAGGACATCCTCGGAATCCCCGCTTCAGGCCTGTTCCCACACACATTTACAGTTGAAGTCCCCACCCCGGTCACAACAGGTGATGATTGTCGCGCAGTTGGACATTCCGCTGATTCACGGAATGTATGTGGTTGATCGGATCTCATGGGGTGGGGGCTTTGATCAACTCGTGGATCCTTTGATGGGAGAAGCTTCCTACTGTATGGGGGGGCAATAAACAGCATCCGCAGGGCCAGGTGGCGGCCTAAGAACGAGTAAGACAATCGGGCACAGAGGAAAGGGGGTTTTATCAAAGGACTCGGGATCATGAAAGGAATGGAGGGAGGTGTTGAGCTGGGAACAGGATGGGGTTCCGTGGCAGAGTTGTGCTGAAGAGGGGTTTATGGCCCAAGGCATGTGAGAGCGGGGGCTGTCAGCATGCGGGGGATGCTTGCGAGGTCAGGAGAGAGAGAGAGAGACGCGCTGGCTGTCGGCGATGGGCAGGGAGGCCATGGTATTTAAAAATGGCTGCCGCTTACGCGCACAAATGGGCTCAAAAAGGGGGCAAGATGGCGCCGATAATGTTGACACTGTAGCCTAGGTTTTAACAGTCCTCCCTTTTCAACATATCTAGCCAGCTTGTCTACTCAAAGTTTATCTGCATTAGATTCCTAACCTCGACATCATACAGTGCTCCCATGCGTTCCTTTCCAAAGTCCACAGTCTTAGGGCAGATACAATTCGCACATAATGAACACAGAGGCGGCAGGCATTGAATTCCTAAGCAGAACCCACATATTACAACCACAGGAATCAGGATAATGGTAAACAGTCTCCAGCCCCAGTTCTTAACGGTATTCCAAAACCATCCACCAAGCGACCATTCTTCCTGCTCCTGGTGAACTTCTGAGGACAGTCTGTGGAGATGTTCGATGGCTTTGTACACTGAGGGTGAATTGTCCGGTATATATGTTCAGCAGCTGGACCCAATAATGCGGCATGCTCCACCACGATCCGCTAGAACGACATCTAGAACAAGGCGGTTCTGGAGAGCCACCAGGCGGACCGCTTGAAGCTCGGCTGTGTTGTTAGCAAGGATACCAGCTGTGATGTTCATTGTTGTCTCGACTGCCTGAGTCAGATGTCGGATGGCACGGCTGTTTGCCATCGGGCCCCAGAGTGGAACAAGTCCCTTCATTGCGTTGAGGAACTGTGCTCCTGTAGAGTCGGCTTGTTCAATGTCCTTGGCTCGTTTTTGTCTATGGTGATTCGCTGGAGCCACATAGGTCGGAGGAAGGATGAAGGAGATAAAACAGGTGCCCCCCCAGCCTTTGGGGAGCCAGGTGTAGGCTTTTGTGCCGCAAACGAAGTACATGTTTGGAGAGGATACAAAAGAAGGTGGATCGGTAGAGTCCAAAGTTCTGGTGAAGCGGCAAGCACTGCGGCCCACCAGCTGTATCCCAAGACCTTCTATGCACATATGGCCTGTGACGTTGATGACAGATAGAGCCACAGTCAGAGTGGCAGCTGTTCGCTTCCGTAGGTAGGAGAAGGTGGGTCTGGTTGGATTGTTGAACACCTGCATTTCAATTTGTTCTTTAGCAGGGATGTCCATGTGGATAGAGTCGTTGGAGGTCTGCGGGCAGAAATGTGTCTTTGTTTTGTTTCGCCAGACCTCATGAAAGAAATGCGTCATGGTTTTGCTGGAGGTGGCATTGTCCTTATAGCTCTCTTGCAGGAGGATCAGCCAAGCAAGGCAGGTTCCGTGAATTGAGAAGGGTGAAGGGATGAAGGGTATCGAATGTCCAGTGGCGTGGGGTAGCAACCCACAGATCCAGCAGTTGGTGGCATTGGTGGCAAGATTGTGCTGGTGCAGCAGCTGTACAAAGGAGTTGTTCCAATACTCCTTTCTTCTTTCTCTGAGTTGGGGAGAGAGAGAGATCAAATAATGTTCCTTCATGGTGGTAGGCTGGCCAGTGGTCAGGAATGTCTCATGAGCAGGTGCATTTTCTTCCACAATCCAGAGCGTGGTCATGAGGAGAAGGCAGAAGAGGATCGTGCTAAAAAGTGCAATTGTCTTTGAACTGTGGATTCTGTCTGTCTTTGGGTTTCTGTAGCAAATTTTCGGATGTCCGGTTGCTTCCATCACCTTCTTATCGGGCGCTTCCATCACCTTCTTATCGGGCGCTTCCATCATCTTCAAGGGAGCTCGGTAGCGGGCAGAACCAAAGACCTCGTCTGGCTTTCTCTCCTGACAGCCTTTGTTGTGTTAGGCCACCGATCTGAGAATTATGACTTAGTCAATGGTCTGCTTAGCCGAAACTCTCTCCTTTCGTCGCAGGTTATACCCTTCTTTGGATGGCACGGTAGGGTCAGGAATCTTTGGAAGTTCAAGTGTCTCTGTGTCTGGGTAGCAATTCAGCGATGGTCGGTCTTTGTTCAGGAGCTCTTCCTGGGTGGTCACGTCTTCGGTCGTCGTCAGAGTCAGGGGAATCCGCTTGCAATGGTGCGCATGCACCCAGGTCTGCTTTCCTTCCACTCGAAGAGCTGTTCGGGTGGTGAGTAGGACTTGCCAGGGGCCCGTCCACCGGGGTTCCAGACTCTTGGCGTGCTGGAAGTTCTTTATCAGGATGAAATACCCGGGTTGCAGGTTTTGTCTGGGACCCCTGGAAGCGTCAGGGATGGCATGCAGCACCTGTTGGTGAATGACAGACAAAGTTTCAGTCAATTTATACAAGTAATCAGACATTAGGACGTCCGGAACGTTATGAATGGAAGTCGGTTTTGGTGCAGACCAGACGCTCATAGGTCGGCCGAAAACGACCTCATAAGGTGTCAAGTGGTGTTTGGTGGGGCTGGAACGCATCGATAGCAATGTCAGTGGGAGAGCGTTTGGCCATTTCAGTCCTGTGGTAGCCACTATCTTGGCTAGCTTTAGTTTTAGTGTGGCATTGTGTCGCTCAACAAGTCCAGCAGACTGGGGGTGGAAGACTGCGTGGAACTTCTGTTTTACACCCAGCCCTTTCAAGATGAGCTGGATAACTTCGGCTACGAAGTGAGGGCCATTGTCGCTCCATAAAATTCGACAAAGGCCGTAGAGAGGGAAACATTCTTTTAACAGTACTTTTGCAGTGGCCATAGCAGTGTTATCAGGGGTTGGGTATGCTTCCACCCATTTGCTGAATGCACACACCACAACAAGTACGTATTTCAAGCCTTGGCATCTGTCTAGTTGGATGTAGTCCATCTGCAGGACTTCAAATGGGTGATTGGGAACCCCAAACCCTCCCTGGGGTACCACAGTTCCTTTCCCGGGGTTATGTTGCAAGCATATCAAGCATTGTTGGACCAGACGTTTGGCTGAGTCTGTGATTTTGTCGTTGTGCCAAACTCTGGAGACAAGTTCAATCATGGGGGCTGATCCTATGTGTGCAGGGGAGTGTGCCATAGTCAATATGGGAATCAGGTATGAGTCAGGTAGCAACCATTTGTTCGTGTCTTTTGTCCGCCAGCAGCCTTCTTCGTCTTTCAGTCCCACCCGTGCCCACTCAGTCAATTCGTGTTGTGAGCTAGCCATTTGAATGTCCCTAATAGTGTCTCTAGCGTCTGTCCATTTCTCTGCTTGTGACCTAGTCACATACATGCGTGTCGTCGTCCTATTCTCAGCTGTGGTCCGAGCGGTGGTGTCGGCTAGTGCATTTCCCTGTCCAATAATGTCTGTCACCTTCTTGTGTGCCTGGCATTTGATGACTGCAAGTCGTTTGGGGAGGAGGACGGCTTCGATCAGGGCGGAGACTAGATCTCCATGCAAGATGGGGGTGCCGTGTGAGGTCAAGAATCCCCTTTCCTTCCAAAGGAGCCCAAAATGGTGAACCACCCCGAAGGCATACTGGCTGCCGGTGTAAATGTTCGCTGTGGTTCCTGCTGCTAGGATGCATGCTCGTGTCAGGGCAATCAGTTCTGCTGCCTGTGCAGATCGTTGTGTGATGCGGGCTGTCTCTACTACAGTTCGGGCCGTGGTGACTGCAAAGGCAGATGAAGTGGTGCCATCGGGGAGTTTTATGCAAGAGCCGTCCACCCAAAGCTCTCCGTCAGGGTCAGGAAAAGCCATGTCTCTGAGGTCAACCCTACTTCTAGTCTGTTCGTCCATGAGGGTCGCACAGTCATGTACAGGGGGCACATTGGGATCGTTCTCCGGTAGGGGCAACAAAGTTGCCGGGTTCAGTGTGGTGCATCTTTTCAGGGTGATGTGGGGTGCGAGCAGAGTCAGTTCGTATCCAGTCAGTCGTGCACTCGTCAGGTGTTGCGTCTTAGTTTGGTTCAGGAGGGTGTTAACTGCATGGGGTACCAATACCGTGAGGGAATTCGAGAGTACGATCCCCTCACTCTGTCGGATAGAGATAGCAGCGGCAGCTACAGCTCGAAGGCAGGCAGGCAAGGCTCTGGCTATGGGGTCAAGAGTGGCAGAGAAGTAAGCGCATGGTCGTTGCTTTGGGCCAATGGACTGGGTCAAGACAGACAAAGCACATCCCTCCCTTTCGTGAGTGAAGAGGGAGAAGGGCTTTGTGTAATCGGGGGTACCTAGGACAGGGGCCGAACAAAGGGCATCTCGTAGCTCTATGAAGGAGGATTGGCATTCAGGGGTCCAAGGGAGGGGGAAGGGGACATCTTTAGCTAGCAGAGAAAGCAGCGGTTTCACAATGAGGCTGAAGTTTGGCAACCACTGCCGACAGAAGGAGGCGAGGCCTAGTAGGGAGCGGACTTGTTTCTGAGTCTTAGGGACAGGGGTTTCAAGAATGGTTTGGATCCGGTCGGGAGTAAGTTTCCTTCCGTCTTTGGACAATGGGTGGCCTAAGTAAGTGACCTGGGGTTGGCAGAATTGCAACTTCTTCTTGGAGACCTGGTGGCCATTTTCCGCAAGGAAGTGCAGGAGTTGAATGGTGGCTGTGACTGCTAGTGGAGTGGTGTCGGCCGCCAAAAGGATGTCATCGACGTATTGTATCAACACCACTCCATCGGGTAACTGGACCTCATCCAGCTGTCTCTTGAGGGCCTGACTGTAGATGCTGGGGCTTTCTGTGTAGCCTTGGGGTGCTCAACAGAATCTATATGAGCGGGCTTTTAGGGTAAAGCCAAAGAGATATAGGCTGTCTGGGTGGATGGGGATCGAGAAAAATGCGTTTTTGAGGTCAATGACAGTGAAGGTGGTGGCAGTAGAAGGAATCAAAGTCAGGATAGTGGTGATGTCCGAGACCACGGGGTACTGGGGTACAACTACTTTGTTGATCTCTCAAAGGTCGATGATGAAGCGGTATGCTTTCTCATCTCCCTCTCCTTGTTTCTTGATGATGGGCAAGATAGGGCTGTTGCAAACGTTGCTAACTACTTCCTCTACCACTCCTGCGTCTATCAGTGACTGATTAATCTTTACCAATGCCTTCTCGCCCTCGGGCGATATCCGGTATTGTGGAAGTTTTGGGAGTATTGCGTCCGGTCGAACAGTGATGTGCACTGGGTCAATCATCATGCGTCCTACGTCCGAATCTGTCTTGGCCCACAGATACGGAGGCAGAGTGTCAAGTAGGGACGAGTCAGTGTCAGTGATAGAAAACATGCGTCGGGAAGGGCAATGTCTGAGCAGAATGGGGTTGTCGTACAGAAAAACTCGAACTCCGTCTTGGGAACATCTAATAGTCGCTCGGAAATGCTTCAGCAAGTCAAGTCCCATAATGGCGTCAGGAGTATTGGCGGAAAGCAAAAACGTCGTGTCAGTTGTGTTATTCTCTAAGTCAAAGGGGATCGGTGCGGACAAAGGGTTAGTGGAGGGCGTTCCATCGAAACCTAGCGATGTTACAAGTGAGCCAGACAAGGGTGCCCTTGGAATCAGTCGTTTAGATAACGCACTACGTGTCGCGCCAGTGTCTACCAGAAATGGAGACTTTGTACCCAGGACCTTAGCGGTGACATAAGGACCTTGCTGGTCAACTTAGAGCTCGACTGGATCCCTCCCTTGCCCTTGGCAGTCCTAGGCGAAGTCGTGGGCATCGTCGCAGTCAGACTGCTGGTACTGGTTCTGTCGGGGTCGGTCAAATGTGTTTGGTCTGTTTGATCTATCGTTAGTCGTGTCATTTGCGGACCCCCGTTGCTGTCCTCTATTTCTCGGTCCACCCGCTACGTCCTTGGGGTCCCTATTTCTGTTCATCTCCAACAGAACCGGACACTGGGATTTCCAATGGCGGAATCCTTTGCAGAAAGCACACTGATCCTCGCTAATGTATCTACGTCCAATGTGGGGTGTTGGGGTGCGGTCTTTAGGAGGTGCGTTCCTAGGGACATTTGTCTGGTAGTTCCCTTTGTATTGCTCTCGCCCTACAGTCACCCCTTGCAACTGTGCAATCATTACCCTCTCTTTTAAGTCTTTCTTCTTTTTCTCTGTTGCTCTATCGTTTTCATTTTTCTGGTGCTCATAATATTGGGCCATCTGAAGGATAGCCGCAGGTTTGGAGGCTGCCCAACTACTCTCACTGGCCTGCAGTTTCTGAGAGACCTCCGGCGACAAACCCTTTACATAATTCTGGACAAACAGGTGGTGTCCGGTTGCAGTGGTCATGTCCTGGCCGCTGTAATCGGAGAACACTGTTTCAAACCGGGAGAAGTATTCCGATACGTCTTCCTGGGGTTTCTGGCGACTGGCCGTTACTATCGACCAGTCCACTTTCTTTTCTGGGATCAGGGTTTTCAATTTCTGTACTATTTTGTCTGGGAGGTCCAAAATGGATTTCAAAGGCTTCTGTCCAGGTTCTCGTTGTCTATCTATGCCATCGAGTTGTGACCAGGTATGTCCGAACAGCTCAAGGTGGTCGACTTTCCGGATTTGCTTCCACACATCAGCTGGCAGACATAACCTGAAAAACAAGTCGATGTCAGCCAGGGTCATGATCGTTGAACCTAGGGCTGTACCTAATTCAGTGTAGAAGGCAGTGGGGTTTTTACGTAAATCGGGCAGAGACTTCCGGAACGTCAGAATATCTTGCCGATCCCATGGCTGGTAGACCCAATTGTACACCACCCTCCCTCTTGCATCTTGGTGGTTGACATCATCGTGTGTTCCTAGACCTCGTGGAGGAACCCAGTAGGGGGGCAGCCTCTCTTATAGGCATCATGGTGCTAGCCTGCTCAGTTCGTGGTTCGGTTGCTACGGGTGTCGTGGGTCTAGCTTCCGATTCCTGTTCAGTGAGGTGGTGGAAAACCTCAAGCGTACGCGTGAGAAGATCCGTCACGTCACACTCGCCCTCATCCCCGATATCGACCTTTCTGTACAGAGTCGTTAGGCTCTCAGGACCTTTTTCTCGATATCGGTCCTCATACGCATTCAGGACATGATAACACAGTCGTACGGCAAAATGCCGTCTGTGGCTCCCTGCATTTGAGTTGAACATATCCGTGATGTGCTCTCCACTCTCCTTTCTTTCTACCAGTGTCCTCACTACCTTGTCGATCCCTGCTCGCTCATCTTTACTTAACCTGTTCATTCTTGTGGAATCTGTCTTTCGGGTCTCGGGGTCATCTAACACTGTTGCTTGTGCTGTATCTAGTACAAGGGGTTCGGCCGGCGCAGAGGCCATGGGGACCGAAGCTCTGGTACCACTCTCGTCTGTGCTTGGGGGAAGCGAGTGCTGTGCTAAGGGTTGGGAAGGGGCATATGGAGGGGGCATGTAGATGATCGGAGGACCTAACAAAAGATCATCGTTGGCTCGCTGTTTCGAGGGCAATTCAGGATAGAGCGTAGAGGGTGTTCTAACCGGACACTGGCTCGATGTCTCTACCTCTAGTTTCTGTTTGGCTTCTTCTCTTTCCTTAATCTCTTCTTCTAATTTCTTAGCAGCTAGGTGGGCTGCCTTTCGCAGCTCTTTTCCCAACCTACTCTCATTTCTCTTTTTACGCTGTTCCGTTTCTTTGCGCCACATGCCGAGACTATCAAGCATAGTGGGCGTTGTCTTGTGTTTCCCAAGGGCTGTTTCTAGCACGCTTATTTTATCTTCGTCGAAGGAGCCTATCAGTGGCCACTGACTTTCCCGATCCTTCTTCATATATTTATGCCACAGCTTGCTATAAGCTATAGCGATCAATCCATGCTTCGTAAACATGTCCTTATTAGGGGTGCCTTCCAGTGGAGCCGGATGGTTCATCTCTAATAAGCGGTCCGGGCTAAACAGGCTACCAATCAGTGGGGAGAAGATAGGCATGACGGATTACAACGGGGACAAAAGTCTGCACTACCTATCTTATCACTGCGTGCAAAGACTAGACAGAATATTTCTATTCTTCGATGTTTGCAGGCGGTGAATACCTCAAAAGAACCAATATCGAACAGTCAATGTTCGGTCAACCAAACAATCAATGGGGAGAATAAGTAGGCACGACGGGTTACAACGGGGACAAAAGTCTGCGTTACCTACCCTTTCACTATCTGCAAAGAGAGAACCTGTTCTTCCCTGTTTGCAGACAGAGAATCTCCAGAAAACAATCCGCGAACAACAGTTCGGGGCCAAAACAATCAATCAGTGGGGGAGAAAGATATGCACGACGGATTACAACGGGACAAAAGTCTGCGTTACCTATCCTTCACTGCTTGCAAAGAGAGAGCCTGTTGTTTCTCCGTTTGCAGACGGTGAATCTCCAAAAGAACCAACAAAAGAGTAATACTAGTATTATCCAAATCAAACAATCATTTCGCAATTTGTCGCGTTTACACGACCTTACCCGGACCGCATGGACAGTTTCTTGTCTTCCGAATCCAGCGCCCGATCGTCCTCTATTCTTCGTGATCATCGCGGCACTCCTGATGGTTCCCAGTCAGGACCGTAGATCACTCGAGAGAGGTCTGTTCGGAACCAGTGAAGTTCGGATGATCGGCTGTCAGACGAGGGTCTATCGGACAGGAGCTCTCCCGATCGTTGCAGTCGTTCACTCTGTCGTCAGGACCTCTCCCACTGGATCCACGAGTCGCTGATGGGCCCCACATTTGGGACGCCAATTGTAGAAAAAGGTAGGGCCGTTGACCTTTTTCAGAGTTGCCCGGCGCTAACCGCCTCTAATACCACTCGAATTACCAAACAAAGAGGCAGGCGCTGGAGACTGGAAGGCAGGAAACAGAAGTTTTATTCCGACGGAGCAGAACACATCAAAATCAGACAACAGGGTATCTTCTCGAGGTGCTCTCTAACCGCATCTCTGAGGCCTCGCCTCTTATACACTGGTTTACGATCTTTATTACAGTTTATTGCATGCCGTACATTCCTGCAAATGCTTTGAAGTATGAAAGGACATCCTCGGAATCCCCGCTTTAGGCCCGTTCCCACACACATTTACAGTTGAAGTCCCCACCCCGGTCACAACAGGTGATGATTGTCGCGCAGCTGGACATTCCGCCGATTCACGGAATGTATGTGGTTGATCGGATCTCATGGGGTGGGGGCTTTGATCAACTCGTGGATCCTTTGATGGGAGAAGCTTCCTACTGTATGGGGGGCAATAAACAGCATCCGCAGGGCCAGGTGGCGGCCTGGGAACGAGTAAGACAATCGGGCACTGAGGAAAGGGGGTTTTATCAAAGGACTCGGGATCATGAAAGGAATGGAGGGAGGTGTTGAGCTGGGAACAGGATGGGGTTCCGTGGCAGAGTTGAGGGGTTTATGGCCCAAGGCATGTGAGAGCGGGGGCTGTCAGCGCGCGGGGGATGCTTGCGAGGTCAGGAGAGAGAGAGAGAGACGCGCTGGCTGTCGGCGATGGGCAGAGAGGCCATGGTGTTTAAAAATGGCTGCCGCTTACGCGCACGAATGGGCTCAAAAAGGGGGCAAGATGGCGCCGATAATGTTGACACTGTAGCCTAGGTTTTAACAGGTGTCCTAGTTGTATGACCTGTTAGGATGCCACTGACCCTCGTATGTCTTTTAAACACATTCCTAGTATTGAGTAGTGTTTACGGAATAAAGTACTTTTCTTTTTTTTTTATAAGTAAAAGCACCAGCTGGACAATGATTTATTGACTGTTGTTTGTTGCACGCCTGCAGACTAAGCTACTAACCCACACCACCTCCGTTAAGAAGACCTTGGACTGCTCTGCTTTGTTTCCCTGAGAGTGTCAACAGCTACCCTGGGGGTCCTGGTTCGAAGTAGACAGAAGGTTCCGAACTCATTACTTGAGAAGGACCTACATCCATTCCAACTAATAACCCACTTTTTTACTATCAAGATGTCATATGAGTTAAATGTGTGCTAACGGAACCCTTGTTATATTATTAAGCCTACTAACCCAGGTTGTTCTAAGGCAGAGGTCTTCAAAGTGGGGGACACAGAAATCATTGTGAATATGTAAGTCATTCTTTTAAATAGTATTTCACATAGTCTAAGATAGGCTGATGCAAAATGATGCAGTATTTGAGCTAAAAGAATTTCTTACAAAATATAGTTTTTAGTAATAAGTAATCAGTCTGTATTTAATGCAGGCATATTTATATGTCTCCATTATTCCAGAACTCAGCTTACATCCCTACATTACACCTCAAACAGAATACATCTTTGCCACCATGTAGCTTTAAGCAGAGCCACTGGAATTATTCAACAGGAGAGGACCACATTATGCAATAGGGTTGACTCGATTAAGCAGCAAGCAAAGATAAATTATTCAGCACATTTTGTGGGTAGCATTACTTTATTATTTTGACATTTTAACTCACGGTAAGGCTGTCAGGAGAAATATTTCACCTAATTAGTACCAGTGTATCATCAAATACAGCAATAATCAGCTTCAAGGTTACCAGTCATTCTTAGCAAAGGGCCTTCCATTGCTCTGGAATACTTTGCTGCGTTTTAAGTAACTTTTGTTCCATTTGATCTGGAATCAATTTTTTTATTGTTAAAATCTGCAAATTTTGCAGCAGTTGATGGATTATGTAGCAAATGTGGTAAACTAATAATTATGTGGAAACACTACTGTTGCGGAAACTCAACATTCCAGTGTCACTGTATTTAAGTGACTGAATCAATTAAGGCTGGTTTCTTCTTTAATTTTCAGCACTACCACTACTCCCTTCATTTTCAGTCAAAGGCACCTCAAAGTCAGCATTACCCGTTCAAGGGCAGTTTATTTTGTGCTAGCTGAGTCCATGGGGTGGATGGTAGAAGGCAAGCAGGGTTGCATTCAGATGCAGAGCCCTAATTCTCTCGACCCCTGGGGCCGCAGAGTAATGGTCCAGGAGAATGAGGAAGGGAGCGAGATTCATGAATATTGTTAAAGAGATGGCCCAGAATAGAGAGCACTGTATGGGGACTTATGTTTGTGTTTTTATGTTTACAAATGGCCAGAGACAGCTTCTTCAGAGAGATACCCCAAGGAAGGATACAATATAAGTGGCCTTTTCTTTTTTTTAAAGGGTCATTCATCAGTGCATCAGGTACTGCTGCCAGGTGTGTAAGTGGCCACTGCTGGTGGAGCAGAGGCGGCAGGGCTGGGCCCAGGGTTTTGAGGGGCCCACTGCATCACAATTATGACTGCCTACCTTTATCGAAAACCGGCTGAAAGAAACTCTCTTTTGCACTATGAGAGTCATCATCCACGTGCCCTCCGAGACAACCTCCCCTTTGGGCAATTTTTGCGCATCCGCCGCAATTGCTCCAATAAAGATCACTATTTCAGCGAGTCTGAAGAACTCAAACAGAGACTTTTGTCCAGGGGTTACCCAAAACAACTTGTCAAGCGTGCACGGAAAAGAGCCTGGTTCTATCCGCGAGAAGAACTTTTGACCCCCAAAATCGACAGAGATGAATCTGAACAGAAAATCGTATGTGTCACTACATTCAACACCGCCAGCAACAAAATAAAAAAGATAATAAACCATCACTGGGCCCTTATCTCTGATGATATTCAACAAAGTGACTTGCCCCTTCATGCATTCAAAAAGGCCAGAAGCATCAAGGACCTTGTGGTACGTTCCTTCTTGAAAACACCGGAGGATCCAACTATCCAAACTATGTGGAATCTTCCTCCCATTCTGGGCCACTTCAGATGTGGTTGCTGCAAAGCCTGTGCCAGCACTATTCAAACAAAGGAATTCTCACATGGAAGACACAGAATTGTTATGAAATCTCATACCAACTGCAACTCTGAAAACATCATTTATGCCATCTTGTGCCCATGTCAATTGATTTATATTGGCCAGACCCAACAAAAAGTGAAAGCAAGGATACTTCAGCATATGAGCCGGATCAGATGCAAAACCCAGGGGGCACCGCTAGTTGACCACTTCTTATCAGTAGGCCATACACCAGAAAGCCTCAAGTGGTTAGTCATAGAGAAAGCGACACTGGGTCCACGGGGAGGTAATATCTCAAATATCCTTAACACCCGGGAATTAAAGTGGATATTTACCTTTAACTCCATTGAATCTGGGCTTAACGAACATGATAGTTCATTCTCCCAACTGGCTATTCTACCTTGATGATTGTTTCAATGATATTGCCCTTGTATCCATACTGAGAATTAACTATGAGCCTGACATTACACTCTTCCTACTAATGAATCTACCTAGTATGATGATTCAATATGTCTGGCCTCGATCCACATATAGTTAAGACATCAGTAGCCTAATTTTGCATCGACGAGCAGCGACAATGTTTATATGGCCTTTACCCGCGTGTGCGAGGTACGCCACTCCCACAATGTTGCAGTAACTTTTATTGTGTGTATATTAACAATCATCAGTACAGAGCTACAGTGGCCTATACCCGCTTGTGTGAGGTACGCCATGTATTTTGAGCATTGTCAATTAATTCATTTAGGGTGTCCAAGATCTGGACCAACTGTGTTGTGATTACGGTGATATTATCCAGGAACCAATTTTTGCGCAACAACCAGCAATTTTGCCCATAAATAACTATCAGAAGGGAGCTACAGTGGCCTATACCCACTTGTGTGAGGTACGCCCTGTATTAGAGCACCCTGCCAATTCATTAAGGGGTATTTAAGCTATGAGACTATTTTGTTGTGATCACGATGTTATTATTCACCCATTTATGTTCGTGCCATAGCCAGCATTTAGCTTGTTAAAAAGAATAGTATTTGTCTGTGGATGTTCACAGTTATCCCCTAGTCGATGCATTCACCCATATGCATGTAATCTGCTCCACCTATAAGTACCCAATTGCCTATTTTGGTTTGGCTATTAATACCTCCGTCCTGAGGGATATATCCCGTTACCGGATTCCATCCAGTCGCTACGTCATTTTTAAATACGTTATTTCAGTCACCTTTAATGGCTATATCCAGAATGTGCACTAACACACTGAGCGTTATTGGTACCAATCCATATGTGTGTTTCCAACAAGTGCCTGACTTTATGCTACCCACTGACTCACCGAGTCTGTCCACCATGCCTTTTAATCACGTGACATGTAACCCTGGCAACATCCCTGTAAGCGGAACTCTGCTTCGCCATTCCCTCGGCGAGCAGTGAACGGCTCCGGATTAATTCCTCACACCGGTAAGCAACAGCAATTCCTCGAGTGCATGCGTTCAGTCCGCGCCTTTCCAGCAGACTAGTAACGCTTTGCATACTCTTTGTCTCCTGATCTAGTCCTGCCACGGACTCGACGCCACAGCGCGAGTGCCTGCTACCCCACGCCGAAAGTCGAAGCAATACGGCTGTCGGGTAAGTCCTAGATTGGTCTCTGCTTTTGGTTCTAACCCTCCCGGCCCTGCGGGGATAGTTTTTAAAGGTTCTCTTTATACTTTTTTATATTTAGAGCTACTGTCCCTTTTGATGCTTCTACGGACCCCCGACCAATAATTCATTAGGCGGTTCCGTGTGGTACCTCGGTAAGTCCTCTACCATGCGGTGATTTCTGCATTTTTTGTAAAATAACACTATCAGTATAATAAGACCCGTACTTAATTTTAAATTACAGATCTACTGCTGACATCTACCCTCCACCTAACGGGTCCTTTTGCACACCACCTCGGTGGTAAGTTGTAACCTCTCCGAGTTTGACCTTATAACCGGTATATTTGGTATCCATGGTTTGGATTGTATAGTGTCGATCAACATATTGGACCTGTACTTATTAGCGTTTGTTGCTAATTCACGTATAGCCCTTTGGTGTTTTGGATGGGTTGCCCAAGTGCGGTGAGACCCATCTTCAGACTGCTTTCCCCCCCCCTTTTTTGTGCATAATGATCTCGATCGAGGATTAACAATACATTAATTGGTTGAACAAGTCGTACTCGTGGCGACACAGTGTTTGAACTATATATATCCAACAAGATTTTGCTAACCGTCAGCCACTTTCATCAAAAGATTGGTGTGCTTTTTAAGCCTGAGTAATATATGGAAATTCTCTTCCCACACTAATACGTGTATATTTGTACATTAACTAGGTCACGTGCCCCCATCTCCCCAGTCCTGAGGAAGACCCCACGGCAAGATTTAAACCCACATCTGCGAACGAGGGTCGAAACGTCGACATCACTTTGTTTTTTGCAGTCAACTCCACACCCTATTGCTTTCATTAGTTGTGCATTTGGAGTATGATTTTTGTGAAAGAATTTATATGAACCTATTGGTCTTTTTCTGGGTACATTGATATGTAACTACATTGAATTACTCTTATTCGCCGATTTTACTGTCACTGCAAACCCTCTTTTCCTTCACCTATTACCCACACGTATCACTAACCCCCCCTCCTTTCCCAACCTTTGGGGCACTACAAAATAGTCACTGATCAATGTATGTTTAAAGTGACGTATATACATGATACTAGCACATTGTGAATAAAACAATGTGTCTTTATGATTGGTTTCTTTGATTGTTTATATTTTCTTTGTTATTATTGTTCATGTTTACTGGGACCCCTTCCCATACCTTAATTGATAACCCAGGTCCCCGTAACTCTATCTGGGTACAACCCCCCTCTTTATAGTTTACCTTTAAAAAAGGGACATGGGAGCTTATTTTCCTTTCTAGAATTACAGCTGATGGCACCACTGCAGAAAAAAGGGATACAATAAGTGGGAGCTCTTTTTTTCTGAATGGGCTAGAGAGCTTGTTTCAAGATTGGAGTGATAGTCAGGCATGGTGGGGAAGAGGTGAAAGATGCAGAGGAGATAGCCTGCTACTCAGGACTGCTGTTATCATTAGTGCAGCAGGTGTAGTTGGGGTCTAAGAGTGTGGGGGGCTCACAACACCCCAATTATGGGGAGCAGTATTTTTGGGACAATACATGTTTTTGCTTGATCCACTTGCTGTTTTATTAGTCTCATATTTAAGTGTGGTTAATGAGCTATAGAAAAAGTACTCCTGAAATCATCTCATAAGCCCCACCCATTACAAGCAGCCATGTTCCTTCCGCCCTCCCAATACTTGCCATAAAGTTTTGGAGGGGGGTCCAACCTCAAAACTGTTTGCTTTGTGGGGGGCCATAGCAAAACAGTTTGAAGACCTCTGCTCTAAGGTGCATTGGATTGCCATTGTCGTTCTTTGCACTTCATTTAATATCTGTATGTCTAACACTTTTTCGACGAGTATTTTTGGCAAAACAGATAAGTATACTTCACAAGAGATCTGTGTGATCATGAAATCTCATTTGTCAAAGCGTCTTTGTACCAATGTGTTGGGTCTGTATCATGTTTGTTTTTACTCATTTTCTTGGTCTGTACCATACAATCTCAGCATAGAAGTAGGAAAGTAGGATCTGCTTTTATGGTTATCCCCATTTTGTGCCTGGTGCTCAGCTGTTATTGACTAGTCTGACTCGGATCCTGCTAATCAGGACCCCAGTCTATCTGCTTTCTCCCTTAAAGTGTTTTTTCAGTACTTAGGTACATCCCAGATTGAATACTGAGGTTCTCTTATCAGTCCCTAGTATATTGTACTAACATAACCAGGGCATAGGTACCCTAGAGGTCAGCCAATGGCTAAAGCATGCCACCCATGGAAGACCATTCAAACTGTTACTACAGACCTGCAATTGTAGCTGGTGTAAGCAGGTGCTAGGACCACTTACGAAATATATGGGTTTCCTATATCTAGGGTCACTGCACTTAATACTTATAAGTCACCCCTAGAGTAGGCCTTTGCGATCTTGAACAAACAAAGAGGCCAGACAGATTTATTTTTTGAATTTTGATCCCACCCAGCCAACTAATTCTGGAGGGTCATCTATTTTATTTTAGATTGTATTTTTGGAAAAACATTCAACTATTTCATTTATATATGTCATCAAATAGACAGTCAGCAAACAGTGAAAAAACATGAGAACAAGTGAAATGTGCAATAATATACAAGTGCTGTACAAGTGCTCGAAAACAAATACTGTCAGTTCATACAGGCAACACCAAAAACAATGAATCGAATACCTGGCAATAAATGAACATTAGGAACCAGTCCTTTATATTAGGTACAAGAAGACAGGCGGACATACAGTTCAAAAGGACAGCCTGCCTGTCTAACTGAGCCAAGGATAGGAAAATAAATTGGGGGGTTACAAAACTAGGGATAACACTGAATAGGTTTAAACAGCCCTAGTGGCACCCTTCTTCTTTTTCCAAGGCTCAGGGTCAACGCGTTTCGAACCTCAACGTTAGTAAGGGTTCTCCTCAGGACACGGACTGGATGGAGCCGAAACTGAAAATAATATTAATGAGGAAGAATGGTGTAAGGGTTGTGCACCAATATTAAAATAAGTTAAAAACTCAGACTTGTGACTATTAGGAAGCTGTAAGAAATTACCTGGGAATGACAGGTTGATGTCACTCGTAAGAAGTTGCAGTGTAATGGAAGGCCTCTCACGTACCGCGGTTCTGTAACCGGATGGAAGTATAAATCAGAACAATTCAATGCGACAGATGTCAAAACAATTTAATCAGTAGGTTCGGCGTGGACAAAAGCCTACCTGTGTGAAAGGGCGTTCTAGCTGCAAGTGAGTGGAGGAGTATCTAGTAAATCCCTGGTTTTTGGTGGATCTCGGCTCGAGCCAACCTGGAGGAAAGTGGAGGTATTTTTCAATAAGCCTACTAATTGCTGGAGGCTCAGTAAAGAATGGAATATTTTATTATTGAAACCGGCGTCACACTCACTGTTTTGAAGGCGGCCTGCGCCGTGGCTCAGTGATCTCCCTTGGACATTCAAGTGTTTGTCAGTTCGTCAGCAACGTGAATTCGCCTGAAAATGTTGATGCCTAAGTTTTAAATACACCTACACATGTTTACTTGTTCCAGAGACACGCATCAGCGCGGTAAACAGGACTCGTACTTAATGTACGGTGTGGGCGGTCGGGGCGATCAGCTTTCTTCACTCGCAGACGGCGTTTGGCATTAGCACGCCGCGAGCATAGAATGCAGAATTAAAGGGACCGCTCAAGGTCGCGTATGTGACTAGGGAAGCTGGGACATGTAGTCCACATCGCAGACAGACTTGAAGAGTCACTGCCGCTGGAAGTTATTGAAAGGACCGAGGCATACACTGCAACATTTACTGAAGACATACCGAAACTAGTTGGAACCGAACCCACAACGGACAGGGATACCGTAGTACAAAGCTTAAGATAACAACTACAGGGTATCAATAAATATGAAAATGAAAGGGGGATAGCTCACAGATTATTTATTTCGGACAGATCATTAAGTCCCAAATTAGCTAAATCAACTTTAAGTATTAGATATGCTTCCCTCTGGGAGAGGCGTATTTCAGGGTCACCACCTCCACCAACTTTGATAAGTGACATTACAGTCCATTTCAATTCATCCACCTTGTGATTCTTCTGTAGGAAATGTGCCACCAACGGTGCAGTGAGGATTTTATTGTTAATTCTGGATCGATGTTGGATACTCCTTTGTCTGACTTCCTGTGTTGTTTTGCCAATATACACCTTTTGGCATGGACATTGAATGGCATATACCACATACTTTGTTTTACAATTGGTATGTTCCTCATGCCGCCAGAATCTCTTTCCATCCGTGAATAGAGAACCCTCCACTGTAAGGTTACACACTGAACAGGTGCCACATTTTCGGTGACCCTTCACTGGATTTGCGCCGAATATTGTACTCTGTGTGTCACACTTCTTTTGGGGTCGTGTTGATGTGATCTGTTGCCCTATACTGCGTTTCTTTTTATGTGCGAATAGGGTTGATCCAACGTCAGGGAGGACCTCTTCAACTAGATGCCAAGCATTACAGATGATTTTCTGGAGAGGTTGTGTGTGGGGTCCGAATGCTGGAGAGGTTGTGGTGGCCGTCCGGACACCCCCGCGCCGCACGGCCACCAGCTGCTGCGTGTGCCCCTGTGCCTGCTCTGACTCAGCGCCGGCCTCGCTGCCGCCTGAGCGCTCCCCTTGGTTTTTGCCGGTTTTTTGACTGTAATTTGTGCTTGATTGCTGTGTGTGCCGTTTTGATCGCTGTTAATTCTTTTTCCGGTTTTTGACTGTAACTTGTGCCTGATTGCTGTGTGTGCCGTTTTTTGATCGCTGGTAATTCTTTTTTCCCCCGTTTTGACCTGTATCTTAATTTGCCGTTTTCCTTGTGCTTTGCCCTCCTCTTTGGTATTGGTGCTTGTTTCCTTCCTGATTGCCCGCCTACCTCGCCGCCCTCCGCTCTCCCTCCCCGCTCCCGCTTCCCGCCACCGCCGTTAGCCCCGCCCCTTTTTTCTTCTGTGCCCTCCCCGCTCCCGCCTCCCAGCTGCTCCGCCCACCCGCGCACTTCGCCTTAAATGGCGACCGTGCGAACGCGCAGCGGTCACGCGCAGCGGTCACGCGCAGCGGTCACGCGCAGCGGGCGCGCCGATTGTGCGCCGAAGGCGCGCCAAAGGTAAGCCCGTCTGCGCCCGTCCGCGACCGGATCGCGACCAGCGCCAGGACCCCTGGCCCACGTAGACCCCGACCTTCCCGCCTGACTTACTCCGCCGCCACCCTCACCGCACTCAACACCGGCCGACCCCCAGAATGCCACCAAGCCACACCACGACGCACCCACGGACCGTTCAGCTGCCACGCCTGCAAGTTCTCCTGCATCCGGACCTGCCTCACTCCAGCACCCGCCAAGTCGAACACCAGCAGCACCCACCTCAAGTGCATCCTGCTCAACACCCGATCCATCCACAGACACGCCATCGAACTCTGGAACCTTCTAGACACCACAGCCCCTGACGTCGCCTTCCTCACGGTGACCTGGATGAACGCCTCTTCAGCTCCCGACATCGCCATCGCTATCCCAGAGGGCTACAAGATCGTCCGGAGGGACCGAAACGCCAACCAGATGGGAGGAGGCATCGCCATCATCCACAGGAACACCATCCGTCTCACGACCAGCACCGACAACACCCTGACCAGCGCCGAACACCTGCACTTCCAGATCCACACCAACCCGAACACCACCCTCAGAGGCACACTGATCTACCGACCTCCGGGACCACGCACTCAATTCAGCGAAGACATCGCCGACTTCGTCAGCCCGCATGCCCTCCCCTCCGCTGACTACATCCTCCTGGGAGACCTCAACTTCCATCTGGAGAACAACAACGACCGCAACACCAGCACCCTGCTCGACAACCTCGCCAACCTCGGACTCAAGCAACTGGTGTCCACCCCCACCCACCTCGCCGGACACACACTCGACGCAGTCTTCTCCTCCAGCACAGACATCGACTTCAGCCACGCCACAGAGCTTCAATGGACGGACCACAGCTGCGTCCACTTCACCTTCAAGAGAACGACGACCCACCAACACCAGCAACAGGCCGCCCGCAGAAGCTGGAACAAGATCACAGCAGACCAGCTCGCCACCTCCCTGAGCCTGCACCCTCCTGCCAGCTCAGCGAACCCCAGCCAGGCCGCCGACAACCTCACGAAGTGGATAAGCAACTGCGCGGACGAACTCGCCCCACTGAAGACCCCGCCTAGCAGACCCGGCAGCAAGAAGGCCCCATGGTTCACCGACGAACTCAAGAGCTCCAAGAAGAACTGCCGAGCCCTCGAGAAAGTCTGGAAAAGGGAACCGACACCGGACAACAGGACCTCCTTCAAACTTGCCACCCGAAAACACCACCAGCTGATCCGCGCCGCCAAGAAAACAGCTTTCAAGGACCGGTTGGACAACAACGCACACAACTGCAAGGAACTCTTCAACATCGTGAAAGAGCTCTCCAACCCCAGCGCAGGAAACAACGACATCACCCCATCGCAAGACCTCTGCAACTCCCTCGCCTCATACTTCCACAACAAGATCACGGACATACACAACAGCTTCAACAACCAACCAACGCACACCATGACCGAACAACCACCCCCCACCACCACCCTCCACGCCTGGACCCCGATCAGCACCGAAGACACCATCCGCACGATGAACTCCATCCACTCCGGATCTCCGACCGACCCCTGCCCTCACCACGTCTTCAACAAAGCCGACGCTGTCATCGCACCCCACTTGCGAGACATCATCAACACATCCTTCGACACCACCATCTTCCCCGAGAGCTGGAAACACGCCGAACTCAGCGCTCTACTCAAGAAACCAACAGCAGACCCCACCGACCTCAAGAACTACCGCCCCATCTCGCTCCTCCCGTTTCCAGCTAAAGTCATCGAGAAGACCGTCAACAAGCAGATGGCCGCCTTCCTCGAGACGAACGGATCCCTCGACCCCTCACAGTCCGGCTTCCGAGCCAATCACAGCACCGAGACCGCCCTCATCGCCGCCACCGATGACATCCGAGCCCTGATGGACAATGGAGAAACAGTGGCCCTCATCCTCCTAGACCTCTCCGCGGCATTCGACACGGTCTGCCACCGCACCCTAGTACGGCGCCTCAGCAACATCGGAATCCAGGACAAGGCGCTGGAATGGATCATCTCCTTCCTCGGCGGAAGAACACAGAGAGTCCGCCTACCACCGTTCAAGTCAGAGGCCTCCGAAGTCACCTGCGGCGTCCCTCAAGGATCATCTCTGAGCCCCACCCTCTTCAACGTCTACATGAGCCCCCTCGCGGCCATCGTACGCAAACACAACCTCAGCATAATCTCCTACGCCGACGACACCCAGCTGATCCTCTCCCTGACCAACGACCCCGCCGCCGCCAGAGCCAACCTGCACGAAGGGATGAAAGAGGTGGCCGAGTGGATGACGACCAGCCGCCTGAAACTGAACTCGGACAAGACGGAGGTCCTCATCCTGGGCTCCTCGCCCTCCGCCTGGGACGACTCCTGGTGGCCTCCCGCCCTGGGCACCGCACCCAAACCGACAGACCACGCACGCAACCTGGGCTTCATCCTGGACTCCTCCCTCACCATGACCAGGCAAGTCAACAACGTCTCCTCAGCGTGCTTCAACATCCTACGCATGCTACGGAAGATCTTCTGGTGGATCCCCACCGAGACCAGGAAGACCGTCACCCAGGCCCTCGTCACCAGCCGACTGGACTACGGCAACGCCCTCTACGCCGGTACCACCGCCAAGCTCCAGAAGAGACTCCAGCGGATCCAGAACGCCTCAGCCAGACTCATCCTCGACATCCCACGAACCAGCCACATCTCCGGACATCTGAGAGACCTTCACTGGCTCCCCGTCAACAAAAGAATCACCTTCCGCCTCCTCACCCACGCACACAAAGCCCTACACGACCAAGGCCCGAGCTACCTCAACAGCCGACTCAACTTCTACGCTCCCAAACGCCACCTCCGATCAGCCAACCACGCCCTCGCCGCCGTCCCCCGCATCCGAAGAGCGACGACAGGAGGAAGGTCCTTCTCCTACCTGGCCGCCAGGACCTGGAACTCCCTCCCTCCCGACCTGCGCCTGACCCAAGACCACCTCTCCTTCAGGAAGAAGCTGAAGACCTGGCTGTTCGAGCAGTAGCGGCACCCCCCCCCCCCCAGCGCCTTGAGACCCTACAGGTATGTAGCGCGCTTTACAAATGCCATTGATTGATTGATTGATTGATGCTGATACACACACCATGAGCTGGGTTGGTGATCTGAGTCTCTTCTCGAGCAGATGCTCTCTGGGTGTCCACCTTGCTCTTTTCATGGAATGCTTGAGAAGCTTTCTTGGATAGCCTCTGTCCTGTAGTTTTTTAGCCAGAGCTTGGCCATGAATGTCAAAATCTTGAATTCTAGAACAGTTCCTTCTTACCCTGAGAAATTGTCCATAGGGAAGATTGTTCTCTTGAGACTTCGGGGGTGGTAACTTTTGAAGTGCAGGGCGTTGTTTTTGTCCGTCTTCTTTTGGTACAGAGTGCATGCCAACCCGTCCGTTGTGACCTTGACTTCCACGTATCCCTGTCCGTTGTGGGTTCGGTTCCAACTAGTTTCGGTATGTCTTCAGTAAATGTTGCAGTGTATGCCTCGGTCCTTTCAATAACTTCCAGCGGCAGTGACTCTTCAAGTCTGTTTGCGATGTGGACTACATGTCCCAGCTTCCCTAGTCACATACGCGACCTTGAGCGGTCCCTTTAATTCTGCATTCTATGCTCGCGGCGTGCTAATGCCAAACGCCGTCTGCGAGTGAAGAAAGCGGATCGCCCCGACCGCCCTCACCGTACAGTAAGTACGAGTCCTGTTTACCACGCTGATGCGTGTCTCTGGAACAAGTAAACATGTGTAGGTGTATTTAAAACTTAGGCTTCGACAATTTCAGGCGAATTCACGTTGCTGACAAACTGACAAACACCTGAATGTCCAAGGGAGATCACTGAGCCACGGCGCCCGCCGCCCTCAAAACAGTGAGTGTGACGCTGGTTTCAAAAATAAAATATTCCATTCTTTACTGAGTCTCCAGCAATTAGTAGGTTTATTGAAAAATACCTCCACTTTCCTCCAGGTTGGCTCCAGCCAAGATCCGCCTAAAACCAGGGATTTACTAGATACTCCTCCACTCACTTGCAGCTAGAACGCCCTTTCACACAGGTAGGATCTTGTCCATGCCGAACCTACCAATTAAATTGTTTTAACATCTGTCGCATTGAATTGTTCTGATTTATACTTCCATACGGTTACAGAACCGTGGTACGTGAGAGGCTTTCCATTACACTGCAACTTCTTACGAGTGACATCAACCTGTCATTCCCAAGTACTTTCTTACAGCTTCCTATTAGTAACGAGTCTGAGTTTTTAACTTATTTTAATATTGGTGCACAACCCTTACACCATTCTTCCTCATTATTATTATTTTCAGTTTCGACTCCATCCAGTCCGTGTCCTGAGGAGAACCCTTACTAACGTTGAGGTTCGAAACGCGTTGACCCTGAGCCTTGGAAAAAGAATAAGGGTGCCACTAGGGCTGTTTAAACCTATACAGTGTTATCCCTAGTTTTGTAACCCCCAATTTATTTTCCTATCCTTGGCTCAGTTAGACAGGCAGGCTGTCCTTTTGAACTGTATGTCCGCCTGTCTTCTTGTACCTAATATAAAGGACTGGTTCCTAATGTTAATTTATTGTCAGGTATTTGATTCATTGTTTTTGGTGTTGCCTGTATGAACTGACAGTATTTGTTTTCGAGCACTTGTACAGCACTTGTATATTATTGCACATTTCACTTGTTTGCTGACTGTCTATTTGATGACATATATAAATGAAATAGTTGAATGTTTTTCCAAAAATACAAAAAATCTAAAATAAAATAGATGACCCTCCAGAATTAATTGGCTGGGTGGGATCAAAATTCAAAAAATAAATCTGTCTGGCCTCTTTGTTTGTTCAGCATATTTTAGTGGTCCAAGCCAGTTCAGATACAGGACCCAAACCTTTTTTCTTGCCCTGTTTGTAGAGCGGGCGCCGGCTCGCAAGGTTACACACACAAATGTTGTGTTAAAAAACTTATTCCATTAATTGAACTCAGGTCCCCACAGCCCTGAGTATTCGATATGTCTGAGAAAGACACGTTGTCTTTCAGTGAGGACCACATTCAGAAACTCCTCTCAGACTCTACACTCTTTTCATCTGTCAAATTGAGTAACACAGCGAAGCAGCTTAATGTCTCAGACAAACTGATAAGACTGCAAAAGAAACATGTGAGAACTAAACTACACGGACATTTTTTACTTGCTAACTTAAAGGCCGGGGTTATACCTTGGGGATTACAGATTAAAGACGTTCCTGTCATTTTCACTGACAACCCAGTGTACAGAAAGGGGTTTAGCTGTATCAGTACGAAGTACAGCAGAGATTTGATGGTTCACACCATTGAGATGGCACAGAGAATCTGTAAAAAAGAAGAGGAAGAGATTGAGGAACAACTCCAAGCCATCAAAAACAACCACACTGAAACAGAAGCAAAACTACTGTTAGAAAAGATAGAAAAGGAATTGGCAACGTTCAAAGATAATACCATCAACTTTAAAACAACTAAATTTGAAAAAGACCAGAAGAACTTCAGTCTCGAGGCAGTATATCCGTACCTCAAGGCTGAATTCTATACCCGCCAAGATTCCACCATGTATTTGAACACCTACCAAGGCAGATCTAGAAAGAAGTTTTCAACATTTTCGGAGACATCCTCCTCGGAATCTACTGAAGATTCAGACACTGGGGAAGGCCCCTCAAATAGAAACCCTCAAAAGAGACCTTTTTTAGGACAGGGCCAACAACAGAAGAGAACCAGATTCAAGCCCCAATGGGAAATGACAACACGGAAAGAGCACTACAAGTCATAACCAAATCTCCAATTATCAACCTCTCTAACAAAGTGCTAGCCAAAGCTGAAGAGGAGGTCCTTGAATTGGGCCTTTCGTTTGAACCCGGAACATTTATGGACTTCATTAAAATCAAGCTAGAAATGATGGAATTCTTCAGGAAGGTACGTCTCAGATGGTTCTTCAGGGAATCTCCTGACCAACTTCCAACTGAAGCATCTGGATTGAGGAATAAATCATCTTGTTGCCCCTCCAATCAGAACACCTCTAAAAACATCATTACCTTCGAACGTGTAGTGATTTCATCACTGAAGGCCTTGGAGAAGAAACGTCCCTATGTACCATCGAATTTAACCAAGGAACAAAAAGAAGCAATCCGTGAGTTGGAGAATCAGCAGGACGCAATTATCAGACCAGCTGACAAGGGCGGTGCAGTGGTCCTTTGGTCAAAGGAGCTCTATAAAGCGGAAGGAAGAAGCCTCGTATACAACAGGGATTGGTATCGCCCAATTCCTCAGGACCCCACGAGCCAAATATCACAGGAAGTCAAGCTACTGGTCAATGATGCCGGAGAAAAAGAAATACTTGGCCCGAAAGAAGCAGAGTACCTGATCAAGAAATATCCTTTGGTACCCCTCTTATACTTCCTACCAAAAGTCCACAAAGACGCCACGACACCTCCCGGTAAGCCCATAGTGTCTGGGTGCGACTCCGTCCTGGAGCCAATCTCCCAGTTCGTTGATGTCTTCCTCAAACCTTTAGTAGTCCAAGTACCATCGTATCTTCGTGACACACATGGACTTCATCAATAAAGTAGAAATGCTACAGTTCGACCCTACCAAGCAACTGATGGTGACAATGGATGTTGCGTCACTGTATACGCAAATTCCCCAACAAGACGGACTGGACGTCCTGGAAATATATCTGGAAAAAAGGCCGCGCCCACATGGGGTTCCTACTGAGCTGATCTTAGCCTTCGCTGGACTTGCGTTGAAAAGAAATTACTTCTCATTTGAGGACAAACTGTTTTTACAGGTCAAAGGATCAGCGATGGGCTGCCCTTTTGCCCCTGAAATGGCCATTCTGTACATGGGGCAATACGAGGAGAAGTTCATTTATAACAACAATCCGTATAAGGCACATATCCAGCAGTGGCTGCGATACATAGACGACTTGTGGTGCATCTGGAACGGAACCATCCAATCGTTGGAGTCATTTCATGTATGGCTCAACAACTGTAGTCCTGACATCAAGTTCAGCCTCACCTTTGATTCCAAATCATCACCGTTTCTAGACGTGGAAGTCAAGGCAACAACGGACGGGTTGGCATGCACTCTGTACCAAAAGAAGATGGACAAAAACAACGCCCTGCACTTCAAAAGTCACCACCCCCGAAGTCTCAAGAACAATCTTCCCTATGGACAATTTCTCAGGGTAAGAAGGAACTGTTCTAGAATTCAAGATTTTGACATTCATGGCCAAGCTCTGGCTAAAAAACTACAGGACAGAGGCTATCCAAGAAAGCTTCTCAAGCATTCCATGAAAAGAGCAAGGTGGACACCCAGAGAGCATTTGCTCGAGAAGAGACTTAGATCACCAACCCAGCGCATGGTGTGTGTATCAACATTCAGACCCCACACACACCCTCTCCAGAAAATCATCCGCAATGCTTGGCATCTAGTTGAAGAGGTCTCCCCTGACGTTGGATCACCCCTATTCGCACTTAAAAAGAATCGCAGTATAGGGCAACAGATCACATCCACATGACCCCAAAAGAAGTGTGACACACAGAGTACAATATTCGGCGCGAATCCAGTGAAGGGTCACCGAAAATGTGGCACCTGTTCGGTGTGTAACCTTACAGTGGAGGGTTCTCTATTCACGGATGGAAAGAGATTCTGGCGGCACGAGGAACATACCAATTGTAAAACAAGGTATGTGGTATATGCCATTCAATGTCCATGCCAAAAGGTGTATATTGGCAAAACAACACAGGAAGTCAGACAAAGGATTATCCAACATCGATCCAGAATTAACAATAAAATCCTCACTGCCCCGTTTGTGGCACATTTCCTACAGAAGAATCACAAGGTGGATGAATTGAAATGGACTGTGCTGTCAGTTATCAAAGTTGGTGGAGGTGGTGACCCTGAAATACGCCTCTCCCAGAGGGAAGCATATCTAATACTTAAATTTGATACAGCTAATTCGGTACTTAATGATCTGTCCGAAATAAATAATCTGTGAGCTATCCCCCTTTCATGTTCATATTTATTGATACCCTGTAGTTGTTACATTACGCTTTTTACTACGGTATCCCTGTCCGTTGTGGGTTCGGTTCCAACTAGTTTCGGTATGTCTTCAGTAAATGTTGCAGTGTATGCCTTGGTCCTTTCAATAACTTCCAGCGGCAGTGACTCTTCAAATCTGCCTGCGATGTGGACTACATGTCCCAGCTTCCCTAGTCACATACGCGACCTTGAGCGGTCCCTTTAGTTCTCCATTCTATGCTCGCGGCGTGCTAATGCCAAACGCTGTCTGCGAGTGAAGAAAGCGGATCGGCCCGACTGCACTAACCGTACAGTAAGTACGAGTCCTGTTTACCGCGCTGATGCGTGTCTCTGGAACAAGTAAACATGTGTAGGTGTATTTAAAACTTAGGCTTCGACAATTTCAGGCGAATTCACGTTGCTGACGAACTGACAAACACTTGAATGTCCAAGGGAGATCACTGAGCCACGGCGCCGTCCGCCCTCAAAACAGTGAGTGTGATGCCGGTTTCAATAATAAAATATTCCATTCTTTACTGAGTCTCCAGCAATTAGTAGGCTTATTGAAAAATACCTCCACTTTCCTCCAGGTTGGCTCCAACCGAGATCCGCCTAAAACCAGGGATTTACTAGATACTCCTCCACTCACTTGCAGCTAGAACGCCCTTTCACACAGGTAGGCTCTTGTCCACGCCAAACCTACCGATTAAATTGTTTTGACATCTGTCGCATTGAATTGTTCTGATTTATACTTCCATCCGGTTACAGAACCACGGTACGTGAGAGGCCTTCCATTACACTGCAACTTCTTACGAGTGACATCAACCTGTCATTCCCAGGTACTTTCTTACAGCTTCCTATTAGTCACGAGTCTGAGTTTTTAACTTATTTTAATATTGGTGCACAACCCTTACACCATTCTTCCTCATTATTATTATTTTCAGTTTCGGCTCCATCCAGTCCGTGTCCTGAGGAGAACCCTTACTAACGTTGAGGTTCGAAACGTGTTGACCCTGAGCCTTGGAAAAAGAATAAGTGTGCCACTAGGGCTCTTTAAACCTATACAGTGTTATCCCTAGTTTTGTAACCCCCCAATTTATTTTCCTATCCTTGGCTCAGTTAGACAGGCAGGCTGTCCTTTTGAACTGTATGTCCGCCTGTCTTCTTGTACCTAATATAAAGGACTGGTTCCTAATGTTAATTTATTGTCAGGTATTTGATTCATTGTTTTTGGTGTTGCCTTTATGAACTGACAGTATTTGTTTTCGAGCACTTGTACAGCACTTGTATATTATTGCACATTTCACTTGTTCTCATGCTTTTTCACTGTTTGTTGACTGCCTATTTCATGACATATATAAATGAAATAGTTGAATGTTTTTCCAAAAATGAAAAAAATCTAAAATAAAATAGATGACCCTCCAGAATTAATTGGCTGGGTGGGATCAAAATTCAAAAAATAAATCTGTCTGGCCTCTTTGTTTGTTCAGCATATTTTAGTGGTCCAAGCCAGTTCAGATACAGGACTCAAACCTTTTTTCTTGCCCTGTTTGCAATCTTGAAGGCAGGGTGTTTGTTTCTAAGTGTGAGGATGCCCCTGCATGAGCAGGACAAACCCATACAGCCTACGGAGTCCATTCTCCCGGGTTGTAAGTGAAGCAGCCATATACTATATTGAGGGGCACCATGTAATTACATGATGACCATCTCGAAATTGGCTGCAACGAATCCTATTATGTTTGGTATCAGAAATGTTGAAATCATACCCCCACGACGTAATGATGTGGACAAGAAACAAGTATCCTGGGACCGTTTTTGTTTGCTGTAATACTTTTCGCCCGAAGTGGGATGGGTATGCCCAGACGTGGGTCCCTTGCTCACTGTGCCACTGGATTCAAGCTGAGTGAGGAGGGAACATACGAGCGCACCAACGTGCGGCTAGGCCCCGTGAATTGCCCATATGCCTCCCAAAAAAACCCAAGTTAACAAGGTCTTAAGCTACTTTGGAAACTCTAACACAGGAGATGGACAAGACCTAGTGCATAAACAGCCAAAAGAGAATATGGGGCTGACCGTGATGATCTCCTGTGTGGCTGACCCGTGATGATCTCCTGGCCACACTCATGGACTTTAAAAGAGAGCTGCTTGACAACATTAAAACCGATATCAGCGCTTCTCTTGATGCCTTCAAATCTGCCCCTTACCCTTCCTTGCTCCATCCACCTTGTCCCCTATGTTCCCCTTACCCTTCCCTGCTCCATCCACCTTGTCCCCTATGTTCTTAAAATGCTTTTTTTGATACTTATGTAACTTTTAACTGATGTAAACTGCAACATTATTGTTCCTCATGTAAAGCTCTCTGATTCCTTTGGGTTTAGCCAGCGCTATATAAAACTCATTAATTAGATATGTTCCCATTTAGTACTCTTTCTCTCTTTGTCTACTTCCCTAGCTCCTATCCCATCTCCCCTGAGTCTCTCCCCTTGCCTGCTACTCTGCCTAGCCCCCTGTCCTTTGTGCCCTTTGACTAAGCACTCCTTCTCCCCTTGTTGAGGAAAGATCCAATATTTATACTCTGGAGTCTCAGCTAACCCGCTGAGAATGTCCACTGCGCCAATGGAGCCACTCACAGCTGAGGTATGGTATGGCACCCCTTGCCAAAGCACTCCCTGTCCCCTTTTTAGGGTAGGATCCAGTATGTAGGCCTTGGAGTCTCAGAGACCCCTCTGAGAGAGTCCACTGCGTAAAGGGAGCCTCTCACAACAGAGATAGGGAAATGATACCACTTCCCCTGGGATCACAGCTTACTGGACTTTGGATGTTTTTTTGACTCGTCTACTGGTTTGTGTCCCCCGTCGCCCTTCCCCTCCTCTTTGCATGCTGTGTCTCCCACCCTCCCCTCCTCTTCCCACCTTCATTATCTGTTTTCATCCTCTGCTCCTACCCCCCTCCCCTGAATCTCTCCCCCTGCCTACTTTTCCCCTTACATATTTGTGCTTATTGTTTATCTCGACTTTACAAGTAACTATGTTGCCATGCTCAAATAACTGTGTAACCTTGTAACGATGTAACTTGTAACAATGATCTGATACTCATGTAAAGCGCTCTCATACCTCCAGGTCTAGCCAGCACTATATAAAACCTTTGAAATAAATAAATAAATAAACATCGCTGAAGAAGGGTGAGATATCCTGAAACCAGTCCCAGGATGCTTGTTTCTGGTCCAGGAGGACCTGGCCTGGCAGTTCAGTCTGGGCTGTTCCCATGGGGCACAGGGTCAAGACTTATTTGCATATGGCTGGGTCCAAACTGGGGTGGCGCAGTGGGCAAAAGAACAATGGATTTAACCCAGATCTTTTGACTGGGGGAGAATGTTTGCATTGTCAGCATTCCGTCCATCATTTGTTTGCTGTAACACTTTTCGCCCTAAGTGGGATGGGTATGCCCAGACGTGGGTCCCTTGCCCACTGGATTCAAGCTAGCCTGGCTGGAGAAGGGTGAGATACCCTGAAACCGTTCCCAGGATGCTTGTTTCTGGTTCAGGGAGTACCTGGCCTGGCATTTTGGTCTGGACTGTTCCCATGGGGCACAGGGTCAAGACTGATTTCTATATGGCTTGGGTCCAAACTGGGGTGGCGTGGTGGGCAAAAAAAACTATGGATTTAACCCAGATCTTTTGACTGGGGGAGAATGTTTGCATTGTCAGCATTCCGTCCATCATTTGTTTGCTGTAACACTGCAAGCAACTGGAGCACAAATGGAGACATCTTCAAATCAGCCCTAACCTCGAACCTTACCATCATCACCGTAGAAATCACTGCTACCATGAAGATCATCCACTCTGGGGCCCTATCTGATACTTGACCCCACCACACCTTCGCCAAAAGACTCCTACCAATCAGGAAAGTACTAACACCCTTCTTCAACACCTCCCTCAACTCAGCCCCATTCCTGGACACCTGAAAACATGCCACCATCACACCCTTGTTTAAGAAACCCTCTGCTGACCCACCCATGCTTTTCAACTACAAACCCATCTCCCTCATACCATACCCGGCAAAAGTCTTAAAGAAATAATCAACCAATGCCTCGTCGACCACCTCACTAACCACCAGCTCCTTTATGCCACACAGTTCAGATTCACGCCCAACCACAGTACAGAACAAGCATTGGCATAGCCAATAGGTCTCGCTTTTGGGACCTTATAAGTACTTAGCTATGCAGCACAATATCCTTGGTGCAACAACATTAACCGTTGCATGACTAAACACTTATAAGGTCACAAAGGCGAGACCTATTGGCTATGCTAATGTTTGTTAGTTCTTGCCTAAGAGAGCTCTTAGTTTTGTGCTACGGGACATCTTGTTAGCTTACAGTGGGCTTAGAGCACACCTAGTGCTTGCCATTAGTTGGCTTCATTGTCATTGTAATGTGCTATCTTCTTATTTGCAAGCTTTTGTAGGCTTTTTCTTCCTCCTCTTGTGTTGGTTCTCTCCTGAGCACAACTTGTGTCCTTCCACTGTTCATTTTTCAGGAGCTACTTTGTATTTTTTGTTTAAGCACTATATGACAATGCAAGTGTTTCCATTTGTCTCTCAAGTGAACTTACCCCCTCTTTGTTCCAGTTGCTCACCCTTCTTCAACTACCGTTCTTGCTTCCTCACCCATCCACCTTCCCTTGCTGTTCCTGCCTCCTTCGCTCTTGCGTCTACCTTCAGTTGTCCCTGTTTTTGCCCATTTTATATGTCCTTGCCCCATCCACGTCCTCCTCTCCAGCCCTCGATCTGTTGATTCGTCCCTAAACCCACTCCACAGTTTGTTCGTTTTTAAATTAATATAAACAAAGTGAATTAGAGCACAGCAGCTAAAGTTAATTGCCAAAAAAGCAAATGGGAAGAGGCCTATTGGCTTTGTCAAGGCCGGTTAATAAGGGTTTTGAGATAGACAACCGTTGCTAATCACTCGCAATGGCGTGACTCCGCACTTGATTTGGAACGGATTATCGCAGTATCTGGAGAATATTAATTTCAACGTCTACAGAGGCGGCAAACACAACAAGAAATGAGATGATGCAACAACTGGGCAACGTATGTCACCGATTGGAGGCGTGCAGTAAATATTTCCAAATACTCTCTCTCAAACACTGACAGATTTGAACCACACGCCTCTGTCACCTTGAAAGAGAGCTGTCGGGCCCTGGCTCCACTCGCTCTTGCAGGACCACAGGCTGGTGTGAAACAAAAGCATGCCCTTGAGACGCTCAGTGAAGGCAGACTTATTTCATCACAAATCGGCGTGAAAAGCAACTCTGCACTTGTACTAGGTCACTGGGGTTTGTGTAGTGCACACACAGCCCTTCAAAGTCACTCAACAGGGATTAAGATTAACTAATTCTGGGAAACTTCCGTCACTGCCACAAGGCTCGTGTAAATGCGCTGAGCCCCAGCTAAGAGCTGGGCTCTATCCCTGGCTCTCGTTGGACCGGCTGCAAATCGGGAGGAAGATTATGGCTTGTGTGTGTGGCAGACCAGCGCCTGCGAGAGTCCCACACTTGCATTGGTTAGAGTCTAGCGTTCTCCTCTGGATTACTGCGAGTGCCCCGCATGTGTGCACTGCAGGGTTACGTTAATGTTGAACTGTGGCAGCAAATGAGCCTGTGCCGATTTACCGTTTTCTGGAGTAAGATTTAGAGGGGAGCGTTGAGAGAGCGACAGTGCTAGTAGCATGAAACCTGCAGGCTGCCTCTGCTGCAATTAGAAGAAATCCCTCTGGCAACAAACACCCTTTGTAGCTGAGATGTCCTCAACCTCTCTCAGTGCTGCCGCCGAGTCCAGCGGGGCTGCCAGACGCCACCAGTGCAACCTTACCGTACCTGGACTTGGGAAGAGGTTTGGAGAGAGCAGCACCGCAGTAAACAGCTGTGAATAAGACGTGTGCCCCTAAGCCCCACACCGGCAGTTGAACACTCCCTCTACCTTTCCAGAGACTACATCTGACAGAAGCCAGTCCGCTAAAACAAGGGCTACTGAAACGATGTTCCACAAGCTGCATATTCATCATTGCAAACCAAAAACATGCGCGCGCGACTCGCGCTAAAAGTGGCAGGGTTGAGGGGAGTGCGGCAGAGAGGAATCAAAGCGCTTCCCTTGCGGGAGCGAGCCAGGGGCACCATGTGTTTGCGATAATGACTAACACATGGCGCCACTCGCTCCCGCAAGGGAATCGCCATACGTGCATGCGTTGCCATTTAAAGCAATGCAACGCGTGCACGTTTGTGCCTGCAAACCTGGAGCGATTTCTAAAGGTCTCTTTCCTCTGCAGCGCATGCGCGCTGCGTAGGCGAGACCTAAAAAGCACTCATCACTGCTACAGATGACATCCACATGACCAAATGACAAGGAAACACAGCGCCCCTCATTATCCTGGACCTCCCTGCAGCATTTGATACCTCATCCTAATGATCTTAACAGACAGAACACAAACGTTCAGCCTTGCACCTTAAGCCTCAGAAAACTCATCTGCTGAGTTACTAAACATTGATCACTCAGAGACATCCTCTTCAACGCATACATGATCCTTCTGACCAAAGTCATCCACGCTCATGACATCAACTTCCTCTCCTACGCATACAACTCATACTCTCCATCTCGGACAAGGCCGTCAACATAAGAAACAAGTTCACTGCCTGAATGACCAAAGCCACTAACTGGATGAAAGCCAACTGTCTCAAGCTCAACAGAAGCAAGACAGAAGGAGTGATCTTCGACAAGTACACCTTACCATGGGACTCCCAGTGGCCAGCCGAACTTGGACCACACCCAGCACCCAAACCTGGAACTTCGGAATAATCATCAACAGCAAACTGAACATAACTGCACAAGTCAACGCTGTTACTGTATCTTGCTTCCAGACCCTGAAGATGCTGCCGAAGATCTTCAAATGGTTCTCAAGTAACACTATAAAAACGGTCACTCCTGCCCTATTGTGAGAAGCTGGGATTCTGGTGCAGTGCCCTCCTCCCACTTTTTGCCAGACTACTGATGCACTTTGAATTGATGTGCCTTGGGTCCCTGCCAATCAGGTTCCCAGGGCCTGTGTTCTCTCCCCAAAACTAACCCATGCCCAACTGGCATCTCTGGCCACGGGTCAGCCCCTAGTAAATGGTACCACAAGTACTCAGGGCACTGTGACCAGTGAAGGCCCCTAAGGGCTGCAGCACTTATTGTGCAACCCTTAGAGGCCCAGTACCATTAGACTCACACACTGCCTTTCCGAGCTGCGTGTCTTGGTGCAGAACAAAGTGAAGAGTCAACATGACACACACCCCTGTGTGCCATGCCTACAACCCACTGCCCTAGCATAGATCAGTCACCCCTCTAGCTGGGTGCACTATGCCAGTGGTGAGGGTACAGGTGCATGAGCCCTGTACCCCTACAGAGTCTAAGTCCATTCTTCGGAATTGTAAGTGCAGTGCTGTCATTAAGAGTATATGGTTATGGGAGTTTTCATTACGAGCTCCACAGCACCATAATGGCTGTACTGAAAACTGAGAAGTTTGTTATCAAACTTCTCAGCACACTCCACCCACACTAATGCCAGTGTGGGATTTAATGGAAATGCACACAGAGGGCATCTTAGAGATGCCCCCTGAAAAACGACCTACCACTAGTGTCCAGGCTGAGTGGCTGCCTTTAGCTGCCACCACCGGACATGTTTCTGGACCCCTGGATCGAGAGCCTGTTGCACTCGGGCATGAAACAATGCACATCCTGGGCAAGGTGCCAAGCCTCCTCCCAGAGGATGGGCAGGGTCCATGAAGGGGATGCTTGTAAGGCTTGTGAGCTTCCCCAGGCCACTTCCTGCTTTCAGCAACTGGTCCCCACTGGTTCTGCCCCCCATTTTGGGCGGGAGAACCGGGAAAAACAAGTGAGGAAGAGAGGTGTGCCCACCTCTGCCAACTCCACCCCTCAGGTGGGGTAGGCGAGGTGAAGCACAACTCTCAGTCCCCACCACCATGCAAATGGGTAACCTAGCCAATCAGGGAAAGGCTATGCCCCCTACCACTGGAGGGTGGAATAATAGGGGGTGTACCCACCACAGGGAAGAGACCCATTGGTCCCAACGTTTTACCTACCTGTAATGCCCCTAAATGTAGTATTTAGGGGAACCCCTGAACCTTGCTTCCTCATACAAGAACCAACTACAAGAAAAGAAGAAAGACTGAACAGCCGTGCCGAACCTACCGGCCTGTCTCCACCTTAAACCTGCTCCTGCGCAATCCCGGTGTGTCCTGCAGCCAGCAACTTCAAAAACCACGGAGGACCTGCTTGCTTTCAACCACAAAGACTGTGTCTCCAGTCAACACCGGATTTGCTCATCAACAACCTCTGGCCCCAGCCGGAAATCGCAAATCCAAACCACTTTGTACCCGCTATCCACGGCTCGAACTTGAGGGGGCAAACACCACAAGGAGGTCTCCCCAGCGATCCTGACCTGAGATCCGGTGACCCCTGACCTGCCTCACGCCTACAGCCAATGCCTGCAGCCTCAAACCGGAAGGTCCCCCCAACCGCGACCAGGAGCTAGTAAAAGATCTGACCCTAAAAGGCACCCCTGCACCCCATGACCTTGGGTGGCCCAACCAACAGTGCCTAACCAACCCCCAAGATCCCAACTTACCTCTCCAAGTGGGGGTCTCACCCAGAAGACCTTTGTCCCCGAGCCGGCAGTGCCTTTTCAAACCGGAGACTCCCATTGAAAGCTACAGGGCTTCAGATGCCAAAACACCATTCTGCACCTGGCTGCCCCAGTGTCGCTAAGGGTGCAAATTTTGCACTGGCCTAAACCCCCATTTGCCCTGAGTTCAAGCCCAGGTGCTTTGTTCCTACAACCCAGTGGCCTGCTTGTCAGCAGCCACCAACCGGAGGCCCCCTATCCCCTATTGGATAACACTGGGCCTCAGCACATTGCACCCGGCCGCCCTAGTGCGGCTGAGGGTGTAACAAGAGTGCATCCTTGACCTTGGGGGACCCCTGAGTGTAACCCCAGAACACCAACTCCAACAACAACATACTTACCTTTAAACCGCTAACACTATTTTCCTCCGTAGGATAACATTGACTGTTTTTCTAAGAAGAGTTTTTGTATGGAGTTGGAAAACCTAAAAAAATTCTGTAAAATTGTACTAACAAAAACGATTTGACTTACCTGTTTACAGGAAATGTCTCAGTGTAGTATCCAGATATACTATCTCAAAAGTAACTTACCTGTAATTTTACTAAAAATCCTATACAAAGTATATTTACTGTGTTCTGATTCTGAAAGGCATTGCATTATCAGTAACACTACTGTAATCAAATCAAATTACATTTACAATTGCAATCCAAACTGTGTTACAACTGTATATTTACTGCAAAGTATTTATCACTTACCTGTGCCAGGCTTGCTTGGTTCTAGGAAATAAAATAACTAAAAGAATATTTTTATACAAAAACAATTGGTCTGAAGTTCAGTCTTTGAGTGTGTGAATTCATTTGCTGACTGAGTGTGCACAACAAATGCTTAACAATGTCCTTTGATAAGGCCTTACTGCCCGACCACACTATCACAAAATAGAGGTTAAGGTGCTATCTAATTTTACCTCTGCCTACCTTTGGGGTTCCACTGGACTCTGTGCACACCTCACTTTGGTATAGTATATACAGAGCCAGCTTTCTACATTGGTGGATCAGCAGTGGGATATACAACTTTGTATTTGTTGGACTACTTGGTTACCACCTGATCACACAACAGAACTCTCAAATTGTCTTTAGAATTCAGATTTTTTTCAAACTGCCATTTTTGCAAAATTTCTAAAAGTCTTGTTAGGGTCTTGGTTAAGTCCCTTTAATTTTTTGAAACATATAAAGTCACTTTAGCTAGGGTTATAGAGGTCAGAAAGCTTTTTTTTAACAATGTCTCAAAACAAGAACCCAGCTGTTAGTGAAAAAAACACAGAGCCATTGAGGAAAAGGTTGAGGAGCTTGACCTCACCCCTTACCTTCACCTGTCTTTATGTTATGTTACATTACTAGGTATTTGTAAAGCGGAGGTAAGGTTTCTATGTAAAATTAAAAACATAATCATGGGGTACAATCCCATCAAACAAAAGCTCCAGGAGCTGTTGGCTGGGTAGGCTAAGGACCATCCATCTGAAAATGGTGAAGACCAATCGATAAGGAAGAAGGGGGAGAATGAACAGGTAGACCAACACCCCTCCCCCACTTCATAGGGAGAAATGGCCCCAGTGGCCCTGATGCCAAGAATCAACCTCTCAGTACCTAGATCCCACGCAGTTGAATCAGGTACAACTGAGGACATTGAGGACAGCCTCAATGAGGAAGACCTCCTGCTGGCAAGGTTGACCAGAAGATTAGACCTAGAAACCAGACTCCTTGCTCTACAAAATATAGAAAAAGAAGGATCCTATGATCCCAAAGTCCCCAGAGGGATTGTTCCTAAATTTGAGGAGGGTGATGATATCACCAAGTGGTTCACAGCCTTTGAGAGGGCTTGTGAAGCCAAAAGGGTGAAGAAAACTGACTGGGAGGCACTCCTTTGGAACTGTGTTCTGGTAAGTGCAGAGACAGACTTCTGACCCTTAGTGGGGCAGATGCTGCGTCTTATGACCTCACGAAGAGACCTCTGTTTGAGGGATTTGGACTCACAACTGAGAAGTATAGAATTAGATTCATGAGGGCTCAGAAAACTCAGAGTCTGCCCTGGGTGGATTTTGTGGACTACTCAGTTAAGACACTAGATGGCTGGGTGACTGGAAGTAAAGTGCAAGATTATGATGGTCTTTATAATTTGTTAATGAAGGAACACATCTTAAGTAATTTCATTGATGAAAAGTTGCATCTGTATCTGGTAGACCTGGGTCCAATTTCTCCCCAAGAATTGGGAAAGAAGGCAGACAATTGGGTCAAGACAAGGGTAACTAGGACATCCACTAGGCGTGACCAAAAGAAAGGGGTTAAAAAACCTCCCCAGAGAAAAGAGAGTGAGCATCTTAAAGATAATAATAAGGAGTCGCAGGTAGCCTCCCATAAACCTGTCCAGGAGGGTGGGCCCAAAGACACCTCACAAACTAAAACTGGGTACCAAGGTAAGAGTTGGGATCTCAACAAGTTATGGTGTCACAACTGTCAAAAGGCAGGACACCACACTAAGGACACTAGCTGCCCTAAAAACATTACAGCCCCTAGTGTAGCTCCAGGGGTTGCCAGTGTAGCTTTGGAGGGTGATTCCTCAGATGAGGAAGTCCTCCTAGCCTTCAACTGGAAACTGGGCCCAAAAGGTGAGTTGCAGATTCCAGATGGGAGTAGACACTTCCACCACCTACTGGTGAATGGAATCCCAGCTACTGCCCTGAGAGATACCTGTGCCAGTCATACTGTGGTGCATGACAGGTTGGTTCTCTCAAACGAGTATGTCCCAGGGGAAACAAAAAGAGTAAGGGCCGTTCCAGGGGGGTGTCCCTATTAGGCCTGTGGTGGTAGTGCTCCTAGAAATACCTAGGTCCCTTAGATGGAGAAAGGTGGTAGTCAGTAAAGGCTTCCCCCTTAATTGTCTCCTTGGGAATGACCACCCAGAGGTTGGTCTGAGCCAAAGAGAGTTGGTGGTCCAGTGCCAGCCCTCACCCAAGAATCCTGGGGGGGGGGGTGTGGGGGGGCTCAACCTGCTGTTGGTGCAGTTAAGCCCCAAAAGAAAAGAAGAGACAGTGTAGGAAAGGTGGACAACTGTTAGCCACAGTTCCAGTGGGCCAGGGAGATTCTACCCCAGTAAGGGAAAACTCCAAAATTGGCACTGGTGTAGTCCCCCCTAGCCAACAAAAAGACCTGACTAGTCAGGCAACAGTCCAGCCTGAGTTGGTGGCTCCTCAGCTGGCAGTGCAGTGACCCCCTACCTTAAATTAGCAGATAGACCCCCAGAACCCAAAGAAGCCTGTAACTTAGCCCCTTCACCTGCCAGGGAAGAGGTAAAGGTATAGTTCTGGGCACTGACAGTTGTTAATAGCCTCTGCTGGGTGATAGCCTTCATGGGAGCACTGTACTTGGCATGGTGGCCTAGCCCCCTGCCAAATAGCAAATTAGGCCCCCTGACCCTATTGGTCATGGCGGGGTTGCTCAAGCTGTGGGTAACCTCTGTGGGTAAGCCGGGCTTTGCCCTAGCTAAACTAGAATTTGCAGAGGTAGGTACCTCTGAACCCAAACTAAAAAGATGGGGTGTAGACACTAAAGAGCTAGGATAGGCACATTGGGGATTAGGTCCTGAAACTGTTGAGGTAGGCCAGCCCTCCAAAGGAACTGACCTGGACAGAAGGATGTAAGGCTGAGCAGGGCCAGTAACTTTTAACCCACTTCCTCTACTCTTACTCGCCTGAAAGACTAGATAGACTCTTCCAGGTTTGGCTGAGTCTCCTGCCTTTGGGCTGGGGGGGCTTGTGTGAGAAGCTGGGTTTCTATTGCAGTATCCCCCTAACTTTTTGCCAGACTACTGATGCACTTTGACTTGCTGTGCCCTGGGCCCCTGCCAATCAGGTTCCCAGGGTCTGTGGGCCCGATTCACAGAACTAACCTAAGACAAAATCCTAAACTTACTACCATTTTGGTATTCACAGAAGGCACTTACTCATTTTGGTATTCATAGAAGGCACTTACTCATTTCGGTATTCACAGAAGTTAGGAGTCCTAACTTTAGGACTCCTAAATGCCTTCTGTAAATACAGAAAGTCTTAAAGTTAGGATTTTTCTCAATTTAGTAGTAGTAAAGTTAGGAGTCCTAACTTTAGGACTCCTCTATGCCCTCTGTGAATACCGAAAGTCTTAAAATTTGTATTTTTCTCAGTTTAGTAGTAGTAAAGTTAGGACTCCTAACTTTAGGACTCCTAAATGCCTTCTGTGAATACCGAAAGTCTTAAAATTAGAATTTTTTTCAACTTTACTACTACTAAACTAAGAAAAATCCTAATTTTAAGACTTTGGGTATTCACAGAATGCATTTAGGTGTCCTAAAATTAGGAGTCCCAACTTTACTACTACTAAATTGAGAAAAATCCTAATTTTAAGACTTTGGGTATTCACAGAAGGCATTTAGTAGTCCGAAAGTTAGGAAAACCTAAAAAAATTCTGTAAAATTGTACTAACAAAAACGATTTGACTTGCCTGTTTACAGGAAATGTCTCAGTGTAGTATACAGGTATACTAGACTGTGTAAGAAAAGTAATCTCAAAAGTAACTTACCTGTAACTTTACTAAAAATCCTTTAGAAGTATATGTACTGTATTCTGAAAAGCATTACATTACCAGTAACACTTCTGTAATCAAATCAAAGTACATTTACAATTGCAATCCAAACTGTGTTACAACTGTATATTTACTGCAAAGTATTTATCACTTAACTGTGCCAGGCTTGCTTGGTTCTAGGAAATAAAATAACTAAAAGAATATTTTTATACCAAACAATTGGTCTGAAGTTCAGTCTTTGAGTGTGTGAATTCATTTGCTGACTGAGTGTGTACAACAAATGCTTAACACTGTCCTCTGATGAAGTCTTACTGCTCGACCACACTACCACAGAGTGAGGTGCTAACTAACTTTACCTCTGCCTACCTTTGGGGTTCCACTGGACTCTGTGCACACTATACCTCATGTTAGTATAGAATATACAGAGCCAGCTTCCTACATTCCCTCCCCACCAGAAAGTAGGCCTATGGTTGGTAACACCCTCTACACCAGTATCACCAAGCAACTCACTGGAAAACTACAAACCTTACACTACAACTCAGAAGCAAGACTCATCCTCAACCTCCCACACAGAACTCACATCACACAATGCCTCAGGGAGCTCCACTGGCTCCTGATACACAAACACAATACTTTCAAACTTTGCACACACACATTCAAGGCACTACACAACCTAGGCCCTAACTACCAGACTGGTTGCATCTTCTTCCAGCAACCACCCAGAGATCTCCACTCCCCAGGACTCCTACTGGCTAACATCCCACGCATAAAGAGCACCTGTTCAGTAGGACGGGCGTTCCCTTACATTGCTACCAAAGCATGGAATGGACTCTCACTCCACATCAGGACTTCCTTCTCTCTTGAATTCCGCAAAAAGCTGAAAACCTGGCTTCTCAATCAAGCAGCTAGGCACATACACCAGTTCAGTGCAAGGATATCCTCTCGGTGGTAGTGCACTTTAAAAATAAACATAACATAACTCTATGTCTTTGACCAACCTAATAGATGACAAGAGCCACCTCCCCACCCTATTATCCATACATTATAAACAGCAAAGGTTTGGCAGAAGATCCCTTCTCTCTTAAGGATCCACCTTTTAGAAATACATTCATAAACAGTTCGGTCTTGAAGACAGTTTCTTGAAGCTCTCTTCTTACTGGCTTTGTAACACCCAAAGATTCCTTACATAGACATGTCCAAATATCCTGACCCCCCTTTATTTCTCAAGATATGTGAAGGGGGTATGAGAGATTTATAAGAACCTCAGTAAATAAATTTCCAAATTATCCAACCTCCTAGGCTTGTGGAATAGCTGTTGCATGTTTAGCCTCCTCCTCTGGGGAACTCTCTTTGCAAATCTCTTTTGTAAGAGCCTATCTACCTCATATTCCGGAGAAAGTGGCTGTCTAACCAGGAGCTGGGTGCCCTCTGTATGGCTTCTGCAGTGTTAGGAAGTCATTTGAGGTAGCAGGGCACTCTGCAAGCATACTTAAAGTAACATAGTAAGAGAACTCTATTTGTCTATTTGTACTACGTCATGGCTGATTAAATGTGGCGGGTCTGTGCTATCTCTGTATGTGTTTTTTTAATCTGTTTGAGGCCATCTTTGCACTCACTTTGTCATATAAAATTTATTTTTTCTTGGATTGAAACAGTGATAAAAATGCTGATTGTGAAAACCAGGACTTTTTGAGAGACAGGGCTTAGGCAGTGTTGGGCTGCATTTGGTAAAATTAACTAACTAAATTAGATTTTTTTCTGGATCTGGAAGAGGTTACAGAAGTTCAGGAAAGTGAGACTCACTTTGAAGAAGTGGCCACCTAGGTATTGGCCTAGTCAGCATGGTACACATGTTGTGTTCTAAACAAAACCATTTTCAACTAATTTTGCCAGCCACTTTTTTTGTCTGCACTAGTGTCATATTTGTATTCATATTGTTGATCTCTACTGTACCTTGTTTGTACTCATTTGTCAATTTGTAAGTATTTTGTTGGTCTATAGTAAGTCTTCAATATACTAATGTCGAGGGTGTACACCATGTTATCATTGAATTCATTTTGTTGATAATAATGACACAATCGATGTAGGTATTTTGAACTTATTTTGTCAAGCTTTCTTTGTATGTATTTTCTGTTTAGAATGAAACTATCACAATTCACCACCGGTGCTTGGGTGCCCACCACTAGGGAGTCTACCTGGGGAACTTTCTATTATTCAAATAAGCTCCACGAACTTTACTATATCCATGTACTGACTTTCAGAATTTACCTTTTTCATTTTGAATCCTTGCTAGGCTTTCTGACAGCCAGAATAATTTTCTTCCCAAAGAATATACTTGCCAAAAGCCTTGACCTGTGCCATATTACAATACTGACTTTCAGATTCCTGAAACAAATTCAGGACATCACTTGGATTCCAGATCCATACTATGTTTTGTTAAAGCCTGTCTGCTTTCCCTGCCAAAGACTGAAATTCCTGGGTTTCCCTGCTGACTGCTTTGTCTCCATCCTTGGATGGCCAGAATTGGGTGGAGAAATCAGTGCATCTGAGGCTGGCAGGTGCTAGCCTGATCACACCTGAAACAGTGAGCATTTTAAAGCCCCCCATTGCTTTGGTACAGCTTTGGTCATTGATGCAATATATTCTTGTATCTTCCTTGTTTCCTCAAACTCCACCTAAGGTATCATCCCCACACACTCTTCCTTTGAATTAATCTTCTAAATGTGGATTTTATGCAGCCAGTATCTGTAATAGCAACAGTGAATGTGGGTGAGGACCTTATTGAGCTTCGGTCCTCCTGAGTGTAAACCTACACCCCCTCTAGAGTTAATAGTGTCATATGCATGTCTTGCATGCCCTGGCAGTTAGTTATTCTGACTGATGAATTACCTCTCGAGTGTATGTTTTTTATTAACTTCTACTTTCATTGTTATCATCTGCAGAGCTTCAGTCCTTGAATCCCTAGTGGCTCACCCTCTGTGGTGTTGAGTAGCAGTGCTCCCAATATTTTCTTTCCTTTGACTCCCTTGCCAAACACTTGACAATTAACTTCATGTTATCAGACTTTTTTCATAAAATCTTTATGCTAATGTTAATAGTCGGTGCTGTCATTGTCCTTATACTCAGATTGTATGGCCCCACATTTGGAAACTTGTTGTTGATTGGGACTGTCCCATCTTTGTGCTAATTTTGTTTATTTTTTATGAGTCTATTGTAGTTAACTGGTGCCTGCAGTGTATAAGGCTTGTACTCATCTAGTTGGTCAGCATGATCCCAGCTTTGTACTTAGCTTTTATTTCTTTAACATGCACAGTGAAAACCACATTTTTGTGAGAGACACAGCATTTTGAATCAAACAGCTTTGGGCTGTATTTATTTTATTTTATTTATTTATTTATTTATTTATTTATTTATTTGAAAGCTTTTATATAGCGCTGGCTAGACCCAGAGGTATCAGAGCGCTTTACACGAGTATCAAACCATAGTTGCAGGTTACATTGTTACAAAGGGTACACATTTATTAGAGCATAGCTACATAGTTACATGTTAGCTTGAGACAAACTATAAGGACATATGCGTAAAGGAAAACGCAGCCAAAGGGAGAGATTCAGGAAAGAGGGGGTAGGAGCAGGGGAAGTAGACAGCGAATGAAGGAGGGAAAGAGGAGGGGGAAGGTGAGAGACACAGCATGAAAGAAGAGGGGGTGGGTGACGGGGGCACAAACCGGTATACGAGTAATAGCCGAATCCAAAGTCCAGTAAGCTGTGAACCCAGGGGAAGTGGTATCATTCCCCCAACTCCGTTGCGAGAGGCTCCCTTTAAGCAAGGGGTCTCCAACCAGTAGCTCATGAGCTACTGTAGCTCTTGAGCTAACTCTGAGTAGCTCACCTGTGTGCAGCACAGCTTATTAGAAAGATTTTCCTTGGTTGAATAAATATACATATAAAGAAATTAAAATTATACTGCACTAATAATATTAGTAGCTGTTAATGTGTTTTATTGAACATTAGTAGCTCTCAATACAGAAAAGGTTGGGGCCCCTGCTTTAAGCAGTGGACTCTCTCAGAGGGGTCTCTGAGACTCTAAGGCCTACCTACTGGAACCTTCCCCAGCAAGCATTTACAATGTAATAGGTCTAGCATTAATTACGTTTGAGTTATTGGCATTGCTAAATATTGCAACACCAATTGCAACAAAAGTCTATAAATTGTAGGCCAAAAAAATGTGTATTTATTTTTGTAGCAATGGTGGCATGCTGCGCTTTAAATTAATATGTTTAAAAGTAAAGTGCGCCATACTGCTATTGTTACACTAGTTAATTGTGGATGCATTAACAATTGATGTGTGCACTGATGGCTGGTGGTGTGTGTGTCTGTAGAAATTGTGCACTGATGGCTGGTAGTGTGTGTGCCTGGTGGAAGTGTGCACTGCCGGCTGGTGGTGTGTGTGTCTGGTGAAAGCGTGCACTGACGGCTGGTGGTGTGTGTCTGATGAATGCATGCACTGACGGCTGGTAGTGTGTGTGCTTGGTGAAAGCGTGCACTGACGGCTGGTGGTGTGTGTGTGCCTGGTGAAAGCATGCACTGACAGCTGGTGGTGTGTGTTAGACCTGGCACCTTGGCGTGAGTCTCCCTTCCACTTTTTGCTGATGTGCCTCCGATGTTTTGCTGGTTTTCCGATACTCAGGGCACTGCGCCACGGCTGATCCGTGCCGCAGTGCAAGTGCTCCCTACTGTAAATTGTACATACGATTGGTATCCATGATTGGTGCATTGGATTTACTGTTAGTCCCTAGTAAAGTGCACGAGAGAGTGCCGGGGCTTGTAGATGCCAATACTGCTGGTGGGCCTGCAGCGCTGGTTGCGCCACCCACCGAAGCAGCCGTAAAGATGTGTCTGGGAACTGCGACCGCAGAACCCGCGTGCGGTCTCGTACTGTCACGCTAGCTGGGCAAGTGTCCCCACTTGCCCGCACCGACCCTTCCCTTGACTACATATTAGTCACCCCTATGGTAGGCCTGCGGGCAGGGTGCGTTGTAGGTGTAAGGTAGGACAAGCCCTGATGTGCGTGGCATGTCCTAGTAGTGACTTACAACGAAGACCGTATTTCACTACTGAAGGCTACCTGCTCCATTAGGCCAGACTGAGCTGCGAGGATTATTACACCCTATAATCCCCGCAGGCTCAAGGAGCATGGTAGTGAGTCATGTTTAGTATGCCTGAACTCAGGATAATGAGATATTTCTTGTAGTCAAGTTTATTTTAGTATCCTGGGTTTGCAAATGCTACTTTTAGAAAGTTAGCATTTGCTTGCTTAACCATTTCAGCCGCCTCTGCTGGTATGTGTATCTGTCTGTCTGGGATGTGTGAGTGACAGGGCTGGAGGGATGACAGGTGGTGAATGCGCAGATTACACCTTAGTGGGAGGTAGGAGTGCCTCTTGACTCGAACTGTCACTGTGCTCGGCCACCACAATGCTGGCTCCACCCTCCTGGGGAGCGGCGGATGACTCTGCCGGCACCTGGCCCAGGAAGGGCGAAGCCCCCATCAACAAGGTACTTTGGCCACCCCTGTCCGGACAATGCTGGCTCCACCTCCTGTGGGGCGTCTGATGCGCCTGCCCCTCACACTGAAAGCAGAAGCCGGAGTACACCCGCCGGGGTACTCCAGAACTGAGAGTGGCTATGCAAAGGCCCCCCTGGCCTGCGAGAACAAAAGAATTGGCCTATAAAAGAAGGAGCCCTGCTCCTTGAAAATTAGATCCGGTTTGGGCCACAGAAGGACTCTGCCCTACGAGAAGGACCGTGAGAGACAAGGAAGGGTGCTGACTCTTGCCTGTGTCTGGTGCCTTGCTGCTGAAGGAGAGGAAGGCGAAAAGACTACGAAAAGACTTTTGCTCTACTTGTGCCAAACTCTGCTAAAGAGATCTCCAAGGGCTTGCAACTGAACTTGCCCCCTGACCAGCGTCCCAGGACCAGTGGACGCTACCCCCTTGGAAGAAAGCGACTGCGGGTGCTGACCATCGCCGCAGCACTGACGGAGGAATCTCCTCCAAGGCAACGACATCCACCTGACCACCGTGACCGGGGCCCACAGCAACAGCGGGAGCAAAGTAAGGACCAGCCGCCGCTGGCCCGAACACCGTGACCGCAACTGCACCGGGAGCCCGAGAGCAAAGCAAAGGAGGACCCGTCCGGTCCGAGCTCTCGAGGTGACTGCATAACGAGTAGCCACTCACCTGCAAAGACGGACAGTTGCCCTACGAGAATCCGCAAAGTCGGTAGTCTGCCCGACAGCCCAGCTGTGAGCCCACAGCTGCACCGACATTTGGCTGGGTACGTCCTGCACTTGGGGACCGTACTACCACTTGTCACCACCGCACAGCCGCCGCCTCCAGGGTCGGAGCGGACGACGAGGAGAGGACCCTGCCGCCACAGAACACCGCTGCCCCGGAGGACCAGTGACCTGCTCGGCTGAAGAGCCGCAACGATCAACGACCCCGGGAAGGCAACGCGACGTGGGACAGATCCCCTGGAAGCCGCCGGCTTCACAAGAACTTTGAGTAACACCGGCCTACGGGCCTCAAGAGAACTGCATAAGAACTGTGGTAACCCGAATCAAGTAATCTGCAACCGTTTCCATAAAGTATATTGACTGTATTCACAAGCCTGCTTAAAATCTATATAAAGATATATATTTTTACAGAATACAGTCTGGTCTCGTTGTGTGGTAGGTTGGTTGTAAAGGTGTACTGTTGCAAGTGTTTAACCCTATGTGCCCCAAAGATTAGCCTGCGACTGCTTAAGCCACACTACCTAGAGGGTAAGCAGAGGTTGTCTGGAAGGTAACCCTCAGCCCTGACGAGGAAGAGAGAGTCCCTGCTTGTCGCTAGTGCTACACTGCGCCAACTAGAGCCTCCCCCTTCCTACATTGGACGCAGCGGTGAGGATTTCGAATTTACACTTGCGATATCTATACCTGAGCTTCTGACCACTACACAAGGATTACGGTCCAGTTACTTAGCCACAGACTTTGCTTTTTGAATTTTGCCGAAAGAAGATTCCGAGTGCAGAAACCATGCCGGGCACAAAGAGCCTGGATGGAGCGGAGTCCACGACCTCCGAGGTGTTGGAGGTAGAGTGGGACGCCGCAAAGCTGGACAAATACTCGAAGATGGAACTGAAGTTTTTCTGTAGGAAACTCAAGGTTCCGCACGCTGGTTGCAAAAACAAACCGGAATTCTTCAAGGCCCTGAAAGCCTGGGTGGAGTCCAGAAAGACCCCGGAAGAGCAAGACGTCCTCGCCGAGCAGAATACGACGGAGGAGCAGAATGCGCTTGGGGATCTGATCGATCTAGAGAGGCAAGACAGCGAGCACAGCTTGGGTAAAGGCCTGTCGCCAGAGGAGCTGGCAGACAGGAAGGAAACCCGGAATCACGAGAGAAAGTTGGCAGAAATGAAAATCCAGCTGGAGCTTGAAACCAAAAGAATGGCGCTGGAAGAGCGAAAGCACCAGATGGATTACGAAATAAAAATGAGGGAGATAAGTCTCAAGGAGAGAGACTTGGATCGGCCTCCCTCTGGTGGCAGCACATCGCCAGTGCAGGTAGAGTCAAGAGTGCACATCCCGAAGGACGTAGTTAAGGAGTTCTTTAAGGGGGATGACATAGGACAGTGGTTTAGGGCATACGAGGTAGCCATGTCCTCCCACCGGGTTCCTGACAAGGATTGGGGAGCGGGGTTGTGGGGAAGGTTCCTTAGCGAAGGGAGAGATACCTTGCTAGATTTGCCCGTTGAGAATCAGAGATCCGATGCCCACATGAAAGAAGCTTTATTGAACAGGTACGGGCTTACCCCTGAAATGTATAGACAGAAGTTTAGGGGATGTACTAAGCGGCCTGGGAATACGTATGTGGAGTATGTGACTTACTTTTGCAGAGCACTGGATGGTTGGGTGAAAGGTAACAAAGTTAATGATTTTCAAGGTCTCTTTGATTTAATTGCATGGGAGCACTTGTCTGATCACTGTTTTCCTGAGTTACGCCAACACCTGATCGATAGCAAGCTGTCCAACCCGAGGAAGCTTGCTGAGGAGGCGGACCGCTGGCTCAGCACCAGGGTCCACAAGGGTCCCGTGGGAGATTCCGCCAAGAGTGGGCAGGGTCCCCAGCAGAAGAGTGGGGGGGACAAGGGGGGAAAACAGAAAGGGTTCCAAAAAGGCCCCCAAAGTAGTTCCCAAGGGAATCCGCAGCAGGGTTCTCAGCCTCCCCCACCCCCGAAGCAGAATGGGGCCCCGACAGGTAAACCTGTTCCAAAGGGGCCCTTCAATTGTTTCAAATGTGGCGAGCCTGGGCACATATCCAGTGACCCCAAGTGTCGCCTATTTGGAAAACCCGCACCCACTGGTGCTCCGCCCCGACAAGTGACTAGCGTTCACCTGGAAGAAGAAATGATGGTCCCGGGGGGTGGAGATCCCGTTCACATGACCCTGGTCTCGTTAGGAGACAGCGAGATGATCCCTACGAACTACCTGCCCTCTAACACTAAAAAATATGGGCAGGTGGTGATCATCAATGGTAAGGAAGCCGAGGCTCTTAGAGACACAGGAGCCAGTGTGACTGCAGTGAGGCAGCATCTGGTGTCTCAAGAGCAGGTTGTACCCCATGCCTACTGTAGGGTTATCAACGCTGATAATTCTGAGAGTCAGTGTCTGATGGCTCAAGTTCCCTTCGAGTGGGGGGGGTCTCTGGTACTCTGCAGGTCTGTGTGAGAAAAACCATGCCTGTTGACTGTTTGCTAGGGAACGACTTGGAGCACTCCCCTTGGGAAAAGGTGGAGAAAACGACTCACCTGCGGATGGTGGGTCTGCCTGACTGGGCGTGCGTGACCACCCGGTCAATGGCCGCCAGTAGGGGTGATCGAGAGGTCCTGGGGCCTGAAGGAGAGGCCCAGGAACCGGCCTTAGGGAGAAGGCGCAGGGGGCGCGGGAAGCCGGCCCCTGAAGTTCCTACGGTCCAGGAAGAGGCAGACCTTGAGGGGGATGCCCTGGAGCCTACAGGGGAACAGATCACCGAACTGGGGGACCTGCCTGAGCTGACCCATTGGCAGCAAGAAGGAGGACCCTCCAGGGAGGAATTCTGCAGGGAGCAGAAAGAATGCCCTTCTCTCATGGGTATGCGGCAGCAGGCTGCAGACCAGGCCAATGGTGTTCAGGCCAAAACACATTACGTGTACTGGGAGAACGACCTCCTGTATTCGGAGCCTAAGGCTGCTGAACCTGGGTCAGCCCGTGTGCTGGTGGTACCCCAGAAGTTCAGAGCCTTCCTACTGGGTCTGGCTCATGATGTGCCTTTAGCAGGACATTTGGGGATGGACAAGACCTATGACAGGCTTGTCACCCACTTTTACTGGCCCCAAATGCACAAGAGTTCCGATGCTTATTGCAGAACCTGTCCGACTTGCCAGGCAAGTGGAAAGACGGGAGGGAAGAACAAGGCTCCCCTCCAACCCTTCCCTGTGGTCGGTACGCCATTCCAGCGAGTGGGTATTGACATCGTTGGGCCTCTGGACCCCAAGACAGCCATGGGCAACAGGTTCATCCTGGTCTTGGTGGACCATGCCACCCGGTACCCTGAAGCCATCCCTCTGAGGACAGTGACGGCTCCCGTGGTGGGGCGTGCACTGATGGGAATTTTCTCACGAGTAGGATTCCCTCTAGAGGTGGTGAGCGACAGGGGGACCAATTTCATATCGAAATATATGAAGTCTCTTTGGCAGGAGTGTGGCGTAACGTACAAGTTCACCACACCCTACCATCCCCAAGGTAACAGGTTGGCTGAAAGATTCAACCGAACCCTCAAAGGCATGATCATGGGCCTGGAAGGTCCGATGAGGCGTAAGTGGGACGTCCTCTTGCCATGCCTGCTTTTTGCATATCACGAGGTACCACAGAAGTCCCTAGGGTTCAGCCCCTTTGAACTACTGTACGGCCACCCCGTGAGAGGACCACTGAGTTTGGTAAAGGAAGGCTGGGAGCAATCTCCCAGGAAACCTCCCCAGAATGTATATAGCTACATGCTGGCCTTCAGAAACCAAACCAGACGCTTCAGACAACTTGCCGAGGCAAATCTGGAAGCGAGCCAGGAGGAAATGAAGCGGTGGTACGATCAGAATGCCACTCTGGTCGAGCTTCAGCCTGGACAGAAGGTGTATGTCCTGGCCCCAGTGGAGCCCTGTGCCCTTCAGGATAAGTGGACAGGACCATTTGAGGTTGTGGAGCGCAAGAGCCCCGTGACATACTTGGTGGACATGAAGACGCCCAGGAACCCTTTGCGGGTCCTACATGTCAACCGCCTCAAGCCCCACTTGCGAAGGTCTGAAGTGGGCATGTTGTTGGCAACCGATGACGGAATGGAGGAGGAGTCGGAGCCTCTTCCTGACCTCTTGGTGGCCTGTGAGAAGGATGGGTCAGTGGATGGAGTTAACCTCTCACCCTCCCTGACCGCCGAACAACAGGAGGACTGCCGCCAGTTGCTGGGGCAGTTTCCAGACCTGTTCTCCCTGGTTCCGAGTGTCACAGATTGGTGCGTCCATGATGTGGACACTGGAGACAGCTTACCGGTGAAGCATAAGGCTTACCGGGTAACTGACAGGGTACGGGCCTGCATCAAGGAGGAGGTCTCCAAGATGCTTGCCCTCGGGGTGGTTGAGTCTTCCAGCAGTCCTTGGTCCAGCCCCGTGGTCTTGGTTCCGAAGGCTGCTGCGCCGGGAGCCACACCCGAACTCCGGTTCTGTGTGGACTACAGAGGACTCAATTCAGTCACGAAGACTGACGCGCACCCCATCCCCAGAGCTGACGAGCTCATTGATCGGCTAGGGGCTGCCCGGTTCCTCAGCACGTTTGATTTAACGTCTGGGTACTGGCAGATCGCCTTGACCGATGGGGCAAAGGAGAGGTCGGCATTCTCAACCCCAGATGGGCATTTCCAGTTCCGGGTTATGCCATTTGGAATGAAGAATGCCCCTGCCACCTTTCAGAGATTGGTCAACCAGGTGTTGGCTGGACTGGACGAGTTCAGTGCCGCCTACCTGGATGACATCGCGGTGTTCAGCGGCACTTGGCCCGAACACCTGCGACACCTCTGGGAAGTGTTGATGGCCCTGCGCAGAGCAGGCCTCACAATCAAGGCAAGCAAGTGCCAGATTGGGCAGGGTTCAGTGGTGTACTTGGGACACCAAGTTGGGAGTGGCAAGGTAGCCCCCTTGCAGCCCAAAATCGAAACCATCCTGGCTTGGGAACCCCCCAAGACCCAGACTGCAGTGAGAGCCTTCCTGGGGCTCACTGGGTATTACAGGAGGTTTGTCAAGGGCTATGGCACGATCGTGACCCCCTTGACAGAGCTGACTTCGAAAAAGCAGCCCAGGAATGTGATTTGGACTGACACCTGTCAGAAGGCTTTCGACACCCTGAAGACTGCCATGTGCACGGCGCCCGTGCTCCTGGCCCCCGATTTCTCCAAGGAGTTCATTGTGCAAACAGACGCTTCAGAGCATGGTGTAGGGGCTGTTCTTTCACAGATGACTGAGGAGGGCTTTGACCAACCCGTAGCCTTCATAAGTCGGAGGTTACTTCCACGGGAAAGTAGGTGGAGTGCAATAGAACGTGAAGCATTTGCTGTGGTCTGGGCGCTGAAGAAGCTAAGACCCTACTTGTTTGGGTCTCACTTCCGAGTTCAGACGGACCACAGGCCCCTCAGATGGTTGATGCAAATGAGGGGTGAGAACCCGAAACTGTTGAGGTGGTCCATTTCTCTACAGAGTATGGACTTTACGGTGGAACACCGCCCTGGCACCGATCACGCCAACGCTGACGGTCTGTCCAGATTTTTCCGCCTTAGTGATGTGGAACTCCCTGGGGAAGGGTAGTTCCCCCCACATTTCAGCTGGAGGGGACACATGTTAGACCTGGCACCTTGGCGTGAGTCTCCCTTCCACTTTTTGCTGATGTGCCTCCGATGTTTTGCTGGTTTTCCGATACTCAGGGCACTGCGCCACGGCTGATCCGTGCCGCAGTGCAAGTGCTCCCTACTGTAAATTGTACATACGATTGGTATCCATGATTGGTGCATTGGATTTACTGTTAGTCCCTAGTAAAGTGCACGAGAGAGTGCCGGGGCTTGTAGATGCCAATACTGCTGGTGGGCCTGCAGCGCTGGTTGCGCCACCCACCGAAGCAGCCATAAAGATGTGTCTGGGAACTGCGACCGCAGAACCCGCGTGCGGTCTCGTACTGTCACGCTAGCTGGGCAAGTGTCCCCACTTGCCCGCACCGACCCTTCCCTTGACTACATATTAGTCACCCCTATGGTAGGCCTGCGGGCAGGGTGCGTTGTAGGTGTAAGGTAGGACAAGCCCTGATGTGCGTGGCATGTCCTAGTAGTGACTTACAACGAAGACCGTATTTCACTACTGAAGGCTACCTGCTCCATTAGGCCAGACTGAGCTGCGAGGATTATTACACCCTATAATCCCCGCAGGCTCAAGGAGCATGGTAGTGAGTCATGTTTAGTATGCCTGAACTCAGGATAATGAGATATTTCTTGTAGTCAAGTTTATTTTAGTATCCTGGGTTTGCAAATGCTACTTTTAGAAAGTTAGCATTTGCTTGCTTAACCATTTCAGCCGCCTCTGCTGGTATGTGTATCTGTCTGTCTGGGATGTGTGAGTGACAGGGCTGGAGGGATGACAGGTGGTGAATGCGCAGATTACACCTTAGTGGGAGGTAGGAGTGCCTCTTGACTCGAACTGTCACTGTGCTCGGCCACCACAATGCTGGCTCCACCCTCCTGGGGAGCGGCGGATGACTCTGCCGGCACCTGGCCCAGGAAGGGCGAAGCCCCCATCAACAAGGTACTTTGGCCACCCCTGTCCGGACAATGCTGGCTCCACCTCCTGTGGGGCGTCTGATGCGCCTGCCCCTCACACTTGAAGCAGAAGCCGGAGTACACCCGCCGGGGTACTCCAGAACTGAGAGTGGCTATGCAAAGGCCCCCCTGGCCTGCGAGAACAAAAGAATTGGCCTATAAAAGAAGGAGCCCTGCTCCTTGAAAATTAGATCCGGTTTGGGCCACAGAAGGACTCTGCCCTACGAGAAGGACCGTGAGAGACAAGGAAGGGTGCTGACTCTTGCCTGTGTCTGGTGCCTTGCTGCTGAAGGAGAGGAAGACGAAAAGACTACGAAAAGACTTTTGCTCTACTTGTGCCAAACTCTGCTAAAGAGATCTCCAAGGGCTTGCAACTGAACTTGCCCCCTGACCAGCGTCCCAGGACCAGTGGACGCTACCCCCTTGGAAGAAAGCGACTGCGGGTGCTGACCATCGCCGCAGCACTGACGGAGGAATCTCCTCCAAGGCAACGACATCCACCTGACCACCGTGACCGGGGCCCACAGCAACAGCGGGAGCAAAGTAAGGACCAGCCGCCGCTGGCCCGAACACCGTGACCGCAACTGCACCGGGAGCCCGAGAGCAAAGCAAAGGAGGACCCGTCCGGTCCGAGCTCTCGAGGTGACTTTATAACGAGCAGCCACTCACCTGCAAAGACGGACAGTTGCCCTACGAGAATCCGCAAAGTCGGTAGTCTGCCCGCCAGCCCAGCTGTGAGCCCACAGCTGCACCGACATTTGGCTGGGTACGTCCTGCACTTGGGGACCGTACTACCACTTGTCACCACCGCACAGCCGCCGCCTCCAGGGTCGGAGCGGACGACGAGGAGAGGACCCTGCTGCCACAGAACACCGCTGCCCCGGAGGACCAGTGACCTGCTCGGCTGAAGAGCCGCAACGATCAACGACCCCGGGAAGGCAACGCGACGTGGGACAGATCCCCTGGAAGCCGCCGGCTCCACAAGAACTTTGAGTAACACCGGCCTACGGGCCTCAAGAGAACTGCATAAGAACTGTGGTAACCCGAATCAAGTAATCTGCAACCGTTTCCATAAAGTATATTGACTGTATTCACAAGCCTGCTTAAAATCTATATAAAGATATATATTTTTACAGAATACAGTCTGGTCTCGTTGTGTGGTAGGTTGGTTGTAAAGGTGTACTGTTGCAAGTGTTTAACCCTATGTGCCCCAAAGATTAGCCTGCGACTGCTTAAGCCACACTACCTAGAGGGTAAGCAGAGGTTGTCTGGAAGGTAACCCTCAGCCCTGACGAGGAAGAGAGAGTCCCTGCTTGTCGCTAGTGCTACACTGTGCCAACTAGAGCCTCCCCCTTCCTACAGTGTGTGTGTGTGCCTGGTGAAAGCGTGCACAGACAGCTGGTGGTGTGTGTGTGCCTGGTGAAAGCATGCACTGACGGCTGGTGGTGTGTGTGTGCCTGTTGAAAGCGCGCACTGACAGCTGGTGGTGTGTGTGTGCCTGGTGAAAGCGTGCACTGATGGCTGGTGGTGTGTGTGTGCCTGGTGAAAATGCACACTGACGTCTGGTGGTGTGTGCCTGGTGGGAGTGTGCACTAATGGCTGGTGGTGTTTGCGTCCGGTGAAAGGTGCACTTACGGCTGGTGGTGTTTGTGCCCGGTGAAAGCGTGCACTGATGACTGATGGTGTCTGTGCTTGGTGAAGTGTGCACTGACGGTTTGTTCTGTGTGTGGTTGTGTGTGTGTGGTTGTGTATGGTTGTATGTGTGGTTGTATGTGTGGTTGTGTGTGGTTATGTGTGTGTTTGTGTTGTTGTGTGTGTTGTGTGTGTGTGTGCTTGTGTGTGTGTGTGCTTGTGTGTGTTGTGTTTGTGGTTATGTGTGTATGGGTGTGTGGTTGTGTGTGTGTGTGTGTGTGTGGTTGTGTGTGTGGCTGTGTGTGTGTGGCTGTGTGAGTATGTGTGGTTGTGCGTGTGTGTGGTTGTGTGTGTGTGTGGCTGTGTGTGTGTGTGTGGGGCGGGTGAGGGGGCAGATAAGCATAATGTTGTCAGCTCTGACGAGCACACAGTTTATGCTCATATTCTGAAGCATGTGTTTCCAGACTCCCTGCTCCCTCTTGAGGGTCGGTCCGAGTTATACCTTGCACTGCTGTTAAGCCTCAATACATCCCAGGCACACTTCCGCTTTGCATCTATCGCCACTGGGAAGACGCAGTGTACCAGTACATTGATTAATCAGCAGGCTGATGGAGACACTCCTGTGAAATCTAAAGCATTTATTAAAATAACCCTCATGTTAGCTCTTAAAGTGACCCTCACATTATATCCTCCAATGACCTTCACATGAGATAATAAAGTGACCCTCCGGTGAGACCAAAGAGTTAGCCTCTTGAGATCCAAGGGTGATTATACCTGGGACGCCAAAAGAAGCTGCTGTGACATGTCCAGGAGCCACCTAAATGACCCAACTGTATTTACAAAAACTACCGAAATGTGAGAAAATAGATGCAAAATAGGTCATGTGCGAGACCCCGACATGCCCCCCTACGCTAGACGATTAGAAAAGTATGCACATGCCTATTTCTGAGCTTTTAATCTCTCCTGACATAGAAATAGTGGTCTAACTAGAACATTATATCTAGGACCACTGGGATTATGTGGCAGTGATGGACCAAAGTATGCTACTAAATTATTTGGCAAGAAACTGCAAATTATGCTGCATAATGCAACATATTTTGTTGTATTACTTAACTATTTTGTCTTTTTTTACTCACGGTAACACCATCTGGGCAAAGATTTTACCTTATTAGCAGTACCTGTTTAACATCCAAATGCACCAATAAACAAATGAAAGATAACTAGTCAACTATAGTAAAAGATCTTCCATTGCGCTTGAACTCATCGTCAAGCTTTAGTGAGCTAGAAGCATGCAGCACTAGGAGAAAGCAGCTGTGTGTAGAGCAAGGTGCTACGGGAGATAGATGTACAGAGAAGGAGAAGAGACGCCTTGTGTGTAGAGCCATCAGGAAGGGAGCGAGGTCTTGTGGCATCACCTTACAGTACACTCTTCGTTTAATGCCGTCCACATCAGCAGAGCAGAGGCCTGTAGAGAGGTCCTGGCAGGCTCGGCTCAGCTCCCTGAATACTGGAGGGTGGTGGGAGATGCCTGGCTCTGGCTCAGCCCGAGGACCTGTTGGCACCTCGAGCTCATGACGAGCTGAGCCTTCTTGTGGCATTGCCTGCCCCTCTCCCCTTACCCCAGGATGCGGTGTAATGGCCAGACCTGCTGACTTTAGAACTGAGAATCGGGTTTGATTCATGGAGTTGCTCGACATCCTATAGTTCTGGACGAATAAGCTAATATTCCCAGGACAATAAAAATGAATGTGACCTTGTGTAAGGTAACTGGAATGAATGACGTCCCTTAACAGGAGACACACCCATCCAATACCTGACCTCTCTGAAGAGAGCACGCAGCAATGGTCAGCTATGTGAAGGGGTGCACAGCGCTGAAGGAGGTTACAATGAGTTGAGAGCGGGTGAAGGGTAAAATAACTTGCAATACCACCTACCATCGTCCTGCCCTAACAGCCCCACATAACGCCTTAATTTGCTAAAATGTGAGGGACAGTACAGCAGCAACAAGTGGATTGAAAGGATAACGCCAGCAGCAAGGGTATTGTAATAAGGGGAGTGGCTTAAATAACGTGCAAAAAAAAAATCGTGCTTAGCTTAGTGTGCTGCCCCACTTGTATTTTGGCTGTTTCTGTCATTGCATCCAGATATATGATACAAAGAGTAGTGGCATACCGACAATAATTCGGGTATATTGGCTTTGTCAATGGTTGTTAGTTGCATAAGATAAATAAGCAGCAACGATGGCTTGGGTTATATTATGCAGCAGGGTTGTGTATAAAAAATAATTAAAAAAAGAGGCCAAATTATGCGGCATAATGCAGCACATTTGGGTGCTTGGGAGGACTAAACAGGCGCAAGTTGCGGAAAGATAGTGGGAACACAAGTCACTTGGGGGACATTACCTGGCCTGTAGTCACATGACAGGGCTGATGTACGCCCATCCAATACCTGGCCTCTCTGAAGAGAGCACGTAGCGATGATCAGCTATGTGCGAGTGTGTGAAGGAGTGCACAGCGCTGAAGGAGGTTACAATGGGTTGAGAGGGGGTGAAGGATGAAATAACTTGCAATACCACTTACCATCGTCCTGCCCTAACAGCCCCATAATAACGCCTTCATTTGTTAAAATGTGAGGGACAGTACAGCAGCAAAAAGTGGATTGAAAGGATAACGCCAGCAGCAAGGGTAATGTAATAAAGGGAGTGGCTTAAATAACGTGCAAAAAAAAGAAATCGTGCTTAGCTTAGGGTGCTGCCCCACTTGTATTTCGGCTGTTTCTGTCATTGCATCCAGATATATGATACAACGAGTAGCAGCATACTGACAATAAGTTGGGTCTATTGTCTTTGTCAATGGTTGTTAGTTGCATAAGATAAATAAGCGGCAACGATGGCTTGGGCTATGGTATGAAGCAAGGCTGGGTATAATTTTTTTTTTAAAAAGAGGCAAATTATGCGGTATATTGCAGCACATTTGGGTGCATGGGTGGACTAAACAGGCGCAAGCTGCGGAAAGATAGTGGGAACACAAGTAACTTGGGGGACATTACCTGGCCTGTAGTCACATCACACAGCTGATGTACGCTCATCCAATTCCTGGCCTCTCTGAAGAGAGCACGCAGCGATGGTCAGCTATGTGCGAGTGTGTGAAGGGGTGCACAGCGCTGAAGGTTACAATGGGTTGAGAGGGGGTGAAGGGTGAAATAACTTGCAATACCACCTACCGTCGTCCTGCCCTAACAGCCCCACATAACGCCTAACTTTGCTAAAATGTGAGGGACAGTACAGCAGCAAAAAGTGGATTGAAAGGAGAACGCTAGCAGCGTGGGTAATGTAATAAAGGGAGTGGCTTAAATAACGTGCAAAAAAAAATAAGAAATCGTGCTTAGCTTAGTGTGCTGCCCCACTTGTATTTTGGCTGTTTCTGTCATTGCATCCAGATATATGAAACAACGAGTAGCAGCATACTGACAATAAGTCGGGTCTATTGGCTTTGTCAATGGTTGTTAGTTGCATAAGATAACTAAGCAGCAACGAGGGCTTGGGCTATAGCATGCGGCAGCGTTGGGTATAAAAAATAAAAAAAGAGGCCAAATTATGCGATATAATGCAGCACATTTGGGTGCATGGGGGGACTAAACAGGCGTAAGCTGTGGAAAGATAGTGGGAACACAAGTCACTTGGGGGACATTATCTGGCCTGTAGTCACATCACACGGCTGATGTACGCCCATCCAATACCTGGCTTCTCTGAAGATGGCATGCAGCGATGGTCCGCTATGTGCGAGTGTGTGAAGGGGAGCACAGCGCTGAAGGTTACAATGGGTTGAGAGGGGGTGAAGGGTGAAATAACTTGCAATGCCACCTACCATCGTCCTACCCTAACAGCCCCACATAACTCCTTAATTTGCTCAAATGTGAGGGACAGTACAGCAGCAAAAAGTGGATTGAAAGGATAAAGCCAGCAGCGTGGGTAATGTAATAAAGGGAGTAGCTTAAATAACTTGCAAAATAATAAATAAATCGTGCTTAGCTTAGTGTGCTGCCCCACTTGTATTTTGGCTGTTTCTGTCATTGCATCCAGATATATGATACAAGGAGTAGCAGCATACTGATAATAAGTCGGGTCTATTGGCTTTGTCAATGGTTGTTAGTTGCATAAGATAAATAAGCAGCAACGATGGCTTGGGCTATAGCATGCGGCAGCATTGGGTATAAAAAATAATAAAAAGAGGTCAAATTATGCGGTATAATGCAGCACATTTGGGTGCATGGGGGGACTAAACAGGTGCAAGCTGCGGAAAGATAGTGGGAACAAAAGTCACTTGGGGGACATTACCTGGCCTGTAGTCACATCACACGGCTGATGTGCGCCCATCCAATACCTGGCCTCTCTGAAGAGAGCACGAAGCAATGGTCAGCTATGTGCGAGTGTGTGAAGGGGTGCACAGCGCTGAAGGAGGTTACAGTGGGTTGAGAGGGAGTGAAGGGTGAAATAATTTGCAATACCACCTACCATCGTCCTGCCCTGACAGCCCCACATAACGCCTTAATTTGCTAAAATGTGAGGGACAGTACAGCAGCAAAAAGTGGATTGAAAGGATAACGCCAGGAGCGTGGGTAATGTAATAAAGGGAGTGGCTTAAATAATAAGCAAACAAAAAAAAAATCTTGCTTAGCTTAATGTGCTGCCCCACTTGTATTTTGGCTGTTTCTGTCGTTTCATCCAGATATATGATACAAGAGTAGCAGCATACTGACAATAAGTCGGGTCTATTGGCTTTGTCAATGGTTGTTAGTTGCATAAGATAAATAAGCAGCAACGATGGCTTGGGCTATAGTATGCGGCTGGGTTGGGTATAAAAAGAAACAAAAAACAAGCGATGCGCGCTCTGTGCTGGGGGAGGGCCATTAAAGGAAGGGGGCGGAGAGGAGCCTGTGAGTACTTGCGCTGAAAGTTCAAAGAAAAGGGGAGATCAAAGGAAGGGTGGGAGGGACATTGGCGAGCGAGCATATGGGGGGTGAGGGGGTGTGCAGCCTGGTGAGTTGAATGCGTGTGGCAGTAGAGGCGGAGCGCTGCGCACGCGCACAAAGTGTCTGGTGGCAAATGGACGCTGTGCACAATGCGCGTGGTTGTGCTCACATGCACTGCACCCAATCCGCATTTTAGGAGCACTTTTCTAAGCCCTTATCTTATATCTTATAGCTAACGCAATGGCTCAGCGAGTCCTAAAAAGGGGCAAGGGAGTGCTTTGGGAAGGGGCAACATACCATACCTCAACTGTGAGTGGCTCCCTTGGTGCTGTGGACTTTCTCAGAGGGATCACTGAGACTCCAGAGTATAAATAATTGGATCTTTTCCCAACTAGGGGAGAAGGAGTGCTTAGTTAAAGGGCACAAGGGACAGGGGGCTAGGCAGAGTAGCACGCAAGGGAAGAGATTCAGGTGAGAGGGGATAGGAGCAGAGAAAGTAGACAAAGAATGAAAGAGGGAAAGCGGTGGGGGAGGGTGAGAGACAGAGCAAGAAAGGGGGGGAGGGTGAAGGGTGCACAAACCGGTAAACGGGGTAAAAAACACGTCCAAGGTCCGGTAAGCTGTGATCCCAGGGGAAGTGGTATCATTCCCACATCTCCGCTGCGTGAGGCTCACTTTATGCAGTTGCCTCTCACAGAGGGGTCTCTTAGACTCCAAGGTCTACTTACTGGATCCTTTCCCAACAAGGGGAGAGGGAGTGCTTTGGTAAGGGGCGCCATACCATGCCTCAGCTGTACGTGGTTCCATTGACACTGTGGACTCTCTCAGAGGGGTCACTTCAACTCCAGAGTATGAATATTGGATCTTTCCCCAACTAGGGGAGAAGGAGTGCTTAGTCAAAGGGCAACAAGGGACAGGGGGCTAGGAAGTGGGTCGGAACTGGCAGGTCAACAGAGGTGGAACAAACGTCAAAAGAAAAAATCACATTAATTACAGAAAGATAACACATTCAATACCGGGGTAAATTAGCAATCCAGAAAAAGACAGGATCCACGAAAGGCAAGGGTCAGGGAGGACAAAGGGAGAGTCAGCGAGTTGAAGAGTTCCACAAGGAAGACATACAGACAGCAGAAAAGGAAAAGTATACGCTGTAGAGTCACTCAGGAGAGAGAGGCAAACGGGAAAGCTCAGAATCACAAAATAGTTATATTAAGTACTAAGAACTACTACATATACTAGTGGTTAGAGTTGTAACCATGCAAATAGTAAATTCACTCAGGGTTCCATATTTCTGCAAAGCAATGCATAAAACATTTAAGATGAGATTCTTGCATTCCAACCCAGAGGCTCTCACATGGACTGGGAGTCTAGGAGCTGCCTAGTAATTAGGAAAGTGCAAAGGTTCATGTTTTTCTCTCATGAACTTCCAGTAAATCTCGTTAATACTATAATTAATATCTTTAGTTGAAAAAGTCTTCTGTATGTGGGTTTTCTCATTGAAATTGAAACTTTCCCGCCCTTTTTAAGTTGTTTCAAGAAATAAAATCTCAATAATCATCCATCTAGTTAGAAATCACAAGAGAACTTTTTAATGGTAATTTGTGAATCCTGTCTTGTGCCAACTTCCCCTCTGATAGTTCTACCGTCCAGCTTGCCCGTAGTCCGCAACCTTCTGCTGCCTGTCTTCTTGCTATCCTCTGTTTGTACCTCCTCTGCTCGTTTTATTGCTGTTTTGCCTTTCCTGCTTGTTTTTCTGCCCTCTGTTTTACCTTTTCTGCTCATTTTTTCTGCCCTATGTTTTGACCTCTTCTGTTCTGTTTTGCCTTTTCTGACCATTTTTAGGTTTTGACTTTTCTGCTTGTTTTTCTGCCCTCCGTTTTACCTTTTCTGCTCATTTTTATGCCCTGTTTTTCCTCTTCTGCTCGTTTTTCTACCCTGTTTTACCTTTCCTGCTTATTTTTATGTCATGTTTTGCCTTTTCTGTTCGTTTCTCTGTCGTCGGTTTTGCCCTGTCTGCTCTGTTTTGCCCTGTCTGATCGTTTTTCTATTTTGATTTCTGCTTGTTTCTCTGCCCTTAGTTTTGCCGTTTCTGCTTGGTTTTTTTTGCTACCTGTTATTCCCTTTTTTGCTCTGTTTTGCCGTTTTCTGCTCATTTTTCTGCCCTCTTTTGTGTGCCTTTTTTTGTTTCTTTCCACCGTTTCCCTCCTCTCGCCACCCAGTGTCCCTTTCTCCCCCAGAACCTACCTAATGGAGGCCAAAGCCTAACCCCATTGAGCGGGTCCTCCAACCAGGTCCCCCGTGACAGTTTTCCTGTCTAACTTGCGCCCAGTCTGCTATACTCGGCTGCCCATCTACATGCTCCACTCTGTTTGTGCCGCCTCTGGTCATTTCCTGCTCTGTTTTGCCTTTTTTCTGTTCATTTTTCTGCCCTCCATTTTGCCTGTTCTGCTTGTTATTGTGCCCTCTGTTTTACTCTCTCCTGCTCTGTTTTGCATTTTCTGCTTGTTTGTCTGCACTGTTTTGCTTTTTCTGCTTATTTTTTGGCCCTCTGTTTTGCCTTTTTGTTTTTTCGGCCCTCTGTTGTCCCTTTTCTGTTTTGCGTTTCCTGCTCGCTCATTTTCTACCCTCTGTTTTGTGTTTTCCTGCTAATTTCTTCCCTCTTCCTGCTGTTTTCTCAAGATCTGGCTTTTTGACTGAGACCTTGCACCCCAGCGCCCAGATACCCCCAAGGGTGATATTGCCGAGCTCCACAAATGCTGATTGATTGATTGAAAAAAGTTCCTACTGCCATCTAGTACTTGTGAGGAAATATCACCAGTTTGCATGGAAAAAGTATGCCAGTGTAAACACAGAAAAAAACAAAAAACTCTGCAAACAACAGCTAGAGAAATAATCTGGGTCTATGTGATAAATTGTGTGTGTAATAAAAACTTTGCAAGCCTTTGTGGTTGGCCTAGTTAGCTCCCTTTGTTCTGGCAGTGCCATTTAAAGATTTTGGGCAAGATGTATTTTAGGGCTCCCTGTTTGAAACAGCTTTACCTTTATCACTTATTTTCTTCTAATTTATGCCCCAGTGATGCCAAACAATGTTGAATTATATGTTAAACTTTCAAAAACTGATGCATGCAAAAACAGCCAGGAGCTGAAGCTGCCTAGAATCACAGGCAACCCTCAAATTAACCTGTGCTCAACCCGTTAGTAGCTTGGCACAGAACAGTCAGGCTTAACTTAGAGGCAATGTGCAAAATATTTATGCAGCAACTCAAAGAGTAATAAGGTAATACACAACACAAGAAAAATCCCACACAAATTTAGAAAGATAGAGTACAATGCAATAATAATTTAAGACTGAAATGACAAAGATCCAATCAGTAGAACTGTCGATACGCAATTTAAAAGATTTAAGACAAAATAGTGCCTAGAAGACACACAAAGCGACAACTGTGGTTATCTGGTTGTACCAGACCGGGACAAAGTCATAAGTTCAAGCTGATTGCGATGGAGCGTGGGCTGGCTATCAGGACCAATCAAAGCATGCTGAACAAGAGTACCTTAATACCTGGTTGTGGAGCATTGTGAGATCCTGCTTCCCCGATGCATCGCTCATGGAGGCTATGTGAGGTCCGGGTGTGGATATGTGTGACACAGCATCAGTTCCCGGAAGCTGTGAGGCTGCAATGCGAGGTCCTTTTCGATGATATTATTGATGAGGGCTTGTGATGCGAGGTCCTGCTTCCAAGAATAAGCACGTACTGGCTAGTTCCGAAGAAGTTTCTGGCCTTGCGATGCATAGTCCTGCGTCATCATCAAGGATGTAGTTGAGGAGGGGCTTGGGGTGGGAAGGTCTGCATCGAGGATCTGTCTCGCAGCGGTGGTTCTGAGGTGGCTGCGATGGGAAGCCCTGCATCGGTGATGCATTGTGCAGCGTTTTTGATGTAGAGTCCTGTGAGGCATTGCGTTGCGGCTCCCATGCAAAGTTTTGTGAGGTGATGCATCGTGTTGCATCGGTTCTGCTGGGACCACAGCTGGACTGGCAGAGCACCTTCAGGCCAACTTCCAAGGGTCCAGGACTATGATGGTGTTACTGGGGGGTGGGCAGGACTCACAGCTGGCAGAGTCCAGGTGCCAGGTTTAAGGCAGTTGGAGCCCATTCTGTCCCTGAGTCTCTGATCAGGAGGCCTGAAAACTAGCCTTTGGAGTCACTCTGTTGGTCCTGGGTTCAAGATGCAGGTCCAGTCTTTCTCACTCAGACAGGAGGGCAGCACAGCAGGGTAGCAGAGTGGCAGTCCAGCTTGCAGCAAATCAGTCCTTCTTCTGAGTCTTCCACAGGTCCAGATGAGTACTGAAGAGTTGGGTATGAGGGTCCATTGTTTTTGCCTGGTGGCCTTTTTAAAGTAGGAGAAGGTTCTGGAGGTTTCCACCCCCTGAGGTGTCAGGCATCCACTTCCTCACTGCCCTGACCCAAGCTTGTCTGAGGGGGCAAGGCTAGTAGCAAACCCTCTGTGAGTGTGTTCAGGGCCTTTTGTGATGTACACGTATGGTAGGTGACAAATCTACCACCTCAATAAGTCAGAGTGGCCCGTCTTACCAACACCTATCGCCCCTTGGTTTTAATGTCTGGGAGCAATACACAAGAACCAACTACCAGGTACACCTAGTCATGTGACTCAGGGACTGGCTGCAGGTACCAAATGGTTAGGATAAGAAAATGCCAACTTTCTAAAAGTAAAAAGAACAGATGATGGACGGAATGCTGAACAAATCAAATATTAACCCCCCAGTCACAATTCTGGGTTAATTCTATTGTTTTTTTGCTCGCCATGCCATTCCAGTTTGGACCCAGCCATGTGCAACTTAGTCTTGACACTCCTCCCCATGGGAACAATCCAGCCCAAGCTGCCAAGCCAGGTCCTCCCTGGACCAGAAGTATTTGATTAATTTTTGTATTTTTTAACGTATTTTGCTTTGACTGTGAATGATTTGCTGTCACCATCTCCTGCAAATCTACAGTTGTGTTTAAGGACACAGTTTACACAATGATACAGAGACCCTGCTGCAGGATTCATGCAAGCATACCAACCTGTTTTACCACTGTAAACAGAAAGCATCCCTAACAGGCTGGCAGGGCTGAGACAGCCATTCTCCTGCCGAGCTAAATCTGACTGTCCCCTGCCCCTATCATCATTTCAGAGGCTGTTTGCTGGTGGTACCTCTCTCCATTTTCCATTGGCCAGTCCATGATTGTTACCACACACTTTCTAGTTCACTTTCTCAACAGTGCAGACAACTCCTGATGTTGTTAAGTGAGCGTGCATCATGCTAAGGTTCACCTGTGTGTGAACTTCTGGAATCGGCAGGTCATTAACCTAGGTCATTAGGCACCATTAACCTGATTTAAGACGTCTTGCACCACCTATGTATACACATAACAGCACACCTGAGGGCATGTAATTGCACATCTATAGCGTTTTGTTCTGTAGTCTTTAATAATCCATTGACATAAAGGGAGGGACTTTTCTGCTCTTGCTTTCACCCTTCAGGCTTTCCTTTAACCCCCATGAACTGGTTCTCCATTGAATTTATCGAGATATTCTCTGCCCAACTTTTATCTCATTAAAAATCCATTTATAGTTTTGTGGTAGTCCAAGTCTCCCTGCACACAGGAGTCTCCAAGGCTAATTTGCTCTCTCCTCAGTGGTGACAAAGTTCTCCAGAACCTGCCAGGAAATTATGAACTAAAAACCCCAACTATTTTGAGGATATTAGTATTTAAGCTTATTTTTTAAATGGAGAGGCTCGCTACCTGCGGATTTATATGACAACCTGAAAAACCTTCTTTACAAATTCATAATTTGCAGCTCCTCGAAACAAGGACGGCATGACACTTCCAATTTTCTCCTCGTATTACTTGGTCTCATTTATGTATGGACTCGCTGCTGTCATGGGACTTCATGAATAGCCATTACCTTTGTTGATAAACCCAGCAGAGGACCTCTTGACTCCACCCACTTCAACACACCAGATTTCAATCACTTTTGGTCTACCATAAAATCCTGGGACCGGTTTTGGAGTATCATCCCCTCATCAGCTAGGCTAGCTTTGATTCCAGTGGCATAGCGAGCATGGGGTCTACATCTGACATACCCTTCCCACTTAAGGGACAAATGGAAAAAGAACAGATGATGGAAGGAATGCTTACAATTTAACCATTCACCCACAGTCATCGATCTAGGTTAAATCCATTGTTTTTGCTCGCCATGCCATTCCAGCTTGGAGCATGGTGAGTGAGTCTGCCATAGTGAGGAAGGTGAAGCAGGTGGAGAAGGGTGGCAAAGATGGAGCTGAAGTAAGAAGCATATGTGGCATAAGGAGCGATGTAAAGTAACGAGGACGGTGAGATAGTCAGAGAAAAAATACAGAGAGGTATAATGAGGTAGAGGTAGGTAGAGAAAAAGGGGTAGCAAGAAAGATAACGTTTTAGAATGAGGTACAGAGAGTAAGGGATAGTGAGGAGAAAATACAGAGAGACGGTTAAGGTCCAGAGAGAAGTAAGGAGGTAGGGTAGAGAGGTGAAATTATGTAGAGTATTGAGAGAAGGGGGTAGAGGTAAATGGGAAGAAAGATACAGTAGTAATACAAATCTAATGATACAAGGTAGAGTATGTAGTGACTGACAGAAGGGCAAAATGAGACGTGATAAACAGAAGAGAACAATAAAGAAAGTCATGAAGCAAAGAGAAAGGGGCCGGAGAGGGGCGAAGGGTAGAAAGATATGGGTTGTAGAGAGAAAAGAGGTTACATACAGAGGCTGAGGTGAGGTAGATAAAGAGAAGTGAGGTTAATGAAGAGGATAAGGTAGAGAGAGTTGAATTAGAGACAGAGGTGAGGTAGAGAGATGCAAAAAGAAAGAAAAGTAATATAGAAAGTGTGAGTTTAAAAAGAAAAGGAGGTACAAAGAGAGATACAGGGAAGAGAGCAGGTAGCTTTGTTGATAGAAAAAAGTGATAGAGCTAGAAAAAGAAAGGTATCTTTTCAATACTTTTTTTAAATCATCTTAATATAAAAACAACAACAAAATTACAATATTCGGATGATACAAGCACATAAAAAATAACATCAAATCATGTATATAATGTAAAATCATGTTGAAGAAACATTAGAGAAGTCAAGGATTCCAAGTCACCTAGTGACAGATGTAAGGTAAAGGGAGGAGACAGAGGTAGAAAGAGATGAGACGTGAGATAAGATAACAAATGGATGGGGAGGGTTATTGAAAGATTAGGTAGTGAGAGGCAGAGAGAGTGGGGTGGACTAAGAAAGAGATGAGATAGTGCGATCTGAGTTAGAGACATGAGTACGAGGGATGTGATAAAGAGCTGTGAGACAGAGAGATTGGTGTTTGAAAAGTGGAGAGAGGCGAGGCATTGAGTGAGGAGGCGAGAGAGATAACGAGGTGAGGTAAAGTCTAAAGAGAGAAATAAGGTTGAAAGAGAGGTAAAGTATATTTAATATTTAAGAGAGCACTGTTTCACAAAAGGCCGTAACTTTAAATGTGGGCCTTTTTTTATTTTGGTGCCATTGCCCGGCCTGCTTTTAGTGCCAATCCCGACCATGGTGGCTCAGGAAGGGGCTCTGGGCATCGGCTGACTTTGTATTTCTGACAGACTTCACTCTAAATTTCCAAGCTCTTGCTCCTCAAGTCCAATCAACTTTCAGCACCTCGCCAACCACAGTAGACACGTATTCAAAGTAAACTATTCCGCTGCCCATAACCGCCTGCCCCCACAGGGCCCCCAGGCAGGCAGGCATCAGGTCGACAGTGCCTGGCCCACAACATCAAACCTGCTCAGCGCCACTAAGAAACCTTGCTGGCTCAATAAAAAGGACTTCCTCGACTTAAGAGAAGCACAGAGGCACATTATGCCCGGCACGTCCCTCGGTTCTAGTTTAAGCTCTAGCAGCCATGGGTTTGGCACTCATAACTGCTCGCTTTCAAAAGACCCGTTTGCGGCTCCGGGTAAATGTTGAGCTCGGGGTGGGCACCGGATGTGGGGGTCAGGGGAGGATGGCGCACTTTGGAATTAACGGGAAATATAACCGCCGTTGGGCTGGAGCAGTAAACCAGCAAGTTGGCACTGGCACCGTTTTCAGCACTGGGGGACTTTGTGTGCCAAGCAGCTGGGCATGCGGGTCGGAGGTGTGCTGTTAATTAACCCTTTGTGGATCTCACTACTGATATAGGGAAGTTGATGGTGTGCGAGACTGAGGTGCACTTGCATAGCCATGTATAAAAGGTCAGCAGTGAAATGAGAGGTACCTCTACTCTGCAGTAGTGAGGAGTTTTCATAGACCGAGGACGAAATAACAAGTTATTTATGGATAGATAGAAAATTCTCAACAGCAGGGGAACTGTGTGCAAGGCACAAGTCCTAAAGAAAGGAAGTGGGGGGGGGGACTAACCAGGCTAGGCAGTATGCAAGTGAAATAATCATGACGTGTGCCATCACAGCGTATGATGTCCCGACATGTGGCATTGCACCTGACATCACAGGAAGTGACATCAGATATTAAGATATGTTTATCAGGTATATCATGAGTACATTTAAGAACATTAAGAGATTTAACAAATGAGATTTGGCGTTGAGGTGGTGCCAAAAAAGTGGCGCAATCCCGATGCAAAATCAGGGACTCAACTAATACATTTCTTTTTTAAATCTAACCACAAAGAAATAGGCAACAAGGAGAAGCATGGTAGTATATGTTATGCTTAATTGGTTGCAAAGTCTACTTTTCAAAATATTTGATTTGGTTAAAGCATCTGCTGTGAAGGTGCCCAGTAAATCTCAGGGAATAGTAATTATGATAAGATAACTCTGGTGGTTAATGCACTTGCTGGAGAGATCTGTGTTTTGTAAAGTCCCGGATTTGAATCAAAGTAGTACAGAAGGTAAATGTGTGTCCTGCAAAGCACATCATCGAACATGCAAATTACAGATTTTTATTTTATATGTAGATAGTAAAGTGGGTTACTGCTTTAACACAGAGATCCTTTTGTTACCCTCAGTTCATAAATTGTAATCCTTCTAAAAGACCTCAGTGAGGTATGAAGGACATGTGACTCCTACACCTTGTAACCCTCACTGTCTCATGCAACTCATCTTGTACACTGATTTACACATTTACAAGATTTATTGTCAATGTATAATGTGTATGTTACCTAAAGAGCTTTGAAACCCTGCATTGGGTTGCATAGTGCTATAAAAGAAATAAAATAGTGCTATTGAAATTGTTATTTGTGTAAATACTGGCACAGACCAACACACCTGACATTCTTACAATACATGCATCTCTTATATACAGGGATTGAACAAAGGCAAAATCTGCCTCCCTTAAGTACTTGTGAAGAGATAACCAGTAACCAGTAACCAGTAAGTAGTTTATTGTGTATGGTTAATTAAAACCTTTCCAATTTTGCTAGAATTAAAAACTTGTGAAGAGATAACAAGCTGTGTGCCGTTGTTTCCACTCCGTGGGATTTACATTGAAGTGTGAAGTTCCAGGCCGCCTTTAGTCAGGATATTCAAACAAAAGGAGGCCTGATGGCCCCTTAACTTCGGCCCAGCTGGAGGTAAAAACAAGTTTCTGGGAATAGAAAGCAGACAACATGCAGGTGCTGCTGAACGTGTCCCGTTGGCTGAAAATTACACCGGGACACGTCAGCACATTTCTGTGGGGCCCAACTTCTTGGCTGCGGGGGGAATGCCATCCACCATGTGAAAAGACTGGGTGGACCCTGTGTACCTGCGTGTACCCCCGACTTGTGCCCTAACTGTTTGTCAGGGTTGGGGTGTACTGGAACAGCTGTGTTCCTGGCTCACTACTGAAACAATGGGTGCTGTTAGAAACAATAGGTGCTGTTATTCTTCAGGATTGAGATGCATTGGCAAATCATTGTTTGCGGAGCAGGCACAGCTCTGAAAAAGCAGGGTCATTTTAGGTTCCGATTAGGACACTGGGAAGGCTCTTGGTGCAGCCAGATCTGCAGCTGTATGCAGTGGTTGAAGTGAGAGGGATCGGAAGGGCGCGGCGTGCCCCTACTTCTTCAATTCAATAGATTCCGTTCCCCTACTTTTTTATTTTTTTAAACATGCGTCCCAGGACGGCAGAAATAGCCAATGCCTATAGATGAGCCTCTGCGTTCCTGGACGTTTGTGGACGGGCGGGTTGGCACAGAAGTGAAAGGACTCTCTTTCCTTCTTGCCCAAAGAAGGCAAGGACAGTGTCCATTTCGGCGCTGCCACTGTGCCTTTAAGAAATGGCTCTTACCCTCTCTTTCCTCCTTTCGTTCCTGTGAAATGAATCCAAAAAAGAAAAACACTTTTGCGGGAAATGTTTATTTTTGTTGACACTTTTCTATTCCAAAGTGCAGCCTCTGAAATAAAAGGTTCAAAATATGAAAAAAAGAACTAAAAATAGCAACACAGAGTGGTCACAAAGTGGCCAGATTGATTTTATTTACACCCAAACACATCAGAGTCACTTTACAGAGTTTGCCAATGAAGCACAACTTTTATTTTTTCAGCTTTCGTTGAAGAGCATCGTTTTCCATGGGTGGGGAAGTGCACCAATCCTGAAGGTACTGCAATGCCTGATTGATGGGTGGATTGGAAAACAAAATGTGTATCCCAGCTCTCTGTTCACGGATGTGGTCTTTTTAAGCCACACTGCTTACATTTTGTAATGATATAAGCAATGGACTTTGAAATGGGTCCTTCTGGGCCCTGATGTTATGTCCTTAACTTTTCATGCAAAAGCCTTCACTAGGTTCTGAATAGTGAGTGCAAAAACATAAAGGTAACTATGTTGTTCCTGCTTACATTTCACATGCCTTACTTAATCTTGCATTCCCTATGAGTGTTTGCTTATTGAAGGATGTTACTTTTTTGGCAACATATTGCTCTTGTCTAGTGCGTAATTTGAATTGAGTCGCATCCAGGTGTTTATAGCTGTGCACAATTGGGTTGTAGTTCAAGGCAGTGCAAGGTTCTCTCAGTGGGGATATTATTGTGTTCAGTGGTAGAGAGGATGTGGCACTATGGTCAGAGCTGCCAAATTTGGAACTGAGGATCCAGGTTCAGCCTTCATGAGCAGTACCCCAGACCACTCTCCTGAGGAAGCACATTCCCATACTAGACAGTAGAATGACCCACAAGACCTTAGAAGCCCTGGTGTCTTAGTGGCAGCAGGTGGACCCGAGCGATGGTAAGTGCAGGTTAACCTGGAAGGCTTGTCCACCACAATCCATAATGAAGTTCACCTCCAGTCTGGCAGACAGGCTTGTGAAGCAGTACACCCTACAGCGACAGTACCTCTGTCACTGAGGTCACAGTACCCTTGAGGAGGGCCGGCTCTAGGGCGGTACGACCTGTGTGACCACATGAGGTTCTGACTTTAGATGGGGGTGTCAGAAACAATAAAAATGTCATGATAAATCCAGTGATTAATGTTCTTTCTAGAGATGTCAGAGTGTTTTCTAGTGGAATTTTGACTCATAGAATGGTAGCGCAGATGGTTAATGTGCCTGCTGTAAAGAACATGTACCATGCACATAATGTAAATGGGTCAGTGGATTACTGCTTTTTTCAGAGAGATCCTTTTGTTAGTTGCAGTTTATAAATTAATCTAAGAGCTACATGCAAACTGCAAGGTATAACTTAGACCATTATGTTTTTCCCCCAGTCTTTGACTATCCTAATGTTGGAAAAAGTGTTCATTTTGATAAAAATCCATTCTGATTATTAAAGAGAACACCCAACCGTGGTATTATGGTTTAACATTCTGACTTTGTGTTTCAGATCAATCACTATTAAACTATACTGCCAACTAGTATGGTTGTCAGGTGACTCCAACACCTTGTAGTCCTTAGTCATATATATAATTTCCTATACAGTGAGTACACATGTATAATTGATTGTTTCTGTGTAATATGTGTGATGTGAAGAGCTCTGACACCCTACACTGGTATGATTGGCACTGTAAATCAAATTAAATGCATATGAGAGTGTGGTTATGGAGACTTGAGGGGCACTGTTGAAGAGTGGTAGTGAGGAAATCCGTGGCGGAGGTGATCATTGGGAGGTACCTACAAACATTGTTGCACAAGACAAGGCGCCACAGGCCCGAAAGCCGGCCCTGCCCTTGAGGCCAGTCTGCCTCACCCATCGGTACCTGCATTGGCCTTGTTTCAGCAGTAGTAGCTGCAACTCAGCAGGGATCGGCAATGTAGGATTTTCAGGCACACCAAACTAAGTTTGCAAACTTCACAGTCTCTTCGCTTAATGCACAAGCACATTTAACATGTGCTACCTGCTTTGAGGTCATTGGAATTATGCATCAAAGGAGGCCAAAATGATGCCGCATAGTTGACTAAATCATGCTGCAAAAAAAGGCTGGAGCGTAATGCATCATATTTTCTGATACTTTATCATTTTGACATCTTTACACGTGCTAACAGTCTATGGAAAGATTTTGCCTTATTTGTACCAGTGTAACATACAAATGCAGCAGTGAGAAAGGTGATCAGTCAACATTTGCAAAGGGCCGTCCACTTCGCAATGACACAAGTCACATTTTTTTGGTAACTTTTGGTCCGTTTGAGCTACAATGTATTAGTTAAAATTGTCAGACTATGCAGCAGATGTTGTATTATGTGGCAAATATGTCAGAGCCATAATTATATAGAAAACATTTGCAAACTAGGATATTTCGCCATTCAAGTTTGAACATCTCTTGTGGAAAAAGGGAGAAGTGCTGATGACAGAAACTCCATGGCTCAGAGTCAAATGGCTTACGCTTCCAATTTTAAGAGTATTTGGGACATTCTTTGGTTGGAAACATATACCACTTTGTGAATGTATTTTAATGTCAATAACTCATATTAAACCTTAAATAATCATGAGTATCCATTGGTTGCATTGAATACCATAATAGGCTGTAACTGGTCAGTGAAATACCAAACAAATACTACAAATTGTAATGTTTTGTGCATTCTGGCCACACCTCTGACCACCCACTGATCCCATTCTCGGGTTATTCCCATCCTCTGATTCTCCGCCACAGTTCCCCTACTATTTTCCCCCACTTTGTCCACTGGCTGTATGGTAGGTAATGCACGCCAAGAATTAGACTTGTTGGCAGCGATACCTTTGGGACTCTGCTGGAGAGTAGCAAGGGCTACTGAGGGTCATGCCTGGGGTGCAGTTCTCGGGATGTTTAGGGGTTCCGTTCTGCAATAGCAGGGCCATGTTACCATCTAGAGCATTTCGAAGAGATATATGTGGGTCTTATTATAGTAGAATAGCAGGGGTACTGTCTTCATCAGAGAAGTGATGCGCTTTGGGAGGCCTGCTTATGTGTCCTAGCGTTGATACAGCCCTGGCTATGGAAGGAAGAGGTGACAAACAGGACTGAAGTGCATTTCCAAGCCGATGTGCAGGTATTAGTTGTATGGAACAACCAAGGTTGCTTTAGGCCAACAGCGTTAGCAGAGCTTCATGTGTGCCCCAGATCTGGAATATTGGGGAGAGTAGCAGGTCAACATTGGCGTGCACCCGCAGAGGTGCGTGTAGCTCCCAGTACTGTAATAGTAGGGGCTGTGCAGTGAGGTGCACTGGCAGACTGTGGCGTGGGTCACTGAAACCGCAAATGTGGCTGCGTGGCAGGAATGAGGTGCGCGTGCACCTGTGTGTGGGCATCAGGATTGGAACAGTAGGAGCAAATGTGGGACAGAGAGTTCTAGAATAGATGGCGGTGTCTGTAGCAGGTGAGACGGGAGATGCATCGGGTGAGCTCCGGGTGAGTCCCCGTGCTGCACTGAGAGGATGGAGCAGAGCTGGACTGAGGTGCCTCTGCAGGCGCCACTGGAGTCTGCTCACTGTCCTTCCGCGCCGTGCCTAGCTGTGACTATTGGTATGCGCGCCTTGAGCTCAGATATGGGTCCCCCGCGGATTACATCACCAGTTCCATCCAGCCTGGGAGCATGCTGTCGCCCTGACAACCCGCTGCATTTTCATAAAGTCCAACCAGAGGCCCCGTTGGAAGTGAGAGCCAAAGTCTGCCACTCACCCCGCCTCGGAAAATAAACGCGGTGACAGACTCACGTACAGAAAACTTCGAATCCACGTCCTGCCAGCAGCACTTAAAACGCACAAGCTCCAAGGAGAAAGCAATATCCAGGGCCACTAGCCCAGGACCCTTGCCTTGCTACTAGCTACGCGATATGTGCGAGTTCATACATGTAATTCTATATACCACAAACACACGCGTTGCCGTTTTCCTGCATCTAGCTTTTTCCTAGTCAGAAAAAGAGGAATTGCCACCACCTAGCGTAGGGACAATGAACTGCTCCCAACAAACAGATGTAGGCAAAGCTTTGTGCTGTAAGCATTCATCATAAATGCAGCGCATGCGCACTCAGAACGTTGCCCTTGCTGCTTAACGAAACCACGTCAGCTTCCTGTTTTAATCTTTTCCCTTTCCTGCCCATATTCTCGAGTTCTGGCTCCTTCGCTTACATACTAATTTTTTTTCATATTTTTGCTGATATCTTCTGTCTACTTTATCTACCTTTTCATTTTTATCTCAGTTTTTTCCCTCCTCTGGTCTCTTCTTGCTTTTCCGGCTCTCTCAACTTGTTCTCTCCTTCCTGTTGAAGTGAGCAGAATTTTTTCAAGAGCTGCTACTTTTGAGCTACTGATCCTAAATATCTCAGAGAGGAGAGTCCCAGAAGAGCGTCTGACAACCCCTGGAACATCTGCTAAGACAGGCCCTCTGCAAAGCGGTAGGCCCAAAAAACACTGCAAACACGCCTCATACAGACACACACACTGAATTCATTTTGGTCACTCCCTCTCTCCTGCTTTGCTTCTCTGATCCTACCTCCCATCACACAAGAACTTGATTTTTTGCAACTATACCCACTACACTACACCTTGCCAACTAGATTAATTTGTGGGACACCCCCGTGCCGCACGGCCACCAGCTGCTGCGTGTGCCCCATTGCCTGCCTTCTGCCTCACCGCCGGCCTCGCTGCCGCCTTGGTCGCTCCCCTTTGGTTTTCGCCAGTTGTTTTGCCCTAAATTTGTGCTTGTTTATTTTTGTGCCGTGTGATAGTTTCTTTAGCTGTTTTTCCATTGTTTTGCCCGCCATTTGTGCCTGTATTTTTTGTGCCGTGACATCGTTTTCCTTCCTGTTTTGCCTTTCATTTTGCCCTCCATTTGTGCCTGTTTAATTGATTGTAACCTCTGTGCCGTGTTTCAGTCTCCTTCCTGTTTGCCCGCCTACCTCGCCGCCCTCCGCTCTCCCTCCCCGCTTCCCGCTTCCCGCCACCGCCATTTGCCCCGCCCCTTTTCTCTTCTGTTCCCTCCCCGCTCCCGCCTCCCAGCTGCTCCGCCCACCCGCGCACTTGGCCTTAAATGGCGACCGTGCGACGCAGGTGAGTGTGACCCACTTGTGGGACATCCCCGCGCCGCACGGCCACCAGCTGCTGCGTGTGCCCCATTGCCTGCCTTCTGCCTCACCGCCGGCCTCGCTGCCGCCTTGGTCGCTCCCCTTTGGTTTTCGCCAGTTGTTTTGCCCTAAATTTGTGCTTGTTTCTTTTTGTGCCGTGTGATCGTTTCTTTAGCTGTTTTTCCATTGTTTTGCCCGCCATTTGTGCCTGTATTTTTTGTGCCGTGACATCGTTTTCCTTCCTGTTTTGCCTTTCATTTTGCCCTCCATTTGTGCCTGTTTAATTGATTGTAACCTCTGTGCCGTGTTTCAGTCTCCTTCCTGTTTGCCCGCCTACCTCGTCGCCCTCCGCTCTCCCTCCCCGCTTCCCGCCACCGCCATTTGCCCCGCCCCTTTTCTCTTCTGTTCCCTCCCCGCTCCCGCCTCCAAGCTGCTCCGCCCACCTGCGCACTTCGCCTTAAATGGCGACCGTGCGAATGCGCAGCGGGCGCGCCGATTGTGCGCCGAAGGCGCGCCAAAGGTAAGCCCGTCTGCGCCCGTCCGCGACCGGATCGCGACCTGCGCCAGGACCCCTGGCCCCCGAAGACCCCGACCGACCCGCCTGACGTACTCCGCCGCCACCCTCATCGCACTCAACACCGGCCGACTCCCAGAATGCCATCAAGCCACTCCACGACGTACCCACGGACCTTTCAGCTGCCACGCCTGCAAATTCACCTGCATCCGGACCTGCCTCGCACCAGCACCCGCCAAGTCGAACACCAGCAGCACCCACCTCAAGTGCATCCTGCTCAACACCCGCTCCGTCCACAGACACGCCATCGAACTCTGGAACCTCCTAGACGCCACAGCCCCTGACGTTGCCTTCCTCACGGAGACCTGGATGAACGCCTCTTCAGCTCCCGACATCGCCATCGCTATCCCAGAGGGCTACAAGATCGTCCGGAGGGACCGCAACGCCAACCAGATGGGAGGAGGCATCGCCATCATCCACAGGAACACCATCCGTCTCACGACCAGCACCGACAACACCCTGACCACCGCCGAACACCTGCATTTCCAGATCCACACCAACCCGAACACCACCCTCAGAGGCACCCTGATCTACCGACCCCCTGGACCACGCACACAATTCAGCGAGGACATCGCCGACTTCGTCAGCCCGCTTGCCCTCCCATACTCTGACTACATCCTCCTGGGGGACCTCAACTTCCACCTGGAGAACAACAACGACCGCAACACCACCACCCTGCTGGACAACCTCGCCAACCTGGGACTCAAGCAACTGGTGTCCACCCCCACCCACCTCGCCGGACACACACTCGACGCAGTCTTCTCTTCCAGCACAGACATCGACTTCAGCCACGCCACAGAGCTTCAATGGACGGACCACAGCTGCGTCCACTTCACCTTCAAGAGAACGACGACCCACCACCACCAGCAACAGGCCGCCCGCAGAAGCTGGAACAAGATCACAGCAGACCAGCTCGCCACCTCCCTGAGCCAGCACCCTCCTGCCAGCTCAGCGAACCCCAGCCAGGCCGCCGACAACCTCACGAAGTGGATCAGCATCTGCGCGGACGAGCTCGCCCCGCTGAGGACCCCGCCCAGCAGACCCGGCAGCAAGAAAGCCCCGTGGTTCACCGACGAACTCAAGAGCTCCAAGAAGAACTGCCGAGCCCTCGAGAAAGTCTGGAGAAGGGAACCTACACCGGACAACAGGACCTCCTTCAAGCTTGTCACCCGGAAGCACCACCAGCTGATCTGCGCAGCCAAGAAAACAGCATTCAAGGACCGGTTGGACAACAACGCACACAACTGCAAGGAACTCTTCAACATCGTGAAAGAGCTTCCCAACCCCAGCGCAGGAAACAACGACATCACCCCATCGCAAGACCTCTGCAACTCCCTTGCTTCATACTTCCACAACAAGATCGCGGACATACACAACAGCTTCAACAACCAACCAACGCACACCATGACCGAACAACCACCCCCCACCACCACCCTCCACGCCTGGACCCCGATCAGCACCGAAGACACCATCCGCACGATGAACTCCATCCACTCCGGATCACCGACCGACCCCTGCCCTCACCACGTCTTCAACAAGGCCGACGCTGTCATCGCACCCCACCTGCGAGACATCATCAACACATCCTTCGACACCGCCACCTTCCCTGAGAGCTGGAAACATGACGAACTCAGCGCTCTACTCAAGAAACCAACAGCGGACCCCACCGAACTCAAGAACTACCGCCCCATCTCGCTCCTCCCGTTTCCAGCCAAAGTCATCGAGAAGACCGTCAACAAGCAGATGGCCGCCTTCCTCGAGACGAACGGATCCCTCGACCCCTCACAGTCCGGCTTCCGAGCCAATCGCCGCCACCGATGACATCCGAGCCCTGATGGACAATGGAGAAACAGCGGCCCTCATCCTCCTAGACCTCTCCGCGGCATTCGACACGGTCTGCCACCGCACCCTAGTACAGCGCCTCAGCAACATCGGAATCCAGGACAAGGCGCTGGAATGGATCATCTCCTTCCTCGACGGAAGAACACAGAGAGTCTGCCTATCACCGTACAAGTCAGAGGCCTCCGAAGTCATCTGCGGCGTCCCTCAAGGATCATCTCTGAGCCCCACCCTCTTCAACGTCTACATGAGCCCCCTCGGGGCCATCGTACGCAAACACAACCTCAGCATAATCTCCTACGCCGACGACACCCAGCTGATCCTCTCCCTGACCAACGACCCCGCCTCCGCCAGAGCCAACCTGCACGAAGGGATGAAAGAGGTAGCCGAGTGGATGACGACCAGCCGCCTGAAACTGAACTCTGACAAGACGGAGGTCCTCATCCTGGGCTCTTCACCCTCCGCCTGGGACGACTCCTGGTGGCCTCCCGCCCTGGGCACCGCACCCAAACCGACAGATCATGCACGCAACCTGGGCTTCATCCTGGACTCCTCCCTCTCCATGACCAGGCAAGTCAACAACGTCTCCTCGGCGTGCTTCAACATCCTACGCATGCTACGGAAGATCTTCCGGTGGATCCCCACCGAGACCAGGAAGACCGTCACCCAGGCCCTCGTCACCAGCCGACTGGACTATGGCAACGCCCTCTACGCCGGTACCACCGCCAAGCTCCAGAAGAGACTCCAGCGGATCCAGAACGCCTCAGCCAGACTCATCCTCGACATCCCACGAACCAGCCACATCACCGGACATCTGAGAGACCTTCACTGGCTCCCCGTCAACAAAAGAATCACCTTCCGCCTCCTCACCCACGCACACAAAGCCCTACACGACCAAGGCCCGAGCTACCTCAACAGCCGGATCAACTTCTACGCTCCCAAACGCCACCTCCGATCAGCCAACCACGCCCTCGCCGCCGTCCCCCGCATCCGAAGAGCGACTACAGGAGGAAGGTCCTTCTCCTACCTGGCCGCCAAGACCTGGAACTCCCTCCCGACCGACCTGCGCCTGACCCAAGACCACCTCTCCTTCAGGAAGAAGCTGAAGACCTGGCTGTTCGAGCAGTAGCGGCACCCCCTCCCCCCCAGCGCCTTGAGACCCTACGGGTATGTAGCGCGCTATATAAGTGTCACTGATTGATTGATTGATTGATCTTTATTTTCTCAAACACAAAAGATAGCTTCACTGACTGCACATGAGAACACCAAAGTCATATCCATCAATCAATCAGACGGTATTGGTATAGCGCTGCTTATCACCCTGGGGGTAGCCTGGCACTGTATACAGTTGGCAAAGTGCTGCCAGCTCTACAGCTCTACCCAAGTAACACATCAACATACGCCTTGTAGGCATTCAGATAATCTTAACCTAAATCTACTACACACATTGCATCAGTAACTTTTACCAGACTAGTGATGCTGCCAGAAAACAATCTCCCTTGGCCGGCCAATGGACAACTGACCACCCAGCTCAATAAAATACACAAAAGTGCTTCAGCACACCACAAACTCCGACCACTAAAAAGGCCTTTACTAGAATCAGCTCATGCTAGTTTCATGTTAAGTAACAATAAACTTTACTAAACAAGACCTTTAAGGAATTACTACTAACCATCACAATCAAACAATTAACAATTGATTGAAGGAAATCTGCCAATGTATGAAAGGGCACAAATGTGAAAACACTACAATACCACAGCGGCGGCTCCTTTGATAAGGGCGAGAAGTGTCGACCCCCCCTCCCCCCCACAGACCCCCTCACCCTGCCGGCTGTCTCAAAATGGCAGGAAAGGAATAGTAAAACGATAATAAATACTTTTTATTATTGTTTTATTTTTCCTTTACTGACCAGTCTTTGGGGGTGGGCAGGGGGAGTTACAGGCACTGAGGGGTAGTGGTGGGCCCTGCCTTCAGTGAGCAAGACGGTTTGGCCGGCCAAACCCACATGCGCACTGAAGCTGTCTCTATCCCGAGCTGGAGAAAGCAGGCACAGGCTCCCAGTCTCACTGGGAGCGTAAGTTCATGGCGCTCGGGACAATCCTGACACTGCTTTCATGCTGCAACCAGCAGCATGAGAGCAGCGTCCGGATTGGCCGCAGTGGAGTCTGGGAGCCTGTGCTTGGAGGAGAGGAGAAGAGAGGAGAGGAGCAAAAGAGTGTGAAGCGGCAGGTCGAAGGTACATTTTTTTTTCCATCTCCCCACCCGCCATTCTTGGTCAACACCAACCGCTAACGCAATACCATACTAATGGTACAAGCCTAACAGAACAGATAACATGACAACATAACATTAGAAAACCAGATACCTACACATTACATACATTATCTCTTTGCTGCCAAGTCTAATGCCCCTTGACATACCCTACTAACTCAGCATGGCACATATTCGCCCATTTTTCAGAACCCAATAGAAATGTACTCACTTGCCCCATTTCCACAATGTCACAACAATGCACATATTACCACAACATAGCACAATTCAGTGACACACGGGCGGAGGAATGCACCCCATACCGAGAGGCTGGGGAATCAGCAGAAGGGTAGATAGATGTGGCGGACAGGCAGAGGTTGGCGGGAAAAACTTTGAGAAAATCAGCTTTCTGCTATGCAACACACATTGGGAATGGGCATGCCCACTCCATGTGCTGGTACTTGTATGTGGGGGGCTTAAACCCGGTTCCTCCCCATGCTACTCCTTCATTTACCACCAGACCCAACGACGACAACCAACAGTGGACAATGCAGTCAGTTAGAACTGGCCCACACTGGCTGTCAGTCTAGCACTGAGGGAGAGCACTGGCCCTCTATTCCAGCCTCCAATTATTCTGCCCTTGCACCACAGCCTCCATTTATTTTCACACTCATCAAACTGATGACATCTTCTGACTTCACTACCTCTCTAATCCCCCCAAAGCTAATCCTCAACCCCAGTCAAACCCATGACCACATCGTCATCGTAGAAGCTCGTCCTTTGCTTGATAAACATGCCACAACTCTCTCTCCCTAAACCCACAACTCCCTCCTCTGACTCACCAAGCTCTACCCATCCCTTAACTCTCCCTGAGGTCTCCTTTTATCAGATTCCCCAGCCTCGACGCGCTCCTTGACTCTCCCAGAGGTCTCCCTTCATCTCACTCCCCAGCCTCTACCCACCCCTTGACTCTCCCGAGGTCTCCCTTCATCTCACTCGACAGCCTCTACCCACCCCTTGACTCTCCCCTGAGGTCTCCCTTCATCTTACTCCCCAGCCTCTATCCATCCCTTGACTCTCCCTGAGGTCTCCCTTCATCTCACTCCCCAGCCTCTACCCATCCCTTGACTTTCCCAGAGGTCTCCCTTCATCTCACTCCCCAGCCTCTACCCACCCCCTGACTCTCCCCGAGGTCTCCCTTCATCTCACTCCTCAGCCTCTACCAATCCCTTGACTCTCCCTGAGGTCTCCCTTCATCTCACTCCCCCGCCTCTACCCATCCCTTGACTCTCCTCTGAGGCCTCCCTTAATTTACCTCCGCAGCCTCTACCCATCCCTTGACTCTCCCCGAGGTCTCCCTTCATCTCACTCCCCATCCTCTTCCCATCACTACACTCTCAACGAGGTCTCACTTCATCTCACTCCCCAGCCTCTACCCATCCATTGACTCTCCCCGAGGTCTCCCTTCATCTTACTCCTCAGCCTCTACCCATCCCTTGACTCTCCCCCGAGGTCTACCTTCATCTCACTCCCCAGCCTCTACCCACCCCTTGACTCTCCCGCGAGGTCTCCCTTCATCTCACTCCCCCGCCTCTACCCATCCCTTGACTCTCCCCCGAGGTCTCCCTTCATCTCACTCCCAAGCCTCTACCCATCCCTTGACTTTCCAGAGGTCTCCCTTCATCTCACTCCCCATCCTCTACCCATCCCTCGACTCTCCTCTGAGGTCTCCCTTCATCTCACTCCTCAGCCTCTCCCCATCCCTTGACTCTCCCTGAGGTCTCCCGTCATCTCACTCCTCAGCCTCTACCCATTCCTTGACTCTCCCCCGAGGTCTCCCTTCATCTCACTCCCCATCCTCTACCCATCCCTTGTCTCTCCCCGAGGTCTCCCTTCATCTCACTCCTCAGCCTCTACCCATCCCTTGACTCTCCCCCAAGGTTTCCCTTCATCTCACTCCTCAGCCTCTACCCATCACGTGACTCTCCTCTGAGGTCTCCCTTCATCTCTCTCCAGCCTCTACCCATCCCTTGACTCTCCCCGAGGTCTCCCTTTCTCTCGCTCTCCAGCCTCTACCCATCCCTTGACTCTCCTCTGAGGTCTCCCTTCATCTCAGTTCTCAGCCTCTACCGATCCCTTGACTCTCCCCCGAGGTCTCCTTTCATCTCACTCCCCCGCCTCTACCCATCCCTTGACTCTCCCCTAGGTCTCCATTCATCTCAGTCCTCAGCCTCTACCCATCCCTTGACTCTCCTCTGAGGTCTCCCTTCCTCTCACTTCCCAGCCTCTACCCACCCCTTGACTCTCCCTGAGGCCTCCCTTCATCTTACTCCCCCGCCTCTACCCATCCCTTGACTCTCCTCTGAGGCCTCCCTTCATCTCACTCCCCAGCCTCTACCCATCCCTTGACTCTCCCCGAGGTCTCCCTTCATCTCACTCCCCAGCCTCTTCCCATCCCTTGACTCTCCCCGAGGTCTCACTTCTGCTCATTCCCCAGCCTCTACTCATCCCTTGACTCTCCCCCGGGGTCTCCCTTCATCTCACTCCCCAGCCTCTACCCACCCCTTGACTCTCCCCCGAAGTCTCCCTTCATCTCACTCCCCCGCCTCTACCCATCCCTTGACTCTCCCCCGAGGTCTCCCTTCATCCTACTCCCCAGCCTCTATCCATCCCTTGACTCTCTCCGGGGTCTCCCTTCATCTCACTCCCCAGCCTCTACCCATCCCTTGACTTTCCCCGAGGTCTCCCTTCATCTCACTCCCCATCCTCTACCCATCCCTCGAATCTCCTTTGAGGGCTCCCTTCATCTCACTCCTCAGCCTCTCCCCATCCATTGACTCTCCATGAGGTCTCCCGTCATCTCACTCCTCAGCCTCTACCAATACCTTGACTCTCCCCCGAGGTCTCCCTTCATCTCACTCCCCAGCCTCTACCCACCCCCTGACTCTCCCCGAGGTCTCCCTTCATCTCACTCCCCAGCCTCTACCCATCTCTTGACTCTCCCTGAGGTCTCCCTTCATCTCACTCCCCCGCCTCTACCCATCCCTTGACTCTCCCCCGAGGTCTCCCTTCATCTCACTCCTCAGCCTCTACCCATCCCTTGACTCTCCCCGAGATCTCCCTTCATCTCACTCCTCATCCTCCACCCATCCCTTGACTCTCCCCGAGGTCTCCCTTTATCTCACTCCCCAGCCTCTACCTATCCCTTGACTCTCCCTGAGGTCTCCCTTCATCTCACTCCCCAGCCTCTACCCATCCCTTGACTTTCCCCGAGGTCTCCCTTCATCTCACTCCCCAACCTCTACCCACCCCTTGACTCTCCCCCGAGGTCTCCCTTCATCTCACTCCCCCGCCTCTACCCATCCCTTGACTCTCCCCAAGATCTCCCTTCATCTCACTCCCCAGCCTCTACCCATCCCTTGACTCTCCCCGAGGTCTCCCTTCATCTCACTCCTCAACCTCTACCCATCCCCTGACTCTCCCCGAGGTCTCCCTTCATCTCACTCCTCAGCCTCTACCCATCCCCTGACTCTCCCCGAGGTCTCCCTTCATCTCACTCCTCTGCCTCTACCCATCCCCTGACTCTCCCCGAGGTCTCCCTTCATCTCTCTCCAGCCTCTACCCATCCCTTGACTCTCCTCTGAGGTCTCCCTTCATCTCTCTGCAGCCTCTACCCATCCCTTGACTGTCCCCGAGGCCTCCCTTCATCTCACTCCTCAGCCTCTACCCATCCCCTGACTCTCCCCGAGGTCTCCCTTTATCTCACTCCTCAGCCTCTACCCATCCCCTGACTCTCCCCGAGGTCTCCCTTCATCTCACTCCCCCGCCTCTACCCACCCCTTGACTCTCCCCGAGGTCTCCCTTTCTCTCGCTCCCCAGCCTCTACCCATCCTTTGACTCTCCCCGAGGTCTCCCTTCATCTCACTCCTCATCCTCCACCCATCACTTGACTCTCCTCGAGGTCTCCCTTCATCTCACTCCCCATCCTCTACCCAACCCCTTGACTCCCCCTGTGGTCTCCCTTCATCTCACTCCCCCGCCTCTACCCACCCCTTGACTCTCCCCGAGGTCTCCCTTCATCTCACTCCCCAGCCTCTACCCACCCCTTGACTCTCCCCAAGGTCCCCCTTCATCTCACTCCCCAGCCTCTACCCACCCCTTGACTCTCCCCGAGGTCTCCCTTCATCTCACTCCCCAGCCTCTACCCACCCCTTGACTCTCCCCCGAGGTCTCCCTTCATCTCACTCCCCCGCCTCTACCCATACCTTGCCTCTCCCCCGAGGTCTCCCTTCATCTCACTCCCCAGCCTCCACCCACTCCTTGACTCCCCTCGAGGTCTTCCTTCATCTCACTCCTCAGCCTCTACCCACCCCTTGACTCTCCTCAAGGTTTCCCTTCATCTCACTCCCCCGCCTCTACCAACCCCCTGACTCTCCCCCAAGGTCTCCCTTCATCTCACTCCCCCGCCTCTATCCATCCCTTGACTCTCCCCCGAGGTCTCTCTTCATCTCACTCCTCAGCCTCTACCCATCCCTTGACTCCCCCCGAGGTCTCCCTTCATCTCACTCCCCCGCCGCTATCCATCCCTTGACTCTCCCCCGAGGTCTCACTTCCCATCCTCTACCCAACCCCTTGACTCCCCCTGTGGTCTCCCTTCATCTCACTCCCCCGCCTCTACCCATCCCTTGACTCTCCCCCGAGGTCTCCCTTCATCTCACTTCCCCGCCTCTATCCATCCCTTGACTCTCCCCCGAGGTCTCTCTTCATCTCACTCCCCCGCCTCTACCCATCCCTTGACTCTCCCCGAGGTCTCCCTTCATCTCACTCCCCCGCCTCTACCCATCCCTTGTCTCTCCCCGAGGTCTCCCTTCATCTCACTCCCCCGCCTCTACCCATCCCTTGTCTCTCCCCAAAGTCTCCCTTCATCTCACTCCCCCGCCTCTATCCATCCCTTGACTCTCCCCGAGGTCTCCCTTCATCTCACTCCCCCGCCTCTACCCATCCCTTGACTCTCCCTGAGGTCTCCCTTCATCTCACTCCCCAGCCTCTACCCACCCCTTGACTCTCCCCGAGGTCTCCCTTCATCTCACTCCCCAGCCTCCACCCACTCCTTGACTCTCCTCAAGGTCTCCCTTCATCTCACTCCCCCGCCTCTACCCACCCCCTGACTCTCCCCCGAGGTCTCCCTTCATCTCACTCCCCCGCCTCTATCCATCCCTTGACTCTCCCCCGAGGTCTCCCTTCATCTCACTCCCCCGCCTCTATCCATACCTTGACTCTCCCCGAGGTCTCCCTTCATCTCACTCCCCAGCCTCTACCCACCCCTTGACTCTCCCCCGAGGTCTCCCTTCATCTCACTCCCCCGCCTCTACCCATACCTTGACTCTCCCCCGAGGTCTCTGTTGGACTTGGCCCTTATGGCAGGTTCACCCCTAGACTTTTTGCTTGTAATGGTGACCTAGTGATGGTGATTTTAGGGTTCTGCGCACTTTCACTGTGTCCCAGTGGAAAGTGCGTGCGCACTCTGAGTGCATGCGATGAGATAGGCCTGCCCTCCCATAGGAATGCATGGGGAATGTATGTGTCCCTGGTAGTTCCTGATGCGTGGGGTGTACAGGTTGGAATCTGATATGTGCGAACTCGTGAGAGTGAATGCTTCGCAATGGTGTGTGTTGCATGCGTGTGTCATATGTAGAAGTGCAACTTCTAGGAGTTGGCATATTAGAGTAAAATATGTCTGTCGTGTGATTGGCTGGAGCAGGCTGGTGAGCCTGGCTCCAGGAAGGCTGGATGGGTCTGCCCGGTGGTGAGTGGGAGATTAGCATGCTGATGGCTGGGGAGGAGTGTACCTGTGGCCTGAATGAGGCTGGGTTTTTCCCAGACAATGCTGGCTCCGCCCCCCTGTGGTGTGACTGATGACCCTAGCCCTGCCAGTGAAAGAAAGGGGTGGTTGGGCCATCAAGGGTACTCAAGGACCAGCTGCGACTGGGTCTGCCCCCACCCTGTGCCAGAACAAAGGATTTGGTGTATAAAAATGGGGCTGTGTCCCCACTGAAACTGTTCTCTTCCAGGATCCTGAGGGGGCTGCTGCTGCTTTTGCTGGGCGAGAGGACCGCCACTTGGGGTGTCTCCCTGCCTGGAGACCCAGTGTGCTGGCTCTGGGCCCAGCCTTGCCCCCCTGCCTGCCTACAAGGACTTTGACTGGGCTTTAGGGGCTCCTGGCGCTGGGGAGCACCTTACCTTGCCCTATAGCGCCTGGGAGCGCTTTGTTCGGCTTGCTAGCGCTTGGGAGCGCTATTCTGGCTCAGCCGGTGCCCACCCGGCGATTACCCCGTGTTGCCGATTTTGAAATCCCCTGGCAGGTGCCCACCCTGCCAGGGACATTGCTGCCCCAAATTCGAGTGCCCACCTCGATTTATTTGCCCTTTTAAAAGAGCCGGTGCCCACCCAGCATTTCCTGCTTATCCCCCGCCTAAAAGTGCCTGGAACGGGTCGCCGCGCTGCCCGCGACGACCCGGAAGTGGTTTGCCGGCCGGCCAATCGGAGAGCGGCCCGACGGAAGTCCCGCCCCCACAGCCGCGACCCGGAAGTCAGGCAGGCCGGGGGCAGGATAGAGAGGCAACCGGAAGCGGACGGGAGGCCACCCCGCGCTCCGGTGAGGGAGAGAAGCCGGCGTCTTTCCTTGCCCCCCCCCAGGCTCCCAAAGCGAGGGAGAGCCCAGGAGAGAGAGAGGGGAGAAGTGTGCATAGAGCCCCGAGGTGCGGGAGCTCTCCGACTGCCGCCGCCCAGGAGAAAGGACCGGAGTCCCCCACGAACCGCCCGGTAAGTAAAGGAGGGCTGGTGGGGGCTCCGTGACTGTGCAAGGCTCTGGGGGCAGTTCCTATTTGTTCGCCGAGCAGCCCCAGTTGGCAGAGGGCCGCTCCAACGCTTCAGGCGGCATCTTTTCGAGCCGAAGGCTCAGGGGGCATTTGTTTAGAGCCGGTGAGGCTCTACCTTGTCGGGGCACATTGTCGGTGCCCGCGCCCCCCCCTCCGGTGTTGAGGAGCCCGGAGGGGCTCTTGGGCATTTGTATTTAGGAGCCCCGAGGCTCCAGGGCCCCATTGCTGTTTAAGAGCTCAGAGAGGCTCCAAGGGGACAGTCATTCTGCAGAGCCTGTGAGGCTCCCCCATCGTGTTGGCCCCATCAATGTGCTACCCAGTTGCCCAGCACTTTGTGGGCAACTGCCACGTTTAGGCCCCCTGACATTGGACACAGGGCGTCCTAGCCCCAACAAGGCCAGAGGGCCTAGGGACAGTCACAGGTGGTGACTTACGTGAGTTTGGCGCAATTGTTCATTTTCTGCACCTCTGAATGTATTGTTGATGCATCATGTGTTTTCCCTCCTTACACCTCTGAATTAAGCATGGGCGGAAAATCCGTTTCGCTTGCGGATTTTGCGGATTTTCGGTAAATTCGCAATCCGCGAGATTCGCGAATCTCCCGCAAAATCCGCAAATCCGCGAGCAGCGGATTTTATGGCTTGCTCGCACTGTTCACGTGAGTTTGCGGCTTCCCAGTACAACTTTGCGCCCCGCGAATAAGCGCAAAATTGCAGAAATACGATCTTAGCAAAACTGAAACTACTTACCAGGTTCAAAAGTTCAGGCTCATCATTAGTAGCCATTTCCTGTAGTGCTTCCTGAGGGGCCCCTCCAGAGTTCAGTTGCCAGTTGCAACTATTATGTGACCCTGCTCTGAACCTCAGAATAGTTACACATATGCCACAAAGGTCCTGAATTACAGCTAAGGGAGACAAGCAGGAGCCAGGCTGGAAGTTCAAATCCATTAATCAGCCCCTAATTCATTATTGTCAGTTGGGGCAGGGCAGGTGTTGTAACTAATTTTGCAACAATGAAAGCACTTAGCAAGTGCAAAAGATCACTAATCAGGAAGCACTAAGGAAGCAGGTGCCAGCTAAAAAAATATTCTGTGACACATTAATCAGCCCCAAATTAATTCAGGTTACTTGAGGCAGGGAAGGTGTGCTTGCTTTGCCACAATAATGTACACTGACTGGACAACCAGAGGGTGCTGTGATGAAACAGAGGGTGGCATGGGTGGGCCAGAGGGTGGCATGAGTAGTCAGAGAGTGGCAGTGGTGACAGAGAGTGGCAGTGATGAAGAAGAGTGTCCCAAACAGGCTGGACACGTAGAAACAACAAGTTCGCGAAACTTGCGACCCGACAGGTAAGTTCGCGTTTTGCGAAATTGTACAAAACCCTCGCGAACTGGCAGAAACCCGCGCGAACACAAAAAAAAAATCCGCTAATTCGCGGATTTTGCGGATTGCGAGTTCGCAAATCCGCAAAATTCGCAAACGCGAGATTCGCAAAATTCGCCCGTGCTTACTCTGAATGAATGTTATGCATTGCATCATGTGTTATGTTCTTACACCCCTACAGGTATAGCGATACTTAGGTGGTTTCCTTCTTGCTAGTACAGGTGGTACTAGCGAGGCCCAGGTTCCCTAGTGTAATCTCCTAAGATAGTGAGGGTTGCATAGGTGGTGCTCACCTGGTACCAGTAGTGACTGGTTGTATGTTATTTTTGTGCTACATTGATTTTACATTCTAAAAGTGCTATTTCTGAAAGTGTTACTTCTGATTCCTGACAGTGGTCCAGGTGGGAATCAAAAGTGTGTACAGAGTTCCCCCCAGAGGGTTGGGTAGGTGAAGGGAATGTCTCTCTCGCTAGAATGTGTTGTGTGATCGGGATTGAGGAAATCCCTTGACGGAATTAAGGACGCCTCACACAATTCAAAGGTTGGACGACTGTTGCCATCCCACCCGATGATTGTTTTGTGTCATCATTGGCCTCCTGCTCCAACGGCAGGCTGGCGGTGCAATGCCTGTCGGGTAGCACTGGGTGCTACTCTTTAGTGGAGATCTTCTATTCCTCAGCCAATAGATGCATGTGTGTGAGGGGCCAGAAGGGTGTGCAATTGTGAGCGTGAGTGAAAAGTTAAAAAAGGTCAGTGGAGTCCATTAAGAACCTTTAATGATATGGCTCACTGCCTCGTTTAAAAGTGGTGAAGGGAGGGGTACCAAGGCACAAAGAGTAAGGTGATCTGGCCTCGTTCAACCCTCGCCTATGGTGCGGTCAACATGTTTCATGCCACTAGGGCAATTCTTCAGGACCTAAATGCTCATCAACTTGCAGGGATTGTTTAACCGTAAGCAAAAGTTAGATATACAACCTGCAGAGTGTCGCAGGATGGGATCCTGCGTGATTTCCCGCCCTAGGTGTGGGAAAAAAAGGAGAGAAGGGCACAGTCAATGTTGTGCCTAACCACTGGAAGATTAGACAAGTATAGTCAACATGCACAAAGGGTATGGTACAATGAACCCTACCAACACAAAGTGAAGGTGCTAGAGAGAGAAATTACTTACAAAACAAAGTAAGCGGGGAGAGGGTTTGCAATTTAAGTACCAAATGTCATAAGTGGTAAGGTTGCAAAAAGACGATGTACATAAGGCTATACACTCCATGCTTTGTCACTCTTTTGTGGTTTACAGCCAAGGGGTAGTGTATTCATTAAATTGGGAGTTGAAAATCAAAAATAAAATTAAAATCAGAACCAAGGCACTTCGATCGATGAAGAACACCCGGGAACATCAGGGACAAATATTCTCAAGAGGTCCTTACCCTTAGTCCCTGGTAGACGGACCCCACTGACTGTCCTTGTGGGGCCTGAGCTGTAAGGTAGTTACCTGAATGGAATAAATATTCCGGTTAAGATTGTGGTTGACGGAGCAAGACGGTTTTAAATGGTTAAGCCAAAGGGAGTGCCAATTGATGGCACACAGAACCATCGTGTCCGTAGACCACATCTTACCTTGTATGCTCGAGGCACTGGGCTTGTAAGCACCTACCCCTACCACAGCGGCGAGATCGCAGGACAGCCGGTGAATCGGTGTGTGGCTGAGCTGCTAAAGAAGCAGAATGCAGCGGGCGCCGTAAGTGGGCGTGTGTGCAAAGCGTTGCTAGGTAACGCAGGCAAGCGTAGTGTAGAAAGAGAGGGCAGCCACAGTCCGAATCAACGTTCGCAGCAAAGCGCCATCTTGGAATGGAGTAACCCCAATTGAGAGAATGCTGGGGGTGCCTTCAATGGGTGTAGCAGGATAGTACTAGGTCTTGGGTAAGAACAATCCAAGGCTAGATTATCTGGCTAGCATATTCCAAGGTACAGAATCATTTAGACCATGTTTATCTGTTCGGAGACGATGCACCCATCGCTGTTCCTTTCTGAATAATGCCTGTTGGCTAATGGAAGGGTGGCATTCAAGGATAGTCCATTGTATGTTTTCCGCCAGGTGGCTGTGTTGTCTACAGTGTTCATACAGCCTGGTGTGTGTCTTTTTACAGCGGATGTTGCTGTTATGTTCCATGATGCGTAGTTTCACGGTGCGCATCGTCATGCCGATGTAGATCATCTTGCATGGGCATATCAGCATGTAGATGCATCTTGCGCTGTTGCAGTTTGTATGCTTGTTGATGTGCCAGGTAAAACCGTTTGGAAGTTCTGTGGTTTTACCTTGGATGGTCTGAGGGCAAACAACACAGGAACCACAACGATAGTGTCCCGTCACTGGTGGCAGGTCCCAAAGTGTATTAACTGGGCGGGTACTCGTTTTCTTGGGGCGGGTATGGATCAAGGTATCCTTGATGTTGGATGTCCTCTTAAATGCAAAACGCGGCCGAGGTATTTCAAGACCCGCCGTATTGAGGATTCCCCAATGTGAGTTCACAGTCTTTTTTATGAAATTGGAGTTTCTTGTGTAAGATGTTACACATGTGATTGTGTCGTCTTGCTCCTTAGTATGGACTTCCAGCAGTGAGTCTCTGTTATTGTTGAGAGCCCTTTTAGATGATGACTTAAGAAGTCGAGTCGGGTACCCCCTGTCCTGTAGCTTGTGTTGGAGATTATTAGCTTCTTGTTTATAGTCTGTTACTGATGTACAGTTTCTGCGAAGCCGCAGGAATTGCCCAAAAGGCAGATTGTCCTTCAGGGCTCTGGTATGGTGGATGTTATACAAAAGCAGACTATTCCTGTCTGTCCCTTTCTTAAACAGTGTTGTTGTGATTGCTGTAGGTTCCAGCTTAATTGTCAGGTCTAGAAAGGGTACAGATTCCTCAGAGATCGTGCCTGTCAATTTCAAAAAGGGGTCTTGCAGGTTAATCCACGCACAAAATGCTTCGCAGCTAGTCCGATCACCTTTCCAAAAGACTAAAATATCGTCAATATATCGGTGCCAGAGTGTGAGATGTTCTCGGAACGGGTTCTGCTCGGGTGGGTAGATGTGTTTTTTTTCGAAGGTTGCCATATAGATGCAGGCCAGGCTCGGTGCAAACGTCGAACCCATCGAGCTCCCGCGGATCTGGTGATAGAGTTGCGACTCATACCTGAAAATTTTTTCAGTGAGGGCTAAATGGGCTAGTTCCATGATGAAGGCTATCGGGGTGGAGGAGGACCACTCTTCCTGCGCAGAACGGAGTCCACAGCCTCCAGGGTAGCTTGTTGCGGGATTTGGTGTACAACGCTTCTACGTCTAGAGTTAGAAGGAGATCAACATCTTCTCTGCCGTCCACTTCATTATTCAGACGGAGGACGTCTCTGGTGTCCTGTAGGTATGAAGGAATCTGCTTCACCAAAGGTTGAAGGAAGGCATTGCAGAATTGGGATAGTGGCTCCAAAAGTGATCCAATTCCGGAGACAATGGGTCTCCCTGGGACTGGGGTGGTCCCTTTGTGGATCTTGGGGAGGGTGTAGAAGTAAGGCGTGACGGGTTCCGTGATGGTCAGGAAATCAGCCTCTTTCTTACTGATCCATTCGTTGGTCTCCGCTTCGATTATGAGGCTCATGATGGTTGTCGTGAGCCGTTTAGTAGGATCCTCGGTGAGTGGTCTATAGTGAGTGGTATTGGACAGTTGTCGTCTACATTCGCGGTCGTAGTCCTCATAGTCTTGTATGACTGTTGCTCCCCCCTTGTCTGCCTGTTTGATGACGATTGATTCATCCTTTCCCAGGTTGATGGATGCTTGTCTTTCTGCAGTGGTCAAGTTGTGAAACTGTTTGATGGATGGTTTATTCTGCAGACTTGTCAGAACAGCTCGTTCGAAAGTAAGGACTTCCGGGGGGACCATCCCATCAGTGGGGGTGAAAGTAGAGGGTTTTCTCAATCCACTGTCTTGGGTAGTGGGCTCAGGTTTGTTATCAAAGAAAGCACAAAGCCGCACTTTCCTGAATAGTTGTTTTACCTCAATCATTTCTTGGAAGCTGTCTGGGGTTGGTGTAGGAACAAAACCAAGGCCTTTTTCCAATAAGCTTGTCTCTGTTGGTGAGAGGACTTTCTTAGAGAGATTAACAATCAGGCTTTTCTCCCCCTGGAGGTTGTGCTCCTGGTTTCCATTGATGTTGGCGGTGTCGGCTGATCTTGCCACTGGACTCCTTTTTGCCCGCCTCGCTTTCGCCCTCTTCCTCTGCCCCAACCTCTGCCTTGAAAAGGTGGCGGATTAAGAGGGTAAAACTGTGGAGGGCCTTGTGGGAAGAATGGATAGTGCCAAGGTGGTGTCATATGGGGCGGGCCATGGAAGGCTGGGCCCTGTTGGTAGCCATGATGCCAGTTGGTACGTGGTGGGGCTCGAGGGTTTCTTGCAGGGTAGCCACCACTGGAATCGCTGCTTGTTGAGCCACGTCTGTTGTTGTTGTCTGAGTTCTCATCAGAAGAATAACTAATCCTTTTCCCTTTAAAACCATCCTTAAGATAGGGGTAGACTTTCTCTTTTTCAAATTTGGTGATGTATTTTTGGAGTTTGGTTGTTTTTTGTTTTAAGAGAAACTCGTGATGGTCAGCAATTTCTTGGTTGATCTCGGCTAGCTTCGTAGTAAAGGCCGCTTTGTTATTTTTGTGAATGGCGCTCTTCATTGTGGCTTCTAAGGCTGAGATTTTCTCTAATAATGCGTCAGAGAGGCGCTTCGCTGTTTGCAAAATCAGGAATAGTAGGTCTTTAGTACATTTCCAGGAGACCTGGCACCAGTCGACTTTGAACTGCTTGTCCTCCAGAAATAGTCGTGGAACTATGTTGACGATTAGGCCCTGTGGGGCTATGTTACTCCTCAGGTATTCGGTCATCATAATACCGTGGATCGTGATTCTTATTAGTTCTTTTTTCATCTCCGTTAGGGTTGCCCACTCGTCAGAGGACGTGCCAGATGTAGAGGCAGGGGGGTTGGTCAGTAATGGTGGCGCTGATCTTAACACCTCGGCTATGGTATCCTCGTCGAAACTAAGTCCTGGAACATCCTCCATGTTGGCGGGAGATGATCAAGGTGCGAGAGAATATGCCAGCCAGAGTAGTGCGGGTTCTGATTAAAGGGGTAATCAGTAACACTGATTAGGGATGGACCAAACTAGTGAGAATTTTTCACCGTTGGTAACCCAAAAGGTCCCGTGGGGGGAGCCCACGCTGAGAATTATAACAACAAGGGGGACAAATAGGGGACAATGTTTACCGGGGTCCAATGTACGTGTCCTATAACTGGGAATCAAAAGTGTGTACAGAGTTCCCCCCAGAGGGTTGGGTAGGTGAAGGGAATGTCTCTCTCTCTAGAATGTGTTGTGTGATCGGGATTGAGGAAATCCCTTGACGGAATTAAGGACGCCTCACACAATTCAAAGGTTGGACGACTGTTGCTATCCCACCCGATGATTGTTTTGTGTCATCATTGGCCTCCTGCTCCAACGGCAGTCTGGCGGTGCAATACCTGTCGGGTAGCACTGGGTGCTACTCTTTAGTGGAGATCTTCTATTCCTCAGCCAATAGATGCATGTGTGTGAGGGGCCAGAAGGGGGTGCAATTGTGAGCGTGAGTGAAAAGTTAAAAAAGGTCAGTGGAGTCCATTAAGAACGTGTACTGAAAGTGTTACTTCTGATTCCTGACAGTGGTCCAGGTGGCCCTGTCTTGTACATATCCCCTGTAAATTCTGCCCGTGCCTCTGGCACATTGTAAAGTGTGTGTTTTATCTAATGTGTTTTGGTGTAATACAAAGGCTATTTTTATATATAACCTTGTGTGGAGTTTCCTTTGTGGTGGGCCTTGGGTGTTGTTGCTGGGGTGCGGGCGCAAATACTTAACTCATATCGCCTCCAAGTTTAGCCTTGCTGCTCGCGCCACGTTACCTAGAGGGTGAGTAGGGGTTATCTTGGCCTGCCCTGACTTAGGAGTGGTGGTCTCTGACTGACTTTGGCGAAAGCCCTGGCCAGCCAGGGATCCCATTTCTAACAGTCTCCCTTCATCTCACTCCCCAGCCTCCACCCACTCCTTGACTCTCCTCGAGGTCTCCCTTCATCTCACTCCCCCGCCTCTACCCACCCCCTGACTCTCCCCCGAGGTCTCCCTTCATCTCACTCCCCCGCCTCTATCCATCCCTTGACTCTCCCCAGAGGTCTCCCTTCATCTCACTCCCCCCGCCTCTATCCATCCCTTGACTCTCCCCCGAGGTCTCTCTTCATCTCACTCCTCAGCCTCTACCCATCCCTGGACTCCCCCCGAGGTCTCCCTTCATCTCACTCCCCCGCCTCTATCCATCCCTTGACTCTCCCCGAGGTCTATCTTCATCTCACTCCTCAGCCTCTACCCATCCCTTGACTCTCCCCGAGGTCTCCCTTCTTCTCACTCCCCCGCCTCTACTCATCCCTTGACTCTCCCCGAGGTCTCCCTTCATCTCACTCACCCGCCTCTACCCACCCCTTGACTCTACCGAGGTCTCCCTTCATCTCACTCCTCAGCCTCTACCCATCCCTTGACCCTCCCCGAGGTCTCCCTTCATCTCACTCCTCAGCCTCTACCCATCCCTTGATGCACCCCAAGGTCTCCCTTCTTCTCACTCCCCCGCCTCTACTCATCCCTTGACTCTACCCGAAGTCTCCCTTCATCTCACTCCCCCGCCTCTACCCATCCCTTGACTGTACCCCGAGGTCTCCCTTCATTTCACTCCTCAGCCTCTACCGATCCCTTGACTCTCCCCCGAGGTCTCCCTTCATCTCACTCCTCAGCCTCTACCCATCCCTTGACTCTCCTCCGAGGTCTGCCTTCATCTCACTCCTCAGCCTCTACCCATCCCTTGACTCTCCCCTGAGGCCTCCCTTCATCTCACTCCCCCGGCTCTACCCATCCCTTGACTCTCCCCGAGGTCTCCCTTCATCTCACTCCCCGCCTCTACCCACCCCTTGACTCTCCCTCGAGGCCTCCCTTCATCCCACTCCCCAGCCTCTACCCATCCCTTGACTCTCCCTGAGGTCTCCCTTCATCTCTCTCCAGCCTCTACCCATCCCTTGACTCTACCCGAGGACTCCCTTCATCTCACTCCTCAGCCTCTACCCATCCCTTGACTCCCCCCGAGGTCTCCCTTCATCTCACTCCTCAGCCCCTACCCACCCCTTGACTCTCCCTGTGGTCTCCCTTCATCTCACTCCCCAGCCTCTACCCATCCCTTCACTCTCCTCCGAGGTCTCCCTTCATCTCACTCCCCAGCCTCTACCCATCCCTTGACTCTCCTCCGAGGTCTCCCTTCATCTCACTCCTCAGCCTCTACCCATCCCTTGACCTTCCACCGAGGTCTCCCTTCATCTCACTCCCCAGCCTCTACCCACCCCTTGCCTCTCCCCCGAGGCCTCCCTTCATCTCACTCCACAGCCTCTACCCATCCCTTGACTCTCCTCCGAGGTCTCCCTTCATCTCACTCCTCAGCCTATACACATCCCTTGACTCTCCACCGAGGTCTCCCTTCATCTCACTCCCCAGCCTCTACCCACCCCTTGCCTCTCCCCCGAGGTGTCCCTTCATCTCACTCCTCAGCCTCTACCCATCCCTTGACTCTCCTCCGAGGTCTCCCTTCATCTCACTCCTCAGCCTCTACCCATCCCATCCCTTGACTCTCCCCCGAGGCCTCCCTTCATCTCACTCCCCCGCCTCTACCCATCCCTTGACTCTCCCCGAGGTCTCCCTTAATCTCACTCCCGCCTCTACCCACCCCTTGACTCTCCCCGTGGTCTCCCTTCATCTCACTCCCTAACCCTTCCCACCCCTTGACTCTCCCCGTGGTCTCCCTTCATCTCACTCCCCAGCCTCTACCCATCCCTTGACTCTCCCCGAGATCTCCCTTCATCTCACTCCCCCGCCTCTACCCATCCTTTGACTCTCCCCGAGGTCTCCCTTCATCTCACTCCCCGCCTATACCCACCCCTTGACTCTCCCCGTGGTCTCCCTTCATCTCACTCCCCCGCCTCTATCCATCCCTTGACTCTCCCCCGAGGTCTCCCTTCATCTCACTCCCCCGCCTCAATCCATCCCTTGACTCTCCCCGAGGTCTCTCTTCATCTCACTCCTCAGCCTCTACCCATCCCTGGACTCCCCCGAGGTCTCCCTTCATCTCACTCCCCCGCCTCTATCCATCCCTTGACTCTCCACCGAGGTCTCTCTTCATCTCACTCCTCAGCCTCTACCCATCCCTTGACTCTCCCCGAGGTCTCCCTTCATCTCACTCCTCAGCCTCTACCCATCCCTTGACTCTCCCCGAGGTCTCCCTTCTTCTCACTCCCCCGCCTCTACCCATCTCTTGACTCTCCCTGAGGTCTCCCTTCATCTCACTCCCCGTCTCTACCCACCCCTTGACTCTCCCCGTGGTCTCCCTTCATCTCACTCCCCGCCTCTACCCATCCCTTGACTCTCCCCGAGGTCTCCCTTCATCTCACTCCCCAGCCTCTTCCCATCCCTTGACTCTCCCCGAGGTCTCACTTCATCTCACTCCCCAGCCTCTACTCATCCCTTGACTCTCCCCTGAGGTCTCCCTTCATCTCACTCCCCAGCCTATACCCACCCCTTAACTCTCCCCCGAAGTCTCCCTTCATATCACTCCCCCTCCTCTACCCATCCCTTGACTCTCCCCCTAGGTGTCCCTTCATCTTACTCCCCAGCCTCTATCCATCCCTTGACTCTCCCCGAGGTCTCCCTTCATCTCACTCCCCATCCTCTACCCATCCCTCGACTCTCCTCTGAGGGCTCCCTTAATCTCACTCCTCATCCTCTCCCCATACCTTGACTCTCCCTGAGGTCTCCCGTCATCTCACTCCTCAGCCTCTACCAATCCCTTGACTCTCCCCCGAGGTCTCCCTTCATCTCACTCCCAAGCCTCTACCCACCCCCTGACTCTCCCCGAGGTCTCCCTTCATCTCACTCCCCAGCCTCTACCCATCTCTTGACTCTCCCTGAGGTCTCCCTTCATCTCACTCCCCCGCCTCTACCCATCTTTTGACTCTACCCCGAGGTCTCCCTTCATCTCACTCCTCAGCCTCTACCCATCCCTTGACTCTCCTCCGAGGTCTCCCTTCATCTCACTCCTCAGCCTCTACCCATCCCTTGACTCTCCCCCGAGGCCACCCTTCATCTCACTCCCCCACCTCTACCCTTCCCTTGACTCTCCCCGAGGTCTCCCTTCATCTCACTCCCCGCCTCTACCCACCCCTTGACTCTCCCCCGAGGCCTCCCTTCATCTCTCTCCCCAGCCTCTACCCATCCCTTGACTCTCCCTGAGGTCTCCCTTCATCTCTCTCCAGCCTCTACCCATCCCTTGACTCTCCCCCGAGGTCTCCCTTCATCTCACTCCTCAGCCTCTACCCATCCCTTGACTCCCCCCGAGGTCTCCCTTCATCTCACTCCTCAGCCCCTACCCACCCCTTGACTCTCCCTGTGGTCTCCCTTCATCTCACTCCCCAGCCTCTACCCATCCCTTGACTCTCCCCCGAGGTCTCCCTTCATCTCACTCCCTAGCCTCTACCCATCCCTTGACTCTCCTCCGAGGTCTCCCTTCATCTCACTCCTCAGCCTCTACCCATCCCTTGACCTTCCACCGAGGCCTCCAATCACCTCACTCCCCAGCCTCTACCCACCCCTTGCCTCTCCCCCGAGGCCTCCCTTCATCTCACTCCTCAGCCTCTACCCACCCCTTGACTCTCCTTGAGGTTTCCCTTCATCTCACTCCCCCGCCTCTACCCACCCCCTGACTCTCCCCCGAGGTCTCCCTTCATCTCACTCCCTCGCCTCTATCCATCCCTTGACTCTCCCCCGAGGTCTCCCTTCATCTCACTTCCCCGCCTCTATCCATCCCTTGACTCTCCCCCGAGGTCTCTCTTCATCTCACTCCTCAGCCTCTACCCATCCCTTGACTCCCCCCGAGGTCTCCCTTCATCTCACTCCCCCGCCTCTATCCATCCCTTGACTCTCCCCCGAGGTCTCTCTTCATCTCACTCCCCATCCTCTACCCAACCCCTTGACTCCCCCTGTGGTCTCCCTTCATCTCACTCCCCCGCCTCTACCCACCCCTTGACTCTCCCTGAGGTCTCCCTTCATCTCACTCCCCAGCCTCTACCCACCTCTTGACTCTCCGCGAGGTCTCCCTTCATCTCACTCCCCAGCCTCCACCCACTCCTTGACTCTCCTCGAGGTCTCCCTTCATCTCACTCCTCAGCCTCTACCCACCCCTTGACTCTCCCCGAGGTTTCCCTTCATCTCACTCCCCCGCCTCTACCCACCCCCTGACTCTCCCCTGAGGTCTCCCTTCATCTCACTCCCCTGCCTCTATCCATCCCTTGACTCTCCCCTGAGGTCTCCCTTCATCTCACTCCCCCGCCTCTACCCACCCCCTGACTCTCCCCTGAGGTCTCCCTTCATCTCACTCCCCAGCCTCTACCCACCCCTTGACTCTCTCCCGAGGTCTCCCTTCATCTCACTTCCCCGCCTCTACCCATACCTTGACTCGCCCCCAAGGTCTTCCTTCATCTCACTCCCCAGCCTCCACCCACTCCTTGACTCTCCTCGAGGTCTCCCTTCATCTCACTCCTCAGCCTCTACCCACCCCTTGACTCTCCTCGAGGTTTCCCTTCATCTCACTCCCCCGCCTCTACCCACCCCTGACTCTCCCCCGAGGTCTCCCTTCATCTCACTCCCCCGCCTCTATCCATCCCTTGACTCTCCCCGAGGTCTCCCTTCATCTCACTCCCCCGCCTCTATCCATCCCTTGACTCTCCCCCGAGGTCTCTCTTCATCTCACTCCTCAGCCTCTACCCATCCCTGGACTCCCCCGAGGTCTCCCTTCATCTCACTCCCCCGCCTCTATCCATCCCTTGACTCTCCACCGAGGTCTCTCTTCATCTCACTCCTCAGCCTCTACCCATCCCTTGACTCTCCCCGAGGTCTCCCTTCATCTCACTCCTCAGCCTCTACCCATCCCTTGACTCTCCACGAGGTCTCCCTTCTTCTCACTCCCCCGCCTCTACCAATCCCTTGACTCTCCACGAGGTCTCCCTTCATCTCACTCCCCGCCTCTACCCACCCCTTGACTCTCCCCGTGGTCTCCCTTCATCTCACTCCCTGCCTCTACCCACCCCTTGACTCTCCCCGTGGTCTCCCTTCATCTCACTCCTCAGCCTCTACCCATCCCTTGACTCTCCCCCGAGGTCTCCCTTCATCTCACTCCCCAGCCTCTTCCCATCCCTTGACTCTCCCCGAGGTCTCACTTCATGTCACTCCCCAGCCTCTACTCATCCCTTGACTCTCCCCCGAGGTCTCCCTTCATCTCACTCCCCCGCCTCTATCCATCCCTTGACTCTCCCCAGAGGTCTCCCTTCATCTCACTCCCCCCGCCTCTATCCATCCCTTGACTCTCCCCCGAGGTCTCTCTTCATCTCACTCCTCAGCCTCTACCCATCCCTGGACTCCCCCCGAGGTCTCCCTTCATCTCACTCCCCCGCCTCTATCCATCCCTTGACTCTCCCCGAGGTCTATCTTCATCTCACTCCTCAGCCTCTACCCATCCCTTGACTCTCCCCGAGGTCTCCCTTCTTCTCAATCCCCCGCCTCTACTCATCCCTTGACTCTCCCCGAGGTCTCCCTTCATCTCACTCACCCGCCTCTACCCACCCCTTGACTCTACCGAGGTCTCCCTTCATCTCACTCCTCAGCCTCTACCCATCCCTTGACCCTCCCCGAGGTCTCCCTTCATCTCACTCCTCAGCCTCTACCCATCCCTTGATGCACCCCAAGGTCTCCCTTCTTCTCACTCCCCCGCCTCTACTCATCCCTTGACTCTACCCGAAGTCTCCCTTCATCTCACTCCCCCGCCTCTACCCATCCCTTGACTGTACCCCGAGGTCTCCCTTCATCTCACTCCTCAGCCTCTACCGATCCCTTGACTCTCCCCCGAGATCTCCCTTCATCTCACTCCTCAGCCTCTACCCATCCCTTGACTCTCCTCCGAGGTCTGCCTTCATCTCACTCCTCAGCCTCTACCCATCCCTTGACTCCCCCCTGAGGCCTCCCTTCATCTCACTCCCCCGGCTCTACCCATCCCTTGACTCTCCCCGAGGTCTCCCTTCATCTCACTCCCCGCCTCTACCCACCCCTTGACTCTCCCTCGAGGCCTCCCTTCATCCCACTCCCCGGCCTCTACCCATCCCTTGACTCTCCCTGAGGTCTCCCTTCATCTCTCTCCAGCCTCTACCCATCCCTTGACTCTACCCGAGGACTCCCTTCATCTCACTCCTCAGCCTCTACCCATCCCTTGACTCCCCCCGAGGTCTCCCTTCATCTCACTCCTCAGCCCCTACCCACCCCTTGACTCTCCCTGTGGTCTCCCTTCATCTCACTCCCCAGCCTCTACCCATCCCTTCACTCTCCTCCGAGGTCTCCCTTCATCTCACTCCCCAGCCTCTACCCATCCCTTGACTCTCCTCCGAGGTCTCCCTTCATCTCACTCCTCAGCCTCTACCCATCCCTTGACCTTCCACCGAGGTCTCCCTTCATCTCACTCCCCAGCCTCTACCCACCCCTTGCCTCTCCCCCGAGGCCTCCCTTCATCTCACTCCCCAGCCTCTACCCATCCCTTGACTCTCCTCCGAGGTCTCCCTTCATCTCACTCCTCAGCCTATACACATCCCTTGACTCTCCACCGAGGTCTCCCTTCATCTCACTCCCCAGCCTCTACCCACCCCTTGCCTCTCCCCCGAGGTGTCCCTTCATCTCACTCCTCAGCCTCTACCCATCCCTTGACTCTCCTCCGAGGTCTCCCTTCATCTCACTCCTCAGCCTCTACCCATCCCATCCCTTGACTCTCCCCCGAGGCCTCCCTTCATCTCACTCCCCCGCCTCTACCCATCCCTTGACTCTCCCCGAGGTCTCCCTTAATCTCACTCCCGCCTCTACCCACCCCTTGACTCTCCCCGTGGTCTCCCTTCATCTCACTCCCTAACCCTTCCCACCCCTTGACTCTCCCCGTGGTCTCCCTTCATCTCACTCCCCAGCCTCTACCCATCCCTTGATTCTCCCCGAGATCTCCCTTCATCTCACTCCCCCGCCTCTACCCATCCTTTGACTCTCCCCGAGGTCTCCCTTCATCTCACTCCCCGCCTATACCCACCCCTTGACTCTCCCCGTGGTCTCCCTTCATCTCACTCCCCCGCCTCTATCCATCCCTTGACTCTCCCCCGAGGTCTCCCTTCATCTCACTCCCCCGCCTCAATCCATCCCTTGACTCTCCCCGAGGTCTCTCTTCATCTCACTCCTCAGCCTCTACCCATCCCTGGACTCCCCCAAGGTCTCCCTTCATCTCACTCCCCCGCCTCTATCCATCCCTTGACTCTCCACCGAGGTCTCTCTTCATCTCACTCCTCAGCCTCTACCCATCCCTTGACTCTCCCCGAGGTCTCCCTTCATCTCACTCCTCAGCCTCTACCCATCCCTTGACTCTCCCCGAGGTCTCCCTTCTTCTCACTCCCCCGCCTCTACCCATCTCTTGACTCTCCCTGAGGTCTCCCTTCATCTCACTCCCCGTCTCTACCCACCCCTTGACTCTCCCCGTGGTCTCCCTTCATCTCACTCCCCGCCTCTACCCATCCCTTGACTCTCCCCGAGGTCTCCCTTCATCTCACTCCCCAGCCTCTTCCCATCCCTTGACTCTCCCCGAGGTCTCACTTCATCTCACTCCCCAGCCTCTACTCATCCCTTGACTCTCCACTGAGGTCTCCCTTCATCTCACTCCCCAGCCTATACCCACCCCTTAACTCTCCCCCGAAGTCTCCCTTCATATCACTCCCCCTCCTCTACCCATCCCTTGACTCTCCCCCTAGGTGTCCCTTCATCTTACTCCCCAGCCTCTATCCATCCCTTGACTCTCCCCGAGGTCTCCCTTCATCTCACTCCCCATCCTCTACCCATCCCTCGACTCTCCTCTGAGGGCTCCCTTAATCTCACTCCTCAGCCTCTCCCCATACCTTGACTCTCCCTGAGGTCTCCCGTCATCTCACTCCTCAGCCTCTACCAATCCCTTGACTCTCCCCCGAGGTCTCCCTTCATCTCACTCCCAAGCCTCTACCCACCCCCTGACTCTCCCCGAGGTCTCCCTTCATCTCACTCCCCAGCCTCTACCCATCTCTTGACTCTCCCTGAGGTCTCCCTTCATCTCACTCCCCCGCCTCTACCCATCTTTTGACTCTACCCCGAGGTCTCCCTTCATCTCACTCCTCAGCCTCTACCCATCCCTTGACTCTCCTCCGAGGTCTCCCTTCATCTCACTCCTCAGCCTCTACCCATCCCTTGACTCTCCCCCGAGGCCACCCTTCATCTCACTCCCCCACCTCTACCCTTCCCTTGACTCTCCCCGAGGTCTCCCTTCATCTCACTCCCCGCCTCTACCCACCCCTTGACTCTCCCCCGAGGCCTCCCTTCATCTCTCTCCCCAGCCTCTACCCATCCCTTGACTCTCCCTGAGGTCTCCCTTCATCTCTCTCCAGCCTCTACCCATCCCTTGACTCTCCCCCGAGGTCTCCCTTCATCTCACTCCTCAGCCTCTACCCATCCCTTGACTCCCCCCGAGGTCTCCCTTCATCTCACTCCTCAGCCCCTACCCACCCCTTGACTCTCCCTGTGGTCTCCCTTCATCTCACTCCCTAGCCTCTACCCATCCCTTGACTCTCCTCCGAGGTCTCCCTTCATCTCACTCCCTAGCCTCTACCCATCCCTTGACTCTCCTCCGAGGTCTCCCTTCATCTCACTCCTCAGCCTCTACCCATCCCTTGACCTTCCACCGAGGCCTCCAATCACCTCACTCCCCAGCCTCTACCCACCCCTTGCCTCTCCCCCGAGGCCTCCCTTCATCTCACTCCTCAGCCTCTACCCACCCCTTGACTCTCCTTGAGGTTTCCCTTCATCTCACTCCCCCGCCTCTACCCACCCCCTGACTCTCCCCCGAGGTCTCCCTTCATCTCACTCCCTCGCCTCTATCCATCCCTTGACTCTTCCCCGAGGTCTCCCTTCATCTCACTTCCCCGCCTCTATCCATCCCTTGACTCTCCCCCGAGGTCTCTCTTCATCTCACTCCTCAGCCTCTACCCATCCCTTGACTCCCCCCGAGGTCTCCCTTCATCTCACTCCCCCGCCTCTATCCATCCCTTGACTCTCCCCCGAGGTCTCTCTTCATCTCACTCCCCATCCTCTACCCAACCCCTTGACTCCCCCTGTGGTCTCCCTTCATCTCACTCCCCCGCCTCTACCCACCCCTTGACTCTCCCTGAGGTCTCCCTTCATCTCACTCCCCAGCCTCTACCCACCTCTTGACTCTCCGCGAGGTCTCCCTTCATCTCACTCCCCAGCCTCCACCCACTCCTTGACTCTCCTCGAGGTCTCCCTTCATCTCACTCCTCAGCCTCTACCCACCCCTTGACTCTCCCCGAGGTTTCCCTTCATCTCACTCCCCCGCCTCTACCCACCCCCTGACTCTCCCCTGAGGTCTCCCTTCATCTCACTCCCCTGCCTCTATCCATCCCTTGACTCTCCCCTGAGGTCTCCCTTCATCTCACTCCCCCGCCTCTACCCACCCCCTGACTCTCCCCTGAGGTCTCCCTTCATCTCACTCCCCAGCCTCTACCCACCCCTTGACTCTCTCCCGAGGTCTCCCTTCATCTCACTTCCCCGCCTCTACCCATACCTTGACTCGCCCCCAAGGTCTTCCTTCATCTCACTCCCCAGCCTCCACCCACTCCTTGACTCTCCTCGAGGTCTCCCTTCATCTCACTCCTCAGCCTCTACCCACCCCTTGACTCTCCTCGAGGTTTCCCTTCATCTCACTCCCCCGCCTCTACCCACCCCTGACTCTCCCCCGAGATCTCCCTTCATCTCACTCCCCCGCCTCTATCCATCCCTTGACTCTCCCCGAGGTCTCCCTTCATCTCACTCCCCCGCCTCTATCCATCCCTTGACTCTCCCCCGAGGTCTCTCTTCATCTCACTCCTCAGCCTCTACCCATCCCTGGACTCCCCCGAGGTCTCCCTTCATCTCACTCCCCCGCCTCTATCCATCCCTTGACTCTCCACCGAGGTCTCTCTTCATCTCACTCCTCAGCCTCTACCCATCCCTTGACTCTCCCCGAGGTCTCCCTTCATCTCACTCCTCAGCCTCTACCCATCCCTTGACTCTCCCCGAGGTCTCCCTTCTTCTCACTCCCCCGCCTCTACCAATCCCTTGACTCTCCACGAGGTCTCCCTTCATCTCACTCCCCGCCTCTACCCACCCCTTGACTCTCCCCGTGGTCTCCCTTCATCTCACTCCCTGCCTCTACCCACCCCTTGACTCTCCCCGTGGTCTCCCTTCATCTCACTCCTCAGCCTCTACCCATCCCTTGACTCTCCCCCGAGGTCTCCCTTCATCTCACTCCCCAGCCTCTTCCCATCCCTTGACTCTCCCCGAGGTCTCACTTCATGTCACTCCCCAGCCTCTACTCATCCCTTGACTCTCCCCCGAGGTGTCCCTTCATCTCAGTCCCCAGCCTATACCCACCCCTTAACTCTCCCCCGAAGTCTCCCTTCATCTCACTCCCCCGCCTCTACCCATCTCTAGACTCTCCCCGAGGTCTCCCTTCATCTTACTCCCAGCCTCTACCCACCCCTTGACTCTCCCCGAGGTCTCCCTTCATCTCACTCCCCATCCTCTACCCATCCCTCGACTCTCCTCTGAGGGCTCCCTTAATCTCACTCCTTAGCCTCTCCCCATCCCTTGACTCTCCCTGAGGTCTCCTGTCATCTCACTCCTCAGCCTCTACCAATCCCTTGACTCTCCCCCGAGGTCTCCCTTCATCTCACTCCCAAGCCTCTACCCACCCCCTGACTCTCCCCGAGGTCTCCCTTCATCTCACTCCCCAGCCTCTACCCATCTCTTGACTCTCCCTGAGGTCTCCCTTCATCTCACTCCACCGCCTCTACCCATCCCATAACTCTACCCCGAGGTCTCCCTTCATCTCACTCCTCAGCCTCTACCCATCCCTTGACTCTCCCCCGAGGTCTCCCTTCATCTCACTCCTCAGCCTCTACCCATCCCTTGACTCTCCTCCGAGGTCTCCCTTCATCTCACTCCTCAGCCTCTACCCATCCCTTGACTCTCCCCCGAGGCCTCCCTTCATCTCACTCCCCCGCCTCTACCCATCCCTTGACTTTCCCCGAGGTCTCCCTTCATCTCACTCCCCGCCCCTTGACTCTCCCCCGAGGCCTCCCTTCATCTCCCTCCTCAGCCTCTACCCATCCCTTGACTCTCCCTGAGATCTCCCTTCATCTCTCTCCAGCCTCTACCCATCCCTTGACTCTCCCCCGAGGTCTCCCTTCATCTCACTCCTCAGCCTCTACCCATCCCTTGACTCCCCCCGAGGATTCCCTTCATCTCACTCCTCAGCCTTTACCCATCCCTTGACCTTCCACCGAGGCCTCCCTTCATCTCACTCCCCAGCCTCTACCCACCCCTTGCCTCTCCCCCGAGGCCTCCCTTCATCTCACTCCCCAGCCTCTACCCATCCCTTGACTCTCCTCCGAGGTCTCCCTTCATCTCACTCCTCAGCCTATACACATCCCTTGACTCTCCACCGAGGTCTCCCTTCATCTCACTCCCCAGCCTCTACCCACCCCTTGCCTCTCCCCCGAGGTGTCCCTTCATCTCACTCCTCAGCCTCTACCCATCCCTTGACTCTCCTCCGAGGTCTCCCTTCATCTCACTCCTCAGCCTCTGCCCATCCCATCCCTTAACTCTCCCCCGAGGCCTTCCTTCATCTCACTCCCCCGCCTCTACCCCTCCCTTGACTCTCCCCGAGGTCTCCCTTCATCTCACTCCCCGCCTCTACCCACCCCTTGACTCTCCCCGTGGTCTCCCTTCATCTCACTCCCTAACCCTACCCACCCCTTGACTCTCCCCGTGGTCTCCCTTCATCTCACTCACCAGCCTCTACCCATCCCTTGACTCTCCCCGAGGTCTCCCTTCATCTCACTCCCCCGCCTCTACCCATCCCTTGACTCTCCCCGAGGTCTCCCTTCATCTCACTCCCCGCCTCTACCCACCCCTTGACTCTCCCCGTGGTCTCCCTTTATCTCACTCCCCGCCTCTACCCACCCCTTGACTCTCCCCGTGGTCTCCCTTCATCTCACTCCTCAGCCACTACCCATCCCTTGACTCTCCCCCGAGGTCTCCCTTCATCTCACTCCCCAGCCTCTTCCCATCCCTTGACTCTCCTGAGGTCTCACTTCATCTCACTCCCTAGCCTCTACTCATCCCTAGACTCCCCCCCGAGGTCTCCCTTCATCTCACTCCCCAGCCTCTACCCACCCCTTGACTCTCCTCCGAAGTCTCCCTTCATCTCACTCCCCCGCCTCTACCCATCCCTTGACTCTCCCCCGAGGTCTCCCTTCATCTTACTCCCCAGCCTCTATCCATCCCTTGACTCTCCCCGAGGTCTCCCTTCATCTCACTCCCCAACCTTTACCCATCCCTTGACTTTCCCCGAGGTCTCCCTTCATCTCACTCCCCATCCTCTACCCATCCCTCGACTCTCCTCTGAGGGCTCCCTTCATCTCACTCCTCAGCCTCTCCCCATCCCTTGACTCTCCCTGAGGTCTCCCGTCATCTCACTCCTCAGCCTCTACCAATACCTTGACTCTCCCCAAGGTCTCCCTTTATCTCACTCCCCAGCCTCTACCCACCCCCTGACTCTCCCCGAGGTCTCCCTTCATCTCACTACCCAGCCTCTACCCATCTCTTGACTCTCCCTGAGGTCTCCCTTCATCTCACTCCCCCGCCTCTACCCATCCCTTGACTCTCCCCCGAGGTCTCCCTTCATCTCACTCCTCAGCCTCTACCCATCCCTTGACTCTCCCGGAGATCTCCCTTCATCTCACTCCTCATCCTCCACCCATTCCGTGACTCTCCCCGAGGTCTCCCTTCATCTCACTCCCCAGCCTCTACCTATCCCTTGACTCTCCCCGAGGTCTCCCTTCATCTCACTCCCCAGCCTCTACCCATCCCTTGACTTTCCCCGAGGTCTCCCTTCATCTCACTCCCCAACCTCTACCCACCCCTTGACTCTCCCCCGAGGTCTCCCTTCATCTCACTCCCCCGCCTCTACCCATCCCTTGACTCTCCCCGAGATCTCCCTTCATCTCACTCCCCAGCCTCTACCCATCCCTTGACTCTCCCCGAGGTCTCCCTTCATCTCACTCCTCAGCCTCTATCCATCCCCTGACTCTCCCCGAGGTCTCCCTTCATCTCACTCCTCAGTCTCTACCCATCCCTTGACTCTCCCCGAGATCTCCCTTCATCTCACTCCTCATCCTCCACCCATCCCTTGACTCTCCCCGAGGTCTCCCTTCATCTCACTCCCCAGCCTCTACCTATCCCTTGACTCTCCCCGAGGTCTCCCTTCATCTCACCCCCCAGCCTCTACCCATCCCTTGACTTTCCCCGAGGTCTCCCTTCATCTCACTCCCCAACCTCTACCCACCCCTTGACTCTCCCCCGAGGTCTCCCTTCATCTCACTCCCCCGCCTCTACCCATCCCTTGACTCTCCCCAAGATCTCCCTTCATCTCACTCCCCAGCCTCTACCCATCCCTTGACTCTCCCCGAGGTCTCCCTTCATCTCACTCCTCAGCCTCTACCCATCCCCTGACTCTCCCCGAGGTCTCCCTTCATCTCACTCCTCAGCCTCTACCCATCCCCTGACTCTCCCCGAGGTCTCCCTTTATCTCACTCCTCTGCCTCTACCCATCCCCTGACTCTCCCCGAGGTCTCCCTTCATCTCTCTCCAGTCTCTACCCATCCCTTGACTCTCCTCTGAGGTAGGTCTCCCTTCATCTCTCTCCAGCCTCTAACCATCCCTTGACTCTCCCCGAGGCCTCCCTTCATCTCACTCCCTAGCCTCTACCCATCCCTTGACTCTCCCCGAGGTCTCCCTTCATCTCACTCCTCAGCCTCTACCCATCCCCTGACTCTCCCTGAGGTCTACCTTCATCTCACTCCTTAGCCTCTACCCATCCCCTGACTCTCTCCGAGGTCTCCCTTCATCTCACTCCCCCGCCTCTACCCACCCCTTGACTCTCCCCGAGGTCTCCCTTTCTCTCGCTCCCCAGCCTCTACCCATCCTTTGACTCTACCCCGAGGTCTCCCTTCATCTCACTCCTCAGCCTCTACCCATCACTTGACTCTCCTTGAGGTCTCCCTTCATCTTACTCCCCATCCTCTACCCAACCCCTTGACTCCCCCTGTGGTCTCCCTTCATCTCACTCCCCCACCTCTACCCACCCCTTGACTCTCCCTGAGCTCTCCCTTCATCTCACTCCCCAGCCTCTACCCACCCCTTGACTCTCCCCGAGGTCTCCCTTCATCTCACTCCCAGGCCTCTACCCACCCCTTGACTCTCCCCAAGGTCTCCCTTCATCTCACTCCCCCGCCTCTACCCACCCCTTGACTCTCCCCGAGGTCTTCCTTCATCTCACTCCCCAGCCTCTACCCACCCCTTGACTCTCCCTGAGGTCTCCCTTCATTTCACTCCCCAGCCTCTACCCATCCCATCCCTTGACTCTCCCCCGAGGCCTCCCTTCATCTCACTCCCCCGCCTCTACCCATCCCTTGACTCTCCCCGAGGTCTCCCTTCATCTCACTCCCCGCCTCCACCCACCCCTTGACTTTCCCGGTGGTCTCCCTTCATCTCACTCCCTAACCTCTACCCACCCCTTGACTCTCCCCGTGGTCTCCCTTCATCTCACTCCCCAGCCTCTACCCATCCCTTGACTCTCCCCGAGGTCTCCCTTCATCTCACTCCCCGCCTCTACCCACCCTTGACTCTCCCCGTGGTCTCCCTTCATCTCACTCCCCGCCTCTACCCACCCCTTGACTCTCCCCGTGGTCTCCCTTTATCTCACTCCCTAACCTCTACCCACCCCTTGACTCTCCCAGTGGTCTCCCTTCATCTCACTCCCTGCCTCTACCCACCCCTCGACTCTCCCCTTGGTCTCCCTTCATCTCACTCCCCGCCTCTACCCACCCCTTGACTCTTCCCGTGGTCTCCCTTCATCTCACTCCTCTGCCTCTACCCATCCCTTGACTCTCCCCCGAGGTCTCCCTTCATCTCACTCCCCAGCCTCTTCCCATCCCTTGACTCTCCCCGAGGTCTCACTTCATCTCACTCCCCAGCCTCTACTCATCCCTTGACTCTCCCCCGAGGTCTCCCTTCATCTCACTTCCCAGCCTCTACCCACCCCTTGACTCTCCCCCAAAGTCTCCCTTCATCTCACTCCCCCGCCTCTACCCATCCCTTGACTCTCGCCCGAGGTCTCCCTTCATCTTTCTCCCCAGCCTCTATCCATCCCTTAACTCTCCCCGAGGTCTCCCTTCATCTCACTCCCCAGCCTCTACCCATCCCTTGACTTTCCCCGAGGTCTCCCTTCATCTCACTCCCCATCCTCTACCCATCCCTCGACTCTCCTCTGAGGGCTCCCTTCATCTCACTCCTCAGCCTCTCCCCATCGATTGACTCTCCCTGAGGTCTCCCGTCATCTCACTCCTCAGCCTCTACCAATCCCTTGACTCTCCTCCGAGGTCTCCCTTCATCTCACTCCCCAGCCTCTACCCACCCCCTGACTCTCCCCGAGGTCTCCCTTCATCTCACTCCCCAGCCTCTACCCATTTCTTGACTCTCCCTGAGGTCTCCCTTCATCTCACTCCCCCGCCTCTACCCATCCCTTGACTCTACCCTGAGGTCTCCCTTCATCTCACTCCTCAGCCTCTACCCATCCCTTGACTCTCCCCCGAGGTCTCCCTTCATCTCACTCCTCAGCCTCTACCCATCCCTTGACTCTCCTCTGAGGTCTCCCTTCATCTCACTCCTCATCCTCTACCCATCCCTTGACTCTCCCCCGAGGCCTCCCTTAATCTCACACCCCCGCCTCTACCCACACCTTGACTCTCCCCCGAGGCCTCCCTTCATCTCACTCCCCAGCATCTACCCATCCCTTGACTCTCCCCGAGGTTTCCCTTCATCTCACTCCCCCGCCTCTACCCACCCCCTGACTCTCCCCTGAGGTCTCCCTTCATCTCATTCCCCCGCCTCTATCCATCCCTTGACTCTCCCCTGAGGTCTCCCTTCATCTCACTCCCGCCTCTATCCATACCTTGACTCTCCCAGAGGTCTCCCTTCATCTCACTCCCCAGCCTCTACCCAACCCTTGACTCTCTCCCGAGGTCTCCCTTCATCTCACTTCCCCACCTCTACCCATACCTTGACTCTCCCCGAGGTCTCCCTTCATCTCATCCCCAGCCTCCACCCACTCCTTGACTCTCCTCGAGGTCTCCCTTCATCTCACTCCTCAGCCTCTACCCACCCCTTGACTCTCCTCGAGGTTTCCCTTCATCTCACTCCCCCGCCTCTACCCACCCCTGACTCTCCCCCGAGGTCTCCCTTCATCTCACTCCCCCACCTCTATCCATCCCTTGACTCTCCCCCGAGGTCCCCCTTCATCTCACTCCCCCTCCTCTATCCATCCCTTGACACTCCCCCGAGGTCTCTCTTCATCTCACTCCTCAGCCTCTACCCTACCCTGGACTCCCCCGAGGTCTCCCTTCATCTCACTCCCCCGCCTCTATCCATCCCTTGACTCTCCACCGAGGTCTCTCTTCATCTCTCTCCTCAGCCTCTACCCATCCCTTGACTCTCCCCGAGGTCTCCCTTCCTCTCACTCCTCAGCCTCTACCCATCCCTTGACTCTCCCCGAGGTCTCCCTTCTTCTCACTCCCCCGCCTCTACCCATCCCTTGACTCTCCCCGAGGTCTCCGTTCATCTCACTCCCCGCCTCTACCTATCCCTTGACTCTCCCCGAGGTCTCCCTTCATCTCACTCCCCAGCCTCTACCCATCCCTTGACTTTCCCCGAGGTCTCCCTTCATCTCACTCCCCAACCTCTACCCACCCCTTGACTCTCCCCGAGGTCTCCCTTCATCTCACTCCCCCGCCTCTACCCATCCCTTGACTCTCCCCGAGATCTCCCTTCATCTCACTCCCCAGCCTCTACCCATCCCTTGACTCTCCCCGAGGTCTCCCTTCATCTCACTCCTCAGCCTCTATCCATCCCCTGACTCTCCCCGAGGTCTCCCTTCATCTCACTCCTCAGTCTCTACCCATCCCTTGACTCTCCCCGAGATCTCCCTTCATCTCACTCCTCATCCTCCACCCATCCCTTGACTCTCCCCGAGGTCTCCCTTCATCTCACTCCCCAGCCTCTACCTATCCCTTGACTCTCCCCGAGGTCTCCCTTCATCTCACTCCCCAGCCTCTACCCATCCCTTGACTTTCCCCAAGGTCTCCCTTCATCTCACTCCCCAACCTCTACCCACCCCTTGACTCTCCCCCGAGGTCTCCCTTCATCTCACTCCCCCGCCTCTACCCATCCCTTGACTCTCCCCAAGATCTCCCTTCATCTCACTCCCCAGCCTCTACCCATCCCTTGACTCTCCCCGAGGTCTCCCTTCATCTCACTCCTCAGCCTCTACCCATCCCCTGACTCTCCCCGAGGTCTCCCTTCATCTCACTCCTCAGCCTCTACCCATCCCCTGACTCTCCCCGAGGTCTCCCTTTATCTCACTCCTCTGCCTCTACCCATCCCCTGACTCTCCCCAAGGTCTCCCTTCATCTCTCTCCAGTCTCTACCCATCCCTTGACTCTCCTCTGAGGTAGGTCTCCCTTCATCTCTCTCCAGCCTCTAACCATCCCTTGACTCTCCCCGAGGCCTCCCTTCATCTCACTCCCTAGCCTCTACCCATCCCTTGACTCTCCCCGAGGTCTCCCTTCATCTCACTCCTCAGCCTCTACCCATCCCCTGACTCTCCCTGAGGTCTACCTTCATCTCACTCCTTAGCCTCTACCCATCCCCTGACTCTCTCCGAGGTCTCCCTTTATCTCACTCCTCTGCCTCTACCCATCCCCTGACTCTCCCCAAGGTCTCCCTTCATCTCTCTCCAGTCTCTACCCATCCCTTGACTCTCCTCTGAGGTAGGTCTCCCTTCATCTCTCTCCAGCCTCTAACCATCCCTTGACTCTCCCCGAGGTCTCCCTTTCTCTCGCTCCCCAGCCTCTACCCATCCTTTGACTCTACCCCGAGGTCTCCCTTCCTCTCACTCCTCAGCCTCTACCCATCACTTGACTCTCCTTGAGGTCTCCCTTCATCTTACTCCCCATCCTCTACCCAACCCCTTGACTCCCCCTGTGGTCTCCCTTCATCTCACTCCCCCACCTCTACCCACCCCTTGACTCTCCCCGAGCTCTCCCTTCATCTCACTCCCCAGCCTCTACCCACCCCTTGACTCTCCCCGAGGTCTCCCTTCATCTCACTCCCCAGCCTCTACCCACTCCTTGACTCTCCTCGAGGTCTCTCTTCATCTCACTCCTCAGCCTCTACCCATCCCTTGACTCCCCCCGAGGTCTCCCTTCATCTCCCTCCCCCGCCTCTATCCTTCCCTTGACTCTCCCCCGAGGTCTCTCTTCATCTCACTCCCCATCCTCTACCCAACCCCTTGACTCCCCCTGTGGTCTCCCTTCATCTCACTCCCCCGCCTCTACCCACCCCTTGACTCTCCCTGAGGTCTCCCTTCATCTCACTCCCCAGCCTCTACCCACCCCGTGACTCTCCCCGAGGTCTCCCTTCATCTCACTCCCCAGCCTCCACCCACTCCTTGACTCTCCTCGAGGTCTCCCTTCATCTCACCCCTCAGCCTCTACCCACCCCTTGACTCTCCCCGAGGTTTCCCTTCATCTCACTCCCCCGCCTCTACCCACCCCCTGACTCTCCCCTGAGGTCTCCCTTCATCTCATTCCCCCGCCTCTATCCATCCCTTGACTCTCCCCTGAGGTCTCCCTTCATCTCACTCCCGCCTCTATCCATACCTTGACTCTCCCAGAGGTCTCCCTTCATCTCACTCCCCAGCCTCTACCCAACCCTTGACTCTCTCCCGAGGTCTCCCTTCATCTCACTTCCCCACCTCTACCCATACCTTGACTCTCCCCGAGGTCTCCCTTCATCTCATCCCCAGCCTCCACCCACTCCTTGACTCTCCTCGAGGTCTCCCTTCATCTCACTCCTCAGCCTCTACCCACCCCTTGACTCTCCTCGAGGTTTCCCTTCATCTCACTCCCCCGCCTCTACCCACCCCTGACTCTCCCCCGAGGTCTCCCTTCATCTCACTCCCCCACCTCTATCCATCCCTTGACTCTCCCCCGAGGTCCCCCTTCATCTCACTCCCCCTCCTCTATCCATCCCTTGACACTCCCCCGAGGTCTCTCTTCATCTCACTCCTCAGCCTCTACCCTACCCTGGACTCCCCCGAGGTCTCCCTTCATCTCACTCCCCCGCCTCTATCCATCCCTTGACTCTCCACCGAGGTCTCTCTTCATCTCTCTCCTCAGCCTCTACCCATCCCTTGACTCTCCCCGAGGTCTCCCTTCCTCTCACTCCTCAGCCTCTACCCATCCCTTGACTCTCCCCGAGGTCTCCCTTCTTCTCACTCCCCCGCCTCTACCCATCCCTTGACTCTCCCCGAGGTCTCCGTTCATCTCACTCCCCGCCTCTACCCACCCCTTGACTCTCCCCATGGTCTCCCTTCATCTCACTCCCTGCCTCTACCCACCCCTTGACTCTCCCCGTGGTCTCTCTTCATCTCACTCCTCAGCCTCTACCCATCCCTTGACTCTCCCCCGAGGTCTCCCTTCATCTCACTCCCCAGCCTCTTCCCATCCCTTGACTCTCCCCGAGGTCTCACTTCATCTCACTCCCCAGCCTCTACCCATCCCTTGACTTTCCCCGAGGTCTCCCTTCATCTCACTCCCCAACCTCTACCCACCCCTTGACTCTCCCTCGAGGTCTCCCTTCATCTCACTCCCCCGCCTCTACCCATCCCTTGACTCTCCCGAGATCTCCCTTCATCTCACTCCCCAGCCTCTACCCATCCCTTGACTCTCCCCGAGGTCTCCCTTCATCTCACTCCTCAGCCTCTATCCATCCCCTGACTCTCCCCGAGGTCTCCCTTCATCTCACTCCTCAGTCTCTACCCATCCCTTGACTCTCCCCGAGATCTCCCTTCATCTCACTCCTCATCCTCCACCCATCCCTTGACTCTCCCCGAGGTCTCCCTTCATCTCACTCCCCAGCCTCTACCTATCCCTTGACTCTCCCCGAGGTCTCCCTTCATCTCACTCCCCAGCCTCTACCCATCCCTTGACTTTCCCCGAGGTCTCCCTTCATCTCACTCCCCAACCTCTACCCACCCCTTGACTCTCCCCCGAGGTCTCCCTTCATCTCACTCCCCCGCCTCTACCCATCCCTTGACTCTCCCCAAGATCTCCCTTCATCTCACTCCCCAGCCTCTACCCATCCCTTGACTCTCCCCGAGGTCTCCCTTCATCTCACTCCTCAGCCTCTACCCATCCCCTGACTCTCCCCGAGGTCTCCCTTCATCTCACTCCTCAGCCTCTACCCATCCCCTGACTCTCCCCGAGGTCTCCCTTTATCTCACTCCTCTGCCTCTACCCATCCCCTGACTCTCCCCGAGGTCTCCCTTCATCTCTCTCCAGTCTCTACCCATCCCTTGACTCTCCTCTGAGGAAGGTCTCCCTTCATCTCTCTCCAGCCTCTAACCATCCCTTGACTCTCCCCGAGGCCTCCCTTCATCTCACTCCCTAGCCTCTACCCATCCCTTGACTCTCCCCGAGGTCTCCCTTCATCTCACTCCTCAGCCTCTACCCATCCCCTGACTCTCCCTGAGGTCTACCTTCATCTCACTCCTTAGCCTCTACCCATCCCCTGACTCTCTCAGAGGTCTCCCTTCATCTCACTCCCCCGCCTCTACCCACCCCTTGACTCTCCCCGAGGTCTCCCTTTCTCTCGCTCCCCAGCCTCTACCCATCCTTTGACTCTACCCCGAGGTCTCCCTTCATCTCACTCCTCAGCCTCTACCCATCACTTGACTCTCCTTGAGGTCTCCCTTCATCTTACTCCCCATCCTCTACCCAACCCCTTGACTCCCCCTGTGGTCTCCCTTCATCTCACTCCCCCACCTCTACCCACCCCTTGACTCTCCCTGAGCTCTCCCTTCATCTCACTCCCCAGCCTCTACCCACCCCTTGACTCTCCCCGAGGTCTCCCTTCATCTCACTCCCCAGCCTCTACCCACCCCTTGACTCTCCCCAAGGTCTCCCTTCATCTCACTTCCCCGCCTCTACCCACCCCTTGACTCTCCCCGAGGTCTTCCTTCATCTCACTCCCCAGCCTCTACCCACCCCTTGACTCTCCCTGAGGTCTCCCTTCATTTCACTCCCCAGCCTCTACCCATCCCATCCCTTGACTCTCCCCCGAGGCCTCCCTTCATCTCACTCCCCCGCCTCTACCCATCCCTTGACTCTCCCCGAGGTCTCCCTTCATCTCACTCCCCGCTTCCACCCACCCCTTGACTTTCCCCGTGGTCTCCCTTCATCTCACTCCCTAACCTCTACCCACCCCTTTACTCTCCCCGTGGTCTCCCTTCATCTCACTCCCCAGCCTCTACCCATCCCTTGACTCTCCCCGAGGTCTCCCTTCATCTCACTCCCCGCCTCTACCCACCCTTGACTCTCCCCGTGGTCTCCCTTCATCTCACTCCCCGCCTCTACCCACCCCTTGACTCTCCCCGTGGTCTCCCTTTATCTCACTCCCTAACCTCTACCCACCCCTTGACTCTCCCAGTGGTCTCCCTTCATCTCACTCCCTGCCTCTACCCACCCCTTGACTCTCCCCTTGGTCTCCCTTCATCTCACTCCGCGCCTCTACCCACCCCTTGACTCTCCCCGTGGTCTCCCTTCATCTCACTCCTCTGCCTCTACCCATCCCTTGACTCTCCCCCGAGGTCTCCCTTCATCTCACTCCCCAGCCTCTTCCCATCCCTTGACTCTCCCCGAGGTCTCACTTCATCTCACTCCCCAGCCTCTACTCATCCCTTGACTCTCCCCCGAGGTCTCCCTTCATCTCACTCCCCAGCCTCTACCCACCCCTTGACTCTCCCCCGAAGTCTCCCTTCATCTCACTCCCCCGCCTCTACCCATCCCTTGACTCTCGCCCGAGGTCTCCCTTCATCTTTCTCCCCAGCCTCTATCCATCCCTTAACTCTCCCCGAGGTCTCCCTTCATCTCACTCCCCAGCCTCTACCCATCCCTTGACTTTCCCCGAGGTCTCCCTTCATCTCACTCCCCATCCTCTACCCATCCCTCGACTCTCCTCTGAGGGCTCCCTTCATCTCACTCCTCAGCCTCTCGCCATCCCTTGACTCTCCCTGAGGTCTCCCGTCATCTCACTCCTCAGCCTCTACCAATCCCTTGACTCTCCTCCGAGGTCTCCCTTCATCTCACTCCCCAGCCTCTACCCACCCCCTGACTCTCCCCGAGGTCTCCCTTCATCTCACTCCCCAGCCTCTACCCATTTCTTGACTCTCCCTGAGGTCTCCCTTCATCTCACTCCCCCGCCTCTACCCATCCCTTGACTCTACCCTGAGGTCTCCCTTCATCTCACTCCTCAGCCTCTACCCATCCCTTGACTCTCCCCCGAGGTCTCCCTTCATCTCACTCCTCAGCCTCTACCCATCCCTTGACTCTCCTCTGAGGTCTCCCTTCATCTCACTCCTCATCCTCTACCCATCCCTTGACTCTCCCCCGAGGCCTCCCTTAATCTCACACCCCCGCCTCTACCCACGCCTTGACTCTCCCCCGAGGCCTCCCTTCATCTCACTCCCCAGCATCTACCCATCCCTTGACTCTCCCTGAGGTCTCCCTTCATCTCTCTCCAGCCTCTACCCATCCCTTGACTCTCCCCGAGGTCTCCCTTCATCTCACTCCTCAGCCTCTACCCATCCCTTGACTCCCCCCGAGGTCTCCCTTCATCTCACTCCTCAGCCCCTACCCACCCCTTGACTCTCCCTGTGGTCTCCCTTCATCTCACTCCCCAGCCTCTACCCATCCCTTGACTCTCCTCCGAGGTCTCCCTTCATCTCACTCCCCAGCCTCTACCCACCCCTTGCCTCTCCCCCGAGGCCTCCCTTCATCTCACTCCTCAGCCTCTACCCACCCCTTGACTCTCCTTGAGGTTTCCCTTCATCTCACTCCCCCGCCTCTACCCACCCCCTGACTCTCCCCCGAGGTCTCCCTTCATCTCACTCTCCCGCCTCTATCCATCCCTTGACTCTCCCCTGAGGTCTCCCTTCATCTCACTCCCCCGCCTCTATCCATCCCTTGACTCTCCCCTGAGGTCTCTCTTCATCTCACTCCTCAGCCTCTACCCATCCCTTGACTCCCCCCGAGGTCTCCCTTCATCTCCCTCCCCCGCCTCTATCCTTCCCTTGACTCTCCCCCGAGGTCTCTCTTCATCTCACTCCCCATCCTCTACCCAACCCCTTGACTCCCCCTGTGGTCTCCCTTCATCTCACTCCCCCGCCTCTACCCACCCCTTGACTCTCCCTGAGGTCTCCCTTCATCTCACTCCCCAGCCTCTACCCACCCCGTGACTCTCCCCGAGGTCTCCCTTCATCTCACTCCCCAGCCTCCACCCACTCCTTGACTCTCCTCGAGGTCTCCCTTCATCTCACCCCTCAGCCTCTACCCACCCCTTGACTCTCCCCGAGGTTTCCCTTCATCTCACTCCCCCGCCTCTACCCACCCCCTGACTCTCCCCTGAGGTCTCCCTTCATCTCATTCCCCCGCCTCTATCCATCCCTTGACTCTCCCCTGAGGTCTCCCTTCATCTCACTCCCGCCTCTATCCATACCTTGACTCTCCCAGAGGTCTCCCTTCATCTCACTCCCCAGCCTCTACCCAACCCTTGACTCTCTCCCGAGGTCTCCCTTCATCTCACTTCCCCACCTCTACCCATACCTTGACTCTCCCCGAGGTCTCCCTTCATCTCATCCCCAGCCTCCACCCACTCCTTGACTCTCCTCGAGGTCTCCCTTCATCTCACTCCTCAGCCTCTACCCACCCCTTGACTCTCCTCGAGGTTTCCCTTCATCTCACTCCCCCGCCTCTACCCACCCCTGACTCTCCCCCGAGGTCTCCCTTCATCTCACTCCCCCACCTCTATCCATCCCTTGACTCTCCCCCGAGGTCCCCCTTCATCTCACTCCCCCGCCTCTATCCATCCCTTGACACTCCCCCGAGGTCTCTCTTCATCTCACTCCTCAGCCTCTACCCTACCCTGGACTCCCCCGAGGTCTCCCTTCATCTCACTCCCCCGCCTCTATCCATCCCTTGACTCTCCACCGAGGTCTCTCTTCATCTCTCTCCTCAGCCTCTACCCATCCCTTGACTCTCCCCGAGGTCTCCCTTCCTCTCACTCCTCAGCCTCTACCCATCCCTTGACTCTCCCCGAGGTCTCCCTTCTTCTCACTCCCCCGCCTCTACCCATCCCTTGACTCTCCCCGAGGTCTCCGTTCATCTCACTCCCCGCCTCTACCCACCCCTTGACTCTCCCCATGGTCTCCCTTCATCTCACTCCCTGCCTCTACCCACCCCTTGACTCTCCCCGTGGTCTCTCTTCATCTCACTCCTCAGCCTCTACCCATCCCTTGACTCTCCCCCGAGGTCTCCCTTCATCTCACTCCCCAGCCTCTTCCCATCCCTTGACTCTCCCCGAGGTCTCACTTCATCTCATTCCCCAGCCTCTACTCATCCCTTGACTCTCCCCCGAGGTCTCCCTTCATCTCACTCCCCAGCATATACCCACCCATTAACTCTCCCCCGAAGTCTCCCTTCATCTCACTCCCCCGCCTCTACCCATCCCTTGACTCTCCCCCGAGGTCTCTCTTCATCTTACTCCCCAGCCTCTATCCATCCCTTGACTCTCCCCGAGGTCTCCCTTCATCTCACTCCCCAGCCTGTACTGGAGTTCTGGACTTTTTGGTTCCGTCCAGAGGTGTCAGGGAACAACACCCAAAGACCCCGGAGTTCCACCTGCCTTGGTGCACAAATGAACAGAAACACGGGCTTCTCGATGGTGGCGTCAAAGACCAAAGGTTTATTACTGCAGGGACACAGAAGTCACAGAAACTACGCATGGGCAGTAACTAGGAGCCTGTTCGAATTGTACAAAGAGGGTTGCTCCTTATATACTAAATTTTGGCCTTTAGGCGAATTCTTCACATGTTAGTACATTCCCAAACCTTTGTGTCATAAACAATAAATATTTGGTGTACACAGGAATCGTCGACAATATCTGATGTCAAAACATTACGAACGAGGGGTTCCCACTTTTCCATCATAATCTCATGTCAACTTTTCATTCAAGACCCGGACCGCCTCATCGTAAATTTCGTTACCTCCCCCTAATAAAGACCCAGAAGGAAAGGAACAGAGCCAGGTGCAGAAGATAGAAAAGCAGGATAAGGAATGTTTGTGGGTTGTAAATGGGCAAGGCTACCGGCTTCGGTCGCCTAATCGTGATCAGGACAATGGACACGAAGACCAGTTTGGCAGGACTGGCCTCGGGCAGAGGAGGCAGCCTTTGTCGAGTCATGCAGCTACAGCGTGATCTGGTTTAAGGTGCACGTGTCATGAAAGAGGTGAATCTCCGGCTAAGGCTACGTGTCCTTAATCGAAATGAAGTGATCAGAGGTTATTGCGTATGTGAGGGCAAGAAACACAAAATGGCGGCCATGATCTAAGATGGATGCCGTGGGTAGATCAGAAATGTGTTTATAAAAGGAGTGCTCTTGCTCGTAGCGTAGCGAAAACACCAGGATATGCTAAATGGATCATTTGCGGTTCGCTGATACCAATATTATGTATTTCCGACAATATTGAAAACACGGGTTCAAATCGTCACGGAACCTCAGGCCCTCCTTTTGCCCTTACATAGGCAATTACTCAGTCTATGTCAGAGTCTAATTCTATGCTCATCAGGTCAGTGACATGCTGTTGTATCATCATCCTTTCTCGTGCCTTTTCTCCAAACGCAGGTGGTTTTCTAAGACAAGTTGCAGCACAAAGACTGCACAGAGCAGGACCACACTGGATAATCAGGCAACATGAGAACAGGAATACTAAGATGACACCAATGACCATTAGAACCTTCCATCCCCACGCTGAGATCAGAGTCCAAAACCACTCCATGAAGGACCAGTTTCCCTTGTCTACGTGAATAGAGTAAATACACTCGCAATTCGTCTCTAGGGTATGATGGAGTATTATTGACGTCCTTGATCATGTCAATAATTCCCTGGACTAAAGCTTTGTTGGCAGAGTTATATTTAGTGGAACGTGGTGGACGTGGAGGATAGGTCTCAAGGGCATAAGCAAAGATGGTTTGAAGGGCCTGAAATGATCCATTGTAGCTGAAAGGCAAAACCAGATAAGGAATACCTTTATCCATAGTGTGGGGTATCAAGCTACACACCCAGCAGTCTGTAGTGTTAACTACCAGTTGGTGTTGGTGCAAGAGCTGTACAAAAGTGTTGTTAATGAATTCTGAGCGTCGGGCTTGCTCATGTTCGGGAAACGAATGAAAAGAGTGTATTGAAGAAACAGTAGAAGTAGCAGGATCAAGGGGAGGTACTGTAGTAACTGGCACAAAAATCAAATTTATACTGAAAACGATTCCACCCACCAACGTTATCAAAACAATCAAGAATGTAATGGCACATTGCATCAAAAAGCATTTGCTGTGAAGAATTCTATAAAGTCTGTTTCTGCGAACATAAACCACATTTTCTCGTTGCAGCGCAGGAAGCTCCATCTTCTACAATCCGCTCGCGACCACTGATGATGTGTACGTAGATGAAAATGCCTCTATCAGCCCTGGGAGTTCCCAGAACCAACAGAAAGATCGACCTTGTGTCAGACCCCTGCAAATTCAACTAGGCACACAGCCACGACCCTACGGCTACCCAGACGGCAAGGCAATTTTAAAACAACAAAACAATAGCAAACTTCCTGGCTGAAGGCAAAAGTTCAAAATTTCAAAATATCACAATAGGCAGTTGCCTGCTTTATTTGTCCATTTTACGGTTTCGTAAATTATATCTTTGCTTCGCAGGTACTGTCTGATCGGCAAATAGCGTTTCACTGGTAGCTGTTGCAGTGTTCAAGTTCGCAGATGACAGAGTTTTTCCTGATGCAGGGGACAAATGTTCAGAGTTCAAAGGAGTCTTTTCTGAAGGAGAGTCAGAGCTTGGAGTGTCCGTGATCAATTCGGCATCGCTGAAAGGGATGAATTTTGGCGTGCTTTCAAATTCGGAGGAACCAATTCCCTTCTTTACCCAGTCGTCGTAAGGAAGTGGCAAAGGTACACGCTTTACATGGGATGCATGCACCCAATGCTTGCGGCCAGCCACACGAACTGCTGTTCTCGTTGCAAGTAGGACTTGAAAGGGGCCGACGAATCTCGGCTGAAGGTTCTTCGTTCTTGCGAAATTTCTGATAACCACAAGATCTCCTGGTTTCAGCTGATGCCCTGGACTCTCCGGAGGCTTTGGCAAAGCATCGAAAACCTGTTGGTGAATAAGACTCAATTTAGCAGTCAAGTCGTAAAGGTAGTCTATCAACATAGGATATTCTAGAGAACAAAACTCCTTAGGCCTCGGCACACCCCAAATATTTGCCGGGCGGCCAAAAACGATTTCGTAGGGGCTAAGCCCCACTCTAGAATGTACAGTTGCTCTCGTTGATAACAACGCCAAAGGAAGTGCGTCTGGCCAGGCCAAACCTGTGGATGCTTGTATTTTAGCTAGTTTCAGCTTAAGGGTACCATTGTAACCCTCCACTAAACCAGCAGACTGGGGATGGTTCGCACTGTGGAACTTTTGTTTCAGACATAGGCCGGCACACACACTCTGCATAACTTTCCCTATAAACTCACTTCCGTTATCTGACCATACAATCCGTGGCATACCGAATCTAGGGAAATATTCTTTGAGAAGAATCTTGGCAGTTGATAGGGCAGTGTTGTCCTTTAGTGGATATGCTTCAATCCACCTGGAAAAAGCACAAACTACCACCAGAACATATTTCAAATTATTACAGCGATCCATGTGAATGAAGTCTAACTGAATCACTTCAAAGGGGCAAGAGGGAGGAGCGAAGTGACCAGCTGGAGTTGGAGTTCCCTTGCCAGGATTATGCATCAGGCATACCATACAATTTTTCACCACTCTCTCTGCACACTTACTGATCCCATCATTCTTCCAGACCGGAGCCAACATCTTACAGATTCCTTTAGAACTTATATGCGCTACTCCATGCGCCATTGTCACCACTGCAAGCACATACGCGTCAGGCAACATCCATCGCTGCTGTTCTGTCAAATCAATCTAACACCCATTCGAATCCAACTTGCCCGTACTTTCTTTCCATACACGTTTTTCTTCCTCAGTTGCTTCTTTCTGAATCTCTTTCACACTTTCCATAGTATCTTCACACATTCCAGACTCCGCAATCCATCTTGCAGACGTAGCAACATACATTCTGCTCATCGTGTCTCTAGCTGTCTGTTTAGCAGTTTCATCAGCAAAAGCATTCCCGCGACCAACATCATCCGTGATTGCTTTATGAGCACTGCACTTTACAATCGCAACTTCAGTCGGCAAGGTTAGAGATTCCAACAAGTCGTTAACTAGCTGACCATGTTGAATCTTAGTCCCATGGGACGTAATGAAACCTCTTTCTCTCCACAAACGGCCAAAACTATGGGCCACGCCAAATGCGTACTGACTATCTGTAAAGACATTCACTCTCTTTCCCTTAGCTAAAACACACGCTCTTGTTAGAGCTATTAATTCTGCAGCTTGGGCAGAATTCTGACTCACTCTTGCAGTCTCCACAATCGTCTTCAAAGTCGTTACTGCGTAAGCAGCAGTCACATCACCATTCTCCAACTTAAAACATGACCCGTCCACATACAGCGTACCATCTGGATCGGATAACGGAGTATCCTTTAAGTCAATGTGTCCTTTTGTCTCTTTCTCCGTTTTAAAACAACAATCATGTGGCTCGGGATCACTCGACTCTTGATCAGTCGGCAACAGCGTTGCTGGATTCAATACATTACATCTTTTGATCTGAATATGACTCGCTAGTAATGTCAGCTCGTAACCAGATAGTCTCGCACTGATAAGGTGTTGTGTCTTCGTTCGATTCATGAGTGTATCCACCGCATGAGGAACCATGACCACTAGCATGTTGTTCATCACCAAACCAGCAGATTGTCGAATGGAAGCCGCAGCTGCCGCTGTAGCTCTCAAACAACTAGGCAACGCTCTAGCTACCGGATCTAATGTTGATGAAAAATACGCACAAGGGCGTTGTTTGTCACCAAACTTCTGTGTCAGAACACTCAACGCGCAACCTTCTCTCTCATGAACATAGAGCGTGAATGGCTTACTGTAATCAGGTGTACCCAATACAGGAGCTGAACACAATGCTTTTCGTAATTCAGTAAAACTTTCTTGACATTCATCAGACCATGGCACCGGACTCGGAACATTTTTCCCAGTCAAAGCTACCAAAGGTTTTGCTAAAAGAGAAAAATTTGGGATCCACTGCCTACAGTAAGAGGTAATGCCTAAAAAGGCACGCACTTCTCTCTGTGTGCGTGGAACACTCATCTGCGTAATTGCTTTTATTCTCTCTGGGGTCAACTTCCTTCCCTCCTTTGACAAGAGATGACCTAGGTAGGTCACTTCTTGGCAGCAGTATTGCATTTTCGAAGGTGACACCTTATGATTCAAATTAGCCAAATGATGCAATAACGAAATTGTAGCTGCTTTGCAAGTTTCCTTGTCATCGGCAGCCACTAGAAGATCGTCTACATACTGTACTAGAGCAGAACCTGGAGGAAGGACAAAGGAATCTAACTGGCTTTTTAATGCTTGACTGTAAATAGATGGGCTCTCACAATAGCCTTGTGGAGCGCGTTTAAATCTGAAACTTCGACCTCCTAGACAGAAGCCAAAAATATCTCTGCTTTCCTCGGCTATTGGAATGCTGAAAAAGGCATTTTTCAAGTCGATGACTGAGAACCAAGTGGCTGTAGCAGGAATCAGTGTTAACAAGGCAGTAATGTCTGGGACTACAGGAAACTGCAGAACTACAATCTTATTAACTTCTCTAAGGTCGATAACAAACCTATACACTGGAGGCTTTGTAGGATCAGTTCGTTTCAAAATCGGTAGTACAGGACTGTTACAGACATTTCCTCTCGTTTCCTCAACCACACCTTTTTTAATCAAATCTTGCACAATCAATAAAAGTGCACGCTCACCTTCACTAGATATTTTGTATTGAGGAATTCTTGGAAATTTTACATTTGCTTTCAAAGTTACTACATATGGTGGTATTTCCAAAAGGCCTACATCGTTAGGACCAGTCGCCCAAAGAGAATCAGGGAGTGAACGTAGCTCTGGCGGGAGTGCATCCATTGACAAGTACATCGGAGAAGTGATGTTTTTACCCAACGTAAGCTGTACTCCTTCCGGAGAACAGTACAATGTCGCATATAGTCGTTTTAACAAATCTAAACCAAGCAGATTTTCATTACAACCTGTCGTCAAAATCAGAGGTGCTTTCAAGTGACACGGTCCAACAGAAATAGACAAAGGACCAGATATCGGGTTGTAAACAGGGGCGCCTGAAAAACCTACAGAAACATTTGTTGAGCCGGACAAAGGTGCGCCAGGGAGTTTCGCATGAATGATAGAACTTTTTGCGGCACCAGTATCCAACAGAAACGGTTCGACTACACCTGATGTTGCTACTGCGACATAAGGCCCACTCTGATCCACTGGAACTGATACTACTCCCTCTCTCTGTCCATGGCTGTCCTAGTACCCATTTTGCTGAAATCCCTCATCCACTTCACAATAATCTTCAACAAGATATTGTTGAGATCTATTTTGCTGAGTAGACTGTCCATTTCGTTGATCAAAGTGATTGGAAGGACGATCATTCGTTTGTGGAGGCATAGTACCTCGCCCTCGACCTCTAGAATTTTGCACAAAACCACCACGACCTCTCTGAGCTGCTGCTGCATTATTTTGCGCTAAGATCGGACATTCATTTTTGTAGTGACCCTCTTTCTTACAGTACGCACATTGGTTCCACTGATATTGAGGTCTCGATGTACTATAATCTGTCCTTTGATACGAACCCTGTTGCGTATTAGTGTGATTCGTGCGAGGCGGATACGCCTGCTGCAAAAGAACTTTAGTCTTTAAATCCTTCGTTTTCTTATCTGATTTTTCCTTTTCCTCTTTATCCCTGTTTTCGTAGTACTGTGCAGTCGCAAGTATTTGCGCAGTTGTGGATACAGCCCACGCACTCTCTGAATCCTTTAATTTATTGCATAATTCAGGTAACAAATTATGCACAAATTTATCGACAAACAGTCTTTGCCCTCCTTCTGTGCTCATGTCCTGACCACTATGATCTACAAAAGTCTCTTCGAACCTCGTGAAGAAGTCGGAGACACTTTCGTCTTTCTTCTGCCTGCATGCTGATAACTTGTCCCAATTAACACGCAATGCGGGCATCAGAGTCTTCATTAGATCAATTATTCTACCTGGAAGGTTAGCAATTAGGGGTTCGGGTTTTGCACCACCTACTTGCTGACCATCCGCTGCAGTGATAGCTGCCCAGTCACCACCTAAGGCAACTTGATGATCCTCTCTGCGAATTTTAGCCCACACTGGTTGCGGAACTACGTTGCCAAATAACATATCGATGTCTGCTAAGTTCATTATACAAGCCTCAACTGTCTGTGTTAATTCCTTATAGTATCCAGCAGGATTCTTACGCGGATCTGGCAAGGCCTGCTTCACTGCTAATACTTCAGCTCGCTTCCACGGAATGTGTATCCACACTCTTTGGAATTGGGCCGGAGCGGCTGCAATATTATTCGGTGCGTCAGCTTGCACAGCTTCGCGCCAAATTGGAGGAACCTCCCTCATTGGATATTGGCGACTTAGCTTCGTCTTGCTTTTCTCTAAATCTCTTGGTGAACGAAGTGATGGATCATTCCTATAACTTAAAATCAGTTCCATCGCTCCTTCTATATTATCACCCACTATCATTCCTGCAGCAAACTCTTTCTGAACCTTAATTAAGTCTTCTAGATTTGATTCAACATCGTCTTCTTCTATCTCCTCACGTAACAACGAGCACATCTCGTCAAAGACATACCGTTGCGTTGGTTCTTTCCACTGCATAAACGTGTCTAGCACATCTCTCGTACTATATCTCCTACTCTTCGAAATCCATCTGAGAGCCGTGGAATCTAAAATTCCCCGTTCCTCAGTACTCGGAAGCTGACTACGTCTCTGAACAGAGTCGGAAGTAGGAGTCTTGATTAAAGTTTTATAGAAAGGGGACAGCATATTAGACACAGAATCAGTGATTCTCCGACGAACAGAAAGTGGAGTCAACACACTCGCAGACGCAGAGAACACAGTAGAGGTAGGAACAGATAACGGAACAGTAGAAGTATCGAGGAAGATAGTTTGTGGAACAGTAGGTGTAAGCGAGACAGATACAGGTATAGAAGTCGGCAATCCAGGAGGAGGAGGAGCCGTAGGAACATTTACATTGACCACAGGAGGTACAGGAACCTGATTCTGAGGGACAGGAGCAGGAACACCAGGTTGTCCAGCAACCGGCAATTGTACATTTGGCACAAATTGGGCCGTAGCACCTTGTGCATACGGTGGAGGTGACCGAAACAAATAAGATAGCAGAGGATCATTTTCGGAATCCTCCAGTATCTTAGCCGTTTTCGATGGCAAGGCAGGATAGCACTTGTCAATCGCTAAATTGTGCTCTCTAATGGCCTCCTCTATGGCTTTCTCACACTCGTTAACTTGCAGCTGCTTAGCCGCTTGCTCCAGAGTCAACTCTTCTTGCTCTTTCTGTTCTTTCTTTAACCTTTTCATTTCTCTCTGTTTGGATTCTTTTCGGCAGTAACGGAAAGAATCAAACATTGCCGGCCGGGCTTTCTTCTTAAATAATTTCGCTTCTAAATTGTCGAGAATTTCGGGTTCAAAACTACCATGCAGTGGCCAACTAAGGACACCATCTTTCTCAGTGTATCGTACCCACACCTCATTATAAGATATAGGACCCACACCATGTTTACAATACAAGTCATATAGGGGAGTCCCAATCGGAGGAACCAGACATGAGTCCTCCAATCGTGAGTCACTGTTGCAACCGAAACAAGACAACATACAGTTTCTCCGACTTACCATTTTTCAGTCCGGAACACAAAACAAACAAAACACGAAACAGATATGTGCACTTAAACCAAGAACTTAGGCCTACCAAAACGAACTGATGTATCGATACCCAAACTAAACCAAATAGATTATCGTAACCAGAACAACCAGTGATAATCTTACGAAACCAAACCAAACCAAGAACCAAAAAGGATTTTAACAACCCTCACGAAGTAACCAGCTAGCTATCACTAAATACTTAACTGAGGCACTGAAGACGTCACCACGGAGAAACCCGTCACGTTTCGCTGTACTAAGGACTGCACCTCGGGTCCAAGACAGGGCGACGGTCAAGGCAACGGCCCACTGCAGCCGTCCTGAACGGGAACCCTCGTGGAAGAGAACGTCGGGCCACTTTTGCGATATGCCGGGATCGATGAAGTGGGGCGCCTCCCTCAGGAATCTTCACACGAAGCTTCTCGAACTCTTCAGGCTTTTGGACCGGTACCGAATGACGTCGCCCCACGTTGGGCGCCAATTGGAGTTCTGGACTTTTTGGTTCCGTCCAGAGGTGTCAGGGAACAACACCCAAAGACCCCGGAGTTCCACCTGCCTTGGTGCACAAATGAACAGAAACACGGGCTTCTCGATGGTGGCGTCAAAGACCAAAGGTTTATTACTGCAGGGACACAGAAGTCACAGAAACTACGCATGGGCAGTAACTAGGAGCCTGTTCGAATTGTACAAAGAGGGTTGCTCCTTATATACTAAATTTTGGCCTTTAGGCGAATTCTTCACATGTTAGTACATTCCCAAACCTTTGTGTCATAAACAATAAATATTTGGTGTACACAGGAATCGTCGACAATATCTGATGTCAAAACATTACGAACGAGGGGTTCCCACTTTTCCATCATAATCTCATGTCAACTTTTCATTCAAGACCCGGACCGCCTCATCGTAAATTTCGTTACCTCCCCCTAATAAAGACCCAGAAGGAAAGGAACAGAGCCAGGTGCAGAAGATAGAAAAGCAGGATAAGGGGTGTTTGTGGGTTGTAAATGGGCAAGGCTACCGGCTTCGGCCGCCTAATCGTGATCAGGACAATGGACACGAAGACCAGTTTGGCAGGACTGGCCTTGGGCAGAGGAGGCAGCCTTTGTCGAGTCATGCAGCTACAGCGTGATCTGGTTTAAGGTGCACGTGTCATGAAAGAGGTGAATCTCCGGCTAAGGCTACGTGTCCTTAATCGAAATGAAGTGATCAGAGGTTATTGCGTATGTGAGGGCAAGAAACACAAAATGGCGGCCATGATCTAAGATGGATGCCGTGGGTAGATCAGAAATGTGTTTATAAAAGGAGTGCTCTTGCTCGTAGCGTAGCGAAAACACCAGGATATGCTAAATGGATCATTTGCGGTTCGCTGATACCAATATTATGTATTTCCGACAATATTGAAAACACGGGTTCAAATCGTCACGGAACCTCAGTACCCATCCCTTGACTTTCCCCGAGGTCTCCCTTCATCTCACTCCCCATCCTCTACCCATCCCTCGACTCTCCTCTGAGGGCTCCCTTAATCTCACTCCTCAGCCTCTCCCCATCCCTTGACTCTCCCTGAGGTCTCCCGTCATCTCACTCCTCAGCCTCTTCCAATCCCTTGACTCTCCCCCGAGGTCTCCCTTCATCTCACTCCCAAGCCTCTACCCACCCCCTGACTCTCCCCGAGGTCTCCCTTCATCTCACTCCCCAGCCTCTACCCATCTCTTGACTCTCCCTGAGGTCTCCCTTCATCTCACTCCCCCGCCTCTACCCATCCCTTTACTCTACCCCGAGGTCTCCCTTCATCTCACTCCTGAGCCTCTACCCATCCCTTGACTCTCCCCCGAGGTCTCCCTTCATCTCACTCCTCAGCCTCTACCCATCCCTTGACTCTCCTCCGAGGTTTCCCTTCATCTCACTCCTCAGCCTCTACCCATCCCTTGACTCTCCCCCGAGGCCTCCCTTCATCTCACTCTCCGTCTCTACCCATCCCTTGACTCTCCTGAGGTCTCCCTTCATCTCACTCCCCGCCCCTTGACTCTCCCCCGAGGCCTCCCTTCATCTCTCTCCCCAGCCTCTACCCATCCCTTGACTCTCCCTGAGGTCTCCCTTCATCTCTCTCCAGCCTCTACCCATCCCTTGACTCTCCCCGAGGTCTCCCTTCATCTCACTCCTCAGCCTCTACCCATCCCTTGACTCCCCCCGAGGTCTCCCTTCATCTCACTCCTCAGCCCCTACCCACCCCTTGACTCTCCCTGTGGTCTCCCTTCATCTCACTCCCCAGCCTCTACCCATCCCTTGACTCTCCTCCCAGGTCTCCCTTCATCTCACTCCCCAGCCTCTACCCATCCCTTGACTCTCCTACAAGGATTCCCTTCATCTCACTCCTGAGCCTCTACCCATCCCTTGACCTTCCACCGAGGCCTCCCTTCATCTCACTCCCCAGCCTCTACCCACCCCTTGCCTCTCCCCCGAGGCCTCCCTTCATCTCACTCCCCAGCCTCTACCCATCCCTTGACTCTCCTCCGAGGTCTCCCTTCATCTCACTCCTCAGCCTATACACATCCCTTGACTCTCCACAGAGGTCTCCCTTCATCTCACTCCCCAGCCTCTACCCACCCCTTGCCTCTCCCCCGAGGTGTCCCTTCATCTCACTTCTCAGCCTCTACCCATCCCTTGACTCTCCTCCGAGGTCTCCCTTCATCTCACTCCTCAGCCTCTACCCATCCCATCCCTTGACTCTCCCCCGAGGCCTCCCTTCATCTCACTCCCCCGCCTCTACCCATCCCTTGACTCTCCCCGAGGTCTCCCTTCATCTCACTCCCCGCCTCTACCCACCCCTTGACTCTCCCCGTGGTCTCCCTTCATCTCACTCCCTAACCCTACCCACCCCTTGACTCTCCCCGTGGTCTCCCTTCATCTCACTCCCCAGCCTCTACCCATCCCTTGACTCTCCCCGAGGTCTCCCTTCATCTCACTCCCCCGCCTCTACCCATCCCTTGACTCTCCCCGAGGTCTCCCTTCATCTCACTCCCCGCCTCTACCCACCCCTTGACTCACCCCGTGGTCTCCCTTTATCTCACTCCCCGCCTCTACCCACCCCTTGACTCTCCCCGTGGTCTCCCTTCATCTCACTCCTCAGCCACTACCCATCCCTTGACTCTCCCCCGAGGTCTCCCTTCATCTCACTCCCCAGCCTCTTCCCATCCCTTGACTCTCCCCGAGGTCTCACTTCATCTCACTCCCTAGCCTCTACTCATCCCTTGACTCTCCCCCAAGGTCTCCCTTCATCTCACTCCCCAGCCTCTACCCACCCCTTGACTCTCCCCCGAAGTCTCCCTTCATCTCACTCCCCCACCTCTACCCATCCCTTGACTCTCCCCCGAGGTCTCCCTTCATCTTACTCCCCAGCCTCTATCCATCCCTTGACTTTCCCCGTGGTCTCCCTTCATCTCACTCCCCATCCTCTACCCATCCCTCGACTCTCCTCTGAGGGCTCCCTTCATCTCACTCCTCAGCCTCTCCCCATCCCTTGACTCTCCTTGAGGTCTCCCGTCATCTCACTCCCCAGCCTCTACCCATCCCTTGACTATCCTCCGAGGTCTCCCTTCATCTCACTCCTCAGCCTATACACATCCCTTGACTCTCCACCGAGGTCTCCCTTCATCTCACTCCCCAGCCTCTATCCACCCCTTGCCTCTCCCCCGAGGTGTCCCTTCATCTCACTCCTCAGCCTCTACCCATCCCTTGACTCTCCTCCGAGGTCTCCCTTCATCTCACTCCTCAGCCTCTACCCATCCCATCCCTTGACTCTCCCCCGAGGCCTCCCTTCATCTCACTCCCCCGCCTCTACCCATCCCTTGACTCTCCCCGAGGTCTCCCTTCATCTCACTCCCCGCCTCTACCCACCCCTTGACTCTCCCCGTGGTCTCCCTTCATCTCACTCCCTAACCCTACCCACCCCTTGACTCTCCCCGTGGTCTCCCTTCATCTCACTCCCCAGCCTCTACCCATCCCTTGACTCTCCCCGAGGTCTCCCTTCATCTCACTCCCCCGCCTCTACCCATCCCTTGACTCTCCCCGAGGTCTCCCTTCATCTCACTCCCCGCCTCTAACCACCCCTTGACTCTCCCCGTGGTCTCCCTTTATCTCACTCCCCCCCTCTACCCACCCCTTGACTCTCCCCGTGGTCTCCCTTCATCTCACTCCTCAGCCACTACCCATCCCTTGACTCTCCCCCGAGGTCTCCCTTCATCTCACTCCCCAGCCTCTTCCCATCCCTTGACTCTCCCCGAGGTCTCACTTCATCTCACTCCCTAGCCTCTACTCATCCCTTGACTCTCCCCCAAGGTCTCCCTTCATCTCTCTCCCCAGCCTCTACCCACCCCTTGACTCTCCCCCGAAGTCTCCCTTCATCTCACTCCCCTGCCTCTACCCATCCCTTGACTCTCCCCCGAGGTCTCCCTTCATCTTACTCCCCAGCCTCTATCCATCCCTTGACTCTCCCCGAGGTCTCCCTTCATCTCACTCCTCAACCTCTACCCATCCCTTGACTTTCCCCGAGGTCTCCCGTCATCTCACTCCTCAGCCTCTCCCCATCCCTTGACTTTCCCCGAGGTCTCCCGTCATCTCACTCCTCAGCCTCTACCAATAATTTGACTCTCCCCTAGGTCTCCCTTCATCTCACTCCCCAGCCTCTACCCACCCCCTGACTCTCCCCGAGGTCTCCCTTCATCTCACTCCCCAGCCTCTACCCATCTCTTGACTCTCCCTCTCCTATTCTTTTGAATTGACGCTCTGAGGACTGCTCTGAGGATTGCTGCTTACCTCCAACAGACCGGCGCCTTCACCCGCCCGCCTCCCGCTCCTACAACCAGCTTCGAAGACGGTGAGCGGAGCGCGGTGCAGGGCGAGGAGACTACTACTCCCAGAAGCCCTAGCGGCACCGGCCGCGTCAGTTTGGCGCCAGGAGGCGCAGAAAAGCGGAGTCACCCCGGTCGAGGGGGTATTCTTTTGAATTGACGCTCTGAGGACTGCTCTGAGGATTGCTGCTTACCTCCAACAGACCGGCGCCTTCACCCGCCCGCCTCCCGCTCCTACAACCAGCTTCGAAGACGGTGAGCGGAGCGCGGTGCAGGGCGAGGAGACTACTACTCCCAGAAGCCCTAGCGGCACCGGCCGCGTCAGTTTGGCGCCAGGAGGCGCAGAAAAGCGGAGTCACCCCGGTCGAGGGGGTATTCTTTTGAATTGACGCTCTGAGGACTGCTCTGAGGATTGCTGCTTACCTCCAACAGACCGGCGCCTTCACCCGCCCGCCTCCCGCTCCTACAACCAGCTTCGAAGACGGTGAGCAGAGCGCGGTGCAGGGCGAGGAGACTACTACTCCCAGAAGCCCTAGCGGCACCGGCCGCGTCAGTTTGGCGCCAGGAGGCGCAGAAAAGCGGAGTCACCCCGGTCGAGGGGGTATTCTTTTGAATTGACGCTCTGAGGACTGCTCTGAGGATTGCTGCTTACCTCCAACAGACCGGCGCCTTCACCCGCCCGCCTCCCGCTCCTACAACCAGCTTCGAAGACGGTGAGCGGAGCGCGGTGCAGGGCGAGGAGACTACTACTCCCAGAAGCCCTAGCGGCACCGGCCGCGTCAGTTTGGCGCCAGGAGGCGCAGAAAAGCGGAGTCACCCCGGTCGAGGGGGTATTCTTTTGAATTGACGCTCTGAGGACTGCTCTGAGGATTGCTGCTTACCTCCAACAGACCGGCGCCTTCACCCGCCCGCCTCCCGCTCCTACAACCAGCTTCGAAGACGGTGAGCGGAGCGCGGTGCAGGGCGAGGAGACTACTACTCCCAGAAGCCCTAGCGGCACCGGCCGCGTCAGTTTCGCGCCAGGAGGCGCAGAAAAGCGGAGTCACCCCCGTCTCGCGGGACGCGAGCGGGACGCCGGGCTAAGCCCGGGCAAAGGGCGGGCCCTCCGTGGCCCTCAGAGGCCGAGGTAGGCTGGGCTGGGCCCACTTTCTTTCAAATATTTTTAAATATACCATCAGTCGATATAGCTGACGGATACTTGGCGAGGAGACCGTTCACTCATTGGGTCTGGCACATACAGCATAACACGTGCATTGACTTTTATATAGTTTAAGTCAGTCCATTTCCAATTTTTTATCCCAGATTTTAATTTCTTAAATTTGATTCTAATCACAAAACGACTGACAGGTTTCTGCAGAGTGCACTATGTCAGTTAGGAAATTACGTTCTGGAAGAACGCTTGAAGGGCGGCCAAATGCATTAATAAGATCGAACCCCTTGCAGAACAAATACGCTAATAGCTTGCAATTGAAGGGACAAAGGCAGTTAATGGAAATTTGGGAAAATTCGGCTAAAAAGGAAATGGAAAGATCTCCTCCAAAGGAAGAGGGGTCGCTACCGCAATTAGACTTTCCTTTTGAGTCTGATTTTAATCAAGACTCAATTTCAATGTTTCTACCAATCTCTAAGGAGGCAAGTACTTTGCCAGCTTCTACTGACAGTGAGCTCCCTAAGTTGATATCATCAAAGTTAGAAGTAAAACAGCAAAATGAGAAAGTCGGACAGATGGAGAAGGATGCAGTGGAACTATCTATGTTGTCCAGTATTGATTTAGAACTCTGTGGTCGATACATGGATGAGAGACAGGGGAACCAATCCGAACTGAACAAAACTCCCAACAAAGTAAATCCCCCTGGACTAACATTATATAGCAGTACTCCATCCATTGCATCCAACGACATTCCCTCTATGCAAAGTGAGATGAAATCTCCAAATCTCAATCTATCAGGGATTCGTGCTTATGTAGAGACCGAATATCCAAAAAATGAAAAACCGATTTCAGACTCTCTAATAGCTCTCGAGGACCTTCTGGCCTCTATATTACTGCTATTAGGAAAATTTGCTGTGAGTACTGATTGTATTATGGACTCAGTAACTGAGATTTTGAAAGTCCTAGTGACAAAGCATACGGAGAATGGAAAAGTCATCCCCAGTACTCCAGTGACCTCAAATACTGCGGAAGGCAATAACATATTAAGAATAACTCCTGTGAATTCAAATACTGTGGAAGGCAATAACATATTAAGAACAACTCCTGTGGTTGGGCCAACGCTCCAGGTAGAAGTACATGAGCATGTTGAAACCTTAATACCACCCTCCACAATAAAGTTGAATGAAAAACAAAGAGACTCTATAGTGATGGAAGAAAGTTCACGCCTCACATCTGATACTACATCAAAGAGTCAAACAAAGGAGGAAGAAGGCCCTGTAGAGGACAATCAAACCACTGGAAATGCGTTATTCCCTATCTTTAGTCATGACAAAAAAGTATATGAATTAACATCCGATACTAAGGGAACCAAAAAGGGAAAATGTAAAAAATATAAAGGAAAGAACAGGAAGCCAGTCCGCAAGTATACAAGGAGACGACAAAGGCAAGTTATATTTCAGCAACATGTAAATGAAGCTTTGGATGAACTGGAAATCTCAGAAAACTCCATATTAGATACCAATATGAAAGTGGCAGAGGTTTGCGTCTCCAGCTTGACTGTGAAAGACATTCCTGCTGTTAAAATTAGTGATGGAAGAGCCCCAAGCTCTGAGATTAACGAGTCAGAACCACGTGTTTCAGCAGAAGAAAACATAAGAAAGGAGACTACGGTAATACGGACACTTAATCCATCTGCCCCTATTTTTCAATTGCCTTCTGAAGTACCACTGGTATCAATTAATGTACCACCAAAAGTTGCTCCGGTATGGGTAGATACACTGTCATTGGACTTTTTGCCATTATTTGACTTTGACCTAACTTTAAATAGGTCATGGCTGCTTAGCTGCCTTAAAGATATTGAAAGTTTAAAATTAATTCAGTCAAGTGACATCGATCTGGTTTCAATAGTAACATGTGAGAATGGTCAACGAGCAAGGGTTAAATTCTGCTCAAAAATAATTGCTAATATCATTCTACAGCAAGCAGAAGCTTTTCAATGTCGAGGTATAGATGTATTACCATTAACTAGTATCTGTTATAGAGAAGGACCATCTAACTTGGGTATTAAACAAAATGTCTTGTCTGCTTGGAACAAGGATTTAAAAATTTGTGTATCAAGGGGAAAGCGTATGGTTTCAAAGATTCCAACATGTAATGAGAGCATGATTTCATCTCAATATCATGACCCCCAGCAATGGAATTGGCTACCTGGAGCATTATCGAGTAACACATCGATGAGTAAATGTCTATTTCAGCATCTTTAACAGACAACTTAATATTATCTCTTGGAATGCTGCAGGTCTGTACAATTCCCCTGAGAAATTGAACTATCTCCTTTCTCTGAATGCTGATATATTGTGTATCCAAGAAACATGGTGTAAAGATATACAATATGGGGGGAAAGACTATTTTGTTTTTGAGGCCCCCGCTACTCCATCAAATAGAGGTCATGCAAAAGGGGGAATTGTCTGTTTTTTATCTAACGCTTTCCAATGGCAATTCTCTCATCATGTTGATATTAGCAAACTTTTTCAAGTAATAACCATCAATAATCTAGCTTTAGAAGGTCCTCGAAAGTCACTCGTAGTTATTAATGCATATATACCCCCAGAACATAATTTTAATGCTGTCTTAAAGCGAATGTTCTTGTACATAAAACAGTTGATAGAGGGGGCTTTCCCTCCATATATCCTTCTTATGGGTGACCTGAACAGTAAAATCTCTAACATAAGCCTAGAGTTATTTAGAAATAAGACAAAGGAAGAAGCGTATAATATACCTCAATCTGTTTTTCCTAATAAAATAAAAACCAACAAAAGAGGAAAGATCTTATTAGAGGAAATAAGCTTGGTAGAGGGGCTTATAGTAAATGGCAGAATGCCCTCTGATGTCCCAGCTAAGTTCACACATGGGTCATATAGAGGTGAATCTATCTTAGATTATGTTATCACAGACTATGAGACGTACTCTTTTATTCAGGATATTGTGATTTCTAACTCTACCTTGAGTGATCATAAAATCATTAATATAACAATTTCCCTCCAACCCCCTGCGACTGAGTCCTGGACTTTGAGTAATACAGGAATTAATATTAAGTGTAAGGGAGGAAGATGTTACTGGGATTCTAGATCTATAAGGAACGTTCAAAGTATTCTTGCCCAAACCATATTGGAACTAGAGGAATGGCAAGGTTCAGAACTCCTTCAGTTTGAATTACTATCGCAGAAACTAAGAAGGGTGGCAAAGATGAATAGTAATCCTAAGAATCTCCCACGCCCTCCGCCTTTATTACTATCCTTAAATAAGGAAGTAAATAAACTCGTTAGGCAACAATACCTAAACAGAACTAGAGAAAACGAACGAAATTTAGCCTTACTCAAAAGAAGAAGGAACAGATTAAAAAATAAATTAAAGAAAGAAAAAGAAGATAAGCTATGGATACGGTTAAGAGAGGCATCTGTCAATAATAACTCTAGAGACTTCTGGTCTGTAATAGGAAAAGGATGCGGAGCGAGAACTCTTCCTACTCCAGTTTCTATTGCAGAGGAAGTATGGATGACATTTATCTCTAATCTTTACGCTTCCAATGGAGTGGAGGATAATAATTTGGAATTAATCCTGAATAAAGATGATAATATAGATCTTCCTACTGAAGAATCTATAGCAGCTGTGATAAGAAGTATGCGCTCTTCCGGAGCCATGGGCCCGGATGAATTGCCCATGACTATGATAAAGCAGGATGTTACTTTATGGAGTAAGATATTACTCCCACTGTTTCAGACATGTTTTATTACTAAATTAGTCCCCAATTCTTGGAGGGGTAGTATTCTGATTCCCATATTTAAAAAGGGAGAACGGGATAACCCTAAGAATTATCGCTTAATAGCACTTTTAGATTCAATAGGAAAAATTTTCTCAAAATGTGTTTTATTATTAATTATGAAATGGATAGATGTAAATGATATTTTACCTATGCAGCAAACTGGCTTTCGTAAAGAGCATGGAACTCTGGATAATTTAACTGCCTTACAGGTGCTTGTAGACAAATATGTCCGAGTTCGAGGAGGCGGAATATATGTGGCATTCATTGATTTTTCAACCGCGTTTGATAAGGTAGACCGGTCAATGTTATGGAAAAAACTTGCCACAATGGGTATGCCAGCATATTTACTAGAATTGGTAAAGTCCCTTCACACCAATACATGGTGCAAGTTGTTACTAGGTGGGGAAAGGGGACTTTCCCAATCAATCCCTTCCCCGAATGGATTAAAACAAGGATGCATATTAGCCCCTATACTGTTCTCCCTATATACAGCTGACCTACCGTCCCAAATAACATCCAGTGGAGGACTAGCCCCAAAAATCGGGGGAGTACCGATATCTGTTCTAATGTATGCAGACGATATACTTGTTCTTGATCTAACTCCGAAGGGCCTGTCAAATCGCCTGCATGCATTAACACTCTTCGCAGAAACACACTTTATGAAGATTAATGCTACTAAAAGCAAGATTATGTGTATTTTCGGTAAGAAAAAATGCAGGTCTGCAAACTATAACTGGATATTAGGAGGACAGAAATTAGAGGTCGTTAAAACCTACACCTTTTTAGTGAAAATAATTACAGCAAACATAAGTGAGACTGCCCACATAGAGCACAATTCTCGTAAAGCATTATCACATGGGATGGGATTGTGCTCCTTATATAATGCTACAGGGAAGAGACACTTCACATTATTCCTTGATGTATTCAAAGCTAAGATACCTGCCACTCTCCTTTATGGGATGGAATTAGTGGATATAAAACACTGGGGATTTGTGCAGAAAACAGAAGGAAAGATCTTAAGGAAAATATCATCTCTAAATACGGCCTGCTCTGACAGTTCATGCAGGCTAGAATTCGGTTTGAGAAGTGGTTGGGTGCAGGGGTTGATTGCCCTTATAAGATGGGTAGCCTGTCTGGTTAGAGGAAAAAATGGTTCCCTCAGAGAAGCGATTAAAAGAGAACTTTTGGGGGATCTCAACGACTTCTCTTTATTGGTAAAAAACTTTAGAATGGCTGTTGGTCTACTAGAGTTGGATGCAAACATCTTGTTCTTATTAGACCCTGTTGAACTTAAGATGAAATTAAAAAATGCATCCTGGGAACTATGTTACAAACTAGATAGGATAGCCCAATCAAGGAAAAAAGATAGACAATCTCTGTTAAATACATACATGTTTAAACAGCCCCAACAATATCTCATCTGGAACATCCCTCACAGAATCAGAAGGTTATGGTTTTTATTGAGACAAGATCTGCTTCCTTTAAATTCTCTTCACGCAAAATGGTACGGTGTGTCTCCCGTATGTAATTTCTGTTATAATGGTGTACAGAATCGTAATCATGTTTTGTTTGTATGCAAGGTATTGCGTCCTTTTCGCCTCAAATGGCTAAAACCAATTTGTCTGCAGCTAGGAATTTTAAATGTAAATACTTTTCTCCATGCACTTTATTGCCCACCTAATGAAATGTTTTGCTACAGAATTTTTAACTTTTTTAAAAGTTTTTTTAGATATTTATTAATAATGCACGTGGAACTGCTGGGGATTGCTAGACTAATGATTGTATGTGCCACATCGCTTTTACTAGACTGTATGGTTTTACGTTGTTGTTTCCTTTATGTGATGTATACTGTGTGTTTTATTTTATGTGGCCCTCACTGAGAGCCAAAACATAATAAACTTTGACTTGACTTGACTTGACTTGACTCCCTGAGGTCTCCCTTCATCTCACTCCCCCGCCTCTACCCATCCCTTGACTCTCCCCCGAGGTCTACCTTCATCTCACTCCTCAGCCTCTACCCATCCCTTGACTCTCCCGGAGATCTCCCTTCACCTCACTCCTCATCCTCCACCCATCCCGTGACTCTCCCCGAGGTCTCCCTTCATCTCACTCCCCAGCCTCTACCTATCCCTTGACTCTCCCCAAGGTCTCCCTTCATATCACTCCCCAGCCTCTACCCATCCCTTGACTTTCCCCGAGGTCTCCCTTCATCTCACTCCCCAACCTCTACCCACCCCTTGACTCTCCCCCGAGGTCTCCCTTCATCTCACTCCCCCGCCTCTACCCATCCCTTGACTCTCCCCGAGATCTCCCTTCATCTCACTCCCCAGCCTCTACCCATCCCTTGACTCTCCCCGAGGTCTCCCTTCATCTCACTCCTCAGCCTCCACCCATCCCCTGACTCTCACCGAGGTCTCCCTTCATCTCACTCCTCAGCCTCTACCCATCCCTTGACTCTCCCCGAGATCTCCCTTCATCTCACTCCTCATCCTCCACCCATCCCTTGACTCTCCCAGAGGTCTCCCTTCATCTCACTCCCCAGCCTCTACCTATCCCTTGACACTACCCGATGTCTCCCTTCATCTCACTCCCCAGCCTCTACCCATCCCTTGACTTTCCCCGAGGTCTCCCTTCATCTTACTCCCCAACCTCTACCCACCCCTTGACTCTCCCCCGAGGTCTCCCTTCATCTCACTCCCCCGCCTCTACCCATCCCTTGACTCTCCCCGAGATCTCCCTTCATCTCACTCCCCAGCCTCTACCCATCCCTTGACTCTCCCCGAGGTCTCCCTTCATCTCACTCCTCAGCCTCTACCCATCCCCTGACTCTCCCCGAGGTCTCCCTTCATCTCAATCCTCAGCCTCTACCCATCCCCTGACTCTCCCCGAGGTCTCCCTTCATCTCTCTCCAGTCTCTACCCATCCCTTGACTCTCCTCTGAGGTCTCCCTTCATCTCTCTCCAGCCTCTAACCATCCCTTGACTCTCCCAGAGGCCTCCCTTCATCTCACTCCCCAGCCTCTACCCATCCCTTGACTCTCCCCGAGGTCTCCCTTCATCTCACTCCTCAGCCTCTACCCATCCCCTGACTCTCTCCGAGGTCTACCTTCATCTCACTCCTTAGCCTCTACCCATCCCCTGACTCTCCCCGAGGTCTCCCTTCATCTCACTCCCCCGCCTCTACCCACCCCTTGACTCTCCCCGAGGTCTCCCTTTCTCTCGCTCCCCAGCCTCTACCCATCCTATGACTCTCCCCCGAGGTCTCCCTTCATCTCACTCCTCAGCCTCTACCCATCACTTGACTCTCCTCGAGGTCTCCCTTCATCTCACTCCCCATCCTCTACCCAACCCCTTGACTCCCCCTGTGGTCTCCCTTCATCTCACTCCCTCGCCTCTACCCACCCCTTGACTCTCCCCGAGGTCTCCCTTCATCTCACTCCCCAGCCTCTACCCACCCCTTGACTCTCCCCAAGGTCTCCCTTCATCTCACTCCCCCGCCTCTACCCACCCCTGGACTCTCCCCGAGGTCTCCCTTCATCTCACTCCTCAGCCTCTACCCATCCCCTGACTCTCCCCGAGGTCTCCCTTCATCTCACTCCCCAGCCTCTACCTATCCCTTGACTCTCCCCGAGGTCTCCCTTCATATCACTCCCCAGCCTCTACCCATCCCTTGACTTTCCCCGAGGTCTCCCTTCATCTCACTCCCCAACCTCTACCCACCCCTTGACTCTCCCCCGAGGTCTCCCTTCATCTCACTCCCCCGCCTCTACCCATCCCTTGACTCTCCCCGAGATCTCCCTTCATCTCACTCCCCAGCCTCTACCCATCCCTTGACTCTCCCCGAGGTCTCCCTTCATCTCACTCCTCAGCCTCCACCCATCCCGTGACTCTCCCCGAGGTCTCCCTTCATCTCACTCCCCAGCCTCTACCTATCCCTTGACTCTCCCCAAGGTCTCCCTTCATATCACTCCCCAGCCTCTACCCATCCCTTGACTTTCCCCGAGGTCTCCCTTCATCTCACTCCCCAACCTCTACCCACCCCTTGACTCTCCCCCGAGGTCTCCCTTCATCTCACTCCCCCGCCTCTACCCATCCCTTGACTCTCCCCGAGATCTCCCTTCATCTCACTCCCCAGCCTCTACCCATCCCTTGACTCTCCCCGAGGTCTCCCTTCATCTCACTCCTCAGCCTCCACCCATCCCCTGACTCTCACCGAGGTCTCCCTTCATCTCACTCCTCAGCCTCTACCCATCCCTTGACTCTCCCCGAGATCTCCCTTCATCTCACTCCTCATCCTCCACCCATCCCTTGACTCTCCCAGAGGTCTCCCTTCATCTCACTCCCCAGCCTCTACCTATCCCTTGACACTACCCGATGTCTCCCTTCATCTCACTCCCCAGCCTCTACCCATCCCTTGACTTTCCCCGAGGTCTCCCTTCATCTTACTCCCCAACCTCTACCCACCCCTTGACTCTCCCCCAAGGTCTCCCTTCATCTCACTCCCCCGCCTCTACCCATCCCTTGACTCTCCCCGAGATCTCCCTTCATCTCACTCCCCAGCCTCTACCCATCCCTTGACTCTCCCCGAGGTCTCCCTTCATCTCACTCCTCAGCCTCTACCCATCCCCTGACTCTCCCCGAGGTCTCCCTTCATCTCAATCCTCAGCCTCTACCCATCCCCTGACTCTCCCCGAGGTCTCCCTTTATCTCACTCCTCTGCCTCTACCCATCCCCTGACTCTCCCCGAGGTCTCCCTTCATCTCTCTCCAGTCTCTACCCATCCCTTGACTCTCCTCTGAGGTCTCCCTTCATCTCTCTCCAGCCTCTAACCATCCCTTGACTCTCCCAGAGGCCTCCCTTCATCTCACTCCCCAGCCTCTACCCATCCCTTGACTCTCCCCGAGGTCTCCCTTCATCTCACTCCTCAGCCTCTACCCATCCCCTGACTCTCTCCGAGGTCTACCTTCATCTCACTCCTTAGCCTCTACCCATCCCCTGACTCTCCCCGAGGTCTCCCTTCATCTCACTCCCCCGCCTCTACCCACCCCTTGACTCTCCCCGAGGTCTCCCTTTCTCTCGCTCCCCAGCCTCTACCCATCCTATGACTCTCCCCCGAGGTCTCCCTTCATCTCACTCCTCAGCCTCTACCCATCACTTGACTCTCCTCGAGGTCTCCCTTCATCTCACTCCCCATCCTCTACCCAACCCCTTGACTCCCCCTGTGGTCTCCCTTCATCTCACTCCTCAGCCTCTACCCATCCCCTGACTCTCCCCGAGGTCTCCCTTCATCTCACTCCCCAGCCTCTACCTATCCCTTGACTCTCCCCGAGGTCTCCCTTCATATCACTCCCCAGCCTCTACCCATCCCTTGACTTTCCCCGAGGTCTCCCTTCATCTCACTCCCCAACCTCTACCTACCCCTTGACTCTCCCCCGAGGTCTCCCTTCATCTCACTCCCCCGCCTCTACCCATCCCTTGACTCTCCCCGAGATCTCCCTTCATCTCACTCCCCAGCCTCTACCCATCCCTTGACTCTCCCCGAGGTCTCCCTTCATCTCACTCCTCAGCCTCCACCCATCCCCTGACTCTCACCGAGGTCTCCCTTCATCTCACTCCTCAGCCTCTACCCATCCCTTGACTCTCCCCGAGATCTCCCTTCATCTCACTCCTCATCCTCCACCCATCCCTTGACTCTCCCCGAGGTCTCCCTTCATCTCACTCCCCAGCCTCTACCTATCCCTTGACACTACCCGATGTCTCCCTTCATCTCACTCCCCAGCCTCTACCCATCCCTTGACTTTCCCCGAGGTCTCCCTTCATCTTACTCCCCAACCTCTACCCACCCCTTGACTCTCCCCCGAGGTCTCCCTTCATCTCACTCCCCCGCCTCTACCCATCCCTTGACTCTCCCCGAGATCTCCCTTCATCTCACTCCCCAGCCTCTACCCATCCCTTGACTCTCCCCGAGGTCTCCCTTCATCTCACTCCTCAGCCTCTACCCATCCCCTGACTCTCCCCGAGGTCTCCCTTCATCTCAAACCTCAGCCTCTACCCATCCCCTGACTCTCCCCGAGGTCTCCCTTTATCTCACTCCTCTGCCTCTACCCATCCCCTGACTCTCCCTGAGGTCTCCCTTCATCTCTCTCCAGTCTCTACCCATCCCTTGACTCTCCTCTGAGGTCTCCCTTCATCTCTCTCCAGCCTCTAACCATCCCTTGACTCTCCCAGAGGCCTCCCTTCATCTCACTCCCCAGCCTCTACCCATCCCTTGACTCTCCCCGAGGTCTCCCTTCATCTCACTCCTCAGCCTCTACCCATCCCCTGACTCTCTCCGAGGTCTACCTTCATCTCAATCCTTAGCCTCTACCCATCCCCTGACTCTCCCCGAGGTCTCCCTTCATCTCACTCCCCCGCCTCTACCCACCCCTTGACTCTCCCCGAGGTCTCCCTTTCTCTCGCTCCCCAGCCTCTACCCATCCTATGACTCTCCCCCGAGGTCTCCCTTCATCTCACTCCTCAGCCTCTACCCATCACTTGACTCTCCTCGAGGTCTCCCTTCATCTCACTCCCCATCCTCTACCCAACCCCTTGACTCCCCCTGTGGTCTCCCTTCATCTCACTCCCTCGCCTCTACCCACCCCTTGACTCTCCCCGAGGTCTCCCTTCATCTCACTCCCCAGCCTCTACCCACCCCTTGACTCTCCCCAAGTTCTCCCTTCATCTCACTCCCCCGCCTCTACCCACCCCTTGACTCTCCCCGAGGTCTCCCTTCATCTCACTCCTCAGCCTCTACCCATCCCTTGACTCTCCCCGAGGTCTCCCTTCTTCTTACTCCCCCGCCTCTACCCATCCCTTGACTCTCCACGAGGTCTCCCTTCATCTCACTCCCCGCCTCTACCCACCCCTTGACTCTCCCCGTGGTCTCCCTTCATCTCACTCCCTGCCTCTACCCACCCCTTGACTCTCCCCGTGGTCTCCCTTCATCTCACTCCTCAGCCTCTACCCATCCCTTGACTCTCCCCCGAGGTCTTCCTTCATCTCACTCCCCAGCCTCTTCCCATCCCTTGACTCTCCCCGAGGTCTCACTTCATCTCACTCCCCAGCCTCTACTCATCCCTTGACTCTCCCCCGAGGTCTCCCTTCATCTCACTCCCCAGCCTATACCCACCCCTTAACTCTCCCACGAAGTCTCCCTTCATCTCACTCCCCCGCCTCTACCCATCTCTTGACTCTCCCCCGAGGTCTCCCTTCATCTTACTCCCCAGCCTCTATCCATCCCTTGACTCTCCCCGAGGTCTCCCTTCATCTCACTCCCCCGCCTCTACCCATCTCTGGACTCTCCCTGAGGTCTCCCTTCATCTCACTCCCCAGCCTCTACCTATCCCTTGACTCTCCCCGAGGTCTCCCTTCATCTCTCTCCAGTCTCTACCCATCCCTTGACTCTCCTCTGAGGTCTCCCTTCATCTCTCTCCAGCCTCTAACCATCCCTTGACTCTCCCCGAGGCCTCCCTTCATCTCACTCCCCCGCCTCTACCCATCCCCTGACTCTCCCCGAGGTCTCCCTTTATCTCACTCCTCTGCCTCTACCCATCCCCTGACTCTCCCCGAGGTCTCCCTTCATCTCTCTCCAGTCTCTACCCATCCCTTGACTCTCCTCTGAGGTCTCCCTTCATCTCTCTCCAGCCTCTAACCATCCCTTGACTCTCCCCGAGGCCTCCCTTCATCTCACTCCCCAGCCTCTACCCATCCCTTGACTCTCCCCGAGGTCTCCCTTCATCTCTCTCTTCAGCCTCTACCCATCCCCTGACTCTCCCCAAGGTCTACCTTCATCTCACTTCTTAGCCTCTACCCATCCCCTGACTCTCCCCGAGGTCTCCCTTCATCTCACTCCCCCGCCTCTACCTATCCCTTGACTCTCCCCGAGGTCTCCCTTCATCTCACTCCCCAGCCTCTACCCATCCCTTGACTTTCCCCGAGGTCTCCCTTCATCTCACTCCCCAACCTCTACCCACCCCTTGACTCTCCCCCGAGGTCTCCCTTCATCTCACTCCCCCGCCTCTACCCATCCCTTGACTCTCCCCGAGATCTCCCTTCATCTCACTCCCCCGCCTCTACCCATCCCTTGACTCTCCCCCGAGGTCTCCCTTCATCTTACTCCCCAGCCTCTATCTATCCCTTGACTCTCCCCGAGGTCTCCCTTCATCTCACTCCCCAACCTCTACCCATCCCTTGACTTTCCCCGAGGTCTCCCTTCATCTCACTCCCCATCCTCTACCCATCCCTCGACTCTCCTCTGAGGGCTCCCTTGATCTCACTCCTCAGCCTCTCCCCATCCCTTGACTCTCCCTGAGGTCTCCCGTCATCTCACTCCTCAGCCTCTACCAATACCTTGACTTTCCCCGAGGTCTCCCTTCATCTCACTCCCCAGCCTCTACCCACCCCCTGACTCTCCCCGAGGTCTCCCTTCATCTCACTCCCCAGCCTCTACCCATCTCTTGACTCTCCCTGAGGTCTCCCTTCATCTCACTCCCCCGCCTCTACCCATCCCTTGACTCTCCCCCGAGGTCTCCCTTCATCTCACTCCTCAGCCTCTATCCATCCCTTGACTCTCCCGGAGATCTCCCTTCATCTCACTCCTCATCCTCCCCCCATCCCGTGACTCTCCCCGAGGTCTCCCTTCATCTCACTCCCCAGCCTCTACCTATCCCTTGTCTCTCCCCGAGGTCTCCCTTCATCTCACTCCCCAGCCTCTACCCATCCTTTGACTTTCCCCGAGGTCTCCCTTCATCTCACTCCCCAACCTCTACCCACCCCTTGACTCTCCCCCGAGGTCTCCCTTCATCTCACTCCCCCGCCTCTACCCATCCCTTGACTCTCCCCGAGATCTCCCTTCATCTCACTCCCCAGCCTCTACCCATCCCTTGACTCTCCCCGAGGTCTCCCTTCATCTCACTCCTCAGCCTCTACCCATCCCCTGACTCTCCCCGAGGTCTCCCTTCATCTCACTCCTCAGCCTCTACCCATCCCTTGACTCTCCCCGAGATCTCCCTTCATCTCATTCCTCATCCTCCACCCATCCCTTGACTCTCCCCGAGGTCTCCCTTTATCTCACTCCCCAGCCTCTACCTATCCCTTGACTCTCCCCGAGGTCTCCCTTCATCTCACTCCCCAGCCTCTACCCATCCCTTGACTTTCCCCGAGGTCTCCCTTCATCTCACTCCCCAACCTCTACCCACCCCTTGACTCTCCCCCGAGGTCTCCCTTCATCTCACTCCCCCACCTCTACCCATCCCTTGACTCTCCCCAAGATCTCCCTTCATCTCACTCCCCAGCCTCTACCCATCCCTTGACTCTCCCCGAGGTCTCCCTTCATTTCACTCCTCAGCCTCTACCCATCCCCTGACTCTCCCCGAGGTCTCCCTTCATCTCACTCCTCAGCCTCTACCCATCCCATGACTCTCCCCGAGGTCTCCCTTTATCTCACTCCTCTGCCTCTACCCATCCCCTGACTCTCCCCGAGGTCTCCCTTCATCTCTCTCCAGTCTCTACCCATCCCTTGACTCTCCTCTGAGGTAGGTCTCCCTTCATCTCTCTCCAGCCTCTAACCATCCCTTGACTCTCCCCGAGGCCTCCATTCATCTCACTCCCCAGCCTCTACCCATCCCTTGACTCTCCCCGAGGTCTCCCTTCATCTCACTCCTCAGCCTCTACCCATCCCCTGACTCTCCCCGAGGTCTACCTTCATCTCACTCCTTAGCCTCTACCCATCCCCTGACTCTCTCCGAGGTCTCCCTTCATCTCACTCCCCCGCCTCTACCCACCTCTTGACTCTCCCCGAGGTCTCCCTTTCTCTCGCTCCCCAGCCTCTACCCGTCCTTTGACTCTCCCCTGAGGTCTCCCTTCATCTCACTCCTCAGCCTCTACCCATCACTTGACTCTCCTCGAGGTCTCCGTTCATCTCACTCCCCATCCTCTACCCAACCCCTTGACTCCCCCTGTGGTCTCCCTTCATCTCACTCCCCCACCTCTACCCACCCCTTGACTCTCCCTGAGCTCTCCCTTCATCTCACTCCCCAGCCTCTACCCACCCCTTGACTCTCCCCGAGGTCTCCCTTCATCTCACTCCCCAGCCTCACCCACCCCTTGACTCTCCCCAAGGTCTCCCTTCATCTCACTCCCCCGCCTCTACCCACCCCTTGACTCTCCCCGAGGTCTCCCTTCATCTCACTCCCCAGCCTCTACCCACCCCTTGACTCTCCCCGAGGTCTCCCTTCATCTCACTCCCCAGCCTCTACCCATCCCATCCCTTGACTCTCCCCCGAGGCCTCCCTTCATCTCACTCCCCCGCCTCTACCCATCCCTTGACTCTCCCCGAGGTCTCCCTTCATCTCACTACCGGCCTCTACCCACCCCTTGACTCTCCCCGTGGTCTCCCTTCATCTCACTCCCTAACCTCTACCCACCCCTTGACTCTCCCCGTGGTCTCCCTTCATCTCACTGCCCAGCCTCTACCCATCCCTTGACTCTCCCCGAGGTCTCCCTTCATCTCACTCCCCGCCTCTACCCATCCCTTGACTCTCCCCGTGGTCTCCCTTCATCTCACTCCCCGCCTCTACCCACCCCTTGACTCTCCCCGTGGTCTCCCTTCATCTCACTCCTCTGCCTCTACCCATCCCTTGACTCTCCCCCGAGGTCTCCCTTCATCTCACTCCCCAGCCTCTTCCCATCCCTTGACTCTCCCCGAGGTCTCACTTCATCTCACTCCCCAGCCTCTACTCATCCCTTGACTCTCCCCCGAGGTCTCCCTTCATCTCACTCCCCAGCCTCTACCCACCCCTTGACTCTCCCCCGAAGTCTGCCTTCATCTCACTCCCCCGCCTCTACCCATCCCTTGACTCTCCCCCGAGGTCTCCCTTCATCTTACTCCCCAGCCTCTATCCATCCCTTAACTCTCCCCGAGGTCTCCCTTCATCTCACTCCCCAGCCTCTACCCATCCCTTGACTTTCCCCGAGGTCTCCCTTCATCTCACTCCCCATCCTCTACCCATCCCTCGACTCTCCTCTGAGGGCTCCCTTCATCTCACTCCTCAGCCTCTCCCCATCCCTTGACTCTCCCTGAGGTCTCCCGTCATCTCACTCCTCAGCCTCTACCAATCCCTTGACTCTCCTCCGAGGTCTCCCTTTATCTCACTCCCCAGCCTCTACCCACCCCCTGACCCTCCCCGAGGTCTCCCTTCATCTCACTCCCCAGCCTCTACCCATCTCTTGACTCTCCCTGAGGTCTCCCTTCATCTCACTCCCACACCTCTACCCATCCCTTGACTCTCCCCCGAGGTCTCCCTTCATCTCACTCCTCAGCCTCTACCCATCCCTCGACTCTCCTCCGAGGTCTCCCTTCATCTCACTCCCCATCCTCTACCCATCCCTTGACTCTCCCCCGAGGTCTCCCTTCATATCACTCGCCATCCTCTACCCACCCCTTGACTCTCCTCCGAGGTCTCCCTTCATCTCACTCCCCAGCCTCTACCCACCCCCTGACTCTCCCCGAGGTCTCCCTTCATCTCACTCCCCAGCCTCTACCCATTTCTTGACTCTCCCTGAGGTCTCCCTTCATCTCACTCCCCCGCCTCTACCCATCCCTTGACTCTACCCTGAGGTCTCCCTTCATCTCACTCCTCAGCCTCTACCCACCCCTTGACTCTCCCCCGAGGTCTCCCTTCATCTCACTCCTCAGCCTCTACCCATCCCTTGACTCTCCTCTGAGGTCTCCCTTCATCTCACTCCTCATCCTCTACCCATCCCTTGACTCTCCCCCGAGGCCTCCCTTAATCTCACACCCCCGCCTCTACCCACACCTTGACTCTCCCCGAGGCCTCCCTTCATCTCACTCCCCAGCATCTACCCATCCCTTGACTCTCCCTGAGGTCTCCCTTCATCTCTCTCCAGCCTCTACCCATCCCTTGACTCTCCCCGAGGTCTCCCTTCATCTCACTCCTCAGCCTCTACCCATCCCTTGACTCCCCCCGAGGTCTCCCTTCATCTCACTCCTCAGCCCCTACCCACCCCTTGACTCTCCCTGTGGTCTCCCTTCATCTCACTCCCCAGCCTCTACCCACCCCTTGACTCTCCTCCGAGGTCTCCCTTCATCTCACTCCCCAGCCTCTACCCACCCCTTGCCTCTCCCCCGAGGCCTCCCTTCATCTCACTCCTCAGCCTCTACCCACCCCTTGACTCTCCTTGAGGTTTCCCTTCATCTCACTCCCCCGCCTCTACCCACCCCCTGACTCTCCCCCAAGGTCTCCCTTCATCTCACTCCCCCGCCTCTATCCATCCCTTGACTCTCCCCCGAGGTCTCCCTTCATCTCACTCCCCCGCCTCTATCCATCCCTTGACTCTCCCCTGAGGTCTCTCTTCATCTCACTCCTCAGCCTCTACCCATCCCTTGACTCCCATGAGGTCTCCCTTCATCTCCCTCCCCTGTCTCTATCCTTCCCTTGACTCTCCCCCGAGGTCTCTCTTCATCTCACTCCCCATCCTCTACCCAACCCCTTGACTCCCCCTGTGGTCTCCCTTCATCTCACTCCCCCGCCTCTACCCACCACTTGACTCTCCCTGAGGTCTCCCTTCATCTCACTCCCCAGCCTCTACCCACCCCTTGACTCTCCCCGAGGTCTCCCTTCATCTCACTCCCCAGCCTCCACCCACTCCTTGACTCTCCTCGAGGTCTCCCTTCATCTCACCCCTCAGCCTCTACCCACCCCTTGACTCTCCCCGAGGTTTCCCTTCATCTCACTCCCCAGCCTCTACCCACCCCCTGACTCTCCCCTGAGGTCTCCCTTCATCTCATTCCCCCGCCTCTATCCATCCCTTGACTCTCCCCTGAGGTCTCCCTTCATCTCACTCCCGCCTCTATCCATACCTTGACTCTCCCAGAGGTCTCCCTTCATCTCACTCCCCAGCCTCTACCCAACCCTTGACTCTCTCCCGACGTCTCCCTTCATCTCACTTCCCCACCTCTACCCATACCTTGACTCTCCCCGAGGTCTCCCTTCATCTCACTCCCCAGCCTCCACCCACTCCTTGACTCTCCTCGAGGTCTCCCTTCATCTCACTCCTCAGCCTCTACCCACCCCTTGACTCTCCTCGAGGTTTCCCTTCATCTCACTCCCCCGCCTCTACCCACCCCTGACTCTCCCCCGAGGTCTCCCTTCATCTCACTCCCCCACCTCTATCCATCCCTTGACTCTCCCCCGAGGTCCCCCTTCATCTCACTCCCCCGCCTCTATCCATCCCTTGACTCTCCCCCGAGGTCTCTCTTCATCTCACTCCTCAGCCTCTACCCTACCCTGGACTCCCCCGAGGTCTCCCTTCATCTCACTCCCCCGCCTCTATCCATCCCTTGACTCTCCACCGAGGTCTCTCTTCATCTCCCTCCTCAGCCTCTACCCATCCCTTGACTCTCCCCGAGGTCTCCCTTCCTCTCACTCCTCAGCCTCTACCCATCCCTTGACTCTCCCCGAGGTCTCCCTTCTTCTCACTCCCCCGCCTCTACCCATCCCTTGACTCTCCCCGAGGCCTCCGTTCATCTCACTCCCCGCCTCTACCCACCCCTTGACTCTCCCCGTGGTCTCCCTTCATCTCACTCCCTGCCTCTACCCACCCCTTGACTCTCCCCGTGGTCTCTCTTCATCTCACTCCTCAGCCTCTACCCATCCCTTGACTCTCCCCCGAGGTCTCCCTTCATCTCACTCCCCAGCCTCTTCCCATCCCTTGACTCTCCCCGAGGTCTCACTTCATCTCATTCCCCAGCCTCTACTCATCCCTTGACTCTCCCCCGAGGTCTCCCTTCATCTCACTCCCCAGCCTATACCCATCCCTTAACTCTCCCCCGAAGTCTCCCTTCATCTCACTCCCCCACCTCTACCCATCCCTTGACTCTCCCCCGAGGTCTCTCTTCATCTTACTCCCCAGCCTCTATCCATCCCTTGACTCTCCCCGAGGTCTCCCTTCATCTCACTCCCCAGCCTGTACCCATCCCTTGACTTTCCCCGAGGTCTCCCTTCATCTCACTCCCCATCCTCTACCCATCCCTCGACTCTCCTCTGAGGGCTCCCTTAATCTCACTCCTCAGCCTCTCCCCATCCCTTGACTCTCCCTAAGGTCTCCCGTCATCTCACTCCTCAGCCTCTACCAATCCCTTGACTCTCCCCCGAGGTCTCCCTTCATCTCACTCCCAAGCCTCTACCCACCCCCTGACTCTCCCCGAGGTCTCCCTTCATCTCACTCCCCAGCCTCTACCCATCTCTTGACTCTCCCTGAGGTCTCCCTTCATCTCACTCCCCCGCCTCTACCCATCCCTTTACTCTACCCCGAGGTCTCCCTTCATCTCACTCCTCAGCCTCTACCCATCCCTTGACTCTCCCCCGAGGTCTCCCTTCATCTCACTCCTCAGCCTCTACCCATCCCTTGACTCTCCTCCGAGGTTTCCCTTCATCTCACTCCTCAGCCTCTACCCATCCCTTGACTCTCCCCCGAGGCCTCCCTTCATCTCACTCTCCGTCTCTACCCATCCCTTGACTCTCCCGAGGTCTCCCTTCATCTCACTCCCCGCCCCTTGACTCTCCCCCGAGGCCTCCCTTTATCTCTCTCCCCAGCCTCTACCCATCCCTTGACTCTCCCTGAGGTCTCCCTTCATCTCTCTCCAGCCTCTACCCATCCCTTGACTCTCCCCGAGGTCTCCCTTCATCTCACTCCTCAGCCTCTACCCATCCCTTGACTCCCCCCGAGGTCTCCCTTCATCTCACTCCTCAGCCCCTACCCACCCCTTGACTCTCCCTGTGGTCTCCCTTCATCTCACTCCCCAGCCTCTACCCATCCCTTGACTCTCCTCCCAGGTCTCCCTTCATCTCACTCCCCAGCCTCTACCCATCCCTTGACTCTCCTACAAGGATTCCCTTCATCTCACTCCTGAGCCTCTACCCATCCCTTGACCTTCCACCGAGGCCTCCCTTCATCTCACTCCCCAGCCTCTACCCACCCCTTGCCTCTCCCCCGAGGCCTACCTTCATCTCACTCCCCAGCCTCTACCCATCCCTTGACTCTCCTCCGAGGTCTCCCTTCATCTCACTCCTCAGCCTATACACATCCCTTGACTCTCCACAGAGGTCTCCCTTCATCTCACTCCCCAGCCTCTACCCACCCCTTGCCTCTCCCCCGAGGTGTCCCTTCATCTCACTTCTCAGCCTCTACCCATCCCTTGACTCTCCTCCGAGGTCTCCCTTCATCTCACTCCTCAGCCTCTACCCATCCCATCCCTTGACTCTCCCCCGAGGCCTCCCTTCATCTCACTCCCCCGCCTCTACCCATCCCTTGACTCTCCCCGAGGTCTCCCTTCATCTCACTCCCCGCCTCTACCCACCCCTTGACTCTCCCCGTGGTCTCCCTTCATCTCACTCCCTAACCCTACCCACCCCTTGACTCTCCCCGTGGTCTCCCTTCATCGCACTCCCCAGCCTCTACCCATCCCTTGACTCTCCCCGAGGTCTCCCTTCATCTCACTCCCCCGCCTCTACCCACCCCTTGACTCTCCCCGAGGTCTCCCTTCATCTCACTCCTCAGCCTCTACCCATCCCCTGACTCTCCCCGAGGTCTCCCTTCATCTCACTCCCCAGCCTCTACCTATCCCTTGACTCTCCCCGAGGTCTCCCTTCATATCACTCCCCAGCCTCTACCCATCCCTTGACTTTCCCCGAGGTCTCCCTTCATCTCACTCCCCAACCTCTACCTACCCCTTGACTCTCCCCCGAGGTCTCCCTTCATCTCACTCCCCCGCCTCTACCCATCCCTTGACTCTCCCCGAGATCTCCCTTCATCTCACTCCCCAGCCTCTACCCATTCCTTGACTCTCCCCGAGGTCTCCCTTCATCTCACTCCTCAGCCTCCACCCATCCCCTGACTCTCACCGAGGTCTCCCTTCATCTCACTCCTCAGCCTCTACCCATCCCTTGACTCTCCCCGAGATCTCCCTTCATCTCACTCCTCATCCTCCACCCATCCCTTGACTCTCCCCGAGGTCTCCCTTCATCTCACTCCCCAGCCTCTACCTATCCCTTGACACTACCCGATGTCTCCCTTCATCTCACTCCCCAGCCTCTACCCATCCCTTGACTTTCCCCGAGGTCTCCCTTCATCTTACTCCCCAACCTCTACCCACCCCTTGACTCTCCCCCGAGGTCTCCCTTCATCTCACTCCCCCGCCTCTACCCATCCCTTGACTCTCCCCGAGATCTCCCTTCATCTCACTCCCCAGCCTCTACCCATCCCTTGACTCTCCCCGAGGTCTCCCTTCATCTCACTCCTCAGCCTCTACCCATCCCCTGACTCTCCCCGAGGTCTCCCTTCATCTCAATCCTCAGCCTCTACCCATCCCCTGACTCTCCCCGAGGTCTCCCTTTATCTCACTCCTCTGCCTCTACCCATCCCCTGACTCTCCCCGAGGTCTCCCTTCATCTCTCTCCAGTCTCTACCCATCCCTTGACTCTCCTCTGAGGTCTCCCTTCATCTCTCTCCAGCCTCTAACCATCCCTTGACTCTCCCAGAGGCCTCCCTTCATCTCACTCCCCAGCCTCTACCCATCCCTTGACTCTCCCCGAGGTCTCCCTTCATCTCACTCCTCAGCCTCTACCCATCCCCTGACTCTCTCCGAGGTCTACCTTCATCTCAATCCTTAGCCTCTACCCATCCCCTGACTCTCCCCGAGGTCTCCCTTCATCTCACTCCCCCGCCTCTACCCACCCCTTGACTCTCCCCGAGGTCTCCCTTTCTCTCGCTCCCCAGCCTCTACCCATCCTATGACTCTCCCCCGAGGTCTCCCTTCATCTCACTCCTCAGCCTCTACCCATCACTTGACTCTCCTCGAGGTCTCCCTTCATCTCACTCCCCATCCTCTACCCAACCCCTTGACTCCCCCTGTGGTCTCCCTTCATCTCACTCCCTCGCCTCTACCCACCCCTTGACTCTCCCCGAGGTCTCCCTTCATCTCACTCCCCAGCCTCTACCCACCCCTTGACTCTCCCCAAGGTCTCCCTTCATCTCACTCCCCCGCCTCTACCCACCCCTTGACTCTCCCCGAGGTCTCCCTTCATCTCACTCCTCAGCCTCTACCCATCCCTTGACTCTCCCCGAGGTCTCCCTTCTTCTTACTCCCCCGCCTCTACCCATCCCTTGACTCTCCACGAGGTCTCCCTTCATCTCACTCCCCGCCTCTACCCACCCCTTGACTCTCCCCGTGGTCTCCCTTCATCTCACTCCCTGCCTCTACCCACCCCTTGACTCTCCCCGTGGTCTCCCTTCATCTCACTCCTCAGCCTCTACCCATCCCTTGACTCTCCCCCGAGGTCTTCCTTCATCTCACTCCCCAGCCTCTTCCCATCCCTTGACTCTCCCCGAGGTCTCACTTCATCTCACTCCCCAGCCTCTACTCATCCCTTGACTCTCCCCCGAGGTCTCCCTTCATCTCACTCCCCAGCCTATACCCACCCCTTAACTCTCCCACGAAGTCTCCCTTCATCTCACTCCCCCGCCTCTACCCATCCCTTGACTCTCCCCCGAGGTCTCCCTTCATCTTACTCCCCAGCCTCTATCCATCCCTTGACTCTCCCCGAGGTCTCCCTTCATCTCACTCCCCCGCCTCTACCCATCTCTGGACTCTCCCTGAGGTCTCCCTTCATCTCACTCCCCAGCCTCTACCTATCCCTTGACTCTCCCCGAGGTCTCCCTTCATCTCTCTCCAGTCTCTACCCATCCCTTGACTCTCCTCTGAGGTCTCCCTTCATCTCTCTCCAGCCTCTAACCATCCCTTGACTCTCCCCGAGGCCTCCCTTCATCTCACTCCCCCGCCTCTACCCATCCCCTGACTCTCCCCGAGGTCTCCCTTTATCTCACTCCTCTGCCTCTACCCATCCCCTGACTCTCCCCGAGGTCTCCCTTCATCTCTCTCCAGTCTCTACCCATCCCTTGACTCTCCTCTGAGGTCTCCCTTCATCTCTCTCCAGCCTCTAACCATCCCTTGACTCTCCCAGAGGCCTCCCTTCATCTCACTCCCCAGCCTCTACCCATCCCTTGACTCTCCCCGAGGTCTCCCTTCATCTCTCTCTTCAGCCTCTACCCATCCCCTGACTCTCCCCAAGGTCTACCTTCATCTCACTTCTTAGCCTCTACCCATCCCCTGACTCTCCCCGAGGTCTCCCTTCATCTCACTCCCCCGCCTCTACCTATCCCTTGACTCTCCCCGAGGTCTCCCTTCATCTCACTCCCCAGCCTCTACCCATCCCTTGACTTTCCCCGAGGCCTCCCTTCATCTCACTCCCCAACCTCTACCCACCCCTTGACTCTCCCCCGAGGTCTCCCTTCATCTCACTCCCCCGCCTCTACCCATCCCTTGACTCTCCCCGAGATCTCCCTTCATCTCACTCCCCCGCCTCTACCCATCCCTTGACTCTCCCCCGAGGTCTCCCTTCATCTTACTCCCCAGCCTCTATCTATCCCTTGACTCTCCCCGAGGTCTCCCTTCATCTCACTCCCCAACCTCTACCCATCCCTTGACTTTCCCCGAGGTCTCCCTTCATCTCACTCCCCATCCTCTACCCATCCCTCGACTCTCCTCTGAGGGCTCCCTTGATCTCACTCCTCAGCCTCTCCCCATCCCTTGACTCTCCCTGAGGTCTCCCGTCATCTCACTCCTCAGCCTCTACCAATACCTTGACTTTCCCCGAGGTCTCCCTTCATCTCACTCCCCAGCCTCTACCCACCCCCTGACTCTCCCCGAGGTCTCCCTTCATCTCACTCCCCAGCCTCTACCCATCTCTTGACTCTCCCTGAGGTCTCCCTTCATCTCACTCCCCCGCCTCTACCCATCCCTTGACTCTCCCCCGAGGTCTCCCTTCATCTCACTCCTCAGCCTCTATCCATCCCTTGACTCTCCCAGAGATCTCCCTTCATCTCACTCCTCATCCTCCCCCCATCCCGTGACTCTCCCCGAGGTCTCCCTTCATCTCACTCCCCAGCCTCTACCTATCCCTTGTCTCTCCCCGAGGTCTCCCTTCATCTCACTCCCCAGCCTCTACCCATCCTTTGACTTTCCCCGAGGTCTCCCTTCATCTCACTCCCCAACCTCTACCCACCCCTTGACTCTCCCCCGAGGTCTCCCTTCATTTCACTCCCCCGCCTCTACCCATCCCTTGACTCTCCCCGAGATCTCCCTTCATCTCACTCCCCAGCCTCTACCCATCCCTTGACTCTCCCCGAGGTCTCCCTTCATCTCACTCCTCAGCCTCTACCCATCCCCTGACTCTCCCCGAGGTCTCCCTTCATCTCACTCCTCAGCCTCTACCCATCCCTTGACTCTCCCCGAGATCTCCCTTCATCTCACTCCTCATCCTCCACCCATCCCTTGACTCTCCCCGAGGTCTCCCTTCATCTCACTCCCCAGCCTCTACCTATCCCTTGACTCTCCCCGAGGTCTCCCTTCATCTCACTCCCCAGCCTCTACCCATCCCTTGACTTTCCCCGAGGTCTCCCTTCATCTCACTCCCCAACCTCTACCCACCCCTTGACTCTCCCCCGAGGTCTCCCTTCATCTCACTCCCCCACCTCTACCCATCCCTTGACTCTCCCCAAGATCTCCCTTCATCTCACTCCCCAGCCTCTACCCATCCCTTGACTCTCCCCGAGGTCTCCCTTCATTTCACTCCTCAGCCTCTACCCATCCCCTGACTCTCCCCGAGGTCTCCCTTCATCTCACTCCTCAGCCTCTACCCATCCCATGACTCTCCCCGAGGTCTCCCTTTATCTCACTCCTCTACCTCTACCCATCCCCTGACTCTCCCCGAGGTCTCCCTTCATCTCTCTCCAGTCTCTACCCATCCCTTGACTCTCCTCTGAGGTAGGTCTCCCTTCATCTCTCTCCAGCCTCTAACCATCCCTTGACTCTCCCCGAGGCCTCCATTCATCTCACTCCCCAGCCTCTACCCATCCCTTGACTCTCCCCGAGGTCTCCCTTCATCTCACTCCTCAGCCTCTACCCATCCCCTGACTCTCCCCGAGGTCTACCTTCATCTCACTCCTTAGCCTCTACCCATCCCCTGACTCTCTCCGAGGTCTCCCTTCATCTCACTCCCCCGCCTCTACCCACCCCTTGACTCTCCCCGAGGTCTCCCTTTCTCTCGCTCCCCAGCCTCTACCCGTCCTTTGACTCTCCCCTGAGGTCTCCCTTCATCTCACTCCTCAGCCTCTACCCATCACTTGACTCTCCTCGAGGTCTCCGTTCATCTCACTCCCCATCCTCTACCCAACCCCTTGACTCCCCCTGTGGTCTCCCTTCATCTCACTCCCCCACCTCTACCCACCCCTTGACTCTCCCTGAGCTCTCCCTTCATCTCACTCCCCAGCCTCTACCCACCCCTTGACTCTCCCCGAGTTCTCCCTTCATCTCACTCCCCAGCCTCTACCCACCCCTTGACTCTCCCCAAGGTCTCCCTTCATCTCACTCCCCCGCCTCTACCCACCCCTTGACTCTCCCCGAGGTCTCCCTTCATCTCACTCCCCAGCCTCTACCCACCCCTTGACTCTCCCCGAGGTCTCCCTTCATCTCACTCCCCAGCCTCTACCCATCCCATCCCTTGACTCTCCCCCGAGGCCTCCCTTCATCTCACTCCCCCGCCTCTACCCATCCCTTGACTCTCCCCGAGGTCTCCCTTCATCTCACTCCCCGCCCCTACCCACCCCTTGACTCTCCCCGTGGTCTCCCTTCATCTCACTCCCTAACCTCTACCCACCCCTTGACTCTCCCCGTGGTCTCCCTTCATCTCACTCCCCAGCCTCTACCCATCCCTTGACTCTCCCCGAGGTCTCCCTTCATCTCACTCCCCCGCCTCTACCCATCCCTTGACTCTCCCCGAGGTCTCCCTTCATCTCACTACCGGCCTCTACCCACCCCTTGACTCTCCCCGTGGTCTCCCTTCATCTCACTCCCTAACCTCTACCCACCCCTTGACTCTCCCCGTGGTCTCCCTTCATCTCACTCCCCAGCCTCTACCCATCCCTTGACTCTCCCCGAGGTCTCCCTTCATCTCACTCCCCGCCTCTACCCATCCCTTGACTCTCCCCGTGGTCTCCCTTCATCTCACTCCCCGCCTCTACCCACCCCTTGACTCTCCCCGTGGTCTCCCTTCATCTCACTCCTCTGCCTCTACCCATCCCTTGACTCTCCCCCGAGGTCTCCCTTCATCTCACTCCCCAGCCTCTTCCCATCCCTTGACTCTCCCCGAGGTCTCACTTCATCTCACTCCCCAGCCTCTACTCATCCCTTGACTCTCCCCCGAGGTCTCCTTTCATCTCACTCCCCAGCCTCTACCCACCCCTTGACTCTCCCCCGAAGTCTGCCTTCATCTCACTCCCCCGCCTCTACCCATCCCTTGACTCTCCCCCGAGGTCTCCCTTCATCTTACTCCCCAGCCTCTATCCATCCCTTAACTCTCCCCGAGGTCTCCCTTCATCTCACTCCCCAGCCTCTACCCATCCCTTGACTTTCCCCGAGGTCTCCCTTCATCTCACTCCCCATCCTCTACCCATCCCTCGACTCTCCTCTGAGGGCTCCCTTCATCTCACTCCTCAGCCTCTCCCCATCCCTTGACTCTCCCTGAGGTCTCCCGTCATCTCACTCCTCAGCCTCTACCAATCCCTTGACTCTCCTCCGAGGTCTCCCTTTATCTCACTCCCCAGCCTCTACCCACCCCCTGACCCTCCCCGAGGTCTCCCTTCATCTCACTCCCCAGCCTCTACCCATCTCTTGACTCTCCCTGAGGTCTCCCTTCATCTCACTCCCACACCTCTACCCATCCCTTGACTCTCCCCCGAGGTCTCCCTTCATCTCACTCCTCAGCCTCTACCCATCCCTTGACTCTCCCCCGAGGTCTCCCTTCATATCACTCGCCATCCTCTACCCACCCCTTGACTCTCCTCCGAGGTCTCCCTTCATCTCACTCCCCAGCCTCTACCCACCCCCTGACTCTCCCCGAGGTCTCCCTTCATCTCACTCCCCAGCCTCTACCCATTTCTTGACTCTCCCTGAGGTCTCCCTTCATCTCACTCCCCCGCCTCTACCCATCCCTTGACTCTACCCTGAGGTCTCCCTTCATCTCACTCCTCAGCCTCTACCCATCCCTTGACTCTCCCCCGAGGTCTCCCTTCATCTCACTCCTCAGCCTCTACCCATCCCTTGACTCTCCTCTGAGGTCTCCCTTCATCTCACTCCTCATCCTCTACCCATCCCTTGACTCTCCCCCGAGGCCTCCCTTAATCTCACACCCCCGCCTCTACCCACACCTTGACTCTCCCCGAGGCCTCCCTTCATCTCACTCCCCAGCATCTACCCATCCCTTGACTCTCCCTGAGGTCTCCCTTCATCTCTCTCCAGCCTCTACCCATCCCTTGACTCTCCCCGAGGTCTCCCTTCATCTCACTCCTCAGCCTCTACCCATCCCTTGACTCCCCCCCGAGGTCTCCCTTCATCTCACTCCTCAGCCCCTACCCACCCCTTGACTCTCCCTGTGGTCTCCCTTCATCTCACTCCCCAGCCTCTACCCACCCCTTGACTCTCCTCCGAGGTCTCCCTTCATCTCACTCCCCAGCCTCTACCCACCCCTTGCCTCTCCCCCGAGGCCTCCCTTCATCTCACTCCTCAGCCTCTACCCACCCCTTGACTCTCCTTGAGGTTTCCCTTCATCTCACTCCCCCGCCTCTACCCACCCCCTGACTCTCCCCCGAGGTCTCCCTTCATCTCACTCCCCCGCCTCTATCCATCCCTTGACTCTCCCCCGAGGTCTCCCTTCATCTCACTCCCCCGCCTCTATCCATCCCTTGACTCTCCCCTGAGGTCTCTCTTCATCTCACTCCTCAGCCTCTACCCATCCCTTGACTCCCCCCGAGGTCTCCCTTCATCTCCCTCCCCTGTCTCTATCCTTCCCTTGACTCTCCCCCGAGGTCTCTCTTCATCTCACTCCCCATCCTCTACCCAACCCCTTGACTCCCCCTGTGGTCTCCCTTCATCTCACTCCCCCGCCTCTACCCACCCCTTGACTCTCCCTGAGGTCTCCCTTCATCTCACTCCCCAGCCTCTACCCACCCCTTGACTCTCCCCGAGGTCTCCCTTCATCTCACTCCCCAGCCTCCACCCACTCCTTGACTCTCCTCGAGGTCTCCCTTCATCTCACCCCTCAGCCTCTACCCACCCCTTGACTCTCCCCGAGGTTTCCCTTCATCTCACTCCCCAGCCTCTACCCACCCCCTGACTCTCCCCTGAGGTCTCCCTTCATCTCATTCCCCCGCCTCTATCCATCCCTTGACTCTCCCCTGAGGTCTCCCTTCATCTCACTCCCGCCTCTATCCATACCTTGACTCTCCCAGAGGTCTCCCTTCATCTCACTCCCCAGCCTCTACCCAACCCTTGACTCTCTCCCGACGTCTCCCTTCATCTCACTTCCCCACCTCTACCCATACCTTGACTCTCCCCGAGGTCTCCCTTCATCTCACTCCCCAGCCTCCACCCACTCCTTGACTCTCCTCGAGGTCTCCCTTCATCTCACTCCTCAGCCTCTACCCACCCCTTGACTCTCCTCGAGGTTTCCCTTCATCTCACTCCCCCGCCTCTACCCACCCCTGACTCTCCCCCGAGGTCTCCCTTCATCTCACTCCCCCACCTCTATCCATCCCTTGACTCTCCCCCGAGGTCCCCCTTCATCTCACTCCCCCGCCTCTATCCATCCCTTGACTCTCCCCCGAGGTCTCTCTTCATCTCACTCCTCAGCCTCTACCCTACCCTGGACTCCCCCGAGGTCTCCCTTCATCTCACTCCCCCGCCTCTATCCATCCCTTGACTCTCCACCGAGGTCTCTCTTCATCTCCCTCCTCAGCCTCTACCCATCCCTTGACTCTCCCCGAGGTCTCCCTTCCTCTCACTCCTCAGCCTCTACCCATCCCTTGACTCTCCCCGAGGTCTCCCTTCTTCTCACTCCCCCGCCTCTACCCATCCCTTGACTCTCCCCGAGGTCTCCGTTCATCTCACTCCCCGCCTCTACCCACCCCTTGACTCTCCCCGTGGTCTCCCTTCATCTCACTCCCTGCCTCTACCCACCCCTTGACTCTCCCCGTGGTCTCTCTTCATCTCACTCCTCAGCCTCTACCCATCCCTTGACTCTCCCCCGAGGTCTCCCTTCATCTCACTCCCCCACCTCTACCCATCCCTTGACTCTCCCCCGAGGTCTCTCTTCATCTTACTCCCCAGCCTCTATCCATCCCTTGACTCTCCCCGAGGTCTCCCTTCATCTCACTCCCCAGCCTGTACCCATCCCTTGACTTTCCCCGAGGTCTCCCTTCATCTCACTCCCCATCCTCTACCCATCCCTCGACTCTCCTCTGAGGGCTCCCTTAATCTCACTCCTCAGCCTCTCCCCATCCCTTGACTCTCCCTAAGGTCTCCCGTCATCTCACTCCTCAGCCTCTACCAATCCCTTGACTCTCCCCCGAGGTCTCCCTTCATCTCACTCCCAAGCCTCTACCCACCCCCTGACTCTCCCCGAGGTCTCCCTTCATCTCACTCCCCAGCCTCTACCCATCTCTTGACTCTCCCTGAGGTCTCCCTTCATCTCACTCCCCCGCCTCTACCCATCCCTTTACTCTACCCCGAGGTCTCCCTTCATCTCACTCCTCAGCCTCTACCCATCCCTTGACTCTCCCCCGAGGTCTCCCTTCATCTCACTCCTCAGCCTCTACCCATCCCTTGACTCTCCTCCGAGGTTTCCCTTCATCTCACTCCTCAGCCTCTACCCATCCCTTGACTCTCCCCCGAGGCCTCCCTTCATCTCACTCTCCGTCTCTACCCATCCCTTGACTCTCCCGAGGTCTCCCTTCATCTCACTCCCCGCCCCTTGACTCTCCCCCGAGGCCTCCCTTTATCTCTCTCCCCAGCCTCTACCCATCCCTTGACTCTCCCTGAGGTCTCCCTTCATCTCTCTCCAGCCTCTACCCATCCCTTGACTCTCCCCGAGGTCTCCCTTCATCTCACTCCTCAGCCTCTACCCATCCCTTGACTCCCCCCGAGGTCTCCCTTCATCTCACTCCTCAGCCCCTACCCACCCCTTGACTCTCCCTGTGGTCTCCCTTCATCTCACTCCCCAGCCTCTACCCATCCCTTGACTCTCCTCCCAGGTCTCCCTTCATAATAATAATAATGGGTCTTGTAGAGCGCAATGGTGACGCACAACGGCGTGTCCCCGCGCTGAAATGTGAGCGTGTTCAGAGGGAGTCCTGCGGGGAGGGCCGCTATCTGGTGTAAAGATATGTTTTCAGCTTGGCTCTGAAGATAAGCTCTGATGGTTCCAGACGCAGTGCTACTGGAAGTTTATTCCAGCAGGATGCGGCGAGGTACCTGAAGGACCTGCCACCCATCCTTGCTCTGGACACCTTTGGGATAGTTAGGCGCCCTGAACCAGAGGATCTCAGCGCGCGGGATGGCTCGTATTGTGTCAGGAGACCCTGAAGAGGAGGGGGTGCCCTGCCATTAATGATCCGGTGACAGGTGCAGAGGGCCTTGAATTCTACCCTGCTCCTGACCGGAAGCCAGTGCAAGGCTTGGAGCGCGGCTTTGGAGGCTGATCTTCTAGGAAGTTTGAGAACTAGCCGAGCAGCGGCATTTTGCAGGACCTGTAAGCGGCTCAGATTCTTCTCGGGGATACCTAGATAGAGAAGGTTGCCATAGTCCATCTTGGACGTGACTAAAGCATGCACTAATGTTCGGCGGGCTCTGATGGGAAGGAGCTCCAAAACCTTCCTGAGAGTCTTAAGGATCCCGAAACAGGTGCCGACCACCCGGGTGACCTGGGGGCCAAAGGTAAGATCGGAGTCGAACCAGACACCTAAATTCCTCGCCTCCAGGCAGGGGGTAGGTGTTGGTCCCAAGCAAGGAGGCCACCACGCCGACGTCCACGCCGCCCGGTCTCCCCCTACCACCAGCACCTCAGTCTTGTTGCCGTTAAGTTTAAGGCAGTTGGCAGACATCCAGGCAGCAAGATCTTGCATGCATGCTCTGAAGATGTCCGCCGCAAGGCCGGGTGTACGCGATAGGGAGATGACCAGCTGCGTGTCGTCGGCGTATGACACCATGCGCAGACCGTAGCTCTCCACTATGGAGGCGACCGGGGCCACATATAGATTAAAAAGCGTTGGGCTTAGGGACGAGCCCTGTGGAACCCCCTGATCCAGTGCCATTCGCCTGGAGTAGCAGTCACCCTGCCTGACTTGGAAACCACGGCCCGAGAGGAACGACTGAATCCATTTTAGCGCTGCGTCACCCATCCCTGCTTTGTTCAGACACTGTAGCAAGGTGGAATGTGCTACAGTGTCGAACGCAGCGCTGAGGTCCAGCAGGATCAGGGCCATAGTGTGGCCCTCGTCGGCCCCCTGTCTGATGGATTCGGAAGCCATAAGGAGTGCTGACTCAGTCGAGTGTCGAGGTCTGAATCCAAACTGGGTGGCGTGAAGGAGATTAGACTCTTCCACAAACTGCATTAACTGCTGGTTCACCAACTTCTCCGCCACTTTCGAGAAGTAGGGAAGGAGGGAGATGGGACGCAGATTCTCCAGCTTTTCGAAGCTGATATTAGGCTTCTTGCGGAGGGGGAGCACCACTGCTTGTTTCCATTCCCAAGGCACAGTGCTGGACCTGAAGGAGATATCCAACAGGTGCCTAATGTATGGCTCTAGTGTTGTCAGGCTGTCGGCCAGCCGTTTAGGAGATGCTGGGTCCCGTGGGGAACCTGATTTCACTGATCTACATATGTTGATCAGGTCTTCAGCTGGCGGGGTAGAGAAATTGAGCAGCAGCTTGTGACCATCTTCCTCTCTAACTGACGCCTCGAACTTTCCATCTGCCGCTGGTTGGGCAGGGAAGGCGGTATAGATTTTGGACACTTTGTCACTGAAGTAATCGGCAATGCGGTTGCAGGCAGCCACAGAGCAGTCCTCTGATCCCGCTGAGGATTTAGGGACAGCAAGAGATTTGTATACACAGAACAGTTCTTTCGCTGAGTTCTCTGCATCCAGAATTCTTTCAGCATAGTGGGCAGTTTTCGTTATCCTGATAAGATTATGATGTGCTCGTCTGTGGATGAGGTATCTCTCTCTCTCCTGATTGTCATATGCTTTCCTCCACTGCCTTTCCGCACGCTTACACTCCCTCTTGGCACCCCGCAATTCCTCATTAAACCATGGTGCCGATCTCTGTTTACGACCATCCTTCTTTGGATGGTCTAACGGGGCCGTTTGGTCCAGCGCAGCCGTGATGCGGTCGTTAAGTAGTTTGTTTACCGAATCCGCATCATCGCCTCCAATGGGGCCATTGGCTATAAGAGCCTCATTGAATTTGGGCAGGGAAAACCTCGCCCATTTGCGCCTGGGATGGTTAAAGGGAGTGGGAGCAGTGACCTTGTTCTTAGGGAGAGAGATTTCAAAAGGCACCAAGAAATGGTCAGTCCACGGGAGAGGCACTGGGGGGGCCACCCTAACTTCCTCCCAGTTTGCAAAAACTGGGTCGAGCAGATGACCATGTTGGTGAGTAGGAAGGTGGCCCTTTAGCTCTAACTGTAGTGCTTGAAGATCCTGCCGGAACTCCATCGCTCCCTTGTCTAGTGAATCTTCGAGGTGCATGTTAAAGTCTCCGAGTAGTAGAAACTTGTCTCTCCGCAGCACCATCTCTGTGGCACATTCTATGAGAGTGCCCTTAAACCTAGCCAGAGGGCCAGGTGGTCGGTAGACTAAATAACCCTTCACAGTTGTACCCCCATTGATTTTTATTGTGAACATCCCCACCTCACTTGCCGCCATGTGGACGGATTCAATTTGACAGGCAAGGTAGTGTTTAAATGCAAGTGCAATACCTCCTCCTCTGCCCTCAGGTCTATCCAGTCTTACCATCAGATAGTCATCCGGCAGTGCCTGAATGATATCAGGGTCGGAGTGTGTATCCAGCCAAGTTTCTGTAAGAAATAACAGGTCCAATTGTCTGTCCACGAGCAGGTCGTGGATGTCAAACTTATGGCAGCGCAGCGACCTCACATTAAGCAAGCCGCACGAGAGGGTGGGGCTGTCCCGGGTGTCAGCCATTGCAGTGCAGAATCGGAATTGGCAGAATCTGCAGCTTGTGTCCACCCCTGTATGCATGCTGTGGAGCCCGTCACTACATGTGACGGCGGACAGATTCAACAGCTCGTCCCTACTCCACCGGGTCCGGTTAACAGGACCAGGGGCTTTGGCCCTGGGCCGTGTCCGGTCGCGGACGGGCGCAGACGGGCTTGGCTTTGGCGCGGCTTCGGCGCGCGCCCAGCGTGCCCGCTGCGCTCGTCCGCTGCGCTTCCTTGGCCAGGGTACCATTTTGTAGAGTCAAGGGCGGGCGGGTCTGAGCACTAGAGTGCTCGCCCAGCTCGTCCCCCTCACCCAAGATGGCGGGAGCGGTGAGGAGGGAACGGGGGTTCGCGCCCTGCTTCTGCAAAGTCCGTATAAAAACACAATGGAGCAGTTTTTACAAGCACTCAGTGTAAAATCAAATAGCAGCAATTTTAAAAAGATAGCAGCAATTTGTGGGCATAAAACAGTCCCGGCTTTCCGCCTCAGGACAGCACTCTTACCACGCTAACAATCAGCGGGGGCACGGGTGCGAGGAGCTTTTGTAGAGTCAAGGGCGGGCGGGTCTGAGCACTAGAGTGCTCGCCCAGCTCGTCCCCCTCACCCAAGATGGCGGGAGCCTCTACCCATCCCTTGACTCTCCTACAAGGATTCCCTTCATCTCACTCCTGAGCCTCTACCCATCCCTTGACCTTCCACCGAGGCCTCCCTTCATCTCACTCCCCAGCCTCTACCCACCCCTTGCCTCTCCCCCGAGGCCTCCCTTCATCTCACTCCCCAGCCTCTACCCATCCCTTGACTCTCCTCCGAGGTCTCCCTTCATCTCACTCCTCAGCCTATACACATCCCTTGACTCTGGACAGAGGTCTCCCTTCATCTCACTCCCCAGCCTCTACCCACCCCTTGCCTCTCCCCCGAGGTGTCCCTTCATCTCACTTCTCAGCCTCTACCCATCCCTTGACTCTCCTCCGAGGTCTCCCTTCATCTCACTCCTCAGCCTCTACCCATCCCATCCCTTGACTCTCCCCCGAGGCCTCCCTTCATCTCACTCCCCCGCCTCTACCCATCCCTTGACTCTCCCCGAGGTCTCCCTTCATCTCACTCCCCGCCTCTACCCACCCCTTGACTCTCCCCGTGGTCTCCCTTCATCTCACTCCCTAACCCTACCCACCCCTTGACTCTCCCCGTGGTCTCCCTTCATCGCACTCCCCAGCCTCTACCCATCCCTTGACTCTCCCCGAGGTCTCCCTTCATCTCACTCCCCCGCCTCTACCCATCCCTTGACTCTCCCCAAGGTCTCCCTTCACCTCACTCCCCGCCTCTACCCACCCCTTGACTCACCCCGTGGTCTCCCTTTATCTCACTCCCCGCCTCTACCCACCCCTTGACTCTCCCCGTGGTCTCCCTTCATCTCACTCCTCAGCCACTACCCATCCCTTGACTCTCCCCCGAGGTCTCCCTTCATCTCACTCCCCAGCCTCTACCCATCCCTTGACTCTCCCCGTGGTCTCCCTTTATCTCACTCCCCGCCTCTACCCACCCCTTGACTCTCCCCGTGGTCTCCCTTCATCTCACTCCCCAGCCTCTACCCATCCCTTGACTCTCCCCCGAAGTCTCCCTTCATCTCACTCCCCAGCCTCTTCCCATCCCTTGACTCTCCCCGAGGTCTCACTTCATCTCACTCCCTAGCCTCTACTCATCCCTTGACTCTCCCCCAAGGTCTCCCTTCATCTCTCTCCCCAGCCTCTACCCACCCCTTGACTCTCCCCGAAGTCTCCCTTCATCTCACTCCCCTGCCTCTACCCATCCCTTGACTCTCCCCCGAGGTCTCCCTTCATCTTACTCCCCAGCCTCTATCCATCCCTTGACTCTCCCCGAGGTCTCCCTTCATCTCACTCCTCAACCTCTACCCATCCCTTGACTTTCCCCGAGGTCTCCCTTCATCTCACTCCCCATCCTCTACCCATCCCTCGACTCTCCTCTGAGGGCTCCCTTCATCTCACTCCTCCGCCTCTCCCCATCCCTTGACTCTCCCTGAGGTCTCCCGTCATCTCACTCCTCAGCCTCTACCAATAATTTGACTCTCCCCGAGGTCTCCCTTCATCTCACTCCCCAGCCTCTACCCACCCCCTGACTCTCCCCGAGGTTTCCCTTCATCTCACTCCCCAGCCTCTACCCATCTCTTGACCCTCCCTGAGGTCTCCCTTCATCTCACTCCCCCGCCTCTACCCATCCCTTGACTCTCCCCCGAGGTCTACCTTCATCTCACTCCACAGCCTCTACCCATCCCTTGACTCTCCCGGAGATCTCCCTTCATCTCACTCCTCATCCTCCACCCATCCCGTGACTCTCCCCGAGGTCTCCCTTCATCTCACTCCCCAGCCTCTACCTATCCCTTGACTCTCCCCGAGGTCTCCCTTCATATCACTCCCCAGCCTCTACCCATCCCTTGACTTTCCCCGAGGTCTCCCTTCATCTCACTCCCCAACCTCTAACCACCCCTTGACTCTCCCCCGAGGTCTCCCTTCATCTCACTCCCCCGCCTCTACCCATCCCTTGACTCTCCCCGAGATCTCCCTTCATCTCACTCCCCAGCCTCTACCCATCCCTTGACTCTCCCCGAGGTCACCCTTCATCTCACTCCTCAGCCTCCACCCATCCCCTGACTCTCACCGAGGTCTCCCTTCATCTCACTCCTCAGCCTCTACCCATCCCTTGACTCTCCCCGAGATCTCCCTTCATCTCACTCCTCATCCTCCACCCATCCCTTGACTCTCCCCGAGGTCTCCCTTCATCTCACTCCCCAGCCTCTACCTATCCCTTGACACTACCCGATGTCTCCCTTCATCTCACTCCCCAGCCTCTACCCATCCCTTGACTTTCCCCGAGGTCTCCCTTCATCTTACTCCCCAACCTCTACCCACCCCTTGACTCTCCCCCGAGGTCTCCCTTCATCTCACTCCCCCGCCTCTACCCATCCCTTGACTCTCCCCGAGATCTCCCTTCATCTCACTCCCCAGCCTCTACCCATCCCTTGACTCTCCCCGAGGTCTCCTTTCATCTCACTCCTCAGCCTCTACCCATCCCCTGACTCTCCCCGAGGTCTCCCTTCATCTCACTCCTCAGCCTCTACCCATCCCCTGACTCTCCCCGAGGTCTCCCTTTATCTCACTCCTCAGCCTCCACCCATCCCCTGACTCTCACCGAGGTCTCCCTTCATCTCACTCCTCAGCCTCTACCCATCCCTTGACTCTCCCCGAGATCTCCCTTCATCTCACTCCTCATCCTCCACCCATCCCTTGACTCTCCCCGAGGTCTCCCTTCATCTCACTCCCCAGCCTCTACCTATCCCTTGACACTACCCGATGTCTCCCTTCATCTCACTCCCCAGCCTCTACCCATCCCTTGACTTTCCCCGAGGTCTCCCTTCATCTTACTCCCCAACCTCTACCCACCCCTTGACTCTCCCCCGAGGTCTCCCTTCATCTCACTCCCCCGCCTCTACCCATCCCTTGACTCTCCCCGAGATCTCCCTTCATCTCACTCCCCAGCCTCTACCCATCCCTTGACTCTCCCCGAGGTCTCCCTTCATCTCACTCCTCAGCCTCTACCCATCCCCTGACTCTCCCCGAGGTCTCCCTTCATCTCTCTCCAGCCTCTAACCATCCCTTGACTCTCCCTGAGGCCTCCCTTCATCTCACTCCCCAGCCTCTACCCATCCCTTGACTCTCCCCGAGGTCTCCCTTCATCTCACTCCTCAGCCTCTACCCATCCCCTGACTCTCTCCGAGGTCTACCTTCATCTCACTCCTTAGCCTCTACCCATCCCCTGACTCTCCCTGAGGTCTCCCTTCATCTCACTCCCCCGCCTCTACCCACCCCTTGACTCTCCCCGAGGCCTCCCTTTCTCTCGCTCCCCAGCCTCTACCCATCCTATGACTCTCCCCGAGGTCTCCCTTCATCTCACTCCTCAGCCTCTACCCATCACTTGACTCTCCTCGAGGTCTCCCTTCATCTCACTCCCCATCCTCTACCCAACCCCTTGACTCCCCCTGTGGTCTCCCTTCATCTCACTCCCTCGCCTCTACCCACCCCTTGACTCTCCCCGAGGTCTCCCTTCATCTCACTCCCCAGCCTCTACCCACCCCTTGACTCTCCCCAAGGTCTCCCTTCATCTCACTCCCCCGCCTCTACCCACCCCTTGACTCTCCCCGAGGTCTCCCTTCATCTCACTCCTCAGCCTCTACCCATCCCTTGACTCTCCCCGAGGTCTCCCTTCTTCTTACTCCCCCGCCTCTACCCATCCCTTGACTCTCCACGAGGTCTCCCTTCATCTCACTCCCCGCCTCTACCCACCCCTTGACTCTCCCCGTGGTCTCCCTTCATCTCACTCCCTGCCTCTACCCACCCCTTGACTCTCCCCGTGGTCTCCCTTCATCTCACTCCTCAGCCTCTACCCATCCCTTGACTCTCCCCCCAAGGTCTTCCTTCATCTCACTCCCCAGCCTCTTCCCATCCCTTGACTCTCCCCGAGGTCTCACTTCATCTCACTCCCCAGCCTCTACTCATCCCTTGACTCTCCCCCGAGGTCTCCCTTCATCTCACTCCCCAGCCTATACCCACCCCTTAACTCTCCCCCGAAGTCTCCATTCATCTCACTCCCCCGCCTCTACCCATCCCTTGACTCTCCCCCGAGGTCTCCCTTCATCTTACTCCCCAGCCTCTATCCATCCCTTGACTCTCCCCGAGGTCTCCCTTCATCTCACTCCCCCGCCTCTACCCATCTCTGGACTCTCCCTGAGGTCTCCCTTCATCTCACTCCCCAGCCTCTACCTATCCCTTGACTCTCCCCGAGGTCTCCCTTCATCTCTCTCCAGTCTCTACCCATCCCTTGACTCTCCTCTGAGGTCTCCCTTCATCTCTCTCCAGCCTCTAACCATCCCTTGACTCTCCCCGAGGCCTCCCTTCATCTCACTCCCCCGCCTCTACCCATCCCCTGACTCTCCCCGAGGTCTCCCTTTATCTCACTCCTCTGCCTCTACCCATCCCCTGACTCTCCCCGAGGTCTCCCTTCATCTCTCTCCAGTCTCTACCCATCCCTTGACTCTCCTCTGAGGTCTCCCTTCATCTCTCTCCAGCCTCTAACCATCCCTTGACTCTCCCCGAGGCCTCCCTTCATCTCACTCCCCAGCCTCTACCCATCCCTTGACTCTCCCCGAGGTCTCCCTTCATCTCTCTCTTCAGCCTCTACCCATCCCCTGACTCTCCCCGAGGTCTACCTTCATCTCACTTCTTAGCCTCTACCCATCCCCTGACTCTCCCCGAGGTCTCCCTTCATCTCACTCCCCCGCCTCTACCTATCCCTTGACTCTCCCCGAGGTCTCCCTTCATCTCACTCCCCAGCCTCTACCCATCCCTTGACTTTCCCCGAGGTCTCCCTTCATCTCACTCCCCAACCTCTACCCACCCCTTGACTCTCCCCCGAGGTCTCCCTTCATCTCACTCCCCCGCCTCTACCCATCCCTTGACTCTCCCCGAGATCTCCCTTCATCTCACTCCCCCGCCTCTACCCATCCCTTGACTCTCCCCCGAGGTCTCCCTTCATCTTACTCCCCAGCCTCTATCTATCCCTTGACTCTCCCCGAGGTCTCCCTTCATCTCACTCCCCAACCTCTACCCATCCCTTGACTTTCCCCGAGGTCTCCCTTCATCTCACTCCCCATCCTCTACCCATCCCTCGACTCTCCTCTGAGGGCTCCCTTGATCTCACTCCTCAGCCTCTCCCCATCCCTTGACTCTCCCTGAGGTCTCCCATCATCTCACTCCTCAGCCTCTACCAATACCTTGACTCTCCCCGAGGTCTCCCTTCATCTCACTCCCCAGCCTCTACCCACCCCCTGACTCTCCCCGAGGTCTCCCTTCATCTCACTCCCCAGCCTCTACCCATCTCTTGACTCTCCCTGAGGTCTCCCTTCATCTCACTCCCCCACCTCTACCCATCCCTTGACTCTCCCCCGAGGTCTCCCTTCATCTCACTCCTCAGCCTCTATCCATCCCTTGACTCTCCCGGAGATCTCCCTTCATCTCACTCCTCATCCTCCCCCCATCCCGTGACTCTCCCCGAGGTCTCCCTTCATCTCACTCCCCAGCCTCTACCTATCCCTTGTCTCTCCCCGAGGTCTCCCTTCATCTCACTCCCCAGCCTCTACCCATCCTTTGACTTTCCCCGAGGTCTCCCTTCATCTCACTCCCCAACCTCTACCCACCCCTTGACTCTCCCCCGAGGTCTCCCTTCATCTCACTCCCCCGCCTCTACCCATCCCTTGACTCTCCCCGAGATCTCCCTTCATCTCACTCCCCAGCCTCTACCCATCCCTTGACTCTCCCCGAGGTCTCCCTTCATCTCACTCCTCAGCCTCTACCCATCCCCTGACTCTCCCCGAGGTCTCCCTTCATCTCACTCCTCAGCCTCTACCCATCCCTGGACTCTCCCCGAGATCTCCCTTCATCTCACTCCTCATCCTCCACCCATCCCTTGACTCTCCCCGAGGTCTCCCTTCATCTCACTCCCCAGCCTCTACCTATCCCTTGACTCTCCCCGAGGTCTCCCTTCATCTCACTCCCCAGCCTCTACCCATCCCTTGACTTTCCCCGAGGTCTCCCTTCATCTCACTCCCCAACCTCTACCCACCCCTTGACTCTCCCCCGAGGTCTCCCTTCATCTCACTCCCCCACCTCTACCCATCCCTTGACTCTCCCCAAGATCTCCCTTCATCTCACTCCCCAGCCTCTACCCATCCCTTGACTCTCCCCGAGGTCTCCCTTCATCTCACTCCTCAGCCTCTACCCATCCCCTGACTCTCCCTGAGGTCTCCCTTCATCTCACTCCTCAGCCTCTACCCATCCCATGACTCTCCCCGAGGTCTCCCTTTATCTCACTCCTCTGCCTCTACCCATCCCCTGACTCTCCCAGAGGTCTCCCTTCATCTCTCTCCAGTCTCTACCCATCCCTTGACTCTCCTCTGAGGTAGGTCTCCCTTCATCTCTCTTCAGCCTCTAACCATCCCTTGACTCTCCCCGAGGCCTCCATTCATCTCACTCCCCAGCCTCTACCCATCCCTTGACTCTCCCCGAGGTCTCCCTTTATCTCACTCCTCAGCCTCTACCCATCCCCTGACTCTCCCCGAGGTCTACCTTCATCTCACTCCTTAGCCTCTACCCATCCCCTGACTCTCTCCGAGGTCTCCCTTCATCTCACTCCCCCGCCTCTACCCACCCCTTGACTCTCCCCGAGGTCTCCCTTTCTCTCGCTCCCCAGCCTCTACCCGTCCTTTGACTCTCCCCTGAGTTCTCCCTTCATCTCACTCCTCAGCCTCTACCCATCACTTGACTCTCCTCGAGGTCTCCGTTCATCTCACTCCCCATCCTCTACCCAACCCCTTGACTCCCCCTGTGGTCTCCCTTCATCTCACTCCCCCACCTCTACCCACCCCTTGACTCTCCCTGAGCTCTCCCTTCATCTCACTCCCCAGCCTCTACCCACCCTTTGACTCTCCCCGAGGTCTCCCTTCATCTCACTCCCCAACCTCTACCCACCCCTTGACTCTCCCCAAGGTCTCCCTTCATCTCACTCCCCCGCCTCTACCCACCCCTTGACTCTCCCCGAGGTCTCCCTTCATCTCACTCCCCAGCCTCTACCCACCCCTTGACTCTCCCCGAGGTCTCCCTTCATCTCACTCCCCAGCCTCTACCCATCCCATCCCTTGACTCTCCCCCGAGGCCTCCCTTCATCTCACTCCCCCGCCTCTACCCATCCCTTGACTCTCCCCGAGGTCTCCCTTCATCTCACTCCCCGCCTCTACCCACCCCTTGACTCTCCCCGTGGTCTCCCTTCATCTCACTCCCTAACCTCTACCCACCCCTTGACTCTCCCCGTGGTCTCCCTTCATCTCACTCCCCCGCCTCTACCCATCCCTTGACTCTCCCCGAGGTCTCCCTTCATCTCACTACCGGCCTCTACCCACCCCTTGACTCTCCCCGTGGTCTCCCTTCATCTCACTCCCTAACCTCTACCCACCCCTTGACTCTCCCCGTGGTCTCCCTTCATCTCACTCCCCAGCCTCTACCCATCCCTTGACTCTCCCCGAGGTCTCCCTTCATCTCACTCCCCCGCCTCTACCCATCCCTTGACTCTCCCCGAGGTCTCCCTTCATCTCACTCCCCGCCTCTACCCACCCCTTGACTCTCCCCGTGGTCTCCCTTCATCTCACTCCTCTGCCTCTACCCATCCCTTGACTCTCCCCCGAGGTCTCCCTTCATCTCACTCCCCAGCCTCTTCCCATCCCTTGACTCTCCCCGAGGTCTCACTTCATCTCACTCCCCAGCCTCTACTCATCCCTTGACTCTCCCCAGAGGTCTCTCTTCATCTCACTCCCCAGCCTCTACCCACCCCTTGACTCTCCCCCGAAGTCTGCCTTCATCTCACTCCCCCGCCTCTACCCATCCCTTGACTCTCCCCCGAGGTCTCCCTTCATCTTACTCCCCAGCCTCTATCCATCCCTTAACTCTCCCCGAGGTCTCCCTTCATCTCACTCCCCAGCCTCTACCCATCCCTTGACTTTCCCCGAGGTCTCCCTTCATCTCACTCCCCATCCTCTACCCATCCCTCGACTCTCCTCTGAGGGCTCCCTTCATCTCACTCCTCAGCCTCTCCCCATCCCTTGACTCTCCCTGAGGTCTCCCGTCATCTCACTCCTCAGCCTCTACCAATCCCTTGACTCTCCTCCGAGGTCTCCCTTCATCTCACTCCCCAGCCTCTACCCACCCCCTGACCCTCCCCGAGGTCTCCCTTCATCTCACTCCTCAGCCTCTACACATCCCTTGACTCCCCCCGAGGTCTCCCTTCATCTCACTCCTCAGCCCCTACCCACCCCTTGACTCTCCCTGTGGTCTCCCTTCATCTCACTCCCCAGCCTCTACCCATCCCTTGACTCTACTCCGAGGTCTCCCTTCATCTCACTCCCCAGCCTCTACCCACCCCTTGCCTCTCCCCCGAGGCCTCCCTTCATCTCACTCCTCAGCCTCTACCCACCCCTTGACTCTCCTTGAGGTTTCCCTTCATCTCACTCCCCCGCATCTACCCACCCCTGACTCTCCCCCGAGGTCTCCCTTCATCTCACTCCCCTGCCTCTATCCATCCCTTGACTCTCCCCCAAGGTCTCCCTTCATCTCACTCCTCAGCCTCTACCCATCCCTTGACTCCCCCCGAGGTCTCCCTTCATCTCACTCCCCCGCCTCTATCCATCCCTTGACTCTCCCCTGAGGGCTCTCTTCATCTCACTCCCCATCCTCTACCCAACCCCTTGACTCCCCCTGTGGTCTCCCTTCATCTCACTCCCCAGCCTCTACCCACCCCTTGACTCTCCCCGAGGTCTCCCTTCATCTCACTCCCCAGCCTCCACCCACTCCTTGACTCTCCTCGAGGTCTCCCTTCATCTCACTCCTCAGCCTCTACCCACCCCTTGACTCTCCCCGAGGTTTCCCTTCATCTCACTCCCCCGCCTCTACCCACCCCCTGACTTTCCCCTGAGGTCTCCCTTCATCTCACTCCCCCACCTCTATCCATCCCTTGACTCTCCCCTGAGGTCTCCCTTCATCTCACTCCCCCGCCTCTATCCATACCTTGACTCTCCCCGAGGTCTCCCTTCATCTCACTCCCCAGCCTCTACCCAACCCTTGACTCTCTCCCCAGGTGTCCCTTCATCTCACTTGCCCACCTCTACCCATACCTTGACTCTCCCCGAGGTCTCCCTTCATCTCACTCCCCAGCCTCCACCCACTCCTTGACTCTCCTCGAGGTCTCCCTTCATCTCACTCCTCAGCCTCTACCCACCCCTTGACTCTCCTCGAGGTTTCCCTTCATCTCACTCCCCCGCCTCTACCCACCCCTGACTCTCCCCCGAGGTCTCCCTTCATCTCACTCCCCCGCCTCTATCCATCCCTTGACTCTCCCCCGAGGTCCCCCTTCATCTCACTCCCCCGCCTCTATCCATCCCTTGACACTCCCCCGAGGTTTCTCTTCATCTCACTCCTCAGCCCCTACCCATCCCTGGACTCCCCCGAGGTCTCCCTTCATCTCACTCCCCCGCCTCTATCCATCCCTTGACTCTCCACCGAGGTCTCTCTTCATCTCACTCCTCAGCCTCTACCCATCCCTTGACTCTCCCCGAGGTCTCCCTTCATCTCACTCCTCAGCCTCTACCCATCCCTTGACTCTCCCCGAGGTCTCCCTTCTTCTCACTCCCCCGCCTCTACCCATCCCTTGACTCTCCCCGAGGTCTCCCTTCATCTCACTCCCCGCCTCTACCCACCCCTTGACTCTCCCCGTGGTCTCCCTTCATCTCACTCCCTGCCTCTACCCACCCCTTGACTATCCCCGTGGTCTCCCTTCATCTCACTCCTCAGCCTCTACCCATCCCTTGACTCTCCCCCGAGGTCTCCCTTCATCTCACTCCCCAGCCTCTTCCCATCCCTTGACTCTCCCCGTGGTATCCCTTCATCTCACTCCTCAGCCTCTACCCATCCCTTGACTCTCCCCCGAGGTCTCCCTTCATCTCACTCCCCAGCCTCTTCCCATCCCTTGACTCTCCCCGAGGTCTCACTTCATCTCACTCCCCAGCCTCTACTCATCCCTTGACTCTCCCCGAGGTCTCCCTTCATCTCACTCCCCAGCCTATACCCACCCCTTAACTCTCCCCCGAAGTCTCCCTTCATCTCACTCCCCCGCCTCTACCCATCCCTTGACTCTCCCCTGAGGTCTCCCTTCATCTTACTCCCCAGCCTCTATCTATCCCTTGACTCTCCCCGAGGTCTCCCTTAATCTCACTCCCCAGCCTGTACCCATCCCTTGACTTTCCCCGAGGTCTCCCTTCATCTCACTCCCCATCCTCTACCCATCCCTCGACTCTCCTCTGAGGGCTCCCTTAATCTCACTCCTCAGCCTCTCCCCATCCCTTCACTCTCCCTGAGGTCTCCCGTCATCTCACTCCTCAGCATCTACCAATCCCTTGACTCTCCCCCGAGGTTTCCCTTCATCTCACTCCCCCGCATCTACCCACCCCTGACTCTCCCCCGAGGTCTCCCTTCATCTCACTCCCCTGCCTCTATCCATCCCTTGACTCTCCCCCAAGGTCTCCCTTCATCTCACTCCTCAGCCTCTACCCATCCCTTGACTCCCCCCGAGGTCTCCCTTCATCTCACTCCCCCGCCTCTATCCATCCCTTGACTCTCCCCTGAGGGCTCTCTTCATCTCACTCCCCGCCTCTACCCACCCCTTGACTCTCCCCGTGGTCTCCCTTCATCTCACTCCCTGCCTCTACCCACCCCTTGACTCTCCCCGTGGTCTCCCTTCATCTCACTCCTCAGCCTCTACCCATCCCTTGACTCTCCCCCGAGGTCTCCCTTCATCTCACTCCCCAGCCTCTTCCCATCCCTTGACTCTCCCCGTGGTATCCCTTCATCTCACTCCTCAGCCTCTACCCATCCCTTGACTCTCCCCCGAGGTCTCCCTTCATCTCACTCCCCAGCCTCTTCCCATCCCTTGACTCTCCCCGAGGTCTCACTTCATCTCACTCCCCAGCCTCTACTCATCCCTTGACTCTCCCCCGAGGTCTCCCTTCATCTCACTCCCCAGCCTATACCCACCCCTTAACTCTCCCCCGAAGTCTCCCTTCATCTCACTCCCCCGCCTCTACCCATCCCTTGACTCTCCCCTGAGGTCTCCCTTCATCTTACTCCCCAGCCTCTATCTATCCCTTGACTCTCCCCGAGGTCTCCCTTAATCTCACTCCCCAGCCTGTACCCATCCCTTGACTTTCCCCGAGGTCTCCCTTCATCTCACTCCCCATCCTCTACCCATCCCTCGACTCTCCTCTGAGGGCTCCCTTAATCTCACTCCTCAGCCTCTCCCCATCCCTTCACTCTCCCTGAGGTCTCCCGTCATCTCACTCCTCAGCATCTACCAATCCCTTGACTCTCCCCCGAGGTTTCCCTTCATCTCACTCCCCCGCATCTACCCACCCCTGACTCTCCCCCGAGGTCTCCCTTCATCTCACTCCCCTGCCTCTATCCATCCCTTGACTCTCCCCCAAGGTCTCCCTTCATCTCACTCCTCAGCCTCTACCCATCCCTTGACTCCCCCCGAGGTCTCCCTTCATCTCACTCCCCCGCCTCTATCCATCCCTTGACTCTCCCCTGAGGGCTCTCTTCATCTCACTCCCCATCCTCTACCCAACCCCTTGACTCCCCCTGTGGTCTCCCTTCATCTCACTCCCCAGCCTCTACCCACCCCTTGACTCTCCCCGAGGTCTCCCTTCATCTCACTCCCCAGCCTCCACCCACTCCTTGACTCTCCTCGAGGTCTCCCTTCATCTCACTCCTCAGCCTCTACCCACCCCTTGACTCTCCCCGAGGTTTCCCTTCATCTCACTCCCCCGCCTCTACCCACCCCCTGACTTTCCCCTGAGGTCTCCCTTCATCTCACTCCCCCACCTCTATCCATCCCTTGACTCTCCCCTGAGGTCTCCCTTCATCTCACTCCCCCGCCTCTATCCATACCTTGACTCTCCCCGAGGTCTCCCTTCATCTCACTCCCCAGCCTCTACCCAACCCTTGACTCTCTCCCCAGGTGTCCCTTCATCTCACTTGCCCACCTCTACCCATACCTTGACTCTCCCCGAGGTCTCCCTTCATCTCACTCCCCAGCCTCCACCCACTCCTTGACTCTCCTTGAGGTCTCCCTTCATCTCACTCCTCAGCCTCTACCCACCCCTTGACTCTCCTCGAGGTTTCCCTTCATCTCACTCCCCCGCCTCTACCCACCCCTGACTCTCCCCCGAGGTCTCCCTTCATCTCACTCCCCCGCCTCTATCCATCCCTTGACTCTCCCCCGAGGTCCCCCTTCATCTCACTCCCCCGCCTCTATCCATCCCTTGACACTCCCCCGAGGTTTCTCTTCATCTCACTCCTCAGCCTCTACCCATCCCTGGACTCCCCCGAGGTCTCCCTTCATCTCACTCCCCCGCCTCTATCCATCCCTTGACTCTCCACCGAGGTCTCTCTTCATCTCACTCCTCAGCCTCTACCCATCCCTTGACTCTCCCCGAGGTCTCCCTTCATCTCACTCCTCAGCCTCTACCCATCCCTTGACTCTCCCCGAGGTCTCCCTTCTTCTCACTCCCCCGCCTCTACCCATCCCTTGACTCTCCCCGAGGTCTCCCTTCATCTCACTCCCCGCCTCTACCCACCCCTTGACTCTCCCCGTGGTCTCCCTTCATCTCACTCCCTGCCTCTACCCACCCCTTGACTCTCCCCGTGGTCTCCCTTCATCTCACTCCTCAGCCTCTACCCATCCCTTGACTCTCCCCCGAGGTCTCCCTTCATCTCACTCCCCAGCCTCTTCCCATCCCTTGACTCTCCCCGTGGTATCCCTTCATCTCACTCCTCAGCCTCTACCCATCCCTTGACTCTCCCCCGAGGTCTCCCTTCATCTCACTCCCCAGCCTCTTCCCATCCCTTGACTCTCCCCGAGGTCTCACTTCATCTCACTCCCCAGCCTCTACTCATCCCTTGACTCTCCCCCGAGGTCTCCCTTCATCTCACTCCCCAGCCTATACCCACCCCTTAACTCTCCCCCGAAGTCTCCCTTCATCTCACTCCCCCGCCTCTACCCATCCCTTGACTCTCCCCTGAGGTCTCCCTTCATCTTACTCCCCAGCCTCTATCTATCCCTTGACTCTCCCCGAGGTCTCCCTTAATCTCACTCCCCAGCCTGTACCCATCCCTTGACTTTCCCCGAGGTCTCCCTTCATCTCACTCCCCATCCTCTACCCATCCCTCGACTCTCCTCTGAGGGCTCCCTTAATCTCACTCCTCAGCCTCTCCCCATCCCTTCACTCTCCCTGAGGTCTCCCGTCATCTCACTCCTCAGCATCTACCAATCCCTTGACTCTCCCCCGAGGTCTCCCTTCATCTCACTCCCAAGTCTCTACCCACCCCCTGACTCTCCCCGAGGTCTCCCTTCATCTCACTCCCCAGACTCTACCCATCTCTTGACTCTCCCTGAGGTCTCCCTTCATCTCACTCCCCCGCCTCTACCCATCCCTTTACTCTACCCCGAGGTCTCCCTTCATCTGACTCCTCAGCCTCTACCCATCCCTTGACTCTCCCCCGAGGTCTCCCTTCATCTCACTCCTCAGCCTCTACCCATCCCTTGACTCTCCTCCGAGGTTTCCCTTCATCTCACTCCTCAGCCTCTACCCATCCCTTGACTCTCCCCCGAGGCCTCCCTTCATCTCACTCCCCCGCCTCTACCCATCCCTTGACTCTCCCCGAGGTCTCCCTTCATCTCACTCCCCGTCCCTTGACTCTCCCCCGAGGCCTCCCTTCATCTCTCTCCCCAGCCTCTACCCATCCCTTGACTCTCCCTGAGGTCTCCCTTCATCTCTCTCCAGCCTCTACCCATCCCTTGACTCTCCCCCGAGGTCTCCCTTCATCTCACTCCTCAGCCTCTACCCATCCCTTGACTCCCCCCGAGGTCTCCCTTCATCTCACTCCTCAGCCCCTACCCACCCGTTGACTCTCCCTGTGGTCTCCCTTCATCTCACTCCCCAGCCTCTACCCATCCCTTGACTCTCCTCCGAGGTCTCCCTTCATCTCACTCCCCAGCCTCTACCAATCCCTTGACTCTCCTCCGAGGATTCCCTTCATCTCACTCCTCAGCCTCTACCCATCCCTTGACCTTCCACCGAGGCCTCCCTTTATCTCACTCCCCAGCCTCTACCCACCCCTTGCCTCTCCCCCGAGGCCTCCCTTCATCACACTCCCCAGCCTCTACCCATCCCTTGACTCTCCTCCGAGGTCTCCCTTCATCTCACTCCTCAGCCTATACACATCCCTTGACTCTCCACCGAGGTCTCCCTTCATCTCACTCCCCAGCCTCTACCCACCCCTTGCCTCTCCCCCGAGGGGTCCCTTCATCTCACTCCTCAGCCTCTACCCATCCCTTGACTCTCCCCGAGGTCTCCCTTCATCTCACTCCCCACCTCTACCCACCCCTTGACTCTCCCCGTGGTCTCCCTTCATCTCACTCCCTAACCCTACCCACCCCTTGACTCTCCCCGTGGTCTCCCTTCATCTCACTCCCCAGCCTCTACCCATCCCTTGACTCTCCCCGAGGTCTCCCTTCATCTCACTCCCCCGCCTCTACCCATCCCTTGACTCTCCCCGAGGTCTCCCTTCATCTCACTCCGTGCCTCTACCCACCCCTTGACTCTCCCTGTGGTCTCCCTTTATCTCACTCCCTGCCTCTACCCACCCCTTGACTCTCCCCGTGGTCTCCCTTCATCTCACTCCTCAGCCTCTACCCACCCCTTGACTCTCCTTGAGGTTTCCCTTCATCTCACTCCCCCGCCTCTACCCACCCCTGACTCTCCCCCGAGGTCTCCCTTCATCTCACTCCCCTGCCTCTATCCATCCCTTGACTCTCCCCCAAGGTCTCCCTTCATCTCACTCCCCCGCCTCTATCCATCCCTTGACTCTCCCCTGAGGTCTCTCTTCATCCCACTCCTCAGCCTCTACCCATCCCTTGACTCCCCCCGAGGTCTCCCTTCATCTCACTCCCCCGCCTCTATCCATCCCTTGACTCTCCCCTGAGGGCTCTCTTCATCTCACTCCCCATCCTCTACCCAACCCCTTGACTCCCCCTGTGGTCTCCCTTCATCTCACTCCCCAGCCTCTACCCACCCCTTGACTCTCCCCGAGGTCTCCCTTCATCTCACTCCCCAGCCTCCACCCACTCCTTGACTCTCCTCGAGGTCTCCCTTCATCTCACTCCTCAGCCTCTACCCACCCCTTGACTCTCCCCGAGGTTTCCCTTCATCTCACTCCCCCGCCTCTACCCACCCCCTGACTTTCCCCCGAGGTCTCCCTTCATCTCACTCCCCCGCCTCTATCCATCCCTTGACTCTCCCCCGAGGTCCCCCTTCATCTCACTCCCCCGCCTCTATCCATCCCTTGACACTCCCCCGAGGTTTCTCTTCATCTCACTCCTCAGCCTCTACCCATCCCTGGACTCCCCCGAGGTCTCCCTTCATCTCACTCCCCCGCCTCTATCCATCCCTTGACTCTCCACCGAGGTCTCTCTTCATCTCACTCCTCAGCCTCTACCCATCCCTTGACTCTCCCCGAGGTCTCCCTTCATCTCACTCCTCAGCCTCTACCCATCCCTTGACTCTCCCCGAGGTCTCCCTTCTTCTCACTCCCCCGCCTCTACCCATCCCTTGACTCTCCCCGAGGTCTCCCTTCATCTCACTCCCCGCCTCTACCCACCCCTTGACTCTCCCCGTGGTCTCCCTTCATCTCACTCCCTGCCTCTACCCACCCCTTGACTCTCCCCGTGGTCTCCCTTCATCTCACTCCTCAGCCTCTACCCATCCCTTGACTCTCCCCCGAGGTCTCCCTTCATCTCACTCCCCAGCCTCTTCCCATCCCTTGACTCTCCCCGTGGTCTCCCTTCATCTCACTCCTCAGCCTCTACCCATCCCTTGACTCTCCCCCGAGGTCTCCCTTCATCTCACTCCCCAGCCTCTTCCCATCCCTTGACTCTCCCCGAGGTCTCACTTCATCTCACTCCCCAGCCTCTACTCATCCCTTGACTCTCCCCCGAAGTCTCCCTTCATCTCACTCCCCCGCCTCTACCCATCCCTTGACTCTCCCCTGAGGTCTCCCTTCATCTTACTCCCCAGCCTCTATCTATCCCTTGACTCTCCCCGAGGTCTCCCTTAATCTCACTCCCCAGCCTGTACCCATCCCTTGACTTTCCCCGAGGTCTCCCTTCATCTCACTCCCCATCCTCTACCCATCCCTCGACTCTCCTCTGAGGGCTCCCTTAATCTCACTCCTCAGCCTCTCCCCATCCCTTCACTCTCCCTGAGGTCTCCCGTCATCTCACTCCTCAGCATCTACCAATCCCTTGACTCTCCCCCGAGGTCTCCCTTCATCTCACTCCCAAGCCTCTACCCACCCCCTGACTCTCCCCGAGGTCTCCCTTCATCTCACTCCCCAGACTCTACCCATCTCTTGACTCTCCCTGAGGTCTCCCTTCATCTCACTCCCCCGCCTCTACCCATCCCTTTACTCTACCCCGAGGTCTCCCTTCATCTGACTCCTCAGCCTCTACCCATCCCTTGACTCTCCCCCGAGGTCTCCCTTCATCTCACTCCTCAGCCTCTACCCATCCCTTGACTCTCCTCCGAGGTTTCCCTTCATCTCACTCCTCAGCCTCTACCCATCCCTTGACTCTCCCCCGAGGCCTCCCTTCATCTCACTCCCCCGCCTCTACCCATCCCTTGACTCTCCCCGAGGTCTCCCTTCATCTCACTTCCCGTCCCTTGACTCTCCCCCGAGGCCTCCCTTCATCTCTCTCCCCAGCCTCTACCCATCCCTTGACTCTCCCTGAGGTCTCCCTTCATCTCTCTCCAGCCTCTACCCATCCCTTGACTCTCCCCCGAGGTCTCCCTTCATCTCACTTCTCAGCCTCTACCCATCCCTTGACTCCCCCCGAGGTCTCCCTTCATCTCACTCCTCAGCCCCTACCCACCCGTTGACTCTCCCTGTGGTCTCCCTTCATCTCACTCCCCAGCCTCTACCCATCCCTTGACTCTCCTCCGAGGTCTCCCTTCATCTCACTCCCCAGCCTCTACCAATCCCTTTACTCTCCTCCGAGGATTCCCTTCATCTCACTCCTCAGCCTCTACCCATCCCTTGACCTTCCACCGAGGCCTCCCTTCATCTCACTCCCCAGCCTCTACCCACCCCTTGCCTCTCCCCCGAGGCCTCCCTTCATCACACTCCCCAGCCTCTACCCATCCCTTGACTCTCCTCCGAGGTCTCCCTTCATCTCACTCCTCAGCCTATACACATCCCTTGACCTTCCACCGAGGCCTCCCTTCATCTCACTCCCCAGCCTCTACCCACCCCTTGCCTCTCCCCCGAGGCCTCCCTTCATCACACTCCCCAGCCTCTACCCATCCCTTGACTCTCCTCCGAGGTCTCCCTTCATCTCACTCCTCAGCCTATACACATCCCTTGACTCTCCACCGAGGTCTCCCTTCATCTCACTCCCCAGCCTCTACCCACCCCTTGCCTCTCCCCCGAGGGGTCCCTTCATCTCACTCCTCAGCCTCTACCCATCCCTTGACTTTCCTCCGAGGTCTCCCTTCATCTCACTCCCCCGCCTCTACCCATCCCTTGACTCTCCCCGAGGTCTCCCTTCATCTCACTCCCCACCTCTACCCACCCCTTGACTCTCCCCGTGGTCTCCCTTCATCTCACTCCCTAACCCTACCCACCCCTTGACTCTCCCCGTGGTCTCCCTTCATCTCACTCCCCAGCCTCTACCCATCCCTTGACTCTCCCCGAGGTCTCCCTTCATCTCACTCCCCCGCCTCTATCCATCCCTTGACTCTCCCCTGAGGGCTCTCTTCATCTCACTCCCCATCCTCTACCCAACCCCTTGACTCCCCCTGTGGTCTCCCTTCATCTCACTCCCCAGCCTCTACCCAACCCTTGACTCTCCCCGAGGTCTCCCTTCATCTCACTCCCCAGCCTCCACCCACTCCTTGACTCTCCTCGAGGTCTCCCTTCATCTCACTCCTCAGCCTCTACCCACCCCTTGACTCTCCCCGAGGTTTCCCTTCATCTCACTCCCCCGCCTCTACCCACCCCCTGACTTTCCCCTGAGGTCTCCCTTCATCTCACTCCCCCACCTCTATCCATCCCTTGACTCTCCCCTGAGGTCTCCCTTCATCTCACTCCCCCGCCTCTATCCATACCTTGACTCTCCCCGAGGTCTCCCTTCATCTCACTCCCCAGCCTCTACCCAACCCTTGACTCTCTCCCCAGGTGTCCCTTCATCTCACTTGCCCACCTCTACCCATACCTTGACTCTCCCCGAGGTCTCCCTTCATCTCACTACCCAGCCTCCACCCACTCCTTGACTCTCCTCGAGGTCTCCCTTCATCTCACTCCTCAGCCTCTACCCACCCCTTGACTCTCCTCGAGGTTTCCCTTCATCTCACTCCCCCGCCTCTACCCACCCCTGACTCTCCCCCGAGGTCTCCCTTCATCTCACTCCCCCGCCTCTATCCATCCCTTGACTCTCCCCCGAGGTCCCCCTTCATCTCACTCCCCCGCCTCTATCCATCCCTTGACACTCCCCCGAGGTTTCTCTTCATCTCACTCCTCAGCCTCTACCCATCCCTGGACTCCCCCGAGGTCTCCCTTCATCTCACTCCCCCGCCTCTATCCATCCCTTGACTCTCCACCGAGGTCTCTCTTCATCTCACTCCTCAGCCTCTACCCATCCCTTGACTCTCCCCGAGGTCTCCCTTCATCTCACTCCTCAGCCTCTACCCATCCCTTGACTCTCCCCGAGGTCTCCCTTCTTCTCACTCCCCCGCCTCTACCCATCCCTTGACTCTCCCCGAGGTCTCCCTTCATCTCACTCCCCGCCTCTACCCACCCCTTGACTCTCCCCGTGGTCTCCCTTCATCTCACTCCCTGCCTCTACCCACCCCTTGACTCTCCCCGTGGTCTCCCTTCATCTCACTCCTCAGCCTCTACCCATCCCTTGACTCTCCCCCGAGGTCTCCCTTCATCTCACTCCCCAGCCTCTTCCCATCCCTTGACTCTCCCCGTGGTCTCCCTTCATCTCACTCCTCTGCCTCTACCCATCCCTTGACTCTCCCCCGAGGTCTCCCTTCATCTCACTCCCCAGCCTCTTCCCATCCCTTGACTCTCCCCGAGGTCTCACTTCATCTCACTCCCCAGCCTCTACTCATCCCTTGACTCTCCCCCGAGGTCTCCCTTCATCTCACTCCCCAGCCTATACCCACCCCTTAACTCTCCCCCGAAGTCTCCCTTCATCTCACTCCCCCGCCTCTACCCATCCCTTGACTCTCCCCTGAGGTCTCCCTTCATCTTACTCCCCAGCCTCTATCTATCCCTTGACTCTCCCCGAGGTCTCCCTTAATCTCACTCCCCAGCCTGTACCCATCCCTTGACTTTCCCCGAGGTCTCCCTTCATCTCACTCCCCATCCTCTACCCATCCCTCGACTCTCCTCTGAGGGCTCCCTTAATCTCACTCCTCAGCCTCTCCCCATCCCTTCACTCTCCCTGAGGTCTCCCGTCATCTCACTCCTCAGCATCTACCAATCCCTTGACTCTCCCCCGAGGTCTCCCTTCATCTCACTCCCAAGCCTCTACCCACCCCCTGACTCTCCCCGAGGTCTCCCTTCATCTCACTCCCCAGACTCTACCCATCTCTTGACTCTCCCTGAGGTCTCCCTTCATCTCACTCCCCCGCCTCTACCCATCCCTTTACTCTACCCCGAGGTCTCCCTTCATCTGACTCCTCAGCCTCTACCCATCCCTTGACTCTCCCCCGAGGTCTCCCTTCATCTCACTCCTCAGCCTCTACCCATCCCTTGACTCTCCTCCGAGGTTTCCCTTCATCTCACTCCTCAGCCTCTACCCATCCCTTGACTCTCCCCCGAGGCCTCCCTTCATCTCACTCCCCCGCCTCTACCCATCCCTTGACTCTCCCCGAGGTCTCCCTTCATCTCACTCCCCGTCCCTTGACTCTCCCCCGAGGCCTCCCTTCATCTCTCTCCCCAGCCTCTACCCATCCCTTGACTCTCCCTGAGGTCTCCCTTCATCTCTCTCCAGCCTCTACCCATCCCTTGACTCTCCCCCGAGGTCTCCCTTCATCTCACTCCTCAGCCTCTACCCATCCCTTGACTCCCCCCGAGGTCTCCCTTCATCTCACTCCTCAGCCCCTACCCACCGGTTGACTCTCCCTGTGGTCTCCCTTCATCTCACTCCCCAGCCTCTACCCATCCCTTGACTCTCCTCCGAGGTCTCCCTTCATCTCACTCCCCAGCCTCTACCAATCCCTTGACTCTCCTCCGAGGATTCCCTTCATCTCACTCCTCAGCCTCTACCCATCCCTTGACCTTCCACCGAGGCCTCCCTTCATCTCACTCCCCAGCCTCTACCCACCCCTTGCCTCTCCCCCGAGGCCTCCCTTCATCACACTCCCCAGCCTCTACCCATCCCTTGACTCTCCTCCGAGGTCTCCCTTCATCTCACTCCTCAGCCTATACACATCCCTTGACTCTCCACCGAGGTCTCCCTTCATCTCACTCCCCAGCCTCTACCCACCCCTTGCCTCTCCCCCGAGGGGTCCCTTCATCTCACTCCTCAGCCTCTACCCATCCCTTGACTTTCCTCCGAGGTCTCCCTTCATCTCACTCCCCCGCCTCTACCCATCCCTTGACTCTCCCCGAGGTCTCCCTTCATCTCACTCCCCACCTCTACCCACCCCTTGACTCTCCCCGTGGTCTCCCTTCATCTCACTCCCTAACCCTACCCACCCCTTGACTCTCCCCGTGGTCTCCCTTCATCTCACTCCCCAGCCTCTACCCATCCCTTGACTCTCCCCGAGGTCTCCCTTCATCTCACTCCCCCGCCTCTACCCATCCCTTGACTCTCCCCGAGGTCTCCCTTCATCTCACTCCCTGCCTCTACCCACCCCTTGACTCTCCCTGTGGTCTCCCTTTATCTCACTCCCCGCCTCTACCCACCCCTTGACTCTCCCCGTGGTCTCCCTTCATCTCACTCCTCAGCCAATACCCATCCCTTGACTCTCCCCCGAGGTCTCCCTTCATCTCACTCCCCAGCCTCTTCCCATCCCTTGACTCTCCCCGAGGTCTCACTTCATCTCACTCCCTAGCCTCTACTCATCCCTTGAGTCTCCCCCAAGGTCTCCCTTCATCTCACTCCCCAGCCTCTACCCACCCCTTGACTCTCCCCCGAAGTCTCCCTTCATCTCACTCCCCCGCCTCTACCCATCCCTTGGCTCTCCCCCGAGGTCTCCCTTCATCTTACTCCCCAGCCTCTATCCATCACTTGACTCTCCCCGAGGTCTCCCTTCATCTCACTCCTCAACCTCTACCCATCCCTTGACTTTCCCCGAGGTCTCCCTTCATCTCACTCCCCATCCTCTACCCATCCCTCGACTCTCCTCTGAGGGCTCCCTTCATCTCACTCCTCAGCCTCTCCCCATCCCTTGACTCTCCCTGAGGTCTCCCGTCATCTCACTCCTCAGCCTCTACCAATACCTTGACTCTCCCCGAGGTCTCCCTTCATCTCACTCCCCAGCCTCTACCCACCCCCTGACTCTCCCCGAGGTCTCCCTTCATCTCACTCCCCAGCCTCTACCCATCTCTTGACTCTCCCTGAGGTCTCCCTTCATCTCACTCCCCCGCCTCTACCCATCCCTTGACTCTCCCCCGAGGTCTCCCTTCATCTCACTCCTCAGCCTCTACCCATCCCTTGACTCTCCCGGAGATCTCCCTTCATCTCACTCCTCATCCTCCACCCATCCCGTGACTCTCCCCGAGGTCTCCCTTCATCTCACTCCCCAGCCTCTACCTATCCCATGACTCTCAACGAGGTCTCCCTTCATCTCACTCCCCAGCCTCTACCCATCCCTTGACTTTCCCCGAGGTCTCCCTTCATCTCACTCCCCAACCTCTACCCACCCCTTGACTCTCCCCCGAGGTCTCCCTTCATCTCACTCCCCCGCCTCTACCCATCCCTTGACTCTCCCCGAGATCTCCCTTCATCTCACTCCCCAGCCTCTACCCATCCCTTGACTCTCCCCGAGGTCTCCCTTCATCTCACTCCTCAGCCTCCACCCATCCCCTGACTCTCCCCGAGGTCTCCCTTCATCTCACTCCTCAGCGTCTACCTATCCCTTGACTCTCCCCGAGATCTCCCTTCATCTCACTCCTCATCCTCCACCCATCCCTTGACTCTCCCCGAGGTCTCCCTTCATCTCACTCCTCAGCCTGTACCTATCCCTTGACTCTCCCCGAGGTCTCCCTTCATCTCACTCCCCAGCCTCTACCCATCCCTTGACTTTCCCCGAGGTCTCCCTTCATCTCACTCTCCAACCTCTACCCACCCCTTGACTCTCCCCCGAGGTCTCCCTTCATCTCACTCCCCCGCCTCTACCCATCCCTTGACTCTCCCCGAGATCTCCCTTCATCTCACTCCCCAGCCTCTACCCATCCCTTGACTCTCCCCGAGGTCTCCCCTCATCTCACTCCTCAGCCTCTACCCATCCCCTGACTCTCCCCGAGGTCTCCCTTCATCTCACTCCTCAGCCTCTACCCATCCCCTGACTCTCCCGGAGGTCTCCCTTTATCTCACTCCTCTTCCTCTACCCATCCCCTGACTCTCCCCGAGGTCTCCCTTCATCTCTCTCCAGTCTCTACCCATCCCTTGACTCTCCTCTGAGGTCTCCCTTCATCTCTCTCCAGCCTCTAACCATCCCTTGACTCTCCCCGAGGCCTCCCTTCATCTCACTCCCCAGCCTCTACCCATCCCTTGACTCTCCCTGAGGTCTCTCTTCATCTCACTCCTCAGCCTCTACCCATCCCCTGACTCTCCCCGAGGTCTACCTTCATCTCACTCCTTAGCCTCTACCCATCCTCTGACTCTCCCCAAGGTCTCCCTTCATCTCACTCCCCCGCCTCTACCCACCCCTTGACTCTCCCCGAGGTCTCCCTTTCTCTCGCTCCCCAGCCTCTACCCATCCTTTGACTCTCCCCCGAGGTCTCCCTTCATCTCACTCCTCAGCCTCTACCCATCACTTGACTCTCCTCGAGGTCTCCCTTCATCTCACTCCCAATCCTCTACCCAACCCCTTGACTCCCCCTGTGGTCTCCCTTCATCTCACTCCCTCGCCTCTACCCACCCCTTGACTCTCCCTGAGCTCTCCCTTCATCTCACTCCCCAGCCTCTACCCACCCCTTGACTCTCCCCGAGGTCTCCCTTCATCTCACTCCCCAACCTCTACCCACCCCTTGACTCTCCCCCGAGGTCTCCCTTCATCTCACTCCCCCGCCTCTACCCATCCCTTGACTCTCCCCGAGATCTCCCTTCATCTCACTCCCCAGCCTCTACCCATCCCTTGACTCTCCCCGAGGTCTCCCTTCATCTCACTCCTCAGCCTCTACCCATCCCCTGACTCTCCCCGAGGTCTCCCTTCATCTCACTCCTCAGCCTCTACCCATCCCCTGACTCTCCCGGAGGTCTCCCTTTATCTCACTCCTCTTCCTCTACCCATCCCCTGACTCTCCCCGAGTTCTCCCTTCATCTCTCTCCAGTCTCTACCCATCCCTTGACTCTCCTCTGAGGTCTCCCTTCATCTCTCTCCAGCCTCTAACCATCCCTTGACTCTCCCCGAGGCCTCCCTTCATCTCACTCCCCAGCCTCTACCCATCCCTTGACTCTCCCCGAGGTCTCCCTTCATCTCACTCCTCAGCCTCTACCCATCCCCTGACGCTCCCCGAGGTCTACCTTCATCTCACTCCTTAGCCTCTACCCATCCTCTGACTCTCCCCGAGGTCTCCCTTCATCTCACTCCCCCGCCTCTACCCACCCCTTGACTCTTCCCGAGGTCTCCCTTTCTCTCGCTCCCCAGCCTCTACCCATCCTTTGACTCTCCCCCGAGGTCTCCCTTCATCTCACTCCTCAGCCTCTACCCATCACTTGACTCTCCTCGAGGTCTCCCTTCATCTCACTCCCAATCCTCTACCCAACCCCTTGACTCCCCCTGTGGTCTCCCTTCATCTCACTCCCTCGCCTCTACCCACCCCTTGACTCTCCCTGAGCTCTCCCTTCATCTCACTCCCCAGCCTCTACCCACCCCTTGACTCTCCCCGAGGTCTCCATTCATCTCACTCCCCAGCCTCTACCCACCCCTTGACTCTCCCCAAGGTCTCCCTTCATCTCACTCCCCCGCCTCTACCCACCCCTTGACTCTCCCCGAGGTCTCCCTTCATCTCACTCCCCAGCCTCTACCCACCCCTTGACTCTCCCCGAGGTCTCCCTTCATCTCACTCCCCAGCCTCTACCCATCCCATCCCTTGACTCTCCCCGGAGGCCTCCCTTCATCTCACTCCCCCGCCTCTACCCATCCCTTGACTCTCCCCGAGGTCTCCCTTCACCTCACTCCCCGCCTCTACCCACCCCTTGACTCTCCCCGTGGTCTCCCTTCATCTCACTCCCTAACCTCTACCCACCCCTTGACTCTCCCCGTGGTCTCCCTTCATCTCACTCCCCAGCCTCTACCCATCCCTTGACTCTCCCCGAGGTCTCCCTTCATCTCACTTACCCGTCTCTACCCATCCCTTGACTCTCCCCGAGGTCTCCCTTCATCTCACTCCCCGCCTCTACCCACCCCTTGACTCTCCCCGTGGTCTCCCTTCATCTCACTCCCCGCCTCTACCCACCCCTTGACTCTACCCGTGGTCTCCCATCATCTCACTCCTCAGCCTCTACCCATCCCTTGACTCTCCTCCGAGGTTTCCCTTCATCTCACTCCTCAGCCTCTACCCATCCCTTGACTCTCCCCCGAGGCCTCCCTTCATCTCACTCCCCCGCCTCTACCCATCCCTTGACTCTCCCCGAGGTCTCCCTTCATCTCACTCCCCGTCCCTTGACTCTCCCCCGAGGCCTCCCTTCATCTCTCTCCCCAGCCTCTACCCATCCCTTGACTCTCCCTGAGGTCTCCCTTCATCTCTCTCCAGCCTCTACCCATCCCTTGACTCTCCCCCGAGGTCTCCCTTCATCTCACTCCTCAGCCTCTACCCATCCCTTGACTCCCCCCGAGGTCTCCCTTCATCTCACTCCTCAGCCCCTACCCACCGGTTGACTCTCCCTGTGGTCTCCCTTCATCTCACTCCCCAGCCTCTACCCATCCCTTGACTCTCCTCCGAGGTCTCCCTTCATCTCACTCCCCAGCCTCTACCAATCCCTTGACTCTCCTCCGAGGATTCCCTTCATCTCACTCCTCAGCCTCTACCCATCCCTTGACCTTCCACCGAGGCCTCCCTTCATCTCACTCCCCAGCCTCTACCCACCCCTTGCCTCTCCCCCGAGGCCTCCCTTCATCACACTCCCCAGCCTCTACCCATCCCTTGACTCTCCTCCGAGGTCTCCCTTCATCTCACTCCTCAGCCTATACACATCCCTTGACTCTCCACCGAGGTCTCCCTTCATCTCACTCCCCAGCCTCTACCCACCCCTTGCCTCTCCCCCGAGGGGTCCCTTCATCTCACTCCTCAGCCTCTACCCATCCCTTGACTTTCCTCCGAGGTCTCCCTTCATCTCACTCCCCCGCCTCTACCCATCCCTTGACTCTCCCCGAGGTCTCCCTTCATCTCACTCCCCACCTCTACCCACCCCTTGACTCTCCCCGTGGTCTCCCTTCATCTCACTCCCTAACCCTACCCACCCCTTGACTCTCCCCGTGGTCTCCCTTCATCTCACTCCCCAGCCTCTACCCATCCCTTGACTCTCCCCGAGGTCTCCCTTCATCTCACTCCCCCGCCTCTACCCATCCCTTGACTCTCCCCGAGGTCTCCCTTCATCTCACTCCCTGCCTCTACCCACCCCTTGACTCTCCCTGTGGTCTCCCTTTATCTCACTCACCGCCTCTACCCACCCCTTGACTCTCCCCGTGGTCTCCCTTCATCTCACTCCTCAGCCTCTACCCACCCCTTGACTCTCCTTGAGGTTTCCCTTCATCTCACTCCCCCGCCTCTACCCACCCCTGACTCTCCCCCGAGGTCTCCCTTCATCTCACTCCCCTGCCTCTATCCATCCCTTGACTCTCCCCCAAGGTCTCCCTTCATCTCACTCCCCCGCCTCTATCCATCCCTTGACTCTCCCCTGAGGTCTCTCTTCATCTCACTCCTCAGCCTCTACCCATCCCTTGACTCCCCCCGAGGTCTCCCTTCATCTCACTCCCCCGCCTCTATCCATCCCTTGACTCTCCCCTGAGGGCTCTCTTCATCTCACTCCCCATCCTCTACCCAACCCCTTGACTCCCCCTGTGGTCTCCCTTCATCTCACTCCCCAGCCTCTACCCACCCCTTGACTCTCCCCGAGGTCTCCCTTCATCTCACTCCCCAGCCTCCACCCACTCCTTGACTCTCCTCGAGGTCTCCCTTCATCTCACTCCTCAGCCTCTACCCACCCCTTGACTCTCCCCGAGGTTTCCCTTCATCTCACTCCCCCGCCTCTACCCACCCCCTGACTTTCCCCTGAGGTCTCCCTTCATCTCACTCCCCCACCTCTATCCATCCCTTGACTCTCCCCTGAGGTCTCCCTTCATCTCACTCCCCCGCCTCTATCCATACCTTGACTCTCCCCGAGGTCTCCCTTCATCTCACTCCCCAGCCTCTACCCAACCCTTGACTCTCTCCCCAGGTGTCCCTTCATCTCACTTGCCCACCTCTACCCATACCTTGACTCTCCCCGAGGTCTCCCTTCATCTCACTACCCAGCCTCCACCCACTCCTTGACTCTCCTCGAGGTCTCCCTTCATCTCACTCCTCAGCCTCTACCCACCCCTTGACTCTCCTCGAGGTTTCCCTTCATCTCACTCCCCCGCCTCTACCCACCCCTGACTCTCCCCCGAGGTCTCCCTTCATCTCACTCCCCCGCCTCTATCCATCCCTTGACTCTCCCCCGAGGTCCCCCTTCATCTCACTCCCCCGCCTCTATCCATCCCTTGACACTCCCCCGAGGTTTCTCTTCATCTCACTCCTCAGCCTCTACCCATCCCTGGACTCCCCCGAGGTCTCCCTTCATCTCACTCCCCCGCCTCTATCCATCCCTTGACTCTCCACCGAGGTCTCTCTTCATCTCACTCCTCAGCCTCTACCCATCCCTTGACTCTCCCCGAGGTCTCCCTTCATCTCACTCCTCAGCCTCTACCCATCCCTTGACTCTCCCCGAGGTCTCCCTTCTTCTCACTCCCCCGCCTCTACCCATCCCTTGACTCTCCCCGAGGTCTCCCTTCATCTCACTCCCCGCCTCTACCCACCCCTTGACTCTCCCCGTGGTCTCCCTTCATCTCACTCCCTGCCTCTACCCACCCCTTGACTCTCCCCGTGGTCTCCCTTCATCTCACTCCTCAGCCTCTACCCATCCCTTGACTCTCCCCCGAGGTCTCCCTTCATCTCACTCCCCAGCCTCTTCCCATCCCTTGACTCTCCCCGTGGTCTCCCTTCATCTCACTCCTCTGCCTCTACCCATCCCTTGACTCTCCCCCGAGGTCTCCCTTCATCTCACTCCCCAGCCTCTTCCCATCCCTTGACTCTCCCCGAGGTCTCACTTCATCTCACTCCCCAGCCTCTACTCATCCCTTGACTCTCCCCCGAGGTCTCCCTTCATCTCACTCCCCAGCCTATACCCACCCCTTAACTCTCCCCCGAAGTCTCCCTTCATCTCACTCCCCCGCCTCTACCCATCCCTTGACTCTCCCCTGAGGTCTCCCTTCATCTTACTCCCCAGCCTCTATCTATCCCTTGACTCTCCCCGAGGTCTCCCTTAATCTCACTCCCCAGCCTGTACCCATCCCTTGACTTTCCCCGAGGTCTCCCTTCATCTCACTCCCCATCCTCTACCCATCCCTCGACTCTCCTCTGAGGGCTCCCTTAATCTCACTCCTCAGCCTCTCCCCATCCCTTCACTCTCCCTGAGGTCTCCCATCATCTCACTCCTCAGCATCTACCAATCCCTTGACTCTCCCCCGAGGTCTCCCTTCATCTCACTCCCAAGCCTCTACCCACCCCCTGACTCTCCCCGAGGTCTCCCTTCATCTCACTCCCCAGACTCTACCCATCTCTTGACTCTCCCTGAGGTCTCCCTTCATCTCACTCCCCCGCCTCTACCCATCCCTTTACTCTACCCCGAGGTCTCCCTTCATCTGACTCCTCAGCCTCTACCCATCCCTTGACTCTCCCCCGAGGTCTCCCTTCATCTCACTCCTCAGCCTCTACCCATCCCTTGACTCTCCTCCGAGGTTTCCCTTCATCTCACTCCTCAGCCTCTACCCATCCCTTGACTCTCCCCCGAGGCCTCCCTTCATCTCACTCCCCCGCCTCTACCCATCCCTTGACTCTCCCCGAGGTCTCCCTTCATCTCACTCCCCGTCCCTTGACTCTCCCCCGAGGCCTCCCTTCATCTCTCTCCCCAGCCTCTACCCATCCCTTGACTCTCCCTGAGGTCTCCCTTCATCTCTCTCCAGCCTCTACCCATCCCTTGACTCTCCCCCGAGGTCTCCCTTCATCTCACTCCTCAGCCTCTACCCATCCCTTGACTCCCCCCGAGGTCTCCCTTCATCTCACTCCTCAGCCCCTACCCACCGGTTGACTCTCCCTGTGGTCTCCCTTCATCTCACTCCCCAGCCTCTACCCATCCCTTGACTCTCCTCCGAGGTCTCCCTTCATCTCACTCCCCAGCCTCTACCAATCCCTTGACTCTCCTCCGAGGATTCCCTTCATCTCACTCCTCAGCCTCTACCCATCCCTTGACCTTCCACCGAGGCCTCCCTTCATCTCACTCCCCAGCCTCTACCCACCCCTTGCCTCTCCCCCGAGGCCTCCCTTCATCACACTCCCCAGCCTCTACCCATCCCTTGACTCTCCTCCGAGGTCTCCCTTCATCTCACTCCTCAGCCTATACACATCCCTTGACTCTCCACCGAGGTCTCCCTTCATCTCACTCCCCAGCCTCTACCCACCCCTTGCCTCTCCCCCGAGGGGTCCCTTCATCTCACTCCTCAGCCTCTACCCATCCCTTGACTTTCCTCCGAGGTCTCCCTTCATCTCACTCCCCCGCCTCTACCCATCCCTTGACTCTCCCCGAGGTCTCCCTTCATCTCACTCCCCACCCCTACCCACCCCTTGACTCTCCCCGTGGTCTCCCTTCATCTCACTCCCTAACCCTACCCACCCCTTGACTCTCCCCGTGGTCTCCCTTCATCTCACTCCCCAGCCTCTACCCATCCCTTGACTCTCCCCGAGGTCTCCCTTCATCTCACTCCCCCGCCTCTACCCATCCCTTGACTCTCCCCGAGGTCTCCCTTCATCTCACTCCCTGCCTCTACCCACCCCTTGACTCTCCCTGTGGTCTCCCTTTATCTCACTCCCCGCCTCTACCCACCCCTTGACTCTCCCCGTGGTCTCCCTTCATCTCACTCCTCAGCCAATACCCATCCCTTGACTCTCCCCCGAGGTCTCCCTTCATCTCACTCCCCAGCCTCTTCCCATCCCTTGACTCTCCCCGAGGTCTCACTTCATCTCACTCCCTAGCCTCTACTCATCCCTTGAGTCTCCCCCAAGGTCTCCCTTCATCTCACTCCCCAGCCTCTACCCACCCCTTGACTCTCCCCCGAAGTCTCCCTTCATCTCACTCCCCCGCCTCTACCCATCCCTTGACTCTCCCCCGAGGTCTCCCTTCATCTTACTCCCCAGCCTCTATCCATCCCTTGACTCTCCCCGAGGTCTCCCTTCATCTCACTCCTCAACCTCTACCCATCCCTTGACTTTCCCCGAGGTCTCCCTTCATCTCACTCCCCATCCTCTACCCATCCCTCGACTCTCCTCTGAGGGCTCCCTTCATCTCACTCCTCAGCCTCTCCCCATCCCTTGACTCTCCCTGAGGTCTCCCGTCATCTCACTCCTCAGCCTCTACCAATACCTTGACTCTCCCCGAGGTCTCCCTTCATCTCACTCCCCAGCCTCTACCCACCCCCTGACTCTCCCCGAGGTCTCCCTTCATCTCACTCCCCAGCCTCTACCCATCTCTTGACTCTCCCTGAGGTCTCCCTTCATCTCACTCCCCCGCCTCTACCCATCCCTTGACTCTCCCCCGAGGTCTCCCTTCATCTCACTCCTCAGCCTCTACCCATCCCTTGACTCTCCCGGAGATCTCCCTTCATCTCACTCCTCATCCTCCACCCATCCCGTGACTCTCCCCGAGGTCTCCCTTCATCTCACTCCCCAGCCTCTACCTATCCCATGACTCTCAACGAGGTCTCCCTTCATCTCACTCCCCAGCCTCTACCCATCCCTTGACTTTCCCCGAGGTCTCCCTTCATCTCACTCCCCAACCTCTACCCACCCCTTGACTCTCCCCCGAGGTCTCCCTTCATCTCACTCCCCCGCCTCTACCCATCCCTTGACTCTCCCCGAGATCTCCCTTCATCTCACTCCCCAGCCTCTACCCATCCCTTGACTCTCCCCGAGGTCTCCCTTCATCTCACTCCTCAGCCTCCACCCATCCCCTGACTCTCCCCGAGGTCTCCCTTCATCTCACTCCTCAGCGTCTACCTATCCCTTGACTCTCCCCGAGATCTCCCTTCATCTCACTCCTCATCCTCCACCCATCCCTTGACTCTCCCCGAGGTCTCCCTTCATCTCACTCCTCAGCCTGTACCTATCCCTTGACTCTCCCCGAGGTCTCCCTTCATCTCACTCCCCCGCCTCTACCCATCCCTTGACTTTCCCCGAGATCTCCCTTCATCTCACTCCCCAGCCTCTACCCATCCCTTGACTCTCCCTGAGGTCTCCCTTCATCTCACTCCTCAGCCTCTACCCATCCCCTGACTCTCCCCGAGGTCTCCCTTCATCTCACTCCTCAGCCTCTACCCATCCCCTGACTCTCCCGGAGGTCTCCCTTTATCTCACTCCTCTTCCTCTACCCATCCCCTGACTCTCCCCGAGGTCTCCCTTCATCTCTCTCCAGTCTCTACCCATCCCTTGACTCTCCTCTGAGGTCTCCCTTCATCTCTCTCCAGCCTCTAACCATCCCTTGACTCTCCCCGAGGCCTCCCTTCATCTCACTCCCCAGCCTCTACCCATCCCTTGACTCTCCCTGAGGTCTCTCTTCATCTCACTCCTCAGCCTCTACCCATCCCCTGACTCTCCCCGAGGTCTACCTTCATCTCACTCCTTAGCCTCTACCCATCCTCTGACTCTCCCCAAGGTCTCCCTTCATCTCACTCCCCCGCCTCTACCCACCCCTTGACTCTCCCCGAGGTCTCCCTTTCTCTCGCTCCCCAGCCTCTACCCATCCTTTGACTCTCCCCCGAGGTCTCCCTTCATCTCACTCCTCAGCCTCTACCCATCACTTGACTCTCCTCGAGGTCTCCCTTCATCTCACTCCCAATCCTCTACCCAACCCCTTGACTCCCCCTGTGGTCTCCCTTCATCTCACTCCCTCGCCTCTACCCACCCCTTGACTCTCCCTGAGCTCTCCCTTCATCTCACTCCCCAGCCTCTACCCACCCCTTGACTCTCCCCGAGGTCTCCCTTCATCTCACTCCCCAACCTCTACCCACCCCTTGACTCTCCCCCGAGGTCTCCCTTCATCTCACTCCCCCGCCTCTACCCATCCCTTGACTCTCCCCGAGATCTCCCTTCATCTCACTCCCCAGCCTCTACCCATCCCTTGACTCTCCCCGAGGTCTCCCTTCATCTCACTCCTCAGCCTCTACCCATCCCCTGACTCTCCCCGAGGTCTCCCTTCATCTCACTCCTCAGCCTCTACCCATCCCCTGACTCTCCCGGAGGTCTCCCTTTATCTCACTCCTCTTCCTCTACCCATCCCCTGACTCTCCCCGAGTTCTCCCTTCATCTCTCTCCAGTCTCTACCCATCCCTTGACTCTCCTCTGAGGTCTCCCTTCATCTCTCTCCAGCCTCTAACCATCCCTTGACTCTCCCCGAGGCCTCCCTTCATCTCACTCCCCAGCCTCTACCCATCCCTTGACTCTCCCCGAGGTCTCCCTTCATCTCACTCCTCAGCCTCTACCCATCCCCTGACGCTCCCCGAGGTCTACCTTCATCTCACTCCTTAGCCTCTACCCATCCTCTGACTCTCCCCGAGGTCTCCCTTCATCTCACTCCCCCGCCTCTACCCACCCCTTGACTCTTCCCGAGGTCTCCCTTTCTCTCGCTCCCCAGCCTCTACCCATCCTTTGACTCTCCCCCGAGGTCTCCCTTCATCTCACTCCTCAGCCTCTACCCATCACTTGACTCTCCTCGAGGTCTCCCTTCATCTCACTCCCAATCCTCTACCCAACCCCTTGACTCCCCCTGTGGTCTCCCTTCATCTCACTCCCTCGCCTCTACCCACCCCTTGACTCTCCCTGAGCTCTCCCTTCATCTCACTCCCCAGCCTCTACCCACCCCTTGACTCTCCCCGAGGTCTCCCTTCATCTCACTCCCCAGCCTCTACCCACCCCTTGACTCTCCCCAAGGTCTCCCTTCATCTCACTCCCCCGCCTCTACCCACCCCTTGACTCTCCCCGAGGTCTCCCTTCATCTCACTCCCCAGCCTCTACCCACCCCTTGACTCTCCCCGAGGTCTCCCTTCATCTCACTCCCCAGCCTCTACCCATCCCATCCCTTGACTCTTCCCGGAGGCCTCCCTTCATCTCACTCCCCCGCCTCTACCCATCCCTTGACTCTCCCCGAGGTCTCCCTTCACCTCACTCCCCGCCTCTACCCACCCCTTGACTCTCCCCGTGGTCTCCCTTCATCTCACTCCCTAACCTCTACCCACCCCTTGACTCTCCCCGTGGTCTCCCTTCATCTCACTCCCCAGCCTCTACCCATCCCTTGACTCTCCCCGAGGTCTCCCTTCATCTCACTTACCCGTCTCTACCCATCCCTTGACTCTCCCCGAGGTCTCCCTTCATCTCACTCCCCGCCTCTACCCACCCCTTGACTCTCCCCGTGGTCTCCCTTCATCTCACTCCCCGCCTCTACCCACCCCTTGACTCTACCCGTGGTCTCCCATCATCTCACTCCTCAGCCTCTACCCATCCCTTGACTCTCCCCCGAGGTCTCCCTTCATCTCACTCCCCAGCCTCTTCCCATCCCTTGACTCTCCCCGAGGTCTCACTTCATCTCACTCCCCAGCCTCTACTCATCCCTTGACTCTCCCCCGAGGTCTCCCTTCATCTCACTCCCCAGCCTCTACCCACCCCTTGACTCTCCCCCGAAGTCTCCCTTCATCTCACTCCCCCGCCTCTACCCATCCCTTGACTCTCCCCCGAGGTCTCCCTTCATCTTACTCCCCAGCCTCTATCCATCCCTTAACTCTCCCCGAGGTCTCCCTTCATCTCACTCCCCAGCCTCTACCCATCCCCTGACTTTCCCCGAGGTCTCCCTTCATCTCACTCCCCATCCTCTACCCATCCCTCGACTCTCCTCTGAGGGCTCCCTTCATCTCACTCCTCAGCCTCTCCCCATCCCTTGACTCTCCCTGAGGTCTCCCGTCATCTCACTCCTCAGCCTCTACCAATCCCTTGACTCTCCTCCGAGGTCTCCCTTCATCTCACTCCCCCGCCTCTACCCATCCCTTGACTCTCCCCCGAGGTCTCCCTTCATCTCCCTCCTCAGCCTCTACCCATCCCTTGACTCTCCCCCGAGGTCTCCCTTTGTCTCACTCCTCAGCCTCTACCCATCCCTTGACTCTCCTCTGAGGTCTCCCTTCATCTCACTCCTCATCCTCTACCCATCCCTTGACTCTCCCCTGAGGCCTCCCTTAATCTCACACCCCCGCCTCTACACATCCCTTGACTCTCCCCGGGGTCTCCCTTCATCTCACTCCCCGCCTCTACCCATCCCTTGACTCTCCTCCGAGGTCTCCCTTCATCTCACTCCTCAGCCTCTACCCATCCCATCCCTTGACTCTCCCCCGAGGCCTCCCTTCATCTCACTCCCCCGCCTCTACCAATCCCTTGACTCTCCCCGAGGTCTCCTTTCATCTCACTCCCCGCCTCTACCCACCCCTTGACTCTCCCCGAGGTCTCCCTTCATCTCACTCCCCAGCCTCTACCGACCCCTTGACTCTCCCCAAGGTCTCCCTTCATCTCACTCCCCCGCCTCTACCCACCCCTTGACTCTCCCCGAGGTCTCCCTTCATCTCACTCCCCAGCCTCTACCCACCCCTTGACTCTCCCCGAGGTCTCCCTTCATCTCACTCCCCAGCCTCTACCCATCCCATCCCTTGACTCTCCCCGGAGGCATCCCTTCATCTCACTCCCCGCCTCTACCCACCCCTTGACTCTCCCCGAGGTCTCCCTTCATCTCACTCCCCAGCCTCTACCGACCCCTTGACTCTCCCCAAGGTCTCCCTTCATCTCACTCCCCCGCCTCTACCCACCCCTTGACTCTCCCCGAGGTCTCCCTTCATCTCACTCCCCAGCCTCTACCCACCCCTTGACTCTCCCCGAGGTCTCCCTTCATCTCACTCCCCAGCCTCTACCCATCCCATCCCTTGACTCTCCCCGGAGGCATCCCTTCATCTCACTCCCCCGCCTCTACCCATCCCTTGACTCTCCCCGAGGTCTCCCTTCATCTCACTCGCCGCCTCTACCCACCCCTTGACTCTCCCTGTGGTCTCCCTTCATCTAACTCCCTAACCTCTACCCACCCCTTGACTCTCCCCGTGGTCTCCCTTCATCTCACTCCCCAGCCTCTACCCATCCCTTGACTCTGCCCGAGGTCTCCCTTCATCTCACTTCCCCGCCTCTACCCATCCCTCTACCCACCCCTTGACTCTCCCCGTGGTCTCCCTTCATCTCACTCCCCGCCTCTACCCACCCCTTGACTCTGCCCGTGGTCTCCCTTCATCTCACTCCTCAGCCTCTACCCATCCCTTGACTCTCCCCCGAGGTCTCCCTTCATCTCACTCCCCAGCCTCTTCCCATCCCTTGACTCTCCCCGAGGTCTCACTTCATCTCACACCCCAGCCTCTACTCATCCCTTGACTCTCCCCCGAGGTCTCCCTTCATCTCACTCCCCAGCCTCTACCCACCCCTTGACTCTCCCCCGAAGTCTCCCTTCATCTCATTCCCCCGCCTCTACCCATCCCTTGACTCTCCCCCGAGGTCTCCCTTCATCTTACTCCCCAGCCTCTATCCATCCCTTAACTCTCCCCGAGGTCTCCCTTCATCTCACTCCCCAGCCTCTACCCATCCCTTGACTTTCCCCGAGGTCTCCCTTCATCTCACTCCCCATCCTCTACCCATCCCTCGACTCTCCTCTGAGGGCTCCCTTCATCTCACTCCTCAGCCTCTCCCCATCCCTTGACTCTCCCTGAGGTCTCCCATCATCTCACTCCTCAGCCTCTACCCATCCCTTGACTCTCCCCCGAGGTCTCCCTTCATCTCACTCCTCAGCCTCTACCCATCCCTTGACTCTCCTCTGAGGTCTCCCTTGATCTCACTCCTCATCCTCTACCCATCCCTTGACTCTCCCCCGAGGCCTCCTTTAATCTCACACCCCCGCCTCTACCCATCCCTTGACTCTCCCCGGGGTCTCCCTTCATCTCACTCCCCGCCTCTACCCATCCCTTGACTCTTCTCCGAGGTCTCCCTTCATCTCACTCCTCAGCCTCTACCCATCCCATCCCTTGACTCTCCCCCGAGGCCTCCCTTCATCTCACTCCCCCGCCTCTACCAATCCCTTGACTCTCCCCGAGGTCTCCCTTCATCTCACTCCCCGCCCCTACCCACCCCTTGACTCTCCCCGTGGTCTCCCTTCATCTCACTCCCCAGCCTCTACCCACCCCTTGACTCTCCCCCGAAGTCTCCCTTCATCTCACTCCCCCGCCTCTACCATCCCTTGACTCTCACCCGAGGTCTCCCTTCATCTTACTTCCCAGCCTCTATCCATCCCTTGACTCTCCCCGAGGTCTCCCTTCATCTCACTCCCCAGCCTCTACCCATCCCTTGACTTTCCCCGAGGTCTCCCTTCATCTCACTCCCCATCCTCTACCCATCCCTCGACTCTCCTCTGAGGGCTCCCTTCATCTCACTCCTCAGCCTCTCCCCATCCCTTGACTCTCCCCTGAGGTCTCCCTTCATCTCACTCCCCAGCCTCTACCCACCCCCTGACTCTCCCAGAGGTCTCCCTTCATCTCACTCCCCAACCTCTACCCATCTCTTTACTCTCCCTGAGGTCTCCCTTCATCTCACTCCCCCGCCTCTACCCATCCCTTGACTCTCCCCCGAGGTCTCCCTTCATCTCACTCCTCAGCCTCTACCCATCCCTTGACTCTCCCCTAAATCTCCCTTCATCTCACTCCTCATCCTCCAGCCATCCCTTGACTCTCCCCGAGGTCTCCCTTCATCTCACTCCCCAGCCTCTACCTATCCCTTGACTCTTCCCGAGGTCTCCCTTCATCTCACTCCCCAGCTTCTACCCATCCCTTGACTTTCCCCCGAGGTCTCCCTTCATCTCACTCCCCCGCCTCTACCCATCCCTTGACTCTCCCCGAGGTCTCCTTTCATCTCACTCCTCAGCCTCTACCCATCTCCTGACTCCCCCCGAGGTCTCCCTTCATCTCACTCATCAGCCTCTACCCATCCCCTGACTCTCCCCGAGGTCTCCCTTCATCTCACTACTCTGCCTCTACCCATCCCCTGACTCTCCCCGAGGTCTCCCTTCATCTCTCTCCAGCCTCTACCCATCCCTTGACTCTCCTCTGAGGTCTCCCTTCATCTCTCTCCAGCCTCTACCCATCCCTTGACTCTCCCCGAGGCCTCCCTTCATCTCACTCCCCAGCCTCTACCCACCCCTTGACTCTCCCCGAGTTCTCCCTTCATCTCACTCCCCAGCCTCTACCCACCCCTTGACTCTCCCCGAGGTCTCCCTTCATCTCACTCCCCAGCCTCTACCCACCCCTTGACTCTCCCCCGAGGTCTCCCTTCATCTCACTCCCCCGCCTCTACCCATACCTTGACTCTCCCCCGAGGTCTCCCTTCATCTCACTCCCCAGCCTCCACCCACTCCTTGACTCTCCTCGAGGTCTCCCTTCATCTCACTCCTCAGCCTCTACCCACCCCTTGACTCTCCTCGAGGTTTCCCTTCTTCTCACTCCCCCGCCTCTACCCACCCCCTGACTCTCCCCCGAGGTCTCCCTTCATCTCACTCCCCGCCTCTATCCATCCCTTGACTCTCCCCCGAGGTCTCCCTTCATCTCACTCCCCCGCCTCTATCCATCCCTTGACTCTCCCCCGAGGTCTCTCTTCATCTCACTCCTCAGCCTCTACCCATCCCTTGACTCCCCCCGAGGTCTCCCTTCATCTCACTCCCCCGCCTCTATCCATCCCTTGACTCTCCCCCGAGGTCTCTCTTCATCTCACTCCTCAGCCTCCACCCACTCCTTGACTCTCCTCGAGGTCTCCCTTCATCTCACTCCTCAGCCTCTACCCACCCCTTGACTCTCCTCGAGGTTTCCCTTCTTCTCACTCCCCCGCCTCTACCCACCCCCTGACTCTCCCCCGAGGTCTCCCTTCATCTCACTCCCCGCCTCTATCCATCCCTTGACTCTCCCCCGAGGTCTCCCTTCATCTCACTCCCCCTCCTCTATCCATCCCTTGACTCTCCCCCGAGGTCTCTCTTCATCTCACTCCTCAGCCTCTACCCATCCCTTGACTCCCCCCGAGGTCTCCCTTCATCTCACTCCCCCGCCTCTATCCATCCCTTGACTCTCCCCCGAGGTCTCTCTTCATCTCACTCCTCAGCCTCCACCCACTCCTTGACTCTCCTCGAGGTCTCCCTTCATCTCACTCCTCAGCCTCTACCCACCCCTTGACTCTCCTCGAGGTTTCCCTTCATCTCACTCCCCCGCCTCTACCTACCTGTTGGACCTGACCCTCTTGGCAGGGTCATCCCTAAACTTTTTGCCTTCCTCCAATACGATCTCTGACCTATTTTGTTTGGTTTAATGACTCTGGGCACTTTACCACGGCTGACCAGTGCTAAAGTCCATATGCTCTCCCTGTACAAAGTGTATCTGTAATTGATATTCCTGATTGGGTCATTGGATTTACTATCAGTCCCCAGTAGAGTGCACCAGGAGTGCAAGGGCTTGTAAATGCCAATACTGCTAGTGGGCCTGCAGCGCTGGTTGCGTCACCCACAGAAGCAGCCTTGTAAAATGTGTCTAGGGTCTGCCATTGCAGAACCTGCATGCAGTCTGGTACTGTCATGCTGGCTGGGCAAGTGCACCCACTTGCCAGCCCCTAAACCTTCCCTTAACTTCATATTAGTCACCCCTATGGTAGGCCCAAGGGCAGGGTGCATTGTAAGTGTAAGGTAGGACATGCTCTGATGTGTGTGGCATGTCCTAATAGTGAATTACTGCCAAATTCGTTTTTCACTATTGTAAGGCTACCTGCTCCCTTTAGGCCAGAATGGGCTGCTGGAATTATTACACTCTATAATCCCAGCAGGCTCAGTGAACATGGTAGAAAATAATGTTTAGTATGCCTGAACTCAGAATAATAAAATACTTCTTTTAGTAAAGTTTATTTTAATATCCTGTGTTTGCAAATGCTACTTTTAGAAAGTTAGCATTTGCTTGCCTAACCATTTCAGCCCGCCTCTGCTAGTATGTGTATCTGACTGTCTGGGATGTGTGAGTGACAGGGCTGGGGGATGACAGGTGGTGAATGCAAGGATTACACCTTAGTGGGAGGTAGGAGTGGCCCTGGACTTTTAATCAGGCTGTGCTCTGCCACCACAATGCTGGCTCCGCCCCCTGGGGGGCGACTGATGACTCAGCCTGCACCTGGCCCAGGAAGGGCGAAGCACCATCAACAAGGTACTCCTGGCTGCCCCTGGCCACACAATGCTGGCTCCACCTCCTGCGGAGCGTCTGATGTGCCTGCCCCTCACACTGAAAGAAGACACCAGAGTACACCCAACAAGTGCTCAGAGACTGAATGAAGTTATGCAAAGGCCCCCCTGGCCTGGGAGAACAAAGAAAACTCTGTATAAAAGTAGGAGCTCTGCTCCTTGTAAATTAGATCCTGTTTGCGCAAAGAAGAAGCTCTGCTTGAAGAGAAGGACCCTGGAAGCTGCATGGAGAAGTACTGACTCTGACCCCAAGAGACTGGCCTGTGGTGGGTGCCTTGCTGCTGAAGGAGAGCAGGAGAAGAAAGACTGAAAGACTTTGTTTTTATTCAACTTGTGCCAAACTTTTACAAAGATCTCCAAGGGCTTGCTGTGGAACTTGCCCCCTGAACTGCGCCCCAGGAACAGTGGGCGCTATCCCCCCTGGAAGAGGAACTGCTACTGAGGATTGTGTCCCTGCATCGCTGCCCCGGAAAGCTGAGTGCGCTTTGCCCCCATTGTGCCCTCTGACAAGCCTGCGCTGCCCCTGTCCTGCCAAGCACCGTGAGCTCCTGCCGCCGAGCTGCAGCTCGCACAGCAAAGGTCAGCGCCGCCTGACCCCAGCACCGTGACTGCCTCCCTGAGCCGAATTTCCCAACGCAAAGCAGAGGACTCGTCCGGTCCAATCACCACAATCTGCTGGCCCCCGCCCGTGGAAAGTACAGAAAAGACGGACCAGAAGCGTGGGCTCGCCTTCCGTGAGAAGCCCTGCTGTAAGCGATCATCCAATCTGCTGCACCCCTGTCCAGGACCCCAGGACTCTGCCCTTGTGAGCCTGTGTCCCCCGGAGCACCGCCAGCCTGAAGGAAAGCGACCCCGTGGCCTCCGCGTCACTCCGCCATCCAGGACAGCACTGCCCCGCTGGACGACAGCCTAGAACCGTCCGCACCGAACCAACATCAAGAGCCAAGGTATTGTGCGCTGTGAATGGATGCGCAACGTTTTGCTGCGTCCCCGAGGCTGGCACGCCTCAAAGTGCGCTTTTAAAACTGTTTGCCGCTTATGCCTGTTCGCTGGAGGCTGGTACGCTTACCACTTCACTGTAGTGCCTCGTGGAGCGCTTTGCATCCAGTTCGCCACGTACTGTGTTTCCTGAGGCTGGTACGCCTTACGCTTCACCCTGAGCCTGTGCGCGCTGTACTGAAGCTCTCCCGAGGCTAGTACGCCTCGTACTGCTGGGTTCAGTGTTCGCGTCGTACCCCGTCTCACGTGAGGAGCGTGAGAGTTGGTAGGGCCTTCAGTGTACGCATCTCACGCGAGATGCGTGAGGCTTGGTAGGGCCGTTTTTCCGTTATCGTACGGAGCGCACAGAAGCGCCCCAGAGGGCCCAGACCTTCAACAAACAGTGAATTAAGTAGTACACAGTGCCTGGAGGGCCCGAAGTTGTCCTGAGAAGTAATATCACCTTTTAAAAGAGACTGAACATTGTGAGGTTGTGTTGAGGAGTATTCAAACCTCTTTCAAGAAACTGTCCAGTGTGACATTAAGAACTGTGGCCACATTTTAAAGGGAGTGAAAGCATTCTAAAGTACTGTCCCTGCAATTCAAGAACTGTGGCCTATTTAAAGAATAACTGGAACCATTTCTAGAAAGTGAAAAGACTGTATTTACAAGGCACTGCATGAAGAGTATATATGGTCTATTGAAAGTAACTGCAACCCGTGTTAACTGATAAGACTGTATTTATAAGCCTGCTTGAAATATATAAAGGAGATATATTTTTACAAGAATACAGTCTGGTGTCATAGTGTGGTGGGTTGGTGGTTATTGTATGTGATGCTGCAAATGTTTAACCCTATGTACTCCAGAGTTTAGCCTAGACTGCTTGCGCCACACTACCTAGAGGGTGAGCAGGGGTTATTTCTGGGAGTAATCCTTTGCCCTGACATAGAGGAGAGGGTCCCTGCTTGTAGCAAGTACATACCTGCGCCAACCAGAGACCCCCAATTCTAACATTGGACGCAGCGGTGAGGATCACGAATTTACATTTGCAGTGTCCATACAGTGATTATTGACCATTGCATAGTGATGACAGTCCAGTAACCTAAGCCACAGACTTTTGGGATTTATGATTTGCTAGAAGAGATCTCCATGTGTTTTTGAAGTCATGCCTGTGTCAGTGAAAATGGAAAAGGCAGCATCCATTTCTTCTATTGGCTGTGATTGGGAGAAACTAGAAAACTATACCGGGAAACAGCTCAAGAGCTTCTGCAAAAATGTGAACATTTCCATGACCGGACTCTCCAGAAGGGAGCAGTTCCAAAAGGCGCTGAGGGCCTGGGTCAAGGCAAGGAATGCCCCTGGAAAAGATATTGAATTTGAGGATGCAGAACAGCAGCTGGAGGGACCCCTGACTCCAGAGTGGAGGGGTGCAACCTCCCCATTGGGTAGCAGTGTTTCTGGCCGAGGTCTGTCGCCAGAGGAGCTGGCGGACAGACAGGCAACCCGAGATCATGAATTGAAGTTGGCAGAGCTGGAAATAAATGGGCAACTGGAGCTAGAAACCAAGAAGTTGGCCCTGGAAGAAATGAGAATGCAGCTTGCCCGTGAGTTAAGAATGAGGAAACTTGACATGGAGCTCGAGGGGCTTGAGGCCAGTAGGGCTTCAGCCCAACAACAAGAAATATGTATAGCTCAGAGATTGAGCTTTGCTGAGTTGGAGGTGGAGTCCAGCTCAGATGGTGGCAGCAACATTGAGGTAACCAGTGCTGAGAGCATAGTGCGCGCACCTAGAGATATGGCCCCTGACTTGGAGGGGGTTAACTTACACCCCCCCCCCCCAGCGCCTTGAGACCCTACGGGTATGTAGCGCGCTTTACAAGTGTCATTGATTGATTGATTGATTGACATCAGGAGGTTCAAGGGCATGAGGTAGCTCCAGTAGTGCGCAGCGTCCCTGAAGGGAATAGGGTAGCTGGCGTAGGAGTTCATGGTCCTAGTGGTGGGAGGGATTCCCCCATGGTTGAGGTCCTGGTGGGTGAGTGTAAAGACCGCCCAGAAGAGTGTGGGTTGTGTGACAGAGACAGTCCGCTACTGTCTGGCCAGTCTCAGAAGGATGGTGTGGAGTATGTGTGTGAGGCGCTGGATGGAAAGGTGGAGGATAGTTTGGTTAACCCTGCTAGGGGGCTGTGTTATCCAATTGTGGGAGAGCATACTTTAAGTCCCAGTTTTCCAGAGCTATGCCAACACCTGTTTGAGAGTGAGTTCTCTGACCCCAGGGAGCTCACATTGGAGGCAGACCTTGTGGTGGATTCCAGAGGGTCTGGAGAGGCATTGGGGTGTGATCCTGTGGGGAGTGGCTCAGGTATCTTCCAGCCCAGAGTGGTGGAAGTGGCGCAGAGTAGCCCAGCTAGGTCCTGTAGTAGTGAGAGGGGTGTAGTCACGTCCTGTCCTTAAGGGGAAGGAGTGAGAATGGGTTTTGTCCCGGTAGTGCCCAACCTCAGTCTCAGAGCCTGGATGGTTCTTTAAGGGAACACCAGGTGGGGAGCCTAGGCTGTCCGGAAGAGTCACCCGCTGAGGGGGATCCCCCAGTGGCTAGAGAACGTGGAGGCTCCGTAGACAGAGCTCCAGTAGTTCTGGTGTCTGGCAGTACCGCTCCAGTTGGGAGGGTGCAGAAGTCCAGAAGGAGGGGTGAGAGGGGGAAGGAGTCCCCAGTGGAAGAACCAGTGGGTCAGGGGCCAGCCAGCAGGGCTGCGTCCCCAGTGAACGACTGTGGGGACACCACTTCTGTCCTGGGGGATCTTCCCGCACTTTCAGATGGACAGGGGTTGGGAGATCTGCGCCAGGCAGACTGTTGCACGGCACATGAGCTATGTGCCACCCTCAGGGGGGGCATGCGTGCTCCCCGGGAAGTCCTGGTGCACCAGGCAAGTGTTCAATTGCAGGGTTGGGTCCCTGAGTTGGAGAGCCAGGTTCAGGTGTTGTCTGACCTGGAGGGCAGGACCACTGTAATCAGTGTCCTGGCCCATGTCGCTTCTAGGGGTACCACTCCAGTTGGGAGTGGGCAGTACTTTGGAAGGGGGTGCAGAGGGAGGGAGTCCTCGCCTCTGATCCTGGTTCAACTAGAGGGTTTAGACCCTAGGTTTAAGGGCCAGGTGCAGGGTGTCCCCCCTGACCTGGTGCCCCAGTTGCAGGATAGCACACCTGAACTGGTGGGCGAATTGTGCAGGTCACCTGCCACAGATGCCCTGACAATTCTGGAAGGGGGTACCACTCCAGGTGGGAGGGTACAGAGCCCCAAGGAGGAGGACCGGGTGTGGAAGAGCCCACCCCAGTTTTTGGTCCAGCTGCCAGGTACAGGCCTGGAGCTGGTGGGTCAGTGCCAGGATGACATACCTGACCTGACAAGAGGGAGAGTGGACAAAGGGTGCCAAGCACCTGGGGCTACTGCTCCCCACTCTCTGAGGCCACCGAGGTTTGGGAGCCCTGAGAGGCGTGAGGCCTGGGTCCCAGCCCTGACTACTGTCAGTGGCCAATGTGATTTGATGACTGTCTGTTGGGACACACCTGTGAGCAAGTTAAGGTTAGAGGCTGCACAGGTGGTGTCCACAGAGGAAGAGAAGGGTGCCCCATGGAGTAGCTAGGTGGACCCTGAGAGTATGTACAGAGGATTTAAAATAGGTTCTGATTGGCGTAGAACTGGAATGTGCCCCTGCTATTGCGGGTCAGGTCCATGTTCTATCGCCCTAAGCAGGGAAGCCCATCACAGTGGTGATTGGTCTACCCTGCGTTTTGGCTGGAAGGGGGTTGTGTTGGACCTGGCCCTCTTGGCAGGGTCATCCCTAAACTTTTTGCCTTCCTCCAATACTCTCTCTGACCTATTTTGTTTGGTTTAATGACTCTGGGCACTTTACCACGGCTGACCAGTGCTAAAGTGCATATGCTCTCCCTGTACAAAGTGTATCTTTAATTGATATTCCTGATTGGGTCATTGGATTTACTATCAGTCCCCAGTAGAGTGCACCAGGAGTGTCAGGGCTTGTAAATGCCAATACTGCTAGTGGGCCTGCAGCGCTGGTTGCACCCCCACAGAAGCAGCCTTGTAAAATGTGTCTAGGGTCTGCCATTGCAGAACCTGCATGCAGTCTGGTACTGCCATGCTGGCTGGGCAAGTGCACCCACTTGCCAGCCCCTAAACCTTCCCTTAACTTCATATTAGTCACCCCTATGGTAGGCCCAAGGGTATGGTGCATTGTAAGTGTAAGGTAGGACATGCTCTGATGTGTGTGGCATGTCCTAATAGTGAATTACTGCCAAATTCGTTTTTCACTATTGTAAGGCTACCTGCTCCCTTTAGGCCAGAATGGGCTGCTGGAATTATTACACTCTATAATCCCAGCAGGCTCAGGGAACATGGTAGAAAATAATGTTTAGTATGCCTGAACTCAGAATAATAAAATACTTCTTTTAGTAAAGTTTATTTTAATATCCTGTGTTTGCAAATGCTACTTTTATAAAGTTAGCATTTGCTTGCCTAACCATTTCAGCCCGCCTCTGCTAGTATGTCTATCTGACTGTCTGGGATGTGTGAGTGACAGGGCTGGGGGATGACAGGTGGTGAATGCAAGGATTACACCTTAATGGGAGGTAGGAGTGGCCCTGGACTTTTAATCAGGCTGTGCTCTGCCACCACAATGCTGGCTCCACCCCCCTGGGGGGCGACTGATGGCTCAGCCTGCACCTGGCCCAGGAAGGGTGAAGCACCATCAACAAGGTACTCCTGGCTGCCCCTGGCCACACAATGCTGCTCTACCTCCTGCGGAGCGTCTGATGTGCCTGCCCCTCACACTGAAAGAAGACACCAGAGTACACCCAACAAGTGCTCAGAGACTGAATGAAGTTATGCAAAGGCCCCCCTGGCCTGGGAAAACAAAGAAAACTCTGTATAAAAGTAGGAGCTCTGCTCCTTGTAAATTAGATCCTGTTTGCGCAAAGAAGAAGCTCTGCCGGAAGAGAAGGACCCTGGAAGCTGCATGGAGAAGTACTGACTCTGACCCCAAGAGACTGGCCTGTGGTGGGTGCCTTGCTGCTGAAGGAGAGCAGGAGAAGAAAGACTGAAAGACTTTGTTTTTATTCAACTTGTGCCAAACCTTTACAAAGATCTCCAAGGGCTTGCTGTGGAACTTGCCCCCTGAACAGCGCCCCAGGAACAGTGGGCGCTACCCCCCCTGGGAGAGGAACTGCTAGTGAGGATTGTGTCCCTGCATCGCTGCCCTGGAAAGCTGAGTGCGCTTTGCCCCCATCATGCCCTCTGACAAGCCTGCGCTGTCCCTGTCCTGCCAAGCACCGTGAGCTCCTGCCGCCGAGCCGTAGCTCGCACAGCAAAGGTCAGCGCCGCCTGACCCCAGCACCGTGACTGCCTCCCTGAGCCGAAGCTCCCAATGCAAAGCAGAGGACTCGTCTGGTCCAATCACCACAATCTGCTGGCCCCCCCCCCCGTGGAAAGTACAGAAAAGACGGACCAGAAGTGTGGGCTCGCCTTCAGTGAGAAGCCCTGCTGTAAGAGATCATCCAATCTGCTGCACCCCTCTCCAGGACCCCAGAACACTGCCATTGTGAGCCTGTGTCCCCCGGAGCACCGCCAGCCTGAAGGAAAGCGACCCCATGGCCTCCGCGTCACCCGCCCTCCAGGACAGCACCGCCCCGCTGGACAACAGCCTAGAGCCGTCCGCACCGAACCAACATCAAGAGCCAAGGTATTGTGCGCTGTGAATGGATGCGCAACGTTTTGCTGTGTCCCCGAGGCTGGCACGCCTCATAGTGCGCTTTTAAAACTGTTTGCCGCTTATGCCTATTCTCTGGAGGCTGGTACGCTTCCCACTTCACTGTAGTGCCTCGTGGAGCGCTTCGCATCCAGTGCTCCACGTACTGTGTTTCCTGAGGCTGGTACGCCTTACGCTTCACCCTGAGCCTGTGCGCGCTGTACTGAAGCTCTCCCGAGGCTGGTACGCCTCGTACTGCTGGGTTCAGTGTTCGCGTCGTACCCCGTCTCACGCGAGAAGAGGGCCCAGACCTTCAACAAACAGTGAATTAAGTAGTACAAAGTGCCTGGAGGGCCCGAAGTTGTCCTGAGAAGTAATCTCACCTTTTAAAAGAGACTGAACATTGTGAGGTTGTATTGAGGAGTATTCAAACCTCTTTCAAGAAACTGTCCAGTGTGACATTAAGAACTGTGGCCACATTTTAAAGGGAGTGAAAGCATTCTAAAGTACTGTCCCTGCAATTCAAGAACTGTGGCCTATTTAAATAATAACTGGAACCATTTCTAGAAAGTGAAAAGACTATATTTACAAGGCACTGCATGAAGAGTATATATGGTCTATTGAAAGTAACTGGAACCCATGTTAACTGATAGGACTGTATTTATAAGCCTGCTTGAAATATATAAAGGAGATATATTTTTACAAGAATACAGTCTGGTGTCATTGTGTGGTGGGTTGGTGGTTATTGTATGTGATGCTGCAAATGTTTAACCCTATGTACTCCAGAGTTTAGCCTAGACTGCTTGCGCCACACTACCTAGAGGGTGAGCAGGGGTTATTTCTGGGAGTAATCCTTTGCCCTGACGTAGAGGAGAGGGTCCCTGCTTGTCGCAAGTACATACCTGTGCCAACCAGAGACCCCCAATTCTAACACCACCCCCTAACTCTCCCGCGAGGTCTCCCTTCATCTCACTCCCCCGCCTCTATCCATCCCTTGACTCTCCCCCAAGGTCTCCCTTCATCTCCCTCCCCCGCCTCTATCCATCCCTTGACTCTCCCCCGAGGTCTCCCTTCATCTCATTCCTCAGCCTCTACCCATCCCTTGACTCTCCCCGAGGTCTCCCTTCATCTCACTCCCCCGCCTCTACCCATCCCTTGACTCTCCCCGAGGTCTCCCTTCATCTCACTCACCCGCCTCTACCCACCCCTTGACTCTCCCAGAGGTCTCCCTTCATCTCACTCCTTAGCCTCTACCCATCCCTTGACCCTCCCCGAGGTCTCCCTTCATCTCACTCCTCAGCCTCTACCCATCCCTTGACGCTCCCAGAGGTCTCCCTTCATCTCACTCCTCAGCCTCTACCCATCCCTTGACTCTCCCCGAAGTCTCCCTTCATCTCACTCCCCCGCCTCTACCCATCCCTTGTCTCTCCCCGAGGTCTCCATCTCACTCCCCAGCCTCTACCAATCCCTTGACTCTCCCCGAGGTCTCCCTTCATCTCACTCCCCGCCTCTACCCATCCCTTGACTCTCCCCGAGGTCTCCCTTCATCTCACTCCCCCACCTCTACCCACCCCTTGACTCTCCCAGAGGTCTCCCTTCATCTCACTCCTCAGCCTCTACCCACCCCTTGACTTTCCCCCGAGGTCTCCCTTCATCTCACTCCTCAGCCCCTACCCACCCCTTGACTCTCCCCGTGGTCTCCCTTCATCTCACTCAACAGCCTCTACCCATCCCTTGACTCTCCACCGAGGACTCCCTTCATCTCACTCCCCAGCCTCTACCCACCCCTTGACTCTCCTCCGAGGCCTCCCTTCATCTCACTCCCCCGCCTCTACCCATCCCTTGACTCTCCCCGAGGTCTCCCTTCATCTCACTCCCTGCCTCTACCCACCCCTTGATTCTCCCCCGAGGCCTCCCTTCATCTCTCTCCCCCGCCTCTACCCATCCCTTGACTCTCCCCGAGGTCTCCCTTCATCTCACTCCCCGCCTCTTCCCACCCCTTGACTCTCCCCATGGTCTCCCTTCATCTCACTCCCTAACCTCTACCCGCCCCTTGACTCTCCCCGTGGTCTCCCTTCATCTCACTCCCCAGCCTCTACCCATCCCTTGACTCTCCCCGAGGTCTCCCTTCATCTCACTCCACCGCCTCTACCCATCCCATCCCTTGACTCTCCCCCGAGGTCTCCCTTCATCTCACTCCCCAGCCTCTACCCATCCCTTGACTCTCCCCCGAGGTCTAACTTCATCTCACTCCTCAGCCTCTGCCCACCCCTTGACTCTCCCCGTGGTCTCCCGTCATCTCACTCCCCCGCCTCTACCCATCCCTTGACTCTCCCCGAGGTCTCCCTTCATCTCACTCCCCAGACTCTACCCATCCCTTGACTCTCCTCCGAGGTCTCCCTTCATCTCACTCCTCAGCCTCTACCCATCTCCTGACTCTCCCCGAGGTCTCCCTTCATCTCACTCCCCAGCCTCTACCCACCCCTTGACTCTCCCCGTGGTCTCCCTTCATCTCACTCCCCAGCCTCTACCCACCCCTTGACTCTCCCCGTGGTCTCCCTTCATCTCACTCCTCAGCCTCTACCCATCCCTTGACTCTCCCCTGAGGTCTCCCTTCATCTCACTCCTCATCCTCTACCCATCCCTTGACTCTCCCCGAGGCCTCCCTTCATCTCACTCCCCAGCCTCTACCCATCCCTTGACTCTCCCCGAGGTCTCCCTTCATCTCACTCCTCAGCCTCTACCCATTCCCTGACTCTCCCCGAGGTCTCCCTTCATCTCACTCCTCAGCCTCTACCCATCCCCTGACTCTCCCCGAGGTCTCCCTTCATCTCACTCCCCCGCCTCTACCCATCCCTTGACTCTCCCCGAGGTCTCCCTTCATCTCACTCCCCGCCTCTACGCATCCCTTGACTCTCTCCGTGGTCTCCCTTCATCTCACTCCCTAACCTCTACCCACCCCTTGACTCTCCCCGTGGTCTCCCTTCATCTCACTCCCCAGCCTCTACCCATCCCTTGACTCTCCCCGAGGTCTCCCTTCATCTCACTCCCCGCCTCTACCCATCCCTTGACTCTCCCCGAGGTCTCCCTTCATCTCACTCCCCCACCTCTACCCACCCCTTGACTCTCCCAGAGGTCTCCCTTCATCTCACTCCTCAGCCTCTACCCACCCCTTGACTCTCCCCCGAGGTCTCCCTTCATCTCACTCCTCAGCCCCTACCCACCCCTTGACTCTCCCCGTGGTCTCCCTTCATCTCACTCAACAGCCTCTACCCATCCCTTGACTCTCCTCCGAGGTCTCCCTTCATCTGACTCCTCAGCCTCTACCCATCCCTTGACTCTCCACCGAGGACTCCCTTCATCTCACTCCCCAGCCTCTACCCACCCCTTGACTCTCCTCCGAGGCCTCCCTTCATCTCACTCCCCCGCCTCTACCCATCCCTTGACTCTCCCCGAGGTCTCCCTTCATCTCACTCCCTGCCTCTACCCACCCCTTGATTCTCCCCCGAGGCCTCCCTTCATCTCTCTCCCCCGCCTCTACCCATCCCTTGACTCTCCCCGAGGTCTCCCTTCATCTCACTCCCCGCCTCTTCCCACCCCTTGACTCTCCCCATGGTCTCCCTTCATCTCACTCCCTAACCTCTACCCGCCCCTTGACTCTCCCCGTGGTCTCCCTTCATGTCACTCCCCAGCCTCTACCCATCCCTTGACTCTCCCCGAGGTCTCCCTTCATCTCACTCCACCGCCTCTACCCATCCCATCCCTTGACTCTCCCCCGAGGTCTCCCTTCATCTCACTCCCCAGCCTCTACCCATCCCTTGACTCTCCCCCGAGGTCTAACTTCATCTCACTCCTCAGCCTCTACCCACCCCTTGACTCTCCCCGTGGTCTCCCGTCATCTCACTCCCCCGCCTCTACCCATCCCTTGACTCTCCCCGAGGTCTCCCTTCATCTCACTCCCCAGACTCTACCCATCCCTTGACTCTCCTCCGAGGTCTCCCTTCATCTCACTCCTCAGCCTCTACCCATCTCCTGACTCTCCCCGAGGTCTCCCTTCATCTCACTCCCCAGCCTCTACCCACCCCTTGACTCTCCCCGTGGTCTCCCTTCATCTCACTCCCCAGCCTCTACCCACCCCTTGACTCTCCCCGTGGTCTCCCTTCATCTCACTCCCCGCCTCTACCCACCCCTTGACTCTCCCTGTGGTCTCCCTTCATCTCACTCCCTAACCTCTACCTACCCCTTGACTCTCCCCTGAGGTCTCCCTTCATCTCACTCCTCATCCTCTACCCATCCCTTGACTCTCCCCGAGGCCTCCCTTCATCTCACTCCCCAGCCTCTACCCATCCCTTGACTCTCCCCGAGGTCTCCCTTCATCTCACTCCTCAGCCTCTACCCATTCCCTGACTCTCCCCGAGGTCTCCCTTCATCTCACTCCTCAGCCTCAACCCATCCCCTGACTCTCCCCGAGGTCTCCCTTCATCTCACTCCCCCGCCTCTACCCATCCCTTGACTCTCCCCGAGGTCTCCCTTCATCTCACTCCCCGCCTCTACGCATCCCTTGACTCTCTCCGTGGTCTCCCTTCATCTCACTCCCTAACCTCTACCCACCCCTTGACTCTCCCCGTGGTCTCCCTTCATCTCACTCCCCAGCCTCTACCCATCCCTTGACTCTCCCCGAGGTCTCCCTTCATTTCACTCCCCCGCCTCTACCCATCCCTTGACTCTCCCCGAGGTCTCCCTTCATCTCACCCCTGCCTCTACCCACCCCTTGACTCTCCCCGTGGTCTCCCTTCATCTCACTCCCCGCCTCTACCCACTCCTTGGCTCTCCCCGTGGTCTCCCTTCATCTCACTCCCCGCCTCTACCCTCCCCTTGACTCTCCCCGGGGTCTCCCTTCATCTCACTCCTCAGCCTCTACCCATCCCTTGACTCTCCCCTGAGGTCTCCCTTCATCTCACTCCTCATCCTCTACCCATCCCTTGACTCTCCCCGAGGCCTCCCTTCATCTCACTCCCCAGCCTCTACCCATCCCTTGACTCTCCCCGAGGTCTCTCTTCATCTCACTCCTCAGCCTCTACCCATCCCCTGACTCTCCCCGAGGTCTCCCTTCATCTCACTCCTCAGCCTCTACCCATCCCCTGACTCTCCCCGAGGTCTCCCTTCATCTCACTCCCCCGCCTCTACCCATCCCTTGACTCTCCCCGAGGTCTCCCTTCATCTCACTCCCCGCCTCTACCCACCCCTTGACTCTCCCTGTGGTCTCCCTTCATCTCACTCCCTAACCTCTACCTACCCCTTGACTCCCCCCGTGGTCTCCCTTCATCTCACTCCCCAGCCTCTACTCATCCCTTGACTCTCCCCGAGGTCTCCCTTCATCTCACTCCCCCGCCTCTACCCATCCCTTGACTCTCCCCGAGGTCTCCCTTCATCTCACTCCCCGCCTCTACCCACCCCTTGACTCTCCCCGTGGTCTCCCTTCATCTCACTCCCCGCCTCTACCCACTCCTTGACTCTCCCCGTGGTCTCCCTTCATCTCACTCCTCAGCCTCTACCCATCCCTTGACTCTCCCCCGAGGTCTCCCTTCATCTCACTCCCCATCCTCTACCCATCCCTTGACTCTCCCCCGAGGTCTCCCTTCATATCACTCCCCATCCTCTACCCACCCCTTGACTCTCCTTGAGGCCTCCCTTCATCTCACTCCCCCGCCTCTACCCACCCCTTGACTCTCCTGCGAGGTCTCCCTTCATCTCACTCCCCCGCCTCTACCCATCCCTTGACTCTCCCCCGAGGTCTCCCTTCATCTCACTCCCAAGCCTCTACCCATCCCTTGACTCTCCCCCGAGGTCTCCCTTCATCGTACTCCCCAGCCTCTACCCATCCCTTGACTCTCCTCCGAGGTCTCCCTTCATCTCAGTCCTCAGCCTCTACCCATCCCCTGACTCTCCCCGAGGTCTCCCTTCATCTCACTCCCCAGCCTCTACCCATACCTTGACTCTCCCCGTGGTCTCCCTTCATCTCACTCCTCAGCCTCTACCCATCCCTTGACTCTCCCCCGAGGTCTCCCTTCATCTCACTCCTCGTCCTCTACCCATCCCTTGACTCTCCCCGAGGCCTCCCTTCATCTCACTCCCCAGCCTCTACCCATCCCTTGACTCACCCCGAGGTCTCCCTTCATCTCACTCCTCAGCCTCTACCCATCCCCTGACTCTCCCCGAGGTCTCCCTTCATCTCACTCCTCATTCTCTACCCATCCCCTGACTCTCCCCGAGGTCTCCCTTTATCTCACTCCCCCGCCTCTACCCACCCCTTGACTCTCCCCGAGGTCTCCCTTTCTCTCGCTCCCCAGCCTCTACCTATCCTTTGACTCTCCCCCGAGGTCTCCTTTCATCTCACTCATCAGCCTCTACCATCACTTGACTCTCCTCGAGGTCTCCCTTCATCTCACTCCTCAGCCTCTACCCTTCCCATCCCTTGACTCTCCCCGAGGTCTCCCTTCATCTCACCCCCGCCTCTACCCATCCCTTGACTCTCCCCGAGGTCTCCCTTCATCTCACTCCCCGCCTCTACCCACCCCTTGACTCTCCCCGTGGTCTGCCTTCATCTCACTCCCTAACCTCTACCCACCCCTTGACTCTCCCCGTGTTCTCCCTTCATCTCACTCCCCAGCCTCTACCCATCCCTTGACTCTCCCCGAGATCTCCCTTCATCTCACCCCCCCGCCTCTACCCATCCCTTGACTCTCCCCGAGGTCTCCCTTCATCTCACTCCCCGCCTCTACCCACCCCTTGACTCTCCCCGTGGTCTCCCTTCATCTCACTCCCCGCCTCTACCCACCCCTTGACTCTCCCCGAGGTCTCCCTTCATCTCACTCCCCGCCTCTACCCACCCCTTGACTCTCCCCATGGTCTCCCTTCATCTCACTCCCCGCCTCTACCCACTCCTTGACTCTCCCCGTGGTCTCCCTTCATCTCACTCCTCAGCCTCTACCCATCCCTTGACTCTCCCCCGAGGTCTCCCTTCATCTCACTCCCCATCCTCTACCCACCCCTTGACTCTCCTTGAGGCCTCCCTTCATCTCACTCCCCCGCCTCTACCCACCCCTTGACTCTCCGCGAGGTCTCCCTTCATCTCACTCCCCCGCCTCTACCCATCCCTTGACTCTCCCCCGAGGTCTCCCTCCATTTCACTCCCAAGCCTCTACCCATCCCTTGACTCCCCCCCGAGGTCTCCCTTCATCTTACTCCCCAGCCTCTACCCATCCCTTGACTCTCCTCCGAGGTCTCCCTTCATCTCAGTCCTCAGCCTCTACCCATCCCCTGACTCTCCCCGAGGTCTCCCTTCATCTCACTCCCCAGCCTCTACCCACCCCTTGACTCTCCCCGTGGTCTCCCTTCATCTCACTCCTCAGCCTCTACCCATCCCTTGACTCTCCCCCGAGGTCTCCCTTCATCTCACTCCTCATCCTCTACCCATCCCTTGACTCTCCCCGAGGCCTCCCTTCATCTCACTCCCCAGCCTCTCCCCATCCCTTGACTCTCCCCGAGGTCTCCCTTCATCGAACTCCTCAGCCTCTACCCATCCCCTGACTCTCCCTGAGGTCTCCCTTCATCTCACTCCTCAGCCTCTACCCATCCCCTAACTCTCCCCGAGGTCTCCCTTCATCTCACTCCCCCGCCTATACCCATCCCTTGACTCTCCCCCGAGGTCTCCCTCCATCTCACTCCCAAGCCTCTACCCATCCCTTGACTCCCCCCCGAGGTCTCCCTTCATCTTACTCCCCAGCCTCTACCCATCCCTTGACTCTCCTCCGAGGTCTCCCTTCATCTCAGTCCTCAGCCTCTACCCATCCCCTGACTCTCCCCGAGGTCTCCCTTCATCTCACTCCCCAGCCTCTACCCATCCCTTGACTCTCCCCGAGGTCTCCCTTCATCTCACTCCTCAGCCTCTACCCATTCCCTGATTCTCCCCGAGGTCTCCCTTCATCTCACTCCTCAGCCTCTACCCATCCCCTGACTCTCCCCGAGGTCTCCCTTCATCTCACTCCCTAACCTCTACCCACCCCTTGACTCTCCCCGTGGTCTCCCTTCATCTCACTCCCCAGCCTCTACCCATCCCTTGACTCTCCCCGAGGTCTCCCTTCATCTCACTCCCCAGCCTCTACCCATCCCTTGACTCTCCCCGAGGTCTCCCTTCATCTCACTCCCCCGCCTCTACCCATCCCTTGACTCTCCCCGTGGTCTCCCTTCATCTCACTCCCCGCCTCTACCCACTCCTTGGCTCTCCCCGTGGTCTCCCTTCATCTCACTCCCCGCCTCTACTCTCCCCTTGACTCTCCCCGGGGTCTCCCTTCATCTCACTCCTCAGCCTCTACCCATCCCTTGACTCTCCCCTGAGGTCTCCCTTCATCTCACTCCTCATCCTCTACCCATCCCTTGACTCTCCCCGAGGCCTCCCTTCATCTCACTCCTCAGCCTCTACCCATCCCCTGACTCTCCCCGAGGTCTGCCTTCATCTCACTCCTCAGCCTCTACCCATCCCCTGACTCTCCCCGAGGTCTCCCTTCATCTCACTCCCCCGCCTCTACCCATCCCTTGACTCTCCCCGAGGTCTCCCTTCATCTCACTCCCCGCCTCTACCCACCCCTTGACTCTCCCTGTGGTCTCCCTTCATCTCACTCCCTAACCTCTACCTACCCCTTGACTCCCCCCGTGGTCTCCCTTCATCTCACTCCCCAGCCTCTACTCATCCCTTCACTCTCCCTGAGGTCTCCCTTCATCTCCCTCCCCCGCCTCTACCCATCCCTTGACTCTCCCAGAGGTCTCCCTTCATCTCACTCCCCGCCTCTACCCACCCCTTGACTCTCCCCGTGGTCTCCCTTCATCTCACTCCCCGCCTCTACCCACTCCTTGACTCTCCCCGTGGTCTCCCTTCATCTCACTCCTCAGCCTCTACCCATCCCTTGACTCTCCCCTGAGGTCTCCCTTCATCTCACTCCCCATCCTCTACCCATCCCTTGACTCTCCCCCGAGGTCTCCCTTCATATCACTCCCCATCCTCTACCCACCCCTTGACTCTCCTTGAGGCCCCCCTTCATCTCACTCCCCCGCCTCTACCCACCCCTTGACTCTCCTGCGAGGTCTCCCTTCATCTCACTCCCCCGCCTCTACCCATCCCTTGACTCTCCCCCGAGGTCTCCCTTCATCTCACTCCCAAGCCTCTACCCATCCCTTGACTCTCCCCCGAGGTCTCCCTTCATCGTACTCCCCAGCCTCTACCCATCCCTTGACTCTCCTCCGAGGTCTCCCTTCATCTCAGTCCTCAGCCTCTACCCATCCCCTGACTCTCCCCGAGGTCTCCCTTCATCTCACTCCCCAGCCTCTACCCATACCTTGACTCTCCCCGTGGTCTCCCTTCATCTCACTCCTCAGCCTCTACCCATCCCTTGACTCTCCCCCGAGGTCTCCCTTCATCTCACTCCTCGTCCTCTACCCATCCCTTGACTCTCCCCGAGGCCTCCCTTCATCTCACTCTCCAGCCTCTACCCATCCCTTGACTCACCCCGAGGTCTCCCTTCATCTCACTCCTCAGCCTCTACCCATCCCCTGACTCTCCCCGAGGTCTCCCTTCATCTCACTCCTCATTCTCTACCCATCCCCTGACTCTCCCCGAGGTCTCCCTTTATCTCACTCCCCCGCCTCTACCCACCCCTTGACTCTCCCCGAGGTCTCCCTTTCTCTCGCTCCCCAGCCTCTACCCATCCTTTGACTCTCCCCCGAGGTCTCCTTTCATCTCACTCATCAGCCTCTACCATCACTTGACTCTCCTCGAGGTCTCCCTTCATCTCACTCCTCAGCCTCTACCCTTCCCATCCCTTGACTCTCCCCGAGGTCTCCCTTCATCTCACCCCCCGCCTCTACCCATCCCTTGACTCTCCCCGAGGTCTCCCTTCATCTCACTCCCCGCCTCTACCCACCCCTTGACTCTCCCCGTGGTCTGCCTTCATCTCACTCCCTAACCTCTACCCACCCCTTGACTCTCCCCGTGTTCTCCCTTCATCTCACTCCCCAGCCTCTACCCATCCCTTGACTCTCCCCGAGATCTCCCTTCATCTCACCCCCCGCCTCTACCCATCCCTTGACTCTCCCCGAGGTCTCCCTTCATCTCACTCCCCGCCTCTACCCACCCCTTGACTCTCCCCGTGGTCTCCCTTCATCTCACTCCCCGCCTCTACCCACCCCTTGACTCTCCCCGAGGTCTCCCTTCATCTCACTCCCCGCCTCTACCCACCCCTTGACTCTCCCCATGGTCTCCCTTCATCTCACTCCCCGCCTCTACCCACTCCTTGACTCTCCCCGTGGTCTCCCTTCATCTCACTCCTCAGCCTCTACCCATCCCTTGACTCTCCCCCGAGGTCTCCCTTCATCTCACTCCCCATCCTCTACCCACCCCTTGACTCTCCTTGAGGCCTCCCTTCATCTCACTCCCCCGCCTCTACCCACCCCTTGACTCTCCGCGAGGTCTCCCTTCATCTCACTCCCCCGCCTCTACCCATCCCTTGACTCTCCCCCGAGGTCTCCCTCCATCTCACTCCCAAGCCTCTACCCATCCCTTGACTCCCCCCCGAGGTCTCCCTTCATCTTACTCCCCAGCCTCTACCCATCCCTTGACTCTCCTCCGAGGTTTCCCTTCATCTCAGTCCTCAGCCTCTACCCATCCCCTGACTCTCCCCGAGGTCTCCCTTCATCTCACTCCCCAGCCTCTACCCACCCCTTGACTCTCCCCGTGGTCTCCCTTCATCTCACTCCTCAGCCTCTACCCATCCCTTGACTCTCCCCCGAGGTCTCCCTTCATCTCACTCCTCATCCTCTACCCATCCCTTGACTCTCCCCGAGGCCTCCCTTCATCTCACTCCCCAGCCTCTCCCCATCCCTTGACTCTCCCCGAGGTCTCCCTTCATCGAACTCCTCAGCCTCTACCCATCCCCTGACTCTCCCTGAGGTCTCCCTTCATCTCACTCCTCAGCCTCTACCCATCCCCTAACTCTCCCCGAGGTCTCCCTTCATCTCACTCCCCCGCCTATACCCACCCCTTGACTCTCCCCGAGGTCTCCCTTTCTCTCGCTCCCCAGCCTCTACCCATCCTTTGACTCTCCCCCGAGGTCTCCCTTCATCTCACTCCTCAGCCTCTACCCATCACTTGACTCTCCTCGAGGTCTCCCTTCATCTCACTCCTCAGCCTCTACCCATCCCATCCCTTGACTCTCCCCGAGGTCTCCCTTCATCTCACTCCCCCGCCTCTACCCATCCCTTGACTCTCCCCGAGGTCTCCCTTCATCTCACTCCCCGCCTCTACCCCCCCCTTGACTGTCCCCGTGGTCTCCCTTCATCTCACTCCCTAACCTCTACCCACCCCTTGACTCTCCCTGTGGTCTCCCTTCATCTCACTCCCCAGCCTCTACCCATCCCTTGACTCTCCCCGAGGTCTCCCTTTATCTCACTCCCCCGCCTCTACCCATCCCTTGACTCTCCCCGAGGTCTCCCTTCATCTCACTCCCCGCCTCTACCCACCCCTTGACTCTCCCCGTGGTCTCCCTTCATCTCACTCCCCGCGTCTACCCACCCCTTGACTCTCCCCGTGGTCTTCCTTCATCTCACTCCTCAGCCTCTACCCATCCCTTGACTCTCCCCCGAGGTCTCCCTTCATCTCACTCCCCATCCTCTACCCATCCCTTGACTGTCCCCCGAGGTCTCCCTTCATATCACTCCCCATCCTCTACCCACCCCATGACTCTCCTTGAGGCCTCCCTTCATCTCACTCCCCAGCCTCCACCCACCCCTTGACTCTCCCCGAGGTGTCCCTTCATCTCACTCCCCAGCCTCTACCCACCCCTTGACTCTCCCCGAGGTCTCCCTTCATCTCACTCCCAAGCCTCTACCCATCCCTTGACTCTCCCCCGAGGTCTCCCTTCATCTCACTCCTCAGCCTCTACCCACCCCTTGACTCTCCCCGTGGTCTCCCTTCATCTCACTCCCCCGCCTCTACCCATCCCTTGACTCTCCCCGAGGTCTCCCTTCATCTCACTCCCCTCCACTACCCACCCCTTGACTCTCCCCGTGGTCTCCCTTCATCTCACTCCCCAGCCTCTACCCATCCCTTGACTCTCCACCGAGGTCTCCCTTCATCTCACTCCTCAGCCTCTACCCATCCCCTGACTCTCCCCGAGGTCTCCCTTCATCTCACTCCCCAGCCTCTACCCACCCCTTGAGTCTCCCCGTGGTCTCCCTTCATCTCACTCCTCAGCCTCTACCCATCCCTTGACTCTCCCCCGAAGTCTCCCTTCATCTCACTCCCCATCCTCTACCCATCCCTTGACTCTCCCCGAGGCCTCCCTTCATCTCACTCCCCAGCCTCTACCCATCCCTTGACTCTCCCCGAGGTCTCCCTTCATCTCACTCCTCAGCCTCTACCCATCCCCTGACTCTCCCCCCGAGGTCTCCCTTCATCTCACTCCTCAGCCTCTACCCATCCGCTGACTCTCCCCGAGGTCTCCCTTCATCTCACTCCCCCCCCCCTCTACCCACCCCTTGACTCCCCCTGAGGTCTCCCTTTCTCTCGCTCCCCAGCCTCTACCCATCCTTTGACTCTCCCCCGAGGTCTCCCTTCATTTCACTCCCCATCCTCTACCCAACCCATTGACTCCCCCAGAGGTCTCCCTTCATCTCACTCCCCCGCCTCTATCCATCCCTTGACTCTCCCCCGAGGTCTCCCTTCATCTCACTTCCCTGCCTCTATCCATCCCTTGACTCTCCCCCGAGGTCTCTCTTCATCTCACTCCCAGCCTCTACCCACCCCTTGACTCTCCCAGAGGTCTCCCTTCATCTTACTTCCCCGCCTCTATCCATCCCTTGACTCTCCCCCGAGGTCTCTCTTCATCTCACTCCCAGCCTCTACCCACCCCTTGACTCTCCCAGAGGTCTCCCTTCATCTCACTCCTCAGCCTCTACCCATCCCTTGACTCCCCCCGAGGTCTCCCTTCATCTCACTCCCCCGCCTCTATCCATCCCTTGACTCTCCCCCGAGGTCTCTCTTCATCTCACTCCCAGCCTCTACCCACCCCTTGACTCTCCCAGAGGTCTCCCTTCATCTTACTTCCCCGCCTCTATCCATCCCTTGACTCTCCCCCGAGGTCTCCCTTCATCTCACTCCTCATCCTCTACCCATCCCTTGACTCTCCCCGAGGCCTCCCTTCATCTCACTCCCCAGCCTCTCCCCATCCCTTGACTCTCCCCGAGGTCTCCCTTCATCGAACTCCTCAGCCTCTACCCATCCCCTGACTCTCCCTGAGGTCTCCCTTCATCTCACTCCTCAGCCTCTACCCATCCCCTAACTCTCCCCGAGGTCTCCCTTCATCTCACTCCCCCGCCTATACCCATCCCTTGACTCTCCCCCGAGGTCTCCCTCCATCTCACTCCCAAGCCTCTACCCATCCCTTGACTCCCCCCCGAGGTCTCCCTTCATCTTACTCCCCAGCCTCTACCCATCCCTTGACTCTCCTCCGAGGTCTCCCTTCATCTCAGTCCTCAGCCTCTACCCATCCCCTGACTCTCCCCGAGGTCTCCCTTCATCTCACTCCCCAGCCTCTACCCATCCCTTGACTCTCCCCGAGGTCTCCCTTCATCTCACTCCTCAGCCTCTACCCATTCCCTGATTCTCCCCGAGGTCTCCCTTCATCTCACTCCTCAGCCTCTACCCATCCCCTGACTCTCCCCGAGGTCTCCCTTCATCTCACTCCCTAACCTCTACCCACCCCTTGACTCTCCCCGTGGTCTCCCTTCATCTCACTCCCCAGCCTCTACCCATCCCTTGACTCTCCCCGAGGTCTCCCTTCATCTCACTCCCCAGCCTCTACCCATCCCTTGACTCTCCCCGAGGTCTCCCTTCATCTCACTCCCCCGCCTCTACCCATCCCTTGACTCTCCCCGTGGTCTCCCTTCATCTCACTCCCCGCCTCTACCCACTCCTTGGCTCTCCCCGTGGTCTCCCTTCATCTCACTCCCCGCCTCTACCCTCCCCTTGACTCTCCCCGGGGTCTCCCTTCATCTCACTCCTCAGCCTCTACCCATCCCTTGACTCTCCCCTGAGGTCTCCCTTCATCTCACTCCTCATCCTCTACCCATCCCTTGACTCTCCCCGAGGCCTCCCTTCATCTCACTCCTCAGCCTCTACCCATCCCCTGACTCTCCCCGAGGTCTGCCTTCATCTCACTCCTCAGCCTCTACCCATCCCCTGACTCTCCCCGAGGTCTCCCTTCATCTCACTCCCCCGCCTCTACCCATCCCTTGACTCTCCCCGAGGTCTCCCTTCATCTCACTCCCCGCCTCTACCCACCCCTTGACTCTCCCTGTGGTCTCCCTTCATCTCACTCCCTAACCTCTACCTACCCCTTGACTCCCCCCGTGGTCTCCCTTCATCTCACTCCCCAGCCTCTACTCATCCCTTCACTCTCCCTGAGGTCTCCCTTCATCTCCCTCCCCCGCCTCTACCCATCCCTTGACTCTCCCAGAGGTCTCCCTTCATCTCACTCCCCGCCTCTACCCACCCCTTGACTCTCCCCGTGGTCTCCCTTCATCTCACTCCCCGCCTCTACCCACTCCTTGACTCTCCCCGTGGTCTCCCTTCATCTCACTCCTCAGCCTCTACCCATCCCTTGACTCTCCCCTGAGGTCTCCCTTCATCTCACTCCCCATCCTCTACCCATCCCTTGACTCTCCCCCGAGGTCTCCCTTCATATCACTCCCCATCCTCTACCCACCCCTTGACTCTCCTTGAGGCCCCCCTTCATCTCACTCCCCCGCCTCTACCCACCCCTTGACTCTCCTGCGAGGTCTCCCTTCATCTCACTCCCCCGCCTCTACCCATCCCTTGACTCTCCCCCGAGGTCTCCCTTCATCTCACTCCCAAGCCTCTACCCATCCCTTGACTCTCCCCCGAGGTCTCCCTTCATCGTACTCCCCAGCCTCTACCCATCCCTTGACTCTCCTCCGAGGTCTCCCTTCATCTCAGTCCTCAGCCTCTACCCATCCCCTGACTCTCCCCGAGGTCTCCCTTCATCTCACTCCCCAGCCTCTACCCATACCTTGACTCTCCCCGTGGTCTCCCTTCATCTCACTCCTCAGCCTCTACCCATCCCTTGACTCTCCCCCGAGGTCTCCCTTCATCTCACTCCTCGTCCTCTACCCATCCCTTGACTCTCCCCGAGGCCTCCCTTCATCTCACTCTCCAGCCTCTACCCATCCCTTGACTCACCCCGAGGTCTCCCTTCATCTCACTCCTCAGCCTCTACCCATCCCCTGACTCTCCCCGAGGTCTCCCTTCATCTCACTCCTCATTCTCTACCCATCCCCTGACTCTCCCCGAGGTCTCCCTTTATCTCACTCCCCCGCCTCTACCCACCCCTTGACTCTCCCCGAGGTCTCCCTTTCTCTCGCTCCCCAGCCTCTACCCATCCTTTGACTCTCCCCCGAGGTCTCCTTTCATCTCACTCATCAGCCTCTACCATCACTTGACTCTCCTCGAGGTCTCCCTTCATCTCACTCCTCAGCCTCTACCCTTCCCATCCCTTGACTCTCCCCGAGGTCTCCCTTCATCTCACCCCCCGCCTCTACCCATCCCTTGACTCTCCCCGAGGTCTCCCTTCATCTCACTCCCCGCCTCTACCCACCCCTTGACTCTCCCCGTGGTCTGCCTTCATCTCACTCCCTAACCTCTACCCACCCCTTGACTCTCCCCGTGTTCTCCCTTCATCTCACTCCCCAGCCTCTACCCATCCCTTGACTCTCCCCGAGATCTCCCTTCATCTCACCCCCCGCCTCTACCCATCCCTTGACTCTCCCCGAGGTCTCCCTTCATCTCACTCCCCGCCTCTACCCACCCCTTGACTCTCCCCGTGGTCTCCCTTCATCTCACTCCCCGCCTCTACCCACCCCTTGACTCTCCCCGAGGTCTCCCTTCATCTCACTCCCCGCCTCTACCCACCCCTTGACTCTCCCCATGGTCTCCCTTCATCTCACTCCCCGCCTCTACCCACTCCTTGACTCTCCCCGTGGTCTCCCTTCATCTCACTCCTCAGCCTCTACCCATCCCTTGACTCTCCCCCGAGGTCTCCCTTCATCTCACTCCCCATCCTCTACCCACCCCTTGACTCTCCTTGAGGCCTCCCTTCATCTCACTCCCCCGCCTCTACCCACCCCTTGACTCTCCGCGAGGTCTCCCTTCATCTCACTCCCCCGCCTCTACCCATCCCTTGACTCTCCCCCGAGGTCTCCCTCCATCTCACTCCCAAGCCTCTACCCATCCCTTGACTCCCCCCCGAGGTCTCCCTTCATCTTACTCCCCAGCCTCTACCCATCCCTTGACTCTCCTCCGAGGTTTCCCTTCATCTCAGTCCTCAGCCTCTACCCATCCCCTGACTCTCCCCGAGGTCTCCCTTCATCTCACTCCCCAGCCTCTACCCACCCCTTGACTCTCCCCGTGGTCTCCCTTCATCTCACTCCTCAGCCTCTACCCATCCCTTGACTCTCCCCCGAGGTCTCCCTTCATCTCACTCCTCATCCTCTACCCATCCCTTGACTCTCCCCGAGGCCTCCCTTCATCTCACTCCCCAGCCTCTCCCCATCCCTTGACTCTCCCCGAGGTCTCCCTTCATCGAACTCCTCAGCCTCTACCCATCCCCTGACTCTCCCTGAGGTCTCCCTTCATCTCACTCCTCAGCCTCTACCCATCCCCTAACTCTCCCCGAGGTCTCCCTTCATCTCACTCCCCCGCCTATACCCACCCCTTGACTCTCCCCGAGGTCTCCCTTTCTCTCGCTCCCCAGCCTCTACCCATCCTTTGACTCTCCCCCGAGGTCTCCCTTCATCTCACTCCTCAGCCTCTACCCATCACTTGACTCTCCTCGAGGTCTCCCTTCATCTCACTCCTCAGCCTCTACCCATCCCATCCCTTGACTCTCCCCGAGGTCTCCCTTCATCTCACTCCCCCGCCTCTACCCATCCCTTGACTCTCCCCGAGGTCTCCCTTCATCTCACTCCCCGCCTCTACCCCCCCCTTGACTGTCCCCGTGGTCTCCCTTCATCTCACTCCCTAACCTCTACCCACCCCTTGACTCTCCCTGTGGTCTCCCTTCATCTCACTCCCCAGCCTCTACCCATCCCTTGACTCTCCCCGAGGTCTCCCTTTATCTCACTCCCCCGCCTCTACCCATCCCTTGACTCTCCCCGAGGTCTCCCTTCATCTCACTCCCCGCCTCTACCCACCCCTTGACTCTCCCCGTGGTCTCCCTTCATCTCACTCCCCGCGTCTACCCACCCCTTGACTCTCCCCGTGGTCTTCCTTCATCTCACTCCTCAGCCTCTACCCATCCCTTGACTCTCCCCCGAGGTCTCCCTTCATCTCACTCCCCATCCTCTACCCATCCCTTGACTGTCCCCCGAGGTCTCCCTTCATATCACTCCCCATCCTCTACCCACCCCATGACTCTCCTTGAGGCCTCCCTTCATCTCACTCCCCAGCCTCCACCCACCCCTTGACTCTCCCCGAGGTGTCCCTTCATCTCACTCCCCAGCCTCTACCCACCCCTTGACTCTCCCCGAGGTCTCCCTTCATCTCACTCCCAAGCCTCTACCCATCCCTTGACTCTCCCCCGAGGTCTCCCTTCATCTCACTCCTCAGCCTCTACCCACCCCTTGACTCTCCCCGTGGTCTCCCTTCATCTCACTCCCCCGCCTCTACCCATCCCTTGACTCTCCCCGAGGTCTCCCTTCATCTCACTCCCCTCCACTACCCACCCCTTGACTCTCCCCGTGGTCTCCCTTCATCTCACTCCCCAGCCTCTACCCATCCCTTGACTCTCCACCGAGGTCTCCCTTCATCTCACTCCTCAGCCTCTACCCATCCCCTGACTCTCCCCGAGGTCTCCCTTCATCTCACTCCCCAGCCTCTACCCACCCCTTGAGTCTCCCCGTGGTCTCCCTTCATCTCACTCCTCAGCCTCTACCCATCCCTTGACTCTCCCCCGAAGTCTCCCTTCATCTCACTCCCCATCCTCTACCCATCCCTTGACTCTCCCCGAGGCCTCCCTTCATCTCACTCCCCAGCCTCTACCCATCCCTTGACTCTCCCCGAGGTCTCCCTTCATCTCACTCCTCAGCCTCTACCCATCCCCTGACTCTCCCCCCGAGGTCTCCCTTCATCTCACTCCTCAGCCTCTACCCATCCGCTGACTCTCCCCGAGGTCTCCCTTCATCTCACTCCCCCCCCCCTCTACCCACCCCTTGACTCCCCCTGAGGTCTCCCTTTCTCTCGCTCCCCAGCCTCTACCCATCCTTTGACTCTCCCCCGAGGTCTCCCTTCATTTCACTCCCCATCCTCTACCCAACCCATTGACTCCCCCAGAGGTCTCCCTTCATCTCACTCCCCCGCCTCTATCCATCCCTTGACTCTCCCCCGAGGTCTCCCTTCATCTCACTTCCCTGCCTCTATCCATCCCTTGACTCTCCCCCGAGGTCTCTCTTCATCTCACTCCCAGCCTCTACCCACCCCTTGACTCTCCCAGAGGTCTCCCTTCATCTTACTTCCCCGCCTCTATCCATCCCTTGACTCTCCCCCGAGGTCTCTCTTCATCTCACTCCCAGCCTCTACCCACCCCTTGACTCTCCCAGAGGTCTCCCTTCATCTCACTCCTCAGCCTCTACCCATCCCTTGACTCCCCCCGAGGTCTCCCTTCATCTCACTCCCCCGCCTCTATCCATCCCTTGACTCTCCCCCGAGGTCTCTCTTCATCTCACTCCTCAGCCTCTACCCATCACTTGACTCTCCCCGAGGACTTTCTTCATCTCACTCCTCAGCCTCTACCCATCCCTTGACTCTCCCCGAGGTCCCCTTTCTTCTCACTCCCCAGCCTCTACCCATCCCTTGACTCTCCCCAAGGTCTCCCTTCATCTCACTCCCCCGCCTCTACCCACCCCTTGACTCTCCCCGAGGTCTCCCTTCATCTCACTCCTCAGCCTCTACCCATCCCTTGACCCTCCCTGAGGTCTCCCTTCATCTCACTCCTCAGCCTCTACCCATCCCTTGACGCTCCCTGAGGTCTCCCTTCATCTCACTCCTCAGCCTCTACCCATCCCTTGACTCTCCCCCGAGGTCTCCCTTCATCTCACTCCTCAGCCTCTACCCATCCCTTGACTCCCCCCGAGGTCTCCCTTCATCTCACTCCCCCGCCTCTACCCATCCCTTGTCTCTCCCCGAGGTCTCCATCTCACTCCCCAGCCTCTACCCATCCCTTGACTCTCCCAGAGGTCTCCCTTCATCTCACTCCCCCGCCTCTACCCATCCCTTGTCTCTCCCCGAGGTCTCCATCTCACTCCCCAGCCTCTACCCATCCCTTGACTCTCCCAGAGGTCTCCCTTCATCTCACTCCCCCGCCTCTACCCACCCCTTGACTCTCCCCGAGGTCTCCCTTCTTCTCACTCCTCAGCCTCTACCCACCCCTTGACTCTCCCCCGAGGTCTCCCTTCATCTCACTCCTCAGCCTCTACCCATCCCTTGACTCCCCCCGAGGTCTCCCTTCATCTCACTCCTCAGCCCCTACCCACCCCTTGACTCTCCCCGTGGTCTCCCTTCATCTCACTCCCCAGCCTCCACCTATCCCTTGACTCTCCTCAGAGGTCTCACTTCATCTCACTCCTCAGCCTCTACCCATCCCTTGACTCTCCTCCGAGGTCTCCCTTCATCTCACTCCTCAGCCTCTACCCATCCCTTGACTCCCCCCTGAGGTCTCCCTTCATCTCACTCCTCAGCCCCTACCCACCCCTTGACTCTCCCCGTGGTCTCCCTTCATCTCACTCCCCAGCCTCCACCTATCCCTTGACTCTCCTCCGAGGTCTCCCTTCATCTCACTCCTCAGCCTCTACCCATCCCTTGACTCTCCTCCGAGGTCTCCCTTCATCTCACTCCTCAGCCTCTACCCATCCCTTGACTCTCCACAAGATCTCCCTTTATCTCACTCCCCAGCCTCTACCCATCCCTTGACTCTCCTCAGAGGACTCCCTTCATCTCACTCCTCAGCCTCTACCCATACCTTGACTCTCCCCCGAGGTCTCCCTTCATCTCACTCCTCAGCCTCTACCCCTCCCTTGACTCCCCCCAAGGTCTCCCTTCATCTCACTCCTCAGCCCCTACCCACCCCTTGACTCTCCCTGTGGTCTCCCTTCATCTTACTCCCCAGCCTCTACCCATCCCTTGACTCTCCTCCGAGGTCTCCCTTCATCTCACTCCTCAGCCTCTACCCATCCCTTGACTCTCCCTGTGGTCTCCCTTCATCTCACTCCCCAGTCTCTACCATCCCTTGACTCTACCCCGAGGTCTATCTTCATCTCACTCCTCAGCCTCTACCCATCCCTTGACTCTCCACCAAGGTCTCCCTTCATCTCACTCCCCAGCCTCTACCCACCCCTTGACTCTCCCCCGAGGCCTCCCTTCATCTCAGTCCCCGCCTCTACCCACCCCTTGACTCTCCCCTGAGGCCTCCCTTCATCTCACTCCTTAGCCTCTACCCATCCCTTGACTCTCCCTGAGGTCTCCCTTCATCTCTCTCCAGCCTCTACCCATCCCTTGACTCTCCCCCGAGGTGTCCCTTCATCTCACTCCTCAGCCTCTACCCATCCCATGACTCTCCCTCGAGGTCTCCTTTCATCTCACTCCCCAGCCTCTACCCATCCCTTGACTCTCCCTCGAGGTCTCCTTTCATCTCACTCCCCAGCCTCTACCCACCCCTTGACTCTCCCCGAGGTCTCCTTTCATCTCACTCCCCAGCTCTACCCATCCCTTGACTCTCCATCGAGGTCTCCTTTCATCTCACTCCCCAGCCTCTACCCACCCCTTGACTCTCCCCGAGGTCTCCCTTCATCTCACTCCTCAGCCTCTACCCATCACTTGACTCTCCTCCGAGATCTCCCTTCACCTCACTCCCCCGCCTCTACCCACCCCTTGACTCTCCCTGAGGCCTCCCTTCATCTCACTCCCCAGCCTCTACCCATCCCTTGACTCTCCTCCGATGTCTCCCTTCATCTCACTCCCCCACCTCTACCCACCCCTTGACTCTCCCCCGAGGTCTCCCTTCACCTCACTCCCCCGCCTCTACCCACCCCTTGACTCTCCCTGAGGCCTCCCTTCATCTCACTCCCCAGCCTCTGCCCATCCCTTGACTCTCCCTGAGGTCTCCCTTCATCTCACTCCCCAGCCTCTACCCACCCCTTGACTCTCCCTGAGGTCTCCCTTCATCTCACTCCCCAGCCTCTACCCACCCCTTGACTCTCCCCCGAGGTCTCCCTTCATTGCACACCTGGTGCAGAACAATTCAGCTAATGTCGAAAATATTTATTTTAAACGAAGAATACGAAAACTCCACATTTAAAATTCATATAAAAGGCCCGTGCAATCCCAGCAGCAGAATCCTGTGAATGGAACACCTGTGACGTGCCAGGCCCTGCACTGTGATGTCACGAGGTCCAGGCTAGCAGCAGCAGGGGAATCCTGTGGATGGAACACATGTGACGCGCTAGGCCCTCCACTGTGACGTCACGAGGTCGAGGCTAGCAGCAGCAGGGGAATCCTGTGGATGGAACACATGTGACGTGCCAGGCCCTCCACTGTGATGTCACGAGGCCCAGCCTAACACCAGCAGGGGAATCCTGTGAATGGAACACCTGTGACGTGCCGGGCCCTGCACTGTGACGTCACGAGGTCGAGGCTAGCAGCAGAAGGGGAATCCCTTGGATGGAACACCTGTGACGTTCCAGGCCCTCCCTCCCCTGTGATGTCATGAGGTCGAAGCTAAGTGCAGAGGGGAGGCCTCCGCCGGAGCAGAGACAAGGAGAGGTTCCTGAGGGGGGAGAAGGTCGGGCAGGATTAGATTGTCTTTGAGGTTAATCGCAGGATCCTTTTGTGACTAAATAGATTTTTGCTTTTTTTTTTAGGTAATTGAATGAATATCCTTGTCTCGGCTGTCCCCCCCCCCCCCCCCGCCCCCCACCCCTTACACTGCAACACTTGTCATCGCCCATAAGCCGGTGATGCATGATGACAGGTTAAATGTCTATTGTGACGTGGTATACAAGGCTGGTAACCAGGCAGCCGCGGCATTGCACTCATGAGCACCGGACGGAGAGGACCACAGCTGGCGGCCGGAGCCGAGGCCCCCGAGAGGCCAGGGGGCCGGGGCCTCACAGGCTCCAAAAAGAACTTGACGGGGCTGGGTGAAAGGAACACGGTGAGTATAGAAACCAAATGAAAACCGAACTTGAAACCAAACTGAAACCAAACTTGAATCCAAACTTTAAACTGACTTGATTCTGGCTTGATACTGACTTGATACTGACTTGATACTGGCTTGATACTGACTTGATTCTGGCTTGATATTGACTTGATAGTGGCTTGATACTGACTTGATACTGACTTGATACTGGCTTGAAACATCCCTTCCCTCTTCCTTTCTCTTTCCCGTTTTTCCTTCTCTGCCTTACATTCCTATCTCTCCTCTCCTATCCCCTTCTCCCCTTTCTTTTAAGTTCCCTTTTTCTCCATCACTCTTTAATCCTCTCCCCTTCTGTCAATCCCCTCCCCTTCCCATTCAATCCATTCCGGTCCCATCCTGCACTCTCTTATCTCTTTTTCCATCTCCATCCCACCCCTTCCCTTCTCTTCCCCTCCATTCCCTCCCATTCACAGCCTCTTTCCCTTCCAATCTGTTCCCATCGCCTCTGCTCCTTTTCTGCTCCCCTTTCCCCTCATCATCCCTTCTTCCATACCCTACCCTACCCCTCATTACCCTTCCCCTCACTTCCCCCTCTCTCATTTACCCACTCCCCCTCCATTCTCAATTCCTTTCCCTGCCTTTCTCCTCCTTTCTCTTCTCCGCCTTCTTTCCCTCATTCTTCCTTTCCTTTCCTTTCCTTTCCTTTCCTTTCCTTTCCTTTCCTTTCCTTTCCTTTCCTTTCCTTTCCTTTCCTTTTCTTTCCTTTCCTTTCCTTTCCTTTCCTTTCCTTTCCATTCCATTCCCCAACCCATCCCTTCTTTCCCTTTACCCCACCCTCCAACTACCCCTCTCCCTCGATGTCCCCCCTCCCCCTTTAGTTCCATTACTTTCTTATTTACCTCTTTAATCCTCTCCCCTTCTGTCACTCCCCCTTCCCTTCCATCCCATTCACTGCCTCACCTCCCCTCCCATCCCATTCTGTTACCCCACACACACAACCCCCCAAACACACAACCCCACACAAACACCCCCCACACACACAACCCCACACACAACCCCCCACACACAACCCCACACACAACCCCCCCACACAACCCCCCCACACACACAACCTCACACACACAACCCCACACACACAACCACACATACACACAACCCCCCACACACATAACCCCCCACACACAACCACAACCTCCCTCACACAACCCCACAAACGCACTCCCCCACACACACCCACACATACAAACCCACACACAACCACACTAAACACACTACCACACCACACACAACCCTCCACACAACATCCCACGCACACACACAAAACCCCCCACACATACATGACACACACACACACAACCACAACCCACACAACCACAACCCCCACATAGAACCCCACAAACACACACACACCCACACATACAACCCCACACACACAACCACACCACACACAACCCCCTACACACAACCCCCCACACAACATGCCATGCACACACACAAAACCCCCCACACGTACATGACACAACCCCCCACACACACAACCCCATTACCCCCACACACACAACCCCACACACCACACAACCACACACACCCCCACAAACACACACAACCCCACATACACACACCCCCACACAAACACACACCTCCACACACACACAACCCCCACACACACACTCACTGTCACTCACATACTCACTGTCACTCACAATCAATGACACACTCACTGACACACTCACTGACACTCTCACTGAAACTGACACTCACTGACACTCTCCCGGAAACTCACAGTGACACTCTCACTGACGCTGACACTCTCGCTGACACTGACACTCTTACTGACACTAACACTGACACTCTCACGGACACTCTCACTGACACTGACACCGTCACTGTCAATCTCATCAACACTCTCACTGACACTCACACTCTCACAGACACTCACAGTCTCACTGACACTCTCACTGACACTGAAACTCTCACTGACACCCTCACTGACACACTCACTGACACTCTCACTGACACTGACACTCTCACTGAAACTCTGACACTGACACCCTCACTGACACACTCACTGACACTCTCACTGACACTCTCACTGACACTGACACTCTCACTGAAACTCTGACACCCTCACTGACACTCACTGAAACTCTCACTGACACTCTCACTGACACTCTCACTGACACTTTCACTGACACTCTCACTGACACTCACTCTCACTGACACTCTCACTGACACTCTCACTGGCACACTCACTGACACTCACTGACACTCACTGACACTCTCACTGATACTGACACACACTCTCACTGAAACTCTCACTGACACTTTCACTGACACTCTCACTGACACTCACTGACACTCTCACTGACACTGACACTCTCACTGACACTCTCACTGAATCTCTCACTGACACTGACACTCTCACCGACACTCTCACTGACACTCTCACTGACACTCAATGACACTCTCACTGACACTCACTGACACTCTTACTGACACTCACTGGCACTCTCACTGACACTCTCACTGACACTCACACTGAAACTGACTCTCACTGACACTCTCACTGACACTGACACTCTCACTGAAACTCTCACTGAAACTCTCACTGACACTCTCACTGACACTCACCGACACTCACTTACACTCCCACTGACACTCCCACTGACACTCCCACTGACACTCTCACTGACACTCCCACTGACACTCTCACTGACACTCTCAGTGACACTCACTGACACTCTTACTGACACTCTCACTGACACTCACACTGAAACTGACTCTCACTGACACTCACTGACACAGACACTCTTACTGACACTCTCACTGACACTCTCACTGACACTCCCTGACACTCTCACTGACACTCCCACTGACACTCTCACTGACACTCCCACTGACACTCTCACTGACACTCTCACTGACACTCACTGACACTCTCACTGACACTTTCACTGACACACTGACTGACACTCTCACTGACACTGACACTCTCACTGACACTGAAACACTCACTGACACTCTCACCTACACTCACTGACACTGACACTCTCACTGACACTCACTGACACTCTCACTGACACTCTCACTGACACTCTCACTGACACTCACTGACACTTTCACTGACACACTCACTGACACTCTCACTGACACTCTCACTGACACTCAATGACACTCTCACTGACACTCACTGACACTCTTACTGACACTCACTGGCACTCTCACTGACACTCACACTGAAACTGACTCTCACTGACACTCTCACTGACACTGACACTCTCACTGAAACTCTCACTGACACTCACCGACACTCCCACTGACACTCCCACTGACACTCCCACTGACACTCCCACTGACACTCTCACTGACACTCCCACTGACACTCTTACTGACACTCTCACTGACACTCACACTGAAACTGACACTCACTGACACTCACTGACACAGACACTCTCACTGAAACTCTCACTGACACTATCACTGACACTCCCTGACACTCTCACTGACACTCCCACTGACACTCTCACTGACACTCCCACTGACACTCTCACTGACACTCTCACTGACACTCACTGACACTCTCACTGACACTTTCACTGACACACTGACTGACACTCTCACTGACACTGACACTCTCACTTTTCAACCAAATTTCGAAATGCACCACTCGGGTAAAGTGACTCGCCACTTATCTTAAATGGTAAAGTTCATGAACAAATAATAGTTCCAGACGAAAAACGCTGAATCCATAGTTGCAAAAGAGTTCTTTTAATATGCCAAGAGAAACCAGCCAACGCATTTCGTTCCGTCAGGCGGAACTTCTTCAGGGCTGTAAATCATAAAGTGAAACATACAAAAACCTGTGTAAGTAGCTTCTAACAGAAATATGTGTACCATAGTAAGAATATGTGCAAAGACATTACATAAACAGAAAACAAACCACATTTAAAAACATGTTTCAATTTAAAATAGCAGCATTCTCTTCTCAACAGTGCATTTTATACTCATTTTCCAAAGTTCCTATGCTGCATCAAAAATATCAAACGCAGGTCTCATTATAGACCCACAATGGCACCCAACCATTGGGGTAATTCTGACAAGCAAGAGTTATATACATTTTACAGTTTTGTGGATACATCATCCCTAAAATATTGTTTATGCAATTGCAAATAGCAGAAAACAGCGTTATCCTTATTATTGATCATATTAGAATTTCAAACCCAGCACATAATTCCGCACCTAAAACATTTTATAGGGCAAAACAAGTCATTTCATCTTACATCGTCAGAGATTTTTGTATATAACCCTCTTGTGTTAATGCCGCAAATCCATGACACACTAGAAACCGACAGCAAACGCTCTCCAGATGACTCTCAATAGTCTTAAGTTAATAGTATAACACTTATCAATCCTTAGTAATTAATAAAAGCAGATATGGATATAATTCCTACCGCAATAATGTTCAAGAAGGCAGGGGTATATTCCAATTCAGAGTGTCAGTTTGAGAAAGGAACCAAATCCTTCTTTGTAATTGTAAAATGGGTAGAGTAGAAATTTCCGGCAATATTTCCAAATATGATCTTCACCTAAAAATGCATACAGCAAGTGCGTGCATAAAAGAGACAAATACTGACTCACAAGACTTTTGTAGATTGATTGACTCATCTAATAAGTATACACGCAAACAAAACAATCTAACAAAGGCAAAAAGACTGGCACTCGATGGACTGGCTAGAGATAACAACATCACAATAAAGGAGGCTGACAACGGTGGAAATGTGGTTGTGATGAACACCGTGGACTATGATAGTGAAATCGCCCGACAACTAAGTGACACTAGTTGTTACAAAGTAGTACAGGATAATCCCATTCCATCTCTTGTCACCCATATCAACAATCGCATACAGGATTGGGGTGATGTCGGTCTCCTGTCCGATGAGGAATGTCGATACCTTAAGGTAACACATCCAACTGCACCATGCATCTACGTATTGCCTAAAATACACAAGGGAGGCAATTTCCCTCCAGGACGTCCCATTATATCGGGGATTAACTCCCCCACGGAACGTCTCTCGCAATATGTTGATGGGTTTCTGCAACCCCTTGTGGTCAACTTGCCATCCTACATACAGGACTCAGGGGACATCTTGAAAAAATTGGATGGTTTAGAATGGTCTGCTGACCTGATGTTTGTCACGTTAGACGTGACGGGGCTGTACACATGCATACCACAGCATTTTGGCATCAGAGCGCTCTCGTCATTCTTATCATTGAGGACAGCAGACCACATAGACCACAATGAAATGTTGATCGAAATGACGGAGTTAATTTTATCTAGGAATTTCTTCTTACACAAAGACAACTGGTACCACCAAATAAGGGGAACCGCGATGGGGAGCAAATTTGCTCCTTCGTACGCGGGGCTCTTTATGGGGTGGTGGGAGCGCGAACACGCATGGGGCAAATATGCCTCCCCCTGGATGGACATGATCATCTTTTGGGGGAGGTATATCGATGATATCATCATGCTGTGGAAAGGGAGTGAAGCACAACTATCGGAATATTTCAACTATCTGAACGACAATCCCTACAACATTAAATTGACAGTGAAATCCGATTACAATCAAATAGAATTCCTGGATATATTGTTCTTTGTCGAGAACAATACCATACAGAGCAATCTGTACCGCAAAAGCACTTCCTGCAACAGTGTGCTGCATGCAACCAGTGCGCACCCCAGCTCAACCATCCGTAATATCCCATATGGTGAGATGGTACGCATAAGGCGCAACTGTAGCAAGGAAGAGAACTTCAAACATGCGATACGGGACAGCAAGATCAGGTTTGCTAACAGAGGTTATAACAGTAAAACCTTGGACAAGGCTGAAAAGAGAATTCTAACTGTCACCCGTAGCAATACCCTTATCAAAAAGGCAAAAAACAACAAAAAGAAGAACAAATCCAGGATGGCTTTCACTACCCAATACACACAAAATAGTACAGAAGTATTCAAGGTCCTGAAAAGACATTGGAAATTATTGTGTGAAGTTCCTAACCTCAAAGAGGAAATTAATGAGACACCCAGTATCACTTTCAGGAGAGGTAAAACTTTACGAAACATTTTGTGCCCCAGTTATCCAATTAGGAAGGAGACAGGAACATGGATGCAGACTAAACCAAAAGGCTTCTATACATGTGGAGGATGCAGTATTTGTCCTCTTGGTATGAATAAAACCAAGAAGTTTAAATACAATACAGACAGAGAATATGAAATAAGGCATTATATTAATTGCAACACTAGCCATGTGATCTATGTCATCGGCTGTGGATGCAATAAGATATATGTCGGGAGTACCGTGCGGCCTTTAAAACTCAGGATCCAGGAACATACCCGGGCCATGAAAAACTATGATTTGAAGTACCCCATGACTTACCACATGCAGGAACATCATAAAGACAATAGGACAATATGGTTCCATGGTATTGACCATATACCACCACATCCTAGAGGGGGAAACCGCGAACTTACCCTAAGGAAAAGGGAAGCAGCCTGGATATGTCGCTTAAGATGTGTGGGAAGGGGACACAACACAGAGGATGAAATGCCTATTACCTAGGTTGAGATACCAGCGCTAGCGTGATCCTCAAGATTCTGTGAATTGCTGACTGTCAAATTTGTGATTTGTTTCCCCTTTTTTATCCTGACCAGCAGGCTGAACTGCCTAATTTGTGATTTGTCTTTCCTTTAGTCTCTACCATCAGGCTTAACTGCATCCACCATCTATTCACCTTCATTACCAGTTGTGTATATAATCCTTTTATCTTCATAATGAATCCAAGAACACCAAACAAACACTTTGTGCCTTTAATCTCCTTGACTGAGTCGCGGGTAATACTATACCAACAGATTAGGGTACGTATCCCTTGATGTCTTGACGCTATTTTCGTGCCGCGCATGGAGCGACAGTGGCAATCTCTCCTTATCTATACAATGTATTCCACCTAAGAGTGTGGACTACGTTTATTAATTCTATAACAGTGTAAATCTCATTAGAATTTCAATTTATATATTATTTGCGAGTTTAATAATATAATCAAAACTGTCCTAATATCGGAATTTTTACTTAATTGTAAATAATAGGCTTCCTAATATATAAATAAACTATTTGTGTCACAGACTATAACAACCTTTGGATATATAGGAATCAACTCATATGAACGCTAAGATACTACCGTTTGATTTACTCCCGTTATATGTCCAAACCCCCATAGAATATAACACCATGATTAGCCCTCATTGACTAGCTTAAAATGGCGGCCGTTTTGAACTGGAAAGTAGTGGTTCGGGATGCGCGACCTTCCTCCATCCACACGTGAAGAGGGTGTGGCTATATTACAATCAGCTCGAAGGAGGTCGGCTCCCATAACTTGCCGGGAAGGTTTTGGCGCGCGGACCGCAGACACGCCAACTGGGGGGACAGATACGACCCCGAAAGGTAGGATATGTAGGAGACCCTCTCTTTTTCACTACGCTAGGACCCATTCCGTTTGGCTCACACCACAGTGTATAAATTACTCTGGCGATATGGGTCCTCATTCCGACAAAATTCTAATATATTAGTATAAACTAAAAAGCAGTGCCAAGGTTGTTTCCATTACGGGCACATTTATTCTGATCCGGCACGAGTGTAAATGCATTGCCATTATAGACTAATATGCGGTGCAACAAGTGTTTGCAACATGGCATATGCTTTTCGGGCTCGGTGGTTCACCATGCCTTGTCCGTTAGAACTGGGTGCAATAAAAATAAAAACGGATGTTACCATAGTGAGGCATATTATAGTCTCCTGTTTTTAACCATCATGTGCATAAGAGACATTTAAGATGATACTCTGGGGAACCGATATTTTGTTTTTCATAGGGGTAGCACTAGAGATTAAGATATTTAGAACCATATTACGAGTTATGTAACCATTCTTTTCCGTATGAACATACATATTCATATTGACTTGCAGGTAATTACCTTAAAGTGACTACAAATCTGGAGTCAATTGAGGACCGCTGGAATAGAACACGCGACGGTGCAAATAAAGTGCACGTCACACCATTCGAAGGTAGGCCATTGGATACAGTGATAGACCTAGTCTCACACCTCAAGAGTGATAACCTGCTATCACTACAGGTCTCAAATATTTTCATGTCTGATAGTTTGTTTTTTATAATTGTTATAGGCCAATAATTGGGCCCAGTGGAACACGCAATACGTCAGAAATCTGTATGAGGATATGAGAGCGTCCGTTTGAGAACCACATTTCTTGAACATAAAAGGTACATATCTATCATATTTATCTTGATAAAAGTGCAGAAGTAGTTACTTAGCCCGTATCCATACATATTAGGGTTTTTATCAGTAATTGTCTCTTTTATGCACGCACTTGCTGTATGCATTTTTAGGTGAAGATCATATTTGGAAATATTGCCGGAAATTTCTACTCTACCCATTTTACAATTACAAAGAAGGATTTGGTTCCTTTCTCAAACTGACACTCTGAATTGGAATATACCCCTGCCTTCTTGAACATTATTGCGGTAGGAATTATATCCATATCTGCTTTTATTAATTACTAAGGATTGATAAGTGTTATACTATTAACTTAAGACTATTGAGAGTCATCTGGAGAGCGTTTGCTGTCGGTTTCTAGTGTGTCATGGATTTGCAGCATTAACACAAGAGGGTTATATACAAAAATCTCTGACGATGTAAGATGAAATGACTTGTTTGGCCCTATAAAATGTTTTAGGTGCGGAATTATGTGCTGGGTTTGAAATTCTAATATGATCAATAATAAGGATAACGCTGTTTTCTGCTATTTGCAATTGCATAAACAATATTTTAGGGATGATGTATCCACAAAACTGTAAAATGTATATAACTCTTGCTTGTCAGAATTACCCCAATGGTTGGGTGCCATTGTGGGTCTATAATGAGACCTGCGTTTGATATTTTTGATGCAGCATAGGAACTTTGGAAAATGAGTATAAAATGCACTGTTGAGAAGAGAATGCTGCTATTTTAAATTGAAACATGTTTTTAACTGTGGTTTGTTTTCTGTTTATGTAATGTCTTTGCACATATTCTTACTATGGTACACATATTTCTGTTAGAAGCTACTTACACGGGTTTTTGTATGTTTCACTTTATGATTTACAGCCCTGAAGAAGTTCCGCCTGACGGAACGAAACGTGTTGGCTGGTTTCTCTTGGCATATTAAAAGAACTCTTTTGCAACTACGGATTCAGCGTTTTTCGTCTGGAACTATTATTTGTTCATGAACTTTACCATTTAAGCTTAGTGGCGAGTCACTTTACCCGAGTGGTGCATTTCGAAATTTGGTTGAAAATTGTCTTTTTCCTAGGATGTATCTGGGATGTACTCCTGGGACAGGGAGTATTTGAAATTGCACGCCATTTATAAGAAATTCTCATTTACATATTGGTGATACATGGGTTGGTGCATTGAAGGTGTATAAGTGGTCCACTGTCCCGATTGTTTTGTACAAGACTGACACTCTCACTCACACTGAAACACTCACTGACACTCTCACCTACACTCACTGACACTGACACTCTCACTGACACTCACTGACACTCTCACTGACACTCTCACTGACACTCTCACTGACACTCACTGGCACTCACTGACACTCACTGACACTCTCACTGACACTCTCACTGACACTGACACTCTCACTGACACACTCTCCGACACACTCACTGACACACTTACTGACACACTCTCTGACACTCTCACTGACACTCTCACTGACACTCTCACTCACACTCACTGACACTCTCACTGACACTGACACTCTCACTGACACTCTCAGTGACACTGAAACTGACACTCTCACTGACACACACTGACACTCACTGACACTGAAACTGACACTGAAACTGACACTCTCACTGACACTCACTGACACTCTCACTGACACTCTCACTGACACTCTCACTGATAATCACTGACACTCACTGACACTCTCACTGACACTCACTGACACTCACTGACACTCTCACTGACACTCTCACTGACACTTTCACTGACACTCACTGACACTGACACTCTCACTGACACACTCACTGACACACTCACTGACACACTTACTGACACCCTCACTGACACTCTCACTGACACTCTCACTGACACTGATACTCTCACTCACACTCACTGACACTCACTGACATTCACACTGAAACTGACTCTCACTGACACTCACTGACACTGACACGCCCTCTCTCGAGGCCACGCCCCCACAGCCCCCATCTGAGGCTGTATAAAATATGTGCTTCTTCCGGAAGCGCAGCGGACGAGCGCAGCGGGCGCGACGTTGGCGCGCCGAAGGCACGCCAAAGGTAAGCCCGTCTGTGCCCGTCCGCGACCGCACGAGGCCAGGGGCCACTTCCCCTACCCAGACACCAAGCCAGCCCATTACCTATAGTTCGCACTCCCTTCGGCAACTGAACCAACGCGAGCCACCCTGCCTCCATGCATGGGATCCTTCAATAAAACATTCTGCATGCAGCTGTTGTGGCTTCCACCTCGCCTCTCACCCCCTATGAAAACTACCACGTACTCCATGCTTCTGCTTAATTGCCGTTCTATTCCCAAACACTCCACAAAACTACATTTATTATTAGAGGAAATTAACCCTGACATCCTCTTTGCCACAGAGACGTGGCTGCAGGAGCACTCAGGACCTGATCTGGTTCAAGCTCTTCCGCCTGGATTCCAAATACTCCGCCTCGACAGGAAAAAAGGAATTGGAGGTGGCCTTGCAGTGATTCATAAAGCAGACTATGACGTAACTAGCACCCCGGTGCATCTTCCAGACAGTGAATGTCTCCCCTTCTCTATAAAATTTAGCCCCACTCATACTTTTTCCGGTATGCTCATATACCGCCCACCAGGATCCCAAGGCCTATTTCTCTCAAATCTAGCGCCGACAGTCGCAAATTTGGCACTTAGCTCAGCCAACTATACGATCCTGGGCGACATTAACATCCACCTGGATGATCAGACCGACCCCTCTGCTAGAGAACTCTTATCGGGCCTACAAGCCCTGGACTTACACCAACTTGTCCTCGGGCCCACACACCAAAAAGGACATCTCCTAGACCCTATTTTCAGTAACTGCCCCAACCTACTCGCCAAAAACCCCTCCCCGCTGCCCTGGTCTGACCATTTTCTTATCCCATTTACCTGGATCCTTCCCAACTACTCACACCCTAAACCCCCGGCGACTCAGCAGTCACGGAACTGGCAAAAAATCCCTCTACCGGAATGGCAAACCTCCCTACAGTGCACAATACCTCCCAAATCATCCAACCCTATTCAGGGTAACGATAACTACAACAGATGGATCACCGACTCCTTGGACCTTGTACTCCCTCTGAGTAGCATCCATCCCAAGCGGGGCAATCCTACAGCCCCTTGGTACACAAACGATCTTCGGGAGAAAAAACGTGCCTGCAAACGTTTGGAGAGAAAATGGCGCATGGAATAACGCCTAGCAGACAAAGTTAGTTATAGAGCAGCCATTAAAAATTACAAAGTAGAGATCCAACGAGCTCAAGCCACATACTTTGAACTAAAGATAAGTAATGCAGCGTCTCAACCTAAAGAGATTTACCGCATAGCTAAATCTCTCCTGCAACTTCCGGAGACTCCCAAAGATCACAATGACACTCAGACTCATTGTGAGGACATAGCGGAGTTTTTCCATCATAAAATAGAATTCATTTACTCTTCCTTTCCCCCCCTGCCATCTTGGCCAGTGACCTCATCACCACAGATCCTATGACAGTCCCACTTAGTATCCTCAATAACCTTCCGGCTCTTGACGAAACTTCTCTAGAAAAGCTAATGAGACTAGTCAAATCGGGATCACCTGTCGACCCAGCTCCCCCTAGGGCTCTCACTCAAATAACCAGCCAGATATTACCCACCATTCGAGACTTGTTCAATTCCTCCCTTGATACTGGCATCGTCCCCCCCCTATGGAAGAGAGCTATGGTCAAAGCTCTGCTAAAAAAAAACAACCTCGACCAGTCCAACCCTTCCAATTACCGTCCCATCTCCCTTCTGCCTTGACTCAGCAAACTTCTTGAGAAACACGTCAACTCCGTGTTGGCAGCCTTCCTAGAAACTAACAATATACTGGACCCCACCCATATGGGCTTTAGGCCTCGCCATGGAACTGAGACTGCCTTGATTGCAGTGACGGAGGAGGCAAGGAGGATCCTGGACGGTGACGGCTCCACGGCCATCGTTCTACTTGACTTGAGTGCCGCCTTCGACACTGTAAATCATGGCATCCTACTCCACCGGCTTGCTATGATAGGGGTGTCAGGAACTGCGCTTACCTGGATAGAATCGTTCCTCACAGACAGATCCTTCCGGGTATTCAAAAAGGAGTTCACCTCCTCTAGTAAACCGCTTAATTGTGGAGTGCCTCAGGGCTCCTCCCTGAGTCCAACCCTTTTTAATGTTTACCTCCGTCCTCTAGCTGATGTCGTCCGCCCCTTCGGGGTGAAAATTGTCACCTACGCGGACGACACCCAGCTGGTGGTGGCACTGGACCCCCCTCTCAACTCTCACCACAGCCTACATAAATGCCTAAAAGCTGTCGCAACCTGGATGTCAGACTCCTGTCTAAAACTTAATGGGGATAAAACAGAGGTAATGCTCCTTGGAAATAACATCACCAAATCCATTGATACCATCTGGCCCCTCTGTCTAGGCAGCCCCTCACAACCCAAAGACCAAATTAAGAGCCTGGGCATCTGGCTCGACCAAAACCTCACTTTCAACTATCAAGCCACCAAACTTGCCGCCACCTGCTTTAGGCTGTTGAGACTACTCCGAAAGATTCTCCCCCTTCTCCCGCTTCACTCAAGATGGATCATGGTCCAAGGACTAATCTTGTCACGTCTCGACTGCGGTAACGCCCTATATCTTGGTGCCCCACAGTCCACCCTCGCCAAACTACAAGTTGTTCAAAACTGCGCGGCAAGAGTCCTGTTGAACCTCCCCCGCCGCTCCTCAGTCAAGGCGAGACTGAAGGACCTTCATTGGCTCCCTGTGCGTGCTAGGATAGAATTTAAGAGCATGTGCGTTGCACACCGCTCTTACTGGGGAACGGGCCCCGCCATAAACCAGCCTTTGGTAGAAGCCTACCACCCTTCCCGGCCCCTCAGATCCGCGACCTCTCACCTCACTTTTGTACCACGCATAAGAAGAGCTAGATGCGGAGGCCGCTCGCTCTCCTACAATCTGGCCAAGATCTGGAATTCCCTTCCCCTTTCAATCAGGTCAGAATCCAACCTACTTACCTTTCGAAGGCTGTTAAAAACTTGGCTTTTTAATAAAACTCCCACCTAACCCCTTCTGTTCCTTACGAACCCCACTCCCCCCATCTCTGCTCAACCATCCAGTTCTCTACAGCGCTGGGACGCCCCTGGGTAGCCATCGTGCTCTACAAATTCTCATTCCATTCCATTCCATTCCATTCCACTGACACTGACACTCTCACTGACACTCTCACTGACACTCTCACTGACACTCTCACTGACACTCTCACTGACACTCTCACTGACACTTTCACTGACACTCTCACTGACACTGACATTCTCACTGACACACTCACTGGCACACTCACTGACAAACTCACTGACACACTCACTGACACTCTCACTGACACCGACTCTGACACTCTCACCCACACTCTCACTCACACTCACTGACACTCTCACTGACACTGAAACTCTCAGTGACACTCTCACTGACATTCTCACTGACACTCACAGTGAAACTGACACTCTCACTGACACTCTCACTGAGACTCTCACTGACACTCATGCTGACAGTCATGCTGACACTCTCACTGACACTCTCACTGATGCTGACACTCTCACTGACACTGAAACTCTCACTGACACTCTCTCTGACACTGATACTCTCACTGACACTTTCTCTGACACACTCACTGACACTCTCATTGACACACTCACTGACACTCTCACTGACACCGACACTCTCACTGACACTCACTGACACACTCACTGACACTCTCACTGATACTCTCACTAACACTGACACTCTCACAGACACTCTCACCGACACTCTCACCGACACTCTCACTGACACTCTCACTGACACTGACACTCTCACTCACACTCACTGACACTCTCACTGATACTGACACTCACTGACACTCTCACTGACACTCACTGACACTTTCACTGACACTCTCACTGACACTCTCACTGAAGCTCTCACTGGCACTCTCACTGACACTTTCACTGACATTCTCACTGACACTCACTGACACTGACACTCTCACTGACACTGACACTCTCACTGACACTCTCCCTGAATCTCTCACTGACACTGACACTCTCACTGACACTATCACTGACACTCTAACAGACACTCAATGACACTCTCACTGACACTCACTGACACTCTGACTGACACTCACTGACACTCTGACTGACACTCACTGACACTCTCACTGAAACTCACACTGAAACTGACTCTCAATGACACTCACTGACACTGACACTCTCACTGAAACTCTCACTGACACTCTCACTGACACTCTCACTGACACTCACTGACACTCTCACTGACACTCTCACTGACACTCACTGACACTCACTGACACTCTCACTGACACTCCCACTGACACTCTCACTGACACTCCCACTGACACTCTCACTGACACTCACTGACACTCTCACTGACACTTTCACTGACACACTGACTGACACTCTCACTGACACTGACACTCTCACTGACACTCACTGAAACACTCACTGACACTCACTGACACTCACTGACACTAAAACTCTCACTGACACTCACTGACAGTCTCACTGATACTCACTGACACTCTAACTGACACTCACTGACACTCACTGACACTCTCAGTGACACTCTCACTGACACTCTCACTGACACTTTCACTGACACTCTCACTGACACTGACACTCTCACTGACACTGACACTCTCACTGACACACTCACTGACACACTCACTGACACCCTCTCTGACACTCTCACTGACACTCTCACTGACACTGATACTCTCACTCACACTCACTGACACTCTCACTGACACTGACACTCTCACTGACACTGAAACTGACACTGACACTGAAACTGACACTCTCACTGACACTGAAACTGAAACTCTCACTGACACTCACTGACACTCTCACTGACACTCACTGACACTCACTGATACTCACTGACACTCTCATTGACACTCACTGACACTCTCACTGACACTTTCACTGACACTCTCCCTGACACTGACACTCTCACTGACACACTCACTGACACCCTCACTGATGGTCTCACTGACACTCTCACTGACACTCTCACTCACACTCACTGACACTCTCACTGACACTGACACTCTCACTGACACTGAAACTGAAACTCTCACTGACACTCACTGACACTCACTGACACTCTCACTGATACTCACTGACACTCTCACTGACACTCACTGACACTCACTGACACTCTCACTGACACTCTCACTGACACTTTCCACGACACTCTCCCTGACACTGACACTCTCACTGACACACTCACTGACACACTCACTGACACACTTACTGACACCCTCACTGACGCTCTCACTGACACTCTCACTGACACTCTCACTCACACTCACTGACACTCTCACTGACACTGACACTCTCACTGACACTCTCACTGACACTGTCACTGACACTCTCACTGACACTCTCACTGACACTCTCACTGACACTTTCAATGACACTCTGACTGAAACTGACACTCTCCTTGACACACTCACTGGCACACTTACTGACACACTCACTGACACACTCACTGACACTCTCACTAACACTGGCTCTGACACTCTCACTCACACTCACTGACACTCTCACTGACACTGAAACTCTCAGTGATACTCTCAGTGACACTCTCACTGACACTCTCACTGACACTCACAGTGAAACTGACACTCACTGACACTCACACTGACACTCTCACTGACACTCTTGCTGACACTGACACTCTCACTCACACTCTCACTCACACTCACTGACACTCTCACTGAAACTGGCACTCTCACTGACACTCACTGACACTGACACTTACACTGACACTCTCACTGAAACTCTCACTGACACTCTCACTGACACTCTCACGGACACTCTCACTGACACTCACAGTGAAACTGACACTCTCACTGACACTCTCACTGACACTCACACTGACACTCTCACTGACACTCTTACTGACACTCTTACTGACACTCTCACTGATGCTGACACTCTCACTGACACTGACACTCTCACTGACACTCTCTCTGACACTGACACTCTCACTGACACTCACTGACACTCAATGACACTCTCACTGACACTCTCGCTGACACTCACTCTGACACTCAATGACACTCACTGACACTGACACTCTCACTGACACTCTTACTGACACTCTCACTGACACTCTTACTGACACTGACACTCTCACTGACACTCTCACTCACACTCACTGACACTCTCACTGACACTGACACTCTCACTGACACTCTCACTGACACTCACTGACACTCTCACTGACACTCGAGGTCAGAGACACTTTGTTGCCGCCATTCTGGGTCGCCTGCCACATTGGAGATAACGCCGACTTGGGGCTCATCATCAGACCGAACATCGGGACTGCGAGCACCAGGTTGCTTAGAGGCAGAGTCACCGGCCGCACCTGGGTCCTCTTCCCGCCCCGCCTCCCAGCACTTGATCGCGCCTCGCAGCCTCCGCTACGCGGGAGCCGCTCGAGGTCAGAGACACTTTGTTGCCGCCATTCCGGGTCGCCTGCCACATTGGAGATAACACCGACTTGGGGCTCATCATCGAACCGGACATCGGGACTGCGAGGACCAGGTTGCTTAGCGGCAGAATCACCGGCTGCACCTGGGTCCTCTTCCCGCCCCGCCTCTCAGCACTTGATAGCGCCTTGCGGCCCCCGCTACGCGGGAGCTGCTCGAGGTCAGAGACACTTTGTTGCCGCCATTCCGGGTCGCCTGCCAAATTGGAGATAACGCCAACTTGGGGCTCATCATTGGACCGGACATCGGGACTGCGAGGACCAGGTTGCTTAGCGGCATAGTCACCGGCCGCACCTGGGTCCTCTTCCCGCCCCGCCTCCCAGCACTTGATAGCGCCTCTCTGCCCCTGCTACGCGGGAGCCGCTCGAGGTCAGAGACACTTTGTTGCCACCATTCCGGGTCGCCTGCCACATTGGCGATAACGCCAACTTTGGGCTCATCATCGGACCGGACATCGGGACTGCGAGGACCAGGTTGCTAAGCGGCAGAGTCACCGGCCGCACCTGGGTCATCTTCCCACCTCGCCTCCCTATTTAGTCACGCTGAAACACGCGCACGCGGGACGCGCACAGGCGTGTGCCGGGCAAAGCCCGGGCCAAGGGCGGGCACGTTTAAGCCCTTTCAAGACCGATCAAAACTGGACCGGGCCCCCCCTCTTTCCCCTGCTATAGTGTGAACTGTATCTGTGTCCTTGTATTAATATATTATATTTTAGAGTAGATCTGTTTGTGGATACATATATTGTTTGCATTTTAATATGACTACACGAGGAAGTAGGAGTAAAACTGCAATGGGGGGGCTCAGTTAACAGGCACTCTAGACAACTTTATAACAAGGGCTATTTCAGTCATAGATCAAGGAATTAGCCTAATGGAACGTAGAGTGTCCCAAGATTTAGTGCTTGCAAAAAGATCATCTATGGGGCACTTTGCGTCGGCTCGTACTCCTGAGCCTGTCAAAGGAACAGCTTTGAAAGATGTACACGTGGATGTGCATAATCTATCAATGGGGGTAGATCAGTCAAACTCCCGACCTCTACTAGACCCATTGTCAATTTTGACTTTAGAGAAGACCCCTGAACTAAATTTGAACTGCACGCTGGGGGAAATAAATACCAGGCAGTCGAGGGAGAGGAGGGAGGGCACAATACCTAAAAAGAAATGTGCCAATAGGACCATCTCAGGGGACAAAAAACTTGAAATTGCTAAAACCAGGGATACCTGTGATACATCTAACAAGCAGGGGGAGGTGCCTGAACAAGCGCCACAGAATCTGTGCGAACGATTGCTAAAAGATTATGTAAATGTGGTTTTGGACACTAGTAGTATTGAGGTAGCAGTTAGCATAGATGGGGAAAGCAAGGACGAACCTGAAGGTCAACTTCTAGCAAGAATGGGGAAGTTACTTAAATCTTTTCTAGCACCACTAGAAACCAGTTAATGCATATTGAAAAGAAGCTTGCTGAACTTGACAAATTCACTAGGAATTTACCAAGCAACAGGGCAAAAAAGGTAGCATGCAATAAACCTCCAAATACTGGACAAACAGGCTTACCAACTAAAAAGGCCCCGATATTAGTGCAAAAAGTAAACTCTAACCCTACAATTGTATCGGAGAAGACATCTGTCGATAGACCCCCAGGCCCAACTCAGCAACCTAGGCAAGAGGAGATTTTACCCAAGGCCCCTGTCCCGCACCCTAAAGGGAATTGGACAAGGGCTGGTACAGAGGGTAGATTTGCTGTTAATTTGCCCCCAGAGGCGAGCCCTTATGTAGTCATCTTGACTGGGGTCCTGGAACTGGAAGAATCCATTGAGGAGCCAAGTTGGTCATTAAAGAATAAAGTTTCTTACTGGTTCAATCCTAACCGACCCTTACCACCTCACATGTTAAGTAAGATTGTAATGGTACGTAGGGTGCCATGGGTAGGGCACGATAGGAAGACAACTCAAGGGGACTGTGTGTTGGTTAACTTTGAGGATCCACGTATGGTCGAATATATCTGCTCATGGAGAACACAAAATAGTAGTAGAGGTATAGAAACTAGACTGCTTTGATATTTTTATCCACAAAGGAATCATTTTGGCCTCGACCGTGGAGGGAATTGGGGCAGAGTAGGACATCAAGATTGGGGAGGAAATCCCACAAGGGATCAAGAGTACATGGATAATTGGAGGGGAATCCCTACTGCTAATAGGTACAGTTGTCTAGAGATGGTAGACTGACTGGCAACGACTACAGGGACCCTGAATGAGTATAGGGAGGGTCAAGACAAGTTTAATACGATTGACAATCTGATTGTCCATCATAACAAAAATATACTATCTGAGAAAAGGGGTAATGATGGTGCAGACAATTCTATCACGGACTGCCCATTAAATAAGGGGATAGACGAAAATAACACTACCAAGATCATAACTGCCCACGTAGGTGCAGACAGTAAGGCCTATCAGCCTATGGCCATAAGCGATGTGATGGAGGATTCTGGAGAGTGTCTAGAGCCCGTATTACAGGATAATGGTACACCTGATTAAATTTCAATAGATCCATTGTGCGTAAGGGCTGAACCAAGGGGAAATCTTGCCCTTTTATCCTGGAACGTAGCAGGTCTGTCAAACAAAATTAAGGACCCTACATTCCTGGCATTCCTAGATAATTTTAATGTGATTTGTTTACAGGAGTGTTGGGATCAGTGTGAGACACATATAAATGGTTATCGCACCTTTTTTTTCCGCAGCCAAGCAGACTAGTAGGGTCAGGAGTTCAGGCGGACTTTGTACCTTCATATCAAATATGGTCAATATAATGGTTAAAAAGTTAAACACAGGGGGGAACTATTATCAGCTACTTTTGCTCAAGGTAGGAAGAAATCAGCAAGTTCTCCTGGGTAAGAGCTTCGCGGGCAACCAAGATGGCCGCGTGAGCTCGGAGCTCCGAAGACCCTCTGATCCTCCGAATTAATCCTGTCGTCTATCCTGTCCCACGGAAGTGGGAAACTGTCGGTGAACTGCTGCTGACACGGGATTCATTGTCCGATTGAAAATCCGAGGTCCCTAGGTGGAATTACACCGTGTGGAAGTTTGGGGACGACGACGTCATCAGCGCCCCTGCCTGAATCGGTGACTGCGACACAGCCGTGCGGTGGTGGAGTGGATAGAGAGTGACTGTCCCGTCTCGAAGTTGAGCTTGCGGAGTTCCGGAGTTTGCTGGTGCCGCACAAGCCGTCACACGGCTGCTACTGCTCATCGTGTTGGTGCTCCGGCAAGGCCTGGGGGCTTTCCCGATAGTGGTGGCCCTCGCCCATCATGGCTGGCAGGGGTGAACCCGACAGAGGGAAGCCCCGGGTCAGTAGAAAGTCAACTTGCTCTCAATCCACCAACATAGAACGCTACGCCCACCCAAAGGGTTCACCCGGGGCCGCTGGGGAGGGAGCCGAGGAGGATGCCACCGACCTCTTTGTCGAGAACTTGGTCCAGAACCACCTGTCCCCGGGGGGCCTCAGCAAGTTTAGTCGAGAGAGCTCATAGACTGCCTGGAGGCCGTCCAAAGCTGGGGGCCCTTCCGCGTCCTATCATCGCCCGCGTGTTCAACTTTAGGGACCGGGACGCTATCCTGCAGGCATCGAGGAGAGGTGGACCGCTGAAATTTCAAAATGCTGGCATTAACTTTTTCCCAGACTTCACCCAAGCGGTGCAGAAGCAGAGGCAAAGTTTCACGGGTGTGAAACGTAGACTACGCGAGTTGGTGATGAAGTACTCCATGCGGTTTCCCGCGAAACTATGCATCGAACATGATGGCCGTGCATTGTTCTTCGACATGCCTGAAGTCATTGGGGACTGGCTGGACACTTTGCCTCAGCGCCGAGAGGAGCCCGAGGAACAGTCGGAAGGGGCAGCTGGAGGCCCTGATCCTCAGGAATAAACCGATCCTTTTGACTTTATTCGGACAATGAGACTGCCCAGGCAGTAGTCTATACAGTACTGTATTTTTGTTACTATCCTCGTGTATGAACGGGGGTACCGGGGGTATAGAGTAGACTCCTTTCTCCTCTAGGGGGCTTTTCGTAGAGTAGTTTTTGGGGGCGACAGGCACACTGCTAGTTGGGGGGGCTCTTTAGTCTAATGCAGGGGTGCAGGGTGGGGGGTGGATGGGTCGTTTGTTTTCTATGTGTTTCCTTTTTTCCTTTTTCTACTTTATGACAAGGTAACTGTTATGCTGCTAATTGTGTTGTAGCGACGCCACCCTGCAGTGCGGGCATGGGCCTCTACATTGACGATGGGGGGTAAGAAGTTAAATGTTCTGAGTTGGAATGTTAACGGGCTGGGGGATAGTATTAAGAGAGGTGTGGTGCTACAAATGTTTAAGAGATGCATGCCTGATGTCATTCTGCTGCAGGAAACTCATTTGATAGGGAATACGTGCCACGCGCTTAATAGAAAAGGCTTCAAGATGGTGGCACACTCGGGGTTCTCTTCGGGGTCCCGTGGGGCGGGGATTATGGTGCGCATGTCACTCCCGTTTGAGATGGAATCTAGCGTGATTGACGAGAGAGGACGCTACGTCGCCGTCACGGGTAGGTGGGAGGGGCGTACCCTAGTCTTGGTTTCTGTTTACGTCCCCCCTGGTTTGCAAACGACTACGTTTCAGGATCTTGGGGGCACCATTTTGGGTCTGCCCGAAGGTCTGCTTATAGTTGGTGGTGACTTTAACGCGGTTGGTTCTGGGACCTTAGATAGACATCCATCCAGAGATCTTCGGAGTGCGCAGTCCTGGCTTCCAGACTTCGTGGACACTATGGGGCTTATTGACTGCTGGAGACTTATTCATCCCACCCAGCGTCAGTACTCCTTTCACTCCGGAGCGCATGGTAGCCTCTCCAGGATTGACTACGTTCTGGCATTGGCGGCCCATGCGTCGGCTGTTTCTGAGGCCCGTCTGATGGCCAGGGGTATCTCGGACCACTCTCCGGTCTGGGTGTCCTTTGATTTTGACATCGTGGTGGCTAAGAGGGTGGCGCCGGTTAATCCGTAGTACTTCCGTAACCCTAAGACCCGTGGACTCCTCCTGGCTAAAGCCATTGAGCTCTACTTTTCTGAAAATGCGGGCTCGGTTGCGTCAGCCGTGTCCCTATGGGAGGCCTTCAAGACCGTCTTGAGAGGCGAAGCCTTCTCCTTAATAGCCGAGGCGCGCAGACGTAGAGACGAGGACGCGGTGCGGGTGGAATCAGAGATCGAGGAACTTGACTCCCAATTGGAGACTGCCCCGACGCCTGCCCTGCTCCACGCTCTCTCCCTTAAGCAGTCTGAGTACCGAGCCATTGTTACTGACGCTGCCAAGGTTATGGGCAGAGAACAGCAAGGGAGGATATACGATGTTGGGGACAAGGCAGGCAAGCTTATTGCGTGGCTTGACAAAAAGGAGATGGCTTCCCGTGTTGTCCCTGAGGTGCGGGGGGAGGACGGCTTGTCTGTTACCGATCCCAGCGCTATAGTCACGGTTTTCGACGATTATTTCTAGTCCGTCTACACCTCGGTTTCTTATATGTCTGAGGCGGACTCTGACGCCCTTTTGAGAGAAGTGGACCTCCCGTGTCTGTCGGACATAGAACGCAACGACATGGATAGAGGTATGTTGGACTTGGCCCGTCTGGCAGGTCCACCCCTGAAGTTTTGTGCTTATTATATGTGTCCGGGGAATGGTGATTCCCCTTCTGAGCGTGTGTGTGGTGAGAGAGACCTGCCTCCCATAGGAATGCATGGGGAATGTATGTGGCTCTGGTAGTCCCTGATGCGTGGGGCGTGCTGGGCCGTGTTCGGTATGTATGCGCTCGTGAGGTTGAATGCTACAAGATGATGTATGCGGCATGTGTGTGACTAGAAGGGAAGTGCCACTTCTAGACCTTGGTGTGGGTGTGCAGTAGGTGTGCTGGTGCCTGATTGGCTGAAGCCGGCTGGGCCTCCCCCCACCAGGCTGGCCCCACCCCCCTGGGGTGCGTCCAGTGTCCCTGGCCTGGCCAGTAACCTGAAATTCCTTATAACCAGTTCTGGCTGGTTCTCTCCCTGCCTGCCCCTTTTGGAGACAAAGGAAGCTCCTGTATAAAAGGAGGGTGGGCTCTCTTCTCTCTCTCTTCTTCTTCCTGCTTGGAACCCTGCCTGGGTCGTGCTGCTGCTTGGGCTCAGGGAAGGGCGTGCCCCCCTGGGCCCTGCTCTGCTCCTGAACTACGGACTCCCTGAACTTCCTATGGCTTCTGCTTTCCGTGCCCTAGCCCGTGGGAGCGCTTCCCTGCGGTCCTAGCGCCCTGGGGCGCTTCATCTATGCTCCTAGCGCTCGGGAGCACTCTCTTGCGCCTTGGGGCGCTTCATTCATGCCCTTGCGCTGGGAGCGCTATATCCAACAAGACCGGTGCCCACCCGGCGTCTGCCTCGTGCTACAGAGGCTCTGCAACCCCAGCGAGTGCCTACCTCGCTTTATCTCCTTCCTGGCTGCCTTATCGAGGGAGCCGGGCCCTCGTCAATTTCCCCTGTGTTCACCGCCGCAGCCCGGGACCCCGCGTAAAGCCCGCCCCCGGGCCGCGCTCGGATTGGCGGCTGGCCCGATGACGTTTCCCCGGGCCGCGCTCTGATTAGCCGGCGGCCCGGGAAGCTGGAGATACCGAGAGCCGAGCAGTGCAGGGGCAGCGGGAGCCGACTCCGCGCCCCTGCGTCCCCCAACAGAAGTGCCGCTTCCCCCCCGGGGCCCCCCAGGAGCGAACAGGAGCCCCGGAGAGCGAGGAGAGACCGGCGCGACCGGAGCGGTGAGTGTTGCAGGAGGGGAGGCGGGGCGTCGGAGCACATTGCCGGTGCTCGCCCCTCCCTTCCCGCGTGGGCACACATGTGCCTAGAGGTCTGCGGGGCCCCCAGGGATGCCGGGTCCCCCGAGGGGGACCCCTCCGGTCCACAACTTCCTGCCTGAGCCCACGAGGCTCCGTCACGGCCCCTGGGGCCCCCATTGATGCCGGGTCCCCCGAGGGGGATCCCGCCTGGCCATCCCTTGTCCTCTGAGCCCCGAGAGGCTCCATCCGCACACTCTCCCCCGAGCCCCGAGGAGTCTCCAACGTGTCCCTGGCCCTGCCTGGGCCCCGAGAGGCCCCACCAGTTGCCCCTGAGCCCCGAGGAGGCTCCAACGTGTCCCTGGCCCTGCCTGGGCCCGAGAGGCCCCACCATTTGCCCCTGAGCCCCGAGGAGTCTCCTCCATGTGTCTCTGGCCCTCCGAGCCCGCCAGGCTCCGCCCAGTGTTTCTGAGCCTGAGTGGCCCCAGCTATAGTTCCTGAGCCTGCGAGAGGCTCCACCATTTCCCCCCTGTCCCCCTGAGCCTGCAAGGTTACGTCCAAGTCCCCCAGCGGCCCAGCACTTCGTGGGCCGCTGCCACGTTTTGGTTTGCCCCGGGCCCCTTGCAGCCCACTCGGGACATCGAGACTCTCAGGCGCCCTCGCCCAGGAAGGCCATCGGGCCTAGGGGGCGCTACTGACTATTACCAATGGGATGCTGAGAATTCTTATGTGTTGCCCTGCTGATGGGGGCCTCTGTTGTGTTATGTACCTTGCCTCATGTATGTCTATGCTGGTTAGAGTGAGTTCTATTGCTAGTCCTATGAGACCCCGGGGCGTGACGTATTCTAATGCTAAGCTCCTGTCGATTATGTGTCTAGTCCTAGTCCGAGGAAACTCCCAGTTGTTATATGTGCTAAATGCCAACTCCATCATGTGCACCTTCCTGGCAGTGGCCCCTTGGCCCTGGCCTGTACCTTTTCCCTTGTAACCCCTGCTGTGCCTCGAGCCCATTGTAAAGTGTATGTTCCTATGTGTCCTTCTTAATACAAAGACTATTTTCATATATATTTGGTGTGGAGTTCCTTTTGTGGGAGGCCTGGGATGTTGCTGTTGGTGAGTGCGTGCGCAAATGCTTCACACATGTCCTCCGAGATAGGCCTGGCTGCCCGCGCCGCGTTACCTAGAGGGCGAGCAGGGGTCGACTTTATATAGGAGTGGCGGTCTCTGACTGGCTGTGGCGCAAGCCCTGGCCAGCCGGGGGTCCCATTTCCTACACTGGTGGCTAGCGGTGGGATCCGGACTTGTGTTTGCGCAGTACCACAACGATAACTGGCCTCCCTACAAAACTCTGCATGGTAAATGGTCGCAAAGAAAGGAGATTATTGTTTTTATGAGGTTACTTAAATGTCCGTTCTATGAAAAATGTATTCTGGTACGCTATGACTAGGTGGCCCTAGCTCGGGAGGGTAGATCAACTCCCTAGTGCAATGTGTTTTCTGGATTCACCAGAAGGGTGGGATCCAGTGGTGGCAGCGTGATTGTGTTCAAGGTGTATGGTCCCTGTCCCTTCCCTGGAGTAATGATACCTGCGCCACATGGGTCAGGTCAGGTTGCTAAAAAAATGTCTGCTCTGTGGAAATGTTTAATGATTAATAGAAGTGTCCGTTCGGTGGAAAAATGTGTGCGGATATACTGTGAGTTAGGTGTCCCTAGCTTGGGAGGGTAAATAATCTCCCTAGTACAATATGGTTTTCTGAATTCACCAGAAGGGTGGGATCCAGTAGTAGTAGTGTAATTGATTTCAATGTGTATGGTCAGGTTGCTAAAAATGTCTGTTCTGTGGAAATGTTTAATGATTATTAGAAATACCTGTACTGTGGAAAGTTTTAAAGGTTGCTTAAATGTCTGTTCTGTGGAAAAAGTGTGCGGGTACACTGTTAGTTAGGTGCCCCTAGCTTGGGAGGGTAAATCATCTCCCTAGTACAATATGGTTTTCTGGATTCACCAGAAGGGTGGGATCCAGTGGTGACTGCGTAGTTGTGTTCAAATGTGTATGGTCCTTGTCCCTTCCCTAGAGTAATGGTACCTGTGCCACAAGGGTCAGGTTGAGGAATCAGGGGCGGTGGAAAACTGTCTTACCAGTCTAGGGGACGGGGTGTGGATGAATGTTGAAGTGTGCTGAGGAATGGAGTGTAAGTTCTCTGGGATGGGGAGCTTGCTGAATCAACGACAGTAGTGTCCTTCCTTACCCCGCTGAATGTGTTGGATGCATCATGTGTTCCGTACACCGCTGAATGTGGTTGATGCGTCAGGTGTCCCCCCCTCTTCCCCGCTAAATGTGTTTGACGCATCATGTCTTCCTTACCCCGCTGAATGTGTTTAAGGCGTCAGGTGTCGCCCTGGCTGAATTTAGGTTGAGTTGTATCCCGGACAAGGAAGACCTGCTGGCGCTGCCGCGGCTTGCCTTGGGGAGAGCTGAACACTGACACCTGCTGGCGCTGCCGCGGCTCATCTTGTTGTGTTTTAGGTGTCAGGTGTCGCCCTGGCTGAATTTATGTTGAGTTGTATCCCGAACAAGGAAGACCTGCTGGCGCTGCCGCGGCTTGCCTTGGGGAGAGCTGAACACTGAGACCTGCTGGCGCTGCCGCGGCTCATCTTGATTGTGTTTTAGGCGTCAGGTGTCGCCCTGGCTGAATTTATGTTGAAGTTGTATCCCGGACAAGGAAGACCTGCTGGCGCTGCCGCGGCTTGCCTTGGGGAGAGCGGAACACTGAGACCTGCTGGCGCTGCCGCGGCTCATCTTGTTGTGTTTTAGGCGTCAGGTGTCGCCCTGGCTGAATTTATGTTAAGTGTTATCCCTGTTGTGTTTTAGGCGTCAAGTGTCGCCCTGGCTGAATTGATGTTAAGTGGTATCCCGGTCAAGGAAGACCTGCTGGCTCGGCCGCGGCTTGCTTTAGGGGAGAGCTAAACGCTTAGTTCCCAGGTGGAAGACCAGTGGAGGGAGGAAGTTCCAAGACTGGTAGGAAAGTGTGTTCTGAGGGTGTTTCTCCTGGGAGAACGCGGAACCTCAGAAGTAGAGGTAGGGTGGGGCATTCTTGCCCGTGACCTCTGGCAAACCTGAGGGTGTGGACCCTAGGTGGAAGGAACAGTGGTAGTCGTGGCTACACTGAGAAAGGGAGTGGAGAATGGCTATTGTGGGCCAGGGGTTACCACCCCCCACTACGGATTAGCAGGGACCAGTGGTATCTGGATGGCTTAGGGCCTGGTCCTAGTCATGGACAACTAAGGAGTACCAGGTGGGTAGCCTGGTTGGGCCTATGTCTTCATTTTTTTTTTTTTTTTTTTTGTGTGTTGTTGTAACTTTTATTATTTTCAGTTTGTATATGTGTCGGTCCGGCGGTGCGGGCCGCGTCCACGTTCTATCGCCCTGCAGCAGGGAAGTCCATCACGGTAGTGATTGGTCTGCCCTGCTTTTGGGCTGGGAGGGGCATGTGTTGGACTTGGCCCGTCTGGCAGGTCCACCCCTGAAGTTTTGTGCTTATTATATGTGTCCGGGGAATGGTGATTCCCCTTCTGAGCGTGTGTGTGGTGAGAGAGACCTGCCTCCCATAAGAATTCATGGGGAATGTATGTGGCTCTGGTAGTCCCTGATGCGTGGGGCGTGCTGGGTCGTGTTCGGTATGTATGCGCTCGTGAGGTTGAATGCTACAAGATGATGTATGCGGCATGTGTGTGACTAGAAGGGAAGTGCCACTTCTAGACCTTGGTGTGTGTGTGTGCAGTAGGTGTGCTGGTGCCTGATTGGCTGAAGCCGGCTGGGCCTCCCCCCACCAGGCTGGCCCCACCCCCCTGGGGTGCGTCCAGTGTCCCTGGCCTGGCCAGTAACCTGAAATTCCTTATAACCAGTTTTGGCTGGTTCTCTCCCTGCCTGCTCCTTTTGGAGACAAAGGAAGCTCCTGTATAAAAGGAGGGTGGGCCCTCTTCTCTCTCTCTTCTTCTTCCTGCTTGGGACCCTGCCTGGGTCGTGCTGCTGCTTGGGCTCAGGGAAGGGCGTGCCCCCCTGGGCCCTGCTCTGCTCCTGAACTACGGACTCCCCGAACTTCCTATGGCTTCTGCTTTCCGTGCCCTAGCCCGTGGGAGCGCATCCCTGCGGTCCTAGCGCCCTGGGGCGCTTCATCTATGCTCCTAGCGCTCGGGAGCACTCTCTTGCGCCTTGGGGCGCTTCATTCATGCCCTCGCGCTGGGAGCGCTATATCCAACAAGACCGGTGCCCACCCGGCGTCTGCCTCGTGCTACAGAGGCTCTGCAACCCCAGCGAGTGCCTACCTCGCTTTATCTCCTTCCTGGCTGCCTTATCGAGGGAGCCGGGCCCTCTTCAATTTCCCCTGTGTTCACCGCCGCAGCCCGGGACCCCGCGTGAAGCCCGCCCCCGGGCCGCGCTCGGATTGGCGGCTGGCCCGATGACGTTTCCCCGGGCCGCGCTCTGATTGGCCGGCGGCCCAGGAAGCTGGAGATACCGAGAGCCGAGCAGTGCAGGGGCAGCGGGAGCCGACTCCGCGCCCCTGCGTCCCCCAACAGAAGTGCCGCTTCCCCCCCGGGGCCCCCCAGGAGCGAACGGGAGCCCCGGAGAGCGAGGAGAGACCGGCGCGACCGGAGCGGTGAGTGTTGCAGGAGGGGAGGTGAGGCGTCGGAGCACATTGCCCGTGCTCGCCCCTCCCTTCCCGCGTGGGCACACATGTGCCTAGAGGTCTGCGGGGCCCCCAGGGATGCCGGGTCCCCCGAGGGGGACCCCACCGGTCCACAACATCCTGCCTGAGCCCACGAGGCTCCGTCACGGCCCCTGGGGCCCCCATTGATGCCGGGTCCCCCGAGGGGGATCCCGCCTGGCCATCCCTTGTCTTCTGAGCCCCGAGAGGCTCCATCCGCACACTCTCCCCCGAGCCCCGAGGAGGCTCCAACGTGTCCCTGGCCCTGCCTGGGCCCCGAGAGGCCCCACCAGTTGCCCCTGAGCCCCGAGGAGGCTCCAACGTGTCCCTGGCCCTGCCTGGGCCCCGAGAGGCCCTACCATTTGCCCCTGAGCCCCGAGGAGGCTCCTCCATGTGTCTCTGGCCCTCCGAGCCCGCCAGGCTCCGCCCAGTGTTTCTGAGCCTGAGTGGCCCCAGCTATAGTTCCTGAGCCTGCGAGAGGCTCCACCATTTCCCCCCTGTCCCCCCTGAGCCTGCAAGATTACGTCCAAGTCCCCCAGCGGCCCAGCACTTCGTGGGCCGCTGCCACGTTTAGGTTTGCCCCGGGCCCCTTGCAGCCCACTCTGGACATCGAGACTCTCAGGCGCCCTCGCCCAGGAAGGCCATCGGGCCTAGGGGGCGCTACTGACTATTACCAATGGGATGCTGAGAATTCTTATGTGTTGCCCTGCTGATGGGGGCCTCTGTTGTGTTATGTACCTTGCCTCATGTATGTCTATGCTGGTTAGAGTGAGTTCTATTGCTAGTCCTATGAGACCCCGGGGCGTGACGTATTCTAATGCTAAGCTCCTGGCGATTATGTGTCTAGTCCTAGTCCGAGGAAACTCCCAGTTGTTATATGTGCTAAATGCCAACTCCATCATGTGCACCTTCCTGGCAGTGGCCCCTTGGCCCTGGCCTGTACCTTTTCCCTTGTAACCCCTGCCGTGCCTCGAGCCCATTGTAAAGTGTATGTTCCTATGTGTCCTTCTTAATACAAAGACTATTTTCATATATTCTTGGTGTGGAGTTCCTTTTGTGGGAGGCCTGGGATGTTGCTGTTGGTGGGTGCTTGCGCAAATGCTTCACACATGTCCTCCGAGATAGGCCTGGCTGCCCGCGCCGTGTTACCTAGAGGGCGAGCAGGGGTCGACTTTATATAGGAGTGGCGGTCTCTGACTGGCTGTGGCGCAAGCCCTGGCCGGCGGGGGGTCCCATTTCCTACAAGGTATAACAGTAGATGAGGTCGCATTGGCGATACGCTCTCTGAGGTCCGACAAGGCACACGGCCCTAATGGTCTCCCGGTGGAGCTTTATAAAATACAGGCCGATACCATCACCCCACCCCTGCGGGACATGTTCTTGGAGGCGCGAGAGTTGAGTGCCCTCCCCCCGGACCAGAGGTTGGCCACCATTGTGGTCATTCATAAGGAAGGGAAGCCCAGAGACCTATGCCGCTCGTATCACCCTATTTCTTTGTTGAATGCCGAGCCTAAGATCCTTACTAAATTACTGGCCAATCGACTGGTGGGCGTGATTAGCGACTTTGTTCACCCGGATCAATCGGGCTTTATTCCTCACCATAACACCGCCCTTAACCTTAGGAGACTCCACGCGGTCATGGTGAGAATCCGTACGCTCCGGGAGCCGGCCGTCTGGGCGTCCTTGGATGCCACGATGGCCATTGACTCCCTTGAGTGGAACTACCTGTGGGCGGTGCTGACGAAGTTCGGATTTGGCCCTGACTTTATAGGATGGGTCAAACTTCTGTATGCTAGTCCACTTGCCAATGTTACGGTCAATGGCCGAGTGTTGTGTGTGTGTAAAAATTCCTAGGCAATCTTCACAGTAGACAACAAATAATATGGATAAAGTGATGATGGGAACAGGCAGACTATTAGAGAGGAACAAGCAAATTCATAAGTTAAAAATAAACATGTTTTTAATGTAATAAATAAAAATCATATAAAGAACAAGAATGTTCAAGTTATATGACAGTACAGTAAAAAATACAATTAATACATCCAATAACATAATAAACAATCCTTATGCATAAAATGACACCATATAATGATAAGTGGTGCCAACAGGGAGGTTGAAGAAACAATACTCAAAAGTATAACTTGAACATTCTTGTTCTTTATATGATTTTTATTTATTACATTAAAACATGTTTATTTTTAACTTATGAATTTGCTTGTTCCTTTCTAATAGTCTGCCTGTTCCCATCATCACTTGATCCATATTATTTGTTGTCTACTATGAAGATTGCCTAGGAATTTTTACACACATTTTATTACCCTGCCCTAGGAGTTTTCAGTAACCACTACCCAGGGGGTCCTTGTTTTTCTCATTTTTTTTTTCAATGGCCGAGTGTCTGCATCCTTTGCTCTTCGCAGGGGCACCAGAGAGGGCTGCCCCTTGTCGCCTCTTTTGTTTGCGTTGGCGCTGGAACCTCTGGCCGCCTGGTTGTGGATTCACCCAGCTATTAACGGGATACGGTGGTCTTCTGGCTTCGATGACCACGTGTCTTTATATGCTGACGACATCTTGCTCTACCTTACCTCTCCCTGTAAGTCCCTTATCGTAGTATGCAACGTGTTGTATACCTTTGGTAGGTATTCAGGCCTGGTCATTAACTGGTCGAAGTCCACCTATATGTTTTGAGTGGTGAGACTCCGCGGCTCCCCAGGGGTTGCACCATACAGATCGCGAGGCAGGGGTTTAAATACCTGGGCATCTATATTTCAACCGATGCCCGGACACGTTATGCGAACAACTTGCTTCCCCCTCTTGCACGCCTTCGGCGTGACGTTGAGGGATGGCGGAAGCTACCGCTTTCCCTGCTTGGATGTGCGGCGTTGTTCAAAATGATGTCCCTGCCCAGATTTTTGTATGCGCTCCAAAATACCCAGGACCCAGTCCTCTCCGGGTACTTCAGAGAGGTCGAGGGCTTACAGCGTGCTCTTCTCTGGGACGGCAGACCGTGTATTGCTATAACCAAACTCACGCTCCCGTGGTATGACGGAGGTATCGCTTTGCCTGATATCCGGAGGTACTATTGGGCCTCCCAACTAGCCGCCCTCAACCATGGTTTTTACGGTCCAGCCGATAGTCCGGGGTACGCCATGGACCGGATGCTCCTTGATGGTGGGAAATACTACAGGGCGTTGTACTCGAGATCTCTGGATGGAAGAATGACGGGCCCTACCAGGACAGCGGTACACATATGGAGGGCTGTCACAAAGGCACAGGGATGGAAGGGGAGACTCACGTTGGCCACCCCACTTTACGACTCAGACCTACTGGGTAAATTGTGGCATACTAAGGGGTTTGACCGATGGGACCTCATTGGTATCTCCAAGGTCGACGACATGATGGCCAAGGATGGGATAAAATCTTTCGCCGCTCTACAGACAGAATTTCAACTGGGAGCGACTGAATTTTTTAGATACGCTCAATTACAGCACGCCCTTCTGGCGGTGCTGCCGGTGGGTGAGAAGGTTCCTGAGTCGTCCCCACTGGAAGATAGGGTGTTGGATTGTCATATGCCGGACAGTGCCATCTCGTTGGTGTATAAAAAACTGATTAATGTCCGGACGGACCTCCTCCTGAGTGTGAGAGACCAATGGGTGCGTGATGGAGTTGAACTGGATGATGAGGATTGGCAGTGTGCGGTGTCATCCCCCAAGGAAGTAGCAATCCCAGCCAGACTACGTTTGGTCCAATTGAAAATTTTGCATAGAGTGTATGTGACCGGCCCCCGGTTGATTCACATGGGCCATTCGGTGGATGGCCTTTGTAGGCGTGGTTGTGGTGAACTGGCCAACTTCATGCACATTATCTGGGAGTGCCACGCGGTCGCTTCCTACTGGAGGCGTGTCCACGCGGTGATGTGTGAGGTGATTGGTGTCGAATTGCTAGCTGAAGCCCGGCGCTGCTTACTGAATGTGTGGGGCCCCACGGACTACAATAATGCGCAAACCCAATGGGTCACTTTGGGAAACATGGTGGCAAAGCGTGACATCGCCCAGAAATGGGGAGCCACATCGCCTCCCTCTGTGGAATTGTGGAAGACCAATATGGACTGGTGCATGCTTCGTGAGAAAACAGTTTATGTGGCCCGGGGCAAACCCAAGAAATGGCTTGGGATCTGGGGGGCCTGGAACGAATACCGGGGTGATATCTGTCTCCCTCCTGACACTGCCCCATTGGAGGTACGACTTTCCCCTTAGCCTTTACTTCCAACCAACCTGCCATTACTTTGCAAATCCTGCATTCTTCCCCTCCCGATATCGTCCATTTTGCACTGTTCATACCTGTACTCTTTGGGCTCAAGGCCCACCCTTCTCCTGCACTGGGTACTGTCACACTTAAGTACTTTTGCCTTGCCTTTTTCGCACTGTTTTTGGTGCTCTTTTATGGTGTTTTAATTTACGTTTTCATTACTTATAACATAAAACTAAACCTTGTACGATTTTATAATATGCGCTGTGTGCACTGATCATCCTCTTTTTATACTGCTGCCTAGCCTCCGGGATGTAAGGCTGAATAGCCGTGTACCAAAGGCTGAATTAATTAAGGCTGTGGAGGATTTAAATAATATCCTTCACAACCAACCGGAATCTGGGCAAACAGAGAGGTGTATTATATTGACGGGTGACTACAATTGTCACCTATGCCCCCACTGTGACTCTGGCACGTGTGGGCTGGTTAACCTTAAGGGAGATCCCTCTACTCACTTTGAGCATACCATGATTGGGAACTTACTTAATAATTTACTACACAAGTGGGATTTAGGATTCGCAAACGAGTTTTGTAACCCACAGGTTGCCTTTCACCCTACCTTTATTTGGTCGGGGCTTCAGATCAGTGATCGATTTTACACTAGTTACCACAAGTTATCATCGCAGTGTTCTGCGTTTTAATACTGAGGACATTGCAATGAGCGACCATTTTCCGATTAGCTCAACTTTTAATTTTGGCCAGAGTTGTACCCGGAACATCGATGTGGCTGAACACTTATATCGCCATGGGATCACCCTGGCCAGAGTTAATGGTTATTCAATAAAATGTAACACGGTGGACCCCGCTAATTTCCTGCATACCTTAATAACAGATCACCTAAATGATTTTATGACCTGTCTTTCTGAGAATCCTAACCCATCCTTGGTCATAACAGCTTTCCAAAAGATTTCAGGACAAATCTGTAGTAAACTAACAGGCACGATAAGGGAAGGCGATAGAAATAAAGCCGAAGGCTGGTTTGATGCCGAATGCAGTAAAGCGCACTCCTCTTTAAAGTCAATTCTCAAAAAAACACCCACAAATCTCCAAGAAATAAGGTCTGCTAGAGTACTTTATAAAGCTGCAATAAAAAAGAGGAAAATGGAATTGAAAGAGGCTGCATGGGAAGCCCTCCATAAGGCGTGTTCTCTGAGAGACAACACTGCCTTTTGGAGGGCCGTGAATGCCCCTTTTTTTGTAGAAAGGAAATCGGACTCGATAGAGATTGCCATAGAGGAAACTGCATGGGTAAATTACTTTACTGACCTATATAAGAAGGGTGACTCAGTCAGTCGTCTATGTCAGTGGTTCCCAAACTTTGGACTCCTGTGGACTCCCATTGAGTCACCACCGGAAGCCGGGGACCCCCAAGCAATTTGTAGGATTTAAATTTCAAACATTAAAACAGTAATTCGAACAAATTAAACACAGGTGTACACAAAAGAAAATATATATTTACAAGCCCCTATCCCCATGGGAACGTCACTTTTTGCGATGTTCCCGTGGCGATGCGGGCTTTGCCTTATGTACAAGGCATCGTTGAGCCACTTACTGTGGCTTAACGCTGCTTTGCAAATAAGACCCCCTTTCATGCAATACTTAGCATGAAAGAGGTGGGCAGTGGGTGTTGTGGTGGGCATTACACTGCAACACCCATTGATTTTTTAACGCTACCTCCTATTTACAAGGGCAGCGTAAATAGGAGGCTGCGTCAAAATTAAATCCAGGAAACACCTGAACTTAACTTGACGAAACGAAGAGAAATGCTTTATTTCTCCTCGATTTTGCTTTTTCCATGTGTGCTGTCTTATGCAGTGCACATGGAAAAAGCAAAACGCCTTGGGTTTTTTATGTTCAGGAAGGAGGATCTTCCTGTACATCTTACCCTGCACGCAGTCAGACTTTTAAGTGTAGCGCCAGCACAGGGGGAAACGCAAGGCTGCAACATATTCCTATAAATATGGTGCAGCCCTACGCTTCCGAAGTGTTGGAGCGTGTCATTAAGCCAAGGAGGCTAACGACACGCTCCTCCACTTCTGTTGTAAATATCCCTCTTAAAATTTTATATCGAAAGAATTTGAAAAAACTAAATAATTTAACGGGAAGATTGGTGCTGCATCCCAGTGACAAACTTTTACATGGTTGGTTTTATTTTGCAGCACGAGGCTCCTGCTCCTGCCAGAGCCAGACTGGAAACCAAAAGCAGCCCTAGAAAATGTTTTCAGACCAGTCCCCATACGGTGCATACCAAGTACGATGAGTGAGCCCGGCCCCTACAGAGGGGGCTTTGGAATGCTCTCCCCCAAAAGTTTTTGGGAAACAATGGTGCAGTCTACAACACAGTTATAATTACATAGTGAATTTTATTAGCTTTTAAAGAATAGTAAATGAAGACCTTATGCACCAGGGAACGACAATCTGTGAAGAAAAATAAGTTACTGACAATAGCAGTAAATAACCGACTGACCTATGCACATAAAATTTTAAAAAAATTAAATGCATGGTACATGTTCTTTGCAGTAGGCATATTAACCCTCTGTGCTACATTAGATAAGTTAAAGATGCCACTGGACAAAACTCTTCTCTCTCTCTCTCCAGCAGGTACATTGATCACTGGTGTTATCTTGACACTTTTATTGTTGCTCGAAAACTGCTAATTCTAAAAGGAACTTTGAAGTGCTTTTAAAACTGCTGCCTGCGGACCCCCTGGGAATATGTCAAGGACCGCTGGGGGTCCGCGGACCACAGTTTGGGAAACACTGGTCTAGGTCATTTGATAAACGTGGAGTCTAACACTCTGGGACTGTTTCCCTTGGACATTGTTTTTTACATACCCGAAGTGGAACTAGCAATCTCAGAAAGTTCTACTAGCAAAGCTCCAGAACCTGACGGAGTCCCGATAGATGTTTATAAGGCTAACACCTCCTTATGGGCTCCCCTCCTGACCAATGTGCTAAATAGTTGCAATAACAACGGATTTCCATCAACCTGGCAGGAAGCGATTGTAGTGCCAATATTTAAAAAGGAGGATCGAAACAACCCCAAATGTTATAGGCCTATATCGCTACTAGACTCCCTGATGAAAGTTACTGGTAGAATTATATTAAATAGACTACAGACATGGGCTAAGGAAGCAGGTATTCTCTCTAAATTCCAGTATGGCTTCAAGGCAGGTCTAGGTACTGTTGAACAAGGACTGAATTTGGCCATGATAACGGGAAAGTATGTGGTGGCCAAAAAGGGCAACCTATTCATGACCTTTGTTGACCTGAGCTCAACATTTGACTGCTTGAGCCACGAAGTTATAAGGGATACCCTAGCAGACCTTGGCATTGACCTTAATATTCTTAATTTTGTTAAATAATTGTACAGAGGGGCAGGGGCAAAGGTTCGATTTGGGAAAAAGGGGGAATGTACAACCAAATTTCCAATAATGAAAGGTGTTCGTCAGGGTTGCATCCTGGCACCCTTTCTATTTAATTTATATATCAACAGTGTTGCAGCTTTAGAAACTGAACAAGACCTGGATTATCCCCAAATAGAAGGTGTTGCAGTGCCCATACTGTTGTAGGCAGATGATGCAGTTTTAATGATGAGAACCCAAGTAGGCCTTCAGAAGGCGTTAACTATATTCTCAGAATACATGGGATCTAGGGGCCTAAAGATCAATATTGGGAAAACATTCACCATGTGCTGCTCATCTAAAATAAATGTATCCTGTAACACCTTTTTAGAACAGTCAAAGATAGGATTAACTAGCACTTTTTCATACTTAGGGATCATTTTTAATAAAAAAGGCACATGGACTACAGCAGTAACGACAAGAAAGCTAGCATTCTCCCGCGCTATTGGAGCAGTTAAACAGTTCGCTAATAAGCTGGGGGGCAAACCGGTACGTATCTTGCTTGATATTTATAAGGCTAAATGCGTGTCGACTGCCATATACGGGGCTGGCATTTGGGGGGTCGCAGATTGCCAGGAAATCCAAACAAGTGAAAATGCTTTCCTGCGATACTTGTTAGCTGTCCCAAAATCTACTTCTATCCATGTTTGTCATAAGGAGCTTGCCTTGGCCTACATTTCAGATTTAGTCAAGGTAAGCCCGGTACTGTTATGGCACAAGGTGTGGACTTCTGCTGCAACTGAGTTTAATAGGGCCACCATTCAGGACTGTGTTAAACATCAGGGGGCCATATACATCTACTGGCTTTCTTACGTAAAGGCTTTTTTAATAGATATAGGCCACCCTGAGTTCTACAACTCTCCATCTTCACTGCCCTCCATTACAAGAAAAGCACTCAAGGATCTTTGCCTTGCGCTCTTGGAAGATCAACGTTGGCAACCAGAGGGGAAGAAGGTATCTGTCATTGAGCACCATCTTCTATTACAGGGTCCTGGTATCCAGATTTATCTGTCCTCTAACCAGTCCAGTTATAGTAGGATGTTATTAGCACGATTGAGAACAGGCATTTTTTTTAGGCTGATTACCTCTCCAGGTATACACGACTGGTCGAAAAACTTAATACGATGTCCATGTGACGATTCCTCTTTGCAATCAACAATACATTGTATTTTATTTTGTAAATTGTATTCTTGGGACAGGAAGATATACTTGTTACCCTTGTTAAAGGTCTGGGGCCTGAGACAGTGTAGACCCGCTTTTTTCAAGATCCAATTATTGCAAGATGAAATGTCTATAACTGCGGTCTCATTGTTTCTAAAAAGCATTATTAGATGTAGTTCTACCATGCTGTAAGCCCCTACTTCAAATGAACTGTGTTGGGGACAGTATTATTCTATCATTTTATTATTGGATTTTATTGCATCTATGCATTTTATTTGTGCTTTTAATGTGCTTTTATGATTTATTATTGAATTCGAATAAAGCTATCTTTGACTTGACTTGACTTGACACTCACTGACACTCTCACTGACACTCACTGAAACTCTCACTGACACTCTCACTGACACTCTCACTGACACTCACTGACACTCTCACTGACACTCTCACTGACACTCCCACTGACACTCTCACTGACACTTTCACTGACACTCACTGACTCTCTCACTGACAATCACTGACACTCTCACTGACACTTTCACTGACACTCTCACTGACACTCTCACTGTTACTGACACTCTCACTGACACACTCACTGACACACTCACTGACACTCTCACTGACACTCTCACTGACACTCTCACTGACACTGACACTCTCACTGACACCCTCACTAACACTGACACTCTCACTGACACTCTCACTGACACTCTCACTCTCACTGACACTCTCACTGACACTCACTGACACTCTCACTGACACTCTCACTGACACTGACACTCTCACTGACACTCTCACTGACACTCTCACTGACACTGACACTCTCACCGACACTCTCACTGACACTCTCACTGACACTCTCACTGACACTCTCACTCACACTCACTGACACTCTCACTGACACTGACACTCTCACTGACACTCCCACTGACACTCTCACTGACACTTCCACTGACACTCTCACTGACACTCTCTCTGACACTGACACTCTCACTCACACTCACTGACACTCTCACTGACACTGACACACTCACTGACAATCTCACTGACACACTGAAACTGACACTCTCACTGACACTCACACTGACACTCTCACTGACACTCTCACTGGCGCTGACACTCTCACTGACACTGACACTCTCACTGACACTCTCACTAACACTGACACTCTCACGGACACTCTCACTGACACTCTCACTGACACTCTAACTCGCACTGACACTCACTGACACTGACACTCTCACTGACAATCTCATCGACACTCTCACTGACACTCTCACTGACACTGACAGTCTCACTGACACACTCACTGACACACTCACTGACACTCACTGACATTGACACTGACAATCTCACTGCCACTCTCACTCACACTCACTGACACTCTCACTGGCACTGCCACTCTCACTGACACTCTCACTGACACACACTGATAATGACACTCTCACGCTCACTGACACTCACACTGACACTCTCACTGACACTCTCGCTGATGCTGACACTCTCACTGACACTGACACTCTCACTAACACTCTCACTAACACTGACACTCTCACTGACACTCTCACTGACACTGACACTCTCACTGACACTCTCACTCACTCACTGACACTCTCACTGACACTCTCACTGACACTCACACTGAAACTGACACTCTCACTGACACTCTCACTGACACTGACACTCTCTCTGAAACTCTCACTGGCTCTCACTGACACTCTCACTGACACTCACTGACACTCTCACTAACACTCTCACTGACACTCTCACTGATACTCTCACTGACACTCTCACTGACACTGACACTGAAACTGATGCACTCACTGACACACTCACTGCCACCCTCACTGACACTCTCACTGACACTGACTCTGACAATCTCACTCACACTCTCACTCACACTCACTGACACTCTCACTGACACTCACAGTGAAATTGACACTCTCACTGACACTCACACTGACACTCTCACTGACACTCTCACTGAAACTGACACTCTCACTGACACTTTCTCTGACACACTCACTGACACTCTCACTGACACCGACACTCTCACCGACACTCACTGACACACTCACTGACACACTCACTGGCACTCTCACTGATACTCTCACTGACACTGACACTCTCACTGGCACTCTCACTAACACTCTCGCTGACACTGACACTCTCACTCACACACTCACTCACACTCACTGACACTATCACTGACACTCTCACTGACACTCTCACTGACACTCACAGTGAAACTGACACTCAATGACACTCTCACTGACACTCACAGTGACACTCTCACTGACACTCTCACTGTAACTCTCACTGACACTCTCACTGACACTGACACTGATATACTCACTGACACACCCACTGACACACTCACTGCCACTATCACTGACACTCTCACTGACACTGACACTCTCACTGACACACACTGACACTCTCACTGACACTCTCACTGACACTGACACTCTAACTGACACTCTCACTGACACTCTCACGGACACTCACTGACACTCTCACTGACACTCACTGACACTCTTATTGACACTCTCACTGACACTCAAGGACACTCACTGACACTCTCACTGACTCTCACTGGCACTCTCACTGACACTCTCACTGACACTGACACTCTCACTGACACTCTCACTGACACTCACTGACACTCTCACTGACACTCCCACTGACACTCACTGACACTCTCACTGAAACTCACTGACACTCTCACTGACACTCTCACTGACACAGACACTCTCACTGACACACTCACTGAAACACTCACTGTCACACTCACTGACACTCTCACTGACACTCTCACTGACACTGACACTGACATACTCACTGACACACTCACTGACACTCTCACTGACACTCTCACTGACACTCACAGTGAAATTGACACTCTCACTGACACTCTCACTGACACTCTCACTGATGCTCACACTCTCACTGACACTGACACTCTCACTGACACTCTCACTGACACAGAGACTCTCACTGACACTCTCACTGACACTGACACTCTCACTGACACTCTCACTGACACTCACTGACACTCTCACTGACACTCTCACTGACACTCACTGACACTCTCACTGAAACTCACTGACACTCTCACTGACACTCTCACTGACACTTTCACTGACACTCTCACTGACACAGACACTCTCACTGACACACTCACTGAAACACTCACTGTCACACTCACTGACACTCTCACTGACACTGATTCTGACACTCTCTCACTCACCCTCACTGATACTATCACTGACACTCTCACTGACACTCTCACTGACACTCACAGTGAAACTGACACTCAATGACACTCTCACTGACACTCACAGTGACACTCTCACTGACACTCTCACTGACACTGACATACTCACTGACACACTCACTGACACACTCACTGCCACTATCACTGACACTCTCACTGACACTGACTCTAACACTCTCACTCACACTCACTGACACTCTCACTGACACTCACAGTGAAATTGACACTCTCACTGACACTCTCACTGACACTCTCACTGATGCTGACACTCTCACTGACACTGACACTCTCACTGACACTCTCACTGACTTAGACACTCTCACTGACACTCTCACTGACACTGACACTCTCACTGACAATCTCATCGGCACTCACTGACACTCTCACTGACACTGACACTCTCACTGACACTCTCACTGACACTGACACTCTCACTGACACTGACAATCTCACTGACACTCTCACTGACACTCTCACTGACACTCTCACTGACACTCACTGACAATCTCACTGACATTCTCACTGACACTCAAGGACACTCACTGACACTCTCACTGACACTCACTGACACTCTCACTGACACTCTCACTGACACTGACACTCTCACTGACACTTTCTCTGACACACTCACTGACACCGACACTCTCACCGACACTCACTGACACACTCACTGACACACTCACTGACACTCTCACTGATACTCTCACTGATGCTGACACTCTCACTGACACTGACACTCTCTCTGACACTGACACTCTCACTGACACTCTCACTGACACTCTCACTGTCACTCTCACTGACACTGACACTCTCACTGACAATCTCATCGACCCGCTCACTGACACTCTCACTGACACTGACACTCTCACTGGCACACACTGACACTCTCACTGACACTCTCACTGACACTGACACTCTAACTGACACTCTCACTGACACTCTCACGGACACTCACTGAAACTCACTGACACTCTTATTGACACTCTCACTAACACTCAAGGACACTCACTGACACTCTCACTGACTCTCACTGACACTCTCACTGACACTCTCACTGACACTAACTGACACTCTCACTGACACAGATTTAGTCAAGGTAAGCCCGGTACTGTTATGGCACAAGGTGTGGACTTCTGATGCAACTGAGTTTAATAGGGCCACCATTCAGGACTGTGTTAAACATCAGGGGGCCATATACATCTACTGGCTTTCTTACGTAAAGGCTTTTTTAATAGATATAGGCCACCCTGAGTTCTACAACTCTCCATCTTCACTGCCCTCCATTACAAGAAAAGCACTCAAGGATCTTTGCCTTGCGCTCTTGGAAGATCAACGTTGGCAACCAGAGGGAAAGAAGGTATCTGTCATTGAGCACCATCTTCTATTACAGGGTCCTGGTATCCAGATTTATCTGTCCTCTAACCAGTCCAGTTATAGTAGGATGTTATTAGCACGATTGAGAACAGGCATTTTTTTTAGGCTGATTACCTTTCCAGGTATATACGACTGGTCGAAAAACTTAATACGATGTCCATGTGACGATTCCTCTTTGCAATCAACAATACATTGTATTTTATTTTGTAAATTGTATTCTTGGGACAGGAAGATATACTTGTTACCCTTGTTAAAGGTCTGGGGCCTGAGACAGTGTAGACCCGCTTTTTTCAAGATCCAATTATTGCAAGATGAAATGTCTATAACTGCGGTCTCATTGTTTCTAAAAAGCATTATTAGATGTAGTTCTACCATGCTGTAAGCCCCTACTTCAAATGAACTGTGTTGGGGACAGTATTATTCTATCATTTTATTATTGGATTTTATTGCATCTATGCATTTTATTTGTGCTTTTAATGTGCTTTTATGATTTATTATTGAATTCGAATAAAGCTATCTTTGACTTGACTTGACTTGACACTCACTGACACTCTCACTGACACTCACTGAAACTCTCACTGACACTCTCACTGACACTCTCACTGACACTCACTGACACTCTCACTGACACTCTCACTGACACTCCCACTGACACTCTCACTGACACTCTCACTGACACTCACTGACACTCTCACTGACAATCACTGACACTCTCACTGACACTTTCACTGATACTCTCACTGACACTCTCACTGTTACTGACACTCTCACTGACACACTCACTGACACACTCACTGACACTCTCACTGACACTCTCACTGACACTCTCACTGACACTGACACTCTCACTGACACCCTCACTAACACTGACACTCTCACTGACACTCTCACTGACACTCTCACTCTCACTGACACTCTCACTGACACTGACACTCTCACTGACACTCACTGACACTCTCACTGACACTCTCACTGACACTGACACTCTCACTGACACTCTCACTGACACTCTCACTGACACTGACACTCTCACCAACACTCTCACTGACACTCTCACTGACACTCTCACTGACACTTTCACTCACACTCACTGACACTCTCACTGACACTGACACTCTCACTGACACTCCCACTGACACTCTCACTGACACTTCCACTGACACTCTCACTGACACTCTCTCTGACACTGACACTCTCACTCACACTCACTGACACTCTCACTGACACTGACACACTCACTGACACTCTCACTGACACACTGAAACTGACACTCTCACTGACACTCACACTGACACTCTCACTGACACTCTCACTGGCGCTGACACTCTCACTGACACTGACACTCTCACTGACACTCTCACTAACACTGACACTCTCACGGACACTCTCACTGACACTCTCACTGACACTCTAACTCGCACTGACACTCACTGACACTGACACTCTCACTGACAATCTCATCGACACTCTCACTGACACTCTCACTGACACTGACACTCTCACTGACACACTCACTGACACACTCACTGACACTCTCACTGACATTGACACTGACAATCTCACTGCCACTCTCACTCACACTCACTGACACTCTCACTGGCACTGACACTCTCACTGACACTCTCACTGACACACACTGATAATGACACTCTCACGCTCACTGACACTCACACTGACACTCTCACTGACACTCTCACTGACACTCTCGCTGACGCTGACACTCTCACTGACACTGACACTCTCACTAACACTCTCACTAACACTGACACTCTCACTGACACTCTCACTGACACTCTCACTGACACTGACACTCTCACTGACACTCTCACTCACACTCACTGACACTCTCACTGACACTCTCACTGACACTCACACTGAAACTGACACTCTCACTGACACTCTCACTGACACTGACACTCTCTGAAACTCTCACTGGCTCTCACTGACACTCTCACTGACACTCACTGACACTCTCACTAACACTCTCACTGACACTCTCACTGATACCCTCACTGACACTCTCACTGACACTGACACTGAAACTGATGCACTCACTGACACACTCACTGCCACCCTCACTGACACTCTCACTAACACTCTCACTGACACTCTCACTGATACTCTCACTGACACTCTCACTGACACTGACACTGAAACTGATGCACTCACTGACACACTCACTGCCACCCTCACTGACACTCTCACTGACACTGACTCTGACACTCTCACTCACACTCTCACTCACACTCACTGACACTCTCACTGACACTCACAGTGAAATTGACACTCTCACTGACACTCACACTGACACTCTCACTGACACTCTCACTGAAACTGACACTCTCACTGACACTTTCTCTGACACACTCACTGACACTCTCACTGACACCGACACTCTCACCGACACTCACTGACACACTCACTGGCACTCTCACTGATACTCTCACTGACACTGACACTCTCACTGGCACTCTCACTAACACTCTCGCTGACACTGGCACTCTCACTCACACACTCACTCACACTCACTGACACTATCACTGACACTCTCACTGACACTCTCACTGACACTCACAGTGAAACTGACACTCAATGACAGTCTCACTGACACTCACAGTGACACTCTCACTGACACTCTCACTGAAACTCTCACTGACACTCTCACTGACACTGACACTGACATACTCACTGACACACCCACTGACACACTCACTGCCACTATCACTGACACTCTCACTGACACTGACACTCTCACTGACACACACTGACACTCTCACTGACACTCTCACTGACACTGACACTCTAACTGACACTCTCACTGACACTCTCACGGACACTCACTGACACTCTCACTGACACTCACTGACACTCTTATTGACACTCTCACTGACACTCAAGGACACTCACTGACATTCTCACTGACACTCTCACTGACACTGACACTCTCACTGACACTCTCACTGACACTCACTGACACTCTCACTGACACTCCCACTGACACTCACTGACACTCTCACTGAAACTCACTGACACTCTCACTGACACAGACACTCTCACTGACACACTCACTGAAACACTCACTGTCACACTCACTGACACTCTCACTGACACTCTCACTGACACTGACTCTGACACTCTCTCACTCACCCTCACTGACACTATCACTGACACTCTCACTGACACTCACAGTGAAACTGACACTCAATGACACTCTCACTGACACTCTCACTGACACTGACACTGACATACTCACTGACACACTCACTGACACTCTCACTGACACTCTCACTGACACTCACAGTGAAATTGACACTCTCACTGACACTCTCACTGACACTCTCACTGATGCTCACACTCTCACTGACACTGACACTCTCACTGACACTCTCACTGACACAGAGACTCTCACTGACACTATCACTGACACTGACACTCTCACTGACAATCTCATCGACACTCACTGACACTCTCACTGACACTGACACTCTCACTGACACTGACACTCTCACTGACACACACACTGAAACTGACATTCTCACTGACACTCTCACTGACACTGACACTCTCACTGACACTCTCACTGACACTCACTGACACTCTCACTGACACTCTCACTGACACTCACTGACACTCACTGAAACTCACTGACACTCTCACTGACACTCTCACTGACACTTTCACTGACACTCTCACTGACACAGACACTCTCACTGACACACTCACTGAAACACTCACTGTCACACTCACTGACACTCTCACTGACACTCTCACTGACACTGATTCTGACACTCTCTCACTCACCCTCACTGACACTATCACTGACACTCTCACTGACACTCTCACTGACACTCACAGTGAAACTGACACTCAATGACACTCTCACTGACACTCACAGTGACACTCTCACTGACACTCTCACTGACACTGACATACTCACTGACACACTCACTGACACACTCACTGCCACTATCACTGACACTCTCACTGACACTGACTCTAACACTCTCACTCACACTCACTGACACTCTCACTGACACTCACAGTGAAATTGACACTCTCACTGACACTCTCACTGACACTGACACTCTCACTGACACTCTCACTGACTTAGACACTCTCACTGACACTCTCACTGACACTGACACTCTCACTGACAATCTCATCGGCACTCACTGACACTCTCACTGACACTGACACTCTCACTGACACTCTCACTGACACTGACACTCTCACTGACACTGACAATCTCACTGACACTCTCACTGACACTCTCACTGACACTCTCACTGACACTCACTGACAATCTCACTGACATTCTCACTGACACTCAAGGACACTCACTGACACTCTCACTGACACTCACTGACACTCTCACTGACACTCTCACTGACACTGACACTCTCACTGACACTTTCTCTGACACACTCACTGACACCGACACTCTCACTGACACTCACTGACACACTCACTGACACACTCACTGACACTGACACTCTCACTGACACTCACTGACACTCTCACAGACACTCTCACTGACACTGACACTCTCACTGACACTGACAATCTCACTGACACTCTCACTGACACTCTCAATGACACTCTCACTGACACTCACTGACAATCTCACTGACACTCTCACTGACACTCAAGGACACTCACTGACACTCTCACAGACACTCACTGACACTCTCACTGACACTCTCACTGACACTCTCACTGACACTTTCTCTGACACACTCACTGACACCGACACTCTCCCCGACACTCACTGACACACTCACTGACACTCTCACTGATACTCTTACTGATGCTGACACTCTCACTGACACTGACACTCTCTCTGACACTGACACTCTCACTGACACTCTCACTGACACTCTCACTGTCACTCTCACTGACACTGACACTCTCACTGACAATCTCATCGACCCGCTCACTGACACTCTCACTGACACTGACACTCTCACTGGCACACACTGACACTCTCACTGACACTCTCACTGACACTGACACTCTAACTGACACTCTCACTGACACTCTCACGGACACTCACTGACACTCTCACTGACACTCACTGACACTCTTATTGACACTCTCACTAACACTCAAGGACACTCACTGACACTCTCACTGACTCTCACTGACACTCTCACTGACACTCTCACTGACACTGACACTCACTGACACTCTCACTGAAACTCACTGACACTCTCACTGACACTCTCACTGACACAGACACTCTCACTGACACACTCACTGAAACACTCACTGTCACACTCACTGACACTCTCACTGACACTCTCACTGACACTGACTCTGACACTCTCTCACTCACCCTCACTGACACTTTCACTGACACTCTCACTGACACTCTCACTGACACTCACAGTGAAACTGACACTCAATGACACTCTCACTGACACTCACAGTGACACTCTCACTGACACTCTCACTGACACTGACACTGACATACTCACTGACACACTCACTGACACACTCACTGCCACTATCACTGACACTCTCACTGACACTGACTCTAACACTCTCACTCACACTCACTGACACTCTCACTGACACTCACAGTGAAATTGACACTCTCACTGACACTCTCACTGATGCTGACACTCTCACTGACACTGACACTCTCAATGACACTCTCACTGACACTGACACTCTCACTGACAATCTCATCGACACTCACTGACACTCTCACTGACACTGACACTCTCACTGACACTCACTGACAATCTCACTGACACTCTCACTGACACTCAAGGACACTCACTGACACTCTCACTGACACTCACTGTCACTCTCACTGACACTCTCACTGACACTGACACTCTCACTGACACTTTCTCTGACACACTCACTGACACCGACACTCTCACCGACACTCACTGACACACTCACTGACACACTCACTGACACTCTCACTGATACTCTCACTGATGCTGACACTCTCACTGACACTGACACTCTCTCTGACACTGACACTCTCACTGACACTCTCACTGACACTCTCACTGTCACTCTCACTGACACTGACACTCTCACTGACAATCTCATCGACCCGCTCACTGACACTCTCACTGACACTGACACTCTCACTGACACACACTGACACTCTCACTGACACTCTCACTGACACTGACACTCTAACTGACACTCTCACTGACACTCTCACTGACACTCATTGACACTCACTGACACTCTCACTGACACTCTCACTGACACTCACTGACACTCTCACTGACTCTCACTGACACTCTCACTGACACTCTCACTGACACTTTCTCTGACACACTCACTGACACCGACACTCTCACCGACACTCACTGACACACTCACTGACACACTCACTGACACTCTCACTGATACTCTCACTGATGCTGACACTCTCACTGACACTGACACTCTCTCTGACACTGACACTCTCACCGACACTCTCACTGACACTGACACTCTCACTGACACTCTCACTGACTCTCACTGACACTCTCACTGACACTCCCACTGACACTCACTGACACTCTCACTGAAACTCACTGACACTCTCACTGACACAGACACTCTCACTGACACACTCACTGAAACACTCACTGTCACACTCACTGACACTCTCACTGACACTCTCACTGACACTGACTCTGACACTCTCTCACTCACCCTCACTGACACTATCACTGACACTCTCACTGACACTCACAGTGAAACTGACACTCAATGACACTCTCACTGACACTCTCACTGACACTGACACTGACATACTCACTGACACACTCACTGACACTCTCACTGACACTCTCACTGACACTCACAGTGAAATTGACACTCTCACTGACACTCTCACTGACACTCTCACTGATGCTCACACTCTCACTGACACTGACACTCTCACTGACACTCTCACTGACACAGAGACTCTCACTGACACTATCACTGACACTGACACTCTCACTGACAATCTCATCGACACTCACTGACACTCTCACTGACACTGACACTCTGACTGACACTGACACTCTCACTGACACACACACTGAAACTGACATTCTCACTGACACTCTCACTGACACTGACACTCTCACTGACACTCTCACTGACACTCACTGACACTCTCACTGACACTCTCACTGACACTCACTGACACTCACTGAAACTCACTGACACTCTCACTGACACTCTCACTGACACTTTCACTGACACTCTCACTGACACAGACACTCTCACTGACACACTCACTGAAACACTCACTGTCACACTCACTGACACTCTCACTGACACTCTCACTGACACTGATTCTGACACTCTCTCACTCACCCTCACTGACACTATCACTGACACTCTCACTGACACTCTCACTGACACTCACAGTGAAACTGACACTCAATGACACTCTCACTGACACTCACAGTGACACTCTCACTGACACTCTCACTGACACTGACATACTCACTGACACACTCACTGACACACTCACTGCCACTATCACTGACACTCTCACTGACACTGACTCTAACACTCTCACTCACACTCACTGACACTCTCACTGACACTCACAGTGAAATTGACACTCTCACTGACACTCTCACTGACACTGACACTCTCACTGACACTCTCACTGACTTAGACACTCTCACTGACACTCTCACTGACACTGACACTCTCACTGACAATCTCATCGGCACTCACTGACACTCTCACTGACACTCTCACTGACACTCTCACTGACACTGACACTCTCACTGACACTGACAATCTCACTGACACTCTCACTGACACTCTCACTGACACTCTCACTGACACTCACTGACAATCTCACTGACATTCTCACTGACACTCAAGGACACTCACTGACACTCTCACTGACACTCACTGACACTCTCACTGACACTCTCACTGACACTGACACTCTCACTGACACTTTCTCTGACACACTCACTGACACCGACACTCTCACTGACACTCACTGACACACTCACTGACACACTCACTGACACTGACACTCTCACTGACACTCACTGACACTCTCACAGACACTCTCACTGACACTGACACTCTCACTGACACTGACAATCTCACTGACACTCTCACTGACACTCTCAATGACACTCTCACTGACACTCACTGACAATCTCACTGACACTCTCACTGACACTCAAGGACACTCACTGACACTCTCACAGACACTCACTGACACTCTCACTGACACTCTCACTGACACTCTCACTGACACTTTCTCTGACACACTCACTGACACCGACACTCTCCCCGACACTCACTGACACACTCACTGACACTCTCACTGATACTCTTACTGATGCTGACACTCTCACTGACACTGACACTCTCTCTGACACTGACACTCTCACTGACACTCTCACTGACACTCTCACTGTCACTCTCACTGACACTGACACTCTCACTGACAATCTCATCGACCCGCTCACTGACACTCTCACTGACACTGACACTCTCACTGGCACACACTGACACTCTCACTGACACTCTCACTGACACTGACACTCTAACTGACACTCTCACTGACACTCTCACGGACACTCACTGACACTCTCACTGACACTCACTGACACTCTTATTGACACTCTCACTAACACTCAAGGACACTCACTGACACTCTCACTGACTCTCACTGACACTCTCACTGACACTCTCACTGACACTGACACTCTCACTGACACTCTCACTGACACTCACTGACAGTCTCACTGACACTCTCACTGACACTCACTGACACTCTCACTGAAACTCACTGACACTCTCACTGACACTCTCACTGACACAGACACTCTCACTGACACACTCACTGAAACACTCACTGTCACACTCACTGACACTCTCACTGACACTCTCACTGACACTGACTCTGACACTCTCTCACTCACCCTCACTGACACTTTCACTGACACTCTCACTGACACTCTCACTGACACTCACAGTGAAACTGACACTCAATGACACTCTCACTGACACTCACAGTGACACTCTCACTGACACTCTCACTGACACTGACACTGACATACTCACTGACACACTCACTGACACACTCACTGCCACTATCACTGACACTCTCACTGACACTGACTCTAACACTCTCACTCACACTCACTGACACTCTCACTGACACTCACAGTGAAATTGACACTCTCACTGACACTCTCACTGATGCTGACACTCTCACTGACACTGACACTCTCAATGACACTCTCACTGACACTGACACTCTCACTGACAATCTCATCGACACTCACTGACACTCTCACTGACACTGACACTCTCACTGACACTCACTGACAATCTCACTGACACTCTCACTGACACTCAAGGACACTCACTGACACTCTCACTGACACTCACTGTCACTCTCACTGACACTCTCACTGACACTGACACTCTCACTGACACTTTCTCTGACACACTCACTGACACCGACACTCTCACCGACACTCACTGACACACTCACTGACACACTCACTGACACTCTCACTGATACTCTCACTGATGCTGACACTCTCACTGACACTGACACTCTCTCTGACACTGACACTCTCACTGACACTCTCACTGACACTCTCACTGTCACTCTCACTGACACTGACACTCTCACTGACAATCTCATCGACCCGCTCACTGACACTCTCACTGACACTGACACTCTCACTGACACACACTGACACTCTCACTGACACTCTCACTGACACTGACACTCTAACTGACACTCTCACTGACACTCTCACTGACACTCATTGACACTCACTGACACTCTCACTGACACTCTCACTGACACTCACTGACACTCTCACTGACTCTCACTGACACTCTCACTGACACTCTCACTGACACTTTCTCTGACACACTCACTGACACCGACACTCTCACCGACACTCACTGACACACTCACTGACACACTCACTGACACTCTCACTGATACTCTCACTGATGCTGACACTCTCACTGACACTGACACTCTCTCTGACACTGACACTCTCACCGACACTCTCACTGACACTGACACTCTCACTGACACTCTCACTGACTCTCACTGACACTCTCACTGACACTCTCACTGACACTGACACTCTCACTGACACTCTCACTGACACTCACTGACACTCTCACTGACACTCTCACTGACACTCACTGACACTCTCACTGAAACTCACTGACACTCTCACTGACACTCTCACTGACACAGACACTCTCACTGACACACTCACTGAAACACTCACTGTCACACTCACTGACACTCTCACTGACACTCTCACTGACACTGACTCTGACACTCTCTCACTCACCCTCACTGACACTATCACTGACACTCTCACTGACACTCTCACTGACACTCACAGTGAAACTGACACTCAATGACACTCTCACTGACACTTTCTCTGACACACTCACTGACACCGACACTCTCACCGACACTTACTGACACACTCACTGACACACTCACTGACACTCTCACTGATACTCTCACTGATGCTGACACTCTCACTGACACTGACACTCTAACTGACACTCTCACTGACACTCTCACGGACACTCACTGACACTCTCACTGACACTCACTGACACTCTTATTGACACTCTCACTAACACTCAAGGACACTCACTGACACTCTCACTGACTCTCACTGACACTCTCACTGACACTCTCACTGACACTGACACTCTCACTGACACTCTCACTGACACTCACTGACAGTCTCACTGACACTCTCACTGACACTCACTGACACTCTCACTGAAACTCACTGACACTCTCACTGACACTCTCACTGACACACTCACTGAAACACTCACTGTCACACTCACTGACACTCTCACTGACACTCTCACTGACACTGACTCTGACACTCTCTCACTCACCCTCACAGACACTATCACTGACACTCTCACTGACACTCTCACTGACACTCACAGTGAAACTGACACTCAATGACACTCTCACTGACACTCACAGTGACACTCTCACTGACACTCTCACTGACACTGACACTGACATACTCACTGACACACTCACTGACACACTCACTGCCACTATCACTGACACTCTCACTGACACTGACTCTAACACTCTCACTCACACTCACTGACACTCTCACTGACACTCACAGTGAAATTGACACTCTCACTGACACTCTCACTGATGCTGACACTCTCACTGACACTGACACTCTCACTGACACTCTCACTGACACTGACACTCTCACTGACAATCTCATCGACACTCACTGACACTCTCACTGACACTGACACTCTCATTGACACTCTCACTGACACTGACACTCTCACTGACACTGACAATCTCACTGACACTCTCACTGACACTCTCACTGACACTCACTGACAATCTCACTGACACTCTCACTGACACTCAAGGACACTCACTGACACTCTCACTGACACTCACTGTCACTCTCACTGACACTCTCACTGACACTGACACTCTCACTGACACTTTCTCTGACACACTCACTGACACCGACACTCTCACCGACACTCACTGACACACTCACTGACACACTCACTGACACTCTCACTGATACTCTCACTGATGCTGACACTCTCACTGACACTGACACTCTCTCTGACACTGACACTCTCACTGACACTCTCACTGACACTCTCACTGTCACTCTCACTGACACTGACACTCTCACTGACAATCTCATCGACCCGCTCACTGACACTCTCACTGACACTGACACTCTCACTGACACACACTGACACTCTCAATGACACTCTCACTGACACTGACACTCTAACTGACACTCTCACTGACACTCTCACGGACACTCACTGACACTCTCACTGACACTCACTGACACTCACTGACACTCTCACTGACACTCTCACTGACTCTCACTGACACTCTCACTGACACTCTCACTGACACTTTCTCTGGCACACTCACTGACACCGACACTCTCACCGACACTCACTGACACACTCACTGACACACTCACTGACACTCTCACTGATACTCTCACTGATGCTGACACTCTCACTGACACTGACACTCTCTCTGACACTCTCACTGACACTGACACTCTCACTGACACTCTCACGGACTCTCACTGACACTCTCACTGACACTCTCACTGACACTGACACTCTCACTGACACTCTCACTGACACTCACTGACACTCTCACTGACACTCTCACTGACACTCACTGACACTCTCACTGAAACTCACTGACACTCTCACTGACACTCTCACTGACACAGACACTCACTGACACACTCACTGAAACACTCACTGTCACACTCACTGACACTCTCACTGACACTCTCACTGACACTGACTCTGACACTCTCTCACTCACCCTCACTGACACTATCACTGACACTCTCACTGACACTCTCACTGACACTCACAGTGAAACTGACACTCAATGACACTCTCACTGACACTTTCTCTGACACACTCACTGACACCGACACTCTCACCGACACTCACTGACACACTCACTGACACACTCACTGACACTCTCACTGATACTCTCACTGATGCTGACACTCTCACTGACACTGACACTCTCTCTGACACTGACACTCTCACCGACACTCTCACTGACACTGACACTCTCACTGACACTCTCACTGACTCTCACTGACACTCTCACTGACACTCTCACTGACACTGACACTCTCACTGACACTCTCACTGACACTCACTGACACTCTCACTGAAACTCACTGACACTCTCACTGACACTCTCACTGACACAGACACTCTCACTGACACACTCACTGAAACACTCACTGTCACACTCACTGACACTCTCACTGACACTCTCACTGACACTGACTCTGACACTCTCTCACTCACCCTCACCGACACTCTCACCGACACTCACTGACACACTCACTGACACACTCACTGACACTCTCACTGATACTCTCACTGACACTGACACTCTCACTGACACTGACAATCTCACTGACACTCTCACTGACACTCTTACTAACACTCACTGACAATCTCACTGACACTCTCACTGACACTCCAGGAAACTCACTGACACTCTCACTGACACTCACTGACACTCTCATTGACACTCTCACTGACACTGACACTCTCACTGACACTTTCTCTGACACACTCACTGACACTCTCACTTTCACCAACACTCTCACCGACACTCACTGACACACTCACTGACACTCTCACTGATACTCTCACTGACACTGACACTCTCACTGACACTGACACTCTCACTGACACTCTCACTGATACTCTCACTGACACTGACACTCTCACTGACACTGACACTCTCACTGACACTCTCACTGACACTCACTGACACTCTCACTGACACTGACACTCTCACTGACACTCTCACTGACACTGACAGTCTCACTGACACTCACTGACACTCTCACTGACACTGACACTCTCACTGACACTGACACTCTCACTGACACTCACACTGACACTCTCACTGACACTCTCACTGACACTCAAGGACACTCACTGACACTCTCACTGACACTCTCACTGACACTCTCACTGACACTGACACTCTCACTGACACTTTCACTGACACACTCACTGACACTCACTGACACTGACACTCTCACTGACACTCACTGACACACTCACTGACACACTCACTGATACTCTCACTGACACTCTCACTGACACTGACACTCTCACTAACACTCTCACTGACACTCTCACGGACCCTCTCACTGTCACTCTCACTGAGACTGAAACTCTCACTGACACTCTCACTAACACTCTCACTGACACTCTCACGGACACTCTCACTGTCACTCTCACTGAGACTGAAACTCTCACTGACACTCAATGACACTCTCACTGACACTCACTGACACTCTTACTGACACTCCCTGACACTCTCACTGACACTCTCACTGACACTCACACTGAAACTGACACTCTCCCTGAAAACTCTCACTGACACCCACTGACACTCTCACTGACACTCACTGACACTCTCGCTGACAATCTCATCGACACTCTAACTGACATTCTCACTGACACTGACACTCTCACTGACACTCACTGACACTCTCACTGACACTCTCACTGACACTCTCACTGACACTCACTGACACTCTCACTGACACTCTCACTGACATTCACTGACACTCTCACTGACACTCACTGACACTCTCACTGACGCTCTCACTGACACTCTCACTGACACTCTCACTGACACCCTCACTGATGCTAACACTCTCACTGACACTGACACTCTCACTGACACTAACACTCTCACTGACACTCTCACTGACACTGACACTCTCACTGACAATCTCATCGACACTCTCACTGACACTCACTGACACTGACACTCTCACTGACACTCTCACTGACACTCTCACTGACACTCTCACTGACAATCTCACCGACACTCTCACTGACAATCTCACTGACACTCTAACTGACACTTACTGACAATCTCACTGACACTCTCACTGACACTCCAGGACACTCACTGACACTCTCACTGACACTCTCACTAACACTCTCACTGACACTCAATGACACTCACTGACACTCTCACTGACACTCTTACTGACACTCTCACTGACACTCTCACTGACACTTTCACTGACACACTCACTACACTCTCAATGACACTGACACTGACACTCTCACTGACACTCACTGACACACTCACTGACACACTCACTGACACTCTCACTGACACTCTCACTGACACTGACACTCTCAATAACACTCTCACTGACACTCTCACTGACACTCTCACTGACACTTTCACTGACACGCACTGACACTCTCACTGACACTCAATGACACTCTCAGTGACACTCACTGACACTCACTGACACTCTTACTTACACTCCCTGACACTCTCACTGACACTGACACTCTCACTGACAATCTCATCGACACTCATTGACACTTTCACTGACACTCACTGACACTCTCACTGACACTGACACTCTCACTGACACTGACAATCTCACTGACACTCTCACTGACACTCTCACTGACACTCTTACTAACACTCACTGACAATATCACTGACACTCTCACTGACACTCCAGGACACTCACTGACACTCTCACTGACACTGACACTCTCACTGACAATCTCATCGACACTCACTGACACTCTCACTGACACTGACACTCTCAATGACACTTTCTGTGACACACTCACTGACACTCTCACTGACACCGACACTCTCACCGACACTCACTGACACACTCACTGACACACTCACTGATACTCTCACTGACACTGACACTCTCACTGACACTGACACTCTCACTGACACTCTCCCTGACACTGACACTCTTACTGACACTCTCACTGACACTGACAATCTCACTGACAATCTCATCGACACTCTCACTGACACTCTCACTGACACTGACAGTCTCACTGACACTCACTGACACTCTCACTGACACTCAATGACACTCACTGACACTCTCACTGACACTCTCACTGACACTCTCACTGACACTGACACTCTCACTGACACTTTCACTGACACACTCACTACACTCTCACTGACACTGACACTCTCACTGACACTCACTGACACACTCACTGACACACTCACTGACACTCTCACTGACACTCTCACTGACACTGACACTCTCAATAACACTCTCACTGACACTCTCACTGACACTCTCACTGACACTTTCACTGACACGCACTGACACTCTCACTGACACTCAATGACACTCTCAGTGACACTCACTGACACTCACTGACACTCTTACTTACACTCCCTGACACTCTCACTGACACTGACACTCTCACTGACAATCTCATTGACACTCATTGACACTTTCACTGACACTCACTGACACTCTCACTGACACTGACACTCTCACTGACACTGACAATCTCACTGACACTCTCACTGACACTCTCACTGACACTCTTACTAACACTCACTGACAATCTCACTGACACTCTCACTGACACTCCAGGACACTCACTGACACTCTCACTGACACTCACAGACACTCTCATTGACACTCTCACTGACACTGACACTCTCACTGACACTTTCTCTGACACACTCACTGACACTCTCACTTACACCGACACTCTCACCAACACTCACTGACACACTCACTGACACTCTCACTGATACTCTCACTGACACTGACACTCTCACTGACACTGACACTCTCACTGACACTCACTGACACTCTCACTGACACTGACACTCTTACTGACACTCTCACTGACACTGACAATCTCACTGACAATCTCACTGACACTCCAGGACACTCACTGACACTCTCACTGACACTCACTGACACTCTCAATGACATTCTCACTGACACTGACACTCTCACTGACACTTTCTCTGACACACTCACTGACACTCTCACTTCCACTGACACTCTCACCGACACTCACTGACACACTCACTGACACTCTCACTGATACTCTCACTGACACTGACACTCTCACTGACACTGACACTCTCACTGACACTCTCACTGATACTCTCACTGACACTGACACTCACTGACACTGACACTCTCACTGACACTCACTGACACTGACACTCTCACTGACACTCTCACTGACACTCTCTGACACTCTCACTGACACTCTCACTGACACTCAAGGACACTCACTGACACTCTCACTGACACTCTCACTGACACTCTCACTGACACTGACACTCTCACTGACACTTTCACTGACACACTCACTGACACTCACTGACACTGACACCCTCACTCACACTCCCTGACACACTCACTGACACACTCACTGACACTCTCACTGACACTCTCACTGACACTGACACTCTCACTAACACTCTCACTGACACTCTCACGGACACTCTCACTGTCACTCTCACTGAGACTGAAACTCTCACTGACACTCTCACTAACACTCTCACTGACACTCAATGACACTCACTGACACTCTCACTGACACTCTTACTGACACTCTCACTGACACTCTCACTGACACTTTCACTGACACACTCACTACACTCTCAATGACACTGACACTGACACTCTCACTGACACTCACTGACACACTCACTGACACTCTCACTGACACTCTCACTGACACTGACACTCTCAATAACACTCTCACTGACACTCTCACTGACACTCTCACTGACACTTTCACTGACACGCACTGACACTCTCACTGACACTCAATGACACTCTCAGTGACACTCACTGACACTCACTGACACTCTTACTTACACTCCCTGACACTCTCACTGACACTGACACTCTCACTGACAATCTCATCGACACTCATTGACACTTTCACTGACACTCACTGACACTCTCACTGACACTGACACTCTCACTGACACTGACAATCTCACTGACACTCTCACTGACACTCTCACTGACACTCTTACTAACACTCACTGACAATATCACTGACACTCTCACTGACACTCCAGGACACTCACTGACACTCTCACTGACACTCACAGACACTCTCATTGACACTCTCACTGACACTGACACTCTCACTGACACTTTCTCTGACACACTCACTGACACTCTCACTTACACCGACACTCTCACCAACACTCACTGACACACTCACTGACACTCTCACTGATACTCTCACTGACACTGACACTCTCACTGACACTGACACTCTCACTGACACTCACTGACACTCTCACTGACACTGACACTCTTACTGACACTCTCACTGACACTGACAATCTCACTGACAATCTCACTGACACTCCAGGACACTCACTGACACTCTCACTGACACTCACTGACACTCTTATTGACATTCTCACTGACACTGACACTCTCACTGACACTTTCTCTGACACACTCACTGACACTCTCACTTCCACCGACACTCTCACCGACACTCACTGACACACTCACTGACACTCTCACTGATACTCTCACTGACACTGACACTCTCACTGACACTGACACTCTCACTGACACTCTCACTGATACTCTCACTGACACTGACACTCTCACTGACACTGACACTCTCACTGACACTCACTGACACTGACACTCTCACTGACACTCTCACTGACACTCTCTGACACTCTCACTGACACTCTCACTGACACTCAAGGACACTCACTGACACTCTCACTGACACTCTCACTGACACTCTCACTGACACTGACACTCTCACTGACACTTTCACTGACACACTCACTGACACTCACTGACACTGACACCCTCACTCACACTCCCTGACACACTCACTGACACACTCACTGACACTCTCACTGACACTCTCACTGACACTGACACTCTCACTAACACTCTCACTGACACTCTCACGGACACTCTCACTGTCACTCTCACTGAGACTGAAACTCTCACTGACACTCTCACTAACACTCTCACTGACACTCTCATGGACACTCTCACTGTCACTCTCACTGAGACTGAAACTCTCACTGACACTCTCACTGACACTCAATGACACTCTCACTGACACTCTCAGTGACACTCACTGACACTCACTGACACTCTTATTGACACTCCCTGACACTCTCCCTGACACTCTCACTGACACTCACACTGAAACTGACACTCTCACTGACACTCTCACTGACACTGACACTCTCACTGAAACTCTCACTGACACCCACTGACACTCTCACTGACACTCACTGACACTCTCACTGACACTCACTGACACTCTCGCTGACAATCTCATCGACACTCTCACTGACATTCTCATTGACACTGACACTCTCACTGACACTCACTGACACTCTCACTGACACTGACACTCTCACTGACACTCTCACTGACACTCTCACTGACACTCACTGACACTCTCACTGACACTCTCACTGACATTCACTGACACTCTCACTGACACTCACTGACACTCTCACTGACGCTCTCACTGACACTCTCACTGACACTCTCACTGACACCCTCACTAAAGCTGACACTCTCACTGACACTGACACTCTCACTGACACTGACACTCTCACTGACACTCTCACTGACACTGACACTCTCACTGACAATCTCATCGACACTCTCACTGACACTCACTGACACTTACTGACACTCTCACTGACACTCTCACTGACAATCTCACCGACACTCTCACTGACACTCTCACTGACACTTACTGACAATCTCACTGACACTCTCACTGACACTCCAGGACACTCACTGACACTCTCACTGACACTATTACTTACACTTCCTGACACTCTCACTGACACTGACACTCTCACTGACAATCTCATCGACACTCACTGACACTCTCACTGACACTGACACTCTCACTGACACTTTCTGTGACACACTCACTGACACTCTCACTGACACTCACTGACACACTCACTGATACTCTCACTGACACTGACACTGACACTCTCACTGACACTGACACTCTCCCTGACACTCTCACTGACACTGACACTCTTACTGACACTCTCACTGACACTGGCAATCTCACTGACAATCTCATCGACACGCTCACTGACACTCTCACTGACACTCTCACTGACACTCACTGACACTCTCACTGACACTCTCACTGACACTCAATGACACTCACTGACCCTCTCACTGACACTCTCACTGACACTCTCACTGACACTGACACTCTCACTGACACTTTCACTGACACACTCACTGACACTGACACTGACACTCTCACTGACACTCACTGACACACTCACTGACACACTCACTGACACTCTCACTGACACTCTCACTGACACTGACACTCTCAATAACACTCTCACTGACACTCTCACTGACACTCTCACTGACACTTTCACTGACACTCACTGACACTCTCACTGACACTCAATGACACTCTCAATGACACTCCCTGACACTCACTGACACTCTTACTTACACTCCCTGACACTCTCACTGACACTGACACTCTCACTGACAATCTCATCGACACTCACTGACACTCTCACTGACACTGACACTCTCACTGACACTCACTGACACTCTCACAGACACTCTCACTGACACTGACACTCTCACTGACACTGACAATCTCACTGACACTCTCACTGACACTCTCAATGACACTCTCACTGACACTCACTGACAATCTCACTGACACTCTCACTGACACTCAAGGACACTCACTGACACTCTCACAGACACTCACTGACACTCTCACTGACACTCTCACTGACACTCTCACTGACACTTTCTCTGAGACACTCACTGACACCGACACTCTCCCCGACACTCACTGACACTCTCACTGACAATCTCATCAACCCGCTCACTGACACTGACACTCTCACTGACACACACTGACACTCTCACTGACACTCTCACTGACACTCTAATGGACACTCTCACTGACACTGTCATGGACACTCACTGACACTTTCACTGACACTCACTGACACTCTCATTGACATTCTCACTGACACTCAAGGTCACTCACTGACACTCTCACTGACTCTCACTGACACTCTCACTGACACTCTCACTGACACTCTCACTGACACTTTCACTGACACTCTCACTTACACTGACACTCTCACTGACACTCACTGAAACACTCACTGACACTCTCACTAACACTCACTGACACTGACATGCTCACACTGACACTCTCACTGACACTCTCACTGACACTCTCACTGACACTCTCACTGACATTCTCACTGACACTCACACTGAAACTGAAACTCTCACTGACACTCTCACTGACACTGACACTCTCACTGAAACTCTCAGTGACACTCTCACTGACACTCTCACTGACAATCTCATCGACACTCTCACTGACACTCTCACTGACACTGACACTCTCACTGACACTCACTGACACTCTCACTGACACCGACACTCTCACTGACACTGAAAATCCCACTGACACTCTCACTGACACTCTCACTGACACTCACTGACAATCTCACTTACACTCTCACTGACACTCCAGGACACTCACTGACACTCTCACTGACACTCACTGACACTCTCATTGACACTCTCACTGACACTCTCACTGACACTTTCTCTGACACACTCACTGATAATCGCACTGACACTGACACTCTCACTGACACTCTCACTGACACTCTCACTGACACTGACACTCTCACTGACACTCTCACTGACATTCAGTGACAATCTCACTGACACCCTCACTGACACTCAAGGACACTCACTGACACTCACTGACACTGACACTCTCACTGACACTTTCTCTGACACACTCACTGACACCGACACTCTCACCGACACTCACTGACACACTCACTGACACAATCACTGACACTCTCACTGATACTCTCACTGATGCTGACACTCTCACTGACACTGACACTCTCATTGACCCGCTCACTGACACTCTCACTGACACGGACACTCTCACTGACACTCTCACTGACACTCTCACGGACACTCACTGACACTCTCACTGACACTCACTGACACTCTCACTGACACTCTCATGGACACTCTCACGGACACTCACTGACACTCTCACTGACACTCACTGACACTCTCACTGACACTCTCACTGACACTCAAGGACACTCACTGACACTCTCACTGATTCTCACTGACACTCTCACTGACACTCTCACTGATACTGACACTCTCACTGACACTTTCTCTGACACACTCACTGACACTCTCACTGACACCGACACTCTCACCGACACTCACTGACACACTCACTGACACTCTCGCTGACACTCTCACTGACACTCTCGCTGACACTCTCACTGACACTCATTGACACTCTCACTGACACTCTCACTGACACTGACACTCTCGCTGACACTCTCACTGACACTCTCACTGACACTCACTGACAATCTCACTGACACTCTCACTGACACTCAAGGACATTCACTGACACTCACTGACACTCTTACTAGCACTCACTGACAATCTCACTGACACTCTCACTGACACTCCAGGAAACTCACTGACACTCTCACTGACACTCACTGACACTCTCATTGACACTCTCACTGACACTGACACTCTCACTGACACTTTCTCTGACACACTCACTGACACTCTCACTTCCACCAACACTCTCACCGACACTCACTGACACACTCACTGACACTCTCACTGATACTCTCACTGACACTGACACTCTCACTGACACTGACACTCTCACTGACACTCTCACTGATACTCTCACTGACACTGACACTGACACTCTCACTGACACTGACACTCTCACTGACACTCTCACTGACACTCACTGACACTCTCACTGACACTGACACTCTCACTGACACTCTCACTGACACTGACAGTCTCACTGACACTCACTGACACTCTCACTGACACTGACACTCTCACTGACACTGACACTCTCACTGACACTCACTGACACTCTCACTGACACTCTCACTGACACTCTCACTGACACTCAAGGACACTCACTGACACTCTCACTGACACTCTCACTGACACTCTCACTGACACTGACACTCTCACTGACACTTTCACTGACACACTCACTGACACTCACTGACACTGACACTCTCACTGACACTCACTGACACACTCACTGACACACTCACTGATACTCTCACTGACACTCTCACTGACACTGACACTCTCACTAACACTCTCACTGACACTCTCACGGACACTCTCACTGTCACTCTCACTGAGACTGAAACTCTCACTGACACTCTCACTAACACTCTCACTGACAATCTCACGGACACTCTCACTGTCATTCTCACTGAGACTGAAACTCTCACTGACACTCAATGACACTCTCACTGACACTCTCAGTGACACTCACTGACACTCACTGACACTCTTACTGACACTCCCTGACACTCTCACTGACACTCTCACTGACACTCACACTGAAACTGACACTCTCACTGAAAACTCTCACTGACACCCACTGACACTCTCACTGACACTCACTGACACTCTCGCTGACAATCTCATCGACACTCTAACTGACATTCTCACTGACACTGACACTCTCACTGACACTCACTGACACTCTCACTGACACTCTCACTGACACTCTCACTGACACTCACTGACACTCTCACTGACATTCACTGACACTCTCACTGACACTCACTGACACTCTCACTGACGCTCTCACTGACACTCTCACTGACACTCTCACTGACACCCTCACTGATGCTGACACTCTCACTGACACTGACACTCTCACTGACACTAACACTCTCACTGACACTCTCACTGACACTGACACTCTCACTGACAATCTCATCGACACTCTCACTGACACTCACTGACACTGACACTCTCACTGACACTCTCACTGACACTCTCACTGACACTCTCACTGACAATCTCACCGACACTCTCACTGACAATCTCACTGACACTCTAACTGACACTTACTGACAATCTCACTGACACTCTCACTGACACTCCAGGACACTCACTGACACTCTCACTGACACTCTTACTTACACTTCCTGACACTCTCACTGACACTGACACTCTCACTGACAATCTCATCGACACTCACTGACACTCTCACTGACACTGACACTCTCAATGACACTTTCTGTGACACACTCACTGACACTCTCACTGACACCGACACTCTCACCGACACTCACTGACACACTCACTGACACACTCACTGATATTCTCACTGACACTGGCACTCTCACTGACACTGACACTCTCACTGACACTCTCCCTGACACTCTTACTGACACTCTCACTGACACTGACAATCTCACTGACAATCTCATCGACACTCTCACTGACACTCTCACTGACACTGACAGTCTCACTGACACTCACTGACACTCTCACTGACACTCAATGACACTCACTGACACTCTCACTGACACTCTCACTGACACTCTCACTGACACTGACACTCTCACTGACACTTTCACTGACACACTCACTACACTCTCACTGACACTGACACTCTCACTGACACTCACTGACACACTCACTGACACACTCACTGACACTCTCACTGACACTCTCACTGACACTGACACTCTCAATAACACTCTCACTGACACTCTCACTGACACTCTCACTGACACTTTCACTGACACGCACTGACACTCTCACTGACACTCAATGACACTCTCAGTGACACTCACTGACACTCACTGACACTCTTACTTACACTCCCTGACACTCTCACTGACACTGACACTCTCACTGACAATCTCATCGACACTTATTGACACTTTCACTGACACTCACTGATACTCTCACTGACACTGACACTCTCACTGACACTGGCAATCTCACTGACACTCTCACTGACACTCTCACTGACACTCTTACTAACACTCACTGACAATCTCACTGACACTCTCACTGACACTCCAGGACACTCACTGACACTCTCACTGACACTCACAGACACTCTCATTGACACTCTCACTGACACTGACACTCTCACTGACACTTTCTCTGACACACTCACTGACACTCTCACTTACACCGACACTCTCACCAACACTCACTGACACACTCACTGACACTCTCACTGATACTCTCACTGACACTGACACTCTCACTGACACTGACACTCTCACTGACACTCACTGACACTCTCACTGACACTGACACTCTTACTGACACTCTCACTGACACTGACAATCTCACTGACAATCTCACTGACACTCCAGGACACTCACTGACACTCTCACTGACACTCACTGACACTCTCATTGACATTCTCACTGACACTGACACTCTCACTGACACTTTCTCTGTCACTCTCACTGACACTCTCACTGACACTGACACTCTCACTGACACTTTCTCTGACACACTCACTGACACCGACACTCTCACCGACACTCACTGACACACTCACTGACACACTCACTGACACTCTCACTGATACTCTCACTGATGCTGACACTCTCACTGACACTGACACTCTCTCTGACACTGACACTCTCACTGACACTCTCACTGACACTCTCACTGTCACTCTCACTGACACTGACACTCTCACTGACAATCTCATCGACCCGCTCACTGACACTCTCACTGACACTGACACTCTCACTGACACACACTGACACTCTCAATGACACTCTCACTGACACTGACACTCTAACTGACACTCTCACTGACACTCTCACGGACACTCACTGACTTTCTCACTGACACTCACTGACACTCACTGACACTCTCACTGACACTCACTGACACTCTCACTGACTCTCACTGACACTCTCACTGACACTCTCACTGACACTTTCTCTGGCACACTCACTGACACCGACACTCTCACCGACACTCACTGACACACTCACTGACACACTCACTGACACTCTCACTGATACTCTCACTGATGCTGACACTCTCACTGACACTGACACTCTCTCTGACACTCTCACTGACACTGACACTCTCACTGACACTCTCACGGACTCTCACTGACACTCTCAGTGACACTCTCACTGACACTGACACTCTCACTGACACTCACTGACACTCTCACTGACACTCTCACTGACACTCACTGACACTCTCACTGAAACTCACTGACACTCTCACTGACACAGACACTCTCACTGACACACTCACTGAAACACTCACTGTCACACTCACTGACACTCTCACTGACACTCTCACTGACACTGACTCTGACACTCTCTCACTCACCCTCACTGACACTATCACTGACACTCTCACTGACACTCTCACTGACACTCACAGTGAAACTGACACTCAATGACACTCTCACTGACACTTTCTCTGACACACTCACTGACACCGACACTCTCACCGACACTCACTGACACACTCACTGACACACTCACTGACACTCTCACTGATACTCTCACTGATGCTGACACTCTCACTGACACTGACACTCTCTCTGACACTGACACTCTCACCGACACTCTCACTGACACTGACACTCTCACTGACACTCTCACTGACTCTCACTGACACTCTCACTGACACTCTCACTGACACTGACACTCTCACTGACACTCTCACTGACACTCACTGACACTCTCATTGACACTCTCACTGACACTCACTGACACTCTCACTGAAACTCACTGACACTCTCACTGACACTCTCACTGACACAGACACTCTCACTGACACACTCACTGAAACACTCACTGTCACACTCACTGACACTCTCACTGACACTCTCACTGACACTGACTCTGACACTCTCTCACTCACCCTCACCGACACTCTCACCGACACTCACTGACACACTCACTGACACACTCACTGACACTCTCACTGATACTCTCACTGACACTGACACTCTCACTGACACTGACAATCTCACTGACACTCTCACTGACACTCTTACTAACACTCACTGACAATCTCACTGACACTCTCACTGACACTCCAGGAAACTCACTGACACTCTCACTGACACTCACTGACACTCTCATTGACACTCTCACTGACACTGACACTCTCACTGACACTTTCTCTGACACACTCACTGACACTCTCACTTTCACCAACACTCTCACCGACACTCACTGACACACTCACTGACACTCTCACTGATACTCTCACTGACACTGACACTCTCACTGACACTGACACTCTCACTGACACTCTCACTGATACTCTCACTGACACTGACACTCTCACTGACACTGACACTCTCACTGACACTCTCACTGACACTCACTGACACTCTCACTGACACTGACACTCTCACTGACACTCTCACTGACACTGACAGTCTCACTGACACTCACTGACACTCTCACTGACACTGACACTCTCACTGACACTGACACTCTCACTGACACTCACTGACACTCTCACTGACACTCTCACTGACACTCTCACTGACACTCAAGGACACTCACTGACACTCTCACTGACACTCTCACTGACACTCTCACTGACACTGACACTCTCACTGACACTTTCACTGACACACTCACTGACACTCACTGACACTGACACTCTCACTGACACTCACTGACACACTCACTGACACACTCACTGATACTCTCACTGACACTCTCACTGACACTGACACTCTCACTAACACTCTCACTGACACTCTCACGGACACTCTCACTGTCACTCTCACTGAGACTGAAACTCTCACTGACACTCTCACTAACACTCTCACTGACACTCTCACGGACACTCTCACTGTCACTCTCACTGAGACTGAAACTCTCACTGACACTCAATGACACTCTCACTGACACTCTCAGTGACACTCACTGACACTCACTGACACTCTTACTGACACTCCCTGACACTCTCACTGACACTCTCACTGACACTCACACTGAAACTGACACTCTCCCTGAAAACTCTCACTGACACCCACTGACACTCTCACTGACACTCACTGACACTCTCGCTGACAATCTCATCGACACTCTAACTGACATTCTCACTGACACTGACACTCTCACTGACACTCACTGACACTCTCACTGACACTCTCACTGACACTCTCACTGACACTCACTGACACTCTCACTGACACTCTCACTGACATTCACTGACACTCTCACTGACACTCACTGACACTCTCACTGACACTCTCACTGACACTCTCACTGACACTCTCACTGACACCCTCACTGATGCTAACACTCTCACTGACACTGACACTCTCACTGACACTAACACTCTCACTGACACTCTCACTGACACTGACACTCTCACTGACAATCTCATCGACACTCTCACTGACACTCACTGACACTGACACTCTCACTGACACTCTCACTGACACTCTCACTGACAATCTCACCGACACTCTCACTGACAATCTCACTGACACTCTAACTGACACTTACTGACAATCTCACTGACACTCTCACTGACACTCCAGGACACTCACTGACACTCTCACTGACACTCTTACTTACACTTCCTGACACTCTCACTGACACTGACACTCTCACTGACAATCTCATCGACACTCACTGACACTCTCACTGACACTGACACTCTCAATGACACTTTCTGTGACACACTCACTGACACTCTCACTGACACCGACACTCTCACCGACACTCACTGACACACTCACTGACACACTCACTGATACTCTCACTGACACTGACACTCTCACTGACACTGACACTCTCACTGACACTCTCCCTGACACTGACACTCTTACTGACACTCTCACTGACACTGACAATCTCACTGACAATCTCATCGACACTCTCACTGACACTCACACTGACACTGACAGTCTCACTGACACTCACTGACACTCTCACTGACACTCAATGACACTCACTGACACTCTCACTGACACTCTCACTGACACTCTCACTGACACTGACACTCTCACTGACACTTTCACTGACACACTCACTACACTCTCACTGACACTGACACTCTCACTGACACTCACTGACACACTCACTGACACACTCACTGACACTCTCACTGACACTCTCACTGACAATGACACTCTCAATAACACTCTCACTGACACTCTCACTGACACTCTCACTGACACTTTCACTGACACGCACTGACACTCTCACTGACACTCAATGACACTCTCAGTGACACTCACTGACACTCACTGACACTCTTACTTACACTCCCTGACACTCTCACTGACACTGACACTCTCACTGACAATCTCATTGACACTCATTGACACTTTCACTGACACTCACTGACACTCTCACTGACACTGACACTCTCACTGACACTGACAATCTCACTGACACTCTCACTGACACTCTTACTAACACTCACTGACAATCTCACTGACACTCTCACTGACACTCCAGGACACTCACTGACACTCTCACTGACACTCACAGACACTCTCATTGACACTCTCACTGACACTGACACTCTCACTGACACTTTCTCTGACACACTCACTGACACTCTCACTTACACCGACATTCTCACCAACACTCACTGACACACTCACTGACACTCTCACTGATACTCTCACTGACACTGACACTCTCACTGACACTGACACTCTCACTGACACTCACTGACACTCTCACTGACACTGACACTCTTACTGACACTCTCACTGACACTGACAATCTCACTGACAATCTCACTGACACTCCAGGACACTCACTGACACTCTCACTGACACTCACTGACACTCTCAATGACATTCTCACTGACACTGACACTCTCACTGACACTTTCTCTGACACACTCACTGACACTCTCACTTCCACTGACACTCTCACCGACACTCACTGACACACTCACTGACACTCTCACTGATACTCTCACTGACACTGACACTCTCACTGACACTGACACTCTCACTGACACTCTCACTGATACTCTCACTGACACTGACACTCACTGACACTGACACTCTCACTGACACTCACTGACACTGACACTCTCACTGACACTCTCACTGACACTCTCTGACACTCTCACTGACACTCTCACTGACACTCAAGGACACTCACTGACACTCTCACTGACACTCTCACTGACACTCTCACTGACACTGACACTCTCACTGACACTTTCACTGACACACTCACTGACACTCACTGACACTGACACCCTCACTCACACTCCCTGACACACTCACTGACACACTCACTGACACTCTCACTGACACTCTCACTGACACTGACACTCTCACTAACACTCTCACTGACACTCTCACGGACACTCTCACTGTCACTCTCACTGAGACTGAAACTCTCACTGACACTCTCACTAACACTCTCACTGACACTCAATGACACTCACTGACACTCTCACTGACACTCTTACTGACACTCTCACTGACACTCTCACTGACACTTTCACTGACACACTCACTACACTCTCAATGACACTGACACTGACACTCTCACTGACACTCACTGACACACTCACTGACACACTCACTGACACTCTCACTGACACTCTCACTGACACTGACACTCTCAATAACACTCTCACTGACACTCTCACTGACACTCTCACTGACACTTTCACTGACACGCACTGACACTCTCACTGACACTCAATGACACTCTCAGTGACACTCACTGACACTCACTGACACTCTTACTTACACTCCCTGACACTCTCACTGACACTGACACTCTCACTGACAATCTCATCGACACTCATTGACACTTTCACTGACACTCACTGACACTCTCACTGACAATGACACTCTCACTGACACTGACAATCTCACTGACACTCTCACTGACACTCTCACTGACACTCTTACTAACACTCACTGACAATATCACTGACACTCTCACTGACACTCCAGGACACTCACTGACACTCTCACTGACACTCACAGACACTCTCATTGACACTCTCACTGACACTGACACTCTCACTGACACTTTCTCTGACACACTCACTGACACTCTCACTTACACCGACACTCTCACCAACACTCACTGACACACTCACTGACACTCTCACTGATACTCTCACTGACACTGACACTCTCACTGACACTGACACTCTCACTGACACTCACTGACACTCTCACTGACACTGACACTCTTACTGACACTCTCACTGACACTGACAATCTCACTGACAATCTCACTGACACTCCAGGACACTCACTGACACTCTCACTGACACTCACTGACACTCTTATTGACATTCTCACTGACACTGACACTCTCACTGACACTTTCTCTGACACACTCACTGACACTCTCACTTCCACCGACACTCTCACCGACACTCACTGACACACTCACTGACACTCTCACTGATACTCTCACTGACACTGACACTCTCACTGACACTGACACTCTCACTGACACTCTCACTGATACTCTCACTGACACTGACACTCTCACTGACACTGACACTCTCACTGACACTCACTGACACTGACACTCTCACTGACACTCTCACTGACACTCTCTGACACTCTCACTGACACTCTCACTGACACTCAAGGACACTCACTGACACTCTCACTGACACTCTCACTGACACTCTCACTGACACTGACACTCTCACTGACACTTTCACTGACACACTCACTGACACTCACTGACACTGACACCCTCACTCACACTCCCTGACACACTCACTGACACACTCACTGACACTCTCACTGACACTCTCACTGACACTGACACTCTCACTAACACTCTCACTGACACTCTCACGGACACTCTCACTGTCACTCTCACTGAGACTGAAACTCTCACTGACACTCTCACTAACACTCTCACTGACACTCTCATGGACACTCTCACTGTCACTCTCACTGAGACTGAAACTCTCACTGACACTCTCACTGACACTCAATGACACTCTCACTGACACTCTCAGTGACACTCACTGACACTCACTGACACTCTTATTGACACTCCCTGACACTCTCCCTGACACTCTCACTGACACTCACACTGAAACTGACACTCTCACTGACACTCTCACTGACACTGACACTCTCACTGAAACTCTCACTGACACCCACTGACACTCTCACTGACACTCACTGACACTCTCACTGACACTCACTGACACTCTCGCTGACAATCTCATCGACACTCTCACTGACATTCTCATTGACACTGACACTCTCACTGACACTCACTGACACTCTCACTGACACTGACACTCTCACTGACACTCTCACTGACACTCTCACTGACACTCACTGACACTCTCACTGACACTCTCACTGACATTCACTGACACTCTCACTGACACTCACTGACACTCTCACTGACGCTCTCACTGACACTCTCACTGACACTCTCACTGACACCCTCACTAAAGCTGACACTCTCACTGACACTGACACTCTCACTGACACTGACACTCTCACTGACACTCTCACGGACACTGACACTCTCACTGACAATCTCATCGACATTCTCACTGACACTCACTGACACTTACTGACACTCTCACTGACACTCTCACTGACAATCTCACCGACACTCTCACTGACACTCTCACTGACACTTACTGACAATCTCACTGACACTCTCACTGACACTCCAGGACACTCACTGACACTCTCACTGACACTATTACTTACACTTCCTGACACTCTCACTGACACTGACACTCTCACTGACAATCTCATCGACACTCACTGACACTCTCACTGACACTGACACTCTCACTGACACTTTCTGTGACACACTCACTGACACTCTCACTGACACTCACTGACACACTCACTGATACTCTCACTGACACTGACACTGACACTCTCACTGACACTGACACTCTCCCTGACACTCTCACTGACACTGACACTCTTACTGACACTCTCACTGACACTGGCAATCTCACTGACAATCTCATCGACACTCTCACTGACACTCTCACTGACACTCTCACTGACACTCACTGACACTCTCACTGACACTCTCACTGACACTCAATGACACTCACTGACCCTCTCACTGACACTCTCACTGACACTCTCACTGACACTGACACTCTCACTGACACTTTCACTGACACACTCACTGACACTGACACTGACACTCTCACTGACACTCACTGACACACTCACTGACACACTCACTGACACTCTCACTGACACTCTCACTGACACTGACACTCTCAATAACACTCTCACTGACACTCTCACTGACACTCTCACTGACACTTTCACTGACACTCACTGACACTCTCACTGACACTCAATGACACTCTCAGTGACACTCCCTGACACTCACTGACACTCTTACTTACACTCCCTGACACTCTCACTGACACTGACACTCTCACTGACAATCTCATCGACACTCACTGACACTCTCACTGACACTGACACTCTCACTGACACTCACTGACACTCTCACAGACACTCTCACTGACACTGACACTCTCACTGACACTGACAATCTCACTGACACTCTCACTGACACTCTCAATGACACTCTCACTGACACTCACTGACAATCTCACTGACACTCTCACTGACACTCAAGGACACTCACTGACACTCTCACAGACACTCACTGACACTCTCACTGACACTCTCACTGACACTCTCACTGACACTTTCTCTGAGACACTCACTGACACCGACACTCTCCCCGACACTCACTGACACTCTCACTGACAATCTCATCAACCCGCTCACTGACACTGACACTCTCACTGACACACACTGACACTCTCACTGACACTCTCACTGACACTCTAATGGACACTCTCACTGACACTGTCATGGACACTCACTGACACTTTCACTGACACTCACTGACACTCTCATTGACATTCTCACTGACACTCAAGGTCACTCACTGACACTCTCACTGACTCTCACTGACACTCTCACTGACACTCTCACTGACACTCTCACTGACACTTTCACTGACACTCTCACTTACACTGACACTCTCACTGACACTCACTGAAACACTCACTGACACTCTCACTAACACTCACTGACACTGACATGCTCACACTGACACTCTCACTGACACTCTCACTGACACTCTCACTGACACTCTCACTGACATTCTCACTGACACTCACACTGAAACTGACACTCTCACTGACACTCTCACTGACACTGACACTCTCACTGAAACTCTCACTGACACTCTCACTGACACTCTCACTGACAATCTCATCGACACTCTCACTGACACTCTCACTGACACTGACACTCTCACTGACACTCACTGACACTCTCATTGACACCGACACTCTCACTGACACTGAAAATCCCACTGACACTCTCACTGACACTCTCACTGACACTCACTGACAATCTCACTTACACTCTCACTGACACTCCAGGACACTCACTGACACTCTCACTGACACTCACTGACACTCTCATTGACACTCTCACTGACACTCTCACTGACACTTTCTCTGACACACTCACTGATAATCGCACTGACACTGACACTCTCACTGACACTCTCACTGACACTCTCACTGACACTGACACTCTCACTGACACTCTCACTGACATTCAGTGACAATCTCACTGACACCCTCACTGACACTCAAGGACACTCACTGACACTCACTGACACTGACACTCTCACTGACACTTTCTCTGACACACTCACTGACACCGACACTCTCACCGACACTCACTGATACACTCACTGACACAATCACTGACACTCTCACTGATACTCTCACTGATGCTGACACTCTCACTGACACTGACACTCTCATTGACCCGCTCACTGACACTCTCACTGACACGGACACTCTCACTGACACTCTCACTGACACTCTCACGGACACTCACTGACACTCTCACTGACACTCACTGACACTCTCACTGACACTCTCATGGACACTCTCACGGACACTCACTGACACTCTCACTGACACTCACTGACACTCTCACTGACACTCTCACTGACACTCAAGGACACTCACTGACACTCTCACTGATTCTCACTGACACTCTCACTGACACTCTCACTGATACTGACACTCTCACTGACACTTTCTCTGACACACTCACTGACACTCTCACTGACACCGACACTCTCACCAACACTCACTGACACACTCACTGACACTCTCGCTGACACTCTCACTGACACTCTCGCTGACACTCTCACTGACACTCATTGACAATCTCACTGACACTCTCACTGACACTGACACTCTCGCTGACACTCTCACTGACACTCTCACTGACACTCACTGACAATCTCACTGACACTCTCACTAACACTCAAGGACACTCACTGACACTCACTGACACTCTTACTAGCACTCACTGACAATCTCACTGACACTCTCACTGACACTCCAGGAAACTCACTGACACTCTCACTGACACTCACTGACACTCTCATTGACACTCTCACTGACACTGACACTCTCACTGACACTTTCTCTGACACACTCACTGACACTCTCACTTCCACCAACACTCTCACCGACACTCACTGACACACTCACTGACACTCTCACTGATACTCTCACTGACACTGACACTCTCACTGACACTGACACTCTCACTGACACTGACACTCTCACTGACACTCTCACTGACACTCACTGACACTCTCACTGACACTGACACTCTCACTGACACTCTCACTGACACTGACAGTCTCACTGACACTCACTGACACTCTCACTGACACTGACACTCTCACTGACACTGACACTCTCACTGACACTCACTGACACTCTCACTGACACTCTCACTGACACTCTCACTGACACTCAAGGACACTCACTGACACTCTCACTGACACTCTCACTGACACTCTCACTGACACTGACACTCTCACTGACACTTTCACTGACACACTCACTGACACTCACTGACACTGACACTCTCACTGACACTCACTGACACACTCACTGACACACTCACTGATACTCTCACTGACACTCTCACTGACACTGACACTCTCACTAACACTCTCACTGACACTCTCACGGACACTCTCACTGTCACTCTCACTGAGACTGAAACTCTCACTGACACTCTCACTAACACTCTCACTGACACTCTCACGGACACTCTCACTGTCACTCTCACTGAGACTGAAACTCTCACTGACACTCAATGACACTCTCACTGACACTCTCAGTGACACTCACTGACACTCACTGACACTCTTACTGACACTCCCTGACACTCTCACTGACACTCTCACTGACACTCACACTGAAACTGACACTCTCACTGAAAACTCTCACTGACACCCACTGACACTCTCACTGACACTCACTGACACTCTCGCTGACAATCTCATCGACACTCTAACTGACATTCTCACTGACACTGACACTCTCACTGACACTCACTGACACTCTCACTGACACTCTCACTGACACTCACTGACACTCTCACTGACACTCTCACTGACATTCACTGACACTCTCACTGACACTCACTGACACTCTCACTGACGCTCTCACTGACACTCTCACTGACACTCTCACTGACACCCTCACTGATGCTGACACTCTCACTGACACTGACACTCTCACTGACACTAACACTCTCACTGACACTCTCACTGACACTGACACTCTCACTGACAATCTCATCGACACTCTCACTGACACTCACTGACACTGACACTCTCACTGACACTCTCACTGACACTCTCACTGACACTCTCACTGACAATCTCACCGACACTCTCACTGACAATCTCACTGACACTCTAACTGACACTTACTGACAATCTCACTGACACTCTCACTGACACTCCAGGACACTCACTGACACTCTCACTGACACTCTTACTTACACTTCCTGACACTCTCACTGACACTGACACTCTCACTGACAATCTCATCGACACTCACTGACACTCTCACTGACACTGACACTCTCAATGACACTTTCTGTGACACACTCACTGACACTCTCACTGACACCGACACTCTCACCGACACTCACTGACACACTCACTGACACACTCACTGATATTCTCACTGACACTCTCACTGACACTGACACTCTCACTGACACTCTCCCTGACACTCTTACTGACACTCTCACTGACACTGACAATCTCACTGACAATCTCATCGACACTCTCACTGACACTCTCACTGACACTGACAGTCTCACTGACACTCACTGACACTCTCACTGACACTCAATGACACTCACTGACACTCTCACTGACACTCTCACTGACACTCTCACTGACACTGACACTCTCACTGACACTTTCACTGACACACTCACTACACTCTCACTGACACTGACACTCTCACTGACACTCACTGACACACTCACTGACACACTCACTGACACTCTCACTGACACTCTCACTGACACTGACACTCTCAATAACACTCTCACTGACACTCTCACTGACACTCTCACTGACACTTTCACTGACACGCACTGACACTCTCACTGACACTCAATGACACTCTCAGTGACACTCACTGACACTCACTGACACTCTTACTTACACTCCCTGACACTCTCACTGACACTGACACTCTCACTGACAATCTCATCGACACTCATTGACACTTTCACTGACACTCACTGATACTCTCACTGACACTGACACTCTCACTGACACTGACAATCTCACTGACAATCTCACTGACACTCTCACTGACACTCTTACTAACACTCACTGACAATCTCACTGACACTCTCACTGACACTCCAGGACACTCACTGACACTCTCACTGACACTCACAGACACTCTCATTGACACTCTCACTGACACTGACACTCTCACTGACACTTTCTCTGACACACTCACTGACACTCTCACTTACACCGACACTCTCACCAACACTCACTGACACACTCACTGACACTCTCACTGATACTCTCACTGACACTGACACTCTCACTGACACTGACACTCTCACTGACACTCACTGACACTCTCACTGACACTGACACTCTTACTGACACTCTCACTGACACTGACAATCTCACTGACAATCTCACTGACACTCCAGGACACTCACTGACACTCTCACTGACACTCACTGACACTCTCATTGACATTCTCACTGACACTGACACTCTCACTGACACTTTCTCTGACACACTCACTGACACTCTCACTTCCACTGACACTCTCACCGACACTCACTGACACACTCACTGACACTCTCACTGATACTCTCACTGACACTGACACTCTCACTGACACTGACACTCTCACTGACACTCTCACTGATACTCTCACTGACACTGACACTCTCACTGACACTGACACTCTCACTGACACTCACTGACACTGACACTCTCACTGACACTCTCACTGACACTCTCTGACACTCTCACTGACACTCTCACTGACACTCAAGGACACTCACTGACACTCTCACTGACACTCTCACTGACACTCTCACTGACACTGACACTCTCACTGACACTTTCACTGACACACTCACTGACACTCACTGACACTGACACCCTCACTCACACTCCCTGACACACTCACTGGCACACTCACTGACACTCTCACTGACACTCTCACTGACACTGACACTCTCACTAACACTCTCACTGACACTCTCACGGACACTCTCACTGTCACTCTCACTGAGACTGAAACTCTCACTGACACTCTCACTAACACGCTCACTGACACTCAATGACACTCACTGACACTCTCACTGACACTCTTACTGACACTCTCACTGACACTGACACTCTCACTGACACTTTCACTGACACACTCACTACACTCTCAATGACACTGACACTGACACTCTCACTGACACTCACTGACACACTCACTGACACACTCACTGACACTCTCACTGACACTCTCACTGACACTGACACTCTCAATAACACTCTCACTGACACTCTCACTGACACTCTGTTGGACAGGCCACATGAAAGGCCGCTCTCCCCCGGCCCGACCCGGCCTGAGCCCGGTCCCGCAGGTACCACACACCACCCTTGCACGTCCTCCGTCCCCTCAGGGACCCCTGCCCTCGAGCATGTCAACCTCGTGGGTCCGATCCACTGCCAGCCTACGCGCCCATCCTGGGGCGCCATCTTGGACACTCCACCACGTGGCCACCTGGCCCCCGGCCGACCTCAACCCTGGGCCTGGCCAGGCCTCAGACATCCCGGCACCACCATCCACCCAGGAGGTGAGCGGGCTACTTGGCAAGTCAATGGGAGAAAGAGGTGTCGATGGCTCTCCCCCGCCAAGTGCCGCTCGCCCATCGCCTCCCCGGGCACTGGCTCCACCCCCCTGCTGGGTGTCTGGACCCCCTCATCCCGGACCTCCCGACCTCCAAGTGCGAAGGTCCGGACATCAAAGCACTCCAGCCCTATAACTGGGGCAGCTCCAGAGCAGGAAGGCAGTTGTATCTTGGAGTCGAGAGACGTAAAGAGGAACTCATCCTAGACGGACTACTGGCGCTGCCATAGCTCTGTCCTGTGCACCATCGTCCTGCCTGTTGGCGCTGCCACAGCCTTCGCAACCTTCATCACCTTCATCGTCGTCGGGACCTGCTGGCGTGGCCGCGGACCGTTGTAACCGTCATCTTCACCGGGACCTGCAGGCTCCGCCGCGGACCGTCGTTTTCCTTCGTCCATCTCGGGACCTGCCTGGCTCCGCCGCGGCCCGATCATCTAGAACGCTGAGCTCGAGGATTGAGAGCTATTTTTCACTCATTGGTAACAAGACTGTCCCGCTACCCTTTTCCCAAACCAGAGACTAGAATCGAGGGGACCCCTGAGTCCAGACCTCCTTGTATCATATCATCGTAACCTAAGAATTGCATATAAAGTCTCGTTAACCTTCAACCTTGTGTGGTGTCCGTCTGTGGGGGGGAAGTTACTCGTCTGTACAGTCGTTGGAGACGGCTCTCCCCGGAGACCTCTCCCCGTAGTCTCGGCCGACCCTCCCGGTCCGTCTAACATTGGTGGCCAGCGGCGCGATCCGAATCACCGCGTAAACGTACAGAGAGTAGCTCACCCCACGATGAAATCACAATGACAACTAAAGAAAGCGGATCAACCGAGAAATTCCAAATGGAGAAATTGGAGGAGTACAGCCATCGTGAACTAAAACAATTCTGCATCGAACTAGGTATCGCTACCACCGGACTAAGCACCAAGGACGATTTTAAGCATGCCCTAGAATCTTGGGCAGAGACTGGGGCTGCCGGAACCCCCGATCAAAGCACCGCAGAAAAAACCACCACGGCCCCTGAAGGGCAAAGAACGGGTCTCTCGCAAGACGAGATCCAGGAAAAAGAAAGAACCCGACTACACGAGCTGGAAATGGCCCGACTCAAAATGGACGTTGAACTTAAGTTGGCCGAACAAAAAATCAACTTAGAGCACCTGCGTCTCCGAGAAGAAAGAGAGGAGAAACAAAGACAAAGGGAGCTCGAGGAAAAAAAACTGGCGTACGAACACGAACGGAACCTAGCCGAAATCAACCTGCGCAAGCAGAATAAAGAAGCAGGGGTGCCCGAGCGACCCCACCCCTCAGGGACCACAGAGAAAAAGGTACACATCCCCAAGGATGTGGTCCGAGAATATTTCCGAGAGGACGACATCCAGCAATGGTTTAAGGCCTATGAAATCGCTATGACTGCACACCGGATCGATAGAAGCGACTGGGGAGCCGGTCTATGGGGGAGATTCCTCAACGAGGGCCGCGACACCCTGCTACAGCTCCCGGACCACCAGATGACCTCCTATGACCATATGAAAGCGGCACTCCTCACCCGCTATGGCCTCACACCCGAGATGTACCGTCAGAGGTTCCGAGACTGCACCCGCATCCCGGGTACAACTTGGGTGGACTATGTAACATACTTTAGCCGAGCCTTCGAGGGCTGGATCAGAGGAAGCAACGTCACGACCTACGAACAACTGTTCAATCTGATAGTATGGGAGCACCTGTCGAACAATTGCTTTATTGAACTCCGCCAGCACCTCCTCGACAGCAAGTTAACGGATCCCCGGCAGCTCGCAGCCGAAGCTGACCGGTGGGAGATCACCAGAGTGGGCCGGAATGGGTTCTACGAACAGAACCGGAACAACAATGGTCAGCACCGACCCAGAGGAGGAGGAGGGGGCCAAGGACGAGGAAGAGACAACGCTCCGGTCACCCCCGCTACCAGCACCACCCCCCCGGCCAACCGGGGCAGCACCCCGGCGCGACTGGGGTACAGAGCCAATGTCACGTGTCACCGATGTCAACGAGTCGGCCACTATGCCAACGACCCAAACTGCCCGCAGTACCAGAGCCCAAGACCCCGCCAAGTGGCCGCTGCAGCCCTAGGGGAAGAACAGATCTCCGAGGAGCAGGAAGAATACGAACAAGAGCAACAAGAGTGGGAGCCAGCCGCCATGGCTCTAGCATGCTTAGGGGGGAAAGACATGGTCCCGCGGGTCCCCCTACCCGCTAACACCCAGAAGTACAGCCAGTGGGTGAGCATCAATGGACGCCGGGCCGAAGCCCTTCGTGACACCGGGGCCAGTGTAACAGCCGTCCGCTGTCACCTGGTGACCCCAGAACAGTATCTACCGAACATTCTCTGCCCTGTACGATCAGCCGATAACTCGGAAAGTCTGTGTCGGATGGCCTGCGTCCCTTTCGAATGGGGAGGGGTCTCCGGCATGTTGAAAGTAACGGTCCGAGACGATGCCCCTGTAGACTGCCTCCTGGGAAATGACCTTGAAAGCTCTCCGTGGGCAGCCGTGGAGCGAAGAGAACACCTGGGGATGTTAGGCGTCCCGGACTGGGCGTGCGTCACCACCCGGTCCATGGCCGCCCGTGCCAACCACCGCCCAGAAGAACCCGAATGGCCGGCGCCACCGCCTCCGGTCGCCCCAGCCGAAAACACCGACCGTGACATCCCCCCCGAACCAGCTCAACCTTCCGACCTCGCTAACCTCGACCAGTGGCCTCAAGAGGGGGGGCCCACGCAAGAACAATTTCGCCAAGAACAGAAGACCTGTCCCTCCCTCGAGGGACTCCGCCAGCAAGCGCTCGCCCAAAGCGCAGGGGATACCTCCGGAACTCATTGGGTCTACTGGGACAATGATCTGCTGTACAGCGAGCAAAGAATCGCCGAGCTGGGGAGCAACCGAGTATTAGTGGTGCCCCTCCGTTTTAGAGACTTTCTGTTAAACCTGGCCCACGATGTCCCCCTGGCAGGACACCTGGGACAAGATAAAACCTACAGTCGCCTAGTGACCCACTTCTTCTGGCCCAAAATGAGGAACGATGTGCACCAGCATTGCCGATCTTGCCCCACGTGCCAAGCCAGTGGAAAGAGCGGCCGCAAACTAAAAGCTCCCCTACAACCTTTTCCCGTGGTCACTACCCCGTTTGAGAGGGTCGGAATAGACATTGTGGGGCCCCTGGACCCGCGCACAAAACAAGGCCATCGATTCATCTTGGTGCTGGTGGACCACGCCACCCGCTACCCTGAGGCTGTCCCTCTGCGGACTGTGACCGCCCCGGTAGTCGGCCGGGCTCTGATGGGGATCTTCTCCCGTGTGGGCTTCCCCCGAGAAGTCGTCAGCGACAGAGGCACGAACTTTATTTCTAAATACATGAAATCCCTCTGGCAACAGTGCGGGGTCACCTACCGATTCACGACCCCCTATCACCCTCAAGGGAACGGACTCGTTGAGCGGTTCAACCGCACGCTAAAGGGGATGATCGGGGGGTTGGAAGAGCCCCTCCGTCGCCAGTGGGATGTGCTGCTGCCGTGCCTCCTCTTCGCTTATCGAGAGGTCCCCCAGAAGTCCCTGGGCTTCAGCCCATTTGAACTGCTATATGGACACCCAGTGCGAGGGCCGCTCAGCCTAGTCAAAGAAGGCTGGGAGATGCCTCCGTTAAAGAACCCTCCAGATGTCTTCCGGTATCTCTTAACCCTCCGCAACCAGACCCGGCGGTTCCGGGAACTGGCAAAAGCCAACCTAGAGGCCAGTCAAGAGGACATGAAAAAGTGGTATGACCGAAATGCCTCATCCATTGAATTTGAACCTGGACAACAGGTATGGGTGATGTCCCCCACCGAGCCATGCGCCCTACAAGACAAATGGACGGGGCCCTTCAAAGTAATCGAGCGCAAGGGCCCTGCCACCTATCTCATCGACATGGAATCCTCCCGGAACCCACTCCGGGTCCTCCACGCTAACAGACTAAAGCCCCACTTTGTGCGTACAGAACTCAGCCTCCTGATGGCCACAGACACTGGGACTGAAGAAGACTCCGAGCCCCTCCCTGACCTCCTACGGACTCGGGAGCAAGACGGCTCCGTGGATGGGGTCCGACTCTCGGAGACCCTCACCGGAGAGCAACGTCAGGAATGTCAAGCTCTCCTATCACAGTTCGCCAGCCTGTTCTCCCTCACCCCAGGTGTCACTTCCTGGTGTGTGCACGATGTAGACACGGGGGACAGCCCCCCTATCCGCCACCGGGCCTACCGCGTGCCAGATCGGGTACGGGCCTGCATCCAGGAAGAAGTAGCCAAGATGCTCACACTCGGGGTCATCGAGGCTTCAGACAGCCCCTGGGCCAGCCCGGTAGTACTGGTCCCCAAAGCAGCTGCCCCCGGCACCACCCCAGATCTTCGGTTCTGCGTCGACTACCGGGGCTTGAACGCGGTCACCCGAACAGACGCACATCCCATCCCTCGGGCAGATGAACTGATCGACCGCATGGGAGCTGCCCGCTACCTCAGTATCTTCGACCTGACGGCGGGCTACTGGCAGATCGGCCTCACACCCCGGGCGCAAGAACGTTCTGCCTTTTCCACACCCGATGGCCATTACCATTTCACAGTCATGCCCTTCGGCATGAAGAACGCCCCAGCGACATTCCAACGGCTCGTCAATCAGGTCCTGGCGGGGCTCGAAGGATTCAGCGCCGCCTACCTAGACGACATCGCTGTGTACAGCCACCATTGGTCCGAGCACCTCCACCACCTCCGAGCAGTGCTGCAAGCCCTACAGCGGGCTGGCCTCACGATCAAGGCCAGCAAATGTCAAATTGGACAAGGGTCTGTAACCTACCTCGGGCACCAGGTGGGAAGCGGCCTGGTGGCCCCTCTGCAGCTAAAAATTGCCGCCATCCAGTCCTGGCAGCCCCCCATCACACAGACTGAGGTACGAGCCTTCCTGGGCCTCACAGGCTACTACCGAAGGTTCGTGAAAGACTATGGTACTATAGTGGGACCCCTCACAGAACTCACGTCGAAAAACCAGCCCAAGAAAGTCAACTGGACCCCAGAGTGTCAAGCTGCCTTTGAACAATTGAAAGCCACCATGTGTTCCGCCCCTGTGCTCCAGGCCCCCGACTACAGCCGGGAGTTTGTCGTCCAGACGGATGCCTCCGACCATGGCATTGGGGCAGTCCTGTCTCAAGTGAACACCGAAGGCCTTGATCAACCGGTGGCCTTCATTAGCAGACGACTCCTACCACGAGAACAGCGCTGGAGCACCATAGAGCGGGAGGCCTTCGCTGTGGTATGGGCCCTCAAGAAGCTCCGGCCCTACCTTTTTGGCACACACTTTCGGGTACAGACCGATCACCGACCCCTGCAGTGGCTGATGCAGATGCGGGGGGAAAACCCGAAGTTACTACGCTGGTCCATCTCCCTACAAGGTATGGACTTCACAGTCGAACACCGGCCTGGGCCAGATCACGCCAACGCGGATGGCCTGTCCCGGTTCTTCCGCCTCGACGAGGAGAGTCCCCAAGAGGATGGGTAACTCTCCCCGCCTTCAGCTGGGGGGGACGCATGTTGGACAGGCCACATGAAAGGCCGCTCTCCCCCGGCCCGACCCGGCCTGAGCCCGGTCCCGCAGGTACCACACACCACCCTTGCACGTCCTCCGTCCCCTCAGGGACCCCTGCCCTCGAGCATGTCAACCTCGTGGGTCCGATCCACTGCCAGCCTACGCGCCCATCCTGGGGCGCCATCTTGGACACTCCACCACGTGGCCACCTGGCCCCCGGCCGACCTCAACCCTGGGCCTGGCCAGGCCTCAGACATCCCGGCACCACCATCCACCCAGGAGGTGAGCGGGCTACTTGGCAAGTCAATGGGAGAAAGAGGTGTCGATGGCTCTCCCCCGCCAAGTGCCGCTCGCCCATCGCCTCCCCGGGCACTGGCTCCACCCCCCTGCTGGGTGTCTGGACCCCCTCATCCCGGACCTCCCGACCTCCAAGTGCGAAGGTCCGGACATCAAAGCACTCCAGCCCTATAACTGGGGCAGCTCCAGAGCAGGAAGGCAGTTGTATCTTGGAGTCGAGAGACGTAAAGAGGAACTCATCCTAGACGGACTACTGGCGCTGCCATAGCTCTGTCCTGTGCACCATCGTCCTGCCTGTTGGCGCTGCCACAGCCTTCGCAACCTTCATCACCTTCATCGTCGTCGGGACCTGCTGGCGTGGCCGCGGACCGTTGTAACCGTCATCTTCACCGGGACCTGCAGGCTCCGCCGCGGACCGTCGTTTTCCTTCGTCCATCTCGGGACCTGCCTGGCTCCGCCGCGGCCCGATCATCTAGAACGCTGAGCTCGAGGATTGAGAGCTATTTTTCACTCATTGGTAACAAGACTGTCCCGCTACCCTTTTCCCAAACCAGAGACTAGAATCGAGGGGACCCCTGAGTCCAGACCTCCTTGTATCATATCATCGTAACCTAAGAATTGCATATAAAGTCTCGTTAACCTTCAACCTTGTGTGGTGTCCGTCTGTGGGGGGGAAGTTACTCGTCTGTACAGTCGTTGGAGACGGCTCTCCCCGGAGACCTCTCCCCGTAGTCTCGGCCGACCCTCCCGGTCCGTCTAACACACTCTCACTGACACTTTCACTGACACGCACTGACACTCTCACTGACACTCAATGACACTCTCAGTGACACTCACTGACACTCTTACTTACACTCCCTGACACTCTCACTGACACTGACACTCTCACTGACAATCTCATCGACACTCATTGACACTTTCACTGACACTCACTGACACTCTCACTGACACTGACACTCTCACTGACACTGACAATCTCACTGACACTCTCACTGACACTCTCACTGACACTCTTACTAACACTCACTGACAATATCACTGACACTCTCACTGACACTCCAGGACACTCACTGACACTCTCACTGACACTCACAGACACTCTCATTGACACTCTCACTGACACTGACACTCTCACTGACACTTTCTCTGACACACTCACTGACACTCTCACTTACACCAACACTCTCACCAACACTCACTGACACACTCACTGACACTCTCACTGATACTCTCACTGACACTGACACTCTCACTGACACTGACACTCTCACTGACACTCACTGACACTCTCACTGACACTGACACTCTTACTGACACTCTCACTGACACTGACAATCTCACTGACAATCTCAATGACACTCCAGGACACTCACTGACACTCTCACTGACACTCACTGACACTCTTATTGACATTCTCACTGACACTGACACTCTCACTGACACTTTCTCTGACACACTCACTGACACTCTCACTTCCACCGACACTCTCACCGACACTCACTGACACACTCACTGACACTCTCACTGATACTCTCACTGACACTGACACTCTCACTGACACTGACACTCTCACTGACACTCTCACTGATACTCTCACTGACACTGACACTCTCACTGACACTGACACTCTCACTGACACTCACTGACACTGACACTCTCACTGACACTCTCACTGACACTCTCTGACACTCTCACTGACACTCTCACTGACACTCAAGGACACTCACTGACACTCTCACTGACACTCTCACTGACACTCTCACTGACACTGACACTCCCACTGACACTTTCACTGACACACTCACTGACACTCACTGACACTGACACCCTCACTCACACTCCCTGACACACTCACTGACACACTCACTGACACTCTCACTGACACTCTCACTGACACTGACACTCTCACTAACACTCTCACTGACACTCTCACGGACACTCTCACTGTCACTCTCACTGAGACTGAAACTCTCACTGACACTCTCACTAACACTCTCACTGACACTCTCATGGACACTCTCACTGTCACTCTCACTGAGACTGAAACTCTCACTGACACTCTCACTGACACTCAATGACACTCTCACTGACACTCTCAGTGACACTCACTGACACTCACTGACACTCTTATTGACACTCCCTGACACTCTCCCTGACACTCTCACTGACACTCACACTGAAACTGACACCCTCACTGACACTCTCACTGACACTGACACTCTCACTGACACTCTCACTGACACCCACTGACACTCTCACTGACACTCACTGACACTCTCACTGACATTCACTGACACTCTCGCTGACAATCTCATCGACACTCTCACTGACATTCTCATTGACACTGACACTCTCACTGACACTCACTGACACTCTCACTGACACTGACACTCTCACTGACACTCTCACTGACACCCTCACTGACACTCACTGACACTCTCACTGACACTCTCACTGACATTCACTGACACTCTCACTGACACTCACTGACACTCTCACTGACGCTCTCACTGACACTCTCACTGACACTCTCACTGACACCCTCACTAAAGCTGACACTCTCACTGACACTGACACTCTCACTGACACTGACACTCTCACTGACACTCTCACTGACACTGACACTCTCACTGACAATCTCATCGACACTCTCACTGACACTCACTGACACTTACTGACACTCTCACTGACACTCTCACTGACAATCTCACTGACACTCTCACTGACACTCTCACTGACACTTACTGACAATCTCACTGACACTCTCACTGACACTCCAGGACACTCACTGACACTCTCACTGACACTATTACTTACACTTCCTGACACTCTCACTGACACTGACACTCTCACTGGCAATCTCATCGACACTCACTGACACTCTCACTGACACTGACACTCTCACTGACACTTTCTGTGACACACTCACTGACACTCTCACTGACACTCACTGACACACTCACTGATACTCTCACTGACACTGACACTGACACTCTCACTGACACTCTCACTGACACTGACACTCTCACTGACACTCTCACTGACACTGACACTCTTACTGACACTCTCACTGACACTGGCAATCTCACTGACAATCTCATCGACACTCTCACTGACACTCTCACTGACACTCTCACTGACACTCACTGACACTCTCACTGACACTCTCACTGACACTCAATGACACTCACTGACCCTCTCACTGACACTCTCACTGACACTCTCACTGACACTGACACTCTCACTGACACTTTCACTGACACACTCACTGACACTCTCACTGACACTGACACTCTCACTGACACTCACTGACACACTCACTGACACACTCACTGACACTCTCACTGACACTCTCACTGACACTCTCAATAACACTCTCACTGACACTCTCACTGACACTCTCACTGACACTTTCACTGACACTCACTGACACTCTCACTGACACTCAATGACACTCTCAGTGACACTCCCTGACACTCACTGACACTCTTACTTACACTCCCTGACACTCTCACTGACACTGACACTCTCACTGACAATCTCATCGACACTCACTGACACTCTCACTGACACTGACACTCTCACTGACACTCACTGACACTCTCACAGACACTCTCACTGACACTGACACTCTCACTGACACTGACAATCTCACTGACACTCTCACTGACACTCTCAATGACACTCTCACTGACACTCACTGACAATCTCACTGACACTCTCACTGACACTCAAGGACACTCACTGACACTCTCACAGACACTCACTGACACTCTCACTGACACTCTCACTGACACTCTCACTGACACTTTCTCTGAGACACTCACTGACACCGACACTCTCCCCGACACTCACTGACACTCTCACTGATACTCTTACTGATGCTGACACTCTCACTGTTACTGACACTCTCTCTGACACTGACACTCTCACTGACACTCTCACTGACGCTCTCAATGTCACTCTCACTGACACTGACACTCTCACTGACAATCTCATCAACCCGCTCACTGACACTGACACTCTCACTGACACACACTGACACTCTCACTGACACTCTCACTGACACTCTAATGGACACTCTCACTGACACTGTCATGGACACTCACTGACACTTTCACTGACACTCACTGACACTCTCATTGACATTCTCACTGACACTCAAGGTCACTCACTGACACTCTCACTGACTCTCACTGACACTCTCACTGACACTCTCACTGACACTCTCACTGACACTTTCACTGACACTCTCACTTACACTGACACTCTCACTGACACTCACTGAAACACTCACTGACACTCTCACTAACACTCACTGACACTGACATGCTCACACTGACACTCTCACTGACACTCTCACTGACACTCTCACTGACACTCTCACTGACATTCTCACTGACACTCACACTGAAACTGACACTCTCACTGACACTCACACTGACACTCACACTGAAACTGACACTCTCACTGACACTCTCACTGACACTGACACTCTCACTGAAACTCTCACTGACACTCTCACTGACACTCTCACTGACAATCTCATCGACACTCTCACTGACACTCTCACTGACACTGACACTCTCACTGACACTCACTGACACCGACACTCTCACTGACACTGAAAATCCCACTGACACTCTCACTGACACTCTCACTGACACTCACTGACAATCTCACTTACACTCTCACTGACACTCCAGGACACTCACTGACACTCTCACTGACACTCACTGACACTCTCATTGACACTCTCACTGACACTCTCACTGACACTTTCTCTGACACACTCACTGATAATCGCACTGACACTGACACTCTCACTGATACTCTCACTGACACTCTCACTGACACTCTCACTGACACTGACACTCTCACTGACACTCTCACTGACACTCAGTGACAATCTCACTGACACCCTCACTGACACTCAAGGACACTCACTGACACTCACTGACACTGACACTCTCACTGACACTTTCTCTGACACACTCACTGACACCGACACTCTCACCGACACTCACTGACACACTCACTGACACAATCACTGACACTCTCACTGATACTCTCACTGATGCTGACACTCTCACTGACACTGCCACTCTCATTGACCCGCTCACTGACACTCTCACTGACACGGACACTCTCACTGACACTCTCACTGACACTCTCACGGACACTCACTGACACTCACTGACACTCTCACTGACACTCTCACTGACACTCAAGGACACTCACTGACACTCTCACTGATTCTCACTGACACTCTCACTGACACTCTCACTGACACTGACACTCTCACTGACACTTTCTCTGACACACTCACTGACACTCTCACTGACACCGACACTCTCACCGACACTCACTGACACACTCACTGACACTCTCGCTGACACTCTCACTGACACTCTCACTGATACTCTCGCTGACACTCTCACTGACACTCATTGACACTCTCACTGACACTCTCACTGACACTGACACTCTCACTGACACTCTCACTGACACTCTCACTGACAATCTCACTGACACTCTCACTGACACTCTCACTGACACTCAAGGACACTCACTGACACTCACTGACACTCTCACTGACACTGGCACTCTCACTGACACTTTCTCTGACACACTCACTGACACCGACACTCTCACCGACACTCACTGACACACTCACTGACACTCTCACTGATACTCTCACTGATGATGACACTCTCACTGACACTGACACTCTCACTGACACTGACACTCTCACTGACAATCTCATTGACCCGCTCACTGACACTCTCACTGACACTGACACTCTCACTGACACTCTCACTGACACTCTCACGGACACTCACTGACACTCTCACTGACACTCACTGACACTCTCACTGACACTCTCACTGACACTCAAGGACACTCACTGACACTCTCACTGACACTGACACTCTCACTGACACTTTCTCTGACACACTCACTGACACCGACTCTCTCACCGACACTCACTGACACACTGACAAACTCACTGACACTCTCACTGATACTCTCACTGATGCTGACACTCTCACTGACACTCACACTCTCAGTGACACTGACACTCTCACTGACACTCTCACTGTCACTCTCACTGACACTGATACTCTCACTGACAATCTCATTGACCCGCTCACTGACACTCTCACTGACACTGACACTCTCACTGACACTCTCACGGACACTCTCACGGACACTCACTGACACTCTCACTGATTCTCACTGACACTCTCACTGACACTGACACGCTCACACTGACACTCTCACTGACACTCTCACTGACACTCACTGAAACTGACACTCTCACTGACACTCTCACTGACACTGACACTCCCACTGAAACTCTCACTGACACTCTCACTGACACTCTCACTGACAATCTCATCGACACTCTCACTGACACTCTCACTGACAGTCTCACTGACACTCTCACTGACACTGACACTCTCACTGACACTCTCACTGACACTCTCACTGACACTCTCACTGACACTCAAGGACACTCACTGGCACTCTCACTGACACTCTCACTGACACTGACACTCTCACTGACACTTTCACTGACACACTCACTGACACTCTCACTGACACTGACACTCTCACTGACACTCACTGACACACTCACTTACACACTCACTGACACTCTCACTGACACTCTCACTGACACTGACACTCTCACTAACACTCTCACTGACACACTCACTGACACTCTCACTGATACTCTCACTAACACTGACACTCTCACTGACACTGACACTCTCACTGACACTGACACTCTTACTGACACTGACAATCTCATCGACACTCTCACTGACACTCTCACTGACAATGACAGTCTCACTGACACTCACTGACACTCTCACTCTCACTGACACTCACTGACACTCTCACTGACACTCTCACTGACACTCAATGACACTCTCACTGACACTGACACTCTCACTGACACTTTCACTGACACTCACTGACACACTCACTGACACACTTACTGACACTCTCACTGACACTCTCACTGACACTGACACTCTCACTAACACTCTCACTGACACTCTCACTGACACTCACTGACACTCTCACTGACACTCTCACTGACACTCAATGACACTCACTGACACTCTCACTGACACTCTCACTGACACTCTCACTGACACTGACACTCTCACTGACACTTTCACTGACGCTCTCACTGACACTCACTGACACTCTCACTGACACTCTCACTGACACTCTCACTGACACTCTCACTGACACTCACTGACACTCTCACTGACACTCTCAATGACACTCACTGACACTCTCCCTGACACTCTCACTGGCACTCTCACTGACACTGACACTCTCACTGACACTTTCACTGACGCTCTCACTGACACTCACTGACACTCTCACTGACTCTCACTGACACTCTCACTGACACTGACACTCTCACTGACACTCTCACTGACACTCTCACTGACACTCTCACTGACACTCAATGACACTCTCACTGACACTCTCAGTGACACTCACTGATACTCACTGACACTCTTACTGACACTCCCTGACACTCTCACTGACACTCTCACTGACCTCACACTGAAACTGACACTCTCACTGACACTCTCACTGACACTGACACTCTCACTGAAACTCTCACCGACACTCACTGACACTCTCACTGACACTCACTGACACTCTCGCTGACAATCTCATTGACACTTTCACTTACATTCTCACTAACACTGACACTCTCACTGACACTCACTGACACTCTCACTGACACTGACACTCTCACTGACGCTCTCACTGACACTCACTGACACTCTCACTGACGCTCTCACTGACACTCACTGACACTCTCACTGACGCTCTCACTGACACTGACACTCTCACTGACACTCACTGACGCTCTCACTGACGCTCTCACTGACACTGACACTCACTGACAATCTCACTGACACTCATTGACACTCTCACTGACACTCAAGTATACTCACTGACACATTCACTGACACTCACACTGACACTCTCACTGACACCCTCACTGATGCTGACACCCTCACTGACACTGACACTCTCACTGACACTGACACTCTCACTGACACTGACACTCTCTCTGACACTCTCACTGACACTCTCACTGACACTCTCACTGACACTCACACTCTCACTGACACTCAAACTCTCACTGACACTCGCACTGACACTCACTGACACTCTCACTGACACTGACACTCTCACTGACACTCACTGACACTGACACTGACACTCTCACGGACACTCACTGACTCTCTCACTGACACTCACTGACACTCTCACTGACACTCTCACTGACACTCAAGGACACTCACTGACACTCTGACTCTCACTGACACTCTCACTGACACACTGACTGACACTTTGACACTGACACTCTCACTGACACTCACTGAAACACTCACTGAAACACTCACTGACACTCTCACTAACACTCTCACTGACACTCTCACTGACACTCTCACTGACACTCTCACTGACACTGGCACTCTCACTGACACTCACTGACACTCTCACTGACTCTCACTGACACTCTCACTGACACTCACTGACACTCACTGACACTCTCACTGACACTCACTGACACACTCACTGACACACTCACTGACACTGACATTCTCACTGACACTCTCACTGACACTCACACTCTCACTGACACTCTCACTGACACTCACATTGACACTCACACTGACACTCTTACTCACACTGACACTCTCACTGACACTCTCACTGACACTGACACTCTCACTGACACTGACACTCTCACTGACACTCTGACTGACACGGACACTCTCACTGGCACTGACACTCTCACTGACACTCACTAACAGTCTCACTAACAGTCTCACTGATACTCTCACTGACACTCTCGCTGACACTCACTGACACTCTCTCTGACACTCACTGACATTGTGTGTGGGTTTGTGTGTGGGGGTAGTGTGTGTGTGGTGTGGGTGGGGTTGTGTGTGTGGGGTTGTTTGTGTGTAGGGGTTGTGTGTGTGGGGTTGTGTGTGGAGGGGTTGTGTGGGGGGCATTGTGTGTGGGGGGGTTGTGTACATGGGGTCGTGTTAGTGGGGCTGTGCCCATGTGGAGTAGTGTGTGTGGGGTTGTGTGTGAGTGTGGTGATGTGTGTGGGGGTTGGGTATGTGTGGTTTTGTGTATGTGGGGTGTTGTGTGTGTGGGGGTGTTGTGTGTGTTACGGGTTGTTTGTGTTTGGGGTTGCATGTGTGTGGGATTGTGTTAGGGGTTGTGTGTTAATGGATGTGTGAGTTGTGTGTTTGTGTGTTGGGTTGTATGTGTGGGGGGTTGTATGTGTGGTGTGTGGGATTGTGTGTCGCATTGTGGGGGTGTTTGTGGACTTGTATGTATGTTTGTGGGGGGTTGTGTGTGTGGTTGTGTGGGTTTGTGTTTGGTTGTGTGTGGTTGTGTGTGTGTGGGTTTGTGTGCATGGGGTTGTGGTGTTGTGTGTGGGGATTGTGTGTGTAACAGTAATAAAAGCATCTCAAAATAAAGGAACACAAACATCGAGTTTGTGGAAAGAAAGTGTATGTGGTTGTGTGTGGGTTTTTGTGTGTGTGCGGGGTTGTGTGTGGTAGTGTGGTTGTGTGTGGTTGTGTGTAGAGGGGGTTGTGTGTGGAGGGTTGTGTGTGTGTGGGGGGTAGTGTGTGTGGGGGTAGTGTGTGTGGGGGTGGGGGTGTGGGGTTGTGTGTGTGTGGGGTTGTGTGTTTGGGGGGGTTGTGTGTGTGGGGGGGTAGTGTGTGTGTGGGGGAGTGTGTTGGGGGGCGTGGGGGGTGGGGGGTTGCATCTGTGCAGGTTTGTGTGTGGAGGGTTGTGTGTGGGGTTCTGTGTGTGTGAGGGTTGTGTGTGTTAGGGGTCTGGTGTGTGTGGGGTTGTCTGTGTGTGGGGCTGTGTGTGTGTGTGGGGTTGTGTGTGTGGGGGGGGGGGTTGGGTGTGTGTGTGTGTGGGGGGTTTGTGTGTGGGGGGTTTGTGTGTGCGGGGTTGTGTGTGGGAGGTTGTGTGTGTGGGGGGTTGTGTGTGTGGGGTTGTGTGTTTGTGTGTGTGAGGGGGAGGTTGTGTGTGGGGGTTGTGTGTGTGGTGGGTTGTGTGTGAGTGGGGTGGTGTGTGTGGTTGTGTGTGGTTGTGTGTGGAGTGTGGGGTGTGTGGAGTTGTTTGTGTGTGTGGGGGTAGCATGTGTGTGGGGTTGTGCGTGTGTGGTTGTGTGGGTTTCTGTGTGGTTGTGTGGGGTTTGTGGTGTTGTGTGTGTGGGGTTGTGGAGTGTGTGTGGGGTTGTGTATGTGGGATTGTGTGTCGGAGGTTTTGTGGTTGTGTGGGGTTGTTTGTGTGGGGTTGAGTGTGTGGGTGTTTGTGGGGGGTGTGTTTGTGGGGTTTTGTGTGGGGGTTTGTGTGTGTGGGGGGTTGTGGTTGTATGTGTCTGGGGGTTGTGGTTGTGTGTGTGGGGGTTGTGTGTGTGGGGGGTTGTGTGTTTGTGTGTGGGGTTGTGTGTATGTGGGGTTGTATGTGTTTGTGTGGGTGTGGGTGTGGTTGTGTGTGGTGTGTGGGGTTGTGTGCGGTGTGTGGGGTTGAGTGTGTGGGGGGTAGTGTGGCTGTGTGTGGTTGTGTGGGGTTGTGGGGTTGTGTGTGGGGGGTTGTGTTGTGTGTGTGGGGGGTTTTGTGTATGTGGCGGGGGGTTTGTTTGTGGGGTTGTGTGTGTGGGGGGCTGTGTGTGTTGTGGTTGTGTGTGTGGGGTTGTATGTGTGTGTGTGTGTGGGGGATTGTGTTTGTGGGGTTGTGTGTGAGGGGGTTGTGGTTGTGTGTGGGGCGTTGTGTGTGGGGGGTTGTGTGTATGCGGGGTTGTGTGTGTGGGGTTGTGTGTGTGAGGTTGAGTGTGTGGGGGTTGTGTGTGTGGAAGGGGTTGTGTGGGGGGTTGTGTGTGGGGGGGTTGTGTGTGGGGTTTGTGTGTGGGGTTGTGTGTGTGGGGTGTTGTGTGTGGGGTAACAGAATGGGATGGGAGGGGAGGGGGAGTGACAGAAGCGGAGAGGATTAAAGAGGTAAAGAAGAAAGTAATGGAAATAAAGGGGGGAGGGGGGACATGGATGGAGAGGGGTAGTTGGAGGGTGGGGTAAAAGGAAAGAATGGATGGGTTAGGGAAGGGCGGGCAGGGAATGGAAAGGAAAGGAAAGGAAGAATGGTGGGAAGAAGGCGGAAAAGAGTAAGGAGGAGAAAGGCAGGGAAAGGAAAGGAGAATGGAGGGGAGAGGGCAAATGAGAGAGAGGGAGGTGAGGGGAAGGGTAATGAGGGGAAGGGATGGGTGAGGGGAAAGGGGAGGGAATGGGGAAGAGGAAGGGAGGTGAAGGAAGGAAGAATAAAGAAGAAAGGATGGGTAAGTGGAAGGGGAGCAGAAAAGGAGCAGAGGCGATGGGAACAGAGTGGAAGGGAAAGAGGCTGTGAATGGGAGGGAATGGAGGGGACGAGAAGGGAAGGGGTGGGGGGGAGATGGAAAAGGAGATAGGAGAGTGCACTATGGGACCGGAATGGGTTGAATGGGAAGGGGAGGGGAGTGACAGAAGGGGAGAGGATTAAAGAGTGATGAAGAAAAAGGGAACTTAAAAGAAAGGGGGAGAAGGGGATATGAGAGGAGAGATAGGAATGTAAGGCAGAGAAGGAAAAACGGTAAAGAGAAAGGAAGAGGGAAGGGAAGTTTCAAGCCAGTATCAAATCAGTATCAAGCCAGTATCAAGTCAGTATCAAGTCAGTATCAAGTCCGTATCAAGCCAGTATCAAGCCAGTATCAAGTCAGTATCAAGTCAGTATCAAGCCAGTATCAAGTCCGTATCAAGCCAGTATCAAGCCAGTATCAAGCCAGTATCAAATCAGTATCAAGTCAGTATCAAGCCAGTATCAAGTCAGTATCAAGTCAGTATCAAGTCCGTATCAAGCCAGTATCAAGCCAGTATCAAATCAGTATCAAGTCAGTATCAAGCCAGTATCAAGTCAGTATCAAGTCAGTATCAAGTCAGTATCAAGCCAGTATCAAGTCAGTTTAAAGTTTGGATTCAAGTTCAGATTCAGTTTGGTTTCAAGTTCGGTTTTCATTTGGTTTCTATACTCACCTTGTCCCTTTCACCCAGTCCCGCCCAGTTCTTTTGGAGCCTGTGAGGCCCCGGCCCCCTCGGCCTCTCGGGGGCCTCGGCTCCGGCCGGCCAGCTGTGGTCCTCTCCGTCCGGTGCTCATGAGTGCAATGCCGCGGCTGCCTGGTTACCAGCCTTGTATACTACGTACACGTCACAATAGACATTCAACCTGTCATCATGCATCACAGGCTTATGGGCGATGACAAGTGTTGCAGTGTAAGGGGTGGGAGCAGCCGAGACACGGATATTAATTCAATTACCTAAAAAAAAAGCAAACATCTATTTAGTCACTAAAGGATCCTGCGGTGAACCTCAAAGACGATCTAATCCTGCCCGACCTTCTCCCCCCTCAGGGGCCTCTCCTTGTCTCTGCTCCGGCGGAGGCCTCCCCTCTGCACTTAGCCTCGACCTCGTGACATCACAGTGCAGGGCCCGGCACGTCACAGATGTTCCATCCACAGGATACCCCTGCTGGTGCTAGCCTCGACCTCGTGACGTCACAGTGCAGGGCCCGGCACGTCACAGATGTTCCATCCACAGGATACCCCTGCTGGTGCTAGCCTCGACCTCGTGACGTCACAGTGCAGGGCCCGGCACGTCACAGGTGTTCCATTCACAGGATTCCCCTGCTGGTGCTAGTGTGGATCTCGTGACATCACAGGGGAGGGCCTGGCACAGCACAGGTGTTCCATTTGCACGATTCCCCTCTGCTTTTAGCCTGGACCTCGTGACATCACAGTGCAGGGCCTGGCACGTCACAGGTGTTCCATCCACAGGATTCCCCTGCTGCTGCTAGCCTCGACCTCGTGACGTCACAGTGGAGGGCCTGGCACGTCACAGGTGTTCCATCCACAGGATTCCCCTGCTGGTGCTAGCCTGGACCTCGTGACATCACAGTGCAGGGCCTGGCACGTCACAGGTGTCCCATCCACAGGATACCCCTGCAGGTGCTAGCTGGACCTCGTGACATCACAGTGCAGGGCCTGGCACGTCACAGATGTTCCATCCACAGTATACCCCTGCAGGTGCTAGCCTGTACCTCGTGACTTCACAGTGCAGGGCCTGGCACGTCACAGGTGTTCCATCCACAGGATTCCCCTGCTGGTGCTAGCCTGGACCTCGTGACATCACAGTGCAGGACCTGGCACGTCACAGGTGTTCCATCCACAGGATACCCCTGCTGGTGCTGGCCTCGACCTGGTGACATCACAGTGCAGGACCTGGCACGTCACAGGTGTTCCATCCACAGGATACCCCTGCTGGTGCTGGCCTCGACCTAGTGACGTCACAGTGCAGGGCCTGGCACGTCACAGGTGTTCCATCCACAGGATTCTGCTGCTGGGAAGGCCGGGCCCTAAGGCTGTCACAACTTGCACACACACACATCCATACAAGCACGTGTGAAGACACTCACACAGGGGTGTCATCCGCTACAATTTACTATGAACTTTAGCAAGAGAGCCCAATTAGGGCCACTCTTCATTGGTCACAGTGAGATAACTTCGAACCAATCACACCCGGGAGCAGTTGTTGCGTCCCTGCTGATAGATGGGTCACCCCTCGTGGACGGTATATCATTCACAGCAGGAGCTCTCATTCTTCACCAGGCTCGTGACGGGTCTCACTTGTGTGAATTTCTAGAACAATCTTTACTGTGTGTTGCTCCGGGGTGCTTCTACTTGTGAGTCTTATCATAGCTGCCAAGTTTCTGCGGCCGTTGTGTGAAGTGCGGCTCCAGTCCAGGTTTTTCCCTCTGAATTATGGGACATGTAGTCCTGTTTTATAATGAAATAAACAAGATTACAAGTCCCAGAATTCAAGGAAAAACGTGGACTGGAGCAGCACACCACGGATGGACCTGAAAAACTTGGCAGCTCTGCAAAAAACTTGTGCTCAGGAGAGCAACTAGACCCAATCTTTTTTTTTTGTTTGGGGGGGGGGGGGCGGTAGGGGAGGGGGGGGGGCTAACACTTGCAGCAAGTGGTGCGGGCCAAGAATTTCAGGCAATGCGTGCAGACCCACCTTGATAGCCAATATGAGGGAAAGAAGTGACACATTTAGCAGTTTAGGCACATTGGACAAACCCAATCTGATTATGATTGAAAGATTGGAGTCCATGTTTACCCCTATATTCCTCCCTAGGGTTGAGTTACGTGGGGGGCTAGCTACTAAGGCCAAATGGTTCATTACAGTGTTTGATCCTTTTGCTGCACATATATATTTTGATTTGTGACATGTTAATTTATTGTTAGAAATGGGGTTCTCTACTTGGCAGAGGTAGGTACCTTTGTCCAAATTGGGACCGTTGCTTCTAGTCAGGGTAAGGGGGATACACGCTTAAGATAACCCCTGCTCACCCCCTGGGTAGCTAGGCACGACAGACATCCCAAAGGCAAGCGTTTTCAGCATTGATGAATTCTTCTATGGTAGGAAGGTTAAAGGTGATTTCATGTTTTGTTTTCTGGTGAACTGGGCTGTGCTGCTAGAATTGTGGTTGAGCAGTGGGAAGGCAAGGAGGAAGACTGACACAGGTGAGTGGGAATTATTTCAGGTGTGTCCTGCAGACCACCAGGGTCAGGGGTGTGAAGGCCTTTTTAGTGTGTTGCGAAGGAACCAAGATGTCTTTAGATACTACCACTTCAGGTGCTGCGGTTGAAGGAACCTTTCTGCTCTGAACTCTTCTAGAGGGGCTGTTGCTTGTGACTTACAGGCCCCTTGTCAGGTTTACAGGCCACTCAGCAGCTCTCTCTATTCAGATTTCCTTTCTTGTGTTCCTGGCTCTCGGCTGCTGTCCACTCTCCAAGCTGCAGCTCACCTCCCCAGGTCAAAGGGCAGGTCTCCTTGAAGCAAGGAAGTCCTCAGGTATCGCTTCAGCCAGCTTTCTTCACGACCTTCTTCAGAAGGAAATAACATAAAACATCCTCATTGTTTACCATTTACAGGCTGAAGAGCCGCTATTACCGCATGTGTGCATGGAAATAATGTATGTTTATACCAGTGACTATACACTGAGCCACACATGGGCACTTGTATAGTATCCACAAAACATCAGATTTACACCTGCAGAGTGGAAAGACCATAAGGGAAGCCATATTAATTGAGGAAAACATAATATTGCCTGAACATGCTATTGGGATGGGAATATTCCCTGTGAGGTACAAGTCATGATGCCCTATCCTGAAAACTTGACTGTGAGTAGCTGGTAATCCAGAGATTATTTAATTTTGGCCCTAGCCTTGTGGTAATGTAGTGCATAGAGGCCTATGCTGTCCCTTGACGTGATGAAGTCATGGACCTATCCTGTCACCTTGAGGGACATGTCAAGTATGCCCTAATTTTCCTGATATTGTACTACCAGCCTGACACAGGTTTAGCATGTAGATCGATGGCGCAGCATACCATGTTTTGTGTATACATAGTCATGATCAGGCCTTTTTATATGTCACTGGAGTAACCCTTGTGCTAACATACCAAATATATGCTGTGTGTGTTTATGTTGTGTCTTGTATGGTACATGCAGTATGTACACACGGGTGCCTGTGTAATGGATGCCTCTGGATTCCATTTTAGAAGCGTCAAATCTGCTCCTGCGCACAGGATGGAGGTGAGATTGTTTGCCCAGACAGTGGAAATGTTTTGCTGACATTCCTAAAGCTGGAGGCAAGAGACGAAGACAACAAAGTGGGGACAGAGGAGACAAGACACCTTCAGAAAGTCACTGAAGCCCGTTTGCTGAGAGGAGCTGCTGATTAGTCTTCCTGTAGCACTGCCACTTGGAAGGTGGTGGCGGTGAAGGGTGGGGCTGAAGTCTCCTTTTCAGTGTGGAAAGGATCTTTTAGCTGAGCCAGCCTTTTGTATTTCCCCTGATCACTGCATGGTGTGGTTATTGATACGCCAGGTATAGAAAGCTCACCTCTCTTTGTGCTTCTGATGTGGTTACTCCTGGATGGAGACTACCGCACTACAGGGAGCATCACTCTGCTCTGCAGCATACGCTGATGACTGCTGTGCACCCAGAGCTACAAAAACTGGAGGGGAAGCGTAGGCCCAAAGGACCAGAACCAGGTAGGGGCGTACTAAATTTAATACAAAAAGAGGAACCTGGCTCCGTTTGACATTATGCTCTTATTATTTTTGAGCAACAAACAGACCACTATCTTTTCTGTTTGAATGGAATTTTTATTAAACCATTCCTTTCTTTGCAATTGTTTATATTTACCTCAGACATTGAATCTGTCTTACAGTCAACTTCCCAGATGACAGGGGTTATTCCCTGGACTCTTGCCTTGCTGGAAGAGCTGTATCTCTGACCTTAAGCGCCTGGAAGCCAGCCGGCCTACTGAGAGAGGGAAATCTCCTGCCAACCCTGCAGGAGGTGTTGGAGTTACAGCCAGACCAAGTGCTGAGGGTCTAGCCAGGAGAATGGAGATGGAAAAGACTGATTGGTGAGCCAAATAGTATGGGCACAGTCTCTCCAGAAGTGAGGTGGCAAATGTAAATTGTACATCGAAAGCGGAGTTTTCTGCACTCTGCGAGCTCCGAGGAGTGCAGAAAACCCCGCAAACTCCGCGAACGAAGTGAAGTTCACCGCCCAGGCCTAGTCCAGATTCGCAAGAGGAGGGAGCATTGCTGTTCACTTAGGGACCATTTATGCTTATTGGGGGTAGTACACAGACCTTCCTGAAGCCCTGCTAAGTGGGGGCTTCATAACTGAACCCACACTGTCGACTCATCTGCCTAACGGGGGAGCCGCCGCAGCTGATTGCCACCACCACTGGGGACTCCAAGTCCCACATCCCAATGCTGAACCCTCACCTAATGTCTATTTTCCGCCCAAAATGTACTGTTGTTTGGTATATCTTCAACCCCTTGTTAAATCTAAGCATCTTAAGCTGTATGACTGGGTCAGTTTGCATTGATCTGATAAGTAAGCTTGTTGCCCTGATTGTTCTAGTCTACCTCACTGAAAATGTTGTAATCCACCATTTCATAGCTCTGCTTGCAGCTCTGGTATACGCCGTGTCATTTACAAATGGGGAAAAGGAATGCCACTAAAGGGGATGGGTAAGGGGGTTGGTAAAAAAAAAAATGTGCAAAAACATGCTGGAGGCAATTGTGTGCTTGACCGCTATGACAATCTGTTGGTTGAATGTGGGAGATACTCGCTCCATCCCCCGCTGCCTTGCTTCCTCACCCCATTCATCCCCCCCCCATGCAGCACAAACAAGCAAAAGCAAATCTGGGGATGTTTAAGGAACATACTCTTCAGGCCCAGGAGCAACATACTGTGGGTAAAGCACACTCACTGTTAACAACCGCACTAGTACACCCCGATTCTGGTCAGCGACTACAATCAACACTTGAGGATGCTTTACCTTTACGCTTTGCCCCATTGGCCAAGATGACAAACGACCAGGATGTTGCTAATAATTTGGTGCGTTCTTCCACGGCACCTGATGTTTCTGTTCCCATCTCCCCTGACCAGACCTCTTACACAGCTTCTAGCTTAGATTTGGTTTTTTTGGGTGGTCAATACTTGTTTTAAAAATAAATATATTTTATTAACTTTTCTGATAACAATTTACATCCATATCTGTGAATTATATAATTTTGCTAACGTTTACGTTTGTCACAACATTATATATATTAACAATAAACGTGTTAAAAACTGTTAAAGGTTATTCACCACCCCCCTCCTTGCTTTTATCTTAGATTTGAAAACTGAGGTGAGGGGTCTAAAATCCATGATTACATCACTGACCAATTCTTTGAAACAGCTTCTAGCTCTTAGCAACAAGCATGCATTTATTGGGTAATTGATCTACCCGGAACCATCTCCAGACCATCTGCTGCTGTAACCAGACGGTGACTCCTGTGAATAAGGGTGCCGATCCCATATTCGATGATGTTCCCACTGCTAATCAGGATCAGCAAATTCCCAGTCATGTGCCTTTGTGGCCGCTTAACTACAACGGGGTAACTTCCAATACCTCGAGTTCTCAAAGCTTAGGCGCTTAGACTCAAAGCTTAGACCTGGCAGTGCTGATTCCATCATGATGATCGGTGTTCCTAAGCCAGGCTTCTCCAATGAGTAGCTCATGAGTTACTGGCAGCTCTCCAACCACCTGTAAGTAGCTCTCCTGTGTGCAGCCCAACCTACTAAATTAGACACTTTTGGTTAGTTGAATTAGTCGTGTTGACCAAAATTTTAAAGTGTCTATTCAACACAAAAATACTTGTATTTTTAAACCTCATAATTTCGCAAATATATTTAAAGCTGATATTTCAGTGATAAATCAGGTGGCATTGGGGAGACGTAGTACTAATATTAATACCTTGATACCAGCTGCATTGCATCTACGGCTGTTACGTTTTATCTATGTAGAGCAGAGGTCTTCAAACATTTTCACTCTGAGCCCCACGTAAGCAAAATGTTTTGAGGTCAGGCCCCCCTTTAAAACATTATGGCAAGGATTGGGGGAGCGGGAGGGACATGGCTCATGCAAGGAGCGGGGCTTATGAGACGATTTCAAGAATACTTTTTCTATAGCTTACGAACCGCACTAAATATGAGACTTATAAGACAGCAAATGCATCATACAAAAACAGACATTATCCCAAACAAAACTGCTCCCCATAGTTGGGGTGTTGTGAGCCTCTCATACTCTTTGACCCCAAAGCAACTATACCTGCTGCACTAATGATAACCGCAGTCCTGAGTAGCAGGCCATCTCCTCTGCATCTTTTACCTATTCCCCACCATGATGGATCATCACCTCGGTCCTAATGATTGAAAGGAAAATAAGCTCCAATGCCCCTTTTTTAAAGGTAGACAGTCATACCCTCAAATTCCTGGGCCGCAGTCCTGATGCATCTGCTTCCTTAATGATAACCATCATTGTCTACTTACACACTTGGCAGCAGTAGCAGCTTCACTAATGAATGTCCCTAAAAAACAAAACTCATATTGTCCCATTCTTTGGGGTATATCTCTGAAGAAGCTGTCTCTGGGGGGAACATCACTTACAACGCATTTTTTACAACGCACTACCATTACATCGCAACCATTACAACGCATACCATTACAACGCATTGCGCTGGGGGGCGCTCTTGGATAGGGAATATATTTAATTTACTATCCAACACCTTCCCTGCTATCCACGGGGACTGGAGTTGGAATAGTAAATTAAATAATTCACTATCCAGCGCCTAAAAGCATTATGCGTTGTAATGGACTGCGTGGTAAAAAACGCGTTGTAAAGGCATGCGATGTAAAAGCATGCGTTGTAGTGACACCAATCCGTCTCTGGCTATTTGTAACATAATAATAAGTCCCCATACAGTGCTCCCTATTCTGGGCTTTCTCTGTGACAAAATCTATGAATCTCGCTCCTTTCCTCTGTCTCCTAGACCATTACTGTGAGGCCCCAGGGATCAAGAGGATTAGAGCTCTGCATTTGAATGCAACCCTGCTTGCCTTCTACCTGCCACCCAATTGACTCTGCTTTCACAAAAAAACTGCCCCTGAATGGTTAATACTGACTTTGAGGTGCCTCTGCCTGAAAGCGAAGGGTGTGGTGGTAGTGCAGATAGTTAAAAAACAGCCTTCTTACCAGCTAATAATTGATTGAGTCACTTAAAGCCAGGGCCACTGGAATTACGTGTTTCTGCATCAGCAGTGTTTTCCACATAATTATAGTTTTACTGCATTTGCTCCCTAATCTGCAGATTTGAACTAAAGAAACATGATTCTAGCTCAAACGGAACAAAAGTTATTAAAGCATGACAAAGTGTTCTGGAGAATTGGAAGGCCCTTTGCAAAGATTCACTGGTAATCTTGTAGTTGCTTACTGCTGTATTTGGGTGTTAAACTGGTAATAATGAGGTGAAATATTTCCCCTGACAGCGTTACCTTGTGTTAAAATGACAAAATAATGAAGTATTGCTAACCACAAAATGTGGCGCATTGTGCCGCATAATTTACCTTTTCATGCTGCATAATTTAGTCAAACATGCCGCATAATGAGGTCCTCTTCTGCTGAATAATTCCAGTGGCTATGCTTAAGGCTTCATGGTGGCAAAGATTTATTCTTTTTGAGATGTAATGTAAGGGTGTTATCAGCCGAGATCTGGAATAGGGGAGACACTTACAAAAATGTCTGTATTGGATACATATGCAGCAACCTAGCTTAGAGTATGTAAATATTGTTTTAAAATAATGACTTACATATTCACAGTGCTTTCTGCCACAGGCTGAGACCTCATAGCACTATAAACAGGGGGCCACTGGAATTATTACGGAGGAGGCCACATTATGCAGCAGGGTTGACTAATTTCTGCAGCAAGTAAAGGCGAATTATGCTGCATAATGCTGCATATTTCGTCATTAGCATTACTGCATTATTTTGCAATTTGTACACTTGTTAACACTGCCCTGGGTTTTATTGGCCCTCATAAGTATCACATTAATACCCACATATAGCAATAAGCAACAGAAAGGAGATCAGTCAACCTTTAGAAAGGGCCTTCCACTGTGAGGTAATGTGTTGCTGCATGTTTAGTAACTTTTGAACCATTTGAGCTAGAAACAAGTTTTTTTTTAAATCTGCAATTTATGTAGCAGACAATGGATTATGTGGCAAATGCAGGAAATCCATAACTATGCACAAAATGCCCAAACCGCACAATTGCATAATTCCAGTGGCCCTGACTATAAGTACAAAGGTCACTATTCCTCTGCACCAACTAGGGTTCAATTATGTGTTGCTTAGCTTTAACACACACAGACATCTGCAGTGATGGTAGTCACGAACTGAGGTTTCATATCCTAAAAGAGTGCAGTTATCACCAGTTAGTTTAACTTGCATTTATTATCCAATCAAGTTGTTATTGCAATATTTTATACACACCTGCAAGACTGTGAAAACACATAACGCGTAGCCTTTTCATTTTATTTTTAGCAACCACTTTGACCCTGACAGCACACCAGGGTCGCAACTAGACCCGAACTTCGGGGGGCTAACACTCCCAGCCAGGGCTGGCCCTAGCACTGGCCGCACACGGTGTAACAGTCTTTTTTGGCGCCCCTCCCCCATTTTCCCCTCCATGAATTCCCTCACTACTACTCACCAGCAATGCACCTCATCTCTTTATAGCCCCTTTCAGACAAACATTTCATTTTTTAATAGCGCTACTCATAGTTTACTCACACTCAGTTCTGTGATCGACATGGCACCCGTTCTTTGTAGTAGGCACATTAACCCTCTGCGCTGTGTGGGTGGTAGGAGTGCCTATGTGAGTGCATGGTGAGCGATGCGACAATGAGAGAGTAGGGTAAAAGGAGTGACTGCAGGGTGAGTGAGGTGACCATATGATTTTGGGTGCGGATATAAGTGCAGAGTGGGACGAATGAATGCATGGTTAGTGATGGGCTTGTTTGAGTGAGATTGCAGATTGAGCAGTGAGGGGGACAGGTGAGTGAAGTATCACATGAGTGAAAGGTGAGTAGTGTGCTCGTGTGACTACTGGGTGAAATACAGGGTGAACAGCGCAAGTGCATTATGAGTGCAGGGTTTTCACTGTGAGTGCAGGGGGAGCGGGTAAATGATGTGAGTGCATGGTGATCACTGTGAGTGCATTGTGATCGCTGCGAGTGCAGGGTGAACGTGAAAGTAAAGGGCAAGAATGAGGAGTGAGTTGTCTGAATGCAGGGTGCATTCCCAGACACTTGAAGTAACACAGCATGTTATTGATGGCGGCGTAGGGTTTCAGATATAAGTTAAACTATTGCTTTTATGGCATTATTCAGGGATCGAGGGTGGAGGAAATAAACGATGTGCTGATTCTGCAGCAAACTTCCAGTCTCATGATTAGGGTTGCAGGCTCATTATTTTGATGTCGAAGACAGTAGAAAAATAAACAGGTGCACACTTCGAACAGCACATATAAATAGAAAGCACCTTTAATTGTGTTCCTGGCGTGGCCTGAATGATTACCGACTGATAATTAAAGGGAATAAAGACAGAAAAGTCACTGTGAGAAGTTGGCCTGGTATATGGTGTTCACTATTCTAGTGAGCACCTTGTACCAGTCCAAACAACCCTTATGGTGGTAGTTGTAAAGTCAACCTTATAGACAAGCTATCCTAGGGGTAGCATGGACCTAAGCAGTCTTAGGCTTAACTCAAGAGGGCATGTGAAGCCAGCTGTTTTACCATATGCAATCCCTTTTAATACCAAATGAAAGGACACCACACAAGTTATATATTATAAAATATATGTATTTATTACTAGAATAATCCCCTGTACTCTTTATGAGCACAGAAGCACAAGCGTTAAACAAAGAACTTCATATAACATACAAAAGTTGCACAATTATGGATAGGCCCGGTGGCCACTAAAACCATATACTAAAATAGTGGTATAAGTACCACGTCACGAACAATGGTAAGGCCTAGGGCCTTGAGAATCGCCGGGGCTACACTGAACTAACGGAAGTTAGGACGGGAGCGGCCCACAGGATGCGGGTGCAGTGTCTAAAGCACACGCGTGCACCAATGCAAGTCAATAGTGTGTAAAAGTTACAAAGTTGCAGATTTAGGAGTCTTCCGACTGGACTACAACTTAGCCACTTAAAACTAGGACACTAGAGGTGTAAACCACTACAGGAGCACCGGAGTACTCGCGTTACCTCACCCACAGGAAGCGGGTGCATAGGTGTCAAAGTGCATCGGGTTTCTTCGTGGAGTTCTATGGAGCCTGGAGATGAAGATGCTGCAGGCGGCCAGGAGAGAAGAGTCCGGTTGGTTCCAAGGGTGGATCGAAGATGTAGAGTACCTGAAAGCAGAGGGGACAGAGTCTGGGTCTCTAGTCAGTGACTAGGATGGAACCAGGAAGGAATCAGGCGATATCTGGCGCAATCGGGTGGTTGTCGAGAAGCTTGTCTCCGCTGCCACGTGGACCCGGGGGCATCGACGATGACCAGGAGTTGAACACGAGCTGTCCCACGAAGGCTCTCGCTGTCGGCGGTATCGACCTCCGGGTTGGAGTCAACAGGCCTTGGCAAATGCAACCCACGCAGGAATAAAAGATGGCTTCTGGTTCAGATCGGCAAGATCTGATGGGCTGCTCCTTTTCAGGGGAGCAAGGGCCAGTCTGGAGCAACCAGACCAGCAGTGTAAATTCGAAGGTTCGTCGTCACACAGGCCACTAGCCTACGGTCAAGTGACCGGATCGACACGTCAAGCAGGAAAATGCAAAAGGGCCCCACGCAGCACTTGGTGAGTGTGGAGAGGTGATCTTCGGTGCAATAGCTGCTCGGGGCTAGGGCTTCTCAGTCCCAAATGCACAGCTTTGAGGGTTCCTCAGGAGCTGCACGGGAAGCACTTCGCAGGCTTTCCAAGATGGCCGGTCCCATGTCTCAACGTCACCTCCACGGGTCTCAGCTTTGCTGTGGCTGTGGATTGAGCTGTTGGATGTTTGGGAATCTGGTTCTTGTTGATCTCTGTTGCTCTAGCTCCGGCGGGAGCTGCAACAAAGCAAACCATAGAGCGCTTGATGGTGCCTGCTTGCACAGGGTGGTCACTCCTTGACCACAAGGGAGATTCTTCAGTCTTCTACGTCGAGTAGGATGTCAAAAGGGTCCAAAGTTATGTATCAAAGTTTCAGTCAGGATTATCTAAAGTCTATGGACAGAGATTCTACCTTTATTACAAATCAAGGGGCTGGAATACCTGCTAGGTCCCTCCTATGGGTGGGACCCAGGAAGGGGGTGGTTACACCCCTTTCCCTTTGTCCAGTTTCACGCCAGAGCTGGGGCTGGAGTGCACCAGGACCGGTTTGAACTGGGCTATGCATGGGACACCTTGTGTGCCCCAGGCAGTGTATAGTTTCACTCGCCCTGCCTGCCTCAATCCACTATCTCCTGTCTGGGGTGGTGTAACACCTCCCTGTGACAGGAAACCTTTTGTCCAGGCCTCCCCTGCCGGAGTTTTGGTCAGCAGCAGGAGGCCAGACTCGTGTCTGTGGCAGCAGCATCCATTTTGTGATGCTGAGGCTCTGGTTAGTTTTAACCGCGTTTAAGTAAAGTAACATGTCTTCTCCCTCTAGAAGGGTGGAATGCTACCCCCGTCGCCAGAACTGGTGAGGGGGTAGTATTCCAAAGTGTATGACACCTTACACAACATGTTTTGATAAAGCCAAACCAAAGTTAGCAATAACCGTGAGGATTATAATGCACTTAACAGTATATGGTATGGCAATACCCTGGAACAGCTATAAGGACATGGTTCTGAAAGCTGCAGACAGGCTCAGCTCATGCTAGAGCACCATCTCACATAAAACCAAGCACTCTGCCTCCAGGATTGTTAAGGCCTGCCATAGGAGTGACTTATAGGTGTATATGTGTCCAGATATAGGTTTAGACATAGGTATACTATATCTAAGCAAGGGGTGATTACCCGACCTTGCCCCAGCTGAGTGATCAGCCAGTTGTGTTTGGATGGCCAGCCAGGGGTGGTAAAAGATATGCTGCAGCCCCTGGTAGGCCTTGGATGCACCTATGCCCTGGGTACCTATAGTACACTGTACAGGGGCTCATAAGGTGACTCAATCCCAATTGGTGATGTACCTAAAGTACATGGATGTGAATTTAGAGAGAGAACAGCAGGCTGTGGGTCTGATTAGCAGGCCCACAGCCACATTAAGTCGAAAACCAGTGAAGCAAAAAGCAAAAAATGGGGTGACCATAGGAAAGCAGACCCTACTCTTCTACAGTCACATTACAAATGAATACATACTTTTTATTTATAACCCTATTTAGTGTCAAGACGAGATCTTTGCAGGTTCTTTAAACAACATATGGCTGGCATTTATCTTTTGGCAACCCTACTTTATATTCCTTTTCATGAAATGCATGCTCACGCTAGTACATGTAAAATACAAATGTAAGGAATAGGGGGTTCTGGAACCAGAAAAATAACAGAGGCATACAACGGTATGTAAATATACAAATGGTCTTTAAAGACCTGTGAAAAACTCGGGTGTGCCAGACATAAGACTCCAGACACTGCCCAGCCAAGCCGGCAGCACCACACTCACTGACATACGGCCCCACGGCACTCTGATCTCACTTCAAGGGTTTCAGAGTAAATGAAGACAGCCTGGAAATGCAGCAAATAAACATCACTGCACTTCCAGGCCATCTTCATTTACATGGACTTGCAGAGGCATTTGCGCCCCTCTGGGAGGCACACTACACAGTTTGAAGACCTCTGATGTAGAGGCATTCCGAACTGATAAAGGCTTATTAACATTATCGCCGGCAATCTTGACTGATGCACTCTTGAGATCACTGTTAGTCATCTTGCATATGAGACCACTAATGTAATCTTGTCTGATATGGTCACTATTATAACACTCGTACTATTATTAGCTCAGGATGACCTTCATTGAACATAAGTAGCTATTATTACTGAAAAGTTTGGAGGCCCCTGTCCTAAGCTGACCCATTAAATTGGCCATGAAAAGGAAAAATATATAAAGAACAATGACACACTGGATATGTTACGTCAGGGATTGTCATTCACTTATCCGAGATGACATTATCAGTGCCAAAACGATAGTCATCCCTGATTCCAACTTTGGCGCGATAGAACTAATTCTCATTTACAAAGCTATGGTTGAGAATTTGGAGGCCCTTGATGTTAGGACAAGCCCCCCTAGTCATTCCAGTATTCAATTTAAGTATCCCAGGACAGTACAGTTCCCTGGCGAGAGATACCAGAGGGTGTCTTTCAATTCCATCTCACATCTTAGTGATAATGACTGACTCAGGGGTTGGCTGTTCCACCTTCTGACCCATCAATATTGCTTACATTCAATTCTGCTCTACCTGGCTGTCCAATGGATGCTAGGGGATTGGACCATCCAACTCATTCCTGTTCCTCCGAGGTGTTGATCATGTCTACTACTAACTTTAATCCATAGCTTGCTTGTGAATATTCCTCTAGTGGTCCTAACAATTACGCCCCTTTTGTGTCCAATAGTGTCATCTCAGTTGAGTTGTCTGAGAATGGTGCTCTGTGCCAGACTGGCCGGAGTAGTCACCGGGCATTTACCCAGTGGGCCGCCAGGGTGGGGACCCATTTTGGACCCCAGGGAGGCCGTTTTTGTTACCGGGGGTGGTTTTGCAACATAGCTGCAATATCGGCCCATTGTAAACTGCAGCAGTGAGATGGGAGTGGTGCTCTAAACTAGCATGCCCAAGGGCCGGCCGAGGTGTTTGCCAGGGCCGGTTTCGGTTCCCAGTCCAGCCGTGATGGTGTTATACACAAGGGACCTCCATCTTCTAAGCCCAGCGAGCTACTCTTTGTCTCCTGGAATGTGACAGAGCATAGATCCAAAGTAACCCTTCTAGACTGGAACCAATTTATGGACAATTTTGATAAATGTCTAGTACAAGAAACTGGCCTCTAGATTCAATCCACAGGTAGGATTATCTTAGTTTTTTCATTCTTGCAATTCCTAACCATAGGGGGTCTAGTCATCTGGGTTAGAGCCTCACTAAACTGTTGAATACGTCAACTTAATATGAATTCTCCTGACATCTTGGGTATCTAGTTGAACACTAAAAATAACCACGGAATAACCATCGTCAATGTCTATGTAGGAGGGGTCAGGGACAGTATGGTTTCGCAAATGCTACAGGTTCTTGAAAACTTTCTTGAACAGCGCTCTTACCAACACTGTCTCATTGTTGGGAGTGACTTTAACATAACATTTGAGCCACTCGACAATGATGACGTTTATTTAACCAGGTATGAAGATTATGCTTGGGCTATTCCTTTGTTAGATATTCCACCAATAAACAGATGGACAAAAGCCGCTCTCCAATTAAAGGCACTTACAGTGGAACATGGCCTCAGGACCCTTAATGGTAGAAATAAATCTGATTTAAAAAGTGTCCACACTTACAACAAGTTACATCACACAAGCCAAAATGATTATATATTAGTGGACTTAAGGCTGTAGTCATCTGTAATCGATATGATTGTTTTAGAAAGATCAGAAAGCAATCACTTTTCTTCCAGACTCGTGAACTTGAAGCTGCTTGTCCGCTGCAGATTTTTTTTTGCTGAGGCCCTCCTGCACAGAAGAAAGCCCCAAACTCTTAAGGCCTTCAATACTACATTTTCGGAATAGGGTGGGGCAGGAGTGGAACTGGACCCTAACTACGGTAATAGGGGCTGATAGGTCAGCCAAATTGAGGCGGGCCTTAAAACTTTAGGAAATGGGTCCGAGCTGTCCTTAGAGCCAATACACGAAAATAGAGTGCTAATTATGCATGTTAAACGTCATAGCTGCCAGGGATTCAGATTGCTGTGTGACATTTTCACAATTTTAGTGTAATTATGAGTGACATTTGAACGACTATGAGTGACACTTTCTTGTGAGCAAAAAGTAAAGCAAAAAATACTATAAAATGATGTTAAAACTGTTGCAAACGCTGGCAGCGGCTGACTCAATTGCAATGAAATTATGAAAATGTGACACATAGCAATCTGAAACCTTGGCAGCTATGTGCAGACGGCCAATTAAATACAAAAGTAAGGGGGCACTAGAGGGCGCTTGACAAGATGGCTGCGCCTTATTGCAGCTCTGTCAGGCTGATCCCTAATCCGCCCATTATCTGCTCAAAATCGAAGTATCACTGCACCTAAAACTACAGGTCTGTAAGGCGAGGCATTCCTGAGTTGAGGGGTGTTGTCGCGGTCTGCAAGCGCCACAGGAAAACAGTTGAAATAAGTTTGGACAGATCGGACAGCGAGCGTGCAAGCTGGCGGCCATCATATTGCTGTGATGAGCTGCGTTGCACAGTTGTCTCGCCGCGAGACTGGGACATAAGGCAACCGCTGCATTGCAGCTGTGATTGCGCTTTGGGCTGCCCAGTTATCGCTGACGTGCTGGGCACTGGGCTGCGAAGCATCTTCCCTGAGGGTGATTGGCACTAGGGGTGGGCGGAAGTCGCGGAAGGGACTATCTCGGAGAGGCACGGAGATTGAACCAATATCAGTGCCTCTCCGCAATATTTCCGTTATGCGAGAACGCCCGCCCGCTTCCCGCCCGCCCGCCCGCCTCCCGCCCGCCTTATTAAATTATATTTAAAGGCTAAAATACAACTTAAATAAAACTTACCTTATTGCGCCGCAAACTTCCCCATCACGGCTTCATCTTTGAAACTACCCATGCTCTGGAGCCTGTGCATGCTCATTCCTCGCCAGGACTGCGCATGTACAGGCTCCTGCGCATGCGCAGTTTCCAAGATGAAGCCGCAATGGGGATGTTTGCGGCGCAATAAGGTAAGTTTTATTTAACCCCTTCCATGCTCATGACAAGGCCAGCTCGTCATGAGGCACGGTTGAGCTGTGCTTATGACGAGTTGGCCTTGTCATGAACAATGATAAATACCACTTTGCAGCACAGGAGGGGAAAACCCCTAGCAGCCAATGTGTTAAGTTGTATTTTAGCCTTTAAATATAATTTATTAGGGCGGGCGGGCGGCCAACTTCCGTTCTACTCGCAAATGTGCGGAAATTAGCCCCGTTTTTCCGCCTTCTTTGCGGAAGGTGAAATTTCCACACATTCTGTGGGCGGAACGGAAATGTCCGCCCACTCCTAATTGGCACCCCATAAGAGGCTGCGGAGACCCTGATGGGGCTGCGGAACTGAAGGAAGGTCCGGAGATACTGACGGAGCCAGCGTGGGGCATTGCTTGCTGCTGAGGCTGGTTCGCGGTGCCTTGTCTGTTGTGGTGAGTGGGGGTGCTGGGCCTGCAGCTGCGGCGGCAGGTGTGGGCCTAAGTGCGGGGCTGTGGCCTGCGAGCTTTGGCTGGCTGGAGCACGTTTAACGGCTGAGGTTTGATTTGGGCCTGTGCTGTGTGGGCCCCTCAGCTGACACTGCGGCTTAGGACTCTTTCTCTCCCCTGGCCCGTGATGCGGACTCCACCACAGGGCGATCTTCATGACTGTGCACGTTTGATTTGGGCCCTGTGCTGTGCGGCCTCCCTGGCTGACACTGCGGGGTAGGCCGCTCTATCTCCCCTGGCCTGCTGTGCGGACTTCTCCGGAGGGCGATAATCGTGGCTGCGTATGTTTGAATTGAGCCCTGTGCAGGCCCCCCAGCTGAAACTGCGGCGTAGGCATCTTTCATTCCCCTGACCTGCTGTGCATTCTCCGCCGGAGGGCGATCTTCATGACTGCGCCCACATCTCCTGCCTGTACAGTTGAAGGGTGCTGACGGGACATAGAGGCTTGGCAAGCACTTAGTAACTTGGGGCCTGCCAGTGCAGAGGGCCTCCAACACAATCCTATTATGCACTAGATCGTCACCCCGGAGTACACTCCAACTACGATCTTTGCTTAGGGCAGTGATGTTGGCACAGCTACTGAGGGCCTGCTGTCAGGGACATTGCTTTCTGTCGGGGTCCATTTGCTGACAGCCGAGAACTGAGGTGGTTACCATCCCGGCTATTTACGCCACAGACAGCTATTGCATATTTACCTTGCTTTCTTCCCACAATGGGGAAGACAGACAAGTCTCAGCCTCGCCTCACGTTTGAGGTTCGTAAATCAAGCAAGGTCCAGCAAAAAGCAGCCTCCGATTCTGAGGCCGCTCTGAATCACAGATTGGATCACATGTCCACGCAGCTGGAGAAACAGAACATGAGGATGGGGGAGGTTGAGCAGTGAGTCTCTGCCACTGAAGATGGCCTTGTCGAGGTCTCTGGCAAAACACTCAACATGGAAAAAGTCCTGGCGCTGATACAGGCGAAAAATGCAGACTTAGAGGCCCGGTCGCGATGAAAAAACATTAGAATCACGGGCCTCCTGGAGTCCACCATTACCGGAAAGATGGAAACCTTTATCAAGACTCACTTAGGGACATATTCTACTCGGAGAATCTGTCCAACATGTTTGTTGTCGAGCGGGCTCATCGTTCTCTTGCAGCGAGACCAGTCCCGGGCGCTCCCTCCTGCCCTATTATTGCTCGGATTTTAAACAATAGGGACCGCAATACCATCCTACACCTGGCATGTGAAAAGGGTGCCATTGACCACCATGGGAACTCGTTGTCCTTCTTCCCTGACTTTGCGGTAGCTGTCCAGGCGGCACAAAGGGAGTTTGACGCAGTCAAGAAACTTCTTCAATCTGAGGGCGTGTCTTATGCCATGCTGTACCCTGCCCGCCTGAGAATTGGGCAGGAGGGAGCCTGCAAGATTTTCACTACCCTTAAAGTGGCAATGGAACACGCGAAGAAACTGAAGAAGCGGCAACGAGAGACTCTGGTTGCATCTGGTGATGGTGAGCAGTAGGGTGGCTGGGGGTGACAAACTGTTTTGATTGCCTGTTATTGTTACAGGGACACTTTCATCAGCACTTACTGTAAGTTGCGTTATCACTGCAATGGACTCCTGGTGATGGGATATGTCTGGCATATTTGTCTCATTGATGCATTGTTTTTAACATTTTGTTTAGATTACTCTAGCATGACTACTAGACCTGATCAGCCACCTGCTGCCCCGCAGGAGGCTAGTAGTCCTCTGACACTCCCCACATGGGAGTGCCCCACATGATGAGATTTGTTTGTTGTTTGGGGATGTTCAATAAGAGAAGGGTTGGCTTTAGCACGTTGGGCACGCTGAAGTGGGTGGAGGGTTGTGACGGGGGAGGGGAGGGAAGGTTGGCACTGTTTCATTGCACTATGGATGTACCTCTAGGGCTTGTCATTAGCATTGGACCGTACATTATTTTTCCATCTTGTTATTGTATATTTATCGGTGATAACGTAAAGTTCCTTACCTGGAACGTGCATAGCTTAAATAGTCCCAAGAAAATCCGCTCTGGTTTGGCGCATCTGGACAGATTGGATGTCCAGGTGGCATTTTTGCAAGACACACATCTTATGCAGCACTCTGCAAAAAACATTGGCACCCGTTGGGCAGGGGTGAGGTTGGCTTCCTCTTATTCATCCTACGCTAGGGGAGTGATGGTCCTTGTTAAACGAGGGGTCCCATTTACTGTGCTTAATACAGAACTGACGCGCAGGGATGGTTAGCTATTGTCCATGACAAACTTGGAGGTGTGGGGATCCTGATGGTAAATGTGTATGGCCGCCAAATTGATGACCACTCCTTTTTTGGAGATGTATGGCGCTGTATCTCTGGGTTTCCTCCTTCTGAAATAATATGGAGGGGTGGGGGTGATTTTAATACCTGCGTAAATGAGCACTTGGACACACTGGGGAGCGGGCCGTGTGACACAGACAGGTGAATGATGCTTTATTGGGGCCATTGGATACAGGGGCTCGAGAAAGTACCTTTATTTCTGCTGTGCATGGCACGTGGTCCCGCTTGGACTACTGGCTCCTCTCAGAGATGGCATGCATGTGGGTCATTGACGTTAGCCACTTGGCCAAAACATTGTCAGATCATTCCCCCATAATGCTTGTGATGCAGTTTCTTGAATGTGAGCGTTCCCCTTTCAGGTGGCGTTACAGCAGTCCTCGCTGTCGGACCAGGTGTTCAGGTGCACAGTGGGTGAGGCGATTTGTAATTTTTTTAAAGAAAATGCGGGCACTGTGGACAGCGTTGGGGTTCTTTGGGAAGCATTTAAAGTCACAATCCGAGGGGGTTTGCGTAGGAGCGCAGGCTGGAATCCTGAAGGATTGCGTTAATAAGCTGGCTGGGGATATCTCCATACTTGAGCGTGAATATGCCCGTAAACCTGCCCCAAAGAAACTGTCCGCAATACCGGATTTGGTAACAGAGCATTATGAAACTGTTGATCAAGAAATGGCACATAGGTCTAGGGGTTGCACTGCTCGCTACTGTGGGGTCGGGGGTAGGCCCAGTCCCTCACTAGCCCAGAAGCTGGCTGCACGCAGGAGCCAGGAATATATAATGAGATGTTAGATGGTGAGGAATTAGCGCACTATAATACTCCTGAAATTAGCAGGGTGGTGCTGGACTTCTATTCCGAATTGTATGGGGATCAAGCACAAGTGTCAGCAGCGGACATAAATGCCTACCTAGATGATATCGCACTGGGGTGGCTGTCAGCTGGCAAACGTAAAAATCTTACGCACCCCTTTGATGTTGAAGATGTCAAATTGGCCATAATGTCACTCCCCACCTGTAAGGCAGTGAGACTGGACGGCCTCCCGAGTGAGTTCTACAAGGCCTATGGTGACGACCTTGCACCTAGGCTCTTAGATGTATTTGCGGAGGCTTATGAAGTGGGAACACTCCCTCCCATTCTGAAGGGGGTACTCATTGTCATGCTTCTGAAACCAGATAAGGCTGCCAATAAATGCGACTCTTACTGGCCCCTCTCTATCATTAACATTGATGCCCAAACATTTGCAAAAATGATAGCAAGCAGGCTCCAGCCCCTTATTTCCAACTTGGTCCTACCAGACCAGTCAGGCTTTTTTCCCTGCCCGTAAACAACGCATAATCTGCGCACTGTTTTTGCCACATTGCACTATTTTGAGGCGGATTTTCAGGCGGTTGCTGTGCTGTTCGACGCAGCAAAAGCATTCGACTCACTGCTGTGGGAATATATATTTACTTTTCTGCTTAGAATGGGCCTGCCACCTTTTTCCCTGTGATGGATTCAATTATTGTATGATGCACCTGCGGCGCGTGCTCGGGTCAATGGCTGGGTTTCTGATGCCTTCTCCATCAGATGTTTGCAAAAAACACAGTTGATGTACAGAATTCAGAACAATGTCTTACATTCACCCCAGTACAAAGATCTGGGCCTAAATACATCGTTTTTTTGCACTCCACACCACCCTAGGTCAGACACTGGCTATATGCAAATCAGCATTGACCCTGTGCCTCATGGGAACAGTCCAGCCCGAACTACCATGCCATGTCTTTCCTAGACCGGAATCAAGAATCCAAGGACCGGTTTCTGGCTATCAACCTTCTTCAGCCTGGATAGCTTGACTCCAGTGATGTGGAGAGCTTGGGTCTCACGTCTGAGCATACCCAGCCCACTCGGGGGGAAAATTGCAAAAAACACAGTTGATTGACAGAATGCAGAACAATGTCTTACATTCGACCCAGTACAAAGATCTGGGCCTAAATCCATCGTTTTTTTGCACTCCACACCACCCTAGGTCAGACACTGGCTATATGCAAATCAGCATTGACCCTGTGCCTCATGGGAACAGTCCAGCCCGAACTACCATGCCATGTCTTTCCTAGACCGGAATCAAGCATCCAAGGACCGGTTTCTGGCTATCAACCTTCTTCAGCCTGGATAGCTTGACTCCAGTGATGTGGAGAGCCTGGGACTCACGTCTGAGCATACCCAGGCCACTCGGGGTGAAAATTGCAAAAAACACAGTTGATGGACAGAATACAGAACAATGTCTTACATTCACCCCAGTACAATGATCTGGGCCTAAATCCATTGTTTTTTTGCACTCCACACCACCCTAGGTCAGACACTGGCTATATGCAAATCAGCATTGACCCTGTGCCTCATGGGAACAGTCCAGCCCGAACTACCAAGCCATGTCTTTCCTAGACTGGAATCAAGTATCCAAGGACCGGTTTCTGGCTATCAGCCTTCTTCAGCCTGGATAGCTTGACTCCAGTGATGTGGAGAGCCTGGGACTCACGTCTGAGCATACCCAGCCCACTCGGGGTGAAAATTGCAAAAAACACAGTTGATGGACAGAATGCAGAACAATGTCTTACATTCACCCCAGTACAAAGATCTGGGCCTCAATCCATCGTTTTTTTGCACTCCACACCACCCTAGGTCAGACACTGGCTATATGCAAATCAGCCTTGACCCTGTGCCTCATGGGAACAGTCCAGCCCGAACTACCAAGCCATGTCTTTCCTAGACCGGAATCAAGCATCCAAGGACCGGTTTCTGGCTATCAGCCTTCTTCAGCCTGGATAGCTTGACTCCAGTGATGTGGAGAGCCTGGGACTCACTTCTGAGCATACCCAGCCCACTCGGGGTGAAAATTGCAAAAAACACAGTTGATTGACAGAATGCAGAACAATGTCTTACATTCACCCCAGTACAAAGATCTGGGCCTAAATCCATTGTTTTTTTGCACTCCACACCACCCTAGGTCAGACACTGGCTATATGCAAATCAGCATTGACCCTGTGCCTCATGAGAACAGTCCAGCCCGAACTACCATGCCATGTCTTTCCTAGACCGGAATCAAGCATCCAAGGACCGGTTTCTGGCTGTCAACCTTCTTCAGCCTGGATAGCTTGACTCCAGTGATGTGGAGAGCCTGGGACTCACGTCTGAGAATACCCAGCCCACTCGGGGTGAAAATTGCAAAAAACACAGTTGATGGACAGAATGCAGAACAATGTCTTACATTCACCCCAGTACAAAGATCTGGGCCTAAATCCATCGTTTTTTTGCACTCCACACCACCCTAGGTCAGACACTGGCTATATGCAAATCAGCCTTGACCCTGTGCCTCATGAGAACAGTCCAGCCCGAACTACCAAGCCATGTCTTTCCTAGACCGGAATCAAGCATCCAAGGACCGGCTTCTGGCTATCAGCCTTCTTCAGCCTGGATTGCTTGACTCCAGTGATGTGGAGAGCCTGGGACTCACGTCTGAGCATACCCAGCCCATTCAGGGTGAAAATTGCAAAAAACACAGTTGATGGACAGAATACAGAACAATGTCTTACATTCACCCCAGTACAAGCATCTGGGCCTAAATCCATCGTTTTTTTGCACTCCACACCACCCTAGGTCAGACACTGGCTATATGCGAATCAGCCTTGACCCTGTGGCTCATGGGAACAGTCCAACCCGAACTACCAAGCTATGTCTTTCCGAGACCGGAATCAAGCATCCAAGGACCGGTTTCTGGCTATCAGCCTTCTTCAGCCTGGATAGCTTGACTCCAGTGATGTGGAGAGCCTGGGACTCACATCTGAGCATACCCAGCCCCCTCGGGGTGATAATTGCAAAAAACACAGTTCATGGACAGAATGCAGAACAATGTCTTACATTCACCCCAGTACAAAGATCTGGGCCTAAATCCATCGTTTTTTTGCACTCCACATCACCCTAGGTCAGACACTGGCTATATGCAAATCAGCATTTGGCCCTGTGCCTCATGGGAACAGTCCAGCCCGAACTACCAAGCCATGTCTTTCCTAGACTGGAATCAGGTATCCAAGGACCGGTTTCTGGCTATCAGCCTTCTTCAGCCTGGATAGCTTGACTCCAGTGATGTGGAGAGCCTGGGACTCACGTCTGAGTATACCCAGCCCACTCGGGGTGAAAATTGCAAAAAACACAGTTGATGGACAGAATGCAGAACAATGTCTTACATTCACCCCAGTACAAAGATCGGGGCCCAAATCCATCATTTTTTTGCACTCCACACCACCTTAGATCAGACACTGGCTATATGCAAATCAGCCTTGACCCTGTGCCTCATGGGAACAGTCCAGCCCGAACTACCAAGCCATGTCTTTCCTAGACCGAAATCAAGCATCCAAGGACCGGTTTCTGGCTATCAGCCTTCTTCAGCCTGGATAGCTTGACTCCAGTGAAGTGGAGAGCCTGGGATTCACGTCTGAGCATACCCAGCCCACTCGGGGTGAAAATTGCAAAAAACACAGTTGAGGGACAGAATGCAGAACAATGTCTTACATTCACCCCAGTACAAAGATCTGGTCCTAAATCCATCGTTTTTTTGCACTCCACACCACCCTAGGTCAGACACTGGCTGTATGCAAATCAGCCTTGACCCTGTGCCTCATGGGAACAGTCCAGCCCGAACTACCAAGAAATGTCTTTCCTAGACCGGAATTAAGCATCCAAGGACCGGTTTCTGGCTATCAGCCTTTTTCTGCCTGGATAGCTTGACTTCAGTGATGTGGAGAGCCTGGGACTCACGTCTGAGCATACCCAGCCCACTCGGGGTGAAAATTTCAAAAAACACAGTTGATGGACAGAATGCAGAACAATGTCTTACATTCACCCCAGTACAAAGATCTGGGCCTAAATCCATAGTTTTTTTGCACTCCACACCACCCTAGGTCAGACCAGTCAGGCTTTTTCCCCTGCCCGTAAACAACGCATAATCTGTGCACTGTTTTTGCCACATTGCACTATTTTGAGGCGGATTTTCAGGCGGTTGCTGTGCTGCTCGACGCAGCAAAAGCATTTGACTCACTGCTGTAGGAATATATGTTTACTTTTCTGCTTAGAATGGGCCTCCCACGTTTTTTCCTTTGATAGATTCAATTATTGTATGATGCACCTGCGGCGCGTGCTCGGGTCAATGGCTGGGTTTCTGATGCCTTCTCCATCAGATGTGGCACGCGAAAGGGATGCCCCCCTGTCGCTTATGCTATTTGCACTTGCATTAGAGCCATTGGCTTGTAAGCTCCGCCAGCTACTTGCACAGGCAACGTTGTGTTTTACACAGAGGCCCTTGGTGGTCTCGTTGTACGCCGATGATATGCTGCTGTACGTCCACAAGCTTGCAATGTTTCTCCCAGAACTGCTGCGTGAATATGTCAAATTCGAGAGATATTCAGGTCTTGGTATAAATTGGGCGAAATCAAGGTGTTTCCGTTGACGCTGGTAAACATAGGGGGATTTCCTACTGGCATGGTCGACTGACCCCGTGAAATACCTAGAGATTTGGCTGCAGAGAAACCCCGGCGTGGTGATCTCTGAGAATTATGGCACCGTCATCACCAAGATCACTGATAAGGCAGCACGTTGGGCCAAATACTGCTCTCTTTAGCAGATTGTATTGCAGTCATTAAGATGACAATATTGCCCAAACTGCTCTATCTGTTTGTTAACCTTTGTTTAATACGCTTCAGACAGCACTACTGACCTTTGTCTGGGGGCAAGAAGCCTAGATGTAGTTGGGATCTGCTGGTATTACCATTCGAGTGGGGTGGCTTTGAAGCTCCTGACAAGCGGATGTACTACCTGTGCGCGCATGCTCAGTTTGCGCATTATTGGTTCTTTCCTCAGCGGTTCCAGCCACACTCCACAATTGAGGCAGATGCTGTACTTCCGATGCCCCTTGCCGTGACTGCCCTGTCTGGTGGGGATGGAGGGCCAAGGACTGAAATTAAAATCTGCACTTTGCACGCCATGGGTGTGGAAGGTGCTTGCAGCACAGGCACAGTTGCACTATATTTATGCCCCAGCACTACCGCTTGCAGCACATCCAGATATTTCTGCGGCACAAGAGTCGACCGCCTTGAAAACATTGGGGGCTGCGGGTATCACACATTTGGGTGATCCATATAAACAGGGCCAGTTCAGGTTGCTTTCAGACGTACCGGATGGACGAGACCGGGGTATGATGGTGGGGTTCACATATGTGCGTGTGCGGCAGGTGAAAAGAGCTGTATTCCCCGATTATCCGGCTGAACCAAAAACGCTGCTGGCACTGCAGGCCGTGCTAACAGGAGGGGAACGCAGGGGGTTGATAACAAAACTGTAAAATGCGTCCCTTAGAGAAAGGGAACCCCTTGACGCTCCTTCATACAATAAATGGGAGGCGATATTAGGGGCGTCATTGTCTCTGGATGTGTGGAGGTTCTGCTGTACCCTGACGGGCTGCTTGATGGTGAATTGTAATCTCCGCATTATCCATTTTAAATATTTGCGCCAGTTATATTACACACTGATTCAACTGAAGTGATTTGGTCTGTGGGAGAGTGCTTGCTGTGTGCGGCGTGGGCAGGATGATGCAAACTTTCTGCATCTTGCATGGAGTTGTGCAGGCATACGCACCTTTTGGAGCCGGGCGGATGTTGTGTTAGAACCTGTGGTGTGTGCTCCTGATGTTTGTCTATTAGGATGGGTAAAGAATCTTAAGCCATGCAATCAGAGACTGGTAGCTGTTTCGACTCTGTTTGCCAAGAGTGCGGTGGCGCAATGCTGGGGAGCTAAAACTACCCCTACATTGAAAAAGTGGGTCTGGGATTTGCTGAACTGTAAAGAACAGTTAGGGACATATGCAGAGGACCTACCCGAGGCCTCACACCCCAAAGATTTTTGAGCTCCACTCTCTGCTTACCTTCTAGGTAATCCTGATTTGCAATAGATATTATGTAATGGTGTTCTTGCTGTAGTTGGCAGCTAGACTGGAACAATTGTTGAAAAATGGCATCAGTTGATGTGTTTGCTGCTTTGGGTTCAAGAATACACCTACAGTGCTGGGTGGGGGGGGGGGTCAGGGGGGGATGGGGGGTACTGTTTTATAACATGAAAAGTTGCTTGTACTATTACATGTATACCAATGTTTACTTTGGCCCCTAACTAGGGGCTTGTATGCTTTTATTACAAGCTGTTCAATAAACAAATTTTAAAAAAATGCCGTCGTGACTCACCATGGTGAGAGGAGCTCTAAGTGAACTGGTGCCACTGCGTGGCAGGTGTTTGGACAGAGTCATGCAGCCTGACCTGGGTTTTAAAGATAATAACTTATCTCCTGCTCATCTGGCTCTGTCCCCGGACACACAGCACATGAAGTCACACACGGTTGAACAGAGTTCTAGTGTTGCCAGGTGGCAGCTCTAGTTCTGGGGGATTCAAGCTGGGGCACAAGGAAATTAAACATGGGACACCTCAGCTGTTACTGAGTGGGCCTGCAGAAAAACAATGAATCCTGCCAGCTTTAACCAGCCCAGTAGTATACCGACTCACTGGGCCTCTGGCTCCTCTCTGCCAATCAATAAGGAGCATCACTGAAATCCAGGCCGCTCTCTCTGTCCCATGTGGGATCCAGGCCCAGATTGTATCAGTATGTGAAAGGCACCAACACGGCTCTCAGCTGCCTCAGGCCTATACCATCAATTAATTATAGAGTCAGCTGACTCGTGGCTCCGGCCGCTGCAGTTAGCACCTGACAGCATGGTTAGGAAAACCTTAGGAGAGGCTGTGAAACACATATAGCGGTCACAGCCGGGCAGGCTTTATTATTTCAAATGGTCACATCAGTATAAAAATAATTATGTGAGCGGCCCCGGGGTCCAGCGTGCCACCCGTTACTACTGCAAGACAGTTCACTTGCACAGGTTGTTCTTTGAACAATAAAAGACTTTTACCTAGCTCAGTCATTCAGCATAACAGTTCTCACAGTCGGGCCGCAGGATAACAACAGCAAGTGAGTCACCCATCGAGGGGGGATAGGGTGAGCCTCAGAGGGTTCGACCTGCCCGCGGGATCAATATTACCATAGCGCCGCCATGTCTGTGGTGCAAACGGGTGCTCAGTTGCAGTGCTAGTCCCACGCACACTGCAGTGAGGCAGCATAGCCCCTTGCTAAATTTGAAATGCCGCCATCTAGTGCCGTCCTTTTAAATTGAGTCTCACAACTCAGTGAGAGACTCACACACTCTGTGTGACCATAGCCATTGGGCACTGACAATGACTGCTCTCCTGATGTCAGAGTTGTGACGGCTGCATTATGCCGGGTGGGGTTACATTGCAGCACAGTAGATAGTGAGCAGGTGAACTAGTCCCCAATCCTACTGTAGCAGCGAGCATCGCACTACCACTACAGCTTTCAGTATTGCTGCATTAAAGGCACTCGGCTTGATAGCTTAGATGCACTATAATGCATGACAGTGCATTTCAGTGTGGTGATGCGGACCACCGCACCAAAATGAGTTAGTCTAACCCCTGCTGTGTGGTACTTGGCAGGGCTGAAACATATTGGTAGGCCTAGGAAATTAAAACATGATTTCTCTCTCTATACATTAATATATATAGAGCGAGGGAGACTCTCTCTCTCTCTCTCTCTCTCTCTCTCTCTCTCTCTCTCTCTCTCTCTATATATATATATATATATATATATATATATATATATATATATATATATATATATATATATATATATATATATATATATATATATATTCACTGAAAAAACCATAGGTTATAGACCATATATAGTTAGGGATTAGCATTTACAAAACCTTAATTTACTCGCACAAAATCATAGAAATTCGCATATATAGTTAGTTGCAATAACTATATATCGCGCACCCGCAATCCACTGCTGATGATGTCACATATTGCATCATTCATGACATGGTCAGTGACATCACTGATGACATCACTGATGACATCTCAAATGACATCACTGATGACATCACTGATGACAACTCAAATGACATCACAGACAACATCACTGATGACATCAATCATGTGATAATACGATTAACCTCTTCAGACTCTAATATAACCTTAGATACACTCATAGTAAACAGACACTCACAGACTGTCACTCATCCATGGAGTTACTCACACACCTAGTCAGTCATGCAAAGAATCAATCACACCTCCATTTCCTCAACTATACAGTTATACACACCTTACTTATTCGAACATATACTAACACATATTTACTCTTTTATACAATCCCTGATACAAGTTCACAATGATCCATACAGCCACTCACACATTCACTGGCTCTTATGCACAGTTATTTATATATGTCAACTCTCACATGTACTGTGTTTTACATATGTACTTACTTTGACATGTAGCACTGAGATATCCATTCACTCACCAATACACTCATGCACACAGTCAACCACCCATACAGCTGTTTCCACATGCAGTTTTGAACCCATACATCTAGTGAATCAACTGTTCACACATCTATGCACAGAGTCACACACCTCTCAGCCACCCACACACACACTCACTCTCCCATACAAATACTTGGGCAACTAATCAATAACCCATATAGTTACTCATATAGCTACTGATCAACACATGCAGCAGTTTACAGAACAACAGACATAATGATGCACAAATTAGGACAGTTTAGTCACTAACCCATGCTCTCAGTGAGACATATTTAATCACTCTCTCATACAGTCAGTCATGCACCTACTAAATCCTTCATCCAGACACTTATACATCCACTCATTCTTCAATATGTAAGACATATTTAAACTCTACAGAAACGTACAGTCACTGGATGATGTCATCAGTGATGTCATCAGTGATGTCACTGACCATGTCATGAATGATGTAATATGTGACATCATCAGCAGTGGATTGCGGGTGCGCGATATATAGTTATTGCAACTAACTATATATGCGAATTTCTATGGTTTTGTGCGAGTAAATTAAGGTTTTGTAAATGCTAATCCCTAACTATATATGGTCTATAACCTATGGTTTTTTCAGTGAATTTTCAAGGTTTTGTAAATGCTAATCCCTAACTATATATGGTCTATAACCTATGGTTTTTTCAGTGAATTTCAATGGTTTTTTAATAGCAAATATCAAAAGCTGTCAAATGTCAAGTACGTGATAGGTAAAAACATTTTTGTGTTTATGCACACTGATGTGCTTTGAAACGCTGCCCCCCCCCCTCTTTTCTCTTAGGAGTACTCTCTCTTTGCAGATAGTGAAGGGTAGTTAACGCAGGCCTTTGCCCCCGTTGTAATCCGTCGTGCCTGCTTCTCTCTCCATTTGATTGATTGTTATCCAAGCATTTACTATTTTAGAATTGGTTCTCTTTAGTTAATTCTCTATTTACAAACAAGCACAGATTCGCAATACTCCGTTTAGTCTTTGCAGATAGTGAAAAATCGTTTTAAAAAACAAAAGGAATCGAGCAAAATCAGTAGGCCACTAATGGGATCTCTTTTTGACCTCGCTAAAATAGAAAAATTAAGAACAACCCCTCATGAGAAATACGAAACTAGTGAGATGAACTGAGCTCCACACCATGATGGCTGCAAGACAGCTCGACTCCGCCACCCACCCTGCCCAAAATAACAACAAACCCTATGCAAATATTATAATTATATACAACACACCAGCAAAGTGACAGGGTAAAACATTTTATTAAATAACTATTTACATAACTATTTTATACTTTTTGTTGCCCGATCCAGCTAGCTCAATCGATCGAGCATGAAACTCATGCACTCTGATAGCAAGCGCTGCTGCTGCTTATGCTATGCAGACAAAAACTGGTTTTCAGTTTGTACATTCTTCAAGATTTTTCCATCCAAGGCTGGTTGAGAGTTTGTAGAACGATGGCTTCAGATTTTCAACATACGGTGTGGTGGCGCGGACTGGGAGGGGGCGCTTGGCTCCTGCCCCCTCCCCAAGTAAGATTTTCATACGTGAGTGTACGTTCATGGTTTTGGTCCCTGAGTTGCTTCGATGTCACTGCCATGCTCAAATGGCATAAGTCCTGGATGTTGGGTGCCATAGTTCAGAGTTCTGAGCAGCGCTTGTAACACTGTCTGAAGCTTATTTGCACCTGCTGCAGCTTCACTATTCTCAAAGTAAGTGAAGGCCGTTTGTGGACCTGACTACATTGGAAAACAATGTGATGCGGTGCCTCCCTAAACCGCTTGACGGAGGCCCCCGAGGGGCGGTGAGATGGCGCGGACTGGGAGGGGGCGCTTGGCTCCTGCCCCCTCCCCAAGTCGTGTTGCCCTGGTGTGGCCTGAGATCGCCCCCGACATAGGCGGCCGGCTCCCGGGGTCCGGCGGAACTTTTTGCCTTTTGATGACTCTTCCATTCTGGACCTTGTCCCACAATCCGTTTGACCTGAAGACACGCTGTAGTGGGGCGCCCCTTTACCGTTTCAGTTGCCATTCCGCCCGCTTTTGCTACACTGTGCCTCTTCCGCCATTCAGCTGTTTACCGCCCGCTCTTGCGACTACAGCGTCTCGCTCACCATGTAGTTGAGTTGCTCCCGCTCTTGCGATGCAGCGATAGGCGGCTGCCACAGAACTCTCAAAATGGCGGCCGGCTCTTCAGATTTGGGCGTGGTCCACTAAAATGGCCCTGGGACACCTTGGAACTCGGACGCTTGTCTGCTAGGGCTTGGGTCCCATTCTCGAAAGCGTCCCCTCAGCCTTGAAGATTCTACAAAAGTCTTGGGGGCCCCCGACTCCCGCAGGCTTCTGGTGGGGAGCCGCTGCCATGATTGCTCGTGGAATGGCCACGACTGAGCTATGAGATGGTGGTGCTCTCATGCTGACGCCAGCTTCAGTCTGAAACATCCAGAAACACTGTAGACTACCAATTCGATCAGTTCCGGTAGCGCCCCAACGTGACCCGGTAGAGAAGAACTTGCCCTCCCCTCTTTGACTGATGGTTCTTGTTGCCTGTCCCTTCTGTTGTCATTTAACAGAACTTTTTAGACTGCTGAAAGGGGTTGTGTTCCGAACGCTGGTTGGAGGAGACATTTTGACTATATTCTGGACCTACGTTGTCGCGTAATGCGTTATATGACACGCCGCGTTAGCGCACCCGGAAGTGCTCCGGTGCGCGAAGCGCAGCTTCCCGGAAGCGATCCGGGGCGCGGCGCGCAGCGCGTAACGTAAGCATAACAGGTCATGTGACTTGTTAATAAAACTTTTCATTGGTTCATTTTACTTTTGTTATTTTAATGATGAAAGGCTTGGTCATATGACCTAAAAATTACGCTTTTTATTGGTTTCGAACATTATTTTTTCTTAAACATATATGTTATAATGTTTCAAGCTAATGTACTTTCCCGGAAAATTTACAACTGTCCTGCAAGTAAAATATATTCCTTTTTCGAGAAAAAGGGCGTTTCTTCGTCCCATGACGGAGCCGTTGAGTAAAAGAGGCTCGGCCTGCTGTCTTAGTCGCCGATACGCCTGAATATCAGATTCTTATCGATCACTTTATGTTGCAGGAGTGGAAAACACAACTGCCCTTGACCATTTATCTTTACTGCATTCCTGCGTATTGTACCTTTAATCCGTCATGTAATTGGACTGCTTTATTTCACTTGCCTTTTACTGATTCGAAAACAGTGACTAAAATTAAAAACTTTACCAATGTAAATACTACTACCATGTTTTGTTTTAAAAACCTTTATTGTGAAAATGTCAGTATACAAATACGGGCCTATAACTATGTGGGCCGGCCACGGAGCAAACTGGAATCGTATATGATGAGGAGACATTTACATTGTAGAGGAACGTAACGAGCGGGCCATTAGGTTGCAAGAACTAAGGTGTCTAACAGTTGCGGAATCGGTGGACGTACATTTTGTAATTAAAATACGACAGGGCCACTTTCAATAAAATTATCTAGATATACATTTGCGGGCAAGTACCATGGGTGACGTTAATTCGAACTTTCAATAGTACAGTAATCAATAACACATCAGAACTTAATATCAATAGGGATGTCGAAATATTCAATCAATTCTCGTCCCCGCCCGCCATGTGCTTCAAAACTGCATACGTATCTCGTGATATCAAGGTTGTGCAACCAGTACACAACAAGAAGTTACGAGTCCCATTTATACCGGCGCCATTTTGGGCAATACCACCCTTGACGCAGCCCTTTATGCTACAAGATGGTGTCTTCCATTCAGAAAATATTGTTGGCAGCATTTTGAAAGGAAAGATAAACAGCTGTTCTCCTAGTGAGTCTCACATTGTTACATTTAGGAAGAATGTTGAAGAGTAGTATGTTGAAAATCTGAAGCCATTGTTCTACAAACTCTCAACCAGCCTTGGATGGAAAAATCCTGAAGAATGTACAAACTGAAAACCAATTTTTGTCTGTATAGCATCAGCAGCAACGCTTGAGTCAGCTTTGTGTGAAGCCGCCATTTTGATTCAATCAATAGCGTCCCCCTGCACACATTCAGGGACCTGGTCGTGTCTTCAGGTCAAACGGATTGTGGGACAACATGCAGAAAGGAAAAGGAAAAAAGTTCCGCCAGACCCCGGGAGCCGGCCGCCTATGTCATGGGCGATCTTTGGCCACACCAGGGCGATAGTGAAGCTGCAGCAGGTGCAAATAAGCTTCAGACAGTGTTACAAGCACTGCTCAGAACTCTCAACTATGACACCACCTCGGTGCAATCCGGATCTTGGCGCCTTGTGCTGGTTCCGGCCTATTCACACATCGGTCCGCTACTGACACCACCTCACAGGCCAACGGGGCACCCCACGCCGACTTTCGGCGCAGCATTGTAGGATGGCCACACCAGAGCAGCAACTTGCTGGACACCACCTCTTTGCCATCCAGATCTCGGCGCGTTGTGCTACCTTCGGCCTACTGTAGCCGCAAGTGCGGACGCAACTCAACTGGATAGCGAGTGAAACACCAAGGGGCGCCCCACTGCAGCCGAGGAGCCTCCATCTTGGGGGCGACGCACAGCATCACATTGCTTTCCAATGCAGTCAGATCCTCAAACAGCCCCCACTGACTGACGCGACCTCACAGGCCAACGGGGCGCCCCACACCGATTTTCGGCGCAGCATTGTAGGATGGCCACACCAGTGCGGCAACTTGCTGGACACCACCTCGGTGCCATCCGGATCTTGCCGCGTTGTGCTGCCTTCGGCCTATTCGCACATCGGTCCGCTACTGACGCCGCCTCACGTGCCAACGGATTTTCTACGCTTTTTATAGCCCTATGCCGCATAACAGGTCATGTGACTTCTTTATAAAACTTTTCATTGGTTCATTTTACTTTTGGTTTCCTAAAGATGGAAGGCTTGATCATATGACCTAAAAATAACACTTTTCATTGGATTAAAACATTTTTTTTTCCCAAACGATGAAAGCCCCACCTTCTTTCTGGATGTTTCAGACTGAAGCTGGCGTCAGCATGAAAGCACCACCATCTCGTGGCTCCGTCGTGGTCATTCCGCGAGCAATCATGGCAGCCGCTCCCCACCGGAAGCCTGCGGGAGTCGGGGGCCCCCAAGACTTTTGTAGAATCTTCAAAGCTCAGGGGACGCTTTCGAGAATGGGGTCCAAGACCTAGCAGACAAGTGTCCGAGTTCCAAGGTGTCCCAGGGCCATTTTAGAGGGCCAGGCCCAAAAAGGAAAGAGCCTGCCGCCATTTTGAGAGTCCTGTAGCAGCCGCCTATCGCTGAACCGCAAGAGTGGGCGCAACTCAGCTGAATGGCGGATTTTGGCACAGTGTACCAAAAGCAGGCGGAATGGCAACTGAAACGGTAAAAGGGGCCCCACTACAGCAGACGAGCCTCCACCTGGGGAGGCCCGTTCACGCCGCCTCCCCCCCCCCCCCCCTGGGGCGCCCCACGCCGTTTTTCAGTGCAGCATTGTAGGATACCAAAACCAGTGCGGCAACTTACTGGACATCACCTGGGTGCCATCCACATCTCAGCGCGTTCTGCTGCCTTGGGACTATTGGCACAACAGACCGCTACTGACAAGGCCTCCCCCCCCCCCCCCGGGGCGCCCCACGCCGTTTTTCTGAGCTGCATTGTAGGATACCAAAAACCAGTGCGGCACCCAGGTAACATCACCTGGGTGCCGTCCAGAACTCAGCACGTTGTGCTGCCTTGGGACTATTCGCACAAAAGACAGCTACTGACCATTGTTGCTTCTTTTTTCCAAAAAATGTTTAAATGTATTTACTGTTTTTCTTGCGTTGTATATATTTATAAGTTATTAAAGTTTGATAATCCTACTACTTTGTTGGAGTGCTATATATTTTTAATGTGACACATAATTGTAAAAACTTTGATGTACAAAAAGGCATCCCTGGAATCTTCCGCTTCAGGCTCGGACCCACACACACTCACAGTGAGAATCCCTCCCCCATTCACAATACAGGATGGTTATCAGATAGTAGGAATGCGTGTGGTGTGACGGATCTCATCGGGTGGGGGCCTTGATCTACTGTAACTTCTTTGAAGAGGGGTGATTCTTTACAGCTGGGGCCATAAACTACATCTGCAGGGCTAGGTGATAGCCTGGGACGGGCCTGGACAATCGGACACAGAGGAAGAGGAGTGTCAGAGGGTGCGGTAGTGAATAGGGTGAAAGGCAGGTGTCGGGCGGGCACAGGGTGTGATTCTCAGAGAAGAACAGCGCAGATGGGAGGAGGTTTCTAGCCCATGCATGAGAGAGAGAGCGGGGGTGACCAGTGCGTGGGGGAGATGCTTGCGAGGGTGGGGAGCCATGCTGAGGATCGGCGGCGTGCAGACAGTGGGTCTGGTCACTGGATCTAAAATGGCTGCTGTGCTCGACAAAAGTGTGGCATTGCAAAAAAGGCAAGATGGCGCAGAGAATGTTTATCAATAATGATTTATTTATAACAATTATTTTTAACAAAATATTTACTCGTAGTGACAAAATGGCGGTCAACACTTCCTGATGTCCATCGAATCGAACGTTAACAGACGTCACGCAGCAAAAAAAATAAAACGCTCACGCACAGCCGCTGGAAGACATGTATCAACATATATGAGCCTCCTCAGCCACCCTCAGAAAACATAAGGGATCAGGATACGTCTCCCGTACCCCCTTATACCCTGTAATTTAATTAAACCGAAACACAAAATGGCGAATTCCCGTTTCGCTACCAGTTTGCGGCCCGGTTCGCGAACCGGGAAGCGCTTCTACCGTGAAAAATCAATTTTTTTTATTTTCCCCACGGGACCCTTTAATAACCCCAACATCATTCCTAGGGGGTCAAGAGGGGTCTACCTTGCCCCCTTTCATTACATTTCCCCTTCGTTTTTCACCTCTTCTTGTCTCTCGATCCTACCGAGAGACAAGATGGCGGCCGCACCGGACTGTTTAGAATGTTGACAGACACCGGCGGAGAGCCAATCAGCATCGCTTCGCAAAGCTCCGTGACGCGAAAAGTACGCGATCTGGAGCGCTATCTGGGACGCTGTCACAGATATATAAATTTTTTAAAACGTTAATTTCTCAAAATCCACTGGAGCACATATATTGAGACCCAGCAAAGGCACATCAGGCTAACAGTCCCTACAATTTTGCCAAGTTTCGTGCAAATCCATTCAGCCGTTCGAGCTAAAAGTGAGGCCAAACGCCCTATGGAAATTAACATGGGAAAAACGCGTTTTGGGACCCCCCTTTTTTCTCGGCCCCCCCTTGACGAAACCCCCCCAAATTTTCAAGGGCTGCTCAGAAACAAAATGTGCCATTTTCCTGAAAATTTCAGCCAATTCCGTCCACAAACGCCAAAGTTATTAGACATAGAATTTTCAAAAGTCCCATAGGAAAAAAATCCTAACTATATATACCTACTGGCTATCGCCAGTAGGTAATATATGTATATATATATATATATATATATATATATATATATATATATATATATATATATATATATATATATATATATATATATATATATATATATATCTTACGTATCCCGCTTTACAATTTGCGCTGCAATGATTTCGCCAGCCAGCAAAAGGAAACTCGGACGCGGACCATATATATATATATATATATATATATATATAGTACAGACAATGAATGTATTAGCTGAAAAAGAAAATGTAATTATCCTCAATCTGACACTCAGGAAATTAACATCGGTGGAAGAATCAGTGCTCTAATTGGGACTAACATTTTGCCAACAAAGTCTTATGAATATGTACAGAAGAGAATGGATATGTTTAAGTATATAAGAAAAATACAACTGTTCAAATACAACGAAGGGAGTTTAATGTAAAAAAAGAGCGAAAAGAAGTGAGTCAGACAGGATTCTATATCCTGACTGGAGAGGATCTAGATACTTTGGCCGTTCCAGAGGAATTAGGTGGTGAGGGACCACAACAAATGAGAACTCGACTGGACGATATGGATCGGATAGAACATTTGGGATCACATAAACGGGATACTCCAGCCCATTTAAACCTACCTCAAAGTTCTACCCACAAACACCTACAGATATAATAGACATCTTCGCAGAAAGAGTAAATCAGGATCTTCTGAAGTTACGCAAACAAATATAAAACAAAAAATATCTTGAACATTACATATGCACAAAAACAGGCATTAAGAGATTAGGAAGCAGATGAATCAATAGTTGTGAAACCCTCAGATAAGGGTGGAAATGTGGTGCTGCAAACGAAAGAGAACTATTGTAAGGAAGCATACAAACATCTGAATAATCAAGAAATTTATGACCCTATCATGATCACGGAATATACGGACAGTATCATGGCATATGAAAATTTGATGTTGAAATGGCATACAAGGGGAATGCTTTCCATTGAAGAATACACGTTTCTATCCACACCGCATCCACGCATACCTACATTCTATCATCTACCAAGAGTGCATAAAGACAGAATAAACCCACCAGGATGGCCTATCATTTCTTCAATCGGGAGTTTAATGGAAAATATGTCCAGATATGTGGACAATTTCTTATTCCCATTTGTGTTGGAGCTAATGTCGTATACGAGAGATACAAAAGACTGTTTTAAGCATATTGAAGGGATTATGTGGGAACCAGATTTTCTCATGATAGTACTCGATGTGGCCAATCTGTTTAGGAGTATAGCACATGAAAAAGGACTTGAGTTTATTAGATTTTTTCTAAAGAATTGTTCTTTAGAAGATACAGAGCACAGTGAAATGATACCCGATTTTTAGACTTCTGTCTACATAACAATATGTTCATCTTTCAGGACAATGTGTACAAACAAATCAAGGGACGGCTATGCGAACTTCGTGGGCTGTATTGGTATAGAAAAATATGCGTTAGCGTTGTTTTACGTAAGTTAGCATTCGCAGTGCTATTTTGTGTAAGGGCGCCATTTTGTATCGTGATCAAAACGAATCCATTGCCATTTCCGAGAAACGGCCTTCTCTAGGTTATGTTTCTTCTGAGCTGTGTTCTGCTAATGCAATGTTCTTATTAGCGCATACCTTTCCCCTAGACAGAGGCCTTCTCCCATTTGTCTAGTGGTGGGTACAGGCAGAGTGACCTTGAATAGAAGATAAGGTGTGCCCGGCCTCAGAATCAAAACTTCATCCTTTGTAATTTACTGTTCAACTGCATCTCCCTGGAAAATTCCATGGTGGGCATGTTTTCATTGGTTTCAAAGTGCACATAATGTATTGTTATGCTTGCTGATGTCAGTCCATCTGCAGCACTCTTAGCGGCTTGGCAGACAGGTCTCCGCTCTGAGTGTCCTTTGAATAAACTATTATTGGTTTGTTTTCTCTACTGTCTGACCGACTCTTCATTTGGCCTGGAAAACTGAGAGGTGGTCTTGAGTGACCCGGGTGACCCTAATCGGGCCACTTCCTTCAGTTGGCGTCCGAACAGGAACTCCTTCGGGTGTGTGACCTATCACTGGATAGGTGGGAGATCGAAGCCATCGTCGGATCAGACAGATGGATCAGGGATCCCTGTACGAAGAGTTCCTGGTACTCGCAGCTGCCCCTTCTGTTCCTCCGGACAGTGCCTCACCCAGTGGTCATCCCGACTGGAGTCCTGAACGGCAAAACCCTTGGATCTGACCTTTTGGTCTGAAGAGTCGGCAGTGGAAAATTAAATTGTTTGACCTGTATATGTATATCAGGTGAGTCTGTTTTGGTTCTTTGTGGATATGGTAACATTTTGGTTATTATTTGGTACGGTCTAAGGGCCGTCTTTTAGATAAAAGCATTTGCAAATTTCTTTGCCAGGCATAAAATAGTGAACTTGTTTTCTTTTGAGAATGTCTGGTGTCAGTAAACTGCTTTTCTTGTGTTGTTGCTGTTGTTCTGCAGATGCTCGATTGGAAGAAGCTCAGCCAGAGCCTCCAGAAGGCACTTTGAATTTTAGGTTTAGTACATTATGGCACAAACATACGAGGAACAATACCGAATTGCAGTGGCCGTTAACAGGCACTTTTGATGAACAAAAGATTGAGTATTTACAAGAACAGTTGTTTAAGAGACGAAGTAGGCAGTCTATGTTTGATTCCCTCAGAATATGGCAGAAAGCAGCTAGACAGAGGCGATTGAAAGCAGAAAAAGAGGGGCCGGAAAGGAAAAATGCAGACATTTACTCAGAAAGCTGTGGCATATGACAGGGAAAAACAGGAAAAGGGTGTTGAATGTGAAGATAGAAGATTTCGATTAAAAATTGATAAATCATATGTGGTTCAGGAATATAATACTTTTGTGGAAGAATTGTTCAATACTCGACCCCCGCCTCCATATGCCTCCAAAGAATATACCCCACTGTTCCAGTGCACTCACAGCCTCCTGTCACAGTTGCTTTCACTGTCTCTATCCCTGTGTCTACCACTGTTATGTCAATGGCTGTGGCTTCAGCTTCTCCTCCTCCTCTTCCTTCTGTTCCTTTGCCGTCTGTGGAAACTGTGACTGTTAGTACCCCTGCCACAGCTATTGTCTCAGCGTCCCTCTCCCAGCTCTTGTCTCAGCGTCCCTCTCACCAGCTCTTTCTCCTGCGAATCAACAATTAGCGACTATAGTGCCTATAACTTCTGTAGCTTTTCCCACTATGGTTTTTCATCCTCCGACATTAGTAGGTAGCGGGATGCCAGAATGTTGATTTGAGGATAGGGATTGGACAAAATGTAAGGAGCTTATGGGACCGTTAGTAAGATCTGTTGTGGGAAATGATAAGAAACAGGTAATAGCCAATCAGGCTGCACAGTGGGCCCGTAATCCTATTTAAAGTGTAGAGGCTGTCTGGGCGACTATGAGATATTTTGAGCACTTTATACAGCAGCATGCCCTTAAACACATGTGCACAGCTTTAAATGTTCTATGTGAACAGTTTTTTGAAGCGGAAGCACCTCAAATCTTATATGACATTAGAGATCAAGTGTATATTAGTAAATTGGGCCCAGAACATGTTTTTGCTAATATTACGACAATAATAGCATATAGGAGAAGACTACATGAGAAAAGTCCCCGGTCGGTGTCTCAGTTTCCGATGAGAGAGGTTCATCCATATATCATCCGCTATTGCAGAATTAACAGATGGCTGTGGTAATGTTACTCGAGCAGAAGTGGTGGCCAGGTTTCAGGAACAATAAGTTTATACTCCATGGAAAAGAAGTGAAGCTTTGTCTCTTAAGACTCATTTGCCTGACCCTAGGAAAAATCTTACTGTCTATTATAAAGAAGTAACTGAAGCTGCCTCTTCCACTGTAATGGCTCTTGCTGATATTGAAATGTTTTTGGTTTACTGGTTTCGGTTGATATTTGGAGGCAGGTGCACACGCAAGATCATGTTGTGGAGTTGGGAGGTACACGGGATCGAATTAAAGCATGGAACCGGGAAAGAAAGCCAGGTGATAAGCCCTGAGAAGAAATTTTGGCATTGCCAGGCCGTATTATTACATATATGCATTCCCTTATACCGCCAAGAAAGGTAGACTGGGATAAACTGTTGGCTTGTCGACAAAATAAAGATGAGAGTGTGTCTGATTTTTACACTCGTTTTGAAGGTTCGTTTTTGGATTAAAGTGGGCAGGATTTATCTATTGAGGAAGGTGTTTGGCAGTTTGTTAATAGATTTGTTTCTAATTTGCATCCTGAAATTGCAACTAGATTGCTGACCTCTGGAAGTACTTGGTGCACCTCTTCATCCTCTGGTATTTTGAATATGGCACAGTATTATGAGCATAGGTATACTGAGGAATAGGAGAGGACAGAAAAAAGGCATAATGATTTAAAGACAAAGGTGTTGTTACAGCAGTCTTTTAGAGGGAATGGTAGAGGTCATGGTGGTCCTGCCCGACAGATTCCATGCATTAGTAGGCAGCCAAATACGACGCCTTTGGGTCCGAATCAGTGTGTGTGTACTGTAAGGGGAAGGAACATTGGCGTAGCGAATGTCCTGTGCTTTTGCAGAAGGTAGCAGACCCTAGAGGACGAGGTTCTCGTGGACAGGGTCGTGGAGCTGGTAGGGCTGATAGGTCACAGAACGCTGCAACTTCACAGGGTCGTTCGGATAATAATTACTTTGATGACCCTCATGAAGAATAGTACTACCGTGATGATTGTGATATGTAGGAAGTGACAAGAATGTCTTACAGCTAGGACAGCCATCGACAGAGAGGGGGACCAATTCTGATACCTGTACACCAGCATGGTCCTCATGTAACAGCAGTATTGCAAGGTTTGATTAAGGAGTTTTTGGTGGACACAGGTGCGACAATACGTTCTGTTTCTCAAATTATGGTGGCTGTGGCGGCTCTGTCTGGCCATAATAATGTTTTGGTAGGTATTTCTGGTTTACCGTTTGTAAGCCCCATTTCAAGACCCCTTGCGGTGGCCATTGGTCCTTTCACTGTGGATTTTCCATTCTTGTTGACATCCAACTGTGGTTAAAATGTGATGGGTTTGGATTTGTTGAAGAAACTGCATGCTACTATTTATTGTTCCCCGGCAGGTGTTTATATGACAATGGACCCAGATGTAGTACGTGCTAAAAAGTGTCTGTCTAAAGATGCACCTCTTCCTGTTGAATTTTCTGATATGCGATCCACTCTGTGGGCGACAGGCGATACAGACGTGGGACTGCTGCAGATACCTCCAGTTTTGATACAAGTTAAGCATGGTGCTATTTTGCCCCATATCTCTCAGGATAACATACCACAGGCAGGAGAGCAAGCCTTACTGCAAATTACTCAGGATTTGATCACAAAGGGAATGGTTGAGGAGACAACTGCCAATATTTGTAATAGCCCTATTCTTCCCATTCTTAAACAGACACCTTCGGGTTCATCTGATGACCATGAATATGTTTACAGTTTTGTAATTGACTTGCGCAAAGTTAATAAAATAGTGGTTTCCCAGTTTCCAGTGGTCCCTGACATTACTACTGTTTTGACAATAAATCCTTCCATTGCTAAATTATTTTCTGTCATTAATTTGAAAAACGCGTTCTTCAGTATTCCTATTTATCCAGATAGCAGATATCTGTTTGGGTTCACCCTAGCTGGTAGGAGCTTAAGGCTCTGTCAAGCTGCTTAGGGCTAAACAGAGAGTCTGAGCATTTACAGCCAAGCATTAAAAGGTCAGTTGGAGTCATTGTCACTTCCCACAGGTAATGTATTGGTGCAGTATGATGATAATCCCCTATTGCTTCCAACGCTGAACAAAGTTGTAAAGACAGTACAGTTAAGTTATTGCTACATTTAGCTCAGCATGGACATACAGTTTCTCTTTCTAAATTTCAATATTGTAGACAGGAGGTCACCTACTTAGGTCACCTACTGTCGAATGAGGGAAGGAGGTTGACCCCTGAGCGCATCAGGGCCATTGTTAAAATGCCCATCCCACAGTCTCAGAAAGATGTGCGTGATTTCATAGGTATCACTTCTTACTGTCTGCAGTGGATATCTAAATACTCCTTACTAATCAAACATTTGCTTGCACTAACCACTAAAGACATGCATGAGCCCTTGCCTTGGATGCCTGAATGTCAGCAGCCTGTTGAGCAATTGAAAACTGAGCTTTGTTTGACTCCAGTACTTGCCACCCCTAACTATAACAAACCTTTTGTGTTGTACGTCCATGAGATGGCTGGTTGTGTGCTTTCTGTTTTAACACAAAAAGTTGGAGCTAAGCAACAGCTGTGGGCTTATTTCTCTGCTGTTCTTGACCCTGTTGTAGGAGCCCTCCCAAGCTGTCTAAGATCAGTCACGGCTGTGTCCGTCTCGATAAGACAATCTGAGAGTGATGAGATTGATAAGCATGACTGTAACTCCCGGACGGAAGATGAGATGAAAGGACGGGTAAAATTGACTGATGTTCCCTTATCTGACCGCAAGGGGGATCTATATGTCAATGGCTCTTGTTTTAAATTACCAGATGGCACTACAACTGCTGCCTGTGCTATTACCATGCTGCATACAGTAGTTGAGACATCACGAGTTCCTTATCAATCGGCCCAAGTTGCTTGTTGCCTTAATACGAGCTTGCGAATTGAGTGAGGGACTGGTGGTCAATATTTATACTGACAGCAAGTATACCTTTAGAGCAGAGGTCTTCAAACTGTGGGGCGTGACCCCCAGGGGGGCCCTGGAGTCCTTGCAAGGGGGTCGCGCATTCCCCCAGCTTCACTTGTCTCTGCAATTCAAAACGTGCGCTTTCCTTTAGAAAAAAGAAAGCCCTCCCGGTGATTTAGATCATTATCAGCTGCTCTCTGAATGAAATGAAAATGTAAAAGTGTAAACTATGCTTGGGAGTAGTTCTGGCTTATTTCTCTTGTTGTTAATTTGTTACTTCATTTAAATCTATTTTCATTCATAAGCCCTGGGCTAAAAGAGGAAGCCTTCCTGGAAATTAGGCATAAGGAAAGACGGCGAGCCACACTAGATGGTAGGGACTGCCACAAGAATTCATTCAGTAAGATCTGGCTTTAAATAATCAAATCACTCCAAGCTTTGTGATAACAAAGATTTGGTTTTTTGTGAGTGGAAGTGCAAAGCGTTACCAACTGGGCCTGAGAAGTGCTTGCTTTAATTTTAACTGCATTTAGACAGCCCTTAGTATCCCTGAAGAGGTGTTGAAGGGACAGCTATGGAAAAAAATTGCATTACAAACTTTGGCATTATTAAAGTCTACGCTTTGAAGGCACCATTTTATCGTAAAACCATTTCCACCTTTTACAGCATTCTATCTGACACTGTGTAATATAAGTATGAAATAATGACTTACATATTCGCAGTGCTTTCTGTCACAGGCTGTGACCTTGTAGCACTAATAATGCACATCACTAGTCTCCACTGAACCAACCAATATGTAATTCTGTGGCTCTCTGGTTACATGCAGACCTCTGCAGTGCTTTAACTAATAGAGGTTTCATAATGTACTGCAGTGCATTTCCCACTGAGTAACAACATTTTTATTTATTTTCCATTTACTACGCTATTTTTATGTCAATACCTAATGGTAAAATACCTCAGAAATGTAAAGAGGGCCTTATTTATGAAAATTGTTGCATCGCTGTGACAAAACAGCGAAGCAACAGTTGTTGATAGTTGTCGATAATAAAGAGTACAAATTTTTGTCCGAAGGGGGTCCTTATGCCTAAAAAAGTTTAACAAGTGGGTCTCGACATCAAAAAGTTTGAAGACCTCTGCTTTAGAGTCACACGTAACTTTGGCGACTCTGGGCAGAGAGAGGGTTCTTACTTCGCATGGCACAAAGATTCAGCATGGGCACCCTATATTGATGCTTTTGTGTGCTTTGATACTCCCTAAGAAATTGGGGATAGTAAAATGTAGTGCCCACCGGAAAGTAGGTTGGGAAAATGCTTTTGCAGATCAGACAGCTAAGGAAACAGCCCGGACTAAAATGAAAATAATTTTCCCAGCAAGTCCTGCTAGGTGGGTGGCTGAAGTTACCAAGTTTAAGGATACACTTGAGAATGTGAAAGAGATACAAAGTGAGGCCGCAATAGAGGAATTAGCAATGTGGCAAGAAAGTACAGAACAATTGAATGATGAGGGATGTTGGATTGATAAGTCAGGGAAGCAGATGCATATGTTCTTCCTGTAGTCACAATGTCCCATGGCCCAGCCCATATTAGTGCTAAGGGTATTTGCAAATTGGTGGACCCTGTAAAACAGAATGATAACATTTCGAAAACAGCTGCACATTTTGTGAAGTACTGCATGCTGTGCGTAATGCACAATCCTGGAAAGGGTACCCCTACACCACCCGGTAATTTTGCATCACTCACTTCCCCTTTTTATTTTCTTCAGATGAATTATATCGAATTTGATATGTGCAATAATTTTAAGTTTGTTTTGGTGGTTGTCTGAGCATTTAGTAAATGGGTCGAGCCTTATTCCACTAAATACAATACAGCTGTTACGACTGCAAAGGTACTCCTAAAGGAGTTCTTTCCTCGTTTCGACTTTCCCCGTTTGATCTGGAGTGATAACGGAAGTAGTTTTAATGCCAAAATGGTTCAATTGATTTGCGATGGTCTATGTATGAAGCTGCATTTTTATACTGCCAATCATCCACAGTCTGCAGGTTTGGTTGAGAAGTTCAATGGTACTCTCAAACTGAAAAGCTTTATTCCACTCCCTCAGCAGACAAATGCATTTCGGCCATGCTGGCCTTCGTCAAAGGGCGGGGGCGACGAGGAATCGCTTCTGTGATCTAGGTAGCATTTGTATCAGGAGACTTAAGGGAAACGCTGGCTGCCTAGTTTTAAAAAATATGATGGTTTTGTAGGTTTCTCTTGTTGCCAGCTAAGCTGGGGCCCAAAATCCACAGTTACCAACATTGCAAAAAACACACAGTTTTTCAGTGGGAAAATGTGATGTGTCAACGTTGCGTTTGGTGCCCTTTCATGTTGTGGGCAGTTAGCCTACCTACACAAGTGAGGCGCTTTGTTTCTCTGGAGACTTGGGGTAACGCTGGGTGGTAATAAATTGGTGGCTGCTTACAGATTCCATGACTTTTCCTCACAGAAATGCAAGGAAGATGTGTTTTTGTAGGCAAAGTTTGAGCTTTGCAGGGGATTCTGGGTAAAAAACCTGATGAGAGTCATGCAGGTCAACTCACCCTAGACTCCACTGAGTGTCTATTTTTCAAAAATGTGCTGCTTTAGTAGATTTCCATAGGTGCCGGCTGAGCTGGGGCCCTAAATCCACATTGCAAAAAACACGTTGTTTTTCAGTGGAAAAATGTGATGTGTCTACGTTGCTTTTGGCACCCTTTCGTGTCACAGCCACTTGACCTACCAACACAAGTTAGGCCCCATTTTTCTGGGTTGACTTGGGGGAACACAAGGTGGTAGGAAATATCTGCTGCCTGCAGATCCCAGAACATTTCCTCACAGAAATGATAGGAAAATTGTTTTTTTTAGGCAAAGTTTGAGCTTAGCATGGGATTCTGGGTAAAACAGACCTGGTGAGAGCCACCCAAATCACCCCACCCTGTACTCTCCCGGGTTTCTGGTTTTAAAAAATGTGGTGGTTTGGTAGGTTTCCCTAGGTGCCGGCTGAGCTGGGGTCCAAATTCCACAGCTACCCACATTGCAAAAACCACATTGGTTTTCAGTGGAAAAATGTGATGTATCTACATTGCATTTGGCACCGTTTGGTTTTGGAGGCTTTTGGTCTACCACACAAGTGAGGCCCTGCTTTTCTCAGGAGACTTGAGAGGATGCTGGGTGGTAGGAAATTTGTGGCAGCCTGCAGATTCCAGGACTTTCCTAACAGAAATACAATGAAAATGTTTTTGTTTTAGGCAAAGTTTTGCACAGGATTCTGGGTAAAAAAGAAATGTTAAAACCCTTAAAGATCTACACAAATGAACACTTGCTGACTTCAGAATTTTGTCTAGTTTTCAGAAATGTATAGCTTTCCTAGATTCACCATGGGTTTCATACCCTTTTCTACCACAAACTGGAAGGAGGTTGAAAGCACATAAAATAGTAAAAATGGTCTATCTCCCAGTAAAATGCCACAGCTGTGTTCAAAATTGTGTTTTTCTGAATCAAGTCTGTGTGTTCCAGAATGTTGGAAAGATGGTAATTATAGCACCCAAAACGTTTTGTCTATGTCATTTGCACTTTTTTCCCCATTCCCCCACCCAACCCCAAACATCAAAATGTAGCCATATTTTGGCTAATTTCTCAGTCCCCTTCTGGGGAATCCACAAACCCTGGTTACCTTTAGAATCCCCTGGATGTTGTGAAAAAGTTTTTGGTATGGATACTTAATGTGGAAAAAGTTTATGGAGTCCTAAGCGCGAACTTCCCCAAGTAGCCAAAATAGGGCTTAGCGCTCAGGGGGGAAAAAGGCCCAGAAGCTAGGGGGCTAAAAAGGGGAATGAGTGATTTGACAACCAGAAAATAGGCTCTTACTGGTTTTCTATACAAAGCACTTTAGAACTAGTTTTTGCACAGTTATTTCAACAGAGCGACCCGTCATGTATTATTTGTAATCCCATCTTCAGAAAGATGTTGCTGCCTGACACACATCACATGTGCAGGTCTCATAATATTGAGCTTAGTGGGTTAACACACCTAGTTGTGGGATGTGTGACTGGCAAGTCTCAGATTTGATTCCAAATGCATATTCCATTCCTCTTGAAATGGAATAAGTGCCAATCAGTTGGTAATATTACTACTTGTTAATTACTCTGGCAGGATTTGACGCTATTCTCAATCAAATTACAATTGTTGTTGCTAGCACTCCACATCGAGCAGTTCTCATATGAGATGACTGAGCTACATCCATGGAGGAATCCACCAGGTCTAAAGAACTGTCAAAAAAGTAGTTGCTTTTTAATACCTTTGTAGCAAATGATGTTCTAGCATGCAATGGATACACATATTTCTTCAAGCTGCAGAAAACGTAGAATGTGTGGTTGATAGGCAATATTCTGCAAAGAATGGGTGCCTCTTAGTAGCATATGTCATAATAACAAGAATCATGCATTGAATTCTGTTCTGTGGCCCCCAGCACAAAGTGTGAAATCCACTAAATTATAAATGTTTTTTCAGATCTTTTAGCCACAATGTGTATTTTGAAGTCCGATATTTGTTATACATTTGTTACAAACAATGGCTAGGTAAAGCACCTTGCACCTACCAAACCTCTCCGAATTATAATCTTGTTGCACTCCCTAAGTAGTATCTGCCACTCACTGATACCTCTGCATAGCAGACAGGCATGAAATAAAACAAAATGTGTTGGTTGCTGCTGTATTATTATTATTAATGATAAAAGATGGAAATTAAAAGTGTTTTATTATTTGGAACTGAAATAAAGACACAAGAACTTCAGACATTAAGAATGGAGTTTTTCTTTGGGTGTACCACTGTACTTAGAATTTTATTTGTTATCAATTTCTCCAAAGTTCCTTTGAGAAGATGGACCCTAGTCTCTATAATTAGTTGTTCATAAACACCTAAACTAATTATAGCAATTAGCCATACGTGGGTAATCAAAGGGTCTACCTTCAATTGGGCACAGGAGAGACATCAGGCAGACAATATGGTTACCAGTTTGTCACTGTAAAACTGTAGCAAGTAGTTAATAAAGTAGGATTCCTATTGTGGAAGACTTTAGCACTGGAGCCTATTATACACTATATCAGAATTATGCTGCTTTTTACAGACCCAGGCTACGTTTGTCTGCATATGGCTTTACAAGCATTTTGCTGCTAAAGAACACTAGTTTGAAGAGGCAGGATACAGTGATGCAACAATGTAGTGAGGGCTGGGCCTTATTGCACACATTGCTATGTTAGCATAGGCTTATTAAAAGTTTAAACACCATTTTACCTTTTTGCTGCTTTTGCACACAACACTGCATACAGCTGTTGTTGTAAGTTAGGCTGCGTGAAATGCTTCACATGAGAATGGCTTGTTTTCAACATCCCTAGACTTATATAGCGACCCTGGTCTGCACAGTGAGTGCTAAAGCCTCTAAGGTTATCATAACAAGGTAGCTGTTGTTCGGGCTGATCGGCTCACGGTTTAGACATAACATACATGCAGCTGCAGGCAATGCGATTCTGGTGCCTTTAATATTGCACTGTAAGCATGATTTCAGGGACTTGGAAGAATCCCGTTTTTCCAGAGAGACAGAGAGCTTTTGTAGATCCTGATCTGATTCACTCCTGCTGATCTTAGAGGTATGGGGTCCCCCACACAAGCCTAAGAGACCTTCTATATTTTATAAAACATAGTTCCTATCTAGGGACGGTGTTACACTAGGCACTATAAGACCTGTTTTCACCATCATTGTAATATGATTTCTCCTTTCGTGTTTTATGGAATTGTAACAATGCTGATCATATTATTTCTAATCATATGTCTGCTTATGTTAGCAAAGATGCTGCCTCTTACAGCACGTCGTTAAAATAAATATTTTAACCTTTCCCGTGTCTCTTACTCCTGTTGTGGACTGGTATGAGAATAACAAATGAAAGGGGGTTCTTGCTTCCCACCATTGATGAGTATAACCTACGTTGCATGTTCTGGGTTGTCTAATCATTGGTTCCTTTGCTATAGGACGAAGAGCTAATGTGACACCGTCGGTTAGGGTTTCTAGGTACTGAGGTGAGTTTTTTGGTCTACCACAATTCACTGAGTTCCCGGGTCTCTGTGAACAGTTCTGTGTAGGAGCAAAATCCCTGCAACATGGCGCACCCAACTTAGTGGTCTTAATTTTAGTCTCTAGAGTAGTGCTTATATCAGTCCACGACCCCCTCACTATTGTTTCCGGTTGACAGTGGTGACGGATGAACCTACCTATAGTTACATAGGTCTTTTCAAGCTTGATAATTTAAAACGGTTACTATCCAGTTGTGCTACCTTACTTTGTATTGTCTTTTTATCTCTGTTGTGTCGTTATGGGTGATGTTGACATACCCCAGCATAGCCGGATTGCGTTCCACAAGCATTTGCAGACTTATGCCGTCCCCTTGGAGGGCATGGCACTTGTTTTTGTGGTGAGTGCAGACGTGGCATACCCATTTGAGCTTTTCTAATCATGGGTTACGTTTCCTGCGGTAAATGCAGATACCAATTTGTTTAATGTTTACACTCACACTGCTGTGCCTATGGAGTACACTCCATATAGGACACTGGAGATTCCGATTTCAGCTTGGCAGCACCGCATTTGGTTTGATGGCGCCCTCCCCCACTCTATAACTGCAGTTCGATTAGGTCCTTTGTAGATCCCAGGCACTTCCTGGCCTGTTTTGGCTGGATTTACCCCGCACCCCGTGCCAGGGTGGTTCCCGTTGGGGAATTGAGGCCACTTTATACCTCTGCTGTAGAGGTTATAAAGGCCTTGGTTCAATACATATCCCACAACATCCAGGGTGGGGCACCTGTTGTTGCGGCGCATCCTGTTGGACCGGGCGGGATGAAGCTTAGTCCAGTCATGGTTAATGCGGTTATGGGCAAGCACCCCCAGGATAAGGATGATATGCCTTTTTGGCTTGCCGAGAAATTTTACCAACTGGAGGCAGTATTTCCTAATACGACTCCTGTGGAGAAACACAGGATTCTTACAATTAGTTTGCAGAAAGACTTAGTGCCGGAGGTGACTGATTGTAACACATGGGGTATGATTTTTGCAGCAGTCTATGCTAAGTGCTTCAGCACTCAGTCAATGGCTGTCCTGCCCTCCTTTCTAATGTTAAGGGAGATGCAGTAAGCTTCATGGTGTCTAATGCTTTGAGCGATGTCCCAGATGCTGAGAAACCCCGTCAGGTACCAAAAATTATTACGGCGGCTTATAAGACCATTGGCCGTAATAGTTTGGGTGTTAAGCCTTTTGCCAAGGTTGCGCAGAAGCAAATTCAGGCGGCGAAGTCTGACAAAGACGTTCGCCCCACTGTTCCAAAGCAGACTTGGAATAAAAAAAAAAAACAGGGTAAACAGCAACAGAAACAGGGGTCCCGTACCACTTCCCCAATACTTGTGACTACTGAGCGCACATATGAATTGCGCGACTGCACTACTATTAAGTCACCTGATCGTTTTCAGGTTCCTGATCAACGTTCTCCTCGCTCTTTGCAGGATTCAGCGGTCTCACCCACCGGTGGAGGAGACAGCGGCAGAGGACGAGGTGCAAAACAAGAGCAACCCGGCAAGACAGACGGTAAAGGCAAGCAGGACGACTCTCCACATCAACGTCCCCAGTTTCAGAAAAAAATGTTGCTGCTTTAACATGCCACGGACAGTGAGAACGCAGCTTCGGAATCTGACATGGGCGCTGACGCTGCTGGACAGCGTGGTGAAAATGACCATAGTGCGGGAGGCACTGCATCCACTTCTGAAGGTGACAGCAAGTGATACGTTTGTTGTTGTTGAGACAGCTAACTAGAGTGGCTCCCCCTGAAAGACTTTTTGAAATTGTCCTTTTAATTGAAGGTGACTTACAACATACTATAAAAGGGGTATTTGGGGAGAATTTAAATTCTACCTATGACATTTTGTTGGCGGAGGCCGTTTGGCCCCCACCCTTTGTTTTAGCAGCTCCACAAGGGGAGGAGGTAATCCTCCCTAGTTTTGCACACACTGTGCTGAAGGAGCAGCCTATGCATTTTGCCGAAGATATGGCTAAGGTGCTTGCACCGGCTTTGTACCGTACTCACTGTGGCTGGGCAACATTTTCCCCTCAACATGAGATACCATTGCGATCTATGCCACAGCCTCAACCCCAATACCCCATTCGTGAAGCGAAAGCTCCCGTGGCAGAAATCCTTGAACAATTAGAATATCAAGATGTGATTGAAACGTGCATGTCTCCGATGAATTTCCCTCTTTTTACTGTGACTAAGCCTGATGGCTCGTACCGTTTGGTATTGGATTACCGAAACCTGAACTCTCAATGTCGGACCTGCGCGGTACAAAATACTCACAGTTCTGCCCTTGTGGATAGTCTTGTGTTTAGAAGGTTTAAGACCAAACTTGACATATCCAATGGCTTTTTCGGCCATAACCTGTCCTCTATTAGTAGTCAATGGACAGCATTTACCTGCAGTGGGAAACAACACCAGTTCAGATTGGCTATAGGCTATAAGAACAGTCCAGGCATCTTTACCGCCCACATAGTCTCTCTTTTAGAGAGGCTAGACCCGGATGTATGTTCGTATGTGGATGACATTTATCTCACAGACGACGAATTGTGGCTGCATCTGTGTCGTGTTGACCGTATAATTTGACAGTTTGCGGACTTTGGTTACAAATTCAACTTTGCAAAATCACACATTGCAGAGTTTACAGTGTTGATCCAGGGCTAGGAGCTCAACAATGAAGGTTGATGTTTAGCACCTCACTTTCTGGAGGAATGCGCACAGCTGCGCGTTCCAACAACTCTGAAAAAACTACAATCTTTGCTGTTGTTTTAAAATTTTGGGCGTACTTACATTCCCGAATATGCCCAGCATATCAAGCCTATTTACGCATTGGTACAACCTACTTTCTCCAAATCTTGCTGGCTGGCTGCTCATTCAGCCATCGCTCATTCAGCCATCTTGCAATCTTTGCAGGCTGATCTTCTAGAATCTAAATTCTTATTCACTCATGATAACCACACCAACCTGGTGATAAGAATCGCACCTGGGACGGTGGGTTTCACGTACCTTACTTTTAATGAGGGGGACACAGTCCCTATCGCTTACAAGTCACACTTGTACACTTTGCCTGAGCTGCGGTTTTCCACTGTGGAAAAAGTTTTAACAGCAGTGCAAATGATGATTCTGAAGGAACGTGCGCTGTCGCAGGGAAAAAGCATTTTGGTTGTTGCGCCGTATCCTGCCCTGGAGGCAGTAACAAAAGCCAGTGTACCAAATTCAAAAACTTTGCACCCAGGGTGGCTACAGTGGGCTACGTCCTTGACATCTCCGGATGTCACGTTCATTTTTGACTCCTCTTTGCAGACTCAGGAGTATTTGCAGTATGAATTCATTCATCCGGCTCCTCTGACCATGCGCCCGCTGGAGGATTTCCATTGTATCATTTACACTGACAGTTCGGTGCAATCGGCCATGGTTTCAAAGAAGGCTTATTCTTCGACCTGCGCAATAGTGGTTGGTACTATGGTGAATAGAGAATTCAAGTCCGATGTCGTGCATACACAGACATTAGGGGACTGTACCGCCCAATTGGCAGAGCTCCGTGCTCTACTGCTTGCATTGGAGTACGCTGATCCTAGGGTGACTACTCTTATCGTAAGTGACTCTTATTACTGTGTACAGTCTTATAATGACAATTTTTTCTTTCGGACTCAAAATGACTATTGTGATTCCAATCGTAGCACAATAAAACATAAAATGATCTGGGTTTGAGTGGCTGAGCTTAAAGAACAGCTCCCACTCGTATTTGTAATTCATACTATTGGTCACTAGCGTGTCGGAGTTCACATTGTTGGCAATAATCTCGCTGATGCAGCGGCGAAGATAGCAGTAGCGACATATTTGGTTGCAGCAGTTACACATTCCAAAAGTAAGATTGATGATGACATCTTCGCAGCTATTGCCGCAACAGAGAAGGGAAGTAATTACCTTAGAGGTTTCTCTTCAAAGTACTCTTATCACTTAAGTCCTGATAAAGTTCCGTATGTGAGAATTAACGACGTTGGTGACAGATTGATTCCCAACGCGGACCACAGGTCCACGCTGATTATAGACGCTCACGAGGGTATGGCCTCTGCCCATGCCGGCATCCCTGCGACTGTATCACTTTTACAACAGCGTTACTGGTGGTGCAGATTGTACAAACAAACGCGTGATTATGTCCTTCATTGTGACATTTGCCCGCAGATTAAACCTTCAAGTGCTGCACGCCCACCCCAGACACAGTTGTGTTTACTTAGATCACTGCGGTCCGTTCTCCTCTGATACTGCGTATAAGTACATCTTAGTTGCAGTTGATTCTTGCATGCGCTTTGTGTGGGTGTATCCCCAAAGGAGTACTGATTCTTGAACTGTCTTAAGGGATTTGCGTGTCTTTGTGGGAATTTTTGCATGTGGTACCTTCCACTCGGAGCAGGGTCTAGTGTTCGCCTCTAAGGCATACAAGGATGCCATGCGTTCATTGGGGGTCCAAGTCAAATTTTTGTCTCCATACCTGCCTGAGGGCAATAGTGTTGTGGAGTGGATGAACCGTGTCTTAAAGCAATCCTTGACAGCTAGGGTTTTAGGTACGGGCCAGAACTGGCTAGCCCACCTCAATAGCGTTCAGCGTGCACTTAATAATCTCCTTAGAAGGGTGGGCGGACCCCATACAAAATGCTCTTTGGTATCAAAATGTTTGTTCCGGACCTTGAGGATCTAGATCAGGGGGCGTCAGCCACTCCCTTTGACATAGGTGAAGATTGTGCTGTTTTCCAGAATCTACAAAAGACCTGTGACAGTCTTGCAAAGGAACACTTGCCCTCCACATCTGATGGTGCGTTGCAGATTCCGGTGGTTGGCTGGCTACCCCGAGTTGGTGTACTGGTCTGAGAGAAGGTCAAGAACAAGAAGGAGTTTGTCCCCTCATATCGTACTCCAGTTCCTGTACTTGGCGCATAGGGCACAAGAACAGTCATTGTACCTCCACTTCCTGGTTGTAAGGAAAACAAGTACATCATTATTGACAATTTCAAACGACACAGAGTGGCCGATTCTTCTTAGTATGACACCTGCGGTCTCTTGTCCAGCAATGCTGAGAAAATCTGTTTTGGCTCCGGCACCTACCACCAGGCCTGAAGTTGCAATTGAGATGAATACAGTTACGAATCCTTTATTGTATCCACTGGCTGGTGATCCTCTTGATGATACTGAGTACACTTACCCCACAGATTTACCAATGCCCGATTTGCAGATCTGTGTGGCTAATCAGTCACGTTTTTCATTTGACACTGACTCTAATACATCAAAGCATCCCTCTAAAGTTTAAATTTTTGCTGTTTGGTTTAAAAAACATTTTTAGATTCCCCCCTGGACTTACATTTGGCTGGTGCTTTTTTCAATTTTTTTATTTATGTCTATTGGATTTGTCGTGTATTTTTTCCGTCTTGTAAATGGACGCTATGTTAAAGAAAGATCTACAATTAGAATGATTGATGGAACTTTGGCACCCCACTTCTCCTCACACATTATGAAGAGGGACCAGACTTTTGTGAATATCACTGTTTGGCCTGTCTTAGATGGGATTGTATGGGATGCTGTTAAATTTCAGTTTCACGGTCCCACAGAGTTATTAATGTCCCTAATGTACTTTGTGTTTCAATGGGAGATATGGTTAAACAAAATATACGCTCTGATGATTGGGACGTCCAAGCCGTAGAGGCTCTGTTTTCTGATTTGAAATATTATGCTGCCTTTGATGCTGAAGATCTGTATTTAGATTCTGTAAATTATGCTGACTTGTTTTGTTAACAACACAATGGCAATCATTTTCTGCACAAAGCTAACACATTAAGGAATGTGGTTAATTATACACAATGGGAACATTGTCCCGCTCCTTTTGAAGGCAGCTCCAAAACTCTTTTGAAAAAGTTTTCTTACTTTACTGATTTTAATCAATCCAATCCTGATGCATTTTATTTTAAGATGACTGAGAAGTCCTCTTCCAAAGTTAGACTCATCCACACGAAAATATTGTATTCTAAGTCCTTTATCGACCAATTGGCAATAGAAGGCTATGAGCTGTGTAGAGATACGATTGATCTTAAATCTGTTTGGGGTTCTAAAAGTTGGCAAGTGCAAGGCACTGATGCTTTGCATCATGCATGTCTCATCCCGAACCATATGTTGTTTCTGAATTCGACAATTTCATAAACCACCTGCTATGGATTGTCTACGTCTAGAAAATTAAATGCTCCTTCTATTCCTGATTTGGGAGAATACTCCAAATGGAATAATCACACCAGTAGATCCCTTAGTGATTTACAGACTCTGTTACAAAATTAATCCTTTAACATTTCTAGTTTGAATCCGCAAGGCTGGTTATTATGGCAAAAAAAGTGCACATTCATGGCAGCATCGTTTTCTGTGTTTGGCCCCTGGCTATACACAGGTTAGGGTTGATCCCCGTTTTTAGAGTGACCATTCTGTCACTACCTATTCTGCTTGCAAGCTATGTCAAAACTGCCTCAAACACTCCACCTTAGTGTCAGTTTAACTCCATTTGTCTAAATTGACTGACGATATTGATTTGAATAACTTTGTAAAAGGTCCTGCAGCAGGCAGATCCAAAAGATGGATTTATGCTGTTTACAACGAAATTTGGAAACCATCCCAAATTGAAGCTGCTTCTAGGTTAAAGGATAATGATCAAGCTAATTTAGAAAAAGTACTTGCAGTTGTAGATAATAGAATTAACACACTTTCCTCCTGAATTTACACATAGATAATATTCTTTCTTCTGTTGTTGATATTGTGCAAGATGATGTCTCAGTTTTGTATCATGGTCAAAATCAATTGTGTTCTATCATGCAGTTTGCATGGACTTTACAAATGTTAAAGTCTAGGAAGGTGCCTTGGGACTGCATGAACACTTCTTCGCTATTTCTGCCTTTTAATTTGAGTGTTAAACAACAATTTATGTCAATGAAAGATGCTACATTTTCACTATTGCATATTGAAAAGTTGAAACCTTTACCATTTTCCTTTGGCCGAAACAAATTCTGCAGGTTGGCTTATTCACAGGTTAATAACGCTGCCTTTTCCACTGTTTAAATTTGAAGCGTGTATGAAGCACTATGCCATAGGCAGATATGAACCATTGGGTAGCGCATAACTCCATGAGGTTTGGTCTCTTCTGTTCACCTATAGGTGTATGAGGGAGGGTAAAGAAGTTTATTTGAAAGGTGAAGATTACACTTCCACACCTGATCACTCATTGGTCTGTAGAAATATACAATTGCACGGCTCGTGTAAATCAGACGCATTGAATTTGGCCTGTATTTTAAAAGGTACACCCCTCCCGGCTATTACACCTACTTTCACGTTGTTAGCGAACAATAGTTATTTATTATTAAATAATGAAGATTGCTGTGACATGCTGGCAGGGATACCGTACATAGTGACTGTCTTCCAATGTGTCGTCTGTTGTAAGAATGTGCTGTTTCCTCCTCCGCATGGGAAGCTTGATATATCCATCTGGCCTTCCTTTACGACCTTGAAAGCAGAGTTCAACAAGATGAGTAGAATAAGGGCTCTTTTGTCTCAAAAAGATGTACATGCCCTACTCAACACAGATCTCCCCCTCCATTTTGGAGCATTGATTCACACTATCTTCAATGCCTCTTCGACCACAGGCTTTGCACACTTTTTTAAAGTAGTAAGTCCTGGCCTTGTGACTTCATTCCAAACTATATTTGGTGTGATTCCTGCATTTTTTCATTCGATTTTTTCCAGCGTCTTTGGCGGTTTACCGTTAATTCTCACCTTGGCTGCCGGTGTACTGCTGTTAATTTGCTTGCTACAAAATGGTTGCACATTCTGTGCCCCAAGACGATCTGCCCCTGTTGCTCCAGCTTTGTAACCGGATGCTTGAATACTATGTATCGTTAACTCTGGCTACTTTGAGTGTGGCATATGGTTTATCTTTCCGGTTTTTGTACTTTACATAAGTGCAGCTAGTTTGTACTTTACATGCGTGCAGCTATTTTTCCACTGCCTGGATTGCAGTATTGAATGGGCTCTGGATTTGTTTCTCTGCAATGCGGTGTCTCCTAACCTGGATTATGATCTACTAATGAGTCCCTTAGTTGCTCATGAACAAGACTGTTCTGGTGTCCGGATTATGGCCTGCGCAGCAGCGCATGGAGTCCTAGGCAATTGGAATCTAGGGACAGCAGCCCATGACTTTCTGGTACGCAGTTAACTCGAAGAAAACCCGAGTTGTCCTCTGATGGTGCTAGAGGCTCCGGCTGTTGAGGAACATGTGTGTTCGTTTCATTACTGAATTGGATGGCTGAAATGTTCACTGATGATAACAACGACTTCCTATTGGAGGCAGTTGCAACGTACTGTGCCAATACGCCGTTGGATTGTGGAGACCATTTTTTTCTGCTTCATAGGCACGTACTGGACTCATGAATTTTTTCCTGAATTTTTTCTATGCATTTCATGTGTTTGACACTATACACTCCTGTTGGGTTTTGAATTTTTGTGGTTACTAATTCGGATTTTACTCCCAATAGTTTGGCGAAATTTTGAACTTGGTTCTATATTATTCTAACTTGAACTCTGCTTTCCAAAATTGCCCCCACTTCTTGTGGGTTCTCCGATCAAGGAAGGGTGTAGTGAGGGCTGGGCCTTATTGCGCACATTGTTATGTTAGCATAGGCTTATTAGATGTTTAAATGCCATTTTACCTTTTTGCTGCTTTTGCACAAGACACTGCATGTAGCTGTTGTTGTAAGTTAGGCTGCGTGAAATGCTTCACATGAGAATGGCTTGTTTTCACCATCCCTAGACTTACATCGCGACCCTAGTCTGCACAGTGAGTGCTAAAGCCTCCAAGGTTATCATAACAAGGTAGCTGTTGTTCGGGCTGATCGGCTCACGTTTTAGACATAACGTACATGCAGCTGCAGACAACGCGATTCTGGTGCCTTTAATATTGCACTGTAAGCATGATTTCAGGCACTTGGAAGAATCCCGTTTTTCCAGAGAGACAGAGAGCTTTTGTAGATCCTGATCTGATTCACTCCTGCTGATCTTAGAGGTATGGGGTCCCCCACACAAGCCTAAGAGACCTTCTATATTTTATAAAACATAGTTCCTATCTAGTGAGGGTGTTGCACTAGGCACTATAAGATCTGTTTTCACCATCATTGTAATATAATTACTCCTTTTGTATTTTATGAAATTGTAACAATGCTGATCATATTATTTCTAATCATATGTCTGCTTATGTTAGCAAAGAGCACTCCTTGCTCTAAGCGCGACTTGGTCAGCGCGTTCGTTTTTAAATAACGCCGGTTTTTGTATTTCTGTTTATTTTGATTTTCTTAGCCCTTGCTTTTAATTGGGAATTGCCCCCTTACCTGCATTGTAATAGTTCAGCACCGCTGTTTTAGCGGGTCCGGTTCTGGGGCTGGAGGGGTTCTGCAGCGCATACTTCGTGGGCGCCATCTTGGGAAGGTCAGTGACGCTTTGGTAACGCCATATTGAGCGTACTCGTGGGGCGGTCTCTACCTCACCAAAAAGGCCCTATTTAAGGCGGTTCTTTGTCCTGTTGCACTGTTTGGTATTATTTGCCCGTGGGGCGGCTCAGCATAGCATTCACTCCTTGCTCTAAGCGCGACTTGGTCAGCGCGTTCGTTTTTAAATAACGCCTGTTTTTGTATTTCTGTTTATTTTGATTTTCTTAGCCCTTGCTTTTAATTAGGAATTGCCCCCTTACCTGCATTGTAATAGTTCAGCACCGCTGTTTTAGCGGGTCCGGTTCTGGGGCTGGAGGGGTTCTGCAGCGCATACATCGTGGGCGCCATCTTGGGAAGTGCAGTGACGCTTTGGTAACGCCATATTGAGCGTACTCGTGGGGCGGTCTCTACCTCACCAAAAAGGCCCTATTTAAACCTGTCCTCACAGCGTAGCGGGATCGTGTAGCGGGGTCGCCCTCGCTTTGCCTGAGTCTTGCCAGAGTCCTGCCCGTCTGCGCCCGTCAGCGTCCCGGAGGCGACGGAGTGGCGGACGGGTCAGCTCTCTCTGGGTCCTCCGTAGCTGTCAGGAGGATGATTTACTACTCTTCGCTGGAACTTCGCTCCTTGCATCAGGTCTCAGGCGCCTGTCATACTGTTTTTCCCGCTCGTTGTAGAGGTAAGAGGCGATGCCCGGGCTGTGGTTGGACACCCACCTATGTTCCGGTTTTGTCACTACAGAAAGAAGAGGTTAGAACGAAACATCTCTGCCTACTTCTTAACACTAGATCTGTCTGTAAACACTCCTTGGAGATCTATGACCTCCTTGCTACGGAACAACCACTATGTTTAATGCTAACAGAAACGTGGTTGGGTGATTCATCCAATCCGGACATCTTGGCAGCGATTCCACCAGACTATAACATCTTTCGTAAAAACAGACTGAAGGGGAGAGGGGGGGGTGGCTCTTGTTGTGAACAAGCAGGCTGCTTGCTCTATCATCCCGACGGAAACCATCATTGGTTCCGAGTCTTTGGCTTTTTCCATCACTCTGGCTCCCCATCAAGCCCTTATTGGGTTGCTGGTATATAGACCCCATGGTCCGACGGGATCTTTCTTTGAGGATCTTCATGCAGTTGTGGCAGGCCTGGCGTTGAGGGCGGAGCACTGTGTGCTGGCGGGAGATTTCAACTTCCATATGAATGTGGCTGTGGATCCAGATGTGAATAAGCTATTTGACATCACGGCCCCCCTTGGTCTGGTGCCTTTTCTTTCTGGCCCCACTCACGACAAGGGTCACACACTGGATCAGGTCTTCTCCACGGCCACACTTGAGGACATAGAGCTAGTCCCGGTGCTGTGGTCCGACCATAAGCTGGCCAGGTTCTGCATACGGGGCAGGGAGAAACTGTCCAACATTGAGCCTAGAACACAGGGACCTGTTTCCAGAGCACTCCATCGTGTGACTCCTGAGATGTTAGCTCAGGCCTTTCAGGACCATCCGTGTCCCCTTTCAGGTGACCTGGAGCAGGATGTAGATTCCTTACAGCTGTGGTTGACTGATAGGCTGAACGATCTTGCCCCTGTGTTGGCGTCTCGGGCTACCTCTAAGCGGGTCTAGGCTCCGTGGTTTACGGAAGCATTGCTTGCCTCCCGCCGCCAGTGTAAGGTGGCGGAGAGGCCCTGGCGTTTCCAGTATGACCTGATGGCTAAACTTGCGTACAGGACTGCAATTAAGGCCTATCATCGTGATATTCTTCGCGAGAAAAAGGATTATTTATCAAGGAGGATTGAGGCAGCTTCTAACTCCTGTAAGGAGATTTTCACTGTTATGAGGGAGTTCATAACTCCTAGATCTAACCCTTCTCTAACTGCTCCCTCTGAGTCATGGACCTGTGACCTCGCAAAATTTTTTACAGACAAGATCAGATTGATCCAGGATTCCTTCCAGGGGAGGCCAGCTGAAGTTCAGCCCAGCAGTGGCGATGGGATAGTTCCATCTCCCACCTCGGACCCGGCCTTGTGTGTCTTCCCGCCCATCTACCCTGCCACTTCTCTAGCACTTTTGACTAACCTTAAATCTGGGTCACCGTTAGACCCTTGTCCTGCCAAATTTTTGGCAAGGATGGCGGAGGTGGTAAACCTGCTGGTCAATCCACTCCTGAACCGCTCCTTGAGGGAGGGGATGGTCCCACAGGCCTGGAAGCAGGCCATGGTGATCCCCCTCCTCAAAAAGCTGGGCTCTGACTCCGAGGTTTTGGCTAATTATAGGCCTATTTCGCTTCTCCCGCGTTAGCTAAAATTACGGAAAAGCACGTATATAGCGTGCTTTCCGCTTTTCTGGAGACGAATAATTTGCTGCACCCTTCACAATCTGGCTTTCGGCCCAATGTGAGCACCGAGACTGCGCTCTTAGAAGTGTCTGAGGCCATCAAGGAGGTTCTGGACTCTGGAGGTAGAGCCATGCTTGTCATGCTCGATCTGTCGGCGGCTTTTGACACCGTCCCCCATGAGGGGCTCCTCGCCAGACTTTATAACATCGGTCTGAGGGGGACGGTGTTCAGTTGGTTTACATATTTTCTAGCGGGCCGTCGACAAACGGTCTGGGTCTCTCCCAGCTCAGCTGAGATGCCGCCTTTGGGAGTCGGAGTTCCGGAGGGTTCGGTGTTGAGCCCGACTCTTTTTAACATCTTTATGACCCCTCTGGCGGCACTGGCGGAGTCTTTCGGGGCCCAGATCGTTTCCTATGCCGATGACACCCAGCTTCTCTTCACGTGCAGGAAAGGTGAGGACTTCGATGCAGAGAGCATTCGGGACTGTCTCGGTGCGGTCTTCAATTGGTTTCGGCAGAACAGCCTTAAATGCAACTCCGACAAGTCGGAGGTGCTGTTCTTTGGCTGTACCTTAGACCTGGACTGGCAGGCATGGTGGCCGAACGATATGTTTCCTCCAGCTCAGGCATCCCAGGTGGCAAAAAACCTGGGTGTTAAGATCGATAACAATCTGACAATGAAATCTCAGATCCTGGGCCTCTCGGGCACATGCTTAGGAATTTTAAAGATGCTGCGAAAGTTCCTCCCTTTGCTCACTGAAGAGCACAGGAAGATCATGGTGCAAGCTCTGATTGGCTCAAGATTAGATTATGCCAACATTCTCTACTTGAGTCTCCCAGATTATCTTGTGCAGCGGCTTCAGGTTGTGCAGAATTCGGCGCTGCGTGCCACTTTTGGCCTCCGCAGGCAAGATAGAGCGTCTGGCCTGCTACAGTCACTTCATTGTTGCCTAACCGAAAGCAGATAGTTTTTAAGGCGCTGACGCTGGCCCATAAGGCGCTCTTCGGCTCGGGAGCAAAATACCTTCAGCACAGGCTCGCCTTTTATCGTCCAACTAGAGCTCTTCGTTCGGAGTCTCTGTCTCTGGCGGTGGTCCCCCGGGTCAGGAAGGCCCGCGTGGGAGGGCGCTCCTTTAGTGTGAGGGCGACCCAGCTTTAGAATACCTTGCCACTGGCTCTACAAAGCACTTCGAATCTGTTGTCCTTTAGGAAAAATTTAAAAACCTGGCTTTTTACTCTTTAGTTATGTTATTGTGTTGGTCTGAAATTCTTTCTTTTGCTATGTTTCTTTTTCCTTGAGCTGCCAAAACAAAGCGCCGGGACACTCCGTTGGAGTAGCCGTGCGCTATAAAAATAAAGTATAACATAACATAACATAACAAAGATACTGCATCTTAGAGCACGTCAGTAAAATAAATATTTTAACCTTTCTCGTGTCTCTTTTTACGCCTGTTGTGGACTGGTATGAGAATAACAAACAAAAGAGTGTTCTTTCTGCCACTATTCCTGAGTATAACCTAAGTCGCATGTTCGGGGTTGTTTAATCATTGGTTCCTTTGCTATAGGACGAAGAGCTAATGTGACACTGATGCTAGTCGGTTAGGGTTTCTAGGTACTGAGGTGAGTTTTTTGGTCCACCACAATTCACTGGGGTCCTGGGTCTCTGTGCACAGTTCTGTGTAGGAACAGAATTTATGCAACAACACCTACCCAATGGGAGTGCGGATGTACTGCACCTGTACTAATCCCAGGCGAGTTGAAAAACACACAAAGCATACATAAAAGCAAATTCTATATATATATCTTACAATGTACTCTGAGAACAGATCATAGAAGCGTTTGCTTTAGGTGGAAAGAAATGCCTCTAGTTGGACATAAATCATATGTTCAGGATTCACATTAAATATTTTGAAAACCTGCAGACGATACAGATGCCCTAAGGCATCTCAGCACTGAAATGACTAACATCAAAAAAGATATGAAGAAAATCCATGAAATAGATTCATTTTAAGAGGTACGTAGGTTTATACGGTAAAGGTAGGTATAACAGCACTAGATTACATAAATTGTGGTAGTGACCCAAACGTAATGGGCCCGATTCACAAAAGAAATCTCAGACAAAATCCTAACTTTACGACTTTTGGTATTCATAGAAGGCATTTAGGAGTACTAAAGTTAGAATTTTGACTCAGTTAAACTTAAGTTTTGGTCTTAAGTTAAACTTAAGACAAACTTAAGTTTAACTGAGACAAAGTCCTAACTTTACAACTAGGATTTTTATCTCAGTTAAACTTAAGTTTGTCTTAAGTTTAACTAAGAAAAATCCTAACTTAAATGCTTTCTGTGAATACGGAAATTCGTAAAGTTAGGATTTTGTCTCAGATTACTTTTGTGAATCAGGCCCATAGTGTGCACATCCATGCTCGTGGAAAGGTGAGAGGCGCGAGTGACGCGTGAATAGTGAAATACAGCGAAAATACGGCACAAGGAAAAATATAGTTAATGGTTACAAAAACAGTCAATAGAAAATTTATACAAAGTTTACACTTTTTTAGCAAATGCCTAATGCTGCGTTGAATAATCAACGGTGTTTCAACCTGTATAATTTCCGGTCATCCTGAGCCTTGGCCATGACAACGCCCAGCTCATCCTCTCACTCACGAAAAAACCAGAAGACACCAGACTCCAGGAAGGAATGAAGAACGTGGCAGCCTGGATGAAAGACAGCTGTCTGAAGCTCCTCAGAGAAGACCAAGGTCCTCATCCTTAGACCCTGCACCTCTGCCTGGGATGACACTTGGTGGCCCTCCGCCCTTGGGAATCCATCCACTCCGACTGACCACGCACGAAACCTTGGCATCATCGTCAACTCCTCCCTCTCCATGAACCGCCAGATCAACGTTGTCGCCTCCACCAGTTTCAACTGCCTGCGCATCCTCCGTAAGACCTTTAAATGGATCCCCACAGACTGCAGAAAGACCGTCACCCACGCACTCATAACAAGCAGACTGGACTACGGCAACGCCCTATACGCCGGAATCAACAGACCTCTACTTCACATACTCCAAACCTTCCAGTACGCCCCAACCAGACTTGTCCTAGAAACACCACCCCTGGAGCACATGACCCAACACCTACAAGACCTCCACTGGCTCCCCGTCGAAAAGAGAGTCACCTTCAAACTCCTCACCCACTCCTACAAATCCCTCAACAACATCGGATCCAAATACCTCAACGAGAGAGTATCCTTCCACGTACCCAAAAGGAACCTCTGCTCTGCCGATCTCGCCCTAGCAGAGGTCCCCCGCATCTGCAGAAACAGAACAGGCGGGAGAACCTTATCCTACATTGCAGCCAAGACCTGGAACGAGCTCCCTGTGAACATCAGGCACGCTCCGACCCTGCACATGTTCAGGAAAGACCTTAAGACCTAGCTCTTCGAATGATCCAGAACTGCCCACCCCTCCCTCCCCCAGCGCCTTGAGACCCTCGTGGGTAAGTAGCGTGCTTTAGCAACCCCTGATTGATTGATTGGCCTCACGCATTCGATGTCCCACAAGCTGAGGACCTGATTCACTCTGCTTCTGTTTTGCCGTTTCCCCAAGCATTCAGACCCAAGATTACCAATTTACAGGTTTGGATCACAGGGCGTTTGAATACTCGCATACCTATTATCCCAACATGGCAGACGCGTCCTTTCTCAGACACGTTCATATACCTTCCTTATATGACTCAGCCTTGTTTCAAGGTGTCGCTGCTACCACAGTCACAGCACTGGCCAAACCACAGTAACCGGGTCCTGATGATGACCTGAAATTACGCAGATCGAAACGCTGTTGACTATTCAACTTAGCTTTAGGCATTTTGAGATTCCTAAAACAGTGTATACTTTGTTTACATTTTCTATGGACTGTTTTTGTAACCATCAACTATATTGTTCCCAGCGCCGTATTTTCACTGTATTTCACTATTCACATATCACTCCTGCCGTTCACCTTTCCACAGGAATGGATGTGCACACTATAAGTTTGGGTTACTACCACAATGTATGTAATAGGGTGCTGATATAACTACTTTTACCTTATAAACCTACGTACCTTTTGGACCTCTTAAATACTTTTTGGGCCTCCCTTATTTTCTGTGTGCTTGACATTGACTTGTTATACATTGTACTTGTCTTACTTAATGATCACCAGTTGAGACACTGTTGCCTTGTTAAACGTATTCACCCGGTCTCAACTGAACTAACAAGTTTCGCTCTTGTTTTTGTTAAATTCCATTATGGCATGCTTCCTCTTTTATCTTTATACTCCAAATTAATATCTAGGATTGCCCATCATGCCTACAGGCAGAGGAAACCTTGCAACATTTTAATTTCTTCGGCCCTGGATACGTACACCAAAGGAAAGCTGGATAATTACAATCTGCAGACAGCCCGGGAGTAGGCATCTTTATGTAGCACTTAGGCTCCTGCACACTGAGGCACTAGAGCCAGTTGTTTGTGCTGTTAATACATTTCTCCAGTGGAGCTGAAGCATCAAAACCGTGTGTTGGGGTACATTCGATTGCCTGCCATCTTTGGGACCTCCTCTCAAAATATTCTTCCATGTGGAAATACACACAACTTTTTCATGCCTTTAGCACACCACCTACATTTGTCTTGTCTGCTCATAATCCCATGTCATCATGCTGCTTGCTCTCTGATGTTCACTATTAGTATTGGCATCTGTATGGCCCTTGGCCCACAGACTTTACTTAGCCCAGGTGCACCCATATACATCTTAGCACACTGCTCGATTTCCTCTCTGAGAGCTGCTGTGCTAGCTTCTGATTATTGTGATTTTTATAAACTGTCTTCATATTGTATGAAAAGTTTTATATGGGATTTTTATACGGTATGGATTATCACAACCCAACGAATCTTCGTTCTCAAACTGTGACTCAATATTTTAATGTATTTATATCATGTTATTCTGAATTGTCTTGCTGTCTTATGTACTTTCATGGTCCTAAAAAACAAAGAAGGTATTGTGATGATGATGAATGCATATTACTACACATATATATTTTTAACACACTTGTTTTATGTTACACCCCAAAAACATTGGTTGTTATATTTGCCCTTGCTAATGTGTTCCATCTCAACTCAGGAATTGTTAACTTTTCAATATTTTACTAGAGAATTTCAGTTGCAAAACATTGATACATACCATAATAAATCATTATTTAGAAGGGACATACTAAATAAACCCCTTTCTAATAGTGATTCACTATACATTACTAAACCTATTTTGCAATTTGGTATCATGTTACCCAATCGCAAACTGGGTTTACTATGTTAAAAAAACTAATGTGCAGAAAACCTGTGATTTTGCAAATTGCAGGGTTTAGAACTGCTAAATGGCTTTGTACATCTGGCCCAAAATCTCTTTGTACATTTTGCTGAAGCCTACCTTATACTGTGTATACTGCGTAGTACAATTTTAGAATAAAATATATATTTTTTTTGGCAGAACAAGTAAAAGGGCAATTACACAGTATTTCGCATACAACTTTGGTGGGCCGGCCGCGTAATCAGGAGAAATGCAGTAGCCAAGAATATCTTTATAATATTCCGAACCTTTGGGCTAATGGTTACACAACAAATGGGTGCCTACGGTCCACCCCAATTCAATCCCGATTTTAATATGCAATCTTTTTTAGAGTATGGCCGGGGTCGATCACGAGGGAGGAGACGGACATAGCAAGGCCAGGTCCATTGGAACCTACCGCCTCCCTCCATGGACCTACGGAGCGAGAGGAAGGTCCCACAGGAACAGGCAGGACCCAGTGTGGGGACAACCTTGTGATTAATCTGAGCTCTAGACATCTTACTGAAAATGAAGAGAAGGTACTGAATATAGCTCTGGGGTTTGTGGCCACCAACACCGGAGACCCGTTTTTGACCCAAATGGAGATGACACAGTTTTTTAGGAAAATCCGCCTCCACTTTTTCTTCACTAAGAAGACGGTGGACGAGGGTATGAGTGTAGACAAAAATACTGGACTTAAGAGACCATCCAGTTTTAATCCTCCAATGGCGGCCCTACCGGCAAATGTACTGCCTTTTGAACAAGCCCTAGAGAGTGACTTGAAAAAACTATACCAACAAGAACATCGCCCATTCATGAATTTGCCTAAAGGAGAACAGGAAGCACTGAAGAGCCTTACTAGTGATGACTCGCTTACGATTAAACCTGCAGACAAGGGTGGGGCGATTGTCCTGCTGGATACAATTACGTATCGGGATGAATGTTTAGGACAACTATAGGACACTAGATCTTACAAACCCTTAAAGGAGGACCCCACAGACAGGTTGACCAAGACCATAGGGCACATAGTTGAGGAATCTTTATCGGAAGGATGGTTAACTGCCAATGAAGCACAATATCTGCGGATTGCCAATCCCATAATGCCATACTTCCATGTGCTGCCTAAGGTACATAAAGCTCAAAGACCCCCCCACCCCAGGACGCCCAATAATATCTGGGATCGGTTCCCTCTTGGACCCACTGTCAACATTTGTGGATGTATTCTTACGACCTATAGTCAAGGAGATGCCTACCTACCTCCAGGATACGAAAGATGTTCTCCGTATCCTTCCTGACATAGAATTTGACGTCTTCACTGACACTTTGGTGTCATTCGACGTTGAATCCCTCTATACATCTATCCCTTAGGATGACACTCTACAAGTGATTGAGAACCTTCTTCTGGAGAGAGAGTGGGAATCTATTACTCCAATACATCTGATCATGAATCTAGCCAACATAGCTATGAAAGAGAATTTCTTTCGCTTTGAGGACACTGTCTTCCTACAAAAATCTGGGACCAGCATGGGCAGTGTTTTCGCTCCGAGTTTAGCTAACTTGTATGTTCACAAGTTTGAACAAGACCACATTTTGACAGTAGAAAACCCATACCACGCCTCCTTGCGGGTATGGCATAGATATATTGATGATATCTTGGTCGTGTGGAGAGGCACATGTGAAGAGTTATTACAATTCCACCAGTGGTTGAACTCTACAAACAACTTCTTACGCTTCACCATTGAACTTTGGTAACAGGAGCTAGCATTCCTCGACCTACTAATAACAGCTACACCAGAAGGTCTGAACTTTTCAGAAAACCCATGGCCAGAAATTCTCTACTGCGGTACAACAGTTGTCATCCTAAGGCTCTTACAGCCTCATTCATCAAGCTGATTTGCGCTCGCAAAGGGCCAGATTCTGAGAATCTGGCCCTTTGCGAGTGCGATTTATGCATTTGGGATTCATCATCCCAAATGCAAAAATCGCTATTACCGAAATCGCATATTTACGAGGAATTGGATTTAAGGAATCTCTAATAGAGATTCCTTAAATCCAATTCATCAACCAATTAGAAAATGCGAAATCGCAATATTTGGTCGCAATTTACCACCAAGTCTGACTTGGTGGTAAATTGCGAAAGAAGAGTAAAAAGCACTTTAGTGCATTTTTTTCTTTTGCATGTTACACACACACATGTCCTTTGGACATGTGTGTGTGCAACACCTGTTCGAATGTGCATTTAAGGGGTGCTACAGGGTGTCCTTTGGACACCCCTGGCACCCTTCAAATCGCTATCTTATTTGCGATTAGCAAAATGCTAATCGCAAGTAAGGAATACTCCCCATTCATTCCTATGGGCCTTTTGGCCCATAGGAATGAATGGGGAGTTTTTCCTTATTTGCGATTAGCAATTTGCTAATCGCAAATAAGGAATTTGTAGGAATCGCATTTTATTTTGTGATTCCTACATGAATACCGTTTTGAGAGTCTCTAATAGCGATTCCTTTTTTTTTTTTTTTAAATATTATTTTTATTCAGGCATAATAAGTAGGACATCATTACAACAGTACATCAATTAAAATTTAACTCAAATAATGCAATGTTATAAATAAATGAATCGCAGGGTTTGTAATCAACATAGATAGAATTTAAGATAATTATAAATTATACAATAATATAAACACACTCTAAATCAATTATAAATATGGTCAATAATCACCCAATACCACCAGGGACGATGCTATTTTTCCAATCAGTTATTGGGCACCAAAGCGCATCTCCTCGCAATTTGGATCGTATCCCTCTTGTTTTAAATATTGCAGATTCATATCTATAAGCTGCCAAAAGGCGTGCTAACCACATCTGAAAACTTGGAGGCTCTGCGTCTTTCCATCTCGCAGATAGGATTATCCTGAAAACAGCCATGCCAATAAAAACTAATCTTTCTTCAGCTTTTTCTAGTTTTAAGGTAAGGTCATAACCAAAAAGAAATAGGGTTTCCGATTCTGGTATTATGTGTCCAAAAATTTCCTCCCAAAAGGATTTTATCATGGTTTTCAATAATGTCAAACTAGGACAAGTATACATCATATGAGTAAGAGTTGCCGGTCCTTGAGTACACCTTGGGCATAAATCATTGTCTCGTTTACCCCATGTGAATAGTTTAGCATGAGTAAAGTAAAGGTCAAAAATAGTTTTGTACAATTGTGCCTTAAGATTACTTGCCATCAATAACTTTTGACTCATATTTAACACCTGGTCTAAATCCACGTTTGGGTTATTCAATTTTAAAGACCACTTTTTTTCCGTTTTATCAAGATCATCTTTCTTCATGCTTAGAAGAGTATTATATAAAGTTCCAATTCTAATATTTGTCCTAAAAATTACATCCATAATTTCATACTTATCTAGGCAGATTAGTGATTCCTTGGCTTTTAGTGTGGCAAATATTTGTGCGAACTTCAAAAAATCCCCATTCGGTAAATTATATTTAATTTTTAAATCTAAAAAAGTTGTGTCATAGTCTTTTATTAGAAAATCACCAATTGTCTTAATTCCTATCTTTGCCCAATGTTTCAAAAAGATGTCTGAATCCCGTACTTGAATAAAATTAGTATAGAGAAGTGGTGTATAGCGATTCATTTTCTCAACTTTACTATATTTAGCAATTTGGCTCCAAATTTTCCAAACATTGATCATAATTTCCCCTTTAAAAGCTTTATAGTTTCTTGTCTCAGTTTTTCGGAGTAACAAGCTATTTGCTTCCCGCCCAACTATAAGTTCATATATTGACGGTATTTCAACACGCCCCTCCAAATTCTGTTCACTATAGCCTCTAAGTAATGGCATAAGTTGTTTTAGTTGTGCTGCCCAATAATATAGTTCCATATTAGGTATAGTGAGACCGCCTTTCTCGATAGGCAGAGACAGTAGTTCAATAGACCTCCTTATTTTTCCATTCTGCCACACAAACTTAGATATAAGTGAGTTAATCGCTGCTAAAACCTCCTTTTTAATAGCTAACGGTATTGCTCTAAATAAATAGAGACATCTGGGTAACGTGTTCATTTTAACATAATTAACTCTCCCTATAATAGACAGATGAAGGCTATTGATCCTTTTAAAGTCGTTCTCAATTTTTTTCAGTAATGGATCAAAGTTAATTTGTGATATTGTTTTAGTGTTTGCACAAAGTTCAATACCCAAATAAGTAGCTTTTTCAACTCTTCGAGGATCAATGCAAACTGTGTCGGGTGTGCTTATTATAATCGTCTTTCCTTTGTTAAGGGAATACCCAGAGTAAGTCCCAAATTCCGACGTAATTACCTCTATTTCCTGAATAGCTTCTGTAGGATCAGGTGTGACTATCGCAATATCGTCAGCATATGCCAGTACTTTCGTTTCAAGCTGATAACTAACAATCGGTTTAATAATAGTGCTCTCTAATAATTTCACAATAAGAGGGTTGATATATAAAGCAAATAACAGGGGTGAGCATGGACAACCTTGTCTAGTACCTCTTGTTATATTAATAGATTCAGAGAATAATCCGGCCGCGAGGACTTTCGCTTTGGGGCGGTGATACATTGATTTTATTGAGTTAATAAATTTGGGGCCAAAATTATTGCGTGCCATAACTTCCCATAGAAATTTCCAGGTAACACGATCGAAAGCTTTCTCAGCATCCAGTAAAATCATAGACATTCGCTCCCCCTTAGCTGTCATGACGTCAAATAAGGCAATTGCCCTGCGGATGTGTTCAGTGGTTCCCTTTCCAGGGATAAAACCATGTTGCCATGGGGAAGCGAGTTGTTCTATGACCCCACTGAGCCTGAGTGCTAAGACTTTTGCGTATAATTTAGAATCCGAATTAATAAGGGATATAGGGCGATATGATGTGAGGAGCTCTGGGGATTTTCCCTTTTTTGGAAAGACAATTATATTAGCTTCCTCCCAGGAAGTTGGAGGTACACCATTGTATTGTATTCCAAGAAATAAATCATGTAGGATCGGTAATAACTGATTGCTAAGTATCTTAAATAGCTCAATCGGTATTTTGTCTGGACCTGCTGCTTTGCCAGAGGCTAATAATGATAATGCGGTCCTTACTTCTGCAATTGTTATTTCTTTTTCAAGGTCCTCCCTTGAATCAGTGTCCAATGTTTCTATAGCCTCGGAGTTACTAAGAAAATTATTTAAAAAAGCTTCTATTTCTTTATCTGATCTGTTAATATCCTCTGTGTATAATTTCTGGGAATACCCTTGAAACTGGGAATTGATTCCAGCTGGATGAGTAAATGTCTGTCTGTTTTCTATTACAGTAGCTATGTCCCTTTTTGTGATTTTCTGGCGCGTACTAAGTGCCAGTTGTCTACCCACTTTCTCTCCGCTTTCATACACTTGTTTCCTATGTGATTGATATGTCTCAGCAGCCTTCTGACTGAGTTTAGAGTTTAATTCTGACTTTAGTATAGCTATCTGCATCATCACCTGGCTTATATCTTGTCTTAGCCTGATTTTACTGATATGCTCTTCTTCAGCTTTAGCTAGAGCAGTTATTTTCACTCCAAATTCTTGTTTTTCCCCATTTCTAATTTTAGTTTGGTACTTAATAGTTTCTCCCCTTAGAGCGGCTTTATAAGTATCCCAAACAGTATTCCTTGAAGCACTAAATCGATTCATGCTAAAAAATTCTTCAGTCTAAGATTTAATAAAATCAATATATTCTTGGTTGCATAGTAATTTCCTATCGAAAGACCATGTAGTTTTTTGACTATAATTAGTTTGGTAATTAATTGATAATACTAAGGGATTATGATCTGATAGTGTTTTCGGAAGTTTCTTTATTTGCGAAGAGGGAGTTAAATCTTTTGATGTGAAAATGTAATCTATCCGTACATATTTTTGATGGGGATGTGAGTAATACGTGTAGCCAGAGTCTGTTGGGTTATTTTGCATCCAAATATCAGTCAGCCCTAGGCTACAAATTAAATTACTAATAGCCTGATAAACCTTTGGTTTCCGACCACTATATTTTAATCCAGTTACCTGCGACGGCAAGGATGGTATTAAGGAAATGTTCAGATCACCGCAAAAAATTAATGGCCCTTGCCAAATGGCTAATTCGGTTTCCAATTTTTCAAAAGTTATAGGATCATCCTGGTTGGATCCATAAACAGTGCATATCGTAATACCGTTAGCTATTTTGTCAATTGCCCATCTTCCATATGGATCTGATGCGCAGCGTATTCCTTGTCCATAACAACTCTTGGCCAATATTGCAACCCCCCTTATATTTGTCGTTTGAGTTGAAGCTACTATCAGATGGTATCCCCTCAGTCTTAATAATGCTCTTTTGTTCCATGGAATATGGGTTTCCTGTAGACATAAAATGTCTACGGGGTATAGTTTTAATAATTCTTCAAGTCGTACTCTTTTATCTCCAGTCAATAATCCTCCTATATTCCAGGTTTGTATATTAAGCTTACCCATTATTGATATGGTAGCTTTGTCGATTAGTATTGCTCAAATCATACTTCATATACACACCCTGCTTTATGTTTTCCAAAATTAACTCTGTTCCTGCTATTATGCCTGATTTTTTCCCCCTTTTTTCCATTTTCCCCTTCCCTTCCCCTCTCCCTCTGCGTCGTCCCTCCCTCTTGCCCACCCCTTCTCCGCTTCCTCCCTTCTTGCTGAGGCTTTCAGACTCACCCAGAGTCTGTGTGATGAAGTTGCTGCACTTCTACTGAGCTACCAATGTAACATAAAGAAAAGAAATAAAACAAAGTATTCTTACGAGGATTCTACATCACATTCAAGTATATCATATTATATCATATTATTTCTCAAAAAACAAAGAAAAAGAAATAAGAAAAACCCTTATATACAGTCTATATCATACATCCTTAGATTAAACATTTCCTATTTTATATACTATCTCCCCAAAGAGAAGCGTCTTTAATTCGCCCATCAAAAGATAATGTCAGAACATGAAGATGGAGACATTCTCCCTATCAATTGTTAGAGTGTTATAGCCCAGATGAGTTATATTCTACGACATCTCGTCTAAATATGCTTTTGCCTTTATCTCTGACTGAAAAAACTTAGTCTGACCATGGTGGACAACCTTGAGAGTTGCCGGGTTGTTCAAGTAGACCTGAGCACCCTTCTCTTGAAATGATTTAATAAGCATTCGCAACCTCCATCGTCTTTCGACGGTTGCATGGCAAAAATCAGGTCTCACAAAGAAAGAAAAACCATTACAAGCTATCTTCCGGTCTGGTCTTGCTTTATCTGCTATCGCCTGCCTTCGTAAAAAATTACCAAAGTACACTAGAACGGCTCTTGGATATGGTCCTGGTTTCGGTGGAAGATTAAAAGGGAAACGATGTACCCTTTGGATTTCAGCTTCCCAATTCCAACTCTGTAGTTCAGGCATTGCTTCACTAAAAAGTTTAATAATGAAAGCTCGTATGTTCTCTCCCTCAACTTTCTCTGGAATTCCCAGAATGCGAAGATTATTGCGGCGTTGCCTATTTTCGAATTCCTCGAGCTTCCATTTGATATCCACCAGTTCTGCTTCCTGTAATTTAATTTTCTCACAGTTTTCGGAAGAATCTTTCTCTGCTGCCATTACCCTTTGTTCCATCTCAGTTACCCGCTCTCCAATCCTTGTGCATGTCTTGGATAATTTCTTTACAACCCCCTGCATTTTACGCAAGGCTATGCGAGATCTTTTGCTATCCTGGGCCGTCTCTTCTCTGTGGGCTGCTATAGCCTGGAGGATGGTCTCTAGTGCAGAGGGGGTTACTTCTGAATCACCTGGGATGTCTGATGCAGAAGCCTTATTATATTCCAGTTGGCCTGCTGTTACTTTCTTTAACATAGGTTTTGTATTGCCTTTGGACTTAGTTTTCACAGTGTTTGATATCTGTCTCCCCTAATCAAAACTGTCTTCTGAGGAATATATATTTATTTCTGATTCATCTTCAGACGATTCATAGCTCTCAGACCATTCTCCTAAATTGTCAGCTCCAGCCTCTTCAGTATCATCGGAAAAAGAATAGAACTCCGTGAGGTCTTTTTCCCCTTCTTGCACCTGTCCCGGTTGTGTAAGCAATTGTAAAGTGTTATTTGAAGTCGGTTCATTGATCTCTTTAGTTGCACTTGGTGCACTAGATATCTCCTCCGCAGTAGTAGTTGTTTTACCTAGAGCTGGAGTTGTCACTATTACGTTAGGTACAATCCGGTTGTTATTTATTATAGGAAGAGACTCCTCAGACACAGAGCTAGTCAGTTCATTTTGCATTCCTAGAATATTACCCCCAGGCCCCGAGAATGACATTGCCCGGTCAGCTCCAACCTGCTTTTCTTCCTCCAGTATTATTACTTTAGGCTGGTCAGTTAAGTTGATTTTTAAAACCTCGTCATTTGTGATACTTATTATATTGGGAATCTCCACATTCTGAGCGTCATTAATTGCTATGTTCTCAGGATTTTCAGGATTTTCAGGGTTAGTAAGAGTATTGGATGTTCCCTCTTCAGGATCAGAAATGGCATTCTGCTGTCCCTCAATTGCAAGACTCTGATCCCCATTCAGTATTGGAGTAAATACAGTCTCGGTTTCAAGATCAGCCTCTAGTTGCGAATTATTCTGATTTGGGGTCTTTCTAAACATTAAGTCGTGCACAGTTTTCCCTCCTACGCTGTTTATTCTTCTACGGGTCGCTAAGATTTCCTGTCTTGATGACCCCGAGGGAGAGCCAGTTGTAATTACTTGTTTTTTAGATTTTGCCATCTTTACCTGTAGCTGGTCTTCATCCTCCATCAGCCCTTCTCGCTGCTGTCTCTCTGCCTCCTTTCGCAGCACCCTCGCCGCTTTTGCAATCCTGGCTCTGGTGGCTGCAGCTGAGGCACTTTTTGGCGGCATCTCTGTGTCTTTCCCCCCTGGCGTCTTGCTTCGCAAAACCTTCCCCAAACACCAAGCAGAACCGCCCAGAGAGGAGCTGGCGTTTTGCCACGTTAATTCCTGGAGCTGACTCGGCTTCCGTAGAGCTGCTGCTGCTGTCTGTGTACACACTGTTTCCCTGGAAACGCCACCGCACATAGGAGCCGGGTTCCACCAAAGGGTGAGTGTATCGAGTATTTCGCAGCGTTTGAAAGTGTTTAGTACGTTATAACAGTATCTCATTATTAGTGTGTTTTACCAAAGGAAGCTGCAACAGTATCTTACTTTTGAAGTGTCAATTGTAAGTTAGAAGTCGGCGCTTTCCTTCTCACGGCGTCGCGAGCTTTCCCGCTAAAGCTTCCTACTTGCAACTGTATCACGCTAAAAAGTATCAGTTACATTTCATTTCAACCAGCGGCGCTTTTCCTTTTCACGGCGCCCAGAGTTCCCGCTAGATCTTGCAACTGTATCTTTCAACTGTATCACGCTTTGGGCTGGAAAGTATCAGTTACATTTCATTTCAACAGGCGGCCTTTTCACAGCGCCGGGAGCTTTCTCACTTTCCCACTAGAGCTTCCAGCTCGCAACTGTATCTACCAAAGGAAGCTGCAAAAGTGTCAATTGTAAGTTAATAGTCGGCGCTTTCCTTCTCACGGTGCCGGGAGCTTTCCTACTTGCAACTGTATCACGCTGAAAAGTATCAGTTACATTTCATTTCAACAAGCGGCGCTTTTCCTTTTCACGGCGCCCAGAGTTCCAGCTAGATATTGCAACTGTATCTTTCAACTGTATCTCGCTCACAGCTTTCCATTCAGAAGTGTCAGTTACAATTCAGCTGGCAGCTTTCTTTTCATGACGCTCAGGGTTTTTCCGCTATTAACCAGTAAGGATATCGACAACCTTCTCCTTCTCTGCTGTGGTGACTTTTACCTCTCCTACTTCAGCCCTTCTCTCTGATGTCGTGTTAGCATTTCTTTGCGCTCCATGTAGAACCCTCTGCAGAGTGTTTCAGTTAATCCTCGTCATCAGTATCGGAGCTCAGTAGAGTGCTGCAGTCAGCCTAGCGTCTAGGCCGCCATCTTGCCTCTCTAATAGCGATTCCTTATGATTCTCTATTAGAGACTCGCAAAACGGTACCTTGATGAATCAGGCTGTTAGGGACAATCTGCCTTATAGACAGTTTTTGCGTATTCAGCGCAACTGTTCCACCAAGGATGCCTTTCGGGAACATGCAAAAATGCTTGAACATCAGTTATATATAAGGAAGTACCCTAAGAAGTGGTGCGCCATTCCATGAAGAGAGCTGCAAATAATAACAGGGAGGCCTTACTAAAACCATCTATTCCTAAAGAGAAGACGAAAAGGATCACATGTGTCAACACCTTTAGTACCCAATCAAATAACATCCAAAAGATCATAAAGAAACACTGGTCAATTCTTAATACAGGCTCAGAGCAGCTACCACCTCCACTCTTTGACTTTAAATGTGGCTCTAATCTGAGAGGTAGACTGGTGCACACTAGACCGAAGACCAAAGTTGCACGTCCTGTAGGTACTCTATGGGATATGCCAGCTGTTGAGGGACATCACCCCTGTGGTAGTTGTGCAGCATGTCCTCAAACCTACAAATCAACTAGTATTGATATTGGCAGTAATCGTCCCTGGCAGCAGCGGCGATTCACAAACTGCAATAGTCAAAATCTAATCTATTTGATTACCTGTCCGTGTCAGCTGAAATACGTGGGTATGACCACCAGAAAAATCAGGGTTCGCATATCGGAACACAAAAGCACCATCCGGTGCAAGAAGCAAGCGACCCGGTTAACTAACCACTTTCTGGAAGTTGGTCATGGCCCCACCGATTTCATGTGGACAATTATTGAGCAACCGGTTATCCCGGCTCATATTGTAGATACCAGTAAATATCTTTTTAATAAGGAACAAAAATGGGTCTACAAACTCAAAACCCTCTTGGCCCAGATTTATGAGGCCCGGCATCAGAGGATTGAGACCGTGGGCTAGTACGCTCGCAAACAATTTTGCATCGATGTTCAGGAGATAAATCGGCTGGCATGAGCTAGAGTGTATTGGGTCTTTCCCGGGCTCAGGGGTAACTGAAATTGAAGCTTGAAGCATTGTTTCTGTGAGGGTGCCCGATTCAGCAAAGGAGTTAAACAGACAAGTGAGTATGGGGGTGATATCCAAGCAGAAGGTTGCGTATAATAAGACACTGAAACTGTCCAGGCCCGTGGCCCTCAGGGGCTTCAGATGAGCAATCACAGAGATCACCTCTTCAATGCGAATAGGTCTGTCCAATGCTTCAGCTTCTGCCTGTGGGAGCAGGGTAATTGCTGCTGCCTTTAGATATACCTCCAGGTCTGGGATTCTAAGAACAAAAGGGGATAGGTCCATAAACACGTGGTGGGGTCTAGCCCCCACCACGTGTTTAAGGACCTATCCCCTTTTGTTCTTAGAATCTAGGGCAGGTTGCTACTCGCGAGGGAATACAGGACTTCAAGGCGTCCAGTAAATACCTTACATACATTTGAACGGAGGGACTGCAAGTCCTTCCTTAGAATGGCAGAAAAGGACACATTGTCCTTTAGTGAGACCCACATTCAAAACCTAATAGCTTCATCTCCTTTTTCCGCAGTGTCGCTGAGCACTGGTGCTAAACAGCAGAACGAAACGGACAAGTTAATTCGATTGCGTAAAAAGCACATCAGAACTGAACTGCACGGGTACTTCCTCCTGAGGCACCTCAAGGGTGGCACAATCCCTTGGGGCCTTCAGGTCAAGAACGTCCCGGTTATTTTCACAGAGATCTAGAATATCGTAAGGGCTTCAGTTATATTAACACCAAGTGTAGCCGTGATTTGATGGTTCATACCATCGAAACGGCACAAAGACTGTGTAATAAAGAGGCACTAACTAAGGCTATAGAGACCAGCCAGGTAAGTTGCTTTTGGATAAGATCGAAAAAGATATTCAGTCCTTTAGGGATAACACCATCAACGATAAGAACAACAGGTACGGGGGAGAGGAGCTACGCTTGCAAACAAGATGGCTGCTTAGACTCCCGGCTCCGTCGACCTCCGTCCCCCGCCAGATGATCCTGATGAAAATCCTGATTTTGCGCCCGACCTCAAGGTGTACGAATCTATGTATGCTCCGATGGTGCTATCCCGGAAACTTAATTCGCTGATTTGACGAAGTTATGTTGAGTTGAAGTTTGAGGCCTAGTTCAGCTGGAGAGCCGGGGTCTCGAGTTTTGATCTGGCCGGGCTGCAGTTGAACAACATCAGCCGCCAGCCGCGACCAGGGTCCGGTCTACAGCGGTGGAAGTATTGTAAGCCCAATTTCGACGGCAATCACTTTGGAGTGTTCAACTTTGGTGAGAGGAGTGCAGCAGCAATACTGAGGCTGTGGGCGGAGGTCCTCATCCCGTGGACCCGGTTTGGCCCCCGCCATGGCTCTGTGGTCGGGGTCTCCGCCTGCGGCAGCAGGGTACTGTTTGCAGCCGTAGGAAGTGTGCTGCCACCCTCTAAAGCCTTCCGCACTGCCATTGCCCGCTCCCCCGAGAGCCCGGGGTCTCTGGAGGGTACGTAACTGTTCGTATCTGTGACTGGAGTGATGAACCGGACGGAGCGTGAGCCGTCGCTTGCAACAGTAATGGCAGCCATCGGGGAGTTTCATGCTCATATGGACGCCCTGATGTGTGGAATGATTGCGGGCTTAACGGATAAAGGATTTGCGGGACCGGACCCTGCTTCGCTACATGACCTGCGCCCGGCTACGACACCCGAGACCGCCATGTTGTTTCCCAATGAGGACCCTGCGCGACAAGAGTGTTTGGAGCCCTTGGTCAGTGTATCGGAAGATTGTGACCCTAATGCTTTGAACGTTCTGCAGTGTGCATCATCTCTATTCCAGGTTCGAGACTTGATTGATGTTTCTTTCCTTGAGTTTCCTGTCGCTGACTGTATTGGTGCCTTCTCTTCATCATGTTCCCCCATGGTTGTGGCGTGGCTGTGGAGGAAGCAACATCGAGACTGCCTGTCGTTGAGGGAGAGTTTCACTGCTGTTGGCGTGGTTCAAGAGCCTAGGTTTTGGATTTGTCTCAGACAATCACTTTTTGAACTTTCTTGGCATGCGGCTGCTTGTGTCGATTCAGTGGTTCTACAGGAGGGGTTCCTATGAAGGTGCGGAAGGGCCAGGGCTGAGACGTATGGCCTAGGGTTAGTTTTAGGGTCCACCTGGTACTGGGATTTATACTGTTGGGCACACGGGAGGCCGGAAGGTGTTTTCAAGTGCTCCCCTGATCTGTTTTCTTCTACCATTGGTTAGACTATTGCTTTATCCCAGGGGTCACTGTTTCTGGTGGGGGGAAGAGGACCGGGAGCCTGTTTGAAACTATCCTCCTCCACTCTTTCTCTTTTCTTCTTTTAGAACTTAGTTAGCTGGGGCGACAGGCACACTGCTAGTTGGGGTTATGCGAGAGCCATATGCAGGGGTGCAGGGTGGGGGGATGGGTTTATTATTTTGTCCGTGTTCCTCTTTTACGATTTCTCTGTCCTTTTATTTTTTTTTGGTCTCTTCTATATGCATAACGTGGGCGAATTATCCTGAACGTATTTATTCCAGTATCTGGTAACCGTACTTCCTTTTCTATCCTGGTGTCAAAGGGTGGGTGAGGTCTGTGTGCGGGCGGCTGCGTTGGGTTATAGTTTGCTTTGTCGTATATCCTGTTTTCTGTTTGCTAGCGCAGGCGTCTCGGTTGTTCCCTTTAAATTGATCTGTGACTATTCAATTTTCACCCGCTCACTTTAACATAGTGTTTGAAGGTATGGCACCAGATACCGTATTTTCCGGCGTATAAGACGACTTTTTAACCCCTTAAAATGTTTTCAAAAGTCGGGGGTCGTCTTATACGCTGGATACCAAAGTTTTACGAGTGGAAGCAATGCTCCACCGACTTTAAATTTGAAGCAAAGATTAAGTAGAACCAAGTCAGCACCCACGCACCTCCGTATGCAATTTTATATAGCGCGGACTTTACCCGAAGGTGTCTGCGCGCTTCACAAGAGGACCGGTAATGATACATGAAGAGAAAATGACCGGTACAACAGAACAAAAACGTTACCGGTACATGAATCAAAAATTGTGCACAGTTACTTACAGTCCTGTAGTGCCGATGGGAGAGGGTCTCACTGGACATTTCGGTTTTCTCACTGCGTGTTCAGCCTAGAGACACAGCGGCATATGCGCTGATCTGGCACCTCTCTCTCCTTCCGATGTGGCCATAAACCTCACGTTCATCGGAAGGAAAGGAGCGTCAGTACCCTACGTCATCTCCTCAGTTCATGGGCATTGAAAGGGGACTGCAGAAGGTTCCTGACGGCAATACAGTACCGGTACATAATGTTTGGAAGTGTTGGAAGTGGGGGTAGTCTTATACGGCGAGTATAGGACGAAACCTACATTTAATCAAGAGAAGTAGGGGGTCGTCTTATACGCCGGGTCGTCTTATACGCCGGAAAATACGGTATGTCTGTTTCCTTTTTCCTTTCCTTTTTTTGGTTGGGGGGGGGGGTTAAACATAAAATGAAACCTTTGACTTATTCTGCAACGTGTTGTAAGTTCAATACAATGTTTATCCTGATTTGCTGCCGGACCTCAGGGTTGTCGGCTGAAGAGCTGTGTCGTTAGATATTACATTGGATCTTATTCTTGTGTTGCGACCGGCCCATGCAGTTGTTGGCCCGTTCTTGTAATTTTATTGAACTGTACAATAAAGGTCTTAAAAAAAAAAAGAACAGCAGGTACGAACGTGACGTAAAGTCATTCAAAATCGAGCTGGTATATCCTTTTCTACGTGAGGATTACTACTCGCAGTCTGACTCTCGCCAAGCCTTGTCAACTTACCAAGGCAGGTCCAGGAATCGATTCACTACTTTTTCCAGTACATCTTCCTCTGATTCTTTGGGATCAGACAATAGGAACCAAAAGAAAGGGGTGACTTTTTTAGAGAAGGGCAAACAAACAAAACCCAGGTACAAGGTACCATGGGATATGCGAACCAGGAGCAGCAACAACAAACCGTAGGAAGATCTACAACGGTTGTTAATTTGTCCTCAAGGGTATTATCTAGTGAAGAGGAAACAGTACTTAATCTTGGCTTGAAATTTGTACCAAGTAAGAATACCGACTATACCAAACTCAAATTAGAGGCGATACAGTTTTGCCGCAAAATAAGATTGAAGGCATTTTTTGCAAATAACCCACCTACTGAGAGTATGGAAACAACAGGTCTTAGAAACAAGTCAACATTTGTCCCTTATACCAACATCCCTAAACAGGTGCTGGCATTTGAGCAGGTACTGCTTTCCTCAATCAATAAGATGGAGAAAAGTAAGAGCTTCACCCACCAGAACATGAGTAAGAAGCACCGAGAGACAATCGGTTTGCTCAAAGATGACCCATCTATCGTCATCAAACAAGCAGATAAGGGTGGGCAGTAGTCATCTGGCCCGCCCTATGTACCTGGCAGAAGGTGAGAAACAAGTAAAGAACACCACTTGGTATTGCCCATTATCGGAGGATCCAACTAAAGACATTCAGTGACAAATTGCCAAAGTTTTAGAACATGGCAAAGAGAATGGCTTCTCGGGAAACAAGGAACATGACTACCTTCTTAAGAATTGTCCTAGGACTCCAGTCCTTTATCTTCTTCTAAAGATCCACAAGAGCATGCAAGAGCCCCCTGGCCGCCCCATAGTTTCGGGGTGCGACTCATGTCTAGAGCCGATCGCACAGTATGTTGACTTTTTCTTAAAACTTTTTTTGAGTCAGGTAAAGTCATATTTGCGAGACACAAATGATTTTTTGGTAAGAGTTGAAGGAACTAGCTTTGATGTACAGTCTCAAATCATAGTGACGATGGACGTCACGTCGCTATATACTCAAATCCCTCAAGAAGAGGCCCTACAAGTGATGGAGATTTACCTTGACCAGAGAGAAAGACCACATCGGGTCCCCACTGCCTTTAACTTAGAATTGGCGGAAATAGCACTTAAGAAAAACTATTTCACCTTTAATGGTGAGTATTACATGCAAGTGAAGGGGACCGCCATGGGGTGTCCTTATGCACCAGAAATGGCGGTTGCAAGTGAAGGGGACCGCCATGGGGTGTCCTTATGCCCCAGAAATGGCGGTTCCCTTCATATCGCAAAACGAACAGAAGTTCATGGTAGCTAACAACCCATTCAGAGATCGAATTCTACAGTGGTATAGATACATTGACGACGTCTGGCTCCTGTGGCAGGGGATTCAGGCGGAGCTAATGTCTTTCCATGGATGTCTCAATGCAAGACACAGGGACATCAAATTCTCAATAGAAAACAGCACTAGTCGCATGACGTTTTTGGATGTTGAAGTGAGATGTGAGGAAGGACGACTGGTAACATCGCTCTATAAAAAGGCGACTGATAGGAACACCATCCTGAACCATAGAAGTGCTCATCCACGCAATTTAAAGGCCAATCTGCCCTAAGGGCAATTGCTCAGAATCAGGCGTAATTGTTCGGATGTGGCTGATTATGAAAGACATGCAAGATCTTTTTGTCATGACATGCAGGACAGGGGCTACCCTAAGAAGCTCCTTAAGCACTCATTCAAACGTGCTAGATACACGCCGAGAGAATGCTTGTCGCAGCTTAAGCAACGCCCTCCGATGAACAAAATGGTGTGCATCACAACGTTCTGTCCCAACACCCACAAGTTGCGCCAAGCTGTTCTAAAGAATTAGCATCTATTAGAAGGTTTGAATTGTCCATTTCCCAAGCCCATCTTCGCTTATAGAAATAATCGAAGTACTGGGGAACAATTGATTAGAGCTGACATTACCATTCCAAACCTAAAAGTGACCTTTTGGCACAATGGAACCTAAAGCCCGTGGAAGGTCATCACAGGTGCGGCAATTGTGTTGCTTGTTCTACCACAATTGAGGGCAATGAATTTGTCCATCAGGGAACGAAGTGGAGACATACAGAATTCTCCAATTGCAAAACGAAAAATGTTGTTTACGGAATACTTTGTCCGTGCCCACTAATCTACATAGGCAAGACTAGCCAACAAGTCAACCAAAGGATCAGCCAGCATCGATCACGCATAAAGAAAAAAATAATGACCGCTCCGCTGGTTGAGCACTTCTGTGATAAAGGCCATAATGAACATGAATTTAAATGGTCGGTGTTATTCACTGTGAATTCAATGACAAAATGCCACGATATTGATTGTGCCTTACTGCAGAAAGAGGCTTATCTCATTTTGAAATACAATAGCACTCAAACAGGCCTTAATAGCTTGTCTGAGATAGCCCATATATAACTGGCATAGACATACAGCATAGTGGACTGGCATCTGTCAGACATCCCTGGACTTAGGGGCCGATTATGATCGCGGACAGACTTGCATCCTTTCGTGATCACTGAGGAGGAGGGAACGTCTGCATGGGCTGCGGCGTTCCCTCCTGTGCGATTAGGATGTGACCGCCACCCTGGTGGTCACATCCTCTATTTTTAACATTGCGGCGGGTGCGGCTTCAAGCTGCACCCGCAGCAATGTTAAAAATGCAGCCATTGCATTTGTATGCAGAAAGAGGCAGGCACCCGCAGTGAAAATCTGTATGCTTTTCCACGGTGGAAAACCCGCCGTGGAAAAGCATTTCTTTTGGGGCATCCTAATATGGCTGGCGGTGTCTGAGAGACACCGCCACCATATTAGGGCTTTTCCGCCACGGTTGTAAGCCAACCGCGGCGGAAAAGCTGCGGACGGAAACCAGGACCCACCAGCCATCCTAATGTGGCGGTGGGTCTTTGGTGGGTCCGCTGCGGTTTTTCCACATCCTCCGGGCCGGCGGTGGCTTCCTCGGGCCCGGAGTTTGAAAAATAGATTTTCTGTCTCCATTCATTGACAATGACACCACGTAACAGGCGCGCCCTGATTTTACATGTGCTTCCCATACTAAACATAATTTTCTAGTAGCGCAATTATGAGGACACTACAAGTCCCATCATGCCTTTTTTGGAGGTGGGCTTTAAATACAGGACGTGCTTGGGTGGCCATCTCGTGTGAGAAAACTTTGATCACACCAGCGGCGTGCTGTTATTTTCGAGCAGGTAAATGCCAGGACATGTTTCCTGTCTATTTCACGATTATAATCTGTTTGAATGGCCATACCTTCGGCTACAAGCGCTTACACTCGCTTTTTGGTTTTTTCGCTAACACAGGACGGCAAATTGAGAGCACATTTTCAAAAATTAAAAAGGGAATAGAAATACATCATTAAGGTAGGCGAAATGATTCCTGCCTTTCCTGGTATTTTAATAATGCATGTACTATGCGAACATTGCAATCAACAGCCCCACCACTAAAACATTTGTCACTATTGTTTTAGGAGCCTACCTTCATGGTGGTGAATTATATATAAGATTGCCGGTTGGCGGCAGTCGACAATAGCAAGGTATGCTTTATGTAGCACTGGGTGACGCCTTAGTATTGAAACCACAAGCTGGTTAGATTCACTAATGCAAAAAATTTCTTTAAATTTCTTGTAGGTTGTCCTGCCTGGCCACGTTTAGAAATATTTGGTTTGAAATCCTTTACGCCTTAATGCCCTTCTCTACTTACAACCAAGTTTGGTATGTAGCAATTTTCTTTCTCAGCCCATTGCCTTAAAAGAAGTTCGGTTTTGAGAGTGATGAGTAAAATATTTTCATTGCATCTTACAGATACAAAGAATAAAACAGCCCTGATGAGAGATCAGCAACACTGTGCCTGATCTCGAAATGCGTCGGCACTTCTATAGGGTGGAATAAAATGTCATCTCTACGATACTAGGACCGGCTGGTCCAGTATTGATTTGTTTAAGAGCCATTCATTTGCTTATAATTCCCCCTTGATTGGTTTTACCTATTTTTCTCATTTTTTGATTGCAATGTTTGTTCTAATGTTGTTTGTGATGTATTCTTAGGGGCAGATTTATGAGTTCTGGCGCATCTCTGCAAATCAGCAGGGATGCGCCAGAACTGATGCGTCATGCAATTCCCTCCTTGCGGCACCACAGATGCGCCGGATTTACAATGCGGCGCACCATGGTGCAAGGAAGGGCAGATGCGTGACGCATCTTGTGGTGTACGGGCGGCGCATTGCTGGAGTAGCGTCGCAAGTGCGACGCAACTCCTGCAATGTACAGAGGCCACCCATACATAACGTGGTGCGTCACTCCTTACGCCTGCTTTAAGCAGGCGTAAGGATTTGACGCAGCAGCCTCGTGAAACTGACTCAGTGAAATCTTGTAGATTTCACTGCGTCAGTTTTACGGGGCTTTCCTACGAGGGAACGCCCACCCTGCGACAGAACGCCCACATGAAACCTGACGCAGGTTTCATGTGGCACAGGGCTTTACAACCTGACGCATCTGCCTAGATGCGTCACGTTGTAAATAGGTCGCAGGGATGCGCCACGTTTCTGTGCCGTTGCGTCACGCAACGGCGGCGTAAACGTGGCGCAAGTCCATCATAAATCTGCCCCTTAGATTTTTGTAATGTTTGATGCAAGAAATTTTCTTTTTGTACTGTGTAAAGAATCTGTTTTTCATGTATGTACAAAGTATATATAGGTGTGTAAATATTTAATGTATTGTTGTTTTCTGTCATAGAGCTTGTCATAACTTGAAAAAGATAATAAACATTGACCCTAAGTAGGATGTCGAGGGGGATCACAATAAATTGATCTTTTCCCTCCTAATAAGCTTGTAGAGATTTTGTGGTTCGGGCAATTTGTGTTATATATTCTATAAAGGGTCTAGCCCCCCCAACTTGTTTATGGACCTATCCCCTTTTGTTCTTAGTTTCCCCGTTTTCGAGCAGGGACCTAATGTCGTCAGTAGCTGCGATGAGGGCGGTCTCGGTGGTGTGGTTTGCTCGGAAACCGGACTGCGAGGGGTCGAGGGATGCGTTTGTCTCGAGAAAGGCGGAGAGTTGTTTGTTGACGGTCTTCTCAATGACTTTGGCAGGAAAAGGGAGGAGTGAGATGGGACGGAAGTTCTTGAGGTCCTTGGGGTCCGCAGTGGGTTTCTTCAAGAGGGCGCTGAGTTCGGCATGTTTCCAGCTCTCCGGGATTATCAAATACAATTGCTGTGAAAATGTGTGATTTAAATTATCTCTTTAAAAGTGTGTGTTTTGTGTTTGACATAGCGGTTTGTCCTCCATTTTGTTTACAGTCTTTTGGTGCTGATTTCATGAAAAGAGTTGTAGGACTCTTTTTTGTGCTTTCTTTGTAAAATGGCGGGTATGTGTTTGTTGTTTTGTTTATATTATTCAAAGTTACGTTTTTTACTATGATTAATAATAATTTGAAAATAATATTTTTTGTTATTCGTTTGATGTGCATTTATGTAAAATGAAAATATTAATTTTTATAAATAACAAGTATGTTTTTTAATACTCGAGTATTAATTTATTAAAATACCGTGCTATTTTTTGTAATTTACGTTAAGTGCTTTACTTAATTTTAATACACTTCCCCACCCAAACCCCCTCTTTTCCCTGCATCCCGTGCTAGGACATATTTTACCAAAAAAAATAGATATTGTAATATTGTAAATTCATAGTATATGCGTTGTAATGGTATGCGTTATATTTGTTTTCGTTGTAATGGTACTTTTCCATTACTAATATTATTTCGCGTTGTAAAGGTACTTGCCTTGTAAAAAATGCGTTGTAAAAGCATGCATTGTAATACTATGCGTTGTAGTGACATAGATCCATCCTGTGTCTCTCTTTATGTCCCTTCTCTGACCAACATGTCTTTCTCTTAAGCCCTGCCTCACTTGCAAATCTCTTAGGGAAGAACCTTTTGAATAAATTGAAGTTTATTGGACAAGTGATGGTATCTATTTGAATATTCCTGCTGAGAGCGAGAATGTGATTATGATTCATGTGAAATTAATGGTACTGTAAAACCTTCATCTTAATCTAAATGTCTGATGTGATTGATCAAGTTCAATGTACTTTGTGGGCTCAACTTGCTAATAATGTAGAATTTATATAAACTACTAAACCTGTAAGAATCAAAGGGAATCTTATGAAAAGCTTCTGCGTGTACCCTTGTACTTGCTGTTCTCTGATTTCAGAATATGACCAATCATGTTTGCTTTAATAAAACAAGGGGGTTTGGATCCTACTGTAAGTATGTGCAGTACTCCTATCTCACTTACCAAAAAGCCTGTTTGAGACATCTATTGCTTTGTACAAAATGTAACTGCTATTAATACCGATGGGCTAGTCAATGTTTCCCTAGGTGCCCAGCTCAGTTACCATCTTGTCATGTAAACCAGTTACTGCCACATTGTTCTTTATTAATGATTTAGATTCTGCTTTCTTCCATTTACTAATACATCCTGTTAACCAATGTCTCTTCATGTTCTCCTTTTGGGAGAAGGGGTAACTCACATGGTCTTGTCTCTCACAAGGAAATATTAACACCTTCTATCTTTTCATAGTATCTCAAGAAGATCTGGATACTTTGCACTTCCTGAAAGAAGCTACATCAGTTCAGTTGGTTAAAACTTTGTTAATTGCTTTTGATTCTTTTGGCCAATGCAAGGTTGAATCTCTATACTTGCTCATTGAATTAGCTAAAAAGCAGCCCAGAACGGTAAAAGATAAATTACATTCCGCTTACCTCATTTTTTATATTTAGGTCTTGCCATCTCAACTGGGGTGCGGCACCTGTCTGTGGATTGCATTGAAGACAGCCTTAGGCGATCCAGACCATTACTGTCTCACAATTTTGCACTCTTTTGAGGACGAGAGAATACTCTCATCATTGGATTTCCGGACGTACCAATGGGGGCAAGCCATTGCAAGATGCAAATAAACCATTTACCTAGTCCAAAGACAGAGAGCAACTCTTTGAATCAAGCATTGTCCGCGCGCTGACTTTGGGATTACCCTATTATAATAGACCTTTCATGTCGTACGAGAAGGAGCGTGAGGGCTTTGGTTTAAGGGCTTTGGTACAAGATCATGGGGACTCTAAGAAACTGATCACTTACTATTTGTATGCACTTGATGCTGTTGCAGCAGGGCTGCTTCCGTGCCTGTGTGTAGAAGCTATGGCTGCCAATGTTGTTGAATTTCTGAAAATATTGGGCATCATTGCGATGGCGGACGGACTTGAGTCTGTCCACCATCGATGCGGGTACTGGGACCACCCCCTGCAATGCTGCTGTCCAGCCAATGTGATTATGATGCAACTGCCACTGCCACTGTGGCGGCCGCATTGTGCATTTTTTAAATTAATACGGGTGCTGCTGGCTGCAGCACCACCGCAATACTAAAAATGTATGTTGTGCGTTTCCCTGCACTACGTATCATAGGTACCCCTCAGTGCACACCGACCTCCCCCAACAAGAGGAGGGCCCACAACTGGCCCCCAAATGCAATCCCCACCAGTCTGTGAATGGCGGTTTCACAGCCATACACCGGCTGGCGGGGATGCAGCATCGTATTATGGATGACAGTTCCTGTTAGGCACCAACACCATATTGTAGATGCGGGGTGGGTCAGCCAAGCAATCGTTATGATTGCCTATGGCGGACCCGTGGTGAACGGACTTTGCATCCGCCAGCACACTGCCCCCATAGTAATTTGGCTGGCGAAGAAGTGCTTCACGATGGGTGTAAAACCTACCACCAGCGGGCTGCCGTTGGCGGTTTCACCGCCATCGTAATGAGCCCCATTGTGTTGATGTATCCTATGCTTTATCCACATTAATATCGACTGGTATTAACTCAGCATCTTTCAGTGTGTAGGCTGTCAAGGTACAAAATACTTGTATCAGTTTTTCACATCACTTTTTTAAAATATCCACGGTTGGATGCTGCTTCCCTGTTTCCTACTACTTGGAAGGAGGCGAACCACATGACTGTCTTATAGGCTTTATCCACCTAACTAAACCCCATAATCACACTGAAGGACTTTCACCAAATTGTAATCTTCTGTATTATGTTGATGATTCATGCCTCAGAATCTATAACGGAACACATGGTTGCCAGCTATGCTGTTTGTACACTAAGGGCCTTATTACGATGAGGCTCAGAAAACCTACAACCACAGGTCAGAGGCTTTCTGAGCCTCATCGTGGTTTCGTTCCCACCACTGCATTACAATACATGCGGTAGAAACTGAAACCGGACAGTCATCCCGGCTGGCTTCCCACGGCCTCAAGGAACCCGTCAGCCAGTCAGAGACCGGCATGTAATCCCATTAGACAGCGTTTCCGCCGTTAGGATTACGATGTTCGGCTTCTGACAGGCTTTCCATGCTGGGATTTCCGGAATGGAAAGCCTATCAGAAAGAGAGTTTGGGGGCCGCTAGCAGGGCCGCCTTCTCCCTGCGGTCTCCGGTTGGAGGCCGAGGGATCACCTATGGTGCCACCCTGTTAATCCCTGCACCACATCGCAGGCACTTTGAGGTGCCTGCCACGCAGTGCAGGGATTTACAGAATCTCCCATTTCTCTATAGGAGCTTGTGCTACTGTCAGTTTACGGCCGCAGCACAATCACTCATTGAGAAATAGGAGTATGCGAACACACCATGTGTAGTCACATAGTGATTGCGGTGTTGGGACCGCCGACCAGAGGTCAGTCAATCCCGAGACCATGACTGTGTTGGTCAGAGGCAACTCCAACCGATATTGTAATCGAGCCCTCGATGATATTAAAAATCATGTTTAATGAATGGACATTTAGTTTACGTAGCTCTGAAGACCTAATATATTCACTGATTCAAAATCTAAGTTCTGGGACTTCAAGCATCTCTGAATGCAGTGTGGGTTCCTTACCACTGCTGATGTCCCTATCAAAACTGGATCCTTTTAAAAGCATCTGCGTGGTGTGCTCTTCACCTGTTTTCCAAAATTGCTGCTGTTAAATGTTTTGCTCATTGATCTTCTCAAGATTTAGAGGACGATTATGATGTGGGTTGGAAAGCCTCTGACCACAGGTCGGAGGCTTGGCGACCGACATCTCAGGTTTCAATTCTGACTGCCTAATTACAATGTAAGCGGTCGGAACTAAAACCGTCCATCATTCTGGCTGGATTCCGACAGGGGGCACCTATGGTGCCCCTTGTTAATCCCTGCACTGAGTGGTAAGCACCTTGAGTGCAGGGATTAACATAATCTCCCATTTCGCCATAGGAGCTTGTGCTACGGCAGGTTTACAGCCGCTGCAAAAGCTGCGATAGAGAAATTGGAGTATGCGACTGCACTACGCGCAGTCGCATTGAAATGGCGGTGTTGGGACCGCCGACCGGAGGTCAGTCGGTCTTAAAACCACATCGATGATGGGTGGACATGAGTCTGCCTGACATCGTAATCAGGCCCAAAGTGTCTAGAGGACATGCACTCACTGATCAGACCTTGTGTTTTTATGTCTACATTGTGTTTCTAATATGCATGTTTTCTGGATGGATTATAGCTAATCCATGTGCTCAAGCAGAAGTAATCTGGCATTTATTCAATTCTAGTCCTTCCCAATCAGAACACTAAACTGATCCCCTACAAAATGTTAAAAGGATGCACAATTATACAATCTTCAGGCCCCTTGAATGTCTTCAGCTTTACTTGATTTGCACCTGAATGATGATGTGACTCTGCAGTTTTGAAGGCAAATTATTTTCTGTTTCAACAGCTTCTGCTCTCAGGTTCAAGCTGCCCAATTTACCTACCCATTGGGAGCTTGTCACTATCTAAAGCCCTCCGCTTGATCCACCATTAGAAATGAGCATTTCAACCTCATTGGTAAGGTCCCTATCAGATCCTCCTCACCATGAACATTAATGTGAAGTGCCACAAGATGATTGCGTATATCCACACATTGCATTTTAAGAGGAACACCAAAGCAAGAGACTTTGGACTTGTGATCACACACAACTCTGCCCTTGTCGTCCAAAGCAGCACAACCCCCAGAGTTCAAGGAGCACCAGATCCTGAACCATAGTTCTCCTACACCTGAAGCTCCCTGCTCCAGGCAATCCCTATGCATGTTCTCCGTCTCCACATGTGTTCCCCTTTAAAGATGCCCAGCTGCACAGATGCCATCAATATGGAGCCCCTCCTCCTCCACATGAAAGTTCACGGAGATCCCAAGAGTGGGAAGTGTCCTAGGTAGTGATTCCAGTGATGGGCCTGACCGTTCCTCTCCGCTGTGAACCTTGTTGGTTGGCTCACTGTGTAGCTTTATGTGAAATGGCAAAGTGACATCACTAACCTTCCTGCCTAATTCTGAAACTGACACTCACTCTCTTGTGACAATATCTTTCTGCATTTCCTGAAGTTCAAAAGCTAGCAGAATATCATGGTCTCCTCATGGTGTATCTGTGGCCAGCCTACCTACCCATGAACTCCAAGGGAGGAGTGCCAATAGTTCACATCCTTTTTCAATGAAGAATGATGCCTTATATGATACCTACATGGGCATACCCCTCTAAATGTAACAACACCCACTGTCCTGGGACTATCAATCAATGAGCTAAATTAGGCATACATGAATAGCCTGGTTAATTTCATGAAAGCTCTGAGACGTTAGGCAAGCTTAATGACTGAATGGGATCCAAAGGTTGTAGTATTTGGCCTTGGCCTAAAAGTGTTTTTGGAGGTTGGGGAAAATAGATTCTTGAAATTGTGTTAGTTGTCTATTTGTCCTAATACTCGTACCGTATTGTTCAAGTCTATGTTGCCTCTATTATTTTTACCAGATTAAGGAGTACCTTTCCATTTACCCACCCAAAGCTTTGGCTGATGATAATGAACTGAATTAGAAATCTGGTTATGGTTCATTAAAATGTTTTGAATCTTGTTGGACAGGCCTCGTGAAGGGGCCGCTCCCTCCCCGCATAATAAGGCCCGAGCACCGGCTCTCCCGGTGTCGCCAGAAGAACCACCCCGGCAACCCACAGAAGCAACCCGCAACCCGTCCCCAACGGGACGCCTGCTCCCGAACACCCTGACATCGGCCGGGCCGTCATCAGCAGCATTGCCCCGGCCCAGCCGCCATCTTGGCCACTGCGCCACGAGGCCGCGTGGCCGCAGCTCGACCCCAACCCTGGGCCTGGCCAGGCCCCGACATCGAGGCACCACCATCCACCCAGGAGGTGAACGGACCACTTGGCAGGTCAATGGGAGAGAGGAGTGTTGATGGCTCTCCCCCGCCAGGTGCCGATCGCCCCCAGCCTCCCCGGGCGCTGGCTCCACCCCCCTGCTGGGTGTCTGGACTCCCTCATCCCGGACTTCCCGACCTCCAAGAGCGAGGGTCCGGACATCAAAGGAGGCCAGACCTATAACTGGGGCAGCTCCAGAGCAGGAGGGCAGTTGTATCCTGGAGTCGAGAGACACCTAGAAGAACTCATCCTTGACGGACTGCTGGCGCTGCCGCAGCCCTGCCTTGTGAATCATCGTTCCTGCCTGCTGGCGCTGCCGTGGCCCTCTGCAACCTACACCTTCGTCGGGACCTGCTGGCGCTGCCGCGGCCCATCCTCGTGAACCATCGTTCCTGCCTGCTGGCGCTGCCGCGGCCCTCTGCAACCTACACCTTCGTCGGGACCTGCTGGCGCTGCTGCGGCCCATCCTCGTGAACCATCGTTCCTGCCTGCTGGCGCTGCCGCGGCCCTCTGCAACCTACACCATCGTCAGGACCTGCTGGCGCTGCCGCGGCCCATCCTTGTGAACCATCGTTCCTGCCTGCTGGCGCTGCCGCGGCCCATCCTTGTGTGAACCATCGCCTTTGCCCGCTGGTGCTGCCGCGGCCCGACCTTCCAGAACTCCGAGCTCGAGGATTGTGAGTTACCCATCTTGCCACACCCGTACCAGACCGGTACCAAGACTGTCCCGCTACCCCTTTCCCCTTCAGAGACTAGAATTGAGAGGACCCTCGTGTCCGGAGCTCACTGTATCGCTGATAACCTTACTTCAAGAATCGTATATAAAGAGTGTTGACCTCATCCTTGTGTGGTGTCCAACTGTGGGGGGGAAGTTACTGGTCTGCACGATCGCTGGAGACGGCCCTCACTGGAGGCCTCTCCCCCTGTCCTCGGCCGACCCTCCAGGTCCCCGTCTAACATTGGTGGCCAGCGGCGCGATCCGAACCAACGCGTAATGGTACAGAGAGCAACTCACCCCACGACTCAACCACAATGACAACCAAAGAGAGCGGATCCACAGAAAAATTCCAGATGGAGAAATTAGAGGAGTACAACCACAGAGAGCTAAAACAATTTTGCATAGAACTAGGCATTGCTACCACAGGACTGAGCACGAAAGAAGACTTCAAAAAGGCCCTAGAATCTTGGGCAGAAACGGGTACGGCCGCACCCCAAAACCAAAGCCTCGAGGCACCGGAAACGAGCACCCCTCCGACGGAAGGAAGAAGAACGGGTCTCTCCCCAGAGGAGATCCGAGAGCGAGAGAAAAGCAGACTCCATGAATTAGAGCTGGCACGACTTCGGTTGGACGGAGAACTGAAACTGGTGGAACAAAAGATAACATTAGAACACTTACGGCTCCGAGAGGAGCGGGAAGAGAAGCAAAAACAGAGGGAGTTAGAAGAGAAAAAACTGGCCTACGAACATGAGCGCAATCTAGCAGAAATAGAGCTTCGGAAACAGAATAAAGATCTCGGGGTGCCCGAGCGCCCGAACACTGCTGGCACTACAGACCCTAAAGTCCACATCCCCAAGGATGTCGTCAGAGAATATTATCGGAACGACGATATACAGCAATGGTTCAAAGCCTACGAGATAGCCATGACCTCCCACCGGATTTCTCGAAGTGACTGGGGAGCCGGGTTATGGGGGAGGTTCGTCAACGAAGGGCGCGACGCCCTGCTGCAACTCCCGGACCATCAGATGACGTCCTACGACCACATGAAGGCCGCCCTCCTCACTCGATACGGACTCACGCCCGAGATGTACCGCCAGCGGTTCCGCGACTGCAAACGGATCCCGGGTACAACTTGGGTGGAGTACGTGAACTTTTTCAGCAGAGCATACGAGGGGTGGATCAAGGGCAGCCAGGTAACCACCTACGAACAACTCTTTAACCTCATTGTGTGGGAGCACCTCTCCAACAATTGCTTCATTGAGCTCAGGCAGCACCTCCTCGACAGTAAACTGACTGAACCTCGGCAACTCGCCGCCGAAGCTGACCGATGGGAAAGCACTCGAGTTGCCCGAAGCGGGCCCAGCGAGCCAAACCGAACCAACCAGGGTCCCCATCGCCCCCGAGGAGGAGGAGGCCAGGGTCGGGGCAGAGACGCCGTCCCGGCGGCTCCCGCCAGCAGCACCCCGCCACCAGCCGGCAGGGGAAACCCCCCGATGCGGCCGGGGTTCCGAGCCAACGTTACTTGCCACCGGTGCCAGCGGACCGGCCACTATGCCAACGACCCTAATTGCCCGAAGAACCAGAATCCTATACCCCGCCAGGTCGCTGCCGCCGCCATGGGAGAGGAGCCAGCCCCAGAGGATTATGAAGAGTACAAACAGGAACAGCCCGAGTGGGAACCAGCCGCCATGTCCCTGGTCTGCCTAGGGGAAAGAGGCATGATCCCGCGGGCTCCCCACCCACCAATACGAGAAAATATAGCCAGTGGGTAAACATAAATGGGCGCAAGGCTGAAGCCCTACGCGACACCGGGGCCAGTGTGACGGCAGTCCGCTGTCATCTGGTTACCCCGGAGCAGATCTTGCCAAACGTCCTTTGCCACGTCCGATCAGCTGACAACTCAGAAAGCCTGTGTCGGATGGCCTGCGTCCCCTTCGAGTGGGGGGGAGTGTCCGGAATGCTGAAGGTGACTGTCCGCGATGATGCCCCAGTGGACTGCCTCCTGGGAAACGACCTCGAAAGTTCCCCCTGGGCAGCCGTTGAAAGAAGAGAGCACCTGGGGATGTTGGGCCTCCCTGAATGGGCCTGCATAACGACCCGGTCCATGGCCGCCCGCGCCATCTCCAGTCTCGAAGAACCCGAATGGCCAGAACCTCCTCCCCCGATCGTCCCGGAGGGAGACGCCCTAAGTACCAATCCCCCAGAACAAAACGGAGAAGGGCCCGTTCAACTCCAGGACCTTCTCGAACTGGCCCAGTGGTGTCAAGAGGGTGGTCCCACCCAGGAACAATTCCGACAAGAACAGAAGACCTGTCCCTCCCTCGAGGGACTCCGGCACCAAGCCCTCGCCCAGAGCGCAGGAGACACTGCAGGGGCCCACTGGATTTATTGGGACAATGACCTGCTCTACAGCGAGCAAAGAATTGCTGAGCTGGGGGCCAGTCGGGTGCTGGTGGTGCCCCTCCGCTTCAGAGACTTCCTTTTGAACTTAGCGCACGATGTCCCCCTTGCTGGACACTTGGGACAAGACAAAACATACATCTGCCTGGTAACACACTTTTACTGGCCCAAAATGCGAAATGATGTCTCCAACCACTGCCGGGCCTGCCCCACCTGCCAGGCCAGCGGGAAGAGTGGCCGAAAGATCAAAGCACCCTTGCAACCCTTTCCCGTCGTCACCACCCCGTTCGAGTGGGTCGGAATAGACATTGTGGGGCCCCTAGACCCCTGAACGGCCCAGGGGCACCGGTTCATCCTAGTCCTGGTGGACCACGCCACCCGGTACCCCGAGGCCATTCCTCTTCGGACTGTGACAGCACCCGTGGTAGGCCGAGCCCTAATGGGGATCTTCTCTCGAGTGGGCTTCCCCCGGGAGGTCATCAGCGACAGGGGCACGAACTTTATCTCAAAGTACATGAGGTCTCTCTGGCAGCAGTGCGGGGTCACCTACCGGTTCACGACCCCTTATCACCCACAAGGAAACGGACTGGTCGAGCGGTTTAACCGCACTCTCAAGGGAATGATCATGGGCCTAGAAGAACCCCTACGTCGCCAATGGGATGTGCTGCTCCCCTTCCTCCTCTTCGCCTATCGAGAAGTTCCCCAGAAATCCCTCGGCTTCAGCCCCTTCGAGCTCCTGTACGGACACCCCGTCCGGGGCCCCCTCAGCCTGGTCAAGGAAGGATGGGAGATGCCCACCCAGAAGACCCCTCCGGACGTATATAAGTATCTCCTGACCCTCCGCAACCAGACCCGGCGATTCAGGGAACTCGCCAAAGCCAACCTTGAGGCCAGTCAGGGGGACATGAAGAAATGGTACGATCAACATGCCTCCTCCATCGAGTTCGAACCAGGCCAGCAAGTCTGGGTGATGTCTCCAGTCGAACCCTGTGCCCTGCAGGACAAATGGACAGGACCCTTCAAGGTGATAGAGCGCAAGGGCCCTGTCACCTACTTAATAGACATGGAGTCCCCCCGGAACCCACTCCGAGTCCTCCACGCCAACAGACTCAAACCCCACTTCGTACGCTCGGAGCTCAGCCTACTAATGGCAACAGACAGTGAGACGGAGGAAGACTCCGAGCCCCTCCCTGACCTACTGAGGACCCGCGAAAAAGATGGCTCAGTGGAAGGGGTCAGACTCTCCGAGGCCTTGTCCCCGGAACAACGCCAAGACTGCCGGGCTCTCCTGCTACAATTTGCGAATCTGTTCTCCCTCACCCCAGGGGTCACCCCCTGGTGCCTTAATTTAATTTAATTTAATTTGTGTGTTTATATAGCGCTAGAATCACTCCCGGGGGAGTATCTCCGCGCTTCGACCGCTGCGAAACCCTTCCTGGCTTCCCTGAGAGATGGTCCCTTAATGGGTATCTCCAGGGTGAGACCAGGCATCCCCGGCGGTCTGGTGGGGCCGTTAGTGAAGATGAGGCAAGCTAATGCCCAGAGTTGCCGAGTGTGATCGCTGATCAGAGTGGGCACCGAGGCGAGAGAATTATCGAGTCCGCTGACCCTGCCTTCACGACGTGGACACTGGGGATAGTCCACCTATTCGACACAGGGCGTACCGAGTGCCAGATCGGGTGCGCACCTGCATCCAGGACGAAGTCTCTAAAATGCTGGCCCTAGGAGTGATCGAGCCATCTGACAGCCCCTGGGCCAGCCCAGTCGTACTGGTCCCCATGGCTGCCGCCCCGGGCGTCGCCCCCGAGCTCCGGTTCTGTGTAGACTATCGGGGCCTGAACGCTGTTGCCCGAACAGACGCTCACCCCATTCCCCGGGCGGATGAGCTGGTTGACCGCATGGGGGCTGCCCGCTATCTGAGCATCTTCGATCTAACAGCAGGCTACTGGCAGATCGGCCTCACCCCCAGGGCCCAAGAACGATCCGCCTTCTCTACCCCGGATGGCCACTACCACTTCAAAGTGATGCCATTCGGCATGAAAAACGCTCCAGCTACTTTCCAATGACTCGTGAACCAGGTATTGGCGGGCCTCGAAGAATTCAGCGCCGCCTACCTGGACGATATCGCTGTGTACAGTCGTCACTGGGCAGACCACCTTCACCACCTCCAAGAAGTCCTGCACGCCCTCCAGCAGGCCGGCCTCACCATTAAAGCCAGCAAATGTCAGATTGGCCAGGGGTCCGTGACCTATCTCGGACACCAAGTGGGGAGCGGTCTGGTGGCCCCCCTTCAGCTCAAGATCGCTGCCATCCAGTCCTGGCAACCTCCTGTCACCCAAACCGAGATCCGAGCCTTCCTAGGGCTCACCGGATACTACCGGCGGTTTGTAAAGGACTATGGCAGCATTGTGGGGCCCCTCACAGAACTTACATCCAAGAAAAACCCCAAAACCGTCAACTGGACTCCGGACTGTCAAGCGGCCTTCGAGAAGTTGAAGGCCGCCATGTGCACCGCCCCCGTGCTCCAGGCCCCCGACTACAGCCGGGAGTTCATCGTCCAGACGGACGCCTCAGATCATGGCGTTGGGGCAGTGCTCTCTCAACTCAACGCCGAGGGAGTCGATCAGCCAGTGGCCTTCATCAGCCGACGCCTGCTGGCTCGAGAGCAGCGCTGGAGCACCATCGAGCGGGAGGCCTTCGCAGTGGTATGGGCCCTCAAGAAACTCCGGCCCTACCTCTTCGGTAGCCACTTCAGGGTACAGACAGACCACCGACCCCTGCAATGGCTGATGCAGATGCGGGGGGAGAACCCAAAACTGTTACAATGGTCCATCTCCTTGCAGGGGATGGACTTCTCTGTGGAGCATCGCCCTGGCCAGGACCACACCAACGCGGACGGCCTGTCACGCTTTTTGCGCCTCAGCGAAGAGAGTACCCAAGAAGATGGGTGGCTCTCCCTGCCTTCAGCTGGGGGGGACGCATGTTGGACAGGCCTCGTGAAGGGGCCGCTCCCTCCCCGCATAATAAGGCCCGAGCACCAGCTCTCCCGGTGTCGCCAGAAGAACCACCCCGGCAACCCACAGAAGCAACCCGCAACCCCTCCCCAACGGGACGCCTGCTCCCGAACACCCCGACATCGGCCGGCCCGGGCCGTCATCAGCAGCATTGCCCCGGCCCAGCCGCCATCTTGGACACTGCACCACGAGGCCGCGTGGCCGCAGCTCAACCCCAACCCTGGGCCTGGCCAGGCCCCGACATCGAGGCACCACCATCCACCCAGGAGGTGAACGGACCACTTGGCAGGTCAATGGGAGAGAGGAGTGACGATGGCTCTCCCCGGCCAGGTGCCGATCGCCCCCAGCCTCCCCGGGCGCTGGCTCCACCCCCCTGCTGGGTGTATGGACTCCCTCATCCCGGACTTCCCGACCTCCAAGAGCGAGGGTCCGGACATCAAAGGAGGCCAGACCTATAACTGGGGCAGCTCCAGAGCAGGAGGGCAGTTGTATCCTGGAGTCGAGAGACACCTAGAAGAACTCATCCTTGACGGACTGCTGGCGCTGCCGCAGCCCTGCCTTGTGAATCATCATTCCTGCCTGCTGGCGCTGCCGCGGCCCTCTGCAACCTACACCTTCGTCGGGACCTGTTGGCGCTGCCACGGCCCATCCTTGTGAACCATCGTTCCTGCCTGCTGGCGCTGCCGCGGCCCTCTGCAACCTACACCTTCGTCGGGACCTGCTGGCGCTGCCGCGGCCCATTCTCGTGAACCATCGTTCCTGCCTGCTGGCGCTGCCGCGGTCCTCTGCAACCTACACCATCGTCGGGACCTGCTGGCGCTGCCGCGGCCCATCCTTGTGAACCATCGTTCCTGCCTGCTGGCGCTGCCGCGGCCCATCCTTGTGTGAACCATCGCCTTTGCCTGCTGGCGCTGCCGCGGCCCGACCTTCCAGAGCTCCGAGCTCGAGGATTGTGAGCTACCCATCTTGCCACACCCGTACCAGACCGGTACCAAGACTGTCCCGCTACCCCTTTCCCCTTCAGAGCCTAGAATTGAGAGGACCCTCGTGTCCCGACCTCACTGTATCGCTGATAACCTTACTTCAAGAATCGTATATAAAGAGTGTTGACCTCATCCTTGTGTGGTGTCCATCTGTGGGGGGGAAGTTACTCGTCTGTACGATCGCTGGAGACGGCCCTCACCGGAGGCCTCTCCTGTCCTCGGCCGACCCTCCAGGTCCCCGTCTAACAAATCTGATATGGAACTGGAGATGAACCAATTATGGTTATTGGTGTATCTTCTTTTGCAAATGATTGTCATAGTGCAAGTGTAACCAATACAGCCATGTTTCTTGTTCTCGCTAACACAAAGTCATGTGGTCTCCATTGGAAGGTTGTCTGTAAAATTGTGTTAATTTGTGTCTTGCCCTGGCATTCCGTGCTTGCTGAAGTACAGTTTGCTGGGGGGACCTCTGGTCGACTGAAGCTGTGATTCACAGATACATATATATTTTTTCTTTTGTTAATAAACCCTTTCAGTTGGATGCAGATTTTCTGTCACAGTCCATCACACATATCATGGTCATTACAAAAAACAATTAAGTGATTGAAGGAAGTCTTGAATTATTCTCAACCACTAGCAAATTTTCGATCTGCAATTTATCCCATTGATTTGGCCCAACATGCTGCTCCAGACAGAAACCAAGAGTATGACAAACAGCCTTACTCCTGCTCCAGTAGGAATAATCTAGCCTGAGCTGCCAGGCCCTGTTCTCTCCAGAAGGGAACACAAGCAGCCCTAGACCAATTTCTGCCTGCTTCACCCTCATCAGCTGGCTGTAGTTTGAGTTCTGTGTCACAATGAGCATGGGACTCATGTCTGGGCTCCTCCCTGTGCCATTAGGGTTTCAAGTCCAGCATGAACTAGCAGTTTGGTCTGAACTGTTCCTATAGGACCCACACTGATATGCATATGGGTGGTCTCTGTCTAGATTAGCATTGTAGGTGAAACAATGTGACTGGAATACAGGCTGGGAGATCACCAGTGACTGAGATTAATTCTAAGATTCCTTCCTAATTTGTTATTTGTTGCATTAGGTACTCTGAGTGTTGTTAGTATGCCCATACATGAGTAACAGAATAAATGTAGTAGAGGGCTCAGGCTCCTCCACACTGGTGAGACCTGAGTAAGCTGGTTCTGGTCCATGATTGTTTATGTTTCCATCTTGAGGGGCCAGGCAGTTTAGGCTGAACCTATTGAAACAGGATCAAGTCTGAATTGAGCACGACTGCTCTCTGCCTAGAGTGGCATTGTGGATGAAAAATGAGGGATTTGAATGGGGTTATATGGAATTGAACGTGACCGAGATCCATTCAAATATGTCTTCCATCACCTTGTTGATTGCTGTATGGAGGAAATGCAGTAAGAGTTCAAAAGCTACTATAAGAGGGTCATTGCTGAGTTAGATCCAGTAGGCTCACCTATCTGGAGTTGAACAGATCTTGTGACAAATGGCGTGTTCTTCTCCCTGCCAACAAGACTTCTATGGAGCATCAGGTACACAGCTCCAGCAACCGAAATGTGCAGGAAGTGATGATTTCATGGAGGACAAAGACAACCTGAAAGCGTAAGCACTCACTATTCGCTCCATAGGACACATTCACTCTGCAGTCCTACAGACATGTACCATAGTGCAAACACCAACCCCGCTCTATGATCAGAAGCTCTTTTATAGGGAAATGGAGGGATTCTCCGCAGATTAGCTGAAATACCTTCTCCCCTTAAGCATTTCAGATAAAAACAGGAATGTCACCTGATTTAGAATCAGCTGCCAGTACATGTGGCCTGTTATGGGATGGTTTTATCCTGCATCGACTAGGTATGGTGGTACAGCTGGGAGACCCTCATATTCAGGAGAGCATTGAGCTCTCTGTTATATGTCTCCTATAGCATGAAGAGCCTCCTGTGTGTGTTGTGTCATGTCCACTTACGGGAAAAGTACAAGGCAGGCTTTACAATTTCAAAGATGGATAGAGTGGCACCACTTCCCCTGCCATGTCAAAACTTTCCTGCTCAAGCTCATTGTCTGTGGAAACTGGTGTTAGAGCATTGCCCCTTGGCTGTGAAGGACGGTGTAGCAGCATTGGCTATGGAAGATGATTTGGGACTCTGGTGGTGGAGGTTAGTGTGGTGGCAGTGGCTGGGGAGGACAGTGCAAGAATGCTGACTGTAAGACATATGGTGAAGGAGTGCTAGTTGCAGAGGATGCTGCTAGAGTGGTAGCTGGGGAGGAACATATAGGACTGCTGGGCTTGGGGGATAGAGTGTTCCCAATGGCTGAGGAGGATGTTATGGTAGCGCCTTCTCTGGGGACACAGTATAGGAGTGCTAGCTACATGCGCATTGGTGTAAGTGTTGTGGCTGGGAAGGTCAGTGAAGGATTGTGTATCATTGTTGACTATGGATAGTGATTTAGAAAAGCTTTTGGAGAGGACATTGTAGACTTAGCGGCTGCATGAGTGATCTGGGGTTTATATGGTGTTTGAACCTTGGATGTATAGAATAGTGAAGGATCTCAAGCAGTGGAGGACCTAGTAGCATACACGTAAACATATGGCAACACCTAAGAAGGAGACATAGAGAAACAAAAGATGTACTTGTTAAACTGCATTGTAATGGGAAAACGTTTTAGTCAGGAAAAAGGTAAAATATATACATTATACTGTAATTGCATTTATATAGCGCTTACTACCCATCACAAAGCAGTGAAGTGAGGCACTTTGTGGTGGGTAGTAAGCTCCTATGCTTTAAATCAGGAGTCTCTCACCTAGACCGGGAATGTTGGCATGTTCAGTGTAGTATCACTCGCAGTTGAGGCTGGTGACAGAGGGCTAGCAGCAAAGAAGAGTAGTGTAGTAGCGCTGACTAACTGGACCTAACCTAGGCATGCTACCTGTGGGATCACACACTGCAAGAGTCTTCTTTGGGAAGAATGGTGACAGTGAAGGATTGTGTAGGAGCGCGGGCTGAGCAAAATGGTGCTGGTGCGCTGAATATGAAGCGCGCACAAGTGTCCGCAGCAGTGTTCACACTGGTGCTCTCCACACGTCCTCCTCCAACCTAATGACCACCACATGCCATGGAAGGCTCGGATTGAGCCCCCACTGCAGTACTCCTTTCCCTCCTCCCACCCCCTGTCAGCAGCTCCGATTGTAGCCCGGCAGCATGAGGGGGTGAGGGGTCTCCTGTGGGGTGGTGGGCCTTTACTATTAGGGAGGCATGCACAGACAATGCAACACCAAATAACGGTTCAGTGCAATCAACCACGAGCGCTGTTTGCAAATTCATTTATACCTTCTGATACGAGCCCGGCCCAGAAGGTTGCAAGTGGCCGGATGGCTCACTACATCCCTACTAACCATTCATTACAAAATAATAAAACTAAAAGAACATGTGATACACCACAGCATATTGATTGACACAGCAATGTATTCTTCAGCAAACAAAGTCTTTCAGCCTCTAGCTCGGCTGGGGATTCTCCTGCAATCGATAAGGATGTCCAAGTTGAGCCACTCTTTATTCTCAGTGCTGGCGTACTGGAGGTCTGGCAGGGACCGTCTTCATCCCTTGTTTCACTGCATTCAAGATTCAATTCTTCTTCGGCATCCTTGGTAATTCCTCCCTTTCTTCCTCTCTCTGAAAGGCCTGCAAGCTTGTCATCTCTTGTTCCTTTTTTCCCACCTCCACTTGAGGACGGTGATCATAGTTCCTCATCCCCTACCACTTCCCAGGACTCTCTCTCGAATGGCGTTCGAAACTTCCACCACGGGTGTCTGCCTCTCTCTATCACTCTATCTCCTGTGCAAATCTCTACTATCCGAGCTCTCCTGCACTGGTTGGGCTTGTCATTGTTTCTTTTCCTCTTCGCCTGGGCTGCTTCACTGTCCAGCTCTCAAGGTGCCCACTGCTCGCTCATCAGTATTATGTCTATCACCGCCCTCTTCATCATCAGTTCATTTGGCAAATAACCAGTAGTGCTATGGGGTGTTTGTCTGTATGCTCTCAGGAATTGATGGAGACATCTTTCCAACTTGACCTATTGACCCAAAACAATCTCTAATGCTTTAATGAGACCACTGTGGTGTCACACTCCGGTGTTTGACATTGCGATGGTGCAGGTATTCTCCGAACTCCTGGCCGTGGAAGGGTGTACCACTATCTGTTCGGACCTCTTCAGAAAGTCATAACAGGGCAAATGTTTTCTCCATCACAGGCTTGACACATTCAAAGGCCGTTGATCATACCACTTCAACTGCAGGAAACTTCGAGTAACTGTCAATCATGACTAGCATCACACTCCCGTCAGGGAAACTTCCAAAGTCCATGCTTATGGATGACCACGGTCGGGTGCTGGGGGCTTCAGTGATAATCGGTGGAGTTGGTGGTTCACCTCCAGTGGTTAAGCAGGAGTAGCATCCCCTCATCAAATCTACGATCGTCCTGTCTACCCTTGGGAACCACACTTTGGCCCTCATCCTCGCTTTAGTTTTGGCCAGACCTTGGTGACCTTGATATGCTCGTTCTGCCGTCCTCCTCCACAGGCTCGGGGGTATTATGATTTGCGATCCTCTTAGGACCAGCTCTTCCCGCTTTCACTGATTTCATCTTGACAACCCAGATGCCTGGTCTGGCTTCTTGTTCCTCATCGGTCAATCTTCCCATGCCATCCAGGAAGTTCTTCCAGTGGTCCTCCCGCAATGCATCTTTAACTGTCTTCATCCCCTTTGGTAGCCGCCACAATCTCGTCCAGGGACAGTGCTCTCGGGCACGCCACTCCGTGATCAATTTCAAGAACCCTTCTCCTCCTCTATCAACCTCTTGCTGATTTCGGGGATCTTCTGCCATGGGGTGGTGCGACAGGTTGTCTGCCGAGTTGTTGATTCCAGGACGATACACCACTTCAAAGTTATAGTGCTGGAGTTGCACTACCCATCTTTCGATTAGAGAGGGGCCATTTCTTGATATCCGCCGAACAATGGTACCAATGGTTTGTGATCGGTGACCACCCGGAACTTGTACCCGCAAAGGTATATATTAAAGTGTTGGCACGCCCATCTTATTCCCAGTACTTCGCTTGTAACTTGTGCATACCTTGTTTCAGCTGCCGTCAAAGCGTTGCTTGCGCTTGCAATAGGTGTTAGGAGACCACTCACCTGAAATCAAGGTTGTTCCTTTGGGGAGATGAGACACTGGTTCCCAATACCCTCAAGACCCTACCTCCGCCAAAGCGGGTAAGAACACTTTGTTTGAAGAAAGTATCCCAGGAGAAAGGGGAATTGGTTAAATTAAAAAGGAGAGATAAAAAACACTGAAATCTCTGGTTTGGCGCACCTCTGATGACCTGACAAGCTTCTTCTTCCTTCAGAACTGTCTGTCACTATTTGAAGGACTGTATGTTTATCTAAACAACAAACAATATACAATTGTTCAGTTATATTTTCTATTTGCTATCAAATTAAACAACACAATAAGTACCCAATGTCTATGATTTCTATATACCTCTCAAAACAGTCTATGACCCTGATGGACTGTGTCTGCTTTTCCAAATATTGTTGAGGTTTTTCCTTTAAATTAGATTTCTTAATTTACCCATGCACTGAAGAAAGAAACAAGAAAACTTAGCTTGTACACTAACAACCAGTTCGTTCATATGCCCTAGTTATCACAGTATTAAATAGCATTGCTTCTTCAACGTCCTGATTCAGTTAGAATTGCTGTTTTCTAAAAGACGACAAGTGTTACATGCCAAAAGAATAGTTCTGGTCCATGGATTAATGTTGCTTCACAGAAGTTCTCTTATCCATAAGATTTTGAAGTTAAAAAGTACCTGATTATTCTTGGGACTGCATCAGCAAGACGCAAACGCAGAAATCAATACCTTTGTTTAACTTTGTCCTATTTCTTTTTCCTTACAGCTCTTGAGGGGAACCAGAAATGATGCCGGAATTCGAAAGGTTGTCCAGGCAACCAAAGTTGGCGAAAGCAGGAACCCCGGGATGTCCGGGAAGGGGCAGACGAAGCCAGGTACTTAAGCTGGAGAAGACAGGAGCCAAAGACCTTCACATACTGGAATGCAGGTAAGTGGATCAAACAATGAGGCCAAGCTCTTCGGTTGTTGAACCGATTATATTTATAGTTTTGGGAAGGGTGGGGATCTACACGTGCAGATGACATGACAACCACGAGTTTAGAGCACACGTGTGGATGAATTTGAATATTTCAATTTACAGTTGTGCCATAAGCAATTTGTATTTTTGTACATAATTTCTAAAATTGCTTAACATTACAATTTGTATTTTTGTACATAATGTCTACAATTGTTTAACATTACATGGTTTTTAAACACAGAACAAACACATTACAACAAGTCAAGAATATCAGTATGTTCCCATTCACGTTGTATGTACATGACTATAAACCTGCCCCATTGTATGCTCGTGGTTCAAACATTAGTCAGAATTGTGCAATTCCTAACAATAGGCACCCATTCCTTTTGTGTATCTAGTTGAAGAAGTACAGCCTGAGACAAATCGGACTGGCATCCACTATGAGTTCCTTGGGACTTCCTGACTTAAAGTAGGCTGATTTAGCTCCCTTCAGTAGTGCTCCTTTTACTTCCTGGAAGCCTTTCGACGCAGTGCTGGACCACTGCCACTTGGGTCCTTCTTCATAAGAGCCCTGAACAGCTCCGAGACGGTTGCAAGATGTGGTATGAACCTGCCGCAGTAATTCATCATTCCCAGGAAGCTTTGCATCTCTGTCTGGTTTTGGGGAATGGTCGCCGCTCTGATGGCTTCGACCTTTGCTGCGTCAATCTGTGGGCTGTCCTTTGAGAACTTGTACCCAAAGAATTCCACTTAATTTGTGTAGAATGCACACTTGTCCTGGTGCAACGCCAATCCTTGTTCCACCAGTCTCTGCAGGCTTGCCCTTAAGCATTTGTGGTGTTCTTCCAATGTCTGAGAGAAAATCACTTACGTTTATGACTCCCTTCAATCCTGATAGGGTCTCTCAGATGGCATCTTGGAATACCTTGGCGGCCAAAGATACTCCAAAACTAAGTCATTTAAATCTCCTCAGCCCTACCTGTGTTGAGAAGGTTGTGATATAACGGCTGGCTTCATCCAACAGTAACCTGTGGTATCCTGAGTTGAGATCTACTTTTGCAAACCATTTCGCTTCGTTGATATCAGTGACTATCTCAACTATGGTCGGAGCGATGTGTCTTTCTCTCCTTATCACCATGTTGGGCAGTCGTATATCCACTTACAAGCATATTGCTCCTGGCTGGGTTTGGGAGCGATCACCAATGGAGACACCCACAGTGTAGGACCCAACACCTTTTCGATCACTCCAGTTTTTTCAAGTCTCTAGCTCAGACTCCACAAGAGGCCATAGGTGAAAAGGCACTCTTCTATGACGTAGTGCCACCAGCTTGACCATCTGTCAATATGCAGCTTGACTTTGACACCTTTCAGGCAACCGACCACTTTGAAGTGTGCTGGAAATTCAACCATGATTTCTGCTGCATGGGATTGGTGGACTTGACGTGCCATCATCATCAGGCCCACGTGAAACTTCATTTGCGATGAGATGTTATCATGAGTGACTATCGCCTCAATGACTCCCTGAAGCGCAATAGGTGTGTTGCATCCATACATAAATATTTTTGCTTTCGTGGTCATCAATTTTGGGCGAGGATTTAACCTGCGGTAGTGTTCTGCATCCAGGATGTTGACTGACGCTCCTGTGTCTATGAGAGCGGTAACTTGATTGTCTCCAATCAGTATCTGGCACATCTGTGGGGGTTGTTTCTTTTGGTTGGATCGTCCTGTAAAAGAGATGACGAAGACCTCTTCCTCCTTATTGTCTTCCAGTAGTCTCATCTGCTGACACAGGGTGTCCACATTCTCTGTGGCCTCCACCACTCTCACAACTTGTCTGGCTTGCCCACATTTCTCTGTCGTCCCTCCGAATGTGGCCTCTTGCGCCGCACTCAGGCATACCTTTACAAAGTGTCCCATCTTTCCACATTTCAGACATGGCTTTCCATATGCTGGGCACCCCCTTGATTGGTGATTTTATAAACCACAGTTGACACACCCTCGCCCTCTCGGGTGTATTTTGGTTGTCCTTCTTCCTCTTCCTGACCCCTTCTGAATGGCCTCCACTCTCTTCTCTTTGACTGGGCTGGCATGTAGGGGCCCTGCCGCACCAGCGCCAATTTAATTTTGCCTTCGCAGACATCTGCCAGCTCGTGGGACCTGCCCAATATTAGTATTTCGTCCAATGTGGTGCTCAGGTGACGTAATTTGAGCTTTCTCAGTTCAGATGACCTGCAACCCTGGATTAGTTGAGCCCTGATTTCCAGTTGTTTGTCATTTCCCATGTAGGTGCTTACCAATTTGCGTATTCTCACACAGAACATATTGACAGACTCCCCCTCCTGTTGTCTTGTTTGTTGCAGCATGAAATGTTCGTAATCGGGATTTGATTGTGGATCAAAGTACCGGTCCAGGGCCCTTACTGCTGCTTCATACTCATGTACACCACCGATGTTTGGCAGGTCCTGGAATAACTCATACAGTTCATCACCTCCCATGTGCAGCATTGTTGAACTTTTGACCGCTCCATTGGTCTCACAAGAGGCAAGAAAGTAGTTTTCTAAAGGTCTTATCCACTTCCTCCACCTTGGTGCCACCGTGGCTGGGTCTGTCAATGGACTGAATGGGGGTAATGGTGCTAGTGTGGAGTGGGTACAATGCTCTGCTGCTCCTCCCTCCACATTGACTGGCACTTTCATTGTTTGTCTTGCTCTGTGGGCTTCCTTCCTTTTCTTGTCCTTTCAGTGCTCTCTTGCTTCTGGGCTGTATGCCACACTCTTATGATAGTGCTGGACAGTTTGCTTGTTTAATGGTGCACTACCTCATCCTTACTGTTCTGCCTTCGTCACCTTTATGTCTCCTTTATGGTCAGTCTTCCTTCTTTTTTTTCTGCTTTACATCTGCTTTCCCCTCTCTGCTGTACTGCCTCCACTTTGTGTGACTATTTTCCTATATATTTTTTTTCCGGGCGCTTGCACGCATGTGTTCTGGCCTTGCGCTGCCTCCTGCCATCTGCTGAGGGTGCTTTGCCCCAGCCCCAGCCCGGGCCTCAAGCCTTGCGCTACCACCTTCTGGCCACTTGGGAGGAGCCACACTCCTCGACCAGATCTACATAAGGCTCTCCCCAGTCCCCACACGTGCCCTCTCACTCACCACACTTCACCGATTATCTCCAGGCGTACTCTTTGCAGCAGCAGTCCCGCCTTCGCGACGGGTCGGCTCCTCCACGCCAGTCCTCCTGCTGGCAGCCGCACTTCACCACATCGACTCCTGCGGCTGCGTCCACGCCGATACCCTGCCTGCGGCAGTAAGCGCTCCCTGTTGCTATTACTTCTTTCGACGACGGCCGCTGCACCTGGATCGTGCAAGCAGCGAGCTCAGTGTGCCTCGTCGGCAATGTAGCGCGGCAGCATGAGGGGTTGAGCGGCCTCCTGTGGGGTGGGGGGCTTTACCATTATGGGGGCAAAAACAGACAGCGCAACACCAAATAAAGGTTTGGTGCAAACAACCACAAGCGCTGGTTGCACGTTTATTTATACCTTCTGGTCAGAGCCTGGCCCAGAAAGTTGCAAGTGTGTACAATGTATAAAAGTGGCCGGATGGCTCACTACACCAATGGACTATTTACTGGAAAAAAATACCTGTATGCTGAGCATTGCTGCAGTCTCTGAACTAAACAAGCTCTGCTTGTATTGGACTATGTATTGCTTGTTTCGATGTGCGTTTTCTCAATCCAGTGAAGGGGGTAGTGTGTTCGGACACTTTTTAAAGGGCACATAGCTCAGTCTAAGTTCCGCCGGTTTGATTGGGAATGCGCTCAATTGCCTACTGCCTTATTCGGTTGTGAGGATACGACCAGCCACAGCTGTCAAGCTTTATAATTGTATGTGTGCGAGCTTTCCATATAATTAGTGTGCGTATGTGTGGTTTCATTGCCTTATGTGTAGCACATTGAGTGCCACTTTATTCTGAGTAGAACACAGCGGTTATGTCCATGTAATTAAAATGTATTTCATATATTTGTTGCAAAACAAGACTGTAAAATGGACTTAAAAGCTCATTTAATCCTTACTATTATTTATCACTTACTAGCTTACCCGTCGCGCGTTGCTGCGATCTCAGAAGAAAGGAAATTCAAGGAAACTCGTTATGATAACATAAAATTAAGATTGTGTCATTGTTATTGAAACTTATTCATTTTAATTTTGAAAACATTTGTAAGTGTGGCTTGAGCAGTGCGTTCTCGATTGGCTTCCAATCTTGATTCTGGTTGCTCTCCTGTTTCATTCGAGCGGGCTTGAGCAGTGCGTAATTGATCGTTTTCCAATCTTGATTCTGGTTCCTCTCCTGTTTCATTCGAGCGGGCTTGAGCAGTGCGTAATCGATCTGTTTCCAATCTTGATTCTCGTTGCTTGTTCGTTTGAGAAGAATGGGCTTGATCAGTTTGTATTCGAACAGCTTCCAATCTTACTTCCCGTTGCTCGTCTGTTTCTGAAGCTCGTAATGGCTTTTCTTTTGTGCTTCTGATGTAGATTGACCGATCGATTTCCGTTTGGGGGTCATAACTGTAGACGATGCTCGCAAATTCGCTCTCTATTTCAGTATTCGAAAGATTATGAGGGCCCTGGGGGGGTGATTTTTAAAACATTTTTTAGACAGAGACCTTCGCGGGAGTGTACTCAACAACTGTCCAAAGTTTCATGGCGATCGGATGAATGGTGTAGTAATGCATAAAGGACAAACAGACAGACAGACATACTTTCGTATATATACATATATATATATATATATATATATATATATATATATATATATATATATATATATATATATATATATATATATATATATTCAATGAAAAAACCATAGGTTATAGGCCATATATAGTTAGGAATTAGCATTTACAAAACCTTATTTTACTCGCATAAAACCATTGAAATTCCATATATAGTTAGCTAACTATAAGCGCTAACTATATATCGCGCACCCGCAATCCACTGCTGATGATGTCACATATTACATCATTCATGACATGGTCAGTGACATCACTGATGACATCACTGATTACAACATCCAGTGACTGTATGTTTCTGTAAAGTTAAAATATGTTTCACATATTGAAGAATGAGTGGATGTATAAGTGTCTGGATGAAGAATTTAGTAGGTGCATGACTGACTGTATGAGTGAGTGATTAAATGTGTCTCACTGAGTGCATGGGTTAGTGACTAAACTGTCTTAATTCGTGCATCAGTATGTTTGTTGTTGTGTAAACTGCTGCTTGTGTTGATCAGTAGCTATAAGAGTAGCCATATGGGTTATTGATTGGTTGCCCAAATATTTGAATGGGAGGCTGAGTGTGTGTGTGGGTGGCTGGGAGGTGCGTGACTCTGTGCATAGATGTGTAAGCAGTTGATTCACTAGGAGTATGAGTTCAAGAGTGCATGTGGAAACAGCTATATGAGCGGTTGACTGTGCATGGGTGTGTTGGTGAGTGAATGGATTTCTCATTGCTACATGTGCAAGTAAGTACGTATGTAAAACACAATACATGTGAGAGTTGAGATATATAAATAACTGAACATAAGAGCCAGTGAATGTGTGAGTGGCTGTATCGATCACTGTGAGCTTGTATCAGGGATTATATAAGAGAGTAAATATGTGTTATTATATGTTTGAATAAGTAAGATGTGTATAACTGTATAGTTGAGGAAATGGAGGTGTGATTGATTCTTTGCATGACTGACTAGGTGTGTGAGTAAGTCCATGGATGAGTGACAGTCTGTGAGTGTCTGTTTATACTGAGTGTATGTAAGGTTATATTAGAGTCTGAAGAGGTTCATTGTATTATCACATGAGTGATGTGATCAGTGATGACAAATGAGATGTCATCAGTGATGTCATTTGAGTTGTCATCAGTGATGTCATTTGAGATGTCATCATTGATATCATTTGAGTTGTCATCAGTGATGTCATTTGAGATGTCATCAGTGATGTCATCAGTGATGTCACTGACCATGTCATGAATGATGTAATATGTGACATCATCAGCAGTGGATTGCGGGTGCGCGATATATAGTTAGCGCTTATAGTTAGCTAACTATATATGGAATTTCAATGGTTTTATGCGAGTAAAATAAGGTTTTGTAAATGCTAATTCCTAACTATATATGGCCTATAACCTATGGTTTTTTCATTGAATTTTCAAGGTTTTGTAAATGCAAATTCCTAACTATATATCCACTATAACCTATGGTTTTTTCTGTGAATTTCATTGGTTTTTTAATAGCAAATATGAAAAGCTTTAAAATGTCAAGTACGTGATAGATAAAAACATTTTCGTATTTATGCACGCTGATGTGCTTTGAACGCTGCCCCCCCCCTCCCCTCTTTTGCCTTTGTTAGTACTCTCTCTTTGCAGATACAGAAGGGTAGTTAACGCAGGCCTTTACCCCCGTTGTAATCCGTCGTACCTCCTTGTCTCTCCATTTGATTGATTGTTGTCCAAGCATTTACTGTTTTAGAATTGGTTCTCTTTGGATCATTCTCTATTTACAAACAAGCACAAAGTCGCAATACTCTGTTTAGTCTTTGCAGATAGTGAAAAATCGTGTAAAAAAATAAAAGTAATCGAGCAAAATCAGTAGGCCACTAATTGGATCTCTTTTTGACCTCGCTAAAATAGAAATATTAGGAACAACCCTTCTTGAGAAATACGAAAATAGTGAGATGAACTGAGCTCCACACCATGAGGGCTGCAAGACAGCTCGGCTCCATCACCCATCCCGCACAAAATAATGACAAACCCTATGCAAATATTAAAAATATAGACAACACACCAGCAAAGAAATAGGGTAAAACATTTTATTAAAAAACTATTTACATAACGTTGGTTTATAAGATGATGTCAGTAGTGGACCGATGTGTGAATAGATCGAAAACAGCACAAGGCTCCAAGATCCGGATAGCAAGCTCCTGGATGTTGGGTGCCATAGTTTAGAGTTCTGAATTTCAGCCTTTTTCAATGCCTGTGCTTTGTTGAATCAAAATGGCGGCTTGACACAAAGCTGACTCAAGCGTTGTTACTGATGCTATGCAGACCAAAACTGGTTTTCAGTTTGTACATTTTTCTAGATTTTTCAATCCAAGTTTGGTTGACTTTGTAGAACGATGGCTTCAGATTTTCAACATACGGTGTGGTGGCGCTGACTGGGAGGGGGCGCTTCGCTCCTGCCCCCTCCCCAAGTAAGATTTTCATACGTGAAAGTACGTTAATGGTTTTGGTCCCCGAGATGCTTCGATGTCACTACCATTCTCAAATAGCATAAGTTCTGGATGTTGGGTGCCATAGTTAAGAGTTCTGAGCAGCGCTTGTAACACTGTCTGAAGCTTATTTCCTCCTACTGCAGCTTCACTATTCTCAAAGTAAGTGAGTGTCGTTTGTGGACCTGACTGCATTAGAAAACAATATGATATGTTACCTTCCTAAACAGCTTGACGGAGGCCCCTGAGGGGCGCTGTGATGGCCATGGACTCGGAGAAGACGCTTGGCTCCGACACCCTCCCCAAGTCTTATAGCACTGGTGTAGCCTGAGATCGCCCCCGACATAGGCGGCCGGCTCCCGGGGTCCGGCGGTACTTTTTGCCTTTTGATGACTCTTCAATTCTGGACCTTGTCCCACAATCCGTTTGACCTGAAGACAAGCTGTAGTGAGGCGCCCCTTTATCGTTTTAGTTGCCATTCCGCCCGCTTTTGCTACACTGTGCCTCTTCCGCCATTCAGCTGTTTTCCGCCCGCTCTTGCGACTACAGCGTCTCGCTCACCATGTAGTTGAGATGCGCCCGCTCTAGCGGTGCAGCGATAGGCGGCTGCCACAGGACTCTCAAAATGGCGGCCGGCTCTTCGGTTTTGGGCCTGGTCCACTAAAATGGCCCTGGGACACCTTGGAACTCGGACGCTTGTCTGCTAGGGCTTGGATCCCATTCTCGAAAAGCGTCCCCTCAGCCGTGAAGATTCTACAAAAGTCATGGGGGCCTCCGACTCCCGCAGGCTTCTGGTGGGGAGCGGCTGCCATGATTGCTCGTGGAATGGCCACGACGGAGCTACGAGATGGTAGTGGTCTCATGCTGACGCCAGCTTTAGTCTGAAACATCCAGAAACACTGTAGACTACCAATTCGATCAGTTCCGGTAGCGCCCCAACATGACCCGGAAGAGAAGAACTTGCCCTCCCCTCTTTGACTGATGGTTCTTGTTGCCTGTCCCCTCTGTTGTCATTTAACAGAACTTTTTGGACTGCTGAAAGGGGTTGTGTTCTGAACGCTGGTTGGTGGAGACATTTAGACTATATTCTTGACCTACGTTGTCGCGTAATGCGTTTTATGACACGCCGCGTTAGCGCACCCGGAAGTGATCCGAGGCGCGGCGCGCAGCGCGTAACGTAAGCATAACAGGTCATGTGACTTGTTAATAAAACTTTTCATTGGTTCATTTTACTTTTGTTAATTTAATGATGAAAAGCTTGGTCATATGACCTAAAAATTACGCTTTTTATTATTTTCGAACAATATTTTTTTTTCAAACATATGTTATAATATTCCAGGCTAATGTACTTTCCCGGAAAATTTACAACTGTCTGGCAAGTAAAATATATTCCTTTTTCGAGAAAAAGGGCGTTTCTTCCTTCCATGACGGAGCCGTTGAGTAAAAGAGATTCGGCCTGCTGTCTTAGTCGCCGATGCGCCTGATTATCAGATTCTTATCGATCACTTTATGTTGCAGACATGAAAAACACAACTGCCCTTGACCATTTATCTTTACTGCGTTCCTACATATTATACCTTTTATCCGTCATGTAATTGGACTGCTTTATTTCACTTGCCTTTTACTGATTCGAAAACAGTCACTAAAAGTAAAAACTTTACAAATGAAAATACTACTACCGTGTTTTGTTTTAAAAACCTTTATTGTGAAAATGTCAGTATACAAATACGGGCCTATAACCACGTGGGCCGGCCACGGAGCAAACTCAAATCGTATATGATGAGGAGACATTTACACTGTAGAAGAACGTAACGAGCGGGCCATTAGGTGACAAGAACAAAGGTGTCTAACAGTTGCGGTATCGGTGGACGTACATTTTGTAATTAAAATACGACAGGGCCACTTACAATAACATTTTCTAGATATACATTTGCGGGCAAAGAGTTACGAGTCCCATTTATACCGGCGCCATTTTGGGCGAGGCCGGGCAGGTCCAAGATATAGTCAAAATGTCTCCACCAACCATCGGCCAGACCAGAACCCCTTTCGGCCCTTTATGTTACAAGATGATGTCTTCCATTCAGAAAATATTGGTGGCAGCATTTTGAAAGGAAACAGAAACAGCCGTTCTCCTAGTGAGTTTCACATTGTTACATTTAGGAAGAATGTTGAAGAGTAGTATGTGGAAAATCTGAAGCCATTTTTCTACAAACTCTCAATCAGACTTGGATGGAAAAAAAAACCTGAAGAATGTACAAACTGAAAACCAATTTTTGTCTGTATAGCACCAACAGTAACGCTTGAGTCAGCTTTGTGTCAAGCCGCCATTTTCATTCAATCAATAGCGTCCCCCTGCACACATTCAGGGACCTGGTCGTGTCTTCAGATGAAACGCATTGTAGGAAAAGAAGCAGAAAGGAAAAGGAAAAAAGTTCCGCCGGACCTAGTGAAGCTGCAGCAGGTGCAAATAAGCTTCAGACAGTCTTACAAGCACTGCTCAGAACTCTCAACTGAGGCACTCAACATCCAGGACTTGCCATTCGGATCTTGGCGCCTTGTATTTTTGTTTTGTTTTTGATGGAAGGGAAAGAACAAAAAACAGACATTGAAAAAGGCTCAACAGTGCAGGGCGCCTTGTGCTGGTTCCGACCTATTCACACATCGGTCCGCTACTGACATCACCTCATAAACCAACGGGGCACCCCACGCCGACTTTCGGCGCAGCATTGTAGGATGGACACACCAGTGCGGCAATTTGATGGACACCACCTCGGTGCCATCCAGATCTCGGCGCGTTCATTCATTCAATAGCGTCCCCCTGCACACATTCAGGGACCTGGTCGTGTCTTCAGAAGAAACGCATTGTAGGAAAAGAAGCAGAAAGGAAAAGGCAACAAGTTCCGCCGGACCTAGTGAAGCTGCAGCAGGTGCAAATAAGCTTCAGACAGTTCTACAAGCACTGCTCAGAAATCTCAACTGAGGCACTCAACATCCAGGACTTGCCATTCGGATCTTGGCGCCTTGTGCTGGTTCCGACCTATTCACACATCAGTCCACTACTGACATCACCTCATAAGCCAACGGGGCACCCCACGCCGACTTCCGGCGCAGCATTGTAGGATGGCCACACCAGTGCAGCCACTTGCTGGACACCACCTCGGTGCCATCCGGATCTCAGCGCGTTCGAGTCACTGTGCCGGAAGAGTGACCGGAACTCAGCTGAACACGCCGTCTTTCGGCGCAGCATTGTAGGATGGCCACACCAGTACGGCAATTTGCTGGACACCACCTCGGCGCCATCCGGATCTCGGCGCGTTCGAGTCACTGTACCGCAACAGTGACCGCAATTCAGCTGGACACGCCGTCTTTCGGCGCAGCATTGTAGGATGGCCACACCAGTGCGGCAATTTGCTGGACACCACCTCGGTGCCATCCGGATCTCGGCGCGTTGTGCTGCCTTCGGCCTATTCGCACATCGGTCCGCTACTGACGCCGCCTCACGTGCCAACGGATTTTCTACGCTTTTTGTAGCCCTATGTCGCATAACAGGTCATGTGACTTGTTTATAAAACTTTTCATTGGTTCATTTTACTTTTGGTTTCCTAAAGATGGAAGGCTTGGTCATATGACCTAAAAATAACACTTTTCATTGGTTTAGAACATTTTTTTTTCCCAAACGATGAAAGCCCCACCTTGTTTCTGGATCATTCAGACTGAAGCTGGCGTCAGCATGAGAGCACCACCATCTCGTGGCTCCGTCGTGGTCATTCCGCGAGCAATCATGGCAGCCGCTCCCCACCGAAAGCCTGCGGGAGTTGGGAGCCCCCAAGACTTTTATACAATCTTCACGGCTGAGGGGACGCTTTTCGAGAATGGAGCCCAAGCCCTAGCAGGCAAGCATCCGACTTCCAAGGTGTCCCAGGGCCATTTCAGTGGACCAGGCCCAAAACCGAAGAGCCGTCCGCCATTTTAAGAGTCATGTGGCAGCCGCCTATCGCTGCACCGCAAGAGTGGGAACAACTCAACTACATGGTGAGCGAGACGCTGTAGTCGCAAGAGCGGGCGGTAAACAGCTGAATGGCCGCCACCTGGGGAGGCCCGTTCACGCCGCCTCCCCCCCCCCCCCGGGCCGCCGCACGCCAATTTTTGGAGCAGCATTGTAGGATACCAAAACCAGTGCGGCAGTTTACTGGACATCACCTGGGTGCCTGTCGTACATGTTGTGTCAGCCATGTGACACTGGACACAGACCGCTACTGACGAGGCCTCCCCCCGCACCACCCGGGACGCCCCACGCTGTTTTTCTGTGCTGCATTGTAGGATCCCTAAACCAGTGCGGCACCCAGGCGACATCACCTGGGTGCCGTCCAGAACTCTGCACGTTGTGCTGCCTTGGGACTATTCGCACAACAGACCGCTACTGACGAGGCCTCCCCCCGCCCCACCCGGGACGCCCCACGCCAATTTTCGGAGCAGCATTGTAGGATCCCTAAACCAGTGCGGCACCCAGGCGACATCACCTGGGTGCCGTCCAGAACTCTGCACGTTGTGCTGCCTTGGGACTATTCGCACAAAAGACAGCTTCTAACCATTGTTGCTTTTTGTGTTAATAAATGTTTAAATGTTTTTAGTTTTTGTTCTGTTCATTATCGTTAAAAGTTAATAAAGTTTTATAACCTTACTTTGTTGGAGTGTTATCTATTTTTTGAAAAACGGGTGAATGGGGCCTTGAATCGGGTTATTGTCATGTGTGGGCTTTGGAAGTGTGCTGCTGCAGGATCGGACATTTCAAACTCAAATGCACGTTCTTTTTCTTACCTTTCCGAAGCATGGAGCGCAATAGCAAGCAGAGAAAGGGTGATGCACGTGTTGAACACTACCTGACCTGGCAAGTTGCTGGCAGTGCCCCCCCGCCCGCTCCTGAAAGAGGGCACACACACACCGCCGCCCCGAGTACTTCAGAAATCTTTAAAAGACCATGCGCTTGTTCATGAGGCTTAAATGGTTTATCACCTCTTCTAGAACCCCTACATCGACCCTCTGACGTTTCATGGAAAAATTACCATGTAACACAATACCAAGCCCTATCAGCTGAAACCCCCAAGGAATCGTGGGGCATATTAGCAAGGGGGTTTATCTCCGCTTTTTTGGCTTTAAAAACCATGAAAGCGGAGATAAAATTATTTCCCTATTATCAAGCTGTCGCTAACACCAGTTAGTGACACCTAAAAGGAGATAGCGACCATCTTGGGCCCGGCTTTGCATGTCAGTGATACTTATCACTAATGACATGCAAAGTGGCGTGCCAAGATGTTAGCGACTGGAAACAGTCCCTAACATCGCTACCTTCTATTACCAACTTTTGGAGATATTCGCACTAAGCGCGAATATCTCCAAAAGCTAACACCTGCCCTGAGCAGGTTTTAGCCATGTTATCCAATGGGAGGTGGATAACATGGCTAAGAGCATTAGGTCGATAATACATGAATATCGCTGACTTTTCTGCGATAATAGCAAGGTTTATCTGCGATAAAAATCGCCGATGTGCGGCGATAATTTTTGTCTCTAAACAAGTTATAGACAAAAATTATCGCTAGTTGTTAGTAATATGCCCCCGGGTTTTTGCTTGCAGAAATCGGGAGGCGGGAGACTAGCACTGAAATCAGTACTCACACGCCTGAATCAGGAGGATTGGCATGTCTGAATTCTCTACAGCTGGGGCCATAAACTACATCCGCAGGGGTAGGTGATAGCCTGGGACCAGCCTGGCATCTAAAATGGCTGCCGTGCACGACAAAATTGTGGCATTCGAAAAAAGGCAAGATGGCGCAGCCGCTGGAAGAGATATATCAACATATATCAGCCTCCTCAGCCACCCTCAGGAAACATAGGGGATTAGGATATGTCTCCCGCACCCCCTTATACCTAGTACTTTAATTAACGAAGCACAAAATGGCGAATTCCCGTTTCGCTACCAGTTTGCGGCCCAGTTCGCGGCCCGTGAAGCGCTTCTACCGTGAAAAATCATTTTTTTTTTATTTTCCCCACGGGACCCTTTAATAACCCCAACAACATTCCTAGGGGGTCAAGAGGGGGATACCTTGCCCCCTTTCATTAAATTCCCCCTTAGTTTTTCACCTTTTCTTCTCTCTCGATCCTACCGAGAGACAAGATGGCGGCCGCTCCGGACTGTCGCGCAGCAAAAAAAAAAAAAAAGCTCACGCACAGCCGCTGGAAGAGATGTATCAACATATATCAGCCTCCTCACCCACCCTCAGGAAACATAGGGGATTAGGATACGTCTCCCGTACCCACTTATAACTAGTAATTTAATTTACGAAGCACAAAATGGCGAATTCCCGTTTCGCTACCAGTTTGCGGCCCAGTTCGCGGCCCGTGAAGCGCTTCTACCGTGAAAAATCATTTTTTTTTTCTTTTCCCCACGGGTCCCTTTAATAACCCCAACAACATTCCTAGGGGGTCAAGAGGGGGATACCTTGCCCCCTTTCATTAAATTCACCCTTCGTTTTTCACCTCTTCTTCTCTCTCGATCCTACCGAGAGACAAGATGGCGGCCGCTCCGGACTGTTTAGAATGTTGACAGACACCGGAGAGCCAATCAGCTTTCTGCGCGCAAAGTTCCGATAAGCGAAAAGTAAGCGGACCGGATCGCTGCCCAGAGCGCTGTTACAGATATATATCTTGATTTAAACGTTAATTTCTCAAAAACTACTGGAGCACATATATTGAGACCTAGCAAAGGCACATCGGGCTAACAGTCCCTACAATTTTGCCAAGTTTCGTGCAAATCCATTCAGCCGTTCGAGCTAAAAGTGAGTCCAACCGCCCTATGGAAAACTCAATGCAAAAAACGCGTTTTGGGACCCCCCTTTTTTCTCAGCCCCCCCTTGACGAAACCCCACCAAATTTTCAGGAGCTGCTCAGAAACAAAATGTGCCATTTTCCTGAAAATTTCAGCCGATTCCATCCACAAACGCCAAAGTTATTAGACATAGAATTTTCAAAAGTCCCATAGGGAATTTATCCTAACTATATATACCTACTGGCGAACGCCAGTAGGTAATATATATATATATATATATATATGATTATATTTCACTATCAATGTTAGGTTTTGTGGCTTATGTCTTCAAATATGTATTTCTAAAACTCAATAAAACATATTGAACTGAAGTGCTTACCTGATTTTCTTTTTGACCAAAATCACCCTGGAAATCATTCAGGTAGTAATTTGAAGGACTTTTGATATCAGGAATGTAATAAAGTTGTGTGGACGCTTGATGATACTCATTTACCTAGACCACTGATTCTTAACCTGTGTTCTGCGGACCTCTGAGGGTCAGCAACATCTACACAGGGGTTTGCAAATGTTTACATTGAAATGATTAATTGTACATTTTAAAATGCTCTGTAAATTTGAAGTCATTTTAATTTGGAGGATAAAATGAAGTTGATATCATTAGCTTGATTCGTGGGAGCAGCACAAGTGCAGCAAGTAGTAGTGTGTGCGATTGGTGTCCTTAATTATTAGCATGCCTCGATAAAAAGAGAAGATGTCTTAGAAGCAAAAAAACAAGGTGATATTTTGGAGAGTAGCATATTGTTTTGACTTTTAGAAATGAGCCCACATTTAGCAACTTTCCAAGCTTCCCCTTAAAATGTAGGGGCATATTATCAAGACAGGCAATAAAATTATCGTTGTTTTAGTTGCAGAAAACTGCTGCTAAAACGGCGATAATGGGCTTCATAATATGATCTATGGAATTCCAATTGAAGCCCATGTTAGATGTCTTTCACATCTAACATGGGCTTCAATTGGAATTCCATAGAGCATATTATCAAGCCCATTATCGCCGTTTAAGCTGCAGTTTTCTGCCGCTAAAACAGCGATAATTTTATCGCCTGTCTTGATAATATGTCCTGTAGTCTGTTGTTTGTGAAAGACAATATTTCATACAATATTTCATAATGCCTCCTTGAAGTATACCTGTTTCAATATTTTTGTGTATTTTTGAGGTTCATACTGTGGGGATTGTTTAGGCTGGGGTCCCCAGCTTATAACTTGGGGGGTTTACGGAAGTCAAAAGGTTAAGAACTACTGACCTAGACATAGTGGACTTAAGTCAGCTGTATGCTTCAGCACAGAACATGTACTGCATAATATCATTCTGGAAAACTGTTTATCTTTTTGGATATTAACAAGTAATGTGTAGAAACCCTAAACAAATTGGTGATGATCCCTAAAGCCCCTACTTGAGCGGGCCTAACGAGCACTTACCAGTGAGGTTAACAGCTAGTCCACCTCTCTAAGTGCAAATGCTAGTCACCAAATGGTAGGTGTTCAGTCTTGGTTAAAAGCCTATCCGAAGGTGTCAGTCAAACAAGGCGTAGCCATATATGACTTATTTATTGTAGCACAAGTAGGTTGAAGCTAGGCTGCTTTAGCTGCCTGTGACACATGGACCAGAAGGACCTGCTTTTCGTGACAGTGGCCCCATAGCCATTTGTGATACCTTCAGTCAGTCATTGCATTTTAGAACACAGCGTATGGCATTGGTGGGACTTATAGTTTCATTGTTAATGTTGTGTAGTGTAGTCTATGGTAAATGATGAGGGATTCTGCTGGATTAAACTAGCTCATAGTCACCATTTAGAAATAAAACAACTGTTATACCTGTGCAAAGTGGCATTATGTTCTCTGTAACATTTTCAATGATTAAGCATAATTATTAACATTGCAAATGCACTTTTGGTGACCATGTATGCCTGAAATTATTTTTCAGTGATTGCTGGGGAGGGAATTCAATGGAAGAAAACAAAGGACAAGAACTGAGTATTGTAGGAGATAGTTAATACTATTTTGTTTTTATTTTTAACCCATCACCTCGTCAACAGATGGACCTAGCGGAGTTGGACATTCTGAATGTGGGCAATGGACAGCCACTGACGTTCACTTGTCCCAGTAGTCCTACCCCCTATGGGAGACCAGCAGTAGCATTCACATTTTTTATGCCATGACTCCACTGCACAGCCTCCCATATTTGCTCTCTTTTATTTCTTCCTCCTTGTCTATCTTTTTATATTTCTCTCATGCTCTTCTCTCCTTTTATCTGTCTAGTTATTTGGATTTTTCATCTTTCGCCCTGCTTTCGTCCCTTCCTCTTCAATCCCTCTTTGTATCTGTATTTTTTGCCTTCCCTTCTGTCTCTCTTTATCTATGACACACTTCCCTCCTCTTTTTTAATATCTATCTCATCTTCCCTCAGTTCTTCTATCATCCTTGCTTTAGTTTTCTATCCCTATCCACCTCTAGGCCTCTCCACCTCTCCACTGCTCCCTTTTCTCTCCTCTCTCTCCCTGTTCTGCTTTCACTTGCTTCTTCACCTCTCAATGTTTAGTGGTTCTCAATCTACCTCTTCTTTCTTTTTATATGTCCTGTCCCTCGTATCATGTTCTCGTCTCCTTGTTTCTCTGTTTCTGCCAGACACCCAGACAGCAGGGGTAGCCTGGTGACTGTGCAGCTCTCAGTATTGACTGTTAGCAGCTTCGCCAGAGTTCCGTGAGCCAAGGAGACAAATGTGGAAAGAGCTAGCATCGGACTGGCTCAGTACCTGGAGATCAATCTAGCATGTCACAGTGTGCAAAATTTTTGGTGGAATTGTTCCCACTCAGATGCTGCAGCACACTTGAAGAGTTATATGGGTTGACTGGGCTAGAGCTGTCTTGTGGTCATTTCAGGCTCAGCGGAGCCATCGGGGAATTGATTCATAAGCCTTTCAGTGGCCCATATGTATGTGCAGATACATGTGCCAGATCATGGGACGATCCAACCCCATTACCTGGCGGGAGAGAATATAGGAGCCCTATTTGGTCACAAACTGGACCCCCCTCACGGAGATGTCAGACCGCTTCGTGGGGATGTCTCAGCATGCAGTGACCCTATGTGTTAGCTGAAGTGCCTCCTCTACTAATGTTTTGGGACGCTCTTTATTTATAATAGAATGCAGCCTTGTGATGTGCACCTCAAATTAGGTTTATGGGGCTAAGGTGATTCCAAGCAGTTCCCACAGCAGCCACTGAGGGAGGGACTGCATCCTGTAAACGTATTGCAGACCCAGTGTTCATTTCACTAGAAGCCCCAACATCCCATGGTAGCTAGATGAATTCATTCATCAGCAATGAAATACACTGGGGACAATAATACCCATGGGCCTTTAAGGGGTCCATTAGTACTTCAATGTCCAGTGGCGCAACCGATTGTGATGCTAGGCATAGGTCCAATATGCCTTCGTGGCTGCAAAGCAGGCAGTGGAATACAGGTGGTACGCAGTGAAGCCAAACAGGCCTAAAGGAGAAGCACCAGAGTTCATTTAGTTCGCAAAGTCAAGGTGTTCAGAAGCAGTGTACCATGCATTCATGGCATTGCAGCACAAGCAGTGCTATCTCCATTTCGGGTTAAACTGGGACATCCATTGCAGAACAGAAAAATTTGAATCAAGATTCCCACCACAAGTAGCAGGACAAGCGGGAGCCCTCCAAAAAAAACACTTACCAACACGGAATGTATGAAAGACGGTATTACTCTAAAAATCATCTGAAAGGTGCTAACCAGTCCAAAGCAGATATGTTTAAAAAAGTGCACCATTCCCTGTGTATCAGACATATTAAAGATCCGGTGAACCAGCTCCCCAAAATACAGCCATAAGTTAGTGTGGAGTAGTGTCTGTATCTCAGACGTGGACCTTTCAACCTGGAGATCAAACGTCTCTCTGACTGAAGTTCTGGCTTTCAGTTTGCACAAAGAATCAAAGCGTATGTTGGAAACATTTATCGAAGGCCATAGCGTTGCCTCCCTAACTGTGCGGATAGGTGGAAACAGTGTTTGTGTGCAACAAGAGACTATGGAATTAACTTTTACCAGATAAGTGATGCCGACTTCCATTCCACAAAACAACCACCACTGGGTCTGAACTCCCAACAGCAAGTCTTAGCCACTAGATACTAATAAACAAAAATATTTGCCAATACTGTACTCATAATTCTCTCTCAGTATACTCAAAACATTTGAATTAAACAATATGCTTTGTTTGCAGACTTACGTTTGATTCAATCCTTTTAATTCTTTTTTTGAAAAATTTTTACTTCATGATTTTGGTTATTATTTAACCCCTCTTTCCAATTTACAAGACCGTCAATATACAAATTTCATATCCACATAAACAATTACATTTGGACATTTGACATTATATACATATTCAGATCATCACTCATTCACACATACCTCTCATTCATCCACAGACATCAAAACATTCATGTATTTACACTGGAATAACAATATTCACAGAATGCCATTAAGAAATTCTTTTCATAGATCAAACAATGGTTAAGAGTAATTCCAAATAAATCCTTGTGACTTAATGGCTCGAATGGTCTACGCGTTTTGAACTCGGTGTTTTTATGGAGTTCTCATCAGGACATCAAGCTCTATCATTCTGAGCTTCTATGGTTGCTTCGAATCCACACGGCGCGGAATCAATCTGATCGGGGCAATGCCAATCTAATCAAGATGACTTTGTGATATTAGCCATGTGGGGTTTTCACATTAAAATGGACTGCCTGGTTTGTTTTTTTCAATGCAGGCTGTGGCACATGAGAGTCTTTGTGGTCGAGATCTATTTAATTTCGGTTCAGAGTCTCCGCCGCACATCGGGTCCGATGTTTCTCCGGCGCTCACAAGGTCCGCGGGTGCCTCCGGGTCCAAAAAGGATCACAGGATCGAGTTTGAAACGCGTAGACCACTAGAGCCATTAAGTCACAAGGATTTATTTGGAATTACTCTTAGCAATTGTTTGATCTATGAAAAGGATTTCTTTATGGCATTCTGTGAATATTCTTATTCCAGTGCAAATACATGAATGTTTTGATGTCTGTGGATGAATGAGAGGGAATGTGTGAATGAGTGATGATCTGAATATGAATATAATGTCAAATGTCCCAAACAAATTCAAAAAAAGAATTAAAAGGATTGAATCAAACATAAGTCTGCAAACAAAGCATATTGTTTAATTCAAATGTATTGAGTATACTGAGAGAGAATTATGAGTACAGTATTGGCAAATATTTTTGTTTATTACACTTCCATTCCACAGCAACATTGATCATTCAGCATCAAATAGCTCCCCTTCGAGAGCAGCTTGAAGACCAGATTAATCACAGCAGCCAGAGAATCCTCCAGATAAAAGGACAAGATTGCAATTGAAGCATTGCATGCCATGAAGAGAAATGTCCTGGCAAACTAAGGACTGCTTAAAACATCCTCACAGTTGGAACCACTAAGGAAAACGTATGTGTCCCCATTCCTGTTTCTAAACCTGAATGTTAATTCCCAGTACTCATGCACATAGCCTACCCCTAGCACTTCGTATTGGCCTACCTGTTGGTATTGTAGACAATGTTTGAATTGGAAAGGTGTGAACGGCAGGGTGATGTAGCCATGGATTATCCAGTCCGTGGATGGTGTTTCAGGCCAAGGTGAAAGGGTAACTGGTATAATTTGTCAATGTGCAACATGGTCTTTTGCATCTCTGCGTGCTATTACTATCTGTGTTTCCGTTAGAGCATACGCAGAAAACAGTCTCGTACTATTGATGTAACGCTATGGCATGTGGCCAGAACATAATGTTTGCAACGTCCAGCTTAGTATTACAATGGACCATAGTTGTGACTGTCCATGCTGTAAAATAGACATATCTTGCTGTATTATGTTAATTGTAGACAATACTATGTTGCCTAGTTAATACATTCTGGATGATAATGTGGTCATACTGTTGTTAACCACAGCCAAATCCTATTCTAAATTAACCCTGTTGATATCGTGCAAACTCTCAGAAGCTTCCTGTTGAGAAATTCTCCACAGCTCATTGTATATTCCACACAACAAGCGCTTTTGACATGGGCTCAGAGGACCTAATAGACAGTCCCTGAGATCTATGTCACCAGAAAGAAGGGACACATGTTCTTTCATCTGAGAGAGTGCTGAGTTTTTAGCCAATCAAAGTATAACTTCCCAACACAATATGATGGTCTCATCCGAGTGTTCTGACTGTACATATCGCTGATCAGGCCTATTGATCATCAACCCTTCAATGTTACCTAGTAATCTAGATTGACACCCATTGGTGTGCACAGGCCAAACGAATCATCTGTTCCAGTTGGGGTCTGATGTATTAAAATAACTATTATGTATTATTGTATCTCATGTATCCTCACTGAAGTGTCTTAAGTGCAGACAGTTCTCAAAACGTGTGAATGCAAGAATACAAGGTGTGTTCAAATCCTTCATCTTGGCTATTCTAAGACAGGAAGTTTGTAGCACTGTTTTATTCAAGAAAATCATTTGGTGTGGTATGAGGCATGCTCTGAATAAGTGAAAAAAACGGGTGTGTGGGGGGTCGGAGGGGGAATATTTACTGACCTTCCTGCTCGCTCCCCTATGCCTAGATACAAAACACAAACAAGAGCAGGTAAGGTCTATACATGATGTGTATCTACAATAGTGACTAAGCGGCACTGTTGGTGCGCGTATGAGACACAGGGTCTGTCAAGACAGGTTACTAAGGGTCACATAAAGGGCTAAAATAATTCCCATCAGACCACCCATGTGGTGGAGTTTGCATCATATGGGAACAGTTGATCAACCTCTCCCAAATCCGACCAATAGTGTCAATAAGGGAAAAGGTTGTCAAAGAAGTCGTCCTGTTGTGACACCATAAAGTATTATGAATAGACAGAGTGCAGTGCTCAAAGGAAAATCATTTGCATTAAAATTGACTACCAGGACACCGAGAAAACCGTAACATAGAGGGCCAAGTGTCAATATTAAAAACACGCCGAGTAGTAATACTGCTCCGAGGCGCTATGAAGTGTGGTCGACATGTTTCAGCTCTAAGAGCCATTGGCTCAGCTTTCTTCAGGACCTTAAACAAAATAATAACTACTGCAACTACATGTGATGTGTATAACTGACAAAAAATTGTGCTGATACATAATTACAGAATTACATATACACCAGAAAATGGTATACTTGAATGTCCACTGGATGGAAAGAGATGTCATCTTCCCAGCTTTGTGTGGGTGACGACCTCACCTCACCCGGCAACCGCTCGGGAGAATGAGGCCCCGCTCTGTCCATCGGTGCTCTCGTGACAAACGCTTTTGTCACGAGAGCACCGACGGACAGAGCGGGGCCTCATTCTCCCGAGCGGTTGCCGGGTGAGGTGAGGTCGTCACCCACACAAAGCTGGGAAGATGACGGGAAACACCAATTACATCGATGTAAATACATCGCGGTGCTGTTGCACCGCGATGTTTACATCGCATGGTCGTTCACATCGCAGTCTTTTGGTGCGCATGCAACAACGGCGCGATGGCATTAACATCGCATGCAATTACAAGGCATGCGATGTTAAAATGCCATTACAACGCACGGAAAATATGAGCGTTTCTGTCAACCCCTTTCCCTTTATTTTTGTTACTTTGTTAGCCCGTTTTGTAATCGGATTTTTTTGTCTGTTTCCAATTTATTTTTATTACCTCTTGAGCTTTTTTGTAGGCGTTTTTGGGGGGGGGGGGGTTGACCATGTTGTTAGCAACAGGCACTTGTGCGTTCTCGGTTGAGCTTAAAGATGGCATAGTACACAGTATGGTGCGCGTGAACTTAAATATGACGACTCTGGACGAGATGATGATTTCATGAAAGCAAAACGGGATAACATATAAGGACGACGAAGATTTCATGAAAGCAGGAAACAGAAGGCAGAAGGACGTGACAATATTTAAGAAACGATGATTTCATGAAAGGTGTGCAAAATTTAAGAAGAAACAGGTGCCAAGAAGCACATGCCAATACTTAAGAAACAATGATTTCATGAAAGCAGGACGTGTGGTCTGACTGCTAGCTCTGCCGACTTTAGTGCTGTTAACCAAGGTTCGAGCCTCCTATCTAGTCACCACACTTACAAGTTCAGCGCTATATTTACTTTTTATGTATTTACAGTGATATTAAAAGATATGTTAGAATGGTGCAGATGTAAGCATTTATAAGAGACAGGTGAATATTAATTAATATTAATATGAAGTGTCGACATGAGACTTACAAGTTCAGCGCTATATTTACTTTTTATGTATTTACAGTGATATTAAAAGATATGTTAGAATGGCGCAGATGTAAGTATTTATAAGAGACAGGTGAATATTAATTAATATTAATATGAAGTGTCGACATGAGATGTGTCGACAAGAAATTGCTCAGCCTCGCAGATCTAAAAATGTAAGAAGCAGGTGCCAAATCATATGTGTATGGGTGTATGGATGGATGCATTGATAGGTGCTGGCGGATGGATGGATGGATGAATGAATGCTCAGCCTCGCAGATGGGAACGGGGGAGGGGGAGCAGGCATATGTGGTGTGAGCGTGCGCGCATGGCCATATAACATGCATTTTGAGAAATACCCTTGACATATGAAAACAATAAGCCACATACAAAAACACACGTTCTGTTTTTGGAAACATTTCCTATATTTATTTAACCCTTAGTGTATTTTCCCCTTTCCCCTAAATCTCCCTTCAGCATCTTCCGTATGTTCAAGGGAAGCACCCGTTTTTGGAGGGACATGTCCATATCTTGTAGAGTTCGCACCTCTGCTTGCAGACTGTTCGTCATTTGCTCAGTAGTTGTTACTCTGTCAGAGATCATGCCCAAATCACAACAGAGCAGATTCACATCAATAGTTTAGACTTAATTTTATGGATAATGTTATCCCAGGTGGTGTCTATAGCTGCTAATACATCTGCTTTTGAGGGGGGTTTGGTCCGTCAGCACACAAACTGGCACTCTCTTCCACCATGTCCTGGTTCACAGGCAGGGGCTGTGCATAATTAGGTATTTTGTTGATTTGGGCTGAACAATTTCCTTTATCCTTCACCATAGTGCTTGACCTCAATGACTCCAGTGAATCCGCGATATATTATGGTCAGGGCCTGATTCCGTACCTCTGTCTGCCCACTATAACACGGGGTAGAGGTCACCTGCAGAACAAAAAATGCACATTGACTAGAAACCTGATCTCTCTCTAAAGTCGGAACATGTGTTTCCTGACAAATCCGGCTGTGTTACACTCTGAGCCGTCTTGTAGATATGCCTCTTTTTTAATATATTACATAAGCAATCCACTTTTCTGCCCTGCTGTGGATATCAGAGTTCAACTTTCCTAACTGTTCACTGCCGGTGCCATTCTATGTTCATCATTCAAGTCTGCCCAGACAGAACGTCCCGGTTTCCCCACCGACCTTCCGCTTATGATATGCTGCACCACTGTGCCATTACACGTCTTGCTGTTCCTGCAATGTTACAGCTCCGGGCCCTCACTCCGCACTGCAGTGCTGATCTTATGCTGCGTCGCGGCCCTGGAACCACACTCCGCCCCAGCCGAAATGTGCTGCATACCCGGCCACACGGGGAACAGCAATGACATCGATGTAAACGCATCGCCCAGTGAGGTCAACAAAATAAAGGCGCAAGCAGCCTTGACTAAATTAAAACGGTGTATCCATTTTAGGTGTTAATGCAAACTCATGTCACATACAAACCACCCAGATTGCCTATGCAGCTTTTGCTCATAATCAAAACAGCCTCTCGGTGACGTGTGAAAGTATGATTTTGTTTTTCTTTTAAATGACTAAACTATCAGAATAAATTTAAATGATGCGAGAAATACAGAGGCTGTTATGACTATTTACAAAAGTTGAGTACATACTTCTTGGATCATTTAAATTCATTCTGCTTATTTAGCCATCTAAAAGAAAAAGAAAATCATACTTTCACGTCACAGGGAAAAGAATGTTCCTACTTCTCTGCAAACGCTGCTCTGTAATTTGCATGCATGATCCAAAGATGTGTCTATCTGGGACAGCTGTAGGGCACAAACATCGCCTTGTTATGTCGCACGATGTAATGTCGGCGATGTAACACGCGATCCAATTAAAAGGCCGCATTAGCGGCGCAACAACACGCGATGTTTAAATTGCCGATGTCATTGCCGTTGCGATTTAAAAGCCGCGATGTAGATGCGCGCGATATCGATGTCCACGATATCGCGTCATACAACCGAAGATGACATCTCTTTCCATCCAGTGGACATTCAAGTATACCATTTTCTGGTGTATATGTAATTCTGTAATTATGTATCAGCACAATTTTTTGTCAGTTATACACATCACATGTAGTTGCAGTAGTTATTATTTTGTTTAAGGTCCTGAAGAAAGCTGAGCCAATGGCTCTTAGAGCTGAAACATGTCGACCACACTTCATAGCGCCTCGGAGCAGTATTACTACTCGGCGTGTTTTTAATATTGACACTTGGCCCTCTATGTTACGGTTTTCTCGGTGTCCTGGTAGTCAATTTTAATGCAAATGATTTTCCTTTGAGCACTGCACTCTGTCTATTCATAATACTTTATGGTGTCACAACAGGACGACTTCTTTGACAACCTTTTCCCTTATTGACACTATTGGTCGGATTTGGGAGAGGTTGATCAACTGTTCCCATATGACGCAAACTCCACCACATGGGTGGTCTGATGGGAATTATTTTAGCCCTTTATGTGACCCTTAGTAACCTGTCTTGACAGACCCTGTGTCTCATACGCGCACCAACAGTGCCGCTTAGTCACTATTGTAGATACACATCATGTATAGACCTTACCTGCTCTTGTTTGTGTTTTGTATGCTCTGAATAAGGCCTTAGTTTCCTGAACGTGCCAATCTTTGTCCCCCAGTAGATTTTGTGTCTAGTGTGTCTTTCCAAAAGTCGAAAACCTGTACAGACATATAGGGAAATAAAGGAAGCAGAGTATATCAACTTGGTGTTTGTTAGGATATATTAAGTGCAGCTGTAGGTGCAAGCCTATAATAATGAGAGTCTGAGTCTGATGTATCGAAACCAGAAAAATAAGTAAACTTTTGTGAAAATGTTTTTGTACTACTTTCGATGGTGTTGGATAATGTTCTCATTGAGTGTAATTGTAAACATTGCGTGGTGTACTAGCTTTGTGTAAGAAATTGTGACCATAATGTCGATAACAGAACATGTCAGTAAAATTAGATGTACTATCATGCAATTCATTATTCGAACTTGCATCTGATTGCTCTATATCTGCAAGCAAATTGTGCACAGGTTCAATGTCCCAATCATCAGAGAAATACTAGAGGTGATAATATCATTCAAGGAAGTTTTAAACAAATATAGAATTTGTAAAAGTTCAGTAGGACCATATACATCATACATTACCCAATCCCATTCTAATCTTTCTGGAAATATAACTGCTGTAATGTTCACCAGGGGCAGGCCCCTTAGTTCATGGTGCGATGATACATGTGATCCATACTTTTTTCTCTGACAGGTCTCCAATCTTTGGGACCCAGGCAGTTCTTGCTGGTAGAATCTGCACTTTTCCAGAGTAAGTGTGTTTTACTTGGACATTGCTTTGAGTGCCCCGGTATTCATTGAGTTCCTGTAAAAGAGCCAGACGTTCATTGGTGTCAAATAGGGTTTTCCCTGCCACTGTGCTGACATTATCGAGGTCTGGCACCCACATTCTCACACCAAACAGGAGTTCATAAGGAGTATGACCCCCCAGGGATTTTCTTGCATTGTTATTGAGTGCCCTATGGACCCCATATAGGTGATTGACCCAACTGCCACCGAGCCTAATACCCTTTCTGTTAAGGACTGCAATAAGGCACGATTCTTCTTCCCAACTACCAAATTTCCCTCAGGGTGGTAGGGGGAGGAGTACCGCAAGGTCACACCTAAACTTTGCATGGCTTCTTTGTAAGCCTGAGAGGTAAATGCTGAGACCTGGTTAGAATGTAGTGTGCCAATTGTGTATGTCCTGATAAAGACTTGCAAATCCTTTATAACAGTTCAAGCGCCAGCCGAGCACTTTGGCCAAACCCACAGGATTCTGAAGCATGAATCCACTGCCACCAAGATGTACATGTAAGCCCCATCTAAGTGTAAGGGGTCACAGTGATCCAAAAAAAGACCCTCCATAGGCTTGTATGAGATCAATAGAGGTGTCTGAGGTGGATGTGCTACGGCTGAGCCTTTCATCTGTTGACAGATGTCATTTTTAAGGAAAAGTCCTTGGTCTGTTTCATTAGACCTGGCCATCAATAGCACTGTATTAGTAGCAAGTCTCTAGCAGTAACCCCTGTGTGTGCTGAGCCAAGACCCTTGTGTGCAGCTAGTATAAGTCCCAACCTGTGATCAATGTTTGGTATTACTCTATTCCCCACTCCTGGAATCTGAGCATAGAGAATGTTTTGTGCATCTAACTTGTGGGAGTAGTTGAGAGGAAAGCCTTTTGACAGGTTGGTCTTGTTGCGGGCGGCACTGATGGCTAGAAAAAGGACAATTGATGGACAGAATGTTGAACAATGTCAAACATTCACCCAAGTACAGCGACCTAGGCCTAAATTCTTCGTTTTTTATTTTTGCTCCCCATGCCATTCCAGTTTAAACCCAGCCATATGAAAATCAGTCTCAACCCTGTTCCCCATAGGAACAGTCCATCCCAAACAGCCAGGCCAGGTCCTCCCTTGACCAAAAACAAGCATCCTGGGACTGGTTTTGGGGTATTTCCCCTCATCAGCCAGGCTAACTTGACTACAGTAGCATGGAAAGCTTGGGACCCACATCTGGGCATACACATCCCACTCGGAGAGACAAATTCAAAAAGAACAATTGATGGACAAAATGTTGAACAAAGTCAAGCATTCACCATGATGTCTCTGTCTGATCTTGTGCTTGAACGAGTGACTACAGCAATGGCAGCAGTACGGACTGTTGCCATAGCATCTTCATCTGCCATGGAATTCCCTTACATGTGAACACCAGCACGCTGATGATGTAATGTGTGGATAACATTAGCCCATGGCAAGCATTCTTTCAGCTTTGCCACTTGTCCCCAAAGCAGATTGTGCTTAATTGTGCAACCCTTGGAATCTTGAAATGTATTTTAGCCCCAATAGTGAAGATAGTCATTATAGGACTGTACACAGTAGTATGAATCACACACTATAAGTGTGGGGAATTTGGGATCCGTACTTTGTAGTGCCAGTATCAGGGCTTTGAGTTCTGCCAGCTGCGCTGTATAGTTCCATCGGGACTGAGCGTGTGTTTTTTCGGGACAGAAATTTCTGACCAGCACACTCCCCTTTACAATTGCGCATGCTGCGGAAAATTGGTGTCTTGTCTCTACGGCAGGCTGAGCAGATCCATTGGTATATATGATGTGGTCATATCGATCTAGATAGATTATTTAATTCGGCAGAGGATATTCTTGTTCATACTGCAGGAATGCTTGTGTTTGTAATGTAGAATCAAATCAGTAGTTTGCATCTGTTGCAGTGAGAGAGTTAACCCAATGAATCATGCTTGGATGTAAAGCGTTGGCATTTGGAATGCTTGCTTTAGTAACAGCCTCTAAAACTGGTACTCGGATAACAACAATTATGCATTTTCCCTAAGCTAGTGCTCTCTCACCATTACTACAGCAGTCTGTAATGCTGTGAGAATTTTCTAAGAGGGTGCAAAATACATTTCAGTGTTGGTGTACAAATGTGATTTGTATGCAATTGGTACTGTATCACTTTCATTGAAAGTAATATAGGTGTACCCAGTGGGTCCAGCGACTGCGCGGATCACTAGGTTAGCTGTGTTTACACGTATGTGCAAATGCTTGGAAGCTATCATATCAGCTTGTTCGGAACGTACAATGTTTGTAATCCAAAATGTATGCTTTGCCAAACTTTAGGAATCCTAAAATGGATTGTGATCTTTTCAGAGTTGTTGGAGGTTGGAGCAATGTCCGGCATATAAATATCATCTACATAGGACAATGCCTCCTCATCAAAATTTTGAAGTAACTGTTACCCCGGATGAGAAAAGGCCTACTTATAACCTTGAGGTAAACAGCAAAATTGATGCTGTGAACCTAGTGCTAAAAATGCGGTCAAATAACTGCTTCCAGGCACTATCTGGCAGAAAAATCAATTTGAGATATCTAATGTTGTTTTGTATTTTTTCCGCACAATGTTATTCATTAGTGCGGCACTATGTGCATTCTGTTCTTTAAATGTGCTTGTGGAAGTGTTCAAATGCCTGTAGACTAAGGTTAGTTGGTATGAATTATCTGGTTTCATTACAGGAAACAAGGCATTATTCATGGGTGAGGTGCAATTTTCTACTACACCCTGGTATTCAAGTTGTTCTAGGATTTCCCTAACTTGTTCTTTAGCGTCATGCTTAATTGGGTACTGTTTCTGGGGTTGAGGAACTGATTTTAGTGCGATTTCATGATGAGGAGACTCATCATCCCACCCAACATGATTGAGGTATAGTACAGAATTAATGTTTAACTGATTATAGAACGAAGTCAAAGAAAGCAGCAAAAATTACTGTTTCTCCCAGTGGACACTCCATTACAAACTCAGGTGGTCAATCCTTTTCAGTCAAAAGAATGTTTTAACCATATGTAAGGTTCAACCAAAAGAGAGCCCTGATGGTTCTGGGTATGTCACCCTCCATTTGGAGTGATATTTCGTATAAACTATGTGGGACACTTTCCCTTGTATCAGGTGTGTCCATCATACTATGCTCATTCAGCTCTACTACCACCAGATAATCCTTCAGGTTCTGTTGAGCTATTGTGACTTTGGCTGTGCTGTCCAGCATCATCACTGCCCATTCACTGTTCAGAAGCAGAGTCCTTAGTAGTCAATCAGAGTCTGGACAATCTCTGCTACTTTCTTCTTTTTGAATTGAGGTTTTTGAGTCTTTGGTTTGTCCTCTTTAAGGATGCAGTCTGAAGTGTGATGTGTTAGCCTTTTCAGCTTCATACGCTCTTTTGATATGCGCTCTGACCATCCACCTCTCTCCAAAAGTGTCTCGGATTAATCCTGAAAGGAACGCGAGGAAAGTGTATCAGTATCCTGATACCTGTCAGACTTTCGAATATTAACACAGTTTCTCAAATTGTATTTTTTGTCAGTGGTTTCCTGCAGAGGAGGCCCACCCTGTGATTGTTTTGTTTATTTTTGTGTTTGTTGTCCCATTTCTTCTTGGAAGAATCGGGTGGTTGCTTAGGGTTATCCTTTTCAGAATTACTCTTAATCTGCGGGTTCCCAGGTCTGGCTCCCAAATTATCTCTGCCTAGCGTAGCATAGGTTTATTTGATAAAATTGGGTAATTCCTGCTCCTGCTGCACAGGGGTGTATTCCCCCAGGCGTTGGTGTATAGCCAAAGCTGCTGCTTCCCCCTTTATGTTACTTAATATAATTGTTGATACCACAGCAAAATTGCCCATCAGTTTCATACACAAGTCCAGGGCAGGTCCGCACCTGTACTCATTCTGTATTGGTTTCAATACCTCAGTTAAAACTGCTATTGAAGGGGCGCCATGAGTCCTGGTGTAAACTGCAGCAAAGACTGTACTCCAAGTGGCACAAACTTCCCCCGGTGGAAACATCCCCATTGGCAAGCAAACTGTTAATATTCTATGATTGTCCTACGGGCCCGTATGGAGAAAAAATGCTTCAAGCTGACTCGTCTTCTGTGCCATCCAGAACGGAATTTGCTCCCGACTGGTGGGAACCTTTCCCATAACGGCATTTAGCGTTTGAGGGCTGATAGCCATAGCAGCCAATTGTGGTTGTGCAGCCTGAGCCGTCTGCGCCGGTTAACTGTGAGTGTTTGCATAATGTACTGCGTGAGGTTTCTGTACATTTTGACTAGATTTTTGTATAGAGTTGTTATTTCTGCTGAATCTAAATCATCAAGATTAGGATGTGGTGTACAAGCAGCTAGGACCGGCCAAGTCGCTCCTTCTTTACTAAGGAGACCGAGTCTCACACTTTTTACGGTATGGGGGAGGGCGCCTTTAAACCAATTCATGTGTTCTTGGTAAGTTAACAGCATTTCTATGTCCATATATGGAAAGTATTCCTCTGGTGTTTCATCCTCAATATAAGTGTGAAACAATTGTGTGCGTGCATAGGCAGCCTGGAATTTAACCAAAGAATAGAATTCCTCTGTTCTGAATGCTTTGTGTACCTTGCCCACAAAGGTTACATCTCCACCTGTAGCTGGTAGGCCAAATTGTAGTAATTTCATAGTAACTGCATGTCTGCAATATTCTCTAATATTTAGTCTAACTGCTTATTCTTCAATGTCCTCACCTTGTTCAGTTATTGTTAACAGAAAAAATGGGATTAATCATATGAATTGTTGGAGATAGGGTTAGCACAATGTGGGAGAACATTTACCCTACAATCTTGTATAACCTACAGACACTGTCTTTCCCTGCTTTCGAGCCCCCTAACAGGGTGGTTCAACTGCCCTCTCTTAAACGCCCTTGGTGCAAATTAAGGCTAGAAGACTTCCACTCTCTTCTTGCTGCAAATCCCCCTAAACTGCACAATGACCCGGATGTGTTCTATAGATCTCTATGCAACTGGATTGTTCAAGCACTGGATTCCCTCATTCCAGCCAAATGGTCTTAAGGTCATGTGTCGGATTCGAGTCGATGGTATAATGATTCTCTGACCACATTATGTAAATCCTGTAAGAAACTGGAGCGTGCCTGGAGAAAGAACTATGACCCTGCAGCTAAAAGTTGCTACTTGGCCGCTATTAAGAGCTATCAAAGGACCATATACACCATCCGGGCGGCTTACTTTGCCTATGAGATCACGCTAAGCCCTAACCCGACCAAATGTATTTTTAAAATACTAAAGGACCGCAGAGTTAGAAAAAATTCTTCTGCCACCGTGATTATGTCGAAGCAACAGTGTGAGGACTTGGCGACCTTCTTTTTTAATAAAGTAGCAACCATCTACAGGTCTTTTCCTTTGGTGCCTCCTCCCTCTGTCGATCCGTACAGACTGCCTAATCTTCATTCTTTGGAGGTTATCCCCATCATTACGCAGGAAGAATTTGTAGGTCTGAGTGGGAAAGTTAAATCCAGCTCTCCAGTTGATCCTTTAAAACCTGCCCAGTTCAGGGACTCTTCCTCTGCGTTTTTAGTTCCTTTGTGCCTGGCTGTTAATATTTCTTTTTCTACAGCCGTGGTCCCTAGGCCCTGGAAGATGGCGATGGTGACTCCGATATTTAAAAAATCTTTGCTAGACCCGGCGAAACTGGAAAAATTATGTCCAATATCCCTCCTTCCTTGGATAGCTAAGATTGCTGGGGTCCACATGAATAACATGGATCACTGACTAAATATCGACGGACACAATATAGACTACCCAAAATATCGAGCCCAAAATATCGACAGACAAAATATCGAATTCCTATCTACAAACAGGTAAGTACCAAAATATTGAATCCAAAATATCGTTTAAATATATATACTCTGTAAAAATATCGAATTTCCTAAAAATAATGTAAAATTAAAAAAATATAAAAAATAAATAGCTAAAATATACTTAAAAATACTTAAATTACCTTAAGTGGAGTGTAAAAATTACTATTCCCACTCCTGGAAGTGCAACAGTAAGGAAAGCGTTTGATAGCGTAGGGGGAAAAAATTACTATTCCCACTCCAGAGAGTGCAACAGTAGGGAAAACGTTGGATAGCGTAGGGGTAGCGTAGGGGTAAAAATTACTATTCCCACTCCAGAGAGTGCAACAGTAGGGAAAGCTTTGGATAGCGTAGGGGTAAAAATTACTATTTCCACTTCAGAGAGTGCAACAGTAGGGAAAGCGTTGGATTGGATAGCGTAGGGGTAAAAATTACTATTCCCACTCCAGACAGTGCAACAGTAGGGAAAGCGTTGGATAGCGTAGGGGTAAAAATTACTATTCCCACTCCATGAGAGTGCAACAGTAGGGAAAGTGTTGGATACCGTAGGGGTAAAAATTACCATTGTCACTCCAGAGAGTGCAACAGTAGGGAAAGCGTTGGATAGCGTAGGGGTAAAAATGACTATTCCCACTTCAGTGAGTGCAACAGTAGGGAAAGCGTTGGATAGCGTAGTGGTAAAAATTACTATTCCCACTCCAGAGAGTGCAACAGTAGGGAAGGCGTTGGATAGCGTAGGGGTAAAAATTACTATTCCCACTCCAGAGAGTGCAACAGTAGGGAAAGCTTTGGATAGCGTAGGGGTAAAAATTACTATTTCCACTTCAGAGAGTGCAACAGTAGGGAAAGCGTTGGATAGCGTAGGGGTAAAAATTACTATTCCCACTCCAGACAGTGCAACAGTAGGGAAAGCGTTGGATAGCGTAGGGGTAAAAATTACTATTCCCACTCCATGAGAGTGCAACAGTAGGGAAAGCGTTGGATACCGTAGGGGTAAAAATTACCATTGTCACTCCAGAGAGTGCAACAGTAGGGAAAGCGTTGGATAGCGTAGGGGTAAAAATTACTATTCCCACTCCAGTGAGTGCAACAGTAGGGAAAGCGTTGGATAGCGTAGTGGTAAAAATTACTATTCCCACTCCAGAGAGTGCAACAGTAGGGAAGGCGTTGGATAGAGTAGGGGTAAAAATTACTATTCCCACTCCAGAGAGTACAACAGTAGGGAAGGCGTTGGATAGCGTAGGGGTAAAAATTACTATTCCCACTCCAGAGAGTGCAACAGTAGGGAAGGCGTTGGATAGCGTAGGGGTAAAAATTACTATTCCCATTCCAGAGAGTGCAACAGTAGGGAAGGCGTTGGATAGCGTAGGGGTAAAATTACTATTCCCACTCCAGAGAGTGCAACAGTAGGGAAAGCGTTGGATAGCGTAGGGGTAAAAAATATTATTCCCACTCCAGAGAGTGCAACAGTAGGGAAAGCGTTGGATAGCATAGGGGTAAATTTTACTATTCTCACTCTAGTGAAAATAAATTAATATAATTCACATAATTATCAATTAATCAATTAATAAAAATTAATTATCAATAAGAATTAATTAATTACCAATTAAAAATTAAATAACAATGTATTCAAAATAAATACCAATTAATTAATTGACATATTTAATTAATTATAATTAAATTACTTCCCACCCTATTCCCCTATAAACCCACAACCCGCTACAGAATTAAATTACGCAAACATTAAATAACATAAAATTAATTGCTTAAAATAAATTTCTAAAAAATATACACTTTTCACACATATACTAACATACAAAACACTTTAAAAAAATCAATATTATTAAAAATTCGATATTTTTAATAACCTATATTATGTACTTCGATATTTTAACTGTCTATATTTTTTAAACCGATATTACATTACTTACCTTCTAAACGATATTTTTGATGTCTATATTCTGTCCATTCGATATTATGTCCATTCTATATTTTGGATCGATATTTGTGTCCCTCGACATTTTGGACTCGATATTTAGACCATATACCGAATAACATCTTAACTGGGTTCCTGAATGCGAATGGCACTCTGGATCCCTCTCAGAATGGTTTCTGTCCTGGTCACAGTACGGAGACTGCCCTCCTGGCTCTGACAGAGCATCTGCGGACCATCTTTGACTCTGGACACACATCGGAACAGATTTTGCTTGATCTCAGTGCCGCGTTTGACACGGTTTCCCACGAGATACTGTTACATTGCCTGGAAGAGGCGGGTATTGTTGGCTTAACTCTGGAATGGTTTAGATCCTTCCTGGTAGGGAGAGCATTCTGAGTGTCTGCCCCCCCCCCCCCCCGTTTCTCTCCCATGTCCATTCCATCAGTCAGGGTGTCCCTCTGGGCTCAGCTTTGAGCCCTGTGTTGTTCAATTTGTATGTCCAACCTCTTGCCATGGTGGCTAGGAATAAGGGCCTCACCATGGTCTCTTATGCCGACAATACACAGTTGGTGGTGGCCCTCTCGGATGGGTCTAGACAGGATGCTTCCGAATTTAGGAGCGGCCTGGCTGCCGTCGCAGAGTGGATGACCACTAACTGCCTCCAGCTGAATGCTAATAAAACTGAGGTGTTACTGTTAGGGAAGGACAAGAGTCTCTGGATTGAGCAATGGTGGCCCACTATTCTTGGTAGTGCTCCCACCCCTAAGATGGTGGTTACGAATCTGGGGGTGTGGATGGATTCTACCCTCAGCTTCCAGGACCACACTAAGAGAATGGCCAGCACCTGCTTTGGCCTCCTTCGGGGACTCAGGCTCTTGCTGGGATTCTTTGATCCTCCTACCCGTCAGCTGATTGTCCAATCTGCCATTTTATTAAGATTGGACTATGCCAGCTCGCTCCTTCTAGGGGTGAATCAAGCTGAGTTTACGCATTTACAGTGTGTCCAAAATTCTGATGCCAGAGCTCTGCTAAGGCTTTCTCGAAGCTGCTCCTCTACTGGTGCTATCTGGTGGCTACATTGGCTGCCTATGGCCAAGCGGATTGAATTTAAAATCCTCTGTCTGTCCTTTAAGATCTTGAAACTTGCGTCCCCTGGGCTCCTGGCTAACCTACTGGTGCCTTATGTTCCGAGTCGCCAGCTGCACTCTTTGGGACAACACTTGCTTGTTGTCCCTCGAGTGAAACATCTCCGGGCTGGGGGGCAATCCTTCCGCTGTCCAGCAGCCAAGCTGTGAAATTCCCTGCCCTTTCAGATCCGCAATCTGGATTGCTTATTGGATTTCAGGAAACCTATTAAAACATTTATTTTCCCATCTGTCTAGCCCCTTCCCTTTCCTCTTGGATTTGTTTTTGCCCTACCCAGTTCAGTTTCATAGTCCCCATGTTTATCTGCTGTCAGCGCTGAGACACCTCTTTGCTGAGGCAGCTGTGCGCTATATAAGCTCAGTTAGCATAACATAACATAACACTACATAGGGTATACTTACTCAGCTGAGAGGGATTTTTCTTGCCACTACAGACATCTTTGGTTTGGAGGTGAGTAGGGGTCTCACAATTGAACTACTCAGATAGACCATTATATAAAAACCCCACCAACGTTGGCGGGCCATGTCGGGTAGTTCCTTGTAAACCATAGGACCTGTGTGTTTGTTGGACAACATAAACTTTGAGTGAGGTGCCTCGACTGATTCCGGGCATCCCCATAGGATATGTTGCCCTAGAGACCAGCTAGCTCACAGTGCCACCATAAGCCCCCCTAACCTTACCTGGGAGCGAAGGGTTTCTGGCACCCACTGAACAAGACAACCCTGACCCCCTCAGCGATCGTAGAAACAGATCAGAGCCTTTTGCTCTGTCACTCGTGCTCGGGGAAATATACAGAGAATACACAATGGGACAGTGTCAATATATTTATTGAACCAACGTTATTCTTGTATAGAAAACATGTACTGCGATAATTAGTATGAGGAAGCAGACGTAAATGAATACAAGCACCAAGAGCATAAATAGTAGAAACAGTTCTACCATTGTGCTAAAACACTGTATATATATGCAGGCATTTAAACAAGGAAGCAATCTGGCATACTCCTACTATGGCATAGTCCTACTATGCAAAACCCTACTCTAAGTGTATCTAGAGTGTGTGCAGATGTGAAGCCAAGAATCCCCCCAAGGGACGACCCAACCCCATTACCTGACGGGAGAGAATAAAAGAGCCCTTTTGGTCGCAACCTGGACACCCCCTCACAGAGATGTCAGACCAATGTGTGGTGAAGTCTCAGCATGCAGGGACCCTCTGTGTCAGCTGAAATACTTGCAGGCACAAGCATCAAAGGATTTTGCGATCGCAAACGGTGCGAATCGCAAAAATCGTCTGTTTGCGATCGCAAAATCTGCTTCTGGTATGCATGAAGGGTGAAGGCCCTCGCAATTTGAGAATTCGCAAATATTTGCGAATTCTCACATTGCGATTGCATTTAAGGAATCGCATTTTGGGATTCCTTAAATGCAATGCATGAAACTTTTAAAAATTGCGATTTCGCAATTAGATGGGAGCAAATTACCATGAGGTTGAACCTCATGGTAATTTGTGAAAACTTTGAAAAATACACTTTTGTTTCATGTTGTGCACACACATGCCCTAAGGGCATGTGTGTGCACAACATATGTGCACAGATTTATTTCAGGGGTGCAACAGGGTATCCTTTGGACACCCCTGCACCCTTGAAATCACATTCTCAATTTGCGATTCGCTAATTGCTAATCGTAAATTGAGAATGTCTTCTCATTCATTCCTATGGGCCTCTACTCTAGGCCCATAGGAATGAATGAGGAGGAATTCCTTAATTGAGATTCGCAATTTGCGAGTCGCAATTAAGGAATATTAGGAAATCGCAATTTATTTAGCAATTTCTTCATGAATTGCATTTTGCAATTGCTTAATTGCGATTCCTTGTTTTTCGCAATTAAGGAATCGCAAAAAACAATATTGATGCATGTGCCTGTTAGTCTACTAATCTTTTGAGATGCTCTTTATTTATCAAAAAAAGCAGCCTTGCGACGTGTGCATAGATTAGCTATGTTATGGATATGTAGATAGCCCTGTCGCCCCTTGGATGAAGCTAGAACAGCATTTGTACATAGTGTGTAGAAGGGCCCTGTACATGATGTTCAAGGCATCGTGATAATTTTGTGCGAAGCTAGATTCGTAAACGAAGTTGTTTCAGAGCAACTAATCCAACATTGTTGTGCACACAAATATGTGCAAAAGGTCACGGCAGAAATGTTATTTGTGAAAAATAGGACAATGTAAGAAATTAGCTATATGGACCTAACCCAGGCACCTATCAGGCCCTCCTGTCTGGCGGGGAATGACACCACACTCTAATGAGGGTTGTGAACCAAAGCTTCAACCTTCTTGACTTCAACACTTCTCAGCCCCACCAATCACTGTTATTATTATTTATTATTATGGGGTTTTATATAGCGCTAATAAGACCCTTTCGGGGGACAGAGCGCTTAACAAGGATAACACTAAAAGGTATGTTACAAAGACTGTAGACAATATATCAACGTACAATATAAGGCACATAAGCTAAAGGTGAAAATCAAAAATAGAGTCCTTATCAGAGAAAGACTGATGTATAGATTGGAGGAGAAGTGCAGGGAAGTGTTGCAGAGGTTTAGCAAAAAATAAAAAATAAAATAACAATGTCCAAGCAGGAAGGATTTGTTCATGAGGGAAGGGAGGAATTGTCTTAGTGATAAAGGAATTGGTTTGCAAGTAGAGTTTTTACGTCTTTTCTGAAGTGGAAGGGTTGCATCTGATATCGGTCGGAAGAGTTCCAGATTTTGGGGTGAGACGTGGAAGGATAGGTTGTAGGTTTTCTTTTTGATAGCATTTTGTATTTTAAGTAGTATTGAACTTGTACTTCTTGAAGGTCTGTTTACACCCAACAGGGTCAGTTTCAGGGCCAGGTAAGAGGAGGTATTGTGGTGCAGCGTTTTGTAGATCATGCAGGCAAGTTTAAAGTGGATCCTAGCCTCATAGGGTAGCCACTTCAAGGATTGGAGTTCAGGTTGATATGACCACGTTTTTTTGATCCGGTGTTGAGCCTAGCTGCAGCATTCCTAGTGGCCTTAAGTGGTGCAAGTAGGATTTTTGGTATGCTCATAAGATTAGCACTGCTATTGTCTAATTGTGTACCAGAGCTTGAACCGCTATTTTGAGGTCAGCCAAGGGGAGGTATGGTTTTAGTTTCTTTAGAGCGTGAAGTTGCAGGTTGGCTTTTCTGGTGATAGCACTGATGTGCTTTGTCATGGAGAGGGCATTGTCCAGGGTAATACCTAAGGATGTTTTCCAAGTCACTGAGGTGTGGGGTACAATTCAGGCAGTGAGCTGTAGGAGCCAGTCTTTAACACTTTGGAAGATGGCGGGTGGAGGGATCAGAAGGAATTTGTTAATGAGGGCATTAAGTTTGAGGTGGGTGAGAGTCAGCAAATGTTGCATTTTAGTCAGGATGTTGTTGAGGATATTGATGTTGTCAGGGGAGGAGATTTTCATGTATAGTTGGGTGTCATCCACATACAAGTGGCAGGAGATGTGTGCCAGCTTGAGGATTTTGGTTAGGTGCTCCATGTAAGGATCAAACAATGTCGGGGAGAGAGTAGGACCTTGTGGCATACCAAGCAACACAGGCTTGTGATCGGAGAGAACTTGGTCTGATTAGAAAGCGCTGAGTTCTATTGTGAATGAAAGAGGAGAACCATTTTAGCACAGTATTGGAGAGTCCTATCCTGTGTTCTGAAAGATTAAGTAGTGTATCATGATTGACCATGTCAAATGCCTCTAACAGGTCAAGTAGGATTCATTGGCAGGATTCATTCTGATAGTGAGCATAAGCTATCATCAACAATATGGACCAGGGTTGTTTCAGTGCAATGACCCAGTCCGAATCCAGATTGGCATTAGTCGAGGATTTGTAATTACTCAATATGACTGCGGAGCTGTAAGTGCACACATTTTTCTAGGAGATTATAATGAAGCAGTCTTGCCACTTTGAGGCAGTTAGGGTGGAGTCTTGTGACTGAAGCATTGATGGTCATTGCCCATAAAGGGAACAGATGGTGAATGGACTCGCTGCAGAGTTTGGCAGGAAGGGGGTCGTTGAAATGGTTGGAGTATTTCTGAGAAGTCAGAAGTTTTAAGATGTAGCTTTCTTAAAATATTTTAAAGGACCTCCAGGTGGTGTTGTTTTTGGGGGTGCAGGGAGGGTTTAACGAGCTTTTGTCCATGTTGCGAAGGGCGGTGAGTAAGGAGGAGACAGATGGTAGATTTTTTGTAGTGTTTTGAATATTGTTGTAATTAGAGTGGTTTTCTCAGTAAAGAAGATGGCAAAGGTCCCGTAAGTCGGTAGAGTTTTGATGTCCAAGGTTGGGGGATCCCTAATGCGAGCTGTATGTTTTTTAATGATTTCAAACCATTTTTGGGATGGTTGCTTTCCGAGTCAAGTTGGTTTTACAAAATGCTGCTTTGGTGCTCTTGATAGTCTGCTCTCTTTTTGTCGAAGAAGTTTAAGATTGAAGCTAGAGTGGAGTATGTCTCCATGCTCTTTCAGCAAGTCTGAGGTGTCCGTGTTCATTGTTGAGGATTCAATTGAACCAAGGTTTGGAACTTTTAGAGGGGATTCTCTTAAGTTGTATAGGTGGAAATATGTCTATGATGTTTTACATAGATTTGGTGTATTTTTCAGTCAGATCATGAGTGTTATATACTGATGAGGGCAGGTGTAGGATGTCTTTTCAAAAAGACGCCCTAGTGAGTGAATTAATATTGTGTGTGTCTCGTACCCAATGTTTGGCTTTTACAGGTTGGCTCATATTGGTGATTGCCTTTTCAGATTGTAAGAAGGTACGGCAGTGGTGGTCGGTCCAGTTGCAAGGTAGGATGGATTCAATTTGTATAGAATTCTCTTTTGCAATGGTTAGCTCTAACGTGGCCCCTTTGTTTTAGATCGGGCTGTTGGGTAAGGTTGTGGCCCTTTAGGAAAGATTTAAGGTTGTTTATGAGAGGGTCGCTAGAATTGTTCCAGTGAATGTTGAAGTCACCAAGACAAATGTGATTGTTATGATCGTCATAGTTAAAGGCGTTGATTTCCATGATATGTTGATGAACATATAGTTGTCACCAGAAGGGTGGTAGAACACGTGAAGAGAGCAAGATGAATTGTCGGAGGTGGCGTTGTTGATCCAAAGGTAGTCCCAAGAGGGCAAAGACAATGCTGGTGATTGTTTTACTGATAGTGTGTTCCTATAGAGAAAGGGTAGTCCACCACCTAAGGGGCCTGAATGGTCTAGTCTGATAATGGCATGACTGTGGTGGACTAGTATTTCAAAAATTGTGGATGAGGATTCGTTCAACCAAGTTTCAGTGAGTATGAGGATGTCAAGGTCAAGTATATGGTTGGCTGTGTCCTCCACTTGTTTGACAGCCGAGCAGCAGTTGAGTAAGGAACATTTAAGGGATGTTTTAGTGGTGTTTGTAGAAGTGTGAGAAATAGGAACTTGTTTGAGGTTCTCTTTGTTTGTGAACCTGGTGCTAGGGTGAGGTGAGTGGGTGGAGCAATGATGGTCAGGGTATGATTATAAGTGTCTGGGAGGGACCGTAAGGCATTGTTTGTTAGCTGACTGCCTAATCCATTGGGTCGGGAAGAGTGGTTGTAATTCAGTCTGGATCTCCAACAAGGAAAAGTGGTTCTGGCATAAGCAGGGATCTGAGTGGCAGTTTAGAGATGAAGTGAAGCTATTCTAGCAGCGAGTTGTCTGTGAGGTCAGCTGGTGTTCAAGGTTGGAGGTTATATCGGTTAGATTACGGATATCTGCCCCAATAACCAGCAATTCTGATTTTACAGAATCGAGTGTAGCAACGGTGTAATTACTGCAAGGAGGTTCCTGCCTGGGGGACATCTTGTAGTGTAGCGAGAGACAAATCAGGGTAAATGGGGGAACTGGCAACATTGGGCACTGCCAGCAAAGTCTTGGTATGATTTATTGGTTCACAGTTCAAATCTTGGACCTCGTTGGTCCTGAAGGTGTGGTGGGTGTACTAATGCTGTTGATGGAAGTGTTGGGGCCAGGGTCTACTGCAGAGTGGGAAATAATGGTGCAGGATTGTTGTTGTCTGGAAGAGCCAGGATAGTCGCTGGTGGAGAGGGAGTTTTGTATTGTGGTGGTGCACGGGGAACAATTGGTGTCGGGCTAGGGGGTGAGTAAGGTGGTGAGGTAAGGTGAGGAGTGGGAAATGTGTGCTACCTTCCTGCTGATTGAAATGAGCCATCAGCGAGGCACACAAAAGGTCGATTTATAGATGCGTGATGTATTGGGAAACTTGAACCTCCTAGGAGGAGCTCTTTGAGTCCTGTTCTGTGGATATCATCAGCCACAGAATACATGTTAATGATGAATTTAAGCCAGAGAAACCCCAGCACAATCAACACAAGTTTGAACCATTCTGTAAAATCTAAAGTTCCGAAGAGAAGCAAAATCTGGTTATTCCCAAGATAAGTACATGATCTGCTCGCAGTGGGATAAAACACAGATCAGCAATTCACACATTCGCACAAATATGGCCCAAGGCCATGGGTCACTACTAGCTGGCAAGCCACACTGAGAAGACAGACTTTGGAAACTCTCTCATGTTGGTGATTCTGTACAAACACCACGACCTAGCAATGAATCTGATACATGTGTGCTACCTGATAACCAACCATCACCAGCTGCTCCTCACCACCCAGTATTAGAAGTACCTGTCAAGAAATGAGTTTTGAGAATTCATGTCCTCGCTTGTGGGAGGAAGGACCAAACTCTTTGTACCTACTTAGAGGCCCTTCCCAGGGCTAGAATTGTCACTCCTTGGTACTTCTCTTCTTCTAGTCTCGCTTAATATTCAGGGTTTCTACAGCCAATTTAATTGAAATCCGTCTGCATGATATATCTTTACAACATAGCTCCTCACTATACTTACATAGACAAGACCACTACAAACCATATCTATCATCCAACACCCCTACCAGTCCCCAGGAACTAGCTGCTTCACTACTACTGGAGAGGCGCCTAATGACTGAAAAGATCTGCTACATATGGCTAGCCTCCACAGGTCTCTAACATAATTCACCATCCAGTTCTTGACCAGCTACATCTCTCGATCATTACCAGATAATGCCATTCGTAGAAGAGATGAATGGAAAACAGTCCATTGTAGCACATCATGACCTTTCTTCTCCTGCCACTCATGTCTGCCCAGGGCCATACAATCTCAGAGTGGTTGATTGTGTTCTGTAACCAGCAAGTTGGACCGAGTATGTAAGGAAATCATAATTCTAGTATAGTAACTTGGAGAGTTGATCATAGCTGTCAGTATACCGAAAACCATAACTGTAAATCTGTCTCTAACATGATACTATCACCTCACTGGTCATCATGCACAACATAGAAACATTTCCCACATAGGTTGAACACTAACCCAACACCTTTCCAATCACACTCCCTACATGGTGTGGTGTGTGCTACCACTGTACACAGTGACTTCAAAGTCCCACAGAAGCATACTCAGCATTATAAATACTATAATACAAGGAGGAGAGAGGGTTGGAGATGGGACTTGGGCTAGGCTGAGTTTGTTGCAGTCTTAGGTGCAACAATGGTGATTGTAAGGGTCTTTAGATTTGTTTGCTTATGAAGTGTTGTTTACTGTTGGGCTATTCTGCCAGAGGGCTCTCGCTGCTGGAGAACTGTCAAGACACATCTATCTATACAGGAATTGTTCCTGTGACCCACAGTTTTCACAAATATCTCTATAGTAAGTGCATTAACCTATTGACTTATCTCTTTGGAATGTGAGTTGGTGAACTAGTGACCACACAGAAACCTATTGAGTTTCCTTGTTGGGTTTGGAACCAGTGATATGCAGATTAATTTAACAAATATTTCTTAGTGAGTACCTTAATCCGTTTGTTAGGCCAGCTCTACAGACAGTGGAGATACTGGGCGATTAGGCATTGCTTGTGGCAAGTACTTTATTGTCCCCAGAGCCACAGAAGTCAGATATTACTGCAAGCTCAATTAACTGCCAATTTAAGGATTTGAATTTCAGACGGTAGTCATGTGGATCAGTCGAGGCTTACTTCTGAAGGATGGTTGGAGGTCAGGAAAGACGGAGAGAGTGAAAAATTCAAGGACATATATTTTCCCTTTTGAATACCCTTGAAACAAAGGCAATTTTATGCAGGAGTTTTGAACTTTAAAAATCAGGAGTCTTCCTATCTGAATCGAGTCTTTTGGCTTGTTTGGTTGTTGTTCTGAAAAAAATTAAGTTCATTTGAACTGGCACATGTATGACTTACAACAGTAATATGTTATTTTAAAGAAGAAAAAATTAGACTTCAACTATGTTAAGTATAAAATCTTAGCCCACATACTATTGGACTCTGACTAAGAACGTGTTCAAGCTGTGCCCCTATGCTAGCCTTTGTGATTGGCTCCCTGCCTGTCACAGGATCTAAGGTTTCTTCTTGCCATCTTCAGCTGGTGTCTAGTCCCTAGAGTGTGGCCTGGGAGGACTTGATTGCCCGTGTTGATTACGTTATCCAGACCTGCTTAACAACGAAAGCACATCATTGTGATAAAACTGTTTCAAGCTGCTTTTCCGGAGCTCTCTCATTGGTCATGGTACACTGAGATTCAAAGAGCCCATCGATTTCCCCTTACGCAAAAAAATAATCCTGATCCAGGAGCAAAACCTAGGGCCATCCTGATTTTTTTTGCCAATTTTTTATTACGGCAAGCCATTTTTGAAAAAGCATGTCCTGATACCAAAAGAACTGCTGAAGGTCATACTTTCTTTGTGCGCCCGGATTTTTGCCACGCAACAGTGGAACGGCTCCGTTCATTGATTACCCCTTTCCAAAAGAAAGGGTTCGAGGTGTTCTTAATGATCACCGCACGGCTTAAAGTTATTTTTCCGTGGCAAAATCCGGGTTTTCACTTCTGAGATACAGGCCGAGGACTATTTAAAAGAAATACCTGTGAGCTAATGGCTCCAGGTTTATCAGTATATTTGTAGATTGAACCTGCAGTGGTCTTTGATCTCTTGATTTGATCGATTTTCCCCTGGGTAGACCTACATGGGATTCAATTTTATTTGGGTACTTTCGCTCACTTTTGTATTAAGGGCATATAGACAGGGAGTGACCAGGGCACACTCGGGAAGTGGGAGGCATCACACGGGTCTGAGGACCTATTTTGCCTGTGTTTGGAGGGGAGGGGTCAGGGGGGGTGGGGGGAGGGGGAGGGGGATCTGCTACGAGGGGCACAAATGGTAGGATTCGAAACGTTGTTTTTTGATAAACTCTCCGTATTGAATATTATTATGAAGTGCTGGTTATATTTGTTTTCTGGAACATCTTCTTTAACCCCTTCACTGCTGGCCCGTTTCCGCCCCTGTGCTGTAAACAAATGAACAGGGGCGGGCCATGACGAACCCCAGCCGTCATCAGCACACGAGCACCGTAGTGCATGACGGCTGGGGTTCGTCATCAGCATGCAAGGGGTTAAGAGATGGCTAATATCAGAATTGTATCCATAAACATATGTGGGCTTAATAATCCGATTAAACGGCGGAGAGTGAGGGAAGATTTGCGATTCTTGCGGGCGGATGTTCTCTGCCTGCAGGAAACGCATATAGAAGCTAGTTGTCATAAATTGCTGGAATTTGAGGGGTTTCAATTAGTCTCTTGGACTAAACTTGAGGCTAAGACCAAAGGAGTTGCAATCCTAGCAAGACGAGGGAAGGTGAACATAACTCGATCTCTGGCTGATAGTTTGGGTCGCTGGGTAATTGTATATGGTGATTTTCAGGGCAAAAATATCACACTCTGTGTTCTTTATGGCCCAGTATTGGATGACCCAGAATTGTATAAATGGCTTAGCCTGGAGCTCATAGGATGGCCGTCCCTGCTTATAATTTGTGGAGACCTAAATATCAATATGGACTGTGGTTTATTGAATCAACCAGAGAGCGCATACACAGGGAGAAAACCTAAAGTGTATAAGGCTCTACGCCATTTGATAGAGATTCATGGGCTAATTGATGCCTGGGCGTTTTTTAATCGGGGTGATCCTGGTTTTACTTTTTTTTCAGCACCACATAAAATCTGTTCCAGGCTTGATTATTTTTTTATATCACCAGTTCTTAGTCAAGGCTCCAGTATCATTAGATATCCTCGCGTGATGTCGGACCATAATCCGCTCGTACTGGAGATGAATATACAGGCATGTAAGAGCAAAAGTGATGTCTGGACGTTTAATCGTGGCCTGCTTAGTGAAAAGGAGTTTGTGGATATTATGTCCCCCTGGGTTCTACAGTTTTTAGAGGAAAATAAGGGTAGCACAGGTATTCAGAATGTTTGGGATACTCTTAAGGCTGGGATCAGGGGTGAAACTACAAGATATGGCTGGGATGCCCAAAAGAAGGAGAAGGCTAACTTACAGAGGCTGTATAAAGAACTGGAAAAAGCAGAGGTGAATCTGTCTCGCTCGATACAGATAGGTGGGGATAGCGATTTAGCCCTAACACGGATTGCTATAGCAAAATCAGCTATCACAGGCGAAAGCTGCTAGCAAATTCATTGCTTGGAGATCTAAAATGTTTGAGAGTAGTGAGAGAGCAGGGCATTTGTTAGCCGCAAGAACTGAAGACATAGAAGCAGCTATACGTATCAAGACGATTCAGGATCCGGATTTGGGGCTTGTGTCTGAGGAGAAGACCATTGCTCTTGCATTTCAAAAGTTTTATCAAAAATTATATTATGATGATATTTGTGATAACGATGCACTTCAGGTGGAAATTCAGGAATATCTGAAGGGGATCGGGGTGGATACACTAACCTAAGAAGAACGAGAATAATTAGACGCAGAAATTAGTGTTGAGGAGCTTTGGCAGGCTATAGATTCTCTCCAGAGGGGCAAAGCTGTTGGCCCAGACTTTCTGCCGGGGGAATTTTATAAGATATTTTGGCCTCCGCTCACTCCGGTCATGTTAGAACTATTTCGCAGAGTTCAGGATGGGGAGGCTCCTCCGGAGTCCGGGGTGCCCGAATTATAACTTTTTTAAAAAAGGATAAAGATCCATCAGATTTGGGATCATATCGCCCTATCACGGTCATCAATAGTGATATTAAAATTTATGCTAAGATATTTGCCAATAGAATTTCTGGGGTAATTAAGAAACTTGTTTCTGTTCAACAACATGGCTTTGTGCCTGGGCGAGAAACTATAGACCATATACGCCGTGTTATTTCGCTGTTTGATTTCACTAAGGTTTCAGGAGACCCTATGGCCCTAATTCTGCTAGATGCAGAGAAGGCCTTTGATAGGGTCTCCTGGCCTTTTTTATGGACTCTATTGAGATATTATGGCCTAGGAGAAGGAATCATAAGGGCGATTCAGAGCATGTATAAACAGCTGACGGCCCAAATTTCAGTTATGGGGATCCAGACGGGTTCAATTAATATTTTAAGAGGTACACGCCAGGGTTGCCCCTGCTCCCCTTTATTATTTGTAATTTATATAGACCCACTAATTAAAAATATTTTTTTGAATGATTTGATTTGCCCAGTGAGATCCAGGGGTGGTAACACGAAAATACTGGGGTATGCAGACGACTTAGCCATTCTGACAGACACTCCTCAGGCCGCACTGTCAGAGATTTTAAATCTAACATCACAGTTTGGTAAGTTGTCTGGATACCATTTGAATAACTCCAAGACCCAAATTATATGCAATGATAAAATTATGTTGGTGGATCCTCGGGTTATTGGCAGGGCAAAATACCTAGGAATCGTTATAAGCTCTAATCCCGAGGAAATTGTTGAGATCAATCTTAAACCACTGTTAGGAAAGATGGAAAAAGATACTAGAAAGTTTAACAATCTTCAATTAACACTGATGGGTCGCTGTAATGTGGTTAAAATGATTTTTCCACCAAAAATATTGTATCTTTTTAGAGCGATTCCTGTTTTGTTCGAACAAGTATGGTTCAGGAAGCTAGAACGTCTAATTTCATGGTTTGTATGGGCAGGTAAAAGACCTAGACGAGCCCATAAATATATGACGTTACCCAGGGAGAGGGGGGGTTGGTCTTTACCAAACTTTCAGCTTTATTATTGGGCAATTACATTAAGACACATTGCTGTATTAATGGATTCTGTGGACTTAGAGGTCCCTGAGCTTTCTACGTATTGTTTAATTTATGGGGAAGAGGTGAAGGGGTTACTATTCAGGCATATTGATTTTGCGTATTTCAAGCATGTAAGGTTTAAAGTTTTACTGGCAGCCTTTAAAGTCTGGACCCCTGTGCGGAAACTATTTAATATAGGAAGGATACATGTGTATACTCCAGTAATAGGTAATACCCTCCTGCCAGAAATATTTGCAGACGGGCATTTCAGAGAATGGACTACACATGGAGTTATTATGTTGGGGGATTTGGTTTCTGTTCAGGGCGTGCAGACATTTGAATACATAAAACATAAATTTGGTATTAGTAACCAGCATTTCTTTAGGTTCTTACAGATTCTCGACTTTCTTTCTAGGAAGTCTGTTAGCTGGTTTCCTATCCCACTAGTTGAGGCTATCAGGGGGGGGGGGGGCACTCTAATATATCTATAATTTATAAAATGTTGAATGAAAGGCGGAGTGATGATCTACCTAAACACTTTCACCGATGGCAGATTGGTTTACAAGCTGGGCAGGAGGTTTGTGAAAACTCATTATGTTTTAGTTATACTGCCACTATATCTGCTAACCTTCAGATACAATGTTTTAAAACATGGTTCAATTTTTATATATAACCCCACATTGCAAACAACAATGGGGCGGGATCACGGGAGTCAATTGTCCTAGGTGTGGGGAGATAGCAGTTGACAGTATCCATATGTTCTCTTCTTGCTCTAGTTTAACTCCACTGATAATTAAAGTGGAACAACGGTTGGAGCAAGTGTTCGGTTATCAGATACAATTGTCTTCGCAAGCCATTATATTGGGGGTGGCAGATACAAGTATGACGCTGCCAGACGGAAGCTATTTTATATAGCTATGGCTACATTTAGATTATGTCTAGCAACAGTGTGGTTAGATCCTTCCCCCAGTCAGAACATGAGTGGTTCAATAAGTTTCTGAATGTTGAGAAGTGGGAGCTGTTGGTTTTCAAGAGGAGAGGTCCACGGGCTCGAAGAGAGGGCGAATCAGTTTGGGAGCCGGTAATTAATTGGCTGGATAATTTAAACCAGTAAAAATGTTCTTTGTATATAAAGAAATATAATGGGATTCACCTGTTTCATAATATGAGTTTATCATATTTTCTTTTTCTTTTCTTTATTCTCTCCTCCTGTAGCGATCCCTGGGGGGTGGGTTAGGGTGGGGTTCTGGGGTATAATATAAAAACGGGCAGCAATGACACAGATGTAATGTACTATGCATTGTATATTTTCTGTTTTATCTTCTGTTTGTATGTCGAAATGTGATGTCTTGCTCCTCTTTAATAAACAATTTAAAAAAAAAGAAAGCACATCACCCAGGTGTTCCACTTTGCCAATGTAATTTGCATGACTTTTCATGTTTTGTGAGAGGGACCGATTGCACTGTTTAGCTTAAAATCCACGACTCAGAAAAAACACATTATTGTAGAGTTTGTTCTTTTAAGGTCAGTGGCGGTGGTGACCTGTTGTATTATGCGGTCTGAGCCAACAGAACCCAATAGGGTGTGGATAGTAAGCTGGGATATTTATTTATGGTCACCTGGTATTTCCCTACAACAATAAAGGAGCAGTCCTAGTGTTCGAAGAATTTTGTGGAGAACTGATCTATTTCACACTAAGACTTCGATGTGACATTGCTCTAAAGAAATACAACAACCCAATAAAGTCCTCTCATAGGTCAAAACCCATTGGCCGGGCTGTTTCTTTGATGTACTGAAGAATAATAAAGAGAATTGTTTTGAGACTTCCTAGCACGGCTCCCATGTTATTTTGATATTGGAAAAGAGCACATTGATAATGACCCTATTGAGCCATGTGTACTTCATGAACTGAGGAGAGGAGAAACAAAGAGAACAAACTCTACTGTACAATGGGTGGATTCTTCAGGCACTCCCTTTTGTGAGTTTTGTCTGCGTTAATGTATTTATGGTTGTGGAGAAGTTTGACCCTTAGAGGGTGAGTGCAGACCACTATTACCTTGTGGAACTAGCACATGGGCAGCTGTCTTTATCCAGTATTACTCTTGCTATGGGATTATTAAAATCCACGACTGTTATTATTGTAATGGTGTTTTTACTGATGACTAGGGTTTGTTTAGTGAATGGCACGGCTTACCCACATTAGGAAGCTGTGCTGTTTGTTAGACTTCCAGGTCCCAGTTATCGCCTCTGTTCGGGTTCCTCCACCCAGCCGTCCCATTGGCATCTGCAGGCCTTCTCCATTCCTGAAGCTGTCTCACTGCTTCCTGTATTTGTGATTGACCCCAGAGAATCACATGACTTGTGGTCCCTTGTCTTCGAGTCTCCTCCCCTAAAATCTAAAACAGCGAAATATTTTGAGCTGGTGCCCACTCCCTAGAGAAGTTTTTTTTCTTTGCCAAAACAATTGGCCAATTTGGCAGTCTATTCTTCATGGGCTGTTATAGATTACTCTGTCAAAATCATTGATTTTATGTGGAAATGTGCTTGCTTGGTTAACAGTACTTACTTCTCATATCAGTGAGCTGCAAACTTCGTTGGGCTTCCAGGCTCTGGTCACTCCCTGTGCCCTGCCTACTCCCACCCAACCTCCCTCCATTCGGCAAAGAGTGTCCTGCGCAAACGTATATGTGTAATGTTGTTCTCAAGTGAGAACTCAAAGAAAATAGGTTATCCGCTACTGGATGATGACCAGACTCCCGTGCACTTATCCGTGCGCGTAACTTACTTTCACAGTACGCTGCACGAACAGACCCGTCCTGAGGCTATTCCATCACCTTTATGCATGAGCATACCGACCAACCTTTTAAACTGCGTTGCCACACTGGTTCTCATTACATTGGCGCGCCGTACTTTTCAAAGAATTTATCTTCCTTTTTCACAGCCCTGAAGAGCCACAGCCCTCACACGGTGTGACGAAACACGTGTCGGCTAATTGTTCTCATATGTACCGATCAACACTGAAACATTAAATATTTGTATACTCTATGCTACTGGACTCCGACCTCATATATTGAACTTCCACCAATCATCTTTGAGTTCTCACTTGAGAACAACATTACACATATACATGTGCGCAGGACACTCTTTGCATTTGTTTAGAAGGGGATTCCTTCTCTATTTTGGCAGGGGCTGTTTTTCTGCTGGATTTGTTCCCCTGACCTGCTTGCACCGTAGCTACTCCATCTACAAAGACTACCCACATACCAGGTACCCGCTGAGCGCCACTTCTTCCTGACTCCCTTCCAAACCCAACCTCTCCTCGTGCTCCCTCCATTCGGCAACGGTTGTGATTCATTCTTCTTTCATTGAGGCTGGCTTCCAACCATACCATTATAACCCTCTTCCCAGGTCGTGAACTCGGGGTGTTCAAGTCAAGGGCAGACAGGGGCGTCTACCCAAGTCATCTTCTCTATTTGGGCTGTTAGGTCCTAAGGTCTGCATCCAAGCTGCTGGGGCCCTATCACATTCTTCCTTGAAATAAAACTTGTTCAGGAACCAAAATGTGTTCCTTCCTCAGAATAGCTGATATCCTAGCCTTTCTATTCTTTAACGTCTTGTGCATCGATGGGTGTGTTGCTTTGCTCCTGGGTGAACTCGAAGCCCCAGGTGTGTGTGATGGAGGTTGATTCCTGTATGTTGGTCCTTTGCCACTTCTCCAAGCATTTTCAATGGTTGACGAGTCTAATACCCATCCCCAGGGCTTTAAGTGGGCAATGCCTTCCGGGTCAGAGGTCCGGTTGTAATAGTTAATGGGTATGCTAAGGTGGGGATTTCTGGGAGTTTGTGACCAAGCATAAATGTTCATGTTTGTGGATATTCACGAACGCCTCCTCTTCCAGTGCCTGTTATTTTGAAATGGTCGGAGATTTACTGTGTCAAGAACAGAAAAAATCTTTTCCAAGACAGAAAGGGAAAACATACACCCATAAATTGGTAAGCTTGTAGGGGAAGGGATTTGTTTTTTCTTCTTCAAGTGGAAAATAGAAGAAAAGAGAAAATACTTAGCAGGAGAATTTACTCTTTCACTTTACGAAGGTTTTCCAGAAATAAAAATTACAACCTGCAAGGGTTTCTGCTTTTCCGGTGTGCTTCTGGAAAATTGAGTGACTTTCTGAAACCTGTAAATGAACACACATGCAAGGAGCAGACGTGCGGTCCAGATTTACGGCTTTTTCCAAGAATCGGCCTCACTATGTTTCAGTTTCAGTGATTAAAGACTTCCGGAAGTCTGATAACCTTTTCGTTCCTTATGGCATAAAGACAGAAATCAAAATGCTAATAGCTACCGTTGTGAGATGGATTGTTGACTGTATTTTTTTATAGTTACCAATTTCGTTGATTCTGAATCCAGAGAGAATACAAGCTCATACATTGTGCAGCATTAGCGGCCTTCCAAAGCCGAGATCTGAGCTACCACCATGCCGTCTGTAGAATGTACTCCCAATGTACTTCATCCTGGTGCTGCACATTTCATCTATTCATGTTTTTTTCTCAACTCCTTCTTATGCTTCAGCTGTCTACGCCTCAAGGTATGCCAGAATGCTCCTTTTTAGTTCAGAAGCAGGGATAAATAAGGAGGCTAAAGCAGTGAAATCTTTGACAATCCTGTTCTCACTGCTTCAATAATCCTACTCAGTTGGTCTCGCTGCCATTTTCCCATGACATGTGTTTGTTTATTTTCTTAGGGTGTTTCTAACGAATATGACGTTCCTATGCAAACAATTACAGCACATGCCTTTACAACACGGTTTTTACATCTCAACTACCATTACAATGCATGATTTTACAACGCATGCCATTACAACGCATTTTTAAAAACTACCATTACAACGCATACCATTACAACGCATACCATTGAAACACATAATACTTTTGGGGCAACAGTGGGGTAAGATAGTATAGGGGTAAAAATTACTATTCCCACACCAGTGAGTGCAACAGTAGGGTAAGTGTTGGACAGTGTATGGGTAAAACTACTATTCCCACTCCAGTGAGTGCAACAGTAGGGTAAGTGTTGGATAGTATAGGGGTACAAATTCTATCCCCATGTAACCCAAAACCCATACCCACTCTAAAAAAAAAAACCTTTACTTACCTTATAATGCGTTGTAATAAGATGTGGTGTAATGGTATGTGTTGTAATGGCTTGCGTTGTAGTGACATGCGTTGTAAGGGCATGCATTGTAATGGCATGCGATGTAAAAGCAGCTGCATTGTAACAGCTGTGTTGTGAAAGTAATGCGTTGTATTGACTGCGTTGTAATGGTTGTTTCCCGTTTCCAACAAGCCGTTTTGCAGTCACTTTATAGCACAGGATCTGTGAATGTCAAAATAGGTTCACATGGGCTGTGCTTTCTGTTTGCCTTCAGCCCATGAAATGGGAAAAGGTCTAAGGCTAAAGGGGAGGGTGATGTATAGGGTAAGTAGAATTTAGGGTATTGTGGCCCGGTTCCTCATGAGAGTGGAGGGACGTCTTGTGTTGCTTAGAGTGTCTCAAGAAACCAGTACTCATTCGATTGAAGTTTTCTAAGGCATGCAAACACCCCTACGGGTGTCCTGGAGCTGAAACACCTGAGTTCAGTGGCACACAGCTGCACAAAAATGGAGCAGTCTTTAAAGACTTGCCAAACAGTAAACAATTATCTTGAAGCCATAAGTTAAGTTAAGTCTGCAAGAAACACCAAAAACAAATGAATGGACGGAAGACCTTTCCACGTTTCTAGATGACAAAATCATAAATATATGCAAATCCTTTGAAACAGAGAATACATCCCTCCAATACCTGGAACAGGAGCTACACGCGAAAAAACCTGTACATACAAATGACCCGAGCTGGTCCACTTTCGATCTGTTAGATAACGAAAAAACTATTCTACTAGGACGTAAAATCAAATCAGGCTACCCCTGTGATCAGTTAACCTCAAAACTATTTGCCATTCTCGCCCCAGTGTTAGTAAACTCTTTTTCCGGCCTCTTAAACACATCCCTGACAGAAGCGGAATTTCCTAAAATTTGAAAGGCGGCAAGAGTTAAACCATATTAAAAAAACCCGGTGTTGATGCAAACACTTTCTTAAATTACCGCCCTATTTCCTTGCTGCCCTATTCAGGGAAAGTATTGGAGGCATTTGTAAATGAACAACTGGTAAACTATCTTGAGAAGAACAACCTACTCGATCCCTCACAGTCGGGTTTCCGCACTGCCCATAGCACGGAAACAGCCCTGATCGAGGTTGCCGACAACATTAGACTTGCTCTTGGCAAACGTCAATCCTCCATTCTGGTGCTTTTGGATCTGTCGGCTGCCTTTGACACCATCTCCCACCAGATCTTGATCAGAAGACTGTGGGAGTGTGGTGTCAAAGGGCAGGTTTTAAAATGTTTCGTCAGTTATTTGTCAAATCGAACAACTACACTGCAAATAGACAAGACTCTGGCCAGCACTCGGCCTGTCACAAGAGGTGTGCCTCAAGGCTCTATTCTCAGCCCCTCGCTTTTTAACGTTTATATGGCCCCTCTGGCCAAACTGATCAGGGCATACAGGTTTGACGTGTTATCATATGCGGATGACACGCAAATATTGGTCACCCTTGGCCCTGATGCAAATGACACCAAAAGGCGTTTTAAAATGTGCTTGATAGAGGTAAAAAACTGGATGAGTCAAAATCATCTCCAGCTGAATGGCACCAAATCTGAAATTATGACATTTGGGCGAGCAAGTGAACACTGGACCCATGATTGGTGGCCCCCTGGAATTGGGGGAGTGTCCCGTCCCAAAAGAATCAGTCCGCAACCTAGGATTCCGCATGGACAACAAATTATCCATGAAGGACCATGTAAATCATACTTTAGGCACCTGCTTCGGAATCATGCGGAGTCTACGTAAGGTCTTTAAATGGATACCAACAGAAGCACGCAGAACCTTGGTTCAGGGTCTTATAGGCTAGACTATGGTAACTCTCTTCCTTGCCATAAATGAGTGCCATATCAGGAAACTGCAAGTTGTACAAAATACAGCTGCTCGTCTGATTCTAGGTTTACCCAGACGATCCCCCTCTCTGCCATGCCTAAAAAGCCTACATTGGCTCCCTGTTAAAAAAAGAGCCATTTTTAAAACCATGTGTTTGGTTCATAAACACATGTACGTCCCAGGACCAAAATGCTGGAATCAAAAACTGACATGGTACCAGCCTGGTCGACAATTGAGATCAAGCTCCAAGTCACAGCTTACGCCGCTCAGAGTTCAAACGGCTAGAAACGGCGGTCGTGCTTTTTCCTTTATGGCACCATCCCTATGGAATAAACTCCTCCTAAACATACGTACAACTACTGAACTCATGAGTTTCCGCAAAAAATTGAAAACATGGCTCTTCAGCTAAAATTCTATTTTCTGGCTCATCCTCTTCTCTTAGGACTGTCCGCATGCGCCATGAGACTCCCCCGGGATGTGATATGTTGCACAATACAAATATCCAGACTAGACTAGACAAGAGGTAGGGCATTTTCATGTTAAGCAGCTAGATAAAAAAACTAATAGCCACCCATGCTAACTTTACAAACTAGTGGAGTAATAAAATGGTGGACAAAAAAAAACTGCACGGTTCTTGTTGGTTGGTGGTGAAATTAAGCTTGAAGGTAATGAGGACCCTTCCAGCTTATTACCAATGATATTAAATAAGACCCCTTTAGCACTGGGCAGCCAACAAACAGCTGGGTCTCGTGGAGACATATCAGTGAAGCAAGAAAGGCTTAAAAGTAGGTGGGCTGCTGAATTCTTTTCAGTCTGGAGTTTGGCCACACAGTATCCAGAAACACCCACATGAAGAGGATTGGGCTAATTGAGGTGATGCTTAGAACCATGGACGTCAATTCTAAATGACAAGGGTAGTAGAAGCGACATCGCACGCCATTTGACCTTTAGTTTGACTCACATACACATGCTTACACTTTATAACACATTCGCACACTCTCACGCACATAAACTCACCCTTAAGCATGCCTACAACATACACTTAACTGCATATTTTTTGATTTACCTTAGCTTCCAGATAGGGTCATATTCCAGCTAATGTACACCATTTTTTATGACACTAATAGTGAATAAAATTATTCCAAAATTGTATAAAGTAAAGACTTGACAGAAACCAGGCAGGTGGAATTCTAACCAGCGTCCATAAGAACAGCTGCCCCTTTGTTCCAGGAACTGATTTTGCCACCTCTGCAGCCAGGGGTCGCAAAAGCAGTGCCATGGGTAGCAAGGGGCAAGCCAGGGGTCACAGCGACGAAGACTTTGTGACCCCGAAATGATGTCCATGCTTAGAACATGTACATGGAAGAAGAGGGCAGATTTTAGCTAGCATTCAAATGTAATTGAAACACAAATGTGCCTTTGTTAATTTGAGTGAGGATAGAAAGATAATGATCAAAAACAATTACAAGATTATGTATCTTTGAAATTGGTACATGAGGGGACCAAGATTGTTCACCTACCTGTTACTAGACCAGGCAATGGGTCTCCACTGACAACAAGGACTGTTACATTATCTGTATTAGGCTTGACAGCCTTAGCAATCTCTCAACTAGCCACAGCTAAAAGAGAATTTTGAAGGTTGAGTTGGGTATAAGTAGAAGCAGCGTCCATCAAATAACAATCTGGGGGTAATTGACTGGACAACAGTGTGCATCAAGACAGTCAGACCATAAGATTGAATCATTCGTTCTTAAGGGGCCTTTTACAAGCACTTCTTAAAAGTCGGTATGGTAAGCATTGCCCGCAGATATGGTCTCACATCAGTCAAGAGACAGAATCCGGGTGCCCTAATGGCACAATTCATCAAAAGAGACACCTGCAGGAGGGCTATCTTGTTTTCTTCCTCACCTTCTCCTGAAATGCAATAGAGACCATGCTATCCATCATAAAGTAATATGCCTAGACATAAGTCACGTTCATCCTAATACCTCATATTGATAGTGTAGTATTTTCTCGATCCAGATGTTATTAGTGTAGTCTGCATTCTCAGTTTTGCTGGCACAGCAGCTGTGTGTTGGTACTCATGATGCATGTATGCATAGATGGCCAAAGATCTCTTTTCATTATATTTTATCTTCATTGGAATCTCGTTCTTATCTAGCTGTCGGATTGTGGAGCTAGAGCCATGTGTCTATGAAGATGGTCTGTAGGAGGTCTTGTCTCAGCCAAAGGAAAATCAAGAATTTGCTGCACATGAGTTCCACAAGAGGTTTTAATTCACTCATTCCTTTCAGGAAAGAAATGTAATCCTTTTATTCTGATTGTTGAGTCATCTTACGCTGTAAGTAGTAAGGTATCCTGTTGGATTTATTTTGCTCTTCATAACACATTGTTGTTGATAATGAGGATGATGAGACTTCACCTGGTTCCCAGGATTCACTTTTTTAGGCCTTGCTTAGGCAGCGCTTGCACTGACATTTCGAAACATGCTGCATTCAGGACATGTGCATAAAGCTCCGCCTACTTCCCGCCCATCTTTTTATTTGGCTCCTGTCTCTGTCCTTTGTAAATGGTGGCTTTTCAATGGTCATTAGACTTTGTAGTCCCTCCTTAGTACCGTCCTGTCTCTTTTTGTAACGTCCCATAAGGACATCCACTATTGAAGGTGTTGTTACGCCCTAGATTTTAATTACAGCTTCAAGGCACTATTTTCTTAACCCTTTCGCTGCGGTGGCTATTCTGCCGCAGCGCTAACTGGGCGGGGCGGCCGCACGGCGGCCGCATGCTGGTGACAGAACCGCTCCGTCACCAGCCGCGGTTGAGCTGTGCTTGTGACGGAGCGGTTCCGTCATGGCCCCGTCCGCCTAATAGAACGCGCCGCGCAGGCGCGAAATCAGCGACACGCAGGCGCGGCGGCCGGGCCATGACGGAACCGCTCCGTCATCAGCACAGCCCAACTGTAGCTGATGACGGAGCGGTTCCGTCATCAGCAGGGGAGGGGTTAAAGGCCTTCAGACAGGACACTCACTCGTTCCTAAACAAGGTTGGCAGTGGTTACTTTACTCGCTAGCACATCTCACATTTATATTAGACCTTCTATAAATTTCTCTTCATCAGCCCCACATAGAGTACAACCTAATCCAGAATTAATGTAATAATTATGTTGCCACATTTCAAATCTACTAATAGTATATATTGAATGTACTGTGGTACTGTCTTGCATGCAATGCATTATGGGTAGATTGGATATATCATATCTTCAAAGTTTATGATGCTCACTAGGGACCTGAAGGCGCAGCTTGCAGTACTGCACCTACACATCTCAAAGTTATATTAGACCTTCTATAATTTTCCCTTAATCAGCTCTACATAGAGTACAACCTAATCGGAATTAATATACTAATTGTTTTGTCACATTTCAAAGTTATTAATTGTATTTATGGACATAGCTATTTGAATGTACTTGTGGTACTGTCTTGCATGCAATGCATTATGGGAGTTTTTTCCCGTAACCCTTGATAGAGCCTTGTTTTTGGTTCAGATACGGCAATCCTCACCTTCCACAAAGCCCTATTTTAATCGTCAGTCGTTGCTAATAAACTTGACAACAAGTGCACAAGCTATCCCATTGACCTTTAAAGCTGTGAAGGAAAAAGGTCACATTAGTCAAAGACATACAGATAATAACTACATTCACTCCACCTGTCTTCATCCGCCATCTCCTCTCCCCTGTCACTGACCGACCCTAGGCGTGGTTAAAAAATGGGGAGACAACAGGTTAGTGGCCTCTCCGGACCCCCCAGGTAAGGGCAGGGGGACCCCTTGGGTCCTCTGCTGTAGTTATCTTCTTTGCTGCCTGAGCCTTCCAGGGCCCTCCATGTGAGGGTACAAGGGGACCCCTTTGGGTCCCAGGTTTCACTGTCGCTGTCTTCATCTGATCCATCCAGTGCTGCGTAGTTGTGCAGGAGGCTGTGAATCATCTTATGGCAAGCAAGTGTTGATTTTGCCTTCTCTACTACCAGGCAGTTTCTGGAAAACAGAACTTTTTTTTTTTATTTTACTTTATTTTTCAATTTTTGGTTAGAAAATACAACTTATACCCCCCTCCCCCATGGCATCTTTAAAAACATTTGTACACAGATCGATGGACTCATTAAGGCACATTTACGGAGTATGACGCCTTGTGAAAGTACACAAGACAATGCAGTTAAGCGGTGGAATCAGCAGCTTACTTGTGAACACGTGAGGAAATCAGGTCAAGCACAGCATCTTGCACAAGTTCAGAAACACCACATTGGGCCCCTCCCCTTTCCCCCTCTGAGTCACACTCAGAGAACAACTCCCCGCTTGTCCCCTCACAATCACTGGGTGACGAGGGCCCCTCTGCCGCCAGCCCTGTCATGCACATGGCTCGCCACGCCAACAAATCCTCCTGCAGTTTCTCATCCCTCCTAGTGTGTTACATATGCGTTTCTTCCGCTAGTGTCCATTCTCTCACATCTCTAAGCCATGCATCAACCTCTGGGGCCCGCTGTCCCATCCATGTAATGGCAACCCTGCGCCTGGCCAGCACTAGCATCAATTGTAATAACTTATAGAAGAGTTTACGCTTCCTTGGCTTCGGGACCAATGCCAACAGACAATGTATGGGCGTGAGCTTGATTCGGAGTCCCATGGTAGTCCCCACCCGGGTCACTACCACTGACCAAAAGCTCCCCACCAACAACATTCCCATGCCAGGTTCAAGAATCCTGCCCCCCCCTGCGCGGCATCTAGGGCAATTGTCACTTCTGCTGCCCGAGAATCGACTGATCGACTTCAGAGTAAGGAAGACGCGGTGCAAAAAATTTAAGTGAATACGTTTAATCTCGCATTACAAGAGACCCTCCGCGTGAGGGCCCCCACACGTTCCCTTTGACTCTAATTCAGAGGCACTCCCAGATCTATATCCCAAGCCGCCCCTGCATGCGATAAGGGAGGCGCATAATCCCGCTTCATAGCCGCATATAGCAGAGTTATTAGTCTACGTCCTCTTCCGTAGGACAATATATTATGCAACATATGGGACATCGGTGGAATCTCCGGGCACTGTGGCCAAATTGAACGTACTATGGAGCGCAGCGCTTGGTAATGTATGTATTGTCCGCTGCCTAGGCCAAAGGACTCCACTACCTTCTCATAGGTCACAAAGCTCTCCGAGGGATACAAGTCAGCCAGAACCTCGCAGCCCCCAATTCTCCACTCCTGAAAGGACATCTGATGTTCTAGCTCCACTATAGGGGCCAGGCTCCAGAGTGGCAGATCTCTGTGGAACGGGCCGACCATTGCACACTTTCTATGGCACGTGGCCATACACCCGCCGTGTGTTTGACCATATAAGGCAGTCCGGTATCAGCACCTGCCCCTCGCATCAGTGCCTTCTGCAGCTCCTGCACTGTCACCCTTCCTTCTAGCAACCTCGTCTCCCATACATCAGCGTCCGCAAACCATCTGGCTGCCGGGAGCAACTGTGCTGCATAATAATAAAGATCAAAGCGTGGGGCCTCCAGACCGCCCTCCTCAGAGGAGCGCACTAGGGTACGGAGGTCTATTCTGCTCCTCCTACCCGTCCAGAGCAGAGATGTGAGCAGGGTGTTGAGGTTTCGAAAGATCTTTGGCGGAAGCGGACACAGCGTATTCTGAAGGACATACAATGTCCGTGGCAGCATCACCATCTTGGACATGGCCAGTCGCCCCATTAGGGACAGTGGGAGTGTGTTCCAGAAGGACACTGAGCTCTGGAGAGACGTTATGACCCGATCTATATTACGGACCAGTGACTGTTCCACGGAAGAGGTCACATGAATACCCAAATAGCGGAAACTGGTGTGCTCCCAGCGGAGCCCCAGTTCTGGCAGTTCCTCCTGGGGGACCGCTGCAAATCCCGATAGTGGGAAAATTAGGGACTTACCCTGGTTGATCCGCAATCCCGACGCCTCGCCAAAGCGGTCCAGGTGCTGTAGCAATCTCGGGAGTGCCTCTCTCGGAGATGCCAGATAAAACAAGGCATCATCCGCATACATTGTTGATATGTTGCATGTGTCGCCCACTTGAATGCCCCATTGCCTCATTTCGGTCCGTAACAAGATGGCAAGGGGCTCAATTGTGAGGGCGAAAAGCAGCGGTGCCCCTCGTGCCCCGCTCCAACCGCCACTCCTCAGACCTCGCAGCTCCCAGACGCACCCTGGCTCCCGGGGAGCCATATAGGATGTGGATCGAACGTCGGAAGGTGGGCCCAAGGTCATCTTCCTAAGGACCTCCTGCAGGTAGCCCCAATCCACAGTATCAAACGCCTAGGCCTGGTCTTGAGACCAAGACCGTCTGCTCGTCCCTGTCTCTCACCTCGTGCTGGATATGATTCAATCGTCTTAAATTCATGGCCGTGTTCCACCCGGGGATAAAACCACATTGGTCCTGATGAACTAAGTGCGCCATGTGGGGCGCCAGGCGTAAGGCCAAGAGCTTGGTCAGTATTTTGACATCAGGATTGATCATGGTTATCGGCCGATATGCCGAGGGGTCATGCTTGTCCCCCCCGGCTTCAGGTGCATGCATATTTCCCCTTGGGCCATACTCTGCGGGAGCACTCCGCTATCGAACATCTCGTGAAAGACTTGGAGAAGGAGCGGGGCCAAGACTTCCCTGTATTCCTGGTAAAACTCTGACGGGAATCCGTCTGGGCCAACGCCCCACGGACCTCTGCTAACGTCAGCACTGCATCCAGCTCCTTCCTGTCAGAATCTGAAAGGGTCAACACAGGCAGGTCCCACAAGTAAGGGAGATATGTGTTCTCCGAAACAGCAGGGTTCACCGCGTAGATTTCCTACAGATGGGACTGAAGAACCCCAAGGACCGCCTGTTCCAAATACACCTCCTGTCCGGTCAGGTCCCTCAAGGCCACTATACGCTCTGGAGTCTGCTCTCTCCTCAATATCCATGCCAGGAGCCGCCCTGATTTATCGCCCTCCCTGTGAAGGCGCTGCCTGTATTGTCCCAGTGTGTATTTATCAAGTCTATCTAATACATCATGTATCCTAGCACGGGTATCCAGTTCCTCCCGCTGCTGCTGGGCACTGGGGTCCGTTACAAGCTGAGCCTGCAGCAGGGCGGCCTTCTCTTTCTGGAGATCCCGGAGGAGTTGCTTCCGTACTCCGTATGGGAGCCCGATACAAGCTCCCCTTACTACCGACTTCAGGGCCTCCCACCTAGTGGCTGCTGATAAGCTCCCCTGCCCCCAATTGAGATCCACATAATCCCCAATGGCCGTCTCCACATGCACTTTTACTATTTGATCTTGAAGTATATCTACCAGAAGCCTCCAGGCCCGAGGGCGAGCTGTCGATTGCCCCCATTGAACCATACATGCCACCGGCGAGTGGTCCGACAAAAAGCACGCCTGATGAGTAACTTCCACTTCCATATGAATCCCCGCATTCGCCACCAGGACTCTATCAAGACGGCTGTAAGTATTGTGTGTGGGGGAGAAGCAGGTGTATACCTTTTGGTTTTGGTTCCGCTGGCGCCAGACATCCGTCACCCCAATGTTTCTCATGACCTCTCCAAGCTTCACAGTCATACGGGGCTTTGTGCCCTCCCTGGGCAGGGATCTATCTAGGGCCGGGTCCAATATGCAGTTGAAATCCCCAAACCAAAGTGTTGGGGTCCCCAAATCGTGAACCATTACATCCTGCAGATCCCCAAAGAAGGCCGGGTCGTCAGTGTTGGGTGCGTACAAAATTTAAAATGACTATCTTCCTGCGTCCAGTTTAGCCCGGAGGAGCAGGTATCGACCGTTGATGTCCCCCTCCATATACTGCATGGCGAACGGCAACCCCGGGGCCACCCAGATTAAAACTCCCTTGGAGTATGTAGTGTAGGACGCATGGTACATTTGTCCTCGCCATTTTTTAGCCAACTTCTGCGCCCGTCATCCACCAAGTGGGTCTCCTGAAGGCAAGCAATGGACACCCCATGTCTGCGGAGGAAGGAGAGGACCCTGTATCTCTTAGTGCACGTGCCTAACCCCCTCACATTCCAGCTCATGAACTCGTAACCCATAATGCGTACTCCATCTCGTCCCACCACACCCTCTCTCTTCCAGAGCCGTCCCCCTCTCGTGCCCGATCCGTGATACAAGCAATGCCAAAAACAGTCCCCTTAAACAGTCCCTTCAAACTCACCCCCCTCCCCCCTCCCACGAGCAATATAGCGGCAACCATCAAACATGCCCATCTGCCCTTTCCCTGCCGGTGCCTGGACGTGCACAGCAACCCCATTCACCCAACTTGATAAAGTTCACTCCGAAACAAGAGCAAAGAACTCCCTCCCCCCAACCCGATTCCCCGCAGGCCCAGATCAAAGCTTTCTCACCGGGTTCAAACTATCAATTATCAGGCATATTACCCTCCCACGTCCCCAGTACATTACCACCCCTTACCCCTCATTTTCTCGATGCCAATTAGAAGGCCTTCCCCCCCTCCTGCGTCATATTGTATGCAGCCCCCCCTACCTTCCTGAGGGTCTCTCTCAGTAAACTGACTTCTTGTCCCACAGCACACACTCCATAACCCCCACCTTGCAGTCAGTTCAAGAAGGATCCAACGTCTTTGGGGTCCCAACCCCCGCAGTCTCAGGGAGCGCTGCAGCAGTTATTGACACGTCCCCTGTCGGGACCGGCAGTGTGTCGGGGACCAATACTTCTTCATTTCCCACAGACGTCGAGGGCATCTCCCCATCATCCCCCTCGGGAGGCTCCAGATGCAAGGCTCCATCTGATCCCACCAGCACTCGACGCCTCTCCTCGCTCGCAGCCGCCTCAGACCGTCGTCGTCTTCTGTTCGTCCGCCTCCTCGGGGCTCGAGTTTCCCACTCGGCTCTGTTTCCTCCCCGTTCCCCAGGTGGCAGGTCGTCTCCACGAATCTCCAGCCATTCCCAGACCTCATCCGTGCACTCGAAGAAATGAGCCTTCCCCTGGGCCAGCACCTTGTACTGCAAGCTCATCTCTCTGATTTTCCGTTTGACTCCTAGGAAGGATTTCCTTTGCTCTTGGACTTGCTGGGTGTAGTCCGGATATATGGAGATTCTGTTGTTTTCATAGGAGAGGTCCGTCGACTCCCTTACTGCCTTTAGGATACAGTCACGTCCCTGTAATTGAGAATTTTGGCAATCAGGGCTCTCGGGGGGACCCCCGTTCGTGGCAGCGGGACCAGCGCCCTGTGGGCTCGCTCTATCACAAATACCTCCGAGAGACCCCTCGGGTAAAGTTGCATTCTAATCCAGCCCTCTAGGAAGCGTTCCGCATTTCCTGCCTCTGCCCGCTCCGGCACGCCGAGGACCCTAATGTTGCTGCGTCGTGACCTCCCTTCTGCGTCTTCCGCCGTTCTCTCCAATGCTCCGGTCGTAGCCTTAAGTTGAGCAACAGTCTGTTTGAGAGACGCCACCTCCCCTTGCAGCTCTGTGATATTGCCCTCTGCGTCTGAGACCTTGTCGGCCACCTTCCTCAGGTCTGTCCGCAGTAGGTTGACATCTATTGAGACCATCGCAATTTGTCGCTCCAGAGCCGAGTGCGAACCCTGGATCACCTTCATGAGCTCTGTGCGGGAGGGCTCCCCGGGCCCCCCGCCCCCTCATCCTGCCCCGACTGTCGCGCGATCCTCTGGGATGGGAGCCTTTGAGTCGCAAACTGCATTATGGTGTTCTGCTGCGTGGATCACGACATTTTGTCTTTACGCATTCCAGTTGCCTCGAAACTCTCTGTCTGCACCCCGGTGGGCTGCCAGACCGTCGGTGGCTATTGATTATCCCACCTTCAGGGCAGCGTCCGACCCCAGGTCCCAGGATACCTCCACGCCGTCCGGCATTGGTCAGCAGTTGTCACACTTCCACGGAACAGTGACTGACCAGTCACACGTCTCTACCACTGCCCCTCTGCATCGTGTCCCCAGGCTGCGTGGCTCGTCCGAGTAGTTCAGGGGGAGCAAGGACCGCAGCCAGGTCCTACAGCCGCTCCCAGGATCGCAATCCGCGGCCTGATCCCGAAGGGGTCACTGTCGCAGGGCGTTGCCCCAAACATCCAGGGAGCCTCAGGAGCGGCGCAAATAGGGTTAATGGGTCCTGCGCGAGGAGCTTCACTCACCACTGGGCTCCCACTCCGAGGGACCCAAGGTGACTACAGGGCCCCCCGTAGGCTTCTGTCCTGGCAGTGTCCCGCTTGCAAGCACCGGGCACAGAAGGTTTCACGCCTCGATGCCCAGGGCTCCTCCCTGCTGCAGGCCACCTCCACAGGTCCTCCGACGAGCCCGTCGGGGAACCCCGCAAACTCCACAGTCACCGGCCGCCCCAACAGGTGGCTGGGTCGTCGTAACAGCGCCCCCCAGTAGCTCCGGAGCTGGGCAGGGGCGCCCACAGTTCTTCTCAGCCTCACTGCCACGTGGCTCCTATGCCCGGGGACCCAAGGTGACAATAGGGCCCCCGCGGCCTCCCTTCCAACAGCGTCTTGGCCGCAAGCACCAGGCACGGGAGGCCTCGCGTTCCCTCGCCTCCAGGTGCGCAGGCCGACACCCAGGGCTCCTCCCCTCTGCAGGCCGCCTCTGCCGGTCCTCCGATGAGCCCGTCGGGGATACACGCAAACTCCTCGGTCCCCGGCCACCCCGACGAGTGGACGGACCTCCGCAACAATGCCTCCCGGCTCACATCAGGCAGGGCCTTTCTCCACCTCCACGCCGCGATCCTCGATCTCGCGTACTTCGCGGTCCGGGGCTCCACTTCCCAGTGACGTTACTCGGCACCACCGGTCACAGGACCCACAAATTCGTCCCGGAGGCGCTCCCAGTCATCAGAGGCGCTCCCAATTTTACCCTTCACGAACCCTTACAGGATCTCTTTACAGGATTACTAGGCCAGTTTGCTGGGAGCCGGAGGAGCTCACGTCCTGTCGGCCATGCTGCTTGGCCATGCCCCCCACAGAAGAACTTCTTTAAAACAGCTCAGGAGACACCAGCAGTTCTGGCGGTCACTCAGTGTGTGTCCCTGGGAACAAACCATACATCACAGAGTCCGTGGTGATGCAGAGCGTAGGTATCTAGGCCCTAAGCTCTGTGACAAGGGCCTTCAGCAGGTCCTGTGCGTACACGCACTCCCAGAAGAGATGGTACGTCATTTCGTTCGCAATGCACCCTCTTGGGCAGTACTTGTATCGGTTGAGTCCTCTTGCGTGCATTAACGCTCTGACTGGAAGTCCTTCTTGGATGGCCATCCAGACGATTTCTTTGTGCTGGTTGGTCAAGCTCTTGGATGTGACATTTCCCCACATGTGGTCCCCTGTGGCAGAGAGGAGGGTGCCGATCAGTTCGCTGATGTCCTTTGCTCGTATCAGTCATTGCACAAGCTTAGGGGTCCATGTGACGGGGATGGCAGCCTCCAGCCCAAACTCCTTCCCAAACTTATACACTTCCTTGTAGAACCACAGGGTCTCCCAGTTGTACAAAACGGCGCTCACCCCCTCTGACCATCCATGGTGCCGCCACGTGGGCAACAGGAAAAACCGTGCCATCAGAAATCCAACTTGACTCTCGTCTTTTGTCCTCAGGGTGCTCCTCAAGCAGTGGATGAAGAAGAAGGTCATTCTCGTGATGGCCCTGGCTGTGCGGGACTGCAAAGGCCACACGTGGGCGACGTACTGGAGCACTGGCAGGGTCTCCTTACCCAGGACCAAAGACTTCCCTTCGATCGTGAGCTTCCGTAGACTCCAGAGTTCCAGCTCCTGCCTTGTCATCATCAGTCTCATTTCCCATGTCTTCTCCACTGCACGTTCTCCACCGAACCAGACTCCAAGGATCTTCAGGAAGTCTTGCTTGATGGGGAATGGCAGTGGGTCTTGGGTGGGGGTCCAGTGACGGATAAGTAGGGTTTCCGTCTTGGCGCTGTTGATCTTCGCTCCTGACGCCTTTCCAAACTCGGTACAAGTCCTCTCCAGTACTCTTACAGATGGTCCGTCCATGCAGAAGACTGAGACGTCATCCATTTAGAGGGAACACTTCACTTTGCCTTTCCGTTGCTTCCTGGGGCTATCACTCCTCTGACATTCCTGTTCAGTCTGATGCGTTCGGCGAGGAGTTCAATCACACAAATGAACAAAAGAGGAGAGAGCGAACAGCCTTGCTTGATGACTGACAGGACGGGGAGGGGGTCGATTTTCCAGCCATTAACCAGTGCCGTGCTAGAGATATCTCTATACATTGGGGTTACCACGTCACAGAAGAAGTCTCCCAGTGCTCTGATTGTCTGGTTTAAGAACTCATGGGAACCGCTGTTGAACACCTTTTCCTGATCCAGGCTGACCAAGGCCGTCGGAACCTTGCAGCTCTTAACGTACTTGATCGTGTATCCGGACCTGAGCCAGGCTGCACACGATTTGCTGACCCGTTATCCCACAAGTCTGGCCTTAGTGGACTATCTTCACTATTATCTTCTTTAGGCGGTTGGCTATCACCTTCGAGAGAATTTTGTAGTCCACATTGAGGAGAGAGATGGGCATCCAATTCTTGAGGTCTTCTCTCCCTTCTTTTGCTCAAAAGTGTTATCATACCCTCTTGCAGGGATTGCAGCATACTGCTCTTGCCCAGCATTTCCTCATAGAGGTCAAGCAAGTCCGGCCTCATCAGGTCCCACAGTTTGACATAAAGTTCCACTGGGAGACTGTCATTTCCAGGCTTCTTGCTTCTCTTGGAGGTCGTAGTGGCCAAGTGCAGCTCTTCCAGGGTGAAGAATGCAAAAACAACAGTTGATGGACAGAATGCAGAACAATGTCATACATTCACCCAAGTACAGAGATCTGGGCCTAAATCCATTGTTTTTTTGCACTCCACACAACCCCAGGTAAGACAGGGCCATATGCAAATCAGCCTTGACCCTGTGCCTCATGGGAACAGTCCAGCCCCAACTGCCAAGCCATGTCTTTCCTGGACCGGAATCAAGCATCCTAGGACAGGTTTCTGGCTATCAGCCGTCTTCAGCCAGGATAGCTTGACTCCAGTGGTGTGGAGAGCATGGGATTCACGTCTGAGCATAACCATCCCACTCGGGGTGACAAATGCAAAAACAACAGTTGATGGACAGAATGCAGAACAATGTCATACATTCACCCCAGTACAGAGGTATGCTCAGACGTGAGTCCCATGCTCTCCACACCACTGGATTCAAGCTATCCTGGCTGAAGACGGCTGATAGCCAGAACCGGTCCTAGGATGCTTGATTCCAGTCCAGGAAAGACATGGCTTGGCAGTTCGGGCTGGACTGTTCCCAAGAGGCACAGGGTAAAGACTGATTTGCATATGGCCATGTCTGAACTGGGGTGGCTTGGTGAGCAAAATAACGATGGATTAAACCCAGATCTGTGACTGGGGGTGAATGTTTTGCCATTGTGCAACATTCCGTCCATCATCTTGTGTGTTTTGCTGTTCACCCTATGTGGGAAGGGTATGCCCAGACGTGGGTCCCGTGCTCACTAGGCCACTGGAGTCAAGCTATCCTGGCTGAAGACGGCTGAAAGCCAGAAACCGGTCCTAGGATGCTTGATTCCGGTCCAGGAAAGACATGGCTTGGCAGTTCGGGCTGGACTGTTCCCATGAGGCACAGGGTCAAGACTGATTTGCATATGGCCATGGCTGAACTGGGGTGGCTTGGTGAGCAAAATAACGATGGATGAAACCCATATCTGTGACTGGGGGTGAATGTTTTGCCATGGTGCAACATTCCGTCAATCATCTGTGTTTTGCTCTTCCAGGGTGAAGGGCGCGTTCAGGCCGTCTCTCTCTTCTAGACAAAGTGTCATCAAGATGCCCTCCAGGAAACTATCCGTCTAGGCTCTCTCTAATGACTTCAGGGTTTAAAGCTAACCATAAAAGTCAGATACAACTCTCATGACTTAGGATTTCTCTCCTTGGAAGTTGCCCTCCGAGTGCCAAAAGCTCTACCAGCGGTGTGCGGGCTGAGTGAAGTTTCCTGAACAAGTCACATTTTTCGTCCTTCTCGAGGTTTTCTGTTTTGGTCTGGATGATGATTTTCCTGGATTCTTCCCTGAAGTGCGCAGTAAGCCCTTTTCGCGTTTTCTCTAGTTTGCCATCCACGTCCCATCCCCCAAGCTCGAGTTTGAACAGTTGCTGCAGTTTGCTCTGCAGCTTACTGAACAACCTCTTATTTTCCCATACAGCAGCTCTGCTTGCATCCTGGAAAAAGCTCTGAAACCTGTCCTTCACCCATTGCCACCACTCACTGGAGGAGTGAAAGAGGTCCTTCATGTCTTTCCACTCTACATACCCGACTCTGTGGTTCGCCACTAACACCTCGTTTTCTAGCAATGAGCAGTTCAGTTTCATGATCTTGCGCCGGTGGGGAACTTCCCTGAAAGTTCCCCCTCGAAACTGACTGCTCTGTGGTTAGAGAAGTGGATGGGATCATGGAGCTTCGCCCATGCTTTACCGTTGGGGAGGTGAATAGGAAGTCGATCCATGAACGCACAAATCCGTCCTGCCTACTCCAGGAAAAATTCCTGGTGTTCGGCATTACGCTCCCGATGATATCCTGGAGGGATGCCTTACCTACCATCTCCACCAATAGCTTGGATGTCTCGTCCATCCCAACAGAATCTGACCCAGGGCATCCATCCAACTCTGCTATGCAGTTGAAATCACCACCCATCTGGATGGTTCTGGAGGTCACGAGTTGCATCCTGAGCACAATGAAAATCTCGAGTCACTCCTTCCTCCCTGAAGGGCATAGACATTGATGAGCCTAATGGGCTCACCGGCCCACGAGTGGTCCACGACAAGCACTCTGTTGTTGACCTGCTTGGTGGCCTTGTCCATGGTGAAATGCCTCCCCTTGATCAGAATGACCACTCCAGATGATTTGCACTTGTTTCCTCCAGACCAAAATGATGGCCCGTGTATCCACTGCCGTTCAAGCTGACTGTATGACTGGGCGTACGCAATCCAGCATTCCTGCAAAAAGTCGATATTTTGGTTTTGTGCGGCCAGGAAGCACAATGTGCCAACCCGCATAACCTGATCCTTCACACTTCTAACGTTTAGGGTAAACTATGATACAGACATTGTCTCCCTACTAGCAGTCAGTGTCTGGTTCAAAACCTACTGGGATAGAAGGCTCTGGGGTGCTCTACTTGGGGTGCTGAGTCACCTGCTGGTCCTGCGCTCCCTCTCCTGTGCTATCTTCACTGTTCTTGATGAACACCTCTGATGCCACGCCTGGGATCCACTATGCTGTCTCTTCTGTGCTTCCCATCATGTTGAGCTGCTGATGAAGTTCTTGGAGTACCGACTGGAGCTTCTCCTGGTCTTCTTCCTTGTGCTCCATCTTTTCATTGTGGTTGTCTTCCTCGCTTTACACAATGACGTCATCGTCCTCTTCCTATGTGCCTGCCTTGTTCAACTTCTTCCTGGCCATGCAGTTCTCTTTCCTCGCCAGTGTCCTCTTCCTGCTTCCCCGCTGCAGGGTTGTGTCCGGTGTTGTTTCCTCCTCCAACTTCTCTAGCTTGGGTCCAGGCTGTGGTATTTCATGCGGGGTTGCCTGCTGGACCTTGCCGTTGGACTGTCTCAGTTCCTCTGCTCCTCCCTCTCTTTTGCAGTCTTCTGGCGCAGCGTCTGGGACCGGACCTGTTTCCATGTCACTTGAAGCAAGTCATCGTCCTCGCTGCTGCTTTCCGCCTTCACTTCGGGTTGTTTCCCCTTCTTCTTTTTCTTCTTCTTTCCCTTTGCTGTTGTAGTGTCTTCTGTCACCTTCTCCTCCTCCTGTGCCTCTGGTTCCAGTGCCGGGTCTGTGTCCTTTGAGGCTTCCTTTGGCTGGGCTACTTGCGGTGCTCCTTCTCGGGGGCTCCCTCGGGATGATGGACTTCCTTGGCCTGTGCCGTCCCATTGGTGGCGTTGGTTCCTCCATTGTGGCTGGTCCTGCCTTGGGGCCCTCTGTGATATTTGGGCCTGGTCTTGCGGGTGTTTAGCCCTTCAGGACCTCATCCTTCTGTTCAGTCTTCCTGGGTGCTTCCTTTGCTTGGCCACTTGTGGCTTGGTATCCTGCAGGAGGGTGTTCAGCTTGGCTTTGTCTCCTGGAAATACCGTTGGCCTTGTGTGTCTCCAGGCTGGGGTCCCTGCTGCTGCTTCTGCATAGGACTTTGGCAGGTCAGACTTGGGGCATCTGTAGAAGGTGTGACCCACTCCTAGGCAGAAGTTGCACTTCTTGATCCCTCTGCATGAACCCACTTTGTGTCTGGTCTATTTGCAGATCCTGCTGAAATTCTCCGGGCATTCCTCTCCAATGTGTCCCAAGGCCTGGCACTTCCGGCATTTGCGGGGTTGTCCTTGGTATTTGATCCTTCCCTCGTCGACTCCTAGGTAGAAGCTCACTAGTTGGTGTCTCAGGCCATCCCTTGATGCTGGGTCCGTTTGGAGGCAAACAATCGCTTGCTAGGTCGTGTCCCATATTCCTTTGCTGTCTCCGACCTTGTTGGGTCCAGTCTTGATGGTCCCGTACCGTTGTAGGAGTGACGCGATGTCCTTGTCTGGGATGTGGGGGTTGGTTATCTCAACCGTGATCCTTTTTTCTGTCGATGCTGGTTCCCATCCTGTTGAGATGGCAAATTCAGCGTAGGGTTTCTCCTCCTTCTTCCCCTGAACGAACTCCTACTTCCTGTAGAGGACTTGTGTGACAAAACTGAAAAGGAAGATCCATCCCGACGCTGAAGCCTGGCAGCTCAGCACATCTTGCCCTGGGATCCCAGCTGTCTTGATGACCTTGCTCAAGAACAGGTCTTGGTGTTACTTGGGGCCCTTCTTGCATTTTTAATTCCCACTGCATAACCTGGGCTCCTCTATAGGTGAGATTGTACCCATTGAAGGGTTTGGGGCAGTCCCTTGCCTGGTCCCCTCCTCACTCATCCCCTTGCTCCCTGGTTTAGCAGCAGTGGGGATTTTAGAAGCGTACCGTATGTGACCAAAAGTTTGATACTCACTAGGGACCTCTAGGCGCAGCTTGCGGCACTACACCTACCACATCTCACATTTATTTTAGACTTTCTATAAATGTCCCTTCATCAGCTCCTCATAGAGTACAACCAAATCCAGAATTTATATAATAATTCTTTTGTCGCATTTCAAAGCTACTAATTGTATATATGGACATAGCTATTTGAATGTACTCTGGGTACTGTCATGCATGCAAAGCATTATGGGTAGGGTGGATTTACCATATCTTCAAAGTTTATGATGCTCACTAGGGACCTGTAGGCACAGCTTTCGATACTGCAGCTACCATATCTCACATTTATATTAGACTTTCTATAAATTTCCCTTCATCAGCTTCACATAGAGTACAATCTAATCCGGAATTAATGTAATATTTCTTTTGTCACATTTTTAAACCACTAATTGCATATATGGACAGAACTATTTGAATGTACTTGTGGTACTGTCTTGCATGCAATGCATTATGGGAGTACCATATGTAACCAAAAGTTTGATGCTTGCTAGGGACCTCTAGGAGAAGCTTGCAGTACTGCATTTAGACATGCAGTGCTGGTGCTTTGCTCACTAGGGACCTCTCGGAGCAGCTTGTGGTACTGCAACTAGACAAGCAGTGCTGGTGCTTTGCTCACTTGGAACCTCTAGGAGCAGCTCCCGGTACTGGCAGTGCTGGTGCCTTGCTCACTAGGGACCTCTAGGAGCAGCTTGCGGTACTGCACCTACCACATCTCACTTTTATATTAGACCGTCGATACATTTCCCTTCATCAGCTCCACACAGAGTACAACCTAACCTAATCCGGAATTAACATAATTCTTTTGTCACATTTCAAAGCTACTAATTGTATATATGGACATAGCATTTGAATGTACTTGTGGTATTGTCTTGCATGCAATGCATTATGGGTTGGGTGGATTAACCATATCTTCAAAGTTTATGATGCTAACTAGGGGCCTCATTTATGAGGCCTTGCTTCAGTTTTGCGCTGCTGATGCGTCACTTTTTGTGACGCATCGGCGGTGTAAAACATGCGCCTTGTTGCGCCATATTTAAAAAGTGACGCATCTAGGTAGATGCGTCACTTTTTAAACCCCTGCGCCACATTATACCTGCGTCAGGTATAATGTATGCAGAGGGGGCGTTCCCCCGCAAAAAGCCTCGTAGAAGTGACGCAGTGAAATCTATGAGATTTCACTGCGTCACTTTTAGGACACTGTTGCGTCAAAATCTTGCGCCTGCCTCACAGCAGGCGTAAGACTGACGCAAGCCCTTTCACATGGGGCTTTCCCCATGTGAAAGAACGCATTGCTGGAGTTGCGTCACTTTTGTGACACACTCCAGCAATGCGTCACTTTTGCGCTTACAGATACGTCAGAAATACTGATGTATCTGTAACTCCTTGCGACATGATGCGTCATACATTAAATATGACGCATCATTGGTGTTGCAAGGAGTGCGCAGTGAAAAGTGACGCATCGCTGTTTTCACGCAGCGATGCGTCACTTTTCATAAATAAGGTCCTAGGGATCTCTAGGAGCAGCTTGCAGTGCTACGCCTATACAAGCAGTGCTGGTGTCTTGCTCACTAGGGACCTCTAGGAACAGCTTGCGTGACTGTACCTAGACATGCAGTGCTGGTGCCTTGCTCGCTAGGGAGCTCTAGGAGCAGCTTGCAGTACTACCCTGAGACATACAATGCTGGTTCCTGGCTCGCTATGCAACAATGCACTAGGTCTTGCATTACTGAAAGTATGAGCTATTGGTGTTGCATTAATATTTGCAAGGCCATTACCTCAAACCATCAGTAATGCAAGACCTATTGCATTGCAAATGCTTGTTGATAATACCAGCAGCCCACAAAGGCCTAGCTGTACATTATTCTACCACGTTATATAGTGATTTTCGAAAGAGTTATTCAAATTGTACATTATTTTATTCATGTAAAACAATTACTGTATTAAGCACTGTGTCAGACAATTGTAGTCAGAGGAAAGCAGATCTAAGGAATCCTGTCGGCAGCGGCAGGTGTGCTGAAGTAATCTGGCTCTTAGAGCTATTAGCTGTCCGGCATACATTTCACAGTCCCTGCTCCTGAGCCTTCTATCCAGTATGTGATGGTAGACCAGGGTACAATGTGTTCAGCATTGTTGGATCTAATGGGGTGAAAGAAGACAATGTTATCGGACATTATGAGTGACCATGTTGGCAGCTGGGCACTGGTGGGCTTTAGGTGGAATATTAGAACAAGAGACTGTGACATAAAGCCCATGCCTTCTCCTTGAGTGTCTACTCTGAGTTATGAGCTAAGCGGAATAGAGACCACCTCAACAAACTCAGGGGCATATTATCAAGGGGGTTTATCTCCGCTTTTTTGTCTAGAAAGCGGAGATAAAATTATCTCCCTATTACCTAGCTGTCGCTAACACCAGTTAGCGACAGCTAGTAGGAGATAGCGACCATCTTGGGCCCCACTTTGCATGTCAGTGATATTTATCACTAATGACATGCAAAGTGGGCGTGCCAAGAAGTTAGCGACTGGAAACAGTCGCTAACATCGCTATCTCCTATTACCAACTTTTGGAGATATTCGCGCTAAGCGCGAATATCTCCAAAAGCTAACACCTGCCCTGAGCAGTTCTTAGCCATGTTATCCAATGGGAGGTGGATAACATGGCTAAGAGCATTAGCACGGTAATGCATGAATATCGCTGACTTTTCAGCAATATTCATGCATTGCGGACGATTTTTAATACCAAGGTTTATCTTCGATAAAAATCGCAGCAGCTCAGCGGTAAATTTTTGTCTCTAACCAAGCAATAGCGATAATTATCGCTATTGCTTAGTAATATGCCCCTCAGACCATTGCTGTTGGTGCTAAAATTGCTTAGCTAGGGCTACATGGGAGAGGTTAGTGAGCAGAAACTGGTTCTACCATACAATAAACGTACTTCTTAAATAACGCCACAGTATTGAAGTTCTTTTTTTAATATTTTGCTTATTGATTGCTTTCATTGCCACTATATTGTTTGCTTTTATAGTAACAAATGTATATATTATCTGCACTAGGTTAGGATGTTGATTTAAATAAAATCTTCAAAATATATAGTATAGATTATTGTGTGTGCATCAACGGTGAAAGGAACTCACTAACAAACAAATAATCCTGAAAGTCTCACAGGAATGGTTGTTGGCCAGAACGCGCCATCCGCATGTGATGAGCAGCTGGTTTGTGGGTTAAAGTTTCAAGCTGGTAAATTGTCACTGAGCCTGGACTTCATAGGGCATAGACGACTTAAAACTGATCTGTATTTTGCAAAATAATTTAAAAAATGCATCAATGGCATTCTTCACTTCAGGGCTAACCCTAAACTTTTACTGGGTAATTTCTTTCACTTTATGGTAGTACTTCCACCCATCAATTTCCTTGTTGGGAGAATGCAAGAGCCGAAACTTTTTCAACTACCGACTCTTCTGAGCTTCACCCAAGAATCCCTTCTCTTTCCGCCATTAATAAGTAAGGGGCCTATTATCAAGAACAGGCGATAAAATTATCGCTGCTTTATCGGCAGAAAACTGCAGCTAAAGCGGCGATAATGGGCTTGATAATAGGCCCTTGTGAATTCCCATAGCAGCCCAGGTTAACACCAGAACCTGGACTTCTATGGGAATTCACAAGGGCCTATTATCAAGCCCATTATCGCCGCTTTAGCGGCAGTTTCCTGCCAATAAAGCAGCGATAATGTTATCGCCTGTACTTGATAATATGGCCCCCAAGTATGTTGTGGAATAGTCTGGGTTCAGTCCATCATAGGGAACTATGAGTCATATTATCAAGACCGGCGATACAATTATCGCCGTTTTAGCAGCAGAAAACTGCCGCTAAAACTGCTATAATGGGCTTGATAATATGCTCTATGGAATTCCAATTAAAGCCCATGTTAGATGTGAAGGACATCTAACATGGGCTGCAATTGGAATACCATAGAGCAGCGTTTCCCAAACTGTGGTCCGCGGACCCCCAGGGGTCCGTGACACATTCCCAGGGGGTCCGCAAGAGGCAGTTTTAAAAGCCCTGCAAAGTTCCTTGTCTAATTAGCAGTTTTAGAGCAACAATAAAAGTGTCAAAATAACGCCAGTGATTAATGCACCAGCTGGAGAGATGAGAGTTTTGTCCATTTGCAGCTTTGAGATATCTAACATAGCACAGAACAGAGGGTGCAAGGAAGTGTACCATGCATTTGAAAAAAACCAGTGTTTTATGTGCATTGGTCAGTGGGTTGCTGCTTTTGTCACAGATGTTTTTGTTACTCTGCAGTTCATAAGTGACAATAGTAATCTAGTACACTGACCTATAAACTGTCATCAGAGAGCTGCTTGCAAACTGCATCGTACAAGTTACTAACTTAATGTTTTTTCCAAGTCTTTCATTAACCTGATGCTGCTAAAAAGGTTTATATGGCCGGAAATACATTTTTATTTTTTAAAGTCAGTACTAACCACTAGCTGATGTTCTGAATCCCAAGTTTGCGCTTCTCCGGATCAAGCACTCTTTAAAAATGCCTACTACTATGAATGACATGTGAATCCTACACATTGTAGTACCCTTTGCCTTATGTAACATTTTCTATACACTGATTTACACGTATGATTCATTGTCTCTATATGTATGTGATGTAAAGTGCTCCGACATCCTACAATGGTATGAAAGATACTATAAAACAAAGGAAATACGTGTGACAGAGAGGCTATGGAGAGATGGGAGGCACTGCTGAAGGATGATAATAAGGGAATCATTGAAGAACCCCAACAAAGGGTGTCGTATCCTGGTGTATAGTAAGGTCTTAATTTAATATTCGTTAAAAGCCAATACAATTTAATATATAATGATAAATGTGTTTTATACTGCGCCAATGTTCCCTAGATTTCTTGGAGGGAGAGCCTCCCAAAGCCCCCTTGTAGTGGTCAGGTTCACTCACTGCACTTGGTGTGCACCGTATGGCGACTGGTCTGAAAGCATTTGCCAGGGCTGCTTTGGGTTTCCAGTCTGGCCGCAGCAGGAGCAGGAGCCATGTACTGCGAAATAAAACCAACCATTTAAAAGTTAGTCACGTAGATGCAGCACCTACTTTCCCATTAAAATGTTTTGTTTTTTGCAAATTCTTTGAGTATAAAATACTAAGGGGGATATTTACAACCGAAGTGGCAGAGAGTGTCGTTAGCCTCCTTGGCTAACGACACGCTCCGCCACTTCGGAAACAGCGGGCTGCACCATATTTACAAGAATATGGTGCAGCCTTTGTTTCCCCCTGTGCTGGCGCTACACTTAGCAGTGTAGCGCCAACAGGGAACCCTTGCACTATGTATGCAGTGGAAGATTGTTTATGTGCAGGAAGGTCCCGCTTCAATCTTGAAATTCCGTTTTGTCATTTCTATGTGTGCTGCTTAATGCAGCATACATGGAAGTTACAAAATGGCATTTTTTTTTAAATGGTCACCTTCCTGAACATAAACAATCCAAGGCGTTTTGCTTTTTCCATGTGTGCTAAAAAAAAAAAAATGATAAGAAATAAAGGATTTCTCCTCGGTTTCCCAAGTTAAGACCTGGTTTTCCCTGGCTTAATTTTGGCACTACATCCCATTTATGCTGCCCTTGTAAATAGGGGGCAGAGTCAAAATGAATAGGTGTTGCGGTGGAACGCCCACCGCAACACCCACACCCACTGCCCACCCCGTTCAGGCATTGTGTGATAGGGGACCATATTTACAAGGCAGCGTTAAGCCATGTTAAGTGGCTTAACGCTGCCTTGTAAATAAGGCAAAGCCTCTATTGCCATGGTAACGTTGCAAAAAGTGATGTTCCCATGGAGATAGGGGCTTCTAAGTATGCCCCTAAAATTCTTAGTAATTTGCGTATTTGTTTTGTGTGCATGCGTGTTTATTTTTCTGGATTACTGTTTTAATGTTTGAAATTTAAATCATAGAAATTGCTTGGGGGTCCCCGGCTTCCAGAGGTGACTCAGTGGGGGTCCTCAGGAGTCAAAAGTTTGGGAACCACTGCCATAGAGCATATTATCAAGTCCATTATCGCCGTTTTAGCTTCAGTTTTCTGCCGCTAAAACGGCGATAATTATATCGCCTTTCTTGATAATATGCCCCTATGAGAATACGCTGAGCGTGTCAGACTGGGCTTTCTTGCGGATCTACAGCATAAATGTGGTCTCTGGTCAATTGCGTTACCAAGTGTTAGTTATGAGTGGGATTTGCGTTATCAGGTGTTGGTTATGAGTCGGTTGCTGGTTGTGTCAGGATATTGTAGTTTGCATAAAGTTCCAACTCTTGCAAATCCTGACGACTGTGTTCTCTCCGTGGGTCACAGCCCCAGTTTCTGTTTACCCATAGCCCCAACTGTGTAATGAGTGAGCAATGAAGAGGGACGAGTGGGGAATGCCTCAGTTACTTACAAGACATTTTCATTCTTCTAAATCATGCAGTACTTCCACCCCTAACCTGCAACCCTCCCCTTCCTTCTTTATGGTCGGGTTTGACCACTTTTCTTTTTCTATAGTGGATGTTTTTGTAAAGCACTAATAACCACCCTGTGGTACTCTCAGAATGCTCTGGGGAGTAGGAACATATCAAGAGGAGCATAAAAATACGATCGGGACGAGGATGTCATCTGACTGCAAGACTGCCGACTTTGGTGCTGGCAAACCAGGGTTCGAGCCTCTGGAAGGCGTCCACATCCTGTGATTCTGGGCAAATCACTTATTCTCCCCGTTCCTAGGCAAAAAATAAATAATAAAAATAAAAATGAATGTGTCCTGGTGTAACGTAACCAGGAGCTCATGTAGAGCGATCCAATACCTTTCGTTCGAGTTCGAGCTAGATGAATCTGCTTTATAAAAATTTGAGGAGAAGGCAGCTGGAATACTCGCCAGTGAGCTGGTAGATTTAGAAAACCAGTACGTTCAAGGCCAGAGCCTTGCAGAACCTGGCTGTAGAGGTTGAGTTGCGGTACTTCAAGAGGAGAGGATTGAGGATTTCAGTGTTCCTTTATGGGGGCTAGGTCTAAACTTTTTTGTTAGGTAAGAATCCGCAGTTCCTTGTTTATGATGTGAACGCATCTCAATTACTTAAGGTCAGGAACGAGGAAGAGCAACGTCATGATTAAATAAAATGATTGGTAAGTAAACTGGGCTTCAGAGAGTGATATATTTAATATTATTTGCAGTAAAGATTAATACGAACCCGTTCATGTGCTCTAGTAGTGATTTTTCTAGTTCTAGGCACCATGGGGCAGATTTACAAGCCCCTTGTGCCTCTTTTACGCCGCCGCTGCGTCACATTTGTGACACAGCGGTGGCGCAAAAGATGCGCCATGGTGCGGGGTATTTACAACGTGACGCATCTGGGAGATGCGTCACGCTGTAAAAGCCCTACGCCATAAGGAGGCGTTCCGGAACAGGGGGGGGGGGCGTTCCTCCGCAGGAACGCCTCCTAAAAGTGGCTGAGTGAAATCTACAAGATTTCACTCAGTCACTTTTAGGCCAATGCTGCGTCAAAACCCTGCGCCTGCTTGAAGCAGGCATAAGGCTTGACGCAGCATTGGACAGATAGGGCACCCCCGAGCCTTGCTGGAGCTGCATCGCGCTTGCGACGCAACTCCAGGAATGCACTACCTTTACGGCACAGATGCGTCACGCATCTGTGCCGTTTTTGCCCCATGGTGCGCTGCATTGTAAATGTGGCGCACCATGGGTGGCAGAGCTGTGGCGCACAATAACTGGCGCATCCTTGTGGATGCACCAATTGTTGTAAATTTGCCCCCATGCCTTGTGACAGTTGTTATCGTAAACAAAGACATAACTTGGCATGATAAGCAAAAAAAAGCACTCTGCGCATGGCACGACGTACTAATTGGCGCAAGGAAGAAGCAGCTATTGCGAATGCAGGGGCATATTATCAAAGACCGGTGTTAAAATTATCGCTTTTTTTTCGGCAAAAAACTGCAGATAAAACGGCGATAATGGGCTTGATAAAACGTCCTTTTTAATTCCCATAGAAGCCCATGTTCTGATGTTAACATGGGTTTCCTATGGGAATTAACAAGGGCGTATTAGCAAGCCCATTATCGCTGTTTTATCAGCAGTTTCCTGCCGATAAAAGGGTGATAATTTTAACACCGGTCCTTAATAATATGCCCTGCAGTTCATGACTACCACAGACATACGTGTACAGGAAATGTGCCCACCTGTTTCATCCTGGTCACCCTGTCCAATACCAGGGTTCGGGAATCAGACTGACTCTGATGAAAGTTATTTGGCAGAGTCGAGAACCCACAAACTCCCCACAGGAGATATGTTTTCTTTCGCCAGCGAAGCAGCTAGACAATATAGCGGCAATTTTAAAAGCCCCTTACTCCACTTTTGCGTCACTTTTAACATGGGAAAAGTGACGCAAAAGTGGCTCAAGGGGCTTGTAAATCTGCCCCTATTATGTCACCTTGCTGCCCCTGCGCTTCCGTCTTTAAAGGGACTCTATTCACAGTGGGTTTTAAAAGTTGCGTTTGACATTTTGGCGTATGATTTTTACATTTTGGTAAATGCTTCCTTCAAATTGAAGAATTTCGAGTGATGTACAAATTTATACAATACATCTGCGTCTCTCCTCATGGTAGCTTCACCACCCAAGGACTGCGCCTTGTACTTTATGAGCAGGTCTGTGTGCCCTGAGTGTTTGTGTGTACTGTCACTGGACATGGCCGCCTGCTTATGTGGCATAGAGGGAAAGAGAGAGCAGCTCCTCTGGTTAAAACTTGTCAGACCCGCTGGGCCTAGTTAAATCTGAGATGCTGTCCTGATCTAGGGAAAGGTTTGGCATCCTGTCCCAAGCCCTGGCTGCTCCCAGCCCTGGACTCCTGCAAGCACCCAGCTGCGCACTGCGTCACCATTTCCATGACTCACCGCGAGCAATAAAGAGTAAAGTAAAATGTAAAACACACATTCACCCGAAGCTCTTACATCACTGCAGGCCAATGCTAGTCAATAAACCCCGAGCCGGTGAAATCAAAGCATCTTGTAAAGGTTCCCCAGGTGTTTTATAAGAAAACGGTGCCAGCCGCCGCCGGGGGCACCGGTGAGATCAGAACGCGCCAGGCAGGCCAAGGGCCCAGACACAGCCAAGCCCCGAATCGTTCAGGTGGCAAAAAATGTGAAGCAGTGGAGAGATGCGGGAGAATGAACAATATCGACTTAAAAAAAAGGGGGCGACGGGTTCGTCATCTATACGGAAGAAGAGTAGGAAAGAAGAGGTGAGATGTGGGTTGTACAACGCATGTTTTTACCACACATTGGGTATATACGTTTTAGCGGCAGAAAACTGCCGTTAAAACAGCGATAATGGGCTTGATAATAAGCTCTATGGAATTCCAATTGAAGCCCATGTTAGATGTCCTTCACATTTAACATGAGCTTCGATTGGAATTCCATAGAGCATATTATCAAGCCCATTATCTCCATTTTAGCTGCAGTTTTCTGCCGCTAAAACAGCAATAATTTTATCGCCTGTCTTGATAATATGCCCCATTGTTTTAGAACGCATGCATTTACCACGTAGGTAAGTATAAATACGGTAAGTGAAATATATATACTCTTACAATCCTAGGGGCATATTACCAAGGGCCATTATCTCCGCCTTAGCGGGACTTTTTCCCGCTAAACCGGCGATAATTTTATCTCCCTATTACCTAGCTGTCGCTAACACCAGTTAGCGACAGCTAGTAGGAGATAGCGATCATCTTGGGGCCCGCTTTGCATGTCAGCGATATTTATCGCTAATGACATGCAAAGTGGGAGTGCCAAGATGTTAGCGACTGGAAACAGTCGCTAATATCGCTATCTCCAATTATCAACAAAGCCTTACTTTTGGAAATATTTGTGCTAAGTGCGAATATCTCCAAAAGCTAACGCCTGCCCAGAGCAGTTCTTAGCCATGTTATCCAATGGAAGGTGGATAACATGGCTAAGAGCATTGTCACGATAATGCATGAATATCGCTGATTTTTCAGCGATATTCATGCATTTCGCAGGATTATTACCGCTTTTGAGATAAACCTTGATAATATCAAGGTATTTCAGCGGTAAAAATCGTCGGAGCACGGCAGTGGTCGAAGTGGGGAAAAAAAAGTAGGGGAACTGTGGGTGGAGAATCAGGGGGCGGGAATAACCAAAGATTGAATCAGTGGGCGGAGTCAGGGGTGTGGCTAGAAATAGCAAAACAGACCAATTTTTTGTGCGTTTAGCATTTCACTGACCCGTTACAGCTTATAACGTTATTTAATTAAAAGAATGGATATGTTTATTTGAGGTTTAATTCAGGAAAAAGCAAACACTAATAGGGAATACAGGTTTATGTAAAGCGTGTGAAATATAAGCAGGAACAACATGTTACCTTAATGCTTTTACGCTCATTGTTCAGAAATCCATGATTATTTTTTGTCTCAAACATTGAGGTCATGAATGCAGGGCTCCTCCTATACAAATGTGTTAAGCAGGGCTCAGAAGAGACAGGGACTCTTCAGGAGAATCTAGACTCACGGAAACCCACCAAGGCTCCTTCATATTCATGTCAGCCAGCTAGCTGCTCAATCATAATATAGCCAAAAGAACAACTGGTGGGCAGAATGCAGAGCAATATCATACATTCACCCCAGTGCAGAGAGCTGGGCCTAAATCCATTGTTTATTTGCTCGCCATTCCAGTTTGGACCCAGCCATATGCAAATCAGTCTTGATCCTGCGCCCAATGTGAACAGTCCAGCCCGAACTGCCAGGCCATATGTATTCAAGTGTCCTTTCATTCGGGAAGTGAACACAAAGCAGTACCCACTGAACTATACACATAACATATTGCTCTTTGATATACATGGTACATGTTCTTTGCAGCAGGCATATTACCCCTCTTCACTACCTTAGATGAGTAAAACAGCCACTAGACAAAACATGCTCCCATCTCTCTCCAGCAGGTACATTGATTACCAAAGTTATCTTGGCACTTGTATTGTTGACCGAAACCTGTTGAATATACAAATAAGTTTGCAGTGTTTTTAAAACTCCTGCACTTGTACAAAACCCGTCCCCCCAACCTAAACTGGCCCCCTACCCTTCCAGTCTCACTGGGAAACGCCTGCTCCTGCCCCTTCACTGCTCCTGCCCCCTTCACTGCTCCTGCCGCCCCCTTCACTGCTCCTGCCGCCCCCTTCACTGCTTCTGCCCCCTTCACTGCTCCTGCCCCGTTCACTGCTCCTGCCCCGTTCACTGCTCCTGTGCCCTTCACTGCTCCTGCCCCCTTCACTGCTCCTGCCCCCTTCACTGCTCCTGCCCCCTTCACTGCTCCTGTCCTTTCACCGCTCCTGTCCTTTCACCGCTCACACCAGGTTACTGCTCTAGCTCATGGCCCGTCACCTTCTCTGCCCCGTCACCTCTCCTGCCCCATCACCTCTCCTGCCCCGTTCACTGCTCCTGCCCCCTTCACTGCTCCTGCCCCCTTCACTGCTCCTGCCCCCTTCACTGCTCCTGCCGCCCCTTCACTGCTCCTGCCCCCTTCACTGCTCCTGCCCCCTTCACTGCTCCTGCCCCCTTCACTGCTCCTGCCCCCTTCACTGCTCCTGCGCCCTTCACTGCTCCTGCCCCCTTCACTGCTCCTGCCCCCTTCACTGTTCCTGCCCCCTTCACTGCTCCTGTCCTTTCACCGCTCCTGTCCTTTCACTGCTCACACCCGGTTACTGCTCTAGCTCATGGCCCGTCACCTCTCCTGCCCCGTCACTTCTCCTGCCCCGTCACCTCTCCTGCCCAGTCACCTCTCCTGCACCATCACCTCTCCTGCCCCGTCACCTCTCCTGCCCTAGTACCTCTCCTTTCCTGTTGCCTCTTCTGTCCGGTCACTGCTCCTGCCCAGCTCACTTCACTCTGTGTACAACATTGACAAAGGTGTCAAGCAGTGCTGGCTGGTAAAGTTTGAAAGTGGTGGGGTGTAAAATGAAGACACCAATTATCAATTAGTGAGCAAACATAAGTAGGCATAAGCTAAAGAGGAAGGGAGGCATGGTATATTGGTGACTGGACAGGATAAGCCTGGTACCAATAGTGGAGCGTAAAATGAACAGTGTTATTAAACAAAAGAGAAAAAGTTAAAAAAGCTTGGTGCTGGGTACTTTTATGATACGTCTTATGGGTCTACCAGCACAATACTCTTGACAGGTCAAAACGTGTCATTGCTAGCTCTTTCAAATTATTCACAAAGAAACATTATTTTGCACTTCATGTGTTTAACGCAGTTCTCGCTCTTTTGCTCTGCAAAGCGATGAGAAGAAAGACTTTCAAATCACCTCATTTGAAAACACACACACAGCCATTTAACATTTCAGCCAGGGCAATGCCAAATACTTTAAACTCACCAGGGCCTGCATATGTTGACTTTCAGCCAAGCACAAAAAGACAGTAAAAAGGTTTGCATGGCGCTCTGCAGTCATACAGACAATTCCAACCCTTCTCTTATAATGGTGTACAGATTCCTCGCTGCACTCCTGGCTCTTCTCATGCACCTCCGCAGGGTGCTAAAGGAAACAGCAGGCTGCGCGCACCACGCGGTGGCACTTCACCAGTGCATCTGTTTCTAAGTTTTGAAACCCATTTCACTGGTGAAATTAAATCCTGACTAGAATAAATGTTAGCGTACAGCAGCACCATGAAGTGAGAGAAGGAAAACAGACATAGTGGCTGATATGTAGTTACTATGGTAACACGTAATTAAATTCGCACATGTGAGCCCCCTACTAAAAGTATGTGCCAGGAGTTGCTGATACAATTGTGCCACAACATCCTGTCTGCAAGATATCGACGGAGCTCACTTGGGGAGACTACATAAAAATGCATTAAATAAAAAAAAAGATTGTGAAGATAACAAGCCACGCATTCACACTTATCTGTAGAACATTAACAGCGCCAGGGGCTAGATTCCGGGGTTGAGCTTGCCGCCTCCATCCACTAACCACACACACACTCACAACTCGTCACAAGATAGCCACTGGTGTCAAGTTCCCCACAGTACCCTGCTTGGGGAAAGCTCATCTCTAATAATCAACTCTAATCTCAGGGCCACTTGATATGCTAAAGGCAGAGGGCGGCGCATTGTCATTCGAAAGAGGTAATCAGCCTCAATCGGAATGACAATGGGCCTCCTCGGTCTGTTTGAGTTCAGGGAGGGACTGCTGCAGCCTCTGGAGTTCACAGAGAAGTGCAAGCAGCCCCTGGAAGCGAATGAAAAAAGTTTTAAAGTTGGACTATTCTTGCCGTCCCGGGACTCTTTTTTGAAAGCAAGAAGTAGGGGATCGGACTGAACAATTTTTTAGAAGTAGGGGCACGCCGTGCCCACCGATCCCCCCCCACTTCTACCACTGGAGCACGGCGATGTAATTTTAGCCGCTAACCATGCATAGCGATAATTATCGCTATTGCTTGGTAATATGTCCCAATGTCCTTATCCACCCCTAAAGCCTAAAAATTCCCTTACCACTCAATACCCTTATCTTGACTCAAACCCTACAAATACTCTTACCAACCAATGTCCCTACCCAATCCTAAAAATACCCTTTCAGCCCAATACCCTCACCCACCCCTAAGCCCTAAAAAACACCCTGACAAGCCAATACCCTTGGTTTCCACCAATTGGCAAAGATTGACGTATTTATAAGTCCCTAGTATATGTTACCCAGGGTTGTTTGATTAAATTACTACCTCTGAAATCACGAGTGCCTAAACCACGAAGGCTAAACAACAACCAAATGCTAATCACGAAGTTAATGAACCACGACTTAACTGAACCTCGAAAATAATTATTTTGACGTGCAAACCGAATCTACCCATATTTTTTAACTTCGCGGAGCCTTTCTCTGATCTACATTATTAATGGCAGAAAATAGATAGGTTTTGTTGAAAATAAATGTATTAAACCTCGCGAAAAGGGCGATCGTAGTGATTGAAAAAAACCTGCTACAATCGGATAAATAAAGCGGAAGTGCCTGGTGGTCTGTTCTTCAAATGATTATACATATTCCAGTAGCTGCTTGATGCAAGAGTCCACACCAACCTTTTTTTTTTTAGCACTGAGTTATAGAGTCTGATTTTAAAATTGCAAAATGCCTATATCACACAGATTGACACCGTGAAGCTGTGTTGTGAACGTGGTCCTAACTAGATTGCTATCTTAATTTGCACCATATTAAACATAAAATTAAAGCCAAATCCACTATTTAAAGCAAATTTATTAAAAACACGTCAGCATAAAAACCTTCTGAAAACAATCCTACAGCGCCATCTATTGGCCTCACAAGGTAAATGAAAACATTACATTTGTGTTCGTGTTTATATTCGCTGTTAAGGCTACTCGTTGAGTTGTTGAGGTGGTCGTGATTCAGTTTCAGGTCGTTGTTAATGAGTCGTTGTTAAGGCCACTCGTTGTTAAAACATCGTTGTTCAGGCTGTTTCTCGTTACCCAGGGCATGAAAGGCAGAGTGTCCACCCAGGGCTGCAGCACTGATTGTGCCACGCTGTGTGGGACAAGGTTCAAAATGGCTCCCAGCCTCTCACTGCAGACTACAAGGGTAGTGGTAACACTGGTAGTTCGACTTTGCCATTCAAACGAATGGCAAAGCCCCACTTCCCTTAACAAAGCTGTACATTATTAAGTAGGACATGTATTTTTTTTTATATATGTCTTAACAGCAACACTAACATATGGTTACAGTCTAACCCCTCATCATGGCTAACTTCTGAATGGGAACACTTAGATGGTTACTGTAAGGTATCAAATTAATCGTGGCATTAAACCTGAATTTAGTGTCAATATTAAAGAAAAACATATTTTAGAAAGTTGCCACTCTTTGACCCAGTTTGTCCAGTGGCCTCACATGATCACTGGTCACCAGAAAGTTTTCAGCCCTCCTGGGGACTAGTTTGAATGACTCTCAGGCTTAGGAACAATAGCAGCCTGCTACAGGGCGAAGTGTCACCTCCCCTTTGCAGGAAGGCACGCAGGTGGAAAGCCCAAAGCGCAAGCTTCAAAGGTAAAGCCGCATTTGGCGGGCAAAGGGCGATCATACCCCCGAGGGGCTGCCCTTTGTGTAGGTGTACAGGCTGGCAGTGGGGACAGACAGGGAATACCAGTGCCCAAACAGGTTTTCCAATGGGCCTCTAGCCCACAGACAACCACACCTCAAAGGTAGGCTACCAAGCTCCTAACATCAAAGGAAGGGTTCAGACATCTTTGAGAGTAGGCAGAATAGTGCACTCTAGGATGGGTAAGGCCACACATAACAGGAAAGTTGTCCCCAAGCCAGAGGGGACCTGGCAGCCCATTGGCTAATGACAGTATCATCCACCCGGGCACTTCCTGGGCATAAATATGCACCCCTTTCACCCTGAATTTCAGATAAAGATGGAACTAGAAAGGAGACTGCAGAAGGACTGCTCTGTTGAGCCCCATCTGCTGGACTGCAGCAAAAAGAGGACTGTGTCTGCAGTGGCAGCTAGTTGGGAGCAGGGGTTTTTGAAAAAAAAACTTATCTTGTCGGCACTGAGCGCTAGTCGCCGTCTCTCCTCTGACGCAGGACCATGAAGTACCCAGGCTCCCAGACTCCCCTAGCCAAGGCTGCGTAAAAATCAAAGCTCCAAGGTTCCCACCTGTGGAGATGCACTCTGACATCCACTGCAGCAAGCTTCATGAGGTAAAAGCCGGATCGGCGGGCTGATCCAGTTTACAGCATGCCTGTGGATTCACGCCTGACGCGTTTTGTGCTCATTGCACTCTTCAGAGGTGCGACAGTCATTTTTACATAGAGGCCACACCTCCTGCAGTGGATGTCAGAGTGCATCTCCACAGATTGGAACCTTGGAGCTTTGAATTTTATGCGGCCTCCCAGCCGCGGGAGATGCACCACCCGGAAATTTGGAGCCATGGAGCTCCGAATCACGGAGTCTCAATGTGGAGGCATCCATGGAGGATTGACAAGCCGGATGTGCGAGTGGAGGCCAATTTGTGGGCTTGAAATGTCTCAGACAGCGGCACATAACTGAGGCACACACTAAAAGCCCCACAAACCAACGCAGACTCATTTGAGTCACCAATTGGAGGGCTTACATTTTTAAGTGGGAAGTGGGATGTGTGGCCTCTATGCCAAAATGACAGGTGGGAACCTTGGAGCTTTGAAATGTATATATATCTATATACGCACACACACACACATATATACACACACTCGCACGCACGCACACAAACACACACGCACCTTTAACTAGATTTACCATGCATAGCAAAGGTATGCGTTGTAAAAGCACCTAAAAAAGAATGTGTGGTAAAGGCACTGCATGGTTAACACTTCAGTGTAAAGGAAGTTTCCTGAGATGTGGAGGTGTGTTGTGTACCTCAACTCCGTCACATTACCATAGGTCTCACTCCTCTATGGAATTCATAGCCTCTTAGATACAAGCAGACATTTAGAATTAGTGTTGATATGAAAGGCTTAGAATCAGAGTTGATTTGTTTGGAGTTGTGCAAGGGTGTTTGTTGAAATGTGTACTGCCAGTGAATTTTAAAATAAGCAGGGATAGTTTACAAGTACCACAGCTGGCTGATGCAAATTAAAAAAAAGTATTCAGGCTGTAGCCACAGTCAGACTAGGCCAGATGGCAATCAGGTAGTGCCTGATGGGCTGGTCTGACAGGTCAGCGTATAGGCTGTTTGTTTTGGTGTGCTGGGCTGGTTTTAACTGTTGATTTCTCTGATATTAAAGCAAGCATTGCATGCAGCAAATTCGAATCCATTCTGTCTTTGAAACCCTGCAACTTTAGTATACATTTGTTTTTACAAATTGAAAACTGCCCCAATTTGCAAACATTCCACTTTATTAACTATCTATTTCACTAATGTGGCCATTTTTATTAGGGTCTGTGCTTATTTTCTTTCTCAGTCCCACCTGGCTGCAGTCAGTGCATTCAGTTACCTGTGTTGGAATTGGCTGTGGAGATGACCCAGTGGGGGCAGCAGTAAGATTACATCACCCTGTCGAGTCTGCAGTGCAGTAGCAAAGGTTTTTTCCAGATGTTCCTGCCAAGTGAGCCTCAAGCGAGCAGTAGCAGAGACATTACTTAATGTACCCATGGAGTCCAAATCAAGGAGGCAGTAGCACATGTTGTTACTAGATGCCACTGTAGAGTCTGCACTATCGACCTATGTCCCTGAGGAGACAGCCTTTTGCACGCAGTAGCACTTGCCACTCCTAGAAGTCCCTGCAGAGTTAGCCTCAGGAATGCAGTAGTGCAAACCTTTACTAGATGGTAATTGTAATGGTAAATAAATGTTTTATGTTTTAGTTCATTAAAAACATAAAAATGTGTCACCTGTATAAAAAAGATCAGCAATAACATTTTGTCATTTTCCTTAAATCCGTAAAACCTTTACATTCTCAGTTAATAATATTCAAGTATATACAAGACTATGTAAGATACAGTTAATGGGTTCTAAGCATTAATTAATCCATGTTCCACTGTACAATCAAAAGGATACATTCCAGTGTTAAATCTAAAGTGACAGACGATTTCTCTCAAGTTCTGTGTAACATTGAGTTTTTAGCATTTCGGAGCAATAGCTAAATAATCTGTTTTTTATGCCCGCTCATGACAGTTAACCCCTTTGACACTCATGACGGAGCAGTTCCGTCATGAGCGTCGGTTAGGCTGTGCTCATGACGGAACCGTTCCGTCATGACCATGCCCGTTCTTAAGAACGTTCAGCACAGCGCGAAAATTCGCACCACGCTGATGTGGTTAAGGAACTTTATCAAATGACAGTTCATTATGGTATCAGTCGGGTCCAGACCTGCTATTATAGCAGATCTGCAGGTCCTTATTCTTCTTGTGTTCATTGCATTCCTCAATAAAGTGATTCATGTTTTTAGAAGTTTGGGACATACACAGATTAATTGGATGAAGTCCTCTTTATTGCTGCCACATAGTCGGCATTCTGTCGGCCCTTTATGGACTCAGGTTGGCTGGTCAGCGATGGAAAGTAGTTTGCCGAAACGAAGGGCCATCAGCTGTTGCTTTCGATAGACCGAGAATGTGATGTTTTAGATATGGTGCTGGCACAAGGGTCTTATAGTTGTTGATCACCATCCAAGCATGCATTATCTTGTTGAAGATGTTTTTGTCCGTTAGCAAAGAGTGAAATTTAACAGTTTTGATAATGGCTTGTTTGAAAGATGGGTAAGTGAAGTTAGTGTTCCAAAGCCGCCTGTGCAAGATGTTAATAATGCTTTTTGGAGATATTGGGGGTAAGGAGATTTTCTTTCCTTTTCTAGTTCCGCCCACAGAGCTTTGTTCAATACGGAATCTGCTTTATTTTGTTTCAGTCGGAACCATTGCTTAATGGTTGCGTACATCCTCCCAAGTGTTTTGTTTGTTAAGCCAAATTCAAGTCTAACCTAAGCTGGAGATGTGGACTGATGTATCTAGAAAACCCTTTTATATGTTGAAACTTGCAATTTGTTTAAAAGTTTAGAGTCTTTGCCATGTAGAGCAATACTGCCACATGTTAATGTTGGAAGCATTTTGGCCGTTACTACTACTAACAAGGGTTAATACGATGGCCGTGAGAAGGTGGCCTGATATATTCTGTCAACAAATTAAAGTGGGCACCCTGTACCAGTCCACATGACCCTTATGATGTATGAGGTCAAAGATAACCTTTAGAAAGCTATTCTAGTGGTAGATGTGGAGTGCAGCCTTCAGGCTTAAACTTGAAGGAAAGTAAAGTAGCTTGTTTTACGAGAAAATCACCTCCTAAATGAGCACACACAGAGAGGTAGTGGGGTATAGACTGTGCAAGGTAAAGTGAACATGTAAAATGAAACAGTACAAAATGACAAAGCTCAAAGGGAAATTGTACAGCGACCACCATTCACTGTCAATAGCGTAGACAAAGTCCACTACATTAGAACAAACACATCAATTCCCGAGTTACAGTCAATTAGTAATCAAATGCAATCAATGAATCCACACAGGGGTCTTGTCAGTATGTTTTTCCTCTTGGCACTTTATTCGGTGTTTGGTACATAGAGAATCTTCTATTCTTCAGCAACAGAACAGATAGCCACAGAATATGCCCAGATCATGTAGCTACACGTCAGGAATCGTTACGGAAAACTCTCTGTCTTGATTATATGGATTTTAAGGATTATACTTGGTTTTAATAATCTTGCTGGTATCAACTGATGATGGTCTTTGACTTTTAGCCTGTTTCAACTCCTACTGGATGCTGTTTTTACTAAAGAAGGTTTTTGAAGGTAGCCGTTGGGCTTATTACTCATGCTGTATACATTAGAATTGGCACCCTGAGGAAGTCCTAGGTTAATCCTGGACGAAACACGTGTAGGAATGTTCTGGGCATAATCTGTGGCTATCTGTTCTGTTGCTGAAGAATAGAAGATTCTTTGTGTACCAAACATCGAATAAAGTACCAAGAGGAAAAACGTACTGACAAGAAACCTGTGTGAATTAATTGATTGCATTTGATCACTAATTGACTGTAGCTCGGGAATTGATGTGTTATCACCTCCTAAATGACTATATGATAGGCAAACCACACAGTAGTTACATAAAAATCTGTATTCATTAATATAACACTCTCTGCTAGTCTTTATGTGAGACTAGGGCACAAAGTACACAATACTGAATCAATAGAACATTCGTAAATAGCAAATTACACAGCAGGCTCCAGGGGGAGCCCAAACCATATATAAAAAAAGGGTATTACAACAACGATTTGACTAGAAACAGTGCCTAGAGCACATAGAATCGCTGGGACCCCAAGGAACCACCCAGAGGAGTGACACAGGGAGCCCACGGAGGACAGGTGCAGTGAGGAAACACAACTGCGTGCTCCGTGCAACTCTATGGGAAAGTGGCGGCTGCAAAGTTACAGTTTAAGGACACTTCTACGAGGACTTTGAGGAAACCCTTTGGAACATAGGAGGTTCTAAGGCCAACCCACCAGTGAGTACCGAGGTACCCATGTTACCTACCCCAGAGGAGCCGGGTGCATAGGGGTCAAGTGGTGTAGGAAACCTACGTCGTTTTCAATGGAGAGTTGCAAAGAAGTACTGCTGCCAGGAGGGCGAAGAGTGTCCGGTGGAATCCTAGCCTGGATCCGGGGTGAGAAGAACCTGAAAGCAGAGGGGACAGAATCTGGGTCACTTCAAGTGACCAGGGGCTTGGTAGTCGAATACCCACCGATATTGGATGCTTCAGGTGTAAAGAAGGGCGGCTTGACTCTGCAGCCACGGGGACCAGGAGATGTCGAGGATGACCAGGATGTGAAGGTGATCTCTCCCACAAAGGATGTCGAGTACTGAGTAAGCATGAGCGGAAAATCCGTTCCGCTCGCGGATTTCACGGATTTTCAGTAAATTCGCAATCCGCGAGATTCGCAAATTACCCGCAAAATCCGCGAACGAAAATCCACGAATGGAACGGATTGGGTCAAAAGTTCAAGCTGACTTTTGTAACTCTTTTAGAATGGCGCCAGCAAGCTGCCAGAGCCATTCTAAAATAGTTACAAAAGTCAGCTTCAACAGGAAGCTCTAATAGATAAAGTAAAGCAGGTGCTGCTCAAATTCAATTACACAATCATTAATCACCCCAAACTTGGGGTGATTAATGATTATGTAACTTAATTTGACCTTCAACTGGAGCACCTGCTTTACTTTATCTATTAGTGCTTCCTGTTGAAGCTATTTCTTTTTTTTTTTTTAAACCTTTATTGGAAGAGAAGACAGGTGATATCAGCGGTTTACAGTCAGATCTGGCGCATGAGTAAAAGAGTACATTGCAGCATTAAATTTTAACAATCATTTTTACGTGTCTAGGTCATGATACTGTTCAGACAATGACAGTAGTTCATAGGATTGGCAGCAGACAGTGTACAATACAGCCACATTGTTCAGTGAAGAGTCATAGTACTGTGGACATTAATCTCGCAGATCTCAGTGCTAAAACACAATATCAATGTAGTTAGTGCTCCACCGTCGGCTGTTGCATGCAGTTCCGAAGAATCCACATCACCATTGCTGTGACACCCAGCAATCAATCGCCACATCTGCGGCATCAAGACAACAGTGCCCATCCAGTCACCATTCCAGTAAGGTAGGAGACAGCATAACCCGCAATAAAGCACGTATCTCGAAGGGTATGGCATGATATCCGTTAAGCGGTGTAGCTCTAACCCACCCCAACTCGACTTTCACTCTCCGAATCAGTATCCTGCACAGCCCTGGTCAGCAAATAAACCTGCAGTGGGCTCCAGAAATCCTTAGGCCTACAGCGTACAGGCATCATTTTAGCATATACATTGTACTGATCCTGACAATATGTTACATCATCAAGCCACTCCTTGAATTTCGGCGCCCTGCCTTGTCCCCAACGACAGGCCACTCGCCGTTTCGCCAACAGTAAAGCCACATCTGCAAACCTACGATACGTTGCTGGCACCTCCTTCGTGTACCCCAGGAGCATCACTATGGGATCAAACGGCACCGCCCTCTCAGTCATAACCTGCAGAGCGTCGTGAACCTGCATCCAGTACTCATATATGGCGTTACACCCCCATGCCAAGTGGAGGAAATCAGCTCCCTCCGACCGACATCGAACACATCTATCGTCCTCTGCTAAGTGGAATCTGAGTTTCCTAGCCGGAGTATAGTAGATAATTTTTAGGCGGCAGCTAGAAGAGATATTGGCAGTCACGCCACAACAGTAGGCCCATTGCTCATCAGAAAGTTCAGCCCCAAGTTCAAAGTTCCAATGTTCTCGCACTCGACTAGCCGGCGTTACCCGCTGTTTCCTGATGGTGCTGTACAATTTGGAGACCAGATGACTTCCGTCAGATACTAACATCGCGTGAAGCGGTAGAGCCACCCCCGGCTCCTTCTGGAACTCAGGTAACATTGTACGCAGGCCCTGTCGAAGTCTGACATAATGAAACACTTCTAATGGAGAAGGTGCCGACATACCAAAAAATTGTTCACGGGTACGGAAACTACCCTCCTGAAACAGATCTCCCCACGTGAGTATCCTAGTCCGTTTACACATGCGCTGAAACCCTATTTCCTGTAGCAAGGACAGCGCAGGGTGATAAGCCAGAGGCAGCGCCGGCGAGTAAAGGAATGCCACGCCCCATGTCTTCGCAATACGTGACCAGGCATCAACCGTGCAAGTCACCGTGGTAGGCTGTGTATCCACATCACCGACGTTCCCCAACACCATACCCTCCAACGGGAGGGGATGCGCAATCCATTGCTCCGCAGCTAGCTGAGGCATAAATGGCGTTGGACGCATCCAGTGATAGGCATATTGCGCTTGAGCGCTCAGATAATAAATTTCAAAATTCGGAATGTCAAACCCCCCTTTATCGTAGGGCAGTATTAAAGTAGCCCATGCCAACCGCGGTTGTTTACCTCCCCAGATCAATCGAAGCAGCTCAGAGCGGAGGCGTTTAAAAAAATACGCGCCCGGGTGATAGGGGATATTCTGAAACAAGTATAAAAAACGGGGCAGTACCACCATTTTCACTAATGACGCTCTACCCGCCATAGACAGGGGCAAGGACGTCCATCTGGTGACATTGTCCGCCAATTTGGTAATAGCGACACCATAATTGAGCCTAATCGTTTCCTCCCTGTCAAGGGACATCACAATACCCAAATACCAAAGATCCGAGTCGCACCACTCCAGGGGGTAGTCCAGCGGAAATCGGCGAACCGCTGCAGTGAGCGGAAACAATTGAGATTTTCGCCAATTAATATGTATGCCCGATAACCCTCCAAAGGCAACGAGCTCTCGCAGTAGCGCGTTGAGATTCGCCTGCGGGTCCCTCACATACAGCGTGACATCATCCGCATACAGTGAAATTCCTATTTGGCGCTGAAAACAATTAAACGCACTGTGTTTATGCAATTGCCGAATTCTACAGGCCAGCGGTTCTATAGCAATAGCAAACAATAGGGGAGAAAGAGGGCAGCCCTGTCTGATCCCTCTCGTTATTGAAAGTTGGGGGGATAGCACCCCATTCACAATCACCCTCGCCACAGGCTGAGTATACAACAGTTTCACCAACGAGATAAATATCCTGGGAAAGCCCATTCTACATAAGACGTCTATAAGGTAATTCCACTCCACGGAATCAAACTCTTTCGTAGCGTCCAGAAAAATTGCGGCCACAGGGAGGTCCGGAGCGATCGTCGGGATCAGGGAGAATAAAGTTCGAAGGTTATGCGAGGTCGCGCGGCCCGGTACAAAACCGGACTGATCCGGCAGTACAATGGTGGGCATAAGCAATGAGAGCCGCGCTGCCAGAACTTTCGCCAATATTTTGACATCGCAGTTAAGGAGTGAAAGGGGCCGGTAGGAATCCATGTCTAGGGGATCCTTTCCAGGTTTAAGCAAAGATGTGATTGCCACCTCCCTCATGGAGTTCGGCAGTATCCCCACCTCCAGGGACTCCTCAAATACCTCCCTGAGTACAGGAGCCATAATATCCACATAGCATTTATAAAACTCGGCAGGGAGTCCATCCAGCCCTGTCGCCTTACCATTATTCAGGGACATAATGGCCTCTCTGATTTCCTCCACCTCAAGGGGCCTCCCGAGAAACGCCCTATGGTCATCCGACAGCCAGCATAAAGCAAGATCATCAAGGAATCCTCCATATCTAACCTCTCCCACCTGCTGCGTAGTGTATAACTGTGTGTAATGCTGCACAAATGCCTCCTGAATCTCCTTCGCGTTCCGACAACGCGTACCGTCCTGCAGGACCAATTCCAAGACATCCGTACTAAATCGTTGGTGTCTCGTGAGTGCAGCTAGTACCTTCCCCGGTCTCTCACCCTCACAGTACTTCCTCGCAGTCCAGTATTTCCCTCTGTGCTTCACCTCCCTGGCTGCCTCCTCCTCAGATTCTGACAGTTTGTCCCTAAACTGATGTCTAAGTTCCCGGGTCAGAGCTGGTACACATTCTATTTTCTAGATGCTTTAAATCAGCGTCCAACCTCGTGATGGTATGAACAATAGTCTTAAGCACCTCACAACTCTTGGATATTGTAACACCCCGGATCGTTACCTTAAACGCCTCCCATATCATTTCCACACTGTCTACTGATCCCTTATTCCTGGGGAAAAACGCCTCAATTTCCTCTCCAAGCTCTGCCTTGAATATGGGGTCTAACAGGGAGGAAGGGAACAGCCGCCATGGGGGTCGCGGTCTATGGAGTCCTGGTATCGATAACGTGACCTTCACCGGGCTGTGATCCGAGTATGTCCTGGGGAGATGTTCCACCTCATGTAACCCCACGACAAGCCCCCTTGATAGAAAAATGTAGTCCAATCGCGCCCAAGTACGAGCATGTGCTGTGAAGTGTGTACCCTCCCTACCGCCCGGGTGAACACACCTCCAACTATCCACCAGCCCTGCCTCCTCCACAATACCCCACAACACATCTCTAGCCTGAACATTGTATTGATGACTGCCATCAGATCTATCCTCCACCACCCGCATCGCTAAATTAAAATCACCACCCCACACAATATGCGAGGCATCAACAGCCATAACATGACTCCAGAGTGTAAGAAAAAAATGCAGGTGTATCAACATTCGGCACGTAACAGTTCACAAAGAGCACAGTATCCAACCCAAGCCTCCCCCACAGTAGCACATATCTCCCATCCGGATCCACTCGCACTCCCAACTCCTGGAAAGAAAGAGTTTTCTTAATCAGTACAACAGCTCCACGTGCATATGATGAGTATGATGAAAATGTTCTAACTGTGGCCCACTGCCTACCAAATGAGTGATCAGCTGTCTGACGCAAATGTGTTTCTTGCAAAAAAGCAATCTGTATTGAGTGTCTATCTAAATACTGTAGCACATTCCTACATTTCCTAGCATTATTAAGTCCACGTACATTCCAGGACAATATCGATATCCTATCTAATGTGTTATCTGGCATCACCCATGTACAATGAGCACTGTGACATATGCATCCATTTGACAACATCGCTTCCTTGGTGAGGAGCGACCGAACACAATACCAGTACAGACTCCCACTCGCACTAAATCCACACCACATCCATCCCCTCCTTCTTCCATCCCCTTGACCCAACAACCCCCCCCAGCCCTACCAACAACTCACGTGTAACAGACGCATGGTCAGTACCAGGAACAATGCAAACTCAATATATAGCATCCAAAACACAGTGGCACTGTACTCATCAGCAGAACACCCACAACGCCCCCCTCCCCCCTCATGACAACACCAGCAGTGAGCAAAAGGCACAGGACCGCCCAGAGGCACGTCCAGACAGGCAAGACCCAATACGGTCCCGAGATAATCAAACCTTTGGACCAACTGTCATGCATATCAAAAGCATAGTCGCAAACGTCAGTACACCAACCCACAGTCCGAGGTAACCATCTCACTGCAGGAGCAGTGCATCCACCCCCCTCCCACCTGAACAACCCCAACCTGCCAGGACAGCAACCCCTCCCCCCACCCATCCTACCGCCCACCCAACAAACCATTTGCATAGTAAACATCCACAACAGTGGGGTATTCCCTCTGGGGAGTAATCCAGAGGTGCACTTAGCCACCCCCTCACACCACACCATAAGCCCTCTCGTAGTTCGTGTGTTCGGCCCAGGCGTCGGGGGTGGGTGCCTGGAGCACATTATCATCATCGCCCATCGTTCCCCCAATGACCTTCAACAGCATCAAGTTGCCTCAATCCGTTAGTTTTCACAGTAAGTTCCAACAGGACCCATATCGAGAAACGCATAAACAATGCAGGCGGCCGGCCCAGCACCAGTCCAAGGAGTGCAAAGCACAGACATCGCCTATGTAGTGGGTAGGATCAAGCATCTTCATCCGCCGAATGTGATCCTTCCTGTCCGTCCTCATTTCGTCGCCGGTCCGCAGCTTGTTCCCGTCTGAGGCGCTCCACAAAATCTTCCGCCTGTTGCGGATTTGTAAAAAAATGCTGTTTCGCCTGGTGCGTCACTCTCAGCTTCGCTGGATATAGCAGAGCATAATCCACCTGCAACTCACTAAGTTTCTTCTTAACAGCAAGAAATTTGCGCCGCTGCTCCTGCACCACCGGGGTGAAGTCCGGGTATATGGTGAAGTCGACTCCGTCATAGGAGAGGGTACGGGCAGCACGGGACGCTCTAAGAGCTGCGTCACGGTCCCGATAGTTCAGGAGGCGCGCAATGATTGGGCGCGGTGGTGTACCCGTAGCTGGTCTCGGCCCAAGGGAACGGTGTGCTCGCTCCACGATGAACTGCGTAGAAAACGCCTCCACGCCAATCACACCAATTAGGATTTTCTCCACATACGTCTCCATCTTCCCCACATTTGTCGTCTCCGGCACACCTACCACGCGTATATTATTGCGCCGACTTCTGGCCTCCAACTCCTCATTCTTTGCAGCTATCACCCTTAGGATGTTGTCCATTCTCGCCAGCAGTGTCGTGTTTGTAGCTGCAGTATCATCATGGTCCGAAATGCGTTGTTCCGCCGTAGTGATGCGTTCCTCATGCACGTCCAGTTTTTGCACCACCGCGTCCATCCGCGAAGATAGTTTATCCACCTTGTCCACAATGGTGGCAAACCCCTGCCTCATTTCTTGCATCATCTGTTGAAAATCCGGGGTAACAGGTTGCGGAGCAGGATCAGTGGTAGGTGGGGGGCACCTAGAGCTCCCGGGATCCTGAGCGAGACGCGCAACCCTCCTGGCCGCCATATTGAATCAAAGCACAATTTAGGTTGTTTATTGTCCTGCTTCCCCATGGCTCTACACCTGTGGTCCGTCGCAGCACCCACCGGAGGCAAGAAGGGTGGTCAATGTAGGCACCGATCGCACCGCAACGCGACCCAACAGGTGAGACCTCTGTCCCTCAGCCGGTAAGCACAGTGCACAGGCACCTCAGAGCAAGCCGCTGCCCCCAGGCTCCAGAACCGCGTAGACGCGATCCACAGGACACAGCGCACTCCGGTACCACCAAGAGTAGACACAGCCCAAACAACAATGGGTGATACTCACGTCCGCACCTCCCCAGCTGCAGTGTAACAGTCACAGCAAAACAGCTCCGCAGGCAAAGAAGCAGCACGTCAATCCCTCTCCCCAGTCAGCGCCATAGACAGCGTGCAATACATATCAGTGCTAGTAGCAGCGGCGTCCAGCCTCCAGTAGCACACACAGCAGGGTGAGTAGTCCGCAAAAGGGTGCACCAGGGGAGGTGACACGGACAGTTCACAGCATAGGGCTCAGCACATATGGATCCCCGCCGCACAAACCCAGTATAGCTCCAGCGTGGGGTAAAGCAGCGCAGTCAGCGCTCCGCCGATGGCAAACTTCCCTCGCCCACAGTCCCAGTGTCTCTAATGGCGCCAAAAAACAGCAATGAGGCCCCGCATCAGCAAAATACTCCGTGGGCACTCACAGCACATCTCACCGTAGCAGCACCGCCCGCCGTATATTCTCAGCACCCAGTCCAGGCGGGGAACGTTTCCAAGCAGACGGGGGCACCAGCAGGCAGCGGAACCCCGCCACACCCATCCGTGTAATGGCCGCCTCCAGAAGCGGCCGCCGGCCCAATGTATGCGGTGCTCCTCCCTCAGTCCGCACTCAGCTCAGCCCCCACAGCAGTGCCCCGAACACACCTGGGCAGGATCAAAGTGCCGGGTCTACTCTCCGGTAGCGAGACCCGCTGCAGAACACCAAGTCAGGGAGCCTCACCGGGAGATGCGCGCCTGGGCCCTTACACCATGCGTCATGCCACGGGCTCAATTAGGACAGAGGGCCGGCCTGCAGTACGAATCACCTCCAGGACGTCACTCGGAGGAATCTTCACCCGCTCACACCTCCAGTCAGGATCGTCCGTTTCCCATGAAACTTGGACCGAGTGCGTGTCATGGCATCCCCTACAAGGATCTGGGGTCAAAAGGGGAACAGGCGCCGATATAAAAGGATAAATGAGCGGATTAGCTCTCCAGGCTGCTGAAGCCTCACGGCAGTGCGGCCATGCTGTAAGTGCGCTCTCTAGCGCCCCCCTGTTGAAGCTATTTCTAGCTATTTCAGAATGGCGCTGGCAGCTTGCCGGTGCCATTCTAAGTGGGGCTGAGGGCAGAAGGGCACATAAGTGGGACAGAGGGCAGAAGGGGAAAAAAAATGAGTGGGGCAGAGGGCAGAAGGGCACAGAAACAAGTGGTACAGAGGGCAGATGGGCATAAAAAACAAGAGGGTGGCAGTGATTAAGCAGACCCGCGAAATTGCCAAGCGCCTCGCGAACACCCGCGAACACGCAAAGCGCCTTGCGAACACCCGCGAACACGCAAAAATAAAAAAATCAGCGAATTCGGGAATTTTGCGGATTGCCAATTTGAAAATCCGCAAATTTGCGAATTGCCAATTCGCAAAATTCGCCCATGCTTAGTACTGAGGGGTCAGTATCTGGCTGGAGTAACAACCAGCCTTGGCAAATGCAACCCACGCGGTCAGAGGAAACAAGTTACGGTGTGGATCAGCAAGCCATGGCGAGTCAGGGCACATCTGGATCAACCAGGTAAGCACAAGAACAAACAAGATGGCCCTCGCCAGGACCCACAGGCCAACGGACCAGGGATCGAGAGGAGACCTCAAGCAAGTTTGCAAAGTACCTGCCCACAGGACAATCGGTGAGTAGAGGCCGTACATCTTTGATGCAAATACTGCTCGGGGTCAGGACTACAAGGAGTCCAATGCACAAGCTTGTGAATTGTCAACAAGCATATGCAACTCCAAATGTACGCGCTGCACAGGGGTTCTGGTTACATGGTCCCCACGAGGGATACTGGTCTCTGAATCGCTGAGAGGGCAGATTGAACTCAGGGACCTTCGGCAACCCACCTCTTGTGTTGTTCAAATCTTCAGAGTCCTCAGGAGCTTGAGAGAAGCAAACCTGTCGGATGCGTTTAGGTGCCTGTTTTTGCAGGGGACTAACTCCTTTACACCAAGGGAGATTCTTAGCAGAATCTAGTCCAGGTAAAATCTAAAGTCCTGTAGTCAGATAACCCGCTTTATACCCATGGGAAGGGGTTGGACGGATTCTGTGGACCCTCCTAGGGGAGGGGCAGGACAGAGGGGTGGCTACACCCATGTCCAGTGTCCAGTTTCGCGCTAGAGCAGGAGCCATGGCTCCCACAACTGGTTTGAGCTGGACTATGCACAGGGACACCAAATGTGCCCCCAGTGCAGACTTTCTGGCACTCTCAGAGTGCAGCCACCTAGCCCCAATACACTAAACCCTGTCTGGGAGGTGGTCACACCTCCCTGTGACAGGATGCCTATTGTCATGCCTTCCTCTGCTCGAGCTTGGCTCAGCAATAGGAGAGCAGAATCGTGTCTGTGGCTGGCAGCATCCATTTTGTGCTGCCCAGGTCGTGAAATCTGGTACCGGGTAGACCGGTGCCCCACAGTAGTGGTTCTAGAAGGGTGGAGTCATACCTCCCACACCAATTACTGGTGTGGAGGTATGATTCCAAGGTGTTTGACACCAAACACAACATGTTTCAAATACAGCCGTTTTAAAGTTAGCATTTACCGCAAGGTTATAATGCACTTAAACATATATATGTCTTGCTGCATCACAGACAACCCCGGAGATTGGTCTCTGAAGGCTACAGAGGGGTTCTGCTCATGCAGGGGCACCCTATGAGGTAAAACCCAGCACCCTGCCTTCAGGATTGATAAGGCCTGCTATAGGGGTGACTGATAGGTTTTTAAGTGTAGTGATTTAGATAGATATAGTGAACCTATATCTTAGTAAGTGGTGCAAGCACCACCTTACACATACTCCTGTAGCAGGTCTGTTGTGTCATTTTGAATGGCATCTCATGGGTGGCATAATACATGCTTCAGCCCATGGGAGGCCTCTGGGGTACCTATGCCCTGGGTATATGGTGTACCATATACTAGGGATTGATAAGGGTACCCCAGTATCCAATCTGGAGTGTACCTAAAGTACATATACAACACTTTAAGGGAGAAAGCTGGTAGACTGAGGTCCTGAAAGCAAACGATAGTGCATTTGTCCTTTGCAGCATGCTTGCTATTTGCTCTCAATGGTTCTGCCTGTTGTCTATATAAAAACCCAGGTATTTGTAGTTAGAAACTACCTCTAACAGGTTGCCCTCAAGTTGTATGTTCTGCTTGGCCATTGGGTAATTGCTAATTAGCATTGTCTTGCTTTTCGAAGTATTTATTTCTAGCCTATTAGCTGCTATATATTCCAACATGCCTGTGAGTGACCTGCGGAGGCCGATCTTGGTTAGGCTCATCAGGACTATGTCGTCTGCATATGAAAGATGCGATAAAGATAATGTTCCCAATTGAGGTCGATGGGAGTTGGTCTTATCGAGCTTGTGTGACAGATCTGCCATAAAAAGATCAGAAAGGTGCAGTGCCAACACACACACTTGTTTCAGACCTTTTGTGGTGGCCACCTTTCTTGTCAGTCTTGAACCGTCTCCCAGCTTTGCTCTCATCCATGTGTTGGAGTAAAGAAGCAATATTCCTCTGAATATTTTCTCTGGACTGTTCCAATCATTCAGCTTTTTCCATAGAATATGACGATCCACACTATCGAATGCAGCCTTAAGGTCTATAAAACAAAGGTGCAGACGTTGTTTTCTCCGTTTGTACCTGTCTACAATTAAGGAAAGTGTTAAGATATTTGTAATTTTTTCGATTCTTTTTCTGAAACCTGTCTGGTTGACAGGTATCAAATTAAGTTTATTTAACCAGGTAGTCAGGTCTTCAAGGATCAGGGAAGCGTAGTACTTAACTTATACTTCCAGTAATGCCATTAACCTGTAATTTTACAGGCAAGTTCTATCACCACCTTTATAGATCAGTGAAATTTTTGAACCTTGCCAGCTCCAAGGAATTTGATTTAAATTCTCAACTTCCTTAAACATGTTCATTAGTCTGCTACACCAAAAATCTGGGGCTAGTTTGAAGATTACTTGAGGGATGCCATTTGGTCCTGAAGCACCATTTCCTCGTCCTTTCAGTATTATTCTATTTACATAATCTGATACATAGTCAGGCCTTTCAGATCTAGCCCTAAAGACACAAGCACTGGTCTCAGCACCATTCCTTTGTGCTTCGTCCGCTGGCTGCACAGTAGCTAAGTGTCAATACTTAGTGTTGTTTTTTTCTGTCTGAAGGCAATGTCATTGTTCTTTAGTTCCACTTGGTCCTGATGGTCTACGCACTATTTTTCCTTGCCAACTGGGAGTTCCACAACTTTTGTACCTGTAAATGTTTTTGTAAGAAATATTGCCCAGTCATGTTCTTGTACATTTGAGACTAGAGAATTGACGGGCCGATTCAGATTGTTTATTGTTTCCCAGAATTTACTTGAATTGTTTTTTTCCCGTTATGTAATAGTTTTTCCCAAAAACTGTCCTCACATTGACTTTTGTGTTCCCATAGCTTCTTTTTGTATAACTTCCTTAGGTTGCATGCCGCATCCCAACCTGTCGGCTCTGCTCTGTTCTTTAGAGTCTCCTGACTGCTTTTTTCAGTTCTATTTTCAGTGCGGGGACCTAAATCAGTAATGACTAGTTGTTATTGTGTCTCAACGCCTGTTTTGGTTTGCCAGTTATGATTGTTATTAGTTTTTCTGTGAAGTTTACCCAATTTTGTATCTTAGTTCGACCGATATTTTCACTTTCTATTTTGAGTCTCTGTAATTTGGTTTGGAACTCCTCATTGTTTATCTTTTGTCCACTTCAACGGTTTCAGGTCGATTGAGAAAATACATTGCTCTGTTGACAGATAGTCTGGTGTTTTGGTAAGTTTAAGTTAAAATAAATATGTAGTGGTAAATTCGATAACGAATCGAGTGAGAAAAGGCATTAGTGGTAATGATATTGCCATGTAGTCAAGCCTTGATCGCGACTTCCCTCCAAAGAAAGTGTGTTTTGGCGGGGTGTCTTACTAGATATTTCGGTGCCAGCCTCAAAAGAGCAGTAGGGCGCTTATCTCCCACACTGCAGCCTTTCAGCGGGTGAATAAACTCCACCAACAAGATTTGAAGACTCAGATACGGCAGACAGAGGTGTGTCATAGAAGGCGGGATACTCACAGAACATTACAGGATTTACAACACCTACTCAGTGAACTTGAACATCTCTTAATGAGAACAGCAGCCCTAAAAATTCTTTATGTTAATCCAACCTATTGTGAAGAAGGGATAAGGTGGAAAGAATGTTAGCACATAAATTGTGCATTCACTCTACCCGAAACTATATTAAAGAGATTTCAGATGAGGAAGGTGTCCTTCGTCATGAGATAAAGGAGATTCTCACGGTTTTTAGTAAATACTACCTTACCCTGTACCAGGCCCAAAAGCTTGATGCTCAGCTACAAGATGACTACCTAAGCTCCTATGGGACTTCGGTCATGTCCTAAGAGGTGGATCTTCTAGAGGCCAATATTACCCCGTATGAGGTAAGAGAGGGGATTAGTAACATCCCCTCACACAAAGCCCAAGTCAACGAAGGTTATACTGCCACAGCCCACAAAGACTTCGCCTCTCTCTTGATTGAGTCCCTTGTAGGAGTCTTTAATTCACTTTTATCATCAGGAGTGGTCACTGATACTATGTTAAAATAACATATAAATGAAACGTGAGGCTAGAGGTATCTCTAGTCGCATCCCTTAGCAGGCACACATATTGTTGTCTTTAGTGAGGACAAGAAAGACTTCCACTCAAGGTTTGATTAGAATTCTGTTGCATTTCTTGTAAATTATATATTCAGTTTCTTTAATTTTTCAAAAAGTTCATTTGTACATTTTCAAGGACTTTGTGAACAATTTCTTAGTTCAGGCAATGTCTATGTTGTACATCCAATGCATTTCGGGCATTTTCCTATGCCCTTCATCAGGGATTTGACACTGTGAAATAATAATGTGAATGACCATTAGTGTGGGGTCTAAACATAAAAATAAACATCAATTTGATAGGTATACTGGTGGAAGTAAGCCTACTATTAAATCAAACATGTTGTACATTTGCTCCTGCATGTAAACATATTGTTCAGTTTGTGACAGGTAACGTTAAACACCTAAAAACGTTGAATTTAAACATAATATCGGCGTGTCACTTACATGCCTGACGGTAAAGGAAGCTCGATTCTGTCAAGGGGTAAAGAGAATAGCATTGCAATGAGCTGGTTACTCTCTTCGTTATAGTGGTGGAATTGGAGCACAGAAGCGTGCGTGTAACTAACCTGAAATGAGGTTTGGACGGGTTCCGATCCGGTGCTAATCTCAAAAAACGCCAGCAAGACGCTGTTTGCCGCGTTTACCTAATTTAAAAGTTGCCGGTCACGTAACGCCGTGTTGGAGCGCGTCACGTGTGGGGGGCGGGAATGGAGACGATAGAAGTCTCATACTAGTAAATGGTTAGTGCGGTTCAGGTAGCATTACAATCGTAGTGCGGGTGTTAATATCACTATGTTCTGGTGCACCATATATTCAGTATGGAATTGGGAAATTTAAAAATTAAAAATGGATAAACGGAAAGGTCGGGGATCGAACTCTTAAAGAGGGGAATACAAACGGGTGTCACTTACGTGTTGAGGCAACTGGAAGGTGGGGAAAAAATTAGAAAAAAGGGTTGATAAAGGTGTCAGTGTCTGAACTAAACATGTGGAAAAAAGGTGTCAATGTGTGAACTAAACATGAACAAACACAGTGGAAACACAGTTCGATCTACTGAGCAAATATTTACAGATAGCACGAAAGTTCAATCCTATCATTTAAACCACTTGGTTTCTGGGTTGACAATTTCTGTATCCAAAAGTTCTCCCTTTTAAGGAGGTGTTTGTTATTGTCTCTTCCCTCCAACTTGTCGACGGTTTCTAGGATGATGAATTTGATTTGTGACACATTGTGCTGCTCTTCCACGTAATGTGAGGATAATGCTGATTTCAGATTTTTTAACCTGATGTTAGACTTGTGCTCCGTGAGCCGCACTTTGATGCGTCGTTCAGTCTTGCCCACGTAAATCTTGCCACATGGGCACTTAATTCCATAGATTAAATTGCTAGAATCACAGGTTGCGTTGACACTAAGTTTGATAGGGTAGCCTTGTCGGGGGTGGTTGATGGTGTTTCCTTTTATTATAGAATTACAGTTACCACAGTTTAGGCAAGGTTTCGTTCCTGTAAAGGCTATGTCTTTCTTCGGTTTATGTTGAAGGATTTCCCCCAAGTTTTTGGCCCTGGTGAAGGCAAATAGAGGCGGTTGACAAAACGAATCTTTGAAGTCTGGTTCGATACTCAGTATTGGCCAATGTTTCAGGATAGCTTGTTTGTATTTTTTAGTCACTGTTGAATATTTGGAGACCACTACTGTACGTGTTTGTTCGTTTTTTTCTTTTGGTGTTAAGAGTTTGTTTCTGTTAATTTGGTCAATCCTTGCTTTGGTTTCTTGTAGTAAAGTTTGGGGGTATCCTCTGTTGGAAAATTTGTTAGCCATCTCATCAAGTCTTATTTTGAGTGTGTTTTCTTCAGAGGTAATGCGCTTAACTCTAGCCATCTGGGAAAATGGAAGGTTCCGTATCAAATTTGGTTCATGGAAGCTTGAATGTAGTAACATATTGTTTCTATCTGTCGGTTTGACATGCAGATCCGTTGTATATCCCTGTGGGGTGATTGATACTTTCACATCCAAAAAATTGACTGAACTGTCTGAGATGTTCCAAGTTAATTGAATCCGTTGGTCTATTGCGTTGAATTTGATGAGTTCAGCTCGTAATGTTTCCTCAGTGTTGGTCCAAATCATAAAGTAATCATCAATATATCGGATTATCATCCTTAGGTTGTTGGTCCAAGCTGTCTTTGTTAAGATATGTTGGTGTTCATACCAGTGCATAAAGATCTGATTCTCCTAATCATCCAAGAATTATCAACTATTCTTGAAGAACTAAGTGCGGAAATTGAAGAAACCTCAACAGAACTGTCCAAAATGATGTCTGAGGATGAACTTAAAACAACCCTAGATGACATTAAAACCCAAATTGAACGTCACTCCAGAGAAATAAATGAGCGCAAAATCCGGAAGTACAAGAGGGACACCTTGGATTACAGACTGGGTGAAGTTTATACTTGGGCGGACATATATGCCCAGAAACGGCGGAATCGCCCATACAATTCTAACACTGATACCTCATCTACCGATAGCGAATCAACCCAGCGACCACGCAAAACCCAACCTACCAGGACAACACAGGAACAAACATTTACGGAAGAACCAACCACCAGCAAAACACAAGATACCAATTCTTTTTTAGATCAGGGTCAGGCTCAAAAAGGAGACCTAGGAGAGGGCAGAGAAAAAGACAAAGAGAGAGATCCCCCAACCACACGAAGCACAACTGCGACAACCAAGGAGAAGGAGAAAGAGAAAAGAACCAAAAAGAACCAACCACAGAACAATTAGTCATCAACATCAGTGACTATAATTTCAGCAGTTACGAATTGGGGTTACTTCAAAAAGGAACCTCTTTCGTACCAACCACATCCACTGACCACCTGGAGCTTGAAGTAAGTTTCTTCAAACTTATGCGAAAAATCAGACTGAGACACTTTTTTGACAATGTGGTACCAGAACGCCCACATCAAGAGAAAGATCAATTGCTGGGATTACGTCCTCAAAGCTCTTTTCAAGCACCAATTAGCCACAAAACGTTGGATCTGTTTGAAAATATCGTTAAACAAGACCTCAGCAAGATCAAGCATACAAAACCGAAAACGAGGAACATCACACAAAAGGATCAGGATACCTTACAAAAATTGGCAACTAACGAACTAACAACATTCACGAAAGCTGATAAGGGAGGAGCAATCGTAATCATGAACACCAAAATGTACGATGCCAAAGTAACTGAACATATCACAGACAGTAACACTTACCGGAAATTGGACAACAACCCAACCACAGAATACATGAAAACACTCAGGATCATTATCGATGGAGCACACCAACAGGGAGTAATAACTGAAAGAACTAAAAACTTCCTCATAACTCTCAACCCAAGAAGTCCAACATTACGGATGACACCCAAAATTCATAAAAACATCAGGGACCCACCGATGAGACCCATTGTCTCCACCCGAGGTAGTTTGCATGAACCAATAGGTCAACTAATCGACAAATATCTGCAACCCACAGTACAATCCACACACACGTATATTAAAGACACCACACAATTTCTACTGAAGTTACAACAAATACCATGGAACCCAGATGAAAAGATAATTCTTTGCACTGCAGACGTCAGTAGCCTTTACACGAGCATACCCCGTGACATGGGGATAGAGGCAATGGAAGCAGCACTCTTGAACACAAACTTAGATCAAGAACTACAGACGTTCCTTATGGAACTAATGTACTTCACCTTGTACCACAGTTATTTTAAAGTCAAAGAAGAATGGTACCAACAACTCACCGGGATGGCCATGGGCAATTCGGCCGCACCCGTGTACGCTAACATCTTTATGCACTGGTATGAACACCAACATATCTTAACAAAGACAGCTTGGACCAACAACCTAAGGATGATAATCCGATATATTGATGATTACTTTATGATTTGGACCAACACTGAGGAAACATTACGAGCTGAACTCATCAAATTCAACGCAATAGACCAACGGATTCAATTAACTTGGAACATCTCAGACAGTTCAGTCAATTTTTTGGATGTGAAAGTATCAATCACCCCACAGGGATATACAACGGATCTGCATGTCAAACCGACAGATAGAAACAATATGTTACTACATTCAAGCTTCCATGAACCAAATTTGATACAGAACCTTCCATTTTCCCAGATGGCTAGAGTTAAGCGCATTACCTCTGAAGAAAACACACTCAAAATAAGACTTGATGAGATGGCTAACAAATTTTCCAACAGAGGATACCCCCAAACTTTACTACAAGAAACCAAAGCAAGGATTGACCAAATTAACAGAAACAAACTCTTAACACCAAAAGAAAAAAACGAACAAACACGTACAGTAGTGGTCTCCAAATATTCAACAGTGACTAAAAAATACAAACAAGCTATCCTGAAACATTGGCCAATACTGAGTATCGAACCAGACTTCAAAGATTCGTTTTGTCAACCGCCTCTATTTGCCTTCACCAGGGCCAAAAACTTGGGGGAAATCCTTCAACATAAACCGAAGAAAGACATAGCCTTTACAGGAACGAAACCTTGCCTAAACTGTGGTAACTGTAATTCTATAATAAAAGGAAACACCATCAACCACCCCCGACAAGGCTACCCTATCAAACTTAGTGTCAACGCAACCTGTGATTCTAGCAATTTAATCTATGGAATTAAGTGCCCATGTGGCAAGATTTACGTGGGCAAGACTGAACGACGCATCAAAGTGCGGCTCACGGAGCACAAGTCTAACATCAGGTTAAAAAATCTGAAATCAGCATTATCCTCACATTACGTGGAAGAGCAGCACAATGTGTCACAAATCAAATTCATCATCCTAGAAACCGTCAACAAGTTGGAGGGAAGAGACAATAACAAACACCTCCTTAAAAGGGAGAACTTTTGGATACAGAAATTGTCAACCCAGAAACCAAGTGGTTTAAATGATAGGATTGAACTTTCGTGCTATCTGTAAATATTTGCTCAGTAGATCGAACTGTGTTTCCACTGTGTTTGTTCATGTTTAGTTCACACATTGACACCTTTTTTCCACATGTTTAGTTCAGACACTGACACCTTTATCAACCCTTTTCTCTAATTTTTTCCCCACCTTCCAGTTGCCTCAACACGTAAGTGACACCCGTTTGTATTCCCCTCTTCAAGAGTTCGATCCCCGACCTTTCCGTTTATCCATTTTTAATTTTTAAATTTCCCAATTCCATACTGAATATATGGTGCACCAGAACATAGTGATATTAACACCCGCACTACGATTGTAATGCTACCTGAACCGCACTAACCATTTACTAGTATGAGACTTCTATCGTCTCCATTCCCGCCCCCCACACGTGACGCGCTCCAACACGGCGTTACGTGACCGGCAACTTTTAAATTAGGTAAACGCGGCAAACAGCGTCTTGCTGGCGTTTTTTGAGATTAGCACCGGATCGGAACCCGTCCAAACCTCATTTCAGGTTAGTTACACGCACGCTTCTGTGCTCCAATTCCACCACTATAACGAAGAGAGTAACCAGCTCATTGCAATGCTATTCTCTTTACCCCTTGACAGAATCGAGCTTCCTTTACCGTCAGGCATGTAAGTGACACGCCGATATTATGTTTAAATTCAACGTTTTTAGGTGTTTAACGTTACCTGTCACAAACTGAACAATATGTTTACATGCAGGAGCAAATGTACAACATGTTTGATTTAATAGTAGGCTTACTTCCACCAGTATACCTATCAAATTGATGTTTATTTTTATGTTTAGACCCCACACTAATGGTCATTCACATTATTATTTCACAGTGTCAAATCCCTGATGAAGGGCATAGGAAAATGCCCGAAATGCATTGGATGTACAACATAGACATTGCCTGAACTAAGAAATTGTTCACAAAGTCCTTGAAAATGTACAAATGAACTTTTTGAAAAATTAAAGAAACTGAATATATAATTTACAAGAAATAAAACAGAATTCTAATCAAACCTTGAGTGGAAGCCTTTCTTGTCCTCACTAAAGACAACAATATGTGTGCCTGCTAAGGGATGCGACTAGAGATACCTCTAGCCTCACGTTTCATTCATTTAGTAAGACCCCGTTGGGCCCTCGGAGTCACCTGGCGGAGCACCTGTAAACCTCAACCCACAACATTTTATATAAGTGTGTTCACCCTTTCAACAAACTACAGGCTGTGCATCTACCTAATACTATTCACTTTAAAATCACATATAACACATCTTCTGCAACCCGGCAAACAAGCCGCAGAATGCCCTTCTTATCAGCCCATCACTCTCCTCAGGTACACTGTGAAGCAGTTTGCCTCCATCCTGGTTGCTCGTCTTCATCAGATTCGGCCAAGGTGAGAGGAGTTGGCCTAACGGCTAGGGCGGTCGATCTCGAATCTGGGGAAATGGGTTTGAGTCTTTGCAATGACGCTGAACATCCTATTATTCTGTGCAAATCACTTATTCTCCCCGTGCCTAACAAAAATGAATGTGTCCTCATGTAATGCAACTGGTGCTCATATAATGCGCTCTGATACCCGATTTGGGTCAAGTTTGTGCTATATAAAACTCTGTAAAATAAAAAAAGTAGTTGCCTCAACACAGTCCGGCTTCATTCGTAATAAACAGGCCAATGATGATATCAAATTGGAGTTGGCCCATAAGGAGGTTGCAGAGCAACAACCTCAGGCTTTGGCCCTAGATTCTCTGTACGCGGGCAAGTTGTTTGATAGGATACATTGATGCTATCTTACCAAAAAGCTGCATAAAATTCATGTAGATCCTAAAATGAGAACGTTTATATTAACTAATTTCCAGAAACCTACCACAAAGCTCAAGATTAATGGCTCCTTCTCCACACCAATTCAGCGTATGCACAGCACCCATCAGGGATGCATGCTTTCTCCCGCTATATTTGCACTCATGATGGAACCACTAGTGGGGATGATACAGCATAAACCTTGGATCTCTGGGATGACCGTAGATGGTGACGAACATAAACTGGCGCTGTTCGCCGATGACATTCTTTGTTTTATCACAAACCCCGCTGTCACAGTCTGGCTTTAAAGTCAATTTTATCAAGAGTCGGGGTATGGGCGTTACTGACCCAGAACACAGCTTGCAGGGTCTCATTCAACACGTGAATTTTCAGTGGGAGATGTCAGCCATTCTCTATTTAGGGATCTATTTGCCATCTTTCACGAAAATTCTCTACAATTGCAATACACCTCCACCCATTACAGCCCTCTTCAAGGATCTATATCGTTGAGGAAAGCTCAAAATGTCATGGTTGGGCAAACTTAACAGTCTGAAAATGAACTTCATGCCCAGGCTATTATATTTTCTGCAAACTCTCCCCTTGAATGTGTAAATATATTCAGGCTAAAATGCTGGACTTTGTATTGGGAGGTAAGTCACCAAGAGTGGCAAGCACATAAATTAAGCAAGCCTTTCTCGGATGGTGTCCTAGGGTTCCCCACTGTTTCCACTTATGTTTTGGGGGCACAACTCTGCCGCTCCTTGGATTGGACCACGATCCGGACAAGAAACCTTGGATTTCGATAGGGCATGGCTTTTCTCCCTCCCCCTTATCAGGGCTGTTATGATTACCACTGTCTTTCTCAGTGCATTCCCCCCCATTGTTGCCCTTGGCGTCACTGCTTTTATCCTACTGGAGGGTGCGTGCTTTGGGAGGGCATTTCCGGCACAACCCTTTCACTTGACCCTTATGACACCATTTCAATTTAAATTAGAAACTTTATTTGATCTTTTAATTATGATCATAAAAGTGCATATAAAAAGGAAGGAGACTACAACAGTCCACATACGATTCCAGTTCATATTGATTAAAAACAGAAAAGAGCCCATATAATAAATTCATAATAAAATTCTATATACACGTGACCACTTAAAATATAAGTTAAAATACAGATTATCTTCTATTGAATTACAATAAAATATATAAAAGGGCACCCTAGCCAATTATGAGCCCAACTGTTTCCTTTTTCTCATGCATGCCCACAAAAATGTCGCTACTGAAAAGCAGACCAAAGGATTAGACAGAGATTTTATTAAATAAAGTGAAACACGACATTATTTAAAATGATGCCGCTTTAAAATAAGTGCAATGTATTCCTTTCTTTCCTTCTGGTACAAACCACAAAATAATAGTAGGTGCTAGTCAGTTTGGGGGATTGTATATCACAGGGGCACAGAGTGAGTGCTGAGTGCTTAAACCTTCTCCCCGGGTACCCCAACATCAATGGTATCAGGTTCGAACGGAATCTCAATAATATGAATTTGTGTTGTGGTATGGGGATATCCACTAAGTAAAAGTACCCTCCCTCTAACCGGGTGGGATTAGTTGGTATGCAAGGACCCACTGTTTGTTATAGTTCCTCTCCCTTCGGTCCTATTGAACCCTCAGCATAAATATGTCAATCAGCCTCTGCCTTGGCATCTTTCTACAGGCTGCTGGGTCCTTAAATAGTTATTTCAGCCCTATGGCAGTCAGCTACAGTTCAAAGTAATTCAACCATCTCATCCTGCTGTAGTCCTCCATTCTTAGACAATCTGTTATTATTTTTTGCGTTAGGGGCACATTGTCCCTACGCCATATGGAAATCCACAGTAGGATCCGAGCTTGTCTGATTGAGTCTGTAATATAGGCTAGACCCAGTTCAGTATGTAGTATAAAATTTGAATGCGATTGCAAGAGAGACACCAAGGACTTAAAGAATCTGTGTTCAATGGATTGGAGGGAATCAATGGTTGCCATGCCCCTAACTCCTGCCCCATAAGTTGCTGCTGACTTTGTTATGGAATGGTAGATATGTTTTATGGGGGCTAATGGTCTCGCGCGCAGCCTTTTGGCAAAGGATTGTATCGCTGTAAGGCTCCTCTCCATTCCTAGAACCCTTCCTTCAACCAGGTGAGACCATGTTTGATTTTTATCGAAAAGTACCCCCTGATAGGGAAAGAAGTCTACCACTTCACTTTTCCTGATTCCATGTAGAGTGGCGGGGATGTATCTCGTTTACCAGCCCCTGCAAAAATTACAAATGATTTTGTCTGGTTAACTTTCAAATCCAATGAGTCCATAAAAGCTGCATATGCTGTTATGAGCTGTTGGAGGCTTAGCCCCGTCCTGGCGATCAGCACTGCGTAGTCCGCATACTCCAAAATTGTTAACCAATGAGAGTTTGGCCCCAGGGACATCCAAGGTTGCGCCCAAAAGTGCTTTTGCTACACCGTTCGTATAGATTGAGAAAAGGAACGGGCAAGGATGCAACCCTGCCTAACCCCACCTTAAGATCTTAAAAGGGCGGGTGTATTCTCCGTTTTTCCCATAGCGAACACACGCGGAAGCATTGGAATATAGTTGAAGGATAAACTCAATTATGGCTGGGTCGATCCTCATCTCTTCCATTATACACTAGAGCTTGCAGTGGGACACACAGTCAAATGCTGTTGAAAGGTCCATAAAGGCCAGATACATTTTCCCACCCGTCGCTCTAGTTTATTTATATATAATTAATGATAGGTTCAAGCACTGATCTACGCTGCCCTTTCCCAGCTGGAACCCATACTGTGGCTGCATTAAGATGTCCCTCTCCTGTGCCCAGTTCTACAGCCTGGATAAGAGAAGTCGGCCCATGCGTTTAGCTGTAGTGTCTAGGAGCGAGATTGGTCTGTAGTTCTTAGGGCTTCCCTTGACCCCTTGTTTGTAAATCAGGACAATTACCCTGTTTTTCCAGGAGGCTGGGGGGGTCCTACTATGGCTATATTATTAAAAGCGTTAGCCAATAATGGGACCCACAGGTCTTCATTTCCCTGAAAGAAGTCTATCGGCACCCCATCATGGCCTGAAGCCTTCCCCGTACTACAAGATGGCAGCCCACTCCTCACTTCTATGAGTGAGAAGGATAATTAATCCTGCATACTGGAGTGTGTTGTAGCGGGAGGTGAGAAAAGGGAAGTGCTGGGAGAAAAGATGTTTTCGAAATGTGCCACCCATGCCTCTTCACCTACATTAGTATATAGAGTGGGACCTTATGGTTTTTGAAGTGAGGTGAGTTTATTATCTTCCAAAACTCCCTGCTGTTTCCCGTGTTTGTTGCAATTTCAAGTTTAGCTCAGAACTCCTCCCTCAGGCCCCTATCCCTTTTCCTTCTTGCTAGTTTGCATTCAGTACGAAGTGAAGCAATTTGGGCTTTGTTTCTGGGTTGGGTTTTCAAAGCTTTGATGAGGGCTTTCCTAGTTTTTGAGCAGGGTGAGTCAAACCAACCCTTGCCCTTTGCACTTTTGTCTGATTTATACCAGGTAAGTTCTGCCTTTATTTTTTCTAGCAATTCGGTAAAAGACAATATCATTACTTCTGAACAGGTTACAACATCTAGGTAGTTATTACTATTGTCCTGAATAGTCAATATTATTTTGGGGGCCAAATTGAGTATATTGATTTGGGCCCACTTTAGTTGGTAACTATTTTTCCTTGCCAGCAATAGAGGTCCTGTTTCCTGTTGTTTAATCACATTCCTGGGGTCAGGGTTAGTTAGCAACTTAAAATAGCATGGTCACTGAAAAAGGTAAATTGGACATCAGAATAATTGAGGCTTTCATTTAGGGAAATAGAGACGAATATATAGTTGATAGTTGATTCATATGCATCTCGACGAAAGGTTTCCTTAAGGAGCCCATTGATATTATTACCATATTCCTGGTGAATAGGGTCTTATTAAGTCTGTTTCCATAGTTGCTACGGGGAAGTGATCAACCGTATTACCCACCAAATCTTCCAAGCCACAGATTCGATCTTGATTATGCTTACATGGGAGTACATTAAAGTCTCCCACACAGATGATGCTTGAAGCCTCCCTTTTCTCTGTTGAGTCTGTGGCCTCATCAATCGCCCTATTTACCTCATTTACAAGTAGGTACCTATTTGGACCAAAATTGTTATTGTAATAGTTTATTAAAAGCTCATTCGGGAGTAAGAAGATGGAAACGGGGACTCCTACCATCGACCTTCTTTACTTTTATTGCCAGTGGGTTAGGGATAAGCATTAAAAGGCCCCCCTTAGCCCTCCCTGATTCCGATTGGATTCCGATGCCCATGTCTCCTCTAGACAGGAGATATCATGATCTTGCCAAAGATTTACCCAGTGTTTGTTGCCCAGTTTGTTTGTGGTAACTGCCACATTCCAGGATGCTATTTTAAATACGTTTTCATGCCCCTTCCTAACTTAATTGCACTTTGCGGTCACTTGGGTGTCGAGTGCTGGAATGTTCATTGTGACAAACTATTGAATACTCCAAACTCCAGTTGTAGAAATAAGTGTAGATTTATTGGCAGCACGGCAAGGGCATCCATCCACATTAAGCTCCAGATGCAACTGGAGAAACAGTGTAGAGCACTTAATATTCAGCATTCCACGCAGAATGTAGAACATAATATAAAGGTATACAAGGCGCATGCCATAGAAGGCAGGCATCATGGATGATGTCATAGTAGTGCAGACATGAATGTGGTAATAGAATGTACAATACATGACAGTGGAATCTAACACATCCCCCTAATTAATTAAAGAAAAGCAAAGAAGGGGAGGGAAAGGGGAAACAACCAGCGGTTAAATAAAATCAATAATTTTTTTAGGAACTTGCCTCAGGCGATTAGATATTTTAACTCTAGAAGCAACCGTCTCATTGCTTTGCTCACCATGCAAGTTTTCAGAACGCAAAGCTAGGTGGTTTACACCACAAAAGTCATTCACCTGTGAAAATTAACAGACAGGACATTTTCCTATTCTTCTAGTGTTCCAGACCTTTCTATCTTGAGTAATTATGCTACTGATAAACACTTTCTTGACCTGCATGGCTTTTCCAAACTTATTAGAACCTTTATTGACCAAACCAGGTTTTAAAATCCTGACCCAATCACCAACCTTGAACTCGTGCACCTTTGTTCTCCATTGGTTGTCATACCATTTTTTTGTTTTATTTTACTTTATCTCCACCCTCTTAGCAGTGTCATGTATACACTCTTTTTCACTTCCAAAAGTCTTGCACGTTTCCCTGAACCACCATGGACACACGCTGGAAGCAGGATCCCTTCCCTTTAGCAATTTGAACGGATTGACCTTGTGCGGAGTAATACGATATACCCACACCCTGTTTGCTTTCTTCCCAGTGTTGCTCCTAGATTTCACTGAACTGTAATGGAACAACGTAATTAATGAGCACCACAAAATCACACTCCTTAATTATACTTACATTATTATGACTACAAGGTAAGTGTGACAGAAAATCTGCTGTGACATTTTTCTTTACAGGAACATATTCAGTTCTGAAGTTGTACTCCTGAAGCTTCGATGCCAACCTTGCAATTCTGGCTGTGGAATTCCACCCTCCTCCAGCAGAAAGAATTTTTACTAAAGGTTTGTGATCTGTCCTTAAGGTGAATTTACTTCCCCACACATAGATTCTGTAATGCTCAACAGCCCAAACACACGCAAGTAGTTCTCTTTCAATCACTGCATACTTGCATTTGGTTTCATTCAAAGTCCTGGACGCAAAAGCGACATTCCATTCATCCTTGACATCTTTTTGTGACAGCACACCCCCAAGAACATACAAACTGGATGACACATTCCTTTTTTATGGGGAATGGTCTTAAGGTGGGTGCATTGACAACATCCTTTTTTATGTCATCGAAAGCTTTTTGTTGTTCCTCTGCCCATTTGTAAGCAACATTTTGTCTTAGTAATTTCCTTAATTGCTCAATTTTCGTAGCAAAATTCTCTAAAAACGTACTATAGTACTCGCACATGCCTGCGAAAGATAAAAGTTGTTGCTGGTTGTTGGGTGATGGAGCATTAAGAATGGCATCAACATTGGATTTTTTAGGCACAACTCTGTCACCAGACAATGTGTGTCCTAGGTATTCAACTGGTCGTTTGAATAATTTACCTTTATGTGCCTTAAGTGTGAGGCCATGACTTTCTAACCTTTTGCATACCTCATTTAGATGAACCTCATGCTCAGTTTCATCCTTCAAAAAGATCAAAATATAATTGTGGAAACATTTTACGTAGTCATCCATGTCCCTGAAAACTTGAGACATTACTCTCTGAAAGACTTACGCAGCTGACGCCAATCCAAAAGGCATTCTCGTGTATTGGTAAAGACCTTGTGGTGTGATAAAAGCTGTTTACTTTTCGACTCCTCTAAGTGCTCTATCTGGTGATAAGCGGACCTAAAGTCCAATGTGGAGAAGATTTGTGCACCCTCCAACATGGAGACCACCTCATTAATGTTGCAATCTATAACAATGCTGGAATTTAACGCCCTTAAGTCCACACACACTCTCAACTTTTGATCTGGCTTGCATACTAAAACAATGGGTGAAACCCATTCGGATGACTCTATAGTTTCAATGATGCCCTCGTTGGATAATTCTTTGAGCATATCTCTTAGCTCATCCCTTATGTTAATAGGTACACCCCTCAATTTTTGTTTGACCGGGCATGCATTTTCTTTTAAAACAATTTTATGTGCAAAATTCCTCAATCTGCCCAATTTGTCACAGAAGGCCTTGTTACAGGTGTTGATTAGTTTTGTTTTGCTACCATTAAAGATAAAATTTGTGTTAATATTTGAAATTTTACCCATTTCTTGTTCCCCACATGGGGACATGGGTTCACTAGACCATTGATTCAGTATGATACCCAATTTCCACTGGTTTCGCCAACCAAAAATATTCACTCCTCTTACTGCAATGTAAAGCTTTATATGTGCACATATCCCTTTAAAGTATAAAGGAACTTGGAAGAATCCTTCCATCTCAATTCTTGACCCATCAAAGCTCTCAGCAAGTACTTCAGATGGTTGTATCTTATCATAATCACACATATTACTCAATTTTTCTTTGTAATATTGTACAGTGATAATTGTCCAGGGTCAACTATGAGATCTAAATCTGCTCCTAATACCTGAACAGAACATTTAGGGGAACTCATGTTGATTTCTTCATCGGGTCTGCTGTTAATAATGGACAAAACAAACCTTTTGTTAGATTCTGACATTTCTCTAATGCTGGTGACTCTGTTTCCCTCAGATATGCAAGAAACTGCACCCTGTGTCTGATTGGGTTGAAGCCTATTGTCCGTGCATACACTCACAAAATGCCCCATTTTGCCACAATTTATGAATTCTCTATTTATAGCGGGGCATCCTGGGAAGGAAGCTATATGATATCTACTTCCACACCTATAACACGCATTGTGACTGACAAAATTATCATTTCTCTTATTAGGATAACTATTGTTGTACTAAGTGGCACTGTAGTTTCCTTGTGATGCATCATCTTTAAACTCATTCTTAATCTCATTTTCAAACTCATTCTTAACCTTAACTACACATATCTCTTCCTCAGTCATAATCGTATGAGAATTCTGCCTTACAGTCTCCATCCACTTCTCTGATTGTTTCAGAGCTTTCGCTGTAGATATAGTTTCTGCTAGATTGGGGTCTCCAATGACCCATAACTTCTCCTGTATTTTCTTGTTCTTTGCATGTACAATAATTTGGTCACGTATCAGTTCATCTGTCATAATTCCAAAGTTACAATGCAAGCTCAATGATTTCAAGGCATTTAAAAAGTCATCAAACAACTCTTACTCGTTCTGTGCCCTGGTGTAGAATTTAAACCTATTTAAGACAATACTCATAATGGGTTTGACTTTTTTCTCCATTCTTGTTAATGCCTCAATATAAACATTCATGATGTCCCCTGCTCGTTCTCCACCTTGCGTGGTAATCATGGGTAGCGTCCTGAAAATAACCTGCCCCTCAGAACCTAGGCAGTGTGGGAAAATATGTTTTTTCCTTTCAGGGCCCATGAGTTCCCGATCTCTTGCTTTCATATAGATGATGAATTTTTTCCACCTTGACCAAGGTACGGGTGGATCACCCTTGATTTGTAAACATTTTGCTGGAGGGTCAAATTGCATTTTATATATGTATTGGGGAAAGTGAATGAAGAAGAAAATATTAATGAGTCCTGTAACACTTTTGTTCTATTGAAGTTATAAGGCTGATAAACCAAAAATATGTTGAAAGAAAACAGTTGTTATCAATAAACTATAAAGTTGTGGTTAAAGTAACAGATAGAAAATAATTAATAATAAAACTCACTTCTTGACGAAAAGTGGTGGATGTGGCTTAAAATCCACTCACCGCAATGTAAACCAGGCAAAATGATGACGGAAATGCACATGACGATGTGCATTAATTAGTAAACACAATCGCTGGTGCGCGGTGGTTGGTTGTCATGGAAAAGGCATTATGGCCGCCACATAACGTTGCACGCACGCAGGCTTGCGCAATGACGGAAAGATGCTTGTCTGAATGCGTGTTCTTAAGAATGTTGAATGCAGGCTTCAGAGCGCGCAGCTGAGCACATTCGGAAAGCGAAGGCGGGTGATAGGACGCGAGGCAGGTGAGTGATCCGTTGCCTCGCTCTTGTTTTCTTTTGAAAGTCTTCTTGCTCCTGTTGTGTCAAACCAGCTCATAAAAAGAACCAAATAAATATATACCCCAAAACAAAGTATTATAAGCGTGAAACGTCGCTCCTGGTGCAAATCCAAGGAAAGTCAAAGCGCCTCAGGTTACAAACAGATAGATGAGTTTAGCAAAAAAATAAAAATATATAGAAAAATACACAACATTTTGTGGATCCAGGAAAAACTCTGTTCCTATGCTGAGGTGTAGACAAGAGTTGTACTTCAGCTCATCGCCATTATTGAATACTCCAAACTCCAGTTGTAGAAATAAGTGTAGATTTATTGGTAGCACGGCAAGGTCATCTGCCCACGTTAAGCTCCAGTTGCAACTGGAGAAACAGTGTAGAACACATAATAGTCAGTACTCCACACAGAATTTAGAACACAATATAAAGTATACATGGCGCATGCCAAAGGAGGTAGGCAGCAAGGATGATGTCATGGTAGTGCAGACATGAATCTGGTGATGGAATGTACAGTACATGAAAGTGGGATCTAACACAAACCCATCGTTGACAGGTGGAGGTAGTGGGGTATATCTATTCTCAAGGGATAGACCCAAGTTGTGTATATTACCTACTGTACTAGATCTCATTGGGCCTACCCTTGGATAGACTCTACATTCTTTGGCCAGCGAGGGATGGGGCTTGTAAAAGTACTCCAGGGGTAATGCTATAATTTGAGTGCCCATGGGAGGAGCTCTCTGTAGCTGATATAAGACAGATCTAGCTGCAAAATGATTATTAAAGTTTATCACCACGCATCCGCCTACTAGTGTTTTTATTGATGGGCCCAGCCACCCTACCCTTCTGGCCATGATAATTTGGTTAAACAATAGGGTAACCCCCTTTGCCCATTCGGGTTGTGTGACGGGACAACCAATGGAGAGATTAATCCAATAGTTGTGTAGTTGTTTCTACTTGGTCCTCCCTCAGGGTCGGGACGTTACCCAAAAGCAGTACAAGTGGGGACGAGGCCGGTCGAAGGTGAAGGGGCTGGTATTTAAAGGCAGACTGCCCCAAATTAGATCTTTGCTGCCTTACAGGGTCGTCTTTCCGTTCAATCCCCGGCAGTTACTCAAGTATATTACTGACAATCTTATTTGGGATACTACTATCGTGTGGATGTGAGGTTATGGCTTCCCCTGGTTTTGCAAGTTTGTAATTGGGTTGTGAGAGGAGCATTTGAGGGTGAGGGCAAGAGATGGGTTTAGAATTGCCCACATTACTATTTGAGTGACTTGTCTGATGCCCCTCAATCTCAGATTCCATCAATCGGGTTCTAGCCCCCTGCTGTAATACGTGCCCGAGACCCATTCCAGGACGTGAGCGTTGGGAAGGCGGAAAGTTACTAGTGCCCGAGCTCTCAATCTGTGAAAGTCTCTCTTTAATTTGAGTTAATTTAGTTAGCAGGGGATTTAGGAGACCGGTGATCCAGTGTTTCTAGTCTCTTCCAAATGTCCTCATCCATCATATGAGAAGATAATATGGTGGTATCAATGGTACTAAAAGTGGAGCTTAGTCCAGGTTCAGTTTCTCCGTCCCCCGTGATTTGCCAGATCGGGCAGCTTTCAGCAACTTTAACTTTGGAAGTCATCTGCCCCTTCTTCTTTTCACTGATGGTTCGTTATCACTATCCGACTGGGTTTTCGCAGGCTGGCCCCTGGTAGCTACTTTGGGACCAATTATTAGCTCGGGAGGAGGAGTGAAATGCAGGACAGGGATCGAGTGGGTAGAAGATGAACTTTGGGAAAGCTGAAAAGGGATACAATCCATAGCATGACTGCCCAAAGAGGAGCGCTTCTGCGTGATCAGAGATTCCAAAGAAAGTAGTTGCTCCGTAAGGTCAGTCTCATGGGTTAGGACAGACTCAGCCCTTGTAAGAAATACATCAAGGGTTCCTACTACCCCACTTCCCAGCTGGTCACTGAGGCCCTTACGTTTGCCCATTATTTATAGATATAGCTTAGAATGGTATTTGAAGGTGGTACTAAGGGGGGAGATAATGGCGATTACGGTGGCCGATAACACAGAACGCAAAGAACGACGCAGGGAACTGGCGGAGCAAGTGCTGGAACTGGAAAGGGTTCACTGCCGAACGGGGGCCCCAAGAATCTGGCGAAAACTAAAGGCAGCCAGAGCACAGCTTGCAAGCCTGGATTTGGACCGGGCGGAATATGCGGCGCTCTGCCTCCGCCACAAATATTATGTAGGGAGGGACAAAACCGGACGCCTGTTGGCCAACAAACTGAAAGCTAAAACAGTCCGCTCAAAGATCCCCCTCATTCACAAGGAGGGTGGGGAGGAGGTTACGGAGGATGATCATATAGCAGAGGCCATAAGGGCCTTCTATGCCAAGGTATATGCGGCAGACCCGGATGTGGATCACGGACGCGGAACAGAGTACTTGGAGGCCGCAGACGTCACGGCCATAAACGAGGTTAGTGCCCAAGCATTAGAAGCTCCGATACGCCTAGATGAGGTAATATCGGCGATAGCACGGCTTAAACCGCTGAAAGCACCGGGGCCTGAAGGCTTCTCTGCAGGCCTCTACAAAACGTTCTGCCCTCTTCTGGGACCAGTTTTGACAAAACTTTTTAACTCCTTTCAGGGCCCTGGTTCAATCCCAAGGGAAATGCTGGAGGCCGACATAATTGTTTTACCGAAACCGGGTAAAGATCCCACTAAGTGCGTGGCGTACAGGCCGATATCACTCCTCAAAGTGGACCTGAAGTTGTTCACTGGGATCTTAGTGACACGACTTGGCCCCTGCTTACCGGGAATCATAGAACCAGACCAGGCAGGCTTTGTGCCCACCAGGCAGGGAGCGGACAATACTAAGCGTCTGATGCACATCATAGATAAAAACACACTTCAACGCTTCCGACGCGGCTTTGCTGTCAGTAGACGCGGAAAAAGCGTTCAACAGGGTGGATTGGCAATACATGAATAACACCCTGGCGAGATTCGGCCTGGGGGGTAGGTTCCGAGCCTGGGTAGCAAGCTGTTATGAGTCCGACAGAGCAACAATCAAAGTCAACGGGACTAGCTCCGGATCGTTCGAAATCCAGCGAGGCACACGGCAGGGCTGCCCGCTCTCCCCTCTTCTGTTCGCCCTCTATATCGAGCCGTTTGCCCAGCATGTTTGGAATAAAAGAAATATCCTTGGCGTCAAGTTCGGAGGGGAAGAGCAGACCATTAGTCTCTATGCGGACGACATCTTGGTGGCAGTGGACAGCCCCAGGTTGTCTATCCCAGCGTTCCTGACGGAGATGGAACGGTTCGGAGCGGTCTCTGGTTTTAAGATGAATGTGGGTAAATCCATTATCCTCCCACTGGGCAGCAACACGCGCCAGGCTCTCAGAGGAACGCTCCAAATAGTGTGAAAAATAAATACAAACTTGGTGAACATTATCTGCGCCATCTTGCCCCTTTCCAAGCCCATTCGTGCGCGTAAGCGGCAGCCATTTTGAGCACCATGGCCTCCCTGCCCCTCGCTGATAGCCAGCGCGTCTCTCTCTCTCTCTTAACCTTGCAAGCATTCCCCCGCACGCTGACAACCCCCGCTCTCTCATGCCTTGGGTCATAAACCCCTCTTCAGCGCAGCTTCACCACGGAATCCCATCCTGTTCCCAGCGCGACACCTCCCCTCATCCCTTTCATGGCCTCAGATCCTTCTGATGCAAACCCCCTTTTTCCTGTGTCCCCGTTTGTCTTCCTTGTTCCCAGGCCGCCACCTGGCTCTGCGGATACTGTTTATTACCCCGTACAGTAGGAAGCTTCCCCTCTCCATCAAAAGACCCCCGAACCGATCAAAGCCCCCACCCCATGAGATCCGATCAAACCCCATGCATTCCGTGAATCGGCGGAATGCCCTGCTGTGCGACAACCATCACCTGTTGTGACCGGGGTGGGGAATCCAACTGTAAATGTGTGTGGGAACGGGCCTGCAGGGGAGATTCCGAGGATGTTCTTTCTAATACTAAAGTGTTGCAAGAATGTGTTATGTGCAATAAAGGTCATAAACCCTAGTATAAGAGGCCAGGCCTCAGAGATGTGGTTAGAGCACCTCGTGACGATACTTGCTGTCTGAATTGATGTGTTCTCCTCCGGAGAGAATAAAATCCTCGTTTCCTGCCTTCCAGTCTCCAGCGCCTGCTTCTTCATTGATTAATATTGGTGGGTCATAGAGGCGATACCGCCGGGCAACATAAAAGGGTCTTTGGTTACCGGTTGTCTTTGGAACCCTTTTTAACAATTGGCGTCCCAAACGTGGGGCCCATCAGCGACTCGTGGATCCAGTGGGAGAGGTCCCGACGACAGAGTGAACGACTGCAACGATCGGAAGGTACCCTGTCCGATAGACCCTCGTCTGACAGCCGATCATCCGAACTTCACTGGTTCCGAACAGACCTCTCTCGAGTGATCTGCGGTCCTGACTGGGAACCATCAGGAGTGCCACGAGAAGTACGAAGAGAAGAGGACGATCGGGCGCTGGATTCGGAAGACGAGAAACTGTCCATGCGGTCCGGGTAAGGTCGTGTAAACACGACGAATTGCGAAAGTGATAGATAATTGAAAGTAATTGATAATTGTTGAGAAAATACTAGTATTACTTTTTGTTAATTTATTGGAGATTCACTGTCTACAAACGGAGAAACAACAGGCTCTCCCTTTATAAACAGCGAAGGATAGGTACGCACCCGTCGGACCTATCTTTCTCCCCCACTGAACAATTGCCCCTTCCCCCCATTGATTAACTGTTATAGATTGTTTTCTGGAGATTCTCTGTCTGCAAACAGGGAAAAATAGGTCCCCTCTTTACAGATAGTGAAAGGGTAGGTGACGCGAACCTTTGCGAGCCTACTTATTCTCCCCATTGACCATATTGATTTTTTATTTTTGACCTAACATTGATTGATTGCTCAGAATTGGTTCATGAGGTATTCACTACGTGCAAACAACGTAGAATAGAAATATTCTGTCTAGTCTTTGCGCGCAGTGATAAGATAGGTAGTGCTGACTATTATCCCATTGTGATCCGTCATGCCTGTCTTCTCCCCACTGGTCAGTAGCCTGTTTAACCCGGACCGCTTATTAGAGATGAACCATCCGGCTCCGCTGGAAGGCACCCCTAATAAGGACATGTTCATGAAGCATGGATTAATTGCTATAGCCTATAGTGAGCTGTGGCATAAATATACGAAAAGGGATCGAGAAAGACAGTGGCCACTGAGAGGATCCTTTGATCTCGACAAAATAGAAACAGTAGAAATAGCCCTTCGTAGGAATGAAACAACACCTATTATGCTCGATAGTCTCGGCATGTGGCGCAAAGAAGCCGCACGACGAAGGGAAGGCGACGAATTCGGAGAAGGTGAAGGGACGCGACGGACAACCCTCCAAACGTCTAGTAGGCAAAGGGAAGGGCCAGCGATGGCACAGCCCCGAGGAGTAGACATGACAAGCGAACGGTGTAAAGGGATGTGCCGACAAGCCAACCCCGGAACACAACGACCCGAAGGTAATCCCCTGACATTACGCACAGGACGGACAGATTTGAAACAAAACCAATGTGCTTTCTGTAAATGTCTCGGGCACTGGAAAGCCCAATGTCCGACTTTGCAGAGCATAGGTAGGAATGGAGGGTCGACAGAAAGGACAGGCCGACAGAAAGGGAAAAGGCACGAAATAAAAACCAATCAGACTAGTACGGACAGAACAGACAGGACCACCCCGTTTGATTATGCTCGATGGCACAGATTTCGTCAGACCAATTTTAACGACATGTTAGAGTTCTGGGACTGATTGCTCTCTGTTGCTCCCCCACTCTGAAAAACAAACACAACTGCAGGTCAGTGTAAACAACCCCCCCGTTAGAGAAAAGACTCAAGAAAGCCAAGCGTCTATTATATAACTTAGGATTTAATTACGGTAAAACACACAACCAACAGTAAATAGAATAACTAGTAGAACTCTCTAAAAAGCAAACTTGACTAATAGGAAAAATACAAAACATATTATGCTCACTCCGGAAGTCCTCCAATGTAACAGTTCGATGGTCCCAAAAAGAGATCGCTGGCGAGAAGGTCCTGGAGGCTCCACCAAGCAGGCAATGAAATGGTCTTTCCATACTACCCTTCCAGGGATGGCGTCCCCCGGGCCGCGAGTAGGGAGGGGGCGGCTGTAAATGACCCCCTCCCTTGTATCTCCTGGTCCGGCCATCACGAATTCCTCCATCGAACGGATGCAGGGTGGGCAGGGAGGAAGAGGCGACGCGGACGAGCCTCTTCCACCTCCACAGGTAGGAGGCTTCCCTGCCCTGGCCCGACGCCGATGTCCTCCAGCCGGGCGACGGCCATATTTCCGCAACACAGGACATACAATGCCCGACTGGTATACTTTCTCAGCACAGGACATACAATGCCCGACTGGTATATTTTCTCAGCACAGGACATACAAGATCCGGCTGGTATACTTGCATAGTACAGGACACACAATGTCCGACGGGCATATTTACGGAGCACCGGACGTACAGTGGTCCCCCGAGAGTCGGAATCAGGGGTGTAGGGTGGTCATCATGTGCGCCCCTGATTCCAAGGGACGGTGTAGGATGCGCCGGGAGATGAAGACGGCACGGGTGAGCCTCCCTCACCTCCCCAGATGAAGGCTCCACTGCTGCACCCTGGCGCCCCGAACCAGAATGTCCTGCTCCAGCAGCATGATGCTCTGTCTTTCGCCATCACAAGAAGTTTCGTCCACTCCTGATGGATACGGCAAAGGTGACTGCCACAGGGTCTCAAAATGGCGTCTGGGCCCTCGAAAGGCGGGTCTAGGCCGCTGGAGTAACTTTGTCCGAAATTGCAACTCAGGCGCTTGCCCACCTGGGCGCAAGCCCCCACCATCGACAAACATCCCCTCGACTTTGAAGATTCTACCAAGTCCCAAGAGCCCTCGGCCCCTTCAGGCTTCCGGTGAGGAACAGCTGCATTGATCACTAATGAAACAACCACGGCTTAGCAACAAGATGGCGGTGCTCTCGTGTCGGCATCAGCTCCCGTCTGAACCACCCAGGAACATTATGGGCTAACGAACTCGAGTAAGTTCCGGCTGAAACATCAACATGACCCGGTAAGAGAGACTCTACCCCCTCCCTCTCTTGATTGACGGTCCACACCACCAGCCCCTCTGTTAGCACAGTTTTCTTTTGAACTGCCGAAAGGGACTCTGGTCCAACCGCCAATTGTCGGGGATATTTTGCCCCTGATGCTACTTCCGGACTAAACCGGCCTCGCCCAAAATGGCGCTGGTATCAATGGAAACTAACGGATGCCTCGTGGTGTTCCTTAGCTAATGAAACTTGATGTACTAAGATATATATATATATACGAACCATTGCGCACTCGATGTTAAAGGGAGGAGGGTTCACTTGGCGAACATTTAAGCAGGGTTCCGTAAAATGTTGATTTCAATGAACAATTTATTTTTGATATTTGTTGTAACTGATACATAACGTCGCTTATGATGCACACCCGCGGTTTACATCTAGGAAATGTGATTACGATGAGCTTGACTGTGTTTCCATTTATGAACTGAAATGCCCCTGATTCCTTCGTCACGCAATGAAATGTTTTTGGTTACCTGCAAATAATTAATTAGACCATTTTTACATGTTCTTGTGCTACAAAATAACCCCCTACTGTATGTGCTTCCATCGACGACATGTCAGGCCAAAATATGAATTTCGCTCTCACATTTTACGTACTGAATAATTCTACAAATAAAGGTCTTAAAAAGCTATGGATAGGCATCGCGTACTTTTGTAAATGCGGGTATCGGTGGGAGGGTTTTTCTGTGCGCAACTGTTCTGCTCTTTTTTTAAGGTTATCCGAGAAATGGTTGTTCGGCCCTGGGTTGATGGTCGAATCAAAGGTATGATACGCTGCCTCCAAGATATGCGACTAAGCTCAGGAACTGACGTATGAAGAAGGACCTCGACTTCTGAGAATGGGTAAAGTAAAACGGTGTGATTGATAAAATGTTATAAAGATATGGTGGTCGAAGGTACTAAGGTACAGGGTTGAACGAAGAACTGATATGCCTTAGAACATCACAGCTTTGGGAATGATTTAGGGATCCCGATGGCCGGATACATCTACAAAACCGGGTACCTCACGCGAGGCACCTCTGATTCCTTTTTAGCGTTTTCACTACACACGATCCTTAATGCCATCCTCGAACCTCCCCATGAACAACCTATCACATTGCCTGCCCCCATGACTTTAGGAAACCAAAAACCCTAAGGGATTATATCCCGAAGAGATAAGTACGAGTATGTGGTAAGTAAAGGACTTTCGTGCCCATACATTTGATGTGTTCGAATGTTGTCCCCCTACCCCCCCCTTTTTCCCCCTTTTTTCCCTCTGCAGGTTACATTAGAATCCCGATTAGAGTATCATAAGGGATCTGGAACCACGTCACGCCCGATGCATGAAGACGGACTAGCGCTGCAAAACGGCACAACAAGGACGCTCTACCCAATGCATGACCTTTTTACCTGATCTAATGCTCTTCTGTCCCAAAACTGCATGCTTTCTACATCCTAACACAGACCCGAAACGTCTAAACGTTAGGTAACGCACTGAAGAGCCCAAACAATACACGGTCATTCCCCATGTCACACGTGTACTGTTTGGCCTATTCTCTCTCTCTCTCTCTCTCTCTCTCTCTCTCTCTCTTACTCTCTCTCTCTCTCTCTCTCTCTCTCCCTCTCTCACTCACTCTTCCACCCCTCCACACTTTCCCTCTTCCTAGCAACTGGCACCTAATTGGCGAACCTGGTGCACCTCCTGATTGGCCCCAAATACCACAAGTATTTGCCCAAATTTGTCCTAAACAAAATTGTATCGGTACCACGTTACTACCTCTCCTTTTCTACTAAAATATGGATGAAATTTAAATTGGCCGATAGGAAAGGGACAGGTAAGACGACTAAGGTTCCCTAAATTTGACCCACTCGCAGGGAACTATTTGTCAGTGGCTTCTATGGTAAAATGTGTCTGTGGTAATGCGACCATCCCCATTGAAAATTGTCTCCGTACCCCAAGCTGTAAGAAATGATCGAGACACCCCCATCTACCCAAAATGCCCCCAGTTTGGTATCAGCTGCCCTGAACGAGAACTTGAAAAAACGCCCCTTGCTCCGATTCGCTGCGTTCCTAATCGTTTTTCATAAGATCCCACCTTCCCCGAGGATAAGTTTAATGATTATCGCAAACCATCCCCCGAGTTTTTGTAGTAACCAGGTTGCGAAGATTTATATAGAAAATTAGAAAGATGTATGCAAAGTTAAAAATTAGATCGAAAATCGAAAGACCTTGTTTCTGTAAGCCTTGCTGAAAATAAGATGTTTTGATGTAATGAAGACTTGTTTAGCCTATGTTCATCCCTCAGAAGGACGCCTATCAGACTATGGTGAATAGCACGTTGCACTTTTTGTAAAATACAAGGCCCTGAAGACCAGCCTAGCCTTGCAAGACTCGTACTAGGGAAATGGGTCTCTGCCAGAAGAACTGACATCCACTATAATAGACATATGACAAATGAACGTAATAATCATCAAAGCGCCAAAGAATTAGCCAACAAAAGGAAGTTGTAAGGAATCCAGCAAACCCATCATCAATTGTTTATACGTTAGCCGCAAAAATCTCAAATGTAGCGAGTGCTTACCCCAGTTGCTTGGTGTTGGGAGAGAAAATAGATTTATGTAATTACCTTTTTTCTGCAAAATCTCTAAAGACTGTCTTTTCAACACTCATTTAAGGGTATCACTGTCGGAGGAGAAAGAGACCGGATGTGGGAGCACGCGGCCTGACTGCGGATTGTGGAACATCAGCGACGGAGGCCGAGGCGAGACCACAGCAGTAAGGAGTCGCAGGACGGGGCACTGTTTCAAACAAAGCTAAGGAAAGGGCTGACCTGAAGCCCCTGCTCTATGATCGACGTGTGCCAAAAAGTCCCCGCTCTCTGAACATGGTTACGGACCCGCCTGTCGCAAACCCTCCGTCCCCCTGATCTGTTCCCGACTTGGCCTTGCTCCATCCCCTCCTTCTCCGACCTACCATAAGGACTGTTCACACCCGCACCTTTCCACCCGAACTCCCAAGTTCCTCCAAATCCTACTGAGCTACCCAGAGAAGAGTACTCCCTGCGTCAGAAGGGAGGGAGCTCCGACTAAGTAGACCACGAACTATGTTAAATCCCAGAACGGTGACCTAGAACTCCACCAAGGGTCGCCCCCGAAGAAAAGATAAACAAAGTCTGTGGTTCTGCCCGCTACCAAGCACCTTGAAGATGATGGAAGCAACAGGAAATGCCCACCACCCAGACCCAAGAAACAAACAGATCTCACAAATCAGGAACAATCGCATTTTTATTGCAAATCTATGCTCTGCGTTACAAAAGAAAGTGCACCTGCTCCAAAACAGTAACGCATTGCTCCTATGAGGCCTGGCGAAACAAGACAAAAATGTACCCCTGCCCGCAGACCTCCAACGACTCAATCCACATGAACATTCCTGTTGACAGACCGAATTGTAATCCAGGTGCTTAACAGTGCCAACAGAAGACGACAAAAGACAACGAGAACTTCGATATTTTTACTGTATCTCCTTTCTCTCCCAACCACCATTGGACTGACTATGCACCCGCCGTATACAAAAAGGACTTACTTATATGATAACTTACCAGTTCTTATTCTATGATCTGTACCCAACGCCCTCGCTACATAATTCTAGTCTGATATTGCATTACGATGACTTTTTCTGCAACCAACTTAACGATGAACCCGCCTACTAAATGATGAGATTTTTCAATATGATGATTATAATGTGATGTTTATGTACAGTTCTTTCGCCTAAGTCCCCTCTCCCTTACTTATGATCGCTGCATATAGGTGTAGATAGGAAATAGGCCAGCAAGATGTCTTGGAAATGTTCAAGGGAGGACTGTGAAAAATAAATACAAACTTGGTGAACATTATCTGCGCCATCTTGCCCCTTTCCAAGCCCATTCGTGCGCGTAAGCGGCAGCCATTTTGAGCACCATGGCCTCCCTGCCCCTCGCTGATAGCCAGCGCGTCTCTCTCTCTCTCTTAACCTTGCAAGCATTCCCCCGCACGCTGACAACCCCCGCTCTCTCATGCCTTGGGTCATAAACCCCTCTTCAGCGCAGCTTCACCACGGAATCCCATCCTGTTCCCAGCGCGACACCTCCCCTCATCCCTTTCATGGCCTCAGATCCTTCTGATGCAAACCCCCTTTTTCCTGTGTCCCCGTTTGTCTTCCTTGTTCCCAGGCCGCCACCTGGCTCTGCGGATACTGTTTATTACCCCGTACAGTAGGAAGCTTCCCCTCTCCATCAAAAGACCCCCGAACCGATCAAAGCCCCCACCCCATGAGATCCGATCAAACCCCATGCATTCCGTGAATCGGCGGAATGCCCTGCTGTGCGACAACCATCACCTGTTGTGACCGGGGTGGGGAATCCAACTGTAAATGTGTGTGGGAACGGGCCTGCAGGGGAGATTCCGAGGATGTTCTTTCTAATACTAAAGTGTTGCAAGAATGTGTTATGTGCAATAAAGGTCATAAACCCTAGTATAAGAGGCCAGGCCTCAGAGATGTGGTTAGAGCACCTCGTGACGATACTTGCTGTCTGAATTGATGTGTTCTCCTCCGGAGAGAATAAAATCCTCGTTTCCTGCCTTCCAGTCTCCAGCGCCTGCTTCTTCATTGATTAATATTGGTGGGTCATAGAGGCGATACTGCCGGGCAACATAAAAGGGTCTTTGGTTACCGGTTGTCTTTGGAACCCTTTTTAACAATAGGAGGATTGGGTGTGCACACTTCTGTGCCATACCTGGGAATTGAGCTAACTACTTCCACGGCCCAGACGGTTGAACTTAATTACTCCAAACTCCTAACACGCATACAGGGAGACATATCGAGATGGCGGCAACAACCGCTCTCATGGCTAGGCCGAGTGGCCGCGGTCAAGATGACTCTGCTGCCAAAGATACTCTACCTGTGCCAGACCATTCCGGTCACCCCCCCCCTGGGCATGCTTAAAAAGTTACAGGACACCATATTACGGTTCGTTTGGACAAACAAACGCCCCAGACTGCGGAGCGATTTAGTTACTAAAATGGCAGAGGAGGGGGGACTAGGGGTGCCTGACTTGAAGCTCTATTTTCAAGCAGCACAGCTGAGATACCTCCTGGAATGGTCACGGCCACTATCAGAAAAACTGTGGCTTTTTCAGGACAGAGCTATGGCGGGTATGCCATTGTGGAGGGTTCCCTTCTTGTCACGGACGGACAGGCCGGCCTATCTTAAGAAGTCGCCCATCACCAAAACGCTTCTCCAGGTATGGGACGCAGTGGCGGCCCATAAAGGTCCGACATCCTTCCCGTCCCCAATGACTACCCTACTAGCTAACCCGACGTTTCCCCCTGGGACGGTCCCTGGCTCCTTTCCCCAGTGGTGGCAAATAGAACACTGCTCCACGGGACACCTGTTCGATTTGAAAGGCTTCATGACGTTAGATACGATGAAAGAGCAGTACGGACTTGATAAGCCACAGCGCTTCCAGTACTTTCAGCTGAGGCATTGGCTTACACATAAAGATGTAGAACCTCTGGTAGGCCGCGCCCTCACCCCGTTCGAGAAATGGCTCTTTACTAAATCCAATGACACAAAGGCCATCTCTGACCTATACAAACTATTAGCCCCCGCCCCACCTACAACGAGATCAGCGGGTCAGAAGAGGTGGGAGAAGGAATTAGGACGGACACTGTCCGATAAAGAGTGGCAGGACATATACTACCGGGCACACCACACGGCTAGAAATACAGCCAGCAAGGAATCAGCGGTGAAGGTGGCCTATTACTGGCATCTAACGCCAGAACGCCTACACCACGGTAATCCGCAGCGGGACCCGACATGTTGGGGGGGGTGCGGACAAAAGGGGACCATGATTCACATACTATGGGAGTGCGCGGAAGTGCAGGAATACTGGGAGGGAATACTTAAGGACATAGACACACATTTTGAGACAGCACTCCCCTGTTTCCCGGCATACACGATCCTTGGCCTCCCCAACAAACTCATGTTCCCACTCGAATCCATCAGGGGAAAACAGATGGGACTGGCATTGGGAGCTGCAACACAGCATATCCTTTCTTTATGGGGCACGACGAGAAAAGCCACACACACGGGGTGGCTGCACCGCCTATGGTACATAATGGGGATGGAAAGGATTCAAGTGTCACTCACACAAACATCTGACACATTCAAAGAAATATGGCATCCCCTACTTACCCTGCTTACCCAAGAATTCAAGGAGCTTACATGCCCTAAATACCTTAGGGTACTCAGACTTTCGGACGAATTCCACAACAAGACAGGCGAGGAGAAACAATAGGCCTGGCCTAGGTCCCCCCGGACTTTGGCGGATTTGAACACACCGAGGGGAGGGGGGAGGGGGATGGACGGGACTGGGCGGAGAGGGGCAGTTGGGGTTAGGGTGGGCCAGGGGTAGGACGGGGAAATGGGGTTCTTGCTTCCAATGATTATTCGAGCTCCCCACCCACACGCTTACATGGACGCACGTCGGCCGTCCCTGGAGCCTGGACTCTGGGGTATCTGAGCCGCAACAAGAGGGGGAAATAATGTGTGGACTTATTGAATTGCATATTGAAATGTATTGCTCAGTTGAACCCAATAAAAATAAATTTGATCAAAAAGAATGGTATTTGAAGATAATACAGTACCTCAAAAGAGGGTCACCAAGATCCTGGAGTCCAGATGTTAAAGGGCAGCCCAGCCTTCGGGTGCCGACAGGCGTGGACGGGCCCACCGTTGACCTGGGCTTTCCCTGGGCACGTCCCGCGCCGCGGACCGGCTTCGGTGTTTTAAGAGCGTCTCCAAGCACTAGGGAGGTTGGGAGTTGTAGTTCTCCAATGCAGTGTTGCGGCTTCTCCCCCGGCGGCAGCAGCAACAAAAAGGTTCGGGAACTACTGGATTGAAGCTAGCCTTGCTGATGAAGGGTAATACCCATAAACCAGGCCCAGGATGCTTTTTCTGTTCCAGGGAGGACATGGCTTGCAGTTCGGTCTGGACTGTTCCCATGAGGCACAGGGTCAAGACTGATTTGCATGTGGCTGAGACTAAACTGGGGTTGCATGGAGAGCAGAAGAACAATGGATTGAACCCAGATCTCTTGACCAGGGGGAAAGAATGATTTATTCAGCATTCCGCCCATTATTTATATGCGTACCACTTTTCACCCTAAGTGGGATGGGTATGCCCAGACGTGGGTCCCTTGCTCATTTTGCCACTGAATTCAAACTAGCCTTTGCTGATGAAGGGTAATACCCAGAAACCGGTCTCAGGATGCTTATTTCTGGTCCAGGGAGGACCTGGATTGGCAGTTTGGTCTGGACTGTGCCCATGAGGCACAGGGTCAAGACTGATTTTCAAATGGCTAGGTAAAAAATGGGGTGACATGGTGAGCAAATCACAATGGATCTAACCCAGATCTATTGACAGGGGGAAAGCATGATTTATTCAGCATTCCGTCCATCATTTATTAACGTAGCACTTTTCACCCTAAGTGGGATGGGTATGCCCAGACGTGGGTCCCTTGCTCATTGTGCCACTGGATTCAAGCTAGCCTTTGCTGATGAAGGGTAATACCCAGCAACCGGTCTCAGGATGGTTGTTTCCGGTCCAGGGAGGACCTGGCTTGGCAGTTCGGTCTGACTGTTCCCATGAGGCACAGAGTCAAGACTGATTTGCATAAGGTTGGGTCTAAGCTTAGGTGGCATGGTGAGCAAAAGAACGATGGATTTAATCCAGATCTCTTGACTGGGGAAAAGCATGATTTATTCAGCTTCCGTCCATCATTTATATGAGTAGCACTTTTCACCCTAAGTGGGATGGGTATGCCCAGACGTGGGTCCCTTGCTCATTTTGCCACTGGATTCAAGCTAGCCTTTGCTGATGAAGGGTAATACCCAGAAACCGGCCTCAGGATGCTTATTTACGGTCCAGGGAGGACCTGGCTTGGCAGTTCGGTCTGGACTGTTTCCATGAGGCACAGAATCAAGACCGATTTTCAAATGGCTGGGTATAAAATGGGGTGACATGGTTTTAACCCATATCTCTTGACTGGGGTGTGAATGTACGATGTATTCAGCATTCTGGCCATCATTTGTTTGCGTAGCACTTTTCACCCTTAGTGGGATGGGTATGCCAGGAAGTGGGTCCCTTGCTCACTGTGCCACTGAATTTAAGCTACCCTGGCTGCTGAAGGGTGATACCCAGAAACCGGTCTCGGGATGCTTGTTTCCGGTCCAGGGAGGACCTGGCTTGCAGTAAAATCTGGACTGTTCCCATGAGGCACAGGGTCAAGACTGATTTGCGTATGGCTGGTATAAACTGGGGTTGCATGGTGAACAGAACAATGGATTTTACCCAGATCTCTTTACTCTGGGTGAATGTGTGATTTATTCAGCATTTCATTCATCATTTGTTTGCATAACACTTTTCACCCTAATTGGGATGGGTATGCCCAGACAAGGGTTCCTTGCTCACTGTGCCACTGTATTTAAGCTAGCAAGGCTGATGAAGGGTAAAACCCAGAAACCGGTCCGAGGATGCTTGTTTCCGGTCCAGGGAGGACATGGCTTGCAGTTCGGTCTGGACTGTTCCCATGAGGCACAGGGTCAAGACTGATTTGCATATGGCTGGGTCTAAACTGGGGTGGCATGGTGCGCAAAAGAACAGTGGATTTAACCCAGATCTCTTGACTGGGGGTGAATGTATGGTTTATTCAGCATTCTGTCCATCATTTGAGCCGGGCAGTTCTCTTTTAACCTGAAACCTTTTCTGCATTTATAGTACTTGCCCTGTGTGTCCGCTCCCCTCCCCAGCACCAGCGCGCCGATTTAATTACGACGCCGAAATCGCACCGAATTAAGGGTGTAGATTACATTTTTAAAAGCACATTTGCACTTTAGTTTTAATTACCTAGCAAGCGCTGCCTCCCCCCAGAATTTACAGCCGATTTTAGGGCTGGGATTCCAGGGACTCGGGTGGAAGTGACTACGGCGGCCATCTTGGATGAGTCACCGGTATAAAATCAAACGGCCATGGCTCCGCGCAGCGGACGCGTTCAGCGGGCGCGCCGTAATCGCGCCGGTGGTGCGCCAGAGGTAAGCCCGTCTGTGCCCGTCCGTGTCACGGCCGGGCACAGGGACCCTCCCCCTGGTCAATATGTTCCTATAACTCCATACACTAGACAGGAGCTACTCTCATTAAACATTCCCAATGAGAAATGTCTAAATACCATAAATGTTGCTAACTGTCAGGGTCCGATTAAGTGTAGTTACTGCGGCCCGCTTACATTCCCTGAAAACTGTAAAACCACACCTCGACCTTCCAAAACTATGAAGGGAGGCTTAATCAATGTTAGATCCATGTGCAAACATGCCGCACATATCCACGATATGATCGAAGAGAATGACCTTGATTGGCTCTTCATCACAGAAACGTGGCTGAAGGACTGGTGCACCCCCGATGTGGTCAACGCCTTACCACAGGGTTATCATATCCAACGCTCTGACAGGCAAATTAAACAAGGAGGAGGAATTGCTATTGTGCACCGAGATTCCATAAAGTGTACCACCTTCGACCTCCCTGACGTAAAAGGAGCAGAGTGTCTAGGTTTTTGCCTTCACACACATGAATCTAATATCTTCTCCGGAGCTCTGTTATATCGCCCTCCCGGTTCTCATAAGGAGTTTCTGGAGAGTTTTACCGAAACATTCAGTAATATCATCCCTAAATATGCAAATTTTACTATCCTGGGTGATATAAACTTCCACTTGGACACAATTACTGACCCTAACACTAGGGAGTTTCTAGAACTTCTCAATATGTGGGGGCTATCATTACTAAATAGAGACCCTACTCATGAAGCTGGTCATATGTTAGACTGTATCTGTACAAATCTAATGACCCTTAAGGCAAATAAACCATGCCCCCAGACATGGACTGACCATTCGCTGATTCCCTTGGAACTAACTATAACAAAGGAACCAGCGAACAAAAGGCAGCTAATTGTACCCTCCCAAAATAAATATGACTGGAGCAAAATTAGTCGGGATCCAGACTTTCAGGATCTTATAATACAGGGCAAACCCACCCTGACGGGGGACACTGAGGTAGATAATGAGATCTTTAATCACTGGATTACGACTAGCCTAGAACAAATTAGCACTAAAGGATCGAAGAACATGTCTAAGAAAAAGAAAAAAATAGCACCCTGGTTCTCACAATCTCTTAGAGACAAGCGTGTTGAGGTCAGACTATTGGAGAGGAAATGGAGACACTCATACACAATGGAAGAACGACAAATTTACAAGGAAGCAAGAAATCAGTATCATGTGCTGATTAAGAACGCCAAAAAAGCATTCTTCTCTGAGGCAATCTTGTCGGCAGAAAATAAGCAGAAGGAGATCTTTAAAATAGTGGATGACTTTCTAAATCCTAAGATTACCAGACAAGACATTCCCCCCTCTCAGACCCTCTGTGACTCCATTGCGAACTATTTTGAGGCAAAGGTCCAGGATCTCACAAAAGCCTTCCCCACACCATTGTTGAGATATAAAATAGGAACTTCAGACCCAGATACCAGAAAGGCGGAGCTGAATGAATTTCTGCCAATTAGTCTGGAAGACAGCCGCCAGGCAATCTTGACTGGAAGATCCGGTTCACCTTTTGATCCATGCCCCCCCAAGATACTACACTCTTTGATTGACCTAGTGAACCCGATTATTAATAACATAATAAATTCCTCTCTTACATCAGCTAAAATCCCTCAGGAATGGAAGTTAGCGGCGGTCAAACCCCTACAGAAGAAAGCGATGGCCGATCCCACCACTCTATCAAACTTACGGCCAATCTCATTACTACCGTTTCTCTTCAAACTCACAGAGGCAGTTGTAAACAAACAACTGACCAAATTTCTGGAAGATGAGGATCTTTTACACCACAACCAATCGGGTTTCAGAGCCGCCCACTCAACGGAATCAGCTCTCCTTTATACAACAGAGACACTGAGGGCCGCCATGGATCAGGGGGACAGGGCAGTCCTTGTTCTCCTGGATCTGTCGGCGGCCTTCGACACGATCTCACATGAGATACTGATTAACCGTTTAACTACGGTGGGCATAGGGGGCACGGCTTTGGCATGGATGGAAAATCTCCTTGCGGATAGGAAACAGACTACTGTCCTTGGACAGTATTTATCAGCAAAAAAATCTAATCCAACAGGTGTACCCCAGGGATCAAGGCTAAGCCCGGTGCTGTTTAATCTATATATGACACCTCTAGTTGAGCTAATAACATCATTTAACATCAATACAGTATCATACGCAGATGATACTCAGCTCATCTTAGTCTTAGACAGCAAATCTACAAGAGCGGAGGAGAATCTTGGAAAGTGCCTCACCGCTACCTTTAACTGGATGAAGACTAACCATCTGAAATGTAACACGGGCAAGACTGAAATTCTCCCTGTGGGTCCCCAAAATCTGTTCTCCCCCCAGCTATGGTGGCCCCCAAAGGAGGAAATCCAGCCAAAAACAGTACTATCCGCACGTAACCTGGGAGTCAGATTTGATGAAAAACTCTGTTTTAAACAACAAGTGAATGCAGTGGCAGGATCGTGTTTCAACATCATACGTGGTCTTCGAAAGTTTTTCAACTTCATCCCTTTGGAAGCAAAGAAGACAGTTGCAGTGGCACTAATTTCATCACGTTTAGACTACTGCAACAGCATATATGCAGGAGTGAACAGATCTACCCTGCACAGGTTGCAGGTTGTCCAAAATGCTGCTGCACGCCTGGTGCTTAATCTTCCAAGGAGATCTTCTGCTTCTGCTGCCTTAAAGCAGTTGCACTGGCTCCCCATACACAAGCGAGTGCTCTTTAAGATACTGGTAATTACTTTTAGAGCATACCACAAAAAAGGGCCTAAATATCTGCTCCCACGGTTCAAGCCGTACATACCAAGTCGGAACTTGAGGTCATCAGACATGTGTCTCCTAACAGTCCCCAGATTTAGATTAGCCACCAAAGGAGGAAGATCTCTTGCTGTCCTTGGTACTAAAGCCTGGAATAAACTCCCACAAAGCCTACGGCAAATCCCCACTGAAATCGAATTCAGGAAAGCCCTGAAAACCTGGATTTTTAATCTACCAGACACGGCTAGTAAACAGTTAGTCTAGGCTCAAATAAACCTTCAGGTACTTTGAAAGTGATGTGAGTAGTATTTCCGGCCCACCATTCTAGGCTACGGTTTTTACAGCGCCAAGATGCTCCGTGGAGCGATAGCATGCGCTCTATAAAAACTATTTTACAATTACAATTTTACAATTACAATTGCGTAGCACTTTTCACCCTAAGTGGGATGGGTATGCACAGACGTGGGTTCTTTGCTCACTGTGGCACTGGATTTAAGCTAGCCTTGCTCATTAAGGGTAATACCCAGAAACTGGTCCGAGGATGCTTGTTTCCGGTCCAGGGAGGACATGGATTGCAGTTCGGTCTGGACGTTTCCCATGAGGAACAGGATCAAGACTGATTTGCGTATGGCTGGATCTGAACTGGGGTGGCATGGTGAGCAAAAGAAAAATGGATTTAACTCAGATCTCTTGACTGGGGATAAATGTATGATTTATTCAGAATTCTGTCCATCATTTGTTTGCAAAGCACTTTTCAACTTAATTGGGATGGGTATGCCCAGATGTGGGATCTTGCTCTCTGTGCCACTGGATTCAAACTAGCCTGGCTGATAAAGGGTAATACCCAGAAACCGGTCCCAGGATGCTTGTTTCCGCTCCAGGGAGGACCTGGCTTGGCATTTTGGTCTGGACTGTTCTGATGAGGCACAGGGTCAAGACTGATTTGCATATGGCTGGGTGTAAACAGGGGTGGCACGGTGAGCAATAAAACAATGGATTTAACCCAGATCTCTTGACTGGGGGTGAATGTATGATTTATTCAACATTAAGTCCTTCATTTGTTTGCGTAGCACTTTTCACCCTAAGAGGGATATGTATGCCCAGACATGGGTCCCTTGCTCACTGTGCCACTGGATTCAAGCTAGCCTGCCTGGTGAAGGGTAATACCCAGAAACCGGTCCCAGGATGCTTGTTTCTGGTCCAGGGAGGACATGGCTTGCAGTTTGGTCTGGACTGTTCCCATGAGGCACATGGTCAAGACTGATTTGCATGTGGCTGGGCATAAACTGGGGTGGTATGTTCAGCAGAAGAACAATGGATTTAACCCAGATCTCTTGAATGGGTTGAATGTATGATTTATTCAGCAGCATTCCGACCATCATTTGTTTGTATAAAACTTTTCACCGTAAGTGGGATGGGTATGCCCAGACATGGGTCCCTTGCTCACTGTGCCACTGGATTTAAGCTAGCATGGCTGATGAAGGGTAATACCCAGAAACCGGTCCGAGGATGCTTGTTTCCGATCCAGGGAGGACATGGCTTGCAGTTCGGTCTGGACTGTTTCCATGAGGCACAGGGTCAAGACTGATTTGCATATGGCTGGGTCTAAACTGGGGTGGCATGGTGTGCAAAAGAACAATGGATTTAACCCTGATCTCTTGACTGGGGGTGAATGTATGATTCATTCAGCATTCTGTCCATCATATGTTTGCGTAGCACTTTTCACCCTAAGTGGGATGGGTATGCCCAGACGTTGGTCCCTTGCTCACTGTGCCACTGGATTTAAGCTAGCCTGGCTGATGAAGGGCAATACCCAGAAACCAGTCCCAGGATCCTTGTTTCCACTCCAGGGAGGACCTGGCTTGGCAATTCGGTTCGGACCGTTCCCATGAGGCACAGGGTCAAGACTGATTTGCAAATGGCTGGGTCTAAATTGGGGTGACATGTTGAGCAAAAGAACAATGGATTTAACCCAGATCTCTTGAATGGAGGTTACTGTATGATTTATTCAGCATTCAGTCCATCATTTGTTTGGGTAGCACTTTTCACCCTAAGTGGGATGGGTGTGCCCAGACGTTGGTCCCTTGCTCACTGTGCCACTGGATTCCAGCTAGCCTGCCTGATGAAGGGTAATACCCAGAAACCGGTCGCAGGATGCTTGTTTCCGGTCCAGGAAGGACACGGCTTGCAGTTCGGTCTGGACTGTTCCAATGAGGCACATGGTCAAGACTGATTTGCATGTGGCTGGGTCTAAACTGGGGTGGCATGGTGAGCAGAAGAAACATGGAATTAACCCAGATCTCTTGACTGGGGGTGAATGTGTGATTTATTCAGCATTTCATCCATCATTTGTTTGCGTATCACTTATCACCCTAAGTGGGATGGGTATTCCCAGACATGGGTGCCTTGCTCACTGTGCCACTGGACTTAAGCTAGCATGGCTGATGAAGGGTAATACCCAGAAACCGGTCCGAGGATGCTTGTTTCCGGTCCAGGGAGGACATAGCTTGCAGTTCGGTCTGGACTGTTCCCATGAGGCACAGGCTCAAGACTGATTTACATGTGGCTGGATCTAAACTGGGGTGGCATGGTGCGCAAAAGAACAAGGATTTAACCCAGATCTCATGACTGGGGGTGAATGTATGATTTATTCAGCATTCTGTCCATCATTTGTTTGCGTAGCGCTTTTCACCCTAAGTGGGATGGGTATGCCCAGACGTGGGTCCATTGCTCATAGTGCCACTGGATTTTAGCTAGCCTGGCTGATGAAGGGTAATACCCAAAAACCGGTCCCAGGATGCTTGTTTCCACTCCAGGGAGGACCTGGCTTGGCAATTCGGTCTGGACTGTTCCTATGAGGCACAGGGTCAAGACTGATTTGCAAATGGCTGGGTCTAAATTGGGGTAACATGGTGAGCAAAAGAGCAATGGATTGAACCCAGATCTCTTGACTGGGGGTTAATGTGTGATTTATTCAGCATTTCATCCATCATTTGTTTGCGTAACACTTTTCACCCTAAGTGGGATGGGTATGCCTAGACATGTGTCCCTTGCTCACTGTGCCCCTGGATTTAAGCTAGCATGGCTCATGAAGGGTAATACCCAGAAACCGGTCCGAGGATGCTTGTTTCCGGTCCAGGGAGGACATGGCTTGCAGTTCGGTCTGGACTGTTCCCATAAGGCACAGGCTCAAGACTGATTTGCATATGGCTGGGTCGAACCAGGGGTGGCATGATGCGCAAAAGAACAAGGGATTTAACCCAGATCTCTTGACTGGCGGTGAATGTATGATTTATTCAGCATTCTGTCCATCATTTGTTTGTGTAGCACTTTTCACAATAAGTGGGATGGGTATGCCCAGACGTGGGTCCATTGCTCATAGTGCCACTGGATTTAAGCTAGCCTGGCTGATAAAGGGTAATACCGAGAAACTGGTCCCAGGATACTTGTTTCCGCTCCAGGGAGGACCTGGCTTAGCAGTTTGGTCTGGACTGTTCTTATGAGGCACAGGGTCAAGACTGATTTACATAAGGCTGGGTGTAAACTGGAGTGGCACAGTGAGCAATAAAACAATGGATTTAACCCAGATCTCTTGACTGGGGGTGAATGTACGATTTATTCAGCATTAAGTCCAACATTTGTTTGCGTAGCACTTTTCACCCTAAGAGGGATCAGTATGCCCAGACATGGATCCCTTGCTCACTGTGCCACAGGATTCAAGCTAGCCTGCCTGATGAAGGGTAATACCCAGAAACCGGTCCCAGGATGCTTGTTTCTGGTCCAGGGAGGACATGGCTTGCAGTTTGGTCTGGACTGTTCCCATGAGGCACATGGTCAAGACTGATTTGCATGTGGCTGGGTATAAACTGGGGTGGTATGTTCAGCAGAAGAACAATGGATTTAACCCAGATCTCTTGAATGGGTTGAATGTATGATTTATTCAGCAGCATTCCGACCATCATTTGTTTGTGTAAAACTTTTCACCGTAAGTGGGATGGGTATGCCCAGACATGGGTCCCTTGCTCACTGTGCCACTGGATTTAAGCTAGCATGGCTGATGAAGGGTAATACCCAGAAACCGGTCAGAGGATGCTTGTTTCCGATCCAGGGAGGACATGGCTTGCAGTTCGGTCTGGACTGATTCCATGAGGCACAGGGTCAAGACTGATTTGCATATGGCTGGTGCTAAACTGGGGTGGCATGGTGTGCAAAAGAACAATGGATTTAACCCAGATCTCTTGACTGGGGGTGAATGTATGAATCATTCAGCATTCTGTCCATCATATGTTTGCGTAGCACTTTTCACCCCAAGTGGGATGGGTGTGCCCAGACGTTGGTCCCTTGCTCACTGTGCCACTGGATTCCAGCTAGCCTGCCTGATGAAGGGTAATACCCAGAAACCGGTCCCATGATGCTTGTTTCCGGTCCAGGGAGGACAAGGCTTGCAGTTAGGTCTGGACTGTTCCAAAGAGGCACATGGTCAAGTCTGATTTGCATGTGGCTGGGTCTAAACTGGGGTGGCATGGTGAGCAGAAGAATGATGGATTTAACCCAGATCTCTTGACTGGGGGTGAATGTGTGATTTATTCAGCATTTCATCCATCATTTGTTTGCGTAACACTTTTCACCCTAAGTGGGATGGGTATGCCCAGACATGGGTCCCTTGCTCACTGTGCCACTGCATTTAAGCTAGCATGGCTGATGAAGGGTAATATCCAGAAACCTGTCCGAGGATGCTTGTTTCCGGTCCAGGGGGACATGGCTTGCAGTTCGGTCTGGACTGTTCCCATGAGGCACAGGCTCAAGACTGATTTGCATGTGGCTGGGTCTAAACTGGGGTGGCATGGTGCGCAAAAGAACAAGGGATTTAACCCATATCTCTTGACTGGGGGTGAATGTTAGATTTATGCAGCATTCTATCCATCATTTGTTTGCATAGCACTTTTCACCCTAAGTGGGAAGGGTATGCCCGGACGTGGGTCCATTGCTCATAGTGCCACTGGATTTAAGCTAGCCTGGCTGATAAAGGGTAATACCCAGAAACCGGTCCCAGGATGCTTGTTTCCACTCCAGGGAGGACCTGGCTTGGCAATTCGGTCTGGACTGTTCCCATGAGGAACAGGGTCAAGACTGATTTGCAAATGGCTGGGTCTAAATTGGGGTGACATGGTGAGCAAAAGAACAATGGATCTAACCCAGATCTCTTGAATGGAGGTGAATGTATGATTTATTCAGCATTCCGTCCATCATTTGTTTGGGTAGCACTTTTCACCCTAAGTGGGATGGGTATGCCCAGACGTGGGTCCCTTGCTCACTGTGCCACTGGATTTAAGCTAGCCTTCCTGATGAAGGGTAAAACCCAGAAACAGGTCCCAGGATGCTTGTTTCCGGTTCCAGGCAGGACCTGGCTTGGCAGTTCGGTCTGGACTGTTCCCATGAGGCACAGGGTCAAGTCTGATTTGCATATGACTCGGTCTAAACTGGGGTGGCATGGTGAACAAAAGAACAATGGATTCAACCCAGATCTCTTGACTGGGGGTGAATGTATGATTTATTCAGTATTCCGTCATCATTTGTTTGCGGAAACTGAGTTATAGGCTTTGGTATCAGCTCAACACTTAAGAACTGGTACAAGGAACACAGACGAGGAGGTAATTATCCGGTTACTTACTGGTAATGGTCATTACTCTGAATCCTTGTCTTACTTGTCACAGTCACAGTCCAGGTTTCCCATCCCAGCTATCCCCTGAGTTTGTGCTTCAAGGAGCGGGATGCATTAGCTTGGGAATACAGGAAGTGGGAATGATCAACGTCCACTTTTGAGGACTCATGGAAAGTAACAGAAAGTGGTAGCCACCTTGCGGGAAAAATAATGAACTTTTAATTTAGGTGAAAGCTCTATCATCAGAAGCTCAACATGAGAGGACAGTTATGAGAAGACCTGAGTCAGGAACATTACCAGAAAGTAATCGGGTCCCTGTCTCACAAACCAAAATTAACAACTTACACAAGGTAAATTGAGAGCTACAAAGGTTTTGGATTGATCCCATGGAGGCAGTGGCTGGCACTAGTAGTGGAATTAAACCAGATGTTCTATAGGACAGTGTATTAATGAGATGAATGTATGTTTGACTTGAGTGTCATGAGATCTTTTCTTTCACAATATCCAAAGCAATGGCAATAGAGCAAGTGTGATTCTCCAGCTTGCAACAAAGAGCGAGAGGCCGAAGCTATGTGCTGCCTCGTGAATTAATTATTTGTTTTGAAGTTTTAAACGTTCTTTTTTAGGTCGAGCCTGGGCAAGGCATGCGCTACCCTGCAAGGTATGCTATAATAAGGTATGGACGTGAAGCTCTGCCCACTCTCGGCCCAGTTTTTTCATTGACTTGAGTCATTGTCCATTGTGGTGATCCCTGTTGGACTAGAGACGATCGAGGACCCTCCGTACGGACCCGAACTACTATATCCGGGTTATTATTTTGTATAATTGACCTTCCGACTATCAAATATGATGCCTTAACCAGATGAAGAAACGGCAAAGGGTCACCAAATAGAATACCCCCTTTTTTTGAAATACCTTATTACCACTAACAATTCAAAAGAAACTGTCAACAAAGAATTGATAAGAATTTGTCAACAAGAATTGACCATATTTACTGTTCAAGCCCTGAAGAAGTCCCTGGTTGGGACAAAAAAAGTGATGCTGTCAAAAGTTTTTAAAGATTGAAAAATAAAGAACATTTGAAACTGAAAACATCGGCTTACTCGTGAAATCAAACTTTCTTTGACTTATTGTTTGTAATAGATTGTGCTTAAAGTGTGCTGGGCTACTTTGTTTTGCCTCATTGTCCATTGTAAACTGCGGATTTTTATTAGCCAATATGCTTTGTAGTCCCTCCGTAGTACCACCTTTTCCCATTTTGTCACCTCCCATGAGGACACCCCCTGTTACGTGTGCTGTTGCTTGGGGGGCTTTCATTATAGCCTTTGAGCACTATTTTCTCAAAGAGCTTTGTCCTGCCTGCTCTTGCCAGTAGGAAAAGGCAGGACACACTCTCTCCTAACACATTTGCAATGCAATAGGTCTCGCATTTGTGAGAGTTCAAGCTATTGGCATTGTAAATGACAACGCCTTTTATGTATCTGTTTTTTTAAAAACACATAAATAAAAGACATTTTACAATGCCAATAGCTCAAACTCTCGTAAATGTGAGACCTATTGCATTGCAAATGCTTGTTAAATCTTTGGAGGGGTCAGTGTTCAATGGCATTTGTGGTTGAAGTTGGAAAGGGACATTTTGACTGTAAATTGTAACGGTTTTTTCAGGGAATGTATGTCTGAAATAAAATGACTGGCTATGTGTTGCACAGATTCACGTATTTTGGTAATAAGTATGAGCAAAGAGGATTTATTTACATTATTTTCTTGGGTTTCTGTCGCCTTTACACCATATATGCTGATGGTACGTTGGCAGAGATCAGTGAACCTGATTCATAAGATGCTGAGTTTCAAGGAAAGGGAATGCATATTTTACTCTGGGTTAAATCGCATCAAGGGAGTTTAATGGGTTATCATTTTGCATGTTCTTACAATAAATTTATCGAGTATTGACTCGCACAGGCTATGATTAAGTTATTGATAAACGTCGCTTTCTGAATGATGCATACAATAAACTGTGTGCTCATTTTTCGACTTCAGTCCATTTGGAACTTGATAGCAACAATACTGGAAGGCAAAAGTCTTCAAACTGTGGGGCACGCTCTTCCGGGGGTCCTGGTGTGTTCGGGTGGGGGGTGAGGTGGGCTGAAATGCCTCTGCAAGTGCCTGTAAATGAAGATGGCCTTGAAGTGTGACCTTGTTTTTTGGTGTGTTTTCAGGCTGTATTCATTTACAGCGGTTGAAGTGCATAAAGATGCATGGGAACTGTAAGACTGAGGAGCAGATTTACAAGCCCCTTGCGCCACTTTTGCGCCACTTTTCCCATGTTAAAAATGACGCAAAAGTGGCGCAAGGGGCTTGTAAATCTGCCCCTGAGTGTTGAGGAGGCAGGGGTCAGATTGTTGTGGCAGGATCAAAGGCCTTGCTAAAAATAACAAAATATTCTGCAATGTTGTTCTTTCACGTACACGTTACTGCATGTAAAATAACACACACTCCTTATTTGAAAAATAGATACAAACTAAACTAATCACTGGGAATCCTCTCTTTAACATTATGAAATCTCAGTTGGCTAATGTGATCACTGCAGATGTCTATGTGTGTGAGACCAGAGTCACAGAATTGAATGCTAACTTGTGTAGTGGGAAACAGTGAATGGTGTTTATTTAGAACTACAAAGTCCCTGCCTGTTTCAGAAAGCACTGTGACTATGTCATTTTAGGTCGAGGACTTGTCGCACTGCTGTAAGCAGTGTGGGCGTAGCCCGAAGATTTAATGTTTCTTAGAGGGGGGTTGTAACCCGCCCCTCTTCTCCATTGGCTGGCTTTCTAAACGGAGGCCAGCCATTGGAGGAGAGGGGCATCACTCGGTTCAAGCCCCGTCTTTTTCGGATTCGGGGGTGTTTTTTTAAGCTTCTTTCTATTTACTTTCTCAACTCTTCCCATTGGCTGGAATTTTACCTTCCAGCCAATGGGAAGAGGAGAGAAAGAAAACCAGGCCCCCGAAGCAGAAGATTACGGTGCTTTCTCCGAGGCATTTCTACCTCGCCTCGGAGAAAGATGGTGGTGTCATGGCGTTTTGCAGGTAAGCTTTTTGCCGTCTGTTCCCTTGTTGCTTGTTATTGATTCTGTTGACTTTTCTCCCCATTTCATCCTCTCCATTTCCTTCTTTACTCTTTCTATCCCTCCCCTTCTTGTTACTTTTTCCTTTATCCTGTGTTTTCTTCTCTCCCTTTCTCCCTCCGTTCATCTTTTGTTCCCTTCCTGGAGACACACCGCACGAGGTACTTCGCGCCCTTGTCGATACCGCGCGAATGCAGTGCCCGACAGCAGGTGACCAGCTCTCGGTCTCTTTGTTTCCGTGACAGCCGACACCTTAAGCCGAAGCACCTCTTGAAGCCAAACTCAACAAGCAAACTTTTCAATGCACCGCCACGAGAGCAGCCCTCGTAGGTTGACACATATTTGCAAGGGTTCTTTGCTGTGGAGTCTGCGCCACAGGCAAGCGCCCCCTCGGAGCGGGTAAGGTTCATTGTTAGTCGCAAAACTTCCCTCACTCTTAAGGAACAAGAAGTGAGCGTCGCGAGCCTGGGCGTTCCGTCCGTCGAACACAGCGTAGCCCTGTGTTCTATTGTGGGATCCCTTCCGCACGGAGGCCGGATGTATCCGCCCACCGGGTCTAGGAGCACGGAGCGTTCTGTGGGGGAACGGCGAAGGCTCTGAGCGTTCCATCTGCTGAACCCTGAGGAACTGAACCCGGGCATGAGCGTGCCACCCGGGGCGGGAGAGCAGAGGAGCCGCCGGGGCCACCGAGGGCAGAGCAGCCCGGGAGGTAAGAGCCACCGAAACCGCTGCTCCCTCCGCCCCCGGACCATGCACAATGTCCACTTCCTGCAACAATGGATTAAACCCTGACACCTCCCCCAAACCATCATAAACAGGCAGACTCCGAGCTCAGTGACATTTCCACGGAGCTGGTGACCCCCGCAGGGTAGCCCCACCCCGTAAAGAACAAGCAGAGTAAGAGCCCATTGTAGCCGGGCCTGTGAACCCCGAAAAATACAAGCCAACCCTGCATGCTGGGCACACTGCCCCCACCTCTTCCCGCTGACTACAGGTGTGGTTAACGTCCCAGATATCCTGCACCCCTTCCAGAGCCACCAGACAATAAATACCTTTAACATCTCTGTGCCCCCATTTCTAGGTGTCCGAGATGTTGTCCATATCTAGGTTCTAGTTTCCCACTATTATATTTGCCACCTTCTGAATTTGCGTCCCTGCACCTCTGTTTCTGGGTTCGGTGTTGTTACACCGCTAGCGCCTGCCTTCACGTCTCTTGGTGCACTCGCCCTTCATGGTTTCTGTGCCTTCCTTCGTCATTCCAGGGCTCGGTGCTTCCTTCTTTTCCGCCCCCACACACTTACCCGCCTGCTACTATTTATATGTATCTCCTTCACACCCTGCTCGTTCTGTGCTCCCACCGTGCATGCATCCGCCCCGTGCACCTTTCCAAATCAGAGCGAAGCCCCTGCATGCTCAATCTTAGTCTAGCACCTAGATGCGGGGGAGTTCGTGCACCCCTTGACGAGAGCGCAGTGGGAAACATATCTAGTGTTCAAAAGTGTGTATTCAGCAATTTTGCCATTGCCTAGTGTACTTGCGTGCTTCTCTGAAGTGCTGGTGCTCTGCGAGTTAAATTATTGCACCTCTGCTGAGAAGTCCGGTTCTGTCGTAGTAAGGTCTTTTGTGTGCTTTGTGGAACACAAGAGCGGGGCGTTGCGCTGAAGCACCAGGCACTGGTGTGAAAGGAAACAGAAGGGTTCCTGGAGAAGTGACACCAGATGAGCCGAGCTGAGTGATACTGTGGAACTCGTGGTAAAGACGCAGTTGTGGTATTGACTGATTCCAACGTGCGCAGCACATACCACAGACACAGACGTACATTATGCAGAGTTAACTGGTGCATTTCAGTTTTTTTTAACGTGTTTGCTGAACCTTAACTGACATTTAACTGTATTTATTCAGTGAATATTTCTATATATTCTAAAATTGATAATGGCCTAAAAATAATCCAAGTTTACCTAAGGAGTAGGTGTCAAACTATACCTGTGGGAGTGTCCTTTGTGTTCATAGATTGCACAACGTTGGACTCTTATGGGATGCTTAGATTGCATCCTTGGAATGTTAGTTTGGTCTGTGTGTGTGGGGGGGTCTTATGGTGATGACCCTGGCCATGAGCGTATTTTTAGCTTTTGTTGTTTAGGGTGCAAAGTCGTTCTGTGGATATGCCCTTGGGCTACTTATCCTGTGTGCATTTTTATTAGATTTTGTCATTAGTCAGGCTGTCTGTGGGTGGCCTGTTAGGAAACATTCCTAGAGTGCTGCTCCAAACTCTCTCTTTTTAGGCCACTCTCTGTGAGGGCGCAGGGTCTCAGGTTTGCAGAAAATTTCCCGAAGTGGGCCATTTCTCATTCCCCTGAGCTTCGACCACACGGTCCAGTAATCTTCTTGTCATTGTGTTCTTCTGCTCCAGATAGCCATTACAGAACAATTTATGATGCTTATTACCCTTATGAATAATGCAGAGCCAGTCCTCAGCATCTATGCATTAAGGTACGTATGGTGATTTGCATATTGCATGTGGTAGGGACAGTCATTACAATGGCCAGTCCTTCCATCACACAATGGCTGATTTTATAGATAGTAAAACACAACCTGTTATCCTGCACGGATGACACATCTGTCAGGCTACTGTAGTCTTCACATCATTTGCTTTTCCCTCCTCCTCATCCCCAGCTAACAAAGAATCTGTAGAAAGTCTTACCTCAGCTTCTCACCAAAGGTAAAGGAATATCTACATTTTATCACACATGCCTACTACCGACTTCTGCACACAGTCTTTATTTTTCACCTGTATGAACACATGCATTTTGACTTATGTCATTTTTTTTAAGTGTCCATTATCATAATGGAAGCACCCTGCCTCTCACCCCAGTAAAGGGAAGAGGCTGCAAGTGGCCTTTACCATCAAAGAGGGAACGCACCTCCTCTAGTGAAAACTGGCTTTATGGGTGGGTGGCTCTGTATGTGGGTGGGTGGCTCTGTTCTGTGAGTGGGTGGCTCTGTGTGTGGGTGAGTGGCTCTGTGTGTGGGTGGGTGGCTCTGTGTGTGGGTGGGTTGCTCTGTGCGTAGGGCTCTATGCAGGTGGCTCTGTGCAGGTGGCTCTGTGCGGGTGGCTCTGTGTGAGTGGCTCTGTGTGGGTGGCTCTGTGGGTGGCTCTGTGTGGGAGGTTCTGTGTGGAGGGCTGTGTCTGTGGGGGCTCTGTGTGGGGGGGGGCTCTGTGTGGAGGACTGTGTGTGTGGGGGGGGCTCTGTGTGGGGGGCTCTGTGTGTGTGTGGATGTGTGTGGGGCTCTGTGGGTGTGGGTGGGGCTCTGTGTGTGTGTGTGGTGGGGGCTCTGTGTGTGTGTGTGGGGGGGGCTGTGTGTGTGTGGGGCTCTGTTTGTGTGTTTGGGGGGCTCTGTGTGTGTGGCTCTGTGTCCGCGAATACTCTCTACTACTCTCTAATGCTCACCTATTGCCATTGTAAATGACAATACCTATTATTTGTTTTTTAAAAAAATGAAAACATTTTTTATGAGCAATGCTAAAAGCTCTACCTTTACTAATGCCGAGACCATTGCATTGTAAATGCTTGTTTTTAAATTGTATTACGCACAGTATAAAATATATTTCTAGACTGTAAGCCTGCCCCTGTATATGAATCTTTTCTTGGTGTTATCCCGAGGTGCTAATATTTCTGAAATGAAGATATGGTATACTCCCTGTTAACAGCTTCACTGCAAACTGTGCCTTTGATAAATCTTCATGCAATCAGGAAGAGGAAACTCTACATCACTTTGCCTTCTTTTGCAGGCATACGCCCGCCCACATGGGAAATGGCTTATCTCTGTACAGACACCTGTAAAGTAGTTGTTATCGCTTTATCCAAATACATTCATGCAGCATGGCTCATCCGCTTCCACGTGAAAGAGGCAAGATTACGGATGCTGGCGTGCTCCGGGGATTAGAGTCCCACTCTTGGTTGGCCCTGGAGCACCCTGGGAGTCTTTGCACGAAGTCATGATCTATTCTCTACTAAGCACTGGCACACTTCGTTAAGCAAGATTGGCAATATGATGTTTTATCTTGAAATGGAACTGATATTTGTTTACTTATTTAATCTCCAGTATCGCATGCACCTCGATGATGGTCTGTGATTTCATTCTCGCATTTTATATATTAATTATTCTTTGCTGTTCATGTGTGCTTTTATTGCTGTGACTTTTTATGATGAAAATGTATTTCTTGTTTTATTGTGTTTTATGGATATTTTATCCGAAATAAACTAATAATGATGATGATGAGAATGAGAATAAGATATCCCTTCACAAAATGTATTATGGCCTGATTCACAAAGGTAAACTTACACTTTTGTGTAAGTTTACGATTGTTTACTATTCACAAAAGGTTTTAAGAGTAGAATCCTTACGAGCGAAGAGTCTCCGCTCATGAATCAGCCCATCTGTGTTTAAGGTAAAACAAATACTTTCAAATAATATATTTTTACAATATGTAATCAGATTATACCTACTGCAAACATTTTTATGTGAATATTAAAACCATGCATTGTAGAGCTAAACTGATAAGCCCCTTACACTACATCTCAAAAAGAATACATCTTTATCACCATAAAGCTTCAATTGACTACATCAATTACAGTCTATGCACGCTCCCACCAAGTCTTTGCATTTGGTGATTAAACAATTACTCATAATTATTTTTCTTTCAGGTAGTTGGTACTCTGCTGAGAAGGCCTGTTTCTTTAGCTATCTATCAGAATCTGAGCGTCCCGGCTCAGGAGACATGACACCACCTTCATTTTTAGCTAAAGGCACCTCAAGGTCTGCATTAACCATCTACTTTGACCTCAGTTTACATACAAATGTCCTTTCATCTGAGTCGAGAGCTGGCAGGGAGCAGGCCACCAGGGTCACATTCAGATGTGGAGTCCTAATAGTCGAGACCCCTGGGATCTCAAAGTAATGGCCCAGGATAATGAGGAAAGGAGTGAGATCCATGGATAGCCTCAAAGAGAAGGCTCAGATATAGGAGCACTATTCAGGAGCCAAATGGAGAGACAGCTTACTTAGAAGGATGCTTTGAGATAGAGGGTGGTTTGTTGTTGTTTTTTATTGCCATTAATGCTGCAGGTGCAGTGCGCTGGGGCAAGGTGTGTGAAAGGCCACTGCACCCCAGGTATGGCTGTTTTACTATGAAAAACAAAAATGGGAGGCCATTTTTCTTGCTAGTCTTGCTAGCATTAGGGCCCAGGTCACTCTTGCTGTGCATAGAGTACGGCCCATGCAACCGGGGCAAGATGTGGGGCCTTTATCTTTTTTTATTTACCTAATGGTTCAGACAGCCTGTTTTAGGCCTCAGGTCTAGGAATGATGGCTCAGTGGAGTGGGCAAAGGAGACAGGACTTTAGCTATCACTGGTGCTGAAGGTGCCATGGCACTGGGGCCCGAAGCTTCGAGGTGCCACCTATACTCCAATTATGGATGTGCTACTATTCTTTCTCGCTTGCATTAGTGCCCAGTGCACCCTTCCTGGTCCAGTGTAACCTTCGGCCTCAGAGGATTGACCCAAAGGATGGGAAATCGCAGCAGCTTAGCTTGGACTCAAAGATGGTTGGGAGCAGTCTGGGGCATATGTTTTCAACAAAGGACAGGGACAGCCCACTTTGTGAAGAAGCAGCTATCATTAGTGAAGCAGGTGCAGTGCTATTGGGGATCAGTCTTACTTTAGAAAATATGCATGAGGGCCTATTTTCCTTACTAGCAAGAGGGTTGACTGCACCATTGCTGCACACATGCGAGCTCATTCCTTTTCTGAAAAGAACAGAGAGCCTGTTTCAAGATTGGAGTCATAGCCTGGCATGGCGGTTATAGGGTGAAAGAGGCACAAGAGACAGCCTGCTTCTCAGAGCCGCTGCTATCATGAGTGAACCAGGTGCAGTTGCATTGGGACCCAAGATTGTGATGGTCAAACATCACCCCAATTAGGGTAGAGCTGTGTTTTTTTGACCAGTCTCTGTTTCAGTTTGATGCAGTTGCACCTTTAGAAGTGTGACATTTAATATGGATTATGAGCTACAGAAATTGTACTCCTGAAATGACCTCATAAGCCCCACACCCTACACTCAGCCCTGCCCTGTTCCGTCCCACTTGCAATAATGTTGTTGAAGGTGGCCGGACTTGAAAAACATTGCATTGGTGGGGTTCAGAGCAAAACAAATGTGAAGACCTCTGCTCTAAGGCATAATCTAAAATAGACAAGTTAGTGCTTTACTCGACTGATTGATGTCTAGAGACAATTTCTCATAGAGATGCAGGACTAAGTACCAATTTTTCTTAAGTACATAATACCTGGGAGGTTGATTTATTGCATAGAGAAAGAGTGGTTATTACCAACAGTGTTGCTAGATCACTCTCCAGCTTAGGTACAAAATAAACTGCTGTTCAATACTGTTCTCATCCATCTTCCTCTGCCCAGTCATGACAAAATGAACATTCCTGCTCCTATGAACAGAGTTCATCCAGTTAATTAAAAACACATAAGTGCCCTTCCTAATAGGGCTGCCATAAGAAAGCATCATCCTGTGGTCCATTTGGGAGAGGGGACATATTTTGACTGCCTGTTTGTTGTTCTCTGTTCCCAGGACAGCCTAACACACGAACAGATAAGTTGGACTTCAGTTTTTATAAATGCCTCATTAATTACTCTTTTCTCGATTGTAGCAGTAGGCCTTCTCTAGGTGCTGACTGATACTACTACTTGTGACTTGTGAGGTAGTTTACTGTGAGCAAGCTACCTCCTCCACAAAGCCATTAGGAGGTAGCCTCTGTATGTTCTTCTAAATACTGTCTCCGGCTTGGCTGACCAGCAGAAGATTTGAGTAGCAGACTTTATTTTTGTATGGGGAAATATAGCACTTCCATGTTACTCAGAGCACAAGTCCTAAAAAAAGTAATGGGGGACTCGCCAAATTAAATAGTATCACAGGAAGTGACATCATGGGGTACAACACCACAGGAAGTGACATCACAGCACATGACATCAAGGCATGTGACATCACAGGAAGTGACATCACAAGTTCGGGAGGTCTGTCATTTGAGCGTATCGCAAGATTTGGAAATTGAAGCTGCTCAGTACTTAATCCTGTGATTTAAGGTCCCTGTCTGGAGGAATTATCAGCCCAAATGTGGATGAAGTCTGGTGTACAGCTAGATTAGTCAAACTACTAAGTGCTGCAAGCTTGGCATACTAAACCTTGCACCATGAACAGACACCTAGTTTATGCATTGTAAAAAAAACATGCTGGGAACTGCAATTGTGGATATCAAAACTATAAAATGTATTATGCAATCTAAAACACTACCTTTAAATATACTGACAATTTTAATATACTTTGACAATGATAAAAGAAAAATGCAAGTTGCACATCGTACAGTTTCAACCGGATACTCTGCACATCTGTTAATGCAGACATTATGAGGCATGCTATATTGCCACATGATATTTGACCATGGATAATTAGTAATTACTGAGACCGCTTATATTATTTAAAAACATCAACTAAAAAATGCCCATGTGTCTGGGGTGCGGCTGTGTGTGTGCCCGGGAAGCTGGGGTGAGGTGACAGAGGGTGGCAGACAGAGGGAGATAGACAGAGGGAGACGGAGATAGGAAGAAAGAGGGCGGGAGACAGAGGGAGGGAGACAGAAGAAGGGAGACAGGGAAGGAGACAGAGACAGACATAGGGAGACAAAGAGAGAGGGAGACAGGGATGACAGATGGAGGGAGACAGAAAGGGAGACAGACAGAGGGAGATAGAGGGAGAGAGTGAGTGAGACAGAGGGAGGAGAGGGCGACAGACAGAGGGAGAAGAGGGCGACAGACAGAGGGAGACAGAAGAAAGGAGACAGGGAGGGAGACAGAGACAGACAGAGGGAGACAGAGAGAGAGGGAGACAGGGATGACAGATGGAGGGAGACAGAAAGGGAGACAGACAGAGGGAGATAGAGGGAGAGAGTGAGTGAGACAGAGGGAGGAGAGGGCGACATACAGAGGGAGACAGAGGGAGGGAGGGAGATAGAGGGAGACAGAGGGAGGGAGATAAACAGAGGGAGACAGAGGGAGGGAGAGGGAGGGAGACAGAAAGAGAGGGAGACAGAGGGAGGCAGAGGGAGACAGAGGGAGGGAGTCCGGGGGAGACAGAGAGAGGGAGAGAGAGACAGAGAGAGGGCGACAGAGGGAGACAGACAGAGGGAGGCAGTGGGAGGGAGACAGAGGGAGGGAGACAGGGAGGGAGACAGAGACAGCCAGAGGGAGAAAGAGAGAGAGGGAGACAAAGAGAGAGGGAGACAGAGGGAGACAAAGGGAGGGAGACAGAGAGGGAGACAGAGACAGAGGGAGACAGACAGAATGAGAAAGAGGAAGACATACAGAGGGAGGAGGGTGACAGAGGGAGGGAGACAGAGGGAGGGATACAGATAGAGGGAGACAGATAGAGGGAGACAGACAAAGGGAGACAGACAGAGGGAGGGAGACAGAGGGAGAGAGACAGAGAGAGGGAGACAGAGACAGAAAGAGAGAGGGAGACAGACAGAGTGAGTGAGACAGAGAGAGAGAGGCGGAGGGAGACAGACAGAGACAGATAGAGGCAGATACAGGGACAAGGGCAGACAGATAGAGGCAGAGACTGACAGAGACAGAGAGGGAGACAGAGGGAGGGAGACAGGGACAGACAGAGACAGTGACAGGGACAGACAGAGGCAGATACTGAGACAGACAGAGGCAGAGAGGGATACGGAGAGAGAGAGAGACGGAGGGAGACAGAGGGAGAGAGAAAGGGAGAGACGGAGACAGAGGGCGGGAGAGTGAGGGAGACAGAGAAGAAGAGAGGGAGACAGAGGGAGACAGAGAGGGGGGACAAAGGGAGACATAGGGAGGGGGGACAAAGGAAGACAGAGGGAGGGAGTCAGGGGGAGACAGACAGAGGGAGACAGACAGAGGCAGACAGACAGAGGGAGACAGACAGAGGGAGGGAGACAGAGGAAGACAGAGAGAGAAATACAGAGAGAGAGGGAGACAGAGAGGGAGACAGAGAGAGGGAGAAAGAGAGAGGGAGACAAAGGGAGAGAGACAGGGGGAGGGAGAGGGAGGGAGACAGAAAGAGAGGGAAACAGAGGGAGACAGAGAGAGAAGGAGACAGAGGGAGGGAAACAGAGGGAGGCAGAGGGAGACAGAGGGAGGGAGTCCGGGGAAGACAGAGGGAGAGAGAGGGCGACAGAGGGAGACAGACAGAGGGAGGCAGTGGAAGGGAGACAGAGGGATGGAGACAGGGAGGGGGACAGGGACAGACAGAGGGAGAAGAGAGAGAGGGAGACAGAGAGAGAGGGAGACAGAGGGAGACAAAGGGAGGGAGAAAGGGGAGGGAGACAGAGGGACAGAGACAGAGGGAGACAGAGAGGGAGACAGAGGGAGACAGACAGAGGGAGGAGACAGACAGAAGGAGAAAGAGGGAGACATACAGAGGGAGGAGGGTGACAGAGGGATGGAGACAGAGGGAGGGAGACAGATTGAGGGAGGGAGACAGACAGAGGGAGGGAGACAGAGGGAGGGAGACAGAGGGAGAGGGAGGGAACAGAGACAGGGAGGGAACAGAGACAGAGAGTGAGAGAGGGAGACAGACAGAGTGAGTGAGACAGAGAGAGAGATGGAGGGAGGGAGACAGACAGAGACAGAGACAGAAACAGACAGAGGCAGATAGAGGCAGAGACAGGGACAATGGCAGGCAGATAGAGGCAGAGATTGACAGAGACAGAGAGGGAGACAGAGGGAGGGAGACAGGGACAGACAGAGACAGTGACAGGGACAGATAGAGGCAGAGAGGGAGACGGAGAGAGAGAGCTGGACAGAGACAGAGGGCGGGAGAGTGAGGGAGACAGAGAAAGGGAGACAGAGGGAGACAGAGAGAGGGGGGCAGAGGGAGGCATAGGGAGACAGAGGGAGGGAGGGAGGGGGAGTCAGAGGGAGGGAGAGGGAGACAGACAGAGGCAGACAGACTGAGGGAAACAAATAGAGGGAGACAGAGGCAGACAGACAGAGGGAGACAGACAGAGGGAGACAAACAGAGGGAGACAGAGGCAGGGAGACAGAGGGACGGAGACAGAGGGAGACAGAGAGAGGGAGACTGAGGGTGACAGACAGAGGGAGACAGAGGGAGGGAAACAGACAGAGGGAGACTGACAGAGGGAGGAGGGTGACAGGGAGGGAGACAGATAGAGGGAGACAGAGGGAGGTAGACAAATAAAATAAATAAGGGAGACAGACAGAGGGAGAGAGAGTGAGGGAGACAGAGGGAGAGAGAGGGAAGGAGGCAAAGAGAGGGAGACAGAGAGAGTGAGTGAGACAGAGGGAGACAGAGAGAGAGAGAGGGAGAGAGAGAGGGAGACACTCACAGAGAGAGAGAGAGAGAGAGAGAGGGGGGAGGGAGACATAGAGAGGGAGGGAGAGATAGAGAGAGGGAGGGAGACAGAGAGAGAGAGAGCGAGAGAGAATGAGAAAGATGTGTGTATGTCGAGTCTGGTGGCTCAGTGGACAAAGGCATCCACTGCAGGGGCCTGTGTTCAACCTCATGGTCACTTTTTGTTTGTGCTCTAGCACCGCCCCTACCCCCACTGACCCCACCCCCACCGGAGCGGCCCTCGGCCACAAACCACACTGTAAATTTGGCCCCCGAGAGAAAGTTTGAGAGTACCCATGAGCTAGATTGTAGACAAATGTTTGGCATCACGAGAAACACTAAAGCTGGACAGAAATAAATGCTAGGCCTGTTGCCCTTTTACTAGAAGCAATCCACCAAACTGAAAATACTCACCCAATTTTGAGAATTGCAGTTTCTAACTCTTTCAAACATGCAGAGAGTTCCCGTGATTTTTGGGAGACTGGTGGTACACATCATACAGTTTTAAAAAGAATGACGCAAGGTGCTTAAGGCCTGGCACTGTATCAACCGAGTCCACTACACTGAGGTCAAGCCAATGGCATAGACAGTGCCATTTTACAAGGTGAGGGTATGTTGAACATAGCCTCTCCAAAACACCAGAGTTTCTACCAAGCATTACACTGGCGCCATCACTGTACACCTCTATCCAATTGTCTGCAAGGAACTGGTTTATTGTTTATAAAGACATCTCAACAGTGAGGACTCAATGCACTCTGCATCTTCCCTAGACAACTCAACCAAGTCAAGGGAAAAGGTGAGGGGCTCTTTTCTATTGATTGCACCATGTACATAAATAATTAAAACTGTCATTGAAGAATGGGTTGTTGACTCATCAATATAAACACATTTTTGGAGCCTGTTCAATGATACCCATGCAAAGCTTTCTCCACATTTCATTAGCAATGTAATCGGTTATCTGTGCTGCAGTATAATCACTGAATAAATTGAGCCCATATCTGCTTAATTGGCAACTTGTAAGGCTACTAGACCTGAAAAGTCTGAAAAGGGGCAATTATTTTTTGCACAAAAGTGAAGAGTGCCAAAAACCTTACATTTGAAGCATGGCAATGCCTCTGCTGCTCCGGGACAGTTGACTGCAGTACCTCCTTCTTGGATACAGCTTGGATATCACATGCTTTACAAAGTGCTTCAGAAAGTTTATGCATCTAATTTTTTTTCCGGAGTGAGGTTAACTGGCTAGCGTTTGTTGGGCCAGATGAAGCACTGATCCCAGTGATATAGTCTCTAGACATACTCACGCCCTGTGATGCTGACACTCCAAGTAGCTTAACCTCACTGCATATGTTGCACCCAAGACGGCCATTTTCACTGCTTAGCCATGGATACTCCTCTTTAAATTGAACCCTCTGATTGTGGTCCCAACACTCTGGCAAGCTGGTATCCCTTTAAAAACTGGCACCCGTATATTGGAGATTTGTTGTAGAGTCTTCCAGTGGAGCAGGATGAATTGATCCTAGGCTTGACAGCATCCTCTCGGATTCTTGTACAGGTACATTTTGCAAGCACGCACTGGGCTGTACTAAGCTGCTTTCAGAATCGAACTGTGATCTCTTGTTAGCATTTGAAAAGAAATCTATGATGCTGGATTTGTGTTTGTTTATTTATGTAGGAATCAGTAGGCATAGGATCAGCTATATTTTGTTGCATTTGGCACTCTCATATATTCACTGATGGTAGGTAGGCAGAAAAAATATCAAAGTTGCTTGACAAAAATATTTTCAGCATTACTAGGCCTGGGTGACTTAATGTGCACTTAGAAAAATGTTTATGGTTTAGAAAGACATTGTTTAATCTGCCCAATTAGCCGCCCATCCAGGTTTGTGGTGGTAATACAATTAAAAAAGAGGAAGTCACAAAATGCCCTTTAAAAAGTAAACTCTGCTCAATTAGCAATTAATGATCTTCAAATGTGATGTTGCTCATTTAGTTTTCCATGTAATGTATGAATATTACATTACAAGATGTTCTGAAGTGTCCAACAAGTATAAGACCCCGCCACTCGTGCGGTTGTGACCCAGATATGTTAGCTCTTTCTGGGATCCGCCTGTGTTTCTTTTTTCTTTTTTCTTTTTTACCCCTGCAGGACCAGCTTTAGCGCTGCTGGTGCCCTGTGGGACAATCTTTTTTGATGCCCCCTTCCGCTAATGACCTCCTCCTCTGATTCCCTTACTACCACCAGGCAAAGTGCCCCTCATCTCTCCATAGCCCCTTTCTCACATTCATTTCCATTGTTTTAAAGCAGTGGCAAAGGCTGGCTTTGCTAATAAGAATGTATATCTAGCCTAATAAACTCTTTTTAGCAACATTAGGAATAGATAATGAAAGAATGGAGAAAAATACATAAAATTCAGTAACCGTCACTGTTCTATATTAGGGTTCTATATCATGAACTGCAGTAATAAAAGGATCTCTGTGACCAAAGCAGTAATCCAGTTAGCTAACCATATAAAATACAGAACTGCGATCTGCATGGTATGAGTTCTTTGCAGCAGGCATATTAACCCTCTGCAATACCATATGGTGAGCCAAATATGCCACTACACAAAACTCAGAGCTCTCTCTCTAGCAGGAACATTAATGTCAAGAGTTATCTTTACATTTGTATTGCTGCTTGAAACCTGAACGTACAAGGAATTCAGCCGCTGCTGTTTTTAAATAATAAGTGATGGAGCGAGCTTTAGAAAATATTTTATTCTAGCTCGTGATGTCATACTCTCATAACTTGAAATAATATATTAATGAGTGTTTGCATGATTTGTTTAATTAACTCAACCTAGATTAAGTTTGCACCACACATGTACACGCGGGAAACTAATTACATGTGCTCTTGTTGCATTTGCCAGTCTGTTTTGTAACACATAACTAATATTGTTTTGTCTGTTATGTCTGTCCTATTGTCTTTGTCACTATTAATATGCGGCTGATCATTCATGGCATGTGCATTTTATATGTGCTTACATGTATGTCCTATGTTGTGTTTGTCTGTCTGTGTATTATTTAATCATCTTTTTACTCTTTCAGAAACATAAAGCTGGATTACATGAAGAATGGTAGTTATTTTATGTGTTGCTTTATTTGTTTGCTTTTGCTAAATGTCTTTTATTAGTGGGTTAATTAATAATTAGCAAGGGCTGGGTGGTACAGAAGGGTTTGTTTTACCTGAATTAATTATTCTTTTGTGTTTGTTTAAATAATAGTTTTCTGAAAAAGTGGCGCAAGCTGAAAGGGGCGCAGTGACGCGAGCAAAAAGTGGCGCAGAAAATTGACGCCTTCTAAAAGAGGCCTGCTGATGCTAAGCCACAGGAGAAAGTTTATTTTGAAAAAAGATGACAAGCCTACGAACTTTTAATGTGAAACCTTTGAAAAAGGAACTGCTAAAGACGACTCTGTGGAGTGGGTTTGGATGTGCCACGGAAAGCTCAGAACGGACAGGCTCAAGGTTGAAAGGAAGAGACGTGACAGATTTTGTATTGCTTGAACATCTTTGCTACAAAATGTAGCAGACTAAGGAACTGTTGCCAGGACTCTATGCATGAACAATGGCTCTGTGTAAAAGCCTGATCTCGTGGTGGAAGATGTCACAGTTTACTGTGGCGTGAGGTGGTTTAGCCAATGGAGAGCCAGAATTCAGCTAATGGAATGTGAAAAATAGTTAGCTCAGCTTAATTTAGGGTATAAGAATAGGCTTTAGCTGCAGATTTTTTGGCTTACGCTTTTGATTCCAGAGGGACTTGTTCTGCTGTCCGATGATTACACGTAAGGAAATGTAACTTTTTAAGACTTTGTTTTCAGGCGATGAGGGTAGAGACAGAGAGTTAGTTAGGTTATGGAAATGCTCTTTTTCACTTATTTCTGCTAATGAATAATATTTTCTTGAATTAAGCTCTCTTTATAAATGCTGAATAAAACTTTTTTATGACTTTTTCTAATGCTTGCTTAATAAAGTTCCAAACCTAAGTTTTCTTAAATATGTTTTAATAAACTTTTAAAATGACAAGCTGGTCTTGTTTATTGTGAATGTCTTAAACAAACATATTTGATCTATTCGCCTCATGATTCAGCTACTCTATTGTTTCTTATGGGCCTGGTATTGATTGGTAAGTATGGTGGTAGATAGTGACATCATTTATAAAGTATTTTAGTAAGAGCGCTGGATCAATTTGGTAGCTTCAGACGGTTATATGTTGTTTTTGACATGCATGTTGCATATATGTATGTTACATATATGTTGGTATAGTCATAGGATTAATGTTTAACATATGTTGAGTTTTTGAGTTTTTTGATTTTGTCAGATTGTTATATGTAGTATGTAATCTTTAAGGATTTTTCCAGCAGTGTGAAAAATTCCTGGTATGCCATGGCAAGAGTAGTGTGACTAGAAGAGTTACACAGTGCATTTGTCTGTTTCAAAATTGTGGTATAGAATATATCACATGTTGTGGACGTACAACACAAGTTTAGGGACCTTAGATTGCATGGTTGAATGTATAGTGAGGATTGCCTATGAAATTGTAGCATTAAGCAGATGGACCTGGTGAGCCTGTTTTAAAACTTTCTGTGAAAAGAGTAGTAGGATTTATCCAAGCTTGAGAGAAGGGTAAGATAGCATCGTCTATACTTATCAACGCTTGACGTGTTCTGTGGTTGGTTCAAGTCCTGCCAAGAATTTGTGTGTGTATGATCAGGGTTTTCTTGTTTGGAAGTGCGTGAATGATTAGTTATCTGTTAGAAGGGTAGGGTAAGAATTACTCTATTGGCAATTGAAACTATTCGTTGTCTATTCCACGCTGAGAATACTTGAATGAATGTGTAAAACTATCTCTTTGTTTAGAGAAGCAGACAAATGGATTCCTTTATGTAGTTAATAATTGTGTTTAAAAAAGTAATAGTAAAGCGCTCTGAAGCCTTTAGGTAAAGTCTGCGCTGTTTAAATGCATTGTAAGATGTTCTGCGCAATTTAAAAAGTGTTCAGCGTAGTTGAAATGTACAAAAAGGTGATCTGTGCTATTTTAATGCATTTAGGAGCATTTAGGAGTGTTCTGAGTTAATTAGGTTATAATTAAGGTATTCCACGTTGTTAAAAGTATTTTAAAGAATTCTGCGCTATTTTATGAGCATTTTAGGGTCCCGATCGAAAATTCTGAAGGGAGGGGCCGTTTACCGAGTGAGGAGCAAAGGGGAGAGCTACCAGCTGCAGCAGCTGTCTACGTCACAGTTGCTGCGCTCTCATTCGTCAGGGTGCTGCAGTGTCATAGCAGGGCAGCGCCCTGATTGGTTAATGTGCTGTAGTGTCACAGCAGAGCTGCGCTGTGATTCGTTGTGGCTCCCATAGTGTCACAGCAAGATCGTGCTGTGAATGGCTTGGTGTCCGAGTTGCAACTGACTGCCGAGTTCTTTATTTACATTATGAGTGTCTCAGCTTTCTTCTGGATTGTGGCACAAGTACTTTAGAATTTAAAACCATTGTGCAAGTCTGAATAAATGACTGTTTAAAGCGGTGAGAACCTGGTGTAAAATCTGCCATAAAAAGCTTATCTGAAATCTGTCATCACATAATTGAAATAAACACCGTGTTAATCTGCGCAGCCAAGCGTTTATTGAGACTTGTCATATGTGACTGAAAATAAGCAGGCAGGCGTTGAGGAAGGTCGTGTTGGAGCCTTAATGTTAAACTAATTGAAAGTAAACATTGCATTCAGCCGCGTATGGAGAGAGGCTCGTGCTGAAATACATGCTTGCCACTAATGGAAAGTAAACATTGTGTGCAGGGAGCGTGAAGAAAAGCTTTTGCTGAAACATCTTCTGTTCTATAATTAGAAAATATAGATCGTGTGGAAAGCGTGATGTCAGGAACTTCTCAAGGCATTGTGTGAATGTATTTCTCTGGTACACAGTTTGCATAGTGCATGGTATCTAAATCAACACTGACACAACGAAGGAAAAAATAAATAATTTAAATGTGGTTTCTTTTCCTTTTAAAAAGTGCTTGCTACAGCTGACTCGTGTTGCAGCAGCCAGCAAGTGTTGTGACATAAATGGAATTAGTGATTAATGGGGTTTAAATAAATTCAAAGGAAACTAATTTGATGCTGGTTGACAGAGGGGAAAAACTGAGGATCTATCTTGCAGCAGTGTGTTTAAATAAAATGTTACAAATCTTTCTCCACAAGTGGTAGTGCACAATATGTGCAAACAAGCATTCCTAAATACTTAATAATTTTTAAGGGTTTCTGCTTTTGTTAAAATAAGGTATTTTTATTGTTGTCTTTTGCCAAATATATTTACCTGTGTATTCAATTTTATTTACAAGTACTGTTGCAGTAAGGTGTGTAAGTGCAAATAAAATACATTTTAAACATATCTAATCACATTTAGGTGTTTTTTGTTGCAAAATAAATGTTTTACATTGCAGTTTTGTAAATGCATATTTTTTCCTAGGTTTATTAAAAATAGTGATACAGGTAAATTAAGGAGTTATATTAAATTAATAAGGTTATAAAGTTTTACTTCACCTGACCTTGTCAAATTAATTAATTAATTGATCAGCAAATGCTATTAGGCCAATTAAGTGAACGCAATTACTTATTGTAATTATTTTAAATTGAAATTAATTTTAATAAAGGTAAGTATTTTTAAAATATTATCCAAAGAAAGAGAAAAAGTTCACCTGGTACAAGAAAATGAAAAAGGTTGTTGCTACATGTAAGAGCAAATTAAAGATTTCCAAATCAGCAAATGTAAATAATGAACCTGACAGAGAAGAATTTATTGATCAGTGTAAAAATGATGTTATAAATACAGATCAGGACGGAAATTCAAGCAAACTCCCAGAGCAGATTAATGTAAAGCCAAGAGTCCCAGTCCAGACACTTTCACAAGGTGTCACAACAGGTAGGTATGATGAGATGCCTAGTACTTCTGAAATTAATATTCATGATCATGTAAGTTCTACAAATGATTTAATGGAGCAGTTAAAGTCAGACATGGAAGCAGTGACGATTCCTGTGGTAATTGGGCCTGTTTCCCCAGTGCTTAGAAAATATGAAACTAGTCCCACAGCTTTAACGGTCCCAATTCAAAAGTTTGCTGAAAAACTTTATTCTAATGTACCTGAAAATAAGTTAGTAATGATTCAAACTCAGCAAGAGAGAGTGATGACTCTAGCTTTACCTAGTGAAAACTTTGACGTTGACCTGATTGACCTGACACAGCCTGGTGAGTATAAATTACTGGATAATACAATAAGTACAGACAGATTAAAAAGATTACAGGATGATGAGGACATTGAAGGCTTGAACAATACAGGTAGGATTGCCTCTGCCCATATAAAAGATTTAATTTGGGCTTTGAGAAAAAGGGGTAGTCTGAATAAATGGAAAACAAAATGGACGAAGAAAAAAGAGAAGGAAAAAGCGACTTTAGCTTCTGAAGGAGAGTGTAAAAATCCACAGATTCAGCAGAATGAGATACCTCCGTCGCCATTTCTAAATTATGTAAATGAGCAGAAATACAATACAGATACAGGATTCAGTGGAGTCCAGGAAAACAGACCTGATCCAGTTAAAATTGCAAACAAGCAGGGAAACTCATTGCCTAATGTTCCACAGTACAAGATGAAGTCAGAAAGAATTGAAGGAGTTAATCCTGTTATTGAAAAATTTATTGAGCAGGGTGTTTTAAAAGAGATTGAGAATAGTCTTTGTAACTCACCAGATATGGGAATTAGAAAGCCAGATGAAAGGTACAAAATAGTACAGGGCCTGAGAAAGGTTAACGAGATAGTTATCCCTTGTTGTCCTATTGTGCCCAATCCAGCAGAGATCCTTTGTCAGATACCACATGATACTGAGTGGTATTGGGTCCCAATGCACCCAGAGAGTCAAATAATTTTTGCTTTCAGGTTCCAAGAGAGAATTCCCAGACAGGTAACTATTATGATTCAGGCAATGGAATCCCCTAAGACGCAAAAACAGGTAAGAATGTTCCTAGACATGGTTGGTTACTGTTGCCAATGGATTAGTGGTTTCTCAGTAATTATGAGGCCATTGCAAAGACTGACAAAAGCAGATATAAAAGACCCAATTGTCCTGACAGAAATTAAACTTGAGGCCTTTGAGCAATTTAAAAAGAGTTTGTGTGAAGCTCCTTTTCTGGCCATGCCAGACTTCAATAAAGAATTTCAGCTTCAAATGGCAGTGATAAAATGTGCTGCAATTGGAGAGGAAAATGATCATGTCTCAAAAAGCGATGAGCACGCAGGTACCATTGTTAAATTTTGTGCTCAGGAGAGGGTTGCAATCAAAGGGGAAAAATTCAATGAACATGTTTCAAGCATCCTCATACTAATCTTTGCAATTCAGACATGGCAAGAGTTAAAACAATTACAAGATGAGGCACATGTTGAGGAGAAAAACACATGGCTCAAAGAAGGTTGCAGACAGCGAGAGGAAGATGAAAGAGTTTACAAAGATGGCGGACCTGTTATGTCCAATTGCATGATTGCTGACATGGCACTGATGTACCATGGTCCAGGTCATTTAGCAAGAGACACAATGAATCTACTGTTCAGGGAAACATGTCTGGCATGCCAGAAAAACAATGTAGATCAAAAGACAATAGAGAATTTGGGAACCATAGACCGGGAGGGTGGTTTATTTACAAATATTCAAACAGATCTTTTTGAAATGCCCCAACATAACAAACTGAGATATGTCCTAGTCATCATTTGTTTACTTTCAAAATGGTTAGAAGCTTTTCCAACAAGAAAGAATGATACAGTTTCTGTATTCCATCAGTTGGGAACAGATATGGAAAAGGAGCAGGCTCATGATCTATTGCCAAAAGACTTGGTCAGAACAAAGGTTCATCTGAGGAGAAACTGTCTAGTACCCAGGTGGCAGGAAGCAAGTCAGGTGACAACAGATACTGGTTGGATGCATATCAGTAATACCCTTTGTGTACCTGCACCTGATAACACTGATGAAGTTAGTGAAAAGACTATAACTGATTCAGACTCAGAACAAGAACAGGAAAATCCAGATCTTGAAGATCGACAAGGTGGTCGACATCTGGATGATGATGTCAAAAATCCAGATATTGAAGATCGACAAGGTGGTCGACATCTGGATGATGATGTCAATGTGAATGTAACATTGAATGAAGAAGATCTAGAGATTGTGATTCTATATTCAGAAAATGATGAAAATCTGATAGAAAAAGAATGTCAAGGAAAAGAAGAAGATTCAGAAGCAGAAGATTCTGAGCAAGACGAAAATCTAATCCAGGAGATTTAAAGGCAAAGGAGTAGCTCTGTGTGCAGGAACAAGAATCCTGAAACTGGGAAGCTAAAGGTGATCCCTGAAGAAGAGGAAGAATTACCAAGTACCAGCTGTGAGGATGATGTTCCTAACGGAGTGAAGCTGCTGAGTAAAGAAGTTCCTAGGTACAGATTTGAAGTCTCAGAAACAAATACAGATGGCAGTGATGAAGAGTCTGAAATAAGAAAATTCAAAGGAAGGGCTTGGAAAGCTGAATGGAAACTCTTGAGAAAAGGTGATGTCTGGCCTAAAGGTGATGTCTGGCCTAAAGATTTAAAGTTCAAATTTGTAGTGTCAAGTCAGAAGAATGATTCATACAAAAAAGAGCAAGCTGAAGAGAAAATTGAAATGATTACCAAGAAAAGCAAAAGACCATTGAGACCAAATGTAAAATACAAGTCTTCAGAATGGGCCTACATAACTATCACTCCAATAGTTGAGGAGCGCAGTAGCAGTCAAAATGGTGACAATGACTAGGTTTAGTCTTCTTTAAGTTGAGGTTTATTTTTGGCATAAGGCTGAAGAAATTATGTTAGGGTGACACAAGGTCGAAGAAATTGTGTTAGCTGGAAACACTTTTTATGTAAGACGCAAGGTCGAAGAAAACATGTTTTAGAATAAAAAAAAAAAAAAAAAGGGGGGGGTATATACTATGTACTAATTTTTCAAAAATTTACTTTTTGTTTTTTTGTTTTGTTTTATAATACTCAGATTGATATTTGTTTTGTTGGTGCAATTCAAAATGTAGTTACCTATAAATTCATTGGGGGTTGGGGATTCAAAGGTGGAAAGGATCCAACTTAGCTGAATAAAGAAAGGGTAAAGGATACAGAATTAGTAAGATGTAAGACTCAATACTAATTATGAGATAGATGAAATTAGAGCTTAAATACTAATCCAGAGTAAGCCTGAAACATGTTCAATAGATAACATTTTTTATTAAAATTTTTGGGTGTTGTTTGGTGATTTTGAAATCACCAGATGAGGGAGTTGATGGAGCGAGCTTTAGAAAATATTTTATTCTAGCTCGTGATGTCATACTCTCATAACTTGAAATAATATATTAATGAGTGTGTGCATGATTTGTTTAATTAACTCAACCTAGATTAAGTTTGCACCACACATGTACACGCGGGAAACTAATTACATGTGCTCTTGTAGCATTTGCAAGTCTGTTTTGTAACACATAACTAATATTGTTTTGTCTGTTATGTCTGTCCTATTGTCTTTGTCACTATTAATATGCGGCTGATCATTCATGGCATGTGCATTTTATATGTGCTTACATGTATGTCCTATGTTGTGTTTGTCTGTCTGTGTATTATTTAATCATCTTTTTACTCTTTCAGAAACATAAAGCTGGATTACATGAAGAATGGTAGTTATTTTATGTGATGTTTTATTTGTTTGCTTTTGCTAAATGTCTTTTATTAGTGGGTTAATTAATAATTAGCAAGGGCTGGGTGGTACAGAAGGGTTTGTTTTACCTGAATTAATTATTCTTTTGTGTTTGTTTAAATAATAGTTTTCTGAAAAAGTGACGCAAGCTGAAAGGGGCGCAGTGACGCAAGCAAAAAGTGGCGCAGACAATTGACGCCTTCTAAAAGAGGCCTGCTGATGCTAAGCCACAGGAGAAAGTTTATTTTGAAAAAAGATGACAAGCCTACAAACTTTTAATGTGAAACCTTTGAAAAAGGAACTGCTAAAGACGACTCTGTGGAGTGGGTTTGGATGTGCCACGGAAAGCTCAGAACGGACAGGCTCAAGGTTGAAAGGAAGAGACGTGACAGATTTTGTATTGCTTGAACATCTTTGCTACAAAATGTAGCAGACTAAGGAACTGTTGCCAGGACTCTATGCATGAACAATGGCTCTGTGTAAAAGCCTGATCTCGTGGTGGAAGATGTCACAGTTTACTGTGGCGTGAGGTGGTTTAGCCAATGGAGAGCCAGAATTCAGCTAATGGAATGTGAAAAATAGTTAGCTCAGCTTAATTTAAGGTATAAGAATAGGCTTTAGCTGCAGATTTTTTGGCTTACGCTTTTGATTCCAGAGGGACTTGTTCTGCTGTCCGATGATTACACGTAAGGAAATGTAACTTTTTAAGACTTTGTTTTCAGGCGATGAGGGTAGAGACAGAGAGTTAGTTAGGTTATGGAAATGCTCTTTTTCACTTATTTCTGCTAATGAATAATATTTTCTTGAATTAAGCTCTCTTTATAAATGCTGAATAAAACTTTTTTATGACTTTTTCTAATGCTTGCTTAATAAAGTTCCAAACCTAAGTTTTCTTAAATATGTTTTAATAAACTTTTAAAATGACAAGCTGGTCTTGTTTATTGTGAATGTCTTAAACAAACATATTTGATCTATTCGCCTCATGATTCAGCTACTCTATTGTTTCTTATGGGCCTGGTATTGATTGGTAAGTATGGTGGTAGATAGTGACATCATTTATAAAGTATTTTAGTAAGAGCGCTGGATCATAAGTTATTGCTAATCACAGAACCCCCGGTGAGGTCATCACCCCCCACCCCAGGCGCTGATTCGGCTTTATTGTGGTGCGGTCATACTGGGTGCTGACCACCCTAAAGCCAACCCTGCACCCCTGCATTGGGGGCAAACACACAGCCTCTTGAAGTACAAGTATAAGGCTGAGCAGAAGGCTACAGGCCCCATCCAAGCCTGCTCGTCCATGGAGGGGGTGAAAATTTCTAATCTGGTCATGGTGGCCGTGTGACGGCATTCTCCCTGGACGGAAGGGAGAGCTACTGAGGTGGAATGCACAGAGCCTGGCAGGCCTTTCCAAAACATCCTGCCAGCCTCAGTGCAAGTGATACAAACGCCTCCACTGGTCGCGCTTGGACATGGGGTCACTCTTGCAGCAGCGTGTACTGACCTTGCATGGACACAGTGGGGCCTGCACCTTGCAGGACTTTGTAAAACAACTACATTGCATGCCCGCCCCACCGACGGGCCACGCAAGGGGTCAGTGTCTGCCGGCAAGCGGAATTTTCTTTTTTCACAAAAGAAAAACTAAACAGTACAGTGCATGCATACAGAGCCTTTATAGAGCATATAGAGCTAAACTGGCAGGCGAAGTGTGGCTACATTATTTTAAAAATTCCCTTCCTCTAGGCTTACCTGCCAGTGGGATCAATTAAGGGCGCAGTAAAAAGGGACTACGGCACTCAGAAGCTGGCAGAAGGGTATAGACAAAGCAGCAGTGGAAGAGCAGACTCAGTTTCCAATCCTTTGCTGTTCAGCCCTCTCGAATAAGTGGCCAGGCAGGTTAGGCAGCATTCAAGGCCAGGAATGCAAGTGGATTCTCGAGTGGGGGGGCGGAACATGATGATATCCAGATCCAGGTCAGCTCAAAAAAAGAAAGGAGTCAGAAGAGGGGAGCCAGAAAAATAAAGGGCAATGCAGCACGAGGGCAGGTCTGCAGAGTTGCACACGCCCATCCAGTGATGTCTTAAATGGGAACCCAGGGCAGGGCCGGCTCTAGGCTCATGGTGGCCCTGGGCAGGGAGCGTAGGTAGGGGGCCCGGAAGAGGGGGTCTGGGTGGGGCGGAGCGCGCAGGCCAGTAAAGAGGGGAGGGGGTCAGGGAGTTTAGAAGTGGAACAGAGCCGGAGGCCGCCAAATCCCTGCCAGGGGCCACCACACAAATATGTATCCATCCTCAGAGGATTGATATATTAAGGATATATATTGGCGTGGTGGCCCCTGGGGTTTGGTGGCCCTGTGCAGGTGCACAGCTTGCACATGCCTAGAGCCGGCCCTGCCCAGGGGGAGCATGGCACGAGCCGGTCTCCCCCTGGGCTATTTCGCGCAGTTAGAACGGGCCACATCATCTAATTGGCCAGGTTGGCAGTGGGGCGGGCTTTGTAAGGAGGCTACTTATATGGGGAGCGTGGCGGGAAGGAGCTCAGTGTGGCATCAGTGCCCAAAGGCGTAGGTGGATTCCAAAAGCGTTCTTCTCGGCTACCTGCAGGTAAGGGGCAGTGGTGGAACACGTGGCATCAGTCTGATCCCAAAGAAAGTAAAATGTGTTCCATTGGTGTGGGGGAGGGATTGGTGGATGCGGACTTGAGCTCACAATCTGATCTGGTATTACAGAACACAAGTACACAGGTTAAAGATAAAGATAGTAGTTTAATGGACATTTCTATTCAGTCAAAAAAAGTGTTAGAGGTAGGGCATTCTGATAAAGTCGAGACAGTGGAGGATCAGAATAAGTTAACATGTAAAATTACCGGTAGTATTCCCAGAATCTGGAGGGCATTCCCTTTATTCTTGGGTCTGGCTGGATCAATAAAAAATCTAAAAAACTGGTCTTATTGGAGTTTAATGGTCCTAAGACCCTAGTGCAACTAGGGATTGGCTATAGGGATGATGATGCATCTGCTATTTTAGCAGGACCATACCTGTTTCCTGACACCAACATTGGCCAGAGTTTATCCCAAGCACAAAACTGGGATGAATTAAAAGAACTGAAACGCTGTCAGATGCGAGTGCTTTTATATGGAGCCATCATGACGGAATACCTTAGGTGGAATGCAGCTCCAACAGGCCTGTTGGTCACAAACGCTCCCAGGATATTCCTGAACGATCCCCTTTTCAAAAAAGAATGGTCACTGATTGCATGGCGCTGCTCTCTGGATTGGCTAATCCTGATCATCAACACAGTCAAGCTTGAGGAAGTTAATAAGGAAATAACGGAACACAAAGACTATCTTATGCAAAATAAAATTGCTAAACTACAGAAAGATTTCAAGAAGTTTAGTCTTGAGAGGGTTTACCCATATATAAAAGATGATTACAAGGGGCAAGAACTCTCTGACACAGGGTCATCACGCAGTGGACTGTCAGGATCATCTGACTCAGAACAAGAAGGCTGGTGAAGTGACGGCTCCAATAGAAGCTGGAATAACAAGTCAAGAAGACCACGACGAGGTGGATACAACCAGAAATATGGAAAACCCCAGATGTATCCATGGCCAGGCCCGTTTGGTCCAGGACCCTACCATGGACCACCACAATATCCGGTGGGACCTTACTTCCAACCTGACTTGGGACGGGTTGGCATGGGAGGGAACAAACATTGGTCACGGGGGCATGCTGGAACTTTAATAGAGGATTTTGTAACAGACAATTTTGTCGTTACAAGCACGATTGTGACCAATGTGGAGGAAAGCACCCCATCACTCAATGCTTTGCGGGATCAAAATTTGGAGATCAAGGCATATTCCAGAGGGGAAGGGGCACAAATTTGCAATATACATCAAAGGGATCCTACACCAATTAGACTGGAAGTGCTAGAACATTGGTTGAGCTGTTATCCAGATATAGACGCTGCATCTAGTTTGTACTGGGTTTCAAGGAGGGCTTCAAAATTGGTTACCAAGGGCCCCGTCAGAAGAGATGGGCTGACAATCTCAAATCTGCCAAACAGCTGCCTCAGATCGTGCGACAGAAACTTAATTTAGAGTTACAAGCAGGTAGAATAGCTGGTCCCTTCTTTCAGATTCCTTTTGAAAATGTGATTTTCTCGCCTCTGGGAGTGGTCTCCAAAAAGAAAGAAGGAGAGTATTGTTTGATTCACCACTTATCCTGGCCGGAGGGTGAATCTGTCAATGATTTCATTTCCTCATCAGATACCAGTGTGACCCACGCTTCAGTGGATGATGCCCTGAAGTTGATTAGGTCAGTGGGGGGTGGGGCGCAGTTGGCGAAGAGTGATATGAAATCCGCTTTTCGCCTGTTGCCGATCCACTCTTCGGACTTTGAATTATTGGGCATGTTTTTCGATGGTGCTTTTAATTTTGATAACGTTTTCCCCATGGCATGTTTTGTTTCTTTCGCCCTATTTGAGAGGTTTAGCTCTTTTTTACAGTGGTGCTTTATCCAATTTAGTGGACATGCTCTTGTTTGCCATTACTTGGATGATTTCCTGTTCATTGGTGCTAGGCAGTCTAATCAGTGCAGTCTAGCTCTGCAAAGTTTTCAGGACATGGCTCAGGAATTGGGTGTACCTTTAGGCCCTGAGAAAACAGAGGGTCCTACTAACCTTTTTAGGAATTGAAATTGACACGATAGACGTTATAGCCAGATTGCCAGCAGGAAAAGTGCAAGAGATAGGGTCCTTTTTGTTGTCTGTCATTGATCAGCCTAAGCTGGAACTGAGGCAAGTCCAACGGTTTTTGGGTTATTTGAATTTTGCCTGCAGAGTGGTCAGGGCTGGCAGGACTTTTTGCAGGCATCTGGGTATATCCATGTCCGGGGCGTACCGTCCTCATCACAAAGTCAGGATTTCAAAGGCTGTTAAGGAAGATCTACATATCTGGCTGCTGTTTTTGGAGGATTTTAACGGAGTGTCTCTGTACTTTGTTGATGAAAACTTTATGTGGCAGATACAAATCTTTTCAGATCCATCAGGTGCTAATGAGTTTGTTTTGTTTTGGGAGGGTTGGTTGTGTTCAGAAAGTTGGCACTCTCTCTGGTTACAGCAGGGGCGTAGTAGTGCCTTTTTGGAGCTTTTTTCCTTTGATTGTGGCTCTGCTTGTCTGGGGAAAGAAATTCCGAGATCGTTCTGTGCTCTTTCATGTTGATAACATGGCAGTGGTAGACTTAATCAATAAACAGAGAGCGAAAGATTTGAGAGTTTTGCACCTTTTACGTACATTTACACTTCAGAGTCTGAAATTGAATATTGTTTTTAAGGCAAGACATATTCCTGGTACTAATATTTCCATAGCAGACGCTTTGTCTCGCTTTCAGTGGCAGAAGTTTCACAGTCTGGCACCAGGGGCAGACCTCATCAAGACGGCAATCCCTCGGAGTGTTTGGGAACTTGGGGAATGAGGATCGTCGAGTTAGTGGAAAAATCGATAGCTCCCTCTACCAGAAGAAACTATCAACAGGCTTGGTTAGAATTTTTTAGTTATGACAACCTTGATTTTCATGCTGGAAAGGTGGTCCACAATAAAAATTTGTTTTTGAGTTTTGTGATGCATTTAATAAACAAGGATTTATCACACACTACCATTGCAGGAAAGCTAGCCGGTGTTTCCTTTTATGAGCAGTTGTGGTGGGGATTCGACCCGGTTGCAGGTGTTTTGGTTAGAAAAGTTTTAAAAAGTTTCAGCAGAGAGAGAAAGCCTACTTCTTCTCTAAGGGAACCAGTGTCTTTTGAGTTATTGCAGTTGATTTTGGAGCAGTTACCTTTCTGTTGCTATGACGATTGGAAACTCTGTCGTTTTCGGTTATGCATGAGTTGGCGCTTTTTTGGGGCTTTTAGGGTTTCTGAATTGTTGGGTTTACGGGGTCTTTCTGGCATATGCAGTGACAACATTTGCTTGCAAGAGCAAAAAATAAGGACTTGGTTGAGAGCTTCTAAAACAGATCAGTTAGGTAAAGGCGGGCCACTCATTCATAAAGTGTGCTGCGCTTTTTACAGAGAAACACATTTATGGAAGATCACTGGGACTTCCCAGTGCCAGACACAAAGTTTTATGGAAAGGCAAGTGTGGCATGAGGTGGGAGGGTTTATTCCCTATGCTTACTAAACTTTTTTCTTTTCGGGGTCCTCCTGATATGTTGGTTATACATTTGGGGGGAAATTACTTAGTGTCCCTATCAGGTTTGACACTTATTAAACAAATGAAGTTGGACCTCGCTGTCATCAAGAACAATTGGCCGGACATGTGTCTAATTTGGACTGAATTTATTTTCAGGAAGAATTGGAGGAGGGGCTAGGAGTCAGGCTGCAGTTGAAAAAGCCAGACAGAAACTCAATCGGGCCATGACTGTATTTTGTCAAGCAATGGGGATTAAAGTTTTGACCAATTGCAACATTACAAAAGCCGGCATTTATTTTTTGACGAAGGCTTACACTTATCCCAGTTGGGTCAGGCCTATTATTTGATGGAACTTAAGGGACATGCTTCGCTAACTCGTGGAATCAGGACCTATGGTGCAATCCTTCTTTCAAACAACCAATCAATCAGAACATTTGTAAAGCGCACCACTCACCCATGAGGGTCTCAAGGCGCTGGGGGGAGGGGTGCTGCTATTGCTCCAGTAGCCTCCTGAAGGTTAGTAGGTCCTGGGTCTGCCGTAGGAGGATGGGGAGGGTGTTCCGGGTCTTGGCTGCGAGGTGGGAGAACGATATGCCGCCGGTGGTCACTCTTCGGATGCAGGGGATGGTGGTGAGGGTGAGGTCGGCGGAGCGGAGTTGGCGGTTCGGGGTGTAGAAGGTGAGTTGTCTGTTGAGTTATGCCGGTCCGGTGTTATTGAGTGCCTTGTGTGCGTGGGTGAGGAGCTTGAAGGTGATCCTCTTGTTTATGGGAAGCCAGTGCAGGTATCTCAGGTGGGGTGTGATGTGGCTGTGGCGAGGGATGTTGAGGACCAGGCCTGCAGAGGCGTTCTGTATGTGTTGTAGTTGTTTCAGGAGTTTGGCCGAGGCTCCTGCCTAGGAGGCATTTCCGTAGTCCAACCTGCTGTTGACGAGGGCATGGGTGACCGTTCTTCTTGTTTCAGTGGGGATCCACCTGTAGATCTTGTGGAGCATGCAATGGGTGTTGAAGCAGGAGGACAAGACAGTGTTGACTTCCTTGGTCATGGAGAGTGTTGAGTCGAGGAAAAACCCCAGGTTGCGTGCGTGGTCGGTGGGTGTCGGTGCTGCTCCCAGTGCGGTCGGCCACCAGGAGCCGTCACAGGCTGACGGGGTGGAGCCGAGGATGAGGACCTCCGTCTTGTCCGAGTTCAGCTTGAGACGGCTGTTCTTCATCCACACGGCGACGGCGTTCATTCCTTTGTGGTAAATAAATTAATTACCCTGTCAGAATTTCTATACATTAATAAGGATCCTGCATATAATGAGAGGCAGAGTCCGTGGTGTCCGATTCAGAAGGGCTTTATTCAGTAACTCGAGTTAATGGAGAATCGGGTTCCATCTCCACTAGGGATCAGGAAGGATCGTCATCTGAATCTTTATTCACAGAACACATTATATATAGTTAAAACATACATTGACTTGGATAGAGAAGGCGGAGTGCTCCAGGTGGAGCAAGTGAAAGAGAGAGATAAGAGCACATGGGCGTGAGAAAGGGCGTGTAAGAAGGCGTACACATGGGTGTTCACTTGATGAGTCATAGGTGTGTCATAGGTGGGTGGAAACATGGAGGGGGTCTGCATGGTCAGCAGGAACCTTTTCCCTACTTGTGCGCGCAAACTGGTCATGACGTGGAATTGACGTGTAACTGGGGGAAAACTGGGGGGAGCTGACTTTCGTGCTAGTAGAGGAGTCTTGGATGTCAGGACGACCTGCACCTCTGGTATTATCTGATATCTTGAGCTTGGAGGATGTATTATCTGACTTAAAGGTCGCTGGAGCAAAAGGCTGCAAAGGCTGCTCATCACTAAATGCTAGTGTGTGCCTATATTTCTTCCTGAATTGCGTGGGGCCATGGGCCTTCTATGGATTCGGGATCTGTAAATCACTTGAATGGAGACAGAAAGGCTAGGCCCTATCTTCTGCTGGCGGAATATGTTTACCCTTTTCATTAGACAGGAATGTGTTTCTGTGGAGCAGAGCAGATAACTGTAGGCAAAATACTGTCTTGGCAGGCCAGGCTGGGCACCTCTCGGCTGAGCAGGAAGTATGTGAGAGGTCAGGGATACATAGCTAAACTGCAGCTTTCAGAGCATCAGGAGGCTTGGAGCCTGAATTCGGGTCCTGGCTCGGCTGAGCCATGAAAACGATTTCATCTCGACATTAAAACGTGTACCATGTAAATGCATTGACAACATAGGCCTCAGTGCAGAATTAACGTTTCATTCATGGAGGGCCTGATAACTGACATGCTAACATTGGACGGAAATGCAGAGGCACTATTATTACAGGCATGAGAAGGGAATTACATGGTGACATGGACATTCATGGGGTATATGTACAGACATAGGGTGCATGTAGGGGACACACTGGCCACGTAAAATTTCTATTTCCTCATTCCCTCCTTGTTCCCTACTGTGCCCTTCAGGACACATCGATATTCATGATACCATATATATGATCATGCAGCATCATTTGCTCATCTTTATTCTTTTGTACATGTGGACGTGGACGGGGAATACAGGCAGTGGCACACAAGCCGCAAATCGCTGGGCCACATTGTAGACAGAGACAGCAACTGAAAATAACAAGCAGTATTATTCCTAGGAACGACAATACCTTCCATCCCCATGCAGATATTACACTCCAGAGCCAACCGGACCAAGTCCATGTGCCTGGATTTTGGTGTATCTCGTGAGCTATCTTATGGAGTCGTGTTATTGCTGCGTATACGGATGGTGCGTTATTTGGAATAAACACACAACAACTGGAGCCGATCACTCTACAAGCCCCGCCCCTATCTGCCAGGATGACGTCAAGAACAAGGCGATTCTGAAGAACAACAAGTCTCATCGCAGACTGCTCCTCTGTCAAGTTCGCTAGAGCAGAAGTAGTCTCATTCACTACTGCAGGGATACATAGCTAAACTGCAGCTTTCAGAGCATCAGGAGGCTTGGAGCCTGAATTCGGGTCCTGGCTCGGCTGAGCCATGAAAACGATTTCATCTCAACATTAAAACGTGTACCATGTAAATGCATTGACAACATAGGCCTCAGTGCAGAATTAACGTTTCATTCATGGAGGGCCTGATAACTGACATGCTAACATTGGACGGAAATGCAGAGGCACTATTATTACAGGCATGAGAAGGGAATTACATGGTGACATGGACATTCATGGGGTATATGTACAGACATAGGGTGCATGTAGGGGACACACTGGCCACGTAAAATTTCTATTTCCTCACTTTCATGGAGGTTGGTTTTGGCGGTGAGGGGGTCCTTGGTGAGGGAGAGGATCAGCTGGGTGTCGTTGACATAAGAGATGATGTTGAGGTTGTGCAATCAGGCGACTTGGGCGAGCGGTGTCATGTAGACGTTGAACAATGTCGGGCTAAGGGATGATTCTTGGGGTACGCCGCAGATGATCTCGGAGGTTTCGGAACAGAAAGAGGGGAGGCAGACGCTCTGGGTTCTGCCGGAAAGGAAGGAGTTGGTCCATTCCAGAGCCTTGTCTCGGATCCCTGCATTGGGGAGGGGTATGTGTAGGGTGCGGTGGCAGACATTGTCGAAGGCGGCTGATAGGTCCAGGAGGATGAGGGCCGAGGTTTCGCCGTTGTCCAGCAGGGCCCTGATGTAATCGGTGGTATTGATGAGGGCAGTTTTGGTACTGTGGTTGCTGCAGAACCCGGACTGGGACGGGTCCATGATGTTGTTCTCCTCGAGGTAGCGGGTCAGTTGTCTGTTGACGGTTTTCCCGATGACCTTCGCTGGGAACGAGAGCAGGGAGATGGGCCAGAGGTTCTTGAGGTCCCTCAGATCTCCCTTAGGTTTCTTGAGTAAGGCGTTGATCTCAGCGTACTTCCAGCTCTCCAGGAAGGTCGCGGTCTCAAAGGAGATGTTGATGGCCTTGCAGAGATGGGGTGCGCTGTTGTAGATGTGGGGTGGGCATGGGTCTGATGGAGAGCCGGAGTGGATGGTGTTCATGATTTTGATTATGTTGTTGTCCTATATGTTGGTCCAGGTGAGCAGGGGATCGATGTGGTTGGTGGCTGTGAGGTCTGAGGTGTCGGTGGCTGCTGGGGCGGTCAGGTTGTTGAAGCTGTCGTAGATGTCTGCGACCTTGCGATGGAAGAAGGTGGCAAGGGAGTCTTACAGGTCTTGCGATGGTGGGATGTTGTTGGTGTTGGAGCTGGGGTTGGGGTTGGAGAGTTCCTTCACAATGTTGAAGAGCTCTTTGCTGTTGTGCGCTTTGTTGTCAAGGCCGTCTTTGAAGGTGGCCCTTTTGGCGGATCTGAAGAGGGGATGGTGTCTTCCAATGGCGTTCTTGTGGGCTGTGTAGCTGTCCGGTGTCTGTTCGCAGTGCCATTTCTTCTCTAGTTTTCAGCAGGTTTGCTTGGAGGCCTGGAGGTCCACTGTGAAACAGCTGGCTTTCTTGTTAGTGCGTCTGTTGGAGGGTTTCTTGATCGGGCAAGAGTGTTGGTGCAGTCGTCGATCCATCGCCTGAGGTCGCGGGCGGCTGTGTTGGTGTCAGTGGGGTTGGCGGGTGGGCTTCAGGCGAGGGTGGTGTTTAGCTGGTCTTCGGTGACTTTGCTCCAGCTCCGGCGGGGAATCTGTTGAGTGCTGTGGTGCGAGGTGGGTTTCCGGAAGGTGAAGTGGATACAGCAATGGTCGGTCTAGTGGATTCGTGGTGGGGCTGAAGGTGACGTGGGAGCTTGGGGAAAAAATGGGGTCAAGCGTGTGGCTGGTGGAGTTCGGGTCTCTGGGGAGGATGTAGTCTATGGAGGCAAGGGAGTGCATGCTGACGAAGTCGGCGATGGAGTCGCCGAACTGAGGCCGGGGTCCGGGGGTCTGTAGATGATCGTTCCTCTGAGGGTGGTGTTGGGATCAGTGTGGATCTGGAAGTGTAGGTGTTCGGCGGTGCTGAGGGTGTTGTCGGTGCTGGTCGACACCCTTCGGGTGTTCTTGTGGATGATGGCGATTCCACCTCTTAATCCATTGGTGCAGTCCCTGCGGTTGATCTTGTAGCCGTCTGGGATGGCTATGGCGATGTCGGGTGCCGAGAAGGCGTTCATCCAGGTCTCTGTCATGAAGGTGACGTCCGGGGAGTATGTGTCAAGCAGGTCCCAGAGTTCGAGCGGGTGTTCAGCAGTATGCATCTGAGGTGGTTGCGTCCTGTCACAGTGGTCGATTTGGCGGCTCGGAGGATGGTGAAGCTGCAGCTCCACCAGGAGAAGGGTCCTTTGGTGTGCTTCGGGGCAGCCAGAAAGCAGGTGTGCAGTCGTCCTGTGTTGAGTGCGTGGAGGGTGCTGGTGGCATAGTGGCAGCAGTCGGTGTGGCGTTCGCGGGGAACAGGGGGTCTGGTGCTGGACATGGTCCAGGCGCGAACAGGCGCAGATGGGCTTGCCTTTGGCGCACCCGCTGCGTGCGGCCACGCAGCGGCTGCCATATAGGGGAGGTAGGAGGGAGGAGCAGCTGGGAGGCGGGAGACAGGCGGCGAATGGGCGAGCAGAGGGGCAGGGCCGCAGGGGACTCAGCGACGGGAAGTGGGCAGGGAGTGGAGGAGGCAGGAGGCAAAGGCACAAGGGGCACAGGATAAAAATACCCAACAACGGGCACAGAAAGAGAAGGCCAGCAGTGGACACAGAATAAAAATTACACAACAGTGGGGCACAGAGAGAAAAGGGCAACAACGGGTACAGAATAAAAGTTAGGCAACAGCGGGGCACAAGGGGCATGGAGGAAGCAGCAGTATGGGAGAACACACCAGAGGCAGGGGGCATCGAACTCACAGCTTCAGCGGCGTAAGCAAGCAGAGGGCATGATGCACAAGTGATGCTGTGTGGCGTGGGGGAACAACCTGCCTGAACCAGGGTCAATGGTCGCTCTCCTCACCGCACAGCGGCAGCCATATAAGGGGAGGTGGGAGGGAGGAACAGCTGGGAGGCGGGAGCAGGGAGGCAAAGGCACAAGGGGCACAGGATAAAACTCCCCAACAACGGGGCACAGAAAGAGATGGGCAACAGTGGGCACAGAATAAAAATTACACAACAGTGAGGCACAGAGAGAAAAGGGCAACAACGGGCACAGAATAAAAGTAAGGCAACAGCGGGGGCACAAGGGGCACGGAGGAAGCAGCAGTACGAGAGAATACAAAAGAGGCAGGGGGCCTCAAACTCACAGCCTCAGCGGTTGCAGCAAGCATAGGGCACAGACGCACAGGTGGTGCTGTGCGGCGTAGGAGAGCGACCTGCCTGAACCAGCCTTTCATCCAGTTTCAAGGGTGGGGCCAGAAAAACTCTTCGGCTTTCCTGAATGGCGCTTTTTGGGGGTGGAAAGCCTGGAGTGGCCTTATCCATCCCTCAGGGGGCTGCAGGGGGGGAAGGAATAACGCTGGGGGGGGGAGTGAAAAATTGGGCTTTGCTATTAAATGGGGTTCTTTCAGGAAAAATTTGTTGGATCTGTCTGGGAACAAGTTTTGCAAAAGTTTGGGGCTTTTTATGAGATAATGTAAGATATTATGACATCAAGTTATTATGCAAAGTCATTTGTTTGGAAAGATTTTTATATAATTTACCTGTCTGAATAAAGTGGCCTTTTTTGCTATGACATTGGTAGTGGCTTGTGATTACTGTGCGATGGGAACCCAGGGGGAGTATGGCACAAGCCGGTCTCCCACTGGGCTATTTCGTGCAGTTGGAACAGACCACATCATCTAATTGGCCAGGTTGGCGGTGGGGCGGGCTTTGTAAAGAGGATACTTATAGGGGGAGCGTGGCGAAAAGGAGCTCAGTGTGGCATCAGTGCCCAAAGGGGTAGGTGGATTTTTGCTGAAGTTATCCACCCACCCCGTTATATATTTAAAAAAAACATTCTGCCATGATAAGACAGGTACGGTTTTTTCACCTCATATTAATTGTAGGTAGGCGGATTTGGGGGTGGAAAGTCTAGAGCGACCTTATCCATCCTTCAGGGGGGGCCGGGGGAAGGAATAACGCAGGGGAGGGGAAGTGAAAAATGGGGTTTTGCTATTACATGGGGTTCTTTCAGGAAAAATTCGTTGGATCTGTTTGGGAACAAGTTTTGCAGAAATTTGGGGCTTTTTATGAAATAATGTAAGATATTGTGACATCAAGTCATTTGTTTGGAAATATTTTTATATTATTTACCTGTCTGAATAAAGTGGCCTTTTTCGCTATGACATTGGTAGTGGCTTGTGATTACTGCACGATGGCCACTGGTTGGTCTCAGACTCACAGCCTCTACTGGAAGGCATCCCGGCAAGGTCACTGGGCAGTGGGGACAGGCTCAAAGGGTAAGGCAGAGCTGTCACAGGTAGTGCTTTCACACACTACACAAGATTGACAGCCCAGTAGTAGGCAGATGCATGGGCAAATAAATGCCATTGAATAAAGTATGTGCAGGGGGCGTGGTGACCTGCAGCCTGTGAGATTTTTGAATGCAGCCGCAATTACCTAGACTTGCTTGGTACACTCTTGTTAGAATGACTAGCTTTTGAGCAGGGTGGATGGTGTCCACCCTGTAAAAATAGTGGGGGGACACCGTCCACCCGCGTGTACCCCCAACTCGTGCCCTGCTGTTACTGCATCCCAATTGCTAGGCTACAGTGTAACGCAGGAAAAGGCCGCTGCTGTCCTCCTTTTAAGGGCACTTTCCCTTGATTTCAGGTATGAATAATTTATAATGGAGGTAAAGTGCCCTACTAAAAGGAAAATATTCTATTTTCTAGGGAGGAGGAGGCAGTGCAGCCAGGCCCTGATCTTGAGTTGATGCAATCCATGATAAACCCAGCCTCCACACCCCAGACCCAGGCTGCCCAGACCAGGCTTTCTACCTCTTTGGACAAGGACGACTCTCTAGACTGTTGCCTGCTCCCCTCGCTGATAGTCACACCACAAGTCAGCTGTTGTAGCTGCACTTAGCTGGGTGTCTTTCTCCCTGTTCAATACTTATCTTATTGAAAGCTTGTATGATTTTAGCAATTTATTTTGAATTTGTGCTGCAAAAACTGTATTGTATTTGAATGCTTGGTGGGATGGTGGGACCCGAATTAAGCTCTTAATTATCCCAAATGGTAGACACAGAGCAGCGCCATGTTCCTGGGTTAGCGCTCTAGTGTTTTCACTTCTGAATAAAAGCAGAGGCGCTGCACAGACGCAGTTGCGCTCTCTCTAGCCTGTTGCCTGCTCCCCTCGCTGATAGTCATGCCACAAGTCAGCTGTTGTAGCTGCGCTTAGCTGGGTGACTTTCTACCTGTTTAATACCTAATTTATTGAAAGCTCATATGATTTTTGCAATTTATTTTGAATTTTTGCTACAAAAACTGTATTGAAATTGAATGCTTGGTGGGATGGTGGGTCCCAAATTAAGCTCTTACTGATTCCAAACGGAAGACACAGAGCAGCTCCATTAGCGCCCTAGTGTTTTCACTTATGAATAAAACCAGAGGCGCTGAGCGGACACAGTTGGCCTCTCTCTAGCTTGTTGCCTCCTCCCCTCGCTGATAGGCACGCCACAAGTCATCTATTGTAGCTGCGCTTAGCTGGGTGACTTTCTCCCTGTTTAATACGTATTTTATTGAAAGCTTGTACGATTTTAGCAATTTATTTTTAATTTGTGCTGCAAAAATTGTATTGAATTTGAATGCTTGGTGGGGTGTGTGGGACCCGAATTAAACTATTACTGATCCCAAATGGTAGACACGGAGCATAGCCATTTTCCTGGGTTAGGGCTCCAGCGGGCAGCCAGCTGGTACCCCGAAGGCGCGCCTAAGGCAAGCCCATCCACGCCTGTCTGCGCCCGTCAGGGTCCCAGAGGCGGCCGGCGCCGCCCTCGCTGCCAGCATTTGCTCAAATCACGGGCAGCGCATTACTTACGACAAAACCACGCTGCTCAATATTGGTAAGGTGCCCCCCTGCCATAATAACGCCGCTACTAGCGCTGAAGGAACTATTTTAAAATGTGTACACTGCGATCGGGTGGTATCTGACAATAACCTTTGGGACCCCAGGAAGGTGGTCAATGCAGAAATGGGTCACAGAACAGGCCCAATAATCAACCAGGATGAGAACTATAAAGCATACTTACTTAATACACACTCCTTGCACAAGCACGAACTCCATATTTTTGAGCTACTACAAGATTCCAGCCTGGACATAATGTTTCTTACGGAAACATGGCTAACCGAAGCCTCAAACCCTACCATCACTACAGCTATCCCCTCAGGCTATAAGATTCTTAGGAAAGATCATTCTGTTGGTAAAGGGGCGGGGTAGCAATCATTTTTAAACAGGAAATTTCCTGCAGCATTGTCCCCATGGGGGAGATAAATGGGGCAGAATGCCTGGGCTTCCACTGTGTACTAACAGTACACCAATCCCTGACTGGAGTCCTCATATATAGGCCCCCTGGTCCAGCTGGGAATTTCCTTAAATCCATCAACGAGGCAATCTCCCCCCTAGCTCTCAAGTACAAACACTTCCTGGTACTGGGAGACCTTAACATCCATTTGGACAAAACCTCGGAGCCCGAGGCTATTTCCTTGACCCAGTCTCTTGCCATCTTCAATCTGTCCCCCTATGTCTCCTATTCCACTCATAATAAGGGTCACACTCTTGACCAGATCTTGTCTAATTCTGGGATCAAGATGGATTTATCCCTGCCTCTTGTGTGGTTAGACCACTTCCTTATTGGTTTTAAGGTCCTTAGGGTGACAAGAAGTCCTCAATTCCCTGGCAAAAAAGGGCAAAGACCTTTCCATCGAATAACTCCAGCAGCTCTGAGTGAAGCATTGGAACACCGCCCGCTTTCATTAAGTGGTAAATCGGAGAGTGACGCCCTCTGACTTGAGAAATGGCTACTACAATGCACCCATGCATGCGGCCCCATGCCCACCCACTCTTCCAAGATAACCAGAATTTCCACCCCCTGGTTTAATGAAGTTCTTAGGCAGAGTAAAAGTTCCTGCAAAAGCCTGGAGAGATTATTGTGCAAACACTTCAATTTAGAGGCTAAAACTACATATAAGCAGGTCTTGAAAGTCCACCACATTAAAATTTATGAGGCCCAAAAAAGATATTTTGCGACCAAAATCAAGACATCCGGAAATAAGGGCAAGGACATTTTTAAAATATTTAAAGCCTTCTCCTCCCCATCTTCGGTTGACAGACCTTTTACATCCTCTATGGAATGGACGAGCCAACTTGCAGCCTTGTTTCATGATAAGATCAGAGTCATCCAAGAGTCTTTCGCGGAGAACCTCCCTGTGGATAGAATATACTCCACATTTCTAACACCTGGAGCCCCTGGCTGAGGGTCCATCGCTAGTACAGTATCCCCCTCTCCAACTGGAGGTATCCTTGAAGATTATGAAGAGCTTTAAACCTGCCTCTCCTTCGGACCCGTCCCAATCAAATTTGCTGGCCTCGGTGGCCGAGGCCATCAATCCAGCGGCTAATAAAGTCCTGAATTTCTCGTGAGGACCGGCCATGTGCTGGGTAGATGGAAATGCGCCAAAATCCTTCCATTGCTAAAAAAAGCTCTTCGCCGATCCCTTGGTTGCAGCCAATTAAAGACCTATCTCATGGCTCCCATTTTTTTCTAAGACTTTAGAGAAATACGTTAACTGAGTCATTTCTGAATATGTGGAAAATAATATTCTCCTCCATCAGAGCCAGTCGGGTTTCAGATCCAATTTTAGTAAGGAGACGGATCTTCTCGGGATCTCAGAGTTCATCAAGGAGAAGCTTGATAAGGGGGAGTAAGGCCATGCTAATTCTGCTGGACCTCTCCGTGGTTTTCTATACCGTGCCACAAGACCGACTCCTGCACAGGTTGCAGGATTGCAGTCTTGGTGGCACAGCTCTGAAGTGGTTCTCCTCCTTTCTGGAGGATAGACACCAAGAAGTCTGCTCTCCCCCTTTTGCTGCTCCCATCCTGTACATGAAGGTGGTAGTAGATCAGGGCTCAAATTTGAGCCCTACACTTTTCAACCTTTATATGTCTCCCCTTGCTCCTTTAGCAGAAGCTTGCGGCGCTAAAGTGATATCCTATGCTGACGACACGCAGATTCTATTCACCTGTGACAAGGGCGCAGACTTTGTAGGTGAAGAGATCAATCAATGTTTGACTATGGTTTTTGCATGGCTAAGGGAAAACCAGCTCAAATGCAACTCAGAGAAATCAGAGGTTATTTTCTTCTGCTCCCCACCCACGGATGAGTGGAAACAATGGTGGCCATCGGATACGTCACCACCCCTCTCTTCCATCAGCATGGTGAAGAACCTGGGCATCAAGATTGAAGACTCCTTGTCTATGAAAGCGCAAATCCTGTCAGTCGCAGGATCCTGTTTTGACCACCTTCACATGCTCAGAAAATTCCTTCCCCTCCTGCCTCCTGACCACAGGAAGACTGTTGTCCAAGCCCTTCTTGTTTCCAGACGGGACTATGTCAATGTTCTATACTTAGGTCTCCCAGAATACCTATTAAATAAATTGCAGGTGGTCCAGAATGCGGCCGCCCTGGCGGCCCTCAATCTTAAACGCTGAACCCGGATCTCACCTCACTAGAAGGCCCTGCACTGGCTACCTATTAGGATTTTTTTTTTTGCTTGAAGGCCTTGGTTTTGGCCTTTAAGGCACTTCAGGGCACATGTGCACATTACCTCAGAAGGAGAGTCATATATTATGCACCTTGCAGAATCTTGAGGTCATCTTCATTGCATCTGGCTTCTATCCCCAAGATATGCCGCACCCACACAGGTGGTCACTCTTTCTGAGTGCAGGTTGCATGTGCCTGGAACCTCTTCCAGGATCACTCAGACAATTGACGGACATACTCACCTTTAGGAAGATGCTTAAAACTTGACACTTCCGGTATTCACCCTAAGTTTACCCCCCACAGTAGAGACAGCAGCAGACTAGTTTTGAGATTTCTCCAGCACCGGGAAACTCTTCTGAGTAGCTGTGCGCTTTATAAATACTCATCATTCATTCATTCAACTCCTATTACTCAGAAGAGGAGGTTCAAAGGGACAAATATATTCAGGGGCATAATAAAAGGAGGTGATCGCCCACCTCTGAGAGAACTTTTCTTTTCTGGACTCCTCAGACCCTCCAAATGAGTTTAATTTTTTCTCCCAGTATCGCAAGAAAGAGCCTTATTCCTTGAATGTGCACAAGGCAATAAAAGTGTTGCTGTCAAGGTAATGGTTGCACGTGGGAAAACACATTGTCCAAGATTCCTATCTAGGAGCTACATTCTATTAAAGGTCCCTGATGACTTCCCTTCCTTTGTAGAGGACGACTCCTTGATTGTAGTGTCATATAGATATATATAGCCTGTATGCTGTGTTAAGTTAGCATGAGCTTTTTAGGAGTTTAAACACCATTTTACCTTTCTGCTGCTTTTGCAAACGACACATAGCTGTTGCTTTAGCTTTAAGCCTAGTAGAATGTTTTTGATTCATGCGAGAATAATATGTTGTTACTCTGATATCAGTCTTGTTTGGCGAGCTGTGTCTGTACAGTGCGTGCAGAATCCTTCAAGGATATCTCAACACAGTGGTTGTTGTGAGCACTGAACTTCGCACGTTCCTAGACATAACATACATGCAGCTGCAGCCAAGTTCTGGTTTTAGGCGAGTTTTATATTGCTTTTCACAAGAGCATACAAACACACTTGATGGTGCTTCGCATGCAGAGAGCTGGTGGAAGATGATGTGATCCCTTACCACTAGGATCTTGAGGTATGGGACCGCCCTGCTGAAACCCAAAGAGACCTTCTTAGATATAATATAATATACTAGCTAGGGAGGGTGAGAATTAGGTTTTGTTAAACCCTATTCATTTTAGCATAATACCATGCTTTCACCGTTTGTGTTCTATAGACTAGTGACTATGCTGATTACTTTGTTTCTTATAATACGTTTGCTTGTATTAGCTAAGATACTGCGTTTGAGAACACTGCATTAGTGAATAAAAATTTCAAATATGCACGTGTCCTCTTTTACTCCTTGTTCTGGATGGTATACAACTGTTATTTGTTGCGTTGTAATGGTATTTTTACATTTACTTTACTATATTACGTTGTTATAGTACTCGTTGTAAAAACATGCGTTGTAATAGTTTTTGCGTTGTAAAAAATGCGTTGTAATGGTATGCGTTGTAATAGTACGCGTTGTAACGTCATATATCCGTTCTGGATTGAAATGATTGTATAACGAAAGAGTGTTCATGTGTTCCACGTTACCTGAGGTGTACTAAGTCCATGTTCTGGTTTGTCTAAGCATTGGGAGTTTATGATAACCAATGAGACACTGATTGCTAGTCTGGTAGGGGATTTTTGGGTACTACTGTGAGTTTTGGTACACCCTAATTCACTGAGGTTCCAAGCCTCTATGCACAGTTCTGTCTGAGCACGGAATCCCTGCGACATGGCGCCCAATTGTTGGTGGTCTTATTGCATGATACTTGAGTAGTACATCGTTCTGTCCTTAACCCCTTCACTGTTGTTTCCGGTTAACGGCGGTGTCAGACAAAACCTACCTGTATCCGTATAGGTCCTTTCAAGCTTGAATCTTTCAAAAACGGTTTCATTATGTTACTACCCAGTTGTGCTACAAGGTATACTTTGTACCTTTATTCTTTCTGTGTCCATATGGCTGCGGTGGACATCACACAACATAGCCGCATTGCGGTGCGCAATCATTTGCAGACTTATAATGTCCCCGAAGATGGTATGGCCGTGATCTTGGTAGTGAGTGCAGAAGTGGCTTACCCGTATGAGATTTTCTACTCATGGGTGACCTTCCCGGCTCTGAATGCAAATACTCGAGTGTTCGACACGCACACTCCCACGGCTGTGCCAGCAGAATATGCACCATATAGGGCACAGGAGATTCCTATTGATACTTGGCAGCATCGAGTTTGGTTTAATGGCACCCTACCCCATTAATTATCAGCTCTGAGGTTAGGTCATTTGTCCATTACAGGCGCAACTTGGCCTGTTTTGGCTGGATTTACGCCTCATCCTCAGCACGGAGCATGTAACGTAGCTGAGTTAAGACGACTACATGTGGTTGGAATTAGCGTGATTAGGTCGTTAGTGCAATACATTACCCGCAATCTCCCGGGCGGTGCCCCGGGTGGTGCAGCGCTTCCTGCTGGACAGGGCGGAATGAAGCTCAGTCCCGTTATAGTCAACGCTGTGATGGGCAAGCGTCCCCAAGAACAGGATGAATTTCCTTTCTGGCTTGCCAAGAAGTTTGACCAGCTCGAAGCGGTATTTCCTAACACGTCTCGTGGTGAAAAATACAGGATTCTGACAATTAGCTTACCGAAGGACTTGACCCCCGAAATCGGTGACTGTGAGACCTGGGTCAAAAACTTTTGCGGCGGTCTACGCGAGGTGTTACGCCTTAAACGTGTTCAGGATGAACACGTCCCGGAGGCTGCGGTTGAATTGGGTATGCATCCCTGTGGCACCTTTGATGTGGTTTCCGATCTCACACTTGCTAATGTCAAAGGGGATGCGGTAAACTTTCAGGTTGCCAATGCTTTGCAGGCGATACCCGATGCCAAAAAACCCAGGCAGTTGGGGAGGATTATTGTGGCGGCTTATAAAACCGTGGGCCGCAATAGTAGGGGTCTCAAGCCTTTTTCTACTAAAGAGAAAAAACAACCCCAAGGGCAGAAGTCAGAGACCGACGACCAGCCCAAGTCCAAAAAACTAAATTGGCCTAAAAAACAAAAACAGGGAAAGCAACAACAACAACAGAAACAGGAGTCTCGTCCTGCGTCTCCATTGCCTGCGCCCACAGAACGTGTTTATGACTTGCGCGATCGCGCAATGATAAAATCACCTGATCGTTTTCAGGTTTCTGACCAACGCTCTCCTCGTTCTTTTCAGGAGTCATCGGCCTTTTCGTCCGGTGGTGGAGGAGGCGGCAGGGGTCGGGGTGGCCAGCAAGGACGCGACCAGCCCCGCCCGAAAGACGGTAAAGGTAAGCAGGACGATTCTATACCGAAGAGACCCCAGTTTCAGAAAAAGAAAGTCCCTGCTTTAACAGCACACAGATATACCACAGATAGTGAGAACCCAGCTTCGGAATCTGACATGGGCTCTGACCTTGCTGGACAGCGCGGCGGAGATTACCATAGTGCGAGATGCCCTGCGTCCACTACTGAAGGTGACAGCGACTGGCCGTTATGTTGTTGTGGAGACAGCTGACACTAGAGTAGCTCCCCCTGACAGACTCTATAAAATTGTCTTATTCATTGAAGGTGACATTCAACGTACCATAGAGGGGGTATTTTGGGAGAATCTTACGACTACCTATGACATTTTGTTAGCAGAGGCTGACTGGCCCCCACCTTTTGTGCTCGCAGCTCCGAGAGGGGAGGAGGTGATCCTCCCTAGTTTCGCGCACACTGCCTCAAAGGAGCATGTGCTGAATTTTGCAGAAGAGTGGGCTAAGGCCCTTGCGCCGGCTCTGTATCATACACATTGTGGATGGGATAAATTCTCCCCACACCACGAAATTCCTTTGCGATCTATGCCACAGCCTCAACCTCAAAATCCCATAAAGCGCGAAGCAAAGGCTTCCATTGCGGAATCCTTGAACAATTGGAATATCAGGGTGTTATTGAAACTTGTGTGTCACCAATGAATAACCCTCTTTTTACTGTGACCAAGCCTGATGGTTCATATCGTTTGGTATTGGATTACCGGCATTTAAACTCGCATTGCCGTACCTGTGCAGTACAGAATACTCACGGCTCTGCTTTAGGGGATAGTCTTGTGCGTAAGCGGTTTAAAACCACGCTTGACATTTCCAACGGTTTTTATGCCCACCATTTGGATGGTCTGAGTTCACAATAGACCTCCTTTACTTGCGGCGGTGTTAAAAAACATTTCAAGCGTTTACCGATGGGCTACAAATAGTCCTGGAGTGTTTGCTGCCCGCATAGTCTCTCTCTTAGAGAGAGTTAACCCAGATGCTTGTTCATATGTGGATGACATTTACTCACGGATGATGAACTGTGGGAGCATCTGTGTCACGTTGACCGCTTAATTTGTAGCTTTGTGGACTTCGGTTACAAATTCAACTTTGCAAAATCGCACATTGCAGAGTACACAGTGTTGTTCATGGGCTACGAGCTCAACAATGAAGGACGAGGATTGGCTCCTCACTTCTTGGAGAAATGCGCACAATTGCGCGCTCCGACAACTCTGAAAAAATACAGTCTTTGCTAGGATTTTTTAATTTCGGGAGGACATACATACCTGAATATGCCCAGCGTATCAAGCCCTTGTATGCTTTGATACAACCAAATTTTACAAAAACAAACTGGCTGCCTGAGCACTCGGCTATACTGCAATCTTTGCAGGCTGATCTGCTCGCTTCTAAATACTTATTGACTCGTGTTAATCGCACTAACCTGGTGATAAGAATCATCCCTGGGACGGTGGGTTTCATATACTTTACTTTTAACGAAGGAGATACTGTACCTATTGCTTACAAGTCACACTTGTACACTTCGGCTGAAATGCGATTTTCCACTGTGGAGAAAGTTTTGACGGCAGTACAGATGGCGATTCTGAAGGAACGCGCTCTGTCACAGGGAAAACGCATGTTGGTGGTTACCCCGTGTCCTGCTTTGGAGGCAGTTACGAAAGCAAATGTACCAAATTCTAAAGCTTTGCACCCTCGGTGTATACAATGGGCAGCATCATTGACGTCTCCGGATGTCACGTTCATTTTTGATGCTTCTTTACGGTCGCAGGAGTTTTTGCAATATGAGTTTGTACTACCTGCACATGTGGCTATGCGGCCTTTGGAGGATTTCAATTGCATCATATACACTGATGGTTTGGCGCAGGTTGCGCATGGTTCTAAACATGCCTACGTTTCCGCATGCGCCATTGTGGTAGGTGCCATGGTGAACGATGAGTTCAAGTCCAGAGTCGTGCACACGCCGACTCTAGGGGACTGCACCGCACAATTGGCAGAGCTTCGTGCTCTGATGCTTGCATTGGAGTACGCTGATCCTAGTGTGACAGCACTTATCGTAAGTGATTCTTACTACTGTGTCCAGTCTTACAATGAGAACTTGTTCTTTTGGATTCAGAATGATTTTCGTGATTCCAAGGGTAGCACAATAAAACATAAAATGATCTGGGTCCGAGTGGCTGAGCTTAAAGAGCAGTTGCCACTCGTGTTTGTAATTCATACTCTCGGTCACCAGCGCGTGAGAGTCCACGCTGTTGGCAACTCGCTTGCTGATGAAGCAGCGAAATCAGCGGTATCAGCATATTTAGTTGCAGCAGTCACACGGTCCAAAAGTAAGATTGATGATGATATCTTGGCGGCTGTTGCTGCCACTGAGAAGGGAAGTAAATATCCTACAGGGTTCCCTTCGAAGTACACATACCACTTAAGTCCCAATAAGGTTTCTTATGTGAAAATACCTGAAGTTGGGGAGAGGTTTATTCCCAACTCAGATCACAGACATTCACTGATCACAGCGGCTCATGAAGGGGTTGCATCTGCGCATGCGGGCGTTTCAGCTACTGTCTCAGTTGCAACAACGTTTTTGGTGGCGGGGACTGTACAAACAGACGCGTGACTATGTCCTTCAATGTGACATTTGCCAGCAGATTAAGCCTTCAACTGCCACGCGTCCGTCCCAAACACAGTTGTTCATTTCTAATAAACCATTTGGTTGCGTTTATTTGGATCACTGCGGTCCTTTTTCTTCTGATACTGCGTATAAGTACATCTTAGTAGCAGTTGATTCATGCACACGCTTCTTATGGGTCTGGCCTCATCGCAGCGCTGATTCACGGACTGTCATCAGGGATTTGCGTGTCTTTGTAGGGATTTTTGCCTGTGGTACCTTCCATTCGGATCAGGGTCCTGCTTTCGCCTCTAAGGCGTATATGGATGCCATGACTTCGATGGGGGTCCAAGTCAAGTTTTCGTCTCCATACCGACCTGAGGGTAATAGTGTTGTGGAATGAATGAACCGTGACTTAAAGCAATCACGGACAGCTCGAGTTATTGGCACTGGCAGAAACTGGCTGGCCCATCTTAATGGCATGCAGCGTGCTCTTATAATCTCCCTAGAAGGTCTCTGGGTGGGCGGACCCCATACAAAATGCTCTTTGGTATCAAGATTTATGTCCCGGACCTTGACCGTCTAGACATGGTTGGTTCGGCTGCCTCCTTTGATGTAGATGAACATTGCAATGTTTTACAGACTCTACAAGAGACGAGAGACAGTCTTGCAAAGGAACATTTGCCCTCCACCTCGGATGATGAGTTGCAGATCCCGGTAGTTGGCTGGCTACCCCAAGTTGGAGAACTGGTTCGGGAGAAGATCGATAACAAAAAGGAATTTGGTCCCTCATACCGTGCTCCGGTTCCCGTGCTTGGAGTGAAGGGCACAAGAACAGTCATTTTACCACCACTTCCAGGTCGTAAAGAGAACAGGTATATCTCCATTGACAATGTCAAAATACACAGAGTGGCCGATTATTCTTAGCATGACACCAGCAGTCTCATGTCCTTCGATAGTGAGAAATTCTGTTTTGGCCACTGCTTTGGATCGTGCACCGGAGGTGGCCCTTGAGATGCCTGCAGTTTCAAGTCCTTTATTGAGTGCTTTGCCTGGTACTCACCATGATGATACGGACTACACCTACCCCACTGACTTATCGATGCCTGATTTGCAAACTCGTTTAGCCACAGTATCCCGATTTTCATTTAACACTGTTTCACATACTTCAAGGAAGCCCACGAGGCTAAGGGCCTACGTGACTTTGTTTAAAAAACATTTTTTGATTCCCCCATGGACTTATATTTGGCTGGGGCATTTTGCTCTGTAACTTTTTATGTCAATTGGTTTTGTGTTTTATTTTTTCCGATTCATCAATGGACATTATGTCGAGGAGGGAACGTGCATTAGACATCTGAATGGAACATTGGCTCCTCATCACATTCAGCCCACAGATTGAAAAGAGACTTGGCCTTTGTTAACATCACCGCGTGGCCTGTCCTGGATGGAATAGTCTGGGATGCAGTTAAATTTCAAATCCATGGCCCGACTGAAGTTATTAATGTTCCTAATGTGCTTCGAGTTAACATGGGGGATGTGGTTCAACAAAACATACGTTCTGATGATTGGGATGTTCAGGCCGTAGAGGCTTTGTTTGCTGATTTGAAGTATTATGCTGCCTTTGAAGCTGAAGATTTATATTTAGAATCTGCTAGTTATGGTGATTTGTTTTGCTTCCAACATTTTGGCAATCACTTCCTGCATAAAACTAATTCTAGGAGAGGTATTGTGAATTATACCCAGTGGCAACATTGCCCAGCTCCTTTAAGAGTCAGCTCAAACACATTTTTGAAAAAGTACACTTATTTTACTGACTTTAATCAGTCCAATCCCTCTTCATTTTATTTTAAAATGACAGATAAATCCATGTCCAAGGTTAGACTTACCGATACTAAGTTATTTTATTCGAAGTCCTTTCTAGACCAGCTAGCTGTTGGTGGCTGCGAGTTGTGGGAGGAAACTATTGACCTTAAATCAGTTTGGGGTTCTAAAAGTTGGCTGGTACGAGGCACTCCGGCTTTGCACTGTGCATGTCTCATCCCAAATCATATGTTGTTTTTGAATTCTACCATCTCGCAGGCAACATGCTTTGGATTAGCTACTTCTAAAAAATTAAATGCTCCTTCCTTCCCTGATTTGGAAGAATATTCGGGTTGGGAAAATTCAACTAAATTTTCAATTAGAGAGTTGCAGACCCTTTTGCTAAATTCATCCTTTAACATATCCAGTTTGGATCCCAAGGGTTGGTTGATGTGGCACAAAAGTGCAGACTTGTGCCAACATCGTTTTTTGGGCCTGGCTGAGGGTCTTACACAGGTCAGAGTAGATCCCCGTTTTGAGAGTGGCCATTCTGTAACCACTTATTCAGTAGGCAAATTGTGTCAGAATTGGCTCAAACACTCTACATTGGCGTCAGTAAAATTGCATTTGTCTAAACTGACTGACGAGGTTGACTTGAATGACTTCATAAAGGGCCCGGCTAAAGGTAGATCTAAAAGATGGATCTATGCCGTTTATAATGAACTCTGGAAAACATCACAGATTGAAGCGGCTACCCGCCTTAGGGCTATTGATCAAGCTAATTTGGAAAAAGTGCTTGCAGTTGTGGATAACAGCATTAACACCCTTTCCTCCCAATTTACACATTGGATAATATTGTGTCGTCTGTTGTTGAAATTGTACAGGATGAAGTGTCTGTTTTGTACCATGGTCAAAATCGATTGCGTTCTATTATGCAGTTTGCATGGACCCTGAAGACACTGAAAAATGGAAAAGTGCCTTGGAATTACATTAATGTCACATCTCTATTTGCCCCTTTTAATTTGACTGAAAAACAACGTTTGCTTTCAATGAGAGATGCTTCATTTTCCATGTTACACATTGTACGCTTGGAGTCTTTGCCCTTTTCAGTGGCAGAGGCCACTACTGCTACGTGGCTTATCCATCGGTTAATAACTTTACCATTTGCGCTTTTCCAGTTTACAAATTGCATGAAGTATTTTGCCATTGGTAGATACGAGCCACTTGGTAGCTCCTATTTACATGAAGCCTGGTCGCTCCCTTTCACTTACAGATGCCTTAGGGACGGAAAGGAGGTTTATGTGAAAGGGGAGGAGTGTACAGAAACACCAGATTACTCATTAATGTGTAGACACATACAATTGCAGGGCTCTTGTAATCAGGAACGCCCTAATTTAGCATGTGTTTTGAAATGTACACCTGTGCCCGCTATTGTCCCGACTTTTACTTTATTAGCAAACTGGAGTTATTTACTTTTAAATAATGAAGATTGCTGTGGGTTATTGAAAGGCATAGCTTATGTTGTAACAGTCAGTGAGCGTGTGGTTTGCTGTAAAAATGTGTTGTATCCACCCACGCTTGGGAACCTGGATGTTTCCATCTGGCCGAGAATTCCGACCTTGAAATCAGAGTTCAATAAGATTAGCAGAATAAGAGCCTTATTGTCACAAAAAGAAGTTGCCCTGACATCTGCTCGCGAAACATTTGTCCTTCACGTAGCTAACACCCGCACAGAAGTGCATGCTTTATTAAATACTGACCTTCCTTTACATTTCGGTGAGCTGATTCATACAATCTTTAACGCATCCTCCACTTCGGGGCTGGCTCATTTTTTTAAAGTAGTGAGCAGTGGTCTAGTGACTTTTTTCCAAAAGATATTTGGAGTCATTCCTGCTTTCTTCCATTCGATCTTTTCCAGCCTATTTGGTGGATTTCCCGTTTTACTGGCGCTGGCTGCTGGCTTTTTGTTGCTATTTTGTTTTATTCAAAATGGATGCCCGTCCTGTGTTCGCAGACGAGCTGGCGCAGTAAGCACTGTTTCGCAACAGGCTGCTTGAATACTATGGTGCGCTGCCCCTTGCCATCTTAAGTGCAGCATATGGGTTATCGTTTCGATTTTCCTATTTCACCTGTGTCCAGCCTGTCTTTCATTGCCTGAGCTGCGATTTTGACTGGGCCCTAGATTTGTGTCTCTGCAATTTGGTGTCTCCTGAAGTGGATTTTAATCATCTCATGAGTCCCTTAGTTACTCATGAATTGCTTTGTTCTGACGGAGGGATTATGGCCTTTCCAGCGATGCATGGAGTTCTGGCTTGTTGGAATATATTCGCAGCGGCACAAGATTTCTTGGCACACAGCTTCATTGAAAACCCACCGAGTTGTCCTCTGATGGTACTAGAGGCTCTGGTAATTGAAGAGCATGTATGTTCTTTCTCACTATTGAATTGGATGGCTGATCTATTTTCGGATGATAACAGTGACTTCCTTTTGGAAGCGGTTGCTGCTTATTTCGCATACTCAGTTTTAGGCTGACTCCTATTGAAGCCTTTGATGTCATAATTTTTTCTCTCTCAAAAATTTTTTTTTCAGAATTATGATGGAATTTTTTTTATTTCAGACCTATTGGCTTTAATAGCAGTGGACATTACATTGTCATGCTGGTGAGATTTTGGATTTTAGGGCGGACTAAATTATTTTTCCTCACCTACTCGATTTTGAACTGATTTTTTTATTGAACTCTGCTTTCAACATTGAGTCCCTTATCTTATCTTATCTGATACGTGCTCGGATCAAGGGAGGGTATCATATAGATAAATATATACTCTGTATGCTGTGTTAAGTTAGCATGAGCTTTTTAGGAGTTTAAACGCCATTTTACCTTTCTGCTGCTTATGCACACGACACATAGCTGTTGCTTTAGCTTTGAGTCTAGTAGAATGTTTTTGATTCATGCGAGAATAATATGTTGTTACTCTGATATCAGTCTTGTTTGGCGAGCTGTGTCTGTACAGTGAGTGCAGAAACCTTCAAGGATATCTCAACACACTGGTTGTTGTGAGCACTGATCTTCGCACGTTCCTAGACATAACATGCATGCAGCTGCAGCCAAGTTCTGGCTTTAGGCGCGTTTTATATCGCTTTGCACAAGAGCATACAAACACACTTATGGTGCTACGCATGCAGAGAGCTGGTGGAAGATGAAGTGATCCCTTACCACTAGGATCTGGAGGTATGGGCCCGCCCTGCTAAAACCCAAAGAGACCTTCTTAGATATAATATAATATACTAGCTAGGGAGGGTGAGAATTAGGTTTTGTTAAACCCTATTCATTTTAGCATAATACCATGCTTTCACCGTTTGTGTTCTATGGACTAGTGACTATGCTGATTACTTTGGGCCAGATGTAGGTAAATCATATTTACCGACTCTTAAATACCGAATTTTACCGATTCGGTATTTAAGAGTCGGTAAATATGAAGGGGGGAGATGTGGGTAATTCCAAATAGAGAATTACCGAATCGGTAGGATTCGGTATTTACCGATTCGGTAAATACCGAATCGGTATTGCCCATTGATTCCTATGGGCCATGAAGCCCATAGAAATCAATGGGCAATACCGATTCGGTATTTACCGAATCGGTAAATACCGAATTCTGCAAGGGTGCAGGGGGTGTCACTTTGACACCCTCTAGCACCCCAATTCCGGACTTGTGTGCCATGTGGCACACAGATATGCCCTAAGGGCATGTCTGTGTGTCACATTGCACAGGTGTGCATGCACACCAGGATTCGGTATTTTACCACCTACTTGGATTGGGTGGTAAAATACCGAATCTGTAGGGCCTTTGGGACTCAGAAGAGTCCCACCTACATCTGGTTTTTACCGAATCGGTAAAATTACCGATTCGGTATTTTACAGAATCGGTAAATTTACCGATTCGGTAAATTTACTGAATCTGTAAAATGATCCCCCTACATCCCAATCACCAAATACCGGTCGGTAACGGCCGAATTCGGCCGTTACTGACCAGTATTTGGTCTCCTACATCTGGCACTTTGTTTCATATAATATGTTTGCTTGTATAAGCTAAGATACTGCGTTTGAGAACACTGCATTAGTGAATAAACATTTCAAATATGCACGTGTCCTCTTTTACTCCTTGTTCTAGATTGAAATGATTGTATAACGAAAGAGTGTTCATGTGTTCCACGTTACCTGAGGTGTACTAAGTCCATGTTCTGGTTTGTCTAAGCATTGGGAGTTCATGATAACCAATGAGACACTGATTGCTAGTCTGGTAGGGGATTTGTGGGTACTAAGGTGAGTTTTGGTACACCCTAATTCACTGAGGTTCCAAGCCTCTATGCACAGTTCTGTCTGAGCACGGAATCCCTGTGACAGTAGGGTTGGCATCTATTGGAAGTGTCATCTCAGAGGAAGCCTCCTCTGCTTATCAGGTCAATAAAAAGGTCAAAAGGGCAGTTAAAAGATGTTACGCTGCCTCAGAATTTGCGTCTTAGAGCTGGGGCTCACACTACATATGTGGTACATTCCCTATTCCAGGATTTTCCTGGTCTTGCCAAGGGCCTGCAGAATGTTAAGGATGGCACATCTAGATTGTCCTTAATGGATCAGCAGGTAAGGTTTCTTTCAGACATTACTTTTGATTCTCTCTTATCCCCTGCTGCCGCCTCTGGGGCAGCTATTTCAGCCAGGAGCCATATTTGGAAGCAGCCTTGGAAAGCTGACAATTTGCAGAAGACCCTTCTCAGCCACCTGCTTTTCAATGGGAACAAGGTTCTCAGTTAGAGGACTTGATTAAAAAATCTGCTGAGGATTGCAAACTACTAACACTGATGAGACCTCCCTTGAGAGGTATAGGTGTTGGGTTCACAGAGCTTTTGGATGGGCTAGTTCAAATAGGGTACCAACCAGCCCCTTTGTGGCAGGGGACATCACTGTGGAGGGTGAACAGTTACAATATCTAATTTTTAATATCCAAATAGCAAAATATTGAGTTTTAAATATCAAGTGGACATAATATCAACTCACAAAAATATAGTGGTGAAGAATATCGAAATTCAGGTAAGAATTATCGGTAATCATAATATCAAAGTCAGTAATATCGACAATCATAATATAGTTGTTAAAAATATCATTTTTTTAAATTGTGTTTTAGGTGTTAGTATATGTGTTAAAAGTATGTATTATTTTTGTAATGTATGTTTGAATTTTTTGAAAGTAATTAATTTTATGTTATTTAATTTTTGCATAATTTAATTCCATAGCTGGTTGTGGGTTTATAGGGGAATAGGGAGGGAAGTAATTTAATTATAGTAAATCAAATAATAATTTTTAGGAATTATTACTTATTTTTAATTTAATTTTGCGTTTTAGTTCTGTAGCGGGTTGTGGGTTTAAAGGGGAATAGTGTGGGAAGTAATTTAATTGCAATTAAGTAATTATTTATTTTTATTTATTGGTATTGATAATTAATTTATTGTTAATTACTTATTGGTAATTATTTTTTATTAATTGGTTATTCTTTATTATTAATTGATAATTATATTAATTGCATTAAATTTATTATACGGAGTGGGTTGTCGGCTTATAGGGGAATAGGGTGGGAAGTAATGTAGTTGTAATTAAGTAATTATTAAAATTATTTTTATGTATTGATAATTCATTTACAGCTAATTAATAATTACTTGGTACATTTTTTCTTATTTATTAATTTTTGGTATTGAAAATTAATTTGTTGTTAATTAATATGTAATTACTTTTTATTGATTAATATTTATTGGTATTTATAATTAATGTATTAAATCATTTTTAATTGGTAATTAATGTATATTATTTTTTTATTGGTATTGATAATTAATGTATTTTTATTTAACAATTATCGTCCAGATTCATCAAGGTAAGGAATTGTGAGTCCTTAATACCGAATTTTAAGGATTCGCTATGAAAGACTCGCAAAACGGGATTCATGTAGGAATCGCAATTGAATTTGCGATTCCCACTGATTCCTTATTTGCGATTAGCTAATTGCTAATCGCAAATAAGGAATAACTCCTCATTCATTCCTATGGGCATAAAGGCCCATAGGAATTAATGGGGAGTCATTCCTTATTTGCGATTAGCAATTAGCTAATCGCAAATAAGGAAGCGATTTCAAGGGTGCCAGGGGTGTCCAAAGAACACCCTGTAGCACCCATGAAATGTAATCTACATTGGTGTCGCTCACACACATGTCTAAAGGACATGTGTGTGTGTAACATGCAACTTAGAAAAATGCATTTACATGCATTTTTCTAAGTTTTCGCTATTTACCACGAGGTTTGACCTCGCGGTAAATAGCGGCCCAAAATTGCGATTTCGCAATTTTAAAATGGTTCATGAATTGCATTTAAGGAATCTCAAATAGAGATTCCTTAAATGCAATTATTCCTCGCAAATGTGCGAATTCTTTAATAGCGAATTTTGCATTTGGGATGATGAATCCCAAATGCAAAAATTGCACTCACCAAGGGCCAGATTCTAAGAATCTGGCCCTTTGCAAGCGCAATTAAGCTTGATGAATCTGGCCGTATATCATTACTTTCCCTACTGTTGCCCTCACTGGAGGTGGAATAGTCATTTTTACCCCTACGCTATCCAACACTTTCTCTACTGTTGCACTCACTGGAGTGGGAATGGTCATTTTTACCCCTACACTATCCATCACTTTCCCTACTCTTGCACTCTCTGAAGTTGGAATTGTAATTTTTACCCCTACACTATCGAACACTTTCCCTACTGTTGCACTCTCTGAAGTGGGAATTGTAATTTGTACCCCTACACTATCCAACACTTTCCCTACTGTTGCACTCACTGGAGTGGGAATGGTAATTTTAACCCTTACGCTATCCAAAACTTTCTCTACTGTTGCACTCACTGGAGTGGGAAAAGTAATTTTTACCCCTACGCTATCCAACACTTTCCAAACTGTTGCACTCACTTGAGTAGGAATATTAATTTTCACCCCTATGCTATCCAACAATTTCCCTGCTGTTGCACTCTCTGGAGTGGGAATAGTAATTTTTACCCTTACGCTATCCAACACTTTCCCTACTGTTGCACTCACTGGAGGGGGAATAGTAATTTTTACCCTCCTGGTATCCAACACTCCCTACTGTTACATTTGGTGGAGTGGGAATAGTAAATTATTCCTGCCCACTATCCAACGCTTTCCCTACTGTTGCACTCATTGGAGTGGGAATAGTAATTTTTACCCTCCCGCTATCCAACGCGTTCCCTACTGTTGCACTCACTGGAGTGGGAATAGTAATTTTACCCTTCTGCTATCCAACGCTTTCCCTACTGTTACACTCACTGGAGTGTGAACAGTAAATGGTACCCTCCCGCTATCAAACGCTAAAAATATTGAATTTTTTTAAATATTATTAAGTTAATATACATGTATTAAAAAATAAAAATGCATGTTTATTTTTTTCAATTTACATTCATTATTTATTAACTTTAAGATTATTTAAGTATTTTTAAGTATGTTTTACTTAATTATATTCGTTATTTCATTATTTTACATTACTTTTAAGACATTTAAAAAATCCGATATTTTAACAAACTATATTATTTACAACAATATTTTGGATTGTTTTTAGATAGGTAGACTATTTTGACTGTTTGTAGATAGAAATTCGATATTCTGTTAGTCGATATTTTGTCACCGATATTTTTGTAGGCCGATATTTAGCTCTTCGATATTCTGTCAGTGATTCGCTGTGGAGCTCCTTTCACTGATAAATTCCAAAAGCAAGCAGCAGCTCCTCCCACTCCTTACCATTTCAATGTTGCGCAGCCAATGGGTCCTAATTGTTGTTGTTGTTGGTGATTTATAGGGGGGCCTTGGAAGAAAGGAGGCATCCAGTTCTGAAAGTGTGGGTTGTATGATTGGAAGGGCATTGGGGGGCCCATTTGGTAGTGTGGCCACATATTGTTACCTCTACGGTTGCCCCGTTTGTTAAAGTTGCCTCTTCTCCTATTGTTATAGTGGTCATCCCTACCACTATCAGACCCATCCACTGAAGAGCCACTGTTGGTGCTGTGATTAGAAGCATTATCATTGCTCTTGAAATCTTTGCTACTATACGGATGTATCCGTTCGATCGAAAACCTCTTTAGCTCCTTAGATAGTTTTTGGAGTTTTTGTTGTGTGAGGTATTCCTGGTTATCGCTCATTTCCTTATTAATTTCATCCAGCTTACGTTTGTAGATGCTTATATCTACCATGGTGTTTAGTTTGGTCTCGATTACTTGGATTTTGACCTGCAATTCGTCTGTTAGTCTTGTAGCTGTTTTGATGATAAGTACTAAATAATCCCTGGTACACTTCCACGAAATCGATGACCAGTCTTTCCTAAAGGCTAAGTCTTTGAGAAAGATTCGTGGGCTGTTTGTCACCCAAAGGCCTCTGGGTGCAGCATTTACGCGGAGATATTCTGTCATAATGATACCATGTACTGCGGTTCTTATCTGTTCTTTCTTTAGCTCTGTAAGTTCGTCCCATTCATCCTTGTTCACCAGGGTTTGAGTCAGATTAGCATCCGCCAGAAGTTGGGGTCTAGCGAGTATCTCGTCTATCTCCTCAATGGAATAGCTCAGGCCAAAATTGGACGCCATGGTAATCTTGGTCCTGCTATTTTAGAGTTCAAAGTTCTTATTGACACCAACAGAGGTAGTGTGTCTGCGTAGCTCCCACTGCTGTTCGCAGCTGAACATGTAGCAATCAAGAATGGGGAGAAGGAAAATTAGTGATCCCACCAAGTTCCTTGGCTTTAAATACTGTTAATCAAAAGGGGGAAGGGGGGATCACTTGTCCTGTATAACCTGGGTACAGTTCTTACTAGAATGACCCTTGTTAAAAGACCCTCATACACGTGTAGTCATGGTGGTATATCTCTTCTTCTTGCCACTGGAGTCAGAATCTGGTCCTTCCTATTTTTATCCTACCCATCTTCAGAACAGGACATTCAATGGCATTCCCTAGACTTAAACAGGACTCTATCTATTAACCTGGAAAGGACTTCCTCTTTCAGGAAGGTGACTCCTTATTTGTAACCTTCATGTTTGCAGGTAAAGACCATCACCCCACAGTCTTGAGTTGACTATGAGTCGATGGATAAAATTGGTTATCGCCTTTGCTTCCCAAAGCTAGAACTTCAATTGACTAACAAAGTTCTGGGCCATATCACCAGGGGGACTTTCACTTCCTGGGCAGCATTCAAGGAAGCTTCTTTAAAAGACATGTGTGCTGTGGCTACTTGGTCTTCCCAGCATACCTTTATCTCCCACTGTAGGTTGAGAATGGGAGAAGTGCTCACTTCATCAGTTAGACCTATAGTTCTGTCAGTAATCTAATATTTTCATCACTTTCTTTATATTTGAATAAATTCACTGATATTTACAATCATGTTATAACAATTTGTCTATTAGATTATTTAAATGTTTTTTAACTATATGAATTTATTTTTCAGTATCTGCATTTTATTAAAGAATGATTTATATTCTGGTTGCCTCTTGGGTCCTTTCAAAACTCTAAGTGAATAGCTATCTGATTGATGATACCTTGTAGCCTGATTGAGTTGTTTGGTTGTGTCTCCAAGAGTTTCTCTTTTGTTATATTTCGGTAGTCATTTGGAACATGGCCTTTCTATCTTGTCTAACATTCAGTGGCAGTGGCGGGCGGTTGGGGGAGGTGTCATGCGTGGGGTGGGGGTTTTAGGGATCAGAATTTTTTTTTTTTTACTTACCTTGAGGCCAGGTCCTGCTGGGCTCCTGCTCTCCTGCCTCCGTCTCTGACAGGAACAGAAAGCATGCAGTCAGGATCCCTCCCCTAAGCCAATCACAGCGCTGCAATGCAGCTTTCTGATTGGTCTGAGGGGTATGACACGGCGCTCAGGCAGGGCTGTAGTGGTGGGCATGTTCTCAATGCAGGCTGTAATGCAGCCTGCATGGAGAATGGGGAAAGTGTGCATGACTTTTTTTGGGTGGTATGAGAAGGCCGACCAAACAGTCATTGTGCACTTAGGAGCGGGCAAACCACTCCTCCCCAGTCCAAGAGCAAAGCTGTCCCGCCCACTCACCCGCCCGCTAAGCAGCAGGAACCTGCTTAAAATGATAATAATGTTAATAATATAATATTAATGATGTTATTATAATATTAATAATTATGATATTATAATGTTATGTTTCTGCTTCCCACTGCGTAACAGGAGTGAAGTGACTCTCCTACGCCATAGCGGAGGAGCCGCCCCTGCGTAACATTTACTGTTTAAAATATGTACTGATAAGGGAACAAAATACCAGTTATTGGAGATTTTTCACTTTTTTTTTATTCCAGCAGGATATTAAAAGACTGGTCATGCCGATATAAAACTGGCCATGTGGCAATCCTACCTTGTCCCTCGGCGGAAGGTTTTCCCCGACTCAGTAGAGTTTTTTCTGCATCGGCGTGAATGGTTTTTCTAAGTGCTGCTCATGGGTGCATTACAGAAATTCGCCCACCAGATGGCAATATTGATGTACGTTTTGCCTCTGACAAAAAAGCTAGAAATCGTTCGTATTAAACCTATACTGTTGTTTTGTCCAGGTCAATGATCTGTCAGGGATTTGACGACGCCTGGACAGTTTGCATCATTTGAGGTCACCAGATCATGAGGCGGGTAGATAGCCGGCCCCACCGGTTGCCCTCATGGGACAGCATCTGCATGCATGGCGCATCACAGAGTTGTTTGCAGGCATGGCACCGAAGGCATTCCAAACTATGTCCCGAGTCTGGGCCCTAAGAAAGCGGCCAGCTGAGCGGATTCCTTCTTGTGTCACTTGAGACAAATTCAGTTCAGCTGCTGCTAATCACACGAGGAGTGCCTGTGTGAGTATCGGAGCCAATGTATTCTCTGATCTTTCTAGGCTTTTTGGATTTCGGTTTTGTTTTCACAGGAGCGTTGATGATAGCCGATTATCAGTGGGATGTTCAGATTCGTACATGAAAGACAAACTATGCCTTCTCCCCTAAAGGACTGTTTAACCTGTAATTGCCTCTCAGAAAAAGACAGAAAATCATTAACTGATTTTTGTTTTGCTTTTCACCCTGACAAGCGGTTCGATTTGTAATACCATCAGACATACGTGGTTTTTTTTAGCCAACGGCATTTTTTTTGTGGTGCTTGTAGTTTTACTTGAAACACTTTCAAAAATTCTAATATGTAAAGTGATAGTGGGTAAAAAGCCATACTTGGCAGAAGGTATGAGACAGGACATCTGTGTGAGACCCTCATTGGCTTTTATTTCAACCTCTTTGTGGTAATATTCTTCTTTCTCTCTTGCTTATTCTTTGATGTCATCTTTAGAGTTGTTATGTGTTATAAGAATGTTACTCATGTCATGGGAATGTTGTTGTGGCCTGTGTTCTAGATCAGAGAAGCGGTTGGAGCTGATCTGATCTAGACGCTTTGGTTTATTCTCCAGTGGGTCCTTGGATTTGATTTAATAAATCCTTTAAACCTTATTTGCCTCCTCCGCTTTTTACACTGGCGACGAGGTTCTTTTGATGATTTATGGACCCACTGTGTTACCAAGCGTAATCTTAATTTAACTTATTTGAACTTTTAACCAAAAACGAACTCACGGCGTGATTTCCTGATTTTCACTCGGCTGACACCTGATGTATCTGCTCTGCTGAACTGTGAAGTATCGCTGAACTGTGAGGTATCGTGAACTTTACATTTTCTTAAAGGATTTCTCTCCGCAAGATTGAGCGTTGGTGAAATCTTCAACGGCTGTTTCAGTGCTCGTGCACTCGCGCGCTCCCTCTGACGTCAACGGTAGCTTGGAACGCAGCGGCGTTGAAGCGTTCATTGTGGTTGCCAGCTGCTGAGTGAGGCGCAGCGTTCAGCTGGAACGCATCGTTGTGTCTACGCTACGTTGTGGCTATTTTGCGAGTTTGCTGAGGAGGTGTCGGCGATTTCTTACGCACTGAAGCAGTTCGAAGAGTTTCATCTGGTTAAGGTTTTTCTTTATTTGAATTGCGAATTCAGTGATTCGCACACTTGCTTTCAAGATACAGTTAGTGATACTTCGTGGTGGAAATTCATTCTAGTTTCTGCATTATTTTGTTTTGTTTTCCTGCAGTGATACGCACACTATTAATTCCAAGTGCTTGTCATTATTTGTTCTACTGTGATCAGCATTACTTTGTTTTGTTTTCCTGCAGTGATACGCACACTATTAATTCAAAGTGCTTGTCACTATTTGTTCTGCTGTGATCTGCACACTTTCATGTCTCTACAGTGATACGCACACTATTAATTTCAAGTGCTTGTCACTATTTATTCAACTGTGATCTGCACACATTTGTGACTTTACTGTGATACGCACACCTTTATTTCTAGTGCTAGACACTATTTATTCAACTGTGATTGGCACACATTTGTGAAGGTCTTTCAGATGGCTGCGTCTCAAATCTGCAATCAACCGTCCATTTTTCTAGAAATTCCTGGAAAACCTAAACTCAGGTGGAAAAAATGGTTTGATACTTTTGAGAATTACATCGTTGCCATTGATGGAACAAAGTTTTCTGCTGACAGGAAGAAAGCTATTCTTTTTAGTTAATAAGGTACAGCTGCAATAGAAATTTTTAAGAATCTTGTACCTGTTTCGCCACCAATTGATGGGGGAGATGGGTGGAATGTCTTTCATGAAGCGATTGCTAGACTGGAAAAACAGTTTGAAGATGAACCTAATGTTATGATTGAAAGACATGCCTTTCATAAACGCAAACAGTCCTGTGATGAATCTGTGGAGGATTTTGTGGCAGCTTTACGAGTCATAGCTGCGAACTGCGATTTTGGTGCCTATGTTGATACAGCTATAAGGGATCAGTTTGTGTTCAATTGAGCAGCTAAAAAAGTTCAAGAGCGTCTTTTAGCTTGTCGCAACCCCACTTTAGCAGAAGTAATTGATTTGGCCAAAGGGATTGAAAGATCAATTGAGTCATCTAAGGTCATTGCTGCTAACGATAGCAAGATTACTAATGACAATTCTGTTTGTGCTGTTCAATTGCGTAGTAAGGGGAATTTTCAAGCCAATAGAGTTTTGAGTTGTTTTAGATGTGGCTCCAAAACACATTTGGCCAACTGCCCGGATTGTCCTGCACTTAGGAAAAAGTGTACTAAATGTGGTAAAATTGGCCATCTTGCATCTTCTTGTAGAATTCAAAGGAAAGGTGGTAAGCCTAATTCTACTGTTAGTAATGTTTCTTGTGTCAATGATGATTTGGAGAATTTAATCATCACTATTTATGATGATTCTTTTGATAGTCACATAAATAACATTTCTCTCCCTTTCAAAGCTCCTTTAGGTATTGTTCATAAAGGTAAGATTGCCTTTGAAGCTATGGCTGACTCTGGTTCGCCTGTGACTATCTTGTCAGATACGTTCTTTTATCAAAAATGGAAAGGTGTCAAACTTGCTAGATCTGACATCAACCCTAAAGCTTTTGGTAAATTTGATATCAAAATGTTGGGTTTCTTTGAAGATTCGTTAAAATTTGAGACCTGTGTCATTTTTACCAAAATTTACGTTGCAATTGATGGGAAAAATATAGTCGGGTGGTATGATCTTGGTAAACTTGGCATTAATTTATGTCCAGGATCAGATCACCCAATTCAATTGAGAGAAATGCCTGTCAACAATGTTTCTTTGGAATACCCTCTGTCTTCCATTCTGAATAAGTTTTGAAGATGTTGTTGGTGAGGTCAAGGGTTTTTCGCACAGAATTAAACTTAAGAAAGGAGCTTTGCCTGTACAACATAAGGTTGGTATGTTACCTCTGGGTGTGAGGGACAAGATCAAATCACATTTGGATGGTCTCTGTTCTCAGGGTATCATAGAACTTACTGATCGCTCAGAATGGGTTTTGGCTATCGTTATTGCTCTTTAAAAAAATCAAGAAATTAGACTGTGTGTAGACCTTCGGTCTCTCAATAAAAACATTGTGGTGGAAACTTATCCTTTGCCTAGGATTCAAGAAATGTTAGCTGCTGTTAATGGAGCGAATTTTTTTTCCATTATTGACTTGAAGGCAGCCTACCATCAAGTTACTCTGGATCAGGATTCTAGAGACCTGACGGCATTTATAACTCCGTTTGGGTTATTTAGATTCTTAAGGATGCCTTTTGGCCTGGCATCTGCTGCCAGTGTTTTCCAAAAGCTAATAGAAAATCTGTTTAGTGAGGTTGAAGGTGTTCGGTCTTTTCAAGACGACATTTTAATCTTTGCTAAGTCAATTGATGAGCATAATGTCACCTTGGAAAAGGTTTTAAAGATCCTTAGCAGCAAAGGCATGACGGTGAGCAAGGAGAAATGTAAATTCCTTGTTAAGGAAATTGACTATTTAGGTCATAAAATCACTCAGGAAGGGATTTTTCCTAAGAAAGATATTATTAGCAACCTTGAAAATGCAAGTAAGCCTCAGGACAAGGATGCTTTATGCTCTTTTCTTGGGTTAAGTGAATACTATGCGAAGTTTGTCAAAGGGTATGCTTTGGTTGTTGAACCACTCAGGCAACTGTTAAAGAAAGTTTCAAGGTTTGTTCGGACTGATGTTCATGATTCAGCTTTTCAGGGTGTGATTAAGCTTATCGCTAATGCTCCAGGTCTTAAAACTTTTGATCCTGAAGGGAGGTCTTTTGTAACGGTGGATGCAAGCACTGTTGGTTTGGGAGCTGTTTTCACGAAGATGGTTGATGGTAAGGAGAGAGTTATTTTGTTTATCTCGAGAGCGATTAGAGGTGCTGAAGTCCATTATAGTACAATCAAGAAGGAGGCCTTGGCCTGTGTATGGGCTGTGGAGAAGTTGAAGAATTTTTTGTGGGGTAGGCCTTTTGTTTTGGTGACGGACCATAAGCCGTTGGTCTACATGATGGATGGCGTGAGGAGTGGTAGAGCATCTTCCAGGTTGGTTCGGTTAATAGCGAGACTGCAGGAGTTTAACTTTGAGATTCAGCATATTCCAGGTGGAAAGAACTTTGCTGCTGACTGTTTATCTAGGTTACCTCCTTTGGACGATTCTAGTGATGAGGTCACGGATCAGCATCAGAGTGTGTTGTGGCTGCGTTGGATGCTGTGGAATCAAGCAATTTTGGAATTGATGAGAGTGAGTGGAATTATCATGTTAGTAGAGATAATTTGTTGACTAAGGTTAAATCTTATGTTGTTAATGGATGGCCCTCTGTTAAAATTATTGAATCTTCGCTAAGAAGTTTTGCACAGGTGGCGAATGAGTTATCTATTGAAAATGGAATTTTGTTGAGGAATGAGTTGTTTGTTCCACCTAGTAGTCTCAGGGAGAAGATTGTCAGATTAGCACATTCTGGGCATCCTGGTGTTTCAGGTACAAAGAGGTTACTCAAGTGTCACTATTGGTGGCCTGGGTTAGATGCTTTTGTTGAAAAATGTATTGATAACTGTGGGGTCTGTGTCAGGTCTGACAAGCACTGGAAGGTCTCTACTGAACCTTTGTCTGTTTGTGAAGCTCCTGCAGGTCCGTGGGAAAGACTTTCAATTGACTTTTCGGGACCTTATGATTGTCTTGGTAGAGAGAGTAGATTTTTGATTGTTCTTATTGATTACTTTTCTAAGTGGTTACATTATTCCTTTGTAGAGCATCCTAGTACTGATGCGGTTATTAGTTTCCTGGACTATGTTTTCAGGATTGAAGGGGCTCCCATTTCCATTAGGTCTGACAATGGTGTTCAGTTCATCTCTAGCAAAATGGAGATGTTTCTCAAAATGTTTGGTGTGTCTGCTAAGAGGGCTCCTCTTTATAGTCCACGTTTCAATGGTCAGGTTGAGAGGGACAACAGATTTTTTAAAGAAGGGATCCAAGCTGCTTTGGAGAGTAATCTGGATGTTTTTGACTTTTTAAAAGACAAAATTTGGAGTTATCATCTGACTCCTAATTCTGGCACAGGGGTTTCTCCTTTTTGTCTTATGAGAGGCAGACAAGCTAAATCCTTATTTTTGCCTCAATTAAGAAGCAAAAGCAATTTGAGGGAAAGTTTTGAGACTTCTGTTTCTAAAGCTAGAGATAACATCACTTCTGCACGTTTGTCAGGGAAGTCTTATCATGATGATTTTCAACATTGTAAGGGTAAGGTTGTAAATATTGGTGATTGGGTTAGGATTGTTAATCCCTCCCACACACCCAAAGGTAGGTCCAAGTTCAATAAGCCCTTTATTGTGGAACAAGTTTCTGATTCCGCTATTTTTCTCAAGGGCAGAGGGTGGTGGAGCAAGAGTGCTGTTGTTGTTCTGAAACCTGGCCAAGAATTGTTTTTTGATAAAAGGGAAGATGGTGTGGATGTCTGGTTAGATGATTCCTATCATAGTCCTTTACCTAAGGAACAGTTTGTTTCTTCTGGTGATGGTCCTGGTTCAGAGCCTGTTCCTGTTTTGGATACTCCTGATGGTTCTGGTGCTTCTTGTTCAGAGCCTGATCCTGTTTTGGATACTCCTGCTTCTGACGTTGATGCTGGTACTTGTTCTTCTGTTCCTGCTTCACATGTTTCTCTTAACCTCTTAAGTGCTGCGTCGGGGCGTTGGCCGACGGCAGCACTACCTCCCCAGTGCTGCGCATGACCATTGGACGTCCATTCAGCACTAGTTCCAATGGACAGCGCAGCACTGGGGAGGGATATTTGCGCCGCATCTAAGGTGTTAAAAGATGCGTTAAGTTGCCTAAAAGATTTGATGATTATGTTCTGGATTAATTTTGTTTTGTTTTATTTTCTTTTTGTTTGTTTTACTTTATTTTGTTTTGTTTTTTATGGAAAAGGTACATGTGGTAATATTCTTCTTTCTCTCTTGCTTATTCTTTGATGTCATCTTTAGAATTGTTATGTGTTATAAGAATGTTACTCATGTCATGGGAATGTTGTTGTGACCTGTGCTCTAGATCAGGGAAGCGGTTGGAGTTGATCTGATCTAGACGCTTTGGTTTATTCTCCAGTGGGTCCTTGGATTTGATTTAATAAATCCTTTAAACCTTATTTGCCCCCTCCGCTTTTTACACTCTTCTCAATCTCTTCTCATTTTGCTCTTATTTCAGCTTCATTTGTCTTTTTGTCATCTTTTCTTTTACTCACCTTCTCCCACACTACCTTTCTCAAACACTTCTCTCCTAACATGCACTCTTACACATGCTCTTTGTCACACTGTTCCCATTTGCCGTACTCTCTGTACCCTCTATTACTCGTCTGTCTCCTCTGTTACTTCCTCCTAGCACATACTTTTATTTCCTGCCCCATCATCAAGGACTGGTGTTATATTTCATTTCTATGTCTATCCATTTCATTGGCTATGATGTATTACTATGATGCATTTAGTAGAATGTTTATGAGGATTCTAGCTGTGGTATTCGATTGGAGGGAGTTGCTGTCTGACCTCCGATGTATGCAGATGTGCTGGATGTTAGCTGTATTTATTCTGGAGAATAAACTCACAGAAACTTTCAACTTGACTGCTGGGATTTATTCATCTAAACCTGAACACTTCATTTGGAAACGATTGGGATCTCCAGTCTTACAGCTCTTCCTAGTACTCCGTTGGACTTGTGAAATATTTCCTGACTACAGTATCCAGAGATTCCTTAACGGCTCGTCGCAGAAATCCATTTGACGCTAGCGCTAACTTGACGTTGCTGTGGTAGGTCGTATCCAATTATTTTTCCTGTTCTTTATTATTTTAAACTGGCCTGACCTCTCTCTAACTGTCATACCTCGAGCACACTCATCTTACCTGCACGCGCTGTTGGAATCTTCCCTTCGCTGACATTCTCCCCAAAAAGGGGAGAGGGAGTGCTTTGGCAAGGGGTGCCATACCATACCTCAGCTGTAAGTGGCTCCCTTGGCGCAGTGGACTCTCTCAGCGGGTACGCTGAGACTCCAGGGTATAAATATTGGATCTTTCCCCAACAAAGGGAGAAGGAGTGCTTAGTCAAAGGGCACAAAGGACAGGGGGCTAGGCAGACTAGCAGGCAAGGTTAGAGATGCAGGGGAGAGAGGATAGGAGCAAGGAGCTAGGGAGGTAGACACAGAAAGAGTACTAAATGGGAACAAATTTAATTAATTGGTTATTATAAAGCACTGGCTAGACCCGATGGAATCAGAGAGCTTAAAATGAGGGACAGTAATGTTGCAAATTACATCAGTTAAAAGTTACATAAGTATCAAAAAAAGCATTTAAAGAATATAGGGGAACAAGGTGAATGGAGCAGGAAGGGTAAGGGGATAGGGTAAAGGGGTAGGAGGAAGACAGGACGTAGAGACAAGGGGAAAATAGTTACAAAAGATACCAGAAAAAACTTTTTAGGAGCATAGAAGAAAAGGAAAATGGGGTGAGGAATGGAAAGGGGGTGAGGGCAAAAGGGGTAGTGTATAGATACAGCGGAGAGACGAAGGGAAAGTTTGTCCAAGGTCCGGCTGGGTAGGTGACAGCCTAGGGGGAATCCTCAGTCCATCTCCTCTTCAGCTATCAGGTAGGTCCACCGAGCATTGGTCAAATGGCTAGGTCTCAACAGAAAAACAATTAAAGGAAAAGAGGGCGAGAAGAAGGGAGCGTAGAGGGGGAAGGGGGTGGGGTGAAAGGGTAGGAGGGGGAAACAATAGAGAGACGAAGGAAAGTCTGCCAAAAATCCGGCTGGGTAGGTGACGGCCGAGGGGGAACCCACAACCCATCTCCTCTTCAGCTAACAGGTAGCTCCACCGGACATCAGACAAAAAGCAGGGTCTCTACGGTCGAGGGAAGGTTCAGAGTACATGTCCAGGAGGGAGAACAGGATCAAGGTCAGGTGAGGGATGTGGTTAAGCTCAGGACGCTGACCAGTTCTATTGTCCGGGAGCGTTAGAGCATCGTGGAGAGATCGACTGAGGCTGCCAACTTGAGGTCAGGAAGGGGGCTTGAGACCTTGGTGTTAAGTTCAGTCGGTCCCCAAAATTCCCAAAGCATAGGGAGTGTAATCTATGCCGTGAAGCGGCAGGAGGACAGGGCCAGTGTCCGCATGTCGTGCTAAATGTGTAGAGTAAGGTAGGGTAAGTTAAGGTAGTTTTAGATAGTTTGTAGAATAAGATAGTGTAGGTTAAGTTAGAATAGTTAGTTAGTATAGGGTACGTGGTTTTATAATATTTTTTTACTTTATATTTGTTGCAAAGTCATCATGTGCCCTGGGCACCCCCCAACTTTTTGCTGACTGGTACTGGTGGTAACTGACTCTGACCAACTGAGAGCTTTGCCAAATCAAGCCCAGGGCCAGTGCTATGCTGAAAAACACTTAGAATACAGTGAAAACACCTACATACACTAGGGTACACTAAGGGTTGGGGTACCCGTGGGATTGGCATGACCCACCCTAAAGGGCCCTAGTACATAATAAGACAGGGGGGTTGAAACTACCTCTCAGTCCATAATACATATAGGGCATGGTTGTTTAGAGGCCAGCAGCCCTTTTCTGCACTTCCATGTGTGCACTGCTGAGTCTGAGGTCAGTTTAAAAGTAGCCCTGTTCTGCAGGACTGCTTTTAAAAAGTAAATTGTGCTTAAACTCGACTTTTGTGTTTGGGACACTTAAAAATGGATAACCTACAATGTTTGGGCATATTAGGTACCACCACGGTCTCTCCTATGTGTCCCAGGGGTGGGGGACCAGGTATCTATAAGGTAGACCCTTATAAAATGAGTTTTACATGCCTTAGGTAAAGTGAAATTGCACATTTCACTACCTACATTGTAATAAAGTGCTGCACAAAATCGACTATGGTGGCAGGAGCACTGTGGAAGGACGATCTGCAATGTTTCTGCATATTCAGAACCCCTAAAGTCTCCCCTAGGTATACCAGGGGTGGAGGTCCTGTAGATATAGGCAGAGTACTTACAAAATATGTTTTTATAAGCCCTGGTGCTGGAAAAATGGCCCAAGTTATTTTTCCCATTGCAAACCCCCTGCCACATAGGTTAACATGGGAGAAAGATATTAATTGGTAACTATTGTTTGGAGGAGGCTACAAGTACCATTTAAAAACTTCCCATAATGGTATTAATAAATCAACAATATGATATTGTTGAATTTCTCCTAAAATGAACATACAAGAAGTTATAAGACTTTATTGTGTGTAAGTCCAAATTCAGCCTTCCAGTGGTCTGCATCCATTGGTCAAAGTTAAGGGGGGTAGCCAGGCTTGTTTGGAGAGGTGATAAAGAGCCCCTGGGGTTGAACAGCTCTGCTGAGAGGGCAGGGTCCTGTTGCACAGGAATGCCAGAGCAGGGGAGGAGTCGTAAACAATGGACTTGAAGGGAAAGGGAGGACCCCAGTGTCATTTACAACCCTACCCTTGTGAACCGAAGCCATATACTAGGATTAAGGAAGAATGAGCAGTTACAAGGGGGAGAGACTATGGATATTAGCCATCCTAGGGGTGTGCTTAGCCAGCTCTTCTCTCCCTGCTGGAAAATCAGCCATTATGAAATTGGAAGAATTGTAGCACTCTGGGACAAAATAGTGCCACACTCTGCAAGAAGTGAGCAGACCTTTAGGTGGAACCCTGCAGCCCATTGGACAAGAGTGACCTCCTACTTGAACCAGAGAAGTTGGATTAACCTCATGCGCGCTAGCGGAATTCCGCTCCTGCGCTGAGATTTTTAAAAACGCATGTTACGTGACGAGCTGGGCTCGTCATCAGCGTGCGAGGAGGCTACGCCATGACGAGCCCAGCTCGTCATCAGTGTGGAAGGGGTTAAGTATCTGAAAAGGGAAGAGCCCCTCAGATCTGCTGCTTGAAACATAAGAAAGCAAGACGGCCATGCTGGAAGTTTGATGTGCATTTCTAAAGTCCTGCACTCTGAAGATTGCACCTTCTGCACCATCTGCAACTACAACCTGTGGATTACTTTGCTGTAAAAACACTAAAGAGTGGTCTGCCTGCAAGCTACAGGCTAACAGAGCTCAGCTGGAACATCACCACCAAGAATGCTCAACCTGGAGAACTACAAGTAGATTTATAAGGGCTTTGTCCAAGTGGATTGTGGGAACTGAAGTCCTCAACTTTCAAGGACCATCTTGTAGGTTCCATACCCTTGGAGTGGAGTGAGTTTGAGACACTTTGGGACCCTTTGGGGTATTTCAGGAAAAAGTTCCAGAAATTTGGAGAACTTTGGAGCAACTTTGGAAAAAGCTCCATAAGGGGACTGACTCAACCTGGTCAGCCAAGCTGCCTGCCTTCAACCGCGACCCGGCCTGCCGTCCAGGTTTGTCCAGCTGAAAAGCTCCGTAGGTCCTACTTCCAGAGTTTGACCAGGAGTAGAAGAAATCCTAGGCCAGCGACCCTTCACCGATTCCGAGGGAACCCGTGAGAAAAAGCTCTGTAAAAGTTTCTAAGTCCGAACGAAGAAAAGGTAACCTGGAGCAACCACGACCGCCAAGCCACCTGCCTTTCAACAACTGTGTCGACCTGGATCTTTGATTCCTCCGCTGGAATGCGTCGGAGGTCGGACTTCCATAAGTTTGAACGGGAGCTCGTCGCAAGGCAATCTGGCGAACCCTCACTGAATCCAGACTGGCTTAGAACTTCGAGAGACCACAGGAAGAAAAGCTAAAGAAAAGTATCTAAGTCAGAAGGTAAAAACTTTGACCGAGACCTACGCGAGGGGTGGCTGCCCAGGGCTCCATCGCGGTCGGCCTGAAGCTTTGACTTTGACCTGGTCTATCGTGATCAGATGTCCTGATAAGGCGCTACAGGTTTCTATGTGCTATATAGTGCTAAATCTTTAAAAAATAATATCTCCGGTTCCCTTGGACTTCTTGGATTTTTGTGGTTTTGGTGTCATTATAAAAATAAAAATATGTCCTATTTTTATAAATTGGTGTTGGATTTTTATTATGAGTTGAGTCTTAATTATTTACTGAAATTGTGTTTTTAGAAGATTTACATACCTGTCTTTGAAGTTAGGCCTGCCTGCTTGCAGCCAAGCTACCAAGGGTTGAGCATAGGAATTATTTTATAAGACCTATTCTGAGCCCTACACTGTGTTAGTGGCCTTATTGCCAGTGGCAGATATACATTTGCCCCTACTAGTAATCCACTCTCCAACATTTGGTGCTCAGCGGTGTGGATGAGGACTTGTATTTAAAAAGTACACCTTTCAGTAAAGTGAATTAAGATTGTAAAAATCCTCTAAATTGCTATAGAACAAAGCTTTTGAGTTAGATTTTTGGAATTTGGACTAAACTGTTTTTAATCCATTGTTTTGATTTTTTCAAATTGCTCTTAGTCTGTAGTGCCTAGTGTTATTGTGAACCAAAACTAAGGGACCATGTAGCTGCACCTGGCTTAACTGTCCCCATTCAGGGTGGCTGATCTTAGGGTACAGTGTAGCTTAGGGGGCAGCCTGCTTCCAACAAGATTAAGAAGGCAGGGTTGCTTAAGTCCCTAGAGGTATTGGCTGGGACCGCTGAGGAGATTTCAGGAGGGATGGAGGGTGCTCCCCTAACCTCACCCCAGAGGGGAGTGAGGATAATGCCTCTTCCATTGTCTCTAGCATTTGCCAGATGATTTCAAATGGTGGGAGGGGAGTATGGTCCCTTACTCAGGAACCACCACTGACCCTGGCAGACAGACCGCTTAAAACTCAAGTAGCTTTGATAGCTTTGGAGCAGAGGAAACTGGAATTGGCTGAGAAGAGATGGTAGAGGGAGAAGGCATTGAAAAGAAATAGTGGCAGTGAAAATTATGACAATTTTGAAATGTCCAGCGGGGGCGGGGTATTGAGCCCAAAATTCTCAAGGGTACAGTGCCCAAGTATACTGAGGGGGGATGACATTGACAAGTGGCTAGCAGGTTTTGAGATGGCCCTTAAAATGAGTAGGGTCCATTCTAAGTATTGGGGTTCACTCCTGTGGGAGTTGATTCCAGTAGCTAGGAGAGATAGGCTACTGACCCTGAAGGGAGATGATGCAGAATCATACCCGCAGAAGAAAGCATGCTTAGTCAAGGGATTTGGTCTGACTCCAGAGCAGTACAGGGTGAAGGTTAGAGGCTCCCAGAAATTGAGTTCAAAGTCTTTGATAGACTTTGTGGATGTTTCAGTGAAGGCATTGAAAGGCTGGATTGTTGGTAACACTGTTGACACATATGAGGGATTGTATACTTTGTTTTAGAAAGAACATATTTTGACTTACTATGCAGAAGAGAAGTTATGCCAGTATCAAGTGAACTCTAAGCTGACAGACCCCAAAGAGCTGAGAGAAGCAACTGATGGGTGGCTGAGAGCCCGGGTTTCCATCCAGCACCAGGGGGGGTGACCAGAGAAAGGAGGACAGATCCCTCCCCAGGGGAAATCCCAGGGAAAAGAAGGTCAAAACCATAAGAAGTCCTCCAAAGACCCACAAAAACCTGCCCAAGGAGGGGGGTGGGGTGGGGTGAGCCATCCCAAATTCAAAGGGAGGGGGTATCAGGGAAAGAGTGGTAGGTTCTTTGATCCCTCAAGGACGGGTAAGTGCTTTGACTGTAACCAGCCAGGGCACAAGCAGCCAAGAAGCTCCCCCCTAGGGGGCTATCCACAGTAATCACCAGTATAAGTGTAAGGGTGGAGAGTGGTGCCCCAGAGGGGGGTAGTCAGGTGGTGGAAGCAACCTTAGTGTCCCTGGGTGGGGTGAATATTACAACGCATGCTGCCTTACCTCCAAACATGGACAAGTATAGGCAGAGGCCTAAAGTGAATGGAACTGAGATTGAGGCTATCAAAGATACAGGGGCTAGTGTAACTATGGTCCTGGATGAGCTGGTACCTCCAAGGAGGTTGCTACCTAGTGAGTTTTACCATGTGACTTATGCAGACAGCACTACCAAACTCCATCCTATGGCTGTGGTGGATTTGGAACGGTGAGGGGTGACAGGCCCTATGAAGGTGGCTGTATAAAAGGTACTCCCAGTCCAGTGTTTACCGGGCAATGATCTAGAAGCCTTTGAGAGGTCAGAGAGAGAGAGGACTCCATATGAAACTATTGGAGCTCCCTGAGTGGGTATGTGCTGTGAATAGGTCACAGACTAGCCAGAAGGGAGGGGCTGGACACTTGGACCAAGAAACAAAAGGCCAAGCATCCAGGGAAAACGGTACTGGGCCTGGTGTGACAGCCTAGGGAAGTCCGGAGTTGCAGGAAGAATCTAACCCTGATGGGGAGGATCTGGCCTCTGAGGGAGGGACTCCATCCCTGCCAGATTTTGCAGAACTGACAGGAGCAGGTAGACCCTCCAGGGAGATGTTCATTCAGGGACAGAGAGACTGTCCTACCCTTGAGAGCTAGAGGCAAATTGCTTCTAAGCAAGAAGAGGGGGATGACAGGGGGTTTACAGAATCTACTGGGAAGATGGACTGCTTTATACTGAGGACAAAAATCTCAAGGATGGGGCCACCAGAAGGTTGGTGGTGCCCCAGAAGTACAGAGAGTTCATCCTGACTTTGGGTCATGATATCCCCTTGGCAGGAAATTTGGGACAGACAAAGACATGGAACCGGTTGGTGAACCATTCCTACTGGCTCCATATGTCTGAAAAAGTAAAGGAGTTTTACAGCTCCTGTGCCACCTGTCAGGCCAGAGGCAAGGCAGGGGGCAAGACCAAGGCTCCCCTAATACCACTGCCAGTGATTGGGGTTCCTTTTGAAAGGGTGGGAATGGACATTGTTGGTCCCCTGGACCCGCCTACTGCATCAGGGAATAGGTATATCTTAGTGGTAGTGGACCATGCCACTAGGTACCCTGAATCAATATCTATTGGAACCATTGATGCTCCTGCAGTGGCTAAAGCACTCCTTGGTGTGTTCACCAGAGTGGGGTTTCGGAAAGAGGTGGTGTCAGATAGGGGCACAAACTTTCTGTCCAGCTATCTGACTGCTATGTGGGATGAGTGTGGTGTCAACTACAAGTTCACCACTCCCTATCACCCACAAGCAAATGGTCTTGTTGAGAGATTATTTATTTATTTTACAGATTTGTAGAGCGCATGGCTGCCCGTAAGCGTCCCAGCGCTAATGATAAAGAAACCAGGTGCGAGGGAAACATTACAGGAACAGCCAGGTCTTGAGAGCCCTATGAAATGAGAGTAGGTTGGGCTGGGCTCTGATGTCTGGGGGCAGTGAATTCCATAACTTGGAAGCATTATATGCAAAGAGTCGACCTCCAGAGCGGGATTTCTTGATTCTGGGTACGGATGCCAAGTTGCAGTGTGAAGAACGTAACGTTCTCTTGGTAGTATAGGGAGGGATAAGGTTTTTTAAGATGGGTGGAGCCTTACCATGCAGAATTTTATGTGTCGTACAAAGTGCCTTAAATTGTATTCTCTCCTGGATAGGCAGCCAATGCAAGGCGTTCAGGGCTGGTTTGGCTGAACAGCGACAATGGGTTCCTGTGAGAAGACGGGCGGCAGTATTTTGTACTATCTGGAGTTTTGATAGTACTTTTTTAGGGGCCCCCAGATAGAGGGCATTGCCGTAGTCTAGGCGGGACAGCACAAGGCCGTGAATCAAAAGTTTTTGAGATTGTATTGGAAGTAATGGCAGAATTTTTCTAGCGGTCCGTAGAAGGCCATGGCACACACCAGCCGTTTTTCTTGCTTGGGTGAAGAAATTGAGGCCTTCATCCAGCCAGATTCCTAGACTCTTGATTTCTTGTTTCGGATTGGGTGGCGTGCCCATACAGGGCGGCCACAGGGATTTGGGTTGGTAAAGTGACTGATTGCCTAGAACCATTATCTCTGTCTTGTCATTATTAAGTTTGAGATGTGAGATGTTCATCCATTTAGTTATGTCGCTAAGACAGTTGTGGAGGTTGGTGAGGGATTGGTCTTGCTGACTTAAGGAGACTACCAATTGGGTATCGTCAGTGTACGTTAAAAGCTTGATCCCGAAAGGGGTGACGATCTTCTCCAGAGGGGACATGTAAATATTAAAAAGGGTCAGACTCAGGGACGAACCCTGAGGGACCCCACAGCTGATGGCAGTGGGCCTGGAAGTGAAATTACCATCTGCTACCTGGAAGGACCTATCGTTAAGGAAGGATTCCACAAAACCCTGAAATGCATGATAAATGGGTTGTCAGAGAAACTCAGGAAGAGATGGGATGTTCTCCTCCCATGCTTATTGTTTGCCTACAGGGAGGTGCCACAGAAAGGGATGGATTTCAGTCCCTTTGAGTAGGTATTTGGACACCCTGTGAGGGGGGCAATGAGCCTGGTAATAGGGTCTTTAGAGAAGCCTCTTAAGGAAGCAAGGGACAATGTTCTTGACTATCTGCTAGGACTGAGATCTAGAATGGCAGAATACATTTACAAGGCAAACAGGAAACTGGAGGCATCGCCATCGTCCACAAGAACACCATCCGCATCACGACCAACTCTGACGACACCCTCACAGCCGCCGAACACCTGCACTTCCAGATCCACACCGAACCCAAGACCACCCTCAGAGGCACCCTCATCTACAGACCCCCGGGACCACGAACACAATTAAGCGAAGACATCGCCGACTTCATCAGCCCGCACGCCCTCCCCTCTGCTGACTACATCCTCCTCGGGGACCTCAACTTCCACCTGGAGAACAACAACGACCGCAACACCACCACCCTGCTGGACAACCTCGCCAACCTCGGACTCAAGCAACTGGTGACCATCCCCCACCCACTACGCCGGCCACACGCTTGACCCCGTCTTCTCCTCCAGCAAGGACATCTCCTTCAGCCACGCCACCGGACTCCACTGGACAAACCACAGCTGCGTCCACTTCAGCTTCCGAAGGACCACACTCCACCACCACCCGCAACAGGTCCCCCACAGAAGCTGGAACAAGATCACAGCCGACCAGCTCGCCACATCCCTGAGCCAGAACCCGCCCTTATGCTCAGCGAATCCCAACCAAGCCGCCAACAACCTCATGAGGTGGATCAGCAACTGCGCAGACGACCTCGTTCCACTGAAGACCCCCCCGCCAGACCCGGTACCAAGAAAGCAACCTGGTTCACCGACGAACTCAAGAGCTCCAAGAAGAACTGCCGGGCCCTCGAGAAAATCTGGCGCAGAGACCCAACTACAGACAACATGACCACCCTCAAGCTCACCACTCGAAAACATCACCAACTGATCCACGCCACCAAGAAAACCGCATTCAAGGAACGACTGGACAACAACGCCCACAACAGCAAGGAACTCTTCAACATCGTCAAAGAACTCTCAAACCCTAACGCCGGAAACAACGACATCACTCCCTCGCAAGACCTCTGCAACTCGCTCGCCTCATTCTTCCACAGCAAGATCGCAGACATACACAACAGTTTCAGCACACAGCCGACGCACCCCACAACCGTACCAACGCCCCCCACTACCACCCTCGGCACCTGAACCCCGATCAACACCGAAGACACCATCCGCACGATGAACTCCATCTACTCCGGATTTCCAACAGACCCCTGCCCTCACCACGTCTTCAACAAGGCCGACTCAGTCATCGCACCCCATCTACGGGACATCATCAACGCCTCCTTCGACACCGCCACCTTCCTAGAGAGCTGGAAGCACGCCGAACTCAGCGCCCTACTAAAGAAACCATCAGCAGACCCCACCGACCTCAAAAACTACCGCCCCATCTCGCTTCTTCCTTTTCCTGCAAAAGTCATCGAGAAGACCGTCAACAAACAGCTGGCTGCCTTCCTCGAGACGAATGGATCCCTCGACCACTCGCAGTCCGGCTTCCGGGCCAACCACAGCACCGAGACCGCCCTCATCGCAGCCACAGACGACTTCCGAGCCCTGCTTGACAACGGGGAAACAGCGGCACTCATCCTCCTGGACCTCTCCGCGGCGTTCGACACGGTCAGCCACCGCACCCTAGTGCAGCGTCTCAACAACATCGGAATCCAGGAGAAGGCACTGGATTGGATCATCTCCTTCCTCGCCGGAAGAACACAGAGAGTCCGCCTCCCCCCGTTCAGATCAGAGGCCACCAAAGTCATCTGCGGTGTACCACAAGGATCATCACTCAGCCCCACACTGTTCAACATCTACATGAGCCCCCTTGCGGCCATCGCACGCCTTCACAACCTCAATATCATCTCCTACACCGACGACACCCAGCTGATCCACCCCTCACCAACGACCCCGCCACCGCCAGAACCAACCTACATGAAGGGATGAAAGACGTAGCCGAGTGGATGATGAACAGCCGCCTGAAACTGAACTCAGATAAGACGGAAGTCCTCATCCTGGGATCTTCGCCCTCCGCCTGGGATAACTCCTGGTGGCCCCCTGCCCTGGGCAGCGCACCCAAACCAACAGACCACGCACGCAACCTGTGCTTCATCCTGGACTCCTCCCTCTCCATGACCAGACAAGTCAACGCCGTCTCCTCGTCATGCTTCAACATCCTGCGCATGCTACGTAAGATCTTCCGGTGGATCCCCACCGAAACCAGGAAGACGGTCACCCAGGCCCTCGTCACCAGCTGACTGGACTACGGCAACACCCTCTACGCCAGAACCACAGCAAAACTCCAGAAAAGACTCCAGCGCTTTCAGAACGCCTCAGCACGCCTCATCCTGGACATTCCCCGACACAGCCACATCTCCGTACACCTGAGAAACCTGCACTGGCTCCCCGTCATCAAGAGAATCACGTTCCGACTCCTCACCCACGCACACAAAGCTCTCCACAACCAAGGCCCAAGATACCTCAACGATCGCCTGACCTTCTACACTCCCACCCGCCAGCTTCGATCGACCAGCCACGCCCTCGCCGCTGTCCCCCGCATCTGACCCAAGACCACCTCGCCTTCAGGAAGCAACTCAAGACCTGGCTGTTCGAGCAGTAGCGGACCCCCCTCCCCAAGCTCCTTGAGACCCTCCGGGTGAGTAGCGCGCTATACAAATGCTTTGATTGATTGATTGATTGATTGATTGATTGAGGCCAGCCAGGAGCTCATGAAGCACTGATATGATCAGAAGGCTACTATGCCTGAATATACTCCATGACAATTGGTGTGGGTTTTAGAGCCTGTGGCTCACCGGGCCCTCTATGACAAGTGGATTGGGTCCTATCCAATCTTAGAAAAGAAGGGTGAGGTTACCTAGTTAGTTAACTTTGGCACCCACAGGAACCCTCATATGGTCCTGCATGTGAATAGATTGAACCCCCACCATGACAGGGCAAATATGACCACGTCACTGGTCACTGATGAGGGTGTGCAGGAGGAAACTGAGCCTCTGCCTGCCCTCCTCTCCACTAATGTGCAAGATGGGTCAGTGGAGGGGGTTGAACTCTCTCTCACGTTAACAGAGCAGCAGCACAGCGACTGTAAGCAAGTTCTGGAGTAGTTCGCTGGCCTGTTCTCTTTGACCCCAGGCATCACTGAGTGGTATGTACAACACATTGACACAGGTGACAGCCTACCTGTCAGAAATAAACTGTACAGGTTGTCTGATCATATTAGAGCCAGCATTAAAGCTGAGGTTGCTAAGATGCTGGAATTAGAGGTCATTGAACCATCTGAAAGTCCATGGGCCAGTCCAGGGGTGCTGATACCCAAACTTAATCCTCGGGGGGGACCAAAGGAGTTAAGGTTCTGTGTGGACTACAGAGGATTGAATTCAGTCACAAAGACTGACGCTCACCCTATACCTAGAGCTGATGTGCTCATTGACAGGTTAGGGGCTGCTAAGCACCTGAGTGCTTTTGATTTGACTTCAGATTACTGTCAGATAGCCCTCACTGATGGAGCAAAGGAGTGGTCAGCATTTTCCATACCAGAGGGACATTATCAGTTCAAGGTAATGCCATCTGGCCTTGAAGAATGCACCTGCCACCTTCCAAAGGTTTGTGAACAGGGTCTTGTCTGGGTTGGAACAGTTCAGTGCACGTTACCTGGATGATATAGCTGTATACCGGTCTACGTGGAGGATCACTTAAGCCACCTAAGGGAAGTGCTTCAGGCCACGTAGCAGGCAGGCCTGACTATTAAGGCAAGCAAGTGCCAAATAGGGCAGAGCTCTGTGGTGTACCTGGGCCACCTGGAAGGTGGGGGCCATGTACAGCCTCTTCAAGCTAAAATCCAAACTATTTTGGATTGGACAGCTCATGTTACCAAAGACTCATGTCAGGGCATTCCTTGGACTGACAGGGCATTATAGAAGGTTTGTTCAGAATTATGGGACCATTGAGGGGCCCCTAACAGAACTCACTTCTAAGAAGAGGCGCAGAGGCCCAAAAATGTTTATTGGACCCCAGAGTGTCAGAAGGCTTTTGACACTCTGAAGGCTGTTATGTGTTCAGCCCTAGTGTTGCTGGCCCCTGACTACACAAAATACATGTTTGTTCAGACAGATGCTTCAGAGCAAGGGATTGGGGCAGTGTTGTCAGAGCTAAATGAAGAGGGCCTTGATCATCCAGTTCCCTTTATTAGCAGGAGACTTCTTCCCAGGGAGCAGAGGTGGAGTGTCATTGAGAGAGAGGCTTTTGATGTGGTTTGGTCCTTGCAAAAGTTAAGACAATATTTGTTTGGGACTCACTTTTATGTTCAAACTGAGCTCATGCCTCTTAGGTGGATCATGCAGATGAGAGGGGAAAATCCCAAGCTGTTAAGGTAGTCCGTTTCCCTACAGGGAATTTACTTTACAGTGAACCACAGACCTGGTGTTGCCCATGCAAATGTGGATGGACTTTCCAGGTTTTTCCACTTAGCTGACAAGGACTACCGGTGTAGGTTAGCAACCCATCACCTTTTGTTTTGTGGGGGGGGGGGGGGGGGCAGTGATGCAAAGTCTTCCTGTGCCCTGGGCACCCCCCAACTTTTTTCTGACTGGTACTGGTGGTAACTGACTTTGCCTGATCCTGAGCTCTGTCTAATCAGGCCCAGAACCAGTGATATGCTGAAAACACTTAGAACAGTGAAAAAACATACATACACTAGGGTACACTAAGGGTTGGGGTACCCCTGTGATTGGCAAGACCTACCCCATAGGGCCCTTGTACATAATAGGGCAGGGGGATTGAAACGACCTCTCAGTCCATAATACATAATAGGGCATGGTAGTTTAGAGGCCAGCAGCCCTTTTCTGCACTTGCATGTGTGCACTGCTGAGCCTGAGGTCAGTTTAAAAGTAGCCCCATGCTGCAGGACTGTTTTTAAAAAGTAAAGTGTGCCCAAACTCGACTTTTGTGTTTGGGGCACTTACAAATGGATAACCTACAATGTTTGGGCATATTAGGTACCCCAAAGGTCTCCCCTAGGTGTCCCAGGGTTGGGGGACCAGGCATCTATAAGGTAGACCCTTAGAAATGGAGTTTTATGTGCCCTGGGTAAAGTGAAATTGCACATTTCATTCCCCACATTGTGATATAGTGCTGCCGAAAATCGACGTTGGTGATAGGAGCACTATGGAGGGAGTATCCGCAATATTTCCGCATATTTAGAACACCTTAAGTCTCCTCTAGGTATTCCAGGGGTGGGGTCCTGTAGATATAGCCAGAGTACTTATAAAATATGATTTTATAAGCCCTGGTGCTGGAAGAATAGCCCATGTAATTGTTCCCATTGCAAAGCTCCTGCCACATAGGTTAACATGGGAGAAAGTTATTAACTGATAGCTTTTGATGGAAAAGGCTACAAGAACCATTAAAAAACGTCCCAGAATGGTATTAATAAATCCAACAATACGATATTGTTGAATTTCTCCTAAAATTTGCATACAAGAAGTTATAAGACTTTCTTGTTTGTAAGTCGAAATTCAGCCTTCCAGTTGTCTGTTGTGATTGGGCAGTGTTAAGGGGATTAGCCAGGCTTCTTTGAAAAGGATATAAAGAGCCCCTGGGGTTGAAAAGCTCTGCTGTAAGGGCAGGGTCCTGTTGCACAGGAATGCCAGAGCAGAGGGAGAGGAGTCGTAAACAATGGACTTCAAGGGAAAGGGAGGACCTCAGTGTCATTTACTACTCTACCCTTGTGAACCCAAGCCAGATGCTAAGATTAAGGAAGGAATGAGCAGATGCAAGGGAGATGCAAGGTGGAGAGACTATGGAGATTAGCCACCCTAGTGGTGTGTTTAGCCAGCTCTTCTCTCTCTGCTGGAAAATCAGCCATTATGAATTTGGAAGAATTGTTTGCACTCTACCACACTCTGCAGGAAGTGGTCAGACCTTTGAGTGGAGCCTTGCAGCCTATTGGACAAGAGTGACCTCCTGCTTGACCCAGAGAAGTTGGAATAAGTATCTGAAAAGGGCAGAGCCCCTCGGATCTGCTGCTTGACCCTAAGAAAGCAAGACGGCCATGCTGGAAGTTTGATGTGCATTTCTAAAAGCCTGCACTCTGAAGATTGCACCTTCTGCACCACTTTGAACTACAGCCTGTGGATTAATTTGCTGTCAAAGGACTAAAGAGTGGACTCCCTGCAAGCTACAGGTTAACAGAGCTCACCTGGAACATCACCACCAAGAATCCTCAACCTGGAGAACTACCAGCGGATTTTTAATTTTTTTGAGTTTTATATAGCGCAAACTAGACCCGATGATATCAGGTATCAGAGCGCTTTACACGAGCATCAGTTTCATTACAGATGGACACATTCATTTTTGTTAGGCACAGGAGATTAAGTGATTTCCCCAGATTCTTAAGATGCTAAGTTTCCTTCATTGCCAAGACTTGAACCTGGTTCCCCAGCTTCGAAGTCGGCCACTCTAGCCGTAAGGCTACATCCTCTCCCAAATTCTAAGGGTTTTGTACAAGTGGATTGTGAGTACTGAAGTTCTCAACTTTCAAGGACCTTCCTGGAGCTTCCAGACCATTGGAGTGAGCTTGAGACACTTTGGGACCCTTTGGGGAACTTCAGGAAGAAGTTCCAGAAGTGTGGAGCACTTTGGAGCAACTTTAGAAAAAAAGCTCCAAAAGGGGACCGACTCAACCTGATCAACCTTCAACCGGGAACCATTCTGCCGTCCAGGTTTGTCCCGCTAAAAAGCTCTGTAGGACCTACTTCCAGAGTTTGACAGGGAGTAGAGAAATCCAAGGCTGGTGAACCCTCACCGAATCTGACCTGGTGAAGAGCATCGAGGGACCCCGCGAGAAAAAGCTCCATAAAAGTTTCTAAGTCCAAACGAAGAAAAAGTGACCGGGAGCAACCGCAACCGGCAAGCCGCCTACCTTTAACCGCGTTTCGGCCTGGATGTTTAGTTTGCTCCGCTTGAATACTCCAGAGGACAGACTTCCATAAGTTTGACCGGGAGCTCGTCGCAAGGCAATCCGCCAAACCCTCACCCAAATCTGAACTGTCTGAGAGCTTCGAGAGATTTCGGGAAGAAAAGCTCCAGAAAAGTTTCTAAGTCAGAAGGTAAAAACTTTGACCGAGACCTACCACGAGGGGTAGCTGCCATGGATTCAATCACAGTCAATCGCGGTCGGCCTGAAACTTTGACTTTGACCTGGTCTATCTAGACCAGATGTCCTGATAAGGCGCTATATGCTTCTATGTGCTATATAGTGCTAAATCTTTAAAAATTAATATCTCTGGATCCCTACATGGGATTTTCGACTTTTTGGTGTCATTTTAAAGATAAAAATATTTTCTATATCTATAAATTGGTGTTGCATTTTTATTATGAGTAGTGTTTTAATAATTTACTGAAATTGTGTTTTAAATGCTTTACATACCTGTCTTTGAAGTTAAGCCTGCCTGCTCGCAGCCAAGCTACCAAGGGTTGAGCATAGGAATAATTTTCTAAGACCTATTCTGAGTCCTATACTGTGTTAGTGGCATTATTGCCAGTGGCAGATATACATTTGCCCTACTAATAATCCACTTTCCAACACTATTGACATCAAATGTCATTTTTTGCTACATACAGGTCTACATCATGGTTTACTGTGTGGGAGCTAGCATGTGTGCTCTGGTAATGTCATCTACATGTATATGTATTTGCTAGTAGTGTTTGGCAACATGTGTGAGTAGGTGCCTAACCTATGGAAAGGGATCTGTCTGATTGGCCATGACTTTACATCATCTACCAGACATTGTTGAGGAGTGGACATGTCTATCATGATGTAAAAAACTGTATACAGTGCAAATTGTGTTCACATTCAATATCTTTGTGTGGCCACGTAATGCAACATGCTTTGGAGGGATGTTCTGGTCTAAAGCATTTGGCCAATTAGAAGATATTTGGACTCACACCCCGATTGCTACCCCATAGACACTCTCAACCAACAACCAACTTCCTGCTGCCCATGAGGTATCATGGAACCCGACCCCGACCTAGGCTCCCAGCAACTTCACCTATTTAGGTCTTCCTCACCAACCTTATGCAAGTGAAACAAGTAATCCAGATCTGGTTTTTGACGATCAATGGATGGGCATCAAGATTCGGTGACCCTTTGGGGACCACACTCTTTTCCACTCCAGCGACACAAGCCCAGCTCCCAGACTAGCTGTAGAGGTCACAAACTTCCGTTGCACCACAAATTGCACAGTGTTTCTCACTCCTCTTGGTGCAGTGCTGCAGGCCTCCTGCAACGAATGTTTGAGCAACTCACCCAGCCTAGGGGCATGTCAAAGAATCTAGGGGCATATTATCAAGAACAGGCGATACAATTATCGCCGCTTTATCGGCAGGAAACTGCCGCTAAAACGTCGATAATGGGCTTGACAATAGGCCCTTGTGAATTCCCATAGCAGCCCAGGTTAACACCAGAACCTGGGCTGCTATGGGAATTCACAAGGACATATTATCAAGCCCATTATCGCCGCTTTAGCGGCAGTTTCCTGCCGATAAAGCGGCGATAATTTTATCGCCTATTCTTGATAATATGGCCGCTAGTCTTGCTTAACTCTGGTGAATATGGAAACAAGCACCTGGAAGTAGAACTGCACTTCCCCTATGGATGGTCTCTGTCACAGGTCCAATAAAATGGGGCAGTCTGTTTTATGACTCCTCCGTCACAAAGAAGCACCCAGTAATCAAGAGGAAACCCTAGCACCAACAAGTAGTATAGGATGCTAACCTGGCACAGTGTTTGGAGAACTCACGTATTTAAAATACAGAATACAGCAGTCCTGCTGGGACATGGCCTAAACATAAACACCAGACGGCCCCTGGAACCAGGAATAAAGGACTTCCATCAATTCTCCGTATCCCTACTAGTTATTAGAGTCCTTTTTTTGTGTAAATCTACTTTTTTACAGGAAAACAGTATGTAAAACGATACATAGATTAACCAAACCCCCAGGTTACTGATGCACATTAATACATAGGAAACGTCAAGTGACAGTGTCAGCCTGAAGTCAGGCTGAAGGCATTTAACAATCAGTTCGGAAAGCCATAGATTCCATCTCCAGACCCACACAGATCACAGTCATTCCTGGTACTCTCCTCTCTCTGACACCCCCCCATTGCCCCCCCCCCCGAATGTCTTCCCCCCCCCCAGATCCCCAGCCATCACTCCCCGTCTGCCCATGGGCATCCGCAGAAATGTTTCCAGGGGGGGCAATATTTTAACTTCATCACCATCCTCTGACATGATTGAGCACAAGTATTAAATACATTTAAAAAAAATCTAATAAGACAATGAGCTTAAACAAACAAAGAAACCCATAGGGGTAAAAGAAAAATCTTGTGAGGCACAACAGCAGATGACCTGGCAACTACAATAAAACTGAGGGAAAAACTAAAAATGTCCGGAAAAAACCAAAATAATTCTTTTTTTTTTTTTCAGTTTAAAAAGTGTTTATTAAGCAATAAGAGGTGTCAATACAATATACATATATGATACAGAAAAGAAGTAAAACAATCTAGGGAAACATGCATATATAATAAAAGGTACAATGGTTATTAAGATAGGATGAGGCTATACAGTAGAAGGAAAAAAGAAAAAGAAAACAGTAGTAAAGTCTTTTAGGCAAAAACAAAATAATTCTATATCAGGTTGATGTGGTTCTAGAGCAAGGGTACTCACAAACTTTATCTCGGGCCAATTTACAGTGTGGTTTGTGGCCGAAAGCTGCACCGGTGGGGGCGGGGTCAGTGGGGGAGGGGGTGGGGCTAGAGCAACAAAAAAAAACTATGACCATGAGGTTGAACACATGCCCCTACAGCGGACGCCTTCGTCCACTGAGCCACCAGACCCGGCATACACACATCTTTCTTTCTTTCTTTCTTTCTCTCTCTCTCTCTCTCTCTCTCTCTCTCTCTCTCTCTCTCTCTCTCTCTCTCTCTCTCTCTCTCTCTCTCTCCCTCCTTCTCTCTCTCTCTCTCTGTCTTCCTCTGTCTGACTCACCCTGTCTGTCTGTCTCCCTCTCTCTTTATCTTTCTCTGTCTCCTCCCTCTCTCTCCCTGTCTCCCTCCCTCTGTCTCCCTCTGTCTCCCTCCCTCTTCCTCCCTCTGTCTCCCTCCATCTGTCTGTCTACCTCCCTCTGTCGCCCTTCTCCCTCTGTTTGTCTCTGTTTCCCTCCCTTTGTCAGTCGCCGTCTGTCTGTCGCACTCTGTCTGTTGCACTCTGTCTGTCACCCTCTGTCTGTCTCCCTCCGTCTGTTTCTCTTTCTCTCTGTCTCTCTCCCTCTCTCTCTGTCTCCCTCCCTCTTTCTCCCTCTGTCTCCCTCCCTCTGTCGGTCTCACCCTGTCTGTTGCCCTTTGTCTATCTCCCTCCCTCTGTCTCCCTCCCCCTGCCTCACTCTCTCTGTCTCCCTCCCTCTGTATCCCTCTCCCTCCCTCTGTCTCCCTCTCTCTGTCACCCTCCCTCTCTCTGTCACCCTCTCTCTCCCTCCCTTCCTCTCCCTCTCTCCCTCTGTCTCTCTCTCTGTCTCCCTCTCTGTCTGTCTGTCTTAGTCTCTGCCTCTATCTGTCTGTCCCTGTCTCTGCCTCTATCTGTCTGTCCCTGTCTCTGCCTCTGCCTCTATCTGTCTGTCCCTGTCTCTATCTATCCCTGTCTGTCCCTGTTTCCCTCCCTCTGTCTCCCTCTCGGTCTCTCTGCCTGTCTTAGTCTCTGCCTCTATCTATTTGTCTGTCCCTGTCTCTGCCTCTATCTGTCTGTCTGTCCCTGTCTCTATCTGTCCCTGACTATCCCTGTTTCACTCCCTCTGTCTCCCTCTCTGTCTCTCTGCCTGTCTTAGTCTCTGCCTCTATCTGTCTGTCCCTGTCTCTGCCTCTATCTGTCTGTCTGTCCCTGTCTCTATCTGTCCCGGTCTATCCCTGTTTCCCTCCGTCTCACTCTGCCTGTCTGCCCCTGTCCCTGCATCCATCTGTCTCTGTCTGTCTCTAGCTCTGTCTGTCTCTGTCTCCCTCCCTCTCTCTCTCTGTCTCCCTCCCTCTCTCTCTCTGTCTCCCCCCTCTTTGTCTCCCCCTCTCTGTCTCTCTCCCTCTCTCTCTCTCCCTCTGTCTCCCTCTGTCTCACTCACTCTGTCTGTCTCCCTCTCTCTCCCTCTCTATCTCCCTTCCCCTTTCTCCCTCTGCCTCCCTCTGCCTCCCTCCCTCTGTCTCCCTCCCTCTGTCTCCGCCCCTCTGTCTTCGCCCCTCTGTCTCTGCCCCTCTGTCTCTGTCCCTCTGTCTCCCTCTCTCTGCCTCCCCCTCTGTCTCCCTCTGCCTCCCTCTCTCTCTGTTTCCCTTTCCTTCCCCCGTCTCCCTCTCTCCCTCTGTCACACTCACTCTGACCGTCTCCCTCTCTCTCCCTCTCTGTCTCCCTCTCTCTATCTCCCTTCCCCTCTCTCCCTCGGTCTCCCTCCCTCTGTCTCCCTCCCTCTGTCTCCCTCCCTCTGTCTCCGTCCCTCTGTCTCCGCCCCTCTGTCTCTGTCCCTCTGTCTCCCTCCCTCTGCCTCCCGCCTCTGTCTCCCTCTGCCTCCCTCCCTCTGTCTCCCTCCCTCTGGCTCTCCCTCTTTCTCTGTTTCCCTCTCTCTCTGTCTCCTTCTCTCTCTGTCTCACTCTCTTTCCCTCTCTCTGGGTCTCCCTCTCTGTGTCTCCCTCTCTCTGTGTCTCCCTCTCTCTCTGTCTCCCTCTCTCTCTGTCTCCCTCTCTTTCCCTCTCTCTTTGTCTCCCTCCCTCTGTCTGTCTCCCTCCCTCTGTCGACCCTCCCTCTGTCTGTCACCCTGTCTCCCTCCATCTCCCTCTCTCTCGCTCTCTCCCTGTCTCCCGCCCTATCTGTCTCCCTCTCTCTCTGTCTCCCTCTATCTCCCACCCTATCGGTCTCCCTCTCTCTCTCTGTCTCCCTCTCTCTCTGTCTCCCTCTCTCTGCCTCTATCGCCCTCCCTCCGTCTCCCTCCCTCTGTCTCCCTCCCTGACTCTCTCCCTGTCTCCCTCCCTCGGTTTCCCTCCCTCTGTCTCCCTCCTTCAGTCTGTCTCGCTCAGCCTGTCTCCCCCTGTCTGTCTCCCTCTGTCTGTCTCCCTCCCTCTGCCTCCCCCCCCTGTCTCACTCTCTCTGTCTCCCTCCCTCTGCCTCCCTCTCCCTCCCTCTGTCTCCCTCTCTCTGTCTCCCTCTTTCTCTGTCACTCCCTCTCTCTGTCACCCTCTGTCTCCCTCCCTCCCTCTCTCTCCCTCTGTCTCTCACTCTCCGTACCCCTCTCTGTCTGTCTGTCTTAGTCTCTGCCTCTATCTGTCTGTCCCTGTCTCTGCCTCTATCTGTCTGTCCCTGTCTCTATCTGTCCCTGTTTGTCCCCGTTTCCCTCCCTCTGTCTCCCTCTCGGTCTCTCTGCCTGTCTTAGTCTCTGCCTCTATCTATCTGTCTGTCCCTGTCTCTGCCTCTATCTGTCTGTCTGTCCCTGTCTCTATCTGTCCCTGTCTATCCCTGTTTCACTCCCTCTGTCTCCCTCTCTGTCTCTCTGCCTGTCTTAGTCTCTGCCTCTATCTGTCTGTCCCTGTCTCTGCCTCTATCTGTCTGTCTGTCCCTGTCTCTATCTGTCCCTGTCTATCCCTGTTTCCCTCCGTCTCCCTCTGCCTGTTTGCCCCTGTCCCTGCATCCATCTGTCTCTGTCTGTCTATCTCTGTCTGTCTCTGTCTCCCTCCCTCTCTCTCTCTGCCTCCCTCCCTCTCTCTCTCTGTCTCCCTCCCTCGCTGTCTCACCCTCTCTGTCTCTCTCCCTCTCTCTCTCTCCCTCTGTCTCACTCACTCTGTCCGTCTCCCTCTCTATCCTTCTCTGTCTCCCTCTCTCTGTCTCCCTTCCTCTCTCTCCCTCTGTCTCCCTCCCTCTGTCTCCCTCCCTCTGTCTCCGTCCCTCTGTCTCCGCCCCTCTGTCTCTGTCCCTCTGTCTCCCTTCCTCTGCCTCCCCCTCTCTCTGCCTCTGCCTCCCTCTCTGTCTCCCTTTCCTTCCCCCTGTCTCCCTCCCTCCCTCTGTCTCCCTCTCACTGTCTCCCTCTGCCTCTCTCCCTCTGTCTCCCTCGCTCTGGCTCTCCCTCTCTCTCTGTTTCCCTCTCCCTCTGTCTCCCTCTCTCTCTGTCTCCCTCTCTTTCCCTATCTCTCTGTCTCCCTCCCTCTGTCTCTGTCCCTCTGTCTCTGTCCCTCTGTCTCTGCCCCTCTGTCTCTGTCCCTCTGTCTCCCTCCCTCTGCCCCCCCTCTGTCTCCCTCTGTCTCTCTCTCTCTCTCTCTATGTCTCCCTCTCCCTCCCTCTGCCTCCCTCCCTCCCTCTGTCTCCCTCTCTCTGTCTCCCTCTGCCTCCCTCCCTCTGTCTCCCTCTCTCTGGGTCTCCCTCCCTCTCTGTCTCACCCTCTCTGTCTCTCTCCCTCTCTCTTTCTCTCTCTCTCCCTCTGTCTCACTCACTCTGTCCGTCTCCCTCTCTATCCTTCTCTGTCCCCCTCTCTCTGTCTCCCTTCCTCTCTCTCCCTCTGTCTCCCTCCCTCTGTCTCCCTCCCTCTGTCTCCGTACCTCTGTCTCCGCCCCTCTGTCTCTGTCCCTCTGTCTCCCTTCCTCTGCCTCCCCCCTCTCTCTGCCTCTGCCTCCCTCTCTGTCTCCCTTTCCTTCCTCCTGTCTCCCTCCCTCCCTCTGTCTCTCTCTCACTGTCTCCCCCTGCCTCCCTTCCTCTGTCTCCCTCGCTCTGGCTCTCCCTCTCTCTCTGTTTCCCTCTCCCTCTGTCTCCTTCTCTCTCTGTCTCCCTCTCTTTCCCTCTCTCTCTGTCTCCCTCCCTCTGTCTCTGTCCCTCTGTCTCCGTCCCTCTGTCTCCGCCCCTCTGTCTCTGTCCCTCTGTCTCCCTCCCTCTGCCTCCCCCTCTGTCTCCCTCTGTCTCTCTCTCTCTCTGTCTCCCTCTCCCTCCCTCTGCCTCCCTCCCTCCCTCCCTCTGTCTGCCTCTCTCTGTCTCCCTCTGCACCCCTTCCTCTGTCTCCCTCTCTCTGGGTCTCCCTCCCTCTCTGTCTCACCCTCTCTGTCTCTCTCCCTCTCTCTCTCTCTCTCTCTCTCTCTCCCTCTGTCTCACTCACTCTGTCCGTCTCCCTCTCTATCCTTCTCTGTCTCCCTCTGTCTCCCTTCCTATCTCTCCCTCTGTCTCCCTCCCTCTGTCTCCCTCCCTCTGTCTCCGTCCCTCTGTCTCCGCCCCTCTATCTCTGTCCCTCTGTCTCCCTTCCTCTGCCTCCCCCTCTCTCTTCCTCTGCCTCCCTCTCTGTCTCCCTTTCCTTCCCCCTGTCTCCCTCCCTCCCTCTGTCTCCCTCTCACTGTCTCCCTCTGCCTCCCTCCCTCTGTCTCCCTCGCTCTGGCTCTCCCTCTCTCTCTGTTTCCCTCTCCCTCTGTCTCCCTCTCTCTCTGGCTCCCTCTCTTTCCCTATCTCTCTGTCTCCCTCCCTCTGTCTCTGTCCCTCTGTCTCTGTCCCTCTGTCTCCGCCCCTCTGTCTCTGTCCCTCTGTCTCCCTCCCTCTGCCTCCCCCTCTGTCTCCCTCTGTCTCTCTCTCTCTCTCTCTCTCTCTGTCTCCCTCTCCCTCCCTCTGCCTCCCTCCCTCCCTCTGTCTCCCTCTCTCTGTCTCCCTCTGCCTCCCTCCCTCTGTCTCCCTCTCTCTCTGGGTCTCCCTCTCTCTCTGTCTCCCTCTCTCCCTGTCCCCCTCTCTTTCCCTCTCTCTTTGTCTCCCTCCCTCTGTCTGTCTCCCTCCCTCTGTCGCCCCCTCCCTCTGTCTGTCGCCCTGTCTCCCTCCATCTCCCTCTCTCCCTCTGCCTCCCACCCTATCTGTCTACCTCTCTCTCTGTCTCCCTCTTTCTCCCGCCCTATCGGTCTCCCTATCTCTCTGTCTCCCTCTCTCTGTCTCTGTCTCTATCTACCTCCCTCGGTCTCCCTCCCTCTGTCTCCCTCCCTGACTCTCTCCCTCCCTTGGTTTCCCTCCCTCTGTCTCTCTCCCTCTGTCTCCTTCCCTCTGTCACCCTCTGTCTCTCACCCTCTGTCTGCCACCCTCTATTTGTCACCCTCTGTCTGTCACCCTCTGTCACCTCACCCAGCTGCACCCCAGTACTTCACAGGTCTTTAAAAGACTTTCATGAGGCTTTGTTGTGAATCACCCGGCCCCCCCATAGAGCAGAGTGTGTTAAAGACAGACGGCCCATTGTCATTCTTTATGTGATGATCAGTAGCAGACAGAATGACAATGGGCCTGTCCACAGTCTGCTCGAGGTCAGGGAGGGGCTGCTCCACAGTCTGCTCGAGGTCAGGGAGGGGCTGCTGCAGCCTCTAGAGTTCAAAGAGAAGTGCGAGAGGCCCCAAGTGAGATAACATTTAAACTCCTGGGGCTTCTCGCAGGGGAACAGCACAGCCTGCTGGAATTCTGAAAATTAAGGGGACCAAAGGCGTCTGTAAAAAGAATGTTGACGGCCTCCCTGTGCTCTGCGATAATACCACAGAAGGACCGGTGATCCAGGGGGGGGGACAAGTGCACCCCCTTGCCCCCCCCCTGCGGACGCCCATGCATCTGCCTCAGACTACCAGTCTCATATCTGCACGAACCTCCCGTGTCTGGTTGATCGGATCCTCTGCCAACCTACAGCATTCCATATTGGAGTCTGAGTCTCTGTGTCGAAATGAATGCACGACCCCAATACCTTACACTGTCCCTCCTTGCCACCGATAGTGCAACATTGCAGAGCAAAAATGTCTACCTATCCAGGATCCACTCCTCTCAGATAAACAGGCAGACTAACCGGGAAGTGAGAACCAGGGCTTCCCCAGTGCCTTCGAGAGCCTGCTTTGAACCTCTTCCTAGAAGGCCCTCACTCTTAGGCACCCCCAGAGTTTACTTCTAGTGGCCAATTTTGCCTTGGGTGGGGCTATCTTATCCAAGGCAGAAAATACCCAAGCTTGGAACCTTCTACAGAATACCCCCGGAGTATCAACACGACTGGCTCTGGAGCACTCGAGCGCCTGTTCTAGCAGAGAAGGGGTAACTTTGCTCATATTGTGACAGCTAACCGGTTTAGGAAAGGCTGAGCTAGGCTGAGACAGAGAATGAGGGATAGGAACATTAAATACAATTGCCTGGTGGTCTGTCCAGCTAAGAGGGTAGACACAGTCAACAGTCAGTGATCATCAGAGTTAGAGAAAATACCATCAAGAGTGTGACCTGAGTTATTCAATTCAATTATCTACATTTGGATAAAAACATATCTATAAAAGAGGCAAGCACATGCAATAAATAAATACAGACACAATCATAAAATTATTAAAAACAAACACATGATTCTACAATACAGTACAAACTATAAAGTGCAATTAGACAGAGTTCATTGAGATGTAGGCTCTAACTGCAGTTTTCAAGAAGGTGCCCACGCAAATTATTAGCTCATCCTCGCTCAGTGCGAGGAGGGTTTTGAAGGCATCCCTAAAGTCAAGTCAACATGTGATCTCTTTTTAAAAAAAGGGAGCAGGAATAATATAGTATATTGTTCATAGAACTTACCAAAAAAATAGGAAATGTAATAGAGTTTGGCCCTAGTGCCCATTACAAGGACAAGAATATCAAGATTTGCTCAGAAGCTCAGATGAAAGCATAGTAGATATTTCACAGTGCCTGCTCTTAGGCGGTACAGAAGGCCACGCTCCCATCGACCCATAGATTTGGCCAAGTAGCTGGGCAAGTGTCGATCATTCTCAATATTCAGGTACACAACTATGCTAGATTTACAGAATTGTGTGGCCAGTCTTTCCTCATTATAGCACCTATACAGAGCCACCCTCAAGTCTTTTTTATTTACAGTATCTAGATCGTTGGGATTATCAAATACATTTTCATAACTATTCCTGCACCTCCGCTAGCCATGGAATTTCCATGCCTTTCTCACCTTTGAGACAATCAGCTATGATATCTCCAGTAAGGGACTCTGGCTTGTTTTTCCATATGGTTAGCCAAAATAGAGCAGTTCGCACTCTAATATGATCTTCGATATAGTATAGCTTAAGTTCACTATGGCACACCAATTGAGACGAAGAGATTAGGGCACCCAAGAGCTTGCAAGAGAACATATTCTCCTAAGCTGGATATTATGACATTTAGCAATGCCCCAAACCTCGGCATCATAGGTTGCTGTTGGTGTACACCGAGTTTAAAAAATAATAATTAAATTGTGAAATAACCCCTTCCCCCCTCTCCTGGGTTGGGACGAACTGAGTACTGTGTTAACTGACCTAGAAAACTTAGTCCTTCAATAAACAGTATGGTCTGTCCACAGACAATTGGCAGCAAAAAACCAAACCCAGATGGGAAAAAGTGCTTGTCCTTGATAAACTCTGATTGCCCACATGGAGGACATTCAATGCATGCTTCCTTGGTCCACGGGCCATTAAAAAAGATTTTTTTAAATTAGTACACAAATCTAAAAGGACATAAAATCAACAAAACCTTGTACTAAAGGGCGCAGGGCTTGAGGGGTGCGGCCCATTAGGACCGCGTCATCAGCATACAATAAGGATGGGAATATAAGACTGAAAACTCTTGGGACATCATTAGTGAGCGTCGCTAAAAACATATGCAAATTGTTCATATATCAAATGAAAAGTAATGTGGCCAGAACACAGTCTTGCCTTACCTCTCTAAAAAACAATATCATTGGGGACTTCCCCTGTATGTTAATTCTATTTCTAGCTTTCATATTTCGATGTAAATAGGTTAAGAACTGCACTATTGTCTCATTCATTCCAGTTTCCAGCAGGACAGACCACAACTGTGAATGGTTAACAAAATCAAATGGGGAATTCACATCCATATTTATACGAAAAAGCAGCAGCGGACCTTAAAATTGCCGCACCTAAACTCCAGTGCCAATGAGTCTATGATCAAGTCGGTTTGATATTGTGCTGCCAACCCCGACACCAGCTGCTGTTTGGCGTCGCTGTGCTCTCCAGATCAGTTAAACAGTTTTTAGATACTCATGGGGGCGCACCAAAATGAGAGTCCAAAAAGAATAAGTAGAAAAATGTTCTTTATTTATCTTTGTCAGGCTAAGAAGCACATCAATAAAATATGTAGCGAGATCAGCCAACGCGTTTCACTCCCTACCAAGGAGTTTCTTCAGGGCTGAAAAAACAATAAAAGACAAAATATTCCCATCAATTTCCTGCATAGCCAAGTGTGTACATATTTTCCCATTTGACATTACATCATATGGAGATTCTTTGTAGAATACATGTTTCCCTGGGAACCAGGGAAAACAAAGAAAAGACACAGTAGCCTACTGCTAGGGAAAGACTGATCAGCGAATATTTGTTAAACTTTAAAAACATCCTTTTCTAAGCGGTTACTGCCACGGAAGGGGGAAGGTTTACGTGGAAGACCGGAAAGAAAGGTTCCAAACATCCTAATTACAATATATATATCAGCTGAGATCCTACTTTAGTTTTGAGCTTCCCCACTGGGAGAGGTGAGTATACCACTGTCAGTAGAGGAAAGCATATATCTCGCTTTACAATAATATAAACACATTTAGATCTAACATCACCATTTCACATTCATGAATAGGTAACATCTGTATAGTTTCACTGTTTTTGCTTCATAGGTAGGAGAGGATACACCAAGAGTACAGTCTGCAAGTTTTTTAGTCTTGTTATACCATCCAGTTTGAAAACCTAGTAGTATATGTATATATACATGGCACATTTAAGCGCTCTACATCATATTTTCTCTCTTTTCTGACATATATATCATAACCATGCCTACCCATATTCAAAATAGACCATCCTCCTTTCTACTGTATCTAATAGATTACAATTTTTAGTCGAGAGGGCATGGAGAGGAGAAGGTAATAGTATTATTGGACATAATTCTCCTGTCTGTTATTTAGCGAAAAAGAGTATGATATCAAGGCTATGGTTCTTACCGCTGCAGATATTTTCGGTGTGTTGTGTTTTGTAAGATCCCTCTGTAATCACACTGGTATTTTTCAGCCGTTTTTTTATTCCGACATGGTTCTAGTCAGTATAAAAGACATTATTTTACATTAAATCTATATTCTATTAGGATTTTCCTATAGTGTCATTTATTTCTTCTTGCTGAGCATACCTTAAAATTCTTAGGAGTACCTCTCTTCCCTTATCTTTTCACGTTATCGCGGACTTTGTAGATCTTGTCCGAAAAAGTAGTTCTGGTACTCCAATAGCTACCCGTCCCTGGTTGTGTTTGTTCTAGGTGGGTACAGTGCTAGATGGTAAGAAAAAAATATATTAAATAATAAATTTAGAATTCGACACAAAGTCCATCATGTGTTCCTATATCGACAGACTGCTGTATGTTTACATGTTGTGTTATGCGAGCTGCCCTACCCGATAGTCCAGAGTCTTAGTAGCCCAACTTCACAAGTAGTAAAACTATCATTGCGGCAAAAGTAAGATACGAAATATATATACATGCAACTTAGTCCTCTAGCGCTGTTTTATTTTATCATTGCAGTTTTTTACCCAATCCCGCTGTTTCATATTGTCTTTGTCGAGGGACATCCTACCCTGTATCAAAGTATCCCAGAACCATAGTACGTCTCAACCCATGCTACTAATAAGGATCCGTAATTCACAGGCTAAAAGACCATTATTATTCTAAGCAGCATGACAGATTTTGATGGGCACAATTCCCCATGGGTTTAAAGGAATTTCCTTCTGTTAGGACAGTTAGACCAGTTGAGTACTCCCAAAGTACAGAGGGGAAACCATGGAGTTTCCATTATAGTAGCCAAAAATTACTTAGATGTATAGCAAGTATGTATTAGCACTGCTATCTCACACCCAGCCATGGAATCTTAGCTCTAAAAACCCAGTACGTGTGTTTGCTACACTCCTAACCCCGTCTCTCACCTGTAATGACAGTCCTCAGTTTCGGCGTCTCGGCATGGCTGGTTCCAGGCTGAGTTCGCCATTTCTTGGGACCGCCTTATATTCAAATAGGAGCTAACCCATTGGTCAATCTAATTTCGCCCGTGTAGTCGTTTGTAATGGATAGGCTTTTTTCTTTGGTCGCCATCTTAGAATGGGCAAATTTGCGCGACGATTGTAATATAACGCGTTATATGTATATTTAGGTAGATATTACAAACAATTTTTATTCTATAAGAAGTTTGAACTCCTTTCTGTGCATTCTATCGCTTAGTGTAGAGAAACACTAATGTTACCGATCGTGTAATCATCCTAGTTCGTCTAGGTTTATGTTGCCGTTAGTGTGTCGAACAGTGACCAATTGGTCACACAGCAACATCATAATCGTGGATAACAAAGCCTTTATTTTGTATATTAAGTAATCGATCGCGTTTACACTTAGTTGTAACTCGCGTATTACGCGGGCGCCATCTTGGAACGGGTAACTGCCCTACAATGTTCCATTTTCTCGAGTTAGGATCGTTCAATCTCGAGGGTTTGTAAATTATATTCGGGTGTACTGATTCACTATCGGAAACTTCCGCCAGTATATGTCTTTGGTTCAGTTTTGGAGGGAATAGATGAGTGGGACATTGTGCTTGGAGCTGCCTCCTAAAATAAAGGGGTACATTATGATTTCAGGCAAAGTGAGTGTTAAACTACGCAATATTTATTTTTGCGTTTGTCGGGCATTGGCCATGCTTTTAGAGGCAAGAGGGGAGGTGGGGGTAAAGGAACAGAGTATTTTGTCAGTGGTACCTAATAATGCTCTATATGGGAGGGTATAGAGAGGAGGATGTGTCTAGATTGAATTCATATCTGAACATACAGTTGACACAATCTTATTACATAGTTAGTACTCCTCCTGACAGACTTGATAGCTAGGATGTATGCATTATACAGCTTTGATAGAGTATTGACTCCGAGCTTCACACAGTTTTTCACACAGTTTTGGTAAAATATTAACTCAGAGCAATACAAGTTATCATATCATCATAGAAAATGGTACATTTCACTATCCAAGTTCATGCCGTATTTTATACTTTGTAGATTACATATCCATCTTGCCTCCCGCTGTCTAAGAAGTACCTCCCGATTACCTCCTCTTATGGGCAGTTGTACATGTTCCAAACCATGGAACCAAAAATCAGGTTTCCCACTATGTTTTTCCCAAAAGTGTTTCATATGGACGTATCTAGCATCTTTGTTCAAAATTGCTCTCCTATGCTCTTGGATTCTTATCCTAAGGTTGCGTTTCGAGCTGCCCACGTATATTAATCCGCAAGTACAGCCCAAAATATATACTACAAAGGTAGTCGCACAGTTTATGAAGGATAGAATTTCAAAATTTGGTGAGCCATTGAATGTAAAGTGCTTAGTTCTATCTTTGCCATATTCACAGATGTTGCAATCCCTGCATGTGAAGAAGCCTTTCGGTTTCTGTGGCAGCCAATTGGTACTGATGTCTTTGTTCGGTTTAAGATAGCTAGGGCATAGTTGGTTGCGTAGTGTTCTGCCTCTGCGGTATGTTACTGAAGGATTATTTCTCACATGTAGTTGCAGTCCTGGGACCTCTTTTAGAAGATGCCAATTATTTTTTAGAATTTTAAATATACTGCTGTTGTGCCTGGTATATTTTGTTATGAATCTGACATCTGTGCTTGTTTTAAATTTCTTACGTGATTTAATTTTAAGAGTTTCGTCCCTAGGGATCTTGCGTGTCCTGCTCTCTGCTCTGTGAATGACATCTTCACTGTATCCCCTAGCCTCAAAACGACTCTTGAGTGTTTGAAGATTGGTGTCAAAGGATTCTGCTTCTGTGCAATTCCGCTTCAGGCGTACCATTTCTCCAAATGGTATGTTATTGATTGTGGAGCTGGCTTGTGCACTACTTGCATGCAGAACCGCATTGCAAGCAGTGTCCTTACGGTAAAGGGTACTTTGGATTTTGTTGTTCCTGATATAGAACTTCAAGTCCAAAAAGTTTATGCTCTCTCTACTATATTCCATCGTGAGTTTCACGTTCATGTAGTTCTTATTTAGGTAATCAAAATAGTCCATAAGATCAACTTCAGATCCGGACCAGAGACAGATGATATCGTCAATGTACCTCCCCCAGAACACGATGTTGTTGGTCCAGGGGGAGGCACTCTGGTTCCATGCATGCTCCCTTTCAAATTGTCCCATAAAAAGACAGGCATACGACGGTGCAAATTTGGTCCCCATCGCAGTACCCCTCTTTTGGTGGTACCACATATCTTCAAACAGGAAATAGTTTTTTGTTAGTACCAGTTCCATCATTTCTAGGACCATTTGGTTCTTATGGAGCAAGTCCGCCCCTTCTCTATCCAGATAGAATTCACTAGCTTTGAGGCCAATATCGTGTTGGATGGAAGGGTAAAGACTTGTAACATCTAAAGTCACAAAAAAGAGATCATTTGACCATTCAAAATCTTGTAGCTTGTTCAAAATATCTTTGCTATCTTGAATAAAAGATGGTAAGTTCAGGACATGTTTGTTGAGTTTCAGGTCTATATATTCAGATAGTTTCTCAGTAGGTGAGCCTATTCCCGAAATGATGGGACGGCCTGGCGGGAATGGCCCACCTTTGTGTATTTTGGGGAGAATATATATACAGGGAGATCTGGGGTTGGAAACTAGTAGGTATTGATATTCCTGGTCGCTGAGTAGCCCCATATCTTTCCAATCTAGCAATTTGGAGTTGATTTCGATAGTTAGTAACCCAATCGGATTGTGTGTCACTTGCTCATAGCAGTCTTTATCAGCCAACTGTCTCTCAATCTCATGTGTGTAATCTTTTCTATTCATAACCACAATGTTTCCCCCTTTATCGGCCTCCTTGATTACTATATTGGGGTCTTCTCGTAATCTTTTGAGGGCATCTCTTTCCCCTTTGGTAAGGTTAAAGTCTTTAGATCGTTGTGCCATACTTTCCCTCTCAAGTTTGTATAGGCCGGCAGTGACTCGCTCGTTAAATGTATCAATGTTTTGATGGTATACACTAGGGAGAAACTTTGATTTGAGATGTAATCCACTGTCATCAGACATATTTTCTGTAATTCTACATTCAGAGCGGATAGTGTCTAAGTCAACTTCCAATTCCTCATTTAATGAGGTTAGACATTGTAAACCCTTTATCTCAGCGATAGACATGTTCACAGGTTCTACTTCAAACCCCAAATTCCCAGGTAGTGAGTTACACATAGGTTTGTTGCAAAAAAATTCTTTTAATTTCAGTTGCCGTGTGAATTTAAACAGGTCTACATGTACATCAGAGAAATCACCATCCTGCGTGGGACAAAACCCCAAACCTTTACACAACAGTTTCTTTTCATCAGAGTCCAAACATCTATCTGACAGATTGACTATTCTCAATTCTGACTGATTATTCATTTCAATATCATTATTCCTTTCATTACCATCTATTGCTTCGCTTGTTCTTTTGGTTTGTTCTTCCCTCTCTCTGACCTCCTCACTTGCTCCTCCCCCTCTTCTCTTGTTGGACCATTGGTACCTCCTGCCACCTCTCCTTGTCTTTTTTGCTGTTGTGCTTTTCTGGTCTGATTCCCACTTATTCTTAATTTCTCCATTTCCTTCTGGAAAGTGGAGGGGCCTGCTTCTAAAGGGAGTCCACCTGGGGCTGTTGCAGAGGATACACTATCTAGTGAGGACAGAGAGGTACTGCTCACTGATCTTAACTCTCCACTTTCCTCCCTCGTTCGTTTCCTTGTGGAGTCATCTGTATTTATATTGTCAAATTTTTTCGCAAAGGTGTATATGCGACCATCGCGATAATCTTTATCATCCCTCTTTATCTTTCTTAGTTTTTTATCTTTTAGATACATTTGATGGTTATCAATTACTTTTTTCAAGATCTCATAGTTTTTTTCAACTAGATCCCGGTTTTCACAGGCCTCAATTTCTTTCACTACATTTTCTATTTCTACCAAAAGTTTAGCCCCCTTCTCTTCAGCATGTTTAATTAGTATTTGCATCATTACACATGATGCACCCTCCAAGTTGGTTTCCCAGTCCTTTAGTAATTCCTCACTCAGGTCCTCAAATGTAGGAAAGATTAGGATGCGTAACCCTCTTGGTACTTTTTTCTGGTGGATGTATTGTTGCAAGGTTACGCCATCCCACCATTGTGATAGTTCTTGTCTCCTTAATCTTTCCAATTTTTGGAACAGTGCCTTCAATCCTCCGGTTTTTGGTGCATTTGGTATATTAGAATTTGTACAAGAGTCTTTCCCAAATAGGTCCTGTGCCATTTCCTCGCGTTTATCGTCAAATTTGGACATGTTTGTTGTCTTTCTATAACTGGATGGCTGTTAGTGCTTGCTGGTCCAGGTAGCAGTTAGGTATTTATACGAAAAAGCAGCAGCGGACCTTAAAATTGCCGCACCTAAACTCCAGTGCCAATGAGTCTATGATCAAGTCGGTTTGATATTGTGCTGCCAACCCCGACACCAGCTGCTGTTTGGCGTCGCTGTGCTCTCCAGATCAGTTAAACAGTTTTTAGATACTCATGGGGGCGCACCAAAATGAGAGTCCAAAAAGAATAAGTAGAAAAATGTTCTTTATTTATCTTTGTCAGGCTAAGAAGCACATCAATAAAATATGTAGCGAGATCAGCCAACGCGTTTCACTCCCTACCAAGGAGTTTCTTCAGGGCTGAAAAAACAATAAAAGACAAAATATTCCCATCAATTTCCTGCATAGCCAAGTGTGTACATATTTTCCCATTTGACATTACATCATATGGAGATTCTTTGTAGAATACATGTTTCCCTGGGAACCAGGGAAAACAAAGAAAAGACACAGTAGCCTACTGCTAGGGAAAGACTGATCAGCGAATATTTGTTAAACTTTAAAAACATCCTTTTCTAAGCGGTTACTGCCACGGAAGGGGGAAGGTTTACGTGGAAGACCGGAAAGAAAGGTTCCAAACATCCTAATTACAATATATATATCAGCTGAGATCCTACTTTAGTTTTGAGCTTCCCCACAGGGAGAGGTGAGTATACCACTGTCAGTAGAGGAAAGCATATATCTCGCTTTACAATAATATAAACACATTTAGATCTAACATCACCATTTCACATTCATGAATAGGTAACATCTGTATAGTTTCACTGTTTTTGCTTCATAGGTAGGAGAGGATACACCAAGAGTACAGTCTGCAAGTTTTTTAGTCTTGTTATACCATCCAGTTTGAAAACCTAGTAGTATATGTATATATACATGGCACATTTAAGCGCTCTACATCATATTTTCTCTCTTTTCTGACATATATATCATAACCATGCCTACCCATATTCAAAATAGACCATCCTCCTTTCTACTGTATCTAATAGATTACAATTTTTAGTCGAGAGGGCATGGAGAGGAGAAGGTAATAGTATTATTGGACATAATTCTCCTGTCTGTTATTTAGCGAAAAAGAGTATGATATCAAGGCTATGGTTCTTACCGCTGCAGATATTTTCGGTGTGTTGTGTTTTGTAAGATCCCTCTGTAATCACACTGGTATTTTTCAGCCGTTTCTTTATTCCGACATGGTTCTAGTCAGTATAAAAGACATTATTTTACATTAAATCTATATTCTATTAGGATTTTCCTATAGTGTCATTTATTTCTTCTTGCTGAGCATACCTTAAAATTCTTAGGAGTACCTCTCTTCCCTTATCTTTTCACGTTATCGCGGACTTTGTAGATCTTGTCCGCAAAGTAGTTCTGGTACTCCAATAGCTACCCGTCCCTGGTTGTGTTTGTTCTAGGTGGGTACAGTGCTAGATGGTAAGAAAAAAATATATTAAATAATAAATTTAGAATTCGACACAAAGTCCATCATGTGTTCCTATATCGACAGACTGCTGTATGTTTACATGTTGTGTTTTGCGAACTGCCCTACCCGATAGTCCAGAGTCTTAGTAGCCCAACTTCACAAGTAGTAAAACTATCATTGCGGCAAAAGTAAGATACGAAATATATATACATGCAACTTAGTCCTCTAGCGCTGTTTTATTTTATCATTGCAGTTTTTTACCCAATCCCGCTGTTTCGTATTGTCTTTGTCGAGGGACATCCTACCCTGTATCAAAGTATCCCAGAACCATAGTACGTCTCAACCCATGCTACTAATAAGGATCCGTAATTCACAGGCTAAAAGACCATTATTATTCTAAGCAGCATGACAGATTTTGATGGGCACAATTCCCCATGGGTTTAAAGGAATTTCCTTCTGTTAGGACAGTTAGACCAGTTGAGTACTCCCAAAGTACAGAGGGGAAACCATGGAGTTTCCATTATAGTAGCCAAAAATTACTTAGATGTATAGCAAGTATGTATTAGCACTGCTATCTCACACCCATCCATGGAATCTTAGCTCTAAAAACCCAGTACGTGTGTTTGCTACACTCCTAACCCCGTCTCTCACCTGTAATGACAGTCGTCAGTTTCGGCGTCTCGGCATGGCTGGTTCCAGGCTGAGTTCGCCATTTCTTGGGACCGCCTTATATTCAAATAGGAGCTAACCCATTGGTCAATCTAATTTCACATCCATAACCGCCAGGTATATTGGTGAGCGCTGGGCAATTGTGTATTTCCCGATTATCAAATTTAAATTAAGGTACTGTTCTATTGGACCCACCTTGTTTCAAAAACCCAATTGGCAGGGGTGCAGAATAGTGTGATCCACTGTCCAATCTTTAATCTTCTTTAAAAACCCCTACCCAGTATTTTCAACCTTGTATCTACAAAGGGAAATGGGCCTGTAGCAGCTAGGTAGGAAACGATCAACCTTTTTTCAAAATTGGTACGATGATAGTTGACCTTGTGCTTGGCAGTGGAGAGTTGGGAAAATTGTAAAAAACATTAAGCAGGAGGGGGGCTCAGATATCAGGATTGTGTTTAAGATCTATTGGCACCCCATCTGGTCCCGGGGCCTTTCTGCCTATGCTATGGGTTTTAGCTTCTTCTACTTCTAAAAGAGAAATTATGACTCGTTTAGGATTTGGCAGATCAGACTTTTCTTGATTGTGTGATGGGGCTGTATATATTGCTGAGAAATGGGCCTCCCAAGCCTTGCTAGTTATATTAAAGCTTATATGTGAAAGAACTTGAGCCACTGCCCGCATTTCTTTTATGGCAGTCCAAAAGAGTTTACCATTCTTTTGGCGCGTGGTGTTGGCAAGCGAATCCCATTGGGAGACCAATATCTCTTCCCTCCCTGCTGAAATCACCAACATATATTTTTTCTTCAACATTTGTACTGTCTGTGGACACCTTGGGTTCGCCACCAGGGCTCTACACAGCAGTTGATTTACAGCTAAGCATTCGGGATTAAACCATCAAAGAGTGCGAGGTAAAGGGCGAATAGGTTTCCCTCTGCCTGTCTCCCCCTGTTCCAACAAAGATTAGAGAATGCAATGACTATGTGAGGATTAAGATCAGCCGGTGTCGAACAAACCTCAAACAGTGCAAGATTCTCCCTTACCATAATTACCAAATAATTGCTCAGGGTCAACCCCTCACCACACCAATCGAAGATTATCTGTGGAAGATTCCAGGTTCCTTGCGCTACAGTTTATTTTGTATGCAGGTTTAGGTAACAATTTAAAAGCCACTTCTATTGGGTTATGGTCACTATGCAGTGTTTCAGCGACTTTGCCATACAATAGAAGATCCTCTAGGTTGGGGGAGATAAACATAAAACAATTGTTGTAGCACGGCCCCTTCCTCTAAACGTCAGGAGCAATATATCATTACTAACAACAGCGGCGCTATCCATGACATCGCTCACATTTTGGATTAGCAGGTGTTCCATTATCTCTACACCCCTGTTACAAGTTGGAGCTCTGCTGGGGTTGCTAAGACAAGGATCCTTTAGCCAGTTTAGCCTTCAAATCACCGCCCAAACAAATACCTGCTGCATGTTTCTCAGGGCAATGATATAATCAAAAAGATTTATAAAATTAGTGTTAGGTTTATTATAAAACGTTTGCAAATAAAGTGTCCTGCCTCTTTTATAGCTTAAAACATGGAAGTTGTCATTATGGGTAGGTATTATTTTGGTACAGCCCCCTGCAGTAATGTTCACCCATATTGATAAGCCACCAGTGGGTCGGCACGTTTTGGGGGATGAGGCAAGAGTATTGTAACACTCAGACCCTTCAAGGTGGATATTTTTTAGTGGCCCAGGTTTCCTGAAACATTAAGATGTCATATTGCCTAACTAGCTGAAGCCAATCATCTAATTATATATTTGGTTGTAGGCCAGCCATGTTCCAGCTTAATATTTTTTTAACCTAATTGTCATGTACCGAAACCCCTGATGTGGCCTTTAAGGGATGCACCAGTGTTGAGTGTGATAAACATGCGGATGGTAAATCGCCCTCCCCAGCATCAATTGGACCCAGTCAGTCTTAGGCTTTATGGTCATTCAAAACTGCGAATCTGTTCTGGTTGGCTAAGGGAGGTGTTCCAGACAGAATATATCTTGCAGATGGTTTATAGCAATATCCCTGTGGGATCAACCAATTTGTGGCAATGTTGTGCCCTTACCAGAGCAGGTCTGCAGAAATTGATTACAGCACAATCACCTTCAATGTTTTTAGGCGAATCTCCCACCCAACCAACTCTCTGCACCAAAATTATTTCATTCATATTTAAGGCGCTAACTGTTTATACTTAGTGTAGGAAAGCAGTATCTGCTTCTATGGTTACCCCCATTTTTAGGTCGAGCTGGTGTAGCAGTGCGAAGCACTGCATCCAGCGAAAGATCTATTGTCGTCCACTTCCTGGGAATGTGAGACAGGGGATGGGCACGCGCAGGGGATTCTCCCATGTGAGCGCACACGTTCACCCACACGCTGTGCACATCTCCTGTCCCACATTGCCATGAAGTGGATAACACATAAACACGCGCACGCGAACACACACAGACACACCCGCACACACAGACACACACACAGACAGACACACGCACACACAGACACACTTGCACACACACAGACACACGCGCGCACACACACACACGCGCACACATCCCCCCCACACACTCACCTGGCTCTTTCTGCGTGTCCCTCTCTCCCTCGGCAGCCAGCGGGTCAGTCTCCGCACTCGGGAGCCCCGTGTTGCCTCTGGTGCCATGCAGTCTTCGCCCGGTCCCTCTGATTGGGCCCGGGACTTCAGCATTCAGCGTGCAGGGTTCCTGACGTTCTCCCGGTGGTTCCTTCTTGTTTCTTTTGCAGGCCCCGCCCACGTCCCAACGAAGGCTGCCTGACTTCCGCTATGTCGCCTCAGTTCTTCAGGTCAGTATGATCGGCATTTTTAATTTTGTTTCTATTGCTTTTTTTTTCTTGTTTAACCTTCCCTTCATTTCCCAGCTACTTTCGTTTCTTTCTTTTGCACGTTCCCGGTTCAATGTTTTTTTGTTATTGTCATGTTATCCCCGCAGGTTTGTGAGTGCAAAGCGGAGATCCGTATTTGTATGTTGTAATGAAGTTATTTCAAGAACGACAAGAGACGTGTGTAAGTTAACTGTAGTTTATTTCCCGGAGCGCCGCGAACACGTCTTAACTCTGTGCGGTTGGCGCCAGAATAAAATGGCCGCCCACGACTTCCGCTACACCCCATCCGGTTCCGGTTACATGGAACACTAGACCGATACCACATATCTCCCCCCTTTATTCACAACAGAATATTTCAAAACAATTTAGGAACAGTCTTACTTGTAGTCCATTTCAAAGTCTTTGAATCTCTCCGGAGTTCTTATGGTTCTTCCCGCTCTCCTATTTACAGTTCCTTCTCCTCTTCCTTCTCCCTGTTCCTCCTGCTCCGGTTCACCTGTCTCTGTCCCTTCCAAGGTGCTTCCCGGCTTTTCCTTCATCGATCTAAACTTGCTCCTGTCCTTTGTGCCATTGGTTCCTCTGACTTCCTCGTCCTGCCTCCTATCTCTCTCTTCCACTTGCTGCGTACTTTCTTCCACCTGCTCCGTGCTCCTTCCATCACATTCTTCCATACTTCCTTCGCCAGTCTCCGCTCCCCACTCCAATATCTTGCTGCACTTGGCCATTCTGTCTTGCGACCAAACCTTTCTATCACTGAGTAGTGCCGATCTGATATACGGCTCCAACACTTGGAGGGGTGGCGTGAATTTACTCTCTCCTTTCCTCTTTAAGGTCGCCACTTTCACTCTGACCCAATCTCCTTTCTCTAACTCCACACCTTGTACGCCTCATCTCCTGTTGAAATGTTCGGTGTAGGCCTCCTGTGCTCTCTCTAGATTTCTCCTGACCACCGCTGGAGACCACTTACTTTGCACAACTATCTTCCTCCATGCTGTATTGTCCTTGGTAAATGGTTCTCTCCCTCTCAGTACTTTGAAGGGGCTGTACCCCGTGCTCCCAGGCATGATGCGGTATGCCCACAACATTTTTGGCACTTCCTTCTCCCAGTCCAATCCATCATTTATGGCTGCCTGTATGGTGCCCATGATCACCCTGTTGAATCGTTCTACTTGCCCGTTGCCGGCAGGGTGATATACGGGTTTGTGTTTGACTTCTATCTCGTTTCTGGCTACAAAGGCATCCCATTTTCCTGAATTGAATTGCGGCCCATTGTCACTTATGATGGTTTTGGGAATTCCTTCCTTGATAAACACATCCCTCAGGAAAGCTACCTGTGTCCACTGCTTCCCTTATAACCACCTCTGGCCACTTGGAGTACTTATCAACTAATACTATGGCATACTTTTGAATGCCCTTGGCGTTTAGTATGAGTCCCATAATGTCCACTGATACCATCTCCCATGGTCCTTCAGGCACCGGGAACTTCCCTAATGGAGGCCTCATCAGAGCCTGGGACTTGTCCGCTTTGGCACACGACTCACATTGTCGTACAAATCGTTCTACTTGCGTGTCGATTGCTGGCCACCAGTAGGCTTGACGAGCCAACGCTTTTGTCTTGGTGATTCCTTGGTGTCCCTCATGTAACAAAGTCATTAGGTGTTCAATGATCACTTGGGGAGGAACCACCTTGACGCCTCTCAGCAGAAACAGGGGATTTTCCTCTAGGGACAACTCGTCCCTCATTTCCCAATACCTTCTTAATGTCTCGTTCAAGTGTCGTTTCTCGGGCCACCCGTGGACCACGTAACCTTTTATCGCCTGCAGGTCCTCGTCCGATTTATAGGCCTCTTCCCATTCCTGAGCTCCAATCACCTTCTCCATGTCTTCCACTGTTGCCACCACATAGTTCTCCCATTGTGAGGATTCTTGCCTATCCGCGTCTTCCTTAGCTGCCGCGCGGCTCAGGAAGTTTGCTACCTTGTTCTGGGGACCCGGTATGTGTTCCACATCATATACGAAATCCAGCAACCTTAGTGTCATCTTGGCTATTCTGGGCGTGGCATGAGCATGTCCGTTGGATGTTAAAACCTTTACCCGGGGTTTATGGTCTGTTTTGACTAGAAACTTTGCACCCCACAGGTACTGCCTAAACTTTTCCATGGCCCACACAACAGCCAGCATCTCCTTTTCAATGACGCAGAATTTTTCCTCATTGGGTGCCAGGGATCTCGAGGCGAAGCTGATCGTCGACATTTCCCCTAGGGCCGACCTCTGCATGAGCACTGCCCCCAGACCTCGTTCACTTGCATCCGTGGTGAGGATTGATTCAGCGTCCGGGTAAAATCCAGTAAGCGGAATTGTTTCGCTCATTTCCTTTTTCAATTTGTCAAACTCCTCCTGCTCTTCATTGGTCCATTTGAAACCATTCCTTTCTTTGAGCAGTTGACGTAAACAGTGTGTCTTCGTGGCAAAGTGGGGTATGAATTTACTATAGTATTCGGCCATTCCCAGGAACGACCCGACGTCCTCCTTTTTTCCTGGGGCTGGTGCGACCAATATCGCTTGCATGTTGGATTTCTTGGGTTCAATGCCTCGTTCACTGACTTCATGGCCAAGGTATGTAACCGATGGTACCCCGAGTTTGCATTTGGACCACTCAGCCGTCAATCCATTCTCCTGTAATGTTCGCAGTACGGTGTGTAGCTTTTCGTTATGTTCTCGTTTGGACTTACCCATGACCAGGATGTCGTCCTGGAAAAACTGAACGCCATCTACCTTACGAAAGAGTCTGTACATCAACTTTTGGAATACTGCGGCCGCTGATGCCAGCCCAAACGGCATCCTGACGAATTTGTAGCACCCGAAGGGTGTGATGAATGATGTGAGGTGGCTGCACGACGGATGGAGTTTTATTTGGTGGTAGGCGGACGATATGTCCACCGTCGAGAACCATTTTACGCCCTTGGTCTTGGCCAACATTTCATTGATGCGAGGAAGGGGAAACTTGTCGATCAGGATGTTTTTATTTAGTTCCCTGAGGTCAACGCACAGCCTCACCTTCCCATTTGGCTTTTGGGCTACCACCAATGGTGAAAGCCACTCCGCACTTTCGATTGCCTGTATCACTTCGCATTTTTCCAGTCTGTCGAGTTCTGCCTGCACCGCCTACCTGCTTCGGAAGGGGATGTTCCTCACTCTGTGGATGATCGGTTTGGCCCCCTCCTTTAGCTTGATTAGGTGTGTGTACTTGGTCAGTTCGCCAATCCGCCCTTCAAACCCTTTGGGGTATCCTCTGCGCCAGGCTTCTATATCATCCCTGTCCTCCACGTCCATCAGCATCACCTTTTCTACGCCTCCTGGGTTCAGCAGTATTCCCAGCGCCCCTTGATCTTTCCAGCTGAGTACCGACGGTCCTTTCTCCGCGACGTATAGCTTGCACTCTGCCTTGCGTCCTCTGAACTCGAATAGTAGAGGGCAATACCCTAACATCGGTATTTTCTGTCCCATGTACGTGACCGGACATAGGTCCATGGGACGTAGCTCTTCCTTAATATTCGGTTCAAACTTCTCTTTCCACACCTGTCTTTGTACAATGGTGATGGGGGCGCCTGAGTCCGCGATGATCTCGATAGGCACTTTTCTAATATGCATGTCGAGCCTGGGTTTGTCCGATTCTGCACACCCTACGTCCAAGATCTGGGCGTCGATGTAGAGGACTTCCTCTATTTCCTCTTCCCCTGTTAGGTTTCCTTCGTCTTCATGGGTCTCCTGGTCTATGTACTGACTCCTTTCGATCTCCTACGGCACACTTTTTCATAATGTCCGAATATGTGGCAGTATGCACATTTCGCCCTGAACGCGGGACACACCTTGTCGTTGCCCAAGTGCGACGAGCTTCCACATCTGTAGCAGTATGGCCGTCCTCCTCTTCCTGTATTGTTGGCCGTGCTCCCTGGATGTGTGTTCTGTCTGTGTTCTTACCCTTTCTGTGGTTCTCTCTGCTTGGCCTTCTCATTCTTGTTCTGCGTCACAATCCTACAGACCGTTTGCGTCGTCCCGGTGTCCTTCCGAGCAGCTTGGGCGCATCGCTTAGACATTTCCGCCTTCTTCACCAGGGCCCAAACTTCCTTCAGGGGGGCGTCTCCATTCACCCACAGTTTTTCGTGCACATGTGTGCTGGACGTGTGCATTATGATCTGGTCTCTTATCAGATCATCAGCGTGCTGAACTTACAGGTTAGCGCCAATTTCTGCAACGCCGCTACGTACTCATCGATTGTCTCTCCGCCCTCCTGCTTCCTCTAGAAGAAATTGTGTCTGTATATGGCGACGTACGGGTCTGTAATGCGCGTCAATGTCTTCAAGTGCATGGCTGAACACGTCGGTGTCCTTCTGGGCCTAAGTTATGTAGCAAGATCTTCCTCCTTCTGGGGCCTGCATACGCTGCTCCATTCTCTTCTTCCAACGCGTCCAGGTAAATGAGGAAATATTTTTTCCAGTCTTCCCACGGCATCGTGGGTTCCCCCCTTTTTGGGAGAAACGCTACCAACTGGGTTAAGGAGGAGGACTGTGTCGCCATCTTGCCGTTCCCTCTGGGTCCTGCTTGTGTCGGGATTGGCCTGCCCAGCGGACTGCCTGGAGCTTGTCTCTCGTCCGCGTCTTCTTCACTGCGCTCGCTGCTGGCCGAGCCGCCTGAAATCGCACCGTCTGTGTGCAGTGGCGTTTGTAGGTCGTCTCGGACCGCTCCGTCAACAGCGTTCGTTCCGTCCTCTTTTCCTCGCAGTGCCGCTAGCTTGGTGCGCAGGTTTTCACACTACTGCGGAGTGGGGCTCCCCCTGTCCTGGACGGTGGGTCGCTTATTATGGTGCTCTCGCTCTGCCGCCTTTCCTGCTGCTGTAATGCTGCCCGGGCACGGCTCGCGGTTCAGCTTACTTGCGTGTTGGACCATGTTGTTGCTTCTGAGGGCCTGATCGTTTCTTCTTGGGCCTTTCCTTCGTCCTCTGCCGCGCTCCGGGTTGCCGTTTTCCTTCCCACTATCTTCGCCGTCTCTTCACCATGGGCTCTCTTGTCAGATCCCTTGCCTCGTCGCCATTGTAATGAAGTTATTTCAAGAACGACAAGAGACGTGGGTAAGTTTACTGTAGTTTATTTCCCGGAGCGCCAGGAACACGTCTTAACTCTGTGCGGTTGGCGCCAGAATAAAATGGCCGCCCACGACTTCCGCTACGCCCCATCCGGTTCCGGTTACATGGAACACTAGACCGATACCACATATGTGCGCTTCCGCAGCAGAAGTTTGCTGCAGGCTGCACTCAACCCGTGCTTCTCATTTTGAAGGTCATTCTGTTGAAATCGGCTCGGTATTTGGAGAGCGGTTTCTGGAAAGCTTGTTATTTTTGCTGTTTCATAAAGGAAGCTTGCAGTGTCACTAGCAACATTTTAAAAATCCAATAATAGGGCAGAACATTTTGAGCCCTCCAGCCCCCCCCCCGCCATCGAAGAGCCGGATGGAAGGACCCTAGTGGGTCCCCTGTATCGCTGTTTGCATTCTAGCCTCGCAGGTTAGTTTCCTTGTTTGGCAAACTCATTACAAATATGGTAAACAGCACAGGTTCTTAACACTGGGATATATTATAGGTTAAACATTCCGCCCCCTCTTCTGTCTGCTGTCCAAACAGACGCGTTGTTTCAAGTGCTCTGGGGTCAACCCTTCAGCCGCTGGCTTGACTGCAAACACCATAGATACGCATTAATCTGTCACCCACTGCTGTCAGCGGACTGGATGCATCTTTCTTCCTCCAAAGGAATGCATGAGGGGCTCTTCCGCATCTCCCTCTCAGCGTCGAATGTCCGACTTGACAACACATGTCATGTAATGCAAGCATTTACTTCGTTGTATCTATCCTACTCATTTGTTGTTTCCAAGGATGTCCTTTCATGATAGAATCTTCCTGAGCCAACACATTGACTTTTGCTTTCAATCCCTTGCGATCCATATTGATGACTTTAGCTGGATTTTATTTTTAATTGGGAAAGTAGTTGCCTCTTTTTTGAGGACTCACAGGGGATGGACCAGGAAAAAATAAGTTGCATTCGATTTCCCAAAACCTTTTCTAATACTTCTGTCCTGTTGAAGTGTGAAGTGTAGTTCGCACTGTGGGAGTGCACGTGGCACAATGTTTTCTACAACTCAAGAATGTCCAGTGAAAGGACACAGCGAGGCAAAAATGCAGCCACATAAAATAGTCCGGTTTTCAACTATTGCGATTTTCTTCTGCAACCAAACCTGATCTCTCCGTTCAGAGTTGGCCATCAGAGCTGCAGGAATGGACAGAGGCAGCACCTTCAGGAAAGAAAAGTGCTTATAAAAATACCAATATCAGACCATCGGGAAGTGGAGCTGCTCAACTTGTTTTGTATTCTTTGAGTCCGTTGTCCACTCCTGCCGCAAACTATGCATCCTCTGTTGTTCTCGTGTCTGTTTCCGCGCGCGCGCACGCGCATCTGTATGTATATGTACGCTTGGTTGCACGTGTATTTTATTTGTTATTTCACAACCCTGTGTTCAAATCATCCCTTCACACGTTCGCTCCCATTTAGAGTGCACGATTCAACCCCCATTCACACGCAATCGCATTCGTACGTTTATCACTTGATCTGTGAACGTGATAGTCTGCGGAAGCTACCGTTTAAGCGGCCAAGTGCAGGCAGAACAGGATCATAATAGGTTCTCAGTCCCATTTCCAACTTGCTGTGACAAGTCACACTTTTAGTCAAAATGTAGGGAAACCACAGAACGGGGCTTCAGCTGGTCAGGCATCCTTATATGTTTGAGAATCATTTCAGTCAGCTCAGTTCTGGGGGAATATTGTCCTGAATAGTACTTTCATAATGGGGACATCCTAAAGACATGAGTGTATTGTCCACTGTAACCGCAGGAGGGATCCATAGTGCCTTGATATTAAGAACCTTCATTGAACCCACTCTGCCATTTGGGAATGAATGTACCTGTGCTACGCCAGGGTTCCACCAGAAATTGCTTGAATTATCCAGGTGGTTGTTCACGTCTGAGACATAAGGGATGAGAACCTACCCTGATGCTGTCATTTCTGGCAGTGGCATTACGAACAATTTTTGGGGTCTAACTGTAGAATATGCTGAGGGACGCCCGAGACTTCTATATCTGATAGATATCCAGTGACTTTAGGCTGAATGGGACCAGGGCTGAGGGGCATCCTGCAGCTCAGGGGCTCAGGGGTTGGCATTATGCCCCTGGTTTCTCTGGGGGCATTGCCCAACGTGGACTGAGTCCTGAAATTGGGTAAAAGAAACTTGTGCTGAACAAAGTCACTTGTAGAACACCTGGATTTCTTGAATGAGCGTGTCCCACTGGCAGCCGCAGGACATGCTTAGTGTTGGACCCGGCCTATTAGGCAGGTTCACCCCTAGACTTTTTGCGTTTTCCTAGCCTATTTATGGAACCTGGTATTTGTGATTTTAGGCCTCTGCGCACTTTTTCACTGTGGTACAGTGTAAAGTGCTTGAGCTCTCTGTGGATGAATGGTGAGTGACCTGCCCTCCCATAGGAATGAATGTGGAATATGTATGCCCATGGTAGTTCCTGATGCGTGGGGAGTGCAGGGGCGAGTTTGGTATGAGAGAACTCGTGAGAATGAATGCCGCAAAATGATGTATGCGACATGGCTGTGTCTAGTCTAGAAGTCCTACTTTTGGAAGTTGGCATATTTGTGCAAGTTGGTGCTAGCGTGTGATTGGCTGGTGAGCCTGGCCCAGAGTGCATGGGCCTGCTTGTGGATTGACTGTCTGGTTTGAGGATGACAGGGGCTGGAGAGCCCAGGAGGTTGTCTGAGTCAGCCCATGGATGAAAGGCAGCATCTGCTGCCAGGGAAGTGGGAGGAGATGGCACCTGATAGTGAAGGGCTGTTCCTGTGTAACTACAAAGCTGGCTCCACCTCCCGCTGGGCGACTGACACCTCTGTCCCTGATACTGAAGGGGACTTCCCTCTAAACCAGTCCAGCTGGTTCTCACACTGCCTGCTTCAAAGGACTTCAAAGAACTTCAAAGGTTTTGCACTGTATAAAAAGGGGTTGTATCCCCTTCCAAATTGTTCTTGTTTTCAACTTGAATCTGCCAGGGGCTGCTGCTGCTTGAGCTAAGGGGAATCCCTGGCCCTGCCCAGCCCCTGGGCACCTGATGGACTTTCCTGGACTCCTGGAGGACCCCTCTGCCTTGCTGGGCTGATGGGGGGGACTTTGCTTTGCCCCCTGGGACTCTCTGGACCTTTGTGCAGCATGGTGGAGCTGCATTGCTGGAAGGACCCTTTTTACTTTTTATTCTAGCGCTTTGGGAGCGCTTTATTGCCCATAGCGCTTTCGAGCGCTTTATTTTTTTTTCTAGCGCTGAGGAGCGCTTTGCCAGCCTGGCGAGTGCCCACCTCGCTTATTTGTTACTTTATTTAAACTTCGGCTGCCCACGCCGGTATTGCCGATCTTTTAAAATGCCTCCCCGCCTGCCTGCCTAAAGGAGAAGGGCCGCTGCGCTGCCCGCAGCGACCCGGAAGTGGATGGCCGGCCGGCCAATCCCAGCGCGGCCGGCCGGAAGTCCCGCCCCCGCAGCCCGAGAGGAGAGAAGCTGCCCGGGGGAGAGAAGGAGGACGAGTGATGGCGGCTGGTCTGCAGGGCTCCCGTGAGCGGAGGGAGCCCTGCAGCGAGAGGAGCGGCCTGAGGACGGAAGCGGAGGGGGCGCGAGGCACATTTGTCGGTGCCTGCCCCCACCGCGAGGCTCCCCGGCGAGAGAGAGGAGGCAGCATGGCGGCCGGATCGCAGGGCTCCCGTGATGCGAGGGAGCCCTGCTGCAGGAGGAAGACCGGCAGCAACGAGAGCCCCGGTGAGTCTGGGCTGGAGTGGGGCAGAGCAGGGGAGGGGCGCCGGGACGCGATGTCGGTGTCCGCCCCTCCCCCGCAGTAGCGCGAGCTCGCGCTCGAGAGAGAAGCCACGAAGGCTTCAAGGGCGGCCCCAGATGGCAGTGGGCCGCCCCAACGTTACGAAGAGTGCCAGAAGGAAGCCATGAAGGCTTCATGGGCGGCCCCGGCTGGCAGTGGGTCGCCCCAACGTGCACGGAGCCCGGAGAGGCTCCCCGCCCCATTTGTGGTTGTATTTCGTGCCCTGAGAGGCGCTGGGGGCATCCTATGAAGTGAATGGAGAGTCAGGGCGGCCCCGTTTGGCAGTGGGTCGCCCCAACGCTTTGAGAGAGCCTGTGTGGCTCAGAGGGGCCATATGTGTTTTTAAGAGCCTGTGTGGCTCCAACGTTTGACCAGTGTTGGCCAGAGCCTGTGTGGCTCCAACGTGCACAGTGTATGTGTTCTAGAGCCTGTGAGGCTCCAGCCTGGGCGCAGTTTGCTCCTAAGGGCCAGTGAGGGCCCTGGCGCAGTTCTTTTGTTCTCCAGGTGCCCAGCACTTTGTGGGCACCTGCCACGTTTAGGCTTTTTGAACTTTAAGACTGGCGCTGCATGGCAGCGCAACCCTGACACTGAGACTCAGGGCGTCTGAGTCCCAACAAGGCCCTTGGCCTAGGGACTGCCACAGGTGGTGGCTTATGGGAGTCTGCGCAATGGTATGGTTATTGCACCTCTGAATGTGATCTTTTGCATCATGTGTTATTCCTGCACCTCTGAAGGTTCTTAGGCCTCATGTGATTTTTGCGCTATTGCTTTACTCTAGGCACCTCTGAATGTTTATGCATTATGTGTCTTCCTTTCCTTGCGCTGCACCCCTGAATGTATTTTATTGCATCATGTGCCCTATTCTTAACACCTCTGAATGTGTTACTGCATCATGTGTCTTCCTTTCCATGCGCTGCACCTCTGAATGGTTAGTCATCATGTGTCTTCTTGCGCTGCACCCCTGAATGTAGCTTATTGCATCATGTGCTCTATTCTTACCCCTCTGAATGTAGGTTATTGCATCATGGGTAATGTGTCCTTTTCCTAGACCCCTAAATGCTGAGTGATACTTAGGTGGTTGTCTTTTCTACTCCTCTGAATGTAGGTTTATTGCATCATGAGTAATGTATTCTTTCTTAGACCCCTAATGCTGTGTGATACTTAGGTGGTTCTTCTTTCTTAGTACAGGTGGTCCTAGTAAGGTCCTGGTTCCTGTTACCAGTGGTTACTGGTTGTTATCTTTGTGATTACCATTTTATGTTTTATTATTTCTTATTCTAGAAGTGCTATATCTGACTATGACAGTGGCCCTTGTGGCCCTGTCTTGTGTACATAATCCCTGTGAATATTGCCTGTGCCAGTTGGCACCATGTATATGTGTGATTTTATCTGATGTGTTTTTACAATACAAAAGTTATTTTTTATAATAACCTTGTGTGGAGTCTCTTTTGTGGTGTGCCTAGTATGTTGTTGCTGTTGTGCGCTGGCGCAAATGCTTTACACATTGCCTCCGAGTTTAGCCTTACTGCTTGAGCCAAGCTACCAAGGGGGTGAGCAGAGGTTATCTTGGCGTGTGACTTCCTTGCCCTGACTAGAATGGTGGTTTCTGCCTGGCTTTGGCGTCAGCCTTAGCCTACCAGAAATAGCCAGTTCTAACATTGTTGGTCAGCGGTGCGGATTTGGACATGTGTTTGCGCAGTGCCATAGCGACAACTGGCTACATTACAAAACTCTACAATTGTTTTTTCAGATAGTCACATGTTTGGGATTATTGTTTTTGTTTTTTTTTCCTCAGGAGTGTCATTTTCAAATGTGTTTCTGCACTTTATGTTTAGTGGCAGATGAGAGAAATTGACAGGGCGGGACGCCATTAGAGGGGGAGGTTCCCATAGATTAGGAATTCCTTGCTGGGTCCCGTGTCCAATCCCAAATCCTGTCCCCATGTGTGTGTGTGGGTAGATAGGAGAGAGAAGGGGTGTGGAGGAGAAATGACTAGCTCAGGAGGGTGGTTGTTCCCTGAGTGTAGTGTGTGTGTCTGGATTCCCCAGTGTGGTAGGATCCAGTGGTGGCAGCTTTAAATGTGTCCAGTGTATTAATTCCCATTCCCCGCTCCCAGAGTTTGGTACCTGTGTCACGTGTGGTCAGGTTGAGTGATCAGGGGTGGTGGAAACTGCCTTACCAGTCCGAGGGGGGGGAGTGTGCGAATGAGTGATGTGCTGAACTGGAGGAGTTGGTGTGAGTTTTCTTTTTGTTAAAGAGCTTGCATGAGAGGTGTACCTCTGGTGGTGTGCAGGAGGTCCTGCAGAGGCACTGGACAGGAAGGTGGATGTCTGGCGGTGTGCTAGATGTCTTGCAGAGGCATTAGGGAGTGGTTCCAAAAGGAGTGGCTTGTGTATCTGATGATCCTGTAAAGGGGAAGAGGTTCATGTGTAACCCAGCTTGGTCCCAGTAGTATGGTAGGGGTGTAGGGGCTCACGCCCTGTCTCAGTGGAGGCAGAGTGAGTGTGGGACGGTGTGTCCCACGTTGGCCTGAAACCCTATCTCAGGGCCTGGAGGGTTCCTTAAGGGAGCGCCAGGTCAGGGGCCTAAGCTGTACATAGGTCATTTGAGGAGGATCTTCCTGTGTCTAGAGGACGGGGAGTGTCTGTAACCAGAACTCCGGCGGTCCTAGTGTTGGGCAGTACCGCTCCTAAGTGGAGGGTGCAGAAGTCCTGGCTCGCTGAGCATTTGACCGTCTAGAGTGCTTGACCATTTGTGGGGCCTCTGGAGGTCGTTCCCCGAGGAGGGGGGAAAGCCAGGTTGGGGTGTGGCCTGACCTGGAAGGAGTACTGGAGGAGAGTGTGTCGCTGATACGCCGCTGGCGTGTGCTCTGTCTAGCCTGAGACATACTGGAACTGGAAGGGGGTGCAGAGGGACGGTGTCCTTACTTCTGACCCCGGTGTAACCTGAGGGTTTAGATCTTAGGTTGGGAGATTAGGAAACTTCTAGGTCAAGAGGAATCTCTACCAAAGTGGATCAGCTGAAGAGACTGAGGGGGCTGCCCTTGCTGTGTGTTCTGGGGCTCACCTGCAGTTTGTTGTTTCCACCAAGGTAGAGGAAAGGGGGCTTTGCTGTGTGCTGTGTCCCCCCACCTGCTTGAAGAGGAACTGTGCTGTGTGCTTTGTACCTCAGAAGTGAAATAGTTTCCGGGTGGTAGACCAGTGATGGAGTGAGGTCCTGATCTGGTAGGAGAATTGTGTTCTGGTGAAGTGCTTTTCTGTGAGGGTGCGGAAACCCAGAAGTAGAGGTAGGGTGGGGCATTCTTGCCCGTGACCTCTGGTCAGCCTGAGGGTATGGTCCCTAGGTTGTTGGATCAGTGGTGGTTGTAGCTACACTGAGAGAGAGAGTGGAGCATGGCTATTGTGTGCCAGGGGTTACTACCCCCCACTCTGTGGATTAGTTAGGACCTGTGATTTGGATGGCCTATGGCCTGGTCTTGGCTGTGGATGACTAGTGTGTACCAGTGGGGTACCCTAGTTGAGTCAGAGAGTTATTATTTGGAGGAAACCATGTAGGTTTAGAGTGGCGAAAAACTGGACGGTGTCCCTGCTGTGCAAGGCCGTGTCCGTGGTTTTGTCGCCCAAAGCAGTGAAGCCCATCAGTGGTGTGATTGGTCTACCCTGCGTTTTGGCTGGAAGGGGGTTGTGTTGGACCCGGCCTATTAGGCAGGTTCACCCCTAGACTTTTTGCGTTTTCCTAGCCTATTTATGGAACCTGGTATTTGTGATTTTAGGCCTCTGCGCACTTTTTCACTGTGGTACAGTGTAAAGTGCTTGAGCTCTCTGTGGATGAATGGTGAGTGACCTGCCCTCCCATAGGAATGAATGGGGAATATGTATGCCCATGGTAGTTCCTGATGCGTGGGGAGTGCAGGGGCGAGTTTGGTATGAGAGAACTCGTGAGAATGAATGCCGCAAAATGATGTATGCGACATGGCTGTGTCTAGTCTAGAAGTCCTACTTTTGGAAGTTGGCATATTTGTGCAAGTTGGTGCTAGCGTGTGATTGGCTGGTGAGCCTGGCCCAGAGTGCATGGGCCTGCTTGTGGATTGACTGTCTGGTTTGAGGATGACAGGGGCTGGAGAGCCCAGGAGGTTGTCTGAGTCAGCCCATGGATGAAAGGCAGCATCTGCTGCCAGGGAAGTGGGAGGAGATGGCACCTGATAGTGAAGGGCTGTTCCTGTGTAACTACAAAGCTGGCTCCACCTCCCACTGGGCGACTGACACCTCTGTCCCTGATACTGAAGGGGACTTCCCTCTAAACCAGTCCAGCTGGTTCTCACACTGCCTGCTTCAAAGGACTTCAAAGAACTTCAAAGGTTTTGCACTGTATAAAAAGGGGTTGTATCCCCTTCCAAATTGTTCTTGTTTTCAACTTGAATCTGCCAGGGGCTGCTGCTGCTTGAGCTAAGGGGAATCCCTGGCCCTGCCCAGCCCCTGGGCACCTGATGGACTTTCCTGGACTCCTGGAGGACCCCTCTGCCTTGCTGGGCTGATGGGGGGGACTTTGCTTTGCCCCCTGGGACTCTCTGGACCTTTGTGCAGCATGGTGGAGCTGCATTGCTGGAAGGACCCTTTTTACTTTTTATTCTAGCGCTTTGGGAGCGCTTTATTGCCCATAGCGCTTTCGAGCGCTTTATTTTTTTTTCTAGCGCTGAGGAGCGCTTTGCCAGCCTGGCGAGTGCCCACCTCGCTTATTTGTTACTTTATTTAAACTTCGGCTGCCCACGCCGGTATTGCCGATCTTTTAAAATGCCTCCCCGCCTGCCTGCCTAAAGGAGAAGGGCCGCTGCGCTGCCCGCAGCGACCCGGAAGTGGATGGCCGGCCGGCCAATCCCAGCGCGGCCGGCCGGAAGTCCCGCCCCCGCAGCCCGAGAGGAGAGAAGCTGCCCGGGGGAGAGAAGGAGGACGAGTGATGGCGGCTGGTCTGCAGGGCTCCCGTGAGCGGAGGGAGCCCTGCAGCGAGAGGAGCGGCCTGAGGACGGAAGCGGAGGGGGCGCGAGGCACATTTGTCGGTGCCTGCCCCCACCGCGAGGCTCCCCGGCGAGAGAGAGGAGGCAGCATGGCGGCCGGATCGCAGGGCTCCCGTGATGCGAGGGAGCCCTGCTGCAGGAGGAAGACCGGCAGCAACGAGAGCCCCGGTGAGTCTGGGCTGGAGTGGGGCAGAGCAGGGGAGGGGCGCCGGGACGCGATGTCGGTGTCCGCCCCTCCCCCGCAGTAGCGCGAGCTCGCGCTCGAGAGAGAAGCCACGAAGGCTTCAAGGGCGGCCCCAGATGGCAGTGGGCCGCCCCAACGTTACGAAGAGTGCCAGAAGGAAGCCATGAAGGCTTCATGGGCGGCCCCGGCTGGCAGTGGGTCGCCCCAACGTGCACGGAGCCCGGAGAGGCTCCCCGCCCCATTTGTGGTTGTATTTCGTGCCCTGAGAGGCGCTGGGGGCATCCTATGAAGTGAATGGAGAGTCAGGGCGGCCCCGTTTGGCAGTGGGTCGCCCCAACGCTTTGAGAGAGCCTGTGTGGCTCAGAGGGGCCATATGTGTTTTTAAGAGCCTGTGTGGCTCCAACGTTTGACCAGTGTTGGCCAGAGCCTGTGTGGCTCCAACGTGCACAGTGTATGTGTTCTAGAGCCTGTGAGGCTCCAGCCTGGGCGCAGTTTGCTCCTAAGGGCCAGTGAGGGCCCTGGCGCAGTTCTTTTGTTCTCCAGGTGCCCAGCACTTTGTGGGCACCTGCCACGTTTAGGCTTTTTGAACTTTAAGACTGGCGCTGCATGGCAGCGCAACCCTGACACTGAGACTCAGGGCGTCTGAGCCCCAACAAGGCCCTTGGCCTAGGGACTGCCACAGGTGGTGGCTTATGGGAGTCTGCGCAATGGTATGGTTATTGCACCTCTGAATGTGATCTTTTGCATCATGTGTTATTCCTGCACCTCTGAAGGTTCTTAGGCCTCATGTGATTTTTGCGCTATTGCTTTACTCTAGGCACCTCTGAATGTTTATGCATTATGTGTCTTCCTTTCCTTGCGCTGCACCCCTGAATGTATTTTATTGCATCATGTGCCCTATTCTTAACACCTCTGAATGTGTTACTGCATCATGTGTCTTCCTTTCCATGCGCTGCACCTCTGAATGGTTAGTCATCATGTGTCTTCTTGCGCTGCACCCCTGAATGTAGCTTATTGCATCATGTGCTCTATTCTTACCCCTCTGAATGTAGGTTATTGCATCATGGGTAATGTGTCCTTTTCCTAGACCCCTAAATGCTGAGTGATACTTAGGTGGTTGTCTTTTCTACTCCTCTGAATGTAGGTTTATTGCATCATGAGTAATGTATTCTTTCTTAGACCCCTAATGCTGTGTGATACTTAGGTGGTTCTTCTTTCTTAGTACAGGTGGTCCTAGTAAGGTCCTGGTTCCTGTTACCAGTGGTTACTGGTTGTTATCTTTGTGATTACCATTTTATGTTTTATTATTTCTTATTCTAGAAGTGCTATATCTGACTATGACAGTGGCCCTTGTGGCCCTGTCTTGTGTACATAATCCCTGTGAATATTGCCTGTGCCAGTTGGCACCATGTATATGTGTGATTTTATCTGATGTGTTTTTACAATACAAAAGTTATTTTTTATAATAACCTTGTGTGGAGTCTCTTTTGTGGTGTGCCTAGTATGTTGTTGCTGTTGTGCGCTGGCGCAAATGCTTTACACATTGCCTCCGAGTTTAGCCTTACTGCTTGAGCCAAGCTACCAAGGGGGTGAGCAGAGGTTATCTTGGCGTGTGACTTCCTTGCCCTGACTAGAATGGTGGTTTCTGCCTGGCTTTGGCGTCAGCCTTAGCCTACCAGAAATAGCCAGTTCTAACACTTAGAAAGTAAGGGAACAACAGAGCAGTTAGGCAGAATTTTGGACATGGAAATATCAAAACCTCTTTGACTGAACCGCAGCTCCTTCAAAGGGCCAGCAGTCCCCCCACACACCCCCCAGCACCTTGAGATCCTTACTCTGCACCCTCACACACTCTGCACCCTCACACTCTGCACCCTCACACACTCTGCAATGGAACATACACTCCAAATACCACTCAGTGCCACATAATTATATGCAACGTAATTACACAGCACTCAATGCAACATACACTCCAAATACCACTCAGTGCCACATAATTACACGCCACAAAATGACACTCTACTGAATACAGCATACACTCCCCATATTACCACTCAGTGCTACATAATTACACACCACATAATTACACTCTTCTCAATGCAACGTAAATACACTCCACATAATACCACTCAGTGCCATATAATTGCACACCTCATAATTACACTCTACTCAATGCAACATAAATACACTTTATCTATCTGTCTATCTATCTATCGCCCTCACTCTATCTATCTGTCTATCTATCGCACTCACTCTGTCGCCCTCACTCTATCTATCTATCGCCCTCCCTCTATCTAGCTATCGCCCTCACTCTATCTATCGCACTCACTCTATCTATCTATCGCACTGACTATCTATCTATCGCATCACCACAGCATCACTGAACGCCACAGCATCACTCGTCGCCACCACAACATCACTCAGCGCCACCACAGCATCAATATGTGCAACCATTCAACAACAACTGGTTCAAATATGTTCTCTCAATGTTTCAAGCTTTATTAAAAAATGCCACAAAAAGATATTAATATTTCACTTCTGTTCTTAGATTTTCATCACAATAAAATACAATGAACAAAAGTTATTTACAAAAGCTATTGCCATTATAAATTACAATAACTTTTATTTAAGTTTTAATTCTTAAAAAAATTAAAAGCCATTTTTATTTTTAATATCAATACATCTAAGTAACGTAAATATAACACATATTGCATTACAAATGCTATAGGTGTCACATTTGCAAAAGTTAAAACTATTGGCATTGTAAATGACAAAGCTATTAATTTCGCTATTTTCAAAACCAACACAAATAAAAAATGTGTCATTTACAGTACCAATAGCTCAAACTTTCCTAATGCGAGACCTATTGCATTGAAAATGCTTGTTTGCTTTTTGGGATTCTGTTTTTGACTAATCTGACTGGGATCCTGATCATCAGGACCCCAGTCTATCTGCCTTCTCCTTAAACTTAGGTACACCCGAGATTGGATACTGGGGTACCCTTGTCAGTCCCTAGTATATGGTACCTGGGTATTCAGGGCACAGGTACCCCAGAGGTCTCCCATGGGCTGAAGCATGTATTATACCACCCAAGAGACACCCTTCAAAATGGAGCTACAGGCTTGCTGTCACAGCCTGTGTAAGTTGGTGCATGCACCACTTACTAAAGATGTAGATTTACTATATCTAAGGGTCACTGCACTAAAAACCTATAAGTCACCCCTATAGCAGGCCTTAAAAATCCTGAAGGCAGGGTGCTTGGTTCTAAGTGAGAGGGTGTCCCTGCATGAGCAGGACACCCCTGCAGCCTACGGAGTCCATTTTCCCGGGTTGTCAGCAAAGCTGCCATATACTATATAGAGGGACACTGCGTGATTACGCGATGACCATCTCGAAAACAGCTGCAACGAATCCTATCATGTTTGGTATCAAACATGTTGGAATCATACACCCACACAATAAACAGTGTGGGAGGTATGATTCCAAGCACTGGAAGAGCCCTCCCTTAGGCTGTCAGTGTTCCCAGTACCAGCCTTCAGACCCAGACAGCACAAAATGGTCGCTGCCGACCAGATACACATTTCTGCTCTCCTGCTGCTGAGCCAAGCTCGAGCAGAGGAAGGTAGAACAATAGGCATCCTGTTACAGGGAGGTGTGACCACTTCCCAGACAGGATTTAGTGTTATTAGGGCTGGGTGGGTGCGCTTGCCAGCGCCAGAAAGTGTGCATGCGGGGCATATTTGGTGTCCCTTTGCATAGTCCAGTTCAAACGAGTCCTGGGAGCAGTTGGCTCTCGCTCTGGCGCAAAACTGGACATAGGACATGGGAGTAACCTCCCCCCTGTCCAGACCTTCCTCCCCTGGGAGGGCCAAGGGTACTTAAGGGCTTACCTGGATGTAGGTCCCTAGATTCGTCAAGGGATGAGATTCAGATCAGACACCACTGCACTTCTACCGTCTGGCACTCTTGACTTTGTTTGTGCCTGGCTTCGTCTCCCTTCTAGTCTGCTGCATCGTCTGTGCCTGTGCATCATACAGAAACCTTCCAAGGCCTGTTAAGCATCAAAGACACCTGAAGTAATATCCTTTGGAGTGAAGGAGTCACTCCCCCACATTTGCAGGCACTGCAACTAAGTCTACCGGTCTGCAGATACTGAGCTCCTCCGGACTCTGTGGGCTGTGCAACACAGGTGGTGGTTTTCCACAGCTCCCAAGGCCTATCCTGTCCTCTCACCAAGTTTGAGGACAGTATCCGTCGTGGGGGTTGAAATAACTGAACTCCTGTGCAACGCGTCCACCTTGCAGTTGCAAAGGCTTGTTGGCTTCTTTGCAAGAAGAAATTCGGGCTAGCCCCAATTTCTTGCACCTCGTGACCAGAGTCTTCAGCCACACTGCACCGTGTGCATCGCTCGGGCCTGCCCTGACTCCCCTCCTTTTCGTGAGTCCCCTAGACCTTGCTGGTCCCAACTTTGCACCTTCTCGACATCCTTTGTGGGACAACTCATACCCAGGTCCTGGTCTTCCTAAGCGCCGCCAGGTCCTCACAGCTGCAGAGTCAAGGTCATCGTCATCTTCCCTGAAGCACCAGACATTAGAGGGCATCCGTCTTCCAAGTCTCCTGGTCACGCCTGAGTTACATAGACTGTCCCCTCTGCTTTCAGGTACTCCTCTTCAAAATCCACATTTGGATTCCCATAGACACTTTCCCCTCTTCCAGCGGCAGCACTTTCCTGAAGTCCTCCATTGGGTTCTACTGTGGTTTCCAACACCACTTCACACATAAGCATCCGGCTTCCCTGGTGTAGGTAACGTGGGTACTAGGGTATCCACAGGTGGGGTGGCTCTACAACGTTCTGTATTCAAGGGGTTCTGCCAGGGTCACTGGGAAGGGTCCTTAATCTTTAAAAATCCAACCACGACTTGTACATACACTTGTACGGAGCATTCGGTTGTGTTCACACACTGCACATGCTCATCATGGGGTCCCTAGCTACTTACCTTTGGTGGTTTTGTGGGTCCCCAGCAATTCCACGTCCTCTTGATATTGTCCTGACTCGAGTAGTGGTTCTTATACCACTTTCTTAGTATATGGTTTGGTTCCTCTCTGGGGCCACTGTGTATTTCGTGCTATTTACTGTGTTTCTTTGCTAAATGATTGTGTTTATCTCCATGTTGGAGATATTGGACTAGAGAGTATTCTATAATAAATACATATTTTTATAAATACCTGGTGTAATTCTTTTTCACTTAATCTATACTATTTTACTTGATGTTTCTAGGTGGTGGGTAAGTATAGGTGCAGGATTAAAGCCAATTGTGTACCTAAGAGGAACTAGAGAGCTCAACTCAGGTTGACCACCTCCATCTAGGGTGCACGAAGCTGTGGCATTTAGGGGTGGTTGAACATTTTGCTGTGTACCTCTCTTGGGGGGAGGTACAATAAGGGGGCCTCCTAGGGGGCGAAGATTTAAATTAGTGACACAATCAATAGATGCAACACTTGTCAACTGGCCACCTCCCACCTTTGCATCATGAGTGGGCATGATGACAGCCACAACATGATCGCAGCATCCATTCAAAAGAGTTTCCAAGTTAGTCAGGTGGTTCAGCAAAGGATTACGTTTTTTATCTAATAAATCACCAATATAAGAACAAAATGTGCTGATAGGAGTTTGCTCTATATCAAGTAGCACAGGAATGACTTCAGTTTGAGTGCTACAAGATTGGGTAACAGTATCATTCATAAATTTGAGTGTTGGGTCAGAGTTCAATGCTGGGTGTATCCAGGAAGCCAAGTCACTTTGTGTTGTGCCTGTGCGCGGGGTTGCTTCCTCTTGGTACAGGTGTGCTTTCCTTGTATCCTTTTGCGTTTTGCCACGCCAGCCATAGGTGCAAAAGGGGCTGCCATAACATGTTGGGTCGAAATGAGCCGCATCCAGGAAAAGACCCGTCAATTTGTGAAACAACACTAGGAGCAATAACCATATGAAGGGGGTGATACCATCATATTGAGAGTTTGGTGTAGCTCAAAAGGTAGTGCCTCACAACCCAGATACAATCTGCGCTCCGTGAGTTCTATTTCGCTGCATTCTATATTAACCGCCCTGGCCAGCATGCTGTCAATAGTAACTGAGGGCCGCGCAATCCTGGAGAGGCTGGAATTAAAGCTAATGGGCCCGTTCTTTTCCCCTTAGTTACTTCACACAGCAGAACGGCACTGTCACCTTATTAGGTTGCTCTATGCTTGACTTGAACCAAGGAGTGAGGGCTGAGCCCAGCCTCTACTGGCCTCTGACTGACATAGATGACCCACTTTTGGCCTGGTCTTCGCACGGGCACGCGCCTAGGCGCGACCCACGCACATCCCGTGCAGCGGGAGCTCAGCAGCAAATTTGTTAAGCGCCTCTGGGCACGGGCATGATGGCATCGGCGCGCGGCTGCTGCCGCGATTCCTCCTGCGCCAATGAACTGCCAAACAACAGGGCGTATCATGCTGCGGAAGCCCAGCAGCCAATTTGTTAAGCGTCTGCGGGCATGACGGCGTCGGCGAGCAGCTGCTGCTGCGATTCCTCCTGCCCCCAACGAACTGCCAAACAACAAGACGTCCTTGAGTTCTAAGGGCAGATTTACAAACCCCTTGCGCCTCTTTTGCGCCGCCATTGCGTCACTTTTGTGATGCAGCAGTGGCGCAAAAGATGCACCATGGTGTGGGGTATTAACAACGTGACGCATCTGCGCATCTGGGAGATGTGTCACGTTGTAAAGCCCTGCACCATTAGGAGGCGTTCCTGTGCAAGGGGGGGGGGGGGGGGGGGGGGGGGGGCGTTCCTGCGCAGGAACGCCTCCTAAAAGTGGCTGAGTGAAATCTACAAGATTTCACTCAGTCACTTTTAGGCCAATGCTGCGTCAAAACCCTGCGCCTGCTTGAAGCAGGCGTAAGGCTTGAGCCAGCATTGAAAGAATAGGCCCCCCAGAGCATTGCTGGAGCTGCGTCGCGCTTGCGACGCAACTCCAGCAAAGCGCCGCTTTTATGGCACAGATGCGTGACGCATCTGTGCCGTTTTGGCCCCATGGTGCGCCGCATTGTAAATGCGGCGCATCATGGGTGGCGGAGCTGCGGTGCACAATTACTGGTACATCCCTGCTAATTTGCAGGGATGCGCCAGTAATTGTAAATCTGCCCCTAAGTACATACACAGACCCGCGGGGAAAGCCGAATATTAGACATAAGTTCAAAGAGGGAGGCTGCATCCTTACACAGAGAGTCGTTAAGATGGAAGCTAAAATCCCCCCAATGCTAATGTGTTAACTAGATAAGGTTCCACAATCTGGCCCCAGATTTCTAGAAAATTGTTCCTTGAAAAAAAGAGGATGGTATACCAAAAGGCTCGAAAAAGTTTAATTGGCCGAGATTTTAAGCCTGACAAAAGCAGCCTCCGTGGTATCCTCCTTCCTCAAGGCCACAGCATCTAAAGTACAGATGATACTGCTAACCCACCTCCTGTATGACTCTGGCAGTCAAGTCTAAAGATGGAATGACTTTGCAGGGTGGCATCTACCAGGTCAGGGCCAGAGCCCTCTCGCCCAAGTATCAGTTATGAAAAGACAGTCCAGGGCTAGGATTAGAATCATATCGTGCATTTCAACTTTGTTTTTTATGAGGGGCCTGGTATTAAGCAGAGCTCCAGTCAGGGAACAAGTCCTAAAAAAAGAAGTGGGGGGACACTGTCATCGGAAGTGGAGTCACGACAGGAAGTGACGTCACGCCCATTGCCTCCCCGTGTGTTTCCAAACCCGATAGAGACGGCTCCCAAGAGGTGCACCGCCCCACCTCCCTTCAAATCCCCATCAGCTCATGGAATGTGCCCACCTTACCACTGCGTCCTCTCTGGGACGAGATCGGAGATCTCCGATCTCGTCCCAGAGAGGCCAAAGAGTGAAGTCCAGCTGTCTAGCAGAGGGGACGGTGTCTTCCGGTAAAATAAGGGGGGGGACGACGTCCACCCGCGTGGTACCCCGACCAGGGCCGGCCTTAGGTATGTGCAAGCTGTGCACCTGCACAGGGCCACCAAACCCCAGGGGCCACCACGCCAATATATATCCTTAATATAATAATCCTCTGAGGATGGATACATATTAGCGTGGTGACCCCTGGCAGGGATTTGGCGGCCTCTGGCTCTATTCCACTTCCAAACACCCTGACCCCCTCCCTTCATTGGCCTCAGCACTCCGCCCCGCCCGGACCCCCTCTTCCGGGGCCCCCTACCTACGCTCCCTGCCCAGGGCCGCCATGAGCCTAGAGCCGCCCCTGCCCCGACTCGAGCCCTGGCTCCGGTGAGCTCTTTCTGGCTGTGGGGTCTAAGACTGGTGGCTTTGACCAGAGGTATATGCTCTGCAGGCGTTAAGGAAGAGACCACAAGACCATCACAAATGTTAAAGTGGAAATAGCAGCTAAGACAGTGCTTGATTTTGTTGTTACAAACATCCAGTGTTATCGCATACTGAGAAGTAAGGACATGTAAGTCGCTTTTTTTATGAGAAAATTAAGTGAAAAGGGTAGCAAAGTGCAATGTTTTCAAAAAACTGCCCTCACCCACAAAAGTTTGTGGCTTGCTTCATCATAGGGCTGCAGGGAACACCTCTACGAGGACCAATGCTAAAGGTGGAGCAATAAGGTGGGGAAGACAATATAAGCAAAAAGAAAAGAAAAGGACCTAAAGAAAAATAAGTGCTGAAAAGTTTAAAACTAACTAAGGGATATCCCAATAACTATTTTATTCCTGGATTCCAGAGGTGTTCACAGCAGCCCTATAATGAAGCATGCCACAAACTTTTGTGGGCGAGGGCAGTTTTTTCAAAACATTGCACTTTGCTACCCTTTTCACTTAATTTTCTCATAAAAGAAGCGATCTACATGTCCTTACTTCTAAGTGTGTGATAAGGTTTACCCTCAGGAGGGCGAAGTAAGGCAATTTCCTCCTCCCTCTTTGCTTGTGTGAAGCAAAGATCTAGTGTTGACAGACAAGCCGATTTAACACCCTGGTACTGAAGGTCCATGAGTTGGGCACAGGTGATCTGAGATCAGTAGCGATCTGAGAGATTACAATTCCTTCATCTACTATGTTGTCTTCACTTCAGCTACAACTGCTGCAGCTCCATTCAACTGTTGCCCCAACCCCCTTCCTGTTAAATTATACTGTGAGTACTGAAAGACCTCCCTACCTCCAACGCTCGAGGTGCCTGTCGCCCCATCAGTTTTGGCTATTGCTTATTGCTTACCACTATGTCCAACTTGCCAAGCAGAAGTACTGCATGGCCAGCCCCGCTGGTTCAAGCTCCATCCGGGGCATATCCACCCCACCAAACCAACACCCCACAGTCCCAGATACTCCCCATGATTTTTTCTGGCACCCCTCCCATCAGGTGGCTCATCAAGCAAGCTCATTCGCCATCATGGGGGTGCAACTCGGAAGGTCCATCTCCACAGCGTCTGCACTGGAGGCTATTGATTTGTTCAATGTCCGAATGGCCCTCATCCAGCTCCCTCTAGAGACCCTGCACCCTGGGCCAGATGGGGAGGTTCCTCAGCAAGTCTCTTCCAGCCCCACAGAGGGCCCGTCCCTCCTCCAGGTTCGCCAACAGCTCCAAACCGGGATCCGGACCACCTGATCCCTCCCAATGCCCCCTCCTGGACCTCGCCACACCAGCACAGGATATCACAGGCCTCAAGATCTGTGCCAGTCCCTTGACTGGCTCCTCACACTCCTCTGGGCCCCCTTTGGTATCTCCCTTTGGGGGCAGCCCCATGCATCCCCTAAGGTCTCTCGAGTGTGTCACCACCTGGCTCAACAAACCTCGCCAGCAGAAGTCCCCACAGCACATGAATTGCGCCCCTCTAGGCCCCGATGGCTCCTCCATGCCGTCTGGCACTCCTCTGAGCCATCTGCAGTCAGGGGCCACGGCGAGGGCCCCACCACTGACCAGCTCACCATGTTGGCCTCCACACCGCGCAAGTCCCGGCCCGCTGGGGTTCCCGGAATGCAGCCTCAATGCCTGTCTCAGGCTACTCAGATCCTCACAGGCGCCCTCTGTCGACTTCTGATCAACTACAAGGGGAGATGGGCCTGGGGCGGATAGTACAAGATACATGCACCAGAAGGCCAGCTCCAGGCTATATGTCTGACTCCATTGTCGCCGTGGCCTTGCTACGTTATTACAGTTCTTGGAGGGGCATCGTTGGGCGCCAGGCTCCCGGCTGCATCTACAGGCTTCAGACTTTCAAGGGTCTCTATGGTACCAGAGTTTGTCCTCCTTTGAACTCAGTTTCGTCTGGATTCTTCCCTGGCTATATTTCTCTTGGTTAAGGTGTACTCTCTGGTGGTCAGACTCAGGCGACCCATTAGACTTAGAGAAACTGTTACCCAAATTGCCCAACAGCTGCCAGTTTCCCTCTGACCCTATTGCAGGCTTTTCCTCTATGTTGGCCTCGGGGGTTCAGCTTCCACACCTTCTTATATGCTTCATGTATGGAAGCTAAAAGCCAATGATGACGATGCCGATCCTTCTCCTCAGCATCCAGTGCTGACGGAGACCGTGCAAGAGCCTATGCAGAATCTGGTGCCAGAGGACCATCCCCAGTGAAGGGCGTTGATGCAAGGTCTCAGTCCTTCTAGCCTCTTTCATGCAAAAGACAAGGCATGAGGGATCTGGACAGTGACCGAGGCACCTGAAAATGGGACAACGTGAATCTGTGGTGACCAAGCACCACCATTGTCTTTGGCAAGGCTTGGGATGGACTCTGTCCTTTGAAGCCCTAGAGCCCATAGCAGAGAGTGAGGGCATTCATACTGAGGTGACAACTGTGCTTTGTACTCCAACATTCTTAGGAAATACGAGGAAACTGTACTTCTCAATCTCAAAGTCTTTGTACAGTATGTACCCAGTTTGCACATATGGCAAGGTCTTTACCTCTGGGAGCCCACTAGCAAAACCTATGGTGATGATGGACACTTTCCTAAAATGCAAGGTGTCCCTCTCTGACATTCAAAAAGAGGCAAAATGTCTCGAAACACATGGGAAGAAAATGTAACGTCCTGGCAGTGTCTCCCTAGACAAGGCTAATAATGAATATTCTCATGACCAGCTACGCGTTGCACCTGTTGTAAACGTGTAACTGCTGCACCCTTTGTACACTAACTATGCACAGGAAGGTCGCAGATCTATTTTCAACCTTGGCAAGGAGGCCTCTGACCCGAAATGTGCCTTGTCCCAGAGTCTCATCAGTACTGGCCCTCGGAACTAGAACTATGGTCTGTCATTTCTTCAACAAGTAAAGTATAAGTCATGAGACCTTAAGGCAAAGATCCAATAAAACATAATTTGCTCCTTTAGCTGAGATTGTACTACAGCGCTTCAAAATGGAGGCGACAGGACCAAATGAATCAGCAGCATTCGAGCACGAATGTGAAGAGTACCCGCTCCTTTCAAGTCTCCTAGCCTTTCAAGATTAGGCCAGCATCTTTTCCTCAAAGCTCCTGGATGATACACCTCGACAGGTTCCAACCAACAATTGTGGAGGAGGAGACCTTTCTTTTTTTTTTTCTTTTTCAAGGACTAAAGGAATTTTTTTTGTTTTTTTAAGAAAACAGGTGTTTTACATAGAATTACAAAAGAAATAGTACGGCCAAAGAGCTACTACGTGCACAAGAGTCCCTCTATAACCTCCGCCAAATTAGAATACAAGCATTTTGACTGTGCAGGAGATTTCTGAAAGATAGAGTCTACTCCGCCAGCCAGAGCAGAGGCTAGGGCGTCCCAATATCTTCTACCGGGATGTGCTGTCATCCTTTGCCCCAGCTCAGGAGGCCCACTCCACGGGGAGGCAAGGCTATCTCTCTGCTGGCATCACTGAACCAAGATTACCACTGAGGTGTGGGTCCTCTCAGTAGCCTTGAAAGGCTCTGTTCTACTGCTGCCTCAGACACCATCAGTCACACCATCCCAACCACAGTCCGTATCTTAAGGAGACTGAGAGAACCATGTTCATAGGAAGAATAGCGTATATTTCACCCACTAAAAGAGGGAGAGAAAATAGGGCCACGTGTTTATAAAAGCCATTCTGCAAATTTCTAATTGAGAATTTTAGGTTTTTGTAATTACAAAATCACAAACACTGATGTACAAATGTGTCTTAGACATATTTTGCGATTCCCAGTGGGTCGCAAATAGACCTTCCTCACGAATATTCATGAGGTAGGCCACGCTTTGCGATACATTGGTTATGGCCTGCACTCACAGGGAGGGTGGTGTGCTGGGGTCAGGAAATCAACATGTCTGTAATGGCTTTTTAAATAAAGCAATTTATTTTTGTAATGCAGACCGTTTTCCTTAAAGGCAAATGGGATACATTTCCCAAAAAAAAAAAAATGAAAAGCGACCTTTTAATTTTTTTAAGTAAGAGCAGGCAGTGCCCCTTTTCTTTAAAAATGTTGGTGCCCACATTTACAAAGGGGAAGGGGTCCCTTGGGGACCCCTTCCCATTTGCGAATGGGTTACCACTAACTTGAAGTTGGTGGCAACGGTGAGTGTTTTGCAACCACATTCCTGGTCGCAAAACATTCCTACATACCAAGTTTCCAGTGCACCCACCGTTAGCAACCGGTTCTGTCTTGGGTTTTGTGCGAAAAACTCTACCTCCTTTTGAATGGCCCACAAAAGGACTCAGTTCATGAAGACTTCAACATGGTAAAGGCCTTCCTTTCGCCAGAGAGGATAACCGCCATCAACAAGACAATTCAGACTGGTCATTTCAAAGGTTCAGGAATTCCCGGAGTTCTGCCTAGAGGTGGTCCACATGCTAAGCTTCGCAGGCATCTAGTGGAGCTCTTGTTTTCTGTGGTTACACGGGCAATGCATTCTGAGAATGAGCATGTCCATGAGCATCATTAAGGAGTTCCCATTAGAGGTGGTCATAACTTGCGTAATTTGCTGTAGCATAATTATGCAAAATGACATCAAAATTTCGCGAGATTACATGGAATTATGAGATGGGTGTAAGCCTGAATTTTGTGCTATTGTCTTAGGGCAGTATGCACCCTTGCATCCAAAATGGGTCAGAGAATGCATTTGGCAGTAAGAAAATAGCGCTGAATGCAAAAGAACATGAACAGTAGCAGCCAGCAGCTGCTCATACTCGTTAAGTTCATAGTTCCTGTGCTTCAGCAAGAGGATTTTTGTGCCAAATTACTCATAATTATGAAAAAGGCGTAATCATGTAATTTATGATACTTTTGTGTCAAAAGAGTAACGCAAAATTACTGAAATGACTCCAATTACTAGTCGTTTCCCAAGAACAATATTGTAAGTCTGTAATTTGTGGGATCCACTCTTGTGGGAACCAGCAGACGGCTTATGGGCAAGCATTATGTGCTGTGTTAATGAATGGCTGGGACCTCTTAGGGATGCTGAGGTCACCGCTCTATGCCTGCTTGCATGAGCCACAAAGGTAGACATTCTGGCACCATTGGAAGTAGGGAGGTGGAGTGGATTCTATAGGAGCGCTACCTGCCCTCTGCAGATACTGCATTGCCCTGGTCTTCCCCCTAATCCCCTTAGTGGCCTTCAGTTAACTGCACAGTATATCTGGCATGAGAAAAAGGGCCTGGATTGCTGTTCATGACATTACTATGGCAAAACAACAGAGGAGGTGGCAGTGACACACCGAGGAGAGACGTTAAAGAGCAAACGGGCCTTTCTCTCTCTAGCAATATTGCGAGCAACCAAGAGTGAGGACACTTAGTACTGGCCTCCTGAGCCCCTCATGAGACACGATCTGGTCTCAAGAACCATGTGGTGGGCTCTTCCTTAAACCATGAACAACTATGGAATTGAGGGTCAACCCCTTCCTGTCTTCGTCTATATCAACACATGAAACTTTATTGATTAGGGAGAGGCAACTTTAAAAGTCACACACTGGGCATTGGGGGGGAAAGGGGGGCTTCTGCTTTACCTGACCTTTGTGGACCCATGTAATATATGCTAATGAATAATGCAAAACCTAAGAAATTAATTCATGAAAACCTTACTAAGAACTCACTGTAGACAAAAATGATTGTACATCGGACTAGCACTTATGAAGGAAACAAGCATGAAGAACATTCTGGATAGCGAAGAATAACTCTCAGTATAAAACCTACTCTTATTTTGCCAATATCCCAAACCCTATTTCTAAAGACAGCCATAAAAGTGTAACAGCCCCTCTGACCAGGGCCCCAGCACTAACATTAACCCATAAATGATAAATCTAACCCTCCTCATTGACATAACTCTAAGCTCGACCATTAACATAACACTGCCCCTTCCCCTCATCCCAAATCATACGTGTAAGAATTTGTTTTTTTTAATTTGGGAGCAGGAGTCTCCTACCAACTCAATCAAAATAAACTGGGTGGGTCGCAACACATTTCTGAGTGAATCGTATTAACCCCTCGCAGCTGCGGCACAAGCAGAAGGAAATTCACCAGAACAGTAGGCTTAGGTGCAAGGCAACAGTAATGTTAAGAACACAGTAACGTTTCCAAAGTAACTTAAAAAAGCAAGGAAATGAAATGAATAGGCAAAATATGGTTACAATCTGATAAGGGGATCTAAAGGATTGTTAGAATGTTAAGGTTAAAGAACCCATGGGAGAAATATACGTAGTAATTTTGTATTACACAAAAATAGCCACTAGATGTCCTTCTTTCACCATAAATTAAAATAAGGAGACTTTAACCCGCAAACTATTATGTTTCACAAAGGCTGAGGATCAGAGGGTCTCTCTCCAACCAGGACCCTCTCTGGGTACAGTCCCAAGTGGTCAACTGGGCTTTTTTCACAACAGTGAACATTTCTGCCTTTTTTCCTCCTGCAGCAATAGGAGACCAACCACTTAAAAGCTGTTCCAGTGTCTGGGTGACGGCAGGAATGATGACGCATTCATTCTCCATTACCTAACTTTGAGAAAGATTATTTTATTTCTGGGCGTTTCTTATCGGGTCCAAGAGACGTTCTAAGGTGGTGGTGGTCAGGTACAATCGTATCCTGTGCATTATCCAGTGACTGAAGAATTCCAAAACCCAATCTTTGCAGCTTTCCCATCTAAACGGAGCCTCCTCTTCCAGCACTTCCTTTCTCAATGTTCTGCAAACCTCCCTAGAATTCCTCTTCCAAGATGACCCAGGGCTTCCCACGTTATCAATATTAATAATAGAGTATCCCAGTATCATGCAGAACCTGGGGGATATCAACAATACACAGACAGTGGTTCTGCCATGTAGGAGGACATTTCTTCAGAAAAATAAATGTCTTGCTCCTTTCAGAGGTAGGGTCATCAATTAATGATACACACCACACTGACCACAAACACGTGAACAAACTACAAATGACAAAGACTCAATTCAGATTGAAAAACTTGGGTGCCATATATTGAAATCCATATATCGTAGGTGGTAAAAGACAGATCAATAGTAATCTCAGATAGGGCAAATACACATTATACATAACATAAGAATAAAGATAGAAATGTGTAACATAAAAGTGTAGCAATATATCCCACATGAGTTTTTCAATCTGAATTGAGTCTTTGTCATTTGTAGTTTGTTCACGTGTTTGTGGTCAGTGTGGTGTGTACCATTAATTGACGATCCTACCGCTGAGAGGAGAAAGTCCTTTATTTTTCTGAAGAAATTTCCTCCTACATTCCTAATTTATCAGCACCATTATCCTCCCTTCCAGCCAGTCCAAAATAAAGTTGAGGTAGCTCGCCCTCTCCCAGTCGTCTACTGGATTTGTCTCCTGCTGAAACACAAGTAGAACGTCTAGACATGATTGTTGTCTGTTTTTCAGACTGCACAGGAATAACTGTTAAAACTGTCATTTGTGTTGGCAGCTATTGCTGCCCCCTTCCAGGTGGCTAATCCCTGCTTGGTGGTTACTGTTGAAACCACTTCAGACTTCCTGCTCCAGGAGGCAGGCCCACTGTCCTCTAGGAGCAGAGTCATTAGCAGTCAGTCTGGGGCATGTATTTAAGTCTCTGGGTCCAGGCTACTGCTCAAACTGGTTTATAACCAGTGTGCTCCTAGGCAGCACAAACTACAGTTGCTTTTCCACTCAACTTTCACACTTGAATGTTTTCTAAATCAAGAGGAAAGTACATTTGAATGAGTCTTGTGATTTTGTTGGTCAAATTGTCTTTTATTTATAACCAGACCTGCTCCTGAAAATGTAGCTTTGCCTACAAAGCGATGAACCGCTTTGTGATCAAATGTGGGGGATGTACACTTCTGTAATATCTAGCATTTCCCACTTCTATAAACTAAGCCCCTTGGGCTGAGAGCAGATTATGAACTCTTTATGGGGGACTTAGCAAATACAGGAAAGTAGGTTTTCCTACTTGGCAAAGCACTTTTCACGGTCACATGTCACTGGGGTAATTCTAAAGTGCAGCCCAGCAACAGCACATTGGTGTTTCCAGGAGCCATTAACTATGGTCATATATGTGACTGGAGTAAATACACAAGGCTACTCACAAACAACACTTAACATTTGCACCACTTGAGCAAGTCCTATGGCAGTTTAACCTGGCCTTACAAGTTCAATAAACCAATTGCCATTAGCCAGTTTAATGGACAAAACACATACGCTGAGGCAATGAAGGCCGGCAAAAGTAAGGTTGGTAGAAAGTGAAAAATCAGGGAATCCCACAAAAGAAAGGCAAGTTCCTTACACTATCCAAATCTAAATGTTAGTCTTAATCATTTACCAAGCTTAATTATCAGCACTAAATCTAAATATTAAGATAGCCCAAAAACAATTCTGGCAACTATTCCTTCCCTACCCCAGCCCTAGCACTGCAATGATGAAATCATTAATAAAGAACAAAATATGTTTACAATATTCGATGGAATTTCTTCATTATCACTCAAAAAGGTTTACGTTTCTTAATTTTTTTTCTCTACACGTGAGTTTATCCATGTTTTCTTGGCCTTTACAAAATATTGGCCCCAGTTGCTGTCCATCATGCTATCAAATCTTCTTTCTCGTAATGGAGTTTCCTAGATAGCCAGCTGGCTAGACATCAGAGGTTAGCTGTACGAAAAACAGGACTTCTTTAACAGATGAGACACTATTGTTTAGGGAATGATGATTGCATTTGCGTGGGTCATTTCACTCCTTTTCACTTTTTCTCTCCTTCCATTCCCTTGGTCCACAATTCCTGTTGCTTTATCCATAACTTGGGCCTGATGGATGTACGTTGTTACAACTCATGCTTTTAGCACGCATGCTGTAACAACGCGCTTTTTATAACGCATTCTTTTACAACGCATAATCCAAAGGGGTGTTGGATAGTGAATATTTTAATTTACTATTCCAACACCAGTCCCCGTTGACACTAGGGAGGGTGTTGGATAGTAAATTAAAAGTATTCCCTATCCTTGAGCGCCCCCCAGAGTCATGCGTTGTAATAGAATGTGATTTAAAAATCGCGTTGTAATAGCACTGCGTGCTAAAAGTTGCGTCGTAAACGACGTTCCCCGGGCCTGATTCACAAAATACACATTGTGCTATCGCAAAACTTCTTTTTGGTATTCATAAACTGCACTTTTGTAGTAATTTACACTTTCGTACTAAGTCCCTACCTCCATTATTTTCTTTGTAAATTTACATGCTTCCTTCTAATTTTGTCGTACATATTTTTCTTACTAGGAGTACAAAAACAACTACTTTGTGTAACCTTTCTGCATGCTCTCATTTATTATAGTTAAAATTAGTTTTCTTGTATGTTTCTATACCTAAAACACATTATTATGGAACGTGGGAAGCATTTCAAACTTTCAACAACTGAAATTCACCTCTTATTGTAATTTTGTTCTAGGCACTCTGGCCTTCATATAGCCAAATATTTGTGCAAACTCTGATGCCGATGAGTTAACGATTACTCTTAATTACCATTACCACCTGATGCTAACAGAACTTCGAGAAAAAACAATAGAACATCCAACCCCCACAACTTACAACATATACAGCTTACTCCAAACGAAGCTGAAAATGCGAACACTAGTACAAAAGGAAAACATCTGACCTGTCTACTACTCAACTGTCGATCAGCAACCAAACATGCATCGGACATAGCGGACCTCATCCTCAACAAGGACATTGACCTGGCAATCCTTACAGAAACATGGCTTACGGAATCTTCATCCCCAACCATGGATCTGCTAGTACCACCGCAATTCAACATTTTGAGACTTGATAGACCCATAAAGCTAGGGGGAGGGATAGCCTGTATTCATCGATCTGACATAGAGGTTAAACAAATTCAGGCCGACCCGCTAGAATCCTGTGAGTATCTTGGTCTTAACATAAGATCAACCAACATTCAACAATGCAACTTGCATACATTCTACCACCCACCAGGAGATAATGAAAAGTTTATAGTAGAGTTAATGGAGATCATAACAGCCAACTCTAACAACGCTGCCAATAACATATTTCTAGGCGACTTCAACCTTCACTGGGAGAACTGCAATGACAAACTGGTCAACATGCTGAAAGGCTTCCTCACTGAACTAAACCTCACTCAAGCGTGCACACTACCCACACACTCTAAAGGAGCGACGTTAGACTGGATTATCTCAAGGAACAATGCTGCAACAATTCACTCCATAACACCGTGTGACTGGTCTGATCATCATGCCATAACTTTCATGATACCCACATTGAGAAACGGTAGGACCAGGCAACCTTTCAAAGCCAAAAAGTGGACCCGGGACACAAAAGAAGCAAATATGGAACTACTGGTCGAAAGCTGCGAAAGAGACTTAAAGCCACCCAACAACCTGGAAAAAGTTAACGAGCTGACGGATCACTACATAGCAGCTGTTGAAAATATCGTTAATAACACCATGCCATTAAAATTGAAAAGAATCTCAGAGAAGACAAAAAACCCATGGTTTAACGAAGCACTAAACGAAGATAGACGCAAATTGAGAATGGCCGAAAGAAAATGGAGGCAACACCCATCATCTCCTGAACTGGAAGCCCTCAGAAAAATAAGGAACCAATATAATAAAAAGATCATCAACTCAAAAAAGGAATTTATAAGAGCAGAACTGGATAATGCCAAAAACAGACCACGAAAAATATTTGAAATCCTAAAGGCGCAATCAAACAAACTAGCCAAATCAGTGCTAGAAAATTCAAAAACACCTCTAAACTGTGATGAATTTTCCACATTTTTCACGGAAAAGGCCAAAACACTCGAAGTAGAGCTTAGAAACTCGGCGTCAAACCTTCCCAACGGACCTCCGCTTACTAACGATGCTGACTCTACAACGGATTGCGCAACGGATTGCACCATCGCAAAAAACAAGGCGAGCTGGGAATCATTCAAACTATATGACCAACACACGATTGCTAAGACGCTCGCAGGAATCAAACCTAACAACCACTACCAAGACCCTCTGCCTGCAAAATGCGTAAAAGAAATCAATCACATCCTGATTCCAATATGGACCGAAATAATAAATGCGTCACTTTCACAAGGGATCCTTCCCGACTGCCTAAAAACAGGTCAAGTCGTTCCCATAATCAAAAAACCCACAGCGGATGCATCAGATCCAAATAATTTTCGCCCAGTGACCAACATCCCTTTACTGGCCAAGCTGACTGAGAAATGTGTGCAGAATCAACTGAGCCAACACATCACCAAATTCTCCTTGCTAGACGAATGTCAATCGGGATTCAGAGCAGGGCACAGCACGGAAACAGCGATTCTCCATATTATTGATGACGCACTGCAGGCCCTTGACCAAAATCAAGCATGATTACTGATTCTCCTAGACCTGTCATCGGCATTTGATACGGTAAACCATGAGGCATTACTGGCCAGGCTACGGGACAGGATGGGACTATCGGGAATTGTGCTGAATTGGTTCGAGTCCTTTTTACAGAACAGAACGCAGCGCTTCCTGGTTAACCAATCTACTTCACTTCCATGCCCTATCTCAATTGGAGTCCCTCAAGGTTCGACATTATCCCCTGATCTGTTTAACCTATACGTCGAACCACTCACAGAAATTCTCCAAAAATCTCAAATATCCTATCACATGTATGCTGACGACACGCAAATATACTTAAAGATCGCATCCCTAAAAGATTTGGAATTAATGAATGAGACACTAAAAATAGCACTTCAATGGTTAACCAAAAACCACCTGAAGCTGAATGCACATAAAACAGAGTTCTTACTAATTTCTCCACCAAGGAGCCATACAGAAATAAAGGATTGGACGAAAGTCGTGACTGCGCTAAACTGCACCCCAACCCTTGTCAACTCAGCTAAATCTCTAGGAATCACCCTAGACGAGAATCTAGACATGAAAGCCCACATTAATTCAATGGCGAAAAGTGCCCGCTTTCACTTGAACTACTTAAGAAAATTGAAACCATACATCACAGAGTCTGACCTCAAAGTGGCAATCCAATCCTAAGTTATCTCGAGGATTGAATATGGTTGCACTACCTTGGCTGGATTACCAAAAACGTCCACAGCACCACTGAAAGCCTGCCTTAACGCTGCGGCAAGACTTATCACCGGAACCAGGAAATATGATCATATATCCCCGCACCTGAAAGTATTAAACTGGCTACCGTATGAAGCAAGAATCCAAATGAAGATAGCATGCGTCACACACAAAGCACTACATGAGAACACCTCAAGTTATCTAGCCAAGAAAATTCAGCTGTCCGGTGGCAACAGACCAGCTAGGAGTGCTAAGGAGTTGCTTCTACGGCCAGCCTTCTTCCGAAAGAAAAAAACCTATGACAGAGCGTTCTCAGGAGCCGCCCCCAGAATTTGGAACTCACTCCCTCCAAACATCAGGAAGATCCAGAATCTGGTAACATTCAAGCGGGAAGTGAAGAGCCTGCTGATGAATAGATACATTACCTAGAACATTGTTCTGGGTTTGGATTTACTACTGCTTAGTACGGATCATGTACGCCATTAGGAAGGGAGACATAGGCAACTCTTTATTGGAATACATATCCTATGATATGAGAACAACCGAAAGGCCATTAGTAATGGTTACTTTGATTGAACAGGAGAACAGCATCTTTCATGAACATATACCGAGCTACCTCATATCTGTTATATATACATGCTTTTGTTAGTAATTTTGTCATATCTGTTATATATACATGCTTTTGTTAGTAATTTTGTCATAGCTTATTTATGCACGCTAACGTTCACAGGTGTTACGATTTTATATATATCATCTACCTCACAGCGGTTGCTCGCTAACTGTTTATATATATGTTAACACTTTTTCCTCTCTCATGTTAAGCGCTCTGATACCCACGGGTCTTGTTCGCGCTATACAAAACTCTAAAATAAAATAAAATAAATAAATAAAATATGTTGTTGTTTTACTTTTCATCACTGAGTCTTGAACCTAGAACCCATTTTAGGTCAAGATTCAATCTTTCTAGTGGAGGCCAGCAATGAAACATTGTTCCAGATTTGCAGCACCGCTTGAATCCAGACATGGATTTGAGAAACTAGTAGCCAGAACTCCCGGGAGACCTGCAGGGAGGTTGGTCTTGCTATAACATGTTGTAAGGGGTGCAGAAACCCAGTTGGGGTGGGTGGGGTTCCCAGTCATTCTTGTCCTCCACAAACTCACCTTACTGGCAACACTCCTTAGAGGGTCATCTCCACCAAATGAAGGCGGAAACTTCGTTCTCTAAGCCACATGACTTGCTGGAGCGATGTGTTTTGAACTAGCTTTAGGCAATGAACAAGACAGCTCAAGTTCAGCCCTGAGTTTGCTGGACAGTTCAGTAAAAGTGTGAAGAAAAAAAGCTGGAGAACATTTTGCTTCGCTTGCCCATTCTCCTATTGTTCAAACCCATTCCCATGATCCCAGTATTTAGGCGAACAATGGGCACTATGAGATTCCACTTACAGAGCTTCACAAGTTACACCAGAAATCTATGCCAGATCTTGGAATGTTAAAGATTATGAAGCTTGACCTAGCTCATGGATAAATGCAGACCTACACAGAAACGAAGCTAAAGACAGTCAACTGAGAGAATGGTGAAGCCTATCATGAAAGATGCTAGATGCCAGAAATAGGCTGATGTGAGGTGCGGCATTGATTTAAATAGTTTCTCGGGTGGCTCGGTTGCGTTAAAAACGTTGTGATTGGAGGACAGCTCACCCTTGAGACCACACAGCCTCTGGTTCCCTAACATGGATAGTGTCCATGGTTATTTGTGTATGGATAGTAAGAAAGTTCACAGGTGAATGCAACATCAAAACTTGTGTAATTTGACAAAAGAGAGCACTCTGGGGATATGAGATACTTAGATAATTTTATTTACAAAGATTCTCGAGTCAGCAAATATACAAATGAAACTCTAAAGACCATATCCAGGCATTAGGTGTGCGTCTGAACACGCAAGCATGTGTCTGCACACACCAGTTGCATTCCAAGTTCCTTTATCAGTCCATCTCCAGTTTCTGGGCAGGCTGGTCCTACCGTCGCCTCTATTTTCTATGAGTGATTTTGTCACACACTAGGTCCTTCTCGGAAGGCGCTTAGCGGACACAATCTGTGCATTCCTGTGCTTAGAAGCCCGTCCTCCTTCAAGGAGGCTGTGCCAGGAACTCCGTATCAAAGTCCATACTCAGGCACCCAGACTTCACTCCTACACCGCGACAACCTGTACCTCAGAGGGCAGCTGCCCACCCCCTTTCAAGGGTCAATGCGGAAGGCCAACAGTTTCTCAGAGTGCTGGTTGTTGAGGGTACGGAGGTCAGGAAGCCGCAGTAAGAGTTTTGGGAAGAGTGTGGAATCATTGGGATGCTTCTTGTTCACTAGCATCCTCAAGGCCCTTATGAGGGTCTCTTGCAGAGTCTCCACTGCATCCACGTCTGAGATCCCTGAGCGATCTGCAAAAAATAAATGAGTGAGAGAACATATGTTAATGCAAGCTCAGTACAACTAAGTCCAAACCCAGCAATAGGAGAAAATATATTGAGCATCCTACACTAACTTTGTAACCCGGCAACAGCGCGCAACTACCCGAAAAATGATGCTAAACTAGATTTACGTGAAAAGAGCTAGACTTTTCAAAGAGAGAAGAGCCAGGCTTTCTTTAGATGCATTTTGAGTTCTAAGTTTAAACTCTGCGAGGGCCGGCTTTAGCGCTGGTGGCGTCCGTTGCAACAATCTTTCTTGGCTCATCCTTTATGGGAGTAAATCCGCCACGAGTCAAAACACAGATCTCTCTCTGTAGCAGGAACATTAATCACATAAGTTACCTTGACATATTTTTTTGCTGCCTGAAAATTGGATGCACAAGGAACTCTGAAGCAGGTGCTTATAAATCATGTTATTGCTCAACACAGCACCACGTCCTGAGGTCACTGCCCTCCCTCCAGGTCAGCGCCCTGTGCGGCCGCACCGTTGACACCGCCCTAAAACCATCTCTGAACTCCCCATACAATGTGTGCCATCAGTCACTAACATTGGACATCAGTATTAACGAAGGACAGCTCATTGGGTTTGGAAATGTGTGTGTATGTAAATATATATATGATGAATGGGAGGGGAGGACTCCACTAACAGGCACAAGGCTTGCTCTGAACCCACCTGCAGACACGAGGACCACAGCCATGAAGAGTGCCATCTCTTGGGCATCCAGACCCAGCGAACTCATCTTTTCACTGAACTCGGACATGGAATCGAGTAGCGAGCCCATCCCAACAGAGCGCAAGCTGCCCACTGAGTATGACTGCCCGCTCAGGAAGGTAACCGCCTTGTCCTTGGCATTGAAAAGCGTAGAGAAGCGGACCATCAGCACCTGCAAAAGGAAAGTGTGCACAGTTCATTAGTTGTCAGTCGTCCCACCCATAAGCATTGAATACTACCAGTGCTGCAGATAGGGGGCACAAAGGCTGCTTTTACACTCAAAAAACAGCCTCATTAACTTTTGCAATTGTTTTCTCTAGTGCTTACCTATGCGCCAAAGACTTACAGACACAGTTGTGAGAGAAAAAAACATTTACAGCCAGAAAACCAAAAGGAGAATAGTCTGTGAAGCCCACTCCCCTCAAACAATTCAGCCAGACCCTCTCCAAGCATAAGAGAAAATAAATTTGTTCACTTATGCAGCGCTTTTTAACCCACCCCAATCCACTCCACATATAAATTAACACAAGACACACAGAGATAGGGAAGAATCTGAAAAGACAGACAGACAGAAAGAAATGGGACAATCAACTCCAAGGACAGACTCCTGGTCAACCAGAGAGAGATATAAGACAAACCAGGGAGAGAGAAATTGCCAGATATAGAGAACAAATCTACCAACGTACAGGATACAGAGTCACTGAAAAAATTAAAATGGAACTGTGAAAATGAAAGAAAATAACCGTCAGAGGGTAAGAGACAAACAGAGAAAAGGAGAATTCGGAAAAAGTACAGGGTACCAGAGCGAAAAAGGGTCGGGGAGAAAGCAAGAAAGAACTGATATAGGGAGAAGGAAGGAGGTATGAAAAGGTGGGAGAGTTGAGAAGGAACAGAGAACGATGCAGAAAGACAGATGGCAGGTAGTCCTTGAGAAGAAGCCACAGAAGGAAAGCTTGCAAGATGCATGGATAAACAGAAAGAATGACTTAAAGAGACAATAACATATTGTGTTTGAGGGTGCGATGCCAGACAAAATCACTAGGGCAGCATTGAGAAAAAGCAGCTAACAGAAACCGAGGCTTACATAGATGTCAGCAACAAAGTGCGGTTTTAGAAATATAGACCTGGGCATGAAGAGAAACACTGACAAGCAAAATACTGAAAGAGAGGCAGAGTGAACTAAACAGGCAAATGAAGCAAGTGGTACTTTAATTAAAAAAAACTCGGATTGCTGAGGTCATTCATTTTCTAACTGGTAAAAATACTTCTCTCCAAAGATAGGAGAAAAATAATGCCAACTCTTAAATCTTATAAAGATCATGACCTTTCACCCAAGAAGGGAAAGAAAAGTCTGTGTGATGGAATCACACAAGCCAGTGCCACGGGAAGGCTTTTTTCTTCCTTTACTGCAGAGGCCTGGACTGAGGTTAACTTTCAGTAATGTACCTCACAGCAAGCTCCACCATTAGCCACTCAAGGACTCCCGCTCCGGTGAGCACAAAGGTGACCCTCTCTTCAGTATTTAACGGCCCCACATTCAGACACTTCAGAGAGCAGAGCACAGGTCTCCCCCACTCACACGCGCAAAGGAAGACACCAACAACGCACACAATCCCCATGCCTACTGGCTGCTCTTTACCACACATAAGCAGACTCCCCTGTCATACAGCATGGCTGGTGTACCAACAACTTATGCTTACGCGTCATATCCCCTCAAATTCCCTCTTAGGCACAGCAACAAAAATTATAAGAGCAGAACTCTAGTGGTTATGTGTGAATTCTGAATACTATCCACACAGGCCCCAAGACAAAGTCTTAAATTCACCGTACTCCCACAAAGTAGCATGTTCTCGCCCACAAATGAGCTTCGACACATATAAGTGACACTGGAATACACAAGCACAGAGATGTGTAGCTTGGAAAAGTCCTGCTCTGGCCTGCTGAGAGTCAATAAAATTCAACGTGCTAATGGTAGGCCTAGCTAGATGTCTAAATACTGCCAGAGCTAGAGTTGTTTACAAAATGTCTTTGAATTTTCGCAAGACTATACATTATATACTGAATTAAAAGGGTAAAGAAAAAAATAATGGCGCAAAAGAAGGCACTGGTTCTTTGCTGTGTAGAGTTAACAAGCTTTCTGGCCAGGGCAGCGTCAAGCTTTCTTTTATATCGATGGCTTTCGGCAGCCTTCTTTGTCACTCTGCTAGGCCTTTAGCAGCTTTGTCTGCCAACTCAGTAGAAACCTAGCCAGATGCTTATTTAGGTCCAGCCTAGCATTGCAGCACATGCGCTGCTCGCTTTGCTAGGCATACGGTATTACGATATTTTTTTTAAAGTGGTGTGGAAGCCCCGCCCATATATTTCATTGGCTGGCGTCATCGTCCATGGTAAATGCTGGCTTCTGATTGATAATGAGGCTTCTTAGTCCCTCCTTGTTACCGCCCTGTCTCCATTTGGGACCGCCCATCAGGACTGGCTCTTTTACTTGCAGAGTTATACTGTCTCCTTCAATTAGTCGGTAAGCACTTTTTTTTTTCCAATCGGCCACGAAGCACGATGCAAATATAAACAAGCGGCAACAGCTTCTTTATTTACACTAAATAAAGCCCAGCTTTCTAAAGTGCAGCAAACTTGTTTAAGTTGCAAATCATGTAGTTAAACAGGCAATATATGTTTCATTATAAATGTGCTCTAATATACATCTAATGCAAACGTCTTATTTGCAATTGTATATAGCTTATTTTGAAATGAGACAATGGCAATTGCGTTATAAGTGTTTGATAAATCCTTGTTTTCTTCATGGATTTAGTAAAATGACGCTCCCGTTTGGTTTCTTCCCATCTACTTGCCAGTCCGGTTTTTTTGTACGTACAAGGCACAAACTTATTTAGAGAGTGCAGTGCCTTAGTTCGAAATTCTGCGCAGGCGAACTCGCCCTTTAAGAGTAGGCTGTAGAAAACACCACTCGACTAAACACATGGGGGTGTGAGTAATCTACGATTTGATCAAAATAAGCTGAAATTCTCATTAACAAAGTCAGGTTTTACTAAAAGGTGGCTGTTTATGCTGCTCCAGAGACCACGCCAAGGCTATCGGCGTGCTTTTTATTTTAGTCTGATTGACGTATGTCCTTGCACAGCCCCATTTTGGGGCTATTGCAGATGGTATCGTTGCCATGTCAGCATGGCTGCAGCGACTGTCAGCCACAGGGCTGGTGGCGGCTGTGGGGCCGGGATGGAAGGTAGTGGAGGTGGTAAACATAACAGAGGCGCTGTGAAGGTAAGGCGCAGGTCATGTCTTGCAGAAGGTCACAAGATTTTATGCGAAACGGGCAGAGGCACTATGACGCAAAAGCCCCTCTCAGGGGATATGTCTGTATGCAACCCATAGCTCAAAGTGCCGGGTTGCACTTGTTCCCTGTTAGTCACTGGCTGGCAGGTATGCATGCTCACTTATAATTGTCCCTATACGTCTTTAACGTAAAAAAATAAATGTTACTCAGGATGTCCCGTTATGAAAGTAAAAAATAATAGTTGACTTATAGATTTTGAAATAGAAGGAACGCGAGCGATCTACCTGAAATAAAAAAAGTTGTACTCGAAGCAGTGGCCCAAATGTTTTAGTCATCTATCTTTAAGTGCAAAAAAAAATAGCTATTGGTTTAAAAAAGCTTCCTGGCGCAGACAGCTTGTTTAGGTGCACAGTACGTAGGGGAAGGTCTTTATTCCCGTTATTAATCCAAGATAGGAAATGAGTATGTCCATAAAGTGGAAATAAAAAGTAAGATGCGCTCTATACTTTTCAGGACTTACTGAAAGAGGAATGTGAAATATTACGGAGGCGGGCCTTGTGATATTAACTAGTAATGTACATTAAACCAGTAATGACATACGTAATATGCAACTACATTACCCAAATGTGATCCGGACGTCTATCGTGCTGGATACGTACAATGGAACCGATCTAGGAAGTTTATTTATTTTTGCTTCCCTCTTGTCTGTTATTAATTGAACATTTTGAAGTACTGCCATTCCGAGGACTAAAACCTCTCATGCAATTTTTTTAATTTTGCAAAATACAACCCGATCGTCCGTTTTAGACAAAAAGAGCTTAAAGGTTTTATAATGTCCTACAAGAGAAGACTGTCTTCTGATTAGCAGCATCACGATCAAAGGAAATGATTGATCAACTTTCTCGGAGACAAAGCAACAACAACAAAAAGCATTTGCAATGCAATCGGTCTCTCATTTACGCGAGTTTGAGCTATTGACATTGTAAATGACAATGCCTTTTATTTATATTTTGGTTTTTAAAACATAAATAAAAGGCATTGTATTGTCATTTACAATGCCAATAGCTTAAACTCGCGCAAAAGCGAGACCTGTTGCATTGCAAATGCTTGCTTTTTTTAATCTTCGCTGAGCTTTTAAAGGCGCGCGTTTTTCATTTCAAATGTCCTGGGTCTCCTTGTGGCTGCCTATACGGCGCAGTGGATTAGAGCATGGGATTGATCCATGCTGCACTGCTTTCAAACCATTTCTCCAACAAGCAAGGTTCCATGCCAGTCTCTGCGTCTGCAGTCTGGTAACAGCCACATAGGATACACTGAAGCACACACACACACAGGGGAGCACTCAGAGGAGAGACATCTACATGAATACGTCCATTTCGGCGCTGACCCAGGCTCTCCACATCACTGGAGTCAAGCTATCCAGGCTGAAGAAGGCTGATAGCCAGAAACCGGTCCTTCCATGCTTGATTCCGGTCTAGGAAAGACATGGCTTGGTAGTTCGGGCTGGACTGTTCCCATGAAGCACAGGGTCAAGGCTGATTTGCATACAGCCATTGTCTGACCTAGGGTGGTGTGGTGTACTGGGGTGAATGTAAGACATTGTTCTGCATTCTGTCCATCAACTGTGTTTTTTGCAACTGACCTGGAATGTGCCTGCTTTCAGCAGCATGACCTGGTCCTGCTGGCACAGCGTCTGGAAGCCCGGGATACTCTTGGCAAACTCCACCACCTCCTTGACGGCGGGCGTGAAGCACTGTGAAAACTCCTCCCAGATCTGCTGGCTGGTCTTCGAGCTGCTGCAGTAGGGGCTGGAGTTCAGCGGGCAGGCCTAGGAAACAAACACAGAGAAGCGTCAAGACCCATATCAACTCCTGTAGGGATGAACACAGCAGTCAGCCACCAAAAGAGGTGCAAGCAAACATTTCAGCCAATAGAAGCACGTCCAAGTCCCGAAAGAGGGACGTGGTTTTCTCTATGAAACAGACCAATTAAAATGTTTCTCAGGTTTATTCATTGAACCTGCAAATTGCAGGAAGTCAAAACAATCTGCTTCCTCCGTGAATCTTATTATGGAACCTTGTTTATTGTTGAGACAGAAAACAATTATTTACTTGAAATCCGTCAATGGTAGTCAGTCAATATCTGAATTTTGAAAATGGATAGCTTTTAATTGGGCGATACATAGATTAAACATGCTTCCCTTTGGAGATTTGTATTGGGGATATATTTCCTTATCTTAATGTGGTTTGCTAATCTCTTTAAAAGAATAAGAACTTCTGAATCAAAAACATCAAAACTTCATGATTACCACAAGGCAGTACCTGGAGCACACGGAATATCTTAAATTTAGCAAAATTTTGGGCTAATGCAAAAAAAACAGAGCACTTACATTGCACCCACATATGAACAAAGCATGTTCCAAGGACTTCCCCTGCACCCACAGATGAACAAAGCAGGTCTAGGATTACTCATCTTAAGTGATAAACACAGTAAGTCTCAGTGCACTTCCTCTATTTCACACTTACAATGCCTTTGTTGGTGAGTGGTCTCCAGGGACAAGACCTCTGGCTTGTGGATTCTGCAACACTGTTCTCGAATGGCGGATAGCAGCCAGAACTTTGGTGGAAGCCCCCATGGTGTGTTTGGTAGACATCTTTGCCGAAAACATGTTGGCCATTATTTACAAAACCTGGCGAGTCCTGCGGGCAAACATAGCCAGAGAGACGAAGAGAAGCCTGGTTGTATGTCTCAAAGCCTGGCCAGTTGCTAAGCTGGTGATCTGCAGGCTGGGGTGAGGAGTATCTGTCGGCCTTGCAGCATTTGCCTATGTGGTCCTGGTTGGTCACAAAGATGTCCCGGTAAGCACGAGATACTGCTCCAATTGCTTCCTCTGCCTGGGAGTCAGGACTTGGGGGGGTGTCAGGTCCCAGATCTAGGTCCATGGGTGACTCGTTGATGCTACTCATGTAACTTTGCATCTCATCCAGGAGCCTCTGCTTTTCACGCTTGGGTATGCGCCCAAATCGCACAGCTGTAGAAAGCAAGAAAAGTAATGAGTTAAAGGTGCTGCATGGAGAAAAACAGTGCTAAGACCAAAGAAACACACATACTAGCCTTAAAGTCTGCTGCCGAGGTTTATGCTAGTTGTTTAAGGCCCTAAACTCAAGTAATAGGCCAAAGCCGTAGGTGAGGGCATATAACGAGGGAGAGCCCGAGACAAATCTATTAGAACATTCCTCCCACTGAGGGAAGAATTTTCTAAATTAAACAAGGGGAAACAAAATAACAAACATTGGAATGCTGGAGCAGAAGGCACATACACACCATTATTAGCTCTGTGCCACTTCACTGTCTTCAAAGGAGCTCCCGATATTCTAAAGTTCTAATCCGGGATTGACAAGAGGTGCAGTAGAACATTTTATTTCTATCATTCCCTTAAGCCTACACACTCGTGGAACAAGGTGCAGCATCCAGAGGTCTGCCTGTAACAGGTTTAATGCACATTAGAACACTGGAATCTTGGGAGCCTCAATTAAAACAATGGAGTGCTCAGGGCTTCTAATGGCCAGTAGAAGCCTGGAGCTCCAACATTCCAATGTTTGTGGTTCACGGCTGTTGCTGTGAACAAAGGCCTCTGTAAGGCCTTTGTTTAATTTGTTAGAACATTATGCCCTCTAGTGGCGAATTGTACTATTAGCCTTATAGCCCTCTGTAGCTGGGCTCTACCAGCATTAAAGTCCCGCACCCTTGTTAAAGTCCCTCGCCTTTTTACACTGGAGCAGGTCTTTAATGGCCAGAATAGCTATGAGCCTATATTAGAACACTGACATGTTGGGTGCTCTGTTGAAGACAGTGAAGTGGCTCAGGACTGAAAATGGCTGATATAGGCTTCTGCTCCAACATTCCAATGTTTGTCTTTCTGTTTCTCCCTCTTTAATTTAGAACATTCTTCCCTCAGTGCGTGGAACGTTCTAATAGCATTATAGCCCTCAGCCTCTGGCTAAGCAGGTTGTTAAAGACTCTCTCCCTCAATATATGCCCTCGCGTATGGGCAGGCCTACAAATCGGGTTCAAGGCCGACAACTGGTACAGCCCTCAGCAGCAGGCTTTAAGCCTATTTTAGGTGGCTCATCTTGCTCCAAGGGTGTTGAACCCCTGCTCCCCAAAAATTGTAAGGAGAACTTGATCCTCCATGTCTAAACATCCAACAGTACTGCATGAGCTGGGATTGTTCCACACACCCTAAACGCTGCCACACACTCTGTGGCTGGTGGGCAGAGTCTGGTAATCCGAGGCAAGGCTCGGCCTTGCACGGGCAGACAGGGACGAGCACAATAAAAAGATGAGATCTGGAATAGCAGCAGAGTGCTGCCTTGTATTCTCATTCGCCACATGTATGCAGACCCTCTAACGTATTAATTACCCGTTGCCATTATTTTAAAAAGTCTTCCTTTCAAATGTGTGACAAAATTTCAAGTATGTCAGACAATAAGGCAACTCGCTGCATTTTACCCATTACTTGGAAGGAACAATCAACGTACACTTTAGAGAACTCAGTAGCCCTAGTGTTGTAACCTAAACAATACATTATTATAATGATACATTTTTTCTCTGTGTACTAAACGCTTTTGACCCCCCCCCCTCCCCGCACCCCCAATGCCCAAAGGAGCAATTCAATGGATGCAGAACCTACAGGCATTCTGAATCATACACCGACCGACTCGCAGCCCCACAGCTACAACAAATACACCTGCAGCGCCCAAAATATCACTACGGGTCACTACTGCAGGAGTGGATGGGAATAGTAAGACTCACATTAAACCACCTTTCTCCTCAAGCCATGGACGAACTCATCCACAGGGAAAACCTTATACCCATTCAAAACCACACTCACTCCTACCAGCAAAAGGGAAGTCCCTGACACCCCATTTCCACAATGTCCCTTGCTTTAGGCAAACTCGCAGACACAGACAGGTTCCACTCAAAAGTGCTGACAGTCCAAGTAAATGCCAAAGCACTGCAACGCACCATAAAGCAACTAACTGTATGAATTGCATATCAATCAGCAAAGCATTGGAATGCTGAAAGGTTTTTAGATATGCGTGCCTATTTTAATCAACCACAATCAATGCACAATTCAAAACGGGAGTGCTTCAGATTGTTGTATTTTCTAACACTAACTTTTTGTTTTTAAATCAATGCCACTGTGTACTACTTGAAAGCAATGTAAAACTGTTTTACCCCCTCGCTGAATTAAAGCTTTCAGTTCACAAGAATGAGTACAACAGTGCTAACAACACATGGAATGGTCCGGCACAGTGTGTAGAAACTAAATCCTTTAGTGTAAAGGCTATCTTTTATTCAGGCTTCCTCTGAAAACTACAATGTGTGTCATTTAATACACAGACAAGCGTCTACCTCAGAAAACAGTAAATTGTGCACTCCTTGTGGCATTCATCTAGGCTCACTCCTAGGCCCCTGAATCGTCTGGGTCTTTTTACATTTCTGCAAAGAAAGTTGCTTGTGCCATGACAGGATGCTTATGCAGAGGGTTACAGAATGATCTTGGATAAGAAGAACACCTTCCATCTTCCCAAGGAGAGTGTATTTGTAAGAAGGAGAAAGAGGAATGAGACACCGCACATGGTCAGTTCTAGATACCAGGGCTGCAACTTCAACTCAAAGATATTTACTGTTTTCGTTTACGCAATGAGGCCTTAAAGTTGACGCATGCAGAATGTAAGTATATTTGTGTGGTTTAATATTTCTACACAAATGTGACTTTCTTTGCGGATAGCTAAAGTGAATAAGATGGATTTCAGGGCGACACAGAGCGATGAATTGTTAACTTCTAGGCACAACTCATTCAATTCCTAGAAAAACTCTAATTTCGTGTTTTTCAATTCAGTCAGTGTGGCTAAATTTTAAACATTTCATGATTATTGCTGTAATGTGTTTTATAAATATTTAGTCTATTTCTATCAACTTCCGGCGACCTGCAACTAAGGCGATAAATAACCTATTAGTGAGTCGCATTCTAGGGAACACACCTTTGAAATGTCATGGAGTTATACATTTTGGTGGCATTGAATGTGTATGTCCCGCGCCACTGAAGGCCATTAATCTCTGGGACGACACCTTCTACATATTGTGATTTCAGAAAGTCATTATTAAAGTCACCCGGCTTATCGAAGCAATTCACCAAGTATATTTTGGATGAATTTCATGGCTATGTTTACTTTCAGGCGAGACCCAAACACGCTTACGGATACACACCAGTTTTGGTCCTTTTTTCCACAAGAATTCTCTTTAGAGAGTCCACTACCCCTGCAATACCAGCTGTCTACAACCTTAAATCCTTTTTGACCAGGGAACTAGGTGAGATGTGTAATTTCACCCTTTTGTCGTGAAAATATTGACAGATGATATCCCCAAAGTCTCCTGCAGGAGTGGATTTCTGAGCTATCAAGCAATCAGAGGTCACCTTCTCATGTCACACAGGACACAGTCACATGGCTTTGTAGCCAATAGCACTTTTATTTCGAGGCATTTCGTTTTGCATTTGCCAGTTCAGATATGGCCTAAACTTCCCAGCCTGCAAAGGGCTGTGGAAAGCCTTGAAGCTATGGCAATGTCTTGAGAATAAGTCATTTTCGGTCAGACTACTTTGCAAAATGTGATTTTTAAAATCTTGCATTGGTTGTAGTTTCCTATGAAACAGACGAAAGGATGGAATTGTTATGCTTCCCGATGCCTCTACAGGTTTTGCTTGGGGGTCTGTGCTCCCTTGTGAGTTGGCACAGGAAACTTGTACACAACCTTGACCTAACACTGCCTCCTGGTTCTTGTGGGAAGCACTCCGCATCCACCAATGGGAGCACCAGATGACCTCAGTAAATAATATCTTTGTAAACAAGACAAAGTACAGCAGTTTGTATTTCAATCACATGACATTCCACATTTTTTCCTTCTTTGAAGAGGCTAGTACACAGGCTCAGGCAGACCCAGGTTGGGAAACTGATTCAATAAAGATTATGGAATTTGAGGACAAGACTATGCATACTTCAACTTTCCAGTGATGTGGCCCCTTTCTAGGTCTCGTGCCTAGTGTTGCAGTGCGCAGCACTTCTCGTGCAGCGCGAGACCTCTGGTAGGGGGTTTGAAAACTGACCTAGGAAAAGCACACGCACAAGCGTGTGCTTTTCCTTTTGTGCTGCTTTATTGGCCTTTGCCTGCATCTTTATAACTAAGACAGCACGCAATTGGCCAAAGGTGGGCGCATTGTCGAACAGGCCGGCATCCAGGGCCTGGCGCTGGCATGGGTCAAATCCTTCCTCACTGGGAGATCTCAGACCCTCAGCCTAGGCACATTCAGGGCTCCTAGGGAGCACCTGCCTTGTGGGGTCCCCCAGGGCTCCTCTTTATCCCCCCTTCTCTTTAATCTCTATCTTCGTCCTCTTCTCTTTTCCCTGAGGCAGTGGGACATCACTGTCTTTAATTACGCGGACGACCTGCAACTCATCTTTTCTTTAAACTCTCCCTCTGCTATTCCCAATTTCCAGGCAGTCATGTCCCATATCCTTCAGTGGATGTGTCAGAACCAGCTTAAACTGAACCCAGGAAAGACGGAGCTCCTCCTTCCTGGTAGGAGCGCTGCCCACTGGGGTCCACATTTCTGGCCGGCAGAACTTGGCCCCCCTCCTATCCCGGTGGCCTCGGTGAAAAGCCTCGGGGTCACCATTGACGCTGGGCTATCTCTCGGGCCTCAGGTGGGGACGGTGGTCTCCTCCTGCATGTTCCAGCTGCGCAGGATTAGGAAGGTGGCTTACCTCCTCACCCCCGATGCTCTGTTGCAAGTTATCATGGCCCTCGTCCTCTCCCGCCTGGATTTTTCGAATTCCATCTATCATGGTTTGCCTAAATGTTCCATCTATAGGCTGCAAATCATTCAAAACCAGGCGGCGAGACTGGCCCTCGGGATACCAAAATGGCAGTCTGCCAAACCCCTTCTCATCAAATTGCACTGGCTCCCTGTTAGCCTAAGGGCAGCCTTCAAGCTTGGCTGCCTTATTTTTAAGTCTCTCTCTGGCTCTTGCCCCGCTTTCCTGAAATCCCTCATTCGGCACTACTGTCCTTCACGTAACCTCAGATCATCACACTTACACCTCTTGGTTGTCCCCTCCATTAAACTCTGCAGATCTGGTGGTCGGAGATTCGCCTACCTTGGCCCCAAATTTTGGAACTCCCTTCCTCTCCCAGTTAGGATTTCTAACACTCTCATCCAATTCCGTAAATCACTAAAAACCTGGCTTTTTCCACAATCTAGCTAAAGTCCCTCTGTTCCTTTCAGCATCCTATCAGCGCCAGGAAACTCACGGTGACAGTGCGCTTTATAAGCACCCCCTTAAAAAAAAAAATTACTCCGCCCATGGCCTATTGGTGTCAGTTACCCGCACCACCGCCATGTGGTTTCAATTATCATGCCCAGACACGGGCACGATAATTGAAACCACATGGTTTGGTTTGGTGTGGCGCGCGCACAACTCACAGGCTTGTTTGTTTTACACTAGCGATCTTGTCCTTGAGAATCCTAAATCTCCCCAGGTTTACAGAAAGGAGGCAGGAGCAGTGGTGTACTGGCAGTAAGGTGGGTGAGCGTAATAGTGCTGAGGATCATGTACAAATTATTTTTTTTCACCGGGAGCACATTGCAGCCAAATAGATTGCTCAGCCGTGATTACTGAGACTCTGCGTATCTTTGCAGCCATAGCGCTTAGTCCGCAGTGCAGCTTCCCTCGCACTTTTATTTTTCAAGACATTGTTTTGTTGCATTTTATATAACTTATACTTCACCCGAATAATAAGCGCTAGTTATTTACATCACACAAGGTCACTCATATTTCCTTAAGGTACGGAGAGATTTAGGGATTTGGCCAGAATAACCTGGTAGCTCTGGTCGTAACACGAGATCCTCTCCCTTGCCCGACATCTTGATAACATGTCAGGCCCACTTTTATCATGTCATTTCTGCTCTCCGGAGTCCCTAGGCATACGCCTGTCACCTTTAGAGCACAGTGCGTGACCTGGACTCCGGATTCACCAGAGCACGTGCAGCATTCTGTCTCATAGTCCACTCACTGCACTTTCATCACCTTCAGCTGCTAAGCAGCTGGTCCCGCCAGTAGGTCCTATAACTTAATTCAGTGCGCAGGCGGGTGTTTCCTACAGGCATTGGGACTCCGACAGGCTTTCCTATAACTTGAAACGTGGTGAGGTTGTTGTTTATGACTCTTGTCTTGCCCCTTCCCACCCAATTACCCTCCTTCTGTTGCCCATGTTGGCCCCCTACTGGCATTCAAAAAACGCCCTGACACAGGCAATTCTTGCCGCATCATAGAGTTTTCTTTTCTCTACCAGCATGTTGCATCTAAAGTGTGTGGCCGCCATTTTTTTAATATCTGTTTATTTTTGTTACAATCACGGCACCGGTGCTTTAGCTTTAAATATCTCAAGCTAAAGTGCCAGTGCAGCAATTGCTTCAAAAGTAAAGAAATAGAAAAAAATAATGTTTTCTATTTGTTTACTTTTAAAGCAATTTAAGCACCCGCGCTTTAGCTTAAGATGTTTGAAGCTAAAGTGCGAGTGCCGCAGTTGGTTTTTAATGCAATAGATTTGGAATCACTGAAATTTTGAACTATTGGTGTTACATTATTATTAGCACCGCCATTAGCTCAAACTTTCACTAATGCGAGACCTAATGCATTGCAAATGCTTGTTAACTTTATCATGTAATGTGTATTGCGCCATAAATGGTGAACATATTGTATTCTATACAAACTCTAAGGCGCTTTGGTTTAGCCTCCTTCAGCCATTGGTATCTTTGACTCAAGAACACTCACCACTGGCTTGAAACATTGTCAATCACATTTTAGAGCAGCCCACAGGAATATTTTTCCCACCTTCTTTCTTTTGCCTGTTTGGGTATGTGATTCCGTCTCTACTGGAATGTATGAGGGACTGCATTACATCTTAAAAGTACACTCTAATCATAAATGTAATTATTTAATTCATTCATACATTGTATACACCTAGCAAGCCCTTTTTAATCGGTTTGCAATGCAGCTAGTATTATTGCTGCTTTTGTCAGAACTCTAATGCTATTGACTTCGCCCAGGCTTGTTCCATTAGCAATCCAGGTTTGACACTGATGTAACCCAGAAACCTCATTAGGTCTCAGCTCTAGCCAGAGCATGCGCTGTCTCGAAAAGAGATATGTTGTATCTACTTTGTGGGCTTAAGCCCGTCCATAGGTCTCTGTTATTCTTCCTTCCCATTTGTCCATGGCATGCATGTGTCATGCCTCTTTCGGGCTTTAGCCCTCCCCGAGAGCATGATCCAATTACTACTATCCATAAACAGCGGCCATTTTAGGAAATGTTTTTGGGACTACTTTTTTCTTTGTTAAAGAGCGTTTTACACGAGTGCTCGTTTTTTCACTCACTCCGACCGGGTCATAAACGCTGCTGCTCCAAAGACGAACATTTCAATTTTCTAGGTCGCGCAAAATAATTGCATAATAAAGGTCTGTGTATTTTTGTGTAACTTGTGTAGTCATTGTGTTGCGCATCATAATCGATGTGTGAGGGTATTTTGGTGTAACTCTCGTTGTCGCTGTGTGGAATAGTGCTTGTTTTGTTTCATTTTTCACAAGGATTTAAACTTGTTTTGAGCTTCCATCCCAGGGCTCCAAACACCAACACCCCCCCAAACACACATGTTGGACAAGTAAGCCCAGGAAAGTGTTATCAGGCACCGGGTGCACAATGTGTGCTTGTGTAATATGAATATGTGTGTCCAATTGAATGTTTAGGTGCTTTATGCACAGCTCAACCACTGGTTGTGCTTGATAAATGTGCTGTATGCTGCACGTGTAGCACAGGGTACTTGTGACGCATATTCCGCATTTAGATATGCATGAGCTTGTAGCATAAGGTGTGCATGAATGATGCATGTGCACAGTTTGTGCATGTGCAACACAGGGGGCATGAATGGTACACGTCCTAAATATAGGGACACGACTGATGTCCAAAATATAGAGACACGACTGGTGTCCGAAATATAAGGACACGACTGGTGTCCGCAGCAATGGTGTGAGCGATATTGATGCAGTGCCTCTTGCAGAACTACTTCCTATGTACACATAAGCAACTCCAGGTGAATTATATTGGCAGCCACATAAAAATGAGCTGGACTGAATGTTTCAGTGCTCCAGGTGTATGAGTGGAGCATGTACTGAGTCATCTGGTGTCTGGGTGAAGAATGTGCAGTCGTGGTGCATCATGGTGCTAGTGGAGCTGCAGGGGTATGCGTTGTGTGTGCAGTGCCTTGTGTGTGTTGCAAAGGGAGCATTAGTAGCCCATGTTCACGCTCTGTGCAGTTCCCAGCTATGTAAACCAAACATTACGTGAGGGGTGTCGATCAGTACTGGTACACTGCTTCAGATCTTTGCAATGGTAAGTGCATGATTACTGCGAGTGTAGTGCTTTCAATATCCGACTTTGCCCACGAGTTGTGTTTTAGCTGCACACGGTGTATAAGTTGTGCATTTGTAGTACTGGTTACACGAGTTGTGTATTTGCTGCACATTGGACATTTGCAGGTATATCCGACTTGTACTCATGCGGTTTAAGGTGCTTTTCTGCTGCTCGTGCAGTGCTGGATGATTCTGTTATGCTTACTCAGTGCCAGGTGCTTCTCATGTTCCTCCTGCAGCACAAGGTGTACATGGTCCATGCGATGTCCCATGTACGTCTCTGATAATTGTACATGGCTAGGTTTGTTTACAATGCTCTACAGTGCCTGGCATGCTTACAGTGCAGATGTAGAGAAAAATGCATCTAGTATGTGTACTATGGCAAGTGTTCCTTTGTGCTTATAACATGACACAGACCCTTGAACAACTGAGGATGTGTATTATACACTCAACTCAGTTGAAGGACAGCCTGCAATAGCAAGTCGATGTGCAGAACATTTTCATAGTCAGTCCAAGTTCATATCATCTCTTGCTGCCTTTCTGCTTGTTGCGTTGGTGGCACAATTGCTGCTATTCAAATTACTGAGGGATACGTGCCTTTTAGGGTTTATAATGCAAGAATATCAATGTGTTTTTCAGAATATTCTGTTAATCAAATGGAGTTTAGCCAAATCATGTTGTGCTGGATAAAAAGTAGGTGTATGGCCATGAAAATCAATATGTTGCATTTTTTGTCAATTTCTGCTACTTCTTGTTTTTGAAGGTGGTTAAGGCAGCAGGTATTGACATATGATTTGCAGGGACTTTCTAGCAAGCATAGAAAATTAAAACTTGATTATATAAGGCTGCAGAAAGTTGCTTAATTCGCTGCAGGACATCATAAAATGGTCACCTGTCCAAGGTGTCAGATATAGCCACTTATATCTCGTAGTTGAGCTGCTCACTTAGAATTCTAGGGATCTAGGCTGCATCCCCAGCTTTGTCAGATGACCAAACGTGTGATTCTGGGCAAATTATTTAATCACTGGCTCTCTTAAATTGTAAGCTTGTGTAAGGAAAAAATATCTTGAACGTGCACCACATACATAATGTTCATATACTGTTATTACCTGGCCCCATTTATCATCAATGACCTTTACTGCTGATCAACGCATCTATTCTCCTCCTTTCTATTTCACGCACCCCCTTGTTACTATGTAATGGGTTTCTGCTGGAATTCATTTGCTCATAAATATATTCAATACATTGAAACAAACATAAATATGATAGGACTCATATTAAAAACACATTGTTTCGACTTTAATTCCTCTGGGAGCTAAGGAAGTGAAGCGCTTTATTGTAAGTGCCTGTGTTCTGAGAACCATTGTATCCCCGTGAGTGGCTGCACACCCTACGTCACGGGCGGAGAAGGGCAGACAGCGGCCGCGGGGTCCTTGTGCCAACATTGTTCACAGCCTCGAGCCGCCAGCAGCCCGAGGCGGTGTACAAGGCTGGAACACTTCAAAAATCATTTTTATTAATGCCAATTTAATCACCATCTATCTGATGGAGATTTGATTACAGCAGGAAAGGGAGAGGGGTCTGAGAAGAAGTCCGAGTGAGGCCGATCAGATCAGAGGACATAGCAAGGAAAGGCTAAAGAGTTGAGGACACTTACTGGGGATACGCTGAGAGCTGTCAGAAATGGAATGTGTTTAACACATACATTTTAAATAAATATGTAGCAGCTTTAATGCGGGGCAATACCGGCCTGCAGGTGGGGGGAACGGAGACGGGCTGTGTATAGAGGTCGGCACAAGGACCCCGCGGGCGCTTTCTGCCCGAGACGCGAGCCATGTTCGAATAGAGCATGCGCAATGATGATGTCATGGAATGATGGTGGGCGTGGTACTACGTCATCGGCCGTAATATGCGCATGCGTACGCATGCGCAAAACAGGGGGGGCACTGCCTCACAGGGGGCAGCGGATTATGGAACACCTGCACTTAAACCATATACAATTCTTTACACTTTATTTTAACAGTTTCTTAATTCTGGCTCTTTTGTAGGATACATTGTATGTTCTTTTTAGGTATTACCAGTCACTTTAGCTGTCTTGCCAGCCGCATGCTTCCCAAAAACATCCTAATATTATATTTATATATATATATTATGTTCACTGACAAAAAAAACAAAGGGTAAAGTGACATTATAGTTAGGACCTTTCGTTTAGGTCCTATAGTTAGGTCATTCGGGTATGCAGTCCAGCCTACTAAAATAGAAGCTTTTGTTTGGTTGAATTACTATATGTATACCAAAATTGAAAAGTGTTCATTTGATATGAAAATGTGTGTATACATGGCTAAAAGACATTGACAACAGCAATAACTCCTGCATTGCCAAGACCTATTGGCTTAGCCAGTGCTTACTTTTAAATGGTACTACGCTGTTGATGAATATCCTCAAGAAGGGGAGCAGGAAATATACCGCAATGGCATTCATGTTGTGGAAGCGCATAGGGGCCCTGGCTTGGGTTAAAGGCGCCCCCGCCCTTAGGTCTGATGACTACCTACAAGATGTAATACAATGTAACACACATTTAGAGATATATGCTACATTTCTTCGAGTACATCTAGACCAAGAGACATATGGGTCTACTACACATGTTGAGAGAATAATGAACAAGACGGGCTAATCTCCAAGAGAATCACAAATTGATATGGGTTGAAGCGGACTGTCACACGAGGGGGGATGTATTGTGAAGATTATAAGATCATTTATTGTTGAGGCTCACTTTGCATGCAGCATTAAATATTGAAACTCAACCTGTGATGTACAATATGTATGAGCTATTGATCCCTGGTGATATTATCTGAATGTATTTCTACAGTGTTTGCCCATAACTGAAAATAAAGTTTTAAAAAGACGGTTATGACTAACAACCGATTAGTTAAGCCACCCACAGTCAACGCAACCGCAGTGTGGTGCTGGCCAAAGTTTCAGTGCACGTTTTCAGGGAGGAAATCCTTTTCCAGAAATCTAAATACGTCTATACTTAACACACTGGAAATAAATGCGTCAGATCGCAGAAACTGAGGTCAACCATTCTTTGAAGTGTCAAAGCTTCTGTAGAATGTGAAAACGTTGAGTGAAAAAAACAGAATGCAAAACAGTTAAAAACGAAAGCATGACAAAATGTGGACCACACGAAGATGTCTCTCTTTAAAAATGTCACTATGCACCAAAACCCTCCATCTGGTGCATACCTGCAAATGCCATAGAAAAATTATGTACAGCCAAGAATTTGGTACTGGATGGTTTTAAGTAGATGTTTTTGTCCACTTTGCTTTTCAGTATACGATTTCACATGGCTCCTCGGTCTAGTAGGAGAGAATGGACTCGGACCAGTTAAAATACAGAAAAAGACCGGTCGCCAGCAAGTCTAAGAATGTTTCTGAGGCTCCTCATTCAAAGGTGAAGCTCTAAACTCTGTAATCTATGGATGGTTTATCTTTAACGGGGCCCTGCTGATGATGAAGCATGTCACAATTTGTGAGTGAGGGCAGTCTTTTTTCACAGAGCACATGCCCCTACAAACCCATAGTACATATTCCTACCTCTCTGTTGTGTGAATTATATTTTGACTGGGGAGCTCGGGGTAGAAATGCAACCTCTCCCCCTCTTTGTGTGGATTAAATGCAGGGCTTTAAGTGGGCCGGGTCTCACAGGTGATGCGCACCAGCAGTTTTTAAAAGGAGACCTTGAAACGGGTCTCCATCGGGCTCTGTTTTGTGCCCTGGCATAGGCTGTCTGATTTTTGCCGGACTGCAGTGACAGCAGGCACATCGATGTGCGCTGCTCACACTGCTCACTTCTCACTGGTGGAGAGATTATGGCATGATGTCATGCCAGGTGAACGTTGTAGGAGAAGGAAAATCCTTTAAAGAGAGTCATTTTCTCTCTGGGTTTCCATCCTCTTTCTGAAACTCAAGAGCAGCAACATGATGGTGGTGTCACCAGGGCTCTACGTGGAAGCTTTTTCAGTATTAGCCATAGCTGCTGCTTATTTATCTTAGGCCACTAACAACCATTGACAAAGCTAATAGTCCTGACTTGTTGTAGGTATGATGTTACTTGTTGCATCATATATTCGGATGCAATGAGAGAAACGGCAAAATACAAGTCAGCCGGCACACTATGCTAAGCACACATGTTTAGCTTATGTGTTTTAAGCGTAACCCTTAAGTACATTGGCCACGTCCCTTTAAGAGACCTCACCCAGTTCTCATCCCACTTAACGCCCTGATTAAATGAGTTTGAGAAAAATGTTATAAAGGTGAGATTTTTAAGGCAATTGTATCTGATAAGGAGAACCTTGAGGGTACCAGTGAGCACCGGGGTATTTGCCAGCAGTCTTTCTTAGGGTCTTAACGACCTCCCCACATTTATTAGGCAATATGTCATGGGTTTCCTATGGTTAGCGATGAAATATGCTCATCCCCACTGCTCTTCCGCCCTCCAGGAGGGCCCCACACACTGTGCCGAGCCCCGCTGCCCTGACATCTGCTCCGTCTGATGATGCAGGAAGGAAGGGGTTGTAGACTTTGACATATGCGGCCGCAAGCCAGCAAGTGTTACTGAAAGTTACTCCATCTGGCGCCCCGGAGCTAAGAACACACAAACTGCCCCTGTGGCCTGGGACAGGAAACCCCAAGTGACAGCGAAGGTGGACGAATGAAGTGGGAGGAGCCTGTCCGGCGCGCATAGGAGCCGACTTGCGGCTGCAAGTCGCACGATGGCTACTGTAAAATAAGATATTTCGTTATTTAAAAAGGCAAGGGCAGAGAGGGGGCGGATGTGGTTACGTGGTAAGTGAGCTTTTTGCGCGCATTTTTCTGGCTCAAGTCTGTCTGCTTTTGGCAGGCTCAGTCAGGGCGCCTGGTGCCCTTCGCTACTGTGGATCAAGCCCTCTACAATTGACGTGGTTCTGTTTCAAGGCCAGGCGCTCTTGAGGGTATATCGCTCATATGTGAGAGCGCAACAGTCATAGCTGCATGTGAGTGTGCGTGAGTGAGTGTCAGGGGTATTCATGCGTGTGTGGGAGCGCTTACAAGGCTTTAAGTGACATAGAAAATGTTCTCAACCACAGTAGATACATCAAGAATGTGGTGAAAGCGTGCACGTGTGTGTGTGCTGTAGGTAGGGACTGGGCAAATTAGTTCTGGAGCTCACTGTACCTCCTGTGAAACCAGGCCCGGCTGCTGTTGCATCTGCTTTGTCTATACGAACTGAACTACTTTGCTACCCGTGGACCCGGCTCCTGCTGTTGCACCACCTTTCACTGTGCACCACCTTTCACAGTGACCCACCCTCCACTGCGCACCACCTTCCACTGTGCATCACCTTTCACTGTGCACCACCTTCCACTGTGCCCCACCTTTCACTGGGCACAAACTTCCACTGAGCACACCTTTCACTGTGCACCACCTTCGACTATGCTCCGCCTTGCACTGTGCCCCACTATGCGCCACCTTTCACTGTGCACCACCTTCCACTATGCACCATGTGCACTACCTTTAACTGTGTACCACCTTATATTTGTGCACCACCTTCCACTGCGTGCCACCTTCCGCTAAACGCTACCTTTCACTGTGCACCACCTTCCACTTGCACCACCTTTCACTGGGCACAAACTTCCACTGAGCGCAAACTTCCACTGAGCACACCTTCCACTGCGCACCACCTTCCACTCTGCACCATTCTTTCACACCGGTGGAAACAGTGCCTTTGATCCATACTCCTTATGCAGCTGCTGGTGTCCACCCCTGAACCCAGTAGCGTCCACAGTCTGGCTTAGCTGGAGCCCGCGCACACTTCTCAAACTCATTAGAAATGTTCTCCTGGGGTCGGTGTGTTTATTTTAAAGAATCATTCCCAGCACTCATTTATCCTCTGAGGGTTTCTATGGAGCAGCATTAGGACGAGGGGAGTCACCATGTCTTTTGATGCCTTTCCCATCACCTGAAACCCTTTGTCTCTGGCCATGCATCTGGAGAAGAGTGGAGGTGGTCTGACAGGTGAGTATAGTAGGGCATATAAGGCTAGTGCTCAGTATCTCGTTATTAGTAGAAGCTTCCTCATAATTGATTCAAATTATATAACCAATGCATCCTTGTGATACAATACTCCACTCACGCAGTAACCAACTTTAACACATATGCACATTGTTCATTAAAGAGACATGTTCATCCATTAGCTAATAAAAATTATCCTGTAGAATGCCGTGAAAATATCCTGACGATTTGGGCATATTCTATTTATATGCGCCAATAAGTTTAACTCAACACGACACTCTACAACTACGATCCCACCTAGTCAAGCCAGATCTATTACTTACCGCATGGTGTTGATTTAATCGGATCATCTGGCTAACAACCTGGTCTTCATTCAGTTCTTTGCACAGAATACAGTAGGACCTGGGGCGCGACTGCTCTGTCCAGAACAGCCTCTGAGAGGAGGAGTTTTGTGTGACGTAGATCATACCCACTTGTTCCAGAAGAGGTTGGTGGGCGCATGCCTGCATGGCCCACCAGACACCATGTTTACAGTTCCAGAGGAGGTACGTACTCTCTGATCCCATCAGTGCAGGCCTAGGTGGCTCGGTGCTCTACCAGACCCCGAGGAGGTCCTGCTTACCATGCCCTGTCTGTGTCATATGTCCCTAGTCCCGCGGGAGTAATTCCTCGAAGCCCCGTTACAAAGGCACATCCTGGTATTACAACTTACCGTCACGGGACATTCCCACGGCCAGGCATTTCTTGAAGCGGCAGTGCTGGCAGCGATTGCGGTTCATGCGCATGATCATGCAGTTCTCGTTTTTCACACACGTCTTGTAATGAATGTTCTGTTGGATGCTACGTCGAAAGAAGCCCTACGGAGTGGAAGAAGTAGAAAGAGGTTTGCACTGGTAGCTCACAGCAAAGTGATCATCATCCCCATAGCCCAGCACAGCAGACACTGCACTGCCACCACAGAGTCACTGGAGGTGGGTGCACACACGCGATAACTGCAGACCAACAAGCATTGCCTAAGCAGAGCCACTGGAGGAAAGGAATCCCGGGACAACTGTAACCCAAAACCTATTGCCCACTTCATCCAGGGCACCGGGTGGCATCCCTATACCACTGCATCCAAACATGCATTGTCCACATGGCATCAGAGGATGGGGCATGGCGCCCTAGTTCAACTGCACAAAAAGCTTGGCCCTTAAAGCCATAAGACAGGGATCTGAACCCCGTCATCAGTGGAGACTAGCAGGTATTGCCAACACAGCCATAGCAGGAACAGCAACCTCAGGATAACTGCGCTCCAACAACAGCGTGCACGGATGGGAGCACTAGACCAACTTTAACCATAGAAGTCCTGCCCACCCAACCGCAGGAGGAGTATCGAAACCCCAGGAAAACTGCAAGCGCTGGCCGTAGCGCCACCATAGCAGCATGAAACCCCAGGATAACTGCAAGCATTGGCCGCACTACCACCAGCGCAGTATGAAACCCCAGGATAACTGCAAGCATTAGCCGCACAACCACCAGAGAAGCATAAAACCCTAGGATAACTGCAAAAAGCGCAGCATGAAACCCCAGGATAAATGCAAGCATTGGCCGCACAACCAACAGCGCAGCATGAAACCCCAGGATAACTGCAAGCATTGGCCGCACAACCACCAGAGTAGCTTAAAACCCCAGGATAACTGCAAGCATTGGCCGCACAACCACCAGAGAAGCATGAAACTCCAGGATAAATGCAAGCATTGGCCGCACAACCACCAGAGAAGCATGAAACCCCAGGATAACTGCAAGCATTGGCCGCACTACCACCAGCGCAGCATGAAACCCCAGGATAACTGCAAGCATTAGCCGCACAACCACCAGAGAAGCATAAAACCCTAGGATAACTGCAAAAAGCGCAGCATGAAACCCCAGGATAACTGCAAGCATTGGCCGCACAACCACCAGAGCAGCATGAAACCCCAGGATAAATGCAAGCATTGGCCGCACAACCAACAGCGCAGCATGAAACCCCAGGATAACTGCAAGCATTGGCCGCACAACCACCAGAGCAGCATGAAACCCCAGGATAAATGCAAGCATTGGCCGCACAACCAACAGCGCAGCATGAAACCCCAGGATAACTGCAAGCATTGGTCGCACAACCAGCAGAGTAGCTTGAAACCCCAGGATAAATGCAAGCATTGGCCACACAACCACCAGAGCAGAATTAAACCCCAGGATAACTCTGATCAAAGAAGCACTTCTCGCTGAGACACAGAGCCCCAGCGACTTCAGTCCTGCAGAGGGATGGGCACCTCAACTGGGGCCCAGATGCATGAGCTGGACACACACACAGCAACGACATGTCCGGAGACGAAGCTGCTGACATAGAAACCTGGAGACTTGGATCATAATAGCTACTTTGACTTTAGCAAACAAGTGTGTGGTTCTAATCCAATCATGTTATCTCAGATTGCCTCAAACTAAAAATATGAATAATGCAAATATGCAAAGACTCCGCTATACATTACACAGTATCTAGTACAGACAGCAATACATTTAAAACCACCCACCCCTACTCCTCATATCCTGGTTTCTATTAACATTGCATATGTTTCCTAGTGGGTGCAGGGCCCTCTCAGCACATGTGGTTGATATTCACGCATTCATCCTGCAAGCTGAAAGCCCTACATACTTACTCCCATCATTACCAGTTCTGCCTGTTTAATGGAAAGCACCCCTTCGTCAGTCTCTATACCCCTCCCACCAAACTTGGAGAAATCCTTGCTCACTCAGTACGTCAACTCAAGACTATCACTCACCTTGCAGCCTTCACAGGCATGCACCCCGTAATGGAAGCCCGACGCGATATCACCACAGACCTTGCATAGTAAGACCATCCCACCAGCCTCTGAAAAGGAAGACAGGACATCATTATTACAGGAACGTGACAACAGATCCATACCCATATCCAGATGCACAACTACAAGCCACTCTAACACAGTCAATCTTTTAAAATACCCCAAACGCGAGGATAACCTTGAAATATTCAAAGCAACAACCCATTGTTCAGGAGCTCGTTATTCTACTCTACTAGCCTAAGTTAACCCCAAACCAAATTCTCACTGCTCACCTTTCACTGAGTGGATTTCAGTGCGTTGTGGTGTCCCCAAAACCCTGCGTCTCCCTCTGAGTCTAGGACAATGAGATCCCCTCTCACAGGCCAGAAATGTCCTTTTGCTCCACCCCACCTGCCCTCACCTCTCGGTCTGCCCGGTTCTCTGGCTGGCATCGTCGGCTTCCCAAGCAGTTTTAATCAAGACTGTACATCAGCAACAACAACATTAATCTACTGTGAGCAATATGTGGTTAATGACCAGCCCTTTTTTTCACAATTTCAAAATATGTGTACAACAGCATTTCAAATCGCAATCCCGCTGGAGTCCAGGACCTTCGAATTTGTTTCGTATCCAATGAAATCAAACAAACGTCAGTAGGTATTTGCTAGCGAATACCTCCCACAGACCGAGACCAGCAGGTCGTCATTCTTACTTCAAAGTTTTTTTTTATAACACTTGATTTTTATATGAGCGAAATAAAACCTCAATTGTAGATATTTCATCATGCGAATTCTTTTAAACATTAAATGTATCCACCCGCAGTACATTGAGCGCATACAAATAAAACTAATGTTTGTAGACTGCACATAATAGCGTTTTTGGGGCCAGGTGACATTGTGCAACCCAGTGAGCAGATTTCCTTAGAACTCTGTAAAGACTGCAGAATTGTTTTAAACGGATTGTGCTGCAGAGTCTGCATTCTCCTTCCTGCACAGAATCACAATGCCGTATCTGTATTATGTGCAGTGCAGCAGAAATGTAAAGAACTGCCCCATTTCTTCATCTCGGAGCTGAACATGCCCTGAAGAAGTATTTTTGCAGAAATTATAAAAACATACTGTCCGGTTCTAAAAATAAGTCTTTCTTTGAATGTCTTGGATTCATGTTTGTTCCTTGTGTTAGTCATTTCTAAAGCCAGTTAGGGAGAGTCAACCTGTGCTGTCCCATAGTTATTCTAGTTTTCAAATGTAAGTCCATGTTAACATTCCTTCCATTCATGGTATAGAGCTCCTACTTACATGTCAATACATCATTTCAATGTACACGTAGGCTATCAGGTGTTAAGGCTGCTAGTCGGGCCTGATTCACAGACTTAATTTACAAAAAACACCTTCCAAACGTCTAAGCCGCATCCTGATTCAAGGAATCCAATGTTCCTATTTACCGGACTGCTGCAGGCACAATTGTAGGGCTAGAGACGGGATTGTGGACGTATTAGTGTGGCGTTCTGCAGAAGTGAACGCCAACAACCCTGTGAGTAACCTTTTGAAGGCAGATCCCCACCCTGCAAAATCAAGCAAATTTGCCACCAACGACACAAACTGGTGCCTTTCTATGGTGGGGAAAAGAGGGAATAACCCTAAACAAGGTGCACAGGAGTCAAATTCTTCATCTAGAAACTTACTTTTTATCCGAGGAATGAGATATGTGTATTAACAAGCGTTTGTGCATCATTTTCCGCTGCAGAAATTTCTTACTGGATATTCCGCTCACGTAACTTTTGAACATCTAAGTATTCCTGGACATTAATGACTTCATTTCTATAAGTACTTTGAAGAGGACACCCTCTTGACCACAAATGAAGAGGACCCCTGACTCCCAATATTGCTCGACCTCTAAGCTGACGCCATCAGCCATCCCATGCTCATCCGTATCTTGAAGTCGCAAATGAGTCACTGGTAACATCCTTCAATGGTTCTCCTCCAACGTTTCCAACTGACATCAGTTCATTCTAATGCACACCATTTGGTCCAAGAAAATCAGTGACAGAGTACAACAGGGTCCATACTGTCCCTGTCGTCTTTCACCTCTAGATAGAGCCCCTTTGGCCTCCTCTACTCACTGATAGCAGCTTCATAAATTCATAATTCACCAATATGCGTAACTCTATTTGAAAATCTGCTCCGTTCCAGACTTCCAATGCTTTAAACACTGTCCATGTCTCATCCCGACCTAGATGTCCAGCACCTACTTTTTAAGCTCAGTCCCACCAAAACACAATTTCTGTTATTGGCCAAGAAAACAAGCAAGAAATAGTACAAAGCTGACTCGTAGACAAGAACCATGATGGCTCCGAACCTCAGCTTTCACCCAATATCAAGTTACTTGAATTCAGCCAGGGTAAAACCTTCCAAAGATCCCATTGCCACGAAAACAAATAAAGCCTGATATCAACACTCTCTCTACTGAAGAAAGTGAAACATCCTCCTAAAAGCAATTTCAGCACGGCTCTGTAATCTTGCATCGAGATGATGGAACTATCCTGCTCCAAGGCCTCCCAGACACCATTCTAGCCTCCCTTAAGGGCATCCCAGATGCCTCACGACCTCTCATTCAGTGTCTTAGGAAATATGACCACATCACCCACATCCAGGTGGAACTTCACTGGCTCCCCTTGCTGGCCCACACCATCTTCAAAACCAGCTGCATCATTTACAAAGCTATCATGACCTGCACTCCGCATATCTGGCTGATAAGCTCACCATCTCCATGGTGGCTTGGGGCACACTCTCAACGAGGTCACCATCAGATTTGAGACACAGAGGTGTAAAAAAAGACAAGGTGGCCAGGCCTTTTTATGCTCTAATTCAGGCAAGAGTTGAAGACACACTTCTTTGAAGCACACTATATCATACTGTAATAACATTCAACAAACCAGCTACATCTGAAATCACGTGTTGACCCTGCAAAGTACTCCATTGCCTTTTGGCTAGGTTTGGTAAATACAAATACCACAAACATACAATGCGTCATAGATTGCTTTATGAACCATTAAAAAGTCAGAAATCTTATCCATTCAAGGGACCAACAGCAGAGGAACAGATTTCCAACTATTCTCCAGTGGGTTTTGTTGTTCAATTTATACGTTTTAAGGAAATTATTACATATTGATTGTGCATCTTGGTTTTAATGCATAATAACAAGGATATAGACTATTTATTACAATAGCAGAAATAATATTACAATTGCCTTCAGTTGCTATAAAATTAAACTCAATCCAGGCTACCCCAACATTCCTGCCATAGCATTTTTTTACTTGCTCCCTGTTAATAAAGAATGAAAAAGCAGAGTAACATGGCCCATGTCATATATTCAGATGGCCCGTCAGTGACCTGTTGTTCTCAAGGAGAGTAGCACAAGAATATCCACTTACTAGTGAAACTGCCACTGATTAAATTTTGCTTGGTGCCTGTCAGACGACCAGGGGCAGAGGACGCCTGTCCCTTGATTGGGTACCGCGTCACGCCATCTGGAAACTGGAATCCAGCTTTAGGCGAAGGTGGGGTGGCAGCCTCCAGTGGCTTCACTGCGCCAATCTCCATCAGCGTCATCTCTTCAGGCGAGGAGGGCAGTGAGCCAGGAGAGGGCACGAGGTAGCCATTGGTTGGGCTGTCGGGGGAGGGGGAGGAACATGCCGTTGAGCCCACATATAAAATGACGCCACCTAAAAAGAGACAACAAGAACAGTCAGTCAGATGGCCCCCCAAACAGATCTGTGCGAGGTTATGGACAATACTGTCTTCATTAGTCTCAAATAAAGTAGGAGCCCTCAAAGCCATGATTTATCCATAAATTGGAGAAAGGAACATTATCTGTGTAACTCAAGGCATGGTTTAATGCTACCTGCTATAAAATGAAGCATAAACATTGCTGCTATCAGAAAGCGTTGCTTTCCAGTTCCCGACACCAATAGATATTTCTGTAGTTATTGCTGTACTTTATTTGACCCCTTCACCACTCGGGCTCTGGTATTCATCTTACTTTTTAAGCACTTTATTAAGTGGTAGATCAACACTTGTCAAATAAGACCAAACTTCTTTCATCCAGATCCTAGGGTCTGGGTGAGAGGATGTAGCTATACAGATGTAACTATACAGCTAGCGCAGTCAACCTCGAAGACGGGGAACCTGGTTCGAGTCTCGGCAACAACGCTCAACATCCTGTGATTCTGGGCAAATCACTTAATCTCCCTGCGCCTAACAAAAATGAATGTGTCCATCTGTAAGGAAACTGGTGCTCATGTAGAGCGCCCTGATACCTGGTATTCGTGAGTCTAGTACGCGCTATATAAAAACTCTAAAAAAAAAACTAAAAAAGAACCTTGAGTAACAAGAGTTACACTGCCTGCTCTGTGGCATAAAACAGCTGATAGTATCACTCGATAATGTTAACCAAGACTGCTTTCATCTTCTTGGCCATGATTGTGGTAGCTGTGGCAGAGGATCTGAGACTCTCTCTTGTATTTGGTTGGACGTTGGTTTTCCAGCATTCCAAAACATTCCTCCATATAAAGCTAGGAATCTTCTGACACAAAACATAGGAAATACGGTATGTCATTTTCTAAGACCTGAGCCAGGAGATTACAATACTTCGTGTGCTTTGAACTCGCCCTAGCCAGATTCGTTATTGTGCCTGTAACGGTTTTGGTTCTATCAAAGAAATCGCTCTATTTGACATTTCTATGCAGAAGAAATGAGGATTTAACAAGCAAACTCGCACAATTGAGGAGGGGTGCTTCTGTACAGTCCCGTACAAATGCCAGTTGGATTTCTTTTGATCCTAAAAAAGAATGCCTGTGGTTAGTGTTGTAAGAGGAACACTATTGAGGACGACCTTCCTCCTCAACAAATGTTATGCTACTTTCCATGATGTCCCAAGTGTGACACAGGTCAAAGGATCTTAAACAAAGATAGGACAATGGATGTAGTATATGTCAAATCGGAGCTTGAATCTGAAGAAAGGTTTAGGGGCACATGCATCCTTGCACCCGTTTGCGATTCCTAAATTGCGAAAATTGAGGAATCGCAATTTAGAAATCACAAACGGCAATGCATGATTAATTCGCAAATATTTTTGCGAATTCTTAATTTTCCTTAATTGCGATTCACATTTTGCGAATCGCAATTAAGGAAAACCTTCCCATTGATTCCTATGGGTCAAAAGGCCCATAGGAATCAATGGGAATTGCGAATTCGCAAATTGGAATTCGCAAAATGTTAACGCATTCCATGGGTGCAGGGGGGGGGTCCAAAGGACCCCCCCCTGCACCCCTGAAATGTATTTTTAAATGGATGTTTCACACACACATGTCCTAAGGACATGTGTGTCTGTAACATGACAGTGTTTTGAATGCTAATTTGAGCATTTTAAACCTTTTTCGCAAATTGCCACGAGGTTCACCCTCGTGGTAATTTGCCCCACCTAATTGCGAATTCGCAATTTTAAAATTAATCATGCATTGCTTTTAAGGAATCGCAAATTTGCGATTCCTTAAGAACAATCGCATTTTTGGAATTCGCTAAAAATAGCGATTTTTCCAAAAATGCATGATGCATACTAAAAAGGTATTTAGGAATCGCAAACGGCCGATTTTACCGAATCGCACCGTTTGCGATTCCTAAATACCTTGATGCATGTGGCCCTTAATTCCTTACAGGTTATGAAATTGTCATTGAACCACGAAGACATGACTTCCATTATATGTGCCATAACAAAAATCTTATGAAGTGCTTCTTGCTCTGATTTGCACAGATATCTAGGCCAGACTAGATTTTGTCTAGCTGGGACAGCAAAGCATCACATCCTTGCACTATTCCAGGAGAGGAGGTAGCCAGCCACGAGGCTATCAGCAGAAGCAACCTATGTAGCCACAACTCTGCAGAGCGAGGGGCATTTACCATTCCGGCTCAAAGTGGGAAGAAATCTTAACCGACATATGGATGCTTTGTATCCTAATTTTAAGGTCAAGCTCTGGAATTTAAAAGAAATCTATCTCCTCGACCGACAGCACTTTGAAAAGTTCAGAAGATGCGCCTCAGGAATGTTGGAAGAGGAAATTCAGCCACTACACTCGTCAAGAAGCTATTCAGGCCAATCTACTCCACAATAGGAACCGAGACAATTACTCCAGGTGCTTCCGCATACAGAAAATGACCAGTGCCATCTCGTCATTCGCACGAGGAAAGGCCAGTTTATATGAAAGTAGAAGGTTACTCTTAAAGAACATACCTTGACTTCAGGAAGAAGGACATGTAACTTTAGGTAGTATACTCCACAAAAATGTCAGGACTTAACCTTGCCTCATGGAGCGGTACATCCCAAAATAATATAATTATATAATAAGTATAACAGTAAAATAAATCAAACAGAAATCCAATTTAGCAGTCGAGGTTGAAAAATAACGTTTCAGTCCATTCTTAAAACGGTTACACAATTAATACAATCATTGGAGGTAGGCAGTTGATTCCACAGTGTGGGTCTTGCCACCTCCGGATATTTATCTAATAACTTTTAGAGTGCCACTTCATGACACATAGTTTAAGGTCCAAGTTTGAGAACAGGCCCACTAGTTTGTTAACAGAAAAATGCCTGTAGAAGTATTAGGAGGCTTATACATGGATGGCCTTCCATGAAAGCACTGTTTCTCTACTCTCAACCATCCGAAATTCTTCAGAGTTTTGAAATATGGTCAATTTGTGAAGGCCGAAAAGGATCCTTGTGGCTCTAGTCTGTATATACCAATAGGTCGTTGTAGAATATTCAGATAAGAAGCTGAGCACTACAGCAATGAAAACAACAGAATAGCTTGAACCACAATTTTCTTTGCCATACATTTGGAAGCGGGCACTGGTGTAGGCCAAAGCTCGCAGGGTGAAGGAAAAATCAGCATTAAAATATGTCCCGGAATCTGCACTAAGACAACTGATTTTGGCATAAGCCCCAACGCGGGAGGAAAATCCAGAGCAGGTCATTCATTTGACATATTGCCTACCAGCAAGACTTTAGATTCAAACACAAATGGTTACAAACTTTGGATTCTTTATGAACATTAAAAACACTGACAAATCTTTAGTATCACTGGAGTCTTCATGAAGGTTAAGATTTGGGTTTTGTCCACACCCAGCTGCCACCAAAGGCCATGGGCCGCTAGTCTACTCACATGGGGGCATATATTTAATATAAGTGATGGTGCGGCTGCTCCTTGATGGATCCCACATTCTAGGGCCTCGTTTGTGCTGGACTTCATGACGCTTGGTTTAGTATCCACATTCACACGAAAAATAATGTTCAGCATGAGGAAACCCATTGGCAGTTCAAACCCTTTCCCTTTGTCCTCCATTCCTCCACCAGAGTCCTTACAAATTTTTTCCCACCCTCATCAGCTCATCTATACAGGCAGGTGATACACATATAATCATGTTGAGACAATTGGCGCGTAAAGGCATTCTTTTACCTGGAAACAAAGAATACTCTGCAGGTTAGGATTGCAGCCTAACTTTGGAGGTGTACTTTTGAAAGTCCTATATGAAGCAATCGCAATAAATAATTTAAATGGGACCCTGTTGTAAATAGCATGTTATACATTTATACAAATGAATACATAGGACGTCCTATTCAGCAGCCTAGTCGGCTCTGCACATCTCAAATATGTGTAAAAACTGGTCTTCAGTTCTGGTTTCCTCTCTGGCGACCCCTGTGAGTGTGCGTCCTCCCTTCAGGTGACCACTGTGAGTCAGCAGCAGCTATGCTGGGTCTCCTAGAGCACACTCACCGTTCTTGCTCCTGAGTTCTGCGTGAGTGTGCGTCCTCCCTTCAGGCTACTGCTGAATTGTGTTGCCCTGCTACTAGCCCTTAGATGACATAATTTCTGTTATATGACTGTATCTCCTCTGTAGCCCATGGCACTTTAATAATATTATATTGTATTGTAATTGCATTTATATAGTGCTCACTACCTCTCAGGGCATTGAAACACTTTACGCCACGTTGAAATGAACAGCAGAAACTTTGCTTCACCACTGCCATTGAACATCATGACAGGATCGATTTGTTACACTTATTCCAGTCTCTCACGTTTCCACGGTTTTGTGTGCTTTCTCACACGCAGCTCTCCCACACTTAGGTCTGTACTTCAGAACATTAAAGTTGTGTACACTGGCTTGTCTAGCCCAGGCATCTCCAACGAGTAGATTGAGAGCCACTAGTAGCTGTCCAGAGTAAGTAGGTCTCCTGTGTGAAGCCCAGTCTAGTAAGTTAAAGGCTATTGCTTTGATGAATGATCATATGTGTACCAAAATTGAAAAGTGTGTATTCAAGATGATATGCTGTTATTACAGAAAAGGGTGGAGACCCCTGGTCTAACCTGGGATGGCAACTGCTGCTCAGTTCTCCTGTATTTACCTGATGATGTCCACTATGCTAGCTAATCTAGAGTCCTACCCAGCTGCACCTGTGACTGTCCAACGGTCTGTGCAGAAGGTGAGGCTGTGGCTGCAGGGAGAGTATGTTACGGGTGAGGTTCCCGCAAAGCCAGTTCACTGGTGTCAGGTCTAGCTAGAATATTTTAATTGGTGTCATCTTGAAGAGTGTCTCCTTGGCTGCCACAATGTACGGTGTAATAGAGTCCTATAGGAGGAGCTGCAACTCACAAGTACTGCTCTACACAGGGCATGTGGCATTGTCCATCTGAAGAGACTATCGGAAGTGGCTGAGAATGCTTGCATACTCACAGGTAAGCTTCATTACTCCTAGTCATTGTCTTTCTTGCCACATTGTTTCACCCAGTGGGTGTCAATCCCCTCCTCCTCAGACGTCTCTTATACCGGTAATAAATTAATCCCCCACCAATGTGGCAGATGCAAGTACTTCCTGCGTCAACCTACAAAGACAGGAGGAACGGTTACCCTTCCTGAAATACCAAAGTTCCACAGAACAAATACAGGCCAGCAATTTTATCTAAACTCAACCGCAGGGTGGGGGGGAGCAGGAAGCAGGACTGCAACGATTAAGTCAATGACTCAGAGTAATGAAGCTTACCAATAATTCATCTAAGCATTACCGATGAGTAATCTGAGTATTACCTCATCATCTGTCTTCCTTATCAGTCATTCTACCCCTTCACCTGATCCCTCCTGATCAAAACGGTTTTATTGCCGGGAGGCAGCTCTGTACTAATACACACTATTTAGCGGAAGCACTTGACTACTTTGAGACTCGGAAGATACCAGCCTAGGTCCTTCTATTAGACGCCGAAAAGGCTTTTGACCTAGTTGTCTGGGAGACCTTCTTTTTCATTTTGGCAAATTTTGGCATACCTCCCAAAATTACGGGGTTAGTTCAGATATTATATTCGAATGCAGAAGCCAAAATTATTATTAACACCACAGAGGTTGGTCAACTCAAGGTTAAAATGGGAATTAGATAAGGCTGTCCATTGTCCCCGGTGCTATACCCCTTTTTTATCGAGCCATTGGCAATAGCCATCAAGAACAGTATGGATATCTGCCTTCCACTCCCAACTTTGGCAAAGTTTAAATTCTACGCCGACGACATCATGCTCATTATGAAGCCTGAGAAGGAGGTTCAAGCAAAAGCTTTTGAGATCTTTGAGAATTTTGAGTCGTTTGGCGGATATAAAATAAATGAAAGAAATAATACAGTTTGGTGGTGCACCTACGGATTTACATCTTGATATTCTTCCCTGTCTAAATACCAAACCGAAAAAATATCTGGGAGTTTACTTTACGGCGTGAATTTCTGAACTATATGATTTAAATTTCGCCCCACTTCTGCAAAAAGTCAAGGATTTATTTCTCCAATGGAATTCTCTTCCATTAACCATTTTGGGTAGGGTTGCGTTGATTAAAATGTCTGTTCTTCTGCTGTTTAATTTCCTTTTCTCTCCGATCCCCAGTGTTTAATTACCTCTTTTTTTACTAAATTAGAGTCTATGTTCACATGCGTTCTGTGGGGTAAGAAGGTCCCCGGAATTGCACTTAGCACTTTATATAAGGAGCTGGAAAATGGTGGATTAGCTCTCCCAAATTTTAGGGATTATTATTTTGCATACTTTGCACAATATATGTCCAGATTTAAGCTAGAATTACAATCAGGTCTTTTTATTAATTATTTTATGAACTTAATCTGCAAAGAGAATCAGATCCACTGACCACTAACAATTTTTAAATCTCCTAAATTAGTACGATATAAGTGTATAGAGTGGTTTTTCCATAAACGCCAGGCCTTTTATAGAAGATACTCTATCCCTGCAATTTACTCCTCAACTCTGTTATCTGGTCCAATCTCACTATCTGGGATCAGGGATCTCTCCGTGATCACACAAAAATGGGCCAAGGCTGGCTTTGGGAAAATCTCTGATTTTTTAAGGAATATATATGAAATGTCTCATTTAATTCCAAACGACTTCCTTCTCCTCGGGTCATATAACATTTTGAGTTGATTCCTGAGTAAACTTGATTTGGTCCAGATCATCAGACAGAAATGCTTAGTATATGGTCTAGTAGAAGACATTACATTTAAGAAACCCGGGGAATGGAAAAATAGTTTAGCCTCTATCAAGGCTATTAATCTGGTGGGGAAGGCCATAACGAATGGAGAAAACATGAGGAGTTGGAAATTACAACAAGTATGTGGTCAGTAGTTAATAATCTCAACTTTAGTACGTTAAGGGGGGGGGCGATTTGGCAAAGGACGTTATTTTTTAGTAAATGGCTACTTTATAAAACTCCACTTTTTCTATCCAAGGTTAACCCCAATCAATCAGGGCAGTGCTTTCGTTGCCTTAACTATCCTTAGCCAATTGGACACATATTATGCTACAATGTACCTTGAGCCAGAGGTTCTGGAATGACATTTTTCACCATTTGGAAGCCGAATGCTCTATTACAACAGGTTTGAATAAACGGCTGATAGCGTTTGGTTATGACCCAGACCTTCTTCTTTCAGAGAAGAGGATCAAATTATTATATATTGCAATGGCTGTCGCCAGATCATTTTTGCTACAGAGATGGTGATCAGTTCTTATACCATCTAAAATTGAATGGGTCCGGTACATGAAGCAGGTCAAAAAAAGCGAACGAGCCTATCCACTGCGAAGTGGTGGACTTAAGAAGTTTGTGAAGGTCTGGATAGACTATTTTGATTAAGATCTCAAAATCTAGTTTATATCTCATGAGGTATTTTTAACATGCTCGACTCCTAGGTATTGTAATTAGTATGTAATTAGTATTTTTATTATACATTTCATATTTTCGAATTAGTATTTTAGCCACACTTGCTGAAGTCTCTGTATACGCTTAAGATTTCTATGGTTTAATCAATTGTCTAGTTTGAGTTAAACATTTGGCAGCGGATGCAGTTCCAAGATATTATGCATTTAATTGATTTTCTTTTCTTTTTCAAATACTGGCTGAAAATGTTTATATTGTTTATTCTTTATTGACTTGAGAATGTATTGCTTCCCGGCAAATCTGTGCTATTTAACAATTCTGTATTATTTGACACATTTAATGAATTTTATGGATATATATATGGATAAAAAACTTCTTGTTACATGGATTTCAATAAAAAAAACATTCTATCCATTCTCAAAACACTACTAAATACAGGAGAGCTCAAGAGCACAAACTCAACAAACTTAGCACAACTAATTCACAGCGAAAAAATACAGCATATATACTAATGTACTAACTATTTAACTTGAACCCTAATTTTGGGTTCCAGGGTAGTGTGCTACTCGTCATAAAGGGCTTCAACGTCTCATTGGGAGTAGTAAGCTGTTTCTAAATACAATTTGCAATCCTAGTACTTCACCTAGTGAGCAGGTACCCCAGCTGGGTAAAACTGCTTTAGAAAAAAATTAACACATATACATACACTAGTTAATGCAACACCCAGTGAAATTTATTAGGTGGCACAAATGTATTCATTTGAAACCGGATTACAACAACTTAACCAAAAGAAGATTAGAAATCCTCTACCATTCCCCACTCTGAGTCTCGAGTGGGTGATAAAGGTATTAGGGTAAGTGCATCAATGAAGCACCCTTGAAAGCTGCCCAAGTTGAGGAAATACTCCTGGTGGAACTGTCTTGAGCCGGCGAAGGTAAAGCAACACTTGCTTTAGCACAGGTAAGTGAGATAGTGTTTTTTGTCCACCAACCGAACGAAAATGTACAGGGTTTATGGCCTTTCCCTGAAACAGAGCATTTGTTCTATTCAGATAAACAGAAAGACCAATACTGAAAGGGCTTTAAGTGGGCCGGGTCTCACCGGGTCTGCACTGGCCGTTTTTTAAACGGGGCCTCGAAACGAGTCTCTATTGGGCTCTATTTTGTCCCCAGGCACAGGCAGTCCGTTTCATTCCACTGCAGTGACAGCAGGCACATTGATGTGCGCTTCTCACTAGTGGAGAAGTTATGGCAAGACCTAATGCCAAGTGAGCGTTGTAGGGGAAGGGAAACCCTTGCTTCTTACATCTCCCATGTGTCTGCTTTTTAAAGCACAAGACTCCGAGGGTTGTTGCGAGTACGGGTCCCTATTGAATAGCGTACACTGCAAATTGCCACTTCTCTTTGTGAACGTCAGGAGCAGCAACATTGTCATGGTGTCACCAGGGCTTTAGGACGGTGGAAGTGTTTTCAATATTATATACAAGCAGTAGTCGAAGTGGGGGGATCGTAGGGGCACGGCGTACCCTTACTTTTTTAATTTTAGGAAAACAGTTCCCCTACTTCTTGTCAAAAGTCAACCGTCCCGGGACGGTTAATTCTGGGAGCTGAAAAGTTTCAACTAAAGTGACATTCAGGTAGCCTCCTGACCTGTGAAAACGAGAGAGGTGAAGACAGCTAAACACGCCTTCTTGGCAAGTTGGCACGGTGCCCGATTGACTGAAAGAAGTGTAAATGTGCCAAATGCTGAATCTGCAAATGTAAAGGGCGCTTGGAAGCCAGTATTGCCTTTAACGGATGGAATCCCTTGAAACCTCCTGGTGATACACATTTATTCCGTTTGAGAGGTACTGTAAGGAAGCTACCTGCTAAGATGTAAAGTCTGTTCTTTTAAAAGACAGTTACCATAAAAAATTGCTTCCTGATGACACACATTTATTCTTTTTGAGGGGTATCGTTAGGGAGTAACACGCTAAGCTGCGAATTGTGTGCTTTTAAAAGAGAGTTATATAAAATAACAAAAATGCACTATGTACACCCTGCAAAAAATCTATATTTTCGAAACACTTTTTATCTTCAACTGAGTCCGTAGCAGCCTATCTTATACTGTGTGTAATGCAAGTTTGAAATAATGTCTTGCATGTTCGCAGTGCTTTCTGTCACCGACTGGGACCCTGTAGCACTAAACAAACACAAGTCACTATTCTCCATTGCATCAACCAGGATTTGGTGCAGTGCATTAACTAATAGAGGTTTCATATTATAAGATAGTGGATTTCCCACTGATTAATATATTAATGTTCATGTAAGCTGTGTGTTATTTTATATGTAGTTACCAGAAGGTGAAAAACTGAAAAAATGTAGAGATATTTTGTTTGTTTTTAGCCCTGCCCACACTCACTCACCCCAACCCTCGATTTCGCGCCCGCGCGGCGCGTTCTATTGAGCGGGCGGGGCCATGACGGAACCGCTCCGTCACGAGCACAGCTCAACCGCGGCTCGTGACGGAGCGGCTCCGTCACAAGCATGCGGCCGCCGCTCGCCCCCTTCCCCCCCTAGCGCTACGGTGGAATTGCCGCCGCAGCGAAGGGGTTAAAGCCCTGCCCACTGAGATTTCGTTTGTGCCACAGGCTCTCTTGCTGTGAAGATGGAGAGGTTAAAAACAGGGAGAACTAAATCTTGGGCCAAATTAAAAAGGGGTGCTACTTTAGGCAAAAAGGTGGTGTCCGACCTGAGAACCACCTTATAGTTTTTTATCAAAAGAAATAGGCCAGGGGAGACCACTTACCATTGTGCTAAGGGGCAACAACCCATATCCTTTGGGGAGCAGCTTTGCATATTTTCCACGTTGATATCCAAGGGAAGAAGATCCTCTTCTGCTGCACGTTTTAAAAAAAATTTGCAAAGTTCATATACAATATGGAGTACATTTTAGTATTAAGAAGAGTGCATTCTTGGAGCCAGATCCTCTCAGTCCATCTCGTGTGTAAAACCTACAGCCAATTCAGGTATCTTAGCCCACAGCTCTAGGTATGATGAGGATATGAGTCCATGAAAGTGTTTACTCAAAACTACAAGCTCCACAATACAACACGCCAAGAATGGCTGACGCTGTCATACGTCATAGTGCCACTGGGGTGACTTGTAAAATGCGAATAACCTTCCTTCGTGACAGTCTGCCTTTTTGTAGGCAATCGAGAGTTAAAGAGCCTTAACCAGAGAGGGCGGTGTTAGCCTTTGAAATGCAAATGCGAACCTCTCACTGGTAATGAGTGAAGAATCACACTCTGTGGTAAACTGGAAGTCGAAGATATTTTAAGGAACATTAGGAGCAGCATCATCAGCCGAGGATGTATAAAGACTAAGAGGCTCTGAACGGACAAAGTGCGCAGGCCCGGACGCTGATGTGATTTAGCCAGAGTGCCTGCCGCACCACGGTGATGCTTTCTGTCTTAAGCTGCTGGAAGGGCCGCCAGCGCTGCCACGCGTGAAGGAATGCCACCTTCCAGTCTCTGACCAGTCTGTAATGGCAGCGTCAGTGCCGCCGCTGCCCGTTTCCCCCGTCATTCACTTGCTCACGTCCCAGTCACACGTAGCGGGTGGCCCAGATTCCAGTCCTGGGGCTTCACACCGTTACCTCAGCATTCTCCCTGCCTCTCCCCTCCCCTGGGCCCCTGTGCGGGAACGTGCTGCAGTCCCCGGCCCACAATCCATCACACTGCCCCACTTCTGACACCAGAGAAGCCGAGCTCAGCAAGAACTGGGAATGTAGGGCAGCAGCGCGCGCGCCTCTGTGCCAGGCCGCTAACCCCTTCCTGCCCGCCCCGGGCGCACGAGGCCGCCCCGCCTCCCTCGTGCCCGGCGCGCGCGCAGAGCTGGCAGCAGCAGTTAGTCGCATGGCGGGGGATAGGTAAGTCTTGAAGGGGCTGTCGCAGGACAGGTAGGGTTGGAGCCAGGCGCATGGAGAGAATTAAAGCACCCTTGACTGGTGGGGTATCTGAAACAGTGGCTGAGTCGGTCACCTCTGGGAGGATCGTGAGACAAGCACAACTGAGGTGGTCAGTCACATGGGCTGTGTGGGGGACTCAATCGGGTGATTGTTCTGCAAGCACAGTGAAGAATCAGCCGAAAAGGGAGACGGCAGATGTCTCAATAAGGCCGGTACCTCTGCAACACCCATCGGCCGGAGCACCCACCGCACAGATAACTCGCCACGACCCAAGCACCTGTTCAGATTGTATGTGTGACTTAGCCCATGTCTTGGCCAATAGCATCCAGACCTCGGCCTCTTGGCCTGTGGGGAACCATGTGCCCCAAGGACCGGGTACCCTGGCCTCCGGGTGCTGTTCAGAGAAGGGACACTGATAAGTGTTTGCTGTCCAGGAAGTGAACTCTGGTGCTGTGCAGACAACTACAAACCAAACTGGTGGGTGTTGTGGGGAATTTATCAGGCCTGTCAGTGTTCCCTAGTGGCTATCTGAATTTAAAATGCCACTTTAGTTGAGCGTTATCATACATTACAGACGCAATGACAGTTATAGCATAAGCCAAATCAACATGTTTTCCACTTCCATATTGATTATGACATTAAAAGAACTCTATTTCAATGCATAACATTATAGTTGGCTTCCCCAGTCGTCCTTGCTCCATCCTCAATGCTGGGCGTCCTAATGGCTCTGCATCACTCATTCACTTTTTGGCCACTTTATAAATATACCTAGCTTCGGAAACATTATGAGATCGATACTCCTGGTGGCAATCCGGTCAAGCCAGATGCATGTACCTTCGCATTTCCCTTATCGTCTTTGCACAAAAATAAAAACATCCTGGATCTGTACAAACTGATCTTGTTCCGCCCTAAGAGAGGACATCATTTTTAGGTCTCGGCAGACAGTATAGGCCATTTGGTTATAAAGAATCTATTCTGAACTTACAGAGGGCTCAGAGCCGCTCAGTGCTTACCATCGACTGGCTTTATTGTCAGTGAAATATACTTACTTCTTAATCACATGCCCTGTTTTTCCCCTCCTCCTGGCTTTATTCTTGTTTTTTTTACCCACTCACTCCTCCGTTGGCCCTCTTTCCCCACCACGTGGTCCTTTTTTAAATATGTTTTTTGGGGGAAGGGCTAGGCAGCAATATGTGTTGTATTTACGTGACTTACATGTATTGATATTACAAATAACAATGGCTTTTAATTTTTTTATTAATTAATACTTAAATAAAAGTAATTGTAATTTATAATGGCAATAGCTTAAACTTTTGTAAATAACTTATGAAGATTAGTTCAGTGTATTTTATTGTGACGAAAATCCAAGAACAGAAGTGAAATATTAACATCTTTTTGTGACATTTGTAATAAAGCTTGAAACATTGAGAGAACATATTTGAACCAGTTGTTGTTGAATGGTTGCACAGATTGATGCTGTGATGACGCTGAGTGATGTTGTGGTGGCGACGAGTGTTGTTGTGGCGTTCAGTGATGCTGTGGTGGCGCATAGTGATGTTGTGGTCCCCCTGAGTGATGCTGTGGTGGTGCTGAGTGATGCTGTGGTGATGCAATAGATAAAGTAAGGGCGATAGATAGAGTGAGGGCGATAGATAGAGTGAGGGCGGTAGATAGAGTGAGGGCGGTAGATAGAGTGAGGGCGGTAGATAGAGTGAGGGCGGTAGATAGAGTGAGGGCGGTAGATAGAGTGAGGGCGGTAGATAGAGTGAGGGCGGTAGATAGAGTGAGGGCGGTAGATAGAGTGAGGGCGATAGATAGATAGATAGAGTGAGGGCGGTAGATAGAGTGAGGGCGGTAGATAGAGTGAGGGTGGTAGATAGAGTGAGTGAGGGCTATAGATAGATAGATAGAGTGGGGAGAGGGAAGATGGAGGGGAGAGAGGGGAAGAGAGGGAGGGGAGAGAGGGTTTGGAGAGGGGAGAGAGGGTTTGGAGAGAGTGGAGAGTGAGGAGAGGGGAGAGGGAAAAGAGGGGAGAGGGAAGAGCGAGAAGAGAGGGGAGAGGGAAGAGTGAGGAGAGAGGGGAGAGTGAGGAGAGAGGGGGAGAGTGAGGAGAGAGGGAGTGGAGAGAGGGTGGGGAGAGAGGGGGAGAGGAGAGTGAGGAGAGAGGGGAGAGTAAGGAGAGAGGGAAGAGAGGAGGGGAGAGCGGGCGGGGAGAGAGGGGAGGGGAGATAGGGAGGGTAGAGGAGAGAGAGGTGAGAGGAGAGAGTGAGGAGAGAGGGGGGAGGTAGAGAGAAGAGTGAGGAGAGAGAGGATAGTGGTGAAAGGGGAGATTGGTGAGGGGGCGTGATGAGAGAGGATAGAGTGTTGAGAGAGTGGGGGGAGTGAGGATAGTGAGGAGAGGGAAGAGGTAGAGAAGAGAAGAGAGGGGAAAGGGAGGAGAGAGGAGAGTGAGTAGAGGAGAGTGAGGAGAGGGGAGAGAGGGAGGTGAGAGAGGGAGGGGAGAGTGGAAGGAGGGGAGAGTGGAGGGAGGGGAGAGTGGTGAGAGGGGAGAGTGGTGAGAGGGGAGAGTGGTGAGAGGGGAGAGTGGTGAGAGTGAGGTGAGAGGGAGTGGAGAGTGAGGAGAGGTGAGAGAGGAGAGAGTGGTGAGAGAGGAGAGAGTGGGGAAAGAGGAGAGAGTGGGGAGAGGGGAAATTGAGATTAGAGGGAGGCGAGAGAGGGAGGGGAGAGTGGTGAGAGATCGGAGAGTGGTGAGAGGGGAGAGTGGGAAGAGTGAGGAGAGGGGGAGATATAAGAGGGGAGAGAGGAGAAGAGAGGAGAGAGTCAAAGAGAGGGGACAGGGGAGAGAGGAGAGAGGGAAGAGTGAGGAGAGGGGAGAGTGAGGAGAGGGGAGAGTGGGGAGAGTGAGGAGAGGGGAGAGTGGTGAGACGGGGGAGTGATGAGAGAGGAGAGAGTGGGGCGAGTGAGGATAGTGAGAAGAGAGGGGGATAGTGAGGAGAGGGGAGAGTGAGGAGAGGTAGAGAGGAGAAGAGAGGGGAGAGGGAGGGAAGAGGGGAGAGAGAGGAGGTGAGAGGATAGTGGTGAGAGGAGAGTGGTGAGAGGGGAGAGTGGTGGGAGGTGGAGGGGACAGACCGGAGAGTGGTGAGAGGGGAGAGAGGAGGAGAGAGGGAAGAGAGGGGAGGGGAGAGTGGTGAGAGGGGAGAGTGGTGAGAGGGGAGGGTGAGGAGAGGGAGGAGAGGGGAGAGGGACAAGAGGAGATAGGTAAGAGGGTAGAGAGTAGGTAGGAGAAGAGAGGTGAGAGAATAAGAGAGGAGAGTGAGGAGAGGGGAGAGTGAGGAGAGGGTAGAGTGAGGAGAGGGGGGAGTGAGGAGAGAGGTGAAAGAGAGGGAGGGTAGAGAGGGATTGGAGAGTGAGGAGAGGGGAGAGTGAACAGAGGGGAGAGTGAACAGAGGGGAGAGTGAACAGAGGGGAGAGTGAACAGAGGGGAGAGTGAAAAGAGGGGAGAGTGAAAAGAGGGGAGAGTGAAAAGAGGGGAGATGGAGGAGAGGGGAGATGGAGGGGAGAGAGGGAAGAGCGAGGAGAGAGGGGAGAGTGAGAATAGAGGGAGTGGAGAGAGGAGGGGAGAGGGGGGAGTGAAGATAGAGGGTGGAGGGGATAGTGAGGAGAGAGGGGAGAGTAAGGAGAGAGGGAAGAGGGGAGGGGAGAGAGGGGAGGGGGGAGGGGCGAGCTGGGGTCCAGTTTGTAATTTTAAAATAAAAACGTGCCAAAATGTTTAAAAACTGCAATTGGTGATTAAGTGTGCTTTATGCGCATGTACAAATGTAGTTGGGGAAATATAAGCAAAATAAGACTATCCAAGGGCATCAAGAAGGCTGTGAAGGCCAAGCTCGCCCTCTCAGGCCAAGCACATGGAAAAAGGTCAGCACTGAACATATGCTGTCCCACAATGGTCACTGCTGTATGGTCCTTACATCAGGATCTGAATAAAAGCAATGTCTACTGCAAAAATGCAGATGTAGAAACATAAAACAGACGCTATTGCCTCAGTCAAGTAGCTCAAAGTAATATGAACACCTTGAGTAAAATATCCCTGGCACAGGTACAAAATGAACACAGCATGCCCTAGACCATGTAGGTTGAAAGGCACACGCACAAACTCAACTTCTAGCAAAAGCAACACTATTAAAACAACATTATTAGAAGAGAATGTTCAGCTAACATTCATAAACGGCCAGACCTAAATGCATGCTTCAAAAATATCGACTATGGCAAGTTTTGCTTTTTATTAATTTGTTTTAGTTTCTTAAAAATCAGTAACTCAGTCCTCAGCGGAAACACATGCACTCCTATAACTTTATCATACAATATCTATGTGCTGTTAGACTAATAGAGTCCCCTGAGATTGCTTGTTTTCTGATCAATAATCTATCTGTTTGCCGTTCAGTACACACTTATTGCCTGGAGCAAGTTCACCTTACAGTTCAACGCACATCAGTCTTTCCTTCGAAAGCCTGGAGCTATTCTCTCAATTCGTGATTCGTACAAAAATATGTGTATCCCATTTCAATAAACTGTTTCCTAACTGCAGGAAACCCGTGGGGAAGAGGGAATCCAAGAGGAATAGCCAAGCCGATGACGAATCAACATCGCCAGACAGAAGGGTTTCTCAGAAGAGCTGTGTGCGAACCAAGCTATTAAGACTGGCACACACTACTCACTCCTACAATTATGGGCACTCCCGATGAAAAATTCACAGAATTTAGTGTGAAAAACTGCACGTTCGGTGGGCGCCTCTAAAACCCATCTTGACACAACCAAACGCGTGGTTTAAAATGTGGTAGAGTAAACGAACCAAACACGATTCACCTTAAAGAAAAAATCAAGCAAACAAAGCTTACTCAATTAACAAGACGGAGGGCATTGCTGTGGGGAGGGGAAGGAGAAATGCGACACGGCCGCAGCAGGGGGCGGAGCGGGGAGAGCGGCGATGAGGGAGACACGGCCTGGCGGCCGTGAATAGTGTGAAGCAGCAGGGGCCTTTGAAGTGAAGCTAAGCTTCACTTCAAAGGTGTGGGAAGAGTCAGGCTGAGGCAGAGCGCACGCTGGGGGAAGCTTGTGGGGCGGAGCGGGAAGAGCTGCTGGGGAACAGATGGCTAGCGATTTGATGCTGTGCACGCGCATTTTAGGTCAATGCGCTTGCGCATTGACCTAAAAGCGCACGGGCACAGCATCAAATCGCCAGTCTAGTTAAACCTCTGTTTAAGCCCCTATAGTCTCGCTCCGCTCAATGCGCATACGCATTGAGAGGCCAGACCTAAAAAGGGGCTTCACACTACTTTAGTTTAATTTTTTTTAACCTACCAATCCATTTTCAATCTGTTAATTTAAAAATAGCTCCCGTTTCATTTCGCAGACACATATGCGCTTGTACATCATCACGAATGCGCATGCCTACAAAATGACACTGCCACCTCTAGCCGCTGAGTTAATGTGACTTTTTTAATACTATTGTTTTGTCTTTTGGCCATGTTGCATACAATCTTCTGCTGATGCTGTACAGAATCAGCAAAATGCACTGGTAAAGCCAGTAGGTCCCAAAGGCAAGACCTATTGGCTTTGACAATGCCTGTTAGGTCTAGGTGTTAGGCCATTTTTATCCATAAACTCTCTCCGCTTTATTTGCCAAAAAGTTCTTTGCTCCTGCAAAAAATTCAGCTTTGTCTCCGAAAGGCGGTTATTTTATAGTGATACAGGGTACGTTGTCACGGTCCTGTTTGACAATATCAAATTGTGATGTTCGATTTTGTATATTGCTCTTAACAAAATAAAAAGAGAATGACTTGGGAGTAAACCACCATTTTTTATTTAAATCAATTTTGATATTACTTACCCAAAATGTGTTTATCTCCCACATTCCATCAATACACGTACAGTTTCGGCGCAATCTGGAAATATGGATTTAGTAGCATAAAGGATGGAGTGAGACATACCATCTGTAGATGGTCTTTCAAGACGAATTCTTAGATGTTAGGAAGGCGGAAGCCATTGTTTTAGCTTCAGTGTCCCCACAGGGATTTTGGGACAGCTGTCATTCCCTGTTCTCGCACTTCCAAAAGGTTTGTCATATATATATAATCAGTTATGGAAAGTCAAACCCCTTCTCCCACATTCAGATCACTATTGATGCTATTGTCCTCTCTGCATTATAATGACGGGACTACACTCCTAAATGGTCTTCCTTAATGTTCTTTGCTTTCTTTATAATCAGCTTTTCAGGCTCTTGCCTGGACGGTGGTGGCTGTCAGGAGGTTTGAACATGTACTAGCACCACCTCTGGATGGTACGTGGACCTTCTGCTTGAATGTTTGTGGTAATTCCGCCACCACTGCTTCTGGATGGTTCACCATAGCCTTTGCTGAGGTGTGTGCGTGTGGTAACCTTTGGTTGTGCTTCCACCTCCTCTTGGTGAATACCAGCGACTGTTTACTGATGTGCCTGCAATAATCCTTGTGTTTTCCCTCCTTAGCATCTGGGTGAACTCCCTAGGACCGCTACTGTGGCACCTCTGGTAGACCTTGGGCTTTGTCTTCATTACTAGTTGACGCCCTCCCCCTTCACAGGGGAGAACGTCATTTGTATGAGCTGGACATTAAGTCATAGCCTTCTTGCTGAGTGACTTGCCACATTTGTTTCTCTCAATTGTACAGACTTTTTATTGGCCTGCATACCTGACTAGGGCCCTGGCTAGCTATCACCAGTGCAATCCTTTGCATTGCCATTCTGTCACTTCTATCAGCTTCTATAAGCATCACTGTGGCTCCTTGCCTGTATCTTATTCTTTAACCCCTTCCATGCTGATGACGGCCCCTGGCCGTCATGCACCACGGTGGGCGTGTGCTGATGACGGCTGGGGGCCGTCATGAACCCGCCCACTCAATAAAAGTGCTGCACAGGCGCAGAATCACGCCCGCGCCCAAGGGGTTAAGACTCTTGGACAGTCTCTTTACATCCTTTACAATTGACTTCCTGTATCAAGTGTAGGCCCATGGGTATCTCTATCCTTACTGCTCTGCGGGCCATTAAAAGCATCTACTGGGGCTGCCGGTTACCAGGGCACCTCTGTTGGCCTCTCCTCTGCTGTGTCTTGGAGTCTTCGATAGGGAATTTATCCTGGCTGCTTTTAACCAGTGCACTAGTCAGAGGAACTCCTCTGTGCTTTCTGGGTAGCCCGTAAAGTGTATTATTATTGCTGTGTTTCTTCTGTAAATGTATGTGGGTTTGTCCTCGTTGCTGCTGAATGGGCTCAGACCTTGTAGCATGGCTGGCTGTACACAGTGATACCTGCAGGCCGCTCATCCATTGGTCAGTGTCCTCTGTCACTCGTGGATTCCATAGAGACCGCCTCACTAAGGAACAATAAGGAAGGAATGTAAATTGCCTAAATTCTGTCACTCGTCTTCCAGCCATCACACACCTAGGAGCAGTGACATAAGACAAGATAAGAGCACCACTCTAGTCCCTCAAGCACAACATCGAAGCTCTTCCCACACAGACTGCACTGCGATTCTGTACTATTCCAACCAAGCATCCCACCACAGTGGAGGGCACTATGTATTCCCTCTTGCTATTGATTGCTAACCTTAATTATGGATCGCTATATAAACTGCAGTCACCATACAATGGTGATCCTCCTCTCGTTACATTGCTTCTCACTGGGCTTGAGGATTCTATTCAAACCAGGCTGCATGTTTTAAAACACTGTTAGTTCTAGCATCCGTATTTTCGCCCTCCATGGCGCGAGTATCCCACTCATCATTGTTGGGTGGGCTCCTCTGGGCACATTTGCATACATTTTGCAAAAATGTATTTACAGCAACGCTCCAGAAGTCAGTAAACATTGCACCTAGAACACACTGGTTTGCATTTTTAGATGCGCGTGTTTGCCTTGAGCTACTTGTTTAACAAGATAGAGAGCGCATTTTCAAATATCCTGGAGGTGTCTTAGTCAATACTTCCTTGTCCATCTTCTGTCTCAGTTCTCACCTTAATAGCATTTTGTACCTATCTACAGACGTTGTCTACCTAACCAGGCCAAAAATATCGTAGCCCTCTTTTTCAGCATTTCTAGTGTGTTAATCTGTTTAATTTTTATTGCGTATAAAGTTTCGTAATTGTATTTTTGCATTCTGTCTTTTTTGCTACAGCATTTCCTGGATTTTCATGAATACACATTAGGTAATAAATAAAACAACATACTTATTTCTGTCAAAGTAGGAACTGAAGTATGTTGCTGAGCCAATGCCTGATAAGAAATTGTCAGTCCTTTTATTTCCTTAAGCCATTGGTGCCCTTGAAGACTTGGGTGAGAAAACATAATGCTGTTTACAAGGGAAGCGCCATACAACTATAGTACCCCGGCATGCGGCAGGTATTGATTACTGTTGAGTGATTTCTCTTCGCCAGCCACATCAGTGCTCTCAGGGTAAACTCACTCTCTCTTGACGGAATTACTTTTCTGTTTCGAAATATAAAACAATCACTGTTTTTAGCATGTTTTACAATACCGTTCCACATCGAATCTACCTTTAATGAATCACAGTTTTTCCTGCATTCTTAGAAGGTATGACAGCCCCAAAACAGAAATGAATCTTCTTTTCATAGGATGACGTGTCTTTCAATTTTTTGGACGGTAATGCTTGAAAAAATTGCACCTTGTAGACAAAATATAAATCAGGTGGTTAATGGAGCTCCTCTTTTTTTTCCTCTGCCTGAAAATGTGTTCGCATCATAAGAAGAAAGTTTAGGAAGCCAAAAGATTTTACTTTCTTTTAAGCTTATCTAAAAATGCAGTGCAATTCGAATAGGCCCCTAATCTATTATATGGTGCAGTGCAAAAGTTTTGATTATCTCTCAACCTCCTAACATCTCAAATACTTTAGTTAGTTCAGAAATAAACTGCTCTTTGTAAGAAATAGTTAATTGGAAATACAAAGGTAAATAGAAATATTTCAAGATCCTGCTACCTACCCTGATTCTCACTAAATGCATTGTTTCCTTTCACTTTGTACACAAAATAGTTCATTTTTAAATGGCTTAAATAAAGGGAGGCAGATAGTGCTATTGCATCATGCCTTTTGGTATCATATTGGACTGCGGAAAATCAATTGAATCTACCCAAGCTATTTGTTGAACATAATCTGATGTTACAGTTTAGCAGGGATCAGAACCAGGCACATTGACAAGTACCAAACGATTTATGTCCATCTAGTGTAGCAACAGAAATGGCACTTCTGCATAATGATCACTAATTTTATTCCTTTACAAATGATGCCGAGTGATTGACGCCAGCTTGATCTGAGCCCAAAAGCAACTCTAATCTGTTGTAATGAATTAGACGCATTCACGGCTTATCTTGATTGAAGTTTAATGTTAGGAGAAACCCAGAACCACCCAACCAGACGCAGCTGGTTAAACTGTCACTACCACACTTGACAGTGAGCTCAGAGATAGAACCCCAATACAGCATAGATGACATAACCCAGCCTCACGTGTAACATTCTAGTACAATATAACATAATCAATAGAATCTTCTCTGAGATTAGTCACCATCATTCAGTGAGATAATCTTTCCAAAACATGCTTTTTCACTTTGGTATTTATTTGACCAGCCTTGGTGTATCATGACTTCACTCTGCAAATAATTTGCCACTTGTGCACCCAGCCCAGAGAATTGCCTAATGTGTGATTCATTAGTCAACATAGTTCCAGTTTCTGATGGGTTGAAATGATCCATTGGCCATGGAAACCTTTCAAGGGGTGATTTCCTCCTCTGTTTCATTCTTGGTCTCCTGGATTCTGCCAAGTTATTGACTGCAGGTAATCGGTCTAGTCTGGGTTACTCCTTTTCTCAATTGTGTATTTGTTGATGAAACAATAGCTGAGAATAATCAAGGACTTCATTCACAAACCTTTGGCTGACCTTCTCTTTCTGTACTTCTCGTATATCTACTGGAGTTTGTTGTTCATTAGGAATCGATTTAATCTTGCAAAGGAAAAAACAGTGAGTAGAGCCTTAATCTCTATCCTAGTACTAGGAAATTCTCTGACTTTAGAATTAAGGTCTTTATGCCTCATGTTTTAATGCTTCGAGCTCTGTGGCTCCAGTTTATGTAACAAGTCATTATAAGCACCTGAAAGGCCAGCATCAAGCCCAATATACATACATTTAACCACGGTTTACATTCTGTCTGTTCAGTTTCTAATATGCTGTGCCATTCGAATGAAGACATAAGCATCTATGCTTTGGTCCTGCTGTGTTTCAGGTGGGTGTTCAGTGGCTAATTTCCACTTCTTTTTTCGGGTCCAGGCATCAGAGCCGCAGTTATAGATTCATGTTCAGAGAATGTCTTGGTTTCTTTGTATTCCCTTGCTGTATTTTTCAGAAAATCAAAACATATTAAAATATAACTCCTGACTGAGCAAGGGGCAAACAGGAGCACAATCTTGAGATGGAGAGATCTCCAAGCATGAATCCATGCCACGCCCTTCAAGCCCCTCTCCACTGTACGTGCCACTATTGGCAAAGAGGTATCAGTAGTTTTGTGAGCTTTTTACCTTAGATTTCAGTCTTATTGTCAGTTCCTCTTCCAAGAGTCACTCCTCTTTCAAAGACAAAAACGGTTTTCTGGATCGTTAGAAGAACATGAGCAGTGTGCATTATCTGCCATGTATACATCCTCCCTCGTTCTCTTTCTTGCTCTCTCTGTATGTGTGGGGGGTACATTAGCAGGAACTTGATCGTTTACCCCAATATTTGAAATTGTAAAGAAAAACGGTATGAATCTAGAAGAGAGTAAAAAATTACTAGTGAGAACTGGTATGAAAGGCCAGTGGAGTCTTTTCAGGAAGAACCACACTTGCAAACTGAGTTTGCTTCACAGTTAAATTCCTAAAAGGTGCCTTGTATAATAAAGGCAGCCTACTACTTCTGTATAGTCGTCAGGACTAGGGTTATGTGGCACATGCTTCCGCAACGTGCATGTTATGGCCTGCATCACTTCACACACCCAGGCCTCAGGCCCAGCCCTGCACGAGACAGGAAAAAGGTGAGGTCAGCCCAGCTTTTTGTCTCCGCCTTGCACGTGAGTTGGCAGAGCTGTCATGTGCACACATTGTTGTTCTCTCTTCCATATACTTTCCCTTTTTAAAAATAGTTTTGCTGCCTGAAACCAGTGTGGTAGAATCTAAAGGGAACCATAGAGCATTGGTAGCCCAAGTTCTCAATTGTACTGTAAAACAGATGCTCATTGCAAGCAGAGGTCTCCCCAAAGTCAAAGTAATGAGAAATCAGCCCGAATAAAATCAACTCGAAAACAAGAGTTTTCAGAACCGTAGTTATCTGAAAGAGATGTGTTTGTTCAAACCTGAGGGTGGTCAAAGTTGTAGGGTAACAATACATGTTTTCTTATATACTCAGGAGTATTCTATTGCAGTTCGTACAAGATCAAGGTTACCTTGAACTAAGTTCTAAGAAACCCACTTGTACAAAAAGGCATGGGTAATTCCAAAAATTAAATGAACAGGCGGACCCCCAAGGTAAAGTAAACAACACATAGATTCTACATACCAAAAGTGCTCCAGGAAATGGGTTAAAAGTCCCCCAATACCGAAAGCTTACACAAGAAAATCATAATTACTATGGCACTGTAAGAGAGGGCTTCTTCCAAACTCAGATGCACAAAAGTAAGAAAAAGATTCCTGTAAGAGCAAAGTAAATATAAAACCCGGGCGTATCATAACTCGTTGATACCCCAAGTTTTGAGTTCCTCTAAATTCAGGGATACCATAAGGCATCATCACCCGCAAACTTGCTGGTAAGGTAAGATATGGTTCCTTCCAAATTCCAGGATACTTTAAAACATAGCTTACAGCTAAATGCATAAGTAAAACCAGAAATTCATGTGTTCCCTAATTCATTGGTTCACTGCAATATCTGTCTGCCATTAGATATAATCCCCACAAAGTCAATCCTACAGTAGCACATGGATTCCTCTACTCTAAAGGCTATCCTGTGACAAGCAAAATGGTACTGTAAGACAGTTGATACATGCATGTTTTCAATCTTAAACGTGAGAGGTGGACCGGAAAAACTCAAAAGTATATTTAGACTGGTGTAATTACAGATTAAATGGGGACACAAGATCCTGCTTCTTCCAAGCACAAGGATACGATTATAAAACATGGAGTTACACAATCCCAAGGTTACCTACCATAAGACATGGATTCTTTCAAACTCAAACATACTGTAAGACACCAATCTCCACAATGTGAAGGCAGCAATATGACAAGAGTTTTTCTTGAGAGCAGTTAAGATTTAGAGTCCCCAAAATCAATGCTACTCCATGACATGAAATGCATAAATCTCCAGAGTACCTTATAACATTGGTTCCTCCACTCTCACGAGTGCTAAAATACATTGGTTCCTTTATTTCCAAGGTACCATCAAACATGCTTCACAACACACGGGTGCAATAAGACATGGGTTCCCCCTATCTTAAGACATAAGTTATTGAAAACTCAGAGATACATTAAGATATGGGTTCTTTGCAAATCTAAGTCTTTTAACACATGGGATCTTTCACATCCTAGAGTACCCTAAAACTCTACGTAGATCATAAATTCTTCCAAAAACTACAAGGTTCCTTAACATCGAAGGTACAGCAAAGCATGCATTCCTTCAACTCACAGGTACCCTAAAATATGGTTTCTTCACATTTCAATGGTATCATCAGATATGTGTTCCCATAACTGAACTTTACTGTAAGATGAGTTCCCCAAACATTTGGTTTTTCCAAATTTAAGGGCAGAGGAGAAAACATGGTTAACATAAACCAGGAGACTCCCATAAAACCTGGCTGTGGAAGCAATCCATGTGGTCTGCTAATGCAAGTGTCTGCATTCTAGGGACCCTAAAGGCGTACATTACTAGGACAGCATCGAAAACCAAGAGACGCTGGCCTTGAGGGCACATTAAGCATTGAGGTAAATTCACCTGCTTTGGGATCTCTCTGGCGTCTCCAGTTTACATCATCAGGGAGGATAATGAATTTGTAAACTACAATTTAAATCTAGCTGGAGATTGGTAAATGCCAAAATCACCCAAGAGAGCATGCTCTGAGCAGACTCCTCAAATGTATTTTGTAACGTAGCAGATGTTCCCCTTCGACAATTAAAATCACTAAGTCAGTTGAAAGATGTATTTCTTTATTCTCAGAACATAATTTTCTTAGATGTACCCTTTATTTTCTGAAAACTTCCTACGTCTGTTGGGAGAGGAGTCGGGGGTTCCAGTAGTTACTTTCATCCACTCTGTAATGAATTATTAATTACCAGAGATGTTCCGGTGAACTTCAGATGAAGCCCAAGTCCAGGAGACTCATTATTCCTCATTGAATGCTGAATCATGGACTTCTGGGAATGGGAACACGTCACGTCCTTTACACTTGAACCCTCCGCATTCCTCAACGCAGCATCTTATTATAGTGAATTGTACTGTCACATTTTCATAGCGCGTCATAACCGCTTACGGTTTGCCTTTTGAATAGCAGGAGAGCCGGAGAATGGCGTCAATGGCACCGCAGAAATCAATGTGTGCCTGGGAGGGGCATCTGCATGGGCAGCATTAGAGAAAGATGCGAGGGGCTGCCACATGCCATAATGCACTGGCAGCAGTGCAGATAAATGTCTCTGGCAGAAGTCCCCTCATGTGCATCCGCAGCACTACGGGAATAGGAGCGGCTGCAGCTGGGTGTGCAGCGTGGGCGATTCTGCAGGAGGATGTGTGTCGCCGAGCATGGAGCACTGACAGCACTTCAAGAACCTGCAGGTCTACGGCAGGACATCGCTTCTGGATACCACTGCAGGCGGCAGTGTGCATGCAGCACAGGCAACTGCAAACGAAAAACCGCAGGAATCGTGTGGGGTTATAACAGGGCCTACTGCATATGCAAAGGGATCACGGCTGCGAAAGCCTGCAGCCTAGGAAACAGCGCGTGCCTGTGTGTGTCCTACTGTATGGACAACACTGCTGGAATGAAAGTGTCTGCGATATGGTCAGCTGCATGAGGAGCACTGCAGAAATAAGTGTGTCTGGGACTACAGCACACGCGGAATAGGGCTTCCAGCAGTGGGGCTTACAGCCCTGACAAGAAGGAACGAATTGTTGAATCTGTGGCAAGTACTCCTGCGTGGGGAGCACTGCGGATCTCACTGCCAGCGCTGCACAGAATTTGTGCAGCAGCGCCACAGAATCATGAATGCACTGCAGAAGGGATAGGCAATGGAGATAGCGCGGACATCAATGCAGAGAGCAAGAGCTACCCTCCACATGTGACAGGCTGCACTTCAGACAACTAAGCAGCAGGGCCCATGGATTGCAGAGGTACCCAAACAGCACTGTATGTCACGGGGAGCACTGCAGGTAGTATACAGGCAACACTTTCGACATCACAGGCACCTCTGCAGATTTAGATGGTGCTGAAGCTCTATAGACATCATGCACCACTGTACTCTGCATGAGTATTATACTAGCACTGCAGAGATCACAGGAGCTAGCACGGTCAATGTCACAGACAGCATTACAGGTATTATGAGCAGCAGCTTGAATGAACAGCACTCCAGATTGTATGCACAGCACTGCCGGTCTGGCATGCAGCCCTGAATGTAGTACGGACAGCACTGCAGATATCACGGGCAGCACTGCTGACGTGAAGACATACACTCCATATGAACAGCACTGCAGGTATCCTGGCTGCTGCACTGCGGTGATATGGACACTATTACACAGTCAATTGAAATGGAACTCTGCAGGCACTATGGGCTGCACTGCAAGTATTAAAGCAGTATTAAAGATTACACATGCAGCATTGCAGGTGGTATGAGCACAGCATGGGCAGAACAGCATATTCGACATGCAGTACTGCACACACCATGGGCAGCGCGACAGATCTCGCGTGCAGCACTGTCTGCACTGCAGGTCGGACATCCAGCACTGCGCATGGCATGGGTAGAGGACAGAACCGCCGGTCGGCCAGGCAGCAGTGCACACTGCGCGGGAAGTGCGCCAGACCCCACGTGCAGCACTGCAGACAGCGGCGCCTTTGCGGCAGCGCCTCCCGCCCGGCTGCAGGTCGGGTCGGATTCCTTCGCTTCCACCCACGCACGCGCGAGCCGTGCGTGGAGCTGCAGCCTCACGTGTCGCCCGCCGCAGCCCTGCAGCGGGATAGGCGGCAGCGGCAGACTGGCGGTCAGCCAGCCAGCCAGCCTTCCCGGCCTGCCTCCCGTGGCACCCGCGCGATTCACTCCTCACGTGGCAGCTCCAGTGACACACTTCCACAGATCTGAGGGCAGAGCCCCCGCGCGCACACACCCTCCGCCCCCTGCTGCCAGTGCCAGGGAGCACACTGGCGCTCAGAGAAAGCTCCCTCACTCACTCGCAACGTCCATTACACTTCGTGGCAGACAGCGGGCGCAGGGCTATCCGCTCTCAGTCATTTAGGGACTCTACGGCTGAGGTTCCTAACAGTTCTCCACTCCGCTGCTCTACTCACCCAATTGTAAATATCATGGGACAGGCGAGTGGGTCCTCAGTGGGTTTTGGGAAAATAAACAACATTCGCAGAGGCCATCAGACCTCTTTCACTATCTGCTTGGTTTCTTTCCTTCCTCCTAGTGCTTTTTTCGTATTTATTTCCATCGGTCTCTTTTCTTTCCTTTTTCTTCGCATCTTTTCACCTTTCTATGCTTTTCTCCATTCTTCTTTTATTGTTTTCAATCATTCCTTCCTTCTCTTCATATTTCTGTTTCCATCCATGACTTAATCCACCCCCACCAACCTTTTCTTCTCTTCTCCTTCTTTCTCTCGTTTTTCTTCATTTCTTGTACCCAACCATTCACCCATCCATCCGCACACTCTCTCCATCCCTTCTTTTCTCTCCCCTTCTCCCTTTCTCTCCTTCTTTCCCTCCCTCACATCAAAGGAGCTGTAAACAACACATTTAGTATTTTATGCTACACAGAACTGCTCAGTGGCAGCCACCTCACTCAAGCTAGTAAAGAGGAAGGCAAGGGAGAGGGTCCATGACGCCCCAGATCCACACAACTACATACACAAACTCCGATACTAGTAACAAACACTTGAGAAGTGACCTTCACAGAGGAAGTCCCACCAAATTAGAAGCAACACGGTACTGGAGGCCACCAAGCTGGAAACAATGGTCTATATTAGAACTCTAGAACTAGGTGGAATGCGCCAGAGGGCCCCCCAAATTTGAGTGTGTATCAAAGCATATCTCCAGAAGAGGGTATATTGTTACAAATTAGGCTTTCAGAACTGGACCCATTGCTGTAGCCAATATTAATACAATTGTCTAAAGAAGGACTTCAGAACAGAACAGGTGGCAGTCATTGTATTTGGAAACAACAGCATATCACAGAACACAGCCTGAAAAGACAACACATAAAACCAAAAACTATGATTGCTGTATCAGTTTTAGTGCCCCATGTGTTTACTTTGGTAAGATGTTTGTGTTGTGTTGCAGCAACATGCTCCCCTATATTGTCTCGGCAGTGCATTAGTCATATTAGGAACTGGTCCCTCAACTCTGTGTGCTGTTCTTGCCTTAGAAATCCTGGGGCTAATGGGTAGTTCTGCATCCTTTATTGCATGTGTATGCCTGGCGTGCCCTAAATAGGGGCATCATACTTCATTGGGCACATCACATGGCCCTAACTGGAGCAGCAAGCAAGGCACTCCGGTCAAACCACAATAGGCCACAAGAGTATTACAGCTGTCAGTGCTCTGCGGACCACTTTTTGCAGTATCCTAAACACTATCCACAAGGAAGCTCGTGCTCCTAAGGATATTAAGGATAGGAAAACCTACAAGTCTGCCACCCTCTCCCCAACTCCCTCTTCTGCCATGGGATAACACAAAAATGTATCAATTTGAGGAAGGCTACACTGGAGGTTGAACTGTAGATACTGTGGGGGTGGGAGGGGGTCACCTTTTCCAAAGACCTCGTTAGTGTTTCTTAAACAGTGTACCATATTTCCAAACTCGCTGTTACCCTCGGTGTTTTCGAATTCCCCACTCACACCATTGATTCCACCTCCTTTCCGCTCCTGTTCCGTCATTCCCTCTGCTCCTCTCCCTTTAATTCTCCTGCTCTGTCGCTCACTGCAGACAGATTGCCAAGGCAAGCTAGGCTGGCTACCCACAACACACACTGCCATACAAGAAACTATTTGGCATGCCAAGGAACACTTGGTGCACCTTAATACGTATGGAGTTCAATCTAGCAAATATGGATGTAGCTGTAGCAAGCAAAAAGGGCATAATTCTTTATTATCTTTAGGTGAGCAGGGCTGATCTGATCCTGAGTCCCCATGGGGTGCCCTTATGGCAATGTTCCTGGATAAGATAAGCACCTGGGCAAAGTACCTGGAACTAGCTGGATCACCATTAAACTTGGACCCTGTTCTCGTTACCTCTCCCAATCAGCAAAGTAAAATTGAAAAGCAAAGTAAAGGCACAAGCCAATAAGGCCTCAAGGGCTCTGGACTTGAACAAGGCAAGATGCATCAGAGGTGCGGAGGAGCTTGCAGCATCCCATGAAGCCTCTCTGCCAACCATACTTGAGAGCAGCAATTGGAAAGTACACATTCAAGAACATTCTATTAGCTAGGCTGCTAACATCACCCATTAGGGAGTACAAGCTTACTTGAAAAACTGGGCTCCGGGGCAGGAGCAATGTAAGCTGTGCAAATACCACTCTGAATCAGTTGCCCATATTGTATGCTGCTGCGCAAGCTTATCACAACAGAGACACAGGTATTTGAGGCCTATCTTCATGTAGCATGAGATAAGATCATGTAAGGAAGCACTATTACTCATGTACACATCCGTTACACCCAAAGGTCTAAGCACAGTTCGGCAAATTCTTTGCAGAAGCGGGTAGATTACTAAGAGAGAGTTTGGATCAATAACGATGGCATTTTGCCAGGGGGAACTGACAATCCTATAAATCTCTAATAGGGTCCCCACCCGCCCACACGTCTTAACTCAATGAACCTGCAGGACTTCGAGCCGATACTCCCATAACCATGCACACTCCAACAAGCTTGCACATGCCTATCTGACATTTATTTAGCTACTCGGGCATTAGCCGTTTAAATATTTGCGCACTTGCACAGCTTTAAACATTTTTATACAATCATATCTGTAACATTCCTGCTTGCACCAGCCATTCTAACGGACAGAATGGCCTAGACTAGACACTCAAACAAACACAACCACTTTAATATAAAGCTCCACACTAGGTTCTGCAAAAGAGTTATTCAAAGATTGCTGACAGTCAATCAATCACAGATCAAACTTATCAATTTTCTTGTTCAATTTTTAATTTTTTGTTAAGAATGAAGTTGGCGGTCACAGCTACGACCAGCCAGAAGTCAAATAACATACCTAAACAATGCACAATGTCTGGGCTACTTCTGCACATGGACCTAACACTCTTAAGTTTCTTCCAACAATGAACTCTGCTGTACTATGTACAATGTTTTTTATTGTGATAAAAGACTGTTATGGTTTTAACTAACTAAACAATAAACTGTTGTACTGTACTGTACCCACAGCACATTGAGATCCTGGCGTTTTACCAAGACTTTTTCTTCATTTCATCTCTCGTACTCTCCTTTGATCTCCCTAGTCCTCCTTCAGCACTCTTTGGCTACCCTGGCATGACATAAAACATATACAAATGACTTAGGTAGCCTGGCTTAACATGGTGTGGCTCCGCCCCATAAATCTCTGAATTTCACTGTATCTCCACCTGTGTCTGGCTGTGTCCCAGCATTATTTGCTCAGTAAAGCACCAGCTTGTCCTACACTTTCTCAATTTCCCCATAGGTCTAAATGTATTCGACTTTGCCTAAGTCCCATCAACCCAATATTCTAAAATCTTACCATTGCTACTACACGTCTACTTGTGTCTGACTCTATGTTTATTCAGAATTCCTTGCTTGCCCCCAAGATCATCAATTTGATGCAGTAGGCAAAGTACATTTTATCCTCTCAAGCCCTGTTTGTTTCCACCATCTCTAAACATGTGCCACTCTAGCCTACAGCACGCCCTCTAATGCGTAGATAACGATGTAGGTTAGATTTAGGAGCAACTTTGATGAAGTCGATGGAATTCTAATAAAAAGCATTTAAATGGGAGGTGAATCAATAAAGCTATAAAAGAGAACCAATTGATAATTCAGTTTGCAATGGAAGTTATAACAGCAATCATTATCTCTATTATTAGCACCATGTATGGGACAGCACTATAGCTAATTCTACCGTATATGAGTGATGCTTTTGTTTGTAGTGCGCTCAGTTTTTCACGTACGAAAAATGTGGCAAAGATAACTTAGGTGATATGCCCAGGGTGATATAGTTCGATCAAGTGGACGAAGCTACAATTTCTGCTCATGCTTCCAGTTACAAAATTGGCTCATATCTTCTCTGATCGTTTTACTCATGATCACAATACTTTGAGCAATCACACTCGCCCTTTCTAAAACTAAGTTAAATCTCTCTTAGTAGAAAATGAAATGAAGCTAACGTATCTCCTGAATGCCCCTAACGGTAGTATGCTGTGACACAGTAAGGAAAACAGATCATAAAAACTGACTTATTTCCAAGGCTTAGAAAAAGCAAATGTACAGTGGGGGGCTGCCACATTAAAAAAAAAACGTATCTTTTATTACTATCTTCTCTGGATTCAAAAGGTCCAATCAGGAATGAAAGTATTCCACTAAAATTAGAATTCTGACTTGCAACCAAATGTTCCCTCTGGAATCAGAGCTCCTATTTACAATCAGATCTTCACTTTGGAATCAGAAATGCCTCTGGAATCAGGGCTCATATTTGCATTTAGAACTTCACTCCAGCAAAAGGGGTTCCCCTGGAATCAGAGCTCCCAGTTACAGTTTTTGCACCCCTCTAGAAACAGAGGTCCTCTGGAATCAGGCCTCCTAGTAACAATTAGAGCTTCCCTCCGAAATCAGGGGTTCCTAGAACAAGCATAACACTATAAAAGATCCACGGGTTTACAGGGCCCAGGAAGCCGTACATAAATTCAAATTAAATGTCAGGTAGTAGTGATATAGACCAATGTTTGTAAAGAAACTACAACAGTGTCAAAGTAGAAGGAAAAGGGACATCCTAAAAGGAGGACAGATTCCCACCAATCACCGAGGTGAGATGCTTCATCATCTGGGATCTCCTCCTGGTTACACTAGGGTAACCAAGGGTTCCTGGAACAAGCACTCCATTGTACAAGTTGTTCTTCCCTCTAGAATTATAGGCTCCTCTGGAATCAGGGCTCCCAATAGGCAGTATAGCTTTCTTCTGAATTCAGTGTCTGTTTGGTGTTAGAGCTTTCCTGTGGAATGAAAGGTTCCTCTGGAATCGGGCCACCCATGTGAGACCGGTGTTCTCATCTGTACTCATATAGAGCCGCTGGTTTAACACTTATCCATGCAGCCAGCAGACTGCTCTAGAAACAGCACTCCCTTGTGGAACCAGCGCCCCATCTAGAATAAAATCTCTCCTCTAGCCTCTAGAACCAGTACCATTCTTCTCCCCTTTGGAACAGGCGCTCCATTCTAGAACCACTGCTCTTCTAGAAGAATCGGTCCTCTCTGGAACTATATCTTCCCTCTAGAGCCAGTTTCCTCTGCCCCCCCGCCCGCACTCCTCTGTAACAAGTGCTCTCATTTGGACTTCAGACCTTTACTTCTTTCCGTCTCCTGTCTGATGCTTGCCTCTGATCTCTCCTCCCCCGTCCATTCATCTTTTGCTGCTTTGTGATAATCCCCACCTACACCATCCGAGTCGCCCTAAGCCCTCATTAACGACTGATTAGTGAATTGGATAAAAATATTCCCCTCATGACGGGTCGACTTTCCAATCCCCCAGCGTAATCTTGTGAATAGGGATGGCTGATTCCAAAAATAAGCCACGAAGGGGCGCTGCTGTCCAGCCCGACCTGACCCCACTATTATAGGGTATCTTTCTGCGAGCCACAGCTAGCAAACCCCACTCCAGAGTGCTGACATGAGGCATTCAGTGTACCGTGGCCACTGGTGGAGGAACAGTGGAGGTGGAGGCATCAGTAAGCTCCTTCTAAAGAGAGATCAGTCACTTCCTGCTAAATGGGGCATGGGTCAGCACCTGCTAAAGAGGAACTAATCAGGTCCTGCTAAAGGGAGCATGTTAACCCCCTGCTAAAGGGGAATCAATCAGGTCCTTCTGTCAGAATATCCGCCACCCCCTGCTAAAAGCTTGTAATCGATCTCCTGCGAAAGAAAATTCCATGTATCATGCAGGTCCTGAAAACGGCCTACCAGTAAGCTGGAGGGCCAACATAGAGCATGGTAATATTAGCATAGGAAGCAGGCTAAATTATTATGTTTATTTATTTCAAAATGTTCCTAAAGCACCCTTTACCAACTCAAGTGAGTAGTGCACAACTGAACAAAAGAAATCAGCACAGTTTGTCCCAGCTGTCACCATTGTACCCTAGGACTTGTGCTGCAGCTTCCTATCTCCCATCCCATTGGCCATGGATGTCTGTATGAGCTGTCTATCAAAAGTTGCCAAGTGTCCAGTAGCTAGGAAGATTACGCCTGCGCACAATCAGGCCATAATCAAACCAAGTTCCATATAAGTAAGGTACCACGCAATATGGAAGGGGTGGCTACTCAACACTCCACAAAGGTAAAATAGGTCTCAAGTTAAACAGAAACCCTCGAGCACACAACACACATATATATCAGTCCAAGGATAGTAGTGTCAATCGTTGTTGGTATTCTGACTGTACTTTATTCAGTTATTCCAGCCAAGCCATTCAGTTGTTTCGGTTTTGCCAATGTGTTTCGTCAAAAGACTTCACCAGGGCAATCCAATTCTGAGCACAAGTTATGCAATCACTTAGGATGTTTATCATTCTGCAAACTCATGATATAGCATCAAATCCTAATTCCCAATTACAGTCTTGTTTTATAAACTGTCTTGTTGAAAGAGTGTACTCAAATTCAGCTACACCGACAATCGGACACATACATTTACAACAATTGTACAACAATTATAACGATTGTACGGTGGGTGTAGCTGAATTTGAGCACTCTCTTTCAGCAAGACATTATAGAGAACAACTACTGTATATGGAACATGGACTTGATGATATGCCCGGATACCGGACAGTGATAAACACTTAGAAATTGGATAACTTGAGCTTAGAATTAGACAGTTCTGATGGAGTCGGTTGACGAAACATGTTGTAGGAAGGTAGGATCTGATTGCATGGTTACCCCCACTTTTTGCCTGGTGTTTTGCTAGTTTTTGACTAGGCTGACTGGGATCCTGCTTATCAGGACCCCAGTCTATCTGCTTTCTCCCTAAATTGGTTGTGTTATGTACTTGGGTACACTCCAAATTGGATACTGAGGTACCCTTGCCGGTCCTCTAGGATATGGTGCACATGTACCAGGGACATAGGTACCCCAGAGGCCTCCATTGGGCTGAAGCATGTATTATGCCAACCACGAGAGGCCATGCAAAATGGAACTACAGGCCTGCCCTTGCAGCCTGTGTAAGATGGTGCATGAACCACTTACTTTAGATATTAATTAACACACATTTGTAAAGCGCGTACAGTCACCCGTAAGGGTCTCTAGGCGCTGGGGGGGGGGGGGGGGGGGGAGATTAAGCAAGCTATTGCCCAGAGTCACATGGTGCTGGGCTAATCTGCCGCCAGCACTGGGGATCGAACGGTGATCCCCAGATTCCAACGTCAGTCACCCTGGCCACGGCGCCACACCTCTCTCCCTATAGGTTTACTATATCTATAGGTCACTACACTTAAAACCTACAGTCACCCCTCTTACAGGCCTTGATAATCCTAAAGGCAGGGTGCTGGATTTTACGTGAGAGGGTGCCCCTTCATGAGCAGAGCCCCTCTGCAGCCTTTGGAGACCATTCGCCTGGTTTGTCGGGGATGCAGCCAGACATATAGGTAGAGGTGCATTATAACCTCGCTGTAAATGCTATCTCGAAAACGGCTGCAACAAAACATGTTTTGTTTGGTATCAAACACCTTGGATTCATACCTCCACATCGGTAACCGGTGTGGGAGGTATGATTCCACCCTTCTGCAGCAAGCTTTGTGGGGTTACTGATCTTCCTGGTACCAGCCTTCTCGACCTGGGCATCACAAAATGGTTGCTGCCGACCAGAGACACATTCCTGCCCCCCTGCTTCTGAGCCAAGCTCGAGCAGGGTAAGGCAGGACAATAGGCATCCTCTCACAGGGAGGTGTGACCTCTTCCTAGACCGGATTTAGTGTATTGAGGCTGGGTGGGTGCACTTCCAAAGTGCCTGGAAGTCTGCATCTGGGGCACACTTAGTGTCCCTGTGCATAGTCCAGTTCAAACAAGTCCTGGGAGCCGTTGGCTCCTGCTCTGGAGCAAAACTGGACAAAGGACAAGGGAGTATCCTCCCTACTGTCCTGACCCTCCCTGGGTGGTTCCCCTGAATCTGTCCAACCCTCTCCCATGGGTATAAAAGGACTTACCTAGACATTGTCTTGACTCGAATCGTGGTCCTTATACCACTATTTTAGTATATGGTTTGGTCCCCCCCCCCTGGAGCTCACTGTGTATTAGTGCTACTTACATTTGTTTCTGTGCTACAGTATTGTGTGCTTTGTGTTTATCTGCGTGTAGCAGATACTAGGAGGTATTTAAGGTGTGTTATAACAATAAATACATATTTTTGTTACTACTGTGTGGTTCTCCTTTCATTTAACCAATACATTAAGGTTACATTCTGGTAAAAGAAGCTGCTTAACATTCCTTCAAGTCTAAGACTGAAGGCTGCTCTCCACGGCTACCACTTGGATAGCTTTCTAAGGCTATCTTTGACCTCTTAAATCACAATAAATGTTGTTTGGGCTGATGCATGGTGACCACTTTAATTAGTGGACATCATATACCAGGCCAACCTTTCACACATGTATTGGTTAAAACCAAACAACGAAATGGCTAGACTGGGATGTTTGTGTTACGAAAAATCTGAATACCAACAACAATTGGAAATTCTCTTCTTGGAATTGTGTTTGTTATGTGCTTGAAGGCATCTGTCTAACTGTTCAACATGAGTAACGCCAAAAGTTCCCTTTGAACCCTAAAAATGTCTTCTTGGTGAGGACAATAATAATATCTTGCTTCATACCACAGTTTGTGCTACCTTTAAGTGACACAGATAGTCGGCTTTATTATTACCCAATTTAATAGTATGAAAGCTATTTATATTGCGCCACATACCACTGAAGTGGCCGTAGGGCTCAGAAAAAAACTGAGCTCTAGATGGAACTGGTGCGTTCACCACCCTGGAATTCAGTAGGAAGAGCAAAGTCAGAAGCTTTTTAAGAACGATCAAATGATCCTCGGCTGCTACCAGGTCCATGAGTGTGCCTGGGAGTTGGAGCTAATTCTGGGAAGGCAGCCGCTGACTTGCTATGTATTCACGTTGTTGTCCTGCAGTAGTCGCAGTGAAACTGGCTGCATGGCCCACGTCAAGCTGAAATGGGAGAATTTCTTCACTACAAGCTCGAGGCGAATCCCATGAAAACTTTCGATGTCAAGCAGAGTATTTTGAACTGGAGTATTGCGTGTACTAGAGTTCAGAATAAATTGGCTACATGTGCTCTCATGTCTGCCATCACAGTATCAGGAGCAGGGGGCGTTACCACCTAAAAACTTTGATGCCCAAAGAACATGTGCAATAGGAGATTGGGCTACATTCTTTTCCCGTTCCCGCACAACTCAATATATACAGAAATAAAAACCTTTCCTTGGCGAGTGGGTGCTCCTGCTATCCAGAGCACCATTACAATCAGAATTGAAAACATTTGCAGACTGGTAACAGAAGACGTTCAAACATGTCTTCACGACCGCTTTGATCAAGCAAGTTCTAAATTCAATAAGGATATAAACCCAAAGGGTGACATATGAGTTTGGGTCCCATATTGTCTCAGGAGGACATTTCTCTTAGTGTGCATAATCATAGTCTGAAGAACCCAATCGCTACTTCTTTCAAATAAGTGTACACACACCATAAAGTCACACACACAACTCCAAATACCTCATAAAGTCCCAAGAATTCATAGACCACCAAAATGTGACTTGACTTCCATAACCAAACTCACAAAAGGTGATGAGAGGAATTCTTGCAAATAATATAAAACACTGGCAATCGCTCTTGAGTACCATCTAACTATCATTTTTCGCCCACTGTGCCACTCTAGACAGAGACCTGCCTTATGCAAATCAGTACTGACTCTCCTCTTCATGGGAAGAGACCATCCCGACCTGCCAAGTGAGGTACATAACAGATCCCCCAAACATCCAGGAGTTTATCCTAATACTCCATGTATTGCAAAAAGTCCTAATTTCCGCATACATCCCTTGAGACAGCTCCCTCACGTCCCAGAGTCACTACCACTGGAAATTATCACCAGCACTGTCTGCTCTTTAAATGTAAATGTACAGGAATTTATATAGCGCAAATCACCAAGCGGTTTTCTAAGCGCTTGCTTAGGGGACCCGTCCTGATATTCCCCTGTGAGATAACCCCAGCAGGGTATACGCAAGGTGCAGCCAGACATGCCGCCGCGAGGGGCCGTTGTGGAGATTAAGCAAGCTATTGCCCAGAGTCGCAGAGAGCGAGAATTGTCAAGTCCATGGACATTTTAGGACTCAAGACCCCGGCAAGCCAGGAATTGAACCCTGGTCCCGGGCTGACCTCTGCTTCCAGGTCTGCCTCCTCTAACCAGCGAGCCACACTTCTCCACACTAGTCACTAATGCTGTCCAGAGACATGTAGTGCCTCGAACTAATAATAAGTTCATCCAGTCCCCCAAATGTCATGGATGCCTCTGGCATTTACTATCTCCTGCTGTGTCTCTGGTAGTTGCTTTCTCCCTGCCGTCCCTCTTGTAGTTGTCAATGCCCTGCAGTACTTCGTGTAGTTACTGTCTTGCAGCAGTGTCTCTGGCAGTCACTACTTCCCTGCAGTGCCCAGGTAGTTGCCCTCTCCCTGCAGTGTCTCTTGAAGGTTCTATCTCTATGCTGTGCCTCCGGGAGGTAATGTCTCCTCGCAATGTCTCTTGTATTTACTCTCTCCCTGCAGTGTCTCTTGTAGTTAATCTCTCCCTGCAGTGTCTCTTGTAGTTACTCTCTCCCTGCAGTGTCTCTTGTAGTTACTCTCTCCCTGCAGTGTCTCTTGTAGTTACTCTCTCCATGCAGTGTATCTTGTAGTTACTCTCTCCCTGCAGTGTCTCTTGTAGTTACTCTCTCCCTGCAGTGTCTCTTGTAGTTACTCTCTCTATCCAGTGTATCTTGTAGTTACTCTCTCCCTGCAGTGTATCTTGTAGTTACTCTCTCCCTGCAGTGTATCTTGTAGTTACTCTCTCCCTGCAGTGTATCTTGTAGTTACTCTCTCCATGCAGTGTCTCTTGTAGTTACTCTCTCCCTGCTGTGTATCTTGTAGTTACTCTCTCTATGCAGTGTATCTTGTAGTTACTCTCTCCATGCAGTATCTCTTCCAGATAATCTCTCCTTGCAGTGTCTCTTGTATTTACTCTCTCCCTGCAGCGCCTCCGGTAGCCGCTGTAGCCTTGCAGTGCCCTAGCAGTCACTGCTGCCCTGCACTGCTAGTGGCAGGTGCCCTCGCTGTACAGTGCCCTTCTACCCTGCGCGCGCTCTCTAGGAACCGCGAGGCCAGTAAGCTTTCCCTCAAGACTTAACACCCGATGTGTGAATCACACGTAGAGCTGCGGCTGCTGACACCGCCGCCGGGGGCGCGTCCTACCCCCTGCCCGCACCTCGGCTGTCTCCTGCCGTGCCGCCTGCACCCCGAGCCGCACTGAGACCCTGTACCCAGCTCCCTCCGGATATACATCCCTCTGCCAACAGGAATGCCCTTTACAAATACCTCCCCAACCCTTGCGGGCAAGCCGCTCCGATCTCTCCTCACACGCTGGCGAAAACCCATTTCACCCCCCACCCCGGTGCCCATAATAAACTCAATTTGACTAATTTTCCCTCATGCCAGCCTTCGGTTCCCCCACGGAGTCCGAGGAGTGGGCGTGGGTCGGGAGCTAGAAGAAACTCCAGTCTCTATTTAAGGAAGGCACATAGCTTACCCCAGACATGTACAGATCCCCTGGGGAGTGACCAGCTCTTTTTCACCACATTGTATGTCAAAAGCAGCTCCCGCTGGTGGCGGGCGCCCGGGAGGCAAAGGGTTTTCAAGGCTACCTGTCTGTAACCTGCCACATGCCCAGGGCATCGCAGAGCCCTCGCTTGGCACCGCAGAGGAGGCCGCCTTCCGCAGCATCTGTTCCCTCCTGTACCAGACGCGCCCTGCCACAGGACGCCCAGTGTCAGGACAGCACGCATGGCTTGCTGCCATCCGTGGCACCTTGGAGAGCCCTGGGGCACCGAGGACTCCCTGCCAGTTACGACTCCCGAGCCCTGTGCTTAAAACTCTGTTTAATAAAAGAGGCAGTTCAGCTGGCACAGGATCGCAACGTGATGCAGAGCTTCAGATCTCAGCATTTGGGTGTTTTAAAAAGCGCCTGCTTCTTAGCGCTCCAATATGTTACAAAATACAATATACGTTATCATAAACTGCCGTCCCTATCAGCACTGCCCCGGCCACTGGCATGCTACGACGATGCCCAACGTGAAGCGTATGCAGAGAGCCTGTTACTGCTGGCTCGCCCCTCTCGACCCCCAGCCCAGCTGCAGAGACATGAAGACATGCCTACCTGGGCTGCCGTCCATCGCCTCCTTGCCGGCTCCGCGGCTGGCAGGGCGCTCCTTACTCCTGGTAGCTCCGGCAGGGGCACGCCAAGGATGACCTGCCACGGCCTGGGGTGACACCAATCGAGAGCCGGGTCCAGTGGTGGCGCAGGTGGCAGGGCAGACGTCAGAGGCCGGGATTCAGGGGTTCTTCTGTCCCGGTGCCAACGGCAGGAAGTGCAGCGCAGCACCCACGTGCCACTGCATAGGCGCCGAGTCTAATGTAACCACAAATGATCGCTCCGGATACCGAGCAGAAGGGCTTGAAAGCACACAGCAGGAGTCAGACACACCAGGGCCTGCAGGTGATTCGATATGAACCGGGGGTCTTTTGCAGGTGCCCGCGTGCACGACAAGTGTCCAGGCTGGGTGGATGCGCAGCGATGGTGGTACGTTCACTTGTACGTGGGCAGGCTGCTGTGGGAGCGCACCTTGCAGCAGGGTCGGTGCACGTACGTACGCAGGCACGCAGAGTACGTGTCCTGGACGGCGTCGAGGCGCTGGCTTCACTGGCGCGGCGGCGCTCAGCGCGGTGTATATATGCGGCGCCCTGCCTCCCTGTGTGCCCGCGGGCAGCGAGCGGCGGCGCTGGCAGCCGCTGCAGTATCAGCTCGCTCGTGTCGGCGGCATGTGACCGCCTGGCCCACTGACACACATTTCACACGGGAGCGATGAGCTCAGCTTGCACAGGCACATGTGCCGGGGGAGGGGCGGACGCGAGTCAATACAGCGCGCTGAGTGAGGAAATGCAAAGATCAGGCTCGGCGGCAGCCGCGGTGTGGAGCGAGCTGCCTCAGATATGCGGGGTTTGTAATGCGCCAGAGATGCCCCTGAGGGGCATAGAGGGAGAGGCTCAACTGCCCCTGTCCTCCAACCATTTACTACTGTATGCCCGTGAGCTCGGCTCCCGACATGTTATTAAAATATGAACCGTCGGGTGCTGTTACGGCGCCGGGATGAGGAAGCTCTGACCTGCTGCTTCATGCGGCTTTTCTGTTATGTGATGTTACTGAGAGCTTAGCGTGGCCTATTTACACACCAGGACGCCCACTACAAAGCAGAATGAGGCTTGCACCAGGCAGAGGCCCCAACGATTCTGCACAACGTGTCTCCACACGCAGCTCTAGGTGCAAACGCAGCTGCCCCTGGTGCGTCGAGGCCCGTGGTAGGTTCAGAGTACTAGGGGTAGTACTGGAGGGATCAGGCCTGTGGCGAGCCACGCGTGTTTGAACCATGTTTTAGACAAACGTACAGAAACTGAAGTGATGGGTTGATTGTCACTGTAAAAATTACCATACATGCCAACAGAAGGTCCGAGCAACTTCTGTGGACAAGAGACATTTTTTTTCTCTTCTGGGAGGTCAGTATCCAGTTCTTGCTTACTTGAGGTCCAGTGCCCTGCTGGCTTCTCGGCCTTTTAGATAAGCTCAAGTGTGTTATCTGTTCTTATTAGTTGAAACCACTGTTAAGTGGAAGTAAACGTGATAATTTCTGGATCCACGACCTTGAATTTTGAGCGAAGTAAATCTGCTTCGTATTTGCAAATGCATGTTCATCATCATCCTCATAAAATCTTTATTTCGGTAATATACCATAAAAGCACAAGTTAAAACGTATGGCAATAATACAATTAGGTGACATTCACAGTTAGACATAGCAAGAGACTTTACATATGACATTAAAAAACTACAGCAATAAATAAGTTGCCAATAAAAACACTATACAAAGTAGAATTAGTCACTTGTCTTGAATGCAAGACTTAACCATGAGTGATTAAAACTATGCGGATACACCACATGGTTGCTAGAAAATGCAAAAACAGCAAAAACAATGGGTTCGGATGTGTCAGTCTTTAATACTCTAAATCAATGGTTCCCAAACTTTTTTAACCCGTGGCTCCCTTGACCTAATTGGCAGTTGGACGTGGCTCCCCACCATTTTTTTACCGGTGGGTGGGTGGGGGAGATGTAAGCACGACTTCAGGAGTACTTCCTGTTGGCTTCCTTAAATAAATTGGGATGCAATAAAGGTATTATAATCATATTTGTAACAAAATAAAAAGATAACAGTTGTTTAATAAAAACTCGTTAAGTGAGAAACAATACTACAGATTAATAGCCATATGCAACTTTATTTAACCACACCCAGCATGCCACCTCAGTAATAACTGAAGTAAGCGCTGTCATGCAAAGTGCTGCTGCTAGTGCAATGTTGGAAATGAACATGAGAAATGTATGCTCTGGTGTTACATTCAAAAATAGCATTGCAATGGAAAGGGGATAAAAAGGATAGCAGCTGCTAGCTATTCACAAACTACCAGCAGACCATTAGTCATTGCGGTGGTTCAAGTATTTGTTGGGTTGACTTGACATGGTTGCCCACACAGAACACACTCTCCCACCTCATGCCATTGGCATTTCACCTTTTATTATGGAGTTTGTGCACTGCAATGCAGGAGGGATCATTTTAAATCTCGATAGCACACAGATTAATAATCTGTACTTCATACATGCATTTTGTGGTCAAAGCAATCCTTTTTGTGTTTCTATCCTCAATGCAGCAAGTTTCTTTTTTTATGTTTTATTCAGGATTTGCATTTTACCTGCTGGAACATGCCAAAGACTCTGATAAATATTGGCAGAGTCCACTGGTCTAATCATTTTCAAACTTTCACACATGAAAGGAGAGTCTGGCTGCTAGATTTGTAAAACCAATAAATGCAATAGCCGAGGGGCATCGGTGGATGCTACAGATGTGGGGGTATGAAGGGCGGAACAAAAGAAATACAGAAGTTGTGCAGCAGGAGAGGTCACAAGCAAGATGAACAGACAGTAGGGCAAGGAATTGCAGGAAGAGGGCTGGAGCAAACAAAACCAACGGTACAGCTTTAAATCCAATAGAAGACAAGTTATTGACTGCAGCTGGAGAAACTAAGTCAAGAATCGAAATTTGCCTAGCTTATGTAACAGTAAGTTTCAATTCTATTAAGGACACGGAGGCGTGGATTATGCTTTTCTTTTTCCACAATTTATTACAATAGGAAAATCACAGCAGCCTCAGAAAAGCTCATAACGTAAAAATGCTCATATCACAACAATCAGACCCCCCAGGATATAGCGGCATAGATTTGCAAATTTAGCGGCACAAAAATGAAAATTTAGCGGCATTATTGCGGCACTTTATTTTAGTCTTAATCATTCCTTTTTAGCCTTAAATCTACGCAAACTGATTTAGCAGAGTATTTAACTATGCAATAGGCATTATAAACTTCGAGTTTTTTTGCTATATTCTCCTTTGTGGTAACATTCCAGGAGTATAAGCTCAGTCAAGCACACTAGACCCCAGGGACGCCCCTGACCATGAAGACGTCAAAGACACTCCGGACCATGGAGATGTTGGAGACACCCCTAGCCATGGAGACATCATCTCCTCACCCTCTCTTCTGACAACAATGCTGGTACAGGAAAGAGTTTAAAACGCCAGCACTATTAACTGGCCCAATCTGTAAAGTGGCGCTAATGTCTTTGCACGTGACAGAAATCATTCTGGTCACTTTGCAAACACTTAAGTCTAGTTGGATGCAGTTTTTTCCATGTATTGTATTGTATCTTTTATTTATTTACCCCTGCTGTCCCGAGTCTGCAGCTCGAACAGAATATGCCAGGGAAAGACCAACAAAATGTTTCTTTCCTTTTTTGGATCCATTTCACAAGGCAACGAATGGAGAGTTAAGAGCCGCTTGCTGAAGTCACAGTTTTCCTTCAGCAAGCTTGAAGGTGGGAGGTTATAGGGCTCCACGGCCGATTGACCAACAATCCTCCCCAATCCCCCCCACCCCCTCCCGCCCGCGCCTTTTCCTTCCTGAGGCTGCCGTAGGAACAGAAGAAAATGCCCGAGAAAGATGAAAGAGCACTTTCTCGAGCTGAAATCCAAACACTGCCTGGCTTTCTCAAAATTCTCGGAGACTCACCTCATCTTCCAAAGCGCATGGACATAAATCCCTTAAGGCGTGCAACAGGAGTTAACAGGCTATTACGGCTGTACAGTGCCACGGAGTAACGTGTGCGCATACAGCCAATAAGCTGTCACCATCTTTTTTGCTGCCTGCCGGAGTCCATTTTTCGCGGCCGAAATGTTCAATATCGCGGCCATCGCGCTCTTCTGCTGATTTCGCGATTATTTTGCAAATCGCGAAATCGCGAAATGCTGGAGGGTCTGAACAATGAAGCATTATCAATAGACAATCCAAGAAAAAATTTCTCTGGGACTACAACTCCCATCCTAGTAACATAAACAGTCTGCATGGAGTCCTTCTTCTATGTCCACAGTCCATAGATAGGGAGTCCCTTCTCCATGTTCTTCCTCTTTCTACGCGCGAATTACGCACTCAGTTCATTGGTCTGATTTGGAACCGTCATTTCCTAACAGAAAAAATAGAACAGCGTAAGCGTTGTAACGGAAGACACAGATGCTTACAGCCGAATAAAACAATCACATGACCAAAATTCAACCATGAGGAATAAACCATTTATTTTATTTATTTATTTTAGCGATTTCTAGAGCGCCTGGTGACCAAAGGGCATCCCCGCGCTGTGTGACTTGAAATCCTATTGAGGGGGGGGAGAGGAGGTAAGGTGACCGAAGGGTGTTATTTGGGAAACAGATGGGTCTTAAGTTTTTTACGAAAGGTGAGGTAGTTGGATTCCAGTCTGAGGGCGCGAGGGAGTGCGTTCCAGGCCTTAGCCGCTTGAACGGAGAATTGTCGACCTCCTGTGCGGGCTCTTTTGAATCTGGGGGTGCTGACTAGATTCTCATTTTGAGATCGTAGTGATCTGGTTGCTGTGTAAGGTGTGATCATTTTACTAAGGATCGCTGGACCAGATCCGTTGTAGAGCTTATGTGTAATACACATTGCTTTAAAGTGCACCCTTTGGCGTACAGGGAGCCAATGCAGGGATTTGAGGGCTGGTTTGGCCGATAATCTGGAGGGGGTGTTGGTAATTATGCGAGCTGCCGCGTTCTGTGTCCGCTGGAGTTTCGTGATGTAGACTCGGGGGCTCCTAGGTAGACCAGATTGCTATAGTCCAGACGGGACAACACTAGTCCCTGGATAAGGAGCTTTCTGGACATGGGTGGAAGTAAGAGCAGGATTTTACGGGTCGTGCGCATAAGCCCAAAGCATGTGCCCGAGGTTTTGGTTGCCTGGGTTTTCATCGTAAGCTGTGGTTCAAGCCACACCCCGAGTGTCTTGATTTCAGGTTTAGGGGGGGAATTTCTCCAAACACATCGGGCCAAAGTGTGGGGGGGATGGTTGTCCATTGTTTGCCAAGTAGCATTACTTCTGTCTTTGTCCCATTCAGTTTAAGTGAGGAGTCGTTCATCCAGTTGTGTATACCTATGAGGCATTTGGTCAGGTTTTCAGGATGGTCAATCAGCTGGGACAAGGAGACGACTAGTTGGGTGTCGTCAGCGTAACTCACCATTTTGATGTTAAATGGTGTTACCACGTCCTCAAGGGGGGCCATATAGACATTAAAAAGCGTCGGGCTTAGGGAAGAGCCCTGGGGGATGCCGCTGGTGAGTGGGAGGGTGGATGAGTGGTGGTTGTCGTCCCATACTTGAAAAGTGCGTCCTGTCAGAAGGGATTCAATCCATTTGATTGCTGTCCCGGTGAGTCCTGCATTTGCCAGTCTATGCAGAAGGACACGGTGGTTGACCGTGTCAAAGGCTGCACTTAGATCCAGGAGGATCACTGCCACTGATCCTCCTGAATCCAGTAAGCCCCTTGCCTCTTCAATGACTGCGATAAACCATGAAAAACCTGGTTACTTACTGCCATACGGGCGGGATGTCGCTCGAAGACGTCCTGGGTGGGATAATCCTCGCCTCCGTGTCCTTAATAGAATTGAAACTTACCGTTACATAAGCTAGGCAAATTTCCATTCTATGGCAGGACCGGAGGCTCAGATTATGCTTGTTTAAAGCTTACTCACCACCAAATTTGCAATATCCACCACAGGCTTAAAGTAAAACTTCTTAAAGGTGGAATCAGAGGACCAGTCCGCGGCCCGCATCAAATCTTCTAAACGAGCTCCCACCGAGAAAGCCTTAGAGGCCATGGCCCCCCTGGCAGAGTGAGCTCCGAAGCGTTTGGTATCAATACCTGCCTCTTGCATGACCCAGCGCACCCACCTGGCTATGGTGGGGGAAGAGACTGCATGGTGTGGTTTTCGCAAGGCAATTAACAATTGTCTCTCGCCCGGAGGGCGAATGTCCCAAGTCACATCCTCATAAGCTATTAGACACTGAACAACACATAGCTTTGGAACATCCACGAAAGCCAGATACGAAATGGTTCTAGAAGCCGACTTTGTGCGGTGACCAATCGTGAAAGTGACACCATCCGGTGAAAACACGCGTGCCAGACATCCAGAGCACGCACATCCTACACTCTCCGGCAGGACACTAAGCATAAAAGCATTGTCAGTTTCGCCGAGAGTTACTTGACAGACAGGTACCTATTAGGTTGCCAAGATAGAAAAAGGTTCAATACCACATTGACGTCCCAAAGGACAGAGTATCGGGGTTCTGGCAGCAATGACAATCGGATGCCCCGCAAAAGCCGACACACAAACGGATGTACTCCAACCGGAGAACCGTCAACTGGATGATGTGCCTCTGAAATAGCCGAACGCACAGCATTAATTGTGCGGTACGCAAACCCATCCACGGCCAGTTCAGCCAAATAATTCAACACGGGAACAACTCCCGCGACCAAGGGATCCAAGTTGCGTCGAAGACACCAACGAACCCACTTAGACCAAGCGGATTTGTAGCTCTTCGACGTACTGACAGCCCAGGCTTTGGACAACAGACCTTCAGCTGATCTCGAAAGGCCTGGGAGCGACCAACGTCTCCTGAAAGCCTCCATGCCATGAGGCGGAGAGAGCCCTGAACGATGAGATGATGCGGATCCCGATCCGGATTGAGGAGCAGGTGAGGAAACCGGGGGAGTAGGATTGGAGAATCCCAGGAAAGTTCCAGAAGAACTGGAAACCAGAACCAGCTCCACCTCCTGCCGGCGAACCTGAGCCGCCGTCCGCATCACCATCGAAAAAGGTGGAAACGTAAAGGGCCTCTCCTTGCTCCAGTCCTGGAGAAACGCGTCCGTGGCCTCTGCCAGCGGATCCGGCCTCCAACTGAAGAACCTCGGAAGTTGATGGTCCAAGCGGGACGCAAACAGGTCCACTGAGAAAGGACCCCACAGCTCGTTGAGCCAGCGAAAGACCTGAACATCCACCATCCACAGACTGGAGTCCCGAAGGTATCTGGCGTGCCAGTCTGCAACCTGGTTGGCCTGACCCGGCAGATACTCCGCCGTTACCGATACGTGATGGTCTAGACAGTAATCCCAGAACTGTTTTGCCAAATTCGCCAGTGCACGGGACCTCGAGCCCCCTAGGTGGTTCACGTATCGCACTGCCGACACATTGTCCATCTTCAGTAGGACACACGATTTCACAGAGTCTCCGGTCCAGCAGCGTACTGCGAACGAACCCGCCAGAAGTTCCAGACAGTTGATATGCAACTTCTGTTCTTCCAATGACCAGGTGCCGCCTGTGAAAAAATCTCCACAGCGCGCTCCCCAACCAACTCTGCTGGCATCGGACTCGATAACGAGGTCCGGGGTAGACCCGAAAATCGCTCGGCCATTCCAGGCCTCCATGTGAGTCAGCCACCACGACATCTCGTCCTTGACTTCGTCCGAGAGGGGAACCATCTGGTCGTATGACATGCCCCTGCGCAGATGATAAGCCTTGAGACGCTGAATAGGGCCCAGTAGTGAAGAGGGCCCGAAAAGATGGCCTGAATCAAAGACGATAGCAGGCCTACCACTCTGGCAACTTGTCGTAAAGACGTGTGAGACTTTGCAATTGTCTGTCGCAAGACATGCTTGATCTTGGACAACTTCCGCGACGGAAGGCTGAGGGAAGCGTCGACGGAGTCTACGACAAATCCCAAAAACTCTACCTTCTGAGAGGGTACAAAAACCGACTTGTCGCCATTGATGACAAAACCGAGCTCCTGTAGGAGGTCCACAGTCCGGCACAGCTGGGAAAGCAAGCTGTGTGGACATTGCACCATCAGCAAAATGTCGTCTAAATAGACGATCAGGCAAATCCCCTGCACCCGCAAGAATTCCACCACGGGGTGTAACACTTTCGTGAAACACCATGGAGCTGAGGATAGACCGAACGGCAGGGCCGTGAACTCGAACACCTGCTCCCGCCAGAGGAACTGGAGGAAGCGACGGTGTGGAGGATAGATTGGAACCACAAGATAAGCATCCTTGAGATCCAACCGTACCAACCAGTCCCGCGGAAGGAGGATATCCCGAAGAAGATGAATCCCCTCCATTTTGAAATGACGATAAATCAACCATCCGTTGAACTCCTTGAGGTTGATCACCGGACGACAGCCACCGCCGGGTTTGTCCACTAAGAAAAGATTGCTGATGAAGCCTGAGTGGTGCCGAGTTGATTGGCGAATGGCCCCTTTGCGGAGGAGCTCCGCGACCTCTTCGTCTATCAACTGGGCATCGGACACAAGAAGGTTATAGGTCGCGGGGGGCTCACCTGAAAAGGTTGATCGTAGAATTCGATATGAAACCCGCGGGTAGTTTGCAGCACCCTTGCCTCCGCTGTAAGGTCCTCCCACGCCCTCCGAAAGGCCGCTAGCCGACCGCCAATCTGAACCCGTTCTGCTGGGATAACACTCATCGTTTGCGTTGTTGGCGCCGGAGTTCTTCCTGAAGCCTCGTCCTCCGAAACGCTGCCCTCTTGTAGGGTAGAAGGAGTTGAAATTGGCTGAGGTGTTGTACTGCCCTCGCCCGGAGCCTTGCCCTCTGTTGCTGGCATTCTGCCTGCCACGGCCGGTCGTGCGACCCCTACCGCAACCGGCCCCTTGGGAGAAACGCTGTTGGAACACGCGTTTGATACTGGTCTGGGCCTTATCAAGGGAGGTGAAGGTAGATACAAACTTCCCTAACTCCTTAATAAACGGTTCTCCGAAGAGACCGCCCTGGGCAACCGCCCCTGCCTCCGAAGAGGCCAAGTCTCCCAACTTCGGGTCTAGTTTGATCAGGAAAGACCTCCGACGTTCTGTTGAAAGGGCGCAGTTGGCGTTGCCTAAGAATATAATCACCCTCTGCGCCCAATTTGACAGGACGTCGGGAGAAATGGCGGTCCCAGTAACTTTAGCTTCCTCCGCCATATCAAGGATTTTTGTAATGGGCCCTACCGCATCAAGCAGCTTGTCTTGACACGACCGCCAGGATCGGTCAATGCCTTACGTGGATCTTTCATACATTTCGCTAGAAATGTCGCCATCTTGGTATCTAAAACCGGTGTCATGGCAACTTTCCCTTCCAAGGTGGGCCTAGGACATTCCCCACGGAGGCATCCCCTGGCCTCTTTCTCCAGAGGTTTACGCAACCGACTAGCCACAAACTTTGCCACCTTGTCACCCGGGGCCCAGGATGCGGACCGCAGATGCATAATTTCATCCGGGTCCAGCATACCTGAGCTGTCGCGTGGTAACTCGGCGGCCGAGCTCGAAGGTCGCCAGGACTCCTCATCCCCGTCCGAATCCGGGGAATCTCCCGGAGACGAAGGGGCCGTTCTAGTAGCCACCGCGGAGGCGGGGGCCGCAGGTTGGTCAGGCGGGGACTCGGTTGCCTTAGCCAAAAAAGCGTCACGCAGGCGTTCAAAGGCTCCCTTGTCAACCCCCTGAGCGCCCTCCGGTAATCCCTCTCTGCAGGGCTTCTTAGGAGCGGGGGGACCCTCACCTGATGGACCTGGGAGGGCATAAGGGATTCCTGTCTGCGCCTGAGCTAGCTTGGCGCATTCTTCCACTATGCTCGCAGAGAGACGCTCCTCCATAGGAGCTACTACCTCTGTCACGCAACAGTAGATGGAGCTGTCTACTGCCTGGTAGAACTCCTCATCCTGTAGGTAGGACTGCGAATCATCCTCATAGTACTCGCCCTCCATGCTGCCCAAAGCTAACACAAGGGTCCTACACACTACCCAACCAGCGCGGGTGTCGCTGTAAATTAGGGCAGACCAGAGGACTGCAATAACGTTTTTAATGACAGGAACTGGCAACAATAGGGTGCACTCACTCCCACAGCGCGCAGACCCACCCCAGAGGGACCAGGTCAGCCACCTCACAGCGCGCTACCACACCAGTATCAGACACGAGTGCAGTCTTGCCTTAAGGCGTCAAACTTGGGCAGAAAACCGCAGTACAAACGCCCACTACGGCGTTCAACAAGGGGAAAATGAGTACAGACCCGAAGAAACGGGCGTTAGGTGAGGCAGCTTGAGGGCTCGGTTCCGCGGCAGTTGGTCTCCTCAGCGCGGCTCCCCTGTGAGGAGAAAACCCGCGCCGGAGACCAACGAGACGCAGCAGCACCCTCTAGCGGGTGACAGCGCACCGCAACACGCACAGAAATGAAAGCCCACGGCGCTTCCGCGACTAGTCTGGGGCTCTATAAAGACAAAATGACATCAGAGACCCATAGCCCCCAAAACACAGTATAAATAAACCAGAATTCCCCCAAAAAGCATCAAAACACTGCGAGGAAGGAAAAAACACTTATCTGGCTGCGGGAGCAGCGAAGAAAGAGGAAGAACATGGAGAAGGGACTCTCTATCCATGGACTGTGGACATAGAAGAAGGACTCCGTGCAGACTGTTTATGTTAGGATGAGAGTTGTAGTCCCAGAGACATTTTTTCTGGATTGTGTATTGATAATGCTTCATTGTTCTGATATGAGCATTTTTACGTTATGAGCTTTTCTGAGGCTGCTGTGATTTTCCTATTGTAATAAATTGCAGAGAAAGAAAAGCATAATCTGAGCCTCCGGTCCTGCCATAGAATTACAGAACTGCTGGCAGACGAGCTGAAGCAAGAGATGCAGCAGGAATGCAGCAATAGACCATGCAACTGGAGGAACTAAAAAAAAAAAACTATAGTAGGGTTTCAGCAATGAGTGTAACAGTAACGGACGCAGAAGATGCAGTACATTGAAGGAGCAGCAGTAGATGCAGCGAGAGGCAGAGCTGCAGCTGGGTGTGTTGTGGCAAGAACTACACATGGGGTGTTAGCAATAGATGTTGCAAGAAGAGGAGCGGTGGCTGCAGTACAAATAGTAAAAATAAGAACTATTGCAGGTGTGCAGGGAGAGATCATTAATCGCTGACAATAACCAAATGGCAGAATGCGACTTCCCATGTCAAGCATTAGAACGCATGAAGTGCCTACAGAGCACCCGCTCTCTATGGAGTGTCATTCACGTGCCTCCACTGAAGTGCTGTTCATATTCAGGCCCAATGTTGTGCAGTGCCCCTGCCTATCTGCCACTTTTTTTTTGTAGATTTGCCAACTTTGAATCATTTTTCGCCATGTGAGGGAAGGCGCGGTCATAGGTAGGAGACTTTGTGCCAAACAATGCGTATTTCTCCACTGCCTCCCAAACGATTGTAAGTCTGCCACTCATGTCCTGTGGTGTTTGCACCCACCCCCCTCCCCTCAATGAATATCGGCTGTGCAGAGGCTCCATAACCGAGCTGGAAGCCTACTCAATGCGGTGGGTTTCAGCTCTCCTTTTGATCCTCAATGTGATTTTGGCTTATCACTTGGCGAAATCGTCCCATGTCATTTGTGGGAATAATTATTTCATTCACGCAGCATTCCTTGGCATTTTCAATTCTAAGTAGAAAAGTGCACGCACCCAAAAGAAAAGCGAGGCATAGGTGAGCTACGTTGACCTGACCAGGACCCATTTGAAATCTTTGAAGGAGGCGAGACATAGGTAAGAAGTTAGGGAGTAAAAAAGGGGGAGAGTGAAACTGAGTCAAAGAGAAGAGTGTGTAGAATAGAACGGGAAGCACTGGATATGTGAAGAATTCAGTGAAGCGGAAAACAAAGAAATAGATGCAAAAATGAAAAAGAGAAATGAAAGCAAGAGGGGGAAAGAGGACAGAAGAGAGAACATACAACGGAGGCAGAGGAAAAGAATGGAAGGTCATAGAAGAGGGAGGTAATGGAAAGGATCTGAAGTCGTCTCAACTCGGCTGAGGAGATTGCACTCTGAATTAATGAAAGGGCATTTGTAGGCGATCATCATGATTATAAAACTGTCAGAAAAAAGGAGTGGAACTCCCGGTGAGGATGCATTTTGTGACTAACTGGAAAATACAAATTGTATAAGCATGTTTTTGACACCTGATTAATTCCGCTCTCCCCAGGAAAAGAAAGAAAATGGGGCTTGTTAGAAATGAAGCCGGTGCACGGCGTTTGTGTGTTTATTCATGCATGAGTGTGCGTGTGATCATGTGTTTCTTTGTTTATAGCGCACTATAACTCTGATGTCCTGACGCTCTGCACCTCTGACATCAGTTCACAAGAGGCCTAAAGTCTAAAACCTGAAAAGCACTTGGCAAGGGCTCACGGAGAAGAGACACGTAGGTTGTGAAAGGAGGGAGGCCGCACGCACAGCATTATAGCAGTGTATGATGGCTGTGAGAAGTTGGCCTGATATATGATGTCTCCAATTCTGGGGGCACCTTGTATCAGTCCAAACAATCCCTTATGGTGATGGCTGTAAGTCAACCTTATAGACAAGCTATCCTAAGGGTAGCATGGACTAAGCAGCCTTAAAGGCTTAACTCAAGAGGTCGCGTTAAGCAAGCTGTTTTACCAATCACAATCCTGTAATATCAAATGAAAGGACACCACACAAGTTATATATTATAAAAATATATGTATTTATTAATTGAATAATCCTCTGTACTCTTTATAAGTGCAGAGGCACAAGCGTTTAAACAAAATCACAGTTAAACATATAAAAAAATGCACAATTATGGATGAGGCCCAGGGGCCACGCAAAACATATATTAAAAAAGTGGTATAAGAGATACCAATCGAACAGTGGTTAGGCCTAGGGAATCGCTGGGAGCAGTAGGGACTAGCAATGCTGAAGTCGGGAAAAGCCAGCGGGATTCGGGTGCAGCGCTTAAAGCACACACATGCACGAATGCAAAGTCAATGGTGCGTAAAAGTTATAAAGTTACTGTTAAAGAAGACTTCCGCTCAACCTAGAAGGACTAAACTTTAGACACATACACTAGAGGTGTGTACCAGTGTAGGAACACCGGCGTTGTTGAGTTACCTCACCCACAGGAAGCGGGTACACAGGTGCGAAGTAGTGTCGGGTTTTGTCACGCAGGTTGCTGGTGCTTGGAGCTGAAGATGTTGCAGGCGTCGAGACGAGAAGTGTCCGGTGTGATCCGTGGATAGAAGTTAAAGATGATCTGAAAGCAGGGGGGACAGAGTCTGGGTCACTCAGCAGTGACCAGGGTGGAACCAGGAAGGAACCAGGCAATGTCGGGCGCAAGCAGGTCGTTGACGAGTAGCTTCTCTCCGCTGCCACGTGGACTCTGGGGCACCGAGGATGTCCAGGAGTGGATCACAAGCTGTCCCACGCAGGCTCTCGCTGTCAGTGGTGTCGGCTTCCGGATTGGAGCAAACAACCCTTGGCAAGCGCAACCCACGCAGGATTCGAAGATGGCTTATCACTCGGACCAGGAGGGTCAGAGCGGGTGCTTCTTTTCAGGGGAGCGAGTGCAAGTCTGGAGCAACCAGACTCACAAGTCAGTTTTCAAGGTTCGTCGGCACAGGGGCCACAAGCCAACGGGCAAATGACCGGGCCAACACGTTGAGCCAAAAGATGCAGAAGGGCCCCACGCAGCACTTGGTGAGTGTAGAGGGGTGAGCTTCGGTGCAAGAGAGGCTCAGGGCTGGGGTTTCTCAAACCCCAATGCACAGCTTCGAGGGTCACTTGTGGGCTGCACGGTCAGCGTCTCGGGGTCTTTTTAAGATGGCGGGCCCCACGCTTTAGGTCGCCGGGTCTCAGATCTGCAGGGACTGTGGATCAGGCTGTTAGAAGGCAGGCACGCTGGGTCTTGTCGAACTCTGTCGCTCAAGTTCCGGCGGGAACTGCAACAAAGCAAACGTCGAGGTGCTGGATGGTGCCTGTTTGCACAGGGTGGTCACTCCTTGACCACAAGGGAGATTCTTCAGTCTTCTACGTCGAGTAGGATGTCGAAGGGTCCAGAGTTTCGTTTCATAAGTTTCAGTCAGGATAATCTGAGTGCACTAGCACTGCTCCCATTCTTATACCAATCTAGTGGGCTGGATCACCTGCAAGGTCCCTCCTATGGGTGGGACCATGGAAGGGGGTGGTTACACCCCTTTCCCTTTGTCCAGACTCGCGCTGGGACTGGGGCTGGAGTGCCCCAGAAACGGTTTGACCGGATTATGCAAGGGGAAGCCTTGTGCGCCCCAGGCAGTGTCTGGTTTCATTCAACCCACCCTGCCCCAATACACTATCTCCTGTCTGGGGAGGAGTAGCACCTCCCTGCGACAGGAAACCCTTTGTCCAGGCCTCCTCTGCCAAGTTTCGGTCAGCAGCAGGAGGTCAAACTCGTGTCGGTGGCAGCAGCATCCATTTTGTGATGCTGAGGCTCTTTTAGAAATCAACCGCGTTTTAGCAAAGTAACATGTCTTCTCCCTCTAGAAGGGTGGAATGCTATCCCCGTCGACAGGACTGTCGAGGGGATAGTATTCCAAATCGTATGACACCTTACACGACATGTTTTGATAAAGCCAAACCAAAGTTAGCACATAACCGCGATGGATTATAATGCATTTAAGAGTATATGGTATGGCATTATCCCGGAACAGCTTAGGGAGTTGGTCCCGACAGCTGCAGACAGGCTCAGCTCATGCTCGAGCACCATCTCACGTTAAACCAAGCACTCTGCCTCCAGGATTGATAAGGCCTGCCATAGGAGTGACCTATAGGTTTATATGTGTCCAGATATAGGTTTAGATATAGGTATACTATATCTAAGCAAGAGGGGATTAAACCAACTTGCCCCAGCTGAGTGATCAGCCAGTTGTGTCAAGTTAAGAACCAGCCAGGGGTGGCAAAAGCTATGCTGCAGCCCCTGGTAGGTCTTGGATGCACCTATGCCCATGGCACCTATAGTGCACTATATAGGGGCTGACAAGGTGTCCAGTACCAATATTGTTATGCACCTAGGGTGCATGGAGTCCATTTTAAGGAGTGAGCAGATAGCCTGGGGCCCTGATTAGCAGGGAGCCAGGCCAACTAAGTCGAAAACCAGCTAAACACAAGACAAAAAATCTGGGGTAACCATAGTCAGGAGTCCACCTTCCTACAATGGCGGAGGTGCCCGGACGTTAAAACCTGGTCTCTTTGTCATCAAACAGAGGAACACTAGCGTAGAGAATTTAGCGCACATATTTATAAACTTTTTTTTAATCTGTCTTGACCGCACATACCTATCTGCAACTTCTGCTGAGGGTCCCGCGAGGCACGGCAGAACAGGCCAGGCGAGCTCCGTATGCCAGTAATGAAGCGGAAGCTACTTCTGTCAGTAATGGCGCACAGGCTACGTCTGTGAAAACACGTACATACGCACTATGTACGCTCTTGGGCCAAACCATTGTACCGGCATGATGCAGGTGGCATTTGTAACTCCCCGGTACTTTGCATATCTTGCGCTGAGCTTGAATACTTTCATCCTGCATTCAGACCCTGGTAGGACCTAAAAAAGATGCATAATATTTTACTGCCTACAAAGGCCAGACGCTATCTTTCCCACATTGTGCGCAGCGCCCTGGCTTCTGATAACGGCGCACCGGGGCGCCGCGGCGCACAGTTTGGGAACCACAGCTCTAAATGCATGTATACAGTGCCGGAAACCAAGGTTTTTACATAAGGGAACAAGCCAGTGCTTCCTGGGTTTATGATAGTCAGGACAAAAGAAGAAGACATGTAGCTCCGATTCGCTCTCACATTCACAGGAAAGAGATTTTTTCGGGGCAGGAGTAGACCAGTTACTAGTAAAGGCTCTTACAGGTAATACTCCATGCCTCCATTGTACATACAATATTCTAGCTAGAGCTGGGTAGATGTCATCTAAGAATCGTTCGAAGTGGTATGAGTCTTTCACCATAAGGAAAGAGGCAGTTCTAGAGCCATTTTTGAGATTGCAGATTCTCAGCACGGAATGCCTTCGCGAGCATGGTGCGCGAAATCTCTTTACAGCCCCTCTCAGGGTCAGCCCATAGGACAGGCAATCCCAACCTTGTAAATTCCTTCTTAATGAAGATGAGCCAGGGTATTTTACATGCGCTCGTACAGGTAAGTATTTCTCTGAGCTCCTGTCTGTAATTAATCAGCTCCGGTGTGACCCAGAGCCGTCGCCAGTACCTTAGTGGTTTTAAGGCTAACTCCTCCTCAATTGACCCCGAAATAAAAAAATACATATTTTTGTGACCAATTTTTTCGCACAACAGTGATGTTGCGGTTGGGGCAATCTTGAGCCATATATGGCCATAACAAAAGAGATATAGGTCAGTCTAGAGGTTTTTCTTGTTAGTTTCATAGATTTCACAGACCATCTGTTCTGTGGCAATCTACCCCTTCCTAGTGGGGGTATATTTAATTTACTTTCACACAATTACAGCGAAATTACTTGAAATGCAAATCTGTGGTTTTGTACTATATTTTAACATTAAATGCATCTTCGCCATTAGTTTTTCACGCAAGGATGCATTTCAACAAAAGCACTGCAAATAACAGCTAGTCGTGTTCTGTTGTTCCCATGCATGCACGCTAAATTCGTAATTCGCGGCGAAGCTGCAAATGTTATGTAAAAACCATAACATGAAATTCCTGAAAGTATATGAATTACGCTGGTGTCATTTGAATTTCGCCCACCAGGTGTAATTCTTGCCCACCCAACTAGTCTGTCATCATGTGATCTCCTATCCAGACAAAACTTTGGTGCACCTGTCAACACATCTCTTATGAAGAAGTAAAGCAAAGTATTAAATAGTAAACATGATCAGGCTTCATCTTAATTTAGTTCAGCATGCTTACACTGTCCAGCTAGATTACTGAGTCCAGCTCAAGTCCCACTGGAGAAATGTTTCCCATGCCTTGGTGTCTGGTGTCATTGTGTGGAGTCCAGTGAAGCTCTTGCCACCTTAGTGTCGGTGTTGGACTTGGCCCTTTTTGCAGGGTTATCCCCAAACCTTTTGTTTCTTCCTCCTATTTTTCCTAACCTGGGTTTGTTAGCTATAGGACTTTGGGCACTTTACCTCAGCTGATCAGTTCTAAAGTGCCATTGCTCTCTGTATAAATTGTGTTTATGGATTGGTGTTTCCAGGATTGGCATATTTGATTTACTGGTAAGTCCCTAGTAAGGTGCACTGAGTTTGCGAGGGCCTGTAAATCAAATGCTACTAGTAGGCCTGCAGCACTTATTGTGCCACTCACATGAGTAGCCCCGAAAAGGTATCTCAGCCCTGACACTGCAGTGTCTGCGCGCAGTTTTAAACTGCCAGGTCGATCTGACAAGTGCACCCACTTGCCACTCCCTAACCTCCCCTATTCTTACATGTAAGGCACCTCATGGTAGGCCCAAAGTACACCCCTGGACAGGGTGCAGTGCATAAAAGGTAGGATATATACTGGTGTGTGTGACATGTCCTGATAGTGAAATATCAACAATCTCTTTTTTCACTATTGAAAGGCTATCTGTCCTATAGGATGGAATGGGAAATACTTTGGAAAATCTTACAAGTATAACTTCCCATTGGGACAAGAAAGAGAAATAAAGTTTAGGCTCCCTGATCTCAGAATCTAATAATACATCTTTTAATAATGATGGATTGTAATATGTGTGCCTCAAAATGCCACTTTTAGAAAGTAATGCTGTTAGACTTGGCATCTTTTGGCGTGTTTCCCTCGAGTTTTTGCTTACTGCCCTCCCGGTTTTGACTCTGTTTTTGCTGGTATAACGTTTCTGCGGGCTTTTCGCACTGCTGATCAGTGGTAAAGCGCTGGTGCTTCTGTGGCAAATTGTGTTATGATTGGATGTGTGACTTACTTGTCAGTCCCCAGTAAAGGGCACTGCGGGTGCCGGGGCTTGTGAGTCAACCGCTACTCGTGGGCCTGCAGCACGGATTGCGCCACCCACGTACGTAGCCCAAAAAAGGTATAAGTGACTGAAGTTTGGTATGCCTGAACTCAGCATCTAAAGAAGCAGCCTTTAGCGAGGATACCCTTTTCGTTCTGAGTTCATAGAGGCCACTTTTAGAAAGTGGGTATTATTTTGCTCGGTCATCCCGTGTGCCTCTGCTGGAATGTGGATTGCCTGTCTGGTTTTTGGACGACAGAGGGCTGGGAAGCAGGGTGGCTCCCGATAGTCTAGTTAGGGCAGAAAAGGGCTAAATAGACCTGGGATACGATGGGGAAGAGGGAGGAGATTTCCTCGCACCTCAAAGGGCCTCGTCTGCTTCTGACAAAGCTGTCTCCACTTCCTGCCAGGAATTCATGCCAGAGAAGGCCCAACTGGTTCTGGCCGGACACCGACACCCTCAGCCTGGCAGATCAAAGGATTTTTGTGTACAAATACTGGATCCCAGACTCCTGAACTTTAGAACTCATCTGGATAAAGAAGTCTGCACAGAAGAAGAGCCGGAGAAACTGCTGAAAGGAATGACAGCTCTGCTGCGTGCTTTGCTGGGTTGACCTGCAGTGGGTGCTTCTGTCTTGGGCAGTGAAAGGCCTGGACTGGACTTTCTTCAACCGAATTGGTGAGTCTCTCCAAGGGCATGAGGTAGAGCTTGCCCCCTGTTCACAAAGTCTCAGGAACAGCAGAGACTTCAGGTTTTCCGACCGCAGCACTGGGGACTGTGTGCTTTGTGCTGCAACCCGAAGAACGCCACCCGACAACGTCTACAACGACTCTGCCAAACCCGTATCCTGAAGGCACCGCAGAGGGCTCTGCCGCAACGCTGCTCAGTGACCCTGGTCTCACTGACGACGCCTGCTGACGCCATCACCGAGCCGCTGCTCGCACCGCGACCTGTGGGCACCGCACTTTGCACCACCTTGCTTCACGCCGAAGCTTTGGCACCGCAGAGGGCACCGCTGCCATGCCGCACTGCGACCCTGGTCTCACCGACGATGCCTGCTGACGCCATCACAGAGCAGCTGCTCGCACCGTGACCTCCGCACAGCCTCGCTACACGACAACGCTGAGGCCGCCACTTCCCGCCGAAATAGATACCGCTGCCTGCACCGCGGTTCGGGGGCGACGCTCATAAGTTACAAGACGCACCGCCCTCATCCCGCACCGCAGCCTTGGCCCACTGATGCAGGTGTCATCGACTCTAGTTCATCAGCATACGACAATGCTTCAGCTAGGACAACGCCGCTGCTTGCACAGTGACCTGCTAGCACCATGACTAGCAACGCCTCCATCTCGCACCTCGACCCTGGTCTCACCGACAATGCCATCTGATGCCGCCACGAGCCGCTGCTCGCACCGTGACCTGGGAGCACCGCACGCTGCACCAAAAGGTTCTGTTTGCTGGTCTTCCCAACACCGTAGTTGGCCTGCGACCCCGCAGTCAGCCAGAACTGTTTTTGGATTTGTTGTTCACGATGCCGTGATAGCCCCGGACAGAGCTATCGACATCAAGGAACTATTTTTAAAGCATATTTTGAAGTATAGTATTCTGGATTTTATCGTATTTGGTCTTGTCTTAAGTATATAAAAATTGGATCTTTTTCTAATCTGGTGTGGTGTCCTTCTGTAGTGCATACACTGTTTTACTATTGGTTATGTGCCAATGCTTTACACACTGCCTCTAAGATAAGCCTGGCTGCTCGTGCCAAGCTACTAAGTGGGTGAGCAGGGGTTATTTTAGAAGTGTAACTCCCTTATCCTGACTAGAGTGGTGGTTTCTGCCTCGCTTTGGCGCAAGTCTCAAGTAGCCAGAAATCCCATTTCTAACAAATGCAAAAAGAACAATTGATGGACAGAATGCAGAATAATGTCATGCTTTCACCCCAGTACAGAGATATGGGAGGGCCTGGCTTGGTTGTTTGGGCTGGGCTGTTCCCATGAGGCACAGGGTCAAGACTTTTGCTTGCTCGCCCTAAATGCGCCAGGCATGCCCAGACGTGGGTCCAGGGCTCTCTGTGCCACTGGATTCAAGCTAGTCAACTGATGAGAAGTGATGCCCCGAAACCTGTCCCAGAATGCTTGTTTCCTGTCCAGGGAGGACCTAGTTTGGCAGTTCAGGCTGGACTGTTCCCATGAGGCACAGGGTCAAGAGTAATTTACATATGGCTGGGTACAATCTGAGTTGGCATGGTGAGCAAATGAGCAAAAGAACAATGGATTTAACCCAGATCTATTGACTGGGGTGAATGTTTGATTTGCTCTGCTGACGAGACTCAGCTTTTGTTCTCTTGGGGAAGAGACGATGAATCTGTCCAGTCTGCGCAACACTGCTTAGCCTCAGTTTTCCACTGGCTGGCACAGTCTCAGCTAAAGTGCAACAAAGGGAAATCAGAGGTTCTCTTGTATGGGACCTTTCTGGTCGATTTCAGAGCGAAGCTGTGGCCCCCTGGCTTCCCCCTGCCTAGCGCAGGGAACAATACTGCTAAAAATCTAGGGATCTGGTTTTCAGAGAATTTGCAGTTCTCCACACAAGTTAAGAAGCTCGTTGGGACGTGTTTCGGCACCTTGAAACCACTGAGAAAGTTTCTCCCCTTTCTTCCATGACCTGCTAAAGAAACGGTGGGCTGTGCTTTAATATTATCTTGCCTGGATTACGCCAATGCCCTTTATGTGGGCATTCCTGGTTACCTCTTAAGAAAATTGCAGGTTGTTCAAAATCTGCTGCCAGACTAATGCTAGGTTTGTCCAATAGGTGCAGTGTGCGTGTTCCTTTGTGCTCTCTGCACTGCCTTCCTGTTGAGACTCAAAATAAATTCAGAATGCTCTCCATTGCCCACAGGGCCCTTTATGGCAGGGGCCCCAACTATCTTCAGAAGAGATTTGTCAGTGAGACAGCTGCGCTCCTCTTCTCAACTTCTGCTGCAGACCCCCAGATTCAATCGTCAAAGGCTGGGCGGTTGTTCACTTGTCAGGAAAGCTAGCCTGGCCTGAAATGCTTTGCCCTTGGCTCTGCGGAGCATTCAGCATCATGTTATCTTCAAGAAAAAGCTTAAAACGTTCCTCTTTTACGTGTCCCCCTGGTACCCTTTACCTTTGCACGCGCCGGGACACCCTGCCGAGTAGCTGCGCGCGATATACATTTATTTAACATAACATAACATTCAGCCATCATCTGTGTGTCATTTGCCCTAAGTGCGCCGGGCATGCCCAGACATGGGTCCCAGGGCTCACTGTGCGACTGGATTCAAGCTAGCCTGGCTGAGGAGGGGTGATGCACCGAAACTGGTCCCAGGATGCTTGTTTCCGGTCCAGGGAAGACCTGGCTTGGCAGTTTAGACTGGACTTTTCCCATGGGGCATAGGGTCACGACTGCATTGCATATGGCTGTGCGTAAACTGGAGTGGCATGCTGAGCAAAAGAACAATGGATTTAACCCAGATCTATTGACTGGGGGTGAATGTTTGATTTGCTCTGCATTCCATCGATCATCTGTGTGTCTTTTACTTTTAGAAATTCACTGTAGACAGACACTGGGGGGGCAGCCCCTTCCTAGATGACTAAGAGCTGAGCTGAATAGACCGTGGCTGAATTTAAAGTAGTGGGAGGAGTTTTCCATGCACCTGAATAGGGTCTGTCTTCCTTGCACAATACTGTCTCCACCCCCTGTGACCATGCTACACCATTGAGGACAGAACTGGTTTGGACTGGGCTCAAAGACCCTTGCACAGAGAGAACTAAGACATTTTGGTGAATAAGTATTAAACCTAAAACCCTAGAACGGTAGATCGCTTCTGGACTCAAGAGGAACCTCTGCCAAGGAGAAGAGCTGAAGAGCTTTGAGGAAGAGAACTGCTGCTTTGCTGTGTGGGGTTGGCCTGCAGTTGCTGTTTCTGCTGAAGAAAGGACAAAGACTGAAACTTTGCTTTGAACCTGCTTGAAGATCTTCCAGGGTCTGTGTGCGCTGGCCTCTTGTTCTGAAGTCTCAGGGTCACAAAGACTTCACCCCCAGCTCCCCTGAACTCTGTTGGTAAGGGTTCTGACCTGCCAGAAGGTGCCTGTTCCAGTTCTGGGCCTCTGGAGGTTGTCCCTACTGTTTGCGAGCTGGAAGAAAAGAAGAACTGAAGAAATCAACTCATCGCGCTTCTTGCGGCTGCTTTTCTGACGCAGCACCACTGTGTGAGAAGAATCTTCACGCATCGCTGCGCCACTGTTGAAACCGATACAGTGCCTATCGCCAGTGCAAGAAATGACACATCGAGATATTGCTGATGAAGAAACCGACACAGCGCTGCTTGACTACGCCACATCAATCACTGCTGCATCCCGGATTTCCACGCATCGCACCGGTGCGGCAAGTTTTCCAGATGCATTATCCACGTACCAGAACCGTCCTGGAGTCGACGTATCACTTCCCCCTACAGACCCGATTTGATGCATCACTTCTCCTGCGTGCAGTAGAACTATCACATCACCTCCCCCAGGAACTGACGCATCTCTTTGTTTCTGGACACTTCCCATCTCTGCTGCTGTTTTGCCTTGTGAATTTTGGTGCATCTACAGGTACTTTGTGAGAAACCACACATCCATAGTTTTCCATGAACCCATTTACTTTAAACCTTCTTAAAGTCATATTCTTATTACATTTATGTTGGATTTTTGTCATTTTGGTCTTGTTGAGTTTAGATAGAGATACTTTATTTATCCTCAACTGGTGTCATGTCCATTTGTAGGGTTATCACTACATTACTGTGTGTTTTGAGTACATATACTTTACACATTGCCTTTGGGATAAGTCTGTCTGCTCGTGCCAATCTACCCAGGGGTTGAGCAGGGGTTATCTAAAGTGTGTATCCTCTTTACCCTGACTAGAAGCAAGGGTCCCTATTTGGACAAAGGTACTTACCTCTACCAACTAGAGACCCCCATTTCTAACAGTCAGAATTTAGACACTTCCTGGCACACAATATACCAGGTTCTGTAGAATAAAAGAAACACTCTGAGAAGCCCACTGTAGTCCAATACATTTTTAATGCAAAAATATTCTAAGTGTGCATTTGCAAATTCAACAGACTAGCTCTTCACCGACTAAGCTGTTGGAGCATAAAATGTTACATTCTTTTAATTTTTTACTTTCTTGAAAACGTTTTCCATAATGCAGCAGGCAGAGAATAGAATTGCGAGGATAGATTTTGTGATCTAATAGGAAATTCAAGATAGTCACAAATGAGCATATGCCTAGCTCGTCTCTTGGGAAGACAACAATACGTTGGGCTAGAAGTACAGTGGAAAGTTGACTTCACTAATTCTGCACTTTCTTTTTTTTGTTTTAAACCTTTATTGACAAACATGAAAATACAATAGCAAGCATGCAGCCACTCCGGGTCGGCTGTCAACATTCCCAAGAAGCATAACAGTTGAGTGAGCTACACAGCACTTTAGCCGACAACCCGAGGGCCCGGCGGCAATTAAACAAACATGTCATAGCCATACATTGAATCACAGGAGAAATAAGGTCTTTTTCTTTCATGTTTTTTTTAAAAACAACAAACCATGAAACTAAAAAGAGAAATAACTGTGGAGGCAAGACACAAAGCTTATACACAAGTGATCCTTCTGGGGAGGGAGTGCCACATCCAAGGCTGTTACTCAGTAACAAGTGAGCTAAAGAGCTATAGGGAGAGCAGGCGGGAGGGGTAAAGGGGAAAGAGAGCAAGCAAGCAATATATGAACAAAAATCAAGACCAGAAGGAACGTCACGCTAAGGGGAGTGCAACACCTCCGGTGGAGGCACAAAAGGGGGAGTGCAAATCTCACCACGGTACTGGTTCCACTCATTCCACACCCTCCCCCACTTCTTGGGCCTGCCCCGAGCGACGTAGACTGTTTTTTCATGAAACATACACCAGTCCATGTTTCTGGACCAGGCCGACAGACTCGGTGCCCTCGACGATCCCCACAGTTGCGCAATGTCACGCTTGGCGACCATATTACCCAAGGTGGCCCACTGTGTCTGAGCCACGTTGTAGTCATTGGGCTCCCACACATTAAGAAGACACCTTCGGGCCTCAGGCAAAATCGAAACACCCGACACTTCTTCCATAACACCATGCACACGATTCCAAAAAGAAACCACCGCCGGACATTCCCACAAAATATGAAGGAAAGTACCCACCATTCCACACCCGCGCTTACACAAGCCATACGAAGCATACCCCATACGTAACAATCGAGGGCCCGTCATATACACTCGGTGTAGGATTTTCAATTGCACCAGTCGCAGACGGGCCGGGATTGCCACCTCCTTCAGGGAGGATATCGCCGCATGCCAATCCTCATCGTCAAGTTCCAGTCCATCGCTGGTCCAGGCCGCACGGAGCTGTAAAAGAAGGTCTGCTCGATCATTTATCAGTTTTTTATATATAAGGGAGATGGTACTGTCCGGGACATGGCCGTCGAGCACTCTGTCCTCCAGGGGTGAGGACTCCGGAACAAGAGTGCCAGTCGGAAAGACCGAGCAGAGGGCATGTCGGACCTGCAGGTACCGAAAGTACTCTCGATTGCCAAGTTTATATTCAAGTTGCAACTCATCAAAAGTCTTTATCCTGTCCTTCCACCAAAGGTCCCCCACCTTACTAATACCAATGAGGTCCCATTTCTCAAAGCCCTTGGTAGTCCACAAATTGCCTAACCTCACGGAAGAGTAGAGTGGAGTCGCTTGAGTGATAATGTCCGACCAGCCCATGGCAGCATTAGCGTTGTACCAGACCGGCACAGCGACCTTGGTGGGCCCCGTTAACGCCGCATCTGACCGTTTAGAGTGAAGTGCCCTGTAGTAGTCCCCGCCCGGCAGCAGCCATTTATCCATAGCAAAAGCCGGGTTAGAAGCTGGGCCACACATTGCATGATTAACTGAGCTTAACTCTGAGGCCCAGTAATAGCGTCTGATATCAGGCAACGCTATACCGCCGTCGTACCAAGGCAGCGTGAGGTTGGCCAAGGCAATCCGGGGACGTCCAGTCCACAGAAATTTTCTTTGGAGGCTCTCGATCTCGTGGAAGTAGCTGGAAGGCACAAGATCCAGGGTGTTTTGAAGCGCATATAAAAATCTAAGAAGGGGCATCATTTTAAAGAGACCTGCTCTGCCCACAAGGGACAGCGGCAGCCTGCCCTAGGCTTTCACATCTGCCTTTAAGCGGAGAAGCGGGGGGAGCAAGTTGCGCTGATACCTGACTGCAGGATCACGCGAGACATATATACCCAAATACTTAAACCCGGACGGCGAAATTTGTATTGGGCAGTTGTGCGGTACGAGTGGTGTATCGTCCGTGAGCGAGTAAACACAGGACTTACCCCAGTTGATCACTAGACCAGAGTTCCTCCCAAAGGAACTAAGGACGTCGAACAGCACCCCCAGAGATTTCCGAGGGGAAGTGAGGTAAAGGAGAATGTCGTCCGCATAAAGTGAGATGCGGTCTTCAAAACCGGGAGTCCACCTGATACCCCTGAGTGATGGCTCCCACCACAACCAAGCGGCCAGGGGCTCCAAAGCCAAGGCAAAGAGCAGTGGAGACAGAGGGCACCCTTGTCGCGTACCCCTCCCTAGGACAAACGGAGCCGACACTCTACCATTAACAACCACCTGGGCTAGGGACTCTTCGTAGAGTAGCCGGATCCATCCAATGAATACCGGTCCGAAGCCGAACTTCGCCAAAGCTGCCCATAGGTACGGCCATTCCACTGAGTCAAATGCCATAGTAGCATCCAGAGAGACCAAAATGGCCGGCTCGCGTAGCGTCCCTGCCCTCGCCAGCACGCCGTGGAGACGGCGTAAATTCAACGCAGTGTTGCGGGTCGGAATAAAGCCAGACTGATCTGGGTGCACCAAGTCTCCAATCACTTTAATCAAACGATTAGCTAACATTTTTTCCAGAATCTTAGGCTCCACATTAAGAAGTGAAATGGGTCTATAGGAGGTACACAACTCATGGGGTTTTCCTTCTTTATGTATCACCACGATAGACGCCAATCGCTGATCATGGGGGAGCAAACCCCTCTCCCTGACTCCAAGAAAATCGAGCGAAGATACAACACCATTTTGTTCGGACACAACTTGTACAGCTCGATGGGTATGCCGTTCGGGCCCGTGGCTTTTCCAGAGCGGATGGAGCGAAAAGCGAGCGCTACTTCATCGGTGGAGAAGTCCGCCTCCATTAGCTCTTTGTCAGAGTCGGACAACCAAGGCAAAGCGATATCCCTGAGCAAAAGATGTGAGTCCTCCTCCGGCCGGTCCGAGACCGACGCATACACCGCTCGGAAGTGGCAAGCGAACTCCTCCACGATCTCCAACGGATCCGGCACACGTACACCATCCACTCGCTCAACAACCGGCACCACTTGATTCAGTCTCTCTTTCTTGTCCAGCCAAGCTATCAACTTCCCCGCCTTGTCGCCCACACCATACAAACGGCCCAGTTGCTCTCGACTCATAACTTTTGCCCCTCCGGTTCATAGCATGGAACGTGTTCCCCACCAAGTGCGTTTCTTGTAGTAATACAACAACATCGGGGGAATGGCGTTTTAAACATTGAAGTACAATCCCCCGTTTTATCTTGTCCCCCAAGCCGTTGACATTCCAACTCAAGACTCTCAACCCCCTACCCCCCATCCCAGAAACAGTGGCAGGGTCCCCCCAACCCCATTAAGGAAACACAGATCAAACTATGCAACAATACGTAGCCTCGGAAACAATTCAAACAGAAAAAAAGAACCCCCCCTCCCCCAAAATGCCCCGAACAAACAACCCCCCGCCCTGCACCCCTGCGATAAAACAAAAATCCTCCCCAAGTTGCAATGTGCCTGTCGCCCTACCCAAGAAAACTAATCTACAGGAAGAAAAGGAAACACCCCAGGCGGAGGAAAAGTCCCGAACTCCCCGCCGCCCTAGGGTTTGTCTGTAAGAGTGTCATTGACCCAAAAAAGGATAACAATCCACTGCATCACGGTACGATGGTGACACACGCCGGTGTCCCTACTCCTCCTGGTCCCGTTGGCCTCCCTCTGCGCCGTTGGAGTGTTCCGCATTGTCCCGTTGCGTCGATAGTGTGTCCAGCCAGTCACTGACCACCTCTGACATATAAAAAAACAGCACACGCTCATTATGTTCGATGCGCAATCGGGCGGGGAAGAGCATAGCATACTTCATGCCCAGGTCACTCAGTCTAGGCTTCACCCCAGTAAATCCCAGTCTCTGTTTCTGCACCGATTGAGTAAAGTCGGGGTAGAAGCTGATTGACGCATTCTCAAATTTGGTGGGGTCGCTAGCCCTCGAGGCCTGTAAAATGGCGTCTCTGTCTCTGTAGTTGAAGATCCTCGCAATGATGGGTCGTGGCGTAGCCCCCTGTTTGCGTCTTCCGCCCGGAACTCTGTGGGCACGCTCCACTGCAAAAAAGTTACTTAGGCCCTTAGGGGCGAGATGGTTGAGGATCAGATCTTCAACGAGTAGGTCCGCCGATTGATCGGCTGAGGACTCCGGAACTCCGACGATGCGGACATTATTGCGCCTAGCGCGACTTTCGAAATCCTCAAGCCGGCGGGCAAATTGGTCACTCGAGGTCCGAAGGGTCCGGATCTCAGTCTGGAGATGGGAGACGTCGGTGGTGAGGCTGGCAGTTTTGATATCCAGCGACTTAACTCTCTAGTTAGTCTTGGCCAAGTCCGCCCTAATCAAGCCTACATCCACAGCCACAGTGTCGATCTTGGCCGCCAAAGTTTCATATTGTTGGCCCATCGATGACTTCATACTCGCAATGGCGCCCATCACGTCTCGAAGAGTCAGCTCCTCCGGCTCAGGGGGGCCACCACCAAGGTCTTCAGGGGTTTTGCCAGTCCCGCTAGGCGAGCCCTTGTTGCGCGCAAATCGGTCCATAATGGTGGTCTGTGTAATGCCACCACGAGTCGTGTTCTTGAGTGACCGCTTGTCGCTGTCGGACTTGCCCGCCATGGTGGGCTGCGCGCCCCTTGGGGGCTTTTGGGACCTGGTGAAAATGGCTCCCCACGGGGAAAAAGAGCGAGAAATCGAAGTGCAGGGCACCGGTGAAGAGCAGTCAAACGAGTGTGCATACAGGCCAGCTAGATCAAGAGGCAGCCGTCTCCCAGCCGTCTTAGACAGGAAAAGCTAAACCGAAAGTAGACTCCGGGTAGTCGTCCCCTTCCATACGCCATTGTTGTTCAACTACTTTCGGGGTGCTTCGGATGCCCAAGTCCCGGGATGACTCACGGTGTAGGCCTTCAGGCATCAGGAAGGAGTATTTCGGGTGTCCGCCGTCCGATTCAAATTTTGAAAAAGGCCAGTCAGATCAGGAGAGTCTCAGCTACAATAACCCGTAGTCAGAAACATGATTCGATCCAGGATAGACGGTGGAGGCGGCGAGGGTTTCGGGAGCTCACAGCTCACGCGACCATCTTGGATGCGCGCTAAGCTGCTCCTCAATTCTGCACTTTCTTGCTTGTCTTTGCCAACTTCAAAACAAGGTTACCCTTACTTTAGCACTCAGGCTAATAGTGCAATGTGGAAGACCGAAATAAAAGATGGTACGTTTAAAAGGCATTATCATATACAAAAATGCAAATTCTGTAGTAGTACTTTAAGCAGGCATAAACATTATTTCACAGTAAAGACACAGAATGTTTTTTAATTGCTATCTCAAACCCTGTGATTTTGTGAATCACAGATTTGAAACCCCAAAACTGTTTGTACATTAGCCCACATCTTCTTTGGATCCCATTACCTCAATACGGTGTGACCACTCAGCTCTATCTTTAATACTTTACAGGTATTTTCCTTCTCTGGGTCTCTAGATTTCCACCTCTCAAGTAGTTTAACATACTCTCCTTTCTGGGAAGAGAAGCCAACGTAATGGGTCTGGGCAACAGTCAGTGACAGGTCTAACATTCATCCTCAAATACTAAAGTATCCCCATTATCTAGCCAGAAGCTGTTTCTGCACTAGGATGGGGGAGGGTCGCCCTACCCACCTGCTGCCAGCCATGCAGGAATAATAAAATGGCAATGAAAAGATTTCCTTGCCATTTTATTTTTCCGACGTGCGCACAGCAGCAGCCAGCTGAGTCCAGAGACATGCGGGGCATGTCCTCTGCTGCCGATTGGCAGCAGAGGACAGAAGCAGTGGCTTGCTGGATGCTTCGAAGTGTGCATGTCATTTTGGCCAGCTGTCTTGTGCCAGCCAGAATGGCATGCACACTTTGAAGCTCTCCACTCACCTGTCTTAGACAGCTTGGTGGAGACCAAGCACAGGCCGACAGGGTCTGAAGGAGCATCCAGCCAGCCTGCTCCATCCAATCCAGGTGCTTCTCTCATGCTGGTTAACAGCATGAGAGCAGCGTCTGGATTGGTTAGGGGAACTCGACTGCAGATTCAGAAGCGGAACACCGATGAGGACGCAGTACATGCCGCCGTGGGTAAGTACTACTCATTTCATTTATTTAAAATGTTATATGTTATTCTAGTGCTTTTTTAATTTTGGAGGAAGGGGTGTTTTATGGGGGGTTTTGGAGGGAGGGGGGATTTTATTTTGATCTTTTGGAGGGATGGGTGATTTACTTTGGGGTTTTGGAGGGTTTTTGTTTTGTGAAGTGCTGGGGCACTTCACCCGTCCCACCACTTTGAAAGGGAGCCTGCCACCCATGGAGCTAGTTGCAGGAAGGGTTCCAGTGACCATTAATCTCTTACAGCCTCCATATTACTGGATAGAAGACTTGTTGTAGAGCAACCCATCTACCCAAAAAATGGGATACGTCCTGCCTATTCAGTATTTAGCTGTGCTAGGCATAATCTTTTTTGACAGTGGGATATTGTTACTGAACTCTAACAAACTCAGCCTTTCTAGGAAATCACTGTAGGAAAGTCCAATTTTTTTGTGTTCATAGGCAGGCAGCTCAGGTTGCTTCACCTGTGACTTTACTGTAAAAAGCCTCATGCACTCTCATCTCTTCTGTACCACAGTGTGGGAGTATGCAGCAGGCAGCATTGTCCACGTTATATTGCTTTTTCCCACACCCTCCCACATCTGTATTGTCCCCGACACGTCCTTCCTGCTTCTTTCATTGTTACCTTCAGCCTGTCTACCTGCCCCGCCAGCTATAAAAAAACAAGCATTTACAATGCAATAGGTCCCCATTTACGCGAGTTTGAGCTATTGACATTGCAAATAACAATGCCTTTTATTTTTGTTTTTGTCTTAAAAACATAAATAAAAGGCATTGTCATTTACAATGCCAATAGCTTAAACTTGTGTAACTGCAAGACTTTTTGCATTGCAAATGCTTGTTGTTTTTGCTAGGAGGAAGGAGTAGTCCATCAAGGAAGCAGCTTCACCAGACTAGCTGGCCTGCTTAATGCCAGGTATATGATGACACTCCCTTCCTCAGGTAGTGATGCAGCAAATAGAAGCCACCATTGAGGGTGTCCCCTTAGAGGTCCTCCCATGGGGCTAACCTTCCACATCTTATTTAAGATTGGGCTTCTCAACTGAGTGAGTTTCCCAAGATCATACCAAGCTTCATCTAAGTGATGCAAACCCCTCACTTGAAGACCAGCCCCTCGGTTGCCTGTCTGTGCTACAACTCAACGTGCTTGCTCTCTGATCCATTTCTCTCTTTTCCACTTCACCTCTTTCCTACATTCTGCCTTGTCCTCATGAGTTCTTTCAGTAGTCTATCTTGCACTGACTTTCTAAACAGTCTCATTGTGGAGCTGTAATAGGGAGTTCCTTTGCAGCCAGAATAAACTCCCCTTCTCAGGCATGCCCATGAATGCTCTGGATTTGGATCATTCAGCGCTGGCTTCTATATCCCAGAATGCTCTGTACGCTGGCCCTATACAGCTGATCTCCCTGCCTCAGAGTAGCCTGGGCTCTGGTCCTAGCTTTGTGGTCACTGTGTCAGACTAGCGTGGGTTGTGGTCTAACGAGGCTACAGAACTTTTCTCACCTCATGTATACCTATTAATCAGTTGTCTCTCCCCTCAAACTAGGGTGGGGTCAGATATTTAATTGGTTGGAGAATGAATGAACGGATGAATCAGTCCTTATAGCGCCTACCCCATAGGATGTCCTGACGATGGAGGAATTTGAAATGTCTGGGAGGATGCAGATACCCAAAAAACACATTTTGAAGAGTGATGCATGTCTGCGGAGAGGGCGGCTTAATGGAAGTTTAGGAGGCATGATCCTAAAGGAGGGTGTACATTATTGCAAAGTGGGGGAGTGGAGACATCAAATGAGAGTGAGTTGACAGGTAGGACTACAATTTTCAGAATACCTTAGGTAGTCAAATTAAATTTCAGGGTTGCAGACATGGTATTTTGTTGATATGCAATAGGTTCTGGTTCTAGGGCTTTGTTTCACGTCCCAGAGTGCACCAGGTTTATGTTCCCACCTTTGGACATAGTGTTAGACTGGGGTTACTTGCTTACCTTCCTGCCCCACTTCAGTCAAGCTAGTCCTAAAATAAGATGCGGTGCTGAGCCCTGCCACCCAGCTGCCTCTGCTCCTGTTCGCCTGAACCGGTGGGCGGGACATGCCTCAGCACCAACTCCGGCAGGACCGGTTGACGGCCTTGTAAATAGGATGCTAACAGCAGGTTGCTTATCTGTGGGTAAATATTATTTCTGAGAGAAGCCATAGTGCATCAGCAAACGCTTATCCAGGCGGGCGAAACAATGCGCACGAGCCCCAGCAGAGAGGGGAGAGGCTAGGCACGTACTCGGGGCTGCCGCTGGCACTGCGGTCTGACTCTGCGCCCAGGGGATCATGGGAGATTTACACCCACGGAATGCGGCTCGGAAGGTGTGAATGCGTGGAGATGGGAAATCCGCATTCTTGCCTTAATTACTATTTGCACTATCTTCTCTTTGGATTGGTAAGATTTCTTCATGTTTCTTTTTCTTTAAAATGTATTTTGACAGACTAACTGCATTTATGCAATGCACACTGCCTAATGAAGGCCCCTTAAAGGGACCTAGGGAGGTAAAATTAATCAGACTTACTAAGCCACGGACTCTGAAAGGCAGGTATGGCTGGGCCGGAATCTTTTCATTTCCCAATAGGCTTCTGTAGACCAGCACAGGGTCTCATCGGCCTGTCCGAAGATCGCCTTGCGTTTCGAATCGCTATAAAGAACGCACGCAAAAAAAAGCGCTCGCCAGTCATACGCTGTTTATTTTTGCATAGCGCTTTCACTTTAAAGTGAAATCGCAATGCAAAAAAAAACACGCGGCCTGCTTTCCTTCTGTCGTAAGCGATTTCTTGTCTTTATGGGGCCATGTGTTTCAAGCACATGGCTCCATAAAGATAAGAAATCGCTTACGACAGAAGGAAAGCAGACGAGGCAGGCCAAGTAGGACGGCACAAAAAGCCAAAGGGAGGCAGCACACATAGCTCTTTTCCAATGGCTGGCCACCGTTTAGCATAAACGGTGATTCCAGCCAATGGAAAAGAGGGGCGGGGCTTAAAAGCCTTTTGTAAAAGTACTCTTCTGCAATAAAACTCGCCGAGCGTGCTACGCATGTGTGCAGCAATGCTAGGCGAGACCTAAAAAGGCCTATGATGCTGCCAAAGCTGGCCGCGTCATAGTGCTTTTTAAAATGTACTTTTTGACAATACTGCACAGAAGCCATGGTGCTGTAGAACTTGGCAAAAAATATTGATAAAGCCTATAGCTCTCTCATATGTTTGTCTGACTCCGTTGCCACCGTTATAATAGATATTTTTAATATATGTATATTGTATGTACTACATGAATATCGTTTAGCTTGTTCCTTGTATTATTGATTTGTATTTATGGTTTTCACTGATTGTTTTTAATATGAATTTTTATACACTTATTAAATGATACTTGGTTTTTTACATTGATTGAGTTCTGTTTCCTTTGTGCAGTTTCTCCCTCCCATTGTGTTGATATTATGCCAAAAAGTTTTTTACACTGTGGTCTGTTCTGTCTGTGGTCTGAAATAATTGGGCATTCCTTTAAAATGGAACAGCTTATGCCTTACAGTTCAACTCCTGTGATATGCTTCTGATCTGCTGCTTTTTGTTAGACTGGCAAGCTGGCACTGAAATGTGCCAGAGACCTATAAATGAACAAACAAGCTTTCTGATTACTGATGTATTGTTGAAAATCTGGAGTTTCACGCAGTAGCCGTCCTTTTCCTCTTTTAGATGGGGCTAAAATTTTGACCAGCGCATTGTGAAACTAATAACTGGCTCTGAATGCATATGTTTCCTATATAGTGTATCAGTTTATTTTTATTTATTTATTTTTATTTATTAAGTTTTATATAGCGCGAACAAGATCTCGAAGGATATCAGAGCGCTTTACAATAAGTTGGTGGAGAGGACAAAATGAAATATACACAGCAATTGAGGAAAGAAAGAAGAAAAAAATGATAAACAGTAATCAATGGTACACATAAAAGGTACAATATTAAACAGACAATATGGTCCGTGACTGTTAGCTGTACTATGGAGCCAGGAACCAAGAGATAGCCACCTTATGAGTACCACAACCTCTTATGGTAGGAATTTGCTCATTAAGAATCTTTTGGCTTTCAGTTTGAAAGCAGTCGTCCAGGCGAGTCTGCGTACATCTGGAGGAAGAGAGTTCCATATTTTAGGGGCAGCACCAGAGAAGGCTCGGTGGCAAGTTCGCTATTTGCGAAGGATGATAGGTTTCAGGAGGAAAGTAGAGGCGCTTCTGGAAGCCCTCACCCCGCAAGATAATTCAAGTTTTTGCCCTAGATAAGTGGGGGTATTGTAGTGCAGGGCTTTGTGCGTCAAGATTGCAATCTTTAGCTGGATTTGTGCTTCAGAAGGTAGACAGTTGAGAGATTTAAGGACTGGGGAGATGTGCTCATTTCGTTTGGAGCCTGTAATCAGTCTTGTTGCAAAGTTCAGCGAGGCCCTAAGTGGAGCCAAGGCGTATTTAGGAAGGCCACAGAGAATTGCACTGCCATAGTCTAACCTTGATAGACCAGTGATTGTACCACCTGCTTGAAATCCTTTTGTGGCAAGAAGGGTTTGATCATTATGAGTGTCCTCAGTTAATTTTATTTAGTTTCTCAGCCGCAGGATCACAAGCAACCTGTCTGTTCTTTGCACGAGCAACTTGCTGAAGGGCAGATTCCATTAACACAACCTCAGTCTGAAGTCTTACGCTGGAGTAGTGGTTGGCAGCCACCCTCCAAGGAAGACCTGAAAGACAATAGTAAATTAGGAATATGTATAGGCGGTACTAGCTCCACTTTTGCAATAAAGCTTCAGAGGACACAGAGAGAAATATAGTTCTGACCTGTTCTTTTATGGAAGTTTAGGGATCACCAAACCATTCAGGGTGACACCAGCCTTGGTTTTCCATGGGAGGGCAGCAATATAAATGGGGCAATGGCAGCCCATTTTAAGATTCTAAAGTCATCTTTTGAATGTTTTGAACTGGCTTCTCATTGAACTGAGTTTTCACTGTAAGCCAGAGACTGCAGTAAACAGTGGGTAGAAGATAAAAGTAAGATTGTTCACTCCCACAGTTGCTAGGCCAGGACACACAGATGTCCTAACTAGAGGGTAGTATTGGAATTTTGTGTGTGGCCTAGTAGCAACCAAGCCCAGCCTTATGTGACTTCCAAGAGAATAGACCCCAAGTGGAAGTCTGAACAAAAAAGACAGAGAGACCCACAAACATATGTGGTGTGGGACTTGAAAGTGAGCGAGAAACTGCTGAACTGTGGGTAGTAATGTCCTCCCACGCCAAGGACTGTCTGTTTTGCCAGAAAAAGGATCAGGGAAGACTGATCCCCTGGAGCTCCCACGGACACTACAGAGACTATTTGCCTGAAGCAGACCAAGTTACCAGGTGTAAGTGGTCTGGCAGTAAACATGGTGAAGATTCTTTGATAAAACTGGAAAGTGAGTGGTGGAGCCAGTTTACACTCTCTGCGAGCCGATATCTGATAGAGACTTCTAATCACAGTCTCCTTACCTTTGAATAATCCCCAGGCATCAGACTGGATTGGGAAACTTTTTGACTAATACCTCTGCGCACCGGTAGGTGGTCTTTTTGGCTCGGTGTCGTCCACGTCAGAAGTGAAGTGTGTGGTGCCTATATAAGCACCACCCCAGCGTGATGACATCAGTTATTTTCTTTCTGTGCCAGTCAGATCAAGAGAGGGCTACCTCCAGTCATTTATTGACTGACTTTTTTGACATTTTATCGAGATTCTTTTTTTAGGAATTGTTTCCCAGTGTGTATGGATGTCCCCCAAAAAACCAGTGTGGTTAAGCCCTATGGATCATGTCACAGATGGATATCTGTGACAGACCCCCTTCTGGTTTGTCAGTGTTGTGTGAATTCAGACCACAACTCCAAGACTTTTGAGGAACTCTGCACCATGAAACTCAAGGCTGTTTGAAGTACCTAGTTGCCCAACGCCGGTCCTCTCCATGGCGCTTCAAGTCACACTCGCGAGAAAGGTTGTTAACCCGTTCGCAGAGTCATTCCAGGTGCTCATCATAGCACTCAAAGTCATCTGATAAGTCCCACAAAAAGTCAAAGTAATAAGTCAAAGTGCTCATCGACTTCACCGTGCCTGTCCAAATCTTCAGATGAGGTGGGGGAACAATGTCACTCTGGGCTCCACTCCCACATGGAGACTGCTTCTGGGTCTTCTCTCTGCCTCCCTGAGTTTCCTTGAGCCAGAGTGATCCCTGCCCAACTCTATGAGTTTTATGAGGCCACGCACTTCATTTTTGGGCAGGCCAACCCCTCTGAGGGCCTTATGGTCCCATAGGTTTGGTGGGTGCCCTAATGAATTTCTACTGGCTAGTTCGCCGTAGGTGGCAGTTGGGATCCCTGGATCCATTTCAGGATCCATAATGGCTCCGAAAACGATGGCCTCCCCAGAGCCCATTCCAATGACGTATTTCCCAGTGCCACCAACACCTCGTAGCAGCACTGGCACCATCATCATACCTGACTCTAATATGGAGCCAGACCTTCGTTGCTGAATCTAGCCCGATCAGAATTCAACCTACTGAGTTAAAGCCAGGTTCTCCTTCTTCAACACACCTGGAGAGGAGTATGATTGGGAAGGATCTGAGGATGCTTATAGCTACAAACCCCTTGAGGAAGTCGATGATGACTGTTATGAGGTACTGGCATGTGCTTCACCCGGGAGTCACCCCCTCAGGACGCCTTCTTTGTTTTAAATAAGTCCTGATTGATGTCCTGCTCAGGCCTAGGCCAAGCCTTGCACAGGGGCACCTGTGCACAGGATAATTGCCCTCCACCATCGCCCTGCAAGTGGGGATCCACATTTCCTCACCCAGCCCTGACGCCACAGAGTATGGTCATTTTGACCTCCACCTCTAAAGTCAACCCAGGCGCATTCCCTACCACACCCCTGGAGAGGGTATCCAAGAGGCTGGGCAACTTTGGCAGGAAGACGTTCTCTTTCACCAGTCTTGCACTGTGGTCAGTGAACGCCGTGTGCCGTTTGGGCAGATGGTCTCGGACGAAGACTGAGCCACACTGTGACAGGCTATTGCAGATGGCAGAGATGTAGCAAAGTTTTACATTTGCTGCGGACTGGAAATGATTGACTCCCCGGGCAGAGCAATTGCATTGTCAGTGGCACTCAGACGCCACTCCTTGCTGGCTTTTTGGGGCTGTCCAGGCATCTCTTCTGGACATTCATTTCGATGGTACCCCTCTCTTCAGAAACGAGGCAGGTTCAGCTCTGAAGTTCTTTAAGGACAGCTTAACCCCTGCCAGGTGGTTGAGCCTACCCATGGCCCCACACCAACCCCATTCTGCCTTTTGTCTCTTCTGTGGCTATAGTAGGGGCTACCAACCGCATACTTTCCTGCTCAGCCACCACGGCCAACAGACTCCTCAGTCCTTTTGTGGCTGTGGACACAGTTCCCACAAGCCTTGTGGAACAATCAGCCCGAGGTCAACCCAGTCAGCTAACCCCCCTGGCAGCCGCAGCCTCAAAACCAATTTAGTTACTATCAGGGGCACCCAGTTGGTGGCAGGATCAGCTATCACCTGCCCCACTGGCAGTCCATAACATCGGATATGTGAGTACTTCATATCATTCCGCAAGCCTAATCCATCCTTTTTCCAGAAACCCCTTGGCCCATGCCACCATCTTCAGACTGGCTAATGGAGGACCGTCTCTGATTCCTCAAGGTTTCACCCTTTCATTTGGACTCCAGACTATTTTAGCTCTGCTGTCCCATCAGGACAGCATCTTACCCAAGACATCCCAAAAATACAGAGCTCTACCCTGAGCCATTTATGGACTGGCAAAAGCCAATTTAAGACCATTGCAGACCTCCATCATAGTCTGAGGCTGGCTGTTAATGTGGGAGATGCAGTATGGATTTCTACAGATTACCTCTCCGTTACTGTGATTCATCCAACATATGCCCCTTGTTAAGTGAGTCCTTTTCGGATAGCAAAATAAGTAGGGTCCTGCTGGTGTCAAGGTGAACCGGTCTGGTCACAGACAATCCATCCAGTTTTGCATGAGTTTCGTGCTAAGAAGGCAATGCCACCCAGTCCCTCAGTCCCTCCTATTTCAGTTGATGGGAATCCTGAATACTAGGCGAGGCTATATTAGATTGTATATAGAATAGGGAGAATTTACAGTATTGGTGAATGAACAGGTAAAATGTGCCGGGCTACTTTTGGGAACTGGTGTCTTTTTCATGCACTGCAGTTGGTCTCTGCATTTCACAGGCCCAGACCTTGCTAGAGAGGAGGGGTTTCCTTTGGGAATGGTACTGTCACGTAGGCATATACACCGCCTTTTCGCCAATCATGGCACAGTCCATGTCCTTAGCCCAGTCCCTAAGGCGTGGAGTCATGTCTCTCCCCCATTTCTGGGCTATATTGCTTTTGCCGATAATCCACCCCATCAAGGTCCAGGACTGCTCTGCCTGTAACCTCCCAGATATTGAGGAGGCAGTGTTTGGGGGAGGTATGAATAGGTTTGTCACATGTCCTGGCGAGTTGTTGGGTGACTTCTTCCCAGTACTGTTGTATATGGGGGTAGTCCCAGAGGATATATGTAAATGTGCCTGTCTAGTTACAGCGTCTGAGACAGAGTGGATCAGGCCTCCTACCCAGCCTAAACAATAAAGTGGCATCAAAATAGACCCGTTGAAGAACTTTGAGTTGGACAAGCCGTAGTCGCATAGAGACCGCCACCTCTCAGGGAGATGCGAGTGCCTTTCTCCATTCTTCATCATCTATATCTCCCAAGGCAGTCTCCCAGTGTGGCCGCAGTTTCAGCATTGGGTCAGTACGATTGTTTACTAGTTTTTTATATGTGAGGAAAATAGCTTAGTGGTCCATTGGGTCCAGCAGCAGTCGGTCCACCAACTGAGAAGAATCTGGAAGGGGGGTGTGAGAAGTTGGCCTGGCATATTCTGTTCACTATTCTAGTGGGCACCTTGCTCCAGTCCAAATGACCCCTATTGATGGTAGGTTTAAAGACAACCTTTATAGAAAGCAATCCTAGTGGTAGCTGTGGAGTGCAGCCTTCAGGCTAAGTCTTGAAGGAATGTAAAGCAGCGTGGTTTACCAGTCTATAATCTCATGAATTATCAAATGAAAGGAGAACCACACCAGGTATATATATAAAATATGGGTATTTATTCTAAGCACACCCCTCTAGTCTCTTTATGAGGCTAGAGGCAAAAGTACAATACAATTACTTAAATAGCACACAGTAAATTAGTACAGTATACGTTTTGCCCTAGGGGCCTCACAAACCATATACTAAGAAAGTGGAAAAAGAACCACAAGAGAGATAGAAGCGAGGTCTAGGGCCTGTAGAACCACTGGGGCAACCAGGAACCACCCAAGGTAGAGACGCAGGAGACCCACGGGGATGCGTGCAGTGTCTAAACACAGCCGAGAATCAGCATTGACTTCTATGTAGAAAGTCGCAATTAGATTTTTAAAGAATAAGGACACACTTAGTAGTGGACTAGGAACAAACCTCTTTGGTACTGGACACTTCGAGAGTCATGAGCCACGGGAGCACCAAAGTACTCGTGTTATCTCACCTAGGGAAGCCGGGTGCATAGGTGTCTTTTCGTGTCGGGTTGACTCTTCAGCCACGAGGTTCAGGAGGCGTTGACGCAACCAGGAGCTGGATTCATGCTGTCCCGCGTCGGATGTCAAGTGCTGCAGGGTCGGTATCCGGATTGGACCCAACAAGCCTTGGCAACAGCAACCCACGCAGAATGGAAACATTGACTTCAGTGCAGACCAGCAAGGTCTGAGGGACTTACCCTTTGGAGGGGAGTCAGGGCACTTCTGGAGCTACCAGGAAAGCCCAAGAAACAAAGTATTTACATTGTAGGGACCCACCAGTCAACGGACCAGGGATCGCGAAGGAGCCTCGAGCAGAAATGCCAAAAGCGGGCCCACGGAATACTCGTGGAGTGTAGGCCCACAATCTTTGATGCAAAAGGTGTTCAGGGCTTGGACTACAAGTAGCCCAATGTACAACTTTGGGAAAGCTCGGGAAGTTGATGTACTAGCAAATGTGCTGGATGTCCACGAGTTCCGGTCCCACGTCTCTCGTGATGGCTACAGGCCTCAGCTTTGCTGGGGACTCATGTCGACCTCAGAGATGTCTGGTAGTCCGTGTCCTGTGTCGCAGATTCTTCGGGATCTGGCGGGAGCCTCGAAAATGCAGACCAGCAAGATGCTTCTTTGATACCTGTTTGAACAGGGGAGTCACTCCTTGACCCCAAGGGAGATTTCTTCTGTCTTCCAGTCGAAATGGAATGTCGAAGGTCCAAGATATATGTTTCAGAGTTTCGTCCAGGGTAATCTAAAGTCCTAGGGACTGGGTTCCTGTACTTATACTAAGTTTAGGGGATGGAGTAACTCTAAGGTCCCACCTATGGGAGGACCTGGGGAGGGGGTGGTTACACCCCTACTCCTTTGTCCAGTTTCGCGCCAGAGCTGGGGCTGAGTGCCCCAGCAACCGGTTTGAACTGGGAAATGCACGGGAACACCTTGTGTGCCCCAGGCACTGTCTGAAAAGCCTTCAGTTAATGCACCCACCCTGCTCCAATACACTAAAGCCTGTCTGTGGAGGTGGTTACACCTCTCTGGACAGAAAACCTATTGTCCAAGCCTCGCCTGCCGGAGCTGGGGCTCTATTTAACTGTTACTGGTTAGACCAGTGTGTACATGTCTTCTCCATCTAGAAGGGTGGAATGCTACCCCCGCCGCTAGAACTGGAGGGGGTAGTATTCCAAAGTGTTTGACACCAAACACGACATGTTTCGATGCAGCCATTCCAAAGTTAAGAGAACAAAACTGGGTCTTGACTCCTAACCAGCAAGGCTAAGTCAAATATAAACTAAACTAACAATACAAATGCCAGTTCTCCTATTGACGACGCGCTGTTTTTTGCGTAGGAGAACGCTCGGCAGCACAATTTATTTGTAGGCTCCGCCGTTTCCAAAACAACGGATTTTGTTTACTTACATCATGTAAAAGCCCGGGTCAACGACAACCACGCCAAAGACCGGGTATTTAAAGCCAACACCCAACAGAGTGAAGACTTGCCCTTACCTGATTGTGCCTCCATACACAGGAGAATTAAGACATCGTGTTTGGTCCTGAGGAGAACCCCGCAACTAGGGGGTTTGAAATGCGTCGACCTTGTTGGTCCAGTGTCAGTCAAAAAGTGCTGAGCCAAAAATATAATATGATCTGTTTTGTTTAAATTACTGGTGTTATCTACATTATAAATGACAATGTATATTGTATCATATGATTTAATGAAATGTTTATATTGACACGGACCCATACCTCAGAGGTATTTGTTTTGTTTTAGGAATATAAATGTTATGTTTGGGGTGTGAAAGTATCAGTGTGGATGTGTTATAGAGTGGTTTATGATCTGTTTTATAAAAATTTGTAAAAAGTTTGTATCTATTTGTATATTTTGTATATATTCGTGATATGCACAAGAAATTCTTCTTGAAAAATAAGAAAAACCTTTGAAAAATTATTTGAATAAATTAGTAACAAATGTTACATTAGACTGCTATGCTTTATTCATAACAGTTCTTTGGCTATTAGAAATTAAGTTAGTCCAGTACTGCCATTTGTATTGTTAGTTTAGCCATTCCAAAGTTGGCATTTACCATGAGGTTTTAATGCACTTAAGAGTATATGGTATGGCTGTATCACAGAAAAGCTATAAGGAAGGGGTTCTGAAAGCTGCAGAGGGGCTCAGCTCATGCTAGGGCACCCCCTCACACAAAACCAAGCACTCTGCCTTCAGGATTGTCAAGGCCTGCCATAGGAGGGACTTATAGGTTTATATGTGTCTGTTTAAAAGGTAGATATAGATATACTATATCTAAGTCAGGGGTGCAAGCACCACCTTACCCAGGCTGCAGTAGCAGACCTGTGGTGTCATTTTGGAAGGCTTCCCAGGGGTGGCAAAATACATGCTTCAGCCCCTGGTAGGCCTCTGGGGTACCTATGCCCTTGGTTCCTAAGGTACCATATACCAGGGACTCTCAAGGGTAACCCAGTAACCAATTTGGAGTGTACCAAGTGTACATGCAATCAGTTTTGAGAGGAAGCAGCTAGGCTGGGGTCCTGGTTAGCAGGGCCCCAGCCAGACTAAAGTTGATAAATCAGTGAAACACGGGAAAAAGTGGGGGTAACCATAGTAAGCAGATGCTACTCTCCTACAGGGGGTATCCCTTGTGAGGGCTGAATCAATGGTATGGCTAATTTGGAGGTAGCGAAAAGTCTCTTGAGGGGGTGAGCTGATACCTAGATTTAAGATCCTGCAATGTGGCCTTCTTCCCCTTAACCCACGTCACCCACAGAGGAGATCCCAAACATGTCCCATTTGTGGAACCCCAGACAGGTGCTGTGGCGTCCCAATATATCGGGTTCCCAGAGAGGAGTTGCCTTAGTCAGGCGGTTACGCCATCCCAGCTTCCCCTGGAGTCCATGCAACACTTCTGCCATTCGAGCCGTGGCACCAGTCAGTTGCAGCTTCCGATAATTAGAACACAATGCCCTATTATAGCCCCCCTTCCCCATGAGCCAGTGGTCCGTTCGGAAACTAGGATCATCGTGCGGGCCAAACACCCATCTATTAATGGCCGACATCTGTGAAGACTGTTAGTAAAGACTCATATCTGGCAGCCCTATACCCCTGTCATACCACCCCATGGTAATTTTATTGGTGGTGATCCACGGAGTTCGGCCTTCCCACAGCAACCCCCGCACCACTTCGTCAATCCGCGACAAGTATGAACCAGGAATCGGGTTGGGAGCATTTTGCCTAACGTATAGAAAGCGCAGAACGGCGAGCATTTCAAACAGGGATGCTCGTCCCAGGAGAGTGAGATGCAGCGATTTCCAGAGCCTTATATCCGACCTTAGGCGCTGAAGGGGAGCCTGCAGATTCCACTTGGTGAAGAGATTAGCGTCGGAGATAATAACAATGCCCAGGTATCGAAACCCTTATTTCTCAACTGGAATGTCATATCCCCCAGGACTGGCTGGCGGTGCACCCCATAATGCATACATCTGGGATTTGGACCAGTTCATCTGGTACCCTGAATGTGCCCCAAATATATGGAAGATGTGTAACACCTGTCGCATCAAACGTGCCAGAGAGGCCAAATATAGCAAGATATCGTCAGCATAAAGCGATATTCGTCCTCATGGTCACATGTCCATTTCATGCCCCTTATACCTGGTTCTCATCTGATCCAGACAGTGAGTGGCTCCAGTACGAAGGCAAATAGGAGCGGAGACAGTGGGCAAGCCTGCCTCGTGCCACGGCAAAGGGGAAAAGAGGCAGAATGATGGTTATTCACCACGAAATGCGCCATTGGGCTGCGTATATAGTAACTCGATCCATCTGATAAATTTGGGTCCGACCCCATGCGAGCCAGGACAGCAAAAAGATACTCCCATTCTATGGTATCAAATGCCATTGTGGCATTGAGTGACAATAGAAACGCTTCCTCCTCTAGGGTTGCTATTCGTCCCAATGCCCCATGTATCCATCGCAAATTTTTGAGCCGTGTTCCTACTCGGCATGAAGCTAGACTGATCTGGGTGAATCAAATCCTTAAGATATGGGAGCAGTCGATTGGCCAGGAGCTTGGCCAGGATTTTTGCTTCCACTGCCACCAGCGAGATAGGTCGGTACGATTTGCAATCTTCTACTGTTTTTTGGGGCTTGTGGATTACCAGAATGGCAGCTGTATGGATATCAGCCGGGAGATGTCCCGAATTATAGCATTCCTTGTATAAGTGCAACAGGTAGGGAGCTAATTTCGTTGCCATCGGTTTATGGAACTCGATAAGGAGGCCGTTAGGACCCATCGCCTTACCAGACCGAACATCCTGTATCGCTTTCTGGACCTCTTCCGCGGAGATGTCCAACTCTAGTACCTCCCTATCCTGCTGTGGGATACTCACTACCTCGATGGTGGCGAGGAGATCTTGTGACAGGGAAGCCTTGGAGTTCTGCAGGACCTTAAATACTTCTTCAAAATGAGACGCAAAGACATCAGCAATCTCCTGAGGGTCAGTTATCAGTGTACCGTCAGGGCCTGTTATTTCTCGCACCCATCTTGCACCCTGTTCTTTGCGTTCCAGCCATGCTAGGAGTTTACCCGTGCGCTCACCTTGTTCATATATCCGGTGGCGAGCAGCTAACGAGCGCATAGTGGCCTCCTCCAAGAGGAGCTGTCTGTAATCCTGTTTCTTTATGTTGATATTGTGCTGGATGCCAGGATCACGGGTCTGTGAAATGACCTCCTCCATCTGCAGTATGTCTCTCTCAAGTTCGGACACCCTTTTAATACGTTCATTTCTATGTCCCATCATCAGGGACAGTGCCCTGCCCTTGATAACTGCCCCAAATGCACCCCAGAGTGTTACTGCTGACGTGACCGATCCCACATTTTCAGTAAAATAATAATCCGTCTTGTCGGAGATTTTCCTTAATATGTGGAATCTTCAATGCCCACAGGTGTATCATAATTGGGCCAGGACGCCGAGTGCGTTGTGCACCAAATATTGTCAAGATGGGGAGTGATCCGATATGCCTCGTGCCAGACAGGTGGAGTCAGTAAAAGCGTGTATGTCCTGGGAATGTGTGAACAAGTAATCAATCCATGATTGGCTACCATGTACCCCCAACTGGAATGTGAAGTGCGCATGGTGAGGGTGCGACCATCTCCATATATCCACCACCCCCAGAGCATTGGCGAACTCCTGGAGTTGTGAGCCCTGCATCCGGTCCCTTCTGGGTGGAAGTTGGTCACATGAGCCATCCATAGTCAAGTTGAACTCACCCCCCAAAACTAGCGACCCCATGGGCAAGGCTAATATCAACACCCCCACATCCTGCAATGTTCACCACTGCAATCCTGGTGGGGCATTGTGGAAAAGTCACGGTCCCTACCTCAGCGGGGAAGCGTCCTCACGCGGGATCCTGCGTGTCTAACCCCGATTGCACCTTGTTCCCTCTCCCCAGGATTTCTCCCCTCTCTCATCCCCTGCAGGTACGACAGGACCCGATCACGAAAAACGGGACACCGGAAGCAGTTCTCCCTGACCCCGGAAGGTCCACCCCCAGCTCCGACCCGGAAGACAGAAAAGCCGACGGTCCACAAGGGAGGAGGTTCCAACCAGCGGACTCGTGGCAGGAGACAGCAAGGGAGGAACCGGAGCGGAGAGCGAGGAGTCGGAGAGTCGAGAAAGAGGAGGAGGACGCCGACGGCGACGTTTGGTCGGAAGACTGGTGGAGTCCTCAGGAGGTGGCTGGAGAGCGGCCGCGACTCACCGGAGAGTTTCGGAGGGCCACGTGAGTAACCGTCATCCTTCTTTGTGTGTCCCTTGTAAATATAGTTGTAATTATTGTATAAAACCTCACAACCCTGAGCACTGTAGCACTGTATATAGATATATATAGTTCCCCCTTCCACACCTCGAACACCCTACTCACCCCTTCCCCCTATTGTCGGTCTCTTCCACCTTCCCGTCCGCCCCGTCCTCACCATCGCCTTTTCCGTATCCCCACATCCCGGTGTCGGTGGCAGTATGCGTTAATCCACGAGAGTCAAGGACTAACGGCCCTGTACTTTCTCTCTTCCCAAACCTCCGAGGCCCATCGGTGTAGCCTACGGGACCAGATGACCCAGCCCAGCAGAGAGAGAGAGCGCATCGCCCTGATGACCTCAGCCCAGCAGAGGGAAGCGACCCACAGTACTTTCCTGTCCGACGTACTACACAATCCGGATACCATTGTGGATAAAGTTTCCCCTATCCCAGAGACTGCATCTCACCTCTTGTACTTGGCGACAATAAAACCAGCTAGCCATAGCTCACTAATTCCTGGCCTCCCTGCTTGTTATTCCGGTCCGCTGAAGCCCACAGTCCACAGGCATATACTGAGACCACGTTCAGGACTCTACCCTCCCACGTACATGTACTCGCTGCATATCTACCCAGTGCATCTGTCCAGGTGTTGTGTATCACATAGGGGCAGCCTTTACGTAGGAGAACCCCCACCCCTCTAGAGCCTCTGGTAAAACCGGAATGTACTGTCGTTCGGTATCCCTTCCTGTTCAGGGCGCCATACAGGAGTTCCCTATTAGGTGCGTCTCTTGTAGCAGCACTATATCATGTGCATGTCTATGAATATATTGTAAGACAATGGCCCGTTTAATTTTGTCCCCCAATCCATTCACATTCCAAGTGAACACTCTAAGACCAGGACCAGGCGCCATCTAAATATAGCAGTGGTTCATCTACTTCAGCGGATGGAGTGTGCACAGAGAAACCAAGTCTACCAAATTGCAGTACAATAGTTTGAGACATTACCAATATTGATGTCATGTAAGATGCCAACTGTCCCAGAAGCAATACAAACTGATGCATAAAAGCAAACCCCCCCAACTGATGCAACCCCCTCAAGTCCATTTGAACTCCCCGCCCTCTCCCTGCCTTCCTGCACAACGGTACTAGAACCACTCGCCACCCCCAAAGATGCAGGGTTCCTGTTGCCCACCCTGAAACTCTTTCGGGAACTTGAGCAACCCCACTACCTTAAAACAATTGTATACAGTACTCAGCCCCAGCCCCAGCCCCGGCCCACCCCCCTCCAAAAGGCAAGTAAAGATCAGCGACCCATATGGCCCTACTCGTCAAATATGGGACACAGTTAGTGAACGGTTTCCAGGAGTCCATGGCCCTCCAGTTGAAGTACAACACATAGGACCATCCTAAAAGAGAACAGCATATGCATAATATTACCACACAATCCCGTAGGTGTCAGGTCCCAAGCAAAGAGGTTAATCACTCAGCGAGGATCACAGAGAGGCCAGGCAGGAATGGTGGTGGCAGCGCTGGTGAGACTGTGTAGACAGAATTGGGTTCGAGGAAAGATGCAGCATGGCCGCCGTTTGCCCCTCAGTAGGACTCAAGTCAGCGCTCTAGCCTACCGAGATGATTAGCGTGTTCCAGGTGAAGCGCGTGGAAAACTACGCACTTCACCGGAGCAGCGGAGGCGGAGAGAGGTGTCCTGTTCGCGTCGCGTTAGTTTAGGGATAAAACTAAGCGTCGCGTGTTCTAGAGAGGAGTATGAGTTTCAACAGAGACATAAACATTTATTGTTCAAGTAAGAACATTCCTTTTGATTACCAGGAGTGAAGTTCGAGTTTTCAGAGAAAAGCGCAAGTTCGAGTCTGAAGTATTTCTTGAGCTTGAGCAGTTTATAGTGAATGTATATTAGCGCATGCCCGTTTACAGAAGTCATTTTCTCTGTGCGAGTGCGCGTTTTGGGTATAAGAGTATATTAGCGCATGACCGTTTTACAGAGGTCATTTTCTCTCTGCGAGTGCGCGTTTTGGGTATAAGAGTTATTACCAGAGAACTAAAGCCAGCACCAGAAGTTAAGGAAAAGAATCAGTCGCATGACACAAAAAGTAGAGCACGGGGTACTTATCTAGAGTTAGCAGAAGTCGTTATTTTCTACAGTATATCTTCATATATATATATATATATACATAAGATAAAGAAGAAGCATAGGAGAAGAAGGATAAGACTAGAGTCCTACTAGATACTTCAGTGAATTAACTGCAGCATAGTAAGGATCGAAGAAAGAAAACAAGAAGAGTAGGAATCATTTACAAGCGGCAGTTCTTCATTCTGTAGGTGAGAACCAGAGTAAAATAGGGAAGTAAAGCAGAGTAAAATCAGAGAAGGAACATATAATAATTTGATTTACATTACAGTGATTAAAGACACAGAATAGAAGAACTAGAAGCCAATAGAAGATAAGCAAAGGCACACAGCTCCTGGGTAGGTAGTGGTTATATAGAGAGATATAGAAAAGATACAGGAGTAAGTATAGGTCAGAGAGAGAGTTATATGTACTTTTTATTTTTCAGCAATCACATGACCAGTAGAGCAGAAAACAAAAGTAAAAAGAAGAAGGAAGAAGACAACTTGTGTGCATTCTCTTCTCTGTCCAATTCCCCTTTTCCCTTGTGGGGCTCTTCTGGCTACGCATTAATAAAACTGTGTGTGGCTGGAGAGTCCTGGGAGGGAGTTGGGAGCTAGCGTCATTCTGCTCCTGTGTCACTGGCCAGTTCCGAGGAGAAGAGCTGGTTCTGACAGACGGGCACCCAAAGTCTAGGGAGTGTCCACCTGCTTCTTCACTGTCTTCAGAGTCAGGGCCCCCCCAGTGGGGCCCTGGTAATCCGAATTGGAATGTCTCTGTTGGTGCCAATCGTCCGTACCATCGGCACCGGGGGTGCATTGAGCGATTTCTTTCCTGCGGTTCGCCATCTGTCTAGCCAGTCCCTAAAAACCTTTTGGCCTAGTGAAGAACCACTGCTTGCCATTAGCCTCCTCTCTTAGTTTAGCAGGGAACATCATAGCGTATTTGATCTCCTGAAACCTGAGGGCTTTTTTTACCTCCAGGAAACTGCGGCGCTGTTTCTGGACCCTCAAGGTGAAATCAGTAAAGAACGTGATTTTGCGGTCCTTAAATTTAAACACCCGAGCCATGAGCGGCCGTGGGGGTGCACCCGGTTTGGACAGCCCCCTGGCACGCGGTGAGCCCGTTCCATGGAAAAGCATTTGGACAGGCCTCGTGGTTGCAGATGTTTAAGAACTAGTTCTTCCACAAACAAATCCGTGGCCTGCCCTTCTGCGCACTCCGGCACGCCAATAATGCAGACGTTGTTGCGCTGCATTCTACCGTCATACTCGTCCAGTTGCAGAGCCATTGCATCATGAGAAGTACGCAGGTCAGTCATCTGACGTTTCAGCAGGGTGGTATATGTAACCAGTTCCTTGGGTGTATTTTCCACTGTTCACACACACTCTGACATTTTCCTCATATCGTCACAGATCAGAGTACCTTCTGTTACTACCGTATCTATCCGAGTCTCGAGGGAGGTCCGTATCGTCGTCATGGCCTCTAGAATATCTTTGTTCATGGGTTCCATGGCCTCGCCCTGGGTCGCCTGTTCCCCTCGGTCCTCGCTTTGTTGCTTTTGCCTTGCAAATGTTTCCAATTTGTCCTGAGTCGCCGTGCAATTGCTGCGTCCAGACACCATGTTATGCTCGTCCTGGTGGGTGCCACACCAAGTAGGGATGCACCAGATACTCACCGCCACCTGCAGTGGATCCTTCCACTTGGCCTGTCGGCCTGTCGGTTTTGGCTAGTATTACCCTGTTAGCAAGGCAGTATCACCACCCCACAACAGTCATCACAGCACAAGGAGACCCAGCACAAGGGGACAAACTCCTTATCTGTCCCCGGGCTCAGCAGCTCCAATGCGGCCAGACGATGGCTCAGTTCCTCTGTGCCACCAGTTCACTCCCACAATTTGCACCTCCAACTGGGCCTCACCCACACTGTCCGCCCTGCAGTTACTTCAGTTCCGGGCAAAACACAGCAAATTGTCCTTAATTCAGTCCACTTCCAACAATCCTACACCATAGATCCCAGTACGGGAGGGCAGTATGGATCACCCGCCAGGTGGGCCGGATTCCTGAAGGCAATCAGTGCCTCTCAGCAGCCAAACACACCCCCAGGATTGCGCCGCCCTTCACCTGTATCCACTGCGCTTTTCACCACGGCCCCCACTCCTGCCAGGCAGCCAGGTCACTCCCGAGCCCCAGAGTCTCCACAGTAAATCAGCAGGTTCGGCAGCTCACAGAACACCCCACTGTCAATAGACCCCAGGTTGGGCAGCACTCCACATGATCACCTGTTTGAAGATGGCGGTCCAGGAACTCGGCCGCGGCCTTCGCCCACACCGCAATGCGAGCTCCAGGTCCGCTCATCTGCAGGTCTGCTCCTTTGTCTGGTCGCCGAACACTGCCTCAGCCCAGCCGCATTCGCTGCTCAGAGATCCGCCACCGCTCCGTCCGGGACCTAGGCCGGAGCTGCGGTGTCACGTAGTACCTGATGGCCGGTTTGCAACCCTCCTCCTCGGCCCAGTTACTGCTGGCGGGCAATTCCCCGGACCTCTCCTCTCACAAACGGCTCGTATCGTAACCAAACCACCATCGGAGCTCGCCCGACACCAACGAGGTATATCAGTCCCCTCATAGATTGGGTCAGGCCAGGGCGGATGGACTAAAAGTGGATGATGCGGGAGTGGCGTCACAGAGCTCGGCTACCGTGCAGCCACTCCCGTCGTCAGTTGGCCACGCCCCCTCAGCTTCACTATTTTAAGTGTATTGTGAACGTGGGCTTAGGGCGGGCCGGAAAATCAGGCGAGGAGGCCGTATGTAGTGTGCAATGGTGGGTCTTTAATAGAGTCAAGAACACAGTTAGTACAGGCGATGAAAAAGGTAGTACGGATGTAGGGCCTCTCGCGATGATGTCTTGTCTTCTCCCTCCGGTGATGGAACAGGTCCTCCGGTATGGATGCGTGCTGGGCGGTCCTCGGAGGAAAGAGAGAGAGCACAAGGAGCGGTTAGTCCAGCCTGACTCGCTATGACACTGTTCTACAACCAGCACCGGGAGTGTACGGGAGTAGAGAATGACAGTGAGGGAAGGGTAGCGAGACGGATTCGGAAGGGAGAGAGACAGGGTGTAGGTGAGGGATCGTGAGGGGTCAGCCTATGTACTAAGTGCTGTACAAGTGAGGACGTGCTATACAAAATCTTTACAGTGCAGGCCAGGCCTTGTGCTACTAAGGAGAGAGGGACGAACACTATATACAAAGCACCTAATGTGCTACTGAGGTGGATTCGGTAGTACTCACACGCTCCGCCGCAACTCCCAAGTGAGTTGCGGCCGCTCTTCAGCCTCCTCCTCTAGACTCCACCAGTCTTCGCTCCACTCTTCTGGCTCTTCTTTCGTCTGGTCTGCTTCAACGCCGGTCCGAGCCTCCTGCCACGAGATCGCTGCTCCGACGGCGTCTCTGTCCTTGCTTCCGCTTTTTCCCTGTTCCGGCGGTGATTCCGAGGCGGGACTTCCGGGGTCAGGTGGTTGTGGTTCCGGGAGTCGCCCGTTCCTGATTGGCTCCTGGAAGACAGAGAGGGGAGGGGAGCTGGTTGTCAGGTTGGTGTCCAAGGACGCTTCCTCAGAGGCTGTCGTGAAGGGTGAGTGTCCGGGAATGGGAGGTACGGGAGGGGTTGGCTTGAGTCCCGTATCACATCCCCTTCCCCTAGCTGTCCTTCTTGTACGGGTTGGGCTGAGGGGATATCGGGAGAGGAAGTCGTCATTTCCTTGATCAGAACCCTTGCGATGGATTGTTTTGAAACGAAATGGCTGGAGGGACAAAAACCAACGGAGGACCCGGTCATTGTGTCCTTTGTTCCGGGCCATCCACTCAAGTGGGGCATGGTCGGTGTAGATGATGAACTCGCGTCCCTCCAAATAGTACCGGAGGCTCTCGACAGCCCACTTAATGGCAAGAGCCTCTTTTTCTACGACTGCATAGTTCATTTCGCGGGGAAACAATTTCCTACTCAAAAACAGGATCGGTCTCTCATTTCCTTTGTCGTCTGTCTGAGAGAGAACGGCTCCTAGGCCTTGGTCTGATGCATCCGCCTGTAACAGAAAGGGTTGAGAGTAGTCTGGGCTGACCAATACTGGCTCCGAGGTCAGGGATGCTTTGAGCCCTTGGAAGGCACGTAGGAGCGAAGGAGTAGGGTTACGCAGGGCGTCTTCGGTCTTGGCTGTCTTCTTTAGCAAGTCAGTACGGGGAGCTGCTCTTTGGGAGAAGTTAGGGACGAATCGTCGGTAATAACCTAGGAGACCCAGGAAGGCTCAAAGGTCTTTTCGGGTTCGGGGGAAAGGAAGGGCTTGGATGGCTTCTACTTTATTCTGTTGGGGTCTGATAACTCCTTCTCCCAATAGAAAACCTAGGTATTTGATAGTCTGGGCTGCTAAGGTGGTTTTAGCGGGGTTGATGGTAAACCCATAGGTACCCAAGGAAGTGACTACTTGCCCCAAATGTTCCAGATGTTCTTCCCAACTGTCGCTGAAGATGATGATGCCATCAAGATATGCCCCTGCGTATAGGGAGTGGGGCCTCAATATTTGGTTCATTGCTCTTTGGAAGGTGGCAGGGGCACCATGTAAGCCGAAGGGCAAAACAGTGAATTGGTATAGCCCTGCCGGGGTGGAGAAAGCCGTCTTTTTCTTGTCCTGATCTCGAAGGGGAATCTGCCAATATCCCTTACATAGGTCGAGCGTGGAGATGTACTTGGCTTTCCCTATCCGCTCGACCATTTCGTCGACACGTGGTAGGGGATACGTGTCAAAGGAAGATACCTTATTCACCTCGCGAAAGTCTATGCAGAACCTCACCGATCCGTCAGGTTTGGGGACTAGGACAATCGTCGAATTCCAATTGCTCGTGGAGGGTTCAATGATTCCCATACGTAACATTTGTTCGACTTCTTGTTGGATGACAGCCCGTCGGGCTTCGGGGACTCGGTAAGGTCTTAACCGGACTACTTTCCCCGGTTCAGTATGGATGGCATGTTCCGTAATCGTGGTATGCCCTGGAGAGGAGGAAAAAACGTGGCTCGAGGGCAGAAGGACCTCATGAAGAGCTTGTTTTTGTTTCGCGTTTAACTCGGGATCGAAACAGGGCTCAAAGGAGAGTGCTAGATGGTGAGGTACATTAGTCAAAACGGGTCGGGGTCCCTCCCATTTCTTAAGGAGATTGACGTGATATATTTGGGTCGTACCCCGTGTGGGGTCCAACTCCAGTTCGTACGTAACAGGGGTTACCTGTCTGAGGATGGTGTAGGGACCTTGCCATTGACCCAGTAGTTTTTGATCTGATGATGGCATCATTAAGAGAACCAGGTCTCCGGCGGAAAAGGTACGGGTTTTGGTGCCTTTATCGTATTGTCTCTTCTGGCGGTTCTGGGCGTCTTCCATGTTTTGACGTACAATGTCTCGGATGATGGCCAAATGGGTTTTGAGATTCTCCACATATTCAGGAAGGGGTCGGGTTCTGTCTGGTTCGGCTTCCCAGGCCTCTTGAGCCATGTCCCGAAGGGTACGGGGGGGCCGACCATACAGGAGTTCGAAAGGCGAATAGCCAGTACTGCTCTGGGGCTTGCATCGGATGGCAAAGAAGGCTAACGGCAACATCTCTTCCCAACGCCTGGCTTCTAGGGCCAATAGTTTCTTTAGTGTCTGTTTCAGGGTGGCGTTATAGCGCTCTATTAACCCATCTGTTTGGGGGTGGTATGCTGCGGTTCTGATCTGTTTTATCCCGAGATGGGAGCACACTTGTCGCATGAGGCGGGAAACAAAAGGGGTGCCCTGATCCGTAAGGATCTCCTGAGGAAATCCTACCCTAGAGAAGATAGCGATGAGTGCTTTGGCTGTACTCTGAGTGGTGGGTTGCCGCAAGGGAACGGCTTCAGGGAAGCGGGTGGCGTAGTCCACTAGGACCAAGGCATAACAGCAACCACTTCGGGAGGGTATCAGGGGTCCTATAATATCCATCCCGACCCGGCTAAAGGGAACATCAATGAGGGGAAGCGGTTGTAGGGGGACCCTGGGGGGATGGTGTCGGCTTTTTTTCTGACAAACCGGGCATTCCCGGCAATAGGTTTTCACTTGTTGATGGATACCCGGCCAATAGAATTTCTCCAGGATAGCCTGACTTGTTTTCTCGTCACTGAAATGACCCCCCAGGAGGTGGCTGTGTGCAAGAAACAAGACCTTGTCTCGAAAGGGACCAGGGATTAACAACTGAGGATTCTGCTGGGGCCCTCCTTTCTGGTATAACAGTCCTGCTTTCTTAAAAAAATAGGGACCTACATGTAAAGGGTCTTCATTATCCAAGGCTCTGGCCCATGCTTCCTGCAGGAGAGGATCTTCCCTTTGTGCGGCCCTGAATTCTCTGTCAGTCTGCCAGGGGTGTTCCGTAGGTATAACAGGGTAAGCACTGGAGTAACTCTTTTTTTCATGGCGCCGTTGGGTTCGTGTTTTCTTGGGTCGAGGATCCGGAGTCTTTACCGGCTGCTCTTGAGAGAAAGGTGCTTCTTTCCACCAACGGGAAAACGAGTCGGTGGTCTCTTGTACGAGTCCGGGGAGTCCGGAATAATCACTCCCCAAGATCGCCTGTTCTGGGAGGTTTGGGACCAGTCCGACGGTGAGGTCGGTTCCAGGATCAGCGGGGTGTTGTACCCGGATGCGTGCAGTCGGGTATCTTCTCGTATCGCCATGGACACATTGGATATCGACCATACCCATGCGCGGACCAACGGGGTTGATCATGTCTTGAGGTTGTAGGACACTTTGTCTGCATCCTGTGTCCGCTAGGGCGAGAACAGGTTGGCCATCGATGTGCACTAAAATATGAAATGGAGGTGGACTGGCTCCCGGTTTGACACACACATAGTTCCGTACGAGGCCCACCTCCATAGGTTCCTCTTTTTGTGGACAAATGCGGGCAATGTGGCCATAGCCTCCACAGCTATATCATTGTGGCCCTTGGTGGGGTGGTCTGTACAATATGGGAGCCTGCATCAAGGGAGGTGGTTCCGGTCTGCGTGGCAGCGGGGGTCTGGGTGGACGACTTCCACCCGGGTTGTGTGGTCGGTTGGAATGTTCTTCACGTCCTCGTTGCAATTCTTGGGCCCTGTTATAGGCAGCGGCTATCTCCACAGCGGTGTCGAGGGTGAGACGGGCATGTTGTCGTACCCATCTCTGAGTAGCGGGGTGTAAGGAAGCCAAGAATTGTTCTAGGTATATCTTTCCTAGGATATCGTCTTTTGAGGACGTCTCAGGTTTCAACCATCGGTTTGCCAAGTCTTTAATGCGGAAGGAGAGAGCTCTGGGGTTTTCCAGCGGACCTTCCTTAGCTTGCCGCAGTTTAACCCTGTATGTCTCATCATCGATACCCAAATGTTCCAGAATGCAAGTTTTGATGTCGGCATAGGGTGTGTTCCCCTGGATATTGGCTTGTTGGTAAGCGGCCTGGAGATCGCCGGTCAAAAGCGGCCCCAGATACTGACCCCAGCGATCGGGTGGCCATGAGGCTGCCTGTGAGAGTCTCTCGAAATTGGTGAAAAAATAGTCCGGATCCTCCCCCGGCACATACTTCTGCAGCACTATCGATGGGAGGGAGGCAACCGGTCTCTGTTGACCCAGGGCGTCGCTTAGCTTCCCCATGGCCTGGTCGTGTGCGGCTCCTTGACCCTTGAGAACATCATGCAGCTGGCCGCGGTCGTCTTCTGCTGTTTTAAGGAACCTCTCTATTAACGCTCCCCACTGCTCTTGGGTCTCCGCCATTTGCTTGACGATGGCCTCCATGCTTCCAGCTGATCCCACTTCTGACACCACCTGTGAACGTGGGCTTAGGGTGGGCCGGAAAATCAGGCGAGGAGGCCGTATGTAGTGTGCAATGGTGGGTCTTTAATAGAGTCAAGAACACAGTTAGTACAGGCAATGAAAAAGGTAATACGGATGTAGGGCCTCTCGCGATGATGTCTTGTCTTCTCCCTCCGGTGATGGAACAGGTCCTCCGGTATGGATGCGTGCTGGGCGGTCCTCGGAGGAAAGAGAGAGAGCACAAGGAGCGGTTAGTCCAGCCTGACTCGCTATGACACTGTTCTACAACCAGCACCGGGAGTGTACGGGAGTAGAGAATGACAGTGAGGGAAGGGTAGGGAGACGGATTCGGAAGGGAGAGAGACAGGGTGTAGGTGAGGGATCGTGAGGGGTCAGCCTATGTACTAAGTGCTGTACAAGTGAGGACGTGCTATACAAAATCTTTACAGTGCAGGCCAGGCCTTGTGCTACTAAGGAGAGAGGGAGGAACACTATATACAAAGCACCTAATGTGCTACTGAGGTGGATTCGGTAGTACTCACACGCTCCGCCGCAACTCCCAGGTGAGTTGCGGCCGCTCTTCAGCCTCCTCCTCTAGACTCCACCAGTCTTCGCTCCACTCTTCTGGCTCTTCTTTCGTCTGGTCTGCTTCAACGCCGGTCCGAGCCTCCTGCCACGAAATCGCTGCTCCGACGGCGTCTCTGTCCTTGCTTCCGCTTTTTCCCTGTTCCGGCGGTGATTCCGAGGCGGGACTTCCGGGGTCAGGTGGTTGTGGTTCCGGTAGTCGCCCGTTCCTGATTGCCTCCCGGAAGACAGAGAGGGGAGGGGAGCTGGTTGTCAGGTTGGTGTCCAAGGACGCTTCCTCAGAGGCTGTCGTGAAGGGTGAGTGTACGGGAATGGGAGGTACGGGAGGGGTTGGCTTGAGTCCCGTATCACATGTATTTACTGGACCTATTGCTACAAGTATAAAATGGGACTTGTATTAAAAAAACCAAATATATTTATCAACCTAGTGTGTTTTAAAAAGGTAAATTATTCTAATTAAAAAGGTATCTTTAATTCTGATGGTCTTCTCCACCAGTTGATTTGTTTCCCACCACAAAAAAAAAACACATAATGAAATTACTTTGCATCTAAGTTTACAGAACCTTCATCCATAGGGAATGCCCTTTTGCTGGTAGAGGACATTCCCATGCATCTTTCCTCCGATATTACTCCACATATTGATTGCCAAGTTCAAGCTGACAATGATTGAGAATCTTCCCACTATGGTGGTGTCCATACTTGCCTCACCTGTTGCTACACCTATACATGACGTTTCCATGCAAGCCAGACCTTCTCATCAGGATGCCAGCCATTATCCTTCATTGTAGTCTGCTATTGCTGAGCTGGACTACCTGGCAGCTGAAGCCCCACAGTAGGGCCATCTGAATCTCCCAAATGATGCCTTTAGAAGCTGGTGGAAGCAAAGCATGCAAGGTTGAGACAGAACTGCTTTCTAAATTTAGGAAAATCTGAATTTCACTTCTTATCAACTCTAGAAGTGCATTTAACAGCCATTACTACTTATACAGTCAATCTTGCCATCTTCTTTTCACCATAGCTGTGATTAAAGATTTAATAGAAGTCCTTAGGAAAGCCTTTCCTCCTCTTAAAAGATCACTTTCTTCTTGGGAGATCTACATTGCCCTCTTTAAATTAAAGGGAGCTTCCATACACATGCACAAATCAGCTTCAAACTAGGATTGGAAAAACCTTATACGATAGTCAATAGTAGTCACGTATTTCTAAGAACTCACCCCTCTTTTGGTACAAATGTAAACTCAGATTTTCATCTCAATAAAATTGATTATCCTTTTGGCTTTTTCCATGACCCTTTCTTCCAAGAGCAAAGAACACTTCACACATTACAAGCATTAAGGTTAGCGGAATTGTGAGATGTTACATAAGAAAATTCAAAAGATTCAAGACAATCCAACCAGGTCTTTGTCAATCAGAGGGTTGTTCATATAGGTATGCCTTCTACAAAGGAGACCAAAGCGGGATGAATAGCATCATGTATCTTTGCATGTTATCAGAAAGTGAATGAACCTGTGCTGGATAACTCTAAGGATGTATTCTGCCAGAGGCAAGGTGGTTGCTTCTGCTCTTAATCTAATGTCCCAATTCCAGACATTTGCAAGGTAGCCCCCTGAAGGCTGGTTCACACTTCTGTTGAGCACTATCGTACTGACTCTGCTTCCAGAGTAAATATTCTAGTGAGCCACTTTCCCTAGATAACTTATTTACTTGACGTAATGTTCTTTTTTATTCTTTGCTTCTGGTAAGTACCTCAGTGGCTCGGTTTTTGTAATTGTAATTGTATTTACATAGCGCTTACTATCACTGACGAGGCTTCAAAGGCCTTTTTGGCGAGTAGCACGCTACTCCGGAACCCAAAAATGAATAGCGTAGGGAAATTGGAAAAGATGTTCATTCGAGCAGTGCACATGTGAGTCTGTTTGTTGGATTAAATAGGATAATGGAGTGATAGAAGAGGGAAGAGTCTAGACGTTATTTTATTAAAATTCATATCCGAATCTACTGTTAATGGATATCAGGGAGAATCCAATGACGGAGAAGTTACTTTTATATAATCCGTGCTTGCTGTCATAAATATTTCTCTGAATCCATAAACAGCCCACCTAGCTTCTCATAATACAAAAGCATAGCTGCAAATGCTTAATGGTTTCAGTAATCTTACACTGGGATACCTTAAAAAACAAACTGCCTGGCTAACCCTGCACTGCATAATGGGAAGGCTGGACGTTTTTCGAATTCTTGAAATTGAGGTATTATATTGACAACGTGTGTCTGTGTTTGTACATAGCCAAGAGGCCTCATATTCATTTAGCTTGAAATACACAGTGGTGTCTTTGGTCAAATGAGCTGTTACTCGTTGATTGAAAGTTTTTTTCTAAATAAAAAAAATATCAGAAAATGTTGCTTTTACAGACTTGTTTTATTTTCTTTTTTTGCAACATGAAATAAATATATTGTTTCAGAGAGAATACCTCGATTACAGTTTAGTAACTTTTCCTTATCAGGTTGCTTATTTCAAGTAGGTCAGTAGAACCAAGCCAAGTCTGCAACTGCCAGAAGACATTGTGAATTAATATAACCAAATTAAAATAAAATAATCAAAGTCCAGGGTTAGAAACCTGGGTGCTGATTCACATAGGCAATGATGAATATGGGAAGCAGTACTACAGGAGTGTTTTTTACGTGCTCTTACATGCATTTGTGAATTGGCCAAATATGTCCAAAGAGGGCACTGCCCTATAACTTTGTACTAAGTGCATATGGCTAGTCCCTGAATATTCTCAGTATGTATTTATGAATGCAAAAGAGTACTACTGTACAATCAATCAATCAATCAATCAGCAGAATTTGTATAGCGCGCTACTCACCCGTTAGGGTCTCAAGGAGCTGAGAGGGGAGGGGGGGTCGCTACTGCTCGAACAGCCAGGTCTTGAGTTGTTTCCTGAAGGAGAGATGGTCCAGGGTCAGCCTTAGGTGAGTGGGGAGGGAGTTCCATGTCTTGGCTGCCAGGTAGGAGAAGGATCTTCCTCCAACGGTGGATTTGCAGATTCGTGGGACGGAGGCGAAGGCGAGGCTGGCGGATCGGAGCTGGCGGGTGGGTGTGTAGAATGTGAGGCGGCTGTAGAGGTACTTCGGGCCCGTGTCGTGGAGAGCCTTGTGTGCGTGGGTGAGGAGTCTGAACGTGATCCTCTTGTTGACGGGGAGCCAGTGCAGGTTTTTCAGGTGGGCAGAAATTGTTTCCAGATGCAGATGACAGTGGAAGATGTCAACCCAACTTCATCATTATACTCAGAGACGTTTTAATGCATATGCAAAGTGGGGGCTGGCCCATGGCCCCTGCATTGCAGCGGGCCCCTCTGATAGAGCCAACTCTGTTCTGCAGAGAGTCTTGCCCTGATGACCATGAATATCTCTTCAATAAAATGTTTCAATACAGTTTTCCTTTCATTATTTTCAATGTGGGTAATGTGTGGGAGCGTATTACAGACATTTTGCAGAGAAAGGTTTTTTTTGGGGAGAAATGGGAGTGGGTCACAGGTATTATTTGCAGTAATATTAGTGAGCTGCTGCTGTGTTACAGTATTTAAAACACAGGTTACTAACTGTGAATATTAGATGTAAACACATTTAGAATTTGGACCAATACGCCTGTGCACTATTAGTGACTAGGGAAGTAGCTTCAGGGGGGTTGTTTGAGTTGTTACACCCTGCCCTAAAAATTGTGCTTTGTGATGAATTGTTGGTGCAGTTGCTTTCAGTTGGATAGATGAAGTGTCTATCTGATTTCATCGGGACTTTTTACACACAGACAAAACAAGCGCATACACCTTCATCTCTTTCTGTTAGGAAAGACTTAAAAATGTTGGTTATTTCACAAAATAATGTGCTTTCTCTCACTTAGTACCACTACCAATACGCATTCTTCTTTCCGCGGCGCCCTGCTTGTCGTATAATACATTTTAACATTATGTCCCAGCGTGATTGAATGGTCGTCTGAAGCTCACACCCCGACATACTTACCGACCAAGCTACGCCCCTGTTAGTGACCTGGCTTAAGAGACCATGAAAGACCTGAAATTGGTTATACATTTTAATTTGTTCCGAACAGGGTCCCATGAAATATGTTTGGCCTAGGGCCCTCAAAATGTCCCTGATTATACTAGCACCTTGTATTTAAAGCAGCCCTGGCTACAATAATCTTGCAGTTGCGTACAGATGTGACATATCCCAGCGCCACTTGCGCTCCGAAACTTAGATGAAAGAATGTCAAAGTCTCTGTGGGCGGAATTCCAAAGCGCCAGCGACCTGGAGGGCCTTGAAGCCGAGAAATGTTTCTGGCTATATTTAGCCTTCTGCTAAAAGTGGGTCAGTGCACCGAGTACGGTGGGGTGGGGGCGCCCACCGCCCGGCCTATGTAGGCCACGAAGCATTTGCTTTCCTCGTTCCAACACGCATCCCTTGGCGGCCGCTGGCGGGAACAGCATGGCCTCCTTTCTCGCTGGAGAAGTTTGCTGGGAGTGTGAACTGTGTTTGGAAAAGTAAAAGCCAAAACTGTTCCTTACATTTCTTGTGTCTGTTCTGTTTACCGCCAGCGTCACCGTTCGAACTCTTTAGAACACTGCCTCCCAAACACTGCTTCTTCAAATGATCTTCTTTTCATTTCCTCCAACCTACAGCTCTCGCTCCTTTCCTTCTTCTCTTGTATCTACCTTTTTTACATTCAGTGCTCCCTTTCCTACGTTTTCTTTCTCCCTTCTTCGGCTTCCTTTCACCTTTGTTCTTTCATCCTTTCCCAGTGCTTTAAATGGGCAGCTACTGCCTGGTACTGGTACTTGCACGACTTTAATTTGAAAGGGAGAGTACCTACACGTTTCAGATCTGCAGTAATACATTTATAGGGGGAACGAATAGGTATTCTGAATAGTGAGTACCAGCACTTCTGTTTTTCTTTTTAAAGCACCGTCCTTGCCATAATTATTTTTTTCATTGAACCCTCCCCCCGCTTTTCATCCCTTTCTTCCTTTTGTTTTCTTCTTTTCTCTTCCTTTGGTTTCCTCCGCCTGTGCCCTTCCGCACAAGGCTTCCTTTCTCTCTTGATTCATATCCTACTTTTCTCACTCCCCTTCTTGCCTTCCATTCGAACGCCCTCCTTCCATTCTTTGTTTCCTCCTGCCTTCCTTCCTTCTTTCTCCCTTGCTTACTCCATTCCTTCCCCTCTTCCATCACTTCCCTTCTCGTTCCTTCTTTCAAGCAGCTCCCACCTTCTTCGTTTCCTTAATTTATTCTTTTACACACCACAAGAGTTTTGTACGCCCCTGGTGCCCTGTGTATATCTCATTCCTACACATACAGCGGTTGTGATATGAGATCCTTTCCTGTGTGTAATGATATTCTATAAATGTAATAAGTTGTCACTTCTCAGACATTTATAAAAATGGATCTACTTTTTTGCACCACTTTTCATTTATTATCTTGCACCATGTGAGTTTTAAAACAACAGTAGAACAGGCTCTTTGGAGAACCCTTTTAACTTCTGGTTTATTTCAGGGCATCTCCCTTCAGAGTCTCCGTATTTTCTATACCTATTTATAAGGTGGGGAGTCACAATATCCAAGTTTTAATTTCCGCGCACACAAATATCAACTCCACAATATTGATTTGGAATACATCAAGGTAAGTAGCTGATGAGAGCTAATGTTACAATTACCAACGGGTAGTTAAAGTTATTACATTATGAGTTCATATCTTTCCACAGATCCGTAATCGTCCCATTTTTGTTTTTAATGAAAAAAAAGCAGCAGTTTCCCCTCTCCCTATAAAGAAGCTAACCACCCTGTCAACTTCATGGTCTTCCTAAGCTCTCCAAGACCACAATGGCAAATAGTGACTGTAAAACCCATAAAACTGATGGATTGCTCTAACACAATGCAACATGAGGCCATCATACACAATAAAATTCAAATATCTGATACATCTTTGCTAAGCTCTCCGAAAGATAATATCCTGAAAGAAATTAAAGAAGAAACAGCAACGAGTAGCAAAATCTAACAAATATGCAATCATCAATTGTGGAACCACTCACAAACAGGGACAGTAAAAAGCAAAAGAAAGCACATAACAAAACATTAAGGCAAGGACAATTGCTAAACTCCTTGTTTCACTAACAGTTCCTCTTTATTTCATCTTTAAAACTACTTCGTCCGTAGCAAATCTAATCTCATACAGAGTTTCATACAGCAATCAAAATCGGAAAATCAACTAATCTGCAAGATTGAAAATTACCCACTATCACAATAACAGTAAGAGAAGCCACAAATCAAAAGAGATCTGCTAAAAGCTTTATGCAAACGAATTATGTTCCATGTAAGGAAAAACCTCTTTTTGCAGGACCATCCCCAAAGTTTTGGACCGATGCTGCAGGTTTTTCAACTCTGAGAGTGCACTGAAGCCTGCTAACCAGACCTCAGGGCCAGGGCTTTGACCCTTAAACGTGTATGTTTGATTGGCTTATACACAACTGGGATAAGTTAACTTACTTATAAGTCCCTAGTTTATGGTACCAGAGGTACCCAGGGCCTGTAAGTTAAAGTGTCCCTCGTGGATGTAGCACTGATTGTGTCACAGCGAGGGTGACAAAGTAAAATATTTCTCCCAGCCTGCCACTGCAGACTAGTAGAGTAGTTTCAAACTGCTAAACTTAACTTTGCCGTTTAAACTAATAACAAAGTCCAGACCTTCCTTTTTAATCCGTATAAGTCACTCCTAAGTTAGGTCTGTTGAACCCCAAGGCAGGGTGCGGTATATTCAAAAGTAGGACATGTGTTTTTATATGTCCTAACAGTAAAACCCTGCAATTGTCGTCTTTACTGTAAAAGGGCTAGTAGCGCAGTTGGCAAATACAGAGTTACACACTGACCACTCCACTGTGCTAACTTCTGAATGGGACTACTAAAATTGGTACTACAATGTATCAAAAGAAGCATTGCATTAAACCTGACTTGATGACCAAGTTGAATTTAATAAAACTTTGGAATAAAAGGCAACTTTAGAAAGTTGCCACTCGTTTGCCCAAGATTTCCAGTTGCCATTGACAGTTGTTAGCCATGAAACACCCTTCTGCCCTCCTGAGGAGGCATGTGAATGACCACCAAGAACTGACACAATATAGGCCTTCCATTGGAAGAGGTGTTTCCTCTCTCTGTCAGGAAGCGAAACAGGGTGTGATCCAAAAAAGGCGAACTTCAAAGAGGAAGCAACCTTTGAAGGTCAATTGCTGGACACACACAAGAATTCTGTTCTTTTATTCTTGTAGTCAAGTTGGCATCAGGGACATAGAGGAGGAAACAGTTACTAAATAGTTTTTTCCGTAGGCATCACCCCACTGTGTACATGGGCTGAGGGGTGACCCCAGAAAGACCCCGTTAATCGGATCACCATCCACACCATCCTTTAATCCTTGCATCAGGTCCACTCCATTGATGTCTTTGGCGGTTTGCTCATAGAGCTTTGAACTGGACTAAGACTGCTTTGACTGCAAGGTAACTGTCCTACTGAGCCTTATTGGCCCCTTGGACTGGTGCTCTGTTGTAGCTGGTCCCCCAAAATGGGCTGAAATAACCAAACACAACTTTACAAAAGCTTTCAAAGTACCGGTTAACTAGAGTCGATGCTAACGCTTGTTTGTGATTGGTGTGAAAAGCTGTAATATACAATTTGCTTAATAATTTGAAACCCTGGTGGATTTTGTGGGCTTTGGTATCTAAAAATTCATAAAAATATGGTCTTGTTTATTAATTGGTGTCTGAGTTCCTTTGTGTGATTGTCCTTTCTTATTCAGTTGTTTTGGTACTACTAAATGCTTTGCACTTGTTCCTTAGAGCCTGACTACGTGAAGCCACAGCTACCCAGGGTAGAGCTAATGTTTTACAAACAAGTCTGACTGGATTCAAGACTGATTAGTACATTTATTACACAGTGATATCACATAACCATACTATATAATAAACAGCTTTCCTCAGACTCCTAAAGACCACTGGCCGTGAATCACTGAAATATGACAGCTCAATTCATTTAGATCGGGGATCCTTATTAGATATAGAGAGAACCCACCAACTGAGATCAGTAAAAATACCAGGAGTGCAATTACCTTCCCAACTATTACTAATGGAATAGCTGAAAGGTCACACAATTACACAAACGCAATAGCTTTGATAAAGAACAGTTACAAAAAGGCAGCCATAGTAGCAGCTGCTACCGGTCCACACCATGCTGCAGCTCTACATATATTTTATAAATAAACTGCTCCTCTTGCCCATTTATGCTTCCAAATGGCATTTCGATATTCTAAACATAGGAAACATCCTAAAGATCTCAGGCACAGTAAAATAACTTTCAGACTTAACACCAGCTCACATAGTAGTTAGTGAATTCCAACTCTCAACATCTCCAAATATACTGGTTTGGTGGTGGGCCTCAGCAAGGCCTGTTAGTGCTAGGGGTTCTCTCTTCTCTGCACAGAGTCCACAGACCATAGAATAGAAGTTGGCACAGAAACTGGAATAGAAAGTACAACGTTTATTAAACCTCATGAGGTGGAACTACATTCACACAGCACCCTTCGGTAATGTATGAAGTAGCACACTGACTGGAAGGAGCTTGGTCCTTTTATACCCACACAGGGGCTCAAATGAAGGCGGTAACTGACAGTTACAGACTACAGCAGCTGCAAGCTCAAATGAGCATGTGCGATAGTGGAAGATGCTAAATATATCTCGTCTCTAGGCAGATTGCAAGAGCAGTTAACAGAAAGGTAGGACAGAGCACATGGCGAGCACATGGCAAACATAATGGCTGACAGAAATACAAAATGGATTCCACAAAACAGACAAGATAGCCTCTAAATACAGGATGTCTTCTGCTAATGCTTAACCTAATTGCTGCCAAATTACAACACTGGAAACAACACTAGTTACCTGGACTGCAGTGCAAATCAGCAATTGAGTGCATAGTCAAAGCAATCAATTTTCACTATGGGGAATATCAATCAGGGAACCAGCCAAAGCTTTACATCCCCCAATCCTATTACCAGGCGAAGAAACTTCCCCATCAATAATAAAAGCACATCCCAAGCACTTTTTACTTAGCAAACATACAGCATTTCCCTATTTAGGCTTGAGAGGAGCAATGGCACCTTCCAAACAAACCTTCAAAAAGTGAAGGACTGAGTATAACATAATCTGAGGGACAAGCATAACTATGCATGCTAAATCCAACCAAGACTTGCCAGGAAGAAGATTGGAGATGGCTTTCCACCTCCCTGCTATCCCACAAACACCTCCAGTTTATTGCACTGCCTCAATTTGCTCATGCGACATCCACAGCATATCTAAGATTGCAAAGACCAGAGAAGTGCCTCATTTCTGGTAACGGTAAGATATCTTCAAGTTTAAAGAAATGTGGAGTGAAGCAAGTTACCCACTAATTGTATAAGTGGAGTTTCAATGGCCAGTGACACAAGGTTGTACCAAAGGTAGACAAATAGGGGGTCTGTCGATCTGTATCTTCCTCAGATTGTCACTGGAAACTTTCAAGGTGGAGCTAGGCTTATCGTGGCTACAGGAATTTATTACCAGGAACAGAGTAAAGTCATACAGCTTTAACTTCCTTCTGCTCTCAAATGTTTATTTAAACCCCCAGCCACAAAAAATAGCTTTAACACCTTGGCTGCTTGAGGTATTTATCTCCTGTGCTGTGCCATAATGTTAACGGGTGTGGTCCTGACGAGCTCAGCTCGTCATGAGCCTCTAGAGGTATACCTCATGACAAGCTGAGCTCTTCATGAGCATCGAAGGGGTTAAGTCAATTGGAAGGAATAATCGTAAATCTGGCCATTGCTTACCTGACTCCTCAGCTGTTATCAGGCGCCTTCAACACGCACCTTATGAAGGTGTCTGAAGAATCAGAAATCTATGCTAGAGGACCATCTGTGGAACATTCCATCACAAGATTCCTTAACTACATTTGCTATATTGCAAAATATTTTCAATTAGTTTAGCCATTCTGAGCATATTAATCTATTCTTATAGCCCGCTGTGAGGGCTATACCGGTTGTTAAAGGCCCTGCACATGAGTTATAGGCCCACACCGCAGACAAGGGCCTACAACAAAGGTGAGGGCGTTTAACAACAGGTGTGGCCTGCAGAACAAGGGCTACAATACTATTACAACATTCCACCACTAAGGGTAGAATGTTTTAAATTAATTAGGGAGAAATATGAAGACAAACATTGAAATGTTGGAGCGGCGGGGTTAGAGCAGCCATTATAATCCGAGTGCTACTTCATTGTCTTCAATGGAACTCTCAACATAGCAACGGTCTAATGTTATTTAACTTAGCCTACTAATTACATATCTTCTCTTGATCTTTTTTTTAATGACAACTGTATGTCTACTCTTGAAATCCTTCTAATTTCCTTAAATATCCGTTGACCGCAGTAGGTCTATTTTTACATAATGTTTAACCATCTTAAATTCTACTATCTCTCATATTGTTGAGATCCCCCATACTAGTATTACATTGTACTTTCCTCACACTTGTTCTTTCGTCTGTTCTCTGTCTATACATCAATGGCTCACCATATAGCAGTTACCAGTAGGTGTACATTATTGTGTTCAGCATTTCTGTATGTTTGCTGCGGGTTTCTACACACATCGAGAGGATCCGCCTGCCCATGCGATTAGCATTGTTACTTCTTGATATTTTTCAAATGACTCTAAGGCAAAATGCTACGACTGTTTAATGGTGCGCCCAGGGATGTTTATTTGGTGGTGGGGGGGGGGGGGGGGGGTTTACGGGGGACACGTTAGAGCAGCCCCCGCAAAATAATTGCTCAGTTTGGTTAGACACTGCTTGAATCTCGGTTTTGTTTTTAGTGCAGTCAGGGCTGAAGAAAGAAAATACCTCATTGACCCGTTATTGGATAACAAACAATAATATAATGATGCCTTTAGTGTGTATTACACTTACCCTGACTACAGTGTGGGTTCCAACTTGGACAGGGTGCAAGGCACTGCCAACTAGAAACCACATTTCTAACATGCTACTTGGCTCCTGCATTGTGATTCTCAATTGGTGAAACAATGGGTGTTCCTAGTGTCCTAAGGTGTGAGGTAACTCAGGGAGATAGATAATTTTGTGTAATATCTATGGGCACCTGGATTAATAGGTTGGAAGATTAATGCATCTGCTCTAAGCCACTGCATGTAATATAACACATTAGCAACCCCTACCTTCAGCACATGAGGCAACGGTATCCTGTTCTTGATGTAGCTGATGAACTGTATGTAAAACGTACATTCAACCTGTGAGGTATCCACACATTGTATCTATAGGCCGAGGTGCCAGGGGCCTGAATTTCAATTGACACCACTTACTGTCAAGACTGTATCCTGTTTGATGCAACCCACATACCAATCTAAAGATACTAACTTAATTTGTATCCTCCAATTTCAATTTTCTTACCATTTGCAGAGCACTTAAAATTTTTACATTTTACATTTTGCTAATCTAGCAATATTATTTAATTTTCTAAGCAGTTGTGAACCCCCTCAGTAGGCTTTGCAGACCCCCAGAGGTCCCTCGACCACAGTTTAAGAATCATTGCTCTACACCAAACCATTTAGCCTGAATACACCTAGCCAGAAAATAGAATTTCGTACAGGCTTGTGTCTTTGGGCTAGACACATATAATATTTATGGGAACACACCAAAGAGAAAATTCGGGTTAATCTCTAACCAACTCTATTCTTATTTAGTCCTTTCCAAGGCACTTGTACCCCAACCCGGAAAACTCAATTATACTTTATTTCGGTTTTCCGACCATAAAAGTGCATTAAAAAGAAAACACAAAACATTTCCATCGTACAGTTGATCGATAGCTGAATTCCAAACCATTGGTTGGGCGCCAAAGATAACAGTTTTCATGATCCTTCCTACATTTAGAATTAAGACCAATTAACTATTAATACAATACATATAATAAAGAATGTTTTCAAGGTAATAAAAAATAGCCTTTTAAAAACTATTAAAATCTTTCGGTCGCCTCCTCATTGTTACAATTCATCAAATATATACATATTATCTGAGGACTCCACCATTTAACAGGTAGAAAAATTCATCGCTGGGTTCTTTACAAAAATATAAAAGCGAAAAATGTCAATTATTTACTAAAGTTACATATTACAGTACTACAGTTTCAAACCAATTTTAGTTCTAACATACATCACATTACACAGGAATCTAGATACACAGAAGACCGCCAATTGCGTGGTGTCTGTCCTTAATAGGCGCTCTGCCTCTCTATAGTGCCTTAAATTCAAAGCATTGCAGAGGGGTTTAATCCATCTTTTTCTAGGAGTGTCATATAAGGGACAAAAAAGGAAGATATGCGCTTCCTCTTCCTTGACCTCAGCCAGATTTGTACAAAACGTGTATTTATCATAGTCTTTGTCATCACGATTACTGCCCCATTTGGATTTGTTGTTGTTGGTTTGTAAAACCCCAAATCTAAATTTCAGGTATAAAGATTTTGTGAGTTGCGGGCGCACCTCGTCTAGAAACGGTTCAAACTGGGCTATATCTTTATACAGGAGGAATGAAATGGTTAGGGATCCTAAACTAGAATCGAATCATGCAGTAATTTACTGGTAGCATACGTCCAAAAAGATGTTTTAACCACCTTACTGCATGCGATGGTCAGGTCTGAGGGCTCCTCCCAGTAGTGTGGTTATCCTATTTTCCCCAGCCAAGTTGACACATGTTGAAACCATGGTATGGCCTTATAGAGGCCAGTACTCATTATCTCCTGTAAGCCTTTTTTATAGTGTACAAGCTCCACTGTTGACCAGATTCTTACCCAGAATAAAAGGGGGTGTAGTATAGCATGATTATCAGTACGTTTTAAGTTCAAATCCAATATCACCTAATCAGGGGGGTTCTGTTAGGGAGAGACAATAATCTACGAATAAAGTTGTTTTCTCCAATTTCAAAATTGCGTTTACAATAGGGTCCCCATATTTCTGCTCCATACAAGGCTGCTGACTGGGCCTTGAATTTAAAAACCTCTATGGCAGGTGAAACAGCCTTAGAGGTACTCCCCACATGTCTCTTTATAATGGGAGTACAGTTTTGGAGCAATACTATTCTGTTTTTTTCCAGTTGCGGCTTCCAGGTTAATTTCGTATCTAATATGATTCCTAGGTAATTGAAACTATGTACATATTCTAATCTTTGGCAGTTTAACTCTAGATTCTTTTTAAAAGATTTGTGGGGATTGATAGACATATATTTGGTCTTGCTGGGATTTATTTCAAGTCCCTTGTTAGTACAATATAACTGGAAGGTATTCAAGAGATTTTAAAGGCCGCTGGGAGTTTGCGAGATTAAGATGGTATCATCTGCAAAAAGTAATGCGGGTATTACTTCGCCTGCCAGCTTGGGGGAATCCTTTTTACAGCCTTTCAGAAAGCAGGGGATATCGTTTACATAAAAAGTGAACAGAGTGGGCCCCAACACACAACCTTGGCGTACTCCCCGCCTGCTTTTTCTAGGATTAGTTACTAGTTTACTGCTTTCTGTCTACAATTGGGATGAGGGGTTTATTGGTAGCTGAGTTCCAGATGGGTGGCAACGGCCCTAGAATTTGCTTCTTTGGGTGTTGCAGCTCAGGGGGTGGGGGGAAGACAAGTCTCATATGTACTTTTCCCTTAGTATTATGATTTGGTTCAGAGAAATAATGGGGGGTTTCTTATAGGTTTGGCAGTGGGTAAGGATACAGTGCCTCAGAAGAAGCAAGGGAACGCAGCAGTCTCAGAAGAGTGATTTTCCATGCTTAGAGTTGTTGCTCAGCTGAAGCAAAGTGGCAGGACAGTGGCATAAAGAAACTTGAGGGGTCCCCCACACTCCAGACCCAGTCAGCAGCGCTCAGACCTGCCCGTGTACAGTGACCGAGGGGCCCCCTTGGGGCTCAGCCCCCCGCACTGCGGGGGGTTTGGGGGCCATTGTTACGCCCTTGGGACAAGATGCCCTTTACCAGATTTGGAAGATAGTAGCTCAGATAGAGCATGTGAACAAACACATCTTGGAAAGAGTTTCTTTTCAAGGTTTGGTGGACTAGCTCAAATGGATTACAGGGATAAGGCCGATTTTTTTAATTTTTTTATTTCAATTCCAAATAACTCAAAACTAATTCACCTTAAGCATCTCCATTAACCACCCACTCAACAGCACTCATCCGCCATCTAGCCCTATTAGTGAGAGTATTTTGTAGGGAAAATTCCGACTCATACCTCTCTAAAATTATTGCCTAAAATACGCTCCTTGGTGCACCTTAAATACATCCACTTTCCACGCTGTTACTTTGTTCCTTTTTTACATTTACTCAAAGTCATACGGTTTATGATGGCTTGTCTTATGCCGCATTACACAGTGCTCTATATTGAGCAATTCAGAATAAAACTAGTAAAAATATTTTCTTTTCTTGTAACAGTAAATGGCTTTTATATTGTCCCTTCCCCAAAGGAGATCAATTAGATATGAATATATTGATTCCTTACCCTACATTAGATAGCAATTCTGACCTCATTTCTAAATAATGAATATTCCTTTCCATTCTTTAGCTCTTTTTAGGGCTGCATATTGTTGATATTGTTGACCATTTTTGTAGGTTTTGAAACGCGTTGGTGGTTAGTGGAGCATTTTGCAATCTCCCTAGACTTGCATGTTGAGGGCATAGGCTTCTCTAGAGTAGGACAGGGCAAGTCCTGGATTTAAGACAGGACACAGAAGCTTCCGCGTGGCTATCAGTCAGGATCAAATACTGTACAGTTACTGTTATACAGACCAGTCCAGCGGCACAACATTGAGGTCCTGGCATTAGCAGAGCTCAGAGAATTTTGTCATTAAAAAGGAATGAGGCAACGCCTGGGGATAAGTGATGGGATGTAGTCTTCGCAGCACACAACAATCACCCAGGTGCAACAGGATCTCCTTCCTGTCAGCAGACACACCTCTCATGTTCCTGTGGTGCAGCCACTCCCGGCAGCCTTTGGTGCTGGCCATTATTAGAATACATTTAACCCCGATGAGCTGTCAACAGCACTTGTTTTGTCTTTCACTTGGGAACACATAACATGACTGAACCAAGAATATGACTCAGCCTTCCAAGGCACTGTGAAAATATAAACACTCTATAGCCACATTTTACTTTATATAAATATGTGTGTGTGTATAAATATAGGTACATATATATTTACTGAAAAAACAATGCTTACAGTAATGCTATAGGTAGGTGAAATGTTCAGTAATAACAAAACTTTTAAACTCTAAAAAACACTGAAATTCAGCAATTATTGTTATCTCAAGTTACTATAACTCATGCCCTGAGGTAACTATAACTTGCCCTTCCTGCCATGCACAGTTTTCTCATCAGGCGTTTCACTGGAAATGTTGCAGTGATATTATCACTGATGTCATAGAAGATGTCATGAGTTATGTAATATGTGGAGTAATTGCTTCAACAAAAGAGGGGGGGACCAAGGAGCTTTTTAAGGTCCAGTGTCCATGCTCCTTAATTATAAATGTATACCAAAAAAGGGAACACTGTTCCTAATGCAAGGTGCAAAAGTCACCCATGCAAAAGGGTGCAAAAAAGTCACCCGTTTAAAACCAGGGGAAGAAAAGAGAAAGAACAGGGATCCTAGGTAACAGTCCCCACTAGTGATAGGAAAACCATCTTGTTGTCCTCTGTTGCCCTCACACACCCCGAAAGGTGTCATGCTTCATCATTGGGCAGTTGCTCCTCGTAGGGCCGGCGCTGCAATCCCCTACGGGTCCCCCTAAGGGTCTCTTTATCGGAGATCTTTTTAGGACTGCTGGTTGATGCATGTGGGTGTGTGGGGAGTGGGGAATGGGTTCAATTGAGGGTAATAAATTGATGTGCAAGTGTGATAAAAATAGGGTCACCATGCAGCGAAGGTAAATTGGTGTACCCAGAGTAGACTCAACTACTAATTAAAATCTAGCCCCACTAGCATAATATGCCCGGGAATAGAACAACATAGTCGCTGCCTGCCGCCTGGCCCCTTCAATGAAGGGGCCAGGCGGCAGGCAGCGACTCGTACTAGGTACCGATCAGGAGCGGTTTCACCATGCAGTTGTAGCCAGAAGCTGGGCATACAGGTTACTGCGCCGCCCTGATATATGTACCGATCAGGAGCAGTTTCACCATGCAGTTGTAGCCAGAAGCTGGGCATACAGGTTACTGCGCCGCCCTGATTTATGTGAGGGTATTTTTTAGTTTTCTTTTCACGTGCACTTTACACACTATAGCTCTGGTCCTGAAGAAGCACCAACGATCATTATGGCAATACAGGCACGAAACATGTTGACCTATGTTGTTCTATTCCCGGGCATATTATGCTAGTGGGGCTAGATTTTAATTAGTAGTTGAGTCTACTCTGGGTACGCCAATTTACCTTCGCTGCATGGTGACCCTATTTTTATCACACTTGCACATCAATTTATTACCCTCAATTGAACCCATTCCCCACTCCCCACACACCCACATGCATCAACCAGCAGTCCTAAAAAGATCTCCGATAAAGAGACCCTTAGGGGGACCCGTAGGGGATTGCAGCGCCGGCCCTACGAGGAGCAACTGCCCAATGATGAAGCATGACACCTTTCGGGGTGTGTGAGGGCAACAGAGGACAACAAGATGGTTTTCCTATCACTAGTGGGGACTGTTACCTAGGATCCCTGTTCTTTCTCTTTTCTTCCCCTGGTTTTAAACGGGTGACTTTTTTGCACCCTTTTGCATGGGTGACTTTTGCACCTTGCATTAGGAACAGTGTTCCCTTTTTTGGTATATATGTGGAGTAATTAGCAGTACATGGCAAGGGGTATTGGATATATATATATATATATATATATATATATATATATATATATATATATATATATATATATATATATATATATATATATATATATATATAATATATTCACTGAAAAAAACATAGGTTTCAGAGACGTTATAATTAGACATTAACAGTTAAAAAAACCTTTGAAATTCACTGAAAAAAACCATAGGTTTTATGGACCTTATAGTTAGAAATTAGCATTTAAAAAACCTTAGAAATTCACTGAAAAAAACATAGGTTTCAGGTATTTTATAGTTATTTGGAGATTTCACTCATACAAAATCATAGAAATTCAGAAGTTATAGTTAGTAGACCTATCTATAACTCGCGCCCCCACAATGCACTGCTGATGATGTCACATATTACATCACTCATGACATGCTCAGTGACATCACTGATGTATTTATGCCAAGGTGTATTGAAGTATGAGTGGGTGTTTGAGTGTCTGAATGGATGATTTAGTAGGCGTGTGACTGACTGTATAAGTGAGTGATTAAATGTATCTTACTGAATGCATGGGTTAGTGAATAAACTGTGTGAATGTCGGAATGTCTTTATTAGTCTGTTAGTTGGTATGTAAGCGCCTGCATGGCTTTGTGAGTAGCTACATAAGTGCCTATATGGGTTATTTATTGGTTGCCTGAGTATCTGTATGGGTGCCTAAGTATCTTTGTGGGTGGGTGGGGGGTATGTGACTCTGTGCATAGATATGTGAGTAGTTGTTTCACTGGCTGTATGGGCTCAAGAGTGCATATAGAAACAGCTGTATGGGTGGGCTAGTGTGTGTATGGGTGTATTGGTGAGTAAATGGATGTCTCAGTGGTATATGTGTGAGTAACTACATATGTTTTAAAGCAGTATAAGTGAGTGTTGGAGTATATAAATGACTATATGTGAGAGTGAGTGATTGCAAGAATATCTGTATGTATGAGGGTGGGTTTCTATGAGTGATTGTTTAAGAGAGTAAGTATATGTTAGTATAAATAAGTGCAGTGGTGAGTGTATGACTGTATAAGCAAGGAAATGGATGTGTGATAGCTTCTTTGCATGGCTGACCAGGTGTATGAGTAACTCATTGGGGGAGTGGCAGTGTGTGAGTGTATGTATGGGTGTATGAGTGAATATATCAGTGGCTTATAGATGAATGACTGTGTGTATGAATGACTGTATTAGTTAGTGGATGTATGTATGTGTATGTGTAGATATATGGATCACTGAGCAGATATGTACTAACTGCTATTGTCTGTCTATGTTTTCGATATTGGTGGTCTGTATTTTAGAGTGGGTGTATGAAAGGTTTTATTAGGGTATGAGGAGGTGCATCAGATGATCAAGTGGATGATGTCATCAGTAATGTCATTTGAGATGTTAAACCTATGGTTTTTTTCAGTGAATTTCAAAGGTTATTTAAATGTTAATTTCTAACTATAACGTCCCTGAAACCTATGGTTTTTTCAGCAAATTTCTAAGGTTATTTTAAAAACGAATTTCTAACTATGCCTACAAAGGTAGGACATGTAAAGAAAGAGGACGAAAAGCGCAGAAATGCAGAAAGAGGCAACAGAAGTCCAAAAAGACAAAGAAAAGTGCAGGATGCCAGGAAACCATTTTATTTTGCTTGAGGACCCGCCCCAGTGGGTGTATTCAGGCTTTGCATTGTGGTAGATGCAGTCTGAATGCAAGCAAAATAAAATGGTTTCCTGACACTGCCACTGCCTCCGTGTCTCAGTCTGCACCAGTGATCAAGGGCTCACCGCCTGAAACGTTTGGTGAATCGAGGGGAATGAGCTAATGCAGCAACTTTGTCACCGCCGGGATGCGTGTGCGGTAACTCCTCACTGAGCGACCTTTCCTTTGAGGGCAACCTTTCTTCTTTGATGTTATGCGGCCAGCCCAGTCGCGGAGATGTCCCGCCGCTAATCATAGCGGATCCTGTTGTTCAAACACAGCACCATGTGGAAGTGAGGAGGCCTCATCTTCGGGGGTCATTGTTGCCAAAGGAACTGCTTTAAACCCATTTTCATACTTGCAATGGGGGCAGCGACGCCCACTTGGGAGTACTTTGGACAAACCTGGGGTCCTTTACAAGCATACAGACTACATCTACCACAATGCAATGCCTGAATATGCCCACCATATATATATATATGAAGAACTCCGTTCCCCACACGCTGATACTTCCCCAGACGTGGGGCAAGAACAGACATGGACCAACAAATAGTAGGATGCAGATTTATTCAAGTGCTGTCGCCATAACGTTTCTACTCAAACGAGCCTTGATCACACCATATATATATATATATATATTCACTGAAAAAACCATAGGTTTCACACCAGTTATAGTTAGGAATTAGCATTTAAAAAACCTATTAAATTCACTGAAAAAACCATAGGTTTCACACCAGTTATAGTTAGCTGGAAATTTTACTAATATAAAACCATTGAAATTCCCACGTTATAGTTAGTCGGACTCACTATAACTTGCGCGTGCAATGCACTGCTGATGACATCACATATTACATCACTCATGACATGGTCAGTGACATCACTCATGACACCATCCTTGTGACATAGTGACAGACCTTCTTTCACTATAATGTAACCCTTGAGACACATATTCAAAAATAGAAACTGAAATTTTTTAAAAAATGGAGATACCTATATCAGTTACAACAAGCAATTCAGTAATTCCACTATCTATATACACATCCACTCATTCACCAACAGTTCTATATAGTCACTCATACATATACTCACTCATCATATGAAGTGATACACCTATACATCCTGTTACACACCGACATTCATCCAAAAGTTACTGACACACATATTCTCACGTGCAAATAAACTATTGGACATCCATTTATTTGAATATAGAGTTATACACACACTTCCACCTTACTTCTATTTAAAATTACACATATTTATTCTCTTAAACAATCACTTATAGAAACACATACTTATTTAAACAGGAACTCTTACAATCTCTTACTCTCACATATACTCACTTATATACATCAATATTCACATATACTAGATTAAAACATATGTAGTTACTGATAAAGACACTAGTGAGACAGTCATTCACTCACTAACAAACACATATAGACACTCATCCACCCATACAGTCCTGTACATATGCTGTCTTCAAAACACATACAAACAAAGAGTCAGTCACTCATGCATCTATGTGCTAAGTAATACCCCCACCAAACCATATAGACACTCATACTGATACTAATAATAATATCAAATAACCCATATACATACACATGAGTGGATGTGTATTAGATGGTGGTATTACTGAATTGGTTGTTGTAACTGGTATGGGTATATCCACTTTTTTGAAAATATTAGTTTCTATTTTTGAATATGTGTTTCATGGGTTACATTATAGTGAAAGGAGGTCTGTCAGTGTGTCACAAGGATGGTGTCATCAGTGATGTCATGAGTGATGTCACTGACCATGTCATGAGTGATGTAATATGTGATGTCATCAGCAGTGCATTGCACGCGCAAGTTATAGTGAGTCCGACTAACTATAACGTGGGAATTTCAATGGTTTTATATTAGTAAAATTTCCAGCTAACTATAACTGGTGTGAAACCTATGGTTTTTTCAGTGAATTTAATAGGTTTTTTAAATGCTAATTCCTAACTATAACTGGTGTGAAACCTATGGTTTTTTCAGTGAATTTCATAGGTTTTTTAAATGCTAATTCCTAACTATAACTGGTGTGAAACCTATGGTTTTTTCAGTGAATTTCATAGGTTTTTTAAATGCTAATTCCTTTGTATATCGAGTTTCTAACCTTTTTTTTTTTTACAATTTGCTGTTTTTTTTTAAGTATTCATTTTTTTTTTATAATTTTTTTCTTTTGCGCTCTGGGTGCGCGCTCCGGGAAGCTTTCAGCTAAGCTCTCCTGTAAGCTTCTCCGAGAGCTCATCTGAAAGCGCACCCAGAGCGCAACTGTCGTTCGTGAAAAAAAAATATGAATGAAAAGTTAATAATAATGCAAAACATTTCGTACCATACAAATAAAATTTGTTTTTTTTAATATGGAAAATGATTATACATTTCTATAAAAGATTGATGACGTCACTTCGGCGCGCAACGTAAGTGCCCTCGGAAGCGCATACGTGCGCGGCGCCTAAACGCACGGAAAAGCGCCTACGATCGCGCCACGTTTGCGCCCCGGAAGCGCCTACGATCGCGCTGCGTAAACGCACCCGGAAGTGCTCCGGAGCGCGCAGCGTAAACGCGTCGGGTCATGTGACCCTAAAATAACACTTTTCATTGGTTGCTAACAGTTTTTTTTTACAATGAATGAAATCCCCACCCATTTCCTTCACTTCTTCTTTCACTTTTGTGACTGAAAGACCTGCCTTTTTTGCTGCTCCATATTCCTGGATTCATCATGGCTGCCAGACCATCCAGCAGTGAAGATGACTCCAATGATTTCATTGATGAAGAGCCTCCTACCCCAAAGGTGAAGGAACATTTCATCTGGAAATTTTTTAAGTTTCCAGCAGGCCAGAAGAAGGTGAATGCACCAAAAGTAGAGTGCAGGATCTGCAAACAGGTCCTGTCACGGGGTAACCCCCAAAAAAAATACTCTTTTGGCAACTTCACCATGATTCGCCATGTGGAGAGGAGGCACCCCCAGAATTTTGCCCGGGAAAGTGTCAGGGCTCTGGCACAAGAGGTTCCCAGAGATGGGGCCTCTACATCAACAGGAGGAGCAACTTCTTCTGGAAGAGAACAATCTCAGGGGCAGGTAGCAAACATTCAACCTGCATTCAACCATGGGGTCGTCAGATGCAGATACTGCAATCAACTCCTCACCTATGGGGAGCAAAGTGTCCTGCTCATGGTTCGGGCATTGGAGAACCATCACTGCCCTTCCCACCCCTAATTTTTTTCTTTTCTTTTTGCTCCTGTTGAGCAGTTTCTATTCCCTGTTTTTGTTCCTGTTCAGTTAAAAGAAGAAAACCAAAAGTTCTTTTCAGAACTACCTCCAATTCTCATCAAAGAGCTATAATCTTAAAAAATGAAAAGTAAGTGAAATATAGTGCATTGATAATTGAAAGGAGAATGAGTAAGAAAGAACAGAAAGGTATGAGAGGTGAAAGGAAGTGAAGTAGGAGGAATGAAAGAAGGTGAGTGTTAGAAAAGAAAGTTATGACACAGTGAATAAACTGGAGGCCTCATTTCTGAAAAGTGACGCATCGCTACGTGAAAATAGCGATGCGTCACTTTTCTGGACGCACTCCTTATGACATTCCAGATATGTCATATTTAATATATGACTAATCAATTCGCAAGGAGTTACAGATATGTCAGTATTTCTGACATATCTGTAAACACAAAAGTAACGCATTGCAGGAGTGCGTCACAAAAGTGACGCAACTCCAGTAATGTGTCCTTTCACATGGAAAAAGCACCATGTGAAAGGTTTGCTGTGAAGCAGGCGCAAGATTTTGGCGCAACTGCATCCTAAAAGTGACGCACTGCGTCATTATTACCAAGCTTTTTGCAAGGAACACCCCCTCTGCATGCATTATACCTGACACTATTTTTTAAAAAGTGACGCATCTAGGTACATGGGTCACTTTTTAAAACTCTGCGCCATATTGTATCTGCATCAGGTATAATGTATGCAGAGGGGGCAATCCCTCGCAAAAAGCTTGGTAATAACAACGTACTGAAATCTATGAGATTTCTCTGCGTCACTTTTAGGATGCTATTGCGTCAAAATCTTGCGCCGGCCTCGCATTACTTTTATGTTTACAGATATGTCAGAAATACTGACGTATCTGTAACTCCTTGCAACATGATTCGTCATACATTAAATATGACACATCTGGAATGTCATAAGGACTGTGGACAGAAAAGTGACGCATCACACCAGCAGTGTAATAAAATGTGCCTCGTTGCACTATATTTAAAGGATGCAACAGCATCCTAAAAGTGACGCAGTGAAATCTCAAACATTTCACTGCGTCGCTATTACAAAGCTTTTAGTGGGAGAACACCCCCTCTGCATGCATTATACCTCACGCAGATATAATGTGGCGCTTGATTTTAAAAAGTGACCCATCTACCTAGATACCTCACTTTTTAAATATAACGCAACGAGGCACATTTTTTTACACCACTGGTGCGATGCGTCACTTTTCTGTGCGCACTCCTTATGACATTCCAAGTAACGCATTGCTGGAGTGCGTCACAAAAGTGACGCAACTCCAGTAATGTGTCCTTTCAAATGGGGAAAGCAGCATGTGAAAGGTCTTGCCTCAGTCTAACACCTGCTGTAAAGCAGGCACAAGATTTTGACGCAACAGCATCCTAAAACTGACGCAGTGAAATCTCAAAGATTTCACTGCGTCGCTATTACAAAGCTTTTTGCGGGAGAACACCCCCTCTGCATGCATTATACCTGACGCTATTTTTAAAAAGTGACGCATCTAGGTACATGGGTCACTTTTTAAAACTCTGCGCCATATTGTATCTGCATCAGGTATAATGTATGCAAAGGGGGCATTCCCCCGCAAAAAGCTTGGTAATAACGACGTACTGAAATCTATAAGATTTCTCTGCGTCACTTTTAGGATGCTGTTGCGTCAAAATCTTGCACCTGCCTCGCATCACTTTTATGTTTACAGATATGTCAGAAATACTGACGTATCTGTAACTCCTTGCAACATGATTCGTCATACATTAAATATGACACATCTGGAATGTCATAAGGAGTGCGCACAGAAAAGTGACGCATAACACCAGCAGTGTAATAAAATGTACCTCGTTGCACTATATTTAAAAAGTGACGCATCTAGATAGATGCGTCACTTTTTAAATATTGCATAACAATGCGCATTTTTTTACACCGCTGGTGCGTCACAAAAATTGACGCACAGGAAGCGCAAAACTAACAGCGCAAGGCCTTCATAAATATGGTCCTGGATTTTCCCCGTGCTTCGCCGGTGCGCGTACCATGCGCTTCCCCCGCGCAAAACGAAAAAAAATTTTTAATGCCCTGCAGGACCCTATTTTAGTCCCTACATCAAACCTAGGGGGTCAAAGGGGGTCTACTCTTCCCCCTTATGGTCATTTGCCCCTTTTTTTTTCAAACCCCTTGTGTCTCGATTTTACCGAGACACAAGATGGCGGCCGCTCCACACTGTTTAGAATGTTTACTGTCAACTGAGAGCCAATCAGCTTCCTGCGCGCAAGTCGCGTGTCGCGCCTGGAGCGCACTCCGGTGCGCGCACGGGAGAGCGCCTATAGATATATATATTTTTTTGAACCTAAATTACTCAAAATCCACTGGAGCACATATCTTGAGACATAGCAAAGGCACATCGGGCTACCAGTCCCTACAATTTTGCCAAGTTTCGTGGAAATCCATTCAGCCGTTCGGGCTAAAAGTGAAATCGACCGCCCTATGGAAATTAACATGGGGAAAACGCGTTTTGGGACCCCCCTTTTATCTTGGCCCCCGCTTAACGTATCCCCCCCAAACTTTCAGGGAAGGACCGGAACCCCGCGAGGCCATTTTCAGGAAATTTTCAGGCAGATTCGTCAACCGGCGCCAAAGTTATTCCAAATAGAATTTTGAGATTTAACATTGAAAAAAATCCTAACTATAACTACCTACTGGCGACCGCCAGTAGGTAATATATATATATATATATATATGAGAAGTTGGCCTGATATATGATGTCTCCAATTCTGGGGAAACCTTGTATCAGTCCAAACAATCCCTTATGATGGTGGTTGTAAGTCAACCTTATGGACAAGCTATCCTAGGGGTAGCATGGGCTTAGCAGCCTTCAGGCTAAACTCAAGAGGGCATGTGAAGCCAGCTGTTTTACCAAATGCAATCCTGTAATATCAAATGAAAGGACACCACACAAGTTATATATTATAAAAATATATGTATTTATTACTAGAATAATCCCCTGTACTCTTTATGAGTATAGAAGCACAAGCATTTAAACAAAAGCACAGTAAAACATATGAAAGTTGCACAATTATGGATGAGGCCAGGGGCCACTCAACCATATACTAAATAAGTGGTATAAGTATCACTAATCGAACAGTGGTAAGGCCTAGGGCCTTGGGAATCACTGGGACTATTCGGGACTAGCAGTGATGGAGTCGGGAAAAGCCCGCAGGATTCGAGTGCAGCGCTAAAAGCCCACGCATGCACCAATGCAAAGTCAATGGTGTGTAAAAGTTATCGAGTTACAGTTTTAGGAGTCTTCCGACTGGACTAGAAGTACAAAACTTTAGACTTAGACACTAGAGGTGCAAACCACTACAGGAGTACTGGCGTTCAAGAGTTACCGCACCCACAGGAAGCGGGTGCACAGGTGCAAAGTCGTGTCGGCTTTCGTTGTGTAGATCTATGGAGGCTGGAGATGAAGATGCTGCAGGCGGCTAAAGGGGAAGTGTCCGGTGTGATCCAAGGGTGGATCAAAGATGTAGAGAACCTGAAAACAGAGGGGACAGAGTCTGGGTCACTCAGCAGTGACCAGGGAGGAACCAGGAAGGAACCAGGCAATGTCGGGCGCAATCAGGTGGTTGTTGAGAAGCTTGTCTCCGCTGCCACATGGACTCTGGGGCACCGAGGATGTCCAGGAGTGGATCACAAGCTGTCCCACAAAGGTTCTCGCTGTCGGCGGTGTCAGCTTTTGGATTGGAGCAAACAAACCTTGGCAAGTGCAACCCATGCAGGTTTCAAAGATCGCTTCTTACTCAGACCAGCAAGGTCAGAGCGGGTGCTCCTTTTCAGGGAAGCGAGGGCCAGTCTGGAGCAACCAGACTAGCAGAGCAAATTCAAAGGTTCTTTGGTACTGGGGCCGCTAGCCAATGGGCAAGTGACTGGACCAATGCGTCAAGCAGAAAGATGCAAAAGGGCCGCACGCAGCACTCGGTGAGTGTGGAGGGGAGAGCTTTGGTGCAAAAGCTGCTCGGGGCTGGTGCTCCTCAAACCCCAATGCACAGCATCAAGGGAGCCTTGGGGGCTGCACAGTCAGCACTTCAAAGTATTTTCCAAGATGGCCGGCCCCACACTTCAGGTCGCCTCCACGGGTCTCAGACTCGCTGGGACTGTGGATCAAGCTGTTGGAAGGCAGGAACGCTGGGTCTTGTTGATATCTGTTGATCGAGTTTTGGCGGGAACTGCAACAAAGCATATGGTGAGGCGCTAGATGGTGCCTGTTTGCACAGGGTGGTCACTCCTTGACCACAAGTGAGATTCTTCAGTCTTCTACGTCGAGTAGGATGTCGAAGGGTCCAGAGTTTTGTTTTATAAGTTTCAGTCAGGATAATCTGATGTGCATTGGCACAGCTCCTACCTTTATTCCAAATCAAGGGGCTGGATTACCTGCTAGGTCCCTCCTATGGGTGGGACCCAGGAAGGGGGTGGTTACACCCCTTTCCCGTTGTCCAGTTTCGCGCCAGAGCTGGGGCTGGAGTGCCCCAGCACCGGTTTGAACTGGACTATGCATGGGAAGCCTTGTGGTCCCCAGGCAGTGTCTAGTTTTATTCAACCCTCCCTGCTACAATCCACTATCTCCTGTCTGGGGTGGTGTGACACCTCCCTGTGACAGGATATCTATTGTCCAGGCCTCCCCTGCCGGAGTTTCGGTCAGTAGCAGGAGGCCAGACTCGTGTCTGTGGCAGCAGCATCCATTTTGTGATGCTGGGGCTTTGGTTAGATTTAACCGCGTTTAAGCAAAGTAACATGTCTTCTCCCTCTAGAAGGGTGGAATGCTACCCTCGTCGCCAGGACTGGTGAGGGGGTAGTATTCCAAAGCGTATGACACCTTACACGACATGTTGTGATAAAGCCAAACCAAAGTTAGCAAGTAACCGCGAGGACTATAATGCACTTAAGAGTATATGGTATGGCAATATCTCGGAACAGCTAAGGGAATTGGTCCCGACAGCTGCAGACAGGCTCAGCTCATGCTAGAGCACCATCTCACATAAAACCAAGCACTCTGCTTCCAGGATTGTTAAGGCCTGCCATAGGAGTGACTTATAGGTATATATATGTCCAGATATAGGTTTAGATATAGGTATACTATATCTAAGCAAGGGGTGATTAAACAACCTTGCCCCAGCTGAGTGATCAGCCAGTTGTTTCAGTTTGGATAGCCAGCCAGGGGTGGCAAAAGATATGATGCAGCCCCTGGTAAGCCTTGGATGCACCTATGCCCTGGGTACCTGAAGTACACTGTACAGGGTCTAATAAGGTGAACCAAGCCAATTTAGTTATGCACCTAGGGTGCATGGAGTCCATTTTAAAGAGAGAGCAGATAGCCTGGGGCCCTGATTAGCAGGATCCCAGGCCAACTAAGTCGAAAACGAGCTAAACACAAGGTTAAAAAATCTGGGGTTATCCATAGTCAGGTATCCACCTTCCTACAATATATATATATATATAATTTAAATCTCCTAAGGGCATTCCTCACGCACTCCCGGATTCTCAATAAGCGACATCAACATACTCTGTGCAGTTCATGTTATTTTAATATATATATATTACCCAGGGGCAGCGGTCAAGCGAGACCTGAGAAAAAAGGGAGGTCCCAAAACTTAAAATCACCATGCATTTTCCATAGACTTATTTAGGATGAGAAACCACAAAAACTACTTAACAGAAGTACACCCAATTCAATTTCAAAGCTTTTATTCGATTTGTAAATACAAATCATACAAGCAAAAACTTATAAAACAATTCATTACATTAAAATTATTATAAAATGCAAGGTTATACAAGAGAAATCCGGAATATTTCATATGGGCAAAGAACATATACTAACAAGCACTAGACATCAAATCATGATTGGAGATGTAAGAATAAACTAGAAATTGTGGGGATCATACGCGTACAGACAGGAATAAAGAAATTATCGCATGAAATGCTTATCCTGGCAGCTGTACATTTTAAAACAAACCCAAAGCCAAAGACATGGGACTTTGTAAATTGCAAAGTAAATTTAAGGACAGGTAGGTACAGACAGGACGGTGTGAAAGTATAGCAGCACTAAACACTTCCTGGCAGCTGTACCATTAAAAATGCTAGAAGTCAAGGGAGCATACATGTACAGACAGGATTAAAAGTAATTATCGCACAATGTGCTCTTCCTGGCAGCTCTACATTTTACATCAAACCCAGAGTAAAAAGGCATTTTGCGTAATTATTTGCCGCATGCTGTAAAAGAGACAAGTAAGTACAGACAGGAATATATAAAATCATTGCAATACAATACATTTCCTGGCAGCTGTACATTTCAGAATAAAAGTGGCAACAAAAAAACAAATGTCCACATTTTCTAGGGCTGATAGTAACGCAAGGGCATTCTTAAAAGACCGTATATTGAATTTAATAAAAATAGGTTTTAAGTACCTTAATCTTAAAAAGTGATAAAATTTGAAGAAAAGTAGAAAATGGCAGCAACTCTGGCGTGAAACGTTGTCACAAGGGCAGGGGGTTTCTGATTTAAGTTTCTGTACTGGGAACGCAACAAGATGATGTACGATACCCAACCTGACACGACTTAGGACAAATTGATGAGATGGACGGCTGACTTTTAAGAGGTAGGCTTGGAACCCCGATGGTAAATTAAGTTCCTTATAGAACTTCACAGTAGCCAGCTTGCCATATACCTCATCACGCCCTTTCTTTTTGTACATTAAAAAAGTTTGTTTAATTTCTTTTTTAGGGATTTCGACCGCCAGTTCTGGGTTAAGGAGAACATCAATATCAAGCAGAGTTTTGTACCAGAAGTGGATATATTTCAGCCAAAGGATGCGTGATGAAAAGTCCAATCCTATACAATCAAGAATAATTTCTTGAGTGAATCGAGTCTCTGACTTAGCCCAAATAGAGCGCCACAATAAGAGTGGGCGAACGGCTGCTAAGTCAGAAATAAACTCGACCCCAACCTCGTCATGGATTAATTGAACAGAAGCAGAATGGGGGACACATAACACTCTTTTTAAAAACTTATTTTCATCTTTTTGTAGGGGAGTGCCATCTATGTGACCCCACACACCCGCCCCGTACAATGCCGAGGGAACACAGCGTATGTTGTAGATGTTAATCATATCTCGGATGCTTCTCGATCCGAGCTTAGAAGCAAATCGAAATACGCTGCTGGTAGTTCGCATCATTTTCATCCTGATATTATCAAGCTCGGATTTCCAAGACCCATCGTTGGCATAGGTAATTCCTAAGTAACAGAATGTTTTAACTTGTAGCATTTTGTCACTATCTAAGTAAAAACTGGACTTCAATTTATTGGCTGACTGACCACACAACATGACATAGGTCTTAGATTTATTTACACAGAGTCTCCTATTTTGAATAAACAGCATAAAACTGTCAATGAGACGCTGTAAACCTATCTGGGTGCGGGATAAAAGGACGGCGTCATCCGCATATAATAAGATTGTGACAGGTTTGCCTCCAATCAGCGGAGCGTCTGCCGGTATAGTAGCTAAGGTGCGATCAACACAATTAATGAAAAGGGAAAATAAAAGAGGGGCTAATACGCATCCTTGACGGATGCCCCTTGACACTTTAAAGAACGGTGTACATTCACCTAGGGTACCGTATCGGACTTTACAAGAAAGTTTCTCGTAGAGCCTTGCCAAAAAGTGAACTATTTCTTTCGGTGCCCCTGACTCCAGTAAAACCTGCCAAAGAATACAGTGATCAACTAAATCAAACGCGCTGCTTAGGTCAGCAAAACATAAAAATAAATTGCCCTTTTTAGCTTCTGTATATTTGTTAATTAAAAGATCCAAATTTACGCATTGCTCTAGTGTGCCCATGCCTTTCCTAAAGCCATATTGCACTTTAGTTAGAATGTTCATATCTTCGGCCCAAGTTTCTAGTCTTTTGAGCAGAATTCTGCTCATAACCTTTACTGAGGCGTCCAATAAAGAAATAGGTCGATAATTGGAGGCCTCGGATTTACTACCTTTTTTGAATAGGGGGATGATAACAGATTGGCCTCAGGAAGGGGGAATGTTACCTTCCGCTGCACAATTGAAAGTCCTCACCAGAATGGGGGCCCACAGGTTAGGTTCAGCTTTTAATAAATCTATAGGCACCCCATCGGGTCCCGGGGCCTTCCCCCCCTTGCTGTTGGCAAGGCCTTCAAGTCCCTCTTCCAGGGTTATCCCCAAGGGTATAGGTGTCCATATGGACGAGTCATCAAGAGGTAAGGTTAATGATAACCCTTCAGGGTTAAAGATATTGGTAAAGTGGGTGATCCACGCCTCACATGCGACATAAGAAGTAATTTCCGGAATGCCTTCTGTAGTAGTACACCCAATTTTTCAAAAAAAGCTAGGTAGATCTTGGTCAGTAGATTGTGCTTTTTGTGATATGATGTAAATCTGCTCAGTAGTTTTTAAGAAATTAAGGTTTAAAAATATTTGTATATCAGGACAGTTGGGTCCGCGAGTGGGGAACGCCAGATAAAGAATTGAGACTTCTGATTGGCCTAGGGAACTTTTTTCCTTTGGGCCATCTCATTCCCACTTTTGTCGATCACTGGGCGTGATAGTTGGCTTCAGATCCTGGAGACCTATCTGCTGAAGAAAGGGCGATCCCTTCTTGAAGCCACTCTGCCAACAGAGAGAAGTATCAAGCTAGCGGTTCAACAGGAAAAGGATCCACTTTTGGAAGAGGAAAAGCCGAAGGCCCAAAAACCTACAAGGAAGAATACAGAAGGGTTGGCAACAATGAGAAGCGCAACCTGGAACAAGGACACAAGAAAAACTGGTGCCATGTGCTCATGACGCTGAAATGTCACAAAGAAGGGTGCCTCTTGCACCATCAACATTGATCCCTCGAGCTGCTTTCACCCTCCCGACCACCCAACTTGCAGGTAGGATTAAACGCCGGCTGCCACATATCTTGTGCCGGGCAAGCAGCACATGAATTGAGGAGCGGTGCCCTCGGCATTGCAGCTGCAGCACAGTGTGCCCAACAGTATACCCCCCTCCCCGAAGCCCCAGGCTTGGTTGAATGATGACAGTATAACCTACAGACAAGAGCAGGGGCATGGACAGCCGAGGCAGGTTCCCAGGACTGTACAGAAAAAGGATATCCTTTCCATCTAAAAAGATATTGTAGTTTCCCCTTGAAAATGCAGGAATCCACAATAGCTGAAACCTCAAATTCAGATTGTCCGTTTGCCACTATAGGTGGAGGAGGTGGAGGCACCCTGGAAAACCTATCAGGTACATAAGGTTTCTTGGGACACATGAAACATAGGATGGACCTTGGGAAGGAGCAAGCAAACTGTGACAGGATTAATCTTTTGTGTAATGGAAAAGGGACCCAGAAATCAGGAGCTGAACTTAATGGTCCCACTTTTAGAAGGTAGAAACTGGGAGGATAACCATACTTGATCCCATACCTGATAATTGGGCTCAAGGCATCAATGTTTGTCAGAATATACCTTAATTCTATTTTTAGCCATTTGCTAATTTTTAGCTACCCTTTTTCTTATTTCTACTTGAAGGCGAAACACTTTTGAAACAGCAGGAACAGGTATTTGATCTTTCAGTAGCTCAGGATATGGTCTTGGATGGAACCCTGTAAACAACAAAAGGGAGATAACTTGGTGGTACCATGAGCACTATTGTTAAAGGCAAACTTATTGAAAGGACAAGGGGATACCCAATTATCACCAGTGGCACTACAAAAACACTTCAGGCATTGTTCCAAGGTTTGTCTGATCCTCTCAGTGAGTCTATTGGTCTGTGGGTGAAAACCAGAAGTGGAGGCCTGGGTTATTCCTAATACAGAGCAAAAAGCTTTCCAGAAGTGAGACACAAATTGTGGTCCATGGTCTGACGTTATCTTTTCTGGACAGTGAATACAATAATAAACAGAACTCCCTCATGACCTTTAAATTATTCTCTCTGGGTACAACCTCTAACTCGCAGGGCAACAACACGTCATAATGTTTTTACTTTTTTTACATCATTTTTTATTTAAATTGTTTTTTCTTTCATTTGATTTATTTTTTTCTTATTACAACATTTAAAAAAATTCAATTTTCTCATTTAAAGAATCATTTGCTTTCATCTGAATATACATTCCTAAACACAATTCTACAATTACAACATATTAATAACTCATATTCCAGGTAGAGAACACCCTATTCACAACCATTCATTCACACTCATACCCATACACCACTTAAATTACTCGAAATCACAAAACAGTCTAATTTCTTTCTTTATCTGTTGTTCAACATGAACCCAAATGGGTGAGGTTTTACAAGGATTTGGCCAGTGCGTTTCGGTGGAAAGAAACAGCAATGAAGACCACCTTCATCAGGACCCTCCAGATAAATCAACTGTTTTCTGCAACCTGGAGTATTAATAACGTCATATTCCTTATGAACCTTCTGTTTTAAACAATTTTTCTTGAGACAGGAAGGGGGAGTGTATCACAGTCTTGTTTCTTATAACATCATATTTCTCCACATACAGATGCTGGGAGACTACTATTTTCTGAACTTTCTCGTGGTTGGCTTCACACTATGCCCTCAGATAATGCAGAGGTCGTTTTCTCTTCGTCTCACATGTAACCACTGTATGACCGGCGTGTTCTATAAAAAGTTCCTCTGGGCCTGTGCTTTTCTTCACTCTGTCGATTTGAGTTTCCTGAGCCGCTACGATTAATAGTTCTCCTTCTGGCTTCAATGACGTTACAATATCCTCAAGTTGGCTTTCTGGACAGCCATGTAGTCTACAAATATCCTGAAGGAAGTGTTTGGCTGATTTTTTGGGGGGGCGCTAGGTAATTCAGTTAAGGTGGAAAAGGGAGCCATCTTAGAAAAAGAATCCATTGCAACCATAATAGTTGTCTTATCCTCCGAGAGGGGTAGTTCCACGGTGAAGTCTAACCCAATGGAAAGTCATGGTCCTGGGGTCAGAGGTAAAAGTTGAAGCAAACTTTGTGGGTCGTATATGTGACGCTTTGGCTTGTGCATAAATCGGACAACAGGAAACAAAGCTTTTGGTATCCTGTATCATGGATGGCCACAAGATACATCAAGAAGCTATTACAAAGTATACTTATCCTCTATGACCGTCAAATTTGGTATCATGACACAATTGAGGAACAGTCTTTTGTAAGACTGCAGTGGGCACAGAAAGGCAATTCCTGTAAAAATATAACCCACTTTTGACATCTAAGGTTTTTTATCTATTTCTTGTGGGGACATTCCTTGTTGACATGTATACACCTTTTCATTGAAAGAGGATATGCTCATAATCACCCTGTCAGGAGATAGGAGGTTTTGCTGAGGGGTTTCTGTTTCTTTAGGATACCGTCAAGACAGTGCACCCGCCATCTTATTTGTAGTTCCTGGTATATATGTGATGTGAAAGTCAAATGGAGAAAAAAAATAGGCCCATCAAGCCTGAGGACCATTTCAACATTAGATGGTTTTTAAGGCCTGTAGATTTCAATGGTCTGGTCTGATTTTCAAACAAAGCCCCAAGTCATAGATGTCTCCACTCTGTACATGCCTCTTTCATTGCAAATAATACTCTGTCCAACACTGAATCATTTTATTATGCAGGTGTTAGGGAACAAGAGTAGTAGATAACAGGACACTCTCAGGAATCATCATCTTACCTTTGTAGGAGGACTGCCCCTAAAGAATTATCGGAGGCATCTGCTTCCAAAACAAATGGTTTCTTGGGTCCAGGATGATGAAAAACTGGGGCACAAGTAAAAGTCTTTTTCAAAATACTGAAAAGCCTTTTTAGCCTGGGAACCCCATTGGAAGCCACGGGCCAACTGTTCCTTCTTGAAGAGACAAGAAATTTCAGAAGAATAGGTGGAAACATTCTAAATGAATTGCCGATAAAAATGGGCAATTCCCTAAAAATGTTGGGATTCTTTGACAGTAGATCTGGTCGGCAAATCAAGATCTGTTGCAACTTTACTTGGATCCATAGCGACCCCTGTAGCATCATGAGTACTCTTCTTCAGGTTTTTCAAAGGTACAGATTGCCGGTTGAAGGTTAAGCAATTGTTATGGAGTCTGTGTAGCACTTCAAACACATGATGGCGATGGTCAAATAAACTCTTGGAAAAAATCAGACTATCATCTTGATTTATGATGATCAATAGATTAAGTATGTCTGCAAAAATACTATCCATAACTTATTGGAAAACAGAAGGGGCATTACAGAGAGCGAAAGACATCACTCTATATTCATAGTATCCAAACGGAGTGCGGAAAGCAGTCTTCCATTCATTGCCTTCTTTTACCTGTGGCAGATGATATATCCCCTTAAGATCCAACTTAGTGAATAGGTAAGATCCCCAGACAGCTTCCAAGAAGTCTCTGATAAGCAGAGGCGGGTATCGATCCTTTATGAGTATCTTGTTCAGTCTTCGGAGGTCAATACAGGGCCTAAGATCCTTCATCTTCTTGGGAACGAAAAATAAAATGTGCTCCTGAGCATGAGGTAGAGAGCGTGATGAGTCAATTTTCTAGATTTACTTTTAAATATTGAGGTAAAACATCTTTCTCTGATTCAGACGAGGAATATACTTGTATAAAGGGAATTTCACATCCCGGTTTTAGTTCGGTGGCACAGTTGCATGGCCAGTGTGGAGGCAACTCCTTAGTGTTAGGTGAGGAAAATACGTCAAGGAACTCCTGATAAGGTTCTGGAACTGCGGCCATGGTAACTACAAGGGAAGTCTGCTCATCTAGGCTTGCTATGACGCAATCAACTGGTTCTTGAGGTCCGTTCAGTACTGGTTACAGTACACTGAGCTCAAGGAATTAGTATGAGTTTCTCAGTTAAGATATGGGTTATGTAAACACAATCAAGGGAAGCCCAGAATGACAGAATAATTGTGACGTAATCATATCAAAGCTTATTTGTTCTTGATGATTGTAAATCAACATCCGAAATGTGGATGAACATTCAGTGACTGGGCCTGAAATCAAAGGAGTTCCGTCAGTAGTGTGGATGACTTCAACCGTATACGTTTGTCACCTAGGGCAAACCCATAGGTAAAAGGAATAGCTGTGTACCATTTTCTCGAACAAAATTGGAAACAAATATTTGAGGAAGATTCGGTACACCCAATCTCTCCTTCCTCTCCAGAGATGGACCTAAGTGTTTCCTGACCACTTGGCTGGACGAACTGGACATTCTCTTACAAGATGACCTTGCTCTCCACAATATAAACAAAGATCCCTTTTACGATGCCTTAGTTTCTCCTCTTCTGTCTGGGGACCACGTACCGAAACAATTTGCTGTGGTTCCTCAGGGGGCTCCGTGGACTTTTGCTCTTCTGTATGGATGATAGGTAGTTGTCTTGGCATCGAAGAATAACTCTCTTGCTTATTCTGTCTCTCGCTTTCCCTTTCCTTTAATTGGAATTTGATATGTAATGCTGTTTAAATCGCTTTGTTTAGAGAGGTTGGTCGGGGTGCATGAGATAACTCATCCTAGATATTTTTTTTTAGGCCCGTTTAAATAAGGTGACAAGAGACCGCTCAGCCCACTGGGTTTGAACTGCCAGTCTTCTGAAGCAAGTTACGTATGCCATGACATCATGAGATCCCTGTTGAATATCACATAGGATATCCTTGGCTGAATAATCTAAATATGGTTGCGAAAACATTGTCTGGAACTTTTCCAAGAATAGCATATAATTGTCTAAACAAGGATCCGAAGAGGATACGAAGGGCATCACCCAAGCATGGGCATCTCCTACGAGACAATTGATTTTATAGCCCACCTTTGTTCTATCTAGTTTAAACTGGGTTGGATGGAAAGTTAAGTGTACCGTCATAGAGTCCAGGAATTTACATACTTTTTCTGCATTACCATCAAAACACATGGTTCCTGCAGCCACTGAAGGTAAAACGGTGGTATGGCGGGCCATCAGAGAGTGTTGTAAGGCAGCATTGTTGCTTCATGAAGCTTCTAGCTGTATATGTTGTTGCTGAATAGTCTCCTGTAATTTTTGCGTTGGATCCATGGCCATGGGCTGGACGGATTGAGGTTGGCGTTGCAACCTATCGATCGTCGGGTGTGATGGTTGGCTTTGGATCTTGGAGTCCGTCCAATCAGTGTATTCAACTCGCTTGCCAAGCTACATTAACTATAATTCGCACATCCTCTAAGCACTGTTTATACCATTTTATATTGTCATACCATGTAAAATACCAGTTTTTAAAACAACATTTATGACATTGCAAATTAAATATTTTGTGAGAACACAATGTGTGGTGAGTTATAGTTTGTGAAGCAAAAGTTACATATCCTTGGTAACGATATTTTGGGTGAAAAATATTTTTTCCAAAGAAGTGAGACCCTAAGAAGCAACCCTAGATATCTATATCTTTCACACCTCGGGCCATAGAGCAGATAATGAATATTAAATACTAGTTCTCCATAGTTGGAACAGAGTGTAATTTATCATTAGTATCTGTGTAGACTTTCCTATCATTTATAGGACATGCAAAGGAATTTTCTGTTTGGTTTCTGCTTTACCACAATAAATAAAGTGGTCAGTTTTTCAGGGCAGATCTTGTGGATATGTTAAAGCAGACTGAGAGCAATAATACTCCTAGCTTAGAGGATTGTAAAGTTTATCTTGGTTATGCTGTACGACATCAACGACTGAGAGAATAAATATTGTTGTGAAATGTATTTGTCACACGTGTATTCAATACACATGTTGGGTTAACTTACAGACTATTTAGTTGAGAACGTTTGAGTAGAATTTCAAAACCCTTAAAGTATTTTGCAACTTTTTTCTTCTGAGGGATGGAAAGTGTCTCATTTAAGCCGTATCTCCTTGTACAAGGGGTAAACAACCTTTACGACGCAGTGTTTACACTGCGCGTCCTTTACAAAGCTGCCATTACAACGCAAGTCGTTACTACGACTTGCGCTGGAGGGCGCTCTTGGTAAAGGAATAGTTTGATTTTCTATTTCAACACCTTCCCTACTGTTACGTAGGCTGGAGTTGGAATACAAAATTAAACTAATCCACAATCTAGCGCCCTCCAACACAAGTCGTAGTAACGACTTGCGTTGTAATGGCGATCATTTTGATCGCGTTGTACTGACGTACATCCGTACAAGGATGGTGTTGTTATGGATAGACCTAAAGTCAAGACAAATTACGATTGGCTGTTGCAGAAGGATACTCATACTGTAGGAAAGGACCCTGTGAATGTTCAGAGAAGTAAGACTGAGGATGAGGTGGGATTCCATTTGCCGCAGTCATCACAGTCTTTAAAGCCTTACTCATTACAGTCCCCACAGGATTGATCCTCTGCATAGTGCAGATTATGTCTGTATGCCACATTGTTTCCGTATATTACACTTATCATCACTCACCATCATGCATAAGAAAGTATGTATATTATCAGATATAAATGTTTACGTTTCAGGTTTTTTTAGGTTATGTTTATAAAATGTTCTCCCGTGTAGTGAATACCACTATTCACCTTCGCACTTATATTGGCTTGCATTTAAGATTTGGAATATGTTTATCCTACTTTTTTGTAAGGGGTATTGTTCAAGTTATTCATTAAGTAAAGTTTGGTTATATAAGGGAGAAAATGTGTTGTATATATAGCACTGCGTGTGGGTATTGCTTGCACTGTATAAAGTTGCACAACCATGTTTTGCCTCATATCTTGTAATGTCAGCAGAATGTTGTAATTGAAATTCTTATGAAGTAAGATTCCAGTTGAGTGAGTAGGAAAGGTGAGCTGTTCAAGTAAGGAGCTACCCTTATGCTGTTGTGCCACTGGCTATGGCACAACATGGTTATGAAGAAACCTGGCCCAGTGCCAGGTGTCTACATAAAGCATTTAAACTTTATCTGCAAAAGAGGATTACTCTACACTCATCACCTCTCTTTCAGCCAGGCACCCCGCACAAGCTCTGTTTCCGACAGGTACACCGCCGTGCGCACACGCACACACACACATACACACGTCAAATGGGCAAATACACTATTGCATCTCTTCATGTAATAGGCAGTACAGTTATAGGGCCCTCTTTATGATGCGTACCCTCTCACATTAGGATAATGAATTGATCAAACACTTTCCGCAAAGTAATCACTTACTTTTGTATAGCTCTTTATAACGCGCTGCTGCTGTTTCTAAGCACTACAAACAGCACAAGTTAATATTACCCAATTTAATGGCACTGCTTACCTAGTTCAGAAAGATGGTGGGAAGCCGTCCTTGCAGGGTTTAAACTTGTGACCTGCAGATCACCATATATTTTAGAGGTGAGCGTTCAGTCCAGGAACTTGTCAAGTCACAGCAGGTCCACCTCCTTCCATCTGAGAAAGAATTGACCAACACTGGAAAGAGAAATCAAAACACTCCTAAATGGACTCAGGAAGACAAGATCTATTAGGCGACTGGAAGTGGCTGTTCATCTATGAAAGGCTACGGCAGGTTGTGCATACTGGCAGCAGCTGGGGTCAGAGGATGGTAGGGAACAAGGGAGAGGCCTGACCATTCACTGGCAAGGGCACAGGATAGCTTCAACCCTGCCTTCTCAAGACCCATGCATTGCTGCAGTTGCATACAGAAGCACTTCCCAAGCTCTCCGAGTGATGCTGGTGCAATTAGTAAAATGTTCCTGCAGGGGGCTCAGCTATGGAAGGCGCTGGTGGGAATATTTTGCAAATTTTAACAGAAGCCACAAGTTGGGACAGTTTGTTTTTTATGTATTCCTTCTAAAACTTAGCCTGGATATAAAGATCATCCAGGTACCCCATTTGCAAACATGTTTCCACTAAAAATAATTGGGAATTCCCTTTGAAAGAGTTTTAAAAAGATTTGCCATGGGTTACGGGTCTAGTGTGTATTGTTTCTATTTTAGAATTGGTATAGCACTTACTACCGCTATGTGGGGTGCTGTAGTGCTTAAACACACCAACGCAAGCTACACCCTGTGGGGTGTATGGTTGGGAGGGTGTACTTTTTGTTTTGAGCCTGTATGTGACGTGTTTTTGTGTCATGCCTTAGGATCACCGAAGAGCAGTTATCATGTTATGGATTGCAGCGCCTAGTGGTGTGATGGGAGAGGACATGTGAGAATCCGCAAATCATAATTATATTAAGGGCTAAGCAGCATAGCTACAGGACTAGCAGAATGCTCTGTGCCTTTATACCAAAATGAGAGGTAATCAGAGAAGTACCAGAAACCCACATGGTGCCATGCGCCAGGCAGAGATGCTGTGCAATGAGTAAAAGGATACCAAAAGGACAAAAATGGCACAAGCCATACATCATTTAATTGTATTTACTTATTTATGTTGTATACTGCAGAACAAATACACCCCATGAGTCAGTAGGTGGAAGAGCTACCAAGGCTGGCAACCTGAGTCGAAACTACACAAACTTTCAACGGCTCAGTTCCACCAACTCCCAAGAAAGCTCGAATTTGAGCAGGGGTTCGTGTCCCAAGTCCCTCTCAAGCTCTCAAATCCAAACGAGCACCAGTTGGCTGAGCCCTAATCGGTGTTAGCTCAGACACAACTAGAGGGGCACCCTGCACAGGTGAGGGTGAGATACGAAGCGCAAGATATGTCGCTACCCTGACAGCACAAGAGCAAATCTGCTTGCCTTGTGTTACCCATTGTCCTCAAACACTCTGGTGCGCCCTATACTTTTCATGGATGCCAGAGGTCAATATACTATCCAGTTTACATAGTCAGACTTCCTTCTGACTTTCTAGAAGTTCTTCCGAGAACAGTTGCCACTTTCATCGTTAGCAGAGAATGAGTGAATGACATGCAGAAAAATACTGTATTTTCCATTAGATTTCGAAACTGTTTTAGGGGAGAGAAAAATGTGGTTTACAGGCATCATGCTCCATTTGCTCCATTTATACAATTACACTGAGCAAGAGTAACAATGGGTATGTACAGCAATTAAAAAAACTGCAGTGTTAAGCTATATATAAAATAATTCTTGTAAGGAAGTGCCTCTTTTTTGCATGGTCACCCCCACCGTTTTGGACCAATGCTGCTGGTTTTTCGAGAGTGCTTTGTTGGCACCTGCTAACCAGACCAAAGTGCCAGTGCTATGACCCTCTAAACTATAGGTTGTTTGACTCATACCCAATTGGCTTACCTTAACTTACTTATAAGTATATAGTACTAAAGGCACCCAGCGCCTTTAAGTTAAAGTGTCCCTCAAGGCCTGCAGTACTTTCTGTGCCAACCTGAGTATGACAAAGGAAAACTTGTCTCCCAGCTTGCCACTGCAGGCTGGTAGAGCAGTCTAAAACTGCTAACTGGACTTTGCTATTTAAAGCAATGGCAAGCAATGCAAAGCAATCCTCCCTTTTAACATATATCAGTCACTCTTATAGCTGGCCTATCGAGTGGTAAGGCAGGAGGCAGCATATATAAAAGTACATGTGCTTTACATGTTCTCACAGAAAAAGCTTGCCATAGTCGTTTTTAATATGAAAGAGTCTAGCAGATCCATTGGCGAGTAGAGTGTTACCCGCTGACAACTCCGCTGTGATAACTTCAGAATGGGACTACTAAAGTTGGTACTTAAAGATATGAAACAACTTGTAACATTAAGCCCAACTTGATACCCAAGCCGATTTTAATGTAGCATTTTGCTACGTGCACCTTTTAGGAAGTTTCCACTCTGTTGTCCAAGTTTCCCAGTGGCTATTTGCACATGCTGTCCACGAGATAGCATTCTGCCCACCTTGGGAGACATGTAAATGACTCCCAGGACAGTAAACAATGGAGGCCTGCCACGGGAGGAGATGTCCTTCTCCTGGCAGGAAGCCACACAGAATGTTAGCCCAACGGTCGAACTTTCAATAGGAAGCCACCTGTGAAGGGCAAACGGTGAAAACTATTGGTTGGGGCTGCTTTTTTGTCTGGGTATATAGGTTATTGTTGGGGAGAGAGAGGGGAACACACTGGCCAAACTGTGTTTTTCGATGCCACACCTCTAGGGCAGGCTACCAAGACCCACACACCAAGAGAAGGGTTCAGACATCTTGGGAGTGGGCAGAATAGAGCACTCTGGGATAGCTAGATGCCACACTTAAGTTGTCATCAGGCAGAAGGGAACCCAGTAGCCCATTGGCTAGTGACCGCGACCTCACCTAAGGGCATTTTCTGGACATTAAAGAGGCACTCTGGCCTCCAGAATGCCGATCTTGCCTGGATTGGAGAAAAGAACAGTAGAAGGATTGCCCTGCTAACCGAGGACCTGGCAAAGAGAGGCCGAACCAAAGTTGGACTGCAATAGCTGCTCCTTGGGCTAGCGAAGAGAGGACTGTGCCTGTGGAGTACTGCTCTTGGAGAAATCATCCCCCCAAACCAACTAGAAGCAGAGACTGCCTGACTTCCTGTTCTCAGACCAAGGCCCAGATGACCGGATTGTCACTCAATACAGCGCTGATTGGGATCCATAGTCCTGACTTTCAAAAGTTGCAACCTAGTCTGCTGGACACAGGAGAGCTTTTGGAATGCAGTCTGGTCTCCCAGAGTGAGAGCTATCACCAGAAGCAAGGATCTACTGGTTTGGCTGTGACTAGAGACCAGTAGTCCAGTGGCAACTGGACTTTTACTGGACCAAAAGGACTTCAAGGGACACCGACCCCTGTGCCAAAGTCGCCCACCAGGACCATGGACTGAGGAGTAGCCCCAGGAGGTTCCCCGTCGAGAGCAAAGCATCTTCAGCATGCTTGAGCATCGTCAGCATCCTGTATCCCTTGCAGCTGGACAGCTCCATAGCAGTTAATGGTAACTTGCCACTTATGCTGAAAGAGGACTGGAAACTGCTTTCCTAGTGAAGGTAGCTGTTTTGTTCGACCTTGATGGTCCTCCTGGCTTGCTCCCTGCCAGAGTTGGTCACACAAAGTAATCCTAAGTAACTACATTCACCCTTGATGTAACATTTTACTGAAAAGGTTTCTGTTTTAAATTCATTGAAGTTGCCAATGCTTGTTCACGGTTGAAAGAAAAGTCTTTACTTAGTGTTGTTTTAAAAATCTATATCTCCTGAACATGCCAGTGGGTCTTTTTCGTTTTGGTGACCATGAATTCATAAAAATACAGTTTATTGTCATAAATTGGGGTCAGATTCCATGAAAATCATGTTTCTTTCTTCTTCAAGTGTATTGCTGTTGTTTAAATGCTTTATCAGGGGCGTAACACCGGCCCCCGTAGCACTGCTGTTCGGGGGGGGGCCCAAGCTCCAGGGGACCCTCTCAGCACAGCACTCTGGCTGCAGAGCTCCTGATTGAGCCTGGAGGGGGCCCCTCCACGTGCCTTGCAGGGAGGTCCCCTTGAGTTTCTTTACGCCACAGTGCTTTACATGTGTTCCTTTGTTGAAGCCTGACTTCTCGAAGCCACAGCTATGCAAGGTTGAGCAAAGCTTTGACAAACGAAGCCCGACTGGCCCTAAGAAGGGTTGGAAGTGTATTACACAGTGAGGGTTCACAACCCCACCATAATACACCCCATTTCCTCACAATTATTATGAGATGTGACAGTGTCTTAGATATACCCTGCACAACCCCAAGAGCAATCCAGACCCCCTCCTCCAAAAGACGACCAGGATAAGGTGCCCCCTCACCAGTCCTCATCCGCCCCTCTCCGACACCTACATCCCTGAACATTGTCCTAACAGTTAAAACCCGCAAGAATGCCCATGGCGAAAGATCTGGCTGTAGGCCTGTTTTCACTGCACACTGGAAATTCGTATATCCGACCGAAAAAAAGGGTTGCCCACCATTCTTTGCCACATCATGGGTTCCATTTCCAGTCACCCTCCACTTTTATATTCGGGCAGTCCTTATTAACTCTGATTCAACCAGCACCTCCAAGAGAAGTGCCACCAAACCTTGGTCATGTGGGGGGCGTGGCTAGCCGAGCAGCGAGATGGCCGCTCTCTGAGTGAGCTCCGCCGGCTACTTTTATTAATCCTTACCTGATCCTGTTCCTGGTGACTGCAGTCCCCCATTCCTTCGGGGTTCTGCTCCTGAGACCCGGTTGTTCCTCCAGCCCGAGTTTTGGACGCGGGGGCGGCTGCCCTCGGAGACGGGACCATCCTCCGTTCTCGCCGGCCGGCGAGCGGCTCCTGTCCCCAACCGGAAGTGCCTGCTACTGGGCGCCGCGGAACACGGTGGGCCGAGGCTGCATAGGCCCCAGCAGATCGGGGTCATTTTGGGGAGGAGAAATACCGCGCCGCTGCCAGGGGCGCTGCCGGAGGAGTATTGCCGCTGCTCTCCCGCTGAGGCTGACGGTAGCTCCATCTGGCGCGCGGCCGCGGGAAGATAGCGGAGACCGGAGCGGCTGTACAGGTGCAGTTGCGCAGAAGTGGCAGGGATCCTGCGGCCGCCGAAGACGGCGCGGACACGAGTGGCGCCCGGTGGAGGACAGAGTGGCCGCGCCTGCACCATCCTCATCATTGCAGTGCGAGAGCGGAGGTGAGCGGGTGCTGCCGCGGAGCTGGGGGTTTCACATGGTGACACGTACTGGTGGATAGCTGCGCATGGCCCCCCCCCGCTGCTCTGAGACACGGCAGCACTAAACACCGCACGCTTGATGCGCCTACTTGCCGCACTGATCCCCTGGAACTCCTGAGCTGCTCCTCCTCGGGTGTTTGGGTGGTCCTAGAGAACGCTGCCAGCGCCCGCCATTTTGGACCGCGTGGAGGCCCTGAATACGCGCATGAGAGCCTGTAGCGGTTTCCATTTCTTGCTGAGTCTACATAGGCACGTCTAGAGTGCACTGGCACCACCTGGGCGACCGCGCTCACACAGGACACTTGCTCGCTGGGACGCAGTGGAGTGCTGCCCCACTGTGGGACCGGTGAATTACTCTGTTCGCGAAGATGGGGAAAAATGAAGCCAAGCAACCAAAGCTGAGCTTTGATAATAGAAAAACGCCAAAGACCACGCCGGTGGAGTCGGATGGAGGCGCAACGTCATCGCAAGGAGGTGCCCAGGACATAGATTTTGGAGCCCTCATCATGGAAGTGAGAACCAGCTTGAAAAGCATAGACGCCAAGCTTGATAATATGGCGGCGCAACTCGAAACCGTGAAAACGAAAGTGGACACTCACGAGAAAAGGCTGGACTGTCTCGAGAATAGACAAACTGAGTGTTGTGAATTCCAACAACAGGCCAAGAAACACATCACAACGCTGGAGCGGGAAATTGACAGCTTGCGCGCCAAGTCGGACGATTTGGAAGCACGTTCCAGGAGATCCAACGTTCGCATTACAGGCATTCCAGAGACCACAAACACCGGGAAGATGGAATCGTATGTATCAGACCTACTCCATGAACTGTTCGATCCGGATCTGTCCCCGGTTTTCACGGTGGAGAGGGCGCACAGATCCCTTGGAAAAAAGCCCCCAGTGGGCGCCCCACCGCGCCCAATCCTGGCTAAACTACTCAACTACCAGGACAGAGACGTCGTGCTACGCCTGGCGAGAGAGAAAGGTACAATCACGCATCAGGGAAACCACATTTCCTTTTACCCGGATTTCACCCCTCTGGTGCAAGCGGCACGAAAGGAATTCCTACCGGCGAAGAAGATCCTACTGCAAGCTGGAGTGCCCTACTCACTCCTATACCCGGCGAAATTGAAGGTTCAACACGAAAACACCTCTCACTTCTTCACTGACGCCAAATCAGCCCTCAAGTTTGCCAAACACATATGTGCTGGAGCCAGGAGAAAATCGCCACGGCTGGAGGACGCCTCGGAGCAACTCAGTGACAATGACTGAAACCTGTGCAACGCTCATCCGGCACGGTAACCGAACTGCCTGTTACACTGGGGCTGGGAGGCCTGGAACAATCTTTCGTAAAGGTATGCTCCTGCTGGACTGCCTCCTTTTGGGTAAGTCACTGGGCCGCCTTTATACTACCTTTTGCTGCTAACTCCGTGCCTCTGCTGGGACATTGGTAGACTTTGTCACTGGCGGATTACTGGATGGGGGTCGCTGTCAGATCCCAGGGACACGGAAATTTGACTGTAGCCACCCCGTGTATGCGGGGGTGTTGGCCGAGCGCACCACGCCTCATGGGGTGCCTCCCTTTGTTGTTGATGTTGGGGTACTTCCACGCATTGCGTGAGGACTTTTGGGGTATATCACGACCTAATTGGGGGGTTGCTGAGGGTGGGGGGTTGATGGGAGTTATTCCTGAGTTGCGAGTTCCTGTTTGTATTTGGTGCAATGTACTACTACAATTGTCTATGTGTTCGCGTGCTAAGTCTGCAATTATGGCGTCTGGATGCCTGAGGGGCCTTATGGGGCGGGGAGGTGGGGTGGGGGCTGGTTACGGTTGTGTACTTTAATGGGAGGTATCAAACTCTGGACTTGGAACATTAGGGGCCTGGGGGACTACAAGAAAGCCCGCTTACTGCATGGAATGTTGTCTAGGCACAATGTAGATGTATGCTTCCTTCAAGAAACTCATCTGAATGTCGCCCCCTCAGCTCGACTGAAAAATTCCAGATGGGCGCATGTTTATTCTTCCATCTATTCGAATTATGCGAGGGGTGTCGCCATACTCATTCGAAGGGGGTTGGATTGGCGGGAGTACTCCCAGGTGCGGGATGAGGAGGGTAGGTATGTTCTGCTGCATGGGTCATTACAGGGGCGACGGATTGTCCTAGCTGCTATCTATGGCCCCAATGTGGACGATCCGGATTTTTTCAGAAATGTTTGGGCGAAAATTGTGTTACTGGACTGTCAGTCGGTAGTGTTGGGAGGGGACTTTAATACTGTGTTGAATGATGACATGGATCGCAGTGGCGTAAGCAGGCCGCAACACAATAGAACGCGCCAGGCGATATCTGATATCATGAATGAAGGTCTGCTGTCTGATGTATGGCGTGCTAGACACCCGGGAGCGAATGTGGGAACCTGTTACACCTGCCATAAGGCTGCATGGTCGCGGCTGGACTTCTGGTTGGTGTCTCCCGAAGTCGCGACATGGGTTTCAAAGGTTGATATCATGGCTAGATCTTTGTCCGACCATGCCCCATGCATGTTGGAACTACACCCCCCGGGAACTCCACATAGGGCATTCCAGTGGCGCCTCCCTCCACACGTGCTCACAGACCCTGTGTTCGTAGAAGAGATAAGAGAAGACATTAACAATTACTTTGCTGAGAATGCGGGATCTGCCACATCTGAGGCCGTTGTGTGGGATGCATTTAAGACTGTCATCAGAGGTCAATGTATAGCGCGCAAGGCAGGGGTGCTGCGTACCATCAGGGATGAGCTGGCTAAAATTGAGAGGGAGCTGCAGGCCCTAGATGTTGCGTTTAGTGCTAACCCGTCGTTAGAGACTGCAGGCGCTCTAAAGGCCAAACTGCTGACCTTTAACGAGGAGGCGGAGCGGGAGGTGAAGTTTCTAGGGAAACAGGCAGAAGCGCGCAGGTATGGGGAGGGTGATAGGCCAAGCAGGACCCTTGCCAGACTGATAAATCCCCGCGCATCATCACATTTCATACACACTATTCATGATGCCACCGGACGCCTTGTGGTGGGACAGGAGGCAGTGTTAGACGCCTTCGCAGACTTCTATGCTACCCTGTACACCTCACGACAACCCACTCCGCCGGCATCGCTGCGAGACTTTCTTGACTCCATAGCACTTGTATGGTTCAACAACAACCACAGGCAATACATGGACCTCACTGTCACAGTACAAGACATAGCCCAGGTGATTAAGAGTATGCCGGCCAATAAGGCGCCTGGCCCTGATGGCCTGACCACCTCCTTCTATAAAACATATGTTACTGAACTGGCGCCGAGACTTCATTCTGTATTTGTCGAGGCTCTCGAATTGAATTCCCTCCCTGACTCCATGCGAGAGGCTCTCATTATCACACTACTCAAGCCGGATAAGGATGAACAGCAGCTGGACTCCTATAGGCCCCTGTCCCTTATAAACGTTGATGCTAAAATATACGCAAAGGTCATCGCGGATAGGTTACAGCCGATGTTGCCTATGATAGCGCTCCCAGATCAATCAGGCTTCATTCCTGGACGCGCGACGTCACACAATCTCAGAACGATCTTTTCGGTCCTTCACTATTTACACCCGTCAGTACAGGCAGCAGTGGTGTTTCTGGACGCCACCAAAGCCTTCGATTCATTAGAATGGCCCTACCTCTTCAGTGTATTAAGGCGGATGGGTTTCAGTCAGAACTTCATGACCCTGATAAAGCTTCTTTATAAGGAACCAAGGGCCCGGGTGTGCGTCAATGGTCTCGTCTCCGAGCCATTCAGTATTACACGAGGCACTAGGCAAGGCTGTCCCCTATCGCCGCTCCTTTTCGCGATTGCGATGGAGCCGCTGGCGGCCAGAGTCAGACAACACCATACCGCCAGGGGCATCGGATTTAGTGCTAGAAGCTTACTAATCTCGCTATATGCGGACGATGTAACCCTGTACGTCCTGAATCCTAAAGAGAACCTGAGCCCGCTACTCCGGGAATTTGTACGATTTGAGGGATTAGCGGGGATATCCATTAACTGGGCGAAGTCAGTGGCCTTCCCCCTGACGGAGAGCACTGAACGCCCTGCTCCTGACTACCCCCTCAGATGGGAAACTGAAACTGTCAAATATTTGGGCATCTGGATCAGCAGGGATGTGCAGGAGTTGTGGCAGATGAACTTCGGTAGAGCGGTGGATTGGTTGGAGGGGAGGGTTGAGATCTGGAATAAACTACCGCTTTCCCTGGTAGCAAGAATTGCGTTGGCTAAAATGGTGGTCCTCCCCAAATTCTTATATTTGTTTGTAAATGTGCCACTGCCTATGACAGCTTGCTTCCACGCCCGGGTCCGCTCACTGCTACTTAAACTGGTGTGGGCTGGAGGACAGGCTAGAATCTCCTGGGACCTGCTCACGCTTCCGCTGCGACAAGGGGGACTAGGTGCCCCAGATTTGAAACTTTACGCACTCTGTGCGCAAGCCCAGTTCCTGCATTTCTGGGCATTCCCTACACCTTACCAACCACATGTGGCGGTGGAATTAGCCGTTGTCGCCCCCTTGCCATTACGAGTCGCACTGCACGGTAAGGTTACATGCCCGTCACGCGAGGTAGACACAGTAGAGATGGTCCGCTGGACATGGCGCGAACTCCAAAAGAGAGCCGGTCTCTCCCTGCTTTATGCACCAGCTATCCCCCTGAGGGGCAACCCGATGCTGCCGTGTCTGACGGCCAGAGGCGACGTCCTCACTATCCTTGGGAATAGGCTACTCACTTTTGCAGACTTATATCCAGATGGTACCTTTTTCGAGCTGTCTGCCGAGGGAGCCGACCGGCTCTGTACATTTAATGACAAATTGCTATTTCATTCCCTTAGGGAGTCTTGCAAGAAGATGGGGCCGTGCTTCCCGGAGGAACCCCGCACACTTGCCGCCCTCCAAAACTTGCTTTCACGACCTTCCCCCAAAAAGCTGGTGTCCAGGTTATATAATTGCATGCAGGAACAGGCCCCGGCGACAGTAGCCACGGCCAAAACCAGCTGGGCTGAGGACCTGGGGGACGAGCTACCAGACGACGCCTGGGAGTATTGCTGTGCGCAACTTACAGCCCTGTCCCCAAACTATCGTCTGAGGCTCATCCACTTCAAATTCCTACATAGATACTACCGCACTCCGACTCTACTACGCCGAATGGGCGTCCGTGAGGATGCCAACTGCTGGAGATGTGGAAGTGAAGAAGCGTCCTTTCTTCATATGGCCTGGAACTGCCCCAAGCTGACTACATACTGGTCAGAGGTCTTCACGGCCATAAATCAAATCACCCGAAGGGAGGACTCACCTTCCCCGCTGCTAGGTCTGCTGGGGTATGTTAAGGACACTGAGCCCTGCGACAGGAAACTGCATGCCTTACTCCTTTTATATGCCAAGCGACAGATCGCACTGCACTGGGGTAGACCAGCCCCCCCCTCTCTTGAGAGCTGGATCAGGGACGTGACTTACGGCCACACGCAGTTAACGCACTATTGGGAGTCTATGCCCACCGCTTCCAGACCCACTGACATATGGGGCCCGTTTATACAGTGGGCCACAGCACGCAAGGGCTCTGACTCACCAGATACCTCCCGGGATACGAGTGTTTCAGACGACATGGGCTGAAGGTGCGCAATGCGTAAGTTAGTTATGATGATCCCGCAGTCCCGCGTTTACACTGACAGGCCCTGACCGGACGCACGCTGGGAGACTGCTGCACACGCTGACCCGAATCGAGACCCTGGCCGCCCTGCGCCCCACTGGCAGTCTTGTGTTCTAGCCTCTGTCCCTGGCCCCCTCCCCCCCGCATCGCCCATGCTCCCCTAGACTGTGCATAACCGGACTAGATATCCTTACATTCCCGCCCTGTATGTAGCTAGCCCACTACCTGCATGACCTGAGGCTGGCCCATATGACCTCGTTGTGGACTGCCGTGTTGTGTGAATGGTTTGTCCATGTACTTGCACCTCTGTTTGTAGTGTTTGGTTTGACTTGCTGGGGGGGGTTGTTGGGAGAAAAATGGTGCTGACGGACGCATCCTTTTACCGTACCGCTGTGACGGGGGATTAACCACTTCCTACTCAGGGGCGACCTCGTTGGTTTTCTATATCTTTCAAATGTCGACAGCACTATGAGAAAAGTAAGACCGTTTCCTTGCTGAAGTTGTACTGCGTATGCTCAAAATTCTGTTGTGTCTCATGCTTTCATATGTATGTCTTACCCGGCTGGGTGAAAGACTCCGGTCTGTCTCTCAGTGATCTCTGTATGAACTTCCTGATAGCGGCCTGCCTCCGGGTTGTTGGCGTGACGCAGTGTACATCTTCATGGCCTTTGTTACAAATAAATGTCTTACACCAAAAAAAAAAAAAAAAAAAAAACCTTGGTCATGTGTGGGGCCAGGGCTTTAGGTAGCCTAGGTCCCGCCAGAGTTCCGCACTCGCAGTCCTTAAAAGCAGGTGCCGAGACAGGTACCTACCAGGCTTTCCTTTTTTAGCTCTCGCCTACGCAGCACGCATGCGCTGCAAAGGCAAAAAGACCTTTGGGGATTGCTTTGGCTTTTCAGCCAAAAACGAGCACGCGTTCCATTGCCTTCAATGGCAACGCATGCACGAGTGACTATTCACTTGCGGGAGCGCGCAGCGCCATATGGGAGCATATGGCGCTGCACGCTCCCGCAAGTGAAACGCTTTCACTCGCCCCTCCTCTTTCCCCTCCCCCTGCTGCCTCCTTGTAGCGCAAGGAACTCGCTTGTTAAAGTGAGCTGTTATCTTGGTGTGACGTGCATGCCATGTGGTCTTCAGTTAGTTCCTTGTTTTTTATCGCATTGGTGGTTCTCTGCTTTGGTTTTGTGATATCTGGGCGTCATTGTCTTCCCCGTTCCTTCCCGTTCCTTTCCACTCTTCCTCCTTTGTCTCTCTAAGGCTTCCGTACTTAGGTGGTTTCCTAGCAACAGTAAACAGAACCAAGACGTAAGCAGAATATTCTTGCTGCTCTAGCAAACAGCAGAGCTTCCCCGATGAGCAGCTCTGCGGTGCCCCCGGACTCCCTGCAGGGTCTCTGCACCTGGATAGTCCAAGTGCCACTGAGCAGACCCAAGAGGAGCCTGACCTGAGACCTGAGCGATGGGGGTATGTATGAAGGGCGGGGGTATATCTGGCACAAGGGCGGGAGGGAGGAGCGGTTCTCAGAAGAGAGAGAGCATGAGGGAGAGTGGTGGACAGTACTTACGGACAGTAGGGAGAAAAGGGCTAGGGTGAGTAACATAAGCCTCTAGGGTATTGGAGGGGGTAATAACAGATGTCCTTTAGTGCCCCACAGAGTGCAATTGGTCATATAGCCACCGATGTCTCATTTAGCTGCTGTGCACCGGTAAGCAGCTCACAGTATCAAGAGATTTTGGCGGCCTGGACGCAGCAGTCCCCTGATCAGACACACACAGTTACATCACACACAGCCGCTTTGTACTTGGTACAGTCCTTAATGCTTGGTAAGTCCCTACACTACAGATTGAAACAAACCCCACTAATCAGAGCCCAAGTCCTAAAACAAGCATTGGCATAGCCAAAAGGTCTGCTTTGTATCTTCCTGTGCCCGCTCCCACCACTCCTCTTGAACTGCTTCCTGCACCTCGTTTCTGATTAGCAGCAGTGCGTCAGCAGCCATATTAACGCAATGATCCTAGACAGGGCTCTGTTTTTCAAGCAGGTCGGAATGCTAGTACTTTATTCACAGGAAGGAGATGGGAGTCAGGGGTGTTAAAATTTGCTCACGCCTAATTTATGACATTATTTTTCTGAAGAGAGGGACTCGTTTTGATATTAACCCCCGTGGAGATTGAGGAAAACCATCTAACTCGACGTATCCTGTTGAAATCTTTCGGTGGTCTTGGCGGCTTGCTTCTAGCAGTCCCGTTTCAGAGTGGTTGCTTTCATACGATGGAAGGGAACAGGCTAATTGGCTTTAAAGCAAGCCATGTGGCGCGGCGGTCTCCAGGGAGGGTTCCTTCGCTAAAGCACAATCGTGTGTGAGCTCTAGAAACAAGCCAGTTTGCAATGCATGAGGGCGTTCCTGTAAAATAATCAACAACCGAGAATAAACTAACGTATCACTGCATGATGTAGTGAACAGTTGGTCACTACAAACAACGTCCCCATGTGCCGTTGTGATGATTATTTGAACACTAGTGGTGTACAAGGATGCGGCTCTGTTGCAAACTGGGACTTTGGGGCCCTCTTCCTAGTTTACTGATGTAAAGCCGTCAGTAGTCGGGGTGCAATGGCCCCTCATCCCCCTGGTCTACAGTGCCACTCCACTGCAGCAGCTGCATTATTGATGGCCGTGGTGTTATCATAAAGTGGTGACTTCCTTGCTACTAATCATTGATTATAGTGGGAAAGCTTGTTATAATAGTGTTCATTCCACCCTGTGTGTGCCATAGGCACAAGTCTATTTGAACAAGCATTTGCAATGCAACAGGTCTAGCATTCACGCGAGTTTCTGCTATTGGCATTGTAAATGACAATGCCTTTTACTTTTTGGGGGTTTTTGAAACATAAATAAATGCATTGTTATTTACAATGCCAATAGCTTAAACTCGCGCAAATGCAAAACCTATTGCATTGCAAATGCTTGTTACCTTCTGGGTGGGGAAAAAAAGCTTAACTCTGCAATAGTCCCACCGTTACTGCTTTTGATGTAACTGGAAAGAGACTAAGTTTTCAGTTTTATATAGTTCAAACATGAGCACCAGGGACATATTCATGTTTTGAATCACAGGATGTTGAGCCGATGTGAGGGTCTAACCTGCTCGCTTAGCTCGAAAGTCGGTAGCTGTAGCCTTAGCCACAACCTCGCCCAGAAGAACAGAAGCATTTCCAATATTATAAACAACCAAGTCATAGTTGTTGCCTTTTATCTTATGCAATTTACAACCACTGACAAAGACATTAAATAGTCCTGGCTTGTTGTACGTGTAATGTTACTCGTGTTATATATCTAAATGAATTGACAGAAGCAACACAATACCAGTGGGGCAGCAGCACACTATCCTAAGTACAGAATGTTTGTTTTAGTGTTTTCAGCCACGCCCTTAATTACATTGGCCACGCCCCTTGGGAGACCCCCTCCCCCAGTTGCTTCATCCCTCTTACAGCCGTGTGGGGCACTCGTGTGTACATGGGAACTACTGCTGATGCGAGCATCCCAAGAGGACCCCACGTGCTCTTTATTCCTCTTGTCCCCAATTCGTGAATTGAAAATGCCCCTCCCTGTTGGAGCTACCCCTGCCGCCGCTGAGGATTGGCGCCGGCTCGTGGACCGCTCCGCAGTCTGGAGCTGTTGGTTGGTATGTGTGTCGCGTCTGTGCTCGGTAATCCTGACCTCAAGTTACCTGCTTTTTTGGCCGACCTGTTATGTTGCTTGATGCTATCTGTTACGCGCTAGGCCGCTTGGGCTTTTTTCATGCAATTCGAAGCACGTGCGCTGCCACCTGTGGCGCAATCACCTGTGACAAATCCCTCAGGTGTGCCAGAACTCGGATATGTGTGTGTAGCAGCACGTGTTTCTACTTTGGGATCATTGCTGCAGAGGCTGCACCCTTGTGGCCTTTCTGCTCTAGGCGCTTCTCTTGTTGAGGTGCAGAGGAGCTAGTCCGTGCCGGCACACAGAAACCGCTGAGATGGAAAACTGAGCCGGTTCGTGTCTGACTCGAAGAGGTGCTAGTTGATCCGTCTTACTTATTTTCAACTTCCGAGGAGTTCACTCTTCAATGTTTAATGGAGTTTTGGGGTCGGTCGTGCTGGTGTTGGAAAGGATTCGCAAGTAGATGTGTTTGAACTAGTTTTAAGTAACACAAATTATTTATATTGCCACTTGCTGAAAGGGGAGCAACTCTTTAAGACTGATTATTCGGGATCTCCTTCAGCTGGGGCGCGTGGCAGATCTGACATAGCTTAGTGATCTGTGTGCTTTAAGGTTTTTTTTTGTGAAGGATGGTTTTAGAACCTGTCCTTTGTTGTTTCTGTATTTGGGAGTCGCTTCCCGAAACCCTCCTGCAAACTAATGATGACTCTTTCTAGGTAAGTGACAAATGAAGGAAGCTTCGGGAAGGATTAAAAATTTGCAAACATTCGTGACAAGAATTTTCAATTCTATTAAGGACACGGGGGCGAGGATTATGCTTTCTCTATTTCTTTACTACCAACAGCAGCCAATAGGAACATAGTAAAGAAAAAAGCAGGCCACAACTCCCATGAGCCCTTAGGCAACCATAGGGACTACATACTATATAAGCAACCATAGAGGACAACACTTCCTCTTTCTTTGTCCAGTAAATTGCAAACAGTCAAAGTCATTGGAGAAATACCGCCGACCATCTTGAAGGAGAAGAGCCGAAGGCAACTGCAAAAGGGCCAACAGGAGACACGTAACCATCCAAGTGCGAAGAGGCCGTATCAGGAAACACAGCAGAACCAAAATCCAAAGTGATGGAAACACTGCTGGAGAGACCATGACGAGAATCACTTCTGGTCCGAACCTGAAAGAAAAACAGAGCCGTAATACACAACTCCAAAAACCCTGGAAGGTCGCATCACATAGGGTGGGGAAAAAATCAATGCAAGAAACATTGCAGATCATAGCACAGCAAAGATGCAACATAAACAATGCAGTAGAATACAAATGGATGGGATAATCCTCGCCTCCGTGTCCTTAATAGAATTGAAAATTCTTGTCACGAATGTTTGCAAATTTTTAATTCTATGGCAGGACAGGAGGCTCAGATTATGCTTGTTCAAAGCTTGTCCACCACAACAGATGCAATATCCACAATGGGTTTGAAATAATACGTTTTAAACACAGTATCAGAAGACCAATCAGCCGTCTTCACAATGTCCTGCAAACTCACACCAACATGGAAAGCCTTAGAGGCCATGGCACCTCTCGCGGAATGAGCTCCAAAAATGGAGACATCAATTCCTGCTTCAGACATAAGCCAGCGCACCCAATGAGCAAGGGTAGCTGGCGCCACAGGCTTAAAAGGCTTTTGCAAAGCAATCAACAACTGTCCAGACAAATCCTGACGAAAAGGAGCAGTACTCACCTCATAATCTTTTATGCACCGGACCACACATAACTGTGGGTTCTGAGGAAAAGCTGGATAAGTGACAGTAGACAGATTAGTCTTGGTACGTCTAGAAACCGTAAAAGTAACGCCTTCCGGGGAAAAAGAACGGCCCGCGAGATCCAACGCGCGTACATCCGAAATACGCTTACAAGATACCAAACATAAGAGCATCGTCAATTTTGCAGACAATTGCTTACGAGGCAGAGAAGCGTTGGGAGGCCAAGCTTCCAAAAAACGTAAGACAACGGAGACATCCCAAAGAGCTACATACTTCGGACATGGCGGCTTAGCCATCCGAACACCACGAAGCAATTTAGAGATTAGATGATGTTCTCCAATAGGCTTTCCGTCGACAAAATCATGGCCTGCAGAGAGAGCGGAGCGAAAAGAATTGACAGTCCTGTAAGCAGAAACAGAAGAAGCGATGGAAGCAAGAAAATTAACAACTAAAGAGCCATCTGCTGAAGCGGGATCCAGGTCTCGTTCAGAACACCAATTACACCATCGTCGCCAAGCTGACGCATAACGCTTGCGCGTGTTGGGGGCCCAAGCCTCCTTGATAAAACTCTCAGCGTCTCCAGATAAGCCGGGGATTTTCCAGCGTTCCCCGAAAGACGCCACGCCACCAGACGGAGCTGGCCCGACAGAATTAGAGGATGTGGATGGAGTAGAGGATCCAACAACAGGTTCCACTTCGTTGGAAGCAGGAACGGAGTCGAGCAACACATGTACAGAAGGTCCGGAAACCACGCTTGAGCCCTCCAAAGAGGAGCTATCAGAGTGATCTCCGATTGAAACTGCTTCGTTCTGGCCAAGACTCGCGGAATCATTGCGAACGGGGGAAAAACATAGCAAAGCTGAGGAGGCCAAGTCTGGAGAAAGGCATCCGTGGCAAGAGCCTCCGGATCCGGACGCCAGCTGTAAAACTTGGGCAGTTGAGCATTGAGGCGAGAGGCAAAGAGATCGATCCAAGGTCGACCCCAAAGGCGAGACAGATTCCGAAATACACGGGGGTGAAGCCGCCAGTCGCTGAAGTCCAGCAGATGGCGAGAGTTCCAGTCGGCCACTTGATTCTGGCGACCTGGGAGATACTCTGCAATAAGAGTGTTCTTCCTCCGAAGGCAGAAGTGCCAGAAATCCTTTGCAATCTCTGCTAACAGTCTCGACCGTGTTCCCCCCAGTTTGTTCACATACCTCACCGCTGAGATGTTGTCCATGCGGAGCAAAATGCAACAGCTGGTGGCCTGAGGAGCAAGGCTGCGGATCGCAAAAGATCCCGCCAGAAGCTCCAGGCAGTTGATGTGAAGGGCTAGTTCGTCCTGAGACCAACGGCCGCCCGTCGTCACGTCTCCGCAATGGGCTCCGAAGCCCCAAAGACTCGCGTCCGACTCCAACACCAAATCTGGAGTGGAGCCGAACAGGGCTTTCCCGTTCCAAGCCTCCATGTGATGGAGCCACCACAGCATCTCTGATTTCGCATCCTGTGACAGAGGAACAAGGTCGGAATAACGAAGCCCCTTTTGCAAGTGCCGAATCTTGAGACGTTGCAGGGCCCGATAATGCAAGGGACCCGGAAAGATCGCTTGAATGGATGAGGCCAGAAGTCCGACAATCCGAGCGATCGACCGCAAAGAAACATTCGGTGCGGACAACAGTAACTTCAATTCCCTCTTGATAGATCTGACCTTCTGTGCAGGCAAGAGAAGCTGGCAAGATACCGAGTTCACAAAAAAACCCAGAAACTCGATCGACTGAGTGGGATGTAAATGAGATTTTTAAGGATTCACTAGAAACCCGAGAGACTGCAGCAGATCGATTGTCCATTATAATGAGAATGAAGTTGAAGCGGACACTGGGCCATCAACAGAATGTCGTCCAGATACACGATCAGACGTACCCCGCGCGCTCGCAGCGACTCCATCACTGGTCTCAGTAGCTTCGTGAAGCACCACGGAGCGGAGGAGAGGCCGAACAGGAGAACCGTGTACTCGAACCACTCCCCCGACCAGTGGAATTGAAGAAAGCGGCGATGAGGCGGAAAGATGGGAACGGACAAGTAAGCGTCCTTCAAATCCAGGCGAACCATCCAGTCGCCCTTGCGAAGAAGATCCCTGAGAAGATGGATGCCCTCCATCTTGAAGTGGCGATAGACCACCCCGTTGTTGAACTCCTTGAGATTGAGCACAAGGCGAGAACCTCCCCCTTTCTTCTCCACCAGAAACACATTGCTGACGAACCCCTGAGGATGCAGGGAAGTTCGCACAATGGCCCCTTTGAGTAGAAGAGAATCGATTTCCTTGGAGATCACCTCTCGATCTCGTTGGGAAAAAACAAGGGGAGAAGGGACGGGACCTTGAAGGGGTGGGTGATAAAATTCGATGTGGTACCCTTGAACTGTCTGCAATATCCATGCATCGTTTGAGATCGTGCGCCAATTCTCTAGAAAAAATTGCACCCTGCCCCCCAGAACAACACTGTCGTAAGGAATCAAGCTCACCTGTAGAGGAGAAATCAGGGCGACCTCCCTGGTTTCCACCGTAGCCTCCTTTGTTGCCTTGACCGCGACCTTTACGGGAGGGGTAGAAGGTCGTCTTGGAACCTGAATAGGAAGACTGTTGTTGTTGACGTTGTCCGCCTCCACCCTGGTGGGACTGTTGGCCACGCTGCTGACCAGAACCTCGGCCGAACGAACGTCCCCCAGATCGTCCGGCCCTGGCAAAAACCGGGCGGAAGGCCCTGCGCAAGGAAGACTGCGCCTTGTCAAGGCCACTAAAGGTCGCCATGAACTTTGTCAACTCCTTTAAAAACGGTTGACCAAACAGGAGACCTTGAGCCAGGGGACCCGACTCAGACGTTGCAAGCTCAGACAATCGGGGATCCATTTTCAACAAGATGGAAAGTCTACGTTCGGTGGAAAGGGCACAGTTCGCGTTCCCCAGGAGACAGATAGCCCGTTGGGCCCAACCGATGAGCTCATCCGGGTCGATGCCAGATGCCGATCCCTGAGCTTGATAGCCTAAATCCAGGATCTTTGTCAGGGGACCAAGAAGATCAAGCAACTTATCCTGACACAGGCGCCAAGAACGATCAATCCCCTTTTTGGGATCCTTAGTGAATTTTTTGAGGTATGTCAAAATAGTTGGATCGACCTCCGGAGTGTCAGCTAACTTATCCGCCAACTCCGGGCGAGGGCACTCGGAGCGTAACCGAGATCGCACCTCTTGATCGAAGGGTTCACGGATGTGTGCCTGGATGTAATCAGCAACCTCCGGTGCAAGGAACCAAGTTTTGGAATTTGGATGGATTATATCTGTTGGCTCAAAGGTCAGGACAGGTGGATGTGAGGAGGCGTCAACAAAATGCTCTTTGCGAGCTTTTTTAGCAGGGGGAGGACCAGAGGGACCAGAAGAAGAAGAGGAGGAGGTGTCCTCCGTGTCCGGGGGAGGGGGATGGGATTTCTTAGAGACAGTAGGGGCAGACAAGGACTTAGCTAATTTTACAAAGTCAGACTTGTGTGGATTTTTAGGTGACTTAGAGGAGTGCTTGGCAGAAGAGGACGGAATCCAGCCCTGTTGCTGAGCGTAATCGGTCAAATGGCGCTTCAGAGGTCCAATAGCGCGGACTAGCGCTGTATTGACCGAATGCTGGACCTCTTGGTCAAGGGCATCGACCAAGTCGTATTCAAATGACTCTTCAGGCTCCTCATCGTAATAATATTCTTCAGTTTCCTCATAGTCAGCCATGGTGTAAGAAAAAGACAGTGCACACCACTGAGGAAATATATATATAAATATATATAGACACAAAGAAGCCCACCAAGATAACAAATAAAGGTCAAGGTGTAAACCAAGCGACCCTGTCAGGGGGAGTGACAGCCCCAAGCAAGCCAAATAGGCAGAGCAAGAAAACTCGACCAAATAACAACCAATTTGAGAGTGGAGGGACAGGCTTGCATAAACAGTCACCCTAGGCAACGCCTATATAAATTATCCAGCCCTAAACCTTATCCTGAGGTAAAGGGCGTCGTGAGGGGCTCTCCGGCAGGCAGTGGGCTGAGGCACAACAACAAACGCCGCCTCTAAGCGTGTCCGGGCTCCGTGTGGGACAAGGAGCGTAAACAAAGCCAACGCGCATGCGCGAAGGCTCGCCTGCTAGTCCGGAAGAGGAGCAACGCGCAACACCAGCGCGCGAGCCTCCGAGCCCCGGTCCCGCTCCACTAATAATGAAAACACAGGCATGAAGCGCCCGTATTGCAAGAGAGGCGACACGCGCTCTCAGGACAAACAATCAGAAAAACCACAATGCGCCGAAGCGAAAGAACGCTTGAGGCAACGAACCACATGGCGAAGCGGTAAGAAGCGAAGCATGCAGCTGAAAAGCGGCGTACAGTAACGTTTGATAATGAACAATGCAATACACAAACATGCAAGTAGTAACAAGTAATTCAGAAAAGGACTTAACTGGCTGCGAAGCAGCAAAGAAAGAGGAAGTGTTGTCCTCTATGGTTGCTTATATAGTATGTAGTCTCTATGGTTGCCTAAGGGCTCATGGGAGTTGTGGTCTGCTTTTTTCTTTACTATGTTCCTATTGGCTGCTGTTGGTAGTAAAGAAATAGAGAAAGCATAATCTGAGCCTCCTGTCCTGCCATAGAATCTTATATGAACCCGGTGCTTAGTTGTCTTTCTGCATATAGTATCCTTTTAGCTTTATATAAAGCTCTTAGAAAAGGCCAAGGAATTTAGAGTTGTCAAAGAAAAAATATACATCACCATGTTGAGTACATAAGGGTGAGGGTTCGATGATATTGTGTCAGTATCGTGGCACAGTGTTAAAACAAATGTACACCATTTGGTCTCAAAATGACCTAGTACGTGTTGTGTAGATCAGACTTCTTACATCTGAGTGCACAACCCTTTACTAGGTGTGTCTGAGAATAATGAGAGGTGGTACTCCAAGATGTATAGAAGAAGAATTTTATTCCATGGTCTAACGCCCACTGCCCTCCATAACAAGCCAGCTGTGATCCTCGGCCGGCTGGGGGGCCATTTTGTTTTTCAGCATAGCTACAATATAAGCCCCCTGTAACAAAAGCTGCAGAAACCGGCCCTTTGCAAACAGCTCGGATGCCCACCGCCAGAGGGCCGGCCGAGCTGTTTGCCAGGGCCGGTTTGGTTCCCAGTCCGGCCATGCTGTGATCCCAACAGTGAATGAATCATCTGCTGTTGGAATCCGAGATCACCACTCGCAGGTCTGAAGAAGATCTTGAACATTACAGTGGCGGCCGTCATGGCTCGCGGGTGGTGAGGTGGTGCAATTTTAGGTATCCTCTTCTCGCACTCTTTGAAAGAAGTGTTGAGACACTCCTCTGCCATAGCGGAGGAGCTGCCACTGTGAACATACACCAGTTTAAGTTACAGCACATGCGTGTGAATGCAACAGCCACTAACAGCCACATGCATCATTGTTGGTATTTGCAATTCCTAAATTGCGAAAATTAAGGAATCGCAATTTAGAAATCGCAAATACCTATGGATTAAAAATTCGCATTTTTATTTGCGATTCGGTATTTTTCCTTAATTGTGATTCACAATTTGCGAATCGCAATTAAGGAAAACCCTTCCCATTGATTCCTATGGGCCGAAAGGCCCATAGGAATGAATGGGAAGGCATTTACATTTTGCAAATTTCAAATTGCGATTCGCAAAATGTGAATGCAATTTCAAGGGTGCAGGGGGGGTCCAAAGAACCCCTCCCTGCACCCCTGAAATGTAACTTCAAATGCAATTTACACACACACATGCCCCAAGGGCATGTGTGTGTGTAAATTAAAACTTTCAAAAATGCAATTTGTGCATATTTGAACGTTTTCGGTAAATTAGCATGAAGTTCACCTTCATGCTATTTTACCACTTCCAAATTGCGAATTCGCAATTAAAAAATGATCATGCATTGCATTTAAGAAATCTAAAATTGCGATTTCTTAAATGCAATCGCAATTTTAGAAATCGCAACATGGTTGCGATTCCTAAAATTGCAAAATGCATGATGCATTCCAAATTAGTCAATTGCATTCGCAAACGGCCAAAAATTGCGATTCGCACCGTTTGCGAATGCAATTGACTTTGATGCATGTGGGTGTAAATTTCAACACCCACATTAGGTAAGAAGAACAGCCTGACACTCTTGTCACGCTAAACCTACTAGATCACCTTTCCCCTTAAACAAAATACAATTGGAACTGCATCATGACATGAATAAACAATTAATACATTACAAAATCCTTGAATCTAGCAGGTGCTTTAACTTCATGTGCGCAACCTATATTGGCCTGTTGATCAGAAAATGTCATAAGTTGGCGTTTGATTCACCACCCCTTTCTGTCAAGTAGTGCAGTACCCTCACTAAACTTACAAACTCTGACAGGAGCAGAATACATTTATTTGCCCTTCCTTACTTTGACTGGGCTTTTGATAAGCACCCAATCACCCTTATGTATATTATATCTGGACACATTTATGCATTATGTCAAAAAATGTGCTTCATTTTTATTTGGTTGGAAATAACCTTTGAAACAACCTACTTCTTACAAATTCCACAATTTACTTTAACCTTCTTCGCTTGCTTTTCCAGCCAGGTGGGAGAGGGCTGTATGGGCACTTCTGCCCCTGAGCAAAGAAAATGGAGTCACTCCGGTGGTAAAATCGGGTGTGGTATTATAACACCCCACTTTCTGTTTTAGAAACAACTTCACATCCAGATTTGCACATGTGTGTTTGTATCCCAACCTCGTCACCAATATATAATAAGAGGCCGTACTTCAAGATGTATAGAAGAAGAAGTTTATTCTATAGTCTAACGCCCACTGCACTCTGCGAACAACCAGCTGTCATCCCAACAGTGAATTAATCAACTGCTGTTGGAATCCGTGCTCACCGCTCACAAGGCACTAGAAGAACTTGAACATACACAAGTTTAAGTAACAACACATGCGCGTGAATAAGCTCACATCACTCTACACCATGGATAATCACAAACTTTCTGTCGGGGGCCAAAATTACAGTGTGGTTTGTGGCTGACGGCTGCACCGGTAGGGGTGGGGCTAGAGTAAAAAATATCAAACCCGTTTCTAAACATTAGACAATGCGACAATGCTGTATTTCAAAAGCAGATGTAACTACAAAGAGCACAATTTGATAATACATGTTTATTAGCAGACAAGAGCAATCTTAAGAGGCATTGCATAGCTTCATACACACTTTGACCCCAATTCCAACACAGTCTCTCTTTCTCTCTCTCTTTCTCTCTCTCTCTCTCTCTCTCTCTGTCAGCCAGTCAGTCTCTCTCTCAGTCAGTCAGTCTCTCTCTCTCTGTCAGTCATTCTCTCTCTGTCAGTCAGCCTCTCTCTCAGTCAGTCAGACTCTCAGTCAGTCTCCTTCTCAGTCAGTCTCAGTCAGTCAGTCTCTCTCTCAGTCAGTCAGTCTCTCTTAGTCAGTCAGTCGCTCTCTCCCACAGTCAGTCAGTCGCTCTCCCTCAGTCAGTCAGTCTCTCTCTCTCTGTCAGTCAGTCTCTCTCTCAGTCAGTCTCTCTCTGCCAGTCAGTCTCTCTCTCTCAGTCAGTCTCTCTCTCTGTCTCTCTCTCTCTCCGTCAGTCAGTCTCTTGCTCAGTCAGTCAGTCTCTCTTTTAGTCAGTAAGTCTCTCTCTGTCAGTCAATCTCTCTCTGTCAGTCAGTCAGTCTCTCAGTCAGTCAGTCTTTCTCTCAGTTAGCCAGTCAGTCTCTCTCTGAGTCACTCAGACAGTCTCTCTCTGTCAGTCAGTCTCTCTCCTAGTCAGTCTCTCAGTCAGTAAGTCTCTCTCTCTCAGTCAGTCTCAGTCTCTATCTCTCTCTCAGTCAGTCAGGCAGTCTCTCTCCCAGTCAGTCAGTCTCTCTCTCTGTCAGTCATTCTCTCTCTCTCTGTCAGTCAGCCTCTCTCTCAGTCAGTCAGTCTCTCAGTCAGTCAGTCAGTCAGTCTCTCTCTTGGTCAGTCAGTGTCTCTCTCAGTCAGTCTCAGTCAGTCAGTCAGTCTCTCTCTCAGTCAGTAAGTCTCTCTTAGTCAGTCGCTCTCTCCCACAGTCAGTCAGTCTCTCTCCCTCTCTGTTAGTCAGTCTCTCTCTCAGTTAGTCTCTCTCTCTTTCAGTCAGTCTCTCTCTGTCAGTCAGTCGCTCTCTGTCAGTCAGTCGCTCTCTGTCAGTCAGTCTCTCTCTCAGTCAGTCTCTCTCTCAGTCAGTCTCTCTCTCTGTCCGTCTCTCTCTCTTTCAGTCAGTCTCTCCCTGTCAGTCAGTCGCTCTCTGTCAGTCAGTCGCTCTCTGTCAGTCAGTCTCTCTCTCAGTCAGTCTCTCTCTCAGTCAGTCTCTCTCTCTGTCCGTCTCTCTCTCTCTGTCAGTCAGTCTCTTGCTGAGTCAGTCAGTCTCTCTTTCAGTCAGTCTCTCTCTGTCAGTCAGTCAGTCTTTCAGTCAGTCAGTCTTTCTCTCAGTTAGTCAGTCAGTCAGTCTCTTTCTCAGTCAGTCAGTCTCTCTCTGTCAGTCAGTCTCTCTGTCAGTCAGTCTCTCTCTCAGTCAGTCTCTCAGTCAGTAAGTTTCTCTCTCAATCAGTCTCAGTCAGTCTCTCTCAGTTAGTCAGTCTCAGTCAGTCTCTCTCTCTCTCAAGTCAGTCTCTCTTAGTCAGTCAGTGTCTCTCTCCCACAGTCAGTCAGTCTCCCTCCCTCCCTCAGTCGGTCAGTCTCTCTCTCTCTGTCAGTCAGCCAGTCTCTCTCTCAGTCAGTCTCTCTCCCTCAGTCAGTCAAAGTCAAAATCAAAAATACTGTATTCGGTATTTTTTCATAGAAACCATAAAAGTAACATTTTAAAATACTGCACATTCGAGGTCTTAAAAACAATAAATTGATAACAGTGATTCACAATGATAAAAACGATTTAAAGCGGCATTGTTACAAGAAGGGGGGGGGGGAAATGACCATTAGAAAAGACATTCGAGGCTCACTAATTTTAAAAATCCAGAAATTTTCTGTAGGTCATTGCGCATTTCAGGAAGCCGGCCACAAATGGGATACAGTCAGGTTTAAGCAATTGCAAATAAAACAGAGTGGGACGTACTTGTGCAAAATTTAGCTTTTTTAAAAGGGGTTTCAAATAAATAGTCCTGGGCATTTCATAGTATTTACAAAAAAACATGAAGTGAAGTAGGTCCTGTGGAGACTTAGAGTCGCAGCCACAGGAAGCCAACACACTCCCTTTGTGACTGCTCCTTGGAACTGCTAATAGAAAATGCAGGAGGTTAAATCTGAGCCTAGTTAGTAGGAATCGCTCATAAGCAGGCAGTGGCCACAATAGATACGGCTCAATATCAAGAGTGGTTTTAAGTATCAAATGTGTCCTCACACTAGGTTTCAGTAGTTCTTTCACTTTTCTTTCCATTTTCCTAATTTGTATGAAGGAATGTTTTACAAACGCGACATCCAGACTATTGATACCTTCAGGATTTAAAAACAAGTCCAAGCGTCCCAACTCATGAAAACGGGTTTTTAGGTATTTGAACCAGGGGATATTTATCATATGATCAAGGCTCAGGGTCTCTCTGAGTATAGTGTGAGTGAGATGTATGTGTTTGTTGAGCCAGCTTTGCAACCAGAATGTAAGCGGACGTAAAGCCAGAGTGTCACTTAGATAGGGCATGCCGGTTTCCTCATGGACAGACAAGTTAGCAGTCCCCTTTGGGACGCTTAATAATTGTTTTAAAAAGTTGTTTTCTGTCACCTGAAGACCCTCGAGACCGCAATATCCCCATAGATCGCTGCCATAGCTTGCTATGGATATGCACTTGGCCTGATACATTTTTAGCATCGCTGCCACTAGCCGTTTGCCCATTTTGGCAGCAAAGCCAAAAAGTGCTGCATTTGCCCTGATTACCTGGCCCTTTTTTTTGTTTAGGAGTGAAGCCCAATTAAGCCGATGATCCAGCAGAACGCCCAAATAGGAGAATGTTGTACAGTTCGGCACCCTCACTCCGTTCACCGCAAAGGAGTGCTCTCTTTTAGGACGGGGCCCTATGTGCATCACGTAAGATTTTGAGTTGTTTATGGACAGGTCACGCCTGTCCATAAAACCGTGAAATGCATCAAGTAGTGTTTGGAGCCCTTTGGGGGTTCGTGCCAAGAGGACTGCGTCGTCGGCATAAAGCAGGACTGGCTGTCCTCGCTTTCCCACACACGGAAAGTCAGCCCCAGTTTCTAGCAAGGAACCTTCCAGATCGTTAATATATAAATTAAAAAGGAAGGGGGCCAGTATGCACCCCCTGCCTGACCCCCCTTTCGATATCAAAGTTCCTGGATACCTTCAGGTCGTTGGTATATCTAATGTTGGCCTTGGTGTCTCTGTGAAGATCCCTCAAGAAGTCAACCAAGGCACGCTCCACCTCCATGGACCACCACAGCCTTCCACGATTGACGCTATCAAAGGCGGATGAGAGGTCCATGAAGGCCAGGTAAACGGATCCAGAGCGAGCCATGGTGTACTTCCCTATGATGGAATAGAGGTTTAGACATTGGGCCATGGTAGAATGCCCTGGGCGGAACCCGTACTGAATGTCTGAGATAATGTTGTTGTCCTCCGCCCAGGTACATAATCTTTTTTAAATTGCCCCCCCAATCACCTTAACAACAGAGTCAATCAGAGAGATTGGCCTGTAATTTAGTATGCTATTTCGGTCCCCTTTTTTGTGCACAGGGACAATCGTAGAGACGCCCCAGGAGGCAGGGCATCCTCCTTCGGCTGCAGCGTTACCCACGGCAGTCAAGATCTCGGCCCAGAACAAGGGTTTTGATTTAAAAAGGTCCGGGGGGATACCATCCGGGCATGGTGCTTTTCTGTTGGTCAGGTTAGCAATGCCCCCCTCAATTTCGTTCACAGAGAACATCAATGTTTCCTTATCCATGAGCCTATCATGGGGGTCTAAGTGGCTCGATGTGTTTTTAAATATACCTGCAAAATGAGACACCCATTCATTCTCAGTTATATTGGAGCCCACATCTCCGACCTCTTCCGCTAAAAAAGGTGATCGGTTAATTGCGCTCCAAAATCTGGAACTGCTAGATAGTCACGAGGTCTAAAAGCTCCCTCCATAATTCTTGTTTGACTACCACTTTGCGATTAGCTAGAGCAAGTTAATAATTTTTCCTGAGAGTGCAGATCAGAACTCTATCTCTAGGTTTTTTTTTAGCCCACCCTTAAGCTCGCTCGCTGCTTTGGAACAGAGGTGACAGAACCATTTTGGTCCCCGGGATGTGCTAGTCTTGCTGTGGGCAAGTAACATGCCGCTTGCTTTGGACGCAATGCCTTCAAATGATTTTAAAATACATGTTGGTGAAGATTTGTGATTTTGGCAACAGCTAAATTCTGCCTCACAAGCGGCCATCAGGGAGTCGTGGAAGGTGGACGAGATTATCTGGCACCACTTAATGCAACGCCCTCCCTCTGAGGGTTGTAAGTTGTTGCAGCTGCGCACTCTATCTTTGATCTTCATTAGACACCCTCCTATAGTCGCACACACAGGATTATGGTCACTGTATGTGCTTGGAATGATGGAGAATCCCTGAAGGAGGGGTAGAATGGATCTAGATACTAATATATGATCTATAAAGGTCCCGCTGCCTCGGCCCTTAAACGTGGGATCCCTGAAGATGCTATGTGGGGCAACAAAGCTCATTGTAGAGAATAAATCATACTCGTCGAGCATTGCATTTAGAGCACTACCCTGTGTGGTGTGCTCGAAATGGATGCCCGATATCAGTGGACAACCCAGTTTCACCCGGGCATTAAGTTTTGGGTCTCCACATGGATGAATGTTAAAATCTCCTGCAATGAGCAAATTCTTTCTAAGTGAGCCACATTCTTGTTTAACGTAGCTATTCAGTTTTGCCAGCCCACAGCCTTCCTCCTTGTTGGTGGCGTTGTAAAAATTTATCACCAAGAGGGATCTGTCCCTTAGACCCAGGAAGATGGCCTGGATGTTTCTATTGGCCGTGGAAATGGTCTTGATGCTACAGCGTAAAGCCAATGATGCAAAGATTGCTAAGCCACCCTTTGCTCTGCCACTAGTAGCTCTGATCGCAGGGACGAAGAAGGCTCTGTACTCTACCAAGGAGACATCACTGTTCACCAACCACGTTTCTTGTAGGCAAATTAAAGCGAATTTGCTGACAAACTGGACCCATAGGGGATCTATAACTTTCCCGGCTAACCCTGCTACGTTCCAACTAATAACGTTATGGTTGTGGGGAGTCTCAGTGATACCCTGCGCGACTTCTCCTAATAACTCGGGCAATATTGTGACTGAACAATTTTCTTCCTGAACCCCGTCGGGTGGAATATGAACAGGTTCTTCGAGTGTAGCCACTAAAGGTGCAAATTCAGACGTTATGTTGGTTAATTGGCAACTAGATGCACTATTTTTAATATGAGATATGTTGATTATGTGGTCTCCACACAGTCAGTCGCATTCGTTAAGGCATGAGAGGGCTGCAAAGGGATTAGGACCCTTGAATGGCGAAGGGAGCCTGTGACCACCCCAAGAGGGCACCCTTGTTGGTATTGACATAGGTAGCCCCGTTCTCCATTGCCCCCTGAAGTGTGGTGTCCTTACACGGTAGCCCCTAGTCCTAGTATCAGATTGGAGGTGCATTGCTGCCCTATAAAAGAAGCCATGGGGCAGTATCTCTATCCCCTGCCCCCTGGTTACCCCCTTCTCGCCACATCTCTAAGTATCCTTTCCGCTGTGGTAGGATTGGTAAAATTGACCACTATGCAGTCGCCGTTTCTAGTTTTACGTGAGCTGCCTATCCAAGACACTCGGCGAACCATAATGATATCATGCGTGACCAGATACCCCTCCCCGGTGTTGCGGTGCAACCAGTAAGTAACCTTGTTTTAAAGTTGGTAAAAATCCTCTTTAGTGCCTTCGGGAAGGGATGGAACATTTCCCAAGACCAGGTCCAGTGGTGTGGATTCCGGAGGTAAATCTATAACTAGAAGTTTAACCATGTTTGTGAATGCTTTGTTGGAGTTACCTTTAGCTCTGGTTTGGATGGCTACTGGGATGTTATCTAACTGACGCTCGGTCGCTGCTCCTACCGTATATGTGTTAACAGAAGCCCCTGTTGTGTTCACTCCACCCTCTTTTAACCCATGTTCCTTGACAAGTATAGTCCTTTGTTCAGCCTCAAGAGGATTAGGGGCCAGGCGTGGCAGGAAAAGTAAAACTCTTTTGTGAGCCAGCTGAAAGACTCTCCAGTTCCTGTGTGTTTTCCATGGTTGCCTGTTGCAGCGTCCCTAGATTTTGATTAATCATCTTTAACCTCTTTATAAGTGGGAGTATAAATGATTTAAGCAGTTGTTCTATTTGAGGTAATAATCCTGCTACATCACTGCCTCCAGATCTAGCCTCTGCAGGATGGTGTGAGATGGCATTTGATGCTGTGATTGGCGATGCTGTCACTAGTATAGGTTGCTTATTTGAGAAGAATTTTTCTTTGGGGGGTAGAGGTTTTACTGGTATTTTTGTTGTTTTAGGAACCTTCGATCTTCTTCCCGTTTGACGGCCTCCACCCCTTTTCCTCTTCCCAGTATGAGTAGGGCATGGGGCTATATGTCTCATAGTGTCCACAGCGACAGGTGCTGCCTTGGTAGTTAATACTATGGACCGATGTTCTTCTGAAGATGAAATACTATCTACAGATATGTTCACAGAGCTAACAAGGTTACACCCATCTGAGCCTGAGCTTATGTTCCCCGGGCTAATCCCGCTTATTCTTGCTGGGTTAGGTCTTTCAGGCGTTGTAACATTTTTAATATTGCTCAAGGAGGACCGTTTTGTGCCCAAAAGTTCAAGGGATAACCGTTTTTCTGTGAGTGCTATTTCACGCTCCAACACTACTGCTGCCCTGGTAATAAAGTTATCTAAGGTCCCTGTCACACTGCCCCCTACTGTACTTTGCATAATCTTCTTTCCGTTACCTGATGGTTGAGACATTATATTGAATCGAACCCTGGGGCAAGCAAAGAGGATCAAACTGTGTAATTAGTCCAGTTCACCAGTTCACCTGTAAAGTCCGAGGGCTCAGTCCAGCAGATGCAAAGGGGGTGGCCCAGCCCGGCCTCTTCCGGCCTGAGACAGCTGCAGACGGCCCCGCCCTTGTCCCGGGCTTCGCCTGGTGCGTGCCAGCTCGCGTCCCGCGAAGAAGGATGCGCGAGGCGCTTTACAGGTGCTGTAGGTGTGGTGGGAGGGCTCAGCACGCCCTCAAAGTCCCTCGGCCTCCTGGGACAGGTAGTTTTGCTGCCAAAGTCTCCAGAGTCTCCAAAAAATGGACGAAGCGTCTCCCGCGAAGCGGGCGGCGCGAGGCGCTTTACAGGTGCTGCAGGTGTGGTGGGAGGGCTCACCATGCCCTCAAAGTCCCTCAGGCTCCTGGGACAGGTAGTTTTGCTGCCAAAGTCTCCAGAGTCTCCAAAAACGGACAAAGCGTCTGCCTCAGTCAATCAGTCTCTCTGTCAGTCAGTCAGTCTCTCTCTCTGTCAGTCAGTCAGTCTCTCTCTCTGTCAGTCAGTCAGTCTCTCTCTGTCAGTCAGTCAGTCTCTCTCTGTCAGTCAGTCTCTCTCTCAGTCTCTCTCTGTCAGTCTCTCTCTTTCAGCCATTCTCTGTCAGTCAGTCATTCTCTCTCGCTCAGTCAGTCTCTCTCTTAGTAAGTCTCTAAATCAGTTAGTTTCTCTCTGAGTCAGTCAGTTTCTCAGCCAGTCAGTCTCTCAGTCAGTCAAGTCAGTCTCTCAGTCAGTCTCTCTCTCTTCTCTCTCCACTCTCCCTCTCTCCACTCTCTCTCCACTGTCTTTCTCTCTCTCCCTCTCCACTGTCTCTTTCTCCACTCTCCACTTTCTCTCTTTCTCCTCTCTCTCTCCACTCTCTCTCTCTCCACTTTCTCACTCTCTCTCTCCCCACACTCTCGCCCTCTCTATCCTCTCTCTCTGGGGAGTCATGGGTACATTACCTGCAAGGTCCGCGGGCTGCCAAGGAAGGCCTGCCGGACCACTGGTGGCCAGCGGGCCGTACTATGAGTACCACGGCTCTACACCTACTACATTGTGCCTCTCCTTTTCCTGCTGCCCCCATCTGCCACTTCGGAACCTCTGTGACCTTTTTCTGGCTTTGTCCTGTTTTCCATATATTCTTTCCTCTCTCCTCTATTTTCTTATTACTGGCAGATTCCTCTCCTTTCTCCTGACTCTTCCCACTCCATCCCAGTTCTGAACTCTTGCCATTCCCTGACTTTTTAACTTGGCCAGTTCTCTCTTACGTGCTCCTACCTTGCTGCGTACTGTCCAAGTTCCTCCTCTAACCAGGCCTGCAATATTTTGTTTTATACTTATTTATTTTTGGGTCATTAACTTTTTGAATTAGTGTTCATTGTTTTTTTTAATTGTTTTTAATTTTTGTTTGTTTTGACGGGATACAATGTATCAGAAAATACAGAGCAAAGCACATTAAAGAAACATATGGAAACTTTACTGATAAAAAAAGCGCGCAATTTCAAATATAGACTTTTTTTCATTGGTTTCCTAAAATGTAAACCAGAAGTCTAGAGGGCAGTTCTTAAAGTTTTGTCCCTTTTGATGGAATTGAATAGTTTATTTTAGCAATCAAATCTTACACAAACACTCTTAAATCTTGCTCAGCCCCTCTCACACACCACATACACTCTTTTCCAAAAGACATCACCAGCCCCTTTATCTTGCAGCTTCCAATCACCAACAATACTTTACATACAAATACTTTTCAAAAAACGAATACATCATCACCTCCTCTCACTACTCCTCAAAAACAACACATAAACACAGAGGCAACTAGTAGGGAACAAAGGTGGTGGGGTGGGGGTACAGGGGTGTTAGAAAAAGATTGAAAAAACACTTACCTTTTCCACCATCCCTCCTCATCGTCTCTGCTTCTCGTCCATCCTGACTCCAGCCCAGAAGAAGCAGGAAGCAAACATGCTCCCCTAAGCCAATCACAATGCTGCAATGCAGTTTTGTGATTGGTCTGAGCGCCATGGATCGGGGATCAGACAGTGACAGGGAGCGTGTGAATGTTCCCCACCAGGCTGTGCATTACTGCCTGGTGCAGAGCATGCAAAGTGAGCATGACTGTTTGGCCGGCCCAAGACGACTGGCCAAGCAGTTATGCACACTTAGTGTGCAGAAACCACTCCTACTCCCTGAGCCACATGCCCCGCCCTAACGCGGCACCGCAGCAACGAAAAATAAAATCATAATAACTTAGTTATTATCATTTTATTTTTCTCTTTGTCACTTCTCTAAGAGCAGTGGGGCAACTCTACTACCCCAGTTCAGACATGGCTATATGCAAATCAGTCTGACCCTGTGCCTCATGGGAACAGTCCAGCCCGAACTGCCAAGCCATGTCTTCCCTGGACCGGAAACAAGCTTCCGAGGACCGGTTTATGGCATTCCAGCCGTCTTCAGCCCGGCTTGCTTGAATCCAGTGGCAAAGTGAGCAAGGGACTCAAGTCTGAGCATACCCTGCCACACTTATGGCGGCCAAAAGCGGTACAAAAGGGGGTGGTGATGGACGGAGCATCTGAATCAATCAAACACTCCCACCCAGTCAAAAGATCTGGGTTTAATCCATCACCATTCTTTAGCCCACTCTGCCACCCCAGTACAGACATGGCTATATGCAAATCAGTCTGACCCTGTGCCTCATGGCACAGTCCAGCCCGAACTGCCAAGCCATGTCTTCCCTGGACCAGAAACAAGCTTCCGAGGACCGGTTTCTGGCATTCCAGCCGTCTTCAGCCCGGCTTGCTTGATTCCAGTGGCAAAGTGAGCAAGGGACTCACGTCTGAGCATACCCTGCCACACGTATGGCGGCCAAAAGCGGTACAAAAGGGGGTGGTGATGGACGGAGCATCTGAATCAATCAAACACTCACACCCAGTCAAAAGATCTGGGTTTAATCCATCAGCGTTCTTTAGCCCACTCTGCCACCCCAGTTCAGACATGGCTATATGCAAATCAGTCTGACCCTGTGCCTCATGGGAACAGTCCAGCCCGAACTGCCAAGCCATGTCTTCCCTGGACCGGAAACAAGCTTCAGAGGACCGGTTTCTGGCATTCCAGCCGTCTTCAGCCCGGCTTGCTTCAATCCAATGGCAAAGTGAGCAAGGGACTCACGTCTGAGCATACCCTGCCACACTTATGGTGGCCAAAAGCGGTACAAAAGGGGGTGGTGATGGACGGAGCATCTGAATCAATCAAACACTCACACCCAGTCAAAAGATCTGGGTTTAATCCATCACCGTTCTTTAGCCCACTCTGCCACCCCAGTTCGATTGATTGATTCAGATGCTCCGTCCATCACCACCCCGTTATGTATCACTGCAAACCAGCACAACAAAATCTCTCACACACACAACACCTCATAATACTTTCAGTCACAAGCTAGAAACATACATCCACTCCCACCTTCCTGACTACACAAATAATACACACCCTAATCCAACTCCAATGCGAAGCGTTCTCTCTTTCCCCAGACCTAACACATATACAGCAACTCTCTTTCAGCCACCTCTAATCCATTGTACAATTTAAAACCTTACAACATGACCCACATGCTGCACCACCACCCCTAACTTAATCACCTTCCACCCTAAACAGATGCAAACAAAATAGGCAAAATGCCACTCTTCACAACTTTGCATCTTCATATCTACTGCACAACAAGGCTACTCTACAAAAACAACACAGCTCACCAACGCACTCTCAACCACTTACACATGCAGACCCATCAAAATGCCTTCTTAACCTTCTGGACGAGGAACATGATAGAGAACACCTACACTATTGCTATCCTCATACAGCTAATACCAGCGCTAAGGACACACCTGTTACAAGCCCACAAAACACTTTTGTACAAAACAAATTCACACCATCACCAAAGCACATTCTCTAAACTGCCTACTAATAAATTTGCAATCCGTCTAATAAAACAAGCATCACATCTACTACCTTCTCACTGACACACAACTTGACTTACTCTTCATAACGGAATCATGGTTGGGAGATGACACGGCTTCAGTGTTGCGTGAAGCCATTCTTCTAGGCTATCAAACTATAACACAAAATCGTGAAGGCAAAAGAGGAGGTGGCCTAGCTGTTGTATTCAAGTAAACATTAAATATCACTAAAGCTGATGACGTCTCCATACAAGGTTGTGAGGCCCTCTTCACCAGAAGCAATCCTACATTATCTTCTTCCTTTAGCTTCCTGCTCCTTTACAGACTATCACCTAACAATGCAACATTCCTAGATACAGTTTCAAACCTTATAACACTATACTCCAACCTGCACTCTCTTGGTGATCTAAACATTTGGTCTGACAAACTCAGTATGCCCCATCCAAAAACAATCATTGTCCTAAATGCACTGAACCTACATCAGATCGTCCACAAGCCCACACACAACACTGGACACATCTTCAATGTTATTTTTGCAGATACAGAAGTAGTTACCTCTCAAACAATTACTCCAGTCACATGGTCAGACCACCATTTGCTTGCTTTCCAACATAAAACAACACAGAGCAACACTCCTAAAACCACCTAACCAGCATCCACCTATCAACCGTGGAACAAACTCAATTTTCAACACTTAGAAATGCAACTAACATCCTGTACAGATCTAGATGCAATACATTCAGTTAAACAACTATGAGTGGCTACAGGAAGCTTTTGATATCCTAATACCACTAAGACCAACACAAAAGAAAACAGACACCTTGCAGAAATACAGAGATAAAGGAGCAAATTAGAAAGCTGCAACATACCTGGCTCAAAACAAATACAAATCAAGACAAACTTCACCTACAGAAACTCAATAGATTGTACAAGTCAGCAATCAAAAAAGCTTCCAAAAAATTCTATTCAGACAGAATTCAGAATGCTAAATGTGCAAAAAAGAATTCTATAAAATTCTCACCGAATTTTGTAAACCAAATTGCCTAGAAGGAGCTCATCCCTTTAATCGAGATTTCACAGACAAACTGGAAAATCATTACACGACCAAAGCAAACACGTTAGACTCCTATTTAAAATAAAGAAAAACCATCAGCACCAATCCTTTTCCAAAAAAAAAAACCCTCCAAGAGTAGGCTAACCCAGTCTCTGCATTCCGTCCAGCAAAGGTATAACACAATGAATGTATGGGCCTGGTCAAAGCAAGCAGGCCTGCTGGCAGCCCTTCAGACCCATGTCCACAATAAATCTTCAAAAAAATTCTTCTAACTATCTTTGCTGCCAAATGCGTTTCAGCGCATGCAATGATATTCGTTTTATTTATTTGTTTACATTACTCCGGTTGACTGTGAGCCGGGGTTTACTACCCGGGCTCTGTCCCATCCTCGCCCCACCGCCTGTCACACTCCTTCCACGGGCCGCTATTGCTGATCAATCAATTTCACCTCACATTCTATAACACTGCAAATGACACACAAATACTCCTTAACCCCTTTGGTGCGTCAGACGGCCAGGGGGCGTCCGACGCACCAGTGCTCACATGGCACTAGAAATCCCTCTGGTGCAGGCACCAGAGGGATTTCTTTCTCCTCCCCAACAGCCTCGGGAGCTGGGAAAGAGCTTCCTAAGCTCCCGAGCTGTCTGTGTGGTTTCCCTGAAATGACGATCAGCGTGCACGTGCGCTGACGTCATTTCAGTGAAACTGAAACTGAAATGAGCAGAGAGGCTTATTTCAGTTTCACTTTGTACATGCTCAGGGAGCTATCTCAGCCCCCTGAGCATGTTGAAAGTCACGAGAGGGATTGTTGGAACAGGAAGAATCTCCCCTTTCCAATGGCACCTCTCGCTAGTGGATCATTGCTTGAGATTGCCCCAAGAGGGCAAACCCAAAGCAGGGATCCACCCCCTAGGCACCAGGGAGGGGGGAACGGCCCTTGGGCGACGGCCTTTGTTCCCCCATAGTAATTAGGACACATTCAGTCTTTCTGCCCTCCTAGGGAGCAGCAGCCCCCAATCTGCCACCTGGGGGGGGGGGGGGGGAAGCACCCTAGACGCCCTTGATCATTTTGTTTATAGGCCCGGGTGGGGGCTGCCCAGAATGGGCATGCAAATATCCCCACCCTATCCCCCCTAAAGAAAACAAGACTTTCTTCCCTCCCCCCCCCCAAGGAGGCAGATGGGGGCAATAGCCCCCAATCTGCTCCGGGGGGGCAAAAAGCCCACTAGATGGCAGTTTTTTTTTTCACAATTCAGTTAGGGGTGGGGCTTCCCAAAATGGGCATGCCCATGCCCCCACTCCCCCCCCCCCCACATAATTCCAGTCTTTCTGTCCCCCCTGGGGGGCAGATGGGGGCAGTAACCCCCAATCTGTCACCTCAGGGGGCTGAAAGCACCCTTGACGCCAGGGATTATTTCTTTTATAGGCCCAGGGTGGGGCTGCCCAGAATGGGCATGTAAATTCCCCCTCCCTACACCCCAAAGAAAACAAGACTTTATGCCCCCCAGGAGGCATATGGGGGCAATAGCCCCTGATCTGCCCCCCCGGGGGCCAGAAAGCCCACTAAGCGCCAGGTTTTTTATTTTATATTGGTAGGGATGGGGCTGCCCAGAATGGGAACGTCAATGCAAAACCCCCCAAAAATGCTACAGTTTTATTGCCCCCCCCCCGGGAGGGAGAAGGGGCAATAGCCCCATATCTGCCCCCGGGGGGGGAGAAAGCCCTTTAGCCATCAGGGATTATTTTTTTTCCAAAGTTCGGGGTGGGGCCTGCCAGAATGGGTAGGACAATGCCCCACCCCCCAAAAAAAGATGCCACAGTCTTTCTGCCCCCCCCCCCCAGGAGGCAGATGGGTGCGGGTGCCCCTGATCTGCCCATCGGGGGAAAGAGAGCCCACTAGGCGCCACAGTTATGCTGGATTTTCTTATACATAGGAGTGGGGGCTACCCAGAATTGGGGATCCCAATGCCCCACCCCCCAAAAGAATAGCCAGTCTTTCTGTCCCTCTTGGGGGCATATCAGGGCAATAGCCCCCCATTTCCCCCTCCCCATGGCGGCAGAAAGTCCACTAGGCACTTACTTTTTTCAGAAGGTGCCTACCTGTGGATTCTGGGTCCTTGCGCAGCCGGCACCTAGGGAAACATAGCAAACCTGTATATTTTTGAAAACTAGACACCAAGGGGAATCCAGGATGCGGAGACTTGTGTGGCTCTCACTATGTTCTGTTACCTAGATTCCCTTTCAAACCTCAAACTTTATTAAAAAAACATTTTCCTCACATTTCAGTGATGGAAAGTTCTGGAATCTATTCAGATCCACAAACTTCCACCCACCTGGCATTCCTCAAAGTCCCCCGATAAAAATGGTACTTCAATTGTTTGGGCAAGCTTACTACCCGTGACAGGAAAAGGCCCAAAACGCAACGTGGACACACCACATTTTTGCAGAGAAAGCTGACACTTTTTTGCAAAGTGCCTAGCTGTAGATATTGAACCCTAGCTCTGCCGGCACCTATGGAAACCTAGCAAACGTATACATTTTTAAAAACTAGACACCCAAAGGAACCCAGGATAGGGTGACTTGTCTGGCGCCCATCACGTTCTGTTACCCAGAATCCCTTGCAAACCTCAAACTTTGTAAAAACAAAACACATTTTCCTCACATTTCTGTGACGAAATGTTCTTGAACCTGCATGGATCCACAAAATTCAACCCACACCGCATTCTCCAAAGTCTTCCGATAAAAATAGTACCTCATTTGTGTGGGTAGACCTTGTGCCTACTACAGGAAACGGCGCAAAACTCAATGTGGACACGCTACATTTTTACAGTGAAAACCAACCCTTTTTTTGCAGAGTGCCTAGCTGTAGATTTTGAACCCTAGCTCTGCCGGCACCTAGCAAACCTATACATTTTTAAAAACTAGACACCCAGGGAAATCCAGGATGGGGTGACTCGTGTGGCTCTCACCTGGTTCTCTTATCCAGAATCCCTTGCAAACCTCAAACTTTATTTTTAAAAAAGCTAATTTTTCTTTCATTTCTGTGATGGAAAGTTCTGGAATCTGCATGTATCCACAAAATCTGCTGACCCTACATTCCCCAAAGTCTACCGCTAAAAATTATACCTCACATGTGTGGGTAGGCCTAGTGCCCGCAACAGGAAACCGCCCAAAACACGACGTGGACAGACCATATTTTTTACAGTGAAAACTGACCCTTTTTTGCAAAGTACCTACCTGTAGATTTTGAACCCTAGCTGTGCCTGCACCTAGAGAAACCTAGCAAACCTGTACATTTTTGAAAACTAGACACCCACGGTAGTCCATGGTGAGTTGACTTGTGTGGCTCTCACCAGGTTCTGTTAGCCAGAATCCCTTGCAAACCTCAAACTTTATTTTTTTCAAACACATTTTCCCCACATTTCTGTGATGGAAAGTTCTAGAATCTATGTGGAACCACAAAGTTTCACCCACCCGCATTCTCCAAAGTCTCCCGATAAAAATAGTACCTCAATTGTTTGGGCAAGCTTACTACCCGCGACAGGAAACGGCCCAAAACGCAACGTGGACACACCACATTTTTACAGAGAAAGCTGACACTTTTTTTGCAAGGTGCCTAGCTGTAGATGTTGAACCCTAGCTCTGCCGGCATCTATGGAAACTCAGCAAATGTATACATTGTTGAAAACTAGACACCCAAGGGAACCCAGGATAGGGTGACTTGTCTGGTGCCCATCAGGTTCTGTTACCCAGAATCCCTTGCAAATCTCAAACTTTGTAAAAACAAAACACATTTTCCTCACATTTCTGTGATGAAACGTTCTTGAACCTGCATGGATCCACAAAAATCAACCTACACTGCATTCTTCAAAGTCTTCCGATAAAAATAGTACCTCACTTGTGTGGGTAGACTTTGTGCCTACGACAGGAAGTGGCGCAAAACGCAGTGTGGACACGCTACATTTTTACAGTGAAAATTTACCCTTTTTTTGCAAAGTGCCTAGCTGTAGATTTCTAACCCTAGCTCTGCCGACACCTAGAAAACCTATACATTTTTTAAAACTAGACACCCAGGGGAATCCAGGATGGGGTGACTTGTGTGGCTCTCATCTGGTTCTCTTACCCAGAATCCCTTGCAAACCTCAAAGTTTGTAAAAAAAAAACGAATTTCACTTTCATTTCTGTGATGGAAAGTTCTGGAATCTGCATGTATCCACAAAATCCACCGACCCTACATTCTCCAAAGTCTTCCAATAAAAATGATACCTCACTTGTGTGGATAGGCTTAGTGCCCGCAACAGGAAACAGCCAAAAACGCAACGTGGACACACTACATTTTTACTGTGAAAACTGACCCTTTATTGCAAAGTGCCTAGCTGTAGATTTTGAACCCTAGCTGTGCCTGCACCTAGAGAAACCTAGCAAATCTGTAAATTTTTTAAAACTAGACACCCAGGGTAGTCCATGATGGGTTGACTTGTGTGGCTCTCACCAGATTCTGTTAGCCAGAATCCCTTGCAAACCTCAAACTTTATTTTAAAAAAACACATTTTCCCCACATTTCTGTGATGGAAAGTTCTGGAATCTATGTGGAACCACAAAGTTCCACCCACCCCTCATTCTCCAAAGTCTCCAGATAAAAATGGTACCTCACTTGTGTGGGTGGATCAAGAAACCTGCAACAGACAGGGGCCCAAAACTTATTGTGGAGATATCAAAATCATCTATCACAACGACCTGGTTTTGCAAGGGGGTGCACCTATGTTTTTGGCCCTGGGCTCAGCAGCCATCCAGAGAAACCTACTAAACCCACACATTTCTGAAAACTAGGTACCCTGTGTGGTCCAGTGAGGTATGGCGTGTGTAGATCCCTCAATGATTCCTTACCCAGACTCCCCTGCAAACCTCTAATTTAACTAAAAAAAATCATATTTTCCTCACTTTTCTGTGTGGGAAAGTTTGGGATCAATGGGATGACACCAATTTCCGACCACCTAGCATTCCCACAGTTCTCCCGATAAAAGTTGCACCTCACTTGCGTGGGTAGGCACAGTGGCTGCAACAGGAAATTGCCGAAATAGTACTGTGGTGACCTCAAAATTCCCTATCATAAAACTACCTTGTGTTTGCGGGGAGCACCTGGTTTGTTGGCCCCGGGCTAGCGCCCATCTAGGGATACCTACCAAACCCACACATTTCTGAAAACTTCGTACCCTGTGTGGTCCAGTGAGGTATGGCTTGGGTATATCCCCCAACGATTCCTTGCCCAGAATCCCTTGAAAACCTCAAATTTAGCTGAAAAAATCAAATTTTCCTCACTTTTCTGTGTGGGAAAGTTGTGGGATCAATGGGATGACACCAATTTCCTACCCCCTAGTGTTCCCCCAGGTCTCCCGATAAAAACGGTACCTCACTTGTGTGGGTAGGTATAGTGGCTGCAACAGGAAATGGACCAAATCGTACTGTGTAGTCTTCAAAATTACCTATCATAAAACCGTCTGGTTTTGCAGGGGGGGGGGGGGCTGGTTTTTTGGCCTTGGGCTCGCGGCCCTCATGGAAAACCTACCAAACCCACACATTTCTGAAAACTAGACACCCTGGGGAGTCTAGTGAGGTATGGCTTGCGTGGATCCCCCAAACTTTTCCTACCCATGCTGCTGTTGTTAGCAGATTCTTCCTTTTTCTTAGCCCCAGTTTTTAGGTTTCAACCTGGCGAGGGGCACAGCCCCTCCCAGTTTGAAAACTTTTGTCTTCAGTATGGATGTCGGCAACGCCTCTGCCTCTCATTGGCTAGCTCCATAAATGGGGGCTAGCCATTGGGAGACAGAGGCTGTCAATCGCGCTTTCTCTTGAAAACGCGATTCGGGGGCGTTTCTGGTGCTTTTTTTAAGCCCCGCCCCTTTGTCCCGGGCCGCGCTGCGATTGGCTGCCGGCCCGGGACACCCCGTGACGTCATTTCCCGGGCCGCGCTGTGATTGGCTGCCGCCCGGGACACCCCCGTGACGTCAGCCAATCACAGCACGGCCCGGGACCTGACTTATATTGCGTGAGATCAACGTTAACATAATGTGTTCATCTTGGTCTAATGATGTCACATTTCAACTGTTTCCTCTGAAATGAGTCTTCTACAGTTGCCTGTGCAGTATTGTGATGGTTTCTCACGGTCAGCACGAATTTTGCAATGTTCCTTTACTAAACTGTCCTCCCACAATGTATTGGTCGTTATAAACGCTCCACATTGCTGTGGTCTGCAGATCGCCAGCAAATACAACGTAACATGTACAACAACAAAAACAAAGTAGCGCTGCTCTTCCGTAGTTTATATACGTTTTGCCTGACTCGAAGATGGCCATAACGCTGACTGGCAATATAAGCGTAGCAAACGGTAAGTGTACAGTTTTGGATGACCTCTGACTGGATTGGGTAAGAGCGCGCATGTCTTCCGGTTTCAGTGACTCCTCTGTTCCCGCCTCTTTGTGACGGACGTCACCTGACCTCGAGGCCCGCCCCGCAGCCGCAGACAGCCTAACGCTGCCGATAGGACAAATTCTCGTGCAGACTAAGTGACTTTGGAGCAGAAAGGAAGATCGAGGGTGCTGTACCGGTAGCTGCTGTCAGGTGAGCGTGGTCTTCGCATTTTCGAATACAAGAGCCCACGAGCTCTTGCACATAGGTAAACATGCATTTTAAGAAGCTCCCTTCTTGGACATAAGTCATGCAGGAGTCCACCGAGGAACCACGCGAGCCCTCCAGGTGCTGCACATTTTCCGGGCATGCACAGTAGGACTGGCGGAGTCAACTAGTGCTCGTCACATGGAACCCCCCACATCACTCTGGCTCCGGGTATTCTTGGGTATTCCGGTAGTTAATGCGCATGGATTCAGATCCACTCACGCCATGCCCCAGCCACGGCCCCTTCCATTCCTACTGTAAACAGAGGCAATAAAGAGCAGGCTGCACCTCGCACATCCTAGAGCACAACCCGAGCTACGCTTCACTGCCAATTCATGCCCTACAATCAGCACAATGGGCAGGAGTGCCTGCACTGGCCGTCTTTATTCAGGAAGGGAGGAACTCACATGGTCTACTGGGTTTATGGTGACATAAACCAAGCTCTGCAGCGCATCACACTGACGGCTGAACCACAGGCGGAGCAAAGGGTCAACACGAGATGTTTTATCATCCCGACACCAAGCCATGCACGTGCCAAACAAGTGTTCATGAGAGTCCACATCCATAATACAATGGATGTACATAGCGGCCATTCCACGCACACGGCGCACTTACAACTGTATGCAGACTAGCACGAAGAACCAGCAGCGATGGAATGGAATGCTGCTTCACGGACGGCAGCGCCATCAGATTCCTTCACACAGAACAGGCAGGTGCATACAGCGTCAGTGCAAGCATCAGCAGTGGAGCATTCTTCTTGACTCACGACAACTACAACTTGGCGAACAGGGTTAAATGAAGCTGTGGCATAACGGCCAGAGCTGCCGATTTTGGCACTATAACTAAAGCTTGTAGAATCATGAGAACCAAGCTGTGCCCTCAGGCCTTACAAACCGAGGCTGATAAGAGGGAACTCGGGGCTGGGGAGAGAAATCTTTTGAGCTCACGATCTGTACGTTTTATGGCCAACTCGTGGCAAAATAAGCAGCATTTCTATTATATTCGTAGACTACCATGTCAGCAGATAAGAAGAGAATTGATCAGATTAAGAATTGGTGTTAACCCTTTATGCAAACAACGGGTAAAGTTCATCTAAATAAATAACACCAGCGAATCTGCCTCTTCTTGTCCCATTTCTAGACCTCATGTTAATGTTCCCTCGAGGTGCAGGTCAAACGTGAATGTTTATAATTAACCTTTTCCAGATTGCGCTGTGTCGCCGTATGGATTATACTAGTGAAAGGCTGGCAGGGACAGGGTAGGATCAGTCATTGCTTTCATCATGCTTCAAACGAATGTCAAGGCCACTGGAACTATGAGATTTTCATGTGCAGCGTTTTTCGCACAATTATGGAGTTACCGTATTTGCCACGTAATCCTTCAACTGCTGCTTAATTTGCAGATTTTAATGGAAACAATTTGTATGTAGCTCAAACAGAACAAAAATGACAAAATGTGCAGCAAAATGTGCTGTTGTCCAGCAGAAGGTTGTCAGGTAAACTTTGTTTAGCCTAATACTGTTTTTAAGTGCTAAAGTGGTGCAAATGCATCCTATCATTTTCTAAGACAGTGTTAACATTGGTAAATACGACAAAATAAAGAAGAAATACTATCACAAAGTGCCATATTCCAACACATAATTTGCCATTTTTAGACACATGACTTAGTTAACTCTGCCACACTCTTGCCACATAATGGCGACCACTTTTCAGAGTATTAGTGCTGTAGTTATCTCTTTCAACAAGAACAACTATTTTCCGAGTGGCTCCTGGGAAGAGTCCAGTTAATATTGCAGGCCTTTAGTCCTGAGGGGTCCATATTTCCCGGGACAGTCTTCTATCACAGCTTGGCCTCACTACGCCGGCTGATGTGCTTGGAACGTTGAAATCGCATTTGCGAGAGATTAAGCTATTGCTATTGTAAATGACAATGCCATTTATTTATCTGTTTTCAAAACCAACACATAAATAAAAAGTTTGTCATTCACAATGCCAATAGCTCAAACTTTTCCAAGGGTGAAACCGTTGCATTGTAAATGCTTGTTTCTTATGACGTGGGTACAAATAATAATCAGCTTTTCTCGGATAGTTCACTTGTCCATTTACTGCAAGATTTGTTCTGTTTATACTACGGGCATATAGAGATACTTGAAAGGTTTTAGTTAGAAAGCCTGCCCATCACCATTGTCCTCAATTCGTAATTATGTTATTGTCGAGCTAATTTTATGACCGTATACATTGAGACTTCAGGATATATATCCAGTATGCTTAACATTTCATATTGGTTAAGTACATACCACATGATTACCGAATATTTGATGTTGCTATTGAGTTCTTTTTACTATGAGCGTGTTTTAAAAGATTTCTTATTGAAAGTAACTTGAGATAGGAGTGTTTAAAGGGAAACTGGATAGACTACATTTCTTGTCTCATGGATCGGGACTCTGAAGTGAGTACCATTAGTTAACACATGTCTTGTATCAATCCAATATCTCCATATGTATTCTTGGAAACATGAAAAAAATATATATATATATATATATATATATATATATATATATATATATATATATATATATATATATATATATATATATATATATATATATATATATATATATATATATTACCTACTGGCGGTCGCCAGTAGGTATATATAGTTAGGATTTTTTCTCTATGGAACTTTTGAAAATTCTATGTCTAATAACTTTGGCGTTTGTGGACGGAATCGGCTGAAATGTTCAGGAAAATGGCACATTTTGTTTCTGAGCAGTCCCTGAAAATTTGGGGGGGTTCTGTCAAGGGGGGGCCGAGAAAAAAGGGGGGTCCCAAAACTCGTTTTTCCCATTCATTTTTCCGTAGGGCCTTTGGCCTCACTTTTAGCTCGAACGGCTGAATGGATTTACACGAAACTTAGCAAAATTATAGGGACTGTTAGCCCGATGTGCCTTTGCTGGGTCTCAATATATGTGCTCCAGTGGATTTTGAGAAATTAACGTTTAAAAAAACAGATATATCTGTGACAGCGTCCCAGATAGCGCACCAGATCGCGTACTTTTCGCGTAACGGAGCTTTGCATAGCGAAGCTGATTGGCTCTCCGGTGTCTGTCAACATTCTAAACAGTCCGGTGCGGCCGCCATTTTGTCTCTCGGTAGGATCGAGAGACAAGAGGAGGAGAAAAACGAAGGGGGAATTTAATGAAAGGGGGCAAGGTAGATCCTTCTTGACCCCCTAGGAATGATGTTGGGGTTATTAAAGGGTCCCGTGGGGCAAATAATAAAAATTTGATTTTTCGCGGTAGAAGCGCTTCTCGGTTCGCGAGCCGGGTCGCAAACTGGTAGCGACACGTGAATTCGCCATTTTGTGTTTCGATTTAATTAAATTACTAGGTATAAGGGGGTACGGGAGACGTATCCTGACCCCTTATGTTTTCTGAGGGTGGCTGAGGAGGCTCATATATGTTGTTACATGTCTTCCAGCGGCTGTGCGTGAGCGTTTTTTATTTTTTGCTGCGTGACGTCCGTTCGATTCGATGGAAATCAGGAACTGTTGACCGCCATTTTGTCACTGCGAGTAAATATTTTGTTAAAAATAATTGTTATAAATTAATCCTTATTGATAAACATTGTCTGCGCCATCTTGCCTTTTTTGCAATGCCACACTTTTGTTGAGCACTGCAGCCATTTTAGATGCCTTGACCAGACCCACTCTCTGCACGCCGCCGATCCTCAGCATGGCTCCCCACCCTCGCAAGCATCTCCCCCACGCACTGGTCACCCCCGCTCTCTCTCTCATGCATGGGCCAGAAACCTCCTCCCATCTGCGCTGTTCTTCTCTGAGAATCACACCCTGTGCCTGCCCGACACCTCCGTTTCACCCTATTCACTATCGCACCCTCTGACACTGCTCTTCCTCTGTGTCCGATTGTCCAGGCCGGTCCCAGGCTATCACCTAGCCCTGCAGGTGTAGTTTATGGCCCCAGCTGTAGAGAATCACCCCTCTTCAAAGGAGTTACAGTAGATCAAGGCCCCCACCCGATGAGATCCATCACACCACACGCGTTCTTACTATCTGATAACCATCCTGTATTGTGCTTGGGGAGGGGATTCTCACTGTGAGGGTGTGTGGGTCCGAGCCTGAAGCGGAAGATTCCAGGGATGCCTCTTTGTACATCAAAGTTTTTACAATTATGTGTCACATTAAAAATATATAGCACTCCAACAAAGTAGTAGGATTATAACATTTTAATAACTTATAAATATATACAACGCAACAAAAACAGTAAATACATTTAAACATTTTTTAAAAAAGAAGCAACAATGGTCAGTAGCTGTGTTTTGTGCGAATAGTCCCAAGGCAGCACAACGTGCTGAGTTCTGGACGGCACCCAGGTGATGTTACCTGGGTGCCGCACTGGTTTTTGGTATCCTACAATGCAGCTCCGAAAAACGGCGTGGGGCGTCCCGGGTGTTGCGGGGGGAGGCCTCGTCAGTAGCGGTCTGTTGTGCGAATAGTCCCAAGGCAGCAGAACGCGCTGAGATGTGGATGGCAACCAGGTGATATCCAGTAAGTTGCCGCACTGGTTTTGGCATCCTACAATGCTGCTCCGAAAAACGGCGTGGGGCGCCCCAGGGGGGGGAGGCGGCGTGAACGGGCCTCCCCAGGTGGAGGCTCGTCTGCTGTACTGGGGCGCCCCTTTACCGTTTCAGTTGCCATTCCGCCCGCTTTTGCTACACTGTGCCTCATCCTCCATTCAGCTGTTTATCGCCCGCTCTTGCGGCTACAGCGTCTCGCTCACCATGTAGTTGAGTTGCGCCCACTCTTGTGGTGCAGCGATAGGCGGCTGCCACAGGACTCTTAAAATGGCGGACGGCTCTTTGGATTTGGGCCTGGTCCACTAAAATGGCCCTGGGACACCTTGGAACTCAGATGTCCCCTGAGCCTTGAAGATTTTACAAAAGTCTTGGGGGCCCCCGACTCCTGCAGGCTTCCGGTGGGGAGCGGCTGCCATGATTGCTCCCGGAATGACCACGACGGAGCCACGAGATGGTGGTGCTCTCATGCTGACGCCAGCTTCAGTCTGAAACATCCAGAAACAAGGTGGGGCTTTCATCGTTTGGGAAAAAAAAAATGTTTTAATCCAATGAAAAGTGTTATTTTTAGGTCATATGATCAAGCCTTCTATCATTAGGAAACCAAAAGTAAAATGAACCAATGAAAAGTTTTATAAACAAGTCACATGACCTGTTATGCTTACGTTACGCGCTGCTATAAAAAGCGTAGAAAATCCGTTGGCACCTGAGGCGGCGTCAGTAGCGGACCGATGTGCGAATAGGCCGAAGGCAGCACAACGCGCCAAGATCCGGATGGCACCGAGGTGTGTTCAGCAAGTTGCCGCACTGGTGTGGCCATCCTACAATGCTGCGCCGAAAGTCGGCGTGGGGCGCCCCGTTGGCCTGTGAGGTCGCGTCAGTCAGTGGGGGCTGTTTGAGGATCTGACTGCATTGGAAAGCAATGTGATGCTGTGCGTCGCCCCCAAGATGGAGGCTCCTCGGCTGCAGTGGGGCGCCCCTTGGTGTTTCACTCGCTATCCAGCTGAGTTGCGTCCGCACTTGCGGCTACAGTAGGCCGAAGGCAGCACAACGCGCCGAGATCTGGATGGCACCGAGGTGGTGTCTAGCAAGTTGCCGCACTGGTGTGGCCATCCTACAATGCTGCGCCGAAAGTCGGCGTGGGGTGCCCCGTTGGCTTATGAGGTGGTGTCTGTAGCGGACCGATGTGTGAACAGGTCGGAACCAGCACAAGGCGCCAAGATCCGGATGGCAAGTCCTGGATGTTGAGTGCCATAGTTGAGAGTTCTGAGCAGTGCTTGTAACACTGTCTGAAGCTTATTTGCACCTGCTGCAGCTTCACTATTGCCCTGGTGTGGCCAAAGATCGCCCATGACACGAGGTCCGGCGGAACTTTTTTCCTTTTCCTTTCTGCATCTTGTCCCACAATCCGTTTGACCTGAAGACACGACCAGGTCCCTGAATGTGTGCAGGGGGACGCTATTGATTGAATCAAAATGGCGGCTTCACACAAAGCTGACTCAAGCGTTGCTGGTGATGCTATACCGACAAAAACTGGTTTTCAGTTTGTACATTCTTCAGGATTTTTCCATCCAAGGCTGGTTGAGAGTTTGTAGAACAATCAATCAATCAATCAGTGACACTTATAAAGCGCGCTACATACCCGTAGGGTCTCAAGGCGCTGGGGGGGGGGGGGGGGGGGGTGCCGCTACTGCTCGAACAGCCAGGTCTTCAGCTTCTTCCTGAAGGAGAGGTGGTCTTGGGTCAGGCGCAGGTCGGGAGGGAGGGAGTTCCAGGTCTTGGCGGCCAGGTAGGAGAAGGACCTTCCTCCTGTAGTCGCTCTTCGGATGCGGGGGACGGCGGCGAGGGCGTGGTTGGCTGATCGGAGGTGGCGTTTGGGAGCGTAGAAGTTGACTCGGCTGTTGAGGTAGCTCGGGCCTTGGTCGTGTATGGTTTTGTGTGCGTGGGTGAGGAGGCGGAAGGTGATTCTCTTATTGACGGGGAGCCAGTGAAGGTCTCTCAGATGTCCAGAGATGTGGCTGGTTCGTGGGATGTCGAGGATGAGTCTGGCTGAGGCGTTTTGGATCCGCTGGAGTCTCTTCTGGAGCTTGGCGGTGGTACCGGCGTAGAGGGCGTTGCCGTAGTCCAGTCGGCTGGTGACGAGGGCCTGGGTGACGGTCTTCCTGGTCTCTGTGGGGATCCACCAGAAGATCTTCCGTAGCATGCGTAGGATGTTGAAGCACGCCGAGGAGACGTTGTTGACTTGCCTGGTCATGGAGAGGGAGGAGTCCAGGATGAAGCCCAGGTTTCGTGCATGGTCTGTCGGTTTGGGTGCGGTGCCTAGGGCGGGAGGCCACCAGGAGTCGTCCCAGGCGGAGGGTGAGGAGCCCAGGATGAGGACCTCCGTCTTGTCTGAGTTCACTTTCAGGCGGCTGGTCGTCATCCACTCGGCTACCTCTTTCATCCCTTCGTGCAGGTTGGCTCTGGCGGCGGCGGGGTCGTTGGTCAGGGAGAGGATCAGCTGGGTGTCGTCGGCGTAGGAGATAATGCTGAGGTTGTGTTTGCGTACGATGGCCGCGAGGGGGCTCATGTAGACATTGAAGAGGGTGGGGCTCAGAGATGATCCTTTGGGGACGCCGCAGATGACTTCGGAGGCCTCTGACTTGTACGGTGGTAGGCGGACTCTCTGTGTTCTTCCGTCGAGGAAGGAGATGATCCATTCCAGCGCCTTGTCCTGGATTCCGATGTTGCTGAGGCGCCGTACTAGGGTGCGGTGGCAGACCGTGTCGAATGCCGCGGAGAGGTCTAGGAGGATGAGGGCCGCTGTTTCTCCATTGTCCATCAGGGCTCGGATGTCATCGGTGGCGGCGATGAGGGCGGTCTCGGTGCTGTGGTTGGCTCGGAAGCCGGACTGTGAGGGGTCGAGGGATCCGTTCGTCTCGAGGAAGGCGGCCATCTGCTTGTTGACGGTCTTCTCGATGACTTTGGCTGGAAACGGGAGAAGAGAGATGGGGCGGTAATTCTTGAGGTCGGTGGGGTCCGCTGTTGGTTTCTTGAGTAGAGCGCTGAGTTCGGCGTGTTTCCAGCTCTCAGGGAAGATGGTGGTGTCGAAGGATGTGTTGATGATGTCTCGCAGGTGGGGTGCGATGACAGCGTCGGCCTTGTTGAAGACGTGGTGAGGGCAGGGGTCGGTCGGTGATCCGGAGTGGATGGAGTTCATCGTGCGGATGGTGTCTTCGGTGCTGATCGGGGTCCAGGCGTGGAGGGTGGTGGTGGGGGGTGGTTGTTCGGTCATGGTGTGCGTTGGTTGGTTGTTGAAGCTGCTGTGTATGTCCGTGATCTTGTTGTGGAAGTATGAAGCGAGGGAGTTGCAGAGGTCTTGCGATGGGGTGATGTCGTTGTTTCCTGCGCTGGGGTTGGAAAGCTCTTTCACGATGTTGAAGAGTTCCTTGCAGTTGTGTGCGTTGTTGTCCAACCGGTCCTTGAATGCTGTTTTCTTGGCGGCGCGGATCAGCTGGTGGTGTTTCCGGGTGGCAAGTTTGTAGGAGGTCCTGTTGTCCGGTGTCGGTTCCCTTTTCCAGACTTTCTCGAGGGCTCGGCAGTTCTTCTTGGAGCTCTTGAGTTCGTCGGTGAACCATGGGGCCTTCTTGCTGCCGGGTCTGCTAGGCGGGGTCCTCAGTGGGGCGAGTTCGTCCGCGCAGTTGCTGATCCACTTCGTGAGGTTGTCGGCGGCCTGGCAGGGGTTCGCTGAGCTGGCAGGAGGGTGCTGGCTCAGGGAGGTGGCGAGCTGGTCTGCTGTGATCTTGTTCCAGCTTCTGCGGGCGGCCTGTTGCTGGTGATGGTGGGTCGTCGTTCTCTTGAAGGTGAAGTGGACGCAGCTGTGGTCCGTCCATTGAAGCTCTGTGGCATGGCTGAAGTCGATGTCTGTGCTGGATGAGAAGACGGCGTCGAGTGTGTGTCCGGCGAGGTGGGTGGGGGTGGACACCAGTTGCTTGAGTCCCAGGTTGGCGAGGTTGTCAAGCAGGGTGCTGGTGTTGCGGTCGTTGTTGTTCTCCAGATGGAAGTTGAGGTCTCCCAGGAGGATGTAGTCAGCGGAGGGGAGGGCATGCGGGCTGACGAAGTCGGCGATGTCCTCGCTGAATTGCGTGCGTGGTCCAGGGGGTCGGTAGATCAGGGTGCCTCTGAGGGTGGTGTTCGGGTTGGTGTGGATCTGGAAATGCAGGTGTTCGGCGCTGGTCAGGGTGTTGTCGGTGCTGGTCGTGAGACGGATGGTGCTCCTGTGGATGATGGCGATGCCTCCTCCCATCTGGTTGGCGTTTCGGTCCCTCCGGACGATCTTGTAGCCCTCTGGGATAACAATGGCTTTAGATCTTGCCCTCCCCTCTTTTGACTGTTGGTTCTTGTTGCCTATCTCTTCTGTTGTCATTTAACTGAACCTTTTTTGACTGCCGAAAGGGGTTCTGGTCCGACCGCTGGTTGGTGGAGACATTTTGACTATATCCTGGACCTGCCCGGCCTCGCCCAAAATGGCGCCGGTATAAATGGGACTCGTAACTCCTTGTTGTGTACTGGTTGCACAACCTTGATATCACGAGATACGTATGCAGTTTTGAAGCACATGGCGGGCGGGGACGAGAATTGATTGAATATTTCGACATCCTTATTGATATTAAGTTCTGATGTGTTATTGATTACTGTACTATTGTAAGTTCGAATTAACGTCACCCATGGTACTTGCCCGCAAATGTATATCTAGAAAATGTTATTGTAAGTGGCCCTGTCGTATTTTAATTACAAAATGTACGTCCACCGATTCCGCAACTGTTAGACACCTTAGTTCTTGCAACCTAATGGCCCGCTCATTACGTTCCTCTACAGTGTAAATGTCTCCTCATCATATACGATTCCAGTTTGCTCCGTGGCCGGCCCACGTGGTTATAGGCCCGTATTTGTATACTGACATTTTCACAATAAAGGTTTTTAAAACAAAACATGGTAGTAGTATTTACATTGGTAAAGTTTTTAATTTTAGTCACTGTTTTCGAATCAGTAAAAGGCAAGTGAAATAAAGCAGTCCAATTACATGACGGATAAAAGGTATAATACGCAGGAACGCAGTAAAGATAAATGGTCAAGGGCAGTTGTGTTTTCCACTCCTGCAACATAAAGTGATCGATAAGAATCTGATATTCAGGCGTATCGGCGACTAAGACAGCAGGCCGAGCCTCTTTTACTCAACGGCTCCGTCATGGGACGAAGAAACGCCCTTTTGCTAGAAAAAGGAATATAATTTACTTGCAGGACAGTTGTAAATTTTCCGGGAAAGTACATTAGCCTGGAACATTATAACATATATGTTTAAGAAAAAATAATGTTCGAAAGCAATAAAAAGCGTCATTTTTAGGTCATATGACCAAGCCTTTCATCATTAGAATAACAAAAGTAAAATGAACCAATGAAAAGTTTTATAAACAAGTCACATGACCTGTTATGCTTACGTTACGCGCCGCGCCCTGGATCGCTTCCGGGAAGCTGCGCTTCGCACACCGGAGCACTTCCGGGTGCGCTAACGCGGCGTGTCATATAACGCATTACGCGACAACGTAGGTCCAGAATATAGTCAAAATGTCTCCACCAACCAGCGGTCGGAACACAAGCCCTTTCAGCAGTCTAAAAAGTTCTGTTAAATGACAACAGAAGGGACAGGCAACAAGAACCATCAGTCAAAGAGGGGAGGGCAAGTTCTTCCCTACCGGGTCACGTTGGGGCGCTACCGGAACTGATCGAATTGGTAGTCTACAGTGTTTCTGGATGTTTCAGACTGAAGCTGGCGTCAGCATGAGAGCACCACCATCTCGTAGCTCAGTCGTGGCCATTCCACGAGCAATCATGGCAGCCGCTCCCCACCAGAAGCCTGTGGGAGTCGGGGGCCCCCAAGACTTTTGTAGAATCTTCAAGGCTCAGGGGACGCTTTCGAGAATGGGGCTCAAGCCCTAGTAGACAAGCGTCCGAGTTCCAAGGTGTCCCAGGGCCATTTTAGTGGATCACGCCCAAATCTGAAGAGCCGGCCGCCATTTTGAGAGTCCTGTGGCAGCCGCCTATCGCTGCATCGCAAGAGCGGGAGCAACTCAACTACATGGTGAGCAAGACGCTGTAGTCGCAAGAGCGGGCGGTAAACAGCTGAATGGCGGAAGAGGCACAGTGTAGCAAAAGCGGGCGGAATGGCAACTGAAACGGTAAAGGGGCGCCCCACTACAGCGTGTCTTCAGGTCAAACGGATTGTGGGACAAGGTCCAGAATGGAAGAGTCATCAAAAGGCAAAAAGTTCCGCTGTACCCCGGGAGCCGGCCGCCTATGTCGGGGGCGATCTTAGGCCACACCAGGGCAACACGACTTGGGGAGGGGGCAGGAGCCAAGCGCCCCCTCCCAGTCCGCGCCACCACACCGTATGTTGAAAATCTGAAGCCATCGTTCTACAAACTCTCAACCAGCCTTGGATGGAAAAATCTTGATGAATGTACAAACTGAAAACCAGTTTTTGTCTGCATAGCATCAGCAGCATTGCTTGCTATCAGAGTGCATGAGTTTCATGCTTGATCGATTGATCTAGCCGGATCAGGCAACAAAAAGTATAAAATAGTTATGTAAATAGTTATTTAATAAAATGTTTTACCCTGTTACTTTGCTGGTGTGTTGTATATATTTATAATATTTCCATAGAGTTTATCGTTATTTTGGGCGGGGTGGGTGGCGGAGCCGAGCTGTCTTGCAGCCCTCATGGTGTGGAGCTCAGTTCATCTCACTATTTTCGTATTTCTCATGAAGGATTGTTCCTAATGTTTCTATTTTAGCGAGGTCAAAAAGAGATCCCATTAGTGGCCTACTGATTTTGCTCGATTACTTTTGTTTTTTTACATGATTTTTCATTATCTGCAAAGACTAAACAGAGTATTGCGACTTTGTGCTTGTTTGTAAATAGAGAATGAACCAAAGAGAATCAATTCTAAAACAGTAAATGCTTGGATAACAATCAATCAAATGGAGAGACAAGCAGGCACGACGGATTACAACGGGGGCAAAGGCCTGCGTTAACTACCCTTCACTATCTGCAAAGAGAGAGTACTACTAAGAGAAAAGAGGGGGGGGGCAGCATTCAAAGCACATCAGCGTGCATAAACACGATTTTTTTTTTACCTATCACGTACTTGACATTTGACAGCTTTTGATATTTGCTATTAAAAAACCACTGAAATTCACTGAAAAAACCATAGGTTTTAGCCCATATATAGTTAGGAATTAGCATTTACAAAACCTTAATTTACTCGCACAAAACCATAGAAATTCGCATATATAGTTAGATGCAATAACTATATATCGCGCACCCGCAACCCACTGCTGATGATGTCACATATTACATCATTCATGACATGGTCAGTGACATCACTGATGACATCACTGATGACATCTCAAATGACATCATTCATGACATGGTCAGTGACATCACTGATGACATCACTGATGACATTTCAAATGGCATCACTTGTAAAATCACTGATAACATCTCATTTGTCATTACTGATCACATCACTGATGATATCATTCATTTGATAATACGACTCTAATATAACCTTAGATACAATCAGTGTAAACAGACTCTCACAGACTGTCACTCATCCATGGAGTTACTCACACATCTAGTCAGTCATGCAAAGAATCAATCACACCTCCATTTCCTCAACTATACAGTTATACACACCTTACTTAATCAAACATATACTAACACATATTTACTTTCTTATACAATCCCTGATACAAGTTTACAATGATCCATACAGCCACTCACACATTCACTGGCTCTTATGCACAGTTATTTATATATGTCAACTCTTACATGTACTGTGTTTTACATATGTACTTACTTTGACATGTAGCACTGAGATATCCATTCACTCACCAATACACTCATGCACACAGTCAACCGCCCATACAGCTGTTTTCACATGCACTTTTGAACCCATACATCTACTGAATCAACTGCTCACACATCTATGCACAGAGTCGCACACTTCCCAGCCACCCCCACACACACACTCAGTCTCCCATACAAATATTTGGGCAACCAATCAATAACCCATATAGTTACTCATATAGCTACTGATCAACACATGCAGCAGTTTACAGAACTACAGTAATAATGATGTACAAATTAAGACAGTTTAGTCACTAACCCATGCACTCAGTGAGACACATTTAATCATTCTCTCATACAGTCAGTCATGCACCTACTAAATCCTTCATCCAAACACTTATACATCCACTCATTCTTCAATATGTAAGACATATTTTAACTTTACAGAAACATACAGTCACTGGATGTTGTCATTTGAGATGTCATCAGTGATGTCATTTGAGATGTCATCAGTGATGTCACTGACCATGTCATGAATGATGTAATATGTGACATCATCAGCAGTGGGTTGCGGGTGCGCGATACATAGTTATTGCATCTAACTATATATGCGAATTTCTATGGTTTTGTGCGAGTAAATTAAGGTTTTGTAAATGCTAATCCCTAACTATATATGGGCTAAAACCTATGGTTTTTTCAGTGAATATATATATATATATATATATATATATATATATACTTGTTAATAATTTGAACTTTGCTGTTTACTTTGGAACATTGTGAAATATTAAATGAGTTGCTAGAATCAACACAATCTCTGATATGCAGCTCAAACTTTATTTAATTTTGGCCCATGTTGGTGTTACTGACTCCTTGTGTCCGGGAGTCAGATAACCAGTACATTTTTACACTCACTGGGACTGAAGTGTTCCGGTTTTCGGTTGTATTTTCCTTTCTCCCCTTTTTTTTTATTGGTTGGTTGTTTTCTTGCTTTACACTTTCTCTATTACCGATCAAGCCCTAGGGCTTGAACGGTCTATTATGACTGCTCTTTGGAGCTTTGATCTATTGTCGCTCTGGTGTTTCACAGTTCAGAATCGTGATACATGATATACACTAGCAATGGATTACTTGTATCACTTATGTTTGGTGATCAAAACCTCTGCCTCTTTCTTCACTTTTGCGTTAAGGGCTTTATAATTGTGTGTTGTGCTTGTTGTAAACACAACAATGGATCGAACATAGATTTGTAATGCAGGTTTTTTGTGTGTTATAAATTCTAGCCCTGGGGACGTCTGTAGCTTACACCACAGAGACAAAACACATGTTGGCGGCTAGGACTGTTCTTGGAGAAGCTTAAAGAAATAAAAGAAGACTGTTTGGTGTTGATTTATTAAGAACTTTAACTGATTATCTTGCGCAGGATAGATCTTCTTTCTTTTGTTTATTATTAGAAAATGTGATGTAAAAGATTCCGTATTGTATCATGTCTAGCAGGATTTTAATAGATGTAACTACTGTTATGTATGACTACCAAAACCTTTAATAAACAAAATTAAAAAAATAAAAATCTTTAACAACTATGAAAAAACTACAACGGATTCAGAAATATGCTGCCAGACTACTCTTACATATAAAGCCACAAGCCCACACCTCCTCCGCCTTGAAGGCCCTGGTTGCCAGAAGATCCACATTAAACTGCTTTGTATCACCCATAAAGCAATATATGGAACTGGGCCACCCTTCATCAGGAATAAAATCACTAAATACATTCAACAAAGGAATCTCCGCTCTAGATTGGCACCTCACCGCAAAATCCCACCATACTAGAAAAAAAGATAAGTGGCACGTCCTTCTCAGCCAAACTATGGGACTCTTTACCCACAAACATAAGATCCACAGATAACAACCTTATCTTCAGGAGACTACTCAAGAGTTGGCTCTTCCCCACATAACCATCATACTCAAACATAAATATACAGCATGTCCCTGTATATATAAACATGTATTTGGACTATATATATGTACCTACATATGTGGATTGCTTTGTATTAACCTGTATAATAATTATGTTTATAAATATCTAGATATTCGTTCATTCTGCTTAACAAATTATTACCTATGGTTATGTTCTATGTTTAACGTTCATATAGGTCTGTTTATCTACAATTGCTTTAATATTGATTTTTATATATATATATATATGTATATATATATATATATATATATATATATATATATATAAACAAATAATTTAACTTAAAGTATAGCAATACTTGAAAATTAGTTCATTAAATTCAACTTAAATTTACATTTATTACCTTCCTTATACATGTATACCATCCATTTATTTATCTGTCTTTATATTTATTACTTTACTTCTAATTCAGCATCTCCAATGCACTACCCTATATCTCACCCTACACCTCTCTCAATATATCCTCTACCTACACTCTCTGACTAATCCCAAACCTCATTCTACTACTCTCCCCATTGCACTACCTTATTTATCACTCTAAAACTCTCTCAATATATCCTCTACCTCCATTCTGTGGCTCATCCCAAACCCCATTCAACTACTATGATGCCCAAATTAACCCTTTTAGACTCTTCCCTTCTATTCCCCTCCTTGCATCATCTCATACCTCTTTTACTTTTCAGATCTCCCAAACAAGCCTTTCTAAACCCTTCTCTCTGACTGTTCGCCCCTCCACCTCCCCTTTACTCATCCCACACACCCTCCTACTGCTATGAGCTCCAACAAAAGAAAAAACCTTCCCTCTTTTATCCCTCCACTAACCTTTTCAATCCAACTAATTGACTAACATGGCCATTGCTCAAATTAATTTCATATTTCCCTATACTAATTCACCAATAATCTTGTTTGGATTCCGGAGTAGCGTGCCACCCGCCGAAAAGCACTTTGACACCTCATCAGGGGTAGTTGGTGCTATATAAATGCAATTACAATTACAATTTCATTAAAAAAAATATTTGTATTAGGTTTTCAATATTATCAACAGATTACCATACATACATACATACATCACATCTCATGGGAAAAGCATTTGCTGCATAACATATAATCAAATGACATTAGTACTGCGCTGATTAGTAGAGTAAGCATTGCCTAAGTGTAATAGGCAGTATATGCTTATGATGTGCTATTGTACCTATTCAGGGGTACACAAATATTCCATTAATTCCATTGTGCTTAATGCGTTATAGCGCTATAGTGCTATTACTTGTCTCATGGCGTGTGATGACTGGCGGTGACTGTGTGGGGACAACTAAAAGCATAAGGGGCTCTATAAAAACAATCTCAGGGTACCCCATCAGCTCCCTACTTGGATTCTTATGCATGTTATCTATGGCCGCTACCTGCATGCTCACCCGCTGTTTTGTGTCATGTAGGCATGCGTGTATATGTGTCACCTACGGCAGTTGACCAGGCGCCTCAGTTAGTTTAGTGCTGTAGTGTGTGTATGTGCTTTCAGTCTGCTAGGTCGGTCCCTGGCGAGCTCCCCCCTACATCTCCCATGATTCTCATCAGTTCAGCTAACATTACATTCCAGCTCGCAAATATTGTGCCCTTGCGAATGCCCATAATGTCTTCACGCCTAATTGCGATGCTCTCTGCCTTGGCCCATGGAAGAATAGAGTGGCACCACGCCGTCGCATGCGGAGGGTCTTATGCCTCCCATTTCCTACTATTAATCTTTTGGCTACCACTATCCCTAAGTCTATGAACCTGGAAGGTGCGTTGTTGTAGGAGAGTAGGGTCTGCTTCCTATGGTCACCCCCACTTTTTTGCTGTGATTCTCTGGTTTTTCGACTTTAATGTGGCTGTGGGCCTGCTAATCAGACCCACAGCCCAGCCTTCGCTCTCTAAATTGATACCATGTACTTTAGGTACATACCAGATTGGGTATTGGGTCACCTCTGTGAGCCCCTGTATAGTGTACCATAGGTAGGTACCCAGGGCATAGGTGCATCCAAGGCCTACCAGGGGCTGCAGCATGTATTATGCCACCCCTGGATGGCCCTCCAAACTGACACCACAGGCTGACTAGGACACTTCATGAGTCAAGACCCACGGGAGCACTGGAGTACTCGTGTTACCTCACCCAGGGAAGCTGGGTGCATAGGTGCCTTTTGGTGTTGGGTTTCGTCGTCGTTTTCTATGGAGAGCTGCAAAGAAGTGCTGCAGGCGACCAGAGGAAAAGTGTCCGGGTGGATCAGTGACGTGAAGAACCTTAAAGCAGAGGGACAGAGTCTGGGTTACTAGCCAGTGACCAGGAAGGAACCAGGCGATGTTGCGTGCTTGAAGGTGAAGAAGGTGAGTTTGTCTCTTCAGCCACGAAGTCCAGGAGGCATCAACGAGGCACCTCTTCACCCGGCTTCCCTGGGTGAGGTAACACGAGTACTCCAGTGCTCCCGTGGGTCTTGACTCATGAAGTGTCCTAGTCTAAAGGGGTTTCATCCTAGTCCATCCGGAAGTGTCCTTAAACAATAACTTTGTAACTTCTTAATTTCCCATTATAAGTCAATGGTAACTCGCGACTGTGTTTAGACACTGCATGCATCTCCCGTGGGCCTCGTACTTCCTAACCTCTGGTTGCTTAGTGTAGCCCCAGCGATTCTACAGGCCCTAGGCCTGCTGACTAACTCTCACGTGGTTCTTATACCACTTCTTTAGTATATGGTTTGTGAGGCCCCTAGGGCATAACTGTATTTGTGCAACTTATCGTATGCTAATTGAGTAACTTGTGATGTACTTTTACCTCCAACCTCATAAAGAGTGCAGAGGGGTTGTGTTTAGAATAAAAATATATATATTTGATATATATACCTTGTGTGGTGTCCTTTCATTTGGTATTCAAGGGATTATATTTGATAAAACATCTTGCTTCACATGCTCTCTGAAGTCTTAGCCTAAGACTGCTGGTTCATGCTGCCACTAGGATAGCTTGTCTATAAGGTTGACTTTACAACCACCATCAATAAGGGTCGATTAGACGGGTGCAAGGTGCCCACTAGAATAGTGGACATCATATGCCAGGCTAACTTCTCACATTTGTTACTACAGGTTCTGCGGTATTGGGGTATGATGTAAGTCGGCCACTCAAAGGGTATTGTACACTCAGTACAGGTGAACAACGCATCCGCCGCTCCTCTCCAGTATGTGTGAAGATGAGTGCAGCCCCAAAGCTTGTGCAGCAGGTCGGCATCGATGGTGGCACATCATGGGCAGGCAGAGTCTGTGAGGTTTAAGTACTGGTTAATTTTAACGGGTGTGATATATGCTCGGTGAGTAAGGTAATATTGAATTTACTGAAACTGCATGTTTCTGGGGATGCGCACATGGCTTTCCAGTGCCAGAGCCCATTCCCCATCTGAGAATTGGTGGCCCAGGTCCTGCACTCAGTTGTGTTGAAGTGGGTCTAGGCTGACCGATGCGTGTTGTCTAAGCGAGGCCGCACACTACCGTGTGAGATACCGTCCCTGGCCCATGACGTGTAGGTATTGCATGGTGAGGTGTGTTTGTGGCTCAGATGTTAGGTCACCCGATTTAGTTGTGAATTGAGCTACTAGTGAGCGGTGCAAAAAGAATTGACCTGGGGGTAGCCCTTCTTCCTCTACTAATGTCATGTATGGGATGAGCGTCCCATCGTGGTACAAGTCTCCTAGGGATTGAACACCTGCCTCATGCTCGTCCCTGAGTTCGACAACTGTAATCGGTGTCTGGCCTCTGGGAGATCCATCCAAAGGCAACTCCAAAGGCAACGCAGGTGCATAGGGTGTTATATGTCTAGTTATGTAGAGGCGCCTATGAAAGCACATATGCGCCACCCTTATAATAGGGACTCTGGAGATCTTACGTTTGCACCGGGATGAAATAATCTTATCAGTTGTAGGGCGGTTGAGTGGTTGCGGTATCATCACGTTGGCGATCGGTCATTCACCTAGCTATCCACTGCAATTGGGCAGCCAAGTAGTACCTTTCAAAATTCGGAGGCGCCAAGCCTCCTGAGTCTGTGAGCAGATACAGTTTCTTTATCGCTTCTCTGTGCCGGTTGCTGCCCATATGAAATTCCTGATCACTTTCTCCAGCATGCCGAAAAAGGAAGGGGGGGGATATATAACAGCCGATTTGTGAAATAGTTTAGGAACCTCAGGAGAGTCACCATTTTAGTGAGTGCCTCTCTGCCTGTTATGGTGAGTGGGAGTGTACTCTAAAACTGCATCTGGGATCTGATAGCTGCTAGCGCTCTACCCAGGTTGCTATCAAACAAGTCTGCGTCTACCGATATATTCTTATGCCTAATTAGCGGATTGCACCCTCCCACCATTAAAGACAAGGCCGGGGTCCCTATTCCCTTCGCAGAATGAGTTTATGCAAGATTTATCAGCATTCCCCCTCAACCCTGAGACAGCGGCGAATTCCTGCAGGATCTGCTCCAGCTGACGAGGCACATTTTCAATGTCACTAAGATATACCAGCAGATTAAATGCGTATAGCTACACCCTATGTATGCCATCTCCTAGGGGAATACCATCCCTCAGCTGAGTGCGGATTGTCTCTGCAAGTGGCTCTATGGCGAATTACAATTTCATTTTTGAGTCACTTTATTTTTGTGTGTCATTTCTATGTACTGTAGATTGTGTGGGCCAGTCTGGAGATGCTAGAGGCTGTTTTGGCTTACCACCTCAGTCTAAAGAAATCACTCGATCAGATAAAGCACATTTTTAAACTAGATTAACTCCAGCAATGTCCCTGCCTGTGGTGACTTTAATGTACAATGAAACAGTTCAGAAGTTCTGTAGGAGTTGTCTGTAAATGGAAACGCTTTCGATTATCTGTTGAATTTCATTTTCTATATTTAGCTGGAGTACAAGTGGACCCGCAGTGGATCACCAGTGTTTTAGCCTTGAACTGAGATTTTGGTTGTTTTTCAAGTAAGTGATGGGTGTCAGCACGTGTGTATATTTATTATCTCTCATAGGCTACCAACATGCAGCTTCTGATCAAAGCTGACCAACGTCTGCCCTCTGTACTAGGCGGATTGTAGAATGTCTGCGTCTTTGTGACAGAGATTTTACAGACTAGAGGCGGGGGATCGAGTGATGGGTGGCAGCTCTTTGAGGGCCCCACACCTGTAACCCTTCCAACTGTCCCAGTCCCTATTCCCAGAATTCAGCCTTACTCTTTGATCATGTTGTTTTTTTCTGTCACAAGGGTTAGGTGAGGCTTGTATGAGGACTGACTAAACGAGATAATATTTGTCTGTGTTGTCTCGTCAACTAGCTTAAGCAGAGGAACAAGGCCATATCACTTTTTTTGGTCTCGCTCTCGAGACCTATTGTCGTTGAGATGCCTCTGAAGGGAGACAGACCGGGCCACGCGCAGATTGTGGTCTGTGGACGAGCACGTCCAGCCACGCGCACAGCGCCTGTCCTGCTTTCGCTGGCAAGCCAGCATACATAGCTGCCCAGGTTTCAAATTGCCATGTGACATTTTCATAATTTCAGTGAAATTATGAGTGACATTTCTACGAATATGAGTGACACTTTCTCGAGGTTAAAAATCATGCAACGAAGACGAGGGAAACTTCTAAATAGCAGAAAATGACAGCCATTTGAGCAACAATAAAATGACAGGAAGTTATTAAAACTGCTGCAGGGCACCAGAAAGGGAAGGGCACTAACCCTAGTGCTCTCTCCTATGTGAGCAGAGGAGCCTGCCTCAAGTTAGTCAACACAGCTGTGCCAGTCAGTGTGATGCCGGCCGGGCCAGCAAAAAAACATCACTGACTAGTAAAGTTTTTACGAGTGAGGTCAAACAAATTAGAAAAGGCAAATTCTAATACTGCTTACAGGGTGAATCCCATTGGCAGCTGATGACCTTTACACATGTTTATTGCCAGCCCGTAGCAGGGCTCTGCCCGTTCTGCCTGCAAAATCTGGAGGATGATGAGAGAGGACTCGGGCCTCTGAGAATGACGCGCGAGTCGTGACGACGGACCCCGGGCCTCCCACCCTGCCCCCACAGAATGAGAGAGAGCCTGGCAAAAACAACACGCACCGTCACTTAAGATCAACGTGAGTGCCTGCTGTACAGTAGTACTTACTGTTGTGAACTTCTTCTGTACTGGCCGTGTCCGATTTAGGCAATTCATAATCATAATGAATAATTGATTAAATAAATGCACCTGCTGCTGCAGATCCTTGACGCACTCAGCGCGCAGATGTCTCCTCTGCCCGGCCCCTGCGTCTGCGTGCGGCTGACAATCCGAGGTGTAGTTCACCTCTTAGGGTGGGGTCTGGGTGTTGATCATGCGCATTGGGGCTGGGCTCGTGCAAAGTGCGCGTGATGGTGAGGCGAGGTCAAGGAGGCAGGCATCTCGGGATGTCAGAGGCCAGAGAGAGACGAGGCGACGACGGAGAAAAAGAGCAGTTGCGTGTAGCCAGGACCGTCCACTCTGTCCAGTTGTTTGAATTGCACAGCACTGTCTGGGCTGGGGCGTGGCACCGTCACAAGCCTGGTGACACACAAACACGCGGAGATTGCACGCAGGACACAGCGCAGATTCAAGTGTAATTCAGAGGTGGTGGGGTGAAGGTCACACACATACCAGAGGGAGTGCGCAGGAAGGCTTGGGTGCAGGGGGATAAAAAATGGCTTTGAGGGGTTGTGTGATCGTATTTAAGTCCAATTTTAAGTAAAAAAAATTCCCCACACCTAGGGCCTGGCACAGCGCGCAGGAGCGTTATTTCTCCGCAGCGAAAACTCACAAAGATGCCCATTAGAAATGCGCATGCTGCCCCCGGGGGTCTTTTTCTTGGCTGCCTGCTATGGGAATTTGTCATCCTAGCAACCCTGAAACTAGGCCCTAGTCCCAGCCCGCTGGTCTACCGGTGTCCAGTAACTCCCCCCACCTCCGTAATAAACATGATCTATACAGCCCTTATTCACTGAGGAGTTGGTGACCTGTGAGCTCTAGAGAAGTCTCATATGTAGGGGGGCTGTTGTCCCTGCCGCAGTGACCTTGGGTGTTCTCCAGTGACCAGTTAGGCCCCTCCAGTCCGTCTTCTGGAATGGGTTCTGTGGCTAGGAGCAGTCCTGCTCTCTCCTCCACGCTTGCCCTGGGCCTGGCGCTGCCAGGAGGGGCGGCCCAGACCACCGAGCGCGCTGCCCAGGTTCAGCACCCACCCCCGTCACTAGAGCGGTCCCTGAGGGGATTCTGGACTTGGGACTAGCCTGAGCTCTGGAGAAGTCCATTTTGGATGTGGTGTGAAAAGATGGGGGTGGTTCTATTAACATGAGTCCCAGGCGCATCGGGGTCTCTCCAAACGGCCCGTAGGCCCGGGCCTTCCATTTCTGAAGGGTTCCTGTGGGCCGGAGCAGCCCGGGGTCCACAGGAATCCCCCAGACCCCTGGAGCCCTGCTCGGTGCAGGTGAACCCTTCAGGAGGCCCCATTTGCGCCCGAGGCCCTTGCAGTTTAGTGAGGACACATTCTGGGGAGGGTGGGGCACATGTTTGTTTTACAGCGCTTAAATAACCTGCCCGTCTACTCTGGCTGCAACCTGAACAGGGGAGTGGGTTGATCAGCAGACCCACGAGGACCCTGTCTGTGACCCTCTGCCCCCTAGCCCTGTCTCTGCGAGTGTTTCAGGGGATGGAAGCGGTCTGAGCTGTGGAGAAGGCATAGAGCGGATATGCTTTGAGAGGGGAGGGACGGGCCCCAGTTGGAGTCACCAGTTAATGGGTGGCGTCCCCAGTGACAGGCAGACCTCCAGCCGTCCTCTGGGGGCTTTCTGTGGGCTGGAGGCGGAAGCAGATGGGCTGTGTGTGTCTGCCCTGAATTGGGTCTATTGGCATGTCTGGTTGGTACTATGGTGACCAGCGCCACCCCAAGCGCACAGTGCCCTTTTCCTCTGCCGAGCAATGGCCCTCCTGCCCAGCTCATGTGGTTTCTAGTTCTGGGGCTCCAGAGCAACCATCCTGTGAATCTAACTGCTCCAAGGGTCTTGGGGGCTCCGTCTGCGCCCTATTATCTAAACATCTTTGGGGAGAGTGGTTGCACTCTGTATGTTCGCTCTTCATTGTAAATTTGTATTTTTTCCTGTGCATTTCTCACCCCTGCGTGCTGTGTTGCAATTTGTGCTTGTGTACCCTTCATTCTCAGGCCCCTCTTGGAAGTTCGCTCTTCATTTGTAAATCTGTATTTTTTCCTGTGCATTCCTCACCCCTGCGTGCTGTGTTGGATTTTGTGTTTGTGTACCCTTCATTTTTGGGTCTCGCTCTCGAGACCTATTGCTGTTGAAATGCCTCTCAAGGGAGACAGACCGGGGCACGTGCGGCGATTGTGGTCTGTGGACGCGCTTACACATACAGCCCCTGCTTTCGCTTGGCTCTCTCTCTCGCACACACACACACATGATAAAGGAATAATAAATAAAACCTACATACTAAGTGCCTTCATTTGGATAATTCATTTACTCAACACTTACCGCTCTAATGTAATTAAGAAAATTGCACTGTAGATTAGTCCTTGCTTTCACATTTACCACGGGCTCAAATTAGCACTGTCCTCTATGGCCTACCCTTGAAACCAGCGTTTATGGAAGTAGTGAGTGATGAAGCCTCAGTGTGAAAGGCAAGTCTTCAATTTGGAGGTTTACGATTGCTATCGTTTATCCGAACGACAACCCCCATGCACAGACCGCGGACACCAGTCTAATCTTGAAAGTACGTTCAAAAGCTGGGAAAATAAAACGATTTTCGTGTAATAATTGTTGTGTGTTTCAATGAAAATAATCTTTTTTCTGTTTACACATAAATACTTTTATATATTAGGATTCCAATAGAAGCACTAATTGTCGATTAGCTATTTGCCTTGCAATGCAATATCATCTACAAAATAGGCGAAATTCTTAAAAGTACACAATCTGTATAATTCATTGTTTTATAAACAATACACATAAAGCAGGTTGTCCGTAGCTAGAATCACCTCACTAGTGCACTTGATAACTGAGATTGCACAGATGACTGGGAGCTTCAGTAGTGAAAAGATATGGTTTTCAAAGTGGTTTATAAATTGAGAGGTGACCTTTAAAGGTAGTTATTTATGAATGCAGATATTCACGGTTAGGCCGCTCCAACCAACAAGCATTTGCAATGCAACAGGTCTCGCATTATTAAAGTTTGAGCTATTGGCATTGCTAATAATAATGCAACACCAATAGCTCAAACTTTAATATTGCGAGACCTGTGCTGCCACCGCCGCCCCCCCCGCGCCCCCACCTGCGCAGCGATCCCGGCTGCCTCTCCGGTTGCACAGCTGGCGAGACAGGGCATCCGCCCGTGCACAGCCCCTATTAGCTGGAGCTAGCGGCAGCACGCACGGCCAAGCGTCACTGCGCGAACGGTCTGACGTCACTGGCAGACATTGCTTGTTTTTTGTTGTTGCGCAGATTGAACTTAGTACTTAAAACAACATTAAAAGCGGACTACAGGATGACACATGGAATATGGACAGATTGTGAGAATACTTTAAAATGTGTTCATGTTTTGTTTTCTAAATTATATTAAATATGTGTTATAAGTATTTAGATATGTATTAATACTTCTAGACTGGTTTTGGCTTATCAGCGGCCTCGTTAGTGAAAAGCAGCTTGATACCTTTAGTGTTATACACAGCGCGCTGATGAAAATAGAAAAGGTGATGGGTGAATGCTTGAATTAAACTCAGCACTGGAAATTACTTTGGGCTGTATTTCAGTCCATAGTTTTGGCCTCTATCCCACTATATGAAGAACCCAGTCTTATGCAGATCAGCGAAGCTTCTGCTCAATTAGCAACAGTTCAGTCCAAACGCACTGGCTAAATTCCCTCTACAATGGAAAGCAAGAAACTCCACAGGGGTTTGATCTAATTCTGGCTTTAAGGGTGAGAGGGGCAAGTTACTTCCTATATTTTTGTAATTGAGGTGCTTTAAGTATGCCCAGGAATATGTCCTGCGCTATCAGTACTAATAAAATGGAGGTGCACTTCACTGACATTGTGAGAGGAGAGGTGATGGGGCTTCGTGATATGAGGCAGTTTGACAGGTAAAGTTAAGTTTAAGAAGCTATCTTAGCACAGCTATCTTGCAGTCGGCTCATTTCAAGAAGCCTGGTATACTTTTGATTAACAGTACTAACATTTCTTAACAAGACCGCAGTACTTTTAATGGCACAGTTTCATTTCTCATCATTTGGCAGATTTAGGCCATTCTATTTTAAAGTGATTCCCTAGCAAATAAGTAACCATGACGATTAGTCATCAATTGAAATGATATTGAAGATTGAGTGGTATTAATTCACTCCTCGTGTGAAACCAATGACGTGTCGGAGGGAGAATAACACCAAAGGATGAAAGGCAGAGGCTGCCAAGCAGAGATGTGAACCTATAATCTGCAGAGAAAGACACACACAAACACACACACATAAACACACATACATACACACACACACGTACAAACATACCCACACACAAACACACACACATACATACATACAAACACACACAAACAAACACAAACACATACGCACGCACGCACACATACATACACACACACGCACACAAAGTCACTGAAAAAAAGGACCACTTAACACTAGGTATCAATTACATTAAACAATGTTCCATGTGTACCGCTTAACATAAAAGCCCTTTATAACTGACACCTATTACATTTTTTAGGAGCAGAAAAGAATGTTCTTTATCCTCTAAAAGGCAACGAATGAATAGCCCCTGACAACTATCCAACACTGCCTGAACATTCTAGCCATCCTAGCTGCATAATCGGCTCTTCCCTGTATACCCGACCATATTGTATAATGCTATTTAAACAGAGACTTTTTAGGTCGATCCTGAGCAGCGCATGTGCTGCTCTTCGAAGCATGCTGGTTTCAGGTATGGACTTGTTAAGATAATCTTGCAGTTTTTTCCTATCGCTGAAGGTTGGTAGGTTGGGGAAGTAGTGTCTGGGGCGTCCTTTAAACAAGCATTTTCAATGCAATAGGTCTCACTTTTGCGAGAGTTTAAGCTATTAGCATTGTAAATGACAATGCCTTTTATTTATGTTTTAAAAACAAAAACATAAATAAAAGGCATTGCCATTTACAATGCCAATAGCTCTAACTTTAATAATGCGAGACCTATTGCATTGCAAATGCTTGTTTTTTAACTGTGGGCCGTTTTACAGGAACGTCCTTCCTTTTTTTCTCTCTTTTACTCTGAGCCCATATCTTCCAATTAGAAGCCTCGACTGGTCCACTGAGTTGCTGAAAGTTCCATTCAGAAAGCATGCTCGCACCGTGGTAGATACACCCTTGCTCTAGGGCCCAGCTTTAGAATATTCTACGTTGCCTACCCTTTTTAGGTCGAGCCTGGGCGCATTCGCTGCTCTGCGAGCCATGATGAATTAAGTTAGGGATGTGATGCCTCACCCACTCTCCGCCCATATTTTTCATTGTCTTCTATTGTTGTCCTTTGTAAATGCTGGCTTCTGATTCCTTAATCGCTTGTTAATCCCTCCTTAGTACTGCCTTATCTTCATTTGAAAGCTCCCTTTACCACCACTAACCAGTGCTAAAGTGCTTGTACTCTCTCCTTCAAACATGGTAAAATTGGACTATACCTAAGTGGCAGATTTAATGTACTTATAAGACCCTAGTAAATAGTAATACCTGTGACCAGGGCCTGTAAATTAAATGCTACTAGTGGGCCTGCAGCACTCATTGTGTCACCTGCTAACGTAGCCTTTTTAAACATCTCTAAGGCCTGCCACTGCAGTCTGTAGTGCAGGTTTAAATTGCCAGTTTGACCTGGCAAAATAACCAATCGTCGCATACCAGTCACCTGTTTGTTTTTATTTTCATTGGCTTTAAAACACAGTGTGCATGGAACTATGACAGTATTTTGTCTATTTCTATCACATCTAAGGGCTAAATTCTGATAACGTGGTACTAATTATTTTTGAGGATAATTTAAAAGGTATCTTGCATGCCTATCTCTGTTTATGGAGTACTCGCTGGAGGGGTCCCGCATTAGCTGGCCGACTATTTATACTTTGACGTTTCTGTTGGACACACTGCTGGATATACTGATGTTTCAGCACTCGGTGATTCCTTGTATCTGTACATGGAATTGGCATACTGGGACTTCCATGAGTCAGGAGATTCTGACAATATGACCAACACATTGTAAGTTTGATGTTCTATATACACGTTAATGATTCACTTTTGCATTGCACGATTTTCAAATTATTATACACAATTGTCATGCATGCAGAACATTTTAAACATAATACAAATGTGTATACCATGTTTATCATTGAGTTTAAGGTTCTTTCATTTGGGTTGTGTTTAATTATCACGTGGCAGTTTCAGTATTGGTTACAATACTAATTTTTATGTTTTTTTTTACATAACTGTTGTTGGTGGAGAGTGTCTTTATAATTTTACATTATGCATGTGGCATTGGAAATACATAATTGTGTCACCAAAGGTTTATTATTTGTTGGAGATATGTTCCCTATTGTTTGTTCTGATAGGACCTTTTTTAATCTTTCACATTATAGTTACCCCTGACAAAGGGTTTTTCTCAAAATGTATTGGGTTTTCACTACAATGGATGAAATTTGAATTGATACATGCTGCAGAAATAAGTCTGAAGTGGCTTGTGGCATGAACTTTGAATACTGATTTACCATGTTGCTAATATAATATGGAAGACTTGGAAATCAATGTTTCGTTTTGACTAACATTGGACTAAAAGTGATTGTGATTAAATAATATTGTTGATGGTGTTACAATGGCATAAGGGCCCATTGGTTGTGCATCTTGGGTCTGGAGAACCACTTTGTCACCAGCTTGTGACAATAAAATAACAATTTCTCAAGGCCTAAACCTCCCTTTTTAATACTTATAAGTCACCTCTAAGGTAGGTCCTAAAGGCTCAAAGGACAGGGTGCACTGGATTTAACAAGTAGGACATGTGTGCTTAGGGTTTACATGTCCTGGCAGTGAAAAACTCCTAAAGTCATTTTCACTGTTGTAAGGCCTATCTCTCCCATTGTCTAACACTTAATTACCCCATTAAATTTAACAGGTGATAGCTTTACATAGGGAGCAGGTACAAATATACTGTTTACACTCAAATGAATTGTAATTTAAAATCCTCTTTAATGGTGAAGTCAGATTTTAATTCACAGTTCTGAAAATGCAACTTTTATAAAGTTAGCATTGTGATGTCTTAGCTATTTGTGCCTTTTGCCAGTGTCCAGGGTCGCATGACTGTGAATGGCTCTGCTGATGGGGTTTTTGTATTTTTTTCTAGACAGTAACACAAAAGGGGCTTAGGTTTGGACAGGATGAGCAATGCTGGCAGGATGAATGGGACGGAGCGGTACCCACTCCACTTACATTTCAAATGCCCACACAAAAGAGTCTGACACCAGGATTGTCCTGTATTTTGTCACCCAGACGTTTTGGAGCCTTAACTTGGGAAGGAGAAGAACTTTCCAGAACCAGATAGGGGGGGTGGGGATCTCTCCACACAAAGGTTTGCGGCAGCAATACATTTTGAACCTTCTGAGACACTCTTCATAACACTCCTGTACTTCTGGAAGTCACAGAAAAGGACTGCCCTGCTGCCAGAGGACTGCCCTGCTGCTTAAAAGACTGCCTTTCTGGCTTAGAAGGATGATTGGACCGCCTTGCCTTCATCCCATGCAGCTTGTGACTTTGTCTTGGTCCAGCGCAACATGATTCCCTCAGCTGGTGCTTTGTGCATTTTGCAATATTTTTACCAAACACTTTGAAATTGCTTATGTCTGATTCTACTGATTGGATGTTTTGTTATTCTGGTATTTTATTTATTAAAATGTACTCTAATTCTTCTAAATTAGTTTGGGATTTTTCCTGTGTTGTGTTTTCGCTTCAATACTGTTTGAAGTGTTGCATAAACAATTCACACATTGCCTCTAAGTTAAGCCTGACTGTTTTTGTGCCAAGCTACAAGAGGGTTAAGCTCAGGTTAATGTAGTGACTTTTTGTAGTTCACCCTGACAAGGATTGTCGTTGTTGCCTGAGTGGGACTTCCATCCCCTCAACCACTAACCCAACTTCTTGAAGCAACTTTTTAAGCTAATATGGAATAAAGTTTGGTGATTTGGCAAAGCTGAGCAAGAAAAATGCAGATCTTTCCAGTCAAGGCTTGCTCTAAGGCAGTCTGTGGTTTGTGCTTGGAGGTGAAAGGAGAAGATGTGTAATGTAAAGATCTGTTTATCATCAGCATATACGTATATGTGATAAAAGAAAATGAACAAGAAAAACATATATGAATAACTTGTTTTTATGTAGCAGGAGACTGCAGTTTTGATGTGTTGAAGATGATACAATACAGCTCACTGAGGTCATGGTGGTAGGAAGACCAACCCAACTTGCAGGGTGGGTGTGAATTTGATAAATATACATATATTGTGTGTCTCTGTTTCAAAATAGACTTCTGTATCCAGAATGGACAATGGCATACAACTGTTGCTCATGTTAAATCAGATTGGACTATTGTTAAAATTCAGCTAGCTGAAATGTTTAATCAAACTCTTGGCATAAGTTGTCTACACTATTGATATATTGTCTGTAAAAATGTTGCATTGAAAGCGGCTAGTTCTTGAGAATGGTTGGTATCATATCTGGACTTCTGTTTGTAAGTTTGCAAAATAGTTTTCAACAGAAGAAGAAGCAGTTATAGCTACTGAGGCAGTGCTTTTGTATTATATGCAAGTGAAACCTAAACAGTCAAATGCATGTAGTTATAGTCGTATGTATTCAGTCAGAACTCCTCTTGTTCTGGTGTTTCTACCAGTATCACCTAGACTGTCTCTAATGATTCCATGTGTGTGGGATCTGGCAGGATGCATGGCTTACTAGTCAAGGTTTGGGTGATGCGGGCACAACCTTCTAAGGCCACTTGTGCAAAGTTAAGTTCAAGGAAGAACAAGAATTGGCATAGCAAATAGGTCTCGCCTTTGTGACCTTATAAGTGTTTAGCCATGCAACAGTTGATGTTGTTGCACCAAGGATATTGTGCTGCATATTGTGCTGCATAACTAAATACTTATAAGGTCACAAAAGCGAGACCTATTGGCTACTTCAATGCTTGTCTTTTAAGTTATGGCCGGTGCTCTCTTCTCTTATGTTACGTTGTAGGAACGTACCACAGCGCAACGACTCAACCCCAAAGGGGTTTCTCGGTCTCGGTCTTTAATTACCATAATTATAAGTCATAAACAGCTCTTTAAAACGTTAAAGGCTGCTTCTAAACAGGTTGCATTCTTGCAAATCAGAAGTCACTCTGAAATGTCTATCCTCTACTGTTAATTCAGAGGAAGGGTGTTACTCATTATAGAATGTGACTCTTGGGTGACGGGTGAGCAAGGGGCTGACTCGGGGAGTATTTTCTGCAAGCTGCCAACCAGAGACCAGCCCACAACACGTTTAATGGATCAACAACTATGCTGAATGCTGGAAGGCTCGCGCGCTGGAATGCTTCCTAAATGAACATGAAAGCCAATCAGCACACACAGAATGTTGTCAGGAGCACACACATGGTTGTTTGTGAGACAGAGCACATGAATGCAATGCAGCCTAGGTTGTATTTCTGAAGGATAAACCGATGAACCAATCAGAAGGGAGACCGGCCACTCTAAAACGCACGAAAATACCCGTTTAGGGATTCTTTTTTTTTTTTTTTAAAGAAACTCAGGGCCTTATTTATGAAGGACTTGCGCCGCCGGTGCGTCAATTTTAACATGGGAAAAAGTGACGCACCGGCGGCGCAAGTCCTTCATAAATAAGGCCCTCAGTATGTAGCTTAGTTATATTTAATTGAAAATGTAAATACAGAAGGTAAACAAACACATCTGAAGTATATAAGTAAACAGGGGACTATGACAAGCTTTTAAAAAAAAAACGAGTAGCCTTTCTATTCTAATTGTTAGTTGCTAACGCTAGTTGGCCGGGGCTGTGCACTCAAGTGGTCGCCAGCTATGCTAGTTTCAGACATGGCTATATGCTCCGTCCATTACCACCCCCTTTTGTACCGCTTTTGACCGCCATAAGTGTGGCAGGGTATGCTCAGACGTGAGTCCCTTGCTCACTTTGCCACTGGATTCAGGCAAGCCGCGCTGAAGACGGCTGGAATGCCAGAAACCGGTCGTCGGAAGCTTGTTTCCGGTCCAGGGAAGGCATGGCTTGGCAGTTCGGGCTGGACTGTTCCCATGAGGCACAGGGTCAGACTGATTTGCATATAGCCATGTCTGAACTGGGGTGGCAGAGTGGGCTAAAGAACGGTGATGGATTAAACCCAGATCTTTTGACTCGGTGTGAGTGTTTGATTGGTTCAGATGCTCCGTCCATTACCACCCCCTTTTGTGACCTAAAAAGCAGGCAGCAGTCACTGAGTGTTGGTGCCATTTGGCGAAAGGCTTTGCGTCCATGGGGAATGCATCATGCAACTGTGCCTTACCTTACGACAAAATCGATATCGCCCTAGAATCCTTGAAATCCCATGTTCTTCAGCAGTGAGTAAGGCCACCTTGAATCATCGGGTATACGTTTAATATGGTTTAAGGTGTCCTTGCACAGCAATTGTGTTACGTAGCCAGAAGGCCCTTGCTACTTTGGATTCATGATTTCGTTTGGAGTACAGTTGCTTTCTGGAATGCTTGCTGGAGAACAACTTGGGAATACAGATAGGTATTATTAAATAAAGTTGTTATGGCAAAAGTAACTTTTGAATTACTTTTGGACACTGAATTTATTCTGATAAATAAAGTCATTAGAAGATTTGTGTCTCATGAACTCAGGGTTACTTCTAGTGAAGAAACTGGAAAAAGTATTGTATCAAGGTTTTTGACTATTAATGACACATATGCTTATATGCAAATGTACATAATTGTTGTTTAGAAAGCAATATATGTATATATAGCTAATTTTAGGAACCACAGGAGATTAATGATTTAATGATTGTTAAATTATGTTTCCGTTGTACAAACAGACCAGTTAGTAAACAGCCTGTCATTCTTGGGAGAGTGCATATTCACAAAGTTGAAGGTAGTTATCCAGCCTTCAGAGAAGGAAGGGTATTTAACATTGAGCAGCCATTAAAAATCTTGTTATGCTTCAGTTTTCTGGACTTGTTAGCATCAAATAAGAGCACAGAGAGTTGGTTGCATAGAGATTCATTTAGGTATATCTTTTCCACTTTTAAGGTTGGAAGAACCACCTTAATGGCGCATGACTAAAATATCTCATCTTCCCTTTCGATGTCCTCTTCGGCCGGAATACGTCAGCACACATTAGACCGTGGTCCGTGGTAGAAGTGGTGAGAAATGGAAGAGTGTTTCACTACCCAAAGATCCAGAGTACAAGGTTGATGCTTTCTAGCAGCAGCACACTTGAGGTCTATCCTCATGAGCATGCCACTACTCCCCATGTACTGGGAGCTTGGTTACTAGGCCTTGCAGAGGATGCATAGCAACTTTCCATTACATCGGCAGCCAGTCACTGACAGCCACCCTTTTGGTAACAGCCTAGTATTAGCTGCCATGTTGTGAAAGCCATATACCTATATTGGAAGAATGGTTTACGGAAACTTTATACTGGCGGGTCTGGTTTTGGCAGCTATTGATTCAAAGCTGGGTATTAGCAGCCTTCAATTGTGAATGTGGCACTGAGTGGCTCTCATTCAGTACCCGATACAGGCAGCCTTACACTAGGAGCTTGGTTCTTCTGGTCTTGCAGTAGGTGCCCGGCACTAGCAGACGGGTATTGTCTGACACTAACCATTGGCCTTTATTGCCTTGTACTTGCACTGGTTGGCTTGTAAAGGGATTCTGGTATTATCATCTGCTCAGTGAGAGCCTGTATTAAAAGGTCTGACTTGTGATGCTAGATCCAGCAGCCTTACACTGGAAGCCTGATACCAGCACCCTTGCCTTGGAGGCCGGGTACTTGCAGTTTTTATTGGAACCCTAGTCCTGGAATCTTCATATTGTTCCCCCAGTATAGATAGTCTTGAATTGTCAGGAACATGGCTCCAAAGCATGGTTCTAGCACTCTTGCTTTGGATATCTGCTGTTCAATTGGGAGCTGATTTTTACAGACTTGCATTGGGAGGCTGGTACTGATAGATTGCATACAGACATTGTTGGTACTCAAAAGTCCCCTGCATGGCGACAGATGTTCACCCCTGCCCTGAGTGCCCCAACTTCATGGATATCTGGACCTCTGGTACTGATTTATGGTCATGGGTGAACATAGATGTTCATTTGTCATGACCTATGCTGTCTCATTGTCATTCAGACCTGCTAGACTGGGAGGGCACACCAAGCACTAAACTCATAGTGGCTACCTGTAGTTAAGTGATATGTGCCTGGTGGTGGCAACATACCAGTTTTGTGCTTAGTAGGAATCAGTTGTGTGAACAAGCCTTTCTACCTGTGCCACGAAAGTGGTGCGTACCGGCCCACTCAAGAAAAGTTCTGTGACTGTGTAAACAGCCCTGGCCTGTATGGATTGTGTGTAGACTAGGAGAGCATGTGCTACTTGGGCATGCATGCTGGAATGTAAGCGTGCCGGAATGTATGTGTGCCTTTGTATGGTATATAACGGGGGGCCTGTGAGTTACATCTTGGAAGCCCAGGGCCTGGAAACACTAGTGAAGTTGAGGACCACAACCCCCAAACAGGAGATGTGGAATGCTGACATTCTGGAGGGCTGGGGAGGGAGTATACTGGGGAAAGAGGAGCAGAGCACCCTCTGTACATCAAAGGACTCTTTCATTCTAGAAAGCGTTACTGGTCAGTGGGTTCTGGATTCAGTCATGGAGATCGTGGGACTCATAAAAGTGTCACTGTGGAATATGGGATCTTGATTGAGGTGAAGGATTAGGCCTTTGAACCTTCATGAGCATATTTCAGTGGAGGCTGACAACCAGGTGCGATCCACCATTACTACCTTGGCCTGTGCTGTGAGTCAATCAGATATACAGCCACTCCTGCTGTGGCAGACTGTCTCTTTGACAAAAGACGGGGCACAAGAGAGAGCACTTCAAAGGAGCTGGTACCTGCAACCCGAATTTCAAACGACCAGGTACTAAATCATATTTCAAATATTTTTATTACGTTTTTCAATTAATCAATGTTGTGTTGCACAGTAATTGAATTCAATACGCATCAAATCACATTGTTCATTTGGAGACTTATTTAACATTTCCAAACAAATAAAATACAATGTAATTAAACATTGCTAAAGATGTTTGGAAAGATAATTGCAATCTCTCATTATCGTCTGTACTTTATGTCTCCAATAGTGAGCATCTTATTATCCTAAAGCTTTTAGTCTCATAGAGTTTGCTGAGCCAGGTTCACATTACATCAGTCATCTTTTAAAAAAAATGTATTTATTTATTGAATTTTGCGATACAAAAGCAGAAAAGACAACGCAAACAGTCAGAGTGTTACATCAATATCGGTCAAGCAATGTGGCTTGTTACAAAGTACAAATCCATAAAACTATACAGACTGGGAAGCAACGTATACACCATTCAGAACCTTATATATTAATGCAAGACATCTATAGATTAACAGCCATCAGGAGGCTCGGCAGGAAGTCCACAAGGTGATAACATACACTACATATGAGAGGTGGATGCCCTGCAAAGCGAGCAAGGGGGAGGTCCAGAGGGTATGACAATGACCCTATCTGACTTCTCGCGTCAGACCCCCACACACCGACCTGTTCTGCCCCCTACCAGCTAAATAGTTTTGATACCAGCCCAAAAGCATTTAGGACGATTCTGAGGGGGTAGTAACTAGTTATACGACTCAGATTGCGTATTGCAGTATAACTTGTCTTTAGACCAGTTAGCGATAGTGGGTGCTGGCCTCTGGGCCCAATGCATCGCCAGCCAATGCTTTGCTATCAGTAACCCCAAATCGACTAGATGACGTGCATCCTTCCGTATCTGTCTTGAGTACCCTAGGAGGGCCAATAGAGGGTCTGGTAGCAGTGGAAATCTTGTAATGTCGCTCAGCATGTGGAATAATAAACTCCAATAATTAGATATGCCAGGACATAGTGACCACTGTGCCTGTAACAAGGCCTGGTCGCCCCTCCTGCTCCTCTCGTTGCCACTTGCAGCCTCTCCTGCCTGCCGCTCCCGAGCGACCCAGCTGCCGCTGAGCCGCCCACCCGCCCAGACTTTCCCGCCGCTGCCTCCCTGCGGCCCCGCCCCCGCCAGCCCATTTGCCGCCCCGCTCCCACCACCCAGCTGACCTGCCTCCCGGCTCTTTGCTTATGACGCCCACGCCCATGCGCAGTGTTGACGCGCAGCGGGCGCGCCGATTGTGCACCGAAGGCGCGCCAAAGGCAAGCCCGTCTGCGCCTGGACCGTGCCCAGCGCCAGGACCCCTGGCCCCCGAGAATGCCAGCCCACACGACGGACTTACGACCCCACCACCCTCAGCGCACTCAACGCTGGCCGGAACCCCGCCTGCTACCGAGCCACCCCGAGACGCACCCACGGACCCCTCGCCTGCCAAACCTGCCGATTCACCTGCCTCCGGACCTGCACTGCCCCCGCCAAGCCAGACACCAGCAACAACCACCTCAAGTGCATCCTGCTCAACACCCGCTTCGTCCACAGGCACGCCGTGGAACTCTGGAACCTGCTCGACGCGACAGCACCAGATGTCGCATTCCTCACTGAAACCTGGATGAACGCCTCCTCAGCGCCCGACATCGCCATAGCCATCCCAGACGGATACAAGATCACCCGGAGGGACCGCGTCAACCAGACGGGAGGAGGCATCGCCATCGTACACAAGAACACCATCCGCATCTCGACCAACTCCGACGAAACCTTCATCGCCGCCGAACACCTCCACTTCCAGATACACACCAACCCCAAGACCACCCTCCGAGGCACCCTCATCTACAGACCCCCGGGACCACGCACACAATTCAGCGAAGACATCACAGACTTCATCAGCCCGCACGCCCTTCCCTCCGTCGACTACATTCTCCTAGGGGATCTCAACTTGCACCTGGAGAACAACAATGACAGAAACACCACCACCCTGCTTGACAACCTCGCCAACCTCGGACTCAAGCAACTGGTGAACACCCCCACCCACTACGCCGGCCACACGCTTGACCCCGTCTTCTCATCCAGCAAGCACATCTCCTTCACCCACTCCACCGGACTCCACTGGACCGACCACAGCTGCGTCCACTTCAGCTTCAGAAGAACTACGACCCAGCACCAACCGCAACAGGTTCCCCGCCGGAGCTGGAGCAAGATCACCGCCGAGCAGCTCACCGCCTCCCTCAGCCAGAACACTCCCACCAGCAAAACGGACCCCAACGAAGCAGCCAGCAACCTCACCAAGTGGCTGACCACCTGCGCCGATGACCTCACACCACTAAAGAACCCTCCCAGCAGACCCGGCAGCAAGAAAACCCCCTGGTTCACCGGCGAACTCAAGGACTCCAAGAAGAACTGCCACACCCTCGAGAAAGCCTGGCGGCTCGACCAGACCACAGACAACATGACCACCCTGAAGCACGCCACCCGCAAACACCATCAGCTTATCCGCACCACCAAGAAGACGGCACTCAAAGAACGACTGGACAACAACGCCCACGACAGCAAGGAACTCTTCAGCATCGTCAAAGAGTTCTCCAACCCCAGCGCCGGAAACAATGACATCACTCCCTCGCAAGACCTCTGCAACTCACTCGCCTCGTTCTTCCACAGCAAGATCGCCGACATACACAACAGCTTCGACACACAGACCACGCACCCTACCACCGAACCAACGCCCGCCACCACCACCCTCTGCAACTGGACCCCGATCAGCACCGAAGACACCACCAGCACGATGAACTCCATCCACTCCGGATAACCAACCGACCCCTGCCCACACCACGTCTTCAACAAAGCTGACGCCATCATCGCACCCCATCTCCGGGACATCATCAACACCTCCTTCCACACCGCCACCTTCCCGGAGAGCTGGAAGCACGCCGAGCTTAACGCCCTCCTGAAGAAACCAACGGCGGACCCCACCGACCTCAAGAACTACCGTCCCATCTCGCTCCTTCCTTTTCCTGCCAAAGTCATCGAGAAGACCGTCAACAGACAGTTCGCCGCCTTCCTCGAGACGAACGGATCCCTCGACCCCTCGCAGTCCGGGTTTTGGGCCAACCACAGCACCGAGACCGCCCTGATCGCAGCCACCGACGACATCAGAGCCCTGATCAACAACGGGGAAACAGCGGCCCTCATCCTCCTGGACCTCTCTGCGGCGTTCGACACTGTCTGCCACCGCACCCTAGTGCAGCGCCTCAGCAACATCGGAATCCAAGAGAAAGCACTGGAGTGGATCATCTCGTTCCTCGCCGGAAGAACCCAGAGTCCCCCTCCCCCCGTTCAGATCCGAGGCCACCGAAGTCATCTGCGGCGTACCACAAGGATCTTCTCTCAGCCCAACCCTCTGCAACGTCTGCATGAGCCCCCTCGCAGCCATCGCACGCCAACACAACCTCAACATCATCTCCTACGCCGGCGACACCCAACTGATCCTCTCCCTCACCAGCGACCCCGCCACCACCAGAGCCAGCCTACACGAAGGGATGAAAGACGTCGCCGACTGGATGAAGAACAGCCACCTGAAACTGAACTCAGACAAGACGGAAGTCCTCATCCTGGGATCATCACCCTCCGCCTGGGACGACTCCTGGTGGCCCCCTGCCCTGGGCACCGCTCCCAAACCAACGGACCACGCACGCAACCTGGGCTTCATCCTGGACTCCTCCCTCTCGATGACTAGACAAGTCAACGCCGTTTCCTCATCATGCTTCAACACCCTGCGCATGCTCAGCAAGATCTTTAGATGGATCCCCACAGAAACCAGGAAGACCATTACCCAGGCACTCGTCACCAGCCGACTGGACTACGGGAACACCCTCTACGCCGGAACCACAGCCAAACTGCAAAAAAGACTCCAACGCATCCAGAACGCCTCCGCGCGACTCATCCTGGACATCCCCCGACACAGCCACATCACCGGACACCTGAGAGACCTGCACTGGCTCCCCGTCAGCAAGAGAATCACGTTCAGACTCCTCACCCACGCACACAAGGCTCTCCACGACCTGGGCCCCAAGTACCTCAACGACCGCATGGCCTTCTACACGCCCACCCGCCAGCTACAATCGACCAGCCACGCCCTCGCCACCGTACCACGCATCCGCAGAGCCACCGCCGGAGGAAGATCCTTCTCCTACCTGACAGCCAAGACTTGGAACTCCCTCCCCACCCACCTTCGGCGAACCCAAGACCATCTCTCCTTCAGGAAGCAGCTCAAGACCTGGCTGTTCGAGAAGTAACGTACCCCTCTCCCCCAGCGCCTTGAGACCCTCCTGGGTGAGTAGCGCGCTTTACAAATGCTGTGATTGATTGATTGATTGATAGCCAGGCTACATGGATAAACCCAGCCGGATTGGCGCCACATCTCTCGCACTCCGCATATTCTCGAAGACCATATCTCTGCAGCCGGGCTGGTGTATAATAAATTCTATTGAGGAACTTAAAGTGAATGAGACGATGCCGTCCATTCAATGAGACGTGCTGTGTGACCTCACAGCAATAACACCAAGTGGCATCATCAAGGGCCTCCCCAAGGTTGTTCTTCCATTCCAGCCTGGCTTTAGTGAAATAATTCCTATGATAATCCTGCGCTATGCTCTAAATGCTGGAGACTATCTTGTTGGGAGATTCTGTCTGCAATAGGAGAGAAAACGGAGCAACCTCAGGCGGTTCCAACATTTCATCCCCAGCACACCTGAGGGAGCATGTCTCCCTCTATGGAAGTGGAACCTCGTAAGATGAGTAGAATCATGTCCCTCTGTGTCTTTCTCAGCCAACTCGCACACTCCACCCTCAGAGAATAGGTCCCCGGTCTTAGTGATATGGATAGACGCCAGTGTGCGAACAAACTCTCTCCCGCTGAATACCGGCAACCAATGACACCACTCTATCCGAGTCAGCGGTGAATACAGGATTGTGCCCGCCTGACTTTTCAATAAGTTCTGCCATGCGTGTACAGTAGCGTTAATAGAGTCAAGAATACCGGTACAACTAGGTGGAGCATGAAATAGCAGCGTGGCAAGGGGGAGGGTGCTGCTGCCACCCTCTCGATCTGCCGGTGAGGAAGGCCAGCTTGCTGGTGCACCCAATGGTATGCATGTGAGCATTGCACCACCTGGTAGTAGAGCTCTAAATCAGGCGCCCCTAGCCCCCCCATAGAATAAGGGAGTGTAAGTATATCCCACTTGGAACAGGATTTTTTACCAGCCCATGCTAACTTCGCCAATAATGATCTAACAATTCTGAAGAAGTAAGCAGGGAGCACCTTCGGTAGATTTAAAAACAAGAATAAGAACCTTGGCAACAGTACAATTTTCATCAGGGAGATGCGACCCAGTAGAGACAGTGATGAACGGATCCTCCTCTAACTTGGCAATTGCTTTGCCATAATTTTCGCTAAATACCGTCTCGGAGTTCATGTGAATATAGACTCCTAGATGGCACACTAATTCGGAGGACCAGTGCAGAGGGTAATCTAATTCAATCCGTTCCATAGTCGGAGTCAGTGGGAAAATAGTAGACTTGGATCAATTTATTTTGAGGCCAGAAAACTCACCATATTGCACCACTTCTCTCAACACTGGGGACAGATTGGACTCTGGGTCTCTGACATACAGAAGAGTGTTGTCTGCATAACTAGATACTATTAGGTTATATCCTGGGAAGTGAATCCCTCTGTGTCCATGGTATTCTCTGGGACCGCATGCCAGAGGCTCTGCCACTATGGTATATAGCAGAGGAGATAAAGGGCATCCCTGACGAGTGCCCCTAGAGATCTTGATAGGGGCAGTTACTAAATCACCCACCCTAACACTGGCAGTAGGGGAGTAGTACAGGACTGTCACTAGATGTAGGAAGAGATCACCCATCCGTCTCAATACTGATATCATGAAGGCCCATTCAACAGAATCTAAAGCCTTTTTGGCGTTGAGTAAGACCACAGCAGCTTTAGTTTCTGGCTTAGTATGCTGTATCGTGCCAAATACTGTGCGGAGATTGTACGCTAGACTGTGCCCCGGGACAATCCCCACCTGCTCAGCCCCAACCAGCAATGGCACCAAGGCAGCCAATCGGTTCGCTAAGATTTTAGCAAATAACTTGGTGTTTACATTAAGTAGAGATGGTGGCCTGAATGACGAGCATTCATTAGGAGGCTTGCCCAGCCTCAAGAGCGTGACAATCATGGCTTCCTGCATGGAGGGGGGAATCTCCCCTCGCTCGCCCATCTCCTCGAACAGGGTGATTAAATGAGAGACAAGGAGCTCCCTGAACTCTTTGTAGAATGCAACCGTAAGGCTGTCCTGCCTAGGGGCACTTACAGCGCGAATAGTTTTAAAGGCAGTAAGAATCTCTAAAGACTCTAGTGGCCTCATAAGGTATTCCCTGTGCTCGTCAGCCAGCCACGGCAATCTAATGTGCTCTAAGTATTCCAGAATACCTGCTTCATCAGTAGACGTTCTAGAGCGATACAGGTCTGAATAATACTGTCTAAATCTATCTGCTGTAGCAGCTGGATCTCGCAGCATCTCCACTGTTGCAGCGCAGAATTCTGTAACTCGAGCTGACTCCCTTCTATGGCGCAGCATGGCTGCCATTGTTGCACCCGGCCGTTCCCCCTCCCCATACGTTTTGACAATCTAATACTTCCCCATATGTTTAACTTCGCTGTCAGCAGTTTTGTGGAATTCCTCCAGAGTTTTTTTAAGATCCTCCATGACTTGATCATCACCCCCCGCCATGGCGTCCTGCTCTAGATCGATCAGACGCCTCTTGAGAAGATCCAGTCGTCCTCTTAAAGAGCGGAAACCCCCGCATGCTTTGACATGGCTGGATCACTGACAGAATATCGACAGTCAAAATATCGAGGTAAAAATATAGAATGCCAGAATATCGACTTTCTATCTACAAACAGGTAAGTACAAAAATATCGACTCCAAAATATCGATAGGAAAAAATATAGACAGCCAAAATATCGAATGTTTTAAATATCTTAAAAGTAATTTTAAAGTATTATAATAATAAATATAATTAATTTAAACATACTTAAAATACTTAAATAAACTTAAAAGTAAAAAATAATGAATGTAACTAAAAAAAATGTTTTATTTTAAAACACACACACATATATATATATATATATATATATATATATATATATATATATATATATATATATATATATATATATATATATATATATATTACCTACTGGCGGTCGCCAGTAGGTAGTTATAGTTAGGATTTTTTTCAATGTTAAATCTCAAAATTCTATTTGGAATAACTTTGGCACCGGTTGACGAATCTGCCTGAAAATTTCCTGAAAATGGCCTCGTCGAGCTCCGGTCCTTCCTTGAAAGTTTGGGGGGGATTCGTCAAGCAGGGGCCGAGATAAAAGGGGGGTCCCAAAACGCGTTTTCCCCATGTTAATTTCCATAGGGCGGTCGATTTCACTTTTAGCCCGAACGGCTGAATGGATTTCCACCAAACTTGGCAAAATTGTAGGGACTGGTAGCCCGATGTGCCTTTGCTATGTCTCAAGATATGTGCTCCAGTGGATTTTGAGTAATTTAGGTTCAAAAAAATATATATATCTATAGGCGCTCTCCGGTGCGCGCACCGGTGAGCGCTCCCGGCGCGACACGCGACTTGCGCGCAAAAAGCTGATTGGCTCTCAGTTGTCTGTAAACATTCTAAACAGTCCGGAGCGGCCGCCATCTTGTGTCTCGGTAGGATTGAGACACGAGAGGTGGCCAAAACAAAGGGGGAAATGACCATAAGGGGGCAGAGAAGACACTCCCTGTACCCCTAGGTTTGATGTGGGGGCCATTAAAGGGCCCCGCGGGGTCTCACCTTTTTTTTTTTTTTTTCGATTTTCGCGGGGGAAGCGCCTGGTACGCGCACGGGGGAGCGTATCGAGGAGGGTACTATGGAAAAATAATCACTTCAAAAAATTGTATGTTTATTAATTGTTTTTTTATTTTTTTTATTTTATGTAAGTACCTACATGTAGGTACTAATGAAGAGACTTAAATTTAATGTTCACCATCTTCTTTGTAGACATCTTGCATGTTGTTATTGTATTTTTTGTGGTATATGGAATTCATAACATAGTCTGTCTGGAAAGGAGAAACAGATCTTTTAAGCACTCCCTGAGAATTTCTAGGGGATCATGAGTAGTCTATCCTGCTCCCTTATGAAAATGAGGTGTAAAATATTCATATGAGATAATATAGTGGGAGAAAGGTAGTAACTATGAGTAAACTTACTATGTAACAGAAAAATAGTTGAACAGTATACTATAAGTCTCACTTTATATTTTAAACATTTTTGGTAATACTTTATGAATTACATATAAAAATGAATATTGTCTGAAACAATTTGAAATTATTAAAGATACATTTATTCCACTTTTTATCTGTCTTACTATCTATTACACAGTCCCTCTGTGTTCCTCCCTTTAGCTCTCTTTCTCTTAACACCACTCTCTCTGTCCCCATTTCTTATGGTCACTCCTTCATTATTTTCTTTTCTTTTTTTTGTTGATGCGCTGACGGTGCGCGCACCCGGGCGTTTATCGGTATGCGCACCGGGAGCGCTTCAGAGTCAAATATAAAAAAAAAAGAAAAAAACTATTTTAAAATAAAAATAGTATCTTAATATACATTATAGGGTTCATTTTTAGAAAAACATACCTTTCTCAGCTAAAGACATTTGCGAAAAAATAAGCTTAGAAATTCAATAAAACGTACATAGGTATGAAGCCCTACAAAAAGATAAAAATTAGTATTAAAAAAACCTATGAAATTCACTGAAAAAACCATAGGTTTCACACCAGTTATAGTTAGGAATTAGCATTTAAAAAACCTATGAAATTCACTGAAAAAACCATAGGTTTCACACCAGTTATAGTTAGGAATTAGCATTTAAAAAACCTATGAAATTCACTGAAAAAACCATAGGTTTCACACCAGTTATAGTTAGGAATTAGCATTTAAAAAACCTATTAAATTCACTGAAAAAACCATAGGTTTCACACCAGTTATAGTTAGCTGGAAATTTTACTGATATAAAACCATTGAAATTCCCACGTTATAGTTAGTCGGACTCACTATAACTTGCGCGTGCAATGCACTGCTGATGACATCACATATTACATCACTCATGACATGGTCAGTGACATCACTCATGACATCACTGATGACACCATCCAGTGAATGTATGTCTTTCAGAAAAATAAATATGTTTTATATATGTATATGTAAAGGTCGATGGGAGAATAAATGTTTAAATAAAAGTCTAAATGGATGGTTTTAAAAAAAAAAAAATATTGAATAACTGGCTTATTAAGTGTATCTTAGTGAATACATATATTAGTAAGTAATGTTTAAATATTTAAATATATGTATCAGTGTTTCACTTTGTGTATAAGTGGCTGCATGGGTTGGTGAGTAGCTACATATGTGTGTATATGAGTTATTAGATGTTTTTTTTAGTATCAGTATAAGTGTCTGTATGATTTGGTGGGAGTGTTACTTAGCACATAGATGCATAAATGACTGACTCACTGTTTGTATGTGTTTTAAAGACAGCATATGTGCCGGACTGTATGGGTGAATGAGTGTGTATATGTATGTGTTAGTAAGTGAATGACTGTCTTACTAGTGTCTTTATCAGTAACTACATATGTTTTAATCTAGTATATGTGAGTATTGATGTATATAAGTGAGTATATATGAGAGTGAGAGATTGAAAGAATTCTTGTTTTAATAAGTATGTGTTTCTATAAGTGATTTTTTAAGAGAGTAAGTATGTGTAAGTTTCTTTAGAAGTAAGGTGGTAGAGTGTGTATAGCTGTATATGCAAAAAAATGGATGTTCAATAGTTTATTTGCATGTGTGAGTATGTGTATGAGCAACTTTTGGAAGACTGTCGGTGTGTTAATGGATGTATAGGTGTCTCACTACATATGATGAGTGAGTATAGGTATGACTGACTATTTAGAACTGTTGATGAATGAGTGGATGTGTATATAAATGGTGGAATTACTGAATTGGTTGTTGCAACTGGTATAGATATCTTCACTTTTTTGAAAATGTTAGTTTCTATTTTTGAATATGTGTTTCAAGGGTTACTTTACAGTGAAAGGAGGTCAGTCACTCTGTCACAAGGACGGTATCATCAGTGATGTCATGAGTGATGTCACTGACCATGTCATGAGTGATGTAATATGTGATGTCATCAGCAGTGCATTGCACGCGCAAGTTATAGTGAGTCCGACTAACTATAACGTGGGAATTTCAATGGTTTTATATCAGTAAAATTTCCAGCTAACTATAACTGGTGTGAAACCTATGGTTTTTTCAGTGAATTTAATAGGTTTTTTAAATGCTAATTCCTAACTATAACTGGTGTGAAACCTATGGTTTTTTCAGTGAATATATATATATATATATATATATATATATATATATATATATATATATATATATATATATATATATATATTTGCAAGATCTTCAAACCTCCACATAAAGCGGCGAAAGAAGAGACAGACCCCACGTTATCCGGGCAAGATGTTATTTATTCCAAGTGCCTTCCAAAATGCAACGTTTCGAGTACTGGCGTACTCTTGTTCACACACCACATTTCAAAAACGGAAACTTCTTTTATCTGTGCAGTGCAGACCCACCCTATTGGGCCACACCTACCAAACGTGAGTCACATGGTTATACCTAATGCTAGGTACAAGCAATTTAAAGATACAGTACATATAATCGCTATGTCAATGTAACTTTGTTGCATCAAGAAACAAAACAAAATCAGTGCTGCATGCTTTATAATTATTGCTAGCAATCCAAATTGATTATTGTTTACATAATGAAAGAGAGAAATATGCGGATGTCGAAATAACTGCATAAATGCGCTGATATTATTGTACATCAATAATTAAGAAAAAAGTGGTATGCATGAATGCATAATGCACCTCACAGTAAATCAGAAAAACAAATCTGGATCATTCACTAAACATAAGCATGAAGAAAATATTGTAAAGATGCAAGTAATAGCTGTACAGTTGTAAATTGCTACATACTAGGTATAACCTTATGAAAAGACAAAATATATATAACACCAAAAGACAGCACCTTAGTGTAGAAAACACAGTTTCAAGTTTCAGTACTATATATCGAGGTAAAAATATAGAATGCCAGAATATCGACTTCCTATCTACAAACAGGTAAGTACAAAAATATCGACTCCAAAATATCGATAGGAAAAAATATAGACAGCCAAAATATCGAATCTTTTAAATATCTGAAAAGTAATTTTAAAGTATTATAATAATAAATATAATTAATTTAAACATACTTAAAATACTTAAACTTAAAAGTAAAAAATAATGAATGTAACTAAAAAAATGTTTTATTTTAAAACACACACACACATATATATATATATATATATATATATATATATATATATATATATATATATATATATATATATATATATATATATATATATATATATATATATATACTGTTCCACAAGTGCCCAAGACTTCAGGACGCACTCGCCGTCAGTCAAACTCCGTTTATCAGGTAGCAGCGCAGTTTAGCCAACTCACAGTTCCATAATATCGTGCTTCACGCGTTTCAGATTCACATCCTTGATCACAGGCACGGGCGGCAGCACAATAATTAGTCTAATCTAATGTGCTCTAAGTATTCCAGAATACCTGCTTCATCAGTAGACGTTCTAGAGCGATACAGGTCTGAATAATACTGCCTAAATCTATCTGCTATAGCAGCTGGATCTCGCAGCATCTCCCCTGTTCCAGGTGAGCACCCCCCCTAGGGAGGGTGGAAAAGCCTGCTGCATGAAAGGGACCATGTAAACGCCTGCGCGTTAGCATCTTACTATCAGTGGGCACGTGGGTCTCCTGCAAGAGGGCGACATCTATACTGTGTCTAGTGAGATAAGCAACCACCTTTCATGTCTTCCTGAAGTCATTAAGGACCCTGATGTTCTATGTTAGGAACGGTACCCTATCGCCCTGGGCCTGTGTCGGAGCTCTTATTCTTAGCCATGCACTCACCATTTTTGACCATCTTGACACCTCAGTACTCGTTTCTATAAAGGAGCCTCACTAGTGAGATGTGTTAGCGTGCTGTATACACTGTGACCACAAAGAAAAAAAACATAAACACAACCCCATAATGAACCCCCCCCCACCCACGCCATGCAATCCCCAACTTGGCATAGTCAAACTCCCCCCCTCCAAAATAGAAGTTTTACGGTGAAACACCATTCTGTGGGTAACACACAGGGGTATATGTTGCCACAAGTTTGTAGAGTGCACCACTAAGCTAAAATCAGAATAATGTCATTGATACACATAATATACATCAGACTAATAATAATTGGTAAGTCCTCAATATTACAGGGGAAGTTAAGGCCACAACCACCTCCCCAGAGGCCTGACATCCAGAACCAAGTATAACAACCACTACTGTTAATGGATCTAATATCACACTGTCACAATATTAGGCAGTTGCGGTCTCTGATGTTCATGCGGCAGTGTCACCTGATCTGCCGGAGGTCGATGGACCCCCATGTCCTGCAGCACACAACAGGTCCCAACCTCAATGTCCACCTACCCTGATGAGAATATGTGAAAGTACCAGCAAAAAACCATACTAGTCCTGCTCCTTCAGGGCGCTGCCAGTTGCCTCAGCAAGCTTCTCCGACTCTGTTCCGCTCATCGGTTTTGGAGTATTCCTTGAGGGCTTTCTGCAAGGACATGGTATCCAAGAGGATCTTTGATTTGCCATTCATGATGACCCTCAGCCTAGCTAGTATAGCATTGCATAGTCCAGGTCATGCTCTCGCAATCAACTTTTCAGGGGAGCAAACTGACGCCTGGCCTCCTACACCTTCATAGTGAAATCCGCAACAATGAAATTGAGGATCCCTCAAATTGAAGGTCTCCTCTTTCCCTGGCCTGTCTCAGCGCAGCATCCCTGTCCCTGTAATTCAAAAGTTTGGTGATGACTGGGTGCGGTGGGGCGCCAGGGGGAGGCCTGGGTCCAAGAGATCGGTGAACACACTGAATTACAAACATTGATGAGAAAGAATCATGTCCCAGGAGTGTAATCAAGAGTTTATCTGCAAACACCTCCATGTTGCCCATTGCAGTAGATTCCGGAAGGCCTGTAATGCGTATATTACTTCTCCTTGATCTAGCCTCCAAGCCCTCCGCCTTGTCTTGCAACACATTGAGAGCTTTCGCCAGCTGCTTCTGGGTAGTGTCCGCCTCCGGCTGAGCTTCTATCACCTCCGATACTCACCGCTCAGCCATGTCCAGAAGTTTGGCGTGCTTGTCGAGCCTCTCTGACATTCGATCCATACGATAGGCCAAGGTATCAATTTTGCCGTCTATAGTAGACAGACTTTCTCCAAAACGGTCAGTATTTGTTGGATATCTCCAGAAGAATCATCAGTAGTGTCCATCTGCCTTTCGGGAGACTGGGTCTCTCCCACCTCCCTATACCTCCCTATGCCTCAACTTTCGCTGCTCAAACTTGGGCTGAAATGCGTCCACTTTGCCCATACCAATATGAGGGGAGGCCAAGTCACCACAGCACCCAGGCCAACAGCCACCTCATTCGCTGCCAGCAAAAGCAGGGGGCCGCGAGCAACACCCCCTGGAAAACAATGAAGGCTCCAAGTCAAAGCCAGCAGCAGCTAATGGGTCAAGCGCAGCAGCCCAAAAGGAAGAGGGTTGCAATGTGCAAGAGGGGGAGGATGGCCACCCCGAGCTGCAAATAGGATGCAGTAGTCGGAAGTTCCCAGTCACCAGCCAGCGGGCTTGTGTTCACAGCAGAGCGGCTCCCGGCCTCTGTAAGTAAGTTACGGGTGCGCCCAAAACTGCGGAGCCCCTCCTGCAATCTGGGCCTAAATTGAGGATTTCTTTCATTCTTCAGGGTGGCTAAATATTGCGCTTCACCACCAAAAATAAGTCCAGGGCCGCATGTGGAGATAACAATGATGAGCTAGAAGCGTTGCACTTAAAAAAGTAAGTGTTTATTCAATAGAAGCAGGTTCACAGAAATAAGCCCACAACTGACTCCTGCAGCGTCCCTGTTGTAACTGCCTTCAACAACTGTAAAGGCAGTTACATCGAAAACGCACCAGCGAGGAGATTTCTTTAAAGAATTACAAAGCACGAGGTATACAACATTTTAATAATTCATTGGCATATTTAAAAGATAACAGAGCGTGAAGGCACGCTCACGAAGCAGATGAAAATGGCGTGGGGATTGCGAGCCGCTCTTAAAGGAGAAAGAGCAACTCGCAACTCCAACACATCCCCTTTATTATCAAATAAACAAAAAGTAATAAATAACAAAATGGAAAGTCTATTACATAGATTGCAAGTTTACATCAAATAAAATTTCTGGGGAACAGAAACATTGCGATGTGACCTTTGTGGACCTAAAGATGGAGAAGAAATAACAGATGTTCGCACTGCTTGTGGAGAATCACAACTTGTGGAAGAAGTAGGTAAAAGCACAGGAGGAACAACATTAGTCATAGAATTAGTAGATGAAATAAAATCACCATCATCTTTAGTAGAAACATGATTTCTGTTAACATTAGATGAATATGACATATTAACACAGAAATCCATACCACAACTTGACTCATCTGAGTCATAATCATGAAGACCTTTTCTCTTGGTAGAGATGATCTTAGAAGCTTGATCATTAGTAATTTTGACCAAACATCTTCCATTCCACCATCCTTTTCCTTTTAACAAAACAGCATTTTTTGACACCTGTATAACTTTAACAGGCAAGGTAAATGTAGAGTCCCCTTTTCTAACTCTTACAGGTTTTTTAATTAAAACCCAATCCCCAACAGAAAACAAAATGTCCTTTGCATTTCTAGTATCATGATGATGTAAAGACACAGCATTGTTTTTAGACCTAACAAGCTCCTTAATTATTCGCAAATCATCTCCAACAGGAACACTGCTGTTAGTCAAGTCATTCACCCAATGAGGACAAAGGTTTGAAATAGCTAATCTGTTACGCAGCATTTTGAATGGGGAAACCCCTGTGGTACTGTGAGGAGTTTTATGATAAGCCCAAAGTTTTTTGCCTCAAGAAATCCTCCGCCTAAAAACCAGCAGACAAAGCAGTTTGAACTCCTTCCTTTAAAAATCTATTAATGTGTTCAACAAGACAATTTGACGAAGTAGAATACAGAGCAACAGTGGGATGGTTAATTTGTAAATTCCGAACAAAGCTCAACATCTGATGAGATTTAAACTGAGTGCCAATGTCTGTACCTATAAGTTTAGGTGGGCCCTCAACATCAAAAATGTGCCTTAAAAGTTTGATAATAGCGGTAGTATCTGGAACCGAAACAAAACGAAAATACACCCATTTTGAAAAGTAATCAATCAAAACTAAGAGAGGTCTCATATTAGAAGGAAGAAGCTCAAATGGCCCTGCAAAATCCAAAGCAACCTTTTCCCAAGGTGAATCAGGTAGTGGGACCATATGAATGTTAGGTTCAAAAGTTCTCCAATGTTTGTCTGAAATGAGACAAGTATTGCAATCAGAGATTCACATCTTCACCTGAGAATCAAGACCTGGCCACCAATAAAATTGTTTCAGATTCCTAATGGTAGCAGACACCCCAATATGTCCGTCATGACTCTTCTTGAATAACCAAAATCTCAGTTTTGAAGGAGGAACCAATGAATCATGGCGAAATAAAAACCCAGATACAATAGACAACTCATCAGAGACCTGCGCAAAGGGTTTAACATCTGACGAGATATTTCTTTCATGAGGCCAACCAGATCTGACATATGACATAACACTTTGTAGAAGGGCATCTTCAGCATGTTCAACAATCCATGAGTCTTTAGACAATGGGGAATCTTCATGCAACATATCATCAATAAGAGCTACCACGCACTCCACTTCATCTAGCACAGAAGAGGATCCATTCTCAATAGGCATCCTAGACAGGCAATCTGCACGAGCATTCTTTCCACCAGGTAAGTATTTAATATCAAAACTGTACTCATCTAACTTGTTGAGGATCCTGACGAGCCTAGAAGAAGACTTTCCAGTACCATTACCATTTAACAAAGAAATTAGGGGCTTATGATCAGTAAAAATCTGAAAATGAGTACCCCAAAGAAAAGTCTTACATTTCTCAACTGCTCAAGTGCAACCCAACGCCTCTTTCTCAATTGTACTATAATTCTTTTCTGAAGAGAGCAAAGAGTGTGAAGCATATGCGATGGTGTGTTCTCTGTTGTCAAAATGCTGAGATAAGACCGCACCTATGCCCAATTGGCTAGCATCAACAAACACACAACAGGGTTGCCCAGGAGTAAAAGGAGATAAAATAGGTGCAGAAGTAATTAATACTCTGATTTCAGAAAAGGCTTTTTGAACCTCATCAGACCAAAAGAAACTTTCCCTTTGCGTAACAATTCCCTCAAAGGCTGAACAATCACGAAATATCCTTGGATGAAACGAGAATAATACTCGCAGAGTCCAAGAAATGACCTAAGAGTGTCTTTATCTTTGGGAGGAGCAGTGTCTCTAATGGCAGAAATAAGAGACTCTTTGGGTTTGATACCATCTTTTGAGATACAGTGACCAAGATAGTCTAGTTGATTTACTTGGAACCTACACTTTTCCTTCCTGAGGGTAATTCCAACATCCTTAAAAGCCGACAAAACCCTTTCCAAGACAAGATTGTGTTCTCTTTCAGATTTAGCAAAGATAAGAACATCGTCCTGAAATGCCTGAACCCCAGAGATGCCTTTAAGGATGGTATCCATAAATTTTTGGAACACACTTGCCGCAGAGGCAAGACCAAATGGCATGCGTAGATACTTGAAAGCACCAAAAGGTGTGATAAAAGTGGTAAGGTCTTGACTCGCTGTGGCAAGCGGTATCTGATGATACGCTGATCTGAGATCCAATAAAGAAAACACTTTTGCTCCACCCAAGTTTGCTAACAAATCTTGTACCTTGGGTAAGGGGTGGCAGTCAATTATTGTGTTCTTATTAAGAGTGCGAAGGTCCACACAGAGACGAATCACATTATTCTTTTTTTTAACGATAACAATTGGACTTACCCATTCTGATGAGTCCGTAGGTATAATGACACCTTCCTTGCAAAGTTTGTCAAGCATGGCTTTGAGATCCTGCCTTACACTAAGAGGGATGGACCTCACTTTATGTACAACAGGTGAAGCATTCTTTTTAAGCTTAATTAAATGCTCAAACTTTTTTATGTTACCAATTTTATCACAGAAAATCTCACTGAACTTGTTAAGTACATTGGAAACATTTGTTTCTAAATCACTTCCAATAAAATTAATTGAGTGTTCTACAAGCCTAATAGTGCAACACCCAATCTGGCTAAATCTTTCCAACCAATTATGTTTTTTCCTTTGACAGCTACATAAATTTTAGTAGTCATTTCCCTACCTAGACATGAAAGAATATCAATGAAATAACCAGACATGTCAATGTCATGGTCCCCAAAAGCTTTTGGGTGAATATCAGGCTGGGATAGTTGTCTATCTTTCCAATTTTCCATAAACAATCAGTCGGGAATGATTGTAATAGGTGCCCCTGAGTCAGCCATAACATCAATAACAATATCAGAAATAGTAGCTTGGCAATAAGGTCCTTTGATTGAAACTTCCTCAACATTCTCATCGGATAAAGCTAAAAACATTTTCTCCAAATCTTGTGAACATGTGTGGGGTGTAGTTTCAATAGAACTGACTCTCATAGTATTCTTTTGAGATTTACAAACAGACATAAAATGGCCTAATTTACCACATTTTGAACATTTTTTTGAATGAAGCTGGGCAATTGGGATTGTTTCCCAAATGATTGCGAGATCCACACCTGAAACAAAAACTGTTAGGTTTCTTAAAAGGTACTCTATTAAATCTGCCTCTGGTATCAATGGCTGAAACTTGAAGATCTTCATTAGATACCACTGCTACTGAGGAGCTTGAGGAGGAAAAATCATTAGTAATAACCTTAGAAGAAACAATAGATCTTTCTATACCCTTAGCTATGTCAATAGTTTCATTCAAGGTAGGGTTCGCACAACCTAATAATCTCTCTTGAATTTTCTTTGAAGAACAATGGTAAACAAATTGATATTTGAGACAGGTATCTAAAACCGCCCCAAAATCACATGTAGAAGCCAAATGTCTTAAAATAGAAGTCTTCTATAGATTCATCTACGTTTTGCTTCCTCTTCATGAAATTAAAACGTTCCAAAAGTATACTGGGTACTTCTGTTAACTTTCTTGAGAGTCTAGCTAGACCCTCTGAATACACATTCCAACCTTCTTCAGCACCTGCAGGAGCTGGGATTTATGGTAAATTGTTGAAGACTTTTTGTCCTTCAAAACCCAAATGACCATATAATAAAGCAAATTTCCTCTTGGGATCATACTCAATAACATCATTGGCAACTAGATAGGTCTGGAATAAATTAAGCCAATGTTTCCAGGGAATTACAGGTTTACCCGGAGATGGTAGAAAGTCAACTAACTTAAGAAGTTGGTTATTAGATGCCATGAAAATGATTTAAAGTCTTGAGAAAAGTAAGAGTATGTAATTGTCATAAATTCTCCTTGTAAACTGCAGTTGAATAATATAATGAAATAAGAAGTTAAACTGTCAAATATAAAACTTGTTTCAAAGTAGTAGAAATGTACTTCTGTAAATTGTAATGACAGGTTGCTGAATAAATAATGTAGTCACTTTTTAAAAATAAAGAAGTTGTATTGCTGGTTTATTTTTATGATAAATGTGTAAAATAGAAAATGGTGTGCCTGTCACCGAAGGGCAGGCAGTTCTTACCCTTAAAAACTTCTTATCTTCGAAAATTGGGAAGGAAATCTTGTGTTTCCGAAGAGAAAAGACGATCGGTAGTTAAGTTGCTAAGCAACTGCTCTTTTTCATTTACCGAAGCTGTGTTTCCTTGACTGGAGCTGAATCGCGCCCAAAAACAAGAAATTAGCCAACCAGAGCCTCGTAGCGTGTGAAATGAAATTGTGACCGCGTGAGGGGGTTGAACTAAAGCTGTGATCCAATTGTGGAGCGTCTTGATGGGGTCGATCAGCCAATTGCAAAGAGTTGAGCGTCGTAAGCCGGCGAAGGGAAATCTCTGTGAAAATCCCAAAATCGGCTTTTCCTCTTCTTGTTGGTCGGTGGGTTGAAGTGACCCTCGTCGCCAAATGTGGAGATAACAATGATGAGTTAGAAGCGTTGCACTTGAAAAAGTAAGTGTTTATTCAATAGAAACAGGTTCATAGAAATAAGCCCACAACCGACTCCTGCAGCGTCCCTGTTGTAACTGCCTTCAACAACTGTAAAGGCAGTTACAACGAAAACGCACCAGCGAGGACTTTCTTTAAAGAATTACAAAGCACGAGGTATACAACATTCTAGTAATTCATTGGCATATTTAAAAGATAACAGAGCGTGAAGGCACGCTCACGAAGCAGATGAAAATGGCGTGGAGATTGCGAGCCGCTCTTAAAGGAGAAAGAGCAACTCGCAACTCCAACTACACCGCACTCGCCCGCTCATATCAGCCGAAGCAGGACTCTCCCTTTAATCCTCTCTGCCGCACAGGAGTCAGGGACAGCAAGAAGCAGATCTCCCTCTCCGCTGACGCGATGAGTGAAGTCCACTCATCCATGGCCACCAGCCAGGTGTCCCGGAAACAGCTCTCCACTTAGCAGCCTGCAGCGCACTCCGCTCGAGCCCAATCGCTCAGCGCTTCCATGATCGGGAATAGAGCCCTTGCCCAGCAGCAGTAGTCTGCTCCCGGCGCACTCGGTAACGCGTGACAATGCGACTGGCCCCCTCCGGGCCCGCACCTCCGGAATAGCACCCTTATGCTGCTACCCGGTGCAACACCTCACCCAGGCTCGGCACCACCGCTCACATGCAGCCTAGGAGAGGAAGGAGGCCGAAGACCCAGGGGCCCCGTCAGAGACTAAGCGCCGTCCTCTACGGCACTGTACACCAGGTCAGGCCATCCGCATTTAGGGCACAGGTATTTGGCAGTCTCGCCGTCACCAGCAATGGGTCTCGCTATCAGGCCTCACTTATCCCCACTTCTCCAATCTCTCCAGACGCTCTGCGTGGGTTGGCAGTGGCACTGGCCAAAAGAGCTTCAAGGGGTGAGAATCAGGCAGCACATTGGGAGTTCAGATGACGGGATATTTTACGGATATTCTCGCCCCCCACATCAGTTATCTTAAATATGATTAGACACTAGAGGCCAGATGTAGGTCGGTCGGTAACGGCCGAAAATCGGTATTTTCGGCCGTTACCGACCGGTATACATGAATTGGCATGTAGGGGCACAATTTTACATAATCTGTAACTTTACCGATTCGGTAAAGTTACCGATTCTGTAAAATACCGAATCGGTATTTTTACCGATTCGGTAAATCTCTGATGTAGGTGGGACTCTTCTGAGTCCCAAAGGCCCTACAAAATCGGTATTTTACCACACAATCCTATTGTGTGGTAAAATACTGATTTCAGGTGTGCATGCACATGTGTGCATGCACACCTAGGCAGGTGACATACAGACAGACATGCCCTTAGGGCATGTCTGTCTGCCACATGGCGCACATGCCTATTTGTAGGGTGCCAGAGGGTGTCAAAGTGACACCCCCTGCACCCTTGCAAAATTCGGTATTTACCGATTCTGTAAATACAGAATCAGTATTTCCCATTGATTCCTATGGGCTTTGAAGCCCATAGGAATCAATGGGAAATACCGATTCTGTATTTACAGAATCGGTAAATACCGAATGTTACAGATTCGGTATTTCCACATCTGGAAATAACTACATGTCCACCACATTGATTTACCGATTTTCAATTACCGAATCGGTAAAATTCGGTAATTAAAAATCGGTAAATCAATTTTACCTACATCGGGCCCTAGGTTTGTAAACTTAGTGAATTTCAACTTTGAAGGGAAAAACAACCAGACACCGAATCATATTTGTGTCTGGATTCGGACTATAAAGGTGGGAGTATTAATTTGGAGAAAAGGGAATCACCAAAACCTCGAGATGCTGCAACCAGGACTATGGACTAAGGTCTACCAGTCTCCCGGCTGGGTGAGGGGCCATGAACACTTGGCCTGTGCCTAGAGCAACAACCTTCTGCCTGCCAATACCAGTGTGACCTGAGAGGAGCAGGGGAGAGCCAGCAGGGAGTGAGGGTCAGCGGGGACCCTGGTGAGTGGATCCCTGGGATTGAGTGTGAGGAACCACGTCCAGTTAGGACCTGTGTTGCAAGAGACTTATCTACCCTCTACCCTCTTGCAGAAGTCTGTAACCACTGTTAAGGTTGCTGTGAACTTGCGGGCCATTGGCCGTAGCAATTGCCTTTGTTGGGGCCATCATCCGTAATCCCATTATGACCAGGAGGCAGCTACTGAGACTGTTGGGTCAAATTTTCTCTACAATCAACCTCGTTGGAGCCATCACCCGTGATCCCCGTATACCAGAAGGGAGTCACTCAGGCAGTTGGGGCCTTCTCACTTGTTGGAGGAGTCCATGGATCCACAGTAAGCATGGGCGGAAAATCCGTTACGCTCGCGGATTTTGCGGATTTTTGGGAAATTCGCAATCGGCGAGATTTGCGAATTTCCCGCAAAATCCGCAAATTCGCACGCAGCGGATTTTTTTTGCAGCTCGCGTCGTTGCTGATACAATTTTTGCGGCGCGCGGCGTTTATCATCGTTTGCCGAGTTGTTTTTCTCGATATTTTGCGAGTGTTGCGCCATTTTGGATCTTGCTGTGTGATCCCGCGGGAATTTGGCGAGCGCGATTACGTCATCGCAGCTTGCCAACTTGCACAGCGAGAGTTTGTCAACGCGAGTACGGCGAGATCACGTCTCGCGGTACTTCGCAATTGCGAGATTTGAGATGCGGCGAGCAGCAACAATCTCGCACAAGCGAAAATATAAAATTTGCAATTCTGCACAAGAAATCTACCAGCAAGCAGCATAAACCTTCTTTAAATGATGATTTTTATCTGAATAACTCCTTAGGTTGACATTTGCCTGCACTTTTTTAGCGAGGAGTCCATTTTGGGGAGGGGGGGAGGGGGGTGGGAGGAAGGAAGTGCCCCACAGTCTTCAACTTCCTGTTCCTGTCCAGCAGGCTCCTCCCAGTGCTTTGTCCATCTCCTGGTCACTTTTCATTTGGATCTGGAGCTGGAAGGATTACTTTTTGTGGATGCTGCTGGATATTTGGATTTGAGGCCTTTTTGACTTTCTTTGGATCACTGTTGGATTAGAAATTTTACAAGTAAGTTTGTTTGGGGCATTACAGTTGCTGCAACTAAAATTTTGGAATTTTCGATTTTTGGGCTGTTTTGGGGCCTTTTGCCCAGGGGTACTCAGTGGTGGGTGGACTGAGTCTTTCTGTGGGTTGTCTTGAACTTAAACGTCATGGAGGGCATGGATGGATTGGGATTGTGCTGATTTTTCTGTGATTTTCGTTTTTTGGGGCTGTACGTGTGGCCTTTTCACCAGGGGTATTTGAGTCTAGCATGGGCCTAGTCTTTCTGTGGGCTGTCTTGAACTTAAACATCATGGAGGCCATGGATGGAATGGGATTGTGCTGATTTTTCAGTGATTTTCGTTTTTTGGGGCTGTACTTGTGACCTTTTCACCAGGGGTATTTGAGTCTAGCATGGGCCTAGTCTTTCTGTGGGCTGTCTTGAACTTAAACATCATGGAGGGCATGGATGGAATGGGATTGTGCTGATTTTGCAGTGTTTTTCGATTTTTGGGGGTGTTCATGGGGAGGGACAGGCCATGTGGCTGGTGGCCATTTTGAGTGCTGCTACAGGCACTGGCCATGTGCTGGGAGAGGCAAGTGGCCATTTTGAATGCAGGCTTTGTTGTTAGGCCTGCAACCATTTTGCCTACTTTTCAACCTTTATGCCCAGGGGTAGTGAGTCTTGCATGGGCCTAGTCTTTCTGTGGGTTGTCTTGAATTTAAACATCATGGAGGGCATGGATGGATTGGGATTGTGCTGATTTTTCAGTGATTTTCGTTTTTTAGGGCTGTACTTGTGGCCTTTTCACCAGGGGTATTTGAGTCTAGCATGGGCCTAGTCTTTCTGTGGGCTGTCTTGAACTTAAACATCATGGAGGGCATGGATGGACTGGGATTGTGGTGATTTTGCAGTGTTTTTCGATTATTGGGGGTGTTCATGGGGAGGGACAGGCCATGTGGCTGGTGGCCATTTTGAGTGCTGCTACAGGCACTGGCCATGTGCTGGGAGGCAAGTGGCCATTTTGAATGCAGGCTTTGTTGTTAGGCCTGCAACCATTTTGCCTACTTTTCAACCTTTATGCCCAGGGGTAGCGAGTCTTGCATGGGCCTAGTCTTTCTGTGGGTTGTCTTGAATTTAAACATCATGGAGGGCATGGATGGATTGGGATTGTGCTGATTTTTCAGTGATTTTCGTTTTTTGGGGCTGTACTTGTGGCCTTTTCACCAGGGGTATTTGAGTCTAGCATGGGCCTAGTCTTTCTGTGGGCTGTCTTGAACTTAAACATCATGGAGGGCATGGATGGATTGGGATTGTGCTGATTTTTCAGTGATTTTCGTTTTTTGGGGCTGTACTTGTGGCCTTTTCACCAGGGGTATTTGAGTCTAGCATGGGCCTAGTCTTTCTGTGGGCTGTCTTGAACTTAAACATCATGGAGGCCATGGATGGAATGGGATTGTGCTGATTTTGCAGTGTTTTTCGATTTTTGGGGGTGTTCATGGGGAGGGACAGGCCATGTGGCTGGTGGCCATTTTGAGTGCTGCTACAGGCACTGGCCATGTGCTGGGAGGCAAGCGGCCATTTTGAATGCAGGCTTTGTTGTTAGGCCTGCAACCATTTTGCCTACTTTTCAACCTTTATGCCCAGGGGTAGTGAGTCTTGCATGGGCCTAGTCTTTCTGTGGGTTGTCTTGAATTTAAACATCATGGAGGGCATGGATGGATTGGGATTGTGCTGATTTTTCAGTGATTTTCGTTTTTTGGGGCTGTACTTGTGGCCTTTTCACCAGGGGTATTTGAGTCTAGCATGGGCCTAGTCTTTCTGTGGGCTGTCTTGAACTTAAACATCATGGAGGGCATGGATGGATTGGGATTGTGCTGATTTTTCAGTGATTTTCGTTTTTTGGGGCTGTACTTGTGGCCTTTTCACCAGGGGTATTTGAGCCTAGCATGGGCCTAGTCTTTCTGTGGGCTGTCTTGAACTTAAACATCATGGAGGGCATGGATGGACTGGGATTGTGGTGATTTTGCAGTGTTTTTCGATTTTTGGGGGTGTTCATGGGGAGGGACAGGCCATGTGGCTGGTGGCCATTTTGAGTGCTGCTACAGGCACTGGCCATGTGCTGGGAGGCAAGTGGCCATTTTGAATGCAGGCTTTGTTGTTAGGCCTGCAACCATTTTGCCTACTTTTCAACCTTTATGCCCAGGGGTAGTGAGTCTTGCATGGGCCTAGTCTTTCTGTGGGTTGTCTTGAATTTAAACATCATGGAGGGCATGGATGGATTGGAATTGTGCTGATTTTTCAGTGATTTTCGTTTTTTGGGGCTGTACTTGTGGCCTTTTCACCAGGGGTATTTGAGTCTAGCATGGGCCTAGTCTTTCTGTGGGCTGTCTTGAACTTAAACATCATGGAGGGCATGGATGGAATGGGATTGTGCTGATTTTTCTGTTTTTTTCCCGATTTTTTTTGTGGTGTATAACTGAACTGATGTTCCTCTGTCTTCCATTGTTTTTAGGTGCACAAGACTCAAGAGAACCACCAGTGCCAGGAAGAAGTCCTGCAGCGGTGTGTGTGTGCAGCATAACGTCACGCGACATCACGTCTGGCCTCAGACAACTCTACAATTCGTGCAACTGCGGCCTGCTGTCTGACCTGCTCTGAAGAAGATGGCCCCAAAAAAAGTTCTCCGTAGCTCCTCTAGCAAGAAAGTTGCTAGTAAGGAGCAGAAGAAGCAAGTTACCAAGGAGGCTGGTGTGCCAACCGCCACGTTTTTTGGGAGCAAAAAAAAAAGTACGCCTGCAGCAGCAGCAGGATCTGCTGGGGACCAAGCTGGGAGCAGCACCCCTGCTCCATTGGGTTCAGTGCCTCCACCACCACGCCAACTTAAGTCAAAGCCCTTGAGTGCTTCAGAGGCAGTCAGTGTACTTCTCCAATCACCATTGACCAGTGATGTTGGCTCATCGCAAGAAAGTAGCAGCAATGTCCCTGAATCAACACAGGTTGTTGTAACTCATCTGACAAGTGTTGAACAACCACAGCCGCAACAACAACACCATGTGCAAGTACACGCCCAAGTACATGTGGAAGGAGAGGCAGCAAAAGGAGATGCGCAAGCAGAGGTGCATGGAGGGTCACAAGTGCCCACAATAGTTGTTCCTCCCGAAGTAGGGGCACATCAGGAAATCGACAATCAAGTCGAGGTATCATTGGAAGCCACTCCTCCTGATGATCATTCATTGTCTTCCACATCCCTAGCAAGGAAAAGATCAAGGGGGGTGTCTACATCTTCTTCAAGCCCACCTCCTTCTGATGCAAGTGATCCGTCTTGGGAACCACCACTGCGGTCTGACAGTGAGGCACACCATGATCTGACAAAGGTACCTAAGCGTAAAAGGAAGGTCGTCGAAAAACTCATAGCTATGGATTGTGATGATGCTCAACAAGAAGTGACAGATTCTGCTGGTGATGAAGCCGCTCACGATGACGACGAGCCAGTCATCACAAAGGTCACTGCAGCCCCACCGGGCATGCAGCAAAGAGACATTTTGACCCTATCCCGAGAAGCTGCTGAGCGTGATGATGATGTCGACGAGGAGGCAATGGAAATGCAAACACAACAATCATTAGATTTGGAGTTAAGTAGTACACCAACACCTACCGCTTCCATATTTCTTCCTCGCAAGAAGGTACCCACCTCGACCTCAATTCGTGGTGGTGAAAGTGCAAAACGTACTGAAGTTCGGCAATCCACATCCTCCACTTCATCTGGCATTAGCAGCAGGACCACCACCACCAGTATCGCCGCCTCCTCTGGCCCCCAAAGACATTTCAAGTCTCCAGTTTGGGACTTCTTTAGTGTTTGCCCAAAAATGGAAAACGTAGCCATTTGTAGCATTTGTAAGCTTCGAGTTAGTCATGGTAAGCTTGGTTCTAACTATGGTACCGGAGGCCAGAGAGGTCATCTTAGGAGAGCGCACCCTGTCCAATGGTTTCCGCACCTAGAGGCGGTCAAGGAAGCCGGAATTGCACGTAATGAAAACGTTGATTTTTCATCTGATGATGACGAGGAGGAAGAAGACTATTCAAACACTTCACTTACACCCAGTACCCCTGTCAGCAGCACACCCCATGTGAGGCACACTAAGAGTGTGGGAGAGAGTGAGACATCAATGCGGAAAAGTTCATCAGCGAGCGTAACTGGGTCGAAGATATCATCATCATCCCGTAAATCCTTGGTCCAGGGCAACATTAAAAAGATGTTGTTTACAGAAGCGCAATATGAACGCAACCACCCACTGACGCGTCTGTATAACACTAAGCTGGCTAAAATGCTAACTCTGGACCTTCTCCCTTTTTCTTTTGTAGAAGGGGTTGGTTTTCTAGAATTAGTGGCAGCGCTCTGCCCTAAATGGAAGGTTCCTAGCCGGTTCTATTTTGCCCGAGTTGCAGTTCCAGCACTACATGAAGATGTTCTGAAGGTGATTGGGGCAGCTTTGCAGAAGAGTGCTGTTCACACTATACATATGACAACAGACATGTGGACCAGTGGCGCAGGCGCTGATTACATGTGCATCACTGCTCACTGGGTCTCTTTTTCAGGGGCTAAAGCAAAGCTAAACACAGGTGTTGACACGGACATTGTTTTTAAAGCTGCTCGGAAACATGCAACACTAGCCATGTTTGGTTTGGAGAAACGTCACACAGCAGAAAACATTTTGGATGTCTTTAACACAAAGGTCCTTAACTGGCTGTCCCCACTAAAACGCCAGGTTGGTTATGTTTCCACGGACAATGGCGCCAATATAGTTAAGGCCATGAGGGACGGTAACTATTTCAGAGTGCCGTGTTTGGCACACTGTATAAACCTGGTTGTCCAAAAATTCTTGGGTAATAAAGGCAGTGCAGCGCACAGCGTATTGGACACCTGCCGAAAAATGTGCAAGCATTTCAGCCATTCTTTTAAGGCCCGGAAGCAGCTGAGGAGCCTGCTATATCAACGTAAAATGCCAGTGAAAGCACTCATCCAGGAGGTGGTAACACGTTGGAACTCAACCTTCTACATGCTTGAGCGTCTGTATGAGCAGTATACGGAACTCGTTCAATATTTCCTTACAGAGGGTACAGAGGAGCTGAGGATGGGTGCGGAGCAATGGAACATAGTTCAAAGCCTGACACGCATGCTTCGTCCTTTTGAGTTCTTCACGCGTGCAGTCAGCAAGGAGGACTGTAATTTGGGAAAAGCCATCCCATTGTTGTACATGCTGGAGGACCAACTGAAGGAGGTGTGTTCTGTGTTTGAAAAAGATGTAAAAAACCAAGACTCTTTTCTTCTGGCTGAGAAATTATTAGAGCTCCTACAAGGTGATGAACGCCTTAAAAAGATCCACTCAGAAGAGCATTACATTTGTGCTACTATTCTGGATCCACGCTACAAAAAGGCGCTGGCAGGCCAAGCATTCTTTCCTTTTGATGATGAACATGTTCCAAAGTACAAACATTGGCTAGCCTTGTCAGCCAAGAGGTTTGAAAGAGAACGGCTGAAAATTGAAGGAAATGGCAGTACATCAGCAGGCCATCCCCAGTCAAAACAATCCACTTCTGCACCTGTGGCTGTGGCACAAGTGACCTCTCAGCCGTTAAAGACACCGGCAACCGGATCATCTGCACGAGACACAACAGAAACATTGGAGGCTGAAGAGGATTGGCTAGCTCTGCGTGGGTTTGGTTCTCAAAAGGTCAGAGGCACAGCAAGAGCTAAGCAAAGTGGAGGAACCTTGGATGAGGAGGACCTTGAGTCGATGGTGAAGGACTATCTGAATGACTCAACAGAGGTCTATGTTAATTCTGACCCATTGGCGTATTGGCATGGGAAAAAAGAATTGTGGCCACAGCTCACCAACCTGGCTTTAAACTACTTGTCTTGCCCACTCGCAAGCGTGTCTTCTGAACGGGTTTTCAGTGCTGCTGGTGGCATTGTAACTCCCAAACGGAGCCGCCTCTCGCCCAAAAATGTGGAGAGGTTAACAATGATCAAGATGAATCAGCACCTCATACCACCAGATTTCAGAGTACGAGAAAGCGTGCCGGATGAAGAGGAGGTGGCCAGCAACATAGATGAGGGAATTTCTACTCTGTCAGGTGACACTGAGCTCACCCTGCCTGAATTCGCAGAGTATGATGACGAAGCCTTATTCTCATTCCTGGACCGTGATACCGAGCCCTAAAAATGAGACAACGAATCAATAACTTTCTTTTTTGTCCTTATTCACTTTTATTCCTGTGTGTGTGTCTGTCTTTCTTTGTTGTGCACAGTTAATATATTTCAAACTTTAATCAGATAATCACAAAAACAAGCCCATCAGCAGAACTGTCTTCACTGGTTTGCTAATTGATTTGAAGTTGCCGCAGTCTGCATTCCTCAGGTTCACAAGTTCAGAAGAACATGCTCCTCTATCCTCCTCCTCCAGACTCCTATTTCCATCAAACCAGAGGGCTGGTTTACGCCCAATGAAGAAAGACTCAGCACTTGTAGGGGTGTTGTTGTACCTCTTTGCAGGTGAGTTGACGGCTCTGGGACCATTGTTGGGAAGCTCTAATACCGGATAAAAGTGGTTTGGACCAAATCCCAGGTGGAATTTTTTTTGTGTTTTTGATGACTTGCTTGCATTTGAGGTGCTCTTAGGGGGGGTTCCGTCTGTTTGTGGGTGAGTTTCGTAGTCTGGGAGCACTGCTGGGACACTCTAATCTTGATTGCATTTGCTTTTCAGGAAATCCGTGGTGGCAACCCCGACTTATGGCCAACTACGCAGCGCGTTTGGACCGAAGGCCGAGAAATATTGCAAGTATGAGATTTTGCTTTTGGCCTGTTTGGGGGTGTTATGCTTCTTGGCGGGTGGGTTGGCGGGTCTTGGGGCATTCCTGGGAAGGTCTAATACCGGGTAGAAGTGGTTGGGACAAAATCCAGGCCGATTTTTTTTTGGCTATTTCTGACATTTTGCTCAATGTAGCGTTTTCGGGGGCCTGTTTGGGGGGCTTCCTGGTGTTTGTGGGTGGGTTTCGGGGTCTGGGCGCACTGCTGGCTATATATACTTTACTTTGCAAGAGGTTTGAAGCAAATCCATGGTGGCAGAGGGGAGTTAGGGCCTAGCTGCAGAGCGCGCGCGGAGTGATTTGGGAAATTTGTGAAAAACTGACAAAGTCCCCATTTTTGTACTTTTGCTCTTTGGCTGTTTGGGGGTCTTCTACTCGTTTTCTCCTGGGTTGACGGCTCTGGGGCCATTTCTGGGAAGCTCTAATACCGGAAAAAAGTGGTTTGGACCAAATCCCAGGCAGAAATTTTTTTGTGTTTTTGATGACTTGCTTGCCTTTGAGGTGCTCTTAGAGGGGGTTCCGTCTGTTTGTGGCTGAGTTTCGTGGTCTGGGAGCACTGCTGGGACACTCTAATCTTGATTGCATTTGCTTTTCAGGAAATCCGTGGTGGCAACCCAGACTTATGGCCTAGCTACGCAGCGCGTTTGGACCGAAGGCCGAGAAATATTGCAAGTATGAGATTTTGCTTTTGGCCTGTTTGGGGGTGTTATGCTTCTTGGCGGGTGGGTTGACGGGTCTTGGGGCTTTCCTGGGAAGGTCTAATACCGGGTAGAAGTGGTTGGGACAAAATCCAGGCCGATTTATTTTTGGCTATTTCTGACATTTTGCTCAATGTAGCGTTTTCGGGGGCCTGTTTGGGGGGCTTCCTGGTGTTTATGGGTGGGTTTCGGGGTCTGGGCGCACTGCTGGCTATATATACTTTACTTTGCAAGAGGTTTGAAGCAAATCCATGGTGGCAGAGGGGAGTTAGGGCCTAGCTGCAGAGCGCGCGCGGAGTGATTTGGAAAATTTGTGAAAAAATGACAAAGTCCCCATTTTTGTACTTTTGCTCTTTGGCTGTTTGGGGGTCTTCTACTCGTTTTCTCCTGGGTTGACAGCTCTGGGGCCATTGCTGGGAAGCTCTAATACCGGATAAAAGTGGTTTAGACCAAATCCCAGGCGGAAATTTTTTTGTGTTTTTGATGACTTGCTTGCCTTTGAGGTGCTCTTAGGGGGGGTTCCGTCTGTTTGTGGCTGAGTTTCGTGGTCTGGGAGCACTGCTGGGACACTCTAATCTTGATTGCATTTGCTTTTCAGGAAATCCGTGGTGGCAACCCCGACTTATGGCCTAGCTACGCAGCGCGTGTGGACCGAAGGCCGAGAAATATTGCAAGTATGAGATTTTGCTTTTGGCCTGTTTGGGGGTGTTATGCTTCTTGGCGGGTGGGTTGGCGGGTCTTGGGGCATTTCTGGGAAGGTCTAATACCGGGTAGAAGTGGTTGGGACAAAATCCAGGCCGATTTTTTTTTGACTATTTCTGGCATTGTGCTCAATGTAGCGTTTTCGGGGGCCTGTTTGGGGGGCTTCCTGGTGTTTGTGGGTGGGTTTCGGGGTCTGGGCGCACTGCTGGCTATATATACTTTACTTTGCAAGAGGTTTGAAGCAAATCCATGGTGGCAGAGGGGAGTTAGGGCCTAGCTGCAGAGCGCGCGCGGAGTGATTTGGGAAATTTGTGAAAAACTGACCGAGTCCCCATTTTTGTACTTTTGCTCTTTGGCTGTTTGGGGGTCTTCTACTCGTTTTCTCCTGGGTTGACGGCTCTGGGGCCATTGCTGGGAAGCTCTAATACCGGATAAAAGTGGTTTGGACCAAATCCCAGGCGGAATTTTTTTTGTGTTTTTGATGACTTGCTTGCCTTTGAGGTGCTCTTGGGGGGGTTCCGTCTGTTTGTGGCTGAGTTTCGTGGTCTGGGAGCACTGCTGGGACACTCTAATCTTGATTGCATTTGCTTTTCAGGAAATCCGTGGTGGCAACCCCGACTTATGGCCTAGCTACGCAGCGCATTTGGACCGAAGGCCGAGAAATATTGCAAGTATGAGATTTTGCTTTTGGCCTGTTTGGGGGTGTTATGCTTCTTGGCGGCTGGGTTGGCGGGTCTTGGGGCATTCCTTGGAAGGTCTAATACCGGGTAGAAGTGGTTGGGACAAAATCCAGGCCGATTTGTTTTTGGCTATTTCTGACATTTTGCTCAATGTAGCGTTTTCGGGGGCCTGTTTGGGGGGCTTCCTGGTGTTTGTGGGTGGGTTTCGGGGTCTGGGCGCACTGCTGGCTATATATACTTTACTTTGCAAGAGGTTTGAAGCAAATCCATGGTGGCAGAGGGGAGTTAGGGCCTAGCTGCAGAGCGCGCGCGGAGTGATTTGGGAAATTTGTGAAAAACTGACAAAGTCCCCATTTTTGTACTTTTGCTCTTTGGCTGTTTGGGGGTCTTCTAATCGTTTTCTCCTGGGTTGACGGCTCTGGGACCATTGCTGGGAAGCTCTAATACCGGATAAAAGTGGTTTGGACCAAATCCCAGGCGGAATTTTTTGTGTGTTTTTGATGACTTGCTTGCCTTTGAGGTGCTCTTAGGGGGGGGTTCCGTCTGTTTGTGGCTGAGTTTCGTGGTCTGGGAGCACTGCTGTGACACTCTAATCTTGATTGCATTTGCTTTTCAGGAAATCCGTCGTGGCAACCCCGACTTATGGCCTAGCTACGCAGCGCGTTTGGACCGAAGGCCGAGAAATATTGCAAGTATGAGATTTTGCTTTTGGCCTGTTTGGGGGTGTTATGCTTCTTGGCGGTGGGTTGGCGGGTCTTGGGGCATTCCTGGGAAGGTCTAATACCGGGTAGAAGTGGTTGGGACAAAATCCTTGCGGAAAAGCCTTTTGGCACTTTTTGTAACTTAGGGTTCGTTAGGGTTAGCCCTAGCAGCAGGATTGCATGTGTTTCGGGGTGTTCTAGATTTTTGCAACTGAGTTCTGGGGTCTTAGAGCACTCGTGAGAATGTGTAATTTTGGTTGCAAGTCATTTGAAGAAAATCCATGGTGGGAAAGAGGGGATTTGGCATGGTTAAAGAAAGCCTTTGCCACTATTCTTAACTTAGGGTTCGTTAGGGTTAGCAGTATTTCTATTGCATGTGTTTGAGTGGGGGGGATTTCGAGTCTTGGAGCGATGCTGGCTATGGATACTTTTGCTTGGTTGCTTGCAAGTGGTTTGAATGCAATCCACGGTGGGTAAGGGGTAATTAGGAAGGGGGTACTTCGGCCTACTTTTACTTTCAAAGTAAGTTTTGTCACCAGTTTTCTGCTAGGCCTCGTTTTTTGAGATTTGATTGGGGGTCTTCTACATTTTTGCGACTGGCTTTAGTAAGGGTCTGGGTGGGAGCACTGCTAGGAAGATCTAATTTTGTTCTAAAACACAGTTTACAGTACACCTAGCTTGAGGGGAAAGATCCGCTACATTAATTTGCCCCTACTTATTTATCCTTCAAAAGGTGACTCAGACAGAGTACGCACTTTCAAAAATATTGTACTGTCTACTAGGAAAATCAAATTGTGACTTTTTGCACTCCACAGCCTACATACCTTATATTTATTCATCAGTGGTGTTGTAATATTATATCACTTCCTGTTTTTCGTTGAATAATTACAGGCCGGGTTTCAGTCTCTGCCATGGGGAAAAAAGGATGGAGTCAGGCTTCACATTAGCGAGCCACAATTCAGCATCAGGCAAGCAGTGGACAGGGTGTCTTCTGGTGACCAACATCGATGGACGAAGAGTGGGCTGCAATGGAGGAGTGCCGCTAATAAGAGGATTTTTTTTCTGCAGGCAACTTACTTACCACTTCCAACAGGACAACTACAACAACATAGATACAGTATCCCTTGCCTTTTTCTCTGACTGTGACAGCATTTCTTGGATCTCTCTCTGCTTCTAAATTGATCCCTTAACACATCACTTAGTCCACTCCACTATCACATCTGCACCACACATAGTCATTTGTAAGTGCTCCTACGTAATTCGCAAGTCGCAGCACGCCCCAGCCCGTAGAGGACTGGGATGGCCCCAATGATGAAGCATGTCACCAAGGGGCAACCCTGGTGAGTGAGGGGACACCTAGAAAAAAAACAATGTCTCCTTTTCTATCTACTATACCTTCCAGACCAACCCCATTGAGTGTTGTTGTGTATGGATTTATAGTGACCAGCAAGGCTCTCAGGTATCTGGCTACAGAGACCTTATGTTGAATATAGTTATCAATAATTCCACACACGCCCTGTACTGTCGCATTCTTTCTTCCACAGTTGTCGAAAGTACTACTTACTTTTCACTGACATGCATGCAGTAGTGCATGCACTTTCAAAGATTGATGGATAGGTTTGTACCCAAAGAATTGTTTATGTTCAATTGTTTGTCTATGCTGTGCTTTTTTTACAGGGTGTCTTCTGGTGACCAACATCGATGGACGAAGCGTCGGCTGCAATGGAGGAGTGCCGCTAATAAGAGGATTTTTTTTCTGCAGGCAACTTACTTCCAACTTCCAACAGGACAACTACAACAACATAGATACAGTATCCCTTGCCTTTTTCTCTGACTGTGACTGCATTTCTTGGATCTCTCTCTGCTTCTAAATTAATCCCTTAACACATCACTTAGTCCACTCCACTATCACATCTGCACCACACATAGTCATTTGTAAGTGCTCCTACGTAATTCGCAATTCGCAGCACGCCCCAGCCCGTAGAGGACTGGGATGGCCCCAATGATGAAGCATGTCACCAAGGGGCAACCCTGGTGAGTGAGGGGACACCTAGAAAAAAAGCAATTTCTCCTTTTCTATCTACTATACCTTCCAGACCAACCCCATTGAGTGTTGTTGTGAATGGATTTATAGTGACCAGCAAGGCTCTCAGGTATCTGGCTACAGAGACCTTATGTTGAATATAGTTATCAATATTTCCACCCACGCCCTGTAGTGTTGCATTCTTTCTTCCACAGTTGTCGAAAGTACTACTTACTTTTAACTGACATGCATGCAGTAGTGCATGCACTTTCAAAGATTGATGGATAGGTTTGTACCCAAAGATTTGTTTATGTTCACAATTGTTTGTCCATGCTGTGCTATTTTTTCTTGTCTCCCAAAACCTTTCCCAAAAACCCCCGTACCCATCCATTTTTCAAACCCTAACCCTCTTCCCCCGGGCTGTGTGGTTTTGATTGATGTGTGACTAAATTACAGCAATAAATCCACACACTTGCTGGGGAGGATAAGGTGATAGCAACAGGCTGGTGAAGAAATCCGAGGATATATTCTTACTCTGCTTGACAAAGACCCATGGCTAATGTCAAAGAACTTCAACCGAATTAGTTATACTTTAACATTTGTTAGGCTACAATGTGGCACTGTTCTAGTGTACTTCTGTCACCTGCTATATTCTGTATTGTACCGTTGTATTGCTCAGGAGGACAAACCAGATTTCATTTTCTTTTTTTTCATAGGCAAGCAACTGCCACTGTGTCACACCACTAGTACCACTGCTATGAGGAAATTTTATCCGCCCAGGATTGCCAACCTTATTTGCTGTTTCCCGTGGAGCCAGCCCTGGGCCTAGCCCTACTTGCAAACAGAAATTACAGGTAAGATAGGCGTTTGGTTGGAGGTAGTATAATGGAGTATTAGGAGAGACGAGAGATTTGATTGACGGTAGTACTACTAAAGTCCTAGGACTACTCAGGAAACCAAACTTACTGTTATGTTAAACCCCCACCCACCAGACTCAAAAGCAGTAAAAAACAGGTATGGTCAGATAAAGTTTCAAAAAGTATATTTTTATAGCCCTAACAAAAGAATCTCCCGCAAGACCCTCCCTAACCCCAATGATTGTCCTTCAAAAGTCCCCAAAATCCCAACTCCCAATTCCCACCCCCCAAAAGTCTCTAAAAAAGGGGCAAGGGACACTATGGCAGGGTGCTGTTGGAATTAGCAGCCAGGGCATCATGCTCCTTGCGGAGGGTGGCAAGTTCGAAGCGGAGGCCCTCCACCACGTTCTTATAGTTATGGACCTCCTGCTCCAGGTAGGACAGTCTGAGGGATAAGCGGCGCCGGTGTGCCTTGCAAATCCTGTGAGGGGCAGCTGCTTTCTTTGCTGCTGGGCGGTGGCGTTTGGCTTTGGTAGCCCGGCTCCGTACCGCTGGAGCACTGGGCTGGCTGGCAGCCCGCACGGAGGAGGATGCAGCTGTCCCAGTGGACGTTGTTGTTGTACCAGACTGCGTCTCCTCCTCCTCCAGGGCCACCAGCCGCCGATATTCATCAACAGTGGCATCCAGCCTCCGTTGCTGGGCCATTCGAGCCAGCTCCTTCCTCCTTGATGGTGTCTTGGATTTGGAAGGCAATGTTGGGGGGATGCAGGTGCACACCTGTGTGAACAGTTAGTTAATTTCTAAATTTTGGGTAGGGTTTTTTGTGGGTATGTAAGGAAGGTGCGTGCTATTCCCAGTGGGAAAATGACCCTAATTTCCCATGTTAGAACATCACAAGGACTGTGGGAGAACCCACAGTTAAGGGAATGCACAGCTCTAAGACAAAATGTCTAAATCAAAGTTTTCAATAACAGTGTGTTGTTCAAAAGAAATGCTCTAAGGCAATCACTTATTCATTTCATCTCCTGTTGTTTTACTGTTATAGCATTATGCAAATCACATTTCATGAAGCATTATTAACATGTACAGAAGCAATATAGACTGTCCTTGTCTATTTTCAAAATAATATTAAACAAACAATAGATTTTAGTCATTTCCATGCGACTAAGATAACATAACATCCTTTGATCATAGGTCCCAATGCATTTCGGGTTACGTGAAACCCTTCGTCAGGGGAGTAAGTTTGAAAAATGGAAATCTTCACGTTCAATGTCGCCACTGAAATTAAAACACAACAACATGCAGTAAGAATACTTCTCCGCTAATAGGATTTGCACCCCAGGTTGTGCACTGAAAGGAAAAGTGTAGGCTAAAGACTGAAGTAGATACATGCTATTTATAAAAGGGATGTGCTCTCAAATAGACAGGATGAGAAAGTGAAAGACCTTAGCCAGTAGAGTCAGACTGTAAAGCCTTGCCTGTACCTTCCAATGCGTGCTGGCCGGGACAGGCAGTCTGATAATGGGTATCGCTGTGGTCTGGGCAATATCTGTGGTAAAAACAAGGCAATGCTAAAGGAAAAACTCTAACCAATAAGCGTTTCCTAAGTGGAGGAAGTGTATATATACACATAAGGCTTACCGGAAAAAGAGCCTGGAGGAGTATAGTAAATCCAGTAATGGATCGTTCTGCAGTAACCCAGAGTGGGAAAATGTGAGACGTTCCTCTGTTATACACAAAATACGAGGCTCGTAGCTGTAGGGGTAAATAAGGGCGGACTCGGGGTTAGTGTCCTACGTATAGACAATAGTGGCTGTAGACCGAAGTCTAAATGGAAATGAAGTAAACGTACCCGAAACGCGCTGAGTCCTCGATGTGCCGGCTCCTTGGATCACGGTGAGGTTCCGTGACGATTTGAACCCGTGTTTTCAATATTGTCGGAAATACATAATATTGGTATCAGCGAACCGCAAATGATCCATTTAGTATATCCTGGTGTTTTCGCTACGCTACGAGCAAGAGCACTCCTTTTATAAACACATTTCTGATCTACCCACGGCATCCATCTTAGATCATGGCCGCCATTTTGTGTTTCTTGCCCTCACATACGCAATAACCTCTGATCACTTCATTTCGATTAAGGACACGTAGCCTTAGCCGGAGATTCACCTCTTTCATGACACGTGCACCTTAAACCAGATCACGCTGTAGCTGCATGACTCGACAAAGGCTGCCTCCTCTGCCCGAGGTTAGTCCTGCTAAACTGGTCTTCGTGTCCATTGTCCTGATCACGATTAGGCGGCCGAAGCCGGTAGCCTTGCCCATTTACAACCCACAAACATCCCTTATCCTGCTTTTCTATCTTCTGCACCTGGCTCTGCTCCTTTCCTTCTGGGCCTTTATTAGGGGGAGGTAACGAAATTTACGATGAGGCGGTCCGGGTCTTGAATGAAAAGTTGACATGAGATTATGATGGAAAAGTGGGAACCCCTCGTTCGTAATGTTTTGACATCAGATATTGTCGACGATTCCTGTGTACACCAAATATTTATTGTTTATGACACAAAGGTTTGGGAATGTACTAACATGTGAAGAATTCGCCTAAAGGCCAAAATTTAGTATATAAGGAGCAACCCTCTTTGTACAATTTGAACAGGCTCCTAGTTACTGCCCATGCGTAGTTTCTGTGACTTCTGTGTCCCTGCAGTAATAAACCTTTGGTCTTTGACGCCACCATCGAGAAGCCCGTGTTTCTGTTCATTTGTGCACCAAGACAGGTGGAACTCCGGGGTCTTTGGGTGTTGTTCCCTGACACCTCTGGACGGAACCAAAAAGTCCAGAACTCCAATGGTGATACTGAATGGTATCCAGAATGCTGTGCGTGGAAGGGGAAGGTACTATGAGAGCAATCTGAGGAGGTCTATGTATGGCGGAAAACGACCCAAATGTAAAAAACGATGATGAAAACGGAGGTGAAAACGGAAGTCTCAAGTGTAAGGAGAAATGGGATTCTAAGTGCTTTCTTAATTGGAATTGCCTAAAAGTAAAGCAGAAGCAACCACCAAAAAATTATGTTAAAAATGCAAAGATTAAAAAACAAAGATGAAATAAAAAATTATATTTAAAAAATAAATGAATAAACGAGTGTGGAGAAAATAAATTAAAACAATAAGTGCCCAAGCAGAAAGTCTAGGAATAGATGAAACAGCTGAAATGGGTGCAAATCCTGTACAATGTTGAACTATACAAAATACGTTATAGAAAACATAACATCTCGTAATGGTCATTGATCCCATTTGGGGCTAACGTTCTTAATGTTTTTATCCAATGTGTTTCCCTTCGGGCCAGTGTGGTGTTAATGTCTGTGCCTGACACCTTTTTGACTCTTTCTAAGATAGTGAACCGTATTTGCGGTATAGTGTGTCCCGCCTTGTCCCAGTGTGTTGCCAGTGGGGATGTGGTGTTTTTGTTCCGGATACGGCTCTTGTGCTCTATGATGCGTGTCTTAATCTTTCTGCTGGTTCTGCCTACGTACACAAGGCCACATGGGCATTTTATTGCGTATATCACTTCACATCTAATTGTAACACTGAAGAAGTGATATACGCAATCAAATGCCCATGTGGCCTTGTGTACGTGTAAGGCAGGACACACTATACCGCAAATACGGTTCACTATCTTAGAAAGAGTCAAAAAGGTGTCAGGCACAGACATTAACACCACACTGGCCCGAAGGGAAACACATTGGATAAAAACATTAAGAACGTTAGCCCCAAATGGGCTCAATGACCATTACGAGATGTTATGTTTTCTATAACGTATTTTGTATAGTTCAACATTGTACAGGATTTGCACCCATTTCAGCTGTTTCATCTATTCCTAGACTTTCTGCTTGGGCACTTATTGTTTTAATTTATTTTCTCCACACTCGTTTATTCATTTATTTTTTAAATATAATTTTTTATTTCATCTTTGTTTTTGAATCTTTGCATTTTTAACATTATTTTTTGGTGGTTGCTTCTGCTTTACTTTTAGGCAATTCCAATTAAGAAAGCACTTAGAATCCCATTTCTCCTTACACTTGAGACTTCCGTTTTCACCTCCGTTTTCATCATCGTTTTTTACATTTGGGTCGTTTTCCGCCATACATAGACCTCCTCAGATTGCTCTCATAGTACCTTCCCCTTCCGCGCACAGCATTCTGGATACCATTCAGTATCACCGTGATCCAAGGAGCCGGCACATCGAGGACTCAGCGCGTTTCGGGTACGTTTACTTCATTTCCATTTAGACTTCGGTCTACAGCCACTATTGTCTATACGTAGGACACTAACCCCGAGTCCGCCCTTATTTACCCCTACAGCTACGAGCCTCGTATTTTGTGTATAACAGAGGAACGTCTCACATTTTCCCACTCTGGGTTACTGCAGAACGATCCATTACTGGATTTACTATACTCCTCCAGGCTCTTTTTCCGGTAAGCCTTATGTGTATATATACACTTCCTCCACTTAGGAAACGCTTATTGGTTAGAGTTTTTCTTTTAGCATTGCCTTGTTTTTACCACAGATATTGCCCAGACCACAGCGATACCCATTATCAGACTGCCTGTCCCGGCCAGCACGCATTGGAAGGTACAGGCAAGGCTTTACAGTCTGACTCTACTGGCTAAGGTCTTTCACTTTCTCATCCTGTCTATTTGAGAGCACATCCCTTTTATAAATAGCATGTATCTACTTCAGTCTTTAGCCTACACTTTTCCTTTCAGTGCACAACCTGGGGTGCAAATCCTATTAGCGGAGCAGTATTCTTACTGCATGTTGTTGTGTTTTAATTTCAGTGGCGACATTGAACGTGAAGATTTCCATTTTTCAAACTTACTCCCCTGACGAAGGGTTTCACGTAACCCGAAATGCATTGGGACCTATGATCAAAGGATGTTATGTTATCTTAGTCGCATGGAAATGACTAAAATCTATTGTTTGTTTAATATTATTTTGAAAATAGACAAGGACAGTCTATATTGCTTCTGTACATGTTAATAATGCTTCATGAAATGTGATTTGCATAATGCTATAACAGTAAAACAACAGGAGATGAAATGAATAAGTGATTGCCTTCGAGCATTTCTTTTGAACAACACACTGTTATTGAAAACTTTGATTTAGACATTTTGTCTTAGAGCTGTGCATTCCCTTAACTGTGGGTTCTCCCACAGTCCTTGTGTTGGATTTGGAAGGAGCAACTACATGAAAAAAGAAAGACATAGTCTGTAACCAATTCTCCTTAAGATTAACACAAAATGATTGAGCAGAAAGTTGTCACAGTACAAGTAGCAAATTGAAAGCACAGTACATAACTATTGAGGACAGTATCTATGTAACCTCCGACTTCTTCATCCTTGCTCTAACATTAGTGGGAGTTTAAGGAACAAATTCTACGAGCACTATGGACTTCTATTACAGTCGACTATGACAGTACACCACTCTTATTCTTCTTCTTCTCTCTTGTTTAGGAAAATTGGTACGTTATCTTATGCAAGCCGGCATAATGCCAGCGCAGTGAACTTGCACCCGAGAAAAACAGACGCACACCATGGTGAGTGAGACAGACTTGCGTTACTGTACCGGTCCAGTACATGCAGGTGGTGAAGCTCTTACTTTTCTATTACGGGTGGCACTGAGAATACTCTGTTAAAAGGGCTACTGCTTAATTAATTTAGCTTTCACCCTACAGTGCAAATGAGTATTAGAAAAGGAAAATGAAGAAGCTAAATTATCTGATTATCTATCACTTCACATGGGATGTATTTGATGACATATGGGATGACTTTAGGTGCTTTGCTTATTATTGAGTGAACAGTGATACCCCCACACATGAATGACGTACTACTACTAAACTAAAGTTATTAAGGGAGGTAGGGAGTGTCCACCGTAATAACCGGATATATGCTGTGCTTGCAGTTGCAATACAAACTACTGCTACTATTCATGGTAGTCTTTGGACAACGTTACAACTTCTTTTCCTTGCCTTTCCTACACTGGAACGGACGTGCGGGTGCGGTGTTACATGCTCTTCAAAGTAACACTTAGTTCATCCAGTGACCGTCTACTCTCTCTAGATACACATATGCTATCTAAGAGTCAGATAGTACCATGAATGATCCAGGCATCCATCCATTCAAAGTATATTGCACACATACAGTTTCTGTCTCACCCACCCAGGCTGTTCTCTTTCCACCCATCCTTGCTTCATCATTCACCCAGCCATGCACCATACCATATTCTTACCTTCCCAGCCACCTCGGGGACCAAGCAAACACATATCATTCTTCTTTGCCAGTCATCATTACATTTCTCGTGCTTCCACACTTACTTACACCCTTCTTTCGCTTTTCGTTCATCCCATCCATCAAGTTCACCTCAGATCTGATTGGGATTCTTTTCGCCAAAAACTTCACAGCTAAGTCGAAGTACATTTAGAGGAGGCTACTACCTGCTTTTTTTTATAATACACCCGTGCAGAATGCACACTCTGCAGTCTTCAATCTCAATGACTAAGGAATGTATAGCTTACCTCTGCCCGCCACCACCATGTGAACCCTCACAGGCATGTCCTTGTCCGGCACTTGCACCGCCTCCTCCCCAGAGTTGTCCTCCTCGTCCAATGCCACCACCACCTCTGCGCTGGCCCCGTCTCCAGATGTTCCACCTACAAAGTACATTTAATAATGTTAGAATACACCACTCACTACTATATAATATTTGGTCTAGGAGGAAGAAAGAAATGTGAAAAAAGTGTACAATTTAATAATTTTTGACTGTGTACTCTAGAGTAAAAATGCCCCTTTTTCCAGGGAAGGCTGTTGTCTTGCTGCACTTTTTGGCACAACTGATGAATGTTTGCTTTTTACTTTTTAACACGCACCACTTTTTCTCCTAACAGACAGAACCTTGACTTCTAAGAACACGAGCAGGATCAAGTTCAAACCAGGTGAGAGCTCGGCTCGACCACAAGAAATGTGTCCAATTAATCGTCAGCACTAAGCACTTTTCCATTTTCAGTTACACGTTCACTTTTATGACAAACTTGAATTTAATAAATGTGTTTACTTTTAATAAAGCTTTTAAACTTAAATAGACTCTGTGGTTTTTGGTCCTCCAGACTAGAGTGGATGAGCTAAAGGTTTTCGAATTTTTGCAAGCATGAGTCCGTGCCTCTGCCATCGGTGACTTTGGGAGCTAAATGACTCTGCCACACTATCTAGTCAGTAAGGAGATTGGGGGTTCAACTACAAAGTCTGTTATCACTGAGGTATGTGGAAAGTCTAACAGTTACAGCACCTATTATAATTGATAAGCTAAGCGATGCATTATTTAGTGTCCATAGTTCTGTTTGTGCAGATTTGTCCCTGCAACAGTAGTAGAATGGATTGTCCTCCTATCCAAACCAAAAGTAAAGTAGTATCTTATTCTTTCTTGGTGGTGGTCATTCACCTTTTTATTGTTGGCAATGGTCAAAGCATAAACATTTAGAATACTTGAAAAGACATTATGGACAATCCCAGAGGACTGCACTCAGTGCATAGAGCTATTGCTGACTAGAATGGGAGTCCAATGGAAATGCCAAATGTGCAATCTTAGTTAGCTACACAGACAGACTAATAAGAATAATCTAGTAATACCACACAGAGTCATAGTCGAGGCAGGATAAGCATTTAGATCCTGTCTACAAGAAGATCAAAGACGATTTAGAAAAAATCGAATGAGGAACGCTAGGAAAAAATAAGTACTCTATATTAAAATTAAAACTTACTGGGGCCAGCAAAGGAGCCCTCGACTGCCCGGTCCTGGCCTGCATCGACAACAGCACCCTCCTCCTCCTCCTCCTGTGTCCTCCTCTTGCCCCTGGGAGAAGCTGATGTACAACATGAAAGAAAGAAAAACAGAAAACATGGATGATATTTCTCAACCAAATCAAACATTTCAAAAGAACTAACAAAGTAACAAAATATTTTTGCGAAATAGCAAATAGGGAACGACTCCACGGGATATATTATTGACCAATCTCATGTGGTCGACTACGTCATTACTTTAGTATTGCTTGATTTGCGGACCGTCGAATTGGAAACTACCCTATGTAACTCACTAAACAAAGTACTAAAAAGGTTTGCCTAGGATTGGCAGGCAGCAGTCCGCAGCATGCAAAGTGACAGCCAAAGTCCATCGTGATTGAAGATCAGCGACAACACTAAAGTTTCCTACTATATTCACCAGTCATTAAAATACTCAAACTATTAATCCACCACCACTATTTCTTCTTATGGCCATGTGTACAAAGGAAGGACTGGACTTGAGTCTGTGGGGGCTGATTTAGAAGGCCCTTGCGGCTCTTTTGCTCCATTGTTGCGTGACTTTTGTGACGCAGCGACAGCACAAAAGAGGCGCAATGGTGCGGCGTATATTAACAACGTGACGCATATGGGAGATGCATCACGTTGTAAAGCCCTGCGCCAATAGGGGGCGTTCCGGCGCAAGGGAGGGCGTTCCTGCGCAGGAACGCATCCTAAAAGTGGCTGAGGGAAATCTACAAGATTTCAATCAGTCACTTTGAGGACAATGATGCGTGACTCAAACCCTGCGCCTGCTTGAAGCAGACGTACGGCTTGACGCAGCATTGGGGAGATAGGGCACCCCAGAGCATTGATGGAGCTGCACCATCGTTGCGACGCAACTCCAACAATGCGTCGCCTTTACGGCACAGATGCGTAACGCTTTGGTGACGTTTTGGGCCCATGGCGCGCCGCATTGTAAATACGGCGCACCATGGGTGATGGTGGCGTGACGCACAATTACTGGCGCATCCCTGCAACTTTGCAGGGATGCGCCGGTAATTAAAAATCTGAACCTTAGTGTGTAGCATTACGCAGTTCTTTCAACTACACTCATACATAATTTCACAGGCCAATGAAATGAACACAAAATCTAAAACAAATAAGCATAGTAGCAACACTACTGAGAAGGAGAGCAGTGTACCTGAAATGCACAGAAGATTTTGAAATAAAATTTACCTACAATGTAATGAGCAGCATTATTGCTCTTGGTAAAAAACAAAAATTTGCAATATAATAACACAGCAGGAGAAAACATAGTAGTAAAGACATAGCTACTACTACTCACCAAGCCCGGGGATCTCAAGGCCAAGGAGGTCGAGCAGATCTCGCTCACGGGTCAGGACATCCGTCCAGCGGTGGGTGGCCTAGTTGTAGGTGCGCCAGACCCGAGAGTGGTGGTAAATGGCCTGGCACACCTTCTCCCACCGCTTCCGGCGCTCCCGGGCCCCGTACCCGGCACTGATCTTGCCGCCTCCCATGATGGTCCTGGGGAGGCGGCGCTGAACATAAAAAACGAGTTGGGCCACCTCCTCCGGGGTAAAGATCTCCCGTGGCATCACTAGCTCCCCCCTCAAACGCCCGCACGGGAGCCGGACACGGGGTGCGGGACCCTTCCCCTTCTCGGGATGCTTCCCGGCTCCCTTCACCATGGTCTGGGCGGAAAGGAATAAAGAAAATAGAATAGGGAAGAGAAGAAAAGAAAAGAAAAGAGTTTACAAAAGTAGTTTAAAATTAACCAAAAGTAGCAGTAAACACAAAAATATAGGGCTAGAAAAATAGAGGGATAGATAATAAGTAAAATAGATCAAAAAAAACTTCAAACAAGCAAAGGATGGCAGAGATTGACAGAGGATACAAAGACCATGCCCAGAACCATAGCAATGAATGAGAAACAAGATGGCCGCGCCCGTTCACGACCGCGCGGGTAAGTTCGCGCGAGATTTTCCTTGCGAACACGCGCGAGACTGTACTGGCAAGCCGCGGACTTTGCGAGATTACACTTTGCGCCCGGAAACGGAAATACGTCAGGCAAACAAGATGGCTCCGCCCTTGAACGACCGCGAGGGTAACTTCGCGCCTTGCGCTACGAGCGGCTCGCAAAAACGCACAAAACCTTGCCAACTAACACGCCGCAAAACAAACAAATTGCATATTCGCACGGATTTGCGGCTTCCGAATCCGATCTCGCGCGTGTTCGCGCCCCGCGAACCCCGCGAAATTGCAGAAAAACGAGTTTTTCAAAACTGAAAGCACTCGGCAGGGGCAAGAGTTCAAACTCATCATTAGTAACAATTCCCGGTAGTGCTTCCTGACTGGGGCCCCTCCAGAATTCAGTTGCTAGTTGCAACAATTGTATGACCCTGCTCTGACCCTCACAGCAGGCTCATACAATAGCTACAAGTAGGCCACAAAGAAGGTCCTGGGGAAAAAAAATGCACTGCAACAGAAAGCAAAATTACAGATAAGGAAGCAGGTGCCAGACTGGAATTTTAAAACAGTGACACATTAATAAACTAACCCCAAATTAATTCATCTCAGTTGAAGCAGGGCTGGTGTGCTTGCTTTTCCCCCCCATAATCTACAGTAATGATGAACCAGAGGGTGGCATTGATGTAACAGAGGGTTGCAGTGGTGAAACAGAGGGTGCTGGGAACCTGTGATGATGAACCAGACGTAGAAACAACATAATTCGCGACCGTTGCGCGCCAAAATGTAAGTTCGCAATTGCGAACTGGTACGAAACCCTCGCGAACTGGCAGAAATCCTTGCGAACACAAAAAAAAAATCCGCAAATTCGCAAGAATTCGCGGATTTTGCGGATTGCGAGTTCGCAAATCCGCAAAATTCGCGAACGCGAGATTCGCAAAATTCGCCCATACTTAATCCACAGGAGCAGTCAGAATCAAGGTCAGAAGCCACCATGCAGCTCGACCACCTTACCGGTAGGAATTGTAAGAATAACCTCTGCATCAGGAAGGCGTCGCCACCCCCGCAACTGACTCTGTGCGCAACTGCAAGAGGAGGACAGGGTGTAAACTGCATGTCTCCAGAACGCGCAAAGACAAGCTGTGGTCGGGAAGACAGCTACAGGGTTGCGGGCTCTGTAGAGACTTATTCGAGCTTGGTGTACTAGCACCAGAAAATCTAAACTTTCAAGGCCAAACCCAGACATGGATGCACATTGCTTGCTTAAGCAGCACCTACAGGGTCACCTCCATAGATCAGCCTGGAAGATATGTTTGTTAGCATGGACGAGGAAGGGCGGGAGTACTCACAGGGGGAGAGGCTGCCCACATCATTGATAGGATGATAGATTTGAGAGACTTGATAAGTGAATTATTTAATGTGCTGCGTTTTGAAAGTATACTAAATACTGCTTTTATTACAAACAAAGGCATCGGACTGGACAATAATATTATTGGGGTTACTTTTGAGTCTTGATCCTACACCTACCTTGCACATACCCCCCCCTGAAGTGCATTGGACTGCTCGATGTGAGCTACCACTGAGAGGCAAGTGTTGAAGGGGTAGTACTTGGCCCAGTTACTCGGGGCCCACAGTGAGTCAGGGCCTGGGACAGCAGGAGTAAAAGGCTACAACACCCACAGTTGGGCCCAATAATCCCTGCCTGCCCCATGCCCCTCTGAAAGGAGTTCTGACAGACACATTCTTAGCAGTCTTAAATGAGTAGCCTGTTACTGTCTGTCTTGTGTTTTTATAGTGGCAGCCTTATTGTATCATTGTATTGTATTTTATTTCACATTTGCATTGTGCTTCCCTCCTCTACTGTAGCCCAAAGTGCCTCCAGCAGATGTAGGACAGATTGAGAACTCCAATCTGACAACCTAACATCAAATGGCCGGTACCAGCTGCCGTGCATTAGAAGCCTGGTACTGCCAAAAGTATAGATGTTATATGACACCAGCAGTCCTCCATCATTTAAGTATGTTTCTAGAAGTCTTGAAAGGTTTATCTGAGAACAGCAGCTCAACACTGAGGACCTTGCACTGGCCACTGGCAGGCATGCATTGAATGTCTTGTATCAGCCTGCTTCCATTGGTAGTGTTGCAGCAATGACCCATTATGGCAGCCTCACATTCAGAACTTATTGCTGGAATTGACAAAAGTTGTATTACATTGGAAGCATAGTCCCTGGAGCAGATGCATAGCCCAGCCAGTCTTGTTTGGGTGCTTGGTAAAGGCCGATGATAACTGTAAACCTGGTTTTGGTAAGCTTGCATTTGAAGATAAGTACTATCCAATTTGTATTCACTGCTGAACTGGATTCAGGTGTGTCATGTCTAAACAGATTTGGAGATGCTTATCAAAGATGCAGTTAAAAAAGAAAACAAGGGTCCTCAGGGAATTCAATAAACAAACAAATAAACTTATAGACCACAATCAGTACTATAGTCCAGTTTCCAGGCCCAGCCGGGCGAGGAATATTTAATTTAGACTTAAAAGGAATTTGATTGACCTAAAGAGGGTCACATACAAACATTTAGAAAGGGCACAATCCTGTACCTATCCCAAGAATTAGAAAGACCATAGGATAAGGAAAGTAAGTGAATCAAGAGTAAAGTTTTTTACAGGCAAAAAGAGTTTTGGAGCCAACTGTCGCTTGCGAATTAATAATCAATTACAGCAAGTTTCGACATACAGTGTGTACAGAATGATATACAAATGGATTTCCTGCAACACTGTTTTAAGCGATCAAAGATGCAGTACATTCTTTTATTTTTGTATTTGGTATTTGGTAAAAAAAAAATTGGCAAGCATGGCCTCTACTTCTCTCTGGCATTTAGGAAAGTGTCTTTCATGAACGGTGTAGATAGGGAAGTGGAGTCATCACTTAAACTTGCATATGCTGCTTTGAAATTTAAACTGAGAACAAGAGAATACACAGAGTATGCATCTCAAACCCTCCTGAAGGAATTTCAGTCTCTTTATTATAGTAATTTCAGTCTCTTTATTACTATCCAAGTAAAAACCCTTCCTACATTGATCTTGTCAGACAAGGAGATACTGGCTTAATTCCTCTCAGACACCACCTTTGATTCCTGGTAATAATCGGCAACAGCAGTAGGGCAACGGCGGCTGGGAAAAGACTTTTTGACGAAAGCTATGGAAATTGAATTCTTCGCAAAGGACATTAGTCCATCGTCTGCCTTTTCTTGGCTGAAGGTATTTGGTCCTGAGCTTGGTTACAGGGGCCAAAAATCAGCAGAGAAGTGAAAGATGATATAACCATTCATTACTTCAGTGGGCAAGAATTTTTTTGTTGCAGAAAAAAGCAGTTCAACGTTCTCAGGGATGTTGTCGTCCCTTTTGTGGTTGGACCTGGGATTTGGGCACTGCACTGCTGAGAAATCCTGGCTCCATTCAAGCAGAGCCCAACACGCCCCAAAATTCTGATTATGGGTTTGGAGTGGTGATTGAAATGTATTTTTATTAGTGTAAGAAATTGATATGTAGGTTTGTCCATTATCCAGAATGTAGATGTCATTAAGTTTGCAGAACTCCTTACGGGTCCAACCTTCAAGAGTAACACTGCTGTCCAAGTCATACCTCAAAAGGCATTCAGTGTTGGAAGACGTGCAGTCCTTGATGCAGAATGGTGCAACTGAACGCTTTCATCAATCAAAGAGAGGATATAGGGTCTGTTGTTAGGATTGGGGGACTCTGGTTGGCACAGGTAGGTACTTGTGGCAAGCAGGGCCCCTCTCCTCCAATCAGGGCAAAGGAACTATCCCTTTAGAATAACCCCTGCTCACCCTTTAGGTTGCGTGGTGCAAGCAGTCAAGGCTACACTTCAGGGCGATGTGTCAGTTAAGCATTTGTAATCATACACAGCAAATATACTGATTCCCCCACAAATAGACACCAGGCGGTAATTCTATGAAAGTACGTACTCTTTTGTAAAAATATATGCAGGCAGGTAAAATTATCACAAGACCTTCTATAACGTTTTAAAATGGGGGTCACAAGATTTAAAAATGGCAAGTGTTTCTTTAGATTTCAGAAAAATGCTTAGGCTGCTTCCATCTGTTTCCAATCACCTTAAAAATAGTTCCACCACTCTCGGGGCACTATTTCCAGGCGCTGCTACAAGGTTCGTGAGGGTTGCGCGCTTCGTAGTGCCTCGGTACGTGTCATTTCTACTGAGGGGTACGAGTCGTACCAATCTCGTGCGACTCGTACTCCGGGACTAATTTGAAGGCTCCGGCCAGGGGACGCGCCTCACGCAGGCGGCGTACAGGACTGGCAGGCAGAAGCTTATCAAAACAAATACAGGCGCACAAGGTTCACGGGGAATCAGAAAGTTGCGGGCCCCGAGCCCGTTGCAGCAAGTTGGTAAAGTACGGTATCGGGAAGTGCGTGACGTACAGTCTTTAGTCATCCTTCTTGGCAGGGGACGAGTTGTACGCTGTCAGTGCGCTTCGTGGCACCAGCGTATCTCCCGGTCTCTCTGATCAGCGGGCGAGTTCCAACAAGCAGGCGCGGCCCACGACCTCCAGTACGGACTGTACTGGGGGTCACTTCAGAGGGGCGGCGCGGCCTGTATTACTACTTGGAGGCAAAGCGGGGCAGCCGGGTACGTCCAGGCATACGGGTGGCCGTCCAGGCGTAGATCGCGCTCACAAGAAGGATTCCGGCGGGAGGGGCGAGAGAGCTTTCCGGGGCGCTCCAATAGTGGGCGGGGTGGTAGAGGAGCAGGCGGCCTGACCCTAGGGGCAGAGAGCGGCTCTACACGAGAGGGGCTCTCAACGGGCAGAAAGGCAGGCCAGCTCCCAAGTGCCATGGCCCTAGGAGGGGGCGAGAGGGTTCAGTCCCAGCTCCGGCGGGAGGAACACGCGGCTCAATCCACAAGATGAGCGAAGACACAAGGAACCCACTGGTCCTGGGGATCCGTTCAGGGGGCAAGCTCATTCAAGCCCTTGGAGATGATTTTCAGCACAGTAAAACAAAGTCCTCTTTGGTCTTCTCCTCTCCTTCCTCAGCAAGGCACACTGCAGGCCAGTCCTTCAGCTTCTTCTTGGTCCTTCTAGTTGGGCTGAGGTTCATTGTGGGAAAACTGGATCTGATTTGTTAGGAGCTGGGCTCCTACATTTATAATCAGTTTATTTTGTTCTTTCAGGCCAGGGGCCTTTGCATAGTCCATTTCATTCTCTGAACACTTTGTTTTGCTGTTCCTGGCTTCTTCTTCCAGTGTGAGGAGCAGGGACAGCAGACGCTCCGCAGGAGGTGGAGCCAGCATTTAAATGACAAGTACAGTCAGGAGCACTCTGTTGACAGTCCTCCCTCTTCCTGGGCCAGGTGTCGGGCAGAGTCATCAGCAGGAGGTGGGGCCAGCATTGTGGTGGCAGAGCACAGCCCTATTCAGAGTCAAGGGGCACTCCCACCACCCACTCTGGTGTAATCCCTTTATTCAACACCTGTCATTCCCAGCCCTATCACTCACACAACCCAGACAGCAGATACACATCCTGGCAGAGGCGGGCTGAAATGGTTAGGGAAGCAAATGCTAACTTTCTAAAAGTAGCATTTGCAAACACAGGATATTAAAATAAACTTTACTAAAAGAAGTATTTTATTATTCTGAGTTCAGGCATAATAAACTTGACTTTCTACCATGCTCCCCGAGTCTGTTGAGATTATATAGTGTAATAATTCCAGCAGCCCATTCTGGCCTATGGAGAGTAGGTAGCCTTACAATAGTGAAAAACGAAAATGGCTGTAATTCACTATTAGGACATGCCACACACATCAGGGCTTGTCCTACCTTATGCTTACAATGCACCCTGCCATAGGGCCTTTACATGAAGTAAAGGAAAGGTTTAGAGGCTGGCAAGTGTGTGCACTTGCCCAGCCAGCATAACACTACCAGACTGCACGCAGGTTCTGCAATGGCAGACCTTAGACACATTTTAAAAGGCTGCTTCTGTGGGTGGCGCAACCAGCGCTGCAGGCCCACTAGCAGTGTTTGTATTTACAAGCCCTGGCACTCCTGATGCACTTTACTGGGGACTGACAGTAAATCAAATGAGCCAATCATGGAAATCAATCACAGGTACACTTTACATTGGGAGCACTTGCACTGCGGCACGGGTTGGCCGTGGCGCAGTGCCCTGAGCAGCTAACACCAGCAAAACATCTGAGGCACATCACCAAAAAGTGGAAGGGAGACTCACGCCAAAGTGCCAGGTCTAACATCTGTCCTATAATTTTTCTCATAGCACAGCAAGACGGAAAATTCAGACCGGTGTTGGATCTGTAAACGCTGAACAGATATCTCATGAACACATCATCAGCCAGCAGTATCTGAGTTTCGCAGTGGACAACCAACATTACCAATTCAAAGCATTACCGTTAAGTTGGGAACCCTCACCAAGGATAATCACAAGAATACGAGCACCTGTAGTGGCGTGGTTACAGTTACCAGAGATATAGGTTTTTCCATATCTCCACGGTTGGCTTACATCTTGTTCTTCTTTATAAGTCCAAAATCTTAGTGTGGTATGCACTTACATGGATTTGTTTGGTTTCATAATCAACCATCAGAAGTCCTATCTTAAGTGGAAAGCCAGAAAAAATTAATCGGAGTCCAGTTCAACATGTATATGGGGAAGGTTATTCTTCCCAAAGCAACAAAGGATTTCCAAAGTCTGCTAAGATACTTGTTGACTTTAGCCCAAGCATCATCCAGAATGTGACTACAGTGACAACACTTGATTGTTTTGACAACAGCAGTGGTTCTGTGCTGTTCGGTTTATGGTCACGAGTTTGCATGAATACGAATCCGATGACTAAAGAGGCGACACATAGGTTGCAGTGGTCACTGATTCAGAATAACTTGTAACAAGGGATCTTTTTTCAAAATACAGTGCTACCGATGCAAGCCATTGGGGGAGGGGGCAATGTTACAAGATGTGAAAGCAAAGAGCAGTTGCTCACAGTCCAAAGAAGTCCAATCCTCCAACTGGAAAGAGATGATGGCAGTTTGCTCTACTCTCCAATGGTTTGCCTAATATCTGCAAGGCACATTAGTCTTGAGCAGCACTGACAACCATGTTGCCAAAACGTTACATTAACAGGTGATAGGAATGAAGACCAAACCTCTAACAAAGAAAGTTTAACTAATATTCATTCAGTTGGGCAGAGGTGAACCTGTTGTCACTGCAAGGAAGTACATTCATGAGAGAGAGAAATCTCCAAGCAAAGCAAACAGTTTCAGTCACAACCTAACATCATTGATTAAGTTCCATTGGAGGAAGGCGTGTCAGGAAATAGCCTTGATATATAAGTTGCCATGTTTATATATTTTTGCATCCCTGACACATGCACTTCTTCCCACAATTTGCTCGGATATGAGTTTTCACCAGGCCTCGGTGGCAGATGCATTATTAATCAGTAGCCGCAAGGAAATTCTCAATGATTGCTCTTCAATTCTCCTCCTCCTGAAGGTGCTTCAAAAGATTCACAAGGAGAGGATGTGAGAAAGTGGATTATTAATTGGGGTGCGTGGTAGTCCAACACAAGCGGTAATGTCACTATCCTTGTTAGATTCAGCAAAGGTTTTCAATAATTTAAACCTGAAGTCAATCCCTAGTAACCATGGCAAAAAGCAGACAAGCTTAACTTAAGAAAATGTGTAAAGGATATCAAAGTACCAAAACTGTTAAAAAGTAAAAAACATAATACAATAAAAATTCCACTCAAATTTATAAAAAATTGAGAATATTTAAATTAGCAAAATGACTCCAAACCAATAAAAAGCAATAAAGGGGAACCAGAAACATGAACTTTTAAAGTTTTAGATGAAAATAGCGCAAAGCACAAGCCACTGGCGACTGGTTCCCCTCGACTGGGGGAAAATTCAAAAGTTAAGGCTGACTGCAGTTGATTGCCAGCCAGATACAGGGGTTGGGTTTGTCCCAGTGAAAGATTGACCTTCTTTACTTAGAAACAGTTTGACAGATTTTCAATAGGTTTGTCGAAGGCCACAGGCTGAAGTCGAAGCAGGGCTTGATGGTGATAGGTTGCACAGGGATGGGCTCTTGATGCAGTTGTTGATAAAGACCGGATGACTCAGTGCAGGAGAAGTTCATGATACATGCCAAAACTAGTCTCGCTGTCGGTTGGTTGTCGATCGGCATTTGTTCTGGTGAAGTCATTGGCGGTCTGTCTTCAACACCTCTCTGGAACTTGAGATTTCCTCAAAGTAGCAAGGTTGCTGGCTAGAGCCTATGAAGGGTTCGTAATCATCAAGTGTGGTTTTGAAGTCGGTCCTAGTTAAGAATGTAGCAGGAACTGCAGGAGGTCAAATCCTACCGACAATGCACCTTTGGCAGATTGGCTGGCAGGTAGGTTCCGGTCTGATGTTGGTTCTCCTAGTGAACAGTTGCCAAAAAGTCCCCACTTTCATGGTGAGGCAGAGGAGTACACTGTGACTCCGGCTAAGGGTTCCAGGACCTCAGGAACAGCAGTTGGGGTTCAGGTCTACTCCTCAGAAGCCCCCAGCAGGGTCCAGGGCAGGCCAGGTAGAAACTGGTCTGCTGGATCTTCCAGGAAGTTGGGCTTCTTCCAGCTTTTATGTCCCAGCGGGTTAACTGAAGGTCAGCTAACTGACCCTTGGAGTCCACTTCTTAGTCCTTTGTACAAATGGGAGCAGGTCTAGCCCTTAGGGTTCTTCCACAGGTCTCAACAGTATATGCATTCCTTCTTCCTTTGTCTTGCAGAGGTACAGTAGTATTCTGAAGAAGATACCCAGGGGTGCTTGTGTGTGAAAGTGACTCCTAGTCCTTCCCAAACCGATAGGGAAAAAGGTTCCCTGGGGTAACGTTACCCACTTTTGAAGCAGTTCCTGTACGCCCTGCTACAAACAATTCTACAGTGCCCTTCTCTCCCTAAATCCAACATGGCAGAACATTTTTTCCCCTGTTCAGAACACCTGTGCTCATCCTAGCGGTGGCCAGGTAAACTCAAAACCGGTTTTGAGGGCAGGTACTCTCCCACTGGGATTAAAGTCTGGCTGACTAGGAAAACAATACAGGCCAAGGTTTCTGCCACATCTGCCAGGGGCAGGGTAGGGATACTTTGAAGCTATGGAAAGGGCTGAGCATTGCTCCTAGACTATCCTGTCAAGGGATGGATAACCTCTCTCCACACCAAGGCCTCTCTCTCAGCTCTGGGAGCCAGTACATTCCTCATCAAGACGCTATTCACCTCTGGGTGACAGTTGGAGGCTCAGGCACATTGACTTTTAGATGCTTTAGGCAGATTAAAGGTTACTTTTTACTTGTACATTTTATGAAATATGTGTTACAAATCTGACTTTACCTTTTCCAAATTGTACTTTTGAATACCATGCACCTTGTGTTAGTGGGCATTATGGCCTATTAGGGGTGACTATTTACTACTTAAAAGAAGGGTTTACGCCTTTCAAAGGGGTTATTTTGATAGGTAAAATTTACAGTTTAAACCTAAACAGCCAGGTTACTGGTGGCAGGCCTGAAGTCATGTTTTGCATTGTCACTTTATTAGGGGCACGATATATGCTGCAGTCCACTGGTGGATTCTCCAGGCTATTTCACAGGCTTATATTTCAGCAGCGCATGAGCTAAAGAAAGTTCAAGGGCAGATCTGCTAGAGCGGTTTCACCCTCATGAAGAGAGGCAAGTGGACTGCCTTTACAAGACATCTGCTCGGCAGCCACACGGCCTACATTAAATACTTTTTATTTTGCATTTTACACAAGTGTCTGAGTTTTCCCCCATGTTTTCCTAAGTAACCTACCCAAAATATAGCAGGGAACAATTGTGAGTAGAGGGGCTCAGTAAGAACTGCTTGGCTCATAATTCTGAACCCTGCAAAAACTCCTGCTTGCATAAGGATCAAAGTTTAGTCCTTGACACAAAAGCCCTCATTATGAGGGGCCCAGTGGGGGATAAGTTATTTATTGACCACACTATACAGAATTATAGATGGGCAACAGTGAATTATGGGGATGTTTTTCACTGATGAGTTCTGAGTGTCATCAAATTATCAACAAGAGCAAAGATCAAGTTGTTCATGATGTCACTCAGAATCCCAAAATGAAAAACATCCTCATTTTTTTCTATGATTCTGTTTTATTGGTATTTATTTAACAAAAAACAATCAAAGCAGATTTCTGCAATAAAGACAACCTTTATGCAGATTCTGGCCATTACATTTATGTCACTTACATTTGTTATTGTCCCAATTTTAGTAAATGTCACTACATACATCAGTGTGTCTCCTATTTTGTGGCTCATACAAGTCTCTTTCATATTGCATGCTAGTGACTGCCGACTCATGATCTGCCAAATAAATAGTAGTGAATGTACTGTTGTTAGAGCTGCTAACTCGGGAGGCGGACATTAATGTTGGGGACAACTAAAACATAACTGGGATTGTACTACGTAACATGGCTCCACCCGCGAGTTGGGTCGACCCTCCCCCCCACACCCCACAATAATAGTCGAAGGTGTACTTCCACATCTCGGCATGCAAGTTTTATTGAATTTACGTTCGGTAAAACACAATCAGTTTTTGTATTTGTGGCGGATCACAGCAATGCACTCACTACTTTTTTTAATTTGTTTTTATTTAAGGAGTTTTATATAGCGCTGGCCACACCCGAGGGTATCGGAGCGCTTTACAACAGATTATAATGCAGGAGTCCAAAAATAAGTCATAGGTATACATATTGGTTCATAAAGTCCCGGCGTGTGGTGCGACAAATGAGGTAAGGTAGTCCTGGGAGCCTCGTACCCTGTCTTGAGCGGAACCAGTTACAGGGAGGGGGATCAGGGAGGGGCATGGGGGCACTTGGAGGAGGTATATGAAGGTGACAAAGTGGCATGGTGCTGCAGAAAGTTGGCAAGTGCCCTACGAGGGTTAACGGTTCATGAAGACACGGTTGAGGAAGAGGTCTTTTAGGAGTTTTTTAATCTTACAAAGGACGGGATAGTCCTAATGTGTGCTCGGATGGCATTCCAGATTTTAGGTGTGTTTCCAGCGATGGATCGTACGGCGGTTTTTTATTTGCGCGTTTTCTTAGGGATGAGGAGTAGGGAGTTGGAGCTCCTGAGGTTCCTTGTCTGGCTGGCCTTTTTGAGTTTGGAAGCCAGATATTCTGATTTCTCTGTGTGGAGGGCTTTGTGCGTGAGACAGGCAGATCTGAAGCTGGCACGCATCTCTACTGGTAGCCATTTTAGTTCTTTGAGTGCAGGTGCAGTGTGCTCAAATTTCCTGACTCCAGTGACCATTCTGGCTGCTGTGTTTAGAGTAGGTTTGAGGGGGGCTAGGTGGGATTTTGCTGTACCAGTGAGGATAGCATTTTCATAGTCGAGTCTGGATATCACCAGGGATTGGGTGACTTGTTTGAGGTCTTTGGGTGGGATGAAGGGTTTTATTTTGTTGAGAAGCTACAGATTGAGGAAGGTACTTTTTGCAGAGTTTTTGATGTGTCTGTCCATGTCCAGTTTAAGGTCTAGGGTGATTCCTAATGATTTTATGGAGTTGGCCGAGGTGAGATTACTGTTGAGAGCATCGATTGCTTTGAGCCATTCCATGGTTTCGGGATTTTCTTAGTTCCTATTCTAGATGTGTGTCTGTTGCAGCCCCAGGCCCAGTATCAGGGATCATGTCTATTTCCTGTAGCTCTTGCATTTTCGTGTCCCAGTGCATAGCAATTGATGTTTTACGTAGCGCATCCTTTCTACGCAGCGCAACACTTTCTGCTTTGGCCCATACCTGTAATGAGCGCCTCCAAGCAAGAATAACGGGGGTTCAGGGGATCGCCACCTTTGAGTAATCAATCGTTTGGCCACTATCAACCCCAAAGTAATGAGCGGGAAGTCACCTTTTGGCTTTTAGTTCTACTATAAATGTGCAGAATGCAGACTTCCCAGCATAGGGGTACAGTGCGGTCTGTGTTGCTATTTACAGAGGCTACCACTGATTCCCAATACTCCCTCAAATGTGGACAGCTCCATACTATGTGGAGTAAATGTGCGTCAGTTGCTTGGTAACGCGGGTAGCCAACATCTGTGCAACTGTAGTATTTATTGATCTTCGCTGAAGTGAGATATGCTCTCTGTGTTATTAAGTATTGTAATATGCGGAAACTCATATTATGTGGAACATTATTTGGTCCTTCCAGCACTTTGTTCCATTCAGAATCTGACGCTGAAGGTCCGTCTCCCAACTCCTACGTAAAGGAAGTAGTGCCATCGCCGTTTGATGCCTAAGGGAGGCGGTGAACCACCTAATTAGGTGCCCCATGATAAGTAAGTATTGAATAGTTAAATGTGTTGGGGGCTCTCTTGACATGTCACCCCAATGTTTGTTCAATGCTGCTATTATCGTGTGGTGTATGAGGAACTGTTCTGTCTGAAGCCGATAACTCTCCGCCAGGGAGACAAACGATAAAAGACTGCCCTTGTGGTATAGATCACAGGTGTCATGAATCCCGGCCTCCTGCAAGTCTTGCAGTTCGTGGGTCGTGATAGTTGTGGATCCACTGGATATACCCAGTAATGGTAGTGCAGGGGCATACAGTAATGTATCTCGTGTAAGGAACAAGCTTCTGCTGTAGCATCTGTATGCCACATTAAGCAGTAACTGTGCTGGGGTTCTCTGCCTGCCACATGGGTGGAATTATGTGAGAAGAGCTTGATGAGATGAGGGCAGTGAGTATATTGCTGTGTCCGATAGGTAGCGCTCGGAGAACCACCAAGCTGCCCACTGCAGTTGTGCTGCAAGATAGTATTGTTCTAAATTGGGTAGCACAAGCCCTCCCTGAATCGTTGCAGATAGAGTTTCCAGAGGGCAACTCTACTGCAGGATGTTCCCCAGATGAATCCCCTCATCCCCCAAATCTTTATAAGCCCGGGCGGGTAACTCCGATCCACCAGCGGAGTTTATGGAGTTTTGCCTACTCCGCGATTCTTTGAGAATGCAGAGTTCAGGCAAAACTCTGACTCTGTGGCGAAGCGGAGTTAGCCAGCCCCTCCACCCTCCCTAATTTAATTATAACATAAAAAAGGCACTTACCTATTGTGGCTGCCTCCTTCTCGCCATGGCCTCTCTGTCCTTCCTTGTCTGTGCCGTCCTAATCCATAGAAACCCCTACGTTGTACATCTTGCGTGTGCATTGATTTGCATAGGGTTGTGTCTTCTAAGGCAGCATTATAGAGGTCAAGTAGGCGCGTGCCAGGGTCGCAGCATATGCTTTATAGTACTCTGCCGGCAATCCGTCGAGGCTGGGGGGTTTTCCAGTGGCCATTGCTACTATGACCTCCCTGATCTCATCTTTCTTGATCGGGGCATGTAGTGCTGTGCTCTGATCTGGTGTTATCGCAGGGAAATTCAGAAAGCTATTTGTGCGTTCCCAATCCTATGGAATAGTATTTTCATACAGGGCCGTGTAGTCCTTGTCATCTTCACGTGTATCTTGTGTGTATACTGTGGGCCCTGCCACAGTGTGTATTGCATGTATAGGAAGCTGAGCTTGTTCCTGATGGAACAACCACACTAGCAATCGCCTGGGCCTGTCAGATGTTGTATGTGTTTGCGCTGAGTGTGCTGCATATTTGAGGCATCTTAATTGCTTTAGCAGTTCTATGTGCTCATTGCGCAGTTTGCTTAAGCGTTGCGAGTCTCCTGCGCCTGATGCCACCTGGTTCTCACATGGCAGCAACCCCTGCTCACTCTCCCTATTTCCAGACTCAGATGTTTGTGTTTATTCAATGTGAGACCCATACTATGCCCTCTGATGACCACTTTGAATGCCTCCCATTTGAGAGTTGTGCTTTGAGTGGTGTCCGCTTTAATGCCACCTAGTGAGGCCCAGAATGCTGGGTCTTCCAGCGCTGCCAGTTGAAGGCGCCAAGTAGGGACTGGAGGCAGGCCGACATACCAGCCAAGCTGCATCCGCTGAGGGTTATGATCTGAATGCGTGCGACCGAGGTAATCTATATGCCTAATGAGGGGTAGAAGTGAAGGGGAGCTTACTATTTGATCCAGCCTCACATGGAGGTCGTGTAAATGAGAATAGAAAGAGTATATGTGGACATCTGGATTACGATTGTGCCATACATCTGACAGTGACCATTCCAGGTGATTACGTTAGTTTGCGTCATTCTATATTATTGTGAGCTTGAGTGTTATTGATGAGATGTGGATAGCTCGATCGTGCTGCTTTACTACAATCGGTTGAGTGTGTGGGGTTTGGGTGGTGCTTGCGTCGTACGCGGGGGTGTAAACAAAAACAGGGGTAGCATTAGAACATATGCAACAATATTATAGCAGACCCGAAATGAGGGTCCTCCCAAACTATACCGTAGTAACATGCTGCTTCCAACAGTGGCAGCCCGTATCAGGGGTGGTTCATGCATTGGTGGTGTGCCCTGAGTGCCCTTACAGTGCGACATCAGAAGGGCCTAGTACTGGCAATAAGCGCAAGATAATCTCTCGGTTCTCGTGTGATGGAGCGACATACTGTCCCATATATATGATTTTTAGCCTGCTGGTCCGTCCCAGTGCCCGCTTATTTGAGCAGGAGAGTACAAACTCAACCGGGTTATTGCTTTGCACAGGGTCTTAGGCGTCTGTCGGGCTGATCTGTGATTCGGAGGAGGTTAAACAATGTCATCTGAGGTTTGTGGTGTCACCACTGGGAGGGACGGTGAGTCAAGCCCATAGGGCCAAAAGTGATGGGGATCCTCATCATTCATTGAGCTTGTTAACCCTGTTTCCTGGTCTGAGCTGCTCATCCAATCACTGATTGTTGCTGCCACTTGTAATGCCTCTCTCCGCTCCACAATTATTTGTTCCAGGTCTGGGACTGCCTTTAGTGAGGACAGGCTAGACGTCTCTCTGTGTTTGATGCATTTTTGCCTCCTTCCATTGCTGCACTGCCTCACCTGGCCATCGGATGTAGTTTGGCCAGCCGCCAGTCCCAAGCCCTCCAACCAGTCCCTGGGCTCCGCCGGAGAGTTAAAGAAATGGGTGGCACCCTTAGGCACCACTTGAAGTCGAGGGCATACACTTTATCTATTAAGCTGTGTAGCTCAGTTGTGTTTGAGCTAGCGGCTGGTCTACGTTCTGCGAGCACAGCCTCGTTGGCCTGTACCTTATCCACTAATTTGCAGTGATCCGCGTGCAGCAGTGTGAAGTCCGAGGCACCCTTATCTATTTTGGCCTCCAAAGATGTGTGAGTTTGATAAAGCGAGGCACCAAGCTTCTCGACACCGCTAAGCCCTGTTTCCATTTTTGTGGCCAGTATGTGATGAAGGAGTTCATCGCTCTGATCTGCATGCGTGTGGGCAGACCCATCCAATTTGGAGCGAGCCGTCCCCTATGGGGTGGTAGATCGCAGGTGCCCCATTGCCAATTGTTGAGCTGTGCGATACAAAAGGGGATGATGGACGGAGCGTTTGACCAAATCAAACACTCACCCCCAGTCAACTGATCTGGGTTTAATCCATCACCATTCGTTAGCTTACTCAGCCACCCCAGTTCAGACATGGCCATATGCAAATCAGTCTGACCCTGTGCCTCATGGGAACAGTCCAGCACGAACTGCCAAGCCATGTCTTCCCTGGACCGGAAACAAGCATCCTGGGACCGGTTTCGGATTTATAATCCTCATCAGCCAGGCTATCTTGAATCCAGTGGCCAAGTGAGCAAGGGACTCACGTCTGAGCATACCCTGCCAACTTAGGGCGAACAAAGCAATACAAAAGGGGATGATGGACAGAGCGTTTGAGCAAATCAAACACTCACCCCCAGTCAACTGATCTGGGTTTAATCCATCACCATTCTTTAGCTCACTCAGCCACCCCAGTTCAGACATGGCCATATGCAAATCAGGGCGAACAAAGCGATACAGGCACAGGGTCAGACTGATTTGCATATGGCCATGTCTGAACTGGGGTGATCAGTTTGATGACACCCTGTTCCCTACCTGCCTTCCTGCAACTGTAGCTAACAAACGTCTATCCTGAAACTTACACTACCTGCCTGCCTAGGAATCAATAGCAAATACCGATTCGGTAATTACCGAATCGGTAAAATTACCGAATTGACAGGGGGAACAGGGTGTCACTTTGACACCCTGTTGCACCCCTGTTTCAGGCTTGTGTGCCATGTGACACACATACATGCCCTTAGGGCATGTCTGTGTGCCACATGGCACAGGTGTACATGCACAGATGTGCATGTACACAGGGATTCATTATTTACCATATAATAGTATTACATGGTAAATACCGAATCCTGAAAGCCCTGTAGCACTGTTAACAGTGCTACCTACATTTGAAAATACATTTTCGGTAATTTTACCGATCTGTAAAATTACCGATTCGGTAAAATTACCGAATATGTGTGTTTTTAACACCCCTACATAACAATGCCCAAATACTGGTCGGAAACGGCCGAAAATCGGTATTTTCGGCCGTTTCCGACCGGTATTTGGGCACCTACATCTGGCCCCAAGATTCTGTCCGAAATAACTTCCCGGGCTGGTACGTGTGCCCACTTCACGAAGGAGTGTCCCACAACCCATATTGACATTTCCAATAAAAGGGGGCCGGCCACCGAACCTGAAAAGAGAAACATTGCGTGAACTTTTGTATTGTTAACAACCGCACTAAATTCCTTATCCCTGCTGCGCAAGTATCATTTATACCAATCTGAGGACCACCTCCTCAAGCGCATGATATCACCCTGTCCCCACCCTCTGTTGGTTGCCTCAGATGCTGCCCCAATACGGAAAGAGTGTGTCCCAAAACCTGCACTGTGAATGCCCGATCCTTCAGTGCCTTCCTCAGCACCACTAGCTGGTGGAAGGCTGTAACTCCTTTCCCATTCGCATAAACAAAAACTGACTCCCCGATATCCTTGGATGCTGCTCGCCAGTGAAGCCCCTATCTATAAGGGCAAGGAAGCTTAGGCAATGGAGCCTGCAACAACACCCATTTTCCCCTGCCCTTCTGATCCGTTTTGGACTTTTGTTTTTTTAACTTTATATGTAGACCCGCCGCACGCCAGGCCACATCTTCCCACCTGATCCCCCCCACTCCTTCTGTTCCCTAACAACTCAGACACTCCAGATGCACCAAGAAAAATCCACCATCAATGTGGAAAACAGGCATGACTCGAAGGCGTCCGTGCAAATCCTAGGCAAAATCTTTTTCCTTTGCCAGCATGGCGTTAAGCAATTGCAGCATTTCATCCCTTTCATCATCCGGCAACCGGGCTGGCATTTTTCATGAGTCAATCTCAATTCCAAGAAAAGACAGTGCCATGCTGAGTCCATCATCTTTTCGGGTGCCCCAAGGCACTCCCAACCCCTCCGCCAACTCTTTGAAGTTTTCCAGGGCCTCCTGGCACTCCGTGGAGCCGCAGGTTACAACAAAGAAAATTCATCCAAGTAATGGGTCACTAACATGTGCCCCGTCCTTTGCGTTAAGCAATTCCAACATATTATCCCTTCTATCATCCGGCAACTGGCCTTGCATTTTTCTGGATTTAATCTCAATTCCAAGAAAAGACAGTGCCATGCTGGGGCTCATCGTCTTTTCGGATGCCAATGCCACTTCCAAATCCTCTGTCAGCTCTTTGAAGTTTTCCAGGGCCTCCTGGCACTTCGTGGAGCCCGAGGTTCCAACAAAGAAAAATCATCCAAGTAATGGGTCACTAACATGTGTCCCATCCTTTTTTAAAACAACCACTGCAGAAAGTTGCTAAAACACTCAAACAATGCGCATGACATAGGACAGCCCATCGGTAATGCTTTGTCCACGTACCATTTACCATTGAAATGGATACACAGACGATCCCAATCATCTGGATGGACTGGAAGCAAACGGAAAGCCAATTTTATGTCGCATTGTGCCATTTCCGCTGTTGCGCCCGCCGTTACTACCAGTGACATGGCCATGTCAACTGACGAGTAAGAAACAGTAGCTTCCTTTTCATCGATAAAATCATTCACTGAGCACCCTTCTGTCCATGATAAATGCTGAATAAGCCTGAATTGTCCAGGTTCGATCTTTGGCACCACCCCAATTGGTGACACAATCAAGTTGTCCAGAGGCCAATCTGGGAAATGGCCTGCCATTCTCCCTTTCTTCACCTCTTTTTCTAATTTCTCTTGCACAACCTGTGAATGTTCTTTAGCTGACTTCAAATGTTCTGATCAACGCCTGTGTTTAGGCTCTGCATAACCCCAATGAAAACCCCACTTTGAACCCTTCCCTTAGTACTTCTGCAGCCTTTGGGTCATCGTAATTCTGTAAGGCTGCCTCCAATGTGCCTGTCTTAACTGGTGTATGAGCCTTTTGTCCCAGACCCCTGAACACCATTAGCTCTCTTTGACCCTGAAAAATGCTGCTGATGTCACCTCGTGTTGCCTCCCCACTGCGACTGCTGCCCCTATTGCTGAACCCCCCCCCACCCCAAAACAGTTGACCGAGGCATGGTTCCCCCGCATTTTTTTTTTTGAGCACTCATGGCCAAATCTACAAAATTTGCACGTGCACAGCCTTTTATCGAAATCCCTGCAGTAAACACTAGCATAAATCAAGAAAGCTGCTGTCCAGTTTTCTATAGTCAGAGGAACCCATGGCCGCTTAGCCAGCTCGCATTCCTCTTCTTAAGACCCTTCTTTTGCGCGCACTTCCCTGTGCAATAATTTCCGCATTTTAACTTATTCACCTTTCCATATGCGCTCTTTAGTCGCCAGCATCAAATTTGCCCCCAATGACTTAGTCACTCCCATAGAAGGGAGTCTCTTAATCTACAACTCCTTACTTTCAAGCTTATCATTATTATCTCCGCTGGTTTCTTCCCTTATCTCAGACTTCTTACTTTCCTCCTCGGTACCCACCCCTATGTCTAAAAACATACTTGCCTTTGCGCAACCTATCCTCTCCCCTCCCCCCGAAACCCCTTCTCCCTCCGTCCCCACAGAGACAATTCCTGGCCCTTTCCTCTTTCCGTGTTTTACTTGGCTCTAAGGAGGGTGCCCGTGTTGCTGCCGTCTGCCTTGCCAGTGGCCCCGTGGTCGATCCCGACTTGGTTGGCCTTACCGAAGGCTCTGACTCCCTTCTGGAAACCTGAAAAACACTCAGAGAGACATTACACTAAACCCTCCCATCCCATCTAAATCCTCTCTCAGCTCGCATTCGTCAAGGCTATCCTCATTGAAATCTAACTCCGCGCCTTCGCACGATCCCACATGGTGGCCCCTCATGGGACCATAACTCCGCGCCTCCGGGGGCACCTTCCGGTACACCGCTGAGTTCTTTGACTGCGTTCTCCTGCTGGTTTTCTGTTCTGCAGACCGCAGAGGTCCATCAGTTGTTGGGGCCAGCGAGACTGCTCGGGCCTACATGTGCTGACAGCGCCAGGATCCCCTGATGGTACTGGGTATCCCGCATGAGGCGCTACCCTCCCTTCTCCTTGGTGCAAGTAAGCCACACCCAGCTCTGCCAAGTCCGCACCCAGACGTTAGTCCTTGCCCTGTAATATAAATGATTGGTCTGGCGTGTCGGGCCTCTGATACTCATCCCCTGTCTCCCTTCTCCTTTCCTATTTAAGCCCAAAGTCTTCTCTGCCCACTGACGCACAACCTTAAACAAATTGCCTACCTCACTGTCACTCAACCCACCCCCTCCTCCCCTCACTCCATTCCAGCCCAGCCGTGTCTAACCCTGGCTGGTCCTGGTGAAGACCTGTCCCTTGACCCCCCCACCAAGCTTTCTGATACCTTTTCAAATTTAAACCTTTGCCCTCCAAACAAACTGACCCTCCCTGTGCAAGATAAGCATCCACTTGACCCACTCAAATAAGGCCCCTCATCTCCTCATTCCATGAGGTGAAAATATCTAGCCCTACCCAGGCATTGCTACCCCCAGCAGTCTCCCAATCCCCCGGGATCCCCTCCTTCTTCCCCCAAAAATCCATTTGAGCCCTGGCATTGCCCAAACTCCCTTTATCTTCCTCTCCGCTCCACTCCCTAAAACCAAGTTTCCCTCCTAAAACCCTCAGGCTCTCACCCTGCCTAACCCAACTCGGGTATGCCCCCTCCACCTCCCAAACACCAAAACTGCCCTGGCTTCCCACCTCCTCGCTTCCCAGAGAGTCTCTGGGTTCAAGTTCTTTGGGCAGCCCCCTCAGCCCGATCCCCCTGAAAGGCTTCTGTCCCTCCATATCCCACCCTTAACTCCTTCCCCCGCCTCCTGCCCTTCCTTTACTAACTCTGCTGTGGCCTCGGCCTCATTTGGCCCCAGGTCCCAAGCAGGAAGACCTCATTTGAGGCCCTAGCGGAGTGAGCGACAGACGCGCTCTTCAGCCCTCAGCTCTCGCCGGAGCTTCGGAAGGTGCATGAGGGTCCGGCGAATCTGGGGACCAAGGGTCTGCTCTTCGGGCATAAGAGCAGCCCCCAAGACTCACCGCTTTTCCTCTCGCCCACTTAGGGGACGTGCAGGCCGCAATGGCGGCCGCCACCCCCTTAGAAGAGCGTTGAGGAGGGCGCAAAAGCTCAGCAGCTTAAGAGATCATTAAATCAAGGCGACCTGCCTCGCTCAGCAGGCGCACTGCCTCAATGACCTTATAATCATGCATATCTATGTCTAACTCGCTAAACATAGCTAATTAAACAGACAAGAAAAAGCTAATTAAACATCCAAGAAAACTATTACCAGCTACCCTACTGCCACCCACCAGGTCACCAAAACCTAAAATGGTGGCTGGCAATCCTCTCATAGGATTATATAAACATTGGGCTAAATGGGCTACGATTGGGCTATAATTGGGCTACACCCTAAAAAAGCCCAAAACCACAAAATGCCAATACAGCCAGCCCAAACCCTTCCCAAACTTCCTCGGGGCAGACCTCAATACGTTTGGCTGCCCCCCAAACTCCCCTTGATGTGCTATCTGAGCACCATTCAGTAAAGCAGTGTATAGGGATCATTCTGTTTGTCAGTTGGGTATGAAAGGCTCCTTGTTTCAGTGCAATCTGCAGGATAACAAAGGCTTGCGGCAGAGTGCTTCTAGATTGCGTCTGCCATCTTTCATGAAAAACATCCTCGTAATTCTCTTTTTACCCATCGTGGAGAAGTGTGGCTCACTGGTTAGAGCAGGCAGACCCTGAAGCAGAGGTCAGACCCGGGACCAGGGTTCGATTCCCGACGCGGCAGGGTGTTGAGCTCAAATGTCCACGGACTCGATAATTCTTGCTTCGGTGCCTGACCTAATCATGGGTTCACACTCTGCAACTCTGGGCATTAAGCTTGCTTAATCTCCACAACGCCCCCCCCCCCGCGGCGGGATGCCTGGCTTTCACCTTGGGGATGCCCTGTAGGGGCTATCTCACAGGGAAAAACCAGGATGGGTTCCCAAGGCAAGGTTCCCAAGACCTTCGGGGGTCGATTCTGGCGCTATATAAGAAATGTAATAATAATATAATAATATACCTTTATGTTATGTATGTCCCCAAAATTATCTGCACCTTCTTTAAACATCTACACATGTGCAGATGAGTACGAGGGAGCCATACACAATATGGCATGATCCAAATGTGAAAAAGAGACCTTACCTGCCGTCTTTTGCCAACCTTTCCCTCCTTCCCTGCCTTCCTACCTCCTGCTTTCTGCTTTCAGTCAAAGGAGACAAGCAGCACTGCGCTGACGAGTTTTGTTATCAACTGTTACTACATCATAGCAGTGAGTTACCAGGTGTAGAATTTGGTGTAAACGTGTGAGGTTTATCCTTTTCCATGCGGCCAACACATCTGCACAAACTTGTATTTAGCAGCAAATTAGCTGAAAATTGTAGGTATGCAGTGATTTCTTCTAAACTCAATAAATCAAATTAAGTTCATAGAGTGCATGGCTACCCCACAGAGGTTTTGCAGCGCTAGCAGAGTAATGACCAAAAAACAAGCAGGAGCTCAGAATAACAAGTAGTTTCTGGAATGATGAATGAGTTGCATAAATGCAGTTCAGTTGGCAGATTGTTCTATAGCTTATCTCTTTTAAATCTGAGGATATGGGCATAGAGGCTAAGTTAAAATTCCCTGATCGAAGTGCTTGATTAGGGACATGCAAATGTAAAAGAGAGTGTATATATGAAGACCCACCTGGTGGAGTGCTTTGAAGCTGTAGCACAGTGCCTTGTACTTGATGTGCTACATAATAGGGAGCCAAAGTAGCTTGTGGAGATGTTGAGAAACTGGTTCTTTACAGTGCATATGACCTAGAAGTGGGGACACAGTCTTCTGCAATCTCTAGTCGTTTTCTCGGAGAGTGTGGAGCTCCCAAATCTAGCACTACTTTCTTGTGCATCAGGCAGTAAATGCCACAAGATTTTTCTCAAAAATCTCAATAATCCATCCAGCTACCTTTGTGATCTGTCGCTCTATGGTCAGTTTGCTATATAAACTTGTGATTCTAATCACTGTGCATGGGTCAGAAATACACAAAACACTCATAATTGTAATTGTATTTATACAGCGCTTACTACCCCTGACAAGGCTTCAAAGCACTTTTTGGCAAGTAGCTTGCTACTCTGGAACCCAACAAAGATTAGTGGTGGATTAGTATCGGGAAATATGGGTTAATTTGAGAGGTGGAAATGGAAAGGGATTAGGGAAATCACAGTAGTAAAATGAGATTTGGGATGAGTCAAAGGAGGGATACACGAGGCAAGAATTTAGAAAGGGTTGTTTGGGAGATCATAGTAGTAAAATGAGGTTCGGGGTAAGCCAAGGAGCGATAGAGGAGGGAAGAGTCTAGAATGGGTTCTTTGGGAGAGTATAGTAATAGAGTGAGGTTTGAGAAGAGTCAGAAAGTGGGGGTAGAGGATATATTGAGAGAGGTATAGGGTGAGACAGAGCAGTGCATTGGAGAGAGTAAAAGGTGTTTTTTTCTTTTTCTCCAGTTGTAGTAAAGTAATACATATATAGATACATAACTACGTAGAGTGTATATGTATACGGCAGATAATATATCAAGATTTAAAGTTGTGAGGAGGAGCCTAGCCTGCAGCCGAGATGGCCGCCTAGCTCTTCGGCTCCGCCGGCCCTGGCGCCCTTCGCCGATATCCTGGCAAAAATCCTGTGCCTCCGAGCTTCACGCTTACCTGCGCTACGCTCCTGACCACGATGCTGTGACTCCGGTCGAGAACGGAGCTGCCCCGGCGGAGTTGAGCCCCGGTATCCATTCCGGCCTTTCAAGCGGGAGCAGCCGGGCCATTGTTTGGTGGGGACGGCCGGCGGCGACGACGACAGCAGCGGCCGCTGCGGAGAGGGAGGAGCCGGTGCACCGGACCTGGAGCGCGGCGCTGGAGTTTTCACGGCAGCCCTTTCCCTGCTCGGCTGCCCAGCGAGACTCGCTCGCAACATTGTTTCAGGCTCCCGTTTAATGTATCCCGGCCCAGCTGGAGAGGGCCGGGATCGCTTCTTTGTTGCAGCCTTTAGCAGCGGTCGCCATCTTCTGCATCGGACGCCCTGATCCTGCCGGTGGGTTTCCCTGTGCTACAGTTACTCCTGTCCTTGGAGCCTCTCCACGACCGGCTGCCTCCACGTTTCCTGCACCATCAGGGCCCCGCAGAGAGTTCATTACTTCCCAGATACCGATGGCTGGTGACGGGGGCTTGCTTCCCGGGGCGCTCGATGGTTGTTTGCCTAAGATGGCGGACACAACAGCACCCTCCATCCTTGATCCACCGCTGGGGCTTTGCGACATCCTGGCTGCACTGAAGGACCTGCGGTCGGCCTTCCGCGACTTTGCCACCGATTTGAGGGACCGGCTTGATGGGGCCCTGTTAGCTGGCCATGATGATTCTCCAGTGCGGCGCGTTAAGCCATATCTTCGGCCGACTGTCGGTGGATCACCCGAATTGGGGTATGTGGCAGTGACGGGGGGACGTGTCCCAGAGCCCGCTGCGGTACTCCTCGGTTCTACCCTGGAGGAGTCTGACAATACTGCTCCCCTGGTATGGCCGGAGCTCGTGTCTCAGTCGCCGCTTCGCCCATCTCCTTTGTCCTTGGGTGCCACGTTTCTGAGCGTCCTCCTGGACTTGCTTCCTGTGCACCGGCCGACCGCTACTTTGGATCTTGTGCTTCGTCCTGCTCCCTGTTGCTCTAGCCGTGGCATGGCAATGGCGCGTTCTTTGGTCCTTTACTATCGAGCCTCACTCCAGTTTGCCTTGTCTCCTGCACCTCAACTTCTACAACGGACTCCATGGTGGTCCACTTCGTCCAAGCTGGCTGTACTGCAACTGGTTTCTGTTGGACCGCAGAAGGGGCCAAGGCTGAGGAAGGGAACTCTCTTGTTGCACATTGGAACGTATAAGGCTGGGACTGGGACTTGTGACTGTTGGAGGTACATGTGGCATGGGTGTTAGGTTGGGGCCTGGGGTTGGGTGACCGCGGGTAACGATTTTGCTTGCTTGAATAGATCCTTGGCCCTCCTCCGATCAACCGTGACATTCTATTTCTTTTTCTTCTCTTTTTCTTTTTCTACATTTCGGGTACTCTTCTGGGGCGACAGACACACTGCTAGGGGGGGGTAGGCCGTAGCCTCTGCATGCGTGTAGGGTGGGGGTATATTTCCTTGTCGGTTTTTTCTTTCTATGGGCCTCCTTTTTCTTTCTTTCTTCTTTCTTTCTCTCTTCTCCCTTTCTATTCTTTACCCTTCTAGCTGGTTCCTCCCTTTCTTCTTTCTTGGGTCTATGGGAGGAGTGGGTGCTTATGGGTAGTGTTTGGAGATCGCCATGTGATATGCTTCTTTACTATCCTGATTTCATTGAGTGCGATTGATTACCTTACGGATAATGCTTGCTGACCCTTCTTGTGATCGCTGCCCAATATAGTCCTAACCGCATTGCTCTGATTCGGATCCTTCCAGACCTGTTGCTACGGACTTATTTCAGAACTTTATATAAAATTAAACCTCATTATCCTGGCGCTTGGCGGCACAATTGTGTATAACGTAACCTGGTTTATTCGTTGATCTACTGTTTTGCCGCTGAGTTGTGTAATTGCTTGCTGATGTGCCCTTTATTGTCGAGGCCGGCCTGAGGGTTGTAGGCCCGTATTTGTCTGCACATACTGTTAAATAAAGGTTTTCCAAAAAAAAAAAAAAAAAAAAGATTTAAAGTTGTATTGTACAAACTCAGACTTTCAAGTGTTTCTGTACTTGAAGCTAATTTATTTGTATATTTCTATAAATATTATTATTTTATCTGTTCCTCAATATTTCAATAGTGAGGTGCTTATAGATAAAATAGTTATTATAATATTTCCATATTGTGATTGATGAATAAAACAGAGACCCATAGGCATCTAATCAAATAACTCATATGCAAACTATGCAGTGACCTATAAGTATGTTAAGCATAGAATTATATATATATATATATTCACTGAAAAAACCATAGGTTTCACACCAGTTATAGTTAGCTGAACATTTTACTCATACAAAACCATTGAAATTTCCACGTTATAGTTAGTTGGACTCACTATAACTCGCGCGGCCGCAATCCACTGCTGATGATGTCACATATTACATAATTCATGACATGGCCAGTGACATCACTGATGACATCTCAAATGACATCACTGAGAGCACTATTCTCGCGTGCGAAAAAATATATAATTATGTATTTAAAGTAAATAATAATGCAAGACATTCAGTAGCATACTAATAAAAGTAGTATTTTTTAAATTTAAAAAGCGTATTTCGACTCTAAACATATTTCCGAAAATCAAGTAAAACGTCATTGTGACGCGCCGCGTAAGCGCCCCCGGAAGCACCTTCATAAGCGCCTACGTACGTGCCGCGTAAGCAAACAAAATTTAAAAACTTTGGAAAAAGTAAAAAAAAAAAAAACTACAAAAGAAGAAAAAAAAAGTTCTTTTTGAACTACCTCCAATTCTCCAATAAGAGCTATATTCTTTATATATATATATATTTTTTTTTTAAACGAATGTATGTGAAGGGGAGAGACACTGAAGGAACAAATGACAAAAGGGGAGTGAGTGAGGGTGAATTGATGAAGGAGAATGAGGATGTGACAGGACAGAGGGAGTGAGAGAAGCAGTGAGTGAAGTGGAGTAAGATGAGTGAGGGAAGGGGAATGAGTGAGGGAGCGAAGGAAGAGAAGAGAGGGGAAGGGAAGTGAAGTAGGGTGACTGAAAGAAGGTGACTGTGGGAGGTGAGTGAGGGGAACGGGAGTGAAGATGGGAAATGAGGATAAGTGAGGAAAGCGGAGTAAAGGAACGGGGGTGAGGAAGGGTAAGAGAAGAGCAGTGTGGTTGAGGAAAGAAGGGGGATAGAGAGTGGATAAAGGCAAGTGAGCGTGAGACAAGTGGAGTGAGGGAGTGAGGAGACAGAGGGAGTGAAGGAAAGAGTGAGAGAAGGGGACTGAGTGAGGGAGCATAAAAAGGTAAGTGGGGTAGTGTAGGTGAGTTAAAGGGAGTGAGCATGAGGGAAGGGGACAGAGGGAGTGAGGCTAGGAGAGAGGGAGTGAGGGAAGGAAACTGAGGATGTGAGAGGACAGAGGGAGTGACAGAAGGAGTGAGTGAAGTAGAGTAAGATGAGTTAGGGAAGGGGAATGAGTGAGGGAGCGAAGGAAGGGAAGGAAGGGAAAAGAGGGGAAGAGGACTGAAGCAAAGGTACTGAGAGAAGGTGAGTGGGGGATGAAAGTAAAGGGAAGGGGAGTGAAGGATAGGGAATGAGGGATAGTGAGGGAATCGGAGTAAGGGAATGAGGGTGAGGGAGGGTGAGAGAAGGGCAGCGAGTGTGAGTAAGGAGGGGTAAAAGTGGGTGGATAAAAGTGAGTGAGGGTAAGACAAGGGGAGTGAGGGAGTGAGGGGACAGAGGGAGTGAAGGAAGTAGTGACAGAAAGGGACTGAGTGAGGGAGCAAAGAAAGGTAAGTGAGGGAGTGTGGGTGAGTTGTAGGGAGTGAGCGTGACAAAAGAGGAGTGAGAGAGTGAGGGGACGGAGAGAGTGAGGCTAAGAGAGAGGGAGTGAGAGAAGGGGAGTGAGGAAGTGAGAGGACAGAGGGAGTGAGAGAAGGAGTGAGTGAAGTGGAGTAAGGTGAGTAAGGGAAGGGAATAAGTGAGGGAGCGAAGGAAGGGAAGACAGGAGAAGGGAAGTAAAGCAGGGGGACAGAAAGAAGATGAGTGTGGGAGGGGAGTGAGGGAAAGGGGAGTAAACATGGGGATTGAGAATAAGTGAGGGAAGCGGAGTAAGGGAACTGGGGTGTGGGTGGGTGAGAGAAGAGTAGTGAGGTTAAGGAAAAGAGTGATGAGAAAGTAAATTTTGTTTGTCAAACTTACCTTATAAGTAATGTAGACTTAATTACATAATTTTCTAAATTTAATATCTGTGGAAGAGAAAAAAAAGTAAGTTATCATATTTATAATATATATTTCAAAATACAAGAGACAAGGCAGGAGATTAAAAGTCATAAAAGGGTAGTAAGAGTTAAAGTAGTAGTGAAGGACACAGAAAGGGAAACAAAGGAATGGGGAAGGACAGAGAGAGGGAAAAAGAAATAGAGGGAGAGCAAATTACTAAGAGGATAATGAAGCAGATAGATTCAGTGACAGAGAGGAAGAGAGGGCGAGAGAAACGAACTGAAGGTGAGTAAGATACTAAAGGAATGTGAGTTATCAAAACTAAAGGAAGAAAGAGGAGTAAGGAAAGGGGAGTAAGTGACAGGGAAGGGGGAGTGAGTGAGGGTGCATTCGCAACAATGAGAGATGGAAGGTGAGTAAGGGTGAGTAAAGGGGCGTGAGAGAGTGAGGGGACAAAGGGAGTGAGGGTAACAGAGAAGGAGTGAGGGAAGAGGAGTGAGGAAGTGAGAGGACAGAGGGAGTGAGAGAAGGAGTGAGTAAAGTGGAGTAAGTTGAGTAAGGGAAGGAGAATGACTAAGGGAGCAAAGGAAGGAAAGAAGGGAAGGGGAGTGAAGCAGAAGGACTGTGAAAAGGTGACTGCGGGAGCAGAGTGAGAGGAAGGGCAGTTAACAACCACATTTATCTTGAAGATGCCAAAAGTCTGGATTGTGGGTCATAGCTTTGTTCACTGGAGTGAAAACTATGCAGCTAACAGAGGTATTCACAACCTTAATTTACCAAATGTGGAAATTATGTGGATTGGACAGAGAGGATTGAGAAGTCACCAATTCATACCATTGGTAAAATCCTTTATGCATCTACCACACCCTGACCTCATAATTGTGCACTGTGGTGGCAATGACCTGGGCACTTTGACTGGGGTAGGTCTGGAAATGCGTTTAAAGGACACCTTTGGGCAATTAATGTCACTTTTTCCAAAAACTGCCGTGGTATTTTCTAATATATGCCACAGGCAAAAATGGAACTGGTCCAACCAATTTTGTCCACAGATTGAGAAAGCCAGGAAACATGTGAATAAATCTGTTTCTGCTTTCCTCAGAGACTATGGTATGGGTTTCATATACCACAACAACTTGCGGTACAACATGCAAGGCATCTGTAGGAGAGATGGTGTACATTTTACAGATGAGGGAAATAGAGTCTTCCTCTTAAATTTTAGACTCTGCATCGGTACCTACTTGTAGGTACTTAAATCACCCACGTAACACAACAGCTCATTTTAGAGCTACCCTATCTCTAAGCAATCCAAATTCTTATTTTACACTATTTTGTTTCACTGTTTTTCCCTGTGGTATGCTCTGGGCACGCGTACATGGGAATGCACCCAGCGCTTACCCCGCGAATATTTTAAAAAAAAAAAAGTTTGTTTGTCCTTCAGGGTCCTTCTAGGACCCCCTCAGAAAACCTAGGGGGTCAGGGGGAGTCTACCCTGCCCCCTTATAATCATTTCCCCCTTTTTTTTTCACCTCTTGTGTCTCGATTCTACCGAGACACAAGATGGCGGACTCTCCGGACTGTTTGGAAGTTGACAGACACCCGAGAGCCAATCAGCTTTCCGCTCGGGCACTTCTGTGTCGCGCCGGATGCGCTCCCCGGTACGCGTACCTGTAAGCGCTCGAAGCACGCATATAGATATATATGTGTTTTTGAAGTTATTTTTCATAAAAACCACTGGAGCAATTTTTTCCAAATATAGAAAAGGCACTTCTGCGTACCAGTCCGAACAATTCTGCCAAGTTTGGTGTAATTCCGTTCAGCCGTTCGGGCTGTAGCCGTGTCTAATCGTCCTATGGAAATTAACATGGGGAAAACACGTTTTGGGACCCCCTTTTTTCTCGGCCCCCGCATGATGAATCCCCCCAAAACTTCCAGGGAAGGAGCGGAGCAGAGCTGGCCTAAATTTTGGAAAATTACACGCAAATTCCTCAACCGGCGCCAAAGTTAATCCCAATAGAATGTTGTGGATTTCCAATGGTAACTAGGTCCTAACTATAACTACCTACTGGCGACCGCCAGTAGGTAATATATATATATATATATATTTCTCACACAGGTTGTCCACAAAGGAGAGCCCACAGCAGGAAGTTAAGTTCAGACCAGGTACATCTTGGAGATGGACAGTAAAAGTCCTAACGGTCTCAACTCTACGGAGGATTTTTACACATGTTTGTAGGGGCACCTAGACAGTAGGGACAAAATACACCGTCTCACCACCTGTGCTATCTCTGGTTGTTATATTAGATAAATTTGCTTACTGCCAACCAAGCATTGCTGTTGACTAAATATAACTATATATGAAGTAAGACACTATGTTATATAATTCAACTGTAATGTAATTATCTGCTATAGATCCTCAGTAGGTGCGTTAAACTGCATGTACATAACAATATCTGTAACAACTGTTTTTAATTGCACTGTTTTCAAACTGCATTTATAAACAACAGTACTAGTTAGTTAGTAGGAGCCATGGTAAGCAGGCAGAAGTGTTATCCCATTTTGTTCAAATATGGGAATTTTTCGTTACATATCTGTAAAAAGGTAATAGAACAAGAATCTGAGGAAAACATCAGACAAAGCCTATTCTATCCGATCAATTTGCTGCTATAGAAGTGCATTGTGTAAATATTGGTAGTAGCACATATGGTTTCACTTGTATATAGTTGTAGATATATGAAATGCTGTATATGTATTTTAGATTGCTTTAGGATTTCCTGGTTGGTAATTATGAATTATCGGATATAATTGTATTCATACAGTTATCAAAAATAAGCCCAGTCTATCCGATTATTTTGCGGTTACAGAATTGCACATGTAAATATTACTATTGGGCATATGGTTTCATCTGTTAATAGTTGTAAATATATGAAATTGTTGTAAAACATCCTAAGAAAATTCAGGATTTCCTTGGCAAAATATTTATGTATTATCGGATACAAATGTATTTAAACAGTTATTAAGACAATAGGCGCAATAATGGTACGTCCTGTCTTACCCATTGCAATTGCAATATGCTTCCTAACAACCACTTTGGACACTCCCACACTAATTTTCCAACCAATCAAATAGTACTGTTGTTAATGCACGAGCACTTAAAATTCACGCAACTCTCTCGGTGCGTCATGTGACCAAGGCCTCTGCGAAGGCCGAAACGTTATGCTGGCGTGGTGTACTGAGAAATAAAGAAACTCACCTGCACTCTGGGTCTTCCGTTCTCTTTTTGGTTGATGGCTCTGGATTGAGGGCGCGTCGCTGAGAGGGTACAAGCGCGATTATATATATATTCACTGAAAAAACCATAGGTTATAGACCATATATAGTTAGGAATTCGCATTTACAAAACCTTATTTTACTCACACAAAACCATTGAAATTCCATATATAGTTAGTTGCACTAACTATATATCGCGCACCCGCAATCCACTGCTGATGATGTCACATATTACATCATTCATGACATGGTCAGTGACATCACTGATGACATCACTGATGACATCTCAAATGATATCACTGATGACATCTCAAATGACATCACTGATGACATCACTGATGACATCTCATTTGACATTACTGATCACATAACTGATGATATCATTCATGTGATAATACAATGAACCTCTTCAGACTCTAATATAACCTTAGATACAATCAGTGTAAACAGACACTCACAGACTGTCACTCATCCATGGAGTTACTCACACACCTAGTCAGTCATGCAAAGAATCAATCACACCTCCATTTCCTCAACTATACAGTTATACAAACTTTACTTATTCAAACATATACTAACACATATTTACTCTCTTATACAATCCCTGATACAAGTTCACAATGATCCATACAGCCACTCACACATTCACTGGCTCTTATGCACAGTTATTTATATATGTCAACTCTCACATGTACTGTGTTTTACATATGTACTTACTTTGACATGTAGCACTGAGATATCCATTCACTCACCAATACACTCATGCACACAGTCAACCGCCCATACAGCTGTTTCCACATGCACTTTTGAAACCATACATCTAGTGAATCAACTGCTCACACATCTATGCACAGAGTCATACACCTCCCAGCCACCCACACACACACACACTCAGTCTCCCATACAAATACTTGGGCAACCAATCAATAACCCATATAGTTACTCATATAGCTACTTATCAACACATGCAACAGTTTACTAAACAACAGACATAATGATGCACAATTAAGACAGTTTAGTCACTAACCCATGCACTCAGTGAGACACATTTAATCACTCACTCATACAGTCAGTCATGCACCTACTAAATCCTTCATCCAGACACTTATACATCCACTCATTCTTCAATATGTAAGACATATTTTAACTTTACAGAAACATACAGTCACTGGATGTTGTCATCAGTGATGTCATCAGTGATGTCATTTGAGATGTCATCAGTGATGTCATCAGTGATGTCACTGACCATGTCATGAATGATGTAATATGTGACATCATCAGCAGTGGATTGCGGGTGCGCGATATATAGTTAGTGCAACTAACTATATATGGAATTTCAATGGTTTTGTGTGAGTAAAATAAGGTTTTGTAAATGCGAATTCCTAACTATATATGGTCTATAACCTATGGTTTTTTCAGTGAATTTTCAAGGTTTTGTAAATGCTAATTCCTAACTATATATGGTCTATAACCTATGGTTTTTTCAGTGAATATATATATATACATACATATATAAACATATATCATCTGTATATCTATATAAATACAAACATAAATGCATGCATACATATACTTATATGCATACAGATGCATGTTATTTACATGAAAGTTGAAAAAACACTAATAAAAGCAAAGCTAAAAAGCCACCTCATTATAAACAGAATGGCTTTAACTTAAACGAGGGCGAGATCTATTGCATTTTCAATGCTTGTTTACTTTGATTCCATCAAGAAGGCATTCAGATGTGTCACACATTTGCCATCAATTCTGAATGTTAGCACTCTAGTTGCACATTAGATCACTGTAGTAAAGCTACTGCTCACCAGGGACGTCTGCTGCTGGTATTCAAAGTGCATGTTTCAGTCTGCATGTCAGAATTTTTTTAATGAAATAGAAGAGGATTTGAGAAGTCACTCAAAATGATCCCTAATGTTTCTTTCTGAAGCACTAATCATACTTTCTATGGCAAAATTAACCCCCTCATGTTGTTCCTTTTTAAATTGAGTGTTTTCAAACTTACCACTTCATTCCAATCAAGATGGCTTCTGGTGTGCCATACTTTTGTCATAAGTAAGACTGTTAGCGCTCTAGTTGTTCTTTAGAACACTCTGGGACATTCTGTCATTGGGCTATACTTGGGGTACATCTGGGTGATATTTGGGCTACATTTAGGCTCTTTTGTCTCTGGTGGCCATCTTGGGAGACTGTATGTCAGAATTTTTTAATGAAATTGAAGAGGGTTTGAGAAGTCACTCAAAATGTGCCCTAATTTTTCTTTCTGCAGCACTAATCATAATTCATATGGCAAAATATACCCCCTCATTTTGTTCCTTTTTAAATTAAATGTTTTAAGAGTTACCACTTTATTCCAATCAAGATGGCTTCAGGTGTGCCATACCTTTGTAATAAGTAGGACTGTTAGCGCTCTAGTTGTTCTTTAGAACACTCTGGGACATTCTGTCATTGGGCTATACTTGGGCTACATCTGGGTGATATTTGGGCTACATTTGGGCTCTTTTGTCTCTGGTGGCCATTTTGGGAGACTGCATGTCAGAATTTTTTAATGAAATAGAAGAGGATTTGAAAAGTCACTCAAAATGTGCCCTAATTTTTCTTTCAACAAGGGGTGGTGAGGGACAGAGTCTCTGAATTAAACAGAATACTCTCACCCAGTCAAGAGATCAGGGCTAGATCCAACACCGTTTTTTAGCTCACTGCACCATCCCAGTTTCAGAACCTGGCTGTATGCAAATTAGTCTGTTCCTGTCCCAGTGCATGATGGGAACAGGGCAAACCAAACTACAAAAGCCAATTCTTACACTGGGAAGGAAACAAGCTACCGGGGACCGGTTTCTGGCATTTCAGCCTCTTCGGCCCGGCTTGCTTGAATCCTGATGGTGCAATGAGCAAGGGACTCACATCTGAGTATACCCTTCCACGCTTAGGGTGGACAAAAATATTTACAACAAGGGGTGGTGAGGGACAGAGTCTCTGAATTAAACAGAATACTCTCACCCAGTCAAGAGATCAGGGCTAGATCCAACACCGTTTTTTAGCTCACTGCACCATCCCAGTTTCAGAACCTGGCTGTATGCAAATTAGTCTGTTCCTGTCCCAGTGCATGATGGGAACAGGGCAAACCAAACTACAAAAGCCAATTCTTACACTGGGAAGGAAACAAGCTACCGGGGACCGGTTTCTGGCATTTCAGCCTCTTCGGCCCGGCTTGCTTGAATCCTGATGGTGCAATGAGCAAGGGACTCACATCTGAGTATACCCTTCCACGCTTAGGGTGGACAAAAATATTTACAACAAGGGGTGGTGAGGGACAGAGTCTCTGAATTAAACAGAATACTCTCACCCAGTCAAGAGATCAGGGCTAGATCCAACACCGTTTTTTAGCTCACTGCACCATCCCAGTTTCAGAACCTGGCTGTATGCAAATTAGTCTGTTCCTGTCCCAGTGCATGATGGGAACAGGGCAAACCAAACTACAAAAGCCAATTCTTACACTGGGAAGGAAACAAGCTACCGGGGACCGGTTTCTGGCATTTCAGCCTCTTCGGCCCGGCTTGCTTGAATCCTGATGGTGCAATGAGCAAGGGACTCACATCTGAGTATACCCTTCCACGCTTAGGGTGGACAAAAATATTTACAACAAGGGGTGGTGAGGGACAGAGTCTCTGAATTAAACAGAATACTCTCACCCAGTCAAGAGATCAGGGCTAGATCCAACACCGTTTTTTAGCTCACTGCACCATCCCAGTTTCAGAACCTGGCTGTATGCAAATTAGTCTGTTCCTGTCCCAGTGCATGATGGGAACAGGGCCAACCAAACTACAAAAGCCAATTCTTACACTGGGAAGGAAACAAGCTACCGGGGACCGGTTTCTGGCATTTCAGCCTCTTCGGCCCGGCTTGCTTGAATCCTGATGGTGCAATGAGCAAGGGACTCACATCTGAGTATACCCTTCCACGCTTAGGGTGGACAAAAATATTTACAACAAGGGGTGGTGAGGGACAGAGTCTCTGAATTAAACAGAATACTCTCACCCAGTCAAGAGATCAGGGCTAGATCCAACACCGTTTTTTAGCTCACTGCACCATCCCAGTTTCAGAACCTGGCTGTATGCAAATTAGTCTGTTCCTGTCCCAGTGCATGATGGGAACAGGGCAAACCAAACTACAAAAGCCAATTCTTACACTGGGAAGGAAACAAGCTACCGGGGACCGGTTTCTGGCATTTCAGCCTCTTCGGCCCGGCTTGCTTGAATCCTGATGGTGCAATGAGCAAGGGACTCACATCTGAGTATACCCTTCCACGCTTAGGGTGGACAAAAATATTTACAACAAGGGGTGGTGAGGGACAGAGTCTCTGAATTAAACAGAATACTCTCACCCAGTCAAGAGATCAGGGCTAGATCCAACACCGTTTTTTAGCTCACTGCACCATCCCAGTTTCAGAACCTGGCTGTATGCAAATTAGTCTGTTCCTGTCCCAGTGCATGATGGGAACAGGGCAAACCAAACCACAAAAGCAAGCCGGGCCGAAGAGGCTGAAATGCCAGAAACCGGTCCCCGGTAGCTTGTCTCCTTTCTGGTAAAGAATTGGCTTGGTAGTTTAGTCTGCCCTGTTCCCATGATGCACTGGGCCAGGGACAGACTGATTTGCATATAGCCAGGTTCTGAGCTGGGATGGGGCAGTGAGATAAATAACGGTGATGGATCAAGCCCTGATCTTTGGCCTGGGTAAGAGTGGTCTGCTCAATTCAGACACTCTGTTCATCACCACCCCCTTTTGTAAATCGATTTTGGCCACTATAGGTGTGGCAGGGTATACTCAGACATGAGTCCCTTTCTCACTGCTCCATCAGGATTCAAGCAAGCCGGGCCGAAGAGGCTGAAATGCCAGAAACCGGTCCCCGGTAGCTTGTCTCCTTTCTGGTAAAGAATTGGCTTGGTAGTTTAGTCTGCCCTGTTCCCATGATGCACTGGGCCAGGGACAGACTGATTTGCATATAGCCAGGTTCTGAGCTGGGATGGGGCAGTGAGATAAATAACGGTGATGGATCAAGCCCTGATCTTTGGACTGGGTAAGAGTGGTCTGCTCAATTCAGACACTCTGTTCATCACCACCCCCTTTTGTAAATCTAATTTTTCTTTCTGCAGCACTAATAATACCTTCTATTGCATAATATACCCCCTCATTTTGTTCCTTTTTAAATTAAATGTTTTAAGAGTTACCACTTTATTCCCATCATGATGGCTCCAGGTGTGCTATACCTTTGTAATAAGTAGGACTGTTAGCGCTCTAGTTGTTCTTTAGAACACTCTGGGACATTCTGTCATTGGGCTATACTTGGGCTACATCTGGGTGATATTTGGGCTACATTTGGGCTCTTTTGTCTCTGGTGGCCATTTTGGGAGACTGCATGTCAGAATGTTTTAATGAAATAGAAAAGGATTTGAGAAGTCACTCAAAATGTGCCCTCATTTTTCATTCTGCAGCACTAATCATACTTTCTATGGCAAAATATACCCCTTCATGTTGTTTCTTTTTAAATTAAATGTTTTAAGAGTTACCACTTTATTCCAATCAAGATGGCTTCAGGTGTGCCATACCTTTGTAATAAGTAGGACTGTTAGCGCTCTAGTTGTTCTTTAGAACACTCTGGGACATTCTGTCATTGGGCTATACTTGGGCTACATCTGGGTGATATTTGGGCTACATTTGGGCTCTTTTGTCTCTGGTGGCCATTTTGGGAGACTGCATGTCAGAATGTTTTAATGAAATAGAAAAGGATTTGAGAAGTCACTCAAAATGTGCCCTAATTTTTCATTCTGCAGCACTAATCATACTTTTGATGGCAAAATATACCCCCTCATGTTGTTTCTTTTTAAATTAAATGTTTTAAGAGTTACCACTTTATTCCAATCAAGATGGCTTCAGGTGTGCCATACCTTTGTAATAAGTAGGACTGTTAGCGCTCTAGTTGTTCTTTAGAACACTCTAGGAGGCTGCAGTAGAACACAAAGGAATGAACTGACAGTCTCTGTCCTTGTTGGATGTACATGTTTTACTGAGAATGTCAGGCTTCATTTTCACATGACTGAGAAAGATAATGTGAATTTACAGAAAATATGCTTTCAGTTTAGCTTATAGATCCCCTTCCAAACCACTGTGGGAAAATCATGAGATATTAGTTTTCTTTCAAACAATATTCATGATATCACAGCAGAAGGTTTTTTCACATGGTAAAATCACCTTAGAACCCACCGCAATTCCTAAAACGAGTATGGTACCATCAACAAATGATTTATAATGTAACTAAAGTCCTAAAACCCTCTATTAACTACAATGCTTTTTAATGAGGTGCTTTCATGTATATTGGTCCCAAGATGGCTGCCAACACTTCTTGGATGAAGTGCTGACAGCCAATCAGATCAGATGTGTGGTTAGGCTCCGCCCAGATATATATCTTTTTTTGAACCTAAATTACTCAAAATCCACTGGAGCACATATATTGAGACCTAGCAAAGGCACATCGGGCTAACAGTCCCTACAATTTTGCCAAGTTTCGTGCAAATCCATTCAGCCGTTCGAGCTAAAAGTGAGGCCAACCGCCCTATGGAAATTAACATGGGAAAAACGCGTTTTGGGACCCCCCTTTTTTCTCTGCCCCCCCTTGATGAAAACCCCCCAAATTGTCAGGGGCTGCTCAGAAACAAAATGTTCCATTTTCCGGGAAATTTCAGCTAATTCCGTCCACAAACGCCAAAGTTATTAGACATAGAATTTTCAAAAATCCCATAGAGAAAATATCCTAACTATATATACCTACTGGCGACCGCCAGTAGGTAATATATATATATATATATATATATATATATATATATATATATATATATATATATATATATATATATATATATATATATATATATATATATATATATATATATATATATATATATATATATATATATATATATATATATATATATATATTCTCACACAGGTTGTCCACAAAGGAGAGCCCACAGCAGGAAGTTAAGTTCATAGCGTTTAATGATGCGAGCTGCAACCTTGGTGCGACCAGGTTTGGCCGGCTGAATTGGGGCCACTTCCGGAACCAGCGCCAGCAGTTAAAAGTGTTGGCATCAAAATTGATGCCCGTCTTTCTATGACTCAGCAGGTATCATCTGTGGTGGGCATCTGTGTGAGTCTGATTCGCCAGCTGCGGAAACTCTCCTCGTTGCTGTCTTTCTCCACAATGAGGCTGGCGGTCTCCGCCTTAATTCTGGCACGGCTGGACTATGGTAATTCCCTATACTTTGGCCTCCCAAACAACCTTCTGACCCGACTACAGGTCGTAATGAACGATACGGCCAGGCTCATCTTTAATAAACCTAGGCACACTCGAGCTATGCCCCTACTCTGCAGTTTACACTGGCTGCCCATTGCCCAAAGAATTACATTTAAAAGCCTCTGCATTGCACACAAAGCTATCTATGGCTCAGCCCCTAAATACATCAAAGATCGGCTCTCTAGGTACCTACCCACCAGGTCCCTCCGGTCGGCTGAGGCATGTAACCTACTTTGTCCTCGGTATAACCTCACAACCAAAGGCGGCAGAGCCTTCTCTAGCACTGTCCCCCTGGCATGGAACCTCCTGCCTGCGGAACTCAGGAAGGAAACAAACCTACTGTTGTTTAGGAAAAGGCTGAAGACGGTGCTCTTTGAGGATGCGTGGGGACCTCTGTGATCTGGCATTTGTACCCACTGATGTTGTGTATCCGCTGACAGCGCTTAGATACCCCTGGGTGATATAGCACTCTACAAGCTTATAATAACATAGCATAACCTCTCATTTGAAACACATCACCTACATAATCGAGCCTTGGAAGCCAACGCGTTTCGTGCGTCTCACGCACTTCTTCAAAGGCAGACTCTAGAAAGGCGTCTCCATGCAAGCACCCGGTGCTAGAATCACTTAAAGTACTCGCCCCAGTGGGCAGGGCAAACCCGTTGCCTTCTGGTCTCAGTGGTTCTTGTAGCGCTGGGCAATCTTTATTCCAGTGAATTTACATGCGTGCAGCCTCATTTAAATGTTCCATTAAAACCCCAGTGGGCTGGTGAGATGTCCCAAAACGACGGATAGCACAGTGTACCTCGCATCACGCAGCTCCCTGCTCCTTGAATGCTGGCGTCGGTTGGCGCCGGCACAGACCGTGTCTCCACGGCGGGGCTTCATCCGCGGCCGGACTAGCCGCTAAAGATTCTCACACAGGTTGTCTGCAAAGGAGAGCCCACAGCAGGAATGTAAGTTCATAGCGTTTAATGATGCGAGCTGCAACCTCTCAGTTGAAACACATCACCTACATAATCGAGTCTTGGAAGCCAACGCGTTTCATGCGTCTCGCGCACTTCTTCAAAGGCAGACTCTAGAAAGGCATCTCCATGCAAGTACCCGGTGCTAGAATCACTTAAAGTACTCGCCCCAGTGGGCGGGGCAAACTTGTTGCCTTCTGGTCTCAGTGGTTCTAGTAGCGCTGGGCAATCTTTATTCCAGTGAATTTGCATGCGTGCAGCCTCATTTAAATGTTCCATTAAAACCCCAGTGGGCTGGTGAGATGTCCCAAATGAGGGATAGCACAGTGTACCTCGCATCACAAAGCTCCCTGTTCCTTGAATGCTGGCGTCAGTTGGCGCCGGCACAGACCGTGTCTCCACGGCGGGGCTTCATCAGCGGCCCTGACTAGCCGCTACAGATTCTCACACAGGTTGTCCACAAAGGAGAGCCCACAGGGAAAGCACAGAGATATGTGAGTTCAGAGAGGCCAAACACTGCTCTGATGTAATCCATCAGGGACTGACTTGTGAACAGTAAAAAGGATCTCGAGAGCGAGAGAGATAAATAGATAGATAGATAGATAGATAGATAGATAGATAGATAGATAGATAGATAGATAGATAGATAGATAGAGAGCTATTAGTGCCCTTTTTGTATGGCCACTCCCCCCATTGCTCACAATGCTAATGGTTATGACTCTAATACTGCACTGGAGTCTGCTGCCCAGATCCCTGTTTCTGTGCTCTCTCCTAAAACTGTTCTGTTCGACTTGGTAATCCCAAATACTCAAATGAGGGTCAGAATATTTTATACAAGTTCTTAGTCAGGGACCTGTTCTAACAGAATCTCAAAACATGAACAAATGTCAGGTACATGTCTAGGAGTTGGTCTCAGCCATAATTCAGTGGGCATTTTAATGTGAATGATGTTCCTTTCGTGGGTACAGAGTGTACCTGATGTAATTGTTAAAAAACAAGATTTTTAGATATGGCTTAAGATGCGTTTTGCCTGTTCTCAGATGTGGAAGTTAAAAGTACTTGAGGCCCAGAATAGCATATTTATGTCAACCGGGGAAGTTTTAATTAGAGCTTATCTTAGGTCCTCTCCTTCCATAGCCGACCATGTAAATAAACCTTTGGGCCTGTCGGATGGACAGGTGCGCCTCTACCGAGTCGAGGAGTGGAAAAGTCCTATTCGAATGGTAACACCGGCTCTGGACAAGAATGCCTGCTGAATCCTGGTGTTGTTGCTCAAGCTCTCAGCTAGTTTCCGCTATGAGAATCCCTAAGACAAGTAATTCCTTTAGGCCACAGCACAGTTCTGAGAAGCAAAGATTAATTGGGTTTACAAATAGAACATGCAAAGGGAAGGGAATGACGGACACCGGGGCCGGGACCTGCTCCCCACATGTGCGTGTGACACCTAAAGATGCCACAGAAGATGCAAAAGGTTGGTCTGCTGCAGGGTTTGTCAGATGGAAACCATGGGAAAAGCTGCCAGCTGGAGGCAGACCCTACTGGGGCATAAAGAAGTTTGCCGCCCTTGCTCCTGCAGGTGATGAAAATGAGGTAGCAGGGAGATCCTTTTTAGTGTTCACAAGTCAGTCCCTGATGGATTACATCAGAGCAGTGTTTGGCCTCTCTGAACTCACATATCTCTGTGCTTTCCCCAACACACTTGAGTCACCCGCAGCTTAGCTCCACCGTACTGGACTGGTTTTAAGTTGTTGATTGGTGAGGCGAGATGGTTGAGAGGAAAGGAGAAGGAAGGGGGATGATGGAGTGTTAAAAACTGCACTACAATGTGTAGAATGATTAAAAGCCGTTTAAAAATAATCTCTGAATCCAAATGGGAAGTGTAGCGTCTTCCCCAACCTGGTTACCCGCAAATGACTACGCCACATACAGAGCTTAGAATTACATGTCTTTATTCTTCTGCTTGTAATTGCAAACTCAACATTCAAAATAAGCCTTCATCGCATTCCGCTCTAACACCTAAGTCATAGCTCTATGGAGGCCATCAGGAACCAAAAGGATTCCGTCATTGCTAACTAGCAAGACACTGCATCTCCCCCTCTGTTAAATGAAAAATTGTAAAACAAATTGCAAACTATATTCATATACACAAATGAATCTCTTCAACCAATAATATTGACTCTTTAATTGTTTGACCCGATCCTGTAACTGGAAAAGTAGAACTGTCACCATCAATGTCCAGAATCTGTGTTGATAGTGGAAAGCAGTCACTGGTGTGTCAGACCCAGTCTCTCCTTCAGTATGTGGATCTGATGAACAACGAGTTAAACGCCGAAAGTTAGAAGAGTCTCTGGTAATAGACTTCTCAGGGTGCTGTGTAGTAACCATATGTCCCTTCGTAGACACCACTTGAAAAGGTTCTGCATCCAACGGAGCATCAGACTTTCTTCTCCCTATTTAGCATGAGAGCACTTGATCTCCTCTCCTAAAGACAATGTTCTTCACATCATATTTTGTCAGCATCTGCTTTCATCTTTTGTTTCTGGACCTAGTCTTCCTCACAAGTTGCATTCTCGTCTTTCTCCCTATGATTGGTCCGCTGAGGTAGCTTAGTTTTTATTCATCTCCCGAGCATCAATGTCCCTGGACTTTCACATGTGGTTAAGTGAGGTGTTAAACGATAAGCTCTCAAGGAGGATTTAAACACAGTCTTTAAATCAAGCTTTTCAAGAGTAGCAGGTTGCACTGCTTTCTCTAGCATATCCATAAAACACTCAATGAGTCAGTTGGCCCTTCAGCCACAAACGTATGCTTTTCTGATGCCTTATACTTAGATGCTCTAAAAAATCTTTAAACTCCTGATTGTTAAATGGCGGGCCATTGTCAGATTTCAGCATGGCTGGAACACCACATGTCGCAAAGATGCCATCTACTCTGTCAATTACTTAGTCTTGAGTGGTAGATGAAAGATACTCAATTAAGGGAAATCGTGAATATTCATCTACAGTCACTATCAGGTGATGTCAATTGGCAAGTGGACCAAAAAAAGTCAATGGCTACTCTCTCCCAGGCATGCTTCAGGAGTTCTGAAATGTTTAAGGTGTGCTGAGTAACTTTAGTAGAAAGGCAGGTGCAAAGATGACAGGCCTTTAGTTTTTTCTCAACCTGCTCATTCACATACATAAACCAGACTCGGTCGCAGAGAGCTCGTTTTGTGGCAATGATTCCATGATGTCCTTAGGGGGCCAATCCAAGCATCTTCTGCCTCAGTCTCTCCGGAATCAGGATTCTCGATCCTCCTAATATAACTCCTTACTGAGTTATGGACCGTTCACTTTTGACATTTTTTTATTTTTTTTATATTCACCATCACTGGTGAGAGGACTAGGGTGTCAATTCCATGACTGATGTGTGATTATATCTTTCAACTTTAGCATGTCGCTATCATGACTCATGGTAGTGATAATCTGGGCTAACAAAATGGCAACTGGTGTGATTTTACAATTAAATTGATATAGGCTTCAGCCATTTTGTATGGGGTACCATGACCTTGTATAGGCACTCTCGAAAAGTAATCAGCAGGGTTCTGGTCCTTCCCTGGACGATGCACAATGTTATAATTGTACTCTTGTAAATGTAGTTCCCATCTTTCAATGCGAGGAGGCATCTTGGCCATTGTATTGCCAAATATAGTTAGTAAAGCTTGGTGATCAGTTACCAGCGTAAAAAAAGGCTTCAATACAGGAATACATGGACATGTGCACAAGCCCATAGCACGGCTAAACCTTTTTTTTCAGGTTGCTATTCACATAGGCACATTCTGGTTGAGACAAGCTCCTATTAGCATATGCCACAATATGCCTTCGAGCATCTGGGGGTCCACTGTGCTGTGCAAGTATGGCGTCTAACGCAACCGGACTAGCATCAACAACAACCTCTCTATGGAGCTGCAGATTGACATATGTCATTTTAGTAGCATTCTCAATGGCTTGTTTGATTTTCTTAAACTTTTCTTACATTCATGTGACCAATGGAATGAAACATTATTCTTCGTCAGCTATCTCATTGGAGCACTTAGAGTGGCAAAGTCTTGTGTAAACCTGGAACAGTAGCTGGCCATGCCAGGAAATGAACGCATCATGGAAACATCTTGTGTGGGATCAGCATTTGACAACGCTTGTACTTTAGCAGGATTGGGTGTCATACCCCTATCTGAAAAGATATGCCCAAAGAATGTAACTTTGCCTTGCGGAGCTCACATTTATCTGCATTCAAAGTAAAGCCAGCATCCGCAAGTAAACAACATCATTGTATGAGAGCCTTATCATGTTCTTTTTCCATAGCTCCAAAAACTAATATGTCATCGCTATAATTGAACACATTCATGACAGGCTGTATATTTTGAATGATGTCTTGAAAAAGTTCTGCAGCCTATGACACACCAAAATGTAGTCTTTTGTATCGAAACAGACCAACATGTGTAGAAGAGGTTGTAATGACCCTGCAATTTTCTTCACTTTCCAACTGATGATAACCTTTATTTCAATAAAGGTGAGAGAAGACCTTCACACCATTCATTTGCAGTATCAGGTCAGAAATGTGTGGACCTGGATGTCTCTCTTGTTGAATTGCCTTGTTTGCCTGATGCATGGCAACGCATATGTGTACAGCTTCCTCACTGTTCCTTTTTAGATCGCTCAATGGTATCATGCTTCAGTAACAATTCAATTTCTGTTTCAACAACATCTTGTAAATGAAAAGTAATTTGTCAATGTCATTGAACAACAGGAAGGATATCCTCATTATTATGCAGCTTTACTTTCATAGTCATTCATTTCATTTCATAAATCTTTATTCGAATTCCAAGAATTCATAAAAGCACATACACAGATTTACAATGATGTTATAAAATCCTTATTAAAATGTGATAAATCAAAATAAACATCAAGCACATTTTACAAATTACTGAACAAAGGGAAGTCAGGGATGTCCATCATTTTACATGCTCGGGTAGCGGTTCTCAAGAAATTCTAGTGCGGAAAATTATTTCTTCATTGTCCAAGGAAAGCAGCAATTGATAAGATTCCCCCATAGTAATGGGTCTATGTTTTTTTAAAAAGTGAGTTAAAAACCATTTTGCATATTTTAAATAGTATTTACAAAAGAAGAGGAAGTGCAAATCAGTTTGTGCGCTCACCCCATCGCAGGGACATCTTATATTTTCAAGGGTTGGCCGGTAGCCTAGAGGAAAACTTAACAAGAATCTTACAGTTCCCGCTCTCATTCGAAATAAAAGGCTTCTTTCCCAATTTACCATTGGCAGGGTAAGATATAGTAATAGTGGATACCTAAACAGTTCCCTGCCCATGTAGCTAAGGACTGTAGTTTTCTTAGATTCTTCCCTGACCCTTTCTGTGTTATAAAGTGCGTAAAGTGCTTTCTTCGGGTCATTCTTGTGTACTGAATCAGCTCTATTAGGATCTAAAAAGAGGCTACCTTTATCAATACTACACAAGCTTTTATAGACCCCCGAGAGCCAAGGGATGTCCATTCCTCTCTCGCACTTAAGGCAGTCAGTTATAATTTCTTGAGTTAGAGTGGCAGATTTATTCCTCCATACTGAGTACCAGAATAACACGGGTCATGCACTAATAAAATCACATATAAAATGTAAGTTAAGTTCCTTGTGGCAAATATACTAGGAAGTAGAGATCGGTGCACCAAGCAGCTTTCTACAAAACCGATTTTCTTCCTGCTGGATGCACCGATTCTTCGCCAAACCCCATATCTCTGCCCCATACGTAGCTACTGGGACGCATTGCAATGTAAAAATCCTTAAAATTGCTTCAATAGCACCTGTTTTCTTCGGTCGGGGAGACTTAAAATAGAATTGATGGCCTCTGAGAATTTGCTCGTGGAGTGGGCCAAATGCCCAGTCCACGAGTCATTCGCAGCAAAGACCATCCCCAAATATGGGAAAGTATGGGTGGAAATTAATCTGTCGTTCCCTACCAGTATAGAATTGAGCTGACATTTCCTTGGTCCACATGACATAATAAATGACTTTTTGAAATTCACGCGTAAATCCAGCAGGTCCATGTACTCTACAAAGCTTTTAACAAGATTACGCAGAGAGTTCGGGGTGCGGCCCATTAGGACCGCATCATCTGCGTAAAGGAGTACAGGCAGTGGTTTACCGTTAATTATAGGGACGTCTGGGGTTGATTGTTTCAGCGAGTTACTCAGTCCATTTATATAAATAATAAAAAGCATGGGTGCTAAAATGCACCCCTGTCTAACTCCCCTTCCTACCTTAATTGGGCCTGACAACTCCCCTCCCATACCTATTCTTACTTGTGCCTTAAGATCAGTATGTAAAAATGCTAAAAAAAATGTACCAGGGATTGATCTAAACCATAATTCAACAAAATAGACCAGAGTTTGGACCTATTAACTAAATCAAAAGCAGATGATAGGTCCATAAACGGGGGAAGAATGGGCAGTGTTGTATTTGTTGATAACCAGGTTAAGGTTCAGACACTGTTCTATTGTGCCGACCCTGCTTCTAAAGCCCAGTTGGCAAGGGTCTGAATTGCCACTTTCCTCTGTCCAATCTAAAATCCTATTGTAGATAACACAACGCAAGATCTTTAAGGTGCTGTGAAGCAAGGAGATCGGCCTGTAGTTAATTGGCTCTGATCTATCCCCCTTTTTATAGATTAGAACAATAATACTCGCAGCCCATGTGTCAGGCATGGGTGCTTGGGGTAAACTGTTAAAAACATTCAAAAGGACCGGGGCCCAAAATTCTGGTTTCCACTTTATTATGTCTATGGGCAGCCGATCTGGACCAGGAGCCTTATTCTAACAACAAAAGAACCGGGGGTCTATAACGGAGCTTCAAGTACTCCGAGCTGCTGCAAAACTCCTACATAAGTGAGTTAGGCGCTAATAGAGCTATATAAGTCTCTATATCAGAATGTGTGCCAGGACAAACTTGTCGAAGGACCTACTGAGATTGTTGGTAAGACCCGTACAGAGATGTGTTGGATTCCCATCAAATAGGTATGTAGATCAAGTGTTCTCATTTGGTCATCCAAAAATGTGGTGGTATGTCTCTTGATCAATAAGACCCATCCATCGCCCTTACTCAATTGGGTTGTACCATCAATCGCTAAGGTACCCATGAACAAATGATAAAGATGGGATTGAGTGCAGTGCAAAAATCAAAAGATGTGTGAGTTAAAAACAAGGGGTAAAAGGATCAATAGGCGAAAAACTCTAATGTAATTTGTCCTTTCCCTCAAACAAACAAGAACAATGCAGAGGAAGCAGTCTAAACATATAACTGCTTTTACAAGGCCAACATGTTTCTGCCGGTAGGGACAAGATCCCATGGCTTTCTTCAGGGCCAGAGTTCTAAGCATTAGCTACTGCATACATAAAGTGAACGTAACGACAATCTGTAAAGGATATACATAAATAGTCCAAAATCGTGTTCCTCTGTACCAAACGGTGTCTCTTACATCTGTTAACAAGAAACAAGAAATAAATTGTAGTAAGTCCTATCAAAACAGGAAAGACCTGGCACTGGCTTCTACTAATTAAGCCAATTTATTTTACTAATGTTACTCACCTGAATAGTACAGGGAGTGTACCTCACCTCTCCTGGAACCCAGCTCAGGAAAAAGGAGGCCCCGCTCTGTGAAGGCAAGGAAGGGGTAATGAACGGACGGGTGGACAGTACTACTCTATCTCTCCCTCCAATACATAATATAGCCCCTATAACAGTCAAGCTTCACAGAGCCACAAAAAATCCTAAGGGTGGAATAAGTCACAGAGCCCATAAAAGTCCCAGGTTCCCAAGATCCATCACTTAATGTAAAAAGCTTTCCTCTAAATATGAGTGTCCTCAATAGGATGGAGCTAAACTATAGCAGGTTTAGATCTGGGCTAGCAAAAGTTTAACAGACCAAGCCTGGTCTCATATCCCAGAAACATAGGTGAATCAGTCTATGTCACCCCAAAAGAAAAAAGGCCAAAAATAGAACCTAATGAGCCACTAACCTGTCCGGCGTTGTCTCATTGCAGGACCCGAGCTTCGTGGGAGGCAAAAATGGCTCCATCCTATTGATCCTACTGTTACCCCTTCCTTGCCTTCACAGAGCGGGTCCTCCTTTTTCCTGAGCTGGGTTCCAGGAGAGGTGAGGTACACTCCCTGTACTATTCAGGTGAGTAACATTAGTAAAATAAATTGGCTTAATTAGTAGAAGCCAGTGCCAGGTCTTTCCTGTTTTGATAGGACTTACTACAATTTATTTCTTGTTTCTTGTTAACAGATGTAAGAGACACCGTTTGGTACAGAGGAACACGATTTTGGACTATTTATGTATATCCTTTACAGATTGTCGTTACGTTCACTTCATGTATGTAGTAGCTAATGCTTAGAACTCTGGCCCTGAAGAAAGCCATGGGATCTTGTCCCTACCGGCTGAAACATGTTGGCCTTGTAAAAGCAGTTATATCTTTAGACTGCTTCCTCTGCATTGTTCTTGTTTGTTTGAGGGAAAGGACAAATTACATTAGAGTTTTTCGCCTATTGATCCTTTTACCCCTTGTTTTTAACTCACACATCTTTTGATTTTTGCACTGCACTCAATCCCATCTTTATCATTTGTTCATGGGTACCTTAGCGATTGATGGTACGACCCAATTGAGTAAGGGCGATGGATGGGTCTCATTGATCAAGAGACATACCACCCCATTTTTGGATGACCAATTGAGAACACTTGATCTACATACCTATTTGATGGGAATCCAACACATCTCTGTACGGGTCTTACCAACAATCTCAGTAAGTCCTTCGACAAGTTTGTCCTGGCACACATTCTGATATAGAGACTTATATAGCTCTATTAGCGCCTAACTCACTTATGTAGGAGTTTTACAGCAGCTCGGAGTACTTGAAGCTCCGTTATAGACCCCCGGTTCTTTTGTTGTTAGGATTACAGTTAGGGGGATACGAACTGGGCAGGTCTTTAAATTTACCTCAGACCCTTCTTCAATTGTTTGTGTTTTACTGTTTAGAGCAGCTGCCAGCTGCGGGTCTTTCTCTTAGACTACACTATGGAGGTAGTTCTTTCGCTAGGGACACTGTGTGCTCTAGTCTGCACCACTGAATCTTCTGGGGAGGTATTAGGTTCAGTTTCCTTTGAGTCTAGGGTCACCCACCTTCACTTTGGTCCTTTAGGGCTCTCTACAGATGTACCCTTGGCACACTGTTTGCCTATATGTGAGTTTGAACTAACAAGCAACATCATTATTCTGATATGGCAGGCACAGCACAATACTGTACTGTTTTGACAGCCCTCTACCACTTCAGTTTTTGAAGTGAGGGGCGGATGATTCAGCCCCCCCTCCTCCTCCTCCCCCCTTCCCACCATTGGCTACCTTTCTTTGGGTTCATTTGGGGATCATTATCAGAGACCACTTTGATGGATCTTTATATATAGACATCAGCTCGGTCGACTATTTCGCGCATGCAAACACTTGTGCTTGGTTAAATAAAGCACCTTTATTTTTGAACTAGTTCAAACTACAAAGATGGCTGTAATGATGTCATCTTGTAGTTCTTGGGTGAACTACAACACAGTGGATTGTGACATCACTCTGTAGTTCAATCGAATCCCGCGAGAGTACGTGATACTCCGCCTCTATCTCCTTTATAGGCTTCCCGTGGGCAGCCATTTTTGCCTCCCACGAAGCTCGGGTCCTGCAATGAGACAACGCCGGACAGGTTAGTGGCTCATTAGGTTTTATTTTTGGCCTTTTTTCTTTTGGGGTGACATAGACTGATTCACCTATGTTTCTGGGATATGAGACCAGGCTTGGTCTGTCAAACTTTTGCTAGCCCAGATCTAAACCTGCTATAGTTTAGCTCCGTCCTATTGAGGACACTCATATTTAGAGGAAAGCTTTTTACATTAAGTGATGGATCTTGGGAACCTGGGACTTTTATGGGCTCTGTGACTTATTCCACCCTTAGGATTTTTTGTGGCTCTGTGAAGCTTGACTGTTATAGGGGCTATATAATGTATTGGAGGGAGATATAGAGTAGTACTGTCCACCCTTCCGTTCGTTACCCCTTCCTTGCCTTCACAGAGCGGGGCCTCCTTTTTCCTGAGCTGGGTTCCAGGAGAGGTGAGGTACACTCCCTGTACTATTCAGGTGAGTAACATTAGTAAAATAAATTGGCTTAATTAGTTGAAGCCAGTGCCAGGTCTTTCCTGTTTTGATAGGACTTACTACAATTTATTTCTTGTTTCTTGTTAACAGATGTAAGAGACACCGTTTGGTACAGAGGAACACGATTTTGGACTATTTATGTATATCCTTTACAGATTGTCGTTACGTTCACTTTATGTATGCAGTAGCTAATGCTTAGAACTCTGGCCCTGAAGAAAGCCATGGGATCTTGTCCCTACCGGCTGAAACATGTTGGCCTTGTAAAAGCAGTTATATGTTTAGACGGCTTCCTCTGCATTGCTCTTGTTTGTTTGAGGGAAAGGACAAATTACATTAGAGTTTTTCGCCTATTGATCCTTTTACCCCTTGTTTTTAACTCACACATCCTTTGATTTTTGCACTGCACTCGATCCCATCTTTATCATTTGTTCATGGGTACCTTAGCGATTGATGGTACGACCCAATTGAGTAAGGGCGATGGATGGGTCTCATTGATCAAGAGACATACCACCCCATTTTTGGATGACCAAATGAGAACACTTGATCTACATACCTATTTGATGGGAATCCAACACATCTCTGTACGGGTCTTACCAACAATCTCAGTAGGTCCTTCGACAGGTTTGTCCTGGCACACATTCTGATATAGAGACTTATATAGCTCTATTAGCGCCTAACTCACTTATGTAGGAGTTTTGCAGCAGCTCGGAGTACTTGAAGCTCCGTTATAGACCCCCGGTTCTTTTGTTGTTAGGATTACAGTTAGGGGGATACGAACTGGGCAGGTCTTTAAATTTCCCTCAGACCCTTCTTCAATTGTTTGTGTTTTACCAGGAGCCTTATTACCAAGGCTCTGTGCAATCGCATCTTCTACCTCCACCAGCGTTATTTGTAGGCAGCGTAAATGACCTTGCACACAGTGATCTGTGCCGTATAATGGTATGGCGTAGATTTTAGAGAAGTGATTCTCCCATGAGCTGCTGGAGATGGTACAGCTGACGGGTGTTAAATGTTGGCCCATGTTGCGCAAGTCTCTGACTGCGGAACAGAATAAATTGCCATTCTTCCCCCCAGCTGATTCCGATAAGGCTTCCCAGCTTTCAGTCAGGAGAGTACCCTTCCGCTCATTTATGGTAATTTTATACACTTTCTTAGCTACCCTTATGTCTGCCCTGCATCTAGGTTTCAACAAATAATAGTTACCTATGCCTCCAGACTATGAGTTAGACAACAATTTATTGTGGATAAACAATAGTTTATTAGTTTACCCTCGACATTGGTTTATGTCTTTGAGTTATATCATAGTTAGCGACAATTATTTTCATTGTTTTCAAACAACAGACATGAGATCACTATCAACCTCATATCCAGCCATATACAATTCAAACAGTGATTTGTGCATATATACAGTGCAGAGAGAATAAGGATGATCAAACACAATTAAGGAAAAACATTCAAACTCTTTACATGGACAAGGATTGTCATGAACAAAAATCAGAGAAAAAACAGTTCGCAGAAACAAATCACAATTGGGAGGCGAGCGAGAGTAAGCAGTTTTTTTGTGAAAATTCTACTCTCAACTCATCGAACACAATCAGTATGTACTATTAACAAGAGAAAGCCCAATTTATGCAACAGTCGTATTGACCCTTAGTGACAGGGAAAATGCCGACGCGTTTCGAATCCTGGAATTTGTTTGCAGGATTCTCATCAGGGCGCTGTGATTGTGGTCCATGGGAACTGTTTGTGGAAAGAGGAAAGGACGATTTTATTAAAGTTTTTGACCTCTAGCCATTTGTGACGGTAAAGGACACGCAAGGAATGGCGGGTTACCTTTTATTTTGGTGCCATGGGTCCTATTGGGATGAAGGATCGTCTATGCCACGTGAAGTTTGGGCTGCAACGGAGCACACCGTGTAAGGATTGTGGGGTAAAAAGGATTGTTGAATGACGGAGGGCTACAAAAATGTGAAAAGTTACCTTAGATTCAAGCCGTCCTTCGGCTGGTGTGCCGGTAACGGAGTATTTAATTCTCCATGCTAGCGTCGTTTATCTGAAATTGGAGAATTTGAAGGAGGGTTGGGATGAATCAATGTGGCAACAGCCGCATTTCAAAAAAACTTAGCATATCGTTGGGGGACTTACTTGTATGCGAAAACGCATTGGCAGGCTCGCCGGTAATGGAGACTGTTTGGTTGTGGATCTACGGAGCAAAGAAGGAACGGGTGTCAATTGTCTCATTAGTTTGAAAAGACATTGCGTCCCAGCGACGAGTTGCGGGGCTTAGATCTTACCGTCAAGTGACGTGGAGAGCTCTGCTATTCGAACTTGCTTGGAACCGGCACACACTGTTAGTGTTTGCGGCTGTCCTGTGCCAAGCCGAGTTCCTAAAGCAAAAACCATGTGGTGTGCGCTCGTCCAATCAGAGACAAGGCCGTTTGTGGTGCTTTGTGGGAGTTGGAGTACGGGATCGGATTTAGGCCCGATTGATTTCACTAAGGGAGTTGAGGCCCGTGTTGACGCTGTCAAATTTTAGAATTAGATATGCCTCTTTGCGAAGTAGCATAGTTTCCACATCTGGATAGCGCTTGGGGTCAATCCAGACCAATGCTGTCCATTTAAAATCGTTTTCAGTGTGATTGTTGTTCAGAAAGTGTTCCACCATTGGCGCAGATATGACTTTTTTCTTAATGCGAGAACGGTGTTGGGTAATTCTCGCATTGATGGGTTGATTTGTTTTCCCAATGTAAACTCTGTTGCATGGTCAAACCACTGCATAGACGATGTTTCGGGTTTTAGAGTTTGTGAAAACCTCGTGTTTCCACTTGGTGCCATGATTGATAAAAGTGTCACCCTCTAGTGTGGTGGAGCATGATACACAGTTTCCACATTTGTGGTGCCCACGAAGAGGTTTCAGGTTCCACTGAGCTATGAGGTCACTTCTAGGTGGAGGAATATAGCTGTCTGCTTTGATAAGATGTTGACCAATGCTCATATTTTTACGCATTGCAAAGATGGGTTTTGAAAGGGGGTACTCAAGGGATTCCAATAAGTGCCAATTATTACGGATGATATTTTTGAATTGGTTTGTGTGTTGACCAAACGTGGTAACACACACCAGTTTGTCCAATTCCTTCTTTTGTTTTGGCTGTAGTAGTGTATTTCTGGGGGTATACTTGGCCCTATTTTTGGAATGTTTTAGCAGTTTTTTGGGGTACCCTCTTTCAGCCATCTCGCTGCAAAATCTGGTTGCGTGTGAATCAAAGTCTTTGAGATAGCTACAATTGCGTCTGATCCGTAATAGTTGGCCGTAGGGCAAGTTGTCCGTAAGGCATTGCGGATGCGAGCTGGTGTAATGAAGGATCGTATTCCTGTCTGTTTTTTTCTTGTGCAAAGAGGTTGTCAACTTAGACTCACTGGTGCCTACTGTGACGTCAAGAAAAATCATTTCTTTGGGACTCGAGTTCAACGTGAATTGGATGTCAGGGTGCCTGGAGTTGAGCCATACGTGGAATTGATCAAGTTCCGTCTGACTCCCCTGCCACAGGAGCCAGACGTCATCAATGTATCTCAGCCATTGAGTTATATGGCCTGAGAAGGGATTATTGCTGTAGATGAATCGCTCCTCATATTGTGCCATATACAACACCGCCAGCTCCGGCGCATATGGACAGCCCATGGCCGTCCCTTTGATTTGTATGAAAAAATTGTTCTCGAACTTAAAGTAATTGCTCCGCAGAGTAATTTAAGCCAATGCAAGGATAAACGAAGAAGGCACTCGGTGGGGTCTTTCTCGTTGTTCGAGATACAGCTCAATTACCTCAAGTGCTTCGTCTTGCGGTATCTGGGTGTATAACGAAGCGACGTCCAATGTCACCATCAACTCAGAAGGTTCATTGAATGTACGCCCCTCAATTCGGGTGATAAAGTCTGTGGTGTCCCTGAGGTGCGATTTCACTTGTGTTATACATGGTTTCAAAAAGAAGTCAATATATTTTGAAATAGGTTCTAACACAGAGTCGCACCCGGACACTATGGGTCTTCCCGGTGGTGCCTTTTCGTTTTTGTGAATCTTAGGTAAGAAATAGAGTATTGGTGTCCTTGGTGACTTTTTGTTCAGATATTCAAACTCTTTAGGCCCTAGGAACCCTTCGTCCAAGCCTATCTGCGTGATTTTACTTATTTTGTCCTGAATGGCGAGGACGGGATCTTCTTTGGACAGTCTGTACCACTCCCGATTGCTAACATGTAGTTGCCCTTCAGTAAGGTACATGGGACGGGGCCAAAGGACCACCGCCCCACCTTTATCTGCTTGCTTTATGACAATTGACGTGTCAGATTTCAGATCACCAATTGCTTTTTGAATGCCTTTACTGATGTTATTTTTGACAAAGCTGTTTTTCTTCTCAAGTTTGGTGAGTGAAGACAACACCGCCTGTTCAAAAGCAATAATTTGTTTCAGAATATTTGTTGTCGGGGTGAATTTAGATTTAACTTTGAGTCCAGTGGTTTCTTGTGTTGACGTCATTTCGGCACCAGCGAAGTAAGTTTTCAGCCTGACTTTGTGACAGAAGTCAAGTGCCTCCAATTTCAATTTGGTAAAATCAGTTTCCTTGGTGGGGACAAATTTAAGGCCCAGGTTAAGAAGCATTTCCTCATCTCTCGATAATTCTTTGTCAGAGAGATTTACTATGGTGGACAGGTTCAATTGTTGTAATTCTTGTTGCGGGTACGCATTTGCCACGGTTGTTTGAAACGTGTCCGTGTTTGTCCGCCCCTGGATAAAAAAGGAGTCGATCCTCCTCTTGCTCCTCGTGTTTTAGGGTTGGACTGTCTAGAATCAGAGGAAGAATCGGAAGAAGTGGTGTCAGAGAATGTAATGAATCTGTTTCTGGATCTTCCTTGAAATGTATTCAGGGCCCCTCTCGACTCCCCCGAGGTGGAAAAGTCTTCCTTGAGAAAAGGATAGACCTGTTCAAGTCGGAATGTTTTGGAGTCTTTGTCAAATTGAGCTGATTTTATATTCAAAGTGTAATCTTTGAATGTAGCAATTTCCTTTTCTATTTTGTCAAGGAGGGCCTGCGCTTCACTAGTAGTCTGGCTATCATTGATGGTTTTGATTAAATCTTCAATTTCTTTTTCTTCCTGACTGCAAATGCGTTGAGCTGTCTCAATGGTGTGTACCATTAAATCTCTACTGCATTTAGTGTTAATTTGGCTGAAACCTTTCTTGTAATCAGCGTCCTCTGTAAAGATGACGGGAATGTTCTTAACCTGAAGGCCCCAGGGAATAGTCCCCGCTTTTAAATGTTTATGTAGGAAGTAACCATGAAGCTCAGTTCTAATATGCTTCTTCTGAAGCCTAATCAATTTGTCTGCCTCATTTTGTTGTTTAGCTGAGGCACTGAGGGTAATTGAAGAAAATGGCGAGGTCTCAATGAGGTTTTGGATATGGCTTTCCGTGAAGGACAGCGTATCTTTGTCTGCCATGTTACGCAAGAGTCGAAACCCTTGCAGACAACTGATGCTGACAAATCTGTAAGAGACGCTTGTTGCGTCACTCCCAAACCACTTGGGCAATGGCCCGCTCAGAAATATGGACGCAAAGAAGTGGTTGGGCCCAATGGGAGTGAGGGTAGGTAGGGCCACACTAAAATTCAACAAATAATAGTTACCTATGCCTCCAGACTATGAGTTAGACAACACTTTATTGTGGATAAACAATAGTTTATTAGTTTACCCTCGACATTGGTTTATGTCTTTGAGTTATATCTTAGTTAGCGACAATTATTTTCATTGTTTTCAAACAACAGACATGAGATCACCATCAACCTCATATCCAGCCATATACAATTCAAACAGTGATTTGTGCATATATACAGTGCAGAGAGAATAAGGATGATCAAACACAATTAAGGAAAAACATTCAAACTCTTTACATGGACAAGGATTGTCATGAACAAAAATCAGAGAAAAAACAGTTCGCAGAAACAAATCACAATTGGGAGGCGAGCGAGAGTAAGCAGTTTTTTTGTGAAAATTCTACTCTCAACTCATCGAACACAATCAGTATGTACTATTAACAAGAGAAAGCCCAATTTATGCAACAGTCGTATTGACCCTTAGTGACAGGGAAAATGCCGACGCGTTTCGAATCCTGGAATTTGTTTGCAGGATTCTCATCAGGGCGCTGTGATTGTGGTCCATGGGAACTGTTTGTGGAAAGAGGAAAGGACGATTTTATTAAAGTTTTTGACCTCTAGCCATTTGTGACGGTAAAGGACACGCAAGGAATGGCGGGTTACCTTTTATTTTGGTGCCATGGGTCCTATTGGGATGAAGGATCGTCTATGCCACGTGAAGTTTGGGCTGCAACGGAGCACACCGTGTAAGGATTGTGGGGTAAAAAGGATTGTTGAATGACGGAGGGCTACAAAAATGTGAAAAGTTACCTTAGATTCAAGCCGTCCTTCGGCTGGTGTGCCGGTAACGGAGTATTTAATTCTCCATGCTAGCGTCGTTTATCTGAAATTGGAGAATTTGAAGGAGGGTTGGGATGAATCAATGTGGCAACAGCCGCATTTCAAAAAAACTTAGCATATCGTTGGGGGACTTACTTGTATGCGAAAACGCATTGGCAGGCTCGCCGGTAATGGAGACTGTTTGGTTGTGGATCTACGGAGCAAAGAAGGAACGGGTGTCAATTGTCTCATTAGTTTGAAAAGACATTGCGTCCCAGCGACGAGTTGCGGGGCTTAGATCTTACCGTCAAGTGACGTGGAGAGCTCTGCTATTCGAACTTGCTTGGAACCGGCACACACTGTTAGTGTTTGCGGCTGTCCTGTGCCAAGCCGAGTTCCTAAAGCAAAAACCATGTGGTGTGCGCTCGTCCAATCAGAGACAAGGCCGTTTGTGGTGCTTTGTGGGAGTTGGAGTACGGGATCGGATTTAGGCCCGATTGATTTCACTAAGGGAGTTGAGGCCCGTGTTGACGCTGTCAAATTTTAGAATTAGATATGCCTCTTTGCGAAGTAGCATAGTTTCCACATCTGGATAGCGCTTGGGGTCAATCCAGACCAATGCTGTCCATTTAAAATCGTTTTCAGTGTGATTGTTGTTCAGAAAGTGTTCCACCATTGGCGCAGATATGACTTTTTTCTTAATGCGAGAACGGTGTTGGGTAATTCTCGCATTGATGGGTTGATTTGTTTTCCCAATGTAAACTCTGTTGCATGGTCAAACCACTGCATAGACGATGTTTCGGGTTTTAGAGTTTGTGAAAACCTCGTGTTTCCACTTGGTGCCATGATTGATAAAAGTGTCACCCTCTAGTGTGGTGGAGCATGATACACAGTTTCCACATTTGTGGTGCCCACGAAGAGGTTTCAGGTTCCACTGAGCTATGAGGTCACTTCTAGGTGGAGGAATATAGCTGTCTGCTTTGATAAGATGTTGACCAATGCTCATATTTTTACGCATTGCAAAGATGGGTTTTGAAAGGGGGTACTCAAGGGATTCCAATAAGTGCCAATTATTACGGATGATATTTTTGAATTGGTTTGTGTGTTGACCAAACGTGGTAACACACACCAGTTTGTCCAATTCCTTCTTTTGTTTTGGCTGTAGTAGTGTATTTCTGGGGGTATACTTGGCCCTATTTTTGGAATGTTTTAGCAGTTTTTTGGGGTACCCTCTTTCAGCCATCTCGCTGCAAAATCTGGTTGCGTGTGAATCAAAGTCTTTGAGATAGCTACAATTGCGTCTGATCCGTAATAGTTGGCCGTAGGGCAAGTTGTCCGTAAGGCATTGCGGATGCGAGCTGGTGTAATGAAGGATCGTATTCCTGTCTGTTTTTTTCTTGTGCAAAGAGGTTGTCAACTTAGACTCACTGGTGCCTACTGTGACGTCAAGAAAAATCATTTCTTTGGGACTCGAGTTCAACGTGAATTGGATGTCAGGGTGCCTGGAGTTGAGCCATACGTGGAATTGATCAAGTTCCGTCTGACTCCCCTGCCACAGGAGCCAGACGTCATCAATGTATCTCAGCCATTGAGTTATATGGCCTGAGAAGGGATTATTGCTGTAGATGAATCGCTCCTCATATTGTGCCATATACAACACCGCCAGCTCCGGCGCATATGGACAGCCCATGGCCGTCCCTTTGATTTGTATGAAAAAATTGTTCTCGAACTTAAAGTAATTGCTCCGCAGAGTAATTTAAGCCAATGCAAGGATAAACGAAGAAGGCACTCGGTGGGGTCTTTCTCGTTGTTCGAGATACAGCTCAATTACCTCAAGTGCTTCGTCTTGCGGTATCTGGGTGTATAACGAAGCGACGTCCAATGTCACCATCAACTCAGAAGGTTCATTGAATGTACGCCCCTCAATTCGGGTGATAAAGTCTGTGGTGTCCCTGAGGTGCGATTTCACTTGTGTTATACATGGTTTCAAAAAGAAGTCAATATATTTTGAAATAGGTTCTAACACAGAGTCGCACCCGGACACTATGGGTCTTCCCGGTGGTGCCTTTTCGTTTTTGTGAATCTTAGGTAAGAAATAGAGTATTGGTGTCCTTGGTGACTTTTTGTTCAGATATTCAAACTCTTTAGGCCCTAGGAACCCTTCGTCCAAGCCTATCTGCGTGATTTTACTTATTTTGTCCTGAATGGCGAGGACGGGATCTTCTTTGGACAGTCTGTACCACTCCCGATTGCTAACATGTAGTTGCCCTTCAGTAAGGTACATGGGACGGGGCCAAAGGACCACCGCCCCACCTTTATCTGCTTGCTTTATGACAATTGACGTGTCAGATTTCAGATCACCAATTGCTTTTTGAATGCCTTTACTGATGTTATTTTTGACAAAGCTGTTTTTCTTCTCAAGTTTGGTGAGTGAAGACAACACCGCCTGTTCAAAAGCAATAATTTGTTTCAGAATATTTGTTGTCGGGGTGAATTTAGATTTAACTTTGAGTCCAGTGGTTTCTTGTGTTGACGTCATTTCGGCACCAGCGAAGTAAGTTTTCAGCCTGACTTTGTGACAGAAGTCAAGTGCCTCCAATTTCAATTTGGTAAAATCAGTTTCCTTGGTGGGGACAAATTTAAGGCCCAGGTTAAGAAGCATTTCCTCATCTCTCGATAATTCTTTGTCAGAGAGATTTACTATGGTGGACAGGTTCAATTGTTGTAATTCTTGTTGCGGGTACGCATTTGCCACGGTTGTTTGAAACGTGTCCGTGTTTGTCCGCCCCTGGATAAAAAAGGAGTCGATCCTCCTCTTGCTCCTCGTGTTTTAGGGTTGGACTGTCTAGAATCAGAGGAAGAATCGGAAGAAGTGGTGTCAGAGAATGTAATGAATCTGTTTCTGGATCTTCCTTGAAATGTATTCAGGGCCCCTCTCGACTCCCCCGAGGTGGAAAAGTCTTCCTTGAGAAAAGGATAGACCTGTTCAAGTCGGAATGTTTTGGAGTCTTTGTCAAATTGAGCTGATTTTATATTCAAAGTGTAATCTTTGAATGTAGCAATTTCCTTTTCTATTTTGTCAAGGAGGGCCTGCGCTTCACTAGTAGTCTGGCTATCATTGATGGTTTTGATTAAATCTTCAATTTCTTTTTCTTCCTGACTGCAAATGCGTTGAGCTGTCTCAATGGTGTGTACCATTAAATCTCTACTGCATTTAGTGTTAATTTGGCTGAAACCTTTCTTGTAATCAGCGTCCTCTGTAAAGATGACGGGAATGTTCTTAACCTGAAGGCCCCAGGGAATAGTCCCCGCTTTTAAATGTTTATGTAGGAAGTAACCATGAAGCTCAGTTCTAATATGCTTCTTCTGAAGCCTAATCAATTTGTCTGCCTCATTTTGTTGTTTAGCTGAGGCACTGAGGGTAATTGAAGAAAATGGCGAGGTCTCAATGAGGTTTTGGATATGGCTTTCCGTGAAGGACAGCGTATCTTTGTCTGCCATGTTACGCAAGAGTCGAAACCCTTGCAGACAACTGATGCTGACAAATCTGTAAGAGACGCTTGTTGCGTCACTCCCAAACCACTTGGGCAATGGCCCGCTCAGAAATATGGACGCAAAGAAGTGGTTGGGCCCAATGGGAGTGAGGGTAGGTAGGGCCACACTAAAATTCAACAAATAATAGTTACCTATGCCTCCAGACTATGAGTTAGACAACACTTTATTGTGGATAAACAATAGTTTATTAGTTTACCCTCGACATTGGTTTATGTCTTTGAGTTATATCTTAGTTAGCGACAATTATTTTCATTGTTTTCAAACAACAGACATGAGATCACCATCAACCTCATATCCAGCCATATACAATTCAAACAGTGATTTGTGCATATATACAGTGCAGAGAGAATAAGGATGATCAAACACAATTAAGGAAAAACATTCAAACTCTTTACATGGACAAGGATTGTCATGAACAAAAATCAGAGAAAAAACAGTTCGCAGAAACAAATCACAATTGGGAGGCGAGCGAGAGTAAGCAGTTTTTTTGTGAAAATTCTACTCTCAACTCATCGAACACAATCAGTATGTACTATTAACAAGAGAAAGCCCAATTTATGCAACAGTCGTATTGACCCTTAGTGACAGGGAAAATGCCGACGCGTTTCGAATCCTGGAATTTGTTTGCAGGATTCTCATCAGGGCGCTGTGATTGTGGTCCATGGGAACTGTTTGTGGAAAGAGGAAAGGACGATATTATTAAAGTTTTTGACCTCTAGCCATTTGTGACGGTAAAGGACACGCAAGGAATGGCGGGTTACCTTTTATTTTGGTGCCATGGGTCCTATTGGGATGAAGGATCGTCTATGCCACGTGAAGTTTGGGCTGCAACGGAGCACACCGTGTAAGGATTGTGGGGTAAAAAGGATTGTTGAATGACGGAGGGCTACAAAAATGTGAAAAGTTACCTTAGATTCAAGCCGTCCTTCGGCGGGTGTGCCGGTAACGGAGTATTTAATTCTCCATGCTAGCGTCGTTTATCTGAAATTGGAGAATTTGAAGGAGGTTTGGGATGAATCAATGTGGCAACAGCCGCATGTCAAAAAGACTTAGCATATCGCCGGGGGACTTACTTGTATGCGAAAACGCATTGGCAGGCTCGCCGGTAATGGAGACTGTTTGGTTGTGGATCTACGGAGCAAAGAAGGAACGGGTGTCAATTGTCTCATTAGTTTGAAAAGACATTGCGTCCCAGCGACGAGTTGCGGGGCTTAGATCTTACCGTCAAGTAAGCATGGGCGGAAAATCCGTTTCGCTCGCGGATTTTGCGGATTTTCGGTAAATTCGCAATCCGCGAGATTCGCGAATCTCCCGCAAAATCCGCAAATCCGCGAGCAGCGGATTTTATGGCTTGCTCGCACTGTTCGCGTGAGTTCGCGGCTTCCCAGTACAACTTCGCGCCCCGCGAATAAGCGCAAAATTGCAGAAATAAGATCTTAGCAAAACTGAAACTACTTACTAGGTTCAAAAGTTCAGGCTCATCATTAGTAGCCATTTCCTGTAGTGCTTCCTGAGGGGCCCCTCCAGAGTTCAGTTGCCAGTTGCAACTATTATGTGACCCTGCTCTGAACCTCAGAATAGTTACACATATGCCACAAAGGTCCTGAATTACAGCTAAGGGAGACAAGCAGGAGCCAGGCTGGAAGTTCAAATCCATTAATCAGCCCCTAATTCATTATTGTCAGTTGGGGCAGGGCAGGTGTTGTAACTAATTTTGCAACAATGAAAGCACTTAGCAAGTGCAAAAGATCACTAATCAGGAAGCACTAAGGAAGCAGGTGCCAGCTAAAAAAATATTCTGTGACACATTAATCAGCCCCAAATTAATTCAGGTCACTTGAGGCAGGGAAGGTGTGCTTGCTTTGCCACAATAATGTACACTGACTGGACAACCAGAGGGTGCTGTGATCAAACAGAGGGTGGCATGGCTGGGCCAGAGGGTGGCATGAGTAGTCAGAGAGTGGCAGTGGTGACAGAGAGTGGCAGTGATGAAGAAGAGTGTCCCAAACAGGCTGGACACGTAGAAACAACAAGTTCGCGAAACTTGCGACCCGACAGGTAAGTTCGCGTTTTGCGAAATTGTACAAAACCCTCGCGAACTGGCAGAAACCCGCGCGAACACAAAAAAAAAATCCGCAAATTCGCAAGAATTCGCGGATTTTGCGGATTGCGAGTTCGCAAATCCGCAAAATTCGCGAAGGCGAGATTCGCAAAATTCGCCAATGCTTACCGTCAAGTGACGTGGAGAGCTCTGCTATTCGAACTTGCTGGGAACCGGCACACACTGTTAGTGTTTGCGGCTGTCCTGTGCCAAGCCGAGTTCCTAAAGCAAAAACCATGTGGTGTGCGCTCGTCCAATCAGAGACAAGGCCGTTTGTGGTGCTTTGTGGGAGTTGGAGTACGGGATCGGATTTAGGCCCGATTGATTTCACTAAGGGAGTTGAGGCCCGTGTTGACGCTGTCAAATTTTAGAATTAGATATGCCTCTTTGCGAAGTAGCATAGTTTCCACATCTGGATAGCGCTTGGGGTCAATCCAGACCAATGCTGTCCATTTAAAATCGTTTTCAGTGTGATTGTTGTTCAGAAAGTGTTCCACCATTGGCGCAGATATGACTTTTTTCTTAATGCGAGAACGGTGTTGGGTAATTCTCGCATTGATGGGTTGATTTGTTTTCCCAATGTAAACTCTGTTGCATGGACAAACCACTGCATAGACGATGTTTCGGGTTTTAGAGTTTGTGAAAACCTCGTGTTTCCACTTGGTGCCATGATTGATAAAAGTGTCACCCTCCAGTGTGGTGGAGCATGATACACAGTTTCCACATTTGTGTTGCCCACGAAGAGGTTTCAGGTTCCACTGAGCTATGAGGTCACTTCTAGGTGGAGGAATATAGCTGTCTGCTTTGATAAGATGTTGACCAATGCTCATATTTTTACGCATTGCAAAGATGGGTTTTGAAAGGGGGTACTCAAGGGATTCCAATAAGTGCCAATTATTACGGATGATATTTTTGAATTGGTTTGTGTGTTGACCAAACGTGGTAACACACACCAGTTTGTCCAATTCCTTCTTTTGTTTTGGCTGTAGTAGTGTATTTCTGGGGGTATACTTGGCCCTATTTTTGGAATGTTTTAGCAGTTTTTTGGGGTACCCTCTTTCAGCCATCTCGCTGCAAAATCTGGTTGCGTGTGAATCAAAGTCTTTGAGATCGCTACAATTGCGTCTGATCCGTAATAGTTGGCCGTAGGGCAAGTTGTCCCTAAGGCATTGCGGATGCGAGCTGGTGTAATGAAGGATCGTATTCCTGTCTGTTTTTTTCTTGTGCAAAGAGGTTGTCAACTTAGACTCACTGGTGCCTACTGTGACGTCAAGAAAAATCATTTCTTTGGGACTCGAGTTCAACGTGAATTGGATGTCAGGGTGCCTGGAGTTGAGCCATACGTGGAATTGATCAAGTTCCGTCTGACTCCCCTGCCACAGGAGCCGGACGTCATCAATGTATCTCAGCCATTGAGTGATATGGTCTGAGAAGGGATTATTGCTGTAGATGAATCTCTCCTCATATTGTGCCATATACAACACCGCCAGCTCCGGCGCATATGGACAGCCCATGGCCGTCCCTTTGATTTGTTTGAAAAAATTGTTCTCGAACTTAAAGTAATTGCTCCACAGAGTAATTTCAGCCAATGCAAGGATAAACGAAGAAGGCACTCGGTGGGGTCTTTCTCGTTGTTCGAGATACAGCTCAATTACCTCAAGTGCTTCGTCTTGCGGTATCTGGGTGTATAACGAAGCGACGTCCAATGTCACCATCAACTCAGAAGGTTCATTGAATGTACGCCCCTCAATTCGGGTGATAAAGTCTGTGGTGTCCCTGAGGTGCGATTTCACTTGTGTTATACATGGTTTCAAAAAGAAGTCAATATATTTTGAAATAGGTTCTAACACAGAGTCGCACCCGGACACTATGGGTCTTCCCGGTGGTGCCTTTTCGTTTTTGTGAATCTTGGGTAAGAAATAGAGTATTGGTGTCCTTGGTGACTTTTTGTTCAGATATTCAAACTCTTTAGGCCCTAAGAACCCTTCGTCCAAGCCTATCTGCGTGATTTTACTTATTTTGTCCTGAATGGCAAGGACGGGATCTTCTTTGGACGGTCTGTACCACTCCCGATTGCTACCATGTAGTTGCCCTTCAGTAAGGTACATGGGACGGGGCCAAAGGACCACCGCCCCACCTTTATCTGCTTGCTTTATGACAATTGACGTGTCAGATTTCAGATCACCAATTGCTTTTTGAATGCCTTTACTGATGTTATTTTTGACAAAGCTGTTGCGACCTCGCCATTTTCTTCAATTACCCTCAGTACCTCAGCTAAACAACAAAATGAGGCAGACAAATTGATTAGGCTTCAGAAGAAGCATATTAGAACTGAGCTTCATGGTTACTTCCTACTTAAACATTTAAAAGCGGGGAATATTCCCTGGGGCCTTCAGGTTAAGAACATTCCCGTCATCTTTACAGAGGACGCTGATTACAAGAAAGGTTTCAGCCAAATTAACACTAAATGCAGTAGAGATTTAATGGTACACACCATTGAGACAGCTCAACGCATTTGCAGTCAGGAAGAAAAAGAAATTGAAGATTTAATCAAAACCATCAATGATAGCCAGACTACTAGTGAAGCGCAGGCCCTCCTTGACAAAATAGAAAAGGAAATCGCTACATTCAAAGATTACACTTTGAATATTAAATCAGCCCAATTTGACAAAGACTTCAAAACATTCCGACTTGAACAGGTCTATCCTTTTCCCAAGGAAGACTTTTACACCTCGGGGGAGTCGAGAGGGGCCCTGAATACATTTCAAGGAAGATCCAGAAACAGATTCATTACATTCTCTGACACCACTTCTTCCGATTCTTCCTCTGATTCTAGACAGTCCAACCCTAAAACACGAGGAGCAAGAGGAGGATCGACTCCTTTTTTATCCAGGGGCGGACAAACACGGACACGTTTCAAACAACCGTGGCAAATGCGTACCCGCAACAAGAATTACAACAATTGAACCTGTCCACCATAGTAAATCTCTCTGACAAAGAATTATCGAGAGATGAGGAAATGCTTCTTAACCTGGGCCTTAAATTTGTCCCCACCAAGAAAACTGATTTTACCAAATTGAAATTGGAGGCACTTGACTTCTGTCGCAAAGTCAGGCTGAAAACTTACTTCGCTGGTGCCGAAATGACGTCAACACAAGAAACCACTGGACTCAGAGTTAAATCTAAATTCACCCCGACAACAAATATTCCGAAACAAATTATTGCTTTTGAACAGGCGGTGTTGTCTTCACTCACCAAACTTGAGAAGAAAAACAGCTTTGTCAAAAATAACATCAGTAAAGGCATTCAAAAAGCAATTGGTGATCTGAAATCTGACACGTCAATTGTCATAAAGCAAGCAGATAAAGGTGGGGCGGTGGTCCTTTGGCCCCGTCCCATGTACCTTACTGAAGGGCAACTACATGTTAGCAATCGGGAGTGGTACAGACCGTCCAAAGAAGATCCCGTCCTCGCCATTCAGGACAAAATAAGTAAAATCACGCAGATAGGCTTGGACGAAGGGTTCTTAGGGCCTAAAGAGTTTGAATATCTGAACAAAAAGTCACCAAGGACACCAATACTCTATTTCTTACCCAAGATTCACAAAAACGAAAAGGCACCACCGGGAAGACCCATAGTGTCCGGGTGCGACTCTGTGTTAGAACCTATTTCAAAATATATTGACTTCTTTTTGAAACCATGTATAACACAAGTGAAATCGCACCTCAGGGACACCACAGACTTTATCACCCGAATTGAGGGGCGTACATTCAATGAACCTTCTGAGTTGATGGTGACATTGGACGTCGCTTCGTTATACACCCAGATACCGCAAGACGAAGCACTTGAGGTAATTGAGCTGTATCTCGAACAACGAGAAAGACCCCACCGAGTGCCTTCTTCGTTTATCCTTGCATTGGCTGAAATTACTCTGCGGAGCAATTACTTTAAGTTCGAGAACAATTTTTTCATACAAATCAAAGGGACGGCCATGGGCTGTCCATATGCGCCGGAGCTGGCGGTGTTGTATATGGCACAATATGAGGAGAGATTCATCTACAGCAATAATCCCTTCTCAGACCATATCACTCAATGGCTGAGATACATTGATGACGTCTGGCTCCTGTAGCAGGGGAGTCAGACGGAACTTGATCAATTCCACGTATGGCTCAACTCCAGGCACCCTGACATCCAATTCACGTTGAACTCGAGTCCCAAAGAAATGATTTTTCTTGACGTCACAGTAGGCACCAGTGAGTCTAAGTTGGCAACCTCTTTGCACAAGAAAAAAACAGACAGGAATACGATCCTTCATTACACCAGCTCGCATCCGCAATGCCTTAAGGACAACTTGCCCTACGGCCAACTATTACGGATCAGACGCAATTGTAGCGATCTCAAAGACTTTGATTCACACGCAACCAGATTTTGCAGCGAGATGGCTGAAAGAGGGTACCCCAAAAAACTGCTAAAACATTCCAAAAATAGGGCCAAGTATACCCCCAGAAATACACTACTACAGCCAAAACAAAAGAAGGAATTGGACAAACTGGTGTGTGTTACCACGTTTGGTCAACACACAAACCAATTCAAAAATATCATCCGTAATAATTGGCACTTATTGGAATCCCTTGAGTACCCCCTTTCAAAACCCATCTTTGCAATGCATAAAAATATGAGCATTGGTCAACATCTTATCAAAGCAGACAGCTATATTCCTCCACCTAGAAGTGACCTCATAGCTCAGTGGAACCTGAAACCTCTTCGTGGGCACCACAAATGTGGAAACTGTGTATCATGCTCCACCACACTAGAGGGTGACACTTTTATCAATCATGGCACCAAGTGGAAACACGAGGTTTTCACAAACTGTAAAACCCGAAACATCGTCTATGCAGTGGTTTGTCCATGCAACAGAGTTTACATTGGGAAAACAAATCAACCCATCAATGCGAGAATTACCCAACACCGTTCTCGCATTAAGAAAAAAGTCATATCTGCGCCAATGGTGGAACACTTTCTGAACAACAATCACACTGAAAACGATTTTAAATGGACAGCATTGGTCTGGATTGACCCCAAGCGCTATCCAGATGTGGAAACTATGCTACTTCGCAAAGAGGCATATCTAATTCTAAAATTTGACAGCGTCAACACGGGCCTCAACTCCCTTAGTGAAATCAATCGGGCCTAAATCCGATCCCGTACTCCAACTCCCACAAAGCACCACAAACGGCCTTGTCTCTGATTGGACGAGCGCACACCACATGGTTTTTGCTTTAGGAACTCGGCTTGGCACAGGACAGCCGCAAACACTAACAGTGTGTGCCGGTTCCAAGCAAGTTCGAATAGCAAAGCTCTCCACGTCACTTGACGGTAAGATCTAAGCCCCACAACTCGTCGCTGGGACGCAATGTCTTTTCAAACTAATGAGACAATTGACACCCATTCCTTCTTTGTTCCGTAGATCCACAACCAAACAGTCTCCATTACCGGCGAGCCTGCCAATGCGTTTTCGCATACAAGTAAGTCCCCCGGCGATATGCTAAGTTTTTTTGACATGCGGCTGTTGCCACATTGATTCATCCCAACCCTCCTTCAAATTCTCCAATTTCAGATAAACGACGCTAGCATGGAGAATTAAATACTCCGTTACCGGCACACCCGCCGAAGGACGGCTTGAATCTAAGGTAACTTTTCACATTTTTGTAGCCCTCCGTCATTCAACAATCCTTTTTACCCCACAATCCTTACACGGTGTGCTCCGTTGCAGCCCAATATTCACGTGGCATAGACGATCCTTCATCCCAATAGGACCCATGGCACCAAAATAAAAGGTAACCCGCCATTCCTTGCGTGTCCTTTACCGTCACAAATGGCTAGAGGTCAAAAACTTTAATAAAATCGTCCTTTCCTCTTTCCACAAACAGTTCCCATGGACCACAATCACAGCGCCCTGATGAGAATCCTGCAAACAAATTCCAGGATTCGAAACGCGTCGGCATTTTCCCTGTCACTAAGGGTCAATACAACTGTTGCATAAATTGGGCTTTCTCTTGTTAATAGTACATACTGATTGTGTTCGATGAGTTGAGAGTAGAATTTTCACAAAAAAACTGCTTACTCTCGCTCGCCTCCCAATTGTGATTTGTTTCTGCAAACTGTTTTTTCTCTGATTTTTGTTCATGACAATCCTTGTCCATGTAAAGAGTTTGAATGTTTTTCCTTAATTGTGTTTGATCATCCTTATTCTCTCTGCACTGTATATATGCACAAATCACTGTTTGAATTGTATATGGCTGGATATGAGGTTGATGGTGATCTCATGTCTGTTGTTTGAAAACAATGAAAATAATTGTCGCTAACTAAGATATAACTCAAAGACATAAACCAATGTCGAGGGTAAACTAATAAACTATTGTTTATCCACAATAAAGTGTTGTCTAACTCATAGTCTGGAGGCATAGGTAACTATTATTTGTTGAATTTTAGTGTGGCCCTACCTACCCTCCCTCCCATTGGGCCCAACCACTTCTTTGCGTCCATCCTGCATCTAGGTTTGGCAGTTAAAGCCTTATGCAGACTCCTGTTGGCCTCCGAACAGTTATGGTCGAACCATCTTGGTTCTTTCCCATCCTGGTGAAGTGGCACCAATAGGAGGGATCTAATCACTGAACAAAGTTCGATGAAATCTTTAATTACACTTAAGTGAGAGACACTGGTTGATAGACATGCTGTAATTAAATTTGAATGCCCTTCTAACAGAATCTCTGTTTTTCCACTATCCACCCCCTCCACTTTAATCTAAGTTTGTCTGTCGATGGGGTTATATCCCTCGCCCCTTGAGAGACAGCATACACGGGGCGGGATACTAATCGTGGTACCGCTGTTAGGGGGTTGTGGTCCCCAAAATCTGTTAGGAAACCTCTGAGGCCAAAAGGCGATCTGCGAGGCTGGGGGAAACAAAAATTAAATCAATGGTTGAGGCGCTATCCCTTCCTCTGAACGTTGGTGCCCGCAGATTTTTATAGGGTGAACCTAAATCCATTACATTAGTAAGGATGTGTTCACTAAGGAAAGTGCATAATTCCAAACCCCTCCGCACAGCTGGGTCTGCATGCTGTGTACCCATCCCCCGGAAATCAGTTTGAGCTTTAGCATTAAAATCCCCCCCCCCCAAAGGAATCCCCATGCACTCGTCTGGACCTTCGACTTTCTCCAATTTTGAGATAATTTTAAAAAGCTCAATGAAATTCCTATTTGGGACAGAATAAAAATCATTGTTAAAAAATTGAATTAAGTAAAAAGGGACACGTCGTTTATATTCTAGTATTCGTATATTGGGACTGTTTGTGGGTATTACCTTAATGCTCCCTCCAGATGCAAAACAAATCCCATTAAATAAGCCCCCAACTGCGCGGCCAAAATCTACTTTCACAGTCTTAAACTTTCATAAACCATGAATTACTGAAGGGAATTGACTTACTATTTCATGGTGAGCATTTGTGTTGTAGTTTACGGAAATCAGTCCTGTATCAACAGCTGTGCTAAAACTGAGCAGACAGGCACTTGACTCTGTACCTTGAAGCAAATGGATGGGTGCTTGTACATTCGTTTTCTTGTGCTTCGTCGTCCCTACAAATTAACCTTGACATTTCAGGGCATCAATGCAGCCTATGTATACACTTTGGTTTTCAATGGCATCAGTCGCTGTAATGGAGATAATTCATTATATTTCTCATCAGGCATAATGTTTATCGAAGCCCCACTGCCGAAGATGAAAGGTATCGAACAACCATTTATTTCTAAGTGTAATCTTTAGACAATGTTTGAATGCCTTTGGCGCTTAAGCATGTTGATGTTTTCCAGGTTGACATTTTATTCATGTGTAGCCAGTCCAACATGCACATGCTTTTCTGAGGTAAACATCGACATGAAAGAGCCCTCTTCCTTACTTTCACTTGATACTGATCTAGCAGAACTGCTTTACGATGATTTGGATGAAAATCAACTTAGTTTATTGTCGATTTGTCTCAATTGTTGTAGCCACTTGGAATTGTGAGTGCACGTCGAATTTTGCTTCTGAAATGTTCCGGCTGTCATTTTGTCTTCGCGCTATGACGCATTTGCTTTTTCCTTAGCACTGCAAACCATCACAAAATGGTTCTCATTCCCATAGTCTTTACATATGTGTCCGATGGCGGGACATTTCCCTTTGTGTGGAAAGGAAAATCCACATGTAGACATCACCTTGTGTCCTTCAGTCTTTGTCTTTGGCTTACTTTTCACACTCATAACTGATTTATTCAGGGCACCTCCGACTTCCATGTTGGCAGCTTGTCTATCCGCGTACTCTCCAGCTCTGGCAGCCATTAACACTTGCTCCAGACTAAGGGGCTGATTACAATGTCGTTCGGAAAGGCGTCGAACAGGATTCTGATTTTCCAAATCCGATTCGGAACCTATATTTCCGAACGAATCGGATACAAGTCAAAATCAACACAAGCTTTATTCGGTATAAAAAATATCCATAAAAGCATTCTACATAATAAAACCTGATTCAAGGAAGTAATACAACAATAAAAAAACATTTCTTCATGTTACAATCCCCAACATTTGATCAACTAATCAGTCTCATAGACAAGTGATTCCAAATATGAGAGCATTTTCCTTCGCTTAATTGCTAATTGAGTGAAGGAAATTACCGCATTACAGATCGTAACATGATCTAATTTACTTATAAAATAAAAAACGGTTTTATGAGTACAACTTATTGGAAATAAAAAGTGGGCGCAGAATTGATTTCCTAAGATCCCTGTAGAAATTGCAAAACAGTATAAAATGCAATGTGCTTTGGGCAGATTTACCATCACAGGGGCACATTGGGAGGTTTGCACTCCAGTTGCCCATCTTAGCCAATGCTATCTGAAGATGCAATGTTCGTAGCCTTAGTTTGGTCAAATAAAATCTGTGTTGGGTATTCCTGATAAATATAAGATAAGGTTGGGTGCCTAATGAAAAGGGCCCTTCACAGTATGATCTGACATTAGATTTAGTACATAGCCCTGCCTCCCTTTTTAGGTCGAGACCTGCGTAGGCTGCACTTCCTAAACAGAGGCCGGCCATTGGAGGAGAGGGGCATCACTCCGTTCAAGCCGGTTTCGGGGGGGTGTTTTTTTGTTTCTTTCTCTTTTCCCTCTCTCCTCTTCCCATTGGCTGGAATTTTACCTTCCAGCCAATGGAAAGAGGAGAGAATGAAAAATACGCCCCCGAATCCCAAAATGACTGTGTATTTCTCCGAGGCATTTCTGCCTCGCCTCGGAGGAACGTGGTGGTGTCATGGCGGAGCTTGCTTGTTTGTTGTTTGACTCGCTGCAACCCGACCCCAGCGCCTCTCCCCGAGTGTCTAAAGTTAACACTTGAAGCGTCAATGGCACACCTAAGTCAAGCCTGTCTGTGCCCGTCCATCTCCTGGACTGTGCCCAGCACCTAAAACCCTGGTCTGGTTAATGTGAAGCAGGCATCAGTTACCAGATACACCAGAAAGACGTTATTGAACCTACGAGGTAGCTGAGAATCCTCCGATTTTACCGTGTTCCCTTTCCTGGATTTGTATGAACAACAGCAATGCTGCTGTTTATGTTGTGGGTTTAGGATAAACTATTCAAAGGGCACAGGTCTTAATAGGCTAGAGGGAAATCCTCTACCAGTCTCCACATCTGATATTGCTGAACAATGTATTAAATCCACATCAGAGGCTAAGATCGTATCAATTCACGCTCACTTATAAAGCATAAGCTGGAGTTTGCTGTTTTTCTTGCATCATGGGACCCTAATGGGGGTCTTTATAACTGAGACCTGGACCAATGTCACATCAGGTCCAGATCTAGTCGCTGCCATTCTGTCAAATTATACAATTCTAAGAGTGGACAGAGCTTTTAGGCCGGTAGGGGTTTGGCTATTGTGTTCAAAACTCAATACAACTATCTGGTGGAGTCTGGGTTTGATCTAAAGACTTGTGAAGCCCTGCACTTTAAGTTTAAACTATCAGCTCCTTTGGAGGTCTGTTAGTATATAGACTACCGTGACTGAAAGCCTCTTTTGTAATATACACTCAAATTTAGCATACAAAATATTTCCATTAATTTATTTTTTTAAATAAACTTTATTTCGTATTTTTCCTTAAAAATTACCACAGGGGGACTCCACAGTTGGAGTGAAGAGGTCTTTGTGGCAAGGTATAGGGACAGTTAAAAAAGTGTCTTAAACTTTATAATAAATTAGTAAAAATATATTTATGTTCAATTGAAATGTCAATTAGTTTTATATATTTATTTTAAAAGGAAAGCAAAATTACAAATTGCTGTAATGCTATCAACTTAATTTTGAATCAAATCCTTACATAATATAAACATAATATATAAAAAAAAATGGTGAGGTTATAATTAAAAAGTAAATTCCCACTTAAAGTAAGATATGTTCAAATGTTTATTATGCATTAATAATAATTCAGAGTGATGTCTGGAATTAATTACATGTAATGTAACTATATTTTAGTATAAAATAATGTTGTATTAATTTCTACACTAAAAAAAGTTATGAAATATTTCATAATTAAATACATGTTTTATTTTTAGATATGTGTTAACATTAACTTAAATGTTTTTATTTTTAATAACAGATTTTATTGAGTTTTGTGGTGCATTATGGCTGAAGCCTATTGACATACAAACAGTATGGAATACGTTGCAAAATAGTACAAGTATATATGAACAGCAGCAAAGGCCTGTAAATATTCAGGCCAACAAAACAAATTTGGCACAGACAAACATTGCTTCCCCATTGCGAAAAGTGTCCTTTCAATTTACATTTATATGCATGGCCGGGACTGTGCGTCGTGTGAATATACATCAGTCCATGAAAGTATGAAAAATACTGCCTTTTTATGGAGGATCTGGGGATGGTACGGGGGTAAGTCTATGCTCCTATACACTGCCCAACGAGACCGTATCTTGCTATGTTTTTGCAGACAACCCTGTGCCTGAAACACCGCAATCTCGACCCCCATACATCTGTCCATGACCTTTTTCCACCCACCCACAGACGGGGAGAGGTCCCCTTCCAGAATCGGGCGATGTCCCGCTTGGCAAGTGTGATGCCCAGGAACAATAAATGTTCTTATAGGGAATTTCCCCAATCCCCTCCGTGATGTGTAGTAAAAATAGTTTTGGATCCAATGTTAGGCGCCAGAACAAGACCCGCTCCAGACAGGAGGATACTTTACGCCAGAATGGCTAGAGAGCCCTTCAGCTCCAGACAGTGTGAGGAAGGTCCCTTCTGGTGCGTCAAAACTAAGACAAGTGGGGGAGGAAATAACACCCGTGCACCAGAGGCAGGAGCGGGTATAATACACCCTGTGCACATATTTGAATTGAATTAAACGGTATCTAGTGGCTATGGTGGCACCACAGGGGCTGGCTAGGGTTTCAGTCCAATTGTCATCTGTGAGGTCTGGGACGTCTGCCTCCCATGCTGCACGTGTTGTGTTTAGGGTACTTTGGTTATGGGTGACCAATGTTTGGTAGATTTGCCGAATTTTGTGAACACAGAGGTCGCCCATTAATAGGTGTCCCTCTTGAAGTTGGAATACCAGTAAGCTTTCTATAGAGAGGAGTAGTGGGGTCAGGGCGTGCCTGAGCTGAAGGTATCTATAGAATTGGGTACGGTGGAGGTGGTATTCTGTCTGTAGCTGTTGGAAGGACTTTAGTGTGGTCCCTTGCATTATGTCACCTAGTATTGAAATCCCAATCAGATCCCACGCTCTGAAGCCAGAGAGTGCAGCTACTGGTCGTAAGTAAGTCCCATGCCATAACGGGGTAGTCTGTGTCAGGCGCCCCCTCCAGCTCATTCTCCTAACTATATGGCGCCAAAGCTGTATAACCACTCTGCATGCTGAGGATACATGCTCACGGTTTGTTTGGCTGTATAGGAAATCGAGGAGAGGGGTATTGCCCATATCGAGTCTCTCTACCACGAACTCTGGGTCCGTCTGTTAGCCGCACTACCAGTCATTGATATTTAGTAAATGGGAGGCAGCATAAAAAGAATATATGTCAGCTGTAGCGATCTTACCACAGGATGTCAACTGGTTGCAAGTCTGCTGCATGACCCTAATAGCACAGTCCGCCACAGAAAATTATTGAGGAATGCGTTCACTTGTTGAAACCATGTTTGTGGAATAATTTATGGGAAATTTTTAAGCCAATATAGAATGCGAAGTAGAGAGACCATTTAAACAAATTGCAGACCGCCCGAACAGAGACCAGGGCAGGCGTGACCAGCCCCCTGTCACATCTCAGAGAAGGGATAGAAGCGGGCAGCGGTTATAAGCACAGGATACCTTTGGGCACAGCAACATGTATACGCCTAAGTATTGAAAGCCCCCTGTAGCATGGAACAGCTGAGACACCCATGCACCTTGCCCCTGCTCACCACAGACTGGGAACAGCACCGATTTTGCCTGGGTTAGTTCCGAGGCCTTAACTTTCCCTGAATACGTGAAGTATCTGCAATATTCGTGGGCTGGAGAACCCAAGGTCCGTTAGAAAGAACAGCACATCGTCCACGTATAATGCGATCCTGTCTGAGGCCTCAGCCGGCGATTTATATCCCCGTACCAAGGGGTCCCGCCTCTCCCATGTCGCCAGTGGTTCTATTGCTAATGCAAATATTAGCGGGGAAAGGAGGCAACCCTGTCTCATACCCCTGTGAATTAAAAATTGTGCGACTGCACACCTGCCACTCGCACGGAGGCCGAGAAATCTGTATATAATAACTAGATATAGGAAAGAAAATGCGGTCTGAAGTTGAGGGCTCGGAGGAGCTGCCATAGCTAAGTACAACTCAGGGAGTTAAACGCTTTGTCGATGTCGGGCAATATAAGGGCTGCGGGCGGCTAAGTTCTGGGTCCCTCACAATGGCATTGTGTACTCGTCTGACATTGTGTCGGGTGGAGCAATGTGGCATGAAGCCAGCCTGGTTGGGGTGGCAAGCTTGTGGATGTATGTCAGGAGGCAGTCAGCTAGGACCTTGTCAAAGAGTTTAGATTCAAAGTTCAAGTGGGAAATTGGACAATAGGATGAAGGTTCTTCAGGAGGACGTCCTGGTTTAAGGAACACCACGATTTGAGCGTTGCGCCAGTCAGGAGGAAGAATACGCTGCTCTAACGCATCATCGAGTGCATCCAGGAGGTGTGGACTTAGCTGAGACATATGCACGCGTAGGAAATCACTCAGGAATCCATTGAGCCCCGGCGCACGGACAGGGCACATGCCTGATAGGGCCACACCAAGTTCCTCCCCCGTGATAGCTATGTCTAGTTGATCACAAATGTGATCCCGCAGCCTCTTTGGTGATATGTCTTTTAGGAATTCTACTATTTGCTCATCCGATCGAATTTTTTTTGGGCATAAAGGAATACGTAATAGGATACGGACGCTTGGGCGGCTGTGTCTGGGGTGGCACATAGAGTCCCCGCCACATTTTGCAGCACCGGCACTGGGGAAGGGGACTGTGCAGCCTGGCAGAGATGATTACCTGACTTTTTGCCTCATTGACAGATTCTAGATTGGGTTGCTTGCCACATCTCTTGGGCTTCTTACCAGGAGGAGACAGCGCTGCGCCACTGCCTCTAGAGCTCGCTGGCGATTTTATAAGGCCACCACCTCCAGCAGGTAGCTGATAGCTGGTATCAACACCCCGGATCGTGGGCTTAAGGGCTGCCAATAATGTTATGCGTGAAGGGGCGGTATTTACATTGGATTCCAGATAGTACGTGATCGCCTGTCGGAGGGTGGTTTGATATGTTGGGTCACGTAGGTGCTAGGGTGACATTTGCCATTGGAAGAGTGGTTTGTGTGGTCCAATATGCAGTTTTAGGGTGACAGGGAACGATCAGAGAGACCCCTGGGAAGGATAAAGACAGAGGAGGCCCTGTGGATGTAGGCGAGGGGAAGAAATAGGTAGTCCAACCTGGATAAAGATCTGTGAACAACCGAAAGGAGGAGAAAAGTTTTACTAGGTGATAGTTTTTCTAAGGAATATGGAGGAGAAAAGAGCTATTGAAGGTAATGTCGAGGGCAGACTTCAAGAATGTGTTGATAAGGCAGTCTCTGTATTGGCTACCCAGTTAGTGAAAAAGCTGATTGACTGCATTGATTTTTTTGTTTGATCTGTTTAGTGAAGATTTTGTTGTTTTATACATAAATATAGAAACAATACACTGTCACAAGAAAATGCCAAACAGAGCCAGTAGGGAAACAGCAATTTCAGGTCATGAGTCAACAGCTCAATGGCAAGGCTACAGCAGCGAGAAGAAACAAAACTGTTAGAGGCAAATGGCATATCCCATCAACCATATCTGATTGACTGCATTGATAAGCTGGAAGGTAGTTTTTGGAAAAGGATGGATGAGGAACAATGTTGGTCAGTAGAGGAGGTGGCAGGTGATGAGTGCAAGTGGTAGAAAAGCTACTCAAAAGAGAAAACATCTGACTAAGCAGAAGGTCACTAAAGAAAAAGGAGCCTTTAATCAGAAGACAATGACAGGTCAACTCAAAAGGAGTTTGGTGGTAAAGCTATAAAGGCCGCTCAAGGGGATCACAGAACTATCGTCTGGGGTGAATCCTCCAGCAGTGGGGATATCATAATTTCGTATTCTTCCGATTTTAATACCCCAGAGGATCAGGAAATAGAGAAGAAGGTAAAAAAGGAAAGGAGATAGAAAGTTTGGAACAATTTCAAAACCCTTTGGGTGCTTTCATGTTTGACTCTAACACTATTCAGCACCCACTCTCTCCTCAATGGGTCCCAACAAAACATGTAGCTGAGTATGTAGAATTCTGTATAAGGACAGACATGCCAAAAGAAGTTCTGACTAGACTCCTTTCTGAGACCTTATCTAGCCAAAAAGGAGACTTACACACCTGAGTTAGATACAAAAATGCTTGCATTACTTAATAACTTGGGTAAGGACCTGATGAAGTCAGGTTCCACTACCAAAATGTAACTAGGAACCCTAGGTCAATGGATCTTATATTACCTGCTGAGAAGTGTAAAGGGGAGAAATAACTCATTTGAGACAATCCAACTTTCCCAAATATCATGACCCAAAGATTACAGACTCCAAATTCTAAGATTAGTGGATTTATTACAAAGCCAAAAACAACTGAATGTAAAAGTACCTCAAGACGAGGTTGTAAAAGTACATGAGAACTAATACAAAGCCATATCTGCAAGTGAGCTTAATCAGATGGATCATGAACAGAATGAAAAGTTCTAAAAACAGAACATAGACTAAGACTGCCCCCACGTCTATGTCAGACTTCATCTGTGGCTGAAAAGTGAAAAGCATTAAACTATCTCTACTCTATCTCTAAAGTGACATTCCTACTTAGTATTCCCCCAGGCAAGATAAATTAAAGGTGTCAGCTCATGATGACTTCCTAAGAAGTACACTTATGTTGTATGGGTCAGATAGCCAAAGCTACGAAGCTCATTCTAAGAGACTCCTTTGCTCCAGATTGATCTCCTCACCCCTTCTCCTAACTCCGACCCCAGGACACTGTCCCTAATGAGGAAATAGAAATTTTTAGGTAATCAATGTGTCCCCCACTCGCACCCTATCCATGCACCCATGTTCCATGTATGTCGTGTAATTCCTTTCCGTGCCTGCCATGAAGACGCATATGCATTTGCGTCCAACGTTAACATGTCAGTTATTCAGCCCCCCAAGAAAACCACGTTAATTTGGCTTTTAGGCCTATGGTGCCAACGTCTTTACATGGTGCACTTTTAAATAACGCGAAGCACACGTTTTCCACGTTTTTCTGGCTCAGTCGAGCCAGGCCCTTAATTGAGGCTCCGAGTCTTTTCTGTCTCTGAAGCTGCAGTTTAGGTATGCATCCCTGACCTCTGTCTTACTTCCTGCCCAGCAAAGCGGTGCCCGGCTCGGCCTGGCCTGCCTGCCAAGACAGTATTTTGCCTACAGTTATCTGCTCAGCCTCCTCGAAAACACATTCCAGTCTAGTGAAATAGGTAAACATATTCCTGGCTGCAGAGCAAAGGGCCCGGCCTTCCTGTCCTCCTTGCAAGTGATTTACAGAACCCGTTACCATGGTAGGCCCATGGCCCCCGCGCATTGCACCAAGACACGTATGCACGCACTAGCATTCAGTATTGAACGGGCTCTGCCCGAGAGACCTTTTACTTCAGACAACACATCCTCCAAACATGAGATACCAGATATGCTATAGGTGCAGGTTGTTCTGACATCCCAGACACCAAGACTCTTCTACTAGAGCTAAAGTCAAGCCCCCCAGTTCTCCCCAGTTACACGTCTATACCACGTCATGCTCAGTTGCGCACGCACTCAAGGTAAAAGTTTCTGCTGACCCTGCAGAATTTCTCTATGCATCCACCCACCTATGACACTTCTGTGACGTTTCCAGTACACACCTACGTGTACGCCCCTGTACACGCCTTCTTTTACGCCCATGTGTTCTTATCTCTCTCTTTTCACTTGTTACGCCTACTGTATTCATTTCAATTATACTGTTTTACTATATATAATGTGTGATGTTAATAAAATGTTGAATGTCCCTTCCTGAACCTTAGTGGTGATGGAACTCGATGTCCCGGTTCTCGGGAATCTTGATTAAAGCCCGTATGACTCAGATACCACGGACTCTGCCTCTCATTTATTGAGCTATCCTTTATTGTCATTTAATGTATAGAAAAATAGTCCCGGTAATTTTATTTACCACATAATCTGGCGCCCGAATAGGGACCCCTCCCCTTCATCACGCGCCGGCGATGTACGCAGGCCCCTGACCCCTTCTACAGCCGTGACGGATTCCTGTGCACACCTGCGGGTTTTCCTGCTATCTCCCTCAGGCCCACGGAGGAGACGGAGACTGCGGTCCGGCATCCAGACGAGGCGGTGAGGAATGCGGAGAGTCCCGACCAGAGCCCAAGCCGAGAGAGCAAGGTCCGAGGTATCCGGAGGCCCACCTGTTCCGAAGTGCATGCGTAGCAGCGTAGACGTCGTAGCAGTCCAGTCCAGTCCAGTCCAGTTTCCGAGGCCTTCAGTTTTGCTTCCCGGTGAGTACCGTTGTTGGGAACGCATCTAGACGGGTTCATTAATTTGTGCCCGGTCAAGACGGGTCTAGGTACACAGACCCGGTCCAGACGTGTTCACTTAGGTGAATACGGTATGACGTGTCTCTTTATGGGACCGGTATGTCTGTACTGTTTTAGCAGTGCATCTAGTGATCCAGTATTCTAGTATTGTTTATCGAGATTTTCAGAATTTATGTTTCCTATGTACCAGGTATCAGTCTGAAATGTTTTAATGTGTTTTATGTCGTGGTATGAATGATCGTTTGCTATTCATTACTGTGTTTATTGTGTTCACGTTCAAGTAAGTTAAAAAATGCCGCTGTTTTCGAAATTACGTCAGATAGGAACCAGGAAAGGGATACTCGAAGAAGCAGTTCCCGTCCCGCCTAGGGACACTCCAGGTCATTTTATGTACCAAAAACATGGCTTAGATGCCATACTGTACTTAGACTTGTGGGTGGATTATACTAAGGATCTGGATGAGAAGTATAGATGGCCTGTCTCAGGGACATGGGATGCTGAATGCATCATGAGAGTAGAGGAAGCACTATGGAAAAAGAAAGCCAGACAATCCCAGAAAGATGCTATAGAATTGTGGCGTAAAGAGGCGCATAGAAGAACAGAGAAAGAAATCAGGAAAGCAGAGAAAAGTAGAGAAGAATCTGAAAAAGCTAAAGAAAGAGAGCTACTAGAAGAAGGTGAACGAGTTAGAACACAACAATTAGACAGACAAAGAAATGCCCTTATTACAGGCATGAATCCTGTTCTCGCTGAGGGCCTACCCAAAGCGACCCCGGAAGTACCCCGTAACTTGCCGCCACCATTGGTCCCGACTAAATTACGTCATAAATAGACCGCAGCGGAAATTTTCCTTTCTTCGTACTTAGATGACACTGTCCCAGAATATGCAAACAGAACTCCTGCTCCAAATGTTCATCCTCCCAACCCTGTTCACATTCCTGTTGATGACACGATTTCTCCCACTGTCTCATCTGTCACTGCTCCGGCCACTGTTCCGGTCACTGGTCCTAGCAATCCTTTTAATCCGCCTGCAACTCAGGGCCCACCTGTATTACCTACACCTACTTTACCGCCTACACCGCCACCAGTAACAGCACAGCCAGTAATGGTTGACGATCCCGCTTCAGGGGGAGCAGTAGGAGGTCCCCCTATCACCCCGCCTCAAATAAAACGAACCACACTCAGAGAAGCAGCATTACAACGCACACCAAAAGTAACTACATACGCAGCCCTTAAACAGTACCTTACAGATTGTAGATATGATCCGGTACCAGGCGAAGACCAGATGATATTATATTCAATACGTATACGACGTGTTACAAACTATTTGACTATTTTACCCAACATGAATGAACATCTAGACAACATATATCACTTTATTAGAACAGGGGAGAGACCAGAAAGTATTCATGAGGCCATGGCCCACAGAAAGGTGGAGACTCAAGGTATGATCCTACAGTTTTTGATAAATTGTTTGATTAGGGAACAAGACCAGCCAGGTAAAGACAAAGAAGAGATGAAGGTCCTGATAAAATGGAGTGACAACATAGCTGATGGAAAACATAGTAAACAAGGTTGTATAGAATCCATGTATAGAAAGATTCGTAAAGAAATTCTAGACATACACGCAAGGGAGAAAGCCGCGAGAGAAGCCGAGAAAGCGGATGATGAAGTCTCAGAAGACGATGATATAGAAACTGCGAGTGCAGATAGAATAGCGTATGTAGGTAGGGCGAACCCCTTTGACAGACCCATACGCCCAGAATGCAAGAAACGTTTTCTTTCTCCCATACCAGAACAATGTTCTCTTGAACATTTATTCCAAGTCACCGATAAAGTATTGAAACAACGAATAGGTTACAGTGAACTTAGTACCATGCATGAACAAGAACTAGCCCGGTCGGCAGTCCAATGGGCTGGCAATATTAGTGTATATAAAGATGACTCAGTAGCGCAAACGTTTTTGAGTCTTTCCCCAGACGAACAGCGACTAGCTGGTATGTACATGATCCAACACCTCATTACACTGTATGAAAGTCAGCATTCTGATCCAGGTCCCCTATGTAATATTTTGGAAGAGTTACTCCTAAAGAGATGGAGAGGCCTAGGTACCGATTTAATTAATATCATTCTAGAACAACGGCACAAATACAGAATTTTCCTAACTCCACATTTCGTTCCTGTTCCACCTCCAGTAAGGAAACCATTTTACATAGACAGACAGAATCCCTTACGAGAAGTTCATCCTGTCCGGACGGAAGGGGGTGAGCTTCAACGAGTATTTGTATACACGCCCTTGACCAAAATGGAATTATTGGAAATGAAAAAATTCGTGCCCTGCCATGATAAAGATCCAGCAGGGTTCCACCGTGAATTAAAAGACATGCTCCTCATGGGGCAATATACGTATCCCGATATCCTTAAAATGTTAAAGGTACTGTTGCCAGCCGGCATTTACGAAAAACTTAAAGAAAAAGAATGGGAGGTGGGAGAGAAAAAGATTGATTGGACAGTATTAGAAAACGAAGAAAAAACACGAGTCCCTGGTACTGGTCTTGGGGAAAAAGCCAAAGCATTACCCGAGTTGTTAATACAAGTTTTACCAAGATTACTAACTACGAAAAAGGAAGACTGGGATGCAATCTCAGCCTGCAAACAGAAACAAGACGAAGACACTAGTGATTTTTATTCCAGATTCGAGAAATGTTTCATTATTATTAGCGGCCTGAAAACAAGTAGTGAATCGTATCCACATCTTTTTGTGACCAAATTAGTCGAGAATTCCTTACCACAGGTTAAAAACAGAGTACTGAAGGTTGAGAGTACATGGCAAGCTAATACCCCTTCCCAAATGTTACAAATGTTACAGTACCACCAGAATCGAATCAGAGAGGAACACGAACATGAACAGAGACGTATTAAAGACACGAAAATGAAAGTACTAGTTGCCCAGTCCGTCCCAGCTGATGGTCAGAAGAGGGGTACGACACAGACTAGTCATCCTGCAGCTCCTGTTAAAGGGAATTGCAACTACTGTAAACAGCCAGGTCACTTTATAAACGAATGTGCCGTTCTAAAATACAATATTGCTACAGGCAGGACGAAAGAAAGACCGCGTCCACCTAGACCAGAACATGTTCCACAGAATATTCCACAGAACACGCAACCTCCACAGAATGCACAACAGACAGTAGCAGTACCCCAGCCCCAACCCATCGCTGCCACACAACATGTTACACAACAAATGTACCAGTATGCACAGTCAGATTACCCCGATTATCAGCAGTACTCATGAAACAGACTAGAGAGGGAGGTTGGCTTGCCCCTTATCGAGGTTCCTGTAGATCAAGAGGGTCCCTATGTACATAGTCAGGTATTAGGGAAAGACAGAAATTTTTTGATTGACACAGGGGCGAGCAGAACTACCATCAGTCATGACGAGGTTCCAGGGGCACCCCTCTCAGGCTCACAGAATGTTTCCCTGGGATTTTCAGGAAAGCCTATTGTTAACGAAGTGTCAAAGCCAGTTTCCCTAGAAGTTGGTCCATTGTCTCGTACTACAGACTTGTTACTTACGAAATCATGTCCTGAAAACTTGCTTGGTATTAAAACATTGAAAGCACTAGGAGCAGTGATTTGTTGTTCTCCGGAAGGAGTGAGATTGTTTTTACGTGATTTTAAAGGCCATTATGTGTTAAGAGATTTTGATCCACGATTGCAGAATGTACCACAGCACTTATGGGCACAAGGTCCGACTGATGTAGGTTGCATGCATATTACACCTTATCGTGTTACTCTCAAACAAGGAGTTGTACTGCCACGAATCCGACAATACAAGTTACCACCCGAGGCGGTAGCAGCCTTATTGAAAATTATTGACGAGCTCATTGCTCAAGGAGTGGTTGTAGAAACTGACTCCAATGTATGTAATTCTCCAATTATCCTGATTCTTAAACGAACTGACCCGAATGCACCACCGGTCTACAGACTGGTAATCGACCTTCGAGAATTAAATAAATGCATAATACCCCAGTACCCAGTGGTCCCAGACATTTCTTCTCTATTGACTGCCATTGATTCCGAAGCAGCGTTCTTTACTGTTATCGATCTCAAGAACGCCTTCTTTAGTGTCCCCATTCATCCAGAAAGCCAGTATCTCTTCGGATTCTGTTTAAATGGCCGAAGTTTCAAATTTGCACTTGCACCTCAAGGGTTCACGGAAAGTCCTAGTATTTACAGCCAAGCACTGAAACGACAACTAGACTGTATTCACATGCCTACTGACACTGCCCTGCTCCAGTATGTTGATGATCTATTGATCACAGCCCGAACTGAACGAGATTGCGAACGCGCATCACTGACTGTCTTGTATTTTCTGGCCGAAAAGGGGCATAAAGTGTCCCCTTCGAAGCTACAATTCTGTGCCCAGCAAGTGGTATACCTTGGACACTTGCTGTCCAAGAGGGGTAGACAGTTGACACCTGACCGTATCCAGTTAATTGCACATCTGCCACAGCCCAAGACACAAAAGGAAGTACGGGCCGTCATTGGCCTCACTTCTTACTGCAGACAATGGATTCCCCAGTATGCATATCTAGCCAAGCCACTCATACAGTTGACAACACAGGAGGCAGCGACTTCGACTGTCCTCCCTTGGACTCAGGAACATACACATGCTTTTGATGAACTGAAGAAAGCCCTATGTCAAGCACCTGTTTTAGCAACACCATGTTACAGCAAACCTTTTACACTTTTTGTCACAGAACGCGATGGCACAGCATTATCTGTTCTCACACAAGATCAAGCAGGAAAACACAAGCCTTGTGCTTATTTTTCTAGTACATTGGATCCAGTAGCCCAGGCTCTGCTTGCGTGCCTAAAATCAGTTGCAGCAACAGCTCTAGCTATCAGACAAAGCGACTCAATAGTGTTAGGACATCCCTTGACAGTACAAGTTCCACACTCCGTGGAAGTTCTCCTAAACCGAACTCAGACTCAGCACTTGACCATAGCACGACTGACAGGATATGAACTGACACTTTTCCAACCACACATAGAGATCAGACGTTGCAACATACTGAACCCTGCTACACTGTTACCCTCTATCATAGCAGATCCTACGCCACATGACTGTGTGGACGTCATTAATACCGTGACCAAACCAAGACAAGACTTGACAGACATTGCATTACCCGATCCAGACCTGACACTTTACGTGGATGGTTCATGTATGAGAACAAACACAGGAGAGTTAGTGGCCGCATATGCAGTGACCACTGAAACTGAAGTCATAGAAACACATCGTATTGACACACTGTCTGCTCAAGCAGCAGAGCTCATCGCTCTGACTCAAGCCTGCATACGAGCCAAGAACCTGAAAGTAAACATATACACAGATTCACAGTACGCATTCGGAGTCGTTCACGACTTCGGCGTTCTCTGGCAAGAGAGAGGTTTTCTGACCTCCCACGGAGCCAAGATACAACATGGTCCCCTCATTCAGGCTCTGTTAGAAGCAATACATTTGCCTACAGCCATAGCCATCATGAAGTGCAAAGCACATACGAAAGTCACTGACACCATTTCCCAGGGTAACGACCTGGCAGATCGAACCGCCAAGCTTACAGCTCAGACTCAAACAGACATACCGACTGACACGACAAAGACTGAAGTAACTCCACTGACACATTGCATGACAGTCAGGGATCCCACACTAGATGTACTCGACATACAGACACATGCAACTCCAGATGAAATCAAGAAATGGACTGAACAAGGAGGGATCCAGACAGATCAGGGATGGATGACGAAGGGAAGAGCCACATGGTTTCTCCCCGACTCTATGGTTCAAGTCATCATTAATACAGCACATAGTCCAGCACACTTAGGAGAGAAAGCTATGTTAGACAGCATCCAGAATATCTGGTTCAACAAGTATTTACGTGCAGCAGCAAAACAGAAAGTACGTACCTGTATGATCTGTTGTCAGTTCAATCCGGCAAAGGCATTCCCGTGGAACAAGGTGGATTTCATCCTCCTGACCATCCTTTCGAAGTCCTCCAGATGGATTATATCCAGATGGACAGATGCCGAGGATTCAAGTATGTCCTCGTAGTTGTATGTGCCCTTTCCCGATGGACAGAAGCGTACCCAGTTCCAGATTATACTGCTGTAACCACTGCCAAACAGTTGGTCCGTGAATTTTTCCCGCGATACGGCTTGCCCCGTGTCGTATACTCAGATAATGGACAGCCATTCTCGTCCGAACTCATGAAACAGGTATCACTCCTGTTAGGATACCAGTGGAAATTCCACTGCGTATGACACCCCGAAGCAGCTGGTCTCGTTGAGAGACATAATCAAACTCTGAAAACACGGTTAGCGAAGGTCTGTGCAGAAAAAGGAGTAGATTGGATGGTAGCCCTGCCGGTTGCCCTCTTTTACATGCGTATGGTAGCCCATTCCAGAACCGTACTGTCCCCGTATGAAGTAGTCTTCGGCCGTCCCCCAAACATGTGGGGTACGCCTATGCCTCGTAAGATTACAGATGTTGATAGTAACATGCTGACAGATTACCTGGCTTCCTTGATGTCTGCACTACTCTCTTGTCGTTCACAGGTCGCGGCTGCCTTCCCGGACAACACCCAGGTGAAACCGCATGAAATTGTTCCCGGAGACCTGGTGTTGGTCCGCAACTTTGACCGCTCAAGCCCTCTGGAGCCCAGGTGGAAGGAACCGAAACTGGTGTTAATGACCACAAGGACCGCTGTGAAGATTGAAGGCAGAAAAGGGTGGCTCCACTCCAGCCACATCAAACGATTTCATGGACTGTGTCCAAAGACATTTCCCAAGGACTGCCCCGCTACAGACTCTAAACTCCCCCTGTTAGAGAAAACTCCACAACAGGAGTACAAAACTAAGTTGAGGTCTAGTAAGTCAGACAGTGTTTAATTGTTTAAGTCCCCCTCGGGTGAAGCGGTTAGACAGGTTTCTGACATGTATAAGATAGACCCAAATAGTCAGAGAGATAGGCGAATCGAAAAGAGAGAAAAATATTGCAAAAACCTGCACAGCAGATGCGTCATTACTTTAATTTTTATGTTTTTTCTGAGTCTTACGATTATATGCATAAGTTTAATGCTACATGTTTTCTTTCCTCCTCTTGGTTCCCATGTACATATTTCCTCTAATGACACTGTAGAGCACACTTTCAGTGACCTGCCCCCTCACGAGCTGTCCTATCGATTAGCAATGCGCAACAATACTTTTATTCGTATGTTACATCATACTCACCAGACCAGCAATGCCACAAATTGCTGGGTATGCGGCCGACTCCCACCCTATCAGAAATACAAGGGAGCTCTGCCCCTCTTTCCCTACCCGTTTACACATAATGGTTCGTGCGGAGCATGGTTTACTTTAATGTCCTCCCTAGACAGTAAGTCCACAGTTTCCCAAAGCAATTGGATATGGGGGAACCTGAATACAGTTATGAATAAAATATGTTTCCCAGACAAGGACGGTCTTCCCCAAAGGACAGGGACCGATCTAGAAAATGAAGTGTATGGATTAGGGAATTTTACACTTAACCTCATGATTCTGAACGTTCAATCCGAGACTAATTCAGACTTGCCGTTTATTACAGTTTTACCAGTGAAAGGCGAATTATGCGTCAGAAAGAATGGTTCAGTACACCTAGGACACAGTGATTGTAATACTGTGGTCGAATTCAGTGATAAAGGAAAGTCTACTTTCCAAGCTTCCCGCCATTCTTATTTTATATGTGGTCAGACAGCCTATGTACGTCTGCCCTTGGATTGGGATGGAACGTGTTATATCGCGTTCCTATTGCCACCTGTTTTCCTAGCCCCACCTGATTATCATCGAAATTCACATCTTGTGCATGTACGACATAAGAGAGACCTCCCTCCTGTTATCAATTATTCTGAATCAGCATGGGACCAGTATAAGGATTATATTAAAGGATACTTCTGGTTCATAGGTCCTGTCCAGAATAGTAAGATAATACGAAGATTGACCAGAACTCTTGAAGCAGTAGTGAATGAGACTACTTTTGCTTTAGGTAACCTGACCGAAGAACAGTCTGCTATGAGACTCGTTGTTCTTCAAAACCGCCTTGTCCTTGACGTCATCCTGGCTGATAGGGGCGGTGCTTGTAGAGTGATCGGATCCAGTTGTTGTATTTTCATTCCTAATAACGCACCGTCAGTATATAAGGCAATAACAAGGCTTCATAACATAGCTCACCAGATGCATCAGAATCCTGACTCTTGGACTTGGTCCGGTTGGCTCTGGAGTGTGATAGCCGCCTGGGGATGGAAAGTGTTGTCATTCCTAGGAATAATACTACTTATAGTATTCAGTTGTTGTCTCTGTCTGCAATGTGGGCCAGCGATTTCCGGCTTGTGCGCCACAGCTTGTATTCCCCGTCCAAGTTCACGTTCCCGTTCCCGAATGAAAAAAGATGAACAAATGATGCTATACGAACAGATAGATAGTCTCATGAAAATAGACATATCCTAAAGGGTGTAGTAGGGGCCAAGGAGGGAATGAGGAAATAGAAATTTTTAGGTAATCAATGTGTCCCCCACTCGCACCCTATCCATGCACCCATGTTCCATGTATGTCGTGTAATTCCTTTCCGTGCCTGCCATGAAGACGCATATGCATTTGCGTCCAACGTTAACATGTCAGTTATTCAGCCCCCCAAGAAAACCACGTTAATTTGGCTTTTAGGCCTATGGTGCCAACGTCTTTACATGGTGCACTTTTAAATAACGCGAAGCACACGTTTTCCACGTTTTCTGGCTCAGTCGAGCCAGGCCCTTAATTGAGGCTCCGAGTCTTTTCTGTCTCTGAAGCTGCAGTTTAGGTATGCATCCCTGACCTCTGTCTTACTTCCTGCCCAGCGAAGCGGTGCCCGGCTCGGCCTGGCCTGCCTGCCAAGACAGTATTTTGCCTACAGTTATCTGCTCAGCCTCCTCGAAAACACATTCCAGTCTAGTAAAATAGGTAAACATATTCCCGGCTGCAGAGCAAAGGGCCCGGCCTTCCTGTCCTCCTTGCAAGTGATTTACAGAACCCGTTACCATGGTAGGCCCATGGCCCCGCGCATTGCACCAAGACACGTATGCACGCACTAGCATTCAGTATTGAACGGCCTCTGCCCGAGAGACCTTTTACTTCAGACAACACATCCTCCAAACATGAGATACCAGATATGCTATAGGTGCAGGTCGTTCTGACATCCCAGACACCAAGACTCTTCTACTAGAGCTAAAGTCAAGCCCCCCAGTTCTCCCCAGTTACACGTCTATACCACGTCATGCTCAGTTGCGCACGCACTCAAGGTAAAGGTTTCTTCTGACCCTGCAGAATTTCTCTATGCATCCACCCACCTATGACACTTCTGTGACGTTTCGAGTACACACCTACGTGTACGCCCCTGTACACGCCTTCTTTTACGCCCATGTGTTCTTATCTCTCTCTTTTCACTTGTTACGCCTACTGTATTCATTTCAATTATACTGTTTTACTATATATAATGTGTGATGTTAATAAAATGTTGAATGTCCCTTCCTGAACCTTAGTGGTGATGGAACTCGATGTTCCGGTTCTCGAGAATCTTGATTAAAGCCCGTATGACTCAGATACCACGGACTCTGCCTCTCATTTATTGAGCTATCCTTTATTGTCATTTAATGTATAGAAAAATAGTCCCGGTAATTTTATTTACCACACTAATACAAAATGCACAGATGTAAAACACACCCACAGATCACCTAATTTCACTGGGCCCTTCTCATAGGTAAATTTCCACTGGCTTCCTTACTCCATCCAAGTTTGGCTTGATGACCTTGATACCCAGGCCTCCTCAGTGAGAAAGAACACCGGCTCCCAATTATTGACATTCCGTTTACAAAGTATCTCTTCTCCTCCATGCCTAACTCTTAAAACAAAAGGCGTAAGTGTTAACTAACAAAGGCAGCTACTTCCATCTGCAACTGAAACGTGAGAACAAAAAAACCTTACATGCACATGAAATTCGCTGACTACCTCCAAATACGAGAGCTTACCAGGGAAATTACATTTTAAGGCTTATAGAAATCGGCCAACATAAAAATACGAATAGGCCCTGCAATCACACAGAAGAGAACATTTCATTTAGGCCTTTAAACATCAAACTATGCACGCAAGTTAACGGTGCTTTCCCTTGCAAACATCTAAAATTGTTACACGTTAAACACAATTAGTCATCTCCACTTGCAGACTCCAATATAATGCATGTTTAAATCAAAATGCATTACATTACACATGAGCTTTTCGTTAGGTAATTGCCATATACTAAAAGTTGCTCTTTCCAACATAAATGTTGTTCCGTTTCTCCTACATGGCACGACACAATTTCTACCAATTCACTTGAAATTATTAATACAACATGTTTTCTAATGACCAAATGTTAATATAACACAAAAATATATGCGGGTGCGGACTATCCATGATTATGATGCACACCTACAATTTTAGAGCACCGTTGCGCTCCATCAGACCCAAGACGAGGGCTTGATAAAGGTTTTAAGGGCTGTCAGAACCACCTCCTAGATGTTTTTGGGCCCCAACTAAAATATTTGACCTTTGTGAGGAGGCTTATGTCCAGGAAAGTGCTGTAAATGTCATAGAACTGAGTGAATGGGAGTAGAGTGCAGTCTGTTTATTGGGGAATGCTAATGCATCCCTGTGTTCAGAACATAGGAAGAGCCTACCAATGAAAATTTGACCCAAAACTGGTGGAATTTGCAGGTGAAAGAATCGGGTTAGGATGCGAAGGGTCTCCTTTTTGGTGAGGAGTTTGTGAGAGTAATGGCTCAATATGCAGGAACCTTTAACTCTTTACAAAAAGATATTAGGAAGGTTTTTTGGAATGGCCGGGAGAATGTGGGATCGATTCCCTGGCCGAGGTTATGGAATTACACAGAGGTCATTTTCACGTGGATATAGACCCAGTGGCTACCAATCTTCTGGAAACTTTTCACCAAGTTTCTACCCGCAGAGGCAGAGAGTAGGGGACGTTTTAGAGGAGATAGAAGATCAAGACAGCAAGGTATGTTCGAGAAGCGACCATTTGTCTATGCAGGAAAAACTGGGTGGCAGACTCGCTCATTTTTTAGACAGATGGAAAAAGATGACTTTCGATCCTTGGATGTTACAAACTGTCAGTGGTTATCAGATAGATTTTGTGGAAAATCCGGTCCAGGTAAGAAGGCCGACACCTCTGAGGTTTGCAAAAAAGGAGGAAAAATTGGTAGAGCAAGAGTTTCAAGAATTGGTAAAGAAAGGACCCATAGAGAAAGCAGCCGATACCGCTGCAGGGTTTGTAAGCAATCTGTTCCTCGTCGAGGAATAGGACAAGGGCATGAGACCAGTGAGAAATATGAAGGAATTAAACAAGTGGGTGGAGTACAATAATTTCAAAATGGAAGGAATACATATGTTAAGGGACCTCTTGAGGAAAGGGGGCTGGTTGACCCGTTTAGATCTGAAAGATGCTTACCTGACGGTTCCTGTTTGCCTCAATCAGAGGGGTCTTTTGAAGTTTCAATGGAAAGGAACCATGTGGAGATTCAAAAGCCTACCCTTTGGTTTAACTTCGGCTCCTTGGTGCTTTACAAACGTGATAAGACCAATAGTGGGGTGGTTGTGCACAAGAGAGGTGAGACTGATAATATATTTAGACAATATCGTAATTATGTCTCAAAGCAGGAAATTGGCTCACGATCATATGACTATGGCAGTTCGGATGATAGAAGACTTAGGGTTTGTAGTGAACAGAAAGAAGTAATGTTTGGAACCAAGCCAGCAGACTATGTTTTAGGGTTTTCAGATTTGGATGTTGGATTGTGTATTGAGATTGCCCATGGAGAAAGTGAGGAAGATTTGCAGGGAAGCTCGGACAACGTTAAAAAGCGATTGGAAAACCCTGAGACAATTAGCGAGGGTTATAGGCCTCCTTTCAGCCTCCATCCAGGCAATATTCCCAGCTCCTCTGCATTATCGAGCATTACAGAGGTTAAAGAATATGTATTTAACCAGGGGGTGAGGTATTCACACAGAGTTCAGACATATTCAGAAACGAAAGACGAATTAAGGTGGTGGCTGGAATATTTGGAGGCATGGAATGGAAGGGCCATTTTCGGGCCGACCCCAGATTTAGTCAATGAATCGGATGTCAACCTTCAGGGCCGGAGCAAGGTGTGGCACATTGACAACAGGGGAAAATGGACGGCCAGGAAAGAGAGATGCATATCAACTACTGGAGTTCCTGGAAGGTTCCTTTGCAGTGAAGAGTTTTGTCAGGGACTGGGTGAGATGTTGTGTTCTTTTGAGGATGGACAACATTTTGTCTGTGAGATATGTGAACAAGCTGGGGAGGGCATCTTCAAATGCTTTATTGGATTTGGTAAAGGAGTTTTGGCATTTCTGCCTAAGTAGGAATATTATGATTCAAGCACAGTACTTACCAGGGCTAAGAAATACCATAGCAGATTGGAATTCAAGAAAGTTAAAGGATTTCAGCGACTGGAGATTTAACAGGGAAGTGGTCTTGTCAGTAAACATACATTGGGGTCCACTGGTGATAGACCTGTTTGCAAACAGAGTAAATGTTCAGCTTCCCAGATTTTACAGTTGGAGAACAGATCCAAGGGTGGAAGCAGTAGATGCCTTTTTGCAGGACTGGAGGATTCCCTCCTTTTGCATTGATTCTGAGAGTGTTATTGAAAGTGAAAAGGGAATTAGCAGAAATGTTGTTGGTTACCCCCTTTTGGTCAGCCCAAGTATGGTATCCAGATGTTATGGAGATTTTGATTGCCGATTCTCCAGAATACCCCGGATTTGTAAACAAGCACTTCAGGGGACAACCACGATTTGCTTCCACAGGGACATTTAAGGTTGATGGCTTGGCTGATTTCGGGAGAGTCTGGCAGGTGTCAGGGCTATTGGAGGCTTCAAAACTCATGATCTCCAGGAACATCAGAGGCGTACAGCGTGGCCTGGGGAACATGGGTTTGTTGGTGTACTTCAAGGAGTTTGTATCATGCATGAGCACCCCTGGTAGAAGTGGTGAATTATTTGACAGAAGTTCTCCTTGAAGGAAAATCCTATAGTACAGTTAATATTGCCAGGTCGGCGATTTCAGCAGGACTTGAATTGATAGATAGCTTGCCTGTCGGTCAACCTAATGTGGTGAAAAGGTTATTGAGAAGCGTAAGAATTAAGGCCTCTCTGGGACCAAAGTATTCGTCCGTGTGGGATGTGGACCTTGTACTTAGAGAGTTGCCTAGTTTGACTGAAAATTAATTCTTGGATCTAAGGAAACTTTCTTTGAAGTTGATTATGTTGCTGTGTCTAGTATCTTTTAGGAGGGTTTCAGACATCATAGCACTTGATATTTTGAGACTTAGGTTTGTACCGGAAGGGGTTTGCTTCTATATCATGAGGAGAACTAAAACTATGTTTAGAACAATATTTTATCCAAATCTAGACGAAGGTAGGAAACTGTGTGTAGTGAGATACTTGCATGAGTATGAAAGAAGAACTGAGAGTCTGAGATGCACTACAAATTCTCAATTAATAATTTCTTTCAGAAACCCACATGAGGCTGTGTCCACTCCTACTTTGACTCGTTGGGTCAAGGAAGTCATGGGAAGAACAGGATTAAATCTGTCTAAGTTTGGGGCTCATTCTACTAGAGGGGCTATAGCATCACAAGCGATTTTATTAGGAGGAGGGCTAACTGGGATTTTAGCTGCAGCTGATTGGTCATCGGATTCAGTATTTAAAAAATTATATTTTATGCCTGTGGACTGTCCATCGAAGAATATTATGGCAAGGCTTCAAACATGCATAATGTTGGCCTCTGTGCCTTGCCATAAAATTCAGTTTTTCCACAACTAGGATTGGTAGAAAATCATAGTTTTATTAAAGACACAAAGGCTGATATTATTTCTCCCTTTGGATTCCCACCCTATATTATATTTTTTATGGTTTTCTTTTCAGGAGGAGACTACAAGAAATTAAATGGAGTAATAGATGAAGAAATGAACTGTTGAGGATGTTTGCAGCAAAAGAAGGTAAACAGCTGCCACACAGAGGACTAAATAGACATTGGAATATTAATAGATTCCTCTTCTAAGCTCTTTGCATTGTTTTGTAGTTGCTGCTGTGAGTTGCAATTAAAGAGATATGCATAATATTAGCCTCTGTGTCTTTCATAAAATCATGATTTTCTACCCATCTTAGCTGTGGAAAATCTGCATTGTTATGGCTTATTCTGGAAGTAATACAAGGCAGATATACCAGAAGAGTGGCTACTTCCTGTGCAGAGTTTCAGGGAGTACCTTTGAAAGAAATATGCTGAGCTGCACCTTGGGCCTCTTCATGACCTTTGTTAAACATTATTGTATTCAGAATGTGAGACTGAAAGGTCATTCTTTTAATGAAGGGAGTTTAAAGTCTGTTTTTTCCTCATGAAGACAGTCTATTCCTTCTCACTTATTAAGAGTGAAGCATTATAAGTGTGTTGATTATTTAATAAATGTTGATTATTTAATAAATGTTATTAGATTGAAGGTCAGTGTGGCTTTGTAATTTTCAAAATTGTAATGACTGGGACGAGAACTCTCGAGACCAAGGATAATGAAGATTACCGGTAAGTAACCAGGCTCTCTTTTACAAGGATATCCCTTCCAGAAATCTTATGCTAAGGTAGTACATCTCTTGACAAGCAGAGTTAAATCAGTAGTTCCATAATAGCTTTAACGCCAATATTGTTTTATTATTGACAGCGGCATAGCCTCTATTAACAAAATTGGATATGGTAGTACTTATAACAGAATGTATGTGTTTGGGTGTGTTGTGTTCCTATACATCTGTGTGAGTACAAGGCATTATTGGGCTTGCAGACATACCTTAAGATGACAGCACCGGTCTTATAGTGGCATTGCTTTATCACATTTTCTATTAAAAGCGACATGGCTACACTCAAACAAACATCCTTGCAGATACTTTGCAAATAAGATCCTACCACTGTGGCAGAATGTAAGTAATCATTTGTCTTTTTTATGCAGTAAAGCAATCTGGTCCTTGAAGTATCTATGTATGTCATTCAAAAAATCCATATTATTAATTGAAAATGTGCTTGCCATTTAATGGCATTACTTCAAGTGGAGCACAGTACTGGACATATCCTAGCACAGTGGAACCCATGATATCATGACTCCTGGTCGGTGTCTCAGGTGAATAGTGGGCATTTCATAGTATTACCTGGTTTTTGATGCATTAAAAATGACAACACGGCTGGCAGGCGAGCATCAAATTGTTTTACTTGCCATATCATGGCATTTCATTGCTTAAGGGGTCATTGCTTGATATATGAAGGTCATCAATGGCATAAAATGTCAATTCGTAGCATATGGCATTACTGGGAATATGTATTAGAGTGTGGATAGCTGCATTGCTTTTGGATATCATGGCGCTAACTGATTGGCATATGGCCTTGTCCACATATGATGACGCACAATGCTTGACATTTAATGACCAAACTAGGAATATGGTGGCACTGCTTGTTATATGATGTCGCTTCTTAAACAACAGTGTAACTGCCTGAAATATTATGGTATCTTTGCATATAATGGCCATGCCTGGCCTAAGACAACCTTCCCTTGTAAGGTATGTCCACACATAGGTAGGTGGAACTAAACCTGTGAGGCTGAACCCACGCATGCAGCACTAATCCTGGCCACGTGAAGCTACTTGTTGTATATGATGGTGGTACACAGGCCTTTAATGCTGGAAATGGGAGCATTACACAGCATCTGCCAGCATGTGGCAGTCGTAAATGCAAGTATTTATTGAAAATTATGAAAATGACACATACATGGTGAGGACAAAATATGCGCATTTCCTAAAAACGAAAATCTAGTTTGAAGTGACAAAATTGATGTTTTTTCAGAAAATGCTAAACAGATTTTTAGGGATTATATAAATAGATTCATTAAGACATGGATTCGGCTCTCGTGCCAGCCAGAGTCGGTGGAAGAAGGTATCATCCACGTGGCAAGAGAAAAAGTCAATGCTTAATTCAACAATGAACCACTAGGTAAACCTCCCCACAGTACACAAAGGTTCACTCGTTTAGAGGAGTTTTTTGCCAACGATTCCCTTGACTATGGAGCAGAATGACTGTGGGCGGACAGAAGATAGTGACTCTGTTTCTACCGCCTTCATTTGGACTGACATGACCCAGTGGCATAGATTTTCTGCAGATGGGGATATTTCCTATGCCTCGGGCCCTACTTGGGAGAACTTGCCTTTTGCAACAGTTATTCAGAAAGCGCTGAAGGCCTTGGAAATGACTTTGGGCCGATGTAGGTCGGTCGGTAACGGCCGAAAATCGGTATTTTCGGCCGTTACCGATCGGTAAATAGGTGATTAGTATGTAGGGGGCTTGATTTTACCGAATCTGTAAAATTACCGAATCGGTAATTTTACTGATTCGGTAAAATAAAAATTCGGTAAATTTACCGAATCTGAGCCACCCATATGTAGGTGGGACTCTTCAGAGTCCCAGGAGCCTTACCGAATCGGTATTTTACCATCAAATCCAATTTGATGGTAAAATACCGATTCCGGTGTGCATGCACATGTGTGCATGCACACCTATGCCATGTGACAGGCAGGCCTGCCCTTAGGGCATGTATGCCTGCCACATGGCACCCGAGCCTCTTTTGGGGGTGCCAGAGGGTGTCAAAGTGACACCCCCTGCACCCTTGTGAAATTCGGTATTTACCGATTCGGTAAATACCGAATCGGTAATGCCCATTCATTCCTATGGGCTTCAAAGCCCATAGGAATGAATGGGCTTTACCGATTCGGTATTTACCGAAACGGTAAATACCGAAATCATCCGATTCGGTATTCCAGCACATCTGGAATACCTACATGTCGACCCCATAGATTTACCGATTTTTAATTACAGAATCAGTAAGTTCGGTAATTTTAAATGGGTAAATCTATTTTACCTACATCTAGCCCCCAGTCTTCTGCATTTGAACTTTTCACTGACATTTTTCAACCCTCTACAGTTTCTGTGGAACTATTACTTCCTCATGAGGCTTTCCTGTGCCTTATAATGGCTACATTGGAGAACTCCCCTTTTGGGCCCAGCAGTCCATTACCAAATCGCAAGGGGTTATAGGCCGGCTCCACTTGGTTCAGATGTCATTCTTCAAGCAGAACCGAAAAGCCTGTACTCTTCCCTCCCTGCACAGAGAATGCAAGAAACTTGACTCTTTGAGTCAGAAAGTTTTTACCTTTGACAGGTCGGCTTTACACACAGCTAAAGCCACTTGCGTTTTGGGTGACTACGTTCATGCATTATGGGAAGTAGCAAAACTCCTGGTCATCAACCTGTCGGAGCACAAGAAGAAGCCATTCACAGACCTGGTGAGTGGTGGACTAAATGTACATAAACAGATACCTAAATGTAGTGTTCACTCAATGGATGTCGCAACCTGGTCTTAAGGGTGTGAATGTCAAACTAGGGGAACACGCTTGAATGTGTTCCTCTGGATTTTAAAGGGTTACTAAGGTACCCTCATGGACATGACCTTTGATGAAAAATTACTATTTGGAGAGAAAGCAGATTCCTCCTTGAAACGTTTCAAGAACAACAGGGTGGTGACCCAAGCCTTGGACCTGGCTTCTCTGCATGGCAATTCCACCCACAATACCAAAAGTTCTGTAGTGACTCTAGGATTATGCAGTCCCAGTATTGTGTTTTTATCTAGGAACCTGAATCAATATTACCATTTTATGCCCTTACACGGCTATAAACAATAATATCCCTATAACGGCATAAGAATCAGATCCATATTTCAGTAAATCGCCCTTGCAGTCCAAGGCACGGCAAAAGCCACTTCCTTAGATTCCTAGAAAGCACAACGAGTTCTTTCAACACACCAAACCTCCAGCAACCTGGGAAATCCCTGCTTGCTTTGTTTTGATTTGTAATAGAACTCCTGCGAGCACTGTAAGAACGGCCAGTTCTTAGTGACATCTTTTTTGACGTCTTATGTCCAAACCTTACGTCAAACTCGGCACCTTTCAGGTATAAATATACCAACGTTGCCTTAAGCAAACACACGGTGGTGGTTTTGGAGCAGAGCAGCTAATCTACTTGCCGAGAGCCCAGCAGACGCGGAGAGCCCACGGTCGTGCCCCTCCTCTTTGACGCGCTGAGAAAGACGCTGTCTTTTCTCCTGCTGAGAAAATCCAGCACCAGCGTTTCCAGCCTACCCTTGCGGGTGACTGGGATATCGAGTCCTGAGAGAGAGATGCCGGACCTCCTACATTCTATTCCCAAGGTACAGTGCTGACTAAACCCTTAGAGAGAATTCTTGAGTCAGATTCTTGGCAAAACCAACTTAACTTAAACTGCTACTTACTTACTCCTTCCCACGTATTAGGCTTAGGTCAGGTACACCGGGGTAGGCGTATTTTAGAAGCACCAGTTGAGCACGTTAGCCAGTGTATATAAGTATGTATATATTTTATCCATTTTATCCATTTTAAAGTGTCTTATGGCTAAGAAACCATATCAATGCTTTTACAGTATTATTTCATAATACTCCTTTTACTGTATGTACTTTACTTTATATTATAAGTTTTGCAATTGTGGCAGTTCATTTCTCTTGCATGAGAAGGAAGACTGCTCAATAAATAATACCTTTTATTGAAAACGCCCGTCTCTCTATTCTCTGCACTCTGGCGAAACTAAGAATGCACATCTGACTAGGTGAAATAGCTGTCTATTGTTTTCACACGACTCTAGAGATTTACTCTTATTCTGAGGGAGCAAAGTTGTCATGTTTATGCGGTTGTCAAAAGCTGAATCCCTTCTTGTCTGAGCCAGGGAAGCTGATCCCTTCCTATTCATTCAAGAAAGTTTCCAGTGACCTCTGAGCTAGCTGGCGCAAACCTAAATTAAGTCTAACATAGTCAGTAGAGACCTAGAAGACCTCAGTCCTACGTCTACACTGCTGTTTATGTTATTCCAATGCGCAGAGCCTATTGGGAAAATAGGAACTACACTACATGGCGCCCAACGTTTGGTAAGGCGATAAAACTAACGCAAGACGTTAGAGTAACTCAGTCGTGCTTTTTCACGCAGACCCTTTTTCCCGTAAAAACTCCAATAGACGTCTGGAGTGGGTGAATGGTTAAAATCCGCCGGAACTTAGTAGGAAGAGATTCCTATGTAGAGTTTTTGGTTTAGTCAACGTTGAAGGATACAGTGTTCCAAAATATTGTGCACCTAATCTTTTGTCTCCTTGAAACTTGATCTGCAACAAAAAAAACTTTCTGCCAGTAAAAATGCCAGAGAGTGAAGACGAAAGGGAAGCAGCTAGATTAGCAGCCCAACTAATGGATGATGACACGAGTCTCCTACAGAATGACCGGAATGCTATCCTCATTCCGGTCAACATAAGAAAAACTATAACTTTAAAACTTATAGAAAACGGACTGACATCACAAGGTGGTACAGTCATTTTCGTGATAGAGGCACACGAATATCGGCAGACAGAGGTATTCTATTCATGGATAAACTTTCCAGCGGCAAACGCTACAACACACAAATTCCACTATTACAAAATAGAGGATTCTCCGGATGAATACACTCCTTTCGAGGATGTGGAAATTCCACTAAATTACCAAGAGCACCTGCTCTGGTTTAAAGGTGCCCTAAAACATAATGATCACATCACCAGGCTCGGTCCACTAGGTAGACCAGGAGCAACGTGGCTGGTTCTAGCCAGCTACATACCACATCCTGACATTGATAAAATGTCAAGAGAAGAACTCTTAGTTAAAATAAAAGAATTAACAAAGGCATATAGAGAGTTAGTTCAATTGGCAATGGAGGATATAACTTACCTCCAAAAATTGAAAGAAACAGATATAGCAGACCAACTAATTGAACTTGCCAGAATCATAGAAAAATCCTATGAAGAACTAGGTAGAGATAGTTTGAGTGGGAAACCGGTAAAACCCCACCTACTTGAAAATCCTGAAAAGATATTTATTACAAATAATCTAAACACTCCAAAAAAGAGCTGGGATGGAAATAAACAATCCACTCCCAAAGAAAAAAGATTCCAGTCCAGAGGAAGGTCTCCTCGGCGGAGAGAAAGAACTCCGAAACGAGAACACAAGTCTTCCCAAAGGGAGCCTTTTGAGAAAAGATACAACCTTAGAAATAGGGATAATTTGAAAAAACCTGATAGATCTCAAGATATTGATACACGTCCCTCTCGATCTTTTTCGCAGAAATCGAAAAGAAGAGGACGGTCAGAACACAGGGAAGAGCACGTCAAGTCCAAAGACAAGGAACCTGCTCAAAGTAAAAAATTACAATTTCCAAGAAAGAAGATAGCCAGTATTAAAATAATCAAACATGCCGAGGATACTGAGGACACAGCTGAAAAACGGAGAGAGGGCACAGACAATGCTAGACAGTGCAGCAGAAGTCACCATAGCTCGCAAGATCCTGATGAATCATCTGGAGACAGTGGACACGAATGAATACATTCAGGTGGAAACTGCAGATACCAGAGTTAGCGAACCTCATAAGATATACGGAATAACATTGTGTATAGAGGGAGATAAGACTAGGAAGGTAAGGGGTCTGTTTTGGGATAACCTCTCAAAAGGCTATGACATCCTATTAGCTGAAAAAGACTGGCCACCAGAGTTTGTTAGGGAGTGCCCTCATGGCGAAGAAATGATTATGCCTGCCTTCTCAAATCATATTCCAATACATAGAAAATACATATATGCCAGAAAATGGGCAGTAGCTCAAGCACCTGCATTATATAAGAATCATGTAGGATGGGATGAGGACTCTCCTCCTCACAAAATCCAGTTAAAAAGTCAACCAACTGCACAAAGACAGTACCCAATTAAGCAAGAAGTGAAAAAACAGGTCAGGGAGATCTTAGATCAACTTGAATACCAAGGGGTGATTGAAACATGCACCACTCAAATGAACAATCCTTTGTTTCCTGTCTCCAAACCAGACGATTCATATCGTCTAGTCTTGGACTACAGACACCTTAACTCATGTTGCAAAACATTTGCGGTACAAAATTCGCACAGTGCGGCACTAATGAGTAACATAGTTCACAAAAAATACAAAACAACATTAGACATTTCTAATGGATTCTTTTGTCAAAATATCGCACCGGAAAGTAGGTATTTAACCGCTTTCTCAATAATGGGGTTACAGAAATATATCTGTCGACTCCCACAGGGATTCAAGAATAGCCCAGGATTATTCTCAGCAAGAGTAACAGAGTTACTACAAATGTAAAATGATGAGGCATTATCTTATGTCGATGATATCTATCTCACAGATGACGACTTGGAACTCACTTGAAAAGAGTGAACCCCATAATACTTGGGTTTGCAGCAGAGGGTTACAAATTCAACTTTAAAAAGTCACAGATTGCCCATCTAACTGCCCTATTTTTAGGATATGAATTATCAAGTGAAGGCAAAAGCCTAGCAGACAACTTCTTAGAGAAGTGCGCTGTACTCCAAGCACCAAAAACGCTGAAGAACTTACAATCGATACTAGGCTTCCTGAATTTCAGAAGAACTTGCATTCTAAATTATGCAGAGAGGGTTAAACCTCTCTACGAATTAATAAAACCTGATTTCAAACTAATAAATTGTACTCAAAAACACACAGAAATTTTGAGATCAGTGCAAACAGACATGTTAGCTAAAACAAAATTAGAAACACGCGACAATACACGCAACCTTGTAATCCGAGTCATCCCAGGAAGATGCGGATTCACGTGCCTGACCTCTAATGAGGGAGAAACAGTACCAATAGCATACAAATCACATTTGTACACAAAAGCTGAAATAAAATTCAGTTCAACTGAAAAAATTCTAACTGCGGTTCAGACTGCTGTAGCAAAAGAAAGGGCCCTAGCACAAGGTAAACAAATAATAATCGTTACACCGATACCAGCCCTAGAAGCGGTAACAAAAGCGAGCATTCCAAATGCTAAAGCTCTGCATCCGAGATGGATCCAATGGGTTAATTCTCTTGCCGCAACAGACATAGTATATGAATTTGATCCTAATCTAAAAACACAAGAATTTTTACAATATGAATATCAATGTAGTCTGCCAACCGAAATCCTGCCTCTAGAACACTACGGATGTATAATATATACAGATGGATCAGCACAACCCGCAGTTGGGGGTAAACAAGCTTACAGTGCTGCGTGCGCGATTGTTAAAGGTCGTTGGCACAAAGGGAAATTTAGACCACTGGTCACTAAAACGCAATCTCTAGGAGATTGTACGGCTCAGCGAGCTGAACTACTAGCATTTAAGATGGCGCTTGAAAATACCGATCGCGAATTCCCCACACTTATAGTGTGCGATTCATATTACTGCGTTCAGTCTTATAATGAATACTTGCAGAATTGGGTTGAAAACGGGTTCAAAGATGCAAAAGGTGGCACAATCAAGCATAAAACGCTTTGGGAACAAGTAGTTCTTTTACAGAAAGAACTACAAAATACTCACGTGATACACACATTGAGTCATCAAAGTGATGGCGTTCACGTTGCGGGGAATTCATTGGCTGATGAAGCCTTGAAGGCAGCTGTGCAAACGGCTTCCGTAGCTGCTATCACCCGGTCAAAAACAAAAATAGACAGCGACATACTACAAGCTGTCAGTGCGTCAGTAAAAGATGACAGAAAAACACTCCCGAAAGGCTTTCCAGTAAAGTACTCATACATAACCAATGCGAATAATGTTCCATTTGCTCGAATCCCTGGAGTGGGGGATAGAGTAATTCCAAACATGGAACACAGGTTAGGACTAATTACAGCTGCACGCGAAGGGCTCGCTTCTGCAGATGCTGGTGTTTCCGCCACAATATCATTATTAAAACAGAGATATTGGTGGCCGCGCATGAGATACAAACTAAAGAAATATGTGCTAGAATGCGAAATATGCCAAAGAATGAAAGTATCAACAGTGAAACGACCGGCGCAGACAATCATTCTAATCTCAGATAAGCCATTAGCATGTGTTTACTTGGACCACTGTGGTCCCTTACAAAGGGATGGTAACTATAAATATATCATGGTCGCAGTGGATTCCTGTACGAGATTCATTTGGATGTGGCCCCAGCGCCACGCTGAAGCCAGAACTGTTATTAAAGATTTGCGAGTCTTTATCGGCACATACGCAATTGCCATGCTACATTCTGACCAGGGTCCTGCTTTTAGCTCTCGAGCTTATAAGGAGGCCATGACCAGCATGGGCATTGAGTTGCGGTACTCTTGTCCCTTCCATCCTGAGGGAAACGGGATGGTGGCAAGAAAAAACCGAGACATAAAGCAATCTATAACTGCAAAGGTACTAGGTTCGGGTGATGGGTGGGTCCAGCATTTGATAAGTGTCCAACGTAGTCTTAACAATCTGCCAAGAAATTCTCTAAAAGGTTTCAGCCCGTACGAACTATTGTTCGGAACTAGAATGTATATTCAGGATTTAGATAGTCAGACTTCAGTGGTAGAAGATAAGAAAAAATGCTTTGACATCAAAGATCGTTTGGCTGTTTTACAGGACTTCAATGAAACAAGAAAAGCCCTGAGCAACATAAAGTTAAAACAACAGCCACCAACCACTGAAGATACACCACCTGTCCCAGCAAGACCTGTCTGGATTCCAAAGATTGGGGATCTGGTCAGAGAGAAGATAGCGGTGAAGAAGGAATTTGGGCCTTCCTACAGAAAAGCAGTACCTGTCTTAGCTGTCAATGGAACGAGATCAGTTGTACTACCGCCCCTTGCTGGTAAAAAGGAGAACCGAGTTGTATCCATCGACCTGGTAAAACCACAATCATGTGGCCAATAATAAGTAGTAGGCCCAGTGGACTCCCAAGAAATAGCAGAATACCAACATTTTCTACAATCCAAGAGGTTAAAACTGAGAGACTAATCACATTTAATAAACCTGCAGTGAATACAAAAGGACTACGCAACAATGCCATGGAATTTGTGCCTCTTGAAACCCAAATTGAAGCAGTCCGTCAAGAAACACCAGTCTACAACGATGTAGCCTCAGACTGTGCTAATGAAAGACAAATTGAAAAAACAATCCCCACAATTGACAGAACTGCATCTGGCTACTTCATCAATTTCGATAACTTTTCTGAAGATCAAAGCGACCCTGAAGTAACGCCAGCAACAAAAAGTTTTAAAGACAAAGTAACAGAACTCTTTCATCAACTCAAAGAAACCTATCTGATTTCTCCATGGATAGAATTTTGGATTGTGTTAGGTGTACTTTTCCTCCTGCTTTGGCTCATCATGGTACTTTGTTTGGGAAAATTCATTGAGGGAAAATACAGTACAATGGACACAGCAAGTCAGAACATCAACTTGGTCCTAAAGCCACACAAGTCATCTCACATCGAGAAAAGAGAACTATCATCAGTGAATGTCACAGCCATTCCAATACCCAGCGGGGTAGTTTGGGACAAAACGGATTACGAAATCTATGGCCCGGTCGAACTCTTGAAATATCCTCATCAGTTTAAGGTTTCATTGAGTGACTTTGTAAAACCAAGTACTTTCTCTGATGATTGGGACTTTGAAAGCATAAATAATATGATGTCAGATCTAGTAATGTCGGCAAAATTTACAGAACATGATTATTTACAGGGTTCATCGAACTATGAACAGATGTATTGCTATAACCACTATGCACACCACTATTTGCACAAATCTGCTCAACCTAGAAATGTTTTTAAATATAATCAATGGGAACATTGTGCAACTCCACCTAAAAGCAGTTTGAAAACATTCTATGAGAAATTCCCATACTTCTCAGGGTTTAACACAAGTGATGCAGAAACATTTTATTGCAAACTGTTAGATAAAACAGGGACAAAAACCATGCTGACAAATACTAAATTGATTTATTCGGAAACATTTTATGAAAAAATTATTACATTTGGTTTTGATTTCCGGAAAATCAACATTGAAACAAAAACCATCTGGGGTACAAAAGAATGGCAGGTCCAAGGATTAGAAGCGTTATTTCGAGCCTGCATGAGCCCAGAACAAATAATGTTCTTGAATGACACCATTCAACAAACTACCTGTCTTGGCCTAGCCAAGATCAAAGACTTAAACAAACCGTCGATTCCAAAGCCAATACCTGATGATACAACCACAGATATTGAGATAGACGTATCCCAAATTTTACATCAAAACAGAACACATCCTGATTGGAAAAAGTGGTTAATCTGGCCAACAGACACAAATAAATGTCAAGATAGATTCCTGAACAAAATACAGGGGTTAAAATTGACCTGACCAGACCCTAGATACTCCCAGAAACAACATCCAGGGATAGTAACAACATACAGTGTAGGGAAACTATGCCTTGAATGGCTACAGACATCCACACTGGCAGAAATTAAGCAACACTTGACTTTACTTAAAGACGGTGCTGACCTGCGCGATTTCATAATGGGACCTCGCAAACAGCGTCAAAAACGTTTCATAGCAGCCAGTATATACGCTGCGTACAATGAAGCTTGGAAATCGACTCAAATTGAGACAGCAGAGAAAATACGAGAAATTGATTGTATTAATTTGGAAAAATCACTTTCTGTTGTGGACAATGGGTTAATGACTCTGTCCTCCAGAATATATTCACAGTATTGTATCATCTGCTATCGATATAATAGATCAGGACTTGCTAATGTTACAACATGGCCAGTCCCAATTACGTTCTATTGTACAGCTAGGCTGGACGTTGCAAAACCTGCGTTCGGGCTATGTGCCATGGCGTTTAATCAACACAACGTCATTGTTCTCTATCTTTAACCTTACTGATAAACAAATCAGTTTGGCACAGAAAGGAGCAGACTATACGATTCTGAGCATTGAAAAACTTGAGAGATTACCATTGACAATGTCAGAAAGACCTGTCAGTGAATGGATAATACACGGAATAATCACAATTCCGATAACAACTTTCCAATTAAAAAAATGCCAAGAGTATATACCAGCAGGCCAGTATGAAAGGTTGGGTAAAGGGTACATTAAGTCATCATGGAAATTACCTTATACACATACATGTTATAGTGACAAAAAACAGAATGTATTTCTTAGTGGTAATAATTGTAAAAGATCACTAAGCGGTATACTTCTGTGCCAAGGTATTAATTTACATGAGACCTGTGAAGGGACTTCAAATAACCTTTCATGCCACCAGCACGGCACACCTGCAGCACAAATAGAGCCATTCTTTAGACAACTTTCTAACGGGAGTTGTGTTCTAATAACGGATCACAGCTGTTGTGACATGGTGCCAGGGAAAGCATATCTCGTAAGCGTTAGTTCCATGGTCACTTGCTGTATGCAAGCATTGTATCCAAACGTCCCTACTGATACAGAGGCGACGATTTGGCCTCCCTTGAGTATCTCTTCTATACGAATTGATGCTTTAAGCAGAATGAAGTCTGTGCTTTTACAGACAACAGTGCCTATTACGTCATCAAAAGAAACGTATGATCTTCAAGTTGCAAGGACAACGGCAGAGATACATACACTTTTATCAACTAATTGCCCCGTGCATTTCGTAGAAATGCGAAGCCAAATCCTGAATATGTCAGATGCCAGTGGTATCGCACATGTATTTAAGACAATTTTTTCGGGACTGTTAACACCCTTCGAAGCAGTCCTGGGCATCTTTCCCAATTTTGTCCATTCGGTCTTTGGCCGCCTACCACTACTTTTGGGACTCGTAGCAGGAATTTTATTTTTGACCCTTCTGCTCCGATATGGCAAGCCAAAACGCAGACAAGACTCCAGCAACAATGGAAGAAATGATCCTAGCTATACGCTATCGGGACCGCATAACTAAAGTCCTTGGATTAGCCCGGCTAAAAGATGTGAATATGACCTGGTTTCTTTCATTCAGACCTATATGGCAGAACTGCATCTTACCTGTGCTTCGATGTATGCTAAGCGTAGAAGAATGCGTGTTGGACACCTGTCTTACACTACAATCAGCAGTACCAATGGATATCGATACTTTGCTAAGTCCTGTAACGGCTCATGCATCGTGTTGTCCCCAGCGGTTACCAATCCTGATGACGGCATTCGTTGAAACTTCACCACTATGATTAGGTGGGAGTGAAGCAAGAAATGAGAGCAACATCACCCAGGTACGACCGTCTGTGAGTATTGCTGATCCTGACACCGATGATAGCAATCATTCTCACGACTGCCCGGTTACAGCATTTTCAACCATGGTCGAACTTTCACCTGAAGCTGTAGACTGTATTTTTGCACATCTGTCTGAAGTAATGTTCTCCCCTGAACACAAAGAATAACTTTTAGGCAAACCGGCACACAGCGTTCCCCTGAAACCTGAATTCGGCCTTCAGCTTTGATAAACAAAAGCTACTGAAAACATTTGGAACTATTTTTTCCATGAAAACGAAATTATTTTTTCCAAAATTCCAAAATATTTACCTTTTTTTTCAGCACATGTACTCTGCTTACAGTAGAACTATTCATAAAGAACAGAGCTTCTAATTTTAGTAATTCTAGAGACAAAATATTACCTCAGCCTCTAGCAGACTTACAAGTAATTTCATTTATATGTGATGAAATAGTCTCGACCTTCTTTTCTGTATTAAGAGACATTTCATGTGTAATTTTCGCAAATCGTTCAGCTAAATATATATGCATCCTTTTTTTAGTGAATGATTACACTGCTTAAAAACGTACAGTACCTATAATCTTTCGTGTATTTCGCATACACCATTTCAAATGCAAAATGTATTTTGGGGTGGGTTGGAATACACATGCACCTTTACATGTTTAATATTGCTTAGTTTTAGTAATTTGAGGAAATAGAAATTTTTAGGTAATCAATGTGTCCCCCCACTCGCACCCTATCCATGTACCCATGTTCCATGTATGTTGTGTAATTCCTTTCCCGTGCATGCCACGAAGAAGCATATGCATTTGCGTCCAACGTTAACATGTCAGTTATTCAGTCCACCAAGAAAACCACGTTAATTTGGCTTTTAGGCCTATGGTGCCAACGTCTTTACATGGTGCACTTTCAAATAACACGAAGCACACGTTTTCCACGTTTTCTGGCTCAGTCGAGCCAGGCCCTTAATTGAGGCTCCGAGTCTCTTCTGTCTCTGAAAGCTGCAGTTTAGGTATGCATCCCTGACCTCTGTCTTACTTCCTGCCCAGCGAAGCGGTGCCCGGCTCGGCCTGGCCTGCCTGCCAAGACAGTATTTTGCCTACAGTTATCTGCTCAGCCTCCTCGAAAACACATTCCAGTCTAGTGAAATAGGTAAACATGTTTCCGGCTGCAGAGCAAAGGGCCCGGCCTTCCTGTCCTCCTTGCAAGTGATTTACCGAACCCGTTACCATGGTAGGCCCATGGCCCCGCGCATTGCACCAAGACACGTATGCACGCGCTAGCATTCAGTATTGAACGGCCTCTGCCCGAGAGACCTTTTACTTCAGACAATACATCCTCCAAACATAAGATACCAGATATGCTATAGGTACAGGTCGTTCTGACATCCCAGACACCAGACTCTTCTACTAGTGCTAAAGTCAAGCCCCCCAGTTCTCCCCAGTTACACGTCTATACCACGTCATGCTCAGTTGCGCACGCACCCATGCCAAAGGTCTCTGCTGACCCTGCAGAATTTCTCTATGCATCCACCCACCTATGAAACTTCTGTGACGTTTCCAATACACGCCTACGTGTACGCCCTCTTACACGCCTCCTGTTACGCACATGTGTTCTTATCTTTCTCTTTTCACTTGTTACGCCTACTGTATTCATTTCAATTATACTGTTTTACTATATATAATGTGTGATGTTAATAAAATGTTGAATGTCCCTTCCTGAACCTTAGTGGTGATGGAACTCGATGTCCCGGTTCTCGAATCTTAATTAAAGCCCGTATGACTCAGATACCACGGACTCTGCCTCTCATTTATTGAGCTATCCTTTATTGTCATTTAATGTATAGAAAAATAGTCCAGGTAATTTTATTTACCACAAATTGATGGACATTAGATCGTGGAGTGGGTATTGTGTTTTTATCTAGGAACCTGAATCAATATTACCATTTTATGCCCTTACACGGCTATAATCAATAATATCCCTATAATGGCATAAGAATCAGATCCATATTTCAGTAAATCGCCCTTGCAGTCCAAGGCACGGCAAAAGCCACTTCCTTAGATTCCTAGAAAGCACAACGAGCTCTTTCAACACACCAAATCTCCAGCAACCTGGGAAATCCCGCTTGCTTTGTTTTGATTTGAAATAGAACTCCTGCGAGCACTGTAAGAACGGCCAGTTCTTAGTGACATCTTTATTGACGTCTTATGTCCAAACCTTACGTCAAACTCAGCACCTTTCAGGTATAAATATACCAACGTTGCCTTAAGCAAACTCACGGTGGTGGTTTTGGAGCAGAGCAGCTAATCTACTTGCCGAGAGCCCAGCAGACGCGGAGAGCCCACGGACACTGCCCCTCCTCTTTGACGCGCTGAGAAAGACACTGTTTTTTCTCCTGCTGAGAAAATCCAGCTCCGGCGTTTACAGCCTACCCTCGCGGGTGACTGGGATATTGAGTCTTGAGAGAGAGATACCAGACCTCCTACATTCTTTTCCCAAGGTACAGTGCTGACTAAACCCTTAGAGAGAATTCTTGAGTCATATTCTTGGCAAAACCAACTTAACTTAAACTGCTACTTACTTACTCCTTCCCATGTATTAGGCTTAGGTCAGGTACACTGGGGTAGGCGTATTTTAGAAGCACCAGTTGAGCACCTTGCCTGCCAAGAGTTGCTCTCTAGCAACTCTCCATTGGTTGCCTATCAAGAAGAGGATCATTTTCAAAGCTCTGCTATGGTGTCACAAGATTCTCCATAACAAGGCACCTGCCTATATGTCCGATCTGGCTTTGCCATATGAACCCAACAGAACCCTCAGATCCAAAGGTACAGGTCTGCTCAGAACTGCCCGTCCTAAAAAGGCCAGAATGGGAGGCAGATCCTTCCGCACAATGGCAGCGAAGCACTGGAACCTCCTGCCCATGGACATCCGAGTAGAGGTGAATGAGACCTCCTTTAGGAAGAAATTGAAAACTTGCTTCTTTAATCAGTGATAGGTTCTCCTTCTCCTCAAAACTCACTCTCTCCACAGCGCGTATACACGCCGGGAGGCGTCACCAGGCGCTTTACAAGCTCCTTTAAACTTAAACTAAACTTAAACCTTAGCCAATGTATATATGTATGTATATATTTTATCCATTTTATCCATTTTAAAGTGTCATGGCTAAGAAACCATATCAATGCTTTTACAGTATTATTTCATAATACTCCTTTTACTGTACGTACTTTACTTTATATTAAGTATTGCAATTGTGGCAATTCATTTCTCTTGCATGAGAAGGAAGACTGCTCAATAAATAATACCTTTTATTGAAAACGCCCGTCTCTCTATTCTCTGCACTCTGGTGAAACTAAGAATGCACATCTGACTGAGTGAAATAGCTGTCTATTGTTTTCACATGACTCTAGAGATTTACTCTTATTCTGAGGGAGCAAAGTTGTCATGTTTATGCAGTTGTCGGAAGCTGAATCCCTTCTTGTCTGAGCCAGGGAAGCTGATCCCTTCCTATTCATTCAAGAATATCGAAGTCCTATCTACATTATGGTAAGTACAAAAATATTGAAAAAATATATTGCTGTAAAAAATATTGTTGTTAAAAATATCGTTTAAAAATTATGTAAAACAAAATTAAATAATACATATATTCAAAATAAACATAGTTAAAAATATGTTCAAAATTATACATAATACATATCATGTAAAACAAAATTAAACATATACATATAAAATATAATATGTTCCAAAAAAGCGCTCCTTCTAACTTCCTGCAGCCCCGAGGGAATTGGCGTACACAACCGGTAGAGCACGCCAATACTCAATCCTTGTATTAACAGCAATCCAGTATGCTCTCAGTAAACGTCGCCCAGCCAGATTAGATTCCAAGGGTGTTTATTTCATAAAACAACATGTTTCGGTTTTCCAAGAAGCCTTGTTCACGTTAAATGATATAGTGCTCACAAACATACTGATAAAGCATTCGGCCATTGACTCGTCATGGTGCAATGCATGAACATGGAAATGGGACTGTAAATGAGTCTTTCAACAGCCTAGGAGTAAAGCAGCCAACTTGGCATGGTGTGTATACACGATTTGTATCCTAAGATGTGGCAGTAAATAAAACCGCTATCTCCGCCAGTGGGTTAGTGGGTTACCTAGTTACATACCCAGTTACAGTTACAGTGAACAAGGCTTCTTGGAAAGCCGAAACATGTTTTTTTATGAAATAAACACCCTTGGAATCTAATCTGGCTGGGTGACGCTAACTGAGAGCGTACTGGATTGCTGTTAATACAAGGATAAAATATAATATATATACTTACCTAATAATATTTACAATTAATTATTATAATAACTTATAAATCGTTAAAAAACATTTTATAAATAATAAATACATACATACACATACAACAATAATATAAATTAAAATATCAAAACTATATATAACAAATAAAAAAATAAAAAATTGTACACTACAATAAATGAAACAATAAATATTGGATAGCGTAGGGGTTAAAATTACTGTTTCAACTCCATAGGGTGCAAAAGTAGCGAAAGTGTTGGATAGCATAGGGGTTAAAATTGCTATTCCAACTCCAGAGGGTGCAACATTAGGGAAAGTGCTGGATAGTGTAGGGGTTAAAATTACTATTCCAACTCCAGAGGGTGCAACAGTAGGGAAAATGTTGGATAGCGTAGGGGTAAAAATTACTATTCCAACTCTAGAAAGCGCAACAGTAAGGAAAGTATTGGATATCGTAGGGGTTAAAATAACTTAGTAATAATTAAAATATTTAAAATAATAATAATAATAATGTAATTATTAAATAACAATAAATTAATTAACAATGCCAATAAATAATTACTTAAAAATAATTAGCAATTAATAATTAATTAACAATTAAATTGATGATAAATACAGTCAAAATAATCATTATTAAAAATGAATTACCAAATAATAAGGAAATAAAAAGTAATTCATTTTCAATACCAAAAAACAATACTTATTAAAAAATATTTCGCGATTAATAATTATTTAACAATAAATTATTGATAAATAAATAATTTATAATGACTACAATTTAATTACCAATTATTAATTAATGAACAATAAATTAATTTCCCCCATAAAATATTACATTCTTAAAAAGGTATTACCAATTAATAATGAATTAACAATAAATTAATTATCAAAACTCAACAATACAATAAATAATTACTTAATTACAATTAAATTACTTCCCGCCCTATTGCCCTATAACCTCACAACACACTTCTATAATAAATTAATACACTTAATATAATTAGCAATTAAGCCATCAATAAAAATTAATTACCAATTAATAAAAATTAATTACCAATTAATACCTATTTAACATAAAATTATTTATCAATATCAATATATAAAAATAAATATTTACTTAATTACAATTAAATTACTTCCCACCCTATTCCCCTATAAACCCACAACACACTACAGAACTAAAACACACATTTTATTTAAAAATAATTACTAATTCCTAATTTTTTTAAATTAATTTACTATAATTTAATTACTTCCCACCCTATTCCCCTATTTACCCACAACCCGCTACGGTACTAAAACACATAATTTACTCAAGAACAATATTACTAACTTCTAAAATTTTAATACATATATTCTAAAACTAGTACAATAATATAAACACAATCATATAAAATACACAATAAGATACATAACACTAATATTAATATCGATATTAGTGACATCGATATTTTTGCTATCGATATTACTAACTTCGATATTTCTTACCTTCAGGTCGATATTCTGATAGTCGGTATTCTTGATATCGATATTGTGTCCCTACGATATTTCCAACTCGATATTCTTGTAGGTCGAAATAAAAAACTCGATATTTAGGCCCCCATTAGGATGGCGGGCGGACTTTGCCCGCCTGCCATCCCATCGTGGAAAGGGACCGTCAGCCATAAGGTCGGGGGTCCGGTGGAAGAAATTAGGATGCGACCGCCACAGTGGCGGGCGCATCCTGTATTTTTAACAGGTAAAAATACCTGTTGTGCATTTCAAAGTACAACGTGACAGGCACCCCCGCGGTGCCTGCCACGTTGATCTTTGAAATGCTGGGGGGTACCATAGGTACCCCCCATGTGCACCCCCACCTTCCCCCCGGAGTTCCTGGGGGCCCGCAACGGGCCCCCAAAGCTGACGCTGCATGCCTTTCTGTGGCGGCAATCCGCCACGGAATGGCATTGGAAAATGCCCATTGTAATATGGCTGGCGATCTCTGATAGACACCGCCACCATGGAGAACCCTTTTCCGCCCGGTCGCAAGGCGACCTGGGCGGAAAAGCAGCGGACGGTCTTTCCGTCTGCCACGGACCCCCCAGCCATACTAATATGGCAGGGGCCTTTCCGGCATGGATGGCGGGTGGATCGCCCCCACCAGGCCAGCGGTGGCTACCGCCGGCCTGGCGGGGGCAATCCGCCCGCCATCCTAATGGGGGCCATAGACTGTTTACCCCCACACACACCTTCAGAGCATGCTAGTCGACTCACACCTCGACCTGGGAAGCAAAGGTCCTTGCCTTACTGGGAAAAGGGTCTGTGGAAGTGCTGCCTCTGGAAAAGCACAAAAAATCTTCTCATCCAGAACACACAAGACAACGCTGCGCTGGAACAGTAAGGTACCCAGGTTGCCTTGAGGAAAAACCCGAACAATTGGACCGGGTTTGGAAACGCGTCGGCATTTCCATGTGATTCGTCTTTTTTCACCAATGGCATAAAATAAATGTCCTAGGTTGTTGGACAAAATTGATTAAAAAATAAGCCTATGGTGAAATTCAGTCCCAAAACGCTAAAGAAATAAGTAGGCAGGACTGAAATACAACTGTTTCTGGTGTACCTTCAAAAGAAAATGATTTGTTTATAAGCATGAAATCGCACTAAATTGATGTTTTTGTTTTGCACAAAATGTTTACAATGTTGCACAAAATGTTTATAATTTCTGTCAGGTTGTGTTAAAACCTCGCATTTTTGAAAATTAAAGAATGTTTAAAGGAATATTGAAAATAAGTGAAATTACACAGGAGCTCTCTTATTAATTTGAAGCTCTATGATTGCTGACAATTAACAACAGCATTTAACTCGAGACCAGGCACCTTTGTTTTATTTAAAGTTTACTGTGTCCTGCCTGGTCACGTAGGACAAAACCCCTGTATTTATATAACTCTGGAAAACAGAAGCACAGAATTCTATTCACTACATTGCCTACTTCAAAGGAAGAATGCATGCCGGAGGACTATTCTTGAATTCTGCCTTCTGAAAATGTTCAACCGGCAGGGCAAATTCAAAGTTCTGCCCCTGAGCGAGGTCCGATTGAGCTTCAACTCCCTAGTGTCCTCTTCCAACCCTCCCCACCCACAAGAATTAATTGAGGTTTACGGTGGAGTCCCAACATTTTCAGTTCACAGTCCTTTCATTTGGACTGGTGACAGCCTCACACACCTTTATAAAGGGGCTGGTGGTTACTGCAGCTTTGCTATGGAGGTCTGGAGTCTATGAAGTTCTGTATTTAGACAACTGGCTGCTGAATTAGTCCCCAACTTTGATCCAGGAACATCTCCAACATTGACTCTTCTCCTTGACCTCGGCTTTACCACCAATATTCAAAACTCCCACAGTATTCCTATATGGTACAGTCTATCACTCTTCCAAATTTCATCCCTACTCTCCATGCTACCAAGGAAGCTGCATAGACGGTATCCCAGGTAACCCTGTGGCCTACTCCACACTCAGCAGACAAAGTAGATAATTAGCTGTGTGTGTGCTTTGCTGGAGCCAAGGAGGGTAAGATTGATCAAACACTCCATTTTGCATTGGGTCATCCTCTATATCATAATTAGGGCCACCGGTTTTACGATATTTATTTTTCTGACATTATTGTCTGTATTTATCCATATTCATTTTTTGTCAACTTTATCTGTATTTATCCATATTTATTATGGGTTTTGTGAAACAAATAAGGCTGAAACTGGGATATCTTCACTTTTATTTAACCAAGAAATATGCAATCATACTTGAGTGCCTGCCAGTTTTCAGTGATATGAACACCTGCAAAAGATTAATCAATGTACTTATATAAAAATATGCACATATCAATATCAGCCTTGTGCATATCTACTGCTGTTTGTCTCTTTACTAAAATTCCTTTCTTTTTTACCCCCCTTACCTATCAATCCACACAGTTATTGGCCTGGCAGTCATGGCAAAGTTTATTTAGAAACATTCAAAAAGCACCACATTTCGATTTTTATACACATTTAAAAATAAATAGGGACAAGAAAATAAATGGTTTTCTGTCTGTATTTATCTGTAAAAATCAGTAAAAATGGAAAACACAGCGCCTTAATCATAATATTCTATGCCCTGGAAGGCGCTCATGCTCATTTTACCAGGGCCATGGCTGCTGCTAGTGCTCTTTCCAACGGCATTCTGGTTGCTCACTTCTGCCAGGCAGCCATGTGGTCATCATTGCAATACTTTTGGAAATCACTACTAGCTCATTTCTCAGGCACTCAGTGATGGATATTTTGCCTGTGCTGTGTTGCATTATTTCCAAGGTTAACTGGTGCTACTCTGTCCCACCACACAGGAAGGTACTGTTTTCTGACTCATTCATAAGGTGAGAAATCTATGGGAAGATGTATCCTTCAGAAGATAAAGTTACCTTCTGTAATAATATTTTTAATAGAAACATAATCTTCTCCCAAATTTTTCATTGCCAGTTATCCTCCCCAATGAGCTCATGCCATGATTTATAAGAATCCAAGGTATACAAACATGTTATTGTAATTATAATTGCATTTATATAGCACTTACTACCCCTGATGAGGCATTGAAGCGCCTTCTCAGTGAGTAGCATGCTACATCAGAACCCAAAAAGGATTAGTGGTGAGTTAGTCTAGGGAAATATGACAGTAATTTGAGCGGTGGACATGTTAATCTGTTATTTGGATTGAAAAGGATAGGGGAGGAAGGAAGAGAGAAAGGTTTGCATTTATATAGTGCTTGCTACCCCGATGAGGTGTTGAAGAGCTTTTTGGCGAGTAGCACTCTACTCTGGAACCCAAAACCCAAAATCCTAAATGGATTTGTGGTGAATTAGTATAGGGAAATATGAAGTTAATTTAATTTGAATGGTGGACCTGTAAGTCTGTTGTTTGCATTGAAAAAGGGTAGTGGAGGGATAGAAGAGTCAAGGGTTTGGTGTTGAATCACTTTTCAGCGGGTAGCATGCTAATCTGGAAACCAAACAGGATTAGTGGGGAATTAGTATAGGGAAATATGAAATTAACTTGAGTGGTTAGTCTGTTATTTGGATTGAAAATTAATAGTGGAAGGATAGAAGGGGGAAGGATCGAGAATTATTTTTTATGGAGTTCATAGCAGTAGGAGGGGGTTTGGGATGAGTTAAGGGGAGGTGGAGGGGAAAGAGTCAGAAGGAAGGGCTTAGAAAGTTTTGTTTGGGAAATCTGAATAGTAAAAGAGGTATGAGGTAAGGTAAGGAGGGGTGGAGGGGGGAAGAGTCTAGAAAGATTTAGTTTAGGGATCATAGTGGTGGTATGGGGTTTGGGATGAGAGAGTGGGTGTAGAGGATATATTGAGAGAGGTTTATGGTAAGAAATAGGATAGTGCATTGGAAAGAGTATTAGAATGAGGTTTGAGAAGAGTCAGAGTGGAGGTAGAGGATATATTGAGAGAGTTAGAGGATATATTGCGAGGAATAGTGAGATATAGGGTAGTGCATTTGATATGCTGAATTAGAAGCAAAGTAATAAAAACAAAGATACATGGAAAGGTATATATGTATAGGAAGGTAATGCATGTAGATTAAAGTTGTATTTAATAAACTTTCAAGTGTTGCTGTATTTTAAATTAATTTTGTTTGTAATTCAATAGTGAAGAGATTGTAGTTAAGTAGGTATGATTTAAGATGTACTTGTTTATGCAGTCTTTTTTATACATGTTAAACATAGAATAATGTAACTATAAGTAATCTTTGCATTTGTTAATCAGAACTAACTAATAGCTATAGCTTTAGAACATAATTATTCTACACATTTATACTAAGAAATACATATGTGTAGGTACACATCTATAGTCCAAATAAATTCTAATATGCAGAGGGTTATGCTGTATCTTTATGCTTGAATTTGGTGGTTATGTGGGGAAGAGCCAGCTCTTGAGTAGTCTTCTGAAGTTAAGGCGGTTATCCATTGATCTTATGTTTGAGGGTAAGGAGTTCCATAGTTTGGCTGCTTGAACAGAGAAGGATGTGCAAGCTATGGTTTTTTTCTTGTACGGTGTAGTTTTGAGGCGCAGTGCCAATCTAGAGCAGAGGTTCCTTTGTTGAATGTATTTGGTGAATATATTCCTGATGAAGAGAGGTCCTGTTCCATGTATCACTTTGTGGGTGATACAGAGCAGCTTGAATGTGGATCTTCTGGCAATCAGTAACAAATGTAGGGCTTTCAAGTCAGATGAGATGTGAACATGTGGCTTTATATGTAAAAGTAGTCTCATAGTTATTAAAGATGATCCGTGGTTGAGGCTTTTGGCATAATCGGGTTCAGACAGAACAAGAGAGATGATAGCCTGGACCTTGTGTGGAAATACCAGGTAGGTAAGATCTGTCACATAGTTTTTATAGTAACGAAGCTTGATCTTGCTAGTTTGCCCACTTGGGTATTCATTGGCAGCTTGGAGTATGTTATCGCTGCTGCTCAGCCAGTGTGAGTGTGGTGTGGAATGTTCGTGTGTGATGATGCTATGGAATGTTGGATGAGTGAGGTTGGCAGTTGGTGTAGAGGCTGAGCAGCAGGAAGGCTGCTCCTGGTGGGGCTCTCTGTACCTTTACTCCTAAACTTACTATCTTAATAAATACTATCTTAAGTTACCCTGGAGTTGGATCTCTTCTTTGATTACAACATTTTGCCGACGATTTTTAAAGAACCTGCATGTGAAAACTGATGGAAGCTAAGTCTAAGTGAAACTTAACCTATTTGAAGCCTGAAGAAAATTCTTAAAAAAGAACCTCCTTGTTAGATTTGGGAGTCTCTAGTTGGCAAAGGTAGGTACCTTTGAACCAATAGGGACCCTTGTGTCTAGTCAGGGTATAGGGATACACTCATAAAATAACCTCTGCTCACCCCCTTGGTAGCTTGGAACGGGCAGGCAAGCTTATCTCAGAGGTAGTGTTTAAAGCATTTGTGAACACATACAGTAACCCAGTGACAACACTACAGATGGACACCACACAAGTTGTAGTATAAAAATAAGTGTTTTTATTTAGACTTAACACAAGATCACAAACAACAAAAATCCACAATACTGTACTTCAAAAATGGTAGAAATAGCTTAGTTCTCTTTAGATGTAAAACACAACACTTTAAGTTCAATGTACCTTTGGATGCGTAATGTAAAACACAACACTTTAAGTTCAATGTACCTTTGGATGCGTAACGCTATACCATGAAAGTGTTGCAGAGAAGGTGATGCGTCGGTTTCTTACATGCAAGAACTGTGATGCGTTGAGTCCCTCCTGCTGCGTAGGGGATGCGTCAGTTCTTCTCCGCGTGGGGAGAAGATGCGTCGGTTTCTTACTGCTCTTCTGTGGCGATGCACCAGCAGCGCCGTGATGCGATGAAGTTCAGGTGCAATGAAACAAAATGGCATCTTCTTCTTGATGCAACAACGATGCGTGCACACCCGACGGCCATGTGGCGACTCAACTATTCTTCTGAGCCATGACAGGCCCTGCGACACGCTTCTCCGGTGATGCGACAGCATCTGCTGCGACGGCGATACTCCTCTCCGTTGATGCAAGGCGCTTCCGGTGATGCAATGGCGACAGCGGCAGTGGCAGCATGCTTCTCCGGTGTTGCGACGGCGTCTGCTGCGACAGCGACACTCTTCTCCTGTGATTCAATGACAACGGCTGCGGCGGCAACAAGCTTCTTTGCCTTGAGTCGCGCTTGCAGCTCCAAGCGACATGCAGCCTACCAAAAGGCTCAGCTCAACAGCACGCACTTCAATTCCCAGCAAGGGAAGGCAGGGGAGCTGGTTGGTGAAGTCTGTTGTCCCTGAGACTTCAGCAGGAGGCAAGCTCTATCTCAAGCCCTTGAAGATCCTTTACAAGTTAAAAAAAAAATTCTAAACCTTTATTGAGGAACTTCAGATCAGACACATTGCATTGTGCTACATATCAGCTCAATTAACGCAGTATATTCCAAGTCATGCATTAGAGATGTAAATCAACTTCACCCTGCCAAAAACAGGATCATTTTGAGACTGTAATCACAACACTATTGCACCGGGGGTCCCTCCCCCCAAGGGAGGTCACAAACTCAGCTGCAACGTCAGTTGTGGGTACCGTAGGATGGGGGGACAGTAAGGGAGGGGAAGGCAATCACTGACCAGCACCGGCGGCCTCCGCGGGTGGGGTGTAGGCGGGGAGCGCGGGAGAGGCAGAGCCACTGTAAGGGGCACAGGAGTGGAGGTAAGTCACCTAAGGACCCCAAATGTCAGCAGGACAGGACTTGGCAGGTAATAAATTCCAGAATTCCGATAGCAAAGTCTGACACCTAGAGGCGTCCTCCAGCCAGTTCTCAACCCTAGGCGCAGGTCTACAGCCCCAGCACATGACCAACCTATGCCTGGCCAGGACCAGCAAAATCCCAATCAGGCGGCGAGAAGCATCTGGACAGAATTTAACAAAACCAAGTAGACACAGGGGGGTCAGGTTGCACTGTAGTGCTAGTAATGTGAGAGATAGCGGAACATACCGCCTGCCAAAACTCAGAAACCTTAGGGCATACCCACGCTAAATGTGCAAAGTCTGCGGCGGGGGCAGCGCAGTGCATTCAAGTCTCACTAGGTATGAGAACGAGTTTGTGGAGCTGGGCTAGAGTACGGTACAGTCTGTGCAAATACTTAAAATGTATCAGTCGAAGCCGGTAAGTTGGTGACAGTATCTTCGTCTGGTTGCAACAGTATAGCAGGTCAGCCTGCGCAATGTCCATGCCAAGGTCCACCCCCACGCCCCACGTGCCCGAAATGTAGAGATGGAGGTGGACGTTAGAGTAAAGGCGTATAATTTGGTGACTAAATTGTGTGATGTATACATGTATACATGAAATCAAGAGCCGGCATTGTGGACGGGTGCTGAGGGAATGTAGACTGCAGCTTCCGACAGATAGCACGCAGCTGGTAAAATAAAAGCATATCCAGCGGGCCCGAGGGATCAGGAAGGGAGTAAAAAGTGTTCCCTGGATATAAGTCTGCCACCGTCCGCAAACCCAGGCACACCGCATGCGTAGACATGCCGGAAGGTTGGAGTGGGGGAAAATCAGGGTGTTGCACTATCGGCATAGCGTTAGCAGAGAGTAAGGGAAGATTGGAGAGCAGGCGCAGGCCGGACCAGGCCCAGCGCATTGTCTCGACTGTGTTCACCTCCGCCCGCGGGCGCACTGCCGGCGCAGACAATAATGCCATGTTCAGAGGTCAGGGGGATGCTATATCTGTCTCAACAGCTACGTGTAGCTGATAAGGGGTGGGATGGATCCAAAAATGCAGGAAACTGGCCTGGACGTATAAGGCATGAATCTTGAAATCAGGAGCGTCCATACCTCCGACAGACATGGGGAGAGTGAGAATGTCATATGCAACTCTGTTTACCCGCCCAGACGAGTGAAATGATTATGGAGCGCAGTTTGCGAAAAAAGTGAGCAGTGAGAGGGATAGGAGGAACGTTTAAAAACAGATAAAGGAATTTCGGCAAAACCACCATCTTGGCGATTGCGATCCGGCCGGCCAGGGATAGAGGAAGGCGACTCCAAGTCGGAATCCTGGACTCCAGCCAATCCACTGCACACCAGAAGTTGGATCTTCACAGTTCGTCCAAATCCCTATTCAGCCAGATGCCCAGATGGCTTGTGGGACCAGAGGCCCACACAAATGGACAGTCCGGTGTGAACGGCTTAGTGACATCAGTCAAGGGAAACAGCACAGACTTGCTCTAGTTTACCTGAATACTGGAAAGTCCGCCGAAGTGCATGATTTCCCGGACAAGGGGGCTGAGATTTTCCTGTGGATGACGGACATACAAGGTTACATCGTCCACGTACATGGAGACGAGAAGGGAGCGGGCTGAAAAACCAATTCCCCTTTGAGTGTGGTGCTGCCGGAGTCTGGCAGCTAGGGGCTCCATCGCAATAGCGAAAAGCATGGCGATAGAGGACACCCCTGCCGGGTGCCGCGTTCAATGCTAATTGGGTCGGAGATCTGTCCATTGATGCAGAGACATGCCGAAGTACTGGTGTAAAGGAGCATTATCTTGCATATTAATATTTCGCTGAAGCCCATGCGCAGTAGGAGATAGAACAAAAAGGGCCACTCAAGCGTGTCAAACGCCTTTGTAGCGTCCAGCAGGGCAGCCACCGCAGGGAGGTTGGGGTTGATTTTGTGTAGAACTGAAAAAATTGTGCAGATGTTGTGCGAGGTAGCTCAGCCTGGAATGAAACCAGATTGGTCCGGAGGGGCATGAATAGCAGAAGGCGGGATAAGATCAATTTGGCAAAAATATTATTGTCAATGTTAATTTGAAGAGAGGGGGCGGTAGGAATCGTGGCGATCGGCTGGCTTGTCGGCTTTGAGGAGCAGGATTATCATAGCCTCACAAAGAGACTGAGGGAAAAGGCCATTATTGAAGGACTCATTATAGGGATCATGTTAGACACTAACCTTTCTTTTGACGCTCAAGCAAGCAAACTAGCTTCATCACTATGGTACATCTTAAAAATGATTAAAAAGATTTTACCATACATACCATATGACTCACGAAAGACAGTGATGACAGCATTGGCCTTGTCCAGACTGGACTACGGAAATGGCCTATATGCCGGGGCAAGGAAGAAAATCCTTCTTAAGCTACAACGCCTGCAGAACGCAGCAGCTAGACTGATACTGGAAATACCAAAATATGAAAAAGTAAGCCATAAACTAAAAAGTTTGCATTGGCTCCCAATCGCAAGCAGGATACAATTTAAATCACTATGCTTGGCTTACAAAGCAATAAACGGAACTGGATCAAAATTTCTAAAAACACACCTGCAACTATACGAGCCAAACAGACTTCTTAGATCCAGTCAAATGAAACTCATAAAGGTACCCAGATTCAGAAGAACCAATTGGGGCGGTAGACGTTTTCTGGTACAGACGGCAAGAACATGGAATCAACTACCGCTAGACATAAAAACCAGTCCATCCCTGAAATCCTTCAGAAAGGAAGTTAAAACATGGCTTTTCGCTAAACATCTCTAACCATACACCTTTAATGAGTTATTGGGATTTCTCAGCGCCAAGACGCCCTCGGGCAATCGCGCGCTATACAAAAAGAAAAATCAAATCAAATCAAATACATAGCAGCCAAGTGTGGTTCTAAGAGATCCGCATATGTTTTGTAGAAGGAGTCCAGTAGACCATCAAGGCCAGGGGCCTTGCCCCCGGGTAAGCCACTGATGGCGGCGAGTATTTCCTCCCTAGTGAATGGCTAATCTAAAAATTCCCGATGGTAATCCTCAAGCCAGACCAACTAAACAGTCTCAAAATATTGGTCAAAGGTCACCTGTGACAGGGTGTTGTATGGCGTTTTAGGATCCGAGCGAAATTTCCCGATTCATGCCTTTATATAGGTACAATTCACATTGCCCTAATATAGGCACATAAATCATACCCATATTTAGACATAGCCCATGCAGTCCAAATACAGGCATGGCTACTTCCACCCGTACCAGAAAGCCACAACGATTTCTTGGAAAATCGGCTTAAGGAGTCAGGGACATCCCCTTGCTTGAACATTGATTTTTCCAAGAACTCATGGAGTTTTCAAAGAACTACCATTCCCTTGGTTCTTTAATGACGTTATAATGCCCGAATTTACGTCAAACTAGGCACCTTCAAGGTATAAATATGCCTTCACTTGCTCTAGCAAAGACAGGGTGGTTCGGAGCAGCTCAACTATCTACTTGCCCGACGCAGCTCGCTACAGCAAATGCCGAAGGAAGCCGACCCTCCAGCTGATGCACTGATCGAGAAGCTGTCCTTTCTCTCACTGAGAATCCAGCTCCAGTGTTTCCAAGCTCCCCTCGCAGGGTGTTGGGAAATCGAGTCCAGAGACAGAGATACCAGACCTCCTTCATTCTAAACTAAGGTAGGGAGCTGATTAGACCCGAAAAAGAAACATTGGATAGATTCTTGGCAAAGAAAACTAAACCTATGCTACACCACCCTTACTTCTTCCCTTAGGTTAGGTACATCGGGGTAGGCGGATTTTAGAAGCACCAGTTGAGTACTTTTAGCTTTTGTTATTTATATATGTATTTATCTATGGTTTAGAAACCATACAATGCTTTTATAGTATTATTTCGTAATACTCTTCATGCTGTACGCATTATGCTTTGCAGCCTGTATTACGATTGTAGCAGTTCACTTTACTTGCATGAGAAAGAAGACTGTTCAATAAATCCTTTTATTGAAAACGCCTGTCTCTCTATTTTCTCTGCACCTCTGATGAAACGAAGCATGCACGATTGACTGAGTAAAATAAAAATCCATTGTTTCCACGACTCTGATGATACGTTTATTCTTGGGGAAACAAAGTTGTCATGTGTATGCGGTTGTCAGAAACTAATCCCTTCTTGTGAATTCGAAAAGTTTCTAGTGACCTCTGAGCTAGCTGGAACTCACAATTAAGTTTAATATATTCAATAGAGACCTAGTAGACATAAGTCCTACGTCAAAACTATAGGATATATTATTCCAATGCGCAGAGCTTATTGGGAATATTGGAACTACACTACAGGGGGGCAACCAGCTGAGTATAGCTGTGAATAAAAGTCTAGAAAGCAGGACTTAATCCCCTCCGGGGAGGTAGTCCTAGCCCAACCCCCGTCGTTAAGAACCGCAATATAGGAAGCAGCATGTGGAGGGCGTAAGAGGTTTGCTAAAGTCCTTGTCCGATGGTCTGCTTCGCCGAAACGACGAGCCCGACCCTATCTGCCCAAAAAGGAGAGTTCTCGGTCAGCTTCTTCAGAGAACTCTGTGTGCTTTTGGCGAATAAGTGCTAGGGTCTCAGGCCTGAGGTGTGCAGCCTGGGCAGTATCCAGAGCTTTTATTTCAGCCTCCAGCTTTGCAAGAGTGGTGCGGATGGAACGAAGGACGCCGACCTGTTTGAAGATGCACTCACCCCGAATGACAGTCTTGAACCCTTCCCAGAGTCCCGAAGCCGAGTCAACGGACCCCGTGTTTAGGTCAAAATAATTGGTAATAGCAGTTTGAATGTCCGCACTATATACAGTATCTCGGAAGGCGTTTGGGGGGGAGTCACCAAGTATATGCACACATGGTGAGTGGGGGATGCGGAGGCGAATCTGGACCGGTGCATGATCAGAGAAAGTATGCGCCATGTGGGCCATGTCAGTGAGCCAGATTAGGAGATCTGGGGAGGTCAGCCAAAAATCTATGTGCGACCAGTAGCCCCGCACACCAGTAATGCAGGTGCCCTATCCGGTGTCCGTCCTCAAGTGGCGCCAAGCATCAAAAAGAGAGTTGTCAGTTAATATGGACGTACGGGCCGCAGTGGCGCGCGGGTGGGACATGTAGGGACCAGACCGATCGAGTGCCGGTGATAGAGTGACATTAAAGTGTCCTCCCCAGATGACAGCCGCAGGGCCGCCAGTGGAGATGAGGTGCCATATGTGATTGAAGAAGTCTGGGTCATCTGAGTTGGGACCATAGATCACGGCGATGGTCACGGGCTGGGCCAATAGGGAGCCATGCAGGATTACATACCTGCCCTCAGGATCCGTAAGTGCCTGAGCAGTGTGCAAGGGGAGACTCCTGCGTATCAGAATGGAAACCCCCCTGGCATAGGAAGAATAGGAAGAAGAGTATGATTCCCCACAGTAAAGCGCCTGGAGTCTGGAGAGGGATCCCGGCATCAAGTGCGGGGATCCTTTACAAGTTGATTTGAAAGTAGCACGAAGTCCTTTCTCTTTTCTTTTGCAGTCAGGAAACCACTGCAGGCCAATCCCCCAAAACAGCACTCGGCTTAGGGACAGTTTCCTCCTCAGTTTCTCTGGTTCCTCTCCTCAGCAAAGGTTCTTCTTGTTTCCTAAAAGTGATCTAAAGTTCTTAGGTTTGGGTCCCAATATTTATCCTTTGTCCTTTGAAGGCAGAGAGTGTCTGTGCCTAGTTCAAACCAGTTCTGTTCAGGCCTGGAGTACTTAGTTGACAAGACTCCTTCTTTCCTTTGACAGTGTGGTCCAGGGACACCAGACTCACCACAGGAGGTGGAACCAGCATTGTGGAAGGCAGGCACAACCATATTCAGGTCCCAGGCACACCTCCTCCCACCCATCTACATACAGATAGCTCTATTCAGCCCTGTGCTGACTCACCCTGTCTCCTGGAATCCCCCAGCCCCTATCACTCAAACTTCAGACAAGGAATGCACAACCTAGCAGAGGCAGGCTTGGATAATTAGGCAAGAAAATACCCACTTTCTAAAAGTGGTATTTTCAAAAGCAGAATGTTAAAACCAACGTCACTAAAAGATGTATTTTATCATTCTGAGTTCAGGCATACTAAACTCGACTTTCTACCTAGTTCCCTGAGTCAGTTAGGATAATAAAATGTTATAATTAAACTGCCCATTCTGGTCTATGGGGAACAGGTAGCCTTGCAATAGTGAAAAAAACAAAAAAGGCTGTAATTCGCTCTCAGGACATGCCACACACATCAGGGCATGTCATACCTTTTACCTACAATGCACCCTGCCCTTGGGCCTACCATAGGGGTGACTAATATAGAGAAAAGGGAAGGTTTAGGGACTGGCAAGTGGATACACTTGCCCAGTCAACATGGCAGTAACAGACTGCACACAGGCTCTGCAATGGCCGGCCTGAGACACACTGTACAGGCTGCTTCTGTGGATGGCACAACCTGTGCTGCAAGCCCGTCAGCAACATTTGATTTACAAGCCCTGGGCACACTCAGTGCACTGTACTAGGGTCTGACGAGTTAACCCCTTCCATGCGGCCGCGATTCCCCTGGTGTGCTGTAAACAACACGAACAGGGGCGGGCCGTGACGAACCCCAGCCGTCATCAGCACACGAGCACCGTAGTGCATGACGGCTGGGGTTCGTCATCAGCATGGAAGGGGTTAACTAAACCAGCTAATCATGGAGTCATTAATCCATACAGCCATTTACCATAGGGAGAGCATATGCACTTTAGCACTGATCAGCAGTGGTAAAGTGCCCAGAGTCATAAAACCAAGAAAAACAGGTCAGACAAAATACAGGAGGAAGGCAAAAAGTTCAGGGATGACCCTGCAAAAAGGGCCAAGTCCAACACTCCTCTTGGAACCAAGTGCCTTGAGTGCAACAGCAAGCTGGCAGCCCTGAGTCCCACCAGTGACCACAAGACCGGTCTGCCCCAACCTGGGCGTGCCAGATCTTTCTGTGTCTTCTTGGACTTTTTGGAGTAGTCCTGCAGTGATGTAAGCTGGTGTGGTGGTTTCCTGTCCCACATATGACCTCATGTTCGGTCACCCGCAACCGTAGTGTGGGAAGACCTGCTGTGACAATCTTGGCCAGATGTGTTTCACAGTTACGAGAGTGTAGTGTGGTTTATGGGCCTCTTTCTGCGTGCATGTTAAGTTAGCATGGCTTATTAGGTGTTTAAACGCCATTTTACCTTTTGCTGCTTTTTTGCACATGACACTGCTTAGCTGTTTTTGCAGAGTTTACTTTCACAAAGGTCTATACATGAGAAAAGGTTTGTTTTTCAACATCTCTAGACATACATCATGCTCCCAGTCTGTACAGTGAGTGCTGAGCCACCAAGGTTATCATAACGTGCAAGCCTGTTTATCGGCGTGTCCGTGTAACACATTCTAGACACAACAATTTGGCAGCTGCAAGCCGAGTAGGATTCTGGCGCCTTTATCATAGCACACTTGCCAGAATTGAACACACTAGGAAGATTCCAGGCATACAGAGAGACTAACCGATTCTGATGTAATTTACACTTACTGAGCGGACAGGTAAATGGGGTCCCCCTAAGAAAGCTCAAGAGGCCTTCTATAGTTTTATAATACATAGTTCCTAGCTAGGGAGGGTGCTTAAACTAGGCGCTCTTATCACCTGTTTGCACTATCATTGTAATATGATTCCTCCTTTTGTATTTTATGGAATTGTAACCATGCTGACCGTATTATTCTTCATCATATGTATGCTTACGTTGACTAAATTACTGCGCTTGAGATCACGTCGTTAAAATAAACATTTTTACTTTACTGTGTCTCTATTTTACTCCTGTTGTGGACTGGTATGAACGTATAACAAAAGAGTGTTCTCACTTCCCACCATTCCTGAGATGGTCCTAAGTTGCATGTTCTAGGTTGTCTAATCATTCGTTTCTTTGCTATAGGACGAAGAGCTCATGTGACACTGATTGCTAGTCTGGTAGGGGATTTTGGGTATTAAGGTGGGTTTTGGCACACCCTAATTCACTGATGTCCTAAGTCTCTGTGCACAGTTCTGTGTCTGGCAGAATCCCTGTAACAAGAGTTGCTGTGTTTCAAGCACTGTGTGAGTATTTTGACCACTGAGGTGAACTGAATATGAAGCTGTTTTAGTTGTTGGGTCTTCCACAGGGTCTGTGGTAGAAAGAGCAACAGTAAAAAGGAAGTTGCCACCTACCCATGTGTTTTCTTGGACCAGCGATGAGCCCATGTGTTTTGTTGCACCGTCTGTGTTACAATTACTGGTGATTATTTTATAGAACAATGGTCCTTAGAAAACAAGTACAGAAAACATAATTATGATATAGACCTCGATGGGTACTATACATTTTCGATGTCCAGCCGGACAAGGAATTTATTGTGCAATGAAAACAGAAATATTTTTAACAATAGAAGAGAAAATTATACAACGGACGCAATCCTGCACCCGATATGTAGGACAAAAAATGAGCAAACATTAAACATAAAACACAAAGAATAACAGGCAAGAACTAGAGCTTTGGAAGCTTGAGCTAATCATGCAGTAAAGCAAGCTAACCATCATAGAGACCACATGAAAAATACACAATGGAAAGCAGTGGCACTATTTAGCATGTCGACGACGTTTCGATCCCAAGCGCATTAATTATAGGGATCATCATCAGGACTACAAAAATTGAATTGCCTGGTAATACCCACAATGCCTGTTGGGACGAGAAACAGGGAGAAAAACACAGGGGAACCTGTCAGAAGTAGTTTGGAATCATAATTTCAACATTTGTCATCAAGAACATGCATTATTAAACTATGACTTCTGTGTGAACGCGTTATCTCAGTTTGAATTAACAATCGTTTCCTTCAGTGAACACAACGGATGCATTTCAATAAAGTGACAATTATTTGCATATGTGGCCCGGTTGACCGTGCTGTTGTGCGAGGCTAGAGTGCAAAAATGGGAGTGAGCACAGCTGCATCGTACATAGGATCAACGCAGATTCTCCTATTAGTGCTATGATGGAAGAGTGTGCTAATTTATAAGTGAGTGTGGAATACTTAAGGAAGGGGACCGTGGAGGCTGGCCAGGTGTTACTCAGGTAGGTGCCTACGTTTGATTCGCTCGATGCAGGTGGATTGTCCTGAAGCATCTAAAGATGTGGACCGAGCACGGTGAACTAGAACCGGTGCAAGATTTGTAAGCGGAAAATTATTTCTATTTACCCATGGAATTCTGGTGAGGTTTGTGTTTGTGTTTTTATATTATATGGCCTCATGTTCCTTTTGTGTGCTTATTGTTTCCATGCATCAATTTGTGATGGTGGTGTGTGGTCGGAGCAGCACCCTCACTTCTGGAGAAAGGTTGCTGCATGTTTGGGAGAGTGACTACTCTACTTCACTTCTGTGTCTTTGTCGCAGCACACCCCAAGAATCCTGGCACTCCTGACTTTGACTTTGCGAATCCATTTTTATTGCAACATCCATGCTTGTTAGTATTTGGGGTTTTGTTGTTGGATAAAAATATTAAAAATGTAAACTTCATAGATGGGGTGTTCATTTAAAAAAAAATGTAAATTTCGTGGTTGGGATGCTTTGCTCAAAATGTTTTAAACTTCAGGGAAGGGGTGGATATCTTGCTTAAACCACTGATGGTGCTGTGTTTTGGGATGTTTACAGCCATATTGTTTTTTGATTACTTGTGTGTGTGAGTTGACTTTGAGATGTTCCATCATTTTATATCTTAAGTTAACATTCAAGTCGACTGTTACATTCTTCTGTGCTTTCTTTGGATTTTGATATTAACGTGCTTTTCCATTGTACTATGTTTTCTTTTCTTCTGATCTTCATCTTGTATGCTCTTTTAGTCATCTTCAACTCTTTGCAATAGGTCCTCATGTTATTTCTTGGCATGTACATTTTCCATTGTGTATTTTCCTTTAACTATTGCATTGTGTTCTTTTTGACTGTTAGGAAGGGAGATGTGTTATACCTACTGCTCAGCCATTGTGAGTGTGGTGTGGAATGTTGGTTTGTGATGATGCTGTGGGGTGTTGGATGAGTGAGGTTGGCAGTTGGTTTATGGGCTAAGCAGCAGGTAGGCTGCTTATGGGTGGGGCTCTCTGTACCTTTACTCCTTAACTTACTATCTTAATAAATACTATCTTAAGTTACCCTGGAGTTGGATCCTTCTTTGATTACAACAATTAACCCTAGGTAACTCTGAGGTTTCTTACTTCCTTTGATACTTTAGGCCGTGTTCCCAGATCATCAGGCCATGCGGAGAGTGGGTCATAATTATGTGCTGTATCTGTCGCTGTCATGGCTTTCTCCGTTCCTCTCTCCACACCTCCATGAGAACCAGAATACATTTCAGGAACTAACGTCATTCTGCAAGCTGGTCCCTAATTAACCATGGTGGCATCACCTTTGGAAGTAGGGTCACAGCTTCAGCTGCTTGGTGCCACCTGACAGCACAGGATGGACATTGCTGTAAAAAGAATATTCCAGACTAATCTGATGCCTGCAAGTATTCATAAGGTGAGGAATCTGTGGGGAGATTATGTATTCTTGAAAAATATTTTTGCAGGAGGTAGTATATTTGTCTTCTGGGCTGTTTGCCACCAGACATTATTCTATTTAAAAGAGCTATCTGATGCCAAACAGCTCAGTGCCACTACCACACCTTCGCTTGACCCCCTCCAAGGCACTGTGAGCTTTGTGGAGTGGGACTATTTCAGAAAGAAAGTACAATAAAATAATCACTTCAAGATAAAGGTGGAAAATTTCTCCAAGGATGAAATGTCTGAATTCACCAGACAATTTTATAGTTCACATAGCCCTTATGCTAGACCATTAGTAAAATACTTCTGTTTATTACGTCAGAGGGGCTAGTAGTTGAATCTGATTTGATGCATAAAGATGTCTGTTTGTTTGTGCAAGGCCCAGTGGTGTGAGGGCTCACTGTACCCCAATTATGTGTGTTTTTTGCTATCCAGATGGGGGGTCCATTATCCTTACTCGCATTTGGGCTCATGTCATTTTTGCAGTTGGCAAAGGCAGTGAAGTTGAAAAATTTAATAATCAAAGCTGTCAGATCAGGACTTTGCAACTTCACACAGCGCAAGTGTTTACTTATTAGATTTTACCCTCTACTCCTTACTAGCACTAACATTGTAGATTGTCTATCTGCCTTTTTTAGCCTCAGTGGGTCATTGTAACTGTCAAGCTCTTTCAAATGTATGTACCACAAAAAGATACTGCTACAATGTTTATGGTTGTGTGACTGTCATAATAACTAAGTTTTTGAAAAAGCATACAAGGAGGAACTATGTAGGGCTTTTTTTTAGCACTCAAAGTTTATCAAAAAATGCAGTTAATTTGGGGTTGGGCATGATTGGATTGGTTTTGTGAGGCCATTCTCAGATCATTCTCGGTTTGGTACAGCCTTCCTGCAGCATCTACAGATACCAAAAAAGTTTAATTACAATCTGCGTTTCAATATGCATGACATCTATAGGAGAGACGGTGTACATTTTACAGATGAAGGGAACAGAGTCTTCCTCATAAACTTAAGACTCTGCATCGGTACTTACTTGTGTAGGTACTAAAATCTCCCAATAAACACAAGGGCTCTTTTTAGAGCCACCCAACATGTAAACGCATACACTTGATAAATCTCTAAAAAATATTTTTATTTTTCTAGTTTACGTACGCTTATGGGACGACTTACAGACTTCGCACCGTACGTCGTACGTATGTGCATAGTACGCGTACGCTAAATCGATCGTAAAAAAAAAGTATCCTTTATCACTAATTTACATGCTTCTCTCACCTATATAAAGATTATCCAGGTTCTCAACTTAAACACGCCACAAATCATCTCTCATCACTTTGTCTTCTTTTTTATTGTATTGTATGACGTAGAGTGTGTGACCCTATGCCCAGAGCCGTTGAAGGTTCTGGAGACTGCCGCGCCGCAGGATCAGCTCCTGCAGTGTCCCGGAGTAGTGCGGCCCCTCTCCCAACATTTGAAAACCCCGGGGGGAGATGGTAAATTAATCAAGACTGAATACGTTAGTACAGGCCACTTTTACGCTACCAGGAAAACACAACAACATTATAAGGCCCAGATTTCCATTGTACTAATTTCTCAGTTGCAGGTCTAGTTGTCGAATCAGCACACACAATCCCTCATTGCTGATACACGCCCACACCACACCCATCCAGCAAATTTGTCACTACACACGTGACCCTATGTATAAAAAAGACGGAGCGCACGTGTTGTATGCCATTTTAGAGTTGTTCCCAATGTATCGAACAAGGGGCCCACTACTACATGCGTGTCCTCTTTGGTCACTGAGTTAGTGGTGCCCGAAGCACTGAGCGGGTGAAGACCTGCGATGATGAAGATGGGAGCACGAGTATATTGTTAGCCATAGAGATATCAATTCTCTGCACCATATATGAGACTTCTTTATTGGAGATCGGGACTACATCATGCATAAGGTGTCTTTTCCACGAAAAGGTGAGCAATGAGTCTAGAGTACGCATCGGGGAGAGTCACGGTGGTAGCAGACTAGATACAAAAAAGCGACTTACCGTTTTAGACGAACGCACTCCTATATAGTGTATTAATTTACATGTATACATTTTTTTCCGAATAGCAGGAATGTTTTTATAATCGCTGAAATGTCCGGAATATTACCAATACAAACAGTTGGTAAAAATGTGAAAAGGAACGTGTATAAAAGCGCAATGTTATCTAACTCCAGATTAATATAGTAGCAATTACCAATCATAACATCTTTCTTTTAATATCTTTTAGATGTAGTGCTTCACGATGCATTATGTAACAAGGACGACGGCAATGGCACAAGGTGAGCAAACCAGCTTGTTTCCGAAAGAACGACAAGTTATCTTTGAAACGAGAGAATGTGTAGTATGTAGCAGGCGCGCAAAACACACATTGGGCTAGCGGGGCTTCAGCTAAGATCAGATACCTTCCTGTGCCTACACACAGTCACACCTGAGTACTTCACAGGTCTTTTAAAGACATTTTGCTTGTTAATAAGACTTTGACGTCCCCCCTCCCCCCGCTTACAGCCCCTGCAGCTCCACTCTTCTTTTTTCTAGAAGTTAAGCCCCCCCTAATTCTTTTTTTAGCCCCCCCCCCCCCCGATATTTTTGACTGTGGTTGCGCTTCTGGCTTCAAGTACCCCCCCCCCCGCCATATCGTGTTTGTCTCTCCCACGTTTTAATGTCCTTTTTTCTCTATTTCTCTTTCTTACTCTCTCACATCGTTTTTCTTTCTTTTTTAAAGTTTTGTACGCTGCTATCTCCAGTCTACTATATACAACCTTATCTGAGTTGCAGTGGTGAACTCTCTTGATTACTGTGAAGACTTCTTCAACACGTAGAGCACCCTCTTTCAATCACGCCAATGGCACTAGGTGAGCAAAGAATTTTGTTTCCGAAACAACAACAAATTATTTGTGAAAAGTGAGACTGAGTACTGTGCAGCAGCTTCACTATGTAGAAATATATAATTACCTCCGAGCAGTGACAACAGATAGGTTACAACAGTCTGCGAAACAGACCTACAAGCTTATTGCGCCACTTTTGTGCCACTTTTAACACGGGGAAAGTGGCGCAAAGAGCTTGTAAATCTGTGTCTGACTTTTCAAGAAAAAATCTCAACTCCAGACTCTGTGAGACAGTTTTAATGCTGTTTTCTCTCTCCTCTCTCTCACTCTCTGTGACATAATTTCTCTTTCTCTTTTAAAGTTATAGACACTGCTGTCTACTTTGACATGTAGAAGCAGAGGTGTATTGAAGTTGTGAACTCCGGTGGCCGCACTGTTTGGCCACAGTGAATATACAAGGTAAGCACAGCGGCCTAGATATACAATGCCTCCATTGCAATGCATTAGAAATAAGTTGCCGTATTTACAATCCCGTTGTACTAGTTTTGTGTCAGTAAGGCAGTAGGCACTTCCATACAGACACCACTTGAATGCGGGACTATAACAGAAGTGAAATGTACTAGACACACTGCACAAGTAAAATCGTAGTGTTACCTTCACTTGTAATGCTTCACCTTATTTAGTCACATCTACATAACTTTAAACTCTTTTTTTCTTTTTTGTTTTGCAGATTACCTACCCAACATCTTTTGGAGTCCACATCACAATTTGTTTATAATACTGTTTTATTAAAGTTATTTTTCTAGTTGTTTATTACATTATCTTTAAGTTATGTTTACAGTTATTGTTGTTTTAATAAAAGTTAATTAAAAAAACTATATACTTGTTTTTTTGTTTTTTATTTTTTGGGGGGGTTGGGGGGACGGTCCACAACAACATATTTATAATTTGAAATACTATAGTAAGATGTTTGACAGTAGGGTTGAAAAGTACTAGCTGAATGGACTACAACATACAATGGAAATCAAAGTAAAACAATGTGTACCACATTTACAAACCTCTTGCGACATTTTCGTGTGCAAACCTACCCCCCTACAAAATTAACTATGTGGGCCTCAATGACGCCCCTTAAAACAAGAAAACGGCCACCCCTCGGACATTTCTATATAGTGCGAGGGAGGCTGCGTGGCCCACCGCATTATGCCCTTGAATCCGCCACACCCAGATTCAAAGCTGTCAGATCAGGACTTTGCAACTTCACACAGCGCAAGTGTTTACTTATTAGATTTTACCTTCTACCCCTTACTAGACTAACATTGTAGATTGTCCATCGGCCTTTTTTTAGCCTCAATGGGTCATTGTAACTTTCAAGCTCTTTCAAATGTGTGTACCACAAAAATATAATGCTGCAATTTTTATGATTGTGTGACTGTCATAATAATTAAGTTTTTTTAAAAAGCATACAAGGAGGAACTATGTAGAGCTTTTTTTAGCACTCTAACGGCCATATTCATGAAAGACCCGTTTTGCGAGTCTGAAATAGAGATTCATAAGGAATCGCTATTACAGACTCGCAAAAAGGGATTCATGTAGGAATCGCAAAATTAAATGTGATTCCTACAGATTCCTTATTTGCGATTAGCAAATTGCTAATCGCAAATAAGGAATAACTCCCCATTCATTCCTATGAGCCAAAAGGCCCATAGGAATGAATGGGGAGTATTCCTTATTTGCGATTAGCAATTAGCTAATCGCAAATAAGATAGCGATTTTAAGGGTGCCAGGGGTGTCCAAAGGACACCCTGTAGTACCCCTTAAATGCAAATTGAAACAGGTGTTGCGCACACACATGTCCAAAGGACATGTGTGTGTGCAACATGCAACTTGGAAAAATGCTTTTGAAAGCATTTTTCTAAGTTTTCGCTATTTACCACGAGGTTTGACCTCGCGGTAAATAGCGGGCCGAAATTGCGAATTCGCAATTTTTAAATGGATGATGAATTGCATTTAAGGAATCTCAAATAGAGATTCCTTAAATGTAATTCCTCGCAAAATTGCGAAATCACTATTACCGATTTTTGCATTTGGGATGATGAATCCCAAATGCAAAAATAGCGCTCGCAAAGGGCCAGATTCTCAGAATCTGGCCCTTTGCGAGCCGAGTTCGGCTTGATGAATCAGGCTGTATGTTTATCAAAAAATGCAGTTAATTTGGTGTTGGGCATGATTGGATTGGTTTTGTGAGGCCATTCTCAGATCATTCTCGGTTTAGTACAGCCTTCATGCCGCATCTACAGATACCAAAAAAGTTTAATTACAATGGACTTTTATCTTACACAGGTGTTTTAAGACTGAGTTTTGACAGAGCATATGTCAACTGACCTATTGCAATCAATAAACATAGTGTGGGCTTTGGGTCCGACCCTTCCAACCATTGGCTTTCTTTTTTCAGCCTCTTTTAGCCATTGCCTTGAGACTTTGTCAATTACATCTTGGCTCACCCCACTGAAGTTTTCATCTTTAAACTAATGCTACTGGGAGTTTGGGTGTACCCGTCCATCTTCATTCTTGCATGGGACTGCATGAGGGGCCACTTCACAAATAGAGCCCTCTCTGTTCACTTCGGCTTGCTCTCTTCTGTCTCACTCAAATGTGCTAAGGATGTATGAGTTAGCAAATTAAACCCAGACCGGTTGACTTTGCATATGCTTGGTTATTCTCAAACCAAACTGGTGAAAAACGTCAAACTTGTTTACATTTAAAAATATGGCTAAGGAGTACTATTTGATCACATAGGTTTGAGTTTGCTTTTGAAGGATAGAGTGTGTGAACATATGAGAGTTGGAAAGGTAGGTGATGTTAGATATCCAGTGGTGGTTCATATGGATGAGTGTAAGCTACAAGGGCAAATAGGAACTTACATTTTTTGGGGATTTATCATGTGTCCAGGGACCCCAGAGGTGGTAATAGGGAATTGTCTCTGCGAAGACGTGAAGCCACGTGGATCATGAGGTTACGGGCTGTAGAATATGGATTAAATATGGATCAGGAACTACATTATTTCCTGGGAGCTTGAATTATTGTATATGTAACATCTATGTTTTGTAACTATCAAGAATGTAGAAGGGGTTGGATCCAACTCCCAAAGAAGGGGAGTTGCATAAATTTGGGCAGAACAGAATATGAATATATACAATACCTGCATAAACAATGGGATTTAAACTATGGTAAACTTGTATATGTACATATTTTGTTATGGGTATTTTATTTCTCTATATATACATTATGTGATTAATGCACACTCTCTCTCCCACCTATAATCATGAATCCCACCATATGGAGCAATATATCACATTTATTGAAAATTGTGGATGATATGTAGATTAAGAACTGTACTAAATATGGGCGGTCAGAACACAGTTGAATACAACGTATACCATGTGAACCATGTATAAACCGTGAAAAGCTAAATATTAATTCAGATGGATTGTTGTAGAGTGACCTATGCGCGCTTGTCTCTCCACCTAGACCTTGAGATAAACCTTTGGGATAGCACATAGAGTGATAGTTGTATATCATTAATACATGGGATAAGGCTGGTTTGGAATATTGGTTTTGAATATTGCATTACAGTCGAGTGACTCATTTGACTACTTTTGTTTTCATGAGCTTACGGGATAGACAATGGAATTCAATGACATAAATTGTATGCCCTCAGTTAAATTTTCTGTACACATGCTGATGATAGCTATATGAATATGTCTGTAGTTCATTGGTTAGTGTTCAGCGGGATGGGCAAATGACTGTACTTCATTAGTCAGCATTCGATGGAATGGGCAATTAAACTCTGTGACACAAATTGGTATCCCCGTTAAGCCTACCATTCATGTGCTGATGATATGGCTAGGAGTATCACTGTATTTAAATAATGGTATTACTTGGATTAGACATGAAGAGGTTTAATATTTGATTTATTGTGACAGTTACGAGGCAGGTGATTGAATTATGCTGCCATCGCTGAGAGTCCATCTTGAGGACGGTTCATTCAAAAGTTGCGAGGCAGGGAGTGACTTCTGATGCCATATCAAGAGTCTGTCCTGTGGAAATTACATAAAATAGGGAGCTCTCTCTTGTATCAGTTATTAAAGTAATTCATTAATGCACATGCTTTTGTGGCACCTGAAGAGGTGAAGACACTGGAGGTTCGCTTACTTCAACAAATGATTTGCAGGTATCCAAGTAACGTGACGATTAGTTTGCGTTAACTTTGGTCATTTATATGGTATATACTTGAAATTTATATTTGGTGGATTCCAGTGAGTCATTATTACTGATATGCAGGCAAGGAACAATATGAGTAAGATTGACTTAATTAAATATTTTCTTTAACGTAGTGAAAGATGGCGGGCCGTTAGCGAGTTGAAAATAGTCTGTCCTATATTAGGTCAAACATAAGCAAGTACAGAAAGAATTAAAAGTGTGATAAGATGGAGCAAGGGCAGAATGCTGACCCGAGTGCACTGGACCCGGCAGAAGTTTCACCCATACCGGCCATATTATGGGTATGGATAATGATGTGATACTTTGGGGAGTGTGCTGATGTTCCCCTCAATTCTGTTTGATTATAGCAGAAGGGTACTGAGGTATCAGCAGACACTATTAATTGTGCATGACCGTGGGCTTATTGTTTTGTGCTGCAGGCTACCACTTCTATATTCAAAGCGGACATGTTCGAACATTGTATATTTGGAACAGCATTGATTTGTGTAACATACCTTATCGTTATGATTGGGTTTAGCTGGGAGCATTTTATCCCGACTCTAGGTATGTGATAGAGATATTCAATGATAGAGCTTAAGTTGATGTACGGTGTTCGGACAAGCGCTGACTACTGACTTTGTCTTTCACAGATTTCATAGAATTAAAACAGGTGCCTTTTAAATTTAGTAGCAGGTGACCGATGGTTATGGATAGGGCATGATTGGTTGTAGCTTAGGGCTTCACTTGGATACTAAGACACTATCAGCTAGATTCATCATAGTCCCATTTTGCGAGTCCTTAATAGCGATTATTAAGGAATCGCTATTAAGGACTTGCAAAACGGTATTCATGTAGGAATCGCTAAATAAATTGCGATTCCTACACATTCCTTATTTGCGATTTGCAAATTGCTAATCGCAAATAAGGAATAACTCCCCATTCATTCCTATGGGCCTAAAGGCCCATAGGAATGAATGGGGAGTTATTCCTTATTTGCGATTAGCAATTTGCTAATCGCAAATAAGGATGCGATTTCAAGGGTGCCAGGGGTGTCCAAAGGACACCCTGTGGCACCCCTGAAATGTAATCTACATTGGTGTTGTGCACACATATGTCCAAAGGACATGTGTGTGTGTAACATGCAACTTAGAAAAATGCATTTAAATGCATTTTTCTAAGTTTTCGCTATTTACCACGAGGTTTGACCTCGCGGTAAATAGCGGCCCAAAATTGCGATTTCGCAATTTTTAAATGGTTCATGAATTGCATTTAAGGAATCTCAAATAGAGATTCCTTAAATGCAATTCCTCGCAAATATGCGATTTCGCAATTACCGATTTTTGCATTTGGGATGATGAATCCCAAATGCAAAAATTGCGCTTGCAAAGGGCCTGATTCTCAGAATCTGGCCCTTTGCGAGCGCCTTTTTTCTTTTATGAATCTATCTATATGTATGCCTGCAGAGACTCACGGCTTTGCATTTCTTCACAGGTGTACAACTTACACTTACTTGATTTTATTTAACTGTGTTTTTATTACTGGATTTAGTGGCAATCAACACAAGAAATGATTAAACAGTTCTGTGAAAATTAATGTGTCTTTAATGTGAAATGTTGATCATGCAATGTGAGGCTTTCTTGATAAATAGATACATTGGTTTGCACCGCTAACTGTGCTTTTTAATTCCAAACTAGGATCAGTTACTATCGGCACACTGTGAATGGGGATTTGGGGGGGTGGCCGACCAGCGGGAGGCTCGCCCCCCCGGGGAAGTTTGGGGCACCAGGGGAGGGGGGGGTAAGAAGCATGTCACCCGGGGCTCGCCGTAGCTGGCGTTTTTGGGCTGGTTGGGGTTTTTTGGGCTTTTTTTGGCTGGCCAGGTACTTAAACGGCCATTTTGTGTCACTGCACACTGTTTGTGGTGCAGTGACACAGCAGCCAGGGTTGCGGCAGTTTTTTGTGGTGGTTTTGGCGGTGGTAGGGGGATTACGAGGCGGTTTGCGGCCTTCGGTGATTTCCTGCCGAGTGCAGAGGCGGTTGCTGCAGTGCGGAGGGCAGTGCGGTGAGCGTGTCGTGCGCTTTGTGGCAGCGGTATATTGCGGGTGATGGCGGAGGGCGATGATCCGCGTGTGGCGGAGGCTCTGCGGCTGTTGCGTGAGGCGGGACGCATGGACATATTGCGGCCCGGCTTCAAGGTAAGGCCACAGCGGCGCGCTGCCGACGGCGCCGCTGCGGCTGTGGCGGCCTGTGATCCGCCGCGGCTGCGGCCGGCTCCGCGGGGAGGGAGGGGGGGCGGTGGCACGAAGGGCAGCAGGCAGCTCACCGAGGCTGCGCCTTGTGGCAGGAAGAAGAGTGGCACCAAGCGGGCAGGGCGGAAGGGGAGGAAACAGGCCTTGCAATTCGTGGAGGAGGTGGGGGGGGGAGGGACGGGGGAGGCCCGCGAGGCAGTGTCAGAGCAGGGGGGGCAGGGGAAGGGAAAGGGGGGGTTGGTGGAGAGGCCCATGCAGAGCTGTCGGGGGAGGGTGGGGGCAGTGGAGAGGGAGGGCGGGGGGCAGAGGGTGGAGAGGGGCCTGAGGTGGTGGGGGGAGGCGGGGCAGGGGGTGGAGGGGGACCGAGGCGTGTGGAGCTCGAGGGGCAGCCAGAAGGGGGGGACGGGGGCGGTTTCCCCTCTACTGATCGAAGAGACCGATGTGGAGGAGGAGATGGGTGGTGGAGGGGGGGCAGATACGGAGCTGGACTGGAGTTCGTCTTCGGCGGAGGAGGGGGGGGTGTGGGGGGCCGGGGCGGTTTGGAGTCACCGGGGCGGCAGGGGAGGGGTGGAAGGAGGGGCCAGGCAGAGGGGCGTGGCGGTCCAGAGGCGTTGGGGGAGGTGCGTGGAGGTGGCGGTGCAACGGGCGGGAGGGGTGCGTCGGGTTCCAAGGGGGGATTCGGTGGGGGTAGCGGAGACGTGGCGGGGGGCAGCGAAGGGGAGGAGGGAAGAGGCGGGCAGTGGGTAGGTTTCGGGGAGGGGGGAGCGGGGTGCGGCATGGGGGGGCATGGGGTTGTGGACGCGGGGGAGGGGGGGCCGAGTTGGGGTTACGGGGGATGGGGTGGGTCGGGGGGTTGGATCGGGGAGGGGGGTTGGGACCTGGGGGGCGGAGGGATCCCTTTGCGACACGGTGGTCATTCGGCTGGTTGGGGGAGGGGAGCGGCTATGGGGTGGGGGAGTGGGGGAGGGGGCGGCGCGTGGGGGGGAAGGGAGTGGTTTTTACCCTGGCATGCTGGACTCCACCTTTTTTCCTTGGCAGGAGCTGTTTGCGAGGCGCTCGGGGGAGCAGCATGCGGCTCCCACCCACCGAGTGGATGGGCCGGGTCTGTTTGGTGCGGGCAGCCGAGCTCCAGCGAAGGACCTACATCATGAACACGGCGAATGGAGGCGGGATGCGTCTCCGCCGGCCCATCCCCGAAGGGTCTTTACGGCCGCCGGGGGTAGGGGAGCGAGGATGGATGTGAATATTTCTGATCTGAATGCGAGTGTGGAGGATGGGAGGGCGAGTGTGGACTTGATGGATTTGATGCGGGTGTGTCGGGAAAGAGCGGGTTTGAGCCGGCTGGAACCCCAGGTGGGGGGCCGGGGTGGTGTGGAGGCGGCTATTGGAGAGTCGGAGGAGGAAGGAGAACTTCGGGAGGACGGGGAGGCTTGTAATGTTGTTGACAGTGTATTGCAGGTGCCAGCAAGGCAAGAAGCGCCCAGGGTGATGGCCCCCTCAGCTCCACTGGTTAGGCGGCGGGATCCAGCAAGGATGCCGACCTTGACGCCAGGTAAGACAGATGATGGCGCGGGTAGTGGCAAACGGCGTTGTGTGCAGGTTTCAGTGGGGACGGGGGGTGAAGGGGAGGATGGGTGGCGGCTGGTGCGGGGTCGGTACGTGCAGGACGCGGGCCTTGGCACGGACGGCACGGCGCAGGGCGGGGAGGGGTCGAGCGCGGGCGTCGGGGCAACGGCGGCGGGTGAGAAGGAGACGGCGGGGGGGAAGGAGAGTTGTGTGGTTCCAGTGCGGAAATTACCGTACATGGGGCTGACCAAGCCGCTCGGGGCCCACCTTTCGGCGGCGACGAAGGAAAAGATTTGAAAAGGGGAATACGTTGACATCCTGAAGCTTCTGCACCGGGAGTTGACGTCCAAGGAAGAGTCAAAGGAGGAGGAACAGGAGTTAGCTAGGCACCCAAAGGTTCCCTTGACGCTAGACAACTGGTCAGCGGCTTTCCTCATATATGCGAGCGTGTATTGCGAGAAGTTCCCGGACCGGTGCGTCGCGCTGTTCAAATACATGGATGTGGTAAGGAGGGCACAGGTGACCTACGGCGGGTACGCGTGGTCACACTACGACGAGGAATTCCGGGCGCGCATGGCGGCGGACCCGGAAGCGCAATGGGGGGAGCTGGATTCAGACCTGTACCAGCAAACGATGGGAGGGGCCAAGTTTGGCCGCACCATTTACACGGCGAGCGGTTTGCCACTGGTGTCCCCCCCTTTGCGGCCCGCCCCACCCATGGGGGGTGGGACAGGGAGACTCTGGTAGCCAGGCGGCAGTCGGGGCCTGCTGGGACTTCAATAGAGGAGCCTGCTGTAGGGCGGCATGCCGTTTCCGGCACGAGTGCTCGTCGTGCGGACGGAAGCATCCAGTGCTGCGTTGCTGGGGGCCCGGGGGCCGGCCGGGTCAGCAGTCCATGCAGGGAGGGGCCCCGGCCAGAGGGGGACCGGGCAGGGGAAGGGGAGGGGGCAGAGGGGGGGAGCCGGGGCCCTGGGAAAAGGCTCGTACGCCGGTTAGGATCGAGCGGATGGAGCCCTGGTTGGCGGCGTATCCTTGGGCGGAGGATGCTGCAGTGTTGCGTCGGGGTTTCCGGGAGGGATTCAGGCTGGGGTACAAGGGCCCTCGGATTGCTCGCTGGGCGGACAATCTGAAGTCGGTGAACGCGCACAAGGGCATTGTGCGCGAGAAGCTTTTCAAAGAGGTCAGAGAAGGTAGGATGGCGGGCCCTTTCTCTGCGCCGCCGTTGCCGGGCTTAATCATTTCCCCCATCAGGGTGGTGCCCAAAAAGGAGGAGGGGCAGTTCCGACTGATACAGCACTTGTCATGGCTGGAGGGGGAGTCGGTCAATGCCTACATTGCGGCGGATTTGGCGTCGGTCACCTACTCGTCGGTGGACGTGGCGCGGCGGCGCGGCGGCGGGTCGGGGCACGCTGATGGCGAAATGTGATATCAAGTCGGCTTTCCGACTCCTTCCGGTGCACCCGGCAGATCACCAGTTGCTGGGGATCCAGTTCCAAGGTCTCATTTTTGTGGATAAGGCGCTGCCGATGGGGTGCTCCATTTCATGCGCGCTGTTTGAGCGTTTCAGCTCATTCCTACAGTGGGTTTTTTCCAGGCGCACAGGCTCGGAGTCAGTGACGCACTATCTGGATGATTTTTTCCTGGTGGGGTGGCCCGGTGCGGAGGACTGTCAGCGGCAGCTGGATGGTTTGGCTGGGTTGATGGGGGAATTTGGGGTTCCCCTGGTGCCAGAGAAGACGTGCGGTCCCAGTACAGTGTTGTCCTTTCTCGGTATCGAGCTCGACTCGGTCGCCATGGAAGCACACCTGCCGGAAGACAAGAGGGCTGCAATGCTGGTTTTGGTGGATGGAATGTTGTCTAGGAAGAAAGTGACGGTCCGGGAGGTGCAGGTGTTGTTAGGGCATTTAAATTTTGCCTGCCGCGTGGTGCGGGCGGGCCGAACGTTTTGCCGGCGGCTGGGTTTGACGTTGTCCGGATTGCCTTTGCCTCATCACCATGTGCGCCTTTCCGCAGGAATGAAGGAGGATCTGCGCATGTGGTGGGCGTTCCTGGAACGGTTCAATGGTGTACCTATGGCGCCGGCGGAGGACTGGGATTGGGACGTCACCATGTACTCGGATGCGGCGGGCGTCGACGGATTCGGTCTGTATTGGGACGGAAAATGGTGTGCAGAGCAGTGGCCGGAGCATTGGCAGGTGAGAGGGAGGAGCATTGCGTTCTTGGAGTTGTTTCCGTTGGTGGTGGCAGCCACTGTGTGGGCAGGGGTGTTGGCGCACAAGCGCGTGCTGTTTCGAGTGGACAACATGGCTGTCGTGCAGGTGGTGAACAGGCAGTCGGCCTGGGACCCGCAGGTGCTGAAATTGATGAGGGTGTTTGTGTTGCGCTGCTTGGAGAATGACATACTGTTTCAGGCGCGCCACGTCCCGGGTATGGACAATGACATTGCCGATGCTTTGTCTCGTTCACAGTGGGAGAGGTTCCATGGGCTAGCCACGACAGCGGAGGAAGTCAGGACGCCGGTGCCGGAGGACCTGTGGTCGGTGGGCGAGGCCGGGTCTTTCAGTTGGTGAAGGCATCGGTAGCTGTGTCTACGTGGAAGGCTTACGAGCTAGCTTGGGAGGAATTCCTGCAGTCAGGTGCGGTGAGGCAAGGGGACCGGTGGCGGCGCGAGGATCAGGTGGTAAGGTTCATGCTGGCGCTCATGGATAGAGGTCTGTCGCGGGTGTCGATTGCAGGCAAGTTGTCAGTGGTGGCGTTCATAGGCAAGATGTGGTGGGGGTACCCCCCATCGGCGGGTGAACTGGGGACCCGGCTGCTGGAAGGGTGGGCGAGAGAAAAGGGTGCGAAGGTGCGGCTGCGCCGTCCAATCACAGTGGAATTGCTGGAAGGCGTAATTGGCGCGCTTCCGAGGGTGTGCAGGGATGAAGGTGAGATGGTGCGGTTTTCTACCTTGATGTCCTGGCTTTTCTTTGGGGCTTTTCGAGTGTCGGAATTGCTGGGCGCAAAGGGGAGGCAGGGGGTGTTGTGGGGGGACGTGGAGGTGCGAACTCGGGAGGTGGCGGTGCTTTTGCGACGCTCGAAGACGGACCAGTGAGGGGTCGGGACCTGGGTGGTACTGGGACCGGGCGGAAGGGAGGGGTGTGCCCGGCGGCGTGGGGCAGGAGGTTGATGGCAGGCGGTGGCGAGAAGGAGGGGGAGGTTTTTGGACGGGGCGGGGGTGACGGAGTGACGGCGTCTCAGGCTTTGTGGGTTCTGCGGCACGCCCTGCGGTATATGGGTGAGGACCCTATGGCTTTCGGGACGCATTCCTTTCTGATCGGGGCGGCGACGGAGGCAGCACGGAGGGGTTGGGGTAAGGAAGAGATACAGAGGCTGGGGCGGTGGAAGTCGGATTGTTACCGGACGTATGTGCGATTGAGGGAGGCGGAGGGGTTGTTGTGATAACTGTGTTGCCCGATTCTGATATGTGTGTCTTTACAGGTGCTGTGGCGGGGCCGGAAGTGGCTGTTCTGAATGTATATATTGTGGGACATTCATTCATCAAGAGGGCAGAACAGGCGGAGTGGGACAGGCATCGGACACTCAATTTGGGATTGGATGCGGGGTTGTACCGTTGTCATTGGAGGGGAAAAGGGGGTAGGCGTTGGCATGAGTTATTGCCCTTGTTGAATACGGTGGTGGGGGGGGAGTGTGCCCGGATGTGGTGGTGATTCATCTGGGTGAGAACGATTTGGTGCAGTGCAAGGGGTTGGCGCTGCTCAAGCAGATGAAGAGGGACCTGAGGGAAATTAAGAAGCAATGGGCAGGCTGCCATATTATCTGGTCTGAGTTTATTCCCAGGCGGGTGTGGAGGGGGGCGGAGCGCCCAGGAGCCATAGATAGGGCACGGAGGAAGATCAATCAGGAGATGCGGGAATTCTGTGCCAGGGAGGGGGGGGGACAGAATGGAGCACCCGGAGTTGCGCTATGGCGCAATTTATTTTTTCCGGGAGGATGGGGTTCACCCGTCCAGGTATGGCATGGAGCTGTACATAATTCAGCTGAAGGAGGCGTTGGATGGGGCTTTGGGGGTGCTCAGGTATCCCAGGAGGCAGGAGTCCTAAGGGGGGGGGTCGAAACTCGTAAGCGACTTTCGAGTGGTGCTTTCCTAAGGAGATAGGGTGGTTTTGCGGGAGGCCTGGGACTGTATGGTTGACGGGGGTGAGGTCATGGAGGTCACTGTGGCAGTCAGTAGAGGGGTAGGTTGCTAAGCGGACGTGTGGTATTACAGTGCAATGTTGGGGTTAAACTTTAGGGGTGGGGGTGCGGGGTTGGTCAGGCAGTTGTTATTTAGTGAGCAGTAGTTTTGTTCGGCACAGGCCTGGTGGGAAATGTTATAAGTGCACCTGATTCCAATAAAAGCGGCCTTTTTCACACAATTTGGTTGTCTGTGTCAGTGCTTCCCCCCCCTCACCTACTGGTGTGCCCCAATGGGGATTTGGGGGGTGGCCGACCAGCGGGAGGCTCGCCCCCCGGGGAAGTTTGGGGCACCAGGGGAGGGGGGGTAGGAAGCATGTCACCCGGGGCTTGCCGTAGCTGGCGTTTTTGGGCTGGTTGGGGTTTTTTGGGCTGCTTTTTGGCTGGCCAGGTACTTAAACGGCCATTTTGTGTCACTGCACACTATTTGTGGTGCAGTGACACAGCAGCCAGGGTTGCGACAGTTTTTTGTGGCCCTCCCTCCCCCCCTTTAAATTGTTGTCCCCCTTTGGTGTCGGGTGGTGGGGGGTCTGGTCCTGGTCATGAGGAGTTTTGTTGGTTGAGGGTGCACTGGTTAGGGTCTACAGTTGTGTTGTCGCTGGAACAGGTGCATTTACGGGGGCGCTTTCCTAAGGAGATAGGGTGGTTTTGCGGGAGGCCTGGGACTGTATGGTAGACGGGGTGAGGTCATGGAGGTCACTGTGGCAGTCAGTAGAGGGGTAGGTTGCTGAGCGGACGTGTGGTATTACAGTGCAATGTTGGGGTTAAACTTTAGGGGTGGGGGTGCGGGGTTGTCAGGCAGTTGTTATTTAGTGAGCAGTAGTTTTGTTCGGCACAGGCCAGGTGGGAAATGTTATAAGTGCACCTGATTCCAATAAAAGCGGCGTTTTTCACACAATTTGGTTGTCTGTGTCAGTGCTTCCCCCCCCCTCACCTACTGGTGTGCCCCAAATGATTTAATATCCACACAAGATGAATGTATAAGTTGCGCTATTCATTTTTCCAGCCCTGAGGAGGTTGAGGGGTGAATACCCACTGATGAAACACGTGTTGGCTGGCAGAGAATTCTGAACCAATAAAAGAAAGAACTGAAGAATATACGGATGTCTGGATGATTCATATTACTGTTTTTGTACATTATTGCGTGAGCGTATAGGCTTGTGTCAATTGTATAGCCTTTGGGTTTAAGGGATGCAGGGATGATATCCCTCCTCTTTTAAGCACCGCACAAATTTGCATTCACAATCAAATATTTGTGTATTGTGTTTTGAGAGCTGAATTCCTGTAAAGTCCCCCTAGCATGAAACTCTTGTACAGTGCTTAAACGAAATAGAAAAAATGAGTGCCTGAAAAGGCAGGATGAGGAAGGACACAGTAAATCGTTCATGCTCCAGGGAAGGGACAAACACATGAAGAGGAAGGAAACCCATGGAAGCCGATGAATAAGGATCAAGCAAATGAGAGTGACAATCAAGCCAATGGTAAGCAATGGGAAGCCTCTAAACCCTCTGTAACAAAAGGTCAAGCAAGTAACAGCACATGTGCCGTCTTAGGCACACCTAAAAAATATGTGTTGTCTAAATGCAGTGGTCGAGGTGGACAGGATCGGAGGGGTGCGGCGTGCTGATACTTTCTTAGTTTTAGAAAAACAGTTCCGCTACTTTTTGTGAGAAGACAACCTTACCAGGACAGTCAATTGCAACAATTGAAATGCTTCAGCTGAAGTGTAAGGCAAGGAGTCTCCTGTGCTGTGAAACTGAAGAAGGGGCAGACAGACAAACAAGCCTCTTTGTCAGGGTGCCTGTTTGCCTGAAAAAATGTAAATGTGTGCTACTGGTCAATCTGCAAATGTAAAGGGTGGCAGGAAGCCGGTCTTGGCTTTAATTTGTGGTAAATTTAAATTACCTATACTTAATTTATGCGGTAAAGTTCAATAAGAATACTCAGTCAAAAATAAGAGACAGAATCCGTGGCATTTGAGGTTTTAAAAAGGGTTCTATTCCTTAAAAAGGAATTGGTTCGAACCAGGTATCATGTTCCATCACCACAAGGGTTCAGGAAGGGAATGGGCATGGACATGTACAATGATTTATTAACAGTACATCATATATATAGTCAATGCATTACAGTAGAGATAGATGCAGGAGGCGTAACAGCTGAGAGAAACGAGATAAGGACATATGTACGTAACAGAAGGCGTGCATGAGGGCGTGCTCGAAGGTGTGTGCTAGACAACGTCATTTGAAACGTATCTCAGGTGGGTGGATCCATAGAAGAATCCTGCAGTGTCAGCAGAAATACATGGCAGAGATGCGCGCGCAGCAGCATGACGTGTGATTGACGTGGAACTGGAGGGTGAAGGGGACTTGACATTTAGCCCTACATGAGGAGACAGAAGTCTGGGGTGTCAGAACAACCTAATCCCAAATCATATCTAATATCTGGTGTTTGAGGAACTGTATTATCTAGAAGGAAAAGTCTCTCGGGCAGAGGCTATTCTATACTGACTGCTAGTGCGTGCATATGCGACTACGTGTCTACATGAGATGCGAGGGGGCCATGGGCCTACCATGGTAACGGGAGCTATGAATTACTTGCATGGAGACAGTGAGGCCGGGCCCTTTGCTCTGCAGCTGGGAAGGATGTTTTCCTAAACTACTAGACAGGAATGTATTTTCGAGGAGCGGAGCAGATAACTCGAAGGCTGAATACAGTCTTGGCAAGCAGGCAGGCCGAGCCAGGCACCGCTCGCCACACAGGGAGTAAGGCAGAGGTCAGGAAGTAGCAGGCTGTAGCTTTCAGAAACAGAAGGCAGAAAGGGTTCGATGGCAGGAATCAGGGCCTAACTCGCCAGAGCTAGTGAAACATGAAAAGTGCACCATGTAAAGACGTTGGCAAGGCACACTTAGGAATGGAATATCTGACCCATTCATGGTGGATCTGAAAGAGGACATGTTAACGTTGGACGCAAATGTATTTGCGTCTTCATAGCTGGAAGTGGAGGGAACATACATGTACTTGAAGCACGTACATGGAGCCGTTGGGGTCTACGATAGGGGACACAACTGACCATGAAAATTCATATTACCTCATTCCATCCTTGTCCCCTACGGACCCTTCATGATATATCAATCCTCATTAATCTATCAATCTGTTCATGTAACATCATTTGCTCTTCTTTCTTCTTACGGCGTTTTGAATGAGGACTTGAATGAGGAATACATGATGTGGCGCACAAGCCGCAAATCGCTGGCCCACATTGCAGACATAGGCAACAACTGAATACTATGAGAAGGGCAATACCTAGGAAGGATAGGACCTTCCATCCCCAGGCTGACAACACGCTCCAGAACCAACCGGACCAAGTCCAGGTGCTTGGATTCTGGTGTATCTGACTTGCAATCTTGTGAAGACGGGTTATGGCTCTGTATACTGATGGCGCGTTTTCTGGAATGAAAACACAGCAGCTCGATCCGATGACTCTACAAGCTCCGCCCCTATCGGCCAGGATGACGTCAAGGACGAGACGATTTTGAAGAACAACAATCCGCATAGCGGACTGCTCCTCTGTTAAGTTACCTAGGGCGGAAGTAGTTTCATTCACTACTGCTTCGAGGGTTCTGGTTAATTTTCGTATCAGTTTACTATTAAAGACAGCACCTAAGTAGGGAAAGAAACCTTTATTGAAATCTGTATATTGTTCCCATGCCGTTTCAGTGTAGTCGACAATCGGGAGATCTCTCTGTGGTCTATTGTGTACTAGATGGGTATCCCTATGGTAATCAGGAGGGGCTAGGAAAACAGGTGGCAGAAGGAATGCAATGTAATAGGTGCCATCCCAATCTAGAGGTAAGCGTATATATGCGGTATGACCACAAACGAAGTAAGAATGATGTGAAGCTTTAAATGTAGACTTGCCCTTATCACTGAATTCGATCACAGTAGTACATTTACTATGACCTAGGTGTACTGAACCATTCTTTCTGACACATAATTCACCTTTGACTGGTAGTACGGACATAGCGGGCAAGACGAGTTCGGTTTCGGATTCAACATTCAGAATCATGAGGTTAAGTGTAAAGTTACCTAATCCATATACTTCATTTTCTAGATCAGTCCCTGTCCTTTTTGGTAGACCCTCCTTGTCAGGGAAACATACTTTATGCAGAACTGTGTTCAGATTTCCCCATACCCAGTTGCCCTGATAAACTACGGAATCAGAATCTAAGGAATTAATTAAACTAAACCATGCACCACAGGAACCATTGTGTGTGAACGGGTACGGAAAGAGGGGCAGAACTCCCTTGTATTTCTGATAGGGAGGGAGTCGGCCACATATCCAACAATTGGTAGCATTGCTGGTCTGATGGGAGTGATGTAACATACTAATGAATGTGTTGTTGCGCAGCGCAAGTCGGTAAGATAATTCATGCGGGGGCAGTTCACTGAAAGAGTGCTCGGCAGTGACATTGAAGGAAGAATGTGCACGCTTGAAAATAGGGTAATATACATGCAACACTACACTTGCAGCAATAATCAAAAGACTTAGAAAAAACATAATCAATAGTGTCACAATGCAGTGGCTGCGAAGAGATTTACAATATTCATGTTTCTTGAGCTGTTTCTGTCTATCTCTCTCTCTGTTGGGGTCTAGGGGATACATGTCAGAAACTCGTCTAACCGATTCACCTAGGGGAGGACTTAAACAATTAAACTGTCTGACTTGCTAGACCTCAGTTTTAATTTATATTGCTGAGAAGAAGTTTTCTCGACCAAGGGGAGTTTTGAGTCAGTCTGTGAAAGAGGACCGGGCTGGGAGGCTAGATCTGGCGTTTGTCCATAACATTTTTTTATATGACTCGAATGAAGCCAACCCTTGCGGCCCTCGACTTTTATTGCTGTCCTTGTGGTCAAAAGTACTAGTCTTGGTGCTTGCCAGCGGGGCTCCAGCGGACTTCTCCTGTCGAAGTTCCTAATGTAGACGAGGTCTCCCGGAACCACTTCATGGGGCTTCACCTCGGTGTTGTCGGGAAAGGCTGCAGCAACCTGTGAACGACATGATTGTAGTGCAGACATCAAAGAAGCAAGGTAATCTGTTAGCATATTACAGTCAACTTTGGTAATTTTGCGAGGCAGAGGCGTCCCCCACATATTCGGTGGCCTACCAAAGACCACCTCGTACGGGGATAGCCCTGTTCTGGAGTGTGCGACCATTCTCATGTTAAAGAGTGCGACTGGCAAAGCTACTATCCAGTCGACTCCTTTCTCTCTACAAATCTTGGCAAGGCGAATTTTCAGAGTCTGATTATGGCGTTCCACGAGGCCTGCTGCCTCGGGATGTCGGACACAATGGAACTTCCACTGGTAGCCGAGCAGGAGAGATACCTGCTTCATCAGCTCGGACAAGAATGGCTGACCGTTATCGTAATATACGATGCGGGGCAAACCATATCTGGGGAAGAATTCACGAACCAGCTGCTTGGCAGTGGTCGGAGCAGTGTAATCTGGGACTGGATATGCTTCTGTCCAACGGGAGAGTGCACATACAACTACGAGGACATATTTGAATCCTCGACAACGTTCCATCTGGATATAATCCATCTGGAGGACTTCAAAAGGGTGATCGGGAGGATGAAATCCACCTTGTTCTACGGGAATGCTTTTACCTGGGTTGAACTGACAACAAATCATGCAAGTACGCACTTTCTGTTTGGCTGCTGCTCGTAAATGTTTGTTGAACCATAGGTTTTGAATACTGTCTAACATGGCTTTTTCTCCTAAATGTGCAGGACTGTGTACTGTGTTAATGATAACTTGGACCATAGAGTCAGGGAGAAACCATGTAGATTTTCCCTTCGTCATCCATCCTTGATCTGTCTGGACCCCTCCTAGTTCAATCCATTTCTTGATTTCGTCTGGTGTAGCATGTGTCTGTATATCAATTACATCTAGGGCGGGATCCTTAACTGTCATGCAATGTGTCGGTGTCTGGACTATTGTCTTTGTCAGATCAGTTGTGTGAGTCTGAGTCTGAGCTGTATGCTTAGCTGTGCGGTCTGCCAGGTCGTTACCCTGGGAAATTATATCTGTGACTTTCGTATGTGCCTTGCACTTCATGATGGATATTGCTGTAGGCAGATGTATTGCATCTAACAGAGTTTGAATGAGGGGACCGTGTTGAATTCTGGCACCGTGAGAGGTCAAGAAACCTCTCTCTCGCCACAAGACACCGAAGTCGTGTACGACTCCGAATGCATAGCGTGAATCTGTGTATATGTTCACTCTCTTGTTCTTTGCTTGAATACAGGCTTGAGTCAGAGCGATGAGCTCTGCTGCTTGAGCTGACAGGGTGTCTATACAATTTGTTTCTATGACTTCAGTTTCTGTCGTGACTGCGTAGGTGGCCACTAATTCTCCTGTACTTGTTCTCATACATGAACCATCCACATAAAGTGTCAGGTCTGGATCTGGTAATGCGGTGTCTGTCAAGTCTTGTCTGGGTTTCGTCGTAATGGTAATGACTTCGATACAATCATGTGCCAATGGGTCTGTCTCACTTAATGGCAAAAGTGTAGCAGGGTTTAATGTGTTGCAACGTCTGATTTCTATGTGTGGCTGAAACAATGTCAATTCATAACCTGTAGGTCTTGCTATAGTCAAGTGCTGGGTCTGTGTTCGGTTTAAAAGAACTTCCACAGAGTGTGGAACTTGTACTGTCAATTGATGTCCTAACACTATGGAATCACTTTGTCTGATCGCTAGAGCTGTTGCTGCTACTGATTTCAAGCACGCAGGCAGAGCCTGGGCTACTGGATCCAATGTACTAGAAAAATAAGCACACGGTTTGTGTGAACCTGCTTGATCCTGAGTGAGTACCGACAATGCGGTACCTTCACGTTCTGTGACAAAAAGTGTAAAAGGCTTGCTATAACATGGTGTCGCTAAAACTGGTGCTTGACATAAGGCTTTCTTTAAGTCGTCAAAAGCTTGTGTATGTTCCTGAGTCCAAGGGAGGGCAGTCGATGTCGCTGCCTCCTGTGTTGTCAACTGTATGAGTGGTTTGGCTAGAAATGCATACAGGGGGATCCATTGTCTACAGTAAGAAGTGAGGCCTATAAAGGCTCGTACCTCCTTTTGTGTCTTGGGTTGTGACATGTTTACAATTAACTGGATGCGGTCAGGTGTTAGCTGTCTCCCCCCTTTGGACAGCAAGTGCCCATGGTAAACAACTTGCTGAACACAGAATTGCAGCTTCGAAGGGGACACCTTGTGTCCCTTGTCAGCCAGGAAATGTAAAACCGTCAGTGATGCTTGCTCACATTCAGGTTCGCTTCGGGCGGTGATCAGCAGATCATCGACGTACTGTAAGAGGGCAGTGTTGTCAGGCATGTGTATACTGTCTAGTTGTCTTTTCAATGCTTGGCTATAGATGCTGGGGCTTTCTGTGAATCCTTGAGGTGCGCGTGCAAATTTGAAGCTTCGACCATTTAAACAGAATCCGAAAAGGTATTGGCTTTCCGAATCAATGGGGACACTAAAGAAGGCGTTCTTCAGATCAATTACAGTAAAGAACGTTGCTTCGGAATCAATGGCAGTCAACAGAGACGAGATATCTGGGACCACAGGATACTGCGGTACGATGCATTTATTCAATTCGCGTAAATCGATAACTAATCGATAAACTGGGGGTGCATTTGGATCAGTACGTTTAAGAATTGGAATGATGGGGGAGTTACATAGATTCGAGTCGGTTTCTACAACCACTCCTTGTGCAATGAGCTCGTCAATGATTTTCAGTAAAGCCGCTACAGCATCTGGAGGTAACTTGTATTGTCGGATTCGTGGTAAGACTACTCCTGGTCTGAGTGTGACTCGATATGGTGTAATGTGCATACAACCTACATCAGTGGGGCCTTGTGCCCATAAATGTGCAGGAACATTCTGTAGTCTGGGATCAATATCTCTCAACACATAGTGACCCTTAAAGTCACGTAAAAACAGTCTTACTCCTTCCGGAGAACAGCAAATAACAGCTCCTAGAGCTTTCAGTGTCTTGATACCTAACAAGTTTTCTGGACATGATTTCGTTAATAACAAATCTGTAGTGCGAGACAACGGACCAACTGAAAGAGGTACTGGTTTCGATACTTCATTTACAATAGGTTTGCCTGAAAATCCAAGGGAAACATTCTGGGAGCCTGAGAGGGGTGCCCCTGGAACCTCGTCATGACTTATCGTTGTTCTGCTTGCCCCTGTGTCAATCAAAAACTTTCCATCTTTTCCTAACACTTGGCTATGTACGTAAGGACCCTCTTGATCTACAGGAACCTCAATAAGGGGCAAGCCAACTTCCCTCTCTAGGCTGTTTCATGTGTATCGCTGATAATCAGGATAATCTGTTTGTGCATACTGGTACATCTGTTGCGTGGCATGTTGTGTTGCGGCAATGGGCTGTGGCTGTGGTACTGCTACGGTCTGTACTGTCTGTTGTGAAGCTTGCATAGGCTGGATATTCTGTGGTACTTGTTGTTGGACCTGGTCCTGTCTAGGAGGACGCGGTCTTTCTTTAGTTTTACCTGTAGCTATGTTATGTTTCAAAACTGCACAATCGTTTATATAGTGACCTGGCTGTTTACAATAGTTGCATATCCCTTTAACAGGAGCTGTCGAATTGTTGGACTGTGTCATGCCTTTTTTCTGACCGTCAGCCGGAACTGACTGAGCAACTAACATTTTCATTTTCGTGTCTTTCATACGTCTTTGTTCGTGATCATGTTCTTCTCTAATTCTGTTGTGGTGGTACTGTAACATTTGTAACATTTGTGAAGGCGTGTTAGCTTGCCATGTGCTCCCGACTTTCAGAACACGATTCTTAACCTGGGGCAAGGAATTCTCGACCAATTTAGATACAAAAAGGTGTGGGTATGACTCGCTACTTGGTTTCAGGCCACTATTAATAACAAAACATTTCTCAAATCGGGAATAAAAATCACTAGTGTCTTCATCGGGTTTCTGTTTGCAGGCTGAGATTGCATCCCAGTCCTCCTTTTTCGTTGCTAACAAACGTGGCAATACTTGTACTAACAATCCTGGTAATGCTTTAGTTTTGTCCCCAAGCCCTAGGCCTGGGGTTCTAGTATTTTCTTTGTTCTCTAATTCAGCCCAATCAATCTTTTGCTCTCCCACCTCCCATTCCTTTTCTTTGAGCTTCTCGTAAATACCGGCAGGCAGTAATACTTTCAATATTTTCATGATGTCGGGATAGGTGTAATCACCCATGAGTAACATGTCTTTTATTTCACGGTGGAAACCTGCTGGATCTTTGTCATGGCTGGGCACTAGTTTCTTCATTTCTAACAGTTCCATTTTAGTTATGGGTGTGTACACAAACACACGTCTAAAGGTATTATCATCATTCCTAACTGGATGTACTTCTCGCAAGGGATTCTGTCTGTCTATGTAATACATTTTTCTTTCTGGAGGTGGAGCTGGAACAAACTGTGTATTCAGAAAAACACTATACCTGTGTCGATGTTCTAGAATTACTTTAATTAAATCGGTACCTAGACCTCTCCATCTATTCGAGAGTAGCTCTATTAAAATATCAGGTAGGGGACCTGGATCAGAATGTTGGCCTTTAGACAACGTAATGAGATGCTGAATCATGTATATTCCAGCTAATTTCTGTTCATCAGGGGAAAGATTTAAAAAGGTCTGCGCTAAGCCGTCATCACTATATTTATCAGAACTGTCAGCCCATTGTACTGCTGACCTGGCTAATTCTTGTTCATCCATGGAATCAAGTACATGGTACCCCATTCGTTCTTGAAGTATTCTATCGGTAGCCTGAAATAGATGTTCCGGGGTCTTTGGATTTGACATGGCAGCTTGAAAAAGTCTCTTACTTTCTGGACGTACCGGACGTATTGAATTATTAAAGGGTCTTCCCTTACCTACGTATGCTATCGTTTCTCTAGTTGGTAATTGCAATGTTCCTGTTGTCGTTTCTGGTTGTTCCTCCTCCTCCGAGGATTCATTTTTGTCTGCATCTATTTCTCTTTCAGACTGTCTTCTTTCATGTATTTGTTCTACTGCTTTTCGGATCCTTCGGTACATATTTTCTATACTACTCTGTTTATCATGTTTTCCGTCTGCTATATTCTGACCCCATTTGTTAAGTGCTTTCATTTCTTCCTGGTCCACACCAGGCCTATCTTGGTCTCTTATCAAGCAGTTTATGAAGAAACGTAATATCATTTTTTGAGTTTCAACTTTCTGGTATGCCATGGCCTCGCCAATACTTTCAGGACCTTCCCCTGTTTGGACAAAATGATATATTCTGTCTAGATGATCAATCATTCCTGGTAGTAACATTAAATAGTTTGCAACTCGTCGCAGACGTACTGATGATAGCATCATTCTGTCGTCTTTACCGGGTACGGGATCATATCTACAATCTGTAAGAGGCTCTTTAAGTATGTCGTAACTCGCTGTTTGAGGTGTACGTTGTTGAGCTAAATCCCTATAAGTCAATCGATGTGTTTGAGGCGGTGTTTGAAAAACTCCTGCTGCACCTCCCGAGGTGCCAGGTCCAAAAGGATTTAGTGGGTTAATAGTAGGGAGAATAGGTGCCGGAAGGGCTGGGAGAATAGGCGCAGGATGTGGAGCGGGAGGAGGAGTTTGTTGTTGCAGAAGTGGGTGTAAATTATCTCGGGGTGGAGTGCCGTCAGCAGGTGGTGTGCGTGGCGGCGGAATATTAACATATTCGGGGGCTACATCGTCTAAATAGGAGGAAAGAAATATGTCTTTTGTGGTCTTGTGACGTACTTTAGTCGGGAGCAATGGAGGGGGCAGATTCTTCGGTATTTCCAGAGTGGCCTTAGGTAAACCCTCGGCCAGAAGAGGATACATACCATTCATAAGAGTGTTTCGTTGTCGGTCTACTTGTTCTGCTTTTACTCGTATCCCCTCCTCAACTAATACGTTTTCTCGGGCTTTGTCTGAATCCTCTCTACTTTTCTCTGCTTTTCTGAGTGCTTTCTCTGTCCGTCTGTGTGATTCGTTATGCCATAATTCAATGGCATCTTTCTGTGACTGTCTGGCTTTCTTTTTCCATAATGCTTCTTCTACTCTCATGATGCAATCGGCATCCCATGTCCCAGCAGCGGGCCATCTCTGATTCTCTGCTAAATCTTTGGTGTAATCCACCCATAAATCGAGATATAATACAGCATCCAGGCCATGTTTGTGGTACATAAAGTGCCCTGGAGTGTCCCTGGGTGGAATGGGAACAGCTTCCTCTAGTATCCCTTTTCTAGTTCCTATCTGTCTTAGTTTGGAGAACAGCGGCATGTTTCAGCCGTGCTACTTGATACTTGATACTTTCTTGGACTTGAACACAATTAATACAATATACACAATAATGTAGATCGAACAATCACTCATACCACGACATTAAAACACATTTAAACATTTTGAAAATGAACAACAATAACTAAAATGAAACTAGCTACCTGCATACTCGATATACTGCTAGACAGTACAGATACACCGCTAAACAGTGCAGACCGGGTCTGTGTACCCAAACCCGTCTTGACCGGGCACAAATTAATGCACTCGTCTAGATGCGTCCCCAGCAACGGTACTCACCGGGAAGCACGGAACGGAAGGCCTCGGAAACTTGACACTGGACTGGACCGGACTGGACTCGACTCGTGACGTAGGTACTTCGGAACTTCGGAACTGGTGGGCCTCTGAATACCTCGGACTTTGCTCTCTCAGCTAGGCTCTGGTCGGGATCCTCCGCACTCCTCACCGCCTCGTCTGGGTGTCGATCGCAGCCTCAGTCACCTCCGTTGGCCTGAGGGAGATACAGGAAATCCTGCGGGTACGCGTAGTTGTCCGTCCGGCTGTGGCAGGGGACCGGGCCTGCAACGCACCGCCGGCGCGTGGGGTGGGGGAGGGGTACCTGTTCGGGCGCCAATTATGTGGTAAATTTAAATTACCTATACTTAATTTATGCGGTAAAGTTCAATAAGAATACTCAGTCAAAAATAAGAGACAGAATCCGTGGCATTTGAGGTTTTAAAAAGGGTTTTATTCCTTAAAAAGGAATTGGTTCGAACCAGGTATCATGTTCCATCACCACAAGGGTTCAGGAAGGGAATGGGCATGGACATGTACAATGATTTATTAACAGTACATCATATATATAGTCAATGCATTACAGTAGAGATAGATGCAGGAGGCGTAACAGCTGAGAGAAACGAGATAAGGACATATGTACGTAACAGAAGGCGTGCATGAGGGCGTGCTCGAAGGTGTGTGCTAGACAACGTCATTTGAAACGTATCTCAGGTGGGTGGATCCATAGAAGAATCCTGCAGTGTCAGCAGAAATACATGGCAGAGATGCGCGCGCAGCAGCATGACGTGTGATTGACGTGGAATTGGAGGGTGAAGGGGACTTGACATTTAGCCCTACATGAGGAGACAGAAGTCTGGGGTGTCAGAACAACCTAATCCCAAATCATATCTAATATCTGGTGTTTGAGGAACTGTATTATCTAGAAGGAAAAGTCTCTCGGGCAGAGGCTATTCTATACTGACTGCTAGTGCGTGCATATGCGACTACGTGTCTACATGAGATGCGAGGGGGCCATGGGCCTACCATGGTAACGGGAGCTATGAATTACTTGCATGGAGACAGTGAGGCCGGGCCCTTTGCTCTGCAGCTAGGAAGGATGTTTTCCTAAACTACTAGACAGGAATGTATTTTCGAGGAGCGGAGCAGATAACTTGAAGGCTGAATACAGTCTTGGCAAGCAGGCAGGCCGAGCCAGGCACCGCTCGCCACACAGGGAGTAAGGCAGAGGTCAGGAAGTAGCAGGCTGTAGCTTTCAGAAACAGAAGGCAGAAAGGGTTCGATGGCAGGAATCAGGGCCTAACTCGCCAGAGCTAGTGAAACATGAAAAGTGCACCATGTAAAGACGTTGGCAAGGCACACTTAGGAATGGAATATCTGACCCATTCATGGTGGAGCTGAAAGAGGACATGTTAACGTTGGACTCAAATGTATTTGCGTCTTCATAGCTGGAAGTGGAGGGAACATACATGTACTTGAAGCACGTACATGGAGCCGTTGGGGTCTACGATAGGGGACACAACTGACCATGAAAATTCATATTACCTCACAGAATCACTTGAGGCTTCCTGATGACACAGATTTATTGTTTTTGAGTGGTATTGCAAGGGAGTTACCATCTTAGCTGAAAAGTGCTTTTAAAAGGCAGTTATTTAAAAAATTGCACTACATACAGTCTGGGTATTATTAAAATCTATATTTTGGAAGCACTTTTTATCTTAAACCTTTTTGTGCATTTTGTAGCAGGCTATCTTACAGTGGTGGCAGGCACAGATTGGAGGTGGTGGGGCAGGGAAGGGGTAAATAAAATATTTAATTAAACTACTTACCTCCTCACCTTGTCCTCCTCGTCGCGTCTCTCCACTCCTTCCTCCGGCCGAAACAGGAAGCAACCAGGAAGCTCCCAGGCTCCTCTGAGCTAATCATAACGCTGCAATGCAGCGCTGTGATTGGTCTGAGCACCTTGGTTCGGCGCTCAGAGGGGGACTGGTGGCCTGGGGGCCTGGGCATGTTCTCCACCCAGGCTGCAATGCAGCCTGGGTGGAGAACATGCTAAGTGCGCATGAATATTTGGTTGGCCTGAGATGGCCTGCCAAACATTCATGCGCACATAGGGAGTGAAAACCACTCCTCCCCTCCCCTGCTCTGTCAGCAGAGCAACCCCGCCCCACCCGCCTCGCAAAGATGCTGCGCCCGCAACAAGAAATAATAAAATGATAATAACATTGAGTTATAATCACTTTATTTTTCCTTACACTGCTGAAAAGCAGTGGGGCGACGCTCCTCTGCCTTAGCAGAAGAGCCACCACTGCTATCTTGCAATGTGTATAATGTAAGCTTAAAATAATGACTTAGATATTCACAGGGCTTTCTGTCCCATACTGACCTCATAGAAGTATATGTACACAAGTCACCGTTTGCTACTGTACTGCACCAACCAGGTTTCATTTCTCTCTGTTTACAGACACAGACCTCTGCAGTGCATTGCCCAGTATAGGTTTCATATTGTAGGATAGGGCATTTCCCACCGATTAACTTAACTTGCATTTATTTTTCATTTCAGCTGTGTGTTGTTTTATATGTAGTTACCTTCTGTTGAAAGACTGAAAAAGTTACAGAATATTTAGTTTTTTTTAGCCGCGCCTTTGACCCCATCCCCACGCTCACTCGCCCCACCCTCCCCCCGCCCCACACATTGCGCGCAACATCACAGTTCCCATTCTCTCCTTAATGCACTTCGACCGCTGTCCAAATACCCTGTGCAACAGCTTCTACATTTTCTGTTCATCTGTCCGGGTTTATATATACTTAGACAATATTATTGAATCTCCATGTTTGTCTACCAGAAAGTTTTTCTATTATCTGAAGTGCTATTTGTACACTAAATGGCAGTTAGTTACCAGTGATGCTTGTCAAGGGATTTTTAGTAATATGTAAATAATTTCTAGCTGAATTCGGTCGGTATTAAGTAAGGCTCTGTGGATTCTAAATTCAGAAATAGAAAGGTAGTTTTTAACGTAGCATCCAAAGGCCTAGTTCTCAAAAGTGCTGCAGCTGCAGTAGCACCTGGTGCCTGGGCTGTGAGGGGCCCCTGCAGCCTAATTATGGCTGTTTGTCACTACTCAGCTGGGAATACGACGACGCCCTGGCTACGCCACTGGTAAAACAGGGAAGTAGCGCGAGCTGGAATAATGACAGTTGCCACAGTTAGAAATGTTAACGTCCTTGCTCTGTGTATACAAGTAAGGCCGCGAGCCCTTTCACATCTGCTGCAATTAAAACATGTCAAGAAAATAATAAGGAAAAATCAAAGAAAGATAAGACAGGCCTTCTTCTCCCCGTTGCCTGCATTTCTGTAGTTTTCTGTTTTCCCTACCACTGCCAATTCAGCATTTTCATAGAAATGTACATCTGAACCTGGCATGCGATAAATTCTCGGAAGCAGATGCTCTCTCCCATAGGGTCTCAGAGGTTGGAGATGTGTCGCTATGGCAACGACATTCATATGCAGGAGACACTCGAGCAAGGTGGAGGAGCTCCAGGTATAAATAGAGCGTAGAGAGCGGACGTGAGCGGCGACGAAATCGATGAATGGAGCTGAGAACATGATGTCCACGCGCACCCGCCTTTGATCCCCATCGCCACAGACTGCAGATGTATCCCTCGGCATGACTCACTCAGAAAAAAACTCAAAGTGAGCGACGGAATGCTGGAATAATCTTAGTCACTGCTGAATACTCTAGGTAGCATTCCAGTGCATCGTTTTCTCTCACTTCGCCTCTATAGTGATGGACCAACATCCAACATATGGTGGGACACACTTCAGAACATAAGGGCAGCTCTTGAGGTGACTTTCTGGTGTGCTTTTGGTTGTGCCACGCCCATGATGTCACAGACGTGCTCAAGTGTGGGAAATGGAAACTAAAAATCTGTGCTTAGCATAGTGTGCCGCCCGACTTGTATTTTACTGTTTCTGTCATTGCATCCAGATATATGATACAACAAGTAACATCATACCTACAACAAGTCAGGGCTATTCGCTTTGTCAATGGTTGTTAGTTGCATAAGATAAACAAGCAACAAGTATGACTTGTATATTATTGAGAAAGCTTCCACTTAAAGCCCTAGTGACACCAGACAATGTTGCTGCTCCTGCGTTTCTAAAAGAGAAGGGAAATCCAGAGAGAAAATGACTCTCGTTAAAGGATCTCCCTTGCCCTACAACGCTCACCTGGCATGACATCATGCCGTAACTGCTCCACAAGCGATAAGTGAGCATTGTAAGCACACACACATCGATGTTCCTGCTGTCACTGCAGTCTGCAAAAAACGGACCACCAGGGCACAAAAGAGAACCCGTTTCGAGGCCCCCTTTAAAAAAACTGCCGGTGCTCAGACCCGGTGAGACCCGGCCCACCTAAAGCCCTGAATGTCGTCACAGTAATTGCCAGAGGTTCAGACTTTGATTCATTTTTGTGCCAAGTGAATTGTTCTGAGGGGCACAGGCATGCCACTTGCCCATCAGCCACAGGACAACGCCAGAAAAGGGCGCAGAACTCGATGTGTTATAGAGTTTACAATGCACCTCGAAAATAATGCCTTCAAAAGCCGAGGGCAAACACACCCATTCAGACGTAATGGGGCCTACTAGTTGGGCCGGTCTGTGCACCGGGACTGATTTGCATATGATTTGTCCCAGTCTGTATTTCTGCCTCAGTAATTACCAGTAGTTCAGACCGATTCATTAACAATCATAGACCACAATAATGCCACATGTTTGCCTTTGCCTTTTTAGGTCTCGCTGAGCCAGCGCATGTGGTGTTCTGCGAGACATTTAGTATTGGGGTTTTTAAAGTGCTGCCACAGGATTTTGGTGGCCTAGTGCTTGCATGCACGCGAGCATGCATGCGTGCAGCTGCCATCTGCCTCCCTTCCAGCGCAATCGCTTTCACTTTTTTGTGCTGCTGCGCGCGCATCACTAGCGTGGTTTTTTTTTACATTACTACAAGCTTCCTGCGTCGCGCAGCCAATGCTTGTTAATTACTTATATTGTACTACTGTACCATACGTTTATGTACATACCCCACATGCCTCGTATATTGGCAGTGCTCCTATCTACTAAAAAAAAAACGCTTATTTCTCGCTGTTTATCATGTGGTCTTGCAAATTGACTTCTCAAAAATACTAGAAATACTGATCTTCCTTTGCTTCTCATTATGCTTATCCTTCAGCAAAGCACGCCTCCATACAATAAGGATATTTATACCCTTCATTACACCGAAAATGCCATCTTTACTTCTCACCACAACAGTCTCTTTTCAATACTTGTGTCTGTAGAACGTTCTGCTCCCCTCAATAACATTGACCATCATCCTTTTACTTCTGGGGAAATAATCTCTTGGCATCGTGAGCGAACACACTACAATGAGCAGCTCCAAACGTCAAAGAGCGCCAGTAATTGAACACACCCCTATATTAAAATCGTCATCGCCCAGGAATACTGAAGCAAGATTTGTCTTATGCCGTGTCATATAATAGCATCATCTGTTATGTTTTTGTGGTACAGACATTTTACTGCACTAATCTATTGTGTTCGGGAATTTGCCTGCTGTGTATTCAGTTCCTGGTCTTATTAAACACCTGCACATATGGCACTGTTCAGATAGAGTGGGAAGTTTTGGAATATTTCTTTAGCTCACAATCAGATGTGCCTGTAAAACGCAAGACTTTTTAGCCAATATATTTATAATTTTGGTTGTAAACTGTATAGCGTGGTCGAAATTTCAATAAATTGCGGAGGTAAAAATATAGTCTTACATATTATACGCTTTTTCATTGCAGTGTGGTTCTGTATAAAGTACTGTCATATCAGCTTTCTGCATGTTTGTTATGCATATATAGTCCATAAACCATTCTTAGTGAATTCTGTTGCTGTGAAGATCGGGGACAGAAAAGAGGGAGACGCCAAGGACTGAGCAAGATTTATCATGGTGCTTCTTGCACAACCCCCCATGCTCTGGCAGGAAATTGCCCATTACCTGCCCGCTGGATGGGGGTGGGCACATGCCTCCACCTGCACTCCCCCACCCCTGCCTGATCAGCGCAGTCCAAACGCTGCTCATATCTTTCCTCTGTCTTTGTCATTTGTTCTCTGTTTGTCTTGTCTTCTCACCCCTCTACCTTTCACCCCTTCGGTACTCCGCCCTTTATGCTGGCTCCTCACTCTCTTTCTCCTGTGTTGTCCCTTTTTCTCCTCTTTCTTATTCCAAATGATCACTTTCCAGTCTCTCTGTCTCACTAACCCTGTATCTCAATCTTTCTATATTTCCTATTTTTCGTCCAAATTATTTGAATCTATCCTTCGCCCTCCCATCTTTTCTCTCTGTTTTCTATTACCTTGTAAACATTTTTCACCTGCCCTCTTTTTCTCTCACTCCCTTACTGGCTGCCTTTTGAATATTTTTTTCCTCTAAATTTCTTTCCTTCTTTTTTCCTGTTTTCTTCGCATGTTATCCTCTGCTCTGCCTTTTGACTTTTCTCTTCCCCTTTTCCATACCCTCATCTAGGATATATAATATGTCTTTCTCTTTCCTGTCTGAATTTGGGTTTGGCTTTCGCTTTCTCGCTCTTTCCTCATCCCTCAGTTTCTAACTCCTCTTTCAACATTTCCTACCTATTTCCTTCCATTTTGTTTGCTCTCATTCTTTCTCTCCCCATTTCCCCCTGACACATTCACTATTTCGGTTTCATTTTGTCTTTATTCCAAAATGTTTCCAAGTTTTGAACCACTAATTCCCTTCAGTCTTTCTTCCTCAATTTTGTTTCTCTCTTGTTGTTTTCGGTTTGGCTTCACAGCACAGCTGCCTGTGTACCTATTGTTACAAATTCGATATATTATACATAAACTGTGGTTTGTCTAAACGCAAAGTAGTTTAGCATCGCTCAACCCATGCAATTGGCTGTTTGCTACATAATTTAATGTATTACCTCCTCGTTAGTCTTCCTCGCCACATGACATACATAGTGAGCTTCAGCTCCACACCAGAACCCTCCAAAGCAAAAAGTTAGCCTCCCATGCCTCCCATCCCCTCCCAAGATGGCCGACCCATTACCACCTGACCTCTATAAGAGGCGGGCCGGCCCAACCCATCAGCCTGGTTGTTTTGTTCTGCGCGTCATTACTCTCCAGATGCGTCTTCAGGTAAGTGGTTCCTGCTGCTGCGGGAACGTGGGTCCTTGGTTGGTGGTCCTGCGCTAGCAGACTCTGGGACTTTTGGACCTCTCCCCTTCCTTTCCCCGGTCTCTTTGGGGCTGGTTAGGCTCTGCCTTAGCGGGCCAAGGGTCAATAGGGGGGCGGGGGGTTGGTCTGGGGCTCTGCTGTTTCTGAGCCCTTCTGGCCCCTCGCGCTGCCTGTAACTGTTTGTTGCTGCCGGCACCCGTATCTGCTGAGGACCCGTGTTTGTCCTCTCGGGGGCTCTGCTCCTGTGGGCCGTGGGTTTTCCATGGGGGGGTTGCCGGGGTACTGTTTGGGCGGGGGGCCAGCACGCTGCCGTGCCTCTGCTGTGCCCTTTTGTACTGTGCCTGGTTGTTGCCGCCAGCCTGCCTTTCATTGAGCTGCGGCGGTCCTCCCCCCTTCCTTCCCCCGGTCCTTTTTTATTGGAGCCCGGTTTGGCCCTGCTTTAGCGGGCCGTGGTTCATTGGGGGGGGGGGGGCGGGCTGGATCTTGGGCTCCTGTTTGTGTGCCCTTTTTCTGGCCTCGCCTCGCACTGTGTCGGACCTACTGTGTCCATACTGCCGGACTCCTGCTCTGTCTTTCGTCCCACGGGTTTGGGGCACGAGTACACCTGTGTTGTGTCCCATGGACTGGCACATTGGTTTTGCCTAGTGCGGTTTGTGTTTCGGTCTTCTCCCGCCATTTCTTTAGGTGTTTGGGGGGTCGACGGGCGCTTGTTGTACACGCCTTGATGGCGGGGTTTCTGTGCAAGTTGGGGGAGCATTAGTTTGATCGTCTCACGATCCTCCGTTCCCGGATTTCTGCTGGTGGTCTCCTTTTTTGGGCAGGAACAGCTGCACTCTTGGCAGGTTCTCCTTCGTGCAGGGGCCGTAGCTTCTCTTGGGGGGACTGGGTGAATTTGCACTATTTTCCGAACATGGAAATGTGTCTTTTTAAATATGCGAGTTCCCCTCTCCCCTGCGCTTCGGAGGCACGTATGCAATTGCTCTGACGGCGGCTCTGCTACCCTGTTGCGTTGGTGTTCCCGCTCTCACAGGCTTACCTTAGGCGGCCTGGGGTTTCCACACGGCGGGTGTTGGCTGCCCCTGGCTCCTTTTCCGGGGGGCGACTGGGCTCAGTTTTCTTGCCCCGATGTTTTTCAGGGGAGCGGCCGTTGCTGTGTGCCTCCATGTTTCCCTCGCCTCGGTCCGGGGGCGGGGCCGGGCTCCTCCGGCTTCCTTCGGGATTGGCGGAGTCGGCTGGGTTTCCTCCAATTGGATTCGGCCGTTGCCGAGGTCGGGTGTGTTGTCCTGTATGGAATTTTGCTCCTGTGGGCTCGCACGGCGTTTTGATGTTTCTTAACGGGGTGCTTATTACTTCTCGGCTTTTTTACGCCGGTCGTGTGTTGCCTCTGTTCCTTTCTGTTTATTCTCTGGCTCGTCCTCTGTCTGGGGCCCGTTTGTTGGATTTATTGTGCGGCGCTCTGATGCCCTGTTTGGGTGCCTTTTCCTCCATTTACGGGTTGTTGGGTCACCTGATGATTGCGGCCGTTGCCTGTGCGGGGATTCGGCGTCGGATGTGTTCGCTTGTGTGCTATTTGGGTGTTTTCTTTGGCATTTCTTGCACGCTGTATTATCATGTTGCATGTACCTGTCTTCCTTCTGAGGTCGATTCTTCGACTGCTTTGTCGTCTGATTTGCCGGATTGCCCTGCGGCGCTGCGTTGGGCTCGCTCTCTTGGAGTCTTGGGTTCTTGTCGCCCTTCCGTCTGGTGTTTCCATGTTTATCTTCCCTGGATGCCCCTTGTCAAGAGTCTGGCGGCTCAGTGGACTGATGCATCTGCCTCCGGTGCCTGCTTTCGGCCTCATGGTCATGGGTTCGATCCTGAGTGGAGAAATGTGGCTCGATGGTTTGAGCAGCAGACCCTGATGCAGTGGTCTAGCCCGGGTCCAGGGTTCAATTCCCCGCCTCGGCGGGTCTTGGGCTCATAATCCCAGGGTTCTGATGTTTTCAGCGGGTCCACTCAGCCTTTCTTCCGTTGATGTCAGTGCACTTTTGTTCCGTTGCATTGGTTTCCATTGTACGTCTGTTATTTCGGCGGCCATGTTGCCCCGTTGCTGGGGTGCTTGTGTGCTTTATGTGGTTGGGCCTGATTGGTGCCTGGTTGGTGCCTGCCTGGGTGTGCCTGGTGCTGTACGCTTCCATGGTGCTGTGACTCGGTGGGTTGCCTTGGGCCTCTGATGACATAGTCCTCCACGGGCCATGGTTTTTACTCCCGGCGTTTCCGCTCTGCCCTTCTTCTTCCGTCTTGGGTTGGTAGGATGAGTGCCTTTGTGTGGTGTCGCATCTTACGTCTGTTGTTCTGTGCCTGGATGCCCGTAGTGGTGCGCGTGCACTTTACGCTTACACGTCTGGCCATTTTTTTTTGGGTTTGTTTTTTTCTGGGGTTGTTTCTGCTCCGGTGTTTACGCTGTTTGCGTGTTGGCGCATGTGGCTATGGGTTTTTGGGCCTCCGGGTCTCCTGTTCCCGCCGTTGTGCTGTCCTGTTCGGTTCCCTGGTGGGGGGTTCCGGGGGCTGTGGGCTGGCTCGTGTCTGGTGCTGGCTGCGGTTGGCACCTGTCCGCCCGTCTCTGGGCTACTTCAGTGGTATTCCTGGTGTGTTATTTTTTTCTGGCTCTTCTGATCCTGGTCGAGCGGCTCCTACACCCATGTCCAGTTGGTTTTCTACTGTCCCATGCTTCTCGCCTCCGGGGGTCTGTGTCTGTTGTGGTCCTTCTGTCGCCTCCCCTCTCGTCCTGTGTGGCGCGGTTCCTTGGCTCCTGCCCTCTGCCTGCCTGCTCCGGTGGTCGGTTCTGGGGCTCCCCTGCTCCTGTCCTTGGGACTGTGGCTCTTTGGTTGCCCTGCTTGGTCGGGCCGGGGATTCGGTGTCCCCCTCTGGTGGGGTGTGCGTTATTCCCTTATTTTTTGCCGGGTGGCTTTTGGCAGTCGCGCTGGGCCTTCTGTGTCTTGCTGCCTTGGTGGGGCCTTCCCCGGGTCGTCTTTTGGTCTGGCCCTTCCTTGGTTCTTTTTGCCCCCGGCCCTTTCCACTCTGTTGCCTCATTCTCCCGGGTGTGTGCGGGGTTCACCCCTGTTGGCTTTTGGCGCATTGGTCCTGTCCTTGCCTGGGTCTTTTTTGGTTCCGGCCGTTTTGGCCCTGTTTGCTCATGTTCTCATCGGCTCTCCTTCGGTGTTTATGGGTCGGGTCTCTTTGGTGCCTGGTTCAGGGGTCTCCTAGGTCCGTCTGGTCCTGTCTGGTTCCTTTGAGTCACCTGTTTTGGCTTTTTGGCCTTCACGTCCGGGCTCCCGGCTTTCCTCTTCCTAGGGTCCTTTCCTCCTAGGTTTCTGGGCTTGCCATGGCCGGGATTTTTTGCCCTGTTTAGGGTGCCCCCTAGGTACGTCTCTGTCGGTTTCGGCGGTGGTTGCCTTGGACCCTGTTGCTTTTTAGTCCTTGTTTTGCCTCTTGGGGCACGGGTTTTGTGTCCTGCCCCTGCTTTCTCTACTGTGGGGTTTCCTGGCGGGGCCCTGCGCTTCCGGTGTGGATTGTGTCCTCGTTTTTTCTTTTTCCCCTGGTTTCGGGGTCCCGGGTCCTGTTGGCCCTGGTGGCTTCCATGGCTCGGACTCGTCTTCGCCCTGCCCTTCTGTTCTTCACGCCTTCGGTGTGTTGCTACCGCGCTCCTATGCCGGTCAGTTCTTCTTTGTCTCGCTGGGCTGGGCCTGGTTGTGGGCTGACTGTCTGTTTGGCAGCCTGGGTGCTCTCTTCGGCGGCTCGCTCCCTTCTTGTGTTTCTTCCTGGGCCGGTTTGCTTGGTCCCTGTGCGGGGTATTTCCGTACCGGGCCGGTTGGCTGTTTTCTGCCTCTTCTCCTCCCTTCTGGCCGTGGGCGGGCCTGTGGGTTTTCGGTTTTTCTCCTTTGCCCGGTTGGTTCTCCTCCGGGTCTCTTCGGTGTAGTTTCCGGCTCCTTCCTGGGTTCGTTTTCCCTGGTGCCTGCCTGGTTTCTCTCCTTGGAGTCGCGGTCCCTTCCGGGGGTCCTTTGTGTGACGGGGGTTTGTCCCCCTTCCTTTTCTTTTCAGCTCCCTTTTTCCATTTTTCCGGCTCTTGCCTGTCTGATGGATGGCTCTGGTGCCGCTTCCCAGTTTTTCTGGTTCGGCTCTCCCATGGGTTGTGGTCGCCCTTGCGGTGTTGCTATGTTGGACGGGTCGCTGTGGTGGGGTTGCCCTCTGTTCGTTCGGTTCCTCTCTTTGGACTTTTTGCTCCCCTCTCGCTTTGTGCTGCCTGTTGGGCTGCCCTGCTGTGTTGGTCGGGCCTGCACATTTGTGTTCTGGCCCTGGTTGCTGTTGCCCTTTTCTGGCTCCGTGCGGTCCGGTCCCGTGCCTTTCTCTGCCTTCCTTCGGTTGGGGCGGTTTCCCTGGCGGCACTTGGTGTCTCTGGGGTCTGGTTTGTTTTTTTCGGCCTTCCCGGTGTCTTCGGTCCCGGGTTGGTTCTCCTATTCGTGGTTACCTCCCTCCTGGGTGGTCCTTCCACTCGTACTGGTCTGTTGGGTTTGCCCTCTTTCATGGTCATCCCCTTCTGGTCAGTTGGTTGCTTGTGAGTTTTCCATGAAGCCGCTTGGCTTTGGTATGTGCTCACTATGTAAGTCATGTGGCGAGGAAGACTAACGAGGAGGTAATGCCCCGGTTACTTACCGGTAATCTTCATTACTCCGACTATAGTCTTCCTCGCCACATGAGTTCCCATCCCTCCCTCCCTGTCTGGCTATCGGCTTCATGTTTGTGCTTGGCTGTTTCAGGCTGATGGGTTGGGCCGGCCCGCCTCTTATAGAGGTCAGGTGGTAATGGGTCGGCCATCTTGGGAGGGGATGGGAGGCATGGGAGGCTAACTTTTTGCTTTGGAGGGTTCTGGTGTGGAGCTGAAGCTCACTATGTAAGTCATGTGGCGAGGAAGACTATACTCGGAGTAATGAAGATTACCGGTAAGTAACTGGGGCATTATTGTGTGCTTGCATTGCAGTGCATGAGTAGGTAGCATTTGCAATGCAATAGGTCTCACATTTGCAATAGTTTGCGCTATTTGCATTGTAAATGGCAATGCCTTTTATTTATGTTTTGGTTTTAAAAATAGATAAATAAAAGGCATTGTCATTTATAATACCAATAGCTTAAACTCTCCCAAATGCAAGACCTATTGCATTGCAAATGCTTGTTATGCTTTATTGTCGAGGTGCGTCGTAAAACAGATGGCACATCGAGCTGCGCAACCTCAAAGGCCATCCTCAGGGGCAGGGGGACCCCCAACACTCCGGAGGGCGCCATGCAGACAAAGGCCTATAAATATCTGCTAGATATGGGAAACCCAGAGGCCGCGCAAAACGTTCTGCGGGGATTCATCATTTTGCGTTACGCCACTGTGGCAACCGAGCTTCAGAACAAATTAATGAAATGTATATAGCGTGTCACCACACTCGGAAAAGGGTGAATTGGAGCTAATCTTCGTGGTTTTATGGAGGCAGCAGCTTCTTGAGACAGAGGCGGCACCGTTCGAAAAACATGCTGCATCTTGGAAGATGTATCACCAACCAAAGCATGCAGCTCACGATGACCAATCAGAATGCTTCCCGAGAGGGCTAAAATTGCTGATAAACATGTTTCAAATGTTGTGAACCTTGTGATGTAAAAATGCTTCAGTCACATTCTGAGTGCCTGTAACTTTGCCTTTTGCTTTGTGCGTTTCGTTGTCCTCATGTTGTCTGACCCCAGGGCTGTCAAACGACATAGCTTGGCAAGTACAGGAAGTACACAACAGTCACATTTATTGATAACACTTTTAGCTCAACACTTGGTAGTTTCCTAAATTCCAGCAGCTCCGGGTAAGCATGCTGCATACATGTATGGGATATTTATATAGAGCATAAGGATATGAATGCCAATATGCCATGGACTGTGGGCAAGGTCTTTTAGTTCAAATCTGACTTGGTCCGTTAGACAGAAATCCCTCAGATAAATTCAACATTTACGGTTTGTCTTTCGTCATTTTAAACTAGACATGTTTTGAGAGCGAGAAATTTCAAACTTGGCTAAAATTTTGAAATTCATAATTGTGTGTTTGTGGGGAGTGGGAGCCTGACTGTATGGGAGGACGTCTTCCTATATTCTTTAGTAGTTGTTTGTGTTGAAACACCGGGAACTGACAGGGCTAAGCTGGCCATTCTGCCACTCTGAGAGGCTGGCACTTTGCCAGCGGGCCATAGGTTACGGACTGCAGAGAAGGATGGGCTGCCATAATACCACTATGCTCCCTTGGTTTGAGGGTGGAAACCTTAACTGAGTATTGTGTGGGGGATGGGGGTTAGCAGCAGTGTCTGCTTGTCAATAAGGCAAGGCTCAAATGCAAGGCTGCTGACAACTCCCCCCTCCGGGAAGGGGAGGACAGCAGCGGCCCGTGCAGGTAAGAGTGGTAAGGCTGGGTGGGGGAGATTTCGACAGATGACGATGAGGAAAAAATCTATATATTTTTTTAATTTCCCTCAAGGTCATGTCTCGAATCCTCCTCACCCCCCCCCCCCCCCCCCCCCCCCTCCGTCAACCCGGCCCACCGCTCTTACCTGCACGGGCCGCACCTGGGGGATGGAAGGGGAGGGGGAGGGGGGGGAGGGGAAAAGAGGATGGGGGTAGGAGAAAGGAAAGGGGACCTACCTGCAAGCAGTGTCAGAACCTGGGCAAACCGAGCAGCACTCATAGAAGGTGCCAGAAAAGAGTACGGGAAGCCTATGCTGCCCATGGGCGGGCATATATCGTGTACAAGCCGGGTTATGTTAATATTCGTAATTTCCAATGGAAACTGCGCCAAGAAGTGGATTGGAGAAACACCCTCGTCGGACGAAATGTTCTACCTGTCCTGTCACAGTCTGTGTGCTGTCTCTAAGCACTGGCAGTATGACTGTTGTGTATATAAGCAGGCACAGGCTATACACTCTATTTATAAACAGGCAAAACGGTGCTGCTTGCAAGCACAGACAGTCTAGATGTGCTGCTTGTAGGGTTGAAACATTGACTTGACACATTTATCTATTTATAGTGTATTGTTTTTATTTGTATTCTATAGCATTTTAGTCTTTGTCAGAGTGTGTACCAACTATTTATACATCCTGGATCATTCACTACTTTTTGTACATAGATTGTATAGCACAAACGCATTCACTTATTTTCACTTGAACTGCCTTCGTCGCGCCGTTTGGGATCACCTCTTTACTTATGAATTGTTTGAAGTATAAAATGCAATGATATTTTCTATTTGTTAAAAAATTAAAAATAAAACTGTCCAAATTGAGAAATGAAACAAATCTCTTGATGGTCTAAATGACTCTCTCGAAGGAAGGTGAGGTTCACACTTCCCTCTTTGAGCACCACAGGTTGCCTTATTGCATTGTACTTGTCAGGCAGGGAACGAAGGGGGTCATGAACAGGAATCTAAAAGGTACAAGGCACACCTGTTATTGTGCCACCATTGCTAAGGGGATGGAGGGATGAATTGGGGAATAAGTTTGGGAAATGCAGGGTCAGTCGAGTTTTGTACAAAGGAGCTAAATAGCAGAAATGGCACCATGGGATCATTTATCTGAAAGTATAGGGGCAGTGGCGTAACAAGATCACGTGGTACCCGGTGCGGAAAATTTCTTGTCACCCCGGCTTGACAAAATGGCAAAAATATGTGTTTATATCTTGCCATTTTGTCACCCCCCTCAGTGATGACACACGGGGCGGCCTGCACCCACCGCACTCCCCTGCCTACGCCACAGTATAGGGGACAGTGTGCAAACAAGCAAATAGAGATGTGACCACCTAGAGCACCTGATTTTGTTTGCTGTGGTGATGTGGTTTTCATTGTTAAGGGCGGATGGCAGTGAAACAGGGCAGATATGTTCAAATAGACAGAAGATTAGATCACCTAAAAAGAGGTCACTGAGATATTTAAGGAGAAATTAACTCAAAGAAGTGGCGGCAGAAGGCATCTGTGCCTTCTGTTTCCACTTTTGCCAGAAGAGTGGTAACATAGACTGCTAGTGAATTACCCTTTATTACCAAAAATGCTCCATGAATTAAAGAAGGGCGTTATTCTCTGTTACCTGGGTACTGAACAGAAACGATGTGTGCGGGTTGACATCAAGAAAGGATGAAACTGTATCACGGTCCTAAGGGTTGGCTATGATATACACTTTGGGCCTCATTTATGAGGCCTTGCGTCAGTTTTGCACTTCTGATGCGTCACTTTTTGTGACGCATCGGCAGCGTAAAACATGCCTCCTGTTGTGCACTATTTACAAAGTGACGCATCTAAGCAGATGCTTCACATTGTAAACCCCTGCGCTACATTATGCCTGCGTCAGGTATAATGTATGCAGAGGGGGCGTTCCCCCGCAAAAAGCCTCGTAGAAGTGACGCAGTGAAATCTATGAGATTTCACTCCATCACTTTAGGACGCCGTTGCGTCAAAATCTTACTCCTGCCTCACAGCAGCCGTAAGACTGACGCAGGCTCGTTCACATGGGGCTTGCCCCATGTGAAAGGACACATTGCTGGAGTTGCGTCACTTTTGTGACACACTCCAGCAATGCGTCACTTTTCCGCTATACAGATACGTCAGAAATACTGACGTATCTATAACTCCTTGCGACATGATGCGTCATACAGTAAATATGACGCATTAGGTATGTCGCAAGGAGTGCGCACTGAGAAGTGACGCATCGCTGCTTTCACGCAGCGATGCGTCATTTCTCATAAATGAGGCCCTTTGTGTTAACCAGGAAAAACATTTTAGTAATTGGTTCTCAAGTTCTAGCTACATGTTTTCCAGACAGATTTATGGCAACTCAAAAACATATTTTCAAATACACAACAAGGAGAACATCTATGCAATCTTTTTCTATATTACACTTTTTTCGAACCCTGCATATTTTTTAATCGGGCAATGTGCTTGTAACACTCGCGAATTTCAGAACATTAGTAGTCATATGTGTAATATTTACTTAAACACTATAGTATGTGCCCTTTTTATTCTGACAAAGTCTCTGTAAAATATTTTTAGATGTCTGAATACAACTTATGATAATTACCTCATTACCATAATGTACAACAAAGCAAAAAACATGTATATTTCGGCACTAGTTAAGCTCACACCCATGCTGCTTACGGGGAAGTCTCCCTAGTGGCTAGTTTCTCCACATCAGGAGGAAATATTCCCCGAAATAAGTCTACTTACAGAACTCAGAGGACCTTTTCACAACAAAATACCCTCAAGACTGCAAGGAAACGTGAATGGTAACCCCCAGGTGAAAACCAGGTAAAGCCACAAGGAAAAACAGGAATAAGGCCCTTACTGAGTGTCAACACGATTTCCCCAGCCACAAAAAAATGGGGAAATCCATCAGAAACAACTTGGCAATGCTCACCACTGTAGACTGCTAAATGGAACAACCGCTTCGTGGTTTGCAAAACAATGAGAACCAGGATGAAGAATTGATGCATGATTGCATAAAGCATTCGTCCGTTTGCCTTTCGTCTACGCTAAAAGGAGTATTGCCGAGGGGAGGCACTATGGTGATTAGAGGTGAAAAGAAGAGTCCCGGCTTATGCAGTGGCATTGCCATACCCCACTGTAAAGAAATCCATCAGACACCGTGAATATAATTAATTGGTATCCTTTAATGGAGCTTGTAAATCAGCTTCCATATCCATCCTAGTACATCAATTGAATGCCCAATGTGCATTTCTTAAGTCTTAACATTCTTTTAGAACTAATGACACCATAATGTCATTTGCACATTACTACACCCACCACAAGGATGCAGGCGAGTGATCTGAGACGAGCATGGGGTACTTGCATGACTCCTTGTTGTAATTTTGTAACACCTACTCCCTCATTCCTGCAATGATTCTCTGGCACTTAATGCTGCAATTGTACTAAAAAAAATGCCAATGATGACGTTTTAAAGCTGTAAAAAAAAGTCTTACCAAGACATCAAACTGGACAGAAAGTAACTGGGTAGCCATACAGAGAACTGAGGGGCATATTATCAAGAACAGCTCTAACATTTTCGCCGCTTTAGCGGCAGGAAACTGCCTCTAACGCAACGATAATGGGCTTGACAAAATGCCCTTGTAAATTCCCATAGAAGCCCAGGTTCTGGTGTGAACCTGGGCTGCTATGCGACTTCACAAGGGCATATTATCAATCCCATTATCGCCGCTTTAGCTGTTGTTTCCTGCCACTAAAGCAGCGATAATGTTAGCGGTGTTCTTGATAATATGGCCCTAAGTTTGTTTGGTGTTAAAGAACAACATGTACTCTCCGACCATTGAGTTATCTATATATATATATACAAATGAATGTATGTCTGTCTGTTTGCCCTTTATGCATTACTACACCATTCGTCCGATCGCCATGAAACTTTGGGAAGTTGTTGAGTACACTCCCGCAAAGGTTACTGGCAAAAAAAAAAAATGTCAAAAGTTGTTGAGTACACTCACGCGAAGGTTTCTGGCAAAAAAATAAAAGAAAAATGTGTTAAATATCGGCCCCCCGGCCCCCCAGGGCCCTCATAATCATTCCAATACTGAACATTTACAGTTTACAGTGCGACTCGCTTTTGCAATGACCAATAACAAAGCACAAGGACAATCGCTGCAAGTGTGTGGACTACATTTGGAGAATCCGTGCTTCTCACATGGACAACTGTATTGGCCAGCTCACGCGTCGGAAAACCTTCTGATTTATTCGTGTACGCACCAGACGGAAAAACAAAAAATACAGTGTATCCACAAGTACTCGAATAAATAAACAGAATTAAAACAACACTTCAAAATGTTTTCCATATTAAAATGAATAAGTTTCAATAAAAATGACACAATGTAAATTGAATGTTATCATAACAAGTTTCCTTAAATTTCCTTTCTTCTGAGATCGCAGCAACGCGCGACGGGTAAGCTAGTTCAACATAAAATAAGTAAAAACAAAGTCCATGAGCTGCTTTCATAAGTCTCCATGAGGACAACATCCTGCTGGGGCAAGGGCTGCAGAAGGGGTCGCTGCAATCATGCAAACTACAAATTACAAACTGATCAAAATGCAGCGGTCCGATTGGTGCTTAAGTTACCCAAACGAACATCGATCTCTTTTCATTTAAAGAAATTGCACTGGCTCCCTGTCCAAAAGAGGATCCTGTTTAAGACTCTGGTCCTCATGCACAGAGCTCTTAAGCACTCTGGGCCTGAATATCTATCTTCCTGGAACCAATGTTACATTCCCATTAGAAGTCTACACTCTTCCCAAGGCCATCTGGCCAAAGTCCATAGGGTTAGGCGAGCTAAAACTGGAAGTAGATCCTTCTTCCCCCTGACCCCCCAAGCTGGAACATTTGTCTGCCTAACTATGCCAAATCGGAAGTGAGCAGCCTTTCAGAAAACAACTAAAGACATGGCTCTTTACTCTCTAATTCTGACTTTCTGTGCCTTACTTACTTTCCACTTAGCGCCGGGACACTAGTCAGAGTAGCCGTGCTCTTTAGAAATCTCTGCATTCATTCATTCATACAGTTTTCGAGGGTCAGGAATAAGGCACCTCCTCTCCTGTGTTGCGTTGGACAAGACACTGGCACTCAGGCACCAACAACAGTGTTTCCAGGTATTGTAGTGAAAATGGACTGGAAGCACCATCACACTGCTGCAGGCATTGGTGGTCTTCATGACCACGCAAAATCCAAGGAATAAACCAGGAACATTGATAAAAGTCTACCTCTAACTCCCCATACCCTTCAAAAGACAATTGAGAGCACCCGTGACCTTGGTCTTAAAGCATAAACTCCATCCTACTGTCCTGGGTTGTGCACGGGGGGGGGCACATCTTGGCTCTGAGAGGCTTTGGTGACTTATTCACAGTGTTAGGAAGGTCGAAGAGGACACATTCCGACTCTGAGTGACCGGCACCTCAGTGCCATGTGCTGTAGGAACCTTGGTTTCAGACTGCATGTTCCATTCGCTGGAAGTCTGATAAGAGCAGGCGACCCGAGCAGTGGATTGGCGGAACTGCCTATTTCTAGTGCTGCACAGGGGCATAACACAGACCCCTGAGGCCCCTGCAGCTCCTGGGCCCCCAATCCTTCAAGGTGCCCCCAACCATCCAGGGGGCCCCCATTCAGCTCAAGGTCAACGAATATCAGGGGTCCCTCATTACATTCTGCAGGGGGGGCATAATTGTGTGTTACACCACTGCGGTATCCAGCATCACAAAAGAATGCACTGTCTCTCATACAAGCTCTTCCAGCACACCAGAACAGTGCATTATGGGAGATGCAGCACTCCTTTCATGCGAATGTCGAATTAAACTGGAAAATGACAACACATTCCCAGCAATTCTTCCCTTTGATTTCCAACTTTGGACAGGCAAAACCTGGTGCCTTTTTGGGGTTTGTCAGGACACTGACAGCAAGTATAGCCAAAGTGGCAAGTTTAGTTCCCTGAGGTATCCTGATCACTGCAGTTTTATTTTGACCTGCAGTGACGCTATTCCTGCAGTACCTCTGTCAGTGCACCTTAATCGTGACTTGCCATCAATCATCACTTCAATAGGTTTTCGCCTAGAGCTCTGCTATTTAAATCTTGATTCCATGACACCCCACACTGCTCAACTATGTCTTCTGAAGCCTGACCTAAAGACATTCAGCACAAGCCCCTACCAAGTTGACCTGATAAACCAACAGCGTGACCTAATAGTGTGTGCAACAAACCTTAATCAGACCATACTATTTCAGTACCAGGACACCAGTCACACTTTTAAGGAAATCATGACTTCAAACACTCTCTGATATTCCAGATTAGAGGTCCAAGCACAGCTCTTCAGACTACATCTACTCTGAACTGTAACAACGTTTGTTATTTCAATACTACTTACACAGAACTTCCTGTGTAAACTGCTTTAACATTTGCAATCGACCCCAATAAAGATCTGCAGAAGTGGAAGGCATGTAAAGAGGTCAGTTTCTACTGATGAAGGATAATATCCAGAAACACATGTGTCTAGAGATTCACAGCACTAACCTGCGCCAACTTTGGTGAAACACTTTGGCAAAAACTCAAGTAAGCGTTTAAAGTGAACTGCATTTACCATAATGGTGAGGGGTGAACTGTGCTGGGAGGTGAAGCAGTGTGCCCCCATCCCCTTTCTGTTTGAAAAGGCTCCCCAGTCTATCTGCTTTCTCTATAAAATGGACCCCATGTACTTTAAGCACATACCAGATTGGTTACTGGGTCACCCTTGTGAGCCCCTGTACAGTGTACCATAGGTACCCAGGGCGTAGGTGCACCCTAGGCCTACGAGGGGCTGCAGCATGTATTGTGCCACCTCTGGTTTGCCTTCCAAACTGACAACACATGTCTGTTCACACAGGCTGGGTAAGGTGGTGTAATCACCCCTTACTAAGATATAGTATACCTATATCTATATCCTTATATAGACACATATACACCTATAAGCCACTCCTAAGGCAGACCTCGACAATCCTGGAGGTAGAGTGCTTGGTTTTATGTGAGACGGTGCCCTAGCATGAGCTGAGCCCCTCTGCAGCTTTCGGAACCGTCTCCTTTTAGCTGTTCTATGAAATAGCCATACCATGTACTCTTAAGTGCATTATAATCCTTGCGGTTAATGCTAACTTGGTTTGGCTTTATCAAAACATGTCGTGCAAGGTGTCAAACACTTTGGAGTACTACCCCCCGCCAGTCCTGGCGGCGGGGGTAGCATTCCCCCCTTCTAGAGGGAGAAGACATGTAGTTACTGGTTTTCCCGGTTAAAGTTAAACAGAGCCTCATCATCACAAAATGGATGCTGCTGGCACAGACACAAGTCTGCCCTCCGCTTCTGGACAAAACTCTGGCAGGGGAGGCCTGGACAATAGGTTTCTTGTCCAGCGAGGTGCTGGCACCTCCCCAGATAGGCTTTTAGTGTATTGGGGCAGGGAGGGCTGCATTCAGTGAATGCTTTCCAGACACTGCCTTGGGCACACAAGGTGCTCCATGCATTTCCCAGTTCAAAACGGTTGCTGGGGCACTTAGCCCCAGCTCTGGCGCAAAACTGGACAAGGGGAAAGGGGTGTAACCACCCCCACCCCAGGTCCAACCATAGGAGGGACCTTAGAGTTAGTCCAACCCCTAAACTTACTATTAGTATAGAACCCCAGTCCCTAGGACTTTAGATTACCCTGGATGAAACTCTGCAACATATATCTTGGACCTTCGACATTCCATTTCGACTGGAAGATGGAAGAAATATCCCTTGTGGTCAAGGAGTGACCCCCCTGTTCAAACAGGCACCAACAGCATCTTTGCCAGTCTGCATTTTCGAGGCTCCCGCCAGATCCCGAAGAATCTGCAACACAGGACATGAACTTCCAGACATCTCTGATACCAACCTTCACTCACAGCAAAGCTGAGACCCGTGGTGGACATGAGAGACGTGGGTCGTGAACTCCTGGACATCCTGCAGTTTGCAACCTGCACCAACTTCCCAAGGTATCCCGAAGTTGTGCATTGGGGTGCTTGAAGCCCCAGCCCTGAGCACCTTTTGCACTGAAGCTCAGAGGTCCACACTCCACGAGTGTCCCGGGGGCCCGCTTTGTGCATTTCAGCTCGACGCACCTTCGCGGTTCCTAGTCCGTTGGCTAGTGAGCCCCCAGGAAGACCAACCTTTGTTTCAACTTGCTTTCCTGGTTGCTCTAGGCTTGCTCGAACTTCCCTGCAAAGGAGAAGTTCCACAGACCTTGCTGGTCTGCACCGAAGCCAATCTTGACGTCCTGCGTGGGTTGCGTTTGCCAAGGCTTGTTGGGTCCAATCCGGATACCGACACTGCAGTCAACTAGATCCTTTGTGGGACAACTTGAATCCAGCTCCTGGTAATCGTCGACACCTCCTGGACCTCGTGGCTGAAGAGACAAACTTCACCTTTTTACCTGAAATCACCCGACATCTGGTGGAATCTTTCTATCACCACCCTGGTCACTGGCTAGTGGCCCGGACTCTGTCTCCTCTGCTTTCAGGTTCTTCACATCTCCGATCCACCCTTGGATCTACCCGGACACTTTTTCTCTGGTCGCCTGCAGCACTTCTTCGCAGCTCTCCATTGGAATCGACGACGAAACCCGACACGAAAAGACACCTATGCACCCGGCTTCCCTGGGTTTGGTAACACAAGTACTCCGGTGCTTCCATGGGTACTGACTTTTCAAGTGTCCTAGGGCCAGATGTAGGTGGCCAAATACCAGTCGGTAACGGCCGAAATTACCGATTCTCGGCCGTTACCGACCGGTATTGAGCCATCGGGATGTAGGAGTCCGAAATCCCTCCGATTCGGTAAATTTACCGAATCGGTAAAGTTACCGAATCGGTAAAATACCGAATCGGAAAAAATACAGAATCGGTAAATTTACCGAATCGGTAAAATACCGAATCGGTAAAATACCGACTCGGTAAATATACCGAATCGGTAAAATACCGACTCAGTAAATATACCGAATCGGTATATTTACCGAATCGGAAGAGTTACCGAATCGGAAAATAAGAAGTGGTAAAAATGATCATTGAGATGTAGGTAAGCACAGAAATGCCGAATTAGCCTCAAAATCTGTATTTAAGAGTCAGTATTTACCATGGATTGGAATCAGGTGGTAACCAACTGCAACCCATAAAAAAGGACCCAAAATGCAATTCTACTTGCACAATGGCGGCATTTTATGTCATTGCAAGACGGCTACGGCTACAGCAGGAAGGAGAGAGGGAATGGCAGAGAGAGGAGCATGTCTACAACGAGAGGATCACCCTGTTCATGCTCACAGAGGCAGAGATCCCCCAGAGGTACAGGTTGGACTCAGACACCATTTTGGACCTCATCAGGGACCTCCAACCACTGTTGGAGCACACCACCCCAAGGGCACACGCTATCCCACCGCACTTGCAGGTGCTATGCAGCCTACACCTGCTTGCGTTTGGCAGCTACCAGAGTGTGGTTGCTGCGGTAGGTGGGGTGACCCAGAGCAGCCTGTCAAGGCTTTTCCACAAATTCCTTGACGCCATGTTACAGAGGATGGACCAATACATTTCTTTTCCGGCAACCCATGCGGAACTGGTACAAACAAAAGCAGACTTCTACCAGATGGCACGATTCCCCCATATCATTGGCTGCATTGATGGCACGCACATTCCCATTTGTCCCCCTGCTGACACAGAGTACATATACCGGAATAGGAAGTCAACGGACACCATCAATGTGCAGGTGATTTGCAATGCAAAGTGCGCCATCACTGACCTTGTGGCAAATTTCCCTGGGAGTACCCACGACTCCTACATATTTCAAAACAGCGGCATCTATGCACGGCTGACTGCAGGGGAATTTGGTGAAGGATACCTCCTAGGTGAGACACAGTGTCAGACCCCCATAATACCAATTGCAGTATGAAGTACATGTATGCATGTGAGTAATGTCTTCCCTTTTCCTTCTAGGAGACAGTGCATATGCCCTCCGCTCATTCATACTGACCCCCTACCTCAACCCCTCAACACCCAGCCAGAGGAGGTATAACCGGGCCCACAAAAGCACAAGGAATATAGTTGAACGGACCTTTGGCATATGGAAAAGCAGATTCAGATGTTTGCACAAGAGTGGAGGTGCAAGGCAGTATACCCCCATCACCTGCTGTAAGATCATTGCTGCCTGTGCCATGTTGCACAACCTTGCGGTGAAGAAGGGCACTGAGGTGGAGTTGTCAGACTACGAGGATCATGAAGACGACATTGCTGTGCCAGAAACCCAACCTGCTGGAGTGTCAACACCAAGTGATGGCAGATACAGACGTGAGGAGATTACAGACAACTATTTCTGAGTGAGTAAAGAGACACAGACAGGTTGTGAATGAGAAAAACGAAATTTAATGTTGCCACAACGTTCATGCACTGATGTGCAACAAAAAATAATTATTTAAACGTGGGGACTGCTAATGTCCCGGGTTGCCTCACCCACACTGTCAATGTCATTTGCGGCCGCGCTTCCCAGAGCCACTGGGATGTTGCTCACTTCCTTCAGCATGGCCTGCAGGCTCAGCTGAGCGCCTGGTGCTCCTGCGTGGCTCGAAAACAGCGCTAGCCAGGCTGCTGCGGCTACTGCTGTTGTCTGCCTCAGCCATGTCCAGGGCAGGATTTACAGCAGTATGTGAGATGATCATGGCCTCCAGGGCACTGGTGATCCTGGCCATGCCCCTGGTTACCTCTGCGGTGTTCTGCGTGAGGCTCTCCTGCATGTTGACGCCTCTACGGAATAGCAGGGATGTTGCCGTGGCCAGCCGGTTCCTAGCTCTGTTGTGCACACGCGCATCCCTGCGCCTTGTGTGCTCCAGAGTATCCATTTTTGTGCACAGCTGGTTGATGGCGGTGGTCATTTGATGCATTCCTGATGCAATGTCACTGTTTGTCTTTGCAACCTCCCGATTGCTGTCTACTAAGTCACTGATGCCCTTGCCCATGTCTCCGATTTTCTGATTTAGGATTCGGAATTGGCGGTGGCAGGCCTGTATTGATTTCCCCTGCATGCGCTGGATGCACACCATGCTCCCCTCAAGGCTACGGAACACAGTGCCCTCTCCAGGTGGACCTGCACTGCTGGGAGTGCGTTGGCGTCTGCGAGTGCTGCTGGACTGATGGGTGGACTCCTGTGCAGCAGGAGTGACTTGTATGGTTGCTAGAGCCTCACCCTCACCTCCCGCCATGACTCTCAGTGGGGCCACGATTCTCCTCCTGGCTGGTGAGGTAGCAGTTGCTGACAGGGACCGTGATGGGGAGTTCTCAGGTGAGAACACCAATGGGGGGGATTGAGAAAGGTGTGGGGAGTGGGGAAACACGAGGGAATGAACAGTGTCATCCTCATGGAAGATGGCAGTGGTGTCTTCCTCCTCCTGCGAGGCTTGTACAGTGCTTGGCCCTGCCTCCACACTCTCCTCCCTACTGGTGCAGTCCCTTCTGATGCAGATGGTCCACTGCCTGATGTTGCCCCTAGGTATAAAGAACCGTATGTCAACTGAGTGCTAATGTGTCACAGTCACTACAATAAATGCTTTGCACATTTCACTTTCATTACTCTGATTTGCTTTCAGGGCCTTGCTGATTTCTGTGCACTTACATTTGCTGACTACATTTCCCATAATGCATTGCTCCTGTATAGTGCTAGCCGTACTGGACTGGGGTTGGCCTGTACACAAAGGCTAAAGGGAAGCTGTTTGCTATGGGGTGTCATGCTGCGCAAGCCTCTTACCTTTTCTTGTAGCTCTGGCTGAGCTGTCCACCTCTCCTACTCCCACAACACTGTCAGGATCGATGGTTGAGGCCACCAGTTCCTCCAGGTCATTCAGGGGGGGCGCTGGGTTCCTGACTCCACCGGTGACACCAGCCTGCTTATGGATCTCTGCCATCTTTTTTTAGGTCTCGCCTGTCGATGCGCATGCGCATCGAGCAAGGCGAGAGTATTGGGACTTATCCGCTCTTTATCCACACTGCAAGGAATTGTGGCGATTCCTTGCAGTGCCCGTGACTTTTAAGCTCAATGCGCATGCGCATTGAGCTTAAAAGCGCGTGCACGTCCGTCTTTGTTTACCCGCTCCGCCCCCTCCCCTTCCCGCCGTCTCGCATTTCCCCTGTCGCACTTCTCCTCCCCCCTCCCCTCTCTTCCCTCCGTCTTGTTTATTGTACCCGCTCCGCCCCCCCCCCTTCCCGCCGTGTCGCATTTCTCCTCCCCCCTCCCCTCTCTTCCCTCCGTCTTGTTTTCATCTTTGTTGTCTTCCTTTGTGACTGTTTTTCTATCTATATCTTCCTCGGTCTTTCTTCGTTTTCTGTCTTTCTCTGTTTAGCTCTGGGTCACCATCGAGTGTGCGGGCCCACCACCACAGGCACAATTTAAACACACCTTAGCTGTTAAGAAAATGTTACTTCCAATTCCGCTAAAAGGCAAATGTATCAGTGGAATAAAAAAAGATTCCCGATTTGTTGTACATTAAAGCACAGCTGCTGTGAACTGCCATGGTTTTCTGTATAATGGAAAATATTGCCGGTAACTTGAAGTTTGGATCAAATCTTTAACAAAATTATGTTACATGTCTGTATGCAGCGTGAAAAAAAATAAGTATTTTGAAATGGAAAAAAATGAAAATAAGTGGGCAATTTCCTCAGCTGCTGTATAAATCTAAAGATTTCCAGTTTATTTTTCATGGAATTTTGCACAAGCTCTATTTTTCAGTACTTAAAATTACAGCTCTTACCGTCAAACCATTAAGTCGAACCGTTTTTTAAAACATTTTTTATGCTGTTACGGTAGATAGAACACTGCCTAAAGTAGCTGACATCTTTCCGAATGTCCCTGCCTACCATATAGTTTCTAGTTTGCTACAGAGGCGTGGCAGGATCGGCATCTATAGCATGCCTACGAACCCTTAACCTCCCCCTTTTGTTTCAAGTTTGTCTTGCCACTTGCCCCATTCTGCGTGTATTTTGCTTCATTTCCCCATTCTTGGTTGTGTTAATCCTTATCGCTCGCGCATTTATATCTTAAATGACCTGACGATTTTCAAAATCTCCTTTAGCAACACTACCCCCCCTCCCCCCCACCACCACCATATCTCCTCCCTGACTCCCTAATATGCACCTCAAAATTTGACCTAGAGTGTTAGAGAGCTGTTATTATGTGAACCTGCGTGAGATCGAATGAGTGGGTGCCATCCCTTGCATACCACTGTGTATCACCTCGGGTGGTCTTCTAGGCGCCCTGGTCCTGCTTCAGACGTCTGTCGAGTTAGCTCGAGCGGTTTGCATTATAACAAACGCTCATGTGCCGTCCGCTTCGTAATCTTTACCTGCAGAAGAGACTTGAATCATCGAAGATAGATTGAGTTAGCCTGGCAGAATTTCCATGCCTGCTTTAAGTGCGTCACAGCATTCTGCTCTCGCCTGGTCATGCTGTTTTCCCTGGAATGACTGTTTTGCTAAGCAGATCCCTCTGTCATTGTTCCAGCATGCTGCTTCACGGGCTACATTACGGAATGCAGCACTGTCTTAATTATTTGCATTTGGCACGCGACCTTCTAAATCTGCATCCTGTCAGGCAGTTCCATTTTCGGTGCACCTTGCACCTTTTCCTGGAGTCTCCTGCGTGCATTGAAATGTACTTTATCCGTATTCTCTGAAGTTATCCAAGTTCTGGCAAGCACCATGCAGGAGTCCTGCAACACCGCCGCTGCTGCCGTGAGCAATTCACGTATTTCCGGCTATTTGCGCGTCCACAACACTGTACGCAGAACAAGAACATCTGGGGGCGCCGCCATGCTTTCAATAAGCTCCAAATTCTCCACGGACCACCCTCCGGCGTTTTTCACAAAGCTGCTCCTATTTCACACTCCCCAGTCTCACGTGGTACACCCCTCCTACCAGCCTTAGTGGTACTCAACCCATACCAACCCCAGAGATCTTCTTGCCATTCCAGCTTCGCGCGGGTTCTCTGTCCTGCCACTGTCCCAGTGCGTTTCTACCCTGGGAATGCCCCACCGTGCGCCGGTCACAATATCTCACACAGTTCGCACCTTGCTGTCTCGCTGTGGTGCTCTCTCTGCCCTGCAAATCTCTGGCCGTTTTCCCGCTCTATCAACTCCCAGTGGTATTTATGCTATAGCCCCCTCCTGTGGTATTTCTGCCCCCCATAGCTTTGCGGTCCCTCACTCACCCTCAACCCCTCACCCTCACTCACCCTCACCCTCACTCACCCTCAACCCCTCACTCACCCTCAACCCCTCACTCACCCTCAACCCCTCACTCACCCTCACCCTCACTCACCCTCACCCTCACTCACCCTCACCCTCACTCACCCTCACTCACCCTCACCCTCACTCACCCTCACTCACCCTCAACCCATCACCCTCACTCACCCTCACTCACCCTCACCCTCACTGACCCTCACCCTCACTCACCCTCAACCCCTCACCCTCACTCACCCTCAACCCCTCACCCTCACCCTCACTCACCCTCAACCCCTCACTCACCCTCACTCTCACTCACCCTCAACCCCTCACCCTCACTCACCCTCACCCTCACTCACCCTCAACCCCTCACTCACCCTCACTCACCCTCAACCCCTCACCCTCAACATCAACCCCTCACCCTCACTCACCCTCACCCTCACTCACCCTCACTCACCCTCACTCACACTCACCCTCACTCACCCTCACCCTCACTCACCCTCACCCTCACTCACCCTCACTCACCCTCACCCTCACTCACCCTCACCCTCACCCTCACTCACCCTCACCCTCACTCACCCTCACCCTCACTCACCCTCACCCTCACTCACCCTCACCCTCACTCACCCTCACCCTCACTCACCCTCACCCTTACTCACCCTCACCCTTACTCACCCTCACTCACCCTCACCCTCACTCTCACTCACCCTCAACCCCTCACCCTCACTCACCCTCACCCACCCTCACTCACCCTCACTCACCCTCAACCCCTCACCCTCACACAGTGGAATAGGTCTCGGAGCATTTGAGTTAGAGCTTTTAGAAATGTTTATGTTTTTTTTTTTAATTCTTTAGCATTGGCTACAGGAAACAAAAATGCTAAAGATTTACAAAAAAACCCATAAACAATTCTAAAAGCACTAACTCTAATGCTGCGAGACCTATTGCATTTCCAATGCTTGTTTGATGAGGCTCCTGATATCGTAAAATCTTTTCTTCAGGTCCTCAATGCTCCTGATGGTCACACCCACAGCATTTACCTTCTCTCCTATGGCAAGCCACAGTTTTCTTTTGGCTGACTCTGGTACAGTGATGGACTGCCTGCCAAATAGCTGTTTATGGACTCTCACCACTTCCTCCACCACTACCTGCAGCTCCATGCTGCTGAACTTTATTTTTCGTTTTCTCTCAGCCTTCTGGCTCTCTGTGCTGCTTGCCATTATTACTGTCTTTCACTACAAACAAAACTCTCCCTGCTGCTCTGTCTCTCTGCTCAGCTCTGACTGCCTCTCCAGAACCTTCTAATGAGTTGCAGCTGCCTGGGTAGCCACTCCCTGGTAGGGAGGGGGAGGGTGGTGCCACCTGATTGGCTGTTTTCATTACTTTCACTTTTACTTGCTTGCCAATTCGGAATATACCGATTCGGTATTTATCGATTCGGCATTTCCAATGCATTCCTATGGGCCTTTTGGCCCATAGGGTTGTATGGCCATTACCGATTAGGTAATTACCGATTCGGTAAATACCGATTCGGTAAATACCGAAAGTCCGATACCGATTTTTTCCGATTCAGTATTTGATACCGATTTTTTTCCTACATTTCATTTACCGATTCTTGAATAACGATTCGGCAAAATTCGGTATTTAAGGATCGATAAATGACTTTTACCTACATCTGGCCCCTAGTCTAAAAGGGTTCCATCACAGTTTGCCTCCTTGTACCCTTTTTCTTTAAAATGCTAACTTGTTCGTTCCCCATAGAAAGTCAATGGTAACCCGCAGCTGTGTTTAGACACTGCAGGCGTCTCCCGTGGGCCTCCTACATCCTAACCTTTGGTTGTCCTGAATAGCCCCAGTGATTCCACAGGCCCCAGGCCTGCTTTCTATTTGTCAAGTGGTTCTCATACCACTATTTTAGTATATGGTTTGTGAGGCCCCTAGGGCAAAACCTATACTGTGCAACTTATCGCATGCTAATTAAGTTCCTTGTATTGTACTTTTACATATGACCTCATAAAGAGTCCAGAGGGGTTGTGTTTAGAATAAATACATATATATTTGATATATATCTTGTGTGGTGTGCTTTCATTTGGTACTCAAGAGATTATAAATGGTAAAACAACTTGCTTAACTCGTCTCCAAGTCTTAGCCTGAAGGCTGCTGTCCACAGTTATCACTAAGGATAGCTTTCTATAAGGTTGACTTTATAACCTACCATCAATAAGGGTCGATCAGACTGGTGAAAGGTGCCCACTAAAACTAGTGGACATCATATACCAGGCTAACTTCTCACACAGATGAATTTCGTTTTTTATCTCTACTGATGAAGGATAATATCCAGAAACACATGAGTCTAGAGATTCACAGCACTAACCTGCGGCAACTTTGTTGAAACACTTCAGCAAAAACTCATGTAAGCGTTTAAAGTGAACTGCACTTACCATAATGTTAATGAGTGAACTGTGCTGGGAGGTGAAGCAGTGTGCTCCCATCTCCCTTCTGTTTGAAAAGGCTCCCTTGAGCCATTGAGCTGATGAGATTTTGGAGATGCACCTGTGCGCCAGAGGGAGGCCCTGAGAGGATTGTGGCAACTTTCTCAGCAACCCCAGATGAATTTAATTTTTTATCTCTACTGATGAAGGATAATATCCAGAAACACATGAGTCTAGAGATTCACAGCACTAACCTGCACCAACTTTTGTGAAACACATCGGCAAAAGCTCAAGTACGTGTTTAAAGTGAGCTGCATTTACCATAATGGTAAGGGGTGAGCTGTCCTGGGAGTTAAAACAGTGTGCTCTTATCCCCCTTCTGTTTGAAAAGGATCCCTTGAGTAATGGAGCTGGCGAGCTTTTGGGGATGCACCTGTGCTCCAGAGAGAGGTACAGAGACCTGAGAGGATTGTGGCAGCTTTCTCAGCAACCCCTGATGAATTTAGTTTTTTATCTCTACTGATGAAGGATAATATCCAGAAACACATGTCTAGAGATTCACAGCACTAACCTGCACCAACTTTGGTGAAACACTTCAGCAAAAACTCATGTAAGCGTTTAACACCTTCGATGCTCATGACGAGCTCAGCTCGTCATGAGGTACACCTCTCATACACTCATGACGAGCTGAGCTCGTCACGAACAATGGGAATAAATCAGGGTCAGCACAGGAGGGGAATACCATCAGCATTGATGGTGTTAAAGTGAACTACACTTACCATAATGTTAATGAGTGAACTGTGCTGGGAGGTGAAGCAGTGTGCTCTCATCCCCCTTCTGTTTGAAAAGGCTCCCTCAAGCCATGGAGCTGATGAGCTTTTAAAGATGCACTTGTGCGCCAGAGAGAGGTACCTAGACCTGAGAAGATTGTGGCAGCTTTCTCAGCAATCCCGGATGAATTTCATTTTTTCTCTCTACTGATGAAGGATAATATCCAGAAACACATGAGTCTAGAGATTCACAGCACTAACCTGCACCAAATTTGGTGAGATACTTCAGCAAAAGCGCAAGTAAGGATTTACTGCTAACTGCATTTACCATACTGCTAAGGGGTGAACTGTGCTGGGAGGGGAAACAGTGTGCTCCCATCCCCCTTCTGTTTGAAAAGGCTCCTGTGAGCCATTATGCTGATGAGCTTTTGGAGATGCACCAGTGCGCCAGAAAGAGGCACTGGGACCTGAGAGGATTGTGGCAGCTTTCTCAGCAACCCCAGATGAATTTCGTTTGTTATCTCTACTGATGAAGGATAATATCCGGAAACACATGTGTCTAGAGATTCACAGCACTAACCTGCACCAACTTTGGTGAAACCCTTCAGCAAAAACTCAAGTAAGGGTTTAAAAGTGGACTGCATTTACCATACTGCTAAGGGGTGAACTGTGCTGGGAGGGGAAACAGTGTGCTCCCATCCCCCTTCTGTTTGAAAAGGCTCCTGTGAGCCATTATGCTGATGAGCTTTTGGAGATGCACCAGTGCGCCAGAAAGAGGCACTGGGACCTGAGAGGATTGTGGCAGCTTTCTCAGCAACCCCAGATGAATTTCGTTTGTTATCTCTACTGATGAAGGATAATATCCGGAAACACATGTGTCTAGAGATTCACAGCACTAACCTGCACCAACTTTGGTGAAACCCTTCAGCAAAAACTCAAGTAAGGGTTTAAAAGTGGACTGCATTTACCATAATGCTAAGGGGTGAACTGTGCTGGGAGGTAAAGCAATGTGCTCCCATGCCCTTTCTGTTTGCAAAGGATCCCTTGAGCCATGGAGTTGACAAGCTTTTGGAGATGCACCTGTACGCCAGAGAGATGTAATGAGACCTGAGAAGATTGTGGGAGCTCAGCATCCCCAGATGAATTTCATTTTTTTTCTCTACTGATGAAGGATAATATCCATGAACACGTGTTTATAGATTCACCGCACTAATCTGCACCAACGTTGGTGAACCACTTTTGCGAGAAACTCAAGTAAGCGTTTAAAGTGAACTGCATTTACCATAATGGTAAGGGGTGAACTGTGCTGGGAGGTGAAGCAGTGTGCTCCCATCCCACTTCTGTCTGTCGTTGTACCTCAGTGTCAACTCTTGGCACCCCTCCTCTTCCAGTACTGATCTTCTATCTGACAACACACATTACTGGTGTGCTGCTGCATCCACCGCTTGTCCAATACTCAACATCACACATCTCAAGCAATACACACCGCACTTGACATTTAGCACCCTATACTCTTCCAGTGTGGGACACATCCACAGCCCTGCCAATCCGTCTCAGTCCTGACCTTCAGCTCTCCCTGTTATTCAGATAGTTGAATCTTGTGCACACTGTTACTCTAGTGCTAAACCCTCAACCCCTCTGAGTATAAACCTAACTCCTGGTTTGTGAAGAGTAGAAGAACTTGGTGCACCTTTTCATCTGTGCGTCAGCCTAGCACCTTCATAGCATCAAGTCACACACAATCATGCACAGCATCTGGGATCCTGCATCAGCAGGGACTTGAGCCAACATTAATGTGAAACTGGGCCATGCTGACAAAGGATTGCGTAGGGAGGCGGTCCAACCTGCCCAGAAGTGAGAATACAACCGCAAACGCTGACCCCATTTTCTGCAAGTGAAGAAGCATGCTCAGCAAAATCTTAAGTGGCATCTCAGAGGAGAAAGCCACAGAGTCCTTGCGTAGCATAAAGTGAAGAAAACATGACAGCTCATCTTCGAGACTAGCGCACAACGCATATCCCCTTGATATTCAATTCAGAAGGGCAGGGATGGACGGATGAAGCTTCACTTGTGTGTGGACAACATGCCGCTTTATGGGAAGCAGTGATGTCCACATCCAGATCCGTTCATTGAGCAAGGACTTGCCTAAGGTGACATGAAAGCACGTCAAAATAGTTATACAGCCAATAGTTACCTAGAACATTTGTCATGGATCTAGGTCTCCTGGACTCATTCTTTTGGAGTCATAGAACCCTTTTTTTAATACATCTGTAGTCAAAAAGGTTTCACAATGTAAGAGATCCTAAATATTTTATTATTGTAGTTGCTTTTCATAGCACCACACGTCGCCAAGGAATTGCTTTGCTAAATTGTTTATTTTATCGGTAATATGTATAGTTTGGACCAGACCCCAAGGAGCAGCGGAGCCCTGTCCACAGCAGCATGTGTCCTGCATGCTGATTTGAAAATGAATGCAGAGGTATGAAACCACATGTCCAGTTACAGATGCATGTGGAGCCTTTACATGCCAATCTTATAGGGACATATATATCGATGCATGGCAGGGAGATGGCACAAATGTCTATACTTTCGTGGTTGGGAAATGGTAAGTAGGAGACTCTCTAGATATTTCCTGAGGTTGATGTTGCAATGTCAGCGGGTTATCATTAGAATTTCCAGATTAAAGTCAAATGAAGTAGACAATATTTTGTAAATTGGATGAAGTCCTGTTCTTCAAACCAATGGACCAAGGACTCTCTAAAAGTGACCACCGTAGCTCCTGGCCTCTTACCCAGGTCCAGCGCTCTATTACGTCCCAGCTGTGTTTGCTCTATACAGGAACCAACACTTTTACTTCCCTATTTCAAGTTCCACGCCTTCAAATATGGAAAACGCAGTAATACGGTACCTACCTCCAGTGGTGGCTAGCAAGTATTTAGAGTGGTGTGGCATATGGTACTAAAATAAAAAAGAAATTTAAAAATGGCACTTACTCTCCAGGTTTGCCGCAAAACCTCCTCCTTGTCTCTCCTCGAAGCTCCGGGACCCAGGAAACTGCACTACTCAACCCTGGCACTGCTCCCAAGCATGAGAGAAGCGTCAGGATAGGAGGGAGCTGCTTCTCTCAGCACTCTTAAGAGCACTGGAGGCCGGTGCTTTCTCGGACCCAACTGTTTAAGATAGCTAAGTTAGAGAAGTTTGAAATGTGCATGTCTGGCTGGCCGTCGCAAGATGGCCACCCAAACGGACATGCGCGCTTTATACAGATATGCACAGCTCCCTGCTGCCACTCAGCAGCAATCGCACCACCCCGTTCTAACACTCGGTTCTGGACAGGTTACGGAACAATAAAATGGTAATAAATAAACTTTATTACCGTTTTTTTTGTTACCTTTTGGGCATATCTTTTTTAGCAGGGCAATGCTCCTTAACTCTCTTGGGGGAGCCGCTCCTGCCTACCTCTGTTTCGGGAACTGCCATTTTCTTTAAGCAGATCCTCGGTGGAAGACATCTGAACAGCCAAAAATGTCAGCTAGGGGCTTCAGCTGCTTCCCTGGCGTGTCCTCTGATTCTTCTGGTAATGCCCTACCCTCGTCTTAGGGCTCTAGATTACAGTAAGCGTAGCAGACAGTAAATGGACCTTTAAAGAGGCAGTTTCTGTTCTGTAGTTTATTGTCTTCCCCCTTATCCTTCAGGAGAAACTAGAGGCCTGATTCATGAAGGTGGACTTAGACATTTGGTCTAAACTTAGACCCAACGTCTGCGTTTACGACTTTGGGAATTCACAAAAGGCATTTAAGAGTACTATCTCTATGTCCGCACCCCGGGCGGAGATGCCAGATGATGACAGTGGGAGACATGGTCAACCTGCGATGACATTGTGTGATCACAGGATGTATTGTATTGTACTATTACATTTGTATACAGCTTCTAACCCTATGTGGAGCACTGAAGTGCTTTCTCAAATGGGTAGTAGTGTGGCTCACTGGTTAGAGGCGGCAGACCCGAGAGCAGAGGACGGCCCGGGACCAGGGTTCGATTCCCGGCGCGGCAGGTTTCTGGACCAGGGTCAGCGGACTCGATAATTCTCTCGCCTCGGTGCCCACTCTGATCAGCGATCACACTCGGCAACTCTGGGCATTAGCTTGCCTCATCTTCACTAACGGCCCCACCAGACCGCCGGGGATGCCTGGTCTCACCCTGGAGATACCCATTAGGGACCATCTCTCAGGGAAGCCAGGAAGGGTTTCGCAGCGGTCGAAGCGCCTTGGGACCCTCCGGGTAAGTAGTGCGCTATATAAATGCCTATACATACATACATACAGAATGCTACACCGTGTGGGGTGTGTAGCTGGATGTTGTCTTTGATTTTCTGATATGTGGTAAGTGTTTCCATGTTGTGCGTGATGATCACTGAGGTGCAGTTATTGTTTTATGGGGCACAGCACTTAGCAGGGTGATTGATGAAGATGTGTGAAAGATACATATTCAGTTTATTGTTTTCAGCTTGCCAGCAGCTCTGATTAGCTCTGAAGGTCCCTTTATGGTATGTCTTATGATCATATTCCACTTAGCTTGTTACTGCACAAGGTTGTCCAGTCCGAGATTTTTAGTCTAAAATGAATGGCCCCGGGCAGGCACATATTGGAAGGAGAGATGGTGGGAGATATGCTGGGGGTGGCATTTATTACTATGCTCCTGTACGTGACGGTCACATAGCTGACATGTTTTCAGTTTGCTTATGTGACACATTTCCATTGTTTGTGTGCATAGAAGTGACATTTCAATGCCAAATATGACACATTATGATTGACATTTAATTGCAAGTAAAAGCAAGTACTGAGGGCCATTTAAAAAGGGAGATACTTGAAATGATTCCCTTATGAGCAATATGAAGGTCTATGGCTGCTAAGGCAATTCCCCTCCTGTGCTGGAAATTGCCATTTTGCTGGTGTCATGACGAGCTCAGCTCGTCATGAGCACAGCTCCAGGCTACCTCATGACGAGCTGAGCTCGTCATGAGCATGGAAGGGTTAAACCTCCTACAACGCCCCTGCAATGGAAGGTCATTACCATACGCAACACAATATTAAAATACATAAGTCAGGAACCCTTGTGTGCCAAACAGGATTCCGGATTCAATTATTTTTCTGGTTACACACATAGACATCTGATTAGTGATTAGATTAGTAATTCGTGATTACATTAGTCATTGGGTTTCATAATACACAAGAGTAAGTTTCCTACCAGTTACTTTATCTTACTACCTTTTATTTGAAGGTTTGTGCACCGTTATTTTACAGAGCTACTTGAAGAAAAAGACCAACAAAAGTAGTGATATAATAAAACTATTTGTAGTCATTTTTAGAGACATTTTTGACTCCACCTCATTTCTAATACACCTAACACACTGCGCCTAATGCAACATTTATGAGTTTGCCAAATTTGCAGGACTCGCCTATGCTGACTAGAAGTATTTGGCACGATACGCCAGCAGAAAGCCTCTTTGAATTGGTGGATGTACTTGGGGCCACTGGGATGCTGTCTTTGCTTTGCTGAGTCAGGCAGGCAAGTATGTAGGCCTTGGAGGATGGTTAGGGCCACAGTGTCACTGTTGTGCTGCCTGCAATGAGAACAAAGCAAAACCAAAGGGAATGATGGAAAGAGTGTTAAATATTGCAAGCACTCACCCCCAGTCAACTGATTTGGGTTTAATCCATCATCATTCTTTAGCTCACTCCGCCACCCCAGTTCAGACATGGCCATATGCAAATCAGTCTGACCCTGTGCCTCATGGGAACAGTCCAGCACTGAGAGCAGCTGCTGTGCGGCTACTCTGTGGTTGCAGCTGCTCAGATGTCGTCGCTCAGCTGGCAGGCACATTCTCTGACACCACCAGGGGCAATCACTGAGGATGAAGTGCCAGAAAACAACAGCAGGCACCGGATCCACCTTAGTCTATGTTGGATCCCGGCTGTCTGTTTAAGTCGAAGCCTACCAGTGCAGTTGTCTGATTTTTTGGGGGACATTCAGAAAGCTGACCTAGGAATGCTTTCGGCTGTTGCTTCCCATTGGCTTTGTGGTTTATAACTCACATTTTACCCTTTCTATTTGCAGGCTTTATTTGCTTTAGGCTGTCCAGCTCGAGTTGGTCCCTCCAGTTGCCCAAACCTTGTTTTCTGTATTCTTCCACAAACTCGCTTTCGGTAAACAGCCACTTAATCTTGGTCTTATTTTGTCACATTTGCTGTGCATTCAAAGACAGTCCAATCTACGCCACCCCAATTTACCCACCCCACCCCAATCTACCCCTCACTACCCCAGTCTTCCTCGCTCTCACCCAATCTACCCAACTCCACTCCAATCTACCCCAAACCACTCCACTATGATCCAGTCTATCCCACTCAACTACAATCTACCCCACTCCCCTCTAACCCAACCTGCCCCACTCTAGTCTACTCCACTCCGCTCCAATCTACCCCACTCCATTCAATCTGACACTATCAACCCCACACCACTCTCGTCTACAGCACTCCACTCAAATCTACCCCACTGCACTCCAATCTACCCAGTCTACCCCACTCCAATGTACCCCAATCCACCACACTCCAATGTACCGCAATCCAACCCATTCCAGTCTACCTGACACCACTCCAATCTACCATACTTCACTCTACTCCACTTCACTCCAGTCCAATTTACCCCACTCCATTTCAGTTTAACCCACTCCACTCCCCCAATGCACTCAATCCAACTCCTTGTCACTCTATTCTACCCCACTTCACTCCAATATACCCGACTCTACCACAATCTACCCCACTCCAATCTACCACAAACGACCCTTCTCCACTCCAATCTGCCACACTCCAATCCATCAAATCTACCCCTCTCCGCTCTACCCAAATCTACCCCACTCCAATATACCCCATGCCAATCTACCAAACTCCACTCAAATCTACCCCACTCTACTCCAATCTAAACCACTCCACCTCATCCACCCCATTCCAGTCAAAGCACCCCAGTCAACCCTACTCTAATCTACTCCCCCAATCTACCCCATTGATTCTACCCCACTCCAACCTACCCCTACCTGCTCCACTCCAATCCACTCCAACCTACCCCACTTCACCCCACTCCACTGTACCCCACTCAAATCCACCCCACCACACTCCAACCTACCCCACTTGTCATCCCTCTTCAATCTACTCTGATCAATTCCAATATGCCCTACTTTAATACACCCAATGTAACCCACTCTACTCCACCCTAATCTACCCCACCACACTACAGTGTACCCCACTCCACTCTTCCTCAGTCTTCCTCACTCCACTCCAATCTCGACTCCTCTCCAATCTACCCAACTCCACTTCTCCCACTCCACTCCAATCTACCCCACTCCACTCTATTCCAAATCTAATCCACTCCAATCCACCCAATCTACTCCACTCTACCCAAACTACCACACTCCATTCCACTCTACCCAATCTACCCCACTTCCCTTCAATTCAATCTACTGCATGCCACTCAAATCTATCCCACTTCAGTCAAATCTAACCCACTCCATCTAACTCCACTAATCTACTCTACCCGACTCCACCCCAAACTATCCTACTCCAATCTACCCCATCCAATCCACCATACTCCAATGTACCCAAATCTACACCACTTCAATCTACTCCAATTCAATTTACTCCACTCCCCCCTCCAATCTACCCTACCCAATCTCAATCCACCCCACACCATTCCAATCTACCACACACTCCCAATGTACCCCATTCCACTCTACCACACTCCTTTCCACTCTAACCAAATCTACCTCACTCCACTTCAGTCCACCACACTTCAATCTACCACACTCCAATCTTACCCACTTCATCCAGTTCAATCTGTCCCACTCCCCTCCACTCCAATCTACCTTACTCCAATCTACCCCACCACAATCTACCCCACTCCAATCTACCCCTAGCTACTCCACTCCAATCTACTCTACTCCAAACTACCCTACTCTAACCCACCTAATCTACCCCACTCAACCCTAATCATCCCCACTACACTACACTCCATCCTACCCCACTCCACTCTTCCTCAATCTATCTCACTCCTCTCCAAACCAGACTCGACTCCAATCTATCCAACTCCAATCCACCCCACTCCCATCTATCCCAATCCACACAAACTCCCATTCTACCCAACTCTACCCCCACTCCACTCTACGCCAATCTTCTCTGCTCCAGTCTACCCCAATCTACCCCATTCCACTGTATCCCAATCTACCCCACTCCAATCTACCCACCTCACTCCAAACTACAAACTTTTGACCATGCTGAACAGTAGCCACACTGGTGTATAACATGGCTAAAGCACTTTGCCACAGTAAATAGCTCTCGCATAGGTGAGACTTAATGGCTCTGCCAATGCTTGTTATTATGTTGTTTTCTGGTGCATGTTGACCTTTTGGCTCACAAAGGCTGAGCCTGGTGTGAATTTGTTTATTGAGTGAATCACTGTAAATGCCACATTACTGGTGCAATGTTACAGTATTTTTATTGCTCTTTATAATTTCTCCTTCATTTTGACAATAATAATATTACAGTGTTAACAGACCTGAGACTTCTTTTAGCCCATAGTAAGACTCACCCTTCCCAACCCAATTGACACTGTGAGCTCATAATTGTGGTGCTGGGCATCCAGCAGTGCAGCGTGCTGGCAGTGGCTGCTTTTGTTTACTATAATATATATGGAGAGCTTCGTCAGTCCTCTGGGAGCTTTAATATGTGTGACCAATGCATTTCAGTGCGGTGATGCAGACACCATCTCTCAACAGTGTTAGTCTAATCCCTGATGCATGGTACTTGGCAGGGCTGCAGTCATTGTGAGATATCAATAAGTAGTCATAGTGTGGAGCTGGTTGGGAGCTGCAATGGTGGACTAAATTGGAGTCCTCCATTGGGGAGCAGTATTTGTCAGATCTTTTCAATTATTTCATGCCTGTTCAGCTGATGGGAGGTGTATTGCTGCGGAATGGATCAGTACTTGGTGATAGTTATGAGCCAGAGGGGTTCTGTCTTATGTGAGTGTAAGAGGGTCAAATGGTGTGAGGGAATTATTAAGCAGTCTGTTAGAACTACAATTGGCCGCACAGCCTCTGAGTGTTATAGTATTAGTATTAGTGCAGGCCAAGGCATTATATATTACTAAATAATATCCAGGCTAGGCATAGGCCATCCTTTCATAACTTTCCAATACATAGAAAGTTTTGTACCGGTTAGGCTATTTCTTATCTGTGGAGTGGATTGGAGACTGTAGATTTTACGTTGAAGGAACAATAGTTCTTTGAGGTTCCATCCCAAAGTTGTGGGATGATGTAGTTATCTTGGAAATATCTGCATTGTCCCCTCTCTTCTGAAGTATAAACGTTACTGAATGCTTCCAGTCTTGGCTGATAATGAGTTACAGAGCTTGGTGACTTGTACCTAGAAAATGGTGACCCCTATGGATTTCTAATGGTAAAGTGGTATGGTGATCTGTGGCACAGCCAGGACACCATCATACTGCACACTAAGAGGTATAAAAAAGAAAAATAATACAATAGGCATATTCCATCTACGCACCCACGATCTGGAACAACATCCCTGTATCCATCAGGATCTCCTCAACGCCAATGTAGAAAAGAGTTGAAGACTCAACAGAGCCCATGGAATCAACATAATTTCCTACGCTGGTGAAACGCCACTCATCCAATTCATGACAGATAACGCCAACACCACGAGAAACAACTTCACAAACTGCATGACCAGCATGGCTGACTGGATGAAAAAGAGCTACCAAAAGCTCAACATAGACAAGACAGAAGCTGTGATCACCAGAAACTAGAGTTCACAATGGGACTCCTCCTGGCGGCCAGTGGAATCAACCGCTCGAATCCTATCAGAACAAGCCAGAAACCTAGACATCATCCTAGTTAATAAATGCACAATGGCATCCCAAGTAAACGCCATCACCCCCTCTTGCTTCCTCATCCTTCGAATGCAACATAAGATCTTCAAGTGGCTACCCCAAAACACGAGACACACCATGGCTCAAGCTCTCATCACAAGCAGGCTCGATAATGGCAACTCACTCTACCCGGGAATCCCAAACCATCTCACACAGAGACTCCAGACCATTCAGAACACCGCCACAAGGCTCATCCTCTGTTTCGATCGTGGCACCCACATCTCGCCTCACCTCAGACAGCTCCACTGGCGCCTCATACACAAACTCTGCCTATTCAAACTTCTAAAAGTAAATAAACAATTAGAATCCACTCCTTGAGTTTTAGGTGTGTCCTCCACAGTGGGGAACACCTTTCTTGTTTTTAGGTCCCCTCACACACCAACAGGCCCCTTGGTGTCATGAAAGAGCAGAGCTGGGTTTTCAGACATGGGACCAGCACAGTAGGCCTGAATGATAATATCCCCTGGGGTCAGCTGACGTAGATGTTCCCTTAGTAGATCACCTACCTTCCCCACGAGGAGTACTTGTGGTTCTACAAATACAATCTGCATGTGCAAAATAACCCCTATCAGATATCTGCAAAACTTTCCTTTTCGCTCCCACGAGGAGTAACTGCCCAGATGTCTACCTTGCCACTCAACAATATGCCCTAAACTTTGGAAGATTTCCGTCCTATTATTTAAGAAGAGGGCCCATTGAATGTGCTTACAACCAGGAGTGTAGTATCAACATCTTAAAAGATGCGCACTTCTATAAATAAGGCCTCCTAAGCGCCTTTGCAAGGAAACGAAGCCAACAACATTGACAGGATAAACACTCGTCACACGGAATAGACGCGCAGGATAGCGCATGTGCGTAATGAAAACAAAAACGTTCACATAAGCGCATGCGCACAAAAAAGGAACAAACGCGCACATAGGCACATGCGAGATCTAAACACGCTTCCTCCGCCGATCGCGAGCAGAACCGACAAAGACCTTATATGAGCATAAGGAAACCTCAATCATTCAATTATACAATTAATTCTACCGCGAAAAGAGGTATAAAAACCCGACCTCGAGACTTCTGGCATTATCATCGGAGCCACGAAGGGATCGATCGGGAGTAATTTCCTTGCAGAAATCGTGAGTAAACAAGGTCTAAGGACCGCGACCAGTGTCACCACTACGTTAGTGTAAGTAAAGTAAGGTTTTGAATATTTCATTCTTTCCCAAACAGGTGCTAGTTAGCACACCAGATCCTGACGTTTGGCTCATGAGGCAATCTCGCCAACTCCAAAACAGTATGTTGTAAATATGTAAAAACATGAAACGTTTCCTCTTTTCTTTACTGGGGCATAAAACAATCTTGCTCTCATCTGTTCACTATCTATGGTGTTACGCTCAGAAAACAAGTTCAAACACCAGAACTAAGTTTTCTTTATAAAGTGTGTGTATTTATGTTTTATGTCAGTGAGTCTAGTGTGTTCTTTTATAAACTTTTTATCCCACTATAGGCACATTTTTGCAACTATAATCTGTCACCTGTAGCCACTGGTCATTTTATCCATGGATGTGGAGAAGTAGGCTACCAGAAAAAAAAATTGTCTTCTTCCCTTTATAGGTTGACCAACAGACAACGTTTTTGCTAGGTACATTGTTTCTACCTGCACTATTTTTTTCTCACTTTTATTAGAAATTCTGGTATGAGTTAGAGAAACGTGAGTAAGGTGGGGATTTGTGTACCCCGTCCTGAAGAAGGTGTTTTTTGCACTGAAACATGTCGACGCACACAGAGAGGAGGTAACCCACATTGCCAGCGTAGTAACCTCCCACCTTTTATTTTAACAGCACCAGCCCGGGGGCTTATTAAATATTCTTTAGTCACCCCACGAGCCAGGTTCTTTTTAACCTTCACTATTTTCTATACCCCACTATACACTCACACATAAAAACATCCTCATCCACACCACGCATAGTCTATCAAGTGCTCCAGCGTATCCGTAGGTCGCAGCACGCCGTGCCCCGTAGAGGGGTACGATGACCCCGATGATGAAGCATGACACCAAGGGGCCTGTTGGTGTGTGAGGGGACATAAAAACAAGAAAGGTGTTCCCCACTGTGGAGGACACACCTAAAACTCAAGGAGTGGATTCTAATTGTTTATTTACATATGCCTAGGGAGAACGAATCCATTCTGATTTCCTTTCTCTCTCTCCCCCCTCTGTTTGTTAATTATTCAAACTTCTCACCCATGCATTCAAGTCCCATAGCATATTGGATCTGTCTACCTCAATCACTGCCTATACTTCTAGCAACCCAACAGACAACTGTGATGAATGTCTCTTTCTCTCACACAGATCCCACAAATTCACAGAAGCAGAGCCGGAGGTCGCACCTTCTCCTGCATCGCTGCCAAGACCTTGAAATAACCCCCCAATACATCAGTAGCTCATTCTCACTACTCAACTTAAGCAAGAAGCTGTAGATCTGGCTCATCAACTAACCCAGCAGATCTCTTCTGGACGACTCACTACTACATGACCTATACACCTGCTCAAGCACCTGGATACCCTCACGGGTGGCAAGTGTGCTCAACAAATCAACATAGCATAACATAACATAAAATAACTCACCTCTTTAAAGAACACTACATCACAATGCATCAACCACCCACAACTCAACTTCCTCTCTGATTACTCACCAACTTTAAGCTCGCCTTTAATCAGGCACAGTGCTCCCCTGCCTTTTGGATAGATTCACTCCATAGAAATACCATATACCTACACACATACAAAAATACATACTTGGAGCGCAGCATTCTATTTTGTTTGTATTGCTTCAGTTTAACCTGTAGCTATTGTGGCTCTTTTTCTTAGGTGGACCTATGGATGATACAGTGTGCCTTGAACGTTGTTCTTCTAGTGCTGGGCAGCCAGTGGGATGATTGCAGGACTGGAGGCATGCATCCTTCTGGTGGAGGTTAAGAAGGAGTCTGACAGAAGATGGGAGTACCAATAAATATACTTTTAGCAAAGTCAAGCTTGGAGATTACGAGAGTGAGGATAGCTTGTAGGTTTGACTGGTATCCAAGACATAGGAAGATTAATCACAGTGTTTTTAGTGTATAGAAGGTGCTCGCTGTGACCTTGTTGACATATGTTATCAAGGATGGTTATGAATCCACAGTTAACCCAAGGAATCTGACTTCTATTGATGATGTTGGGGGAGGGGGGGCTTTGTGTTTATTGCGCTTATGGAGGTAGACAGTTTTTTTGCATTTAATGTGCATTGTATTTCCCATGATCTTTGCCTTTGCAGTGTTTGGCTTTAGGCGTTTACTACATACATTTATTGCACGAAGGCTTTTGTCAGGTGTCAAGTTTTGATTTGTAGAGATCTTCTGGGCCATACACATGATTTGTGTATCATCTGCATGGCTGTAATAGGAGAAGTTGAATGATCTAATCCGGTCCAGTAAGGGGGTTAGGGAGATATTGAATAACAGAGAGATGATGAACCCCTGAGGGACACCACAGTGTTGTTTGTGAGGTGCTGATGTGAACGGTGGTAGGTTTTGACTGTCTTTGAGGTACGAGGTAATCTTGAAATAACTTTATTCAGTTGGTTTATTTTAAACCATCAAAGTGTACACAGGTAAAAAATTCATCAATTTATAGTATAAGCCAAAAGAATAAGTCTCGGAGGCTACATTTAAAATGTGCAATAAAAGCGGCTGAAGTAAAAACATTATATTAAAAAACATAAGAAGGCGAGTTTCAGATTGACAACCTTCCAGTTGAAAAGCCACGCCACATGTAAAGGTATTAAAAAGAAGTTTGAATATAGTACACAATGCATTAGTTCCATTAGCCAACATATCACAGTCAAACAAAACATTTTTTTCTGGTACTAACAATCAATGCGAACTAGGATAAAAACTTCTGTCGAGCAATCCAAAAGGAGAATAAAAAGCGACTAACGGCAAAAACTATTGGCCCAGATGTGTCTGTTTTTAAGATTCTGTATGCAATCTGATATTGCCTGGCTCCAAGATTTAAGCAGAATGGTCTTATCCACCTCCTACATATCAGTTGGTATTTAACACAAAAGAAACGTACATGTTCTTCAGTATCTTTTGCTCTAACGCAGGCAGGGCATAGATCTGGTGATAACCTAGCAGCCTCATTGCTGGGAAACTCTAGGAGCAGGTTTCCATATCTGAATCTAACATATAAACTTTTAGCAAGTGGAGGTGTGATTTGATCCAGAAAAGGTTCAAATTGCAGGCATGGCTTAACATTTAAAAATTGTGTAGTTAGATGGCCATTTGCTGATCTAGTAGCATAGCTCTCCCCACAACCGCCCAATACCTGGCTTTCAATCTTGGTAGGTCACGTCTAGTTGCCTTCTCTGGGTGTTCCCATAGATCCAACATATTCATCGATTTGCACCAACCTGCAATGTGTTCGAAACACTGTAGCTTTTTGGCACCACTGGTCATTAGTACCTCCCTCATAGAATTATAGTAGTCAGAGAGCTGGGAAGTTGTGCACATGTGTAGCCAATACATTAGGGGTTTCAGTGAGGCCATGTCACCTATTCTCTTCATCCCTAGATCACAGAACAAAGGAATCAATGGGGTGGTGTTGGGTACCGAAATAAGTGATCTGACAAAAATATTTTCACAGATTGTTAGTTTGTTTACATTAATGTGGCCCCATATGTCTGCTCCATACAGAGCTCCACTTTGAGCTTTAGCACAGTAGACTTCCAGTGCTGGAGTTAAAGATTGAGTATATGACTGTTTGTGGAATCTCAATATTGATTTGGACCTGTGACATAGGATAAGATAACTCTTGTCTAATTGTTGTTGCCACCTAAGTGAGTCCCTTAATCTTATCCCAAGGTAATCAAAGTTTTTACCCGCTCAAGAGGTTCACGTGCAATCCTAACCTCACGTAATTCCCCCTCACTTTCCCAAACACCATATCTTTTATTTTGAGAACGTTAAGTTCCAAATTTCTGTCCCTGCAGGAAACCTAAAAATGTATCCCTCAAATTTGCAGGCACATGGGTATTGTGGATACAAGTAAAGAATCATCTGCAAAGAGCAGGATTGGAACTTTCGCGCCATTCATAGTGGGAGAATCATTCCAGCAATCCAGCAATCTACTCGCTACATAATTAATAGAGAAAACAGCGTGGGGCAAGCAAACACCCCTGGCGCACCCTGCGCTATATTGGTATCCTCTCTGTTAATTCACCGCTTTTCCCCCAACTCACCTGGGCATAGTTGTCCTCGTGTAATCTAGCTATCAAGGTTACCAGATCAACTGGAGCACCTAAATCAAGCATTTTTTTCGATAGCAATTCATGCGGTACTAAATCAAATGCGGCTCTCAGATCAACGAATGCTACATAGAGTTTCTGTTTTTTTAGTAGCACATATTTCCATATTAATAGGGTAAATCTGAAAGCCTGATCACGTGCTTATTTTAGATCGAAAACATGCTTGATATTGGGACAATATCACATTATCATCTATCCAGACTTGAAGTTTATCCAGAACTTGTTTGGCAAAGATCTTTTGTAAATTGTCGATTAGGCTGATGAGTCTATAATTGGAAGGGATGGAGACATCTCCCTTTTTGTGTATAGTGATCATCTCGGCTCCCCACTAGGTTACGGGGATATCCCCACCAGCTAATATACAATTTGACAAGAGATTTATATTCGGCGCCCATATCATTGGTTCTGATTTATGTAAATCGCCTGGTATCTGATCAGGGCCGGGGGCTTTACCTGTCTTTAATCTGTTGATTGCTGACAAGGTGTCATCTAAACTGAAAACCAGTGCAGTGCCAGTCGTATTTGTGGCAAAGAGAATGTTAACCTTTTCCGTGCTGATGACGGAACCGCTCCGTCATCAGCCGTGGTGGCGCTGTGCTGATAACAGAGAGGTTTCGTCATGGCCCGCCCGATGCGCCTGCGTGGCGCGGATTCCGCGCCTGCGCTGGGCGTTCTATTGAGCGGGCGGGGCCATGACGGAACTGCTCCGTCATCAGCACAGCTCAACCATGGCTGGTGACGGAGCGGTTCCGTCACCAGAATGGACCCACCGCGCGGCCTCCCCGCCACCTTAGCGCTGCGGCGGAATAGCCGCCGCAGCGAAGGGGTTAAAAGTGTTCTGATCAGCTCTAAGGCTGTCTACACAGCCAGAACCCCCAACCCTGGTATATAGTTTGGAACAATGCTCCACCCAAACCTCCGGCTGGATATGAGGCAAACCAATTCAAAAGTATTTTCACATATTGGGAGACTATAGTGTCCGTGTAGTAGCATGGAATGGTGGACAGAGTCGTATGCTACTGACAGGTCTAGAAGCAATAACATGATCACTCTGTTTTTGTCTACTGTGAGTTTTAAGTCCTCCCAAATGGAAATAATGGCTGACTCTGTGCCTCTGCCTGATCTGAATCCGAATCCGGTCTGATATCAAGTTATTTTTTTTGTAAATATGGAAAGTTAAACAAACTAATCTTTCACAAGTCTTTCCTAGAAACTGGCCATTAGATATTAATCTGCAGTTTGATGGATAGGATGAATCAAGGTTTTTCTTTGAGGAGTGATCTAATGTAGGGGGTTTTCAACTCGGTTGGGAAAGAACTAGGGTCTAAGGTGCACATGCATCAAAAATCACTAAAGCGACTCCTTATTAGAGAAAAATAAGGAATCACAATAAAACTCGCAAACTGGGATGCATGTACAGATTCTGTAAATGTTAGCAATACCTTAAAAATTGCTAAAAAAATATTGAATACATAATTGCTAGTCGCTAATCCACAAACTAGCAAATAGCGAGTCCGCTAATACCAAAATCGGTATTAGCGAATTCGGTATTTGCGAATTCGCAAAAAGCGGGTCGCATTAGAAGCAGGCTGATAACATTACAACCAGGAAGTCATCCAGTCCATGCTTCATTCAGTGCCCTGAGGAGCTCAGAGGAGGAGGCAGAGTACTGAAGCTGAGCAGAGACACATCAGATTCACAATCCAGCTACAGTTCACATAGCCAGGATGGACAAAAATGCTGCAGGGAAGAGTGCCACCCCCAGGAAGAGGAAGATGAAGTTCTCTGAGAGGGAACTCGAACACCTGATTGAGGGGGTGAGCAGCAGCCACGACAAACTGTTTGGCAAGTTGTCCCTGAAGGTGTCAGAGGCAGAAAGGTGCAAAATATGGCTGTTCATCAAGGAGAAAGTGAATGCTGTGGGAGCCACACACCACAGCATTGATGATCTGAAGAAAAGTTGGTAAGACCTCAGCAAACGTGCCAAGGAGCGCATAGCCGAAAAGGTGAAGGAAGCAGGTGGCACAGGAGGGGGACCATCGAAAGCACCCGCAAACACAGCCCTGGAGGACCTTGTTAAGGGGACGATCGAGCCCGAGGCAGTTGTGGGAGTCACCCAATTGGACACATCCGGCGCAGCAAGTACACAACAAGGTAAGATGCATGCAAGCGCTAATACTCTACGTACTGTACATCCATGCACATACCTCCAGGCAAATCACAGTGTGCGGGGAGAAGTCCATTCCACATTTTCCCTCATACACAAAAAGCATCATGGGAGTTGTAGTCATGTGAGCCAAGTGGCCATGGATAATCATCAATGCTTAATAAAACATACCAATACTTCATGTCAGACAGTGTGTTTAAATCAGTGATTTATTAAGTACAAAGTAGCCATGTGAGAAACAGATTTAGGACCAAACAAGACTAACACTGCACTGTTTCACACACAGATGCAGCTCAGGTAGACTCCAAGGACAGTGACCGGCTCATCATCTCTGAGACACCTGCAGAGACGGATGTAGAGACTCCTGTGGATCTGAATGTAGACCACCCCACCACCAAAACACAGGGTGCATGTATCCGCACTGCAAGAAATGGAATCAGAGCCGACTCCAGCACCCACAACAGTCCCCAGCCAGCCGCGTGTCCCTTCACCAGCTCCAACACCAGCACAAGCCTGACTAGGACACCAGCGCAGGTTCAGGACCCGTATTGCGGCCGACGTTGAACAGACCCCAAATGTATGAGGCGTTGAGTCACAGATGCTACGTGTGCAGCGCCTGCATGGGAGACACATGTGCGCAATCAACATGCAGATCTCCAAGCTGGCCAAAAACATAAGCACAATGTCAGACTGTGTGCGTGACCTAACAACAGTTGTTGCGGAGGGAAATCGACAGACAAACCAGAGCCTACAGAAGCTCACCCATGCTGTTCTTGCAGGACAACGCACTAAGCGTCGGAGGCATCGCCAGAGCTTGCTATGTAAGTCAGCTAATATAAGGGCCATCACCAAGCTCAGTAATACCACTGGAGTATTGGCAAGGCGCTCCGAGTCATTGCAGATTGATCTGGGCCATTTCTGTGGGGATGTTGTAGGGGCCTTAGACCAAGTGACCACTGCTGTGGAACACCTCCAGTCTGGGACTGTGATTGTCAGCAACTTGGAAGGGGCAGAGGGTAGTGAGGAGGCATCGAGCCTGAGTAGCGTGTATGTGCCAGTGACCACTAACAGGAGGCGCAGTTCGCGCAGCTCCACATCCACAGGCACACATCAGGCTGACGTTGCAGAGTCATGCGACAGGAGGCTGGGGGTACGTGGCAAGAGGTGCTAGTCATTACCCTTCAGTGCTGTTAACTAGTTTATTTTGACTTAATCAACCTATGCAATCACTGACATAATTTTCTAAACATAATTCTTTTGCTTGACATGTGCTCATGTTAATAAAACATTCATTCATTTGATAACTTTATTTCGGTCGAAGGACCATAAAAGTGCAATAAAATATATACAAGCACAATAATAAAACCACAAATACAGTTAGATTAAAAAGTTATTAAACAATGAGTTATCAAAGAACAAAGGTATGGGTAAGTATGGGACATTATTTCATACTAAAGAAAAGGGTTCTTCTCCGCCACATGCCATATAAAAAGCGGGAAACAGCAAAAACAATGGGAGGGGCAGTATCATAGGTTAAAACTCCTGAAGCTTGAACACATTGTCTGAAGCCCAGACAAAACATTCACATTCAACGATATCTTGTTATGGCTCATTCTTACCTACCTCAGAAATTATGTTGTGTGATGTGTGCACGTCTCCTCTGACCTTCGGCTGTGTTTGTCACATGTGCCTGTCAGTGTTGTGCGTGTGGTTGATCGTCACTATCATTGTCATTCTTGACCATCTAAATGGGTATGCCTCTTCTTGTGGCAATGTTGTGCAGCATGGCACATAAAGCCACAATCCTGTAGCAGGTCTCGGGTTGTACTGTAACGCTCCACCACTCTTATGAAGGATCCTGAAGCGACTTTTTAGTATCCTGAATGTCCTTTCAACCACATTCCTTGTGCTAATGTGTGCCGTGTTGTAGCGCTGTTCCTGTGGTGTTGCTGGGTTGAGGTACGGGGTCAGGATGTATTCTTGCAAGGCGTATGCGCCATCACCTACAGGGTGGGAAGCACAGGGTTAGCCGCAGTAATGCAATCACATTTGGTATAATGATGTAACAAATAGGTATATGTATGTACCAAGTAGGTGTCCCTCTCCAAATTCACCGCCGAGCAGACGCCTGTGAATGCCACTGTGGCGGAATATATACGAGTCATGTGGGCTTCTGAGAAATTGTGCTATAATGTCCGTTATTATATGCTTAGCATTGCACACTACTTGGACATTGATGGAGTGGTAAGACTTCCTGTTTCGGAAGATGTGCTCGTTGGCTGAGGGGGGACAGATTGGGACAAGCGTGCAGTCAATGCATCCAATGACATGTTGGAATTGAGCCTCCAGGTAGTACTCCAGTTTGGTCTGATTCAACTCTTGTGGGGTTGTAGGGAAGGTGATTTGGGTATGGCTCATTGTCATCATGGCATGGCGTCAAGGAATTTCTGGAAGAAGCGTGAGAGTGCTCTTTGGGATACACCTCCGGCTACCGCTACGACCCCCTGGAAACTGCCTGATGCCAGTAGGTGTAGGCTACATAGGACCTGGTCGTTTGCAGAAACGGCATTGGTCCTACGGGTCTGGTGCTGCAGTAGGGGTTCCAAATCTGCAATTAGGCGCATTATCATTGCACGATTCAGATGGTACTTATCGTATATTTCTTTATTGTTTTTGCCCCCCAGCAATGTTATGCGCACTCGGAATACCCTCTCCTGTATCCTCCTCCTGCGCTGGGCTGCTGCGTTTATCCTCATCCTCCTTGCATGCACGTAGAGGGCTGCCATTGTGAAAGGCTTACGGGGTCTCCTGATGCATTTTTAAAGGGTTTCAGATTGATTTAACCTTTCTTTTTTGTGTTTTCTCAACTTTAACTCCTGGTTGAGATTCCCCTCTTGCTAAATAGCGATTTTGAAGAAAATCGCTATTTGCGAGTTTTGATGCATTGGGTTACGATTCATTATTTGCAGGAGCAGTTTTAGTTTTCTCTATTATATAATAGCTAATTTGCTTATTGCTAAATTTGCAGGGGCATTTTTTTCGATTATCTTGAATTTTCGATATTGGGGTTGATGCATTGGAAAGTGTTGTTTTGCGGTCGCTTACGGGCTATTTTACCGATTCGCCATTTTTGCAAGGGGAATTTTGCTTGATGCATGTGCCAGTAAACATACTAAGCATGCTTACAGACACAAATGCTCCCATTTGGTGTTTGCAAAGGTTAAAATGCTTTCTCAGATGTACTAATCCCATTTTAGGAGTCAGAAAACGTTTTCCGTCTACTACATGTAATTCCAAATGGATATGCATTTGGTATCTGGAAGGGATGTGTTGTAGGCATCACTTCCAAATACCGAATTGGTATGTTATGTATCAACATTTTCTGAACAAAATCAAGTCGCTAAATATTAATATGTTACAGGCACCTTACAGGAGATTATAATGTTTTTGCAAAGGGAAAGGGTTACCTTTGAGACCCCTTCACCTTTGTGAGTGTAAAAGAATGTTTGCTGAGGAGTAGTCTGTGATCCAGGAGACCACTGTCAACTCTTGAACAAAGAAAAATGCAGCCCTTTTGCACTAAGGAAAACAGGCTTCATTAAAGAGTTTGCTTTTATTAGAAAGCAATCACAGACATGGTAGTCTGCTGACCTCGATAGGTCACCATCCCTGTGATGAACTTCAATTGTCGTGAGTCACAGTTATCGGCCTACGTTATTAATATTCATGGGGCGTGTCAGGTTATGACCCAATAGGGTTTGGCATTTTAAGAACAGACCTTGAAAGACTCAAGCTTCAAGCTTGGTCATGATAGCTGTTGTAGTTAGATTCTTCTGGTCAACCCATAGGTTAGGGTCTCTTAGAATGTATAAGTTGCCATGGTTCAAATGAGCCATATTTGTCATGGCATCTTGCAAGACATCTTTAAAGGTTGCATTGCTGGGTGATTTGTGTGAGAAGTTGGCCTGGTATATGATGCTCACTAGTTCTAGTGATCACCTTGTACCATGCCAAGCAACCCTTATGATGATTGGTTGTAAGTCAACCTTATAGATCAGCTATCCTAGTAGCGTGGACAAAGCAGTCTTAGGCTAAACTCTGTAAAGGCATGTGAAGCAAGCTGTTTTACCATACACAATCCCCTTGAATACCAAATGAAAGGACACCACACAGATATATATATAGAAAATATATATATATATTTATTTACTACAAATATCCCCTATACTCTTTATGAGCACAGAAGCAAATGCGTTAAAACAAAACACAGTTTAAATATACAAAAGCTGCACAATATGGATGAGCCCTAGGGGCCACCTAAACCATATACTAAAATAGTGGTATAAGAGTCACTAGTTGGAAAGGAAGTAGGCTTAGGGCCTGGGGAATCGCTGGAGCTGTTCGGGACTAACAGTGATGAAGTCGGGAAAGGCCCGCGGGACTCGGGTGCAGCGCTTAAGCACACGCATACACCAATGCAAAGTCAACGGTGCGTAAAAGTTACAAAGTTACTGCAAAGGAAACCTTCCGGATGACCTAGAACCTAGCAACTTGGAACCTAGACACTAGAGATGTATTACTACACAGGAGCACCGGAGTGCCAGGGTTACCTCACCCACAGGAAGCGGGTGCATATGTCTCAAAGTGTGTCGGGTTTCGTCGCGCTGGTCTATGGAGCCTGTAGATGAAGATGCTGCAGGCGGGTCGACGTGGATAGTTCCGGTGGATCCAAGGGTGGATCTGAAGAGGTGAAGACCTGAAAGCAGAGGGGACAATGTTCAAAGTCACTAGCCAGTGACTACCATGGAACCAGGAGGGAACCAGGCAATGTCGGGCGCAAACAGGTAAAGAGGTGAAGATTGTCTCTGCAGCCACGTGGACACGAAGAGGTCGAGGATATCCAGGCATTGGTCACGAGCTGTCCCACGAAGGCTCTAGCTGATGGCGGTGTCGGCTTCTTGATCGGAGCAAACAGGCCTTGGCTAATGCAAGCCATGCAGGAAACGATGCAAGCTTCTCACTCGGACCAGCAAGGTCAGAGCGGGTGCTCCTTTTCAGGGGAGCGAGGGCCAGTCTGGAGCAACCAGACCAGCAGTGTTGTTTGTAAGTTGCGTCACCAAGATGGCCGCTAGCCATGTGGCAAGTGGCCGGGAAGGCGCGTCGAGTGGCAAAATGCAAAATAGCCCCACGCAGATCGTGGAGATGCTGGGGGGCTGATCTTTGGTGCAAATGCTGCTCGGTGGTGGGGCTTCTCAAACCCCAAAGCACAGCATCAAGGGTGCCTCGGGTGCTGCACAGTCAGCTTCTCGGGGGTCTTTCAAGAGGTGCTCATGGTGAAGTTTTCAATGTGTGCTATTGTTAGAGATGTTCTGTGGATGACTGTGAGGACTCCTCAAATTTTGCCAATATGATTTTTGTTGATGATGCCAAATTCAGGTGGGATGTCTTTCTGCATATGAGTGCAGAGTCTTCACTTAGCCACGTTTCTGTAATGAAGGTGAGTGCTGGTGAGGTTTCTCAAAGTAGATCAAATATACTGAAGTCGTTTTTGTTCATCGGCCTTACTTTACAGAGCAAGCATTTTAGGGGTTGCAAATCTTTCTTCTTGATGTGACTGTGCTTTGAAGAGCTGTGGTATAGTGTAGAAAGGAGGAGCAAAGGCATAGGAAATGTGTGTGTGGGTGGATTGGGGGAGTTTCATAGGCGCTGGAAGAAGGGATGCTGCAACACCCTCTAAATCACCCATACTGAAGTTTGGAAGGCGAATGAACAGTAAAGATGCCTTTAAATTTGGGTTTTACCTTGTCACATTTGCTGTACCGCCATAGACAAAGGCCAAATGTCATTCTATTTCCAATTAGGGCAGAGGAGCGTTGCCCCCCAGTCTCCCAGACCATTTTATTTTTCACTGCTCCCAGCCCGATCTATGTTTGGGGCAGGCTGCTGTTGACTGGCAGCAGGGGAGTGGTGCTCACTCCACCAGTTTACACTGCGCATGTCTCTTTGGCCGGCTGTCTTGCAATGGCCTGCCTGACATGAATAGTGTAAACCTCTCCACCGAGCTGTCTTAGACAGCTGGGTTGGAGAGCAGGTGGAGCATTGAGGCAGCCCTCTCCAGCCAATCCTGGCACTACTCTCATGCTCCTAGCCTGCAGCATGAGACCAGCATTGCGATTTGAAGAGAGTTAACTGAGGCTCCAGGAGGATTCAAGATGGCAAGGAAGCAAGAAAGTGTAGGTAAGTACGTTTTTAGATTTTATTTTTTGGCGGACTGACAGGCACTGTGAGAAACCCGCTTTGCCTTCCGCCTTAATTCTAGAGCTCTGTCACGGCCCGTTATAAAATCTGTTAACGAGCCATGATTGAGAGCCTTGGAATGTGAGCCTAAAGGCTTTGTGATTAATCACAGTGCCTGCTACAGGGTGTGGCACTGGCTTGACGACCCTCCACGTTTGAGGGTCACCGACCGCTACTGTATCTTTTGACAGATTGCTGCCTATTCTTTTAACCTGAAGATTGATGTTTACTTCTCTTTCTCCGAATCCAAAGTTAGTTAACTTTGTAATGTGAACTATCTGAAAATGTTGTTCCGGTACTTGAGAGTGAAAAGAAAAGATGTGGTATGTCAGTTTTTTCTAAAACAAAACAAAATTTCAATACCTCGCAATGAACTGTACAAATGTTTCAAAATATATCAACAGTAAAGAAAGCACCAATGTAGCACATTTTTTGTATTTCTAAAGAGTGATGGAAACAAATATTTTAATACAATCAAAACAAATCAAGACATTTTACTTGGTGATGCGCAAATGATAAATATCTGTGAAACCCGATTTCCACGCATTATTGTTTGTGTATTATATAGTTTAATCAGTAAAACTGCATATCTGTTCTAATGTAATGGTCTTTTCCATTGAAATTGTACTGCCTGTAAATGATAGTGTCCTACCACACCAAGTTTTAGTAAAACATGTATGACAGTGTGCTCCAAAATGCACCACTGGCTAAATACCACACCTTTGACACTCTCCTACTGGATGGGCATTGCTGATTTGCTATACTTGGTCTTTGTGAAGTGCTTGGATTTTTTCGCACCCCCTATGACTTCACACCTCTGGGGAGTTTGTTTGTAGCTTGAGGTGGAAATGGAGGGTATGTGGTCTGGTGTGTAAGACACTTCTGAGGTTTGAGACGTGAGAGTGCGGGAATTTTGTGAGAGGTGGTGGTGTTGTAGCTGCTGCACTGTTTGGTAGTTTGAATGGGGTGTGGAGGTGTTTGGGTGGAAAGTGCAACCAGGAAACCTAGTGATCAACCATTTAGCAGCCTTCACTTCCATTTTAATTTCCTCCATTAAGTGGCACTGAATGTTTCAGGTTTTGTGTTGCGGTCTTTCAGTTAGCGTGTTGTTTTTGGGAAGTTGTAAGGCTACGGTGTGTGTGTTTGGATTTGTTGTGGGTGAGGCTATATGAGTACTGTGGGCATTGTGCGTTCTTTAAGTACTTGTGGGGTGTTTGTTACTAGGTATGGGCATGTGTAACTGTGTCTTGCGGTGCTGGCAGTGGGTTGGTATGGTTGCCACTCGTGGTAGAACAGCAAGATTGTGGTTTGGGGAAGATTTTCTGCCAGAGGAATTGGAGTGGTGTGTTGCTAGACTGCCTTTCTGATTAGTTGATGTATGTGTAATCTTAGCCCCACAATGTATATGAGGGTGGGTACTAGAGGGCAGATTTACAATTACCGGCGCATCCCTGCATATAAGCAGGGATGCGCCAGTAATTGTGCGCTGCAGCTCCGCCACCCTGGATGCGCCTCATTTACAATGCGGCGCACCATGGGGCAAAAACGGCACAGATGCGTCACGCATCTGTGCCGTAAAAGTGGCGCATTGCTGGAGTTGCGTCGCAAGCGCGACGCAGCTCCAGCAAGGCTTGGGGGGCTCTATCTCCACAATGCTGCGTCAATCCTTATGCCTGCTTCAAGAAGGCGCAGGGTTTTGACGCAGCATGGGCCCAAAAGTGACTGAGTGAAATCTTGTAGATTTCACGCAGCCATTTTTGGGAGGCATTCCGGCGCCGGAACGCCCCCCCCTGCGATGAAGCGCCTCCTTCTGGCGCAGGGCTTTACAACGTGACGCATCTGGGAGATGCGTCACGTTGTAAATACCCTGCACCATGGCGCATCTTTTGCGCCGCTGCAACGGCGGTGTAAAAGAGGCGCAAGGGGCTTGTAAATCTGCCCCTCAGTGTAGAACCATTTTTATGTCTTCCTACAATACTATGACAAAAAGCCTTTGGATTCTTGCACCTGAACACTCTGTAGCTTCAGTCTACCTGTGCAAGTAATCATAGCCTTGATTTGAAGTCAGCATATCCAAGGGAGAAACCTCCGATTTTGTGGTCGGCTTTCTACCATGCCCCACCCACGGTATCTCCGCTCATGGACATTTCACATTCTTCCTAGGAAAAGAGCGAGGCGCCTTCTTGTTAGCGACTCTCGAGTTTCAGTTTAATTGCGTGTTCTCTCCTCCATTCGCCGCATTAGGGAAATATATTAACGAAGATTAAAAATGAAATTAAATTAGCAATCAGACGGAGAAGCATTGGTATGTTGACACTATAAATGAACACTTAAAATATTTTTGCTACTTGCCCTTTTTTTCAATAAACATGTGGTAGATCTCTGTTCCCTGAATGTTTTTTTCCTTTCACATTTGGACTGATAGCTTTTAGGAACTGGTAGTAAATATTGCCTGTAATGACGAGCGGTAGTTTACCATAAAGTCACTTCCACCTCTGCTACTGGCATTGTGAGGAATTAGTGTTCATGCGCTCCGCATCCAAATCCTCTGGCCTACAGGAAAATAAAATAAGGACTCGGTTCCGAGTTAGAGGTCAACGTCGCAGACACTGCGCGGTGACCTCGGAGAGCTCCCGGATTGGTTTTAAGGATTAGTGTAATCCTTGTCTACTCCTGAGGTCACGCAATGCATCTAGTGTTGGCCTGACAGCGCCCGTGCTCAGGATCTGCATGCAAAGCAACAGTTGAACTGATCTTTTGGCTTTTGCTGCCACCCAGAGGTATCTTCAAGCAACTGCAAAATAATCACATTCAAGTAATGCAGTGAATGGAATGTGCAGTTTGTGTCTGCATTCATCCCTTGTAGTCGTACGTTTTGACCTTAGAAAATTGAACGCATCATTATCTACCAATGATTTTATTTAACTTTAGCTAATTTTATGGGTTAGAATGTGCAGGCCAAGCATGCAAGATCCTCGGCAGCAGCACCAAGCAGTATTTTATTCGAATGATGGAAGCCTTCCAAGTGAACCGAAAAGAACGAGGGATATATAGGGGCAGGGCACACCAAGAAGCAGAGGAAGCGCGACCTCTGGAGTGTCTTTGATATTATGCGCGCCAGGACTCTGCGGTTCTGGTGCGCATCATTTCTGAACAAGTATTACGTAGTCTGCTGGGAGGTATTCAAGGTGTAGATATGAAAGTTATGACGCAATGCGTACAGTTTGTGATCATGTGCTGAGGAATAAAGCCGTCTGTTACAGATCTCCATGTGTGACATGTTCATTTGCATGCTCCCAGGCTGGGGAAGACGCTACAACTGGCGACAAAGGTGGGATACGTGCCCCAAAGAATCAAGACTGCTCTTCGTGAGAGCTTTTGCTTGTGCGTGCCACGTGTGCTCCAAATCAATGCAAAGCAGCCTACGGTTAGCGTATGTGGAGTCAAAGCCCAGCTCCAGCCCATACACAGCCATCAAAGAAATTGAAGGCCCTGCAGAGGAGCATATTCGAAAAGCCCACCAGAACCCGCTAGTAAGGCTGAAAGAAGAGAGGCTGTGCCACGCCATTGAACAGAGACCTTTACGAATTGTAAATCAAAAAACGTGGTATATGCCATCATTTGCCCATGCCCTTCTGTTTACATTGGCAAAACAACACAGGAAATCAGGACTAGGATAACGCAACACAAATCACGCATCCGCAGGGGGGTTGAGAATGCCCCACTAGTTAACCATTGGACTAAGTGTAAACATGACATTACGGACTTGCGCTGGACAGTTTTGTCCAAAATTGAAAATGACCCTAGGGGAGGTGACGTTGATGATAAATTGTCACAACGTGAAGCAATGCTCATAATGAAGTTCAATACCGCCACGCGGGGACTGAATGAAATATCTGAAATTTATAAGCCTAATGCTTAAATCAGCCAACCCTTATGATTACAATCCGTCATTACACCGTCTCCAAACTACAAGTCCCAGAATTCCTGGGCTCTTTTTTCACTAACCAGGAAGTACTGAGGCAACACTTCCATTCGAGGACTCCAGCCGGATGAACTATGCACACCAGCTAAGGAGAAGGATTACCGCCTGCTCCCTCTTCGGTATGTGGTCCCGTTGTCACGTTCAACCAAGAATTGTCTCAAATACGGGGAACTTGCCACACAACTAACAAACGTTTTTCGCCCCGTTTTCTGAAAAGGAGCGGCCGCCAAAGAAAGTATTAGAGCAGCGAGTCTGAAGCTGCCCGCTTGCGGGTAAGTGCACATGTTCCCCCTTCCACACGGTATGAATGTTTTGTGAAGGCATTACACGACATTGAATGTTGTTGCGTGTATTGTGTTCCCTTGCACAGCTGCTGTGACTACACCTATTGGGAAATACGATTCTTTTTGAAACCCTCAAGCTGTCGGTTTAACCATTGGATTGAGGTAGGGAGCTTCAGTTGGACCCTGGTAGTCGATCCCTTGTTAGATTCACTTGTTTGTTGCTCTGAACAACTTTGCTCAAGCTAGTTATTTTTATTATTTCAGAACCAACACGGTCCTGAGGAGAACACCACCAATTTCTAGGGGTTTGAAACGCGTAGACCAGCTTTTCAGTCCCGCATCTGGTTACTATTATCACGTTGGAACAGTTATTGCATTTATTTGTGTCCACGAGGGATCTCGTGATAATTACAACGACATTGCAAAAATATGAAAAGAAATATTTTCCACTGATTTATTTTCCGATGCCTGGACACAGTGTTTCTTGTACTGTCATCTGCTTTGAATGGTTTGTGTATGAATGTATGGCCAAGTGTGTATGAAATGGTGCATTTACATGTTTGTATATATTGTATATAAAACTTATTTCATTGTATATTTTGTATTTTCCATGCACGACGAATAATGTGCTGAAAAAAGAAAAAAAGAACGCTTGCAAAAATCTAATAAATTTGCATGGTTTAATAAGACAAACGGTTGTTTTTTGCTTCAATCAAAGCAACCTTTATTGAAATCAGCTCGTTGATTTATTGAGACTCCAGTATTGGCTCTTCTGTTGGTTAATAGTATTAGTTGGACTCAGCCTTTCTGAGTAATGAGTCAAGGCCCTCTTTTGATTCTTTGACGCCATTGAACAGAGCCATCATCCACACAAAGCAAACACTAAAGGTTGTGACGACCAGGTACGAAAATAGAAACTTATTTACTGGCACAAGCAAGTAAAGTGCTATATGACCTCAAAATTGGACAAGATGACTAGGCCCAAGCCACAGGGGTGTGGCGAGGACAGATTGCCAGTCCCATTATGCGTGAAGAATGCTCCCTGAACAGCACGTGCTCTCTTTTTGGTGACAAACGAATGTACAACGCAGCGACATTCCTGAAGCTACAACCAGAGATTGACACAGCAAAGAAACAGAACATCGGTGCCATGTAGGACTGCATTGTTGGAAACGCTCGATGACTTAATGGGCTGTATTACATAAGTGCCCCAAGGGCACCCCATGAAGTCATCGAGCATTTCCAACAATGCAGTCCTACATGGCATCGATGTTCTGTTTCTTCGCTGTGTCAATCGCTGGTTGTGGCTTCAGGAATGTAGCTGCGTTGTCCATCGGTGCCATGTAGGACTGAATTGTTGGAAATGCTCGATGACTGCATGGGCTGTATTACATAAGTGCCCCAAGGGCACAATGGATGTTTGCACCCACTTTGCCCACCCCCAGGTTTCTTTGGAATTATAGAAGGGGCCACAGACGCTTGTGTGGCACCTTCTGTAATAGCGCTGGCGTACACTTATGTAGATTTGTTAATATTGTACCCAGTCCTCGTGGGATAATTGGGTGGCTCTGTGTTGTTTATAATATAATATAATAGTACATAAAGCGCCTGCGCTATCTTCAGGGGGTGTTCCCTCATTTGCATGGGGGCATGCCCCATGCAAATGAGGGAATCCCTTTTCCTCTGTGCCCATGCCTAAATACAGATAAGGGCAAAGAGGCAAAGAAACTCTCACGAGGTTCACTGACAGTGCTCCTTCTAAAAGGTGGTGCACTGTCAGTGTGCCCCCTGATGGCAGCCCTATTGAGGAGGGAAATGGGGGTCCCATGGACTCCCCATAATTCCCCATGCAGGCAGGTACATTTACTCACTTTAATCCCCATTAAAAATGTTTGCGGGTTGCCGTCTGCACTGTAAAATCATGGAGCGGCTTTAAAGCAGCTGCTCTGTTTTTCACAGGAATGTGCTGACCTCAGGGCAGCGCGAGTTTGCGGCTAGGGCGCAATTTCCCCGTTTGCGACTGGCGCACCTTTTTTACTGTGCTCTGGGCGCAAACAGGGAAAGTGCACCCTTTACATAATAGGGCCCCATAAATGCGCTAGAAGTTGATCATAAGAAAATCATTAATTATTTGAAAAACCTTGCCGGTGATGGAGTGAAAGAAGTGCTCAAGAAAGTTTCACAAACGGATGCACCTTTACTAAAAGATAAATGAAGCATTGGAAATCAAGTTCAATCCAATTCTGAATGTCGACTATGAAAGGTACATTTTCAACCACGCACAACAACAGGCTGGTGAAATGATGGACGAGTTTGTTTAGAGACTTGACACACTTATCAAACCCTGTAAGTTCTGTGACTTCAGTGATGAGGAAGCCATGCTCCTTAGAGTCATCAATGGTTGCCTTTCAGACAACGCGTGCTGAGAGAGACCGTCAGTTTAGCGAAATGCTAATGTCTGCAAGTGCAGAAGAATGAGCAGATTGAAAAGCTGCTGATATGGAAGCAGGAACCACGTGTTATGAAACAACGTTGATCATGAAAAGCAAGCATGAGCACAAAATAGATGCACACAAGTCAACGTCTCTGAAGAAGAAAAAGTTATGCTTGCGAAGTGGGTTTTCATTTTCCAATGAAAGTAACTGTCCAGCCATAGGGCAGTCATACAAAGGCTGCAGCAAAGAAACCCACTTAATAACAGTCTACAAAGTGAAAGAGAAACCAAATGCATCACAGAGAGAAGAGAAAATGGACGCAAGATGGTCCAGAAGCATTGTTGCCACGCCCACAACGCCCAAAGGCAACATCAGTTAAGACAAGTAGACACCAAACAAAGTCGTTCATCCTCAAGTTCATCATATAAAGGTTCTACAACGTCATTATCAAGCACTAGCAAAGAAGACAGATGTGCATTGATGATATCGACTAAGGAATGACATGCACGTGCAGGATTAGCTGCTTGCCAAGAAGATCAAAATTCAAAGAAGAATCACCAAATAAAGTGGCAAAATTAATTGGGGCACTGTTCTAAAATGACACTAAAGATGAACGGTGGCCCCATAACCTTCATCATAGACAGTGGTGCATTGATTAATATCATACCAGTAAAGCAGTTCAACAGCTTATCTCCTGTGACACTCCTTACTCTGTCAAACATGAAGGTATATGCGTGGGGTGCCTCTAAACCATTACAGAGTTAATGGTCATTTACAGAAACCATGCAACATAAAACAAAGTCAGTGCAAGTGCCAACTCATATCTTTCAGGGAACTTCATCTGTTGCATGCCCACTTAGCTTTGCCACTGCTGTTGATATGGAATTGATATCTTTCAACTACAACATCTATGCTCAGTTTGAAATTGAGTCAATTCCCACAGTTGTTTAATGGCCTAGAAAGACTCCAAAAAATGAAAGTGCAACTTCCCATCAATGAGGACATTCACCTGGTTGCTCAACAGCACCACAGAGTCACTTTTCACCAGCAAGAAGCCGTTGAGAAAGAACTAGAAACACTGTTGAAGCATGAAGACATTGAACGCTTCGCCGGTCTTACGCTGTGGGTTTCGCCTATAGTTGTGGTGCCAGAAAAGGACAGTGGAGGTGCAGTATGCACTTGTGTTGAGATTGCACCAGGCCAACAAAGCAATTGAGAGAGAAAGACAATCTGGTCCCCACATAACCAGAGCCAAAGTCAGCTGCTGAGATATTTCAGGATGTTATTCACCGATTAATTCAACCTATTACACATGCTTTCAATTACAGTGATGACATACTGCTATTTGGACAACACAAAAGAAGCACCATAAGGGTCCTACACAAGTGTGCTACTTACATTACTGATGCAGGTCCCACTCTGAATGCAGCAAACTGTGAGTTTCACAAAAAAACAAACTTAAATTCTTTGGGCACATATTCTCTTATGGGGGAATGACTCCTGGACAGTATAAGGTGCAAGCACTATCATCTACTCGCCCCCCAGAAGACGTAACCATGCTGCGATCCTTCTTTGAAATGGGCAGTTATTGCTCAAGATAGATTTGTGACTTTGGTACCGTGAGTGCCCCACTAAAAGACTTAACAAAGCAGAAAATCCCATTCCAGTGGTCTCCTAAATGCGACCAAAGTTTCAAAGAAATACAACATGCGATTGAGAATGCAACTAAAATGGCCTTTTTTACCTCAAGTTACATACTGTGATCACAGTAGATGTGAGCTTGGTGGGGCTGGGGGCAATCCTTACTCAGCACAATGACCATTTGAATGCCCAGAGACACACTGTGGCCTATGCAAGTAGAAGCCTGTCCGAAACAGAACATACCTACTCTCAGACAGAGGAGAGTATGGCTGTGGTGTGGGACTGTGAACATATTCATGTGTTTCAATATAGGAAATGTTTCACTATCATTACAGACCACCAAGCATTGCTCACCATCTTCAGAAACACAAAAGCTAAGATGCCCCCTTGCATCAAGAGGTGGGGGTTGAGACTGCAAGAGTATGACTATGCGATTGTAAACAAGCTGAAGAAAGACCTAAACCCCAGATTACTTTTCACCAGTGCCGCTACATCTTCACAGTTCAACATCCAAAGCGGCTGAAGAGTGTTTTAACTTCATCAAGAGACCCAGCACGCCAGAAGCTCTATCCATTGAACAGATTGTTGCTGCTTCCAATGCAGATAAACACATGCTCATTACATTGCAATCTTTGAAGAAAAGTATTCGAACCGTTGATGATGTTGAATTTCAAAAATCCAGGATTAGCAGCCAAGCTAAATTTAACGGAGTGGGTTGATCTAGTTCATAAATATGACATCTTAATGTTCCAAGAGACATGGTGCACTAAGGAACTATTCCTAGAAGGGTTTGTGTGTAACAATAGCATCGTAGCAAGCCCCAAAACAGGTCGACCGTGTGGTGGTCTTTCGACATGGATAAATATTTCAGTCGGGGGTAGCATAAAACCCCTCGTGACAATGAGAACTTTCAAGCCACGTTTTATACACGGGGGTATCGATTTGTTTTATAATAATCCTCAACTACAAAAAAGCCTTGAAAAATGCCCAAACAGCCTTTTTCCAAGAGAAAATTAACGCTGCATCTTGCTCGTCGAGGGAGACCTTCCGTATTGTAAAACTACTTTTGAAAACTCCAGAGCCCACATGCCCGACTGTCCTCGCAGACAACCACTGTGATAAGTTGGCCACGTATTTCGATCAAAAGATCCAAAATATCCTTCAGCAACTCCCGCCTATCACCCCTTTGGACTCACCACTTACTCCCCTAATACAGGCCCAGAACCTTAACACAAGACTTAAGACGTTCACTCCCATAAGTAAGGATACCTTGGCCCCCATTTTCCAATCTCTTAAAAGTGGCTCACCGTCTGGCCCTGCCCCAGTTAAAGTCTTAAAGCAGGTAGCACCCACCATCCTTGCACCCATGGTAAATTTGATCAATGCCTCCCTAACAGACGAGTGGTGCCCCCCAACTGGAAAAAGGCGAAGGTTAGAGCCTTACTAAAAAAACCTAATTTAGACCCCCTCAATCTAGCCAACTTCAGGCCTATATCGCTCCTTCCCTGCATCAGTAAAATGACAGAAAAATTTATAAATGCCCAGCTATCATACTATCTTGAATCGAATGAACTACTCAAACCATCACAGACAGGTTTTCGCCCTGGCCAGGGCACGGAAACAGCAATGCTGACGGTGGTCGAGGAGGCCAGGAAGATCATGGATGCAGGAGGATCAGTGGCAGTGATCCTCCTGGATCTGAGCACGGCCTTCGACACGGTCAACCACCAAATCCTGGTCCAGCAACTTAGAGATCTTGGGATTACAGATGTCGCCCTGTCCTGGCTGAAATCCTTTCTTCATGACCGTTCATTCCAGGTGATTGAGGGTAGTTACACATCCAAGGAGACCCCTATACGTTGCGGAGTGCCACAGGGCTCTTCTCTGAGCCCCACGCTCTTCAATGTATATATGTCACAGTTGGAAAAAATAGTCACCCCTCATGGGATCAAACTCCTAACGTATGCTGACGACACCCAGCTGGTTGTCTCTCTCTCTCAGCAGGAAAATCCTACCATCGATCTTTACTCCTGTCTGAGACACATAGTCAGCTGGATGGACAGTTCTCACTTGAAGCTCAATAGTGACAAGACGGAGATACTGATAATGGGGAATCAGTCCCATTTCCGTCCGGACTCTCTATGGCCCCCATGCATGGGTAAGCCCCCAACCCCCAAATCCGAGATCAAAAGCCTCGGATTATGGCTGGACCAAAATCTTACCATGCACACCCAAGCTAGGAAAACGGCCGGGGTCTGCTATGGGCTTTTGCGATCCGCCCGGAAAATTTTACCACTGCTCCCTTTCCCATCAAGGAAACTCCTCATCCAAGGCCTCATTTTGTCACGGCTGGATTATGGCAACGAACTGTTTCTGGGCGCCCCACGGAAAGTTACTACTAAACTTCAGGTAGTGCAGAACGTGGCCGCACGGATCCTTACCAACACCAAGAGTCGGTGCTCGGCCAAGCCAGCAATCAGAGCGCTCCACTGGCTGCCCGTGGTGGAAAGAGTGCAGTTTAAGGCGCTCTGTCTAACGCACAAAATCCTCAACGGGAAAGCCCCTCCCATCTTCAGAGACCTGGTGACTGCTTACACCACCTCCAGACCTCTTCGATCCTCTAACGCCCATCTAACTCTGCCACCTAAGATCAAGAGAGCGCGATCAGGAGGTCGGCGTTTCTCCTACAACGCAACCAAACTATGGAACTCCCTCCCTCCTGATATTCGTGCACAGCCTAATCTTCTGGCCTTCCGAAAATCTCTGAAAACCTGGTTGTTCCCGTGAGCCTCCCCTTCCGACTCCGCCTGTACTCATTCAGTGCGGGGACGCTTACGGGCAGCCATGCGCTCTAGAAATCTTGTAACATTTAACATTTAACTTTACATCACTACCAAACAGGAATTTTATTAATTTGTTTTAGTTTATCGATAATTTAGAACATCAATACGCACACAATAAACTGGATGGAATCTGCCTAGGCGGTGATTTTAATGAATGCTGCTAGATCTTGTATGCGGGTCCAACCCTTTTTTAATGCTATTTTTATCATTTTTACATGGAAATTTACTGTTGTAATATTGTATTTGTTTGGATTTTGATGTGGATCTATGCGCTTTTAAACTTGTACTTTATTTTTCCCGCTGGTGGTGATGAACTGTGCTTTTATGGATACTCGTATCCGAATAAAGATTATTTGAAATTGAAATTTGAAATTGAAATTTCAAAAATCCAAAAATGTACAGGAGGAGCTATCCATCACCTAAGAGGGTAGCATCTTGAGAGGCTTGAGAACACGCCCTAAACTCACCACCCCGCTCCGCAGTAATCCTGGCGTTGCAGCACACCAAAGAGACACTCGGTCTCTTTGGTGGGGCCCGATGATGAAGCATGTCATCACTAGGTGGTGAGTGAGGGCTTTCTTCAACATCCCAGTGTGGTTGTTATTGTGCTCCCTAGAACGGCTTAGCCTTTTTCATAGACACTCTTCTTTTGTTTATTGAGGCTTGAGAATTGTCATACCTGAGAGCCTGAAACAGCAAGTCATTGATCTAGCCCATAGTGACCACCAAAACAGCCCTAAGAGATGGAATGCGGTTCCCTCAACTAGATGAATGAGTTGGGAAAGAGCTGAAAGTGTGCCAGCTTTGTGCAGCATCCCCCCACAATGTCTGATGACCTTCCAGCACATGCCTGGGTGAGAGTGCCAGTTGATTTCTTTGGGCTGCTATGAAACGGACATCATTTCATGGAAGTCATTGAGGAATATTTGTGTTTTTGTTTGGTGGAAGATTTTTCATCGATAACCCATGACAAAGTTATGATTACATCTTTGTAGTGTGGTGCATCCCCACTATTCTCGAATCTGATAATGGTCCGCCTTTCAATAGCAAAGAATTCAAGGAGTTTCTTGTTCGACTCAATGTCAAGCATCAAAAGAGTACACCTCTCTAGCCCCAGGCCAATAGTGTTGTTGAATGATTTATGGGCACCCTCAAGAGGATAATTCAGGGAGCATCAATAGAGGGACTCGATCTAAACCAAGCCATATGTCAACCCCTTTGGGCATATCAATCAACTCCTCATTCCACAACTGGTGAGAGTCCTGTTACCTTGCTATTTGGGAGAGCGATTGGAACCAAACTACCACAATGGAAATCACACCAATCAATAAATGCCGATAAGGTCCATGCCGCAGATACTTCTCGAAAGTGCAAATTACAAACATATGCTGATCAGTGTTGAGGTACCATGGAAATAATCTTTGATAAAGGGGAATGGGTGCTGGTGAAACAGAAACAAAAACGTAAAACTGGCACTCTCTTTGATGTCAACGTGCAAAGGACACATGGTGGCAGCGCATGGTCCTGGAAAGTACATCACACGTGACTCGTCACACTTCAAACACCTATCTCAATGTTAGTCAGCTCCTGAGATCACGAGTGTTGCGACCCCGCCTGAAAGTTCAGCTCAAACTGCTGACCTTATGTCATCGGTGTCTGACCAAGGTGCATCTCATCTACCTCATACCACCCAAGCTGGCAGACCAGTGCCAGCTCCTCTGTGACTCATTGAGGAAATATGATGCTAATGTTGTCTGTACTTTTTATTTAACAAAGGGGGAGATGTAGTATCTCTGATAGTATGCGTGCATGCACCCTCTCGGTTCTGGGTAGACTCTAAACAGGAATTACATAGTCTGCTGATTGGTGTTAAGGTGTGGTTATGAAAGTTATGCCACAATGCTGACAGTGTGTGATCGTATACTGAGTAACAAAGACGTCATTTGTTACAGAGCTCTGTTTGTGACAGGCTGTTTGCATGCTCCTTGTAGGAAGGGGGAGGCTCTAGTTGGCGCAGTGCAACACTAGCGACAAGCAGGGCCTCTCTCTTCCTCGTCAGGGCTGAGGGTTACCTTCCAGACAACCTCTGCTTACCCTCTAGGTAGTGTGGCTTAAGCAGTCGTAGGCTAATCTTTGGGGCACATAGGGTTAAACACTTGCAATATTACACCGTCACAACCAACCCACCACACAATGAGACCAGACTGTATTCTGTAAAAATATATATCTTTATATAGAATTCAAGCAGGCTTATGAATACAGTTATCAGACTTTCAAGTAGCGGTTCCAAGTTACTTAGTTCAAGTTGCCACAGTTCTTTCGAGCAATAAGAGTTCTTTAGGGCCTTCTGCCCAGTTCAACAAAGTTCTTGTGGAGCAGGCGGCTCCCAGGGGATCTGTCCCACGTCGCGTTGCCTTCCCGGGGTCGCTGTTCGTTGCGGCTCTCAGCCGAGCAGTTCACGGGTCATCCGGGGCAGCGGTGTTCTGTGGCGGCAGGGTCCTTTCCTCGTCGTCCGCTCCGACCCTGGAGGCGGCGGTTGCGTGGTGGTGGCAAGTGGCAGTACGGTCCTCAAGTGCAGGACGTACCCAGCCAAGTGCCGGTGCAGCTGTGCGCTCACAGCTGAGCTGTCGGGCAAGGTACCGACCTAGGGGACTCTCACAGGACAACTGTCCGTCTTTGCAAGTGGATTGGCTGCTCGTTGCGCAGTCAACTCGAGAGCTCGGACCGGACGGGTCCTCCTTCGCTTTGCTCTCGGGCTCCCGGTGCAGTTGCGGTCACGGTGTTCGGGCCAGCGGCGGCTGGTCCTCACTTTGCTTTCGCGGTTGCTTTGGGCCCCGGTCACGGTGGTCAGGTGGATGTCGTTGCCTTGGAGGAGATTCCTCCGTCGGTACTGCAGCGAGACGCAGCCCACGCAGTTGCTTTCTTCAGGGTGTAGCGCCCACTGGTCCTGGGGCGCTGGTCAGGGGGCAAGTTCAGTTGCAAGCCCTTGGAGATCTTTTAGCAGAGTTTGGCACAAAGTCTTGTAAAGCAAAAGTCTTTTCGTAGTCTTTCCTTTTTCCTCTCCTTCGGCAGCAAGGCACCGGACACAGGCAAGAGACAGCACTCTTCCTTGTCCTTCCTGGTCCTTCTCGTCGGGCAGAGTTCCTTCTGTAGCCCAAACAGGATCTAACTTTCCAGGAGCAGGGCTCCTTCTTTTATATGGCATTTCTTTTGTTCTCGCAGGCCAGGGGGGCCTTTGCATAGCCACTCTCAGTCCTTGAGTACCCTGGCGGGTGTACTCCGGCTTCTGCTTTCAGTGTGAGGGGCCGGCGCATCAGACGCCCCACAGGAGGTGGAGCCAGCATTGTGCGGACAGGGGCAGCCAGAGTACCTTGTTGATGGGGCTTCGCCCTTCCTGGGCCAGGTGTCGGCGGAATCATCCGACGCTCCCCAGGAGGGTGGAGCCGGCATTGTGGTGGCAGAGCACAGCAAGATCCAGAGTCAAGAGCCACTCCTACCTCCCACTAAGGTGTAATCTGCGCATTCACCACCTGTCATCCTCCCAGCCCTGTCACTCACACGTCCCAGACAGTCAGATACACATACCAGCAGAGGCGGGCTGAAATGGTTAGGCAAGCAAATGCTAACTTTCTAAAAGTAGCATTTGCAAACCCAGGATACTAAAATAAACTTTACTAAAAGAAATATTTTATCATCCTGAGTTCAGGCATACTAAACACGACGCGCTACCACGCTCCTTGAGCCTGCTGGGATTATAGGGTGTAATAACTCCAGCAGCTCAGTCTGGCCTAATGGAGCAGGTAGCCTTCAATAGTGAAATACGGTTTGGGTTGTAAGTCACTACTAGGACCTGCCACACACATCCGGGCTGGTCCTACCTTACACCTACAACGCACCCTGCCCGCAGGCCTACCATAGGGGTGACTGATATGTGGTCAAGGGAAGGTTCGGGGGCTGGCAAGTGGGTGCACTTGCCCAGCTAGCGTGACAGTACGGGACCGCACGCGGGTTCTGCGGTCGCAGTTCCCAGATACATCTTTACGGCTGCTTCGGTGGGAGGCGCAACCAGCGCTGCAGGCCCACCAGCAGTATTGGCATCTACAAGCCCCGGCACTCCTAGTGCACTTTACTAGGGACTAACAGTAAATCCAATGAACCAATCATGGATACCAATCGCATGTACAATTTACAGTAGGGAGCACTTGCACTGCGGCACGGGTCAGCCGTGGCGCAGTGCCCTGAGTATCGGAAAACCAGCAAAACATCGGAGGCACATCAGCAAAAAGTGGAAGGGAGACTCACGCCAAGGTGCCAGGTCTAACATGTGTCCCCTCCAGCTGAGATGTGGGGGGAACTACCCTTCCCCAGGGAGTTCCACATCACTAAGGCGGAAAAATCTGGACAGACCGTCAGCGTTGGCGTGATCGGTGCCAGGGCGGTGTTCCACCGTAAAGTCCATACTCTGTAGAGAAATGGACCACCTCAACAGTTTCGGGTTCTCACCCCTCATTTGCATCAACCATCTGAGGGGCCTGTGGTCCGTCTGAACTCGGAAGTGAGACCCAAACAGGTAGGGTCTTAGCTTCTTCAGCGCCCAGACCACAGCAAATGCTTCACGCTCTATTGCACTCCACCTACTTTCCCGTGGCAGTAACCTCCTACTTATGAAGGCTACGGGTTGGTCAAAGCCCTCCTCAGTCATCTGTGAAAGAACGGCCCCTACACCATGCTCTGAAGCGTCTGTTTGCACTATGAATTCCTTGGAGAAATCAGGAGCCAGGAGCACGGGCGCCGTGCACATGGCAGTCTTCAGGGTGTCAAAAGCCTTCTGACAGGTGTCAGTCCAAATCACATTCCTGGGCTGCTTCTTCGAAGTCAGCTCTGTCAAGGGGGTCACGATTGTGCCATAGCCCTTGACAAACCTCCTGTAATACCCAGTGAGCCCCAGGAAGGCTCTCACTGCAGTCTGGGTCTTGGGGGGTTCCCAAGCCAGGATGGTCGCAATTTTGGGTTGCAAGGGTGCTACCTTGCCACTCCCAACTTGGTGTCCCAAGTACACCACTGAACCCTGCCCAATCTGGCACTTGCTTGCCTTGATTGTGAGGCCTGCTCTGCGCAGAGCCATCAACACTTCCCAGAGGTGTCGCAGGTGTTCTGGCCAGGTGCCACTGAACACCGCGATGTCATCCAGGTAGGCGGCACTGAACTCGTCCAGCCCAGCCAACACCTGGTTGACCAATCTCTGAAAGGTGGCAGGGGCATTCTTCATTCCAAATGGCATAACCCGGAACTGGAAATGCCCATCTGGTGTAGAGAATGCCGACCTCTCCTTTGCCCCATCGGTCAAGGCGATCTGCCAGTACCCAGACGTCAAATCAAACGTACTGAGGAACCGAGCAGCCCCTAGCCGATCAATGAGCTCATCAGCTCTGGGGATGGGGTGCGCGTCAGTCTTCGTGACTGAATTGAGTCCTCTGTAGTCCACACAGAACCGGAGTTCGGGTGTGGCTCCCGGCGCAGCAGCCTTCGGAACCAAGACCACGGGGCTGGACCAAGGACTGCTGGAAGACTCAACCACCCCCAGGGCAAGCATCTTGGAGACCTCCTCCTTGATGCAGGCCCGGACCCTGTCAGTCACTCTGTAAGCCTTATGCTTCACAGGTAAGCTGTCTCCAGTGTCCACATCATGGACGCACCAATCTGTGACACTCGGGACCAGGGAGAACAGATCTGGAAACTGCCCCAGCAACTGGCGGCAGTCTTCCTGTTGTTCGGGGGTCAGGGTGGGTGAGAGGTTAACTCCATCCACTGACCCGTCTTTCTCACAGGCCACTAAGAGGTCAGGAAGAGGCTCCGACTCCTCCTCCATTCCGTCATCAGTTGCCAACAACATGCCCACTTCGGACCTTCGTAAGTGGGGCTTGAGGCGGTTGACATGTAGGACCCGCAAAGGGTGCCTGGGCGTCTTCATGTCCACCAAGTATGTCACTGGGCTCTTGCGCTCCACAACCTCGAATGGGCCTGTCCACTTATCCTGAAGGGCACAGGGCTCCACTGGGGCCAGGACATACACCTCTTGTCCAGGCTGAAGCTCGACCAGAGTGGCATTCTGGTCGTACCACCGCTTCATCTCCTCCTGGCTCGCTTCCAGATTTGCCTCGGCAAGTTGTCTGAAGCGTCTGGTCTGGTTTCTGAAGGCCAGCATGTAGCTATATACATTCTGGGGCGGTTTCCTGGGAGATTGCTCCCAGCCTTCCTTTACCAAACTCAGTGGTCCTCTCACGGGGTGACCGTACAGTAGTTCAAAGGGGCTGAACCCTAGGGACTTCTGTGGTACCTCGCGATATGCAAAGAGTAGGCATGGTAAGAGGACGTCCCACTTACGCCTCATCGGACCTTCTAGGCCCATGATCATGCCCTTCAGGGTTCGGTTGAATCTTTCAACCAACCCGTTACCTTGGGGATGGTAAGGCGTGGTGAACTTATACGTTACGCCACACTCTTGCCAAAGGGACTTCATATACTTGGATATGAAGTTGGTCCCCCTGTCGCTCACCACCTCTAGAGGGAATCCTACTCGTGAGAAAATTCCCATCAGTGCACGTCCCACCACGGGGGCCGTCACTGTCCTCAGAGGGATGGCTTCAGGGTACCGGGTGGCATGATCCACCAAGACCAGGATGAACCTGTTGCCCATGGCTGTCTTGGGGTCCAGAGGCCCAACGATGTCAATACCCACTCGCTGGAATGGCGTACCGACCACAGGGAAGGGTTGGAGGGGAGCCTTTTTCTTCCCTCCGGTCTTCCCACTTGCCTGGCAAGTCGGACAGGTTCTGCAATGAGCGTCTGAACTCTTATGCATTTGGGGCCAGTAAAAGTGGGTGACAAGCCTGTCATAGGTCTTGTCCATCCCCAAATGTCCTGCTAAAGGCACATCATGAGCCAGACCCAGTAGGAAGGCTCTGAACTTCTGGGGTACCACCAGCACACGGGCTGACCCAGGTTCAGCAGCCTTAGGCTCTGAATACAGGAGGTCGTTCTCCCAGTACACGTAATGTGTTTTGGCCTGAACACCATTGGCCGGGTCTGCAGCCTGCTGCCGCATACCCACGAGAGAAGGGCATTCTTTCTGCTCCTTGCAGAATTCCTCCCTGGAGGGTCCTCCTTCTTGCTGCCAATGGGGCAGCTCAGACAGGTCCCCCAGTTCGGCGATCTGTTCCCCTGTAGGCTCCAGGGCATCCCCCTCAGGGTCTGCTTCCTCCTGGACCGTGGGAACCTCAGGGGCCGGTTTCCCGCGCCCCCTGCGCCTTCTCCCTAAGGCCGGTTCCTGGGCCTCTCCTTCAGGCCCCAGGACCTCTTGATCACCCCTACTGGCTGCCATTGACCGGGTGGTCACGCACGCCCAGTCAGGCAGACCCACCATCCGCAGGTGAGTCGTCTTCTCCACCTTTTCCCAAGGGGAGTGCTCCAAGTCATTCCCTAGCAAACAGTCAACAGGCATGGTTTTCCTTACACAGACCTGCAGAGTACCAGAGACCCCCCCCCACTCGAAGGGAACTTGAGCCATCGGACACTGATTCTCTGAAATATCAGCGTTGATAACCCTACAGTAGGCATGGGGTACAACCTGCTCTTGAGACACCAGGTGCTGCCTCACTGCAGTCACACTGGCTCCTGTGTCTCGAAGAGCCTCAGCTTCCTTGCCATTGATGACCACCACCTGCCCATATTTCTTAGTGTTAGAGGGCAGGTAGTTCGTAGGGATCATCTCACTGTCTCCTAGCGAGACTAGGGTCATGTGAACGGGATCTCCACCCCCCGGGACCATCACTTCTTCTCCTAAGTGAACACTAGTCACTTGACGGGGCGGAGCACCAGTGGGTGCGGGTTTTCCAAACAGGCGACACTTGGGGTCACTGGATATGTGCCCAGGCTCGCCACATTTGTAACAATTGAAGGGCCCCTTTGGAACAGGCTTACCTGTCGGGGCCCCATTCTGCTTTGGGGGTGGGGGAGGCTGAGAACCTTGCTGCTGGTTCCCCTGGGAACTACTTTGGGGGCCTTTTTGGAACCCTTTCTGTTTTCCCCCCTTGTCCCCCCCACTCTTCTGCTGGGGACCCTGCCCACTCTTGGCGGAGTCTCCCACGGGACCCTTGTGGACCCTGGTGCTGAGCCAGCGGTCCGCCTCCTCAGCAAGCTTCCTCGGGTTGGACAGCTTGCTATCGATCAGGTGTTGGCGTAACTCAGGAAAACAGTGATCAGACAAGTGCTCCCATGCAATTAAATCAAAGAGACCTTGAAAATCATTCACTTTGCTACCCTTCACCCAACCATCCAGTGCTCTGCAAAAATAAGTCACATACTCCACATACGTATTCCCAGGCCGCTTAGTACATCCCCTAAACTTCTGTCTATACATTTCAGGGGTAAGCCCGTACCTGTTCATTAAAGCTTCTTTCATGTGGGAATAGGATCTCTGATTTTCAACGGGCAAATCTAGCAAGGTATCTCGCCCTTCGCTAAGGAACCTTCCCCACAACCCCGCTCCCCAATCCTTGTCAGGGACCCGCTTGGAGGACATGGCTACCTCGTATGCCCTAAACCATTGTCCTATGTCATCCCCTTTAAAGAATTCTTTAACTACATCTTTTGGAATGTGCACTCTTGACTCTACCTGCACTGGCGATGTGCTGCCACCAGAGGGAGGATGATCCAAGTTTCTCTCCTTTAGACTCATCTCCCTCATTTTCAATTCGTAATCCATTTGGTGCTTTCGCTCTTCCAGCGCCATTCTTTTGGTTTCAAGCTCCAGTTGGATTTTTAATTCTGCCAGCTTTCTTTCGTGATTCCTTGTTTCTTTCCTGTCTGCCAGCTCCTCTGGCGACAGGCCTTTACCAAAGCTGTGCACGCTGTCTTGCCTTTCGAGATCCACCAGATCCATAGGTGCATTCTGCTCTTCAGTCGCATCTTGCTCCGCGAGGGCATCTTGATCCTCCGGGGCCTTTCTGGACTCTATCCAGGCTTTCAGGGCCTTGTAGAACTCTGGCTTGTTCTTGCAACCGGCGTGCGGAACCTTGAGTTTCTTACAGAAAAACTTCAGTTCAGTCTTTGAGTATTTGTCCAGCTTTGCGGCGTCCCACTCCACCTCCAACATCTCGGAGGTCGTGGACTCCGCTCCATCCAGGCTCTTCGTGCCCAGCATGGTTCTCACACTCGGAATCTTCTTTCGGCAAAAAGCAAAGTCTGTGGCTAAGTAACTGGACTGAAATCACTGTGCAATGGTCAGAAGTTAAGGTATAGATACCGCAAGTGTAAATTCGAAAATCCTCACCGCTGCGTCCAATGTAGGAAGGGGGAGGCTCTAGTTGGCGCAGTGCAACACTAGCGACAAGCAGGGCCTCTCTCTTCCTCGTCAGGGCTGAGGGTTACCTTCCAGACAACCTCTGCTTACCCTCTAGGTAGTGTGGCTTAAGCAGTCGTAGGCTAATCTTTGGGGCACATAGGGTTAAACACTTGCAATATTACACCGTCACAACCAACCCACCACACAATGAGACCAGACTGTATTCTGTAAAAATATATATCTTTATATAGAATTCAAGCAGGCTTATGAATACAGTTATCAGACTTTCAAGTAGCGGTTCCAAGTTACTTAGTTCAAGTTGCCACAGTTCTTTCGAGCAATAAGAGTTCTTTAGGGCCTTCTGCCCAGTTCAACAAAGTTCTTGTGGAGCAGGCGGCTCCCAGGGGATCTGTCCCACGTCGCGTTGCCTTCCCGGGGTCGCTGTTCGTTGCGGCTCTCAGCCGAGCAGTTCACGGGTCATCCGGGGCAGCGGTGTTCTGTGGCGGCAGGGTCCTTTCCTCGTTGTCCGCTCCGACCCTGGAGGCGGCGGTTGCGTGGTGGTGGCAAGTGGCAGTACGGTCCTCAAGTGCAGGACGTACCCAGCCAAGTGCCGGTGCAGCTGTGCGCTCACAGCTGAGCTGTCGGGCAAGGTACCGACCTAGGGGACTCTCACAGGACAACTGTCCGTCTTTGCAAGTGGATTGGCTGCTCGTTGCGCAGTCAACTCGAGAGCTCGGACCGGACGGGTCCTCCTTCGCTTTGCTCTCGGGCTCCCGGTGCAGTTGCGGTCACGGTGTTCGGGCCAGCGGCGGCTGGTCCTCACTTTGCTTTCGCGGTTGCTTTGGGCCCCGGTCACGGTGGTCAGGTGGATGTCGTTGCCTTGGAGGAGATTCCTCCGTCGGTACTGCAGCGAGACGCAGCCCACGCAGTTGCTTTCTTCAGGGTGTAGCGCCCACTGGTCCTGGGGCGCTGGTCAGGGGGCAAGTTCAGTTGCAAGCCCTTGGAGATCTTTTAGCAGAGTTTGGCACAAAGTCTTGTAAAGCAAAAGTCTTTTCGTAGTCTTTCCTTTTTCCTCTCCTTCGGCAGCAAGGCACCGGACACAGGCAAGAGACAGCACTCTTCCTTGTCCTTCCTGGTCCTTCTCGTCGGGCAGAGTTCCTTCTGTAGCCCAAACTGGATCTAACTTTCCAGGAGCAGGGCTCCTTCTTTTATATGGCATTTCTTTTGTTCTCGCAGGCCAGGGGGGCCTTTGCATAGCCACTCTCAGTCCTTGAGTACCCTGGCGGGTGTACTCCGGCTTCTGCTTTCAGTGTGAGGGGCCGGCGCATCAGACGCCCCACAGGAGGTGGAGCCAGCATTGTGCGGACAGGGGCAGCCAGAGTACCTTGTTGATGGGGCTTCGCCCTTCCTGGGCCAGGTGTCGGCGGAATCATCCGACGCTCCCCAGGAGGGTGGAGCCGGCATTGTGGTGGCAGAGCACAGCAAGATTTCGAGTCAAGAGCCACTCCTACCTCCCACTAAGGTGTAATCTGCGCATTCACCACCTGTCATCCTCCCAGCCCTGTCACTCACACGTCCCAGACAGTCAGATACACATACCAGCAGAGGCGGGCTGAAATGGTTAGGCAAGCAAATGCTAACTTTCTAAAAGCTCTTCCCCCACAGCCCCTCATCCCCTGTTACATGCTCCCCTGTTACCCTGCCCCCTCCCCCCGGACCTCCTCCCCCGCTCGCCAGCGTTGTCTGTCTTTTTACTCAACACCAGGTCAGCGGTCAAGCACCACCATGAGCCGAGAAACCTGACCTACTGCTCCTGACCGAAACTTGGTATTGTGACACTTCCCTCCCCGTTCTCCTGGCCACCCTACCCCCCTCCTATGTGGCCCTGCGAGCCGACCGGCCGGCAGGCAAGGCAGGCGGTGGGGTCGCCCTGATTGCTCGGTCCAAGCTGAATTTCCAATCACTTCCCTCCCCCCCCCATTCCCCCTGCTGACTTCCTGGTAGTCCGCTCTCTTTCATTTTCTCCCCCCATCACCTGCCTATTAATGTACCGGCCTCCCCAGCCCTCGCCCGCATTCTTGCCGGCCTTTCAAGACCTGTTGGCCAACTTGGTGGTCAACTACGCCTCGGTCTTGGTGCTAGGGGACTTTAATTACTGGCCCTCTGACCCACACGAGTGCTCAGCCTCAAAAGAGTTTACAGACTGCCTTTCATCCCTTAATTTCGTGTCGCACATATCCGTTCCCACCCACTCCCATGGGCACACACTGGACCAGGTCTGGTCCCTCAACCTCCCCGTGGCCTCGGCCACCGTCTCGCCGTGCCCATGGTCCGACCATGCCCTCATTTCCTTCTCTATTCCCCGTAACGCAACGCCTAAAACCCCGCATGCCAAAAACATCTGGGCACGGAACTGGAATAGACTGGATTACCCCTCCTTGACCTCCATGCTCCGCGACTCTACCCCTACTCTTGTTGGCTTACCATCTACCTCTCAAGCCAAGGCCATCAACACCTGGCTGGCTGAAGGCTGCGACTCTGTGGCGCCCCTACGCCGCATCTCCATCCGCCGACCAAAGGATGCTAATAGATGGTTCAATGACCACCTAAAAGATCTCAAACTGAGCGCCCGACGGGCAGAGAGGCAATGGAGGAAAAATTACAATCCCTTATCAAAAACCCACTTCATTTCAGCACTGGACAAATACAAAACAGCAATCCTGGCTGCTAAGACCGCCTACTTTTCGTCAAAAATTACTTCTGCCGAAAATAAACCCAGGGAAATCTTCGGGATAGTGAATGACCTGGCATTCTCAGACCGAACCTCGCCCAATATCCCTCCCTCCCAACCACTCTGCGACCAGCTTAATACTTATTTCTTAGATAAAATAGCAACCATCAAGCTCAATATCCCTCCACCTTCTTCTGCCTTCGTCGATCCCTCCCCCCCTCCCCTCCCCTACCTGCTTACCTCTATCCCCCCCCTCACTCTGGACTCTTTTATGGAGATACTCCCTAAAGTGAAGTCGGGGTCTCCCGCGGACGTCTGCCCAGCACGAGTCCTGCAGCAAATCTACTCCAGCTGCCCCGACCCCCCCATTGCCTTCCTCAACAGCTCCCTGGCACAGGGCGTAGTGCCCTCTGCGCTCAAGGCAGCTACCATAGTGCCCATCCTGAAAAAACCTGGCGCTGACTCTTCTATCTCGGCCAACTATCGCCCCATCTCCCTGCTACCCTTTCTGGGCAAGGTGATGGAACGCCATGTTACCGCGGTGCTCAGCGCCCATGTTGAGGCAAATGGGGGACTGGCATCCCGCCAAGCCGGGTTCCGTCCCAGGCATTCGACCGAGTCAGTCGTGGTCTCAGTCTTGGACAAACTCAGAAAGGGTATGGATGGAAACAAACACCAGGCACTGGTCCTCCTTGATCTATCCGCCGCCTTTGACACGGTGGACCACACCATCTTACTTACCCGTGTCAAGGCGGCTGGCATCGGGGGATCAGCTCTGATCTGGCTCTCCTCCTTTCTGAGGGAACGCACTCAGGCGGTCCGGCTAGGCGACTTCACGGCCACTCCCCTCCCTGTCACCTGTGGTGTCCCCCAGGGATCCTCTCTTTCCCCCTTACTTTTCAACCTTTATATCTTTCCTCTCATCTTTGCACTACAGCAGCTGGAGGTCACCGTCTATAATTACGCGGATGACCTCCAGCTCATCTTTGATCTGTCCCCTTCTCCTCTCTCGGTCTCTAATTTCCAGTCAACTATGACCTTCATCAGGGACTGGATGAACCACAACCACCTTAAGCTGAACCCGGATAAAACCGAGCTGGTTCTCACTGGTGGTTCGTCCAGTCCCTGGAACTCTCTCTTCTGGCCCCCCTCCCTTGGCACTGCACCGACCCCCTCCACCACGGTCAAAACACTTGGTGTCAAAATAAACAGCCAACTCACCCTCCATTCACAAATCAGCTCTGTGGTGTCCTCCTGCTTCCTTTCTCTCCGCACTATCCGCACTGTCTCCCGCTTCTTTTCCCCCCAGGCACTTAAGATCATTATGGCCGCACTTGTGATATCGAAACTGGACTACGCAAACGCTCTCTACCACGGTATCCCCGCATACAGTCTGCGTCGACTCCAGACCGTCCAGAACCAAGCAGCCCGGCTGGTGTACGGTCTTCCTCGGTATCACCACTCCACCCCTCTTCTCAGGGAGCTTCACTGGCTCCCTATAAAGGAACGGGCCCTATTTAAGATCGGCTGTATGGTCTTCCAGGCCCGCCAGGGCACTGCCCCCGCCTTCATCTCCTCACTAATCAAGTCTTATGTACCCGTAAGAGAACTTCGGTCTTCCTCCAAGTCTCTCCTCCAGATCCCTCGCTTCACTCGCAAAAAGTGGGGCGGGGCCAATTTCTCCACCCTGGCTCCAACCTTTTGGAACTCACTCCCTGACCACCTTCGCTCTGCCTCTCAGTATCTCCCCTTTCGCAGAGATCTGAAAACGTTCCTCTTTAGCCAGGCTTTCCTCACTTAATCTCCCTCAAAATTCCCTTCACCTCTCCCTGGTCTTTCCCCCTCAGTTGCCGATCCCCCCAGCGCCAAGAAACCGCAAGGTGTACGCTGCGCTCTAGAAGTATTTTAAATTAGAAATTAGAAATTTGCAAACCCAGGATACTAAAATAAACTTTACTAAAAGAAATATTTTATCATCCTGAGTTCAGGCATACTAAACACGACGCGCTACCACGCTCCTTGAGCCTGCTGGGATTATAGGGTGTAATAACTCCAGCAGCTCAGTCTGGCCTAATGGAGCAGGTAGCCTTCAATAGTGAAATACGGTTTGGGTTGTAAGTCACTACTAGGACCTGCCACACACATCCGGGCTGGTCCTACCTTACACCTACAACGCACCCTGCCCGCAGGCCTACCATAGGGGTGACTGATATGTGGTCAAGGGAAGGTTCGGGGGCTGGCAAGTGGGTGCACTTGCCCAGCTAGCGTGACAGTACGGGACCGCACGCGGGTTCTGCGGTCGCAGTTCCCAGATACATCTTTACGGCTGCTTCGGTGGGAGGCGCAACCAGCGCTGCAGGCCCACCAGCAGTATTGGCATCTACAAGCCCCGGCACTCCTAGTGCACTTTACTAGGGACTAACAGTAAATCCAATGAACCAATCATGGATACCAATCGCATGTACAATTTACAGTAGGGAGCACTTGCACTGCGGCACGGGTCAGCCGTGGCGCAGTGCCCTGAGTATCGGAAAACCAGCAAAACATCGGAGGCACATCAGCAAAAAGTGGAAGGGAGACTCACGCCAAGGTGCCAGGTCTAACACTCCTGGACTGGAGAAGACACTACAGCCTCTTCCCTTGTCTCCTGTAGGGAAGGGCTCCTTCATTGCATATCTGAGTACCCTTTAGGTTCCCAGGTAATCCCCATATGCCAGTCTCTTGTCTGCCTATTGTGTCTGCATATTGTGAATTCGAGCAACACAATCGAACACTGCTGCAGCTGGGGGCTAGCGGTGAACATTGTGGTATGGTTTTTGTTGAATTCACCTACTTTCTTACATTATAAATTAGTTTAGCAAGTACTGTGTCTGCGGATACTTTCATTAGTCTGTCTAGCGTAATGTCTGAACATTTTTCTGGCAGTGAGTTCCAAAACAAACTATGGCCTCCTGTTCTGCTTTTAGAGAACTTGGGCAGGACATCAAGTTTGCACAGGAGGAATGCAGAGCACTAGGCATCTACAGGATCAATAGTGCTTTCTACACAGTGCATACCACTTGAAACTGAACATGTCCTCTGACTAAGCCATTGAAGTGACTGAAATAGGGGATGCAGGAATGTTTGAATGTGGGGACTCCACAAACAAGGCGTGCTCCTGTATTCTGAATTACCTGCAATCAGTGCAGTAAATGTTCAGGTGTGGTACTGTATTCTGAATTACCTGCAATCATTGCAGTAAAGCTTCAGGTAATCCAGTTAAAGAGAGTTAGAGTAATCTAGCCTGGAGCCAGTGATTTCTGAGATGGCCCATCTCTTATTGTTCTATTTGAGGACAGGCATGCTTTTATTTAGGAACTTTACATGATGAGTACATGCACATATCAGTGAGGATACCTGCTTAAGCAGTAAGAGGTTGTTGTCAGACTTGGCACCTAATTTTTAATCTCCTCAACAGGAGGAATTGAGCGCTGAGGTTGGTTTTCCCACTAAAGATCAAAGAAGTTGCTGGGATGAAGTCTGAGACAGTTGCTCGCAATGCATTCCCGAACTGATCTCAAAACAAGATAGAAATGGTGGCTAGATAATACGTTGTCATGGAAACGGGCAAGTAGCTGGGCATCATCAGCATTTAAACATATCTTGGCATTTCTAGAAAGAAGCAGTTTGGCTAGTAGACACACATATAACATTGACAATTTGAGGGATAGCACTGAGCTCTGCAGTCCCCCATATTTCAGAGGGGCCTCTGAGGCTACATAGGTGAGAGCCCTAAGAAAAGGGCAGAGCCAGGCCAGGACAGTTACCATGATAATAGCTTCCTTTAGGCAGGTGACCTAGTAGAATATTATAATCCACAATTCCTAACGCAGCTGACCTGTCCAAAAATATCAGTACATTGCCTTCCAAGCCCCCACTCCGAGATTGTCAACTACAGCTTTGATCATTGACTCTGCACTGCGGGCTGGACAAAACCCTGTGTGAGCAGGGCCGATATGTTGTCCTATTTTAACACCTTGGCTGCTAATGGTTTTCCCCTCCTGTGCTGAGTGGCTTTGAAAGCCACTGTTCATGACGAGCTCAGCTCGTCATAAGCACAGCTCCACTGTGCCTCATGACGAGCTGAGCTCGTCATGAGCATGGAAGGGGTTAAGTAGTAATTTAGGGCCTGATTTATATCTTGGCGGTATGGATACTCCATTGCAACAGCAAATGAGTATCCCTAACTCCAAGACAGAGGCCTGCCCACTCGATTTAAATGTGGGCAGACCTTTGGTCTAATCACTGCAGATACTAGCCTGCCTCTGCCGTGATTAAATCACTACCACGGCCCAACAGAGAGTCAGAGGCAGACCTCTAATTCCTCCCAACTAATATAGATGGGTGGAATTAGAGCCCACTTTTCACTGCAGTCACCCCCAGGAACAACCTGGCAATGCAATCTACAAAATCCTCCCTTCACCATGGAAGAGGACTCCCATGGTGAGGGGAGTAATGTATGTTTTATTTTCAAAAAGAAAATCCAGTTTTGAGATTCTCATTTTAAAAATATGCACTTTACTACTTCTGCTCCCTACTGATAAAGGGCTAAACCCAGAAATACGTGTCTAGAGATAACAACTCTACATTCACCAACTTTGGTGAAAAACTACAGTAATTTTGAAGTAAGCATACTGCATTTACCAGAATTCAATGGGTGAACTGTGCTGGAACGAGAGGCAGTGTGATTTCACACCTTGTATCAATAGTGTTCAACAACATGTTTGGAACAGAATTATTTTAGGACTTAAGAGCATAGTATCTTGTCATTTCATCCTCATAGCGGTTTCTGTCAGTCATAAAATCTCATCTGCTTGTGGGTGCTGCACATTTTACAACAGCTGCTTCTCTAGGTAATTCCAGTGCATCAAGCAAATATATGACATATTTCCCATTTTTAATGGGGATCCAGACCAAGTCACGAATCACCTCTGGAACCAAAACTATCCAAAATCATGGATCACGCCAAACCGGTACTGGCTATCAGTGTAAATGGTGACACTCAGATTGTTGGAAACACAAGATGCTCTGATAAGAGCAAACAGTTCAGCTACCTGTGCTGTGATTACACTTCACAAATAGGAGGCTTCCATACACCTTCTAAGGTGCGCAAATGATAACCTGCTTTCAGAACTTCTTGTCCATCTCTTAGGCAAGAGGCATCTACAGACAAGGTAAAATCAGGATCTTGCAAGGGGACACATCAAATATCCAGTCTTGTCTTGGTATGCAGTTCACAGACATCTAAACAGTCCTGATCAACTTCATCATCTGCACCATTTTCTGGAAGTGGCAAAAGAGAAGCAGGGTTCAGTGCATTACAGAGTTTTAAAGATAAATTATTTGAGACTAAAATAACTTCTTCATCTGTGTATGTTAAAACAAACAACACACATGTCTTGCTCCTTACAGTATAACAAAAAAACCTTCTCATAATCAGCGGTTCCAAGGACTGATGTGCGACAGAGTTATAGGAAGGCATCCAAGCATTCGTTGTCCCAGGGTTGAGGGTCAGAAACATCATTTTGGGTAAGTCTCTGTAGAGGATTTGCCACTAGGGAAAATTTGGAAATCCACTGAAGACAGTAGCCCACCATTCCTAGAAACATCCTGACGTCTTTCTATGCAATGGTCATGGGTTAATTCTCAGGATTATAGAGATATTTTCTTGAGGTCCTTTTCTAGTTCCTTTTTCAATGTGATGTCCCAAATACTGAACCTTCGTCTGACAATACTATAATTTTGTAGGGGAAACAATGTTAAATTGTTCAGTAAAGAAATGGTGCTTTGTTTGCATACATTTTGCATTATCAATGCCACCAATAAGTTGTCAATGTACTGGGCCAGAATTGAGCTGCATGGCAACTGTAGGGTCTCCAAATTCGTCTTCCATACCTGAAGATTGAGGGACTTGCTGTATACCCCTGTGGAATTTTGTACCATGCTAGATTTTTCCCTAAAAATCATAACATGAAAAGGAACTGACTATCCTCATGTTGGAGAATGCAAAAGAACACTTGGTACAGGTCAGTGACAGAGAACTACTCAGCATCACATGGAATTTGGAAAAGTATTACAGAAGGATTCGGTACCATCGGACAACAATTTGATTCACTGTTCTCAGATGCTGAACTATCCTACACTTTTTGTTGAGTTTCTTCAAACCCATCACAGGCAATTTGCAAGGAATCCCTAACCCTTCTTTTAAGATACCCTGCTCTACCATGGATTCAATTACATGTAATTCCAGCCACCTCATCAAGTGTGAGGCTGTATTGGGGTGTTTGGGAATACTCTGCTTTAGGCTTCATTGTGATTTTCACTGGTTCAACATTCTTGATTAGAACAGTGTCCTTGTCTGTAAAATCCCAGACTTCCCTTTTCACCAAATCGCTCAAGTCCATAGGCAAGTCTTCTCTTGTTAGGACTGCATCCCCATCATGTGGATGAAGTAAAGCACCTTCCGTACAATAGATCACACAGTTTAACATGCAGAGTACATTTCTGCCCAATAGATTGACTGGGCTTGAGTCACATATTAGAAATGGTTGGTCTTCTTCATGAGGCCCTATTTTACAGGGGCTTTAACTGAAACTGAGCTCTTGCTCTGCTGGTTTGAAATGCCTACAACTTGGACTTGTTTTCCTGAGAGGGTTAGGTTCGGTACCTCTACCGTTCTAACAGTATAGCGGGTAGCTCCACTATCGAACTAGAATTATAAGGGTTGGCCATTCACCTCTTCATCTACATATGGCCCACTCTGGTCTACCTCTAGGACTGTGCCAAGCATGCAATCATCCTCCCCTCACAGGCATAGTTAGAATGAGTTTAGAATTGTACAGTACTTAATTTGAGTCAGTGGTTTCCGGTGCTCGGCACCAGTATTTAATTATCAGCACCAGTGCTTGTGACAGTCTGCCACAAGGTGACACTGACTGGCTATTTTAGATATGACCACAACAACAGTTAATTATTAAATCAATATACATTAAAAATTACTATTACCTGCTGCCCAAGCCATTCTAATACCTTTGGGGGCCTGGAATAGTCCAAACTGTCACACTTGTAGGAGTGTGATGGTTAGTATTGTGTTGTTACGATCATTGGCAGAATAGTAGAGGCAATGTGTGGTGCAAGCTGAAGTAGCCTCCAGAAGTGAGCCCTGGCACTTATTTCTTTTTTCAGTAAGCACTGGAATTGTACCTTCGGTTATCCATGTTTTTTGTATCATTGAGGCTTGGGGCATAATTGCATTATATGACCTTTGCATTTCAATATTCTGCATTGGCATTTCACTCATGTTTGGCATTTGAACATCATTTTTCATTAGATTTGGGTTCAAACTAGATTCTCTATTCAAGTGACCCACCTTATTGCAGTAGTCTTCTTCAACATGTTTTTGTCCATCCCTGCATTCTGATCAATCACCATTCCGTGACCTTTATCTTGTGGACCAAAACTCTCTGTCTGTGACACCTAACCACCAACTTGATAACCACCTATCTGACTTCTTGCTCCAACACCATTAACATAGTTATACCCTGAATTTGCCACCTACAGACTAATATGCCACCCTTTCTGCACTGTATTTGTCAGTGTCAACCTCAATCTTCTTTTACTTTGCCTCCAAATTATAGTGTAAAATTTTGCATAACTGAAATTTTTATCTAGGGACTATGATTACCAGCAGATCACATTCTGCTACATATTGGGACTAATTTCTGGACACAAAGCATGAACGAACTGTGACAAGAAACCATTAGGATTTTCCATTTGTGTATTTCCAGCACTACTGTGCTGTATGAAAACTTGCATCAACCTCTCATAATAAGCGTGCACAGACTCAATAGACTCTTGAGTAGTTTGGTTAGCCTCTTTCTGCAGAACCTTAGTTTTCAAATGAGCATTAACCTAGTTATACGTGTCCTTAACAGTAAGAGAAGTTGCGTTCATTCAGGCATCTCTCGGCGGTTCATCAGTTGGCCAATCTACGTCCACTTTGCATCCTGCCCACAAATCTTTACGTTTCCTTCTGGCGGATTATTTCATTCATCATAATCCGTCTGTTTCAAGCCTCAGCCTATCTCTTTTGAGCGCCCCACCTTTTTATCGTCCAGATGAGAACTTAGACGGACCGTTTCTAGCCCCAGTTTCTGTTCTACTGGATTGCATTATTGCATTTTTACGACCTAGGGCCATATGTATCAAGCCAATTTTAATTCGCAAACGCTGCAAATCGCAAAAAACAGGGTTTGCGAATGAAAATTCGCTATTCGGAATGTATGAAGCAAAAGTGCCTCACAAAACGAGAAATCGCAAAAAATGCGATTCCTTAACCCCTTCGCTGCTAGGCCTTTTCCCTCCTGTGTAAGCCTTTTTTTGGCGATTTGGGGTAGTGCGTGCTTAGGCCCCTGTAACTTTTTGAACACATAAGGTATCCACGCCAAATTTGCGTCCTTTTCTTCCAACATGATGTGGATTCTAAAGGTGCCCAGGGTTTGTGGATTCCCTTGGAGGGGTCCCAGAAATTAAGCAACATACAGTGAAATTTTAGTTTTTTTCAGAAAAATGGGAAAAATGGGCTGGAAATGAAAGCCTCTGGGTTTTTCCCTGCAAATGTTATCAAAAAAGGGTTTGCGGGGATGAAATCTCCATTTTCTCAGCTTTTAGGGAATGGCAGTCTTTTGTCAGAGAACCAATATTTTTCACACAGTTTTGGCATTTTTCTGGGACATAGCCTATTTTTGCTATTTTTAGAGTTTCAACCTCCTTCCATTTAATGGTAGAAATGAGTTTGAAAGCAATAATGGATCCTAGAAAGCTATACATTTTCGAAAAGTAGATAAAATGCTGAATTCAGAAAAGGGTCATTTGTCTAAATCCATGAAGGTTTCTTTATAGAAACTAACAGTGAAATATTGGAATAATTGAAAATTTGTTGAAAAAAACAGCCTTTTGTCCCAACGTTTTCACCTATAACTTCTTGTAATTTTGACAGCTCTTGCAAAGCAATATACCGTTACATCCATTTGACTTTCCTGGTTGTGGGGATATATAGGACTTGTAGTTTCACCAAGAACCCGACGAACTCAGAACCAAAAACTGAGCAGCAACTTGCAATGGTATTTTATTATTTACTGGGTATAGAGCACTTATTCTTGGAAAATGTATACATGGAAAAATCGGTATGAAAGACACCTATGTATTTCTGAATTGGGTACAAATTATAGAGTTTAGAAACAGTATATATTTGCACATTTTCAAAATTGGGAATACTCATACTAGCATGAGAATTATTGGTCATTTTTCAAAAATATTTTTTTTTACACAATGTCTTTCATTGGGAAGGGAGAAATGCATGAAAACTCAATAGGTAATAACAGTTGATTTACAAATCTGAATTACCCTAAGTCTCCTGATACAAACGGTACCTCATTTGTGTGGGTCGGCCTTGTGCCTGCGACAGGAAACGGCGCAAAATGCAACGTGGTCACACGTCAATTTTGCAGTTAAAAATTGACCCTTTTATGGCAAAGTGCCTAGCTGTAGTTTTTGCACCCTAGCTCAGCCGGCACATAGGGAAACCTAGCAAACTTATACATTTCTGAAAACTAAACACCCAGGGGAATTCAGGATGGGGTGACTCGACTGCCTCCCACCAGGTTCTGTGACCCAGAATCCCTTACAAAGCTAAACAATTGACAAACAAACGCATTTTCTTCACATTTCGGTGGTGGAAAGTTCTGCAATCTGCGTGGATCAACAAATTTCCACGCACCCAGCGTTCCCCCAGGTCTCCGGAAAAAATGGTACCTTACTTGCCTGGGTCTGCCTAGTGCCTGCAACAGGAAACAGCACAAAACGCAACGTGGTTGCACCTCAATTTCGCAGTGAAAACGTGCCCTTTTTTGGCAAAGAGCCTAACTTTAGTTTTTGAACTGTAGCTCTGCCGGCACCTAGGGAAACCTAGCAAACCTATACATTTTTGAAAACTAGACACCCAGGGAAATTTAGGATGGGGTGACTCGACTGCCTCCCACCAGGTTCTGTTACCCAGAATCCCTTGCAAAGCTAAACAATTGACAAAAAAACGCATTTTCCTCACATTTCTGTGGTGAAAAGTTCTGGAATCTGCGTGGATCAACAAATTTCCACCCACCCAGCGTTCCCCCAGGTCTCCCCAAAAAAATGGTTCCTCACTTGCCTGGGTCTGCCTAGTGCCTGCGACAGGAAACAGCGCAAAACGCAACGTCGTCGCACCTCAATTTCGCAGTGAAAACATGCCCTTTTTTGGCAAAGAGCCTACCTTTCGTTTTTGAACCCTAGCTCTGCCGGCACCTAGGGAAACCTAGCAAACCTGTACATTTTTGAAAACTACACACCCAGGGAAATTCAGGATGGGGTGATTCGACTGCCTCCCACCAGGTTCTGTTACCCAGAATCCCTTGCAAAGCTAAAAAATTGACAAAAAAACGCATTTTCCTCACATTTCTGTGGTGGAAAGTTCTGGAATCTGCGTGGATCAACAAATCTCTACCCACCCAGCGTTCCCCCAGGTCTCTTGAAAAAAATGGTACCTCGCTTGCCTGGGTCTGCCTAGTGCCTGCGACAGAAAACAGCGCAAAAATGCAACGTGGTCGCACCTCAATTTTGCAGTGAAAAAGTGCCCTTTTTTGACAAAGAGCCTACTTTTCATTTTTGAACCCTAGCTCTGCCGGCACCTAGGGAAACCTAGCAAACCTATACATTTGTTAAAACTAGACACCCAGGGGAATTTAGGATGGGGTGACTCGACTGCCTCCCACCAGGTTCTGTTACCCAGAATCCCTTGCAAAGCTAAACAATTGACAAAAAAAACGCATTTTCCTCACATTTCTGTGGTGAAAAGTTCTGGAATCTGCATGGATAAACAAATTTCCACCCACCCAGCGTTCCCCCAGGTCTCCCGAAAAAAATGGTACCTCACTTGCCTGGGTCTGCCCAGTGCCTGCGACAGGAAATAGCACAAAACGCAACGTGGTCGCACCTCAATTTTGCAGTGAAAAAGTGCCCTTTTTTGACAAAGAGCCTACTTTTCATTTTTGAACCCTAGCTCTGCCGGCACCAAGGGAAACCTAGCAAACCTATACATTTGTGAAAACTACACACCCAGGGGAATTCAGGATGGGGTGACTCGACTGCCTCCCACCAGGTTCTGTTACCCAGAATCCCTTGCAAAGCTCAAAAATTGACAAAAAGAACGCATTTTCCTCACATTTCTGTGGTGGAAAGTTCTGCAATCTGCGTGGATCAACAAATTTCCACCCACCCAGCGTTCCCCCAGGTCTCCCAAAAAAAATGGTACCTCACTTGCCTGGGTCTGCCCAGTGCCTGCGACAGGAAATAGCACAAAACGCAACGTGGTCGCACCTCAATTTTGCAGTAAAAATGTGCCCTTTTTTGGCAAAGAGCCTACCTTTCGTTTTTGAACCCTAGCTCTGCCGGCACCTAGGGGAACCTAGCAAACCTATACATTATTTAAAACTACACACCCAGGGGAATTCAGGATGGGGTGACTCAACTGCCTCCCACCAGGTTCTGCTACACGGAATCCCTTGCAAATCTAAACAATTGACAAAAAACCACATTTTCCTCACATTTCTGTGGAGGAAAGTTTTGGAATCTGCGTGGATCCACAAATTTCCACCCACCCAGCATTTCCCCAGGTCTCCCAAAAAAAATGGTACCTCACTTGCCTGGGTCTGCCTAGTGCCTGCGACAGGAAACAGCACAAAACGCAACGTGGTCGCACCTCAATTTTGCAGTGAAAAAGTGCCCTTTGTTGGCAAAGAGCCTACCTTTAGTTTTTGAACCCTAGCTCTGCCAGCACCTAGGGAAACCTAGCAAACCTATACATTTTTGAAAACTACACACCCAGGGGAATTCAGGATGGGGTGACTCGACTGCCTATCACCAGGTTCTGTTACCCAGAATCCTTTGCAAAGCTAAAGAAGTGACAAAAAAACGAATTTTCCTCACATTTCTGTGGAGGAAAGTTCTGGAATCTGCGTGGATCAACAAATTTCCAGCCCCCCAATGTTCCCCGAGGTCTCCCAAAAAAAATGGTACCTCACTTGCCTGGGTCTGCCTAGTGCCTGCAACAGGAAACAGCGCAAAACGCAACGTGGTCGCACCTCAATTTTGCAGTGAAAATTTGCCCTTTTTTTGGCAAAGAGCTTACCTTTCTTTTTTTAACCCTAGCTCTGCCAGCACCTAGGGAAACCTAGCAAACCTATACATTTTTGAAAACTACACATCCAGGGGAATTCAGAATGGGGTGACTCGACTGCCTACCACCAGGTTCTGTTACCCAGAATCCCTTGCAAAGCTAAAAAATTGACAAAAAAATGCATTTTCCTAACATTTCTGTGGTGGAAAGTTCTGGAACTTGCGTGCATCAACAAATTTCCACCCACCCAGCATTCCCATAGGTCTCCCGATAAAAATGGAACCTCACTTGCGTGGGTAGGCATAGTGGCTGCAAGAGGAAAAGGCCCAAATCGTATGGTAGAGACTTAAATATTACCTTTAGCAAAACTACCTTGTTTTTGGGGGGGAGGGAAACCTACCTAACCCACACATTTCTGGAAACTAGACACCCGGGGAAGTCCAGCGAGGTATGGCATGCGTGGGTCCCCCAAGGTTTACCTACCCAGAATTCCCTGCAAACCTTAAAATTAGATTAAAAAACACGTTTTCATACATTTTTGCGTGGGATCTCTGTGCCGGCACAAATGTCCTACAGCCCAGTGTTCCCCTTGTTCTCTCGAGTAAAATGATACCTCACTTGTGTGGGTCCCCCAAAGCAGAACAGGCTAAAAATGAATTTTAAAAAATTGTAGTGTTTGGGATTGACAAATTATGCACCTCACCTTAGTCACAGGCCTTTGGCCCACCCACACAAATGAGGTATAATTTTACTCGGGAGAACAAGGGGAACGCTGGGCGGTAGGACATTTGTGCTGGCACGGAGATCCCACGCAAAAAAGTTTGGAAAAGTGAGTTTTTTACCTAAATTTAAGGTTTGCAAGGAGTTCTGGGTAGTAAAACATTGGGGACCGACGCATGCCATACCTCCCTGGACTCCCCGGGGTGTCTAGTTTTCAGAACTGTTTGGGTTTGGTAGTTTCACAAGTTTTCTGCCGAGCCCCGGGCCAAAAACTCAGGTCCCCCCCCCCCCCCCAAAAAGAAGGTAGTTTTGCTATAGGTTATTTTAAATTCTCCACCATACGATTTGGGCCTTTTCCTGTTGCAGCCACTATGCCTACCCACGCAAGTGAGGTACCATTGTTTCCGGGAGACCTGGGGGAACGCGGGGTGGGGGGAAATTTGTTGACCCACGCAGATTCCAGAACTTTCCACCAAAGAAATGTGAGGAAAATGCATTTTTTTTGTCAATTTGTAAGGTTTGCAAGGGATTCTGGGTAATAGAACCTGGTGGGAAGCAGTCGTGTCACCTCATCCTGAATTCCCCTGGGTGTCTAGTTTTCAGAAATGTACAGGTTTGCTAGGTTTCCCTATGTGGCAGCTGCGCTAGGGCCCAAAATCCACAGGTAGGCATATTGCTAAAAACAAATCCGTGCCTAGTCGGCTTTCTGCTGCCCTGGGGGGAAGATTTCGGGGCTGGGGTTGCCCGGATATGCCCCCAAGGGGGGCAGAAACATTGTGGCTATATTTTTTGGGGAGTGGGGGCATTAGTATGCCCATTCTGGGCAGTCCCCACCCCCACACATAAAAAAGCCATCGTAATCGTTGGCGTCAAGTGGGCTTTTTGCCCCCCCGGGGGGGCAGATTTTGGGCTACTGCCCCCATCCTCCCTCCAGGGGGGGCATAAAGGCTGTCATTGTTGTGAGTGGGGGGTGGGGGCATTGGCATGCCCGTTTTGGGCAGCCCCCAACCTAAGAAAAATGTGCCCAAAAATCCAGTGTGTCTGGTGGGTTTTTTGCCCCCCCAGGGGGGGGCAGATTGGATGCCATCTGGCCCCGGGAGGGGCAGGAAGGCTGTAATTTTAGTGGGGGAGGGGGTGGGGCATGGGCATACCAGTTTTGGGAAGCCCCACCCTATTTCAAATTGCCCCCCCCAAAAAATCCCTGGCGTCTAGTGGGATTTTTGCCCCCCCGGCAGGGCAGATTGGGGGATAATGCCCCCATCTACCCCCAGGGGGTCAGAAAGTCCACTAGATGCCAGGGAGATTTTGGGGCAAATTTTGATTAGAGTGGGGTCTGCCCAAGACGGGCATGCCAATGCCCCCACCCTAATAAAAATTTGCCTAACAAAATCCCTGGTGTCTAGTGGGCTTTTTGTCCCCCCAGGGGGGCATATTGGAGGCTACTGCCCCATCAGCCCCCAGGGGGGGCAGGAAGGCTGTTATTTTTGTCGGGGAGGGGGTGGGGGCATAGGCATGCCCGTTTTGGGCAGCCTATCCAAATTCAAATTTGCCCGCAAAAAAATCCCTGTCATCTAGTGGGCTTTTTGCCCCCCCCGGCGGGGCAGATTGGGGGGTAATGCCCCTATATGCCCTTCAGGGGGGTCAGAAAGTCCACTAGACGCCAGGGAGTTTTTTGGGCAAATTTTAATTAGGGTGGAGTCTGCCCAAAACAGGCATGCCAATGCCCCCAACTTAATAAAAGTTTGCCCAAAAACATTCCTGGTGTCTTGTGGACTTTTTACCCCCCTGGGGGGCATATTGGGGGCTACTGCCCCATCTGCCCCCCAGGGGCCAGGAAGGCTGTAATTGTTGCGGGGAGGGGGGGGGGCATGGGCATGCCCGTTTTGGGCAGCCTCACACTATTTCATATTTGCCCCCCCTCAAAATCCCTGGCATCTAGTGGGCTTTTTGCCCCCCCTGGCGGGGCAGATTGGGGGCTAATGCCCCCAACTGCCCCCCAGGATGGGCAGAAAGTCCACTAGACACCAGGGATTTTTCTGGACAAATTTTGATTAGGGTGGGGTCTGCCCAAGACGGGCATGCCAATGCCTCCACCCTAATAAAAATTTGCCTAAAAAATTCCCTGGTGTCTAGTGGGCTTTTTACCCCCCCCCCAGGGGGGCAGATTGGAGGCTACTGCCCCATCAGCCCCCAGGGGGGGCAGGAAGGCTGTTATTTTTGTGGGGGAGGGGGTGGGGGCATAGGCATGCCCGTTTTGGGCAGCCCATCCAAATTTAAATTTGCCCGCAAAAAAATCTCTGGCGTCTAGTTGGCTTTTTGCCCCCCCGGCGGGGCAGATTGTAGGGTAATGCCTCCATATGCCCCCCAGGGGGGTCAGAAAGTCCACTAGATGCCAGGGAGTTTTTGGTCAAATTTTAATTAGGGTGGAGTCTGCCCAAAACGGGCATGCCAATGCCCCCAACTTAATAAAAATTTGCCCAAAAAAATCCCTGGTGTCTAGTGGGCTTTTTGCCCTTCTGGGGGGCAGATTGGGGGCTACTGCCCCATCTACCCCCCAGGGCAGCAGGAAGGCTGTAATTGTTGCGGGGAGGGGGCTGGGCCCGTTTTGGGCAGCCACACACTATTTCATATTTGCCCCCTCAAAAAATCCCTGGCGTCTAGTGGGCTTTTTGCCCCCCCTGGCGGGGCAGATTGCGGGCTAATGCCCCCAACTGCCCCCCAGGGCGGGCAGAAAATCCACTAGACGCCAGGGAGTTTTTTGGGCAAATTTTAATTAGGGTGGGGGCTGCCCAAAATGGGCATGATAATGCCCCCACCCTAATTAACATTTGCCCAAAAATTCCCTGACCTCTACTGGCCTTTTTGCTCCCCCCTGTGGGCAGATTGGGTGCTAATGCCCCCATCTGCCTCCTCGGGGGACAAAAAGGCTGTAATTTTTGTGGGGGAGGGGTAGGGGCATTGGCATGCCCATTTTGGGCAGCCCCCACCCTAATTCAGATTTGCCCCAAAATATCCCTGGCGTCTAGTGGGCTTTTTGCCCCTCCGAGGGTGCAGATTGGGGGCTACTGCCTCCATCTGCCCCCCGGGGGGGGGGGGGGGAGTCAATGGTGTTGGGGGGTGGGGGCATTTGCTTGCCCGTTTCGGGCAGGCCCCACCCTAAAACAAAGTGCACACAAAAAAAATCCCTGGTGCATAGTGGGCTTTCTGCCCCCCCGGGGGGGGGGGCAGATTGGGGGCTACTGGCCCCATCTGTCCCCCAGGGGGGGGGGGGGCAGAAAGTCTGTAATGGTGGTGGGGGGTGGGGGCATTGGCGTGCCAGTTTCGGACAGCCCCCACCCTAAAAAAAAGTGAACAAAACAAAATCCCTGGTGCATAGTGGGCTTTCTGCCCACCCGGGGGGGAGGGAATTGGGGGCTACTGCTTCCATTTGCCCCCCAGGGGGGGCAGAAAGGCTGTAATGGTGCCGGGGGGTGGGGGCACTGGCATGCCCATTTCTGGCAGCCCCACCCTAAAAAAAGTGCCCCCAAAAATATTCCCTGGTGTATAGTGGGCTTTCTGCCCCCCCCGGGTGGCAGATTGGGGGGCTATTGCCCCATCTGCCCCCCAGGGGGGCAGAAAGACTAAATACTATAAATCTATTTATGGGGGGAGTGAAGGCCCTTGCCCAAGGAGCCGCTCCCCCCTCCCTGGTGTCTAGTGGGTGGATCCCTGCTTGGGGATCGCCCTCCTGGGGCGATCCCCAATCAGGGATCCACTCGGGAGGGGGGAGCGGGAGGGAGATTCTCCCCTTTCCAATGATACCTCTCCCATCTTTCTGAGATAGCCCACTGAGCATGTAGAAAGTGCAACTGAAATGAGCATAAAGGCTCGTTTTAGTTTCGATTTGTGTTCAATAACGACAGAGCGACGTGCGCGCTGATCGTCATTGAACAGAAACCAGGGAGGGGGCCTCGGGAGCTGGGGAAGCTCTTCCCCAGCTCCCAAGGTCAGAGAGGTGAAAAGGAAATCCCTCTGCTGTCTGCAGCAGAGGGATTTCATGCCCCAGGCCTCATGACGGAATGGTTCCGTCATCAGCACAGGAGCACCGATGCTCATGACGGAACCATTCCGTCATGAGCATGGTAGGGGTTAATTTGCGAGCATGGAAAATCTGCGAATTATTTGCAATTACTTGTTTTGCGATTTCTCATGGTGCAACATTCACAAACGGGAAATCGCAAATCAAGAAATCGCAATGGAATATATGAAAAAATCGCGAATTGCGAATTTCGGAAATTGGCAATGTACAGAATCGCAATTACCACCAAGTAGGAGAAGGTGGTAACCAGGTGCAAACTATTTAAGGAGTACCAGAATGCAACAGACTTTTTTCCACAATGGCGGGCCTTTACGTGATAGCCAGGAGGATGCGACTCAGAGCTGCTGCACAGAGGAGGAGACGCCAGGAGAGGATATTCCGTGCGCGCATTACCATCTACCAGCGCACTGTGGAGGACATCTACACCCACTACAGACTGGATGAAGACAGTATCCATGATTTAATTGAGGAACTCAGACCCTTCCTTGAACACCCCCCACGCAGGACACATTCCATCCCCACTCACATCCAGGTCCTGTGCTCACTACACCTCTAGGCCTCAGGTAGTTTTCAAGGGGTGATAGCCACAGCAGGAGTGGTGTCATAAAGTGCACTTTCGCGCTTTTCCCATGCGTTCCTTGATGCCATGGTACAGAGGATGCAACACCACATTTACTTCCCAAGCAACCCACAGGCACTAGACCAGACCAAGCAGGACTTTTACCAAATCGCCCAATTCCCCACGTGATAGGATTCATAGATGGGACACATGTTGTAATATCCCCTCCCTCCCACAAGAGTACGTGTTCAGGAACCGCAAATGCTACAATTCACTGAACATACAGGTGGTGTGTGATGCCAAACACATTATCACAGACATAGTTGCAAAATATCCTGGCAGCACTCATGATGCTTTCATCTTCCGTCACAGTGGGATATACCGTAGACTCACAAGTGGGGAGTTTGGCGCGGGATATCTACTAGGTAAATGCATTGAAACATAGGCCACATTTGTTCTGACTACCATGTGCAGTACAGTGACTAACCATATCCATCCCACCCCACAGATAACAATGCATATGCTGTCGGGGATTTCATTCTGACGCCCTACCTGAATCCTGCCAACGCTGGAGAGTGGCGATACAACAGAGCACACATAGCAACCAGAGGCACCATTGAACGCACATTCGGGATACTGAAGAGCAGATTCCGATGCCTCCAGAAGAGTGTAGGTGCACTGCAATACAGCACCCAGACTTGTTGCGAGATAGTGGTAGCATGTGCCATGCTGCACAACATTGCCACCAGGAAAGGCACACCAGTGGAGGTCGGTGAATCGGAATCCTCAGAAGTGGAGGGGCCTGGCCAGGACGTATGGCAGCTGGTGTAGCTGGTGCAGCAGCTGGGCGCCAGAGACGAGATGAGATTACACGTAACTATTTCTAGGTAAGAAAAAATGACACAATGCCCTATCTCATGTGTGCAACTGTGTTTAATTCCTTAACTGCAGGAACAATTATGTCACACAGCCTGAATGCTAACTAGTCACACTCCATTTTTCCTGCACATGTTATTCTCACAGTGCAAGACTGTAAACAGGAGTTAGTGTAGAAGTGAAGTCTGTAGCTGCCCTCTTCCCGTGGTCACAAACTTTGCATCTCACATACGGCGCTGGCGAGCTGAAGTCCATGTTGGTGGTTGCACAGTGTTCTCCTCAGTAGGCATGGTAGGCCGACTGTTTCGGCCACTACGGCGCCTCTCCATGATGGGTGGGGGGGGGTGGTGCTGCTCCGGCCTGACAGTGCATCCTCTTCAGTGGGAGTTAGGACTCCTGGCCCAGTTGTACGAACTGCCCGCAGCTCGTCTACAGCAGATGTAACCTGCACCAGTGCCCTAGCTACATCCTGGCTACCGTGTACCATCTCGCGCTGCACGTGTATGCTGCGCTTGGAGAGGGTATTGGAGGCAGAGGCCAGGCAGTTCACAAACCCGTGTATAGAGGTCCAGGCGTTGTAGCTCTTGGCGCCTAGCAGCACAGTCTGCTCTTAGTTCTTCACAGAGTGCCTGCATTTCATCCTTCAGTTCAGCCCTCATGCCCCTGAAGACTGCCCTCACTTCTCTTTGTAAAGATTTTATGTTTTTTGCTTGCAGGCGCTGCACCTGCAACATATGCATTTCCAGGCCAGCAAAGACTGTTCCCTCACCCGGATCTGCAGAACTGCTGGTTGTGCGAGGTCTGCGCCTGGTTGTGACTTGTGTGAGTAGGATGCTTGCTTCCGGTCCAGGAAAGACACGGCTTGGCAGTTCGGGCTTGACTGTTCCCATGAGGCACAGGGTCAAGGCTGATTACATATGGCCATGTCTGAACTGGGGTGGTGTGGAGTGCAAACAAACAATGGATTTAGGCCCAGATCTCTGTACTGGGGTGAATGTGTGACATTGTTCTGCATTCTGTCCATCAACTGTTGTTTAAGCACTTGTCACCCCGAGTGGGATGGGTATGCTCAGAAGTGAGTCCCATGCTCTCCACACCACTGGAGTCAAGCTATCCTGGCTGAAGACGGCTGATAGCCAGGAACCGGTCCTAGGATGCTTGATTCCGGTCCAGGAAAGACATGGCTTGGGAGTTCGGGCTGGACTGTTCCCATGAGGCACAGGGTCAAGGCTGATTTGCATATGGCCATGTCTGAACTGGGGTGGTGTGGAGCGCAAAAAATCGATGGATTTAGGCCCAGATCTCTGTACTGGGGTGAATGTATGACATTGTTCTGCATTCTGTCCATCAACTGTTGTTTTAGCACTTGTCACCGCTAGTGGGATGGGTATGCTCAGACGTGAGTCCCATGCTCTCCACACCACTGGAGTCAAGCTATCCTGGCTGAAGACGGCTTATAGCCAGAAACCGGTCCTAGGATGCTTGATTCCGGTCCAGGAAAAACATGGCTTGGCAGTTCAGGCTGGACTGTTCCCATGAGGCACAGGGTCAAGGCTGATTTGCATATGGCCATGTCTGAACTGGGGTGGCGTGGAGTGCAAAAAAACTATGGATTTAGGCCCAGATCTCTGTACTGGGGTGAATGTATGACATTGTTCTGCATTCTGTCCATCAACTATTGTTTTAGCACTTGTCACCCCTAGTGGGATGGGTATGCTCAGACGTGAGTCCCATGCTCTCCACACCACTGGAGTCAAGCTATCCTGGCTGAAGACGGCTTATAGCCAGAAACCGGTCCTAGGATGCTTGATTCCGGTCCAGGAAAGACATGGCTTGGCAGTTCAGGCTGGACAGTTCCCATGAGGCACAGGGTCAAGGCTGATTTGCATATGGCCATGTCTGAACTGGGGTGGAGTGGAGTGCAAAAAAACAATGGATTTAGGCCCAGATCTCTGTACTGGGGTGAATGTATGACATTGTTCTGCATTCTGTCCATCAACTGTTGTTTTAGCACTTGTGTGAGTTGGTGAGCACGTGCACGGACTTCTTGCCGTGGTTGTGTGGGCTCGGAGTGCACATTGACATTGCAGTCATCTGCCTCGCCCTCCAATGGGGGTACTGGTCTGACTACATGTCTTCTGCGTTGCTTTGGAGAGATGACGGGGCTGTCCTCCCCATCTGTGTTCTCCTCATGCCCTGCGTGTCCTAAGTTTGGACTTTCTACCACTGCCTGTAGGCTGTGATGCAGATGGTGCTGTGGACGTAAATGCACACATTTATTAACTGTACTCACTTGCTCTTGGCAATTATTACATTTCACAGTTTGGGATTACATGTGTAATGTACTTTCCTTTCCTGACCTGCACATGCTATTGGGGACTGGCTGGCTAATAATGCACCACTTTACTGAACATGTGACTACATCTCCCATAATGCATTGCTGTGTGTTCCTGTGTACCTGCTCTGGACTACAAATCTTTTTTCCTGCCCCTAGGTCGCTGCTGGGGGGTGTTTGGGGGGTGTCGGGGTGTGAGAGCATGCTTCTTACCTGGTCCTGGTACTGGTTGCTCGGAGCTGTGGAGATCAGTCCCGCCCACAACACTTTCTGGTTGCAGGGTCCCCTCCACCAGTTCCTCCAGAGGTGTTGAGTCCGAAACTGTTGAGGTACCTCCACCGGTGGCCCTGGGCTGCTCCAGCCTGGCAGCCAACTTCTCCTTCGAGTGCTGGCACAGATCATACCATCGCTTTCTAAGTTCATCCACACTCCTGTGTGTCACCCCCACTGCATTTACTTTCTGCTGAATTTCAGCCCAAATGCGCCTTTTGCGGGTCTCAGGCACCCTCAAATATTTTTTACCAAACAGTAGCTCATGACTGAGCACCATTTCCTGGATTAATGCCTCCAATTCAGCCTGAGAATTTCTGTTTTCTCTTCCTTGAACCTTCACCCTGCTGCTGCTGCTGTGTTTCCTGGCTGGCCATGTCTCCAGTTTCAGCCATACTGTAGTAAACTGCAGAGTTCCCTCTCCACCACTCCTTCACCCTGACTGCGACTCAGCAACTCAGGTGCAGCATGGGTAGTCACACTTGCTGGTTGTGATGTCATCAAGCTGCATCTGAGTTTCCGATTAGCAGTTTTGCGAAATTTGCAAAATTGCGATTTTTTGTCTGTTAAGAAATCGCAAAATTGCGATTTCTTACGGTTAAGGAATCGCTTTTGGAAATCTCGCAATTAAATAGCGATTTTTACCGAATCGCTATTTAATTGCGATTTGTTACATACATACCAATTTGCTATTCTGATTCTGCGATTCGCTAAAAATAACTATTTCAGAATCGCAAATGGGTACCTTGATGCATATGGCCCCTAGACTATCCGGCCATTTATCTGTGAAATCCTTGATTTAGAAATCGCGTTAGAATTGATATCCCGTGATTTTTGCTATCGTGTTAGAACTAATATTCTGTGATTTAACCGGCCCGCCCCAACTCCATGGGATATATAAGGTTATTTAACTATCACCTCAGCACTATACATGATCATGTTTGGTATGTTTTCCTGTCTCCATTTTCAGGCCAACTGTTTCCCCTGGTGGGTGATTGCATTCACCTGAATCTGTCTGTTGCAAGCTTCAGCGCATTTCTATTGTACACCTCACCTATTTTAGTGTTTAGGTGAGAATTTAGACGAACCGTTCCTGTCCCCAGATTTTGCCCTAAAGGATTGTGTTATTCTGTTTGATTGATCGACATGGCTCTTGTTGTTTTGTATTTCACTGCAGACCCGTTTATCAGCAGAATCACCCTGGTTTTTCCCACACTTTCATATACGGTTTTATCCACGTATGTTCGGCAGGTAGGCACCTTGGCTATCCTTTTATGGCCTTCGTATTCCAAAGAGAAGACTTTATTTACAGTTCTAAAGACTCCTTTACTTTTATGAGTTACTTCTATTGAAACTGTTTTTCTTTAAACCAGGGACTATTGATTAAGGTATATTCTATTTTTCCCATTGTCTATTTCTCTATTATGCTTTTCTGATGTCTATTATTATTTGTTTGGATATGTGTGCAGCTGATATTTGTAGTCTTCAAATATTTATCTTGATCAAACCACTCTTTGCTTTAGACCATTACGCATTTAAACTATATGAAACTATGTGATTTTTTAATACAATCAATGTCGCCAAATAATCTAGATTGTCTCTTATTTCTCTACTGTACAACAGGTCCCATGGCCTTTGGATTTGAATCATCATATGCGCCCTGAAGAAGGTGATACACCTAGAGGGGGTATAACACCGAAACGCGCGTTGGCGCTGTGAATCTGTCCCCTATATATGTATATATATATACACACCTTACTGATTTATTCATGTGAAGACGAATAATTGCTTAATAAATTTAAAAAAAAAAAATCTTTGTGTTCTTGATTTATAATGTGAATATCCTACAGATATTTATTAGTATTGAACTGCATATTACAATAGATATCACCAATTTGATTTTCTTATGAGTGAAACATTTTGATGTTGTACATACATTGGGGATTTGAAACATACTGTATGATGAATGTTAGGTGTGTTTTTGTGGTTTGAATGAGTATATCTGAGTATGAGGATGTATGCATGTAATGAATGAAAGGTTGTCGATGGGAACCACTACAGTCTACGTTTGAGTATTTTCTGTATATATTTTATTGTACAAACACATGATTGATGCATGTATCTATCTGTTTTGAAAAGTAGGAAAAAGAAATTATGTTTCAATAATTCTAATTATGAAAGTTTTTGAGCGCATGGTCTAGCAAGAGTAGCATATTAATGAAACAATGTTTTTGTCTTCTTTAAACTATATAGGTAGAGCAAATTGTTCTGTTTGATATTCACAAATCTTTAAGGACCACAATGGACCAACAGTGGTTAACCTCGCTCTGAGGTACTCTGATCAACAGGCGGGCTCGCACCTACACCCAAGGTGATTTCTCCTCCCATAGCCCCAGTTAGGGCTGTTGATTTCCTCTAGGCTGATAAACAACATTGTTGTTTATCAGCCTAGAGGTTGCCGGGAATTTAACAAAGAATCCAAAAAGTCATCAGCTGTATCACTGTTGCTCTTATCTTCTCTCTTTTAATCCCCACCTCCCTCTCGCAATATCTTCCCTTCTGTTCCTTCCTTTGCTATCATTGGATACATCCCTATGCCTTCAACCACATTCTCCTTCCACTCCTGGTGCTCTACATTCCACCTTGCCTCCATCCATCTACGGGCCTTATTCTTCGTATGTTCGATCACGAGCCACTAGTAGCTCCTAGACACCTTCAACGTAGTTTGCAGCCTTCAGTTCATTTTTAAATAAGCACAGGGCTACATTTTTCTTTTGGGTTTAAGGGAAGGTTGTGTTTACTTACCATTATTATCATCAGGCTTGCAGATAGCAGGGCCTGATAATGAGTAGTGCTCAGTCAGATGTGTAGGCCAGGCTGGGTCACAGAGGTGAAGAACTGAAGCACTAAAGTATTTAACTCTTAAAGAAAAGTCCTTGTTGACTCAGTTTTGGAGTGTGAGAACAAAATTATGTTTCTGAATCCTTTTAAATGGGAGTAAATTAAAATGAAGAGTAATCTTAGTGATAAACTCTTCATTTTAATTTTATCTCATTTCAAAGTGTCACATTTACAAGCAGAAGGCCATTTGCTCCCAGTGGCCAGTAGACACTGTGCCATATTTATAACTGAAAAATAGTATGTTGTTCAAATGGAAGAAACTTTAAGTAAAGAAAACTTTTCAATGAAACATTAAGTATTAATGTCTTTCTCTACTTTCAATTAAGCCAAATACCTCTTAATGTTTTAAGAAGCATGTTTATTCACTTAAAATACCTCCCATTTAAACAAATTTATTTTTCTGTTAGAAATATAGCACCATGTCTGTAGGCCACTAGGGAGCAAGGTGTTTGTGAATGTGACACTTGGAAATGGGAGAAAATGTAAATGATGAGGTTTGTTGAATCCACATAAACAAAGTTGCTTCTTCAGTTTATTTTTCTCAGTACAGTGCCATATTTATAAGTGAAAAATACAGCCATTATTTTAAGTTGGAGAAGTTTAAAGTGCAGAAAAATGATCCATGCTCTGAACATTTTTGCAGAACATTTTTCTGCATTTTAAATTTCTTCCATTTATGTTATACATATAACCGTACTGTTGCGTGCTTATCTAGGTTCCTGATCGATACTGTGACCTTATGCCCCTATTCGGCTATAAATCCATTTATTCCCTATATTGGCATAACCGTTCAAGTGCGATTTTCTGAAAAGTCATCTCTGGCCTCACACGAACAGAGCCACATTCCAGCATGACTCTCTGCTACTTCCTTTGCGACCAATTAGTGCAATGACAGAGCAGCAGTCACTATCTGATATTCCTAGATAACACTCCGAGTTCTTCAACAAGATAAAAACTTAGCAAACCTGGAAATCCCCGCTTGCTATGTTTTGATTAGTAATGGAACTCTAATGAGCAACTGATAACTGTCACTTCCTAGTGACATCTTTAATTGACGTCTTATGTCCAGCAAACTTGCGTCAAACCCGGCACCTGTCAGGTATAAATATTACCAACGTTGCCTTAAGCAATGTGAGCTGCGAGCTACTGTTGCTGATGCCAGCTGCCTGCATGACCCTGTGTTGGTAAATCTAGCACTCTGTCGCTGCAGCCTGCTATCCTGTGGTGGTGAAGCTGCTGATTACCATTATCGCCGCTACAGCGCGAACTATGGTGCAGTACTCTTAAGGAGCTGAACAGCCGTCCTCTGCGAAGACATCCAGCAGATTCCAGCTGCCCGCGGACGCTGTCACCCCTCCTTCCTCGACGCGCTGAAGAGAAGCCGCTGCATTTCTCGTGCAGAGAAATCCAGTCCCGGCGCTTCCGGTTTACCCTCGCGGGTGACTGGGATATCGAGAGAGACCCCTGAAGGAGATACCAATCCTCCATCATTCTATTCAGAGGTATGGTGTTGACTAAACCCTTAGACGAGAATTCTTGAAACAAACCTTGGCAAAACCAACTTAACTTAAAGCTACTTACTTACTCCCCTTTCACGTGTTAGGCTTAGGTCAGGCACACTGGGGTAGGCTTAGTTAGAAGCACCAGTTGAGTATGTTAGCCTAATGTATATATGACTGTATATATGTTTTATTACTTTTAAACCATTGTATGGCTAAGAAACCATATCAATGCTTTTACAGTTCTATTTCGCAATACTTATCTTACTGTACGTACTTTTTATAATAACAGTTATTGCAATTGTGTCAATACATTTCTCTTGTACGAGAAGAAAGACTGTTCAATAAATGTTAACCCTTTATTGATACACGCCCGTCTCTCTATTCTCTACATCTCGTGAAAGTAAACTGCACTAGACTGACTGAGTGAAATCTATGTCTATTGTTTCACACGACCCTAGAGATCGACTCTTGATCTGAGGAGCAAAGTTGTCATGTTGCACGGTTGTTGGAAAACTGAATCCCTTCTTGTCTGTGCCAAGGAAGCTGATCACTTCCTATGCAGAGAAGAAAGTTTCCAGTGACCTCTGAGCTAGTTGGTAACACAACCCAATTAAGTTTAGCATAGTCAGTGGAGGCCTGGAATATAAGCAGTTCCACGTCGATACTACTGTTTATGTTATTCCAATGCGCAGGGCCTAGTGGGAAACTAGGAACTACACTACATGGCGCCCAAACGTTTGGTAAGGCGATAAACTAACGCAAGACTTTTAGAGTAACTCAGTCGTGCATATTTCACACCCCTTTCCCCCGTAAATACTCCAATAGACGTCTGGAGTGGGTGAAAGGTTAAAATCCGCCCGACCTTAGTAGGAAGAGATTCCTATGTAAAGCTCTGGTTTATTCAACGTTGAAGGATACAGTGTTCCAAAATATTGTGCTCCTAATCTTTGTCTCCTTGGAGACCTACTCTGCAAACCTCGCATTTTTACAATGCCAGAAAACGGAACGACTGGGGCCGCAGCAGATGCGACTCAGCAAGGTCCCGAATACACAGACCCGGATGCAATAATCATCCCGGCACATTGAAGAAAATCTATAACTTCAAAACTTATAGAGAACGGACTGACACCACAAGGTGGTACAGTAATTTTCGTGATAGAGGCTCACGAGTATCGGCAGACAGAGGTATTCTATTCATGGATAAACTTTCCAGCGGTAAACGCTATAACAAAAGAGTTTCACTATTACAAAATAGAGGAACCTCCGGGAGAGTATGCTCCTTTCGAGGAGATTGAAATCCTACTTAAATTTCAAGAGCACCTGCTCTGGTTTAATGGCGCCCTAAAACACAATGATCACATTACCAGGCTCGGTCCACTAGGTAGACCAGGAGCCACGTGGCCGGTTCTAGCCAGCTACACACCACATCCTGACATTGCAAAAATGTCTAAGGAAGAGCTGTTAGAACAGCTAAACACATTAATAAAAATACATAGGCAATTAGTCCAGTATGTAATGCGGACTGCAACAGTCCAGCCAGCTGTTAATACACCACAGCTGACCCCTCATCAGGGGAATACAAATAAAATTACACCACAGAACATACAGTCATGTCTTGGTAAAACACCCGTAAAACGGGAACAAATTCCTTTCTGGTTAGCACAGAAAATCACTCAAATAGAGGCAGTATTTCCTGATACTACCCCTATTGAGAAACACAGAATCTTGACCATCTGCCTTCCTATGGGAATCGCACCACACGTGGAGGACTGTGACACTTGGGGTACAGTCTTTGCTTCTATTTACACAAAAACACACGGTGTTCCGTCTATGGCGGTAATACCAGAAGTGCTAAAACAGATTCAAAATGAATTTGGTCCAGAGCCCGCTTTAAATCTAGGTATGAAATTACTGAAAGACTTCAAGCAGGTCACGGCTATATTATTAGCCAACATTAAAGGAGAAGCAGCATCTGTGGCGACTCGCCAGAAGTTGAGGGAAACAGATATAAAAGATCCTGTTGAGCTTGCAAAAATCATAGAAAAATGCTATGAAGAATTAGGTAGAGACAGCTTGGGTGGAAAACCAGTTAAGCCCCAACTGCTCGAAAATCCTGAAAAATTGTTTATTAAAAATAATTTAAACACTCCTAAAAAAAGCTGGGATGGAAATAAACAATCCACTCCCAAGGAAAAAGTTTTCCAGTCCAGAGGAAGGTCTCCTCGACGGAGGGAAAGAACTCCGACTCGAGAACGCCAGTCTCCCCAGAGGGAGCCCTCTGAGAAAAGATATAACCTTAGAAATAGGGATAATCTGAAAAAACCTGATAGATATCAAAGTATTGATACACGTCCCTCTCGATCTCTTCCACAGAATTCGGAAAGAAGAGGACGGTCAGACCCAGGAGAGCACACCAAGTCCAAAGACAAGGAACCTGCTCAGAGTAAAAAATCTCAATTTCAGACAAAGAAGGTAGCCAGTATTAGAGTAATCAACCATGCCGAGAATACTGAGGACACAGTTGAAAAACGGGGAGTGGGCATTGACAATGTTGGACAGTGCAGCAGAAATCAGTATAGCGCGCAAGATCTTGATGAGTCATCTGGAGACAGTGGACATGAATGAATACATTCAGGTTGAAACTGCCGACACCAGACTTAGCGAGCCCCATAACATATACGAAATAACATTACGTATAGAGGGTGATAAGACTAGGAAAATTAAGAGTCTATTTTGGGATAAGCTCTCAAAAGGCTATGATATTCTGTTAGCTGAAAAAGATTGGCCCCCGGAGTTTGTCAGGGAGTGCCCTCGTGGCGAAGAAGTGATTATGCCAGCCTTCTCGAATCACATACCGATTCACAAAAAATATACATATGCAAGGAAATGGGCAGTAGCCCAGGCACCTGCATTGTATAAAAATCATGTAGGATGGGATGAGGATTCACCGCCTCACAAAATCCAATTAAAAAGTGAACCAACTGCCCAACGGCAGTATCCCATAAAGCAAGAAGCTAAAAAACAAGTCAGGGAGATCTTAGATCAACTTGAGTACCAGGGGGTGATTGAAACATGCACCTCTCAAATGAACAATCCTTTGTTTCCTGTCTCCAAGCCAGACAATTCATATCGTCTAGTTTTGGACTACAGACATCTTAATACATGTTGCAAAACTTTTGCAGTACAAAACTCGCATAGTGCAGCCCTAATGAATAACATAGTTAGGAAAAAATATAAAACGACATTAGACATTTCTAATGGTTTCTTTTGTCAAAACATTGCACCAGAAAGCAGATATTTGACCGCTTTCTCCGCATTTGGGTCACAGAAAAAATTCTGTCGACTCCCACAGGGGTTCAAGAACAGCCCAGGACTATTCTCAGCTAGGGTAACAGAGTTACTACAAATCTATGATGATGAAGCATTTTCTTACGTAGATGATATTTATCTCACAGACGACGACTTGGATACTCACTTGAAAAGAGTGAACACCATCATACTTGGGTTCGCAGCAGAGGGTTACAAATTCAACTTTAAAAAATCCCGAATTGCCCATCTGACAGTACTATTCTTAGGGTACGAATTATCAAGTGAAGGGAAAAGCCTAGCGGACAACTTCTTAGAGAAGTGCGCTGTACTCCAAGCTCCAAAAACGCTGAAGAATTTACAATCAATACTAGGTTTTCTGAATTTCGGAAGAACTTACATCCTAAATTACGCAGAGAGGGTTAAACCTCTCTACGAACTAATAAAACCTGATTTAAAACAAATCAATTGGACTCAAAAACACACAGAAATTTTGAGATCACTGCAAACAGACATGTTAGCAAAAACAAAATTAGATACACGTGACAACACGATCGATCTTGTAATCCGAGTCATCCCAGGAAGATGCGGATTCGCGTACCTAACCTCTAATGAGGGAGAAAAGGTACCAATTTCAATTAAATCTCACTTGTACACACAAGCAGAAAAAGCATTCAGTCACACAGAAAAAACTGTGAAAGCAGTGCAAATCGCATTAGCAAATGAACGAGAACTAGCACACGGCAAACGGATTAATATCCTCACAGCGGAATCCGCCTTCGAGGCGCTATTCAGCCCAGTAAACCTGCCTACAGTGTCACTGGATCCGAAATGGATACAGTGTATAGATTCTCTAGGAGCGGAAGACGTGAAATACTATTTCGCCCCGCAATTTGAAGAACTGAATGATTTAGAATATGAAGAAGAATATCCTCTGCCAATCGAAATTCTACCTCTCCCACAATACGCCTGTATAATCTATACAGATAGCTTTGTACAGCATTTCAACGTAGAGAGCAAATCCTACAATGCAGCGTGTGCGATCATTAAAGGTCGTTGGCTGTGCGGTAAATTCAGACCGAAAGTAACAAAAACTGAATCTGTAAGAAAGTGTTCGGTTCAAAGAACTGAAATCAGATCTTTAAAGATGGCGCTCGAAAATGCAGAACGTGAATTCCCGACACTTATAGTGTGCGATTCTCATTTTTGCGTCAACTCTTACAACAATAAACTGCAGAGTTGGATCGAAAACGACTACAAAGATGACACAGGTGCCACAATTAAGCATAAATTGCTCTGGAACGAGGTAGCTCTTTTACACAAAGAACTACAAAAGACTCACGTGATTCACGCACAGAGTCTTCAATGTGATGGCGTTCACGTTGCAGGGAATTCATTGGCTAATACAGCCATAGCGGAAGCAACTAAACCGGCTTCCGTAGCCACAAAAAAGCGTACAGATAAATACATAGACGGGGAAACCATGCTGGCAGTAAGAACGACCGTAAAAGGCGACTGTGTAGCACTACCCGTAAACTATCCACTCAATTATGCATACATAATCGATGCAAACTCCGTTCCTTTTGCTCGAATCCCTGGAGTGGGGGACAGAGTAATTCCAAACATGAACAGGAGAATATTTTTAATAGCAGACGCACACATGGGTTTGGGTCTAAGGCACAGAGAGATCAAGGAATCACTGACTGAATTACAATCAGTATTCTGGTGGCCAGTGTAGAACACCAAATATATGCAAACAACTGTGAAAACTGTAATAGGGATCGCAGTAGCGAACCTTGCTACCGGCTACCAGTCAGAAAAAGCGTAACGCTGCCTACACCCCATCCTGCGTCCTATTAACAGTTAAGACGAAAAGCACTTAAAAACATGAGGCCCCCAGCGCTCGGCTGACGCTAGAACGGTTATAAAAGATTTGCGAGTCTTTATCGGCACATACGCAATTACCACGTTCCATTCTGACCAGGGTCCTGCTTTCAGCTCTCGAGCCTATAAGGAGGCCATGGCTAGCATGGGAATTGGGTTGCGGTATTCTTGTCCGTCGCACCCGGAAGGGAATAGTGTGGTAGAAAGAAAAAACCGTGACATAAAGCAATCTATAACAGCGAAGGTATTAGGTTCAGGCGCTGGGTGGGTCAAACATTTAATAAGTGTCCAGACTAGTCTTAACAACATGCCAAGAAATTCTCTAAAAGGTTTCAGCCCATACGAACTATTGTTCGGAATTAGAATGAGCGTTCAGGACCTCGATAGTCAGATGTCAGTGGTACAAGAAGAAACAACGCACTTTGATGTAAAAGACCGTTTGGCTGTTTTACAGGAACTGAATGAAACAAGAAAATCATTAAGCAACATAAAGTTAAAGCAACAGCCAAGTACCACTGACGAGGCACCACCCGCAACAGCCCCAGCAAGGCCTGTCTGGATTCCAAAGATTGGGGATCTAGTCAGAGAAAAGATCGCGGTGAAGAAGGAATTTGGGCCTTCTTACAGAAAAGCAGTACCTGTCTTGGCAGTCACCGGAACAAGATCAGTTGTGCTACCGCCCCTTGCTGGTAAAAAGGAGAACAGAATCGTGTCCATCGATCTGGTAAAACCACAAGCATGTGGCCTATAATCAACAGTAGGCCCAGTGGACTCCCAAGAAACAACAGAATACCCAAACTTGCAACAATCCAAGAGGTTCAAACTGAAAGACTCATCACATTCGATCAGCCTGCAGTGCACAATGAAGGACTATGCAATAATGCCATGGAACTCGTGCCTCTTCAAACACAGATTGAAACAGTTCGTCAAGAAACAACACCAGTCTACAATGATGTGGCATCAGAAAGTGCTACCGAGAGACAGATTGAAAGAACAATCCCATCAATTGACAGAACTGCCTCTGGTTATTTCATCAACTTCGACAACTTCTCTGAAGATTTAAACGAGCCCGAAGTGATACCAGAAACAAAAAAGTATTCTAAAGAAAATACAACAGGACTCCTTCAACAAATCAAAGAATTATATCTGGATTCACCGTTGATTGAGCATTGGATAATTTCAGGGGTATTCATACTCCTACTCTGCCTAATTTTAGTTTTAATTTTAGGAAAGTTCATTACAATTGAATGGACACAGCAAGTCAGAACATCAACCTAGTCCTGAAACCACACAGATCATCCCACGTGAAGAAAAGAGAACTGTCAACAGTAAATGTCACAGCAATTCCAATACCTGGTGGGGTAGTATGGGAGAAAACAGACTATGAGATCTATGGTCCGGTCGAAATCCTGAAGTATCCTCATCAACTAAAGGTTTCCTTAAGTGACTTTATGACACCAAGTACATTCTCTGATGATTGGGACTTTAACAGTATTAATGACATGATGTCTGATTTAGTAATGTCAGCTAGATTCACAGATCATGATTATTTACAAGGTTCATCTAGTTATGAGCAGTTATTCTGTTACACCCATTATGGGGATCATTGCTTGCATAAATCTGCACAGCCTAGAAATGTTTTTATGTATAATCAATGGGAACATTGTTCTACACCACCTAAAAGCAGTTCTAAAGCATTTTTTGAGAAATTCAAATACTACTCAGGGTTTAACACCAGTGATGCAGAAACGTTTTATTATAAACTGTTAGATAAAACAGGAATGAAAACAATGCTGACAAATTCTAAATTGATATATTCAGAAGCATTTTATGACAAAATGATGACATTTGGTTTTGATTATTGGAAAAATAATATTGAAACGAAAACAATTTGGGGTACAAAAGATTGGCAGGTGCAAGGCATTGAAGCACTGTTTAGAACCTGCATGATACCTGAACAAATGTTATTTTTAAATGACACAATACACCAAACATCTTGTCTTGGCCTAGCTAAGATCAAAGACCTTAAAACACCGTCTATACCGAAGCCAATACCTGAGAATACAACCACAGATATTGAGTTAGACGTGTCACAAATTTTACATTTCAACAGAACACATCCTGATTGGAAAAAGTGGTTAATCTGGCCTACAGACACAAATAGCTGTCAAGATAGATTCCTGAATAAAACACAGGGGTTAAAAATGACCAGATTAGACCCTAGATACTCCCAGAGACAACATCCAGGGATTATAACAACATACAGTGTAGGGAAACTCTGCCTAGAATGGCTAACCTCGTCCACACTGGCTGAAATTAAGCAACACTTGTCTTTATTAAAAGATGGTGCTGATTTGCGCGATTTCATTCTTGGACCACGCAAACAGCGTCAAAGCGTTTCATAGCGACCAGTATCTATGCTGCTTACAACGAGGCTTGGAAAGTAAAGCAAATTGAAACTGCTGAAAAAATACGAGAAATTGATCGTATTAATTTGGAGAAATCACTTTCTGTGGTAGACAATGGGTTAATGACTCTGTCTTCCAGAATATATTCTTTGGACAATATTGTATCCTCTGCCTTTGATGTGATAGACAGAGATTTGCTAATGTTACAACATGGCCAATCTCAATTACGCTCTATTATAGAATTAGGCTGGACGCTGCAAAATCTTCGTTCAGGCTATGTGCCTTGGCGTTTAATCAACACAACGTCATTATTTTCCAGTTTTAACCTTACTGATAAACAGATCAGTTTGGCACAGAAAGGAGCAGACTATACAATCCTGAGCATCGAAAAACTCGAGAGATTACCATTGACAATGTCAGAGAGTCCTGTCATTGAATGGATAATACACGGAATTATCACAATTCCGATAACAACTTTCCGATTTAAAAAGTGCCTTGAGTACATACCTGCTGGCCAATATGAACAATTGGGTAAAGGATATGTAAAATCCGAATGGAAATTACCATACACTCATTCTTGCTATAGTGACAGTGACAAAAATGTATTTCTTAGTGGTAACAACTGTAAACACTCACTAAGCGGTATACTTTTGTGTCAAGGTATTAATTTACACGGAGCATGTGATGGAAATTCAAACAACCTTTCATGCCACCAGCTAGTCACACCTGCAACTCAGATAGAGCCCTTCTTTATGCAACTCGCAAACGGGAGTTACATTCTTAGAACGGATCAAAGATGTTGTGGCCTGACGCCAGGGAAAAGTTATCTAGTACAAGTTACGTCCATGGTCAAATGTTGTATGCAAGCATTGTTCCCGAGCGGGCCTCCAGACATAGTGACTCCCCTCTGGCCTCGTCTGAATCTCTATTCTATACGAATTGATACATTAAGCAAAATGAAATCTGTACTTTTACAGACAACAGTGCCTATAACGTCATCTAAAGAGACGTATGATCTTCTAGTCGCAAGGACGGCTACTGAGGTTCATGACCTTTTATCAACAAATTGCCCCGTGCATTTCGTAGAAATGTTCAGCCAACTCCTTAACATGTCTAGTGCAACAAGCATCCCAGGCATATTTAAGACAGTCTTTACGGGACTGCTAACACCCTTCCAGGCAATTTTGGGAATCTTTCCTAATTTTGTGCACTCCATTTTTGGCGGCATACCACTATTTTTTGGACTCGTTGCAGGGATTCTATTTTTGACCCTCCTGCTACGTTATGGCAAGCCTCGGCTCAGACATAGCTCCCATGGGAATGGAAGAGACAATCCTAGCAATGCGCTACAGGGACAGGATAACTAACGTCCTAGGATTGGCCAGGCTGAGAAATCTAAACATGACCTGGTTCCTTTCATTCAGACCGATATGGCAAAATTGCATTTTACCTGTGCTACGGTGTATGCTTTGCGGCGATGAATGCGTGTTGGACATCTGTCTTTCACTTCCATCAGCAGTACCAATGGACGTCGATACTTTGCTCAGTCCAATAACGGCTCACGCATTGTGTTGTCCCCAGTGGCTACCAATCCTGATGACGGCATTCGTGGAGACTCCTGTACTACAGCCAAGTGGTAACAGTGGAGCGAGTGACAAAAGCAACATCATCCAGGTACAACGTTCTGTGAGCATTGCTGGTCCTGCCTTCGATGACAGCAATCATTCTCACACCTGCCAAGTTACAGCGCTATCTAATTTGGTTGAACTATCACCTGATTTTGTAGACCAATTCTTTGCGAGCCTGTCTGATACGATGTTCTCACCCACAGAGAAACAATAACTTTTGAAAAGTTTTCCGACACACAGCGTTCCCATGAACTCTGAATTCGGCCTTCAGTTTTGATCAACAAAGACTGCAATAAGCTTTGGAACTCTATGTTTCCCCGTTCAAGCATTAAACATTTTTTTTTTTTGAATTGGACATTTTTAATAATTCACCCTTTTTGGCACGAACAATTCTTTGCTTAACGTAAAAACTATTCTTAGAGAACAGAAGCTTCACACTTCTATTTCTAAGCACATCTAGAGACATAACAACATTACACCAGCCTCTAGCACACATGTTATTACAATGCATTTTTATGTGATGATTTATCGCGCCCTTCTTCTGTCAGAGATACTTCATGTGTAATTCCTTTTGCATAATCGTTCATTGATTTCATATGCAATAATTTTTTGAATGATTACTATGCTTTAAAAAACGTACAGTACCTAAATTCCATGTATTACAAGTACGCCTATTTCGAATGCATTTATGTATTTTGGGGTGGGCAATGTTACACATGCATCTTATTGCTTAGTTTTAGTAATTTTGATGGACATGAAAACGTGGAGTGGGTGTTGCGTGCTTATCTAGGTTCCTGATCGATACTGTGACCTTATGCCCCTATTCGGCTATAAATCCATTTATTCCCTATATTGGCATAACCGTTCAAGTGCGATTTTCTGAAAAGTCATCTCTGGCCTCACACGAACAGAGCCACATTCCAGCATGACTCTCTGCTACTTCCTTTGCGACCAATTAGTGCAATGACAGAGCAGCAGTCACTATCTGATATTCCTAGATAACACTCCGAGTTCTTCAACAAGATAAAAACTTAGCAAACCTGGAAATCCCCGCTTGCTATGTTTTGATTAGTAATGGAACTCTAATGAGCAACTGATAACTGTCACTTCCTAGTGACATCTTTAATTGACGTCTTATGTCCAGCAAACTTGCGTCAAACCCGGCACCTGTCAGGTATAAATATTACCAACGTTGCCTTAAGCAATGTGAGCTGCGAGCTACTGTTGCTGATGCCAGCTGCCTGCATGACCCTGTGTTGGTAAATCTAGCACTCTGTCGCTGCAGCCTGCTATCCTGTGGTGGTGAAGCTGCTGATTACCATTATCGCCGCTACAGCGCGAACTATGGTGCAGTACTCTTAAGGAGCTGAACAGCCGTCCTCTGCGAAGACATCCAGCAGATTCCAGCTGCCCGCGGACGCTGTCACCCCTCCTTCCTCGACGCGCTGAAGAGAAGCCGCTGCATTTCTCGTGCAGAGAAATCCAGTCCCGGCGCTTCCGGTTTACCCTCGCGGGTGACTGGGATATCGAGAGAGACCCCTGAAGGAGATACCAATCCTCCATCATTCTATTCAGAGGTATGGTGTTGACTAAACCCTTAGATGAGAATTCTTGAAACAAACCTTGGCAAAACCAACTTAACTTAAAGCTACTTACTTACTCCCCTTTCACGTGTTAGGCTTAGGTCAGGCACACTGGGGTAGGCTTAGTTAGAAGCACCAGTTGAGTATGTTAGCCTAATGTATATATGACTGTATATATGTTTTATTACTTTTAAACCATTGTATGGCTAAGAAACCATATCAATGCTTTTACAGTTCTATTTCGCAATACTTATCTTACTGTACGTACTTTTTATAATAACAGTTATTGCAATTGTGTCAATACATTTCTCTTGTACGAGAAGAAAGACTGTTCAATAAATGTTAACCCTTTATTGATACACGCCCGTCTCTCTATTCTCTACATCTCGTGAAAGTAAACTGCACTAGACTGACTGAGTGAAATCTATGTCTATTGTTTCACACGACCCTAGAGATCGACTCTTGATCTGAGGAGCAAAGTTGTCATGTTGCACGGTTGTTGGAAAACTGAATCCCTTCTTGTCTGTGCCAAGGAAGCTGATCACTTCCTATGCAGAGAAGAAAGTTTCCAGTGACCTCTGAGTTAGTTGGTAACACAACACAATTAAGTTTAGCATAGTCAGTGGAGGCCTGGAATATAAGCAGTTCCACGTCGATACTACTGTTTATGTTATTCCAATGCGCAGGGCCTAGTGGGAAACTAGGAACTACACTACAGTACCACATATCATTTTCAAAACATTTCTTAGTGCAGAGCATTATTAATTACTGCCTGATGTCGCCTCGTTATTACCTGCATATGTATTCCCCCTGTTACTTCAAACCTTCAACCCCTTTCGAATACTCTAAGGGGTCTCAATTTTCCTGTCTTCAATCCCACCATTCGGCCCATATTTTGTCAAACGTTCGTGGGCACCATCTCCATGTCTAAATTGTATTTTTGCCCGCATACACAAATACATGTTGTCTTTCCAATTTGCTACACTGGGTGGTGCAGTAGCTGCTCATGCCTCTTACTAATATCCCATCCAGCCACCATGATCTTTAAATTGCGTAGGAGCAACTCATATTTTGGTATTGTCACCTCCCCCAAATCCCCAGCATCAACAAGTGTGGCAAAAGAGTAATCTGTTCCCCCACTCTCACTGTGGTGCATTGCTTGAATTGGGTCAAGAGCATATACAATCTTGGGCAGCACCACAATGTATGGATCAATGAGCCTGACTCCTGACATCTCATCAAGCATCTGTTGTTCTCTATTTGTCCAATTATGTGCAAATTAGTTCTGGTAAAGTAGGCCCTGTGGAGAACTTTCAGCTGAGGTAACTGAAATCTCACCCAGATAGCCTCTTCTTTGGGGTAACTGTATGCCTCCGTCCACTCCTCATCTTCAAGTTCCCCCCAAATCTTGAGACCTCCTTGTATTAAGTTACTCTTCTGACAGTTTGTAACCAGTGTTTTATACATCAATAAAATAAGAATCTGCTTCTCCTCTCAAAGCATTTCATGTGCAGATACCTCAGGGATCGTCCACAAACCAAGGTATACATTTCTGCAATTCTGGAAAGGGAAGCAGTGCACCCACTTTTGCTACCCATCCCATATTCCCTGTTGCTTTCTTCCAGGTCTCCATCACCAACTCCATCTGCAAAGGTATAGCGGTCCTCCGCTCCTTTGAGTATAGACTATTACTTTATACATCATTGCTTATCTATCTGCCCAGATGGCAGGCTCTTGTGAGACAAAAGTACACTTGTTGATTATTAATAATTCGGCCTCTCGTTAGTGTCTGTAGTTTGATCCTAGTTGTCTCTCCATTTCAGAGCAGCAATCTTGTAGTGCGTTCGACCACCCTAAAAAAAAAATTAAATAGCCAGCACGCCATATGGAGTGTTCTGTAACATGAATAAAAACCCGGAGAGCGTGACCATCTTATAGAGCACTACACTTCCCATAACTGGCAAGGCGGCTTTCTATAGTGTAGTACATCTGTTTTGTATTTCTCTCAAATTCACCCTAGGTTGCACTTCTAAAATTCTTGAGGGTCTGTTGTGACTTATATTCCAAGTTATATAAAATCTTCTGCTGTCCACCTCAAAGGCAAATCCCATTGCTCGGGTCAAGTCCAGGGAGTTATTGGGAACAGCAATGAGTTGTGTCCGTTCATTTGTAACCAGTAAAACTGCTAAATATGTTCATTATAACAAAGTCAGCAATAACTGCTCAGGGTCTGCCTGATACAACAGGAAGACATCAGGGATATAACATCTTCCCACTTTGATTCCCATTTTATGCTGAACACTAATGCATCCCTTCTCACCAATGTTGCCAGCAGCTCCCATGCAAGCACAAACAGCAGTGAGGAGAGCAGACACACCTTTCTCGACCCTATGTCCATCCATTGTCCGAATCTCATGCAACCATCTCTGAATGTTTGCTTTCTTTGTTAACCATGTTTACAATGTCCCCGCTTTATCACCTATTTCATCAAGCCAATGTTGTTTACATCGGTTGTGGGACCCTGCCTCTTCTTCCACCATTAGCTTGTATTCCTCACGAGTCATTGATATTTAGTGGGCTAGTGTTGTATCAAGTATATATGTCTCCCAGTCTGTCTTCCAGTTCACATACCGCCATTTGTTGTTCTATTTTCATCCCTGTGCTATGGGCTATCTATAGGTTGCCCTTTTATCAAAGTTTTGAATTCTTCCCATAATGTGATTCCTGACTGCACTGATCCTGCATTCTCTTAAAAGTAATATTTGGTCGACTCAATCATATACCTTCTAGTCTTCCAACTTATTATGTGCCACGCATCAAGCTGGCACTCCTCTCTGCCCCTGTGCCTTAGTATCTCCAGTGTCATGATCAGTGGGGAGTGATCTGACATCCTGGGTACCAGAAAACATCTATGTAAGCACTCCTGTGTGGCCAGCACCAACATGTAATCAAGTCTCGACATAGCATTCGACAGGCATGAGTATTGTTTCCTAGTTGGAAGCTCATCCCTCCAAAAATCTAGTAGTCCCATCGCCTTTGCAAAACTTCCCAGACACCTGTCCTTCCTTCTCATCTGTGTGCTACCAGTAACTGTGGCATATCCAGCGTTCAAGGTTAGATTACTCCTCCAATGATCAATATTGTGACTAGAGTGTTTGCTATCCATTTTCCCCTCTCCTCAACTTTGGGTGTTGTGTCTGTTGTCCCAGTGGCGGATACCAATGGCCATGAAAACAACGAGTGTGCTTTTCCTGTGTGGGTATCTAAATCAGGAGAGAGGTCAATGGAGAGGAGTGCTCCTTTTAGGAGCAAGGGCGCTCACACACCCTGAAGGGTGTCATGCTTCATCATCAGGCAGCTCCTCGTTGGGCTGGCGCTGCAATGTCCAAGGGTCCCCTCGAGGGGGCTCTTTGCCTTTTATAGACCTGGAAAAGGCTTTCAACTGGCTACACTGGAACTACCTGTTCTGTGCCTTTAACCTCTTTGGTTTTGGTTCGCAACTGCTCAGTTGGATCTGCCTGGTCTATTGTAACCCCACATCCAAGATGCCCTTTATCTCCTTAATTATTTACCTTAGCCCTCCTACTGCTAGCAGCCAGGCTACAAGAGAGCGGTTGGAATTGGGGAATTCCACCAGGCAACCAGACCCATATAATTTCTCTCTATGCTGATGACATGTTTCATTATATATGAGATGTCCATGACACTCCAATGAACATCTATCCAGGAGGAATTCGGCAGTCTGTCTGGGCTCATGGGAAACTACTCTAGATTCCTTGCATTTTCCCTCTAGGAGGACCTTCGAGAGTGGGGTATAGTGATGGGTGATGGCTTCCTCCCTTGGGCACCCAATACGCTTAAATATTTAGGAATTAAAATTTCAAAGGAAGGACCTTCTCGGGGGTAACTCGGACCAGGCTATCAGATCACTACACTCTCAGATCTTCTTTTGGACTACTCTCTTCTTGTCTGAAGTGGGTTGAATTACCCTGTCAAAAATGGTGATGCGGTTATGCCTTCTTGATTTCTTTACTAACCTCCTGTGGTTGCCCCTATCCAAGGGTTCAGACAACTGGATTCTCTGCTACTTTAACTAATTTGAGGAAGGGCAGGAGAACAGTGGCGTTATCTAGATTGAGACTCCCAGCTGGGGATAGTGGACAGGTGCCCCAAACTTTTCTCAGTATTACTTGGCAGCACAACTGCAGTGGGTGGCCTTGTGGCTGGCTAACCAACACTGTTGGGGAATGGGGAGTTTGTGAGTGCGACTGAGAGAATATTATCTACATGGACTTTTATTTCCGGGCGTGGAATGCCTGAAGCAGGGATTGCCATGTCTTATAATACCACATCCTTACTCCCTGGCTTTGTAACTGATGGGATTCCCAACCGGGGGCGGTGTCATCATTAGACTGGCCTTCGCAGCTTGGAAGGAAGCAGGGATGACTACGATTGGTGACTTCTTTTCGGTGGTGCCCTTTATTAGCTTTCAGGAAGGAGCAATATGGCTTGCATGGAGGGGCCTTCTTGGGGGGGCGTGGCTTGGGCGCCGATGGCGATGGTCGCCTGAGAGCTCGGCTCTGGGACTGAGCCCGGGATTATCCTGTCAATCGGAGGCCGCGGGGCACCCTAGCCCCCGCAAACCGTGGTTCGGCCCGACTGGAACCTACTGAGTCACCTGGCGCAGCCTGGACGGGTGGGGATCCGCCCAAAAATCGAAGTTTGTGGTCCCGAGGAGAGCGATCCAACATGGCGCCCGGACCCCATTGTCCCCTCGGACGGGACCATTAGCCTGGAGGAACGTCGCTGGTTACAGCGTGCCCTCCGCTCTTTTGTCTTCCTGGAAAGTGAGGAAATGGACTTTGACTTGATGTGACTCTGGCATCGGTGATTGCACCTGGATGGTCGGATGCCCCCACCATAGTGAACCCCGGCACACGGACGTCTGGAGGCCCAGACGGCGGTGCCGACCCCCGACGCAGCACTTGGCTGCATCCCCCCGGCCGACTCGATCCCATGGGAAGCACAACCCCCTGGCGCCACAGAGTCTCTGGTGGTGTGGGTGGCCCTCGTTCCGGGTCCTCGTTAACCAGACGGGCCTGCCCGGCCTGGCGCCGAGTGTCTCCGCCTCCTCCTCAGTGCTCTCCGACAACGCGGTGGTGGCGCGAGCCGAAACTGTGGAGGTCCACCAGGCCCTGGAGAAGAGGACCGCCAGCCCCCAACCTGAGGGCCAGCAATCGGGAGAATTATAGCCGACGCCCGCACTCGGTGGCGCCGTTACCCGAGTTCACACTGTGCGCTTCCCGCGACATGGGGAAGCCGAGAGGAGCCAAGGGGACCACCCCAGCCGCCTCTGACTCGGAGACCCCGGACAAGGAGGACCATGGAGACCCGGGAGGTGCTGGTGGTGCGCCATTGCAGCAACAGTTTGACCGCGTCCTGGAGGCGACTGCGACCACACGATCGGCCCTTCAGCAGGACATTGCCCAGGTGGCGACGAGCCTGGGCCTCCTTAGGGCGGATCACGGCAAGCTTTCGGACAGGGTCAAAGACGTGGAAGGCTCGGTGAAAACCTTAGAGCCGGCGCAGCGATCCTTGGCCGCGACAATGAAAGATGCCCTATCCCGGATTTCTGCCCTGGAGCAGCGAGCGGAGGATGCGGAAGGCCGTAACAGGCGCAACAACATCCGAGTGGTACACGCCGAAATCGGTTGAGGACCTTCTGGATGGACAGGGTTGACGGGGTGAGATGCATCCTTTTGGGTGGGGGCCCGAAGCGGGGGTGGCGGGAGCCGATGGTTTAGCATGATCTCCGGAGAAACGGGGGGTGGGGTGCCTTGCTTTTGCCCCGAGGGTTTCCGATACTGATTTGGGCTTGCTTTAGTCCTGGTAGCCAGGGCATCGAGGGCCCACTGCCACCACCCAGCCCGCACCTGGCCCTTAAGGCCTTCCTACGGTGGCGACCGTAGGATTAGTTGGGGACGAAGGGTTTTCTGAGGGCATGGTTTGGATGGGAACTAGATGGAGCTATTTGGGTCCTGTTCTGGGGAGGGTGGGCGGGGGTTTGGTTAGAATAAGAGTTGTTGAGTTTTGGTTGAGGGAAATGACCGCCATCGGTGCTGGGTTGATTGTTGTTCGTTCTTTGTTGGGACCCGGATGGGGAGACTTTGCACAAACAGTATGGGACAATGGCTGACGTTGCTAATGTGAAATGTATAACTTGGAACGTGCGGGGGCTTCACACCATGTCTAGGCGGCACAAAGTCCATGCTTATCTAGTGCGTAGGGGAATACAAATGGCGCTGCTGCAGGAGACCCATCTGAACAAGGCGGAAGGGGCGGCGCTACAGCGTAGGTGGAGGGGGCAGGTCTTCTACACATCGTACTCCGCGTATGCCAGGGGGGTGCTAATTTGGATTAGAGCTGGGGTTCCCTTCCAGGTCACAAACTCAGTGGTAGATCCAGAGGGGCGCTACGTGGCCATCTCGGGCACTCTGGGGGGAGGGACCTGAACGTTTGCTGTGTGTACGCACCTAACATGGACCAGATTGCCTTCCTTTCCAGGTTATCGGGCTCCTTGGCCCACTTTTTCACGGGACCCCTCCTGCTCGGTGGGGATTTTAATTCGGTAGTGGATGTGGAGACCGATCGCTCGCATCCGCCCCTCCCTGACTCTCCGGTTCGCCGTGTGGCTAAAGGTCGTAGGGACTGGCAGATACGTTGGGGTCTGACGGATATTTGGAGAGCGCAACACCCCGACGCTAGAGACTACTCCTACTTCTCGGGCCTGCACGAGTTGCACGTTAGGTTGGACGGGTTTCTTGGCTCGACTGAACTGGTTTCAGCGGCGATCCGTTCCGAATACTTGACTAGGACCATCTCAGACCATAACCCCCTCCTGCTGGCCCTTCGCTGGTTTCCGGGGGCGCCGGCGGTGCCCACCTGGAAGTTACGTCCTGAGATCCTCGAGGACACTGTATTCAAAGCGGACTTAGGAGATAAGATCGAGGAGTATTTCGCGTCCAACAGGGGCACTGCGAGCTCGAGAGCGCTGGAATGGGACGCTTTTAAGGTGGTGGTGAGGGGCTATTGCATCACCAAGAAGGTAGGCATGAGGCGGGTTATCCTCGATGACTTAGACGTGGCCGATCGGAGGCTTCGTGAGTTGGAACTCCGCCGCCCCGGGCACCCTGAACTTCAGGGACGCACGGTAGAGGCAAAGGAGGCGGTGGCGGCAGAGGTCGAGCGGCTGCGCTGCTTCGATTACAAGGCCTATACGGTTCGGTCCCTCGCGGAAGGGGACAGATCGAGCGCATTGCTGGCATGGCTGGCTAACCCTACGCGCCAGACCTCACTGACGACGTCCATGCGCATGGCGGACGGGACCATGGTGCACACTCAGCCGGAGATTCTGAGCTGCTACCGGCACTACTACGATCAGCTGTATCGCAGTCGTGCTGCCAAAGACCCTTACCTTCTCGAGAACTATTTGCGGCCCCTGGAGCTCCCGACGGTGGAGCCTGACGTGGCGAAAGCCCTGGGGTCCGATATTGAACTGGGGGAGATCCGCAGCGCCATTAAAAAGATGGCGCGGAATAAGACCCCGGGTCTAGACGGTCTTCCTGTAGAATTTTACGCGGCCTATGCCGACCTCCTAGCTCCGAGACTGGTGATCGTATATAGAGAGGCGAAGAGGCTTGGCCGACTCCCAGGCTCGATGCGCGAGGCCCTGATGGTTCCCCTCCTCAAGCCGGGACGAGACTCGGCCGATCCAGCGTCCTACCGTCCCTTATCGATGCTGACGGTCGATTATAAGATTCTGAGCAGCATCTTGGCCTCGAGACTGCTGGGCCACATGAGCTCCCTGGTACATGAGGACCAGGCTGGGTTCATCCCCAAGCGCAACACGGCCATGAACATCCGTAGGTTGTTCCGCTTGCTGGGTGAACCGCTCGTGGACGCTCCGTGCCCGGTGGTCCTATCGGTAGATTTAGAGAAGGCATTTAATAGCCTGGAATGGGACTACCTGCACACTGTGTTGCGGCGGTTCGGCCTCGGCGAGGGCTTCATCAGATGGACCGCGGTCTTGTATACCTCCGTATCGGCCAGGGTTCGGGCGGGTCTGTTAATTTCCTCGCAGTACCCGGTGGAAAGAGGCACGAGACAGGGCTGCTCGTTATCCCCACTTCTCTTCGCGCTGGCGGTGGAGCCTCTCGCACTGCTACTCCGATCGGGGGCTCATTATAATGGCTTCTGGACACCTTCGGGCCCGCACTACATTTCGTTATATGCCGACGACCTGTTGCTCTTCCTTGAGGACCCAGTTGTGGCCCTACATGGAGCTGCGACGGCGCTCACGACGTTTGGGGAGGTCTCGGGCCTCCGGGTGAATTGGGCTAAGACATGCCTTTTCCCGGTTCGCAGGCACCCCTAGCCTAGTCCTCAATGGAGAAATTAGATGGGAACCTGACTGCTTTAAGTACCTGAGAGTGTATATCTATCATGAACCATCTGACCTCCTGGATGGAAACATTACCAGATGCAGTCGAGCGCTAAGGGGTAGTATGGACTTCTGGGCTACGCTACCGCTTTCGATGGCGGGGCGGGTCGCCCTGCTCAAAATGGTGGCTCTCCCCCGGTTGCTGTATTATTTCCGGGCGCTACCGATTTGGATCCCGCCGGCCACATTTAGGCTCCTGCGGTCAATGGTAGTTGGATTCCTCTGGGGCTCGGGCCGCCGAAGAGTGGCCCTTAAAACTCTGATGAGGCCGAAAGCCGAGGGTGGGCTCGCGGTGCCGGACTTTGAGAAATACTATCTGGCGGCGCAGCTCCAGGCCCTCACCCAGGAGATCGCCAGGGAATTCGGGGCCCGGAGGACAGGAGAGGTATGGGGATGGCCAGACATGTTCTCTCCTTCATAGCTCTACGCCAACGTTTGGCCTTGCAAGATCTGACGCTGGAGGAGAAGACCATTCGCCTGTGTTGGAACCGAGCCCACGCCCGGGGCCAATTGCGAATACCGTATGCGCCTGAAATACCTTTAGGGATGCTGACTGTTAGGATTCAGGCTAGTCCCCTCTTTGTGACCATGCTTTTACATCACAGGACGGGGGAGGGGTTATAAAAACTAGTCCTACCTCTGGCTCAGTGCTCGATATTGCCAGTGTTTAGATTCCCTTCCTGGTTGTTGGATGCAGAAACGTGCTGAGTAGAGTCTCCTCTCTGCTCCCCTAATCCTTTGAAGTTCACCCTTCCCCTCTCACGGGCTCGTGTAGAGGCTTCCCTTTGTTTCCAGTTCCTGCCTTGCTTTTGACCCGTTTTTTGCGTTGTGTGTTGTCTGTCTCTAGCGTGTTAGAGGTATCCAGGTATAATTCCCCTTGTTGTCTTCCCTTGTTTTGTCTTGTGTCAGCACCTTTTGTGTGCACTTGTTGAGGGTTCGGGGGCTCCCGTTCTCTACAGCGTGTCTATTACGCTGAAGCGCTGAGGGACGCTGCAAGCGCGAGCGCGTCTCTGTTTTGTAGGCGATTCGCCTCTTTGGGAGCGGTAGTGACGTTTCGGGTCACTCCGCTGCAGTTTGTTTGGGAAACGCGCTGAGATCGTAGCGCAACGGAAGGCTCCTTGTTTATAGCCTCCCCTGGTTCTGTTTAGTTTTCACTGGGTTTTTTCGGTAAAGGCTGCTTATTAAAGCCTACCTTTTTCCCCTTATTATTATTTATTTGGTACGAGGACCATCTGTTAAACGGTCCCTTCCCCTGCTGCCCAGTATCCCCGAGCAGCTACAGGAGTACATATTGGTTGCAGTTGTTGTACTCCATCTCTTTGCAAAGCAGAGCCTGCATATATCACAGGTGAGCAGGGTTGTGTGTTTGTGAAAGCGTGGTCACAGGGGGTTGGATATAGGGGTGTACAGTGTACATAAATGGGATTGTTCTGTCCTGCTTATACCTAGGTGCAGAAGTGCAAAGACCCAGGAGGCCGGGTCCCGGTACCAACAAGGGTGTAAGACTTGGTGTCTTTTCAACTAACCACCCTCTTTTCAGGTCTACTGGTGCACCCATAGAGTGTATCCTGTGGGTGTCCTGTGGGCCGGGGAAGGGGACTGGTGCATGCTACGTTCCTGCAGTGCTTGGGTCTCGTGGAGTCTAACAGAATATCGAGCCCACGTTAACATAGCACTGCCCGGGCGAGCATGGATGATGATGGTGGTAATACCAGGGGCCCCTTTACCATGCAGCAGGGTTTATGCTCTCTCTGAGCCTGAGGAGGTTCATCTGAAGACATATATAGACGAGATGTTGTCAATGGGTTACATACGTCCTTCTTCCTCGCCTGTGTCATCGGCAATCTTTTTCATACCTAAGAAGGAAGGGTCTTTGAGGGCGTGTGTGGATTATCGCACATTGAACTCCGCCACAGTAAAGAATCGATACCCTCTTCCGCTCATCTCCGTGTTACTGGACCAGCTCCGCAAGGCTACCATCTTTACGAAGCTGGACTTGCGGGGCGCATACCATCTTATAAGGGTTCGGCCAGGGGATGAGTGGAAGACGGCTTTTAAAACCAAGTATGGATTATTTGAATACACCGTAATGCCCTTCGGGTTGTGCAATGCGCCTGCGGCGTTTCAATTCTTCATAAATGAAGTTCTTGGTAGATATCTGGACCAAACCGTTATAGTGTATCTGGATGACATCCTCATTTATTCGGAGAAAGGGCTTGATCATACTGAGCATGTGTTGCAAGTGTTGCAGACGTTACAGGAACATAAGTTGTACGCAAAGTTGGAGAAGTGTCAGTTTGGAGCTTCTGAAGTGGAGTTTTTGGGGTTTGTCATCTCTGCTGCAGGCATTCGTATGGATCCCAAAAAGATTCAGGCTATTGAGACCTGGCCAGTGCCTACGAATGTGAAACAGATACAGGTGCTTCTTGGATTCGCTAACTTTTATAGGCGATTTATCCTGCATTTCTCTGATATAGTGGCCCCAATGACTCGCCTCCTGAGAAAGGGTGTCCCTTTTAGGTGGACCAGTGAGACTGAAGACGCCTTTCGTATGTTGCTTACACAATTTGTGTCTGCCCCGGTGTTGGTGCATCCAGATCCTGCCCTGCCGTATTACGTAGAAACAGATCCTTCCTTGTGTGCGGTAGGAGGTGTATTGTCACAAAGAGATGAGGCCACTGGTCATATGCATCCGATTGCGTTCTTTTCCAAAACATTACTGCCAGCCGAACGCAACTATACAGTGGCAGAGAGAGAACTTCTGGCGGTGAAACTGGCGTTCGAGGAATGGAGGCACTACTTGTGGGGTGCTCGTCACGTGATTACCATCTACACTGACCATAAGAATCTTGAATTCTTTCGTTCAGCCAGGGCATTAACACCACGTCAGATGAGATGGGTTCTATTCTTTAATGAATATGACTTCATTATAACATATAGGCCTGCAGCTCAACAGGTGAAATCTGATGCGCTTTCCCGAATACACGTGGAGGCAAAAGAAGAGGGTGCTTCATGTACGAGTAGGGCTATGATCGCCAGTGAGAGAATAATCGGGGCAGTGACAGGGGATGATTTTCCTGCTCTGGTTAAAGACCGATTAAGTCAATTGTTTCTGGCCCCTTGGTTAGTCCTACCCCAGGTGGTATTACGAGACGGACTATTGTATAAGGAGGACAGGTTGTTTATTCCCCCTGGGTTGAGGGAAGAGGTGTTGGAGTGGTGTCATTCCTCTGCTCTGGCAGCACATCCAGGAGTGAGAAAGACCAAGGATCTATGTATGAGGTGGTTTTGGTGGGAGTCCATGTTAAGGGATGTACAGGGGTATGTCGGTGCATGTCCGGTATGTGCGACTAGTAAACCTTCGCATTGTAAACCCTTAGGACTGTTACAGCCTTTGCCGGTTCCACCGGGTCCGTGGCATTCATTGAGCATGGATTTTGTGACCGATCTACCTACCGCCGCCGGCTTCACCGCCGTGTTGGTGGTGGTGGATTTGTTCACCAAGATGGCCCACTTCGTACCATTTCCCAAACTTCCTACCGCAAAAGAGATGGCGGTGGAGTTCATGTCATCAATTGTGCGTTTACACGGGTTGCCGGAGGTGATTATATCTGATAGAGGGGCACAGTTCGTTTCGCACTTTTGGACTGAGTTGTGTGGGGTATTGAAGACCAAGATCAGTCTGTCCTCGGCGTACCATCCTCAGTCGGATGGTCAGACTGAGCGCACTAATCAGACGATGGAGCAATACTTGCGGTGTCTGATTGCTTCCTTGTCTTGTGATTGGATAACGGCTCTGCCCATCGCGGAGTTCGCCTACAACAACAGTGTGCATTCCGCCTTGGGTATGATGCCTTTTTAATGTTCCTTGGGATACCATCCGAGGGCAATGGCTATACAGCCCACGGGACGCGTGCCAGCCATCGATGACGTATGTAGGCATCTGGTAGACATCTGGGTTTTGGCGAGAAAGAGCCTGTTAGACGCAAAGGAGGCCATGAAGAAGCAGGCAGACAAACATCGAATCCCTGCCCCAGCGTACAATGTAGGGGATCAGGTATGGCTGTCATCCCGTAACTTGAGGTTGTTGGGACCTCGTAAGTTGCAGCCTAGGTTCGTGGGCCCATATTCCATCGTTCAGGTGATCAATCCTGTAGCGATGAAACTCAAGTTACCACAGGAGTACAGTGTACACCCAGTTTTTCACACCTCTCTGCTCAAGCCCTACGTACCGACAGACCAGGTGTTGCCACCCCCTCCTTCGGTCCTGGTGGATGGCCAAGAGGAATTCGAGGTCCAGGCTATACTTGATTCCAAGCGGGTCCGGGGCCGTCTTTTCTACTTGGTAGATTGGAAGGGGTATTCGAAGGAAGATAGGACGTGGGAACCGGCAGGGGGGGTTCATGCTCCACGGTTGGTCCGGCAATTCCATAGATCACATCCCTACAAGCCTAGACCGGTGGGGAGGATTGTTGGGGGGGGGGGTACTGTTAGGATTCAGGCTAGTCCCCTCTTTGTGACCATGCTTTTACATCACAGGACGGGGGAGGGGTTATAAAAACTAGTCCTACCTCTGGCTCAGTGCTCGATATTGCCAGTGTTTAGATTCCCTTCCTGGTTGTTGGATGCAGAAACGTGCTGAGTAGAGTCTCCTCTCTGCTCCCCTAATCCTTTGAAGTTCACCCTTCCCCTCTCACGGGCTCGTGTAGAGGCTTCCCTTTGTTTCCAGTTCCTGCCTTGCTTTTGACCCGTTTTTTGCGTTGTGTGTTGTCTGTCTCTAGCGTGTTAGAGGTATCCAGGTATAATTCCCCTTGTTGTCTTCCCTTGTTTTGTCTTGTGTCAGCACCTTTTGTGTGCACTTGTTGAGGGTTCGGGGGCTCCCGTTCTCTACAGCGTGTCTATTACGCTGAAGCGCTGAGGGACGCTGCAAGCGCGAGCGCGTCTCTGTTTTGTAGGCGATTCGCCTCTTTGGGAGCGGTAGTGACGTTTCGGGTCACTCCGCTGCAGTTTGTATGGGAAACGCGCTGAGATCGTAGCGCAACGGAAGGCTCCTTGTTTATAGCCTCCCCTGGTTCTGTTTAGTTTTCACGGGGTTTTTTCGGTAAAGGCTGCTTATTAAAGCCTACCTTTTTCCCCTTATTATTATTTATTTGGTACGAGGACCATCTGTTAAACGGCCCCTTCCCCTGCTGCCCAGTATCCCCGAGCAGCTACAGGAGTACATATTGGTTGCAGTTGTTGTACTCCATCTCTTTGCAAAGCAGAGCCTGCATATATCACAGGTGAGCAGGGTTGTGTGTTTGTGAAAGCGTGGTCACAGGGGGTTGGATATAGGGGTGTACAGTGTACATAAATGGTATTGTTCTGTCCTGCTTATACCTAGGTGCAGAAGTGCAAAGACCCAGGAGGCCGGGTCCCGGTACCAACAAGGGTGTAAGACTTGGTGTCTTTTCAACTAACCACCCTCTTTTCAGGTCTACTGGTGCACCCATAGAGTGTATCCTGTGGGTGTCCTGTGGGCCGGGGAAGGGGACTGGTGCATGCTACGTTCCTGCAGTGCTTGGGTCTCGTGGAGTCTAACACTGACGGCCTTGCCCCATGGCGGTGATTGGTCACGGTTGGCGGCCTGGGAGGACGCGGGGCTGCAGCTGGTGGGGGATCTTTATGAGGCTGGGGTGCTTTTGCCCTTTCAGGAGCTCATTGACCGCTTCGAGATTCCCCGCGGAGACTTCCTATTGCACTCGGCCCTGGTCAGAGCGATCCAGGCGCACTGGAAAGGCGGGCAGGAGGAACCTCCTACGTCTCCGGTGTGTCAATACGTCATGATGTCTGCGGGCACGGTGAAGGCGGTCACTTGCCTCTACGGTAGATTGATCAATGAAGGACTGACCCCCCTTACGACCTTGAGAGTCCGTTGGGAGGCAGACATAGGCAGAGAGATCCCGGAGTCGACCTGGTCTCAACTCGTGCGGCGGGCTTGGAAGGGGACGCGCCACGCCCGCTTTCAGTTGGTCCACTATTATGTACTCCATCGGGCATACCTGACCCCGGCGAAAATCCAACAGTACTTCGCCACGGGCTCGGCGAACTGCCCCAGATGCCCGGCACCGGAGGCAGACCTCCTCCATATGTTGTGGGCCTGCCCGGGATTGTCCTCCTACTGGGTGGAAGTGGGGAAGACACTGGCAGAGGTGACGGGGAGACCCTTATCGGTCGATGCGGCGGTGGGACTCTTGCATTGGTTTCCACATACCCCCAAAAACAAAATTTCCAGTAAATTCATTGATTTGGGGCTTCTCCTGGCTAAACGGGAGGTGACCAGGAACTGGAAGGCACGAGCTGGTCCGACTGGGAGCAGATGGCACAGCGAACTCATGAAGTGGGCAGCGGGTGAAAGCACGCTGAGATACCAACTAGCTGGGAGACAACATAACGAAAAGGCACAGGAGGCAGCGCTAGAATGGGAGACACTAGTGCAGGCCCTCAGGGACTATTGCGCCCCCAGCGACTCTGATAGCGAGAGTGCAGCGCGCCCCGAGTCCCGATAGGCGATTGCAATTTCTGCTTCTGATACTCTCCTCATGGGTCCTCTCATGAATCCTACTGCGGCTGCTACCACACACTGATGGCGGGGTTGGGTTGGGGAGGGATTACTTTGGATTTTAGTGTTTTGTGGGAGGGATTTTCTTTTGGGTTTTATGGGCTTGTTTAGAAAAGCAGAAGACGGACAGTGGATTATCCGGACCAGCTTTGCTTTCCTGCTGAGCCCCCATTGGATTTTGCCACCTGACCTTTGGGCTGTGGGCTGAATGATTGTATATGAAGACATGCTGCGGGGGGAAGGTGGGATGCAGTTCATTGATTTTATTGGATTTATAATGCTGGTCGTATATGTAACATTTTGCTAATTCCTGCAATAAAAATATATTTCAAAAAACAAAAAAAAAACAAAAAAATGGAGGGGCCTTCTTGATCTATGGCACCATCATACAAACATTGATCACGAACTGGGCCACTAGAGGTTTAGAACCTGCCTCTAATCCACTCCTACACACACTACTCAATGTAGGTCACAGCAAATACATGATTATATGGCTACATACAGTGTTTACACAGAATCCCCTGGAGTCATTGGTGCACCTTAGAAATCAATGGGATGACACCCTGGAGCAGATATTCAAAGACAAGCTTAAAGCTCAATACCCCAGCAATGTTTCCAGAAATACAGGTTTTAAATGTATCCAATTTTACATCCTGCACTGAGCATATCTCACCCCTTGGCATCTCCATCTCATAAAGCCAACAGCCACAGATGCATGCCAGGCGGCATTTGCCGACATGCTGCAAATGTTTTTGGACATGTAGGGAACTACACTTCTTCTAGGAAACAGTGTTGTCTGACATTACAAACACCACAGAGCTCCCAGAGATCTCCACAGCACAACATTGCCTTCTGGGCATATACCCTTTCCGCTAAGAAGAAAAAAGTCAAAACACGATTTGTGGATCTAGCCCTATTTCTTGCTAAACAAGCAGTGGTGTTTAAATGGAGGCTGCGTACACATTCTTCGATCATACAGTGGAGGTCTGAGGCCCTAAAATGGGCACTGGCAGAGGACACCACAATCCGCAGGGTGGAGAAATGGGGTCCATGACAGTGCCCCCTAGTGGGTTGTTGGGACACAATCCTTTTATAGAATTTGCTTAGGAGAATCCCCGACCACCATGAAATCATAGAGTGGATTATCAATGTGTCTCACTGCTATACTCGGGGATCCTAGGGGTGTCCTCGCTTGCTCGCTTGGATACAACTTTTCCTGGCATACTATTATTATTTTGTATGATGTGACCCGCCCATGCCCTTAGCATTTTCCATGGACTAATGTACTTCTCTAAACAGTTGCCTGGTGATTCTTTGAAATAACAGTGATTTTCTCAGAGGGTGAGGGAGTGTTTTTAATTTTTCATAACATCAACTTTTCTTTTTACGCAGTTGGCAATTTATGAAACCCCAAGCTTCTGATCCTATAGTCTTGATGGTCCTTCATATTAGATATAATGTGCATGTTGTATTAGCCACTATCAGATGCAGTAGTAATCTGTTTGTGCTGCTGCTTTATACTGACTGCATCTACGTGTATGCAGTTGTTATAGCTTGCACGAAAAGGTGTACGATTGATATTTGAAAATGTTACTAAAAACCAATTAAAAAAGACTTTGTATTTCTCGTTACCCATGAAGCGACAATTATTCCATACCAAGTCCGTCTCTTGTAAAAGTATGGGATATGGATTGTGTTGTGCTAAATATTTTGCTAACACCCCCTTTTCAATCGGTTACCCACTCCATTTATATTCCATGATAGGAAGGAGAGACTGCATCCCTGTGTGCCCATTTTACTTATGTTTGTCGCCATTCAATGGTATTTGTTGTATCCGAGTATCTACTCTTGCTAACTATTCCCCCATCACCACACCAAGCCCCTCCTTTCCCCTCCCTACTGCCTCATGCTGCAGGCATAGAACTATTCTCCACACCAATGCTTGAGACTTCTGTTACCCCCTCTTTTGCGCATCAAACCTACATAACTAGTTCGACAATTTTGCACTCTCATGTGCTGTATAGAGTCTAGTTCTTGTGGTCTCATGTCTGTGCCACACACCAGCCATCTGGTTACCCCAAGATCCTCCTTCCCTACAGAAATAGGAAACACTCCATCACTGTTGCTCATGATCTTTATGGTGGCAGGCCATTTGTCCTGTCATTAGCGCCGACGTGCACGTCGTTTTTTCTCCCCATCACCTCTGTCTCCAATCTATCTGTGCTGTTAGGGTATATCCATATCTCTCAGTTTCTTCGGTTTTCAACTGGTCACCATCCCTCCAGCCACTCTACTGCTTCTGCTGGGGACAAAAAGAAACAGGTCCGCCCCTCTACAAGTACTCATAGTTTGGCTGGAAAAATCATTGCATATTGCAACTCACTTTCACTCTCTCAAAAGATCTCCTTTTTGACAGGGCTTTCTGGGTGTAATCAAGGAATTCCATTATAGTATGGTTCTCAAACATCATTGGGGCATGTAGGCAGCTGCCAGCAGAAAGGCTTTGCGGTCCCTGTAGTTAAGAATTTTGTCTGTTAGTGGTCTGGGCTAGCTCCTGGTTTTGGAGAAAAACCAGGCACACAGTGGACTCTCTCAACTACAAAATGGTTCAAGAGTTCGCCCAGTTTAAGAGCAGTAAGTATCACATTTTCTACAAAGTGTTCCGTGTTGTTGCCTCCTGCTTTTTCAGGGAAGCCCACAAATCGTACATTGTTACAGCTGAACCTGCTCTCCGCATCCTCCACCCATAGCTGTAGTCTCTGTGTGGCATCTTTAAGTATTTTGACCTCTCCTTCTAGCGTGCTAACTTCGTCATCATGTTCCTTCAATCTAGCCTCCATATTTGTAACTTTTGTTGCCATTTTCTGGTGCGGAGTAAGCTAATATCAATTGCCACTGTGTCAATTTTAAGTTTGAAGGCTGACCTTGTGTTTTTTGATTGCTAGAACCGGTTGTTTGAGTGACGGCTCCTGTTCCTCTGCAGACCATTGTCTGGTGTCCATGTCCTGTTCCCTTCTTTCTCTTGCTGCACTGAGCTGAAAGGCATATTTCTCAAGTCTGTTAGCTGGCTGTGGTTAGGTTCCTTTGTCTCGAACCTACGCTTCCATCCAGTGCGCACTTGTCCAACTTGCCTCGCTCAAATCCTCACTTGGTGTCTCACTTTCTCTTTATTTACACTGTGGTCTTGCTGCTCAGCCACACTGTTTCCCAGAGCTATGCCCAACTCTTTAATGCAGCGTGTTCCACTCTCCTACGTCCACACCACAGTTCCAGCCCCCTTCAGACCTCTCTTTGTTCGTCTATTTCTGGTCTCCATTTCAAATAGCCACTATGTGCCTTTGTGGTATCTTCAGAGAGGTGTGCTTAAACTAACATGCCCTGGTTATCTATCCCACCGCTTCGCAAGACTCAGCTCTATTGCTCAGTATTTATGCAGTTCTTTATGCCTCTGCTGTTCACCATTCATTCATGCTGCATTGCTGCCAGCACTGCCGCCTCACACCACATGGCTCCTCATATGGCGTCTTTTGATTTGTTTAACCACAGAGATTCTATCAAAAAAGTGAAAAAAGTGATGATTTTTTAAATTTTTACCGTTTTCTAAAGGGTGCTAGGCTCTCTCTTATGCATGGAAAGATGGGAGCACAATGTGCTTGTTAAAATACCCCTCACACACTAAAAAAACCGTTAGTGTCATGCTTCATCATAGGGGTCTTCCCGCCCCTATAACGGGACGGGGCGTGCTACGACCAGACGAAATACGCGGGAGCACTAAGATGTGACAGAGGCTATGTGTAGGTGCATGGGTATCAGTGAAAGTGTAGGGACCTGACACTAGTGAGTGTGCAAAAAGTGAAAAAAATGAAAAAAGTTAAAAATTCCCTGGCTTAGTAGAAAAAAACAAATTTATTAGCTTCTCTAGCTGGGAACATTAAGAAGGGGTTGTGTGGTAGAGCATTAGCTACTACCTGTCGACATGTTTCGTAAGCAGTCCCCTACTGCTTACTCATCAGGACCATATAGCGATCCCTACTGTTACTGCTCAGTTCTATCAAATAGTGCCTACTGTCCTACAAACAACCAACAAAAATAAGTTGGCTGTTTGGGCTTCGGGGCATGAGCTGGCCCAGGTGAAGCAGAAAAAATTGACCTGATTTGGTCTCTGAAAAAGAAAGGGGAGAGAAAAACCAACATGGATGCATAAATACGCATTGTTTCGAGTGATAAATACAAACAGACAATGTTTCTCTATTTCTGGGAACAGACCGCATTGTAAATTCTTAAAAGCGGTTCGATTTTCACATGTCAATTGACATGTAGTTGTCATATGTCTCTCGATATACATTTATTATCGCTAGAAACAATAGTGGTTTCAAATTGTAAGGCCCACTATTATCACATCACACACACACAACATTAATGACTCAATGCACGTACAACAGACAAACAAATGAGAGGGGAGGGGGACCTCTTTAGTAACATTTAGAGTAGTGGTCAGGGTATCAATAACATACTTATCTCAACAAATTTCAGCACCCCATGAGTTTGCAGGCGAGGGGTAATCTGCGCAGTTTACTGCAGAGGACAAAATCTCGTGTTAGAAGGTTGATGGAATCGCCGAGAAATTTGTTTGTACATTTCACCCCACATTCAACCCTGCGCAGTTGATGCAAAAGACTGTATCTCGTGTATGATGGTTTTGAAAACACTGAGAATTTCGTCGATACATTTCACCCCAGCGACCCGTTACATCGATACATTTCACCCAAGCGACCCGTTTTTAAAGACTCGGCGTCAAAGTCATGTACTCACATGTCTGCCGATACGTTTCACCCCAGCGACCCGTTTTTTATAGACTCGGCGTCAAAGTCATGTACTCACATTTCTGCCAGCAACGGAATTCGTTACTCCTACCCCCGTGCTCCTCCGAGGTTAACTGGACTCGTGCCTCCGTTTGTTTTTTAAGGAGCTCTTTGCTTCCGTGTTTGCTCCCGGCGCTAGTGCCGCCTCACTCGAAACGCTAGAGCGTTAACAATTGAAAATGGCCGCCTGTTCGTGGCACGGCGAGTGGTTAAATGCGGAAGTCTTTCCGCAGTCTCTATTGTGCTTGGGCATATCGAAGACTTACATTGGGAATTCTTGAAGGTTCGAACTCTCATTAGAAAAGAAATTAATTTAAACAATTCCACAATTAATGAAATTACAGTGCTAAGGGAAATTAGTATTCTTGAAGGTTCGAACACTCAGTAGAAAAGACATTGATTTAAACAATTCCACAATTGGAATAATGTGATTACAGTGCTAAACCCATGATTACCAGAGCTGTTGTAGTGGCAGCAAAGCAGTATATTGGGGCGGTGGGAGGACAAGGTGGGCACAGTACCTTACAATAAATAAATTCTTAAGAGGCCATTTTTTGGTTATTTCTCACTTATAGACATATATTCGGGGGTGAGTTTCTCAATATAGAGAACCCTCGTGTTGACAAATAGGAGTATAGGGGAGTGGTAAGGAAAGGTGGGCACCATGCCTTATAATAGGATCAATTCTTATAGGTCATTTATGGTTGCTTCCTTGTTATAAACATTTTATGGGGGTGAGTTTCTCAGTGTAGAGAACCCTCGTGATGGCAGTAAATGTACATAGGGGTGGAAAAAGTTGGGAAGGAGTTGAAGGACTTGGTACCTTACAGTTGGCTCCAGGGTATATTGTCATTTAGTCCGTGTTTGTGTGATTGAACACGGAACACCCATCTCTGTTCTTTTTCCAACAAAAATCTTTCGTTGCTTACCAGTTCTATTACTGTCCATGTAATATCTTCTGGTTTATGGTTCATTTCCAAGAAATGGTTGGTCAACTTGGTACTGGATTTCCTGCATTTAATCGTGCTCTTATGTTCACCTATCCTGACCTTGATCGCTCTGCTTGTCATGCCCACATATTCCAGTTGGCAAGGGCAGGTGATCAAGTATACAACATTTGCACTGTTGCAGTTGCTAAAAGCTCTCTGTTCCCAGACAGTGCCATTATTGAAGGTTATTTTTTTACTTTTTTTGGTTAGACCACAGACCTTGCATCCTCCACAGGGATAGTGACCCTGAACAAAGTTGGGGTCTCGTTGTGTGTTGTTATTGGGTTTTGGCCTTGTAACTCTTTGCTCTTTTATGCGCAAACATTTTCCAATTTTTGTTGATGATTTTGGTCACTAAGTTAGAGCTGGTGTTATATGTTGTTACGCAAATCGGTCGTTTCTCTTCCTCTTTGGCTGTTTTCTCTTCCAACAGGCTTTCACGGCAGTTGTTTCTTGCTCGTGTGTAGGCCTGGTTGATAACACGATCAGGGTACCTTCGTGCTTTCAATTTCTTTTTGAGATCATTTGATTGAATTCTGAAATTCTCAATCTCTGTGCAATTCCTGCGAAGGCGTAGGAACTGACCGTATGGAAGGTTGTCTCGCAAATGTTTGCGTAACAACATATAACACCAGCTCTAACTTAGTGACCAAAATCATCAACAAAAATTGGAAAATTTTGAACAGTGGTGGGTTGCAAATACCAAAACCAATGTTTGCGCATAAAAGAGCAAAGAGTTTGAGGGATGTTCTGGTCCATACAAGGCCAAAACCCAATAACAACACACAACGAGACCCCAACTTTGTTCAGGGTCACTATCCCTGTGGAGGATGCAAGGTCTGTGGTCTAACCAAAAAAAGTAAAAAAATAACCTTCAATAATGGCACTGTCTGGGAACAGAGAGCTTTTAGCAACTGCAACAGTGCAAATGTTGTATACTTGATCACCTGCCCTTGCCAACTGGAATATGTGGGCATGACAAGCAGAGCGATCAAGGTCAGGATAGGTGAACATAAGAGCACGATTAAATGCAGGAAATCCAGTACCAAGTTGACCAACCATTTCTTGGAAATGAACCATAAACCAGAAGATATTACATGGACAGTAATAGAACTGGTAAGCAACGAAAGATTTTTGTTGGAAAAAGAACAGAGATGGGTGTTCCGTGTTCAATCACACAAACACGGACTAAATGACAATATACCCTGGAGCCAACTGTAAGGTACCAAGTCCTTCAACTCCTTCCCAACTTTTTCCACCCCTATGTACATTTACTGCCATCACGAGGGTTCTCTACACTGAGAAACTCACCCCCATAAAATGTTTATAACAAGGAAGCAACCATAAATGACCTATAAGAATTGATCCTATTATAAGGCATGGTGCCCACCTTTCCTTACCACTCCCCTATACTCCTATTTGTCAACACGAGGGTTCTCTATATTGAGAAACTCACCCCCGAATATATGTCTATAAGTGAGAAATAACCAAAAAATGGCCTCTTAAGAATTTATTTATTGTAAGGTACTGTGCCCACCTTGTCCTCCCACCGCCCCAATATACTGCTTTGCTGCCACTACAACAGCTCTGGTAATCATGGGTTTAGCACTGTAATCACATTATTCCAATTGTGGAATTGTTTAAATCAATGTCTTTTCTACTGAGTGTTCGAACCTTCAAGAATACTAATTTCCCTTAGCACTGTAATTTCATTAATTGTGGAATTGTTTAAATTAATTTCTTTTCTAATGAGAGTTCGAACCTTCAAGAATTCCCAATGTAAGTCTTCGATATGCCCAAGCACAATAGAGACTGCGGAAAGACTTCCGCATTTAACCACTCGCCGTGCCACGAACAGGCGGCCATTTTCAATTGTTAACGCTCTAGCGTTTCGAGTGAGGCGGCACTAGCGCCGGGAGCAAACACGGAAGCAAAGAGCTCCTTAAAAAACAAACGGAGGCACGAGTCCAGTTAACCTCGGAGGAGCACGGGGGTAGGAGTAACGAATTCCGTTGCTGGCAGAAATGTGAGTACATGACTTTGACGCCGAGTCTATAAAAAACGGGTCGCTGGGGTGAAACGTATCGGCAGACATGTGAGTACATGACTTTGACGCCGAGTCTTTAAAAACGGGTCGCTTGGGTGAAATGTATCGATGTAACGGGTCGCTGGGGTGAAATGTATCGACGAAATTCTCAGTGTTTTCAAAACCATCATACACGAGATACAGTCTTTTGCATCAACTGCGCAGGGTTGAATGTGGGGTGAAATGTACAAACAAATTTCTCGGCGATTCCATCAACCTTCTAACACGAGATTTTGTCCTCTGCAGTAAACTGCGCAGATTACCCCTCGCCTGCAAACTCATGGGGTGCTGAAATTTGTTGAGATAAGTATGTTATTGATACCCTGACCACTACTCTAAATGTTACTAAAGAGGTCCCCCTCCCCTCTCATTTGTTTGTCTGTTGTACGTGCATTGAGTCATTAATGTTGTGTGTGTGTGATGTGATAATAGTGGGCCTTACAATTTGAAACCACTATTGTTTCTAGCGATAATAAATGTATATCGAGAGACATATGACAACTACATGTCAATTGACATGTGAAAATCGAACCGCTTTTAAGAATTTACAATGCGGTCTGTTCCCAGAAATAGAGAAACATTGTCTGTTTGTATTTATCACTCGAAACAATGCGTATTTATGCATCCATGTTGGTTTTTCTCTCCCCTTTCTTTTTCAGAGACCAAATCAGGTCAATTTTTTCTGCTTCACCTGGGCCAGCTCATGCCCCGAAGCCCAAACAGCCAACTTATTTTTGTTGGTTGTTTGTAGGACAGTAGGCACTATTTGATAGAACTGAGCAGTAACAGTAGGGATCGCTATATGGTCCTGATGAGTAAGCAGTAGGGGACTGCTTACGAAACATGTCGACAGGTAGTAGCTAATGCTCTACCACACAACCCCTTCTTAATGTTCCCAGCTAGAGAAGCTAATAAATTTGTTTTTTTCTACTAAGCCAGGGAATTTTTAACTTTTTTCATTTTTTTCACTTTTTGCACACTCACTAGTGTCAGGTCCCTACACTTTCACTGATACCCATGCACCTACACATAGCCTCTGTCACATCTTAGTGCTCCCGCGTATTTCGTCTGGTCGTAGCACGCCCCGTCCCGTTATAGGGGCGGGAAGACCCCTATGATGAAGCATGACACTAACGGTTTTTTTAGTGTGTGAGGGGTATTTTAACAAGCACATTGTGCTCCCATCTTTCCATGCATAAGAGAGAGCCTAGCACCCTTTAGAAAACGGTAAAAATTTAAAAAATCATCACTTTTTTCACTTTTTTGATAGAATCTCTGTGGTTAAAAAAGTCTTACTGTGGAGGGTGATTCTATCAGTACCTCTACGCTTCTCTTTCTTGGTTTGGTCTTTTGATTTGTTTCTGGTTATTACATGCAGGGGGAGTGCGGGCCGTGTTGGAGGGAGAAGTTTCTTTGAGGTCTGCAGCCATCGTGACATTCTCTTTCTGTTGTTACAAAAACAACACTCCGGTGTAGAATTACTACCACCTCTCTGGGCACCGTCACTGTGCTGGCATCTCCAGAATATTTATGCTGCCTCCCCCCAAACCACTGCATCACCATGGCTTAGTGCACTCAAATCTTTATTTCTTGTGCACTCTCAGGAGGGGAGGGGATGGATTGACGCCAGTGTCGTCTCTATCGGACCTCCTCACATGAGTTCCACTGTGAGTCTGCGCTTACACCTGCCCTAGCTCTTATTTACTTGAAGAACATAATTTTCGCTCTTTACACAAAGCAACACAGACATTGTAACCTTCAAATTTAAATAACTGGCAGTTCCACATGAATCTCAACAAAGACAAGTATTGATGAATTTTATATGTAAATCATGATGATGTATTTTGTACTTTTATGTCTGCTTTTATGATTTTAACATTTAAAATCGAATAAAGCTCGTTTTTGATTTGATTTGATTTGAATCACAACACAATATTCAACAATACAAACCCCCAGTACTAGAGCAACACCACTGAAATGGTGGCACCCAATGACATAACAACCAAACCCAGTATGGTGCACAAGCTGAACAAACAATTCCAGCGCAACACTTAATGACGTAACTAAGAGCACCACAGAGTGACTCTCACTTCATTCTATTCAGCTAGTTATAAACTAAAAAATAAAGAATAACTCTTTTCTCTTTACCTAAAGAAATGCACAACCCACAATCGCTCTAGGGCAGAGGTCCTCAAACTTTTGGATGCCGAGACCCCCCTGTCAACATTTTCAAGCGTAAGGACCCCCTCCTGACAAAAATGTCTAAACCTCTAGGTTATGAGGAAGGTGAGGACCAAATTATGCGACAGGCTTGACTAAATTGTGCGAGTAGAAAATGTAAATAATGTTCTGTGATGCTGCGTATTTTGGGGTAGCATTGCTTTATTATTTAGAATTTTTTTAAACACAGTAATACTGAGGAAAGATTTCACCCCATCAGTACCAGTTTATAACCAAAATACAGCAATTAACATCAGAAAGGTGTCTAGTCAACCTCTGTGAAGGGCCTCCCAATCCGCAGGAATACGCGCTGCCACATTAGAAGCTCACCTGGCCATGGCCGGGAGCAGCAAGGGTGCATTCAAACCGTGGCGGTCTTGTGCAGAGTTAAGCAGTTTACCCATGCCCCTTTCCTCTCACCCCCTTCCTTCCATCCCTCTCTTCTCTCCTCTCCCAACCACGGATCCCTCTCTCACATTGCAGGCAGATGGTTATTAGCCCCAGGACACCTTTTGGTAACAGTAGCGCACTACAAATGTAAATAATAGGCAGAAGCAGGGGATACACTAGACCAGAACTTCGGGGGGGGGGGGGTTAACACTCCCAGCCAGGGCTTGTCCAAGCACTGGTCGCACACGATGCAACAGTCTTTCCACCTTCTCCATGAATTCCCTCACTACCACTCACGAACAATACACCTCATCTCTCTATAGCACCTGTCTGACAAACATTTCATTTTTTTATAGCGCTACTCATAGTTTACTCACACTCAGTTCTGTGATGTGCATGGTACATCTTCTTTGTACCAGGCACTTTAACCTTCTGCACTGTGTGGGTGACAAGAGTGCCCATGTGACTGCACGGTGAGCAATGCAACAGTGTGAGAGTAGGGTAAAAGGAGTGACTGCAGGGTGAGTGAGGTGACCATATGAATTTGGGTTCGGCTGTAAGTGCAGAGTGGGACGAATTAGTGCATGGTTAGTGATGGCCTTGTTTGAGTGAGCTACAGATTGAGCAGTAAGGGGGGGCAGGTGAGTGAAGTGTCACATGAGTGCAGGGTGAGAAGTGTGCTTGTGTGACTGCAGGGTGGGGTACAGAGAGAACAATGCAAGTAAAGTTTTAGTGCAGAGTGATCACTGTGAGAGCAGGGTGAGCGGGTGAATGTGGTTAGTGCATGGTGATCAGTGCAAGTGCATTGTGATCACTGTGAGTACATTATGATCACTGTGAGTGCAGGGTGAGTGGGTGAATATTGTGAGTGCATAGTGATCAGTGTGAGTGCATTGTGATCAGTGCGAGTGCATTGTGATCAGTGCGAGTGCATTGTGATCAGTGCGAGTGCATTGTGATCAGTGTGAGTGCATTGTGATCAGTGTGAGTGCAGGGTGAGCGGGTAAATGTTGTGAGTGCATGGTGATTGGTGTGAGTGCAGGGTGAGCGGGTAAATGATGTGAGTGCATTGTGATCAGTGTGAGTGCATTGTGATCACTGTGAGTGCAGGGTGAGTGGGTGAATGTTGTGAGTGCACTGTGATCAGTGTGAGTGCATTGTGATCACTGAGTGCAGGGTGAGTGTGTGAATGGTGTGAGTGCATGGTGATTGGTGTGAGTGCATGGTGAATGGTGTGAGTGCATGGTGAATGGTGTGAGTGCATGGTGATTGGTGTGAGTGCATGGTGATTGGTGTGAGTGCATGGTGATTGGTGTGAGTGCATGGGGATTGGTGTGAGTGCATGGGGATTGGTGTGAGTGCATGGGGATTGGTGTGAGTGCATGGTGATTGGTGTGAGTGCATGGTGATTGGTGTGAGTGCATGGTGATTGGTGTGAGTGCATGGTGATCGGTGTGAGTGCATGGTGATCGGTGTGAGTGCATGGTGATCAGTGTGAGTGCATGGTGATCAATGTGAGTGCATGGTGAGCGGGTAAATAGTGTGAGTGCATGGTGATCAGTGTGAGTGCATGGTGATCAATGTGAGTGCATGGTGAGCGGGTAAATAGTGTGAGTGCATGGTGATCAGTGTGAGTGCATGGTGATCAGTGTGAGTGCATTGTGATTGCTGTGAGTGCATGGTGATCAGTGTGAGTGCATTGTGATCACTATGAGTGCATGGTGGACGCTATGAATACATGGTGATCAGTGTGAGTGCATTGCGATCGCTGGGAGTGCAGGGTGAACATGAAAGTGAAGGCGAGAATGAGAAGTGAGTAGTCTGAAAGCAGGGTGCATTCCCAGAAACTTGAAGCGTAAGGTTTCAGATAGAAGTTAAACTATTGCTATAATGGCATTAATCAGGGTTCGAGGGTGGAGGAAATAAATAATGTGCTGATCCTGCAACAAACTTCCTGTCTAATGATTAGGGTTACCAGCTCATTATTTTGATGGCCCAGAAATAAGCAGTCACCTACAGCTGTACTTTTTGCACTTATCTGTGAATATTTAGAAAAGCAAATAGAAATAGAAAGCACTTTTAATTGTGTTCTATGGATGCCTCAATGATCCATGACTAATAATTAAAGAGAATAAAAGACAGAAAAGTCACATAACTAATTAATACATACTTTTTTATTTATAACTCAATTTAGTGTCAAGAGCAGGTCTCTGCAGGATCTTTAAACAACACATGGCAGGCATGTTTCTTTTGGCAACCCAACTTTATATTTCTTTTCTTTAAATGCATTCTCACACTACAGCAGTAAGTGTAAAAATAGAAATGTAAGGAATAGGCCGAGTGGGGGCCCAGGGGGTACTGGAACCATAGAAAACTAAGCTTTGGTAATCAGTTAACAAAGGCATGTAAATATGCTAATGGTCTTTAAAGACCTGTGAAAAACTCGGGCGGAGATAAGATTCCAGACACTGCCCAAGCCGAGGCCCCAGGAGCGCGAGCTGCACTGCAGCAGCCCTGGCTGAGACACAGGATGGGGGAGGAGGGGGGCTGAATCCCTGGAGGCCAGGGCAGAAGTTACACTGTGAAGGCGCGACCCCCTTTGCATCGCTCCACGGCCCCCCTGGGGGTCGCGCCCCACAGTTTGAATACCCCTGCTCTAGGGTAATAGGAAATAGTACCCTCCTGGTCCAATCAAACACAAAAAGTATGTTCTCGACTAGGGGGACCTCATCTTGACTTGTGCATAAAGGATCATGTGACACCAATCTCTGTAAGTATAATCTCACTATAGCAATTTAATATGTCCCTATCTTGGTGTGGCTGATAGTGCCTGCCGGTCAAACACCTCCCTCTTAACAGACAAGTCAAATACCTATTAATATATCTCTATATCTATCCCGGGATCTTGGATTACGACTAATCTGATAACCAAAATTCAAGTCTTTGCAGCAAGCACATTTATCTTCATAAGCACAAGCAATATAAACCAAAAAAGACTACAATTCTAGATTTTGAAACAGAGCCCTCTCTGGTCGCAGAACACCTCAAAACATTGCAAATCATAAAACACATAAAACGCAACTCTTGACAACTCCAAATCAAAATTGCTTAACGCTACATACACTCACACTCCCAGGACACTGCAAACGCTTAACCCTGTAACAGTGGTTGTGATTGTATTCTTTATAAAATAAATAATAAACAAAAACAAAAATGAAAGGAACACTGGAATGCTGTCAATAATCAAAATGGGACCATGGAAAATTGGGACCGCAGATTGAGTCAGGCCAATTTTTAACTCTCAGTGGCAAAGTTTAAATCCTCCTAATCTCAGTGGAAACCATCTTCTGCTACCAACTTTGCTAGCACTTTTTTATTGCAGATTTGAGGCCATAAAGTGCTATCTGATGAATCGCAAACCACAATTGAGGCTAGTCATCAAATTAATAACTTTAATTTCTGTGAGGCACATTAGTCTCCGAAAGGAAAACAAAGAATGGTTACGATTCCTACCATAACGGTTTATTAAGTCAAAAGGTTCACAGATTAAAAATCATCAAATTAGTGTCAATCAATAATCAATACATGAATACAATAACCCCTTAACTGCTGGGCCTTCTTTCCCCCTTCCATTTCCCTCCACACACTCCAGTGCGGACCCTTTTTTGGCTATTTGGCGTATTTCGTGCTCAGGGCTCCATAACTTTTTCCACATAAGGTATCCATGCCAAAATGTCGTCCTTTTGTTCCAACCTCCTGGACATTCTAAAGGTACCCAGGGTTTGTGGATTCCCATGGAGGAGACTGAGAAAATAGGCAAAATATAGCTAAATTTGGGTTTTTGGGGAAAAATTGGAAAAAAGTGCTCAGGATAAAAGTGTCTGTTTTTTCCCTGTAAAAATGCCATCAACTAATGGTTGCTGTGCTAGAGTCACCATCTTCCCTGTTTTCAAAATCTTGCAGAGCTGAGTTTATAAAAATGATTTTTTTCACCACAGTTTTGCCATTTTTCAAAGAGGTAGCCCATCTATCCTATTTCTGTGCCCTCAACCTACTTCCAGTTTGTGGTGCAAAGCAGTGTGAAACCCATCCATGGGTAATTCAGGAAAGCTATAGATTTATGAAAAGTAGACAAAATTCTAAATTCAGCAAGGGATCATATTGGTTGATTCCTCAAGGTTTTCCCCCAAAAATTAAGGGCCATATGTACAAAACTTAGGATTTGCAATTTCCAAATAGTTAATCGATAGAAATCGCTATTAGGAAACCACAAAAAGACATATAAATAACCGAAGATTGCACTAATAGCAATTCCTACGGATTTGCAAACACAATTAGGAAATCGCATTTTAGGAAAAGTCGCATTCTGGATCAGGAAGTTTAGAAATACAGAGTGTGGCCACAACCCAGAAGCCTAGGAAGTTGCTAGAAGGGACAGTGCGCCTGTCCGTCTGCTGGCAAGGGAATACCTCTGACTGCACTGCACCATGTCCAAGGAAGATGGGGACAAGGAATCTGGGAGCAGGAAGTGGAAGGTAAAATTCCTGATAAAGGAGCTGGAGTTCCTAATAGAAGAATGTGTGGCCCATTTGGGCCAGCTATTCGGGAAGACCTCTTTCACTGTTCTTGAGAGCCAGAAGACCAAGATATGGAACAGCATTTTGGATAAGATGAATTCCCTTAGCGTAAAACAGAGGACTTTCCCAGTGGTGGTCTGACCCTATATACGGCACAAAGAAGAAGGTGGTCAGCAGGATTGCTGAGGGTCATGGCACTGGTGGCGGTCCCTCAAAACACCCCCTTCCCACTCCCATGGAGACACTCATCGAGGGGACATCTAACTGGTAACTGTGGGGGGAGTATCTGACACTGACACCTCTAATGCTGCAGGCACCAGCCAGAGTAAGTCATCTCCCCTTTACTTAATCTTTGTAATTCCTCAAATAAACCGTGAACAGCGAACCCGACTCAATTGAGATGCTTGCACTACCTTGACAATGCATCATGAGAATTTCAGTATACCATAGTTGCATGTTGTACTGTGGGCTGAAGACTACACAGACCTGTACATCACCAACATGTCACACACATGAAGCGCTGTTACAACAATATTGTGAACAGACATTAATCATTTATTTACACTAACTATATACATGCATTTTCACAGATCACAACCCTGATGTGTCAGAAATAACTGAGGCTGAAGAAGCTACTGACATGTAGAAGTGGAGGCCAGTACATTAGCAACCTCTGTGCCCATCAGTCCAACTCCAACTGCTAGGAGAGTAACCGTTCCACCACTACCAAACTGTGTGGACAGTGATAAGGGAAAAAACGAAATCCGGGACACCAGCACATCTGTGGACAGCACACACAGACACCATAAAGGCCAGCCTGCTACAGTCCACCTGAGCATGTGTCAGATGCCATGGCAGACAGTTCCCCTGTGTTTGGGAACCTGGGGAAGTCCACCATCTCTATACAGCACCTGCAAAACAAACAAATAAAGACTGTCATTAGGCATCTGCTACACATGTCAAGGTCAATGTGGCAATTCTAAAATGAGCAGGACCGTTGGATTGCTGCTATGAACAAGAAGCAATGTGTACAGATATACTGGCACAGGCAGCACCTGGCACTCTTTGATGCCTTCACACGTTCAATCAATCGATTGGCAGAAGCCACAAAAGCTTTTGGCAGGAGAACTGTCAACATACAGAATGGCATAGGGCACTGCCGTCAGGATGTTGCATGTGGGCTACTTCAAATTACCATATCCCTTGAGAACAGTGCAGGAGGTATGCTGTCCCAGGTGTACACACCAGAACACTTCTGGGTGGTCTGACATGTCCACACTCTCACAACCGTTGTTGCTGACAAGGCACCCAACCTCAGAGGCCGGAAAAAGTGACTACACTGAACACTCAGAGTCCTAAGTCCACTGTTTGTGTTTTTTGTAATGGCATACTTTGTTGCCTAGTTGACACAATGTTACACCCGCATTGGATACAGTTACTTTAGGAGAGATACATTACTGTAACAAAGTGAATAAAAGGTGAACTTTCAGTTATGCACCATGCAGTACTATCCTGTGTAATGTCAATTTCTTAGATGTTACAATCACTCCTACATCAAGAATAGTTGTTAGTGATCTCTGTACATTGTGCACAACCCTGCTGCACGTGTCCCATCCTGCTGCGCCTGCAGTGTTGATGTCATAATCAGAGTCTGATTCCTCCTCAATGGTGATGTTGTACAGACCCTTCCTCATGGCGTTGTGGTCTAATATGGCAAATGTGGGGCTGATCTTGTAGCACGTCTCAGGTCTGTACAGCAGTGCTCCACCAGTATTTTGGAAACCTGTACTTCAGTATCCCAATGGTCCTCTCAATGATAAAGCATGATGTCTTGTGTGCCCTGTTGTACTGCCTCTCACTTCTTGTTCTAGGAGTCATGTAAAGTGTGAGGAATGGATCTAGGGCCACAAGGCATATGCACTGTAAGTTTAAGGGCATGAGGAGGTATACCATTAGGCCACATTACACAAACAGGTTTGCCCACTGTATTCATTGAGTCATATGTTCTCTTACCAAGAAAGAAACCATCACCAAATTCACCCTGTGAGAGTCGGTCACGTTGGCGGAACATGAAGGAGTCATGGATGCTACCTGGGAATCTGGACATGAGGTCTGTTATGATACATGCGGCATCGCACACTACCTGCACATTGAGTGAGAGTCAGCTTCTCCTGTTCTTATACAGGAATTCATTTGCTTAAGTCTGAGACAAGATGCGTGCTTTGCCCCAGCTTTAATGTGCCCAAGAAAAAAATTCTTCCTATTTGCAGAAATGCAAACAGGCGACGCATCAGCAGGCACATTCCAAATCCACTTGCCAGGCAGCTGACTCTGCCGCTGTGGTCTTAAGGGGCACAAGACTGAAGTGTTACCTGGTGGCCTTAACAAGACGTGATCAGGTCATTAGATATTGCATAGAGTAAGCGGCTCCTGGAGAATAGAGCCTCGCATTTCCCAGCCTGAAGGAAATTAATTGTTTAAGCTGCACTCCACTCTTTCTCACCAACTTCACTTGCAGAGCGACTCTGGCTGCGCTGCAACTCCGGTCACTCCAGTCAGTCTCCCAGTGTCTCTCCCAGCAATTGAATTTGCCTCTGCGCGGCGGTGGGTCAAATTTACTGCAGCTGCTCCTCAGACTGAGACGATTCAGAAAAGGGGGTGGTGATGAACAGAGTGTCTGAATTAAGCAGACCACTCTTACCCAGTCCAAAGATCAGGGCTTGATCCATCACCGTTATTTATCTCACTGCACCATCCCAGCTCAGAACCTGGCTATATGCAAATCAGTCTGTCCCTGGCCCAGTGCATCATGGGAACAGGGCAGACTAAACTACCAAGCCAATTCTTCACCAGAAAGGAGACAAGCTACCGGGGACCGGTTTCTGGCATTTCAGCCGTCGTCGGCCCGGCTTGCTTGAATCCTGATGGTGCAGTGAGAAAGGGACTCATGTCTGAGTATACCCTGCCACACCTATAGTGGCCAAAAACGATTCAGAAAAGGGGCGGTGATGAACAGAGTGTCTGAATTAAGCAGACCACTTTTACCCAGTCCAAAGATCAGGGCTTGATCCATCACCGTTATTTATCTCACTGCACCATCCCAGCTCAGAACCTGGCTATATGCAAATCAGTCTGTCCCTGGCCCAGTGCATCATGGGAACAGGGCAGACTAAACTACCAAGCCAATTCTTCACCAGAAAGGAGACAAGCTACCGGGGACCGGTTTCTGGCATTTCAGCCGTCGTCGGGCCGGCTTGCTTGAATCCTGATGGTGCAGTGAGAAAGGGACTCATGTCTGAGTATACCCTGCCACACCTATAGTGGCCAAAAACGATTCAGAAAAGGGGGTGGTGATGAACAGAGTGTCTGAATTAAGCAGACCACTCTTACCCAGTCCAAAGATCAGGGCTTGATCCATCACCGTTATTTATCTCACTGCACCATCCCAGCTCAGAACCTGGCTATATGCAAATCAGTCTGTCCCTGGCCCATTGCATCATGGGAACAGGGCAGACTAAACTACCAAGCCAATTCTTCACCGGAAAGGAGACAAGCTACCGGGGACCGGTTTCTGGCATTTCAGCCGTCGTCGGCCCGGCTTGCTTGAATCCTGATGGTGCAGTGAGAAAGGGACTCATGAATGAGTATACCCTGCCACACCTATAGTGGCCAAAAACAATTCAGAAAAGGGGGTGGTGATGAACAGAGTGTCTGAATTAAGCAGACCACTCTTACCCAGTCCAAAGATCAGGGCTTGATCAATCACCGTTACTTATCTCACTGCACCATCCCAGCTCAGAACCTGGCTATATGCAAATCAGTCTGTCCCTGGCCCAGTGCATCATGGGAACAGGGCAGACTAAACTACCAAGCCAATTCTTCACCAGAAAGGAGACAAGCTACCGGGGACCGGTTTCTGGCATTTCAGCCGTCGTCGGCCCGGCTTGCTTGAATCCTGATGGTGCAGTGAGAAAGGGATTCATGTCTGAATATACCCTGCCACACCTATAGTGGCCAAAAACGATTCAGAAAAGGGGGTGGTGATGAACAGAGTGTCTGAATTAAGCAGACCACTCTTACCCAGACCAAAGATCAGGGCTTGATCCATCACCGTTATTTATCTCACTGCACCATCCCAACTCAGAACCTGGCTATATGCAAATCAGTCTGTCCCTGGCCCAGTGCATCATGGGAACAGGGCAGACTAAACTACCAAGCCAATTCTTCACCAGAAAGAAGACAAGCTACCGGGGACCGGTTTCTGGCATTTCAGCCGTCGTCGGCCCGGCTGCTTGAATCCTGATGGTGCAGTGAGAAAGGGACTCATGTCTGAGTATACCCTGCCACACCTATAGTGGCCAAAAACGATTCAGAAAAGGGGGTGGTGATGAACAGAGTGTCTGAATTAAGCAGACCACTCTTACCCAGTCCAAAGATCAGGGCTTGATCCATCACCGTTATTTATCTCACTGCACCATCCCAGCTCAGAACCTGGCTATATGCAAATCAGTCTGTCCCTGGCCCAGTGCATCATGGGAACAGGGCAGACTAAACTACCAAGCCAATTCTTCACCAGAAAGGAGACAAGCTACCGGGGACTGAGACAGCTGAGCCACACAGAAAAGGCGACAGCCAGTGGTGCGAGCAGGCAGCGCTGCCGGCACCCATCATGATGATTTGCAGGAACGGCTGTCTCCCACAAGTTAACTCCAGAAGCAGGACATGACATCCGGTCCGTCCCCGCAGCATCTCATGGTTCATTGTAGCATTAATCACTGCAGCCTGCCAGCAGAGTGAGCACCAAGCCTGAGGAGCAGTGCGCGCAGGCCACGGTGTGCGCTGCCAGCTGCCACTCCACAGTTTATAATGCGTGACAATGCATTTCTGTGCAGTGATGCGGAGCACCACACTGAAATGTGTTAGTCTAACGCCTGATGCCTGGTACTTGGCAGAACTACCTGTTTTGATCTTTTTCTGTTGCAGGCACTAGGCCAAACCACACAAGTGATACTGTGTTTTTATCGGCATAAGTGGAGCAACACTGGGTGGTAGCAATTTTGAGGATTCCTGCAGATTCCGGACATTTCCATCATAGAAATATGAAAAGGCATTATTTCTGGGGGGAAACTGGTTTGTCCCTTTTAGGGTGCGGGTGTGGCCAATCCGAGAGTGCGACAGCCGCAGCACTTTGTTTTGCCCCAAAGGCAGAATCCCTGGTGTTAGGTGATTTCCTCCCCCCCTCCCCCAAGGGCAAGTTTGGAGCAACCCTCACTCAACTGGGACAAGCCTCCTACCTACTCCCAGCAGGGCAGAAGAACACTATTGATCCTACTGGGACAGCGGTATGGCTTGATGCCAGGATAGGCTGCCACATCCTTTTGCTTGTTTTGGCACCATTTTGAAATCCATGGCGTCTAGCAGGCTTTCTGCCCTCCAGGGGTAACAGAGAAACTGATGCACCATTTAATTGGGATGAGGGCATATTCATTCCCATGCTGGAATTCCCCACCTCTTTGTTTTCCGAAAAATATTAATTTCCTGGCATCTGGTTGGCTTTCGGCTCCCCATAGGGGGTCTGATGGGAGTAACTGCCTCATATGCCCCAGGCGGGACAGAAAAACTGATACCCCATTTTTGTGGGATGGAGGTATAGCCATGCCCATATTTATCAGCCCCCAACCCTATATTTAAAAAACAAATCTTTGCCCGTTGTCTAGTGGGCTATCTGCCCCCCCATCCCGGGGAGCAGACTGGGGTTAATTAGTGAGTATGATGGCATGGTGAAGTGCGGGAAGTGACCAACAAGGAGTCTATACCAGGAATCAATTATTCATATTAAGAGAATGCATACTTAGGAAGTCTCATGCATTGAATGAACAAGCACACACAGATAGTTCTTGCTGGTCCACTACCCCTTTGCCATTACTAGATTGAAAGTCCTCCTCTGGTGGTTTATGTGCCTCTGGGATTAGAACTGGACATGATCCTATGGACATAAAAACAAATTTGATACTCCCTGAGGTCCGGTCTGAACCTTCTCCAAACTAGCAATCCTGGTTGTTTAAGGAATCTTCCAGCCGCTCAAGATTCCCCAACACTCACCTGTAAAAAGTCAAATATGAGTGGTCCTGATAAAGGTGGATACAAGTTGTGATGTCCACTGAAAGGTAGGTTGACCAGGCTGAGTGATATCCCAGTTGGCAACACAACCACGGGTGGATCCTACACAATTAAGCTTCTCTAAATGTCCTTCAAACATACCGATATCTGCACCAACAAGATACATTGGACCAGCCTTTAATCTGCATGTGTACTGTAGTGCCTAATGTATGCATTCTGCAAGTATCGCATAATGGGAAACATTTCACATGAGAAAGTAAGCAAAGACATATTGCGTTCATTTATTGTGAGTTTAGCTTCTCCTGGAAAATAAGATAACACATATGATATGAAACAAGATAGCTCCTAAATGTTAGTCATGTTAAACACAGGTCTACATTACCTAAGTTCAAACTAAATGGAAAAATCCACAGTTAATAGCATTTGTGTGATAAATGTTAATGTCAATATAATGCATAAATGCCAACATTATAGAAGAGGAAAGTGGGAAATTTGAGAAAAATAATCAGGAGAATGCATTTCTCCCATTGACTATATTGAGTCCTGATTTGGGTCCGTTGTCATGTATGGGCCTTGAAAGTGTGCTGCTGCAGAACAGGATTTCAGAAATGCAGATACATGTATTTTTCCCTTACCTGTCAGGAACATGGAGAAATCGCTATGGCAGACAGAGAGCACATGACAAAAACGCTGTGCACTGGCCTGCAGGTTACTGGCAGTGAATACTACGAGTCTCACTAGACCAGTCCCAGTCAGCAGAAGCCTGCTGAGGAATCGGGTTTTTGAATGCAGGAAATCAGTAGGCAGGAGACTAGCCTTGAAATTGGTAGTCTCCTGCCTGAATCAGGAAGGTTGGCATGTATTTATTTATTTATGCAATTTTACATAGCGCAGACTTTGCCCAGATGTGTCAGAGAACAACAGTAGAACCAAGTATGTTACATGAGGAGTTTTACAAATTCCATGTTACAGATACAAACTTGATAGTTGAAGAAGTGAAATAAAATAAGAGGTGGCACTCACAACAACAACAAATATTTAACCCCTTTGCTGCTAGGCCTTTCCCCCCCTGTGCTAAGCCTTTTTTTTGGCTATTTGGGGTAGTTCGCGCTTAGGCCCCTGTAACTTTTTGACCACATATGGTATCCACGCCAAATTTGTGTCCTTTTCTTCCAACATCATGGGGATTCTAAAGGTACCCAGGATTTGTGGATTCCCCTGGAGGGGACCAAGAAATTATCCAAAATACAGCTACATTTTGGGGTTTTTGGGGGGAAAAATGGGGAAAAAGTGTGCGAATGAAAGCATCTGTTTTTCCCCTGCAAATTGTATCAACAAAGGGTTTGTGGGGCTGAAATCACCATTTTCCCAGCTTTTAGGGACAAGCAGACTTTTGTCAGAAAACCAAAATTTTGTTATACATTGTTGGCATTTTACTGGGACATAGCCTATTTTTGAAATTTTTTGTGCTTTCAACCTTTTTCCAGTTAATGGTAGAAATGGGTATGAAAGCAATAATGGATCCTGCAAAGCTATACATTGTTCGAAAAGTAGACAAAATTCTGAGTTCATCAAGTGGTCATTTGTGTAGATCCTTCAAGGTTTCTTTATAGAAATAACAGTTGAATATAGGAAAAATTGAAAATTAGTTAAAAAAACTGCCATCTGTGCAAACGTTTTCACCTGTAATTTCTTCTAATTATGACAGCTGTTTGAAAACAATATATAGTTACATCCGCTGGAACTTTCTGGTTGTGTCGGTATATAGGACTTGTGGGTTCACCAAGAACCCGACGATCCCAGAGCCAATAACTGAGCAGCGTCTTGCAATAGCTCTTTATTATGTATCGGCTATATAGCAATTAATTTGGGAAAATATATGCATGGAAAAATCGGTATGTAAGACACCTATGTATTTCTAAAATTGGAACAAAATATAGAGTTTAGAAACAGTAGATATTTGCGCATTTCTGAAATTGTGAATACCCATACTAGCATGAGAATTATATAACATTTTTCAAAGTGACTTCTTTTTTACACATTGTCTTTCATTTGGAAGGCAGAAAATCATTGAAAGTCAATAGGTAATAACAGTTGCAATTCTGTGTTACCCTAAGTCTCCTGATAAAAATGGTACCTCACTTGTGTGGGTAGGGCTAGTGCCTGCAACAGGAAACAGCTCAAAATGCAACTTGGATACACTTTATGTTTACAGTGAAAAATGACCTTTTTTGCAGTGCCTAGCTGTAGATTTTGAACCCTAGCTCTGCCGGCACCTAGGAAAACCTAGCAAACCTATACATTTTTTTAAACTAGACACCCAGGGGAATCCAGGATGGGGTGATTTGTCTGGCTCTCACCAGGTTCTGTTACCCAGAATCCCTTGTAAACCTCATAAATTGTCCAAAAAAGCCACATTTTCCTCACATTTCTGTGGTGGAAAGTTCTGGAATCTGCGTGGATCTACAAAATTCCACCCACCCCGCATTCCCCAATGTCTTCTAAAAAAAATGGTACTTCACTTGTGTGGGTAGGCCTAGGGCCCGCAACAGGAAACGAACCAAAGCGCAATGTGGAGACATCACATTTTCACAGTGAAAACGGGCCCTTTTTATTGCAAAGTGCCTAGCTGTAGATTTTGAACCCTAGCTCTGCCGGAACCTAGGGGAATCTAGCAAACCTATACATTTATGAAAACTAGACACCCAGGGAAATTCAAGATTGGGTGACTTGACTGGCTCTCACCAGGTTCTGTTACCCAGAATCCCTTGCAAACCTCAAAAGTTGTTCAAAAAACACATTTTTCTCACATTTCTGTGGTGGAAAGATCTGGAATCTATGTCGATCCGCAAAATTCCACACACCCCGCGTTCCCCAAAGTCCTTTGAGAAAAATGGTACCTCACTTGTGTGGGTAGGTCTAGTGCCCTTGACAGGAAGGGACCAAAACACAACATCGAAACACCATATTATCACAGTGAAACTGACCCTTTTTTTGAAAAGTGCCTAGCCGTAGATTTTTAACCCTAGCTCTGCCAGCACCTAGGGAAACCTAGCAAAGCTATACATTTTTGAAAACTAGACACCCAGGGGAATCCAGGATGAGGTGACATGTCTGTCTCTCACCAGGTTCTGTTACCCAGAATCCATTGCAAATCTCATCATTTGTAAAAACAAAAAAAATATTTTCCTCACATTTCTGTGGTGGAAAGTTCTGGAACCTGTGTGGATCCACAAAATTACGGCCACCCTGCATTGCCCAAAGTCTTCTGAGAAAAATCATACCTCACTTGTGTGGGTGGATCAAGTACCCGCGACAGGCAAGGGCCCAAAACCTACTGAGGCGACATCAAAATTACCTATCACTAAACAACTTGGTTTTGCATGGGGATCCCATGAGTTTTTGGCCCCGGGCTTGGCGGCCATCAAGGGAAACCCACCAAACCCACACATTTCTGCAAACTAGACACCTGTGGGAGTCCATCAAGGTATGGCTTGTGTGGGTCCCCCAACATTTCCCTACTCAGAATCCCCTGCAAACCTCAAATTTAGTTGAAAGAAATCACTTTTTTCTCGAATTTCTGTGTGGGAAAGTTCTGGAATCTATGTGGATCCACAAATTTCCTCCCACCCAGCATTCCCCCAAGTCTCCTGATACAAATGATACCTCACTCGTGTGGGTGGGTCAAGTACCTGCGACAGGCAAGGGCCCAAAACATATTGAGGAGATATCAAAATAACCTATCGCACAACAACACTGTTTTGCAAGGGGGGTCACCTGGGTTTTTTACCTCGGGCTCGGAGGCCATGTTGGGAAACTACCAAACCAACACATTTTTTAAAACTAGACACCCGGGGGAGTCCAGCAAGGTATGACTTGTTTGGATCTCCCAAAGTTTTACTACCCAGAATGCCCTTCAAACCTCAAATTCAGCTGAAACAAAACACCTTTATCTCAAATTTCTGTTTGGGAATGTTCTGGAATACACGTGGATCCACAAATTTCCTACCACTCAGCGTTCCCCCAGGTCTCCCGATAAAAATGATACCTCACTCGTGTGGGTGGGTTAAGTACCCGCAACAGGCAAGGGCCCAAAACATAATGAGGAGACATCAAAATGACCTATCACAAAACAACTCTGTTTTGCAAGGGGGTCACCTGGGTTTTTACCTCGGACTCGGCAGCCATCTTGGGAAACTACCAAACCCATACATTTTTGAAAACTAGATACCCGGGGAAGTCCATAAAGGTATGGCTTGGTTGGGTCCCCTGACGTTTCCCTACCCGGAATGCCCTACAAACCTCAAATTTAGCTAAAAAAATCACTTTTTTCTCAAATTTCTGTGTGGGAAAGTTCTGTAATCTATGTGGATCCACAAATGTCCTACCACCCAGCGTTCCCCCAGATCTCCCAATACAAATGATACCTCACTCGCGTGGGTGAGTCAAGTACCCGCGACAGGCTAGGAACCAAAACATATTGAGGAGACATCAAAATTACCTATTACAAAACAACTCTGTTTTGCAAGGGGGGGTCACCTGGGTTTTTATCTCGGGCTCAGCAGCCATCTTGGAAAACTACCAAACCCATACATTGTTTTAAACTAGATAGCCAGGGGAGTCCAACAACGTATGACTTGCATGGATCTCCCAACGTTTTCCTACCCAGAATGCCATGCTAACCTCAAATTTAGCTGAACAAAATCACATTTTTCTAAAATTTCTGTGGGAAAGTTCTGGAATCCATGTGGATCCACAAATGTCCTCCCACCAAACGTTCCCCCAGGTCTCCCAATGCAAAAGATACCTCACTCGCATGGGTGGGTCAAGTACCCGCGACAGGCAAGGGCCCAAAACGTATTGAGGAGACATATAAATTACCTATCACAAAACAACCTGGTTTTGCAGGGGGGGTCACCTGGGTTTTTGGCCCAGGGCTCGGCAGCCATCTTGGGAAACTACCAAGCCCACATATTTCTGAAAACTAGACACTCGGGGGAGTCCAGCGAGGTATGGCTTGCGTGGATTCCCCAACATTTCCCTACTCGAAATGCCCTGCAAACCACAAATTTAGCCAAAAAAACATTTTCCACATATTCCCTAGGTAAAATTACAGAAAAAAATCCCTGCCATCTAGTGGGATTTCTTCTCCCGGGGGGTGCAAAAAGACTGTACTTTTTTGGGGGGACATTGGCATGCCCATTTTGAGTAGCCCCCACCCTAATTACAATTGCTGAAAATAAATCCCTGGCGTCTAGTGGGCTTTTTGCCCCCCCGGGGGGCATATTGGGGGCTACTGCCCCCATATGCCCCCAGGGGTAGCAGAAAGGCTGTACTGTTGGCAGGAGGTGGGGGCATTAGCATGCCTGTTTTGGGCAGCCCCCCACCCTAGGTAAAATTACATGGAAAAATCCTGGCGTCTAGTGGGCTTTCTACCCCCATTGGGGGGGGGGGGCAGAATGGGGAATACTGCCCCCATCTGCCCACAGGGGGGCAGAAAGACTGAACTTTGCCAATTATTATGGGGGGAGCAAAGGCCCTTGCCCAAGGGGCCGCGCCGCCCCTGTCTAGTGGGTGGATCCCTGCTTGCGGATCGCCCTTCTGGGGCAAACACCAAGCAGGGATCCACTGGGGAGGGGTACCATTGGAAAGGGAAGATTCTCCCCTTTCCAACGATACCTCTCCCGTCTTTCTACGTGCTTAGGGGGGGTGAGATAGCCCCCTGAGCACGTAGAAAGCAAAACTGAAATGAGCCTCGGTTCACTGAAATGATGTCAGCGTGACGTGAGCACTGATTGTCATTTCAGGGAAACCGGGGGTGGGGGTGCTCGGGAGCTGGGGAAGCTCTTCCCCAGCTCCCGAGGCTGTTGAGGGCTAAGGGATTTCCTGTGCCATGGTGTCGGACGCACGGGAGCCGTCCGACGCATATGAGTATTTAGGTGTTGGACGGCTCCCGCGCGTCCGACGCATCCAAGGCGTTAAAAAAACATTAGGATTAGGTTAATACAAGCATAGTATACATATTTACAACATTGCAAGAACTTGCAACATCAGGAGAATGCCAAGCAGCCTTGAGGGACATGAAAAGGTTTGTATTAATTATGGAAGTGTCTTTGGAAGAGAAGAGATTTGAGGTCTGATGCGTGAGTGATACAGGCAGTCTTGTAGACTGACCTTGCTTCGATGGGAAGCCATCGAAGAGAAAACAGTATGAGTGTGATTTCATAATTTCTTTTGGCCCCATAAACAAAATGAGCCGCTGAATGGAATACGGATTTAAGAGGTGAAGGGTGGGATTTAGGAAGACTAGCAAGGAGAGAATTGCAATAGTCAAATCTAGAGAGAACCAGAGATTGGACCAAGGTTTTTAGGTCTTGCTCCGGAAAGAAACGTAGAATCCCCTACAGAAGGCACAGTTGGTAACCTACATTCTTAGTAATGGAATTGATGTGGGAGTGTAGATTGAGCCTTTTGTAAAGTATGACACCAAGGGATTTAGCGCTGTCAAAAATGATAAGTTTGTTGTTAAGTAAATTCAGCTTATCCATCCAAGAGTGAAGAGAAGGGGGAGAAAGTGAGGTAGAGAGAAGGAGGAATTCAGTTTTGGAAGTTTTTCACATCCAATTTTGGATAGAGTTGAGAGTAGTGTTCTGGATAGAGATTTTGTGTGCGGAAGACACCTTAAGGTACATTTTGAGTGTCATCAGCATAGAGGTGGTAAAGGATCCCAGATCTCCCAAAGGTTACAAATAAAGATTGAACAAAGTGGGTGCGAGGATAGATCCTTGAGGAACGCCTTGACCTACCACCATTGAAGACGAAAGGCTGTTAGATATTTTAATCACTTGAGATCTATCCGAGAGGAATGAAGCAAACCATTTAAGCACTTGCCTTCCAAGCCCATTCTCTGTTTTAAAGTGTTCAGGAGAGTGTTGTGATTAACAGTGTCAAAGGCTGCAGAAAGGTCTAGAAGAATGAGAAGACAAGACCATGCATGGCATCATCGCTCACTTGCAGCAGGGCTGTTTCAGTGCTGCAGTCTTGCATGAAGACAGATTGGAATTCGTTGAAATTGTTATGTAGGGAAAGAAGTTTTGCTACACATCTTTCTGTGATTTACGCAAGAAAAGGGAGGTTGGTGATGGGACGGAAGTTGTTGAGGTCGGTCACATCAGCGGAGGACTTTTTAAGAAGTGGAGTAACCTGACCTGTTTTAAGGGCAACAGGAAGGGAGCCTTGGCTGAAGAAGAGGTTGATCAGACTGGTCTAATAGGAAAGAGTGTGGGTGTAGAAATCAATGGCGATGTCACTAGGGATAAGGTCGAAAGAATGTGTTGGACTTGGCCCTTTTTCCCCAACATTTTTTGCTTTTCGACCCCCCCCTATTTTTGGATGTCTCCCCCATGGTAGAGAAATGTATAGGCCATGTGTGGTGTGAGATGCCCTAGCAAATGTGATGCAATGGTGTGCACACTTGTTAACCCCCCATTATAAGAACCCTGGTGAAATGTCGATTTTAAAATGGATGCCATGGCTGTGTGTGGTGCCACCTGACTGTGGTGGGTTAGCAGTCTAGATGTTCGGTTCCCAGCCATCCCACCTTTTGGAGGTAAAGCCTGGCACTCAGGGTGCTCTACTCCTCTCCCTGAGCCAGTTAGAACCAGATCCCCAGATGCTTCTAGAAGCTTCTGGCACTGTCTGGTAGGTGGGGTGAGGGGCATATAAATAAGGGGGGCTGTGCCACCATGTACTCAGTCAGAGCATGGACATGAACGTGAGGGGACCTGTTGTCAGGAGGTACCGCCACTTGGGCCTGTGTGCTGGACCCTGCACCCAACTGAAACCCCTCTGCTGTCCACAGGGTTAGGGTCGCCCGAAGAAGAAGAAAGGAAATGGGTGCCCACCCCGCATATTGCCGCCCTTTTGGTGCCCGTTTGAAATTGACGGAATCCTACCCTGCGTGGTGTTTCCACATCGGAGGGATGACGGCCTGGGAGTCCCAGAACGCCGCACAAGCTTTCCCGCTATCGTCAGGGGAGCCGCTCTGGTATTGGCGCTGGCTGGAGCGCCCCCCTGGCTGCCGCGCGGCCATTGGCCTTCGCTGCCATGCCCCCTGCAAGCCGCACTGTGGAAGGCAGTTGCGGGCGCGCCTGTCAAGGGCCGAACCTGATTGGGGGCGGAAGCAGGAAGTGAGAGGAGTTTGGAGCCAGAGGGCTCCACACCTAAGTCCCGGGGCCCCAAGAGGGGGCCTAGGTGAAGCCAGAGGAAGCGCTGCATGGGTGGAGCGCCCATGAGAGAGGGGAGCCCCGCGTGCGGAGCCTGCCATCGGAGACGGCAGGGGACACCCGGAGAGAGGCCCTCGACGTGCTGGCAAGGCGGCCGGCTGCCGAGCCAGGGAAGAGCTGAATCAGCGAGAGGAGCCCGGTGAGTGGGGCTCTGCCGTCCTGTAGTTGGGGGGTGCGTCGGGGCACACTGCCGGTGCCCACCCCCAGGGACCATATTGATTCTTACAGCTGCGGCTGCCCTCCCTGTTTAGCAGGCCACCGAAGACTGTGACATTCCCTTGCACCGCGTGCCTGCCAGGGGCCATAACTTTACCGGTACTTTGTGTGGGGCTCCTCATTGCACAGCGGCGCCGCAGTTGGGGGGACCGCTGCAACATTATAACTTGGGGGCGCTCAGGAGGCAAGGGTATGGCCATGGCTGATTTGATGCCTGGTGTCTCGGTTGTGTTGTCAGGCCCCCTTTGAGTGGTGCAAATGTGATGCCTCCATGCTCATCTGATTTCTGCCTAGGATTAAGGCCCTTGAGGATGGTGTTACATTGAGACGCTAATGACACTGCACTTGTGTTAATGAGGCTTATTCCCATTTTTAGGCAGGGCGTGATTAAGGCCAACAAGGGATACGCTCATGTGAGTCTATACCTTCATGTCTGGGTGTTTATGCCAATGCTTCCTACGCTCATGTGGCTATACTTTCAAGTCTGAGTGTTTATGCCAAAGCTTCCTACGCTCATGTGAATGCCTCGTGTCAGGTTATGATGTTCTCGGTGCCCCAAGTTCGCCCTGCTTATTTTGTGGTTATGCCTAATGAGCCTTCTGCTAATGTCATGCCTCATGATCCATGCCTAGTACAGGATATGCTGTTTGCCCCTACTTCTTACGTTGCAGGCGAATGTGATTTATGAAACGGTTGGTATGCAATGGGCATGTGGTTCATAATGTGTTCCTTTCAGGCTTGTGTATATTGTGTTCATGGGCTGGCCTGACATCTTATGCGAGGCTCATGGTTAATGCCTTATACCCGAGAAGTTATATGCCTAGGAGAGGCCGAATACCATACAAGGATATCTGCATTCTACGCCTAACGTTCTTTTTGCAGGGGATGCTGATGAAATGCATAATGTGCTTTTGCGCCTAATGCTCCTACCCTGAGGATGATGTCCTCTGCTAGTGTATACCCCACCTGATCCTGGCTGATTCCATGCCTCAGATCCTGTTGTGCTTATTGCAGATGTTCCTGCCTAATTTGTTATGCCAACTGATAATGCTTTATGTCGTCATTGTAGGATTGAGACTGTTGAACTTACCTTCTTCTTCTTTTACCCTGCGTCCTGTCACAATGGTTTTGGCAGCGGCCCGATTGGTCCGGCCCTGTAAATAATCCCCCCCTTGTAAATAATGCCTTGGCGCCAATTGGCGCAGTGTAAAGTACTGTGATTATTATCCTGTGTTGACTCAATACAAAAATTATTCTTTTCACCTAATCTGGTGTGGTCTTTTTTTGTGGTGTGCCTTGTGTGTTGCCTGTGAGTACTGCGTGGATGCTTTGCACATGTCCTCTGGAGTTTGGCCCGCCCGCTCTGCACCATGCTACCCCATTTCTAACAGAATGGTTAGAGGGGTTTGTTTCAAGAATGCTTTTAAGGAGGGCATCTTCAGAGATGACGTCAAAGTTCTGCCAAATGACTTAGTATTTGCTCTCCTCTAGGGGGGTAGGGTGAATGACCGGTTCCACCAGTGATTTCACTTTTTTATCAAAGAATATAGCGAATTCTGATGCTTTCTTTGGAGGATCGTCAGGCTTGATGGTTGAGGGAGAGAAGTTTGTATTTTTAGTATTAAATCGATTTTTATTAGCAAAACACTCAATGCAAAAATACATTACAGTATCGCCTGCAACCCTGCTACCCAGGGAGGCAGGCAGGGAGATCAAAACTCACCCAATCAGTTAAATACACAGCAGAACCAGAACCAGCAACGGATGTGAAAAGCCTGGGTATCCACATAGATGGCAAATTGACAGCAAGTGTCTTCAGTCGTCGGAACGTGTGTAGGCCTTTTAAGACAACTCCGGAAAATCTCTCATCTTTTGTCTCCAAAAACATTGAGGCGCGCCGTATCAGCCATGATTCTGTCACGCCTAGACTATGTCATGAATGGCGCAGCTAGACTGGTATTTAAACAACCAAGGAGGACACATGCGACACCACTACTGCATAAATTACACTGGCTACCAATCAGACAAAGAGTAATGTTTAAAGGACTCTGTATCACGCACAAAGCCCTATAGGGTAACGCGCCAAGTTACATTAAAGCGCGCCTGGTTCCTTATATTCCCAGTAGGGCGCTCCGCTCAACTGATGCCACCCTTTTGGCACGCCCACGTTTTAGACTTGCTACCATGGGTGGGCGTGCATTCTCAAACGCGATTCCAGTGGCCTGGAACAACTTGCCAATACATTTGCGCAAAGAACCAAGCCTCCTGCCCTTCAGGAGGATGCTTAAAACGGTTCTCTTCCGGGAGGCATGGGGCTCGATTTAAGGTCGCTTTGCTGCAGGAACATTCTGTGTGTACGTTTGGACAAGCGCTTAGAGACCCCTGGGTGATAATGCGCTATGTAAATCTAAATAAATAAATAAAAAAATAAAAAATGTAGCCTACAACCCATACAGGGCTGGTCATGTAGGTAAAAGGGATAAGTGGTAGGTCTAGCGTCCACAAGGAGTGGTTAACAGTAAAGTCCAGTGAACTGCGGGAGTAGGAACCGCAGCATACCGAAGCCTGAACCAAACCATTAAGTGCTAGTGAGTCTGCTTGAAATGGGAAGAATAAAAGATCATCAGGGAAAAAAAACAACGCCCACCCTCCACCCCCACCCCATCCCTCTCCAGTGAGCAAAAATCAAAGAGAAAACACACTAGTCTGTAGCAAATGAGTCTGGTGCTAGAGTGCTAGAGAGGGTCATAGGGCCCTTCAAAGGTAGCTGGACTATACTTCCACACCATCCTCGGGAATCAATTTCAAAATCCGGAGATAGTTAGTACAGGACAGTTTGCAGAATTCAGTAGATAAAAAGGAAACAAGCATTTACAATGCAATGGTTTTGCCTTTTTTAAAGTTAGAGCTATTGGCATTGCTCTTGACATTATTTTTATTTATGTGTTTTTTTAAAACATAAATAAATGGCATTGTCATTTACAATGCAACTAGCTTTATCTCTCGCAAATGACACCCACAAACACCCACAGAGAGCCCCACACACACACACACACAGCCCCCCACACACACACACAGAGCCCCCCACACACACACCCACACAGAGCCCCCCACACACACAGCCACACAAAGCCCCCCAACACCCACACCCACACGGAGCCCTCCACACACACCCACACAGAGCCCCCCCACACACTGCGACCCCCCCCCACACACTGCAAGCCCTACACACTGCAACCCCCATTTCAATAGATGTGTGATGCTTACCTGGTACTAAATTGGTTCCTGCATGGCTGAAAGGTTGAAATGGTGTAGGAGGCAAGGGGACAAATGTGAGCATGGAGAGAAAGGAGTATAAGTTTGAGATTAGTGACTGGGTGAAAATAAAATCAGGAAGGACACAGGGTGGTCTTTCCAAATTAGATGGTCTATTTCAGGTAGAAAATGTCAGTAGGTTCTTTGTGTTCTTGAGGGGGGATAGGTCCAACCGGCACCATAATCGGACGTTTATTGTTTATACCCATTCACAACAGGCAACTAGGCAGGATGGTCGTCTCAGAGCCCAATCAGCAGTGAAGCAACAAGGTCCCTAAACCTCCGTAAAAGCATGTGAAAGACTGAGGGGCCCTCCTCACCACACACAGGGCTGAATCTGCACTCTGAATCTGCACTCTGAATCTGCACCCTGAATCTGCACTCTGAATCTGCACTCTGAATCTGCACTCTGCACTCTGAATCTGCACTCTGAATCTGCACTCTGCACTCTGAATCTGTACTCTGCAGTCTGAATCTGCACTCTGAATCTGCACTCTAAATCTGCACTCTGAATCTGCACTCTGAATCTGCCCTCTGAATCTGCACTCTGAATCTGCACTCTGAATCTGCACTCTGAATCTGCACTCTGAATCTGCACTCTGCACTCTGAATCTGCACTCTGAATCTGCACTCTGCACTCTGAATTTGCACTCTGAATCTGCACTCTGAATCTGCACTCTGAATCTGCACTCTGCACTCTGAATCTGCACTCTGCACTCTGGATCTGCACTCTGAATCTGCACTCTGCACTCTGAATCTGCACTCTGAATCTGCACTCTGAATCTGCACTCTGCACTCTGAATCTGCACTCTGCAGTCTGAATCTGCACTCTGAATCTGCACTCTAAATCTGCACTCTGAATCTGCACTCTGAATCTGCCCTCTGAATCTGCACTCTGAATCTGCACTCTGAATCTGCACTCTGAATCTGCACTCTGAATCTGCACTCTGAATCTGCACTCTGCACTCTGAATCTGCACTCTGAATCTGCACTCTGCACTCTGAATTTGCACTCTGAATCTGCACTCTGAATCTGCACTCTGAATCTGCACTCTGCACTCTGAATCTGCACTCTGCACTCTGGATCTGCACTCTGAATCTGCACTCTGAATCTGCACTCTGAATCTGCACTCTGAATCTGCACTCTGCACTCTGAATCTGCACTCTGAATCTGCAGTCTGAATCTGCACTCTGCACTCTGAATCTGCACTCTGCACTCTGAATCTGCACTCTGAATCTGCACTCTGAATCTGCACTCTGGACTCTGAATCTGCACTCTGAATCTGCACTCTGAATCTGCACTCTGAATCTGCACTCTGAATCTGCACTCTGCACTCTGAATCTGCACTCTGAATCTGCACTCTGAATCTGCACTCTGCACTCTGAATCTGCACTCTGAATCTGCACTCTGAATCTGCACTCTGAATCTGCACTCTGCACTCTGAATCCGCACTCTGAATCTGCACTCTGAATCTGCACTCTGAATCTGCATTCTGCACTCTGAATCTGCACTCAGAATCTACACTCTAAATCTGAACTCTGAATCTGCACTCTGCACTCTGAATCTGCACTCTGAATATGCACTCTGAATCTGCACTCTGCACTCTGAATCTTGAATCTGCACTCTGAATCTTGAACCTGCACTCTGAATCTGCATTCTGCACTCTGAATCTGCACTCTGAATCTGCACTCTGCACTCTGAATCTTGAATCTGCACTCTGAAACTTGAACCTGCACTCTGAATCTGCACTCTGCACTCTGAATCTGCACTCTGAATCTGCACTCTAAATCTGCACTCTGAATCTGCACTCTGAATCTGCCCTCTGAATCTGCACTCTGAATCTGCACTCTGAATCTGCACTCTGAATCTGCACTCTGAATCTGCACTCTGAATTTGCACTCTGAATCTGCACTCTGCACTCTGAATCTGCACTCTGAATCTGCACTCTGCACTCTGAATTTGCACTCTGAATCTGCACTCTGAATCTGCACTCTGAATCTGCACTCTGAATCTGCACTCTGAATCTGCACTCTGCACTCTGGATCTGCACTCTGAATCTGCACTCTGCACTCTGAATCTGCACTCTGAATCTGCACTCTGAATCTGCACTCTGAATCTGCACTCTGCACTCTGAATCTGCACTCTGCAGTCTGAATCTGCACTCTGAATCTGCACTCTAAATCTGCACTCTGAATCTGCACTCTGAATCTGCACTGTGCACTCTGAATCTTGAATCTGCACTCTGAAACTTGAACCTGCACTCTGAATCTGCACTCTGCACTCTGAATCTGCACTCTGAATCTGCACTCTGAATCTGCACTCTGAATCTGCACTCTGCACTCTGAATCTTGAATCTGCACTCTGAATCTTGAACCTGCACTCTGAATCTGCACTCTGCACTCTGAATCTGCACTCTGAATCTTGAACCTGCACTCTGAATCTTGAACCTGCACTCTGAATCTGCACTCTGCACTCTGAATCTGCACTCTGAACCTGCACTCTGCACTCTGAATCTGCACTCTGCACTCTGAATCTGCACTCTGAACCTCCACTCTGCACTCTGAATCTGCACTCTGCACTCTGAATCTGCACTCTGAACCTGCATTCTGCACTCTGAATCTGCACTCTGCACTCTGAACCTGCACTCTGCACTCTGAATCTGCACTCTGAATCTTGAATCTGCACTCTGAATCTTGAATCTGCACTCTGCACTCTGCACTCTGCACTCTGAATCTGCACTCTGAATCTGCACTCTGCACTCTGAATCTGCACTCTGCACTCTCAATCTGCACTCTCAATCTGCACTCTCAATCTGCACTCTGAATCTGCACTCTCAATCTGCACTCTCAATCTGCACTCTCAATCTGCACTCTGCACTCTGAATCTGCACTCTGAATCTGCACTCTGAATCTGCACTCTGCACTCTGAATCTTGAATCTGCACTCTGAATCTTGAACCTGCACTCTGAATCTGCACTCTGCACTCTGAATCTGCACTCTGAATCTTGAACCTGCACTCTGAATCTTGAACCTGCACTCTGAATCTGCACTCTGCACTCTGAATCTGCACTCTGAACCTGCACTCTGCACTCTGAATCTGCACTCTGAATCTGCACTCTGAATCTGCACTCTGCACTCTGAATCTTGAATCTGCACTCTGAATCTTGAACCTGCACTCTGAATCTGCACTCTGCACTCTGAATCTGCACTCTGAATCTTGAACCTGCACTCTGAATCTTGAACCTGCACTCTGAATCTGCACTCTGCACTCTGAATCTGCACTCTGAACCTGCACTCTGCACTCTGAATCTGCACTCTGCACTCTGAATCTGCACTCTGAACCTGCACTCTGCAATCTGAATCTTGAATCTGCACTCTGAATCTTGAACCTGCACTCTGAATCTGCACTCTGCACTCTCAATCTGCACTCTCAATCTGCACTCTTAATCTGCACTCTCAATCTGCACTCTCAATCTGCACTCTCAATCTGCACTCTCAGTCTGCACTCTCAATCTGCACTCTCAATCTGCACTCTGCCATCGCACTCTGCCATCGCACTCTGCACTCTCAATCTGCACTCTCAATCTGCACTCTGCACTCTCAATCTGCACTCTCAATCTGCACTCTCAATCTGCACTCTCAGTCTGCACTCTCAATCTGCACTCTCAATCTGCACTCTGCCATCGCACCCTGCACTCGCACTCTGCACTCTGAATCTGCACTCTCTGACTCTAAATCTGCACTCTGACTCTAAATCTGCACTCTGACTCTAAATCTGCACTCTGACTCTGAATCTGCACTCTGACTCTGAATCTGCACTCTGCACTCTGAATCTGCACGCCTTAAAATCCACTCTCGGTTCCTTTGTTTGCCTGATGTTCGTTACGAAATTTTATTAAAAGGTGAGCAGGAAGTTTCAAAGTGCGACAGCATAAACATTTTTTTTAACTATCAGCTTACGATTCCTACCTTATTTGGAAGTTTATCTACTTGAAATATTCCCTTTGTTCTGTAGTAAGCAGACCTTTTTATTCCTCATGTTAATACGCATGCAATGTTTGTCAATGCCCAGCGGGTCAGGCAGTGTTCAGTAGCACAATATTGCTGCCTCGTGGCCTTTCGCTGCCGCAGGAAGTGCACAATTAGGCGATGCTGTGATCCCGGGTGCACTTTTCTGGTCGGAAAGTGGAAAGTTAGTGGTTTCACAGTGGGGGTCGGTGCCCTATAATAGGTAACACATGGGAAGCTCTAAATAAATAACTTCATCTAATGAGGCTGTCATTAAATAAAAAAATAAGCATGCTCGCCGCTGGGACATTTATCACCGCACAAATTAGTCTGTTTTCGCCTCATAAAAATAAAGAGAAACCAGCGTGAATTCGGTATACTTTACTCCCATGAAATAAAACACATCCAGCAAAGGACCTAACTCTAAAACGGATATTCACATATATGTACATCATTTCAGTACTTTTTAATGTCCACAACGCTAAAACGTATAAAATAAACAAGCTTATAGTAACAATGAAAATGCTGCATCGGAAGGCGGGTGCCGGCAATGCCGGACCAGATTCGGGGGCGTTCCCGGCTTTTGGCTGACGTCGCGTGACGTAGCCAAAAGCCAAAAATTCTGCATTTATGGAGCTAGCCAATGAAAGACGGAGGCCGTTCCTGTCTCCCGTACACATCTCAATAGGTTTTTGCCTGCGTGAAAAAGATGCGCAGAGCGCATCTTTTCGCCAGTCAAAACCTAATAAAGGGGGCCCAGATCTTAGCATATTCCGATTTATGCCCAAGGTAGCCATTGACAGCCTCTCCATGCCTGAAAGGTACCATAATTGATGCAACCACTGCATATGGGGGGACTCGAACACTCGGGGGCAAAGAAGCAAGCTTTTCACCAGCTTCACAGCGCTGCCGCACATCACGCCCTCATTCTCCCGCTCTCCTCCGCCGCCGCACTTGCCACCACGGCCGCAGAGAGGGGGGAGCGGACACAGAGGACTACACTACCCAGCGTCCCCTGCTCGGACGCCGGGACGCCGCCTGCAGCATCAGTTTTCCGCGCCTGGAGGCGTAAAAATGCCCAGACACCCCTGCTGGGGAGCGGGGGACTCGAACACTTGGGGGCAAAGAATCAAGCTTTTTACCAGCTTCACAGCGCTGCCGCACATCACGCCCTCATTCTACCGCTCTCCTCCGCCGCCGCACTTGCCACCGCAGCCGCAGAGAGGGGGGAGCGGACACAGAGGACTGCACTACCCAGCGTCCCCTGCTCGGACGCCGGGACGCCGCCTGCAGCATCAATTTTCCGCGCCTGGAGGCGCATAAAGCCCAGACACCCCTGCTGGGGAGCGGGGGACTCAAACACTCGGGGGCAAAGAAGCAAGCTTTTCACCAGCTTCACAGCGCTGCCGCACATCACACCCTCATTGTCCCGCTCTCCTCCGCCGCCGCACTTGCCACCGCGGCCGCAGAGAGGGGGGAGCGGACACAGAGGACTACACTTCCCAGCGTCCCCTGCTCGGACGCCGGGACGCCGCCTGCAGCATCAGTTTTCCGCGCCTGGAGGCGCATAAAGCCCAGACACCCCTGCTGGGGAGCGGGGGACTCAAACACTTGGGGGCAAAGAAGCAAGCTTTTCACAGCGCTGCCGCACATCACGCCCTCATTCTCCCGCTCTCCTCCGCCGCCGCACTTGCCACCACGGCCGCAGAGAGGGGGGAGCGGACACAGAGGACTACACTACCCAGCGTCCCCTGCTCGGACGCCGGGACGCCGCCTGCAGCATCAGTTTTCCGCGCCTGCAGGCGTAAAAATGCCCAGACACCCCTCCTGGGGAGCGGGGGACTCGAACACTCGGGGGCAAAGAATCAAGCTTTTCACCAGCTTCACAGCGCTGCCGCACATCACGCCCTCATTCTCCCGCTCTCCTCCGCTGCCGCACTTGCCACCGCGGCCGCAGAGAGGGGGGAGCAGACACAGAGGACTACACTACCCAGCGTCCCCTGCTCGGACGCCGGGACGCCGCCTGCAGCATCAATTTTCCGCGCCTGGAGGCGCATAAAGCCCAGACGCTGGACGCGCGCGGGCATCGCCGGGCTGAGCCCGGGCAGAGGGCGGGCAATCTGGGGCCATCAGCGGCCAGAAGAGGCCGGGCTGGGCCATCCCCCGTGATCGGAAAAATGGGTAAGCGCAAGCATCTGGGACCTGAGGGACAGGGGGCTAAAGACGCTAAAGTTCCCCGCAAGGCAGATACTATTATCTCATATCTTACATCAGCGGTAGGCGCTATTAATCAGAAAATAGCCAACGCTGAAAAGGAACTGGAACTGGGTAAAGCGAATAATTCTTCTGTTATTGAACCCTCACAACCTACGGTAGCAATTCCTGATTGCCCTTTGGTTGAGGCATTACCTGTCAGTAACTCAGAGATTAATGATTCTCCAGAGCAGCACACAGAGAATCAGGGACTGGGTCAAATTATGTCTCCCAACAAAATCAAAAAGAAGTCTAAGAAAAATGGGGGGAAAGGTACTCCTACTTCCCCTCACCAGGACTTTGTTAAAGACATCTGTCTAGCCATGGGGAATAAATTGGAAGAATTGATTAATGCCCGTCTAGAACCAATATTGGAAGAAATTGGTAAAGACATTGTTGATTGTTTGAATACTTGTTTGGCCGGGTTGCTAAAGAGGTGCGAGAAAATTGACTCATTTATTAATGATTTTCGTGCCAAAGAACAAATGCCTATAAATGATAATAAGACTAATGAGACTCACAGTTTGGAGTTAATGGAATGCACAGCGATTAAAGCTAGCTCAGTGAATACGCACCTACTACAAACAGATGCCCCACCAACCCAACTACCAACCCTATCCCAAAATGTGTCTAGACTTGGTACTAGTAATCCAACGCCACAGCAACATATTTCCATTCCAGCCATACAAGAAAACATCATAGCATGCTCTAATATCTCCCACAACTCATCTAACCATAGTTCTGCTAGTACTGTCAGGCTGTATTTACCACCTCAGGCAGCACCCTTTGTGGCGGTAATAACTGGGGTCCCACTTTTGCTCCAAAATGAGAAAGAATCTACCAGGGACCTGCTAGATAAATCTAGAGAATGGTGTAAACAATACTCCAGTGGTGAACTTGATATAACCCGTTACATCATCATGGACAGAAGGGTAGGGTGGGTAGGTCATGGGGAGAAGAACATTGTGGGAGATTGTATAGTCATCAACTTCTCTGAGAAAGAAGTGGCAGAAAAATTATTTTGGGATGGGTCGCCGATTACAAACAACGCAATTAGACCACTCCCTCTGAGGTATTTTTACCCCCCGCGGGGGAGCATAAAGGTTCACTCACTCGTACAAAAGGTAGCTGGGAACAAAATTACACCTACTTTAGGGCCATGTCACTTTGCCATGCTACACAAGGATGGGGCTCCAGCTTTTGCCCCTCAGCGTTTACCACCAATCACGACACTGACATCGCATCTGAACAGTAAACAGACAGAGGGTGTCCCTTTATCTAATCGTTTTGCACCACTCTCACTCTCAGATAACTTGGATTGACTACAGAAGACAAAAGATACCAATCAGATCCCTCCACTGACACGTAGGAAGATCTGTAGGATTCTTAGTTGGAACATTGCAGGCATAAGATCTAAGGCCGAAGATGAGAATTGGTTGAGTTTTATCTCATCTTTTGATATCATAACCCTTCAGGAAACTTGGGATACAGCCACTATTTTTGAGTTAGATGGGTTTGCTCACTTTAGCATTTCTGCTATTCCAAGTGTGTCGGACAGAGCTAAGGGTGGCCTATCTATACTATTCTCACTTAACCTGAAAGGGAAAGCCAAACAGTTACAGACTTGTTCCTCCTATTTTTTAGTAGTAGAATTGTCAATGACAAATTCGATCACCATTTTATTGATTAATTTTTATAATTCCCCTGAATTTGTCAGCACTAATCAACTTTTAGTATCACTTGAGGAATTTCTGGAAAACTATACATTACTTAAAAGTAGCTTTGAGATTACCTAATGGGTGACTTCAATACTCATCCTTGTCGTATGAACTGCACTATAGAAGATAAGGGTGGCCCACCTCTCTCGCTCCTCACACATTTTGAGCATACAAAACATGGGGAGGCCTTGGAGAATTTTCTGGCCACTTTTAACCTTTACGAATCAAGTTGCTGCCCATTAGGCCCTAGACCAATAATGTTTAAAGGGAAAGATACAGGCTCAGTTATAGATTATATTTTCATCTCATCTTTTATTTTGACCTTTATTTTAAGCTATAGAGTAGTAGACTCTATTTTTAGTGACCATAATCCTGTGGTGCTAGAGGTCACACAGGATGGACTTCTAGATTTTAAAGATCCTAAAGAATCTGTCACGTGCTCTGTGACAGACCTGATAATTAAAGACCAGGGTAGAAGGTTAAAATGGTCCAATGTGACCCCGATTACCTTCCTAAAAGAGGTTCTAGCAAAGGTTGAAGAGGAGGTAGGCATTTGTTTAGACCCCCTTTCCCCTAATGATACTATTGTACAGGCCTTCAACCGAGTATGCCAGCAAGTAAATAATGACCTAACTTTGAAAACTAAAGCCGGGGACGGAGAGGCAAACGGTGGTTCGATACCAATTGCTCTAGGGCCCATTCTGCCCTTTTAAAGGGTCTAAAAGAGTCACCAAGAAACAAACCAAAAATAATACAACTCAGGAAGGCATACAAACAGGCTGTTTATACTAGGAAGAAGCACATTAAAGAACAGGTATGGAATGATCTCCAATCAGCAGAGGTCCTCTGGGATAGTTCTAAATTTTGGGAGGTGATTAATCACCCCTATTTTTTAGGGGCGGAGAATCACGCCGTGGAATGCGTTATACCTGACGATCAGTGGTTATCCCATTTTGACAACATTTATAGTCAGCCTATATTTGACCACACGCAGGATTGCCCTATTCAGTCTAATATAGAGTTAATTGAAGCGTTTGACCCTGAGGATGTAGAAAAAGCCATAAACGATACATCCAAGAACAAGGTTCCGGGCCCTGATGGGGTTCCTGCGGATTTATATAAGGCAGCACCCAAATTCTGGGCCAAGATTTTGACAAACGTGTTTAACTGTGCAAGGGAAGGCAAGCTCCCACTATCTTGGGCAAGATCAATTATTATACCGATCTTTAAAAAAGGCCTAAAGAGTGACCCTGCCTGCTATAGACCTATTTCCCTCATTGACTCTGCCGTTAAGATCTTGGGCAGATAACATCTTGGTTAGAAGGCAGGGGAATTTTATCAAATGCCCAATACGGATTTAGGCCCAAAAGAAGTACACTGGATCAGTGCCTTAATTTGCATCTGATTATCAGTAAATACACTACAGTGAAAGAAGGGGCCCTGTATATGGCATTTATGGATCTCTCCTCAGCCTTTGACCCGGTAAATAGGTCAAGGCTGTGGGGAGTCCTTCTGGAAATGGGCATGGAGAGATCACTGGTGGGTTTTTTAGCAGATCTCCACCAAGGATTAGAGGCCTCGGTTAGAGTAACTCAAGATGGTAGATGCACTGAACCCTTCAATTCACAGAGAGGGGTGAGGCAAGGTTGCATCCTTGCCCCTCTCCTCTTTACCCTGTATATAAACGCACTTGAGCCGGCGCTTTCCACCCTGGGGTCTGACGTTCCGCGTGCAGGAGAGATTAACATCCCGGTCCTCCTGTACGCGGACGATGCAGTCCTCTTGGCACAAACAGGTGTGGCCCTTAATAAGTTATTGGCTTTCTTTAGGGACTTTATGACCTCGTTAGATTTAAAAATAAATACACAAAAATCGCACATTATGATTATGGGACTCAAGGGCAGGAAAAAGAAACCCATAACTTTTATCTGCACAGGAAAGGAAGTACAAAGGGTTCCTTCCTTTACCTATCTGGGCGTGTTATTCGATGATAAAGGAAACTGGGGTGCCCAACATAAGTCCAAATCAAATGCAGTTACCAGATGTAATGTAATGTATGTAATGTATAGGCATTTATATAGCGCACTACTTACCCGGAGGGTCCCAAGGTGCTTCGACCGCTGCGAAACCCTTCCTGGCTTCCCTGAGAGATGGTCCCTTAATGGGTATCTCCAGGGTGAGACCAGGCATCCCCGGCGGTCTGGTGGGGCCGTTAGTGAAGATGAGGCAAGCTAATTCCCAGAGTTGCCGAGTGTGATCGCTGATCGGAGTGGGAACCGAGGCGAGAGAATTATCGAGTCCGCTGACCCTGGTCCAGAAACCTGCCACGCTGGGAATCGAACCCTGGCCCCGGGCAGTCCTCTGCTCTCGGGTCTGCCGCCTCTAACCAGTGAGCCACACTACTTCACTATCTGCTGGAGCCCTCTTGAATTTTGCAAAAAAAATGGGGTCACGTCCAATGAACGCTATTCTTAAGGTTTATAATGCCAAATGTCTAGCAATTGCCATCTATGGAGCCTCAATATGGGGATATACAAACCCAGTCTTCATCCAGAGGGCGGAAAATAGATTTTTTAGATCATTACTCTCCGTCCCCCAGTCTACTCCTACCTTTACCATCCATTCAGAGTTAGGCACTGGGTATGTTTCAGACACCATAAAATCTGCCCCTGTCATTTCCTGGCTAAAAAACTTGGCTAAATGAGGAAATTTCATTAAATCATAAAATCCTCAAAGACTGCTTGACTATGGATGGAGCCTTAAAGATCCCATGGTTGCTGTACGTAAAAACAATGTTAGCTCAGGTGGGGCGCATCGATCTCTTAAACTCCCCTGATGGCATTCAAAAGGTGGATGTCAAGATGATAAAGACATCATTGATAAACTTCTTTACAGCAGAGCCGGAGGAAATAGAGCTAAATAAAACCACGGATAAAAAAAATGTTGCCCTTAAGACTGTCCCAGGCCCAGAACCCTACCTGGTCTTTGTTAATAAACCATTTCATAGTTTTCTTTTAATTAGATTTTGTTTAAATCTGATACACTTTTTGTTGGGCACCTACTATAGATGGGATACACCTGACAATGCAAAGCCATGTGATTGTGATCAGTTTTCATCTCAGGACACTTTACATTTTATTATGTTCTGTGATCACTACGCTCAAATCAGGAGGAAATATCTTGTTTCAATCCTTCGAGAGGCTGGCTTTTTACAGGTCAGGCCAGCACTCTTATTTCTGCAACTTTTGCACAATGCACAAATCACTTTTCATGTTGCAAATTTTCTAGTAGCAGGAGTCCGTATTAACAAAAGGCGTAGCAAAGGAAACAAAGGACTAATCATAAACGAAACATCTTAATGTTTTCTTAAAAAATACATATTCTGAGGTTTTAAACTTCTTATATGAAATGTTCTCTTCAATGTACTGTGATATATAACCTGTATATATATATATTATTTTAAAAATCTATGTAATCTGATGATTTGATGTATGATATATTATGTAGATATATTATGTAGATATTTTTATCACAGTTTTTTTATTGTGTATTTCTTGATTTGTATTCTGTGTCTTTTTATTATTCTCAAAAATCGAATAAAAGTGATTGACTGACTGACTGACACTGCATATGCTCCAGGATCCTATCTGTTTTCCACCTGGCGAACAGTACCCGGTGTGTTGCATTCTGCTCTAGCACCATCTGCTTACCCTTTAGAGCAGAGGTCCTCAAACTTTTGTAGGTTGAGCCCCCCCCCCCCAGCTGAATCATTTTAGATTTCGGGCCCCCCCACCACCTGGCAGGAATTTCAGGAATCTGGGACACTACATAATCAACCATGTTAGACGGGGACCGGGAGGGTCGGCCGAGGACAAGGGGAGAGGCCTCCGGTGAGGGCCGTCTCCAGCGATCATACAGACAAGTAACTTCCCCCCCACAGATGGACACCACACAAGGATAAGGTTAACGTTCTTTATAGGTAATTCTTGAAGTACGGTAGTACGGTACAATGAGATCAGGACACGAGGATCCCCTCAATTCTAGTCTCTTGACAGGGAAAGGAGTAGCGGGACAGTCTTTATTACCAATCTGGTACTGCGATACGATGATGGTAGCTCACAATCCTCGAGCTCGGCGTTCGAGAAGGACGGGCCGCGGCAGCGCCAGCAGGTCCCGAGGTGGTCGTAGATAGGAACGGGCCGCGGCAGCGCCAGCAGGTCCCGACGAGGACGAAGGTTGCAAGAAGGCCGCGGCAGCGCCAGCAGGTCCAACGAGGATGAAAGTTGCAGAAGGCCGCGGCAGCGCCAGCAGGCAGGACGACAGTTCACAAGGCAGGGCTGCGGCAGCGCCAGCAGTCCGTCAAGGATGAATTCTTCACGGTGTCTCTCGACTCCAGGATACAACTGCCTTCCTGCTCAGGAGCTGCCCCAGTTATAGGTCTGGCGCCCTTTGATGTCCGGACCCTCGCACTTGGAGGTCGGGAGGTCCGGGATGAGGGAGTCCAGACACCCAGCAGGGGGGTGGAGCCAGCGCCCGGGGAGGCTGGGGGCGATCGGCACCTGGCGGGGGAGAGCCATCGACACTTCTTTCTCCCATTGACCTGCCAAGTGGTCCGCTCACCTCCTGGGTGGATGGTGGTGCCGGGATGTCGGGGCCTGGCCAGGCCCAGGGTTAGGGTCGAGCTGAGGCCACGCGGCCTCGTGGTGCAGTGTCCAAGATGGCGGCCGGGCCGGGCAATGGTGCTGACAGTGGCCCGGGCCAGTGATACAGTGATGTTCGGGAGCAGGAGTCCCGTAGGGGACGGGTTGCGGGTTGCTTCTGTGGGTAGCACCTGGAGGGCCGGTGTCCGGGCCCTGTCATGCGGGGAGGGAGCGAGCCCTTCATGTGGCCTGTCCAACATGCGTCCCCCCCGGCTGAAGGCGGGGAGAGTCACCCATCCTCTTGGGGACTTTCCTCGTCGAGGCGGAAAAAACGTGACAGGCCATCCGCGTTGGCGTGATCCTGGCCAGGTCGGTGCTCCACAGTGAAGTCCATCCCCTGCAGGGAGTTAGACCATCGCAATAGTTTGGGATTTTCCCCCCGCATCTGCATTAGCCATTGCAGGGGGCGATGATCTGTTTGCACCCAAAAGTGGGTACCGAAGAGGTAGGGCCGGAGCTTCTTGAGGGCCCACACTACTGCGAAGGCCTCCCTCTCGATGGTGCTCCAGCGCTGTTCTCGGGCCAGTAGGCGTCTGCTGATGAAGGCCACTGGTTGGTCAACTCCATCGGGGTTCAGCTGGGAGAGGACGGCCCCAATGCCATGGTCGGAGGCATCAGTCTGGACGATGAACTCCCGGCTGTAGTCGGGGGCCTGGAGCACAGGGGCGGTGCACATGGCGGCCTTCAGCTTCTCAAAGGCCGCTTGACAGTCTGGAGTCCAGTTGACCATTTTTGGGTGCTTCTTGGATGTGAGCTCTGTGAGGGGCCCCACAATGCTGCCATAGTCCTTCACAAACCGCCGGTAGTATCCGGTGAGCCCCAAGAAGGCTCGGACCTCAGTTTGCGTTACGGGGGGCTGCCAGGACTGGATGGCAGCGATCTTAAGCTGGAGGGGGGCCACCAGACCGCTTCCCACTTGGTGTCCGAGGTAGGTCACGGACCCCTGGCCAATCTGGCATTTGCTGGCCTTGATTGTGACGCCGGCCTGTTGGAGGGCCTGCAGGACCTCTCGGAGGTGGCGGAGGTGGTCTGACCAGTGGCGGCTGTATACCGCGATATCGTCCAGGTAGGCGGCGCTGAATTCTTCCAGGCCCGCCAGTACCTGGTTCACCAGTCGTTGAAAAGTGGCTGGAGCGTTTTTCATGCCGAATGGCATCACTTTGAAATGGTAGTGTCCATCCGGGGTGGAGAAAGCGGATCGTTCTTGGGCCCTGGGGGTGAGGCCGATCTGCCAGTAGCCCGCTGTCAGGTCGAAGATGCTGAGGTAGCGGGCAGCCCCCATGCGGTCGACCAGTTCATCTGCTCGGGGAATGGGGTGAGCGTCGGTTCGGGTGACAGCGTTCAGGCCCCGATAGTCGACGCAGAATCGGAGCTCAGGGGTGGTGCCTGGGGCAGCAGCTTTGGGGACCAGCACGACTGGGCTGGCCCAGGGGCTGTCCGAGGGCTCGATGACTCCGAGTGTGAGCATTTTTGATACTTCCTCCTGGATGCAGGCGCGTACCCGATCTGGTACGCGGTACGCCCGATGTCGGATAGGGGGACTGTCCCCAGTGTCCACGTCGTGCACGCACCAGGGGGTGACCCCGGGGGTGAGGGAAAATAGGGTCGCAAATTGCAGCAGGAGGGCCCGACAGTCTTGGCGTTGCTCCGGGGTCAGGGCATCGGAGAGTCGGACCCCGTCCACTGAACCATCTTTCTCACGGGTCCTCAGTAGGTCAGGGAGGGGCTCGGAGTCTTCTTCTGCTCCACTGTCTGTAGCCATCAGTAGGTTGAGCTCCGAGCGCACAAAGTGGGGTTTGAGTCTGTTGGCGTGGAGGACCCGGAGGGGGTTCCGGGGAGATTCCATGTCGATGAGATAGGTGACGGGGCTCTTGCGCTCGACCACCTTGAAGGGCCCCGTCCATTTGTCCTGCAAGGCATAAGGTTCGATGGGGGACATCACCCATACTTGCTGGCCAGGTTCGAACTCGATGGAGGAGGCATTTTGATCGTACCATTTCTTCATGTCCTCCTGACTGGCCTCAAGATTGGCTTTGGCGATCTCTCTGAATCGTCTGGTCTGATTGCGGAGGGTCAGGAGGTACTTGTAGACGTCTGGAGGGGTTTTCAGGGGGGCCATTTCCCAACCTTCTTTGACTAGGCTGAGGGGCCCTCAAACGGGGTGTCCGTACAGGAGTTCGAAGGGACTGAAGCCGAGGGACTTCTGGGGGACTTCTCGGTAGGCGAAGAGGAGGCACGGGAGTAGCACATCCCACTGGCGGCGTAGGGGCTCTTCCAACCCCATAATCATTCCCTTGAGTGTGCGGTTGAACCGCTCAACCAGTCCGTTTCCTTGCGGGTGATAGGGAGTCGTGAATCGGTAGGTGACCCCGCACTGCTGCCAGAGGGATTTCATATACTTTGAAATGAAGTTCGTGCCCCTGTCGCTGACGACTTCCCGGGGGAAGCCCACTCGGGAGAAGATCCCCATTAAGGCCCGGCCGATCACTGGTGCTGTTACAGTTCGAAGGGGAACGGCCTCGGGATAGCGGGTGGCGTGGTCCACCAGGACCAGGATGAATCGATGCCCTTGTGCTGTTCGGGTGTCCAGGGGCCCCACAATGTCTATTCCCACCTTTTCGAACGGGATGGTAACAACCGAGAATGGTTGCAGGGGTGCCTTGAGTTTGCGGCCGCTCTTCCCGCTGGCCTGGCAAGTGGGGCAGGACCGGCAGTGGTTGAGGACGTCATTTCTCATTTTTGGCCAGTAAAAGTGGGTCACCAGGCGGTTGTAAGTTTTGTCCTGTCCCAAGTGTCCAGCCAGGGGGACATCGTGTGCCAATTTCAACAGGAAGTCTCTAAAGCGGAGGGGCACCACCAACACTCGACCGGCTCCCAACTCCGCGATTCTTTGTTCGCTGTATAATAGGTCATTGTCCCAATAGATCCAGTGGGCCCCGGCGGTATCTCCCGCGCTCTGGGCGAGGGCTTGCTGTCGTAGTCCCTCGAGGGAGGGACAGGTCTTTTGCTCTTGACGGAATTGTTCTTGGGTGGGTCCCCCCTCTTGACGCCACTGAGCCAGATCTGGAAGGTCGTGGGGCTGAGCGAGCCCTTCTTGGGTTTGTTCCGCGGGGTCGGTATGGTCGGCGTCTTCCACTGGAGCGATCGGGGGAGGAGGTGCTGGCCATTCGGGTTCTTCAGGTCTGGGGATGGTGCGGGCGGCCATGGACCGGGTGGTTACGCATGCCCAGTCCGGGAGGCCCAACATCCCCAGGTGCTCTCTTCTTTCCACGGCGGCCCACGGGGAACTCTCGAGATCGTTCCCCAGGAGGCAGTCCACGGGGGCATCATCGCGGACAGTCACCTTCAACATGCCGGATACTCCTCCCCATTCGAAGGGGACGCAGGCCATCCGACACAGGCTCTCAGAATTGTCGGCTGAACGGACGGGGCAGAGGACGTTCGGCAGGATTTGTTCCGGGGTCACCAGGTGACAGCGGACGGCCGTCACACTGGCCCCAGTGTTACGCAGGGCTTCAGCCTTGCGCCCATTTATGTTCACCCACTGGCTGTATTTTCTGGTGTTGGCGGGTAGGGGAGCCCGCGGGATCATGTCTATTCCCCCTAGGCACGCCAGGACCAATGCGGCCGGTTCCCACTCTGGTTGCTCCTGTTCGTATTCCTCATGCTCTTCGGAGACTTGCTCTTCTCCTAGGGCGGCGGCAGCTACCTGGCGGGGCCCGGGAGTCTGGTTCTTTGGGCAGTTCGGGTCACTGGCGTAGTGGCCGACTCGCTGGCATCGGTGACAAGTGACATTGGCTCGGAACCCCGGGCGCATCGGGGGGTTACCCCGGCCGGCCGGGGGCGGGGTGCTGGTAGCGGGAGCGGCCGGGACGGCGTCTCTGCCCCGGCCCTGGCCTCCTCCTCCTCCTCGGGGACGGTGATGACCTTGGTTGTTTCTGTTCTGTTCGTTTGGCCCACTCCGGCCTACTCGGGTGCTCTCCCATCGGTCAGCCTCGGCGGCGAGCTGCCGTGGATCAGTCAATTTACTGTCGAGGAGGTGCTGCCTGAGCTCGACGAAGCAGTTGTTGGAGAGGTGCTCCCACACAATGAGGTTGAAGAGCTGCTCGTAGGTCGTTACGTTGCTTCCCTTGATCCATCCCTCGAAGGCTCGGCTGAAATAGTTCACATATTCCACCCAAGTTGTACCCGGGATTCGGGTGCAGTCGCGGAACCTCTGGCGGTACATTTCGGGTGTAAGTCCATATCGAGTGAGGAGGGCGGCCTTCCTGTGGTCATAGGACGTCATTTGATGGTCCGGGAGCTGTAGCAGGGCATCGCGGCCTTCATTGACGAACCTCCCCCATAGACCGGCTCCCCAGTCACTTCGATCGATCCGGTGGGAGGTCATGGCGATCTCATAGGCCTTGAACCACTGTTGTATGTCGTCGTTTCGGAAATATTCTCGGACGACATCTTTGGGGATGTGGACCTTTGGTTCTGTAGCTCCTGGGGTGCGCGGTTGCTCGGGCACCCCCAGGTCTTTGTTCTGCTTCCGTAGTTCTATCTCTGCTAGTTTGCGCTCGTGTTCGTATGCCAGTTTTTTTTCTTCGAGCTCTCTTTGTCTTTGCTTTTCTTCCCGCTCTTCTCGGAGACGTAAGTGTTCCAGGTTCATTTTTTGTTCCGCTAGTTTTAGTTCTCCGTCCAACTTGAGCCGTGCCAACTCTAATTCGTGCAGTCTGTTTTTTTCTCGTTCTTGGATCTCTTCCCGGGAGAGACCCGCTCTCCTTTCTTCGGACGGAGCGGTGCTCGTCTCCGGTGCTTCGATGTTTTGGTCCCGGGGTCTGGCGGCATTTGCTTCTGCCCACGATTCTAGGGCGTGTTTAAAGTCATCTTTTGTGCTCAGACCGGTGGTAGCAATGCCCAGTTCCATACAAAATTGTTTTAATTCTCGATGGCTGTACTCCTCCAGTTTTTCCATTTGGAATTTCTCTGTAGATCCGCTCTCTTTGGTCGACATTGTGGTTTAGTCGTGGGGTGAGTTACTTTCTGTACGATTACGCGTTGGTTCGGATCGCGCCGCTGGCCACCAATGTTAGACGGGGACCGGGAGGGTCGGCCGAGGACAAGGGGAGAGGCCTCCGGTGAGGGCCGTCTCCAGCGATCGTACAGACAAGTAACTTCCCCCCACAGATGGACACCACACAAGGATAAGGTTAACGTTCTTTATAGGTAATTCTTGAAGTACGGTAGTACGGTACAATGAGATCAGGACACGAGGATCCCCTCAATTCTAGTCTCTTGACAGGGAAAGGGGTAGCGGGACAGTCTTTGTTACCAATCTGGTACTGCGATGCGATGATGGTAGCTCACAATCCTCGAGCTCGGCGTTCGAGAAGGACGGGCCGCGGCAGCGCCAGCAGGTCCCGAGGTGGTCGTAGATAGGAACGGGCCGCGGCAGCGCCAGCAGGTCCCGACGAGGACGAAGGTTGCAAGAAGGCCGCGGCAGCGCCAGCAGGTCCAACGAGGATGAAAGTTGCAGAAGGCCGCAGCAGCGCCAGCAGGCAGGACGACAGTTCACAAGGCAGGGCTGCGGCAGCGCCAGCAGTCCGTCAAGGATGAGTTCTTCACGGTGTCTCTCGACTCCAGGATACAACTGCCTTCCTGCTCTGGAGCTGCCCCAGTTATAGGTCTGGCGCCCTTTGATGTCCGGACCCTCGCACTTGGAGGTTGGGAGGTCCGGGATGAGGGAGTCCAGACACCCAGCAGGGGGGTGGAGCCAGCGCCCGGGGAGGCTGGGGGCGATCGGCACCTGGCGGGGGAGAGCCATCGACACTTCTTTCTCCCATTGACCTGCCAAGTGGTCCGCTCACCTCCTGGGTGGATGGTGGTGCTGGGATGTCGGGGCCTGGCCAGGCCCAGGGTTAGGGTCGAGCTGAGGCCACGCGGCCTTGTGGTGCAGTGTCCAAGATGGCGGCCGGGCCGGGCAATGGTGCTGACAGTGGCCCGGGCCAGTGATACAGTGATGTTCGGGAGCAGGAGTCCCGTAGGGGACGGGTTGCGGGTTGCTTCTGTGGGTAGCACCTGGAGGGCCGGTGTCCGGGCCCTGTCATGCGGGGAGGGAGCAAACCCTTCATGTGGCCTGTCCAACAAACCACCACCCATATATCCCGGCCATATCTTGCAAATGATATTCCACACTGCTAAACTGCAGGTTTGTGAGTGGGTGTGGTTAAATGGCAGGCTTATTACACAGGTTTTTTATCTGCATGGTCCGCGTTCTTTGTAGCAGGTACATTAACCCTATGCGCTGTGTGGGTGGCAGAACCGCCCATCTGAGTGCACAGTGAATGATGCAACAGTGTGAGAGTAGGGCAAGAGGAGTGACTGCAGGGTGAGTGAGGTGACCATGTGAATTTGGGTGCAGATGTAAGTGCAGGGGGAAAATGAATGTATGGTTAGTATTCGGCATATTTGAGTGGGATTTCAGATTGAGCAGTGAAGGGGACAGGTGAGTGAAGTGTCACATGAGCGCAGGCTGAATAGTGTGCTCGTGATACTGCAGGGTGAACAGCACAAGTGCATTGTGAGTTCAGAGTGATCACTGTGAGTACAGAGTGAGCGGGTGACTGGTGTGAGTGCATGGGGATCCGTGTGAGGGCATTGTGATTGCTGTAAATGCAGGGTGAGCGTGAAAGTGAAGGGCGAGAATGAGGAGTGAGCTGTCTGAATGCAGGGTGCATTCCCAGGCACTTGAAGTAACTCAGCATGCTATTGACAGTGGCATAGAGTTTCAGATACACGTTAAACTATTGCTATTATAGCATTAACCAGGGATCAAGGGTGGAAGAAATAAATAATGTGCTGATCTTGCAACAAACTTCCAGTTTTATGATTAGGGTTGCCAGTTCATTATTTTGATGTCCCAGGTGGTACAAAAATAAGAAGTCACTAACGCTGTATTTTCAGCACTTATCTGTGCATACTTCGAACAGCAAAAATAAATAGAAAGCTCTTTAATTGTGTTCTAGGGATGCCTGAATGAACCATGGCTGATAATTAAAGGGAACAAAGACAGAAAAGCCACATTACAAATAAATACATACTTCTTTATTTATAACCGTCATTTAGTGTCAAGACCAGGTCTTTGCAGGCTATTTAAACAACAGATGGTGCTTTCAGTTTTAGCAGTTTGTCATTTTAGGAGTACCATAGTTACCAGCAAAGAAATCATAGATAAGGAATCATTAAATATAGCGCAGTCTGAGATAGCAATGATTCTACTACTTACACGCCACAAATAGAGCAAACTGATTTGCCTCAAAGAGTTCCCATCTCTATATTTCGAAAACTGGGAGACATTTAATTTATCAAATGGATATGTTAAAGCAGCAAAAATCAAGCAGAATCAGTCTGTGCCATGTCTGCCCTGGTGAAAATCTTATTTAACCTAGTCCACACAACACAACCTGTAAAACTGCAGCAGGTGTGTTTTCCCTGCTCTTTGAGCAGCGCCAGTACTGAAGATGTTGTTGGCCCCCTGGTGAGGTAATGCAGAGCTGCACACACCGCTCCCAGGCTGCATGACCTGTACAGGTGGGTACTGTCCGAAGCAGCGCTGATGAATAATTCATGCTCTCCGAGCACCTCTCATATCTCGCTGACTCGCTGTGTCAGGCAGCCTGATTCATCATTGGGAAGTTTTGCGAGTCTGAAATAGCGATTCATAAGGAATCGCTATTCCAGACTCGCAAAACGTGATTCAAGTAGGAATAGCAATATTTTTTGCGATTCCTACAGATTCCTTATTTGCGATTAGCTAATTGCTAATCGCAAATAAGGAATAACTCCCCATTCATTCCTATGGAAAGGCCCATAGGAATGCATGGGGAGTCATTCCTTATTTGTGATTAGCAATTAGCTAATCGCAAATGAGATTGCGATTTCAAGGGTGCAGGGGTGTCCAAAGGACACCCTGTAACACCCCTGAAATGCAAAATTACACAGATGTTATACACACACATGTCCAAAAGACATGTGTGTGTGTAACATGCAACTTAGAAAAATGCTTTTAAAAGCATTTTTCTAAGTTTTCGCTATTTACCACGAGGTTTGACCTCGCGGTAAATAGCGGCCCAAATTTGCAAAATCGCTATTTTGAAATGTTTCAAGAATAGCATTTAAGGAATCTCTAATAGAGATTCCTTAAATGCTATTCCTCGCAAATATGGGAGTTCTGAAAAAGCGAATTTTGCATTTGGGATGATGAATGCCAAATGCAAAAATTGCACTCGCAAAGGGCCAGATTCTCAGAATCTGGCCCTTTGCGAGCGCAATTACCTTTCATGAATCAGGCTGAGGGTGCGCATGCCTGCTCCTGTGAGCTGTTTCTTGTTTGCCTTTGCCATGGCGGCGGGGGGTGTGTGGCAAGCAGTAGCCCCGGTGTCAGAGGGGGTGAGGAGTGAAGTCCCACCTGTAACGTAAATCTGATTAATGTGGAAACTTCGAACGCCTCCGTAGCACTTTATCAGTCACCAGTTAGTGAGTTATGTGAAGCTGTGGGGCATATGTATCGGTATGCCTGTGCCATGCGAGGGAAAAGTAACAGCATTTCAGCTGTAGCAAATAACCAATTAACACCAGTTATTTATTTATTTATTTATTTAATTTCTTGTATAGCGCAAGAATCGACCCCAGTCGGGGTATCTCCGCGCTTTTACTCGCCAAGATGGTAAGGGAGGACTTTGCAGATGAGCAGGGGTTTTAGTGGTTGAGCTACGGCTAATTATTCCTCTAGAAACAGGTTGGTTTTAAGCATTTTTCTAAAGGATAGATGGTTGGAGATTTGCCTGAGGCTGAAGGGCAGGTTATTCCACAGGGTCGGCCCCACAAGAGAAAGGGCGCGGCCGCCTTGTCTGGACTTTTTGATAAGAGGGGGTTTTAATAGCAGTTGATTGCTTGAACGCAGAGAGCGGTCTGGTTTGTAAAGTTGTAGCTTTTGGGTCAAATAGTTGGGGCCATTTCCAAACAGACATTTGTGTACGGTACAGCAGATTTTAAATTTAACACGTTGCCGTATTGGGAGCCAATGAAGTTCTCTCAGCAGGGGTCTGGAAGGGGTTCTTGCAGGAGCGTTCAGAATCAGTCTTGCCGCTGTATTCTGAACCACCTGTAGTCGATTAATGGCATCCTCGTTAGCTAATGTCAGGAGCCCGTTACAATAGTCTAATCGACTTATCACCAGGGCCTGTACTAGGGTCTTTCTGTAGGTGTCAGGCAGGAGAGGGAAAACTCGTCTCAGCAGGCCAATGGTGCGGAAGCAGGCTCCTGCGATCACATTTGCGTGCTCCTTTAAGGTTAGGTTTTGGTCGAGTTTCACACCCAAATTTTTGACAGTCAGTTTTGGGGAGGGCACTGGTCCTAAGTCCAGAGGTCACCAGTCAGGGGACCAGAGTATAGTAGCTTTTCCAAAGAGCATTAACTCTGTCTTCCCGACATTACATTGGAGGCAGTTGGAGGCCATCCAATTAGAAACCGCCCTCATACCTTCAGCAAAGTTTTCTCTAACATTAGAGTTAAGGGAGTGGAAAGGGTAGAGAAGTTGGGTGTCATCGGCGTAGGACACCGGTGTGAATCCATACTTCCTCACAATATCAGCAAGGGGGGCCACATACACATTGAACAATGTGGGGCTTAGGCATGAGCCCTGTGGCACCCCCTTCGTGAGCGCCCTTGAGATGGAACGGTAGGGGCCCAGGCTGACAGATTGTGAGCGTCCGAAAAGGAAACTTTCCAACCATGAAAGGACCTGTCCTCCAATGCCCACTCCCTGCAACCGGCTCAGAAGGATTTTATGGGACACAGTATCAAAGGCGGCCGACAGGTCTAACAGCACCAGAATCATCGAGCCTCCTCTATCCTGTGACATCTTGATGTTGTCGGTCATGGAGAGGAGTGCTGATTCGGTGCTGTAGTTGGGCCTGAACCCAGATTGTGAGTGGTCCAGGCCCCCTGTCACCTCTATGAAACTGGAAATCTGGGTGTTAGCATGTTTCTCAGCCAGTTTGCTCAGGAGGGGCAGAAGAGAGATGGGGCGGAGGTTGGAGAGTTCCGTCCAAGGAGAGGTGGAGTTTTTACGTATAGGATTCACTACTGCCTCTTTCCATTGCTGAGGGAGTTTACCTTCTTTAAAGGAGAGGTTCAGAATTTTTCGAATGATTGGGCATAGTATCTTGCTCAGGTTGTTCGTCAATCTGGCGGGGAGAAGATCATGGGGAGAGCCGGATTTCATGTTGCTCAGTAATGATATTATGTCGCTCTCAGTGGCTTCCGGGATGTCAAGGAAGGTGTCTGTGTGGGTCTTTATGCATGGGGCACTAGGGTCCTCCAAATTATTGGGGTGTTTGGCCAAGATTTTATTGTAAATAGTGTCAATATTGTCCTCAAAGAATTGGGAAATATTGTTACACAGCTCTTGAGAGAATGTGTCGGGGCTTTCACATGCTGAGGGATTAGTAAAGGTTTGGAGGATTTTGTATAATTCTCTGGTTGAGTTGCCAGCTTCGTCAAGCTGAGATATTAGGCAGGCTTTTCTTGCCTTTTTTATGTTTTTATAATAGGTGGATATTGCCTGCAAGTAAAGCTCCTTACTAGCGCAGGAGGGATTCTTCCTCCATAGTTTTTCCAGCTTTCTGCATCTCTGTTTCTCTAGTTTTAATGTGTCAGTGTACCATGTCTCTTTTTTGGTGGTCGAGGATAGTTTGACTAGTTTTTGAGGGGCTAAAAGGTTTATGGCATCCAGAAGAGTATTATTGAGTTTGGCTAGAGCCGACTCAGTGTTGTCAGAGTCAGAGATAATTGGCTCTCTCCAGACTTGCTCAAAAGTGTCTGGGGTGATTTTATGCCATGATTTCCGTTTGATGCTCAGAGTAGTAGGGGGGTCGGAAGGTTTGGCTAATTGTAAAAAAAAAATTCTAGCATGCTATGGTCAGACCAGTTAATGGCTTTGGGGGGGTGGCAGTGTATTGAAGGGTGGTTAGTAAAAATTAAATCAAGAGTGTGGCCTCTCCTATGAGTAGGGCCGCAATTACGCAGATGGAGGCCTAGAAGGGCAAGGTCGGCTAGGAGGAGTTTTGTGTCGGAATCTTCTGATATATCAGCATGAAAATTAAAATCTCCCAGTAAGATAAAATTTTCTTTGGCCCTCATGTGTGGGGCTAGTATTTCGGTTAGGGCTAGTGAGAAGCCAGCGTTAGGGCCAGGGGGCCGGTATACTAGAGCACCTTTCCAGTGGTCCTTAGTTCCTGTGTTTATTTTAAAAATCATTATTTCCATAGAAGGTAAGATGGTTTGTTCTAACACTGTAATATGAAGCTTTTCTTTGTATATAATGGCGGTTCCGCCACCAGTTTTTACCGGGCCGTCCTGTCTCACTCAGAATTTTATAACCTTGGGGTATTCTCAGAGTTGGGACTGTATGGGGCTTCAGCCAGGTTTCCGTAAGGAAACATATTTCAAGTTTGAGGCTCTGAATAGATTCCCAAATCTCGGCGTGATGTCGAGGGAGTGATCGAACATTTAAAAGAAAGCTTTTCCAGCCTTTCGTTTCAGTTTTAGTAACCCTTGTGAACCCAGTAATGATAGTGTTGGAAGTGGCTTGAAATCTACATAGAAGACAGGAGAAAGGGCCTTCTGGGCATGGCCAATTGTCGCAGGCGCATCTTTGTTGTCCCTGAGGTCGAAGAGCTAATAGGGATTGGGGGGTGTACCTGAGACGTGTATCTTCTGATGAGGCCATGGTAGGTAAAAGAGATATGAGCAGAGTGAGTGGCCCCTGGCCCCGTCCTGTCGCGGACGGGCGCAGACGGGCTACTCTTTGGCTACTCTTCGGCGTAGCCTCGGCTCCACTGCGCGCGATCGCTGCGCGCTCATAAAGGGGCGAGGGCTAAATAGCCCCGAGAGACCCAGGTGTTAGAACGCTAACCGCCAAGCAAATACTAAACAGGAAGTGGTGTCCTCCCCCTTGCTAATCAGAGGGAAAACGAACAAGCAACCCGAAAAGCGGCTACTGTACACCAATTAGGCATGGGCGGAAAATCCGTTCCGCTCGCGGATTTTGCGGATTTTCGGGAAATCCGCAATCCGCGAGATTTGCGAATTTCCTGCAAAATCCGCAAATCCGCGAGCAGCGGATTTTGCTCGCACTGCTCGCACTGTTCGCGTGAGTTCGCGCCCCGCGAATAAGTGCGAAATTGCAGAAATACGTTCTAAGCAAAACTGAAAGTAACTACTTACCAGGTTCAAAAGTTCAGGCACATCATTAGTAGCCATTTCCTGTAGTGCTTCCTGAGGGGCCCCTCCAGAGTTCAGTTGCCAGTTGAAACTATTATGTGACCCTGCTCTGAACCTCAGAATAGTTACACATATGCCACAAAGGTCATGAATTACAGCTAAGGGAGACAAGCAGGAGCCAGGCTGGAAGTTAAAATCCATTAATCAGCCCCTAATTCATTATTGTCAGTTGGGGCAGGGCAGGTGTTGTAACTAATTTTGCAACAATGAAAGCACTTAGCAAGTGCAAAAGATCACTAATCAGGGCGCACTAAGGAAGCAGGTGCCAGCTAAAAAAATATTCTGTGACACATTAATCAGCCCCAAATTAATTCAGGTCACTTGAGGCAGGGAAGGTGTGCTTTGCTTTGCCGAAAATAATGTACACTGGACAACCAGAGGGTGTGGTGATGAAACAGAGGGTGGCATGGGTGGGCCAGAGGGTGGCATGAGTAGTCAGAGAGTGGCAGTGGTGACAGAGAGTGGCAGTGATGAAGAAGAGTGTCCCAAACAGGTTGGACACGTAGAAACAACGCGTTCGCAAAACTTGCGACCCGACAGGTAAGTTCGCAAATTGCGAAATTGTAAAAACCCTCGCGAACTGGCAGAAACACGGGCGAACACAAAAAAAAAAAAAATCCGCAAATTCGCGGGAATTCGCGGATTTTGCGGATTGCGAGTTCGCAAATCCGCAAATTCGCGGATTGCCAATCCGCAAAATCCGCTCATGCCTAACACCAATCAGCAGAGTGTGGCGATTTGATCAGTGAGTGCAAGAAATGCGAATTGCAAATTTTAAAAATACAAGTAATTCCGTTTTTAGTCACAGATTAAAAGATATGGCAAATCACAAAGCACATTTAGGTTAGAGCGCAGGCTCGATGGTGTAGCCTCTGGCGAGCTAGCGGGTTAGGAGGAACTGCCACTACCCCTTACCGCAAGTTAGCTCTTGCTATGACAAAACAAGCATTTACAATGCAATGGTTTCGCCTTTGGAAAAGTTAGAGCTATTGGCATTGCTCATGACATTTCTTTTTTTTTTTACTTATAAATAAATGGCATTGTTATTTACATTGCCAACCTCAATGAAGGTCGAAGTCTCACAATGCCTGTCTCACAAGGCACACAGATACACAGCAGTCACCCACTTCACAAGGCATAACATACACTCAACTTCCGGCATCACAAGATACAAAATGCACTGCAGTACCTTATGCAAAATGCACAAAGTGGGAGGGAGGGCGGGAAAGGCACGGACAGCGGGAGGGGGGCGGGCAGGCACAGGGACAGCTCTCGGGGGGTTGGGTTGGATTAGGAGTCGCCACTAAACCCTAAATGGTTTAGGTACTTGCTAAACACCTAAGTATACAAAATCTAAAAGAAGGAAGAAAAGGGAAACGTCATCCTGCTCATGTTTAGAGAGGGAGCGTGGAATATTTAAAAACAAAATAAAGAGAGAAAAGACATCACTCACAGATACATAAATCAGCATTGTGATTACCATTATTTGGCGCACAATGATTGCGGGCGCTGCAGCAAACCAGCACGAGCAGCACCATGCAATGCTCTGGCCGTTCAGTCGCACGCCAGCATCCAGTGCACCAGCATGGTCACCCAGATCTCAGTATGCTAAGGTATGTCTTGCTAAGATTGCAAAGAAACACTAAACGCTTCGTTCGCCCACATGGTATCAGCTCTGTCATCGTTGTGGCTGTATGCGGTCTAGTCTGAACCGATGACATAGCGACTGTGCCACGTAAAACGTCTGAACATGCTCGTGTATCGCAGATCGGTTACATAGTTCTCTGTAGAAGTCGTGTATAGATGGCTTACCTAAAAAGAGCCCTACTGGTGCTCCATGAGCTAAAGGCGCAGGGGCCCACATCTTAGTTGGGCTGCAGAAAAGGAGAAATGCAAAGGCTATTATACTACTTGCCCTCTAGCATCGGTGAGATACCTACATTGTCAACTTACTTGATGATTGAAGTCTCGCTGCGCTTCCTTGATGATTATACTCACATCCCAAATCGGGTGCCGGATCGCGATAACTGCCCCGTCCTGGTGCCTTCTCGAACGTATGAGTGATCGTTCCCAGGACCAGCTTAAATACCGGTCCATGTTGTAACTGGAAGGAGGTGCCGTCTTCCGGTAAGCTGACTCATGTGTTAGCTTGCTGCTGCTGCGCGAGTATGTTTTGCTGTCCTTCCTCATGCGCAGAGGGCTGTGAGGGGACTGCGTCTGTATAACTGCCTCACAGGTTCGGGACAGCCGGTGATAGTAATTGTAAAAAAGCGATGTATGTGCCAAAATGGAGTGTTAAACTCCGGATGTGATTAATAACATTATTTGAAAAAAAGGAGTCTAAATTAGGTCAAGTAAGTAATAATGTTAGATCGAGTGGACACACTCGGGAAAATGTAAGTTACGATCTGAGTACATTGAGCCTACGGGTGCGCGACAGCGGATGGCCATCATTAACAAGAGAAGTGCGTGTTAAACAAGCACTCACCTGGGGAACAAAGGAAGGCCCAGCACGGAGCGGAAGCACACGGACAGGGGGGGGGGCGGTAACGGACAGCGGGGGGGGGGCGGTAACGGACAGCGGGAGGGGGGTCGGGAAGGCCGCAGGAAAAACATGAAGCACGCGGACAGGGGGGGGCGGGAACGGACAGCGGGAGGGGGGGTCAGGAAGGCTTCCTCTGTTGGTTGTCGGCCGCGGAAAGGCCAAAACAAACCTGGACGCCAAAAAAAATAAACCCCGCCCACGGCCGCGATAACGATGCAGAGGGAAGAAATCGGGGGAACGCCCCCGAATCTGGTCCGGCCTTGGCGGACAGATCCGGCTTCCAATGGCTAGCCTCCATTTATGGAGCTAGCCAATGAGAGCCGGGGGACGTTCCTATATCCCATATTGTAATCATTAGATTTCGCCTGCGCGAACTGCTTGCGCAGTAACGCCAGGCGAAACCTAAAAAGCATGGGCATGTTGTGCCCTATCAATTCCTTTTCCTTCCCCCTCCAACCCTCTGTTATTGCTGAACCCGCCGCCCAATGCGGCCCTTCTCCCCCCCCAGCCGCCTTCACCCCCCCGCTCTCACCCCCCCACCTCGGACTTTGAAAACTGGGCAGCACTAAATGGCCCAGCAAAGCCCTCTTTCCTGTTGATGTAGATTTCTGCAAAGTCCTTCACAGCGAGGCGGCAGTAATTCTCAGGAAAGCGTCGGCAGGAAACAAAGAAATAAAGGCAGCACACACTAGACGACTGCAGCATCTGTATGCACGCAAATTTCGAGGCACTTCCTGACATCTCTGCTTCTGTCCCCCTCACTCATTGGTGACGTTCCTACGTGCCCCAGAGTTCTCCAATCATACTGGGTGAAGACTTGCTACGTGGGACAGTGAAAGACAAAGGAAGGTAAGATTTTAATGTGGAGTGCGCGCCCCCCCCTGAGATGGTGTCGCACCCCCCCAGGCGGGCGCGCACCACAGATTGAAGAACTCTGCTTTAGAGAGTGAAAGAGGAATGTCACGGCGTTGGGCAGTCCTAGGCGTGTATAAGCAGGAATGGTGGTCTTGAAGGCCCTATCTATGTCACCAAGTATACTCTCCCAGTATCTCGTGAGCTTCGGACAGTTCCACAACAGGTGAAGGAGGGTACCAGGGCTACCGCAGCCGTGCCAGCAAAGGCCATCACATTGAGGATTCCACCTGGCCGGGGTGAGATACCAGTAGGATACAATTTTAAATGATGTTTCAGCATGCCCCATGGAGTGTGTGGTGTGGTGGTCTCTATAGAAGACATTTTCCCACTCCTTGTCTGATAATGTGCGCCCCAACTCAGCCTCCCAGCACCTCTGACCTGCCGAGCGAGTCTTCTCAGCACTCTGGGAGAGGGACGCGTATATTTCGGAGAAAAGTTTGTGATCATCTTTTTTGTAAAGGAGCCACATCTCAACCGGTCACATCGGCCTAATGGCCAAGGGTCGCGTTGTGGTGCCAGATACCCAGTGCATCATTTGTGTATGTAAGAAAAGATCCGAGTCAGCAAGGCTATAGTCCACTTGGAGCTGTTTAAAAGAAATGATGCCCTGTATGTCAAACAGATGTCCCAGGCACTTACATCCACCCTCCAGCCAGTGTTGAACAACCCCCCCTATCCATCCCAGGCGGGAAATCAGGGTTTAAGATGATCCGGGTCATCGGAGAGGGAAGGTGGTAAGATTAGCCCTTGTGGAAACCCTGTCCCAAGCAAGCAAAGTAGGGCGGGTAACCAGTGAGGAGTATAGTCCCCAAGCACAGGCGGGCCACGACAGCCAAGCCTCCCTCCAGATATGGTGCCCGCTACCATCTGGTCCATGAAGACCCAATACTTCTCCGTCATGGGACGATTCCACTCTACAAGGTATTGCCACAATGATAGCCTGAAAATAGCAATGCGAGGCCGCCCTCCTTTTTAGGGTGCTGCAGCAGGGACTTCTGTAGGCAGGAAGAAATCGGGCCCCGGACAAAGCGTTCAATCTCGGCTTGTATGTGTTGAAGCGTGTGCTTCGGGCTGCAAAGGAAGAGTTTGAAAAAGATATAGAGCCTGAGAAAGTACGTTCATTTTAACGGCAGCCAGCCTCCCAAACCACGTCAAAGGTAAGCGCCACCAGCGGGTCAGGTCTTTGAGGATGCGTGAGAGGAGGGTCATGTAGTTCACCTCTGTAGTTTTAGCCAAGCTTTTGGAAAGAACCAGCCCGAGATACATGATACCCTCCGTTACCCAGTCAAACGCAAAGCGGGCCTGCAAGGTGTCAACTGTTGCCGGGACAGCGATAAGATTGAGCACCTGGGACTTCTGCATGTTTATTTTGAAGCCTGAGACCTAGCTAAAGGCCCGCAGATCATCCACTATTGCCAGTAGTAAAGCAAATGGGTGGGCTACAGAGAAAAAACCTGTATCGGCGTAAAGACTGATGAGATGCTGGTCTGACCCAAACGGGGCACTGAGTGCTAACGGGTTATCTCGGAGTCGTTGTGCAAAAGGCTCCATATATAAGGTGAAAAGTAAGGGGGAGAGAGGGCAGCCCTGCCTGGTCCCTCTCCCCACCGGAAAAGCGCTCGAAAGCAGGCCATTGGCCAGGACAGCTGCCGAAGGAGCGATATATATGCTTGCCACCCATCCATGGAACCGCACCCCCAGTCCAAAGCATTCAAGAGTGGCGAAGAGGAAAGGCCAGTGCCCAGGCTCGAAGGCCTTCTCTGCGTCGGCCGCCAGGAGTAGAGCCTCTTCCTTAGAGCTTTGCACCTTGTCAATCAAGTGACATATCTATTTAGTATTGTGCCTGCATTGCCGAACACACAAGGATGAACCCGGACTGGTCCAGGTCTATCAAACCGGGCATGAGAGGGTTCAGCTGATGGGCCAGGATGCTGGAGAATGACTTTGCATCAATATTAAACAGGGAAATCATGGGTAGAAGCTGCAAAAGTTCTGGGTCTTTCTCAGGTTTAGGGATGATCGATATAGACGCCTGCAGCATAGAGGCCGTAAGGGATCCCATCTCTGCGAAGGAGTTGAATAAGCGGGTGAGCAGCAGGGCCAGTTCGACACAGAAGGTCTTGTAAAAAAGGACACCAAAGTCATCGGGGCCTGGTGCCTTCAGAGGCTTCAGACGGGCGATAGCAGAGATCACCTCCTCAATACGTATGGGAACCTCCAGTCCCTCTGCCTCACTGGGCAGAAGATGGGTGATCGCTGCCTCCCGGAGGTACTCACCGGGGTCAGCCAAATTAGGGGAGGCGCGGAATATAGGGACTCATAGAACGATCAGAATGCCGCTAAGATTCCTGCGTCCTCTGTAACCGAGGACCCGTTGTCACCTCAGATCGCTTTGATAGCCTGCGCCAATTGACCTCAGAGACAGTGGGCCAACATACCTTTATTAGAGCCCACGTAATATTTGTGCTTCAGTCGGACCAAGGCATGTTCAGCTCTATCAATATCTAAATGCTTCAATTGGAGGCGCTCCTTCTCTAATTTGCGCCAAATTCTGGGGGCCCTGGTACGCTTATGAATGGTTTCCAGTTCCCATACTCTAGCCCCTATTTATGCACGCTTGGCCTGCCGAGTCTTGTTTTCGTACGCCGTTTTAGCAATGAAGGCCCCCCTCACGACCAGTTTAAATGCCTCCCAGACGGAGGACAGTGGTGTAGTGCCAACATCGTTAAGCCTCAGGTAGTCAGTCAGGCAACGACGGATCTCGTCCACCACCGCCTCTGACTGAAGTAGCGAGTCCCTCAATGCGAGGCGGGTGTCTGCATGAGTGGGAGGCGTAAAGTCAAGATAATGTGTGCATAGTCTGAGAGGGAGAGCGCCTCAATGGTAGTCTATAGTGCAGGCCCAGGCGGCTTGAGTGACGCGGAAATGATCTAGTCGGGCATAGATCTTGTGGGCCGCTGAATAGTAGGAGAAATCTTGTGTGTCTGGGTGTAAGCCCCGCCATACATCCGTGATTTCCCCCATCGCTCAGCCATTCGCCACCTTTTACTGACAAGGCTCCCGCATCTCCAGACCTCAAGCCAGAATGGTCCTGCCCAGCATCCATAACTATATTAAGATCACCGCCCACCACCACCATGGAGTCGGAAGTGTGAAGGACTTTGACCAGCGCTTCTAGCAGGAATTTCTCTTGGTGCTCCTTTGGGGAGAAGATGGAGGCAATAGTTATGTGAGTGGACCCAAAAAGGAACTACAGAGCGAGAAGGCGCCTCTTGATCTCTACAACAGGATCCACCACTGACCCTCTAAAGCGCTTAGAGAGTAGGATAGACACCCCACCACGCTTACTTCTCCCAGAGGACCAAAACTGCAGGGGGAACTCCCTATATTGCATACGGTGAGTGTCGCTATAGAGGGGGTGGGTTACCTGAAGAAGGCACACATCTCCCCCTGTTGGACTTGGCCCTCTTGGCAGGGACATCCCTGAACTTCTTGCGGGCCAGGTCCATGTTCTATCGCCCTAAGCAGGGAAGCCCATCACGGTAGTGATTGGTCTACCCTGCGTTTTGGCTGGAAGGGGGTTGTGTTGGGCTTGGCCCTCTTGGCAGGGTCATCCCTGAACTTTTTGCCTTCCTCCAATATTCTCTCTGACCTGTTTTTGTTGGTTTAATGAGTCTGGGCACTTTACCACTGCTGACCATTGCTAAAGTGCATATTCTCTCCCTACTGAAAAGTGTATATGTGATTGGATTCCATGATTGGTTTATTTGGTTTACTGTTGTCAGACCCCAGTAAAGTGCACCAGGAGTGCCAGGGCTTGTAAATACAAATGCTGCTGGTGGGCTTGCAACACTGGTTGTGCCACCCACAGAAGCGGCCTAGTAAAATGTGACTAAGGTCTGCCATTGCAAGACCTGCGTGCAGTCTGGTACTGTCATGCTAACTGCACAAGTACACCTACTTGCCAGTCCCTAAACCTTCCCTTAACTTCATATTAGTCACCCCTATGGTAGGCCCAAGGGCAAGGTGCATTGTAAGCATAAGGTAGGACAAGTCCTGATGTGTGTGGCATGTCCTAATAGTGAATTACAGCCAATTTCGTTTTTCACTATTGTAAGGCTACCTGTTCTCATAGGTCAGAATGGGCTGCTGGAATTATTACACTCTATAATCCCAGCAGGCTCACTGAACCTGGTAGAAAGTCAAGTTTAGTATGCCTGAACTCAGAATAATAAAATACTTCTTGTTAGACGGACCGGGAGGGTCGGCCGAGGTTACGGGGAGAGGTCTCCAGGGAGAGCCGTCTCCAACGACTGTACAGACAAGTAACTTCCCCCCCACAGACGGACACCACACAAGGTTGAAGGTTAACGAGACTTTATATGCAATTCTTAGGTTACGATTATGAATACAAGGAGGTCTGGACTCAGGGGTCCCCTCGGTTCTAGTCTCTGGCTTAGGAAAGGGGTAGCGGGACAGTCTTTGTTACCAATGAGTGGAAAATAGCTCTCAATCCTCGAGCTCGGCGTTCTAGATGATCGGGCCGCGGCGGAGCCAGGCAGGTCCCGAGATGGACGAAGGAAAACGACGGTCCGCGGCGGAGCCTGCAGGTCCCGGTGAAGATGGCGGTTACAACGGTCCGCGGCCACGCCAGCAGGTCCCGACGACGATGAAGGTGATGAAGATTACGACGGCTGTGGCAGCGCCAACAGGCAGGACGATGGTGCACAAGACAGAGCTACGGCAGCGCCAGTAGTCCGTCCAGGATGAGTTCCTCTTTACGTCTCTCGACTCCAAGATACAACTGCCTTCCTGCTCTGGAGCTGCCCCAGTTATAGGGCTGGTGTGCTTTGATGTCCGGACCCTCGCACTTGGAGGTCGGGAGGTCCGGGATGAGGGAGTCCAGACACCCAGCAGGGGGGTGGAGCCAGCGCTCGGGGAGGCGATGGGCGAGCGGCACTTGGTGGGGGAGAGCCATCGACACCTCCTTCTCCCATTGACTTGCCAAGTAGCCCGCTCACCTCCTGGGTGGATGGTGGTGCCGGGATGTCTGAGGCCTGGCCAGGCCCAGGGTTGAGGTCGGCCGGGGACCAGATGGTCACGTGGTGGAGTGTCCAAGATGGCGCCCCGGGATGGGCGCGTGGGCTGGCAGTGGATCGGACCCACGAGGTTGACATGCTCGAGGGCAGGGGTCCCTGAGGGGACGGAGGACGTGCAAGGGTGGTGTGTAGTACCTGCGTGACCGGCTCAGGCCTGGTCGGGCCGGGGGAGAGCGGCCTTTCATGTGGCCTGTCCAACATGCGTCCCCCCCAGCTGAAGGCGGGGAGAGTTACCCATCCTCTTGGGGACTCTCCTCGTCGAGGCGGAAGAATCGGGACAGGCCATCCGCGTTGGCGTGATCTGGCCCAGGCCGGTGTTCGACTGTGAAGTCCATACCTTGTAGGGAGACGGACCAGCGTAGTAACTTTGGGTTTTCCCCCCGCATCTGCATCAGCCACTGCAGGGGACGGTGGTCGGTCTGTACCCGAAAGTGTGTGCCAAAAAGGTAGGGCCGGAGCTTTTTGAGGGCCCATACCACAGCAAAGGCCTCCCGCTCTATGGTGCTCCAGCGCTGTTCTCGCGGTAGGAGTCGTCTGCTAATGAAGGCCACCGGTTGATCCAGGCCTTCGGTGTTTGCTTGGGACAGGACTGCCCCAATGCCATGGTCAGAGGCATCCGTCTGGACGATGAACTCCCGGCTGTAGTCGGGGGCCTGGAGCACCGGGGCGGAGCACATGGCGGCTTTCAATTGTTCAAAGGCAGCTTGACACTCTGGGGTCCAGTTGATTTTCTTGGGCTGGTTTTTCGACGTGAGTTCTGTGAGGGGTCCCACTATAGTACCATAGTCTTTCACGAACCTTCGGTAGTAGCCTGTGAGGCCCAGGAAGGCTCGTACCTCGGTCTGTGTGACGGGGGACTGCCATGACTGGATGGCGGCAATTTTTAGCTGCAGAGGGGCCACCAGCCCGCTTCCCACCTGGTGCCCGAGGTAGGTTACAGATCCTTGTCCAATTTGACATTTGCTGGCCTTGATCGTGAGGCCAGCCCGCTGTAAGGCTTGCAGCACTGCTCGGAGGTGGTGGAGGTGCTCGGACCAATGGTGGCTGTACACAGCGATGTCGTCTAGGTAGGCGGCGCTGAATCCTTCGAGCCCCGCCAGGACCTGATTGACGAGCCGTTGGAATGTCGCTGGGGCGTTCTTCATGCCGAAGGGCATGACGGTGAACTGGTAATGGCCATCGGGTGTGGAAAAGGCCGAACGTTCTTGTGCCCGGGGTGTGAGGCCGATCTGCCAGCAGCCCGCCGTCAGGTCGAAGATACTGAGGTAGCGGGCAGCTCCCATGCGGTCGATCAGTTCATCTGCCCGGGGGATGGGATGTGCGTCTGTTCGGGTGACCGCGTTCAAGCCCCGGTAGTCGACACAGAACCGAAGTTCCGGGGTGGTGCCGGGGGTGGCCGCTTTGGGGACCAGTACGACAGGGCTGGCCCAGGGGCTGTCTGAGGCTTCGATGACCCCGAGTGTGAGCATCTTGGCGACTTCCTCCTGGATGCAGGCCCGTACCCGATCTGGCACGCGGTAGGCCCGGTGGCGGATAGGGGGGCTGTCCCCCGTATCTACATCATGCACACACCAGGAAGTGACACTTGGGGTGAGGGAGAACAGGCCGGCGAACTGTGAGAGGAGAGCTTGACATTCCTGACGTTGCTCTCCGGTGAGGGTCTCCGAGAGTCGGACCCCATCCACGGAGCCGTCTTGTTCCCGAGTCCGTAGGAGGTCAGGGAGGGGCTCGGAGTCTTCTTCCACCCCAGTGTCTGTGGCCATCAGGAGGCTGAGTTCTGTACGCACAAAGTGGGGCTTCAGTCTGTTAGCGTGGAGGACCCGGAGTGGGTTCCGGGAGGATTCCATGTCGATAAGATAGGTGGCAGGGCCCTTGCGCTCGATTACCTTGAAGGGCCCCGTCCATTTGTCTTGTAGCGCACATGGCTCGGTGGGGGACATCACCCATACCTGTTGCCCAGGTTCAAATTCAATGGATGAGGCATTCCGGTCATACCACTTTTTCATGTCCTCTTGACTGGCCTCTAGGTTGGCTTTTGCTAGTTCCCGGAACCGCCGGGTCTGGTTGCGGAGGGTTAAGAGATACCGGAAGACATCTGGAGGGTTCTTTGATGGAGGCAGCTCCCAGCCTTCTTTGACGAGACTGAGCGGCCCTCGCACTGGGTGTCCATACAGCAGTTCAAAGGGGCTGAAGCCCAGGGATTTCTGGGGGACCTCTCGATACGCGAAGAGGAGGCACGGCAGCAGCACATCCCACTGGCGACGGAGGGGCTCTTCCAACCCCCCGATCATTCCCTTTAGCGTGCGGTTGAACCGCTCAACGAGTCCGTTCCCTTGAGGGTGATAGGGGGTTGTGAATCGGTAGGTGACCCCGCACTGTTGCCAGAGGGACTTCATGTATTTGGAAATAAAGTTCGTGCCTCTGTCGCTGACGACTTCTCGGGGGAAGCCCACACGGGAGAAGATCCCCATCAGGGCCCGGCCGACTACCGGGGCGGTCACAGTCCGCAGAGGGACAGCCTCAGGGTAGCGGGTGGCGTGGTCCACCAGCACCAAGATGAATCGATGGCCTTGTTTTGTGCGTGGGTCCAGGGGCCCCACAATGTCTATTCCGACTCTCTCAAACGGGGTAGTGACCACGGGAAAAGGTTGTAGGGGAGCTTTTAGCTTGCGGCCGCTCTTTCCACTGGCTTGGCACGTGGGGCAAGATCGGCAATGCTGGTGCACATCGTTCCTCATTTTGGGCCAGAAGAAGTGGGTCACTAGGCGACTGTAGGTTTTATCTTGTCCCAGGTGTCCTGCCAGGGGGACATCGTGGGCCAGGTTTAACAGGAAGTCTCTAAAACGGAGGGGTACCACTAGTACTCGGTTGCTCCCCAGCTCGGCGATTCTTTGCTCGCTGTACAGCAGATCATTGTCCCAGTAGACCCAATGAGTTCCGGAGGTATCCCCTTCGCTTTGGGCGAGCGCTTGCTGGCGGAGTCCCTCGAGGGAGGGACAGGTCTTCTGTTCTTGGCGAAATTGTTCTTGCGTGGGCCCCCCTTCTTGAGGCCACTGGTCGAGGTTAGCGAGGTCGGTAGGTTGAGCTGGTTCGGAGGGAATGTCACGGTCGGTGTTTTCGGCTGGGGCGACCGGAGGCGGTGGCGCCGGCCATTCGGGTTCTTCTGTGCGGTGGTTGGCACGGGCGGCCATGGAACGGGTGGTGACGCACGCCCAGTCCGGGACGCCCAACATCCCCAGGTGTTCTCTTCGCTCCACGGCGGCCCACGGAGAGCTTTCAAGGTCATTGCCCAGGAGGCAGTCTACGGGGGCATCGTCTCGGACCGTTACTTTCAACATGCCGGAGACCCCCCCCCACTCGAAGGGGACGCAGGCCATCCGGCACAGGCTTTCCGAGTTATCGGCTGATCGTACAGGGCAGAGAATGTTCGGTAGATACTGTTCTGGGGCCACCAGGTGACAGCGGACGGCTGTTACACTGGCCCCGGTGTCACGAAGGGCTTCGGCCTGGCGTCCATTGATGCTCACCCATTGGCTGTACTTCTGGGTGTTAGCGGGTAGGGGGACCCGCGGGACCATGTCTTTCCCCCCTAAGCAGGCTAGAGCCATGGCGGCTGGCTCCCACTCTTGATGCTCTTGTTCGTATTCTTCCTGCTCCTCGGAGATCTGTTCTTCCCCTAGGGCTGCAGCGGCCACTTGGCGGGGTCTTGGGCTCTGGTACTGCGGGCAGTTTGGGTCGTTCGCATAGTGGCCGACTCGTTGACATCGGTGACACGTGACATTGGCTCTGTACCCCGGTCGCGCTGGGGTGCTGCCCCGGTTGGCCGGGGGGGTGGTGTTGGTAGCGGGGGCGACCGGGGCGTTGTCTCTTCCTCGCCCTTGGCCCCCTCCTCCTCCTCTGGGTCGGTGCTGACCATTGTTGTTCCGGTTCTGTTCGTAGGACCCATTCCGGCCCACTCTGGTGATCTCCCACCGGTCAGCTTCGGCTGCGAGCTGCCGGGGATCCGTTAACTTGCTGTCGAGGAGGTGCTGGCGGAGTTCAATGAAGCAATTGTTCGACAGATGCTCCCATACCATCAGATTAAATAGTTGCTCGTAGGTCGTGACGTTGCTTCCTCTGATCCAGCCCTCGAAGGCTCGGCTAAAGTATGTTACATAGTCCACCCAAGTTGTACCCGGGATGCGGGTGCAGTCTCGGAACCTCTGACGGTACATCTCAGGTGTGAGGCCATAGCGGGTGAGGAGTGCCGCTTTCATATGGTCGTAGGAGGTCATCTGGTGGTCCGGGAGCTGTAGCAGGGTGTCGCGGCCCTCATTGAGGAATCTTCCCCAGAGACCGGCTCCCCAGTCGCTTCTATCGATCCGGTGTGCAGTCATAGCGATTTCATAGGCCTTAAACCATTGCTGGATGTCGTCCTCTCTGAAATATTCTCGGACAACATCCTTGGGGATGTGTACCTTTTTGTCTGTGGCCCCTGAGGTGGGGGGTCGCTCGGGCACCCCTGCTTCTTTATTCTGCTTGCGTAGGTTGATCTCGGCTAGGTTCCGTTCGTGTTCGTACGCTAGTTTCTTTTCCTCGAGCTCCCTTTGTCTCTGCTTCTCCTCTCTTTCTTCTCGGAGACGCAGGTGCTCTAAGTTGATTTTTTGTTCGGCCAACTTAAGTTCAACGTCCATTTTGAGTCGGGCCATTTCTAGTTCGTGTAGTCGGGTTCTTTCTCTTTCCTGGATCTCGTCTTGCGAGAGACCCGTTCTTTGTCCTTCAGGGGCCGTGGTCGTTTTTTCTGCGGTGCTTTGATCAGGGGTTCCGGCAGCCCCGGTCTCTGCCCAAGATTCTAGGGCATGCTTAAAATCGTCCTTGGTACTCAGTCCGGTGGTAGCGATACCCAGTTCGATGCAGAATTGTTTTAGTTCACGATGGTTGTACTCCTCCAATTTCTCCATTTGGAATTTCTCGGTTGATCCGCTCTCTTTCGTGGTCATTGTGACTTCGTCGTGGGGTGAGCTACTCTCTGTACGTTTATGCGGTGATTCGGATCGCGCCGCTGGCCACCAATGTTAGACGGACCGGGAGGGTCGGCCGAGGTTACGGGGAGAGGTCTCCAGGGAGAGCCGTCTCCAACGACTGTACAGACAAGTAACTTCCCCCCCACAGACGGACACCACACAAGGTTGAAGGTTAACGAGACTTTATATGCAATTCTTAGGTTACGATTATGAATACAAGGAGGTCTGGACTCAGGGGTCCCCTCGGTTCTAGTCTCTGGCTTAGGAAAGGGGTAGCGGGACAGTCTTTGTTACCAATGAGTGGAAAATAGCTCTCAATCCTCGAGCTCGGCGTTCTAGATGATCGGGCCGCGGCGGAGCCAGGCAGGTCCCGAGATGGACGAAGGAAAACGACGGTCCGCGGCGGAGCCTGCAGGTCCCGGTGAAGATGGCGGTTACAACGGTCCGCGGCCACGCCAGCAGGTCCCGACGACGATGAAGGTGATGAAGATTACGACGGCTGTGGCAGCGCCAACAGGCAGGACGATGGTGCACAAGACAGAGCTACGGCAGCGCCAGTAGTCCGTCCAGGATGAGTTCCTCTTTACGTCTCTCGACTCCAAGATACAACTGCCTTCCTGCTCTGGAGCTGCCCCAGTTATAGGGCTGGTGTGCTTTGATGTCCGGACCCTCGCACTTGGAGGTCGGGAGGTCCGGGATGAGGGAGTCCAGATACCCAGCAGGGGGGTGGAGCCAGCGCTCGGGGAGGCGATGGGCGAGCGGCACTTGGTGGGGGAGAGCCATCGACACCTCCTTCTCCCATTGACTTGCCAAGTAGCCCGCTCACCTCCTGGGTGGATGGTGGTGCCGGGATGTCTGAGGCCTGGCCAGGCCCAGGGTTGAGGTCGGCCGGGGACCAGGTGGTCACGTGGTGGAGTGTCCAAGATGGCGCCCCGGGATGGGCGCGTGGGCTGGCAGTGGATCGGACCCACGAGGTTGACATGCTCGAGGGCAGGGGTCCCTGAGGGGACGGAGGACGTGCAAGGGTGGTGTGTAGTACCTGCGTGACCGGCTCAGGCCTGGTCGGGCCGGGGGAGAGCGGCCTTTCATGTGGCCTGTCCAACACTTCTTTTAGTAAAGTTTATTTTAATATCCTGTGTTTGCAAATGCTACTTTTAGAAAGTTAGCATTTGCTTGCCTAACCATTTCAGCCCGCCTATGCTCTTATGTGTATCTGCTGTCTGGGTTCTGTGAGTGACAGGGCTGGGGATGACAGGTGGTGAATAGGGGGATTACACCAGGATGGGTGGAGGGAGTGCCACTTGACTCTGAATAGGGCTGTGCTCTGCCACCACTCCGCCCCCTGGGGAGCGACTGATGACTCTGCTCTGCAACTGGCCCAGGAAGAGGGAAGACTGTCAACAGAGTGCTCCTTTCTGTACTTGTCAACTCAATGCTGGCTCCACCTCCTGCGGAGCGTCTGATGTCCCTGCCCTGCACACTGAAAGGAGAAACCAGAGCCTGCAAAACAAAGTGCTCAGAGACTGATTGGATTAGGCAAAGGCCCCCCTGGCCTGCAAGAACAAAAGAAATGTCCTATAAAAGTAGGAGCCCTGCTCCTAGGAAATCAGATCCTGTTATTGCCAAGTAGAAACTCTGCCTGAAGAGAAGGACCTGAGAAAGCTGCATGGAGGACTACTGTCTCTAATCCTGAGAGACTGGCCTGTGGTGGGTGCCTTGCTGCAAGAAGGAGAGAGGAAGAAAAGACTAAAAGACTTTTGAAATTCAACTTGTGCATTTTGACAATCTCCAAGGTCTTGCTGGTGAACTTGCCCCCTGAACTGCGCCCCAGGAAGATTGGGCGCTACCCCCCTGAAGGAAGAGCTGGTGACCGTGCTGCCTGTCTTTGCAGCGCTGCCCGCGGAAGATGGAGTGTGCTGTGCGCCGCCATCGCGCACTCTGAAGAGTCTGGGTGAGGTGTTTGGCTCGGGGCAGGATGGAGGCCAAGTAGCCATGGCCGTTGGCAGCGGGTGGCGATGAGAATTCGGTCTAAGCCCTAGAATGGTGCAGAACAGGGACTACTGCAGCCTGCGACCAAGGTCTCGAGAAATGAAATACCGGTTATGAAAGTATGATTCTTCTACTTGCATGCCGTGGCTCTGGGAGTGTCAAGAAGTCCGAGGTCCACAGGAGTCGATGCTGGTCCCAACGCCCCTCCACCTCAGTTGTCGCTCAACATTAAAAATTGTAGCAACCCCTGACGTAGAAGGGAAAGGGGAAGTGGATAAAACAAAAAATTGAGAGAGAGAGAGACAATCTATGGCATTGGATATGACACCTCTTCTGGTTCGGTTTGGATCTCGAGTTGTGTCCTGCAGGGAAAGAAATATATGTACTACACTGTATACTGTATGTCAACTTATAATACTCTATTATCACTCGTGAACTAATCTTACCCCAGAACCATAGATTATTGCTGTTCTCTCTGAATGGGTTTGCCTCTCTGAATCTGTAGTACTGCAATTAAACAATATCATACATTAGAACCTTTTCATGCGTTTTATAATTAGGGTTTTATAACAAGAGTGTTGGCTTCCAATTACCTGTCACAGATTCAGACGCCTCTTATAATTATCTTCTACTGTTAGACTTCTATGGCCTCCCCTAGTTAAACTTCACTAAGGAGTATAAGAAGTTCCTTTTTTTAAGCAACTGGAAAAGTAGGGTTTATGAGTTCTGTTCACTCGAATAAATGGGAAGGTTAAAGAAGTCGTTCTTGAGGGGGAGCAAAAGAACCACTAATTGTTCAATAACTGTTTCTGAGTTTTCAATGGTATTGACAAAAAGCAGATGCTGCCTTAGGCTTTCCGTTCCGTGTGGAAATATTCCTGACTTAAAGTTCTCAGTCTTTAATTTACAAGCTGTTCTTACTTGAATCCCTCGTTGCGCATGCAATAGTTTTTCAATTACTTGACTTGCTGAAGAATTTCTATGAACGCTGAACTCTGGAAACGCTGATGAACGCCGAACTCTGGAAACGCTGATGCTCCGGTCAAGGTACAGTTGAAGTGCGCAGATTAAAATCTGAACGCGCGCTTCATGCAGCTGCGAGTCGCGTGACATCAAACGCTAGAGCGGCAACCCTAGTGTTTACCACGGCGCCACGCACTCGCCATTTCCAGACCCTGTGCTCTGATGCTGAGTAAACACCGCCGCAGGAAACAACCTGACACCACATGACGTTTCTTCCAATGTCTATGTTTTGAAGGGTTTTGTTTTAGAAGGCTTTTCTTCTTGAAATATCGGTCCATGTAAACTGCAGCCAGAGTGGTCTTGACAGTACCTCCCTCCAAAGTGGGTTCCCCCAATTTGGGTTTCTGTGGATATGCCCTGTGATAATTTTTTACCAGTCTTGGAGCATGTACATTAGTGGAGGGCTCCCAAGATCTTTCCTCTGGTCCGAAGCCCTTCCATTCCACCAAGTAATACAGTCTCTTTTTAACTATTTTAGAATCCAAAATCCTACTAACTTCAAATTCTTCACCTGACTCCAATCTTATGGGAGAAGGAGTTTCTTTGAGCCTAGCATTTTCTGGGTTCTTTTTCAAAAGGGACACATGAAAGGTTGAATGAACTCTTAAGGTTTTTGGAAGCATAAGTTTCACTACCACAGGATTTATGACTTTGGACACTTTAAAAGGACCTATAAACCTTGGCTGAAACTTTCTATTCCCTTTTAGCCTTAAATGCTTAGTGGATAACCACACCTGATCACCCACCTCAAAACTAGGCCCTACTCTCCTTTTCTTGTCAGCTTGCTTTTTATATGACGCCTTGGCCTTACTCAGATTCTTTTGAGCCCTAGCGTAAGATGTCTTTAAATCCGCCATAACTTTAGTGAGTTCGGGTACATCCTCTTCAGTTTTACCTACAATCAGATTAGGATGTCTGCCTGAGTTAAGGTAGAAGGGTGAATAACCAGTAGAATCATGAACCGCATTATTGTAAGCAAATTCTGCGGTCCACAGCAATTCTGACCAGTTGCCTTCCTGTTCCAACAGATAGAGTCTAAGATATTGTTCCAATTCCTGGTTTACTCTCTCTGTTTGGCCATCAGTTTCAGGATGGAAGCTGATGGAATATCGTGTGTCTACTCCCAGACTGTGCATGAATTTTTTCCAAAATTTTGATATAAACTGTGACCCTCTGTCAGAAATAATAATCTTTGGAATTCCATGCACTCTAACTATGTGTTGGTTAAAGATCTGCACTAACTGCGGGGCTGTGGGTACAGATTTTAAAGGAATGAAATGTCCCATTTTGGAAAATGAATCGACCAGCACTAAAATGACAGTGTAACCCTGGCTAGCTGGAAGGTCTACAATTAGGTCTAATGTCACTGTGTGCCAGGGATATGGTGCATTGGGCAAGGGCTGTAATAGACCCTGTGGGGCTCTTCTACTAGGTTTACCCTTAATGCATAGCTCACAAGTCGATACATACTGTCCTATCTGAGCCGCCATGCCTGGCCACCAAAAATGCCTCTTGACCAACTCCAACGTTTTCTTAACACCACGATGCCCTGCTAGACGATCATCATGACAGCTTTTCATGGCCTTTTCTTGCAGTTCCTCGGTAGGCAAGTACAACTTATTTTCATAAAATGGTAGACCACCATCCACCGATTTCTTGACATCTGAATCTGCCCAGTTTTTTAATTCATCAGAGTGATTTTTTAAGATATCCTCAGTGAATTCTTGCAAATGGATCGCTCCAATAATCTTGTTCATTGGACTGATGGGTTCTGGAAGTGAAGGTTTGGTTTCCGCCGCAACATTCATTCTAGATAGAGCATCGGCTTTACCATTTTGAGCTCCAGGCTTGTAAGTGATCACGAAATCAAACTCTGAAAAGTACAAGGACCACCTTAGTTGACGAGGGGTGAGAGTTTTTGCAGATTTGAGGAATTGTAAGTTTCTGTGGTCAGTGAACACTGTCACACGATGTTTGGCTCCTAGTAAATAGTGTCGCCAATCCTGAAACGCCTCCTTGACTGCCAACAACTCTTTGTCTGCAATAGAGTAATTGCTTTCTGGCTCTGATAACTTCCTGGAGCGATATGCCACTGGATGAAGTTGTCCGGTGCATTTATCCCTTTGTGACAAAATACCGCCTGTAGCGAAATCTGAAGCATCCGTTTCTACATAATACTCTTGATCAGGATCTGGGTGCATTAAGACCGGGGCGGTCACAAAAGCCTTTTTTAAAGTTTGAAAAGCCACTTCCGCTTCATCGGACCATTCAAATTTCTTCCCTTTTTTCAGCAATTGAGTTATTGGTGAAACCTTATCTGAGAAGTTGGGAATAAACCTTCGATAGAAATTAGCGAACCCAATGAAGCTTTGTATTTCTTTCACACTTTTTGGCGAAGCCCAATCTTGAATGGCTTGAACCTTGGAATCGTCCATCTCCACGCCATCTGCCGATAGGACAAATCCCCAAAATTCCACACGTTCTGCATGAAACAAGCACTTTTCCAGCTTCACGTATAATTGATTTTCCAACAACCTTTGCAGGACTGCTCGTACATGTATCACATGTTCCTCAATACAGTTGGAAAAAATCAAGATGTCATCAATGTATACAACTGCCACTCGATCCAAGAATTCTCGTAGGACATCGTTGACCAAGTGCTGAAAAGCTGCGGGAGCATTGCTCAAACCATAAGGCATCACCTGGTATTCGTATAATCCATACTTCGTCCTGAACGCAGTCTTCCATTCATCACCTTCAGCAACTCTTACCAGATGATAAGCTCCTCTCAGGTCTAACTTGGTATAGATCTTGGCTCCTTTCACTTGATCTAAAAGTTGAGAAATTAGAGGCAGGGGATATCTGTTCTTCACCGTGACTTGATTCAAGGCCCTATAATCGATACACATTCGAAGAGTCCCATCCTTTTTAGGCCAGAAAAACAAAGGCGAAGACACCGGTGACTGAGATGGTCTGATGAATCCTATTTTTAAATATTCATCCAAATATTCTTTGAGGTAGAGATTCTCATTTTCAGTTAACGCATAGATGCGACTGCAGGGTAAGATCGCCCCCGGCTCCAGTTCAATTTTGCAGTCGTACTCCCTATGAGGAGGTAACTTCTCGGCATTACTTTTGTCGAACACAGCAATTAAATCATGATATTCCTTAGGTATTGACTGGGTTCCTATGGTACATGCGCTGGCGCTGAGCACTGCCAGTGTGGAAGCTGGGGATTCCACTACTTTCGGTCTAACTCCAGAGGAACAGTTCAACCGACAATGTTCAGAATTCATTTTCACAGTGCGACGTTCCCAATCAATGGTGGGGTTGTGCTCAGACAACCATGGTAATCCCAAAATTAATTGAAATTGGGGAGCGTCAATAAGATTAAATCTTATAAATTCCCGATGGCCTTGCAAGCCCACCAACTCCAATGTCTCAGTTTCTTCCACAATAGGTCCTGAGGTGAGGTTGGTACCATCAACTGCTTTCACGACTTCAGGGTTTTTCTTCTTAATTGAGTTAATGCCCATTTCCTTGGCATAATTCAAATCACAAAAATTGCCCGTAGCTCCCGAATCTATCATCACAGATACTCCTCTAATCTCATGCACACCAAATTTCACTGTGAAAGAGACTGTAAGATGAGGGGCCGACGACTGCAAGGTGTTGATCAACTGTTGAGGTTCCTGAGTTGACTCACTGCTACATCCCACCAGGGCAACTCCCTCTACTGATGGGATCTGTCTTTTAACCCTTGGTTGAATTTTGGTTTTTTAGGACATTCCTTCACAAAATGCCCGGAAGCTCCACAATAAAGACATAATTGATTATTCCTCCGCTTTTCTTTCTCCTCTTTGGACAAGGGCCCCCTTATAGACCCAATTTGCATAGGTTCTTCACTAGAGTTTGCATCAGTTTTGTTACCTTCAGGTTTCATGCGATCTAATCGGGGTATGAATGGCTTGAAATCTTTTCTTTTCTCAGATCGTCTTTCATACAGCCGATGATCAATTTGGAGGACCAAGTCAATTAGCTCAGAAATCTCTTGTGGTCTTTTGGGAATTTGCGCGAGAGCGTCTTTTAAGTCATCCTTGAGGCCACGATAAAATATAGCGGAGCGCTTCTCATTAGGCCAGTCCGTTTCTACGATCAATCTGTTGAACTGGGCAATGTAAGCAATTAAATCACGATTCCCTTGCTTAATATCCAATAGTTCGTTATCAGTAGCTTGGTTAGCCGTTCTTCTGTCGAATATCCGCAAAAACTCCTTCTTAAATCGCTCAAAATCATACAAGGCAGGATCGTTGCGAGTGATCAAGGGCATGGACCAAGCTGCGGCATCACCACTCATATATGACAGCATGAAGGCTACCCTAACATGATCCTCCTTAAACACCACCGACCTGCACAAGAAATGCAGTGAGCACTGAGTAAGGAAGATTTGGGCCTTATTGGGATCCCCACTGAACCTTTCTGGATTGGCTAATGGAACTACCGGGGCCACTGAATGTATAACCTGTGTAGTAGCTTCTGCCGCAGAAGTGTTAGTAGAACTTAATCTAGGCAGAGGGGTAGCTTCCGCCATGAATCTTTCCATTTGTAGTTTTACCTGATGGGTTTCCTGTTGAGAACGTTTTATTTCATCTCTAAGGGCTCTATTCTCTTCAGCTGACTGGGATAATTGATTTTGCAACCCCTCTAATATTTCTGCTAAGGATTTTAAATCCAACCCCTCAGCCATATCGACCCAGGTGGACGTACTGGCACTTCAATCTGTCAAGAAGTCCGAGGTCCACAGGAGTCGATGCTGGTCCCAACGCCCCTCCACCTCAGTTGTCGCTCAACATTAAAAATTGTAGCAACCCCTGACGTAGAAGGGAAAGGGGAAGTAGATAAAACAAAAAATTGAGAGAGAGAGAGACAATCTATGGCATTGGATATGACACCTCTTCTGGTTCGGTTTGGATCTCGAGTTGTGTCCTGCGGGGAAAGAAATATATGTACTACACTGTATACTGTATGTCAACTTATAATACTCTATTATCACTCGTGAACTAATCTTACCCCAGAACCATAGATTATTGCTGTTCTCTCTGAATGGGTTTGCCTCTCTGAATCTGTAGTACTGCAATTAAACAATATCATACATTAGAACCTTTTCATGCGTTTTATAATTAGGGTTTTATAACAAGAGTGTTGGCTTCCAATTACCTGTCACAGATTCAGACGCCTCTTATAATTATCTTCTACTGTTAGACTTCTATGGCCTCCCCTAGTTAAACTTCACTAAGGAGTATAAGAAGTTCCTTTTTTTAAGCAACTGGAAAAGTAGGGTTTATGAGTTCTGTTCACTCGAATAAATGGGAAGGTTAAAGAAGTCGTTCTTGAGGGGGAGCAAAAGAACCACTAATTGTTCAATAACTGTTTCTGAGTTTTCAATGGTATTGACAAAAAGCAGATGCTGCCTTAGGCTTTCCGTTCCGTGTGGAAATATTCCTGACTAAAAGTTCTCAGTCTTTAATTTACAAGCTGTTCTTACTTGAATCCCTCGTTGCGCATGCGATAGTTTTTCAATTACTTGACTTGCTGAAGAATTTCTATGAACGCTGAACTCTGGAAACGCTGATGAACGCCGAACTCTGGAAACGCTGATGCTCCGGTCAAGGTACAGTTGAAGTGCGCAGATTAAAATCTGAACGCGCGCTTCATGCAGCTGCGAGTCGCGTGACATCAAACGCTAGAGCGGCAACCCTAGTGTTTACCACGGCGCCACGCACTCGCCATTTCCAGACCCTGTGCTCTGATGCTGAGTAAACACCGCCGCAGGAAACAACCTGACACCACATGACGTTTCTTCCAATGTCTATGTTTTGAAGGGTTTTGTTTTAGAAGGCTTTTCTTCTTGAAATATCGGTCCATGTAAACTGCAGCCAGAGTGGTCTTGACAGGGAGATCTTTGCTCCGGGCTCTTGGTCTGGCTGCTATGGCTCTCGCCCCCTGCCGCTGGCGTTCCACGAATATCGGTGGGCAGGGCGTGCGAGTGAGGCAGCGGAGCAGAGCGGAGATCCGTGCGGAGACGAAGCACAGGAGCGGAGCCAGGAGCCGCGGCCGGGATTTGGGTGCCGGCAATTTTTGGAGCCTGACAATGAGCCGGACTAAGAGAAGAGGCTGCCTGCTGTGCCCAGGAGTTATGGCCCCCAAATTGAATAATTCCAAAGCGGCAACATCCAAGAAGAAAGGAGGGGCTGAGGGGGGAATGGTGGCGTTGGAGGAAGGAGACCCCCGGCTGAAACAATAATCGCCCACTGCAAGGAAACATCAGCAGCTGACAGTCAAGACACGTCAGGCAACTGCTTCAATTGTGGACATGTTTTCAAAAAGCAGTAAGGAGAAAGGGGCAAAGGAGATCCCACTCCAGGCGGTGGATGGGGCAACACAGGATGCTGGGGGCCAAGGTGCAACGCCCACCAGTCTAGCTGGCATAGAAGAAAGCGCAGAAAGGGTAACCACCCAGCAAGTATCCGAAGGAGTTCCTCAGACCGCTAGCGTGCAAGTGATTATATCTACCCCGGCAACCGACATATGTGGGGACCCCTCAGCAGGAAGAACATCAAAGGGCCAAGAGACTCTGGACAACAAGGACAAAAAGGCAGGCACCTCTCCCAAGGTAGGCCAATATACCAGCAGTGGTCTTCCCCAGGGGGAGGTGGGTGAGCAGCCTGAGGTGGGTGGAGCCCCGGGCTCTTGCAATCTTGACCCAGCTTCTAGTGAAGCTATCCCAGGTGGAGCGTCGGGGGGTCCGGTGGAAAAGGTCCCAAGTGAATGTTTTTTCTCGGTGTCCGAAAATGCAGAGTGGTCAAACGAGGATGAACATAGCTCCTTCCTGGAAGGCAGTATACAGGACTCAGAAAGTGATCTGGAGCGAGAACCCCCTACTACAGCAGTCAGGCCTGGAGCTTTATCGAAGGGGCAAGAACACTATGAGCTAAGCTGGGATCACTCATCGGCCATGCCATTACAGGTGAGTCCAAACATGGAGGCATCTCAGATGTCGCTCCTGGAATTGATACACCAGGAAATTATTGCCCATCGAGAGGAGACTCGCCAAGACAGTAAGAAATCACAAGCTGCTATGAGGAAGATGCAGGGGGTGGTGAGGAAGTTGTCTAAGGCTTGCACGAATCTGGGGGACAGAGTTTCAAACCTGGAGTAGAGAGTTGTTTCAACTGAGGCCGAGGCAGCAGCTGCTATGCCCACTGTGCACAAGTGGTAGATATTCAATGGAAACTCGAAGACATGGAAAATAGACTGAGACGTAACAATCTTAGGGTCCTTGGGAGTCCAGAGAAGGTCGGAGGTTCAGACATTAGAGCGTATATCATCAAGTTATTCGACCAAGCATTCCCGGAGCTCTCCAGCTAGAACTGGCCCTGCGAAATTCAGAGGGTACATCGCACTCCTTTTAAAGTTCGGAAGAATGCAAGGGAATGAGACAAGCCAAGGGCCATTCTAATCTTTCTCGGCAATTTTGTCCTGAGGCAAATAATTGCAGAGAAGGCAAGACCGGATGCAAGGAGGACCAGTGATGGGATTTCATTCTTCGTTCGGCCGGATTTCTGCCATGTAACGGTAGAAAGGAGATGGGGGGCCCCTGTCTAAAGAGTTGCTCCAACTATAAACCCAAGTGTTGATAAACACTGCACCTGAGTTTATTTGTACACATTGTCATGAAATTTTTGTGTTAAAACAATTTGACTGGTATTTAACTAATTGTTTAAAGTGTACTGTTTATTTTAGTTGAAAAGTACCTATGTATAATACCCAGTTTTGATTCATTGAGCAACCCTTTTTTTGTTGTTTAATTTTTTTTTTTTGTTTCATTTTTTCACTTTTCCCTTACTGACACTTCCGCAATTTGAGGATTTGTCAGGCCTTGTATGAATATATGCATGTGTATTGAATGACTGTGATATGTCTGATTAGTATAAATGTGTATCTATATTTCTCTAAAAGTGTTGTGTTTAATGTTTTGGTGTCCTAATGTACATAATATGTCAAAAATTTTCGTAGTATATTTTTTCAAAAACTAATTGAATAAACAGCTATTAAATAGCAAAACCTCTGGTTGAAATGAGATTTCTTCCTTTTGAGTTAAATTAGTGTTTGACCAATTGCATCAGTTTAGGCACTTTCCCCTTGTTATATAGATATAAGTGCTCAGCCTAACTGATTAGAGCCAACTCTTTGTTGTTAATAAATAAATCGTATCAGACAGGACAGAACTAGGAACATCATATCGAGCATACAAGAGGATGGTAAGAACTACTCGAAGTCAAAGGAAATTTTAAAGGTCTTTAGAAATTTCTATCAAAAACTGTACGATGAAGAGAGCGTCAAGAACAACAAATGGCGGAGAGTGGGGACAGGGGCCCAATGCTGGATGAACCATCTAGAGAAGAGTTGGATAGGGACATGACTAAAAGCGAGATTCAGGCTGCCCTACTGGATCTTGCTGCCGGTAAGGCAGCAGGTCCGGACGGAATCCCCCTGGAAGTTTATAAAAGCATTGAATCTGAGATAGTCCCAATTTTGCTGGATCTCTTCAATGGTATACTGTGTACAGGGGATATCCCCAATTCTTGGAAAGAGACCAATATAATTATCTTTCACAAGAAGGGCAAAGCCAAGGAGAACCCGGGCTCTTACCGTCCTATTTCGCTCTTTAATGCGGATACTAAATTATACTCGAAATTCTGGGCCAAAAGGTTGGGGAGGATCATCGGCGGTCTTGTCTCTCCCTGGCAGCATGGGTTCATGCCTGGGCGATGCACGACAGACCACACCAGCCGAGCTATCACGCTTTTTGATGCCCATGCTGCCAGGGGGGAGAGATGGCCATGATCCTCCTTGACGCGGAGAAAGCATTCGACCCCGTGGTCTGGGAGTACTTGTGGGGAATCCTTGTAGGTAGGGGCTTTGGCCCCAAGGCCATCAGAGCTCTTAGAGCGATGTATAAAGATCCGGTGGCCCGGGTGTCAGTAATGGGAGAGAGTTCGGAGAAAATTGTGATCAAGAGAGGAACTCGCCAGGGTTGCCCCTGCTCTCCGATTCTCTTTTCATTATATATAGACATCTGACCAAAAAAATCTTGGGTTGCCCTCAGAGTAATCCAGTGACGCTGAACAGGTTTACAAATAAACTGCTAGCATATGCTGACGATCTGGCGGTTCTCACTACCGATCCGCAGCAGGCGATGCCTGTACTTGCTGAGCTGGCGAAGGATTTTGGAAGTAGGTCTGGGTATCTGCTAAATGAGGGGAAGACCCAGATTATTCTTACCAAGAACATTTTTAAGTCGGACATTAGATACATAGACTCAGCAGTTTATTTAGGGGTAAGAATTAACGCCTCAGTGGATAAGATCATCACAGAAAACTACTGCTCCCTTATGGGATCGATTGAAGCAGAATTAAAAAGGCTGGATGTATTACACCTCTCTCTGGTAGGGAGGGTTAACGTCTTTAAAATGTCAATATTCCCTAAGGTCCTATACCTGTTTCGTGCCATCCCATTATTACTGGAGGAAAAACTAATACAAAATCTGGAATCAATCTTTACCGAGTTTACCTGGCAATATGGGAAGACTAGGCGCTCCATGAAGCTTATGTCGCTCCCGTTAGAAAGTGGGGGCATGGCCTTACCAAACCTCCGTTTATATCACCTGTCTTGTCTTTTGGCTCAAATGTCTATACTGTTTCAATCGGTCCCTAGCCCACAAGCGGCCCGGGGAGATAGGCAGGATCCCCCATCCATCTTTGAGCTTTTACTGGGGAAGAAGGCTGTTGGGCTACTTTTGAGCGAGGTATATCGGAGGTATTATAAGAAGGCCCGGTATAAGATCCTGGATGGGGTTTGGGGGACATGGAAAGCCACCCAACAGATGCTGGAAATCCCTAAAATCAATGCACATCTCCTCCTCTGGAACTCTAACTTGTTCCCCTATTTGGGTATGACAGGAATTGCCTGTTTTGGAAACAACACGGAATAAGGACCATAGGGGACATTATGGAGGGGGGAGGTACTTAGGTTTAAAGTGATTCAGCACAAGTTTGGGATTCCATCTAACCACTGGTTTCTCTACAGACAACTAGTTCAAACAGTGATGGCATTTAGACCGAGGATTTCCGTAATGAGACGCTTCCCCCTAATTGATTATTTATGGAACGGGGCAATAAAATTAAATTAGTCTATAACCATCTAATGGTGGGCATCCAGGATGATTTGGAGAAAACAGAATCTGCAATTGCAGTGAAGTTAGGCGATCCTGATGTTGATTTAGATCTAGCACTTGTATTAAATAAGAGATTATTTTGATCCTCTAACTTACGGGCTCAGCACTACAAAACGCTGTTTAATTTGTATCATACTCCGGCGAAGCTGCATGCCTGGGGCCTGGTGGAGAACGATAAGTGCCCTAGATGTGATAAGGGTCCTGCTGATCTAATTCACATGTTCCACCAGTGTGATCATCTTTCTTTGATATTAAGGGAAATTTCAATGTTTTGGGAGGGGCTGCTAGAATGTAGGATTACTCTATCCCCTTCCCTGATGCTGCTAGGTGTAAATAGGAAATTGAACCTGGGAAGTGCTGCCGAAGCTTTGGTTTTTATATTTACTGCTGTGCTTCGTATTCTTATTTCAGCTGGCTGGAAAGATTCCTCCCCTCCCACCTTTCAAATGTGGATCGCAAGGATGCTCGGATTGCACAATATTGAGTCTTGCCTCTATGAGCTAAAAGGTAAAAAATCTAGGGAATTAGGAAGAAACATCTGGGCACCACTCACCATTTGGAGAAGCTTGAGTGGCTAAGTATGGTTTTATATGTATCCTGATCATGTATGGTTTATTGAACTACTGCCCTATTATTTTAATAACTTGGCTTTGGATTACATGTATTTATTATTGAACTGTTATTAACTTGTAACATGAGTTTCTTTTTTACGGTCTAAAAGGAATAATTATATAACGAATTTGTACACACCTTTTTGTATGACATCAGTAAATCTCAATAAAAAAAGAAAAATTCAAAAAAAAGAAGAGTCTGGGTGAACCCCCCTGTCCTGCCAACCGCACCGTGTCTGCTGCCGCCGAGCCGTAGCTCACCTTGCCAAGTAAAAGGACCCGTCCGTGCTGAGCATCGTGACTCTGTGGCCCCTGAGCCGTAGGGTACAAAGTAACGTCGGACTTCGCCTAAGATTTGCCCCCCGTGAAGCGCCCTGCTGAAAGCGCCTCGCGGCTGACATCGCATCAAGCCTCTGCAGCCCCCCCCTTCAGGACCGGAGCGTACACCGAGAGTGAGCGCCTGCCCCACAACGCATCGCTGTCCTCAACGACCAGAGCCAACGAGCCGAAGCTCACGTCAACAGAGGAAGGCACTGCGACATGGGACATCCCCTCTATGCCGGCTTTTGTCCGCCCGACCCCCGAGACCAAAGGTACTGTACATCGACTCGCAGTACGAGTTGCACTCTCCCACTACGACTCGCACCGCCGTGTGCATTGAGGCCCCTTGAGCGCCTCAAGTTGGGTGCTGTAACCCGCTTCGCACCATATCAATACTGAAGTTCGGGCCGCACAAGCTCCGTTTGACTCGTACTCTTCTCTCGCATCGTCAGCGTCGTACGCGTCTAACGCGAGACGCGTGAGCTTTTGTAGGGCGTTTCAATTGGTGATCGTACGAGGCGTACAAGAGCGCTACGAAGCGTTCAGGCATTCGCGAACCTCGCAACAACGCCTGAAACCTTTCATACAGTGCTGGGAAGCCATTGGTGAGAGTCCTGTACCCAATTTAAGCCCTGAATATTACATTTAAAGAACTGTGGCCTCTTTTAAAAGTAACTGGAACCATTGTTGACAACTTTGTACCCATTTTTAAGCCCTGAACAGTGCCTGAAGCACAGTGAAGTTGTGTTAAGAGGTACTTACCCTTTTTAAGACTGAACATTGAATATTAAGAACTGTGGCATCCTAGGAGTAACTGGAATCGTCCTGAAATCACTAAGACTGTATTTACAAGCCTGCTTAAGAGTATATATATAAAGAAGTATATTTTCACAGAACTACAGTCTTGTGTCCCTGTGTGGTGGGTTGATGATTTATTGTGTGTGTTACACTAAATGCTTAACCCTGTGTACTCTGTAGTTCAGCCTTGTCTGCTCGCGCCACACCGCCTAGAGGGTGAGCAGGGGTTATTTCTGGGAGTAGTCATTTGCCCTGACTTAGAGGAGAGGGTCCCTGCTTGTCACAACTGCATACCTGTGCCAACTAGAGACCCCCAATTCTAACACCACCGAAGTGTTCGAGCAGGGATAGAACTGCCCTCCGCTTAGTAGGGTTATTAAGGCTACGGGCATTGTGGCTACTTACCTTGACCTCCATCTGTGAAAGATGGTACAACTAAAGCGAAATCTAAGGGCTGCTGAGAACGTGCTGAGAAGCAAAGATTGTGGAAAGTCCCGGGGCTAGAGCACCAAAACATAGCTTAGCAAAAAAGTAGTAAAGAAAAAGCTCACCAGAGAGAGAACCCCTCCCAACCCAGAAAAGGAAGAGCAAACAATGAAATCACAAAACAATAACCGGAACAAGGTCGTGAAGTCCATCAGAAGATCGGTCAATAAGGCAGAGGAAGAGAAGAGAGGATTCCCCCGCTCCCAACCTACCAAAGGTGAGTAGCCATATCCCTCAAACTTTAACTATCAATCATTAGAGTCCAGGCTGTCCCCTGCTGTATCGGCCAGGGTCAGCAGAACGGCAGACCGCTCCTTGCTAATTGTGGCGGGGTCGGGCGAAAGCGGTTCACACCCCTGTCCCTCCGTGGCCCGTGCCACTGTGATCTCTGTGAGCCCGACTCGTATGGGCCTCCGGCTGGTAGGGTAGGTCATCGATGCTGAGGCTCAATATTTTGCAAGCGTCAGCCAGGAAGGAGACCTGCAGCAGGCTCCCGCCAGTGCGGAAAATGAGACGGAAAGGGTGGCCCCACGCATAAGAAATGTTCTGATAGCACAAATGGTTGTTGGTGGGGCGAAAGTCCCTTCTTTTTTGCAAGGTACTGGCGGACAAACCCTGGTGATAATTGAGGAGAGTGGTCTGGAAAGCTTAAAGGCTGGTTAGAACGGTAAACAGCCTTTACAACGCAGGCCTTACCCCGCGCTGCTATTACAACGCTGTTTTTACAACGCAAGTCATTACAACGACTTGCGCTGGAGGGCGCTGTTGGATAGGGAATAGTTAATTTTCTATTCCAACACCTTCTCTACTGTAACGTGGGCTGGAGTTGGAATAGAAAATTAAACTATTCCACTATCCAGCCCTTGCAGCGCAAGTCGTTGTAACGACTTGCATTGTAAAATCAGAGTTGTAATGGCACGCGGGGTAAAAGCCCGCTTTGTAATGCCATACAAACGTTAGAACGGACTGCTCTGAGGATCTCTTCCTTCACCGTGAAGTCACGTACACAGACTAAAATGTCTGCGGGAGGTCGGTTCGACCGCCGCAGCGGGCCCACACGGTGACATCGATCGATCTTGATGACGGAATCCATTGACGCGTTCTGGATTGTGCGGAAGAAGTTGTGGACGTATCCCACGAGGTTCTCCCCCTCCGCCCCAGTGGGGACCGCAGGGATGCGGACATCATTCCTTCTTGAACTGCTCTCTAGGTCTTCGGCATGCACCTGGAGGTCCAAATGTTGGTCGCGGAGCCATAGTACCTCTTGTTGGACTGCCTCCACCTCCTCGTCCCTGTCGGTTGCAGAATCTTCCAGGGAGGCCACCCGTTCACCCACGGCGTCAACATCATGTTGCACCTCTCGCAAGTCGGCCTGTAGATTTGTCTTGATGGCCAGGATATCCTCCCTCTGAGAGGCAAACAACACCTCCAGGAACTCCCTGGTGACCGCAGAGTCTGGGTCGTCGCCACCCGACATCGATGTAGATCCTGAGGCATCTCCAACTGATTTGAAGAGAAGGTCCCGGACGGACCTCTCCTTCCTGCCCTTGGTGGTGGCCATGTCGTAAGTCCAAGCTGGGAGCCAGCCAAAAGGGGGGGAGGCTGAACAAAGACGGAGGCCGCAGACTCCCGGTATATGCGTCGCCTAGCCCCAGAAGTTCCACCTGGAGCCACCAGACCCAGTAAAGGATTGAGGCAGGTGCAACTTCATAAACAGGCCTGGGTGCCGGCCATGCAGCGGGTTGCAGGGAACCAAAACCCCGCTGTGTTCAGTGTCAGGAAAGACCCGTAGCCAGGATCCGCTGGGTGTGCAGTATGGCTAATCCAGTGAGCAAGAGTCCCAGACGTACCCCGACTCCCCCCAAAGCCCCACAACACGACCCTAAGCAGAGGACAGGCAAGTCCCCCAGACTTTACGTGGAGACCACCGCAAGCAGGACCCCCCAGGGTGCGCCTCCATACCTGCATACTACGTATTCCAACCTCCGCGCACCATCAGGCAGGGAGGGGGGCCACACCAGGCCATGTTGGGTATCTTCTGTCGGATCCGGCCCTCAGGCAAATGGCAAAGGCAAAGCAAGGGGCGCTGCAGAGGGTGGGGGCCCAACAGAGTCTTCCGATCAAAGGAAGCTGAAAACACCTTCTTTTCCTCTGCCCGAGATCCACTGCCTCACAACTCAGCCGGTGGGAACGGATCACCAGTGGCTCTCTAGGCGCTACAGGCCTCAGGTAGGCCACATCCAGACAGCTGGCAATTCAGGGGCTTTGCTGGGCCACGGGCAGAGCTGGGGATGGTCGGCACACTGCAAGGCACTTGCCTTTCTGTGCAGTGGCCCAGACGGGCTCCCATCGTCGTTGCAGGCCACATCTCTCATGCCCGGGTGGCTTGCGTACTTTGCTGGCACTCGCGGACGCGCCTCTGATCTGGGGCTGGTTCCCAGCGCCTCCTCCCGAGTGGCGCCCGAGGCAGGATGCAATTGCGGGAGCTTCCCCAGGGCACTCTGGTGATGCCTGTGGCAAGATGTCCTCCGTGGGCCCGGTAGCCGGAGCGATGTAGCCGTGACGCAGCTCAGATGTGCTTCGATGGGCTGCGCAACAGGTCCTGCCTTTCTTCTCCCGACACCTGAGCTGTTAGCCGGCCGGGGGACATGCAGAAGGGCCGTCATGGGCGAGCAAGGTAGCCCATTGCTCTCCGGTTCGTGTAGCCCGCAGGAACATTGCCTCCATCTGGGGACCTGAGAGCTAGGTGTGCCGTTGTAGATGCTGTAGGTCCGGCGGGAGCGGAGCACAGGGAAAGCACGTCCCCTCACTCCGCCATCTTGCCACGACCCAGAAGTTTGTATTTTTTATGAGGTCAAATAGTCTTTTGGGTCTGTTTTTGGCTGAGTCAAGGAGGGTTCTGAAGTGTGATGCTTTTTCACAGAAGATGTGTTTGTGGTATTTTGATCTTGCTGAACGTAGATTAGAGAGATTAGTGTTGGATCGAGATTGTCTCCATTGTTTCTCCAGGCATCTTAAGTTCTTCCTTCCTTTATAAAGGGATTTATTGAATCATGGTGCAGAAGGAATAGGCCTTTTCTTTTTGCTTTGAAGAGGAGCAACATTATCAATTTCGACTACAAAATTTGAGAGGCATTGGGAGGTAAGAACGTTCACATCAGAATTAGGGTCTAACATTAGAAGATATAGCATAGCAGAATTGCAAAGAGAGTCACTTTCAATGTTTCTGGTGTTACGGATCCAGGTAGTAGTCCTTTTAGGTTGGCCAAGAGTTACAGAGTGATATAGGTGTAGAGAGAAGTGGATGAGGAAGTGGTCTGACCAGTCTACTTTAATAGGGTCAGCAGTAGTTAGCATATTTGATTTGGAAATAACAAGGTTAAGAATAGAGCCCTTAGAGTGTGTTGGTTCTGTGCAGTGTTGGATAAGATCATTAGCTGAGAGAAAGGTGGCAAGCCTATTGGCAGCTGAGTCTTCCAAAGAGCCAAAGTGAAGATTAAAGTCTACCAGAAAAATCTGTCTGTCATTTTGAGAGTATTGGTCGCTGGCGAAGTCTGTGAATTCCTCCAAGAAGGAGGAGCAGCCACCAGGCGGGTGATAAATGGCATGAAATATGAAAGGGGAGCAGCAGGGCACAATTCCTATAAAAAGAAGTGGGAGGACTAACCAAGTTAGGTAGTATGCAAGTGGCATCATGACGTTTGCCATCACAGCGCATGACGTCACGAAGCGTGACATTACATTTGGCTTTGCAGGAAGTAACCTCACTGGAAGTGATATCACAAGAAGTGACTTCAGATATTAATATCTCCCAAATGTTTATCAGGTATATCATGAGTTAGCACATTAGGAAATTTAACAAATGAGATTTTGCGTCGGGTTGTGCCAAAAAAGTGACGCCATCCTGACGCAAATTCTGAGCCTCAACTAATACATTATGGTTTTTTTAAACCTGCCACAAAGACATTGGCAGCAAGGAGAAGCATGGTAGTAGATCTGTTCTGCTTAATGGTTTGCAAAGTCTGGAATAAAAAAAATATTTTATGGGGTTAAGGCATCTGCTGCAGAGGTGCCCAGTATATCTCAGTGAATAATAATAATCATGATGAGATAACTCTGGAGGTTAATGCATTTGTTGGAGAAATCTGTGTTTTATGTAGACCCAGATTCAAATCAAAATAGTATAGGAGGTTAAGGTGTCTCCTGCGAAGCACATAATGTTACAAAAGAAATAAAATAGTGCTATTTAAATTATATGTGTAAATACTGGGACAGACCCCACACCTGACATTCTTACAGTGCATGCACCTCTTATATTCAAGGACTGAACAAATGCAAAAGTTGTCTCTCTTAGTACCTGTGAAGAGATAGCAAGCTGTGTGCCTTTTTTTCCCTTCCATGGCATTTACATTTAAGTGTGAGGTTCCAGGCCGCCTTCAGTCAGGAGTTTCAAACAAAAGGAGTCCTGATGGCCCCTTAAGTTTGGCCCAGGTGAGATGAAAATAAAGCTCTCTCGTTGCCTGTACGTTGCTGCTGGGAATCAAAAGCAGACAATGTGCAGTCGATGCTGAACGTGTCCCTGTGTCTGAATATTATATCGGGACACGTTCAGCATATTTCTGTGGGGCCCACCTTCTTGGCAGGGGGGACGGAGTCCACGCTGTGAAAAGAGTGGGTGGACGCTGTGAACCTCAGTGTACCCCCGTCTCGTACCCTGGGGAGCAGTGTTGAAACTTGAATCTCCAGAGAAAGGCATTTGAATGAACGTAAGGAGCTGTTTGGAAAAACCTTGAATAGTAGGGAGTTTCTGAATATGACTGATGTATGATAACGCAAAAATGTACTACCAAAAATAACCCCTTATAGGCATCATATTTTAAGAGTGCATGGTCAAGAGAAACACTAAGTCAAAAATTAAAATGGAACACAGTGGTTGGGGTTGTTTGTACTAAAAAAAAGGCTTTAATACTATCCAAAGGAAGGCTTTTGAGTAACCTTGGAATACCAAGAGTTTGAGAAAAAAGCAATATGGTTGTAAACCAACACCTTGCGGTTTACATACAGATACCTGATTCCGGTTCACAGCTCAGTATGTAATAATAAAAGTATTTCAACTTATGAACTGCAAGTAACAAAAAGATCTCTGTGTTAAAAGCAGTAGCCAGCTCACTTACCTGTCTACATAAAATAAAAATCTGTGATCTTCTTGTTACAGATGTACTTTGCAGCCGGCACATTATCCCTTCATGCTACTTTAAGAGTCAAAACAGTGGCTAGATAGCCCACAGAGCCTTCCAAGGAATGTATCAACCACCAGAATTATCTTAATATTATTATTATCCCCTCACAGCTGCTGGGCACACCAAGATTTCAGCAGCATATGCCTAAACCCCATAAAATACTTTAAAATTCAGCCTTTTTCTGCCTGACTTTCCTACTCACTCTGCTTTTGATGACTTCTCCCCTCGTAAACTCACCCCCTTTCCACTGGCTGCCACACCTTCACCCTGTAATGAATAAAAGATGGTCCAATCCATGTAGGGTCTTGTAAGTAGATTTATTCAGGATAAGTTGTTAAGCAGAGCCCCACCAGGAGCAGCCTTCCTGCTGCTCAGCCCATCCACCAACTGACTCACCCACTCACCAACGTTCTCTCACCACAGTCACACCGGCTGAGCAGCAGGTATAACACATCTCCTTTCTTTATATTAATTCCAGAAAGACTCTAAATGGAATAACAATGAAGTCTGGTGCATACAAAGAATGGCATTGGAACAATAACATGCAACAGAATGAATGACATCAGAACCATTGCTACACATAAGCAAAATAGCAACGATCTGAAACGTCAGCATGAAGATAATAGATGAAAAATATAATGCTTCAAGAAATAAACAGAAAGAGAAAAAGGAACACAAGTGCTATAATAAGAATACACTCATGCACCTTCTTCCTTTCTACCATAGCAAAATACAAGCACTACTACACAGCAAACCACAAACAAAATTATATACCTAAAACATGCTAGCTGGCCAGGCAAACATGAGAAAAGTAACTAAGGTGCCAACCACAAGGTGTAGAAGAAAACCAACCAACAACAGCAACAAAATATTCACCCAGGCCGCAGCACGGGTGGAAAGTGTGGAAAGACGATCCACACTGAGCCTATGGCATGACAGCTGCCCAAGCCCAAAGCATGGGTGGAAAGTGCGCTATAACAATCCACACAAACCAAGAAAGTAACAGCAAAGTTCCACATCCATTCTCTTAGTAAACATATGAACATCAATCACTAGTGATAAACAAACGACATCAAAGATGCTCTTCACCCAAGCCCAAAGCATAGGTGGAAAGTGTGGAAAACAAATCCACACGAACACAGAAAAGAACACCGATCACTAGCACAACGCTACATCCAAATAAGTAGTGAAAGTAAACAGCACACAAAAGCAAAAACGCACACTCTATGCAAGGGCGGTACCTGTGGAAAGGTGCTCCACACGGAACAAGTGAAACATGCACAACTCAACATCCAATCAAATAGTAAGGAAAAAACAATCACTAATACAAGCACTGCTCTAGAAAAAAATAGGCTTCACTCCAAGCGTAATAAAAAATGTAAAAATTATTGTAAGCCCTACACCCAAACCCAAAGTTAGGATGTATGTGTGAAAAGTCGCTCCACACCAAACATGTAATAGCGCACATTGCTACACCCAATAAAGTAATAAGGAAAAAAACATCAATATGAAAAAAAACACTCACTCTTCAACAATCAGCTCTACGATGGGTGGTATTCCAGCACCAACCCACAACCACAAAGAAAGTGGGAGACACCAACACAACACTGTAAAAGACTTCTCCCACACTACCAGACAGAGGTGGTAAAAACAACAAACCAGAAAGTTGAAGAAAACACAATGCATGACACTAAGCATAAGAACGTAATGTCACTTTAATTTTAACACCCGGGCTAAAGCGGTGTGTAGAGACCCCCCAGCGCTTAGCAGCGCCTTAGAATCATCTTTCACCCCCTCCCTGTAGCTCCGGTCCCGCCCTCGGCTGAGTGTTGACGCCGAGGGCTGGGCGCCGGTTTTTGGCGGCCATCTTGGGTCGGGCTGGGTTGGTGAGGCCATAGACAGCGCTATAAAAACAGGCAATAATCGCTCCGCGCAGCGGACGCGAACAGCGGACGCGCCGGACCTGCGCCGGAGTCGTGCCAGAGTCCTGCCCGTCCGCGCACGACCAGGCTTAGGGCTTAGGGACTCTGGCTCACGTACCAGCTATACATCTTCTGATCTACTAGCGCTGAAGTCCGACAGGTACTGTCTGTCTCCAACCACATGTGCTACTATCAAGAGAAATAATATTCTCCGTATCCCTAGCCCTGTGATTCCGAGGCAGTCAACCCCTCTGAAGTTGGCTACCCTCAACACCAGGTCCTTACAGAAACACCACTTAGAAATATTCACCCTCCTACAGGACGAGACCATTGATGTCCTGACACTCACCGAAACCTGGCTGAGTGACACCTCCTCCCCGGATATCATAGCCGCCCTTCCTAGCGGGTATGATATGGTCTGGCAAAACCGACCAGAGGGGACCCGAGGTGGTGTTGTAGCAACGATTTTTAAGAGCCAACTCATGGTAACAAAAATCTTAACTGAGACCATAAATGCTGCGGACCTACTAGGGATAAAAATCACTATGAATAACTCTTGTTTTATCATCCTAACAATCAATCAATCAATCAATCAGTGACACTTATATAGCGCGCTAACTACCCGTAGGGTCTCAAGGCGCTGGGGGGGGGGGGGGGGGCGCTACTGCTCGAACAGCCAGGTCTTCAGCTTCTTCCTGAAGGAGAGGTGGTCTTGGGTCAGGCGCAGGTCGGGAGGGAGGGAGTTCCAGGTCTTGGCGGCCAGGTAGGAGAAGGACCTTTGTTAGACGGACCGGGAGGGTCGGCCGAGACTACGGGGAGAGGTCTCCGGGGAGAGCCGTCTCCAACGACTGTACAGGTAAGTAACTTCCCCCCCCCACAGACGGACACCACACAAGGTTGAAGGTTAGCAAGACTTTATATGCGATTCTTAGGTTACAATGATGTGATACAAGGAGGTCTGGACTCAGGGGTCCCCTCGGTTCTAGTCTCTGGCTTAGGAAAGGGGTAACGGGACAGTCTTTGTTACCAATGAGTGGAAAATAGCTCTCAATCCTCGAGCTCGGTGTTCTAGATGATCGGGCCGCGGCGGAGCCAGCAGGTCCCGAGATGGACGAAGGAAAAACGACGGTCCGCGGCGGAGCCTGCAGGTCCCGGTGAAGATGACGGTTACAACGGTCCGTGGCCACGCCAGCAGGTCCCGACGACGATGAAGGATATGAAGGTTGCGAAGGCTGTGGCAGCGCCAACAGGCAGGACGATGGTGCACAAGGCAGAGCTACGGCAGCGCCAGTAGTCCGTCAAGGATGAGTTCCTCTTTACGTCTCTCGACTCCAAGATACAACTGCCTTCCTGCTCTGGAGCTGCCCCAGTTATAGGGCTGGCGTGCTTTGATGTCCGGACCCTCGCACTTGGAGGTCGGGAGGTCCGGGATGAGGGAGTCCAGACACCCAGCAGGGGGGTGGAGCCAGCGCCCGGGGAGGCGATGGGCGAGTGGCACTTGGCGGGGGAGAGCCATCGGCACCTCTTTCTCCCATTGACTTGCCAAGTAGCCCGCTCACCTCCTGGGTGGAGGGTGGTGCCGGAATGTCTGAGGCCGGGCCAGGCCCAGGGTCGAGGTCGATCGGGGGCCAGGCGGCCTCGTGGTGGAGTGTCCAAGATGGCGCCCTAGGCTGGGCGCGTGGGCCGGCAGTGGATCGGACCCACGAGGTCAACATGCTCGATGGCAGGGGTCCCTGAGGGGACGGAGGACGTGCAATGGTGGTGTGTGGTACTTGCGGGACTGGACTCAGGCCTGGTTGGGCCGGGGGAGAGCGGCCCTTCATGTGGCCTGTCCAACATGCGTCCCCCCCAGCTGAAGGCGGGGAGAGTTACCCATCCTCTTGGGGACTCTCCTCGTCGAGGCGGAAAAACCGGGACAGGCCATCCGCGTTGGCGTGATCTGGCCCAGGCCGGTGTTCGACTGTGAAGTCCATACCTTGCAAGGAGATGGACCAGCGTAGCAACTTTGGGTTTTCCCCCCGCATATGCATCAGCCACTGCAGGGGTCGGTGGTCGGTCTGCACCCGGAAGTGGGTGCCAAAAAGGTAGGGCCGGAGCTTCTTGAGGGCCCATACCACAGCGAAGGCTTCCCTCTCTATGGTGCTCCAGCGTTGCTCCCGTGGTAGGAGTCTCCGGCTGATGAAGGCCACTGGTTGATCAAGGCCTTCGGTGTTCACTTGAGACAGGACTGCCCCAATGCCCTGGTCGGAGGCGTCCGTCTGGACGACGAACTCCCGGCTGTAGTCTGGGGCCTGGAGCACAGGGGCGGAACACATGGCGGCCTTCAATTGTTCAAATGCAGTTTGACACTCTGGGGTCCAGTTGACTTCCTTGGGCTGATTCTTTGACGTGAGTTCTGTGAGGGGCCCCACTATGGTACCATAGTCTTTCACGAACCTTCGGTAATAGCCCGTGAGGCCCAGGAAGGCTCGTACCTCGGTTTGGGTGATGGGGGGCTGCCAGGCCTGGATGGCGGCAATTTTCAGCTGTAGAGGGGCCACTAGGCCGCTTCCCACCTGGTGTCCGAGGTAGGTTACAGACCCTTGCCCAATTTGACACTTGCTGGCCTTGATCGTGAGGCCAGCTCGCTGAAGGGCTTGCAGCACTGCTCGGAGGTGGTGGAGGTGCTCGGTCCAATGGTGGCTGTATACAGCGATGTCGTCTAGGTAGGCGGCGCTGAATCCTTCGAGCCCCGCCAGGACCTGATTGACGAGCCGTTGGAATGTTGCTGGGGCATTCTTCATGCCGAAGGGCATGACCGTGAAATGGTAATGGCCATCGGGGGTGGAGAAGGCAGAACGTTCTTGTGCCCGGGGTGTGAGGCCGATCTGCCAATAGCCTGCTGTCAGGTCGAAGATGCTGAGGTAGCGGGCAGCTCCCATTCGGTCGACTAGTTCATCTGCCCGGGGGATGGGATGTGCGTCTGTTCTGGTGACCGCATTCAAGCCCCGGTAGTCGACGCAGAACCGGAGTTCGGGTGTGGTGCCGGGGGCAGCTGCTTTGGGGACCAGTACGACAGGGCTGGCCCAGGGACTGTCTGAGGGCTCGATGACCCCGAGCGTGAGCATCTTGGCTACTTCTTCCTGGATGCAGGCCCGTACCCGATCTGGCACGCGGTAGGCCCGGTGGCGGATAGGGGGGCTGTCCCCGGTGTCCACATCGTGCACACACCAGGAAGTGACATCTGGGGTGAGGGAGAACAGGCTGGCGAACTGTGATAGGAGGGCTTGACACTCTTGGCGTTGTTCTCTGGTGAGGGCCTCCGAGAGCCGGACCCCATCCACGGAGCCGTCTTGCTCCTGAGTCCGTAGGAGGTCAGGGAGAGGCTCGGAGTCTTCTTCAACCCCATTGTCTGTGGCCATCAGGAGGCTGAGCTCTGTTCGCACAAAGTGGGGCTTTAGTCTGTTAGCGTGGAGGACCCGGAGAGGGTTCCGGGAGGATTCCATGTCGATGAGATAGGTGGCAGGACCCTTGCGCTCGATTACTTTGAAGGGCCCGTCCATTTGTCTTGTAGGGCGCATGGCTCAGTGGGGGACATCACCCATACCTGTTGGCCAGGTTCGAATTCAATGGATGAGGCATTCTGGTCATACCATTTTTTCATGTCCTCTTGACTGGCCTCTAGGTTGGCTTTCGCTAGTTCTCTGAACCGCCGGGTCTGGTTGCGGAGGGTGAGGAGGTACCGGAAGACATCTGGAGGGTTCTTTAATGGAGGCATCTCCCAGCCCTCTTTGACTAGGCTGAGCGGCCCCCGCACTGGGTGTCCATATAGCAGTTCAAATGGGCTGAAGCCTAGGGATTTCTGAGGGACCTCTCGGTAGGCGAAGAGGAGGCACGGCAGCAGCACATCCCACTGGCGACGGAGGGGCTCTTCCAACCCCCCGATCATTCCCTTTAGCGTGCGGTTGAACCGCTCAACAAGTCCGTTCCCTTGGGGGTGATAGGGGGTCGTGAATCGGTAGGTGACCCCGCACTGTTGCCAGAGGGATTTCATGTATTTAGAGATAAAGTTCGTGCCTCTGTCGCTGACGACTTCTTGGGGGAAGCCCACACGGGAGAAGATCCCCATCAGAGCCCGGCCGACTACCGGGGCTGTCACAGTTCGCAGAGGAACAGCCTCAGGGTAGCGGGTGGCGTGGTCCACTAGCACCAAGATGAATCGATGGCCTTGTTTTGTGCGCGGGTCCAGGGGCCCCACAATGTCTATTCCGACCCTCTCAAATGGGGTAGTGACCACAGGGAAAGGTTGCAGTGGGGCCTTTAGTTTGCGGCCGCTCTTTCCACTGGCCTGGCACGTGGGGCAAGATCGGCAATGCTGGTGCACATCGTTCCTCATTTTGGGCCAGAAGAAGTGGGTCACTAGGCGACTGTAGGTTTTATCTTGTCCCAGGTGCCCTGCCAGGGGGACATCGTGGGCCAGGTTTAGCAGAAAGTCTCTAAAACGGAGGGGCACCACTAATACTCTGTTGGCCCCCAGCTCGGCGATTCTTTGCTCGCTGTACAGCAGATCATTGTCCCAGTAGACCCAATGAGTTCCGGAGGTATCCCCTGCGCTCTGGGCGAGCGCTTGCTGGCGGAGTCCCTCGAGGGAGGGACAGGTCTTCTGTTCTCGGCGAAATTGTTCTTGCGTGGGCCCCCCCTCTTGAGGCCACTGGTCGAGGTTAGCGAGGTCGGAAGGTTGAGCTGGTTCGGGGGGGATGTCATGGTCGGTGGTTTCGGCGGGGGCGACCGGAGGCGGTGGCGCCGGCCATTCGGGTTCTTCTGGGCGGTGGTTGGCACGGGCGGCCATGGACCGGGTGGTGACGCACGCCCAGTCCGGGACGCCTAACATCCCCAGGTGTTCTCTTCGCTCCACGGCGGCCCACGGAGAGCTTTCGAGGTCATTTCCAAGGAGGCAGTCTACGGGGGCATCGTCTCGGACTGTTACTTTCAACATGCCGGAGACCCCTCCCCATTCGAAAGGGACGCAGGCCATCCGACACAGACTTTCCGAGTTATCGGCTGATCGTACAGGGCAGAGAATGTTCGGTAGATACTGTTCTGGGGTCACCAGGTGACAGCGGACGGCTGTGACACTGGCCCCGGTGTCACGAAGGGCTTCGGCCCGGCGTCCATTGATGCTCACCCATTGGCTGTACTTCTGGGTGTTAGCGGGTAGGGGGACCCGCGGGACCATGTCTTTCCCCCCTAAGCATGCTAGAGCCATGGCGGCTGGCTCCCACTCTTGATGCTCTTGTTCGTATTCTTCCTGTTCCTCGGAGATCTGTTCCTCCCCTAGGGCCGCAGCGGCCACTTGGCGGGGTCTTGGGCTCTGGTATTGCGGGCAGTTTGGGTCGTTTGCATAGTGGCCTACTCGTTGGCATCGGTGACACGTGACATTGGCTCTGTACCCCGGTCGCGCCGGGGTGCCGCCCCGGTTGGCCGGGGGGGTGGTGCTGGTAGTGGGGGCGACCGGAGCGTTGTCCCTTCCTCGTCCTTGGCCCCCTCCTCCTCCTCTTGGTCGGTGCTGACCATTGTTGTTCCGGTTCTGTTCGTAGGACCCATTCCGGCCCACTCTGGTGATCTCCCACCGGTCAGCTTCGGCCGCGAGCTGCCGGGGATCCGTTAACTTACTGTCGAGGAGGTGCTGGCGGAGCTCAATGAAGCAATTGTTCGACAGATGCTCCCATACCATCAGATTGAACAGTTGTTCGTAGGTCGTGACGTTGCTTCCTCTGATCCAGCCCTCGAAGGCTCGGCTAAAGTATGTTACATAGTCCACCCAAGTTGTACCCGGGATGCGGGTGCAATCTCGGAACCTCTGACGGTACATCTCGGGTGTGAGGCCATAGCGGGTGAGGAGTGCCGCTTTCATATGGTCATAGGAGGTCATCTGGTGGTCCGGGAGCTGTAGCAGGGTATCGCGGCCCTCATTGAGGAATCTCCCCCATAGACCGGCTCCCCAGTCGCTTCTATCGATCCGGTGTGCAGTCATAGCGATTTCATAGGCCTTAAACCATTGCTGGATGTCGTCCTCTCGGAAATATTCTCGGACAACATCCTTGGGGATGTGTACCTTTTTGTCTGTGGTCCCTGAGGTGTGGGGTCGCTCGGGCACCCCTACTTCTTTATTCTGTTTGCGCAGGTTGATCTCGGCTAGGTTCCGTTCGTGTTCGTACGCCAGTTTCTTTTCCTCGAGCTCCCTTTGTCTCTGTTTCTCCTCTCTTTCCTCTCGGAGACGCAGGTGCTCTAAGTTGATTTTTTGTTCGGCCAACTTGAGTTCAACGTCCATTTTGAGTCGGGCCATTTCTAGCTCGTGTAGTCGGGTTCTTTCTCTTTCCTGGATCTCGTCTTGCGAGAGACCCGTTCTTTGCCCTTCAGGGGCCGTGGTGGTTTTTTCTGCGGTGCTTTGATCGGGGGTTCCGGCAGCCCCGGTCTCTGCCCAAGATTCTAGGGCATGCTTAAAATCGTCTTTGGTGCTTAGTCCGGTGGTAGCGATACCCAGTTCGATGCAGAATTGTTTTAGTTCACGATGGCTGTACTCCTCCAGTTTCTCCATTTGGAACTTCTCGGTTGATCCGCTTTCTTTGGTTGTCATTGTGATTTCGTCGTGGGGTGAGCTACTTTCTGTACGTTTATGCGGTGATTCGGATCGCGCCGCTGGCCACCAATGTTAGACGGACCGGGAGGGTCGGCCGAGACTACGGGGAGAGGTCTCCGGGGAGAGCCGTCTCCAACGACTGTACAGGTAAGTAACTTCCCCCCCCCCACAGACGGACACCACACAAGGTTGAAGGTTAGCAAGACTTTATATGCGATTCTTAGGTTACAATGATGTGATACAAGGAGGTCTGGACTCAGGGGTCCCCTCGGTTCTAGTCTCTGGCTTAGGAAAGGGGTAGCGGGACAGTCTTTGTTACCAATGAGTGGAAAATAGCTCTCAATCCTCGAGCTCGGCGTTCTAGATGATCGGGCCGCGGCGGAGCCAGCAGGTCCCGAGATGGACGAAGGAAAAACGACGGTCCGCGGCGGAGCCTGCAGGTCCCGGTGAAGATGACGGTTACAACGGTCCGTGGCCACGCCAGCAGGTCCCGACGACGATGAAGGATATGAAGGTTGCGAAGGCTGTGGCAGCGCCAACAGGCAGGACGATGGTGCACAAGGCAGAGCTACGGCAGCGCCAGTAGTCCGTCAAGGATGAGTTCCTCTTTACGTCTCTCGACTCCAAGATACAACTGCCTTCCTGCTCTGGAGCTGCCCCAGTTATAGGGCTGGCGTGCTTTGATGTCCGGACCCTCGCACTTGGAGGTCGGGAGGTCCGGGATGAGGGAGTCCAGACACCCAGCAGGGGGGTGGAGCCAGCGCCCGGGGAGGCGATGGGCGAGCGGCACTTGGCGGGGGAGAGCCATCGGCACCTCTTTCTCCCATTGACTTGCCAAGTAGCCCGCTCACCTCCTGGGTGGAGGGTGGTGCCGGAATGTCTGAGGCCGGGCCAGGCCCAGGGTCGAGGTCGATCGGGGGCCAGGCGGCCTCGTGGTGGAGTGTCCAAGATGGCGCCCTAGGCTGGGCGCGTGGGCCGGCAGTGGATCGGACCCACGAGGTCAACATGCTCGATGGCAGGGGTCCCTGAGGGGACGGAGGACGTGCAATGGTGGTGTGTGGTACTTGCGGGACTGGACTCAGGCCTGGTTGGGCCGGGGGAGAGCGGCCCTTCATGTGGCCTGTCCAACAACCTTCCTCCCGTAGTCGCTCTTCGGATGCGGGGGACGGCGGCGAGGGCGTGGTTGGCTGATCGGAGGTGGCGATTGGGAGCGTAGAAGTTGATTCGGCTGTTGAGGTAGCTCGGGCCCTGGTCGTGTAGGGCTTTGTGTGCGTGGGTGAGGAGGCGGAAGGTGATTCTTTTGTTGACGGGGAGCCAGTGGAGGTCTCTCAGATGTCCGGTGATGTGGCTGGTTCGTGGGATGTCGAGGATGAGTCTGGCTGAGGCGTTCTGGATCCGCTGGAGTCTCTTCTGGAGCTTGGCGGTGGTACCGGCGTAGAGGGCGTTGCCGTAGTCCAGTCGGCTGGTGACGAGGGCCTGGGTGACGGTCTTCCTGGTCTCGGAGGGGATCCACCAGAAGATCTTTCGTAGCATGCGTAGGATGTTGAAGCACGCCGAGGAGACGTTGTTGACTTGCCTGGTCATGGAGAGGGAGGAGTCCAGGATGAAGCCCAGGTTGCGTGCATGGTCTGTCGGTTTGGGTGCGGTGCCCAGGGCGGGAGGCCACCAGGAGTCGTTCCAGGCGGAGGGTGAAGAGCCCAGGATGAGGACCTCCGTCTTGTCAGAGTTCAGTTTCAGGCGGCTGGTCGTCATCCACTCGGCTACCTCTTTCATCCCTTCGTGCAGGTTGGCTCTGGCGGAGGCGGGGTCGTTGGTCAGGGAGAGGATCAGCTGGGTGTCGTCGGCGTAGGAGATTATGCTGAGGTTGTGTTTGCGTACGATGGCCGCGAGGGGGCTCATGTAGACGTTGAAGAGGGTGGGGCTCAGAGATGACCCTTGAGGGACGCCACAGATGACTTCGGAGGCCTCTGACTTGTACGGTGGTAGGCGGACTCTCTGTGTTCTTCCGTCGAGGAAGGAGATGATCCATTCCAGCGCCTTGTCCTGGATTCCGACGTTGCTGAGGCGCTGTACTAGGGTGCGGTGGCAGACAGTGTCGAATGCCGCGGAGAGGTCTAGGAGGATGAGGGCCGCTGTTTCTCCATTGTCCATCAGGGCTCGGATGTCATCGGTGGCGGCGATGAGGGCGGTCTCGGTGCTGTGATTGGCTCGGAAGCCTGACTGTGAGGGGTTGAGGGATCCGTTCGTCTCGAGGAAGGCGGCCATCTGCTTGTTGACGGTCTTCTCTATGACTTTGGCTGGAAACGGGAGGAGCGAGATGGGGCGGTAGTTCTTGAGTTTGGTGGGGTCCGCTGTTGGTTTCTTGAGGAGAGCGCTGAGTTCGGCGTGTTTCCAGCTCTCAGGGAAGGTGGCGGTGTCGAAGGAGGTGTTGATGATGTCCCGCAGGTGGGGTGCGATGACAGCGTCGGCCTTGTTGAAGACGTGGTGAGGGCAGGGGTCGGTCGGTGATCCGGAGTGGATGGAGTTCATTGTGCGTATGGTGTCTTCGGTGCTGATCGGGGTCCAGGCGTGGAGGGTGGTGGTGGGGGGTGGTTGTTCGGTCATGGTGTGCGTTGGTTGGTTGTTGAAGCTGTTGTGTATGTCCGCGATCTTGTTGTGGAAGTATGAAGCGAGGGAGTTGCAGAGGTCTTGCGATGGGGTGATGTCGTTGTTTCCTGCGCTGGGGTTGGAGAGCTCTTTCACGATGTTGAAGAGCTCCTTGCAGTTGTGTGCGTTGTTGTCCAACCGGTCCTTGAATGCTGTTTTCTTGGCGGCGCGGATCAGCTGGTGGTGCTTCCGGGTGGCAAGCTTGAGGGAGGTCCTGTTGTCCGGTGTAGGTTCCCTTCTCCAGACTTTCTCGAGGGCTCGGCAGTTCTTCTTGGAGCTCTTGAGTTCGTCGGTGAACCACGAGGCTTTCTTGCTGCCGGGTCTGCTGGGCGGGGTCCTCAGCGGGGCGAGCTCGTCCGCGCAGTTGCTGATCCACTTCGTGAGGTTGTCGGCGGCCTGGCTGGGGTTCGCTGAGCTGGCAGGAGGGTGCTGGCTCAGGGAGGTGGCGAGCTGGTCTGCTGTGATCTTGTTCCAGCTTCTGCGGGCGGCCTGTTGCTGGTGGCGGTGGGTCGTCGTTCTTTTGAAGGTGAAGTGGACGCAGCTGTGGTCCGTCCATTGAAGCTCTGTGGCGTGGCTGAAGTCGATGTCTGGGCTGGAGGAGAAGACTGCGTCCAGTGTGTGTCCGGCGAGGTGGGTGGGGGTGGACACCAGTTGCTTGAGTCCAAGATTGGCGAGGTTGTCGAGCAGGGTGATGGTGTTGCGGTCGTTGTTGTTCTCCAGGTGGAAGTTGAGGTCCCCCAGGAGGATGTAGTCAGCGGAGGGGAGGGCATGCGGGCTGACGAAGTCGGCGATGTCCTCGCTGAATTGTGTGCGTGGTCCCGGGGGTCAGTAGATCAGGGTGCCTCTGGGGGTGGTGTTCGGGCTGGTGTGGATCTGGAAATGCAGGTGTTCGGCGGTGTTGAGGGTGTTGTCGGTGCTGGTCGTGAGACGGATGGTGTTCCTGTGGATGATGGCGATGCCTCCTCCCATCTGGTTGGCGTTGCGGTCCCTCCGGACGATCTTGTAGCCCTCTGGGATAGCGATGGCGATGTCGGGAGCTGAAGAGGCGTTCATCCAGGTCTCCGTGAGGAAGGCGACGTCAGGGACTGTGGCATCTAGAAGGTTCCAGAGTTCGATGGCGTGTCTGTGGACGGAGCGGGTGTTGAGCAGGATGCACTTGAGGTGGGTGCTGCTGGCGTTCGACTTGGCGGGTGATGGTGCGAGGCAGGTCCGGATGCAGGTGAACTTGCAGGCGTGGCAGCTGAAGGGTCCGTGGGTGCGCCGTGGAGTGGCTTGATGGCATTCTGGGAGTCGGCCGGTGTTGAGTGCGATGAGGGTGGCGGCGGAGTACGTCAGGCGGGTCGGCCGGGGTCTTCGGGGGCCAGGGGTCCTGGCGCTGGTCAGGGGGCCTTCGGCGCACAATCGGCACGCCCGCTGCGCATGACCGCTGCGCGTTCGCACGGTCGCCATTTAAGGCAAAGTGCGCGGGTGGGCGGAGCAGCTGGGAGGCGGGAGCGGGGAGGGAACAGAAGAGAAAAGGGGCGGGGCCAATGGCGGTGGCGGGAAACGAGAGCGGAGGGCGGCGAGGTAGGCGGGCAATCAGGAAGGAAACTGGACACGGCACAGGGGATACAATGAAATCTTGCCCACCTCAAAGCACCTCCTCAATCTTGCCCACCTCAAAGCACCTCAATGTTCAATGATTCTTTTTTTCCTATAATATCAGATCTATGCACACGCTATAAAAACATCTTGGTGACCGGTGACTTTAACATCCACTGGGATAAAAGGGACAAAGATCTATTAGCTCAGAAATTGCAGACCTCCATGACCGCTCTGGGATTGGTACAGCTTGTAGAATCTCCAACCCATATAAAGGGCCATATTCTCGACCTTGTCTGGTCCTCCACGCCAACGGCAGTCATTACAAATATTACCCCCTGCATCTGGTCAGACCACCATCTAATTTCATACAACATACCGTATCATAACCTCCAGACCAAACTTCCGCTAAAAACTAAAAAGGTGCGCCAGTGGAAAAAAGTCAACGCTGATACCCTAACCAAAGCTCTGTCCAAACACAAACAGATATCTATAACTCCATCAGATGCCATCGACTTAGATTCAAACTACGACAGGATAACAACTACCCTCAAGCAAGCCATTGAGGAGATAGCCCCTGAAAAAATACAAAAAATAAAGGGTGCAGAAAAAGGAGCCCCTTGGTTTACCCAGAGCCTACGAGACCAAAAAAGAAAGCTCCGCTATCTCGAAAGATGCTGGAGGAAATCTAAAAAGGACACCGATAGGGATCTATACAGAACATCGTTTAAATTGTATAAAAAACTCATTATCTCAGCCAAGAAAGACTACTTTGAAACACGCATGAACAACGCCACAAATATTCAGAAAGAGACCTTCCAAATTCTGAAGGAGCTAAGTAAGAAGGAGGAAAAGGTAGATATACTGATTAATTGCGACACCTTTCAGGGATTCTTTCTTGAAAAAGTAGCGTCCATATTGGCAGATATTAAGAAGGACAACCCGGTCATATACACCTTGCTACCGTCCCCTCCATATCTTTCAACCCCTATCGTCACTAGGTTTCCTGAAATCGATGCTACCTCCCTTAGACACCTAGTAGCATCCACCAAGTCAGGCTCCCCTGCTGATCCTTCTCCGCCCGATACTTTCCGATTAGCAATCCCGATCTTAGAAGACCAGATCTTAGACCTTTTGAACACCTCATTAGCCACTGGATCATTACCAACTGCCTTTAAAGAGGCACGCGTCAAACCATTGATAAAAAAACCTGGGGCAGATCCAACTAGCCTAAAGAACTACAGGCCAATCTCCCAGCTGCCATTTTTATCAAAAGTACTAGAACAACATGTACTAAAGTCCCTGTCACCCCTCCTGGAATCCCACCATCTCCTCCAGGAGCGGCAAGCTGGGTTTCGTGCCCACCATAGCACGGAACTGGTAATGCTGTCAGTATTGGATGAGCTCAGATGCATGGCCGACAGCAAAAAGCCAAGCGCCCTGATATTATTAGACCTATCAGCGGCGTTTGATACTGTCGACCATGCACTGCTCCTGGACAGACTAGCTAGGTCCGGGATAAGAGAACAAGCTCTCCAGTGGCTGACAGCCTTCCTTTCAGGGAGGACACAGAGGATCCAGTTAGCAGATCAGGTCTCTGAAGTAGGTACCTTAGTTTGTGGAGTCCCGCAAGGGTCCGCACTTTCTCCACTTCTATTCAACTTATACCTACAACCATTGATAGAATCCCTGGCAAACATGGGCTGTAAAGTTTTTAATTATGCCGATGATACTCAGCTATTGCTGAGTATCGACAATACCATATCGGCTCAGTCCTTAGCCCAAGACATATTACGGTTCACAGTGAACTGGATGTCGATCAACTTATTGAAAATAAATCCAGACAAAACGGAGGTTCTTGTAGTCTCTACCTCTACCTCCCCCTGGAATGACCTGTTTTGGCCACAAGAACTTGGACCTACCCCAAAACCATGCTCTAATGTAAAGAGCCTTGGGATGAAAATTGACCAGGAACTATCAATGACCAACCAAGTGTCCGCTGTGGTTGGTTCATGCACTAATCTGATCAGGCAGCTACGTAAGCTCGCCCCTTTACTCTCAAGAAGCATGCTCCAAACCATCGTCTCAGCCACGATTGTGTCGAGAATTGACTACGGCAACGCACTATACCTAGGCCTCCCTAAAAACTCCATCAATCGTCTACAAGTCATCTTGAATGACGCAGCCCGCCTGATATTTGGAGTACCTAGGCGGACTCATGCCTCTCCCTTACTTTATAGGTTGCACTGGCTCCCCTTGAAACAAAGAGTTGAATTCAAGAGCATGTGCATTTGCCATAAAGCAATCCATGGCCAGGCGCCAGCCTACATAAAAGATAGGCTCAGAATCTACGAACCTAAGCGCGCCCTCAGATCCTCCGATTCCCTCCTGCTATCCTGCCCACGTTTCAAACTGGCAACAAAAAGAGGCAGAGCTTTCTCAGTTCAAGCACCCACCATCTGGAACAAGCTACCGGAGGTGCTCCGTAGAGAGGCCAACCTTCTCCGGTTTAGGAAAACCCTGAAAACTTTACTTTTCAAGGACTCATTCACATCTCCGTAGTTAATTTAACATCTCTATCTTCACTTCGTCCTCTTGTCGCTGTACTTTGTCAGAAGCGCTTTGAGACCTGTCGGTGAGTTGGCGCGATACAAAACTCAGTTACAAATTACAAATTACAAATTACTAAGTAGAGCATGCAGTGAACAGTAAGCAGGTCAATTTGCACAAAAAAAAGACTAATAATATAAAGGCTAACTGAAATGACAGGACGCAGACTCACACCTCCAATGAAAGGGAGAAACTGCTGCACTAGAATGACATTTTCCATACACAAGTTAAATAATAAATGTCCTTATACAATAAAACCATGGTCACCAGAAGTCAAGTTCCTCCAAGCCACAACAAACAAAAGGTCAAAACAAACAAAGTGGTTACCATGGTCTGCACCGAAAGTAAGTTGACGAAATTGACGAAATTGACAAGATTTTCACTTGACCAAGATGGTGATGGTGATGAAGTCCGGAGACCTCACAATATGGTCTCCTAATTGGAGATTGTGTGTGTCAGCGTCAAGGCCACTCCTTAAGTTCCGGATGATGCACAATAGGGTCCACCTCCAGACTTCCCCAACTCTGGATAACACAACTCAGAGTAGTAAGGTAGTCAGGTGAGGGAAAAAAGGGATTAGGGAAGGAACAGCGGGGAGCGGGAGACCTGCAACAAAAGAATACAGGGTTAACACTGGTTCTGTAAAATGCTACTCTCATATGGTCTCGCTAGGACTGACTAATACCTTTTAGACTGACCGTGACTTCCGTACGAGCCGTACACCAAATACTCAGACACCTTTATCTTACTCTTGAGACACACCTACAACAAGAAATCATAACAGGTTAATATACCTTTCACACAGTATACCCATAGTAAATTCTGATGTTACTTCACCGAACATACCCGTGAATCATTCATCAGAACATGAACATATGATCAGCAAAGGAATAGGGTTTATTTCCCCAGAGAGAATCGGAGCCTGGACAACTCAAGGAGGCCTTAATGAGTACTTCTCTTGCTCCAGAAAATGCTAAGTGATACCAAGCCAAAAATAATAAACTCAAGGTCCGTTCCTATAACAAGTTCTCAGTGGAACCAATAGTAACAAGCATTTACAATGCAACGGTTTCGCCTTTGGAGAAGTTTACATTGCCAATAGTTTAACCTCTCGCAAAGGTGAGAACTATTGTACCCTACGGACGACCTCAGCAGACAGCAATTACTACCACACACACACACACAGACCCAGCCCCACACACCCAGAGCCAGCCACACCCAAAGCCCCCCCCCCCCCCACACACACACACACACTGGAGCAGTCACACAAACACACACACACTGGAGCAGTCACACACACTGGAACAGTCACACACACACACACACACTGGAGCAGTCACACACACTGGAGCAGTCACACACACACACACTGGAGCAGTCACACACACACACTGGAGCAGTCACATACACACGCACATACTCTGGAGCAGTCACATACACACACACCCAGGAGCAGTCACACACACACACACACCCAGGAGCAGTCACACACACACACACACACACACCCAGGAGCAGTCACACATACACACACACCCAGGAGCAGTCACACATGAATCTCGTGAACCTACCAGGCACTTTAAGAGAACGTCACGTATTGTAATTCAATGAATTATTTTGTATAATGTTATGCATATGTATGACGCTATCCTTATGCAGCTTCATACTGTACTAGGGAAATGTATATTGCAATAAACATTTTGAACATTAAAAAAAATCTGTGCCATCCTGCAGGAGGAGGTCATGGGGCCTTTCATGATTGGGCAATGGCCGCCCATCCAGCAGTGATAGTGGTCCCAGACCAGCAGCGCACCAAGGAAGGGACAGATTGGCGCGTCCGGCCCTGGTTGCTGCAATCAGAAAATCAACAAACTTTGAATATTGAAACACCACCTGCTCAAATATTAGCGCGCTCAAATACCGCTGCAGGCGCGAGCGGTGGGCGGGTCAGTAGTCTAGTCAGCTGCACCTGTGTGCAACCACACCCGTGGCAGCAGGTGTGCTTAATTGGGTCAGGCTGTGAGAACGGGCGCGTGCTGGGTGGCTCTGACTCAGAATTACCCAAGAAGCAATATATGATCTAATGTGGCCGGTGCACCAGACCTGAACAGCACAAACAGCCGTAGGGGTGTGCGGTGCGGGCCAGAGGAAATGTGCCATGGTGTGTTAGTAATGCAAACATTTACCCTTCCCTCTGGACCCATCCCTGTGTTACTCGCCTCTTGACGTGCAGACGCTGCAAAGTGCTTTAAACAAATTGGAGCAGCGATGGGGCAGTCACTCGGGGGAGCCTCTCCACTCACAAAACACCAGGCGGGTGACCCTCAACAACAAAAGGAGCACCCAGCTCAGACTCAGAGCTCTGATGCACCGGGACAAAGCAACCATGTCAGACAAATGTTACCTCTTGGAATGCGAAGTGCAGCTGCTGGGGCGTCCTGGGGGCGTTTAAGGATCAGGACAGTCAATTCATGCATTTGTGTTTTTTGTTAAAGCTCTTCCCAAATTGAACTGGCAGGAGATATGAAGGCAATCCGCTCTGGATTACAATATGGGTCACAAACATACTGCATGTTCAAAAATCTTATGGGTCAAGGCACCTGGGGCACATATCTTCGCGAGTCCAGCAATTCCCCGTGTATAATACCACGACTGGGGGTTAATTCACTTTCTGGATAAATCTGAGCAGCGTCGTCACAGGTTTAATTCATCATAATATGGTATAACTGGTTAACTGCACAGCACACCCTTTAACATTCAGGTCACGGGTGTGTATCTTATGTAAACCGCTGCGTCGGTTACTACTAATGCCGCAGATATTCTTGTGTTACTGCAGGTTAAAGGGTATTACTAGTGTAGAAGAAGATACGTGGCATTGTGACTGTTCTGCATCTCTCTCGAATACGGTGCTCGGAAAACTCAGGTCTCTGTTGCAGCATAGTTTAGCTGACATACTTGCGAAGTGACACGCTGAGTGCCTTTGTTTCCTGGATGCAATTGGCATGACGGTGTTGGTTCCAGCCTGCTCCCACCAGTGAGACTAGAACAAGAGGGGTGCTGATGGCTCTTTAAGTGAGGCATTTACGTTGGGCCCACCTGAAACTGAGAGTTGAGCGGCCCCTCTCGGTTGCTGCTCTGAACACGATGCAGCAAACGCTTGAGTTAAGGTGTCCGCGAATTCCACGGAACACACCGAGAACCTTTCAGCGAGACTCGGACTCCACAGACCCGCTTCCCAGATACAGCTCAGTAGCAACTACTGGATCCGGGACCCGGATGAACCTTTCTCGTTCGCAGGCAGCGCTGGCCTGGGTAGAACAGCAGTAGCGAGAAAGCACTGGGTCTGTGTATAACGAGCTGGTCGTGGATACCAACTAAGTGACGTGGCTAAAGCGACGGCTGCAGAGATCTGTGAGCAGCCTGCAGGTGGCAAGTTCGAGTCCCAGTGGACAGCGCAGTAGGTTAATACACCTGCTGCAGAGATTTGTGTTCAACCTCCTGGTCTCAGTGGTTGGTCTATTGGGAACCGGATAACTAAGTGGGATAAGGCAACTGCTGCTAAAATCTGCGTGCAGTAGAAAGGTTAACATTTCGGAGGCAGAAGACAGGGCGACAGTTTCAGTGGGTAATGGCGGCACTTGTGATTTATTATAGGTGTACAAAGCTGCAAGTGTGACTGAGACAGTAAGCGCCTCATGATAAAGCGCTTTGATATTCATTTGGCTGAGAGGTCGCCGTCCTCATGAACTTCAAGAGCACAGACACATGTAAGCGAAAGGCAGGATTACGAGGTTGGGGTCAAGTTGAGTGTACAGTGCAAGATTTGGAGGCAGAAGGAGCACTACTCTAGGCCGCAGGGGTCAGGGTGGTTGCTAGACAGCAGGAGTTAGATGGGCCCAGGGGCCCGGCTGCGGGCTCCTCGGTGCCCGGGCAGGGACCCGGCCGCGGGCCCCAGAGTGCAGGGGCCCAACTGGGCGTGCCGAGCTGCAGGAGTTAGAAGCCTGCAGGGGTCACGCTGAAGTGCCTCAGCCTGCAGGAATTTGATGGCACGGAATTTGATGGCCAGTTGATCCAAGCTCAGCTGCAGGAGTTAGATTGCATGGTCAGGCGGAAGTACCTCAGGAAGTTCGTGGTCTCAGGCTGGGTTCTTTGGACTGCAAGGCTGAGAGAGCTAGAGTCCAGGCAGGTGGGGGCACCAGGGGCAGGGCTGGGAGCGTGCAGTTTCCGATGGTTCGGGTGCCTCCCCGAGGTGCATCAGACATACGGCTTCGGTTCCAGGGGTCGAACCATTCGATTCTGACTGCTGGGCAGAGACTGGTGCAACTTCGTGACGGCAGAGGGCAGGGGATATGAGCCGGGCTTGGTGTACCAGCGATGCCGGCAAGCAGGGGGCAGCCCAACTACTCAGTGCTCCAGAAGGACAGACCGAAAAGGGATCAGAATGATGACAAATGGTCCAGGGGTCATGTGAGCTCTCCATAAGGCAGCAGGAGCCAATCTTGACTGATCCTGAAAGACACACATGGCCCAAGGGGCAGGCAGAGCGTTTCTGAGGTTCAGAGAGTGGGGAGGGGCGCAGGTCGGAAGCTCCCAACATGATGGTGGATGTAGGGGTCCTCGGAGAGCACCGGATTTGTCGAGAGGAAGCGGGTGCGGGTTGTAGAGGTCAGGCGTGTGCTCTGCACGTCCACGTGCAACAGCTGTGACTAAATATTAAGGAGGTACGCATTTTATTTGCATTTATAAGCAGCGCGGACCCACTGCATAAACTAAGGCTAGTCCCCTCTCCCTCCCACCCGCCCGAAAGTGCGTACCTCGGATGTAGGCGCACTTGCTCTCGTCCAGCTGGCTGGATGATGACGCCCCCATGCTGCCTCTTGGACAGGGAGCTCGCGGGTGCCCAGGGCAGAGCTGTCAGCGGCCGGCGTTGGCTGTTTAGGGAGGGGCTCCGGCGCGGGTGCTGCTCCCAGCTAATCTGTGCGAGCTCCTGTGCTCGTCTTCAGTAAAAAATGAAAACTTCCTGCCAGAGGCAAACAAGTCAGGTCCCGGGCCGCGCTGTGATTGGCTGACGTCACGGGGGTGTCCCGGGCCGGCAACCAATCACAGCGCGGCCCGGGAATGACGTCACGGGGGTGTCCCGGGCCGGCAGCCAATCGCAGCGCGGCCCGGGACAAAGGGGCGGGGCTTAAAAAAAGCACCAGAAACGCCCCCGAATCGCGTTTTCAAGAGAAAGCGCGATTGACAGCCTCTGTCTCCCAATGGCTAGCCTCCATTTATGGAGCTAGCCAATGAGAGACAGAGGCGGGTCATCAAGCCGATATTGAACTCAAGAGGTTTTTTAGCGCTTGCGCACTACGTGCGCAAACCGCAGGCAAAACCTAAAAACAGCAACTATGCACTTCCTGCTGTGCTGTTAGTCTTTCAGAGAGCATGAGTACAGGAATCCACGAGGTCGTTCGTCTCCCCAAACAATAAGAGAAAAAGGCAGCTTACCAGGAAGGGTCCGTGGACAGACTCAACCAAAATAAAAGGTTCCTTATAATCCAAACGCTTCCTTCAGCGCGAAAGCCTCTCCTTCAATTAGTTCAACCAAACGCTTAAATCAGCGCTTGAAGCACTTTTCCCTTTTTACAGTTCCAAAGCGCTTCCTTCAGCGCTATTAGTCTTTCACGCTTTTCCTTTCCGAAGGAAACAAAACAAACAAAGCCAAAAGAATCACGCTTCCTCCCGCGCGATCCAAACAGACGGCGCTTCCCACAGCGCCTGTGACGAATATTGATTTGTGCTTCCTTCAGCGCGTACTCCAGGATCATGCGCTTCCTCTCAGTGCGAAGTATTACCAGACAGAAAGTATCCACGCTTCCTTCAGAGTGATACTAGGAGACAGTGCAGAACACAGCGCCTGTAGCGGAAAAGGCGAATGAGTCTAGGCACAACAACACAACAGATTACGTGCACATCCTACATCCCGTAGCTGAGTAATATAGATGATGCTTCTCCCCCTGGGCTAGGCTTCCTGGGAGTTGTAGTCATTCATCTGTAAAGGCTTGTAGGCGCATGTGGAATCAGTGATGGGCACAACTCAGCACCTGACAGTATTCCCACCTCTCAAGCGCCTCCTAGACCCAGGCTTACCCGGACAGCGCAATTGAATGCCCTCACAGCCCTCGGAGCATGGACATTCGAAGAAGGCTCCCACGAATCATCCTCAGCATCGTACCCCTTCCACGAGATGAGATACCAAAGACGGCCTCTTCTGTACTTGGAATCCAGCACCTTCCGCACCTCGAACTCCAGCTGACCATCCCGAACCACAGGCGGCACCGCCCTTCTCGCCACCCCCATCGCGGGCTTCAACAAACTGCAGTGGAACACAGGGTGGATACGCAAGGAGGCAGGCAGCTTCAATCTGTATGCCACTGAGCCGACAGGACGCACTACCACATACGGACCGATAAACCTTGGATGGAAAATGCTGCGATACCAGAAGCGAATTTTCTTGGTGGACAACCACAGACGGTCACCAGCCTTATATGTAGGACCATCCTGACATCTACGATCCGCCCACGTCTTGTACAGGTGCTTTGCATGTTCCAAATTCAGACAAAGCTTCACATGCAAGGCTTGCAAATGTTCAACCTGAACTGCAACCGTAGGTTGATTCACGATGTCACAGGGGACTGTTAGCGGAAGAACTTTTGCATGGAATCCATGATTGGCTCTGAACGGAGACTCCTTGATAGAACTGTGCCATGAATTGTTGTAAGACATCTCTGCCAACCACAACATAGCGACCCATGAGTCTCCGGCTTCCTTTGCATAACATCTGAGATAGGACTTGAGAGTCTGATTCAGCCTCTCCGTTTGGCCATCCGTCTGAGGATGGAAACTCGTCGATGTGGCCGCCTCAATTCGGAGGGCCTTGCACCACATTTTCCAGAACCGTGCTATGAATTGCGGCCCTCGGTCCGACACAATCACTCTAGGAAGACCATGCAATTTCACCACATGAGACAGCAACAACTGAGCTGTCTGACCAGCTGTGGGCAGGTTTTTGCAAGGAACGAAGTGTCCCATTTTGGTAAGACTATCCACTACCACCATGATGGCGTCACAACCCTTGTCCAGCGGTAGACCTACAACAAAGTCCAGACTTATCGTGTGCCATGGTTGTGAGGGGGTAGGCATAGGAACCAGCTTGCCCTTGGCTTTGCAACTTTCTCCTTTGGCTCGAGCACAAACATCACACTGCTTTATCCAAAGACAGATATCGTCTTTCATGTGTTCCCACCAGAACTGTCTTTGCATAAGATGAAAGGTCTTGTTACTTCCAGAATGACCAGCCAACACTGAATCGTGACACCAATTTAATGCTTTTAGTCTAAGAGCCAAGAAGGGTAAATACAAACAGTTGTTATAAAAAGGCAATCCATGCTTGAGTGTTCTCTGTGGGTTGGAACTTGCCCATTTCTTCCACCAATCCGAATTTTTGTGTGTCTTCACCTCATCTAGAAAGTTTTCCAAAGTGAGAGAACACATCACCTTGTCTGGTGCAATGATGGCCTCCGGAACAGTGGTTCTTGTTTCATAAACATCCTCCCGTCTTGATAGGGAATCTGCTTTTCTGTTTTCCGACCCTGGTCTGAACGTGACCACAAAGTCGAACTCAGCGAAAAACAGCATCCACCGCATTTGACGTTGAGTGAGATGTCTATGTATTGCAAGTTTCTGTGGTCGGTATAAACGGTGACAGGGTGTTTTTCCCCCATAGGTAATGTCGCCACTCCTGGAAGGCCTTCTTGATGGCCAACAACTCCTTTTCTGCCACCGTGTAGTTAAGTTCGGCAGGACCCCGCTTTTTGGACAAAAAGGCTACAGGATGCAACTGTCCCGTATGACGTTCACATTGAGACAAAACAGCCCCAACTGCAATGTCGGAAGCATCAGCCTTCACCACAAAAGGTACTTCAATCTGGGGATGTTGCAAAATAGGAGCAGATGTAAACGCCCTCTTGAGGAAATCAAAGGCACTCATAGCTTCCCTGGTCCAGCAAAAGGGAATACCTTTTCTCAGCAGACGTGTCAAAGGGAAAACCAGTTGCGAGAAATGGGAAATGAACCTTCGATAGTCATTTGAGAAGCCCAGAAAACACTGCACATCTCTTACAGTTTTAGGGGTGGGCCATTCTTGCACTGCCAACACTTTCCGTTCAGCCATACATAATCCCGAGGGACTCAAGATCACACCTAGAAACTCAACCTGGTGTACATGGCATGGAACTCACATTTGCTCAACTTGCAAAATAATCCATTTTCCATCAATCTTTGTAGGACCTGTGTCACATGACTAACATGGATCTCTGGATTCTGTGAGTATATCAAAATGTCATCTATGTAGACAACCACAAAGTTGTCTACATAATCCTTTAAAACGTTGTTCAAGAAAAATTGAAATGCCGCAGGGGCATTACAAAGCCCAAACGGCATCACAAGATATTCAAACAGAGCGTATCGTGTTTTAAAATCTGTCTTCCACTCATCTCCCTCTCGTATCCAGACCAGGTGATAGGCCCCTCTCAGATCTAATCGGGTGTAAATGACGGCCTCTCTCACCTGATCCAACAAGACTGAGATGAGCGGAAGAGGGTATTGATTCCAGACAGTGTTTTTATTTAACACCCTGAAATCAATGCACGTCCTCAACTCGCCATTCGCTTTTTTTATGAAAAACAAAGGCGAGGCTGCAGGCGAGCGGGAAGGTCGAATAAACCCTATGTCAACATAATGATCTAAATACTCTTGTGAGTGTTGTGTCTCGGGTTCGGACAATGCATATACTTGGCATGTTGGCAAGATGGCACCTGGGATCAGATCTATTTGACAGTCGTATTCCCAGTGTGGGGGTAATACTTCAGCCTTGGTTTCACTAAACACATCTCAAAACTTCTCATATACTACGGGAAGTATTGTCTCTTTTTCTGCTGCGGTTGCTATTTGATAGAGTTGAGTCAAGGCGACTACATGAGTACTGAAAGGATGAATACAATTATTTTGGCATTGTTCTGAATCAAACGCTAAAGTCTTTTGAGTCCAATCAATCGTGGGGTTATGAGTACACAACCATGGCATACCCAAAATAACCTTGTATTGAGGTGCCTCAATAATGTTTAGAATGATTCTCTCAGTATGCATGGTTTCCTCCCCTCTACTGACCAACTCTAGTTCTTCTGTTACTTTAGCGATGAGACCCAATTTCAGAGGTTTCCCATCCACAGCCAACACTCTTTCAGGTATGTCTCTTGGCACTCGCTGCAACTCTAGGCGTTGTACTAACCCACTATCAATGAAGTTCCCTGTAGCCCCTGAATCCACCATAACTTCTATCTTGTGTGTTCTGCTACTATCTGTAAGAAACATGCACATAGTAATATGCAAAACAGAAGTAGTCACCTCGGTGCCGGCTAAAGAAGGTACTTGTAATACCTGGTTAGTTCAGATGTCTTTTCAGTAACTTATGCTAGATTAGCAGATATCGGAGGGGGCACGGTAGTAACCGCCACTTTCTTATTTCTAGAAAACATGCCAGGTTTCTTGGGTTTAGTGGGGCAGTCTCGAACGAAATGGCCTTTCTTGCCACAATGCATGCATAAGCCCAGCATTCTCCTATTTTCTCTTTCCGTTCTAGTCAAAGTGGCTCTGACAGCTCCAATTTCCATAGGTTCAGATTTTTGATCAGACAAAGACGTAGAAGGTTTGTTACCACTCTCTGTTTTCTCAAACTGCCCATATACTCTTTCTCCCCTCCTTTCTGCCAACCTGTGATCCAAACACAGCGTAAGGTTCATTAAGTCCGTACACGTTGTGGGTTGGGGATCTATTTGAGCGAGAACGTCTTTCATATCATATTAAGCCCTGATAATATAAAGACATGCGCCTTTCTTCCGGCCACGCTGTTTCTGCAATCAACCGATTAAATGTAGTCAGATAGGTCACCAATTCTTGCTTCCCTTGTCTTAATTCCAACAGTTCTCTATCAGCAGACATAGTAGTAGCACGTCTATCAAAAACCCTTTTCCAATTCCTTACGAAATGAGTCCCAATCAGACAGAAGAGAATCATCGTATTTGACCAGCGGTACCGCCCAATTAGCTGCATCACCAGTCATGTACGATATAGCGAACGCAACCCTAGAATGATTGGTGGGGAAGGAAGCAGGTTTACAGGAAAAGTGTAATGCTACCTGGGTTAAGAATGTTTGTATCTTCAATGGGTCGCCTGAGAATCTTTCCGGACTGGCCAAAGAGATAGGTGGGGGTACGTTAACCTGGATCTGAGAAGAGACCTGAGACGCATCAAAAGGATTTCTAGCCTGTCGATCTACTCTTTCTCTAAGAGCTGCGGTCTCCGCTTTAGAGGCAACCAGTTCTTGCTGCACTAACACCAGAGCTTGTAATACATCGTCTAAGGTAGCCATGTTCGGATCTCATTCGTAACTAAAGGAGTGGTAATTTTCTTGGGCGCGTAATTCTGTCAGCGTCAAGGCCACTCCTTAAGTTCCGGATGATGCACAATGGGGTCCACCTCCAGACTTCCCCAACCCTGGATAACACAACTCAGAGTAGTAAGGTAGTCAGGTGAGGGAAAAAAGGGATTAGGGAAGGAACAGCGGGGAGCGGGAGACCTGCAACAAAAGAATACAGCGTTAACACTGGTTCTGTAAAATGCTACTCTCATATGGTCTCGCTAGGACTGACTAATACCTTTTAGACTGTCCGTGACTTCCGTACGAGCCGTACACCAAATACTCAGACACCTTTATCTTACTCTTGAGACACACCTACAACAAGAAATCATAACAGGTTAATATACCTTTCACACAGTATACCCTTAGTAAATTCTGATGTTACTTCACTGTACATACCCGTGAATCATTCATCAGAACATGAACATATGATCAGCAAAGGAACAGGGCTTATTTCCCCAGAGAGAATCGGAGCCTGGACAACTCAAGGAGGCCTTAATGAGTACTTCTCTTGCTCCAGAGAAGCTAAGTGATACCAAGCCAAAAATAATAAACTCAAGGTCCTTTCCTATAACAAGTTCTCCGTGGAACCAATAGTAAAAACAGCAACTATGCACTTCCTTCTGTGCTGTTAGTCTTTCAGAGAGCATAAGTACAGGAATCCACAAGGTCGTTCGTCTCCCCAAACAATAAGAAAAAAGGCAGCTTACCAGGAAGGGTCCCTGGACACACTCAACCAAAATAAAAGGTTCCTTATAATCCAAACGTTCCTTCAGCGCGAAAGCTTCTCCTTCAATTAGTTCAACCAAACGCTTAAATCAGCGCTTGAAGCTTTATCGGCACTTTTCCCTTTTTACAGTTCCAAAGCGCTTCCTTCAGCACTATTAGTCTTTCACGCGTTTCCTTTCCGAAGGAAACAAAACAAACGAAGCCAAAACAATCACGCTTCCTCCAGCGCGATCCAAACAGACGGCGCTTCCCACAGCGCCTGTGACGAATATTGATTTGCGCTTCCTTCAGCGAGTACTCCGGGATCATGAACTTCCTCTCAGCGCGAAGTATTACCAGACAGAAAGTATCCACGCTTCCTTCAGCGTGATACTAGGAGACAGCGCAGAACACAGCGCCTGTAGCGGAAAAGGGAAACGAGTCTAGGCACAACAACACAACAGATTACGCGCACATCCTGCATCGCGTAGCTGGGTAATATAGATGATGCTCCTCCCCTTGGGCTAGGCTTTCTGGGAGTTGTAGTCATTCATCTGTAAAGGCTAGTAGGCACATGTGGAATCAGTGATGGGGGCGACTTAGCGCCTGACATTGTGGGCTGCACACTATCCATAGAAGATGTCCTCAGAATATTACATGTAGACGGCAACTCCCTGAAATTGATGGCCGCCGACGAGACGCTGGAGCGTATCATTCACAGTGGTGCACAAAGAAGAAAAAACTGCCAGGAGCCTCTGCAGTACCGGCCTTTCTAGCTTTCCAGGAAACACCATTGAGGCTCAGCAGTGCAGTCTAGATGCAGGCTGCAACACCAAGATGTCAGCACGAACTTGACGGTGAGCCGGATGGCTCACAGCGCGTTGCTGCATGCAGGTGTCACTCGGCAGCAAAGAGGAACGAAGAAGCAAGGACGTCATCAAGGATTCCTTGGCTCCTCCATGCGGCACTAACAAGACGGTAAGGTACGCAAGCAAATTTCAAAACAAAGAATAACAGTTTTACCTGCCTTTACACAGGCGAGACAACAGGGCAGGCGGCACTGTCAAATTAACTTTAAAACAAAATAAGTCCCAGTTTGTATCGATTTCCCCTCCAATGCAGCGAACCAGTCAGGTTGCAAACTTGAGTGTGAAAGCTTTTAGTCAATGTCGCACACACCACTCTGTACACTTGAAACGGAAACTGGGACACTCCCTAAAGCATGAACAAACAAGCTCCTCTTTCTAATCGCACCTCCAAACAAAAGCTCTGGGAAGTCCTCTCAGTAGTTGACACTCCCAGCACAGGTTGTGTGCAGGAAACACAGCAGACCCAGTTCCCTCACCCAAATCCATACATGGAAACCTGGTCTGAATTGAGATGGGGACATAGAAAGATGACCCAAATAGCGCCTGCTGCAAACAGGCAAAAGGTTAACATAGAGGCGGCAAGGAAAGACTGCAGCTCCAATCCATAGACACAGAAACAGCAAGAACTGGCACGCTAGGGTTGGGGGCCGACCGATCTTCAGGTCACTGATGAGGCTCAGGGGTGCCAGATGGCTGTTAAATACACTGCTTCAATAGAAGTTCCTTTACCTGGAAATTGCTCCAGGCTTCAAATTTCTGTAGAAAATGTTTCCCATTGTCTAGGCTTACACCATCCAGATATCATACGCAGGTTCTTTTTGAAATCGTCGCCAAAATATAATGATTAAAATATGGTCCAATCCATGAAGGTTCTTGTAAGTAGACTTATTCAGGAAAAGTTGTTAAGCAGAGGCCCACCAGGAGCGGCCTTCCTGCTGCTCAGCCCATCTACCAACTGACACACATTCACCACCATTCCACTCACTAACATTCTCTCACCGCAGTCACACTGGCTGAGCAGCAGGTATGACAGACCCCCAATGTATGGGTTGTTTCACCCCAATTTAAGGATCAATTGCTATATTTTTTCCATTTCCAGCAGAGGGTGAAATCAACCAGCAAAGTGGAATCTAGACGCGTTTGCAGATTGTCTGTACATTGTGAATGGAACTTGTAGTAATATGAACATTTATTAGGCGAGGTATGTTGAGCGTGAGGTGCGGTGTTTGGGTACAAAGAATCGCGTTGGAATGAGAGCACGGAGACTATTAAGGAAATATCGCGATTGAGGCCGTTTTTTATATAAACTTCAAGTAACACCACAACTATCACCATTCAAAGATGGCTGCGACGTTGTCTTTAGTTGGTAGGTTGGGTGCGGGGAGGGTTGTCTGTACATTGTGAATGGAACTTGTAGTAATATGAACATTTATTAGGCGAGGTATGTTGGGAGTGGGGTGCGGTGTTTGGGTACAAAGAATCACGTTGGAATGAGAGCACGGAGACTTTTAAGGAAATATCGCGATTGAGGCCGTTTTTTATATACCTTAAGTAACACCACAACTATTACCATTCAAAGATGGCTGCGATGTTGTCTTTAGTTGGTAGGTTGGGTGCGGGGAGGGGTAGAGCCGGATCCCGGAAGCGGAAGTTCTGACTTCCGGGTGTGGGGAGAACGAGAAAGCTAAGCTTACAAGAATCACTACCCCTGGGAAGGGGTGAGGTTGGTGAGTAATCGCTTGAGATGTGAAAGAGTTAAAGATCCATGACTTCTAGTTAACATGAGATTAGGACGAAAAATCGCTATGGTTGGATATCTTTGTAGGTGGCTGTGGTACGATGGGTCTGAGTTGTCAGTGAGTGGTTGGGACGTTCGTGAGTTGCAGATGGTGGGAGACTGGGGGCATGGGACACGGAGGCTTCGATTTAACTTATAAAAGTATGTAATCACTAGTCCAATATATGTGCTTCCTGTTCGTAATTTTGTGTTTTTACCACGCTCAAAGCAACATTTTAAACCAAGAAAGTGGGGGTTTTGGGGAAAAAAGGAAGAATAGATTTCGTGCGGGAGAGAGCTCAAATAAAACCGTTTTAGGTTCGAAAACCAGGTGTCTCCCTGCGGAATCGGGTCTATTGCCATATAGGTTACCTGTTACCAGCCAGTAGACACTTCATTCATATTTTGTGCATCATAGAGTGACCAGACGACTTTAAGTCACAAGGATAGCAGTTTTCCATCCCAAACTATCTTTATCACAATATGGGTCTTCGTACCTTTGCTTGAACTGAAACCATCAAAAAGCAGTGTTTAGTTAACTGACGTCCCAACAATGTTAACGTGATGTCCTTGTGGCATGTAGCTATCTGGTTATGGTATTCCATACTTCTGAGTAACCGTTTTGGGTTTTCGTTAAGATAGGAGAACTGAAGCATAGAGACACAAATTTATTTGCCTAGGTCCACAGCTTGAATTGTTGGAGAAGCAAGGATTTAAAGTAGGTCTCCTGAAGCGTAGTCTGCAACTTAGCTACAGAGGATGCATTAACTGTCTGATCGGTTTAGGGTTAACTAAAAATGGGCAAGTCTGAAGGCACTGTTGCTCTAGGCGTTGTCTCCCACAACAATGCTTATAATATTTATGTGGATTTTTATTTGATTTAGACTTTTTTGTAAGATAATATTGCAGACTTTGCAATCAAATCGATATCTTTCTGCATGCTGCTGTTCGTGCTGGCAAACTTAACGGTTCTGGCGTGGTATTAGTAATGTTTGCATTTTCCTACGCGTGTATCCATTTCTTAAAATATGATAGATACCGGAGTTGATTTAATTCTGTCCTCAAATTATTACACATGATAGATGTCTCAGGCCCAGCCTCACGTGACTGACAGGCTTTCTCCAAATCCCTCACACACCTCAGCATCTACTAAAATGATATCCTGCATCAACTATATATTTATGCCAGCCGTGGACGTCTCCGCCGCGGTGGGAGCCATTATGTTCCCCTGTGGCATTTCAAAACACTCTCCACCGCTCCTTTGGCTTGGGACCCCAAAGCGCCATAAGCAACCCATGTGGCATCTGAATACCGGGTTCCTTGTGGACCAATTGTTCAATGAGCTTTACTCATATTTTGAAACCAATGAAAGGCTGTTCAGAAATCTGGTGCGCTCTGGTCAACCAGTAATGCGACAACTGGAGGAAGAGCAAAGGCTTAACTCAAGCAAGCAGACAAAAAGATAAGCAACAAGGCATAGTAGAACTTGAAAACCGCATACTCAAGTGTGAGTCTTAGGCTGGCTTCAAACAACTGAAGCGTTGACCCGACAACTGGAATTAGATAGGGCAGCTTTACGTCAACTGATCTTCCAAAATGCCCTGCAATGCTGGCATGCCACTTCCCAACAAAGATATGAATACAGCGATAAAAGTAACATGCTTCTTTATCGCCTGGCAAATAAGAGCATTAGTTCTAGGCTTGAACTTGCCCTGGTGGACGCAACAGGATCCCTGGTCATGACTACCAAAAAAATTGCGACAATTTTCGTAGACTATTACAAACATTTATGTGCCCATCAGCCGTGGGCTTCTCCTGAACTTGCCCAAACACTGCTCTCTGACGTGCCCCTCCCCTGTCTGACTCGGGTCCAGCAAAAGGCCCTGGAGGATTCGATCACTGAAGGTGACATTCATACTGCCATTCAAGACTTGAAAACTGCAAGAAAATAAACGAGGCCTGGATGGCTTCCTTCTGGAGTACTATGCTAAACTGCGTGACATTGGGCATATACATTTCAACCCTGCCGGACCTCGCCCGCCCTCAACCATAACCCCTCTTAACAGGAACTAGAACCAGTCTGGCAGCATGTCAACATCTCCCCACTCAGCATCTTGGGTAGGGTTGATTAAGATGATGATATTGCCCCGTTTTCTTTATGTCCTGCATAACTGCCCGCTCCACATTCCCAATATGTAGTATAACAAGAAAGTGTTGTTGCTTAAGTCCTTTCAGTGGTGGGGCCGCCGCCCCCGCATCGCCCAGACTAAGTGTCGCTGGACTCTATAAGATTGGGGCGGTGGCCATCCATCTGTACTACTGGGCGTCCCACCTATTGATCATAAATGACATGTGGTTGGGATGATTCAGCGCGTCAACTAGAACTGTCCAGCCTCAATCTTGATGGGGTGATTCATCATTCATATGGTCGACCAGTCCATCTTACTCTCTCGGAGGTCACCTGAGTGATGCTCTTAGTGTGGAGAGGGGAACACGATTCACAGGCTGGGACAAGCTTCTTTCTCAGCAGACTCCCCTTTGGAGGGGGAGAAGGAGCAGGTGGCACGCTTGCAGGGATTTTGTTGCTGGGACTCAATAGGGATTATAGTGTTATGTAAATGTCATTGTACTTATAGAGCGCACTGTCACCAGACGGTCACCTTGCGGTGTCGCCTATTCGGCTTCCTGGCGATGATACTCATACCGCAGTGGAACCCCTCCTGGCTTTCCCTGTGAAGTGTCCACTCCTGGGCACCCCCAGGGTGAAGCCAGGCATCCTTAGCGCTGTTGGGGCCGGTGTGGAGGCTAAGCAAGCTATTGCCCAGAGTTGCAGCGTGGGGCCCGTGATTAGAATAGGCACCGAGGCGAGAATTAACAGGTCCAAGGAAATTGACTCCAGACCCCGCCGAGGCGGGAATCGAACCTTGGTCCTCGGCCAGAACTCTGCATTGCAGTGTTGGGGGACGTGGGGTAGGGATCTACCATATATTCCTTCACCAACCTCCAAGCTCATTTTACTATCTCCCAAACTCAGTTCCTCAAGTATCTATAATTGTGTTATGCTCTGGGTCACTGAAGCATTTTCTTAAATGAATTGCCAGACTTTAGCCCCTTATAGACGCAACTGTTAATGGGGGGGGATTGGGTCGAGGGCATGTCTCCCAGCTGTACACCGAACCCTTGTATGTCACCCACCATAGACGCTGGATCTGAAAATGGGAGAGAGGGGTCAGGGAGATGGAGGAGGCTGAATGGCAAGAGGCCTGCATGGCTCCTAGAGAATTAGTGACATCAGCATCCTCTCAAATCCCAGACGTGCCCACTGCCAGTCTCCAGCGGCAGACCTTTTTTTTACATGGTGTGGCTATGTCTTGAGATTTCCTAATACTGGACCCATATAAGTACCCCTCTCTTGTTGATTCTTGATAAACCAATCACACTGACTCCGAAAGTGGATCTGCTGGGGATAATGGATTATTTTTGGGGGATGCGGGAGACAGGGTGTTGGTGGGATTTGCCGCTCTAGTGGCCAAAAGAGAGACATCACAATCCTGGAAGCGGCCAGACCCACCGAGTTTAAAGTTTTGGTGAGCTGGTATGAACTTGTGTTTGGCACACCGCCAAACAGGTGGAAACGTATATATATTGCCCGGGGGGTTCCGCTGAAATTCTCTGTAATGTGGGGTAAATGGTGGGGCTATTAGGGATTGTCTGTCATATTGGGAACTATCAGCCAGATTTATCAACCAAATTTGCGATCGCAATAGCTGCTAATTAGCTATTGCGATCGCAATTAAAAGAAAACCAATTCATGATCAAAAAAAGTCCAAAATTGCGACATCGCAAAAAAATATTTTGCGAATTCGCAAAATAAATCGCAGAATCTAGGTGGAACCCCTTTAGCGATTCAGAAATAGCGAGAATCCAAGGATTCTGCGAAATATTTTGCGAACTCGCTAAATAATCGCAAACGCAATTCATGAAAACCCGCAAATAGTGAAAATCGCTATTTGTGACGCGCAATTTAAGGAGAACCCAAACCAGGTAGTAACCATGAAGTCCATACCAAAAAAAAAAACGAAACTAGCCCCAGGTGCTGGCCTGACCAAACACACTTAAGAAGACACAGTAGGATCATGTGGACCCACACAATGCCAGGACTCTACATGGTGGTCAGGCGGCGAAGGCTCCAGGCGGCGAAGGCTCCAGGCTGCAGCAAGGAACAGACGCAGGATCCATGAGCGAATATTCCACCAGCGGATCACCCTTCTGGTCCAAACTGAGGAGCAAATCTACTCCAAGTACCGCCTGAATGGGGCAATGATCACCAAGCTGATCCGGGACCTAGACCCCCTGATGCACCCAACAAGGAGGGGGACCAATGCCGTGCCCACCCATGTCCGTTCTTGTACAGCCTGCACCTCCTGGCCTCTGGAAGCTTCCAAGGGGTAGTTGCTGTTGCAAGGGGGATCTCCCAGAGCATCATGTCCCGCTGCCTAAGGAGTTTCCTGGAGGCAATGCTGACCCGACTACACCATCACATCACATTCCCGACCACCCAACAGGACTTGAATCAAACCAAGCTTGATTTCTACAACATTGCGCAATTCCCACATGTAATAGGATGCATTGACTGTACCCACATCTGCCCACCTGCAGAAACAGAATACATGTACCGGAACCGCAAGTCCTACCACTCCCTGAATATCCAGATGGTGTGCAACGCTAATACAATCATCACGGACATAGTGGCACAATACCCGGGGAGCACACATGACTCCTTCATATTCCGGCACAGCGGCATGCACACACGACTGGCCAGGGGAGACTTTGGCGAAGGACACATTCTAGGTAAGTTCACATGCCAACAAATAGTACATTGTGACCATGTAGCTGCGCATAACAGGCACTAACCCTCTGCTCCTATCATTCAGGTGACAGTGCCTACGGTCTCCGTGAGTACCGCCTCACCCCATACCTCAACCCTGCCATACCGCAGCAACGGCGTTACAATGATGCACACATCCGCACAAGAAATTGCATTGAGAGGACATTTGGGCTTTTGAAGAGCCGATTCCGCATACTTCACAAGACTGGTGGGGCCCTCAAATACCAGCCTGAGGTGTGCTGCCGCATCGTGGCCGTGTGTGCAATACTCCACAACATTGCTACCAAGCGCAGGATACCTGTAGAGATCTCTGGCAGTGAGTTGGAAGGGGACAACCGCCCACCTGCACATGTGCGTCATGCACGCGGGGAGAATCCTGCTGAAGGACATAGGCGCCGCAATCAAATCACAATTAACTGTTTCTAGTGCGCCCACTCCCCTCACCCAACACTTCACTCATGCATGACAATTGAAATAATGACATGAGTCAGATTAACTGGTACTGAATATATATTATTGTTAATTTCACAATAATGTGTCATTTTTTCTTACAGTTACATGAGATCTGTATTGAGTCATACATCCCCATGTATGTGAGGAGAGCATGCTTGTTTCATCAGCATGGCCCTGCATGGTACACAATAAATTGTCAGTGGAGCTTCCGGGCGGACGCTCCCAGTCGTCTTTCCACCTCTTCCTCAGCATTTGCCTGTGAGGCAGCAGTGGGCCTGGTGCTGCGGCGGGGTACTGTCACCAGTGGCAACGACAGGCTGCTGTGGCTGAAATTGTCCTCACTTGCGTCATCCCCCCCACCTGCCTGGCCACGGCCGGTCGACTGCAGACTCTGCACTGCAGTGGTGACTTGCTCCAGTGCCCTAGCGACATCCTGGCAGCATTGCACCATTTGTATTTGCATTGCCAACGAGCGACGTGAGAGTTGGGAGGTGGCATTCCAAATAATGTAGTTCGAGCGTGTGTACGCTGACAGGCGGGTCAGCAGCTGGCGGTGGCGGTTGACGTCCCGCTGGGTCAACATGATCTGGGTGTTTTCCTCCACAGCAGCGGTCATCCTCTCCATTCTGTTAGAGAGCTGTCCCACATTCCGTGCAGTCTTGTGCAGCTGCAAGTGGATGGCTGCAAGGTGACGGGCCTGCTTTTGGTATACGCGGAGCATACGATGCTCAATTGACAGGCCAGGTACCAGCATATTCACCCCCTGCCGGCGTGTGGTGTTGTCACGCGGCTCCCTCACCAGTCCGCTGGACTGTGATTTCACAGTGGCTGTGCGCCTTATTTGCTTCCGTGCAGCAGCTGTAGTTGTCAGTGCCACTGGCATGGGTGTCACACGGGGTGGTTGTGGCGTGCCTGTTGTTGCTGGGGTGGCCCTGTCCACAGGGGCAGGTGGTGGTACTACTGCTGGTGCTGGCCCTGATGGTCCTGGTTGAGGGGAAGGATGGGCGTCTCCCTCGGTGTCTTCGGGATTGTCGTCTATTTGCAGGGCCTCACTATCAGTGCTGGGTTCTTCAGCGCCACCTGAGATGTAAAGTGGACGGTGATTATTGACATGTATCTTGCACATGGAAGGTTGCTACAGGCATGCAGGCTAGAATTCCCTGACTGGCTGTAGAATTGACTCTCACTGGACAGGTCTGGCTGTATGGGGCTAAATGGAAATTGTGGTCAGACTACACGTCCCACAATGCAATAGGGCTTTTCTGGTGTGCATGGGATGGGCTGCATGACTCAGGTTTCTAATGGGTAGCTCTGGGGTCATGGCCATTGTTAGGGGGACAGGGTCGCAGTCGCATGGCACTTACCTTGGGATTCTTGGGTGGGTCGGGAGGAGTCCAGCCGGGTTACTCCCACGCATGCCTTGGGATTCAGGGTGTCCTCCACAAGGTCCTCCAGTGGGGTGTTGGGTGGTACGGTGGGCTCTCCTCCACCAGTTGCAACACGCTCCCCCAGCCTCTCTGCAATCCTTTCCTTGGTACGCCCTCTGAGGTCATACCACCTCTTCCTCAAGTCATCTATGGAGCTCTGGGTCACTCCAACTGCATTTACTTTGGCGCGGATGCGCATCCAAATGCGCCTTTTCTCCGCCTCAGGCACCCTCCTTGTGTCCTACCCAAAGAGCCGGTCATGGTCTTAGCTCACTCCCTCAATTAAGAATTCCAATTCTTGCTCAGAGAATTTGATTTTTACATTTCCTTCCTGTGGAACTGCTCCCTGCTGCTTCCTGGGACATTTTCTGCTGTGGGGTGTCTCCTGAATTTGAGCTGGAGGTGGCCTGGAGTAGAGCTCTGGCCAGTGCTGCTTCCACTTCAGGCTCAGTATGCAGAATGAGGGAGGGAACTGCCTGCTTCCTGGTTGTGATGTCATCACTGTGCTCGAAATGCGACATCCCGTTTTTGCGATCTCGCAATTAGCGAGATCGCAATTTGCGATTTCAGTAATTGGGAGATCGCAATTTATTCTCAGAAAAAGGCCGATTCTGCAAGTTATTTAGCGATTTGAGCAAAATCGCAAACGGCAATTGCGGCCGTTTGCATTCGCTTTTTTTGGTCGCATTTGTTAATGAATCCCATTCTGCGAATTCTAAATTGCGATTCGGTATTTCTCGCAATTTATAATTCGCAGAATTTGGGTTTCATGAATCTGGGGGTATGCCTTGAACTTTTGTCCTAAAAGTGTGATGGGTTGCTGGTGGGAGCGGGTGGGGAGGCAACTGGATTAAGGGGCAATGGTTATGTTTATGGTGTTTTTCTGATACATTGTCATTAATACCATAAAAACATTTTTTTACGTACATTTAAATAAAAAAGCCAAAGGACCATTACATTGAGCACAGATTGTTCAGTGTTCATGCGGAAAATAAGTAATTTAATTTCACCTCCACAGGGATGTAGAATTCCTTTACCCCATTGCCCAGGACATATTGTTTGTTGTCCATGACCACAAGTTTTGATGTTTTTTGTGGGCAGTGCATTGGTAGGCCTAATCCATGTTGCACAAAGACTTTGACTGTCAGATTACAGTACCACATTGATCTGTGAAAGAGGATGGTCTTCCACTAAGGCATGGTTTGTATCCATATAGTAAAGTTATTCAAATTTGCACATGAGTCTTTAAATGCAAATCCTTTAGCATTGTGATGAGCTTCCCAAGAAAATGTTGCAGCTCAGCTTGCATTACTGACAGTGGTTCCAGTAATAATGAGTTTACCCGTTTGCGTAAATTAAGAATTTGTGGCTGTTTATAATGTTCCAAAATGCTACATAGTTATATGCAAATTAATGCTTAGCATGATAACTAGATTCTTGGTTGTTTCAGTTTCAAGCTACAATGTACACCAAACAAATTTACAGCTCGAGAAAACATTTAAGAAAACTGCCGTTACAAATACCCATTTCTTTGAGGCATCATTTAGTACAACGTGTTTGATGCATGTCAGTATATGGAACTTCCAATCACTTCCCTCTCCCCCCATTCCCCCAGCTGACTTCCTGGTAGTCCGCTCTCTTTCATTTCCCCCCCCCCATCACTTGCCTGTTAATGTACCGCCCTCCTCAGCCCTCGCCCTCATTCCTGCCGGCATTCCAAGACCTGTTGGCCAACTTGGCGGTCAACTATGCCTCGGTCTTGGTGCTAGGGGACTTTAATTACTGGCCCTCAGACCCCCATGAGTGCTCAGCCTCAAAAGAATTCACAGATTGCCTTTCATCCTTCAATTTCGTGTCACACATATCCGTCCCCACTCATTCCCATGGACACACACTGGACCAGGTCTGGTCCCTCAACCTTCCTGTGGCCTCGGCTGTTGTCTCGCCGTGCCCATGGTCCGACCATGCCCTAATCTCCTTTTTCATTCTCCGCAACCTGATGCCTAAAACTCCGCACGCCAAAAACACCTGGGCACGGAACTGGAATAGACTGGATTATCCCTCCTTGACCTCCCTGCTCCGCAATTCTACCCCTACTCTTGCTGGCTTACCATCTGCCTCTCAAGCCAAGGCCATCAACACCTGGCTGGCTGAAGGCTGCGACTCAGTGGCGCCCCTACGCCGCATTTCCATCCGCCGACCTAAGGACTCCAATAGATGGTTCAATGACCACCTAAAAGATCTCAAACTGAGCGCCCGACGGGCGGAGAGGCAATGGAGGAAAAATTACAGTCCCCTATCAAAAACCCACTTTTTATCAGCACTGGCTGAATACAAAACAGCAATCCTGGCTGCAAAAACCACCTACTTTTCGTTAAAAATAACTTCTGCAGAAAACAAATCCAGGGAAATCTTCGGCATAGTGAATGACCTGGCATTCTCAGACCGAACTTCGCCCCATATCCCTCCCTCTCAGCCTCTCTGCGACCAGCTTAACACCTATTTTTTAGACAAAATAGCAACCATCAAGACCAACATCCCACCACCCTCGTCTGCCTTTGTCGATCCCTCCCCCCCTTCAGTTCTATACCCTCTTACCTCCATCCCCCCCTTCACTCAGGACTCTTTTCTGGAGATACTCCCCAAAGTGAAGTCGGGGTCTCCCGCGGACGTCTGCCCGGCACGAGTCCTGCAGCAAATTTACTCCAGCTGCCCTGACCCCCCCATTGCCTTCCTCAACAGCTCCCTGACACAGGGCGTAGTGCCCTCTGCGCTAAAGGCAGCTACCATAGTGCCCATCCTGAAAAAACCTGGCGCTGACCCTTCCATCTCGGCCAACTACCGCCCCATCTCCCTGCTACCCTTTCTGGGCAAGGTGATGGAACGCCACGTTACCGCGGCACTCAGCGCCCATGTTGAGGCAAATGGGGGACTGGCATCCCGCCAAGCCGGGTTCCGTCCCAGGCATTCGACCAAATCAGTCGTGGTCTCAGTCTTAGACAAACTCAGAAAGGGCATGGATGAGAACAAACACCAGGCACTGGTCCTCCTTGATCTCTCCGCCGCCTTTGACACGGTGGACCATACCATCTTACTTACCCGTGTCAAGGCAGCCGGCATCGGGGGATCAGCTTTGATCTGGCTCTCCTCCTTTCTGAGAGACCGCACTCAGGCGGTCCGGCTAGGCGACTTCACGGCCACTCCTCTCCCTGTCACCTGCGGTGTTCCCCAGGGATCCTCTCTCTCCCCCTTACTTTTCAATCTTTATATCTTTCCTCTCATCTTCGCACTCCAGCAGCTGGAGGTCACCGTCTATAATTACGCGGATGACCTCCAGCTCATCTTTGATCTGTCCCTTTCTCCTCTCTCTGTCTCTAACTTCCAGTCAACTATGACATTCATCAGGGACTGGATGAACCACAACCACCTCAAGCTGAACCCGGATAAAACCGAGCTGGTTCTCACTGGTGGTTCGTCCAGCCCCTGGAACTCTCTCTTCTGGCCCCCCTCTCTTGGTCCCGCACCGACCCCCTCCACCACGGTCAAAACACTCGGTGTCAAAATAAACAACCAGCTCACCCTCCATTCACAAATTAGTTCCGTGGTATCCTCCTGCTTCCTCACTCTCCGCACCATCCGCACTGTTTCCCGCTTCTTTTCCCCCCAGGCACTTAAGATCATCATGGCCGCACTAGTGATATCGCGACTGGACTACGCAAACGCTCTCTACCATGGCATCCCCGCGTACAGTTTGCGTAGACTCCAGACTATCCAGAACCAGGCAGCCCGGCTGGTGTACGGCCTCCCTCGTTATCACCATTCCACCCCTCTTCTCAGGGAGCTTCACTGGCTCCCTGTAAAAGAACGTTCCCTCTTTAAGATAGGCTGCATGGTCTTCCAGGCCCGCCAGGGCACTGCCCCCGCTTTCATCTCCTCATTAATCAATCCCTATGTACCTGCAAGAGAACTTCGGTCTTCCTCCAAGTACCTCCTTCAGATCCCTCGATTCACTCGTAAAAAGTGGGGCGGGGCCAATTTCTCCACCCTGGCTCCAACTTTCTGGAACTCACTCCCTGATCACCTCCGCTCTGCCACCCAGTATCTCCCCTTTCGTAGAGATCTGAAAACGTTCCTCTTCAGCCAGGCCTTCCCCACTTAAACTTTCTCAATACCCCCTTCATCTTCTCTTGGTCTTTTTTCCTCAGTTGCCGATCCCCTAGCGCCAAGAAACCGCAAGGTGTACGCTGCGCTCTAGAAATATTTTAAATTAGAAATTAGAAATTATGGAACAAGATAGCAGTTTGAGAAATAGCCTAAAACCTTTTTTAACGAACATGAACATAAATTAGGGGCCTGATTCTTGAAGAGAGTCACAAAAGGCCACATATTGGTATCTGTTCTTTCAGTGGCATAGACTTAGATTTTGAGGAATTCACAAGCGTTTGCAAGGGGAGAACTGGAATCTATACTCCTAGTAAACTGTTGTGAATTCCATTTTGCATGAGCAAATGTAAGCATGTGCTGTGTACTTTTATTTACTCAGTTTACACTAGGACTACGAGTAATATGTGTTAAGCATAAATAGTCCATTTGCAGTAAAATCTGTTGTTCGCAACATTTTAGGTTGCAAACTTTGCCAGACTATTTGCAACAAAAAAAGGATACAGTTGGCATCAAAATTCAAAACCTGGTGAAAAAATCTGTTGGACATGCGACAAACGTATTAACTCTGCAATAAATATATGCACCAGAATAGACCATTCAAAAAACTGTTAGAAAATATATTTGACTGTAATGGCATAAAGCCCTTCAAGGAGTTATATGCAAGATTACACTTGCTTAATAAAAACGTCACAGAGCCCTAATATACACCTATATATTTGCTGACATGAAGATTTTGCATGAGATTATAAAATTCACTTTCCCTACACTACGTTCTCGAGAAAATGTTAGTCCCCTTGTGTCAGGAATACATTTCCAACCTTCCTTAGTGTGGTAAAAGATTGGAAAGAACTTGAGGAATACCATTAAATATGTTAGTTTGTGAATCTGCAAAAACTTACAGGGATTTCCAAGCCTGCAACTATTGCGTCCTTCCTGTTTCTAGCCCTTGTTTGTAGATTGGTGGTTAAATAAGAGCCTTGCTAGAATTCAAACCCTGACATAAGTCTAACCTAATCCGATAGGCTATTATCAGAGCTCTGATACTATGAGAACTCTGCCATAATGTGTCACCTCACTGCATCATTCCAAAAGTGACAAGTGGATTTACTAAAGCACCCCATTCCTTTTACAAGTAGATTGTTTATTTAATACCACAACCCTACCTCCAACTGGTAAGACTACACCCTAATTTCCAAGCAGTGTTCTCAGGTTTACCTGTTATGTTACTCTCATGTATGTGGCATGCATTCTGCCTTGCAGCACTAATGGAGTGTGACACTTTCTAACATTGTTCTTGAGGATTCTATTGCATCCTAGAGTCTGCCTGGTTGCAGATTGGGATTATTCCAAACTTTACTCACATGAACTCACTAATGTGGTACCCGTTCCTATAAAATTTATGTTTTTGACCCCGAGCCTAATGCACAAAGAAATCTTGACATAGTTTGGTGGACCTACTTCTTGGGTTTGGACAGATTTACATCAATAAAACTACAATACTAGTCTTATTTATTGTCAGTTTTCATCACCATCAAGAATTAGATCACTTATTACCTAGATGCCGCTGGCTGCTGTCATATTTTCACATAACCATGAGCCTCCAGTTATAGTTCATACATTAACACACACACACACTGATCGCCAAAGTATATTTACATATGCTGGCAAAGGGATGTTAGGGCTTTAGATTGGTATAGAGTAGGGCATAGGTCTCTCAAATAGTAGAGGTTCAGGGCTCACGTGTGGCAAGGGAGGAGTAGTTTTAGTGGTAAGTGGTGGGACGTCTTGAGATGGCAATGAGTGAACTCTGAGGTGACAAGGGGTTGGGGACTCTGGAGTGACACATGGTGGAGGACTTACAAGTGGAAGATGGCAGGGAACTTCCTAGCAGCAAATGCAGTGGTTCCCCCTTGTGGCAAAGTGGTACAGAAGTCTGAGGTTGAATGGGTGTGAACTCCTTGGTGATACAGAATAGGTAAATCAGGGTGGGCACTCAGGAGAGTATTATACAGGGGTGGATCATTGAGAACTTGGGCATTCGGATTGCCGAGTGTGTTAGTTCTAAGATGGCGGGACTTTGTGTGTAATAGTCAGGCATCTCTTTGGTTGCAGACGAGTTGAACGTTGGTGATCGACTGTGTGGCTCAGGTAGCAACATGTGGGGGTTCTGAGGAGGCAAAGGACTTCAGGGTGACAGATGGTGGGATACTTTGGTAACATGGAGCTTGTGGATGGTAGAAGGCAAAGGACACAGTTTGGAACTACATTGACTGTCAGGAGACAGATGAGTGGGACTTAGCATGGAGTAGCACAGGATATTGTCTTTGGAGTGGCAGAGGATGTAAGTTAAATGGTTGAGGACTCTGGAACAGCAGTGAGACCAGGGCAGTTTGTGGTTCTAGGATGGATGGACTCAAGTGCAGATTTTGGGAGAGAGTGGTCTGTTCTGGGTTGGTAGAAGCTTGAGTGCTTTATGGTGTCAGAGGACCAAAGACCCCTGTGACAGGGATCCTGGGCTGATAGAGGATTCTGGTATCAGAGTTGAGATGTCTGAGTGACAGATAGTGAAAGTCTATGGGGTGGCATAGGGAGAGTTTTCCCTGGTGATAGATACTTGAGAGTATCTTGAGATCAGATGCTTTATTATTGGTTGGAGTGGCTACTGTTAAAGTGGGGAACTGTTGGTGGAAAAGGGACAAGTGCAAGAGAGTCTTATTTGGCAGTGGATGAAGATTCAGCAATATTGTGGGCTCAAACTGAAGAGGTAACACTTCAGTTATTGGTGTGGGGAGAACCTCAGAAAGAAGTCGTTGACATTCAGATAAGGTATGACTCTGGTATGTGAATGGTTGTCGGATTTTCAGATGGGACTGGATTTGGTATACAGGAATAGAAGCAGAGGAGAAATGGGAGGCAAGAACTAGAGTGAGGCTAAAGGATTAATGATTCAGTAGGCATTTTCATAATAACACCTGTACTTGTGTTTTTTGCCTCATAGTGACAAATACCTGCAGGACGTGCAGAATGTGGGAGTGACACAGGATGCTCATCACTGCTTACATCGCCTTTGTGGCCCTGCTTGCACTATGTGTGGGCCTGGAACTGTCTGCTTGCAGGTCCAAAGTGTCAAGCAAAACCTGCACCAACCCTGCATTCCTGAAATTCCAGGTGGACTACTATCAAGTGTACTTCTTAGCTCTTGCTGCAGACTGGCTGCAGGGTCCCTACCTCTACAAACTCTACCAGCACTACCACTTCTTAGAAGGTCAAATTGCCATCATCTACGTGTGTGGTTTTGCCTCCAGTGTGATCTTCGGTCTCTTTTCCACCTGCTTGGCCGACAGGCTAGGACGCAAGAAATCCTGCATTCTCTTTTCTCTGACTTATTCCATCTGCTGCATTACAAAACTCTCAACTGACTATTTTGTCCTCATAGTTGGGCGGATCCTTGGAGGCCTGTCCACCGCCCTTCTTTTTACTGCTTTTGAGGCTTGGTATGTGCATGAGCATGTGGAAAAGCATGATTTTCCACCAGAATGGGTCGCAGACACCTTCACTCGGGCCTCAGTTTGGAACAGCGTGATCGCCATTAGCGCTGGGGTGTTAGCAAATATCTGTGCAGAATGGCTCGGCTTTGGTCCGGTATCCCCCTTCATGGTCTCTATCCCTTTTCTTGCTCTGGTTGGTGTTTTTCTCATGAAGAACTGGGATGAGAATTATGGTAGGAAAAACTCATTTTCCCGATCCTGCATGGAAGGCCTCCGGTGCTTGTTGGCAGACAGACGAATACTTCTTTTGGGGACCATCCAGGCCTTGTTCGAGAGTGTCATTTATATATTTATTTTCCTCTGGACTCCTGTGCTCGACCCCTATGGTGCCCCTCTGGGAATTGTCTTCTCGAGTTTCATGGCAGCAAGTATGATTGGAGGCTCCCTATACCGAGTGGCGACTTCCAAGAAGTACCACTTGCAGCCAATACATATTTTATCTCTTTCAGTCCTTATGGTCTTCTTCTCTCTCTTCATGCTGACTTTCTCCACCTACCCGGGTCAGGAAAACCCATCCGAGTCTTTCTTGGCCTTCCTGCTCATTGAGCTAGCCTGTGGGCTCTATTTCCCCTCAATGGGCTTTCTCCGTCAGAAGGTCATCCCAGAAAAGGACCAGGTGGGTGTGTTGAATTGGTTCAGAGTGCCCCTGAACCTGCTAGCATGCCTGGGCATGCTCATCCTTTATGACAGCGACAACAAGACTGGCACCAGGAACATGTTCAGCATCTGTGCCATGCTGATGGTGATGGCCCTACTGGCTGTTGTTAGTTTTTTCACAGTGGTACGAAACGATGCTGAGCTGCGGGTAACACCTGCCTGCGGTGAGCTCCAGCCTGCATCAGAATCCCAAGTACCGGAGTTATAGGCCTCCTTCACAAATGCGACAAAGTACTTCTGGGACACTTAATAGGCCCAGTTAATGCTGGAGTCCTAGCGATTAAGGAGCCTTAGACTTTTCGTCCTGGGGTAGAAAAGACTTAAAGGTGTTTTTGTTATTGCATTCTGTGGTACCTTTAATGCATAATGCTTCTTGAGGAAGGCATACATCTCTGGCAGGATTTTCACTCCCATCTCCTGTTGCCATGCAGTGGTGCAATAAAGTGTATGATAGATGTAAGTGTGATTGCTTCTTTTCACAAAGCACTTAATACAGTTTCTATAATTACACATTGCTTTATTGTTTCTTTACCCCTTTGCAAACTTTACTTTCTGCTTGATCTCAAATTTTAAATATGGTATAAAAAAAGTGCGAAAAAGGTGAAGAACAAGGACCAATATGCTTTTTTAGTTTTCTTTTACTTGAGTCTTGCCTTTGCATCTTGACTTGGTGTGATCAACGTGTCATGCAACCTCGGGCGGTCCATTGGGGTTGAAGGCCCACGTCCCTCACAAACCGTGTCTGTCAGGCTGAACAAAGGCCAGCCTGACAAACACTGTTCATTTTCAGGTCAGGCAGCAAGGAGCCAGACATCTGCAGGCTCCTGGCTGCCTGAGCTGAACTTTGCTGGGATGAGGGAGGCACAGCTCCTGTGGGCGTGACCTCCTCAGCTCAGCAAAGGTCCCTGTGGCCCTCCACTCAATGACGATGGGTAGCGTCACTGATGGCCTCGCACCTTGGCGATTCATTTTTTAGCCCTGAAGCGCCCAGGGTCGAGTGTCAATCAGTGACACTTCATCACAGAATGGGGTGGGGTCAGCAGTCTCACTGACCCCATCCCACTCTGTGATGATGTTGGGACTGCTGCTTCCCTCATTGGCTGACCTTATGTCAAATAATGAGGGAAGGCAGCAGTCCCAAGCCTTCTGGAACCTCAGAGGCAGAGCTACAGGTAAGTGTGTTTTCTTGTAAATTAATGTTTGGTGTGTGCATGTAAGAATGTTTGGTAATGAGTGTTGTGAATGGATGTGTTTGTGTGTGTGTATGTGTGCGTGTGTGTTACCCGTCCGCTCACCCCCCTCCCTCCAAAACCTACTGGCCACTACTGGTGTCATGTTCTATTCTGATAACGGAAAACTTTTTGGTAGAAAGATGCCTGCTTCTAATAATGATAGCATTTGGCTTCGAAAGTAAACCAGGATACAATGCACAGAACCTTTACTTTGTACCTCTTTATCGTTTCCATTTTTCATGTTCTCTTCATCTCTCCAATTTGCCACTTTTTTGCTCTTGCTATTACCTGTGTTTATATAGGGAGTCAAGGTGAATCTGTGGGTGCGTTTATTGGTCATGAGGATACCTCTTCCTTACTGCTGTGCCACTTGTAGAGGTATTGAGGAACCAAAATCTACGGGTACCATTAAAACGATGAGTTGATGAACGTAGCTGCGTCTTGAGTCCAGCAGTAGATGAGGTTCTGAGCCCAGGGAGCCAGGCTGCCTGAGAGTGATATGCTACAAGCTGACAGCGGCATCTTAGAGCCTTACCAGGAGCTGGACCTTGCTGAGAACCAAACCTGCATGGCGCGAGAAGTATCCGCCGACCCTTGAGACAGCTGATCGGAGGTGTGTGTCCTGGTGCTGGACTGGTGGCAGGGAGCTGATGGAGGACTCATAAGTGTGTGCAAGAAGGTGAAGGTGGGCTCAATCTTTGCGCCTCGGGCCTGCTGGGAACAGAGGGCCATTGGAGCCACATTGAGGCATGGGCAGGCAGAGACATTATACATGACAAACTCAATCTTCAAGTCTTACTAGACTTCAGCATGGCTGTTCAGCCAGCATGGCGTGAGCATTTGCCTCTTCAAAGGAAACTCCAGGAAGCTGAAATTGTGCATGAAGTGCTGTAACCAGCACGCCAAAAAAACAATCTCTATACACGTAAACCAGCATATTTTTTTGAGCCTTTAGCAGGCACAGCTGTTCTATCAAAAGGAAAACTTGCTGAACCCATTCCAAAGAAAGACGTCCAGATGCATGCCTTCTATCAGTAACTAGAAGTGACATTGAGTGAGCTCATGTAATCATGCTGGGTTATATGGATGCACTAGAAACTTAAACATGGGGTTTTAGAGATAGGTCACACTGATGTAAAGTGTTTAAGGTCTAGCAATGCATTTGTAATATGCTGATGTAATTAAATTTCAGAAGTCTATGTATGGCAGTTGTCAGACATACTGAAATTCACATAGGGACTCCTTCACCTAGCAGTGAAGACAGCCCATCGGCACAGCTGCAGATGCTTCAGGGAAATACCCAGTGGAATCTTAAGATAAAGAAAAGGAGTGTTTTGCTAGGAAACATTTTAGAGCGTGGACTGGGAGGTTAAAACACCACTAGCGAAATTAGGAAGCTGGTTTGGGTGGGGGGAAGGTTGTTGGAGGTTGTTCTTGCATGACAATCACCGTCAGTTTACAGAGATTAGGAGAATTGACACACAGGCACGTAATTAATAAGATAAGACACATATGCATCCCAGTTAGTTTAGTCACAAGTATGTCTACATGACCACACTAGCTACAAGAGTCATGCAAATCATTACATGGAATATTAGGGGCCTGAATGACCCCCGGTATCAATATCCTGTATTAAAGTACCTGGATATACAATGTTTTTTTATAAAGTATTAAGTGATGTGCTCTTGAATTTCATCTCTTATCACAGCATAACTAAGCAAGATAGTTTAATCGCCATGGCAAGGGCAGATGGTGCCTTCTAGGGAGATCCAAATTCAGCAAAAGAGGTGAGTGATCAGAGAGTGTACAGAAGCCATAAATGTTCCCTCTCTTATTTCAGGTTTCCGGATTCTCTATATGTCTAGCATATCATGTTCTTTTAGTATATGATTCACAAGCGCTGTACTGGTACCTCTGTGTCTGTTGGTCACGTAGTATCTATCTAACCTTAGATTAAGTACCACATTGAAAAGTACCTGTCTAACCTTAGATTAAGTACCACATTTATTTATTTATTTATTTATTTATTTATTTATTTTAAAGGTTTATATAGCGCGAACAAGATCTTCGCAGATATCCGAGCGCTTTACATAGAATGGTACATGATGGAACATAGTCAAACAAGTAAATCAAGCTTTACCTAGAAGGGTACACGAGGGAACATAGTCAAACAAGTAAATCAAGCTTTACATAGAAGGGTACATGAGGGAACATAGTCAAACAAGTAAATCAAGCTTTACATAGAAGGGTACATGAGGGAACATAGTCAAACAAGTAAATCAAGCTTTACATAGAAGGGTACATGAGGGAACATAGTCAAACAAGTAAATCAAGCTTTACATAGAAGGGAACATAGTCAAACAAGTAAATCAAGCTTTACATAGAAGGGTACATGAGGGAACATAGTCAAACAAGTAAATCAATAGATCACACTGTACAAATAGTACAACTAAGTGACTGAAAGCCAATCATGTGAGTAATAAGACAACTCATACAAATAAGTAAAGGGGTCAAACATGTAGTACAGATCGGTGCAGGGTGTTAATAGGGTTCGAGACATATAAGTTGTTTGTGGTTGGAGGTCCTTCTAAAACTTGGGGTCCTCATATTTGGGCCATATATTGTTATTAAAGTTATATATGTCCTGCATAACATATAACATTCTTTGCACAATTGTATATCTCCCCATGTCATCGGAAATTGAGTTTATTTGTCTAAAAGGAGTAACTTTCTTCATGGCAACCCCGCAGGTTCCCCCGATAGGGTCTTTTAAAATTGAAAAAGGCAAACTACACCCCCATAGACTAAGCAAAGTGTGTTTATGAGACTACGGAGTCCGCTTTAGGGGTTTAAATTGTTTCTGGAAAGTGTATTTAACCCTCGTTTTTGGCTATAAAAAGGGATTTGTTGAATTGCGCGAAAAGCAGTATTTAAGTGGCTTAGATTTGGGCTTGACTGCAGGGTGAATCAGGACCAGCAAAATGTGAATTGAAACTGTGTGTAGCCAAGGAGATTCTGTCCTCCAGGAGCAACTCACCGCCACCTGGTGTTTAGGCTGGCCCTCCTGATTAGCCCTCTAGCTCCCAAACAACCCTGAGCCTCCACCTGCAGTATCCCTTAAGGCATGGGTACTCACAAACTTTCTCTCGGGGGCCAAATCTACAGTGTGGTTTGTGTCCGAGAGCCGCACCGGTGGGGGCGGGGTCAGTGGGGGAGGGGGTGGGGCTAGAGCAACAACAAAAAAACTGTGACCAGGAGGTTGAACACAGGTCCCCCGCAGCGGACGCCTTCGTCCACTGAGCCACCAGACCCGGCATACACATCTCTCTCTCTCTCTCTCTCTGTCTCTCTCTCTCTCTCTCTCTCTCTCTCTCTCTCCTTCCCTCTCTCTCTCCCCTTTCCTCTCCCTGTCTCCCTCACTCTGTCACCCTCCTCCCTCCCCCCCTCCCTTTGTTTTTCACCCTCCCTCCTCCCTCACTCTGTCACCCTTCTCCGTCACCCTCCCTCCTCTCTCCCACTGTCTGTCACCCTACTCCACCCCTCCCTCTGTCTGTCACCCTCCTCCACCCCTCCCTCTGTCACCCTCCTCCCTCTGTCTGTCTCCCTCCCTCTGTCTGTCTCCCTCCCTCTGTCTGTCTCCCTCCCTCTGTCTGTCTCCCTCCCTCCCTCGGTCTGTCACCCTCTGTCTCCCTCCCTCTCTCTTCCTCTGTCTCCCTCTCTCTCCCTTTCTCTGTCTCACTCTCTCTCCCTTTCTCTGTCTCACTCTCTCTCCCTTTCTCTGTCTCACTCTCTCTCCCTTTCTCTGTCTCACTCTCTCTCCCTTTCTCCGTCTCCCTCCCTCTCTTTGTCTCCCTTGCTCGCCCTTTCTCTGTTTCCCTCCCTCTCCCTGTCTTCATTCCTCTCCCTTTCTCTGTCTCCCTTCCTCTCCCTCTCGTTGTCTCCCTCTGTCTGTCTCCCTCTGTTTCCCTCCCTCTCCCTCTCTTTGTCTCCCTCTGTCTCCCTCCCCCTCTTTGTCTTCTTCTGTCTGTATCCCTCTCTTTGTCTCCCTCCTCCCACTGTCTCCCTCCTTCTCCATCTTTGTCTTCTGTCTGCCTCCCTCTCTTTGTCTCCCTCCTCTGTCTCCCATCTCCCTCTGTCTCCCTCCTCCCTCTGCCTACCTCCTTCCTCTGTCTGTCTGTCTCCCTCTCTCTGTCTCCATCTGTCTGTCTTCCTCCGTCACCCTCTCCCTCCCTCTATTTGTCTCCCTCTGTATGTCTCCCTCTGTCTGTCTCCCTCCCTCTCTCTGTCTGTCTCCCTCCCTCTGTCTGTCTCCCTCCCTCTGTCTGTCTCCCTCCCTCTGTCTGTCTACCTTCCTCTGTCTGTCTCCCTCCCTCTGTCTGTCTTCCTCCCTCTGTCTGTCTCCGTCTGTCTCCTTCCCTCTGTCTGTCTCCCTCCCTCGTGCTTTCTATTTATATTTGCTGTTCAGAGTATGCACAGATAAATGCTGAAAATAGAGCTTTAGGTGACTGCCTATTTTTGTACCACCTGGGACATCAAATAATGAGCTGGCAACCCTAATCATACAACTGGAAGTTTGTTGCAAGATCAGCCCAGTATTTCCTCCACCCTCGATCCCTGGTTAATGCCATAATAGCAATAGCAATAGTTTAACCTATCTGAAACGCTGCGCTGCCGTCAATAGCATGTTGAGTTACTGCAAGTGTCTGTGAATACACCCTGCATTCAGGCAACTTGCTCCTCATTCTCGCCCTTCACTTTCATGCTCACCCTGCACTCACAGCGGTCACAATACACTCACACTGACCCCCATGCACTCACATCATTCACCCTGCACTCAGTGATCACTCTGCTCTCACAATGCACTTTGCGCTGTTTTCCCTGTACCTTAACCTGCAGCCACACAAGCACACTACCCACCCTGCACTCAAGTGACACTTCACTCACCTGTCCCCCTCACTGCTCAATCTGACTTAAACAAGCCCATCACTAACCATGCATTCATTAGTCCCACTCTGCACTAACATGTACACCCGAATGGTCACCTCACTCACCCTGCAGTCACTCCACTTACCCTGCTCTCACACTGTTGCATACCTCACTGCACTCACATGAGCACTCCTGCCACCCTCACAGCACAGAGGGTTAATGTGCCTGCTACAAAGAAGGTGTACCATGCAGATCAAAGAACTGAGGGGCATATGTCAAGGAAGTTGCAGAGTGTGGCGTTAGCAGTCATGGGTTAAGGCCTCTCTCCGCCACTTCAGAAACGGAAGGCTGGCCCATATTTACAACAATATGGTGCAGCCTCGCGTTTCCCCTGAGCTGGCGCTACACTTAGTAAACATTTTTCCACTCCCTGTAGCTAAAATTCACCAACAGTTATGCTAAGAAATACCCTAGTTCATTAGGAGAGATACCAATCGACTGGTACCTAGGTTTCCCATTGGCGCTACACTTAGTGTAGCACCAATGCAGACACCATTGCACCATAGTGCAAGAGTGTCTGCGTGCAGGGGAAAGATTGTTTAAGTACAGGAGGGGGACCTTCCTGTACATAAACAATCTTTAAATGCCAAGTGTCCCACTTCCATGGGTGCTGCTTAATGCAGCACACACAGAAATCACAACATGGATTTTTTTTTAAAGATTACAAATACAAAGCATTTTGTTTTTTCCATGTGTGCTGCATAAGGCAGCACACATAAATGAAGCAAAAATGAGGAGAAATAATGCATTTCTCCTAGTTTCGCCAGCTTAAGACCAGGTTTTCCCTGTTCTTAACGCTGCCTCCCTTTTATGCTGCCCTTGTAAATAGGGCGCAACATCAAAATCAGTGCCTGTTGCAGTGAAACGCTCACCGCAACACCCGCTGCCCACCCTTTCACGCTAAGCATAGCATGAAAGGGGGCCTTATTTACAAGGCAGTGTTAAGCCAAGTTAAGTGGCTTAACTCTGCCTTGTAAATACGGCAATGCCCCTATCGCCACAACAACGTCATAAAAAGTGACGGTGTTGTTTACTATAGGGGCTTGTACATATACCCCTGAATATGATGAAACTTTGAGTAGCACTATAAAAAAATTATATGTTGACCAGAAAGGTGCTATAGAGAGATGAGGTGCATTGTTGGAGATTGTAGTGAGGGAATTCATGGAGAAGGAGGAAACACTCATTGTTTTTAACATTATTTGCCAGATATGGCCCGGGATATACGGGTGGAGGTAGATTATTTAGTGTACCAGATTCCAGAAATTTCTGTCGGGAGGGGGAGGGGGGGGCTCGACCTTCAAAAGTTTGAAGACCTCAGTTCTAGAGTTTGAGGGCAAACAGGATGGAACAGAACAAAACTGAGTAGATGTGTATTCCAGATCCATGAGAGGCACCCGGTAAACAATGGCAGGGTTTCCAAGAATGATACAAGGGAATGCTACCCAAAGAGAGTCCACAGAGACTGTGGGAACCCCTGCACACATGCTTAGTTTCCGAGCCTCACTCCTGCCCTTGGACCAGACTGCAGAATTGGCTTTCGAGCTATCTATAATACTCAGCTTGGTCTCCTTGGATGCTATGAAGCACAGAGCTGAAGCCTAGGAAGAATATCTCCTTCCTGTCCCCAAGCTGTAGCTTCACGTTGAGCACCTACTTGTGTCATTGCAGCTCTCAACATCCAGGGTGCAGTTCTTGAGACCAGAGAGTCTGGCAGAGGCAGCAGTCTGCCAAAGGCTTTGATGTTTCACCTGGGCCATCAGATGGACGATTCTCTTGTAGATCTTTTTTGCAGCCCATTTCATAGCAAGAGGCCTAATATTCAGTTTTCAGTTTCAGTTTTTTCAGTTTTTAACGTCTTTATTTCGATTATTCATCATAAAAGACACATATATACAAAACAAAACAAAAAAAAAAAAAAAAAAATACATTATCTACAATTAATACAACAAAGTCATATCAATAATAATAAAGATATTTAAATACATATAAGAACCAAAACAGAGAAAATGAAGAACAAGACAAAATCATTAAAAAAAGAACAAGTGAAGTTAAGATCTCAATTAAACATACGTATAAAGACGTCCAAAGAACTAGTAAAAATCATTTAGACATGTTTAAAATTAGCAGGTCATCAATACTATCAAATTCATGGACCATAAAACAATCAGAAAACGTGGAATACAGGTTGTTTAGATCTTGATTTATGAGCTAATTGACCTAGATCTTATCAGCCAAGCCCACCCGAGGAATTTCGCCAATCCTATGGTTAGCCATTCGGAAGTGTTCATTTTCAAGATGTGCAATGCTTCACTGCTCACTCGGGTATTTAGTCTAATACATACAGGTTTCAACCACTTATTACGAGGTTTACAATAGGCAGTACAGACAAATAAGAAATGGCCTACTGTTTCTTCGCAAACGGCACAACAAGGACAGAGGCTTGACTCAAGCCTCTGCCAGCCGCTGGTAAAGGCCCTCACTGGCAGCGTGCCCACACGGAACTGGTGATATAGTTTCCTATCTAATGTTTTAAGGATAACATCCCAGTATACTTCTTTATTAGGAATTACTTTGTGGAGCAGAAACTGGCCTGTCAGGTTCACTTTCTCAGAAAGTGCAACATGTTCCGTTTTTACCATGGACCAGAAAAGAGTTTTAAATTCATCCTTAGTAGGAAAGGTATGGGAACCCGGTTCTGACCATAGCAAAGGTAGGCCCATTTCAATGAGAGTGTTCTTAATTTGCTTTAGCCATGGTATACTGCCAGCCCCCTGTTGCAATCTCACATCTTGAAGTTCACGGGCAAACATGGCCAGTTCCGGGGTTGACCATATGCGTCTCCATAGAGCCACCATCCTGTACTGTGCCTGATGTTTAATGGTATGCATGCCCATGTCCATCAAAAGTGGAAGGACTGGTGTTGATGGGGGGAGACTAACTAGGTTGCGGAGAAATTTATTCTGTATCCTATCCAGGACAGCCAGGTCCACACAACCCCAAATATCTGCCCCATACAATATCGCTGAACTGATTTTAGCACTGTAGATTTTAAGCGCAGGCAGCACTCTTTTAGTCAGCGAGCGCCGTTGCTCTTTTACTAGGCAACCAGTCAAGCGGGCAAATTTCAAACAAAGTGCGTCTATTTGCTCTTTCCATTTTAACCTGAAATCCAAAGTAACACCGAGATAAGTCATTACATTGACCTGTTCCAGTCTGGAGCCATTCATTAAAATATTGCCCCTCAAAGGCTTTTTCTTGGTCAAGACCATAAATTTGGTTTTATTAATGTTAATCTCAAGATCATTCATGTTACAAAAATCCATAAATTTGTTTATTGCAGCCTGTAAACCCTTCTGTGTTTTGGCCAATATGAGAGTATCGTCTGCAAAGATTAAAAGAGGGAATTTTGACCCACCCAGTGAAGGAGCATCAGTGGGGGTATCTGAAAGGAACTTTACCACCTGATTAATAAAGAGCACAAATAGGGTGGGGGCCAGGACACAACCCTGCCTCACACCACGGGTCACGGGGAAGGATTCAGTAACCTGGCCCTGACAACCCCATCTGACTCTTGCAAAGTTACCCTCATGCATCTTAATGGTGAAATCTAAAAGTGCAGAAGGAACCCCCATCCTTTTCAATGCAGCCCACATCTTCCCTCTAGGGACCAGATCAAATGCTGATTTGAGATCCACAAATGCAGCGAAGATCTTCCCGTCTCTCAGTGACACAGTTTTCCATAGTGCAAGAGTGTCTGCGTGCAGGGGAAAGATTGTTTAAGTACAGGAGGGGGACCTTCCTGTACATAAACAATCTTTAAATGCCAAGTGTCCCACTTCCATGGGTGCTGCTTAATGCAGCACACACAGAAATCACAACATGGATTTTTTTTTAAAGATTACAAATACAAAGCATTTTGTTTTTTCCATGTGTGCTGCATAAGGCAGCACACATAAATGAAGCAAAAATGAGGAGAAATAATGCATTTCTCCTAGTTTCGCCAGCTTAAGACCAGGTTTTCCCTGTTCTTAACGCTGCCTCCCTTTTATGCTGCCCTTGTAAATAGGGCGCAACATCAAAATCAGTGCCTGTTGCAGTGAAACGCTCACCGCAACACCCGCTGCCCACCCTTTCACGCTAAGCATAGCATGAAAGGGGGCCTTATTTACAAGGCAGTGTTAAGCCAAGTTAAGTGGCTTAACTCTGCCTTGTAAATACGGCAATGCCCCTATCGCCACAACAACGTCATAAAAAGTGACGGTGTTGTTTACTATAGGGGCTTGTACATATACCCCTGAATATGATGAAACTTTGAGTAGCACTATAAAAAAATTATATGTTGACCAGAAAGGTGCTATAGAGAGATGAGGAGCATTGTTGGAGATTGTAGTGAGGGAATTCATGGAGAAGGAGGAAACACTCATTGTTTTTAACATTATTTGCCAGATATGGCCCGGGATATACGGGTGGAGGTAGATTATTTAGTGTACCAGATTCCAGAAATTTCTGTCGGGAGGGGGAGGGGGGGGCTCGACCTTCAAAAGTTTGAAGACCTCAGTTCTAGAGTTTGAGGGCAAACAGGATGGAACAGAACAAAACTGAGTAGATGTGTATTCCAGATCCATGAGAGGCACCCGGTAAACAATGGCAGGGTTTCCAAGAATGATACAAGGGAATGCTACCCAAAGAGAGTCCACAGAGACTGTGGGAACCCCTGCACACATGCTTAGTTTCCGAGCCTCACTCCTGCCCTTGGACCAGACTGCAGAATTGGCTTTCGAGCTATCTATAATACTCAGCTTGGTCTCCTTGGATGCTATGAAGCACAGAGCTGAAGCCTAGGAAGAATATCTCCTTCCTGTCCCCAAGCTGTAGCTTCACGTTGAGCACCTACTTGTGTCATTGCAGCTCTCAACATCCAGGGTGCAGTTCTTGAGACCAGAGAGTCTGGCAGAGGCAGCAGTCTGCCAAAGGCTTTGATGTTTCACCTGGGCCATCAGATGGACGATTCTCTTGTAGATCTTTTTTGCAGCCCATTTCATAGCAAGAGGCCTAATATTGGTAAATGCTGATTGGAATCCTTTGCAGGTGAACATGAGTTCCTGCAACCAAATAGGAACTACAACGCTATCATGGCTAAGGCCTTGGAAACAACTCTGTCTTGTTATGTTATGAGAAGTGCAGTTCATTGGCTCCTATTGGAAAATAAGAGAATTGATTAATTGCCATTGCAACTATCCCACAAAAGCTACCTGTGGGGAAAGCAGTTTATTATTTGGTGTGGTTGTGCAACCTCACTGTGTAACAAACTCACAAACCCGTCTTGAGTCCAGTCAGGCTCATTTACATAACTGTAGCTCAACCCTGGGTAGCTGTGGCTTCATGCTGTCAGGCTTTATCACAAGAATGAGCGGAAAGGATTTATAAGTACCAAGAGAGTTGAATAAGAAAGAAACGTGACACAAATAAAATCCAACACCAGTTTATAAAAATACCCCTTATTTTTATGAATATTTAGGCACCAAAATGAGCAAAATCCACCAGAAGTTTTCGGATAAATTGTTAAGCAAATAAGAGATCACAGCTTTTCATCCAAATCGCTAACAAGCATTGGCAACTACCTTGGATAGCGGTTACTTGGAAAATTTAGTAAAGTTATTTCAGACTACTTCGAACTACTGTGGGCGAGCAACTCTGCAGGGAGCGAGTCACATGGGCCAGTGAGTGTTAGGCGGGGACCTGGAGGGTCGGCCGAGGACACGGGGAGAGGCCTCCGGTGAGGGCCGTCTCCAGCGATCGTACAGACAAGTAACTTCCCCCCCACAGATGGACACCACACAGGGATAAGGTTAAGGCTTTTTATATGCCGTTCTCGAAGCAAAATATCACGGTACAGGGAGATCGGGACACGAGGGTCCTCTCAATTCTAGTCTCTGAAGGGAAAAGGGGTAGCGGGACAGTCTTGATACCTTTCTGGTATTTGAGGTGGTCTGCTGGATAGCTCACAATCCTCGAGCTCGGAGTTCTGGAAGGTCGGGCCGCGGCAGCGCCAGCAGGCTCGGATGGCAAGTCTTAGTTGAGGAGGGCCGCGGCAGCGCCAGCAGGTCCCGATGATGATGTAGGTTGCGAAGGGCCGCGGCAGCGCCAGCAGGTCCCGAGGATGATGTAGGTTGCAGAGGGCCGCGGCAGCGCCAGCAGGTCCCGAAGACGAGGAAGGTTGCAGAATGCCGCGGCAGCGCCAGCAGGCAGGACGATGGTTCACAAGGCAGGGCTGCGGCAGCAGTCCGTCAAGGATGAGTTCTTCTAGGTGTCTCTCGACTCCAGGATACAACTGCCTTCCTGCTCTGGAGCTGCCCCAGTTATAGGTCTGGCCTCCTTTGATGTCCGGACCCTCGCTCTTGGAGGTCGGGAGGTCCGGAGGTCCGGGATGAGGGAGTCCAGACACCCAGCAGGGGGGTGGAGCCAGCGCCCGGGGAGGCTGGGGGCGATCGGCACCTGGTGGGGGAGAACCATCGACACTCCTCTCTCCCATTGACCTGCCAAGTGGTCTGTTCACCTCCTGGGTGGATGGTGGTGCCGGGATGTCGGGGCCTGGCCAGGCCCAGGGTTAGGGTCGAGCTGAGGCCACGCGGCCTCGTGGTGCAGTGTCCAAGATGGCTGCTGGGCCGGGCAATGGTGATGGCGGTGGCCCGGGCCAGTGATACAGAGATGTCCGGGAGCAGGCGTCCCATAGGGTGCGGGTTGCTTCTGTGGGTCGTCGGGGTTGTTCTTCTGATGGCACCGGGAGAGCCGGTGTCCGGGCTCTGTCATGCGGGGAGGGAGCGAGCCCTTCATGAGGCCTGTCCAACATGCGTCCCCCCCCAGCTGAAGGCGGGGAGAGTCACCCATCCTCTTGGGGACTCTCCTCGTCGAGGCGGAAAAAGCGTGACAGGCCGTCCGCGTTGGCGTGGTCCTGGCCTGGACGATGCTCCACAGTGAAGTCCATCCCCTGCAGGGAGATGGACCATCGCAATAGTTTGGGATTCTCCCCCCGCATCTGCATCAACCATTGCAGGGGTCGATGATCTGTTTGCACCCGGAAGTGGGTACCGAAGAGGTAGGGCCGGAGCTTCTTGAGGGCCCACATCACTGCAAAGGCCTCCCGTTCGATGGTGCTCCAGCGCTGCTCTCGGGCCAGCAGGCGTCGGCTGATGAAGGCCACTGGCTGGTCGACTCCCTCGGTGTTTAGTTGGGAGAGGACTGCCCCAATGCCATGGTCTGAGGCATCCGTCTGGACGATGAACTTTCGGCTGTAGTCGGGGGCCTGGAGCACAGGGGCAGTGCACATGGCGGCCTTCAGTTTCTCGAAGGCCGCTTGACAGTCCGGGGTCCAGTTGATGGTTTTGGGGTGTTTCTTGGATGTGAGTTCCGTGAGGGGCCCCACAATGCTGCCATAGTCCTTCACAAACCGTCTGTAGTATCCGGTGAGCCTCAAGAAGGCTCGGACCTCGGTTTGGGTGACGGGTGGCTGCCAGGACTGGATGGCAGCGATCTTGAGCTGGAGAGGGGCCACCAGACCGCTCCCCACTTGGTGCCCGAGGTAGGTCACAGACCCCTGGCCAATTTGGCACTTGCTGGCCTTGATGGTGAGGCCGGCCTGTTGGAGGGCGTGCAGGACTTCTCGGAGGTGGTGGAGGTGGTCTGTCCAGTGGCGGCTGTACACAGCGATATCGTCCAGGTAGGCGGCACTGAATTCTTCGAGGCCCGCCAGTACCTGGTTCACAAGTCGTTGGAAAGTGGCGGGGGCGTTTTTCATGCCGAATGGCATCACTCTGAAATGGTAGTGACCATCCGGGGTAGAGAAGGCGGATCGTTCTTGGGCTCTGGGGGTGAGGCCGATCTGCCAGTAGCCCGCTGTCAGGTCGAAGATGCTCAGGTAGCGGGCAGCCCCCATGCGGTCAACCAGTTCATCTGCTCGGGGAATGGGGTGAGCGTCGGTTCGGGTGACAGCGTTCAGGCCCCGATAGTCGACGCAGAATCGGAGCTCGGAGGTGGTGCCCGGGGCAGCAGCTTTGGGGACCAGTACGACTGGGCTGGCCCAGGGGCTGTCGGATGGCTCGATGACTCCGAGTGTGAGCATTTTGGAGACTTCGTCTTGGATGCAGGTGCGCACCCGATCTGGTACTCGGTACGCCCGGTGCCGGATAGGGGGACTGTCCCCAGTGTCCACGTCGTGAAGGCACCAGGGGGTGACCCCGGGGGTGAGGGAGAACAGGTTTGCAAATTGCAGCAGAAGGGTCCGACAGTCTTGGCATTGCTCCGGGGTCAGGGCATCGGAGAGTCGGACCCCGTCCACCGAGCCATCTTTCTCACGGGTCCTCAGTAGGTCAGGGAGGGGCTCGGAGTCTTCCTCTGCCCCACTATCTGTGGCCATCAGTAGGCTGAGCTCCGAGCGTACGAAGTGTGGTTGAGTCTGTTGGCGTGAAGGACCCGGAGGGGGTTCCGGGGGGACTCCATGTCGATTAGATAGGTGACAGGGCCCTTGCGCTCGACCACCTTGAAGGGTCCTGTCCATTTGTCCTGCAAGGCACAAGGCTCGATGGGAGAAATTACCCATACTTGCTGACCAGGCTCGAACTCGATGGAGGAGGCATGTTGATCGTACCATTTCTTCATGTCCTCCTGACTGGCCTCGAGATTGGCTTTGGCGAGTTCCCTGAATCGCCGAGTCTGGTTGCGGAGGGTCAGGAGGTACTTATACACGTCCGGAGGGGTCTTCTGGGAGGCCATTTCCCATTCTTCTTTAACCAGGCTGAGAGGCCCCCGGACAGGGTGTCCGTACAGGAGCTCGAAGGGGCTGAAACCGAGGGATTTCTGGGGGACTTCTCGGTAGGCGAAGAGGAGGCACGGAAGCAGCACGTCCCACTGGCGACGTAGGGGTTCCTCCAGGCCCATGATCATCCCCTTGAGAGTGCGGTTAAACCGCTCGACCAGTCCGTTTCCTTGCGGGTGATAGGGGGTCGTGAACCGGTACGTAACCCCGCACTGCTGCCAGAGGGATTTCATATATTTGGAGATAAAGTTCGTGCCTCTGTCGCTGACGACTTCCCGGGGTAATCCTACTCGGGAGAAGATCCCCATTAGGGCTCGGCCTACCACTGGTGCTGTTACAGTCCGAAGAGGAATGGCCTCGGGATAGCGGGTGGCGTGGTCCACCAGGACCAGGATGAATCGATGCCCTTGTGCTGTTCGGGGGTCCAGGGGCCCCACAATGTCTATCCCCACCCGTTTGAACGGGGTGGTTACGACGGGGAATGGTTGCAAGGGTGCTTTGATTTTTCGGTCGCTCTTCCCGCTGGCCTGGCAGGTGGGGCAGGCCCGGCAGTGGTTGGAGATGTCATTTCGCATTTTGGGCCAGTAAAAGTGGGTTACCAGGCGGTTATACGTTTTGTCTTGCCCCAAGTGCCCAGCCAGGGGGACATCGTGTGCCAAGTTCAAAAGGAAGTCTCTGAAGCGGAGGGGCACCACTAGCACTCGACTGGCCCCCAATTCGGCAATTCTTTGCTCGCTGTATAGTAGGTCATTGTCCCAATAGATCCAGTGGGCCCCTGCGGTGTCTCCCGCACTCTGGGCGAGTGCTTGCTGTCGGAGTCCCTCGAGGGAGGGACAGGTCTTCTGCTCCTGCCGGAATTGTTCCTGGGTGGGTTCAACCTCTTGAGCACACTGAGCCAGTTCTGGAAGATCTTGGAGCGGAGTGGGCCCTTCTTGGGTTTGCTCTGGGGGATTAGTACTGAGGGCGTCTTCCTCTGGGGTGATCGGGGGAGGAGGTGCTGGCTATTCGGGTTCTTCGGGTCTGGGGATGGCACGGGCGGCCATGGACCGGGTTGTTACGCACGCCCAGTCCGGGAGGCCCAACAGCCCCAGGTGCTCTCTTCTCTCAACGGCTGCCCACGGGGAACTCTCGAGGTCGTTTCCCAGGAGGCAGTCCACGGGGGCATCATCGCGGACAGTCACTTTCAGCATACCGGACACTCCTCCCCATTCGAAGGGGACGCAGGCCATCCGACACAGGCTCTCTGAATTGTCGGCTGATCGGACGGGGCAAAGAACGTTTGGCAGGATTTGTTCCGGGATCACCAGGTGACAGCGGACCGCCGTCACACTGGCCCCGGTGTCGCGCAGGGCTTCGGCCTTGCGCCCATTTATGTTCACCCACTGGCTGTATTTTCTGGTGTTGGCGGGTAGGGGAGCCCGCAGGATCATGTCTCTTTCCCCCAGGCAGGCCAGGGTCATGGCGGCAGGTTTCCACTCGGGTTGCTCCTGCTCGTACTCTTCATACTCTTCGGAGTTTTGCTCTTCTCCTAACGCGGCGGCAGCGACCTGGCGGGGCACGGGAGTCTGGTTCTTCGGGCAGCTCGGGTCGCTGGCATAGTGTCCAATTCGCTGGCACCGGTGGCAAGTAATGTTGGCTCGGAACCCTGGGCGCATCGGGGGGTTTCCCCGACCGGCCGGGGGCGGGGTGTTGCTGGCGGGAGTTGCCGGGACGGCATCTCTGCCCCGGCCCTGGCCTCCTCCTCCTCCTCGGGGGCGATGGAGACCTTGGTTGTTTCTGTTTTGTTCACTCGGCCCACTCCGGGCCACTCGAGTGCTTTCCCATCGGTCAGCTTCAGCGGCGAGCTGCCGAGGTTCAGTCAATTTACTGTCGAGAAGGTGCTGCCTGAGCTCGACGAAGCAATTGTTGGAGAGGTGCTCCCACACCATGAGGTTAAAGAGTTGCTCGTAGGTGGTTACGTGGCTGCCCTTGATCCACCCCTCGAAGGCTCGGCTGAAATAGTTCACATACTCTACCCAAGTTGTACCCGGGATCCGTTTGCAGTCGCGGAACCTCTGGCGGTACATCTCGGGCGTGAGTCCGTATCGAGTGAGGAGGGCGGCCTTCATGCGGTTATAGGAGGTCATCTGATGGTCCGGGAGCTGTAGCAGGGCATCGCGGCCTTCATTGACGAACCTCCCCCATACCCCGGCTCCCCAGTCACTTCGATCAATCCGGTGGGAGGTCATAGCGATCTCGTAGGCCTTGAACCACTGCTGTATGTCGTCGTTCCGAAAATATTCTCTGACGACATCCTTGGGGATGTGGACCTTTGGTTCGGTAGTGCCCGGGGTGTGCGGGCGCTCGGGCACCCCTAGATCTTTATTCTGTTTCCGCATTTCTATTTCTGCTAGCTTGCGCTCGTGTTCGTATGCCAGTTTTTTCTCTTCGAGTTCTCTCTGCCTTTCTTTCTCTTCCCGCTCCTCTCGGAGCCGTAAGTGTTCTAAGTTTATCTTTTGTTCCGCCAGTTTCAGCTCTCCGTCCAACCGGAGCCGTGCCAACTCCAATTCATGGAGTCTGCTTTTCTCTCGTTCTTGGATCTCTTCCGGGGAGAGACCCACTCTCCTTTCTTCCGTCGGAGTGGTGTTTGTTTCTGGTGCCTCGCTGTTTTGGTTCCGGGGTACAGCCGTACCCGTTTCTGCCCAAGATTCTAGGGCGTGTTTGAAGTCCTCTTTCGTGCTCAGCCCGGTGGTAGCAATGCCTAGTTCCATGCAAAATTGCTTTAGCTCTCGATGGTTGTACTCTTCTAGTTTCTCCATCTGGAATTTCTCTGCGGATCCGCTCTCTTTTGTTGTCATTGTGGTTGAGTCGTGGGGTGAGTTACTCTCTGTACGATTACGCGTCGGTTCGGATCGCGCCACTGGCCACCAATGTTAGGCGGGGACCTGGAGGGTCGGCCGAGGACAAGGGGAGAGGCCTCCGGTGAGGGCCGTCTCCAGCGATCGTACAGACAAGTAACTTCCCCCCCACAGATGGACACCACACAGGGATAAGGTTAAGGCTTTTTATATGCAGTTCTCGAAGCAAAATATCACGGTACAGGGAGATCGGGACACGAGGGTCCTCTCAATTCTAGTCTCTGAAGGGAAATGGGGTAGCGGGACAGTCTTGATACCTTTCTGGTATTTGAGGTGGTCTGCTGGATAGCTCACAATCCTCGAGCTCGAAGTTCTGGAAGGTCGGGCCGCGGCAGCGCCAGCAGGCTCGGATGGCAAGTCTCACTTGAGGAGGGCCGCGGCAGCGCCAGCAGGTCCCGACGATGATGTAGGTTGCGAAGGGCCGCGGCAGCGCCAGCAGGTCCCGAGGATGATGTAGGTTGCAGAGGGCGCGGCAGCGCCAGCAGGTCCCGAAGACGAGGAAGGTTTCAGAATGCCGCGGCAGCGCCAGCAGGCAGGACGATGGTTCACAAGGCAGGGCTGCGGCAGCGCCAGCAGTCCGTCAAGGATGAGTTCTTCTAGGTGTCTCTCGACTCCAGGATACAACTGCCTTCCTGCTCTGGAGCTGCCCCAGTTATAGGTCTGGCCTCCTTTGATGTCCGGACCCTCGCTCTTGGAGGTCGGGAGGTCCGGGATGAGGGAGTCCAGACACCCAGCAGGGGGGTGGAGCCAGCGCCCGGGGAGGCTGGGGGCGATCGGCACCTGGCGGGGGAGAACCATCGACACTCCCCTCTCCCATTGACCTGCCAAGTGGTCCGTTCACCTCCTGGGTGGATGGTGGTGCCGGGATGTCGGGGCCTGGCCAGGCCCAGGGTTAGGGTCGAGCTGAGGCCACGCGGCCTCGTGGTGCAGTGTCCAAGATGGCTGCTGGGCCGGGCAATGGTGCTGGCGGTGGCCCGGGCCAGTGATACAGAGATGTCCGGGAGCAGGCGTCCCATAGGGGACGGGTTGCGGGTTGCTTCTGTGGGTCGTCGGGGTTGTTCTTCTGGTGGCACTGGGAGAGACGGTGTCCGGGCTCTGTCATGCGGGGAGGGAGGGAGCCCTTCATGAGGCCTGTCCAACAGTGAGGCTTTGCGGGACAGTTACCTTCAGTCAAAATGGTCTCCAACCTGCACTATGACAACTCTCCTGGGTCCAGCAGACTCAGTGCATATTTTTGTTCTCGAGTCTCGGTTTTCCCAACCGCATTTTGGTGGTCAGGCAATCACGGCTACCAACTCAGGCTTCTTCAGCTTTTGTGGCCCTGTATCTGTAACAGGAAGTCAGCCAGCTCTTGGAGTCAATTTCAACTCAAAAATCTTTATTCGGATTTCAAAAATCCATAAAAGCACAATTTAAAAACGGAGTCATTTCTGTCTGGGGCCCAGGGGCGACTCTTCCTCGAACAGGGCATCACATGCATAGTCCTTTCTTTGCTGGCCCAAGGTTCAGCAGGTGCAGTCCAGTGTTTGGTAAAGCATGTCTGCCGGGTCCAGGGACCAGCAGAGCAGGCCTTTGGTCCTCTTCATGCTCAGAACTTGCCTTCGGAGGATGCAGTGGCTACTAGCAAATGCTGTACCAGGTCCCCTCCTGCCTGATTAAACTTCATGTCAAGTGTGGCATCTAGATGTTCCAGTATGCAATTTTCTGCCTACTCCCAAGATGGCAGAATCCCTTTTTCAATGTGTGTAGCTCAGTAGACCACCCTAGAGATGTGGCCACCTAAGTGATACACACCCACAAGTTGGCAACTGTTTCCACTTGTCTGTCCTCAATGCCAACCTGTCTACCAGAACAAAAGAGCAGCCCTTTTCATGTGTGTCAACCATTTTCCATTCAAAGGTGACTTCCCCTTTTAAGCTTGCCTTTTGGGCTCACACCCCATTTGGCCTTCTTGCCAGGAAGAGAGAACACCTCTTCCAAATAGCAGGCTCTTCGTTTTCCTTCCTGAGAGTGCTTCACACCTCCCCCCAGGAGAGAAGGAAGCTGTCCCATGGCCAGTAACTGTAAACAGTCACTGGAAAACGAGGGCACCACAGAGGCAACTTTATAAAATGCCATTTACTTGAAAGTTACATTAAATTCTACTTGGGCTTGAAGTCGGTTTAATGTAAAGATTATTTTGTTACTGTAAAGTATCATACGTAGCAGTTCCATTCAGAATTAGTACAGCTGAGTTGTCATTGAAAACCCTGTGCTTGTCAATAGGGATACTAGCCATTCTACATCAAAAACAACAATTTGGGGGGTTAACTGCTGGGACGTATAAAACACATGTCCCACTTTTTAGTACATAGCACCCTGCCTTAGGGATAGAAAGACCTGCTTTAGGGGTTCAGTCTTTAGTGATGATGGTAGCTTCCCTGCAGGGTAAATCAAAGTACTCCCACGTGGATACTGAGGCCAAGTTTCTGGCGAAAGACACTTAAGAAGAGAATGTAACATCAGCTGTGGTCTCTATCTGATGGAACCCAATGCCATCATGGAAAGTTGCAGGCTCATTCACTGACAGAAGTTACAGTGGTGCACCTTGTCCTGTACGTAGCTGATGAGTAGATGTTATGTTATGTTATGTTATCAGGCATTTTTATAGCGCTCGGCTACTCTAAAAGAGTGTCCCGGCGCTTTTCACAGGCAACTTACAGTGTAAGATCAACATAACAGGTAAAAGCAGACCCCGAAAGAAAAGGAAAAAGAAAACCGTCTAAGCAGAGAGATTAAAAAGCCACGTCTTCAAATTCTTCCTAAATTGAAGCAGGTTGGGGGTGCTACGCAGTGCCAATGGAAGCGAATTCCACAACTGGGAGGCCTTGAGGCTGAAAGAGCGCCCCCCCGTGCGTGCCTTCCTCACGCGTGGAACCACGGCAGTAAAAAGGGATTCTGAACGCAGTGAGCGAGCCGGGCGATAGAAAACTAATCTTTTTTTCAGATATCCAGCACCTGAGCCAAAAAGAGCCTTGTGCATCAGGGTCATAGATTTGAAGACAATCCGCTTCCGAATTGGAAGCCAGTGGAGCGTCTGCAGCAACACAGAAGCCCGTGCTCGTCTGTGCAGACCGAAAATTGCCCGGGCTGCCGAGTTCTGTGCCACCTGCAGACGCTGGACTAAGTAATCCGGAAGGCCTAGAAAAAGGGCATTGGCGTAATCAAGCCTAGACCCGATAAGCGCCTGCACCGTAATCCGTCTGTGCTCCGCAGACAGTAGGGGAAGAAACTTGCGGAGCATTCTGAGGATACCGAAGCAGGTGCCGGACAAGGATGTGCGCTCTCAGAGAAAGTTTGTTGTCGAGCTTAACACCCAGGTTCTTGGCAACCGAGGATGATTGTGCCGGGGGACACATGGCGGCCGGCCACCACTGCCGCCACTCGGGATCGGAGGCACAGCCAAAGAATAGAACCTCCGACTTGCTGGAGTTGGCCTTCAGACAATTTAGCTGAAACCAGCTGAAAACCCTGTCCAGGCAGTCCCGGATTCTCTCCCCATCAAATGTCTGATCTTTTTCACAAGTGAAGAGGAGTTGTGTGTCATCAGCGTAGGACACGATCTGGGCTCCGTAAGCCTCAACCACAGCCGCCAGAGGGGACATAAAGATGTTAAATAATGTCGGGCTCAACACAGAGCCCTGTGGAACCCCAACACCCAATGGCGGCATCTCGGCTGAGCTCTGGGATACCCAGACCGTCTGGCGGCGGCCCTCCAGGAAAGATGTAAACCATCTGAGCACCGTCCCCCTTAGGCCGATGTCATAGAGCCTGGCGAGCAGCGCCTTATGGGGGACGGTGTCGAAAGCCGCCGACAGGTCCAACATGACTAACATGGCCTTGCCACCCCCATCCAAGGTCTCCCTGATGATTTCAGAGACCTCCACCAGCGCTGTTTCCGTACTGAAATTCGGACGGAAACCGGATTGGGATGGGTGGAGCAGATTGTTAGACTCCAAGAAGTTCGACAAGACGCCATGAACATGTTTCTCGGTGATCTTGGCCAAGGCCGGGAGAAGTGAAATTGGCCTGTAGTTGGCCAAGACCTCGGCATCAAGACCAGGCTTTTTCAGGAGGGGGATCACCATCGCCCTCTTCCAGGAGCGTGGGACAATCCCCTCGCTCAAGGAGGCATTGAGGATCGGGTTGACCAGGGGATTCACCACTGCCGCCATCCCAGCCAAAAATTTGGCGGGGCAGGGGTCAAGTGGGGATCCAGATTTAAGACTGGCTAGCAGAGTCCGGGACATGTCACTGGAGACAGATGGAAAGTCCTCCAGGATAGCCACAGGCGTGGCCGGTGTTCCAAGTCCTGCCCCGGGATCACAACAAGCCTCCACCGTGCTCTCCAAAAAGGAGGCCTGAATGGCCTTAATCTTGTCAGTGAAAAAGGTGGCAAGATCACGCGCCCACGCATCGGGTGACACAGGCGGGGGTAAATAAGAGGAGGGAGACGTGAACTCCTTCACAATCGTGAAGATCTCCTTGCAGGAGTTCGCTGATGCCTCAATCCTCCTGGCGAGGTATTCCCGCTTGGCAACAAGAATATCGCGATGATAGGCCTTCACCGCCGACCGGTAGGCAAGTTTGTGCTCAACCTCGGCAAAGAGGTTGGAGAACGAAAGCTGTGGCAGGTGCAAGGACCATGAATTCTGGTGTGGGAACTCAGGTCTTTGGACCCTAGGCCGGAGTTCCAGGAAGAGTAATTCATCTCATTAGAAGAAGCTTCTACAACTATCTACTCTTGGGGTATTCCAGCAGTCAAATGTGGGGATGCCCTGAGCCAGATAGCCAATTCCAATACCTCCCTTTTTCGTCCTGCTGGCAAGCCAAGCTCAATGCTTGGAAATCCTTTCACACCAACATCCTCGCTGGAGCCGTCTTTTCCTGAGTAAAGTGACATTTGAAGAGGCACTTTCCAGAGAACCCTCAACAGAGTCCCAGCGACTTCCTTGAGGACCATTTGCGTTCCAATACACCACCTCAGGAGGTCACTCCACTGAGAAGAAAGGGTTTCCTCCATTATCTACCACAGTGATGGAGATTGGCTGAGCTCTGGAGTCTTTGCAAACTGTCCCAAATATGTCACCTCTGCTTAAGTCGGGTCCCAAGAAATTCTGCAGGACATAGGAAGGCTCTTACTTTCAGAGGAAATCAAGAAAGGGCTATGTATATCAAATTCCAAATATTTTCTTGTAGGGAAAAAGGGAGGATGGCCATACCTAATCATATATTTCTACGTTGCTAACCAGTTCCTCCCTATGCAGGAGTTCAAGATGCTCACTTTGGCACACCTGCTGGCAGCTATCCAACACTACTGACTATGCTCAGCTGACTTTCAGTATACCCACTTCCATGTACCATCCGGAAGTGAAATAGGAAGTAGTCTGTTTTATGGATGGAAACCAGCAGTACCAGTACAGATATTGGCTTTCTGTCGTGGACATACTCCAGAAGAGCAAAGAAGGGTGACGGCACTATTTCTACCTCTACCATCCTAGATATCTCTTGGAAAATTGATTTCCAATAGTCCTCTATTTTAAGGCATCTCCACGTCATGTGTGCAAAGTCCGCATTCGGGGCTCTACATCTCGGGCAGGCCTCCGAACGCGCGGGTGTCAATGCGATGTAGCTTGCTAGGGGTGACATATACTCGCCGCAGGAACTTGAAATGCAATAGTTTATGGCGGTGGTTTGGTGACACTTTCCGCGTTTGTGCGCAGCAATTATACCATTGGAGGTCAGTTAAGGGGTGTCTAAGATCGCTCTCCCATGCAGCCTTCACAGCCGCATCTCTATTCGGGTGCAGCGCTATCGCCCCCTTGTACGGTTTGGCAACCAGGTGGTTCCCATCCCCGCCACTAATGACCCAAGTCAGGAGAGGAAATTCAGTGGGCGCCAAGGGATAGCTCTCCATGCATGTACGGAGCGCCTTTTCTACGCGCAGGAGCAAAAAATGGTCCAGAGTTGTGGCTTTCCCGGAGACGAGGATCTTCAGTGTGCGAAAACATGTGCCGCCCGGGTACAGGTCTCCACAGTAATCAGCTGAAATTTAGATAGCTTTTGTTTGACTAGCTTCTCCTTCAGGGTGGGTATCCAACTGTTACTGCCCAGGAGCAGTGCGTGGTAGTACAGTGCACTCAATACCAGTCACCCTCGCCAGCTTATGCCAGGCCCAGATCGTGGTGGCCAGTGTTTGGATGTCACACGGGTCTCTAGGGAAGCCGCGTGGCAGCAGTGTATGGATAGGGGCCAGAAGTCCCAGGTCCGCCTCAGGCCGATAGTACGGGATCCGAATATCTGTGTTATACCAGTGTCTAGCAAAACTCGCCAGGGCAACCAGGTAATAAATTTGTAGGTTTGGAACGCCAAACCCACTTCTCTCGTAAAGCAACACTAAAGTATCCCATCCAACCCAGGGCTTCCTACCACCCCACACTAGCTTCCCAAGCAAGGTGCGCAATTTGGAAAAAAAACTATTATAGAGAGGGATTGGAATGTCCGTGAAAAAATACAAAAATTGCAGCAACACCACCATTTTCATTATGGCTATTCGACCTGCCATTGACAAAGGGAGTCGCAGCCATGGTTCTACATTATTTTCATGTCATTAGAGGCATTTCTGAACTCGTACTATTGAGTTGCAAAGCGCAGGGTGTGACCGAGTAAGCAAGACTTTATTAATCACGCCGATAACAATTTCACCTTGGGCAATGTTGGAATAAGAGACTTTATGCTCAGCCCACATATCATCAGGGTTATTTTAGGTTGCATGAAAGTGAATTACATCGCGCAGAGTAACTTAACCTCTGATCTCACCGGTGACCTAGGCGTGGGCACTGCTGAAACATGAGAATTTATGCTCAGCGTGCACACCCTTAGGGTCATCTCTCTTTTGTAGTTAATAAACCGAGCTGCATCGCGCTGGGTGCAACCGAGTGAGTAGTTTCTTGATCTCACCATTGATTACTGAGTGGGCTATGTTGGAACAGGAATCCTAATGCCCACAACACCACTCCCAACGGCACTTAATACCAGGTTAATACGTGCACGAACATTCCCATGTACAACATTAAACAACAAGTTGTTTGTCCAGTACACGATTTTCATTGTTTGCATTCATCCCTCCGTATGTAACCCAACATACATGGGAGCATGAGCCTGAAGTGTTGACCACCGTGTACTGTTGATGCCTGGATACTTGATACAATTAGGTGAGTCCGGCATTCTTTTCTGCTGCTAATTTTGAAATTCCACAAGGGCATACAACCACCATAGCTCACTGTGGGAATTCACCACCTTGCTTTTATTGTCCTCAAGCGCAGTAGCGCTCACCACTGATCATTCTTTAACGAGTTTGAAGTCACCAAAAGGCATTGTCTTATATTGTTTATCCATGTATATACCTGAAATGATGCATCCTTGTCTCTCCAATACAGGTAAATCCAGATCATTGCAGGTATATTGACACATTAGACACTTTTCTACTGTGACTTTGATGAACCTCCAAAGTTTTTATAGTGTAGATAGTTTCCGTTTTCATGGTTCTGAAGAATCGCGAGTTAATTGACACAAACGCGAGAAACATGTTGTCTGTTATTTTTCACTAACTGACACACAAGTAGGAGACATTATACTCCAATGAGTGCCGGTTTCACTGCTTTTAACTAGGGCAGGAGACCCCCAGAATAAAAATAATCTATTTCAGTACTCCCAGCCCCATTTTAAACTCACTATCACGTCTACACCCTTCTGGCCCCACACCCGCACTTCACCATACGGCTGTTGGATAAAAGATCTCCGATAAAGTGCCCCTCTTTGAGGTGAGCCCGTTGGGTATTGCACCGCTGACCCAACGAGGAGCAGCCCATATGATGAAGCATGACACCTGAAAGGGTGTGTGAGGGCATTAAAATTCAATAAAGGGATGCCCAACTGTAGCTCTCTCTGAGACTGTTGTTTCCAGCCTTAGTTTGACTACTTGTACTCCTCCCACTTGAGGAACAGCACAAGATACCTTCCTTGACATGCTGACAGGGGCACCTGTTTGTGCTGGACCTCCCATTCCTTGAGAGTGGAAATAGCCTCTTCATCCCCTTATTTTGAGTACAATTGTCAAAGTTCAGCAATGACAAAGGTCTGTATAAGTTGCATTTTAAGTGGTCTTTACCAGGTTTAGATATTAGGATTTTAACTGCTTCTCTCAAAGTGGGCGGGAGTATCCCCTTATCGATTGCCTCCTGATATAAATCAATAAGATGTGGAACTAGGAGATTTTTTTTTACTTTTTATGGAAGCAGCCTGTAAAGCCGTCTAGGCCAGGCGCTTTAGAGCCATCAAGCGCGTTAATGGCGTCCGATATTTTCCCCTCAGTGAAGGGTTCGGCCAGGAACTCCTGATGGGACTTGTCCATCCAGGAGAGGAAAATCTCGTCAAGGTACTCCTGACAATCCTCCAGGGACGCATCAGTCTTAGAGGTGTATAGTTCTATATAGTATGCAAGTACCTTTCGTAGTATTCCTACATTTCCTGTTATCCAGTCCCCCGTATCCCCTGTAAGTTCAGCTATGTATGTTAGTTTGCGATTGTGTTGCATCAGTCTGAACAGCATCCTACCGGGTCTTTGTTCCTCCCCGTACCGTCGAGCTATGCATGAGCCGTTACAGGACCTAGCAGGGCGTCAACATCCAATGGCAGGACTGATGGAAGTGTAAGACAAATGTCTAACACGCATTCCTCTCGGCAAAGCAGGCATCGTAGAACAGGTAAGATGCAATCTTGCCGATAGGTCTGAACAACAGAAGCCATGTCGTATTCAGATCTCTTAAACGAGCCAAGTCGAGAATCTGTGTTATCCTCTCACGATACCTCTGGGCACGGACCGTCTCTTCCAAGAGGTTCTGGGTAAGGAGCAGAAGAAATAAAAATAGTATTCCTGCTACGAGTCCCAAGATGAGAGGCAGGCCGCCGAACACAGAGTGCACGAAATTTGGGAAAATGCCGAGGACTGCTTCAAATGGTGCTAACAGTCCCGAAAAAATCGTCTTAAATACATGTGCGATGCCATTGGTATCAGACATGTTTAAGATTTGACTTAACATTACTGAGTAATGTACAGGGCAGTTTGTTGATAATAATGCATGTATCTCTGCAGATGTCCTTGCAACTTGCAGATCATACGTTTCTTTTGATGATGTCAGTGGCACAGATTTTTGCAAAAGAATAGACTTTAGTCTGCTTAAAGTATCAATTCGTATAGAAGAGATATTCAATGAAGGCCATATTGCCGTCTGACTGTCTGACTTGCGAGTTGGATACAATACTTGCATACAACAAGTGACCATGGACGACACGCTAACCAGATAAACTTTTCCTGGCACCATTCCACAGCAGCTGTGATCATTTAACATAACCTAACTGCCATTGGATAGCTGCCTGAAAACGGGTTCTATCAGTGTGGAGGGAGTACCGTGCAGCTGGCTTGAAAGGTTATTCGCAGAGCCATCGCAGGATCCGTGTAAATTAATACCCTGGCACAGAAGTGTACCACTTAGTGAATTTTTACAATTTTTCCCACTAAGGAATACTTCTTTCCCCTTATTCCAACAACTGTGTGTATATGGTAAAGTCCATGTTGACTTAATGTATTCTTTACCCAACCTATCATACAGGCCTTCTTGTATATGCTGTAGACAATACTGAAACTGGAAAATTGTCACTGGAATCATGATGGTGCCATGAATTATCCATTCTATTACAGGTTTCTCAGAAACTGTCAATGGTAATCTTTCCAGTTTTTCAATGCTCAGCACCGTATAGTCTGCTCCTCTTTGCGCCAAAGAGATTTGTAAGGTTAAACCCAGTAAACAATGACGTTGTGTTGATAAGCCTCCGTGGCACGTAGCCTGAACGCAGATTTTGCAATGTCCAGCCTAGCTGCATTATAGAACGTAATTGAGACTGGCCATGTTGTAACATTAGCAAGTCTTGTTCCATTATGTCAATTGCAGAGGATACAATGCTGTCCAATAAATATATTCTGGAGGACAGAGTAGTTAACCGATTTTGTCCACTACAGAGAGAGTTTTCTTCATGTTAATACGATCAATTTCTCGTATTCTTTCTGCAGTTTTCAATTGTGTTATTTTCCAAGCCTCGTTGTACACAGCATATATACCGGTGTATGTGAAACGTTTTTGCCGTGGTTTGCGAGGTCCCAATAAGAAATCTCGCAAATCATTGCTTTCTTTAAGTAAAGTCAAGTGTTGTTTAATTTCTGGAAGTGTAGCCATTTTCTCAGCCTTAAGTAGTACTAAATTGAGAAAAATCGTAATTTTAGGACTTTTGGTATTCACAGAAGGCATTTAGGAGTCCTAAAGTTAGGAGTCTTAACTTTACTACTACTACTAACTTGAGAAAATCCTAATTTTAAGACTTTCGGTATTCACAGAAGGCATTTAGGAGTCCTAAAGTTAGGAGTCCTAACTTCTGTGAATACCGAAATGAGTAAGTTCATTCTGTGAATACCAAAAGTAGTAAGTGCATTCTGTGAATGCCAAAAGTAGTAAGTTCATTCTGTGAATACCAAAAGTAGTAAGTGCAATCTGTGAATACCAAAACAGTAGTGAGTTTAGGATGGAGTCTTAAGTTCATTCTGTGAATCGGGCCCAGTATTTTCTTCCCCTTGCTTGCAAGCCCATTTCGATATGTTTGAGTTTATTTGCAGAATTCCATATTGAAATTTCAGATATAATGACTTCGCTAGTTGGGGCTGCATCTCATCGAAGAAGGACTCCAAGCTCCAGCTTTGTTTCATTAGAAGGAACCGTGTTGTTAATGTACTCATGGTTGAACTTTGTAGCAAGCACAATATTTTGAATATAGGCCTAGAAGGTTGATTTTAGTATTTTCTTGGAACCCATAGACAATTGTGTAGGTTTATCCCAGAAATGCTTTAATCCTAGTTTAGTAAACCAGGAGCGGACAGACCTACTCCTTGGTTGAGCTTTAAAATTTCCTCCAGGCCTTCTTTATAGTGCGCTAGCTCCCCTGTGGACCACAATCGCACCCAGAACAGTAATAGTCTTAAAATTGCCTGATGATCCATACGGCGTACATTAAGATCCATTACAATGGGTATTAGTGGTGTTCGCATTGAAATGTGCAAAATATTCCTAAAAACTTATTTTCACCCACCATAAAAGTATTATTACTTCAGGGTCCCCATAACTCTGCCCCATAGAGCGAGGCCGACTGCGCCTTATACTTATATACTTCAAGGGCTGGGGAAACAGCTTTGGACATACTACTCCTATGTTCCTTTACTATGGGTAAAGAATTTTGGAGTAAGATGCTCTTGCTTTTCTCCAATTGCATTTTCCAGGACATTTTAGTGTACAACGTTATACCTAGGTAGTTAAAATTGTGCAAATATTCTATCTTCTGCCCCTTGCCAGTTAAGTTCTTTTTAAAAGACCTATGCGGATTAAGTGCCATGTATTTCGTTTTACTAGAATTTATTTCCAGGCCCTTAGTCTCACAATATGCATCAAAGGTATCTATTAAACACTGTAAACCTTTGGGAGTTTGGGAAATTAGAATGGTGTGGTCTGCAAATAGGAGGGGGGGCACTGGAGCCACACCTAACTTGGGAGAATCATGTTAGGAGCCCAATAGATGTTCCGGAATGTCGTTTACATACAAAGAGAATAAGGTGGGTGCAAGTACACATCCCTGCCTTACACCCCTGTTTACTTTGATTTGCTCGGTAAGCTCGCCATTCGGACCCCATCTGACCTTTGCAAAATTATCCTCATGTAGTCTTATGATTTGCACTAGTATTTCCCCCGGTACCCCTTGATTTTTTAGGGATTTCCAGAGGAGATTTCTAGGGATCAAATCGAAGGCAGCCTTCAGGTGAACAAAGGCAATGTACAGGTGACCCTTCGTTAGCACTGTATTGTTCCAACTTATGCAAAGAAATCTAAAAACCTGGTCAATTGTGCTTGTTTTACCTCTGAACCAGCTTGATAAATTGATAAAATACTATTCTCAATTCATCCATTTAATTTTGTGACCAGCACAATTCAAACACCTCATCCACACTTTTAAGACACTGCATAACACTGTCCCAGCATACCTCAACAATCGCATCTGCTTCCAATAACCTTCCAAACACCTCTGCTTGTCCGGCCTCAAACTTGCACAAATCCAGTGCACACGGAAAGGTTACGCCTGTTTCGACATTGCCCTTAAAACGTGAAACTACTGGCCGTTACACATAAGAGCCTTCTCCTCACTTGTTGAATTCCACAAGAAGCTGAAGACCTGACTTTTCAGGCAGTACCACTGGGCCCTGGGTGTACCTAGACTCGCACCTGCTCAGTGCCAAGATACCCTCCCAGGTGATAATGCGCAAATCTACATGACATAACATGGGAAAAGATGCAAATGCAGAAACAAAGAAGAAAATATATGAAAGTAAGGTAAAAGATCATTCTTAACCAAAGGAAAGGGAAAAATCGAGAGAAGTAAAAGGTAGCAAAGCAAATAGGCTATAACTTAATCAAGAAGAGAAGCAAAACAAAGGGAGCGTCAAAGATAAAGAAAAATAATCAAAGCTGAAGATGAAAAAAGATTTAGTGGGACAGGATCAAAGGAAGTAATTAAAAAAGGTTAGAAAGACACAAAGAAAAAGAAAGAAGTAGCAAGATGGTGAGAGGAAGGTGAAACAAATATTAAGGTGGAATGATGAGTGAAGCAGAAAAAAAAGGAAAATAAGGTTAGGGCAAATGCAGCAAAAAGAAAACAAGTGTTAGGAAAAGCAGAGAGAGGTTTAGGAAAAGTAAGAAACACAAAGATTGAAGGGTTGTAGGTTTGGTAAGAATTTTGGAAAAAGAACTAACCAACAAAATATCAAACGAAGAATGGAAAAGCAGAAAGAAAGAAGGAAGAACGAATGAAAGAAAGTAAAATATGAGTGAAAATAGAAAAAAAGATGGAAAGAACAAAAAGGGAAATCAAAAGAAAGTGGTGTGAACCAGGAAAACAAACCGAAGTAGAGTCAAGGGAGTGAACATGGAAGATCGAGGTAAGATATACAGAATGGAGAAATTTTCAGAATATATTGCAAAAAATCTACTTGGAAGGGCTAAGAAAAGAAGATGGTGAAAGAGATAGGAAACAGATGAGAATGAAAAGAAGAGAAGGAAAGAGAAAACAAAGTCAAAAACTGATATAGGAGGGCAGTAAGAAGCTTTAAAACGTATGAAAAGCGTGATAGAAACAGTAGTTTTGGGACAATGAAAGGGAAACAAAGCTAGCACTACAATAGATATATGTAGCAAATAAGATAACTATTCCTGGAATATGTTGGACTTTGTACTCATACGGTGGCTGTTATTCGAACATTGTGAGAATCTATAGCAGAAACATTGCCAGGGGCATCAGTATTTTGTATGTGTTCACCATCCTTACCATTGCTGTTGCGATCCCAGACATGGGGGTTGTCTTCACTGGCATATGGTGGTCTTCTATGATTTTGGTTGCGCATTGTGGCGTCCAGAGCACATCCCTAACTTTTGGGGTCTGTCACTGTGATCTTATAGGCACCCTTGACATGAGTGTGGTACATGAGCATGTGGGTCAGGTTATGTCCTTTCGCAATAGTACATGAGAGTACTAGATGAAAATGGGAAGTTGATATTTTTGGGATAATACTCATAGTTTTCCTAAAAATAAAACAAAATGCTGCGTTGGTGACAAAACTGTATATTAAAATGTTTCTTTGGGCAACTTGGCTTTATATACCCAAAATGGAAAGCTGTAATTTGGGGGGAAAAAAGTGTTGTTTTTTCTTTCAGAAAAAGTCAAATTGGTCTATGAAGACAAAATTATTCCATTTCCACCTCATGGGGCTTAATTACTAGCTCCTTGCGCCGCTGATGCAATTAACACACCAGCGGCGCAGTGTGCTGCCCCATATTTACAAGGCAACCCAAAGCCACCCTGCGTGACTTTTTCAAGGCCTTATAAATATTTCCCCTTTTCATGCATCACTTTGCGTGAATGGATCAAGCCATAGGTGTTCCTGAGTAACATCCTAGGATTCTGTCGCATTCCCAGATTTACAACATTTTGGAAGCCTGGGAATGCGTCAGGTTCCTACGCCTCCCCGGGAAGACGTAAGGAGGCACAACGAGGAGAAATACTGTAAGTTCTCCTTGTTTTTCCTCTTTCTATGCGAGCTGCATTCTGCGGCACGCAAAGAAAGAGGAATCTAGCGATTTCTTTAGTGCAGGAAGGTGTCCATGGCTGCAAAAAAACAATCATCTCCGCAGTGCACACTCTTGCACCATGGTGCAAGGGTGCCTGCGTTGGTGCCAGGAAGCCAATTGTGCTCCAGAAGCACAGGAATGCGTCCGATTGTTGTAAATATGACGCATCCCTGTGCTTTAACCCCTTGCATGCTCATGACGAGCTCAGCTCGTCATGAGCTACAGTGCTCCGGTGCTCATGACGAGCTGAGCTCGTCATGGCCTTTAGAATGCTCGCACGCTGGGCTAATTCCCCTGCTGTGCTGAGCGTTCTAAAGAAACATGTCAGCTCGTCATGAGCACAGGAGCACTGTAGCTCACGACGAGCTCAGCTCGTCATGAGCATGGGAGCGCTGCGCGCGCCCCCCTCCCCCCAGCACAGCAGAGGAATGTGCCGAGCAGGGAAGGGGTTAAAAATTACATAGCTCGGCACAGCAAAATGGCTTGCTATTGTAGATCTGGCTACTTAAGCATTACAGCAACAAAAAACAAACAAGCATTGGCATAGCCAATAGTTCTCGCTTTTTGGACCCTATAAGTACTTAGTTATGCAGCAGAATATCCCTGGTGCAACAACACCAACTGTTGCATGGCTAAACACTTATAAGGTCCCAAATGCGAGACCTATTGGCTATGCCAATGCTTGTATTTTTCTTGGGAGGATCACATACCAACACCCTTAGCAAGCTTAGTCTCAGCCGACAGTCATTGATTTTTTTTATTATTTCATGTGTGTTTTAAGAACTCCCTGGAAAAGTTGTAACTTTTTTAGCAGTCAGTCAGTCAGTCAAGTAATCTTTATTATGATGGTAGATCATAAAAGATACATAGTAACCATCCGAATCATTACTTAAAAACACTAGCCAATAACACTAATAAAAAAGACAAGTTTAAAAATGTAAAAAAACTGTAAAGCATTAAAAACACAAAGATATACTATTCATAGATCGTTTCAACGTAGTAATTTTTTTTCTACAAATAAGATCTTTTCCTTTGCCACATGGCGTCAATGAAGTGTGAGACTGAGAACACAACTGGGGCAGAAGTATTACTCTTAAGTATTCTGAGGGCCTCTTTGTGATGTCTAAATCCCAGGTTTTTGCAGACTTGGATAAGCCAACGTTGACGTATGGTTTTGTACATCGGACAAAAAAAGAAAACGTGGGACTCGTCTTTGGCCCCACACGCTGGGTATTCTACTGATTTGATAGGCGACCATTTATTGGAGAAGACCCTGAGCGGGAGTGTTCCATATCTGAATTGTAGATAGTATTTCCTCGCTGTGGAAGGTAACATTTCAACTAAGAGTGGTTCAACTATATAAGCATCTTTCAGATTAAAAAACTGAACAGCAAGTGGGCCCATATTTGTAAACTTCCATTTTATCCCACTTTTATTACATTCTCCACGAGGTTGGAGGGTGGGTTGGGAGAAACCCGCCTTAATTCTCTTAGGGTGAGTCGGGCTTGCTTGCTTCATTCGCTCACTTTATGTCAGTAAGAAGATTGTTTCAAGTCGAGAGTATTTTATATTTCTTACTATTTCTTTTTTCGACCCTTACTTGTAATCTTCACCTTCTCGCCCTATGTTTTTTGATTTATGTTGAGCTCCCCGTATTGCTGCATTCCCGATGCCTACAACTGTTATCATGAGAGTAAAACATCTGTAGTAAAACGGGAAAGAACTTTTACATCGTGGATTTTACAATGCGATGCAATCAAACTGCCCGCGTTGTTACCACGCAAGTGCCATTACAACACAAGTCATTACATCAACTTGCAGTAGATGGCGCTCTAACACAAGGAATAGTATAGTTTGCTATTCCATCACCTTCCCTATTGTTACGCAGGCTGGAGTTGGAATAGTAAATTATACTTTTCTAATGTTACGGCACCATCTACTGCAAGTTGATGTAATGACTTGCCTAGTAATGGCATTGGTTGGTAACAACGCGAAATACCGCATAGAAAAAGCAGGCGTTATAAAGTGCTATGTTCTAGTAAAACTCACTAGCCAATGTCTCTCACACCATTACCTTTTCTCTGAATTTGCTCATATCATACCAGGCACCTCACAGATTAGGACACAATCAGGTACAGGAGGGGCTTGGCCACTGAGTTCCAACGATGTGTCACTAGGTGGGTGGCAGCTTTGTGAGGGAGAAACTTAATAGGGCTTTAGACATATAAATGTATGTTTATTATGGAATGTGCTGTGCTTGAGTGACATATGTTTGATAAAGCTTGTCTCTCCTACACTGTCTGCTCCTGCCCCACCTACCTTCCATTTCACGTTGGGGCTGACAACTAGGGCTGGGCTTGCTGACTAACTGAATAGTAAAACCTAGCCAGAGTTACAGAATGACCAGCAAACATGCAAATATTCTCCACTGAAAATGAATTACAAGAACATTTCCTGCAGACTTTGGTATTGTGGATTTCTCGAAAACATGACTGCGTTTTGCTATTCTGTGAGTTGACAAGCCCAACCATAATGTTAAGGCCTAAATTCAATACTGTCTCTTTCCCTAGGTGCTCACATTTGGCAGCTTTTTGCTGCCACCTTTCGTCCCAGAAATCCTGTATTGTGTGGTCTGCACATAACTAATGCTTACAGATATTACCTCAGCTTTGGTGGTTGAAGATGAATGGGTCATTAGTCGAGCAAATCCCATCTGTAAAGGGTAGAGCCAATAACACCTCAAATCTAGGCCCAGCCACTCCATACTAAGGGTGCCTGTATCAACCCTTTAGCACTTTGGGGAGAGATTCTCCCTTCAGTACAGCCAAAAGTCATGAGCATCTAAAAAAATGAGGGTGTATGTAGCCTCCCTTCATCCCACACCTTTGGACTTCCCTTCAAACTCTCTCTTCACGTCTTGTCTTTGAGGGTAGCTCTAGTGATTGGGGAGGGAATGAGACAAGCAGCAGGCATTTAGTCCATGCCCCTGTGTAACAGCGTTAGAGCTTAGTCGCTCCAAGTATTGGAACACACTTGGCTGTATTGTTCCTTGTTCCCCTAAGGGGACTGGCTGCAAGGTTTCACCAGGAAGATCTGGTCATTCCACCGCAGTCATCCTTCGCGGGTAAACTCTAGATTCTCTGAGGTAAAGGGGTCTCTGAAAGGAGTGTGGGGTTTAGGACTACCTGAGCACACACAAGGAAATGGTCTTGGTCGGCGGATTGAAAACCTGGTGATCTCTCTCCAGCGCTATGTGCCTCTTTTTTGCCCATTGCCAAAGCAGATTTGCCATTTTCCACCCATGTGTCCCTTTAATGCAGTCATACTTGAAGTTTTTATTTCGGAAATGTGGTAAAAACAAAGGTGCTGGGCAAGCTTATGGCACCTGCTTTTGAGCTAAAATAGGTCTAAACTTACTTTGGTGTGCGTTTTGGGCCGGCTTGAGAAGGGTGGCCATTGCCTTCTAGCCCTCGCCTGGGTTTGCTCACAATGTGATCCTGTATTTTCTAGAATGACTGCATGACAACTAGCACTCCCTGGTTATTTGGCACCAGTCTTTTACATTCTCAATATTCCACAATGTAAAGAATGAACATTCTATTGTACATGATACTTACCATTTCACATTGGGGTAAGAAAAAAGAAGGCATGCCAAGCTCTTGAAGCCATGTAACAGTTGTCATTTTGTTTTGATGCCAAACTGCAAGATGTGTTATCATTTACATCTGATCTTATGACTGTCTTGTCTTATCTGTCCAGCATCATAGTGTATACACCCAAGTTACTGAGCATAACTTTAAGTTGCCAGTTGTTTCACCCAATACTTCTGAGGTTTCGGGATGATGTAATAAATGCTGTGCCAAGCGGTGTCGGTCTTAGTAGTGGTCATTGCAGTGTCTGAAAAAGAATAACGAGGATTCTATGCAAACTGTAATTCCACCACCAACTCCTGGCCTTTCCCATGACACGCTCAATGCACAAATGGATGCTATTTTTCTCTAAGAAAGGTGAAAAATCTACAGCCAATGAGCTGGCAGGAGGAGGAAGAACATAAGCTGGCAGACACATGGAGCATGAAGAGGGAGCCGTGCGTACAAATTACAACAGGAGAAGGCTAATCCCTGCGGATGGGTGTATTATTCAGGGGGAGCATTGACTTGCTGGTTAGCCAGCAGAGTAATTACCTTGCCCTACTTCAAAGTCTGAATTCCTTTAAGACTGGCTCAGGGAAATATGACCAATTTTAAAGTACAAACATGAAAAGATGGAAAAGATAATTTACCCGGGATATGCATTTGGGACCTACATTTAGGTAGGTAAAAACACGCCAATTGTCTTCCTACTGCATACTAATGAAAGGTTAGGAGTCAAGAATAAACTATCCAAAGCGTAAAAACAGTATAAACAGTGCAGGTGTGGAGCAGGAATCACGGGCTGTGGAGCAGAACAGCTTGGGCACAGTTTATTGAAACTGAACGCAGGCGGTAAGGCGGGCGCAGATCTGCGCAAGGACCACAGAAGAGAGCTGAAGTGTCCCTGAAGTGAGGCTTGAGGATCATCATTCCCCAAAGAGACTGTGTTGCGACAGTGCCTTCCCCAATCCGGCGCGACAGAACGGCGCTCATCTGGGATTGTTAGTTGACACTCGCGAATAGACTACGGGGAGCCTTTGTTTTTAGATACTTTGTTGCCTTGACTGGAGCCCTTGGTGCGGGAAGTTTGGAAGCTCAACTTCTCATCCCGCACCTAACGGTCTCGGCGAGGAGGAGCTACCGGCGCAGGAGCGTCATAAATCTCATGAAGTAATCCCGCTATGCGGGACGCGGGCGGAAATGCACACGGGCCCGTTTTAGCCCGTCATAGCCCGGAAGAGACTGGACTGGGCTACGGCTCTAACACGTGGTTTTAGAGGTACTGTGACTTTGGGTGCGGCTGTATTATTAAAATGAGGAGCGAGTATTGTTAACATCACGAGCCCAGCTCGTCATCAGCGTCGAAGGGGTTAAGCAGCGTGTTTAGTGCATCATATGGAGAGGTGTGGCTCAATGGTTAGAGCGGCAGACCCTGATGCAGAGGTCTGGCCCAGGACCAGGGTTCAATTCCTGCCTCAGCGGGTCTTGGGCTCAATTTCCTTGGACCTGATAATCCTCGCCTCGGTGCCTAATCTAATCATGGGTCCCACGCTGCAACTCTGGGCAATAGCTTGCTTAATCTCCACAACGGCCCTATTAGCGCTGGGATGCCTGACTTCACCTTGGGGGTGCCCAGGAGTGGACATCTCACAGGGAAAAGCCAGGAAGGGTTCCACAGCGGTATGAGTACAGCGCCAGGACACCACAGCTAGGGTAGCAGTGCGCTATACAAGTACGATATTTCATTTCATCATATATGTAAGCTGCCTCACAGAGAAACATAATTAAAATCAGAAAGGTGACCTCCCGAGAGTACATACTTAAAGTCACCTGCGTTAATATAATCATGGGAAAAAGAAAACCATTGAGTGAGTCAAATAAGAATCAGCCAGAAGCAGGGCCGCCACTCCAAACCCTGCTTAGATATGTAACAGGAGCTGTGGGGGCTATCGAGGCACAGATTACTACCGCAGAAGAGGCGTTGAAGCCAGGACACCTAGGTCCCAGAAGAGATATAGCTATAGCTACGGTAAATACATCAAGTGAGGGGGCAGGCCTATCCACCACTGTTCATAGGTTCACGGGGGCGGTAACGGTAGGTATGGCTGTATCATAAACACCTCGAATAACATATCAGGGAGTGACCTGGAGATTGATACACAACCGCCGACCAAGAGGGCCAGGAACCCAGACCTCTCTACACATATTTTAGGGGAAACGGGCTCAACGGACAGGGTGACACTCCCTCAAAGTAAAAAAAAGAGCATTAAGCAGAATAAACCAATACCAAAACAAAATTCAGTTAAAGGTGGACAATCGACAGACAGTGTTAACACACGTGCCCAGAATGAGGTGGTAAAACTTTAAGCATCCTGATAATTAGGGGGTCATTAGGATCTCGGGCAGATAGCCACCGCCCGCATGGCAGTGGCGATCCGCCCGAGATCCATCCCCGCCCGCCACCCATTTCCCCCCGCCATATTACTATGGCGGGGGGACCACGGCAGACGGAAAGACCGTCCGCCGCTTTTCCGCCCGGTTGACAAGTCGACCAGGCGGAAAAGAGTTTAATATTGTGGCGATGTCTGCTAGAGACCACCATCCATATTATAATGGGGCAGACACATGCCTTTCCGTGGTGGCGTTGCCGCCACGGAAAGGCATGCGGGAATCTCTTGCGAGGGCCAGTTGTGGGCCCCCAGGGACTCTGGGGGTGGCGGGTGCACATGGGGGTGTACCTATGGTACCCCCTGCATGTCAATGTACAACGTGGCAGGCACCGCGCGGTGCCTGTCACGTTGTGCACTGACATGCATGACGTGCATTTTAGCATTGTGGCGGGCGGTGCTTTCCGCACCACAGCCGCAATGTTAAATATGTGGGATGCGCCCGCCACTGTGGCGGGCGCATCCTAATGGCCCCCACGGGACCCCCACCCTTATGGCGGGCGGTCCCTTTTTACGTCGGGATGGCTGGTGGAATTTGTCCGCCCTCCATCCTAATGACCCCTTAAGAATTGATTCGATGGAGGAAACGTTGTCCAAGTGTTTAGATAGTATACAGCCTCCCAGACATCGGATAACTATAGCTCAAATGGGTATTCAGGACCATCATAATAACAATCAGATGTATCTAAACATCCAACCTGTCCCTGGCTATCGCGATCAAATATCGTTTGTATCGCGTAATCCCATTCAACCTATTACAATTGCTAACCCTAGGGTACTTTTACGCACTACTTCCATAGTCCCACCTAAAAATCCTCTAACTATTGGTGGCTCTAATGTCCCTGGCCAACAAAAGGTCAATACGACCGAGAGACACTTAACACGCTTTGATTTACCACCAGCGGCAACACCATACGTGGTGGTTCTAACCAACGTTCTCATCCTACAAGAAGGGGTAGACGAACCATGGGCGCCGATAAGAAACAAGTTGTTACATTGGCTTGGGGTCAGGACTGGCCTTACTGAGGGGATATTTGAGGAATTTAAGATGGCCAGGAGTGTGAGCTGGGTGGGCAGTAGATGGAGACTGTGTGGTGTTGACCTTTAAAACCCCCAACCTGGTGCAGCTACTACTGAGAAGAACGGGAAGTCAGCCCAACTTAGGGCATGGTGTTAACATAGTCCCACTAAGCTATTTTTATAAGCCCAAATTGTATACTGCCCCCATTAATAAGGAACCACAAATCCTGCATCACAGGCCCTGGTTTAATCTCCCGACATATAACCGTTTTGATGCACTAGTCAACCTGGATTCAGTGGATTGACAGAAAAGGGAGTCGACATACAGCGTGACTTCACAGGCACAGGCACAGAGAGGTTTCCCCCGAAAGTGGTACAGGCCCCCCTTGGCCAATAATGATAACACCCAGTCTTATCTATACTACTATAATAAAGGAAGAACTTTCAGCCTTTGAGGCGGGTAAACTCAGGAACCACAGCGCCAATCCACACACCCGATACACCGTTGGAATCGTCAGGGTGTGTAGATGGTTATAGGCTATATAAATTTTAAAAAAACGTTATTTAAAAAAAATTTACAGTAAAAAAAAAGTAGTCCCTCCGAAGTAGCGCCGGCAGCGGACAGGCCAGCGGCGGTGCGAGCAGCGGACAGGCGGGAGGAGCGGCGGCTGAGGTAAGGGGACCCATGTCGGGGCAGGCGGGGGTCGGGGCAGGCGGGTGTCGGGGCAGGCCAGGGACGGGCCAGGCGGGGGCCCGGGCTGCTGGACAATGTCGGGGGCGGGCGGGGGTCGGGGAAGCCGATTGCTCCCGAACAAGGTCGAGACGGGCTGCCAGTTACAAATATAGGACAACGAATGTAGAGGCTAATATAGACACAGTATTGACTGTCACGGCGCATCTGTTTTACCCTCTATCACACAAACTGATTAATACATTACTGGTTATAAAACCTTCCATTCCCCTGCAGTTTCATCCCCACACGGTAGAGCCAAAGTAGGTTTATGTACATATGTTTAAAATTTCCTGAACATAGGAAAGATTGTTTTAAACGTGTCTGATCAGTTCTACCAAATTATTAGAATGCATATTGATGAAGCATTTTGTATAGTGTTACTGAATTTTTATAATAATACTGCACCAGAAATGTTTGAGGGGATTTTGAGGCGCCTGAGTGGGGAATTGCATAATTTACAAGCATGCTTATCTAAAGAAACTTGAGTTATATGGGGAGGGGATTTTAATTCAATAAAGGAATCTGTGGCATAGCATATGACAAGGGCCGTAGCCTTTCTCATTTTCCCCAATAATTTGTGCTTCAAACGGTCCCCTTTAGACTGACTTTTAACGGCAGAGGAACTTTTTCAACTGTGAATTTTGTTTTAGTCTCATGCAGATATTCCACTCATATTGTGAATGTGAATGTGAATGGGTTCTTATATAGCGCGCTACCACTCCAAGGAGTATCTTGGCGCTTCGACTCCTAGTTGTCAAGTAATGCTGAAAGGTAATGATGGTGAGTAGTTGGACATAGAGAGGATCATAGCAGTGCTTTGTACCCTGATTCTGACAAATGGTAGATCCAGGTTTTTAGAGCTTTTCTAAAGCTGAGTTCCGTTGTACTTTGACGCAGAGACAAAGGGAGTTTTGTTCCAAGCCTTTGCTCCGATGACTGCAAGGGATTTCCCTCCCTTGGTCATTAGCCTAAATCTAGGGACGTGAAGTAGATTAGTGGTGGATGACCTAAGGGTTCGTTTCGGCTGGTAGGATTTAAAGTACTTCCTCAAGTACAGCGGGCCTAGTTGGTGGTAGGCTCTGTAGGTGATGGTAAGTACTTTAAAAAAGATGCGCTTATGCACCGAAAGCCAATGCAGTGTATTCAGTGCTGCCGATGCTGAGGACTTTCTGGGCAGTTTCAGGACAAGCCTGGCTGCTGCATGCTGGACCATTTGCAGTCTGTGCAGGGCCGATTTATTCAGCCCTGCATACAGGCTGTTACAATAGTCCAGTCTGGAAGTTATGAGCGCTACAGCCACTGTCCGCCTGGCACTCAGAGGGAGAAAATCAAAGAATTTCCTGAGGCTTTTAATGGTTCTAAAACAGGCCCCTACTGCTTCTTTGGCTTGTAGATTGAAAGACAAGGTGTTGTCGAACTTGATCCCCAAGTTACGAACAGCATTAGTTGTCTTGGGGGGGGCTTTCACCATTTCCGGCCACCAGCCCTTTGGTGAAAAACAGTTGTTAAGGCCAAAAGGGACGATCTCCGTTTTTGCTGAATTACATTTTAGATGATTTTGGGTCATCCACTCAAATGTTGCTGATAAACACTCTTTCAGAGTTTGTTCGGCATTAGTTTGGTTCTTGTCAAGGGTCAGCACAAGTTGGGTGTCATCGGCATAGGCAATTGTACTGATGTTAAAGGTGGAGATAAGTTCCAGCAGGGGTACCATATAAAGGTTGAAAAGGGTTGGGCTCAGGCTTGAGCCCTGTGGCACCCCAGATGTCAGGAACTTCTCCTCAGAGAGAAAATTGCGTAGCATGACAACCTGCCGCCTCTGATTTTAAGGACGAAATCACACTAAGCGATCATTTCCCTGATAGCATGGATATAAAGGTGCATAATAATTTTCTAAAGACCAGCGGTAATTCTACTCACCTGGTGGATAATATCACCCTGAACAAACAAAATGGTTATGCACTCAAATGGATACATGTGGATCCAGAGGTTTGTATGGGTAAAATTGTGACAAACTGTAATTAAATGCTTCTAACTTGCTTAAATGAGAAGTCAACACATCAGGAAATTGTTAAAAAATGTACGGGCATCTCTAATTTTGTAAAAGAAACGTTATATTTGGCACTAAGAAAGAATAGTAAACATAAACAGTTTATAACAACTGCACAAAGGCTTATTCCAATCTTAAAAACACACTCCATGCCATTGGGAAAGACCAGGAAAAAATGAGAAAGGCTAGAAACGATTATAAGAGAGCTATAAAAGCAAGAAAGGCCACCTTAAAGGAGGAAGCCTATGAAGCCTTACGTGAGGCATCAGTTAATCGCGATCCCTCCGCTTTTTGGAAGGCGGTTAACACCCCATTTCTGGCTGAGAGTGATAATGCAACCATAGAGATCGCAATAGCCGAACACGAATGGATTTCACATTACTCTGGGCTATATAAAAATCTGTTACAAGAAGAACTGGGAACTTTAGCATCTGAGGCAGAGATGGAGCACTTGTTAACATTTAAAGACATACCTTTACATTTTACTTTTAGGGAGGTCAATGCCGCTATTAACTTAAGTCAGGGGGGAAGGCGCCAGGACCCGATGGGATCCCAGTCGATCTTTTTAAAGCTAATGTGGAATTTTGGGGGCCACTCTTAACACATGTTTTTAATGCATGCTGCTCAAAATGTTTTTATCGACCTGGTATGACTCAATAATTGTGCCTATTTTCAAAAAAGGTGGCAGGGCAAATCCAGCCTGCTACCGTACAACTTCTTTGCTGGACTCCACAGTTAAGATCGTGGGACGAGTCCTTCTAGATAAGTTACAGTCATGGGCGGAAGAGGACACAATATTAAGTGACTTACAGTTTGGTTTCTGCAAGGGCCTGGGCACAATAGAACAGTGTCTAAACTTACACATTTTGTTAGATAAGTATACAAAGGCCAAAAGAGAAAGTTTATGCCTGATATTTGTCGACTTAACAGCGGCCTTCTATTGCGTCATCCACGACAAGCTTTGTTCTGTTTTAGAGGGCATGGGAGTAGATGTTATAATAGTCACATTTGTAAGGCAGCTCTATTCGGGGGCTAGGGCCAGGGTTCGGTATGGAAGGGGGGGCGAGTGCTCTAAACTCGTTAAAGTAATGAGGGGCGTTAGACAAGGGTGCATTTTAGCCCTGTTTCTCTTTTCATTATATATTAACAAGTTATAAACCATACTGATCCAAGAATGTAAGGATTTACCAGCTGCAGCGACTCGTCCCATACCAGTATGCTGATGCTGCGGTCCTCATGGCCTGCACACCGATCGACCTACAAAAGGTTGTTGAAATGTTTGCTCATTTTATGTCAAGTCTGGGTCTCACAGGTAATTGTTTCTTAAACCTTTGCAATGAACTGTGGGGGCTGGATAAAAAAAAGAAGATTAAAACCCTTTATATATATTCTAAGGAAATAGAAAGCACTAAAACCTTCTCCTATTTAGGGATTTTATTCAATCAATCAGGCTCCAGGTGTCAGGCAATTAAGGCAAGGTGACTGCTATTTATTAAATCATTGACGGCGTTGTTAACGTTCAGCAGAAAATTAGGAAGACGCTCCCCCATTGAATTGCTACAGATTTATAGAGCAAAAAGTGTGGCTATTGCCACTTATGGAGCAGGATTGTGGGGCTACGCGGAGGTAAATAAATCTGCTGAAAACAAGTTTCTTAGGTCTCTCTTGGCTGTTCCAGACAGTACCTCAACCTACATTTGCCACTAAGAACTGGGCATGCCATACTTATAATATAGATCCAGTCAATCCTCCTGTGGCATAGAGTCTGGACCTCAGAGGAGACAGATTTTAACCGCCACATCTTGAAAGATGTATTGGCGATCGATGGAGTAAATAAGATAAGATGGCTACAATATGTAAACATTTTCTTGTTTAATTTAGGCCACCACGAATATTATACAGACCCACAAACAATGAGTAATGTGTCTAGGAAAGATCTTAAAGCAAGTTGTATACTCCATCCGGGCAATATCAGAAACACATCAGAACTAAAGAAATCTACGGTTCAATCACATTATATGGCTCTGGCAACTACCTCTATTCAACCATTCATTGTTTTAATAACTAATGATTACAATAGGTTTCTGTTCACCTGCTTTAGATTGAATATTTTACATAGATTTTTGAGTTTCCCTGTACAGAATGATTGGTCGAGAGTTTTAAATAATTGTCCGTGTGTCGACGTCTCGACACAATCGACAATACACATATTGCTTTTCTGCAAATTTTATTCAACCCCGAGAAAAAAACGGATCATCCCTGTACTAAAAAGATCCAGTTTGTCATCCAGCATTTCTATTTTTGCAGTTGTTAGATAATGAATTTACTTTTGCCTCTGTTACTGCGTTTAAAAAAAATGTTTTTAAATATCGTAAATCAATTTTGATATGATCTTAACTATATTGTGCTGATATAGGATAATGCTATTTTTAAATTGTTTTGTCTTGTACATGAGAACTTTTATGGTTAACTTTTTCAGTTACCAAATAAAGTATTTTGAATTTGAAATTACAGGCTTTACCGATTTCATCTAAGTATTGGTTAGCGATAAATATCTTAACATGGACAAACAAATAAATATGGGCTCAGCTTCCTGCTTCCTTTACCTGAGGATGTTGCATAAAGTTTTCCCAATATTACTCAAACAAACACACAAAAATGTATCCCAGGCTATGACTTTATCTCGTTTGGATTACTGTAAAGTACCATAGTTAGGGCTACCAATAAAAACTGTCCCCAGGATGCAGAGTCCAAAATCTGACTGCAGGACTTTTGGCGTAAGCAAAAGGTGTTTACTCAGCCATGCCAATACTCAACACTTTGCACTGGCCACCTGTCACTAAGCATTTTATTAAAAGGGCCCTGAAATTCTATCAGAAAATGTTCAGAGTACCTCCCTCGCAGACCTTTCAGGTTGGCGAATGCTCTTCTCTTAACAGTCTCACACATTAATACTGCCTCGAAGGGTGGTAGATACTTTTCATTCCTAGTCTCCAAATTATGGAATGAGGGTTGAAGTTGATCACCTTAGGTTTCATTAATGTTTAATACCATAGCTGGTTCCATAATGCTCTGGCATTTTCAGCGCTAGGACACCCTTCTTAGGGTAAAAAGTTGCACTTTATAATACTATCTAATCATCGTCTGCCACAGTGCTTGCTATTTATGCACAGGTGTCAGCTTGAGTCAGAAAACTATGTTTCTTGCTTAGCACCCATGCATTTTCATGTGTAAGCTGTACATAGTCTGTATCCTATTTGCATAAGGTGGGTACTGGTGGAAATAGGAAAAACTGGGGATTTTCAAGGGGCAAAATCTGCTTCTCTGCTCTTGCCACTATCATTGCTAAATCTACGGATTTAGTCAGTCCTGAAGAAAACCTGCTGACCCTGAGTGGAACTTGTAACAGGCTGAAACATGTCGACCGTAATGAGCTATAGTCTTTAGGGGTCATGGCACTGATAAAACATCACTGTTGTAAATAGAAGATCCTTGAGCCAGATGTATAAAACAGGATAGGTTTATTTAGTTTAGTTCCAGGTTAAGTTCTTCAGGAAAGGTAGATAGATGGAAATGTAAACCCCACTAGGAGCGATCTCCCTGTCTATCAGCCTGCCTGCCATCAACTGCCATTCCACACACAGGCCAGACACCAAACATTCCACGGTTTCACTTTAAAATTTGGTAAACACCCAAAGATGGGGCACTCAGCTCCCACAACCTCCACGTAATAGGGAACACATCTCCCTATTATCCAGCACTGGGACACTTAGGTCCCAAAACGTCTTAAAAATTGGATTGGGGCATACAGCTCCTACAACCTCCATAAAATAGGGCAACATCACCCTATGATCCAGTACTGGGGCACTTAGCTCCCAAAAAGATCTAAAAAAAAACCTGAATTAGGGCACTTAGCTCCACGCATTTCCCAATGTTCCATAACTGGGGCACCTAGCTCCCAAAAGTCTAAAAATTGAACTGGGGCGTTTAGCTCCCCAAACCTCTTAAAAAAATATATATAACTGGAGTACATGAGCCATAACTAGGGCACTAAGCTCCCATAATATCCACTTAATAGGGAAACACACATCCCTATGATCCATGACTGGGGCCCCTAGCTCCCAAAACCACCCAAAAATGAATTGGGTACTTTGCTCCCAACACTTCTTAACCTTGAACTGTGGCCCTTAGCTCCCAAGGCCTCTCAAAATTGAAAATTGAATTTAGCTACACAACCCAACAACCTCCCCACAAGAAGGAACCTAGGGGGTCATTAGGATCTCAGGCGGATCGCCACCTCCCGCATGGCAGTGGCGATCCGCCTGAGATCTGTCCCCGCCCGCCACCCATTTCCCTCCTGCCATTTTACTATGGCGGGGGGGGTGGGTCCGTGGCGGACGGAAAGATTGTCTGTTGCTTTTCCGCCTGGTTAACAAGTCGACCGGGTAGAAAAGAGTTTAATATGGTGGTGGTGTCTGCAAAGAAGTCATTCAGAGTCTCCTAAAACATTTGTCTTGTCAATGGCACCTCTCAAAACACTTCCATGAACAAATCGAACCTCTTGCGCTCTAAGGGACACGTCACAGAAAAGTTGTATACTCTGCTCCACTCACCTGTCCAAGTGGGGTTACTACCTTTTTGCAGACAAGTTTAATGTAACTTGTACAGACATGCCAGGGAGAATGCTTATTGAAAGATCCCTCTGGCATACATAGTGGGAGAAAGTCTATCCAAAGTCACTCAAAACTTCAAGGAACACATCGGCCTTCAAACAGTCCTCAGGTTCAGAGGCATCACCAGTCTCTGCATCTTGAAATCAGCGTAAACACTCACCAGAAGTGTGGGTTTTTCTCAGCACACTTAAAACGGCTCACTGGGGCGTCTGTCCATTTTCCGCTAACCGTTAGCTGCTGCCAAGTTTCAAAAGCAACTTCTCAAAGGCAGTAGAATGGCAGCAATGAAGTAAAAAGCCAAACACCCCGGGATGCAGGCTGTCCTGTTGATGAGGGACACTGGTGGGGCTGACCAGAGCGTTTCCTTTATGTTTCCTTTTCCATTGAAGTTTCAATTTATGTGTTCCAATCTCTTTAGTAGTTTCAGTAGTTCCTTGGCTCCTTTAAGTACAGAGTCTTTCCTTTACGCTGTAGGTTCTTTAAATCGTCGCAAAAAATGTTGTCAATAGAAGATCCTTGAGCCAGATGTATAAAACAGGATAGGTTTATTTAGTTTAGTTCCAGGTGAAGTTCTTCGGGGAAGGTAGATAGATGGAAATGTAAACCCTACCAGGAGCGACCTCCCTGTCGCTCAGCCTGCCTGCCATCAACTGCCATTCCACACACAAGCCAGGCACCAAACATTCCATGATGTCACCAGGCATTCTACCACTCACACTATCTGAGCAACAGGGAAAAGAGAGACACAAGTCAATTATAACAATCACACTGTTTTTTCCCAGCTAAAGGACCTTATTAATAAACAAGAATTAAGAACCTGAAGGCTTTTTTAACTTGCACTTAGGTTTTAGTAAGAGCTCCGCTTACAAATCGCGTTGAGCCCACCCACTCACACTAGGTGTAGTAAGTGAGGATCCGATGGTGAAGCATGCCACTAGTGATACTAGTGGGTACAGTTCCTACTAATATATCCATGTGATGCAAGGGTCACACCTATTCACTTGGGTGCAGATCCCTTTTGACTTTGATATATATGGAGACCAGTTTATTTGACCTCTTAAAATGTAAGGAGTTCATCAGTCGTAAGACTTTCCCTCTTTTGTGTACAGATAGCAACATATAAGGGAAGCTGAGTGTTTCCCCAATTTAGCTCCTCACTCCTCCTTGTTTTTCCTACCAGTTGCCAAAATGAGGCCTATCCTTGGGCTGATGTCTTCACCTGCATTCCTGTGCTTGGGCTCAACTCTGCAGCTGTGCACTGACTCCAAAGTCAAGATTATCTTCAAACCAGACACAGAGGATATCTTTTCAGAAGTTTTATGTTTGTGGTGTTTTTTGAAATTCCTTCTGAAGCGTCCCCTCGAAGACTTTCCTTGCATCCTTGGAATTATTTGACCTCTCCCCCCATTGTCCGTAAAGGGCTCGGGGTAGTGATAGTAGGGATAGTTAGATATTACATATATGAATTGTGGGGCTTCCGTTGGGTCTCTAGATGAAGTTAAGTTCCACTTCTAAATGAATCTCTAGAGGATCTGAGGCGGTCTCGGGCAGGGCAAGAAAAACCGCCTCTATATGAAATTAAGCTGCAGCGACGTAGCTGGACCGAAAACGCTCGCTGAGAGGCGGAAGGGAACCCTTTGTGAATATAGACTGACTCACTGTAAATACTGCGGAATAAATGAAAATGGCAGGAGAGCGTCCTGGAGCATTTGGAAAGATTTTTAGAAGCTGAACTGAATCTTGGAGATATTTGGGGAGCTGTGACAGGCGAGGACAAGCGAGGAAAGTCAAACTGGGTACTTCAGGCAAGGAAATACATAGCTTAATTAACTGCACAGGAGCTAAGTAAAACCCGGACTGGACTTTTAAAACTTTGCTACGAAAGAGACTGTTGAGGAAGGCGGTAAATAAGAAGAGAGAGGTGCAGAGTGGAGACGGGGAGGTGAGGAGGCGTCTTGTTGATGCTGGGAAGCGCTGCTGTAAGCAAAGTATAAGGGGGGAGAGTTTACCTGCTTGGGGTCACCGCTTCAGCCCTCAAGAGGTCCACGACCAGCGCTGTTCGCCCCCGCCGCCGCAACACACCCGCAGCCGCTGAGAGGGGCGGACGGACTGCGAACTGTGGACTACATTTCCCAGCATCCCCTGTCTGACGGGGACGCCACCTGCCAGCCACCAGCCACCCTTCCGCCCGGAGGCACACAAAGCACAGCATTTCCTCCCGCGTCGCTGAGCCCGGGCAAAGGGCGGGCCATCTGTGGCCATCAGGCGCCAGAAGAGGCGGGGCGGGGCCACCCCCCTAAGGAAACGGGTAAGCGGAAACAAGTCTGTAATTAGGGGTCTGGGGGCCAGAAAGCCAAGGTGCCCAGAAAAGCAGAGACAATATTCTCCTACCTGACTTCAACTGTGGGAGTGATTAGTAAGGAAATCGCTAACGCTGAAAAAGAGCTAGGCATGCCACCTTCAGTGGGGGGCGTTATTGACCCTGGTGATGAGGGAGTAATACAAGACATTGTGCCCCCCACAGCCGGCCCCGCGCTTGACCCTGGTTCTTCGCTAATTTCAGTCCCTGAAACGAGTACAGGTATCTAGGCATCGTTGCCCCACAAGGAGGACACCCAGAGCATATCTGGGCAACAAGGAAAAGAGGGCGGGCCGTGAAGAAATGCCAAAGGAAGACTAAGCACTCTTATAACTGTCTCCCAGATATGGACGATGAGTTAACAAATAGAGTGAGTCTGAAAATTGAAGGTCTAATTGATTCACACCTGGAGCCTGTTTTGACAAGTATCGCGAAAGATATAGTGGACACGTTAAACACATGTGTAGCGGGACTATTGAAGAGATGCGAGGCAATCGATATGTTCATTCAAGAATTTCGCAGGTCCCATAGCCCAGCACCCACTATACAGAACCCCATCATTACCAATCCGAGTCCAACAAATATCGCTGCGACTTGTGTTCTGGGTAATCTGCCCTTAAATGTTAACACTCCGGTTGTAGATAAGGCAACCACTGTAAATGTTAAACACTCTCTCCTAGGGCAGTTATACCAGAAAAGGCCAACAGGCATAGCCCAGTAGTCTTGTATCAGCCTGCTAAAGAGTCATTCCTCATTCCCTGCCAATCTAAGTTGCATCTTCCACCTCAGGCCGCACCATTAGTGGCGGTCCTAACAGGGGTACCTCCTCTAAAATCGAATGCGGTAGAAAGTACCCAAGAACTAATGAGAATAACAAGGAATTGGTGTACTCAGTATTCTAGTGGGGAAGCTGACATAGCTGATTCTATAAGTATGGTTAGACGAGTGGGGTGGGTGGGTCCCAGAGAGAAAACGTTGAAAGGTGACTGTGTTGTCTTTAATTTTAAGACACAGGAAATGGCGAACCGACTCTTTTGGGATGGGTCAGAATTGACAATTTCAGGTATTAGGCCGCTACCCATGGGATTTTTCTATCCACCACTCACACGAAGGTGGCGGAATTTGGATGTTCAGTCAATTAGACCCCCTATACTCCCCCTAAACGCCCCATGATACCCACAGCATAACTTAGCAGGGAACTCACTGCGGGCTCTAGAGACCCCCAGTAATTTGGGTATGCCATTATCCAATCGTTTTTCTCCCTTACCAGGAATGGATGAAAACGACTGACTAAATGGTAACATAGATATTGCAACCCATACGATGAAACAAGTCCTGCCCTGCAGAATCGTAAGCTGGAACGTAGCAGGTGTAAGGGCAAAAATGGGGGATGAAAAATGGGTGGGGTTCCTAAAAACATTTGACATAATTTCACTTCAGGAGACCTGGGACCCAACGAACTGTTTCTCCTTAGATGGCTATCAACATTTTTCCATCCCAGCTCAACGTAGTAGGCTAAAGGGATTGTTTACCCAACTTGATATGGGTTCCGATAACAGTCTAATAGTGGAATTGTCAGTATCGGGGACATGTAAAATACTATTTATAAATTTTTATAATTCTATGGATAGCGAAGACAATAATTTAGTGCTATTAGAAAAGTTTCTTATATTGTATTCTTTAAAGTCAAATACATTCAAGATCATATTTATGGGAGACCGCAATACTCAGCCCTGTGATAAATTGTGTGGTTCTGAATGCTATGAGGGTCCCTCGCTTTCAGTCCTGTCTCATTTTGAACACTCAAAGCAGGGTGAGGACCTGGAGTTATTTCTAGCTAGCTGGAACCTTTATGAGTCCAGCTGTGTGAAGGCTAGTACTAGGATACCAACTTTTAAGGGGAGAGACATAGGGACAATCATAGACTATATTTTCCTAACATCTTTTATGCTGTGTAAAGTTTTAAGTTATTTTACGGAGGTCTCTGCCTATAGTGATCACAATCCTGTGATACTAGAGATGGAACCGGGAGACCTCCTTTGTTTTAAGGATGCGCTGCTAATGGGGGCGAAAGATGTGACCTTGAAACACCAAGGTAGAAGACTGAGATGGTCTAAATTGGTCCACGAAAGCTTTTTAGGTGAGGTTTTACCCAAGGTGGAAAGGGAGGTTAATATATGTCTGAATACTGAGTCACAGGGTGCACATACGATCGACGCCTTTGGTATCATCTGTCAACAAATTAATATGAGTTTACAGAGAGAGGGAAGGCAGACAAGTCATACTGGTAAGAGGTGGTTCCATAGCAGTTGCACCAGAGCCCATGCTGCCCTCCTTAAAGCACTAAAATCCTCTCCAAAGGACAGGGGGGTCATAGCTAGCCTTGGAGCAGCTTATAAACAGGCATTATTAACTAGAAAACGGGAACTGAAGGAGGAGGCCTGGACTAAACTTCTATCTCCCGAAGTGTTGTGAGACAGCGGGAAATTCTGGGCCACCATAAACCAACCTCTGTTCTCAAATGATGAAAATTCCCCCCTGAGTTGTAATATTCCCGATAGTGTCTGGATTACTCATTTTGAGAATATCTATAGGCTGCCAGGAGACGACTATAGGACAGACAATTGTCTCCCAGAGAATGTTACCCCTGCGGTGGTATTTGACGTCACCGAAGTGGAAAGGGCCATAAAAGAAATGTCACAGAATAAGGCCCCGGGCCCTGACGGGGTTCCTGCTGATTTATTTAAAGCTGCTCCACATTTTTGGTCCAAAATTTTGTTAAATGTGTTTAATTATCTGGGACCAAATAGCATGCCAGCTACCTGGGCCACCTCAATTATAATTCCAGTTTTTAAGAAGGGAAATAGACAGGACCCGTCCTGTTACAGGCTGATTTCCCTTATTGATTCGTCTGTAAAAATATTGGGCAGGGTGGTCCTACGTAAAATAACAGATTGGTTGTCTGAAAGAGGGGTCCTGCCCAATGCACAATACGGTTTTAGAGCCAAAAGGAGTACCCTTGACCAATGTCTTAACCATCAACTTTTAATTAGCAAGTACACTATAGCTAAGGAGGGGTCACTTTATATGGGGTTTATGGGCCTCTCCTCAGCATTTGACCTAGTTAATAGGTCAAAGCTGTGGCAAATATTATTAAACATTGGTATTGACCCACCATTAGTACACTTTCTGGCAGACTTTCATTCAGGTCTTTTAGCTGTAATTAGAGTAAATACTGAGGGGCGATGTACAAGTCATTTTAGGTCAGAGAGGGGGGTGAGACAGGGGTGTATTCTGGCCCCCCCCTGTTCACACTATACATTAATGCCCTGGAGCCCGCTTTGGAGGACGTGTCACACGATGTACCGCGTATTGGGGAACTGGTTATTCCAGTTCTCCTGTACGCGGATGACGCGGTCCTCCTGGCACGCACAGGGGTGGGTCTGCAAAAACTGTTAGATGCTTTTGGAAGCTTCATGGAGGAATTAGACTTGAAAATTAATACAAAAAAGTCTCAAGTCATGATTACAGGAAAGGCCCGTAGGGACTCAAAAGTCAAAACCTTCTACTGCTGTGGCGAGGTAGTTTGTAGGGTTCCCACATTCCCATACCTGAGGGTTCTTTTTGATGAAGGTGGTAACTGGGGCCCGGAAAAAAACAGCCGTAGTATGGCTTTCGCTAGAACCACATCTGCACTTATGGGCTTCTCAAAAAAGCTAGGGGCTAGGCCGATAGAAGCCATTATTAAGGTTTATAAAGCCAAATGCCTAGCGGTAGCGACATATGGCTGTCAGATATGGGGCTACTCGCCGCAAGTGAAAATCCAGACCATTGAGAATAAATTCCTCAGATCAGTTCTGACTGTCCCTCAGTCTTCTCCAACATTCTCTATCCATACTGAGCTGGGGCTTGGATATGTAACAGACCAAATTAAAATAGCCCCGCTAATATGTTGGTTGAAAACTTGGTTGAACCAAGAAATTACTTTGAACCACACTATACTGTTAGACTGTTTAAAGCTGCATAAGTCTAATAAAATTCCTTGGTTGACCTATATAAAATCGGGTTTTCACAAGTTGGGACGTCCTGAACTCTTTTCGTCTCCAGATTCTATAGTGAGGAAGGACATCGGATTGACCAAAAACACTATGATGGACTTACTCTCTCTAGAGCGGGAGGAGGCAGAGTTGATGAAACCAACCGTCAGAACTAATTATGCCCTAATTATTCCCCAGGCCCTGAACCTTACCTCACCATAGTTAATCACCCCTTTCATCGGCACCTTCTAACAAGATTTCGTTTTAATCTGATTCATTTTTTTCTTGGTTGTTTTAAAAATTGGTGTCCCCCAGAGCGGGCTGATCCTTGTCAATGTGATGATTTCTCGAAGCAGGACACCCTACATTTTATTATGTTTTGCGAACACTATCGCGAAATATGAAAGAAATTCTTGTTCTCAATTCTGAGGGAGGTGGGTTTTATACAGGTTAGGCCAGCCCTTCTATATTTACAACAATTAAACTCCCCACGAATAATATTTCATGTTGCTAGTTTTCTAGTTGCTGCTACTCGGATAAGGAATAAGATTGCCAAGGTCACACCTATCCCTGTCGATATCCTATGAATTAGATTGTCTGTTTTTTTATTCCATGATTTTATTATAGGACAAAAGCCCTTGTATCTTTTTATCATATTTTTAGACATATTTATATTGTATAATATTTACACTGACATAATCAATTTTTTGTCTATGTTGTTTTTTCTGTGTAATCATTTGTGGTATTGTACAATGTCTTTTTATGATATTTATTTATCGAATAAAGTATTTGACTGACTGAGACCATATGAAGTTTATCCAAAGCTGTATCATTGATCACTGGGAGGCTTTGGCGAAAAATATCCCAAAATCACATCCAAACAGTAAACAATACAGATGAGCAGCTGAACAAATCACCAATAGTGATAATTCCCACTAATACCACAAACACAGTCTCCAAGATGTACGTACCACAACAGACATTGTATACAACTTCTTAGTTTTCTCTCTAATGTTGCTCTCCATTTATAGATATTCCCAGTTATCAAGAATAAAGCATAAGACTCTGAACCGACTAATCCACAAACACCCACATTTATTGCCAGAATAAAATCCAGCACCATCCCAATCGATATGTTTCCCTAAGAGCAAAAGTATTTTGTTGTCCAGAGCAAGCAGAGTCAACATCATTTGTCAGTCGTTCATATAAGATAAAGTCTAAACAACAAAGCAGCACAGTTTCCTGACAATACTGCACACAGACGGATACACCGCTGGACGCCAAGAAAAGCAGCCAGCAATGCTCAACAATACAACTAATGCCATTCGGACATTTGATATGCTACCTGCACCGCCATTGGTTGTAACCCGGTGGAAAACATAGGTTGCGAATTGCAGCTGCTCAAGAGACAGACCCACCCACAAAGCCACCCTTCCTCTTTCCTATTGTCAGAGAGGAAGTACAAAACGTGTTCCTAACACTGCCAAAGACAGGCCAGACTGACGATTATAATGCTGCCCTCCCATATCTGGATAGGCAGTTCAGCAGCCAATCGAACCTGGACTACAAAACACTCATTCTCCATCAGACGAAGCAGGACCTGACCGAACATATAGACACGCTTGACGTCTGACTCGAAGGCCTGGCCACCACCTGGGAATTTGAAACCCAGGGTAGTAAATTTGAGCATAAAGAAATCAAGGGTGCGACTCATCACAACCAGGCAAAGAGATACAACGACAGCAGAAAATAAACTCCCATTGAGCCGGAGATAGTAGATGCCACAAGAAAGTGAGTGGAATGGTAAGGACGCCGTCATTAAGGAGGCCGAATAAAATGTGTTTCTAGGGAAAAGGAGTGGTCCACAGGAAATGCCAAGTCTATATCAGTTTTCACGTTTCATGTATTGAAGGAAACACCCTCAAAAAACTCTGGACCGCTTGAGTTTTGTAACAGAAAGTCTTTGAAGGGGGTGATGAGTGCGTTTGACCAAATTGTTAATATCCTTAGGCTGAATCCTTGCTCTTGTAATCAAAATCAGGAGTCCATATGATGTAGAAAAATTACTTTTATTAAATAAGGTTAAAACATGAACAGCCGACACGTGTTTCGCCCCCTGTGGCGATTTGCGCCGGGGCTTTTTCAAGGCTATTTACAATATCATATATTCATTTTGCAAGTCTTCATAATATTAACTTGTTTTCAAAATCTCCAATTATTTTTCAAGTTTCGATTTCTCAGGGTATAATCCTCGGGTCTCGTCTTATTCCTCCGCTCGGAATCGAAAGGACGTTGTTCTTGTTGAAGAAATGAACTAGAGGAATGAGAGATAATAAAAAAGGGTTGAGGGATCCACTCCATAGGTCTCACAAGTAGTAGTCACCTGAAAACCCTAACAGTCGGTAGAGGTCTGCAAATGTGTGCCGACATGAGGATGACAAACAAGGAGATCACACAAGAACATCATCTCACACCAACGGTGGACTACATAAACATTGAAGTGAACAGAGCCCAGTAGTTTCCCAAAAGCTATCTAAAGTCAGGTTAACACCAACTGTGGTTACACACTCAGGATACATAATGATTTTTTCAATGCATGTTAGCCTGAGATGGTACAGATGCCTTACGTTTGACATCTCTAGTGCTGCAGAGGTTCTAAAAAACATTATAGAAGTGTTTTTTTAAGGTCTGCAGTGGGTACTAAATGTGACAGCCGATACATGTTGTAGGATAGTGGGTTTCTGTTGTATCACCCTGTAGGAAACTGGGTTTCTGTTGCAGTAACCCCCCACTTTTTGCAACATTTCGGATGAACTTTGACTTGATGTTCGCCCTGGGTCCCTGCCAATTAGGTTCCCAGGGCCTGTGTTCTTTCCCAAAACTGTACCTTGTATCTCCAATTGGCACCTTTCTGGACACCTGTAGATACCTTGTACAAGGTACCCCAGGGTGCCAAGTGCACTTTGACCAGGGAAGGCCTCTAAGGGCTGCAGCACATATTGTGCCACCCTTAGAGGTCCTGTACCTTAACACACACACACTGCCATTGCAGGCTGCGTGTTTTGGTGCAGAGAGAAGTGAAGAGTCGACATGGAACACATTCCTGTGTGCCATGCCTGAATCCCACTGTCTATTGTATAGTAAGACACCCTCCAGCTGGGTGCACTATACCAGTGGTGAGGGTACAGTTGAAAGAATACTGTACCCCAACAGTGTCTAAGTTCATTCTTAAAAATTGTAAGTGTAGTAAAGCCATAAAGAGTATATGGTCTGGGAGATTGTCATTACAAACTCCACAGTACCATAATGGCTTTACTGAATTCTTGTATCAAACTTCTCAGCATAATAAACCCACACTGATGCCAGTGTGAGATTTATTATACCATGCACTCAGAGGGCACCTTAGAGATGCCCCCTGAAAAATGACCAGCCTCTGGTGGGTTCCCTGACTAGTATACACCAGCCTGCCATCACAAGACATGTTTCTGGACCCTTAGGGTGGGACCCTTCGCTCCCTGAGCCCCAAAACAAAGCCTTTTCTGGGCAGAGGTGGTCACACCTCACCCAGGTCAGGAAGAGCAACATGTGGCAGGGGAGCTTCAAAGGCCTTGTTGTCTTTGTAGCATGACCCCCAGCCTCTCCTGCTATCAGAAGTAGGCCCCCTTTCTCCCTTCCTGTCCCCCCTCCTTTTCGGTGGGAAGACAGGTGGGAAAAATAGCACAACCCAGAAGGTATGCCCACCTCTGCCAACCCCACCCCTCAGGTGGGGGAGGCGGGGTGATGCCTAGTCTTCAGTGCCCGCCATCTCGCAGATGACAGGCCCTCTCCAATCATGATTAGGAATTGTGCCCACTCCCCCACATGGGGTGAGCACACCAAGGATGTAGTCACCCTGAGGTCAGTAGCCGATTGGCTACTGACCTCAAGGCCCCTAAACTGCCCCCTAAACACAGTATTTAGGGGGCAGCCCTGAACCAAGAAGACAGATTCCTGCAACCTACGAAGAAGGACGAAAGATGACACCCAGCAGAGGAGACACAAGAAGAACTGACTTTGCCCCAGCCCTACGGGCCCGTCTGCAGTTTCCAGATATCCTGCGCCAAAGTCGACTTGTCCTGCAGCCAGCGACCTCCAGAACCCAGGGAGAACTGACCGCATTCAACAAAGACCGGATCTCCTGTGAACAGCAGCTCTGTTCAAAAGAAACTCCCAAGACAGACTCTGAACATTCTGAGGACAAGCAAACCCAATGCCTGGAACCACCACTGCATCTGACGCCTACGACCCAAATCTGAGTGGCTCCCTGGTCCCAGCAAGGTCCCCCAGAGTCCGAGTCCACAGTGGGTTGACCCCTCCAGGACTCCCCAATGTTGCCTGCAGCCTCCGCACAGAGACCCCCCCAACCGCAAGAGGAATGGGAATGTGAAATCCGATCTCAAAAGACACCCCTGCATCCAGTCGCCCCTCCAACTTACCTGCCCAGAAGTTCTACCGGACCGAGCCTGCATCCAAAATCCCAAACTGGCAACTCCCATTAAAAACAGGGCACCTGAGCCAAATCAGCGCTCTGCAACCGGCAACCCCTGTACCGCTGTGGATGCACCTTGTGTGCTAACACGGATCCCCCTTTGCCCTGAGCTAATCCCTAGGAGCTTTGCTCCTAAATCCTTGTGGCCTGCTCGGGGGCAGCCACCAACCGGAGGGCCCTATCCCCAATTGGATAACATTGGGCCTTGGCACTCTGCACCCGGCCACCATAGTGCTGCTGAGGGTGCATCCCTGATCCTGGGGGAACCTTGCTCTAACCCCAGAAACCCAACTACCAAAACCAGGTTCTTTCCTGCAATCCGATAACTTTGTTTCCTGCCATAGGATTGCATTGACTACTTTTCTGTGAAAAATCTTCTAAGGGTGGAGTTTGTTTGTATGAAACCCTAAGAAACTGCAAATGTACAAAAACTGAATTACTTACCTTTTCTCTACGAAATGTCCTGGTGTGATATCTAGTCTTATCACACTGAGTAGAAAAAATTACTTTAAAAGTATCTGCATTTCAATTGTATTTCACCTGCAATATACCTTCAAAGTATTATTTCACTTACCTACACCAGGCCTGGCTTGGTTCTAGGAATAAAATAACTAAATAATATTTTTATACAAACAAAATTGGTCTGAGTTCAGTCTTTGAGTGTGTTACATAATTTCTTGCCTGAGTGTGTACAATAAACGCTTAACACTACCCTCTGATTAAGCCTTACTGCACGCCCACACTACCACAAATAGAGAGTAAGGTGCTATTTACTTTTACCTCTGCCTACCTTTGGGGTTCCACTGGACTCTGTGCACACTATACCTCTCTTTGGTATAGTATATAAAGAGCCAGCTTCCTACATACCCCCTCCCACTTTTTGCCTGATGTGAGAAGCTGGCCTGGTATATGATGTCGACTAATGTAAGTGGGCACCTTGCATCAAGCCAGACATCCCTTAGGGTGATTTAAGAGGTCTAAGACAACCTTGGAAAGCTCTTGGAGTGGTAGCTGTGGAGAGCAGCCTTCAGGAATTAGCTCAGGAGTGTAAAGCAGCTTGTCTTACCAGAATGCAATATTATAGTATAGATTAAGTGAAAAAGAACCACACCAAGTGGACTCTCTTCCACCGGAAGTACGCAAAAGGTCTTCAACAACGGCATTCAAATTGGAAGCCAAAAAAATATTTATGAATAAATTCTTACCCTAATTGGGCTAGGCGCACCTGCTCGAAGAAATCGCTCTTACTTCCATTGGACTATCATTTGGTAAGGTTCTTGTTTGTGCAACTGTCCCTGAATAGTCGATCATTCCTGTTTTTTTTACTCCAACTTGATGTTGATTTTGCATCTATGTCCTATCTAAAACTTTATCAATAAATAAATAAATGTATTTATTATATAATACTCTCTAGTAAATTCCAATATCTCCAACAAGGAGATAAACACAATGCATGCAAAACATTAGCAAAGAAACAGCAAATAGCACAAAATACACAGTGGCCCCAAGGGGGGAACCAAACCATATACTGAGAAAGTGGTATGAAAACCATGCCTCTAGTCAAGACAGTGTCGAGAGGATGTAGAAGTGTTGGGACCCCAAGGAACCACCCAAGGTGAGTAGATAGGGACCCCATGGAGAGCGTGCTCAGTGTGTAAACACAACAGCGTGCTCCTTACAACTCTATGTGCAAGTCACGGTTGGATTTTGAAAAATTAAGGACCCTTCCCAGTGGACCCTGAAGAAACCCTGTGGAAGTCAGAAGGTTATAGAGTCACCCCACCCGTGGATACCCTAGTACCCACGTTACCTACACCAGGGAAGTCGGGTGCATACGTGTGAAGTGGTGTCGTAAACCGCCGTCGAACCCAATGGAGGACTTCAGGAAAGTGCTGCTGGCAACGAAGGAGAAAGTGTCCGCATGAACCCAAGGATAGATTCTTGATGAAAGGTACCTGCAAGCAGACGGACATAGTCTATGCCACTCAGGGGTAACCAGGATACTTGGAAAACGAATGCCCTCTGATGTCAGTTGTTGCAGGACGGATGACAATGAACTTGACTCTGCAGCCGTGAAGACCAGGCGACGCTGAGGAGGGTCAGGAGCCCTGCACGAGCTGTCCCACGAAGGATGTCGAGTGCTGAGGGGTCGGTGTCCAGCAGGAGCACCAACAAGCCTTGGCAAAGGCAAGCCACACAGGAATCAAAGACGGAGCAACATCAGGACCAGCAAGGTCCAGGGGACTCGCCAAAGACAGGGGAGTCAGGGCAGGCCCTGAGCTATCAGAGGAGCCCAAGAGCAGCAAAGGTAACCGTCAAATGGACCCACAGGCTGGAGGCACTGGCGTCGCGAGAGGACCTCGAGCAGCTCACCAAAAGATGCAGGCCACGATGCACACAATGTGATGTGGTTGAAGATTCTGGTCACTGGAGGTGCTCAAGGTTGGGGCTACTTGGAGCCCGAACATCTTCTTGCAAAGAAGCCAACAAGCCTTTGCAACTGCAAGTTGTACGCGGTACACAGGGGTTCGGTTATTGCAACCCCCACGAGGGATACTGGCCTCAAACTTGGTGAGAGAGCAGGGCAGGCCTCGAGAGCTGTAGAAGACTACCACCTGTATTGCAAAGCCCACGGAGTCCGGAGGAGCTCAGGATCGGCAGACCAGTCGACTTAGTTGCAGTGCCTGCGAATGCAGGGGAGTGACTCCTTCACTCCAATGGAGATTTCTTCAGGCGCCTTTGATACTTTGCAGGCCTTGGAAGTTCCCTGTGTGATGCACAGGCACAGACGATGCAGCAGACTGGAAGGGAGATGAAGTCAGGCTCAACCGAAATCCAGTGTAGTCCAGAGTGCCCAGACGGTAGATGTGCAGTGGTGTCTGATCTGAATCTTATCCCATGATGAATCTAGGGACCTACATCCAGGTAAGCCCTTAAGTACCATAGGGAAAGGGTTGGGAAGATTCAGGGGATCCTCCCAGGGGAGGGTCTGAACAGGGGGGAGGTTACTCTCATGTTTCGCACCAGAGTGGGAGCCAACGGCTCTCAGAACTAGTTTGAACTGGACAATGCACAGGGATTCCAAGTGTGCCCCTCATGTAGACTTTGTGGCGATGGTAAGCGCACCCACCTGGTCCCAATACACTAACTCCGGTTTGGGATGTGTTAACACCTCCCTGTGACAGAATGCCTATTGTTCCACCTTCCTCTGCTCGAGCTTGGGTCTGCAGCAGGAGGGCAGAAATGTGTCTCAAGTCGGCAGCAACCAATTTGTGCTGTCCAGGTCTAGAAGGCTGAAACCTGGAACACTGAGCGCATAACCGAGGGCTCTTCCAGTGCTTGGAATCATACCTCCCATACCGTTTATGGTGTGGGAGGTATGATTCCAACATGTTTGATACCAAACATGATGGGATTTGTTGCAGCCATTTTCAAGGTGTTCATTGCGTAATTACACAGTGCCCCTCTATATAGTATATGACTGCTTCAATGGCAATCCCGGAAGAATGGACTCCATAGGCTGCAGGGGTGTCCTACTCATGCAGGGGCACCCTCTCACTTAGAACCAAGCACCCTGTCTTCAGGATTGCAAAGGCCTGCTATAGGGGTGACCTATAGGTTTTAAGTGCAGTGACCCTAGATATAGGAAACCTATATCTTAAGTAAGTGGTGCAAGCACCAACTTACACAGGCAGCAATGGCAGGCCTGTAGACCCATTTTGCTTAGTCTCCTTTGGAAGGCAGAATGCTTGCTTAAGCCCATGGGAGACCTGATATGCCCTGGGTACCTTAGTACCATATACTAGGGACTGATAAGGGTACCCCAGTATCCAATCTGGAGTGTACCTAAGTGCTCAACACAACAATCAATCAATCACTCAGGCGTTTGTAAGCTCACTACTCACCCGTGAGGGTCTCAAGGTGCTGGACGTGCGGGTCAGCAGTGCTGTTCAGTCTTGAGGGTCTTCCTGAAGGTGTTCAGGGAGGGGGCACATCTGATGTCTGTCAGGAGCTCATTCCAGGTATTGGCCGCGATGTAAGAGAAAGATCTTCCACCTGCTTTAGCTCTGTGGATGTGCAGGGTTTTGGCGAGGACGAGGTTGGCAGTTCGGAGGTTTCTTTGGGGTACATGGAGGGTGACTCTGTCATTGAGGTATTTGGGTCCGTTGTTGTGTAGGCATTTGTAGGCGTGGGTGAGGATCTTGAAAGGGACTCTTTTCTCCACGCAGAGCCAGTGGAGCTTCCGTAGGTGTTGGCTGATGTGCTCGTGTCGAGGGATGCTGAGAACGAGTCTGGCGGCGGTGTTCTATATCGTCTGGAGTTTCCGGAGTAGTGACTTGTTTATGCCGGCGTAGAGTGCATTTCCATAGTCCAGCCTGCTGGTGATGAGTGCGTGGGTGACTGTCTTCCTTGCCTTTGGGGGGATCCATTTGAATATCTTATGGAGAATGCAATTTAGGGAGAAAGTAGATAGACTGGGGTCCTGTTTACCAGGATCCCAGTCAGACTAGTCAAAATGAAGGCTCCCTGGTTTCCGTTTTTACGGATTTTCACAGATAAATACAGACAGAAAACAATTCTGTCTGCATTTATTTTTAAAAGTGGATAAAACCAGAAAATTGTTCCTCTAATAAGTGACTTTTCGTGCTGTCTTTCAATAAATTATAGCCCAACAGCTGAGCAGATGGACACCATGGGAAATTAAAAACAGGATGACATTTCTATAAATAACTGCATGTGTCAGCATACATTTGTGTTATAAAACTAATATTTACCAATGTACTGTTATGTAATATTTGGCAGCTTAAATAGCTAAAACAGGACAGACCTTAAAGTATGAGTGCATGTCTATCGGGTAAATAAATATGGAAATGTACAGTTTTACAACTTCATTTATATGCAAAACACAACATAAATCTGGATAAATACAGATACAATGGCCCAATAATAAATATGGATAAATACAGGCGGAAATGTAAAAAAAAAAGTATGGGTAACCATAGAAGAAGATCCTACACCTGGCTTTTGATGCAACCTTGACTGCAGAGTACAGGGTCCCTGCTAACCAGGCACCCAGAACCAGTGTGTTTCCCTAAAACTATAACACAATTGTCACCCCTTTAGTTCACATATAAGTCCCCAGTAAAAGGTACCTCTGATACCAAGAGCCTTGTGGTTAAAGAGGGTACCTTAGGGCTGCAGCACAAATTGTGCCCCCATAAGAGACCCCTCACCAAGCACATGCACACTGCCACTGCAGCCTGCATGTCTTGGTGCAGACAAAACTGAAGAGTTAACATGGCACACATCTGTGCCATGCTGATAAACACTGCATTGGATATAGGGACCCGTAATTGCAGACACCCGAGCCGAGGCAGGAGACCACAACCCCCAGGCTCCAGCTCCACCGCTTTCCCGCCCCAGGAGGTGCATTTAAGGCATCGCAAGGCCCCGCTTTGCCGGACCCGTAATTGCAGACACCCGAGCCTGGGCAGGAGACCACAGCCCCCAGGCTCCACCACTTTCCTGAACCAAGAGGAGCATTTAAGGCATTGCGACGTCCTGCTCTGCGGGACCAGTCACTGCAGACACCAGAGCCGGGGCAGGAATCTATAGCACCCAGGCTCCATTGTTTTCCTGTGCCAGGGGGCGCATTCAAGGCACCGCGAGGTCCCACTCCGCGAAACTCATAATTGCAGACACCTGAGCTGGGCAGGAGACCACAGCCCCCAGGCTCCACCACTTTTCTGCGCCAGGAGTCGATCTAAGGCGTCCTGATATTCATGAAGCGCTCGGGCCGCGCCTGGGCGAAGCCCGGGCCAAGGGCAGGCGCGTCCTTGCCCGCCATTGCCAGGAAGAGGCAGGGCTGAGCTACCCCCTTGCGCCTTGCTTTCGGGAGATCACGGATCACAGAATGCGCTACAAGAGGTACTGTAATTTTTCCTTTTTTGCTTAGCTTTGGGCTTGGGCTGCTACTCTTTGTAGACTTTTAAAATACTGAAGAAGCATCTAAGTAGCCACGCAACCTGGTAGCCTACACGGCGCAAGGACAGTTGGACATTCTCTGCCGGATGTTGTGGTTTAATGCTCCTGATCATTAGTCTCTTTTTTTCACCCTATGTAGCGAAAGTTACACAGCCCAGGAGGTCTAAGTGGACTGCTTCTTTGACCTATTACATAAGATCTTAGGAGGACGCATACATGCTCCATTGTCGAGGTTGAACAGATCCTCAATAGGTCAAGACCCCCTGGGCTGTCCTGCGCATTGCGACGCATACACACAGACTAATATATACCTTATAATTTATTTTCGAACTGGTTAAAAAAGTGATGGAAAAAAGGAAAGCAGTGGAGGGCGGAGTGGTGGGCAAGGGAAAAAAAGTTAAGAAATATGTGAAATATGCAGTTGATAACTGTGTTATAGCCCACATTGATTCCCTGCTAGAGGAATGCGTGGGCATTCTAAACAACGAACCAGCAATTTCCCCATGTATTGTGGTTAATCAGACTTCTATCAGTAACACTTGCTCAAGCCCTCTATGTTTGCCAGTCGTTCTGGACATGTTCAAAAGATGTATTAATGAGATTAAGAGCGTTCCCCCCAAGGTGAACAGGACGATGTAACACTGCAAGGGTCCAACTGCCCCCATCCAAACCCTATTCTGCGAGCCAGCCTGTCCAAGTACTTTTATGTAGCAATAGATTCACCCCCCTTTTAGATATAACAGATGACCCGGAGATTGACAACATTAACCAGCCATTAGTGACAGTGAATAAACCTGCACCAAACTCTCACCGCTGGCACAAGAGCTTATTAAAGAGTTAAGGGCAGAAGTGGTGGCAATGAGATCTATGATTGAAGGCCTAACAGGGCTATTGGAGCAATTCATGGACAGCAACCAGCCACCATCTCCCTCTATCGAGTACGCCTGAGAGTAGATAATCAATTGTACCATACCCCCTCAAATTCACATCCGGTCACCATGCCTATAAGGGCTCCCCTTCACAAAGGCAGAGCCCAAGCGCTACTAGAAAACAACATCCCTAAAACTAACCCCCACCCCAATAGTATTTTTTTATTTTTTTAAAGTTTTATATAGCGCGAACAAGATCTTTGCAGATATCAGAGCGCTTTCCAGAAACAGTAGGTAGGATAAACAAGACTCTTAAATCAATATGAGATTCCGTAGACAGTGAGTTGCAAAAATAGGGTATCAATCATACAAGAGTATACAGAGTAATAACAATCAAGAAACAATAATATGGAAGCAGTACAATGTCTAAACGGATAAGATTATAGCACCCCAGAGGGTGAGTAAACACAATATTGAAAGCAAAGCATTAGTCAGTAGTGGGTGCGTTGCAGGTTAATGAGGCCGATAATGTGGGAGCCAAATACTGTATGGTAGGGAGGGGTTGACACAACCACTTTGGGGTTTCAAGTAACAACACGCACCGGATGATAATCCCCCCCCACGACCAGGCCGGCTGCAGACATCATAATTAGCCCCCCCATTTCATGTGGCCTGGCCAGAAAATCAACATGATAAACGTCCCCAAACGTCATGGGAGTAAGGGGTTTGAGGAAGAAGATTCACTAACCAACAAAGCAATCCGCTGGATTCGCCATGTTAGGGGATGTCGCTCTGTGATATGTGATGACATTGTAAGGGCAAGAAGATGGAAAGCTTATGACCAGCCTACCGATTGCATTGAATTAACCCTTAAAAGGAGACAAGCTAGCTGAAAATCTACTTGCCCTAGAATTTTGAAGTTGCCCTCAAGACCCCTCCCTTATCCAATTCAAACGTGACATCCTACTGGCTTAGTCAAATACTAATTTCCCCCTTACCATCTATGGGACAACTTGTAGCTCACATTTGGGGGCCGTTGATTGATTGACTTTTGGGGAAGTATCACCAGCAGGAGGGGTACTCTTCCATTTATCTTCCAAATGTCATCGCTAATCCCAGACAAGAGGGCACTCAGCCACAAAACCATAAGGGGAAGCCAGGCATGGTACATGAAATAGAAGGGCATGGTGTAGCAAACACCCACGGGGGCAGATTCTGGTACAAACATAACAGCTATAGGACTGTAGAATTTAACGTCAAAACCTAGCCCTGCCATTAAATCCAAAGACATGGACAAAATTAGAGTCGCTAGAAGGCAGTATAAGGCAACTTTACATTAAGGGAAAAGGGCATGGGATGAGTCCCACTGGCAACACCTTAAGGAAGCTTGTGCTGATAAAGATTTAAGATCATTCTGGACCCTATTTACTTGGGGCCAAAAATTTGGGGCTCAACCTCCACCCAGTTATATCACAGTCCAAGCCTGGTACGACCACTTCAAAAAGCTCTACTCTGAAACTCAATCCACTCTCGCTGGAGAAAGCTGTCTGCCCCACTCAGCTTTCTGGAGGCAACTTCTTCACCTTTAGCAAGATTGAGGGCTCTATCGGCTGAACAGTCCAAACCCCAGGGCCTGATTGTATACCTGGGGATCTCTTCCTTTCCGATATTGGAAACTGGGCCCGCTATATTCTTCTCCTTTCTAATGCTATAGTGAGGGTCTTGGAAGGGGGCAGAGGTGGTCCCCATTTTCAAAAAAGGGGACAGAGGTGAGCCCTGCAATTACAGGCCAATTAGCCTGATAGATTCACTTCAAAAGGTTTTTGCAGAGTCCTGCTTTTTAAGATTCAAGCCTGGGTGGAAGATAATGCAATTCTAACGCAATACCGAGCTGGGTTCAGTGAAAAGACAGGGACGATCAACCAGGTATTCCGTCTTCTGCTCCTCTACTGGAAAGTTGTAGTGATTGGTCAGGGCTGCCTATATCTAGCCTTTATCGATCTAAAGACCGCCTTTGACTTAGTTCCCAGACAGAGGTTGTGGCACGTTTTAAAATAAATGAGAATTCTGATATCCATCCTTAATCTGGTCGTCAGTCTGTATGAAGACAACTTTGCCCAGATAAGATGGGGCTCACAGGGCCAGCTCATGGACCATATCCCAGTCAATAGGCGAGTCCGGCAAAGCTGTGTCCTGGCCCCTATGCTCTTTTCCCTGTACATGAATGGAGTGGTAGCTTTTCTATCACAGGAACCTGCCAATGCTCCATTCCTGTGCAGGGAAAAGGTAGTAACCCTTTTATTTTCAGATGACACCTTGTTGGCTTCTAAAACCCAGATGGGGCTCCAGATACTACTAAACAGATTCCAAATATTTTGAGGCCTGGTAATAAATACCTCAAAAACAAAAAACATGGCCTTTAATTCACATAAGTCATATAAAGGCAGACCAACGTTGGGAGGGGCTTCCCTGGAAAGAGTCAATACTTTTGACTACCTGGGAGTTAGACTCTCCGAGAGAATGTCCTGGAAGCCCCATCTCACAAAGATGATTTTGAGCCAAAAATGCATTACTGGAGTTTTAGCGAAAGAACATCGCTTCTCTCACAGTAGACCTGTTGCTGCTGCTGTACAGGTCTATGACCTTAAAGCTGTTAGCTCTGCCCTGTATGGTGCGACCTATAGGGGTTTTGACAACACCTCCAAGCTGAGTTGAGCAGAGTTCAAATTTCTGAGGAGCTTAATGCTATTGCCCCAAAGTACCCCATTAGTCCCTTTTTTTTTAGACATGAGACATCGTCCCATAAATTAAATTGCCAAACTCTGCCCATAATTGTTTTGGGCAAGAATCTGGAGGACCCCTGAGCTACCATCTTATGCTAAAGCCTTGTCCGAGGTTATTCGTTTGGACATCTGCAATAAGGTGGGATGGATAAGAAACATGAAAAAGCTTATGTCCGAAGTAGGGCTATGTGAAGCGTGGGAAAAGCAGACTCACCCCTACTTCAAAAAGATATAGTAAAGCGCCACTACTGGGAGTGGGCTGCACAACATGATTTTATTAGATCTGATCAGGGGAATCTCACTGTGGAATTCTCAATGCATAAGCAAAGCAGACTCCTGGAACCCTATCTCGACCTAATCCAGGTTACGAAACTTTATATACAATTCTGGTTCAGCACTTTGCCTGTTAACAAGATAACTAGTGAACCGAGCCTTAGCCACTGCCCGGGATGCAAGGCACCCGTAGGGTTACCCTGGGCGGTGAACTTCGCTAGCGGAGTGTGCAGAGTTTCTCACACTCCGCTTTACGCGGAGCTCGCAGAGTACCGAAAAACTCTGCTTCGATCAGCGGAGCGGAGTTTTTTATCTCGCTCGTGTTCACCAACGCCAAGTTGGCGAGCGAGGAAAATCCACCTCCCGGCGAGATTTTTCCTCGTTCGCGATCCCCAACACCAAGTGGGCGAGCTCGAGCATGGAAAATAAACCTCCTGGCGAGATTTCTCAAAGTGGGGGGTCAGATTTCTCATTGCGAGTGGTCGCCTATGCTTGCCATGATAAAGCTGCAGCTCTAGTAAAAATCTACTCGACAGAAAAGGTAAGCTTGCGCCGTGCATGGTGCCGTTCACAATGATTGCACAGTGAGGACAAGCACTGTGCAATTACCGCAAACTGCATTTTTCTACCATACTCCGCAGCTCCACGTAGTGCGGCGGAGGTTTTTTTGCACTTTGCATAGCCCACATGCTGTTCGCATGCCCAGGATATGCGTGGCTAAGATCTAAATGGATATTATTATTATTATTATTATTATTGCATTAATTGAGCGCACAGCTACCCGGAGGTTTCCCGGCGCTTGCCTTGGGAACCCGTCCTGGCTTTTCCCTGTGAGATAGCCCCTACAGGGCATCCCCAAGGTGAAAGCCAGGCATCCCGCCGCAGGGGGCCGTTGTGGAGATTAAGCAAGCTTAATGCCCAGAGTTGCAGAGTGAGAACCCATGATTAGAGCAGGCACCGAAGCGAGAATTATCGAGTCCGTGGACATTTGAGCTCAAGACCCTGCCGCGTCGGGAATTGAACCCTGGTCCCGGATCTGACCTCAGCTTCCGGGTCTGCCTGCTCTACACCGTGAGCCACACTTCTCCACCAAAACCCATCTGTCAGCAAGTGGGCTCCCGGAACTACCGGGACGTCTTTCGCATCGTTAGGACAGACACTAGACCCCTGTTCGTTGTTGCAGTAGCTAAGTTCCTGGATCATATGTGGGCAACCAGGAGAAAGGCACATATGAGAAGTACTGCACAACGCAGGGTTGGATCCCAGCATTTAATTGGCCACGGGCACCAGGTACCATTCCTCTCTGACCTAACATCATTTGTTGAGACGATGCATGAGCACTTTCCCGCTCACTGTAGCTAGATGTACCTATTATACAATTTTAATCTATAACGGTTATATAGGGTGAAATATACCTGTGAGAAGTTGTCCTGGTATATGCTGTTCACTAATTAAAGTGGGCCTCTTGCACCAGTCCAAAAGATTCTTATGATGTTTGAGGCCAAAGAAGCAGCTTGTTTTATCAGAATATCACCTCTTGCATTAATTAAATGAAAGGAGAACCACACAGTAGTTGTATAAAAATATTTAATTATTAATATAACACTCAATAGTATCGTCTACCCGAAGATAGAACACAAAGCACAAAATACGAAGTCAATAGAACAGTTGTAAGTAGCACAATACACAGTGGGCTCCAGGTGGAAACAAAACCATATACTAAAATAGTGGTATAACAACCACGACTTGGGTCAAGACAAGGTCTGGAGCACATAGAACCATTGGGACCACAAGGAACTACCCAAGGTGAGTAGATAGGGACCCCATGGAGGACGGGTGCAGTGTGTGAACACTACCCCGGGCTTCTTATTATTCTATGGGGAAGTCTTGGTTGCAATTTTACAGTTTAAGGACCCTTCTCTGTGGACTTCGAGGAAATCCTTCAGAACTTAAAAGGTTGGAGAGCCACCCCACACGAGGATACCGAAGTACCAGAGTTACCTATCCCAGAGGAGCCGGGTGCAAAGGGTTGAAGTGGCGTCGGAAACTGCTGTCGCTCTCTATGGAAGGCTTCAAAGAAGTGCCGCTGTTGTGAAGGTGAAAAGGATCCGGTGGAATCCAAGGTTAGATTCTTGAAGAAAGAAACCTCAAAGCAGAGGAACAGAGTCTGGGTCACTTCAGAGTGACCAGGGGCTCGGGAGACGAATGCCCACCAATGTCAGGTGCTTCAGGTGCGATGAGGGGGTGCTTGACTCTGCAGCCACGAGGACCAGGAGACATCGATGATGACTAGGAGCCAGATGCTAGGTGTCCCACAAAGGATGTCGAGTGCTGAGGGGTCGATGTCCAGCTGGAGCACCAACAAGCCTTGGCAACAGCAACCCACGCAGGAAGGTCAAGCAGGTTACGGTGAGGACCAGCAAGGTCCTGGGGACTCTCCAAGCAATGGAGAGTCAGGGCACGACTAGAGCAACCAGGACAGCCCTAGAGAAATTAGGATGACCCTCAAGAGGACCCGTAGGCCGAATGACCAGGAGTCGTGAAGGGACCTTGAGCAAGACCACGAAGTACCAGCCCACGGTGCGCTCGGTGCAAGGAGGCCGGAGTTCTTCAGTGGAAATACTGATCGGGATCAGGACTACACGGAGTCCAATGCATAAGCTTGGGAATCACCAACAAGCATAGGCACTTGCAAATAGACGCAGTGCACAGGAGTTCGGGTTATGCAGTCTCCACGAGGGATACTGGCCTCAAACTTGCTGAGAGGACAGATCAACCTCAAAGAGCTTCGAAACCCACCTCCTGTATTGCAGCAGTCTTCAGAGTCCGGAGGAGCTTGGGAGAAGCAGACCGGTCAGTTGTGTTGTGGTGCCGGCAAATGCACTGGAGTGACTCCTTCACTCCAAGGGAGATTCGTCAGTTTACCTTAATACTCTACAGGTCCCGCACGCAGTCTGAAATGTGTCTCTGGTCTGCAGCATCCATTTGGTGCTGACTGGGTAGAGAAGGCTGGCGCCGGATAGACCAGTGACCCCACGAAGCTCGTTTTAGAAGGGTGGAATCATAACTCTCACACCGGGTACTGATGTGGAGGTATGATTCCAAGGTGGTTGATACAAAACACAACATGTTTCTATGCAGTCGTTTTCGAGATGGCATTTACCACGAGGTTATAATGCACCTCTACATATATGTCTGGCTGCATCACAGACAACCCCGGAGAATGGACTCTGAAAGCTGCAGAGGGGCTCTGCTCGTGCAGGGGCACTCTCTCACGTAAAACCCAGCACCCTGCCTTCAGGATTGCTAAAGCCTGCAATAGAGGTGGTTTATAAGTTTTAAGTGTAGTAACCTATAGATATAGTGAACCTATATCTAAAGTAAGTGGTGCAAGCACCAGCTTACACAGGCAGTAGTAGCAGACCCGTAGTTCCATTTTGCATGGCCTCTCATTGGTGGCATATTACCTGCTTCAGCCTATGGGAGGCCTCAGGGGTACCTATGCCCTGGGTACATATAGTAGGGATTTAAAAGGGTACCCCAGTATCCAATCTGGAGTATACCAAAAGACATGCATAACAATTTTAAAGGAGAAAGCAGATAGACTGGGGTCCAGATTAGCAGGATCCCAGTCAGACTAGACAAAATAGTGTCACATCAAGCAAAAAGTGGGGGTAACCATAAGAAGCAGAGTTTATAAGGTGAATATTTTTACAAAATATTGTTAGGTATTTTATCTTTGTAACATTTTAACAACTGTAATATCTTGATTGCTGTTTTTATGATTCCAATTCTTTTAATCAATTAATGTTCCTATAAGGAAATTTGGTCTTAACTTAATCATGATAAGTAGGTTCTCTTAAAATGTAAACGCCGGACTAATTCTTATCTCTCGCCAGCTTTGGCGCTGGTTGCGGATAACTCGAGTGACTACTGTACGAGGGATCGTATCTAGAATAACATCTAAACAGTCTGTATGATGTAAAGAGTTAGCTTCTGCATCAGGAAAAATATATATGGATCCTGAGATATGTATCCCAAGAACTCTATATTTCTTATGTTTTTATTCCCTCAATAATATTGTATATTTATTTGTATGTCTGCTTTTATGATACATTTGGTTGAAATAAAGCATCTTATTGATATTGATATAGGTAGGACACCCCTCTAGCAGGCCTTAGCCCTAGGTCAGGGTGCACTATATGTCTCATGTGAGGGCATATCTGCATGAGCAAATATGCCCCTGCAATATCCTTGTTGATTCCTGGATATTTTAAGTGACCAGGGAAGCCATACTAAGTATAGAGGCTGGACACTTGTCATTACGAGTTACACAGCTCCATGATGGCTTCACTGAAATATGGGATGTTTGGTACCAAACATCTCAGCATATGAAACCTGCACTGAATCCTGTGTCAGATTTATTGAAAAGTGCACACAGAATACCCCTTAGAGGGGTCCCCTGAGACCTACCACTCCTTAGTGTGCTCACTGACTAGCCTGAGCCAGCCTATTACACCAGACAGTGTTGTGACGTAATATGGAGAGAGCTTGCACACTCTGAGGCCGAGAACAATGCATTCCTGGGTGGAGGTGTTCACCCCTCGCCCGGGCCAGGAAGAGCCATCTGTGGCGGGGTGCTTCAAAGGCCTTGCCGCCTTTGTAATGAGAACCCAGCCTCTCCTATTAGAGGGAGCTGGCCCCCTTCCTGTCTTCACATGTCTTTTTGGCAGGAGGACAGGCGGGAAAATGTTGAAATAACAGGAGATTTGACCACCCTTCAGATGCTGGGGGTGAGTTGAAGTATACTTTTTAATGCTCACCGTCTTGAAGATGGTGGGACTCCTCCAATCAGGATCATGGATTTCCCACCCACCATGTGGGTTGAGCATTTATAGGGTTTAGTCACCCTTAAGGTAAGTAGCCCATTGGCTACTACCTGGCCCTCCCTTTAAACACTCCTAAATGTAGTATTTAGATGGCCCCCCTGAACTTTGGTTCATGATGACCTAAGGAGAGCTGGACACTACAGAGTCACACCAGCAGAGAAGACTGCAGAGACCAACTGATTTGGCCCAAGCCCTACTGGCCTGTATTCAGCCCTTGATGCTCCTGCACCAAAAGACAACTCGTCCTGCAACCTAGCGACCTCTAAACCCCTGGGTGGACTGACTGCCTACAACAAAGATCAAGGCTCTTGGGAACCGCAGACCTGTTCACAAGCAACAATCTTCAAATAAAGACTTTGTGACCTGAAGAACCGCAAAGCCTGCCCCCGGTTCCACCTCTGAACCCAACACCTCTGGCCCGAGTTCAAGTGGCCCACTGGTTTCAGCAAGGCTCCCCAGTGCCACAAAGCCAGAGTCCACAGTAAGCTGACCTCTCCTGGACTCCTTGATGCCGCCTGCAGCATCTGCACAGAGACCTTCCCATACTGCGACCTGCTCCAGTAAGCTGTTTCCAACACCAAAAGGCACCCCTGCACCTGTCTACCATCGGCCTTGGTGGAATAAATGTGTCCCTACCTTCGAGAACATCGCAACTTACATGCCTAGCTAATTCCTTCGGCCAGCATGCTGGCCTGAGCCTGCAGCCCTTGTTTGATTTGGCCATTCTCTATTGCCCTGCATTGGGCACCTGATGCTGTGTTGGCACCCTGCATCCAGCCGCCCCTGTGCGGTTGGTGGTGAAGTGTTGGTGCTTTGGGCCCTGTCCAGTGTTTGCTTCAACCCCTGGAGACTGGCCCCCCAAGCTGCTGCTACTTACCTGTAAGCAGCCTCTATCCTATTGCCCCCAATCTCCATTGATTAGAATTGGGCGCCTGACCTTGAATTTGCACCTCGCAGGTGATGCACTGTTGTTGCTGAACTGAACCTTGCCCAATACTGATCTTAAATTCCAAAGACTGGTATTGTAAGTTGATGTTATCCTTATGTATGCTGAATATGTTCTTCCTTCCATAGGTTAACATTGCAAAGTCTGAAAATTACACTGTGTCCATTTTTTTACTGAAAAATATTTTTATTGAAAAACTTATTTACCTATGACAAAGTTTTGTGGTTCTGAAAAATACATATAACCAAGTATTATTTTTATAAATTTGTCTTGGATTAATTCATTGAGCATATGTCTTATTTATTGCCACTGTGTGTACAACAAATGCTTAGCACTGCCCTCTGATAAGCCAAACTGCTGACCCATACTACCACAAAGGAGAGCATTAATATTATATACTTTAGCATCTGTAAATCCTCTCGGGATCCACTGCACACTATACCTAATTTTGGTATAGTATATAGAGAGACAACTTTCTAGGCACTTATATATCACTTAACCCGGTAACTCACCATGTCCTTCTAAAAGCACTGCTGACTGCATATGAGAGAGCGGCCTGCCCCTCCACAAGGACAAATATGAATTACTACAAACTGAGACTGAATTTTTCAGCACCCAACCGGAAAAGGGAAATAACATTAAAGTGCTGCTCCTCCGACAAATGTATCTGAGGTCCGAAGTGTTTTTTTAGGAATGGTCACATATTATGTATGGCCTCTTCAAAAAGAACCTAAAATCATTGGACCCTCAGGCTTGTCAAACAACAATTGTATCCAAACAGAATGACCCCACTTTGTGGGACTGACTGAGTGTTTGGCCATGCAAATATACCAAAGGGATGACACCCACTTAGAGTGATCTGTGACTACAGCAAATATCCAGAAGTTGAAGTTGAGAAATCCACTGCTGTGAAAAACGTTATGCCAAAACTAGAAATAACTGTCCCAGCCCATGGACTCTCAAAGGAGATCTGCACAGACAATGGCTTTCCATTTCAAGGACAAGAGAAAATCAAAGGTGCATCTCCTGATTAGGGGAGGTCCCCCAGTGCACAGTGATATGCCCCACTAGGGGTGTATTTTAGAAATAAGAATGCATTTTGATTCAGTTTCACTGCACATTTGGCTGTTGAATCTCACTTTCGAGACATCAGTTACACGTGCATCCTTTAAAGATATGCACCAAGTTCACCTGGCACAAAATGTTCCACATGGTGTAGTGTTTCCCGCTACGCTTGTAAAACCGGACAATGTTTCAGAGTCAACCCGGCTCATGTACATTAGGTTCACGGCTTCACTGTCTATCTTGGAATGCCTCAGTGTTTCTCTTCACAAATGGTGTAGCGTTTCCTGCTATGCTGTTACACACTGCAACATTTCGAATCCACTCGGTTCTTGCACATTAAGTTCACAGCTTCACCTTTCTTCATGAAATGCCGTGTTTTTTCCACTCTTTGCTTTACATGGTGATATCGTATACGCCATCTATATTTACATCATGGTTGTGATAGACATTTTTGACCCATGGGGATCATGTACATGTGGACAGGATGTCTGTCCAAATCACTAACTCTTTTACTCTTATGTGGGGAGTGTTTAATTTACAAGCCATATATATATTGGTTTAAATTACAGATGGGTTCCCTGACGAAGGGCACTTCGTTGCCCACAATGCATTGGGGATGATATACATTGAAGTTGAAATGTAAATGGATTTTCTGAATACAAGACATTTTGAAGAAGTTTAAAATGGTTGGATTGTTGTAAATAAAACAGCATTATACGACCAATAACACCTGCAAGATTACTCTTATATCTCAAATACACCTCTAGAGGGGCATATTGCTGTGCACTGGGGGACATCCCATAATCAGGAGATACACCTTTGAGTTTTGATTCACCAGACACTTTGAGGCTTGGAAAATGAATACCCAGCAGCACGCTAAATTGATATTAACTCTGGAACACTCGAGCAGTGCGTGTCTTCACTTACATTGTCGTTTCAAGTTTCCGTCCCCAGACACGGCACACCACATTGCATAACTTCATAAGAAACCATGGCACATGAAGACATCTCTGATTTGACAGAACTTAGAGCAGACACATTTGCATTTACTGATATGGATGCAACCAGAATATATGCGCTCAGTCAGGAAGACATCACCCCACTGACCAGTACAAAAAACAAGGAGAGCAACATAAAACGACGACTCTACCTGATGAATAAAGAATCTAACCAAAGGTTACATGCCAGTACGCTTATTAGGCACCATCGAGTTCAACGGATCCCCAGAGGTTTAAGGATACCACTCAAACCATTGTTATGAAAAAACAACCCGCGCTTTGTTGAGAAATGGTACGCCATTCTTAATAAATGTTCCCTCAACCTGATCTTGTTAATTATTGAAGGACTCTCTAGAGTCTTAGAAGAACTGACCATCGAAATTGCGCAGATTAAAACTGAATTGACCAACATGATGGAAACTGAGGACCTCAAACCAACACTAGATGATATCAATGTGCAACTTAGAAAATACACCCAAGAAATACAGGAGCGAAAAATTTGCAAATACAAACGCAACACCATTGATTATTAACTGGGAGAGGTGTATTCCTGGGCAGAGGTTTATGCCCGTAGGAGACAGAATAGACCCTGTAACCCCAATACAGAAACGGAGGCATCATCATCTGACAGTGACTCACGCTCCCGCACACCACGTACCACTGGAACAATCACCACCTCAATGGAAAACATTGAAACTGCTTCTACATCTGCGGTGCATTTTTTGGACGAAGGCACAGGAGATCGGGACGACCCAGGAGGAGTCAAAGAAAAAGACAAAGAGGCATCCAGTGTGAAAAATCCACCGATTACCAGCAGGAAGGGCAGGGGCAAGAAGTAGGAGATTTTAACAACTTGGTAATTAACATCTCTTCCTATCAATTATCTAAGAGTGAAAGCCGCACTCTGCATAAAGGCCAATCCTTCGTCACAACCACATTCAGCAACACTCTCGAATTAGAAATCAGTTTTTTTTAATTCCTGAGAAATTTTTGACTCAGGAATTATTTTGAAAACATGGTACAATCCACGTAAATCAAGGATCACAATTTATTGAAATGATTGAGACCTCGGAGCACCTTTCTAGCACCAGTAAGTCACAAATGTTTGGACACATTTGAGAATTTGGTCAAGCATGATGTACTTACTCCGAAATTCCAACACAAATCCAAGCACTCAAAGCTGACAGTTAAAGATGGGAATATCCTCAAAAACTTAGCCTGCAATCAATCCATTGTGTACCAAAATGCTGACAAGGGCGGCGCCTTGGTAGTCATGGATAGCAATTTTTACAGAGAACAGGTCAACTTACATGTACTGGACTCCAACACGTATGTGGTATTAGATCCGAATCCCACCAATCAGTTCGCCACCATCTTGCAAAACATTCTTCAGAATGCAGTTGACAACGGCGTGATCACAGATAAAGTGAAAAGATACTTGATACAAACTAATCCAAGGTCACTGTTGTTATACATGTTACCTAAGGTGCATAAAGATCTCCATCGACCACCTTTAAGGCCCATTGTTTTCACTAAGCGCAGCATTCATGAGCCGGTAGGCAAATTTTTTGACAAACACCTTCAACCATATGTCACCAATATCAACATTTACATCCAGGATACTACAGACTTCATCATCAAAATCAACCGAATAACCATCTCCCCAGATGAAGAGATTTGGATGTGTACAGCAGATGTGAAATCTCTCTTTACCTCGATTCCTCATGATTTGGGCAAAGAAGCCATTGAACATACGATAACTTACTACACTCAACATTGGACACAGACTTGCAAGTATTCATCATGGACCTTTTGCAGTTTGCTCTCTATCAGAGTTATTTCAAATGAGAGGACAAATGGTATTTACAACTGTCCGGCACTTCAATGGGCAACTGTGCAGCTCCGACATACGCCAACATCTTCATGCACCGTTTCGAGGAACAACATATCCTGAACACTGAACTTTGGCAAGCACACAAAATATCTTTTTGCGCTACATAGAGGATATTTTTATTATATGGTCTGGTCCACATAACAAATTATTGCAAGCTCTCGAACAACTGAATAATGTAGACTACCGCATCCAGTTCACCTTTGAAGTACAACATGATAGCATACATTTTTGGATTGTCCAGACTCAGAGGGAACATAACAAATTTAAGACCAACATTTTTCGCAAACCCACGGACAGGAACAGTATTTTGCACTTCAACAGCTTTCACAGAACCAGCTTGAAACACAACTTACCCTATTCCCAACTACTACGATTTAAACGCATTGTATCTGATTCTACTCAATGCGCCACACAAACTGAAGCTATGCTCACTAGATTTAAAACACTCAGATATCCAGCTGGAATCCTTCTTTTTTTTTTTTTTACTTTTTTTTTCAGTTTTGTAGTGTAACAGTTACAAAATAAAATCCCCCTCAATTGGCAGCATCCCAACACATGTATACAAATCGACAGTCTCATTCTGGCACTTTTTGGACACAGACTTGCCCTGGATACACTTAGGTCCATGAGGAATAGTGAAATGACAAAACAAATGAATAGGCATCTTCGTGAGGAAATAACCAGACCTCGCTCAAGCTGGAATCCTCGAACAAGCCAGACCGAGATGCGGGAGCAGAGACAGAATTGATCTTTTAAAAACCAAACTTAAAAAAGATCAAAATCGCATGGTGGTAGTATCAAAATATTCGACCATAAGTCAACGTTATGGAAACACCATCATGAAGCATTGGCCATTGCTAACGTTGGAACCTGATTTCAATGGAATATTCACTAATCAACCTATCTTCGCTTACACAAGAGGTTGCAACTTGAAGGAACTTCTGACTAAAAAAACAGATGACAACATGTTCACTACATTCAAAGGCTTACAACCTTGTCATAATTGCAGTAACTGTCATAACACTATACCAGGTTCTACTATGTCTCATCCGATGAAAGGCACGAATATCAAACTAAAAGTAAACGCAACATGCAACACATCTAATGTTATTTATTTGATCAAATGCCCCTGAGGCTTGGGTTATGTTGGAAAACCACCAGAAAAATCAGAACACGCATCTTAGAACGCAAAAGCAGTATCTGGACAAAAAACTTGAATCAACAGTGGCAGCACACTTTTTGGATAAAAAACACAACATCTCACAACTCAAATTTTTGATATTAGAAGTAGTGTTAATAATCGAAGGCATTGATAATAACAACAGACTGTTGCAAAGAGAGAACCATTGGATCCGTTTTTTGAACACAATGCAACCGAAAGGACTGAATGACAGAATGGAATTTTTGTGTTATTTATGAACTATTCTTTTTTCATGTCTTTTATACACAGTGATTATTGACATTTGATTGAACACTTTGTTCTGAACTATCTTGATGTTATTTTTACATGCTTGGTACACAGTCATTGCCTTCACACCCTTTGTATAATGTTATTGTTGACATCAGATTGTACACTTTGTCTTTCACCATCAGGATCACCCATCTATCACATTATTTGTATGTGTTCCACAAATGGTGATCATCAATTACATATTGAGCACTGTGTTTAGAACCATGATGATGATTCTTTGCATTATACTCAGGTGTTTGTACATTATTGTTGTTGTGGATAGCCGATTGAACATTTCGTTATTCACCCATCACCATTAGCCATCTACATATGTCTCCATCAGTGCTTTGCTTATTTGCACTTTCTGTTTCATCGCAACAATATTGAGTATTCTTCTCAGTTTCACAATTATTTTGTGAGGGAATCGTTTCTTTTCACATTTTAAACCTTACGGCACCTTCCATTCTACGATGGCACCTGGTTTAGCAGGTTGGCTCCCTTGCATGTCTCGTGACTGTTTCACGTATACCACGCCAGTGCTTTTTCTGACAGATAAAGTTTTCAGTCTCTGACACGATATCGTTCACATCCGAACATTGTTTTACTCGTGAAACCAATTGACCATCGCTGCAAGCCATCATTGTTCGTGATATAGTAAGTCCTGCCTAGTGAAGGCTTTTTGTGTTCATTAGGTCTTTTTTTTGTATATATTTTTTATTAGAATTAAAGCACAGATACAACAGTTTAATAGCATAATCAAGTACAATTAACAGTACATTATAGCGCCACCCTATACATTTACTCATAGTTATTCTAAAAGTTGGAGGCTTCACTGCCACAATGTCCTCGAATTGCCCTATCTTTTGCGAGAAAGGGTTAGAACTCCCCACAGGTGCTAGTCAGTACTTAAGAAATGACAGACAGTTAAAAATTTGGCAAATCTCCCTGTGTGTTCATTAGGTCTTAAGCGTTTCACTCGAGACCGATTATTGACTTTGGTTGTTACGTTTCCAAGGTTTTACATTTCCACACGGACATCAAGATTTCGTAACACACCGGTTTTCTTGCATTTTGATTCAGTTTCACTGCACATTTAGCTATAGAATCTCACTTTCGAGACATCAGTTACATGTGCATGTTTACATGATATTCCACAGTTCACTCGGCACAAAATGTTCTACATGGTGTAGCGTTTCCCACTATGCTTGTAACACCGGCCGATGTTTCAGAGTCAATCCGGCTTGTGCACATTAGGTTCACGGCTTCACTGTCTTTCTTGGATGCCACAGTGTTTCTCTTCACAAATGGTGGAGCGTTTCTCGATATGCTGTTACACATGGCGACATTTCGAATCCACTCGGTTCTTGCACATGAAGTTCACAGCTTCGCCATTCTTCCTGAAATGCAACAGTTTTTTTCTCCACTCTTTGCTTTACATGGTGATATTGTATACGCCGTCTATATTTACAGCATGATTGTGATAGACATTTTTCACCCATTGGGATCATGTACATGTGGACAGGATGTCTGTTCAAATCAAAACTTTTACTCTTATGTGGGGAGTGTTTAATTTACAAGCCATATATATTTTGGGTTCAATTACAGATTTGTTCCCTGACGAAGGGTACTTCGTTGCCCGAAATGCATTGGGAATGATATACATTGAAGTTGAAATGAAAATGGATTTTCTGAATACTAGACATTTTGAAGAAGTTTAAAATGGTTGGATTGTTGTGAATAAAACATCATTATATATCATCGGCAAGATTACTCTTATTTCTAAAATGCACCCCTAGTGGGGCATGTCGTTGTGCCCTGGGGGACATCCCCTAATCAGGAGATGCACCTTTGATTTTTGATTCACCAGACACTTTAGGATTGGAAAGTGAATCCCCAGCAGCACGCTACATTGATATTAACTCTGGAACACTCGGGCAGTGTGTGTCTTCACTTACATTGTCGTTTCAAGGACAAGAGAAAGTCATGCACGTGTCATGGCTGAACATAAATCATCGGAAAATAATGTAGAGATGGATACAAGCAGAACATTTCATTGGAACGATGAACAAAGACCTCTGCATGGCAGAACTGGAAAAAGACAACCCAGAGTAGGCCATATACAAGTTATTATGTAATGATTGTAGGAGAAGGGTCTGCTTCCTATGGTCACCCCCACTTTTTGCTGTGATTTTATGGTTTTTCGACTTTAGTGTGGCTGTGGGCCTGCTAATCAGACCCACAGCCCAGCTGTTCTCTCTCTAAATTGATACCATGTACTTTAGGTACATACCTGATTTGGTATTGGGTCACCTCTGTGAGCCCCTGTATAGTGTACCATAGGTACCCAGGGCATAGGTGCATCCAAGGCCTACCAGGGGCTGCAGCATGTATTATGCCACCCCTGGCTGGCCATCCAAACTGACACCACAGTCTGATCACTCAACCTGGGCATGGTGGTGTAATCACCCCTTGCTTAGATATAGTATACCTATATCTACCCTTATATATAGACACATATGTACCTATAAGTCACTCCTATGGCAGCCTTAACAATCCTGGAGGCAGAGTGCTTGGTTTTATGTGAGAGGGTGCCCTAGCATGAGCTGAGCCCCTCTGCAGCTTTCGTAACCATGTCCTTATAGCTGTTCTATGATATAGCCGTACCATATACTCTGATGTGCATTATAATCCTCGCGGTTAAATGCGAACTCTGGTTTGGCTTTATCAAAATATGTTGTGTAAGGTGTCAAACGCTTTAGAATACTACCCCCCCCCGCCACTTCTGACGGCGGGGGTAGCATTCCGCCATTCTAGAGGGAGAAGACATGTTGGTTACTTCTTTACCCGGTTTAAGTTAGACAGAGCCTCAGCATCACAAAATGGATGCTGCTGCCACAGACACGAGTCTGACCTCCTGTTGCTGGACGAAACTCCTGCAGGGGAGGCATGGACAATAGGTTGTTAGCACCTCACCAGACAGGCTTTTAGTGTATTGGGGCAGGGAGGGCTGCAAAATGAGACACTGCCTGGGGCACACAAGGTGCTCCATGCATAGCCCGGTTCAAACCAGTTGCTGGGGCACTCCAGCCCCAGCTCTGGCGTGAAACTGGACAAAGAGAAAGGGGTGTAACCACCCCCTTCTCAGGGTCCACCCATAGGAGGGACCTAGCAGGTAATCCAGCCTCTTAGTTTGGTATAAAGTTAGGAGCTGTGTCTAGAGACATCAGATTACCCTGGAAAGAAACTATGAAACAGAACTCTTGGACTTCGACATTCTATGCTGACTAGAAGACTGAAGAAGATCTCCCTTGTGGTCAAGGGGTGACCACCCTGTCCAAACAGGCACCACCAGTAACTTTCCGGTTTGCTTTGTTGACGCTCCCGACGGAACCCGACGACTCAGCTACTCAGGAGTGGACTTCCAAACTTCTTGGACTCCCACCCACATCCACAGCAAAGCTGAGATCAGTGGAGGACACGAGAGACGTGGGACCAGACTCGCTGAACATCCTGCGAATTGCTAACTGCATCAACTCCTTAGGTAACTCGCAGTTGTGCATTGGGGCACAAGAAGCCCCAGACCGAGCAACATCTGCACCAGAGCTCAGCCCTCCACACTCCACGAGTGCTTCTTGGAGCCCGCTCCTGCATTTCAGCTCGACGCGTCTTCCCAGTTGCTACCCCGTTGGCTAGTGAGCCCCCTGAAGACGATCCTTTTAATTTTCAACGCTTGCCTGGTTGCTCTGGGCTTGCTCCAGCTTCCGTCCAAAAGAGAAGCTCCTCAGACCTTGCTGGTCTGAACTGAAGCGAATCTCCACTTCCTGCGTGGGTTGCGGTTACCAAGGCTTGTTGGGACCAATCCGGATACCGACACCGCAGTCAACTAGAGCCTTCGTGGTACAGCTCGACTCCAGCTCTTGGTCGTCGTCGACGCCTCCTGGTTCTGGTGGCTGCAGAGACAAGCTTCACCTCTTCACCTGTTTGCATCGCAACATCACCTGGTTCCATCCTGGTCACTGGGTAGTGACCCAGACTCTATCCCCTCTGCTTTCAGGTTCTTCAGCTCCTTGATCCACCCTTGGATCCACCTGGACACTCTTCCTTCGGCCGCCTGCAGCACTTCTTTTGCAGGTCTCCATTGAAAGCGTCGACGAAACCCGACATGAAAAGGCACCTATGCACCCGGCTTCCCTGGGTGAGGTAACTCGAGTACTCCGGTGCTCCCGTGATTATTGACTATCCAAGTGTCCTAGTTTAAAGGGGTTTCACCGTAGTCCACCCGGAAGTGTCCTTAATCAACTACTTAGTAAATTTTAGGTTCCCATTATAATTCTATGGTAACTCGCAACTGTGTTCCCACACTGCACGCGTCTCCTGTGGGTCTCCTACTTCCTAACCTTTGGTCCTGTAGTTTAGCCCCAGCAATTCCCTAGGCCCTAGTCCTATTCACTATTCCTGAAGTGACTCTTATACCACTTACTTAGTATATGGTTCGTGAGGCCCCTAGGGCAGAATTGTATTTGTGCAACTTATAGTTTGCTTAATGAGTAACTTGTAACGTATCTCGAACTCTGACCTCATAAAGAGTGCAGAGGGGTTGTGTTAGTAATAAATACATATATATTTGATATATACCTTGTGTGGTGTCCTTTTATTTGGTATTCAAGGGATTATATATGGTAAAACAGCTGGCTTCAAATGCTCTCTGAAGTTTTAGCCTAAGACTGCTTGTCCATGCTACCACTAGGATAGCTGGTCTATAAGGTTGACTTTACAACCATCACCTTGAGGGTCGTTTAGACTGGTGCAAGGTGCCCACTAGCATAGTAGACAACATATGCCAGGCTAACTTCTCACAATGATGAAAACACCCCATGTGCTAGCACCCAAAACAGTCCTGCAGCCTTGCTGTCAGATCAACTACTCAGGGAAGTACTCCCATGCTACTCTTCATGAAGTCCCATCCTGGACACCCACAAAGCTGTTAAATAGCAATGATAAAGGAACAAGGAGAAGAGCAAATTAGAGGAATCTGACTCTGGGGATGCTGCTCTGCTCTCTAGCTGACAATAAGTTCAGAGCCCCTTTTGAACTAACACCGTGGACAGTAATAAGGATGAAAGGAACAACGGTGATGGTGCATCAGGAGACTACCACCATGACCAGCAGTGTGTCCTATTTCAAGAAACTGAACACCCCTTGTAATAGGGCCATACACCCCCACCATTGCAGACACGATTGTTTACAAATGAGATGGCCACCTGCAGTGACTAGTAGGTCACTGAGGGTGGTGCACCTGCCAGGGAGTGTCAAAAGTACCTTCTGAAAGCTCTGCTCAACCCCTCACTCAGATGCTGTCCTATTCTTACACTCTGAGACAACATTTCAACCATCTCAGAGGTACAAGGCCTATGAAGTCTAGGCTGATTGAAAGTTTGCCTCAGTGTGACCAGTCTTTTGTCTGTGTTTTGGTAGGAATGTTATGTCCCTATTATGCTGGGAGGAGTTTCAACCTGACACACATCCTACCGACCCGTTTCCATTTCCACTTTTGGTTTGATCTTAGTAATGTCATGGTTGTGACAGAAATAAATGGGCCATGGCAGTCAATGGGAAAATGTCACATGATTCCTTGGTATTGGGCAGTTTGTTGTAAGGAACACTGAATCACAGTAAAAAAGTAAATCCTTTATTTAAGTTGAAGAGCAAGAAAGAGCATGACCCATAGCTCCAGTAAAGTACTAGTAACTGCTGAAACACTTGAATAGAAACATTCCATATGACATACAATACATTCTAGTACAATAGGTTCTAATACATTGAAATACATTACATCATAGCGTGTTCGCTATCTAGAAAGAAGGACATTACACATTCCCCTTTCTTCTGAAGGAAGAAAAATGACTAAGGAATAATGACAAAACTAAACTTTAAAAAAAATTATAATAAAAAAAAACAAGAGAACAATAAAACAATATTACTTATTACTAAAAATATAATCTTCCAACCACAACGGAGCCATTCTTTTCCTTACAGAATGATGAGAATTCAATTCATCATCAAAACCAGAATTAGAACTGGAAGGCTCTTGAGGCTCAACAACATTTTTATTAGTAGAAGGAGTAATAAGATCTGACTCCACAGTACACCCATGTGAATTGGATGGAGCACAAGAGTTGTTCACGCCATCTGTAATACCATTACTAAGGTCATTTAACATCCAATCATAACCAATAAATTGATCAGTAACTGGAGCTTTGCTTTTAGCAACTCTATTTAAATTCCATACTTTACCACTCTTCACCCTCACAGCATTGAGTAGAATCTTAACCACTTCTTCAGGGACAAAGTACTGGCTTCCCCCCCCTAGGAACCCAACCAGGTTTCTTGATTTGCACCCAGTCACCGATGCTAATTTCTGGAATTTTAACACCATGTTTAGCATAATAGTACTCCTTGCTCTTATTGTGCATTAATTCCATGCAATCTCGTACTTCCCTAGTGGACCAAAACTCAGTACAAGAAGGAAACAGCAACCAACTTGGGGTAAACTTGGATCAAGGTTTCCTACCTCTCATTAAAACAAAAAGAGGAAAACCAGTGGCATTGTTACACATGACTAGATAAGCCCAAATCATTTTGCCAACCTGTGTGTAACCATTACCTCTGAGGCGGTAGCCGGAGGAATTACTCGCTGTATTTTAAAATTGTTTATTTTGTGTTGAGACATATTTTAAAACTTTGATTCCTTGCCCTGAGCTCTCTGCTGGGCTGTTTGCCAAACAGGCATCCCACATTCAGCGGACTTAGCGCTGCTTCGTGGAGTTGTTGTTGACGGCCGCCATTGCCAGTCGCGAGGCCACGCCCACCTGACAGGCCACGCCCACCCCTCCCGCCTATAAGAAAGCGCTGACTACGAGTGCGCCCACTGTAACCATTACCTCTGAGGCGGAAGCCGGAGGAATTACTCGCTGTATTTTAAAATTGTTTATTTTGTGTTGAGACATATTTTAAAACTTTGATTCCTTGCCCTGAGCTCTCTGCTGGGCTGTTTGCCAAACAGGCATCCCACATTCAGCGGACTTAGCGCTGCTTCGTGGAGTTGTTGTTGACGGCCGCCATCGCCAGTCGTGAGGCCACGCCCACCTGACAGGCCACGCCCACCCCTCCTCTCCCTAAATGTGCTTCCCACGCGAGCGCAGCGGGAGCGCCTAAGGCAAGCCCGCCATCGCCAGACCATCGCCTCTCACCAGTCCCCCTGCTCAACTTGTACCACACAAACTACAGTACGATAGAAAGTCCCTCCTCGCACTCAAACCAGACTCAAGATGCGATAAACTTGAAGGCTGCCTTGGACAAACAGGTCTGTATTGCAAGCCCTGCAGTTTTCTGACACCTTCACCCGGGCTAGCCAGCCACAATACTACTGCTTATAAGCTATACACCCTTACCATCCTCCAACTTAATGTCAGATCCCTTGTGAAACACCACGCCGATGTGTTCACCCTTATAACAGAAGAACGTCCAGACATTATGTTTATATGCGAAACCTGGCTCCACGACGACCAAAACAGCATCCTAAATCTCTCGCTGCCCGAGGGCTTCTCTATAAAAACCATCAATAGAGATTCCAGGGGTGGGGTGGATAGCTGTTATCTACAGATCGTCATACAACTGCACTTTTAAAAAGGAAGCCATCTGGGGTTGTGAAAGCGCACGATTCAAAATCTCCACTAGTCCCCAGTTCACCCTATCCGGACTTTAAATCTACCGGCCCCCCGGCCCCACTGCCAGGTTCATTGAGGAACTCCTAGATGTCGCTCACACTCTAGTGATATCCTCTCCCAATTTTACCATCCTGGGAGACCTTAACTTACATTTCGACTCCCTGACCGATCCTACCATTAAGAACCTTCAGGCAGATCTCACAGCCCTTCAGCTAAACCCACTCATCCAAACCCCCACTCATTCTGCCGGGCATTTATTGGACCCTGTTTTCTCCAACCTCTCAGATGCCTCGGCTGACCCCCCTAAACCCATGGGGTGGACTGACCACTCTCTTATCAAATTCTCCCTGAAGATCAGAGACTCGATCGTGAAAAACACCACCAGTTCCCGATACAAGAGGCCTTGGCATAAACTGACACCTAGCGATCTTACTAGTAAACTAGGCTACTTCCACCTCAACCCCACAGACGGAGACATTAATTCAGCCTACGCGGCCTTTCAAAAATGGATCAACTTAGGACTTGATTCCTTAATTCCAGCAAAGTGGACCAAAACCCGTAACACTCCATCTAACCCATGGTACAATGAGAATCTTCTAACCATGCGGAAAGACTGCAAAAGAGCTGAACGCCAGTGGAGGAAAGAATATAAGGACACCAACAAAGCTGCTTACCTGCTAAAATTGAGGTCGTACCACAAGGCGGTTCGCACCACCCGTGCTTCCTTTTATGCGGAAGCAATCAGCTCCAGTACGAACCCCTCAAAAACTATTTTTAAACTCGTTCAAAAACTTAAAGATAGTTCTAATCTTGCCCCTGGTATTACCTCTGCACAACAATGCGATGAACTTGCCACCTTCTTTACGGAAAAAGTAAAGAAAATCTATACCTCCTTTCCTCAGAACCTCCCGGATACCTCCAAACCACGTGAGCCTTTGCCAGACAGTCCCAGTCTGTCCCTCATCCCCAGCATAACACATGACGAACTTGCCAAACTGTGCACTAAAGTTAAATCTGGCTCTCCCACAGATGCCATGAGACCCGCCAAATTCCTAGAATCTCTTGAGTTCTTCCTTCCTCCTCTGACTAACCTACTTAACCTATCATTCTCCTCAGCGGTGGTTCCCACATGTTGGAAGCAGGCTTGGGTCTCTCCAATCATAAAAAAACCCACCCTAGACCCATCAAAACCAGAAAATTTTAGACCAATTTCACTGCTTCCATGGGCCTCAAAATTGGCAGAAGCCCATGTGAACAAGGTTCTAGCCAACTACATGACGCAACATCAAATCCTAGACCCATCACAGAATGGCTTCGGGCCAGGATTCAGCACCGAATCCGCCCTGCTGACCACCATTGAACACCTATGGAACATCCTGGACGCCGGTCAAAGTGCTGCGCTGATTTTACTCGACCTTAGCGCAGCCTTTGATACGGTCTCCCACTCTATCCTGCTAAAACGCCTCGAAGCCATAGGTATCAAAGACCTTGCCCTAGAGTGGTTCCGATCGTTCCTGACAGACAGATCTTTCCGGGTCTCTGCCCCCCATTTATCTCCCAGCCTCACCCCATAGAGCAAGGCGTCCCCCAGGGATCGGCGCTCAGCCCGTCCCTATTCAATCTTTATGTCTAGCCTCTCGCTGAAATAGCAAAAGAGTGGGACCTGACGCTGGTGTCGTACGCCGACGACACCCAGCTGGTCATCTCCCTGACTGAAGGCCCCTCGATCTCAGCGGCGAGATTCAAGAACGGATTAGAGGCAGTCGCACGCTGGATGTCACACAACTGCCTCCAGTTGAATGCTGGCAAAACAGAGGTGTTGCTCCTAGGTAAAAATCCCGACTACTGGACTGAACACTGGTGGCCGTCCGCACTGGGCCCCATCCCCCCCCCCCCAAAACCGTGGTAAAAAACCTTGGTGTCTGGGTTGACGCATCTCTTAACTTCCAGACCCACACTAAGAAACTGGCTGCCACCTGTGTGGGCCTGTTGAGGAGCCTTCATCCGATTCTTGGCTTTTTTGACCACCATACGCGCCAACTGATAGTCCAATCTACCATCTTGGCTCGACTGGACTACGCCAATGTCCTTTTTCTTGGCCTTAACAAAGCGGAGATGGCGCGGCTACAACGCATACAAAACTCTGCTGCCAGGGCAGTTGTAGGCCTCCCTCGTAGGTGCTCTGCAAGAAACACCATCCAGAAACTACACTGGCTGCGTATGGAAGCCCGAGTTCAGTTTAAAGCCCTTACTACTGTTTTTAAAATTCTCAAGACTGACTGTCCTGGTCTCTTGCGTCCACTCCTAGAGCCTTACATCCCTCAGCGGGCCCTACGCTCCTCGGGTCAAAACTTGGTTGTTACCCCACGTATAAGGCTAAGCAGAATAGGCGGCCGCTCTTTCAGAGTCTTGGGGGCATGGCTCTGGAACTCCCTGCCACCCCACATTCGCTCCATGACCAACCTGCTGGCCTTTCGCAAAGCGATCAAAACCCTTTTATTCTCCCCATCATAATCTCCTCCAGTCCTTCCTTTTCCTTCCCCTCCCTCAGGTTATTGTTATGGTTCAGCGCCGGGACGCCTCGTTGCTGGGGCAGCTGTTCGCGCTCAATAAAACTTTATAACATAACATAACATAACATCTTGGTTGCTCTTAATAGCCAATTGAATGGTTGCCTTAGGGGCTCTTTTAAATCCCTCCAGCATTCCGTTGCCGCTAGGATTATTGAGAGAAGTAGTTTTATGGATAATGCCTAGATTTTTAAAATAAGCTTTGGCCTTAAGAGACACAAATTGTACGCCATTGTCACTTAAAATTGTTGATGGAATACCTTCAGAGACAAAAACCTCATGTAAAAATTCCAAGACAGAATCAGTATCAGCATTATTAACAACTTTGACCACAGGCCATCTAGAGAATAAATAAATAAGCACTAAAATATAATCATGAGACTCACCAATAGGACCCATAATTTCCACTGCAATAGTCTCACATGGGTTCTTAGGTAACAACCCGTCACTCATAGGTTAAATGTGCATATTTGCACAAAGGTTATGATATTATTTTAGAGGGAGTTTTAACACCAAAATGTAATGACACATAGGGAGCCAGGGCACCCTCCGAGTGTCATCAATAAGCCAGGGCAGGGATTTTCCCTTAGGCATCATTGGGCGGAAGCTCTATCGCAGTTGACTAAATCTTTTGACATGGTCAATGCAAACAAAGTTTGTGACCCCAATTATGGAGGCAACCCTACATTCGAGAGAGGAGAGTATTCCTCTGTCAATGATTACATTTGCCAACGAATTGCTGGATAGGGTAGCTTAGTGTCAATTGTCCTCAGTGCTCATAGCGATCATAATCCCCTTGGTATAGATCTCCGTCAACCTAGCAAGGTGGGGGGGGGGGGGGGCAGGGGCAAAGAGCGTAGCGTTGGAGTCTCTTAAAGTTAAGATCCACAAGCTGTGTTTGGCTTGGAAAAACGTAGACTTGTACACTGGTTAGGGTGTGTTCGTATCATCTGCCCTTGGTGTCTCAATGCCTTGCCACATTGACTGAATATAGGGTGAGACCTAGCTCATTTATCCAGCTGAATCAGGAGATTAACAGAATATTTTTGAAACTCTGCAGACCCAGACGCCTAGGGGCCAAGTGGTTTGACCAGCCTTGTAGGAAAGCTTCTTTACTTCATGATGCCTTAAAGGAGATCTCCAGATCCATACAAAATACTTAGATGCAAGACAGAGTATAAGAAAGCTTTGCAGAAAAGAAACAAGGAGCTGCAAAATGAAGCTAGGGGCAACTTGGTTAGGGCTTGTAGGCTGAAGTATATTAGGGCTTTTTAGGCGGATGCTAACAAGATTAGATCTGTGTGTCCGAAGTCCAATTCTGTTGTTTCCACCATAAGCACAGAAGCCTGGGTAGTTCATTTTACGGAGGTGTATAGTTTGAGTGCTAACCACCAATATGAAGAGAAGGAGATGGAATTTTCCACTAGCCTTGGAATTCGCATGCAGTGAAATGCTGTAGGCAATTAATAAAAGTCCACCTAGTGAAACCGTGGGCTTGGGTGGAGTTCCCATGGATCTTTATAAATCAGCCCCAGATATATAGGCCCAATCTGCAGTCCCTGGGATGCAATTGACCAATTTCCTCCTGGACTCAGCCGTTAAGCTGGAGTGGTGAGCTGTACTTGAGCGCCTACTCACCTGAACTAAGGAATGGGACATGCTGTCAGAGGTGCAGTATGGATTCCATGAACATCTTGGCACGATGGAGCAATGCCTGAATCTCCATCTGCTAGTCAGTAAATATACTGTCGCTAAGCAGGACACCATCTGCCTGGGCTTCATGGACCTCTCTTGCGCCATTGACAGCGAGATCAGGTCGAACTTATGGGAGATCCTGACTGGCCTTGAGGTTGAGGGCGACCTGGTGCAGTTCTTGAGAGCCCTGCCTTAAGATTTGTCAACCTCTCTGAGGTTTGGTACGTCTGGAGACTGGATGGGCAGCTTTAGGCTTGGAAGGGGGGTGCGTAGGGCTGCATTCTGGCCCCTATTTTGTTTGCTTTGTTGTTTAATGACCTTGGTACAGCCCTTTTAGAAACAGCTTTGGATGCCCTGTTTATTGGCTGGGAAAAGGTCCCTATCTTGCTATACGCAGATGAGGTGGTTCTATCATATAGAACACCAAACAGTCTTAATGTGTTATCCCAAGAATTTTTTATCTTTTATGGGGACTCTGGGGCTTGCCACAAATCAATCGAAGACCTTAATTATGGCATGTAAGCCCAGAAACTATAGGATGTGTAGAAATAGCCTGCATGGTCAGTCGGTTGCTCATACTTAGGCGTAGTCATGGACGCCAGAGGTAATTGGTGCCCCTGCTTAGCCAAACTTAGCCAGAAATGTTTACATTTAGTGGGCTTCATTTTTAGGTCTCGCCTGTCGATGCGCATGCGCATCGAGCTTGCGAGACTATGGGGGTTTAACCACTCTTTAACTAACTTGCAAGGAATCGTGGCGATTCCTTGCAGTGCCCGTGACTTTTAAGCTCAATGCGCATGCGCATTGAGCTTAAAAGCGCGTGCACATCAGTTCCCTCATCCGCACGTCGCATTTCTCCTCCCCCCTCGCCCCCTCCCCTGCCCGCCGTGTCGCATTTCTCCTCCCCCTCCCCTTATCTGCCTTCCCTCCGTCTTGTTTGTGTCGCATTTCTCCTCCCCCCTCGCCCCCTCCCCTGCCCGCCGTGTCGCATTTCTCCTCCCCCCTCCCCTTATCTTCCTTCCCTCCGTCTTGTTTGGTCCCATTTCTCCTCCCCCCTCCCCTTCTCTGCCTTCCCTACTTGTTAAATACTTATTCTTGCACTGAAATACATTGAAGCCTTCTTGTGCTTATTTACATCCATTCTACTTTGCTCTCAACTTTTCTTTGCTTATCGGTTCACTATTTTGCTAGTAGAGAGAAGAAAACCAAGACTGTTTTCCTGACATGGGTTTAGACTGCGCAAAAAATACACAATGATGTCATTTCCGGTGCTTTTCTTGTTCCTTCCTTTTAGGAGATTTGTACTTTGCCCAGTGTTAGTCGGCCGTTAAATAACCATCTTCGGTTACACATAACTCTGGATTCCCTGCTGACTTTGGCGCCAATGATCAGGTTTCTGTATGGGCTAGTTGTACAGGCTAACACAGTATCATGATACAGCATAAACAAATATACTAGCCAAATGCAGATTTTATTCTAATGCGCCTGGCTATTCGTGAGGCCAGCGCTTCACACACCATCTTTTACAAATCGGTTCTATAAATAAAAGCTGCACTTGGATTTCACTCGGGCACATCACATTTAGCTAAAAGAAAGCAAATAAATGAATACTCCTTTCTATGTATGCTCAGCAAGGTTTCTGTTCATCCCCTAATGTGCGGAGGCTACGCCCAATCATGCAGACTTGTTTGTCCTGTGGTTTGCAATTGGAAGGTCCAGTGCTCAGAATTTTTCTACAAACGCAGTTTCTGGGAAAGTGTAGTTAAAGGTTAGCCTCCATGTGGTTGCGTCATCGAGCTGTTTCAGCTCGAGGCATGTTTGTTCTTCATCCCGTCATCATCAGGTGATTGTTCTGCCTCAGTGTGTTAACTTCACCAGTTAACTTTACCAGAGGATTCGAAATAATATGTTGTGCCATCGTATCCATGTCTGTTTTTATAAATATATAAAAGTTGCAGTTCACTTGATGCTGCCACTGCACCGTCATCCTGTGCATGAGTACAGACATCTGTTAGAAACTGTGCTGAGGAACACCAACATATTGATGCACAGATAAGTTGACTTTAACCATTAAAACTTTTCAGGATGCTGGTTGGTGAATATGTGGCATGTGCCCCGTGATACCTAAAGGTTTCAAGCTGAAATGAGAGAGATGTAAAATATTAGACCCGTAGAGCACCTGTCAGTTTCACAGTATTTCAGGAAAGTTGCAATATAATCTATTGGACGCTCTGGCATTTTCTTCCTAGGTTCTACGTTATGGGTAGATTTCAGGTTAGGAGGGCTTGCCATGATCAACCATGCCCCCGGACCCACATGCTAGCCTCTTACAGTGTGGCACTGGAATTATTTTTTTGCCTTGGACTATTTTGGTGTCCAGCCGTGCACTGAGTGTAACAAACCTTGCTTGTGGGCATTCATTAAAACTTTGTCTGGTTGGAAAGGTCTGGGTCTAGATAAAATTAGGGTGGGGGAACCGATTGAGCTAAACTTGTTATGTACATGTATTTGTGTCTGTAAATGTACAGGTATTTGACAGCAGGACCCTAGCTAAAGAGTAGAGGAGCTTTGAACATGGGCAGGTTTCATAAGATAAGATTCAGACATTTTTTACAGTAAGGTAAAATATTCAAAGATTGTTAAGTAGAGTTTCAGGGTAGACTCAGCTGCAAAAATGGTTGAATTTCCCAACATCTGCACATTAGTGGCTATTTACAACCATTTGCAGGTAGTATCCCACATCACATTGATATATATATATATATATACATATATATACCTTACAATGGCTGAAGAGTTGCTTCCAATGCATGTTTTGTAGCGGATCAAGAGCTTCTGCATGTGGCTGTTCACACATTTATATAAAGGGGGTCCCTGGAGCTCATCCTTGTGAGCAAGTGCTTGCCCCTCACAACAGTTCACTAGTAGATCAAGTCCAAATTTGCATTCAGTTTGATGAAGGGGCTTGCAGATCATCATATGAAAGCAATGTGTGCACAGTGCATGATGGTGCTCAGCGTTATCTGGGCAATCATTATTTTTGCTCTTTAGTTTGCTTAATAAAGGTAATTCTGATCTTGCATCACACTTTTGCCAGAATAAACGTTTCTCTAAGGGGACAGAGGCTCATTGCTCTTCCATAAGGCACAAGCCTTCTTGGTGGTTTTGATTGCTGTTACCCTCAGTTAGTTTTGGCTCCTTTTTATAACTTTTGCTTGTCACCTATTCTTGAGGTAGCCTATGATATGCTTAGTAAACATACCTGTCTTTTTCATCAATCATCTTTACTGTCCACTATGGTTTGAGGGAGGTTGGGTATCTCTCATACCTGAGAAGCATGGTAATACGGGCGATCAATACCGATCAATACGTACAACCATTTAGTCATATGTAAAATTGACATGCTTGGCATGACACTAAAAGTTGTTGCCCTTTCGGCTGCTGCATTTTATTGCCGCGGTAGCTACGAGCTGGCTCGATGCTTCCCCAAACTCCCATAGTGTTTACTATTGCACACAGTTCTCTGCTGCAGACACTCAACCCTCTGAGTTAACTCATCATTTAATAAACATTTTCCAGCTGGAGCCCTCTTTGGTTTCTTCCCTGGTGGGAACCACTGCGTATTTGATTCAGGTCGCCGTGTGGCCTGTTTCAGATCACGTTTATATGCGAAATAATAGCTTTCTGCGCCGCTGCAGGGGATTCTTACCTCCACTCTAAATATGCAAGGATGCGATAAATGATGTCAAAGTACAGGAGCCGAGAGGCCTCCTATTTCTCTGAGGCGCGTTCATGCGCACGTCACCTCCGTGCACACAGAGGTGGCTCGCGCGAGTGGACCTTGCACGCATGTGCATACTGATGTTTCTTTCATCCCTGCCCTATCCCTGGGTTTCACCTCACCCCCTATGTCCAACGCATCCACCACCACATCCACCACCACATCCCCCACCACACCATCCACCACCACACCATCCACCACCACATCCACCACACCCACATCCACCACACCCACCACATGCACCACCACCGCATCCACCACCACATCCACCACACCCACCACCACCACATCCACCACCAGGTGCAAATGCAATGTTCTTGGATTTTCGTCACAATAAAATACACTGAACATAATCTTCACAAAATTAATTTACAAACGTTTAAGCTATTGCCATTATAAATTACAATAAATTTTATTTAAGTATTAATTATTTACAAAATTAAAAGCCATTGTTATTTGCAATATCAATACATCTAAGTCACGTAAAGACAACACACATTGCATTACAAATGCTATAGGTGTCACATTTGCGAAAGTTAAAACTATTGACATTGTAACTGACAAAGCTATTACTTTTGCTATTTTCAAAACCAACACATAAATAAAAAAAGTGTCCTTTACAATACCAATTGCTCAAACTTTCCTAATGCGAGACCTATTGCATTTCCAATGCTTGTTAATCTGGCTAAGAGCATTGAGAAGAAACCAGTTGCGCCTCTCTTGGAAGTCTATAGGAGGAAGAACCTTCTGGCTCTTCCTTATGGCACTGGGATTTGGGATTATTCCAATACAAGTACACTCTATGTCGAACATGCAATTCCTGGGCTTCCCACCATCATGCTCCGCTTATATTATTTTACACCAGGAGCTTGGGATGGAGCTCGTCAAGCTTACTCTCAAACTGGCCCCCTTGATTTTGTGGTGCTCCATCTGGGCAAACCCACATGCCTCGCTACATACAGAGATTATTAAGGACTGTTTCATGTGTGAGAAAGGCATGAAAATGCCTTGGTTTGACTAAATTAACAAGACAAAATTAGGCAGGCTGTCCCTTTTTACTAACCCTTCGTCAATGCGTAAACGGATATATGCTGGGTTCAATCTGCATTTAAGGAAAGGATAAAGGCCCTCAGGGAGGACATTGAATTAAAAAAAAAAAGGTCCAACAATGAGTATTTTGAGATTCAAACTTCTCCCCTCCTGGAGCCATACTTAGAGTGGGTTAATGGCTTCTGGGACAGGCTACTACTCACCAGGTTTAGGATAGGTTTTGTGAGGTGGCACCTTGGTTTCCCCCTTGGTCAGTTCGAGCCCGCTGAAGTCCTGATACGCCCATGTGATGAGTACTTTCCGCAAAATTTGCTGCATTTTAACAATTTTTGTAAATTTTATAACGATCTACTAAAAGGTTTTTAATGATGGTTTTACATAAGCATGGGTACGTAGCCTCAAGATCAGCCCCTGTGTACATGCAACAACTTGATTCCACATCCACTTGTCTATGCATCTGCTCTTTCCTTAAATGTGCACTAGCAGAAAAACACAGATGTTTTAATAAATTGACCAAATTCGACATATTTACTCTTTATTAATGTTTTAATAAATTGACCAAATTCGACATATTTACTCTTTATTAAACTCAAACGGCACTGTTGTTAAATTGTTTTGCACTTCGTATGTTTTATGTCATGTAATGTATTAGTGTGTGCGATATTCATTGAGGTTGTCTTTCAATCTTATGCATGTTATTGTAATTATGGAAACCTGCCTGTTGTTTTATTCCAGCTATTTTAAATGTGTGCTTTTATGGTCACATGTGTGTCCGAAATAAAACTTTTTGACTGACTGGCAGCTATGTGTCAAAGATCTTCAAGAAAACAACACTAGGACTAAATAATTCAATCTCAAAACTAGGACTAAATAATTCAATTTCAATGGCGTCAGAATCAAGCTCACTATCCACAGCCAACATTGTCAGGTCGACTCTTGACAGCCAGTGAACAGATAAAAGGAGATCGCACGTATACCAGAGTAAAAGTTCTGTTTTATTTGGGCGCCCTCGTCCTAACAGCCCACCATGTACACGTCACTGTTTTCAGTTTAGTTATTTTCCCATCCTCAATTTGGAAAAGTTTCAAAGAGGAAAGACAAATGTTTCCTTGATAAGAGCAGAAAATAATCATACCTTCTTTGTTGTGATAAATCCAAGGCAGGGTAGAAAACGATTCCTCAATTACATAGAATGATTAAACAGGTTCCAATTATACAAATGTTATAATCTAAAACAAACGCTTTAAATATGTATAAATGTATGAAGCGTGTGAGCTTCTCCTACACTATTATAGTTGGAAGATGCACGCAGCAGACGCATTGTCACCCCTCGGAGCCAGACTTAAAACAACCATGCTGCATCCACTGCCCGCACTAAAGTTACCGAAGAGGAACTAAAAGCACTATACAAAAAAAGAACAATAATAAATAAATGATAACGTTGTCTTGTTCAAGATACGGACACTCTACGATTAATCCAAGCAAATCGGAGTTTTGCTTCCTCTTTCCGGCGACGTAGAATGAGAAGCGTAGATCGATGACGTCAGTGCGAGCGCCGCGCGCCGCTGATTGGCTGCGGTGTTGATTTGAACGGGGAACAAGCGGGCTGGGAGCCGTATGTACTTCGGGGACGTTGTGGCCAGTCCGAAGCGAAGCAGGTGAGCAGGCACAAGGGGCGAAGGTCAACAATAGGACATTATTAGGGCAGGGTCATATCTGCAGCAGTGGGCAATAATCTATAACAATAACCAGTGGTCAGCAAAGAACGAGCGCAAGAAGAACGAGTAAATATTGGACTGTGATGGAAGATTACAAAGAGGCACTGGTGATAAAAGTACAGGGCAGAGGAGTGGCTGGAAATAGGTTATCCGGCATTCAATAAAACCGTTTTGAAAAAAGGTCCAAATGGAAAGAAGGCAACAAAGGGTAACAAGATGACTTGGAAATGGCATTGAAATGAGGGGGAGGTGGCATGGAAAAGAGAAGCTAGACCATTCAGCAGGGGGAAATGGAATAAGCGAAATGCCGTTGTTGTGGGGGGAGTTAGACACAGTAACACCATTTAAGTATAAAAGTTACTATTTATTAACTGAGTGAAAGGGCCCACAGGGAGCCAGCAGAAGGGACGCAGCCACTGGCAGTGCGGAAACAGCAACTGACAGATGACAGCGGTGACGTCACTTATGTAGTCCCTGCACATTCGGGAATGACAGAGTGACGTACAACCATAGAAATAAAGAACATATTCGTAACATATAAGATTGAATTACATATTCAACAGCCAATGAGCGTCAAATGACTGATTGCTGTGTGGGATTGAATTGAAGAAGTAATGGGATTAACAGCTAGGGCAAAGCTGTTACGTGGGCAGCTGGTGGAAATTGTGTTGTCACTTGCCTTTGCTCTGTTATTTATACAGTACTTGTATCTAAACTAATTTGGTGGGGAGGGGGAAGTTTGTTGGGCAGCTCACTATTTATTTCTTTAATTTAGTTGTTTTTGTAAATTACATCAATCAGCCTCTAGAGCAGGGCTTTAAGTGGGACGGGTCTGAGCACCGGCATTTTTTTTTTAAAAGAGGGGCTTGAAACGGTCTCTTTCGGGCTCTGTTTGTGCCCTGGCGGTCCGATTTTTCCGGACTGCAGTGACAGCAGGCACATGAATAAATAAATTATTTTTTATTTATATTGCACAGTTACGTAAAACCATTTGCAATACATCTTACATACAGTTTAAAAGAAAAATGAAGCAACAATTATAAAAGAAAGAGATTTACATGTAGCACTATCAAAGCATTATAAACAAAGTAAGTATGCACATTGGTAAGATGGCAAGAAACTGCCAGTTCAGCATTTTTGCAAAGTTTCATGTAAGTTCTAAAATGTAATAGCTAAAATAACATCTTCACCGACTGGCTGGTGGAGGCATATTACTTATTAAGCCAAATTGTCTTTCATCTTGCCTGGCCCCTCTTCTTCCATAAGCCTAATTCGAAGCTCGGCCATATATTTCCCAAACCTGGCCAAGTCCGACGGTAGAGTACAGGACAAAAGTACCGAAACGGCTTCTTTTACTGTTCGAACCCCTTACCCAGCCAAATTTGTATGATGTGCGCTACTCACACTGCTCCTCTCACTAGTGGAGAAGTGACGTCCTGTGTGGTGATCGTTGTAGGGGAAGGGAAATCCTTGAAAGAGTCCCTTTCTCTCTGGATTTCCCATTTCTTTTTAAAACTCTGGAGCAGCAACATTGTCGTGGTGTCACCTGGGCTCTAAGTGGAAGCTTTTTCATTATTATATACAAGCCATAGTTTATGCTTATTTATCTAACTCAACTAAAAACTGCTGACAAAGCGAATAGTGCTGACTTGTTGTAGGTATGATGTAACTTGTATCCTACATCTGGATGCAATGACAAAAACAGCATAATACAAGTCTGGCGGCACATTATCTAAGCACAGATTTTTAGCTTAAGTGCTTTTAAGCTACACCCTTAATTACATTGGCCATTTTTCATCCCACTTAAGGCCCTGCTCTAGAGCATATAATGGGTTGATACGGCAAACTGTCATTTGTAGAGGTGATAGGTAGCACATAAAGCTCATCACTATGTTCTAAACAACCAAGGGGCATATGTACAAGGACTTAACGTTGCCGTGCTGTACATTTTTTGACATTGCAGCAGCTATTTATCACCTTATTTACAAGTTGCTGCTATGCTGCTAACTGGAGTTAGCTGCACTTTTCCAGAAAAAAGGTGAATTTTAAAGATAGCCACTTCTGTTAGAGTTAACAAAAATGAGATGCGAGGTGGGCGTTCCTGTGCAAAAACTGCAGCTAACCCCACTTCGCAATATTTGCAAAGAATTCCTTGTATGGTGAAAAAACCCCAAAACTTCCTCAAAGTTCAGTCGGAGGCATTTTTTTAAGACCAGAAATTAGCAAGTTGTAAAATTGGTGCAAACACCAGGGGCCTCATTTCAGAGGTTTTGGTGCTGGACAGCTCAGCTAAAAATATTGCTGTACTGCAACGACTACAACGAATCCAGAACGCCTCGGCATGATTGATCCTCAACATCCCCCGACGCAGCCACATCACCCACCGCCTGAGAGGCCTGCACTGGCTCCCCATCAACAAGAGGATCACCTTCAAACTCCTCATCCACGCACACAAAGACCTACACAACACCGGACCTACATACCTCAACAACCGACTCAGCTTCCACAACCCCACCCGAAGCCTCCACTCAGCCAACCTCGCCCCCGCCCTCGCCACAGTCCCTCGTATCTTGAAAACCACCGCCGGCGGCAGATCCTTCTCCTACCCCGCCACCAAGACCTGGAACGCTCTCCCCACCAGCCTACGACAGGCTCAGGACCTGCTGGCCTTCAGGGGACTCCTCAAGACCTGGCTCTTCGATCAGTAGCGGCCCCCCTCCCCCCCCCCCCCAGCTCCTTGAGACCCTCCCAGGTATGTAGTGCGCTTTATAAATGCAGTGATTGATTGATTGCTGCCCTGTGCCAAAACAAAAGCTCAGGAATACGCCCCACAATAAGATAGGGCGCAGTCCTGGGTCTCATTCATGAAGTGTTGCATCGCTGCGACATGAATGCGCCGTATTTACTGTACGGCCATCCATTTTGCATGGATTTACAAATGTCCGTATTCCTGACGTATGTCGGGGCTAAAGACACGCAATGCTGCAATTTTGTGACTAGCATGATGCAACTCCAGCAATGCATAGGGCAGGCCTGTCTGTGGCACTGAGTCACTCTTATGCCCGCCATGAGGCAGGCGTAAGGTTTTGACTGGTGTCCTGGAATTGTTGCAGTGAAATCTCCTAGATTTCACTGCACCACTCCTACGAGACCTTGTTGCATGGGAACGCCCACCCTGCATACATCCTTCCTGACGCAGGTATACTGTGGCATAGGCCTTCACAAGTTCACGCATATTGCTAGATGCGACCCTTTGTACAGATTCTAGTTTGCCATCCAGGGTGTCTTATCACCTTCCCTGGCGGCTAGCGCCCCACCCCCAAATGCTCTGTCCACTGACACAGAGGAGCTGCCAGGGTGTTGGCGAAGTTGGAGCTCCATCAGTAGAGTTTGTGCGGTGCGGTGTTGGCATCTGTAAGCGTTGGTGGAGGGGTGGTGCTGTGGGAGTTGCCAAATTTCTTTGATAGCCTTGATCCAATTGCAGCTGGGGGGACGATGATGGCTGTGATGTACGGTGGGCTGGGTGAAGGTGTGATGTATATTATGATGGTTGGTCCAGGTGAGTTCGGGGTGTGGCTGTAGTTGAAGTTCCTGCTGGCAGAGAAGACTGGGTCGAGCGTGTCTGGCTACGTGGGTTGGTGCGGTGAATAGCTGTTCGAGTTTAATGTTGGCGAGGTTCGCCAGGAGGGTGGTGGTGTTCTGGTCACTGGGATTGTCCAGGTGGAAGTTGAGGTGTCAGAGTAGGATATAGTCGGTGTATGGCAGAGCCTAGGGTGCGATGAGGTCTACAATGGCATCAGTGACTGGGCGTTCATGGTCCGGGCGGCCTGTAGACAAGGGTGCTGCTGAGGGTGGGATTGGGATTGTTTCGCATCTGGAAGTGAAGATGTTCCATGGTAGCCGTTGGGTCATTAGAGTGCGTGGTCTGTTGGAGTGTGCTTTTTTAGACAACGGCAGTGCCTCCTCCTGGGTACTCGGGGAGGTCTGTGCAGGTGAATTTGTAGCCGTTGTGGATGGTGATGTCCAGAGCAGAGGTTGGTCCAGGTTTCTGTGAACTAGGCGAGGTCTGAAGAGGTGGCGTTGAGGAGGTCCCAGATTTCTGTTGCGTGTTTGTGAAGAGACCACACGTTGAGGAGGATGCAGTTGAGCCGGTCTGCTGCACTGTTGGTGGGCTGGGCGAACGGAGACGCTGGTGTGCTGATGTGGCAGAAGGTGCCTTTGCAATTTCGGCAGGCGAAGGGTGCAAGGATATTTCAGTGATGCTAGATGCAGGCGATGTGGCGTCCAGGGCTGGTGGTGAGGAGGGTGCTGGCGTTTTAGCAGTGGAGTGTCCGAGAGGAAGGGTCTTTGGTGCTGGGTGGGGTCCAGGGGCACACAGACAGGCTTGCCTTTGGTGCACCAGTGGTATGCCTGCAGCACATGACCGCACAGCGGCCACCATTAAGTAGTGTTGTGGGGGGAGGGGGGGGACTGGACAGCTGGGAGGTGGGAGACCTGGGATAGGACACTGGAGGGGGGGTTGTAAATATATTTATTAAAACATCTTACCTCGAGGCCGGGTTCTGCATCTTCTGTTCTCCTACTTTCCGGAGTCTGCTTCCAGAAACAGGAAGCAGGCAGCCAGGCTACCTCCCCATAGCCAATCACAACGGTGCAATGTGGCATTGTGATTGTTCTTGATCCCCGTGACAAGGCGTTCAGCCAGGAGCTAGAGGGGTGGGCATGTTATCTATGCAGGCTGTAATGCAGCCTGCATTGTGAACACGGAAGTGTGCATGACTGCTTTGGGCAACCTGAGAGGGCCGTCCAAACAGTTATTGCACACTTGAGTGGACGTACCACTCTGCCCCAACCCTGCTCTGAGAGTAAAGCAGCCCACCCACCCGCCTGCCTTCAAAGGAAACATAACATGAGAATATCAGAAAGTTATCATGTTATGTTTCCTCTTCTTGCACTGCTTGAAAGCAGGTGAGCAACGCTCTTCCGCCACAGTGGAGGAGACGCCATTGGGGGATGCATCACCCACTGGCACTAGGCCTTGGCCCGACTCGACACCCGGGCCTCCTCCGCTACGCGTCCCACCTTCTCCTCTACTGGACATTGACACCGTGGTGCAATCCACTGCACTCTTTCCAAATCTGTGACTCAGCCAGCAGGAGCCTCAGCCAAGTGGGATTTCACAAGCCTGGGTGCAGCAATCGCCACCAATTCCACTGGGGAACCTCCCGAAGCAGGTGATGCAACAGGGCCCACTTATGTGTGAAGTTTCAGCACTCCGCACAGCTCAGGCTCCTCACCCTCCACGGCTTCCGGCCAACGCAACATCCTCTGGCCTGTGATGCAGATATGAGAGTCCCACCATTGGTAAATTCCCTCCGTGCACCCCGGTGTAGTGGTGGTGCGTGGTATGCAATGCAGACACTCCCTGCGTTGGTGCGCAATAGCGCATCTACTGTTCACAGCTCCAAGGGGCACCAGGCTGTCTTCTCGCACGGGTCAGCAACGTGTCTCCATGTGACCTGGCAGACTTCACCCCCAGGTAAGGGCGAGCGCTGACGCCTCAATGTCTACCGCCATGGCCCAGCAACTCCACAGCACCTCCGCATCCCACTCTGGGTCCCAGACACAGCGAGGCCTCTAGGCCCCAGGGTCTGTCCTTTCTTTCAAGGTTTTGGCTGCCATGGAGTTGCAAGGGGAGCACTATGAAAAGTGATGCGTCACAGGTTTTCACCAGCGATGCAGCTCTTTTCCTATATGTAGCCCTGATTCTACATTTCCTCTTCCCCATGGACTCTGGCTGGTCATCCTGGCTTTTGGGGGAGGTTGTTGATCTGTGCTGCACTTGTCCCTGACTGGTCTATTCTGCATCCAATTGTTTTTCCTTTTCTTTTTTTTAATTTGAGGTGTACCTATTAGCTATTTTTGCATCTAGAGGCAAAAAAGGCTAAGTTCTGCTCACGAACGTGAGTTTTTGTCCGCAAATTGGCCGTGCCTTCAGTTTTTGCCTGCTAACATCATAATTTTTATCTCCTTCACGCTCGTTAGCGGCAGTTTTCACCGCAGCTACCTGAAACTATCACCATGTAGCAACGTATTGCAAAAACATCGTTAACAGGGCGATCGTTTTTGGTGATATGCCGCATTAAGAAAAGTGGCTCTAAGTAACACTAGTTAGTGGCAGTTCTTGTACATATACCCCCAAGTTCTTCATTTCTCCCTGAATCCCATATGTTCTTCCAGAAGATGCAGATCCAAAGGTAGCTTATTCCACTGAACAGCTGCTAGATGAGAAACAAAGCGGCCTCCAGCTCGAACTCTTTTTATCTGCATTGATTTGGCTAGTGAACGATCTCTGATCATGAGTAGGAATGTAGACTCCCAAACTGATTTGTAGGGTTACTGAGCCTGTCTTTTAAGCGCTTTGAGCGCTTGACTAAGTAATTTGAAATTCGCTTTTTTTGGCGCATGGGCAACCAATGTAGCCTCACTAGACAAGCTGATGCAGAAATATATTAATCTGTGAGTTTGACTGCTGCATTTTGCGTAACTTTTTAGTTGGGGAAACAGATAATCTGCTATTCCCAAACACCCACAGCATTCGCATAAATCCAGCCTACTAATTATGAGGGCCTGGAATATTGTTTTCCTGCAATTGACTGTGGTCTATTTAAAAAGTCTCCTTAGTCATTTTAAAGTGGCAAAACACTCGCCACAGGTAGAGAACTTGATTTTACATAGAGAAGGAGTTATCAATGAGGTCTCTCAGATTTTTCACTACCTTCTTGGGCTCTGGTGTGGCTCTCAGTGGACTTGGCCACCATGAGGTATCCCAAGTCAGGTTTGCACCTCTGAAAAGTAGAATTTCAGATTTTCTGCATTCAATTTGAAGCAGTGATCTGACATCCAAATTGCAGTCTCTGATAAGCATTTTACCTGCTTGTTTCTGGTATCTTCATGTCCTCCTCCTATTGAAGTCACCAGCTGTGTCATCCGCAAAGGAATATCAAAACCCCATTTATTATCTTTCTTTGCCAGGGAAGATACACAAGTATCATGTGTCAGACTTAAAGAGGACCCTGTGGGACTCCACACTTAACTGTTTTAGGATGTGACTTAAAAGGGCCATGCTGTACTGTTTGAGTTCTATTTCCGACAAAAAGAACTAAACCATTGCTACGTTTTGGAATGGATCTAATTTCATGCCATTTTTTTCATTGGTAAACTGTGTGACACAGTATTGAAAGCCGCAAAAGATCTAATCGTATCATGGCAGCTGCTGTGCCCTGGTCTACTAGCAATCTGATGTTATCAAGCACGGCTAACACAATAGCCTCTATACTGTTCTTGGCCCTTAAGCCTGTATGAGAAGGATCCAATAGCCCTTTGATCTTCAGGTAAGTAGTCAGCTGACCATTGACCAATTTCTCAAAATTTCTGGACAAAGTAGGGACGTTGAAAGATTGGCTGGTAGTTTGAAAGAATGGAGACATCCATGCCAGATTCTTTGGCCAGGGGCGTAACCATTGCTTGTTTCCAAGAATCTGGATGCATTGCCTCAGGCGATAAACCTTTAAATAACTGTGTCCGATATGGGATCAATGTTGATGCTAGACATGAGTAGATAAAATGTGGGCATGGGTCCAACTGAGTTCAGGATTTTACTTCTTTCATCAATTTCTCCACTTGCTCTTCCGAAATCAGCTTAAATGAATGAGATATGGTTTCAGGGTTGACCTCTAAAAGTTTCCTATTAGTCTTCTCTAATGCTGGTTGCGTTTTTAATGTGGAGTACATTTTAGAAATGTGGAGTTACTCACTTCTTCACAATGAGTTAGAGAGGGGGTAGAGACTGAGAAAGACCACTGGGATTTGCGAGCTCCTTCACTATTTCAAAAGGGTCCTTCGAAGACCTATTTTCCAAAATCAACCCACATGTTAAACAAAACAAGCATTGGAAATGCAATAGGTCTTGCATTAGAAAAGTTGGAGCTATTGGTTTTGTAAATGACAATTTTTTTTTAATGTGTTGGTCTTGAAAATATCAAAATTAATAGCTTTGTCATTTACAATGCCAATAGTTTTAACTTTTTGCAAATGTGACACCTATAGCATTTGTAATGTGTTGTATTTACACGACTATAAAAAGAAACAGGCTTGTAAATACAAACGTCTGGTTTTGTGAAAATGCACTGCCATGCGACATGTGAACACATTGCATGCTGGCTAATTATTCGAATTTGTTTTAACATTTACACCACTTAATTCACCCTAGTAGCCTAACAAAGTCAGTACATGACGTGCCATTTTAGAGGATTTCATAGGAGGACAGGGAAGAACTGCAAGACTGCATGTGTGCTGCTCTTCACAAGAGACACCCAGCCCGGTCACAAGGCCAAAGGAACTGCTGCAGAAAGAAGCGCCGCCCTGGCAGAAAACTTACCCGCACTCTGCAGTCACAAACACACAGAAGTGACAGGAAAGTCATGAGTCTGTGACTGCAGACCAGGGAGGGTGGCAGGCAGTGGCGTAGCCCGTGGGTCACGGGCCCTATTGCAAGAAAAGAAAAGACTCCGTTGCTTTTGTTTGAACTTTGAAATACAGCAATCACATGAGTGCAGTGTGCCCCGGTACCACTGCACCTGCCGCACAAATGGAAGCTACGCGACTGGTTGCACGGGCAAATCAGGAAACAGAACTGCATCAAATCTGTCAGTAACGTGACCTTGGTATTAATAAAAACTAAATTACTTCCTCGTATGCTGCCCCAGATCAGAGGAAAGACGGGAACGCTACTCTGAAGATTTCACGTGCACAATGGCTGACGTCGGAAATATTAACAAATGACCGCGCGGCTTAAGGCTTCTTCACAGCAAGGAATCGCCACATTCATCCTTATTAGCATCGCTAAAGATAAACAGGTTTCTTAAGCTGCGGAGTGCATGACACCTTCTGCGCTACAGCCTCGCCCTCTTAAACACACAGCACAGCACGTGATAGAGGTCCAATATATTTAACAGCGAAAGTTGTTTTCATTACCCAAAGAAAGCAATGATGAGTGCCGAATTACGGAATTATTTGAAGGGAAGGCCGTTTGTGTTTAATGTACAATTTATATACAACAAGAAAAGTAAAATAAAGGGAGACCCGGCCTGGCGGCTGTGAAACTGCAGGGAGAGAGAGGGGAGGTGCTGGCGGCTGGGGAGGGGAAGGAGAAAGCGAGCCTGGCGGCCGTGAAACTGCAGGGACAGAGAGGGAGGTGCTGGCGGCTGGGGAGAGGGAGGAGAAATGCAAGCCTGGCTGTGTGCGGGGAGAGAGAGGGGAGGTGCTGGCGGCACCAAGCTGGGGAACAGATGGCGAAGACTGGCGATCTGATGCTGTGCACGTGCATTTTAACTCATTGCGCTTGCGCATTGAGCTAAAAGCGCACATGCACTGCATCAAATCGCCAGCTAGTTAAACCTTGTTTAAGCCCCTATAGTCTCGCTCCGCTCAATGCGCATTGACAGGCGAGACCTAAAAAGCAGTTTGTCAGAAGATATAACCTGACATGTGACCTCAGTCTTTGAAGCACAGCAAATTTGGCAAGATAAATGCAGAAGTTAAAGGCTTGTTTATTTTTTGCTTGGACTTTGGCAGGCCACCAAAAATCGGCAATCACATACTTTGTTAAAGTAAACATGATCAGTAATTAAATACTGGAAAAATATACTATTGAGTTAGAATATTAAAGACATTTTGATATGTACAAAATGCGCAATTCATTGACGGGTGAATAAAAAAACCAAGCTCTGTGCGAAAAACGTGTTTCATACGAAGCATTTAAAAGGATCAAAGCGTGAAACTAGACAATCCTAACAGACTAAAATAAAAATGCATGTTTTGCATTGAATGTTTACAGATTATGAAACTACTTGAGCATATGAAACTTGCTTCAAAACGTAGAGGTCAATGGTGTATTCACCAAAAGAATGCCCAGGTCATCATAAGGACTGATGCTCTAAAAAGCCTGAGGGAAGGATAGGGGATGACCAGATGTCTCAATGCAGTGCAAGGTACTTCCAGGTAGGAAGTGGTCTCCAAGAACTAGGTCAGTGTTCAACAGCCATATTAGAGGGAAATGTCAGGCGGATAACCAGTAAGTTAACTCAGTGACTCTCGCACAAATTTCAATTTTTCATTGTATATGATACACAATACAGCCGCCGTCGTCCAGTACCCTTGTGTGGCAATGTGCTTCCTTTATTGTTCCTGGCTCATTTAAAAAAGGTAACTTAATCAGGTGCTGCCAAACAAGTGCACATAGTTACTTGATCATCAGGAAGTGCTGCATCTCATACATAAAATCAGACATTTTAACTGTTTGCTGCAGAGCATTCCAACTTGTAGTAACACATCCTGCTTGGTTGAAAAGATATTTGCGAAGGTCTTGGGGATTAAAAAAATCTTTTCAACAATCCCAAAGATAAGTAGCACTATTGAAAGTAAAGGCACCCAAAAATGCAAGACCTATATTAACCATTACGGTACTTCGTTTTGATTCAGAACTACAGCTTTTGTACCACAAAATAACGTTTGGCAAGATTAAACTACAATGCAACTAAACCATGGATAATAATGATTTGTGAACCACTAGCCACCTCTAAATTAGTTTCGGAGTTTGATAGACCTGGTTGTAGCGGCCTGTGTGAACTTTGCATCTTTTAATGCCTCTCAATGCTTGCAGTGTAACCTGCTGTTTCTATTGCTTTTTAGATCATTGAGAATGAAAACACTGAAAGGAGCGGACTTTGAGAAGCGATTAAGTTCTCAGGAAGAGGTTGAGAAACTGTTGTCAGAGATAAAGGTGAGATTTGGTTGAGCCACATTTGTTTTCGTAAAATCCAACTTACGAGTTGGCTCCTCCAATAATGTACGTAAATCTGCTTAATGAAAGCCTGCCTATTCAGTGAAGATGTGTATTTGACATTGAGGCATGACTTTCCATCGATTCTCCGTCATCCCTCTTTCACTTCAGCATCACAATGTCTGATAATGTTTAACATAAAGTTAGACAGACTACCTTTCTAGTGCCACTTGCTTTTACTTATTCTCGGTTTTAACTTTCAGGCTTGCCAGGTCAGTGAAGGGTTGACTGCAGACCAGATACTGGATTACAGAACTGTGTGTGATCGAATCCTCCGTGCCTGTAACCAGCGGGTAGCAGAATGCAAATCATGTAATGGGCATTTCCAGAGCCTCCTAGTCCTGGCAGAGCAGGCATGCCGGGGGTACACTGCAGCAGTAGCGCAACGCACACCACTTTACCTGGAAAAGATTCTATTCCATTTCCTAAAAAATGTTGCTGCTCAGGGTGCCTATGATGGATGTGCCAAGTTTGGTGATCTCTTGTACAACTTGCTTGCCGGCAGCAGCAGCCTGTCTGAGGAGCTGGAGAAGGATTACCTAGCCATCGCCAAGAGCTGCTTTAATGTTCTTTGGAAGGCAGCTGAAGGGGTCACTAAGTCTCCTCAATGGACTCTGTTGGAAAGCAGGTCAGCCTTTTGTTGTAAACTGCATGCTGTACGCTATTTGGTGCTTTTGGAGGCGAAGAGCCTTGCTCTCTCACCTAGCGAGCTTTCCTCCACTATTTCACTGGTTGGCCGTCACGTTGCTGCAGCTGCAAATATGTTTGAAGCTCAGAGAAGTCCTATTGCAAAAGACGATGTGCTTTTTCTCAGTGACCAAATCTTCAGCTTGCTTATCAAATCCTTACTGGAGTGTAGTGGCACACCAGGTCCCTTGAACTTGCAGCAGGCCTATTGTTTGCTTGAGCTCACTCTCGAGCAGTGCCGCAGGCTTTGCAAGAATGGCTGCTTTTCGGAAGCAACAGAATCTATCCGGAAAATACAAGAGTACCTTGTTCTAGTTGGTCCAGAGGCTGGTCTAGATCTGTGTAGGTTGGGTGTTGAGCTGCATAAATCAGCCACTGTTAGTGGTGTCCTTTTGCAAGCCATTGGACCAGTCAGACGTTTTATTGAAGTGGTGGAGGAGCCTTCCCAGGTTCTAACAGACTGCTGCCAGTTTGTTGTCTCTGCAGTTGACAAGCATATTAAGAAAACTGAAGGTTCTGGGTTTGTTCAGCAAGATGTTCTATCCTTGTCCTCCTTTCTGGAACTGCACTGTCAGCTTCTCGACAAACAGATGACACGTGTGAGTATGTCTATTTACTTGTCATGTTTTTGGACTCTTTTTACAATGAGCTGTCTTCCTGTCATGCTTTTGCTTTACTTTTTTGAAATCTTGTAGGTCTGGAGATAACTTCTAGCTTTTAAGCATTTACCCTGCTTCCACTTAATCAGATGTATGCTCGGCCTCTTCACAGATTTCGAGTGTACTTTGGTCAGAGGTTGATGAATGAAATCTGCCTTTTGTGACTGGGTTGCTTATTTAGATAACAGTGATCTCTAATACTTTGTCAAACTTTATGTAACTTTCAATGTGATCTTCCATGAAATACTAATTAGCATTCTGTATTTTCTTTTTTGGTGGGAGAGAAATACTAGAAACACACTTGTCGGTACTGCAGAAAACTATTAAATACACCCCTTTTTCATACTATTCCAAGTTCTTGCATGTCTGATTGGTCACCTGTGCGGACTCCTACATTAAAGTATATAAAACAAGCATTTGCAATGCAATAGGTCTCGCATTTGTGAGAGGTAGCGCTATTGGCGTGGTTAATGACAATGCTTTTTACCCATGTGTTTTGGTTTAGTGTTTGCTTGAACCGACACAGAGGGGAGTTGACAAAGGAGATATGAAAGGAAGAAGGAAAACAGACAAGGAGTGGGAATGGAAGAGGCCACAGGGACCTCATGCAGTTAAAAGTCAAAATGTGTACATATCAAATTAACATTAGCCACAAGAGCCACAAAGAACATTAAATACTATCCCCACTCCTGTTTTCCATTGCCCAAGAGAATGAGAGGCACCAAAACAGTAACAAGAGTAATATGCTGCCTTACAAAAAAATGAGCACACATTGTATGCTTTACAAATAAACACTCCTGCAGGGGAACTGTTTTATACCGTGCATACAGAGACCTTTCAGGGGTACGCAAAAATAATTAATGCACTTCCCTAAAACACTCCCACTGGAGGAGCCTGAAAGGTACATTAATACTTAACACTTGGTAGACACACAACTTGAATTACTTTTGCTGTGAAATACACAAACTTAGCTGCAAGCACACCAGCTACATTTCCTGAAAACACACACATAATAGCACATCAATCAACATGTGTTGTCAATGAAGCGTTTACACTGTGTGAACGTCCTTTGTATCAGGAACACAGACAATGGATATTGTTGCTCTGAAACTTAAGCCAACTGTGTTAAAAGAGAATGCATCCCTGGTCCACCATGTGATACAAACAGAAGAGCATTTGTTTTGAAATGCAAGTCCTACTTTTGTTCTCTAGTAGTGACAAGAAACACCTTGATGCGCTCAGGCAAGAAATAATAGCACTATCTGCTTAAAAAGTGATGTAAAAAAGTCCACACAAATTTCCAGAACTGTAAAGGAGGCACCATGGGAAAGCACTGAAGTAGCGCACTATGTATTATGGCAAAGCAATGATATGTGAGGTATTCAGCTAAGTTCAGGCGGCCCTCTTCTGGAAATACTACTTTTAAACGTTTCTCCCAAGGAGTTGAAAAAGCACACCATGAAAAAATTAAAAAGGTATTTATTACACACTCAATCACAAAAGGAAAACCGAGCTAAAGCATGTTTCCAGACAGTCATATTCTGTGGTTAAAAAAATGACACTCACAAAAATCAGTTGAAAATAATGTAACAGAGAGAGAATACACACATGTCTTCAGTCTTACCTGCACACTCTAGTTCCATGTACTAAATGGCTGTGCTAACAAAGGCTGGGTAAGAACATACAACAATCAGAGCATGAAATCTAAATCCCTAGGCTTAAAGTTTCTGAACATGTCCCATCCACAGAGAAGACATGGCTCTTGTTACCTCAAAAACATCAGTGCTAAAATGAGTAATTATAACCTACTGGAATCCAGTTTAAAGTAAACAAATACAATAATAAATGCCTATAGAGCGAATGGTTCCCTGGCACTGTGAACTTACTGATAAGCAGGAGAAATATTGAAAAAAAGAATTGGCATAGCCAATAGGTTTCGTCTTTGGGAACCTTATAAGTGTTTAGCCACGCAACAGTTCATGTTGGTGCACCAAGGATATTGTGCTGCATATCTAAATACTTAAAGTGCCCAAAAGCGAGACCTTTTGGCTATGCCAATGCCAATGCTTGTTTGGATAGGTGCCAGCACATTACTCAGGCTAGTGGAGGGTTTTACTTTTTAGGCATCACCATTTTGGTTTGTGCTTAAGGTTAATTAAAGGCTTCGTTGGTTTGTTTGTAGGTCGGGCATAGTGGTAGGGTAGTCACGGTAGGTGCAAAGTGAAATGCTGTTGTTTAGGCCCTGATGGCAGTGAGAAGGGCAGGAAGGAAACGTTGATAAGTCCGGGTTCTTGGACCAGGTGTGTGTTCCACAAAGGTATTTGCCCCTTGGGAGGTCTGCGAGTGCGCTCAGTACGGTAGGCCCGTTTGCCACTGCAATGTAAGGGTATTTATTAGATGTAAAAGTGGTAATTTGAGGACTAATACAAAAGGAGAGGGAACGGCGGTGAGTGACAGTTTGTTAAATAGGGGCTGGCAGGCACTGCCGGTGGAGATGTCAATGACAAAGAAAGGGCAAGCTAACAGGCACAGGGCAGAAAGAGTGGCAATGGGTTAGAAAAAAACAGTGAAGCGTTGGCAGCGGGGTAGGGGGGGAGCAGTGGGAACACAAGCACGGAAACAGGAGTATAGATCAGGACAAGGGGGGGAAGGAGAGAACAGGATAAAAATTTTGCAGCATGTCACAGTTGGTGTCACAGGCTATGGCGACAAATGTTCCTCTAATGAGACAGGTTCCGGGGGTACACAAATGTCTCCCCTATAGGTATTCCAGCTTCAACCATTTTTTGGGCTTACCCCTGGATGGACTTATTATTTTGACTGTGTTCCTGTTCACTCAGCTAGGCAGCTAGGTTGTTTCCAGGCTGACCTTCCTCATCCTATGCCCACACTACATGTCGTTTTGAGAGAAACTGCGATTCCTGCTCAGGTAAGTCATGGAACTCTGTGAGGTGCTCCCAGATATTCGCCAGGGTTGCCTGGTTTGACCGGTGCCAATTATTTCAGACGGCACTCCCCTCCCAGAAAACCGCTTTGAGGGGCGCCATTGCACGGAATCTCCATGTGAAAGGGGCAGGAGTGACATTGGCAACATTAAGCACAGCAGCACAGGGGAGTGATCCAATAGTTTTAAGCATGTTATTTAATTCTGCTACTCACGGGCAAGTCTCCCTTGATATCAGCAAGTAGTCCAATCTGGACCACGCCCTGTCACAGAAGATACAAAAGTGCCATCTTTTAGTAGCGGATGTAGCAGACGGCAGGCATCCACCAACCCATATTCCTCCAGGCGCTTTCGGATGACAATGGCTGATTGTTTGCTGGGCCAATCAGTGAGAGCTGACATATCCAACATGGTATCCAAATAGGTATTCATATCCCCTTCTTACAATATATTGGCTGCTGACAGTGTGTGCAGGTGTCTCCATACTGATGTGAAAAAATCAGGATCGTCGACATTGAAAATATAGGTGTTCAACAGAGTTAAGGGCATGCCGAACAAGCAGCCTTGCACGATTGCCAAATGGACATGGTCTACCAATGAGTGTGTAACCGTAAAGGGGACCCCAAGCTCAATTACTGTTAAAACACTGCAACCTTATGAGGAATAACACTATGCTAGTCTATACACAGCCCGCTTGTGCCCAATGTTTTGTCCATTATGGGTGTCCAGTGTGACTTCTGGAGGAGTGCGATGTGTATGTCATGCCTATCTAAATAATTAAAAATCAACCTGGTTTTAAGGTGTTATGAAGCCCAAGTATGTTCCAAGATGTAAGGTTTACCAGATACCCAACATACTGAATTGTGTTCATGGTTAACTGTGTGGGTGACAATAAGGCATTGCATTAACAAACCAATCATTGGACTCTCTGCCCCTCACTGCAGCAATACAACATTGCTAAATACATTCCCCCTCTCGACAGAAAACAATTGTCATAACATTGCATAGCTGACGGTCTGAACAAAAAGAGTTCTACTTAACAGAACTGAATGGGATGCTCCCGATTGAGGGGGGTAGCCAGGCTCCAGTGCCTCCAAATAACCAGAGGTGGCTGACTTGAGTAGCATGTCACCATCATGGCCCTCTAGTTGCATGATGTAGGAGGACCGCCAGCATCTCACAAGTGTATACCTCCACTCTCTTCTTGTGTAAAGCCACACTGCCTCTACCAGTTCATCAAGGGAGCCGCACTCCCTTGTCTTAATTTAGAGTATCGTAGTGAGATGGTAACATAAGTAGGTCAGGAGTCTTCTGGAGAGAATCACAGGCTTACACGGGGGTTCTATTCATCCACATTTGTCGCCGTTCGAATGAAAAAGATATTGACTTCCTGGAAGTCAATATCTTTTTCATTCGAACGGCGAACGCCGACAAATTAAGACCCTTGTGACAGCCCGAGAACCTTTACAGAAGCTGGACCCCTCTTGACGGTTATCTTTACCATCGATCCCAATCAACCTGCATTATAGAATCCAGACCCCCTCATTAGAGTCCAGCGATTTTAATGTGTCAGAACACGATCGATTGCATTATTGGAGAGATTAACCACATAGGAACCCCTCGGGTCCTACAGCTTTATTAAGAATTTCAGGATCCTGATTCACGTGACGGATTCTCCTTCCATCTCTGATTACGTTCCTTTGACCAGATTCATTGCCCCCTTTCGCGCCCTTGTCATGATGAAGACCCTCTAGCAAGGTTCCACTCCATGCCTGCATCAGTTTGGGTCGAAACGTCGACACTCCTTCCTATCTTCAGCCTCTTTCCTGATTTATCATTTGTGATTTTTTTTTTTTTGAGGCATGAGTTTGTTTAATCAATTTATGAATTGTGATTTTCAGTTTGTCAATTAACTAATAGTTCTGGTTTATTGAGGTCATAGTGACCATTGTCCTATTACTCATTCAGTCCCTTCACTATCCAACCACTACCCTTCCCTTTCCATCTCATTAGGGGCATCAAATGTGATCAATTACTGATGTATTTTATGAATAATTTTTTAAGGTACACATTGTGAATAAAAACAATGTTATATTCTCTTTGAATTCATTCAAGTTGTTCATTTATGGTTTATTCGTTTTAGTATCTGGGACCACCTTGTTTGTATGGGTCTAGAAGAGTGGCACAGAGGGCACTGAGACCCCAACGGAGGCCCGTTCCAGTACGTGGAATCATACTTCCCACGCTGTTTACAGTGTGGGGGTATGATTCTAACATATTTGATATCAAACATGATAGGATTTGTTGCAGCCAGTTTCGAGATGGTCATCTCATATTTACGCGGTGCCCCTCTATATGGTATATGGCTGCTTCACTTACAACCCGGGAGAATGGACTCTGTAGGCTGTAGGGGTGTCCTTCTCATGCAGGGGCAACCTCACACTTCTAACCAAGAACCCTGCCTTCAGGATTGCAAAAGATCTGCTATAGGGGTGACTTATAGGTTTTAAGTTCTGTGACCCTAGATATAGGAAACCTATATATTTTTTAAGTGATGCTAGCACCAGTTTGCACAGGCTGCACTGGGAGGTCTGTAGTTACAAATTGAGTGGTCTCCCATGGGTGGCATAATGCATGCTTCAGCCCATGAGGAAGTCCCGGTGCACCTTTACACTGGATACCTCAATACCATATACTAGGGACTGATCAGGTTGCACCAGTGTCCAATCTGGAATGTACCCAAGTACTTAAACCAATTAGGGGGAGAAAGTACAGAGACTGAGGGTCCTGATTAGCAGGAACCCAGTCAGGCTAGTCAGAAACCATAACACCAGGCAAAAAGTGGGGCAACCATGCAGAACGATCCTGCCTTCCTACACAATGTTAAGGATTAGATGCAATGGAACAGATCCTCAGCTGGGGTTCGGAGTCCAGAACAGTATCTGGTTGTATCACTGCCCTGAACCGGATTATAGGGAAGTACTTTTAAACAAATGTGCTGTTTAGAGTGTTCTTGGAAAGAATATGGTCTAAATTGTGTGCCCTGAACATTGACTCTTTACTACTGTATTGTATAGAAGAGTAGCACAAATCTACCTGGGTATAAATTAAAACTGACATTTCTGAGCTCATTAAGTGACCTACCAGTTCCGGAGTTAAGCAGGGCTTTATCCTAGCCCATACTCCTTTTTAAATGTTTATTTGGTGGACTTATTCTCTTTATCGACTGGGTTAATTGCCCCCCCCCCCCCCCCCCCCCCCCCCCGATTGTCTAAAACTGGCTAGCAAGAGGATTCCAATTATAGTTTAGGCCAAAATGTAATATCAATGAATAGAACCATAGGTCTTCAACACACTAGAGATCGTATTTCTCAGGAGTGTAAAATAAATTGCCTTATGATGAATTTATGTAAAACTAAAGTCATGATATTTGGCTAGTTTGCCCATATGCCCATATGCACAGGTGGACTTTTTGAGGCAGACACTTGCAAAAGATTCAAACCTATGACTATGCTGGTGTCATGGTCATCCAATCTGTTCTGGTCACCATAAATGGTCTCTTCAAAAAACAGAACTTACAAGGCCAACATTAGCTTTCTTTTTAAAATAGAATTTTTGCTTTCTCTATAACTATAAAAATCTAATGTGCCAACCTCACCCCAGTGTTCTGTTTCTCATAAGAGGTGAATCAATGTAGACATGGAACTTGGAGGCTCTTATTTTTTAGTTGCCTCCTTTGACTTTATCTGATAACATCTTGGGCGATTATACACTTTGAATTTAGTTCAACTGTGGAATGAATCCGCCCTCTATTTCTTTAATCTATGTAGAGCCAGATGAAAGGGATCACTGTATCTGATAGTAATAGGTTAAAATTTAGACTTAGTAAAGGATGGCCTCAAAGACTGTTCACAACAAAACTTTGAACACAGTAAAGCTATATCTCACTTTTTTAGGAAGTTGGCGGTCTAACAAGCGAAAATGTATCTACACATTTCACTCCACTCTCCATGAGGAACACTCGCTTCAATCATTTCTTGATTGGGAGTAGTTTAGTACCATGTTGAAAGAATCAAACATTGGCCAAATTGCCCTTTCAGGCCATGCACCAATATCCACAGAGTTCTCAGGGCATCTAGAAGCATAGGGTGGGTTAATAGCAATGTACTATTTGACATCCTCCCAGAAGGTGACTGAAAGGAGGATTGCCATGTTTGAAATATGTGTGTCAAAGGGCTACAATACATTTATTCTTGTACATTCGAAAATCGGTACTCTGGCTTTTATGTCTGCAGCATCTTGTTAAAATTAGAGAAAATGGATTGCGGATTAACTTGAGCAAGAACTCTCATTCGAGGTGAAACACAAACGCACACTATCTATATCAAACAAATATGAGACAGGATGATAGGACTTCAGTCCCATGTAAAAGCCTAGACTATGGATAAGGCAGAAGATGCCCTGATCCAACTTAAGCAAGAGAAATACATGCTGGAAAACAAGGAAGACACTTTTAGTTATCCAGCTTAGAGCCAAGGGTGTGAAGGAAAGAGCGTACATTTTTGTTTTATCCAGGAAATCCAAAATAACAGTAGAAAAGTACGGCTAAGATGACCAATAAATATAAATCCAGAGGAAATGTTTCCAAAAATGTAACAACCTAGTTTGAGAGCTCTATTAAACCACATCTTGGACAGACTTAATAAAATTCAGATTAATTCAGATTCTCCAGATAGCTGAATTAACTCGGATGAGAAGTTAGCTGCACTTAAGTATTCTACAGAGCATTTTGCAGAACCCTAGTCTCCCATTTCATTAAACAAAGGGTACTTGTACTGAATGAGTGCTAGATATGGCATTAAATGTTAAGCCAATGGAAATTCAGTAGACAGTGCTGTTCCTTTTGACCTATTTTTCTGCAGTATCTGGTGGCTAAACTACTCGCATGCAATCTAGCTGCAGATGTGACGGCTGATGCCTGACTTGGTGGAATCATTACATTCTGGATTTGTCATGTTAATGCCAGAGTAGATCAATAGCAACAGAATTCTACATATACCGTATTTTCCGGCGTATAAGACGACTTTTTAACCCCTTAAAATGTTCTGGAAAGTCGGGGGTCGTCTTATACGCCGGATGCTAAATTTGAAGGAATGTTTTCATGCATTTTTACATAGCGCAGACTACAACCGAAGGTGTCAGACTGCTTCTGCATTTAAAAAAAAAGGGGCTGATGTGAGCAACAATAACAATGGACAAATTACAAAAGCAAACATTAAGTTACATGGATCAAAAGTGACAATAGCGAGCAACCAAAATACATGAGGTAGCAATCGGTACATTCCTGGAGAAAAAGTGATAAGTGTGCAGGTTACAAAAGCATACAAAGCATAAAAAGTACGAGCCAAAATAAAATATATTCTCAAAATGTCTATGCAGGACTGCGTTGGACTGCACTGGAAGTGGGGGTAGTCTTATACGGCGAGTATAGCACGAAACCTACATTTTATTAAGCAAAGTAGGGGGTCGTCTTATACGCCGGGTCGTCTTATACGCCGGAAAATACGGTAGTATATGCACAAAGTGTGAAACTACCGCTCATTTGGGTGGATGTGTAGAAGGCATTCAACAGAATAGGTTGGACATACAGGTTTAAACAAATCCAGTCTTAGGAGTTTGGCTTGGTCCTAAGAAGAACTTGCCAGTGAGGCAATTTGCCACCTCACCTCTTAGCATTAACATTGTAATTTCTCGCCAACCGTATCTGGCTGAGAAGATATTAGGGTGCACAGATAGGAGAAGACTAATTCAAGTTATCTGCAGACAGCATCATGTCTGTAGCTAGCGCAGTAGGCTCCCTACCTGGGACCCTTAAAAAGCTTGCGCTCTTAAACCAGATTAGGCTTCAAAATCAATATTTCCAAGACTGAGCCTCTGGTTCTTTACATCTGACCAGAATGCATAGCAGAGCAGAATCTAAGCAGTTGTTTTACCTTGCTATCCAAATTTCAACCTTTAATAAGGAAGTGATAGTTCAGAGTTTCTGCTTCTGTGAGAACTGAAGACAAAATTCCATAAGGGGCATGTGGAATCTTTTTTCTGGTTGAGGGATTCTAGGTAGCATTGTTATCTTTACTTTAGCTGTCATCCCTATCTGTGTGAAACAAACCTACTGCCAGTGTCAATAGCCCCTTTGAAATACATCTCAGATCAACAGTTTCTTGTGGGATGGAAGAAAACAGTGACTGACAAATGTCTTTAACTCCCAAGTCCTCAGGGTGGACCTAACTTACCATAGTAGGCCTCCTACTTTTAAGGTATCCAGTTATATTTGGAATGGACCAAGATTACCACAGACATTGTTGTGTTGACGACATACTTATCTTTATTTATTTGAAGCGCTGGCTAGACCCAAGGGTATCGGAGTGCTTTACATGTTTTGAGAATACATGTACAAGAAGTACTGTTGCAGGGATTCTGCAGAGTCTCAGAACTATGCTTGGCATTATGGGGCCTTACTAGGCAGGGACTGAGTCATCCTACCATCCGAGTGCCCATGAGCCCAGAACAGACTAGTTATAGTTTCTCACTTACCCTCCTACTCACTCAGAGGAACAAGTGATTAGACACCCAGAACACAACACTCCCACTCACTCAGGAATTGCGGTTGCAGGACACTCCTTTTCGCTCACACACTCGTACTAGTTCACAATAAGTTCTGACCGACATGAACGTTTAAAATCTTTATTTTACTTATCGTGCTCTAGTTTGCAGTATAAAGGCCACAAGTAGGAAAATGCCAAACACAAATATGGTTAACATAGCTAGTAGCACGTAAATCCAAAATGGAGCTTTCATTATACATGACCGTGTAGCCTAACCCTTCTCTCCTACAGAAGCAAAAAAAAAGTCAGATCTCTAGGTGTTAGCAGCAGACCCCGTACCTCCGTATACAAGATGAAGACTCTACATTGTTGTCATGATCTTTTCCCTGGAAAGTTCCCTCTCCAAGTGTGTTATCCATTTCTGTATACCTACCTTTCATAAAGGCAGGGTACATGATTGCAAACAGCTGCGTTTGCATGTTTTGTCTAGGTGCTAGGGCCTGACCAGAATAGAATAACAAAGAGCATTGTTGTTCGACCTTGTCTACTTAAGACTAAATCCTGGAAAAAGATGGAGGAATCTTCCTTCTTGGTACAGGGCTGCCTCCTAAATACTGTATTTAGGGGGCGTTTTAGTGGTCTCTGGGTCAGTAGCCAATGGGCTACTGACCTTAGGGTGACTACACCCTTGGTGTGCTCACCCCACATGGGGGAGTGAGCACACTCCCTAATCCTGATTGGTGAGTGCCTGCCATCTGTAGGATGGCAGGCACCAGAGTGAGCTTCACATCGCCTCCCCCACCCGAGGGGTGTGGTTGGCAGAGGTGGGCACACCTTCTGGGCTAGCTAATTTTTACCACCTGCCTTCCAGCCGAAACGGAGGGGAGACAGGAAGGGGGCCTGCTCCTGATTGCAGGAAAGGCTGGGGGTCGCATTACAAAGTCTGCAAGGCCTTTGAAGCTCCCCTGCAACAGATGGCTCTTCCTGGCTTGGGGAGGTGTTAACACCTCCACCCAAGAAAGGCTTTGGTTATGGGCTCCGGGAGCGAAGGCTCCCACCCCAGGGGTCCAGAAACGTGTCTTGTGGTGGCAGGCTGGTGTGTACCAGTCAGGGAACCGACCAGAGGCTGGTCGTTTTTTCAGGGGGCATCTCTAAGATGCCCTCTGAGTGCATTTTTCATTAAATCCCACACTGGCATCAGTGTGGTTTTAATGTGCTAAGAAGTTTGATACCAAAGTTCTCCGTTTTCAGTGTAGCCATTATGGTGCTGTGGAGGTCGTAATCACAACCTCCCAGCACCATATACTCCTAATGGCAGCACTGCACTTACAATGACTTGGACACTGTAGGGGTACAGTGCTCATGCACCTGTACCCTCACTACTGGTATAGTGCACCCAACTAGAGGGGTGACTGATCTATGCCTGGGTATTGGGTTGTTGGCTTGGCACACAGATGTGCCATGTCGACTACTCACTTTGTTCTGCACCAAGACAGTGTTGAAACTAGACACACATGCTCTGTAGTGGGAGGCCATTTTCAGCCATTTTCAGTTCCATGTTTTCATGCTGATCGTGAGAGTGTGAGGAAGGCGCGAGGAAACGCGGGCTGCTCCCAGTCCCCCGTAATTAATACACAATGGGCGCTTTATCAACCTACCGATTCACGGAAGGCAGGCATGAGTGGGGTTTGAGGCCAGGGCCGAGTGAGCCAGGCCCCTAAGCAAAAACCTCTCACAGTGCACTGTGCACGTATTAGACTTCATTATACGGAGGACGCCGCAACGCGCCCAAACTGCAGCAGTAGCTACAGTGGGCTCAATATCGCTCCAGGGCCATTTGGGAGACCACCGACAGGAGCGAGTCCTTGCAACAGGCAGGCACCACTGGGGCAGCAATCCTGTGGCAAGCGGTAAGTGGCAAACCGCAGTGAATGTGAATGGCCTGATTCAGACCAGGTGACCGCTGTGTGTCCCGCTTTCCCTGCCTGCCCCCCATACCTGCTCTTCAGCTGCTCTCGAACTACGCTGCTGAAGAGAAAAAACGAACTCCGTGCTTTTGGGAGAAATTATAGAAATTATACAACTGTGCCTTTCCCCCAGACTTCACTCTAGTAAACATAACCATGTAACGATCATATATATATATATATATATATATATATATATATATATATATATATATATATATATATATATATATATATATATATATTATGATCAGTGAGCAAGGACGGAAGTCCGAAACGCGTCTGATGACTGGCGCCACCTTCACCATTTGAACAGCAATAAATATCTCTACAAAGAAGCCTGGTTTGCGGTTATCATTGAAGGAGTCTGTGTGCGTGTGTGCTGGCTGACGGCTGCCGCCGGCAACAGGTTGGATTATATATATATATATATATATATATATCGGAGCCTCCAACCATTCAGGGTGGCCTCTAGACTGGCACGGGGAACCCTGTTAAATCCGAACCTCGAAGACAACACGTAAGAGGCCCATTTGAAGAGGAAATCTTTATTCCAAGGCAATGCTGCATACTTGCTTCCAATGTCCTACATGTTTCGGCGTCCCATCAGCCTTGATCACGGACAGGAAGCGATGGCAAAGTGCTTCTGTGCTGGCATTTAAATATTTTTAGACACATGGCTGTTAGGTGCCTCCAATTCCCACAATGCACCACAAAGTATGGGTAAGTCCGTTTTGTTTAAAAGACAGTGCTTTATGTTGTATAGTTCTTTCATTCACTCGGAAATGCGGTGCATAGCAATATTCCAGTATCCAGAAGATAAGTCGCGGATACATTATTTCAAACATGGTATTAATTTTCTACCTTGGATAATCGGCTTCCCTCAGGAACGATTGTTAGGGCTGTAAAAACCCCAACAAATCCTTTCCAGCGCTGCCAGTGATTTTGCTCAGTAGCATCTCCTCGTTTAGGTTTCGCTGCAGCGAGTGGGTCATGCTCCCTTATTCAATCTAGGGCAAACAGTCCCCGTACAGGAAACCTCCAACCCTTCAGGGTAGCCTCTAGACGGGCACGGGGAAGCCCATTAAATCCGAACGTTGAAGAAAGAAAGGAATGGAGTGGAGTGGTGTGGCTCACTGGTTAGAGGTGGCAGACCCGTAAGCAGAGAACTGCCCGGGACCAGGTTTCAATTCCCGACGCGGCAGGGTCGTGGACCAGGGTAAAAACGGACTCGATAATTCTCGACTCGATGCCTACTCTAACCAGGGAACACACTCTGCCTCTGGGCATTGAGTTTGCCTCATCTCTTCAACGGCCCCCCACAGACGCCGGGGATGCCTGGTTTCACCTTGGAGATACCCAGAAAGGGACCATCTCACAGGGAAAACCAGGACGGGTTCCCCAGCGGTCTTCAGCGCCAGGATACACCATGGAGTCGCAGTGCGCTTTACAAGTACACCCACATTTACATTTACAACACGATATATATTATATATTCACTGAAAAAACCATAGGTTTCACACCAGTTATAGTTACCTGGAAATTTTACTGACATAAAACCATTGAAATTCCCACGTTCTAGTTAGTTGGACTCACTATAACCTGCGCGTGTAATGCACTGCTGATGACATCACATATTACATCACTCATGACCTGGTCAGTGACATCACTCATGACATCACTGATGACACCATCCTTGTGACAGTGACTGACCTCCTTTCACTGTAGAGTAACCCTTGAAACACATATTCAAAAATAGAAACTAACATTTTCAAAAAAGTGGAGATACCTATACCAGTTACAACAACCAATTCAGTAATTCCACCATTTATATACACATCCACTCATTCACATGCAGTTCTATATAGTCAGTGATACATATACTCACTCATCATATGTAGTGAGACACCTATACATCCGTTAACACACCGACAGTCTTCCAAAAGTTGCTCACACACATACTCACACGTGCAAATAAACTATTGAACATCAATTTTTTTGCATATACAGCTATACACACACTACCACCTTACTTCTAAGGAAACTTACACATACTTACTCTCTTAAACAATCCCTTATAGAAACACATACTTATTAAAACAAGAACTCTTTCAATCTCTCACTCTCACATATACTCGCTTATATCCATCAATACTCACATATACTAGATTAAAACATATTCAGTTACTGATAAAGACACTAGTAAGACAGTCATTCACTTACTAACACATACATATACACACACATTCACCCATACAGTCCGGCACATATGCTGTCTTCAAAACACATACAGTGAGTCAGTCATTGATGCATCTATGTGCTAAGTAACACCCCCACCAAATCACACAGACACTTATACTGATACTAAAAAAAAATCTAATAACCCATAAACACACACGTAGCTACTCACCAACCCATGCAGCCACTTATACACAAAGTGACACTGATACAAACATTTAAATATTTACACAATACTCGCTAATCTATGTATTCACTACGATACACTTAATAAGCCAGTTAACCAATCAATTTTTTTTTTTTTAAAAACATCCATTAAGACACTCATTGAAACATTTATTCTTCCATCGACCTTTACATATACATATATAAAACATGTTTATTTTTCAGAAAGACAGTCACTGGATGGTGTCATCAGTGATGTCATGAGTGATGTCACTGACCATGTCATGAGTGATGTAATATGTGATGTCCTCAGCAGTGCATTACACGCGCAAGTTATAGTGAGTCCAACTAACTATAACGTGGGAATTTCAATGGTTTTATGTCAGTAAAATTTCCAGGTAACTATTACTGGTGTGAAACCTATGGTTTTTTCAGTGAATATATATAATATAAAATTTCTATGGCAAAATGAAACCCCTCATTTTGTTCCTTTTCAAATTAAATGTATTAAGTGTTACCACTTTATTCCAATCAAGATGACTTCAGGTGAGCCATACTTTTGTCATAAGTAAGACTGTTAGCGTTCTAGTTGTTCTTTAGAACACTCTGGGACATTCTGTCATTGGGCTATAGTTGGGCTACATCTGGCTGATATTTGGGCTACATTTGGGCTCTTTTGTCTCTGGTGGCCATCTTGGGAGACTGCATATCAGAATTTTTTGAATGAAATATAAGAGGATTTGAGAAGTCACTCAAAATGTGCCCTAATTTTTCTTTCTTCAGCACTAATCATAATTTCTATGGCAAAATGAACCCCCTCATTTTGTTCCTTTGCAAATTAAATATTTTAAGTGTTAACACTTTATTCCAATCAAGATGACTTCAGGTGTGACCGTATGTTTCTGTGAAGTTTAAATATGTTTTACATATTGAAGAATGAGTGGATGTACAAGTGTCTGGATGAAAGATTAAAGGTGCGTGACTGACTGTAGGAGTGAGTGATTAAATGTGTCTTTCTGAATGCATGGGTTAGTGACTAAACTGTCTGAATGTGTGTATCCTTGTTTGTTGTTGTATAACCTGTTGCATTTGTTGATCAGTAGCTATATGAGTGGCTATATGTGTTATTGATTGGTTGCTCAAGTATTTGTATGAGAGAGTGTGTGTGTGTGTGTGTGGGGGGGGGGGCTGGGAGGTGTGTGATTCTGTGCATAGATGTGTGAGCAGATGATCCACAAGATGTATGGGTTCAAGAGTGCATGTGGAAACACCTGTATGGGCGGTTGACTGTCTGCATGGGTGTATTGGTGAGTGAATTGATATCTCAGTGCTACATGTCCAAGTAAGTACATATGTAAAACACAATGCATATGACAGTTGACATATATAAATGACTATACGTGAGAGCCGGTGATTGTGCCAGTTCCTGTATGGATTATTGTGTACTTGTATCAGTGATTGTATTAGAGAGTAAGTATGTGTTAGTATATGTTTGAATAGGTAAGGTGTTGTATGTATAACTGTATAGTTGAGAAAATGGAAGTGTGATTGATTCTTTGCATAACTGACTAGGTGTGTAAGTAACTCCATGGATGAGTGAAAGTGTGTGAGTGTCTGTATACACTTTGTGTATCCAAGTTTATATTGGAGTGTGAAGAGGTTCATCATATTATCAAATTAATGATGTCATCAGTGATGTCATCAGTGATGCCACTGACCATGTCATGAATGATGTAATATGTGACATCATCAGCAGTGGATTGCGGGTGAGCGAAATATAGTTAGTCCAACTAACTATATATGCGAATTTCAATGGTTTTGCATGAGTAAAATAAGGTTTTGTAAATGCTAATTCTTAACTATATATGGTCTCAAACCTAGGGGTTTTTTCAGTGAATTTCAATGTTTTTTTAATAGCCAATATCTATAGCTGTAATATAGATTCTTCTTTATAATGTATACTATATTTTCTATGTATGTAATACATTTTTTTATGTTTAATATTATTATTTTTTTTGCCCCAGTGCGCTCCCGGTGCGCGCACTGGGGAGTGCACCGGTAAGCGCAATTTCGTGGAGCGTCCCGGTGCGCGCTCCGGTGAGTGCCCCGTTAGCGCTATTGCCGCGATCGAAAACATTGTGACTCGTCGCGTAAGCGTGACTTATCGCGTAGCCGCGTGATGCGTCTTACGACGCGCTGTGTAAACGCACCCTGAAGCGCTGCGCGTAACTTAAGCGCGCCGGAGTGCGTAACGTAAGCGCATCGGGTCATGTGATTCGAAAATAACACTTCATTGGTTCTCATCATTTTTTTTCTCCAAATGATGAAAGCCCCCTCCTTTTTTCCTCATTCTAACTTTCTTCGTTGAGAGAGCAAGAGCTATTTTTGATCAGTGCAATGGCATCACTTGTAGCTGCAGCTGGTGCACCAACACCACCACCACCAAGAAAAGAAGGTCCACCACCACAGTTCCTTGGAGGAGGAGAAGAGGAGGAGGAGGAGGAACAGCCAAAGCGCTTCTTGCCTGAAGAACCACAGCAAAGGCACGTTAAAGTGCACTTTATTTGGCAATTCTTTTCATTCCCTGAAGACCAGAAAAAGGTGAACGCCCCCAAAGTAACCTGTCTAATTTGTGGTCCTCTCCAGGGGCAATCCAAAAATAAAATATTAATTTGGTAATTTTACCATGATCCGCCGCATGGAGAGGTGGCATCTCAATAACTTGGCCCAGGCTGAAGTACAGGAACTTCAGAACAACCCACCCCCTGTGGCCAGCACCTCCTCTACTGAAGCATCACTTTCTGGTCCTGAAGGACGCCAAATGGTGCCAAATATCCCTCAAAAATTTGGCACCATAAAAATAGTTTGCATTTTCTGTGGCAAAACGTTATGTTATGGTGAACTTAGTGTCAACTTAATAAATAATGCTGTGGACAACCACCACCAATGCAGCAAGAAAAGGAAGCAGTAATTCTTCTTTTTTTTTTTTTTTTGCTCCTGTTGAGCCATTTCCAATTCCCTGTTTTTTCTTTGTTCCCTTAAACACAAAAAAATATAAAATTGTTCAAAAATACAAAAAAAATGTTCAAAATAATAAAAAAATATAAAAGAACAAAGAATAAAAAAAGTTCTTTTCAGAACTACCTCCCATTTATAAAATATTGCTAAAAATGTTAAACTCTAGCATTCTTTTTTTCTCTTTTGTGCGCTCCCCGGTGCGCGTACCGGGCGCTCCCTCCGCGAAAATCGAAAAAAATAAAGAATTTTTTTTGTTTGCCCCGCCGGCCATTTTATAGCGCCCACATCAAACCTAGGGGGTCAGGGGGGGTCTACCCTGCCCCCTTATGGTCATTTCCCCCATTGTTTTGGCCACCTTGTGTCTCGATCCTACCGACACAAGATGGCGGCCGCTCCGGACTGTTTTGAATGTTTACAGACACCCGAGAGCCAATCAGCTTTCCGTGCGCAAGTCGTGTGGTGCGCTGGTTAGCGCCCCGGTGCGCGTACCGGGGCGCGCTTATAGATATATATATTTTTCTGAACCTAAATTACTCAAAATCCACTGGAGCACATATCTTGAGACATAGCAAAGGCACATCGGGCTACCAGTCCCTACAATTTTGCCAAGTTTGGTGGAAATCCATTCAGCCGTTCGGGTTAAAAGTGAGTTCGACCGCCCTATGGAAATTAACATGGGGAAAACACGTTTTGGGACCCCCTTTTATCTCGGACCCCGCTTGACTAATCCCCCCCAAACTTTCAGGGAAGGACCGGAGCTTGACTAGGCAAATTTGAGGAAATTTTCAGGCAGATTAGTCAACCGGCGCCAAAGTTATTCCAAATAGAATTTTGAGATTTTGCATTGAAAAAAATCCTAACTATAACTACCTACTGGCGACTGCCAGTAGGATATATATGTGCATGTGTGTATATGTATATGTGTATATATATATATATATATATATATATATATATATATATATATATATATATATGTGTATGTATATATATATGTGTATGTATGTGTATCCACAATCCTGCAGCACGGGAACTCGAACAGACACCAGCACAAAAGCAGGTACAGACCACAGCGAAGAGTGAAAAGATTAGTGCTTTATTCCAAAAACGGGCAGCAGCATGACTCGTTTCGTCCGGTAAAACCGGACTTGATCACATAATCTACCCAGAGACACAGGTGGTTTAAATACTCTATGCATTACGAATAGCTCCACCCGTTAACAGTCATAGACATTGAAAACCTACTTCATTCAATATTCGACCTAGTCTGCTTTCACTGAGTGCTGTCAAAAGATATATATTTTTTTTTAATTCTGACAACATAATTTCAGTAGAAAGAAAAAGTGAAATGTGCATTATAACAACATTTAACTTCAAAACAGTTATAGAGGGCAAGTGCCTTAAATCGGCAGAATGACAGTATGTTTAAGGTAATAAAATTCTACGGTGGTGGACACTTATTCTATGCCGTATTTAAAAAGACCACCCACAAAAAGTGAGTATGTTCTAGTAAATAAAACTAAATGTACCAATGCCCCCTCAGCAAAGCTGTAATCAGGTTCTTGCAGCCTAATAAGGCGTAGGAGCCAAAACAAAACTGTACTTGAAGCGTGTGCTCACTCCTTCAGGGCACTGTTATTGCAGGCAGTTAGGCGTCCAACTGAAAACAAGCCCAATTGGCTCGCGTAGGCTGCGATGTCGGATGAATGCCACCCGGCTCCTGCGTACGGGCGATGAGTGAAGCCCCAGCACCTGCGCTAGAAGCGCGCGGCTTAAACCGGCCGTTAACACACCACTAAGCGGCTCAGTAACTTCGCGCTACGAAGCGCGTTGCAACAGACTAGTTCCCGCAGTGCAGGTAATCGGAGCAGAGCTCCCGCAGGCGGCGCGGAGCGCGCTCCCTGAAAACCGCTGAAGAGCAGTCCAAACGAGGAAAAAAAACCTTTAAAATAGACACAAAAAAAACCCTCTAGTAATACACTGCATATACAATGCCATCAACACATTTTTTATGCGCAGCGCGCTCCATAATTTCTGGCCTAGAACCAAATAGAAGCGATGAGCAATATCTCAGAGGGTACTGATCTGGTGCTGTGAGCAGCAAAGAAAGAGGAGGAACGGACTATGCTCAGGACTATTATGGAGAGCATGGCATGGCAGATGCTAAGCATCATGGACAATGTAGTTTGTATCCATTTATATTCACTAAGTGTGTGTTTTCAATGGCTGCTGTGTTTTACAGTAAAGGAAGAGATAGCATAATCCGAAGCCTCCGGTCCTGTAATAGAATCCCAGGTATATGTGCTGTGATGCAAGCCTTCGTGGTTGATGAATCAAAGGTAATGTTATAATTAGAAGAATTGACAAGCTTTCACCAGGTGGGAAGATAGAGGGGCGAATAAATAATTAGAAAACTTAATCGGGGGAAGAGACAATAGCTGCTTGCCAACACTTTAGCTCAATATTACGAAAGTTGGCACATTCCCAGGATATTGTGAATGGGTTCAAAACTTACACCATCTTCTCAAAAGAAGATATGCGTCTAGTATTTAGAAGATGCATATTTTCCCCCAGTAAAAGTCTGGTTAATGACATCACGTATTTGAGCGGATAAAAAGACTATATTTGTAAAAAGTTAAGCAAAGATTAAATGGACTAAAATAACAAAGGAAATTGTCATTAAAAAAGCCACAAAAATGAGCATTTAAAAAAAATCTGTTATATAGAATGGCGAGATTAGTTCCAGCATTTTACACAAGTAATTAAGAATACTCTCAAAGCAGTTGCCATGAGCAGAGCCCACACAATTATTGGACAGAGGAGTAGTGCTCCGCAAGAATCCGAGACATTTTTGGAGGAAAGGCCCATGAATAAGATGAAAAAAAACCATTGTTGGACTTGGCCCTTTTCCATGGAAATATTTTGCTTTTCGCTCCCCTAAATTCTGGAAGTCCCCCCTTGTAATAAAATTGTATGGGCCCTGTGAGGTTAAAATGCCCTGGGTAATGTTGAAATCAATTCTAGGTGCAGGTGCCCTCTACCCTCCACATTGCTGCCACTGACCCCTGTTACTGCAGCGTGGTCTTGTTAAGGCGCATTCTAGTTGCCAGGAGCTGGCAGGGACCCCAAACATTGCCATTCCAGCCTGCCTTGCCTGCCTACAGTTAGAGTAGGGAAGCTCCTGGCACCTTCTAGAATAGGGGCGGAGCTTAGTTTTGCCTTAGAGGGTGGTCCCCTGACCTGGGCCTATATAAGGAAAGGGAGGGAAACTTTCCAGTCAGTTGGGGCATCACTTACCTGGGGAACCCACGCAGGAGATTTAGGCGGTAGGGCCTAGTCAGGGACTTATGCCACTGAGAGTGACAGGGCTTAGGTGCTGCCTCTTAAGTTGAGTGAGGTACCCTGAGCTAGCCCACTGATCTGGCCCGGCCTGAGGGGAACCCAGGGACCATCTACAATGACCTGCAGAGGAGCCCTGCCTGTAGCCCTCAACTCAACCCCACCTTCAAGAACTAAGAAACCAAGAAACTGCTATTTAAAAGGGCGCCAAAACCATCAAGCGCCAAAAAGACCTGCTAATTACCACAGGACTGCTGGGGAATCAACCAGGTACTGGACTGTGCTGCACCTGCGCCCCCTTTGTCCTGACCTGGGTCCCTGCGCTAACCTGCCACTGTTGTGTGGCCTGTCCTGCATCATCTGAACTGCCTAATTTACCTCAGCTGACAGAACTTTGTCTGTAAAGTGTTCCCCTGCTGGGCCGCGCTGGGCCCCCCTTAAAGCGCGATCTTTGCCCTAGCACTAGCCCTCTGAACTGTCTGCTGAGCGCTCTCCTTTACTAGCGCTATCACCGGAAGTGCCCTCCTGCCTGAAGCGCTACATCTGCCGAGCGCTATTCTCCCAAAGCGCCGCCCGACCTACCGCATGAGTGCGGGAGTCCTCTGAGCCGGCTTGCCCCCGCTGTGCCGCTGGTGTCACCATTGTCAGTCTCGGCAGCCCCCGGTACCACGCCGCCGCATCGCTGAGGGCTGACATCACCGCCGCAGCCCGTGGGCTCTCTGGGCCTTGTGCTTGATGTTGCGGCCCGGCGCTCTTTCTCGGTGGCGCCGGTGCCGTTTTCATTGCCCCCTCGGCGGCCCTCAGTGCCCAGAGAGGGCCGCCGTGACATCACCTCAGGCCGTGGTAGGCCCCGAAGCCTCAAACCAGCGTCACGTGACGGGGGCGTCAACGGAGACTCCGCCCCCGCTGTGCGCTCATTGGTCCTAGGCTGTGCCCCGCCTCTAGCTTTCCCGCGATTGGAGGGGAGGCAGTCACACCCCCGCGGGCCGCGCTGCTATTGGCGGCCGCAGGCGCGCATCCCCTCCGCCTCCAGTGATTGGATCTGAGGCCCGAGTAAGGCCGAGAGGGAGGCTGGGCCTGTTCTGCCTTCGCTGCTGCCCCGCTGTGTCCCCGTCCGGTCCCTAGGCCGGAAGAGCCGGGCCCAGAACCACTGCAGCACGGGGCATGTCGGAGGGGCTCACGGAGGAGGGAGAGCCCCCTCCTTCCCGGACAGCGCCGCCAGGGCTCCAAGAGGAGCCAGAGCCCTCCACCCCACCAGAAGCCTACGCAAGGGCCTGGGAGGGCTGAAGAAAGAGGTAATACCCCGGGTGGGCGGGCGGAAGGCCCAAGACAGCCCTCACCCTGGGGAGACTGTTGCTAGGGTCCCGTTGGCCCTAATTACCCACAGAAGGCCCCTGAGCTGGACATGGACTAAGCCCCTCAGGGACAGTTGGGCTTGAGTGAATTAGGTCCTTAGGCCCAAAGCTTATATAGATTTAAGGGAAGGTATCCCTGCTTGAGGAGAGCATTGAAATATTCCTATCTGTGCCAAGAGCTGATTATTCCCCTTGAAGGTAATGTTTCTCCCTGGTCATTAAACTGCTACTCCTACTGGGAGTGATTCGGGCAGTGTTTATTCCTGGGAAAGGGACCTGCTTTCTCCTGTTTATTAAGCCTACATAAACGGATGGTTAGCCCGGTTCGAGGAGAATGTTTATTTTGGGCTAAAGGAATGTTGCTTTACCTGATACCAAGGGTTATTACTGGGGAAGTGGTTACCCCTGCGCAAGGTGATTACTGAAGGGTTTACCTCAGATACTGAGCTGTTCACTCCAGCCTCAGGAAATGTTTATGCTCCCTTGATGAAATGTTTAATGGGTCATTACTATTAAATGAAATGTTTATTTCTGCCTTGAGGGAATGGTTTTGAAGTCCTGTTAAAATAGTGGCCTGATGCCCTGTCTATTTCAGCCCTATGGAAACGAGCGTTTACAGGTTATAGACCTCAAATTATAAAAGGTTCACTGCGGTGCTGCAGTGATGATGGAATGCTCCATGTGCTCTCCTAATTAAATGTATATGAGGAAATGTTGAATCCCTCTTCATGAGAGTAATGCCTGCTCATTCTGGTTAAAGGAAAGGTTTATTCTAGCATAATGAAATGTGGCCTGATCTCTAAAGAGTTTTACTCGCCTAATGTTATGCTCACCCTTGCTGGGTGCCTGGTCATTTAATGCCTAAGAAAACGTTGCACCTTTGCCCAGGAGGTGGTTCTTCCTAACTGTTAAATGTTTACTCCTGATACAGGGAAATAGTTATTCTAGCCTAAGGCAGCGGCTAAGGAAATGTTCTACATATAATGCAATGTTTTATCCTCATTTAATACCCTGCTTCTTCCTGCTAAAGAGTTATATGTAATGTTCACCCTTGCTTGGTGAGACGTTAATTGTGTTACCTACTGAACAGGTTACTTACCTGAAGACCTGTGGACACTTGATACAGGATTTGCTCATCCTTGCCTGATGAGCTGGTTGTCCATGCTAATCCTTTCATGAAATGTTCATTGTTAACTAATGAAATGCTAATTCTCTAATGGAATGTTATTGCAACATGTTAAATTGGATATTGAACTGCCCCCTTTTCTCCCCTCCTATGAAATGCTTTGAGTAATTGATACTGCGATTTTCCACTCCTGAACCGTAAACTTATATAAAAGTTATTTGATTTTTAATCAAACACACTGGAGTGGCGTCAGTCATTGCGTGCCTTTTATTGTCTCGGGTGTGTGCTGTGTAGTCATCTAACACCTAAGCTTTCGGGTGCCTACCTGCTCGTGCCAGGCTACCCCCTGGGAACTGGCGACCCCAGTTCCTACACCCATTAATTTACATATTGCAAAACGTGGGCATAAACATTTCAAGTAGCGTTCACTCTCATAGCAATCCTGACATTGTATAGGTACTACTTTAATCAACATTTACAATTAATGCATTGGAAAGCAGGTCGTCTGGAATGTTTCACAAGATGGTTATAACTTAACACATTTATGAAACCAAGAGCAGCTGAATTACTTGCAAAAGTAATGGGAAAACAAAAGAAAGTAACAAAGTGAAGAAACCAAACTCATCAGTCCGAGAACCACACCAAATCTTAAATAGCACGTACACACATTAAAGAGGGAGCTCTTGTAGTTAATTGGAAGGTCGAATTTTAGAAAATACCTTATCCAAGGGACATGTATGCTTCAGAAATCTACTTGCCCTGTAAAACAAATTGTCCCTTATGTTACCAGTCAGTAAGAAGTATAATAAGTGCACTCATTATTTCAGACCTCTGATTCCTCTCTGCGATTTCTGCCTGGTATCCTGTTTTATCAGGGTTTGAATTGTAGCAAGGCTCAGATTTTCACAGTTGATCGATAAATACCTGCTAGTTACATTTGTTACATTTAGTTGGTGATGTTTAATGATATTTGCCAACTCCTTTCCGCACTCCTAGGCTGTAAATGTCCTGACAACGAGGGCAGCAGAAAAAGATTTTCCGGAGTGGGGAAATGGGTTAAATGGAAAGTGAATTTGCAATCGCTTCGTAGCTATTTAAATGAGCAAATATACATTTATTGTCGCGTGAAAATGGATTTCACAAAACATTGCTGGGACTACAATTTCTTTAGACATGTGAAATGCCGAAAGTTGTAAATCTGAACTAGTGTCCGGATGTGTACTGCCAGGTGCAGTTTGGTCACGGTAGCATACCACAATATTTTTCCCAAGTCGTAACTTTTTTGGGGTTACATTTTATTTTGAAAGCTGTCTCCAATATTGGTTTCAGTCTTTTGTATGCGTTTGCATATTATAATGAAGTGTTCTAGGTCTAGGAGCATTAAAAGTAGCCTCAAAGTGTACATTTTGCAAACGCTTACATGTTTTTATACTGGAAGCAGTGTTAGTGATGCGGAGTTCCTTGTTCACCCTATTAAAGGCTTTGCATATATCAATAATATATATACAAGTTTAAACAATCTATACTTATGGATACTAATACAGCAGTAGTGGCAGATCATCAGATCAGTGCTACAAACCGGCAACCAAATGTTTGTGCAGCACTGGGTTTAGGCATACTTCTCCAGCGGGCAACAGGAATCTTGTCTTGATCCCAAAAAATAGGTATTGATCAGACAATGGCATCCCACTCTACTGCAACATGGATAAAAGTTTTACATAGATGCTGCAAGTTTGTCTCAAATGTTCTATGCCTTTGAGCTATATTAAAACAATAGATGAATACCGGAATAATGCTAACAATTGAGGATGACATGCAGCACTTGCTTAAAGTTAAACCACTAGTCTCATTGGTAAAGGTCAACCAATCTGAAACATGTAATGACTTCTCCAGGCCATAAAACAACCACCGGAAGACAGACTTTTCAAGTGGATAGTGCCTAGGATGTGAATATGCAAACAGGCTTAATCCTTGTAAAATTTACAAAGTAGCCACGCAGATTGTATATGAAATTGCGTAGCGAGAAGGTCAATTTAGTATTTGGCTGCCTAGTTTAGCCCCCTTGGCTATCCTGTATGCTTTCATATCTATATTTTTCTTTCAGGTTCCACCAGACGGCCAGAAACAACTGAGGAGCCTGAAGATGCAGGTCTACTCCTGCTGCCAGCTTTATACCACAGTTGTGTGTAACTACTTCCAGGATTTTCAGGTAGTAAATAAATTAACATCAGTTAAAGAACCATGTGAGTTCTATAGACCTCTCCCAGTGCTTCTTATTCTGAAAGCGGTTGCTCTTTCATTGGAGGCCACTTTTTCAATGATTTGTACCGCAATGGAATTGCTTTGCAGTCTAAAAACAATCTAACTTGTTTTGGGCTACTATACATAGTAATTAGTTGCATATATACTTGCCTCGATTACTGTAGCAAAACCTATACTCATGCTATAGCCTTCAGACAAATTCAGTTTCGAGCAGTCCTGTCAAAATATGATTTTTTGGAACCTCTTGGGTAAAAGAATAGTAAAACTGTTGTAGCTAGAGAGACCTGTGGTGACCTCAAAATTGTGTTTGATCAGTTATCTTTTTTTCCATTTTAAAATTCATAACTGTTACGGTCTATATAGTGAAATAGTTATTAATGCACACAGTGGAAATTAAAATAATGTGAACACCAGCTTCAGTGCTTTATTTCTCCCTCCCCCCACGTTGTTCTAAGTTTACGCAGCGTTTCTCTGCTAGTCGACCATGCTGCCACCCAGTCAGATCCTTAGATGGTCTAGGTCTTATAGGAAAGCCAAGTAGCGAAGTGGAGTACCTTTTCTGTATTTCAATGGACCGAATGTCTGTCTGGGACGTGTACAATGTAGTAGGCACAATTAGTGCGCCTCCCCCCCCCCCCCCCCCAACCCCCAGTTGCTCTCCATCGCTCAATCACTCCTATTATCTGGCTTACTTGTTAGCATCAGTGAACTTACATAAAATTTACTCCTGAGCGAGAGAACTGACCTGCTGGAGTTGCAAAGTTCCACAGTCTGCAGTTGAAATATCTGCAGCTGCCCCGCATTAATGACCATTTTCTGTGTAACTGGTGCTTAATCGGTGCTAAATATATTGTAGTAGAAGCTAATCTTTATCTGAGATCATATATTTTCAAGTATTTGACTCTGGGACAATGTTTTATGGTTGTAGGATGGAAAGCAAGCTACTCTGGGTGATCTTCTCAAGACTTGCGTGAATGTGGTCACCAGGATGCTGCAACAGATTGATGGCCTTTCTGAGCAAGATCAAGTGGAATATCTCAGTTACACCGGTCAGGACTTGAACACCTTTAACACTTTATCCCTGCGCCCTTTTCTTTACACAGCGAAGACCATGAGTTTTTTTTTTAACCATGCACTTGCCTGTTGTAAATATTTCTCATTGTTATATTTCCAGTGGAGCGAATTTGATTTCAAGCAGGGTTCCCGATTTAAAAAAAATATATATATATTGTAGTTTATTTCAATGTTTGGGAGTGACAAAGTTGTTGTGTGCAGGTTGATGTTCGGCCGTAAGTTAACATAAGAGATTGAGAGTTCTGGTTCTGATTATAGTTGGCTCATTTTTTTATTAGCTCTATTCCCTTCCTGCGGTTTCATCTCAGTCAGTCTATGAACTGCTTGGACTGTTTGTCTCTATTTCTACTGAAGATCTGGGCTTGATGATTGAAACCTGAACATCTAGGAAGAAAACCATTAGTAGGCGTTTCCTTTCCTTTGCAGGATCATGTGCTTTCAATCTGGCTTACCGTTTCTACAACCTGAAGATGTACAGAGAGTCCAGTGAAGTCATGGCTGCTCTCTGTGAGAAGTTGGGAAAAGGAGCGCCCTCTGGCAAGTCCGATCTGCCTGCTGAAAAGGTGATTGGCACAAGTCTGCCATCTTAAATAGTTTTTTTTTTCTTTTAAACTTTCTTTGAAAAGTGCTTAACATTAATTTGACATGTTGATTAGGTCTTCAGTTTGGCAGTCCATATTTGCAATACCGAAAGTTTTACATAGACTTTGAATACGTCTTTGTAGTTTTGACTGACACTAGGCATGGTTCATTTTCCGTAATTTAATTTTGCCATTGAAGTTAGTAGTCCTCAGTACTTTAAATTTAAAGAGGCATGGTATAAAGTGTTGCTTCTTTTTAGACCATTATAAATACTGCAAGTTAACCATCTGCCTTTTGGCTGCACAAATGACAACTGTAATCCATTCATGTCAAGGATTTGATGTATAAAGTGTTTTTAACCTTTGTACTTGAAAGGCTGTTTTTTCTTTTTTCCCCATCGGATGTGTACTGAGCCAAAGTGGAAAATAATGAGGTTTATATTGTCTTTACCTGTTTCTGCAGTTGCACAAGTTCTTCCGTCTGCAGGTGGAAAGCTGTAGGAAAGCGGCTGTTTTCAAACCAGCATTCCGCTCTGTAGCCCTCTGGCTGGTTGCTCTGAAAGGTGAAATTGTGGAGCAGATGGATGACCCCATCTCCCTTTGGGTCAGAGTGAAAATGGACGCAGTTAAAAGTGGCGATGAGGATATGCGACTCAAGTAAGGCTGAAGTGCATTTAAATGGTAGTAAATTTATATGAAGAGTACCTTGTTAGTCAGTGGATTGCAATGTCATCCTGGCACAATCCTAGAGCTTATTTATCCCTTTGGCAATTTAGAGCTGCTGATCTTCATACAAATCAAACTTCAACAAACTTTATTGTTTAGTTCTAGGTCTACAGATAAATCCTTTTTCGCAATGATATAGGTGTATTGTTGATTGTTGATCGTCAATTCACTTTGGTAGACTCTAGAATGCTCTCAGGAATAGGGTCATATTGATGGGGAGGTTCTAATACTCTACTAGAACCAAATGTTCTGATGGATACTTCTACCTGCAGATTTCTGACCTCTTGTATACATATCCAGGTGCTTGACTGATCTGGGAAACTTTCTCCATAGCTCTACATCAACAGTAGGGGGCTCTGCCTCAGTTCAACGCTTGAAGTGACGCCCCTTTGATATTATGACCTCATAATTCGCCCCAATGCTGTACGAGCGTCCATTCCCTTTTTTTCATTTGTCTAAAACACTGTTCAGGAGCCGATTTCTCCACAGAAAAATCTCTACCAGGTACCACAACCATGTCCCCTCCCAAGAGGTCAGGGTTTAAACTTTGTGCTGATGTATTTTACCTACTGCCACAATATCTGTGTGATGCCTGGGCTCTGACCACGACTACAAATCTTGGCATGACAGAGCATGCAACCAAAGGCCATTACAGAATAAAAAGCGGAGCTATGTATCTCCAGGGCGATACAGAGTATAGGCAGGCCTCCGACAGATGTGGCAGTTGGTAAATGACGACAGCTCAAAGTTTAAACCCTGACCTCTTGTGAGGGGACATGGTTTTGGTACCTGGTAGAGATTTTTCTGTGGAGGAGGTATGTTTGCAGTCGCCATCACTGTCTGAGTCAATATCCTCCTGCCAAACATATAAGCGGAGGAGGAGAAAGAGACATAGATGCACACATAATTAATGGATGTTCCACCACTTTGAAAGCGGAATTAGTGGAGGCGTCCCTGATCCAGGAACTGGTGCTAATGAAGGTCCCATGCTGCTGCTGCTTCCTTCGGGCCCTGTTCCACCCCAGCTGTATCTGAAATTTACAGTGCCTAAAGTTGATGTGGCACCTTATCTCATAGCCATGTTTGCAGTTTTCAGGTGTGCCATGCCCCCTCTGTAGTGCTTTCAGGTCACATGGGACATGTAGGGGTGCTAAATGGCCAGCAGTCCTCCTCTTCACACCATTCACTCCCTTTTTGCCGGAACAGACAGTGCTGTTGGCTCAGTCTACGGTACCCTAGGCCATGGCCATTACCCCTGTTCAGCTGAGGCATTTACTGCCTGTAGTGCTGCCATCGCAGGTTCCTGTCACACCCATTGTGCTGTTTGCACCGGTGCAGACTTCTGAGCCAGTTGCTTCAGTGACCCAGCCTCTGGCACTGACTCAGAAGTCCAGAAGTGAGGCACACCGTCAGCTAGAAGGGACTGTTCCATGTACGCCATATTCTTTGAGCTGTTTGACACCGATTCTGGTGAACAGGACCTTCAGGAACCTGTACTGGAATTTCAGGGACTTTTAGAGGCTAATGATATTGATACTTCCCCCTGAGTTGCAGTTTTTAGACACATCATAGTCCTTTCTCCCTGGAGTCACATAATAACACCATCATTCGAAATGAGTCTGACGTTCTTGAGTTGCCTTTGCCAACTGTCAAAACCAAGGCCAACTTCAGACAATGCTGCTATTCATGAGGCTTTCCTGACCCCATCCTGGCAATGTGGACTAAACCATCCTAGACCTGCCCCCGGTGATCCGATAAGAATGATGAGCATCCTTCACCAGACAGCCTAATGATTCAGGCTTCTTTTTCATCCTAGCTCACGCCTGAATAATTTTCCTTCTGCATTGGCTTGATAGGGAAGCTACAAATATTGAGGCTTGGGCTCAATTTTTTTTGCAGCTGGAGTCTGGACATGAAATGTCTGCTAGGAAACTATGTGCATGCCCTTTTGGACATGGCAGTTATGCTGGACCCTAATCTTCACCAGGAACTTGAATCCCATTTGCAAGACCTGATCAGTGATCAAGCAGCATCAGGCAGGTGATTCAGTCTGATCTACATATAGCAGATTTATTTACCCGGGAAGTAGAGACCACAGTCACTCTCAGGAGACATGCCTTGTCGCAAACCTCTTGTTTTCCTCTGGTTATGTAGTCCTCCTTGATCGACCTTACCTTTGAAGGTACCAAACTGTCCCGAAACGTTTTACTCCGCTTTGGAATACTTCAAAGTGAGTTCCCCCACAGCCGGCTCTCTTGGGGCCACATGTACATCGTTTTTTTTGTCGCCATTTGTGGCCGGAATTTTTTTTTTTTCTATGTAACAAACACATTTTGCGATTCGGTAACCTATTATCTGATAGTAAAATGGGTTTGTGATTCGTTATTAGGAAGGGGCATGTTAAGGGCATCCCTTCTTAATATCGACGCGCAGTGCTACGTACCAATGCTTTGCAACAGAAATGTTGTCTCAAAACTTCGCATTTTACCCCCTGCTTCAATTCAAGTAGCTGCTTACCCATTTGCAAACTGGAAGTGGTCCCCTGGGGACCCCTTCTTTAAGGGATACATGCAAAAACGTTTTTTAGGAGCGGACGTTATCCCATGGACTACTGCCTACTCTTCGAAACTGAAGCGTTTCAATTTTCTTTTTGATACACATTCAGTTTTCCTTTAAGGAAAATTGGCTGCATTAAAAACAAAAAGCAAAGTTGCTTTATTTAAAAGCAAACCCAGCAGGCCACCATCCCTGTTTTCAGTGATTCCCAATGGGTCGCAAATTGCGACCTACCTCATGAATATTAAGGTATTAAGGAATCGCTAAATGTGTCAAGAACACAGTACATAGTTGTTTGCGATTTCCTAATAGCGATTTGCAAAAATGCACTATTAGGAAATCATAAAATGAAACCTACGCACATGTGGCCATAGGTCTATATCCTCAAAGGAAGGAGTTTCAGGAGTTTTGTGTCTTTAGTAGAGGCCTCAATTTCTGCCAAGGACAGGCAGCCCTTGATCAGGGGCAATCTCAAAACCCCATTCTGCTGCAATACAATGCCCATGGAAAGAATGGAGGCAGTACGATGCCTCTGGCAGTCACTGCTTCCTCTTACTTACCAACCACCACAGGGAAGCCATTCTAGTTCTCCCTTATCAGGCAATTTGAGGCAGATGGGAGGCCTGGTGTCTGTTTTCCAGAGGCCTGGAAGGCCATAAATTCAGTTCAGGGGGGGGTCATGCAGATTGTGGAAATGGGGGTGTCATGCAGATTGTGGAAATGCCCTGCCCTAACAGCAGTCTCCTCAATGGATTTCCACTCCCCTTTCAGACCTTTTGCAGTAACGCCTACTACTGCAGCGAGAGGTAGCAGCCTTACTTTAGAAGGAAGCTCATAAGTTGGTGCTCGAGCAGGAGATTAGACAAGGATTCTACTCAATGTACTTCTTCTAAAGGAGGATGGTAGTGTTCTATAAAGCCTTGGACCTCAGGGTCTTGAAATTCTAATAAGTTCAGGATGCTGTCCCTTGCTCATGTTCCTTTGCGCTTGAGGCTGGATTGTCTCAATGGACTTACAGAATGCTTATTGCCATATACTCATCCTGAAGGTCCACAGTAAGTATCTGCGGAGTGTTCTCCGTGCTGATGGTAGTGGTGGGAGCCTGCCTTAGTAGGTCAGAGATTCCTGCTTTTCCTATCTAGACCACTGGCTTCTCAAGGAGAGAACTCTGGAGATGACACCTACAGCCAACTGCATCCTTGCTGCACGACCTGGGCTTTTAGATCAATATGCCCAAATCTCACCTAGAGCCTAATCACTTCTGTATATTGGGTCAGTACTGGATACCAATTTGGACTGAGCATTTCCTCGTGCGCTCAGGATACAGTACATTGGTGTGTTGCTCCAGCGCTTCTAGGAAGGTACACTATCAGTCCTGTGTGTCCTTAGCCTACTTGGTCTGCTAGCTTCATGCATAGTCTGGTCGCAAATTCCCCTTGGAATATTAGGGCTCTCCAGTATGCCTCCAAAGGCAGTGGTTCCAGCACAAGATCAACCTTGTAGACATTGTGGTCTTTAGGGACACTTTTTCAAGAGCACTGTTCTTAAAATCCCCTCTAGCTATGGTGATCAATTCATCCATTCTAGGTGGGGGCTTTGCTAGGGGGAGCTGCAGATCAGAGTGCTCTGGTCCCAAGAACAGCAGACTGCATTTTTCCTGCATCAGTCTGCTCGAACTGAGTGCAATTCACCTAGCGCATCAGTCATCCTTCCCTTTGCGGCCAGCCGGTACATATCTTGGCAGGCAGAAGGACCACAATGTTGTATGCCAAGAAGCAGGGGGCTGCAGGATCCCAGTCTGTGAGAAGCTTGAGGCTCTGGTCCTGTGTGTACAAGTACTAAATGCGGTTGGTGATTAATCATTTGGCTGGCTCGCTGGACACCAGAGTCGATGACCTGAGTCAGCATCTTTTTGCTAACCAAGAGTGGGATCTCCACCTGCAAGCGGTGAAGATCTTCTTCGATCAATGGGCTGTGTGCTACGTGGATCTTTGTCACTCATTCCAATTCAGATTGCTCAAGATTCTGTGCCTTCAAGCAGCCAATGCAAGGAGCTTTGGGTAGTTTAATTCGAAGCGGAAAAAGCAGTTCAGTAAAACCCATTAGCTAAGCGGATTATTTTAGGTATTAAAATCTGCTATGTCATGGCCCAAAAAGAACCACTGGAGGGCATTACAGCACCATCTACGACGGCCAAGCCTTAAACATCTGCTGAGGCTATGTGAGTCCCTGTAAATTACCTTTGCTGAGTGGCCTTTTGGTTATCCCTAAACACCCTTACCAAGCATCACAGGCTGTATTTAGAAATTAGGAAGCATGGGTATTTCAGCAGATCTGTGCTATCTGACTTTCTGGTATAACCATCCATCAAAACTCTCTATTCTCTATTGCTTGGCAACCTATTCAATTTGTGAGGAGTCTGCAGGTGGGTGTACCCATCCCTAAAATGTTGCTTACCTTCAGTAACTATGTTCCTCAAGGATACTCATCTACTTGCAGGAATCTCACATCTCTCTCCCACCTCCCCATTTGTTAGATGGTTATATGCCATCATAATATGGTTTCAAGTTTGTTCTTGAGCTACATATCTTACCAGATGTCCTTCTCATCTTACTGCTTTGGCGGTGTGGGAACAAATGGATCAGAAACTGATGTCACTCCGACAACAGGGGCGCTTAATGGTTTCAGCGATATCACAGGGATGCCGCTAGTGTCAAGGTAGAGCTATGGAGAAAAGTTGTCTGACGCCTAGAGGAGTGTTCAAGAGTTGAGGAATCTGGAATGTCTGGTGGATGCTCTCTACCTGCAAAGGTAAATAGTATTTTATTTTTTTAATATCTTTAAACAAGGCCTCGTGTCTAGATCATCCTTGGGCAGAACATTAAAGTCTTGGGTTTGCTTTCTTGCATCCAATTATTATGTAGCCTTGCATAGTTAACTTTCTGAACTAGTTCCATCAGTACATTAGAGGAGTGGGAGCTCTATTAAGTCAGAGGATGCATATAAGACTAATCCATAGCCTTCTAGTATTAAGGGATCGCTGACACATCTTGGAACTGAACTGCACTTTGTACCTCATGCTCTGTATGTAGGTCCTAGATATTAATGAATTTGGAGTCGTTTTTTAGAAATTGACTGTTCTCTTAACAGCCTTTTATATTCACTGTGCATCTGTCAGCCTTTAGCAGTTAACCAAATTAATCCCCTGGTTGAAGCATGTGTTAGAGAAGGTTAGTTGATATAAGTACTTCTGAGCCATTGAGAGGTCTGCCCATGTAGACCCAACCAAGGAGCAGGTTAGTCATTCCTAAGGGAGCTTATTCAGAGACATTGGTTTGCACTTTACTGTTGAAAGGAGTTGTATGGGCGCACAAGAGCCATGACTGTAATTGTCGTGCCATTGGCTGGTGAATGAGCGTTATTTAGTTTCCTAAATTATGGATGTTTAAATAATAGAGTAAAATTGAATTAAGTCACCAGTCCAGGATCTTGTTTGTGTTTTTAATCTGAACAATAATTGGCATCTCGATTAATGGGAGGATAGTTACTCAAAAAATGTACTTTTCATGTAGGACCATAAAGGACTGTGTAGCTGATTCGGGAGTGGAGCAATTCGGGCCCAGAATGCTGTTCCTGCTGCTTTCTCAGGAGCTGAGAGCATACAAGGCGGTGCATGCAGACACTGGACAGGAGCGCTACAATGTGATCTGTGATTTACTGGAGATTTGCTCAGAGGAGAGCACGTTTGTTCATGAGCGGGCAGTCAACCTGGTGGAACTGGCACAGGTCCTTTGCTATCATGATTACACAGGACAGACAGACTGGTAAGTGACTTGGTTCACAGAACTGAGCTTGGAGAGACAGTGGTGGGAAGGAGTAGTTTCTTACTTGTAACTCCAGTTCTGTAGTAGGGTTATCTCTGTTATAGTCATAATCTAGTGAATAGTCCCGCCCATGTGCTTGGACCCCGGAGCAATCAAAAATAATCTCTTAAGCTGTCTTCTTTGCAGTCCTTCATAGACACTTAAGAGAAAATCAAGACAAATAATACAGCCTAACACTTCCAAGGCTACAAAGGCCACCACTTCATCTAAACTGTGAAAAGGATAGCCAACAATGTCAGATTTTACAAATTTTTACCAAGTTTCCCTCCTAGCGAACTCCCCTTCACCAAAATTCTTGAAATGATGGAGAGGAAGGGTTGGACAGACAAGCCCCCATAGGCTGCCATTATGTGTTTGGAAAAGGGATACCGTGCCTTTAAGGAACTCTCCAGAGACCCTCGGTATCCCAGGATGCACGGCCAAAATCCTTTTACTTTCAGTTCTTTTTGAAGGCCTGTAGCATACATTACAGTACCATTTTCTCGACCGGGGAGGAGGGCGGGCGCTTATGACTATAACAGATACCCCTACTACAGAACTGGAGTTACAGGTTAGAAACTACTCCTTCTGTAGTAGGGGATCTCTGTGTATAGTCATAATCTAGTGAATAGAATGGCAAGCCCAGCCCAAAAACCAACCCGGCGATGGAGAAAGAACAGATAACACCTCTATTGTGCAAACAGATTTCTCAATGAAGCCTGCCCAACCTGAGCATCTGCTCTAGCATCCGAGTCCAGGCAGTAATGCTTAGCAAAGGTATGGACCGACTTCCAAGTGGCAGCCCTGCAGATCTCTGCAATGGGAACATTACGAAGCAAAGCTGTTGTAGCTGCTTTGCCTCTGGTAGAATGAGCCTTAGGCTTACCCCCTAAGGTGTTATTAGCCTTCTGATAACATAACTGGATACAAGACACAATCCATCTAGAAATGGACTGTTTCAAGGTGGCAAGATCAGTCCTGACCGACCCATAATTGACAAACAATTGGTCTGACCTACGAATGTCCTTGGTCTTATCCAAGTAGAATTTCAACACCCTTTTGACATCCAGGGAATGAAGAGACCTTTCTGCTGGAGTGGAAGGATTTTGGAAAAACGTAGGTAAAGTTATAGTCTGACATGGAAATCAGAAATCACCTTTGGAAGGAACTTGGGGTGAGTACGCATCACAACCTTAGCAGCATGAAATACAGTAGAAGGTTCTTGGCAACACAATGCCTGAATTTCACTCACCCTGCGGGCCGATGTAATGGCCACAAGGAAGGTCGCCTTCCATGACAAGTGCTGCCGAGAAGCCTTATGGATAGGTTGAAAGGGCTCCTTCATCAACCTGGACAGCACCACATTCAGCTCCCATGATGGCGAAGGACGTCGAACAGGAGGAAACACTTTCTTCAATCCTTCCCAAAAATCTTTAATCACAGGGATCTGGAAGAAGGATGTCTGAAGGTCATTTCCTATACGCAGTCAATGCTGCGAGGTGAAATTTAATAGAATGAAAATTAAGGCCAGACTGAGCCAAATGCAAAAGGTGTGGAAGAATGACATCTTCCTTGCAGGTTGTCTGATCAATAGTTCTTGGAAGTGCACCAGATGCAGAACTATTTCCACTTGTAGGCATAGGAAGTCCTAGTGGAAGGTCTCTTTGCCTCCTTAAGTATAGTCCTGCAATAGTCAGGAAGATTCAGGTGTCCATATTGCACTATCTCAGGAGCCATGCCGCCAAACTCAACGATAAGAGGTTGGGGTGCACCATCTGCCCCCGAACTTCGTGAGAAGGTCCGGCCGACACGGCAGCCGCATGTGGGGTAGGAGAGACTGGTGAAGCAGGTCCGTGAACCACCACTGTCGGGGCCACTCCGGAACAATGAGGATCATCCATGCTCTGGACTGAGACCGCTTGAACACTGCCGGAATCAGGGGAATGGGTGGAAAAGCGTACAGAAAGCTGTTCGACTAGCTGATCCATCGTGCGTTCCCCAGAGTCCCTGGTTGGTAATACCTGGAGGCGAAGTCTCGGCATTTTCTGTGTTCGGCGGTGGCGAACAGATCTATGTCCAGAGTGCCCCATCTGTCGAAGATGTCTCCTAGCACTTCGTCATTTAGAACCCACTCGTGGTTTTCTTGCACCAGCCTGCTGAGTGCGTCCACCTGAGCATTCTGCACACCTGGCAGATGCGTAGCCATTATAGTCAGTCCTCTGGCTAGCAGCCAGTGCCAGATCGCCTGCGCTTCTTGCGACAGTGTGCGCGATCTCGAGCCCCCCTGCTTGTTGAGGTAAATCATTGTGGTCGTATTGTCTGTCTGTACAAGCAAGGAGTTGGTCTGGAAGGACGGATGAAAGGCCTTCAGTGCCAAGTGAACAGCTGAGTTGCACGAAATTGATGTGATACGTGGATTCCGCCAGGGACCACGTTCCCTGGATCTGTAGATGGCCTGAATGCGCTCCCCAGCCGTGGAGAGAAGTATCTGTGACAATAGTCTGAATGGGAATGTCCTTGTGGAATGGAACCCCTTTGAGGAGGTTCCCTGCTGAGCACCACCATCTCGGGGACTGTTGAGCGTGAAGGGACAGCTAGATCCTGTCGTCCCAGCTCCCCCGCTTCTGGTCCCACTGATCCTCCAGATATTTCCTGCAGCTTCCTCATATGGAGGCGTGCGTGTGGCGTGAGGAAGATGCAAGTGGCCATCGACCCCAGTAGAGAAGACACAGTCCTCATTGTCGTAGATGGAACAGCTATGAGAGCCTGAGCCTACCGAAGGATCGATAAGCGTCGCTCCTCCAAAGGAGATACGCTTGCTGAAAGAGTATCGATGGAGGCTCCCAAGTACTGTAGGCACTGGACAGGAGTCGGAACAGACTTGGACATGTTTATGTGCAACCCCAGCTGGTTCAACAGAACGGCCGTCCTGTTGAAGTGCAATTGCGCTTCCTGGAGGCTTTGATCAACCAGTCGTCCAGTTACGGGTAGACAAACACCTGGTTCTTTCTCAGGTGAGCCGCCACCACTGCCATGTACTTTGAAAAGGTCCTGGGCGCAGACTTCAGTCCGAACGGTAGTACGGTGTACTGATAGTGATTGGTGACGACCTGAAATCGCAGGAACCTCCAATGTTACCTTGCAATGGGCACATGGAAGTAGGCATCTTGCAGTACTATTGCGCAAAGCCAGTCTCCTCTTTGCAGCTGAGGATAAATCTGGTGTAGAGACAGCATGCAAAACTTCTCCCTGCGAATCAATTCGTTTCCTTGTCGCAAATCCAGAATGGGCGTGAACTCGTTCTTGTCCTTCTTGCGCACCAGGAAGAACCGAGAGTACAGACAATTTCCCCTTCAGACAAAGGCACGCCTTCTATCGCCCTTTTTCTTAACAGGGTATCTGCCTCCGCTTGGATCTCGCGCAGCTGGAACTGTGAGCAAACCGGTGGAATCGCTGGAGGAGTGCTGACGAAACGAAGACTGTATACATTGCAAACAATATTCAGCACCCACTTGTCCGGAGAAATTTTTCTCCACTCTGCCAAGTAATTCTGTATGCTTCCCCCTACCGGAGTGGGTAACGTAAGAGGGGAAAGTAACACCTCAGGGCTTAGACCCTGACGGGCCCTTGTTCGCAGAGGAGGACTGCTGTCTGCCTCTGCCCCTCTGGCGCTTCTGGAATGGCTGCCGCTGGTACTGCTGCTGTAGTTGCTGTTGACCAGTTTGACGACCCTGCCCTCGTCTTTGAGAACCATACCGCCTCTGGAACGGACGGAAGGACTTCTTCTGCTCTTTTGGTTTCTCCAAACCAACGGCTTTAAGTGTCTCTACCTCTGCCTTCATGCGGGCCATCTCCTCGTCCTCATGTGACCCAACGAGAGTTGAGCCAGAGAATGGTAAATTAGCAACTCTGTTGCGCCTCCGGTTTGAGAGATGTAAGGCGCAAGCAGGAATGTAGTCCTAAATTGATGCCATGGCAGTAACCATGAGCCGCAGAATCGATTACCTGATTGGAGACCATCATACCCTCATTCAAAATGTCCTGGAAGTCTTCTCTCCTATCCCTCGGGAGAAGCTCCAGGAATTGCTGCAGGGACTCCCACAAGGAGCGGTAGTAGCGACCCAAGAGCACAGAGGCTTTCATGGAGGTGGCCGCCGTCCCGCAGACTTTCGGTCCAGCTGAGTCCATCTGACGGCTTTCCTTATCCGGAGGCATTGTAGAAGACTGGGCAGTAGTATGCTGCTTCTTGGCCGCAGTTACGATAACAGAATCCGGTACCGGATCCAATCTCAGGAACGCCGGATCGGAATCTGGTGGCCGGTACTTTTTCTGCAGCCGGGACGGAGCTGATTTCAGAGGCCGGAGTCAGAAAAAGCTCCATAGCCGGTTCCTCCAGTCCTGGCACCAAGGGCAACAAGGGGCGAGACAAATGCTGCTTGTGTAAGGTTTCAAATTTCACCGCTGTAGAAGGTGTGGGTATTGTCAAAGTGATCCCCAACTTCGCTTCCCCTCTCCATAGCACCTCCTGAAATGTTACAATGTCATCCACCGGTGACACCCTCGTATGGGGGGAATCTGACAAGGTGGGAGAATATCTCTGGCCACAGTCCGTATGACGGGACCGTGACCTGTCCCTCCGGTGACGATGACAGGACTGCGTCGAAGACCAATGGTCACTCCGTGAACTAGGTCTCCCTCTGGACCGTGATCTAGACCTCCTAGGCCTCAGGGCGATCCACTGGCCTTACAGGAGGCGGGAACTGCGGAGGCAGAACCGGAGTCCCAGTCTGTGGAGGCCTCGTAGGCGGTGAGGGAAGGTGCGGCAGAGATGGAGGAGACCACTGTGGAGGCAGAGGAGGAGGATGCAAGGGAGGCAATGGTGGAGGCATAGGCGTCCTGGGCCTAGAAGGTGAATAGGTATTAGAATATTCGGATTCCGAAAGACCTCACCACTCTCCTCTTCTTCTGCGTAGGTCTTGACGAGGATGCTCTCGGGGCAGGCCTCTTTTCAGCCGAGCGCCGGCGCCGCTGCTACCGGGGACTCATAGATGCAGAAGATAGGCTGACTACTGAGACAGAGGACACCGTCCTGGCCCTTGAACGCTTCCTCAACGTCGACTTTTCCTTCCTCGAAGTGGACCTTTTCGCCTTTCTGCTTCTCGACGTCGATCGTCTAGACGACGATTAACTCCTCTACGTCGCCTCTCCTCGAAGTCTACTTGTCTTTCCTTGACGTCGAGTCGATCTCGACGGCGGTGTCGTCTTGACGGCGAGTGCCAGTGCCTTCTGGACTCACCTAAACGTCGATGTGTCGACGCCGGTGAAGTCTTTGACGTCTACCTCGTCCGAGGTCTCTACGTCCTTCCCCTCGTCATCGAACCTATACGAGGCTTCAACCCAGAGGCCTGGGTCGACTGGGAGCAGATAGTGGTCATGCCTCTCGACGTCGAAGCCATAGACGTCGACCAGGACCGGTGCCTTTTCTTGACTGGGGAGCCGCCCAGAGGCCGAAGCACGGGCAGAGGACTTAGATTGAGTCACTCCATGCACAGACCCACCTGGTTCCTGATGTCTCCTCTGCTCTAGGTCTTGGAGACAAATCTTCTCCCTGTCACGCAGGGTCCTCCTGGAGAAAGATTAACAAATCTCACAGGCTTCGGGGACATGGGAGGAAGGGAGACCGAGTATACATACTCTGTGGGGGTCAGATTTAGCCTTCTTCCTGGCACACTCAGGACACCTGTAGAATAAAGCTGGCATATACGACCGAAAGAGTGGGCAAAACTGGCTAACAAACACAGCAAGAGGAAGACCCCAGACGTCGAGTGAAACACTCAAACACTTGAAGTGTCAAAAATTGAAGAAAAACCTAAAAAGGGAGAGCTCAATGCTCCCGCGTCCTGCTAGCAGGAGCCGGAAAAAAGAACTGAAAGAACAAGCATTGGAAATGCAATAGGTCTCGCACCATTAGAGTTAGTGCTTTTAGAATTGTTTATGGTTTTTTTTTGTAAATGTTTAGCATTTTTGTTTCCTGTAGCCAATGCTAAAGAATTACAAAAAAAAAGCCATAAACATTTCTTAAAGCTCTAACTGAAATGGTCTGAGACCTATTGCACTGTTTAAGGGTGAGTGAGGGTGAGGGTGAGGGGTTGAGGGTGAGTGAGGGGTTGAGGGTGAGGGTGAGTGAGGGTGAGGGGTTGAGGGTGAGGGGTTGAGGGTGAGTGAGGGTGAGGGTGAGGGTGAGTGAGGGTGAGGGGTTGAGGGTGAGGGGTTGAGGGTGAGGTGTTGAGGGTGAGTGAGGGTGAGTGAGGTGGTGAGGGTGAGTTAGGGTGAGTGAGGTGGTGAGGGTGAGGGTGAGTTAGGGTGAGGGGTTGAGGGTGAGTGAGTAGTTGAGGCTGAGTGAGGGTGAGTGAGAGTGAGGGTGAGTGTGAGGGGTTGAGGGTGAGTGAGGTTGAGGGCGAAGGGTTGAGGGTGTGAGGGTGAGGGTGAGGGGGTGAGGGTGAGGGGGTGAGGGGGTGAGGGGGTGGGGGTGAGGGTGAGGGGGTGAGGGTTAGGGGGTGATTGTTAGGGGGTGTGAGCGTTAGGGGGTGTGCGGGTTAGGGGGTGTGCGGGTTAGGGGGTGTGAGGGTGAGTGAGTGAGGGGGTGTGAGGCTTCGGGTGTGTGACGTTGCGTGAGTGTGTGTGTGTGAGGGTGAGTGAGGGTGTGAGAGGTGTTGTTATGCAGAGGGTGTGTGACGGTGTGTGAGGGTGAGGGTGTGTGAGGGTGAGTGTGAGTGTGAGTCATTGTGAAGTGTTGAGGGTGAGTGAGGGGTTGAGGGTGAGGGTGGGTGAGTTTTATAGCAGAGTAGCTCCTTTGTGACTCCTTGTCACCCGAACACTTTTTCCACTCCTGGGATTTGATACTAGTAAGCCGGTTGCACTAATACATCTGAACGTTAGTACTGGTAAAAAAAAGCCCATAACTGGGAAAACAGAGTCTTGATGACCTGTTCAGCCTAAGATTTAAGTATGTGACCTAAGTCCTGCCAACACTGATTTTTGGCTGCACACAGCTAATGTTTTTCCTAATTGGAACGTGTTTTTATTTTACCTTTCTGTCACATTTGTTTACAGGTAGTGGTGTATAATGTAAAATATCCTACCTATTGAGAGTAAAATGCCCGCCAGTATTAGGTCAATCATGCATTTTTTTTTACCATTCACTCACTATAACTAGAGTTTCTACCCCCATTAGGCAATAAATATGCAAATAGTGCGATTTGGGCAGGATTTGGAGTAGATTTTATATAATTTACAACTGAGTTGGATTAATTAAAGGCGCATTAGTGTTGCAAACGTTTTAGATCCTAAAAAGGTGAAAGAACATGAGACTGCCCTCTTTGTGGCAATATAAAAAGTACACTTGCAATTAAATACAAGGCAGCCGTCAGTGGACAAAGTCCGTGAAACACTGGGGGAACAAAACCTGTTTATCTTCGGTGGAAAAAATGTTCCTGTATTCTTCGGAATGGAAGGGTGGTGGAATGGGGCAGTGAGATTATTCCTTCATTTTACACTTTTATTACCAAACAACATTATCAAAGGTGTCATAAGAGCATTTCTCTCAACAAGAAACAACAACAAATGTGTAGATCTTACACCAAGGTTTATTTAGCGACGGGAGAAGTTTAGTGACTTTGTCAACGCAAACTTCCACATTTTTTAAAAACTATCTGCTTCTTTCTTGTAGATTACAAACTTAGAAATGTTTAAGAAAAAAGCAAGATGAAAACATTGCCAACATGTGTTTCAGCATGCCAATTCTCTTAGAACAATATTTTAGCAAGAAATCTGGGCCTAGGCAAAATTAGGTTTAAGGACACAACTTTGTTAATGTTTTGATTGGCAACAGCTGTGCACTTAGCTAATTTCCACCAACTGAAGAACAACATCCCCCACTACTACGTTTGTTCCCAATATACAAAAATTGCAAATCAAAGGAACCTCTTTGATGACATGCATATTAACTAGAGCAGGTTAGACGTACCACACACAAGATGCACAGAGCCCTGTTTATTATCATTTGCACACTTTATGTCACAGACACTAAGCATGACATTTCACATGGCCTGGACACTACTTCAGATCTAGCCCCTAATTGTGTGATTCAGCAGAAATCTATCCAGAGTAAATACCTCTTCAGCAGAGCTCCAAGGAAGTTATTCCATAAAAAGAGGGTAAATGTATTTCCACACAAACTCGAGGACTTGTGTTTGTAGAAGAAAGCACTGCCTGCACTTCAATAGAACATAATTCCAGTTAACCTGACACTACAGATCACACAATCACCCTGAGAGGTCAACCTAATCCTTCTTCAACTTATCGTGAAAGTGTATTCTGTAACCTTGGTTGCGTACACCAAGGAAGATATTCTATTCGGCAACAGAGTAAAGTTTCTTCAGAGTCTGGTCAAATCCAAGCACTTAACTTAAAGTGTAAAGCGCACGTTCATGCAGGCGTGTATTCTGGCACTGAATAACATATGTTTATTGATACCCAGTCCAATGGTACTCACTTTATTGACATCAGAAGGATGAAAGGCTGAGTGGCCCTGCTGGGATTTGAACCTGTGACCCAGAGGTCGAACCCAGGCCCCGGCTTACCCAAAAGGGAATACTGGGCACAGTGAATGTGCTGTGTATCCAAGTTCAGATCTTCAGTCCATTTAGTTAAAAGATCCTGTTAAAGGGGCAGCCCTGAAAGGGGATCACACAACTGATGGGCGCTGCCATTGCCGTGCTAAATACAAACCCCCAACACCAGCTGGATACTGGTCAATGCAAACTGAACCAAGGATATGCTCCGAAACCCCAAACCAGCCCATGTAAAAACAGACTGAGGTGGCATTGCCTCATTGACCCACATATTCAATCTGTGGGTACCGACCTGTATTTAGGGGAGTGTGTGTGGCTGAAAAGTTAAGTATAACTCTTGAAGCACGTCGGAGGAGGTGTAATCCACGAGTGCCTTGTGGAAAGAACGGGGCTTGGTCTGGGTGAATCCCTGATTCATGAGTCTGGAGGTAAAGAAGGCAAGTCCAAGCACAGCCTTGGCCTTGAAGCGAGAGACAACCAAACACAGGTCTGCGACAGACGGTGATGTCACAGCACATTCCACGACTTCAAAGAAATAATGGTCTGTTCCTTGATCCACAGCGCCAGGAAGCTGCTGTCCGTACGGATAAACACTGGTGTGAGCCGCAGGGAACTCCTTCTCTGTGCAGAAGGAGCGGCTCAGCACATCCACTCAGGTCTTGGCCTTGTGCTTCTAGGCACTACAATTCCGCACACTAAGTAAACAAGCAGCTTTTCATGCACAATTGCATAAGTTGCAATAACTGTTGAGTGACAGTGCGCCCTGAAGCCGTTTATCCGTCAGTAGCTCCACTAAAAGCAGTGAAGTCTGCATCAAAGCATCTGGTTTCATGATTGTCTCGAACAGATGGCGGGCAGGGGAGGGGGCGGAGCGGGGAGAGGGAACAGACGGAGGGAAGGCCAGATAAGGGGTGGGGGGAGGAGAGTAGGAGGAGGAGAGTAGGGGAGGCACGGCCTAGCGGCCGTGCAATCAAGAAGTGAGGGGGCGGGAGAGTAGGCAAGGCAGGCGGCTGGGGGGAGGGGGGAGGAGAAATGCGACGCGACATGGCAGGCAGGGGAGGGGGCGGAGCGGGGGTGTGGGAGGAGTGCGGGAACAGACGGCGAGGGGAGGAGAGTAGGAGGAGGAGAGTAGGGGAGGCACGGCCTAGCGGCCGTGCAATCAAGAAGTGAGGGGGCGGGAGAGTAGACAAGGCAGGCAGCTGGGGGCATGTGCACGCGCTTTTAAGCTCAATGCGCATGCGCATTGAGCTTAAAAGTCACGGGCACTGCAAGGAATCGCCACGATTCCTTGCAAGTTGGACAAAGAGTGGATAAGCCACCATAGTCTCGCTTGCTCGATGCGCATGCGCATCGACAGGCGAGACCTAAAAAGGACTTTGGCTGTGCATCCTGGGATACCGAGGGTCTCTGGAGAGTTCCCTAAAGGCACGGTATCCCTTTTCCAGACACATAATGGCAGCCTATGAGGGCTTGTCTGTCCAACCCTTCCTCTCTATCATTTCAAGGATTTTGGTGAAGGGGAGTTTTCTCTATGAGGGAAACTTGGTAAAAATGTGTAAAATCTGACATAGTTGGCTATCCTTTTAACTGTTTAGATGAAGTGGTGGCCTTTGTATCCTTGGAATTGTTAGGCTGCATTATTTGTCTTGATTTTCTCTTAAGTGTCTATGCAGGACTGCAAAGAAGACCGCTTAAGAGATTATTTTTGATTGCTCCGGGGCCCACGCACATGGGCGGGACTATTCACTAGATTATGACTATACACTGAGATACCCTACTACAGAATTAATGTTGTGCAAGACATTTCTTTGAAGAAAGTTGTTACCTTTTACGGAATGACGTGTGAAATGAAACATTGGACTAAGATTAATAGAATGATGGCTCTAACACTAGTAAAACCTTATTAAAGGACATTGGTTGTGAGGGAGGTAAATGTGGAATGTTTCTTCCACCACACCCATTGAACCGTGAATGGCTCTAAAATTGTGATCATTTTTATAAACATGGTCATACTTTAATCCACATGGAATCACTGGCTTGCACGTGTCTCCTTGGCTCAAGCAGCAAGGTCCTTTTCATAGAAAATGCATATACTATGTGGACAACAATTAGCCAAATACACTAGGGAAATACTGAATGTAAAACACTCAGTTAAATAAATCCTTTGCCAAATGGAAAAATGTTTCCTTCATGCAGTTGCCTACGGTTTGGCAAGCTCTGTTTCCCACAAGCAAGTGAATACAGATGCTTTTAAATGGGTAATTTGTTATACTTTCTATTGGAATTTTTATGGAGCAGTATTATCTAAAATATGTTGCTAGCATATGTAGAACAGGTCTATCCTTCACTCCAGCTTTCCATATCTGTTTGTGGATCTTTGCAAGCAACCTACACAGACGACGTACACAGTGATGGTTACATCAGAGCACATGTAGGGGCTGGGTAAAAGCTTATTGCCATAGTAAGGGTGAATATTTTAGACTTAAGGAGCAAAAAGATTGGCTTTTCTAATACTTGTTTAATCCAATTGTATTTAATAAAGTCTACTTTTGTCTAATACAACTACTATAGTGTAGGAGCCCTTTCTGCAGGGTCACCCTGATTTTGTTTTTTTTGTGCGGAGCCCTATTTTTGCTGGCTATGGAACTTGCTGCACTGTTTCCCAGCTAACCAGTGGTAGAGTGCCTGTGTGCCTGCTTTTAACATGGTAAAATAGGTATACTCCGGATTGCCATATTTAACTTACTTCTAAAATGGTAGACTATGGTACCAATGCATACCCAGAGTCAGTAAGTGAAAAGTCACAAGTGGACTGCAGCACCTATTATATCATGCACTTCAGTGACAATAGAACATGACTGCAGGCTTCTACCAGTATCCTAGCTGTGCGGGATTTAACCGCTGATTCGACCGGTCCAAATAACCTCCTTTGACAGGCCTAAGTCTTTCTTTTAAATATTTATAAGTCACCATAATTAGACAACATATTGCATAAAGGAGTTTCAAGTTTAGCATTTGTATAGCGCACTACTCACCCAGAGGGTCTCAAGGTGCTTGAGGGAGGGGGGTACTTGGGAGGGAGTGATGCCGTTGGTGCCGCCGGCGGTGGGGTGGGTAAATTCTTTGACGATGTTGAATAGTTCCTTGCTGTTGTGGGTGTTGTTGTCCAGTCGATCCTCGAATGCTGATTTCTTGGTGGATCGGATCAGTTGGTGGTGTTTGAGGGTGGCGTTCTTGAAGGTGGTCAGGTTGTCAGTGGTTGGGTTTTTTCTCCAGGCTTTCTCGAGGGTGCGACATAACTTCTTGGATTTCTTAAGGTCATCGTTGAACCAGGGGGCTTTTTTGATACCTTGCTTGATTTGATGTTTTTTCAAGGGTGTTAAATCGTCAGCGCTGTGGGTGATCCATTGTGTGAAGTTGGTGGCTGCAAGGTTTGGGCCCGAAGATTTTGCAGGATGGTTTTGGAGAAGCGATGTGAAGAGTTGGTCGGTGGTAGTTTTGTTCCAGTTTCTGCGGGGAATTGGTTGAGGGGGGGTTGTGGGACGTAGTCTTTTTGTAGTTGAAGTGGACACAGCTGTGGTCTGTCCAATGGAGAGCTGTGGTGTGATTGAAGGAGATGTGCTTGCTGGAGGTGAAGATTGGGTCGAGCGTGTGCCTGGCAAAATGGGTGGGGGTGTTAACAAGTTGTTTGAGTCCGAGATTGGCTAGGTTGTCCAGAAGGGTGGTGGTGTTGCTGTCGTTCTTTTCCAGGTGGAAGTTGAGGTCTCCCAGTAGAATATAGTCCTCGGAGGGGAGGGCGTGTGGGCTGATGAAGTCAGTGATGTCTTCGCTGAATTGTGTGCGGGGTCCTGGTGGCCTGTAGATGAGGGTGCCTCTGAGTGTGGTCTTGGGGTCGGTGTGGATCTGGAAGTGAAGGTGTTCGGCGGCAGTGAGGTTATCGTCGGAACTGGTCGTGATGCGGATGGTGTTCTTGTGGACGATGGCGATGCCTCCTCCAGTCTGGTTGATGCGGTCCTTTCGGATGATCTTGTAGCCGTCCGGGATGGCTATGGCGATGTCCGGTGCTGATGAGGCGTTCATCCAGGTTTCTGTTAGAAAGGCGACCTCCGGCGATGTGGTGTCGAGTAGGTTCCAAAGGTCAATGGCGTGTCTGTGGACCGAGCGGGTGTTGAGCAGGATGCACTTCAGGTGGTTGTCGGAGCTCTGTTTGGATTTTGTGGATTTGGTGTGGGTCTTGATGCAGGTGAACTTGCAAGAATGGCAGGTGAAGGGTCCATGGGTGTGTCCTGGGGCGGCTTGGTAGCAGTTTGGGAGTCGGCCGGAGTTAAGTGCTGAGAGGGTTGCTGCGTCGTACGTTATGCGGGTGGAGTGGGTTTTGTGAGGACCAGGGGTTCTGGCGCTGGGCGCGGTCCAGGCGCGGACGGGCGTAGACTGGCTTACCTTTGGCGCACCTTCGGCACGCGTCCGCAGCGCGTGAATGCTGCGCGTGTGTTGCTCTGTCATATGTAGATAGTGGAGAGGGGGCGGAGCGAGGGAGGAGCAGCTGGGAGGCGGGAGCGGGGTGGAGAGACGGGCTGGGACGGCACAACAACAAAATGGCGGCAACAAAGCCAAACAGGGTGAGATTGGGGCACAATGTGTAACGTTGCAATGGGCAGTGGCACCGACACAATCAGGCACTGATTCCGTTGCGAGCCATAGTGCGCTATGAATTTTTAAAGCGCAAACAATTTGTGAAGTTGAGCAACGCAATGCGAGTGATTAGAGCGCTATGAGTAATTTAGAGCACAAACAATTTGTAAGTTGAGCAATGCAAAGCGAGTGATAGATCGCTATGAATACTTTTAAAAGCACAAACAGCAGTCAGTGATGTAGCGCTACGATACCCAGGAGATCAGGGGGTGAGAGGAGCGACCGCTTCTGCACGGGACAGGACGGTCTCAGCGCTGCACAAGAACGGGATTCAACTATACTATCAGTGGGAGGGAGGAGCAGCTGGGAGGCGGGAGCGGGGTGGAGAGACTGGCTGGGACGGCACAACAACAAAATGGTACAACAACAACAAAGCCAAACAGGGTGAGATTGGGCCACAATGTTACGTCGCAATGGGCAGTGGCATCGACACAATCAGGCACTGATTCCAATGCGAGCAATAGAGCGCTATGAAACATTTTAAAGCACAAACCATTTGTAAAGTCTAGCAATGCAAAGCGAGTGGTAGATCGCTATGAATACTTTTAAAAGCACAAACAGCAGTCAGCGATGTAGTGCTACGATACCCAGGAGATCAGGCAGTAAAAATGCCCTCAAAGCTATATTCACTGTAGCAAATTTGACTGTTCTATAGGAAAACACTGGGATGAAATATTACATACTAATCCTGTGTATCAGGAATAAGACTAGCTAGAAAAATAATATATATATTTTTTTAATAGTGTTAAAAATCAAATTCACTGATGAAGTCTGATTTGTTCTAAATATTACGGAAAGTTGACATAAACTTTGCCCTGGCAGCCATGGAAGTTAAATCTGCGTTTTCTTCTCCCACTTCAGCCAGCCATAATTCGCTTTTAAATATTCGTGAGTGAGTGTGAACATGCTCCCAGAAGCACAACAATAGGCTGACCCTCACTGAATCTGACTAGAATGTGCACGGCGGACTGGAAGGATCCTAGTGTCAAGTCATGCTTGAATGTCACTTCCTACTTAACGGGTGGGCTGGGGCTTCTCATGACATTTGGAGCACGCTTCCAAGGAGGGGAACAGAGCACTTTGTGTGTATCCACTGCCTGGTTCCTGAAAGCTCAGCTTTGATTTTACCAGATTTCTGCCTCGGATTTTGGTGGAGGGGGTGGGGGTGAGACAGGGACTGCCTAAAACTGGATTTTAGTGTGTGATGTGCTAGGACACGAGAAGTACCATAGTACCCTCCCCACACATACTACTAGCCTGCAGAACCCAGGTTTAGTGTGGCCGAAAACTTTGTCCACCTTGAAAATTCCCAAAGTGTGTGAGGTTAGCTTTGGGAACCTTCACCCCATGTTAGGGCATCCCAGGGGTCATTCCTACTCACTGGTTTGTGCTGGAACGAATGTGGCACCTCCTGGCACACGCTTCAGAACACTCTTGGACCAGCAGGAAAAAAGCAGGGAACTGAACGTGCTGTTTGAGTCCAGCGAAGGGTCTTGAAGACTAAACCTGCTCTCCCTCTTGTACTCATGACAAATTGGACTCCATGGGGCATAAGGCAGACCTTCTGTTAAATCTACAGGGACACAATAAGCAAGTGTCCATCTAACCAGTGACAACGGGGCCTGGACTCAACCCTGCTGTGGCTTTGGTCACTATGAGTATGTAAATGCCTCCCCTGAGATGTTCTATTTGCATGCCCAAATGAGATCGTGGTAGCAGCCAGAAACAGATATAACATTCCGATCAAAACAAAATGTAATATAAATTCGGTCTAAATGTTGATTTCTCTTCAAAACTCCACCCAATGAATTCGTCTGCATTAACATATGTAACTTTTTTAAGTCTTTTTTTTTAAATTATATTAACGTGATAATTTTATTAGCAAAAATTGTAAATTTTATTGTTTATACACTTGTTGTTCTCGCAAGAGAACTGAATCAAATAAAACTATCCTATAAGCCTCCCCTGAGATGCTTTAGAATTGTAGTCCGATGGTGGATTGGGACTTAAAAGGACTGAAGTCAAAAGGTAAAATCTCTGATCTGGACAATCCTGGTTAGTGTATCTGACCCCTGCGCCATCATGGTGAACATCAAATTATACCTAAGTTTTGTTCTACTTTGACCTTTGGCTATTATTTGCACTTTGTTCTTGGCTGTATCTTTACTTAACACTTAAAAAATGTATCTACTCTTCACTTTATTGGTTTTTTGTCATTGTTGTGGTTTTGTTTATTACATTTTACTCTATTTATTTAGTTTTGAGATATACTTTACACATTGCCTCCATGTCTCTGCGCCATAGCTACTGGGGGATGAGCCCAGGTAAATTAAGTGACTTTAAGGGTTCAACCCACAAGGATTGTGGTTAATACCAGAGGTGTGTACTTAACCCCCTCAAATGAAACTCCAGTTTTCCGCATATAGGAATTGTTAAAATGCATGTTCAAGGACCTCTTGTTGGAACTCTCTATTCTCCCTGGAATATGTTTTCCCATTTTAAACGATACAATGACCATTGATTTGGTCTAAGCCCTGTACTTTAGGAGAATCTTTTCCATAATGCAGTATTTTTTCAGCAGACCCTCACAATTGTGTGCTATGCAAAGTCTAGCCTCCTCCTCTGACAAACAGTGCTTCTAATCTGGTATGCTGTTCCTAATGTGTATCCTGTTTGCTTTTGTTGGATAGCACAGCTCTGGATTCTGTGCAAGAGGCTCTGCGCCTCTTGGAAACTGTGCATGCAATTCCTGAAAACGCAGACCAGCTGATGGACGACAAGGCACAAGCACTCCTCTGGTTTTATATTTGCACCATTGAAGCCAAGATGAAAGAGGTAAGTTTGATGCCTTGGAATGTTGTTCTACGACACCTTTATTGCAGAAAGTGGTATAATCCTGCATGTGCAGCTGTGGTGGAAGTTCTAGAAACCCAAACTGCCATTCACTGGCTAACTTTGTTTATGCTATTTTCTCTATGGGAGTTCATTTTCCAGCAAATGTAATGAATGAGGCCCATAAATGTGAAATGACTAATCTGGTACTCCTTCATGAAATCTATCAAAACTGTTATCCGTGATTTCCTGTAAACCTGTAATACATTTTTTTTGTTAAACACTACAAATTTAAAGAATTTCTTTAGGTTTTCAAACTCCACACTTGGGAACTTTTCACAGAAAAATAGTCAATGTTATCCTATAGAGGAAAATAGTGTTATCGGTTTTGAGGTAATTATTTGGCAGTGGGAGTTGAGTTTCTGGGGGTAGACTCAGGGGTCCCCCAGGGTCAAGGATGCACTCTAGTTACACCCTCTGCAGCACTAGAGAGGCAGAGTGCTGGGGCCTGGGGTTATCCAAAGGGGAATAGGTGGCCATATTTTGGTGGATCCTGACAAGCAGGCCACTAGATTGTGGGAGCTAAGCTCCTGGATGTAAGTTCTGGGCAAATAGGGGTTCAGGCCAGCACAAAAGTTGCACCCTCAGTGGCACTGGGGCGGCTGGGTGCAGAGTGCTGTTTTGGCATCAGAAGCTCTGTAGTTTCCATGGGGAGTCTCCGGTTTGCAAAAGCACTGCAGGCTCTGGGACTAAGGTCTTCTGGGTGCGACCACCACTTGAAGAAATAAGTTGGGAGTTGGTTAGGCACTGTCAGTTTGGCCACCCAAGCCCGTGGGGTCGGATCTTCTTACCAGCTCCTGGTCGCCGTTCGGGGGACCTTCTGGATTTAAACTGCAGGTGTCGGCTGGAGGCTTGAGGCATGTCAGGAGTCACCGGATCTCGGTCCAAGATCGCCGGGGGGACCTTCTGTTGGTGTTTGGCCACTCGAGCTCAAGCTGTGGACTGCGGGTGCAGAGTGGTGCGGTTTTACGGCCTGGGCCAGAGGTTGCAGTTGAGCAAATCTGGTGTTCACCGGAGACAAAGTCTTTGAGGTTGAAGGTAGGCAGGTCCTCCGGGGTTTTTGAGGTGTCTGGCTGCAGGACACACCAGGATTTCGCTGGCGCAGGTTCAAGGTGGAGACAGGCCGGTAGGACTGCGGCCTAGTCAGAGGGCGTCTTCCTCTTGTTAGCTTCTGCACGGCTGTTCGGTCCTTCTTCATGTCTAAGGAAGCAAGGTTCAGTGGTGCCCCGAAATACTATATTTAGTGATGTTAACAAGTAGGTAAAAGGTAGGGACCAATGGGTCCCATCCCTGGGGTGGGTACACCCCCTAATGTGCCACCCTTCAGTGGGAGGGGGCATGAGCCTATCCCTGGCTGGCTGAGTCCCGTCCGTTCCGTTCTGGAAGATGGACTAAGTTGTGCTTCAACTCTCCTCCCCCATCTGAGGGATGGAGTTAGCAGAGGTGGGCACACCTCTCGTCACTTGTTTTTCCCGCCAGTTCTCCCGCCCAAAGTGGGGGTCAGAACCAGTGGGGACCAGTTGCTGAGAGCAGCAATTGGCCTGGGGAAGCTCAGAGGCGGCAAGCCTTTGAAGCTTCCCCTTTGTGAACCCTGACCATCCTGGGGGAGGAGTCTTGGCGCCTCATCCGAGAATGTGCATTGTTTTAGGCCCCAGAAAGCAGCAGGCTCTCGACACAGGGGTCCAGAAACATGTCTGGTGGTAGCAGCTTAAAGCAGACAGTCTGGACACTAGTGGTAGGTTGGTTTTCAGGGGGCACCTGTAAGATGCCCTCTGTGTGTTTTTTTAATTAAATCCCACACTGGCATTTTTGGAGAAATACATTCATTTTCAGCTTCATTACAGTATATTTGCAACATCTGTTCTATTACAATTGATGTTTAATAACCGTATCATATGTCCCCACTCTACTGTACATGCTCCGTATAACAAAATATTCAGCTTACATTTCGACAGTCCAATGTAATGTCCACTGATTGTCACACCACCAGTCCTTTCCCCTCTTCAGAGGTGTAATATGGAAAGCATTAAAAAGAACATGCAGGAATAAATAACATTGACATTACTGATCGGCCAGCATTAACCAATACCAGCAGGCTCTAGGCCAGAGGTAGCTTGTGGAGAAGATTGTGGCTGTGAAGTAGTCGTGTAACTTTTAAAAGGGCCCCAAATGTCACGCGGCCGAGAAGTACTGGGCAGCGTCATAGCATACAAATAGTAGTTGATGTTGCAAAAAGCCAAGCTATGCATCCAGTATTTACACTGCGGTGCCACCCTCCTCCATTAAGAGCAATCTCTCGCTTCTCCAGCAATAACCCCAAGGCTGTGAACTTCCTGACCTTCTTGGGGATATTAGTCGCATATCCCAGCAGGGCCATGGCTGGGTCTATATCGAATCCAAGCATATCCCCCAGTGTATGAAAGAAGTCCATCCAGATTTTGCAAACCTGGGGGCAAGTCCAGGATAGATGTGCAAAGTCCACATGTGGGGCCTTGCATTTAAGGCAACGTGAGGTCTATCTTGATCTATTTTATGTGGCTTCTTTGGTGTAATGTAAATTCTATGTAGGAATTTAAAATGTATGATCTTGTGGCGGCTATTTAATGACCCCTCTTTCGTCTGCAGACAGCATGCTGCCCACTGCTCATCAGATATGGGGTGCCCCAAATCTGCCTCCCAGGCAGTCAGTATTTTGGCATCGTGGACTGGGATTATTTCCGAACATGCCCTATATAACTTCGAAACCAGGTGGTCCCCTTTAGTGCTATCGATAACCGTGGATAATGGGATGAAAGGGTCTGGTTCAATATGGAAGCCTGAAACTTTGGCCCGTAAGGCTGCTCGCAGTGTGGTGATAACACATTTATCCATAAAGGAGGCTTCTGGGAATTTGTTCTCATCCAAGGTTGAGAAAGCCTTCCCCTCAGTGTATAGGTCCCCAATTTTTTTCACATCAAACCCCGGAAAGAGTGAGCCGCACCACTCCCTCACCAATGATTGGGATTCATTGCGGGTTTGGAAGCGCCAAAGTAGGAGAATATATAATTGACTAACCCAGCACTCTGGCCTGTTTTTGCCAGGCCCAGCTGGTGGTAGAGACTGTCTGGATGTCAAGTGGGTCACGGGGGAATAAAGATGGCAACACAGTGTTCAATGTATCCGGCAGAATCAGATCAATACCACTTGACCCACTGTTGAGTGGGAGCCTCAGCCACCTGTCTACTTGGAGTTCCAAGTTGTCTACTGCTGTTCCATAGTTTCGCAACAATCTCAGAGGAGTTTAGGTGTATGTGTATCCCCAAATATTTGATGGAATCGGTACACCAGATAAGCAGGAATTCAGTCCCATCGGACGGTGCCGGCAGTAAGGGGAAATATCACTGATTTTTGCCAATTTATACCCAGACCCGAGAAGCAGCCAAACATGTGATTTCTCTTATTAGGGGGTCTAAATTATCACGAGACTCCCTGACATACAAAAAGAGAAGATCTGCATACAGGGACACCAAAAGTGGACCAGTATTAAATTGGATCCCTCTGTGCAGACGGCGGTCCTAAAGTGTCTAATATGCAGGCCCATTGCTAAAATAAATAGTAATGTAGACAAGGGGCAGCCCTGCCTCGTGCCTCGGGATAGTGTAAAGGAGCAGGAAAGTGTGCTTTTTAGCCACAGTCTGGCAGTGGGCACAGAGTACAGCAACCCCGTGAGATTAACAAATCCAAAGGGCATTCCCAACCTATGCATAACCGTCCAGATAAATGGCCACTCCAGAGTCTAATGCCTTTTCTGCATCAGGCAGCACTCCTGCTGCTGGAGTAGTCAGATTTATGCGGTGTAAGACTGCGAAGAGAGTGCGCAGATTTAATGAGGTAGATCTGTGAGGGACAAACCCAGAGTGAACCAGGGATATTATTTTGTCCAATAATAAAGCCAGACGAGTTGAAATTGTTTTCGCAAAAATTTTATTAACAAAATTGAACGACGACAGAAGTGAGTACGACCCACATTGCTGGGGATCTTTAACGGGTTTTGGCAATAAAATGATCACCGCTTCCCTCAAGGTGGGAGGTAGCTGATTCCGCTAAAGTGATTCATGATACACCTATAGGAATTTGGGAGCCAAGATATCCTTATATTGTTTATAAAAATTCCCGGTGAAAGTGTCAAGGCTCAGAGCAGAATAGCCCCTCAGAGCACTGATTGCGTCAATTGTTTCATCCTTCGAGAAGGGTTCCGCTAGGAAATCTTGCATATATTTATCCACGTAGACCATCCTAATTTCAGCAAATTAAGCGTCACATGCTGCGGCGGTGTGTTTTAGCCTGGAGGTATACAGCCGTTCAAAATATGCTAGGAACGCATCTCTGATTTCTGATGTTTCCGTCAAGTTATCCCCTTCATCAGAGCAAATGGATGTGATATAGGCCTTGGAATAAGGGGGTCTCAGCAAACGCGCTAGATTGCGTCCCGTACTTTCCCCTTCACCGTATTTACGGGCTTCCCCGTATTTGCTAAGAAAGTGAGTCTCTTTCTGCGGCCTGACGAAATTCTTATAGCTCCTGCTGGCGTGTCTCTTCCTCAGCCGCATCTGAGTAATGGATCATTGCTGCTTCCAGTGCAATTGCTGCTCTATATTGGCAAGTGTGGTTCTCAAATCTTTCAGGACACCTGCATGCTTCGAGATAATGATGCCCCTCATATAGGCCTTGAAAGCCTCCCATAGTGAGGCCCATGTGTCCACCGATCCCATATTTAATTCAAAATAATCCTCGATGGCTTCCCTCAATTCTGCATCAAATACATCAATAAGCACCCTACCCGGGAATCACCATTGACGTTCGTGTCCCTCCGGTCTGGGTACACGTAGTTGTAACAAGACAGGTGCATGGTCAGAGTATGTGCTGGTAAGTACTGTCATTTCAATACACCATGTGTGAATTCAGGGTGAGCAACCAAAAATCTATACTGGTCCAGGTATCGTGTTGTGCTGAATAGTGCGTGCACCCAGGGTCTGTTGGGTTCCGGACCCTCCAGATATCAGCAAGGAAAAAGGTTTTACATATGTCCAGCAATTCCCGACGCGATCTGGGTTCAGAGTCAGCCGCAGCAGAGTCTATTGCGTGGTCCAACAATAAATTTAAATCCCCACCCAGTATCATATTGCCTGTGCCTGTGTGTAAAAGCGAAGCATCGAGGTCTGGAAAGAAGTCAGGGCTGTTTACATTTGGTGTGTATACACAAACAAGTGTGACAGTTTGCCCCATCAGCCTCCCCACTACTATTGTGTATCTGCCTTCTCGGACCAAATGACATGAGGTCAGAGAGAACGGCAGCCTCTTGTGTACCAAAATCGCTGTGCCCGAGCATATGTGCTGTAGTTTGAAAAAAATCTGTGCACCCCAGCCAGACACAAAGTGTGTAGTCAGGTTGGGGGAGATGTGTTTTTTGCAAAAACGCTATGTCCACTTTATACCTCTGTAGATAATGGAGCACCTTTTTAAGTTTTCTAAGTTATGAAGTCCCTTGACATTCCAAGTTAAGAGAGACCGCTTCGAGTAGGCAGCTAAATCAGGGAGGTCCGTCATATCCGCAGTGTGGCATATCAGTGAAGTGTGGAGCGAGATGTGCGTCAGCTGAAATGTCATTGTGGAAGCTAGTAATGAAATAACAGATCGTGAACAAACCCAGGCCCCCTCCCAACCTCACGTCCATGTACGTAAGGCGATTCCCAATTAACCAATTTCACAGTGCATCCCAATAACATCCCAATTCAGAAAGAAAGTAGAGGACTGATGCATTATAATCAGAAAATGCAACATAGTGCCACGCACCTAGGGGGGTGGCAATGTTCCAATGGACCCCCAGCATCATATCAATATAAAAAAGTATACCACAAGTCATGTTATCGCCATTTTCCTATCCATACAAAACAGAACATGGCATCGTAATTAGTGTAAGGCAGAGGCAGGAAGAATACAAAATGATAGTGTTGAACTTTTTCTCTAGGGAGTAAACCTAACTGCAGAGCCACTGTGGTGAGGGGATGCGTCACTGCCAGCATCAGCCTCTGAATTTCAGAGTTTTTGTAGGTTTTTCAAAACGCTTGTGCTTCTGCGGGACTATCAAAGAATCGGGGACGCCCATTCACATCTACCCGCAGTTGCGCTGGGTACAGCATTTCATACCTGAGGCCTAAGTTTCTCAATGCTGCTTTGACTCCAGTGATCTTGGGCGGGCCTCCTGAACCATAAGGGTGAAGTCCGGGGGAAAAAAAGACAGTGGAGCCCTGCCAAGAAATGTTCCCTCGCTCTCTGGCCAAGCGTAGTCACGTTCCGATCCTGAAAGTTCATTATTAGTGCAATAATTGGAAGGGGCGGGCATCCAGGATTAGGACCCGGGCCCAGTGCTCAATGTGCTTGTTCCACCACGAAGCCAGGGGTGAACGCATCCTTGCCGAATAAGTCAATCAACAGTGATTCCACAAAAGTGTCCATTTGCCAGTGTTTGTTGACCCTTAAACCCCAATAATATGGATGTTATTGCGGCAACTGCGCGCTTTCAAATCCTCATTCTTAATAGCGATATCCTTCAATATCTTTTCCATGGGGTCCAAGCTCTTCGTGGATTGAGTGGCTCTGCCTTCACGGTCCGAGATACGCCCCTCTGCCGTGCCCAGCCTGTTTTCATGAATGTCCAATTCTGATAGATACATCTGCTGTGTGGATTCCTCACCTTGTGAATATCCCCCTTGCGTCAGCAACATTCGGAAATTCTTTTGTAGCCTCGCGCCGACGTGGACTCGGACGTCATAGAGACACGATATCGCTCGCGACTCCGCTGACGTCACCGACGCCTACAATAGGCCCACGCCGGCGTGATGACATCAGTTCCCTTTTTTCCGTGTCGTCGACGCTAACGGTTTAACGGGTTACTCTGTAGCTTCTAGTATCCTATTACTTTGTTTCCTCGATTCTCCTTTCTCTGACCTTTTTGCTCGTTTGTCATGTCGACAAAGAAGACAGGGTTTAAGCCTTGTGGAGAATGTGGGAAGATGATGTCCGTTACGGACCCTCACCAAGACTGCATATGGTGTTTGAGCTCGGATCACGACGTTGAAGGTTGTTCATCGTGCCAGAAGATGAATCCGAAGGCTCTTCGAGAGCGGGAATCAAAACTCCTGGTGGCCAAGCTTAAAGCAAGTAAGGTTAGAAAGTCTTCGAAGCGCTCGAAGAGATCGAAGTAGAGATCCAGGTCGAGGTCTCGTGAGGCGTCGGCCTTGAAGTCCTCGTCTGACCATGCTTCCGGTTCTCGGAAAAAACATAAGAGGAGGCATGAGTCCCGTCATCATTCAGGGGATAAGTCTGGTTCAAGATCAAGGTCTCCCAGGAGGGTGAAGTCGAAGGTGATTCCTCCACATGTGTCGGATCATGAAGGTGAGGCTTCGCCTTCGGAGTCGGTGGCCCGTTCTCCGACTCCGGTTCCGGATCCGACTCCGGCTCAGTCTCCGGCTCATTCTCCGACTCCGGATGACGCCGATGGAGTTCCTGTTGAGGGGGGAGTCTTCGAATCCTGTTGAAGAGACAGATTCAAACCTTCCTCGAAGTCAACCTGAGCATCCACCATTCCCGACACCAGGTCAGGACCCTTCCGCGTTTTTAAACGCGATGTATGGTGTTTTCTCAAGATCATGGTTCCCATCTGGTGCGCCTTCGGGTCCCATGGGTCCTATGTCCTTTAATTTGGGTGTTCCTCACTCATATGCTCCGGCACCATTCATGCCGTTCATGCCAACCCCGACTCCGCTGTGGCAGTACCAAGCTCCACCAGGGTCGACGCCGGTATCGACGCCGGCCCGCCCGAAGTCGACGACTCCGGCTCCGACGTCACCGGCTCCAAGCAAGTCTATGGATCCTCCTTCCAAGCCCTCGGATTCGGTTCCGAAGTCGGCTCCGGCGCCGTCTGATTCGGCTTTGGATTCGGCTGCACTTCGAGTCAAATTCAGGTCTCGAAGAGAAGCTCAACGTCTGCTTGAACAACAGAGGGTTGATGAGTCTTCTTCTGACATGGAGGAAGGCGAGTTGGATGGTGGCAGTTTCGACGACCTGGCAGAGGCAAGTGGTCTCGAGTTTTCCCTGGAGTGGTCTTTGCCTTCGGGATCTGATACTCCCTCCAGGGATGTTCAACCGTATCATGTTATGAAGAAGGCAGCTGGACTTTTGGGTTTGTCTTTGCCTACTGTCGAATTTACTGACTGAGGTTCTTCATTCTCCTAGTCAGGCAGTGGAGCCTTTGCTTCCATTTAATGAAGCCTTAAAGGAACCCATTATGGAGGTGTGGAAAAAGCCTTTCTCTGCTCCTGCAGTTTTCAAGAACGTGGCTAGGAGATATAGGGTGGCTCCTGAGGACCCTGCATTCTTGTCATCACACCCTTCTCCTGAGAGCTTGGTGATTCAGGCTGCATGTTCTAAAAAATCGATTGGGGCTTTTCTGCAGGTGCCTGGCGACAAAGAGGCCAAGAAACAGGACCAAACAGCTAAAAAGACTTTCTTCGGCTAATATGGCACTGAAATCTACTAATGCCACTTGCCTTATGGGTAGATACATTCATGCTCTAATGGACTCTATGCGCTCATTGATCCCTAAGGTTCCAGAGGATAGCAGAAAAGACTTTGAGGAAGCCTTGTCTGATTCTCAAGCTGCTGCCCGTCAAGTCATCCAAAGCGGGCTTGATACTGCGGATTCTGTGGCGAGGATCATGGGCACAACGGTTGCCACTAGGCGTTCAGCCTGGTTGAAGTCATCCGATTTTTCAACTGATGTGCAGTCTGCTTTATTGGATTTGCCTTTCGATGGTGAGGGGCTCTTTGGGAGAAAAGCAGATGCGGCCTTGGAAAGATTCAAGGACAGCAGGGCGACGGCTAGATCTCTTCCTCTTCAGGTCAGAGGCTCTGCGACAAGGAAATTTAGAGGTTTTGGCTGCTCCTTTCGTACATATAGACAAGGGCAGCAGCAGAATACCCTGTATAGATCATACAGGGGGAAGCAGAGAGCACGTCCTCGGGCGTCAGCCCAATTCCTCCTCTACCTCCACCAACTCCCCAGCCACAGAAAAGCAGCCCTAGATCCGCCATTCAGGATCATGTAGGCCCAGTGGGGGGCCGGCTTACCCACTTTCTACGAGATTGGGAATCGGTTACATCAGATCTTTGGGTTCTCAGTCTCGTAGAAAATGGGTATGCCCTTCCCTTTCGGGAATTCCCTCCCAATTACCCTCCTTGCCAAGGGTATTGCTCAGAGGAACATCTGTTTCTCCTTCAGGAGGAAGTCCAAACTCTATTGAGGAAAGGTGCGATAGAGGTGGTCCCAGAGCGGGAAAGGTGACAGGGATGCTACTCCCGGTATTTCCTGATTCCCAAGAAGGATGGCAGGCTTCGTCCTATCCTGGATCTCAGGATCTTGAATTTTTACCTGAAGCAGGAGAAATTCAAGATGCTCACCCTTGCACAGGTTCTTCAGGCTCTGCTGGAAGAAGACTGGATGGTGTCGCTAGACTTGCAGGATGCGTATTTCCACATCCCCATCCTGAAGTCTCACAGGAAGTATCTCCGTTTTACGGTGGGATCGCAGCACTATCAGTTTGCGGTCCTTCCGTTTGGACTTACTACTGCGCCTCGAGTCTTCACCAAGGTGATGGCAGTGGTGGCGGCGCGTCTCAGAAGATCGGGGATTCCTGTATTCCCCTATCTGGACGACTGGCTGATCAAAGCGGAGTCGTCGGAGATTGTGCTTCATCATCTGCAGGGGACAACCCAGTTGTTGTACAGGTTGGGTTTTTCGATAAATGTACCCAAATCTCACCTGGTGCCCTCCCAGCGCAACCTGTTCATAGGTGCGGTACTGGACACAACTGTATGTCGTGCATTCCCTCCACCTCAAAGCATTCGCGACATACAGGAAATGATTCCTTTATTCTACAATGGAGCGGTTGTTCCGGTCCTGAAGATCCTTCGCCTGCTCGGTCTGATGGCTTCTTGCATTCTCCTGGTCAACCATGCACGCTGGCACATGAGGGCACTCCAGTGGTGCCTCCGCAGGCAGTGGTATCAGCACTACGGAGATCTCAGGGAGTCGGTGAAGATCTCCAGAGAAACTGCAGCGGATTGGTCTTGGTGGGGCGTGGAAGGCAACCTGTCTCAGGGGAAGCCTTTTCATCTGCCTCCTCCGGTGGCCACGGTGATTTCGGATGCATCCACTCTAGGGTGGGGTGCTCATCTGGGGGATCTGGAGGTCAAGGGTCTTTGGTCTCCAGAGGAAAGGTTGCTTCACTTCAACCTTCTAGAATTGCGGGCGATTCGTTTAGCGCTCAAGGCCTTCCTCCCTTCCCTTCGCGGTCAGTCAGTTCAAGTCCTGACGGACAACACGACCGCGATGTGGTACATCAACAAACAGGGAGGAGTGGGATCGCGTCTCTGGTCCTGGGTTCGGGACCATCAGATTTGTCTGATGGCAAATCATCTGGCCGGGGTTCTGAACGTTCGGGCAGACAGTCTGTCGGCAGTTCTCTGCCGACCACGAGTGGAGGCTTCATCCGGAGGTGGTTCACAGCATCTTTGAAATGTGGGGGACTCCTCGGTGGACCTGTTTGCCACTCGCGAGAATGCTCACTGCCCGTCATTCTGCAGTCTCCAGTATCCGATGCAAGGAGCCTTGGGGGACGCATTTCAGTTGAGCTGGGGCGGTCAGCTCCTTTACGCGTTTCCTCCCATACCCTTGATTCCTCGGGTTCTGAGGAAGATTCGCCAAGACCGGGCCCAAGTTATATTGGTCGCCCCGGATTGGCCAAGAAGGGTGTGGTATTCAGATCTTCTCCCTCTCCTCTCACCGGCCGCTCCGTCTCCCTCTCAGGGCAGACCTCTCTCAGATGGAGGGGCAGGTTCTACACCCCCACCTCCAGACATTACACCTTCATGCCTGGAGATTGAGCGGGGCAACCTGAATTCCTTTTCCCACCCGCCTGACGTTGTGGATGTCATCTTATCCGCCAGGCGTGACTCCACTAAGTCCATCTATTCTTATAGATGGTCGAAATTTGTTGAGTGGTGTAGGGAGAAGTCCATTGACCCTGTGAGAGCCCATTTATCTGATATACTACTGTTTCCTCTTTCTCTGGCGCAGCAGGGGCTTGCTGTTGCAACTGTGAAGGGCTACCTTTCAGCGCTGTCAGCTTTTCTCGGCTTGCCTGACCAGCCGTCTCTTTTTAAGACTCCCTTGGTCTTGAGATTTTTGAAGGCCTCACAATTAAGTTCCCTCCTTCACCTTTTATTGTGCCTCAGTGGGATTTAAATCTTGTTTTAACCTTTCTGATGGGTGCTCAGTTTGAGCCTCTTCACAAATGTCCCATGAGGCTTCTTACTTTTAAAACAGTCTTCCTCGTTGCAATAACCTCGGCAAGGAGGGTAAGTGAGCTTCAAGCTCTGAGCTTTAAGCCCCCTTTCCTGTCCATTCATGCTGATAGAATGGTTCTCAGGACCAGGGCTGCTTTTCTGCCTAAGGTGGTGACTCCCTTTCATTTGAGTCAGTCCATTACCCTACCTTCCTTTTATCCTCCCCCCTTCACCCTTCTAAGGAGGAAGAGAGACTGCACCGCCTGGACCATAAGAGGGCAGTTTCCTTTTACTTGGACAGATCCAAGGATTTTCGTTTGGAGGACCAGCTTTTCGTTGGGTTTGCTGGTTGCAAGAAGGGAAGAGCGGTCCATAAAAGAACCCTATCAAGATGGATCGTTCTCTGCATTAAGATCTGCTACTCTTTGGCCGGTAAGGAACCTCCAGAGGGTATAAGGGCTCATTCTACAAGAGCTAAGTCTTCGACCTCTGCGTTGGCTAGAGGTGTGCCTGTTGAAGATATTTGTAGAGTGGCAACTTGGTCTTCCCTCCACACTTTCGCGAAGCATTACTGCTTGGATACCGAAGTCAGGAGGGACGGCCACTTTGCGCGCTCTGTCCTTCAGGATTTCCTGGTTTAGAAGAGTGGACACCCTCCTCCGGGAGTGGGGACTGCTGTGGGACTCTATTCACAAGGTGAGGAATCCACACGGCAGATGTATCTATCAGAAGAACAAGTTACTTACCTTCGGTAACGCTTTTTCTGGTAGATACAATATCTGCCTGTGGATTCCTCACTGACCCACCCGCCTCCCCGTTGTCCACTCTTCTATGCCAGAGTTATTGTACTGTAATGTAGATTTATTTTGTTGTCAAGGAAATGTATTGCTTTCCTGCATTTGCTTTACACTGTGTGTTTTGCCTTGACTATTGTATACTGTGTATACTTTGTATATATCTACTGTCATTGGTCCGTCCGTGTGCCTCGATGGCACGGAAAAAAGGGCGGAACTGATGTCATCACGCCGGCGTGGGCCTATTGTAGGCGTCGGTGACGTCAGCGGAGTCGCGAGCGATGTCGTGTCTCTATGACGTCCGAGTCCATGTCGGCGCGAGGCTAAAAAAGAATTTCCGAATGTTGCTGACGCAAGGGGGATATTCACAAGGTGAGGAATCCACAGGCCGATATTGTATCTACCAGAAAAAGCGTTACCGAAGGTAAGTAACTTGTTCTTTAGCCCCAAGGGAGTCTAGACACTTGTCTAGCGTATCAAATCTGTTGTCGATAGATTTGAGCCCAGCTCTGAGTTCTGTCAGCAGATCTGTGTAGGATGAGTCCGCCCCTGGCCCCATTGCCGGGCCCTGGGCCCCTTCAGCCATTGTGAAGGAGTAATCTTGCACTTTCTCACCAGTGGGGGGGAAACGCTAGTACTCTTTGTTTAGGGTCCTTTTTGCCTATGCCAGAGCTCCCCAGAGCCAAAGGAATCTGGCACCGAGTTCCCCTGCAGTTGTGGTAGGAAGGCGAAGGGGGGACATGGGCAGGGCAACAACAGTGAACTTGTGACTGGATCTCAGTCCACTATGTCGTGGGGACTGGGCAGAGGTGAACCGACCGTGGGTCTCTTCCCCTGGAGCTTGGTAGTCGCTGAGGGCTCTGGCCACAAATGAAAGGAAATGGACCTGGGCCTTACTTGATGCCGCAAGTTCAGGCCAGTAGTCTGGGATAGAGAGGCGCCTTCGTGCAGCAGTGGACAGCAACACAATGTTCCGCTAGGCTCTGTGCAATTATCTCATAAGGAGGACGAAGTGGTTCACCAGTGCTCCATTTGGTGTAATGTGAGGTTGGTATTGTTTCCCCTCTCTGAAGTGCTGCCTGTTCGTGGGCGGTATGTGGTGCCGAACTGCAACTTTTGGGCTCACGATTGAGGTGGTGTCAGCAGTTTTGGCACCCCCTCCACAGAGCACTAGCGCACAGTTGGGCAGCTGCCTTGGGGACCCTGTCTCCCCGAGTGCCTTCGGGAGCGCCGGAGGAGCCCAGGCGGCCCCCGCATCAGCTGGAAAAGCAGGAGTAGGGACTCCCCGGCGGCAGATCAGAGTGTTACCGAGGGGGGTAATAAAAGATGTACCACTCTCACCGCTGCATCCGCCTCATCGCGGGGTTCAGTGGCTCCGTCAGCATTCACTCTCCGTCCGCAGGTCGAACGCTGCAAGCAGGCTGCCTCGGAGGTTTCACAGGCCACCCCCATATTCCCCCCCCCCCCCGTCCCCACTAGAGGTGGATTTAGGTTAATTGCATGCAGTTTTCGTCACCGCAACGATCTCCTCTGACGCTCCCTCCAATGTTAAATTGATGGCATGCCTCCTGGGGACAATTATTGCCGTTTCATGCGAGATAGCCGGGTCGCCATTCGGAGCTTTAACTCCGCGCGGCCATCTTGGTCCGCGACTCTGCCCCGCTCACTGTGCGGAGAAGTTTGATACCAAATTTCTCAGTTTTCAGTGTAGCCATTATGGTGCTGTGGAGTTTGACAAACTCCCAGCACCATATACTCTTAATGGCAGCTCTGCACTTACAATGTCTAAGAATGGACTTAGACACTGTAGGGGTAGAGGGCTTCTGCACCTGTACCCTCACCACTGGTATAATGCACCCAGCTAGAGGGGTGACTGATCTATATCAGGGCAGTGGTTTGTAGGGATGGCACACAGGGATGTGTGCCATGTCGGCTCTTCACTTTGTTCTGCACCAAAATACACATCCTGCAAAGGCAGTATGTGTGATGGGATAGGACCTCTAAGGGTGGCCCAATAGATGCTGCAGCCCTTAGTGGCCTTCTCTGGTCACAGTGCCCTGGGTACCTGTGGTACCATTTACCAGGGGCTGAACTGTGGCCCGAGATGCCAATTGGGTTTAGGCTTCAATGCAGTTTTAGGAAAAGAACATGGGCCCTGGGTTCCTGATTAGCAGGAGCCTAGGGCACTCAGTCAAAGCACATCCACAATTCAGCACAAAGTGGGGGCAACCATGCATAAAGAGGGCATTTTCTCACAGTCTGTACCCGGTCTGGGGTGCTCGGTGCAGAGTGGAAAGGTTGGCTGGATTCTGTGCATCCTAGGGCCTTGAGGTAGTCTGTCTTGCAGGTTGAGGATGCAAAATCAAGACAACTGGGCCACTCTGGAAGTGGGACTCTGTAGGTCTTATGTCTCTCAACGGCTGCTCTGTCTCGGTGCAGTGGGATTTCAGACTGGAGTCTCACTGGCTCTGCTAGCTTCAAAAGTGTCCGGTATCCCAGGTATTGGGCATGTGCAACTCTGGTTGGTCCTGGTGTCCTATCACTTGGCGGTAGACAGATCTGACCTTCATGAGCACATTGTCCTCTTCCTGGGAGGCTTCTGCATTAGGCTGGCCGGGTAGTGCAACTCTAAGTCTGACTTTGTTTTCGGTGCCTGCAGGGGAGTAGCTCCTCCACTCAAATGGAGATTGCCAACAGTTTTCGAAGGGCTGGCAGTCTCCCGGGGCTCTTGAAAATGTTTCGGTTGTGGGACGAGTCACTAGTCACGATTGTTGAGAATGGTGCAGGCAGGCTTTGTTGCCAAATGCTCATAGCAGTCTAAAGTTATTGCTGCTCTGTCATCTTCTGGATCTGTGAAATCGAAGTTCCTGGTGTCAGGGGTGCCACCTAAATACTCAATTTAGGGGTGTTATGGGGCGTGACTGGTAGTAGCAATGGACTACTTACCTTTTAGGATGTCTACAACCTCTGTGACCACTTCTGTGAACAGTGGATATAATTCCAACCCAGAGAGCCTAATTCTGCCGAAACTAGGAGGGGATGTAATTATCATGATGGGGGACGCACCTCCTGACTAGTTAAATTTCCCACCTGTTCTGGTGCCAAATGGGCGCGGTGGTGGGGTGGCATTTACCCTGTCTGGGGGAAGCCTTGGGTCACATATCAAAGGTGGCAGATGCCTTTGAAGCCTCCTGCCTTGATATGCTGATCAGTTAGCCATCCTGCTTGGAGGAGGTGACGACACCTCTGGGCAGATCAGGCATTGTTTCTGCCCCCAGAGCACAGGCTCTCACCTACAGGGTGTTAAAACCTGTCTGACAGGAAGGCATACATCCAACATACTAGTAGTCTGTAGGTTTTCAGGGGGCACCTCTAAGGTGCCCTATGGATGTATGTATCAATAAATCCATTGCTGGAATCAGTGTGGGTTTATTAATACGAGATGTGTGATACCAAATATCTCTACTTTCATTGAAGCCATCATGTTGCTTGTGAACTTTGAAATACAAGTGTCCAGAACATGTACTCAAAATGGCTTTCCTAATCACTTGTAATATCTAAGAATAAACTTAGACATCAAAGGAAATGTCTGCTCATGCAGATATGTCCACACACGTAGTATAGTGCACCCTGACTTAAGGCTGTAGGGGTGGCTTACATATGCTGCATGCAGTGTCTATAGAATTGGCACACAGGAGGTGTGCCATCTAGTGTCTTCACTTCTCTCTGCACCATGACACGCAGTATGCAATGGCAGTTTGTATGTTGGTGTTGAGAGGTCCCTTAAGGGTGGCACAATACAATACAGCTTCCTTGCACTAGGTACCTGGTATACCATTAACTTGGGGGCTAACAGGGGTTGCTAAAGGTATTGCCTATTGGGGGAACAATTGTGCAATTTAGGGAATGCGATCTGGCACTGGGTAACTAGATAGTAGGAACCCAGTGCACTTCTGGATACCAGGAAAAAGTGCGGGTGACCGTGTCAAAAAGGGTTTCTTTACTACATCCCTGAACTCCCGCCTCCACCCGCCAAACAAATGAGTTTGAGGCTAACTTTTCCCAATAGTCTTCAATATCTCAGTGGCATAACCTGGAAAGGCCATTTTCACTGGGATTTTCAGTCACAGGTCTGTGCTCTATTGTAAAGGCCATTTCCTGTAGGGAGATTGACTACCTGAACAGTTGGAGTTTTCACCTTTTATTTGAATCAGCCATTTAAGAGGCCTATGGTTGGTTTGGACAAGGAAGGGAGTACCAAACAGGTAGAGTCTCAGCTTCTTCAGGGACCAAACCACAGCACAGGCTTCTCTCTCAATGGCACCCTAAAACTGCTCTCTTGGGAATAACTTTCTTCTAATTAAATCAACATGTTGGTCATGGCAATCATCATCATTGTTCTGGGAAAGGACTGCTCCAATCCCATGTGAAGAGGCATCTGTCTGCACTGTGAGCCTCTTTGTATAATCTGGAGTCTTAAAAATAGGTGCTGAGCACATTGCTTTTTTTAGGGTGTCGAAAGCCTTTTGACAGCTCACGGTTCAGTTTATCTTCATTGGCATCTTCTAGGAGGTACATTCTGTGAGGGGTACCACAATGATACCATACCCCTTCACAAACCTCCTGTAGTACCCAGTCAAGCCAATGAATGCCCTGACTTGGGTCTGGGTTGTTGGAGCTTCCCAGTTCAGTCTGATGCTCCCCTTAGCTTGATCAAACAGTCCTTTCTTTTCTTCTTTTGAGACTTGTCTCCAGTGTCCGCATTATGGGTACACCAAGTAGTCTGACCAGGGGTTAGGGAGAAGAGCTTCAGAAAGAGCTTCAGAAAGGCATTCAAGACCCACCTTTTCACAAAAGCATACTTAAAATAACGCTCTCGGCAGATTCACCCCTTGTTATGTTTTTTATCTTCCAGCGCCAAGAAGCCCTCGGGCGTACGTGCGCTTTATAAATTTTTAATATATATATATATATATATAAGAGCTCAGCATACTGCTTCAGAACTTGCCTGCAGGCAGCCTGCTGTTTGGCAGAAAGCGTGTCTGAGAAGACCACTCCATTTACTGACCCATCTTTTGGGCTGTAGAAGAGGTCCAGGAGAGGTTAGCTCTCTGCTTCCTGATCCTTATCAGTGACCATGAGCATAGTCACATCAGCCCTGTCATAGAAAGGCTGTAGGCGGTTAACACCAGATAGGTGACCTCACCTTTCCTTTTAAGGATAGTCTGGACCACTCTACATGGCCTAAGACTCCAAATCCCATACCCTCTGCCCTAGTTGGAACTCCACCAGTGTAGCCTTTCTGTCATACCCATGCTTCTGGAGCTCTTGACTGGGTTCAAGGTTTTTGGATGCTTTACAGACGTACTCTGCCATCCTTGAATGTAGACAGAGTACATAGACAACTATGTTTTGTTTAATCTCTTTGAGAGGTCTCTACTAGCCTTCCTTAACTAGACAGTGGTCCCCTTACAAGATGGCCAAACTGAAGTTCAAAGGGACTGAACCCTACTCCTTTCTTAGGTACTTCTCTAAGTGAAAAAGCACACATGGCAAAAGGACATCTCATCTCCCGAGTTTTGCTGGGAGTCCCATGTTCGTCACTTTCATGGTTTTGTTGACCATCTCAACTAAACCATTGGTTTGTAGGTGATATGGGGTAGTGGATTTGTAAGTCACACCACATTCATTCCACATTGCCTTCAGGTAGCCAGACATTAAGTTACTACCTCTGCCTGACAGCTTGTTAAGGAAAGTCACTCTTGTAAAAATACTTGGGCTCTGGCTACTTCAGGGGCCTTGACAGTCCTGAGGGGGTGTACCTTCAGGGTACCTGGTAGCATGATCCACTACCACCAGTATGAATCTGTTCCTGATCCTGTTGGAGGGCCCAGGGTGGCTAACAGAGTCAACCCCCACCCTTTCAAAGGGAACCCTAACCAGTGAAAGTGGAATTAAGGGTGCATGACTTGGGCAGGTGTCAAAGGAGTTACACAAATCCTTCACCTTTTGGAACATGTATGGCGTGTAGCAGTGGCTGACTAGCCTACTCAGTCTTGCTCTGGCCAATATGCCCAGCTAGAGGGATGTTATGGGCCAATAAGAGTAAACACTCTGTACTGCTGAGGCACTACCACTCTCCTAGTAGCCCCAGGTTTTGGTTCTCTGACCTCTGTGCAGGAGTCCCTCCTCCTAATGGGTCATGTGGGAGCCACATACGTCCCCTTTTCCTGGTCAGCAGCTTGCTGTCTGTTTTTCAATAGTAGGACAGGACCTCTGTCCTTGGCACTGCTTTTCCCTTGAGGGTCCCCCTATTCATAGGAGCTATACTGTTTAAGGCTCAAGTTCCTGGGGCTCAGTTTCCTCTGGGACGGAGAGGTCTTCCCCAGAGGAGAGGGGACCTGAGCTTCTGGCTGTTCAGAAGCTGGCTTCTCAGACTTCTTACCTTTTCTTTTAGATGGTTGGGCCATTATCCCAGACTCCAACTCCTCTTTTTCACCCCGTGCTTTGCTTGGGTTTTTACGCACACCCATTCAGGGATTCTCAGCATGACTGCATGGGATCTTAGATGTACCTCAGCCCATACTGAGGTCTCCAGATCATTCCCTTGCAGACATTCCACAGGAATTGCAGAGGACACTACTACCTTCATTTGGCCAGTAACGCCTCCCATGACACCATATCCCTGGAATGAACATTGGTCCCGTTATCCGCATTGGTGACTGGATACATTTGTCCAGTTAGGGACTTTTCTGAAGATACCAGCTTTTTAGTCATCATGGTGACACTTGCAGCTGTATCTCTCATTGCTTCCGTTCTAAACATTAAAATGAGGTTGATTGTACTTCTCCAGATTACTGGGCCAAACAGCCAGGAAAGCTACATCCACCCCACCATCTGGTCTGGTCAGGATAAATAAGGATCCCATCGGAAGACTCCCCACCACCGTGTTAACTGGCAGAATCACTTGAGGAAGCCTTTTTGGGACAGATGAGGTCTTCAGTTTGGTGCCCATTGACTTTGAAATTAAAACACCAAGCCATCTTGGTATCCCAGTTCTTAGCCTGGTACCCTCCCTGGATCTGTGTATTGTCTCTGGACCCACTCTCCTGTACAGGTTTTTTGAGGGTCTTTACAAGACTGTTTTTATTCTTAGTTAGCCCACTCTTTCATCTGGGGGGTTTGGGGGGGGGGGCATGGGGGATGGTATTGGGGGGATGGGTGGCATTGAGGGTGGTGGGAAAGGAAGGGGATTAGCAATCTTCTTCTTTTGGGCACCCCCCTTCCTTGAGACTTCAAGACAACCCTAGTCCTGACCCAATGGTCAGGGGATGGGAGGGGGGATGAGGGGGGCAATTGGGGGGGGTTGGGGGAAAGGGGACTAGCAATCACCTTTTTGGCCCCCCCCTTCCTTGAGACTTCAAACCGCCCTAGTCCTGACCCAATGGTCAGCCTTGCTGCCCAATTCTTGAGGGGAGACTTGACCTAGGTCCACAAAGTAATGATGCAAGTTTCGGAACCAGTTAACAGATGCTCTTTCATAATAAGATTAGAACGTCTATCATAGTCTAGCACCTTGTTACCTTTTAACCAGCCACCTAGTGTTTTGACTGAGAAGTCAACAAAATCTACTGAGGTCTGACTTGTGGTTTTGTTAGTCTTCCTGAACCTAATCCTGTGCTCTTCAGTGGTGAGTTCAAAGCCCTCAACCAAGGTGTCTTTCATGAGGTCCTAGATCTCAGCAGCTGCCTCTTTCAGTGCCTGGAGTTTATCTCTGCACTTTCCTGAAACCAGCTCCTAGAGTAGTGAACCCCAATACTTCTGGCTGAGTTTCCTCTCCTTACAAGCCCTCTTAAAGGCTGTAAACCACTTGGTGATCTCATCACCCTCAACATATTTGGGGGGACAACCCTTTTGAGCTTTTAGGGTCAAAAGCTTCATCTCTCTCCGTATTTAAAACTTTGCTGCCACCAGATAATGGTGCTAGGCCAATCTTGGCTCTTTTTCCATTGCTAAGACTTTAGCTTCCTGAGCTATTCTCCTAGCTAGTTTCTGAAGTTCAGGATCCCCCTCAACTTCATGTGGGATACTACCAGAAGTACTCAGTGGATGTGCTGCCAGTAGGGAAATTCGAGAACTCCTCATTCTCACCATCTCCCTCCTCTATCATTAAGGCTTTCTTCCATTGCCATGGATCTATCATGCTCAGGAAGCAGGGTCTGTAAATGCTTTGCAGAGGTCCTTAACTTGGGCCTACTCAAGTTTCCTGTAGGGGCACAGAATGTGCGCCTGGCTAGTACACTTTGTCTCGGACATTGTATTAGATTATTTGGGCCATTTTTAAAATTCAAGAAAAAGGTTTCAAAGTGGTATTCTCGAAGGCCTAACTGTCTAGGATACTTTAACATGTTTAATACAAATATACTGGGGTACTTAACCAAGACCCTAAAAGTTCCATTCTAGAAATTTGGAAAAATGAACAAAAATTCTTAGTTTGCCAATTGCCTGTTAGAAGTATTAAAATAGTACTCAATGTTCGTATCTTTCCAAAAAGGTTCCAAACAGCTGCATATTATTTAGATTGAAAACACTCTTGTTCTTACACAACTATAATTTCCCAGCTAGATTAATGATGCAGTTATTTTCCGGCACTCCTGCTTGTGGAATAAGCAGTACCGTCCGTATCTCACAGCACACCAGTTCTACCTCATAGGTTCCCTGTTCCTTTGTACACTATTAAATGAGTGATATCCATGTTAGTTTGGCACCCGTTTTGAATGTTCATAATCAAATGCTCACTTCCAGCTGAACACCTGGTCTTAATACGGTATTCTCCCATCATGGCCCTATCTAAGACACGTAATGGAACCTGTCACCTTGTAGTGTGCTATACTGCCATTATGATTCACTATTGCCACTGTATTTCGGTCACAAGACCCCCCAGGAAATTAATATACACTATGCTTTTAATATTTCCCAATTCTAAGTTACTTGATTACTAGATCTAACATTCGTGTAGGGCAATTAATTGGCACTCTTTCAGGGAACTTAAGGTAATTGATCTTAATCCTACAGGTAGAAACTAGTCCTGCGTTATGTCATAATTAATGTTCTTATCCTACAGTAGGTTACTTGTTTGCTTGGAGTAACTTTCATGTGTGGTAATTCATGTTCACTACCTGGGGGAGGGGGTAGGGCATAATGTTAATATTCTCAGTCTTATTTGGACGACTAGACGAGGTAAAACATACTAACATTTTAATTCCTGGGGGCTAGTCAGTTAAAATAAAAAAAATATTCAGTCCAATCTCTGGCGTAGTCTCTACAGCTTCAGTAGATTCCAGGGATAGGGGCTTTTGTGTTTCCATATATCAGGCCTTTACCTCTAACTTCCTGGATTGTAGGGGGTCCTAATTTCTTTTTCACCTGCTAGAGATTGCTAGTCTTTGGTCTATGCTCCACTATGGTTTTCTGGTGTAATGGTAAAGCTTCTGCCTGCACTTCTATCCTCTGCTTCAGCCTGTGCTCGTCAGTGCATTTGGTGAGATGTGCATTGGGAGACATGGACAGAGTAAGAGATTAAAGAAGGCCATAACATGTTTTCCCTAAATCCAAACCACACACCGGGCACTGCAAGCCACCCAGAGTTGTAGTTTGTCAATTGTCAACCAGTTTATTGATAAAGACGGGCACATGAAATAGAGTGGCACCCCACAATCATGATGATACCACCAGACATTTTGATACAATTGCAACATAGGACCGTGTGTCCAATCGAGGAACCAATGCAAATCGAGGATACAAGGAAGCATTTACCCCATCTTTATCCCTTTAGTTTTCACCCACCCAACTCCCAAAACCCTCCCTGGAACCCGCCCTAACCCCATGCATGTGTGTACGAACTGTGTTGCTGTAAGTTCCTGATGTGGCAATTTTAGGCGCAAGATACGGGCCACCTGACATTATGGGACTATAAGTCCTCCTCTTGTTCCGCCGGGGTCCAGCGTCAATCCCCTGTAGTCCGCCCACCTCTTCCATACCTTAAAGTGCTTGCGGGGGCATCCCCGTGCTTCAAAGATTGGTCGCTCCAGACCCATACAGAAGTCTATGCCAGCCTTCCATGCACTGGGGGGGGGGGGGGGGGGGGGGCTCACATCTTTCCATGCTCGGGCCCTCACATCTTTCCATGCTCGGGCCAGGTCTCTTTTGGCTACCACTAGCCCCAGGAGTAGTAAGTGTCGCTTGTAGATGTTGCCGCCTACCCCCTCCAGAATGTGCAGCAGACCCAGGCGATGCGTGCGGGGGAGGGTCCATCCCAGCACCTCCGACAGGCAGCTCCATACACCTCTCCAGAAGCCAACCAGTCTGGGGCACGACCATACCGTGTGAAGTAACGTGCCCACCTCCACCCCACATCGCAGACACTCCGGGGACTCGATCAGGCCCGCTTTCCACAGACGCTCACGGGTGTAGTAGGCCTTATGGAGAATCTTGAATTGTATGAGTCGAAACCGTATTGCAATAGCCGCACCCCTCGGGGACTCTAGAGCCTCCCGCCAATCATCTTCATCTAACGGACCGATATCCGCCTCCCAGGTTGTCTTTAGCGGAAGAAGAGTGGACGAGCAGTGGGTGACCATTGTCTGGTAGATGCGCGACACTTTTTTATCCCCAAGGTCGCCCATGAAAACCTTCGCCTCAATCGGGCTGAATTCAGGGAGTGAGTCAAGGTTGGTAATACTGAGCGTCAGCGCGTGCCGGAATTGTAGGTATCCAAAAAATTGAGATTGGGGCATATCAAATTCGGTGCTAAGCGCTTGGAAGGACTTGAGCGTCGTCATGGACATCACCTGACCTAGCTGCGAGATACCTATTGCGTCCCAGCCATCGAAACCTGATAGCTTAGACAGTTCTGGTAGTATGCCGTTACGCCACAGTGGCGTTTCTGCGGTCAGCCTGCCCCACCAGCCCATGCGGCGCAAGGCCTGCCGCCAGACAGCAAAGACGAGTCTAGTGACCCTCGGCGTAGTTTGTCAATTCAGCCTGCCTCCATCTTCCTGCTTACACACCAGTGTGGTTTCTGAAGCTGCCAGCTGCATACGAGAAATGCAATAATAAAAACACATTGCGTGTTTGTACAGGAGTTCTTCAACACTCATCTCCTGCTCTAGTCACTTAGGCTATGCTGTATTAATTTGTGTGACTAGGGCCACAGCAAGCATTATTGGTATGTCAGGCGATTTACATTTTGAAATTAACCACAATGTGAAATCACATGAGCAAAAGTTTGTAGTTTTGTTCTCAGCATTCAGACAAGGGGGTTCAACTGTCCTTTTATAATTTCCTTTTTCAGAATATTTTTATTTATTTGAGCAATGTTTCCTTTGGCCACTTGCTTTAAAATAACTTAAGCCTTTTTGCCAGTTTTGTAAGCCAAAGAGCCTTTAGTGCTACGTGTCTCATTAAAGGAGTATTACATTATGGGGCCAGATGTACAAAGGCCTTTTGCATTTCTTAACTTGCTGAACCGCACTTTCGGCCCGTTAAGAAATGCAAAGCCGCCTTTTTGCTACGTACAAAAGGCTTTAGGGAATCCAAAATGCCATTTCTACCCAGTTGAAACCTCATTTTGTGATTCCCTAAATAGGAAATCTCATATAGGGATTTCCTGTTTGCGATTTATTTATTTAAGCACATGTACAAAGCCTTTCCTAAATATAAAATGAGCATTTAGGAAATGCGATAACCATCGACTCAGTCGATGGTAACCAGGTGCAATTTATAAAAGCACACCAAGATGCTTTTTTCAAAGGATAATAAAGCGCACACATGCCCCTAATGCATATGTCTGCTCAACATGTGCATGCACCACTATTTTTGGGGTGCATTACAGGGGGCCTTATGCTCATAGTCCTCTTTGGTTTAGCCTTTCTAAAATAGCGATTTCCTAATAGGCAACAGTTATATTGGAAAGGCAAAAGCGGCAAATTGGAAGAAATGGCATGGGATTTCTTAAATTGCTGTTTCCAAATAGCAAGTTAAAGGCATGTGGGCTGCTGAATTCATATCTGTGCATAGATCGCCGCCTAGTGTTGGGTCCGGATAGTTGCACATTGTTGTCCTGGAAGAGTCTTCAAAGCATCACGAGATAGTTGGCTCCTCCCGTGGACTACAGTGCGCATGGGCATAGACTCCATCCTTAGATTGTTTTTTCCGCCATTGGTTTTGGATGTCTATTTGTTAACTCAAGTTCGGAATCGATAATAAACTTTCTCTTTGGCCAAAAGGCCTTTAGTTATCGTCGGTATTGTCTTGCGATCGGTACCAGTACTTGTTCCTGCTCTGTTCCGAGCCGGACATCAAGAGGAGCCGCGTGGCTTTTCGACACTGAAGGCCCAGTCGACGCCAGAGGCCTTATCGACGATCCATCCTGGAACGGAGCCCGTTCAAGAGATGCCCCGTTTGCAACTCCAAGTATCTTCACATCGACGTCCACCCGGTGTGCAACAACTGCCTGTCTCCGGATCATGATAAAGCCAGCTGTATGGCTTGTTCTCGGTTCTGCTCCAGGAAGGCGATTTGCCTTCGACGCACTGCGCAGAAGGAGGCCCAGCAGACGGCACCTGTCCCGGTGAACATCTTCGATGCCGAGGAAGATGAGGAAGTCTAGCAGGAAGATCAGGAGAACCTGTCTGATCCAGTTTCGGAGATCGACTCCAGCTATGACGCTGATGTAGAGATGGTCGATACTGAAGACGTCATCGACTAGGTAGGAGACGACGATGAGGCCTTCGCGGCCCAACCGTTGGTACGGGGGCTGTGACTAAAACACTCAATAAGGCTCCGGTCAAGGGATCGCCACATGGCCTTACCCAAGATCGTACACTGTTCTACAGCCCCGCCTCAAAGCCCGGTTACAGACATTTCTAACGAGCCATCGGTTGACCGATCCAAATCTAAACCGAAAGCATTGGTGTCTACACAACTGAAAGCGCAGGACGCTAAATCGAAAGCAAAAGTGCGTATCGCTTTGGTCGGTTCGAAGAACTCTGAACCATCGGCACCGACAAAGCAGAAGAGTGTTATCGACCCGGCGAGGTTGCTCAAGGGTGTCGAGCCGAAGATCGGGGCACCGAAAAAACTGGTCAAGGACGTCGACCCGAAGATGTAGGCGCCGAAGGCCATCGACACAGACAAGGGACTCAGAACGCAGAAGGTTCTCGATCCTAAGCGTCGACCCGACAAACCTCGGAGCAGTACCCGCCTCGAGTCCACACCCGGTGGTGGCTCGAAGGACCCCGTCGAGTCAACCCAGCCGCCCGCCTCCTTTTCGAAGCAGGCGTCTGACTCGCTCAAACGTATTAAAGAGAAGGCTACTACTGTCGGACCAAAGGCTACTCCGCCCACGAAGTCGGTTAGTAAACCACCGAAACCGTCGGCACCCATCCAGTTCACGCTGCCGCCGAAAGTGGTGCCTAAGGCCTTCGCCCCGAGGACGGCAGTCTAAGCCACCAAGAAGGTGTCCGTGGGGCCGAAACCTACAACTGAGGAGGTGGCCACCAAGCATCGACAGCCTCCACCTGAAGATCAGTCGTAGCAATTCATTGACGCCGAGATGAGTAGACTTTCTATTTTCAAACGGAAGATCACCCCTGAACAGCCTATGGAATCATATGGAATTCAACTGAAGAAGAGGGATTCTACTACGTCACCTCTTCTCTATGAACCTACAACACCACATGGACAAGACACTTCCCCTATCTTGCCCACATACTCAGATGTGGAGGCAGGGGAAGGAGTACAACTATCCTGCTGACACTTATCCTGAAGATCACGCTGAACCCTGGACAGACGCTGCTGACCCAGGGGATCAACAAACTGCCCCAGACAGTCATGTTTATGCAATTAAAACCTTGCCTACTGAAAACACGGCTGCGTTTAATGCACTATTTGAAAGGGCAGCAAAAAAATCACGATGTCCAGCTCCATGCTGACCCTGTGGAGGAGGATTTTTTGTTTGACACCTTCTTAACCTCCGAGAGAACTGTCAAGACTCTGCCAATGCTAAAAGGTGTCCTAAAACATGCTGGGGACATTTTTAAGGAGACCACAAGGGTAAGGGTGATAAACCCCAGAATTGAGAAGAAATACAAACCGGCACCTGGAGACCCTACGTATATCAAGGGACAGTTGCCGTTGGTCTCTCTGGTTGTTTCCAATGCCCGGAAGAGGGCGAACTCTCAAACGGGTGATGCTCCTCCCCATGACAAAGAATCTAAAGTGCTAGAAGCATCAGGGAAAAGGGTGGCAGCTCAAGCAGCCAATATCTGGCGCATCTCCAACACGCAGGCGCTCTTAGCCAGATAGGACAGGGCTCATTACGATACACTTGAAACCCTGTTACAACATTTGCCAGATGAATATAAAGAGGCAGCAGAGATGCTTATTCAGGAAGGGTGCGCTGGATGCAGCAGACACCGCGGCCAGGGCAATTAATACAAGTGTGATGTTACGGCGACATGCCTGGCTGAGAATCTCCGGATTCAAGCCAGAGGTACAAACCACCATACTAAATCAGCCTGTTAACCCAGATTTATTTGGCCCGGAGGTGGACACCACCTTAGAAAAAATAAAAAAGGACACAGACTGCAAAGTCTATGGGGGCTCTACAGTCGCAGCAGTTATGGGGTGGTTCCTTTCATCGCTCCAACAATAGAGGAACTTTCAGAGGTGAGCTGTCCCAGCAGACAACATACAGCAAAGGAGGCACGCAGACCACCTACACCAAACAAAGTAGGGGTGGCTATCGTGGAAACAGCACCAAGGGCAGCGGTCGTGGTAACCGCTCCCGATCCTCTGCCACTAACAAACAGTGACGTCTTGTCACTGCCCCCCCCGACCATTCCACACCGGTCGGGAGGAGACTGCAACAGTTCATGCCGGTCTGGAAATCCATCACCACAGACAGGTGGGTGAGGCAACTTATCCAGTACGGTTATTGTCTGGAGTTAAAATCCACTCCACCCAACATACCCTCAAGACACCGTCCTATGTCCACAGAGCATTTGCAATTATTGCAGCAGGAGGTACTAGTCATGCTGCAAAAAGGGGCCATATAACTTGTGACTGTGGAAGAAAAAGGTACAGGGGTGTACTCACTGTACTTCTTGATCCCAAAAAAGGACGGGTCCCTCAGACCCATACTGGACCTCAGGCCCATAAACCAGAACACTTTCACATGCTCACATTACAGCAAGTTCTACCGTTAATCAGTCAGGGAGATTTCCTCGCAACATTAGATCTGAAGGATGCATATTTCCATATTCCACTACACCCGTCACACAGAAAATACCTCGGGTTCACCATTCAGGATCAGCATTATCAGTTCAGGGTCCACCCTTTCGGAGTGACAACAGCACCCAGGGTGTTTACTAAGTGCCTGGCAACAGTGGCTGCACACCTACGGAGGCAAAACGTTCACGTCTACCCTTATCTGGACTAGCTTATCCAGGCAAAGTCGGCCCAGCAGTGTGCCGCCCACATATCCCACACCATTCACCTTCTTCACGATCTGGGGTTTTCACAGAATTATCCAAAGTCCCACCTTCAGCCCGCCCACATACGGCAGTATCTGGGCGCAACAATAGATACTCTGGCAGCCAAAGCACAGCCAAATTCAATGAGAATCAACAGCATGCAATTGCTGATACAACAATTCAAACCACAACGCTCGCTTCCAGCACAAGTGTTCATGCAGTTTATTTTATTTATTTTATTTTGCGTGTTTGTAGAGCGCTAGAATAGACTCCCAGGGGAGTATCTCCGCGCTTTATGACTGCCGAACCTACAGGAGAACAAGTTACATAACTGCAATCCAATTCTGAGACTGTAAAGTTAGACCTGGAACAGAAACTTCTTCAGCTTTTTCCTGAAGGCCAGATGATTTTCAAGCTGCCTAAGCTGGAGGGGGAGGCCATTCCAAATCTTCGGTCCCCTTACCGACAGAGCCTTACCCCCTTGCCTTGCCCGCTTGATCCTAGGAATCATAAGAAGCAATTGATCACGGGACCGTAGAGCACGGGAAGGGACATACGGCACAAACTTGTCTGCGAGATAAGAGGGACCCAAACCATGAAGACCTTTATGTACCGTACAACAGATCTTAAAGGTGACTCTCTGACGGATGGAGAGCCAATGAAGCCTGGCAAGAAGTGGTTTTGATGGTGTTCTGGGAGGAGCATTTACCACCAGCCTAGCTGCAGTGTTCTGCACAACCTGCAACCTGTCCAGATCCTCCTCATTAGCTGACAACAAGAGGCCATTACAATAGTCGAGACGACTGATAACCAGCGCCTGGACCAGGGTCTTTCTAATAGTGTCTGGAAGCAGTGGAAAAACTCTGCGCAGTAGTCCTATAGTTCGAAAACAGGACCCCACAATGTTGGTAACATGCTGCTTCAGGCTGAGTTCTTGTTCCAGACGGACCCCTAGGTTCTTGACTATCTGCTTAGGCTCAGGGACTGGGCCTAGGTCTAGAGGCCACCAGTCAGGAGCCCAGCAGATTTTAGCCTCACCAAAGAGCATAACCTCTGTCTTTGAAACGTTGCACTGCAACTTGTTCAAAGACCTCCATTGGGAAACTGCTCTCATCCCCTCAGAGAAAGAATGTAATACCTCTGGAGTTAGATGGTGAAAGGGAAAGAGCAGCTGAGTATCGTCAGCATATGACACTGGGCAAAAACCAAGGGCTCTCAGGATATTCGCCAGGGGGGCCACATAGATGTTGAATAATGTAGGGCTCAAACAAGAGCCCTGTGGCACCCCCTTAGTAATCCTGGTCTCCTTGGATCGAAAATCTCCCATGGTGACACATTGGGTTCGATCCAGAAGAAAGCTCTTTAGCCAAGCCAGTGCCATGCCCCCTAGTCCAGTCTCAGTCAGGCGCTCGACCAAAATTTCATGTGAGATGGTATCAAAAGCTGCCGATAGATCCAGCAGCACCAGGACAGCTGATGTTCCTTTGTCCTGGAGCATGCGTAGATCATCGGTAATTGACAGCAATGCTGTTTCCGTGCTGTATTTTGGTCTAAAGCCCGACTGAGATGGGTCTAGTGCACCAGTGTGTTCCAGGTGATTAGACAAGTGCTTGTTGACATGCTTTTCTATGAGCTTTCCCAAGAATGGTAAGAGGGAAATGGGTCTCAAATTGGTCATGTCAGCCCACGCAGTGGTGGTATTCTTGCGGATGGGTCGCACTTGGGCTCTCTTCCACTCTAAAGGGACACAGCCTGTATCCAAAGAGAGGTTGACCAAACTTTGGATTTCTGGTGCCAATATGCTCCTCACTGAGATCATCACTCTCGGTGGAAGCTGATCCATGGGACTCCCACTTTTTATAGTTGTAATGAGTCCCTCCACTTCAGCCACAGTGATGTTAGGAAAATTAGTGAAGGTGGGGGCGAGGACCTTTTTACTCGCTGGGACCACAGTGGGAAAGATAACATGTCCAATGGATGCTATGGAGACATGAATCTTTTCATAGATGGTTTCAATCTTGTTTGTGAGGAAGCAGGCAGTATCGTCACAAAGTTGTTGAGATGAAGTGTCAACACTCTCACATGCTGCCGGCTTCAGGAAGGAGTTCAGTATCTGGTAGAGTGTCCTCGGCGCATTTCCTACCGCCTCTAATTGTGAGGTGATATGTTGTTTACGGGCTGTTCGAATAGCTTTATGATATGATTTTAGCGCCATCTGATACTCCCCTTTATCTGACTCCAAATGGGATGTACGCCAGATTTTCTCTAGTTTCCTAGTCCTCCGTTTCATGGACCTTAAGTCCTCTGAGAACCACACCTCCTGATTTTTCGTCGGGCGGGTCTTAAAGGTTTTCATTGGAGCTATATGCTCAATGGCATAGGCATGATGGCCTCCTGCATCTTCATAGTCCCGCACGCGAGACTACACATGCGTCCGCTTCAGGAGTGCTTGGCACGTCAGTGGAATCAGGCTCACGGACAGTTGAAAGACCTAGTGTTGGTGGCCGGTCGTGCATACAACTCTCTGCATTGGTGGAATCCACAAAACCTTTGCAGGGGCCGACCGTTCCAGGAGCCTGTGCCACAGATTCTCACAACGGATGCATCTCTCCAGGGATGGGGAGCTCATGTTCTCCACTACATAGTGCAGGGACTATGGACAGCGCATCAAAGGAAGATGCACATCAACCTTCTGGAACTGATGGCTATCTTTATGGCGATGAAAGCATTCAAAGTACATCTGTGCAACAAGGTTGTGGTGTTCCGGACGGACACCATGACGGCCATGTACTACATACAGAAGCAGGGAGGTACACACTCTCCACAGTTGTCTCATCTGGCTCAGAGCATGTGGAAGTGGGCCATTCAGAGGAACATCTTCCTCATGGCGGAACACCTCCCAGGCAAGGACAATCAGATGGCGGACCTGCTCAGCAGGTACAGCCACCAAATGCACGAGTGGGAGATACATCCATCAGTACTCCAGCCGTACTTCCAGCAGTGGGGTCATCCACAGATAGACCTGTTCCCCACAAAGGAAAATGCCAAAGCTTTGCCGCCAGGTTCCCACACCCACAGTCGCATGGTAATGCGATATGGATGAACTGGTCAGGCATAGTTGCTTACGCTTTTCCCCCAGCACCTCTAATACCGCTGGTGGCACGCAAGCTGAAGCAACACTCGATGACTCATCCTGGTCCGACGTGGGCACGCCAACCATGGTACACCACGTTTCTAGAACTATCCGTGGTACCGCATTAAAGGCTGCACCTCACACCCAGGCTTTTGATGCAGAGCCATGGCAACATTCAGCATCCAGATCCGCAACAGCGCAACAGCTCAACCTGGCGATCTGGCTCCTGAGGTCTTAGAATTTGGCTACCTCAACTTGCCTCAACTTGCCTCCAGACTGTATGGATATCATAAGGGAGGCAAGAAAGCCCACCACCAGAGCATGTTATGTGGTAAAATGGAAGCGGTTCGTCATTTATTGTGCCGGCCACAACATCAACCCGCTAGATGCATCTACTCACAACATAATTTATCTGTTACATCTATACAAATGCAATCTGGCCTATGCTTCCATTCGTATACATTTGTCCGCAATAGCAGCTTATCTCCGACATGCAGCATCTCTCACTTTTCCTAGTGCCTGCCATAATAGCCTTTCTGGAGGGACTCAAACGAGTTATTCCTCACCTGAATGTGGTCCTCATTCAATTCTTGACGTGGAAAGTGGCTTTCCTAATAGCAATCACATCGCTACGACGAGTTAGTGAACTTCAGGCACTAACTATCCAAGAGCCATTCATACAGATTCACTCCAACAGGGTGGTACTCCGCACTAACCCTAAGTTTCTGCCTAAGGTGATTTCACAGTTCCATATCAATCAGACTATAGAACTGCCAGTGTTCTTCCAAAATCCTGAGGCAGTGGCGGAGAGAATGCTCCACACACTAGACTTCAAAAGAGCTCTAATGTACTACATTGATAGTACCAAAGATTTTCGGAAAACAAAACCACTATTTGTTGCATTTTTGCCACAACAGAAAGGCAACCCCATTTCCAAGGCAGGTATAGCCAGGTGGATCAAAAAGCCAAGCGCACATTAACGGTTCCCCCAAGGGCCCACTCCACACGAAAGTTGGGGGCCTCCATGGCTTTCCTTGGAAATATTCCCTTAGAAGACCTATGTAGAGCAGCCACATGGTCTACCACACATACATTTACAAAACACTACTGCGTAGACTTGCACTCCAAACAGCAGGCAGCTGTAGGGCAGGCTGTTCTTAGGACACTTTTTCAAACTGCTGCAGCTGGCACAGGCGGCCGCCGGTAATGGAGGGACTGCTATGTATTCTATGCACAGATATGAATTCAGCAGCCCACATGCCTCGAACCGAATATGCTACTTACCAGTATGCATCTGTTCTTGGCATGTAGGGCTGCTGACCTTTATATCCCCCGCCCTCCCCGGCGCCTGTAGCGGCTGCAGCACTCAGAATTACTCTTAGCATGGTCATCACTTAGTTTTACACTCCATCTTTGCCACAATGGCAAAAAACAATCTGAGGATGGAGTCGATGCCCATACGCACTGTAGTCCAGGGGAGGAGCCTCCTATCTTGTGATACTTCGAAGACTCTTCCAGGACAACAATGTGTAATCATCCGGACCCAACACTAGGCGGCGATCTATGCACAGATATGAATGTCAGCAGCCCTACATGCCAAGAACAGATGCATACTGGTAAGTATCATATTCGTTCCTACTTTGTAGTAATCACTATCAGGAAATCGGTAATTTCATACATAACATTTTGTATTTCCTAAATAGAGATTCCTATGAAGTGGCTATTTAGGAAATGCGAAATTCAATTTTTATACATCTGGCCCTTTGTCCCTACAAGTTTCCAATCTGCCTAATGAAACTTTACTGTACCTTTTATTGAATCTGCTCCTAGTGGGGAGTCCAACCTTTTCCTTAGTTAGAATATTTCTTATTTGTTTAATCCAACAGAGCATGGAGATAGAGAGACGTGTAGGAACCACCAATGCACAGATTCAAAGAAACCTACAAAAGTTTGAACCCAATGACCTTAACTATGAGGACAGACTCCAGGAGGAGAAGTTTGCATATGATGGAATCAACTTTAACCTTGTGGCAGATTCTGGTGAGGGTGTCCTTTTAATCTATGTGTCTAGTTGACAAAAGTAGGGATTCTTTGTTTGCTATTTCAACATTTGATATTCTGGAAGGGGTGGGGGGACATACTTATGTGTTTATATTTCTAGTGAGAATATGTGGGCAGAATAGTTCCAGACAGTAATAGCACAACTAGATCATCACTACTGCACCTAGAAGTAATTATTTTGAATGTTCTATCTGCTTAATTTGCCTTGTATGGAGTGTATCCAACTTGTAATAAATGGAATCCAGCAAACCCAATGTGTAATTCCCGCCCCTTCCCTTTAGTAAAGAATGCAATTTCTCAAAGACCTACTTGGTGACTGCATGCTTAAGTTTGCTGATCCAGGAAGAGTGCCAAAAAACACCCACAGCAACATCCTCTCTACTACAAATTCCTTGCACAGTAGCTTAATGCCCTGTCCAAAAGACAAGCGCTCTGATCCAGAAACCATGTACCCCTACTGTTTGGTAATGTTGTCATCTGAAGTGATTTGTTTCTTACGAGAGATGTTAAAAGGGCCCCTTACTCTGAGGAACTTTGGTCATGGCAAGATCACTAGCTATATCCTCTTATAACTCCTGTATTGGCTTCCTGGTTTTTATCAACTGTTTGACACCATAGCATGTGTTTTGAGTTTCTTAGCATGCCAATTTTTTTCACTATTTTTATGGACACAACATATTGGTCCACTGTATTTATTGCCTGTGGACTGAAAATAAGAAACCTTTTTGCAGTGGCACATTGGTCGATGTTTTTCAGTTAATTGAATAGGGAAGTACTACAGTTTGTGAATAGCATGTTGAAATGTGAGTTCAGTTGGAAAAAAGGCACAATTGGGGAATGCTATGTACCCTTACTACCACCAATGGTATGTTGCAACTGTGCATGCTGCAAAAATTGGTTCTGACCTTTTTTCTGTATCTAGAGATTGTAGGTTCAACTTTTCATGACCAAAGACAATACTCCACATGTTTTTGACTTTCCCAAATAACAGGTACTCGGAGACCAGACTTTTTAGGCTTCTGAACCTCCTTGATGGTCAATGGTAACTTCAGGAGTCTGCCCTGAGGACATAAGATGTCCACATGGTATAGAGCAGGGGTCTCCAAACCGGTCCTGGAGGGCCGGATCCATGCCAGATTTTTAAAATGACTACATGTATCTCAATGGTGATATCTATAAAATGTGGCATGGATCCGGCCCTCCAGGACCGGTTTGGAGACCCCTGGTATAGAGGAAGACACAAAGGTGAACCCACCCCTGGGTCAATCAAAATACCACACCGTTTACTCAGTGTGGTCGCCGTGAAGGGTGTACAGAATAAGCATACAAGCATACGTTTTTTTTGTACCCTTTTGCATTCTGTGCCACTCATTTTTCCCTCGATTTTGTGCCCCTTTTTCCGTCTGTTACCTTAGTTGTCCCTCACCGCCATCGCAGCTGGCTCCCCTGTGGCCCGCGCCCCCCGACTGCCCATTTGCTGCCCTGCCTCCTGCCTCCCAGCTGCTCCTCTCTCCCAACTCCCCATGTAGGCTGCGTGGTGAGGAGAGCGGCCCTTGACCCCACCAGGTAGGTCGCTCCCCCTCCGCACAGCACCACCTGTGTCTCCCTGCCCCAGCTGCCGCTACTGAGGAAGTTTGAGGCCCTCCACCACCCGCAGGCTACCACCTGCGCCTCATCCCTGGTGGCCAGTGGTAGGTCATAGGTAGGTTTGTTCATCCTCGGCTTTTTTGCTTTTATTGTATTGCCTGTATTTTCATTGTTGTCTGTGACTGCTGTTATCTGTCTTACGCCGCTGCTGTACGTGGTCCGTGCTTTTTTCTTCTCTGTGCCCCTCGCTGTCCCCGTGCTGTTTCTGCCCGGTCTTTCCTTCTGTACACCTCGCTGCCCCTGTCTCTGCCTGTTTTTCCTTTCTGTTCACCTTGCTGCCCCTGTGTCTCTGCCCTGTTTTCCCTTCTGTTCCCCTCGCTGCGCGTGCCTCTCTGCCCGTTCTGCCTTCTGTTCTTAGCTGCCTCTGTATTTCTGTGCTCTGCATGTTGCCTCTGTGCCACTCGTTTATCCGGTATTTCTGTGCCCTTTTGCCTTCTGTGCCACTCGTTGTTCCACTCGTTTTATGTGCCTGTCTGCCTTCTGTGCCTCTCGTTTTTCCCGCCGTTTTTGTGCCCCTGCCCCTTCTGTTCCACTCGTTTTTTGTGCCCTTCTGCCCTCTGTTCCACTCGTTTTTTGTGCCCTTCTGCCCTCTGTTCCACTCGTTTTTTGTGCCCTTCTGCCCTCTGTTCCACTCGTTTTTTGTGCCCTTCTGCCCTCTGTGCCACTCGTTTTTTTGTGCCCTTTTTGCCTTTTGTTTCCTTCGTTGTCCCTCACCGCCCTCGCCGGTGCGTCCCCGCCCCCCTGACACCCCACTGCCCATTCGCTGCCCCCACCTCCTAGCTGCTCCTCCCTCCCAACTGCCCATATATGCCGGCCGCTGTGCTGCTGCGCAGCTGGGGTACGTCCGTCTGCACCTGAGCCGTGCCCAGCGCCAGAACCCCGGCCCACGCACCCGCCACGACGACCGCCGCCCCTACGACGCCAGCACTCTGCACGCTCTCAACTCAGGACGGAGCCACACCAGCTTCAAGGCCGCCCCGAAAACATACACACGGCCCCTTCACCTGCCGGAACTGCAGCTACACCAGCCTCCGAGCAGACAAACCACCCGCCAAGAAAGACCCCAACCACCTCCGATGCATACTACTGAACATCAGCTCCACACGCAAGCATGCCGTCTACCTCTGGGACCTGCTCGACGCAATATCCCCGGACGTCGCCTTCCTGACGGAGACATGGTTTAACGACTCCTCCGCACCCGATATCGACATAGCCATCCGAGACAGCTACAAGATCACCCGCAAAGACCGAATCAATGGAGTCCGAGGAGGAATCTGTTTCGTCCACAAGAACCGCATCAGGGTCGCGACTAGCACCGCAGATGCACTCAGCACCGCCGATGCGCTCAGCTCTGCCGAACACATGCATTTCCACAGCCACACAGACCCTAACTCCACCCTTGGAGGCACCCTAGTCTACCGACCCTCCCCCCCCCCCCCCCCCCCCCCCCCCCGCCCCCTGGCCCACGCCACAAGTTCAGTGACTCACTTGCCAACTTGATCAGCACGTACGATCTGACCTCCACCGACTAAATCCTCCTCGTAGACCTGACAATTCCACAAACCTGATCCATAACCTTGCCAGCCTCGGACTGAAGCAACTCGTCACATTGCCCACCCACTCCGCCAGCCACACACTCGACCTAGTCTTCTCCTCAAGCCCGCACGTCTTCCTCAGCCACACCACCGACCTTCTCTCGACCGACCACCGCTGCATCCACTTCGCCTTCCAGAAGCCCACCGCACCCAACAGATCCGCCGCCGCTGCTGGAGAAAAAACAACGAAGACCAACTACACGCAAACCTCGCTCTCAGCCCACCCACGGAACCCTCCAACACAGACGCTGCCCACAGCCTCAGACCCTGGATCGAGGACTGTGCCAACACCCTCTCCCCACTGAAGAAACACCAGCAAGAGGGCCAGCTAGTTCACCCCAAAACTCCTAGCCTTCAAGCAAGCCTGCCGGAAAGTAGAGAAGAAATGGCATTCTGAACAAAAAGCCGTACCACCTCATTCCTCTCTGGTAGATCCCAGAGCGTCCCCCCGCTCCTCAAACGGCAATAACTCATCCAAAACGCCTCGGCACGACTGATCCTCTACTTACCATGCCACAAACACATCACCCCCCACCTGGGCAACCTGCACTGGCTCCCAGTCAACAAGAGGATATCCTTCAAGCTCCTCACCCCCGCACACAAGGCACTCCACAAGACCAGCCCACCTCAACAGATGGCTCTCCTTCTACATCCCCAACGTCAGCTACGCTTCGCCGACCTCACTCGCCACCGTCCCGTGCCTCCGAAGAACAACCATCGGTGGGAGATCCTTCTCTCACCTCGCCACCAAGACATGGAACACCCTCCCACTGAGCCTACGACAGACCCAATACCGGCTGACCTTCAGGAGGATACTAGAGACCTGGCTGTTGGATCAGTAGTGCCCCCAGCCCGCAAGCTCCTTGAGACCCTCGCGGGTATGTAGTGCGCTTTACAAATGATTGATTGAAGCAGGCGGCATGGCTTGATGGAAGTGTGACTAGAGCCAGCGCCATACCCTGGCAACCATGAGGCACATCTTAATCCAGTCTCTAATTATTCCCTTTCAGCAACTAATGAGGTCCCCATACTGGGAGTAAAAGGTGTGATATTTTGATTGACACAGGGTTGGGTACACCTTAGCGCGTGTATACCACTCTGGTCACATAGCTAGGTCGTGAAGAAAACCGGAAAAGATCGCCTATATGTTCAACCGTGTAGGCCACGATCACCTTTTATTACCACAAAGATACCAGATGTCAATCTAGCAGAGTTCGGTATCTCACACTGCTTTTGATATTTTGTCTTGTAGCTCCATATTAAAGTATTTTAGGGAGGTAAATTAAGGCAATTTTTAATTCACTCTCTCACTCACTTGCACCACTGTTGCGACGAAAGCCTGCTCCACTGTAATCAGGTGTTGAAGCACACCCTGATAGCATTCGGCTATTCAGGTGGGACCCCATTGATGAAGCATGTCACCAACTAGGTTGGTGAGTGAGGGGTCTTCTTAAAAAAGGAACATTTCTCATTTTTAGGTAGACCTCTGCCAATGCGCTTGCGCATTGCAGATGGTTGATCTATAGTGGCCAAAACCGGAGCTGAACCAGGCGGCCGGATTTCGGCAAGTGCACATGCTCATGCACAAGCTTGCCATTTGCTCCCCAGCTGCATTTCAAAGGAGCTCCCCCCTGCCTCCTCTCTCCCGCCCCCTCTGCGCAATGCCTTCAAAGGGATCACCTCCCCAGACCCTGTCGCCAGGCTTCCCTCCCACTCGCTCACTCCCCTGCTCCTTTTGGCTCAGTCAGCATTTGTGTATGAACACGCATTTAAGATAATGTTACACTAAGACAGTTTTCAGGAAATAAGTTTAGTCTTTGAATTGCAATATCATTTCTTTCGTAGGACGTCTCCTTAACAGTCCTTCCAACGCAAGTTGCGCCTTTTTACATGAGTGAAAAGATGGTGAAGGGATACAGCTCTGATAACCTTTATCGTTCAATGCACGGCATTCCCTGTATGCTATGCTTTTTTCGGGGTGAGTGGGTTTATTGAAACTGCAGACTTCAGTTCACTTGGAGACACCTAGGCGATGGGCTGGAAGTGACTCGGCTGGAGCTGGGAGTGTCAAGGTCTAGGCCAGTTTTCATGCGGAATTGCCTGGGCAATCGCCAATTCACACCTGTTCCTCGTACGCCTGCAAGACAAAAGAAGCCCTGCCTTGCATATCTGCAGGAGGGGGGACGGGCGCCATGGAGGATGGGGCACCTTCTTAAAAGTACTCAGGTTTGCAGCCATGGGGAAAGGGGGCTTAGACTCAGACGGAATAAGAGCATTTCATCACACTACATGCTCATTCTAAAAATAGACACTATCATTTTGTGGGAAATAATACCGAGCCCATCCATAGAAAAAATGCAAAATGTCACATTTGAAATCTGTGAAAGGTAAATACCATCTCTGCACCTGCATTAGCCACTGGGTATTTATGAAAAAGTTGATATTTAAGCTTTTAGCATGTGCTTTACATTTATTTACTTAAACTTTTTTTTTAAATTTGAAATTTACGCGCCTAAACTAGTTTCTACTTTTTTTATGTAAACATGCTCACATTCTCATTCACATTTTACAAATCACTTTATAGACAAACATCACTCTGGGGCAACACTCATGGCCAGCACCGCATTACTTAGGGACACCCTAACCTCACTCATGGACACCAGCACACTAGTTACGGACACCCTCACGCATCAATAAGGGACACCCCCACGCAGCAATAAGGGACACCCCCACGCAGCAATAAGGGACGCCCCCACGCAGCAATAAGGGACGCCCCCACGCAGCAATAAGGGACGCCCCCACGCATCAATAAGGGACGCCCCCACGCATCAATAAGGGACGCCCCCACGCATCAATAAGGGACGCCCCCACGCATCAATAAGGGACGCCCCCGCGCATCAATAAGGGACGCCCCCGCGCATCAATAAGGGACGCCCCCACGCATCACTAAGGGACGCCCCCACGCATCACTCGGGGACGCCCCCACGCATCACTCGGGGACGCCCCCACGCATCACTCGGGGACGCCCCCACGCATCACTCGGGGACGCCCCCACGCATCACTCGGGGACGCCCCCACTCATCACGCCCCCACTCATCACGCCCCCACTCATCACGCCACCACTCATCACGCCACCACTCATCACGCCACCACTCATCACGCCACCACTCGTTTTTTAGTAAAGTTTAAGATATTGCCATTATAAATTAAAATTACTTTTATTCAAGTATTAAATATTATTTTAGAAAAAACAATTGTTATTTGTTATATGAATACATCTGTCACGTAAATACTAAACATGTCTCATTACAAATGCGATAACACTCTACCCTCTCAACACTCTTTCCCCTCTACACTATCACTACTCTCCCCTCTCGCCCCCCTCCCCTCTCGCCCCCCTCCCCTCTCGCCCCCCTCCCCTCTCGCCACACTCCCCTCGCCCCTCTCACCCCTCGCAATGCCTATTAATATTATAAAAGGAATTGCCATTAACAATGCCAATAGCTCAAAATCTCGCTATTGGGAGACCTATTGCATTGTAAATGCTGGTTTCCTTTTGTGTGTCTTCCCCTATACCACGTCGACATCTAATGTCCTCAGGGTAGACTCCTTTTGTTTGATACGAATACCTAAGAAGACTAGTAGTATCCCCTTTGCCATACATAAAACCCTTTCTCTCGTTTTACTTCACCCAGAATCTAACTTTAGCCCAAGACTATTAGTAAGAAGTATGTCGTCTAGATCACAATTGGGACCACTCATCTGCATTAATGTCCAGTCAATTCTATTTGTTAAAACTGTATAAAGTATTCGAATAGAGAGCAAGCTTACATGTAAATTCTCTACCTGTAACCGCTCCAAAACTTTAGGTTTAAGGCCTCTTTTGTATTTTTGTTCTGCTGATCCTGCAACAGGTTGAGTTCTGAGATATAATGGGCCAGTGCATTATTGTTACTGAAAACCTGTAACCTGTAGAGCATATTAAGTAGCATTGTGAGGGAGCAAGGACCTTAGACGTGCATCCGGAAGCCATATTACGAAGGTGCCCTGGGGGCACAACGGGCATTTGCACCCCCTTTGCGCGCCCCCAGGGCACTTTGGTATTACAGAAGGGTCTGCAGACACTTGTCCGTCCCCTTCTGTAATACCTATAGCCCAGGTGCTCTTAAATGCGCAAATGATGAAAATGTGTCTTTAATGTAAAACAGCCCCAGAATAGCTAAGACCTTGAACAGATTGCCTGTACCCATCCATGTGGGAAAGTGCCCCTTCCTGACATGGCCATACCCCACTTTTTGCCTGGTATTTTATGCTATTTCGACTGAAGTGCACTGCGTTCCTGCTAACCAGGTACCCCGTGCCCTTTCCCTAAAGCAAGTAATCTGTTCAGTTTTGCCCCAATTGGTAAGACCTTTAGCACTTTTAAGTTCCTAGTAAATGGTACTCCTGGTACCTAGGGCATGGGTACAAAAGAGGGTCCTTAAGGGACCTACCACCTAACTCATGCAGAGTGCTGTTGCAGGGAGCTTGAATTGGGTAAAACAAATGTAAAAAGCACGACCTGACACACATCTGGTGTGCCATGCCCACAGACACTGCATACAATATTTGTAAGTTCGTCCTACAGCAGGCCTTATAGCCCAGAGACAGGGTGCATTATATTACATATGAGGACATCTCTGCATGAGCAGATATGCCCCTGTGTTGTCTAGTTCAATTACTATATAGAGTAAGTGAACAGGGAAGCCATCTTAAGTATATGTATTGAGCACTGGTTATTAAGAGTTCCCCAGATACATGATGGCTTTACTGAAACCTATGGTATTTGGTATCCAACACTTTCTATTGATAAATCCACACTGATGCTATAGTGGATTTTTTTAAACTTGCACCCAGAGGGCACCTCAAGGGTGCCCCTTGAAAATCTAGCAGCTTCTTAGCGTGCTGGCTGACTGGTATGGTGCATTCTGCCACCCCAGACCTGTTTCTGACCTGTGGGTCAGAGCCTATGTTCTGAGGCCAGAAGCAATGCCTGCTCTGGAGGAAGTGTTCAAATCTCCTCCAGCAGGATTGCTAGTGATTTAGTGCATCAAGGCCACAGGCTTAAAGCCCTTGCCACCTTTGATATGCGACCTGGCTTCCCCCACACCTGGGAAATTACCACCCCCTGCCCTGAGGCCCATTTGGCACCAGAACAGGCTGGAATTTAGTTATGCAAGTAGGCGTGTTGCCCTACCAGGTCATTTACACCCCTATGGTGGGATGCCTAATGTTTTCCACACAAAGATTCCACAGTCCTGTTTTGGTGGAAGAAGGAATTCTGGGACAGGGTTATACCCACTCCCCACAGGAAGTGATCATAGAGGGGATTTAGTGACCCATGGGTAAGCAGCCTATTAGCTACTACCCTTCGTCCCCTTAACACCCCTAAATTCAGTATTTAGGTGGCTCCCTGACACCAGGAGCTCAGATTCACTTGACTCGAAGCACAAAGGAGCCGAAGAACACAAGAACTGTGGACTAGCTGTGGCATTTGCGCCAAACCCTGCCTGCTCGTGTCTCGAATTGCAAAGTCCTGACTTGTCCTGCAGCTACGCATGCTCCAAAAGCCCCTGCAGGCCGTCGGCATCTCCCTCGAAGTGGAGGAGTCAGGGTATTTATGTACTTGGTCGCATTAGTCTCTCCATACACCAGAAGTGCGAGTAGTGCCTGTCTCCCTCTTGGTGTGCCCACTGCGGCCTCTAATTTACTCGGTACCCCCACCCAGAAGCACCCATCCAGAAGCCATCTAGGTTCCTTATATCAGTTTCATGCCCTAAATTTGTTCAGGTCCCACAGTGTTGATCAAAAGTATGCAGTGTGTGAAGATGACTTGGTGGTCATTCGTCCATTGAACAACCGTCTCTCCATGGGAATTCTTCCGTGGTCTCCTCCTTCGGGGTACTTGGGCCTTCAGTATGTCGTAGCTGCAGGTAGCTAAACTGTCGTGTGCGCACCACGTCTTTTTTTGTGTTTTTTTTCTCAGATTTTCAACAGGCACAATGCGGTTTGCGTCCCAAACATCCTCCAGGACCTAGAAATTCCAATTCTTAAACCCCAGAAGGGAGTTGGCTGGTCCTATTTTATAAACAAACCGAGGGTGTAATAATAACTATCTGAAAGAAACAGGTTAGTATTAGATTCCTTACCTTAGAATATCCCCAGGCGTCAGTCTGGATCCGGAAACTTTTCCGTAGCCGTACCCCTGCGCGTCGGTAGGCGTCCCCTGCGGCTCCGCGTCCGGCGTCGTGCGCCGTGATGACATCGCTGGAGTATATAGACGCCGCCTCCGCGCGCTGACGTCAGTTCTTCTTTTTTCCGCGCCAGTTAGCGCAGATCCGAAGAGCAGTACTCCGGTCTTTGACCAAAGTTTTTGAATCTTTTGATATCTTCTTACGGTGCCGGTAGGATGCCCGGTTTTAAGAACTGTGACCGCACGATGTCGGTCACGGACCATCACACACTTTGCCTCCGGTGCCTGGGCCCCGACCACGACGTGGACGCCTGCGTCGATTGCCGGGCCTTGACGAATAAAGCTAGACGGGAGCGATCTCGCAAGCTGCTCGAGCTCCGGGTGTCGGCCCTGCGTCAAGAGCGGTCCCGGTCCGGCCGGAGGTCAAGGGAGCGATCGCGGAGCCGTCACGAGCGCTCTGGGAGTCGTCACCATTCCTCTGGTTCCTCAGGTAGGAATCACAAGAAGTCGGGGTGTCGTCATCGTACCCCCGACTCCCCCAACACTCGCGCGATGCGGCCGGGGGTTCGGGTGGCCCCACCCCCACGGCTCCGCGTGAGTCGCCGACACGGCCTGCTCCATACCGTGCTGTCCCTGGGCAAGGCGCGTCGCCTGAGGTGATAGAGGCGTTCCTCATGGCCATGAGGGCACTGTCTCCTCTGACGGGGCCTCCGGCGCCTGCGGGCCCGGTGGTCCCGTCCGAGGGCCCTAGCGGTTCGGGTGCTCCTGCCTCGATGCCGTCGGGTGCGCCGCCGACTGCTCCGACCCCGGCGCCGCAGGGGCCTTCAGGGTCGACGCCGGCTGGTCAACCGGCCTCTCCGACTCCGAACGCCGAGTCGAACCGGCGTCGCCAGACGGCGAGTCCGACGCCGATGGGGCCTGTGGACCCCGGGGAGCCGGTCTACATTGTTGATTCCGAATATGGTGAAGATGTAGAATACGGAGAGGAGTGGGAGGGGTCTGAGGACCCTCTGACCCGCGAGTGTCAGTACAATGTGGACTGGACGGGTGACTTGGGTGACGCCAGTGGTCTGGATGACCCCCCCCCCCCCTCCCCACCCTGGCTTTGTCTCGCCTCCTACCGTGGCTTTGGAGGAGGAGGCAGCTTATTCAGTGGTGTTGATGAGGGCTGCCAAGGCCTTAAGCCTTGAGCTCCCCGTCGCGGCCATGAGGACTAACATCCTCACTGAGGTCCTCAAACCGCAGTCATGCCCACAGGAGCCACTGCTGCCGTTCAACGAGGCCTTAACTGACGTTCTTTTGGGCATGTGGTCCAGGCCCGCTTCAGGTTCGCCTGTTGATAGGAACGTGGCCAGACGCCACGGTCCGTGTACGGATGACCCCAAGTTCCTGTCCACCCATCCCACCCCTGAGAGCCTGGTGATCCAGGCCTCAACTTCCCAGACCGCATTCCCGTCGGCCCCGCCCGACAGGGAATCTAAGAGGTACGACCAGTTTGGTAAGAAGGTCTTCTCGTCCCTGAGTCTGGGACTGCGGTCTTGCAACACCGCATGCCTCTTAGGCCGCTACACCCACTCTCTGTGGGATACGGTCGCGGACCTGCTGCCTGAATGCCCGCCGGAGGTACGGGCTAAGCTCGGCAAGGCTATGATTGAAGGCCAGGACGCAGCAAGATACTCCATCAGGTGTGGTCTTGATACGACCGACTCTCTGGGCAGAGCGATGTCCACGACGGTGGCGATTCGTTGCCACGCCTGGCTGAGATCCGCCAACTTCTCGGCAGATGTCCAGAATGCATTGATGGACATGCCGTTTGATGGCAGTCGCCTTTTTGACGACAAAGCGGACCACGCACTGGAGCGCTTCAAGGACTCCAGGGTCACGGCCAAGTCCTTGGGTCTCTCGACCCAGCACCAGCAAACGCGTTCGTTTCGCTCCTTTCGTGGCCAAGGAAGGGGCGGTCCCGCACGTGCTGCCAGCCACGCGCCTCAACAGACTTATCAACGCGGTGGCGGCCATGGAAACCGCTGTGGTGGCAGTCAGGGACAGCGGCGGGGTCAGACCACACCTCCCCCCGCAGCATCTGCCTCTAAATCCTCCTAGTCCGTGCTTTCAGGCCCATGTGACGCCAGTGGGTGGCAGGGTTCGCCATCACCTCTCCCACTGGCGCACAATAACATCGGACAGGTGGGTGCTGCAGCTTGTCCAAAGGGGCTACTCCCTCCCCTTCGAGACCACTCCTCCAGCCATGCCACCGCAGAATCACCGTGTGTCGGGGGACCACTTGGCACTTCTGAGGGAGGAAGTTACGGCCCTTTTGGCCAAGGGGGCCATCGAGCGCGTTCCTGGGCCAGAAGTAGGACGTGGTTGCTATTCCCACTACTTTCTGGTACCCAAGAAACACAAAGGGGGCCTACGTCCTATCTTGGACCTAAGGAACGTCAACGGCTTCCTCCGGAAGGAGAAGTTCAAGATGTTGACTTTAGCTCAGGTCTTGGCTGCTCTAGACCCGCAAGACTGGATGGTAGTGTTGGACTTGCAGGATGCGTATTTTCACATCCCCGTCCTGCTGGCCCACCGGCGTTACCTGCGGTTCACGGTAGGCCACAAGCACTTTCAGTTTATCGTGCTCCCCTTCGGCCTTACCAGCGCCCCACGGGTGTTCACCAAGGTGATGGCGGTGGTCGCAGCCCATCTGCGCAGATTGGGGGTTTCAGTCTTCCCCTATCTAGACGACTGGTTGTTGAAGGCGGGCTCGCCCCAGACAGTTGTCCACCACCTTCAGATGACGGCAGACCTCCTGCGCGATCTGGGGTTCTCCATCAATGTACCGAAATCACACCTGTGTCCCTCTCAAAAGCTCCTTTTCATCGGAGCGGTTCTCGACTCGGCGCAGTTTCGGGTCTATTCTCCGGAACGGCGAGTCCAGGATATACAGGCTTTGATTCCCATCTTTCAGCCGTTATCCCGGGTTTCGGTCAGGTTGACGCTGCGGCTGCTGGGGCTGATGCTTCCTGCATCCTTCTGGTGCATCACGCCCGGTGGCGGATGCGGGCTCTGCAGTGGGACCTGAAGTTTCAGTGGGCCCAGCATCAGGGCAGCTTGTCCGACCATGTCTTGATCTTGGAGGGCACTGCGAGACAACTGCAGTGGTGGCTCATGGACCGCGATTGGGTCAGAGGCAGATCCCTCTCCCTTCCCCAACTGGAGCACGTTGTTGTGACGGACGCGTCCCTCCAGGGCTGGGGAGGCCACTTGGGAGAGGCAGAGATCAGAGGCATCTGGTCTCCGGCCGAGTCCCGGCTCCATATCAACCTGTTAGAGCTCCGGGCGATTCGTTTGGCACTGAAAGCATTCCTCCCCTTTGTCAACGGGAGTGTAGTGCAGGTGTTCACGGACAACACCACCGCCATGTGGTACTGCAACAAGCAGGGCGGGGTGGGGTCGTGGACCCTTTGCCAGGAGGCTCTGCGCCTCTGGCAATGGCTGGAACGTCAGGGCGTGACTCTGACGGTTCAACACGTGGCAGGTTCTCTGAACGCCAGGGCGGACGAACTCGGCCGTCGGTGCTCGATGGATCACGAATGGCGTCTGAACTCGGACGTGGCGCAAGGCCTCTTTCTGCAATGGGGAGAGCCTTGGTTAGATCTATTCGCCACAGAAGAGAACGCTCAATGTCATCAGTTCTGCGCGTTGGAGTTTCCAAGACGGCACTCTCACGGCGACTCCTTTCGGCGCGAGTGGAGTTGCGGTCTGTTGTACGCCTTTCCGCCTATACCACCTCTGCCCAGAGTGCTGAAGATCAGGCGCGACCGGGCCCAAGTCATCCTTGTGGCTCAGGACTGGGCTCGAAGGTACTGGTATCCCGAGCTACTCAGCATGTCAGTCGGTCCCCCGATCCGCCTGCCCCTTCAGGAGGACATTCTGTCTCAGCAGCAGGGGACGGTCTTCCACCAGAACCTGTCCAGCCTCCACCTCCATGCGTGGAGATTGAGCGGCGGCAGTACAGGCCATTTGACTTGCCTCCTGAAGTCTGTGATGTGATTCTGGCAGCCAGGCGTTCCTCCACGAAATCGGTATACGCCTGTTGGTGGAACAAGTTTGTGGCATGGTGCACAGCAAAGGCTGTGGATCCTCTCTATGCCCCTCTTTCTGAGGTTCTTCTCTTCCTTCTTTCTCTTGCCCAGCAGGGCTCTGCTCTGGGCACTATCAAGGGCTAACTTTCTGCCCTTTCGGCCTTTCTGAGGCTGCCTGATCAACCTTCTTTGTTCAAGTCCCCCATTGTAACAAGATTCTTGAAGGGCATCACACACATGTATCCACCTGTTCAGTTTGTGATGCCTCAGTGGGACTTGAACCTGGTTCTAACATTCTTGATGTGTGCTCCCTTTGAGCCCCTTCATTCCTGTCCTCTACGTCTTCTGACTTTAAAGACAGCTTTCCTGGTTTCCATCACCTCTGCCAGGAGAGTGAGTGAGCTCCAGGCTCTTTCTGTCAAACCTCCTTTCATGTCTATTCATCCAGACGCCGGCACGTCTGGAAGGCACACCAGCAGACCCCCCTGACTACGGAGAAACGCGCTCAGCTACGAAATATTAAAATCTGGAAGAGGCCACCTAGTGAAAGCAATCCTCTCTACAAATCACAATAAGGAATGGTGTGTGTGTGAAAATATAAATAACGATGGCATAACCATTAGAAGAATATCCTTCCTTCTACACAAGTATTGTTTAGATCATAACTGTGGAACCAATTTGGAGTGAAATAAGTTGTGCCTGCGAATCTCTACTCAACCAAAATAATATATCCTATGAGCAACCCTGATTAAAAATAAGAAGTGGAATCAACAAATATCAGTGCTATATATTTCCTGCTGAAACCTCTTCATTATTAAAAACATCAGGATAACTAAGTAAAGAACTTGTTTTACACCTGTCTGTGTGTAAAAAACGAAATGACGGTCACCTGATGAAGGCCTCAGGCCGAAACGCGTTGTGTTCTATTCTACCGCATTTGCCTTCATATAATTTTCCACCGACCGAACATATCGTACAGCACCTTTTTTGTATTTAACTGTATATTGTTGTAGGTTTTTGTTTACAATAGGTATTATATGTTATTTATTGTCGCTGGTATGAACTATAATGGTTACTCTATGAATTAAGTGAATTTACATTTTAAAAAAGAAACACTAAACTTTGTTGTCCAAAATGGAAAAAAAGATATAAAAATGAAACAAATAATAAGAAAAATAAAATAACCATATATTTTCCATACGTTGCTGTCTAAGCGAATTATTAATGTCAATGTAATGAGTATGTAAAATGAGGTTGTAACAAGGGCACTAATATCAATTGGTTTGCTATTTTTTCTTCTCAACTCAAACCTCCTTTCCTGTCCATTCATCCTGACAAGGTGGTTTTGAGAACTAGACCTTCTTTCCTGCCCAAAGTTGTCTCTGCTTTTCACATCGGGCAGTCCATCACCCTCCCCTCCCTTCCTTCTTCCCGCCTCCGCATCCTTCAAAGGATGAAGAGCGGCTCCATCGTCTGGACCCAAAACGTGCGCTTTCATTTTATATGGATCGCACACGTCAGTTCCGGGTGGATGACCAACTGTTTGTTGGCTACGTGGGTGCGAAGAAGGGACGGGCGGTACATAAACGGACCATCTCTCGGTGGGTCGTTCTGTGCATCAAAGCGTGCTACTCTTTGGCTCGAAAGGAGCCTCCTGTTGGGCTGAGGGCCCATTCCACTCGGGCCACGGCGGCTACTACTGCCCTGGGCCGGGGAGTCCCCTTGCAGGACATTTGCCAGGCGGCTACGTGGGCCTCGCTGCACACGTTTGCGAGGCACTACTGCCTGGACAGTCCAGTCCGGAGGGATGGCTTCTTTGGCCGTTCTGTCCTTCAGGACTTTCTGGTGTAGGTTTGTATTGGTTCGCAGTCCCACCACCGGGGTTGGTATTGCTGGGGTATCTATTCTAAGGTAAGGAATCTAATACTAACCTGTTTCTTTCAGATGAACAAGTTACTTACCTTCGGTAACGATATATCTGTAAGAAACAGTAGTTAGTATTGGATTCCTTACCGCCCCACCCATCCTCCCCGTTCTGCGAACTGATACCTAGGGTCAAGGACATCCCTTTCAGGGCCCTAGTTTCAAATGCCACCAGTGTTGGTTCTTACATGGCTCTGCGTGTTCTGGCACGGAAAAGCTGTGTACAAAGAACTGACGTCAGCGCGCGGAGGCGGCGTCTATATACTCCAGCGACGTCATCACGGCGCACGACGGCGACGACTGACGCGGAGCCGCAGGGGACGCCTGCAGACGACGCCTACCGACGCGCAGGGGTACTGCTACGCAAAAGTTTCCGGATCCAGACTGACGCCTGGGGATATTCTAAGGTAAGGAATCTAATACGAACTACTGTTTCTTACAGATATATCGTTACCGAAGGTAAGTAACGTGTTCATCAATTTGTAATAATTGCTCATACAATGATCAACTAATTACTACCCCAGCTTGACTCTAGGATAGAAACACAACCCTTATGAGTAGTTGGATTCCCATCAATCGCAAACTTGATCAATCTTATCATCTGGGTATCCAACCTTCCATCCACTTCTCCTCTTGATCAATGAGGATTCAACTGTGGGTTATATCATAAAGTAGGTCATCAAGAGAATCCACAAAAGAAGAAATAAGGGTTCATGTATGAAAAAGACCATATAAAATAGTCCTGCGAACAGGATGTTATGACTGGAATAATTGTATGCAGTGCAAAAGTGTAAGTGCAGTTTAAAACAGGATTTATAACATAAAATCCTCATTAAAAACAGTGCAACCAGGCAGTTTCATACATCACCGCCTGTATTATCCGGTCCACATGTTTCAGCCTACAGGATTGTTTGACCCTTCCTTCCGTCAGGACCTTCTTGTTGTTTTGCTACTGCACTGATGTTTACTGTGAACTACGTGCAAACAAAAAATTATTTCCAATTTCTTTTTTTCAAAAGGAAAGTTTCTTCAACGTGTGGATTGGAATTAATACAATCTCACCTATCAAGTATGTCTCCTCAGTACCCAGGAGGTTTAAATAAACCAGTGAAGTACGAGGAATGAGCCTCACCTCGTCTGGAACACAGCTCGGGTATAGGAGGCCACACTTTCCATCGTTACCCCAAGCCTTTCCCAAGAATACAGCCAATCGATGACTTTGCTGTCCCTGGCCACTTTGTAGTATTTCTAGACTTTGCGTTGTGCTGTGCCTCCCTTGGAAGTTTAGCTTTGTAACAAAGTTTTATTCGCATTGGTCCAATCTGCCATATTAGGGATCACTCTGTATTGAAAGTCTTGAAGTTTGCTAGGCCTTTAGCGAGAAGTTTAGTGTCTGCACTGAGGAGCGAAATGGGCCTTTACGAGTCCTGGAGCTCTCTGGATTTCCCTGCCTTGAGTATGGACACTATCTTTGCCATGCCTAATCCACAGAGAGTACTACTATCCTATGAGCCTCAATAAACCTATTGTTTAGTGGAGGTACTATCTCCATAGCCATTTGTTTGAAGGTCCCCTTGATGCCTGTAGTTTTCCCAGATTGCAATTGTGTGAGTGCCAGCTGTCACCTTCAATCTTCTCAACCATGCCCTCCAAGCACTCCAACACCTGTCCCGCCTACATGACGCTCCTCCTTCCTTGCAGCCAAGGCATGGAACACCCTCCCTCTGCACCTTCGCCAGACACCAACTCTCCAAATTCCTGAAGGAGCTCAATACCTGGCTCTTTGACTCACCGTAAGCATCCAGGAGCTGCAAGGACCTTAGAGGGTCTTGAAGGACCACAGGACCTGGCCTTTTCGATGAATCTCCACGCATCCACGAGCTGTACCCCCCCTCCATGCGCCTTGAGACTTTCGGGTGAGTAGCTGCGCTTAATTGAGTTGATGCCTGGGGGGTATTCTAAGGTGAGGAATCTGTGGTTGATTGCCCTTGATTGAGTTTGTTCTGTTAGGTCGCTCTCGACTTCCTCAACCCTAAACCTCACCCCACTTTTTCAGTTATTCCTTGCAACTCGCCCAGTGCCATGATGCTCCCCTGGGAGCGAACGCCTGCGCTTTACAAATGCCCATAAATATCAAATATCAAACCCAATCAGTTGTTTTCCAGGGCAGTCAGTGACCAACATTCTCACAGCTTTGAGTTTACAGTGTAGAAATGCTGGAAGTAGATTGCCAAAACATCGATTATGGCCTCACTGCAAATTGCATTCTTGCCATCTGATGGCATTATCATGGGTATGTAGATCCATTATCGTTCCCTGGCTCTGAACCATGCTAAGATCTTGCCTGTCTGGTCACATACTTCATACATTTGTTCCTGCCTTGTGATGTAGGACCTCTTAACTGACCTAGTGAGCCGTAGTTCAATAAATCTTCAGTCTCTGGGGGACTGCTCTAGTGGATTCCTTTTCTACTTGCAAGAATGCTTACTGCCTGAAATTCTTTACCCTCCAGTATGTGTTGCAGGTAGCATTGGGAGACTTATTTCGCTTACAGTGGAACTTTGTTTCAATAACAGATTCTTCTCATACTCTTGATGTATTGGGTTTGTGAAAGCTCCACTTTGATCGGACTCAAGTCATTCTGATAGCCCTGGACTAACCAAGAAGCATGTGGTCGGGGGACCTGTTGCCTCTTTGCTTGTGCCACCTGCTCCATCCCCTCCCAGGGTAGACCTACTCAGTCCCAGTGGCAAGTTTCTCGCCCTAAACCCTTATCCCTGGAGATTGAGCGGGGCGACTTTAATGCTTTTTCTTTACCTCCTGAAGTAGTGCGTGATTGTGTGTGCATGCAGCCATTCTACCAAATCGTTTTTCTGCAAGATAGACTAGGTTTGTGATGTGGTATAAGGACAATTGGGTAGATACGCTTCTGATAGACTTCTAACCACAGATTCCTCACCTTCGAATACCCCCTAGGCATCAGACTGCACCCCATAAATTTTGCGTCCCAAGAGTCTGTGTTGGAAGTTACGTTGATGTGCCGATATAGGTATCACCCAAGCGTGCGGACATCCCTTCTGTTCTTTCTGTGCCAATAGAGCAGATCCAGAGAGCTTGCTTTGTCACTTTTGACTTCATTTTTGCAATTTGATTCTTTTTAAATGACTGCTCCCAGTCTGCTGCGGACACCATATTGGATCCTATTTGAAACCTAATCCAAGATGACGCTAGTACCCTTGTCAGGATACTGACACCACATGTCCTAAACTCTTTCCTCCTGTCGAGGAGAAGCTGCCAGCACCCAACTCCTACCCTCCAGAGTCAACCAAAATAAGTGGTGACTCCACCCGAGGCACAGCGCAATGTGATGCGTGCCGGAGCCAGGTAGGTGGAGTGCCAAAGCCAAATTTAGCCTAGGGGGAGTGAGGGGGAAGGAGGGGGTGGTGGGGCTTGAACCCCCAGGCTGTCATGAGGAGTGCTGGGAAAGAAGGCTAGGTCTCCTGGGGCGGCACAGTGACCATGTGCAATCATGTAGTGCAAAGGAGCCCTTTTGCAAGCTTTGCCCAGGACCCAGTGAGTGAGGGGTCATCTTTGGGGGCAGAGGAATCCTTGCAGGAAGACCCCAGTCCACTGTGTTGCATCCACAGCATCCTTGGAGCACCTTCACCATTCTTCATCCCTTGTTTCAGGACGACTCTATAGGAATCCATTGCAATACAGTTAAAGTGCCTGGAACTGCTGAAGGACTACTTCTCCTGAGAAGGTAACTGTTCTGAAGGACCTTGTTGGTCCCCCTGACTGGCTTCCTCCCGGAATTAGTCATCCCAAGTACTTCTAACTGACCAGATGACACTTCTAAGTTTTCCTTGAAAAAGCTTGCAAGTGTCCAATTTGTTGACTTTGCCAAGGCTTGTTAGTTTATTGGCATTACCTTGATTTATTAGTGCTTGTAAAATGCACATCTCTGGAACCCGCTGATTCATCGTTTTAATTCTAGTGTCTAAATTCTTATAGTAAATCATCTTTTTTACAAATAGGTTTCGGATTTCTTGAGTGTCTTGTTCATTTCTTCTCAAATGTTTTGGTGCTGTCTAAATGTATTACACTAGCTCCTCTGGGTTTGCCTTGCTACTCAGTACCACAGCTACCCACAGATGAGCTGAGGGTTTTACGGATGAAACCTACTGGATATAAAGTGGTTGGTAAGTTTATTACACAAAGGTTGCACAACTACACCATATAGTACACCACATTTCTTCACATGGGCAATAAAACCCGACCAAGTGGGTGATTCGGCTCATCCATAAGGGGTACAACCTATATTTTTCAAACTCTTCCACACCATTCCAAGAACTGACTGAGGACCATCTCTGAATGCTTCGTCAGGAAGAGCAGACTCTTTTGGCCAATAACTATAGAGTACCAGCACCAGAAGTAGGGTCTGTTAATTTTTCCCATTGCTTCCTGGTGCTGAAGGCAGCACCCTTTGCGCTATACAAGGCTTGCGCACTCATAACTACTTTATAAAAAAAAGAGAAATGTATTAATGCCACATAGGCTTAGGACCTGCCTGCCCTGTATCCTGGAGACTGGATTGTGGTGCTTGATCTGCGGAGCATGTTTCTACACATCCCCGTCCTGCCGGGCCACAGGCCCTACTTGCGGTACGAGGTGGCCCACAAGCATTTTTAGCTTGCTGTCCTCCCTTTTGTCCTCACCAGTGCCCATCTGATCAGAAGTGATAGCAGTGGTTGCAGCCCTACTACAGAGATTATGGGTTCCAGTTTTCCCCTACCTCGATGACTGGCTGAAGTCCCAGTGGGTGTAGCATCAGGGGAATCTCTCAGACCTGATCCAGATACCAGAGGGAACTGCAATGCTTTCTCACAGACCTGATTTGGGTCAGCAGAATACTCCTGCCCCTTCCTCATGCAGAGTTCATTTTGATGATAGATGCATTACTCCTGCACTGGGGCGGCATCTTGGAGAGTTGGAGACCAGAGTAGTCTGGTCTCTGTCTGGAACCTCAGCTCCACATTAATATGGTGGAGTTGAGTGTGATCAATGGAAGGCTGGTTCAGGTGTTCATGGACAGAACCTCCACCATGTTGTACTGCAACAAACTGGGTGAATTTGTGGGCCTTGTGCCAGGAGGTTCTGCACCTCTGGACATGGCTGGATCGTCTATCATTTCCTAGTCCTAGAGCATATGGTGGGATCTCTGAAGCCAGGGCAGACTAACTCAGCCGTTGATGCTTTGATATTCATGAATGGCATCTCTCCTTAGGGGTGGTGCAAGTTCTTTCGACAATGGTTCGATCTACCCGACACTGCAGAGCGCATTGTCTGTCAGCACTTCTGCGTTATATAGTTTCCAACGCCGCTCTTGTTCAGACTCTGCAGTTTCGAGTGGGGTCGTGCTTACTTTTCGCCGTTAATCCATTACCACTCCTGCAGGAGTTCTCAAGAAGATCATGAATGAGAGAGGCACAAGTCATCCTATTGATTCCGGTTTGGGCACATAAGGTCCAGAAATCCTGAGCATGAGCATCTATCCTCTGGTCAGGCTGCTTCTTCAGGAGGGTCTTCTGTCACAATAGGGCAGGGTCCTGCAACGGAACCTGCACATGCTCCACCTTCATGCATGGAGATTTAGTGCTGACAGTTAAGGGTTTTTGATCTCCCTCTCGAAGTTTGTGATATCTTGGCAGCCAGGCGTCTCTCTATTAAAACGGTCTATGCCTGCTGTTAGGATAACTTAGGGGTTTGGTGTTCCTCATGCCATGTGGACCACATTTCTGCACCTCTTGCTGACGTCTGTTTTTGTGCTTTAGCTCGGCAAGGCTTTGCACTGGGCACAGTTAAAGTCTGTCAGCCGGCTTGACTTTCTTGTGGCTCCTGGATCAGCTGTCCCTGACCAGCTGGTTCTATGGGCACGTGCCCTTTTTTTCCAAAAGTGGTAACACCGTTTCACATTGGCCCGTGTACTACTTTTCCTGCTATGCCTCATCCAGGAAAGGAGGAGGAGAGGCTCCTTTTTTTTGGATGCTAAAAAGGCTCTTTGTTGTGTTCACATGAGCAAAGATGGGCAAGGCTGTGCAGAAACACATCCTCTTTAGCTCTATAGTAATCTGTATGAAAAGTAGGGTAGGGTGGAATTTGTGGATTTTGATGTCATGGAATTACATTAACATTCTGTGGAATTCTGGGACTGAGTGGGCATTTGCCACCGTTTTCGAAGCCCAAAATGCACCCAGTAGTCCAAAAGTGGATGCAAGAATGCATTTTGCCTATGAAAATGGAGCAGCCTCTCTGTGCCCTTGCATGCTTTGCTGCGATTAAGGTTTTAATCACTACAGAGTATGTAAGGGCGCAGAGAGGTATACAGTTTCAAAAAATGACGACCAGAGGGAGCAGACCAACTATGTTTAGAATCTGGATGTCCTTGCGTACTCTGCAGGGATCAAAAGTTAAACACTGCAGAGTATGTAAGAGTGCAGAGGGGAATACAGTGCTTTGTAAATACTGTGGGAAGAAGTAGCAGTCCCTCGATGTTTAAAAACCAGTGCACATGGCTGAGCAAGAGATTTTATGTAATTCTGTTAAATTGTCCAGATTCCTCTGATTCCGCCAGTGGAACTTAATATTTCTGCCCATCAATCCACTGAGTGCCTCTAGGCTCACTCCACCCTGGCTGATGCTGTAACTACTGTATTAGAGCACGCTGGGTGGAGGGGGTGACAACTGTCCCTGATATTTGTTAAGCTGCCTTGTGGATGTCCCTCCATACGTTCACGAAGCACTGGACAGTCTGGTCCATTGAAAACTATGTTTCGCCCATTCGATTCTTCAGGACTTTTTTGTACGAAGTCAGTTCGCAGACCCTATTCTAGGAAGGTTTTGCTTTGGTATCTATTCTAAGGTGTATCTGCCGTTAAAAGGGTGAATCAGAAGAACAAGTTGCTTACATTCAAAAAAGATTTTCCTGGTCTGGACTCCATTTAATTCCAGATTCCTCAACTACCCTCCCACGGTCCTCGCTCTGTAAATTGAGCTGTTTCTCAAAAAGGTCCCATTAGACGATGCACACTGGCCAACCCCATTTTTTTAGGGGGCCTCTGCATTTTTTTGCACAGATCTAGTCACGAAAGAAACTAATGTCAAAACTCCGGGTGATGCCTATTGTCACTTCTGATGAAGACTGTGGAGCCAAAAACGCCACCTACTGGTGTGCAGTGGTACTGCTAAAGATGTTCCAAATCCAGTCAAACACCTGGGTCATATTCGAAGGTGAAATATCTGTGGTTAGACAGTCTTTACGAGATAAAGCATTAGCGACTGAAGGTTAGTTGTTCTTCAGGCCCGGATAACAGACAAATTGTACAATTTACCCCTTTCGCTGGTGCAACAAAAGTGTGCAGTAGGCAGTCCAGGGACATTCAGCAGCCTGATCGGACTGTCTCACAGGCCAAAAGTCCCCTTTCAAGTCCCATGTAGACATGAGGTGTTGCAAGGTCTCACAAACATGTTTCCCAATTCCCCATTCACATTGCCGCCACGGGGCCTTAATCTTGTTCTGACTTTTTAAATGTGTTCCTGGTTTGAGCCATTGCACAGTTGCCCATTGCGAGTGCTTCCTTTCAAAACCGGTTTTCCAATTGCCATTAAGGTCAGCAAGACTTGTGATTTGCAGGTATCAAGTGTAAAGCCTCCCTTCACCACTTTCTTACTAGACAGGTATGGGATTCATATGATGTGCTTCTTACACAGGTAGTATTTTTCATCTACTACCTGTGGTTTCTGGAATCCAAGCGCCAAGATACTCCTTGGAATGGTAGCGCGCTATATAAGTCCCTCTTCACTTCACTTCTCAGAACCAGGGCTGTTTTCCTGCTTAAGTTGGTCATGTCTTTCATTTAAACCAATCCATCCCAATTCCTACATTCATTCCTCCCCTATATCCTACGAAAGTGGAGAGGCAACATAGACTAGACTATACTAGGCCTGGGCGTCTATACAAAAGGCAAGGAATCTGGAGGTAGAAGTATAATTCAAAAGAAAGTAATTTACCTTCAATAACTGAAGAGTCCTCTGCAATCCACCCTCTTCCCTGTTCATTGCAGGTTATTTCGTAAACCTTTTATTAATGTCCTGATTCTGTAAATTGTACTGCACCTGATTCACACTACACCATTCTCATCCATTTGCCTTGACACATGTTAAAAAAAAATGGAAGGGAAACTGACATCATTGTGCTGACCGGGACGCTTTATCGTTCCAGTGATGTCATGAAGATGCTGCTTTTGGCACCGAAGTGGAGCCTATGACCTCTACTAGTGTAGAGAGCGGTTAACATTTTTTGATTCTCTCTGAAGCCTGGGGTATTCAAAAGGTGGGGAATCTGTAGATGTTTTCCACCAGAAAGATAGTTACCGAAGGTAAGTAATCTTTTCATTGTGTACATTTCTAAATGTGCTCTTTAAACTTCATTTTTGAGAGTGACCCTGTGGCTGTTAGGTAGACGCCTCTGCAATGCTGTAGAAATAATCAAACCTTGCTTGTCATGCACCTGATTCTAAAATGCTGTTTAGTTAAATATCTACCTTTTTGTTTTTAGAGTTCTATAGATACATATTACAGCGTGGTCCCCTGTGTAGCCTCTTCAGCTGTGCCCTTTTTCACATGTCATATTGCATATTCTAGGCCAGTCGAAGTGCCTGGATGAAGCCCTCGCTCTGTGGAAGAAAGTCCTCTCTTCAACACATGTTCCAAAAGTGCGCTGCACTGAGCAAACCGTAGCATCACTACATATTCTAGGAGCTCTATACAAGCTCATTGATAAGGTACAGTATAGCTCTTGTGGTGAAGACTGATACAGCTGTTTAGCACCTGTTTATCTGTTCTGTGCAGGTTTTTCTGATCCATGTCGCGCATATCCTGCTTAATGTCACAATTAGGTTGCTCTATCCTGGATTATGCCTACTGATTTGATTGCACTCAAAGGTGTTTTTGGAATGTAACTTTGTCTACTAAGGTGTGTTCAAAAGTGCAGTCAGTCTGTTATGGTGCACATTCACATCTACTGGATAGAGGGGTAAGCTGAGGCTGCCGTTGGAAGGCAACATGGGGGTGGGAAGAAGACTTCTGACAAGTGCTGCATATGACTGCATCATTTGCCTCCAACAAGTCTGTTAGCCTGGCTAGAGGAGCAAGAGTGAAGCTGTAAACCTGGTCAAAGGTGGTGTATTTCCATTCTATTTTACTGGTTGAATATCCTCAGCTGAAATTAATGTCATGGTTGTTTTGGAGGACTTTGGAGTTTTTATGTTTCTCATGTAAATATCTCTGGAGTCTTTTAAAAAGGTGGTGGGGTTATCTATGTGGCTTCAGTGAATACATTGCTAGTAAATCTGTGCAGAATATAGTTTTGCATGTTTTCATTTGAAGTTTTCTCTGATTTGCCTTACCTCTTTGCAGCCACTTGAATCAATTGAGTGCTATCTCCTGCTTCGAAGACTCTCCAATGCGCTTGAGGACTCCTTAGCTACTGCAAATATCTTGTGTCATCTTAGCAAGATATTGTTCTTACTGGAATGCCCCAGCTATGCTAAGGTATGTGCCAAATTATAGAATTGGTTCCAATTTTATGATTTTATGTCTAACCTGTCACTCGATGCAGGCAGTATTTAGAGATAAATCAGTTGAATTTAGAATTGTTGGAAACCTTGTTATTTGTTTTGTGTGACAAGCTACATTGCTTTTGCGGAGTGAGGGGCCTTATTTGCAGTCCAAGATCAGTCATGGTTACTGGGCATTCATACAAAGAATGGCTTTACCAGGGATGTTCTGGGGCCATAATACCATTCCGCACAGTTTTTAATGATAGAAAAATGGAATTTGATTACCTTTTGGTAACTTATTCAATTCTAGAAGCTGATAATTAGTATTGAGAACCAGACTGCCCCATAGTTGAGGCCCCAAAAGCTTTTATCATTCTTATGCCCTTTGTACTTTAGCTTATCAGACTCTGACCCATACTATCCAGTGGACATACTGTTCATGTGTCCCTAAAACCTGATGGCAAGTTCTATGCCTAAATTGAAGTGAGGTTTTAAAAGGTTTTCACAAAGCTGCTTTAGAGTATCTTCAAAGGCCAAAACTAACGCTGGTCTAGTTTTAGTTTGCAAATATTTTGGTGCATGTGCCCACAATTGCACATCTATTTGCATAATCCAAACCACAAACTTGTGTAAAAAAACAGTGCATACATGAATTCATGATAATGAAGGCAAGTGAATACTTGTAGATTCCTGCTCATGCAAAGTGCTGGGTCTGGATGGAGTACACAACTATTTCTATTGCTAAATGTTGTGAAGCCTTGTTTTGAATTAGATATCCTCCTGCTGAGTAGCGGCTTTGCTGTATAGTTGGCTGGGGGACCTCTCCAAGGCTGCCACGCACAGGTGTTTCGCAGCAGCTAGCCTTTGTTAAATGCTGAAGCACATTTCCAAGTGCTAATCAAGTTGTACACATTCCAGGGTCTCTGCGCCTGAAAGGTGATTACCCCATGTGATTACAATGTTCAAGTCACGCAGCTCTGTTTCCTCTCCTAACATTTATTTGGGCTTGCTTGGGTGGGATGTGGATGCTAAATGTTTCATACTGGGAGCCATGGTGAAGACATCCAGATTTCAAGTATGAGGAAGGGCATTCATTGGATTTTGCTCTGGCATAGGAAATTGTGGCTACATGAGTGGGCTAGCTGGCTATATCCCCTGCCCATCAACACTGATAACTGGTTTCATGGAGAGGGCCATTATAAGTCCTTTGTGCTGCAAAAGACTAAGGCAACGACTCGTTCCAAAGCCAGTCTTTGAGCTGGCATAAAAAAATATACATTGACTCTGCAGAAGCCTTCAGAGTCCAACACCGGGTCAGACACACCCAGAGCATCTTCTGACTCAAGGATGCTGGTGGTGCTGAAAATTCCCTCTGCTTTAAATACCCCATCGGACACCAGGTCACCAATAGTGCCGAACCCCCCCGAAGACCGTCGTTGCCCCTAAAATCAAAGCCCATATAAATCCCAAAGAACTGCCTGTTCAGCCTATTTTGTCCAAGCTTCCAGAAGACCTTTATGCCAAGTAAAGGTTTCTGGCTATAACCCCAGATACAGGCAAGGTGGTAACAAAATATCCTACATGCAATTAAGGGGGAGAAGATTATGGGACCTCAAACTGAAGCCTCAATGTAAAAAACATAAGGATAAGGGCACCAGTCCCGTTCATTTCCTACTGGATTTCTACCCCCCCTACCACATATCACTCCAGTTCTACTTGCACCTTTTCCTCTTTCCTGTTTTGCCGGTGCCATCCACACCTCCACCTTTACCAACCTCACTACCATGCTCCACTCATATCCACCCACTCCCTCTTAGTTAAGGGAAAGCAGCAATCAGTAAAACGTAGACCCTGTACTACAATTCATGCTACCCAGATCCACACGGTGATCCTCATACACTTGAATACTGGAATGACTATGTCGACCCCCAAGGTGATGGAGGTCTCGATCTATACCCCTCAAAGTCTGACAAAACCACCACATATGAGTAAGGCTCCCTGTTTACCGTTTGTACTGATATTTACAGATAAATAGACCGAAACCCATTTATTTTCATGTCTGTATTTTTAAATGTGGATAAGAACGGAAATTGGGTGATTTTTGCGTGATTCTAAATACACTTTACCATGACTGCCAGACCAATAACTGTGGATTGAGAGGATTGCTTACCCGTCTCCCGCTTCCCCCTGTTGGCCACCTTAATCCGTAGCCCAAGTGAATCTCCCACTGCTCATACGATGCGCGCATCTCAACCAACATCTTGTGATCGGTTATATCCCGTGGCCGCTCTCTCTCTCCTTTGCCCCATGCAGCCTCGACTCGTGACAGTCACTTCGCTCAACTTAATCGACCCCCTCCTGGTGCGGCCCGCAACAAGAGCGTAGTCACTGATACACCAGGGGTGCCTGCTGCAATTTGATTCCCTTTGCAGCCCTGCAAGTTTGCTTCAAAGTTTGACACTTTTTGCTACTTTATTTCACTTTAATTTACTAGTATCACGGCCGTCTGCTTGGGCTGTTTGCTACCTGTCTCCCGCCGCGCCCTACTGGCCCCCTTAATCCTTTGCCCGAGTTAATCTCCCACGGCTCCTATGGTGCGCCACATCTTTAACTGACATGTGATCTAGCTTTTTACCTGAACCTTTGTCGACTACTATATTATGGGGAACTAATTTGCCTCGCACCAGCTGACCTCTAGAGTGCCTGATCTACCTCCCCCGCTCCTGAGCATGATCAGTCCCCTCCAGTACACAAGATTTGGCTTCACCTCAGTGGAAGCTCTGGGTCTTGCCGGCTACACCTATTCTTTTCTAGCTGCAGCCCTCCTTCAGCCCCATACGGGGCCTATTCTCTACCTCCTACAAACCAGGACAGCACCTGAGGGATGTTGCTCTATCCGCCACCTGAGGTAGCTTGGTTTGGGTTCCCTACATCCTCCTGATGCCCCTACCTGCATTGTGACCTGCTCCCTACTGCCTTCAACCGCGCAGCCTCTGGGTTGCAGCCTCTTGGCATTACTGGGCTCGGATCCTCTCCCTGTACTGCCCTCTCCCCGATTAGATATTACCCATTGCATTGGCATCGCTGGGCCCGCCCTGGCAACCTACCAGCCTATTCTCCCTTGATAGCTGGATCTGACCTGATCACAACAGGATGCAACTCCTTAACCGTCGCTTAACCTCCCAACCTTTCCAAGTCTGCTGCTAAATCCTTTAAGCATTCCCTCCTGAGAAGACACTCTGAGACTCGTATCTCTCACCTGTACTTAAACGCCGACAGGGGCATCATCCCTAATGATCTATTCATTACTAGGAAATCAGCACTATGGCACACTACCAAATATAACCTACTTAGCTTACACAATGTCAGGAACATTCCTTATGGTGCCAAACTCACGATTGTGCCTTCCCAAAACCCTAAAGCTGAACTTCCCATTACCTTTTACAAAAACGGCATTGTCCTGATCCAAGCACCAGACCTAGAATTCAATAAATTCGCTGACTTCTTCTGCATCCTTAAGAAACAAGTACTACTTTCCTCCACACACACCCTGGGCCTGCCGTCGTCCCCAACTCCTGTTGCAGCTCCGGTCCACTCAACTCTAAACCCAAGGGTAACAGCCTCCCATCTAGACCTACTAATGATGCTGCCACTCCCCCCTCTCTCCCTCAAGTTGGATTGGTGCAAATCCTCCCAATGTGTACTCCAATCAGTTCAAATCCAGAGATAGTATCTCCCCTAGAGCTGTCAGAACTTCCCTCCGACCTCTAGTATTTACCAATAAGCCACCCGCTTCCTATCCCCACTCCTCGCCCTCTCGCAGGCCACTTTGTTATGCGAGCAAAGCTCCTGGACTTCAGCTGAGGGCAAATGGGGAAACAAAGTAGCACCAAAGGTGCATTCTCAGCGGCACTAGGACGGCTGGGTGCAGGGTGCTGTTTCGACGTCAGGTGCCCTGTTTTCACTAGGGAACCTCCGGTTTGCAAAGGCACTGCAGGCTTGGGGATAAAGGTCTTCTGGGTGCGGCCACCACTTTGAGAGGTAAGTTGGGAAGTTAGGGGTTGGTTAGGCACCGTTGGTTTGCGCACACAAGGCCTTGGGACGTCTGGTGCAGGGGTGCCTATTGGTGTTGGATATTACGAGCTCCTGGTCGTGGTTGGGGAGACCTTCTGCATTTAAGCTGCAGGCGTCAGATGAGGGCTTGAGGCAGGTCAGGGGTTGCCAGATCTTGTATCTGGATCGCTGGGGTGACCTCTTCATGGTGTTTGACTACTCGTGCCGTGGACGAGGGTGGTACAGATTCAAGGTTTCCGGCCAAGGCCAGAGGTTGCAGATTAACAAATCCGGTGTTCACTGGAGACGGTCTTTGTAGTTGAAGGCAGGCAGGTCCTCCGAGTTTTACAAGGTTGCTGGCTGCAGGACACACCGGGATTTCACAGGAGCAGGTTCGAGGGGGAGACAGGCCTGTAGGGATGGGTCTGAGTCAGTGGACATCTTCCTCTTGTTAGCTGCTGCACGGCTTTCTGATAGATACATCTGCCAGTGGATTCCTCACCTTGCGTCTGTTTTCTTCTTCTTATACTTCTTGTCTGAGGAAGCAAGGTTCAGGGGTGCCCCTAAATACTAAATTTAGGGTAGTTACAGGTAGGTAAAAGGCAGGAACCAATGGGTCCCTTCCCTGGGGTGGGTACACCCCCGATTATGCCTCCCTCCAGTGGGAGGGGTGCATGAGCCAATCCCTGGTTGGCTGAGTCTCTCCATCTTCCTGATGGGGTGGACCGAGTTGTGCTTCACCTCGCCTCCCCCACCTGAGGGGTGGAGTTGGCAGAGGTAGGCACACCTCTCTACCTCACTTGTTTTTCCTGCCGGTTCTCCCACCCAAAGTGAGTGTCAGAACCAGTGGGGACCAGTTGCTCAGAGCAGCATATGGCCTGGGGAAGCTTACAAAGGTGGCAAGCCTTTGAATCTTCCCCTTTGTGAACCCTGCCCATCCTGTGGGAGGAGGCTTGGCACCTCGTCCCAGGATGTGCATTGTTTCAGGCCCCAGAGAGCAGCAGGCTCTCGACCCAGGGGTCCAGAAACCTGTCTTGTGGTGGCAGCTGAAAGCAGTCACTCAACCTGGGCACTAGTGGTAGGTTTGTTTTCAGGGGGGATCTTGAAGATGCCTTCTGTGTGCATTTTTCATTAAGTCCCACACTGGCATCAGGGTGGGTAATTTGCTGAGATACCAAACTTCTCAGTTTTCAGTGTAGCCATTATGGTGCTGTGGAGTCCAAGGACAAACTCCCAGCACCAAATACTTTCAATGGCAGCATTGAACTTACGATGTCTAAGAATGGGCTTAGACACTGTAGGGGTACAGGGCTCATGCACCTGTACCCTCACCACTGGTATAGTGCACCCAGCTAGAGCGGTGACTGACCTATGCCAGGGAAGTGGGTTGTAGGCATGGCACACAGATGTGTGCCATGTCGACATTTTGTTCTGCACCAAGACACGCAGCCTGCTAGGCAGTGTGTGAGTAGTGGGACAGGACTTCGAAGGGTGGCACAATAAGTACTGCAGCCCTTAGAGGCCTTCTCTGGTCACAGTGCCCTGGGTATCTGTGGTACCATTTACCAGGGTCTGCCTGTTGTCCGAGATGCCAATTGGGTTTAGGCTTCAATGCAGTTTAAGGGAAAGAACATAGGCCCTGGGTACCTGTTTAACAGGAGCCCAGGGCACACACAGTCAAAGCAAAATCAGCAATTCTGCAAAAAGTGGTGGCAACCATCCAGAAAGAGGGCACTTTCTCACAATTCACGTGTACACAATGCATAATATTTCGCAAAGGATTTATTTCACTTAACCGTGCCAGGCCTAGCTTGGTTCTAGAAATGAAGTAACTTAGACCAATTTTGTTATAATAAAAAATTTGAGTTCAGTCTGAGCATGACTCATCATTTTGCTGATTGAGTGTGTAGAACAAATGCTTAACACTACCCTCTGATAAAGCCTTACTGCTCGCCCACATTACCACAAATAACCCAAATAGAGAGTAAGGTGCTATCTACTTTTACCTCTGCCTACCTTTTGGGTTTCACTGGACTCTCTGCACACTATACCTCATTTTGGTATTTTATATACAGAGCCAGCTTCCTACAGAGACTCGCACCAAATTTAGAAAAAATCAACTTTGAACTTTTATTTTAAGACCTAGTTCTTCGCAATCGGGTAAGTACATTTTTAAATACAAATACTTTTCACTTTCAGAAATTGATACACGAATTTCAGAGTTTTACTATGTTATCCTATGGAAGAAAACAATGTGGTTATACGGGTAAGTGTCTGACTTACAGGTCTAGTCTTCAGCACCAAAGGTTAGCAAGGGACAATGATCAGGTAAGAACCGAAACTGCACCACCAGTGGCACAGGGTCAGCCGGGTGCAGAGGTCAAAATCTGAATTTAATCCAATGGAGGAGTTCCCTCATCTTCAAGATGGAGGGGACTGAAAAGAGTGCTTAACTACACCTCCTCCACTGAGGGGTGGAGTTGGCAAATGTGAGCACACCTAGTCTTTCTGAGATTTCCCGCCCAAACTGAGGGTGTAAGCTGGGGGCTGCGATCTGCTCCTAGCAGCAGAGGTTGGGGGTCGCATTACAAAGGCGGCAGGCTTTTGAAGCTTCGCCTTGGAGCACTGGCCCATCCTGGGGGAGGAGGTGCGACACCTCTGCCCAGGATGTGTATTGATTCTGGTCCCAGAGAGCAGAGGCTCTCCGTCAAAGGGTCCAGAAACATGTCTGTGTGTGGCAGGCTCCCAAAAGTCGGTCAGTGCCCACACCAGGGTAGGTAGGTTTTCAGGGGACACCGCTGAGGTGCCGTCTGAGTACATGTTTTAATAAATCTCACACTGGCATCAGTGTGCATTTTTCTGATGGATACATCTGCCAGTGGATTCCTCACCTTGTGAATATCCCCCTGCGTCGGCAACGTTCGGAAAATTCTTTTGTAGCACGCCGGCGTAAATAAAGTCATAGGAGCACGGCACCGCGCGCGACTCCGACTGCCGTCACTGATTCCTTTATTAGGCCTAAGTCGGCGTGATGACATCAGTTCCCTTTTTTCCGCGTCGTCGACGCTAACGGTTTTGCAGGATCTTCTGTTGAGTTGATAGTAACTTTGTTACTATTGTGAGTTTTTTTGTATCTCTTCGATGTTGCTGTCTTCTGTCGTGATGTCGTCGAAGACTGGGTTTAAGCCGTATGATTCCTGCGGAAAGATGTCCATTACAGATCCGCATGGTGACTGTCTATGGTGTCTGGGTTCAGATCACGACGTTCAGGGTTGTCGATACTGTTTAAGGATGAACCCAAAGGCTCTTCAAGAACGTGAGGCAAAACTTCTTGTTGCCAAATTGAAGGGTAAGGATGCCAGGAAGAGTTCGAGATCGAGACGCCCGAAGTCGAGGTTGAGGTCCCGGTCGAGGTCGGCATCCAGGTCGACATGCTTACAGATCTAAGAAGCATAAAAGAAGGAAGCTTGGTTCAAGGCACCATTCCGGTAAGGAGTCGGAATCGAAAACGAGGTAGTCTTCTAAAAGGCATCGTAAGGACATGGTATCACCCTCTCCAGTTCAGAGTCCTGGAGGTGAGGCCTCGCCTTTGGAGTCACAGGAACATTCTCTGGCTCCGGTGTTGAATCAGTCTCCGGATCCGTCTCAGACTTCGGGACATGAGGGAGAAGATGAAGTTCCTGTTGCTCAGGGTTCAACGACTCCGGTAAACCAACCCGAGGAACAAGAGGAGTCTGCAACGTACCAAGATAAGCTTCATGGCCTAAAACATCTACAAATGCAATTACCGTGCCAGAGATCGTACAGGTGGCATAAGTCAGGCAAGGCATAAGTTACGGTGGTCCCAATCCATCCAGTCTTAACCTTCAGTCCCTACATGATTACAGCATTGCCCAAGCCCAGCGTCCACAATCATAAATGAATTCTCAGAGGCAACTGCCCAATCAGGCAATTCGCAGCTAACTGTAGCGTCATTGTCCATTCAAGAAGCGGCACTAGGTTGCGGTTCAGGAGGTCCCAAGTCCACGGCCAACGCCTCCCCAGGTCCGTCCTCCTCATCAGCACTCCGCCAAAGAAGGTAGGAAGTCAGGGGTCCCCAGATGTCCCTTGGCTGTGACCAAAGGGGTAGCAGTTCCGAATATGTGTAAGTGCTCTTGCCACGTGGTCAATGTCAATAACCAACATTTAAATTTGGGGGCCCGCCCCCTTCCCCATCTGCAAGCAACTAATCGTTTGGCCAATAGTAAACAGAGCGCCAAGAACTTCTTGGCACCGTTTTTATGGTTTGTGTCCAGCCTAGCAACGCCGTCAACGGGCATGGGGCAACAGCCACCCCCAACATTTCGGAAAGCCCCTCAAATACCAACGTCCAATATTCTGCAACCCTGGAGCAAGTCAAAGTAAGGTGTAGGAAATAGTCCCCCTCCTCCGCGCAGCGCTGGCAGCGGTCTGTGTCGCGTAATTGAAATATTTGTAGTTTGGTGGGTGTGTGGTATAGCCGGTGCAAGAATTTGTAGTGTATGAGGCGCAGCCTGTTCCCAGTGATCGCGTTGGTTTGTGTGCAGCTGGTCTCCCCTGTTCGTCCGTCAGCGGTGTGCCTAGATCATTGTCCCATTCCAACCTAGCCCGTATGAGGGTCGTCGTTGGCGCATTCTGCACGTGTTTGTAAAGTAGTGATATGACATGCCGCGGTGGGTCTGTTTAGAGCATGGCATGCAGGGGTCCGAAGGTCTCCGGTTCCTCCGGGAAAGAGGGGGAAATGGCGTGGATACTCTGTCGAAGGCGGGTATACAAGAAGGTATCCATTATCGAGGGAGGCCGGTCTCCAAAAAATTGCTCTGAAGTGCGAAATCGGCCTTGCGTATATAGATCCCCCCCATAGGTGATATTTGAGCTCAGTAAGTAATTTACGACATATCGCTTCGCAAGTAACCTGTAATTGGGGATCGTTCTTTTGTGGCATTCGGGGAGAGTATAAGAGTGGGCAGTCTAGCGTCCGAGCAATGCAGTGCCCATCTGCAACAGTGCAGTCCACTGTTGATGGGTCTCGTTCCCTAGCACTTATCTGCGTGTGTATATAGCCGGTCTTCACCCCAAGGGACATGTGGCCATCCTCCTCCGCCAAGTGAGCCATGTATGGCGCAGGGTGGAACCAATTTGTGGCGAAGTGGGCCTGGGCACAATCATAGTATCTTTCAGAATTGGGAACCTCAAATCCTCCCTGATGGTAGGGTAACATTAGCGTGGCTAGATTAATACACGCCTGTTTCCCTCCCCAGATCAGTCTAGTTCGTTGGGTCCGTAGCGTGCAAAAGAAAAAACTACCTGGGTTGTACATGATATTTACAAAAAGGTACAGTAGTTTCAGCAGTATCACCATTTTGAGAAGGGCGATGCGGCTGGCCATTGAAAGTGGGAGGCGTATCCATTTGGTGACGCTGTCTGTGATTTTATCTATGGCTGTCCTATAGTTAGCTCGCATCATAGTATCCTTCTGTCTAGTAATATGTATGCCTAAGTACTTTAGTTCTTCAAGTTCCCAAATCTGAGGATAATCAAGCTGATGTGGAGGTGTTATCTGTCAACGGGAATATCGCAGATTTGGCCCAATTAATTTGTATTCCAGCGATGCCTCCAAATTTCGTGAGCTCTCTCAGCACCGGATTTAGGTTGTCCTGGGGCTTGTGTATGTAAAGCGTCAGATCATCTGCGTATAGCGAGATGAGGAGCTGGCGAGCTGGATATGAGGGCACGGTGATTGTGATGTTGTTGGAGTTTCGCAGCTAGAGGTTCGATAGCTAGCGCCAAGAGAATTGGGGGATAGAGGGCAGCCCTGTCGTGTGCCCCTATGGATGTTAAACGGGGTGGACCTGGCTCCATTGAGCAGCACCGTGGCTGTGGGCTGGTGATATAGGAGTCACACCCAATCAATAAAGCTGAAGGGCATCCCCATGTATTCCAAAGTGCCCAGCAAGTAGTCCTATTCCAGCGAATCGAAGGCCTTGGTGGCATCAAGAAATACCACCACTGCCTCGCTCTTCGGATAGATAACTTGCAAGACAGCCTGTAGGGTGCACAAGTTATGTGAGGTTGCCCTATTCGGGACAAAGGCACCCTGGTCCGGCAGGACCAAGCGCTCCATAAATAGATTAAGGCGCGTGGCTAGGACCTTGGCCAAAATCTTGGTGTCACAATTTAGGAGCGACAAGGGCCGATAGGAGTCGCAGTGCATGGGGGGTTTGTCGGGTTTGAGCAGGGAAGTGATGAGGGCTTCCCGCATAGTGCTAGGGAAGCGACCCTCCTCGAGCGCTGCACAAAACACTGGTTTCAAAATAGCGGCCAAAAGGGGAGCAAAGGTTTTATAGAAGTCAATCGGAAGGCCGTCAAACCCAGGGGCCTTGCCAGAGCGCATCGACATGATAGCCTCCGTGATCTTGTCTATTTCAAGGTCTGCATGGAGGACGTTTTGCTGGGCATCTCCCAACCAAGCAAGCGTCACATCCTCAAAATAGGTGGGTAGATCAAGGGGTTCCCCTCTGTACGAGGAATACAGTGTGCTGTAGTGTTCCTGGAATATGCGGAGCTGATCAGGGAGGTTCCTAAATGTGTTACCCTCAGTATCCTGAATTTCCAGTATCCTGGATTTCTGTGACATAATTGGCAAATCTGAAAGGGTTTGACTGAATTTGCCAGTGCCCTTCCCGGCCTGTCCCCCTCTCCATAAATTTGTGCTGTGTGTTTTCCTCTGGAATATGCATTCCCTATCCGCTGCAGTTTCGTATTTGATCAGCTTGTCCCGCAGTTGGGCCTGAAGTGTCCCATCATCCGGGCTCTGAGTGATGGTGTCCTCCAGTAGGCGCAATTCATTTTCTAATGTGCGAAGTTCAGTATGCAGGGACTTGAGAATTCCACCTCCCTTTGCAATGCACCAGCCCCTCAACGTAACTTTGAATGCCTCCCATACAGTCGTGATGCTGGAGACAGACAACAGGTTACAGTCAAAGTCTGGGATGTTCTGTTCCAGTTCTGCCTTGAATACTGCATCCTGCAGGTGAGCGGGGTTAAGCTGCCAACTCAAAAACGGTGAGCAATCTAATGGGATGCGGAGCTCTACAGTGACTGGGGAGTGGTCGGAGAACGTTCAGGCCAAATGTGTTGCATGAGTGAGCCAATTGGCTATCCCCACCGAGACAAAAATGTAATCAATGCGTGCCCAGGTGGAGTGTACAGTCGAGTAGTGTGTGCCTTCCCCCAAGAATGGGGTGGATGTCTCCAGGCGTCTATCCAACCACTATTGTCCACTATATCACACAGTGCCTTCTGCGTGGCTGAGTAGTGTGCAGGAAGAGGTCGGGACCGGTCCAGTTGGGGCCGTAAAGCAGTGTTATAGTACGGGTAATACCAATCGTTTGGATTTTCCCCCACAGCAGGAGCAAAGCATTTGGATTATCCACATTAGGCCCATAGTAATTAGCAAACAATATTTTGTGAGAACAAGTCGCCCCATAGCAAACAAAATCTGCCCTCAGAATCTGAGTCCATTCCTGTGGGTGTGAAGGCTACGCCACGTTTAACCAAGGTGGGGACTCCCCTGGAGTAATTAGAGTAGGAAGAGAAGTTTCGGCACGTAGCCCATCTTGCTGCAAAGCAGGTAGAGGTACTACGGGCTAGATGAGTCTCCTGTAGGAGAGCAATAGCTATCCCATGCCCGTTGAGGTATCCCAGTGTCTGCCTGCGTTTCCTGGTGTCATTGAGGCCTCTAACGTTCCATGTGGCCAATGTAAGGGTGCGCAGGGGTTGTGTCTCACCTGTGGTCTCCATGACCATAATGTACAGAAGGTATTAGATGGGTATTTGGTGGATCTCTGTCCGCATAGGACAAACAGTAAAAATGCTAGATTTTGTGTGTAGTGTGAATGCCGCCCTGTCCACCAAACTAATGCAAGTCAAACCATTTTCCCTCCCCCACCGGCATCCTCAACTTGACGGCTATTAGGCACCCACCCTCTAAAAACATACACATCTTAAAGCACCTCCAAAAGGTAGTGAAGGTAGGGGGTTCGCCCATTAGGGTGAGGAACCGCTAGGGGCATTCGACCCGCACAATCACCTCCCTACTTGCACCCACAAGGGCCTCTGCTGCGAAGCAGAGCAGACATACGTGGGATGGAGGTGGGTAGCCGAGCAGGGTGTGATTACATATCTAATCGTGTCCAAACAATTGTATACATCACCACTTGAAGTCAGTTCGATAGTCCATGAACGAAGTGTAGGGTGTCTCGCTGCCGTCTATCCCTCATCATGTGTCAGTCCGGAGAGCGTCAAGTCAAGTCAGAAATTTGTATAGCGCGCTACATACCCAGAGGGTCTCAAGTGGCTTGAAGAAGGGTGGGGAGTTATTTGTCGAAAATCCATGTTTTGAGTTGCTTTCTGAATGCTAGGTGGTTCTGAGTGAGACGAAGGTGAGGGGGAAGTGAGTTCCAAGTATTAGCTGCTAGGTAGGAAAAGGATCTACCTCCCATGGTGGTTTTGTTGATGCGAGGTACAGTGGCAAGGGCTTGGTTGGAGGATCTAAGTTGGCGTGAAGGGGTGTAGAAGGATAGTCGTGAGTTGAGGCATTCGGGTCCGATTTCGTAGAGTGCTTTGTGTGCGTGGGTTAGGAGTCGGAAAGTGATCCTCTTATTGACGGGGGGCCAGTGGAGGTTTTTCAGGTGATCAGAGATGTGCTCTTGACGCGGGATGTCTAATATGAGCCTGTCTGAGGCGTTCTGGATACGTTGTAGTTTCTTCTGGAGTTTTGCGGTGGTTCCGGCGTATAAGGTGTTTCCGTAGTCCAGTCGGCTCGTGACCAGAGCGTGGGTGACTGTTTTTCTGGTTTCGGTGGGGATCCAGCGGAAAGTTTTTTTGAGCATGCGAAGAATGTTGAAGCAAGATGAAGAAACGGCGTTGACTTGTCTGTTCATCGAGAGTGAGGAATCCAGGATGACGCCCAGGTTCCGTGCGTGGTCCGTCGTGGTGGGTGCTTTTCCAAGGGCCTCTGGCCACCAAGAGTCGTCCCAGGCGGAGGGGGAGGTACCTAGGATGAGGACTTCTGTTTTGTCGTGATATTGAACGCTCCTGGGCCGCCCCCTCTCTGGAGGCTGCTCTTTCAGGTCGCTTGATGTAGTCTTCCACCGGCTGCGGGGTGACAAAGGTGCTGCTTTCCGCGGTGCGTGATCTTGAGTTTGGCAGGATAGAGCATAGTGTAGGGGATTTCCTACGTCTGAAGCTTTTTCTTCACTGCGGTGAAATTGCATCTCGCCTCCTGCACTGCCAGTGTGAAATCAGGAAAGAACACTAGCAACGTGTTTTCGTAAGGTATTTGTCCCTTTTTGTGAGCTCGCTGTAGCACCGCCCGCCTTTTGGGCTGTTACACCCACTCTTTGTGGGATACGGTTACGGAGGTGCTGCCTCAGTGCCCGGAGGAGGCCCGGGCAAAGCTCATCCAAGCCCTGGCGGAAGGGCGGGATGCAGCACGCTACTCAATACGGTGTGGAGTCGACACCACGGACTCGCTAGGTAGGACGATTGCAACAGTGACGGTTCGCGTGAAGGACTGGGTTTTTCTAAGACCCAGCGGTGCCAGGGATAACACCTAAAACCTTCGTGGGTAACCTGTTCCGGCGTACAAATGACAGAGACACGGGACACTTCCTTCGGCGTCAAAGATTCGAGGTTTATTACTGCAGGGAAACACAGAAGTCACAGGAAGTACAACACGTGTAGGTTCGAGGAGTCTGCTTCAACTTGTATCTGTGGATCGCTCCTTTTATACAGTTTTCGTGCATAGGATAACATGGTACACAAAGGTTTACAACTTGGTTCCCATCGTAAAGACCATAAGGGGTCGCTTTCATGTATTCAGGGCCCGGAACATAAGTACAGTAACGTTTGGTAGTTCCCAACTGTAAAAGCACATCTTCCCACCATTAGTACATTCCAATCAGCAGTAAACGAATCAAGGAAGAGACAAAAACAGGTGCAGAGGAAGACAGGAACAGTGAGCAGATCGAAAAGGGTGTAAAAAGGAAGGTATCGGGAAACACGAGCTGCAGGCATCAAAGGGGACGTGCCTAATGAATACACAACTAAGACAATAGACCGGCACGGCAAGATGAGCCTCGAGCGGGGCCATCTGCCCTACAGTGCCATCCCCCTCATCATAAAGACACCTTCAAAGGAAACGTGTCTTCCGCAAGAGTTTGGGAATCCCAGGGTCGCGAAGCGGACAGCGTCCGTTCGCTGGCTACTTGAGGGCAAGAGACAAAATGGATGCCGTATCTAAGATGGAACCTGTGGGTTCAGATGAAGAAACCCACGAAACAAACGAACGGTTTAGGCTAGCACAGGGAAAACGCGTACACCCACTAAACTCGTCATTTGCGGTTCATAGATACAAGACTCGACCATATTCGTACGAGTCGAAAACACCACTTACGATCGTCACGGAACCTCACGCGGCAGCGCCTGGCTGAGGTCCGCCAACTTTTCAGGGGATGTCTAGGGCTCGCTCATGGACATGCCCTTCAATGGCCATTGCCTTTTTGGCGACAAAGTGTGAACGTTTCAAGGGCTACGGCCAAGTCCTTGGGCCTAGGCCAGCGACACCAAACTTCCGCTTTTCACCCCTTTCGTGGCAAAGGAAGGGGCGCCCCCACACGTCCAGCCAGCCCTAGGCCGCAGAACCAGTCAACGCAGTCAACGCGGTGCCGGGGGACAACGGCAGTGTCCGTCTGTAGGAAGGTGGATACCTGACTATGGTTACCCCAGATTTTTTGCCTAGTGTTTAGCTGGTTTTCGACTTAGTCTGGGGCCCTGATTAGCAGGATCCCAGGCCAACTATCTGCTCTCTGTAAAATGGACTCCATGTACTTTAGGTACATCTCCAATTGGACATTGGGTCACCTTATGATCCTCTGTACAGTGTACTATAGGTACCCAGGGCATAGGTGCATCCAAGGCCTACCAGGGGCTGCAGCATATGTTTTGCCACCCCTAGCTGGCCATCCAAACTGACACAACTGGCTGATCACTCAGCTGGGGCAAGGTTGTGTAATCACCCCTTGCTTAGATATAGTATTCCTATATCTAACCTTAGATCTAGACACATATACAACTATAAGTCACTTATATGGCAGGCCTGAACAATCCTGGGGGCAGAGTGCTTGGTTGTATGTGAGATGGTGCTCTAGCATGAGCTGAGTCTGTCTGCAGCTTTCAGAACCATGTCCTTATAGCTGTTCTATGATCTAGCCATACCATATACTCTTAAGTGCATTATGAACCTCGCTGTTAAATGCTAACTCAGGTTTGCCTTTATCAAAAAATGTCGAGTAAGGTGTCATACGCTTTGGAATACTACCCCCTCGCCAGTTATGGCGACGGGGGTAGCATTCCACCCTTATAGAGGGAGAAGACCTTTCCTACGAATCCCGGTTAAAGTTAACCAGAGCCTTAGCATCACAAAATGGATGCTGCTGCCACAGACACAAGTCTGACCTCCTGCTGCTGGGAGTCCTTCCAGCGAGGGAAGCTTGGACAATAGGTTTCCTGTCTTGGGAGGTGCTAGCACCACCCCAGACAGGCTCTTGTGTATTGGGGCAGGGAGGGCTGAAAGAAATGACACTGCCTGGGGCACACAAGGTGTACCATGCATAGTCCAGTTCAAACCGTTGTAACCACCCCTTTCCCTGGTCCCACCCATAGGAGGGACCTAGCAGGTAATCCAGCCCCTAGATTTGGTATATAGGTAGGTGCTGAGTCCCAAGACTTTAGATTTATCCTGACAAACTTGAAACGAAACTCTGGACCTTCGACATTCTACCTGCAGATAGAAGACTGAAGAATCTCCCTTGTGGTCAAGGAGTGACCACCCTGCACAAGCAGGCACCATCGAGCGATCCACGCCTTGCTTTGTCGACGCTCCCGCCTGAGCACAGAGCCTGACCAGAACCGGACTTCCAGACTTCCTTCACTCCGATCCACAGTCCCAGCAAAGCTGAGACCCGTGGAGGCGACGCAAGACGTGGGACCGGCCATCTTGAAAAGTCAGCGACTTGTTTTCTGTGCAGCTTCTGAGGCATCCTCGAAGCTGTGCATTGGGGATTGAGAAGCTCAGCCCCGAGCATCATCTGCACCGAAGATAAGCCCTGCACACTCCACGAGTTCTGCATGGGGCCCTTCTGCATTTTCCTGCTTGACGCGTCTGTCCGGTCACTTGCCCTTTGGCTAGTGGCCATCTTGACGACGAAACCTTGAATTTACACCGCTGGTCTGGTTGCTCCAGACTGGCCCCTGCTTGCCTGAAAAGAAGCAGCCCATCAGACCTGCTGGTCTGATTAAGAAGCCAACTTCGAATCCTGCGTGGGTTGCCTTTGCCAAGGCTTGTTGACTCAAATCCGGAAACCGACACCGCCGATAGCGAGAGCCTTCGTGAGACAGTCTGTGCCAGACTCCTGGTCGTCGTCGCCTCCTGGTCCACGTGGCTGTAGAGACCAGCTTCACAACATCACCTGATTGCTTCGTGACATCGCCTGGTTCCTTCCTGGTTCCTTCCTTGTCACTGGCTAGTGACCCAGACTCTGTCCCCTCTGCTTTCAGGTACTCTTCATCCTCGATCCGCCCTTGGATCCAACCGGATACTTCTCTCCTTGTCGCCTGCAGCATCTTTCTTCACGGCTCCATAGGATTCAGTGACGAAACCCAACACACTTTGACACCTATGCACCCGTTTCCTGTGGGTGAGGAAACGCGAGTACTCCGGTGCTCCAGTGGGTATTGACTATCCTAGTGTCTAGGTTTCAAGTAACACTTCGAGTCCAGTTAGAAGTGCCCTAAAAGAACTAGTTTTTAACTTTCATTCTCATTCAAACTCTATGGTAACTTGCGTGTGAGTAAAGACTCTGCACACGCCTCCCGTGGGCCTCCTGCCTCCTGCTTCCTATCCCTTGGTAGTACAGCGTAGCCCCAGCAATGCCCTAGGCCTATTCATTTTCCGAGCAGTGGTACTTTATACTACTATTTTAGTATATGGTTTAGCCTGCCCCTAGGGCCCTACTGTATTTTGTGCAACGTATTGTATTTTAATTAAGTATTTTGTTATGTGCTTGTGTCTCTGACTTCATAAAGAGTTCAGAGGGATTGTTTAGAAATAAATGCATATATATTTTATATTTATCCGGTGTGGTGTCCTTTCATTTGGTATTAAAGGGGTTACATATGGTAAAACAGCTAGCTTCACATGCCCTCCTGAGTTTAGCCTAAGACTGCTTTGTCCATGCTACCACTAGGATAGCTGGTCTATAAGGTTGACTTTACAACCATCACCATAAGGGTTGTTTGGACTGGTGCAAGGTGCTCACTAGAATAGTGAACATCCTATACCAGGCCAATTTCTCACACAGTTCACATCCGCTCCCGCATCATCTTCCTCTAAGCCTTCCTAATCCGGCATTTCAGGCCCATTCGACGCCAGTGGGGGTCAGGATTCGCCATCACCTCCTCTACTGGTGCACCATCACGTCTGACAGGTGGGTGCTGCAAATCGTCCGAAGGGGCTACTCCCTCCCCTTTGAAGCAACCCCTCCAGCCATGCCACTGCAGTACCACTGCATGTCGGGGATCACTTGAAACTTCTGCAGGAGGATGTTATGGCCCTCTTGGCCAAGGGGGCCATCGAGCGCGTTCCTGGGCCAGAAGTAGGACGTGGTTGCTATTCCCACTACTTTCTGGTACCCAAAAAGGGCTAAGGAGGCCTACGCCCTATCTTGGACCTACTGAGCGTCGACCGCTTCCTCCGGAAGGAGAAGTTCAAGATGCTGACTTTGGCTCAGGTCCTGGCTGCCCTGGACCCAGGAGACTGGATGGTAGCGTTGGACTTGCAGAACACGTATTTCCACACCCCTGTCCTACCGGCCCACCGGCGCTACCTGCGGTTCACGGTAGGCCACGAGCAATTTCAGTTTACCGTAAACCCCCTTCGGCCTTACCAGCGACCCTTGGGTGTTAACAAAAGTGATGGCAGTGGTCGCAGCTCATCTGCGCAGATCAGGGGTTTCAGTCTTCCCCTATCTCGACGACTGGTTGTTGAAGGTGGGCTCGCCCCAGACAGTCGTCTCCCACCTCCAGACTCCGGCCGACCTCCTGCACTTTCTGGGGTTCTCCATCAACGTGCCGAAGCCCAACCTGTGCCCCTCTCAGAAGCTCCTTTTCACCGGAGCGGTTCTGGACTTGGCGCAGTTTTGGGTTTTTTTTTCCCCCGGACAGCTGGTTTGGTATATTCAGGCTATGATTCCGATCTTTCAGCCTTTATCCCGAGTTTCGGTCAGGTTGATGCTGCGGCTTCTGGGGCTGATGGCCTGCATCCTTCTGGTGCATTACGCCAGGTGGCGGATGCGGGCTCTGCAGTGGGACCTAAAGTTTTAGTGGGCACAGCATCAGGGCAACCTGTCCGACCATGTCCTGATCTCAGAGGGCACTAAGAGTCAGTTGCAGTGGTGGCTCACGAACCGCGATTGGGTCAGCGGCAGAACTGTCTCCCTATCCCAACCAGAGCATGTAGTGGTGACGGTTGCGTCCCTCCTGGGATGGTGCGCCACATGGGAGAGAGGGAGATCAGAGGCCTCTGGTCTCCAGCGAAGTCCCGGCTCCATATCAACCTTCTGGAGCTGCGGGCGATCCGACTTTCACTGAAGGCATCCCTCCCTTCTTTCCGGGGAAGTGTAGTGCAGGTTTTCACGGACAACACCACTGCCATGTGGTACTGCAACAAACAGGGTGGGGTGGGATCGTGGACCTTTTGCCAGGAGGCTCTGCGCCTCTGGCAATGGCTGGTGGTTCAATGCCTGGCAGGTTTCCTGAACGCCAGGGCGGACTAACTCGGCCTCCGGTGCATGATGGATCACAAATGGCGTCTCAACTCGGACGTGGCGCAAGGTCTCTTTCAGCAGTGGAGAGAGCCTTGGTTAGATCCTTTCGCGTTCTCTTCGGTGGCGAAATGTCATCAGATCTGCGGGTTGGAATTTCCAAGGCGGCACTCGCTCGGTGACACTTTTCGTCTCGAGTGGAGCTGCCGTCATTTGTACGCCTTTCCACCTATACCACTTCTGCCCAGAGTGCTGAAGATCATGCGAGACCGGGCCCAAGTCATTCTTGTGTCTCCGGACTGGACACCAAGAAACTAGTATCCCCTGCTAATCAGCATGTCAGTCGATCCTCCGACTCATCTGCCTCTTCAGGAGGACCTTCTGTCGCAGCAGCAGGGGACGGTCCTCCACCCGAACCTGTCCAATCTCCACCTACATGCGTGGAGATTGAGCGGCTGCAGATGAGGCCATTTGACATGACTTGCCTTCTGAAGTTTGCGATGTGATTCTGGCAGCCAGGCGTCCCTCCACAAAAACGGTATACGCCTGCAGGCGGAACAAATTTGAGCATGGTGCACAGCAAAGGCTGTGGATCCACTCTCTGCCCCCCTTTCAGACTTTCTCCTCTATCTTCTTTCTCTTGCCCAGCAGGGCTCTGCACTGGGCACTATCAATGGTTAACTCGCGGCCATTTCAGCCTTCTTGAGGCTTCCTGATCAGCCTTCTCTTTTCAAGTCTCCTGTTGTAAATAGATTCTTGAAAGGCATCACACACGTTTCCTCCTGTTCCCTTCGTGATGCCTTAATGGGACTTGAATCTTGTTCTAACATATCTGATGTGCGCTCCCTTTGAGCCACTTAATAACTGTCTTCTTCGTCTTCTGACTCTTAAAACTGCATTCCTGGTTGGCATCACCTCTGCCGGGAGAGTGAGTGAGCTCCAGGCTCTGTCTTCAAAACCTCCTTTCCTCTCTGTCCATCCGGACAAAGTTGTTCTGAGGACTCGTCCTTCTTTCCGGTCCAAGGTAGTCACAGACTTTCACATTGGGCAGACCATGCCCACCTTTTTTCCGCATCCCTCGAAAGAGGAAGATAGGCTCCACCGCCTGGACCCAAAACGTGCACTCTCCTTCTATCTAGATTGCATACGCCAGTTCCGGGTGGACGACCAGCTCTTTGTTGGTTACGTGGGCGCTAAGAAGGGACAGGTGGTGCACAAACGGACCATCTCTCTGTGGGTCGTCTTGTGCATCAAGGTTTGGTACTCCTTGGTGAAAAAGGATCCTCCTGTTGGCCTGCGCGCCCATTCCACTCTGGCCACGGAAGGTACTACTACCCTGGGTCGGGGAGTCCCCTTGCAGGACATCTGTCAGGCAGCTACGTAGGCCTCGCTGCAACCGTTTGCTAGACACTACTGCCTGGACAGCCAAGTCCATAGAGAAGGCTTTTTCGGCCGTTCTGTTATCCAGGACTTTCTGGTGTGATCTTGGTTCGCAGACCCACCACTGATGTTGGTATTGCTCAAGTGTCTATTCTAAGGTAAGGAATCTAACACTAACCTGTTTCTTTCATATGCACAAGCTACTTACCTTCGGTAACGATATATCTGTAAGATACAGTAGTTGGTGATAGATTCCTTACCGCCCACCTATCCTCGTTCTCCGAACGCTAACTAGGGTTAAGGACATCCCTTTCAGGGCACCAGTCTTGGTTTCTATCATGGCTCTGCGTTCCTGGCGCGGAAAGCTATGTACAGAACTGACGTCCGCGCGCGAGGGCTGCGTCTAAGTACTCAGACATCATCCCGGCGATTACGTCGACGACCGACGCTGAGCCGCAGACGACGCCTAGCGAAGCGCAGGGGCACTGCTGACAAACTTTCCGGATCCAGTCTGACGCCTGGGGATATTCTAAGGTAAGTAATCTAACACTTGTTCACTCCTTCCTCTCCCTCCTAGAAGAAAAACCTACATTTTGAAGGGTGGTGGGATACTTGTAAATTTATTTTAAAGTCTAACTCCTGAACCTATCTCACCTGCACCAATCTGTGGAAACAATACTGGCACCGTATTCGTTGTTGTGGGTTGAAAAATGTATCATATTTGGGGGTAAAGATTTTCCCCTTCAGGAAAGACACAGCCCGTACAAACGAACTAGACTTGTGCTATCTGTGAGGTGGCCTGTACAAATGGCACAACAGGGGTTTTTCTTGGCTCGACTATATAGTTGCTGTCAAGATGACTGCTCTCCCAAGACTTCTATTACTGGCCCAATCCCTCCTGCTGCGCTCGCCACAACGAGGCCTGAGGTACAGTCTAAGCTTGATTAATGTAGGAAAGTACCCCGTTTTGTCATGGTCACCACCACTTTTTGTCACTGGTACTGATGTTTTTTGACTGATGTGAAGTGGGTCCCTGCTAACCAGGTCTTAGTACTAGTGCTCTTTCCCTCGAAGGTAACATTCGAACACTACTGGCCCACACTCTGGCATCCCTGTAAGTCTGAAGTAAATGGTACCTCTGGTACCTAATGCCTGGGTACCGAACGGCTACCGCGTGTATTATGCCACCCTAAGGGACCCCCATACAAATTTCAGGCAGCCTGCCATTGCAGACTGCGTGTCATGATGCAAACCATAGGTATAAACACAACCGTGAGTGTGCCATGCCAAAGTCACTGCAAGTTATATACCCGTACAGCAGGCCTTGTAGCCCTAAGGCAGGGTACATTATGTTACTAGATGGTGTAAGTATATATACTGGGCACTGGTCATTCGGAGGTTTTTTAAAATTTATTTTTTAAAGGTTTTATTAGATGTTAAACAGTATTACAGTTGCAGTTAAAGGCATTGCGAGGCGTAGCGAAATAGCCACATATCAAAAATGACACAATCACAATTGCATCGTCACTAACACAGCCATTTAGCCAACATCCCGAAACGGGCAGGCGGCGTGAACCTACATACCTCCCAGTATTATGCAGCAGTCTCGGCCTGTATAGCTCAGGTTCCAATTCTAATGTGCATACGCCCCCCGTTAGCACTTCCCTCACCACAGCAACTCATGCTCACAACGGCCACTCCAATCTTTTCGATTATTCCACTCACAAACGCTGTCCTACCCACCTCTCCTCCAGCCCCCCAGCCTCCCCGCATCCCCTCATCCAGAAATGATATTCCTTCACACGACTTCTCAGCCTATCCCCTCCGGGTCAGCGCCATTAATTTCAGGAGGAAGCAGTTCACTATAAAGTTCCGACTGCGTAGAGCAGTATAGCATATCTCTTGACCACTGACTCAGCGTCGGGACCTGCCCCCTCAGCCAGCACATGGCGATTCTCCTCTTGGCCATAAGGAGCCCCATGTCCACTAATCTACGGATCACCTTTGGTAGCTTTTTGGTATATCCCAAAAGGGCCATGAGTGGGTCCAGATCCAATGTAACCTCAACTATTCTGCCAAGCTCTTCAAATACTGTTTCCCAAAATGCAAGCACCCCCAGGTACATCCATGCCAAATGCATGAAGTCCGCCACCTCCACCCTGCATCTCTCACACTCTGCGCTCTTGCAAACTATATCTACATAGCCTTTCCGGAGTATAGTAGATCCTGTTGAGATACTTAAAATGCACCAGCCTGTGCCTACCATACAGGGATATTTTTCTGGTATTGAGACAACAATAAGACCACACAGTGTCATCCAACTGGACATCTAAGTCGCGCTGCCATGCCAGCCTGGCCGCCGTGTATTTGTGTGCTCTGTTTACCTGCCCAGGCTAACTTGAGCATCAATTGTCTCAATCTACGGAAGGTGCACGGCAAAACCAGTGGAATATTAGTGAAGAGAAAAAGGAGTCTGGGCAAGACAACCATCTTCATAAGCGATATACGTCCCATCAGCGACAGCGGGAGCCGGATCATAGGTCCACATCATCCTCTAGCTTAGAGATGGCTGTGCCGTAATTTTCCCGAAATACGATATCAGTCTCCGTATGCAGACGAATGCCCAGATACCTCACCGAGTCTACCGTCCAACGGAGGGGGTAGTCCATCGCAAATTTTACTGTAGCAGGTGTGAGCGGAAAGACCAAAGACTTCTCCAAATTAACTTAAAGACCAGACAAAGCACCAAATCTAACAACTTCCCTAATAACAGCCGTCCAGTTCTCTTCAGGTTCCCTAACATAAAGAAGTGGGTCATCCGCATATGTAGATACTACAATTCTATAAGTGGGGAACCCGATACCTTCATTCCCATGATATTCCCGTAAAGCACAGGCTAGTGGTTCTGCCACTAGGGCGTTTAATAGCTGGGAGAGGGGACAGCCCTGTCTAGTGCCCCTAGTGATATTAAACTGGGCAGTGACCAAATCGCCAATACGCACTCGAGCGGTTGGTTTGTGATACCCAGCATGTGCAGGAATGCCCACCCCACCCCCTCTAAGTCCCATTCTCGTCAACACTTGGCTGAAGAACCCCTTTCCACCGAATCAAAGGCCTTTTCCATGTCTAGGCATACAGCTACCGCTTTATTTTTCTGGCGGACATGTTGCATTGTTCCAAACAGTCCTTATATTATACGTTACGTTTCTAGATGGCACGAAGCCAGCCTGCTCAGGCGCCACCAGGATATGGGACATCAATGCCAGTTTAGTGGCCAGGATTTTCGCAAAAAATTTTGCGTCAACATTAAGTAGGGACAACGGACGATACGAACTGCAGTCATTCGGCGTCTTGCCTGGCTTCGGAATAGCGACTAGAATTGCTTCCCTCCTCGACAGGGGCATTGTGCCTATTTCTAACATGTCTTCAAACAGAGCCGCAAGGTGCGGAAGCAACTGTTACGCGAATGCCTTCTAAAAGGCGACCGTCAGGCCGTCCGACCCCGGGGCACTCCCCGCTCTCATAGTGCTCAGTGCCTCTATCATTTCCTTCTTCTCTATCGGGTGCCTCAGGAACTCCCTATGGGCATCCGGAAGAAATGGCAGTTGTATATACTCAAAGTACTCCCTAATTTTGTCATCCATCCCCACTGATCTGGTTTTATAGAGATCTGCATAGTACTGCCTAAAGCGCTCCGCTACATCTCCCTCCTCTATCAGGAGATCGCCACTGTCCACCTTAATCTGTCACTTGTGTCTTACCATGCCTAGCCTTCATCAGCCGAGCAAGGGCTGATCCTGGCATCTCACCCTCCCCGTACACGTGCCGTGGCATACTTGCCTAGGTGTTTTACTTCACGGACTGCAGTTTCCTGGTACTCCATCAGAAGCGCCTTTATTTAGTCTTCTACTCTCATCTCCCCCATCTACCCTGTCCTTTTCCAGGTTCTGCAGTTTCCTCTCAATCTCCGCCAGGCTCCACCTAATCACCCATAGTACCCCTAAGTGTTTGGACATAGCTATGCCCCTGATGTAAACTTTAAAAGTTTCTCAAATCGTCAGGAAACTGTCCACTGAGCCGACATTGGTGTTGAAGAAGGTGTTGATGGCCTCAGCTATCTCCTCTCGGAATAGTGAGTCTAAGGGGAATATGGGGGGAATCTCCACGTGAACGGCGGAATGCTCCTCTTGGGTGGTTTCAGAACGAACAGTAAAGGTGAGTGGTCTGAGAGAGTACGCGGCAACACTATACATTGCCTCACCTGGCTAAACAGTGAGGTAGATGCAAACCAATAGTCAATTTGCGTGTTTTATATCATGGAACGCTGAGTAGTGCGTGTAGCCCCATCTGAAAGAGATACGTTAGTGATAGATTCCTTACCTTCGAATATCCCCAGGCGTCAGACTGGATCCGGAAATTTTTGCATAGCAGTACCCTTGCGCGTCGGTAGGCGTCGTCTGCGGCTCCGCGTCAGTCGTGGGTCGACGTCGTCGGAGTACTTAGACGCCGCCTCCGCGTGCTGACGTCAGTTCTTCTTCTTTTTTCCGCGCCAGCAGCGCAGATCCGGAAAAAGTGGTACCTTAGTCACTTTTTGACTAACACTTTTTTGATCTTTTGATCATTCCTTTTTGAGTCTTCGACTCTGATCGGTGCCGATAGGGATGCCTGGTTTCAAGCCCTGTGAAGATTGCGACCGACTGATGTTGGTCACGAATCTTCACCGTCGGTGTCTCCACTATCTCGGCGTCTACCACGACGACAAGACCTGCCTCGACTGCCGGGCCCTTACTTCGAAAGCTAGACGGGAGCGGTCCCGTAAGCGACTCTAACTCCGGCAGTCGGCCCTGTGCCAAGAGGTCCCGGTCCGGACGGAGGTCAAGGGACCGGTCACGGGAGCGGAGCAGTCATAGCTCCGGGAGTCGACATCACTCCTCTGGGTCGAAGTCGTCAGGTAAGCACAAGAAGTCGAAGAGACGTCATCGCTCTTCCGACTAAACCCCCCCCCCCCCCCCACTCCCCCCTCACCCCGACGCTCGCGTGACCCGGCCGGGGGTTCAGGTGGCACAGCCCATGCGGCTCTGTCGGAGTCGCAGGCGTCTCGTCCAGCTTCATACCCTCCGGTCCCTGGGCCTAACGCGACGCCCGGAGAGATAGAGCGGTTCCTCGTGGGCATGAGGTCCCTCTCTCCCCCGACGGGTTCCGCGGCGCCTTCGGGCCCAGCAGCCCCGTCTGGGGGTCCTAGCGGGTCGGGGGTTTCGGCCCCAACGCCGTCGGGTGCTTCGGCCCGCCGGCGCCGCAGGGCCCCGCTGGATCCGGTTCCGGATCCGGTTCCGGATCCGGGTCGTCGCCAGTGGGCTTAACGACCTCCCCGGCGCAGACCCCACAGGTGTCACCCCCTGCGCCATCCTCGGGCGGCCCCGTCCCTGACGCCTCCCTCAACACGGTTCCGGCGCCGCTCGGCGCTGATTCAGACGCCGTTTGGTGAGTTCACTTTCCATGAACCGGCCTCATACTTTACTGACCCCGAGTACCAGGTGATGGGTGATGAGGAGGATTGGGAGGGGTCTGAGGACCCCCTGGCACGTGAGTGCCAGTCTTATGAGGACTGGACAGGTGACCTTGGGGAAGCCAGTGGTTTAGACACCTCGCCTGACACTGGCTTTGTCTCCCCTCCTAGCGTGGCTACGGAGGAGGGGGCAACCTATAGTGTGGTGTTGATGAGAGCAGCCAAGGCCTTGGGCCTTGAGCTCCCTGTCGCGGCCGTGAGGACCAACCTTCTCACCGAGGCCCTTAAGCCGCAGTCATGCTCAGCTGAGCCTCTGCTGCCGTTTAACGAGGCCTTAACTGACGTTCTATTGGGCACTTGGTCCAAGCCCGCTACGGGTTCGCCCGTAGATAGGAATGTGGCCAGACGCCACCGCCCGGCCCCGGGTGACCCGTTTCCTGTCCACCCACCCCACCCCTGAGAGCCTGGTCATCCAGGCCTCCAATTCCCAGACCGCATTCCCGTCGGCTGCGCCGGACAGGGATTCCAAGAGGTACGAGCAGTATGGCAAAAAGATCTTCTCCTGCCTTAGTCTGGGACTGCGGTCTACCAACACCGCATGCCTCTTGGGCCGCTACACCCACTCTCTGTGGGATACGGTCGCGGAATTGCTGCCATAGTGTCCGTTGGAGGTACGGGCCAAACTCGGCCAAGCCCTTGTGAAAGGTCGGGATGCAGCCAGATATTCGATCCGGTGTGGACTGGATACCACCGACTCACTGGGCAGAGCAATGGCAACGACGGTGGCTGTCAGACGCCACGCCTGGTTGAGGTCAGCCAATTTCTCGGCTGATGTCCAGAACACACTGATGGAAATGCCTTTCGATGGCAGTCGCCTTTTTGGCGACAAGGCAGACCATGCGCTTCAGCGTTTTAACGACTCCAGGGCCACGGCCAAGGCCTTAGGCCTATCGGCCCCACGCCAGCTATCGGATGCCTTTCACTCCTTTCGTGGCCACGGAAGGGGTGTACCCACACGTGCTGCCAGCCTCGCTCCACAGGGTAATACCCAACGCAGTGGCGGCCGTGGAAACCGCCGTGGAGGCGGTAGGGGACAACGGCGAGGTCAGTCCACACCTTCCCCGGCAGCATCCGCCTCAAAACCCTCCTAGTCCATGCTTTCAGGCCCATGTGACGCCAGTGGGTGGCAGGGTTCGCCATCACCTCCTCCACAGGCGCCCTGTCACGTCGGATCAGGTAGGTGATGCAGATCGTCCGAAGGGGCTACTCCCTCCCCTTCGAGGCGACTCATCCAGCCATGCCACCGCAGAACCACCGTGTATCGGGGGATCATTTGGGACTTCTGCAGGAGGAAGTTACGGCCCTCTTGGCCAAGGGGGCCATCGACTGCGTTCCTGGGCCAGAAGTAGGGTGTGTTTGCTACTCCCACTACTTTCTGGTACCCAAGAAGGGCAAAGGGGGCCTACGCCCTATCTTGGACCTACGGAACGTCAACGGCTTCCTCCGGAAGGAGACGTTCAAGATGCTGACACTGGCTCAGGTTTTAGCTGCCCTGGACCCAGGAGACTGGATGGTAGCGTTGGACTTTCAGGACGCTTACTTTCACATTCCCGTCCTGCCGGCCCACCGGCGCTACCTGCGGTTCACGATTGGCCACGAGCACTTTCAGTATACCGTGCTCTCCTTCGTCCTTACCAGCGCCCCATGGGTGTTCACAAAGGTGATGGCGGTGGTCGCAGCTCATCTGCGCAGGCTAGGGGTTTCAGTCTTCCCCCTACCTCGACGACTGGTTGTTGAAGGCGGGCTCGCCTCAGACAGTCGTCGGCCACCTCCAGACTACGGCGGATCTCCTGCACCAGCTGGGGTTCTCCATCAATGTGCCGAAGTCACACCTGTGCCCCTCTCAGAAGCTCCTGTTCATCGGAGCGGTTCTAGACTCTGCGCAGTTTCGGGTTTATCCGCCCGAACAGTGGGTCCGGGATATTCAGGCTCTCATCCCACTCTTTCAGCCTTTATCCCGGATCTCGGTCAGGTTGACGCTACGGCTTCTGGGGCTGATGGCCTCCTGCATCCTACTGGTGCATCACGCCAGGTGGCGGATGCGGGCTCTGCAGTGGGACCTGAAGTTTCAGTGGGCCCAGCATCAGGGCAACCTGTCCGACCACGTCCTGATCTCGGAGGGCACTGCGAGACCGCTGCAGTGGTGGCTCACGGACCGCGATTGGGTCAGCGGCAGATCCCTCTCCCTTCCCCACCCGGAGCACGTAGTTGTGACGGACACGTCCCTCCAGGGCTGGGGAGGCCACATGGGAGAGGCGGAGATCAGAGGCCTCTGGTCTCCGGCGGAGTCCCGGCTCCATATCGACCTTTTGGAGCTGCGGGCGATTCGTCTAGCACTGAAGGCATTCCTCTCCTCTGTCGGAGGGAGTGTAGTGCAGGTATTAACGGACCACACCACCGCCATGTGGTACTGCAACAAACAGGGCGGGGTGGGGTCGTGGACCCTCTGCCAGGAGGCGCTGCGCCTCTGGCAATGGCTGGAACATCAGGGCGTGACCCTGGTGGTTCAACACCTGGCAGGTTCTCTGAACGCCAGGGCGGACTAACTCAGCCGCCGGTGCATGATGGATCACGAATGGCGTCTGAACTCTGACGTGGCGCAAGGTCTCTTTCTGCAGTGGGGAGAGCCTTGGTTAGATCTATTCTCCACCGAAGAGAACGCGCAATGTCAGTTCTGCACGTTGGAATTTCCAAGGCGGCACTCGCTCTGAGACGCTTTTCGTCGCTAGTGGAGTTGTGGTCTGTTGTACGCCTTTCCGCCTATACCACTTCTGCCCAGAGTGCTGAAGATCAAGCGCGACCGGGCCCAAGTCATCCTTGTGTCTCCGGACTGGGCATGAAGGTACTGGTATCCAGAGCTACTCAGCATGTCAGTCGATCCCCCGGTTCGTCTGCCTCTTCAGGAGGACCTTCTGTCGCAGCAACAGGGGACGGTCCTCCACCCGAACCTGTCCAATCTCCACCTCCATGCTTGGAGATTGAGCGGCGACAGTTGAGGCCATTTGACTTGCCTCCTGAAGTCTGTAACATCATTCTGGCAGCCAGGCGTCCCTCCACAAAGTCGGTATACGCCTGCAGGTGGAACAGATTTGTGGCATGGTGCACAGCAAAGGCTGTGGATCCTCTCTGCCCCTCTTTCTGAGGTTCTTCTCTTCCTTCTTTCTCTTGCCCAGCAGGGCTCTGCTCTGGGCACTATCAAGGGCTATCTTTCTGCCCTTTCAGCCTTCTTGAGGCTGCCTGATCAACCATCTTTGTTCAAGTCCCCTATTGTAAATCGATTCGTAAAAGGCATCACTCACACATTTCCACCTGTTCCGTTTGTGATGCCTCAGTGGGACTTGAACCTTGTACTTACATTTCTGATGTGCGCTCCCTTTGAGCCACTCCACAACTGTCCTCGCCACCTTCTTACACTGAAGACTGCTTTCCTGGTTGCCATCACCTCTGCCAGTAGAGTGTGAGCTCCAGGTCTCTTGTACTCCTCCTTTCTGTCCATCCGGACAAGGTTGTGTTGCGTACTAAGCCATCTTTCCTGCCCAAGGTTGTCACAGCCTTCCACATCGGGCAGTCCATCACTTTGCCAACTTTCTTTCCGCCACCGCACCCCTCTAAAGAGGAAGAGCGGCACCACCGTCTGGACCCAAAACGTGCGCTCTCATTCTACTTGGATCGCACACGCCAGTTCTGGGTGTATGACCAACTCTTTGTGTTTTTTTTTTTTTTTTGAAAACCTTTATTGAGCCTTCACAGTGTTACACAGCTTGTCGCCTACAACCCAATTGGGCCGGCCGCCAAGTAAGGTGTCAAGGAAAAAAAAAAAAAAGATCATTACAATACAGTTGTGCCCGTATCCTTTGAAGACATGAAGGTAATGATCTAGAAACAAGTGGTGAAGGAGAAGTGCAAATGGTCCATGCTGGGTGTATGAGGTTTTCATTTTCTATTTTATACCTAAGGAAAGAACATTCAAAACTTCGGGAAGTCACAGTACGATCAATGCAATAAGCTTAATGCCAGTTAGACGTCAGTGTAATCTTGAGTTAGGGCCAGCCTCACGCCGCCCTTCACGCTAGGTAGAGTTTGAGCCGAACCTCTTCATCCCTCCATCCCCTCCCGGTGCACCCCCCCGCACTACTCAGCCCCCCTCAGCCCACCCCGTCTTCTTCGTCTGAGTCCATTGGGTCATCTTCAGGTAGTGGATCACAAATGTCGCCCCGGTACGTGTTCCATGGAGACCACACCTTGTTCCACTTGGCCGGGCACGCCCTGTTAAAATAAACTGCCCGTTCTGTGACCATGGCCCTGTCCATATTTACGCACCACAGTGAGGCCGTCGGTGGGTCTGCCACCCCCCAGCGCTGCGCGATATCTCTCTTGGCCATCATCATCCCTAGCGTTACCCAGAGGCGGCCATGCCGGGACAGGTCAGTTGGTTCCCACACATTGAGGAGGCAGCGCCGCGGTTCCGGGAGTACCGAAACCCCCAACACCTGTGACACAGTGCGCATGACTTGACGCCAATAGGAGTGTATAACTGAGCAGTCCCAGAATGTGTGGAAGAGTGTGCCCTCCTCCCCGCAGCCTCGCAAGCAGAAAGGGTCAGGGGCTCGCTGTATGCGGTGAAGCAATGTCCTGGTGTAATATGTTCTGTGTAGAACTTTGAGTTGGATGAGTCTCATTCTAGACGATATGCCCGCTTCCTTAGGGGATGCCAGTGCCTCGTTCCATTCATGTTCATCCAACTCGCCCACTTCCTGCTCCCATTTCTCTTTAAGAGGCACTAGCGGGTCTGGGGAATTGTTAAGGAGTTTTCGGTAAGTGAGGGAGGTGGCCTTTTCTATCATGTAATCTGTCAAGAGGCGATCCTCTAGCGGGGAAGACTCGGGGAGAGATGATCCCGCCGGAATAGCCGCCAGTAATGCATGACGGATTTGGATATATCGGTAGGTTTCATGCGGCCCTAGGTCATAAAGTTCTTTCAGGCGGGCAAAAGTGATGATTCCCCCATGTTCCCACATGTCCCCCACTGTTGAAATGCCGATGTCGTCCCAGCGGGAGAACCCCTTACTGGTCCGAAGATTGCCTAGGGCTCGTGAGTCCCAGAGTGGAGTGAGTTTGGTGAGTGTGTCCTTCCACCCTAGCGCAGCGGTGGCTGCGTGCCAGGTGGCCACTGTGAGCCTAGTGGGGCCCTTCAGCGGTCTGAGTTTCCGTCTATCGTAAAGTGGGGCCAACAGGGTACTGGCGCCCAGTTGGGCCCTGTCCGCCTGGAATGCTGGGTCTGATTGCGATGCGTGCAACCACTGGTTGATCGGTCTGAGCTGTGCCGCCCAGTAGTAGAGGTGGAGGTTGAGAAGTGCGATGCCGCCCTCGTACCAGCTCCTGCAGAGCTTGGCGTGTGCTATTCGTGCCGGGCGGTTGCCCCACAGCAGACCAGAGACCACTGCCGCCACCCTCTTGAAGTACCTTGGGGGCACAGCGAAGGGGGTATTGTCTAGGATGTATAGGAAGCGGGGCAGGGATTTCATCTTAAACAGGGCTGCTTTCCCAAGCATCGTCAACGGTAATCCTGCCCAGAAGCTTGCATCTTGCTTGAGGCGGTCCAGCGGTGGCGCTAGGTTCAGTTTTTCGTATTCCGCCGGGTCACCCGTAACGCGAATACCGAGATATTTAAATGAGGAACCGGCCAGTCGTAGAGGGCAGTCTGGACCAAGCGTTGGGTGGCTACCCGTCAGGGCGTACAATTCAGATTTACTCCAATTGATAGTGTAGCCTGACATCTCTCCGTGGTCGTTGCAGATGCGCAAGAGTGCCGGTATGTCGTGATCGGGATCTGTCAGATACACCAGCATATCATCCGCATAAAGCGATATGCGGTCCTCCCAGCCCTCCCTCCATTTAATCCCTTTAAGCAAAGGGGTAGTCCTGATGCGGATCGCCAAGGGCTCCAGTGAGAGCGCAAATAGCAGGGGGGAGAGAGGGCATCCTTGTCGGGTGCCGCGTCTGAGTGGGAAGGAGTGTGAAATGTGGCCATTCGCTACCACATGCGCTACCGGTGCGGTGTATAGCAGTTTGATCCAGGAGATGAAGACGGGTCCGAATCCCATGTATCGGAGCACCTCAAAGAGATAGGCCCACTCCACCATGTCGAAGGCCATCTTTGCATCAAGTGCCAAAATGACCGCGGACTCGCCTATGTCATCCGCTTTAGCTATCACCCCATGCACCCGTCTGAGATTGAGCGAGGTGTTCCTGTTGGGCATGAACCCTGACTGGTCCGGGTGAATAAGATCGGACAGATGAGGCAGGAGACGATTTGCCAGAAGCTTAGCAAGAATTTTGCTTTCTGCGTTTAGCAAAGATATGGGGCGGTATGAGGAGCATTCCCCAGGGGGCTTACCGGGCTTAGGAATAGCCACGATCGTGGCCGTTCGTTGGTCCAATGGGAGCACCCCCTTAGCACGGCACTCTTCGTACATTCGGAGCAGGTATGGGCTAAGAACATCAGTGCGGGCTTGGAACCATTCGATTGGAATGCCGTTTGGCCCAAGCGCTTTGCCCGTATGGAGGGCCCCGATGGCGATCCGCAGTTCGTCAGCGGTGAATGGTGCCTCAAGCTCAGTTGCAGCCTCCGGTAACAGTGCTGGGATGTCTGTCATATAGTGCGCTCTGGGCTGCAATCGTAGAGACCTCCCGTTCCGGAGTGTAGACTTTCTCAAAGTGGGCAGCCAGTGCCTCCACTATGCGATCTGGGTCAGTCTGAGTATTGCCCTCTTCGTCTTTCCCCTGTTGGATTCCCCTCGAGCTACCCCCTCTTTTGTCGAGCCAGGCCAACATCTTCCCCGCCTTGTCCCCAACATCATATACTCGATTTTGTGTGTCTGTGATGTGGCCTTGTGTGACAAGCCGAGCGTGGTCTGTATATAGGCGCTGGGCCAGTGCGAGTGCATGCGTTGTGTCATCTGTGGGGTCTGCTTCATGGGCAGTGGTGGCTTCGCGCAGTCGGAGCTCAAGCGCCGCGTGGTCAGCTGCCTGTTCCCTTCTATGTGATGTTATAGAGCTGATTGCTTGCCCCCTCAGGACTGTCTTATAAGCCTCCCATAGGACCTCAGCCGAGGCTGCGGTAGGTTCGTTTTCCGTGAAATAATGTGTCGTGGCGGTCTGCAGGGCCTTTCTGACCTTAGGAACCTTAAGATAAGAGGCGTGCATAGGGAAGACGCGGTGGCGTGTTCGTGTTCGTGAGGTAATGGTGAGAGTCAGTGGTGAGTGATCTGAGATGCCCCTAGGGTGTATGAGCACCTCCTCTACGCGCTGTAACCCATCCCCTAACGCCAAGAAGTGATCAATGCGGGACAGACTATTGTGGACGGTGGAGTGGAACGTGTATTGTCGCAGTGTAGGGTGAACATGGCGCCATACGTCTACCAGCCCTAGTGCCTCAGTGAAGCGCTGAACCAACTCTTTATTGGCTACGTGGGCGCTATGAAGGGGAAGGCGGTACATAAGAGGACCATCTCCCGGTGGATCATCTTGTGTATCCAGGCATGCTACTTCTTGGCTAGAAAGGAGCCCCCTGTTGGGTTGCGGGCTCACTCCACCCGAGCCATGACGACAACTACTGCCCTGGGCCGGGGAGTGCCCTTGCAGGACGTTTGCCAGGCAGCTACGTGGGCCTTGCTGCACAGGTTTGCAAGACACTATTGCCTGGACAGTCAAGTCCGGAGGGATGGCTTCTTTGGCCGTTCCGTCCTCCAAGACTTTCTGGTGTGATTATTGGTTCGCAGACCCACCACCGGGGTTGGTATTGCTGGGGTATCTGTTCTAAGGTAAGGAATCTATCACGAACGTGTCTTTCAGATGCACAAGTTACTACTTGTGTAACGATTTATCTGTAAGAGACATTAGTTAGTGATAGATTCCTTACTGACCCACCCATCCTCCCCGTTCTGTGAACCGATATTTCGGGTTACGGTCATCCCCTTTCAGGGCCCTAGTTTCAATGGCACCAGTGTTGGTTTTTAACACAGCTCAGCACTTCTGGCTTGGAAAAGCTGTGGCTAAGAACTGACGTCAGCACGCGGAGGCGGCGTCTAAGTACTCCGACATCATCACGGCGCCGACGACTGACGCGGAGCCGCAGACGACGCCTACCGACGCCCAAGGGTACTGCTACGCAAAAATTTCCGGATCCAGTCTGAAGCCTGGGGATATTCTACGGTAAGGAATCTATCACTAACTAATGTCTCTTACAGATATATCGTTACACAAGTAACTTGTGCCTCTCCCCACATTGGGCGCTCGCCACACATCGCACATATTCAGACTCTCCAGCATTTCCTCAATTTTCTTTTCAGCTGCAACAGGTTGTCTGGGAGGACCGGCTGAGCGGTCGAGCTCTGGGTCTCTGATCACAGTAAGTCCCCTCCCCACAATATTCGAGTATCACCTCACTGAGATATAATTCTGGCCAGGTCAGCAAAAAACTCAGAACAATCATAATTAGGCCCATAGACATTTACTAGCAAAAAATCCACACTCCGCCCACTACATTTAGATACAACCTATCTTCCATCCTGGTCCTCTCGGAGCGAAGTCAGGGTAATCGACGACATGGGGTTAGCCCAGCTTAACACCCCCTTGCATGTGTGGTAAACCCCGCCGAATTTATGTTGCCCTCGAACGCCCTCAACTTAAGCATTGTACTGGTGTTGGGGAGGTGAGTCTCCCATAGAATAGTCAGGTCCACCTTATGTCTGTATAGATAATTCAGGACCTTATGCATTTTACGATCATTCAACCCCCTGACATTCCAGGAAATTACCCGCAACCCGCCCTCTCAATCAAAAGAATCAGACTATTCACGTGACATCAGCTATTCCATGCAACCCACCGTGTAGCCACAATATGAAAGTGCCAGCCAAGCTTGCAAAAACTGCATACCAAACCTGCTTCAAACCATTCCCCCCTTGCATTACTTCCCCTGCAACACCCCCCCCTCACCAGACCTCCCCCAACATGGCCGCATGTGTCCCCAATCCAAACCCCCACCCCAAACCCCCACCCCACATAACCTCATACCCTCAGCCAACATGTAGAAGGTAAATAAATCTGTGCCAGGCACACGTGAGCGGAGGTGGCTCTTCAAGTGGTAACATTATCAAACTGAAAGTGACTGAGTTACCCTGCGCCAGCCCCCCCCCCCCCACCCCCCCCCCCCGACATCGTGACCAGATATGCAGCCTAGCGCTCTGCAAATGTCATTCCCAACCCAAAACATAACTGTTCCCCACTCACTATGCAACGGAGCGTTGAATAATATTGCGGTTATGCAAACATTGTACCCGTGACTAAATCAAACAGGACTCCTATAATATCATGCCCATGCAGCCTCAACGTTGCCAAAATTCCGATCTTCCTTGCACACAAGATCAATAGTGGTAAGTCCAATCCCTGATGTCCCCCTGGGTCCCAACTGCACCTGTCGAGAATCAACTTATCCGCAACAGTGTCCAAGGTAGTAGCGCAATTGTACATATGAACATACCTCCCGCAGAAACTAGCACTCCGCCCTACCACCCCCCATAATAAACAACACTCTCATAGCTACCAGCCATTGTTGTTCAGTCCTGTTTATCCAGCGTCGACCCCTCTGGGTCCTCCAAACTGGTCTGCTCCGGGTGGGGCCCTCGCTCTTTCGCCCAGGTCTTTATGGCTATTTGCAAAGCTGAAGGGTCCGTTAAAATGTGTGATCTGCCCTGTCGATGAACTCTGAGTTTCGCCGGGTACAGCATCGCATAATCCACTCCCATGTCTCGTAACTGTTGCTTGAGGGTTACAAAGTGTCTGTTCTTGATCTCTGTCAGTAAAGTCTGGATACAGGGCCAACTCCAAGCCCTTGTAGTGTAGCACCTTCTCCCGGGCGACCCTCAAGGCGGCGTCCTGGTCCCGATAGTTGAGTAATTTTGCGATCGGGTGACGGCCTAGGACCCACAGCCCTGTGTGCTCTCTCCACCACGAACATAGCCATGAAGACGTGATCGCCCAGCAATGTCACAAGTAACTTTTCCATGAACTGTTCCATATTTCCCGTAGCTGTCGTCTCCAGCAGGCCTACCAGACACAGATTACAGCGCAGAGAACGCGCTTTAGGGTCTTCAGTCTTATCCTGTAAAACTCTCAGGACCTTCCCCAGTTGCTTGTTATCGGCATCCAAAGTAGTGTGCGCCTCTTCCACCTCCGTTAGGCGCCTCTCCGACATGTCCAGCCGTTAGCGTGTATGTCCAGGCGCTCCCCCATCCTGTCCGTACAATAGGTCAAGGCATCCATTTTCGCGCCTAGAGACGTGATTTGGCCCTGCAAGGACTTCTCCATGGCTCTCAGCATGCTGCGGATATCAGGCTCCTCATCATGGGAATGCGATGCCCCTCTAGAGCCCCTGTCCGATGCGTGGTTATGCGATTTTGCCCGCTTTTGTTCAAATGTCAATTTCGTCTGGGTCTTGTCTCCCTTTCCCATACTGTCCGGCCGGACACGCTGCGGGACAGCACCCACCACACAGATGCGTCCCCTTCACGTACTCCGAGATGGCTCCTGTCCCAAGGCTCCAGGCACAGACCACCGGAAGCGCAGCACCTCCGTTCCCACCAGGCAATCTGGGTGTAAGCAGCCAAACCGATAGCCTGCGCGTCCTATACGTGCCAACGAGAGCCCAGCACCACCGCTGCGTGTTCCGTCTCCCAGGGAGGGCCGTCGCGACTGCCCTGTTAACTCGGGCCGCCAACCTCTCACACCTCCATGCCTCCCATATATCTCCCTTCACCACGCCGGGCAATGTCCATCTCTGCCCCTCTGTTCTGCAAGGGGTAGTCAGTTCTCTGCCAGCAGCCAGACAACCAATCCACAGTGGGCGCCCCAGGGTCAGGTCGGGGTGTCTGTATGGGCTTCTGTGGCAACTAGGCACGCATAGCAGCACCTCACTAACTGCCTTTCAGCAAACTGCCTCCATGTCTGCCATGTTCTCTCCTCTTGCGCGTACTCAGGCTCCCCGCAGTGCTCCGCATGCCAGCTCTCCAGCCGCGACCTTCACCACCTCACAGGACGGGGCAGCGCACTCCCGCAGCAGTCACACGCTTAGCACTGCCACTCCTCTGGGCTCACAATATCGGTGCTACGTCGTTCTCGGTCTGCCACTTCCGACTGCCGCCTCCTTTGGTTCCCAGACCGCACGGCTGCTCCCGCTACTCTAGGCCGGGGATCCGCGGCCCAGTCGTCGCGATTCAGGTCGAAGTCCGATCGGTGCTCCCTGTGTCCCCGATCCGCCGCCAGGTCCCGTCAGTCCTCGCCGCTCACTAATTCGCCGCTCCGGCGCTGCATTAAGGGGAACAGCAGCCGCGTTAGCTGCAGGATAATTGGTGTATTGTGCGATGTCCCGGAAAAGCTCGGCGCTCAGGCGGCCATTTCGTCTCCGAGCAAGCTCCGCCCCCTCCATTAGGAGTTTTCCAGCTACATGATGGCTTTACTGAAACTTATGGTTTTTGGTATCAAACTGTAGGAAACTGGCTCTCTTTATAAGGCACTAAAATGAAGTACACTGTGTAGAGTCAATGCAACCCATTCTGGTTAACATGGGCTTGCTGTAACAATCCCAAAGAGCTTTATTAGTGGTAGTGTGGGCGAGCAGCTTTAGACATATCAGAGGGGAGTGTTAAGCAATTGTTGTACACAATGTCAATAAATGGGCCACACACTCAAAGAAATCCTACACCAAATTATAAAAATAAAAGCATTTTATATCATTTTAGGCACCAAAATCTTTGTGTTCAGATAAGTACTTTTTAAGAACGCTTTTTAGCATTTAAATAGACAATACTATATTTGTGGCAGTGTCAACCTACGGGAGAAATCATATATTTCATATGGCCACTTGTCAACAAATTACAGGATATTCTTCTCGACTTAAGTTGGGGCCAAGGACCAAGGCAACACCAAGCGTTCACCTCGGTCGGCTCTGGGGCGTCCGGGTGCAGAGGTGCTTTTCAGTGTCGGGTGCCCTGTTTAAGTCAAGGGTACCTGTGAGAAAGATGCTGCGAGTGGGGAACGGGGGACCAGTCCGGTTGAACCCAAAGGAGGGCCCAGGTTTATAGAGTTTCTCAGGGACACCGTCAGTTCACCCGTACACTGGCTGGGGTGTTGGTGTACAGTGTTGCATAATTCAGAACAGAAGTTCTTCCGAAATTCAGGAAACCTAGAATTGACTAAGTTCTTTGGAGATTGGAGCAGAGCACATTTCTTTAGGAAGTTGGCTGCCTGGCTTTTGCCTTCACTTGATAACTCGTATCCTAAGAATAGGACGTTGAGGTGGGCAATTCGTGATTTCTTAAAATTGAATTTGTACCCTTCAGAAGCAAACCCAAGTATTATGGTGTTCACTTTTTTCGAGTGCACGTCCAAATCGTTGTGTCTAAGGTAGATGTCATCGACATAAGATAATGCCTCATCATCATACATTTGTAGTAACTCTGTTACTCTGGCTGAAAATAAACCTGGACTATTCTTGAATGCCTGGGGGAGAAGGCAAAAATTTTGCTGTGTCCCCATAATTGAGAAAGCGGTCAAATGCCTGCTTTCAGGTGTAATGTTTTGACAGAAAAACCCATTTGAAATGTCTAATGTGGTTTTATATTTTTTACGCACGATGTTATTCATCAGTGCTGCACTGTGTGTGTTTTGTACTGCAAAAGTTTTGCAACAAGAGTTTAAGTGTCTGTAGCCCTAAACTAGACGATATGAATTGTCTGGTTTGGAGACAGGAAACCAAGGATTGTTCATTGATGAGGTGCATGTTTCAATCACCCCTTGATATTCAAGTTGATTTAAAATCTCCCTGACCTGTATTTAGCTTCTTGCTTAACTGGATACTTCCCCTGAGCAGTAGGTTGAGTTTTTAACTGGATTTTATGGTGAGGAGAGTCCTCATCCCATCCTGCGTGATTTTTGTATAATGCTGGCGCCTGGGCTACTGCCCATTTTCCAGCATATGTGTATTTTTTTATGAATTGGAATGTGATTTGAGAAGGCTGTCATAATTATCTCTTCACCATGTGGGCAATCCCTGACACATTCAGGTGGCCAGTCTTGTTCAGCTAGAAGAATGTCATAACCCTTGGAAAGCTTATCCCAAAAGAGCTTTTATTTTCCTAGAGTGTTACTTCATATAACTTGTGGGGTACACTAACCCTGGTGTCGGCAGTTTCAATTTGAATGCATTCATTCAAGTCCACTGTCTCCGGATGATCCTTCAGGATTTTGTGAACTATGGTTACTTCTGCTGCGCTGTCTAGCATTGTCTGGGCACACTCCCCGTTCTTGAGTTGTGTCCTCAAGCTCCTCGGCATGTCTTATCTTTACGCTTGCTACCTTCTTCTTGGTGAATTGAGTTTTCTTATTTTTAGGAACGTGCTGTTCGTCTTTGGACTTCACGCGTTCTTCTTTTTGTTCTGATCGTCCTCTCCTCTCTGATTTCTGCGAGGAAGTCTGAAAGGTACAAGAGGAACGTGTATCAGAATATTGATATCTATCAGGTTTTCTTAAGTTATCCCTATTTCTGAGGTTGTATCTCTTTTCTGAGGGCTCCCGATGGGGAGACCTACCTTCCCGTTGGGGAGATCTTCCTCTGGACTGGGAATGCTTCTCTTTAGGAAGTGTTTGTTTAGGGTTTTCCCACTACTTTTTAGGAGTAGTGAGATTATCTTTAATAAAACCTTTTTCAGGATTTTCTGTTAGTTGTGGTTTCAATGGTTTCCCACCCAAACTATCTCTACCTAGGTCTTCATAGGATTTTTCAATAATTCTGGCAAGCTCATATGGTTGCTCAGTAATATCTGTTTATTTTAGTTTCTGTCGGATTGCCACTGATGCTGCTTCACCTTTAATGTTCGCTAATAATATAGCCGAGACTTGTTTGAAATCTTTTAGTAATTTCATACCAAGATTTAAGGCTGGTTCTGGTCCGTATTCATTTTGATTGTCTCAGAACGCCTGGTATTACCGCCATGGACGGAATACCATGTGTTTTTGTGTAGATTGAAGCAAAGACTGTGCCCCAAGTGTCACAGTCCTCCACATGTGGTGCTATCCCCATTGGTAAACAGATTGTCTGAATTCTGTGTTTCGCATGAGGTGTGCTATCGGGGAATAATGCCTCAATTGGAGTATTTTTTTGAGCTAACCAGAACAGAATTTGTTACCTTTTTGCTGGTAATTTACCAATGACTGACTGTATAGTCTGTGGTGTGATTTTGTTTGTGTTCCCCTGGTGAGGGGTGTGCTGTGGAATCCTCGCAGTAAGTTGGACTGTTAAGGTCCGCAAGACCTATTGAACCAATTGTCTATGTATTTTAATTGTTTTAGCTATACTAACAGTTCTGGACCTGCCATATTTTCAATGTCAGGATGTGGTGTATAGCTGGCTAGTACCGGCCATGTTGCTCCTGGTCTACTTAGTGGACCGAGCCTGGTTATGTGATCTTCATGTTGTAGGGCGCCTTTCAACCAGAGCTGATGCTCTTGGTAAGTTAATGGAATTTCAACGTCCTCGTAAGGAACGTATTTCGTTGGAGGTTCCTCTACTTTGTAGTAGTGAAACTCGTGTGTTCCTGCATCTGCTGGAGGAACCTGAATCCTTGAATAGAATACTTCTGTCTGCGGACATTCATGTGCCTCTATAACAAAAATACTTTACCACCTCTTGATAATGCTCCATTGATTGAGTTTGTAAGTTATAGTTTTTCTTACATTTACCGGGATGATTATAACATCCGGGTCATTATGCATGAGATTTGTCATCTAAAACTGCTTGAGCTGCAGCGAATTCTTCGTCACTATTCATTATTTTGTTGACTGAAGAGTTTGCAGAACAAGTTTCAAGGAAACAAAGATTAGGTGCACAATATTTTGGAACACTGTATCCTTCAACGTTGAACAAACCAAAAACTAATACATAGGATTTTTCGTCCTACTCCATTTTGGCGGATATCATACTTTAGCCCACTCCAGACGTCTTATGGAGTTTTTACGGGAGAAAGGGGTCTGTGTGAAAAGTACGACTGAGTTACTCTAGTATCTAGCGTTAAATTATCGCCTTACCAAACGTCGGGCGCCATGTAGTGTAGTTCCTATATTCCCACTAGGCTCTGCGCATTGGAATAATATATCCTGTAGTTTAGACGTAGGACTGAGGTAGACTAGGTCTCTACCGAATATATTAAACTTAATTGTGAGTGCCAGCTAGCTCAGAGGTCACTAGAAACTTTCTCGAATTCATAAGAAGGGATTAGTTTCTGACAACCGCATAAACATGACCAGTTTGTTTCCCCAGGATAAGAAACGCATCTCTAGAGTCGCGGAAACAATAGATAACTATTTTACTCAATCCTGCATTCTTCGTTTCACCAGAGGTGCTGAGAAGAGACTGGCGTTTTCAATAAAAGTATTTATTGAACAGTCTTCTTTCTCAAGCATAAAAAATGTACTGCTACAATCTTAATACTGGTTATAAAGTACAAGGCATATAATACAAAAAGTATTATAAAGTAGTACTGTAAAAGCATGGTATGGTTTTTAAGCCATATAAAATAACATATAATACATACAGTGATGAATAATGACAAGGTACTCAACTGGTGTTTCTTTAAAATACGCCTATCCCTCTGTACCTAACCCAAGTCTAGTACAAGGGAAGGAGTAAGTGAGGTGTAGTTTTATGTTTTAGTATTCTTTGTCAAGAATCTATTCCAAGAATTCTCGAAGGGTCTAATCCGCTCCATACCTTGGTTTTAGAATGAAGGAGGTCTTGGATCTCTCTCTCAGGACTCAATTTCCCAGCAACCCGCAAGGGTAGCCTGGAAACACTGGAGCTGGATTTCTTGGCAGAAGAAAAGACAGCGTCTCTCAGTGCGCTTCGGCACTTGCTGCTTCAGGGTGCGTCTTGCAAGTAGATAATCGAACGGCTCCATACCACTGTGTCTTTGTCTGGGCAAATGTAGGCATATTTATACCTTGAAGGTGCAGAGTTTGATGTATGATTGGACATAATAACGTCACTCAAAGACTCAGTTCTTTGAAAACTCCATGATTTCCTTGATAAATTAGTATTCAGGCAAGGGGAAGTCCCTAGCAGCTGAAGGCAGGTTTTTCTAAGAAATCTTTGTTGATTCTCGGAACTTAGTGGAAGTAGCCATGCCGTATTTCCCTGCATAGGCTCAGTCTAAATATGGTAATGATTTCTATGTCTATATAAGGATCGGGTAATTAATACCTATATATGGGCATGAATTGGGAAAATTACACTAGGGTCCTAGATTCCTACACAACACCTTCAGGAGGACCTTCTGTCGCAGCAGCAGGGGACGTTTCTCCACCCGAACCTGTCCAGCCTCCACCTCCATGCGTGGAGATTGAGCGGCGACAGTTGGGGCCATTTGACTTGCCTCCTGAAGTCTGTGATGTTGTTCTGGCAGCCAGGCGTCCCTCCACAAAATCGGTATACGCCTGCAGGTGGAACAAATTTGTGGCATGGTGCACAGCAAAGGCTGTGGATCCACTCTCTGCCCCTCTTTCTGAGGTTCTCCTCTTTCTTCTCTCTTGCCCAGCAGGGCTCTGCTCTGGGCACTATACAGGGCTACCTCTCTGCCATTTCCGCCTTCTTAAGGCTACCTGATCAGCCCTCTTTGTTCAAGTCCCCAGTTGTAAATAGGTCCTTGAAGGGCATCACTGATATGTTCCCTCCTGTTCCTTTTGTGATGCCTCAGTGGGCCTTGAACCTTGTTCTGACTTATCTGATGTGCGCTCCCTTCGAGCCACTACATAACTGTCCTTGGTCTTCTTACCCTTAAGACTGCATTCCTGGTTGGCATCACCTCTGCCAGGAGAGTGAGTGAGTGAGCTCCAGGTCCTTTCTTCTAAACCTCCTTTCCTTTCTGTCCATCCGGACAAAGTTGTGTTGCGGAAGCAACCCTCTTTCCTGCCCAAGGTAGTCACGGCCTTCCACATCGGACAGTCCATCACCTTGCCCACCATCTTTCGGCCTCCGCATCCCTCAAAAGAGGATGAGAGGCTCCACCGTCTGGACCCAAAACGTACGCTCTCATTCTATCTGGATCGCACACTCCAGTTCCGGGTGGATGACCAACTTGTTAGTTACGTGGGCGCTAAGAAGGGCTGGGCGGTGCACAAACTAACCATCCTACTCTTTGGGTAGGAAGGAGCCCCCTGTTGGGCTGAAGGCCCATCATCGCAGGTCACACTCTCGACCCTATCTTCTCCTCCAGCAATCATGTCTCCTTCAGCCACACTACGGCTCTCCTCTGGACTGGCCACAGCTGCGTTCACTTTACCTACAACAAGCCCAAACCCAACAACCACCCCCAACCAACTCTGCAAAGAAACTGGAACAAAATCACCATCGACCAGATCTCCTCATCGCTTCTTCTTAACCCCCCAGCCCACTCCTCAAACCCCGACCAAGCCGCCACCAACCTCTCCCTATGGCTATCCAACAGCGCCGACATCCTAGCACCACTGAAAAAGCGACAAAGCAAACTTGGCAGCAAGAAGGCCTCATGGTTCAACGATGATCTTAAGAAATCCAAGAAACTCTGCCGCTACCTTGAGAAGGCCTGGAAAAAAGACCCAACCACCAGCACCAAGGACGCCTTCAAAAACGCCACCCGCATACACCACCAACTGATCCGTAAGGCCAAGAAAACCGCCTTCAAGGAACGACTAGATAACAACGCCCACAACAGCAAGGAACTTTTCAACAGTCAAGGAATTCACCAACCCCTCAGCCAACTCCAACGACATCACCCCCTCTCAAGCACTCTGCGACTCCCTAGCCTCATTCTTCCACAACAAATTGCAGACATCCACAACAGCTTCGACAACCAACCCGGAGTCCAACCCTCCCAACCATCTACTGGACCTTCACACCCTTAATGACTGGAACCCTATCTCCACTGAGGACACCATCCGCCTGATGAATTCCATCCACTCAGGATCCCCCACAGACCCTTGCCCTCACCACATCTTCAACAAAGCAGACTCCATCATAGCACCGCACCTCCGAGACGTCATCAACTGCTCCTTCAAATCCGCCACCTTCCCAGAAAGCTGGAAACACGCTGAACTCAGCGCCCTTCTGAAAAAACCCACAGCGGACCCCACCGAACTCAAAATTTACCGCCCCATCTCGCTCCTTCCATTCCCGGTCAAAGTCATTGAGAAAGCAGTCAACAACCAGCTCGCCGCCTTCCTCGAAGCCAACAAATCCCTCGACCCCTCACAGTCCGGCTTCCGAGCAAAACACAGCACTGAGACCGCCCTCATCGCAGCAACAGACGACATTCGAACTCTACTGGACAATGGAGACACAGTTGCCCTCATCCTCCTCGACCTCTCCGCAGCCTTCGACACAGTCTGCCATAGCACCCTTCTACAGTGCCTCAGAAACATCGGAATCCAAGGAAAAGCACTGGAATGGATCACCTCGTTCCTCACCGGAAGAACCCAGAGAGTCCGCCTTCCACCATTCAAGTAAGAGGCTACTGAAGTCATCTGCGGCGTACCTCAAGGGTCCTCACTCAGTCCCACCCTCTTCAACGTATACATGAGCCCCCTCGCGGCCATCGCACGCCAACACAACCTCAACATCATCTCCTACGCGGATGACACTCAACTGATCCTATCACTCACCAATGACCCCAGCACCGCCAAAACTAACCTACACAAAGGAATGAAAGAAGTTGCCGAATGGATGAAACACAGCCGTCTGAAACTGAACTCTGATAAAACGGAAGTCCTTATCTTAGGTACCTCCCCCTCTGCATGGGACGACTCTTGGTGGCCAGAAGCCCTTGGAAAAGCACCCATCCCGACAGACCACGCACGGAACCTGGGCGTCATCCTGGATTCCTCACTTTCGATGAACAGACAAGTCAACGCCGTCTCTTCATCTTGCTTCAACATTCTTCGCATGCTCAAAAAAACCTTTTGTTGGATCCCCACCGAAACTAGGAAAACGGTCACCCACGCTCTGGTCACGAGCCGACTGGACTATAGAAACACCCTCTACGCCGGCACTACAGCTAAACTCCAGAAAAAACTCGAACGAATCCAAAACGCCTCAGCCAGACTCATATTAGACATCCCGCGTAAAGAACATATCTCTGGTCACCTGAAAAACCTCCACTGGCTTCCTGTCAATAAGAGGATCACTTTCCGGCTCCTAACCCACGCACACAAAGCACTCTACGAAATCGGACCAGAATGCCTCAACACACGACTGTCCTTCTACACCCCCTCCCGCCAACTACGATCATCCAACCAAGCCCTTGCCACTGTACCCCGCATCAACAAAACCACCATGGGTGGTAGATCCTTCTCCTACCTGGCAGCTAAAACCCGGAACTCACTTCCCACTTACCTTCGCCTTACCCAGAACCACCTATCATTCAGAAAGTAACTTAAATCGTGGATATTTGACAAGTAATTCCCCACCCCTCCTCAAGCGCCTTGAGACCCTCTGGGTATGTAGCGCGCTATATAAATTACTTGACTTGACTTCTACTCGGGCCACGGCGGCTACCACTGCCTTGGGTCGTGGTGTCCCCTTGCAGGACATCTGTCAGGCAGCTACGTGGGCCTCGCTGCACACGTTTGCAAGGCACTACTGCCTGGACAGCCAAGTCCGGATAGATGCCTTTTTTGGCCGTTCCGTTCTCCAGGACTTTCTGGTGTGATCATTGGTTCGCAGACCCACCACCGGGGTTGGTATTGCTGGGGTATCTATTCTAAGGTAAGGAATCTAATACTAACCGGTTTCTATCAGATGCACAAGTTACTTACCTTCGGTAACGATATATCTGTAAGAAACCGTAGTTAGTATTAGATTCCTTACCGCCCCACCCATCCTCCCTGTTGCTAGGGTTAAGGTCATCCCCTTTCAGGGCCCTAGTTTTATGGCACCAGTGCTAGTTTTTATCATGGCTCTGCTTTTTCTGGCGCGGAAAAGCTGCGTATAAGAACTGACGTCAGCCCGCGAGGGTGGCCTCTAAGTACTCCGACGTCATCCCGGCGGCGACGACTGACCTGGGCCGCAGACGACGCCTACCGACTCGCAGGGGTACTGCTACGCAAAATTTTACGGATCCAGTCTGACTATATTCTAAGGTAAGGAATCTAATACGAACTACTGTTTCTTACAGATGTATTGTTACCAAAGGTAAGTAACTTGTGCAACGGGCATAGTAGACGACAACATCGTCAATGGATAGTGTACCTTTACCGTCGACTAAGCAAATCATGACGTCGAAATCTTCATTGACTGATCAACTTCCGTTGACGATCCATCCATTGACCTCACTCCCTTCGACGGTCCCGCCGACGGAGGCCTCGGCGTCGAGAGAAGCAGTGTCGTTGATGGAAGTGTCATCGTTACGTAAAAATAGTTTGTGTTGACTGGCTCGTCTACGAAGAAGTAAAAGCAAAAAAGTTTCACAAATTCTGTTAACACCCGCTGTAACTTCTCCTAGTCAATCAATCAAGCAGATTGTATAGCGCGCTACTCACCCGTTGGGGTCTCAAGGCGCTGAGGGGAGGGGGTGAGTCGCTACTGCTCGAACAGCAAGGTCTTCAATTGTTTCCTGAAGGAGAGATGGTCCTGGGTCAGCCGTAGGTGGGTGGGTGGGGAGGGATCCCTTTTTCCATCAGATTTTGACGGAAGAGGATGAGGGTAGCCTTTTTGGGGCAGCCATGAACCCATCTGGTCTTCATGTTAAATATCAAGAGGAGTCTGATGAGGATTGTGGTTATGGACGTCAATATTACCATCCACAACAGCAATATCGCCAACCGAAATATGTGCCTCCCTTCAAATCTGATGACAGACCTGCAATTTATGCTGGCGGACTACAAATGAGATCTGCTAGAGCAGAATATCCAACCGTCTCTGCCTCCTCCGCCATCACCGCCTGTTATTCCACAGATAAAGGTTTGTTCTCCTGTTTTTCCTGTGTGCATAATAGAAAAAACAGCGATAAGTAGTGAGCCTTCTCCAGGGGAGGCGGGCGGGTCGCACGTGAATCTATGAAAGATCCCAATACTGGAGAACTATAGTTACAGGTAAGTAACTTATTTTTTACCTCCATAGAATTACATGGTGGGTTTGTCCTCAGAAAAATGTTAGTGTTGACCCTGTATTGTACTGCAACAAAGAAGCTTAATGTCTTCAAATTAGCTAACCTGCTTACTGATGTACTGCAGTGCCTAAACTGTTATTAGTTTGTTTTTCCTTAAGCTAGAAAAGTAACTTAAGGAATCTGAAGTAATAACAAATATTCTAAAGAGTTTACAAAAATCATACATTACTGGCATTGTACTCTCATTAGTGTACATAGCAAGGCTCCCCTTAAAAAAGTGATCTTTGCTGGAGGAATTATAGCAATACTTGGACCTTGTTGCTCCTGCTCTGATACTGCCTCTAACTTCAGAGATATTTGGAGGGTTTTTTAATGAGATGAATCAGATGTATGGGATTCAACTGCTGCGATTTCCGGCATGTGTCTTCTTCGGAGCAACTCTTGAACCCATTGAAGTCACACAACAACAGTCGCCAAATCTCATTGTAGATCTTTTGGACAACGAGGATATAACCATGTATAGATCCAGATTGTACCAGTGAGGTAAATGCTGGGAAAGGGAAAGACCACTCTAAATTTAGCAGGGAGAAGATAAAGCTTGATCCCATTTGGAAGGCATGACTCTCTACGCTCGCAACTTGCCTTAGATGCTTGTGAGCTCTGAATATTGTTTTTGCATTGCACAAAAGCCTAAACAGAAGTGAGTCTGTCTAGCTTATTCCATAGATAAATGAATGGCTATGCAATGATTGGGGGAGTGGGGGGGTTTTGCAGAGGTTGTCCTCCGGGCAGTAGGGAAGGACACTTCCTTTCTTTAACATTGCTAGGTAGATTGTATTGTGCCTATCATTTTTCTATAATGCATGTCAAGTGAAAACTATACGATAAGCTTGTAATGCTTTCTATGACCCTTGTATCTATCCCTTTCGGCTTTGGGAGTAGGCAGGTAGCTATGTATTAAAATAAAGTTATTCCTAAATCAAACCTTTGTTAAACTGGCCAAAATGTGAGACTTTACGCTAATTAATCTAGTGTTAGTATTGTGTAGTCTTTAAATGTGTAATAATTATATTTTTTGATAGTTTAGTACTTTGGTAGCTGTATCATTTTCATGATTGGACATTGCTATGTTGCTTACCAGTTAGTTTCACACTTCAATACTGCAAGATGCATACTGAAAGTTCAGAAAGTGCTTCTATAGTGTGATAAGACAGCACAGTATTTACAAGTTTTTGAATTACTTTTATTGGCAGATCAATCTTGCTTTCAGGTTTTCCTTGCCCAGGATGCTATTGGTCCTGTTTTTAAGCCTTTCTATTTCGCTTCCTTGATGCTAGATTTCAACCTTATTTCCTAGCAGCAACAAGCTTCTTGATGGATACGGATGAGTACTTCAAGTTGAGTTAACAGTTTTTGTAATATCCGTCATGTCATGTGCCCATTGCCTTCAACAGCCAGTGTCAGCTCTTTGCTATACTTGATGTTGCTTTCCAAATCTTAAGTTTCTGTTTCTCTGTAGATCTACATAGAGGAAGCAGAGGCCTGCTTATCACGCTCAGATTGCTCCAGTGATATTTATCTACTGATGAAGTTAACATGTGAGGTTCTCCGAAGCCAGCTATGCTGTGCGTTGGGCAAGGTAATTTTATTTTCCTTTTGAGGGAAAGCCGTTATTGTCAACATATGCTGGGGCAAGGTAATTTTTTAAGCACGTAGGGTGGCTGACCTTTTGTGAGTTAACTATCTGTGCTGTAATTCTCAAAATTGTTTTCTTTCTCCTAGTTAAGTTTGGTCTTCTACAGGCAAGTACTGTGGTGTGCCATTGACTGCAGTGAAGATGTTAGGCAAAGTAATGTTTATGGGTAGGGTCTGGAGAGGTAGGGGCTTAAAACAGATGCTGGAATAACATAAATGCCAGGTACCTGCCTAGACATTTGACCAAAAAGCTGGAATGGGGCACTCAAACATTTTCCTATCAACTCATTGGTATGTTGTGGAGCTGCTAAATAGTAATACTCATGTAGTAGATATTGTAAGCAAGAGAATAAGGGACCAATCCATTGAACTGACATTCCTCTGAGAAGCCATTTCTATACATGGCTACACAAGAGAATTCTGCTGTTTGCCTGGTTAAAAGCTACCTCTAGTTTGGTTTCATTTGTGTGCATCAGTGGCTTTACTGTGTTCTTTTCCTTTTTAGTTTTGTACCAAAGTGACGTTTGTTCTTTAATTTGCATGTTTATTTTTCCCAAAGACAGAAGTTTATAAGCTCTCTACAATACAAATCAAGTCTTGAAAGAGTACTTGGAATGTTCCTTTTGTAGATGGGAAAGGTATTATGAAAGTGTGACTGTTTGCACAAAAGTCTTTAAATGTGTATCTACCATGGCTGTGTCTATAACTACACCTTTATCCATCAAAGGATTTCAGAAAATGAAGATTTTAGAGATTGTATCCCAAAATGGGATCTTTCTTCCTAAAACAATATTAAAAGGGTTAACTTGTGACTTAACATAATACTAGGATACCAGTATACCTTTCTTCCTAAAACAATATTAAAAGGGTTACCTTGTGACTTTACATAATACTTGGATACCAGTATACCATGGACTATTTGATTGTTCATATTTGGTATTGAAATGTAGTTTTATTTTGTAATTTCTTACAAGTGGATACCTCTTTGACAGCTAGTATGGGGCCCAAAAATTTCAAAAGGTTTCTGAAGAACAGTCTTGTTATAATCCATATAGGTACCCCAATATAGGCTCAGGTAAAATTGTAACCTTTCACCTATACTCTCCACTACATTATACACATAACTGCTCTTGGAGACTGGCCTCTTACCTAGATGACAATGCACACTTAGCAGGATTTTCCCTGGTAAGCCACATACATATGCATGAGGAAACTCAGCAGGAGTACCATCTCCTGTAGAATATCTATGTATAAACTCCAGATACTCCAACTCGCAGTGGTCTAACATCCCTTGTGGGGTGTCCAACTCGAGACCAAGATGGGGTCCGACGGTCTCTCACTCCAGATAATGGGGTTGACTTTATCCTAGAGGGATTCTTGTCTTCAGAACTACATACATGCTAGGTACCCTTAGGTACATCTAATTAGGGTAGCATCGTAGGAGTCTGCAATTTATTGTCAGGTATTTTATAAGCTTGCCTGTATTCATGGTTATAGCAAAATGGTAGAAATCTACCATCCTTTTACTTTCCTTGTGCTTCTAATTTTTTATATATGTTACTGTCTAATGGTTGTTCCAGCACACCTATTTTACACTAGAATAACGACTGTTCAATGAATGCTTATTGAAAACCGTTCATTCACTTTATTCTGTGTATCTCTTTGAGACTAAGTGAGCACGAGTGACTGAACAAAAAATGGTACACTGTTTCCACGGTTCTGAGGGATCAGGGTTGTCTTGTTTGATAGTTGCCTAGAACTGTTCTCTCCTTGGTAAGAGGAGTTTCTAGTGGCAGTATGAGCTAACTGGTAGACAGGCCAACATACCCAGTGGGTTGTCTAGAATCAGTCTGACACCCATCCTACATATATATACGTGCAGATCCTATATAGGTTTTATAGGAACTACACAACTGTCTTTGATGTAACAAGATTCTGACTGAAATGTAGATAATGGTCTTTTGCATAATGGGAATTGCTGTGATCTAAAAACAAACGCAATTTGTGAGCCCTCCACTATTGAGAATCTTCAATATCCGCTTTTGAACTGAGATTGTTCAACAGGTTTTTGAGGGAGCTTCATCTGTGTGTTGGGTAGAGATGTAGCTCGAAAGTAGACTCTAACTCACAATGCCCCACCCCAAAAAAAATCCTAACCTTTCAAATCTTATAAGAGCAGTAGAGACAAGTTAGGATAGTGTTACTAGTGTGCTACAGTGCTCACTTAATACCACTCTTGTGAGGTTAATGTTGCTCTTGGTGGACTGTTTGTGCACTCTTTGCTTATATGATCTAATGTATGACACAGGTAAAAGAAGGGGTCGCTTTGCTCTTGGGAATTCTCAAGCACCCAGCGCTGCACAAATCCTCCAAGGCCTGGTACCTTCTTCGAGCTCACATCCTTCAGTTGCTAGCTTCCTATCTCCAGCTTCCCTCATCCAGCCTTTCATCAGATCTTCGGCAGCAACTCTGGGAACAAGGTATGTCAAATTCTGTCCAACCTTCTAGATCATACACCACACTAATTGGAATGTGCAGACCTAGAAATTTGTAACATTGCGACGGTGAGTGTTGTGAAGACTTATGTCTACGAACTGGTAACAATCAGGTGGTGCAGGAAGTCATTCCTACACAGACTCTAGAATAATATGCCCTTAAAGCAAAGTACTTTTCAGCTGTATGTTAGATTTGAGAGAAACTGTCCCAATGGAATATCTCAATAAGTAGACTCTCTGAATGATATGTGGCAGAAAGTGATTACTTGTGGTTAGAAAGTGACCCTATTTTGAGCACACACCCAGTTATTCTTTTTCCTGCTGGCTATCTTAACTGTAACACTTTTACACTGCTGTCCAGTGCCCAGTGTTTTTTTTCTGACCCCAGATTGACACATTTTAACTGTACCCTGCCGTACATCTGTTTCCGGTAGAAACCAATTGTATAAATGTGCAACCTGGTCCTGGAGATGACCTGAAGTCTGCACAGGTCCAAAATGCCATTGACCCCTCAGCACAACTCTTGCGCTACTTTCGTGGTTCAACAAAATTACCTTAATTTTTAACTATGTTCTAATGTTTTGGAACCACCAAAAGTCCCTTGTATTTATTGACAATCATGTTTGTGTCTTTTCCTTTCTCACTGTATATTTCTCACTTGTGCCGTTCATTTTGTTTTTCATGAGCACAAATATGCAAGTCTGTACAGCTTACATGTGCATTCAATGTAACTTAGTGCTGTCGTTATTTTCCTCCTCTTTTGTCTTTTTATTTCTGTTTAAATACAGACCATTTCTTGCATTTATTTGCCATACCCATTGTCTCCCCATCTCTTCGTTTTTCAACTTTTTTGTGCATGGTTTATTTAAAGAAAAGTGTCCTTTAGTAATACCTGTTGAGACATTGTTGCTTGATAAATTGTTTTATCTTAATCCGCATTGCAACAGTCCAGTCAAGTGAAGTTTATTTTTATTTATTTGATTTGGTACTTGACTGAGAACCACACATATTAAATGCATCATATTCGTACACCATTTTGTTATAAAAACCTCTTTCTTGTGGAGAAGTGTGGCTCACTGGTTAGAGGAGGCAGACCTGGAAGCAGTGGTCAGCCTGGGACCAGGGTTCAATTCCCGGCTCGGCAGGGTCTTGAGTCCTAAAATGTCCATGGACTCGACAATTCTCGCTCCGGTGCCTACTCGATTCACGGGTTCACACTCTGCAACTCTAGGCAATAGCTTGCTTAATCTCCACAACGGCACATCGCGGCGGGATGCCTGGCTTTCGCCTTGCAGATACCCTGCCGGGGTTATCTCACAGGGGAATACCAGGACGGGGTCCCTAAGCAAGCGCTTAGAAACCGCTCGGTGATTTGCGCTATATAAATTCCTTTACATTTACATTTCTTGCCATTACCACTTTAGCATTTGGGCAAGTAAACAACAAATGCTCCAAATCCTGCTCCCCGCCGTTACACAAATTACACATAGACGTTTCTTTTGAGTGCCATTTGGATGTTACGTTTTTTACAGGTAGTATTCCGAATCGGAGCAGAACAATCGATCTCCTAACCCCATGCTTTAGATTAAAAGTGATATATTGCTGAGGTTTCTTAAATGCTATCGTTTCAGTAACATTCTTATATAAAGACAGTTAAGAGCAATACAGGGAGTGAAGGTCGTAACTGAGTCTTAGGGTGAAATGCTTTAAAGAGAGTTTCAACTGGGCTGGTGTCCAAGCTAGTAACAGATAGATGTTAGTCTCTGATGACTTAAAAGCTGCTAACACGTTTTTTGAAAATACAAATTTGGAAGAATCACAGTCAAATGTTTCTATTTTGAGCAGAGAGTGAAGTGTTCCTTCCGCATGAAGGAGATTATACGCCCACCTGATATTAGCGATTCCTCGGGAATAGGAACTGGTTAGTGAATGCTCAAGGCGAAGAGCTTGTACTTGTACAGCCGGAGACACTTTTGTTAACTTCCGTAGAATTTTTCCTTCTTTCAAATCAAAAACTCAATTGGCTTACTGGAATATATTCCAGGGCATATGACAATACTGGCGGAACCTTGACGCTGTAGACCCTAAGCAGGGAAGAAAATGCCTTTGTCCTGATGCTGCATATAACCTTAATAAAGCTCCCACATGTACATCAGATTTTTGGGTCAGATTCAAAATGTGTGGCCGATTTTGCTGAGACTTGGTGAAAATTCTGCCTAAACAGGTATATTCATTTACCTCTTCCACCATTTTCCCCCCCAAAGTCCAGGTACATTTTGTGCTCTTTTCCTTCCTGAAAAAAACTATTTTAGCTTTTGTAATATTGGGTATTAGATAATTTTCCTCCGTGTAATTATGCAGTGCAGGAAGGCTTCTTTGTAGACCAAATGGGGTTAGATCTAATATAATTGTCTGCATATGACATAGTATGTATATTGTGGAGGGCTAATTTTGGTGGGAAATTGCATACTTGCTGAAGACATTGAGGCATATCGCTGAGGTAAAGGGAAAACAATAGGGGAGTGTGAAGACATCCTTGTCTAAGGCCATTTGGGGTCTGTATAGGGCTAGTTAAGCCCTTTTCCCTTCCCATTTGAACCTGGCACCAGGTGTCTGTATGCAGTGAAATTAATATACGTAATAGTTGGTCCGGGATGCCCATATTGTGAAGTTTTTTCCAGAGTGTTCCTCTATCCACTCTATCGAACGCGGGGGTAAAATCGATGAAAGCTGCATACACAGCCTGGGATCTGATCGTCAAGTATTTATCTAGGATGGTTTGTAACACCGCAATATTGTCAGTGACCGAATGCTTTGGTCTGAATCCAGCCTGGTATATTGGAATTAATCCAGATGAGAAATCCCAGTTTTTAAGATCTAATACTGCTGCCGTAAAGATCTTTCCTGTAGCGTCCAAGAGGGCGATCTGTCTATAATTACAGGGTTGCAGCCTTGATCCCTTCTTGTGTATAGGTATAATGATGCTCCCCTTCCAAGATTTGGGGATTTCCCCAGTACTAAAAATGTAGTTGAAGAGGGGGGCTAACATCTTGCTCCATTCTTTAGGATTAGACTGGAGGACCTTGATTGGAATTTGGTCGGGACCAGTTGCTCCTGTTCTCGCCTTTTTTATATGTATCTCGATAGAAAAAGGGCTAGATATTCCGCTGTTTAAGGGTTTTCATTCTGAGATCCTTGCAAAATTATGGAGCATTTCAGAGTTAGTATTTAATTTATATAAATTAGCAAGATAAAGTTCCCATTCTTTTGGGAGTAGCTTGTAGTGCTTTTTTCGTACCGGATTCTTTGGCTATTATAGTCCAATAGGCACGTTGATTGTTTTGTTTTGCTGCTATTTGCAGATCCACCCAGTTTTTGTCTTGGGTTGTTCTCTTAAGTTTTTCTTTTTCTCTCCTGCTTTGGTTCTTCAATTTGTTAATTTGTACCTTTTTGGATGGTGAATTTTCTAGGAACTGTGCTCTTATCAATTTATTTAAAAGTTTTGTGTCAGTTGCTAACTTTGGTTTTTTTGTTTAGTTTGTTTTGAGTCTTTGTTGGTCTCTGTTGCATCACCTTTTCCTGCAGTTTTTGTGTTAATTTTTTAATAACCATCTCAGAATTTGTTATTGGGTTTGTAGAGTGCCTTACTTGAAGTTGCGTTGAATCAATTATGGCAGTTATCTTATTAAGCGTAGCTGAATTCCAGTGAATCCGCCTTTGCTTTGGATTTACCGTAACTATGCTATACCTGTACATAATTTGACTAGAGGAGCATAGATGTGTTTTCCATTCTGTATGTAATTGTAAAATAGCATGATCGCTACCATGGACAAAATTAATTTTCAGTTTTAAGACGGACCCGAACAAATCAAAGCTACAGATCATATAGTCCAGCAGTGAGGAGCTACCATTTACCTGTCTCGTGTTTGAGGCAGGAATGTCTCCTTCCACATTGCCATTTAATATAATTCCGTTTAACATTGGGAGCGAAGCTATTAGGATTTTTCCTCTTTTATCCACCTTACTTCCTTTAGGAAATAGTGGTACGGAGATTCCCAGCGCTTCTTCTCTGTATCAATTTGCCCATTTTAGTAGTTCCTCGTTGGATAATTTCCCATTAAAGTCACCCATTATGAGAAACAATGGGTATCCTTGTCTTTCAATTATTTGTTTGATGTCGTCTAGAATTTCTAATGCAAGTGCATCCATTTTTACTCCATGGGGGGATATAAGCATTAAAAATTAATAGGTTTTTTAAAGATTCTGAAAATGTGTCCAACACTTGATTTTAATACATTAATAATTATTTGATTTAGTTGGGATTAATTCTTGGGCCCAGTTAGTCTTCGTGTAATAAAATAGCTATCACACCTTTTGCATGACCCCGGTCATCATGCACTGCAGAGATATCATATACAAAATATTTCTCTTGATTAAAATTTAGTGTAGACCATGTTTCTTGTAGAGCCACTATAGCTGGAGAATTTTTTACTAGTTCCACCATTTTTTTCTTTGGTCTTTCCAGCTATGATCCAGGAGGAGATCATTAAGCCTGTGCTAAACAGGAAATTTGGAATCCTTAATTTGTTTATTGCTATTCAAGGTCTCAGAGATCCAATCCCATGACTGCTCCTTCTTTGCTGTTTCCTTGCTGAGGGTGTTTTTGCTCCAGATTTCTCTTTCACCATTCTTTATGGAAATAAATATCTTTTCTGCAGCACGGTCTAAGGAATCGATCTTTGTATTTGTCAGTTGGTGCATTTTTTGAGATCCTTCTGATGTATACTTCACCTTTTGGGCTTCGTGCTTTAATACTGGGTTCAAATCATACCCGTATCTGTGGACAGTCTCACTCTCCGTTAATATAATTCCTGGTAAGACGGGAGACAAGAATTCTACGATCGCATTCATTGTTTTTGCTTTATCAGGGAACATAACTAATTTGATTTCATTTCACTCTAGAGATTGTAACGGCTGAATGTTTTGAAGTAGATTAATGATTTGATCACGGTTGAGTGGAGCTTCATCAGTAGGGAATAATTCTGTGATTTGTAGAAAATTAGATCTAATCTCCTCCGTTTGTAGTTCTTTTTTCTGTATATATGATAATCTTTTAGGGGTCTTTCTTGGTGCCGGACTTGCAGGGCCGTGTATAAAATTTGTTGCCATTTGATTAAATGTACTCTGTTGGTTAAGATTTTTTCTTTGGGTTTCCGCCGGCAGCTTCTGGTCCTTTATCTTCGGGGTCTGAAGCAATTCAGCTCTTCCTTCATTGCCTAGTAAACCATTTGGTAGAGGAGTATTAATCGGAAATATAATTTTGTTAGCCTTCTTCTTAAATCTTCTTATCGCCTTTCTCTTTTTCAGTTTGATCTTCCTTTGGTTTTGATTCTTATTTATACTTTCTGGGTCCTGCGCATCATCATTAGTTAGACCGATATTGGCGGTTACTAGAGTGAGATGTTACGGGGCTATTCGGATTAGATTTGATTTTACTTTTTGTGACCCGGACCCCCATTGCAACAGTCAATTTGAACTAGAGCTGGAAAATTAATCAAAGATTTGGAATTTGGAAAATGACTTGTTTTCAGGCAGAAACTGAAGTCTGCTATAAATGGCAAAGTGAGAACCCAGAGATAGCTCAGGAAGAGGAAACAAATTAGCAGATTGAAGCCCTTATTTTAGTAACTAAGCTCCAAGATACTTTCAAGGAGCTGCTTAAAGATTGACTCCGTGCAACATACTAGTCCAGTATTTCCCAAAAGTCCAAGCAATAAAAAGCTATGCCTTTAAAGTTTGGAAATTTGCTGCGCTTCAAAGAAGGATCAGATATTAGGCTATATCTTCTGACAAACTGCTGCTTGTTTTTAACATGTGCATTGGCGTTTACAAACTCCACTCGCTTTGCAGTCAACGAGAAAAACATAATTGTGACAATCTTGCCGGGGTACTGGGGTACTAGGATCAAGACACTTTACTTGGTGATGCACAATTGATGCATATTCACTGAAACACGATTTTCACACAATTATTTGTGTGTTAACTAGTTGTATTATAAAATTGTCAGTTCAAGCAAGATGTCGACTGAGTGAGACCTCTGGTAACTCACCACCTCCTCTCAATCGCTGTTTTAACCGTGTAATGCATCCTGGCCCTAGGATTCTGATGCTGGAAGGGCACCGATGTATCTGGCACGATCGAATTCCCCTGATTGGTAACACGGGGACGTTGAGAAATAAGCGGTTTCATTCGGCAGGCTGTAATGGGCAATGGGAGGCGTTAGCCCGGCTTCTCCTGACTTCTCACCCCGGCTGGAGGAAAACTGATGTGGAGATTTACCGGTCGCATAGCAACCAAAGCCTGCTGGAGACCAAGCACGCCAGAAACTCGGAAATGTGCTCAAGTATGGAGATGGCAGCCCGAGGTGGAGCGCGGAGCAGGACGCGCTCTGCTGTACCTGCTCCGCAAACTTCACCGAGACTGGTGACTAAAGGGAGCAAGGACTTTCGAGAACCCGCAGGGAATACGGGTAAGAAGAAGAGCTGGAATCTGAGTGGCAAAATCACTGCAGAAAAGCAATGTAGTGCCCCCGCCTCTTAAAAAGATAAAAAGCAGTCAGTGATTACAAATCTGCTCTCCGGTAAACTGAACAAGGGGATAAATAAAGATTCTGTAGGCACGGGGGCCCCCGCATCAGACCGTAGTATGGCATTGGAGACTGAGGGTATGGCTGATCATAAAGAGTCACGCACCACAGTAAAGAAGTACACAGCTAATGATATACTCGGTAATGGAAGCGATGATGGCATTGATACCATTGGGACAGGTGGAGTGCATAAGTCATGGCGGTCAAGTACGAAAATTGTGGGCCTAAGTATAGATACTAAGGCAGATGACACCATGTGTGAAGCTGCGAATGAGGCGAACAATCCGCTAGCAATTGGGGCCCCTGAAGGGAATCTAGATATGAGACAATGCAGACATTACAGATCCCGCTGGGAATTTTTTTCTCTAAATGAATAATCACCGGATTCAGAAGGCACAAGTGGGAGCAGCGCTGATGGCAGTGAGGAATCCTCAACAAGTTATGGAAGCAAACAAGGCAGTCAAAAGCAACCAAGGAGAACCAAAAGGGCGCCTGGGGGACGAAGATTAAAACAGGAGGATATGGAAGACGCAGAAGAACTTGGATGGGACTACTCGGATACATCGCTACTTGCCGTGATGGGGGAGCATGATAGGAGTACCGAGAGAAAAAGAGCCCAGAGCACCCAGAATACAAGTAGAAGTCATAATGATTCATCAGAACCAACACTGGCAATGATCCTGCAATCCTTGAACTAGTTTCAAAAGGATGTCAAGGCGGAGAGCAGGATAGCCCGTGCAGCAGGAAAGAAACTCGAGGCGCAGTACGAAAAGTTGGGAACACTTGCACAGACATTGCGGAGTGACTGAGTATGGTAGAAACTAGAACTGAGATATTGGAGGAGACTGTGGAAGGTTTAAAAACTCGGTTGGTGTCACAGGGTATCACGGTTAAGGATATTCTGTGGAAGCTAGAAGAGGCAGAAAATTGCCAATGGCGGAATAATTTAAGGATTTTAGCCATTCCAGAAAATAGCGAGGGGACGGATATTAGAGCTTTTACTATCAATTTGCTCAAAAACGCACTTCCTGAATTGGCACACTGGGAGTGGAACAAAAATACAGCGAGTGCATAGATTTCCTTTTTCACTCCCAAAGCATCCTAGAGGAAATCAGAATTTTCCCCGAGCCATTCTGGTCTTTTTTGAAAATTTCTTAAGACAGGCGGTGTATGACTTGGCAAGACCAACTAAGCAGAGGAACTGGGGGGTCTTTTCCTTTTTCTCCAAGCCTGACTTTGCACATGCGACAGTAGAGAGGCGTTGGCGACTGCGGCAACGGATTACGCCATTTCAAAAAGCTGGGGCTACCGCCTTTCTAAAAAATCCGGCTAAATTAAGTTATCTCACGGGGTAAGGCAATGTTTTTTACATCTGAAATACAAGCAGAGCAGGCTTTAAAAGATATTACTTCTGAAAAGAAAAGTGGGGTGGCAGGGGAAAGCTCGCAATAGAGAACATAAAAGTTTCACCTCATACCATGGGTCGGATATCAGCATATCCGCATAATACCGTGTAAAATAAATATGGATTAGTGATGGAGAAGTGTGGCTCACTGGTTAGAGCGGCAGACTCTGAAGCCGAGATCAGACCCGGGACCAGGGTTCAACTCCTGACGCGGCAGGGTCTTGGGCTCAATGTCCGTGGACTCGATAATTCTTGCATCAGCGCCTACTCTAATCATGGGTCCCACGCTGCAACTCTGGGCAATAGCTTGCTTAATCTCCACAACGGCCCCTACAACACTGGGATGCCTGGCTTCACCTTGGGGGTGCCCAGGAGAGGCATCCCACAGGGAGAGTCAGGAAGGGTTACCACCGTTGGGGCAGCTGTGTGCTTTACAAAATACACTACATTTACATTTACATTAGTGATGAGAAATTCAGAATCGAATTTGTACTATATTGTTTTTTTTTTTTTCGGGGGGGGGGGCAGATAACAGGATTGCGGCAATGTATAATGTATTAGGTGGGATGATCAATGTGTGATAATACAGGAACGGGTTTTTTTATGGGGCAGGCAGGGAGCACATGGGAAGAGAGGGGGGGGATAGGTGATGTGGGGTGTGGGTGAGGTTGGACAGACGCCATCACACAGGCTCAGGATGAGCCTGGCTGCTTCAAGAAAGGTGGGGGGTGGGAGGGAGGGTTGCGGGGTCGGGGGGGGAACAGGGACCAGGATTGCTTCTGAAGACCTAGGGGATACATAGTGAAAGGCAAACAATTAAGAAGACACCGGGTAGTTTGTTGGTTTTGGGGATGGCACATAAATCAGCCGGGGTTTGCCAGGGACCACGATGGCTAGATTAAATATACTCTCACTGAATATATGTGGTCTGAATGGCTTACAGAAACGACAGAAAGTAGCAGAAGGATTTAAATTGTCAGGAGCAAATGTCTGTCTTCAGGAGACACAAATTGATGGGTCACAACAGTACTTACTTAGAACACTTGGATACAGACTTGTTTCGGCCACTGCACAAGGGACACGTACTAGGGGAGTGGCCATATTCGCTAAAGGAGGGGGGGTGCAGTTCTCACAATCAATAGCGGATACATTTAGACGATTTGGGATAGCAGAATGCTGCTATAATAATGGGAAAAATAAGCTGACTGTATGCACAATATATGGTGATGTCAGTGATGACCCAGAGGTACTGAATAACGTCTCCAATGAGCTGGCACACTGGCCTCTTCCTTTGATAGCATGTGGAGACCTAAATATTCACTTACCCGGGGGTTGGTCCTCTAGCCCAGAGTTTAAATTCCTGGGTAGAAAACGGAAAGTTTCCAAGCCTTAAAAGAGCTGTGTGATCTGCATGGCCTAATAGACGGGTGGGCGGAGAAACATCCAGGAGACCCCGGCTATACTTATTATTCGTAGCCACACTCTAAGCATGTAAGACTAGATTATATGTTTATGTCCAACTCTTTCAAGTCAGCCTGTCAAATTGATTGGCTACTGAGTATTTTTTCGGATCATAATCCACTCGAACTTCGCCTTATATGCTGCCCTGATAGACCTATAGCTAGTACGTGGACTTTCGAAAGGGCGCTATTAAAGAATGAAGCATTCTGCCAGCATATGAGATCATGGATTCTGGCTTTTTATGGAGGACAACATAGGGTCTACGTCAATAGACATGGTGTGGGATACCTTGAAGGCCTGTGTCAGGGGGGAAACTATGAGATTTTCTTTCGACATCCTAAAGCAGAAAGACAGAAAATGACAGCACTAGAACAAAATTTGTGTAGGGCAGAGGAGGATTTGATCAAAGCGGTACAGGAGGAAAGGGCTACAGATAGCTAAGTTAGCAAGGTAGCAATCGCAAAAAACTATTTCGGAAATACTAATTGAAAAAGCAATTGTTAGAGCCAGTATTCCTAGAGAAAAAACTTACGAGTTGAGTGAAAAGGTGGGGCATCAATTAGCTGTTAGAACCCGGGAAGAGACTTCAATTACTCTAATAAAAGAAATTAACGACCCAGAGCATGGTCTAAAAGCAGACCCCGCAGAAATTAGAAAGGCTTTTCAAGGGTTCTATCAAGAACTGTACCACGAGGACGATAAAGAATGTGGGGATCCCGCAACGTATCTGGATTCACTTAGAGCAGTTGGGAGTAGAAGACCAGGAACTATTAGACAGCACACTGTTGGGAGGAAGTTCTACTCTCTATGAATTCTCTGACTAATGGAAAGGCTGCAGGTATGGATGGGATTCCCACCGATTTCTACGTCCAGTTTGCACCCCAGCTGAAGACTATAATGACAGAACTTTTTCAACATATCTTTCAGGGAGGAAATCCCCCTAGGTCCTGGTCGCTAGCTAAATTAATTATTTTGCCTAAGAGAAATAACGACCCCCAGGAAATAGGATCTTACCGACCTATCCCCTTGATTAATGGGGACTCAAAAATATACTCTAAATTATTAGCAGCACGACTTGCCTCCTTGATTTATAAAATAGTCTCAGCAAGACAGCATGGGTTTGTACCAGGAAGATCCACTGTTGATCATGTCCAAAGAGTTATTTCTCTCCGATTAAACAGGAACAGGAGAGTTTTTGATAGGGTCTCCTGGAAATTCCTGTGGGCCGCTGTCTAACTGTGGTATTGGATGGAGATTCATAAAAGCAATCCAGCGGCTCTATGTAAATCCTAGCGCAAGCGTACTGGTCAATGGGGAGCTGTCCGACAATTTTCATATTACTAGAGGGACGAGACAGGGGTGTCCTTGCTCGCCCCTCTTGTTCGCAATTTACATCGATGCATTCTTATATAAGCTCGAAAATAATGCGCAAATTACTCCCATACGTGTGCATGATCAAGACTCCAAATGCCTTGCTTATGCTGACGATATTGCAGTGGTAACAGGGGACCCAATAAATGCAAGAAATTTGATTGAAAGAGAAGCGCAAGTCTTTGAGAGTCTCAGGATATACATTAAACTCTAGCAAAACTCAGATAGTACTTAACAGTAGAATTCCGATGGGGGACCCAAGAATAATTGAGCAGGCGACATATCTGGGGTTTAGTATGTAAATTGATACTTGTATAGCGCACTACTCACATGCAAGGGTCTCAAGGCACTTGTACGAATACCGCTGTGGAACCCGTCCTGGCTTTCCCTGTGAGGCGTCCACTCCTGGGCACCCCCAGGGTGAAGGCCAGGCATCCTTAGCGTTGTGGAGATTAAGCAAGCTATTGCCCAGAGTTGCAGACTGGGACTCTATGATTAGAATAGGCACTGAGGCGAATTATCAGGTCTGTGGAATTTTGAGCCCAAGACCCGCCAAGGCGGGGAATTGAACCCTGGTCCCGTCTAGACTTCTGCATCAGGGTCTGCCGCTCTAACCATTGAGCCACACTTCTCCACAGTATCAGTGCGAAAGTGGAGAATATAGTTAATAATAATATGGAGCCACTCATACAGTGTACTAAAAGAACTGAACCGACTAAACAATTTGCATCCAACTATTGGCGGTAGAACCAACGTGGTAAAGATGCTTTTTTCCCCCAAGTTTTTATATTGATTCCGGGCAATTTGTTTAGAGTTTTCCCCGCAAGTACTTAAAAATATATACACTCTGTTTTTACGATTCATCTGGGGATATAATAGACCACGCAGGGCCCTCAGGTGGATCACTTTACCATGAGAACGGGGAGGATGGGCCCTACCTAACTTTAAACTCTATTATTGGGCAACAGTGTTGAGGCATAGTGTGAGGTTTCTAACCACCAATCGTGGTGGGATGAATATACCTACTCCGCAAGAACTTATTCTGGGGGATGGGAGTGAGGGGTGTCTTTGGGGACATATTAACGATTATTTAAAAAAAAGTGAAGTTCAAGACTATTTCAAGTGTCGTCAAGGTATGGGGGAAGGTGAAAAGCTGCTAGGTTTAGGTAGATATTCCTGCTATACCCCGGTGTTACAGAATTCGGATCTCCCTGAGATATTTCATGACAGCTGTATGCGCAGATGGAATGAGTTAGGGGTCAGGCAGCTCTGTTGCTTTTTTACGGTTAATGGGATCAAATCATTTGGCGAGCTGAAAGTAGATCTCAATATTGCTTATAAGGATTTTTTTAAATATCTTCAGGTGAGAGATTTTTTGTTAAAAAGGGGGGGGGGGGGCGGTCGTATTAAATTCCAAGCATGCCAAACTATAGATAATCTGAGAAGAGGAACGCCTCCTAGAATTGGAGAGATCTATGAACTGCTGAATATACTAATGCCAGTTGATATGGATAAACATGTGCTGGCATGGCTGATCAAACTAGGAATTTCTTCCCGAACTCCTTTAAATGCATACGAAATGTCACTCACAAGTTTAATGTCTATAAAACTTCAAACACAAGTCTATAAAACTTTTTTTCATTATATTATACCCCATATAAAATAGCAAAATGGGGGACGAGGAAAGGCACAACCTGTCCACGCTGTGCACTTACCGCAGCAGACATTATCCATATGTTTGCTTCATGTAGTATGTTAATAAAATTATGAGAGGAAATATCCGGCTTTTTGACGGACATAGCCCATGATAGAGTAAACATAACAGTGGAGGAGGTTATGTTGGGTACATCTGGTACTGAACGCCCTCAATCGATTCAAGGATTAATGTTTGTCGCTATGGCCGTCTTACGGCTGTGTGTCGCATCAGCATGGCTAGATCAGATACCACCATCCTTTCTGCAATGGAGGGCTAGGCTGCTTGCGACCTGCAGCCTTGAGGTGGCCATATACTGGAATAAAGGGCGGGACAAGCTAAGGAGGGGTATGAAAATCTGGGCGCCCTTGCTCGGTTGGATCGAAGCGAAATAATGGATGTAGTTTGAAGAATTGTTGTTTATTACTGTGGGATTAAATTACCTCTGTACCGTATATATAACTATTTTTTTCTCTTTTTAGGGTAAAACGGTGTGTGGTTAGTCTGTTTGTCTGTATCCATTTATATATATGTAACAATAAGGGGTACCTGTTCTCTAGGGGGAGGGGGGGGCTCTGGGGGGTGTGTATTTAAAAAAGAAATGCAAATAAAAACTGTCTAAAAAAAAAAAAATTGTCCGTTCAATTTTTGGCCCATTTCAATGGAAAATATGCTGGCTGTAAATTACTGTGCGCTACTACACAATGCTTAAATTACATTTAAAAAAATCACCCACCACCTGTCCATTAAATCTAGGTGGGTTTCTGAAGTTTGTCGTTCTAAAAATTGGACCGGGGTTCTAAAAGGTTTGGGAATCGCTGTTCTAGACTTGTAGAGGTTTTGTAATAAAATGATAGGTGCTGCAATCTTATTTGCAACTCATATCCGTTAATTCATTAATTTATCGTCCACTAGTAAATAATAGACTTTCTGGAAAAATGTGCAGGCGGGTTTGAGCGGTCATCTGGACCATCTATACTGGTGTTTTGTGGGTGTAAAATGTCAGGCAGCAACACTCTATAATGAGTCTAGAAATGTATGATCATTGCACTGTAAGGCAAACTGAAGAATGCTGGCACTGGTTTTGTAATGAGATTGGATGCCTTATTTTCTTTTTTCCTACAGGATGGCGAACTCCAGAAACTGCTTTGACTGATGCACATAAGCTGTTGAGGAGTATCATCCTTCTCCTCCTGGGAAATGTGGTTTTCACTCCTAAAGTTAATGCAGACAATCAGTTTGTAGACCACGGTAATAGCCCAACATTGGTAACCTGTTTCCTCTGCCTTTCTCTAAATTTACCAGTCAAATTCACACTCTTTATGCTCATTTGCAGGTGATAATCTGCTGCAGAAGTGGCAGGTGTTGGGAGACTTGCTGAGCTGCTCGCACACACTTGTGGCACTTCTGAGCTCTGTTGGTAGTGTGTCTGAAGCAAAGGCATTTTGTCTGGAAGCCTTGAAGGTGTCTGTGAAGCTACAAGCTGTGCGCCAGTGAGTATACTTGGGTAGTACTGCTGTTGAGCCATAGGAGAGGACTATGCCTAATAAAAGGGGGGTGGAGTTTAGGCAAACACTAGGTGGCTAGTCAAGTAGGTACTTTGGGGGTAGCTGTTCATAGTACTTGGTGGGACTATTTGTGCAGCATGTAAGTGAAAGGATGCATTGCCAGCTTACATGCATAGATGCTGGTGGACAATAACACCTGAATTGAGTAAACCTCTTCACTGTAACACCTGATCAAACACATGCACAAAAGCAGCTTATTCTGCAGTCTTACATTTCTCATAAATGTACATGCTTGAATAATCTATTGTCTATCTCAGGTTACCATGGTGGTAAATGCAGTGTTTTGTTACACCTAGCCTGCAGGGCTTTAAACATTCAGTTTAGTAATTCGCCCACCTCAAAGGAAAAGATGAAACTTGAACAATCCGGTGAGAGCAGGGTGAATCCCTCTCCCACAAGCACATCTTAACTCTGAATTCTAATGCATGTCATGTGTGGCGGCAGTACCCTTAAGTGCTGCTAAATCAACTTCAGATGAGTCCATCTTCTAAGAATATTTTTCTTAAAATCTTCAACCAACTGCCTCCACTCCCTTCACCTCCACCCACCTGACAGAATGTGCAAATTTCCAAACAAACCCTTCAAAGTCAGGCCGGGTAATCAACTTCTGAAGATAGAGTTCAAAGCTCATCCGAGGTGGGATGTGCTACTAAAAGCGTCTATTGAAGTGTACCTCAGAGTTGGCCATGTCTGTCTCTTCCACAACTGAAGAAAAACATCTTCAGAACTACCATCTAAAGAGACTGATTGTCTGAGGCACCATTGACAAAGTAATGGGCTAGTCCTCTGTGAAAGACGACTGTCTGACTGGGGTGACCTCATTGTCGACAATGAGCCAGTAGAGGTCAACTTCACTTCTGTAGTAGGGGATCTCTGTGTATAGTCATAATCTAGTGAATAGTCCCGCCCATGTGCGTGGACCCCGGAGCAATCAAAAATAATCTCTAAAGTGTCGAAAAAATGCAGAACTGCACAGACACTTAAGAGAGAATTTAAAGACATATAATGCAGCCTATAAAAGGCTACACTGTCCAGTACTTCAGCTAGAAATTCCACCAAAAATCCACAACAGCAAAGCCTGTCCAGATTTCCTTTGTCTTCAGTACAAACCCCTCTGGAAGATAGAGAGGAAGACATGGACAGACAAGTCCCATAGGCTGCCATTATGTGGCTCAGAATAGGATACTGTGCCTTTAAGAGAACTTTCCAGAACTTCACAGTATCCCAGAATGCCTTGCAGGTCTCCCTTACTTTCAGTACTTTTTTCCGGCTCCTGCAAGCAGGACCCTGGAGCATTGAGCTCTCCCTTTTCAAGGTTTTTGTTGGTGTTTTTTCACTAAATTCGATTTTGTGTACTTTTAAAGTACTTTGGTGACTTTCTTCTTGGTTTTTTGCACCCTTTTGTTGTCCATAATGCCTGCATTATTTGACAAATGCCCGGAGTGATCCAGGAAGAAGGCCAAGACAGACCCCCATGAGGTCTGTATCCTCTGCCTTCCCTCTTCCCACATCCCTGAGGAGTGTGAGATCTGCCAAGGTTTCTCTGGCAGGACCCTGAAGGACAGACTGAAGATCAGGCTTCAGGGACTAGAAGAAAGAAGACAGAAGACGCAAGGTGGGTCTGGAGGGGCTTCATCTGCCCATGCTGAGGCCCCTGGGAGGCTCCCCGGGGGCAGGAAGCCCAGCACACGTCCCCATTCTCCGTCTGGGTCGGTGGCACCCACCAAGACGTCGAGGGGGAAGTCCAAGGCCGGCTCCCCATCTCCCCAGGGCTCTGGGTCGAGATAACGTCGCCCGTCGACGTCGAGGGACCTGCATAGGCCGCTGTCGAACACAGAGACTTTGTCATCGTCGCTGTCTTCGGCGTCGACGTCGAGCTCTCTGCGTCGACAGGATCGGCGTCGGCGCTCGCCGCCGAGGCGATGCCGTCGATCGCCGTCAAGACACAAGGCTTCATCGTCGTCGAGGGGATCCTAGTCGTCGAGCCCGCCGTCGACGCAGAAGCACTCGCCGGCGAGACGGAGGCGTTCGCCGTCGAGGCGTAGGAGGTAGAGGTCGACGTCGAGACGATCCAAGGCCACGTCGAGGCAGTCGCCGTCGAGGCGCAAGAGGTCGCCGTCAAGACGCAGAGGGTCGTCGTCAAGGTGGTCCGGGTCGACGTCGAGACACGGCAGCCGTTCGACGCCGAAGAGAAGGAGAAGGTCGACGCCGAGGGGTCGCTCGACGTCGAGGGGCCGACGGTCGACGCCTGAACACCGGTCAACGGTGTCGAAGGATCGTACTACGCGGCCTAGGGCTGTGGGGGCTCCCCTCAGCCCGGGAAGGATGGTGGGTCACCGGGATCGGTGTACTCGGAGGTGTATACTCCAAAGAAGTCTGTTCCGCCTCCTCCTCCGCTACCTAGAGGCCCGCGTCCGAGGACTCCTAGCCCTCCTCCTTTGCCTCCTCTGCCTGAAAAACCTCCACCGGTTCCGCCGAGGTCGGTCTCGTTGCCAGATCTCCCGACCCCTCCTAAGAAGACTCCTAAGTCTAAGAAACCACGTAAGCCCAAGTCGGCCACCCCGGAGAAGCCGGTGGACCGGCCGAGGCCCAGGAGATCGAAATCTCGCTCCAGACGGAGGGACCGATCGAGGAGTAGGCACAGGTCCTCCACCCGTTCCAGACGGCACCGTAGGAGACATAGATCCAGGACCGATACGTCTTCTGGGACCCGCTCCTATTCCCCTACTTTGTCCGATTCCCCGGAGACTAGGGTGTCTCCTATCGATGACATAGGTACATTCCAGGAGGTTCTCCTGAGGGGGGCCGCAAAGTTGGGTATCACGGTGACGGCTCCTACACCTACGACGTCCGTGATATTCGAGACTTTGCACAAGAAGCACCTGTCTCGCCCTCTGTTGCCCTTGGTTCCAGGACTGGTTGAACCGGCACAAGAACTTTTTCTTACACCTGCGGTGGTGAAGGCCGCCCCGTCTAGACTTTTGAAAAAGTACAGGGCGCTGGACTCGGACCCTGCCTTCCTGAGGATGGACCCAGTCCCCGACTCAGTGATAGTTACGTCGGCCAGAAAACAGCCTTCTACCTCCCTGTCCTCCACCGTGCCTCCAGACAAGGAGAGCCGCTGGATTGATTAGGCGGGAAGGAAGGCGAGCGGGACTTCTTCCACCACGATGAAGGCCTCCAGCGACTCGGCATTGCTGGGACGATATGACCGTGCGCTTTGGGATTCCATGGAGCAGTTCGCGGACCTCGTGCCGCGTGACAGGAGGGAGGACTTCATGGAAATTGTCAAGGAGGGGATGCTGGTCTCGAACCAGGCCATCAGTGCCGCGGCGGATATCTCCTTGTTAGCTGCACATGGCTACTGCCACGGTATCAACCAGCGCCGCCATGCATGGCTCAGGCTTGCGTCCCTTAAGCCTGAGGCTCAACAGCGAGTGGCCAACCTGCCGTTTTCCGGGGACACGCTCTTCGGTAAACACGCAGATGACGAGATGGCCTGGATGAAGGCCGAGGCAGAAACCCTGACGGCGGTGGGCTTGGAGAAGCCCAAGGACAAGAAACCCTACCGCCAGTTCCAACGGCGGTTCGGCTCGCAAGGGAAAGGAAGAGGACAGTCTTCGGGACAACAGCAGCAGAAACAACAGCAGCAGTTCCGAAGGCCTTTCCAAAAACGTCAGAGGGGTAGAGGTGGGCAGCAGCCCTCTACCGCGAACAAGGGCCCGGCCGGGTATCAACCCTGAGCGGTTACTTCCCCGTCATCCGTTACCCACTCCGGTGGGGGGGGAAGCGTTCAATTTTTTCTTGCAGAGTGGAGAAAAATTACTCAGGACAAGTGGGTGCTGAATATTGTTTGCAATGGATACAGTCTTCGGTTCATCAGCCCTCCTCCGGCGATGCCTCCGGTCAGCTCGCAGTATCAACTACGCGAGCTCCAGGCGGAGGCCGATATTCTGTTAAGGAAAAGGGCGATAGAAGACGTACCTCTGTCTCAAAGAGGAAGAGGTCTGTACTCCCGGTTCTTTCTGGTTCGCAAGAAGGACAAGAACGAGTTCAGGCCCATTCTGGACTTGCGGCAGGCAAACAAGTGGATTCGCAGAGAAAAGTTTCGCATGCTGTCGTTGCATCAGATTTATCCTCAGCTGCAACAGGGGGACTGGCTTTGTGCCATAGACCTACAAGATGCGTACTACCACGTGCCCATAGCGCACAACCACAGGAAGTTTCTGCGATTTCAAGTCGGCACCAATCATTACCAATACACGGTGCTGCCTTTCGGACTGAAATCTGCACCCAGGACATTCTCGAAGTGCATGGCAGTGGTAGCGGCACACCTGAGGAAAGGCAAGGTGTTTGTCTACCCGTACCTGGACGATTGGTTGATCAAGGCCTCCTCCTTCTCAGAAGCTCAAGCAGACTTCCGGAAGACGTGCGTTCTCTTGAACAAGCTGGGGTTGCACATCAACATGTCCAAGTCTGTCCCGATCCCGGTCCAATGTATTCAATACTTGGGAGCCACCATCAATACGCTGTCTGCAAGCGTGTCTCCTTCGGAGGAGCGACTGAGATCGATCCTTCGGAAGGCTCAGGCTCTTATGACCGCTCCATCTACAACAGTGAGGACGGTGTCTTCTCTACTGGGGTCGATGGCCTCTTGTATCTTCCTCACTCCTCATGCACGACTACACATGAGACCTCTGCAGGAGGGCCTGGAGGATCAATGGGACCAGAGGAAAGGATCTTGGGACGACAAGATACGACTGTCTCTGCATGCTCTTCAGTCTCTGAAGTGGTGGTGTTCAGCGGAAAATCTCCTCAGAGGGGTTCCCTTCCACAAGGACATTCCTACTCAGACGATCTTGACGGATGCTTCACTCCAGGGCTGGGGAGCGCATTCGGGAGACTTACAGATCCAAGGCACGTGGTCTCAGACGGAGTCCACGTATCACATCAATTTCCTGGAACTCAGAGCTGTTCACTTGGCGCTGAAGGCCTTTCATCCGTCCTTCCGGACCAACTCTCTGCTTGTACAGATGGACAATACGACCACAATGTATTACCTCAACAAGCAGGGGGGGTCGAGATCGCGCACCCTGTCTCGGGAGGCGCAGGCGATCTGGCACTGGCTTCTGGCAAGAGGATTGACGATAACGGCTACCCACCTGCCAGGTGTGTAGAATGTTCAGGCGGACGCACTGAGCAGACTGATTCAGGAAAATCACGAGTGGGTCATAAACGACGACGTACTAGGAGAAGTCTTCGCAAGGTGGGGGACTCCAGGCGTAGATCTGTTCGCCACCGCCGAAAACAGCAAATGCCGAGACTTCGCCTCCAGGTACTACCAGCAAGGGACGCTGGGGAATGCACTCAGGATCAACTGGTCGAACAGCTTTGTTTATGCTTTTCCGCCCATCCCTCTGATTCCGGCGGTGCTCACCAGGCTGGCCAGGTCCAGGGCACGAATGATCCTGATTGCCCCGGAATGGCCCAGACAGTGGTGGTTCACGGATCTCCTACACCGGTCCCTCCTTCCACACATACGGTTGCCGTGCAGGCCGGACCTTCTCACAAAGTTCGTGGGGGCAGATGGTGCACCCCAACCTCTCGTCCTTGAGTTTGGCGGCATGGCTCCTGAGGTAGTACAATATGGCCATTTGAATCTACCAGATGATTGCATGGACATACTGAAGGAGTCTAAGAGACCTTCCACTCGGACATACTACGCTTACAAGTGGAAGAGGTTTTGTATCTGGTGTGTGTCCAGGAACTGTGATCCTACGACGTGCAAGGAAGAGGTCATCCTTCCCTACCTTCTACATTTGGCGCGATCTGGCCTTAATGTTCACTCTATTAGGGTTCATCTCGCTGCATTGACTGCCTACAGGAAAAGACCTTCACAGACTTCCTTCTTTCAGATCCCTGTGATCAAAGACTTTTTGGAAGGCTTGAAGAAAGTGTTCCCTCCTGTCAGGCTTCCTTCGCCTTCATGGGAATTGAATGTGGTGCTGTCCAGTTTGATGAAGGAGCCTTTTGAACCCATTCATAAGGCTTCGTTGCAGCACCTGTCCTGGAAGGCGGCGTTCCTCGTGGCCATTACATCGGCCCGCTGGGTGAGTGAAATTCAGGCGTTGTGTTGTAATGAACCTTATACTGTATTTCATGCTGCTAAGGTTGTTATGCGTACTCACCCTAAATTTCTTCCCAAGGTTATTTCTGACTTTCATGTCAACCAAACTATAACTTAGCCTACGTTTTTTCAGAATCCTTCGTCTCCAGCGGAAAGGTCCTTACATTCCCTGGACGTTCGGAGGGTGTTGAAATTTTATCTGGATAAGACTAAAGATATTCGTAGGTCAGACCAATTGTTTATCAATTACGGATCAGTTAGGACGGGTCTTGCGACCTCTAAGCAGTCCATTTCTAGGTGGATTGTGTCCTGCATACAACTGTTACCAGAAAGCTAATAAGACCTTAGGAGGTAAGCCTAAGGTTCATTCCACCAGGGGCAAAGCTGCCACGACAGCCTTGCTCCGTAATGTGCCGATTGCAGAAATTTGCAAGGCCGCCACTTGGAAGTCAGTTCATACCTTTGCTAAGCATTACTGTCTGGACACTGATGCCAGAGCAGATGCTCAGGTTGGACAGGCTTCGCTGCGGAATTTGTTCGCACAATAGTGGTGTTGGTTTCTTTTCTCCACCGCCGCTTTGGTGTGGGGATGGGCTTGCCATTCTATTCACTAGATTATGACTATACACAGAGATGCCCTACTACAGAAGGAGTAGTTTCTTTTCTGTAACTCCAGTTCTGTAGTAGGGGTATCTCTGTTATAGTTATAAGCGCCCGCCCTCCTCCCCGGTGGAGAGATGTTCATGTAAAGAATGCTACAGGTCGGGCGTGTTCCGCCTTCATAAAGAACTGAAAGTAAGGGAGACCGGCAAGGCATTCTGGGATACTGTGAAGTTCTGGAAAGTTCTCTTAAAGGCACAGTATCCTATTCTGAGCCACATAATGGCAGCCTATGGGGCTTGTCTGTCCATGTCTTCCTCTCTATCTTCCAGAGGGGTTTGTACTGAAGACAAAGGAAATCTGGACAGGCTTTGCTGTTGTGGATTTTTGGTGGAATTTCTAGCTGAAGTACTGGACAGTGTAGCCTTTTATAGGCTGCATTATATGTCTTTAAATTCTCTCTTAAGTGTCTGTGCAGTTCTGCATTTTTTCGACACCTTAGAGATTATTTTTGATTGCTCCGGGGTCCACGCACATGGGTGGGACTATTCACTAGATTATGACTATAACAGCGATACCCCTACTACAGAACTGGAGTTACAGAAAAGAAACTACTCCTTCTTCCACCCATGTCAAAGATACCAGTGTCTCAACAGTAAACGGTCCGACTGACTAAACCTCTAAATGCTGCCAGGACTATTTTAATTTCAGGAAAGTACATCTCCTTGCTTTTATTACTGGAGCACAACTTTCCGAGTAAAATTCTATGTGAACAGGTTGTAGATAAGTTGAAAATGATAGCCCTAGATCAGTACCCATTATTGACCATTTCTTGAGTGAAGGCCACAGGGTAATACAAATACTTGCTACAGTAGGAGCAGTCCTTTCATGTCTGAACAAAGTAGAAGACTCTCAATGTAATGCCTGAAAGCTTAGTTGGCCTCTCTTCAGAGTAGACTATCGTAATGCAGGCTGCACAGAGAAGATAGAGTAACCATAATTTACCCTATACTTTCCCATTAGAAAAGGCATGAACAAATCTCAAACTTTTGAAAAGACATGTCTGCCATTGCGGCGTTCTCCATCAGAGCAGCAATTCACTGGCAATATTAGGCAGATAAGGCAGGCAAATTTGGTCGGGCATTGCATTTTGTGCTGCATCTGTTTCCTGAGGACAAGTGTGCAGAAGCAACATACCTACATGTGGGTGAATAAGCCTCGTAGGTTTTTGTAGGTTGTGATGTTTCAACAACTGTTTGTTAGCAACTAACTGGTGACTCAGTTCTACATCATTCAGGCTAGAGGTTCAGAGTAGAATTCTGGATATGCTCTTTGGTAGGAAATCATTTTGGACGGTATCTGAACGAAGCCCTCAACAAATCTGATAAACACTACAAGGTGGCTGGGAGCACCACGTGTAGGAAAGTAGATTTTGTGGTGTGGTTGTTTGACCTCCCTTTGTAATATCACAATCTTTCTCTGAAAAAGCTTAGCTCAATCCTAGGTATTTGTGTCACTTGGCAGCTAGGCTTAGATAAAGGAACTTGTGTAAATCATTTAGCAGTAGAAACCAATAAGTGAAACACAAGACCATCAAAATCTAACACCAATTTTAGAAAAAGGGTATTTTTGGCTTCAAGTAGACCACCAAGATGACAAAAATCTGCTCCGGGGTACCAGAGATGATTTTTCAAGGTAAGTTAAATTCTTTTAACTTGCCTCTTGAATGCAATAAATTGCTTTGATCTACTGAGATCAGGGCTTACAGATTGTCACAACTAGAAGGGCTAGCAATGCCCTTAGCAGGTACAATGACTGCCCAACTGTCCGTAACCTGTTACCTTATATCTTCCTCGGACTGCTGCAGAAGTCAATGTAAGTGGTCCTGATGCAAAGGATACAAGATACAGTTGCTGTGAAGGATGCTGTTAGGTGCAGAGAGTCATTTCTGGGCAAATCCTTAGTCCACGGATATCAGTGGTCACCTCCTGCCTTAGAACTTGGTTTCCAAAGTTGTTCTTTCGGTATCCAGTGTAGGACTAGTTGGCACGGGTCAACTGGCTTTACAGCAACAGTGGTTTCCTTGGAAATTCTTCTGCTCCCTTTAGTGATGCAAAGAGGGAAGAGTCTACTCGGACTACTAGCCACGGATCAGGACTTAGTCTCCCAGCATGCACCTGTGTTAACCGGGGATTCTTAGCAGCAGAACAGCTGGACACTGGCAGGGGACTGCCCAAACTAGTCCTTTGAGACACTGTGGATCTGTGCCAAATGCGAGTTGGTTCAACCTTTGAGGAGACTCCACGACAGCGGGCCCAGTCGTCTTTGCAAGTGCTAGGGCGCAGCAGATGCGGTTGACTTGGTGCAGCCACCCTTTGTTTAGTCTAACAATTCTGGAGGTGCAGTCCCAACTTTTTTGGTTCTAGCTGAAGTCTGAGTTCTGGGTGCCACTTTTATGCCAGTAACACAATTGTGTGAGGTGGGGTCTAACTAGCCAGTAGCCTACCAGTTCTCGCATACTGTCCCACCCACTTGGTGACTACTTTCTGTGGAGTGTGTGAACTAGCTATGACAGAGTGCACTATTCTGCCAACAGGGGCAGACCCTTTTGGTGTGTGGGAACGCCCTATCCCATCCCATAGGTGTGGCTTCCTGGGGGCTAGATTCCCTTTGGAAATCCAGTTTGACAACAGGGTTGTTCCTCCCTCGTGGAATGGCAGCCTGCCTGAATAAAGGGTAGGACCTTAACTTGTGTGACTCACATTTGTCCTTCAAAGGTGGCCTCCCCTATGGAGCTTGCCATCTTGGCTCACGCCTTCTCTGGTCTTACTGCCAGGAGGAGGTCTCGCCTCCTTTCTCTGCAAATCTTTTGTGTCCCTTCCTAAAAGTCATTTGCACGTCTCCCAAGAGGACAGCATTCTGTCTGTGGGACAACAGCTGTTCAAGCAGAAAACTGCTACTGAAAAACTTGAACAAAGAGGTGACAACTTTCTAAAGTTCCCTTTTCCAAAATAGCTATATTAATTCCTACGTGGTCAAGTCTGATTTAATGCGACTATTCTTCTGATAATCAAAGAATCTGTTTGGTAGTTTAATTCAGAAGTTAACACTGCTATGTCATAGTAGCCAGTGGGGTTACTAGCCTTTCCACAGTAAAAATGAGTGTGAGGTATTTTACTGTCCATCATATTGGGGCACCGTCTGCCCCAAACCAGTGGCGACAGCTTCTCTGCGAGTTGCATCGCTTATAAGAAAACAAAAGGATAAAACAGTGCAAAATGGATTAGAAAAAGAATAAATTAAATTTAAGTTTCAAATAAACGATGCAACTCGCAGAGAAGCTGTCGCCACTGGTTTGGGGCAGACGGTGCCCCAATATGATAGTGTTTGGTTTTAAACGTGCTGTTTGGGCTTGACACATCGCTGGTGAGCACGCTACACATTAAAGACACTGGTTTAAAATGAGCCTAACATGTGGAATAAACGGAATAAAAAGGTGTGCAACCCGTTCCGATATGATGACCGTATTTTACTTTCAGGACATGTAAAACATGAAACCGAATGTCCTTTTTAATATGATACACCATGCTTTCAGTCCTCTTTAGGCCTACCTCATGATCGACTTGTAAATGTTCAAGGAAGTTTTAAACTTTGCCACGGGTTGAGATTGCAACGTCGAGGTAGCAGTTTAAAAATGGCTCTGCCAGTCTTCAGTGACAGTCAGGGATGCTTTACTCAGTCACACTTGTGGTGGTACAACAAGTTCTTCAGTCAACGAGTGAAGTTTAGCTTACAGGCTCTAGGTACAAGTAGTACCAAAACCAGAGATTTAGATGTAAGTTAACTTGTGCCAATTGGGTGTCACTCAATTGCACATACACTTTTTAGCATTAGAGCACTGGCTCTTGGGAGTCTAAAACCAGCAACATCAGTCCACAAGTTTGAAGGTGTTAATACAAAAAGAGGCATTTCACACCACACGAGGCTTCAACACCAATTTCATAGCGGAGGTCAGTCCACTTATGAAGGATTCCAATCTTACAGGTACCTCACTTTCAAGACACCTCAACAGCTGTACCACTCATCATGCACCCCAAGAGACAGGGCGGAACCACACCACAAGCACCTTAACTAAAGCCAATGCTACATTAGAAGGGTGTAATCAAGATCCCCGGAGAAGACCCGGATTACCTTCAGGCAATTGCAAACAGAAGACCCAGTTAGATGTGATAACTTTACCTTCTACAGTAAATGGAGTTGCATCAAAATGGACCAGGGAGTGCTCAAACTGGTGAAGAATGGTCATACTCAGCGGTTCATCCAGAAAACTCCTCACCCAAGATGTTGCACCGACATCTGCCTGCTGCAGACAGAAAGCCTCTCATTGATGCTTTAAAGAGCTTATTTCCAAGATGCATTCAATGCAGCTGAAAAGAGCTCTGGACGTTTTAAGATTCTATATTGATGGAATCAAAGATTAAGTTAATCATTTCAGTCTGGTGGTTTACATGCCGTCTGAAAAAATATAGCCCTTTGTTAAACCGGATAGCATATTTGCTGGTAGCAGCCATCATTCTTTTGTTCTAAGACAGGGCATCCTCTCCAAAATCCTGTGATGGCACCGGAACAAAGTGTTTCAAAGTCAACAGCCCTTTTGATTAGAGTGCCCAAAATGGATATATTCTGAGAAGCAGGAGTAGAGTATTCCAGTAGTCGGACAGGCACTTCTTAGGCATCTTTTACTGATAAGAGAAGCCTGTCTTTATTTACCCTCCATCAACTGCTGATTGTATTTGAAACAGTTTGCTTGTAGAAAGCTGGCTCTTTATATAGTGGTTTAGAAAAAGAAGGGAGCGACCCCACTGTCCAAGAGAAGGGGTACCACAGGTAAGGAAAAAGCGAAATTCTCTTGGAGAGGAAATAAGAAAATATTCACATCCACATATTATTCACTACTCATCTCACCCACAGATTACAGACCTCAGTCATACGCAGTCAATCAAAGCGGAAAAAGCGTCAGATATATGCCGGTGGGTCACACCATCCCTTCCAAAGTAACATGCCTGTCACTGGTTTCCTAAAATCGGAAATAAATCCTCGAATGGCGATGTAGTATAATTAGTCTTATACAGGTCATTGTATATTTGAACTATATATCAAAAGGTGCATAAAGAGAAGGATCTATATAAAAAAATCCTTCTGTATATCATCCCTTGTGTGGATGTAATAGAAAGGGTACGGGTCAACTCTTCTAAAGTCCACACCTGGAACTGCACATAGGTGTTTCATGAATAGGCATCTGGAAAATGTCTTATAGACAACTGATTGGTAGGCTCAATCGAAGGGTTGCCACCCCCCCCCAGGATCCACACCAAGCCACGCGTAAACGGCCAGTTCGTTCACTGGCACGACTAGTTATGGATCCTAGGGGACCCCCCACCTGTTGCCATGGCTCCTCTACTGCACAGCACCATTGAAACACGTTGACGCTTGTTTGTATTTGGTTGCATCCCAGGAACATACTAATGTCCAATAGAATATGAAAGGCTATGGACATTGAAATCTATAAGATTTGGAATTCCATAGGGAGCAACCCATAATAGATGCTACTACTTACTTGCACTTAGCCTTTCAGTCTCTTATTTTATGTATATTTTTGTGTAATAATGTGTTTTTTTTAATGAATTTAATCTTTTGATGTATTGTGTTTTTACGAACATTTATTCTTTGTAATATGTTTGATTATATAATTAAAGAAAACGTTTTTTATGTACTAAATTTGTGATTTTGCATGTATTATAATTGACTAGTAGGTTCTGGGGCCGCTTTGATGACTGCGTATGACTGAGGTCTGTAATCTGTGGGTGAGATGAGTAGTGAATAATATGTGGATGTGAATATTTTCTTTATATAGTGGACCAAAAAGAGGCACACTGTGTAGAGTTAAGACAGACCCCTAAGGAATTAAAGAGGCATAAATGACACCCCAAATGCTCTTTTGTGATATTGTGTGTGAGCAGTTGGGCATCTCAGAGGGTAGTGCTAAGCATGTATTGTACAATCAAAGGCAATAAGTGAGACCACACTTGAGAGAGAAATCTAAACCAATCTATAAAAATAACACATACTTTTACATGAATTTAGATATCAAGATCATCTGAATCAGGCAAGTACTTTTCCAGTTGTATATTTTTACTGTTTTTAAAAATGGACATTAGAGCAATTTCTGAAGTGGAAATGTTATCCTATGAAGGTAAAACATATACTCGGTTCGGGCACTTTACAGCGACTTACCGGACCAATCTCCTGGACTTACGGTTCGTATGGGGCAAGGTCCAAAGCAGCACCAACAGGTCACCCCGGGTGGCACTGGGGCAGGTGCTTTTCAGTGTTGGGTTTCTGTAACTGAAGACACTCTTGTTAGAGGGGGCCTGCAAAAAGAGGCGGCAAGCAGTGTCTGAGTCCACTGTGGCAAACCCAAGGAGGGCTTTGTCTCTGGAGGAGCAGGGGACCACGCTGGCACTGTTGGCCCTTCAGCTCTGGCTAGGGGGCATGGGTGCAGTGGTGCCTGCCAGTGTTGGGTTTATGGTGGTCCGGAGTCCTCAGTTCTTTCAAAGTGTCTGCAGGTTGCAGGAAAGCAGCTCTGCCACTCCACAGGCGTTCTTGGGTCTTAGCTGAAGCAGGCAGTCTTCCCAGGCTTTTGGAGGCACAGCAACTGTAGGACAGGAGAACTTTAGAGTAATCTGGCAGGATCAAAGCTAGGCCGGCTGGGTTGGTGCCAAGTCAGTTCCTTCTCCACAGTCCATGCTTCTTGCAGCTCTTCAGTGTCCTTCTGCTTAAGTTGGCAGGAATCTGATTTCCTGGTGTCAGATACTAGATTTAGGGGTGTTCGGGGAGTGTAGGGTAGTAGCTAATGGTCTACTTAACCCTGGGGTCACTATGCCACCTATATCACTACGTCCTGTGGAAAATGGGCATAACCCTGACCCAGAGTTCCTAATTCTACAATCACCAAGATGGGAGACTTTTACATTTCGTATCCACATCAGGTATCTCACCTTAGGGGTGGAACTAGCTTGAGGTTGGACAGGACTCGCTGCCTAATAATTTTCTTGCCTGTCCTGGCACCAAATGGGCCCTGGTTGGGGGATGGGGCACAGATTTGCATACTAAAGGCAGTAGGCTTTTTGAAGCTACCTGCCTTGAAATTCGAATTTACCAGCCTTCCCAGAGGTAGAATTGCTCCTGTCCTCCTGAGAGCGTGGGCTCTCATCCCTAGGGGTAAGAAACTAGTCTGTGGTGGCAGACTGGACTGGACCAGTTAGCCAAGCGCACTAAAGGGCTAATACGTTTTAGGGGGTACATCTAAGGTACCATCTGGATGCATGTATTAATGAATCCATCACTGGAATCAGTGTGGGTTTTTTAATAAGAGGTGTTTCATACCAAACATAGGTTTTAGTGAAGCCACTATGTAGCGGGGGAACATGTTTTGACCGGTTCCAAGTATATAATCTTAAGAATGCTTCCCTGCTCACTTCTAATGTCTAGTAATAGAACTAGTCCTCATGGGCAGATTTGCTCATGCAGATATGTGCTCACATAAAACACAATGCACCCTGCCTTATGACTCAAACACCTGCTGAGGGATGACTTACATATACATGCAGGGACTTTGGCATGTTATATCATACAGGTGCTTGTTATGTGCCAACAGTGGCAGTCTGTGTGGAATTTGTATTTGGGTCCCTTAGGGTGGCATAAGATTAGCTGCAGCCCTTTGGTTCCCTCTTTAGCACTCATTCCCTAGGTAGCTGGGGTACCGTTTACTAGGGACTTACAGGGGTTCTAAAGTCCTTTGCCAATTTGAGCACAATGAGACATGTTTGTTTGGAGCACTTGCACTGCAGTCTGATTAACTGTGCACTGAGGTCTGCTAGAATCTAAAATAAGCGTATAGTAGCTAAAAAGGGGGCAGAAAGTGGCGGATAACTGCAACAAAATCAGTTTCCTACATTGCTATTCTGATTTATGAATGGGAGTTTAAAGATACAGTGCTGGAGAAGAAAAGTTACTTATGACTACAGTTCTCCAGTGTGGATTTTTTTAAATATATGCACATACATCCAATCAATTTCTTCACAAGTCTCACCTGCCAGTCCATCCTTTCATACACTAGTTACTCAAGTCAGTCAGTCAATCTTTATTCGGGTACCACAGTACCCATAAAAGCACAATATAAAATGCATTACATACATATTAAAATTTTAACTTGTCAAATAGTCTAAATACATTCATTATACTGAACATAAGTGATTGAGGGCAAATTTAGGATCATCACAGAACAAAACTATTTACATTACTCTGCCCTTACTGCCGTTTTGCGAAAAATAAGGTCCTCTTCATCTAAAGTTAACATGGAATCAAATGCTGCCTCTAAACTAATTGGTCTTCTCTTATTAAAATACGAGCTTAAAAACTGTTTAAAATATTTGATATAAAATTTGCAGGAGAATATAAAATGCTTTACAGATTGCTCACTCCTCCCACCTCAGGGACACAGGATTGAGTTTAAATTAGAACAATAACCAAGTTGGAAGGAGAATACAAAACGAATTGTGCCAGCCCTTAAACGGAACAATAAACTTGTCTCCCATCGAGTCATCTGTAGAAACAAATAGATGTGGAGTGGGTGCCTATAATGTTCAATGGCCATATAGTTACGCACAGTAGTTTTACTGCCTCACGATCGGTTTTATATAATGAGTACAGAGCGTTCTGCATATCCTTTTTTGCAACTAAAGCAGCAAGTGAAGGGTCCCAAAAGATGCTTTCCATATTTATACTGCGCAAACTGCTCAACACTCCACCCAACCATGTGATATCTAGGCCCCTAGCACAACCTAAGCAGTCCTTAATGATTGACTGGGTCAAGGTGGCTGCTTCGTTCTTCCATACAGCAATCCACATAAGTGCTGGGCGAGCCCTGATAAAATCAGAAATAAAATGAATATTGAGCTCTTTATGAGATATGTAATGGGAGGTTGAAATAGGGACATTCAGTATTTTTCTGCAGAATCTATTCTCCTCCTGCTGTATACCAGAGCAGCTGGCCGTCCCCCATATCTCAGCGCCATAGGTCGCTACCGGGGTACACTGATGTTTATAAATCCTTTGGACAGCTAATTCTGCACCCGTCGTCTTAGGGCGAGGGATGCTTAAAAACGAGTTATTGGCCTTTGAGAACTTGTTCCTGGCTTGAGCTAAGTGCTCACTCCAGGAGCTGTTCACAGCAAAGGTCAAACCAAATATACATAGGATTTTACCGCCGTCATCTTATGGCAATCTATTGCACAATATTTTGTAGGGTGGCCACTTGACAGAGTGGCGTTCACTTGGCTCTCATCGGACTCGTATTTTTGTAGCTTTTTCCAGGAGATAAGTGGGTTATTAAACTGACAATGTTTAAAGCCTTCCAAGCTATGTTTAACTTAGCATCGCAAATTGTAGTGCTAAAACATGGCTTTCATTTCACACGCATTTGCCTTCAATAAGGCTACCGTAAAAAAAGGTCCTTTTACATGATCTTAGTATTTTTAAGTTGTCTTTTAAGTTACATACATGAACCAATTTTAAATGAGTTAATCTGCTTGCATTTAAACAGTTCAGTTTTCAGGGAGTTACTTTCCACACAGCATTTTGCTTCCAATTAAGCTATTCAGAGGAACACTATCTGGTTTGAGTGGTTCCGATTTTGTATTTTGCAGGACAATTTATATGGTTAAATACCTCTTCCAGTGAAAGAGCAACCCTTTTATGGCACTGATAGTATGCTACTATTCTGTTACTACAGTTAGAATCATCTTGACTATGGGTATGAATCATACATGAGAATCTTTCAAAGAAACCAAACCTGGAGAATCGGAGTTTGGAGGGAAGTAACATTTTTATATCCACCCCAACACTACATATTTGTCAAGTTATAATGCCATGTGCATTGTCTACTTTCATTACTGTCAAACCATAAAGAACTCCCCCACCCCCCATATGCCCGGTGATAAGTTATTGTAAAACTACTTGACCAGTCTTCCTCTCCCTTAAATGTTACAACTTAGAGGTAAGTTTTTTGCTAAGAACTTAGAAAGTACCCATTTTAAGTAAAAAGGCATATGCACTTCTGTAAATGCCAGATGTTCGGGGTGCTCCTCATCGGAATCCAGCGCCCCCTATAAATCTTGCATATATTAAACAATCCGTTCGGAGCCTATAGACCATATACTAGTGCCTAAGTCATGGAATATGGCATGCTGCGGAAAGAAAGACACTACTGAAAAACAGGGCGCCACAATTCAGGGACTAATGTTTCTAATGAATATTAAGTCAGAGGAGGTTCTGTAGTAGTGCCTTTGTCACCTTTCCTAAAATAAATGTTTTTTGTGGTTGGGCATTACATAGTAATTTTGTTGGATATTTTTTCTTCAGACTGATCACCTCTTGATTCTCTTCAGCACCAGACTTTTTTTTATATATATTTTTATTTTGCATCAGTTGTAAACATTGACATAACTGCAACATCAACATTGCACTTAGACCACAATCAGTCACCTGGTAATTCCCACTTCCGGTGAGTGTCGGAGGGACACAAATTAAGGAGCAAAGAAAATTACATACAAGACCCTGGTACACATCAGGGCATGGCCGCCTCCCACAACACCCCTGCTCCCCCCTCCCCGATCCAGCAAGGTATTACTGGGCCAATAACTCAGTTGCAGTATATTGGGTCTTCCAGTCGTTCAGACTCCGGCCATAGTGTCTCATCCAACAACCCCATATTTTTTTGACCTTTTTGGGGCAACCTCTACTTTTGTAGATCACCCTCTCTGCTTCCATGTATAAATCCATACCCCCTTTCCATTCTTTTAGTGTAGGGGTTTCTTGTGCGCCCCAGCGACGAGCAAGCTCTTGCTTGGCCACCACGAAGCCCAGTGTGCTGAAGAGAAGTTGGGGTCGGTGAACATCTGTCACCTGGGATCCCTAACTGGATAAATCTAGGGTCCAATGGGAGGGAGATTCCCTGTATTATGATTATCATCTGCCAATAGATCCCTATTGGTGGACTCTCCCACAGCGTATTGAGAAAATTGGCACTGACAGTCCGACAACGCAGGCACTGAGATGACTCTGTGCTTCCCTTTTTGTGTAGTTGGTCTCTGTCGTAATAGGCCCGGTGTAGAATTTCAAATTGAAAGTTTCAGTCCGGATAATCTAAAGTCCTAGTGACTCAGCTCCTACCTATATACAGATCTTAGGGGCTGGATTACCTGCTAGGTCCCTCCTATGGGTGGGACCAGGGAAGGGGGTGGTTACACCCCTTTCCCTTTGTCCAGTTTCACGCCAGAGCTGGGGTAGGGAAGCCCCAGCACCGGTTTGAACTGGACTATGCATGGGACACCTTGTGTGCCCCAGGCATGTCTCAATCCTTTGAGCCCTCCCTGTCCCAATACACAAAATCCTGTCTGGGGTAGTGCTAGCACCTCCCAAGGCAGGAAACTTATTGTCCAAGCCTCCCTCGCTGGAAGGACTCCCAGCAGAAGGAGGTCAGACTTGTCTGTGGCAGCAGCATCCATTTTGTGATGCTGAGGCTCTGGTTCACTTTAACCGGGAATAGTTAGAACATGTCTTCTCCTTCTAGAAGGGTGGAATGCTACCCCTGTCGCCAGGACTGGCGAGGGGATAGTATTCCAAATCGTATGACACCTTACTCGACATGTTTCGATAAAGCCAAACCATAGTTGGCATCTAACCGCAAGGATTATAATGCACTTAAGAGTATATGGCTTGGCAATATCCCAGAACAGCTAAAGGACATGGTTCCGAAAGCTGCAGACAGGCTCAGCTCATGCTAGAGCACCATCTCACATGAAATTAAGCACTCTGCCTCCAGGATTGTTAAGGCCTGCCATAGGAGTGACTTATAGGTGTATATGTGTCCAGACATAAGGTTAGATATAGGGATACTATATCTAAGCAAGGGGTGATTACAACACCTTGCCCCAGCTGAGTGTTGAGCCAGTTGTGTCGATTTGAATGGCCAGCCAGGGGTGGCAAAAGATATGCTGCAGCCCCTGGTAGGCCATGGATGCACCTATGCCCTGGGTACCTATGGTACACTGTACAGGGGCTCACAGGATGATCCAGTATCTAATTAGTAATGCACCTAAATTGCATTGTAGTGAATTTAGAGAGAGAACAGCTGGGCTGTGGGTCTGATTAGCAGGCCCACCGCCACATTAAGTCGAAAACCAGTGAAGCAAAAAGTGGTGGACCATAGGAAAGCAGACTCTACTCTCCTACACAGATGTTAAGCTGGCGTGTGCCAAAACCGTGTATTGTGCCCTCCCAAGGAACTTGCATTGTGTACCCAGTAGATGTTTCTTGTAATAAGACTACGTCTGGGCATAGGCACTTTATATATTGTGTGGCTAGCCTGCGTTTTATCCTGTCTCAGGCCATTAACAGACAGTTTGGTTTTCCATGTGTGGGAACATGGGTGTCGCGGTGGCAGAGGAGTGGCCATATCCGCCTGCCCCCTACTCCAAATGTGGATCTCCTAGGGTAGATCAGTGTCAGTACTAAGTCCAGTGCAAACAACATAAACAAATAGATGAAAAAACCTTTTCAACCCCCCCACCCCCTTCCCCTTTCAACTACACCCAAACCCATAATATAACAGCAACCTCATGTAGGAAAAACTGAGCGCTCTCGCCCACCCCCCTGAACAATTAAAGGAACCAATACCGTACACTCTCCGCTATGCAAGCCCTTCATGGAAGAAAGAAGGGTCTTTGGCAGGCCCTGCTTAAACATCGTTCTCAGTAGTACAGGCAGGGTGGGCAACAGGGTCACAAAACTGAACTGTAGGCTTGTTGGCCCCTGACCGGGAAACAATGCCAGATTTGCACATCAACGCTAAACTGGATGGGATGTGTGAGATGCAAAGTGCTCCCCTAGAAGCGCCCCCCTTATATTGAGGACCCGAGATCAATAGCAGTCTTCCTTGTACACTGTTTGCAGTTTCACCTCTCCCCTCCTCTTGCCTGAGTGTATGGTCTGAGGCACCGGAATGGAGTGAACTTGAGGTTCCGATGAGATATACATATATCATGGGACTGGGGTGGTGAGTGGTGCTGGGGTGCCCTCCCTCACCTGCGATGGCCAAATACCCGAAGCACCCTAGACGGGGGAAAATGGACAAATATACTAAGGTTGTCACTCCACACAACAGATTAGGCTGCAACTCAGGGAGTTTCTGGTCCATGGTTTTGACCACATGCAGAAAATGCTGTCACTTGGGGGATATGGGCTAGTTTCCGCTCCACTCTGACTCCCTCTGTTGCAAATGCTGGCCCCTCTGCCCACCCAGGCATAGTTCTGCCAACCCAACTTTCCCTCGCAATAGTTTACCCTGCTCTGGTATCACCCAGTATTGGGTAGAGTAAGAGGGTCAGCCAGTGCCAAAGTCCTTCCCTATTACGCTTCCACTGGCAGAGGTTTTGGAGCTGCTGAAAGATTATCCAAACTTTCGGAAATCCAAGGCTATCCGATTCGGGTCTAGGTGCAGTTGAAGTAAATACTTTGGCTGACTTTGGCTGACTTTGGCTAACTTTGGGTAACTCTTTGAATCAGATTAGGATGCCCAGTATAGTTTACCTCGTCTACTATTGCTGTGAGACGGTACATCTTTCACCCACCGGGATGGACCTCGACTGTCTACTTAGTCAGACTTTTGAGCAGGCGCATAGTGACTCAGGCTGCCTGAAAGAACCTTTTTGGTTAATGGTCTTCGGACTGGATATTTACACTTGATTGTCTTCCTGTTTAAATTTAGATGCTGCTGACATGAGCTTGCTATTCTACTTTGTTTAGGACTATCAATGAAGATACTACGAAGTGCAAGGAAATGTTACTTGTAAATGTAGTTTTCTTTGTAGGAATTTTAATGGAACTCTTAAATGGGCTACCTGCTTTGTTTTATTTTTTATTTTATTTTACTACGAGAACATTTTTAGTGCACACTAAATTTATATGAGCTCCTCAAAAAGAACTGAGCATGTGATGCAACTGCCATGACAAAGCATGCTGAGATATGTAAGCTGTTGGTTGCTTAAATGAGCAATGCATGTTTTCTTCATTCAATAGATATAGCCTCAGGCTAATTTTTCCCCATCATCTTGTTAATACTTCCTCTGGCGTTTGGGTCTCCCTTTGCTGGAGGTCTTTGGATTGGTGCTGCAATGTTCCTTATGCGTTAAGTTATATTTTGAGGACAAAATTGTCTCCAGATTACTTTTGAGAAGTTACCGATTTTAACTCCAAGAAGTGTGCTTTCGGTTTTTTGTAAATTCAGTGTTTACAAATTTCCCATACGAGCAAAGGAATATTCTACATTTATGAATTAAAGGAAGATTCCTACTCTGCAGGACAAGGAACACAAGGAATAATTCCTTCTGGCAAAAAAGGTACAATAGGCTGCTCCTCCGCAGCCAGATGTTGCTGCAGTGTACCACCTGCAGAACAGGCGTACTATAGAGGTTGCTTGACATACCCTTCAAGGACAAAGCTGGTCAAAAAGAAGTCTCCCCCTATTTCACTTAGTTGAGTCAAGAGGTACATTTACATTTCATCAGACTTTCACAGGTACAGTTCCAGCAATAGTCCTTCTCTACTCGGCCGCACGGATACCTCTATCCATAATCATCAGACATTTGCTGCAAATAATAGCGGGAAAAACTGAGCTAAAAGATGGAGGAAAAGGAGTCCTAAATAGAGAAAGCAATAACCTTCAAGAGTGATGAAAAAGGGCAGGGAGGGTCTTATGGTGGACTAGCAGCATAAGATGGACTGCTATCCAATCAGCCTTGAGATTAGGCATCTTGCCACTTAACTGCAATGGCTGCAGGCTTCTGAGTAGAGCTTTGTCCACCTGCACTCATTCGTTAGAAATTAAGTACTGATTACAACTGAAACGTGCTGAAGAAACCAGGGGTCTGGTCCATGACCACCTTGATGCGTAAAAAGCACAAGGGTCTACTCTGCCTCACAGTACACTAGTGCTTTGACAACAATCTGAAAGCCTATGATAAACATGGTAAAATCTGCTGGGGTGATGGCCCTATCGGCAACAGGGTGATTCATTGTCATCGAAGGATCTTAAGTTTGATAGTTTTTCCTGTTAACACTTGAAGCATCTGACGTGTCTTCGGTTCAGAGTGGGCTGAAGTCGCTGCCTTTCAAATCTCGCTGTTACGGTGCCAGTTGGCATGCTGGGTTTTGCTGATAGGTCAGGCCATTGTAACTGCTCATCTTCTTGAACATTTCCCCTACCTGAATGACTTGCTGAAGAAAGCCTGATTGAAAGTGTAAGATCTGTGCTGTCCACTTCAATAATCCATATTGGAACCATCTCCAGGAAACATCTTTGACATGTACCTTTAAAACTAGGTGCTGGATAGGAACATGCAGAACACAGGGTGCTGCCACTGCTGGAAAGGGCTGAGGATGGGTCACGCTAGAGTGCAGACAGTTCATGGTCCTGATGTACAGAATTTTGTCCTGTATCATATACATTTTCTTTCCTTTCTTTTCACGTTTTAATAACTGTAGGTATACTTTTGCTTATTTTTTGGAACTAAGTTTCTTGATTTTTGGAGCACTCCTTTCTTGTTCTTGACTCACTTAGCACTTATGTAAGACTCTGCGCAAGATCTATGTTGGAAGTTATCCTTTAAAAATTGGGTTCATCCAAATACAAAGATCGATAGTATCTATGAAATTTTCATTGTTTTCACAGCCTTGAGGAAGTCACTGGATGTGACGAAACACGTGTTGGCTGTTATAGCGTGTCTTGATCAAGACTGTGTAGCTTCGAATCTTCCTTAGTTTCCTCATCTACATGTTCTTTTTAATAGGGGTCTTCATTCTTGACTGAAAGTGTGATGTTTTCAGAATATTCAAATGAAAAGGAGCGTCTTTTGCATAAATCTGTTTTTTGCCTGTGATGTATTGGTGATACAGTCTGGTGAAGTCAACTTATAAAGGTTATACATGAGAAGGGATATTACTTTTATCCAGTATTAGGGTAATTTTCATAGCGGCGCAGCAGGAGCGGGCACGAGAGGTGCTGGAGACTCAATCAGAACAGTTGTGTTCTCTGGAGCTCCTCCCGCCTGGCGCCATTTCGAGTTTAACCTATCAAACTCGTATTTGTTCTCCGTGATGGCGGAATTGACCTCCACATGGCTTTGATCTACTTGATCGTTCTTACCTCTATATTGCCAGACTAAGGTAAGGGGAGATAAGACTGGGACGGATAGAAGTCCTGAAGACCGACATGACCTGTTGAATGTAGGCACTATAATACGGTCGAAACATGTTGGCTATCGCAGTTAAAGGAGGCGTATTTTAGGAACTTGATTTCCTTCATAAACACTTGTAATCCTTCATTCACATTTAATCCTGAGCTTAGAACCTATGAATAAAGGTCTGACAGGTATCCATGAGCCAGTTTTAATAGCACTATCTACTTACTGCACCATTGTCTATCACTATACCCAGTCTTGGGGTAACACTTTATTTGTTATCACTGTTTGTCACATTTGTGTTTGTCTCAGTTATTGTGTTTTGTGTTTTCCCCCACCCTATGCTCCGCCCTGTGCGTGGCTACGCCAGGGGGTTTTGTAAGCAGACCCAATGATGAAGCATGTCGCACACATTTGTGTGAGTGAGGGCAGTTTTTCAAACACACAATTGTGCCACTGATTGCATTCTTATTCACTCTGGGTCTTGTCCTCTCCACCCCTTTGTGTTTATATCTTTCATAGATTCACATGCCTGAATCATTCCCCGGTAGAATCATTCCCCGTCTCGGGATGGGAGTCCCCGGTTCATAAATAAAGGTATGTCCCTTTAGACTTATAGAGTAATCGGACAAAGGCCTTACATTAGTAACATATACAAGTCCTTTTGTAAAATGGACCAAATTCTAGAGAAGAGCCAATCTGCTATCACCACCCTCTGGAACCTTCCTTGTAGGAGCTCTAGTCCCTCAGATTTTCTACTGCACGTTGTGCTAAGGGAGTCTCCTCTGAGCTCTGCTCATTTTTCCTTATTTCTGGATTTCCAGTGTTTCTGTAGTTGGGGATCTGTGTTTAGTCATATTCTAGCGAATAGTCCCGCCCATGTGCGTGGACCCTGGAGCAATCAAAAATCTCTTAAGCTGTCTTCTTTGCAGTCCCGCATAGACACTTGAGATAAAATCAAGACAAATAATGCAGCCTAACACTTCCCAGGCTACAAAGACCACCCCTTCATCTAAACAGTGAAAAGGATAGCCAACAATGTCAGATTTTACACATTTTTACCAAGTTTCCCTCATAGAGAACTCCCCTTCACCAACATCCTTGAAATGATAGAGAGGAAGGGCTGGACAGACAAGGAGTCATAGGCTGCCATTATGTGTCTGGAAAAGAGATACCGTGCCTTTAAAGAACTCTCCAGAGACCCTCGGTATCCCAGGATGCACAGCCAAAGTCCTTTTACTTTCATTTCTTTTTTCCGGCTCCTGCTAGCAGGACCCTGGAGCATTGAGCTCTCCCTTTTTGAGTGTTTATTAAATTTTTGACACAAGTGTTTTGAGTGTTTCACTCGACGTCTGGGGTCTTCCTCTTCCTTTTGCTGTGTTTTTTAGCAAGTTTTGCCCACTCTTTCTGTGGCATATGCCAGCTTTATTCGACAAGTGCCCTGAGTGTGCCAGGAAGAAGGATAAATCTGACCCCCACAGAGTATGTATACTCTGTCTTCCTTCCTCCCATGTCCCTGAAACCTGTGAGATTTGTCAATCTTTCTCCAGGAGGACCCTGCGTGACGGGGAGAAGATTCGTCTGCAAGGCCTGGAGCAGAGGAGACATCAGGAACCAGGTGGGTCCAGGCATGGAGGGACTCTGTCATCGGCCTCTGCCTGTGCTTGGGCCTCTGGGGGGCTCCCCAGTCAAGAAAAGGCCCAGAAAAGGCACCGGTCCCGGTCAACGTCGATGGCTTCGACATCAGCGTCGAAGGGCATGACCACTATCTGCTCCCAGTCGACTCGGGGCTCTGGGTCGAAGCGTCTTCTACGTTCGACGTCTAGGGGAAGGACGTTGAGACCTCGGACTAAGTAGACGTTGATGAGTCCAGGAGACACCGGCGCTCGCCGTCGAGGCGACCCCACGTTCGCGGTCTAGGACGATTCGACGTCCAGGAGAAGAGTCGACGTCGAGGAGTTCATCGACGTCTAGACTATTGACGTTGAGAAACAAAGGCGGAGGTCGACATCGATAAAGGAAAAGTCGACCTCGAGGTGTTCAAGGGCCAGGACGGTGTCCTCTGCCTCCGTAGTCAGCCTATCTTCTGCATCTACGAGCACCCGGTCTCGGCGGCACCGGCGCTCGGCTGAGAAGAGGTGTGCCTCCAGAGCATCCTCAAGACCTGTGCAGAAAAGGAGAGTGCTTAGGTCTTCGGAATCCAAATATTCTAGGACCTATTCTCCTTCTAGGCCCAGGACGCCTATGCATCCACCATTGCCTCCGAGGAAGCCTCCTCCGCTACCTCCCTTGCCTCCTCCTCCAACTTTTCCACCTCCTCCTCCGCCTCCATAGCTCCCTCCTCCATCTCTGCCGCACCTTCTGTCACCGCCTACAAGGCCTCTACAGCCTAGGACTCCAGTTCTGCCTCCGCAGCTCCCGCCTCCTGTGAGGCCAGTGGATCGCCCGAGGCCTAGGAGGTCTAGATCATGGTCCAGAGGGAGACCTAGATCACGGAGTGACCGTCGGTCATCGGCACGGTCCAGCCATCGTCGCCGGAGGGATAGGCCATGGTCCCGTCTTCGAGTGGTCAGATATTCTCCCACCTTCTCGGACTCTCCCCATACGAGGGTGTCACCAGTGGATGACACCGTAACAATTCAAGAGGTGCTATTGAGAGGGGCAGCAAAGTTGGGAATCACTTTGACGGTACCCACACCTTCTAAATCGGTGATATTTGAAACCTTGCACAAGCGGCATTTGTCTCGCCCCTTGGTGCCAGGACTGGAGGAACCGGCTATGGAGCTTTTTCTGACTCCGGCCTCGGTGAAATGAGCTCCGCCTCGGCTTCAGAAAAAGTACCGGCCCTGGATTCCGATCAGGCGTTCCTGAGATCCGATCCGGTACCGGATTCTGTTATAGTAACTGTGGCCAAGAAGCAGCATGCTACTGCCCCCTCTTCTACGGTGCCTCCAGATAAGGAAAGCCATCAGATGGACTCAGCTGGACGGAAAGTCTGCTGGACGGCGAGTGCCTCGGCGCTCTTGGGTCGCTACTACTGCTCTTTGTGGAAGTACCTGCAACAATTCCTGGAACTACTCCCGAGAGATAGGAGAGAAGACTTCCAGGAGATTTCGAATGAGGGTATGATGGTCTCCAATCAGGTCATCAGCTCTGCGGTGGACGCCTCTCTCCTGGTGGCTCATGGTTACTGCCTTGGCATCAATTTATGACGACATTCCTGGTTGCGCCTTACATCTCTCAAACCAGAGGCGCAACAGAGTTGCTAATTTACCATTCTCTGGCTCGACTCTTTGGGTCACATGCGGATGAGGAGATGACCCGCATGAAGGCAGAGGTAGACGCACTTAAAGCAGTTGGTATGGAGAAACCAAAAGAGCAGAAGTCCGTCCGTTCCAGAGGCGGTATGGTTCTCAAAGACTAGGGCAGGGTCGTTAAGCTGGTCAACAGCAGCAGTTCCAGCGGCAGCCATTCCAGAAGCTCCAGAGGGGCAGAGGTGGGCAGCAGTCCTCGGCGAACAAGGGCCCGGTCTGGTCTAAGCCCTGAGGTGTTACTTCCCCCTCTTCTGTTACCCACGCCGGTAGGGGGAAGCATACAGAATTACTTGGCAGTGTGGAGAAAAATTACTCAGGACAAGTGGGTGCTGAACATTGTTTGCAATGGATACAGTCTTTGTTTCGTCAGCCCTCCTCCAGCGATTCCACCGGTTTGCTCGCAGTTCCAGCTGCGCGAGCTCCAAGCGGAGGCCGATACCCTGTTAATAAAAATGGCGATAGAAGACGCCCCTTTGTCTCAAAGGGGAAAGGGTCTTTACTCTCGTTTCTTCCTGGTGCGCAAGAACGAGTTCAGGCCCATTCTGGATTTGCGACAAGCAAACAAGTGGATTCGCAGGGAGAAGTTTTGCATGCTGTCTCTGCACCAGATGTATCCTCAGCTGCAAAGAGGAGACTGGCTTTGCGCAATAGATCTGCAAGATGCGTACTTCCATGTGCCCATTGCACGGAAACATCGGAAGTTCCTGCGATTTCTGATCGGCACCAATCACTATCAGTACACCGTACTACCGTTTGGACTGAGGTCTGCTCCCAGGACTTTTTCAAAATGCATGGCAGTGGTGGCGGCTCACCTGAGAAAGAACCAGGTGTTTGTCTACCCGTACCTGGAGGACTGGTTGATAAAAGCCTCCACCTTCCAGGAAGCCCAACTGCACTTCAACAGGACAGCCGTTCTGTTGAACCAGCTGGGGTTGCACATAAACATGTCTGTTAGACGGACTGGGAGGGTCGGCCGAGGACGAGGGGAGAGGTCTCCGGGGAGAGCCGTCTCCAGCGATCGTACAGACAAGTAAATTCCCCCCCCACAGATGTACGCCACACAAGGATAAGGTTCAACGTTACTTTATAAGCAATTCTTCAAGTACGGTGAAATGGTACAAGGAGGTCTGGACTCAGGGGTCCCCTCTATGCTAGTCTCTTGGTTGGGAAAAGGGTAGCGGGACAGTCTTGTTACCAATCTGGTAGATGAAATAGCTCACAATCCTCGAGCTCGGCGTTCTAGATGATCGGGCCGCGGCGGAGCCAGCAGGTCCCGGGATGGTTGAAGGTAGCGACGGTCCGCGGCGGAGCCAGCAGGTCCCGATGAAGGTGGTGGTTACAAACGGTCCGCGGCCACGCCAGCAGGTCCCGACGACGATGGTTTCAGAAGGTTGCGGCAGCGCCAGCAGGCAGGTCGATAGTTCGCAAGGCAGGGCTACGGCAGCGCCAGTAGTCCGTCAAGGATGAGTTCTTCACTGCGTCTCTCGACTCCAGGATACAACTGCCTTCCTGCTCTGGAGCTGCCCCAGTTATAGGTCTGGCGCCCTTTGATGTCCGGACCCTCGCACTTGGAGGTCGGGAGGTCCAGGATGAGGGAGTCCAGACACTCAGCAGGGGGGTGGAGCCAGCGCCTCGGGAAGCTGGGGTGATCGGCACCTGGCGGGGGAGAGCCATCGACACCTCTTTCTCCCATTGACCTGCCAAGTAGTCCGCTCATCTCCTGGGTGGTTGGTGGTGCCGGGATGTCGGGGCCTGGCCAGGCCCAGGGTTAGGGTCGATCGGAGGCCACGCGGCCTCGTGGTGCTGTGTCCAAGATGGCGCCCAGGCCGGGCGAGAGAGGGCCGGTAGGGAATCGGGCCCATGATGGGGAGATGTCCAGGGGCAGGGGTCCCATATGAGACGGGAAACGGGTGGTTGTTGCGTGTAACACCTGAAGAGCCAGGTTCGGGCCTGGTCGTGCGGGGAGGGAGCAAGCCTTTCATGTGGCCTGTCCAACATGCGTCCCCCCCAGCTGAAGGCGGGGAGAGTCACCCATCCTCCTGGGGACTCTCTTCGTCGAGGCGGAAAAAGCGGGACAGGCCATCTGCGTTGGCGTGGTCTTGCCCGGGTCGATGTTCCACAGTGAAGTCCATCCCCTGCAGGGAGATGGACCAACGCAAGAGTTTCGGGTTTTCCCCCCCGCATCTGCATTAGCCACTGCAGGGGCCGATGATCGGTCTGTACCCGGAAGTGGGTGCCGAAGAGATAAGGCCGGAGCTTTTTGAGGGCCCACACCACGGCGAAGGCCTCCCTTTCGATGGTGCTCCAGCGTTGTTCTCGGGCCAGGAGCCGTCTGCTGATGAAAGCCACCGGCTGGTCAAGTCCCTCGGGTTCAGCTGGGAAAGGACTGCCCCAATGCCATGGTCGGAGGCGTCCGTTTGGACGATAAATTCTTGACTGTAGTCGGGGGCCTGGAGCACAGGGGCGGAGCACATGGCGGCCTTCAGCTTCTCGAAGGCCGCTTGACAGTCGGGGGTCCAGTTGACCTCCTTTGGTTGGTTTTTGGATGTGAGTTCCGTGAGGGGCCCCACAATGCTGCCATAGTCCCTCACGAACCGCCGGTAGTAGCCTGTGAGTCCCAAGAAGGCGCGGACCTCGGTCTGGGTGATGGGAGGCTGCCAAGCCTGGATGGCAGCGATCTTGAGTTGCAGAGGGGCCACCAGACCGCTTCCCACCTGGTGCCCGAGATAGGTCACGGACCCCTGGCCAATTTGGCATTTGCTGGCCTTGATCGTGAGGCCAGCTCGTTGGAGGGCCTGTAGCACCTCTCGGAGGTGGTGGAGGTGGTCGGACCAGTGGCGGCTGTACACAGCGATATCGTCCAGGTAGGCGGCGCTGAATTCTTCGAGTCCCGCCAGGACCTGGTTTACTAGCCGCTGAAATGTTGCTGGGGCATTCTTCATGCCGAATGGCATGACCTTGAAGTGGTAGTGGCCATCAGGGGTGGAGAAGGCAGATCGTTCTTGGGCCCGGGGTGTGAGACCGATCTGCCAGTAGCCCGCTGTCAGGTCGAAGATGCTGAGGTAGCGGGCAGCTCCCAGGCGGTCGATTTGTTCATCTGCTCGGGGAATGGGGTGTGCGTCTGTTCTGGTGACCGCATTCAAGCCCCGGTAGTCGACGCAGAACCGGAGCTCAGGCGTGGTGCCGGGGGCGGCTGCTTTGGGGACCAGTACCACTGGGCTGGCCCAGGGGCTGTCTGATGGCTCGATGACCCCGAGCGTGAGCATCTTGGCCACCTCTTCTTGGATGCAGGCCCGTACCCGATCTGGTACGCGGTAGGCCCGATGGCGGACAGGGGGACTCTCTCCAGTGTCCACGTCGTGTAAGCACCAGGGGGTGACCCCTGGGGTGAGGGAGAACAGGGTGGCGAACTGCAGCATTTGGTCTCGGCAGCCTTGGCACTGTTCCGGGGTGAGGGCCTCCGAGAGTCGGACCCCGTCCACGGAGCCGTCCTTCTCCCGAGTCCGTAGGAGGTCAGGAAGTGGTTCGGAGTCCTCCTCGGCTCCGCTGTCTGTTGCCATCAGGAGGCTGAGCTCTGAGCGCACAAAGTGGGGTTTCAGTCTATTGGCGTGGAGGACCCGGAGAGGGTTCCGTGAAGATTCCATATAGATGAGATAGGTGACAGGGCTCTTGCGCTCGACCACTTTGAAGGGCCCCGTCCATTTGTCTTGCAGGGCGCATGGTTCGGTGGGAGACATTACTCACACTTGTTGGCCGGGTTCAAATTCGATGGAGGAGGTATTTTGATCGTACCACCGTTTCATGTCTTCCTGACTGGCCTCCGAGTTTGCTTTTGCCATCTCTCGGAACCGTCTGGTCTGGTTGCGGAGGGTTAGGAGGTACTTGAAAACATCTGGAGGGTTCTTTAGAGGGGGCATTTCCCAGCCTTCTTTGACTAGGCTGAGCGGCCCGCGCACAGGGTGTCCATACAAGAGTTCGAACGGGCTGAAGCCGAGGGACTTCTGGGGGACTTCTCGGTAGGCAAAGAGGAGGCACGGCAGTAGCACATCCCACTGGCGACGGAGGGGCTCTTCCAACCCCCCAATCATCCCTTTGAGCGTGCGGTTGAACCGCTCAACCAGTCCGTTCCCTTGAGGGTGATAGGGGGTCGTGAATCTGTAGGTGACCCCACACTGTTGCCAGAGGGACTTCATGTATTTTGAAATAAAGTTTGTGCCCCGGTCGCTGACGACTTCTCGGGGGAAGCCCACCCGGGAGAAGATCCCCATCAAGGCCCGGCCGACTACCGGGGCTGTCACAGTTCGTAGGGGAACAGCCTCGGGGTAGTGAGTGGCGTGGTCCACCAGTACCAAGATGAACCGATGCCCTTGTGCTGTACGGGGGTCCAGGGGCCCCACAATGTCTATCCCCACCCTCTCGAACGGGGTGGTGACCACCGGGAAAGGTTGCAGAGGTGCTTTAAGCTTGCGGCCCCTCTTCCCGCTGGCCTGGCACGTGGGGCAGGACCGGCAGTGCTGGAGTACGTCGTTCCTCATCTTGGGCCAGAAAAAGTGGGTCACTAGGCGACTGTAGGTTTTGTCCTGACCCAGGTGGCCAGCCAGGGGGACATCGTGGGCCAGGTTTAGCAAGAAGTCTCTAAAGCGTAGGGGCACCACTAGCACTCGACTGGCCCCTAACTCTGCGATTCTCTGTTCGCTGTACAACAGGTCATTGTCCCAATAGACCCAATGGGTTCCGGAGGTATCCCCTGCACTCTGGGCGAGGGCTTGTTGGCGGAGTCCCTCGAGGGAGGGACAGGTCTTCTGCTCGTGGCGAAACTGTTCCTGGGTGGGCCCCCCCTCCTGACGCCACTGAGCCAGGCCGGGAAGGTCCTGAGGCTGAACGAGCCCCTCGGGAGTTTGCTCTGGGGGGACGGCACGGTCGGTGTCTTCTACTGGCGCGACCGGGGGAGGAGGTGCCGGCCATTCATGTTCTTCGGGTCGGGGGGTGGCACGGGCAGCCATGGACCGGGTGGTTACGCACGCCCAGTCCGGGATGCCCAACATCCCCAGGTGCTCTCTCCTCTCTACGGCGGCCCACGGGGAACTCTCCAGATCATTTCCCAGGAGACAGTCTACGGGGGCATCATCTCGGACCGTCACTTTCAACATGCCGGAGACTCCTCCCCACTCGAAGGGGACGCAGGCCATCCGACATACTCTCCGAATTGTCGGCTGAACAGACAGGGCAGAGAACGTTCGGCAGGATCTGTTCTGGGGTCACCAGATGACAGCGGACGGCCGTTACACTGGCCCCGGTGTCACGTAGGGCTTCGGCCCGGCGTCCGTTAATGTTCACCCACTGACTGTACTTCCGGGTGTTGGCGGGTAGGGGGACCCGCGGGACCATGTCTTTTCCCCCTAGGCACGCTAGAACCATGGCGGCGGGTTCCCATTCTTGGTGTTTTTGCTCACATTCCTCGTGTTCCTCGGAGATTTGTTCTTCCCCCCAGGGCGGCGGCAGCCATCTGGCGGGGTCTCGGAGTCTGGCTCTGTGGACAATTCGGGTCGTTTGCGTAGTGGCCGACTCGCTGGCATCGGTGACATGTGACATTGGCTCTGTATCCCGGCCGCGCCGGGGTGTTGCCCCGGTTGGCCGGGGGTGGGGTGCTGGTAGCGGGAGCGGCCAGGGCGTTGTCTCTTCCTCGTCCCTGGCCCCCTGCTCCTCGGGGACGGTGCTGACCGTGGTTGTTCCGGATCTGTTCATGTGACCCATTTCGGCCCTCTCGGGTAATTTCCCACCGGTCAGCCTCGGCGGCGAGCTGCCGCGGATCAGTCAATTTACTGTCGAGGAGGTGCTGCCTGAGCTCGACGAAGCAGTTGTTTGATAGATGCTCCCATACCATGAGATTGAATAGTTGCTCGTAGGTCGTTACTTTGCTTCCCTTGATCCAACCCTCGAAGGCTCGGCTGAAATAGTTCACATATTCCACCCAAGTTGTACCCGGGATCCGGGTGCAGTCTCGGAACCTCTGGCGGTACATTTCGGGTGTGAGCCCATAGCGGGTGAGGAGGGTAGCTTTCATGTGGTCATAGGAGGTCATCAGATGGTCGGGAAGCTGCAGCAGGGCATCGCGGCCCTCATTGAGGAACCTCCCCCATAGTCCGGCTCCCCAGTCGCTTCGATCGATCCGGTGGGAGGTCATAGCGATCTCGTAGGCCTTGAACCACTGCTGTATGTCGTCATCTCGGAAATATTCTCGAACGACATCCTTGGGGATGTGTACCTTCTTTTGTTGCCCCCGGGGTGCGCGGTTGCTCGGGCACCCCTAATTCTTTGTTCTGCTTGCGTAAGTCTATCTCAGCTAGTTTGCGCTCGTGCTCATACGCCAGTCTCTTCTCTTCGAGCTCTCTTTGTCTCTGTTTCTCTTCCCGTTCTTCTCGGAGCCGCAGGTGTTCCAGGTTCAGTTTTTGTTCGGCTAATTTGAGTTCGCCATCCATTTTGAGCCGGGCCATTTCTAGCTCGTGTAGTCTGTTTCTTTCTCGTTCTTGGATCTCATCTTGCGAGAGACCCGTTCTTTGCTCCTCGGGAGCCGTGGTGTTTTTCTCTGCTGCTGCGACATTTTGGTCCGGGGGTCTGACGGCCCCGGTTTCTGCCCATGACTCAATGGCGTGCTTGAAATCGTCTTTAGTACTCAGACCGGTGGTAGCGATACCTAGTTCAATGCAGAATTGTTTCAACTCACGATGGCTGTATTCTTCCAATTTCTCCATCTGGAATTTCTCGGTGGATCCGCTTTCTTTGGTTGGCATTGTGGTTTTGTCGTGGGGTGAGCTACTCTCTGTACGATTACGCGTCGATTCGGATCGCGCCGCTGGCCACCAATGTTAGACGGACCGGGAGGGTCGGCCGAGGACGAGGGGAGAGGTCTCCGGGGAGAGCCGTCTCCAGCGATCGTACATACAAGTAACTTCCCCCCCCCCCCACAGATGTACGCCACACAAGGATAAGGTTCAACGTTACTTTATAAGCAATTCTTCAAGTACGGTGAAATGGTACAAGGAGGTCTGGACTCAGGGGTCCCCCCTATGCTAGTCTCTTGGTTGGGAAAAGGGTAGCGGGACAGTCTTGTTACCAATCTGGTAGATATAATAGCTCACAATCCTCGAGCTCGGCGTTCTAGATGATCGGGCCGCGGCGGAGCCAGCAGGTCCCGGGATGGTTGAAGGTAGCGACGGTCCGCGGCGGAGCCAGCAGGTCCCGATGAAGGTGGTGGTTACAAACGGTCCGCGGCCACGCCAGCAGGTCCCGACGACGATGAAGGTTTCAGAAGGTTGCGGCAGCGCCAGCAGGCAGGTCGATAGTTCGCAAGGCAGGGCTACGGCAGCGCCAGTAGTCCGTCAAGGATGAGTTCTTCACTGCGTCTCTCGACTCCAGGATACAACTGCCTTCCTGCTCTGGAGCTGCCCCAGTTATAGGTCTGGCGCCCTTTGATGTCCGGACCCTCGCACTTGGAGGTCGGAAGGTCCAGGATGAGGGAGTCCAGACACCCAGCAGGGGGGTGGAGCCAGCGCCTCGGGAAGCTGGGGTGATCGGCACCTGGCGGGGGAGAGCCATCGACACCTTTCTCCCATTGACCTGCCAAGTAGTCCGCTCATCTCCTGGGTGGATGGTGGTGCTGGGATGTCGGGGCCTGGCAAGGCCCAGGGTTAGGGTCGATCGGAGGCCACGCGGCCTCGTGGTGCTGTGTCCAAGATGGCGCCCAGGCCGGGCGAGAGAGGGCCGGTAGGGAATCAGGCCCATGATGGGGAGATGTCCAGGGGCAGGGGTCCCATATGAGACTGGAAACGGGTGGTTGTTGCGTGTAACACCTGAAGAGCCAGGTTCGGGCCTGGCCGTGCGGGGAGGGAGCAAGCCTTTCATGTGGCCTGTCCAACAATGTCCAAGTCTGTTCCGACTCCTTTCCAGTGCCTACAGTACTTGGGAGCCTCCGTTGATACTCTTTCAGCAAGCGTGTCTCCTTCGGAGGAGTGATGCTGATCGATCCTTCGGAAGGCTCAGGCTCTCCTATCTGTTCCATCTATGACAGTGAGGACGGTGTCTTCTCTACTGGGGTCGATGGCCTCTTGCATCTTCTTCACGCCACACGCACGCCTCCACATGGGGCCACTGCAGGAATGTCTGGAGGATCAGTGGGACCAGAAGCGTGGGAGCTGGGACAACCGAATCCGGCTGTCCCTTCACGCTTGACAGTCCCTGAGATGGTGGTGCTCAGCAGAGAACCTCCTCAAAGGGGTTCCATTTCACAAGGACATTCCCATTCAGACTATCGTCACGGATGCTTCTCTCCACGGCTGGGGAGCGCATTCAGGCCATCTACAGATCCAGGGAACGTGGTCTCCGGCGGAATCCACGTATCACATTAATTTCCTGGAACTCAGAGCTGTTCACTTGGCACTGAAGGCCTTTCATCCGTCCTTACAGACCAACTCCTTGCTTGTACAGACGGACAATACGACCACAATGTATTACCTCAACAAGCAAGGGGGCTCGAGATTGCGCACACTGTCACAAAAAGCGCAGGCGATCTGGCACTGGCTGCTAGCCAGAGGACTGATGAACTGGGTACCCATCTGCCAGGTGTGCAGAATGCTCAGGCGGACGCCCTCAGCAGGTTACTGCAAGAAAACCACGAGTGGGTTCTAAACGACTAAGTGCTAGGAGACCTCTTCGACAGATGGGGCACTGCGGACGTAGATCTGTTCGCCACCGCCGAAAACAGAAAATGCTGAGACTTCGCCTCCAGGTATTACCAACCGGGGACTCTGGGGAACGCGCTATGGATCAGCTAGTCGAACAGCTTTCTGTACGCTTTTCCACCCATTCCCCTGATTCTGGCGGTACTCATCAAGCGGTCTCAGTCCAGAGCACGGATGATCTTCATTGCTCCGGAGTGGCCCTGACAGTGGTGGTTCACGGACCAGCTTCATCGGTCTTTCCTACCCTACATACGGCTGCCATGTCGGCCGGACCTTCTCACGAAGTTCGGGGGGCAGATGGTGCACCCCAACCTCTCATCGTTGAGTTTGGCGGCATGGCTCCTGAGAGTGCAATATGGACACCTGAATCTTCCTGACGATTGCATGACTATACTTAAGGAGGCTAAGAGACCTTCCACTAGGACTTCTATGCCTACAAGTGGAAGAGGTTCTGCATCTGGTGCACTTCTAAGAACTATGATCCTACAACCTGCAAGGAAGATGTCATTCTTCCATACCTTTTGCATTTGGCTCAGTCTGGCCCTAATTTTCATTTTATTAAGGTTCACCTCGCAGCATTGACTGTGTATAGGAAATGCCCTTCACAGACCTCCTTCTTCTAGACCCCTGTGATTAAAGATTTTTTTGAAGGATTGAAGAAAGTGTTTCCTCCTGTTTGGCGTCCTTCGCCATCATGGGAGCTGAATGTGGTGCTGTCCAGGTTGATGAAGGAGCCTTTTGAACCTATCCATAAGGCTTCTCTGCAGCACTTGTCATGGAAGGCGGCATTCCTTGTGGCCATTGCATCGGCCCGCAGGGTGAGTGAAATTCAGGCATTGTGTTGCCAAGAACCTTATACTGGATTTCATGCTGCTAAGGTTGTGATGTGTACTCACCCTAAGTTCCTTCCAAAGGTGATTTCTGAATTCCATGTCAATCGGACTATAACTTTAGCTACGTTTTTCCAAAATCCTTCCTCTCCAGCGGAAAGGTCTCTTCATTCCCTGGATGTCAAAAGGGTGTTGAAATTCTCCTTGGATAAGACCAAGGACATTTGTAGGTCAGACCAATTGTTTGTCAAATATGGGTCGGTCAGGACTGGTCTTGCCACCTCGAAACAGTCCATTTCTAGATGGATTGTGTCTTGTATCCAGTTATGTTATCAGAAGGCTAATAAGACCTTAGGGGATAAGCCTAAGGCTCATTCTACCAGAGGCAAAGCAGCTACAACAGCTTTGCTTCGTAATGTTCCCATTGCAGAGATCTGCAGGGCTGCCACTTGGAAGTCGTCCATACCTTTGCTAAGCATTACTGCATGGACTCTGGTGCCAGAGCAGATGCTCAGGTTGGGCAGGCTTCATTGAGAAATCTGTTTGCACAATAGAGGTGTTGTCTGTTCTTTCTCCGTCGCCGGTTTGGTTTTTGTGATGGGCTTGCCATTCTATTCACTAGATTATGACTATACACAGAGATCCCTACTACAGAAGGAGTAGTTTCTTACCTGTAACTCCAGTTCTTTAGTAGAGGTATCTCAGTTATAGTCTTAAGCGCCCACCCTCCTCCCCGGTGGAGAAAATGGTACTGTAATGTATGCTACAGGCCTTGCTTTTATACACCTTCAAAAATAACAAAGTAAAAGGACTTTGGCTGTGCATCCTGGGATACCGAGGGTCTCTGGAGAGTTCCTTAAAGGCACGGTATCCCTTTTCCAGACACATAATGGCAGCCTATGGGGGCTTGTCTGTCCAACCCTTCCTCTCTATCATTTCAAGGATTTTGGTGAAGGAGTTTTGTTAGACTTGGCTGTCTCTAGTTGGCAGAGGTATACACGGCAAGGGGATCACACACTTAGATAACCCCTGCTCACCCCCTCAGTAGCTTGGCAAAGCAGACCGGCTTAACTCCGAGGCAGTGCGTTAAGCATTTGACCACATACAGTAATAAAGTGAATACACTACAAATGGACACGACACAGTAGTATTATAAAAATACAAATGTTTATATAAGGCTTAGCACAAGACCCAAATAACGACAAAAATATACCACAATCTTAATAAATACTCTTGGAAGGAAAAATAATAGTTCAAGCGTAGTTTCATCTTTGCACAAAAAGTCTTTAGTAACAAAGGCAAGTCTTCTTCTTTAGATCAGTTCTTGGCAACAATGTAACCCACTCGGGAGTCACACGCCGTCGAGGCAAAGTTAATCCAAAGGTTCAGCGTCGACCGCGAGGAGCGCTACGTCGAGCCCGGAGTCAAACGGACCCCTACAACACAGTACCTTTGAAAAGCGAAGCACCCGATGATCAGCGGCGTCGAGATGTCCGGCGTCTTCGGCGTCGATCAGGCCCCGAAGTCTGGGCGATCTGCAGCGGCGTCGACAGATGTCAGGCAGGAGCAGCGCTCACGAGGTGAAGCAGGATACGGCGTCGATGATGATGCAAGAGTGAGCAGCGCTCACGGCGTCGAGAGGGCTTGGGGTCGAGGCGTCGGCAGCGGCTTCGCTACTAGCGTCGATCGGGCCCAGCGGCCGGTCGTCAAATGCGGGACACGGGAGCTGCGCTCACGATGTCGAGCTGGATTCGGCGGCGTCCGTCGGCGTCTGGATTGCTGGATTTCTTCAGAGTTGCTGGACTTTCAGGTTCCAGCAACAAGCACTTTCAGCAAATGGTTAAGTCCTTTAGCCCTGTGCCTTCAACAGGAGGCTGGCACTCTTCAAGCCTGTGGCGATTTCCTTGGCAAAGTTTTGAGAGTACACACTCAGTTCCTCTCTCCTGGTTCCTTGGCAAAAATAAAGAAGCAACTGCAGGATTCCCCCCAGCAAACAGCACTCTGGCAGAAGGGGTAGACAAGTCCTTCGATAAGCAGGCTTCTTGTCCTTGGTTCAGGGTTCCTTGTCAGAATTTATCTAAAGTCTTGTTTTAGGGGTCCTTCTCGTATACCCTTTTTTGGCTTTGATCCCTTTGTCCATGCAGGGGAACTCCCCCCTCATCCCGGGTCTGTTGTGGGTGTAGCCAGGCAGAGGCACCTGGCCTATTCACGGTGCAGGGCTGGGTCCTCAGACGCCCAGCAGGAGCTCGAGCCAGTATTGTATCTGGCAGGGCCGGCTATCAGGAGCTACTCTTCCCCTACTCCTAATGCAAATGTGCCACTCACCCCACACTGACTCATTCAGAACTCTGGAGCCACCCAGCCCCTGTCACACACACACACCAAACCAGCAGAAACCAGAAATAGTTAGACAAGAAAATAGCCACTTTCTAAAAGTGCTATTTTCAAACCCAGAGTCCAAAAACCATCCACCCAAACGGATGCATTATTAAACCCTGAGTTCAGGGATACCAAACTCGACATTGTGCCATGCTCCCCGAGCCCGCTAGGATTATACCATTAATAATCCCGGCAGCCCATTCTATCAGTTGTAAAAGTATGCGTTGTAATAGTATCTGCGTAGTTAAAGATGCGTTGTAACAGTATTGCGTTGTAAAAAATGCGTTGTAACAGGTGTATACCCATTCTAACTTATGGAGAGCAGGCAACCTTACAATATTGAAGAACGACTATGGCTGTAATTCACTATTAGGACTTGCCAACTTCGTCAGGCTTGTCCTACCTTACGCTTACAATGCACCCTGCCCTCGGGCCTACCATAGGGGTGACTAACATGAAGTTAAGGGAAGGTTTGGGGACTGGCAAGTAGGTGTACTCGCTCAGTCCGTGTGACAGTACCAGACTGCACGTAGGTCTAGCAATGACAGACCTTTAGACATACTTTTACTAGCCGCTCGTGTGGGTGGCACAACACGTGCTGCAAGCCCACTAGCAGCATATGTATTTACAAACCCTGGCACTCCTCGTGTACTACACTAGGGACTGACAGTAAACCAAATAAACCAAACATGGAATTCAATCAATACAGTAATTTAACATAGGGAGCACTTGCACTGATCAGCAGTGGCACAGTGCACAAAGCGATATACCAGCAAAAACATCGTAAACAGAGGAGGCAACCAGAAAAAATGGAGGAGAGATTTAGGCCAATGATGTCAGGTCTAACAAGTTTTATCTATGAGGGAAACTTGGTAAAAATGTGTAAAATCTGACATTGATGACTATCCTTTTCACGGTTTAGATGAAGGGGTGGCCTTTGTAGCCTGGGAAGTGTTAGGCACATTATTGGTCTTGATTTTCTCTTAAGTGTCTATGCAGGACTGCAAAGAAGACAGCTTAAGAGATTATTTTCGATTGCTCCGTGGTCCGCGCCCATGAGCGGGACTATTCACTAGATTATGACTATAACCGAGATAACCCTACTACAGAACTGGAGTTACAAGTAAGAAACTACTCCTTCCTTCATAATTCCAGCTTCTGGGTGAAGTTCTTAAGTTCTTCATGGTGGATACACCTAAGCAAGGCCTTTTTAGGCCCTGTGCTTCCTGTGGTAAAGAGGTTTTATGTGCATGACCAACACAAGGATTGTCTCTACTGCCTTTAACCGGATCATTCTTCAAAGGACTGCAAGGTATGTCATACATTTTCTTCAAAGACCCTCCAAGATCGGGAGGGGCACCTTTTAATTTGGCTGCAGAGGCTTAAAGACAACGACCAACCAGAGTCTTCTGAGTAGTGAGGGCTCTTCCATATCTTCCAAGTCCTCTCAAAGAAGACCAAGGGTGGCTTCTCCAGGCACTTTGTCGCCGCCACTTCAAAAGACACACAGTATTGAGGTAAATCCCAAGGCTCTACTAGCAAAGGTTTCTCCTCAGGAGATTCTTCACCTTTAAAAAGCCTTTTTTCACTCAGTTGACGATTGCCTCGTTGACGGTGGCTTCAACGACTAGGAAATCTACGTCTACAGCCTTGTGTGCAACCTCGTCAACGACTGTTTCCACTTCTGTCGCTGCTTCTTCACTATCTACGTCAACGACGACTCCATCGTCGATGGCCGGTAGGTCTGTTTCGTCGACGATAAAGTTGTCGACGTCCAAACAACCCTCGACGCTACGATCGCCGACTACCTTGTCGAAGACTACGTCGACGAAGACTGTCCCGTCGACATCCACTCCATCGTCGACGAAAGCTCTCCATCGACGACAACATAGTCTACGATGGCTCCGTCGACTGGAACTTCATCGACCATGGTGCCAGTCAGCGCTTCACAGTCGACTATACCGTCAACAGGCTTGACAACAGATTCAGATCTGAAAAGTACGTACGTCCATCTCAAAATCACGAAATGTACATTGACTCCGCCCCTAACTTCCCCAAGTAGGTCCAGCCATTTCCTCCAGCTCACCTCTTAGAGGAAGAGGATTCTGACGAGGGCAGTATGTTTAGGACAGCGACAAGCCCATCTGAACTTAACGTGAAGCATCAAGACAGTTCGGACTATGAGGACCAAGAACAGGAGGATCAGACAGTTTATCCTCAAGAATACTATATCCGTCTCCACCTCCCATGGTTTGTCTGCCAGCATCTTTTGGTTTCCGACCTGCAATTTCTCATTACGGACAATAAGCAGAGATTCCCTACCTCTGCAAAGTCTCCACCTCCAGCTGGATCTCCACTGCCAAGACCGCAGCTTCCACCTTAAGTCTACAACCGGGACCTGTCATTTCACCACCTCCCCCTTCCACAGATGAGGAGGAGGATCCACATGAGGAAGGGGAAGATCATGATTCCCAGTCTATTCATGATGAGTGGGACGACTGTCATGCCTTGTCCTGCTTCTCCCGTGCCTACTCTGGCTGGCTTGCCTCCTGAAGACATTGGGGGATTTCAAAACATAGTGGAAAGAGCGGCGCAACGTTTCCAAATACCTATGCATCAAACCAGCAAGATTGCTTCCTATACGATTTTAAAGAACCTTTTAAGAAATCGGTCAGATCTATACCCATTATAGAATACATATGGGATCAGGGTGTGAAAATAATGCATAACCCTTTCTCTGTGCCCCCAGTATTACCTCGTCGGGATAAGAAATACAGAGCTCCAGATACTGCTCCTAACAGGACATCCCAAACCAGACTGTCATCACGCAGGCTGCTCAACGAAAATTAAAAAATCCTTCTGCTCCACTAGCCACTCCTCCGGACAAGGAAGGTCGACGGCATGATAATATTGGGAAACGTTTCTCATCAATGTCTGCATTTACAGTGCGTGCATCCAATGCACTGTTAGGACGTGATAACAGGCTGAGGTGGGCCGACATCGCTCCATATCTTGCAGCCTTGCTAGATTATTCCAAAGAGGAAGCAAAAAAGATCTTGCTTGAGGGCGAACGTTCTGCATCCGAGAAAATTGATTGCACGATGGATATTGCCTCTACTGGATTTCGCCAACAAGCTGGCGCAGCTGTACTAAGACACCAGAGTTTGGTTGAAGGCAACTTCATTCCGACCGGAAGTGCAAACAAAAGTTTTGGACATGTCCTACGATAGCCGGCTTCTTTTCGGAACGCACATTGACAAAGCTGTTCAAGGTATAAAAAAGGATACCAACACAGCCAGAGCTTTGGGTACCCTACAATTCAAGAATCCGCCTTTTCGTGGCTCAAGAGGAAGAGGACAATCCTCTACAAGGGGTGATTAACAAAACCGATCTTTCTACTCCGTATCGGCCACAATACCAGCAGTGTCCGTAGCAACAGTCATCCTATACTAAATCCTCATTTCGTGGCAAAGGTGGTCAACAGAAAGGCGCTGTTCGGCGACTATGACCTTTCACTACCGCCAGTCTCTATTTCAGCTCCGCATTAACAGCTGGAGGAAGAATTTCCCTTTGCCTACAAAATTTGAAACCAATCACAACGGATCGTTGGGTTCTGCAATTAGTTCAATTCGGTCATTCACTGGAGTTCACTCAAATTCCTCCCCAAACCCCTCCCCGACATATGCTTCACAAAAATCTGCGTATTCTATTCCGGGAGATTTCACTTATGCTCCAGAAGGGAGCTATAGAAAGGATTCTTCTTTGTCAACGGGGGAAAAGATTTGAATCCTGTTTTTTCCTGGTACGCAAAAAGAATAAGAAATGGGGACCGATTCTAGATCTGAAAAGCCTAAACAAATTCTTTAAAAAGCAGTAGTTTCGTATGGTTACCTTCTAGGAAGTATTACAACTTCTCAATGTGGATGACTACATGGTGTCTCTGGATCTTCAGGATGGCGATTTTTCACATCCCTATCCACCGGAAGCACAAGAATTTTTTGAGATTTGCAGTAGCGGGCAGACACTTCCAATTCAGTGTCCTACCATACAGACTCAAATCGGCGCCACACATTTTTACAAAATGCCTCTCGCCAGTAGCCGCATATCTCAGGCAACAACACCATCAGGTCTTTCCATATCTGGACGACTGGCTGGTCAAAGCACCATCTCTAGAAGGTGCGTCCAAGTCTTCCGACGCCTGTCTACAGCTTTTCGATCGCTTGTGGCTCACTCTCAATCGGTACAAGTCTGTCCTCCAGCGTATAACTTTCATGAGTGCTACTCTCGACACGACCCAGAAGAAAGCGTTTCCATCACAGAAGCGAAAAGACAAGCTTCTTTCCTTGGCAATTCACATACGTTCCAAGAAGTCTTTAACAGTGCGCCTTTTCAAATCCCTGCTCGGGATGATGTCTTCCTGCATTCTACTAGTTGCACACGGTCGTCTTCACATGCGCCCTCTTCAAGAGGCGCTATCTGCTCAATGGGTCCAATGTACAGGTTCATTTGATGTCATCCGAGTGACCTCTCACATGGTCGGTGCTCTGAAGTGGTGGATTTGCTGTCAGAACCTTTCTCAAGGCTTGCCTTTCTTGCTTCCAGCTTTGCCTACCATCACAACAGATGCGTCTCTGGGAGGCTGGGAAGCTTTCCTCAAAGAACTACAGATCAGCTGAAAGTGGTCCCCTTCCGAAAACTCCACATAAATCTCCTCGAAATGCGAGCTGTCTATCCCGCTCTTTGGCATTCCTGCCAAGGATGAGAAATTCTCTCGTGCGGACGGACAATACCACGACAATGCACTTTCTAAACAAGCAAGGGGGAACTCGCTCTCTAACACTCTCACGAGTCTCAAAAAATCTGGGACTGGTTGCTCCTTCACAACATTTCTCTTCGGGCAGAGTACGTCCCAGGAACGTACAATGTTCTGACCTTTGCAAGACAACAGGCGGCGTGTCACGAATGGGAATTGAATCAGCGGACTCTCAACCGCATATTCTCCTGGACCTGTTCGCTACAAAGCAGAACGCCAAATGCTAGCACTTCGCAAGCTGGCGTCCCCAGAAGGGAACTCTAGGGAATGCATTTTCGATCGCATGGTGCAATGTCTTTGCTTTCGCTTTTCCACAGTTTCCCCGGATTCCCAGGGTTCTCAGAAAATTGAAAGCGGAGCCTTGCACGCTCATTCTGATAGCCCCAGCATGGCCACGCCAACATTGTTTCACAAAGCTTCACCTTCTCTCCCTGGAACCGCCGATCCAGTTGAAACAGTTTCCCTCTCTTCTCACAATGAACCAAAAACAAGTCCAGCATCCAGATTCTGCATCTCACAGATTATCTGCTTTGCTCCTGAGTTCAGGAAATTCCAGGGCCTAGACATACCTCCCGACTGTAGAGCAGTTCTGGCTCGGGCTCGCAGTACTAACAAAATATAATCCTTAAAATGGAAGAGGTTCTGCATCTGGTGCAAATCAAAGAAGATACACCCTCTTTCATCTTCTCCAGAACAAATATTGCCTTACCTTCTCCATCTGGCGAATTCAGGTCTTGCTTATGCTTCCATTAAAGTTCACTTGGCAGCAATATCCCGTTTCAGAAGATCTTCTGCTGGCCCTTCTCTTTGGTCTAACAGGTTGATCAAGCAGTTTCCTAAAGGCCTGTTAAGGACATTTCCTCCTGTAAAACCTTTACCTCCCACTTGGCAACTCAACACAGTTCTTGCTCAGCTCATGGGACATCCTTTTTGAGCCGATACACAGAACTGATCTTAAGTATCTTTCCTTGAAAACGGCACTCCTTCTGGCCCTTACCTCAGTGAGGCGAGTAAGTGAGCTTCAGGCATTTTCAATTCAAGACCCTTTCCTTCAGTTCAAACAAGACCGGGTTATACTACGAACAAATCCCAAGTTTGTGCCTAAGGGCCCGTCAGACTTCCATCTCAATGTACCTATAGTCTTACGTTCCTTTTTTCCAAATCCTCACACAATAGCAGAAAGAACTCTGCATTCTCTGGATATTAAATGCTGCCTAAAGTTTTACATTGACAAGACAAAGACCTTCCGCAAGTCCAACCAACTCTTTGTGGCTTACAGTCAACCTAGAAAAGGTCTTACACTCACTAAACGAAGTATCTCTTGCTGGTTCGCTGCAGCTATTACTTTGTCACCAGCAAGCGGGGCAACCCCTACATTCCAAGGTCTGAGCCCACTCCACTATGGCGATGTCTACCTCTATGGCACTCTTTGCAGGTGTGCCTATTTCAGACATTTGCAGAGCGGCAGCTTGGAAGGCTCTGCATACATTCACAAAGCATTACTGCTTGGATACGGAACTCATGAAGGATGCTGCAGTGGGACAGGCAGTACTACGTCATCTATTTCGATAGAGGTGAGCCTTCCTTTTCATCCCGCCATCCTTTCTTTTATACGCACATTTCTCTATTGTGTTCCTTAATGGTTTCTTTGATTGCAATTTGGTACTTTCTATGTTTCACATTGATATGTTATCTGGTGAATTTGTATATGCTGTACCATCCGAAATGTGTTTATCATGGCTTTCAACTCAGATTCAGGTATGTAAATCTATGAAAGATACCCTAATACTGGATAAGAAATGTGTTACTTACCTGTAACTGCAGTTATCCAGTATTGGTATCTTTCATAGATTCACATGCAACCCACCCACCTCCCCTGGAAGGGCTCATCTAGTTCTCTCATTGATACACCTACTTAGCACTGTGCTTACGAAAATCTGAGGGACTAGAGCTCCTTCCAGGAAGGTTCCAGAGGGTGGTGATAGCGGATTGGCTCCTCTCTAGGTTTTGGTCCTTTTTACAAAAGGAAATGGATATGTTACTAATTTAAGGCCTTTGGCCTATTAATCTAAATGTCTAATGGGACATTACTTTATTTATGTACCTGGGACTCCCATCCAGACGACTGGGAATGATTCTACCGGGGAATGATTCAGGCATGTGAATCTATGAAAGATAGCAATACTGGATAACTGCAGTTAAAGGTAAGTAACACATTTCTTAGAGTGCAGGGGTATTTTCATGCTATGCAGATTGGGAACTGACTGACAATGTTAGGTCACCAACATGGTGTCCTGAGGAAAGGTGTTACAGGAAGAAACAGCAAATGCTCTTTTTACTTTCAAGTGTCGCAATTCAGAAGTATTTGAAGAATAGGAAGTGATTACTTTAAGTGCTCCTCTTCTAACTGCTTTTGCATTGTCTGGTGCAGATATTGCTAGAGGAGTTTTTGAATATGATCCCATTGGCTTTAATTGGGTTGAGACCAAGATGGCTGTTTTTGCATCACATGCTGATGCAACCTCACTTTGTTTTCAGTAACTAGCTTGGCAGAGACATTGTTTGGATCTGATATTTCCTCAGGTTGGTCATTACCAGGAATACATAGACTGAAATTTGACTCCAGGACTGGATCTTCCAACACTAATGAACAGTAGAAGAGGTTCTGTAACTAGTACTCTTGAGAGAGCAGTCTATCTTGTGCTGAGATGGGAAAATATCAATAAATGACATTTGCAGAGATGTCACCTGAATGGCAGCCAACTTTTAGTATGCACTACTCTTTTTACTCCAGGAAAAGAATACATATTTTGGGAGTGTATGCACAACTTAAAATTTAACTACCTTTTAATAGTATTCTCCTATAATCCCCGATGCCCTGTATGGGTAGATTAACTTGCTATTATAGTTCTGATGGTTAAAGAAAAATGAGTTACTGGTGATTCTAGTTCTCTATTCTAGATATCTTCATTGATTTTATAGATCTCGCATCATCCCAAGGCCAGGAGAATTAACATAATCCTGATTTAAGGTTAGGTTTTAAGCAGTTTTTGTACACAGTCAATAAATGAGACGCATGCTCAAGAAGAAACCCTAGAACACTTAAGAAAAATAATTCTTTTGATAGAATTTGTCCCCAAGAATTTCTTAATTGGTTAAGTTCTTTAGATGTGATCACATTTTACAGTAAAACCAGAAAAGGACAGCTGTCTGATTTGAGGCAAGAGCCTCGAACGCAGTAATGTTATCCTATGGTAGAAACATTCTCTGCATAGTCGCTTCCAAACGACTTGCAGGACTGTTCTTAGAGTTAGCGAGTAGGGCCCAAGGACCTAAAAAGTACCAAGAGTTCAGTTTTACCTGACCTGCGGTGTCTGGGTGCAGAGGTGCTTTCAGCTGTGGTAGCCTCAGATGCTACACTCTGTAGTCAATAGGAAAAGTACCTGTAGAAAAGAGGCTGCAAGGGGGACCTGGTGGACCAGTCCAGCAGAACTCAAAGGGAGGTGACCCACTCTTGGGGGTCGCAGGACCACAGAGACCCCATCTTTTTCAATGGACTTGGGCTGGTGGACTCTGGGGCATGGGTTTTTGTCTGGCGGGCCATCTAGTTTGAGGCTCCCATGGTTCACGGTGTACCTTCAAAAGAGGAAGAAGAAATACCACAAGACCACTTCTAGCGTGGAGCTGGGCTCTGGTGAAGTCCCTCAACGTGCAGGTTGGTTTTGGCAACAGTGGTGTTTTGGCTGAAGACAAACAAGCCTTTGTGCTTGCAACAGGCTCTGATACCTCCGATATTTGTGAAGGGCAGCTCCTGCCATCTCCAAACTTGATGGGGTTGGGGGGGGGGGGTGGATCTGACCTGCTGAAGTATGGTAACCTCTTCGTAGGTGGCTGCTGCATCAGTTAACCGAGTGGTCAACATATCAGTGGACCGACCTTTGTGTTTGGTGGCTGTAGGGAAGTGGCTTCTCCACTTCAAGGGAGATGTTGGCTAGTTGAATAGTGCTTTCAGCCTTCTGAGGTTTTTGGAAGATTCACATCTGCAGGTTAAGTAGAGTCTGGGTGATTATCAGGACAGGAGCAGGCAGCGTTTGGTGCCAAAGTCATCAGCTAATCGGCTGTTCTTGCGTTCTTAGGCTCTTCTTTGTCCTTCTTTTAGAGTTAGTTGATTCGGAGTTCCAGAGTGCAAAGTATAGTGCACTCTGCCTTAGGGCTGTAAGGGTGACTTACCTATACTTCATGCAGTGTCTCTGGGCATGACACACAGGGTGGTGTGTGCCATTTGTTTTCACATTTGTTTGCACCATTTCCTGCAGCCTGCAATGGCGGTCTACATTAGTTTGGTGCTTGGTGCCTTAGGTTGTTTCAATACATGCTGCAGCCCTTAGGCACCCATTTTGTACCCATGCCCTGGGTATCGGGGTACCATTTGTTAGGAGCTTACATAGGTGCAAATGGTCTTGCCAATTCGGGATCATTTGAAAAGTTACCTTGTTTTAGAGAGAGCACTGGCTTTGGGGACTTTGTTTAGAAGGTACTCAGTGCGCTTCAGTCAAATTTGCATCCAATACCAGGCAAAAAAGTGGGGTTGAAATGTCAAAAGGGGGTACTTTCCCATAACTACATATTAAACACTGTTCGAGGGGAGTGTGGCATGGGAGCGCATGGAGTAGGACGTGTCTTGTCGTAGCTCCGGACTCCCGGGCTTTTCAATAACTACTATAAAAAAACACCGGACGCTGACAGCTGTAATGTGGCTATCCTGGGGTCACTGGAAGGATGAGTGACCTGCTTCGACAAGCTGAGGCCTAAGTGTCAGCTAGGCCTTAAGAGCTGCGACCCACCTGGGCCCCTGCCAGTGAGTGATATGCTGCCTGGGGCAGGTTGCCCAGGGGGCACCTGCCCCAAGGCAACCTGCTAGGCAACTTGCTATGCCCAGGGGGACTGACCCAGATCTGCCTCTGCGATTGCCTGGGGCATGCTGCACTCTGGCTGCTCATCGGCAATCTTTCAGCCCTTCGTCCATAGCTTGATGCATGGTAGCAGCTCGTCGCTGGGACTGTTTACTTGTGGCCTGTCCCTGGGGGTGAAATGTGTGCATCACTAGGAGGTCTCCCCCTCGCATCTGCTGACCATAGCAGCTGCCTCTTGCCAACTCTGGGTCCCCGCCATTAACTTTCATGTCTGCCTTGCGGTAGACCATCCCTTTCATGTGTGGAGTGGCGGAGTGCCCCATCTGTTATTGCTTTATTTGCAAAAGCCATCATACTGGGTGAACGCAGCAGCGGAGGGGTGATCTGCCTATTTTTCTGCCATTCAATTGGCTTGCTCACCTTCCCACATTCTGCCACGTCTGGAGAGGTACTGGAGGGTCGACTTCCCTGAGAGTGGAAAGAGGGGACTGCAACCTCTTGGACTGCCGTTGAGCACTGGACCTTCCTCCCTGTGGCTCCTGGCTAAGGTGCCTCGTCTCAAGTACCTTCCTTATAGCCCTTACAACGAAACCTGCACTGTAACTACTTTGGCTGGCCAATTCAACTGCTGCCTCTGCAACACTCCTCCCTGGCTGTGCTGCTGTGTGGCCTGTGAGCCATTGGGCAGCTGGACCCCTCCTGGTCTCCCTCTGATATGACCTTGGTGTGGGCCCCCTTGATTCTTTCCATCTCTGCTCTAACAGCGGACAGTTGTTATGCCACATGGCATGGTGAGGGACACCGGAGTGGACCTGCAAGAGACCACCCAGTTACCGCACTCTGAAGTAAGGCCCCATCGTAGGACGCAGCTGCTGCCGCCTTGCCTCCTCGTCGTATGGACGGGGCCATATCATTGGTGCCAATCTCAAGACTATATGGACCGCTTTCTACAAGAAATTCGTGACTAGATTGGGTCTCTGAAAATTGATTTTAAGTCCTTCCTTAGAGAGATCTGTTAGGTCACTGATTTGGGATGACGAATGGAAGACCTAGATCGTACTGCCGATGCTCGATTAGAAGACCAAGAAACGCTTTTGCAGAGGGTGGCAACGTTTGGAAAGACAAACCTTTAGGAACATAGATTTCAACTGGACACACTGACAAAGGAAGAGAAAAGTTTATCTACCTATGGATAGACAGTACACTGGGGAATGTAGTAAAAAAGGGTACTTTATTAGTTAATATACTTATTTAGGATTTAACTTTTTAATATTCATTGCTGATCCAAAATTCATTCAATTATTTTGCAATTTTTTCGTTTATACATCACAATACATTAAGATTTCAATTTGCATATCATACACAAATACAGAAAGTGCATAAATTGTACATCAACTGTAATCTATATACAAGGATAATTAATATTAATCATAAACACATAGCTAAAGGTAATATAATATTGCTACGCGCATTTCGGCTGTGAGCCTTCATCAGGAAGCCATGGTGTATGTTCCAAGTGTACCAGTGTGATATTGCAGCCACAATATGGTATGGGCGCAAACTGTGGGCGCACGTACGAAGTTACACTGATTTCAGAGTATAGCACAGATTGGAGTGCAGAGGTGAACTATTAACTGCTGGGTTGGTCTGGAAGTGTGTCTCTGCAGCAAAGGTCCTGTGGTGGAGTCAGGATGCTTATAAAAGTGACAGCCTGGAATCCGAAACGTAATGCCGAGGACATGAAGATTATGTTAGTTTTTTGTTTTTGAAACGGCATTATTCTGGTCTCTGGCTCTGGGTCAAAAAATTATTGGGACAGCGGTTCTTAAATACGTGTGAAGGGCGTCCTCCAATGGTGGGGTCTGGCTTTCTGGCGTCTCGATCGCAATCGGAGGGTGGCGACGTTGGAAGAACACATCGCGCTCCAGCTGAAACGGGAGGACCATGAAAATCGGAGTAGGCGGAACATCCGGATCAGGGGGTGCCGAAGGGAGCAGAATGACAATATCATTGCGTCCACTGCTGAGCTTCTCCATGCGATTCGACAGGTCACATCGTGTCACGTCTCTTCGGGAGGAATTGAGTCCGTCCCAGGCATTCTGATACATGTCCATTTCTTTGTTAAAATGGAGTGTAATGAGAGGGTTCACAGTTAAGTTACCGTGGGTATTCTGTTTAACTGTTTCAGGACCTCTCCCCTGTTACGCTCTGCCGTCGCAGGTACTTCCAACCAATCACTGACAAGCTCAACATGCGTTACCAATAGGGCCATCCTTTTGTTCTCATGTTTACATGGGAGGGCAGGAGATGAGCCAAGCAACTGCACAGGACCCCCAGTTCTTTCGCCTGGGACCTTGCCTGGTGGCCTGATGCCGGTGCAGCGATCTGCACCGGCCTGTTCTGATCTTTACGACTGTGTTGGACCAGAGGTGTAGGGCTCTTATTAGCTTGAGCTGCCCTAGCTGTTGGCTTAGATCCCGGCTGGTTGCGTGGGTCCATGATGGTGGACTACAGCTTGGATCTTCTGTCTACCTTGTCCTATGATGGAATTATTTCCCTGCGGCCTGAAAGTTTCCTCCTCCTGCTACTGCCCCCCCTTCCCATTCACAACTCTGGAGACTGACTTCTCTGTTGTGTTGCCGTACTTGTGCGCTGGTCGCAGCAATCCTTGAATGGAGTTATCTGAAAGAGGCACTTTAGTGATAGAATACTTACCTCAGAATATCCCCAGTCTTGTGGGGCCTGTCGCCGTAATATGTCGGTGGCGGACCCACATGGAGTGGTGTGGCTCACTGGTTACCATCATGCACTGGGACAGGAACAGACTAATTTGCATATAGCCAGGTTCTGAGCTGGGATGGTGCAGTGAGCTAAAAAACGGTGTTGGGTCTAGCCCTGATTTCTTGACTGGGTGAGAGTATTCTGCTTAATTCAGAAACTCTGTCCATCACCACCCCTTGTTGTTAAATATTTTGTCCACCTTAAGCGTGGAAGGGTATACTCAGATGTGAGTCCCTTGCTCATTGCACCATCAGGATTCAAGCAAGCCGGGCCGACGACGGCTGAAATGCCAGAAACCGGTCCCCGGTAGCTTGTCTCCTTCCCAGTATAAGAATTGGCTTGGTAGTTTGGTTTGCCCTGTTCCCATCATGCACTGGGACAGGAACAGACTAATTTGCATATAGCCAGGTTCTGAGCTGGGATGGTGCAGTGAGCTAAAAAACGGTGTTGGATCTAGCCCTGATCTCTTGACTGGGTGAGAGTATTCTGCTTAATTCAGAAACTCTGGCCATCACCACCCCTTGTTGTTAAACACTGGTTAGAGGCGGAAGACCCTTAAGCAGAGAACGACCCGGGACCAGGGTTCAATTCCCGATGCGGCAGGGTCGTGGACCAAGGTCAAAAACGGACTCGATAATTCTCGCCTCGGTGCCTACTCTAACCAGGGAACACACTCGGCAACTCTGGACATTAAGCTTGCCTCATCTCTACAACGGCCCCCCACAGACGCCGGGGATGCCTGGTTTCTTGGAGATACCCAGAAAGGGACCATCTCACAGGGAAAACCAGGACTTGTTCCCCAGCGGTCTTCAGCGCCAGGATACTCCATGGAGTCGCAGTGCGCTTTACAAGTACACCCACATTTACATTTACATGATGTTTGCCTCTACTGCCTGGAGACCGACCACGTCTCCTGGAACTTTCGAGCCATGACGCTCAAGGACTTGTGAGAGCGGTGGATGAAATTGCTGGAGGTCCAGCATTCATCACGGTCCTCTCCGGATCTTGAGACCGTTCCCAGGACCTCTCACTGGACCGGAGCAGTCGCTCCTCTGTCTCCAAGTCTTCGCCTTCCGATTCTGGTATGCGACACCATAAAAAGAAGTCGAAGAAGCAAGTTCGCTCTCAGGCGTGCCCCCGTCGCTTCCCGGAGGCGGACGAGTGGGACAGGGGCTTTGCCCCTGTGGCTCCTCTGGAGCCTGGGAGTTCCGCGGCCTACCTGCCGTACCCGGGTCTGGCTGTGACTCCCGAACAGGTGCAAGAGTCTCTTGCTGCCATGGACTGCCTTTTTGGGCCTCGGGATCCCGCCGGCGAGCCTCCGGCCCGTGGTCCTGTGTCCCCATCCTGTTGGCCTGGCGGCTCGGCCACCGGCTCCAGCCCTGGTGCCGCCCTGAACTCCACCCTTGGCGCTGCTCTGGGTGCCGTTTATCCCTCCCTTGCCCCGGTTCCAGGACCATTTTGTTCCGACCAGGGATCCGCATTGGGAGGCAGTGCCGATCCGGCCCCGTTGGTGCCGTTCGTCCCTTCTCCGACGCTGCCGCTGCAACCATCTCCCTCTTCACCAGAGGTGGACGAAGACTGGGAAGAGTCCAACCCTCTTTCCCGATAATGTGACTCAGAGCAAGATTGGGTGGACGACTTGGAGGATGCAGGTGACCTCTGTCTCCTCTGATCCGGGGTTCGCCTCTCCCCTGCCTTCGATGGAGGAGGGTGCCTCCTACACGATGGTACTCGGTTGGGCTACTAAGGCCCTCAACCTTGACCTCCCCACAGTGGCCCTCAAGACCAACCTCCTCACTGAGGTGCTCCAGACAGCGTCTACTTTATCGGAGCCTTTGCTTCCCTTCAATGACGCTCTTACAGAGGTCCTCTTGGGCACTTGGTCGCGGCCAGTCACGGGGGCCCCGGTGGATAAAAACGTCGGCAAACTCCACCGGCTGGCGCCCGGTGACCCCCGCCGTCATGACCACTCACCCTACGCCTGAGAGCCTGGTCATTCAGGCCTCGACGTTGCAGAGTGCCTTCCCCACGGCCCCGCCGGATAAGGACTCTAAAAGACTGGACCAGTTTAGGAAGCAGTTCTTCTCTTCGGCCAGCTTGGGGCTGCGGTCGGTAAACACCGCCTGCTTGTTGGGCCGCTACTTCCACGCAGTGTGGAATGCCGTTGCTCGGGTGTTGCCTCTGTGTCTTGAGGAGGTGCAGGCTATCCTTTCTCAGGCGATTGCTGAGGGTAAGGATGTGGCTAAGTTCGCCATTCGGTGTGGGTTGGACACCGCTGACTTGTTGGGCAGGGCGATTTCTACGACTGGGGCGTTGCGGTGCCACGCCTGGTTGCGTTCTCGCCAGATGTCCAGAGCTCGCTCATGGTCATGCCTTTTGATGGCACCCGCCTGTTTGGCGACAAAGCTGACAGTATCCTGGAGCGCTTTAAGGAATAGCGGGCTACAGCCAAGTCCTTAGGTCTTTCTTCTAAAAGCTCGGCCACTCCTGCTTTTTGATACTTTCGTGGCCAGCGTAAAGGCACGCTGGCACGCCCATCCACCAAGCCTGTGCAGAACCAGCTTCAGCGCGGCCGTGGTCTGTTTCCACAGGGGTGTGCCAGGGAACCAGCTTGTGGGTCCGTCAACCTCCAACCCCGCTGATTCCTCCTCCAAACCTTACTAATCTGAGCTTCAGGGAGCACCCCACGCCAGTGGGTGGCAGGATTTGCCACCACCTCCCCCACTGGCGCGAAATTACATCGGACAAGTGGGTGCTGCAGATAATCTGCCAAGGTTACTCCCTTCCATTTTAGTCCTCCCCTACAGCCATGCCACCTGGGTGCCACTGCATGTCAGGGATCATTTGGTTCTTCGACAGGAAGTCATGGCCCTCCTGGCCAAGGGGGTCATCGAGCGCGTTCCAGGGGAGTAAGTAGAGCGTGGTTGTTGTTCCCTCTACTTTCTGGTCCCCAAGAAGGACAAGGGGGTCTACGCCCGATCTTGGATCTACGGGACGTCAATCGCTTCCTCCAGAAGGAGGAATTCAAAATGCGACCTCTGGCTCAGGTCCTGACTATCAATCCTGGAGAATGGATGGTGGTGTTGGACTTGCAGGACGCTTAATTTCACCTGCCGGCCCACCGGCGCTACCTGCGGTTCATGGTAGGCCAGGAGCATTTTCAGTTTGCTGTGCTCCCCTTCGGGCTTACCAGTGCCCCTCGGTGTTCACGAAGGTGATGGTGGTGGTCACGGCTCAACTGCGCAGGTCAGTGGGTGTCAGTCTTCCTCTACCTCGACGACTGGTTGTTGAAGGGTGGCTCACCCCAGGCAGTCGTCAACCACCTCCGGACTACGGCTGACCTCCTGCACTTGCTGGGGTTCTCCATCAACATGCCGAAGTCGCACCAGAGTCCCTCTCAGAAGCTCCCCTTCATCGGAGCGGTGCTGGATTCGACTTTGTTTCAGGTTTATCCTCCCGAGCAACGATCCCGGTATATTTAGGCTATGATTCCGATCTTTCAGCCTCTCTCCTAGGTTTTGGTCAGGATGACCCTCTGGCTCCTGGGCCTGATGGCCTTCTGCTGGTGACACATGCGAGGGGGAATATTCGGGCTCTGCAGTGGGACGTTAAGTTCCAGTGGATGCAACATCAGGGCAACCTGTCCGATCAGGTTCAGATGTCGGAGGGCACTGCACGACCATTTCAGTGGTGGCTCACGAATCGCGATTGGGGCAATGGCAGACCACTCTCCCTTTCCCAACCAGAGCACACAGTGGTGACGGATGCGACCCTCCTGGGATAGGGAGGCCACTTGGGAAAGGCGGAGATCAGAGGCCTCTGGTCTCCAGCGGAGACCCAGCTCCATATCAACCTTTTGGAGCTTCAAGCGATCCGGCTTGCACTGAAAGCATTCCTCCCTTCTGTTCGGGGGAGTGTAGTGCAGGTGTTCACGGACAACACCACCGCCATGTGGTACTGCAACAAACAGGGCGGGGTGGGATTGTGGACCCTATGTCAGGAGGCGCTGCGCCTCTGGACATGGCTGGGACATCAAAGCATTATCTTGGTGGTTCAACATCTGGCAGGTTCTCTGAGCGCCAGGGCGGACTAACTCAGCCGCCGGTGCTTGATGGATCACGAATGGCGTATGAATTCGGACATGGCACACGGTCATTTTCAGCGGTGGGTAGAGCATTGATTATATCTATTCGCCACCGAAGAGAACCCGCAATGCCATCAGTTCTGCGCGTTGGAATTTCCAAGGCGGCACTCGCTCGGAGAGGGTTTTTATCGCGAGTGGTGCTGCAGTCTGTTGTACGCCTTTCCGCCTATACACAAAGGATCAAGGCAATTCCGGGATCCAGTAGACATGCAGAAATTTGAAAGAGGATAACTCACGCTGTTTAGTGTAAAAGGGGCATGCAGGTGGTTTGGTGGGCGTTCTACTGCAACACCCATTGATATTTGCTCTGTGCCCTATTCACAAGGGCAGCGTAAATAGGAGCGAACGCCAAACTTAAGACCAGGAAAACCCTGGTCTTAAGTTGCCGATATGAGGCTAAATGCTTAATTTCTCCTCTATTTTGCATTTGCCATGTGTGCTGCTTTGTGCAGCACACATGGAAAATGCAAAATGCCATGGTCTGTTCATGTACAAGAAGGTGTCCCTTCCTGTACATAAACAAACCATATTTTGAGAATGCAGGGGTATATTCACAAGGAGCCATCGCGGCATTAACGACACATTATTGCAGCCAAAGTTGTGACAAATGTACCCCACCATTCACAAGTCTGTGCTAACAGCCCACAGCACCAGTTTACCCACGATAGTAGCCGTAAAAAACATCGCCACAGAGGACCCCTACAACTATCACTAATGAGATGCAGAGTAGGCGTTCCTGTGACAAAACCCGCTACAACACCACACCTCAACATTCACAACGACCAGCCAGATCGGCGATAAGAACACAAAACACACGATAAGGATCGTTCGCAGCAGGAATTTTACACCTGCCTTGACCTGGTGTTAAGTCGGACCACAGCCTACACCACAAAAGGCAAAAGGGAGCACACCCCACAGCCACAAATGAATCAAGCTATTCTGGCTGAAGAGGGGTGAAATCCTGAAACTGGTCCTAGGATGCTTGTTTCCGTTCCAGGGAGGACCTGGCTTGGCAGTTCGGGCTGGACTGTTCCCATGAGGCACAGGGTCAAGACTGATTTGCATATGGCCAGGTCTAAACTGGAGTGGCATGGTGAGGAAAAGAATGATGGATATAACCCAGATCTCTTGACTGGGGGTGAATGTTTTGATTTGTTCTGCATTCTGTCCATCAATTGTGTCTTTTGCTTTCTCGCCCCACATGTGAAGTAGGGCACCACTCCTTGCCTGCTACCGATATGGTCACTTCTACACATAGCCCTATTCAACACATGGAGTGCTGGGGTGTCATCGCCTCCATTGCTATTGCCTGCACACTGGAATCCGATCTGGCTGAGGCGGGTTTAACCTCCAGAATCAAATCTCTTGAGCAGCTTTACCAGACTGACCCCTCCTGTCGAAACAAGAGACAGCTGGCCCTGCTGCATGGCCAACTGCTGGCCCTCCGAACGAATAAAGCATTGAGGGCTTGCTTGCTTTGAAACCGTGATACGCCGAGGGGGTAGATAAAGTGGGAGTAATCTTAGCACGCAAAATACGAAAGTAAAATGCTTGTGCACATATATCCAATATCAAGACCAATACCGGTGACTGGGTTACCGCTGAACAGGCAAAGCAACAGGCCTTCTATGAATTTTATCCGGCTCTTTACTCTGAGGACAGGTTCTCTTGCACTCTCATAGATTCCTACCTTGGATTTTGGACTTGGGATCCTACCCACACGTAACTTTTGGAGTCCACTATTACCCTGGCTGAACTACAGCAGGCCCTAAAGGATCTGCAGATTCGGTTGAACTCCTGGGCCTGATGATCTCCTGGTAGCCTTCTGAGCATTTAGTCCCTCTCCTCCAGGACCGCCTCCTGTAGCTTTTTGATACGTTCTCTTCAGAAACCAGCGTCATCCTCACTATGGTGGTGGCGGAAATTGTTATAATCCTTAAGCACTTCTTACTGTCCTATTGCACTCTTAAATATTGATGCTAAACTCTATGCCAAGATCTTGGCGAATGGCCAGGAGCCATATCTTCCTGGCTTGATTTACCCTGACCAGCTGACTTTATCCATAACTGGCAAGGGGTGAATAATATCTGCTTGATCACCCATTTAGTGGAAGAATCTCATCATGCTTTATCCTGATGCCTTCTCTCCCTCTAAGCGGAGAAGGCCTTTGACCGAGTCGGCTGGGCATTACTTGAAGCGATACTAAAGATAATTTGTCTGGGTCCAAGCTTGATCTCTTGTATTATGACGTCCTACCACCCCCCTTCATTGCTGCTATTCAAGTGAATGTCTTTCACACAAAGCAAATATGCCTTAGGGGCACCCAGCAGGGATGCCCGCTTTTGCTTTTATTCTCCCTAGTGGTGGAACCCCTGGCCACAACCTTTTGGCAGACTCCATTGGAGGTCGAGGAATAAATTGAGCATGTTTGCGAACTATCTTCTGCTTACGCTCACTCAGCCCATGTTTTCTTTTCTGGTGGTGGTCCTCGCTTTGACTGCTTTTGATCAGGTCTCCGGCTTCCGGGTCAATATGTTTAAATACCAAGCATTTAATCTCACAATGCTCTTGCTCCCTTTCAGTGGGCCCCACATGACATATGCTACTTATGCCTCAAGCTGACCCATATCCTATCAAACTTGGCGATAGCTAACTGGGGCCCATATCAAAATCTGTCCTAGACAACCTTCAATGTTGGTGGCCCCTACACATGTCCTGGCTAGGGCGTCTCAATGGTGTCAAGATGTCCAACCTTCTCAGGGTCCTATACTTGTTCCAGATGCTCCCCACACACCATCGTCACAAGGATATCTTTTTTTAAAAACTTTTTTTAATGAAAAACATGCATTTATTTTCAATTGGAACCTCCAATTTTTATACTCCTGATAACAGTGCACACAATAATTCTTGTATCTTGTTGTGGTTCAGATTTTTTTTTTTCCCCAGTGCTTCTCATAACTTGTCTGGGCACGACCACTTTCATGCAACAGAATTATAGCAGATCACATACGTTAAAATAGCTTTTTGCTTCTGCAGCTCTAATAAAGCTGTAATCATCAATGTAGCACAATCTGTGCCATAAAGTTATGTATTTCCGGTCTAAGATAACAAAGGAGATCTCTGGTGAAATACAGAGGAACAATAAAGAATTACAAGGGAAATCGATACCGTAGTTACCAATCCTCACTAGCAATACCTCATTTATAATCCCCATAGCTTTGCCCATGGAGTTAATAATGCCCCTGGTATTGGTAACCCTGTGGGGGCAGAGTTATCAGAGGAGACCTCAGGGATCTGGTTATGTGGTATACCGCAAAGTTAGCTTGTTCTTGGTTTAAATAACCTACAAGTGCATGCCAGGAGAAGATTTTTTTTTGTTTGTTTTATTTGAAGAGGATTTGCAAAATCAAATTTCATAAATATATCATACGTATATGGCCTTTAACGTCCGATTGTACAGGAGCTTATAGTTCAATATTTCACATACATATACATTAAATCAAACTAAAAGAAAAAATACATAAACTATATGCAGTCGAGTGGCATCTAAGAAAGAATAGTCCCTAACATTACATTCATAAAAACAAACCATTATTGCAAGTCTAACCTTCCAGTAGTCCTGTTATAACTGGTTTCCTTTACATACCAGCTTGTCTAATCAATTTTTCCAGAGGTGCCCAGATTTCTCTGCCTCACTTACGAGCACCCCGATTTTTGCATTTATATATTGATTTCTCGAGGCGATATGTAGCCAATAAGCGACCTATCCAGGCTTGAAACCGAGGAGGGTCTGAGTCTTTCCAGTGAGTAGAAATAAGGAGTCTTATTACAGCAATCACAATAAAAACAAATTTGCTCCTACGATGAGTGCAATGTATATTCTCATCACATCCTAATAACATTAAAGTTTCGGATATTTTAATAGGATACTCTACAGCTGCTGTCAAGAAAGTTTCTATTTGTTTAATTAGTGGATTTAATTGCTCACAGCTATAGAACAAATGAATTGTGTCTGCTGGTCCTTGTTCGCATCTAGGACCTCTGTTTTCCCCCACCGATACAGTTTTTCAGGGGTGTAATAAAGTTCATATACTGTGTACTAATGCTGAGCTTTCAAGTTTGCTGCAAGAAATATCTCCCTACATAGATTCAGAGAGGCACATAGATAAGTATCGCGATCTCCAGTTTTCATAGCCCATTTAGCTTCTACAGCATCCAGGTCATTTGAGAGTGTGCCCATTAATATTTTATATATATTCTTAATTCTGGTCTAGGGCTGAGAAATAGTTTCAATTAAGGAGATCCTATGCAGAGAAAATCCCTTCTCCTTTATTTTGTTCAGATAGCTCGTAATCGGTCTATATTTAAACAATGAACCATTAGATATGCCATATTTATGCTGGAGCTCCGAAAATAGTAATCTTTGTTCAGCCAAATATAAATCCCCCACCGTCAGAATTCCCTTTTCCTCCCACTGCCTAGCCAATTTATCATACATTGATAAAGGAAAAAGAGAAGATCGCCACAGTGGAGTATATCTTTTATATACAGGTATATTTACTAGGGCCTTTATCCTTTTCCAAATTGCTAGCCTTATCTTAAATTTGTTTTTTTATAATCGCTTGGCTCAATTTGCAGAAGTGCCCCCTGAGCATTAATTTCTACGGCTAACCTGTATATTGAAGGTAGATCACCAACTACATTGTACTGTCTGCCTCCTGTGCCTGGCAAGATTACAAAAGCCATTTGCTGTAAAAAGCAAGCGTAGTAATAGTATCTGGTATTCGGAGCTGAACATCCTCCTTGCTCCTGTGGCAATGTTAAGAACTTAAAAGATCGCTGAATTTTAGAGTATTTCCAAGCAAAACTGCTAAAGATACTGTCTATTTTCTTTAAAAACCATTCTTCAATTTCTACTGGTACAGATCTGAACAGATATAAGATTTTCGGAAACATAACCATTTAAAAAATATTACACCGCCCTATAAGTGACAAATGAAGTCTATTTAACCGACAAAGATCTGTGCTAATCTTATTAAGTACTGGTGTCATGTTTATTTTCCAGATGGCATCTATGTCCCTGGTGATCTTGATACCTAAGTAAGTTACTTCGGCTAATCTTCGAGAATCACTGCACCCAGTGTTAATGTTACATAAAATCTGAGTTTTTCCTGTATTTAACAGGTACCCTGATTTTCGGCCGTATTCCTCGGCTAATTTCTGAATTTGCACAATTGCTTTTTCTGGGTCTCCTGTTACTACAGCCAAGTCATCAGCGTAAGCCAATATTTTTGTCTCGTGGCCATTACATTGTACTGGAATAACAATCTGATCTTGGAGAATTTGTTATATAAAGATGCAATATACAGAGCAAATAATATTGGGGAGCAGGGGCACCCCGTCTCGTCCCCCTTGTGATCACTATAGAGGCTGATTCCTCCCCCATAATGTTCAATTTGGCATATGGCCGATGGTACATTGCTTGTGTAGCTGTTAAAATACCAAGCCCAAAGCCCCTTTGTTGTCCATAGATACTGCCACGCCACGCGATCAAACTCTTTCTCCGCGTCCAAGAGGATCATAGCCATCCTCTCACCGGTTGCCTCAGTAGTATCTAATAGAGCTATCGCACGTCTAATATGATCGGTTGTACCTCTCGTTGGTATAAAACCGTGCTGCCATGGGGAGACAAGATGAGCTATGATCCTCCCTAAGCGGGTGGCTAAAATTTTTGAATATAATTTTGTGTCAGCGTTCATAAGTCATAAAGGTCTGTATGAAGCGGGGTTGTCGGCGGGCTTCCCTTTTTTTTGGGAAAACCACTATATCTGCCATTTGCCAGGACTCTGGTGGGGTCCCATTATATTGCTCCAACAAAAACAGATCTAATAGTTAAGGGATTATTTCTTTTTGAATTGCCTTATATAGCTCCAGGGGGATCCTATCTGGACCTGCTGCTTTCCCTATAGCCATGGCTTGAAAGGCGGAGAGTACCTCGGTTTCATTTATTTCTTTATCCCACTCTTGCCGCATTTCTTCGCTAAGCCTGCGCTGGTACCAAAAATATGCTCAGTATCGTTGGCCGGCATAGGATCAGTGTTACCTTGCTCATATAAATCTGGATAACATTTCTTGAAAGTTTTTTTATGTTCAAATCATTTTTATTAAGCAATAACAAAATGATAACGGCAAGAAGGCATCAGTAGAATTACAATCGTATTACAAAGGTGCCGCAGTCAAACATGGATTGTTACAAATAAAACAATACATACATATAGTAAAGAAAATAAAGTATATTGAAGACAAAAAAAAAAAAAAAAAAAAATTAAACATCCGTCCGGATCTATAAGTGATCCGGAAGAGAGATTAGATGAATGGATGAGCGAATAAACATTATAAAATACCAACATTGCATTCCCACAGTTGTATATAGTTCCGTAGAGCCCTCCGTCCAAAGCTAGCCATATAATACCATTTTTACTTTGTCGCCCCTGCATTGTGCGTCTAAGGTTGTCAAGGCCAGTGAGCACAGGGTATAACCAGTACAATTCATGCAGCGTGTGCCCCACAGTTCACTAAGTTGAGACCTCATCAGTTAGTATTTCAAGGTGGGTCGAAAGTGAAGGAGGTCTGATCTAAGGAAGACCATAATTTTTTGTTGGTAACCTGCCATGGTGATGAGTGTAGAGCGGGATTGTCAGTGCCCCTAATGCAGGACAGCCATTCCCTCCAGGCATTGAAGGAGACCTCCCCCGTTGATTTCCAATTGCAAAGGATCACCTTGCATGCTAATGTTAGCAAAAGATCCAGGAGCTGGCGGTCATGGTCCCCTTTTAATAATGGGTCTAGGGCTCCTAGGAGAATGTAGATGAATTCCCTTGTAGGGTGTATGTCAAACGTGTGCTCAATGTAGTCAAAGATTTTTGCCCAAAAGGTGTGGAGCGTGGGGCAATCAAACAACATGTGTGAAAGGCCACCAATGCCGGAGGAGCAGTTCCAGCAATTCGGTGTATCCCGCAGGCCAACCTTAAATAGACGCTGTGGGGTCCAGTATGTCCTGTTAATAATCATATACTTAGTCTGTGATAATATCGGCGATACCTTGTGTGTGAGTGCTGATGCATGTATCCTGACCCAGTCTATACTTATGCCAGTGTTGTTTGGTTCTGATTCCCATTTGATCTCATTGCGTCTCATCGATTTGTTGGCCGTTGGCGCAAGCAGTTTATATATTTTTGAGACAAAATGTCCAGAGGAGTGAAAGTGGGGGAGCATAGACTTTAGCCAAGGCGTCACTAGCTTGAATGTTCTAGTGGATAGGGCTGACTTTAGCTTCAGGAAAGCGTAGAAGTCAATCGGTAACAGGGAGTGTCTAGCCTGCAGAGTCGAGAATGGCAGTGGCATATTATTTTCGTGGAGATCAGCAACCACATTAATACCTTTATCAGACCAGTGGTCCCATACGATGGGCGATCCGCCGATTTTAACAGACGGGTTACGCCATAAAGATGCAGAAGATGAATTGTGGATTTGTTGACCAGTGTTGTGGACGCGATCTATCCGCAAAAGCGCTCTCTTGGTGTTGAGCATTATGTATTTAGAGTTCGTAAGGTGTGAGAGGTCCATTGTTAGGACAGCCGAGAGCGGGGCCTTGCCTATAATGGATTTCTCAATGTCAACCCATAAGGGCGTATAAATAGGGTTTTCGATAAACCAGGAGGTTCCCTGTTTACAGAGAAAGGCAGTCTGGTAATTTCTGAAATTCGGTAAGCCTAAACCCCCTTTAAACTTCGGGAGTTGCAGTTTCTTCATGGCAATCCTCGGTTTCTTCCCTTTCCACAAGAAATCCGTGAGCGATTTCTCAACTTTATGTAGAAAGTCCTCCGTGAAGGTCATGGGGAGCATACATGCCATGTAGTTTACCAAGGGACTGATCATCATTTTTAGTGTTTCCGCCCTACCCCACCACGAGAGGAATTTTGGAGACCAGCCGTCCAATAGTTTTTGTATCTTTTTATAGAGCAGCTCTTCATTAATTTTTAAGGTGGATATCAAATCCTTTTCAAATTCCAGTCCCAAATATTTAAAACTCTTCGGCTGCCAGGTAAGCCCGGAGTTGCCCAGGATGTTTTTATCACATAGGTTATTTAATGACTTCACCTCCGTTTTATCCTTGTTCAAGGAGTATCCAGATACACTTGAGAAGTCATCTATTGTGGACAGTAACGCCGGGATAGCCTTATCGGCTTGTTCACTCATGACCAACACGTCATCTGCATAGGCCGTGAGTTTAATTGTACAGTCGGCGAACCGAATTCCAGCAATGTCAGGATTTTCCCTTATATAGTATAGAAAGGGCTCAATTGCCAGGAGGAATAAGGACGGGGACAGTGGACAGCCCTGCCTAGTGCCCTGCTCTAGCCCAAAGGGGGAGGAAAAAGCGCCACCAGCTCGTACTCTAGCAGAGGGACAGGCATAGAGGGACATGACTAGTTTAGTGAATAGGGGACCCAGGTCGAACTTCTGTAGTACAGCATTTAAGTAATTCCAGTCTACTTTGTCGAACGCTTTCTCAGCATCCAGTGTAATTGCAATGGTGGGTGTGGATAAGAATTTCGCTTTTTCAATAACATGAGCTAGGATTCTCGTGTTATCGCTCGAGAACCTGTTCTTCAGGAAACCCGCTTGTGAGGGATGTATTAGGGACGGCAGGACCTTCTGAATACGTCTCGCTAGAATCGATGCCAGGAGCTTACAATCTAAATTTATCAGTGAAATAGGCCTGTAGTTTTTGGGGAGTTTGTGGTCTTTGCCTTCCTTGGGTATTACCGCAATTACAGCCTCAGCCATAGTTCCCTTAACTTCTCCTGTGCTGCTAATTTCATCAAAAACCTCTAAAAGAGGAGTTGTGAGACTATGGGCGAAGGTCTTATAAAATTGTGCTGTATAGCCGTCAGGGCCAGGGGCTTTCCCCTTTTTGAGAGATTTGATCGCACTAATAACTTCCAATTCAGAGATTGGTTCATTCAAGGAGTCCCTTTCTGTGGACGTAGGCGTTGGGAGTGTGCAATTGGAGAGGTATTTATTTATTTTTTCACTGTCTATGTTCGTGTTCCTAGCATAGAGTTTCTCATAAAAGTCCTTGAAGATATTCGCAATCTTAGTGGGATCGGAGTTAGGAGTACCATTTTCATCGAGTAAGGAGGCAATGGTATTCTTCTGAATTTTAAATTTAAGATAAGCCGCTAGCCCCTTTCCCGCTTTGTTCGAGTCACAGATTTTGAAACGCTTCCTCCTATCTAGCCAAATACCTGCCTTTTCACTGATAAGTTTGTTGTAGGTGTATTTCTGATTGGATAGTTTAGTTAGGACTTCAGGGTTTCTACTCCCCAAGTATGTGCGCTGGAGATTTGAAATGTCCTCCTCTAATTTCAACAAGGCTGCAGTGCGGTTCTTATTAACTGCAGAGGATATTTTTATAATAAGTCCCCTTATAGTGGATTTCAGTGCCTCCCATCGGATGGTGTCTGAGGTCTCCCCCTTCTTGTTTAACAGTAAGAAATCTTTAATGGCAGTGTCAATGGTTTCTCTGTGTTTCGGTTCATCAATAATCGTGTCATTGAGTCGCCACATAGATTGACGGGTAGTTGGTGTAATATTAGATAGTGTGAGGGAGACGCAGGAATGATCAGAGACTAATCTGGGAGCAATGTCCGCGTCCTCAACTCTTGCCACAGCGTTTTTAGATATGAGTATGTAGTCGATTCTTGAAAACGAATCATGTGGAGGGGAGTAGAAGGAGTAGTCTCTATCATCAGGATGCAGCAAGCGCCACGTGTCCACCATATGAAATCTATTGCATAGTTTCATGAACGCCTTATGGGCTTTGCCCGGACGGAAGACGCATTTAGAGTCTCTATCTAGTATAGGGTCGTATGGGAGATTGAAGTCGCCCGCCAGAATATGGACTGCTGTGTCGGGGATGGAATTGATCTGCTTCGTTAGGCTTACCCAGAAGGACGGATCGTGTGTATTTGGGGCATAGATAGTCGTGATAAAGAATTCAGTATCATCTTTGAGCAGTTTCGCCGAAACCCATCTACCTTTTGTATCTGTTGCACTAGAGACTATTTCCACATTTGCATTCTTGGCCACTAACATCACCACCCCATTCTTTTTTGAGATTGCCTCAGAGCCTATCACTTCGGTATAATATTTATTGCGCAGTGTGTGAAAATGCTTCGCTTCTAGTTTTGTTTCCTGCAGTAAGGCTATACCTCCACGCTGTCTTCGTATATAGTCAAGTATCTTTTGGCGTTTAACCGGCTGGTTAAGTCCTTTCACATTCAGCGATAGTATTCTAAGGTTAGCTATAGTTGTCGTCCCTATTGGAGTATCTATAACAGGAGTCATCAGTTATACAACCAGTGATATCGTCTCATAACACATGTGTGTGCATAAGGATTGGGTCGTGAGAGCAGTGTCATACCTCTGAAAAAACCAGCAGTGCCATTTCTCATGAAAAATGCAGGGCTAGCACAATATGCAGGAAATAGAAGGACAGAGTATAAGCTTCGGAACGTAATGTGGTACAATGGATGTAAGCTAGGATGCAAGATGGACAAAACTAAACAAAACAATATGCAAAATGCAAAAACAATCCCCCCCATCCTCCCTACCAGCCTCCCTCCACCCTCCTCCCTCAACCCCAGCCCACCCCTCCCTCCCCAATAGTAGAAACAACAGAACATGGCGACTCGGGAAGGACGACCACGAGGCCGCCTCCAAGCAGCTTAATCATAACTATTGATCTTTGGGGCTGCAACCCCTGTCCAGAGAAGAAAATAAACCAAGTATGTAGGCAACAGTAAACAACAATGATGCCATAACAGTGAACTCAGGAAAATCGCTGGATTAACTTCAGTGTCATGAACCAAGCACAACAGTAGTTATCGAGGAATAATCGTGGTTGCAATTAACAGCAAGGAGAGTGCTACAAAACAACACCAGAACATAGTACCAAGGTGAACATAGTACCAAGGTGAGGCCCAAGTGGGGTACGAGCAATATCATGGCAGCATAGACAGAACTTTTATGATACAGCTTTTGCCAGAGGATCTCTGGCATAGAGTCCAAAGGTACACAGAAGAGCACATTTCAATCAGAAGAACAGGCCAAAATCGACCAAAATCAGACCCAGTTGAGTGGGCCTTACAAGGATTCAGGAACATTAGAGTGGTAGGAACACGAGATTAATAGAACCAAAGCTCCAGACCAAAGCTTATCCTAGGCCAGATGGAGAGGCTCCTTGCTGAGCTGAAGGGGAGACTTCCATTGAGCCATCTCCGTGGTCGAACAGGAGTTGTCTCAATTTCCGAGGATCCGAGAACACATGAGTCACACCTTTTATAGTCACTCTAAACTTTGTCGGACCAATAAAGCCATACATGTGGCCAAGTGATTTCAGTTGGGGTCTCAATGCAAGGAAGGCTTTCCTAATTTCCATAGTTTCCTTACTAAAGTCCTGTGAGATGAAGATTTTGTGGCCTTTCCATAGCACATGGTTATGTTTGCGAGCGAAAGTAAGCATCTGCTCTGCGTGCTGGTATCTAAGTGGTTTGCACACAATCGCTCTTGGGCCTTTCTGATCCTTAGAAATTCGTCCCGGTACTCTATGTGCTCTATCGAACTCCAGTGGCTGAGTGAAGGTTAGATTTGTGGCCTGCGTGAACCACTCCTCGAGGAAGGGTATGCATGAGCCATGGGATTCCTCAGATTTTTCCGGCATACCAAAAATTCTTAGGTTCCCTCTTCTATTTCTGTCTTCTAATTCCGCAACTTTCCTCACGAGATGGTCGGAACATAAGGAGAGGTTTTTGATAGCTCCACATGTTTTATTTTCAAAGTCTTCCAATTTGCTTATCCTGCTCTCGGACTCCGTTAGTCTTGAAGTTATGTCTTTGATATCCTGGCGGACAGCAACAACCTCATCTTTGGTGGATTTGGCCAAGTCTCTAACTTCTTCTAGCCTACTCAAAATTGTATCCATGGCTTCCGCCATTAGTTTGTTTCCTTTGACAGGTGTCGGTGGGTTAGATTTCAGACGTTTAGAGGCTGCACCATTATCCTTGTCCCCCATTTTAGTCGTCTGCAGCGATGGGTTGTGTGAATTCCTTGGCGCCTTGGCGCCCCCAGGCGTACAACGCTGAGACCAATCTATGTTGTGACAGTGCAGATCAATTGATTAGATACTTCCCCCTTAGCGAAAGCGCTTTACTCAATTGGAAGCAGTGTATTCAGTAACAACCTGTAAGCTGCCTTCCCTTCCAGAAGCACACATCGGTAGGCGCCACTACCTATACAATGACAGTATCACTCCTTGTAACTACTAGTTACATTAAGTTGTTATAAGGGATCAGTCAATATAGCGCACCATGCTGTAGGTTTGTTCACATGCAAATGCTCCCAATACACCTGATGGTTAATTACTTTAGATCTGCTCCGACCTCAAACACAGCAAACACAGCAAACATAGGGCAGGCACTGAGGGTGATCACAGTAGTTGACAAGCACCTAGGACGTTTTATTTTTTTGCAGTGACAAATCCCAGGGTGATGCAGGCGTCCTTTAATGCATGTTATTTGCAGATTTACAGTACAGATGCGCCTGTATAGGACATATTAGGCGCTTTGCGCCACTCCTCACAGCCAGACACATAGGCACCGACCCAGGCACTGAGCGGAGCGGCAGGGTGATCTAGCAGCAGGATGACCCAGTTATGATGTCTGCGCAACGTCAGGCGCGCTGGGGAGCCGCCATTACAAGCTGTCACAACACAGAATTTAATCTGAATCTGGTGAGTCTGGTTGCATTCGGCGCATCAGTGTGTGTGAGGGAGAGACCATACCAAGATCGACAGTGTGCACATGGCCCTCGTTATATCAGTATTTGTTAACATCTGTTGCGAGGATGTAGAGCACCGATTGTGACCAGAAGCAGATAAATACAGATGGTCCCAGCAGTCTTATTTATTTTACATACACTGCATAGATTGTGGCGCAATGTTCAAAAACGGGAGCCTGATCATGCCGCCATTGAAGTTGCCGATTTTCGCGCCGTTTTTCACTGTCCGTTAACTAGCCAGCAGAAGCATACTCACGGTTCCGACCTGAATCATGCCACCGGTCTTGGGGGGGATTTCAGGGATCGTAGTGGCTCCGTCACTGCCTGCGGTGGAGCAGACCAGACGCCCGGGGCAACCGCGTTGCTGTATCCGGCCTCAGTCTCCGTCCCGTCCTGCAGTCACCATCGGTCGGGACAGAGAGACCTCTTTTACCAGGATTCCGAGCTCGGAATAAGCCCAGATTGTCAGGTCATGCCGGTTTAGGGTTCCGATGAGCGAATTCTCCGTAATTGGAGGAACTGGATCCAGGTAGCAGCCCTCTGTGGACGGCAAGGGTGTAGCTGCCTGGAGGAGGACTGAATCACGCCGCCATTCTTCCCGGCGTCCAAGCCACGCCCCCCATTTCTTGAAAGTTTTAATATCCTTTTTTGCTGTATATAATACTCCATCACTGCCCTTAATTTTTGTTATGATGTTTCTAGCTATTTTCTGTTTAGTCCGTAGAGCGAGAACCTTACCAGTGGCTTCACCATATTCATATCCTTCAGACTTAAATACTTGGTAAATAGCGGCCCCCTTCATAGTATAATAGTTGTTTATTTCAGTTTTAATGATTGCTGTTTTGGCGTACTATGGTTTCTTCACTCTCTTGATTTCGTCTAACTGCCTCTGTATATTCTTTTTCCAGCTCTCCCAATTTGATTATCAACGTATTAGTTTCGCTCTTTTCTTGTTTTCTAGCTTTTCCTATGAAGCTAATTGTCTCCCTCCCGAAGTCCAGCTTTAAAACTATCCCAAACTACATTACTTGAGGAACTGTATTGATTAACCTCATAGTATTAAATAGCCCATTTTTTAATGTGCATTAAATAGCTTTCATTATCTAGCAGTGATCTATCAAACGTCCATTTTGTATGTGGATGATCTAGATTTCAAAAAGTATCAAACCCATGATTAAGGGATTGTGGTCTGAGAACAATTTGGGCAATTTTTTTGTTAACGGTTAGAGCTAGACAAGATGACACCAGAAAATAATCGAGCCTATAAAAGTTCTTATGGGGATTTGAGTAATATGTATAGCCAGGATCTGATGGATGCTTCATCCCCCAGACATCACGCAGATTATAACTACTTTGTAAAGCAGAAAGTGCGCGATGAACTCGGGGTTTTCTCCCTTGGTATCTGAGAACTGCCACACCCCCTTTCATAATGAATGTTAAAATCTCCACAGAATATGAACGGGCCGGGCCATGATGCTGCCTCAATTTCTAAGTTATTAAAGGTCTGTGGATCATCCTCATTTGACCCATATACTGTACATATACTCAATCCCATAGGGAGTTGTGCAATAGCCCATCTACCCGATTTATCACCCAATGTCCGTATGGCTGCTCCAAACAGTTTTCATATGGATCGTAGCCCCTCTAATAGTTGAGGTCTGGGTAGAGCATGCCAAAAGATTATAATCTCTAATAGAGAGCATGTCCCAGCTCCCTTAAGGGATATACGTTTTTTGCTGGCATATTATATCAGCATTAAAACTTCTTAACATTTCTACAACTCTATTGCGTTCTTATCTATCATTAAGGCCGCCTACATTCTCCGAACAGATAGCAATTTTAGCCATTTGACCTAATCAATTTCATCTGCCTTAATCGCCTATGCCTCCTGATAAATCTTATTTTAAGCTCCTCTTTGCTTACATCCTCCATTTTCCCCCTTTTTTCCTTGACCCTTTCCCTGTCACCCCTTCCACCCATTCCACCACCCTCTTTCCTCTCCACCCTACAACCGTGCCCACTACCATGCCTATACTTCCCCCTTGATTCCCTCCCCCACCCTTCCCTTACAAAAAGGCATTCAGACTACTAGTAGTCTGCTGTGATGGTTACTCCCCTCTGACCCAAAAAAAATAAAAAGCCACAGACCGTAAAAGCTAATAAAGATTCAGAAACATATACTATAGAAACCTAAGCCTTATAGCACTATATTCAGTGTTTTTTTCCCTTTTTCTTTCCTTTTCTTCTTTCTTCCTTCCTTTCCTTTTCTCTTTTCCTTTATTAAAAAGAAGAAAAGAGAAGAGAAACAGATAGGAAAATGTAACCATGCAACCTAGAATAATCTTGAGCTTAATCCTGACATTACTCAGTCGGAGTTAAGGTCCCATTTCTCTAAATATTCTTGCACTTTGATTTCTGAGGTGAAGAAGCGAACATGTTCTCCTTTGATTATTTTCATCCTGGCAGGATGCAGCAGATATGCCTGCCCCCCTCGATCTTGCACTGGTTTAAGCATTTGTCGAAGGCGCCATTATCTTTCTACAGTAAAATGACAATAGTCCGGTTGAACAAAGAAAGTGTATTCCCCGCCACTGCGTTTTGTTGTAGGTTTTGCTTTATCGTAAACAGCCTGGCAAAGCAAAAGGTTACCAAAATAGATAAGTATTGCACAGGGTTTAGTATCGGGCTTTGGAGATAGTTTAAGATTGAAAGGAACACGGTGCGCTCTTTGAATTTCCAATTCCACCCCAAAGCTCTGGGAATGCCTTAGACAAAATATCAACCATTTATCTTCAAGCATCTGCTCCTTCTCTTCCCTCGGGCACACCTAAAACTAGTAGATTATTTCGGCGCTGCCTGTTTTCATAATCCTCGAGCTTCCATTGTATGTCAATCAGCTGCACATCATGTGCCATAGTGGTCGTGCGTGCAGCTGCTACGTCACTTTCCAACTCTTCAGTCCGGGTTTCAAGAGCTGTGAGTCGTTCATTGATAACACATGATTTTACAACTTTTCTGACTGCCCCTTAGATTTTACGCATTGTCTGCACACGTTTACTATCTTGGCGTATCTCTTCACGATGAGAAAGTATGCATTGAATAACTGTATCCAGAGTTGGAGCTGCGGTAGGGAGTGTACTCTCCGCTGACGTTACGTTTGTGTTAAGTAACTCTGCTCCCAGATAGTCCCATCTCAAGCTTTTCTTTTGTGGGCTGGGGTGATGTGAGAAGGTGGCTCTATATATACTGGACAATCAGGCAGTACAGTGTGTATAGAGTCCACAAACCCCAAAGGTTTAACAGAGGTTAAAGTCAGAACTGACCTTACTCTCCAAAGTGGTAGCTTGGTCGAGCAGTAAGGCAGTACCAGAGGACAGTGTAAAGCATTTGTTGTACACTCAGTCAGCAAAAGGTTTCACACACTCAAGAACTGAACTCCAGGCCAATTATTGTTATATCCTTAGATATAGGTGTTTTATTTTTAGAACCGACAGTTATAAAAATATACTTTTCACATTACGAGTACTCTCAGGTAATTACTTTGCAGAGGAGCAGCAATTTTGTACACACAATAATCACAGGTTATCTAATAGCAATACAGTTCTGAAACACACTCTAGCATTGAGCTCAATGGATTTTCATAGGAAAGTACAGTTCATTACTTTATGGATTACTTTGGTAGTTCCAGGACTAGATCTTGGATTCAGTCCTAGGGTCTAAGCTGAAACCAGATTAGCAAAAACGTTTTAGTTACAGTGATTTTTCCTGAATATAAAGCTGTTTTTAAAGTTCACACTTTTCGAGGTGATTCTCACAATGTTATTCAATGGTAGGAAATTCAGGTTACAGGTAAAGTACGATCGCGTTACTTTTGTAACCCAGCACTAGTCTCCTAGGGCCAGCACTGGGGGCTTAACCCTAAACAGGTAGGTAATTGCGTTTCAGTATGTCGTAAGATTATTAAAGCATATTTGCAGTTTTCAAAAGTAAACACTTAGAAGAAATTTCATAGAAAAGCAGACAATGGGTTCCTATGGAGAAAATACAGGTTACTAGTAAACCCGCTAGGGATTACCTTTGTATTTCAGTACTGGGCTGAAAGGTACAGTACTGGCTTCTCTCCTGATCACAGGTGAGTATTTTCGAATTCGGACTTAGGCTGATTTTATAGGAATATTTTCAGTTTTCAAAACTTCACACTTGGAAAATTTTCGAGTAAAAAATGGGCCAATGTTATCCAATGGCAAGTAAGTGAATTACGGGTTTCCAGGTGAGTACTTGGTTGGTGAAGTTAGGGTTCTAGGCATAGACTCAGGGGTCCCCCAGGGTCAGTTGAGTACAGTTAGTTGAGTCCCAGCGGCGCAGGGACGGCCAGGTGCAGAGGTAGGTAGGCCCAATGTTATCCAATGAGGGAAAGGGGGCCTTCGGTTGGTGACTGCTGGCTAGCAGACCACTCGGCTCTGGGAGCTGGGCTCCTAGTCACTTGCTCTGGGCAAGGGGGGGGGGGGTAGGATAGGGCAAAGAAGTCACAGCCAGCGGCACTCGGGCAGCTGGGTGCAGGGTGCTTTTGAGCCGTTGGTCGCTCAATGTTATCCAATGAGGATCATGAAAAAGGAACAAAGGCTGCAGGCTCGGGGACGGTGACTCTCCAGGGGCGACCAGCACTTCGAGAGGTAAGTTGGGATGTTGGAGCACAGGTAAGTACCCCAAAGGGAGGCACAGGGGGCTGTAGGTCGCGGTTGGGTGGCCCCTGGTTCTGAGTCTGTAGGCGTCAGCTGGTTCGTCAAGGAGGGTCTTTGGGCACTGTACTAAGGGTCCCAGTCGCCGGGGGAACGTCCTCGTGGTCTTGGTTCGGGTTGGCCCGGCCTCTGCTGGTGCAGAGTGGGCTTGTCCGGAGCTTCCTGGCAGGCACCAGGTGGGTTGTTGCAGCAGAGTCTCTGCTGATGGGAGTCCCAATCGTTGAGAGGGTCAAGGCAGGCAGGTCCTCTGGGTGTCCCAAGGTTGCTTTCCGCGGAGGTCGCCGGGTTTAGGCAGGAGCAGGTTCCAGTATCAACAGGCCAGTAGGGCTGGGGCTAAGTCTGTTATTGTCCTGTTAGCAGCTGCACGGCAGGTCTTCTTGATCTTCTTTCTTCTTTTTTGATATCGGGATCTGAGTAAGGAAGGTTCAGGGAGCCCATAAAAACTCAATTTAGGGGTGTTACAGGTAGGGCAAGGGCAGGGGGCAATGAGTCCCTGTCCTGGGGTGAGTACACCCCCTAGCCTGCTCATCTCCTCTGGGAGGGGGGCAGGAGCCTAGCTGGGATTGGGCAGGACTCCCCATCTACAAGATGGCCGGAGCCCGGGGTCGTGCTTCACCTCGCCTCCTCCACCTGAGGAGTGGAGTTGGCACAGGTTGGCCCACCCCCCTTCCTGATGTTGTTTTTCCCGCCAGTGTTCCCGACAGATTGGGGGTAGGACTGGTGGGGAACTGGTTGCTGGGTACAGCAAATGGTCTGGAGAAGCTCTCGGAGGCGGTATGCCTTTGAAGCTTCCCCCTGTCCATTTTGGGGGAGGAGACATAGCACCTCGCCCAGGATGTGCTTTGTTGCAGACCTAGGGGAGCAGGGGCTCTCCACCCAGGGGTCCAGCAACATGTCTGCTGTGTGGCAGCCTCTGCAGCCACTCAGCCCAGACGTGGATTGTAGGTTCGGGTTTTGGAGGGAATCTCTAAGATGCCCTCTCGTGCAGGTTACATTAAATCCCATACTGGCATCAGTGTGGGTTTAATGTGCTGAGAAGTTTGATGCCAAACTTGTCAGTCTTCAGTGTAGCCATTATGGTGCTGTGGAGTTCGTAATGACAACCTCCCTGCACCATATACTCTTAAATGGCATTTCTGCACTTAGTGCCCAGGAGTGGTCCTGGGTACTGTAGGGGCACAGGGCTCATGCACCTGTGCCCTCACCTCTGGCATAGGGCACCCAGCTAGAGGGGTGACTGAGGCGTGCCAGGGCAGTGAGTTCTGTGGGCATGGCACACAGGCATGTGTGCCATGTCGACTCTTGTTTTAATTCTGTACTTAGGCACTCAGCCTGCAAAGGCAGGGTGTGGGTAATAGGGTACAGGGCCCCTGAGGGTGGCACAATCAGTGCTGCAGCCCTCAGGGGTCTTCTCTGGCCACCAGAGATGCCAATTGGCTATTTTGTTTCAGCATAGTTTTTAGGGAAGGAACACAGGCCCTGGGTACCTGATTGGCAGGGACCCAGGGTACACTCAGTCTAAGCACATCAGCAGTTCAGATAAAAGTGGGGGCATACCAAGGCAAGAAAGATGGCACTTTTCTCACAGATGGGTTGCCCTTCTCATCGTTTTGCGCATTGTGGCAGTCATATCTTTTTTCCCCCTATATCAGAGTTCTCCTCACTAGAGTCCTCCTGTGACTCAGAGGGCGAGCCGGATACCGACCAGATACCATCAGAAATATAAAAATCTTGCTCACTATGGTTAGAAGATGCAGCATAGTTATTGGTCATTGCCATAGTGCCTCCTAGGATGTTAGTGGGAGTAATAGGACTTTGTTTAGCATGATTTTCTGAGTCCTGAGGCTGCTATTGCATCCCCCATTGCTGAGAATTTGTATCTCCGACTGCAGGCAGGAGTATTTTTTTTTACAGGGGTGTGGAGCTGAGTATGTTGAGTTGATTGGCACTGTTAACTTATTGCGCTGTCATATTCTATTCTCACGCTCGAGCTTTCATCTGTAGCTGGCGGATTTAACCCATCCACTCCCCTGGATTGGTCTCATTTATCCATACTCCCAGTCCCCCCCCCCCCCCCCCCCCCCCCCCCCCCCCGGTGCTGCTCACCCGGTACATCTTTTTGTTGATGTTTGGACACAGGAGTCGCACGCAGCATTTCCAGCACCGTGGGTTTTGGCTGTCGGCAGTATTCCATTCCGGTTTTTCTTTTCATTTGGCTTAGGTTGTAGTCACGAGGATATCATACGTATCCATCAAGATATTAGTGCTTCATATTGGGAGGGAGACGACCCAGATTCTCCAATTCTGTTCTAATGCTCCTTAGAGACCAGGGGGTATTTTCAGGCTGGTGTGGCCCATTTTCTTGGAGTACTACTAGGTGGAGCACCTTCGCTTTAGATCTGAGTGGGTAGTGAGGGAGAGCGAGAAATATTGGTTCCACATGGACCGGGCACTTGCTTGCAGACCTCTCTGGGATCTTGCCTGGCTCCCTAAACATGCACAGCCAAAGGGTTCTCATCTTGTCACCTCCTACCAGGACCAGTCTCGAAATTTGGGACAACATTGCGCTCAAGCGTGTACTTACCACGTTTTCTTTCCCCCAACACTCTGCACGCAATCCAAACTTTACTACGGCCCTAGAATCCCGGTCATTCGTACTTGAGAAGCGGGCAAACCTCTATCAAATCGTTAGATTACTGTAAACCGGAATTTCACATATCCGAAATGGCCCACCTGCAATACTGTCAACTGTCACTTGGCACTCCACCCTCTGAACATGAAGGGTGCGACCAGACACCTTACCCCTTTTGAGGCTTTAGGGCCTATGACTGCACACAGTCTGATCTCCCGCACCTACCAAGTTCACTAACATGCCGCTATGATACGCTCTCATGCATATCAAACCCCATGGCACTCCGATACCACTGAAAACCTCTCGCAGAATCAATAGGACACGCTCTGGGGAGATCTCCCCAGAATACACCGCAGTATACCACATGAGACGGCCTACAAGCTGACGAGATGGTGGTACTTTACACCGACCTGCCTTCTGACTATTTATTGCACTACATCGATCTTTGCTGGCGCTGTAAGGCATCCCCAGGAGATTTTCAACACATTTGGTGGTAGTGTTTGGTCATAACCACCTATTGGAAAGAAATTCTAAGCTTCCCCCCTACTAAACTCCTGTATAACTGTTATCTTAGGTGTACGGCCTATGGAACTTGAGGCTATGAGACACACGGATTGGCCCCTGGTGGGCCACATTTTTTGGGGGAGTTCTAAACAACTTATTTGTCTTCACTGGAAGCAGTCATTCGCCCCTCCTGTGGCCTCCTGGTTCGCACAATTGTCACGTTATGGCCATGAACATCTTAACCCATAGGATTGCGTACACTGAAACCAAGTTTACTCATACCTGCCGGCCTTTGATTATTTTATGTTCCTGGAGAACACTTGCTTGAACAGGATTGGCGGAATTGTGACACTGAACTATGTCTCTAGCACTTTCCTTCCCGCCAACCTTCCTTCCTGGTTTATCAGGTGACAACAGGGTCTCCCTGTCTTTGGACTCTTGTGCACTCAGCTACTTCGACCTTTTACACTGCGTTATTTGTATTTGGCTGCTTTGCTTTAATTGAAAAGTCTATGCCAGATTCTCAGAGCTACTATGTTTAACTGATATTCCTTCTTGTCACACTTGTAGGATACATTTTTGTGCTATTGTCTGATGGCAACAGTGACTTCAGACACTGTCTGAACACATTACATGTAATGGTTTCTCTGAATACTATTAGTAATAAAAAATAGTTTGAGGCCTGTGTCTTGTGATAAAGCTATACGCAGCCCAGTGTCCCTCAATGACCAGAGACTTGAGTAATGTGAACTGGTGCTTAGCAGCAGGGTAAGTGATGTACACAGTGAGACTTAAGTTCACATCTGCACTTGAGCACGCTGTGTTTATGCTTGAATGTCCAAACACAGAAATAATGAAATGTGGTCTAAAAATAGATATGCATTGTTAATAATGTGGAATAAATAGTTTTCAAAGTATTCTGGGATACAGTGCAAAGGCTGAAGTTTATTAATGTATGTGAATTTAAAAGAATGAAAATGGTGAACCGAGGTAAGTGTTTTTTATTTTTTATGGCAGCATACAAGTGCACAACAGTCATGGTTACTTTGTTTTTTTATGTATTGTCTAGGTGTGCAAAGTTTCTAGTCACAAAGGCAGAGTTGGAGCTTCAGCGCACTGAATTAGAGCTGTGCCAGTTGGATCTGCAACAGGTGCTCTTTCTGCTGGAATCTGGCACAGGTGAGTGCAAAATTACTGTTTGCAATATCTTAATCTCTAGCCCATTAACCTGCAGATCATTAAAGATAAAAAAGCTATTCCGACAATTAAGTGTTTTTAACCCCTTCCATGCTGGTGACGAACCCCAGCCGTCATGCACTACGGTGCTCGTGTGCTGATGACGGCTGGGGTTCGTCACGGCCCGCCCGTGTTCGTCCGGCGGCCGCACACGGGGAAAATCGCGGCCGCACGGAAGGGGTTAATTTAAAATTAAATTGTTTACATTACCTTTGGAAAATACCGCCCATGCTTCATGGACGTTTGCTATTGTCTACTGTGTTATATAATATTCTAACCAATGAAATGGACGGGAGAATTATGTGAAGTGATACTTTCCTCTGCAAGCCATGTTTGGTCATAGCCTTCAGCCATGTGGAGATCTTAGTTGCTCTAGAAGATCCAATGTATTGCTTTACCCCTTTTGCCAAGCACCAATGCCAACATAGCAAATGTATATGAAATATTGTGTTTCTTAGGTTTGGGAATAACACACAATGCTTTTACGTAGTGGCTATGTTAACCAATGTAACTCTTCAGGATTGTAGTTACTCATCCCAGTAATTCTGGAGAGGCCTGCATTCCTAGAGCATTTGGAGGAATGTTGCAGCCTTATCTTCACTTCTAGGACAAGCAGGGATCGGTCTGTAAATACTCAATGGAGTTTTACTGGTGTAAAGTAGCTATAATGTAAGATCTAAAAAGTGATGTAAGAAGCTGGCTCTTTATGATGTACCAAAAAGAGGCATATCATGCAACAAGTCCAGGTATTCCCTTAGTGTACATGGATAGCGTGGTCGAGCAGCCTTTTGGCTTATCAGAGAGGAGTGTTGGAAATCTGCGAAACTACACAGTCAGTAAATATTGCACTTGACTCAATAAGGCGCTCCACACCAATTTATCAAAACAACCTGTATCTTTAGATATATATTTGGGTGCCAGAACCAATAAAATTAAGTTGTGCAAGAGAAATACTAAACATTTTAATAAGTGAGGCTGTAATGTGATCCTCTGCGAGGAAAAACCATTACGGCTTACAGGTATAGTACAGTGACTTATAACACCAATCTTCTGGACTTGAGGTGAGTATGTGGCAAGGTCCAAGGCAGCACCAGCAGGTCCCCTCCAGCGGTACTAGAACAGCCTGGTGCCGCACAGCGTTTGTTGTCCAATGTTAGTCTGCAGGGATCGGTTTAGGTGAAAAGAGGCTGCAGGTTTTGACTGGTAGGCCAGTCGGGCTGAGTCTACCACCTAGTGACAATAATATATACAGAGTCCAGGGATTCCTCAAAAGTGTTCAGGCCTCAATGTAAAACCCAAAGTGCTCTATTGGTGGTAGTGTGGGTGAGCAGCCTGAGGCCGAACAGTTGAGTGTACAACATTTATTACACATCCGTGATCAATAATGGACACACTACTCAAGGAGATTAGGCCAATTTTAGAAAAGTATTCTTGGTGTCTACATTATTTCAAGACCAAGATCTTTGTGATAAGGTAAGTATGTTTTTAATTAAAAATACTTTGCACTTTAAAAAATAGACTCTGAATATTTTCAGAACAGTTCAATGTTATCCTGTGGGGGAAATTATTTTGCGGTTAATCAGGTAAGTATGCACCTTTCAGTACCTGTCTTCGGGACCAAGGGTCAGCAGTGGGCAAGGAGTAGGTGAGTGCTAACCCTGCACCACCAGCGGCACCGGGGCGGCTGGGTGAGAGTTTGAACCCTGATTTCGGCCCAATGCGTTTCAATGGACACTGGGAGTCTGTGGATACACGCTGCTTGCAGGTAAGTGGAATGTTGCAGGGGCTAAGCTTTGGATGTTAGGACCTGCACAAGGTGGCACACCGAACATACACCACTAGTGGCACAGGGTCTGCCGGGTGCAAACACAGCATTGGGTGCCCAATGCAATCCTATGGAGTTTTGGGAAACAGGCTGTAGGTGTCGAATTGGAAGGACCAGACCGAACACCAGCAACAGCACCACTAAGTTGAGGTGTTGGGGGTCCCAGGGCCACCACTGACTGAGCTCACCAAAGCCGGGGGCTGCAGGTGCAGGGTGCATCCAGTCCTCAAATCTTACTGCGCTGTTCGCGAAGTGGTGGGGGTGGAGGGGGCCTACAGATTCACTCTGCAGGTGCCGTCTTGGAGTGGGGGGGGGGGGTCAGGAGAGGTCGGCCAACGCTGGATTTAGAGTCATGGATGATGGGGAGACTTCACTGGGCTGGTGGGCCACTCCGACTTGGGCTGTTTCTGTCTGGTGCAGAATGGGCACGAGTCAGGGATCCTCCTGGGGCCGAAGTCTTTGTTGTTTTTCTTCTGAACAGGTCAGCTGTCCACGGGAGATTGGAGTCTTTGTTGAAGGTAGAAGTCCTCCCATGGGTTTCAGAGGTCGCTGGCTGAAAGACAGGTCGCAAGGTTGTTGAGCTGGAGACAGGCTGGGAGGGCTGGGGCCAAGGCAGTTGTCGTCTTCAGTCTTCTCTGCTCTGTCATCGTCTTTCTTCGTAGGTCATCGCAGATTTTGTTTCCAGGTCTGGGGTAGCCCCCTAAATACTAGATTATTGGGGCTTTTTAGGGGAGTAGCAGGTAGCGCCAATGGGCACCTTACTTGGGGTGACTAGTGACTACATTCTCTATTTACCACGCTCCTGTGGGAGGGGGGCATAGACCTAGCCCTGATTGTAGGGGTCTCCCCATCTTCAAGATGGCAGGAACTGAAAGATGTGCTTCACCTTGCCTTATCCTTCTTAGAGGTGGAGTTAGCAGAGGTGGGCACACCTTCTATTAAATTTTCCTTCCCAAAGGGGAGGTGTAAACAGAGGGCTGCCACCTGCTGATAGCAGCAGAAACTAGGGGTTGCATTACAAAGGCGGCAAGCCTTTGAAGCTCCCCTCTGTGAGCACTGGCCCATCTTGGGGGAGGAGGTGTGACTTTCCTGCCCAGGATGTGCATTGGTTCTGGTCCCAGAGCAAGGGCTCTCTACCCAGTGGTCCAGAAACATGGCTGGTGGTGTCTGACTGCCTATAGCCAGTCAGAGACCACACCAGGGTTGGCAGGCTTTCAGTGAGCAACTCTGGGGTGCCCTCTGGCTACATGGTACAATAAATCTCACACTGGCATCAGTGCGGATTTCTTGAAAGGGGTAGTTTGGAACCAAACACTCCTTTGTTCAGTGAAGCCATCTTGCTGCTGTGGAACTCGAGATGTTATGTTTCGGAGTTTCCAGCCCATGTACTCTATGGCTTCACTGGCACTTACAATATGAGGTAATGTATAACCATATTGTAGGGGCATATCTACTCATGTAGATTTGCTCTCACCTGTGGTATAGTATACCCTGCCTTAGGGCTGTGAAGTCTGCTAGAAGGGTGACTTACCTATGCCGTCAGGTAGTGTTGGCTGGCATGGTACCCAGGCAGGGTGTCATGTCGACTGTCGTTTCCTCCCTCTCAGGGGAATGCAAGCTGCAAAGGGCAGTGGCAGGGTCCTAGTGAGGGGGGGCCCCAAGGAGCCCTTTTCATCTTCCAGGCCCTAGGTACCAAGAGTATAATTTACTTGGGACTTACGGGGGTAGAAATACCATTCGGGGATTTTTTTTTAAGGGAAGAAGCACTGGCACAGGAGACCTTGTTGGCAGGGACCCTGTGCACTACAATTGAAACCACATCAAACCCAGGGAAAAAGTAGGGGGCTAACTAGCCAAAAGAGGCGCTTTATCACATTTGCCACCACAAAGATGGTAGATTCTGAAGTCATATCCATGTCAGGTTAGTCCAACTGATCGGTGGACCGTAATTTTTCATGCTTATGACACTTCCGCAATCATGGTGCAGTCTTATCAGCTGGTTCTCTCTCATTAAGCGTTAGCATTTATACTTCTATGGTGCCTCTTGGGAGAATTTTCTCTCAATTTCCATCTTCTCTACACCAATGAAGGGCATGTTGGAGTTGCGTTGCTATGTATTATAACTGTATATTGGGAAGACTCAACCCAGTTTCAGTCTGCACTCTTACCCCCACCACCAAACTCCCCCACCCCCTCAAACCATAAAGTCAGTTTAATGAAATGAATAGGTTTTGATTTCTTTGAATGTTGATCTGTGGCTAGAACACCGACTTTTATATAGTGTTTAGAAGTATCACATGATGTTGGCTAGTGCTGCCCTGCCCATCCCCGACCGTGATCGCGAATTGCCAAAGCGTAGAAGCTCTTAGCCGTTGGACAACTTTTTCCATATTGTAGGAGTATTGTTCTCCCAAGGTGTGCAATCTGCATATCTATGTATGTGAATTTTCTTGTTTCCCATGTCATCCTGACGTTTGGCAGATTTTAGGGGGACAATCTGATATGTGGCTCTAGGGAATAGGACTGTTAATGTTAATGTTATAGAGATTTGTATAGCGCGCGGCTGCCCCAGCAAAGGGGCGTCCCGGCGCTGCAAGCAGACAGATTGCAGAGGGATGGAGGCACAGAAAGATGAAAGAATTATTGGAAGAGATGAGTTTTGACGGCCTTTCTGAAGGCTAAAAGGTCCTGTATACCACGGATCGCTTCGGGAAGGCTATTCCATAAGTCTTACATCTGATAAATCACCAAATGGGTGCAGCTCCTGTAATAATCGCGGGAACGCCTCAGTTTGGTGCATCGGGCATATGATAGTGTTCTCAGCAAACAACACATGGGTCGTACCTCTGATTTCCCAGCCCCCCCCCCGTCTTTCACATGTTCACAGAGGCTCTACCACAAATGTTGTTGTAAGCACCCCTGCCTTGTGCTCCTGTCTGGTACAGCTATCGGATACGAAGCCTCATAACTTCACTTTGGGTACAGGTTCTGTATCGATCAATTTAATCCAGCACCTGATCTGTGGACCAGAGCCAATTTTCTTCTAAAACTGCAGGCATGTAATCCCATCCTGTTTTAAAAGCTTTATCTGTATCTAAGGCAGGGCTCCTGTAGTTAAGATTCAATCGTCTTATCTATACGATATGGGCTTCGCAGATTCGTGTGTATTATGGCTGGATATGAAACTGCATTGATCCATGTGGACCAAGTCCGCAACCATCGGGATGAGTCTGTTTGCTAAGGCCTTATATAACATCATTATTAATGCATATGATCCCAGGACCTGTGTTTCCTTGTCTTTCGTTAATATCATAAGGACTGTAGCTTCTATCAATGAGTCCGCCGAACTTCTCTCTGCATCCTCAAAATCCGCTGGAAGCCTCTGCACCAACTCGGCCTGAAACTGACAGTAAAATGTCAGAGCAAACACATCTGAACCTAGTCTTCCCAGCAGGCAAATGATTAAGGGTGATAGGAGTTCTTTCTTGCTGATGATGTGGTCTAATACAACAATGTGCTCTGCAGTGAGTGAGCGACTCGATCTCAAGGTTGCCCAAGAACCTTCCTTATGAAGGTTTCAAAAATGGATATTTAAAAAAAAAAATCACAAACTTATAAACTGTTGCCAAATAATCAACAAGCATTTGCAACGCAATAGGTCTCGCATTTGCGAGAGTTTAAGGTATTGGCAATGTAATTGACAATGCATTTTATTTGTGTTTGCTTTTTAAAACAAATAAAAAGCATTGTCATTTACAATGTCAATAGGCTAAACTCTCGCAAATGCAAGACCTATTGAATTGCTTCCTGTTAAAGTGGGAGAGGGCGCAAACTGGGAGGAGGAGTCTGCTGTAATGAGCAGCAAGGAAGAAAATGAAGGCGTGGCTCTCGTGTTTTTTTTTTTCTCTTAACTTTATTGTAAGATTCTAGTTTGCATCACCTGTGTTGCACTGTAGGAGAAAATCATTAAAGAAAATAGTGCTTACAGACTGTAAAGAAAACATACGTGTAATTACACAAGTGAAAGGGCCAGTCCTTGTGGGAGGTTACAAATGTAGGCAAGGCCGGTCTTAAGGAAGGACTAGCAAGCCTACGAACTAATCAGAAGCTAACACATTCTAAGGACAGTGACACAAGCCAATGAAAAACATGGCAGTAGAGTGGCGGAACTTCAAGTCCATACCTGAATACAGCATGGCTCCCAGAGCCGCGCACGCACTGCCCAGGCCTGACCTAAAAATTGAGTTGTGGCAGTCTGACATGCACATTGTACAATTTACATTATATATATATATATATATATATATATATATATATAATAATCCTACATCTTCCATAGATCCATTTTTATATAGAAAAACACATTCTTTAATCATTATCCTTCATCTTCCATTAATCAATTCACAAAATCCTGGTTCGATCAAGAATAAAGTTATACATTTAAATCTTATTTCAAGAATAAATTCATAGTTTTTTTTTAAACCTTATTTATAACTTTTTGAGATATAGACAATCAGTTATTTTCACAGAGCATCATGTGCAACATAGATAACATTAGGCCATACTATCATATCCATTTTGATTTCTTACATCAGTTGTAGGCGTTGTCTCTTATCTGTCTCGGTCATATATGCCATCAGCAGCTCGCACTATACAAGACAGTAATACTGTACGCGGTGACAGGAATAAGCAGGCAGATACAACGCATGACATTCCATATCATAAGATGTCCATCTTGACAGTCCATTATGCATCAAAAACAGTACAATTGGGTATGCAACCCAGCCATGGGCCCGTCCGGCAGTAGCAATGTCCATTCCAGTGATCCCATAGCAAGAAGGTTACTCCGAATACTCCCCAGCATCCAACACATGAACAACCCCCTGTGATGTCTCTGATCCCCTATCTGCACTTCATAAAAGATAAGCTTGCAGTGGCCTCCATTTATCTCGGAGTCTAGAGGCCAGTGGTTGTGCCGGCTTCAACAGCATTCTGCTCTTGACAATATAGAACATCTCTTAGCCATGCCTTAAACTTTGGAGCCCTCCCCCTGCCCCAGTGACAGGTCAGTCTTCGTTTAGCTAGTAGCAATGTAGTATCTAAAAACTTCCTACAGTGTTTAGATACCTGCGCAGTGTATCCCAGCAGCATAGTCATTGGGTCTCTCTTCAGTGTGGTTTCCAGCATGTTCTCGAGGGCCACGTGTACCTGCGACCAATACTCCCATATCCCCGGGCACTCCCACGCTAAGTGTAAGAATCCCGCTCCAGCGCTTCTACAACTGTCGCAGCGATCATTGTCTGATAACTGAAATCTATATTTTTTGGTGGGGGTGTAATATAGTAGTTGTAAAAACTTGTAGTGGATAACTTTGAATCTACAGCTAGCTGAGATATGCTCTGTGACCCTGAAACAATATATCTATTGGTTGTCTGATATTTCTCTTCCCAGGTCCTCGCTCCAGTGTATACGGGCCGAACTGTCAATCCCCGATCGATGTGCCCTGATACTGCTGTATATACCAGACTTCAGATGCTTCCCTTCTGTGGAGTTTAGCATGAGATGTAGTGGAGCCAGTGTATCCGGTTCCCGAGGGAAGTCAGGCAGGACTCTCCTCAAACCCTGCCTCAGCCGCACATATCAAAAAACCTCCAGTGGCGTGGGACACGCGTCCCTGAAAAATAGGTCCATGGACCGAAACATTCCCCTCAAGAACAGATCACACCATGTGGTAACATTAAGTCTCCTGCACTGCTCCTGAAACCCCTTTTCCTGCAATAATACCAATTTCGGGTGAGAGGGAGCTGCAGAGAATATAAAAGTGTAGCCTGCAGGACGTTCGCCAGGCACCGCCAAGCATCCACCGCACACGTTACTGTTGTGGGCGGTGTCCTTAACTCCAGCAGGTCCATGTATAGGACCAGTTAGAGGAAGGGGATGTGCCAGCCAGTCATTAGTTGCTGTCTGGGGCAAAAACGGCACAGGCAGCATCCAATGATATGCAAAGTTAGCTTGTGCGCTAATATAATAAATATTAATATCAGGAACATCAAACTCACTCTTATCATAGGGTTGTGTAATGACCGACCATTTCAGTGGTGGTTGCTTACCACCCCACAGTAGTCAAATAAGTTCCGTCCGCAGGGTTTTGAAAAAAAAGGTACCGGGGTAATGGAGAATATTGAGAAATAGATATATAAATTGGGGAAGAATTACCATTTTGAGGAGCGAGGCTCTACCTGCCATCGACCGTGACAATGAGATCCATCGCTTGGCGTTGGTTGTCAATCTCATGATCACTGTGCCCTAATTTAATTTAAGCGTTTCCTCCCTGTCCCTAGAGTCCTAAATCCCCAGGTACCGAAGGTCAGAATGACACCATTCGAGAGGGAAATCCAGTAGGAAGTTCAGGACTGCGGGCGTGAGCGGGAAGAATTGAGATTTGCCCCAATTTATGTGGACACCCGAAAGCCTACCAAACACCGGGAATTCTCGCAGCTGGGAGTTTATGTTCTGCTGTGGATCTCTAATATAAAGCGTGACGTCGTCAGCATATAACAATATAAGAATTTGACGCTGAAAACATTGAAACGCTCTCTCCTGATGAAGTTGACGTAATCTACACGCCAATGGCTCAATCGCTATATCGAAAAGTATCTGAAAGAAACAGGTTAGTATTAGATTCCTTACCTTAGAATATCCCCAGGTGTCAGACTGGATCCGGAAAATTTTGAGTAGCTGTACCCCCTGCACGTTGTTAGGCGTAGTCTGCGGCTCTGTCGTTGGCGTCATTGGCGCCGGGATGACATCGCCGTAGTAATTAGACGCCGCCCTTGCGCGCAGACGTCAGTTCTTCTTTTTTCCGCACCAGCAAGCACAGGTCCGGAGAAAGTGGTACCCTTTAGTCCCTTTTTGACTAAGCTTTTTTGATCCTTTTTGGATCCGTATTGAGTCTACGACTCAATCGGTGCCGGTAGGGATGCCCAAGTTCAAGCCCTGTGCCGGCTGCAACCGACTGCTGTCGGTTACCGACCCCCACCGCCGGTGCCTACATTGCCTGGGGCCCGACCATGATGACAAGTCGTGCCCAGACTGCCGGGCCTTGACGTCGATGGGTAGGCGGGAGCAGTCCCGCAAGCGCCTCGAGCTCCGGCAGTCGGCCCCATGCCGCTCGAAGGCCCGGTCTGGAAAGAGGTCGAGGGACCGGTCTTGGGGCCGAAGTCAACACAGCTAGGCAAGTCGACACCACTCGTCGGGCTCCAAGTCCTCAGGTGAGAGGCACAAGAAGTCAGAGGCGACATCGCTCTGCTGACTCCGCCCGACGCGGCCGGGGGTTCGGGTGACACCGCTCACGGGGCTCTGCCGGAGCCGCAAACGTCGTGGCCTGCTCCATACCCGCCGGTCCTTGGGCACAACGCGACGCCGGAGGAGTTCGATGCCTTACTCATGGCCATGAGGACGCTCTCTCCTCAGTCGGGTTCCGCAGCGCCTTCGGGCCCAGCGGACCCGACTGGGAGCCCGAGCTTGCCGGGTGCTTCGGCCCCGGCGCCGTCGGGTGCTTCGGCCCACCCGCAGCATCTGCCTCAAAGCCTTCCTAGTCCGAGCTTTCAGGCCCATTTGACGCCAGTGGGGGGGCAGGGTTCGCCATCACCGCCTCCACTGGTGCTCCATCACATCGGACAGGTGGGTGCTGTAAATCGTCCAAAGGGGCTACTCCCTCCCCTTCGAGGAGACCCCTCAAGCCATGCCACCGCAGAACCAGTGTGTCGGGGGATCACTTACAACTTCTGCAAGAGGAAGTTATGGCCCTCTTGGCCAAGGGGGCTATCGAGCGCGTTCCTGGGCCAGAAGTAGGGTGTGGTTGTTACTCCCACTACTTTCTGGTTCCCAAGAATGGCAAAGGGGGCCTACGCTCTATCTTGGACCTCCGGAACGTCAATGGCTTCCTCCGGAAGGAGAAGTTCAAGATGCTGACTTTGGCTCAGGTCTTAGCTGCCCTGGACCCAGGAGACTAAATGGTAGCATTGGACTTGCAGGACGCCTATTTCCACATTCCCGTCCTGCCGGCCCATCGGCGCTACCTGCGGTTCACGATAGGCCACGAGCAATTTCAGTTTACCGTGCTCCCCTTCGGCCTTACGAGCGCCCCACGGGTGTTCACGAAAGTGATGGCGGTGGTTGCAGCTCATCTGCGCAGGTTAGGGGTTTCAGTCTTCCCCCTACCTCGATGACTGGTTGTTGAAGGTGGACTCGCCCCAGACAGTCGTCGGCCACCTCCAGACAGCAGCCGACCTCCTGCACCTGCTGGGGTTCTCCATCAATGTGCCGAAGTCGCACCTGTGTCCCTCTCAAAAACTCCTCTTCATCGGAGAGGTTCTAGACTTTACGCAGTTTCGGGTTTATCCTCCCGAACAGCGGGTTCGGGATATTCAGGCTCTGATTCCGATCTTTCAGCCTTTATCCCGAGTCTCGGTCAGGTTGACGCTGCGGCTTCTGGGGCTGATGGCCTCCTGCATCCTTCTGGTGCATCACGCCAGGTGGCGGATGCGGGCTCTGCAGTGGGACCTAAAGTTACAGTGGGCCCAGCATCAGGGCAACTTGTCCGACCATGTCTTGATCTCAGAGGGCACTGTCTTGCAGTGGTGGCTCACGGAGCGCGATTGGGTCAGCAGCGGATCCCTCTCCCTACCCCAACCGGAGCATGTGGTTGTGATGGACGCTTCCCTCCAGGGCTGGGGGGGCCACATGGGCGAGGTGGAGATCAGAGGCATCTGGTCTCTGGCGGAGTCCCGGCTCCACATCAACCTTCTGGAGCTGCGGGCGATTCGGCTTGCACTGAAGGCATTCCTCCCCTCTGTCCGGGGGGAGTGTAGTGCAGGTGTTCACGGACAACACCACCGCCATGTGGTAGTGCAACAAACAGGGCGGGGTTGGGTCGTGGACCCTTTGCCAGGAGGCTCTGCGCCTCTGGCAGTGGCTGGAACATCAGGGCGTGACCCTGGTGGTTCAACACCTGGCAGGTTCCCTGAACGCCAGGGCGGACGAACTCGGCTGTCTGTGCATGATGGATCACGAATGGCGTCTGAACTCTAACGTGGCACAAGGCTTCTTTCAGTAGTGGGGAGAGCCTTGGTTAGATCTATTCCCCACAGAAGAGAACGCGCAATGTCATCAGTTCTGCGCGTTGGAATTTCCAAGGTGGCACTCGCTCGGAGACGCTTTTCGTCACGAGTAGAGTTGCGGTCTGTTGTACGCCTTTCTGCCTATACCACTTCTGCCCAGAGTGCCGAAGAAGATCAGGCATTACCAAGCCCAAGTCATCCTTGTGGCTCCGGACTGGGCACGAAGATACTGGTATCCCGAGCTACTCAGCATGTCAGTCGATCCCCCGATTCGTCTGCCTCTTCAGGAGGACCTTCTGTCGCAGCAGCAGGGGACGGTCCTCCACCCGAACCTGTCCAGTCTTCACTTACATGCGTTGAGATTGAGCGGTGGCAGTTGAGGCCATTTGACTTGCCTCCTGAAGTCTGTAATGTGATTCTGGCAGCCAGGCGTCCCTCCACAAAATCGGAATATGCCTGCAGGTGGAAAAAATGTGTTGCATGGTGCACAGCAAAGGCTGTGGATCCCCTTTCTGCCCCCTTTTCAGACGTTCTCCTCTTTCTCTTGCCCAGCAGGGCTCTGCTCTGGGCACTCTAAAGGGCTATCTCTCTGCCATTTCCGCCTTCTTAAGGCTCCCTGATCAGCCCTTTGTTCAAGTCCCCGGTTGTAAATAGGTTTTTGAAGGGCATCACTCACATGTTTCCTCCTGTTCCTTTCGTGATGCCTCAGTGGAACTTGAACCTTGTTCTGACTTATCTGATGTGCGCTCCCTTCGAGCCACTTTATACCTGTTCTCTTCGTCTCCTTACTCTTAAGACTGCATTCCTGGTTGCCATCACCTCTGCCAGGAGAGTGAGTGAGCTCCAGGCTCTTTATTCTCAACCGCCCTTCCTTTCTGTCCATCCGGACAGAGTTGTGTTGCGGACGCGACCCTCTTTCCTGCCCAAGGTAGTCACAGCCTTCCACATCCGGCAGTCCATCACCTTGGCCACCTTCTTTCCGGCTCTGCATCCCTCGAAAGAGGAAGAGCGGCTCCACCGTCTGGACCCAAAACGTACGCTCTCATTCTATGTGGATCGCACACTCCAGTTCCGGGTGGATGATCAACTCTTTGTTGGTTACGTGGGCGCTTAGAAGAGACGGGCGGTGCACAAGCGGACCATCTCTCGGTGTCGTCTTGTGCATCAAGGCATGCTACTCCTTGGCTAAAAAGGAGCCTCCTGTGGATCTACGTTCCCATTCCACTCTGGCCACGGCGGCTACTACTGCCCTGGGTCGGGGAGTCCCCTTGCAGGACATCTGTCAGGAAGCTACGTGGGCCTTGCTGCCAACGTTCGCAAGACACTACTGCCTGGACAGCCAAGTCCGGTGAGATGGCTTTTTCGGCCGTTCCGTTCTTAAGGACTTTCTGGTGTGATCATTGGTTTGCAGACCCACCACTGGTGTTGGTATTGCTGGGGTAGCTATTCTAAGGTAAGTAATCTAATACTAACCGGTTTCTTTCGGATGCATAAGTTACTATTAGATACCTTACCGCCCCACCCATCCTCCCCGTTCTGCAAACCGATATCTAGGGCTAAGGTCATCCCCTTTCAGGGCCCTAGTTTTTATGGCACCAGTGTTGGTTTTTATCATGGCACTGCGTTTCTGGCGCGGAAAAGCTGTGTATAAGAACTGACGTCCGCGCGTGACTCCGGCGACGTCATCCCGGCGCCGACGACACGGAGCCGCAGACTACACCTACCGACGCGCAGGGGTACTGCTGCGCAAAATTTTCCAGATCCAGTCTGATGCCTGGGGATATTCTAAGGTAAGGAATCGAATACTAACTACTGTTTCTTACAGATATATCGTTACCGAAGGTAAGTAACTTGTGCAGCGGGGAGAGTAGGCATCCCTGCCGAGTACCCCGCGATATGGAAAGCGATGAGGACAGATGACAATTGAATAGCACCCTGGCAGTGGGTTGGTGGTACGACAACTGCACCCATGATATAAACATCTTAGGGAACCCCATTCTCTGCAGGACTGCAAACAAGTATCTCAATTAAACAGTCAAATGCCTTAGAGGCATCAAGAAACACCGCAGCTACTGGGAATTCTGGCGCCACGGTCTGTATCAAAGAAAACAACGTGCACGAATTATGATTAGTGGCCCTACCCGGGACAAATGCAGACTGATCCGGGAGAATGATCTTGGTCATTAGGAGAGACAGCCGAGTTGCCAACACATTGGGTAATATTTTTGTGTCACAGTTGATAAGGGACAACGGGCAGAAGGAGTCGCAGGCCGCGGGGGACTTACCAGGTTTCAATAGAGACGTAATGACCACCTCACGCATCGATGTAGGGAGTACCCCCACCTCAAGGGACTCCTCGAATACCTCCCGCAGCACAGGCGCCATAACATCAATATAGCATTTGTAGAACTCAGCAGGTAAGCCATCAAGGCCTGGTGCCTTTCCACTCTTCAGTGACATAATAGCCTTCCTAATCTCATCTATCTCTATTGGGGCGCTGAGGAACTCCCTGTGTGCATCACTAAGCCAGCAAAGTGCAATATCCCCCATAAAATCGAGATCTATCTCACCAGTATTCTGTGTGGTGTACACAACAGTTAGCATAATGTGATGTATAAATGTCCAATATACCTGTGGTGTCCCGACACTTCCCTCCATCCGGTCTGTCAATCTCCAATACACTGTTATTAAACAGTGGACATCGTGTAATCTCAGATAAAGCCTTCCCCGGCCGCTCCCCCTCCCCGTATCTTCGCGCCACCTAGTACCGCCCCCGAAATGTAGCTTCCCTGGCAGCTTCCTCTTCATAAAGTTTGGCCCTGAAGTCTCTTTTTGCTTGTCCTGAGTCCCCTCGCACCATTAATTCCTCTAACCTCCCCATGTCTCGCTCTAAGGTCCTAAGCGTACGCTGTATGTCTCTTAATACTCCGAAGCTTTTAGACAGCCAGTATCCTCGTATCGTAACTTTAAAAGTCTCCCATATTACCTCAACACTTTCCACTGCACCCTTGTTGCGCTAGAAAAAATCTGTAATCTCCTCCCCAAGCCTTGACGCATTTCCGTGAGTATTGTGTGCATATCACTGCTAGACCCAGCACTTTGTTCAGCAGGCGCCTCCTTCTCGCCATTCCCCTCCTCCGAGGCCTGCTGTCTCGCGTTTCTCTTGGTCTCAAAAGTGAGACGCGGTTGTCTGGAGTCCATCCTCCCCATGATGCAGCTTCTGAACCAAGGTGGGCGCCACCCAATCGCGCTTTAATGACCACACGTCAAGGCACAGCACAAGTACTATTTTGTAGCTCCAGCTGCAGCGGCACATCCACTGTGTTTATGAAAGTCCAAGCAAGTTTCAGATGACAGTCCGGTATCATATTAGACTATCGGAACCACCAGCGCCCATAGCTTCCAGAGCAATCCTGATGCCACAATGCGTAACAGCAGCACACTTTATAATAGGATACCGGGATCAATTCCCTGCATGCAGTCTTAATGAGCAGCAATGCCCTAAACAGCTCGCTCCTGAAGCCTGCAATTCCGCGTGCCTGTGAGACCCAGTTGCTTTTTTCCCACATGTGCCGAGGAGCACTATATGTCCCACATCTCCTGGCAATACAGCTGCATATGCAGGTGCTGTTGTCCGAAATGTGTTAGGGTCCCTGGTGACCTATAATACAGTTCCACACTTCAACCGGTGGCTGCAGATCCAGTCTGCTCACACCTGTACCCAGTGCAGTGGCAGCGCACACCTCAGAGTTCAGGTCAAAAATCTTCCCTGCTGTAGCTCAGTCAACACCATACACAGGGTCTGGGCTTACTGGCAATAAGGACAAGCCTCACCAGAACAATAATAAACCAAAAGCGGTACCAATATTGCCACGTTACTTATGAGCTGGATCCCGGGTGATCGCTCGAATCACTGAATAAAGCAGTAATTCTCAAAGAAACATATTTCAGAATGAATCAATTTTGTTTTATTTTTAACTTAAATGCATGTATCAAATCAATGTGCATCTTTTTTGTTCTTTTTCAATTAGAAAACATTTCTTTAGTTCCACAGAATAAATCACAATGAGCACAACTTAAACAACAGACAATACGAAAAAATGTTTTAACAAAAAATCACGACTTACATTCACCATTCATACCACACGACATATCATAACTAGATATATTACAGTTATTTACAAATCTATACAATGTCACTATTTGAAAACAAACAAAGCATTGGAAATAAACAAGTAAACAATGTTGGTATTTTTCCGAAATAATCAAGGGTTCCTTTTAGGAACCCTTGATTACCAACATTGTTTACTTGTTTATTTCCAATGCTTTGTTTGTTTTCAAATTGTGACATTGTATAGATTTGTAAATAACTGTAATATATCTAGTTATGATATGTCGTGTGGTATGAATGGTGAATGTAAGTCGTGATTTTTTGTTAAAACATTTTTTCGTATTGTCTGTTTAAGTTGTGCTCATTGTGATTTATTATGTGGAACTAAAGAAATGTTTTCTAATTGAAAAAGAACAAAAAAGATGCACATTGATTTGATACATGCATTTAAGTTAAAAATAAAACAAAATTGATTCATTCTGAAATATGTTTCTTTGAGAATTACTGCTTTATTCAGTGATTCGAGCGATCACCCGGGATCCAGCTCATAAGTAACGTGGCAATATTGGTACCGCTCTTGGTTTATTATTGTAGCTCAGTCAACAGCACGCCGCTACTGTCTCGACTCCCTAGTGGTGGCTAATGCTCGTAAGAGAGCGAACTCTCAAACTAGTGGTGATGTCCCTCCTCTGGATAAAGAATCCAAAATCTTGGAAGCTTCTGGCAAACGAGTAGCGGCTCAAGCGGCAAATATTTGGAGGATCTCCAATACACAGGCCCTATTAGCTAATATGATAGGGCTCATTACGACATGTTAGAGCACCTACTACAACACCTGCCTGATGTTTATAAGGAGGGAGCAGACATGCTGATACAGGAGGGAAAGCTGATTTCAAATGCATCCATTAAATGTGCGCTAGATGCAGCAGACACAGCAGCTAGGGCCATCAACTCCAGTGTGATGCTTAGAAGGCATTCCTGGCTACGCATCTCTGGTTTTAAGCCACAGATCCAAACAACTTTACTCAATCAGCCAGTTAACCCTGACCTTCTATTTGATCCTGATGTAGACACGACCCTAGAAAAAATTAAGAGACACTGACAGCAAAATCCATGGGAGCTCTGCAGTCACAACAGTTCAGGGGCGGTTCCTTTCGTCGCTCCGGTAACAGGGGAGCCTCTAGAGGTCCAGCATCACAGCAAGCCCAATACAAGAAAGGGGGCACACAGACCACCTATAACAAAAACAATAGGGGTGGATATCGTGGGAACGGCATCAAAGGCAGAGGACGAGGAAATAATAATGCCAGATCCTCCGCCACCAATAAACAGTGATGTCTTGTCACTGCCCCCAGACCATGTAACACCGGTCGGGTGAAGACTTCAGCAGTTCCTGCCAGTCTGGGAAGGCATCACCACAAACAGGGGGGTGAGACAGATTATCCAATACGGCTATTGTCTGGAACTAACCTCCACTCCACCCATCATATCCCCAAGGCACCGTCCTATGTCCACAGAGCACATGCACTTATTGCAGCAAAAAGTCATCTGCATGCTGCAAAAAGGGGCCATAAAACTCGTGCCTTTAGAACAGGGTACAGGGGTGTACTCACTACTTCTTAATCCCAAAGAAGGACGGGTCTCTCAGGCCCATTCTAGACCTCAGACCCCTGAAGCAGTACATCTTGTCAGAACATTTCCACATGCTGACTTTGCAGCAAGTTCTACCATTGCTCAGTCAGGGGGATTTCCTAGCAAACCTAGACCTAAAGGACGCATATTTCCACATTCCAATTCACCCAGGACACAGGAAATATCTCAGGTTCACCATAAACAACCAGCAATTACCAGTTCTAGGTCCTGCCTTTCGGGGTCACTACAGCCACCATGTGCTTGGCGACAGTGGCTGTGCACCTTCGGAGACAACACATCCATGTCTATCGATATCTGGACGACTGGCTTGTCCAAGCAAAGTCAGCCCAGCAATGTGCCAGCCACATGTCCCGCACGATTCACCTCCTACACAGTCTAGGATTTTCACTAAATTACCCAAAATTTCTTCAGCCCGCACATGTACAACAGTACCTAGGAGCGACAATAATCACTCTGACAGCAACAGCGCAGCGAAACTCAGCCAGAGTCAACGGCATGCAATTGCTGATTCAGAAATGCAGGCCCCAGCACTCACTCCCAGCGCAAGTATTTATGCAGCTGATAGATATGATGGCCTCCTGCATCTTCATAGTCCCTCACGCGAGGCTACACATGCGTCCGCTTCAGGAGTGCTTGGCACGTCAGTGGAACCAGGCTCAGGGACATCTCAAAGACCTAGTGTTGGTGACCGGTCGTGCATACAACTCTCTGCATTGGTGGAACACACAAAACCTTTGCAGGGGACGACCGTTCCAAGAGCCTGTACCACAGATAGTGCTGACGACGGACGCATCTCTCCAGGGCTGGGTAGCGCATGTCCTCCATTATACAGTGCAGGGTCTATGGACGACGCAGCAGCAGAAGATGCACATCAACCTGCTGGAGCTGATGGCAATCTTCATGGCGATGAAGGCATTCAAATTGCATTTGTGCAACAACGTCGTGCTGATCCGGACGGACAACATGACTGCCATGTATAATATCCAGAAGCAGGGAGGCACACTCTCCACAATTGTCACATCTAGCCCAGAGCATGTGGAAGTGGGCCATTCAAAGAAACATGTTCCTCATGGCGGAACATCTCCCAGGCAAGGACAACCGGATGGACCTTCTCAGGAGGCACAGCCATCAGGTGCACGAGTGGGAGATACATCCCTCTGTGCTCCAACTGTATTTCCAGCAGTGGGGTCATCCAGAGATAGACCTACTCGCCACAAAGGAAAACGCAAAATGTCAAACCTTCGCCGCCAGGTTCCCACACCCGCAGTCTCAGGGCAATGCGGTATGGCTGAACTGGTCAGGCAGATTTGTGTACGCTTTTCCTCCAGCACCGCTCATACCGCTAGTTGCACGCAAACTGTGGCACCACTCAATGACACTCATCCTAGTTGCTCCAACATGGGCAAGGCAGGCGTGGTACACCACGTTCCTAGAACTTTAAGTGGTGCCTCACCAACGACTGCGACTCACGCCCAGTCTCCTCACTCAGAGCCGTGGAGACATTCAGCACCCAGATCCGCAACAGTTGAGCCTTGCAATATGGCTCCTGAGGTCATAGTTTGGCTACCTGAACCTGCCCCCTTACTGTAAGAACATCATCAAGGAGGCAAGAAGACCTACAACCAGGGCATGCTATGCGGCAAAATGGAAGCGATTTGTCATTTATTGTTCCAATAATGACATAAATCCGCTAGATGCATTAACGCAAAACATTGTTGTTTGTTGCATCTACACAGATGCAATCTGGCATATAGTTCCATCAGGATACATTTAGCTGCAATGGCAGCTTATCTTCAAAACAGACAGCATATTTCCCTTTTCAGATTGCCTGCCATTAAAGCTTTTATGGAGGGACTCAATAGTGATTCCTCCCAGACACCCACCTTCACCTGTCTGGAATCTGAACATAGTTCTCACCAGACTAATGGGACCACCTTTTGAACCTCTTCACTCTTGTGAGATAAAGTTTCTGACATGGAAAGTGGCCTTTCTAGTAGCAATCACATCGCTAAGAAGAGTTAGTGAGCTTCAAGCCCTAACTATTCAAGAGCCTTTCATACAGATTCATGCTAATAGGGTAGTGCTGCGTACCAACCCTAAATTTATGCCGAAGGTGGTGTCGCAGTTCCACATTAATCAAACCATGGAACTGCCCGTATTCTTCCCAAATCCAGATTCAGTGGCAGACCCAGCACTGCACACACTGGATGTTAAGAGCTCTCCTGTATTACATAGACAGGACAAAAGATTTCAGGAAAACTAAGCAACTGGTTGTTGCCTTCTCTCCACAGCACAAAGGCAACCCCATTTCCAAATCAGGTATAGCCAGATGGATTGTTAAGTGCATACAGATCTGTTATCAAAAGGCTAAACACACATTAACAGTTCCCCCAAGAGCGCATTCCACACGCAAGTTAGGGGCATCCATGGCTTTCCTAGGTAACATTCCTCTAGAGGATATATGTAGAGCAGCCACATGGACCACCATACATACATTTACCAAACACTACTGCGTAGATGTACACTCCAAACAGCAAGCTGCTGTAGGACAGGTTGTTCTCAGAACTCTTTTTTTCAGACTGCTGCAGCTGGCACGGGCAACCACCGCTAAGGAGGAAACTGCTATTTATTCTATGCACAGATATGAATTCAGCAGCCCACATGCCTCAAACGGAATATGCTACTTACCAGTATGCATCTGTTCTTGGCATGTAGGGCTGCTGACATTCATATTGCCCGCCCTCCTCCCCGGTGCCTGTCGCAGCTGTAGCACTCAATCATTCTCAGGCATGGTCATCACTTACTGTATTATACTCCATCTCTGCCACAATGGAGAAAAACAATCTGAGGATGGAGAGGATGCCCATGCGCACTGTAGTCCAGGGGAGGAGCCACTTATCTCGTGATACTTCGAAGACTCTTCCAGGACAACAATGTGCAATCATCCGGACCCAACACTAGGCGGCGATCTATGCACAGATATGAATGTCAGCAGCCCTACATGCCAAGAACAGATGCATACTGGTAAGTAGCATATTCCTTACAGTGGAAATTGTTGCTTAATGATGTGCAACGTTTCAATTTATAGCAGCTTGAGTTGCTGCTTTAGGAACCATACGGTCAGTTAGACGATCTAGTTGAGAAGGTGCGTTCCTTTCTAATCTACCACGCTAACATTTTAGCAGGTCTAGTGCCGTCTTTATTTAGCATTTAATGTAGTCTCTGTCAGTAAGTTTTTCTAGCGTCTCCCAGTTGTCGTCCTCTTAACAGTTCATCATACGTGGGTATTTGGAGTAGTAGTCTGTTCCTTCTCCTTTCATTTTGTCGCAATCTATGGTACTTTAAACTTTAGTACTCCTACATACATTCCCCTCACAATGGAACTTTCAATGTCCCCCACTCGTTAGCCTTGGTAGCAGTTGACCCCCAGTTGTCCTCAAAATATGAACTAGTTTAAACCCAGTGTCCTGTAAAGCCTCTGGCAACAAACACTATGTAGGGATACTAGTGTATGGAATTGTCATCTCCTATTTGATTTGGAGCAGAGAGTGATTCAAGTGACAAAGTTGGGTGCAAAGGTGTGTGCGACTAAGATACGGTCTAACCTACTGTAGGTGTCTTGTACTGGTTAATGATATAAACTTGCCTTATCTTTAGTATGCAACAGTCACCATATAGCAATGCATTCTAGATTATTTCTTGGCATCTGCTAATTCCTTAGTCAATTCAGGTTTTTTTGTGGGGCCTTAGCAGGTGCCTATCCAGACTGCAATCCAGAGTGCAATTGAACCACCCCCACCTCCAAAAATCACAAATAAAAAGTGTAGGAAAGTAGGATCTACTTTTATGGTTACCCCCACTTTTTGCCTGGTGCTAAGCTGTTACTGACTAGTCTTACTGGGATCCTGCTAATCAAGACCCCAGTCTATCTGCTTTCTCCCTTAAATTGGTTTGTCCAGCACTTTGGTACATCCCAGATTGGATACTGGGGGGTACCCTTATCAGTCCCTAGTATATGGTACTAAGGTACCCAGGGTATAGGTACCCCAGAGCATGCATTATGCCACCCATGGTAGACTATTCAAAATGGAACCACAGGCCTGCCATTGCAGCCAGTTTAAATTGGTGCTAGAACCACTTACTAAAGATATAGGTTTCCTATATCTAGGGTCACTGCACTTAAAACCTATATCACCCCTATAGCAAGCCTTTGCAATCCTGAAGGCAGGTACTTGGTTCTACGTGAGAGGGTGCCCCTGTATGAGCACGACTCCCCTACAGCCTACAAAGTCCATTCTCCCGGGCTGTCATTCAAGCAGCCATATACTATATCGAGGGGAACCACGTAATTACGCGATGACCATCTCGAAAATGGCTGCAATGAATCCGATCAGGTTTGGTGCCAAACATATTGAAATCATGGAGGTATGATTCCAAGCACTGGAAGAGCCTTCCGTTAGGCTCTGTGCTCCCGGTGCCAACCTTTTAGACATGTACAGCACAAAATGGTTGTTGCTGACCAGACACACCTTTCTGCCCTCCTGCTGCTGAGCCAAGCTCATGCAGGGGAAGGCAGCACAATAGGAATCCTGTCATAGGGAGGTGTGACCACCTCCCAGACAGGATTTAGTGTATTGGGATCCGGTGGGTGTGCTTGCCAGCGCCACTGTCTGCATGAGAGGCCCATTTGGTTTCCTGGTGCATAGTCCAGTTTAAACCAGTCCTAAGAGCTGTTTGCTCCCGCTCTGGTGCAAAACTGGACAAAGGACATGGGAGTAACCTCCCTCTCCAGACTCCCCAGGGAGGGTACCCTGAATCCTGCCAGCCCTTTCCTAAGGGTACTTAAGGGCTTACCTGAGGGTGGGTCTCTAGATTAGTCGTGGGATAAGATTCAGATCAGACACCACTTCTACCTTCTGGGCACGCTGGACTGCGCTGGACTTAGTTTGGGCTCGACTTTGTCTCCCTTCCAGTCTGCTGCATAGTTTGTGCCCCATACAGGAACCTTCCAAGGCACGTGGGCAACAAAGAGACCTGAAGGAATCTCCCTTTGAGTGAAGGAGTCACTCCCCTGCATTCGCAGGCACTGCAGCAAACTCTACCAGTCTGCTAATCCCGAGCTCCTCCGGACCCTGTAAGGTTCTGCAACACAAGTGGTGGTTTTCCCCAGCTCCCGAGGCGTACCCTGTCCTGCCCCCTCACCAAGTTTGAGGCCAGTATCTCTTGTGGGGGTTGCAATAACCGAACCCCTGTGCGCTGTGTTAACTTGCAGTTGCCAAGGCGTGTTGTCTTCCTTCCAAGAAGATCTTCAGGCTCCAAGTAGCCCCAACCTCTAGCACCTCCAGTGACCAGTATCTTCAGCCACACTGTATCGTGTGCATTGTGGCCTACAGCTTTTGGTGAGCTACTTGAGGTCCTCTTGAGACTCCAGTACCTCCAGCCTGTGGGTCCATTTGAGGGTCACCTTTGTTTCTGGTGAGCTTCCTTGACTCCACTGCTTGTGGTGAGACTCCTGGACCTTGCTAGTACCGATGTTGTGCCTCCAATTTTTGCGTTGGTTGCATTTGCCAAGGCTTGTTGTTGCTCCTGCTGGACTCCGACCCCTCTACATCATGCACGCCTCCAGGGCTGCTACAGCGTCGCCTAGTCCTCACAGCTGCAGAGCCAAGATAATCGTCATCCTTACTGCAACACCAGACATCGGAGGGCATTCATCTTCTAAGTCTCCTGGTCACTCCTGAGTGAAATAGACTCCGTCCCCTCTGCTTGCAGGTACCGCTCAACTAGAATCTGTCCTTGGATTCTACCAACACTTTCTCCTTCTGCAGCAGCACTTTGCTGAAGTCCTCCATTGGGTTCGACTGTGGTTTCTGACACCACTTCACACCTATGCACCCGGCTTTCCTGGTGTAGGTAACATGTATACTAGGAAATCCACGGGTGGGTGGGTCTCCAACCTCCTGTCTTTCACAGGGTTTCTTCAGGGTTCACTCGGAAGGGTCCTTAATCTTTAAAAATCCAACCGTGACTTACCCGTAGAGTTGTACGGAGCACGTGATTGTGTTCACACTCTCCGTGGGGTCCCGATCTACTCACCTTAGTGGTTCCTTGGGTCCCCAGCACTCCTACGTCCTCTCGACACTGTCTTGACCCGAGTCGTGGTTCTTATTCCACTTTCTCAGTATGTTCTGCCCCCCTTCCCCGGTCCACTGTGTATTTTGTGCTAGTTACTGTTTCTTTCAAGTATTGCGTGGAAATTGTTATCTCCGTGTAGGAGATATCTAAACGTGTTAGAGAGTATTATATCATGAATTCATGTTTTTATAAATACATTGTGTGGTTCTTTTTCACTTAATCTATACTGTAAGATTGCTTTCTGGCAAAACAAGCTGCTTTACACGCCTTCTGGACTAAGCATGATCGCTGCTCTCCTCAGCTACCACTTAGAGAGCCTTCTAAGGTTTCTAAGACCTCTTAAATCACCATAAGGGTTGTCTGGACTGGTGCAAGGTGCCCACTACATTAGTGGACTTCATATGCCAGGCCAGCTTCTCACAAGGGGGACATCCACATAAGGAAAAACTAAAGCACACAGGGTTCGAAAATAAAATGTATCTAGATTAGGAGCATAGTTCTAAAGGCCGATTTCAACCCTGTGCAGTAGCCCATGTACAAGGATATATCTCCCTTCTACATTGGCCCCAGGATAGCAGTGTTAAAAAGTTACACATGGAGCAGCATAAATTATGTAGCCGACAAAATATGTTCCTTCCTCTTTCCCAGAGTTTAGTTACTTCCTCATCCATAGGTGTGTTTAATGAAACTCCATTTTAGCAGTAGATTGTTTTAGGAATGTGTGCACTTTATAACTCAATATAGTTGTTGAGACCACGGACTTTCCAGGTATTCATTTTCAAGTTTTAACTCGTTCTAGTTTTTCTGGGTTTATGTTTTCTCTATCTAAAGCACTGCAACCGTATCAATGGGGATATTTATGTGTATCCCAGGTGGACATAGCACGATTTTAATATCGGCTCGCTTATTTTTGCCACACTCTGGTGTTTGACTTGGGAACGTAACAAACTGTATGATAACTAACACCAAAAGACTTAACGACGAGACCAGTCCAAGTTGAAAGTTAAGTCCCTGTAGAAATCTAGAAGTTGCCAGCGTCGTTCCAGAGGTCGATCTTCCTCTTGATTGAATCTTTGGATAAGTTGAAGTCCATTTGCCCCACGGAACAGGTTCTCTACATGTTCCATGTAGCTGGTTCACTGTCCGCACTAGTTTGAACATTCATGTCTACAAAGAGGAGTCTCTGGATTTTGACTCCACGGTCCCAGGCACTTTCTGACCGCTCCTAGCAAATCAATGCTGACTCTGTCCCTCTGGGTGGCGATGCCGCATTTGTACTTTCTGATATTGAATCTATGCTGGTTTGACCTCTATCGAAGTGATACCTGGCAGTCATTGAGGCTTTGCTTCCTGACTTGATCTATCTCTACACCAACAAAAGCACTCCCCACAGTCCCTCGGCACAGATTTCATTAACGATTGCTATGCAGGTGATGAGATTTGCCTTCCTCCTCAACTTCTGACCTGCCGGAGGATAGTTGCTTTGATACTACCCCTTGAGTACAGACTGCTTTCACCCCCCTGGACCAGTCACTGTTGAGTGCTTCATACGCCACAGGTATGCATAGGACAGCTAAAGTCCTTGCCCTACAGGGCCACACCTTGGAGGGCAAGACCGTTGTACTTTCAGAGGTTCTCCTGTTGGGATAGAAATCTTCTAAGCCCCTCTTACCATTTAACAAGGAACTTGGACACCTTGTTGGGGGCATGGGCCAAACCTTGGGCCTGGCCCTCGGTCAATTGCCAAACTGCACAATGCCATCGCCCTGTCTCGTGTTAATCTGCATTTTTATCTCTGCACCCTTCACCTCAAAGCTTGGTGGTGCAGACTTTCAAAGGGAAAACTTATCCCAACCTTTTTGACTACTTCACACTGATGGAGACGTTTGGGGAAACCAGTTTTTTCATACGCCAGCTTGACACTCAGGTGGGTGAATGCATGCTGGGGTACAGTTCTCACACCACTGTATTCAGTGGCTCAAGTCCTCCCAGTTCTCCCTGATTATCTCCAACCAGTCCTTGCCCAGGCCATTCAGGACTTTCGTGACAATTAGTTCTGCCTTGGACACCACTGATTCCATTGGGAGGGCAATCAGCACTAGTGTCCCCATTCGCCCCTGTGCTTAGCTGTGGTCCATTCCTTTTTCAGGTGATGCCCACTTCTCACGGACATGCAATACAATAGGACTCTCCTGTTTGGCAGCAAGGCAGACTCCACTCAAGCTGTTTTATGACAGAGCCACTGCTTGGTTCTTGTCATCTGCCCCTCCTTGCCACTCGCATTAACGCCTATTTTCGTGGTTTTGTCAGAGGTACCCCATATTGCCTGCCTGTCCAACCCCAGCCTGCTTCCCAGCAGTTTCATGATTGTGACTGTGGTGCCCCTGCAGTCTAGGTCAGGGGCCGCTGGAGCCATTCCTCCCAATCCTGACCCGCACAACACCATGCAGCCCCACCTGCTAAACCCCTTTAGCGTGATCTTTGTGGAGCGCAGCCACTCTGTAGGAGACAGAGATCCAACGATTCTTCGCAGGCTGGCAAGCTTTAACTTGATACAGCTTTACTCCCCAGATTGATCCCCTCCAGGCCAAGTTATGCGCATTTCTTTAGTCTCTTGCCCAACAAACATTTGCTCTGGGCACAATTACAGGGTATCTTGCAGCTCTCTTGACTTTTTTTGTGATGGCCAGATTAGCCTTCATTGTTTAAGTCTCTAGTTGTCATGTGTTTCTGAAAGGGGTTACAACATTTGTTTCCTCCATCTCTTGTTTTCAAGCCAGCATTGCTCACATGGGCATCTTGCTTCCCTAAAATTGTGATAAGTTCTACTTTGACCCGAGTAATACCTTGCTGGTGTTCTATGCTTGGCCTCACTCCTCCAAGGAGGAGAGAGTCAATTGCTAGAAGCCCAAAGAGATTGCTGAGATTTTACATTGATCGTACTAAACACCACCCGGTGGACAATCAGCTTTGTGGGGTTCTCTGGAGCAACGCAAGGAAAGCCTGTGAAGAAAAGAACAATCTGCTGGATCATGCTCTGCATTAAGGCCTGCTACGCACTGTCTAAAACACAGCCTCTATAAGGCCTGCATGCTCATTCTACTAGAGCCAAAGCTGTTACCACTGCGCTGGCACACTGAATCCCTGTCCTAAACATTCGCCAGGCGGCTACATAAGTGTCCCTCCATGCGTTCACAAAACACAATTGTTTGAATACTGGTTCACCTAGAGGGTCATTTTGAGTCTTTTTACAGTCCCTCGTCCAATAGGTACTACTTTTGGTGTCTATTCAAAAGGTGAGAAATGTGTCTAGAAGTCTCAGAAGCCAAGTTACTTACCTTCGGAAAGTCTATTGCTGGTACAGATTCTATCCAAGCGCAGATTTGTCCCCAACCCTCCAATCAATGGCTAAAGACCAAAATCTAGAAATCTGCATACTGGTCACATCTGTTTGCTTTTGGGGCTCTACGTCTGGTGGCACAGACTCTCTCGTAATTGATTGACCTTGATGGAATAGTGCCTATGTAGGCCCCGTATGTCATTTCTAGAGTTTAACTGTATGGCTTTGGAGCCACACCTCCCCACCTGCACACAGGTGTACTACTGGAAAGTTTCAGGATCCAGTCTGAAGCCTGGGGAATATTCAAAAGGTAACTAATCTAGATGTTTTCTAGCAGAAAGAGTTATCCAAGAAGAGTATATTGTTCTTCAGAACCTTAACCAGGGAAGCACATAATTACCGGTGCTCCTTGTAAAGCTCCATAAAGACTTCATCAGAAACAGGTCTCTAATTTCTTGGGCTAGCTTTGATGGCCAATTTGACCTAATTGAAGGTGAGATTAAAAGTATAATACGCCCATAAATCATTAAGTGTGTTAAACAACTTCAACCTCCCCCTCCCAACATTTCAAAAGTGTTCTTTCCATTGGGGCGCATAGATACCCTTCTCCAATGGCAGTTGCCAATTGGATGGCCTGAGAATAATCACCAAAATAACCTTCGGTCTCCATTATTGCATGGCTCCTTAAGTTCATGCCACATGACCGAAGCAGAAGTATCCTCTTACCATTAAGAAGACAGGCCACTATACAAAAAATTGATACATTATGCAGCAGCTGTTATCCAATATTGGGGTGTCTTTCACCAATCCACATGCCTGACTCATTCCCAGTCGAGATGGGAGTCCCCCAGTGACTTAATCAAGCAGCATTTAAATAATGCCATAGGCTATAATCGCCCTGAGACATGTCATATATCCCATCTATGTCCTTTTTTTTAAAAAGGACTCCATGTTAAATGCAGCCAATCAGCTGCAGGCACCCTCTAGAACTCTCCTTAGCAGTTTCCCTCAGATTTTCACTGCATGTAGTGTGTGAAGGGAGTCTCCCGAACTTCTACTCCGGTTTCTTCGTCTAACTTCTGAATTTATTTTCCCACATTTTTTTCATTGTCTGACCAGAAAGGACTCTTCCGTGCCTCCAAGGCCTGTGGCAAGAAGATTCTTGTTGATCCTCCCAAGGACTTAATTTATCACCTCCATTCAACCCATGAAGTAAAGCAGTGGAAAATGTTGCACTGTCTCTTCAAAAACACTTGGAGAAGGAAGGCTGCTTTAATTACTGCAGTCCACTAAGCACTGGTAATCGTCTGAAAAGGACAGTGATGGTTCATCCAGGCCTCACGCGAGAGCAAGATCTCAGGAGAAAGACTTTAGAGAGGGCAGGAAACACCTCAAACCCTCCCCAGAGAGCAAGAGTTCAAAACTGGAGAAATATTCTAAAGTCTCCTTTGAGCCTCATCTTCAGCCTCCTCTACTCCGGTGAGGAAAGAAAAGAAGCTCAATAAAGCCTCATCAGATCCTGGGAAATTCAGAACCGAAAAATCGCCATAGACTCCACCATCGACGACTATCACTAGATCTACAAGTTACAGTTATGTCCTCGTTACATCATCTGCCCTGTCGACAGCAGGGCCGATGTCGGACAGCAGCCGCATCTGGGTCCATACTGTTGACGAGAGCATCGTTGACTCCATAGACGCAGTGGTCGAAGTGGGGGGGGGGGGGATCTGAGGGGCACGGCGTGCCCGTACATTTTAAATTTTAATACAGTTCCCCCATTTCTTGCTGAACGTCAGCTGTTCACGGACGGTTAATTTAAGAAGCTGAAAAGCTTCAGCTAAAGTGTCATTCAGGTAGCCTCCTGAGCTGTGAAATTGCGGGACGGGAAGACAGAAAAACAAGCCTTGAAACTTCCTGGTGATACACATTTATTCATTTTGAGAGGTACTGTAAGGGAGCAACCTGCTAAGATGTGAAGTGTGTTTTCTTAATAGACAAGTTACCATAAAAAATTGCTCCCTGATGTCACACATTTTTTCTTTTTGATGAGTATAGTAAGGGAGTTGCATTCTAATGTGTGAATTGTGTGCTTTTAACAGAGTTATAATAAATAACCAAAATGTATGATGTACACCCTGCTAAAATGTATATTTTGGAAACACTTTATCTTAAACCTTTTTGCGCAGTCTGTGGCAGCCTATCTTGTACTGTGTGTAAAGCAAGTTTGAAATGTCTTGCATGTTCGCAGTGCTTTCTGTCAGACTGGGTACCTGTAGCACTAAACATACACAAGTCACTATTGTCCATTGCATCAACCAGGATTTGGTGCAGTACATCAACTAATAGAGGTTTCATATTGTAAGATAGTGTATTTCCCACTGATTAACAAATTATTTTTCATGTAAGCCGTTTTATTTTATATGTAGTTACCCAAAGGTGAAAGACTGAAAAAAACGTAGAGAATAATTTAGAATTTAGCCACACCCACTCGCCCCACCCCTTGACCCGCCCCTTGCATGCAGCATTACAGTTCGCATTCTTTTTTTTTCTGCACTGCGACCACTGCATAGATGTCCCCCCATCTGTGCTGTCAACGAAGGCTCCTTTGTCTAAGTCGACAAAGATACCGTTGACTACCATACATTCGACATCCTTACTGTCGTCAACGCAGACACTGTCTATGACAACTCTGCTGACGACACTGTAGATGGCTACATCGCAGACTTCGATAACGTCGACTGCAACTCCGACCGCGACATGGACTGCAACAGTCTATGACCGGCATTCCATCGTCAGTGGTCCACGATTAAGGTGATGAAAATAAAATTCATCCACAAATGTCTGCATACTATGGGATCTCACATTTGCCTCCTTTGCACCTTTTGGACCTACAGAACTCTGGTGAAGATGAGGGAGTATATGGAGTGGTGCATAGTTCATCAGTTACATGTAAAGTGCCAGGAAGAGGACTATCAACAACAATGCGATCAACCATATCTGGCACCACCATGTCATTTTCATCATTATGGCTAGCTTCACAAATCTTGCCCTGGAGAGATGGCACATCTTCTGCCATCCTTGATTCAAGACCTTCAGGCTATGCTGGCAGACTGCAAACAAAGATTTCCATCTCGAAATGTTCAAAAAGAGCCATCGCAGGTTCAACCGCAGTCACTTGAAAAAACGGTTTCGCCAGTGCCACCTAAAGTACTGCACCCTCCTGTACAGGAGCCTGATCTGGACGACCCTTCATCCTTGAAAGGAGAAAAAGGGTGACATTTCAGAGCCTACGCCTGCAGATCCTTGGGAAGATTACATAATTCCCAATCCCTCTCCTCCATCACACCATTCAGCCGATTCCCTTCCAGAAGACATAGGGGGTTTCCACAACTTAATGGATTCTAATAGGTCCCATCTCCCCATGGCTGTTAAACATACAGACTGTTTCCTGTATGATTTTAAAGAGGAAGCTAGGAAATCTATTCGAACAATCCCAATCATACACCACATCTGGAAAGAGAGTGAAGATAACGAAGACCCGGCCACGATACCGCCAGTGCTCTCTCGCATAGAGAAGCAGTTCGGTGCCCCAGAAGATTCACCTTCCTGCTTGACTTGCCACCCTATGCCAGATTATTTCTCAGGCGACACAAAGGAGATCGAAGAACCCAGCCACCCAAATCTCAACCCCTCTGGACAAAGAAGGGCATAAGCTAGATCTCATGGGGAAGCGTTTCTCCACCATGGCTGCAACTACATCAAGGTGGCCAATGCTTTGGCTATCATCGGCTGTTATGATAGACAGATGTGGTCAGACATGGCCTCCTTACTAGACTTCATCCCTGAGGACAGGAGGCAGGAAGCCAGAAAAATCCTCTTGGAGGCAGAGCGTCAGCCTCCGAGAGACTGCACTGTGGACATAGCCAATATGGGGTTTTGCCAATTGGCAAGTGCAGCAGTCTTGAGGCACCAAGTGTGGTTGAGAGCCACCACTTTTAGACCGTAGGTCCAGGCAAAGGTCCTGGTTATGGCGATTGATGGGGATGTTTTGTTTGTAAAATATATAGATGGGTCTTTTCTATCCATCAAAACTAATACGGATACAGCAAAATCCTTAAGCTACCTCCAGTACAAGAAGACACCGTTCAGGGGAGCAAAAGGACGAGGTTTCGCCACTTACAGAGGAAACTACCAGAGGGCACAACCATATCGGCCACAATGCAGCCAAGCCTATCAACCTGCTTCCTACAGTCAGTCTTCCACAGATGGTTTCTCTCGTCAAGAGGGGCGAAATAGAGCATCGACCCAAGGCAGAGATAGAGGGAGAAAGCAATGATCTGAGCAGGGTACCAGCTCTCGCCTCCCTTTTCTCTCTTGTGGGTGCACAGCTCCCCAGTTTCTTCCATCAATGGCAGAGTATAACAGACCAATGGGTGCTGGATCTGATTGCCTTTGCTCATACTCTGGAGTTCGTCGGGAGACCTCCAACTACTCCACCCAGGAGAGCCCCTCCCCCTCGTCTTCACTTATTGCACACAAAGGCAAAAATCATGCTCTCAAAAGGAGCTATTGAGGAAGTTCCAACTTTACAAAGGGGTCAGGGTTTCTATTCCAGTTTTTTCTTGATTATGAAGAAGTGTGAGGAATGGATTCCGATTTTGGATCTCCAAAAGCTAAACAATTTCCTGAGATAGCAAATCTTTCAGGATGGTAACTCTGGCCGAGAACTTATGCCATCCCAGTAACAGAGACTTCATACCCTCCCTTGATTTGGAAGACTCGTACTTCCACATCACCGTTCGACAGAAGCATCAAATTGCTCAGGTTCACGGTAGCTGGTACCCACTACCAATTCAAGGTTCTCCCTTTCGGCCTCAAATCGGCACCCAGGATATTTACAAAGTGCCTTGCTCCGTTGCCGCAGTCCTACGTTCTCAAGGTCACCAAGTATTCCCCTGCTTGGACGACTGGCCGCTTAAGGCATCAACAGCAAAGCAAGCAGCCAGAACCACGAACGCTCGTCTTTGACTGTTCAGCAAGCCAGGGCTGACAGTGAACAGCACAAAGTCTTAATTTATTCCCAATCAAATGGTACCATTTCTGGGAGCCAGATAGGACACGATCCAATGCAATGCAGTCTGTCGGAAGAATGTCAAATCAGTCTACGACAATTGGCTATGACCATCTCAAAAATGAAAGTCTTTCAGTAAAAGAATACAAACTGCTCCTAGGAATGTGCTCATCAGCGATGGACCTGGTTCCCTTAGCCAGATTCAGAATGAGACCTCACAAAGAGGAACTGAAATAGCAATGGCTTTAAACGTCTGGATCTTTCCAAAACATAATTTGTGTTATCCCAGTCATGAAGACGGCAATGCAATGATGGTACCACAACCCATACCTTTCAAAAGTACTCCCTTTCTGGCAAAACATACCAGAGCAAAGGGTCAAACTGGGTGACTTCCTTTCCAATGCCATGCCTTTGCAATGTGGGGTACCACAGGGCTCTGCTTTGAGCCCCACATTGTTCAACATCTACGTGGCCCCACTTGCTAGACTTGTAAGAACTTTTGGACTGGAAGTGCTCTCATACGCCGACGACACCCAGATTATGGTCTCCCTGTCCCACTCTGTCGATACCACGGCCCTAAATTTCCGAAACTGTATGGAAGCTGTGGCAGGCTGGATGGCCTCGAATTTTCTTAAATTGAATGGGGAGAAAACGGAGATCTTGATCTTCCGGGGAAATAAGGGGATCTGGTCAGATGATTGGTGGCCCCAGACACTTGGATCCTGTCCCCAGCCTTCCTTATCTGCCCGTAACCTTGGAGTCATTTTTGACACCTCACTTGCTTTTGATAAGCAAGTAAGTAGAACTGTTGCAACCTGCTGTGGGGTCTTAAGGATCCCAAGAAAACTTACTCTTTACCTTTCTCCTGATGCCCGGAAACAGGTGGCAGTTGCCCTTCTATCCTCGCGACTGGATTACTGCAATGCTCTTTACCTTGGCATGAGCACTAAACTACTCCATCGCATGCAGGTCATCCAGAACGCGGTAGCAAGATTCGTTGTCAATGCCCCCAGACGCTCCTCCGGGACCAGGATCAGGAGAAACCTTCACTGGCTCCCGGTGTATGCCAGAATAAAATTTAAAATTCTGACCATCACCCACAAGGCTCTTCACGGTGCTGGCGCTGAGGGCATCAGGACCTTAGTGTCGACCTATATCCCAGGCAGGACACTACGCTCCTCCGGTCAGCATCTGTTGTCTATTCCCCGAGTTGCCAAGGCGAGATGGGGTGGTAAGGCATTCTCCTCACTAGCCCCCAGACTTTGGAACGAGCTCCCTCTGGAACTCAGGGGCCAGGATTCCCTGTTGCTCTTCAGAAAGGGCCTCAAAACCCTGCTCTTTACTGAAGCCTACTCTTAGGTTTCCTCTTTCCTCCTTTTTCATTTCAGTACCTGGCTTTTTTATTCCATCTTTTGCGCCTTGACGCCTTTGGGCAAGGTAGCGCTTGTATGAATCGCCTTTCAATCAATCAATCAATCAATCAGACTACATCCAGAAAACGAATGCCTCTATGGAAGGTTGGGGAGCTCATTTTCAGGACCTTTAAATTCAAGGCAAATGATACAGTTCTCAAACAGTCACATCACCAGCCTGGAGTTGAAGGCTATATTCCTCTTTACAGGCCTTCCTACTGAGAATTGCAGGAACTTGTGTACTGGTCCGTACGGACAACAAGACCAGTATGTTCTACATAAACTAACAAGGGGGGACCAAATCTTTCACACATTCTCTGGAAGCGCAAGAACTGTGAAGCTGGGCAACTGAGAACAGGATCTCTCTCTGGCCGAGCATGTTCCAGGTTTACACAACATGCTAGCAGATGCAATCAGCAGAGCTACTGACAGTTGCCACGTATGGGAACTCAATCAATTCCAGCTCATCAGAGTATTTGCTCTGTGGGGAAAACCAGCTGTGGACCGGTTTGCCACAGACCTAAACGTCAAAGGTCTGTCCTATTCCAGCAGGTTCCCCCTCTCAGGCTCTCATGGCAATGCTCTTTTGATGCGTTTCAGGGATATATGCCTACGCCTTTCCTTCATCCCATTGATTCCCAGAGCACTGATCAAAATGAAGCTGAAGAAATGTCGCCTAATTCTCGTTACGCCCAGGTGGCCCAGACAACACTGGTTCCCGGAACTTCATCTTTAAGAGGCTAGATCCATACGTCTGCAGCTACTTCCTCCTTTCCTTACCCAGGACAATGGTAAAGTGTGCCATCCAAATCCGGAGTCTCTGCACTTGCATGCTTGGCACCTGAATTCCTGGAACTTAGAGACATGAGCATTTCGCAGCCAACCGTGCCAACAAGACGTGCAAACTGAAATGGAAAACGTTCTGTGTTTGGTGCCAAAGAAATTACGTACATCCATTTCAAGTATCCCCGCAACAGCTTTTTACCATATCTCCTCTCTGGCTAAAACTGGTTTGGCTTTGCCTCAGTTAGGGTGCATCTGCTATAGCAGAGCTTCAAGCACCACTTCTCTTCATGCCTCAAGCCTGATCAAACAATTTATGAAGGGGCTGTTCCGTACCTTTCCTCCAGGGCGAGCACCTCAGCCGGAAGGAACCTCAACGTGGTCCTTGCGCAACTCATGAAAAGACCATTCAAACACATTCATAAAGCTGAATTGAAATTCGGAACATTGAAAGTCGATCTTCTACTGGCTCTCATCTCAGCCAGAAGGGTAAGGGATCCAAGCGTTCAACATTAAAAACCTATTTTAATAGTTAAAGAAGACGCTGTGATTCGAAGGACTAAACCTACATTAATTCCTAAGGTTCCGTCGCAATTCCACCTCAATGAGCCAGTGATACTCTGGTCCTTGTTCCCGCACCATCCACGCCTGCAGAGCATACACTATGCATACGCTAGATGTCAAGCGTTGCTTTAAGTTTTACCTTCAGAGAACGAAGGGCATTCAAAAAACTGATCAGTTATTAGTGGCCAATGGCCAAGGCAGAGAAGGGACTGTAGTAACAAAAGCCACTATCGCAAGATGGATATCGGCTGCAATACAATTCTGCCATTTCAAAGTTAACAAACCTTTGGAAAGGACAGCGAAAGCTCACTCCACCAGAGCTGTTGCTAAGTCATCGACACTCTTTGCGGGAGTGACTCTGGAAAAGGTCTGTCATACTGCAACCTGGAGGACCACTCCGACTTTCACGCAGCACTACTACCTGGAATCCGCACAGGATGCATATGCAGCAGTATTGGTATCTTTCATAGAACCACATGCACCCACCCTCTTCCCCGTAGAGGCTGTTACCTTGGTATTCAATAAGATACTCCCTACTTACTTGTGCTGGGAAAAGCCAAGGGAAATTGCCTCTAAGAGTTTTAGAGGGTGCTGGCAGCTGATTAGCTGCATTTAACATTTGGTGCTGGCAGCTGATTGGCTGCATTAAACATTTGGTGCTGGCAGCCGATTGGATGCATTTAACATTTGGTCCTTTTTTTAAAAGGACATAGATAGGCTATAAAGGCCCTAAACCATGTCATACATAGCCTATGTCATTATTTAAATACTGTTTGTTACCGTTGGACTCCCCTCTTAATGACTGAGAACTGATTCAGGCATGTGAATCTATGAAAGGTACCAATACTGGATAACCATAGTTAGAGGTAAGTAACTTATATTCTTACAAACCTACAAAGGGCTACAGAGTGCCAGGTAAGCAGACCTGACTTAACCCCTTCGACGCTCATGACGAGCTGGGCTCGTCCTGGCGTAGCCCGCTCGCACGCTGATGACGAGCCCAGCGCGTCACGCAAAGTGCGATTTTGAAAAACCCAGCGCGCTAGCGGAATTCCGCTAGCGCGCATGCGGTTAAGACCCCATAGGTGAGAACTGTTATTACAGGCACAGCAGAAACTGACCACCATCCGGTTGACGTGGCTCTTTGCACAGGTTTCTTGTAACAAAATGATGCATATGGTAATTGTGTATAAATGATACTCTGGGTCATTAAATCGACATTATTCCAAGAAAGTTTAGTTAATCTTAAATGTGCATGTCAATGTTACAGCTCAGATTTGACTCCCACACCTATTGTTGGATAAATCAGGTGCATCCAGAGTTTCTCCTGTAACAAATGTTCCATGTTTTAATTTTCTTCGTTACGGGCATAGTCTGTCAGGATGTGTACAATTCAAGTTTTTGTCCAGGAGTGGCCTTCATGCTGCTTCTTAGTCTGTCTTTTAGAATTGTCGACTGCGAGCCTCAAAAGAAGGAAACCAAGAGTGGTGGTCTAACGTCCTTTGGCCTCTGACTGTGAACAGACTCAGGAGCTTGCTGCATTGTGGGCGTTTTGTGCTACCTTTTACCCTGCTGTGATGTAGGTGGGCAGGCCTTGTGAAGGCTTGGAAATCTGGTGCTGGAGTCCCAGGCACATTCTTAGTCTTTCCTGCTGTCTCCAGCACTGATCTGAGATGCATGCATAAATTTGACTATTCAGAGCTTATAACTTTAATAAAGGTTTCCTTGATCGAGAACTATTACAGGTAATTAACATTTCATTCAGTAGACTTATTTGGAAGAAATGGTAAACGAGTGCTCATGAAAAAAGCTGGGGGCAAATTCTGAATAGCTGTTTAACAAAGTATATCATACTGTCTAATCTATTTTTGTGTGGTTTGTTTACTTTTTCTCTCTGCAGTTTTTAAATCTAATGAACGGCAGGATAAAATAAAGATTAAGTTGAAGAAGGGGAAAGCAACAAGTAAAGAATTTACTGCAGGGCATGTTGGCTCCTCTGAGGAAGAAGGATTCTTAAAGTACTGTGCTCTGGAATTTGTGGATGTAGCAACAGTTGACAAGGAGGGCGCACTCTCTTCTTCGCCAGTATTAAAATCAAAGCAAAAGAAGCACCCAGGATTTCTATATCATACCAACAATTGCACTTGTTCTTTATGTTCTGACTTATCCCTATCTGTGTTATGTACTCGTTGGGCAATGACGTTTGCTGAGATGCAGGTGTCCTTTGGAAATCACTCTGACGGCTCTAGTCTCTTGAGGGCTGCACTACAACGCTGTATTGGTTTCTCCTCCCGCTTCTCCAATGTTCTGTGCAACTTCCTTTCTCAGGACTCCAGAAACTCCAGTCAGCAAAGTAATGAGGGGCTGTCAACGGTGAGATTGGCAGACAGACTCTTAGCACAGCTTTATACCAATCTAGCCTCTTTGAACTCTAGTCCAAAACACCACAAAATGATAAGCATGTACATTCAAGCTGGCCTGAACTTTATTTCCTCTAGTGGTGTTTATGGCCTTGAACATTGCAAGGCTAACCTTCTGCTTGCAAACGCTGTCACTTCACTTTATAACTTGGCTTCTAGGAATGGTGGTCCAGTGGCAGACATTTTCTCTACACTGTGGGTTTGGAATCCACCCACAATATGCACCTCTGCCACAGAAAAGAGAAACAAAAAACCCCCAGAGATTAAAATTAGTCTGACTGAGGCTGTGCCAGTTGTAAAGGGTGAAAACGTAGTGCTTTTCACCAGCCAGAATAGGAAAGGCTCAACAGCAAAAGAGCGTGTTGTACCTCGCCCATTAAATTTCAAGGATGCATTTTCATTGGATGACTCCAATACAGAGATTCCAACCATTGCCATCAGGTCAATGTCTGATGTGAACACCCCTGTGCAGAAATGTTTTCCTGCTGCTCTGCAACCCAAAACACAGTTTACTGTCTTCAATGAAGAATCTTTTCCAGCAGACAAACATCTTGCTAGGGCACCAAAGGCTTCTCGGAAAATGAAGTCCCGACTCAAGGTAAGAAATGAGAAGATTTTGCTAATCTGAAAGTTTTGGTGTATGCTGTAGGATACTAGATGGTTTTTACTGTCCTGGTTGGATCTACATAAAAAAAATCCAATCTTCCTCTTGTGGAGGAGCGATGTCACCCCACACCAGCGTTGTATGCACCATATGTTTTTGTTTGAAATGTATTTACAGAGTGTGAATGAATGATGTAGTGATAAATTGTAGTATATTTTGTGATGTTGTGTTGGCGCCTCTGGACTTCTGGCCATTTGTGTGGAACTGTAATATGATTTTGAGAAACCTGTGCTGCCATTTGCAAGTGGGTAGTTGGATCCAACAACATCTGCTGTTTGTTTTGTCTTTGATGCTAAGTACATTGCTGACATTTATAATCACTTAAAGCTCTATTTACAGCTATTTGGGTTTTCCTCTTTGATCATTTTTGTATTTAACACCACCTTTTGGACTATTTTCTCAGGTGGTATTTAGTGATGAAAGTGATTCAGAAGGCTTGGATAAAGAAGAAAAGGAGCAAACTTTGAAGACCAACCCTCCTTTTCCTGTTGATAAAAAGGAAGGCAAGCTGACCAATAGCAGGGCAAGGACCACAAAGAAATCTGCAGAGAGAAGTAGAGTTGATGAGCATTCCCAAAGCAATCCTGAACGATGTCCCAGGAAAGGAAGGTCAGCTAGCAAGGAGACCGACACAATTACAGAAGAAAAGAAGACTCTGACTGCTATCAAAAGGGTGACTCGGGGGCAGGCCCACCTTCATCAAGATGAAGTTGAGGTGTTGAGAGTTATACAAGAAGAAGAGAAAGAGGATGTGTTTGACATCAGCTTTGAGGTTCTTAGAGGATCTGATGGAGAGGACAAGCCTGCCACAGGTAAGAAACAGCAATTGTAAGAAATGTGGCTGGGTCCGTGGTAGGGCTTTGTCTGTTTTGGCGCTCACTGGTGTGCCCAAGATAATGAAATTGCTTTGTGTGAAAAGAGCATCATGGGAAGCCCAACCCTCAATGTCTGGCTAAAATCCTAACAAACTTAATTTTACATTCCAGTCCTGTTAATCCTACACATGAGCATCCCATTGCACAGAGCATCTTTCGATGAAGTCTTCCTGCAGATTCCTTGCTTTATAAATATCCTCCAGGCTCCGTACTGGACCTAGAGACATTTCACCAGTAAAGGATTTACAGTTTGTGTGTTTTGCATCAATCATGACTCAGTGTGAGCCATATGTGATGTAATTGGGATTACAAATGGTCCCAAATTGTCAGTTTCTTTTTTACTGTACCTCCTATGTTATTTTTGAACTGCTTTTAGTATTTCATGGCCAAAGTGAATTTGATTTTCTACAGCAGCTAGGTCAAATGCCCATAGATTTCATAGTATAAATCCTGAAACAAATGCTGTAAAATATTTTTGTTGAACTGACATGACATCTGCATGGGCAGTTTTGGATCCAGATATGACCTCTGTCTTTGATTCCTATTCCTTAATGCACCCAAAAGCTACCAGAGAGCAGAAGGCAATACTGTTTTTGCGAACTGTCTTGGGGATTGCTGAACAATTCCCCTTCCTCAGGCATGTCCCCTGACAGGGAAAGATCCCCCAAAAGATGTTCTAACCAAAAGTGCCATAGAAAGAAGAACTCCTTTCTTGAGGAAACTGTCCTGCTCCTGGCACTGTTGGGCATCTTGCGGTCTTTCCCGGATGCCATCTTGGCCATGGAGAGTGTGGTATCCAGAACTCCAGGGCTTGAGCATATGTCGTCCAATCAGGCAGCCCTTCCGAAAGGACTTGGTGTCACAGCAACAGGTTCTTCACACTTGCTCTCACAATGTCCCCCTTCATGAGCGGCGACAACTGAACACCTTCGACCTTCCTCAAGAGATGGTTAATGTCCTCTTGGCATCCTCCTAAAGGACTTAGTGCTAATTCTGCCAGGGACAAAGCTGCCACCACTTCATTAGCGCATACGATCCCTGCCCTAGACAAATGCCAGGCAGCTACATGGGTGTTCCTCCATACATTCACGAAGCACTGTTGCCTGGATAGTCCGATTTGCTGAGAGGGGCGTTTTGCCCACTTAGTCCTACAGGGCTTTCTGATTTGAACCCATTCACAGACTTGCCTCTAAATAGGTACTGCTTTGGTATCTATTCAAATAGTGAGGAATCTGTGGCTAGAAGCCTCTATTAGAAAAACAAATTACTTACTATCGTTAACACTCTTTTGGGTAGAGACTGGAGTTCCCTCTAATGTGCGTGCTTGGATGTCAGTGCAGCCTCCGCTTTTGTGCAGTGCACAGAAAGATTGAAGCCCCCACACAGCAATTATCATTTACCTGTGCCATTACCATTATCTTTCTAAAGGAAATTTCATTGCCCTCGGGGCAGCAGCAATGTTTTTCTGCAGGGCTATGGATTCCTTGCTGCATTTTGATCAAATTAGCTTCACAAAAACCACAAAGTACTTGTAGGAAGCTTGCTCCTTATATGGTATATCGAAATTAGATATAGCGTGTAAAGAGTCCAGGGGCTCTCTTATGAGTGGATAGGGGCTTGCTATGGCAATCCCAAAGTGCTCTGCTAAGGGGGGTAGTGTGGTTGAGCAGTCTTAAGCTTATCATTTCATTTCATTTTCAAAAATCTTTATTTCGATCACAGATCATAAAAGATGCATAGTATTTGTACACAATAAAAAGTGATTAAACATGGTGTGATCCAATGATTAAGAAAATTTTAAAAAGGGAACATAGGGTGCAATAAAAGCAATAAAATTTCAGGGGTACTGTTATACAAGTCTTTTCAGCGCTCGACTCTGAGTGAACCACATGGAAGTTAAAAATTTTGAAAGGGCAAAAACCACAATGGGAGAGAGGTCTGTCTTTAGAATTCTGTAGGCAGGTTGAAAAGATCTGAAGCCCAAGTTTTTAAGTAGCGGGACTAGCCAGTATTTCCTGCTCCTCTCGTAGCCCTTGCAGAAGAAGACGGCATGAACATAATCTTCTTTTGGGTGAGCACACACTGGACAGAGTTCTGCGGTAGAGCGTGATTGCCATGACGCTGTGAATGATGCTAGAGGGAGGCATCCATACCTCCACTGTAAAAATAATTTTCTCGTTAGTGTGGGGGAGATTGAGTCTAAAGCACTTTCAAGATAAGTTTTTCGCTTTGAGGAACAGATGTGTCAGGGATCCTTCTCTCGTGGCATCAATAGCTTTTGTCAGCATCAGTTCATAGTATGCTCTCACGAGAACCTTCTTTGGAGTCGTTACACAAAAGTTTAAGGGATCCCTCCATAGTTCCGAGAAACCCATCTCCTCTAGCATTGCCTTGACATAAATCATCCATGGAATTCTTTTGGCGTTCCTTAGCTCTAGAAATTCCTGTAATTCCTCTCTGTAGCTTATGAGGTCAGGGCTACACCACAGACGCCTCCAGAAAGTTAGCGGTTTAAGTCCCAGCTCCTCTGTTATAGATCGAATTCCCAGGTCTAGTCTGAGCGGAAGTAGGGGGGTGCTCTGAGGTAGAGCGACAACCTGTCTCAAGAATTTGTTTTCAATTAACTGTAATTTTGGGAGTTTGGAATGCCCCCACAATTCACCTCCATATGTGACACCCGCCCGGGCTTGGGTTTTGTAAATATGAATAATTGGGGTTAGTGGGCGATAAGAAGATATGTTTGCCAGACGCATCGTGCCACCCGCCAACTGAGCCAGTTTGATGGTCACTTTGGTCTGGTGGGTCGTCCAAGTTAGGTATTCATTTAGAGTGATCCCCAAGTATTCAATATTATGCACACGTTCTAATTGGACAGTGCCTAGCCTGGGTGGGGCTCGATTATGGGGGTTAGGATTCAAGATCATAAATTTAGTTTTTTGTGGGTTAATCTCCAATCCACGTTTGGAGCAAAACTCTAGAAAACCATCTAAAATGCGTTGGATTCCCATGGGGGATTTAGACAGCAGCAGGCTGTCATCTGCAAACATAATTGCAGGCACCCTGCTGCCTGTCAACTTTGGGGCATCGGTATTGGCAATCCTGTTTAGGTGGGCAACAACCCTGTTCACCAAGAGGCAAAACAGGGTCGGTGCAAGCACACAGCCCTGTCTCACCCCTCTGCGAACGGGGAACCTTTCGGTTAGCTTACCACCTTTGCCACACCTTACGCGGGCGTAGTTGTTGCAGTGAAGTCTCATCAGGATTGCCAAAATATCCCCGGGGACGTTTAACTCTTCCATGACCCTCCACAGCCTCGCTCTGGGTACCAGATCGAAGGCGGCACGTAGGTCTACAAAGATGGTATATAGAGTGCCGCCCTCGATTACAGCTGTTCTCCAGTAGAGGAGGTTTAACCTGAAGATTTGATCTATGGTCGAGACACCCTGCCTAAATCCTGCCTGGTAGGGGGACAAGATGTCCATCTCTTCTATCCAGGCTTGTAATCGATTCAAGATCAATCTACCGAAGAGTTTCTGGGATATGTCGATAAGACTAATAGGTCGATAGTTCGAGGGAAGCAGAGGGGATCCCTTTTTGTAGATTGGAACCACCTCAGCTCCCCTCCAAGTATCGGGCACCTCCATTCCCCGCAAGATGGCATTGAATATTAATGTGAGGTAAGGTGCCCATATCCCAGGTTCCTGTTTAAACAGGTCCCCTGGCACCCCGTCTAGTCCCGGGGCTTTCCCTGCGGCTAAACCTTTTATGGCATCCCTCACTTCTTTTTCGTTAAAAGGAGCTCCAGTGGTGCTGAATGTACATGTAATTCCATCAGTATTTTGATCCCCCCCTCCCTCCGCATACAAGGCCTCAAAATGACTGTGCCATACCAAAGGGGATATATTGGGCTCTAATGCGGAGGATAGGTCCTCCGTGCCATTCGCGACTATGCGCCAACATTTGCGGGAATCTCTTGTTGATAGTGCTTTGGTGAGATTTTCCCAATAGTCATGGTCCCATTCAGCCCGGGCGTTCTCCAGGAGAGTTTTGTACGCTTTTCTCCTGGCACGGATTTCTTCTCTGTTAAGGCGTTCTTTTATGGCATGTAACAGGTGGGTTTTTGCTTCCCTGCAAGTAGCGTTGTACCAGGACGTCTTGGGCTTTGGGCCTATCCTTTTCCCTGAGGATGAAATTAAGTCCTCTTCTAAGGTGTTAATCATATTGGCATGTATTTGTGCAAGCTTATCTCTGCTAGCATTGTCTTGGACCTCATTCCCTACCTGAAAGGCATTCTCCAGGAATGGGATGATCCTTTCATATAGCCGGGGTATCCTGTCTATACTGTTGGCCAATTTCTCCCACTTGACTTTCCTCCGATTATTTTCAAGTAGGAGGCCCTCCTTGTCTTTGCCTGATCCGTGGGGTCTAACCTCACCACCGGGCAGGGAAAGAGTCAATTCCAGGGCGTTATGGTCACTGTCCATTCTTTCAGTGACTTGGAAGTCGACTATTGCTGGCCACATAAATAGTTTGATCATTATGTAGTAAAGTCTAGATTCACTGCCAGTTTTGTTATAGGTATGAAGGCTGGGTATATCTGATTTGCAACAGCCATTGCAGGCCCTTAGACCTAGATTGAGGGTAAGGGCAGTTATCTGCAGGGCCAGGGGGGTCCAAGCCCTTGGAGGTGGTGCCGCCGTCTCTGGGATGAGCCAGCATGAGTCTTCCTCGTGGGAGGGACCATCACGCAGTCCAGGCAGGGGTTCGTAGTGAGAGTTAAAATCCCCTCCTACCAGGCAGGCGAGTTCACATGGGATGTCTTCTAAAAGCCCTGCTAACTCATCTATAGTACCAGATTCTTTATGCATTGGTACCGGCCTTGAATAAATATTGATAACTAGCAGCTTCGTGGAGTCAGGCCACTCAAGTCGAACAGCCAATAGGTCGTCCGAGGCGGTTTCTAGATAAGAGGCCTGACATCCTAGGTCCGTAGCTACCCATGTCGTGAGTCCCCCTGACGGCCTGCCCCTTCCCCCCCATTTGGCAGCTTTGAAGAAGGAGGCAAAGCCCGGGAAGGATATTTCCTCCCGCGCCCAAGTCTCTTGAAAGAGAAGTATGTTTTTGGAGCTAATATAAGAGCCCCACTCTATACAGTCAATTTTACTAGCGAGGCCTGCCACATTCCAAGAGGTCACTATTATTTGTGATAAAACAGTAGTGGCTTGACCAGGAATGGCGGAGTTATTGGGGGTAAGCTCAATGGGCGCCTGTTGGATTGTAGGGGAATGATTCATGCCTGTAGGCTTGTTGACAGGGGGTGTAATTAGATTCGTCGTACCACGAACTTGACTGAGTTCAACTATGCTGGGTGAATCGGGAAATGCTCTACTCCCATTCATGGGAACTGCCCGTAAAGCATTCCGCTCCTCAACCTCCTGTCAGTCTACTGTTTCTAGGCTACTGTATCTGTTGTGCGTGGAGAGATAGGCAGGGTAGTGTATTCTGTATGGCCCAGGAATTCCTCTCATCTGGCCGCCACCCCCCTCCCCCCCCCCCCCCCCTCCTTCTCGGGACGGTTTCCCAACCGGCCTCGTTACCGTATGAAGAAAACTGTTCTAGTGGTCTTCCCCTGTGTTGCTGATGGTCTAATCTCTCCCTATAACAATTTTCCCTACCCTCCAACAGCTCTTGGTGGTGCCCCCATCTATAGTCCTCTGTGTTGTAGAGATTGGAAGGATAGAAGAATGAGAGAGGGAGTGGTTGAACGACAGTACCAGAATCCTCCTCGGGAGCCCAAGTACAAATGTACGCGGCAGTGTTCGGGTCTCTAAAAGTGACCAGAATACAGTCTCCCCCGATGGATTTCTCAGTATACCCCACCCATGATACCCTCCTAGCCATAGAAATATCACTAGTTGTTCCTCTCGGAAGTGGTCTGTTTTCCGAGAGCCAATTTATGACTTTGTTCTTCAGTGAAGTCATAGATTCAAATGTGGAGTGGTTTAATTCCGGTACCCCCGCCAGAACTAGAGTGTAAGGTGCTACCTCAGGAGGGAGATTTATAGGCTTTGATCTACGTTTGGGATTTGATTTCTCTCTAGTCGGTGGTGGATTACCTTTGATGTTAGTCGGTGGCAAGGCCTTATCTTTTGCTGCCGAATTTATTTTTGGAGTGGCAGTCGCTGTTTGTGGTGTTGAGATAAAGGCCTTGTTGGCCTCTGGTGGTTGCAAAGTATTGTTAGATATAGATTGTGTGGGTTTGGGGTTTGTGGGGGGGAGCTTATTGTTTGTTACTGTGGGGGGTCCATTGCCCTTAGTGGGTTTAGGACCCAAACCTTCTTTCGCTATTTTTGACCCGTTGCTATCGCTTTTCCTAGAGTCGGCCAATTGCACAGTTGCCTTTTCGATGGTGACTAATCTCGCTTCGATTTTCATCAGTCTAGCCTCAAGGGGACTTAACAAGGACCTAAGGAGAGTGCCTATATCCTCCAGTGTAATGTCATCAGAGGTAGTATCTAGTTGCACATTGTTAATGGACTGTGGTAGTGTAGTTTGGTTGACAGTGCTAGGAGAGATTGGCAATGCTGATCTTTCTAGCATAGGCACAGAGGTGGCCCCCTTCCCCCCTTTACCTCTGGATTTTTTCGGTATGGGTGATTTGATCTTATCATCATCTGTTTGGTGTACCCTGCTTCCTTTTTTTTTTTTTGGTATGGCCCCTTCTCTAGTCCCCTTATTGCTTTCTTTATTGGGTTCTGTGACTTTAGCTGCGTCTGTATTCTCTATTGGGAGCGGTTGAATGGTTTGGGTGTTGGGTAGAGCCATAAGGCTCATATCCTCGAGATCGCTCGGAACCTCAATGGTAAACTCTGGGTTGTTGGTTGTGGAATTTGATGGTGGGCAGGTTACCTGGTCAATGCTGTTACTGGTAGGTAAACCAGATCTATCTTCGGGTGTTCTAGCTTGAGCCATCGGGCCCATAGAAGATCTCCTTACCCAGTCTATTTCTTGGGAAATTCTTCGCTTGAGGACCTCAATTTCTTCAATCAGGAGAGAACCCGCTTTGGCAAAGTAGGTGTCGATAGGGCCTTTGACAGCTCCGGCCGCAGCTAGGGAAGATGCTTTGCTCCTGGTTTCCCTTGTAGTCATGCTGGTAATGTTTCAATGACCTCGGTGTGGCAGGCAGAGACAGGGCCCGGACCGGACTCTACGTACTCGAACGGCCTCAAACGGCCCGCTCTTTGCCCGGTCTTCGCCCCGGCCTGCGTCCCGCGTGCGTCCCGCGATGCGGGAGTGCCCGAGACAGGATATACGAGGAGGCTGGGGGCGTGGCCGCCGGGGGAAGAGGCACCAGCTGTGGAGAGCAGAGGCTGCTGGACCTCGCAGTCCCCCGGTAGGCTCAAAGCGTTGCTGGCAATTGTAGTCACTCACCCGGCCTGTCCTCTACTGGGAGCGCGTGTGCTCTCTGCCGACCGCAGAGCCGCTCACACCAGCGGGAGACCGGCCCGGGGGAACAGCTGAGCGGCACCCGCGCAGCGGGTGTCGCGAAAGGTGAAGGGCGAGGAAGAGAGGCAGTCAGGCAGGAACAGTCTCTGACAATCCTTGGCGCAATGAGAATCCGCTTGGAAGCTTATCACAGACGAGTGCAAGACATCGGAAAACACACAATAGTCAATAAGATACACAACTCGAGAAGGAGATCCACACCAATTTATATAAGTAGCGAGTATCTTTATATATGTTTAGGCATCAGAATAAAATCTTTCAGGTAAGTGTGTTTTTAAATCTAAATTCTTTTTAGTTCAAAAAGCCGAGACTGCAAGTTCTAGGAGGCTTCAGTGTTGAAAAAGTCAATGCGGCATTCAGGTATAATACAGCAAACTTGACCCGTCTCCAGAAGTTAAGGTGAGTGGTGAGCAAGGTCCAAGGCAGCACCAGCAGAACACCACCAGTGATACTAAGGCCACCGATTGCAGAGGTGCAAAACTACTATGGGTGGCCAATGTTAATCTATGGAGAATGGTCACTGTAAAAAGGCTACAAGCTTTAACTAGGGGACCAGTCGGGCTGAACCAACAAGGGGGTCAGGGACGTAGACACCTTTGTCCTCTTCTCCACGGCCTGGGGACGACAAGTGCAGTAGTGTCTTTTAGGAATCCGTTTTTTTTACCGGGCGCAGTCTCAGTAGAGGGGCCCTGCATGCAGAGGCTGCAGGCGACGTCTGAGTCCACTAGAGGTGTCACTGCACTGGACTCTGTCTCTGGAGGGCTGGGGCACCACACTGACACCATTGGCTCACTTCAACTCTGGCTTGGAGCGACTGGTGCACTGGTGTCTTAGCGTTTAGTTTCTGCTGTCAGAGTCCTTCCAGGGATCTTTGGATGCCTGCAGGATGCAGGGAAGCAGGTCCGCTGCTTCTCAAGAGGTCTTGGTTCCAAGGTGAAGTACTGGCAGGTCTTCCAGGATTTGGGAACTCCGCAGCTGCAGTTGACTTTTGGTGTAATAAGCGAAGGCAGCAGGCAGGCTGTCAGGGTTGGCGCAGTCATATTTGCTGGATCTTCTGTTTTTGAGTATAATACTCTTCTCGTCCTTAATCTTTCAGGTTTGCATGATCTGTTCTTCTGGTGCCAAAGGCTCTCCTAAATACTGAATTTAGGGGCATTGGGGGGGTGTGTAGGTTAGTAGCCAATGGGCTACTGACCCGTGGGTCCCTATGCCCCCTATATGACCACTTCATGTGAGAAGAGGGCATAACCCTGTCCAAGAAATCCTAAGTATGCCATCACAAAGATGGATACTTCTGAAAAGTCGTGTCGTCCTCAGTTTAGCCCACCTTAGAGGTTGTACTAACCTGGGGTTGCATGACTAGCTAAATTTCCCACCTGTCCAGGTGCCAAAGTGGCTCTGGACAAAATGGGGGGGGGTCTGTTTCCTCTCCTGTGAGGGGAGACAGATTTGCATTTCAAAGACTTCAGCTCTTTGAAGCTTGCCGGCCTAGGAAGGCTGATCAGCAGGTCATCCTGTGGGAGGGGGTGACACACCCTTCTCCCGGGCAGGCTGTTGTTCTTGGTCTCCTGAGAGCAGAGGCTCTCGCCCTAGGAGGCCAGCACAGTGTTTCTGTAGTAGGGGATCTGTGTATAGTCATAATCTAGTGAATAGTCCCGCTCATGTGCGGGGACCCTGGAGCACTCAAAAATAATCTAAGCTGTCTTCTTTGCAGTATTGCATAGACACGTAAGAGAGAATTAAAGACAAATAATGCAGCCTATACATGCAAGGGAACACTGTCCAGTACTTCAACTAGAAATGCAAGGATATTCCAAAAATATCCCACTTTAGACCTGTCTGCCAGGTTTAACCATGGAAAACACTTCTCTCCCCCACCACCACCACCACCAAATCCTTGGAATGATAGAGAGGAAGGACAGGACAGACAAGCCCCCATAGGCTGCTATTATGTGGCTTGAAAAGGGATACTGTGCCTTTAAGGAAACTTTCCAGAACTCTCCTGGTATCCCAGAATGCACAGCAACTCCCTCCACTTTCAGTTCTTAGCGCTTAGTGCTAGCAGGACCCTGGAGCATTGAACTCTTCCTTTTTTGGGTTTATTTCAAAATTGGGCACTTTTAAAGTGTTAGTGTTCACTCTGTGTTTTTTGCCTTGTCTACATCTGACTGGAGTTTTTCTGCTGTTTTGGCTGTTCCTTTTATCAAATATGCCTGCTTTATTTGATAAGTGTCCTGGGTGCTCCAGGAAAAAGGCAAAATCGGATCCTCACAGGGTTTGTATCCTCTGCCTACCTTATGTTCCTGAGGAGTGTGATATCTGTCTGCAGTTTCCTAAAAGAACCCTCAAGGACAGGGAGAAGAACAGGCTCCAAGGCTTGGAGCTGAGAAGGCAGCAAGGACAAGGTGGGTCTGGGCATGAAGGGGCTCCTTCCTCTCCCCATGCGTCGGCCTCTGGGGGGCTCCCCAATAAAAAAAAGGCCAGAAAACGCCGCCGGTCTTCGTCGACTTCGATAGCCTATGCGTTGCAGGGAATGACCACAGTCTGTTATCCGTCTCTCCGGGTCGAAGCGACGTTGACTCTCGACGTCGAGGGGACTGACATAGAGATCTCCGTCTAGGTAGACGTCTAGGACTGGTTCATCGTCGAGCTATCCTCGACGTCGAGAGGGGTCAAGACGCCGGCGCTCGCCGTAGAGGAGACACTGCCGGTCACAGTAGACGTTGACACGTAAGTCTACGACGTCGAAACAAAGATCAGCGTCGAGACTGAGGTCTTCGACGCCGAGGAGACGATCAACGTCGACACACCGCTCGTCGTCGAGGAGACTGCCACAGACGTCGAGACGACGTTCATCGGCATCAAGGAGACGTTCGTCGAAGGGACGCTCAGCGTCGGAGGAAGACTAGACATTCTAGGACTAGGACGGAGTCCCCAGCTTCGGCGAGCACGCGGTCGCGGCGGCGCCGTCGCTCACCCACGAGGGAGAGGGCCTCTAGATCGCCCCCCTCTGGTCAGAAGAAGAAGAAAAGAGTGGGACGGTCTCCGGACTCTGCGTACTCTCAAGTCTACTCGCCCACTAAACCGAGGTCGCCTACGCCGCCTCCTTTACCCATGGGCCCTCTTCCACGGACCCAGACTCCTCCCCCACAACCTCCTACGCCTCCACTACCTCAGGTTCCTCCTCATCGTCCTCCACCGGCTCCGCCGAGGTCTACCTCGCTGCCTCATTTGCTGACGCTTCCTACGGGGCTTCCACAGCCTAGGCTCCCGGCTCTGCCTCCACAGCGCCCTCCTTTCCGGCCTGCAGCCCGCCCAAAACCGCCGAGATCGAGGTCTCGCTCATGGCGGAGAGATAGGTCCAGGAGTCGCCATCGCTCTTCTACAAGGTCCAGACGACACCATAGGAGGGACAGATCTTGATCCCATCACACGGACTCGTCCAGTGCCAGGGATTACTCGCCAACCCTGTCGGACGAGGGTGTCCCCGATAGACTATATTGTCTCCTTCCAGGAGGTGGTGCTGCGAGGAGCGGCTAAGTTGGGCATCACGCTCACTACGCCCCACACCCTTGACTTCCGTCATTTTCTAGACCCTTCACATGAAACAATTGTCTCGACCGTTGTTACCGCTGGTACCAGGGCTAGTGGAACCCGCAATCGAGCTTTTCCTCACCCCTGCGGTTACTAAAGCAGGGCCTTCCAGACTGCAATAGAAGTATCGGGCCCCTGACACGGATCCTGCGTTCGGATTCGGTGATTGTGATGGCGGCGGAGAAGCAGCACGCAACCACCCCATCATTGACAGTGCCTCCTGCTGGACGGATTCGGCAGGCAGGAAAGTTTGCGGGACGGCAGCCACGTCTATGAAGGCCGCGAGTGCCACGGCCTTGTTGGAGCGTTATGATCGGTCCCTCTGGGAGTCCCTAACACGGTTTGTGGAACGTCTTCCAAGGGAGGATAGGGAAGATTTCCAAGAAATCCTTAATGAAGGACTGATGGTCTTCAACCAGGTGATCAGTTCAGCTGCGGATTCCTCCCTCCTGGCAGCACACGGATACTGCCATGGGATCAACCTGAGGCGCCATGCCTGGCTGCATCTGACTTCCTTGAAGCCCGAGCCGCAGCAGAGGGTAGCCAATCTACCCTTCTCTGGTGAGACCCTGTTTGGTAAACACGCAGACGAGGAGATGGCCCGTATGAAGGCGTAGACCTTGACGGCTGTCGGACTGGAGAAGCCGAAGGAACAGAAGGCTTCCGCTCGTTCCAGAGACGGTACGGGGCACAAGGTAGAAAGCAGGGTCACCAGGCTGGAAGACAGCAACAGCAGCAATTCCAGCGGCGCCATTACAAAAGCGCCAGAGGGGCCGTGGTGGTCAGCAGGCTTCATCCGCAACCAAAGGCCCGGCCGGGTCTAGGCCCAGAGCTGTTACTTCCCCTTCATCTGATACCCGCTCCGGTGGGGGGGGGGGGGGGGGGGGGGGGGGGGGGGGGGGGGGGAAAGCGTTCAACATTACCTGGCATAGTGGAGAAACATTACTCCGGACAAGTGGGTGCTGAATATTGTTTGCAATGGATACAGTCTTCGTTTCACCAGCCCGCCTCCAGCGATTCCACTGGTCGGCTCACAGTTCCGACAGCTGGAGCTCCTGGCGGAGGCCTATACCCTGTTAAGAAAAAGGGCGATAGAAGTCGTTCCTTTGTCTCAAAGGGGAAAGGGTCTTTACTCACGCTTCTTCCTAGTACAGAAGAAGGACAAGAACGAGTTCAGGCCCATTCTGGATTTGCGTCAAACAAACAAGTGGATTCGCAGGGAGAAGTTTTGCATGCTGTCCTTTCACCAGATCTATCCTCAGCTGCAGAGGGGAGACTAGCTGTGCACGATAGATCTGCGAGATGCGTACTTCCATGTGCCCATTGCACGGAAACATCAGTGGTTCCTGCGCTTCCTAGTCGGCGCCAATCAGTACACCGTACTACCGTTTGGACTGAAGCCTGCACCCAGGACTTTTTCAAAATGCATGGCTGTGGTAGCAGCGCCCCTGAGAAAGAAAAAGGTGTTTGTCTACCCGTACGTGGACGATTGGTTGATCAAAGCCTCCACCTTCCAGGAAGCACAGTTGCACTTCAACAGGACGGCCGTCCTGCTGAACAGTCTGGGGTTGCACATAAATCTGTCCCCAGTCTGTCCCGATTCCTGTGCAGTGCCAACAGTACTTGGGGGCCTCCATCAATACGTTGTCGGCAAGCGTGTCTCCTTCGGAGGAGAGACGTTTATCCATCCTTCGGAAGGCTCAGGCTCTCATAGCTGCTCAATCTACAACAGTGAGGACGGTGTCTTCTCTACTGGGATCGATGGCCTCTTGTATCTTCCTCACACCACACGCGCACCCACACATGAGGCCGCTACAGGAATGCTTGCAGGATCAGTGGGACCAGAGGAAAGGGTGTTAGGACGACCGGATTCAGCTGTCTCTTCACGCCCAAGAGTCCCTGAGATGGTGATGCTCGGCAGAGAATCTACTCAGAGAGGTTCCTTTCCACAAGGATATCCCGACTCGGACTATCGTGACAAATGCGTCTCTCCTGGGCTGGGGAGCGCATTCAGACCATCTACAGATCCAACGACAGTGGTATCCGGCGGATTCCACGTATCACATCAATTTCTTGGAACTCCGAGCTGTTCACTTGGCACTGAAGGCCTTTCTTCCGTCCTTCCAGACCAGCTCCTTGCTTATACAGACGGACAATACGACCACGATGTATTACCTCAACAAGCAGGGGGGCCCGAGATCGCGCACACTGTCGCAGGAGGCGCAGGCGATCGGGCACTGGCTGCTGGCCAGAGGATTGACGATAACGGCGACTCAGCTGCCCGGTGTACAGAATGTTCAGGCGGACGCCCTCAGCAGGCTGCTGCTAGAAAACCACGAGTGGGTCATAAACGACAAAGTGCCCGAAGACATCTTCGCCGTGTGGGGCACTCCAGACGTGGATCTGTTCGCCACCGTCAAACAGCAAATGCCGCGACTTCGCCTCGAGGTATTACCAACCGGGGACGCTGGGGAACGCGTTATGGATCAACTGGTGGAACAGCTTTCTGTACGCTTTTCCACCCATTCCCCTGATTCCGGCGGGGCTCATCAAGCTGGCCCAGTCTCGGGCGCGGATGATCCTCATTGCTCCGGAATGGCCCAGACAGTGACGGTCACGGACCTGCTTCACTGGTCGATCCTACCTCATCGGCGGCTGCCATGTCGGCTGTACCTTCTCACGAAGTTCGGGGGCAGATGGTGCACCCCAACCTCTCGTCGTTGAGTTTGGCTGCATGGCTCCTGAGATAGGGCAATATGACCACTTAAATCTTCCTGAGGATTGCATGGACATATTGAAGGAGGCTAAGAGGCAGTCTACTAATGTTAATGTTAATGTTATATGAGCTTGTATAGCGCGCAGCTGCCCCAGCCAAGGGGCGTTCCGGCGCTTTCTGTATGAGGAGTGGACAGATGGTGGGATCGTGGAGGTAGGAAGGGAGTAAGAAAATTTAGCAGAAGAGGTGAGTTTTTATAGCTTTCCTGAAGGTCTGCAGATCCTGTAACCCTCTGATCGAATCAGGGAGGTCATTCCAGAGCTTGGCGGCCAAGTATTTGAAGGAGCGGCCGCCCATCCTGGATAGTTTAATACGGGGTACTGTTGCGAGATTTTGTCCTTCTGAGCGTAGGGTACGTCGAGGGACGTATGTTGACAGAAGTGGGCAGAGCATGGGTGGGGAAGCCATCTTTAGGATTTTAAATGCTAAGCACAGCGTTTTGAAATAAATTTGTTTCTCCATTGGGAGCCAGAGGAGTTTGGTGAGAACATTGGCTACAGATGCATGGCGGGGGATTCCTACCAGCGCCCTAGCGGCGGCGTTCTGTACTCGCTGGAGTCTAGCTTTTTCAGCTACGTTCGTTCCTAGCAAAAGGGAGCTGGCGTAATCCAGCCTGGAGAGGATGGCTGCCTGTACTATCGCCTGACTGGTTTGGTTGTCGAATCCTAGGATGGGTCTGAGATTCCTTAGAATGCCGAAGCAGGTTGCTGCCACTTTTTTAGTGTGCTGAGTGAATTTAAGGACAGAGTCTACCCAGACTCCCAGGTTTTTGACACAGTCCTTGGGTTCCGGTGGTTGTCCTTGGTCTGCTGGCCACCAGTTGTCCCCCCAAGTGTTAGTCTTTTTTCCTACCACCAACACCTCGGTTTTGCCGGCGTTTAGCTGTAGGTAGTTCGCTGTCATCCACTCTGTGATGTCAACGAGAGTACGTTGGAATTTTTGGGTGCTAAGCCCACTTTCATCGTTTAGTGCCACCACCAGCTGAGTCGTCAGCGTAGGATACGAGGGACAATCCGTGTCTCCTGGCTGCCTCTGCCAGGGGCTGGACATACACATTGAACAGGGTGGGGCTAAGAGCTGAGCCCTGGGGTACGCCCTGTTCAATGGGAGATTCCCGGGAGAGGTGGGGTGGGGTAGAAACTCGGAAGGACCGGCCAGATAGAAAGTCTCTGAACCAATCAAGGGCTAGTCCTGATACCCCGACCTCTTTTAGCCTAAACAGCAGAACCTCGTGTGACACCGTGTGGAAGGCAGCACTGAGATAAAGTAGAATCAGTGCTGCCGTTCCCCCAGAGTCTAAAATGGTGCGGAGGTGTTCAGTCACACTTAGTAGGGCTGTCTCAGTGCTATGACCAGCCCGGAAGCCATGTTGTGACCAGTCTAAGATGTTATTAGATGCCAAGTGTTTGGTCAGGATGGTGTTTACATGGGCTTCTGCTACCTTGGCTGGCCATGGGAGGAGGTATATTGGTCTAAAATTTTCGGGTTTGTTAGGGTCCAGTGTAGGTTTCTTAATGATTGGTGATATCCAGGCTTGTTTCCATTTGGAGGGGATTATAGCAGTAGAGAAGGATTTGTTAATGATCCCTCGCAGAGGGCCCAGAACAATTTTGTCAGCTTCTCTGAAGGTTTCTGGTTTGAGAGGGTCTGCCGGTGAGCCGGACTTGATTTTATTGCAGATTTTAGTAAAGTCTTCTTGGCTAAGGGCCGGAATGTTGGCGAGGTTAGATTTGTTAGGGTCATTAGAAGGGGTAAGTTCTGAGGTGGGGGGGGAAAGTGCTGTAGATTTTTCGAATTTTTTCTAAGAAGAATGAGGCCAAATTGTCACATAGTGCAGGTGAGGAGTTTGGGTTAGTAATTGTTTTTTTGGCACTGAGTTCTTTAAGAATTTTAAAGATGGTTTTTGATGCGTTATGGCTATTCTTGATCTCCGTGGCGTAGTAGGCTGCCCTAGTCCTGCATATGCTACGATGGTAGGTTTTTTGAGATTTTGTGTATAGAATCTTGAGGGCGGGGTCGTAGTTTTTTCTCCAGCATCTTTCAGCTTTTTTGCACTCTTTTTTTAATGCGGAAAGTTCTTTGTTATACCAGGGACTGGATTCATGGGTATGTGCTTTGATCCATTTGGTTGGGATCAAAGTGTCTAGGGCTTGGCTGATCCAATTGCAAAATTGGTGGTATCCATGATTAGGGTTTTCACTAGGTTGGGGGGGGGGGAGACACGTAGTGAGGAGGGCGTGAAAGTCCTCAATACGGAGCTTCCTCCAGGGTCTTTTCCGGACCTGCTGGGTGGGTACATTGAGCAGAATGTTCTTACAGGGAATTGACATGGTTACTAGATAGTGATCAGTCCAGGTCATGGGGATGGGCATTTCGACCTGTGCATTAGTGATATTCGAAAAAATGGGGTCCAGGAGATGGCCGCCAATGTGGGTGGGGCCCTTTATAAGTTGGTCTAATTGTAACGCCGCCAGATCAGCTAGTAGAGTATTAATCTTAGAATCTTCCGTCCGATCAAAGTGGATGTTCAAATCACCAATAATAGTAAAGTTGGCGGTATCAGTGATCTGAGAGCATAGGTTCTCAAGGAGTGAGTCAGTGAATTTACCGTCTTTTCCTGGGGGCCTATAAATCAAGAGTCCTACCAAGCTAAGCTGGGGATTGATTTTAATGTTGTAGCGTGCACATTCGCTATCTTTGATGTCAGCTTTAGTTAGCTGGCATGTGATATGAGTTTTGGTCATTACGGCAATACCACCGCCTCTGGAGTTTCTGTTGAGCGTGTAAGTAGTATAACCTGTTGGAGTGGCCAGGTTTAGGACGGTGTCCATGTCCTCTTGGAGCCACGTCTCAGTTAGAAATAGCATGTCCAGGGCATGGTTAGTGACCAGATCGGAGATTTCAGCGTGATGTTTAGGCATAGATCGAACGTTCAAATGGCCGATTTTGATTGTTGAGCACTCGGCTCTGACGTGGGAGGTATGCCGGTGAAGATTCGGAAGGGAGAACCCACATGAGCCTGCTTGTGGCGTGTTTATATGGGCAGGGTTGAGGGCAGCGCATCCTTGCCTGGGGTGTCGTAAATTAAGTATCTAAGCTTTAGAGTATGTTGCCTTACCACTTTGGCGTGAGTCATGGTGTCTGGCGCGGTCTCGGCGCTGACGAGCGCAGACGGGCAGGACTCTGGCTTGACTCTGGCGCGGCACCGGCGCGCCCGCTGTACGCGTCCGCTGCACGGAGTCATGCCTTTCCCTTTTATAGTGTCCACTGGGGTGCCCTGAGGCTATTCCCAAGCTAAGATGGCCGCCGCGTTTTTGAGTGACGAGGTGCCTTCAGCTCTTAGACAGCTGGGACAGTATAGGTGAGTGCGGGGTGCGAGGGGCTTATTGTATTAAGCCGATCGTACTTAGCGCTGGGGGAAGCTGATAGGTAGCGGAGTTTCATTTTCAAACCTGCGTGCCACAGAGTTCAGCTAAGTTAATTTTAGCAGTGCATAGGGAGGCAGGGAAACAGTGCGCGTGCAGTAGCGCTGAGGGGATTCCTTAGGGAGAGGTGAATAGAATTCAATCACGCTTTCCACAGGTTAAAACAGAAATAATGAGCAAAGTAACACACAACAAGATAACAATTTTAAAAATCGCTACTACCTCCCGGCTATCCGCCTCAGGAGGGGTCCAACATACAAACTAGGACCTCTTATGCATATAAATGGAAGAGATTCTGCATCTGGTGCATGTCTAAGAACTATGATCCTACGACCTGCAAGGAGAATGTCATCCTTCCATACCTTCTGCATCTGGCTCAGTCTGGCCTTAATTTCCATTCCATTAAGGTTCATCTGGCTGCATTGACTGCTTACAGAAAATGTCCTTCACAGACGTCCTTCTTCCAGATCCCTGTGATTAAGGATTTTTTGGAAGGATTGAAGAAAGTGTTTACTCCTGTTCGGCGTCCTTCACCGGCATGGGAGCTGAATGTGGTGCTGTCCAGGTTGATGAAGGAGCCTTTTAAACCTATTCATAAGGCTTCGCTGCAGCACCTGTCTTGGAAGGCGGCGTTCCTCGTGGCCATTACATTGGCCCGCAGGCTGAGTGAGATTCAAGCATTGTGTTGCCAAGAACCTTATACTGTGTTTCATGCTGCTAAGGTTGTTATGCGTACTCACCCTAAGTTCCTTCCCAAGGTGATTTCTGATTTTCATGTTAATCAGACTATAACTTTACCAACTTTTTTCCAGAAACCTTCTACTCCAGTGGAAAGGTCTCTTCATTCCCTGGATGTTAGAAAGGTGTTGAAATTCTATCTGGATAAGACTAAAGACATTCGCAGGTCCGACCAATTGTTTGTCTACTATGGGTCGGTTAGGACTGGTCTGGCTACTTCCAAGCAATCGATCTCTAGGTGGATTGTGTCGTGTATGCAGCTTTATCAGAAAGCGAATAAGACCTTAGGGAGTAAGCCTAAGGCTCATTCCACCAGGGGCAAAGCTGCCACAACTGCTTTGCTTCGTAATGTTCCAATTGCAGAAATCTGCAAGGCTGCCACTTGGAAGTCGGTCCATACCTTTGCTAAACATTACTCTCTGGACTCTGATGCCAGGGCAGATGCTCAGGTCGGACAGGCTTTGCTGCGAAATCTGTTCGCATAATAGTTGTGTGGTCTTTTTCCCCACCGCCGGGTTGTTTTTGGATGGGCTTGCCATTCTAGTCACTAGATTGACTATACACAGCGATCCCCTACTACAGAAGGAGTAGTTTACCTGTGACTCCAGTTCTATAGTAGGGGTATCTGTTATAGTCATAAGCGCCAGCCCTCCTCCCCGGTGGAGAAAGTGATGAAATGAATGCTACAGGTCTAGCTGATACACCTCCAAAAAGAACTGAAAGTGGAGGGAGTTGCTGTGCATTCTGGGATACCAGGAGAGTTCTGGAACGTTTCCTTAAAGGCACTGTATCCCTTTTTAAGCCACATGGGGGCTTGTCTGTCCTGTCCTTCCTCTATCATTCCAAGGATTTGGTGAAGGGGGGGGTGGGTGTTTTCCATGGTTAAACCTGGCAGACAGGTCTAAAGTAGGATAGTGTAGCCTTGCATGTATAGGCTGCATTATTTGTCTTTAATTCTCTCTTAAGTGTCTGTGCAATACTGCAAAGAAGACAGCTTAAGAGATTATTTTTGATTGATCCGAAGTCCCCGCACATGAGCGGGACTATTCACTAGATTATGACTATAACAGAGATACCCCTACTACAGAACTGGAGTTACAGGTAAGAAACTACTCCATCTGGTGAAGGCTGGCAGAAACCGGTCAGGGAGCACACCATAGTCTGGTAGGTTTTCAGTGGGCAACTCGAAGGTGCTCTCTGTGCATGTACTGGTAAATACAACACTGGAATCAGTGTGGGTTTATCGATACGAGATGTTTGATACCAAACATCCCTGTTTTCAGCAAAGCCATCATGTAACTGGGTGGGGGGGGGGGGAGAGACTCCTTTTCACCAGTGTCAGACAGATGTTCTAAAATGGCTACCCTGTCCACTTGCACTGGCAGTAATGGAACTGACCAGCACAGGGGCATACCTGCGCAGGCAAGTAGGCCCTCATGTAAAACCAAGCACCCTGCCTTGGGGGTGTAGGGCCTGCTGTAGGGGTAACTTACAAGTACTACATGCAGTGTTAGGGGGCCTGGCACACAGGGATGTGTCGGGTCGTGTTTTCAGTTTGGTTTGCACAAAAACATGCAGCCTGCGATAGCAGCCCTGTATGAGTCTGGTGAGAGGTCCCTTAGGGTGGCACAGGTGTTGCTGCAACCATAGGGTGGACTCTCAGGCCCTAGATACCAGGGTTACCATTTAATAGGGACTTTTAGAGGGTACTAAAGGCATTGCCAATTGCGGGGGACCATTTTACAGTTTTTGGAAAGTGATCTGGCACTGGGGACCTAGTTAGCAGGTACCCAGTGCACTTCCAGTAGAAATCACATTCTGTACCAGGCAAAACGTGGTGCATGACCATGTCAAAAGGAGTACTTCCCTACAGTATTTCCAATGTGCTGCCTTTTGTATGGCGCTTGTCTGCTGCAGTTCCAACATTACAGGTAAACAAACACCAATAGCTAAAACAACTTCCATGCCCAGGGACATCTTAAGGATTTCGGGGGCCCTGGCACAAATGTATTTTGGGGACCCCTTTTAACCGCTTTGAATTTGACTCCATTTCAGCTCTTTCATGCCCTGTTTGGCAATGTCACTGATAAGGCATAGGCACAGTGGTCCAATGTACATCTAATATTCAGCGATAGTGATGTGCGTTTTAAATATTATAGTTCAGGAGCAGCTCACTAATATTCTCGCTAATAATCTTTGTGACCCCTGCCATTTCTAATATGAGTTTCTAGTTGATCTAAAAAACTGTTTTTCATCAACAATATCCATAAGAACAAACCTTTGTTAAATGTCCGTTATAGACTCCAGTACATCACCAACGTTAAAAATACATTAACGGAAAACGGTATTTAAAATAATTTGTTAAGAATTATTCAGTCATCAGAGCAAGGAAAGAGTTGGCTCTATAAAGGGGCTCTTCGGCCCTGGCCCACTTTGGCCTTGCCTTAAAATGTCTGTCTATGCCCTATTTTCATAGCTGCCGTAGAGTATTCTGCTAAGGCGCCTCTTACTGAATATTAACACAAGGCTTCTTTTTCTTGTTCAAAGGGTAAGTTGAGACTTTGTCTTCACAACCCCTGTGATTCAAATGATAAAATGTTGCCTGCTACACTTGTTAAATAGCTGAATGCTTTTTGGACTGTGCAAAAAAAAGTACGTGTTTAGCTATACATTCAAAGTGTGTTGATTACTACGCAATGGATATCTTTTCAAGTGGTGCTTCATTCTTACTTGTACTCCTTATAGGAGGATGTGAGAATGAAGTTTGTGTATGGATACTGAATGATTAAATAAGCTTTTTAAAGTGTTCCTTAAAAACAATTGTCAGGTTCCTACAGTTTAGATTTGGGGATTGCACACATGTAGTATAACCCTAAAGATAAGCAAAAGGTAATCTATTGCTATGTCCTAATCATTTTGTTTCTGTAATGATTAGTGGTATCTATCACGTTAAGCTGACATTTTGCACTTTACGATTTCCAATGAGTTCATAGACTGTACTTTAGCGGTTATAAAGAAACAGATAAACTACACCTGTTGATCCCTATTGAAAATGTTCCTAATTGCTCTATATAATTTACAGATTTGAGTGCATCGACAAGAAGCAAAGTTGCTACGTTAGATGTCCGAAGGATACAACAATGGCAAGGACAGTTTTGGCTCGTGTTGATGTTTACTTTCATTTGCCACAAGCCCCACGTTTGAGGATAGTAGCACCATGTGGCTCAAATGGAAAATGTGCTGGTGTTTAGCAACGATCCTCTCCCACTCACCCAACCAGACACCTGATTGTGCTCAGAAATGTACGACTGTTTAGAGTACAATAGGGAGAATGACTTTCGGGTCTGGCACAAGGCAAGACGTTTTGATTTCATTTAAATATATGCATACTTATAGGAATCTTCCAGCAACCCTCTTCATCTGTTGTCATTCACACGTTTTTTTTCTTCTCCCTACTAGACTGAGAGCATAAGCACTGGTCAGCCTAGTTCAGCCTTTCTGCTTTTTACAAGGAGCACACCCACATAAAGTATAGTTCCCTTTTTGTGGTCAGGGCTTCTAAGGCAATGTGTGCTTTTTGAGCCCCAAAAATAGTTTTGCTTTTGGGCAATTCCTTTATATTGGCAAGGTCCCTGCAAAACCCCAACAAAGCAGTGACAAAATAAATATTTAAAAAAAAACAAAAAGACCAGCAGCCAATTCCAGACCTATTGGCTTTGCAAATGCTTGTTTACTGTTTGGTCAAGCACGTCTTGCCCCGACGTTGTTACCCAGTAATGCTTGTAAAGAGCAAGGGCTTCAGTAATGAAAAGGCTGAAGCACTTGTGTGACCCCACATTTATCTGGGCACACTTCTTCAAACTGTGTGCTCTACTTCAAAGGAGGGATGTCAGACAACCTGACTTTATATATGTGAAGTACATATGTACATAGCAGATACGCAGAGCATAATATACTGTTTATTCCCATAGCAGAATGAGTGGAGAGGCTATAGCTCATGAGCAGTAAAGCATCGAAAGGCTGATAATTCCTCTTGCTTCCTCAATAACTGTATTAAATTGAATAGTGCCACACATACTCCTGCATATAAGATTCGTGTCATTGTGTTCTATCGCATGTATTGGTTTAAGAAAATATATATAATTAAAACCAGGATGAAAGTTTACAAGTGTGCAGTGAGGGAAAGACACATTGTAGTGGTCTTGTGACCATTAGTAGAGTTCTTAAACGGTGCAGTCTCATTGTATCACATCTGTGAATCAGTAGACTGTTAATAATATGGAATTGGACTGAGTAAACTTGCTCAACTCCGATGCAGAGACCAAAAGATAACCTTTACTCTGCTGTTCTCAACTTTCTCCCTAATTGTATGGGGATTGCCTGGGCTGCAGCCAAGACTAGAGAGTATCGTTAAATTTTGAGAAGAGAACCACCTCCATGTTGTCACTAGTCGCCACTCGCGCCTGTTTGGTTGGTTTTTTTTGCACCAACCTGGCAGGACTCTGGATATCTTTTTTGGTGGTTGACCCTTTTTGGGAGGTTTAGCAGGCAGATGCTATTTTGCAATTAGCAAAAAATAAACATTTTGCCACCTTCTGGCAAGCAATTTGGTCTTTCAGGGGAGCAAATTAAGAGTCTTAATTTTAGAACAGAATTATTAGAAGCAAGCCTGGACATCCTTGCTTCTCATTCGCCAACTGATTTTTAATAATTCTTATTGATGGGCCTCTTCAGCCTCATACCTAATAGTAGGCTCTCCCACCACCCCACAGATGTAGTGGCTCACGCACCTGAGTAATTCACTTAGTGGATCCTTACTGCACACACAAAATTGCGCCCACAAACACATTGTCGGCGCTCACAGAGGAAAATAATTAGAGGGAACATTGGTAGAGACTCTACTAACTGCAGATTTCTCACCGAACCTCCCACTTCTGTGCTTTGCCTCTATCCATTAATAAGATCCCAAGTAAAGGTATCTGCACACTGGTCAAAACTAATTTGCTCTGCTGGTGTTTTACTTCTGGGGGCCTAGACTGCCCTGAAAGCAACTGACGTCTGTGCGCGGGATTTGCACCTATACAGGTTCCGCATGTCATTTCCAGATCAGAATGGCACCCATACAGTGCCGCACGCCGTCGCCTGATGGCGCGCCAAGGTACTTCTGAGGAGTTTCCGTATCCAGTCCGGTGCTAGGGGAAATTTTTCAAATGTCAGAAATCTGCAGCTATATAGTCTCTACCAGAAAGTGAATTACCGAAATAACCAACTTGTTCGATTAGTTTAAATAAGTTGTTAATCTTTCAAAATTCATATTGTTGGGTATGATTTTTTGTTTTGATAATCATTAAGCACTTGTGCTGCTCAGTTTAAGGAACCAGTCATTTCTGTATTATGTAATTGGGTGTATTCATAAGTCTCAAAATGTGTTACACTGCAACTTAATACGGTTTTCTATTTTAACTTAATACTTCACGATCATGGGGCGTTTTTTTTCTTTTCAACATTAACCATCCATGCTACTAAGTTTAAGGACAGAAGGTGTTCATTAAAGTGGAAGACAGAAAACATTTTACCTTTTCGCTTACTGGAAACAAGTCTTCCCATTTCTTTTTCACCTGGCTAAATCAGGCCGGTTCTCCACAGGGGTATAATCTGGAAATCATCAGGGCATGTAAGGTCACATTTTTTGATTTTTGTTTAGTAACTGTCGCTTTAAAACGGATTCATTGAATGGAATGAATGTTTCAACCCCTTCCTAATTAACTGTCCCATTCCTTGTGAGATTAATGTGGCCCTGTCTAAACGAATCGCTTATTCATAAAGCCAGCTTGCAGCTTTTATCCTTTAAAGCTCCTTTTTGAATAGCTGCATCATCGGCTCCCAGCGTTGATGAGAATCCCACTCTATCAACTGGGGACATGTACAAGGTTTCTTTCAAATAGGATAGTAGTGAGAAATTCTGAAGCTATTTCACAGATTTCCATGTGACCCGAGCAGTTTCTTTGTTGGTTTTTAAGAACCTTTTCTTTGTGGCGGGAAGATCTGTTCCTACATCAGGGGCGGCCCCTCCGCTATGGCGGAGGAGCGTAACCCTACTGCTTTTAAGCAGTGAGAAGCCTAAAATGACATTAACTTCGTTATCGTCATTTTATGTTTTGTGTCCTGCTGCTTTGCCACGTGTGGGTGGGCGGGGCTGCTCTGCTCTCCGGACAGGGGAGGAGTGGTTTGCCCACTCCTAAAGTGCGCAATTACTGTTGGGTCGACCCTCTCGGGCCTCCCAAACTAGTCATGTGCCCTTCCTTGTTCTCCATGCAGGCTGCATTACAGCCTGCATGGAGAACATGCTCACCCCTCCTACCCGTGGCTGAGTGCCGTGTGACGGCGCTCAGACCAATTACAACACCCAACCCGCCATCCGTGACCCGTGCCAGCAGCAACTGTTATACATGTTACACTTCAGGGTAGTCATTGTTAGACGGACCGGGAGGGTCGGCCGAGGTTACGGGGAGAGGTCTCCAGGGAGAGCCGTCTCCAACGACTGTACAGATAAGTAACTTCCCCCCCCACAGACGGACACCACACAAGGTTGAAGGTTAACGAGACTTTATATGCAATTCTTAGGTTACGATGATGGATTACAAGGAGGTCTGGACTCAGGGGTCCCCTCGGTTCTAGTCTCTGGTTTAGGAAAGGGGTAGCGGGACAGTCTTAGTTACCAATGAGTACAAAATAGCTCTCAATCCTCGAGCTCGGCGTTCTAGATGATCGGGCCGTGGAGGAGCCAAGCAGGTCCCGAGATGGATGAAGGAAGGACGACGGTCCGCGGCGGAGCCTGCAGGTCCCGGTAGAAGATGACGGTTACAACGGTCCGCGGCCACGCCAGCAGGTCCCGACGACGATGAAGGATGAAGGTTACGATGGCTGTGGCAGCGCCAACAGCAGGACGATGGTGCACAGGACAGAGCTATGGCAGCGCCAGTAGTCCGTCCAGGATGAGTTCCTCTTTACGTCTCTCGACTCCAAGATACAACTGCCTTCCTGCTCTGGAGCTGCCCCAGTTATAGGGCTGGTGTTCTTTGATGTCCGGACCCTCGCACTTGGAGGTCGGGAGGTCCGGGATGGGGGAGTCCAGACACCCAGCAGGGGGGTGGAGCCAGCGCCCGGGGAGGCGATGGGCGAGCGGCACTTGGCGGGGAGAGCCATCGACACCTCTTTCTCTCATTGACTTGCCAAGTAGCCCGCTCACCTCCTGGGTGGATGGTGGTGCCGGGATGTCTGAGGCCTGGCCAGGCCCAGGGTTGAGGTCGATCGGGGGCCAGGCGGCCTCGTGGTGGAGTGTCCAAGATGGCGCCCAGGATGGGCGCGCGGGCCAGCAGTGGATCGGGTCCACGAGGTCGATATGTTCGAAGGCAGGGGTCCCTGAGGGGACGGAGGATGTGCAATGGTGGTGTGTGGTACCTGTGTGACCAGGCTCGGACCGGGTTGGGCCGGGGGAGAGCGGCCCTTCATGTGGCCTGTCCAACATGCGTCCCCCCCAGCTGAAGGCGGGGAGAGTTACCCATCCTCTTGGGGACTCTCCTCGTCGAGGCGGAAAAACCGGGACAGGCCATCCGCGTTGGCGTGATCTGGCCCAGGCCGGTGTTCGACTGTGAAGTCCATACCTTGCAAGGAGATGGACCAGCGTAGCAACTTTGGGTTCTCCCCCCGCATGTGCATCAGCCATTGCAGGGGTCGGTGGTCGGTCTGCACCCGAAAGTGGGTGCCGAAAAGGTAGGGCCGGAGCTTCTTGAGGGCCCATACCACAGCGAAGGCTTCCCTCTCTATGGTGCTCCAGCGTTGCTCCCGTGGTAGGAGTCTCCGGCTGATGAAGGCCACCGGTTGGTCAAGGCCTTCGGTGTTCACTTGAGACAGGACTGCCCCAATGCCCTGGTCGGAGGCGTCCGTCTGGACGACGAACTCCCGGCTGTAGTCTGGGGCCTGGAGCACAGGGGCGGAACACATGGCGGCCTTTAATTGTTCGAATGCAGTTTGACACTCTGGGGTCCAGGTGACCTTCTTGGGCTGGTTCTTTGACGTGAGTTCTGTGAGGGGCCCTACTATGGTACCATAGTCTTTTACGAACCTTCGGTAGTAGCCCGTGAGGCCCAGGAAGGCTCGTACCTCGGTTTGGGTGATGGGGGGCTGCCAGGCCTGGATGGCGGCAATTTTCAGCTGTAGCGGGGCCACTAGGCCGCTTCCCACCTGGTGTCCGAGGTAGGTTACAGACCCTTGCCCAATTTGACACTTGCTGGCCTTGATCGTGAGGCCAGCTCGCTGAAGGGCTTGCAGCACTGCTCGGAGGTGGTGGAGGTGTTCGGTCCAATGGTGGCTGTATACAGCGATGTCGTCTAGGTAGGCGGCGCTGAATCCTTCGAGCCCCGCCAGGACCTGATTGACGAGCCGTTGGAATGTTGCTGGGGCATTCTTCATGCCGAAGGGCATGACCGTGAAATGGTAATGGCCATCGGGGGTGGAGAAGGCAGAACGTTCTTGCGCCCGGGGTGTGAGGCCGATCTGCCAATAGCCTGCTGTCAGGTCGAAGATGCTGAGGTAGCGGGCAGCTCCCATTCGGTCGGCTAGTTCATCTGCCCGGGGGATGGGATGCGCGTCTGTCCTGGTGACCGCATTCAAGCCCCGGTAGTCGACGCAGAACCGGAGTTCTGGGGTGGTGCCGGGGGCCGCTGCCTTGGGGACCAGTACGACAGGGCTGGCCCAGGGACTGTCTGAGGGCTCGATGACCCCGATCGTGAGCATCTTGGCTATTTCTTCCTGGATGCAGGCCCGTACCCGGTCTGGCACGCGGTAGGCCCGGTGGCGGATAGGGGGGCTGTCCCCGGTATCCACATCGTGCACACACCAGGAAGTGACACCCGGGGTGAGGGAGAACAGGCTGGCGAACTGTGATAGGAGGGCTTGACACTCCTGGCGTTGTTCTCTGTTGAGGGCCTCTGAGAGTCGGACCCCATCCACGGAGCCGTCTTGCTCTTGAGTCCGTAGGAGGTCAGGGAGAGGCTCGGAGTCTTCTTCAACCCCAGTGTCTGTGGCCATCAGGAGGCTGAGCTCTGTTCGCACAAAGTGGGGCTTTAGTCTGTTAGCGTGGAGGACCCGGAGAGGGTTCCGGGAGGACTCCATGTCAATGAGATAAGTGGCAGGACCCTTGCGCTCTATTACTTTGAAGGGCCCCGTCCATTTGTCTTGCAGGGCGCATGGCTCAGTGGGGGACATCACCCATACCTGTTGGCCAGGTTCGAATTCAATGGATGAGGCATTCTGGTCATACCATTTTTTCATGTCCTCTTGACTGGCCTCTAGGTTGGCCTTCGCTAGTTCTCTGAACCGCCGGGTCTGGTTGCGGAGGGTGAGGAGGTACCGGAAGACATCTGGAGGGTTCTTTAGCGGAGGCATCTCCCAGCCTTCTTTGACGAAACTGAGCGGCCCTCGTACGGGGTGTCCATATAGCAGTTCAAATGGGCTGAAGCCCAGGGATTTCTGGGGGACTTCTCGATACACGAAGAGGAGGCACGGCAGCAGCACATCCCACTGGCGACGGAGGGGCTCTTCCAACCCTCCGATCATTCCCTTTAGCGTGCGGTTGAACCGCTCAACGAGTCCGTTCCCTTGAGGGTGATAGGGGGTTGTGAATCTGTAGGTGACCCCGCACTGTTGCCAGAGGGACTTCATATATTTGGAAATAAAGTTCGTGCCTCTGTCGCTGACGACTTCTCGGGGGAAGCCCACACGGGAGAAGATCCCCATCAGGGCCCGGCCGACCACCGGGGCTGTCACCGTTCGCAGGGGAACAGCCTCAGGGTAGCGGGTGGCGTGGTCCACTAGCACCAGGATGAATCGATGGCCTTGTTTTGTGCGTGGGTCCAGGGGCCCCACAATGTCTATTCCGACTCTCTCAAACGGGGTAGTGACCACGGGAAAAGGTTGCAGGGGAGCCTTTAGTTTGCGGCCGCTCTTCCCACTGGCTTGGCACGTGGGGCAAGATCGGCAATGCTGGTGCACATCGTTTCTCATTTTGGGCCAGAAGAAGTGGGTCACTAGGCGACTGTAGGTTTTATCTTGTCCCAGATGTCCTGCCAGGGGGACATCGTGGGCCAGGTTTAACAGGAAGTCTCTGAAACGGAGGGGTACCACTAGTACTCGGTTGCTCCCCAGCTCGGCGATTCTTTGCTCGCTGTACAGCAGATCATTGTCCCAGTAGACCCAATGAGTTCCGGGGGTATCCCCTGCGCTTTGGGCGAGCGCTTGCTGGCGGAGTCCCTCGAGGGAGGGACAGGTCTTTTGTTCTTTGCGAAATTGTTCTTGCGTGGGCCCCCCTTCTTGAGGCCACTGGTCGAGGTTAGCGAGGTCGGTAGGTTGAGCTGGTTCGGCGGGAATGTTACGGTCGGTGTTTTCGGCCGGGGCGACCGGAGGCGGGGGCGCCGGCCATTCGGGTTCTTCTGGCTGGTGGTTGGCACGGGCGGCCATGGAACGGGTGGTGACGCATGCCCAGTCTGGGACGCCCAACATCCCCAGGTGTTCCTTTCGCTCCACGGCGGCCCACGGAGAGCTTTCCAGGTCATTGCCCAGGAGGCAGTCTACGGGGGCATCGTCTCGGACCGTCACTTTCAACATGCCGGAGACCCCCCCCCATTCGAAGGGGACGCAGGCCATCCGACACAGGCTCTCCGAGTTATCGGCTGATCGTACAGGGCAGAGAATGTTCGGTAGATACTGTTCTGGGGCCACCAGGTGACAGCGGACGGCTGTTACACTGGCCCCGGTGTCACGAAGGGCTTCGGCCTGGCGTCCATTGATGCTCACCCATTGGCTGTACTTCTGGGTGTTAGCGGGTAGGGGGACCCGCGGGACCATGTCTTTCCCCCCTAAGCAGGCTAGAATCATGGCGGTTGGCTCCCACTCTTGATGCTCTTGTTCGTACTCTTCCTGTTCCTCGGAGATCTGTTCTTCCCCTAGGGCTGCTGCGGCCACTTGGCGGGGTCTTGGGCTCTGGTACTGCGGGCAGTTTGGGTCGTTCGCATAGTGGCCGACTCGTTGACATCGGTGACACGTGACATTGGCTCTGTACCCTGGTCGCGCTAGGGTGCTGCCCCGGTTGGCCGGGGGGGTGGTGTTGGTAGCGGGGGCGACCGGGGCGTTGTCTCTTCCTCGCCCTTGGCCCCCTCCTCCTCCTCTGGGTCGGTGCTGACCATTGTTGCTCCGGTTCTGTTCGTAGGACCCATTCCGGCCCACTCTGGTGATCTCCCACCGGTCAGCTTCGGCTGCGAGCTGCCGGGGATCCGTTAACTTGCTGTCGAGGAGGTGTTGGCGGAGTTCAATGAAGCAATTGTTCGACAGATGCTCCCATACCATCAGGTTAAATAGTTGCTCGTAGGTCGTGACGTTGCTTCCTCGGATCCAGCCCTCGAAGGCTCGGCTAAAGTATGTGACATAGTCCACCCAAGTTGTACCCGGGATGCGGGTGCAGTCTCGGAACCTCTGACGGTACATCTCGGGTGTGAGACCATAGCGGGTGAGGAGGGCCGCTTTCATATGGTCGTAGGAGGTCATCTGGTGGTCCGGGAGCTGTAGTAGGGTGTCGCGGCCCTCATTGAGGAATCTTCCCCAGAGACCGGCTCCCCAGTCGCTTCTATCGATCCGGTGTGCAGTCATAGCGATTTCATAGGCTTTAAACCATTGCTGGATGTCGTCTTCTCTGAAGTATTCTCGGACAACATCCTTGGGGATGTGTACCTTTTTGTCTGTGGCCCCTGAGGTGGGGGGTCGCCCGGGCACCCCTGCTTCTTTATCCTGCTTGCGTAGGTTGATCTCGGCTAGGTTTCGTTCGTGTTCGTACTCTAGTTTCTTTTCCTCGAGCTCCCTTTGTCTCTGTTTCTCCTCTCTTTCTTCTCGGAGACGCAGGTGCTCTAAGTTGATTTTTTGTTCGGCCAACTTAAGTTCAATGTCCATTTTAAGTCGGGCCATTTCTAGTTCGTGTAGTCGGGTCTTTTCTCTTTCCTGGATCTCGTCTTGCGAGAGACCCGTTCTTCGCCCTTCCGGGGCCGTGGTCGTTTTTTCTACGGTGCTTTGATCAGGGGTTCCGGCCGCCCCGGTTTCTGCCCAAGATTCTAGGGCATGCTTAAAATCGTCCTTGGTACTCAGTCCGGTGGTAGCGATACCCAGTTCGATGCAGAATTGTTTAAGTTCACGATGGTTATACTCCTCCAATTTCTCCATTTGGAATTTCTCGGTTGATCCGCTTTCTTTCGTGGTCATTGTGACTTCGTCGTGGGGTGAGTTACTCTCTGTACGTTTATGCGGTGATTCGGATCGCGCCGCTGGCCACCAATGTTAGACGGACCGGGAGGGTCGGCCGAGGTTACGGGGAGAGGTCTCCAGGGAGAGCCGTCTCCAACGACTGTACAGATAAGTAACTTCCCCCCCCACAGACGGACACCACACAAGGTTGAAGGTTAACGAGACTTTATATGCAATTCTTAGGTTACGATGATGGATTACAAGGAGGTCTGGACTCAGGGGTCCCCTCGGTTCTAGTCTCTGGTTTAGGAAAGGGGTAGCGGGACAGTCTTAGTTACCAATGAGTACAAAATAGCTCTCAATCCTCGAGCTCGGCGTTCTAGATGATCGGGCCGTGGAGGAGCCAAGCAGGTCCCGAGATGGATGAAGGAAGGACGACGGTCCGCGGCGGAGCCTGCAGGTCCCGGTAGAAGATGACGGTTACAACGGTCCGCGGCCACGCCAGCAGGTCCCGACGACGATGAAGGATGAAGGTTACGATGGCTGTGGCAGCGCCAACAGCAGGACGATGGTGCACAGGACAGAGCTATGGCAGCGCCAGTAGTCCGTCCAGGATGAGTTCCTCTTTACGTCTCTCGACTCCAAGATACAACTGCCTTCCTGCTCTGGAGCTCCCCCAGTTATAGGGCTGGTGCCCTTTGATGTCCGGACCCTCGCACTTGGAGGTCGGGAGGTCCGGGATGGGGGAGTCCAGACACCCAGCAGGGGGGTGGAGCCAGCGCCCGGGGAGGCGATGGGCGAGCGGCACTTGGCGGGGAGAGCCATCGACACCTCTTTCTCTCATTGACTTGCCAAGTAGCCCGCTCACCTCCTGGGCGAATGGTGGTGCCGGGATGTCTGAGGCCTGGCCAGGCCCAGGGTTGAGGTCGATCGGGGGCCAGGCGGCCTCGTGGTGGAGTGTCCAAGATGGCGCCCAGGATGGGCGCGCGGGCCAGCAGTGGATCGGGTCCACGAGGTCGATATGTTCGAAGGCAGGGGTCCCTGAGGGGACGGAGGATGTGCAATGGTGGTGTGTGGTACCTGTGTGACCAGGCTCGGACCGGGTTGGGCCGGGGGAGAGCGGCCCTTCATGTGGCCTGTCCAACAGTCATTTGATTTGAAATTCTCATATCTTTTGTCTTATTCAATTACAATCTATTTTTCATACGTTATGCCCTTTTTGGAGCAGGGAAACCTACTTCTAGACAGCCCAATTCAGGGCACCATTTTTTTTTTTACCCCAAAGCTGGAAATGCGGAATATCTGATCGACTTATCTAGCTGCAGATTCCTTACCTTTGAATTTACCAGGCATCTGACTGGATCTGGAAGATTTATTTTTGGGCAATACCCCTGCGCACCGGTCACCTCCATGTGGCGTCTGCCCCGAAAGTGTCGTTCACGGAACCTATATAGGCGCTTTGACGTCGGTTCTTTCCTTTCTGCGCCAGTCAATCGCTGATTAGTGAAGAGCTAGCCTCCGTCACTTTGACAGGATTTTGTTACTTTTTGTCGTCTTCCTTTTTGGTATGTAGAGAAGTCATGTCCTCTAGGAAGACTTCAGGGTTCAACCTATGCAGCGCCTGTCACCGCGCCATGTCGGTGATTGACCTGCATTTGATGTCTGTGGTGTCTGTAGCGTGCCTTCAAGTTGTGCTCAGACTGCCGAACCATGGCTCTAAAGTCCTAAACCTGAATGCGACCAGGTAGGCCACGCCCTGCCTGACTTCCCATAGAACTCTGTCCTAGTAGAGAGAAAGGTCCTGGGTCTGCTCCAGAAGTCCTAAGTCTTCGTCCCTCTCCTGATCCTCTGAATAATCAGGTAAGAGGCATAAGAAGCACAAGAAGTCAGTGTCCTTCGACTTCTCCCTATCCGTTGCTGACGTGATGGAGAAACATCGGCGTTCAAGGCCTCTTTCTCCAGAAACTGCACCTGGGTCGACTCTGGGCCTCTGATTTTCTAGGAGTGACTTTTGCTCAACTTGGAGAATTTTATGAGGCCATGGGGTCTCATTGCCTTACCCTTTCAGTGCGCATTCTGGCCCTATTGGGTCAGTGTGGTCTCCCTCTGGTTCAACCCTTGCAACTTCAGCCCCAGCACCAATGTCCCTCCTCCAAATCCCCCCGGTGCCAGTTGTGCCACTGCGCCCTTAGCCGATGTGTCCATCGACGAAGCCAGACATAATCTATTGCCTGATGATATTTAGCTGACTCTGTGTCGACCAATGCCGATTTCGCCTCACAGTGCCCATTAGTCCTATGTAGTTCCTTCAGACTTATTCGAACAGGCCAGGCTTGTGTGAAGAATGAGTGGTTCACTGGACCTTTTAGAATGCCAGCAGTACGACCAAGACATGGACTGGTATGAGGAATTGTGTGAGGCCAGTGGTCTGGATAACTTCCCAGACACTGGCATGCTTTCTCCTCCTACTGTGTCTACGGAGAAGGGTGCATCTTATGCTGTGGTGGTGCGCATGGCATCTGAGTTCCTCCACCTTCAGCTAGCCACGATGGCAGTCAAGACTAACATCTTTGATAGTTGCTACAGCCAGGCACTTCCTCTTTGGAACCTTTGCTCCCATTAAACAAAACCCTCATGGACATCCTTCTGGAACCTTGTCCAAGCCCAGCAAGGGGCTCTTGTGAACAGGACCATTGCCTGCCACCACCGCTCTGCCTTGAGCAACCCAAACTTCCTCACTACCCACCACAACACAGAGCTTTGTGGGCCAAACCTCCACTTTCCGTGGTGTGTTCCCTGCTGCTACCCCGGACAGGGAATACTAGTGGCTGGATAGTTGGGGCAAGAAAATATTTTCGGCCGCCAGCCTTGCATTGTGGTTGGTGAACACTGCATGCTTATTGGGCAGTTATTCCCACTCTGTGAGAAATTGCTGCACAAGTGCTACCACAGGTCCTGAGGGTGACCCGGCCCATCCTCTCTTAAGCATTTATCAGACAGGAGAGATGCAGCAAAGTTCTCTATTCAATGTGGTTTAGACACAACCGACTCGCTGAGCAGAGTGATTTCCATGAACGCCACACCTAGTTGAGAACATCTGGCTTTTCAGAGGATGTCCACGCCTCGCTCATGGACATGCCCTATGATGGCACTGTTCTGTTGTGTCGGCGCAGACATGGCTCTGGAGCGCTTTAAGAAACCCTGGTGTCTCTTCTGCCCTCTGTCTCCAGTCTGCCTTATGCTCAATTTGTGGTGCTTTCAACCATGACAACCCTATCCCAGCCATCGAGCTGCACTTGTTTGCACAACCCTTGCATGGATGAGAGCGCAGTTCGTTCTGACCATCAGAGTCTTGTGTGGAGATTGAGCTGCGACAGTTGACAGCTATTGACCTTCCTCCTGAAGTCTGCAGTGTTATCTTGGCACCCCTCCACCAAGACTGTATACTTCTGCCGGTGGAACAAATTTGTTTGATGTACAGCAAAGTCTATTGACCCTGTCTGCTTCCCTTTCTAATGTGTTGCTTTTTTTATTCCTTGCCCAGCAGGGCTGTGCTCAGGGCACCCTGAAAGGATATCTTTAAGCTTTTTCTGCCTTTCTGAGACAGCCAAACAAACCCTCCTTATTTAAATCACCCATTGTAGATAGATTCTTGAAAGCCTTTGTACATATGTTTCCATTGGCCCCTTTCATAATGCCTTAGTGGGGCCTTAATTTGGTTATCCCCTTCCTCATGTGTGCTCCTTGTGAGAAGTTGGCCTGATATATAATGTTCACTATTCTAGTGAGCACTTTGTATCAGTCCAAACAACCCTTATGGTGATTGGTTGTAAGTCAACTTTATAGACCAGCTATCCTAGTAGCATGGATACGAGCAGTCTTCGGGCTAAACGCTAGAGGGCGTGTTAAGCCAGCTGTTATACCATCACATATACCCCTTGAACACCAAGTGAAAGGACACCACACAAGTGTTATGAAAATAAACAGTGTATTTATTTAGATCACAACAGCCCTGTACTCTTTATGAGGACAGGGTACTAAGCACACAACAAAACTCTTACGAAAATACTTTAAGTTGCACAATTTACACAAATGCCCGAGGGGCACGAAAAACCATATATACTATGAAAGTGGAATGCGAAATTACTAGCAGGTAAGTACTGGACTAATAGGCTTTGGAATCGCTAGGACTACGTTACTGAACCTTCAGATTACTAGTAGGAGGCCTAGAGGACTCGGGTGCAGAGTGTGCACTCTCACGCGGGATGCGGGACAAAGTCTATGGAGGCTAGTAAAAGCAAAGTTAGTGTTCTCGGGCGAACCCGATAAGGTAGGTTGAAAACGAAAGTGGATCTGGACCCTTGGATAGTGAGGCTATGCTGGGGCACCGAAATGCCGAAGTTACCTAGCCCAGGGGCTGCGGCTGCATAGGTCTGAAAAGACTTCGGGAATCCTCGTTGACGAACCAGGAGCGTGAAAGGAGTTGCTGGCAGGCGACCAGTGAAGATTGTTCAGTGGATCCAAGCCTGGATCGAAGATGGAAGACACCTGAAAGCAGAGGGGACCAAGTTCTTAATCACTAGCCAGTAATTGTGTGGGCACCAGGATGGCACCGGGCTAAGTCACCTCGACCAGGTGAGTGGGCGACGCTGGGCTCTGCAGTCTCACGGACCAGGAGGCGTTGTCGGCGACCAGGATGGAGGTGCGAGCTGTCCCACGATGGTTGATGCTGTCGACGTTGCTGGACCCAGGATTGGGGCAACAAGTCTTGGCAAATTCAAGCCCACGCGGTGGACCTAAAATGGCGTCTGGAGTGGACCAGGAGGGTCCGGGGTGCTCCTCTTTTGGAAGGAAGCAAGGGCCAGTCTGGAGCAACCAGACTAGCAGTGGTGATGTCGTCGGTCGTCGTCGGGAAGGCCACAAGCCAGCGGGCTAGTAGCCAGACAACGCGGTGAGCAGCCAAAAAGCAGAAGGGCCCCACGCAGATCTCATGGATGCTGGGGGGCTGGTCTTCGGTGCTGGAGCTGCACGGTTCTCAGCTTAGCTGTAGAGGTAGGTAGAGGTCAGAGGTGCCAGGGAAGCCGGGTCTCGTCGTGCTGGTCGGTCGGATTCCGGAGGAAGGATGTGCAGCAAACCGCAGAGTTCTTAGATGGTGCCTGCGGATGCAGGGTGAATACTCCTTAGCCACAAGGGAGAAATCTTGAGAAGAGTCGAGTTCCTTTCGTAGAAAGTAGTTTCTTGATTCAAAGATGATCTAATTTGGAAGGTTCCCCGCTCCTGCCTTTATCCTAAAGAAAGGGGTGGGTACGCGACTAGGTCCTGCCCTAGGGGTGGGACCAGGAAGGGGGGTGGTTACACCCCTCTCCCATGCCGGACTTTCCCCAGGCCAGGGGCTGGTGTGCCCCTGGAACTGGTTCTAGCCGGCAGATGCGCAGTGAGCACCGGGGTGCCACTTGCAGTCACCTTCCTGTAAAGCCCTGCCTACCCAGGATACACAAAACCCTGTCTGGGATGGTGCTAGCACCGCCCCTGACAGGAAACCCTTTGTCCAAGCTCCCCTCGCTGGAAGGACTCCCACTTCTAGCATCGGAGTTGCTTTCTTCCTGCAGCATGACCGGGGGGAATCAACTGGAAAACGCCAACCCGCTCATCTACCAGCGCCAGGGCGATAGGCCGCTCACTGCCCGCGAACAGGACGAGGACCTGCCGGACCAGATAGACGAGCGAGAGATATTCGAATATCTAATTTTTATCAGACTTTGAACATTCGCTTAAAGATGGCCGCCTGGTAGGAGCTCCTGTGAAGAGCTCCCAGTGCTTGGGATCCCGTTGCACCCACCAGAAGCAGAAAAAGTAACTGGAATAGTCAACAAGTAACTGGATCACTACAAGTAACTGGATTGCTGGCCTGATCGACGGATTGACGGAGGTTGGAGCCTGGGGAGCCACACGACCTGAAAATGGACACTCGCCTCGGACACCTACATCGCGTCGCCAGGACTGGGCGGCTGGGGCGCCGGGAGACTGCAGAGCCAGAGCGGGTTGACGAATCAGGCTGGTTGGCGAAGGTGGGTGCCTGCAAAACCCCTCGACCTGGCTCTGGACATTCCCCCGTCGCGTCGCCGGGACTGGGTGGCTGGGGCTCCACCGGAGGATCCGGGAACCGGCTGAGTGCAACGTGCAACCTGCACCGGGGATTGCTGATCGGACAGCACTGCAGCAGAAGAATTAGCAGCGGCACTGGGGAGCTGTGGGTGGCCCCCCTTCCCCCGACCGCTCCAAGGCAGAGGCGTGGGTTGCTGCGCCGGTTGCTGCGATCGGCGGGGAGTGGCAGGGAGGAGCCGCCTGCACCACAGCATTGAAATCGCGGCGCCTTCGGAGGACCGGGAGCCCCCGCTCCGCGGCGGAGGCGTGGGCTGTTGCGCTGGTTGAGCAGGAATCTCGAGTGAAACAGTACCGTCGGCCCAACAGCGGTGGAAGCGAGGTGGCATTAGAGGGCTGGGTGAGGCAGAGGGCTGGGTGAGCCCCCCCCCCCCTCGCTCCTCGGCAGAAGGGGGCTGGTGTGCCGGTGATGAGATCAGCCCACACCTGACATCAGACGCGGCGCACTAACGGGACCAGGAGGGATCAGGAGGGAAGTTTGTTGAGTGGAGCCTGCTATCGGAGGCTGGAGAGACAGTGTCATCGGAGGGCTGTGAGAGACCCCCCTCCAGCCCTATATACAACTCGATTAAAGATGGCAACAGCAACCTGACAATCTCTGCTGGCTGGTATATAAGGTATTTATTTCACCCCAACCGCCTGCTCACATCCTAAACTATCTCCTTTGTTCAGAATGGCTGGGGCCATAAAACTGTAGTAATAAATCCCATCGAGGCCCCTGATGTCCACGAGGCTCTTCAGCTCAACTCCTCCACACATGTCCACCAGAAGTAGAGATAAGCCTCCCTCCCAGCATGCTACGAGCAGTGCTTGCTCCAACGGAATGTGAAACTGCCCTTCCCTGTGCTCAAAGTAATAGCAGCAGACAGAGGACTAATTTCTCTATCTCCCCTAGCGGATCGGCCATCTTGGTCTGTCTATCCCTGGCGACCTTCATGGACTAGTCATTCCTCACGATCAAATGTCTGCCTTACTACAGTGGTACTTTATGTATATGCCTATTTGTATCTTGCACACTTAAGTTTTTAGTCAACTGTAATGCACCGAAGCTACCTCATATATTTGCATCATATGTTTACACGCAAGATTATGATAGTGTGTCCGCCTTTTACGGTGTTACTATATGTCTATATTCCTAATGGTATACTTCACATCCCACTTTCTCTGCACCTTTATACACCAATTGCTACCTCATATATTTTGGTTGCTCACTAGTGTCACTATAGGTCACATATAATTTTTTGGTTGCAAACGTATGTCACTACTGATTCATATACCTCATTTATTTTTTGGTTGCAATTGTATGTTACTACTGATTCATATACCTCATTTATTTTTGACTACGCACTATTGTTATATAGCATATAACTTTGTTGCAACTCTATCTTGCTACTGTTTCATGCACCTCATTTATTCTGAAACACCCATTTTTGACTTTTCACTTTTGTCACTTTTGATTCAGGCGTTTTACTATCTGCATCAGTATTTCAGTCCAGCACATCATCAGTATTATACCTATATTTTATGCTGTACATGTTTGTTACCCACTACGACTTCACTGTAATGCACTGAATAATTGCTTTTATTGACCTGCTACAGTTATATAACCTGCTCCCATTTCAAGTGTTCATACCTTTTTGCACCAACTACTACCTCATACACTCTGGCTGCACATTAATGCCACTGTTATAGGCAATTGGTTATTAGTGCATGTGTTTGTACTCTGCTCCCGTATATCATTATTGTACACCCTACATCTGTGCAACCCGCACCCACTACAGATCTTACCCCTGTTTGCATTGACTACTACAGCATACACTTTGGCTGCCCACTAGTGGCACTTTCAGTCCATGCAACCGGCGATTACTGGGCACCCTCCCACACCTACCGACTCCATCACCCCAACATGGAGCTCATCGGCAAGCACACATACAGAATCAACTACCCACCTGCACTCGCCAAAAAAGCAGCTAAACGTTTTAAACACAACTTACTGAGGTCCCACCCTGAAGTACCCTTTGCAGACACCTACCACTCACCGGTCAATGGTGCAGTAAAAATTGATATCATCTTCCACACCGCACGCAGAGCTCTATGGAGAAAAACGTTCCTCTCTTTACTCACCGTATCCATTACCAGGAAATCCGCTCATGGCCAAACACTCTCCATCACACCATCCCAACTCTTCCCAGGCAGAACCTCCATCACTATCTATAACAACGGGATTGTCCTAATCCAATCCACAGACAGGAACCTGGAACTACTAGACAACCTGTTCCCAACTTTCGTACAGCACCTCTCCAATCCACGGACCCCACTTAGTCCGATCACCCTTGACCTCACAGCCCCCAACCATAACGATGCTAACCCAACTCCGTCCCTAAACGACACACACCTCTCCTCCACCACCGGCACCGCCGTCTACCACCCACCTATTGCATCCACTTCACACATCGATCACAGACTTAGATCTCTCCCCGACATACACCAGCCGTACCCCCTCCCGTCCCAATACCGGGACTTCCTTTCATACCACTCCCATTCCTCTATCCCCTGACAACACAGCCCCTAACAACAACGCCTCTAACCTACCTCAGCCCCAAAAGAACGCATGCCTCTCCTCTACCACCGGCACCTTAGTCATACACCCACCTACGGTTATTACCCCACACCCCTCAATCACAGACACAGTTATGTCACCCACACACACCAAACGTACCTCCTCCCCCTTTCACCAGCCCACATTCCCATTCTTCTCACCCATGACATCACAGCTCCCAACCACGTTCAGCACCAGACCGACACGCACACAGACAAACCCTACCCCTTATTCCCCCCCACTCTCAGCCCCCACTTCCAACCATTAACCAACCACACCGAGCACGCCTCTATCATTTCAACTCAGACTTCACAAAAAAGAACATACAATCACACTTCCCCTCCCTTTCTCACCCCCCAATACCCTACATGCGCCCCCATCACCACTTATTCACGCCCATCCTCCACCATGCACTCTCCAACTACCACCAATACCCTCCCCCATACTATGTCATCCTACCACGACCTTCCAATACCCACTACCAACACTAATCCCACACTAGACTACGTTATGGCCTCCCTCCTCCAGCTCAAAGAGGACATTCACATCATCAAACAACTACTCCGCACGCATTCCAGACACTTCTCACCCACCACCCTCCTCAAGCTCAAACAAGACATGCACATCATCAAACAACTACTCTGCACACATCCCAGACACCCCGCACCCGCCTACACCAGCACCACCCTTCCCAACAGGACCCCCACCTGGTCGGCTGACTCGTGCACTCAACGCCCCCCGCACTGGACCTCAATCCCTGTTCGCAATCGGGAAAACCGTCCCCATCGCTCCTGCAACACACTATCGGACCTCGACACAGTTACCCTCCTCCGCTCCTACGACCCAGCTCCCCTTAACACACCCTCCACACTCCACGCCATTCCAACGATTCTTCCAAATCCCCTTAGACCCCCCCACGCAAAACAACAGAATGTCTATCCTTAATAACCTGAGAAAAGTCCCCCTTTCTCTAGAACCCCCTTCCACCCTCGACACACCCCGTCTCAAATGCACCCTCCTCAACTGCAGGTCGGCCTCTAGGCACTCCTCTGCAATCGCTGATCTCATCTCATCACTGGACCTTGACCTAATCATCATGACTGAAACCTGGCTAACTGAATCCTCTACACCCATATTGGACATACTGGTTCCCCCCAACTACCACATCACCAGACTAGACAGGGTTGGTCAAAAAGGTGGGGGAATCGCATGTATACACAGGAGTAACCTCTCTGTCTTGAAAGTAACCTCTCCCTCCCTACCCTCCCCAACCTCCTGTGAATACATTTGCCTAGATATTATCAGTGAGGGCAAACCGATATGCTCTCTTCACGGCATCTACCACCCACCTGGAGACAACTTTGCCTTCTCGCAACAAATCATGGATTTGATCACAACCCATTCAGGGCGACAACTCACACAAATATACCTTGGTGACTTCAACCTTCACTGGAACGATCAGAATGACGCAGTGGTAAATAGCCTTAAAAACTTCCTCGACGCCCTTGACCTCACCCAAATATGCAACAGTCCGACTCACGAGAAAGGCTCTATCATCGACCTTATCTCCAAAGAGGACTCTATCCAACTCGAATCTATCCAACCCTGTGACTGGTCAGATCATCACATTGTCACGTTCTTCATCAACGAAAAAGTTAAATTTAACCCGGCTCAATCCATCAAGCCTAAAGTCTGGAAAAGGGACCTGAAAAAACTCAACCCAAACTCTCTACCCCCCAACAGCTGCAATATATTACTTCCTCCCACTGGCGTTACGGATGTCCAATCCTTGACTGATCACTACCTCAACGCGATGACCTCCATAGTTAACGAGGCTGCACCTATGCAGCTAAAAAGAGCATCCACAAAAATGTCCAATCAGAGCGCACTTGGAGATCAGCCCCCTCCGCACTGCACTTAAAAATGCTGAAGAAAAAGAGAAATGCCTACTTCAGGAAAATAAAACGCTCAAAATCGGATTTCTTCAGCCGCCAGCTCGATCAAGCCAAAAATCGTCCGAGAAAGCTGTTTGAGCTAATCAGAACACAATCCAAGGAACAACCCCAACCACTCAGCACTCTTGGCGAAGCACCCTCCTGTGAAGACTTCGCTTCTTTCTTTATCCAAAAAACAGACAACATAAAGAACGATCTCCTCATTGACGTAAGTCTCTACCCCAAACCCCTCTGCACAGCACCCACTGAACCTAAAAACAATGCTACATGGTCATCCTTTGCCACCTACTCGGAAGAAGAAATTGGTAGACTACTCAGCACTGTGAAACCAGCCAACCACCTCTCGGACCCCCTTCCTGCCAACGCTGTCAAAGACCTTACCCCGTCGCTCCTCCCACTCTGGACTAAAATTATCAACCGCTCACTTCAACAAGGGACCATCCCCGACTCCCTCAAAGTTGGACAAGTCACACCGCTACTAAAGAAACCTACAGCCGACCCCTCTGATCTAAATAATTACCGTCCCATTACCAATATTCCGACTCTTGCCAAATTGCTGGAAAAATGCGCACAAACTCAATTGACTAGACACATTAATCAGTTTGATCTACTCAACCCCCATCAATCAGGCTTCAGAGCGGACCACAGTACAGAAACTGCTATGATTCACATAATTGACGACGCCCTCCAAATCTTGGATCAAAACGATACCTGCCTCCTTATCCTTCTGGATCGCTCTTCTGCATTCGACACCGTCAAACATGAGAACTTACTCGAGCTCTTAAACACAAGAATGGGTATATCTGGAACTGTGCTCAAGTGGTTTACGTCCTTTTTACACAACAGAACGCAGAAATTCAAGAGTAACAACTTGATGTCTTCTCCAATACCGGTATCGCTAGGCGTCCCACAAGGATCCTCCCTATCCCCAACTTTGTTTAACCTAGTTATGGAACCTCTCACCACCTTGCTGCAGGCATCCAATATTCAATTCCACATGTACGCCGATGACACCCAACTTTATCTCAAAGTACAATCACCCAAAGACATTATGCTCTTGAACTCAACGATCAGAAGCACCCAATCATGGTTGGCCGCTAATCATCTCAAACTCAATGCTCTTAAAACAGAGTTCCTCTTGATCTCACCCCCCTGCGAAGATCACTACCACTCAAATCTGGCTTAAACACCTAACCGCACTCAATGTTCACCCCACTATCGTAGACTCAGCAAAATCTCTAGGCATAACACTTGACACCAACCTCAACATGCAGGAACACATCAACAAAGCAACTAAGAGGGCGAACTACCAGATCAATACCCTAAGGAAACTCAAACCCTTCCTTCCAGCCAAAGATTTCCAAACTGCGGTACAAGCTCTAGTCATCCCCCGAATAGATTACGGCAGCATCGCCCTCTGCGGTCCCCCCCTAACTACCACGGCACCCATAAGAGCTTCTCTAAACGCCGCAGCGAGACTCCTCACCGGATCAAAAAAGCACTCGCACATTTCCCCTGACCTGAGAGCCCTGAACTGGCTGCCTTTTGAAGCCAGAATACATCTGAAAATCGCCTGCATCACGCACAAGGCTGTCCACCTGAGATCACCCGGATATCTCGCCCAGAAGCTGACGATTTCCGGAGGCTCTAGAAACACCAGAGGTACAAACAATCTCCTGCTAATGCCCCAAAGATTCCGCAAGGAAAAAACGTATAAACGCTCCTTCTCAGGAATGGCACCCAGGATCTGGAACTCACTCCCCCCTGAAATCAGGCTCATCGCCTCTACCATAATTTTTTAAGAAAGAAGTAAAAGCTATCCTCATGGCTAAATACACTTGAATTATTACTGGGGATAATATTACAGACGTTGTACCATTCAGTTCTACTGATCTTTTCTGCATTTTTGTATGACTCGTGTTACTGACCTGTCTGAGTGTTTACGCTATCAATTATTTGTATTTGTTTCATTATTGATGTATTTGGTTGACTATGTTCCCACATGTACCTTCCCCACCCCATTTGTTATTTACTCACACGCTCTTCCTTTGGCTGTAAAGCGCTCTGATATCTGCAAAGATCTTGTTCGCGCTATATAAAACTTTCAAAATAAATAAATAAAGCTGCAGGGGGTCACTCGTGTCTGTGGTGGCAGCATCCATTTTGTGATGCTGAGGCTTGAGTTAACTTTAACCGGGGTTCACAGTTACATACATGTCGTGTCCCTCTAGAAGGGTGGAATGCTAACCCCGTCGCCAGAATTGGCGAGGGGTTAGTATTCCAATTCGTATGACACCTTACTCGACATGTTTTGATAAAGCGATACCAGAGATCGCATTTAACCGCGAGGATTATAATGCACTTATGAGTATATGGTATGCGTTATCATGGAACAGCTATTAGGACTTGGTTCCGCAAGCTGCAAACGGGCTCAGCTCATGCCAGAGCACCATTTCACACGATTCCAAGCACTCTGCCTTCAGGATTGTCAAGGCCTGCCATAGGAGTGACTGATAGGAATCTGTGTGTCCATTTTAGGGTTAGATATAGGTATACTATATCTACAGCAACGGGTGATTACACCACCTTGCCCCAGCTGTCGTGCAGCCAGTTGTGTCAGATTTAGATGGCCAGCCAGGGGTGGCATAATACATGCTTCAGCCCCTGGTAGGCCCTGGGTACACTTATGCCCTGAGTTACAGGGTCTGATAGGTGGCCCAGTGCCAATTGGAAATGTATCTAAGGTACATGGAATCCATTTTAGAGAGAGAGCAGTAGGCCTGGGGTCCTGATTGGCAGGGTCCCAGGCCAACTAAGTCGGAAAACCAGCAAAACACCAGGCAAAAAAGTTGGGGGCAACCATAGTCGGGTATCCACCTTCCTACACTTCTTTCGAGCCCTTGCATAATTGTCCCCTCTGGCTGCTCATGATCAAAACAGCCTTCTTAGTGGCAATTTCCTCTGCCAGAAGGGAGAGTGAGCTTCAGGCTTTATCATCCAAGCCTCCCTTCTGGTTTTTTTATAAACAAATTTTATTGTCAATAGTCACATACTGTTCGGAGCTCCCCAACACAGGAAGCGATCGCCATGTTACACCACATAATAATGTTGACACCTCGTTTGTTCTGTAGTAGGGGATCTCTGTGTATAGTCTTAATCTAGTAAATAGTCCCGCCCATGTGCGTGGACCCCGGAGCAATCAAAAATAATCTCTTAAGCTGTCTTCATTGCAGTCCTGCATAGACACTTAAGAGAAAATGAAAGACGATAATGCAGCCTTTACCTACAAGGCTACATTCTCCAGTACTTCAACTAGAAATGCCAAGGATATAACGCCAGTAAGACATTCAGCACAATCTGTCAAGTTTCATCCACAGAGAAACTTTCCTCCCCTCACCAAATCCTTGGAATGATAGAGAGGAAGGCAAGAACAGATAAGCCTCCATAGGCTGCCATTATGTGTCCGTAAAAGGGATGCCGTGCCTTTAAGGAACTCTCTGGAGACCCTCAGTATCCCAGCATGCTCAGCCCCTTCCTTTTACTTTCAGTTCTTTTTTCCGGCTCCTGCTAGCAGGACCCTGGAGCATTGAGCTCTCCCTTTTTGGGTAATTAATTGAATGTGTTCACTCGACGTGTTTTGCCTCTTCACTTTTTTGCTTATTTGGCCACTCTTTATTTCAAATATGCCTGCCTTATTTGAGAAATGTCCAGAGTGTGCCAGGAAAAAGGCAAGATCTGATCCACACAGGGTCTGTATCCTGTGTCTGCCTACTTCTCATGTTCCTGGGACCTGTGAGCTGCCTGCAGTTTTCAAGTAGGACCCTGAAGGACAGAGAGAAGATCAGGCTCCAAGGACTGGAGCAAAGAAGACAGCAAGGTCAAGGTGGGTCTGGACAGGAAGGGGCTTCTTCCTCTGCCCGTGCTGAGGCCTCTGGGGGGCTCCCCAGTAAGAAGGCGGCCAGAAAACACCACCGGTCTCCGTCTGCGTCAAGAGGAATGACCACGGTCTGCTCCCCGTCTCCCCAGGGCTCAGGGTCGAAGTGACGACTGTAGATGTCGAGGGGATTGACGTCGAGACCTCCGAGGTCGACCGGATTCGTCGAGTCCTCATCGATGTCGAGATGGTTCGAGACGCAGGCGGTCGACGTCGACTCTATGTTCGACGTCGAAGATCATTGGCGTCGAGAAGGAGATCATCGTCGACGTGGAGGAGGCGTTCATCGACGTCGAGACGGCGTTCATCGACGTCGAGACGGCGTTCATCGACGGCGTTCATCGGCGTCGAGACGGCGTTCATCGGCGTCGAGACGGCGTTCCAAGACCAGGACTGTCTCTTCGGTCACCACAAGTCCACGGTCGTGACAGCGCACGGCCTCTAGGGCCCCCCCCCCCCCCCCCCCCCCCCCCCCCTTCAGGTCAGGCGAAGAGAAGGAAGAGAGGGGAAGAGGTTCCGGGCTCGGGGCATTCACAAGTTTATTCCCCGCTAAGCGGAGGTCGTCTACACCGCCTCCGTTACCTAAGGACCCTCCTCCACGTAATCAGACGCCGCCTTCGCCGCCGGTTCCTTATCATCATCCTACACCGCCGCCGAGGTCTGTCTCGTTTCCAAATCTTCCGACACCACCTACGGGGCCACCGCAACCTAGGCTCCCGTTTAGGCCTCCACAGCGCCCTCAGCTGCGGCCCATGGAACGTCCGAGGCCGCGGAGGTAGAGATCTTGCTCCAGACGGAGGGATAGATCCAGGAGTCGCTGTCGCTCTTCTACAAGATCCAGACTGCGCCACAGGAGGGACAGGTCGAGGTCCCGCTACACAGATAGCTCTAGTGCCAGGGACTATTCTCCTACCCTGACTGATTCCCCTCGGACGAGGGTGTCTCCAGTAGACGACAGTGTCCTTCCAGGATGTGTTGCTACGAGGGGCGGCTAAACTGGGCATCAGTCTCACTGTGCCCGCGCCACTGACATCAGTCATCTTCGAAACACTGCACAAGAAGCAGTTGTCTCTTCCTTTGCTGCCCCTGGTGCCTGGGCTGGTAGAAACGGTCATGGAGCTGTTCCTCACGACTGCGTCTACAAGATCGGCACCTTCAACGCTGCAGAAGAAATATAAGGCTCCTGACTCGAACCCAGCATTTCTTCGGGTGGATCTCACGCTTGACTCGGTGATCGTGACGGCAAGAAAACATGCCACCCCCCCATTAACAGTGCCTCCTGACAAAGAGCAGCTGGATGGATTCGCCAGGCAGGAAGGTTTGCGGGACGGCCTCCACATCGATTAGGGCCGCGAGTGCCTCAGCCCTGTTGGGACGTTACGATCGAGCTCTGGGGGAGTCCCTCCAGCAGTTTGCGGAACACCTTCCCCGGGAGTAGAGGGAAGATTTCCAAGAGATCCTCGCTAAAGGGCTGCTGGTTTTCAACCAGGTAATAAGTTCGGCTGCAAATTCTTCCCTCTTGGCAGCCCACGGGTATTGCCATGGGGTCAACCTGAGGCGCCACGATTGGCTGCGTCTTACATCCTTGAAGCCCGAGGCACAGCAGAGGGTTGCTAACCTACCCTTCGGGCGAGACCCTCTTTGGGAAACATGTGGACGATGAAATGGCCCGCATGAAGGCGGAGGCGGAAACCCGGACGGCTGTCGGGTTGGAAAAGCCTAAGGAACAGAAAAAGACCTTCCGCCCGTTCCAGAGGCGGTACGGGGCGCAAGGCGGAGGGCAAGTTTGACAGGCTGGACAGCAACATCAGCAGCAACAGTTCCAGCGGAAACCGTTCCAAAAGCGCCAGAGGGGCCGAGGTGGTCAACAGTCTTCCGCCGCGACCAAAGGCCCGGCTGGGTCTAGGCCCTGAGCTGTTACTTCTCCTTCATCCATTACCCGCTCCGGTGAGGGAAAGCTTTCAACATTACCTGGCAGAGTGGAGAAACATTACTCAGGACAAGTGGGTGCTGAATGTTTCACCAGCCCGCCTCCAGCGATTCCACCGGTCGGGTCGCAGTTCCAACTGCGCGAGCTCCAGGCGGAAGCTGGATACCCTGTTAAGAAAAAGGGCGATAGAAGACGTCCCTCTGTCTCATAGGGGAAAGGGTCTTTACTCACGCTTCTTCCTAGTACAGAAGGACAAGAACGAGTTCAGACCCATTCTGGATTTGCGAAGAGCAAACAAGTGGATTCGCAGGGAAAAGTTTTGCATTCTGTCTTTGCACCAGATTTATTCTCAGCTGCAGAGGGGAGACTGGCTGTGTAGGATAGATCTGCAAGATGCGTACTTCCATGTGCCCATTGCACCGAAACATCGGAAGTTCCTGCCCTTCCTTGTCGGCGCCAATCGCGATCAGTACACTGTACTACCGTTTGGACTGAAGTCTGCACCCAGGACTTTTTCGAAATGCATGGTTGTGGTAGCAGCACACCTGAGAAAGAACAAGGTGTTTGTCTACCCGTACCTGGACGATTGGTTGATCAAGGCCTCCACCTTCCAGGAAGCACAATTGCACTTCAACAAGACGGCCGTCCTGTTGAACCGTCTGGGGTTGCACATAAATCTGTACAAGTCTGTCCCGATTCCTGTACAGTGCCTTCAGTACTTGGGAGCCTCCATCAATATGCTGTCGGCAAGCGTGTCTCCTTCGGAGGAGAGATGCTTATCCATCCTTCGGAAGGCTCAGGCTCTCATAGCTTCTCCATCTACAACAGTGAGGACGGTGTCTTCTCTACTGGGATCGATGGCCTCTTGTATCTTCCTCATTCCGCTCGCCTGCACATGAGGCCGCTACAGGAATGTTTGGAGGACCAGTGGGACCAGAGGAAAGGGTGTTGGGAAGACCGGATTCAGTTGTCTCTTCACGCCCAACAGTCCCTGAGATGGTGGTGCTCTGCAGCGAATCTCCTCAGAGGGGTTCCTTTCCACAAGGACATCTCGACTCAGACTATCGTTACTGATATGGCTCTCCTGGGATGGGTGGCGCATTCAGACCATCTACAGATCCAGGGAACGTGGTCTCCGACAGAGTCCACGTATCACATCAATTTCTTGGAACTCAGAGCTGTTCAGTTGGCACTGAAGGCCTTTCATCTGTCCTTCCAGACCAATTCCTTGCTTGTGCAGACGGACAATACGACCACGATGTATTACCTCAACAAGCAGGGGGGCTCGAGATCGTGCACACTGTCACCAGAAGCTCAGGCGATCTGGCACTGGCTGCTAGCTAGAGGATTGACTATAACGGCAACTCATCTGCCAGGTGTGCAGAATGTTGTGGCGGACGCCCTCAGCAGGTTGCTTCACGAAAACCACGAATGGGTCATAAACGACGAAGTGCTCGACGACCTCTTCGCCATGTGGGGCACTCCAGATGTGGATCTATTTGCAACTGCAGAAAACAGCAAATAACGCGGCTTCGCCTCGAGGTATTACCAGCCGGGGACGCTGGGGAACGCGTTATGGATCATTTGGTCGAACAGCTTTCTGTACGCTTTTCCACCCATTCCCCTTATTCCAGCGGTGCTCATCAAGCTGGCCCGATCTCGGGCGCGGAAGATCCTCATTGCGCCGGAATGGCCCAGACAGTGGTGGTTCACGGACCTGCTTCACCGGTCAATCCTACCTCATCGGCGGCTGCCGTGTCGACCGGACCTTCTCACAAAGTTCGGGGGGCAGATGTTGCACCCCAACCTCTCATCGTTGAGTTTGGGGGCATGGCTCCTGAGAGAGTGCAGTATGGCCACTTGAATCTTCCTGAGGATTGCATGGACATATTAAAGGAGGCTAAGAGGCCGTCTACTAGTGTAGGAAGGTACCTCCTGACTATGGTTGCCCCCAACTTTTTGCCCTGTGTTTTAGCTGGTTTTGGACATAGTCGACCTGGGATCCTGCCAATCAGGACCCCAGGCCTACTGCTCTCTCTGTAAAATGGATTCCATGTACCTTAGGTACATTTCCAATTGGTACTGGGCCACCCTATCAGACCCTGTAACTCAGGGCATGGGTGTACCCAGGGCTGCCAGGGGATGCAGCATGTATTATGCCACCCCTGGCTGGCCTCCTAAATTTGACACAACTGGCTGCATGACAGCTGGGGCAAAGTCGTGTAATCACCCTTTGCTGTAGATATAGTATACCTATATCTAACCCTAAAATGGACACACAGATTCCTATCAGTCACTCCTATGGCAGGCCTTGACAATCCTGAAGGCAGAGTGCTTGGAATCGTGTGAGATGGTGCTCTGGCATGAGCTGAGCCTGTCTGCAGCTTGCGGAACCAAGTCCTAATAGCTGTTCCATGATATCGCATACCATATACTCTTAAGTGCATTATAATCCTCGCGGTTAAATGCTAACTTTGGTATTGCTTTATCAAAACATGTCGAGTAAGGTGTTATACGAATTGGAATACTAACCCCTCGCCAATTCTGGCGACGGGGTTAGCATTCCACCCTTCTCAGGGGTGTGGAATTTATTAAAATATCTACTTGTCCATGGGGCAGGTTGCTTCATAAATCTACTTGTCCTGTAACAAAATCCACTAGTCCCTTTGGTGCCATGTAGTTCGGTGACAAATTATGGCAGGAATCTCATTATATATGAGCTCTTATATAGCCTTTTGGATTATGCCAGGGCTCATACCATAGTAGTGTTTGAATACTAGCAATCCCTTTATGTTGCTATGTTTCGGCAGATCTACATACTGGGACTGACGGTGGTGGTAAGCAATCGTTCCAGGGTTGGAATGCCCTTTTGAGTCTGCCTCATTAACCGACCTGCCACCAGCGGACGAAGGATTGTTGTTTGTTCATCAGCGGGAGCCCTCAGAGCCAGCTGCTGCCGCCACGCCTCGCCGGACCCGCTTCGCGGGTCCCGCTTCGCGGTCAGCAGCGGCCAAACCAGTTCTGCAAGGGGTGTTCCTGTTCCTGGTCTTGACCGGCAGGGCTGCGAGCTAGTAGCGTGGGGACTCCAACGTCCAGGAGCCCACGCGCGCCCGTCTCCATCTGGGCTGCTCTCCCTGCTGGCCCCACCCCCACCTGAACATTTTAAAGTACCACCGCGCTCCTAACTCACCGGATTGCCTCATTAACCGACCTGCCACCAGCGGACGAAGGATTGTGGTTTGTTCATCAGCGGGAGCCCTCAGAGCCAGCTGCTGCCGCCACGCCTCGCCAGACCCGCTTCGCGGGTCCCGCTTCACGGTCAGCAGCGGCCAAACCAGTTCTGCAAGGGGTGTTCCTGTTCCTGGTCTTGACCGGCAGGGCTGCGAGCTAGTAGCGTGGGGACTCCAACGTCCAGGAGCCCACGCGCGCCCGTCTCCATCTGGGCTGCTCTCCCTGCCGGCCCCACCCCCACCTGAACATTTTAAAGTACCACCGCGCTCCTAACTCACCGGATTGCCTCATTAACCGACCTGCCACCAGCGGACGAAGGATTGTTGTTTGTTCATCAGCGGGAGCCCTCAGAGCCAGCTGCTGCCGCCACGCCTCGCCGGACCCGCTTCGCGGGTCCCGCTTCGCGGTCAGCAGCGGCCAAACCAGTTCTGCAAGGGGTGTTCCTGTTCCTGGTCTTGACCGGCAGGGCTGCGAGCTAGTAGCGTGGGGACTCCAACGTCCAGGAGCCCACGCGCGCCCGTCTCCATCTGGGCTGCTCTCCCTGCCGGCCCCACCCCCACCTGAACATTTTAAAGTACCACCGCGCTCCTAACTCACCGGATTGCCTCATTAACCGACCTGCCACCAGCGGACGAAGGATTGTTGTTTGTTCATCAGCGGGAGCCCTCAGAGCCAGCTGCTGCCGCCACGCCTCGCCGGACCCGCTTCGCGGGTCCCGCTTCGCGGTCAGCAGCGGCCAAACCAGTTCTGCAAGGGGTGTTCCTGTTCCTGGTCTTGACCGGCAGGGCTGCGAGCTAGTAGCGTGGGGACTCCAACGTCCAGGAGCCCACGCGCGCCCGTCTCCATCTGGGCTGCTCTCCCTGCCGGCCCCACCCCCACCTGAACATTTTAAAGTACCACTGTGCTCCTAACTCACCGGATTGCCTCATTAACCGACCTGCCACCAGCGGACGAAGGATTGTTGTTTGTTCATCAGCGGGAGCCCTCAGAGCCAGCTGCTGCCGCCACGCCTCGCCGGACCCGCTTCGCGGGTCCCGCTTCGCGGTCAGCAGCGGCCAAACCAGTTCTGCAAGGGGTGTTCCTGTTCCTGGTCTTGACCGGCAGGGCTGCGAGCTAGTAGTGTGGGGACTCCAACGTCCAGGAGCCCACGCGCGCCCGTCTCCATCTGGGCTGCTCTCCCTGCCGGCCCCACCCCCTCGGCCTCCAATCCAATAAATATAAAAGTCGGACATCCTCCCCGCTGCGCGGGAGGGCGCCGGGAGAAGCCCGGGACAAGGGCGGGACCGTTTGAGGCCGTTCGAGGCCTAAGAGGACTGGCCTGGCCCACCCCCCTTGGTTCGTGCCTCTTTCATCGTGCCTGGACTTTGAGATTAGTGAGTACGCTACAGGAACTATAACTGTCACACATCATGTGTACTCGGGGTAGTCGTAGTAAGACTGCACTGGGCCTGACCAAGCCAAATGGTACCTTGGATGATTTTCTTGTAAAAACAAACTTGGCAATAGACGCCGAAATCACTAAAATGCAGAAGAGGGTCTCTATCGAGCTAGATGCTGCGCGCAGGCTCTCCCAAACATTTGCTAACTCCAAAAAATCTTCCCTGGGAAATATTGCGTCCGCTGCATCCCCCCAACAGGCTTCACGCCCCCTCCCTCTGTTAATTCCAGCCGACATTCATCATTCTCCCCCTTCTTCCTCTTCACTCCCATTAGACTCCTCCTTTATTTTCACACCCATGACCTCCAAACCTACTGAGGGTCATGTGCCTACTGAACAGGAAAACTCTACCACTTTGCCGGACATCCCTGCCCCTTCCTTTTCTGTAGCAAAAAGTAAAAACCTAGATCGCCAAGCCCTGAAAAAGAAGAATAATGCAAAATCTGCCTACGCTCGCAAGAAAGCAAAAATTGCAAGGCAGCAGTTTTTCAATCATAGAAGAACTCTGCCCAACACAGGGGAGCTCAAACAAACATCACATTCAGCCACCCAGCCAACAGGGGGTGATAGCGATCTTATCCATTCTAACATCACTACTGCCCCTGTTCCAGAGAACCTTGCTGTCCCTGGCGACAACTTAACAGGGGGAGGGCAAAATGACCTAGGGAGGGACATGGACAAGGCGGGTGATGATGAAGACTTTCTCAAAACAGTCTGGGTCACTTTAAAACAACTATTGTCACCTTTTGAACTCAGACTGTCACGTATTGAGAATCACCTGCTTGAAATTGATAAAACCTTAGTATCCCTGGCCACGCTTAGCCTAAAACAGCTGGAAGCAACATATCCCCATATTACTGAGGGTGCCCCACAGGTTAGTAATGATGGCACCCAACCTGTACCAGCCCCTAATGCGGGCATCCAACCGGCTCTAGCCCCTAACGAGGCCTCCCTTGCTCCTTTAATTCTGCCCTCACCTTTGCCCCCCCCCCATTACCCAAACCTACTCCGATTCCCAAACCCCGGACAATTGCAAATGTCCCTGCCCCCCCCCCATCTAATTCATCAAAACCAGAGATGAAAACCCCCCAAAAAACAGGTGCAGTCCAAAAATTTTCCTAGAACTGACCAGAAGGCGACCAAGCCCATCACCCCTCTTCTACAGCGCACATTTAACCAACACCAAAATCAACAGAACTTTCGCGGGGGCTATATTGACCTCCCTCCTGATGCCGGGCCCTATGTTGCCATCTTGGCTGGGGTACCTCCGCTTGACCCTGACACTGTGGAAACCCAGTGGTCCTTAAAGAACAAAGTGATCTACTGGTTAAATGTCAACAGGCAGCTCCCTCATACCATCAGGAGCAGGGTCTTAATGGTCAGGCGAGTCCCATGGGTGGGTCGCACTTATAAATCCATACCGGGAGACTGTATTGTGGTGTCATTTGCAGACCCTCACACAGCCCAACTCATCACCACGTGGGATCCATATGCGACTGACCAATCCATCGTCACTAAACCCCTTACCTTTTTTTACCCTCCTAAACAGATAGTAGAGCCTCCTGGGGTCTGGTCTATAGCCCACAATCACAGATGGAAGGGGCACGGGCAGGGATGGCAATCCGCTAATAACTGGTGGGAAGGAGCACCCACTATGAACAGGTTTGAATGCCTAGATAAGGTGGATTGACTGGGAACTGTCGATCTCTCACCCCGGTCGAGTGCCCAAAATCATTCAACCAATGCCAGTAACAGTGACAAATCACCACCCATTAACAAAAATCCAACCCTTCCGGGGGCAGAACAATCCTGCCCTGCCCAGCGTCCCCTTGCTGTGCGGGCCACACAAGAACTAGAGATGGTACATTCCCTAGTTCCGTTAGACGTAACGGGGAACGTGGGCCAACCAGACCAGAAAAATAGCGACTCTAAGCATTCACTTCTATCCTGGAATGTAGCAGACCTGGGTAATAAGATCACCCACAAACCTTGGTTGGAGATTGTACAGAAGCATGGCATTCTTTGCCTGCAAGAAACTTGGCTTGTAGAGGAAAGTCACATTATGGGGTATCGAACATTCCATTCACCCGCTGTTCCCTCTCCCCAGGGTCGAAATAAAGGGGGCCTGTGCATATATACATCGAATGTAGGGGATATAAAGGTATATAATTTCCATTCTGATCAATACTTCCAAATCCTTTCATTCAAATGGGGCACCACACAAAAGGTGATACTGGTGAATTTTTATAATAACATGCCAGCTAATGAAATGGAATTGATTTTGAACAAAATGTCACACCATATTCATAAAGTGAGATATCAAAACACGGGGGACCGCACAGTTCTATGGGTGGGAGATTTTAATTGTGCCATCTGTCCATCTTCTGAGTTAGGTTTGTGCGGCCTTGCAGATCACGAGGAGGATGGCCCTTTTCACTTCTCACACACCAATCTGGGGTCTCTCCTCAACAGTATTATATTCTCTTTTGATCTTACTTTCATTAATCAGGCATGCTCCCCCCCAGTTCCCTTTGCCCCAACATACAATGGTAGAGGCTGTGAAACTACAATCGACTTTGCACTAATATCACCCACTAAACCCAACTTTATAACTTTCTGGGAGATTGGGGACGACCCAATGAGCGATCATTATCCTATTATCTTTGGGGTAAGGATCGCAGAGGGGAAAGCAAAGGAATCTAGCGGGCCTCTATATCCACTTGAGGTCACTTTAACAAAGATAAACGGCTATGTGTTAAAGTGGGAGAAATTGAATCCCTCAATCTTCTTTCACAACCTCATATCATCTTGCTTTACAGACATATTTGTCTGTTTAGAAGAAGATATTGATCCAAAGGCGATTATGGCAGCCTTCGCTAATATCCAGCTTTACATTAAAGATATGCTAACTAGGAGCCACAAAAAGAACGGGAAACACACACGTGGGTGGTTTGACTCCAGGTGTACAGCTGCCCTAAAGAATTTGAAGAAAGTTTTAAACGCCATTCCCAAAGACAGGGTTCAAATTTCCCAGGCCAGACGAGAGTACAAGAGGGAAATTAACCATCGGAAGGCAACAATGAAAAGGGAGGCCTGGGAAGCTTTGGGGGAAGCTGCCAGGAATAAGGACACTAACCTCTTTTGGAAAGTTATAAGATCAGTATACAACACAAAAGATAGTGACAATTGCATAGACGTAGCAATCACGGCAGAGCTCTGGGTAGAACACTACGGCAAACTTTACGCCAATAGCCAGGGGGACACCCAGAACCAACAAAAGGCAACCTCATCCTTGAATAAATCAATTCATGATTACCAGTTAAGTGACCCCCCAGTATCCCCCTATCCAATTGATCTGGTTTTTACCTCCCTAGAAGTGGAAAATGCCATCAGGGAAAGCCCGTCAGGGAAAGCTCCTGGCCCCGACCACACCCCAGTGGACGTCTATAAAACAAATCTGGAATTCTGGGCTCCCCTCTTAACTAACGTTTTAAATATGGGAAACAAATGTGGCTTAATTAACACCTGGTCAGATGCAATTGTAGTGCCCATCTTTAAAAAGGGGAATAGGGACGATCCTGCTTGCTACCGTCCTATATCGCTATTGGACGGCCTCATGAAAATCGCAGGAAGGATCGTCCTTAACAGAATCCAGCACTGGGAGACAGAGAAAAAGGTCATCTCGGAACTCCAATACGGGTTCCGAAAGTGATTGGGTACCCAGGAACAATGTTTAAACCTGTCCTTATTGATCTCCAAATACACCGAGGCCAAAAAAGGGGACCTGTTTGTTACCTTTGTTGACCTTAGCTCAGCATTTGATTGTGTGGACCATCTGCAGCTCTGGTCAACATTGGAACATATTGGGGTGGATCCTACCATCATCATATTCATAAAAGAACTATACAGAGATGCCGGCGCTAGAGTGAGGTTCGGGACCCAGGGTCAATGCACACAGAAATTTGCCATAAATAGAGGGGTTAGGCAAGGCTGCATACTTGCGCCCCTCCTATTTAGTTTTTATATAAACTCCATCGTAGAGCACTTAATAAATCTGCCAAGTGACTACCCAGCTGTCAATGGTAGGCCTGTACCCATTCTTTTATATGCCGATGACGCGGCAATCATGTCTAGGACTAAGGTAGGGCTGCAGAGAGCAGTAACTGAATTCTCATCCTACATGGGGAAAAGAAACCTGAAAGTGAACACCTCTAAAACTTTCTCCATGTCCTGCACCCAAAAAAACAAAAGGCCACAATGTTCGATATATCTTGACGAGCAAAGAATTGAGTGCCCGGACACCTTTTGCTACCTGGGTGTTGTCTTTGAGAGGAAAGGAGGTTGGAAACATGCAGTATCTGAAAGAAACACGTTAGTGTTAGATTCCTTACCTTAGAATATCCCCAGGCGTCAGTCTGGATCCGGAAACTTTTGCGTAGCAGTACCCCTGCGCGTCGGTAGGCGTCGTCTGCAGGCGTCCCCTGCGGCTCCGCGTCCGTCGTCGGCGTCGTGCGCCGTGATGACGTCGCTGGAGTACATAGACGCCGCCTCCGCGCGCTGACGTCAGTTCTTCTTTTTTCCGCGCCAGTGGACGCAGATCTGGAAGAGCAGTACTCCGGTCTTTGACCAAGTTTTTCGACTTTTTTCTCTATTGTGCCTGATAGGATGCCTGGATTTAAGAATTGCGATGACTGTGAGCGCACGATGTCGGTCACAGACCATCACCGCCTCTGCCTCCGGTGTCTGGGCCCCGACCACGACGTGGAATCGTGCCTCGACTGCCGGGCCCTTACCAACAAGGCTAGGCGGGAGCGGTCCCGCAAGCTGCTGGAGCTCCGGGTGTCGGCCCCACGTCGGGACCGGGAGCGGTCCCGGTCCGGCCGGAGGTCGGGGGGGCGTTCGAGGGAGCGGTCGCGGAGCCGCGCTGGGCGCTCCGGAAGTCGACACCACTCGTCAGGCTCGTCAGGTAGGAAGCACAAGAAGTCGGGGCGTCGTCATCGTACCCCCGACTCCCCCCGACGCTCGCGCGATGCGGCCGGGGGCTCGGGTGACCCCAACCCCGCGGCTCCGCGAGAGTCGCCGGCGCGGCCTGCCTCATACCCTCCGGTCCCTGGGCATGGCGCGACGCCTGAGGAGATCGAGGCGTTCCTCATGGCCATGAGGGCGCTCGCTTCTCCGACGGGGCCTACGGCGCCTTCGGGCCCAGTGCTACCGTCTGGGGGCCCTGGCGGTTCGGGTGTCCCTGCCTCGGCGCCGTCGGGTGCTCCGGGCCCGGCGTCGCCGACGGCTCCGACCCCGGCGCCGCAGGGGCCTTCGGGATCGGCGCCGGCTGGTCTTCCGGCCTCCCCGGCGCCGTTGCCATCGGGGTTACCCCCGGCGCCGTCCCCGCGCGGCGCCGGTTCTCCACTGCCGGTTCCGGCCGGCGGTGGGGTTCCGGCGCCGGCTCCGGGCGGCGCCGTCCCCTTACCTTCTCCGACGCCGGACGCGGCGCCGGATGGGCGTCGCACGACGCCGGTCCCGGCGCCGATGGGGCCCATGAACCCCGAGGAGCCGGTCTTCATCATTGACTCCGAATACGGAGAGGATGAGGAGTACGGTGAAGGTTGGGAGGGGTCCGAGGACCCTCTGGCTCGCGAGTGCCAGTATGACCCGGACTGGACGGGTGACTTGGGGGATGCCAGTGGTTTGGACGACTCCCCTAACCCTGGTTTGATCTCTCCTCCAACCGTGGCATCGGTGGAGGGAGCTGCCTATTCTGTGGTGCTGATGAGGGCTGCCAAGGCCTTAAACCTTGAGCTCCCCGTCGCGGCCGTGAGGCCTAACATCCTCACCGAGGTCTTCAAGCCGCAGTCATGCCCTTTGGAGCCTCTGCTGCCGTTTAATGAAGCCTTGTCTGACGTTCTGTTGGGCACGTGGTCCAGGCCCGCTTCAGGTGCGCCTGTTGATCGGAACGTGGCCAGGCGCCACCGTCCTTGTCCGGACGACCCCAAGTACCTGTCTACCCACCCCACTCCTGAGAGTCTGGTGATCCAGGCCTCGACCTCCCAGTCCGCATTCCCGTCGGCCCCGCCCGACCGGGAATCCAAGAGGTATGACCAGTTTGGAAAGAAGGTCTTCTCGTCCATTAGTTTGGGCCTGCGGTCTTGCAACACCGCCTGCCTCTTGGGCCGCTACACCCACTCTGTGTGGGATACGGTCGCGGAGCTGCTGCCAGAATGCCCCATGGAGGTGCGGGCAAAGCTCGGTCAAGCTGTAGCTGAGGGCCGGGATGCAGCGAAATATTCCATTCGGTGTGGTCTTGATACGACCGACTCGCTGGGCAGGGCTATGTCTACGACGGTGGCGATTCGCCGTCACGCCTGGCTGAGATCCGCCAATTTTTCGGCTGATGTCCAAAATACCCTGATGGACATGCCGTTTGATGGCTGTCACCTGTTCGGTGACAAAGCGGACCACGCGCTGGAACGCTTCAAGGACTCCAGGGTCACGGCCAAGTCCTTGGGTCTCTCGACCCAGCGTCAGCAACCGGGTTCGTTTCGTCCCTTTCGTGGCCAAGGAAGGGGCGCCCCCACACGTGCTGCCAGCCACGCGCCGCAACAATCCTTCCAACGCGGTGGCGGCCGTGGAAACCGCCGTGGTGGCGGTCGGGGACAACGGCGGGGTCAGACCACACCTTCCCCCGCAGCATCTACCCCAAAATCCTCCTAGTCCGTGCTTTCGGCCCCATGTGACGCCAGTGGGTGGCAGGGTTCGCCATCACCACGCTCACTGGCGCACGATCACTTCGGACAGGTGGGTGCTGCAAATTGTCCGAAGGGGCTACTCCCTCCCCTTCGAGACCTCTCCTCCAGCCATGCCACCGCAGAACCACCGTGTGTCGGGGGACCACTTGACACTTCTGCAGGAGGAAGTTACGGCCCTCTTGGCCGAGGGGGCCATCGAGCGCGTTCCTGGGCCAGAAGTAGGGCGTGGTTGTTATTCCCACTACTTTCTGGTGCCCAAGAAGGACAAGGGGGGCCTACGTCCTATCTTGGATCTAAGGAACGTCAACGGCTTCCTCCGGAAGGAGAAGTTCAAGATGTTGACGTTAGCTCAGGTCTTGGCTGCTCTAGACCCGCAAGACTGGATGGTAGCGTTGGACTTGCAGGACGCCTATTTTCACATCCCCGTCCTGCCGGCCCACCGGCGTTACCTGCGGTTCACGGTAGGCCAGGAGCACTTTCAGTTTATCGTGCTCCCCTTCGGCCTTACCAGCGCCCCACGGGTGTTCACAAAGGTGATGGCGGTGGTCGCAGCCCATCTGCGCAGGTTAGGGGTTTCAGTCTTCCCCTACCTAGACGACTGGTTGTTGAAGGCGGGCTCGCCCCAGACAGTCGTCCACCACCTTCAGATGACGGCAGACCTCTTGCACGGCCTGGGGTTCTCCATCAACGTGCCGAAATCACACCTGTGTCCCTCTCAAAAGCTCCTTTTCATCGGAGCGGTTCTGGACTCGGCGCAGTTTCGGGTTTATCCTCCGGAACGGCGGGTTCGGGATATTCAGGCTTTGATTCCCATCTTTCAGCCGCTATCCCGAGTCTCGGTCAGGTTGACGCTGCGGCTGCTGGGACTGATGGCTTCCTGCATCCTTCTGGTGCATCACGCCAGGTGGCGGATGCGGGCTCTGCAGTGGGACCTGAAGTTTCAGTGGGCCCAGCATCAGGGCAACTTGTCCGACCACGTCTTGATCTCGGAGGGCACTGCGAGACAACTGCAGTGGTGGCTTACGGACCGCGATTGGGTCAGGGGCAAGTCCCTCTCCCTTCCCCAACCGGAGCACGTTGTCGTGACGGACGCGTCCCTCCAGGGCTGGGGTGGCCACTTGGGAGAGGCAGAGTTCAGAGGCATCTGGTCTCCGGCGGAGTCCCGGCTCCATATCAATCTGTTGGAGCTACGGGCGATTCGTCTGGCACTGAAGGCATTCCTCCCCTTTGTCAACGGGAGTGTAGTGCAGGTGTTCACCGACAACACCACCGCCATGTGGTACTGCAACAAACAGGGCGGTGTGGGGTCGTGGACCCTTTGCCAGGAGGCTCTGCGCCTCTGGCGATGGCTGGAACGTCAGGGCGTGACTCTGACGGTTCAACACCTGGCAGGTTCTCTGAACGCCAGGGCGGACGAACTCAGCCGTCGGTGCTCGATGGATCACGAATGGCGTCTGAACTCGGACGTGGCGCAAGGCATCTTTCTGCAGTGGGGAGAGCCTTGGTTAGATCTATTCGCCACAGAAGAGAACGCGCAATGTCATCAGTTCTGCGCGTTGGAGTTTCCAAGACGGCACTCGCACGGCGACGCCTTTCGGCGCGAGTGGAGTTGCGGTCTGTTATACGCCTTTCCGCCTATACCACTTCTGCCCAGAGTGCTGAAGAAGATCAGGCGCGACCGGGCCCAAGTTATCCTTGTGGCTCCGGACTGGGCTCGAAGGTACTGGTATCCCGAGCTACTCAGCATGTCAGTCGGTCCCCCGATCCGCCTGCCCCTTCAGGAGGACCTTCTGTCGCAGCAGCAGGGGACGGTCCTCCACCCGAACCTGTCCAGTCTCCACCTCCATGCTTGGAGATTGAGCGGCGGCAGTTGAGGCCATTTGACTTGCCTCCTGAAGTCTGTGATGTTATTCTGGCAGCCAGGCGTCCCTCCACTAAGTCGGTATACGCCTGTCGGTGGAACAGATTTGTGGCATGGTGCACAGCAAAGGCTGTGGATCCTCTTTCTGCCCCTCTTTCGGAGGTTCTTCTGTTTCTTCTTTCTCTTGCCCAGCAGGGCTCTGCTCTGGGCACTATCAAGGGCTACCTTTCTGCCCTTTCAGCCTTTTTGAGGCTTCCTGATCAGCCTTCTTTGTTCAAATCCCCGATTGTAACTCGATTCTTGAAAGGCATCACTCACATGTTTCCACCTGTTCCGTTTGTGATGCCTCAGTGGGATTTGAACCTGGTTCTAACTTTCCTGATGTGCGCTCCCTTTGAGCCCCTTCATTCTTGCCCTCTCCGTCTCCTGACTTTAAAGACGGCTTTCCTGGTTGCCATCACCTCTGCCAGGAGGGTGAGTGAGCTCCAGGCTCTTTCTGTCCAACCTCCTTTCCTGTCCATTCATCCTGACAAGGTGGTTCTGAGGACTAGACCTTCTTTCCTGCCCAAGGTTGTTTCGGCCTTTCACATCGGGCAGTCCATCACCCTCCCTTCCTTCTTCCCGCCTCCGCATCCTTCAAAGGATGAAGAGCGGCTCCATCGTCTGGACCCAAAACGTGCGCTTTCATTTTACATGGATCGCACACGCCAGTTCCGGGTGGGTGACCAACTGTTTGTTGGCTACGTGGGTGCGAAGAAGGGACGGGCGGTTTGTAAACGAACCATCTCTCGATGGGTCGTCCTCTGCATCAAAGCGTGCTACTCTTTGGCTCGGAAGGAGCCTCCTGTTGGGCTGAGGGCCCATTCCACTCGGGCCACGGCGGCTACTACTGCCCTGGGCCGGGGAGTCCCCTTGCAGGACATTTGCCAGGCGGCTACGTGGGCCTCGCTGCACACCTTTGCGAGGCACTACTGCCTGGACAGTCAAGTCCGGAGGGATGGCTTCTTTGGCCGTTCTGTCCTCCAGGACTTTCTGGTGTAGTTTTGTATTGGTTCGCAGACCCACCGCCGGGGTTGGTATTGCTGGGGTATGTATTCTAAGGTAAGGAATCTAACACTAACGTGTTTCTTTCAGATGAACAAGTTACTTACCTTCGGTAACGATATATCTGTAAGAAACATTAGTTAGTGTTAGATTCCTTACCGAACCCACCCATCCTCCCCGTTCTGCGAACTGATACCTAGGGTTAAGGTCATCCCTTTCAGGGCCCTAGTTTGTACATGGCACCAGTGTTGGTTCTCTCATGGCTCTGCGTCTCCTGGCGCGGAAAAGCTGTGTGCAAAGAACTGACGTCAGCGCGCGGAGGCGGCGTCTATGTACTCCAGCGACGTCATCACGGCGCACGACGCCGACGACGGACGCGGAGCCGCAGGGGACGCCTGCAGACGACGCCTACCGACGCGCAGGGGTACTGCTACGCAAAAGTTTCCGGATCCAGACTGACGCCTGGGGATATTCTAAGGTAAGGAATCTAACACTAACTAATGTTTCTTACAGATATATCGTTACCGAAGGTAAGTAACTTGTTCATCTGCTAGGAAACTTGCCTTCAGCCGTGCCATTGGGGCCCTGCGAACTTTTGCAGCTAAAATCGGGGGCAACCCGATTGCTGAGATGTTACAGATCTATCAAGCCAAGTGTATAGCGACAGTCACTTATGGAGCAGGCCTATGGGGCTTCGAAAATGTGTCCTCGCTACAAACCTGTGAGAACCTTTTTATCCGCTATCTACTAGGTGTGAGCAAATCTACTTCGACTTTTATTACCCATATCGAGACTGGCCTCAAATACCTTAGCGACACTATTAAGATATCACCGTGTTTGCTGTGGCACAAAATCTGGACCACTATGGAATGCCAATTTAACAGAGAACTCATTACGGACTGTATGAACTTGGATGGTGCATCCAAAATCAAATGGTTACGATACGTCCAGCTGATGTTCTCTAAAATTGGACATCCCGAATTTTATGATGCCCCAGAGTCTCTAGAAAACTTGTCTAGGCCAGCCCTCAAAAAACTTTTAATCACACACCTGGAAAGCGCTAGATGGAACACTGAGAAACTCAAGAGCACTACCCTGAGTTACCAAAAAATTACCCCTATTGAAGGTTTACAAACGTATCTCAGGATCGAAACTGCACCTTACCCTCGTATGCTTCTTACTAGGCTGCGTTTAGGCACCTTCTTCCGTATGGTCACCTTCCCAAAACAGAATGATTGGACTTCGTCGAATCTAATTTGCCCATGCGATGATCATTCTTCGCAAAGTAACATTCATATTATGTTCTTCTGTAATCTGTACTCTGCCCCGAGGAAATTATTCCTCTTACCTCTCCTTAAACGCTGGGGCATAAGAACATGTAAAACTGCTTATCTGAAGTTACTCTTGTTAGATGAGGTGTATGTTATCTTTGTTGTTTCTCGCTTTTTAATGTCAGTGATGAAATACAGAAACTCTATGATGTAAGCCTTACATGTTTAAATTTTCTAGAAGCTCCAACATGAGACCTTTCGGTTATATGTTTATCTCTGACTTTTTATATATGGAAAAATGTTTTACAGATTCCTTACAAATTTTCTCGATGTGGAAATCTTTTTTAAATTTATGGTATAAACTGTACTGTATGCTTTTATGATTTTTTTTCAGATAAATCGAATAAAGCTAAATTTGAATTTGAATTTGAGTCTGTGCAAACCTACTAACTTGCATGTTTTAAGGGTGTTCAGCAACTCTTCTCTAATATTTCCCCATACTGAGAAATGTTGGAAATTTACTCCTGATAATGGCGAGCGTAAACCTTCTTCCAGAGTTGGTGAAACAGTGGTTGGAGGGAAAATGAACTTGCAAACAATCAGGTTTTCGCATGAGCAAATCTACACATGCAGATTTGCTCATGTCAAGTCAAGTTAAAATTTGTATAGCGCACTACTAACCCAGAGGGTCTCAAGGCGCTTGAGGGAGGGGGGGTACGTTATTTGTCAAATATCCAAGTTTTGAGTTGTTTTCTGAAGGAGAGGTGGTTATGTGTAAGGTGGAGGTGGGTGGGGAGAGAATTCCAGGTTTTGGCCGCTAAGTAGGAGAAAGATATTCCACCCATGGTGGATCTTTGGATGCGTGGAATCGCGGCGAGGGCTTGATTGGACGATCGTAGTTGGCGGGGGGGGGGGTGTAGAAGGTCAGGGGCGTGTTGAGGTATTTGGGTCCTAGGTCGTAGAGGGCTTTGTGTGCGTGGGTGAGGAGACGGAACGATATTCTCTTGTTGACGGAGAGCCAGTAGAGGTCTCTTAGGTGACCGGATATGTGATTGTGGCGGGGGATGTCAAGGATGAGTCTGGCGGAGGCGTTCTGAATGCATTGGAGTTTTTTCTGTAATTTGGCTGTGGTTCCGGCGTAGAGGGAGTTTCCGTAGTCCAGTCGACTTGTGACAAGTGCATGGGTGACCGTCTTTCTTGTTTCCGTGGGAATCCAACGGAAGATCTTTTTGAGCATACGTAGGATGTTAAAGCCTGATGATGAGACGGCGTTGACTTGTCTGGTCATCGAGAGGGAAGAGTCCAGGATGAAGCCCAGGTTGTGTGCGTGGTCCGTTGGTTTGGGTGCGCTGCCCAGGGCCGGTGGCCACCATGAGTCGTCCCAGGAAGAGGGGGATGATCCTAGGATGAGGACTTCCGTCTTGTCTGAATTTAGTTTTAAATGGCTGTTCTTCATCCATTCGGCTACGTCTTTCATCCCTTCGTGTAGGTTGGTTTCTGCGGTGTTTGGGTCTTTGGTGAGGGAGAGGATCAGCTGTGTGTCGTCAGCGTAGGAGATGATGTTGAGGTTGTGTTGGCACGCGATGGATGCGAGGGGGCTCATGTAGACGTTGAAGAGGGTGGGGCTGAGCGATGATCCGTGTGGTACGCCGCAGATGACTTCAGTGGCCTCTGATCTGAAAGGGGGAGGCAGACTCTCTGGGTTCTTCCGGTGAGGAACGAGATGATCCAGTCCAATGATTTTCCTTGTATCCCGACGTTGCTGAGGCGTTTTATGAGGGTGCTATGACAGACCGTGTCGAACGCTGTGGAGAGGTCCAGTAGGATGAGGGCAGCTGTTTCTCCGTTGACAAGTAGTGTTCGAATGTCGTCTGTGGCTGCGATGAGGGCGGCCTCGGTGCTGTGTTTGGCTCGGAAGCCGGACTGTGATGGGTCGAGGGAGCCGTTAGACTCGAGGAAGGCGGCGAGCTTACTGTTGACGGTTTTCTCAATGACTTTGTCAGGGAATGGGAGGAGAGAAATGGGGCGGTAGTTCTTAAGTTCGGTGGGGTCTGCTGTGGGTTTTTTCAGGAGGGCGCTGAGTTTGGCATGTTTCCAGCTTTCCGGGAAGGTGGCGGTGTTGAGGGAGCAGTTGATGATATCTCGGAGATGGGGTGCGATGATGGAGTCGGCTTTGTTGAAGATGTGGTGGGGACATGGGTCGGTTGGCGATCCGGAGTGGATGGAGTTCATCAAGCGGATGGTGTCCTCAGTGCTGATTGGGTTCCAGGTGCAAAGGTTGGTGGTGGGGGCTTCGGTTCGGAGGTAGGGGGGGTGGACTGGTCGCCGAAGCTGTTATGTATGTCAGTGATTTTACTGTGGAAGAACGAGGCTAGAGAGTCGCAGAGGTCTTGAGAGGGAATGATGTCGTTGGTGCCAGCGCTGGGATTGGTAAACTCTTTGACGATGTTGAAGAGTTCCTTGCTGTTGTGGGCGTTGTTGTCAAGTCGATCCTTGAATGCTGATTTCTTGGTGGATCGGATAAGCTGATGGTGTTTGCGGGTGGCGTTCTTGAGGGCGGTTATGTTGTCTGTGGTTGGGTTTTTTCGCCAGGCTTTCTCGAGGGTGCGGCAGATCTTTTTGGATTTCTTAAGTTCGTCATTGAACCAGGGGGCTTTTTTGATACCTGGCTTGTTTTGATTGTTTTTCAAGGGTGCTAATTCGTCAGCGCTGTGGGTGATCCATTGTGTGAGGTTGATGGCTGCTTGATTTGGGTCCAATGATTTGGCGGGAGGGTTTTGGTAAAGCGATGTGGTGAGCTGGTCTGTGGTAATTTTGTTCCAGTTTCTACGGGGGATTTGTTGTGGGTGGTGGTGGGTCGTGGTCTTTCTGTAATTGAAGTGGACGCAGCAGTAGTCCGTCCAATGGAGTCCTGTGGCGTGATTGAAGGAGATGTGCTTGCTGGAGGAGAAGATTGGGTCAAGCGTGTGACCGGCGTAGTGGGTGAGGGTGTTTACCAGTTGTTTGAGTCCGAGATTGGCGAGGTTGTCCAGAAGGGTGGTGGTGTTGCAGTCGTTGTTCTTTTCCAGGTGGAAGTTGAGGTCCCCTAGTAGAATGTAGTCCTCGGAGGGGAGGGCGTGTGGGCTGATGAAGTCGGTGATGTCTTCGCTGAATTGTGTGCGGGGTCCTGGTGGTCTGTAGATGAGGGTGCATCTGAGTGTGGTCTTAGGGTCGGTGTGAATCTGGAAGTGAAGGTGTTCGGCGGCTACGAGGTTGTCGTCGGAACTGGTTGTGATGCGGATGATGTTCTTATGGACGATGGCTATGCCTCCTCCTGTTTGGTTGATGCGGTCCTTTCGAATGATCTTGTAACCGTCCGGGATGGCTATGGCGATGTCGGGCGCTGATGAGGCGTTCATCCAGGTTTCTGTAAGAAAGGCGACGTCCGGCGTAGTAGTGTCTAGTAGGTTCCATAGTTCAGTGGCGTGCTTGTGGACAGAGCGGGTGTTGAGCAGGATGCACTTCAGGTGGTTAGTGTCGGAGCTCTGTTTGGCGTTTGTGGATTTAGTGTGGGTCCTAATGCAGTCGAACTTGCAGGAGTGGCAGGTAAAGGGTCCATGGGTGTGTCCAGGGGCGGCTTGGTGGCAGTCTGGGAGACGGCCGGAGTTGAGTGCGGAGAGGGTTGCGGCGTCGTACGTTATGCGGGTGGAGTGGACTTTGCGGGGACCAGGGGGCCTGGCGTTGGGCGCGGACGGGCGTAGACTGGCTTACCTTTGGCGCGCCTCTGGCGCGCATAGTGCGCGCGCGCTGCGCGTATGTTGCTCTGACATAAGTGGATAGTGGAGGGGGACGGAGCGAGGGAGGAGCAGCTGGGAGGCGGGAGCGGGGTGGAGAGATGGGCTAGGAGGCACAACAACAAGATGGCAGCAAAAACAAAAGCGAAACAGGACGAGATTGGGGCATAATCTAATATCGCTATGATATGGGCAGTGGCACCGGCACAGATAATTTATATAAGCAATGCGAGCAATGCAATTAATTAATAGCAGCAGTGAACAGTATAGCGCTACGATACAGTCAATGCGAGCAGTGCACAATTAATTATAAGCGGCAGTGAGCAGTATAGCGCTACGATACAGTCAATGCGAGCAGTGCACAATTAATTATAAGCGGCAGTGAGCAGTATAGCGCTACGATACCCAGTTGACCAGGGAGCGTGAGGAGCGACCGCTTCTGAACAAGGCAGGACGGTCACAGCGCTTAACCGCACGGGTTGATCCTTAACTTTCAGTGGGAGGGAGGAGCAGCTGGGAGGCGGGAGCGGGGTGGAGGGATGGGCTAGGAGGCAGAACAACAAGATGGCAGCAAAAACAAAAGCGAAACAGGACGAGATTGGGGCACAATCTGTAATATCGCTATGATATGGGCAGTGGCACCGGCACAATCAGGCACAGATAATTTATATAAGCAATGCGAGCAATGCAATTAAATAATAGCAGCAGTGAACAGTATAGCGCTACGATACAGTCAATGCGAGCAATGCAAAATTAATTATAAGCGGCAGTGAGCAATATTTTCTCGGAGTACAATTTCTTGCCCTACTACTGTAAATTCTTGTGAATTTACGAAAGCCATTTAGCTGCACTTATTTCAAGGACATATAACAAGGGTGCACTTTTGAGACTCTTTAATAATTGGGCCACTAATTTAGTCTGGCGTTGACCATGACCTTTTGTGTTTATTAAAATTGTCTCTCTCTCTCTCTGTATCGGGTGGCTTCACTGTGAGTGACCGCATTCTGCACCTTTCCCAAGGAGCATATCGGCACACAAAGTAGTTTTGTTCAGCGCCAATAACTAATGTGGCAGTGCGTGCTTTTTTTCGACCAAAAACAATTTTTGCTTTTGACAATGTTTGTTATATTGGTGAGGCCCCGGCAGATCTCACATCAATAAGGTTTTACAAAAACCATGCCAAAACAAGTCACGCATTGCCAAAACTAAAAACCTGACCACCAATTTCAGACCTACTGGCTTTGGCAATGCTTGTTTATTTTTATGTTTCCCATAATCTTATTGAAACTGGTTACACTGATTTTCCCAAATGAATATTTTTGGTAAATACTAGCATGCATCAACACATTTTACTAAATGATGCTGCAAAGAAATGGTACCTTAAAATGTACAGTAGTTTAGAAAAATGTTTTTTTCCCCTACTTTCATTTTTTTAGAAACATTTTATATTGAAAGCAAAGGATCATTAATCTTGCTTCCAAGCTTCTGCAAATATTTGCATTTAATCAGAGAGCATTCTGCCAGCATTATGCATAGCCTCAAATTGCTAAACTTTAAAACCATCTGTGCACACTTCTATACTGGAACCACTGTCAGTATTGCAGTCAGAATTTACATTTACTTACAGTGCTCACCCTAATAATAAAGGGTTTAAATTAATGAACCATAAATACAAGTTTGAACAGCATTAAAAAATACACACACAAATTAACTTGACTGCAGGCATTGCCTTTCCCTGACCCTTAATGTGGCACTGCAAACTGGCAGCCAAAGGGTTTGTGCTGCAGGGGTTGGGCCTACTTGTCCCAAGGACAAAATACACATTAAAGCTTGTTGCCCTTGACCCCAAACAATATGTCCTGGGCGTCGGGCTATAGGAATTCCACATCCCTGCTTCTAGAGGGACACGACATGTATGTAACTGTGAACCCCGGTTAAAGTTAAACGAAGCCTCAGCTCCACAAAATGGATGCTGCCACCACAGACACGAGTCTGACCCCCTGCAGCTGGGAGTCCTCCCAGCGAGGGGAGCCTGGACAAAGGGTTTCCTGTCAGGGGCGGTGCTAGCACCGTCCCAGACATGGTTTTGTGTATCCTGGGTAGGCAGGGCTTTACAGGAAGGTGACTGTTGAGTGGCACCCCGGTGCTCACTACGCATAGGCCAGTCAGAACCAGTTCCAGGGGCACACCAGCCCCTGGCCTGGGGAAGTCCGGCATGGGAGAGGGGTGTAACCACCCCCCTCCTAGTCCCACCCATGGGCAGGACCTAGTCACCGGGTCAGCCCCCTTTTTTAGTATAAAGATAGGAGCGGGCCCCCTGTTCAGATTAGATCATCTTTGGAATCAAGACACGACTTTCTACGAAGGACATCAAGATTTCTTCTTCAAGATTCTCCCTTGTGGCTAAGGAGTAGTCACCCTGCATCCGCAGGCACCATCCTAAGAACACTGCGGTCTGCTGCAAGTCCTTCTTCACGAATCCGACGACCCAGCTCGACGAGACCCGGCTTCCCTGGCACCTCTGACCTCTACTCACCTCTACAGCAAAGCTGAGAACCGTGAGTGCGACGAGACCTCGCGGGACCGACGATCGCCAAGACTGCACGACTTCTTTGCAACAAGCCCACCGTGTGCTCCACTGGTGAGTGCTTTGGGGTCCGAGAAGCCCCAACCCTGAGCAGCTCCAGCACCGAAGATCAGCCCTCCAGCATCTCCACGATCTGCGTGGGGCCCTTCTGCTTTTGCGTGCTCACCGCGCTGTGTGGCTACTAGCCGGCTGGCTTGTGGCCTTCTTCACGACGCCCGACGACATCACTGCTGCTGGTCTGGTTGCTCCAGACTGGCCCTTGCTTCCTCCTTCAAGAGAGGCACCCCGGACCCTCCTGGTCCACTCCAGACGCCATTTTGAGTCCACCGCGTGGGCTTGAATTTGCCAAGGCTTTGTTGCCCAATCCTGGGTCCAGCGACGCCGACAGCTTCATCCATCGTGGGACAGCTCGCTCCTCCATCCTGGTCGCCGACAACGCCTCCTGGTCCGTGAGATCTGCGAACACAGCGTCACCCACTCACCTAGTCGAGGTGGCCACCATCCGGTGCCCTCCTGGTGCCCACTGACTACTGGCTAGTAGTCTCGAACTTGGTCCCCTCTGCTTTCAGGTGTCATCTTCCTTCGATCCAGGCTTGGATCCATCGAACTTTCTTCACTGGTCGCCTGCCAGCAACTTCTTTCTTCCAGGCTCCTGGTCCGTCAACGAGGATTCCCGACGTCTTTTGAGACATATGCAGCTGCAGCCCCTGGGCTAGGTAACTTCGGCATTTCGGTGCCCCAGCATAGCCTCACTATCCAAGGGTCCGGATCCACTTTCGTTTTCCTCCTACCAGGTCGGGTTCGCCCGAGAACACTAACTTTGTCATTACTAGCTACCATAGACTTTGTCCCGCATCACGCGTGAGAGTGCACACTCTGCACCCGAGTCCCCTAGGCCTCCTAGAAGTAATCTGAAGATTCTATAGTCAAGTCCTAGCGATTCCTAAGCCTATTAGTACTGTACTTACCTGCTAGTAATTTCGCATTCCACTTTCAGAGTATATGGTTTTCCGTGCCCCTCGGGCATTTGTATATACTGTGCTAACTTAAGTATTTTCGTAAGAGTTTTGTTTTGTGCTTAGTACCCTGTCCTCATAAAGAGTACAGGGCTGTTGTGATTCTTAATAAATATCTTGTTTATTTTCATAACACTTGTGTGGTGTCCTTTCACTTGGTATTCAAGGGGTATATGTGTGGTATAACAGCTGGCTTAACACGCCCTCTCGAGTCTTTAGCCTTAGACTGCTCGTATCCACGCTACTAGGATAGCTGGTCTATAAGGTTGACTTACAACCAATCATCAATAAGGGTTGCTGGACTGATACATAGTGTTCACTAGAATAGTGAGCACTGCATATCAGGCCACCTTCTCACAACTAGGACCTCTTATGCTTACAAATGGAAGAGGTTCTGCATCTGGTGCATGTCTCTGAACTATGTTCCGACGACCTGCAAGGAGGATGTTATCCTTCCATACCTTCTGCATCTAGCTCAGTCTGGCCTTAATTTCCATTCCATTAAGGTTCATCTAGCTGCATTGATGTCTTACAGAAAAGTCCTTTCAGACATCCTTCTTCCAGATTCCTGTGATTAAGGATATTTTGGAAGGGTTGAAGGTGTTCCCTCCGGTTCGGCTTCCTTCGCCTTCATGGGAACTGAATGTTGTGCTGTCCAGGCTGATGAAGGAACCCTTCGATCCTATTCCTAAGGCTTTGTTGCAGCACCCGTCTTGGAAGGCGGCGTTCCTGGTGGCCATTACATCGGCCCGCAGGGTGAGTGAAAATCAGACATTGTGTTGCCAGGAACCTTATACTGTAGAGTGCTTGGTTTTGTGTGAGATGGTGCCTAGCATGAGCTGAGCCTGTCTGCAGCTTTCGGAACCATGTCCTTATAGCTGTTCTATGATATCGCCATACCATATACTTTTAAGTGCATTATAATCCTCGAGGTTAATGCTAACTTTGGTTTGACTTTATCCAAACATGTTGTTTAAGGTATCATACGCTTTGGAATACTACCCCCTCACCAATTCTGGCGACGGGGGTAGCATTCCACCCTTCTAGAGGGAGAAGACATGTTGTTGCGGACTATCCCGGTTAAAGTTAACCAGAGCCCCAGCGTCACCAAATGGATGCTGCCACCACCGACACAAGTCTGACCTCCTGCTGCTGGTAGTCCTTCCAGTCACGGAGGTTTGGACAATAGGTTTCCTGCCTGGGTAGGTGCGAGCACCACCCCAGACAGGACTTTGTGTATTGGGACAGGGAGGGCTGAATAGAATGAGACACTGCCTGGAGCACACTAGATGCTCCATGCATACCCCAGTTCAAACCGGTTGCTGGGGCACTCCAGCCCCAGCTCTGGCGCGAAACTGGACAAAGGAGAGGGGGTGTAACCACCCCCCTTCCTGGTCCCACCCACAGGAGGAATCTAGTCGGTAATCTACCCCCTCTTAGTTGTATAAAGGTAGGAGCTGAGCCCTGAGACTTTAGATTTGATCCTGACTGAAACCCGAAACTAAACTCTGGACCTTTGACATTCTGCTGAAGACTGAAGAATCTCCCTTGTGGCCAAGGAGTGACCACCCTGGGCAACCAGGCACCATCCAGCAAATCAACGGCTTACTTTGTCGACGTTCCCGCCGGAACCCGAGCACAGAGCCTGACAAGACCCAGACTTCTAGACCTCTCTGACACTCTCTTCACGACTACAGCACAGCTGAGATCCATGGAGGCGACGAGACACGTGGGACCGGACATCTTGAAAATCCTGCAACTTGCTACCTGTGCAGCTCCTGAGGCACCCTCGAAGCTGTGCACTGGGGATTGAGAAGCCCCGATCCCGAGCTCCTTCTGCGCCGATCAGCCCCCCACACTCCACGAGTCCTGCGTGGGGCCCTTCTGCTCGACGCGTTGTCCGGTTGCTGGCTCGTTGGCTAGTAGCCTCTGTGACGACAATCCTTTTGAACCACATCGCTGGTTTGGTTGCTCCAGGCTGGCCCTTGCTTCCCTGCAAAGGTGAAGCACCCCAGACCTTGCTGGTCTGCACCATAAGCCTTTGTTGTATCCTGCATGGGTTGCCTTTGCCAAGGCTTGTCGACTCCAATCCGGAAGTCGACCCCTCCATCTACGAGATACTTTGTGGGACTGCCCGTCTCCAGCACTTGGTCGTCGTCGACGCCTCCTGGTCCACGTGGCTGCCAAAGACCAGCTTCAAGATAGCACCTGATTGCTCCTAGACGTCGTCTGGTTCCTTCCTGGTTCCACCCCGGTCACTAGCTAGAGACCCAGACTCTGTCCCCTCTGCTTTCAGGTCCTCTTCATCCTTGATCCACCCTTGGATCCACCCGGACATCTTCCTCCTGGTCGCCTGCAGCATCTTTCCTCAGGTCTCCATAGGCTTCAACGACTAAACCAGATAGCTTCACACCTATGCACCCGCCGTCCGGGGGTGATGTAACGCGAGTACTTCGGTGCTCCCAAGGGTATTGACTATCCAAGTGTCTAAGTCTCTAGTTGTTTCCTCCTAGCCAAACCGGAAGTGTCCTAAATCCTTCTAAATATAACTTCTAAGTTCCCATTGACTTTGCATTGAATCCCGCATGTGTGTAAAGACACTGCAAGCGCCGCCTGTGGGCCTCCTACATCTAAACTATTGTTAAGACAGTGTAGCCCCAGCGATTCTCCAGGCCCTAGGCCTTTCCTTTTCTCATGAAATGGTACTTCTACCACTTTCTTAGTATATGGTTTGTTTCGCCCCTAGGGCCTAACCGTAAATTGTGCAACTTAACGTATAATAACTGAGTGTCTTGTTATGTGCTTTGGCCTCCGACCTCATAAAGAGTTCAGACTAGTGTGTTAGAAATAAATACATATATCTTTTATATATATCCTGTGTGGTGTCCTTTCATTTTGATATTCAAGGGGTTACATATGGTAAAACAGCTGGCTTTACACGCCCTCTAGAGTCTTTTAGCCTTTTAGTCTTTTAGCCTAAGACTGTTCTGTCCACGCTACCACTAGGATAGCTGATCTATAAGGTTGACTTACAACCATCACCATAAGGGTTGTTTGGACTGGTGCAAGGTGATCACTAGAATAGTGAACACCATATACCAGGCCAACTTCTCACATCATGTATCCAGCTCTGTTATCAGAAAGCAAATAAGACCTTAGTGGGTAAGCCTAAGGCTCATTCTACCAGGGGCAAAGCAGCTACAACAGCTTTGCTTCGAAATGTTCCCATTGCAGAGATCTGCAGGGCGGCCACTTGGAAGTCGGTCCACACCTTTGCTAAGCACTACTGTCTGGACTCTGATGCCAGAGCAGATGCTCAGGTTGGGCAGGCTTGGCTGCGGAATTTGTTCGCACAATAGTGGTGTTGTAAATATTTCTCCACCGCCGGGGTTTTTTTGGATCGGCTTGCCATTCTATTCACTAGATTATGACTATACACAGAGATCCCCTACTACAGAAGGTGTCGTTTCTTACCTGTAACTCCAGTTCTGTAGTAGGGGTATCTCTGTAGTCATAAGCGCCCGCCCTCCTCCCCGGTGCAGATAATGGTATTGTAGTGTATGCTACAGGCCTTGCTTTATGCACCTTCACAAAGAACTGAAAGTAAAAGGAAGGGGCTGAGCATGCTGGGATACCGAGGGTCTCCAGAGTTCCTTAAAGGCACCGTATCCCTTTTCCAGACATATAATGGCAACCTATGGAGGCTTGTCTATCCTTGCCTTCCTCTCTATCATTCCAAGGATTTAGTGAGGGGAGGAAAGTTTCTCTGTGGGTGAAACTTGACAGATTGTGCTGAATGTCTCATTGGTGTTATATCCTTGGCATTTCTAGTTGAAGTACTGGACAGTGTAGCCTTGTAGGTATAGGCTGCATTATTGTCTTTAATTTTCTCTTAAGTGTCTATGCAGGTCTGCAATGAAGACAGCTTAAGAGATTATTTTTGATTGCTCCGGGGTCCACGCACATGGGCGGGACTATTCACTAGATTATGACTATAACAGAGATACCCCTACTACAGAACTGGAGTTACAGGTACGAAACTACTCCTTAATACATGAAAGTTATATAATTCAATACAATGTGAACATTTTTAACCCAAACCCTATATGCTGCACCAAAACTGCATTTCTTCTCGCCCATATTACCATGCCGCCCTAATTGACACACATGTAGTCCCCTCACACCCACCACTATCTAGCATCGTCCGGTGTCGATGTTGCTGTATGTATTCCTGTCTGGGTTATAGGCTCCGGGGATAGGCCCCAGTATTTGGCCCATCTCGTCCAGATTTTGGGATGCTTCTGCAACCTCTAGCCTTAAACACTGGTATCTTGATGCCCATGCAAATGTCTAGCCCCTTTTTCCAGAGTGTCAACGATTATGGAACAGTTCCCTTCCATAACCTCGCAATATCCCTTTTAGCCAGGGTAAGCCCCAGCATCAGTAGGTAGTGTTTATAGAGGTTGCTCCGATAGCCTCCATGATATGCAAGATTCCTAATCTTGGTCAAACGGGGGCATACCACCCCAGGACCTCCCAGAGCACGCCATGACTCCTGCCAAAACTTTGAGCACTGTACAGTGCCATATCATATGAATAAGAGCCTTCTGCGTCCCCTCATCGCAGGCATTCAAGAGATGACACTGAACCTGCCATCCATTGTCTCTCAAGCTTCCCTTCTTGACTATTTCTTGACAAGTCCTAACAATCGGTCACCTTGCCCACTTTCTAAGCTCTTCTGCATCCCTTTAAAGAAGATGTATGACTCCACCGCCTGGAACCAAAAAGATTGTGGCTGTTGCACCTTGACCGCACAAAAGAATTCCATGTGGACGACCAACCCTTTGAGGGGTACGTTAGTGTAAAGGAGGGTTGGGCAGTGCAGAAGAGTACCATCTCTCAATGGGTTGTCCTCTGCATCAAGATTTTGTACGCTCTGGTAAAGAAGCAGCCTCCTGAAGGCTTAGGGGCTTATTTCAGCAAAGCTAATGCTGCTACCACATGGATGTCCCAGTCATGGACATTTGTCTGGCAGCAGTGTGTGCATACTTGCACACATTTACCAAACATTACTGCCACGTCTGCAGGGATGACCATTTCTGCCGTTCAGTAGTGCAGGATTTCCTAGTCTGAACTTGCTCGTAGTCCCTCCTCTGTGCAAGGTTTTGCTTGGGTATCTATTCAAAGGTAAGGCATATCTGGCTAGCTGGCTCTATCAGATGAACACATTACTTACCTTCGGAACGCTTTATCTGGTAGTCATATTCTAGCCACAGATTCCTTACTGATCCACCCATCATCCTAGCACAGCAAATTGGATTCTAGTGGCAGGGCCCCAGTTTTCAAACACACTAATGTCTGTTAACTCATGGCTCTGCGCTTCTGGCGGGGAAAGTCGTGAAAAAGTAACTGCAGTCAGCACGATAAGGTAGCTCATATATAGGTGACACGTACAACGCTATGTGGAGCTGACCGATGCCACCTACTGTCGCACATGGGTATTGCTTTTAGACAAAACGTCCTACTCCAGTCTGATGCGTGGGAAATTAAATGGCAAGGAATCTGCGGTTTGATAATGTCTCTCCCAGATAAGGTGTTACCGAAGGTAAATAACTTGATCATCAAGCCCACTTTCAAACCTGAGACCTAGAAGTTGATCTGAATCCCTTCCATATACAGGGCTTATCCCCCTTGTATTCTGCAACCCAATAGTAGTCATGGGGAACTTCCAATGCTGACCTTCATGAATAAATGCAATGTGAAACCGAATGAGCATTTATTGCAATTGATGCTTTTACACTGTTTACCTTTTCAGTTGGTGTAGGTAGCTGGCTCTGTATATGCTATACCAAAGTAAGGTATAGTGTGCACAGACTCCAGTGGAACCCCAACGGTAGGCAGAGGTGAAAGTAGATAATACTGGCCACTCTATTTGTGGTAGTGGTGATGAGCAGTAAGGCTTTATCAGAGGGTAGCTGATAGCCTCTAGGGCTTCTAATTGATCTGGGGGTGCTGCCATGTTCTGCACAGCTTTAAACCCATCAGCCACTTTATTGTAACCCTCCCTAAGTACCATTGGAGTTTCTTCTACCAGGCTCCATTTTAACCTATGCCAATTATTGGAGGGTCTAAGCCTTCTATCGAAGGATTAATCAGGGGTACCAGTCAAGGTGATTTCCTAGTGAAGTCAACGTAAGATCTAAAGTGTTGTGCTCACTATCGCTCCGAGGTATAGCACTCCTATCCACCAGCTAAGGCCAAAGTCTAATATTTAACAGGATGCACTCAGACTAGTGTTTTGTAGATGATTGGACGCATTTCTCCCCTCTTTGTCAGAAATCGTTCACCCATTGCCAGTTCTAAGGTCTTGGTTCATTGTAAAAGCATTTAATTGGACTATAGTGGCTGTCCATTTCTTTATAGATGAAAGTATAAGCCCTGGGACTGACCAAGCCTGATCTTCATCACCAATTTGGTCCTCAGAGTTGATACTCAGTGGCTCAAATTTACAATTAAAATCGCCAGCTACGTTTTTATAGGAGTCAACAGGTAGGCCTGCTATGTGGGAATCTGAAAGTCAGTCAAAGGAACTTAAGCGCACAAGTCACCCCAAAAGGTCTCCTGAATCTACAGTATCTATAGAGATTAATTCAGAACTACTGCCGCCAGGCCTGAAATACACATTAGAAATATAGTATGTGGCTTTGTCAGGGACACCTAGGACATCGGGTGAACCCATAGGAATATCCTTTGCCAAACAAGGCAGAGTAGTTTTTAACCCATATGATCAGTCCGCCTGATCGACCCTTGAGGAGTTTGCAGCCTGAGTAAAATTAACATAACCAAGGCATAACAAAGGGGACAAAGCCCAGGTTTCCTGAAAGAGGCACATGTCAAACTTATCAATATATTTGCATCAATCTACACAGGAAGTTTTGAAGCTAACCCTGCAAGATAGATTGCAGGAAACCAGGTTAGTGAATAACACAGGGGAGTTGTCATTAGAGGCAAAACAGGAGCTTGTGATGAATTCTAATGTCGGACTGCTAGAAATGGAGGGTGGAGAGTCCGTAGAATCCACTGATCCTCCAGCCCTTGTGTACCATTCTCCGTAAGGGCACCAGTGGTTACTAAGCTTCAGTCAATGTTAGCTAAGTCTGATAGTGGGAGAAATCTGTTTGTTATAGTAACTGTAGGACTAAGTATCTCATCTTTACTTACTGGCTGAGGCCCACGCCATATCTCGCTCCTAGGCTGTAATTATTTATAAAAGTAGCCCATGGGGCTATGTTAATGTTGCCTCCCTGCAGGTACAGCTTGGCACCAGACTGAATTGGATGTCGAGTGAGGCCTGTATTAAAACTTAATGCAACTCAGTACCCACCCAAATGTTTTGCCATAGGACCAACCCTCCTCACAAACAAAATATCATTGTATTCATTCACATTAAAATAGATGTTTCGAATCCACCAACAACTAACTTTGTTTTTGTGGTGGGATATTTGTTCCTCCCTCAGGGAGTTTAAGGAACACCATTCAAAACCGCATAAGGGGAACATGCGGGTGGAAGATTTAAACATGTCTGATTGGGAAAAGACTGAGCGTGAGGATCACATTCTCCAACAGTCTTTCCATTCTGGGTATCAAACAGACTTTGAGCACCTCCACCACCCTCCAGTGTTGGGACTCTCCCAGCTATCGAAGAGCGAGACTGGGTTCCAGTGGCAATCATAGCCCCTTGCAAAGGAATGAGGGCCAGTTATGTGATTGGGGTTCAGAACCAGGGGCCTAGCTGGACCAGTCAGACAGCTGTATAGAGGCCAGCTGGATCAACAACTTGGTCTGGGTCAGGGTTAGCTGGGTACCAGCATCTTCCAGTTTGTGTATCCTGTCCAACAGAGGGATAACTCACTCTGCCATCAATGATTTAAAATGATCTAAAATCCAGTTCCAGTCTGTCTGTGACTACCCTGGCAACTCCCATGGTATTTGTAGTGGACATTGAAGCTGGATTGAACGCTAGCAGTGTGCGCTCAATTAGCCTGGTATTCCCCTATTTGGCTCTACTTAATCTATGTAGGCCTCCTTGTTTGGTGTTGCATTTCCTTTTTGGCTGAGGGGCCAGTGACACTGGTATTCATAAAGCCCTTATTGTTGTGCGTACCGGTTGGTTGGGTGTGACTGACTGATAGGTTAGACAGTTGGCCACTGATCGTTGCGGTTTAGTTCTCACTATCCGCAGTCAATTGGTGTTCCACCTGGGCCGGCTGAGTCCAAGGGAAACCACTGGAACCCTGGCCCACAGTGAGCAATAGACCTCTCTGCACTAAGTATTTTTTTGGCACCAGCTGCTCTAGCCAAAAAGAGTCTAGCATAGTAGTACCTCCAGCTAATTTAGTAGAAGCATTATCCCTTTTTCTGTCCCCAGGATGCTTTTGTTTGTCCGTTGCTCCTCTGTTTGCCCAATTGCGAACATTTAGAATGACTCCCCATGCGTGAAATTGGAGTCAAGAAAACTGGTGGAGGATGATATGGGACCTGTAGTCCCCTGCAGTCAATGGCAATGTCTAACCAGCAGCATACACAGTACTGCTCTGGTACAGTCCAAGACAAAAACCAAGGGGAGGGAGGTGGGGGGGGCTGTCCACTGTTGGTCTGTGATGGTCCTGGGTGTGTCCCGTGTGCGCTGGAGCACGTCGTGTTGAAAAGTACTCTCTGCATCCCGCCTCTTCAGGAGTTCCAGGTGGCTCCTGGGTGTTGTTGTCCCCCAGTAACCGATGCTGGCAATAGGACCGCAACAGGACTTCCAAGCTCTTTCTCTTGTTAGGTTTTGGCTCAATGTCACTGTAAATAAGCAAATTGTCAAGCATTATCCTGTTTAAATAGCAATGGGGAACAGCATGTCCCCAATGCCTCTCCCTGCTTTTATGGTTCAAATGTATTTGTGTTTTACCAAAATAATACGTACTTAATCGGCCTGCGAGTCAAAATCAAGGGCAAAGATGGGTGTGTGTGGAAATACTGTTTAAGCATAAGGGGAATTGGAGAGAGAAAGGGGTGATATAGGTATGGAAGTGGGTAGTAAGGATGAATAACAGCCCTCACCACAGGGCTTAGTCCACCCTCTTAAAGTAGTCTAGAAGATTGTGGTCAGTCTGGTAGATCTTGTGTGGTCAGTCTGGTAGATCTTGTTGTCCAACATTAGAGTTTAGGAAGTTGTGACCGTATCGCATAGTGACTCTCAGAACTCGAAGATAATTAGGACATTGGAGTGGACTTCCATTTTTCATAGATTATAGCCTGTTTGGAACAGGGAGACCTACTTTTATGCAGTCTAATTTAAGGTGCATTTTCTCTTTAATAAATCTGTTCTGTTAGCCTACAAATCATTGCCACTCTACGATAAGCTTATTTCTGTATGATAAGCTGCAATTGAAGTTTTCTTAAGGAGCACTCAGATTGTATTTGCAAAGCATCTGCATATTGATCAGTTTACCTTTACAGCAGGCACATTATCCTTGAGTATTCTTGCCGTAATTGGAGGGCGGCACTTTCTTGCTTTTGTAATGTAGTTTTTGATTATTAGTAAAGAACATACAATGCAGAAGTCACCTAGTTACAGTGGTCAAACATTGTGGGCACTTAGCAAATATACATATACATTGGCTGCACGTTCAAGGAGTGCCATTGTCTGTACTTAGAAGCACCTTTTTTTATTTGACCCTAAGCAGGAAATGTGGTCTCTAAAGCCCACTTTCAAACCTGTGACCATGGGGGGGTTAGTTTTTTTCTTTCTTTTCAGCTGCTGAATCTACCCATTGTGATTAGCGTGTTTTGCCTAGCACGTTCACAGGAAATGCACCAAATATTTTTTTTTCTTTCATACATTTCCTATTGATCGCAGTCAGTTGATATTTTTTTGTTCAATCAGATGCCTCTTCTTGGTGCAGCTTATTGGGTACTCTTGTCACCAGCAATGCAATGTTCATATCCTGGAAATTCATTTAATTTGCTGCATTTTGAGAGTTGGAGTGCTCTAGATTTCTCATTTAGACTAAAGAGAAACTAAACTAGAAAATAGTGGCCATAATATGGCTTTATCTGGTGAACGTATGTTCTTGATGCTACGCGTCAGTCCTAAGATGTTTTCCTTTGTTCCTTTATTGGGTAGGAATGTGTTCTTCCCTCAACCTCAGTCTTTGAGCCTTTGCTAAAACAATTTGATTTCTTCCTTAATGCATGCCTCTCACTAATGCTTCTTGTCACGAGGCGCTGATGGAACCTGTGACAAAGAGAATCTTGTGCATATTTCTGTGGTCGGGGAGGCATTAACAGTTTATTTCAAAGTTGTCAATGTGACAAAGGCTTGGGCTTCCTTTTCTGTTTGTGTAGGGCTTTGAAGAAAATGATGTTGCTTTGACACTCAATTTGAAATACTAGTGCTGCAGAAACGGGTTGGAGGACTCTTGCTGTGCTTTCTTTTGTGGGCACTACTTAGGTAGCCAATTTGGTCTGTAGTACAGTGGCTGTTCACTGAAAGAGAAACATTTGCTTGTAGCAGAGCTGTAATTACGAACCTTCAAATATTTGCCCCAACTTTTTGTTGAGATAGTCTGCTTACTTCTAAAAGAAGTTATTTCACTGCAATATGTGTATAGTGGAAGCTTTAGGTTTTTATTGGAGCAATGTCTTGCACTTCCAAACAGGAAAAAAAAGAAAATCCTATGTCGAACCTGTTTTTCTTGGCATCTGTGTGGCATTTGTCTGAATCTGACTGTTGAAGAATTGTTCATGCTTCTGTAAAAGCAGTTTTCTCTCTAAATCGGTAACGTTGATGGGTTAGGTACCTAGTTGGGTTGGCAAGACATCTGTTTAACTGTCTCTTTCTACACAGGTAGACGGAAGAAGCCTATCCCCATGCAGGATGCTGCTGACGGGGAGTGTGAAGTGTTGAGACGTGATGCCAGCTTGGACTTACAGAACTGGCTTCCAGGTGAAGATGAAAAAAGGGTTGACCTGAATCCCTACAGTATGCAGGACCCCTCCTCCTTGTATTCTGTAATCAGTAAGTAGTCCTTTAGAGCTTTCAATGCCTACCTTCATGAATAAATGCAATGTGAACCTGAATGAGCATTCATTGGAATTTATGCTTTTAGCATGTTGTGCAACTTTTCCGGGTGGTATCTGTTGGCATTTGTAATAAGGGTTTTGTCGTTTTGGTGCATAATTTGTTAAATAGTAAAGGGCCCGTATGACCTTAATTTTGAGGCTCTCTCGTTTTGCTTCCATGTCATTATGAATCTGCTGATTGTGAAGCATTATCCTGCTTATATAGCAGAGGGGAAGAGTGTCCCAAATGTCTCACCCTGCTTTATAGTTCAACTCTATTTGTTTGACCAAAATCCATACTTCCCTACAACCATCGGCAAGTGAGTAAGAGTAGGAAGGGTACTGGTGGACAGGGGTGGCAGATATGTAGGGATAACTGGAGCTAGTGAGGAGAAATAAGAGACCCCCCCCCCCCCCCCCAATAGGGCTTAGTCCATCATATCAAACCAGTTTATATGATTTGGATCAGTCCAGTAAATCTCCTTGTCCAACATGACTTAGAGTTCGGTCAAACACCTTTAATTAATGATAATTATAATAATTTACTCTATACCTATGAGGTCCCTAGGTTTTTGCAGCCACTCTGCATGTTTTGGCAAAAAAATTAATATATGTTGGAAAGCATTCGTTTGTCATACGCCCTGGTAATTAACAATTTCTCCAAAGGGGGCATGAGACCTACTGGCATTTGGTTGGATTGTGGGGTGTTGCCCAATATTTAATATGAATTTACCTCCCATCTATCCCTATCAAATGCCATAGTTTGGTTTAATTTGTTGAGTCCGTCAGACCGCTGAGGTCATATGTTGCCTATTCTTTTGCCGTCGCATCTTACCAGGTGCAGTACTCCTTGCCCATCATCGCCAAAGCAAAAGTAGGGTTGCCGACAATGGGCATGAGTCAGGAGGGGTGCGTGGATAAACTTCTAACAATGGCAGTGCTATTACAGGCCTCTACAGTAGCTTGCACTACTGGCGAGATATGTACACTTTGAAGTCTAATTTCTTTAGAAAGCCATGGTAACTTTCAAATCTGTATCCCTGTATGGTTTGGTCAATAAAGCTCCAGTGCTTCTATGTGAGGGGCCTATTCCATTTAACCTGGTATCTCAGATGGCTAGATAACTGAAGAGATGAGTTGTGGCTAGGTCACCCGCTGCCACAGACAATTATGCCCTCTCTCTTGCTCTGCAAGTTTTATTGCTAACCGAGGTAAATGCTTCAATAATCTGTTGCCATTTATGTAAAATAAGGATCCACAAATTGAAGGTGATAAGTAGAGATTTATTGGAAGAAAGATCCCATCCACAGGTGAGCATCCAGCCAGCATTAAAGTAGGATAGCAACTGCTTGGTGATCAAAGGATAACATTCCATAAGAGAATCCAGTGCCTCATGACATCAGCGCAGCTATGTCATGAGGCACAGACACACAGAACCACGATGCCACAATTTACACAAAAGATGTGATGGTGGTTGTAGTGGAGGTGTCTTGCATAACGTAAACGTTTTGCTTAAAATGGCCATTTTGACAGCTTCTGTACTCCCCACCTGGCATAGTCCCCCAGAGTGCCAAGACCACAAACTCGGGAGTACCTGTGTACTCCTGTTGTAAGTGCCACTTGAATGCTAGGGACCGGGAAAGGTTGGATATTTTTGCTGCGGAGTCGCCGGGAGGGACGAGGGGGGGGGGGGGGGGTGAGAGAAATTACTTGGGTGTTTAATGCAATGTGCCAATGTACCTTTTTACCATCGTGCTTGTAACAAATGTCACCTGTTTTCTTTTTGGTTCACATACATATGAAAACCTTTGAAAAAAGACTGCAAGCCTGTGTGGGTGGTGGAGACGAGCTCTCTATAGTTAAACTCAACTGTTTTCTCCGATGAGGGGCATATTTTGAGTCCCAGGTATTGCACCCTTTTTCGTGCCCACGGAAGAGGAAATGGGCGTTTCAATATGGACTTATCCCACTGCGGGTTAAGGTTAAGAATATACGTTTTTTAGCTATTCACCTTAAAACTAGAGACTCTGCTGAATGCTTTGAATCTTTTCAGGTAGGCTGGGATTGAATTGTTTGGGAGTGAGAAGGCAACCAATTACATCATCTGCGTGGAGAGCCAGCTTATGTTTCTGCTGTCCTATAGGGAACCCAGAAATCTGATCGTCTCTGCCAGGGGTTCCATATAAAAAATAAAAAAGAAGCGGCAACAAAGGGCTTCTCTTCAAAGACCTGTAACATGATGCTGTTGACCCTCCCCTCAGCTAATGGGCCATACCCATTTCTTAAACCAGGGTCTTACACGCACCCTATCATGGCTGCTCTGTAGCAAGGGCCAGTTGACACTATCAAACGTAGGAGTACTGGAATTCGGGCAAGGGATGCCTTATCTGTTATGTGCAGTAACTTTTTATACAATCTCCATGAGCACTTGGGTACCATATGGACAGTCAGGGGAAGTCTCTGATACCTTTCCACTAGTAAGTGGGGTACGCATTGGTGCATGTTGGCACCCCTGTGTTTTATTTTGCATATCAATGATTTGAACATTCATCTATTAAGTTCTACTGGGGAGGTGTCAAAAATTGCCAACTCTGCTGTCCTGTCATTATTACATGCCGATGAGTTTTGTTGGCTAGAACACCCTGTGTATTCAGCATCTTAGTAGAACTTTTGTCATTCATGAATACCCTTGACATGAAAACTAATTTTGGGAAATCTCACATAATGGCCTGTGGACCCGGTAGAAAAACCCTGACCGCCTTAAATCCGAATGAGCAAGAACTCAGTGCAATATGGGACTTTTGTTATTTGGTCTTGGTGTTTGACGCAGGCAATTCCTGACCGCCACAAGTAAACACAGCTCGTCTGAGACATGGAACAGCGGCAGGCTCCCTTTTTAATTTTGCCAAGAAAGAAGGTAGGTCCACCATTTTCCCCCTTCCTTAAAGTTTCTAAAATGCAGTGTATCCCTACATCATCGTACGGAGCAGGGTTGTAGGGACTCCATAATGTTGCTCCCATACAGACAGAAGAAAACAGAATCTGTAGGCGGTTAATGAATCTCCCGCCTTCTAGTACTAATTTTATCTTCCACTCTGAATTGAATTTAGCATACATTTTAGACATCATGAAATTGGCACCTCTCCTGCTTTGGGTCTGTGTGTGGAGTAACACAGGCAAGTTTTGACAGATCAGTAATGGTGGACTGCCTTAGGCTAAGCAAGGCATTCCATCCCTTGGCTGACAATTGTCAGCAAATCTTTTGCAGACATTGGTGTACCTGAATTGATTAGTACCCCTGGTTCAATTATCTCCAATAGGAGGGTCGTTCAGTCTAGGTATCCTATATGTGCCTCCTCGCAGAGAATTCAAGAAGCTACAACAACAAAAAGTTTGTAATTACTATTTTACTCTTACGACAAGCCACTTCCCTGTATTTTACTCTGGAGTTTACACATTGGAAAAGGCCCCTTCTTATTAGATTTAGATCTGGAACGGTAAGGCGCTTAACATGCTTTTCAGACGAGGCAAAAGTGTGGGACACCTTATTGTTTCCTTGCCCTTGTAATGGTATTGCAGAACAGGCTCTGCTGCATTTGACTTTTTTTGCAGCTCATATCGTAAACATTTAGCTCTGCCTTAAACCACACTGAAAAAGTTAGCCTTTCAGAAATGCAGAGGTATTAATCTTTCTTCAAACTTTAAACAGCCCAGATAATTTTTAGAAGGTGTGCTGTTTTTTTTTCTTTAATGGCCATTTACTGCAGAAAGTCTATGGAGGGGAATTAGGAGGGCAGGTCGGATATTTATTGGGTTAATGTATTGTATCTGTGGCCTGTTTGTATGAACAGTAGGACTTTGTAACAATGTTTATTGGTTATGTGTATGAGAATGTTATTTGATAGACTATCTATAATTCATGATAATTGTTTTTAAAGCTGTTTATGCTTTTATGATCGTTCTAAAGATCGAGTGAAGATTTTGAATGGACTATAATTCTGTGCAGTATTCGGTATTATTGCTCCGGGTCCTCCCAGCATGAACGCTGCTTGATCTTGGTCGATAATGCCTTGCATGTATTAGCTAATGCCTTTAGCTAGTATGCCCATAAAGAGTTTGGCGTCTGAAAGGGAACTGGGTCTATATGAGGAGCAAAGAGTAGGGTCCTTCTCCTGTTAGGGAAGCACTGTTAACAGTCTCACACACTCCTTCTTTAAAATGGCATGTTCTCATTGCCTCCCTTTCATGCTCACTACTATAGCTAGGTGAAACTGCATTACAAACCTTTGTGCTGTAGGGATTAGAGGGACAACCTCAAAACGCAGGCATGCGGCTGGCAAACACAGATCAGGAGGTAATGCGAGTCATTCGATAGAGGGTTGTGTTCAGTTGCCTTTTCACCTCCATTAGAGGCAGCACCTAATCTAGGCCAGTCTGCAACAGTACATAAGAGGGAAGGGGCAGACAAGCAGGGTAGAGATAAGTGAGGTTTGAGTGGATGATGTCTTTGGGATTTTTAGGAAGTGATGAGGACACTAAAACAGAGCTCTTTTGGGCCTTTTTTCTCATGTACACTGTCGAAAACTGGGCTTTTGTTGCATTTGGCCGTTCGGGACATGACACAATCCTGTATGTCATGCCATAGTCACTGCATCTAATGTATGCAAGTCACCCCTACAGCAGACCATTGAGGCCTAAGGCAGGGTGCATTATATTTTACGGGAGGACATATCTGCATGAGCAGATAGGCCCCTATGATGTCTACTTCCATTAATAGATATTGCAAGTGAGTAGGAAAGCCATCTTTTTTTGGATAATCACGTTTATTACATTTTCCAAGAACAAAAAATACATTGGTAGCAAATCAGACACATTATTCAGATACATGACATTTAAGACTACGACGTCGACTCACAAGGCACTTTTGGACGGAGCACTGCCCCAGCCTGTAACTCCCCATATACATAACCCGCTCGAACCCTTTAAACGGGCAGTAAATTAAACCATTTGCCCCATATTTTGCCGGAGCTCTGGGCAACCCCGGGCCTCAAAGAGGGGTTCTTCTTGGGTACCACACCAATCCACACCCAGCCTCCATTTCCGCATGGTGGGTGGCTTGTCCTGGGACTAGCGTGCCGCAATATCACGCTTCGCCACTGCCGTTTCTAGGAGCGCTTGGCGCCGGTTTCCATCGAGACCATCGGACACCCCCAGGATCAGGCGTAGCGGGTCGTGGGGCACCTCCCACCCTAGGGTCTGTGTGAGCTCAAGTTACACCCCTGCCCAGAACGGCGCCACGGTGGGACATTGCCACACCATGTGGTAAAAATCAGCTGGGGAGTGGTTGCAGCGCGGGCAGGATTAGGAGGGCCGCAGTTGGGCACTGTACAGACGTGTAGGGGTGAGGTATGCCATGTGTAGATAATAGTTGGACTAGACGCAACTTGGAGGAGGTCGTCAAGGGCTTGGGTGCCATAAGGGCGTCCCTCCAATCCGTGTCCTCTAGGAGACCCAGCCACCCCACCCAGCGGTCGCGAAGCAGGTCTAGGGATGCTGGCCGTTGTTCACGAAGGAGCGATAAATACCCAACACCCCCCTCTGCCCAGGTTCCCCATCATCACTTGGGCCTCCAGGGGGCTAAATTCCGGAAAAGAGGTGGGGGACAGAATGTGGGCCTGGAGGGCGTGCCTCAGCTGTAAATACTTGTAAATTTTGGGAGGAGTGGAGGGAATGGCGGTGTTGTAGGTCTGCAAAAGATCTGACCTGGTCCCCCACCCAGATGTCTCCCAGTAGCGAAATCCAAACGTGGTCCCATTTACAGAAGTTCGGGAGGGACGAGACCTCGCCTAGCCAGGCCCCACTCCACAGAGGCGTCTGCCTGGTGAGTTTCCGGTCCCACTAACGTAGGGTGGTTCGCCAGGCCATGAGCTCCGTTCTGGTTGACCTTAGAGGTACCCCCTGATACCTACCAGCCCTCTAGTGTTCTTGCTGACTTGGACTGTCCAGCCTGCCATCAGACCAGTTTCTGACCCATTGGAGGTGAGCGCTCTGCTCGGAGGACTGAAACAAAGCCTGCTCTAGGGAGGTGTTTTATACCTCTTCCAGGAAGGCAGGTAAATCGGCATCTCAAGGCAGAAGTCTTCAAAGGCCTCTGCCACCTTTGATATGCAAACCAACCAAGAGCTTACTCAAACGGGGAATTTCAACCCCCTGCCCCTTTCTGGGGAAGGATCCAGTATGTAGGCCTTGCAGTCTCAGAGACCTCTCTGAAAGAGTCCACTGCGCAAAGGGAGCCTCTCACAATAAAGATAGGAAAGGGATACCACTTCCCCAGGATCACAGCTTACTGAACTTTGGACGTTGCCTTGACTTGTCTACCGGTTTGTCTCACCGTCACCCTTCCCCTCTTCTCCCCATGCTGTGACTCTCACCCTCCCCTTTCCCACCTTAATTATCTGTCTATTTCCCCTACTCCAACCCCCCCTGAATCTCTCACCTTGCCTTCTTTTCCCCTAACACATTTGTGCTTATTGTTTATCTCTACCTTACAAGTAACTATGTTGCCATGCTATAAGAACTGTGTAACCTTTGTAACGATGTAACCTGTAACTATGATCTGATGCTCATGTAAAGCGCTCTGATACCTCCGGGTCTAGCCAGCGCTATATAAAACTTTTAAAATAAAATAAAAAATAAAATAAAGTACATGCTACCCCTTGGGTAACCCTCTTTAGTACCCATGCACTAAGTACCAGGGGTACTGTTTACTGGGAATTACAGGAGTGCTAAAGGTCTTGCCAATAGGGGAACAATATTCAGTTTTAGGGAAAGATCTGGCACTGGGGACCTGGATAGCAGTAACCCAGTGTACTTTTTTAAAAATTGCATCAGATACCAGGACACAAGTGGGGAGGACCATGTCAAAAAGGGCACTTTCCTACAACACCTAAAAGCATATCTTTACAAGATCAAAATTGCCTGGCTAACAATTGTGGCCACTAATGGGGGGACTTAAGGTTAAATTAATGTTATTGGTATCCCACCCCACTTGGTTGTTTGTTAGTTTAATCCATGATGATTCTCTACCAGGACATTCACTGTATTCTCTCTTCCTGTGTTGCCCCCTCAGGTCCAGGCCCAGTCACGTTTGAGTTGGCTGGGTTATAGTAGTCATCAAGTTGGGAGTTTTCCATCATAGTTAATACTGTGTCTTCTGGCAGTAGAGCTCCTTAAAGTCTGTTAGAAAATCACAGTAGGGGACCATCTAATTTGGTGAAGTTTGTAGTTTCTCCCGAGGCACTTTTAGAGAGCTTTTCTATGCTCAGAATCCACCACAGCCTCCGTGGGTGCCACCCTTTGCCCCCATTGAGCCAAAATGAACTGTCTGCCGCCTGGAGAAAGGCGATTTGACGTCCTTTCCTGCCCCTCCGAGGGTAACTATCCTCAACTGGATGGCCCACTATTATGAGCTCTGAGCATCAGTTCCAAGTCCCCCTTCCCCATGATCAGACCTGTTCATGTCAATAAACCAGTTCAAAATGGCTGCGTTTTCAGGTAGGACTAGAGAAAGTGTTAATGAGCCCACCACCCGCATCCTCTTGTGCTGTTTAGGGGCCTATCCCTGTTCATATGGGCAAGCTGCACTTTAGTGTAACATTGCCCATATAGGATTTTAAGTGTTATCTCCCTTCTGGCTGATCCACTTTCTTCTTTGTACCTGGACCCGTTTTGTGTCCCAGTCCATCCCAGTTTCTTGTGTTGTACAAAGCCATACTGCGCCACCAATCACGAGCCTAAACTTTGAGTCTGGAGAGTTCTTCAGCAATTTGGCAGCTGGGAATTTTCTACAGGTTAGAGTACTCACCAGAAAGAGGGTTACTAAATGTAACCCACTTGTTCAACACAATATAAGATTTCCTGTGCATTGTAAGTTTCTCGGAGCGATCCCAAATCTCCACAAAACAAAAATCTCTACTTGCAAGGAAAAAGAATAGCAACATTTCTGCCTAGCACTAGATTGCAGATATATGCAAAGCATATGATTTATAGCACTCAAAGTAACAAAACTGATTGTTTGGGAAGTAACTTTATCCGTTTTTGTGTGATTTTGCCAAACCAATAAAACCAGTTGTGTTTATAGCTTGTATAAATAGTACTCAACACTGCAACAAGCGGAAAAAAATGTGTGACCTGCCAAAGCCATCACTTAATAAAAGAGGTATTACACCTATGACATGCTTAAGGTAATGCTCACCCACTGTGCCACTAGAGATCTTATTCTATCAGTATTACTGACTGCAAAAATCAGATCATTCCTATCTCATATCTTGTTACATTTCCGTTGGTACTGCCTGCCTTACAATTTGTTCCACTAAATTCCTTTTGTATGCCTATTGCGATTTAATAATATCCTATTGATTGCTGTAATTCTATTTTCATCCAGTGCCTATAAAAAAGGCCAGAAAAGGTGAATTCTGATGTGTTGTAAATGCTTGTTTATATTTAAAGATTTTACTGCATAACATTTTGTAAAACTAACTTCTAGTTTCTCTGATCAGTAACTGAGTGAAGACTACGTGAGAAGATGCCATTGCTATCATACTAGAATCTTGCATCTGATAGAGACTACTAGCCGCAGATTCCTTAACGTAGAATGATCCCCTGGCGTGAGACTGGATCCGGAAAACTTTTTGCCACAGCATCCCTGCGTGCCGGGGGGACAGCACCATGTGACTCCGCCCTGACAACGTCTGCATCCATGACGTCAGCAAGGATACGCGAATCCCACCCCAGCGCACCTACGTCAGTTTTTTTCTCTTTTCCGCATGCAATGTGGATCCGGATAGTGTCCTGGCCTATTTTTGGGCCTTCTATTCTTTTACACGTTTTGGGCGTTAAGTGGAACAGTGTGCGAATGCCTTTGGACTTTAATACGTGTACCTCCTGTGCGTGTCCCTTTGTTGGCTACGGATTCTCACCCAATTTGCATGTGGTGTCTGGGTGAACACCACGACTCTGAGAGCTGCAACGCCTGCCAGCACCTTAAGCCTATGTCAAGGCGGAAGGGCCGGATGAAGTTGCTGTCTGGTGTCATCCCAGTGTCTGTCCCCTACCTTGGAAGTAAGGGACTGCCGGTTTCGTCTGCGACATAGTCTTTTGCCGCGGCCCCAAGGGCGTGGCTCACCGGCTGGTAGGTCCTTTAGTTTGTCTCCGAGGCCTTGTCCCCTTTTCGCGGTGGGCGCCTGCTCCCCCGGGACATGCGCCCCCACCGGTCGCCTTCCTACCCGCCGTTTCCCGGCTCAGAGGCGACTAGGACCCAAATGACAACCTACGCAGTGGCACTGCAGGCTTCTTTGGCCCTTCCTCCACCTCCCTATACGTCCGTGAAACCCTTGCCTCGCGCAATGCCTTCCGCAGAGTCACCGACCGCTCCAGCCCTGGAATTTCCGGCTCCAGGTAGGAGGGTGGAGCTGTCTAGGTGCAGTCCTTTTGGGCTCCCGTCTTTGGCGTCTAGCATCCCTGCCTCCCCGCAAATCCCTACGGGGCTCCCTGTGGTGTCGCAGGAGACTGCTGTGACTCCGGGCTTGCCCCTGGGTCCTGCTCGGTCTTCTAACCAGGCAGCTGCCTAGCCAGATGCAGAGCCGGCGTGTTTCGGCGCCAGGAGCCTTCCTCCCCCGCTCCGGTGGAGTCTTGGGTGGAGGCAGGGACCTGGGGTGCTTTCCCGGGTCCTTGGCGCAGGCGGCTGCCCCGTCTGAGGCCGAGCCGGCGCCTTTTCGTCGCAGACCTTGCACTAACGTTGTGGTGGCATGAGTCGACGCGGTGCCGCAAGTGTCCCCTCAAGCGCCGGGTGACGTCGATCTGGCACCGGTGGCAGACTCCATGGTGCCGCATCGGGTTCTGGAGTCATCCCCTGAGGGCCCTTCTCCAGAGGTTGGCCATTTGTTGGTGTGTTCCTCCCCGGAGACAGGGAGCCGTACTGTTGCCTTTTAACAGGCATCTTCCAGGGAGGGCTCCTCGCTGCCCCATGGCCTAAATCCTTAAACCCTTCTTTCCGTGTCTCGTGGATGGTTTTCTCCCCGGCCCTTCTGCCTCCTCAGGTTCCCCATTCATCTGTGGACCCCCACTATTCCGGGGATGGCCGCTTCCCCCTAGACATGGGGATGGACGGCTCAGTCTGCAGCCGTTGCCCACGGAGAAACTACTTTCTCTTCCGCTGCACCCTACGAAGGCTAGTGTTGCTTTTGTTTGTGCCATTTCCACGGCCGCTGGTATTCTGTGGATGGGTGAACCTGTCGCACTGTTTCCTGTGGACAACCTTTTGGAAGTTCTCCACCTGGGCTCTGGAGGACGGGAGTTGTTCCTTCTCTTTGAAGCGCCACTCTACAATTCTCTTATGGGGGCGCCCTGCCACGGGTGATCTGGTGCCTCTGGCGCTGCGGCATCGCCACCACCCTGCTCCGCATGACCCTGTCTGTCACTCTGTCAGAGAAAAATAACAATGTGCTCGTGGCACGTCCATGGTTTCAAAGAAATGGAACAAGACCAAGAGACTATTTCCTTCCTGAGTTAATTCGACATAATTCTCTTGCAGAAAACATGGAATATCACCCCCAGACAAATTGCGGGATACGAAGAACACCACGTAATGGCGGAAAAAATCGCAAAGTATGGACACCCAAGGGGGGGGGTTATCTAAATACATAACAAATGAACTCCATTGTACGATTGAGATAATGGAGTCAGGGGTAAATTGGATACAAGTCACAAAACTAGAAAATAAATAACCTCTAAATGGAGTAGGGTTGAAGCTACTGGTTTTAAACGTATACATCCACCCTGAGAAGTCTACAAAAATCAAAAAACTGTTGGAGCTAACAAACCTAATAAAAACATTACAAACACACCAATTTCACGGGATTCTAATCACAGGTGATTTCAATAGTACCCTGACAAGAGTCAAAGGTAATAAAAGCAAAATCCAAATAATATGGAACAATCTGGAATCTTAGGGACTAGTGACTCTAAATGCAAACACGAAGGGCGATCAACCTGCAAGAATCACCTTTTCGTGTGGAAACAAAAACTCCATAATAGATTTCACATTAATTAGCTAAGACCTCATACAGCTGGTCAATCTCTTCGGCATTGTAACACGACCGGAAAGCGACCATTTCCCGCAAGAAACTATACTAAGCTTAAACATCCAACAAAAATAGAGTACCGCGTCACTAGCTATAATCCCGGAAATATATAATCTAAGGAAACTCAAATGGAGAGGCCCCATAATTATTGAGATAATGGAAACCGTGTATATGCATGCATACAAGACGGCGGCCCTGGAATCCCGTTCATTTGCAAAAAACTGGGAATACTTACACACCCTTGTGCTAGAAAAATTTGCGGCAAAGCCAGTAGTGAAACTTGCATATGATTCCAACAAAGAGCCATGGTATACCACAAAGCTAAGAGATAATAAAAAAAAAGGGAAATTGCTAAAAAATTAAGATTAAAGGCTGAAACAAACAGACTGGGAAAAGATATAGAAAATAGTGAGATCAAGAAAATGAGAAAAGAATACAAAGAAGAATGTAGAAAGGCAAAAAGGCTCCATACTGGGAAAATATGGGAAGATCTGCTATGGACAAGTAAACTACCAAACAGCAGGCAATTTTGGGGCATAATCAATAAATTATCTAAAGGAACAAGAGTGCAGCAAAATATGGGAATAAGTGAAACAACATGGCTACAATATATCGACAGCCTGTACAATACCCACACGTACCAATTCCCGTGCAAAGAATTAAGCAAAGATACAGCAAAAGGAACAGTATTGGGAAGTGTAGTAATCACACATGAAAAAGAACGGGAAGAAGATACAACTAGTGGGGAACCTGAAGACCTATTCCCATTAACAGTGAAACAAACAACCTTTCTGATAGAAAAAATTTAAAGCCAAAGGCGCCGCAGGTCCAAACGGGCTACCAAACGCCCTATTTAAACAAGATCCTGACTTCTGGACAAACTATCTCACTCCATTTTTTAACCAACTGTTTATTGACAATAAGATCCCACGGTCCTGATATGGCAACATCTTCAACCCTATTTATAATAATGGGAGCAGAATGGAACCCGGGAACTACAGGCTAATAGCCCTCATCGATGTAGAGGCAAAGCTTTTCGCATCTCGCATATTAAGTCATCTACAGGAATGGATAAACAAAAACAAAATAGTTCTGAAGTTCCAAACATGTTTTAGGGAAGGCATGGGTTTCACCACAAATCTTTCAGTACTGTCGCTATTAATAGAAAGAGCAGAAAAAAAGAAGGCAGGATTACTGGCATGCTATATTGATTTAAAATCCGCCTTCGATAGTTTCAAGAGACAGTCTGTGGAAAAAAACTAGAATCATGGGGCCTCCCGCAGAAACTAATAGACATTATAATAGCTTTATATAGTGAAACATGGGCCAAAGTAAAGCTTGGAGATGGGAGAAGGATATCATCACAAATAAACATATGAAATGGCCTAAAACAGGGCTGCGTGCTCTCTCCAAGCCTATTTACCGTATTCCTAGCAGATTTAAATAGTCACCTGCAACATGTAAACTGACATCCACCAAAACTGGCAAACTAATCAATTCAGTTTCTACAATATGCCGATGACATCGTGGTATTAAGTCAAACCCCGATAGGCCTACAAAGGGTCATAAACAAATTAACCGATTATTTCGACCTAGTAGGCCTGGAACTGAATAATAAAAAAACAAAGGTAGTGAGACTGGCGGGCCCAAGCAGAGGAACATTCAAATGGTATGCAAAAAATACACAAATTGAGGAGATAACGACATACAAATATTTGGGTATTAAACTGAGCAGAAACATGTCCCTGGTGGATCAAAAATGGGAAATCGCAGCTAAAGACCAATCGCTCACCTTCAAACTGCTTCAAAAGAAACTACAATGCCCCTCATATGGTCACCTTTTAAAAGTGATGGCAGCCCAACTGCTACCAACCTTGTCTTCCGGGTTGGAAATATGGCACGGGAAAGAAATTGACATCCTAAATAAACTACAGACAAAAGTATATAAATCTGTGTTCAATCTTTTTAAAGGATTATCCCCAGCGCAAATACACCTGGTATTTGGTCTACAAAACCAAGTCTACCAAAGGAAAGCTGTCTTCGCAAAATGGTGCTGGAAACTTAGAGCATCAGAAACAGGATCATTGAATAATCTATGTTGGCTGGAAATTAAGAAACAATATGACCAAAAAGAACCAAACACTTGGGGCGATTACTTGCAAACTGCATTGGAAATACTAAACTTCGAGGAAATTTGGAACAGCCATTTGGAACAAACCGCATTTAACAAAATGTATAAACTAAATGCAAAGTTACTATCCTTGGTAGAAGACAAAAGGATTTTGGCCTAACGCCGTCATGCATGGACTGTAATCAATTCATTTAAAAGATTAAAACCTCAATTTTATCTTGAAGCTCACTTCCAGCTATCGCTAAAAATGAAATTTATGGCATACAGACTGGGTAATCATTGCTCAAAAGACCTGATTCCGACGTGGAAAAGTAAACCGCAAGAAATGACATGCCGCCTATGTAGGTACCACACAAAAGTTGCACCATCTAATGTGCACGTGTGAGACAGTAAAAGAGGAAAGAAGAACATTGTTGAAATCAGTGCTAAACTCTTTAAAAATTCGAACCTGCAGGCAGGCGGTCACCAGTTGGATGGGTGCTATATCGAACATTCTTATATGCCGTGGAGTAAAATTCATGACTATAGTAGAGACTTTACTCTCGAAAGTTGAATAGATTAAGACTTGGGTCTGGAAAGCGAACTTCTTTTAGAAATTATGATTTTAAGAACATTAATTTTTATTTATTCTTTTACATTTGATTGTTATTTTATATGTATACTTTAGGGTTGTGATAAACCAAATAAAGTTAACTTTGACTGTCTGTCTTTCCTTCCACCCTTCTACTCAAGGCTTTCTTCTGCGGAATGCCTTTCCATGTTTGCCTGTAGTGTTTCCTCCGTCTCGGGAAGACCGGTGGTTGGATTTATGGGGGTGTAATGTCTTTGCTTCTTCCAGCGCTGCCTTGTGGGCACTTAACACTTTGTGTGTTGACCAGGGCTACTTCCAGTCTGTGGGACTCTGAGTTGTCTTTCGCATTTCTCCCATGAGGGTACTCGTGCTGATCTGAGGGGCCATGTGTTGGATGATAGTGAGTGGGCTGCGTTTATTCTTCGTGCCGGTTTGGATGTTGCCGATTCTCTTGGACGTGTTATGGCCACTTCTGTGGCTCTCCGTCGCCATGCCTGGCTACGTGATGCTGTTTTTCCTGAAAATGTCAGGGAACGCTTGGTTGATTTACCCTTTGACGGGGTCTTCTATTTAACACAGACTCCGCCATTCAGCGTCTTCTTGCGGGGCTCTGTTCTTCTCCTCCTCCTCAGTAGGTGGTTTTGTTGTTCATCCGGTTCTTAGTGGGAGGTGTTCTCACTGTTCCTGGAATCTGGTGTTGAGGTGCCTGTTACACTTTCTGTGAGGGATACTGTGCCCTCGGGGTCCTAAGTTGGTCTACCTCTTCAGTTTGTTCAGCCCCCTCTTTGCAAAGTGTGTTCTTTTTGACTGCTTGCCGTGTCCTACCCTACGTGGGGTATTTATAGCTTTTGGATAGCCCGTTCTTACACTGGGGAGGTGTGGACTCCCCTTTGCGGGTTCCTTGCCTTTCCTGGTGTTGCCGTTTGCCGTGGGTTCGTTTTCTTAGGCAGCTGCGATGTTGTGCTGCAGAGTTTTTGCAGTTTGTCAGACGTTTGGCCTGGTTCTTTGTCTGGTTCCAGAAGGAGTATTTTCCTGTGTTGACAACTTGTTTTCGCCCTACTTGTTTCTCCTCTTGTTTTCCGGCTGGTTGCTTGTTGGTACTCAGCTGTGCCCGCCTGGATGTTGTGGGCTGGCGTTTCGTTTTTGGCTGTCTGCTTCCAGCTGCGCCTGCCGGTTCTTCTGGTCCACAGCCAGGGGCCTTGGAGTGAGGCCTGGCGCCCCTGCTTCTGGTTTTTCAGGTGCCTTATGGGACTGTTTATTTTCCATGTGCCCTATTCCCGAGGTGCTGTTCTATCTGTCCTGTTGACGTCCAGCTATGTTGAGTTCGGCCGCCCAATACACTGGGTGTGTTCCCGGTGGAGGGCTCTTGCCCTAGTTTCTGCTCTTCTCCTTGGAGTCTCTGGGTTACTCTTCTTCCTCGGTGTTACCCTGTTTGCCTGTATCAGGAACTTTCGGTGGAGGTCCCTGGTACATTGGCTGCTGGCCTCCCTTTTTCATTTCCTGTACCTGGGGCTTCCGGTGGAGGTCCCTGGTTCATTGACTGCTGGTCTCCTTTCGTATTGCCTGTACCTGGGCCTTCCGTTGGAGGTCCCTCATACATTGGATAATGGCCTCCTTTCGCTTTGCCCTGCCTTCTCCTGTTTGATGAGGGCGTGGGGAGCTGCCGCTTGTCACTGTGACACATCCCCTGGGGGGGTGGTGTTCTCCGCCACACCGAGGTTCTTGTCTGCTGGACAGGGCTCTTTTCCCAGTCCCTGTGGCTCACCGCCTGTTGGAGAGGACTGGGTTATATCCCTATCCCAGCGAATGGTCCCCTGTCGTAGCATTGGGTTCGCCTGAGCGGGGGAGGTCACCTCGCAGACCCTCCTACCCCTTGGGTATGGCTAGTGTATCTATTCTATGTTAAGGAATCCGCGGCTAGTAGTCTCTATCAGATGTAAGAGTTATTTACCTCCGGTAACGATGTATCTGATAGACGATTCTAGCCGCAGATTCCTTCACGACCCCCCCTCCCCGTTCTGCAAGGGCCATCTTGGTTTTCTGCACTAGTCTGCTTCCGAGAGGTTGTCTTTTGAGAGTACTTTCTCTTCCTCTCCCTCCTTCTGGGGATGCTCCATTCTTGACTTTGATAGGCACTTCTGTGCCCCTGCAACCTGGTCTCCAGCGTGGGGTTTGCTTGTGGTTCTTCTTCCCTTTATTACTTGCACTTCTCTCTTTGGCAGTCCTTGGAGTTGAAGTGACTTGGCTGGTCTCAACCTTCGCTTTCGGGAGATTTTCTCCCTTCTGGTATTGCCTGAAGCTGAATGGTCATTGCTCTCGGTTCTGACCTCTGTGTCCCTTTCTGTTTTAGAGGGTGGCTGCAGACTTCTTGGTCTGCTGTGTATTTTTCACATGCTTCTGTCCTGGGGAGGCTGTTGTATTTGTTTGCCGGGTTGCTTTCCAGTAGCTGGCCCTGTTCTTTCATTCCAGATCTTGGTGCCCCAGTACCTGGCTCTATTCTGGATGGTGCTGTTCCTCACCATTGTTTCTTCCCTTCTGTTTAGCAGGGTTTTTTCGCACACTGTTCCAGTATTCTCAGTTTTGTTAGTGATGGCTCCGCGTTGTGGCGCGGAAAAGCTCTCAGAAGAAAACTGACGTAGGCTAGCTGGGGTGGGACTTAATGATGTTTCTCCAGTATTAGGGTGTCTTTCATAGATTCACATGCTTGAATATTCCCCGTCGTCAGAGTCCTATGGTAAATAAAATAGCAATAACATACTCATAATATGTATATGTAAAAACCTAACACATGAAATACACATTAGAAAAAGGTAGTAAATGCCTGGACATAATTCCACATAGGAATACATGAAGAGAGAAAAGACACTTGTAGTCTATTCCTGTCATTATCTTGGTCCAAACTGTAGCCAATCGGGCACCAGCAGCCCTCCAGAACCTTCTCCTCAGTACCTCAGATTTTCTACCGCACGTCGTGTGAAAGGGAGTCTCCCTGAGCTCTGCTAAGTTTTCTCTACTTCAGGTTTTTCCTGTGTTTTCAGCATGTCTACAAGTAAGAAGTCTCTTTTTTGACCTTGCTCTTGTGGAAAGCTACGCCTTTATTCAGAAGATCCACACAGTAAGTGTATTTACTGTCTTTACCCCGACCATGATGTGAGTAAATGTAAGTTCTGTAGAACTTTTTCTACAAAAACTCTAAAGAACAGGGAAGGCCGTCTCCTGCTGTGGCTTCAGAGACTTAAGGATAATGTACTTTCTGATGCTGATAGTCTCATGTCTGGTCGTTCCCAAGCAGCTTCAAAACGTAGTAGTGTGCAGGAGTCGCCTTCTCCATTCATTAAGAAGAAGAAATTGTCTTTCTTTGGCCCCTGCGGTGTCTTCACCTCTTCCTACTACTTCCACTCCCACGAGACCTAGCTCTCCGGCGTCTGCTGCATCTTCCTCATGTTTCTGTGAGAAAACATGTTTCTTCGTCGATGGGATCTGCCATCTCCGGCACGTCGACGATGACAGTGACTATGTCGTCGGCTTCAGGATCGTCGACAGGCTGCTTCGTCGACAAAGGTAACCCTTAGCTTCAAGACTGTGCCATCTATCATTCCGATTGCTTCGTTCTTGACAAAGTAAACCCCACCGTCGACGACCAAATCTTCGATGAAGAGTGTTAAGAAACCAGCTCCGTCGACGTCCGCCCTGTCGACGACAACTTCGTCGACGACAGCCCCGTCGACGACGACTCCGTCGAAGAAAAAGAAGTCCTCTTCGTCGTCGACGAAAGCTCAGTCGACGGTGCCTTTACCGTCGACGACGAGACCATAGACTATGGATTCTTCGTGTGGTTCCAGCAACTCCGTCGTCGTCCGCTCCACAGACGACTACTTCCGCGTTTGCCTCTCTGCCTTTGCTGCCACGGTCGTCCACTGGGTCTGCCACCGTCTACCCGCTTCACCAACGCCGCAAGGTGCCTATTGACCAGATTTCCATCACCAGTGATCCGCAACCTCCCTCGCCCTTGTTTGCCATGGACTCTGATCAGGACTCTAAGGATGATGTGCATGAGTCTTTTAGGGTGGCACATAGTCCATCTGATTTGATCATCAAGTGCCAGGATTATAGCAATGATGATGAGGACCAATATTTCCAGCAGGAGGAAACGCCTGTTCAAGTTCTTACTGCGGTGCCTTTGCCGCTCATCTCTAATCTCTAGCATATGTTGGACGACTATAATAGGCGTTTCCCACCTTCTCCGCAGGTACCTGCGGTTCCTTCTGTTTTGACGCCTGTTGCAGTGCCTGCTGTGGCTCCTCTGTTGCCTCTGCCAACTTCTGCTCCTCAAATACAAACGTCAGTTCGGATACACACGACTGTGTATGACGATGACGACGACGACGAAGATGACATTACTCCTGCCCGCGAAGATGGTGAGGTTCGCGATGATGATGATGAGGATATGGCGGAGTGGGATAATTATCAAGTTCAGACACCATCTCCCTCTCCGGTAACACCAGGAGATTCTCCTCCTGTGGACATTGCGAGTTTCCATCAGCTGATGGATAGGGCATGTTAGAAATGGGATTCCTGGTTGGCCAAGGCTTGCGCCAAGGCCAGGCAGAAATCACCATTCCTAGTTAGGGTAGGAAAGTCACCCGCCAAGACAACCCCTGCTCACCCCCTTGGTAGCTTGGCACGAGCAGTCAGGCCTATCTCGGAGGCGATGTGTAAAGCATTTGCGCATGCACCCCCAGCAACAACCTCCCGGGCCCCCCACAAAAGGAACTCCACACAAGATATATATGAAAATAGCCTTTGTATTGAAAAACACACTTAGATATAAATACGCAATTTACAAGGTGCCAGGGGCAAGGGCAGAGTTTACAAGGGACTATATACAGGACAGGGCCATGGGACCACTGCCAGGAATATGCACATGATGGAACTGGCATTTAGAACACATAACTGGGAGCTTCATGGAACTAGCAGTAGAACTCACTCTAACCAGTAACAACATACATGGGACATCGGATATTCAGGAGGGAAGGAATGACAAGGCACATAACGTAACAGGAGCACTTTTAGAGGTGCAACACAGAATACTCTCAGGGATCACATAAACATTAGCCAATAACTTTCCACAGGCCAGCTGGCCTTTCTGGGGCTAGGACCCCCCAATGTCTCAATGTCTGGACAGGCTAGCACGTAGACAGGAACGAACCTACACGTGTCAGCTGCCCACGAAGTGCTGGGCAGCTGAGGGGCATCGTGGGAGCCTCGCAGGCTCTGAGGAATAAATATGCACAGGGAGAGCCTCTCTGGACTCTTAAAACAAAGAACAGGCACTCGAGCCTCTCTGGGCTCGTAAAACTACAGTGGGCGTGGAGCCTCGGGGGCTCAAACAGGAATGCCCCCTGATCCTCTCGGGCTCTCCAGGCCTGTCCCAACGTTGGAGCCTCTCAGGGCTCGTGAATCATGTGGGGGCCTTCGCTGGAGTCCCCCCTCTGGGGACTCGATGTGGCCAGAAATGGGTAAAGAGCCTCTCAGGGCTCGGAAGCAATTTGGGGCCCAGGGGAGCCTCTCGGGCTCGGAACAGGCGGATTCCCTCTCGGGGGACTCTGCATTAGGTGAGGTTCCACGGGCCTCTGAGCGCCCCAGTGCTCGCAATGGAGGGGAGGGGCGGGCACCGGCAATGTGCCCCGACGCCCCTCCTCTCCCTCTCGTCACTCACCGGTCGGACGCGCTGGTCTCTCTCGCTCTCCGGGGCTCCCCCTTGCTCCTGGGGGCCCCAGGGGGGGACAGCGGCAGTTCTCCTGGGGGGACGCAGGGGCGCGGAGTAGACTCCCGCCGCCCCCATGCCGCCTTGTGCTCTCGCCAGCCGTCTCACCAGCTCCTCGGGCCGCCGGCCAATCCCAGCGCGGCCCGGGGGAGGGCATCACGAATGGTCCCGGGCCAGCGGTGGTGAACTCGGGGGGGGGGGGGGGGAGGGGGGAGAATGACGAGGGGTAGGCTCCCTCGAGAATTAAATAACAGGAAGCTAAGTAGGTACTCGCTGATGGCCCCGGGCCCTTCACATGAACTGGGCAAATGCCGGGTGGCACCGGCTTGGGAAACACAGCGCTCCCAGGCGCTAGGACAGAAATGAAGCACTCCCAGCGCTAGTAGCAGGAATACAGCTCTTCCAGCACTATAAGCAGGATGAAGCGCTCCCAAGCGCTACAGGTCAAAGAAAACAGCAAAGTCCAGAAAGAGTGTAGGAACTCAGGTGGAGCACAGCAGCACCTAGAAGGGAAAGGCCATCAGAAGTCCAGGAGCTGGTCAGGGCCCAGGGAGGCAAGCCAACCCTGAGCCAAGCAGCAGCACGCCCCTAGTAGATTCAAGTTGGGAACAAGAACATTTTCAGAGTGTCACAGCACCCTTTTTATACACAACATCCTTTGTCTAAAGGGGCAGGCAGGGGGAGAACCAGCTAGGACTGGTTATGGGGGATTCTTTTCACTGGCCAGGCTAGGGCCATCAGACGCACCCCAGGGGGTGGAGCCAGCATTGTGTGGGGAAAACCCAGCCTCATTCAGGATCCTCAACCCAGACTGTCAATCCACAAGCAGGCCCAGGCTCACTCCTCCCCTCACATCAGCATGCTAAACACTCCATTCACCACCGGGGCAGACCCTCCCAGACTCTTGGAGCCAGGCTCACCAGCCTGCCTCAGCCAATCACACGCCGGACACACATTACACAAATATGCCAACTTCTAAAAGTGGTGCTTCTGCACTAGACCCAATCATACCGCATATACCGTTGCGCAGCATTCAATCTCACGAGTTCACCCATACCAGACTCGACCCTGCACACCCTACGCATCGGGAACTACCAGGGACACATACATTCCCCATGCATTCCTATGGAAGGGCAGGTCTCTCTCTTCACATGCACTCAGAGTGGGAATCACCATCCCCAGGTTACATATAACAACAAAAACTTCAGGGGTGAACCTGCCAGAAGGGCCAAGTCCAACAGGGCGGCTCAACGTTTTAAGTTGCCAAGAGTCATAAGGGACGAGGATTGCTTCCTCTAAGATTTTAAAAACCAGCCATTTAAACCAGTTCATACTGTTCCTTTTATTGCCTTTATCTGGGCTGAAGGGATGAAGTTGATGCAGACCGCAAATTCACTACCGGCACAGATGCCCAGATTGAAAAAGAAATAGAAGGTGCCTGTTGGCTCTCCAGCGTGCATTATTGGACAGCCGAAACCGGATTCAGTGGTTACGCAGGCAGCTCAGCGCCGTTCTCTGAATCCTGCGTCTACTGTTACTGCCTCACCAGATCGCGACGATCGTCTAGATGCTATAGGCCTCAAATTTTCAACGATGGACTCCACCACAGTGAGAGCGGCCAATTCTTTGGCTATTTTGGGGCGTTACGACCGCTAGATGTGGGCAGACATGACAGCGTTTGTGGCTCTAGTTCAGGACGCTTGAAAGGCGGAAGCCTTGCAACTTCTCCAAGAAGGAGAGAGAACATCGGAGGAGATTGACTGTGCCGTCGATATTGCCTGTACTGGTTTCCGGAAGCTCGCTGGAGTGGCTGTTCTTCGCAGGCAAGGTTGGTTACGCTCTACATCCTTTCGCCAAGAAGTGCAGGCGAAGATACTGGATATGTAACAAAATAGGTGGAGGAGGGTCTAAGGTGAGTCAATATTTACAGACCTGACGGACAGTCTACACCCCCAAATACCATGTAGAAACAAACATGACTGTCAGCGGTCTAGATTATAAACAAAGGTAGAATAAAGAAACTGTCTGAAATAACGTCTGTGTCACTATGTACAGGAAATGAATCCCATCAGCCCACCCATATGGCGGAGCAGCATCATCATCATCTGGGACTTTTATGGATACTCGTATAGATAGGGAGACACACCTATTGAAATAGTGCGTTATTCTCCACTTCTCCGAGACCACCAGCGATGGATCCAACCATAAAAAGACAAAAGAGGGATGAAATGGTGTGAGATATTAATTGCAGTGAGAGAATGTGTAAACAAGTGCATAATTTAAAATTGGCTACCATGAAAACAACGAATAACTTTAATAGGGAACATTCATGGTATCAATGTTAAAACGAAAGTGTATGACAGTTTGACATAACTGCCAGGAAAAGATGGTATAGTGGTCAACATGTTTCTGCCATTTTACAGGGACATTCCCTTTTGGCTTTCATCAGGACCCAATAATAACTACGGCAAAAAGAAACTGTGCAGTGCAAAACAAAGTATTTACACCAAAACAAATGATACCGGGTATGATGTTGAACATGGAATATCTCATGCGTCTCTTTATCCGGTTCAAAATTCTACTGGATTCTTTCCCAATGATTCTTGGGAGTAAACCTCACCTCTCCTGGCCACTGCTCAGGAAATGGAGGCCCGCTCTCTGTACCTCTGGCCTCGTCCTGAGCCAAGGGGGGAGGTGGCTATACTGGATATGCCGTATGATTGCGAGTCATTTTTTGGAGCACATGTTAATGAGGCATTACAATCTATCAAAAAAGATACGGACACTGCTCGCTCTTTAGGAAATTTACAATTTCGGAAACAGCCCTTTCGAGGTGCACGTGGACGCGGCCCCGCTTCAGCCTTTCGAGGAGGAAGCAACCAATATCGCTCTTACAATCAAGGCAACCAACGCTACTCCAATAACCAGCAACAGTCTCCCCGTCAGCAGTCTTCTAAGACCTATAGGGGGAAATCTTCCTACAGAGGATCTGCTCCCAAGAGACAATGACTTGCCTTTGCCCCAAAAAGTTGGAGGTCGAATCTCCCTGTTTTGTTCTCAATGGTCCTCCATCACTTCGGACCGTTGGGCTCTGGACATTGTAGAGAAGGGCCATGCTTTAGAGTTCACTAAACTTCCTCCTCCCACTCCACCTTCCAGCCCACACCAAGGAACTTTCATCAAGTTCGCCTTATGATACAGAAGGGTGCCGTCTAAGTGGTGCCCAAGTCTCAAATGGGTAAGGGATTTTATTCCTGTTTTTTCCTAACCATCAAGAAGAACGGGGATTGGCGGCCGATATTGGATTTGCGAGCACTCAACAAATATCTCAAGTGCCAATCCTTCCGCATGCTAACGCTGTTGATCTTACACTTACTCTTAATGGGAGATTTCATGGCAACTATCGGTCTCCAAGACGCCTACTTCCATGTCCTTATTCTTCCGCTACATCGGAAGTATTTGTGATTTCCACGTGGGAAGGAGGGACTTCCAGTTCAAAGTACTGCCTTTCGGCCTACGCTCTGCCCCTCAAGTCTTAACAAAGGTGTTAGCTCCTTTGGTAGCTTATCTGCGTCTCCAGGGTGTCCAAATCTTTCCATACCTGGACGACTGTCTCCTAAAATCAGTCTCGCATGCAGTTGCTTCAAGACCCACGCCTTTTTTAGGAGGTATTTCGCTCCCTCAGACTTTCCATCAACACCGAAAAGTCCCAATTGCATCCAGCTCTCTGCAAGAATTTTTTAGGGGCCACGTTGGATACAACTCTTGCAAAAGCTTTTGTGTCTCAGGACCGTCAACAAAAGATACTTCAATTGGTGTCTCTTCTACGGACAAAACAGTCCATTTCAGTCCAACTATTAGTCATTTCTAGGGATGGCATCATCGTGCATTGCACTGATCCCAAATTGCAGACTACGGACACACCCCATTCAAGAACTGGATGGACAGTGGCGTCAGGTCACTGGTTCCTTCAACAACATAGTCTGTGTCACCGTTCGTATGAGGGCGGCTCTCAAATGGTGGGCGCAGCCATCCAATCTTTCGGCAGGGACTTCGTTCCTTTCCATCACTCCGGAACTTACTCTGACGGACGCCTCGTTGGAAGGATGGGGTGCACATCTTCAAGGCCTGTCCATAAAGGGCAAGTTGACTCTGCCTCAGAGAGCTCGGCACATCAACATGCTGGAGTTGATGGCCATTTTTCTAGCGCTCAAGTCATTCCATCCATTGATTCAAGGAGAGTTAGTCCTTATTCAAACGGACAACACAACCAGCATGCATTATATAAACAAGCAGGGCGGAACAAAATCTCCAATCTCGTCTCAACTGGCGCAGTCGATCTGGGACTGGGCTCTAAGTCACCACATCACTCTCACTGCAGTTCATCTTCCAGGTGTCTCCAACATCCTAGCGGATTCCCTCAGCAGGTCCACGTCATCGACCCACGAGTGGGAGTTACATCAACCAACACTCAAGTTGATTTTTCAGCGATGGGGTCGTCCGTCGCTGGATCTCTTTGCCACACCAGAGAACCGGAAATGCCCATCTTACGAAAGCTGGCATCCCCACCGAGGGTCACAGGGCAATGCCCTTTTGATGAATTGGTGCAATCTGTTTGCTTATGCTTTTCCTCCAATCCCTCTGGTGCCTCGAGTATTGTGGAAGATGCAGAGACAACCTTGCCACATTCTTATGATCACTCCAAGATGGCCTCGACAGGCATCGTTCTCGGAGCTGCTTCTTCTATCCCAGTGCGAGCCCATCCTTCATCCTCGGATGGACCTCCTCACGATGGACATGGGTCCGGTTTGCCATCCGGACCCCTCCTCTCTGAATTTATCAGCCTGGAACCTGAGCACCTTGAATTTGCCCATCTAACCATCCTGCCAGACTGTAGGGACATACTCGCTCAGGCCAGAGCTCCGTCAACTGTTAAAACCTACAAGCTTAAATGGAAAAGGTTCTGCCATTGCTGCGCAGCTGCGGGTGTCCATCCCATTCGTTCCACGCCTGCGCAGCTCCTCCCGTTCTTTTTGCAACTGGCTTAGTCCGGGCTTTCTCATTCAACTTTGAAAGTTTATCTGGCGGCAATTTCCCGCTTCCGCCAGGATGGCTCCACCTCACTCTGTTCTTCCAGGATAATACGTAAATTTTTTCAAAGGATTGTTTCGCAAATTCATACCAATTCGGCGCCCTCCTCCTACTTGGCACCTTAACATAGTCTTAGCACAACTAATGAAGGCACCATTCGAACCTATACACAAGGCAGACCTGAAGTTTCTCACTTGGAAGGTTCCTCTTCTCCTTGCGCTGACATCATCACGTCGCATAAGTGATCTTCATGCCTTCACTATAAATCCTCCTTTCCTTCAATTTCAGCCAGACTGTGTAGTGCTTCGCACTAATCCCACCTTCCTGCCTAAGGTGCCTTCGGATTTCCACATCAACGAACCGGTTTTCTTAAAGACTTTCTTTGCTAACCCACAGTCTCCAGCAGAGCAGCGCTTGCACCCCTTGGACATTAAAAGGTGCTTAAAGTTTTACATCAGCAGAACGGCCCCTTTTCGCAAAGCGGATTAACTGTTCATAGCTTATGGACGCTTCCACAAGGGGCGTCCAGTTACCAAACCTACTATTGCTCGTTGGGTTTCCCCTACAGTCTTCAGTGAGGGCCCATTCCACCAGGTCGATGTAGTCTTCAACTGCCCTGTTCGCCGGTGTGCCGCTGCATCAGATCTGCAGAGCAGCCACGTGGTCCATCAGGCACACGTTTACGAAACACTACTGCCTGGGTGCCATCAACGAAGCAGATACTGCAGTGGGACAGGCTGTGCTTTGCAATCTTTTTCAATAAGGTGAGCCTCTGTCTTCCCTCCTCCATTATGGTTTACCATTTTACTGTATGGCTTGCATGACTTTATATATATTTTGGTCTTATAAGTCTGTTCATGTGTATCATGACAATGGAAGCCTTTTCGGCTATTACTGCTTTCTATCCTATATTCAAGCATGTGAATCTATGAAAGACACCCTAATACTGGAGAAGAACAATCGTTACTTACCTGTAAACAGGTGGTTCTCCAGTATTGGTATCTTTCATAGATTCACATGCGACCCGCACACCTCCCCTCAGAGGCTCACTTCTCCTCATAGACTCTGGTCATTCTTGTGCTACGAAAATCCGAGTTACTGAGCTCTGAGGAGAAGGTTCTGGAGGGCTGCTGGCGCCTGATTGGCTACAGTTTGGACCAACATAATGACAGGAATAAACTAAGTGTCTTTTCTCTCCAAGAATTCCTATGTGGAATTATGTCTAGGCGTTTACTACTTTTTTTCTAATGTGTATTTCATGTGTTATGTTTTTACATATACATATTATGAGTATGTTATTGCTATTTTATTAACTGTGGGACTCCCACTCCGACAACGGGGAATATTCAAGCAAGTGAATCTATGAAAGACACCAATAATGGAGAACCACCTGTTTACAGGTAAGTAACAATTGTTCATCCTCGCGGATGACGTCAGGGTGGAGTCACGTGGTGCCGTCCAGGGATGCTGTGGCAAAGTTTTCCGGATCCAGTCTCACGCCTGGGGATAATTCTACGTTAAGGAATCTGAGGCTGGAATCGTCTCTACCAGATACATCGTGACCGGAGGTATGTAACTCATACCTCTTTCTGTCCCTCATAGAAATTGTTGTGCTCATTTCATGCCCAGAGGCACATAATGCAGTACATATATAACAATATAATTATTATATGGAAAGCATATATTCAGAATTAGATGGTGCAGTAACTAGCTCAAATTTGGTGGCTCTGCACATCAACATTTGTATTTAATTACTCCTTCATGTGCAGTTTTTTGTTGCAAAATGTGTTTACTTTTAGTTCAGTTTCCAAAATGGTGTAAAACATTGTAGTCACGTTTGTGTGGAGGTACTGTGGGTGTTGTCTTGAAGGATCTTTCTCCTTTGCTTTTGCTTCAGTGCAGTCATTCAAGTGTTTAGATGCAATGTTGTTCCATTTCTTCTGCAGGTGCTTCTGATGTTGACGAAGTTTACAGCACTATGAAGGATGCCTTCCACTGTGTTGACCACTATCCACCGAGTATACTCTACGCCCAACTGTGCCAGCTCATGGCACTCTGTTCGGGGAGCCATGATCCATACACTACAGCTTATCTAGTATCAGAGTCTGTGGCAGTCACCACCCGGCATCAGCTGATTAGCAATATCCACAGGAAGCTGCGGTGAGCTGGTCCTTATGAAACATGGGCATTATGTTGGCTGTATGAAAGTAGGAGTGGGTCAAAAGATGAATGGAGGATGCATGAAACTATGAACAGATGAATGCAATGCTATTTAGACTTTGAGTAGTGAGACCGTTGCATGCCATTAGGCTAGGGGATCAGAAGCTAGGGTTCATGGCACCAGGTGAAGCAAGGTGCAAAACCAAACTGGGGTTCAGAATTTGAGGGAATCACTAAAACTGTTAAGTGCATGGAATTGGCCATTGTGTGTGGTGGGTGTCGGACACTGTTTAAATGTGGTTCGAATACTCTGGAGGACTTGTGCCAAATATGGCTGTGTGAATTAGATTTCCTGATTGATACTTCCAACCACAGATCATTCACCTTTAGAAGATATCCAGGCACCAGACTGGTTTTGGAAGATTTAAACCGCATTGCTCCCAGGTGCTGGTTGGTGGCACTGTGCGACTCCACATGTACTTAGTTCTACCCCAGAAGTTTCAATGGTACCACATCATGTTTGCAACAGTTAATTTCTTTTGGTACCTGGATACCCTGAATTTCTCAATTGACTATTTTTTTCTGAAACTTAATCTGTTCATTGTTCAAGGTAACTGTATCCTCTTAAGACTTCAGGGTTTAAGACTTGTAGGAACTTTGGCAAATAAATATCTGACCGATTTCACCACCCCACCCGAGATATTGCTGTGTTTAGGTTCGGGCATGACTCCAAGTCCTGTGAGGAGTAGCGCCTTACGAGTCCAAAGGTGTTTCAGCACACAAAGCTATACGTCGCCGAACACTGAAAGAAGTGACAAAAAGCTTAAAGTAGAATGTGCAGACCCCTCCTGTTCTCAGGGGTGTTCAGAAATTAAGTCCTTGTCTCAGTCCAGGTCTTCTGGTAAGTCAGAGTGCTAGCATGAAAACAAGCGGGATGTGTCAGTCCTGCGACTCAGCCCCAGGAGTCACAAGGATATAAGGTCTAGCTCCTGGTCCACAACCGTTGAGCCAATTCCAATGCTGATCTTGATAAACCCTGAGTTTCTGGAGACCGCGCAGCAGATTGATGCTTTCAAAGAGGCCATGTTGCACATCTTTTGAACTAGTCGGGAACCCTATGCAGCCTCTTTAGGCCCCAAGGATCCGTCGAGACCTCCAGTCTGCTTACTGTTAGGGGGTTTGCTGTTGGTGCCACCTGTGTCTCCTGTTCTGCCTTGGGTTCCTCACGGATGCTGGAGCCAACTTTCAGTCTTGTTCTGAAATTCAGACTGGTCCCTTCGAAAGAGACCGTGCCAGAGGAAAACTGTTTCTATAGTAGTTTAGGTCTTACTCCAAATTGAATTTGTCCCGGCCCTAGCAGAGTTCACATCCCAAAACCGAACCGACACACCTGATCCTCATCCCAGTCTGACTGACAAAATCTTCCATCTGCCTCAGTCACATACTAGCGCTCCACAACTCTGTCTGATTCTGGTCAGTCAATCGGTATTTCGTGATGACAATGGAGATGGGGACTGTTTCCCCCCCCACACTAGGTCAATGACGACCTATATGTCGACTTACAGAAGGCCCGTGACTTGGACACTTCCCTGGACACTGAGATTTGTTTTCTCCACTTGCTCCTTCAACAGAAGTGTACTTTGCTGTGGTGATCAAATGGCTAGCGGGGGTTTCTTGACTTACGGTTGCCAACTTTGGATGTCAAAACTAATGTCTTAACTAAAGTTTTACAAACTGCTCAAGCGCCCTTTAGCCCTCACTTCAATTAACGAAGTCCTGAGTTGTGCCCTCTTATAGGCACTTAGTATAAGCCATGTTCTGTCCTCCAGTGAACAGGAGGATGCTGGGTGTCTCTTCAGTCTAGAAAGATCGGTGGTTCAGGCTTACCCCAGTCGGGTGAACCCCCAACTCATTCCGTAAAACTCACCCAGAAACCCAAAATAAAACCAGGAATTTAGGAAGAAAATGTTCCCTTTGGCCAACCTAGCCCAGCTGATCACGGTTTGCTGGAGAGATTTCCAAGCTCTATCGGACATGATTGTTTAGATCTGGTTAGTAGTTTGCAAGGAATTCCAGGCCAACCGGCTATAATCATCCAGGATAGTCTAGATACTGCAGAATACATAGTCTGAGCTGGACACTGCAGACTACTTGTGCGGAGCAAGTGGCACTAGTGTGGTGCTTGGACGGCTACTTGTGGGAAGCAGACTCTCTATATACTATACCAAAATTAGCTATAGCTATAGTGTGCAATGTCCAGTGGTTCCCAGGAGGCTTTACAGAGACTAAAGTAGATAATATTAATGCTCTCTATTGTAGTAGTGCGGGCTCGCAGTTAGGCGTATCAAAGGGTAGTGTTAAGCATTTGTTGTACACACAGTGGCAATAAATAACACACTCAATGAATAAATCAAAGACCATTTTATAAAAATAGTACTTGGTTATATTTATTTTGCAGAACCACAGAACGTTGTCTTGGGTAATTACGTTTTGCAATAGAAATACATTTCAATGTAAAAAGGGCAATTTTCAGACTTTGCAATGTTAACCTATGCGAGGAAGAAAACATTCAGCATACATATAGGTAACATCGACTTACAAGACCAGTCTTTGATAGCTAAGATCAGTATTGGGTAAAGTTCATTTTGGCACCAACAGTGCACCACCAGCAGCACAGGAGGCGGCTGGGTGCAGGGTGCAAGTATGAGGCCATGCAGAGACTGCAGGCAATGTCTGAGACCAGGAGAGTTTGTCTCATGGTGGATTTGGGCTCTGGAGTGCTGGGGAACCTTGCTGGGACCAGTGGGCCACTTTGACTTGTGCCTGAGGTATCCGGTGCAGTGGTGGAACTGGGGTAGGCTTTGCTGTTCTTCAGGCCAGATTTATTTCTTTGGAGATGGTTGCTTGGTGAACAGTTTGCTGTTCTCAGGAGTTCTTAGTCTTGGTCTTTATTGGAGGCAGGCAGTCCTCCCAATGTTCTAGAGGTTGCTGGGCAGCAGGACGACCTTTGGCTCAGAATTGTCGAGGGTTGCAGACAAGCCGGTAGGGCTGGGGCCAAGTCAGTAGTTCTCTGCAGTATACTCTGCTGGTGCGGCTCTGTGGGTATTCGGATCTTGGGTAGTCAGGAACTGAAGTTCCGGGTCTGGGGATAACACGAAAATACTAGATTTAGGGGCGTTACAAGGGAGTGACAGGTAGTGGACAATGAACCCCCTACTTGGTGTGTCTACATGCTCAATTATACCCACCTCCTGTGAGAGGGGGACATAGACCTAACCCTGATTGGGTAAGTGCCACCATCTTCAAGATGGTGGCCACAGAAAAGTGTACTTCCTCACCTCCAGCACCTGAGGGGTGGACTTGGCAGAGAGGGGCACACTAAATCTTTCCATGTTTTCTCGCCTATCCGCTTTCCAAAAAGGGGGTAAGGACAGGAAGGGGGCCTGCTCCCTCTAACAGGAGAGGCTGGGGTCGCATTACAAAGGAGGCAAGGCCTCTGAAGCTTCCCGCCACGAATGGCTCTTCCTGACCAGGGATAGGTGTGAACATCTCCATCCAGGAAAGGCATAGTTCTCGAACTTGAGTGCGCAGGCCCTCTCCCCATGAGGTCAACACTTTCTGGTTCTAGCAGGCTGGCTCAGGTCAGTCTGTGATCACACTTAGGATTGATAGGTTTCCGGGGACGCCGCTAAGGGGTCCTCTTTGTTCAACTTTTAATAAGTGTCACAAATCAGTGCAGGTTTATTATGCTGAGAAGTTTGGTACTAAATATCCCATACTTCAATGAGGTCATCATGGAGCTGGGGAACTTGTAATGACAAGTGCCCAGCCCATGTACTTATTATGACTTCCCTGGTCACATGCAGTATCCAGGAATTGACAAGGATATATCTGAAGGAGACTAATATAGATTCCTTACCTTGGAATTACCCCCAGGCATCAGACTGGATCTGGAGAATTCTTCTTAAGCAGTACCCCTAAGCATCGGTAGGGGGCAACGGTAGACTCCGCGTTCGTCGTTAGCGTCGTGATAGCCGGAATGATGTAGCGGTATCTAATTAGATGCCGTCTCTGCGCACGAACGTCCGTTCTTTATTTTTCTCCTTAGTAATTTTTTACTATTTTTTTTGTCTTTTGTCGACTTTTTCAGAGTTGTTTCACTCGTGGTGCACAGAGGGATGTCCCATCGACGGACCAGCTTCAAACCTTGTGACTCCTGTTGTAAGTTGATGTCGGTTATGGACCCACATCTAGTGTGCCTCTGGTTTCTGGAGCGCCACTACGACCCAAAGTTGTGCTCAGGCTGTAGCGCCATGAATCTGAAGACTTGGCGGGAGCGGTCCCGAAAGCATCTGTAGGCTCGACAGTCAGCTTTGCGTCGCTTGAGGACCTGGTCAAGATGGAGGTTGCGGGACCGGTCTCAGTCACCACCATCACACCTCAGCAAAGTCTTCGGGTAAGTCGAAGCACAAGAACAAGGCAAAGAAGCACCGTCGCTCTCTGCCTTCTCCCCGTCCGTCGGCCGACTCTGGATGCGGAAGGCGTCCTTCGGCAGTCGCCGCGGAGCCTCATGGGTCAGCTCTGAGCTTCCCTCCCTTCCCAGGAACGGAGAGACCCCAGCTCAACTTCGTACCTTTTTCAAAGCCCTCCACTTCATATTTGGGCAGCAGACTACGCCAGCTTGCCTTCGGCCCACGCAAACTTGGCTGGGGGTTCTAAGCCTTCGATGCTGGAGGCTCCAGCCCCGGTGCAGCAGGGCCCCCAGGGATCCAGGCCTGATCCGGGTTGGTGCCGGTCAACCTTACAACACCTCCTCTGACACAGATTCCATTGACCCCTGCCCCCTCAGTCGTCGGATGTGTCCCCGGCTGGTGTTGACCCTGGCATGCCCCACGACTTGGACACGGAGCCGGACCTGCGGCGACCGGTACTTTTGCACTACTGTTCAATCCTGATGTTCCTTTTCGCCCTGAGTGGCTGCCAGATGAGGGTGAGGAGGGCTGGAGGGGTCTATTGACCCTCTGGCAGACCAGCCTGAAGAGCCAGACTGGATAGAGGAACTGGATGAGGCCAGTGGCTTGGATACATCCCCAGACCTTGTATGCTTTCTCCCCCTACCGTGGCTACGGAGGATTGAGCCTCCTACGCAGTGGTGTTGCGTAGAGCAGCTGAGGCTTTGGGCCTTGGGCTACCTATGGTGGCAGTCTGGATCAACCTCCTGACTGGGGTGCTTTAACCAGCAGCTGCCTCTTCGGGCCCCTGCTGCCATTCAATGAGGCCCTCACGGACATCCTCCTGGGCACTTCGTCCAAGCTCAGCACAGGGGTTCCTGTGGATAGGATGATTGCCCAACGCCACCGGCTGGCCCCATGTGACCCTATTTTCCTCTCCCAACACCCTAACCCTGAGAGCTTGGTGGTCCAAGCCTCAACGTCCAAAGGTGCATTCCCTACTTCTCCCCCAGATAGGGAATCCAAGAGGCTGGATCATCTTGGGAAGATATTTTTTTCTGCCAGCTTATGACTACGGTCGGTGAACACTGCATGTATCTTGGACCGTTACACCCACTCTGTGTGGGACACGGTTGCACAGGTGCTGCCACAGGACCCGGAGGAGGCCTGGACCATACTCTCCTGTGCGGACGCTGAAGGGAGAGATGCAGTAAAGTTTGCCATTCGCTGTGGGCTGGACAGCGCCAATTCCCTAGGCAGGACGATTTCAGCGTCTGTAGCCCTGAGACGCTATGCCTGGCTGAGGTTCACTGGCTTCTTGGGCGATGTCCAATCAACCGTTTTGGACATGCCTTTTGATGGCCATCGCTTGTTTGGCAAAAAGGCGGACAGCGCCCTAGATTGCTTCAAGGATTCTAGTGCTACGGCCAGATCCTTGGGCCTCGCTACTACCTCTCGCCCTACGTAGTCTGCTTTTCACCCCTTTCGTGGCTACGGAAGGGGTGCCCCAGCACTTTCAGCCCAGAGCAACAGGCCTGCGCAAACTGCCCATCCTCTGCTCAGCCGGGGACGTGGGACCCAGAGCCGTGGGTCTGGGGGCCAGCGCTTTGGCCAGTCCACTAGTGCCACCTCTACAGCAGCCACTAAAGTTTCCTAGTCTGACCTTTCAGGGAACCTGTTGCCAGTGGGCGGCAGGATCCGCCATCACCTCCCCCACTGGCACCACATAACGTCGGACAAGTGGGTTTTGAAGATAGTCTAAAGGGGCTACTCCCTCCCTTTAGAGACTACCCCTCCCTCCATGCCACCACCACTCCACTCCGTGTCAGAGGACCACTTGGCCCTTCTCCGCCAGGAAGTTACGGCTCTCTGGGCCAAGGGAACTATTGAGCAAGCCTGTCCCAGAAGTTGGTCGTTGTTACTCCCACTACTTCCTGGACAAAGGCCTGCGTCCTATCTTGGATCTCAGTAATGTCAACCGCTTCCTCCGGATGGAGAAGTTAAAAATGTTAACATTAGCTCAGGTCCTTTCTACCCTCAACCCTGGAGACTGGATGGTAGCGTTGGACTTACAGGATGCTTATTTCCACATCCCCGTCTTGCCGGCCCACAGGCATTACCTACGGTTCACGGTAGACCACAAGCATTTTCAGTTTACCATGCTCCCCTTTGGCCTTACCTGCGCCCCTCGGGTGTTCACGATAGTGATGGCTGTGGTCGCGGCTCATATATGTACAGATCAGGGGTTCCAGTCTTCCCCCATCTCGACGACTGGCTGTTGAAGGCAGGCTCACCCCAGGCTGTCTTCTCCCACCTTCAGACCACGGCCGACCTCCTGCATTCGCTGGGGTTCACGATCAACGTGACGAAGTCACACCAGACTCCCTCTCAGAAGCTCCTTTTCATCAGAGCAGTTATGGATACAGCGCAGTTTATGGCTTATCCTCCCGAGCAGCGAGTCTGGGATATTCGGGCTATGAAACCGATGTTTCAGCCTGTATCACGGATTCCAGTGAGTGACTCGGAGACTGCTGGGCCTCATGGCCTCCTGCATCCTTCTGGTGGATCATGCCAGGTGGCATATGGGGGCTCTGCAGTGGGACCATAAGTTCCAGTGGGCACAGCATCACGGGAATCTTTCTGATGTCTTACAGATCTCAGAGGGCACTGCACACCAATTGCAGTGGGGGCTAACGAACCAGGATTGGGTCAACAGCAGGTCCCTCTCCCTTCCCCAACCCTACTTTATAGTGGTGACGGATGCGTGGCCACTTGGGGGAGGCGGAGATCAGAGGCTTCTGGTCTCCAGCGGAGTCCAGGCTCCACATAACCTGCTTGAGCTCCGGGTAATTATTCTTGCACTGAAAGCATTCCTTCTGTCAAGGGAAGAGTAGTGCAGGTGTTCATGGACAAAACCACTGCCATGTGGTACTGCAAGAAACAGGGTGGGGTGGGGTTTGTGGACCCTATGTCAAGAGGCTCTTCGCCTTTGGTCATGGCTGGAACATCAGGGCATGTCCCTGGTGGTTCAACTTCTGGCAGGTTCCCTGAACGCCAGGGCGGACGAACTCAGCTGCCGGTGCATGAAGGATCACAAATGGAGTTTTCACTCTGAGGTGGTGCAAGGACTTTTTCAGCAGTGGGGAGAGTCTTGGTTAGATATTTTTGCCACCGAAGAAAATGCGTAATGTCTGCAGTTCTGCCCGTTGGCATTTCTAAGGCGGCACTACATTGGTGGCGCTTTTCGTTGCGAGGCGAATTGCAGTCTTGTATACACTTTTCCGCCTAAACCACTTCTGCCTAGAGTGCTGAAGATCAAGCGTGACTGGGCCCAAGCCATTTTCGTGGCTCCAGATTGTATACGTAGAGAAAGGTGCCCCTTTGCTTTTAAGTCCAAGAGGAGGGGGAAAATAACAAATGTGAGATAAAAACCTCTGATCTGACCTATTTCATTTCAACATTGGCAGATGCTCAAATTACGACATTTCCCCCTAGACGGAGTTTTATCGTATATCATTTTTGGTGTGATTTTATTATTCATCAAACACTTGTGTTTTTTCTTTTTTTTTGTATATAAATCTTTTTTTATGCTCGGTCATAAAAACATATACAAATATTCACAAATTCATGATTTTTGTGCTATTACACTTTAAAGGATCAAATCTCCAAATTGTGGTAACCCCCACACAAAGCCATCATACCTCCATTCTCACCTTTCATCCTCAACACAAGAAGTGACAATAAAATAGCACAAAAAAGAAATTTATGTCCAAAAAAGAAAAAATACAAGTGTTTGATAAAAAATAGAATCATAACGTGATAAGACTCAGTCTATGGGGAAATGTCGTAATTTGAGCATCTGCCTATGCTGAAATTAAATTGGTCAGATCAGAGGTTTTTCTCTGTCGTGGCTCCAGATTAGGCACGGAGAATCTGGTATCCCGAGCTCTTAAACATGGCCATTGATCCTCCGATCCGAATGCCTCTTCGGGAGGATCTTCTGTCGCAGCAACAGGGGACGGTCTTCCACCCAAACCTCTCCAGCCTCCACCTCCTTGCGTGGGGATTGAGCGGGGACAGTTGACAGCTTTTGACCTTCCTCCTGAAGTCGGTAATGTCATCTTGGCAGCCAGGCGTCCCTCCGCTAAAACGGTATACTCCTGTAGATGGAACAAATTTGTGGTAGGTGCGCCGCAAAGGCTGTGGATCCCCTTTCTACTCATCTTTTTCCAAGGTACTCCTCTTAATTCTTTATTTGACCCAGCAGGGCTCTGCTTTGGGTGCCCTTAAATGCTATCTTTCGGCCATTTCTACCTTTCTTCTCCTTTCTGGTCAGCCTTCTCTTTTCAAGCCCCCTATTGTAAATAGATTTCTTAAGGGCATTACTAATCTCTTTCCTCCTATTCCTTTCGTAATGCCACAGTGGGACTTGAATCTGGTCTTAACTTACCTTGTGTGCTCCTTTCGAACCACTACATAATTGTTCTCTCAGACTCTTGACCTTGAAGACTGCTTTTCTGGTTGCCATCACCTCTGCTCGCAGGGTGAGTGAGCTTTCAGGTTCTTTCTTCTAAACAACCTTTCCTTGCTTTCTTCCCAAAGTGGTTACCTCTTTCCACATAGTACAGACCATCACTTTGCCCACCTTCTTCCCGCCTGCATCCTTCTAAAGAGTAGAGACTCCACCGCCTGGATCCAAAACGTGCGCTATCATTTTATCTGGATCGCACAAAACAATTCCAGGTGGATGATCAGCTCTTTGTTGGTTTTTTAGGCGCTAAGAAAGGTCGGGCTGTGCAGAAACAAACCATTTCACGGTGAATCGTTCTTTGCATTAAAAATCTGTTATTTCTCGGCGAAAAGGGAGCCTCCAATAGGGTAGCGCGCCCTTTCCACCAGAGCGACAGCAGCCGCTACTGCTTTGGGACGTGGAGTCCCTCTCGGTGACATCTGCTAGGCAGCCACGCGGGCATCCTTGCACTAAACATTACTGCGCTGGATAGCGAAGTCTGGAGAGACAGCTTCTTTGATTGTTCAGTTCTCCAAAATATCTAGTGAAAAATGGGTATCAAGGAAACGTATGTATTTATGAAAAAGATCAGATATGGAGTTTAGGAGCGGTGGTTATTTGTACAGCTCTGATTTTGTAGGTCCCCATATTAGCATATGATTCAGAGGGCATTTTTCAAAATGTCTTTCTTACACACTGACTTACATTTTGAAGGTGCAAATCCAATTGGTAATAAAATGTTCTACTATGCTATTTTCCCAGATTTCTCCCTATAAAAGTGGTACCTCAATTGTGCGGGTAGGCCTAGTGCCCATGAGAGGAAAAATGGAGCATGGGCGCATCACATTTTTCCACACGAAACTGACTCCTTTTTAGGTCTTGCCTACGCTGTGCGCATGTGCCGCATAGGAAAGAGACCTGTAGCCATCGATTGCATTTTTCAGGTTAAAAAGTGCACGCGTTCCATTGCCTTCAATGGCAACGTGTTCTCGTATGGCAATTCCCTTGCGGGAGGGAGCTTTGGCAACATATGTTTGTAATTAACTTAAAAACACATGCCCCTGGCTCGCTCCCGCAAGGGAATCTCGCAGGCCTCCTCCTCTCTCCCTCCCCCCTACTGCCAATGGGAGGCGCACGCTTGTTTTCTGTAGCCAGCAGATGGTAGCGTTTGCAGCACCAAGCACTGTGTTCCTTTATTCGTAAAGCACTCACAGCCAACTAAATTATCAATTTGCAACATAGTAGTGTGAATTATCATGTATAATGTTATCTGGGTATTCTCATGTGTAATGTTATCTGGGTATGTGTGCCGATCTGCATAAATCACTTTGTGCTCTTGCATCTGTGTAAGATCAGTGCAACTGTGTTTGTCCTTCCCTTTAACCCCATACCTACTCGCTTTGTCAATTCTTGTTTAACACGGCGATCTAGAGGTTAAGTTGTGTTGCTATTTAAAGGTGATTATGCAGAGTGTCTTTTCCTCACAAAAGCGTGGTAAGCTCCAGGCAGTCTTTCTAGTTTTCAGAAGTGAAAAAAAACGGTTTACATTTGTTCCTTGCCCTACTTTAACTGGGGACGGGTGAACGAGTGGCAATGCATTACAACCACCATCCCTTTCAGTGCTTAATCACAGCTTTGGAAGGAAGTGACATGTAGTGGTGGGGAGACGCTGCGCGAGAACCACTTTTTTTTCTGAGCCCACCCCATAGGGTGGAGTCAGGATTTTGTTTCAGTGCTGGCTGATTTACAGCTCACACAAAGTAGTTGCATTTTCAGTGGCTGAGCTGCCTTTTCTCCCATTCAGTCTTAAGTACACATGTCAAGGTCTGAGACTGGCAGACACAAGGTACGTAGCATCCTTCAAACAGAAGTTTCCGTCTTGTTAACATGATCGATTCAACAGATCTTTACTTGTAGGTACGTTGGGTCATTGATAGCCGTTAGCCCGTGCAGGCATTTACTGACAAACTTACCCCCGTTTGTGCATAATCCCAGACCAGGGGGGGACCTTGTTTCACATTTAAAGCGTGTGTATTGTAAAGGGGGAGCGGAGGCAAGTTAATGCAGGAAATTGTACCTTTATCACTTTGCTTATTACTTTCATGTATTATTGCTTTACGTCGGGTGCCTGAAAGACTAGAATGTTCTCATTACAGGTTTCACCCGTGTGTCTCGTGCAGCTTGGGCTCCCATGGTGCTTCCATGGTTACCACAAAAATACTGTGAACACCGCCCTAAAACAACAAGGAAACGACCCATGCCACATTTTCTATGTGAAACCTATTTTACTCAGATGGGGTGTGGTGTTGAATGTTTATAAGCCAGCATGGCTTGCTTTTGCAGTTCACTGTCCTGTCCCCACCCATACCCCCTCTTAGCTTCTGAATGAGACAGGGTGGCAGGAGAGGATTGGTGGTAATGATAGATGCAGGGGCTGCCAAGGAAACCAAGCATTGGCATAGCCAATAGGTCTCGCCTTTGGAACCTTATAAGTGTTTAGCCATGCAACAGTAAATGTTGTTGCACCGAGGATGAGATACTTGAGGTCCCATAGGTGAGACCTATTAGCTATGCCAATGCTTGTTTGCAATGTGGCCAGCTTTGATTTTGGCCTTAGCTCACCTGGCACCCAGAGAGCCTAGCAAACCTGTACATGTTTGTAAACAAGACACCTATTCGATTCTAGAGTGGGGTGTCTTGTGTGGCTTCACCCCGCCCGTTTCCTTACGCAGAAGCCTTTCCAAACATGAAATGTAGACTAAAGAGATATTTTTCTCACATTTCAGTGCAGGAAGGTTCAGGAATCTGGGGAGATTCACAAATTTCATACCACCCAGATTTACTAAATGTCTCCCAATAACAGTACCCCACTTAATTATTATGTATTTTAATTAAAGGTTTTATATAGCGTTGGCTAGACCCAGGGGTTTCACAGCACTTTACAGAATCAAGAGCAAGGCCATAATCAATGGAACAATGGTTACATACAAAATGACAATAAGCAAAGTGAAAATCTACACAGAAACCGCAGCAAGGCAATAATCTTAGGCTCAAGGGTTACATACGGTTAAAAATAAGGGAAGTGTAACAGGAACACACATTAATATATATACAATTAAACATTTGTAGGGACATGATGGATGTAGTTACTGAAATGGGATCCTAACAATTAACAATTAACAATTATGGGGACATAGTGCTGGCTAGGCTAGAGCCGGCGATAACAGAGCCATGTACATAAAACTACAGAAATAAGGTTAGATTAAAAATAAATGAGGGACCATGGAGAGCAAGGGAAGCAGAGCAATAAGGTGAATACTAAGAAACGAAAGACCAGCAGATGAATGACCTGATCACATGAGCCTAATATAAATCAGGTTTGGTTTGATTCATGGGCTCCAGTATTTATTGAGGAGATGGTGTTTCAGGTCCATGTGAGTGGGCCAAGAGACCTCCACACAAAAGGCCCTAAAGCTCTACGTAGAGATCAGCGATCGGGTTAGCTGCTGTGTTCCGCTGCCCACCATGAAACCTAAGATTCACAGATGTGTTTGAAAACTAGGCAACCAGGGAATTCCATGTTGGTGGTCCTTTCGTGAATCCCACAAGGTTTTTTTACCGACAATGCCATGCACACCCCGAACTTTGGCTGAAATCTCATTTTCCTTACATTTTTTATGGAAACCTCCAGAATTGGGAGGAATCCAAAAAGTTACTAGCACTCCGCTTTCCCCCACTTGTCCTTATTAACACTGCAGTCCAACTTGTGTGGCTGGGCCTAGTGCCTGCGACCTGAAATGATCCAGACAAGGTGAATGGGAGTTCCACTGTGGGATTTCCAGTAACCCTGGTTTGAGCCATTACTGTCCCGATTCTTGGAGAGCATGCCAAGAAGGAATTGTATTGCCTCCTCTTTTTTACTTTGATAAATCTCATTTTCCCACAAAAGTGCATTTAGGTCCCATCACTGGCCACTTGGGTAATCTTTTTTGCTATTTCTGTAATTATTTCATTGAAATGTTTTTTCCATCAGCTAAGACTCCCTTGTCCTCATTGGAAGCTGAACATTAGTCTTTCAAAACTAATTGCACCCTTGTTGGTCCCACCCACAATTTTGATTTTAAGTGTTTGTGTAAAGTTGTTTTCATTGTAGGCAGACCTTTGTCTTCAAGAGTGAGTGAACTACAGACTCACTGTATCTAAGAGCCTCAGATGATGGTTGATTGAGAAAACAATAGCTAAGAAATTATCCTCCTAAAATGTCAGATTTTGATATCTTATTCCTTTGTAACCTCTTTTCTACACCTTTCCCCTCTGCGAAATGCTTTGTCAGTACATTTAATGTAAACCTGTAAGATGCTGCCCAGCAACACCCACAGTGTGGCAAAGGTTTAAGTTAATAATATGAAATCCATCATGAGATTTGTGGCTCTATTTACGAACAGGCCTGCCTCACCAGAAAATCACAAAAGTACTCCAGTGCATAACCAGAGTTTAAAGCTTAGTTCTGTAGTGAGCCTACAAAATAGACTAATTACCAGAGCTGTCTGCCTCCTAATAGTTACGAGTCCTGGAGCTTAAATACACAGTGGTTTCTCTAGTGCTTCTGGAACGTTTTGAGACCGCACCTTCTACTTTGCTAGCTTATTGGTTAATTGGCCCTCGATAGTCCTATGTTTTAAAAAAAAAACTGTTTTATACATGCAGTACATAGGCAAAGCTATTCGGCGAGTAAGTTCTGTGATGCATAAGATTCAATGAGACATGAACTGGGGCGTCATTTACGCCCCTACCAATTGCACAGCTAAGGTGCCTTTTTGGCTATATTTTATTCCAACTCTGCGTGTGGATAATTGAAAACAAGAGTTGAATTAAGAGACGGTTAAAAAACTGGATTACTTGGAGCACTGGGACTAATTTGGAATAAAATATAGCCAAAAAGGCACCTTAGCTGTGCAATTGGTAGGGGCGTAAATGACGCCCCAGTTCATGTCTTATTATTTACCCTGGTGCCAATTGGGCATAGCACACAACCAATTTGAATGCACTCTGATAAGAAAATGGACAAATTTGGATAGATTTTAAAGATGGTGTGCATCCTACCCTCACTAAGATTCAATGAGAGCAGCTCTTCATTCTTCGCCTTCGGATCTTTACCATATTCATTTGCTTTGGATATAGCTGTTTGGCAGGGCATCTTCTCCAGCATTCCCAGTCTGAATGGGAAGTTTTAAAGTGTTTGTGTAGAATACAGATGCAGCCTAATTAGATAGATCTTAACTAGATGTCTCCTTTCAGGGCATTGGAGAATCTTTGAAATGGCGTGTTTATTGTAAAACCATAAGTGCAGGATCCAGGATAGATTTTCAGGATATCCACCCAAAACAAACTGGCTCCACATTAAAACAGTCTTAAACAATATCTACTCGGAAATTCACTGCTAAAATCTGACCCTACGGCGGGTGACTTGTAATGCAGAGATTAAAGCTCATTTTGCAATCCAGTTTAGCTGGGTTATTTGGCAATATGCATTCTTTGTAGTTCCTTGTTTTACCTAACGATTAATGTTTGTTTAGACACAGAATGTGAAATAACCACTCTTGCACTTGTTACATTCAAATGTCTGAAGGCCTCTTAATGATTGCGCACCTCTCCCGTGCCATACTTTTACAGGAAGAAGAAGAAAGATCTGACACTGGATGTGTCAGACCAGCTACAGGACCTCACGTTGCAAGATGGAAGCACTGGCGACCTGCTGAGCCAACATCTGACACAGTTAGAAAACCTCTTCCAGTTTAGCTGTTCCGGACTTGAGAAAAATACATTTCATGAGCAGGTTCAGCAGATCCCCAATGGTATGATTTTTCTTGGAATAGTAACCCTTCAAACCGGTTTGGAAAAAAACAAAACCAGGAACATAATGGTATGACATTTTGGGTGTAAATGTTACTACAGTCTTTTTTTTTTTTTTTTTTTTTTTTGACGTTCGAAATAGTTGTCAGACTGCTATTTGTTTTGTACCCTTGTAATTTCACACATTCCCTTTGGTCGCTGCAGTCCTTCTATGGCCATGCGTTTCTGATAGATACATCTGCCAGTGGATTCCTCACCTTGTGAATATCCCCTTGCGTCAGCAACATTCGGAAGTTCTTTTTTGTAGCTTCACGTGGGCGACGTCATAGAGGCACGGCATCGCACGCGACTCCCCTTTTTTCAGCGTCGTCGACGCTAACGGTTTCGGGGAATCTCTGAAGCCTCTTAGTAACTTTGTTGCTATTTTCTTCGCTTTTCTGCTTCTTTGTTTACTTCACGATGTCGACAAAGAAGACCGGCTTTAAGCCTTGCAGAGTGTGGGAAAATGTCAATCACAGACCCACACGAAGATTGCATCTGGTGTTTAAGTTCAGATCATGATGTTGAGGAATGTTCTTCATGTCGGAAGATGAACCCAAAGGCTCTGCGAGAGAGAGAGAGACCAAACTTCTGGTGGTGAAGCTGAGAGGTGACGAAGGAAAAAAGTCATCTAGGTCGAAATCGGCGTCGAGATCAAAGCCTCGAGAAGAGTCGTCTTCGAAGTCACCATCAGACCATGCTTCAAAGACAAGGAAGAAGCATAAGAAAAGAAGACACGAGTTCCAACATCACTCCGGTAGGGATTCGGACTCTAGGTTGCAGTCACCTAAGAAGGTACGTTCGAAGGTGGTTCCTCCGGAGGAGGACTTGGGTCCGGAAGGTGAGGCTTCGCCTTCGGAGTCGCAGGTTCCGGCTCCATCTCCGGCACATTCTCTGGCGTTGTCCCCGGTCCGTGAGGATGAGGAGGAAGTTCTGGTTGTTGAGAATTCTGCGCCTGTGGAAGAGCCGAATTTGGAACCACCTCGAGGCCAGCCAGAAGGTCTTCAGCCACTATTTCCGGCCCCGGGCCAAAATCCATCAGCGTTTTTGAACGCTATGTATGGAGTATTTTCAAGGGCATGGTACCCCTCTGGTGCGCCTTCGGGTCCCATGGGTCCACTGGCTTTCAATTTAGGAGTTCCACACTCCTATGCTCCATTTTTGCCATTCATGCCGGCTCAGACGCCGCCGTGGCAATACCCGGCTCCGCCTAGGTAGTCTATACCGATACCGACGTCGACCTCGAGGCCAAGCTACTTTGCCATCGGATTCGATACAGACGTTGGTTCTGGCTCTGTCTGGGTCGTTGGTGGATCCGACGGCGTGGCGTGTGAAGGAAAGGTCCAGGAGGGAGGCTCAGCGCCTCATAGAAGAGCAGCGATATACAGAAGCTCAAGCTGAAATGGAAGATGAGCTTGAGGAAGACTGTTTAGATAAACTAGCGGATGCTAGTGGCCTAGAGTTTTCTCCCGAGTGGGAGCTTCCTTCTGTATCTGATGGCCCTTCAAAAGACGTTCAGCCTTATCACATGGTTATGAGGAAGGCAGCGTAGCTTTTGAATTTGACTCTACCTACAGTAGAATTTAAGTCTAATCTACTAACTGAGGTTCTGCATTCACCCAGTTCTGTGGTGGAACCGTTACTCTTCTTTAATGAGGCTTTAACGGAGCCTATTATAGAAGTTTGGAAAGCCACTTACAGCACCAGCAGTTTCCAGGAGTGTGGCAAGAAGGTACAGGGTCGCACCAGAAGACCCTGCTTTTCTGACTTCTCATCCTTCACCTGAAAGTTTAGTAATCCAGGCAGCCTGTTCCAAAAAGACTGTGTGCATTTCCTCAAGTGCCTGGGGATAGGAATGCAAAGAAACAGGATCAGGTTGCTAAAAAGACCTTTTCTTCTGCGAGTATGGCATTAAAGTCAACCAATGCCACTTGCCTTATGGGGAGATATGTACATGCTCTCATGGATACACTGCGTCTTCTGGCACCTAAGATCCCTGATGACAGCGGGAAAGATTTTGAAGAAGTGCTAAGGGATGCGCAGGCAGCTGCTCGTCAGGTGATACAAAGGGGACTGGACACTGCGGATTCTGTGGCACGCATCATGGGTACTGCGGTTGCCACAAGAAGATCAGCTTGGCTGAAATCTTCGGATTTTTCAGCGGATGTTCAGGCTGCTTTGTTAGATCTGCCGTTTGATGGTGCTGGGCTCTGGTAAAAAATAAACTGATACGGCCATAGAAAGATTTAAGGACAGTAGGGCTACTGCCAAATCTTTAGGGCTTCAGACCAGGGGTTCTTCTACTAGAAGGTTCAGAGGATTTGGTCGCTCTTCCTTTCGCACCTATCGGCAAGGGCAGCAGCAGCAGAATCCCTTGTACAAGTCGTACAGGGGAAAACAAAGAGCTCGTCCTAGAGGTCGCCAGGCCTCCTCCTCCTCCACTTCTTCCAACCCCCCAGCCTCAGAAAAGCAGCCCTAGATCCGCCATTCAGGATCATGCAGGTCCGGTGGGGGGTCGGCTTACCCACTTTCTACGGGATTGGTAATCTGTTGCATCAGATCTTTGGGTTCTCAATCTCGTAGAAAATGGGTATGCTCTTCCCTTTCGGGAATTTCCTCCCAATTACTCTCCTTGCCAAGGTTTTTGCACTGAGGAACACCTCTTACTTCTGCAGGAGGAAGTGCACAGGCTATTAAGAAAGGGTGCGATAGAGGTGGTGCCAGAGCAGGAAAGGGGTCAGCGATGCTACTCCCTGTATTTCCTGATTCCCAAGAAGGATGGCAGACTTCGTCCAATCCTGGATCTCAGGATCTTGAATCTTTATCTGAAGCAAGAGAAGTTCAAGATGCTCACCCTTGCGCAGGTTCTTCAGGCGCTGCTGGAAGAAGACTGGATGGTGTCGCTAGACTTGCAGAATGCGTATTTTCACATCCCAATCCTGGAGTCGCACAGGAAGTATCTCCGTTTTACGGTGGGATCGCAACATTCTCAGTTTGCGGTCCTTCCTTTTGGAATTACTACTGCTCCTCGAGTCTTCACCAAGGTGATGGCGGTGGTGGCTGCACATCTCAGAAGGTAGGGGATTCCAGTATTCCCCTATTTGGACGACTGGCTGATCAAAGCAGAGTCGTCAGAGAAAGTGCTCCAGCATCTGCAGGAAACAACTCAGTTGTTTTACCAGTTGGGTTTTTCAATAAATGTACCCAGGTCTCACCTGGTGCCCTCCCAGCGCAACCTGTTCATAGGTGCTGTACTGGACACAACTGTATGTTGTGCATTCCCCCCTCCTCAAAGGATTTGCGACATACAGGAAATTATTCCTTTATTTTACAATGGAGCGGTTGTTCCAGTCCTGAAGGTCCTTCGCCTGCTCGGTCTGATGGCTTCTTGCATTCTGTTGGTCAACCATGCACGCTGGCACATGAGGGCGCTCCAGTGGTATCAACATAATGGAGATCTCAGGGAGTCTGTGAGGATCTCCAGAGAAACTGCGGCGGATCTGTCTTGCTGGAGCGTGGAAGGCAATCTGTCTCAGGGAAAGTCTTCATCTGCCTCCCCCGGTGGCCACAGTGATTACGGATGCATCCACACTAGGGTGGGGTGCTCATCTGGGGGATCTGGAGGTCAAAGGTCTTTGGTCTCCAGAGGAAAGCTTGCTTCACATCAACCTTCTAGAGTTATGGGCGATTCGTTTGGCACTCAAGGCCTTCATCCCTTCCCTTCGCGGTCGGTCAATTCAAGTCCTGACGGACAATACGACCGCGATGTGGTATGTCAACAAGCAGGGAGAAGTGGGTTCACAGTGTCTCTGCAGAGAGGCTCTGCACCTCTGGTCCTGGGTTCAGGACCATCAGATTTGTCTGTTGGCAAATCATCTGGCCGGAGTTCTGAACGTACGTGCAGACAGTCTGTCTGCAGTTCTCGGCCGACCACGAGTGGAGACTTCACCCGGAGGTGGTTCGTCACGTCTTTCGGACGTGGGGAACTCCTCAGGTGGACCTATTTACCACTCTTGAATGCTCACTGCCCGTCATTCTGCAGTCTCCAGTATCCGATGCAAGGAGCCTTGGGGCACGCGTTTCAGTTGAGTTGAGAAAGTTGACTCCTTTACGCGTTTCCTCCCATACCTTTGATTCCTCTGGTTCTGAGGAAGATTTGCCAAGACCAGGCCCAAGTTATTCTGGTCGCCCCGGATTGGCCAAGAAGGGTGTGGTACACGGATCTTCTCCACCTCTCCTCTCGCCCGCCGCTCCGTCTCCCGTTCAGGGCAGATCTCCTCTCCCAGATGGAGGGGCAGGTTCTACACCCCCACCTCCAGACATTACACCTTCATGCCTGGAGATTGAACGGGGCAATCTGAATTCCTTTTCTCTCCTACACGATGTGGTGGATGTCATTCTTTTGGCTAGGCGTGACTCCACTAAATCCATTTATTCATACAGATGGTCTAAATTTGTCTCTTGGTGTGGGGAGAAGTCTGTTGACCCTTTGAAGGCTCGTTTGTCTGATATTTTACAGTTTGCTCTTTCTTTAGCACAGCAGGGATTTGCTGTTGCCACAGTCAAGGGTTATCTTTCGGCATTATCTGCATTTCTCTGTTTGCTGGATCAGCCGTCTCTTTTTAAGTCTCCTGTGGTTTTAAGGTTTTTGAAGGGCCTCGCAAATAAGTTCCCTCCTACTCCCTTTATTATGCCTCAATGGGATTTAAATCTCGTCTTAACCTACTTGATGAGTTCTCCCTTCGAACCCTTACACAAGTGTCCCATGAGGCTTTTGTCTTTTAAGATGGTCTTCCTGGTTGCGATCACCTCGGCAAGGAGGGTAAGTGAGCTTCAAGCTCTTAGTTCCAAGCCCCCATTCTTGACCATTCATGCTGAACGAATGGTTCTTAGGACCAGGGCTGCTTTTCTCCCTAAGGTGGTAACTCCCTTCCATCTAGGACAATCTATTACCCTTCCTACCTTTTTATCCTCCCCCTCACCCTTCCAAGGAGGAGGAGAGACTACACCATCTGGACCCTAAGAGGGCGGTGATCTTTTATCTTGATAGGACTAGAGACTATCGAGTGGATGACCAGCTCTTCTTTGGTTTTGCTGGCTGCAAGAAAGGAAGAGCGGTGCACAAGCGCACTCTTTCAAGATGGATCATCCTCTGTATAAAGATCTGCTACTCTTTGGCCGGTAAGGAACCTCCAGAGGGTATAAGAGCTCACTCTACTAGAGCAAAGTCGTCAACTTCTGCTTTGTCTAGGGGTGTACCTGTAGAGGATATTTGTAGGGCCGCGACTTGGACCTCCCTCCACACTTTCACGAAGCATTACTGCTTAGATGCTGAGGTGAGGAGGGAAGGTCTGTTTGCGCGCTCTGTCCTCCAGGATTTTCTGGTATAGGAGAGTGGACTCCCTCCTCCGGGAGTGGGGACTGCTGTGGGACTCTATTCACAAGGTGAGGAATCCACTGGCAGATGTATCTATCAGAAGAACGAGTTACTTACCTTCGGTAACGCTTTTTCTGGTAGATACTATATCTGCCTGTGGATTCCTCACTGACCCACCTGCCTCGCCGTTGTCCACTCTTCTATACCAGAGTTACTGTAATGTATTTACTTTGTCAAGGAGTTGTTGATTTTAAATGTTTTATTGCATTTGTTTCACACTGTGTGTCGCTTTGACATTTGTGTACTGTGTATACTGTGTATATTTCTACTGTCGTTGGTCCATCCGTGTGCCTCGAAGGCACGGAAAAAAGGGCGGAACTGACGTCATCACGCCGGCGTGGGCCTATTGTAGTGTCGGTGACGTCAGCGGAGTCGCGTGCAATGCCGTGCCTCTGACGTCGCCCAAGTCGGCGCGAAGCTACAAAAAGAATTTCCGAATGTTGCTGACGCAAGGGGATATTCACACGGTGAGGAATCCACAGGCAGATACTGTATCTACCAGAAAAAGCGTTACCGAAGGTAAGTCACTTATTCATTAAGTTCATTAGGAGCAGTAGCCCTCTTTGGAATAGGAAGCAGTTTACAGGCACTAGTTTTTATGTTTGACATCTTTTTAAAATGATTTTCATATAATGAATTCAGTTTCAGATTCATAAGGTGGAAGGGTGGATGTAATGAGGAGGAGTTTAGTTTGGTTCCTTTCCTTATTCTCTGTGGAAGATGTAAAATGGCAGTGGAGTTGGGGAGATGCTGGTGCGTTTTGAGTGTCTCCTGGTACTGTAGCAGATCTGGGATGAAGAGGGCCAGAGTGCCTTTCCTGATGCATTTTAGTCACATCACACTTAAGTTTGCATGCTGGTGGGAAAACGTTTACATTTACTTTCAGAAATGCTTTGCACAAGCATTCTATCACTGCTAATAATTATTAATAGAACTATTTTTAAATAGAATTTGCTATAGATTTACAAAAACCAAATTACCACAATGCTCGGTAAGACTTTGACTTTCATCGTAGTAAACTGTTTTTAATGGGCAAAAAAATGTGCTATAATGTAGTTTACCACCTTATTTACATAATATTTATTGCCGTTTTATTTAATAAAATGTTAAGAAAAGGAGCTCTTGGAAGTTGTTGGACCCCCCAGGGGGTTGGAACGTTTACTCTGGTGTACCGTTTGCATGGTCAAGTGGAGTATTTTGATGCAGTCTTGTGTGTGTGCGGTTCGTGGCTTGAGAAAAGAACTCTGGAGGATCCATGCACTATATAGTGAGATGTTAGAAAATGGTGACCTTGTGCAAATCTGAACAACACAGGGTGTAGTTTTTCCTGTATTTCCTCTCCTGTGTCGTTTGCAATTTGTCTTGCTTTAACATTGGTAGCAGTCTTAAAATATTTGTTGTGATGGTGCCATAAAATAATTGGTATCCAATGGAAGTAGTTTGCGAAAATGACAATTTCTGGCAAAGAAGTAATTGGATGCTTACTGTTACCGCTGACCTATTTTTGTACTCGCACTGATTTGTGTGTGACGAGTTCTTCAAAGGTCTTGAACCGGATGCAATCTGAAAAGGGGTGGGGTGATTTAAACAATTCAGTACAAATATCTGTTGGCTGATCTATTAAATGATCAGCCCAATTATATACTGTATGTAATTTACTCTTTTTTTACATTTAATTATAGGTGTGGTGGTATGTGTTTTGACAATGCTAGACCCTCACCTGGGAGTCACTGGAGATACCTTGCTGCTCACCAGGTTGGAAGGAGGTCATACACCTATCACAGTGCGCATACCCACAGCCCGAGGAAAGGTAGGTGGTTGAGAAAGGGAGACTGGCTGAGATGCAATGGGAATGACTGGTATGCAGTTATTTGATTTATGTTGTATTCCATCTTTACCAGGTTTCGGTGAGCTCTGCCCTTAGAGAATTTGATGCCATCCAGAAAGAGCAGAAAGAAATCAGTAACCTGACAGATAAGGTGGAGTGGTGGGAAGGTCGATCCGCCTTGGATAGAAGGATGAAGGCAAGTCTTTTGTCAATGTTCATATTAACCTATTAACTTTTTTTTTAATGTTCCATAATTAATTTCACTACTTCTAAAAGAAAAGGTTACTACTTAGTTTTAGTGTACATTCCCAAAGGGGAGAATGTCGCTGCTCACAGGAGGGCAGAAGGGGAAGCTTTTATCCGCTTCCTCCCGAATGCTATTACATAATGTGAGGCCGAGCTCTGCATGACTCAGGCCAGGGATGACAGACTACTTCGTCAACACTCCAGGACACATTCTTAGTCTACTTCCCCTCATCAGGGTATAAACTTGAAAAGTACAAGAAGCATGGGAAGGGTAAATTGCCCATATGCGCTGTTTCTCCTACAGGATCTTCTCACTGAGCCTTGGTCGTTGTGGAGCCAGTTAATCCTTCTCTAAATGGACTGTACCAGTAACTTCACTGAATCCACCCCGAAGCCATCTGTCTCCATCAGCTCCACCACCATTTTTCCCTGACCCTTTGATGCAAAGGCTGGATAATATGCGCTTACTCCCACATTCCCAGAATTCTAGGCTCTGGACTCTGACCCGGCAACCTTCCTCAATGCCATGTACTCCATTTTCACGGATGTCTGCGCCATCCAGCCCAGTTTCACCGTACGGCTTCCCAATGTTCATGCTTAAGGCGGTACTTTAGGGGCAAGCGCAGGAGGAGGCAGTGGAGGAGGTACTGACCATGGTACAATTAGTTGCGGTATGGTGTATAATAAAGCCGGGTGAAGGTGGAATGGAGCTAAATGGCATCGGAGCCATTTGGTTCCATTCCACCTTTATCTGGCTTTAAGATGCACCAGACTGCAACTAATTGTACCATGGTCAGTACCTCCTCCACTGCCTCCTCCTGCGCTTGCCCCTAAAGTACCGCCTTAAGCTGGTCAAAAAAAGAGGAAGGGGAGTACAGGAACAGAATACATGACTGTAAGGAAATGCCTCATTTTGTATGGTCACCCCCAAGTATTTGGACTGATGCTGCTGGTTGTCAACTTTGAGTGTACTGAGGCCTGCTTACAAGGCCTGTAACCTTAGTCTTAAAACAGGTATGTGGAATTGGCTCATACCCAATTGGCTACGCAGACTTACCTGTAAGTCCCTAGTAAAGGGTAGCCAGGGCATGTAAATTAAAGGGTCACCCCAGGGACTGCAGCACTGGTTGTGCCACCCTCTGTGTGACCTGATTAAAATGAGACTCCAAGCCCATCGTCTGTAGGCTGGAAGAACAGCTTAAACTGCAATGTATATGTGTAAGTTACCCCATGGCAGGCCTGTTGAATACTAAGGCAGAGTTCAATATATATCTATATATATGTATATGTATTATATAATATATATGTATGTAATATATGTGTATTTTACATGTTATGACAAAAAATGTGAAATTGGCATGTATACTGTGGGAGGGTTTGATTGCCCGATGGGCGAGTGCAGAGTTGCATGCTGACCTCTCAGCTGTGGAATGGTGTAACCAAGGTGGGTCATCCAAGATATTAAGCACATTTTTACATTAAGCCCAACTTGATTCTCAAGTCCAAATTAATGGGACACGTTGCAGTGTGCAACTTTGCCAAAGTTGCTATTTTGTTGCCTTTAGTCCCCTGTGCCTATACTAGTTGCACACGAGGTCCTGACGCTGGGACAGCTTTCTGCCTTACTGGGTTGAATTGCTTTGACTCCAGGAAAGAATACAATAGGGGCCTGCTCTGGAAGGAGGTGTTTCCTTCCTCCTACAAGAAGCAGCACAGATGTTGAATCAAAAGTAAAGTTTCAGAGGAGAAGCTGCCTTTGAAGGGCAACGTTTAACACTTGGGAGAGGATCTGCTTCATTGTTCAGGCAGACAGGCTATAACTAGGGACTGGATAGCGGAAAACAGTTGATATGCCCTCGAGTAGCAACACCTCTAGATTGGGCTAGGGAGCTCCACACGCCAAGATGGGTCATGCCGTCTTGGGAGTGGGCAGAATGGTCCATCCTGGATTACCCAGATGCCACACTTTGCAGGATAGGGTCACCAGGTGGGAGGGAGCCTGGTAGCCTGCTTATTGGCTACCCACCATATCCTGCCCTGAGGGCATTTACTGAGCATAAGTAGGGCACCCTTGGCACCCCAACCTCCGATCTCAACTTGACTGGAAGAACAGAGGAAAGACAGCCCTCCTGCACCATGGAACCGTCAAAGAGGCTGCACCGTTGTGGGCAGCGCCTGTTGCACCTGGTGGTTGGCAAAGGAGAGCAAATGTGCCTACTGTGTCTTGCTCAGAAAAGTAGTGTCCAGAGCTCAGCCAAAGCCAAGAGACTCAAAGGGCCAACTGACTGACTGTTTGCTGCACAAGTACACAACTGCTGAAGAAGCCTGCTGGGGCAGTTTGGTATCCCAACGTCTTCAACTTGCTGCTGTGCAGCACCAAGGAACAAACCTGATGCACAACATTGCACTGGATTGACTGTCATGAGTACTGTTTGAGTGCAGCTGGGACCCCCAAAGGACGAGTTATTGACCGGTGACCAATACTGGGCGTCTGGTAGTCCAAGCACCGAGAGGACTTCGTCAACCCTGTGACCAAGATCACCTTCACCCTTTGTGGACTAAGGAGTAGTCGCAGCAAGACCCTAGTCACCTGTATATCATGCATAGCATCCTTGTGTATCTTCATCCCTTGTATCAGAGCCACTTCTATACGAAAGCGGTGCAAAGTATAAAAGTGCCTGGAACTGACAGAATGCTTTACCTGCTGAGGTAATTGTTTCTTGAGGACCTTGCTGCTCTCCCGGATTAGCTCCTTACTGGAGTTAGTCGCCTTATGTGACTCCAATCGACCACATTACAACTAGTACAAACTTTTCTGTGAGAACGTTTCGAAGTATAACATTTGTTGAATTTGCCAATGTTTGTTCACTTTGAGTGAAACGCTTTGATTTACTATACGGTGTAAATCCTATATCACTCTAACCCCTTGGTAAATCTTTTTAATTTTGGCTAAAAATGCATAGAAATACAATCTTTTTTTAATGAATTGGTGATTGATTTCTTGGGTGTTTTGCCGATTGTTCTGGTGCTGTTTAAATGCTTTACACTTGTTTGTTTGACTAAGCCTTGCTGTTCAGAGCCACAGCTATCCAGGGTTGACCTGAAGGTTTGACAAATGAAGTCTAAGGGTCCTAAAAGGATCCGTAAAAATATTACGCAGTGAGTTTAGACAACCACACCATATTATAATACACCCTATTTCGTCACAATGACACGTTTGGATCAGATTTGGACCCCCTAAATCTATATCCCTTTGGAGATGATGATTCCAATGGTTAGAGTCGTAGGCTAGCATGCCTTTCATTAGCCAGTGGGCTTGACACCTTGCCTGTGAGGGTAACTGAATTTCTGACAGGGCCCCATACTCCTGAGGTGAACTCCTTTTGTGCAGTCGTAATGAAGGCAGCTGAAGTGCTGGATCGTCAATTCATCACAGGAGAGGTTCAGGCCAACATCCTAACTAAGGTCCTTTTGCAGCCGTTCCTATGGTGGGACCTTTACAGCCCTTAATGAGGCCCTCTTGGACCATTTCCTGGCAGCGCAGGATAAACCCACTTATGCTCCTGCAGTTAACAGACTGGTGTCAACGCTTCCTCCCTGCTCTGGGAGATCCACCGGTTCACTCCCCCAACCCTTTGCTGGAAAGCCTCAGCCTCGTCATACAGGCATAATTTTCTTCAGTACAGTTGGTCAGCACATTTCTGACAGTTCCCTTGGATAGAATGGAAGTGACGAGAGGCCTGATGGGAAAAAGGCCTCATCAGGGTATGTGGTGTTTAAGTCCTTGAATACCATTTGTCTCCTAGCAAGCTACAACCACGCCCTGTGGGACATGGCTTAGATGATGTACCTCGGATGCCCAAAGACATGAGGTCCCACATCCATGAAGTGATGCAGGATGGTCAGAATGCCTCACGCATATAATTAAGTCTGGGCTTGACACTGCGGACTCTGGCAGCTCTGTTTCCATTTGATGTCATGCCTGGCTCTCCACGTCCAACTTCTCATCAGATGTTCAGGCTAACCTCCTGGATAATTCACCTGATGGTTTGAGCCTGTTTGGGTGTGTAGAAAACTGGTAACTTTCTGGAGTAACCCTCCCCCTCCAAACAAACACACCCACTTTTTGCCTGGTATTTGAGACACCACTGAAGGAAAAGTACTTGGTTTCTGCTAACCAGGTCCCCAATACCAGTGTTCTTTCCGCAAAAATGTATAATTGTTTACCCAATTGACAAAACCTTTCGCACCCGCTAGAAGTCCTTAGTAAATGGTACCCCTAGTACCTAGGGCCTGAGGTGCTAAATAGGGTCCCCAAGGACAGCAGCATGAATTGTGCCAGCTTAAGGAACCACTCGCCAAGTACATGCAAGACTTCTCCAATACCGAAGTTACAGTGCTTCTGGGATTGGGATGCAGTCAGGATCACAACACTTGGTAACATAATCAAAGGAGGGGACTTAATTACCGTTGCGTATCTCCAACCTGAATATCCACTGTTACACACACAGCAATACAAATATTTACAACAACAACATATTTGGAGGATACAAAAACCTGACATCACAGATATCCCCGAATTTGCACCACTGGAAGGAAAACTACTACAGGAGGAGATACCCTCGAAGGCAGTTTCCTGGACATATAAAACCCTAATGAATAACATCCCAGACAGACTGTTATCCCTCGGGGATAAATGGGAGGAAACCACGGGCCTGTTAGAGGACATTGATTGTGAGGGAGCATTGATGCACCCAAGGGAGGTTGCGATTGAACTATGTTTAAGATTGATACAATTCAAAGTCCTACATAGGGTGTTTCATGACAGGACGTGGCTCCACGTAATGAGCAGGGCAGAAACGCCCAACTGTCTGCATTGTAAGAACGACCTAGGCACCTACATACACACCCTGTGGGAATGACCGCAACTACAAAAATACTGATCACAAATAGTGAAGGACTTGACTGACCTATTAGAAACGCAGATTCCTATGGACCCCAAATATATCATCCTGGGCATCCTGGCAGAGGTTGACATTCCCAGGCGTGGACTCCTATTGTGCAACCTGCGACTCATAGTTGCAAAAAGAGGCATCGCCAGACATGGGGAAGGGAAGACCTGCCTACTGTGGCAGAATGGCGTGCCAGTATGTACTTGTATAAGGGAGCTGGATAAACATACACGGCCGAGTGTGTCCCAAAGAGTTCAGGAAAATCTGGCAGCCAAGGCTAAGGTATTATAATCTAGAGATGGAAGGGGTTGAGCTTGATAATGTACACCCCAACACGCAAGATTCTTAAGTTGTTGGTGGACTACCTCATTATTTAAGACTGTACAACTATGGTGGGCCCCACCTAACCTAGAGAGAGGGAGGGGGGAGGAGTATTGGAGGTGGAAACTCCATTATGTAATCTCTGTATCCTTGAAAGTAACAATTATTTGCAATAATAAATCTGATATGTATAAGACTCAACCGCTGATTTGGTTGATGTTTAAAAAAAAAAACGCTCCAAGATTCGCAGCCTGCAATGGCAGACCAAAGTGAAAACACTGCATGTCACACACCCCTGTGTGCCATGTCCCCTATTGCTGCATGTAATATAAGTCACCCCTACAGCAGGTCTAACAGCCCTACGGCAGGGTGCTAAATATTAGATGTGTGGGCATACATGCATGAGCAGATATGCCCATGTGCTGGTCAGTCCTATTACTTCCAGGGCAAGTGACCAGGGAAGTCGTTTTAAAACTTGTGCTGGACACTGGTGAAAACAAGTTCCCCAGCTACATGATGACTTAAGTCAAAATAGGGATGTTTGATATCAAAAATCTTATTAGTAAACCCACACTGATTCCACTGTTGGATTTATCAATACATACACCCAGAGGGTACCTTAGAGGTGCCCCTTGAAAACCTACCAGCCTCTTGTGTGCTTACTGACTGGTTTCTGCCATCCTGCCACCCAAAACACTGTTCCGACCTAGGGTGAGAGTGTCTGCTCTCAGGAAATCCAGAACAAAAGCCTGTCCGGTAAGAGGGTGTAATACCCTCTTCCACAGGATGACCTACTGATTAGCCTTCCTTTGGTGGAAGCGGAGCCCTTTGTCCTGTGCCCCCTTTGCACCTGGATAGGCGGTTAATTAGCTAGTCAGGTAGGTGTGCCACATCCATGCTAGAACCACCCCTAAGGTGGGCTACTGTGAAGTGGACACTATATTTCAGAAGTAGCCATCTTTGTGAATGCATGCGCAGGAATTCTGGCACAGGGTTATGCCCACTTTCCACAAGAAATGGTCTCATATGGTAAATTTAGGAGAGTCCCTGGCACTAGAGAGAGAAGCAGATCCTGACTACCTACGAAGGACATGAAGAGCTGCAGAAGACTGAAGAGAGCACCTGACTTGGCCGAAGCCCTGCTGTCCTGTCCCCAGCTCTGCTGTCCTGTCTGCCGTTCTGTCAAACCTGCACCAAAAACGACTTGTCCTGCAGCTGTGTGCCTCCGAAACCTGGGGGGACTGCCTGCCTTCAATAAAGACCAAGGCCTCCCAAAGAACAGCGGAACTGTTCCCTGCAACCTGCAGAAACTCTAAAAGAGAAGACTGAGGCCTCTGGAACTGCTAATACCAGACACCTGTAGTCCCCAATGCCAGCAAGGTTCCCCTGCCCTACAGGGCACGAGCCCATAGTGGTTTCCCCTCCTTGTGGACTCCCTGACGTCACCTACAGCCTCTGCATGTAGGCCCCTTCGACCGCGGCTGCTGGTGGTAAGAAACGCCTGACCCCTAAAGACACCTCGCATCCGTCGCCCTCGGGCTGTGGAGGAGAGGCCCCCAGGTGTCCCTATGTCCCAGAGCATGGCAAGCCTTGAACCCACCTGTTCACCCCGACTGGCTTCCTGGCCAGAGCCTGCAGCCTCTTTTTACTGTGACCGATCCCCATTGAAACACATTGGGCTCCCAACTATGATTTGCACCCTGTACCCAGCTGAACTCATGCTGCTGTTAGTCCTGCTGTGGACCTTGCCCCCCACTCACCTTAACTCCCGAAGAACTTGTTTATCGTTTCATAGGATAACATTGCAGAACTCAGAACATGCTTCAAGTGGCCACTTTTAAGTGAAAAGAATTTATATTAAAAAATTGACTTGAACGATTTTTTTCTGAAGCTAAAATATATATATAACAATACTTGCTATTTTTAGAAAATGTGGATCTCCTGCTTGGTATTTATTAATTGTGTATTTGCAAATGTCTTGCATTCCTCTGTTAAGTCTAAGGTTGCTCGACCACACTACCCTCTAATAGAGCACTTTTGGATTGCATAGCAAGCCCCTCCACTCATAAGGGACCCCCTGGACTCTTTACACGGTATATTAGATTCTTGATATAGCACATAGGCAGCTATCTTCTTGGGCATATGACTCCCATCTCCTACAAGGGATTACTGCAAGTTTAAGTGTTTACATGGCTTCTCAATAGGCGTTTCTTTTTTTAAATGTCAGGCATACAAACCTCAGACCCAACAACAGCAACAAAAAAATCTGTTGGTCAGACAATACAGGGGCAGAGCCAGGGATAAAGGTGGCAGATCCACCCAGCAATCCTGCTTCCTCGTCCCCTCCCCACCAGGCCTAGTCACATCTTTTTGTCAAAACGCATGAGCTCCAGTCCTGAATGTCCGCCAGCGCCTTCCACTCCACATGTCACGCACGTATGTACGTTAACATATGAGGGCCTTGCAAATGGTCCCTCTCCAGGCAGGCAGCTATAGTATGGGAAAGCCTATCAGACTCTTTTGTGGTCTTCCTCCAGTGGGAATGGCTTGGTAAGGGAGTGAGGCAATCCTCAACTGCTGGATGACCTTCACTCCCCTGCAACTGTGGCTATGGTAGTGACGGATGCTTTAACCTTCAGTGGGAAGTTCACCTAATTGATCTGCAGATCAAAGGAGACTAGTCTTATGCGGAACAGTTTCTTCACATCAATCTGTTGGAACTGCTGTAAATTCGACTGGCACACAAGGCCTTTCCTCCTTCCAGCCAAGGTCTCTCCGTCTAGATCTTGACTGACAACATGACTGGGATGTATGTCCTCAAGCAAGTGGGAGTTCTATCTCACCTCCTTTGTCTGGAGACTTTGAAACTGTGGTCTTGAGTACATCGCCAAGATACCGGATTATCTGCCAATCAACTAGCGGTGTCTTTGAATATCAGAGTGGACAGCCTGAACCAATGTGATCTTGCAGATCATAAGTGACTGCTTCTGCCAAAGAAGTCCAGGACATCTTCGCCCAGTAGGTCAATCCTCAGTGGGACTTGTTTGTGTCATCTGATAATGCTCAATGTCAGCACTTCTGTGCCCCTCTATCTGTTGAGGGGAGTACTTTGGGAACAGTTTCAGTTGAAATTGAGCTTTCATCTGCAGTTTCCCCCGCATACCCTTGAGTCTTTGAGTTCTGAGATAATCCGCCAAGACTCCACATCCCGGTTTGGTAAAGGAGGGTGTGATATGCAGAGCTTCTGATAGATTTGCCACAGCAAACCCCACATTTTGAATATTCCCCTTGCGCCGGACATGTTCTGGAAGTTTTTCAGGCAGTATCTGTGCCAATAGGTGGTGCAGAGTGGCTCTTCATTTACTGCAATCCGGCCTGAATAGTACGGGCGTAGCATATATGGGTTCCACTCCCACATGCTGATGTCATTTCTTTTCTTTCCATGGCCCCATGTGTGGATCTAAAGCTACCGCTTGTGTCATTCAGACCTCTTCCTCAAAAAGTTTAGTGTGCAAGGGAAATGTCACCTCCAAAAACTACAGGTTTTAAACCCTAGAAGGATGGGAGCCCACTGCATTGCATCCTAGCACAGTTGCCCCAGTGCATTATGTTAAATGCAGTACAAGGTTAGAGCCAACTTCAAAAGTCACTAGTTTTTCATTTTCACCAGTGTTTGTGGAGAAAGTGCTGTGTATCTCTATAAACGTGTTTCTGGAGTTCGTCCTTCATCAGTAAAGTGCAGCAAACTTTCACCCGGGGTTGCTGGAAATGCTGCCAAAGTATTCACAGGTCACAGTACCACTCACTGGCACACGTACTAGTCAACAAATTAGCTCAAAGGAGTCTTTTAAACTGAAGCGGGGTGGAAGCACACTGCCTCACATCCCAGCACTGTTCGCCCCAATGCATTAAAATAAATGCAGGTCAAGATTAATCCCTTAAAACCCTGTAAGGACTGTCCCATGCAGATATCTGTGACCGATCCTGATCAGGTTTGCCTGTAGGGCCTGGGGTACATTCAGAACAGCAGTGACGGCATGGTCATGAACGGAAGGGCCGTTTGGGGCAGCAATGCACCATTCTACTTCACCAAGCAGCGGAAGACTCCTCAACAAGATTGATCTTAGTCCAATGGTCAGTCCTGTACCAGAAGTTGCACGAGTCGATCCTGAGCTCATTCATTGTCATGCTCTATATCTTCGTGTAAGTCAGAGAAAAAAACATTTAAAACATCCTAGCTGAACTCTGCCCCATTCCACCTCTCTTGTACTCCTGTCATGCATAAATAATCACAATAACTGGTAAGACAATCTTCAAAATATTTTTATGATCAATCTGGAATCCTTATTAGTGAATTGGTAGGACTTATTGGAAAAGGATGAATGGTAAAATGGGATGTACAATGTTGTGAATACTTATGAATTTTGAATAATATTGGTTTTAGCAATATCAATGTTAGACCAAATTTCTTTCTATACAATGGATGTTGAAATGAGAATATTACTGTATTCCTTGGTGACAGACTGTTGAGGTATTTGCCGGTGAGCCATCCATATGCTGGGGTCAGGCACTAGGATTGTTGACCATAGCCAGGTGTGTATCGGACCTTGTTGGGTCTGTTGCCTAGGACACTTGAATGCCAGGAGCGGGCCATAAGGACTGTTGGAGCAGTCAACCATGTTGGAGGAGTCCATGTTACTATGGGAGGGAATTCGAAGATCACAAACAGTCCTGCAACATTGCCATTGCTCCACCAACACACTGGTGGCGTGTGCTGATGACGAGCTGAGCTCGTCATGTAACGCAGCTTTTAAAAAAAAAAGCCGCACAGCGCGAAAATCGCCGCAGCATCGATGCGGTTAAACATGAAGAAGCTGCTGCGTCTAGAAGCCATTGCCACCTACGATCGCCTCCATGCGCTGCCTGTGGTCCAAGCTGCTTTTTGCTGAAGACGGTTTGGTGAGATTGGGGAGACTTGCATGATCTCGTCAATTAGCGTCCAGAGGGCTTGAAACTTTCAAGGCCAAAGCCAGACTTTGATGCTTATCTCTAGTGCATGGAGCTCTTTTTGGGGTCACCTCCAAAGATCTGCCCGAGAGATTCATTAATGTGAGGGACGAAACGAACCTCATGGGGAAATGACTGAGATTAATCCTAGGGTGCAAGCCTTGAAGCATTCTGTGTGATTTTTTTAATGAATTAATATTGCTTTTCTTACTAAAAGAGGTAGTGGACTGGACAATGGTATGTTCGGGTCACTGGGTATTTTGAATTATGAGACTTTGCAGACCTTGTGTCCAGCTCCCTCTGAAGAGCATTGGACTTCTCTACCCTTGCTACCACTGAGAGTCAAGTGCCTAAATGGTAGTAATAGGCCACTTACTCAGGGCCCATTATAAGTTGGGCCATTAGGAGTAAAAAAGGGCACAACCCCAATGATTTGGCCCAATAACCTCTGTCCTCTCTGAAAGGGGTTTTGAAACAGTGCACCTGCCTGGTTCATCTGCCTTTCTACACCCAAAAGGCACCATTCACAACAATTCTTTACTGCTTTCAAACTATTTATGGCATGTCTCCTACAGTTAGTGCCAAGGCTCACCATCGCAATGGCAGGTACTCCGGTCCTTTCAATGTTATGCAAGCAGCTCTGGCTGGCAATACCAGGAACAACAAACTAGTCCAACCAATGGGTTCTGCAGATAGTCCAAAGGGGCTGCTCCCTTTTATTCTTTCTCTCCCGCTACCTATTCAACCTGCACAGGAGCAGGGTTCGGAGGATCATTTGTCCATTTTGCTGCAGGACTGCCAGGCTGTTTTGGCGAAAGGAGTCTGAGACGGTCACACCCCCTGAAGTCCGAAATAGGTGTTCCACTCACTATTTCTTAGTGCTGGAAACTGGTGGATGCCTGTGCCCTTGACTGCTAATTTTCTTCATGAGGTTTGATGAATTTAAGATGCTCACGAAGTCCCAGGTTCTCTCTGCCCTGGATCCAGGAGACTGGATGGTAACATTGGAACTGTAGGACACCTATTTCCATGTTCCTGTCCGGCAGGCACACAGTAGCCTGCAGTACAAAGTGGGCCGTGGGCATTTTCAGTTCGCTGTGCTCCCTTTTAGCCTTACCAGTGGCATTGGGTGTTCACAAAGGTGATGGCGGTAATCGCAGGTTATCTGTGGAGGTCAGGAGTGCCTGCTTTCGCATACCTCTGACGGGTTGTTGAATGCAGGCTCGCCACACTCCAGATGACATTTTAATACACAAGGGAACCCAAGGAAGCGATAGGCTAGGGACCTTAGGTAGTTACGTTCTTTTCAAAGGACAGTGGTCCCTAGACAAATGAATTATTCACAAAGAATAAATATAGACTAAATAGAAACTATATTCATTGTCCAGCTGGACAGTATTTAATTTTCGATAAAAGGAATTTACAGGTAATTATGGGTGATACAAGCAGGACACCAGCCGATGCCCAACTAACAAACTCAGAGGAAAGACAAACCAGGAAATACAGGCAATTAAGATAGTTTGTGTATCATAATTCACAATCAGACAGTAGAAACAACACACTATTGCTTGCGAACATTTGAATGATAAATATGCATATAGTGTGAATAGGTCGACATTTCGAACCCTAATATGAATTCAGAGTTCATCTTCAGGACAAACAATGCATGCCTTTTTTAAATAACTGTTTAGTACAGCCCACACTGTAGGTACCATTTGACAAAAAATATAATAGTACAGAGGCAAGGAGAGGAACAGGAGAGAAAGAATACAAAACAAAATTAGGGCATTTTTTAAAAAACGAACACATTTTGAACTCTTATTATACATTTTAATTAACCCCATAGGTGTTTAGTACACGACTTCAAGGAACGCAAGAACGAATATATACAGGGGCCAAGGTCTAGTTGCAGTGCCATGTCAAGCCATTTCCATGGTGTAAACCAAGATAGAGTTGCGAGTGAGTCATAGTGTCAACGAAGGAAATATTAAATTTAAAAACATAACTATAAACCAGAGTGCAAAATTTAAAGTGGCGAATACCACAAAAGCCAGCGGTTAAAGATTGTAGTGCAGTTCAGCAGATGAGTGATCCTTAGTAACGTTCCTACGGGACTAGTGTAGAGTCCCAGGCGGGAGTGGTCGATAGCGTGGCAGTCAACCTTGAATCTGGCGAGATATAGGGAAGTATAAATACCCAACCTCAGAGTACAGAGGAATTGATACAAAGGGAACAAGCGCTTACCGGTTGAGTAGCTTGGGCAGCACTGCACGTAATAAGTGTGGTTCTGTAATAAAGGAAGGGGGCAGCTTCGTCTGCCTGACTGTACATTACTTGATGTCTTTAAGTGCCAGGGCAGATGAACTATGCTAGTGGTGCATAGTTGATCATGAATGGCAACTACATCTGGAGGTGGAGCAAGATGTCTTCCACCAATTGGGAGAGCCATGGCTAGATCTCTTCACCATTGCTGAGCACGCACAGCGTAAACACTTCTGTGCATTGGAGATCACAAGAAGGATCTCTCTGAGACTTATTCCACTTAGATTTGAGCTCTGCACTCGCGTATGCCTTCCAGCTACTACCTCTCCTGTGTTATGAAGATGAATAATGACTGGGCCAAAGTCATCCTAGTGACTGGATTGGGCCAGAAGAGTCTTGTATCTGGAACCTCTAAGTTTGAGCATCTGTCCTCTGATCAGACTGTTGGATCATCAGTTGAAGCAACAAATCTGGATCTGTGCAATTTACATCTCCATGCATGGAGGTTGAGAGATCAAATGGTGTCAATCTATCTACCTCTCAAAGTAGTATGTTCTCCTGATGGCCAGGCATCCTTCTATGAAATCCATTAATTCAGGACTAAGAATCCGTAAAGCATTCAAGCACCAAATCTCCCTTCTCTCCTTAGAGACGGGTGCCATTGAAGAGACTGTCCACAAGCGAAGCTTGGACATCTGCCGAAAAGCCCGTCGTCCTCAGCCAGGCGTGGCACCTATGGCCCACTGTTGTGGAAACCACTCTGTCCAGCAACTCAGTTGTGTCGAGTCCGCACTGAATACTGAACTTTGGCGCATCTCTTCTCTCTAGCTTGGGAGAGTACAACCCAGGCCTCCTCCGGGACATGTAGCAGCAATTGCACAACCGTATTCCACAAACTGTGGCAATAACAGCTCTAAAGGTATGTGGTTTTCATGGATCGCAATGCCAGGCTGGCGGAAGAAAAAGTCTTCTCAAATGAGTCCAGCCTCTTGGATTCCGCATCCAGGGAGCAGTTGGGAAAGCGCCTTGGGAGTTGGAAGCTTGGACCACTAAGCTCTCAGAGGTAAGGTGTTGCATGAGGAAGTTCTCCTTTCACCATTGCCCGCTCCTGGTGACTCAATCGTTCAATTCATTAGGAGCTCCTGTGCTGGTTTTGGACCAGGTACCTAATACAGCAACACTGAATGGGAGTAGAGTTCTGATGTAGAAACTCAGTTCCCTCTGTCAAGAGATTATTCTTACTAGCACCGTGGGTAGCTGAAGGTCGAGGACCTCAGCCACCCTTCACCCAGCCATTGTAAAAGAAGCTTCCTCCTCCGTAGCCAAGGCGTGGTAAGAAAGCAGACCAGTATCTGGAATTGTGGTATTCTAAAGCGTCCAGTGACTCCACCCAGCCTCCCAAAGGCCTGGCTGATATAAAATCTACACAAGGCACCGTGTCGGACTCATGGATGATGGTGTTGGGAGCACAGACCTTGAGACCGGCATCGGGGAAGATAGATGGCATCAGTCTGGATCCCAGAATGGATCCCTGGAGCCCCAACAGAGGTGCGAGCGTGACTGCTGGTGCGAACCAGATGGTGCCCCTTTAGACCCACGAGGGGCCCAAAGGCATTTTGACTAGGCCTGTCTGCCCAAATATGAGGTGCATGGCGTCCTAGAGCTCATGCAATTGGGCAGTGGTCGCTACCGCCTTCGTAAACTCTGGGAGGTGCTGAGTCGGCATGCAGGTTCAAAGGAACGAGGCCCAGAAAGCCAAGGCTCCTTTTTTCATTGGCTAACGGACATGGGGAAGTAAAAGACCCTTAGACTTCTTTCTCTTCTTTTTGTGCCTTTAACCAGAGCGTCCAGAGCACCTCGTTCGTGGAGCCCGAAGTAATCCTTACCTCATTCGATCTTGGGACCTTACCCTCGACCAAGATCGTGACTTCTGCGGAGTCGCATGCTTAAGGGACCGTTCCCTTAAAGCCTTTGGAGCCATGGCCCAGCAAGTGGAACATGCCTTGGTGGCGTGGGCACTCTCCAGACACCACAGACAAACAAGGTGTGGGTCCATCACTGAGACTGCTAGGCGACAGGTGCTGCAGCGCTTAAAACCTGACTTTCACAAAGTTATTCCGCAACACACCAGGAGGTAAACCTTAAAAAAAAAAAAGTCAAAAAATGCCTGCCAAAAACAGAGTAGTAGTTCTTCTCCAGATCAGCGCTGACTGGTGTGGAAAGAACTGATGTCAGCTGCCTGGGTGGCACCTATATAGGTCCTGTGACGTCATTTTCTGTCTAAACGCGGAGTCAATCGACACCACCTGATGGCCTACAGGGCTACTGCTCATGAAAAGTCTTCCGGATCTAATCTGATGCCTGGGAAGATTCTAAGGTAAGGCATCTATGACTAGAAGTCTATCAGATGCCTTTCCCGGTGGACCTTGCTATCAAAGCATTAGTCCTTTCTGAACATGTGCACTGATGCCTACAATGCAGCCTGACCGAAATCCAGGATAGGCACTCTGTATACCACAGAGGTGGACGCAGCATTTGGCCTGGCCGAATGGTCCTTCAGCCCTTCAGAGGTTGCTTCTTTGCCACCACATTTACACTGCATTGCCTTTCTACTCCCAAGAGCCCCAAAAAAGAGCTGAATGCCCACCCAGTGGTCTTCAGTATGATGGATATAAAAATTGAACACACTTTTGAGTCTAAAAGATGGAGTTGCTTCTCCTCTTTTGAAGGTTGATGGGAGGCAAAGAATGTTCGAAGTGTGATGCATTGGCAAGTATGAAAGAAGTTAAAACAATTGACCCGTTTAACACTTCTAGAGAAAAACTTTCCTATAATTCTGAGGTATGCTGCATGCCTTAATCATTAACCTTTTATTGAATATTCATTGAAAACAAATACATTTATTGTTTATATGTTTGTCGTGGGGAGCATGGTGTCGTCTGCAGAGCACGCTGTCGTCTGCACTATCGTTTTGTACATACTGCACAGGAATCCTTGAAAAAAATACATTAGGATCTACCGAGATAAATGTGTCTTGTACTTTTTCAATGAATATTCAATGAGATATAAATGACTGACTCATGCAGCATACCTCAGAATTGTTTTTGAATGTTCGCCCTGGTACCTGAGCGCGACTAGGATTAGTCATGTAACTTTTACTCAATATGAAAAGAGGTCACAACTCTTAGGTAAAAAGCCTCTCTGGCCCTCTGCACCGGCTTGTCCTGAAAGGTGGTGGTGTAAGGTGGCTGAAAGGACAGGGCTTGGAATTCGTGCACGAGGAAGCTGATGTCATTGCTGTGAGGAAAATAGTCTTCAAAGTGGCATGGTCCTTAGGCCTCCCTGCTGCCTCATGTCCACCTTAATCTGCCTTCTTTCGCGCCACGTTCGGAACTTCTAGGAATGCCAATTCCTACCCAGCCACTGTGCTGGCTCCCCAGCATATGTGTGACTGAGAGCACAGTACCCACAGACCTTGAGGTTCAGGTGGCCAGCAGTCTGGTTAGTACACTCCCTACTGCAGCAGCCTCCAATCCCTCCTAGTTTGCCCTGTTTCCACCATTGGCATTCAGTTGGCTGCAGGATTCGCTTTCACCTGCCCCACTTGCAGTTCATAACATGGGACAGGTGGGTTTCTCAGATTGTCCGAAGGGTCCACTCCCTACCGTTTGAAACTAACCATCTACTCTTCCAGCCCGGCCCCCCCCCCCCCCCCCCCCCCCCCCCCCCCCACATGTGCACCTATCTCGTGACCGGCTGATGAAGGATCACCTGTCCCTACTAGGCATATAGGTCTGCTCCCTTGGACAAGGGAGCCATGGAGAGGGTTCTGGTGCCAGAAGGAGGCAGTTATTCAAGCTAATTTCTGGTTCCCAAAAAGGACAAGGGCCTAAGTCCTATCCTCTATCTCCGCATTCTCAACCTCTTCCTCAAAACGGAGAAATGTAAAATGTTCACGTTAGCTTAGGTCTTATCTGTCCTGGACAAAGGAAACTCGATGGTAGCATTGGAATTGAAGGACACTTCTGTAAATATTCCCTTCTTGCCTGCACACCAACACTCTCTACGGTTTACAGCAGGCCACAAGCACTTTCAGTTCATCGTGCTTCCTTTTGGCCTTACCAGCTCCCCTCTGGTGTTCAGCATGGTGAGGGAGGTAGTCAGGGGAGCCAGTCTTCCCCTCCCTCAAAAACTAGTTGAAAAAGGCGGGCTCTTTGGGGGCTGTAGTCTCCCACCTCCAGTCTATGGCAAACCTCCTGCACGTGCTGGAGTTCACTACCAACATGCTGAAGTCACTCTTGACTACCTCTCAGACGCTCCCTTTCATCAGAGCTGTTCTAGACACAGTGCAGCTTTGGGCTTATCCTCTTGAACTGTGAGTACAGGATATTCATGCTATGATTCAGATATTTCAGCCTCTGTCCTAGGTTTCGGGGAGACTGACTCTGAGGTTGCTGGACCTCTTGGTCTTCTGCATCAACGTGAGGGTATCAGGCGGAATCCGGACTCCCCATCAGTCTGTTGGAGCTTTGGGCAATCCATCTGGCACTAATAGCTAGTGGAGTGACAACCCTTTGTGAAGTGGCCCGCCACCTCTGGATGTGGCTGGAACAGCAGGGCATAACCCTGGTTGTTCAACATCTAGTGAGCTCTCTGAGCGCAGGGTGTACAAACTCAGACTATGCCCAGCAGATCACGAATGGCATCCACCCGGAGGTGGTGTAAGGTATCTTTCAGCTGTGGGAAAAGCCTGAATGTATGTCAGAATGTCGCTTAATCACCTAAAGAGGGTTGTAACCCATCCCCTTCTGATTTAGAGATTTAAAATAGCTGAAAAATAGGGCTCATTTAAAGGAGGAACAAGAAAAGTCATCTTTTGTATCGGAAGCCTCACCTATATATAGGTCATTTTTTCCAACCCTACAGAAAGTGTATGGCAAGGAGAGTTTAAGTAGCCAGCTGCGACAAAGTTAGTGGCACAATGAGTGGCGAAGTACAAGACTTTACTTACAAGAGGTATAGCATAGAATCACTTGATAGTTATGGGAGCAACAGTATACAAAAAATAGTTTTAGTTCTACATGAAATTTTGAGGACTTTTTAACAACCTACTTTTGTCGGTCATTAGTGTGCCTCACCATTATAGAGGTGTTTACTGCATTTGCACTAAGAGAGATATAATTATTGTTGTCCTGAAGGTGGTCCTACATTATTCATACCACCAAAGTGCGTTGACCCCCCCCCTCTTTTTTGTCTTGCCAAATTTGAGGAGCAATGAAGTGTAAGTGAATTAATGTCTAATGCTCGTGTTATTTAGTCCTTCAAATTAACATATATGTTACGACAAATATGTTTCTGTAGTAGGGGATCTCTGTGTATAGTCATAATCTAGTGAATAGTCCTGCCCATGTGCGTGGACCCCGGCAATCAAAAATAATCTCTTAAGTTGTCAAAATAATGCAGAAACTGCAAAGACACTTAAGAGAGAATTTAAAGACAAATAATGCAGCCTATATCCACAGGCTACACTGTCCAGTACTTCAACTAGAAATTCCACCAAAAAACACCACACACAGCACAGCCTGCCAGTTTCAACCATAGAGAAACTTGCCTCCCCCAGTCAAAGACTCTGGAATGATAGAGAGGAAGGTAGGGACAGACAAGCCCCATAGGCTGCCATTATGTGGCTCAAATAGGATACTGTGCCTTTAAGAGAACTTTCCAGAACTTCTCCCAGTATCCCAGAATGCATAGCAGGTCCCTCTACTTTCAGTTCTTTTTTCCGGCTCCTGCTTACAGGACCCTGGCATTGAGCTCTCCCTTTTTCAAGGGTTTATTGGAATTTTTTGACACTTGATTTCTAAAAGGGTTGCAGTTTACTTCTTGGTGTTCTCTTCTCCTGTTTTGTGCTGTTTTAGGCATTTTAGGGCTCTAAAATGCCTGGCCTTTTTGTTAAGTGCCCAGCATGTGGGAGGAAGAAGGCCAAGGGTGATCCCCATGATGTCTGCTTCGTGTGCCTCCCTGAAGATCATGTCCCTGAGGATTGTGCCATCTGCCAGCAGTTTACTGCTCGGACTCTGAGGGACAGGATGAAGATCAGGCTTTCTGGCCTTGAGGAGAGGCGTCTGCAGGCTGCAGGTGGGTCTGGGCAGGTTGGGAAGGCTCCCTCTGCCTCTGCTGAGGCCTCTGGGGGGCTCCCCGGAGGCAGGAAGTCCAGCAAACGGTCCCGGTCTCCGTCCCAGAATGCATAGCAGGTCCCTCTACTTTCAGTTCTTTTTTCCGGCTCCTGCTTACAGGACCCTGGCATTGAGCTCTCCCTTTTTCAAGGGTTTATTGGAATTTTTTGACACTTGATTTCTAAAAGGGTTGCAGTTTACTTCTTGGTGTTCTCTTCTCCTGTTTTGTGCTGTTTTAGGCATTTTAGGGCTCTAAAATGCCTGGCCTTTTTGTTAAGTGCCCAGCATGTGGGAGGAAGAAGGCCAAGGGTGATCCCCATGATGTCTGCTTCGTGTGCCTCCCTGAAGATCATGTCCCTGAGGATTGTGCCATCTGCCAGCAGTTTACTGCTCGGACTCTGAGGGACAGGATGAAGATCAGGCTTTCTGGCCTTGAGGAGAGGCGTCTGCAGGCTGCAGGTGGGTCTGGGCAGGTTGGGAAGGCTCCCTCTGCCTCTGCTGAGGCCTCTGGGGGGCTCCCCGGAGGCAGGAAGTCCAGCAAACGGTCCCGGTCTCCGTCGACGTCGATGGTATCGACGACGACGTCGAGAGGGATGACGGCGGTGTGCTCCCCTTCTACCCGGGGCTCCGGGTCGAGACGGCGTGACGGCTCGACGTCTAAGATCATGGAGAAGTCGCTGTCGAAGCCACCGTCGACGTCATAGTCTTTGTCGAGGTCTTCCTACCGACGCCGGAGGCGCAGTGACAAGCATCGACGCTCGCCGTCGAAGCGGCATCGACGCTCGCCGTCGAGGCGACACCGTCGATCGGCGCCGAGGCACCGGTCGACGTAGAGGGGCTCCTCGACGTCGCGGGCATCAAGAAGGCGACGTTCGTCGTCTAAGACGGAACGCTCGACGTCGAGAAGGCGGCGTACGACGTCGCGGAAGAAGAGGTCGACGTCGAGGAGTCGACGGTCGACGCCGAGGAAAAGAGGGTCGACGCCGAGGGGACGGCGGTCGACGCCGGAGTCGAGGAAACGTCGTTCGACGCCCGAGAAGCGTCGCTCTGCGTCCAGCAGACAACGGTCAGCGTCTAGGAGTCGGTCAGCCTCTCCAAAACGGCGCAAGAGGGATTCTAGTCCCAGGAGTCACGCTGCTTCAAGTGGAGGACGCAAGAGGAAGCGGTCACCTGCTGATGGGACTGGCTCTCCGCAACCTTCGCCTAAAGGGTCACCGGGCTCGGTGTACTCAGAGGTGTACACTGCGTCTCGGCCCAGGACTCCGACTCCTCCCCCTGTGCCTAAGGAGGATCCTCCACCCAAGCCGCCGCTGCCTGCAGGAGACCCTCCTCCACCTCCGGTCCCTCCGCATGGGCCCACCCCGCAGCCGAAGGTCCCTCCTCCGAGGTCCACTTCCCTGCCGTCCCTACCTGTTCCTCCTAAGGGGACCCCAAAACCGAAACCCCGTGAGGAACCGACGAAACCCCGTGGGGAACCGAGGAAGACCCCTCCACGAAAACCGAAGGAGCGGCCACGAGCGGGCAGGTCTCGCTCTCGTTCTGAGAGGAGGGAGAGATCGCGACACAGATCATCCACGAGGTCAAGACACCGCCGTAGGAGGCGCGAATCTCGCTCGCAAACGAGGTCCTCTGGGACCAGGGACTATTCGCCTACCCTATCTGGGTCACCGGACACGAGAGTGTCCCCGATAGATGACCTGGTGGCGTTCCATGACGTCCTTTTACGGGGAGCTGCGAAGTTGGGCATCTCCCTGACGGTGCCTACCCCGAAAACGTCGGTCATTTTTGAGACTTTACATCAAAAACACCTATCTCGCCCTCTCCTTCCTCTGGTGCCGTGCCTGGAAGAACCGGCTATGGCCCTGTTTCTCACCCCTGCGGTGACGAGGGCGGCGCCATCAAGATTACTGAAGAAGTACCGGGCTCCAGATTCGGATCCGGCCTTTTTGAGAACAGAACCTCCTCCTGACTGTCATTGTGACGGCGGCCCGCAAGCAGCATGCCACCACTCCGTCCTCTACGGTTCCCCCGGATAAGGAGTCAAGGTGGATTGATTCGGCGGGGAGGAAAGTCTGTGGCACTTCCGCTACCTCCATGAAAGCTGCGAGTGCCACGGCGCTGTTGGGCCGGTACGACCGCGCCCTCTGGGACTCCCTCGAGCGCTTTGCGGAGCATTTGCCGCGGGAGAAGCGTGAAGACTTCATGGAAGTGCTGAGTGAGGGGATGCTGGTGGCCAACCAGATTATCAGCGCGGCAGCGGACTCTTCCCTGTTGGCTGCTCACGGATTTTGCCACGGTATCAACCAACGGCGCCACGCATGGCTCAGGCTTACGTCCCTGAAACCGGACGCACAGCAGAGGGTGGCCAACCTGCCGTTCTCCGGTGAGACCCTCTTCGGGAAGCATGCGGACGATGAGATGGCCCGCATGAAGGCGGAGGCCGAGACGCTAACAGCTGTGGGCCTGGAGAAGCCTAAAGAGACCAAGAAGCAGTACCGCCCTTTCCACCGGCGGTTCGGCGGGCAAGGCAGAGGACGGGGACAGGCTTCGGGGCAATCGCAACAGCAACACCAGTTCCGTAAGCCGTTCCAGAAGCGCCAAAAGGGCAGAGGTGGCCAGCAGTCGGCCCCGGCGCCCAAGGGCCAGGCTGGGTCTAGGCCCTAGGAACTTACTTCCCCCGGATCTGTTACCCGCTCCGGTAGGGGGAAGCATTCAATTTTTTCTGGCAGAGTGGAGAAAAATTTCTCAGGACAAGTGGGTGCTGAATATTGTTTGCAATGGATACAGTCTTCGGTTCACCAGCCCTCCTCCAGCAATTCCCCCGGTCAGCTCGCAGTTTCAGCTGCGCGAGCTTCAGGCCGAAGCGGATGTCCTGTTGAGGAAAAGGGCGATCGAAGACGTACCTCTGTCTCAGAGAGGAAGAGGTCTGTACTCCCGGTTCTTTCTGGTTCGCAAGAAGGACCAGAACGAGTTCAGGCCCATTCTGGACTTGCGGCAGGCAAACAGATGGATTCGCAGAGAAAAGTTTCGCATGCTGTCGTTGCATCAGATTTACCCTCAGTTGCAACAGGGAGACTGGCTATGCGCTATAGACCTACAGGATGCTTACTTCCATGTGCCCATTGCACACAAACACAGGAAGTTCCTGCGGTTCCAAGTTGGCACCAATCACTATCAATACACAGTACTCCCATTCGGACTGAAGTCTGCGCCAAGAACGTTCTCGAAGTGCATGGCGGTGGTAGCAGCACACCTGAGGAAGAACAAGGTGTTCGTCTACCCGTACTTGGACGATTGGTTGATCAAGGCATCCTCTTTCTCGGAAGCGCGAGCACACTTCCAGAAGACGTGCGTTCTCTTGAACAAGCTGGGGCTGCACATCAACATGGCCAAGTCTGTCCCGACTCCGGTCCAATGCATACAATACTTGGGAGCCTCCATCAATACGCTGTCAGCAAGCGTGTCTCCTTCGGAAGAGCGACGATTATCACTCCTTCGGAAGGCTCAGGCTCTTATGACTCCATCTACAACAGTGAGGACGGTGTCTTCTCTACTGGGATCGATGGCCTCTTGTATCTTCCTGACGCCACACGCACGGCTGCACATGAGACCGCTGCAGGAGTGCTTGGAAGACCAGTGGGATCAGAGGAAAGGATCTTGGGACGACAAGATTCGACTGTCGCTGCATGCTCTTCAGTCTCTGAAGTGGTGATGTTCGGCGGAGAATCTCCTCCGGTGGGTTCCCTTTCACAAGGACATTCCCACGCAGACTGTCGTGACGGATGCGTCTCTTCTGGGATGGGGAGTGCACTCCGGGACTCTACAGATTCAAGGCACGTGGTCTCCGATGGAGGCCACGTATCACATCAATTTCCTGGAACTCAGGGCTGTCCACTTGGCGCTGAAGGCCTTTCTTCCGTCCTTCCAGACCAACTCTCTGCTTGTACAGACGGACAATACCACCACGATGTATTACCTCAACAAGCAGGGGGGCTCGATCGCGCACTCTGTCACAGGAGGCGCAGACGATCTGGCACTGGCTCCTAGCCAGAAGATTGACGATAACGGCCACCCATCTACCAGGTGTGCAGAATGTTCAGGCAGACGCACTGAGCAGACTGGTTCAGGAAAACCACGAATGGGTCATAAACGACGAAGTACTAGGAGAAGTCTTCGCACGGTGGGGAACTTCAGACGTAGATTTGTTCGCCACCGCCGAAAACAGCAAGTGCAGAAACTTCGCCTCCAGGTACTTCCAGCAAGGGACGCTGGGGAATGCGTTATGGATCAACTGGACGGACAGTTTTCTGTACGCCTTTCCTCCCATTCCCCTGATTCCGGCGGTGCTCATCAAGCTGGCCCGGTCCAGGGCTCGGATGATACTCATCGCCCCGGAGTGGCCAAGGCAGTGGTGGTTCACGGACCTACTTCACCGGTCTCTCCTTCCTCACATTCGGTTGCCGTGCAGGCCGGACCTTCTCACGAAGTTCGGGGGACGGATGTTACACCCCAACCTCTCGTCTTTGAGTTTGGCGGCATGGCTCCTGAGATAGTGCAATATGGCCATCTGAATCTGCCCGATGATTGCATGGGCATACTGAAGGAGTCTAAGAGACCTTCCACTCGGACTTCATATGCTTACAAGTGGAAGAGGTTTTGTATCTGGTGCCAGTCTAAGAACCATGATCCTACGACCTGCAAGGAAGATGTCATCCTTCCTTACCTTTTACATTTGGCGCAGTCTGGCCTTAATGTTCATTCCATTAAGGTACATCTTGCTACATTGACTGCCTACAGGAAATGCCCTTCACAGACTTCCTTTTTCCAGATCCCTGTGATCAAAGATTTTCTGGAAGGTTTGAAGAAAGTATTCCCTCCTGTCAGGCTTGCCTCGCCTTCATGGGAATTGAATGTGGTGCTGTCCAGATTGATGAAGGAGCCTTTTGAACCCATTCATAAGGCTTCGTTGCAGCACCTGTCCTGGAAGGCGGCGTTCCTCGTGGCCATTACATCGGCCCGCAGGGTGAGTGAAATTCAGGCGTTGTGTTGTAATGAACCTTATACTGTATTTCATGCTGCTAAGGTTGTTATGCGTACTCACCCTAAATTTCTTCCCAAGGTTATTTCTGATTTTCATGTCAACCAGACTATAACTTTGCCTACGTTTTTTCAGAACCCTTCATCTCCAGCGGAGAGGTCTCTCCATTCCCTGGATGTTAGGAGGGTGTTGAAATTTTATCTGGATAAAACCAAGGATATTCGTAGGTCTGACCAGTTGTTCATCAATTATTGATCGGTGGATTGTGTCCTGCATACAATTGAGTTACCAGAAGGCTAATAAGACCTTAGGAGGTAAGCCTAAGGCTCATTCCACCAGGGGCAAAGCTGCCACGACGGCTCTGCTCCGTAACGTGCCGATTGCTGAAATCTGCAAGGCAGCCACTTGGAAGTCGGTTCATACCTTTGCTAAGCATTACTGCCTGGACACTGACGCCAGGGCAGACGCTCAGGTTGGGCAGGCTTCGCTGCGGAATTTGTTCGCACAGTAGTGGCGTTATGTTCTCCACCGCCGCTTTGGTGTGGGGATGGGCTTGCCATTCTATTCACTAGATTATGACTATACACAGAGATCCCCTACTACAGAAGGAGTAGTTTCTGTCCTGTAACTCCAGTTCTGTAGTAGGGGTATCTCTGTTATAGTCATAAGCGCCCGCCCTCCTCCCCGGTGGAGATTTTTCATCATGTAAAGAATGCGACAGGTCTGGCGTGCTTCGCCTTCAAAAAGAACTGAAAGTAGAGGGACCTGCTATGCATTCTGGGATACTGGGAGAAGTTCTGGAAAGTTCTCTTAAAGGCACAGTATCCTATTTGAGCCACATAATGGCAGCCTATGGGGCTTGTCTGTCCCTACCTTCCTCTCTATCATTCCAGAGTCTTTGACTGGGGGAGGCAAGTTTCTCTATGGTTGAAACTGGCAGGCTGTGCTGTGTGTGGTGTTTTTTGGTGGAATTTCTAGTTGAAGTACTGGACAGTGTAGCCTGTGGATATAGGCTGCATTATTTGTCTTTAAATTCTCTCTTAAGTGTCTTTGCAGTTTCTGCATTATTTTGACAACTTAGATTATTTTTGATTGCCGGGGTCCACGCACATGGGTGGGACTATTCACTAGATTATGACTATAACAGAGATACCCCTACTACAGAACTGGAGTTACAGGACAGAAACTACTCCATGTCTTGGTTGCGGTCTCCCTTGACATGTTTTAGTAAAATTATGTGCAATATTTCATTCAAAATTTAGATTGTTTCTAGATTATTTAAATATATGAATTTTTTATATATAATTGTACAAATGTTTTTTTATTGATGGTTTCATTAAATCAATCTTTATAATTGCCTTTCGGGTCCCCTTTCAGATTCATATTAAGAAGTGTGTGATTATGAAAGAAGTGGAGTGTGAGATATCGGGACCTCCAGCACTCACTGGGGTTCAATGTGTTTAAGTCACACCTGGCTCTGTCTCGAATGCTCCTTTTCATCGGAGCTGTTCTGAATACAATGCAGTTTCTGGCTTATCCACTAGAACAGCAAGTCCAGGATATTCAGTGTATGATTCCAATGTTTCAGTCTATAGCCTTGATTTCATTGAGACTGTCTGAGGCTGTTGCGTTTCATTGCCTTTTACATACTCTTGGTAAAGCATGCCAATTGGCATATGCTTGCTCTGCAGTGGGGCTTGACGACCAAGTGGGCACATCATCAGTGGAAGCTCTCCAACCTGGTCCATCTATTGGAGGGAATTGCGAAAGATATGCAGTGGAGGCTCACGAAATGGGATTGAGTCAATGGCAGAATTTCTTCCCCACCCAGAGCTAAAAATGGTGCCATATGTCACGTCTTGGTTGGGATGCACACCGGGGAGACATGGAAATCAAAGGACTCTGGTCTACGGAGTCTCTGCTCCACATTCATCTATTGGAAGTGAGCGATCGGACTGGCATTGAAAGCATTTTGTTCCTTCCATCAATGGAAGGTTATAATAATAATAATCTTTATTTGATAGACTACTTGCCCCAGATTCCTTAACGTAGAATTATCCCCAGGCGTGAGACTGAATCCGGAAAACTTTTCTGCCACAGCATCCCTGCGTGCCGGTGGAACGGCACCACGTGACTCCGCCCTGACGTAGTCCACGCTGGTAACGTCAGCGAGGATACACAAGTCCCACCCCGGTGCTCCTAAGTCAGTTTTTTCTCTTTCCGCGTGCAACGCAGATCCGGATTACTGAACTGGCCTGTTTTTATTTTTTCGGTCCCTCTCAGTATTGCAAGTCCTCTCTCTGTTGTGAGATCCCATGATGTAATTTCAGAACAAGCCCATTAGCTATATTCCCTTCTTTGCCTACACGTTTATACTTTGTAGAAAAGTGCCCGTGTCCAGCAGAGCACAATGTTTTTCAACCACCCGGTCTAGTCGTAGGATTGAGACGCGTTCATCCTCACCCAAGCGTACCTAGGGATTGGCTAACACAGCGCCTCCTGACGCTAGCCACGCCCACCCCGGAACTGAACGCCTTTGCATCATCGGCTTACTTATACCGGTGCACAACCTCCGGGCCCCATCTCCGGGACCCGGTTACTGAGGGTATATGCAGGTTTCCAGTGGGTGCCTGGCGTTGAGGGCGTAAGTCCTCCGCTCATATCGACGCAAAGTTGAGCTAAGTACCGACTGTTTGTTACCTTGCCTGATTATATTTCCTTTCTCTACCTTTCAAGGGTGTGCCGATTTCGCCTCCACCCCCCTCCCGAGGTCCATGACGTGAGATTATCTCACTATAACAGTGAGAATATTTTAAATGTTAATTTTGTTTGGGTTTGTAATCATTGACACGGAGTGCTGGGGTCCACTGGCCCTAGGCCCATTGATCCCGTGATGCACATGCGCCTTGCTGGGTTATTGAGTTAAGTGTTTATCGCCATTGGCATCATCCATTAATCGCTTAAGCACTTAGTTACCCGCTCAGCGCAGAGCGATACCCACCCACTGTTTGGATGCATAATATACCGTTATTCATTTAGGGGAGTGGTACTTACGACCAGAACACTAAGTCACTCTCTTATCTGACTTACCAGACATACCTCTGAATAGAGAAACCTAATTGTGTGTTTGTCTCTCCATGGGTCTTTGTTATCTTTCCACAGGTGCATTTTAATTTTTGAGCTCCATAACTGCGAGCATCCCGAAGGGACTAAAACTTTTTTCCCTTTGCATGCACTTTTTACAACTTTTTCACTTTCACGTCCCCAGGTTAGGGTGGGCCTTAGCGTGCCCATACCGCCGGGGTTTAGTCCTCCATAGGTCCTGACGAATGCCAGGTAAATTAACACCTACATTGCCATAAACATGTTGACCACCTCTTTAGTATATGGGAAACAACCAAACAATTTATTTGGCTCAGTTTCCAACACATTGCTTTTAAACATCCAATTGATAAACCTTTTTTTTATACTTTTAGACCTTTTTATCTCACCATCAACACTATCACTTAGCACTCACAATTTCACTTTACCCGCTCCGCAGTAAACCTGGTGTTGAAGCACACTGGGGAGGCATTCGGCCTCTCCCACTGGGACCCGAAGATGAAGCATGTCACCAACCAGGTTGGTGAGTGAGGGCCTTCTATACAAACCCAACTGGTTTTGTATACTTTCTTTGTTGTGGTTGTTTTATTCAGTCTCTTTACACCCTTTCCATGTTTTGAATGCTATATTTTGGGGATTAAGAGTGTACTACTGCGTTTTCCCTACCTCTTTTTGTTGAACTGTTTTCAGGCCTTCCATTCTTTTTACGCTTGGCGTTTGTTGGAACAGTGTCCGAATGCCTTCGAGCTTCAAGACCTGTACCTCCTGTGCACGTCCCATGTCGGCGACTGACACTCATCAGATTGCATGTGGTACCTGGGTGAGCACCACGACTCAGTTGCGACTCCTGCCAACACCTTAAGCCTAAATCCCGGCGGGAGCGCCGGATGAGGTTGCTCTCGGCATGCTTATCCAGGTCGGTGTCGTCCCAGCGTCCGTCCCCTACCTCTGAGGCGAGGAGTCACCGGTTTCGTCTGCGGAAGCCCCCGCTCGTTGCCTCCCTACCCGCCGTTTCCTGGCGCGGAGTAGACTAGGGCTCAAATGACAGCCTACGCTGCAGGCTTCTTTGGCCCTCCACCTCCTGTGACGCCTGCGGATCCCTTGCCTTGCCCGGGGGCATCCACGGCAGCTCGGGCGCAGAAGGTTTCGGCTTCAAGTCGTAGGAGGGTAGCGTCGCTGAGGTGTGGTGCTTCGGGGGTTCCCTGGTCGGCACCTAGCATCCTTGCCTCACTGCAAATCCCTATGGGGCTCCCTGTGGTGTCACAGGCGATAGCCGGGACTCTGGGCTTGTCCCCGAATACCCCTCGATCCTCTGAGCAGGCAGTTGCCTCCCCGGTGGAGTCGCAGGTGGAGGCAGGGCCTGGGACGCCTTCCTGAGTACCTCTTGGTCCTCGGTGCAGGCGGCCGGCCCGCCTCTGATCTAGCCGGCACTCTTTCGGCACCGCGCCTTCTCCGATTCAGTTTCTGCCTCGCCTCATTCCCCTGGAGAGCACGTGGTGACGGGAGTCGGCCTGGCACCATGTGGGCCCATTCCGGCGCCGGTCGACGCTGATCAGGCGCCGATGGCGGACTCCACAGAACCGTGCCAGGTTCTGGATTAGTCTCCGGAGGTCCATTCTTCTGAGGTCGGTCACCTGCTGGTGTGTTCCTCTCCAGAGACAGGGCTCAGTGTAGTTGCCTTTTCACCGGCATCTTCCAGGGAAGGCTCTTTGCCATCCCAATGGCCTAAATCCTCGTACCCTTCTTTCCGTGGCTTGCAGCTGGCTTCTCCACTGGCATCTCCGCCTTCCCCTGGGGCCCCTCAGGTTCCCCATTCCTCTGTGGATCTGTTGGACCTAGATTCCCCAAGCCTACATATGGTAGCTTGGCACAGTAGTGGTCTACAGCTAACTCCAGGCGTTGGCTAAGTACTTACACAGCTTACCCACAGTAACACAGTGATGAACCACTAAAATAAAGACACAACACCTCTGTTTGCAAAAATACCGTTACCCTTTATAAAAATAATATGGCTCTTTGGATTTAAAATCATACAGGTTATAACATCAACTGCTTGTAGGAATGAATATACACTTTTACCATGGAAGTTAATTCTCACTCTTCCAGCTGTGGAAAAAGACAGTAAATCATATACTTTTGTCAAGATTCAGCAGTACATTCAGAGAACTTCTTTGGATAATTAATTGAAGCTCCTAAACTTCACACTCTACAGGGGTACTTTGCATTAATGCACAATGACATCAATAATTCATTAATACAGCCTGCTAATTCATTGGTTATGTTAACACATCTAGGGTTACGCTTCCTAACCCCTTCTCTCCTATGGCACAGAATGAATCTCAAGGGAAGTAGAAAGGTCAAGGCCCTTTTCTCTGCTTATAGACCTGTTTAAGGTATCTGTCAACCTTTTATCCCTTTTTACCCAGCACTTCCCTTTTCACACTCCCTCTCTCCTTACTGTCTGGGTGGCAGATATGCCACAGTCCACAGGCCTTCAGCTGGCACCTGCCTCTCGAGCTCCCCCGACCAGCTGCTTCCCTGTGCTGGCGTGGGGAGAGCCTTGCCGGCCTCCTCAGCCCAAGCGCGCTTTCGCCTGTCAGCGCTGGCTAGGGGGCCTCGATTCAGGCTTAGCGCGGTGATTTCCTGCTTCTGTGGACCGCCAGGGGTTGGATGGGCGGTCGGTTGCTCAAGCGCTAGTTCCTCCAGTAAGCGCTCACAAGTAGGGGATTTCCGCTGACAACGCGGCGCTCAGGAAAGACGTCTGGCGCCACCTCAGGCAACCCGATGGACGCGCTGATCTCTGGGGCATGCGCGTTCCTCGCAATGGCTCCGCCTCTCAGGACGCGCTGCTCGTCGGCGCCTGCGTGTTCCTCACCGGATCTCGTCACGCAGGGAACACTGCACCCCTGGGCCTGCTCGACCCTAGGCCCCTCCTGCTGTAAGAAGCGGTCGCGCTACTGGCTTGCGCGGAAGCGTTTCCTCGCTTCTCCTGACGCGCCTGGTGCCCCCGGGGTCCCGCAGACGGACCACACAGCGCCGCTCCTCACACGCTGTCGCTTTCCTCACCCGGCTCCAGAGGAAGTACCTCCCTGATCGGGCACTCGCTCCTCCAGGTGTTTCAGGCTCCGCAGTTCCCCAACCACCTCAAGGCGCTTCAAGGGGTCCACAAATGACTCGACACCCTGGTAGGTGCAGCGCTGGGCAGGGGATATGGGACTGAGTTTCAGGAAGCAGGTCCTGTCAGTTTTACAGGAATGTTGATCCAGAAGGGTCTTTCTTCTCACGTAGCTCGATTCATTGGTCAATAATTGATGTCTTGATAGAGGGATCGGTCAAAGGCTGAAGGGGGAACAATCTTCTGAAGTAACTGTCAGCCTCAGTGACAAACTAGCTGCTCTCAGTGTGTCCACCTCCTCTCACCACTGCCTCACTCCTCTACTCTGGGGTCAGCACAAAATGGCTGCTGGTCACTGGCCTTATATAGGTTGGCCTCAGACCTGCAGAAGTCTCTAGTAGATTCTAGAAAGTTCCTTAATGCTATCCTATGGACCTATCCTCCAGTAGTGTCCGTTATGACAGTTGGTGGACACCATTTTAGGTCCCTGGAGATCCCTAAGGTTTCAAGGGGGTGACTAGGCCTCACAAGTGATGAGGGAAAAATGGCGTCATCGCCAAGGAACACCTAGCCCCCTGACAGCATAAAAAAACCTCCTGATGGACACATGTAAAATAAAAATAGAAAGTCTGGGAGGCTAAGGGGGACAAAAATAAATCATGGTGGTTAGTCTTCCCAGAAGCAGACAGGTCTAACACGCGTCCCCCCCAGCTGAAAGTGGGGAGAACTACCCAACCCCTTGGGAGTCCTCATCACTAAGGCGGAAATACCTGGATAGACCGTCTGCATTGGCATGGTCTGCCCCAGGTCTGTGTTCCACCCTAAAGTCCATTCCCTGTAGGGAGATGGACCACCTTAGCAACTTGGGATTCTCCCCCTTCATTTGCATCAGCCAACGAAGGGGGCGATGGTCAGTCTGAACTAGGAAGTGCGATCCAAACAGGTATGGACGTAGCTTCTTCAGAGCCCAAACCACCGCAAAGGCTTCTCTCTCAATTGTACTCCACCTCCTTTCCCGGGGGAGTAGTCTCCTGGACAGGAAGACCACGGGTTGATCCAAGCCCTCATCATTTAGCTGCGATAACACTGCCCCAATGCCATGTTCTGACGCATCTGTTTGGACAATGAATTCTCTAGCAAAATCAGGGGCCTTGAGAATGGGAGCGGAACACAATGCTTGTTTCAAGGTCAGGAAGGCTCGCTGGCAAGCCTCCGTCCAGACTACCCGTCGGGGTTGCTTCTTGGAAGTAAGCTCAGTGAGAGGGGCCACGATAGTGCCATACCCCTTCACGAAGCGACGGTAATATCCAGTGAGGCCCAGGAAGGCTCGGACCTCTGTCTGAGTCTTGGGGGGCTCCCAGGCGATGATAGCCTCAATCTTTGCCTGGAGGGGCTGCACTGTCCCTCTGCCCACCAAGTGACCTAGGTACACCACCGACCCCTGTCCGATCTGACACTTGCTGGCCTTGATTGTCAATCCAGCCTGTTGCAGGGCATGTAGAACAGCTTGCAGATGCTGCAAATGGTCCTCCCAGCTGCTACTGAAGACAGCAATGTCGTCCAGGTATGCAGCAGAAAAAGCTTCCATTCCAGAAAGGACCCTGTTCACCAGCCGCTGAAAAGTGGCAGGGGCATTCTTGAGCCCAAAGGGCATCACGCGAAATTGGTAGTGTCCCTCAGGTGTAGAGAAGGCTGACCTTTCCTTCGCCTCCTCTGTAAGGGAAATCTGCCAGTACCCTGAAGTTAGGTCAAAGGTACTTAAGTATTGAGCAGCTCCCAGCCGGTCAATCAGCTCATCCGCCCGGGGGATAGGATGGGCATCAGTTTTGGTCACTGAGTTCAAGCCTCGGTAGTCCACACAGAATCTCAATTCAGGTGTGGTGCCTGGTGGGGCAGCCTTTGGTACCAAAACCACCGGGCTAGACCAAGGGCTTCCAGAAGGTTCAATCACTCCCAGTTCCAGCATCTTGGCGACTTCACCCTTGATGCTGGCCTTCACCTTGTCCGACAGCCGGTAGATTTTAGACTTCACAGGTGGGCTGTCTCCTGTGTCCACGTCATGGGTACACAGGTGGGTCCTACCTGGGACAAGGGAGAACAGAGAAGAAAATTGCCCCAGGATCTGGCGGCAATCACCCTGCTGTTCAGGAGTTAGGGATGGCGAGAGAATAACTCCCTCCACCGACCCATCCTTTTCTTGGGACGAGAGAAGATCAGGGAGAGGTTCGCTTTCTTCTTCCTCTGCTCCATCGGTTACCATCATCAAGACAACCGCGGGCCTCTCATGATGTGGCTTGAGGCGATTGGCATGCAGCACCCTGTGGGGCTGCCTTGGGGCTTTAAGATCCACCAAGTAGGTGGACTTCCCCTTCTTCTCCAACACCTCAAAGGGGCCTGTCCAACGGTCCTGGAGGGCATTTAGCTCTCCAGGTTCCATCACCCACACCTTCTGTCCAGGCTCCAGTTCCACTGGGTGAGCGTTGTGGTCATACCACTCTTTCATCACCGCTTGGCTGGCCTCCAAGTTGTCTGAAGCTTGCTTCCACAACTTAGCCATTTGGCTCCGGAAGGCCAGCATGTAGCTCACCACGTCCTGGGGAAGTTTTCTGGGAGTCCGTTCCCATCCATCCTTCACCAGGCTGAGAGGTCCCCGTACAGGGTGCCCGTACAAAAGTTCGAAGGGGCTGAAGCCCACTCCCTTTTGTGGCACTTCCCTGTAAGAAAACAAGAGACTGGGTAGGAGGATGTCCCATTTCCTCCGCAGGCTCTCAGGTAGACTCCTGATCATACCTTTCAAGGTTTTGTTAAACCTTTCCACAAGACCATTGGTTTGTGGGTGATAAGGAGTGGTAAACCGATAGGTAACTCCACACTCCTTCCACATAGCCCGCATGTACGCTGAAAGGAAGTTAGTCCCCCTGTCGGACACAACCTCCTTGGGGAAACCCACTCGGGTAAAGATCCCCATCAGGGCCCTTGCCACCACAGGTGCAGTGATGGTCCTCAGAGGTATGGCCTCTGGGTACCGTGTGGCATGATCCACCAAAACCAGTATGAACCGGTGGCCAGCTGAAGTCGGTGGATCCAATGGCCCAACAATGTCGATGCCCACCCTCTCAAAGGGGGTGCTAACGACAGGTAGTGGTTCCAGGGGAGCTTTAAGCTTCACTCCTGTTTTCCCACTAGCTTGGCAGGACACACACGTCCGACAGTATGTGTCAGACGCCACTTTCATTCGAGGCCAATAGAAGTGGGGGACAAGCCGGGCAAAGGTCTTGTCCTGTCCTAGATGTCCTGCCAATGGTATCTCATGAGCCAATTCCAGTAGAAAGGCTCTAAAGCATTGAGGGACCACCAAGGCTCTGGCTGAACCGTGGCCAGGTGCCTTGGGCTCACTGTAGAGGAGTCCATCCTCCCAGTAAATCCGGTAGCTCCCTTCAATGTTTCCTGCTGCCTGGGCGTTGGCCTGTTGCCGCAGCCCCTCGAGAGTAGGACACTCTTTCTGAGCTGCACAGAATTCTTCCCTGGAAGGACCTCCCTCCACATGCCACTCTGTAGGGATGGGTAGGTTCTCCAAGGAAGCAACATTCTCCCCTGTGGACTCCAGATCCACCTCCGCAGGTGGTCCAGCTGTCTCACGAGGCGGAGATGTCGAGGCAGGGTCCTCCGGCCTCTGGTCCTTCTCCTCTCTGGCAGCCGGCTGGGCCATTGTTCCAGGCTCCAGCGTAAGCAACTTTTCCCTTCGGGCAGTTGCTGACCTTGTGCTGACACAAGTCCAGTCAGGGGGTCCCAGCATCTCAGAGTGAGTCTGGTACTCCACCCTCCTCCAAGCATTGTGCTCCATATCATTCCCTAACAGGCAGTCAACAGGCACGGCAGGGCTTACGGCAACTCGAAGTGGACCTGCAACCCCTCCCCACTCAAAGGGAACCTCAGCCACAGGGTAGTGGCCCAATCTGCCGTCAGCCATTACGGCGGGATGGAGTACATCTGGGATGACCTGCTCTGGAGACACCAGCTGACTCCTTACCATAGTCATGCTGGCTCCTGTGCCTCTCAGAGCCTCCCCTCTACGGCCATTGATGGTGACCCACTGCTCATACTTAATAGTATTGGAGGGCAGCTGGGTCTTGGGAACCATCTCCTTATCTCCCAGGGACACTAAAGTGACACCCGCCCGCTCCCCTCCATTAACCAAAGGCATCTCCTCCCCGAGCACTACACTAGTGATACCCGGGGCTTTTCCTCCAGTGGGAGGGGGTGGTCTTTTTGGGCATCTCACATCTCCTTTATAGTGTCCCACACCACCACACTCAAAGCAATGAACAACCCTTGGCTGCTGGCTTTGGCCAGGGGTAGGGTTGCGAGGGGGGTTACTCTTGGGGATGAATCCTCTGCCCCTTCCTTGCGAAGTATTTTGTGGCCCTTTAGAGAACTCCCTCTTAGTTTCCCCTCCCTCTTTCTTCTGGGGGGCGCCCTGTCCTTGCTTCTGGGAATTCCCTCCAGTCCCCTTAGTCGACACCCGGGTACTAACCCAGATGTCCGCCTCCTCAGCAAGCTTCCTGGGGCTGGTCAGCTTGCTGTCCACCAGATGCTGTCTTAGCTCAGGAAGACACTTCTCGAGTAGGTGTTCCTTGAGTATGAGGTCATATAGTCCCTCATAGTCCCCTACATCGCTGCCTCTTACCCAACCCTCCAGGGCCTTCCTGGAGTAGTCCAAGAAATCTACCCAGTTTTGTGTGCCCAGCTTGTAGCTGCCCCGGAACTTTTGTCTATATTTCTCAGGGGTCAACCCAAACTTCTTAAGCAGTGCTAGTTTCATAGCCGGATAGTAGGTCTGTTCACTCTGGTCAAGGGCCAACAAAGTATCCCTGCCAGTGGGGGGCATGTATTTGTATAACCCACCTCCCCAGTGGACTTCCAGAATCCCATGGGCCCTCAGCGAGACCTCGTAGGCGGCTAGCCATTTAGCAATGTCGTCGCTGGGTACATAACAAGCCATAATGTCTTTTGGTAGGTACGGTCTAGGTTCTCGGGTGTTGGTTTGGTTATCGCTGCCACCATTCTCTGATTTGGGGGTACGTAAGTTTAGGGCTTGCAAATCCATCTCCTTGATGGTCCGCTCATGCTCCAACCTCTTTTCCTCCCTCACCATGTCCATCCTGGCTAGTTCTATTCTCATCCTCCTCTCCTCCCTCCTGTCTTCTAACTCGGCGTCGGTCAGGCCCCTCTCTGACACACTACTGCCCACTCTAGAAGGTGTTATAGGACCTGTTACAAGGTTCTCCCCTCCCGCCTGGTACAGTGTTGTGGTCTCCAGGACAGTGTCCTTGTCACTCTCTTCAGGGTCTACCTCCTCCCCGGAATGAGCCTCTACCCATGCCCGAATACTGGTCAGCAGCTCAACTTTCCTGGCGCCTTTCTTGAAAAACACCCCCTGCTGCTGACACCATTCTTTCAATTGAGGCACAGTATAATTGTCTAGCTCTTCCACATTTATCTCCATTCTTGTTTGAAGTATAAAATGCTATACAGGAGAAATCCACAGAGTGACCTGAGGTCAACCTCCACCCACCGCCAGAAGTCAATTTAGAAAAACCAAAAATGTAAATTAGGAAGGCCGCAGGGAGAAAACTCCAGGTGGGGTCTCGTGGTTGTCACTGCGTTACTAATAAGTAAGTGTAAGTACAGATCCGCTATCCCACCGCTGAAACACCAATTATGTTGGACCTAGATTCCCCAAGCCTACATATGGTAGCTTGGCACAGTAGTGGTCTACAGCTAACTCCAGGCGTTGGCTAAGTACTTACACAGCTTACCCACAGTAACACAGTGATGAACCACTAAAATAAAGACACAACACCTCTGTTTGCAAAAATACCGTTACCCTTTATAAAAATAATATGGCTCTTTGGATTTAAAATCATACAGGTTATAACATCAACTGCTTGTAGGAATGAATATACACTTTTACCATGGAAGTTAATTCTCACTCTTCCAGCTGTGGAAAAAGACAGTAAATCATATACTTTTGTCAAGATTCAGCAGTACATTCAGAGAACTTCTTTGGATAATTAATTGAAGCTCCTAAACTTCACACTCTACAGGGGTACTTTGCATTAATGCACAATGACATCAATAATTCATTAATACAGCCTGCTAATTCATTGGTTATGTTAACACATCTAGGGTTACGCTTCCTAACCCCTTCTCTCCTATGGCACAGAATGAATCTCAAGGGAAGTAGAAAGGTCAAGGCCCTTTTCTCTGCTTATAGACCTGTTTAAGGTATCTGTCAACCTTTTATCCCTTTTTACCCAGCACTTCCCTTTTCACACTCCCTCTCTCCTTACTGTCTGGGTGGCAGATATGCCACAGTCCACAGGCCTTCAGCTGGCACCTGCCTCTCGAGCTCCCCCGACCAGCTGCTTCCCTGTGCTGGCGTGGGGAGAGCCTTGCCGGCCTCCTCAGCCCAAGCGCGCTTTCGCCTGTCAGCGCTGGCTAGGGGGCCTCGATTCAGGCTTAGCGCGGTGATTTCCTGCTTCTGTGGACCGCCAGGGGTTGGATGGGCGGTCGGTTGCTCAAGCGCTAGTTCCTCCAGTAAGCGCTCACAAGTAGGGGATTTCCGCTGACAACGCGGCGCTCAGGAAAGACGTCTGGCGCCACCTCAGGCAACCCGATGGACGCGCTGATCTCTGGGGCATGCGCGTTCCTCGCAATGGCTCCGCCTCTCAGGACGCGCTGCTCGTCGGCGCCTGCGTGTTCCTCACCGGATCTCGTCACGCAGGGAACACTGCACCCCTGGGCCTGCTCGACCCTAGGCCCCTCCTGCTGTAAGAAGCGGTCGCGCTACTGGCTTGCGCGGAAGCGTTTCCTCGCTTCTCCTGACGCGCCTGGTGCCCCCGGGGTCCCGCAGACGGACCACACAGCGCCGCTCCTCACACGCTGTCGCTTTCCTCACCCGGCTCCAGAGGAAGTACCTCCCTGATCGGGCACTCGCTCCTCCAGGTGTTTCAGGCTCCGCAGTTCCCCAACCACCTCAAGGCGCTTCAAGGGGTCCACAAATGACTCGACACCCTGGTAGGTGCAGCGCTGGGCAGGGGATATGGGACTGAGTTTCAGGGAGCAGGTCCTGTCAGTTTTACAGGAATGTTGATCCAGAAGGGTCTTTCTTCTCACGTAGCTCGATTCATTGGTCAATAATTGATGTCTTGATAGAGGGATCGGTCAAAGGCTGAAGGGGGAACAATCTTCTGAAGTAACTGTCAGCCTCAGTGACAAACTAGCTGCTCTCAGTGTGTCCACCTCCTCTCACCACTGCCTCACTCCTCTACTCTGGGGTCAGCACAAAATGGCTGCTGGTCACTGGCCTTATATAGGTTGGCCTCAGACCTGCAGAAGTCTCTAGTAGATTCTAGAAAGTTCCTTAATGCTATCCTATGGACCTATCCTCCAGTAGTGTCCGTTATGACAGTTGGTGGACACCATTTTAGGTCCCTGGAGATCCCTAAGGTTTCAAGGGGGTGACTAGGCCTCACAAGTGATGAGGGAAAAATGGCGTCATCGCCAAGGAACACCTAGCCCCCTGACAGCATAAAAAAACCTCCTGATGGACACATGTAAAATAAAAATAGAAAGTCTGGGAGGCTAAGGGGGACAAAAATAAATCATGGTGGTTAGAGTCTTCCCAGAAGCAGACAGGTCTAACAGGATCCTCCTATATGTTGGAGCTGGCCGCTTCCCCCTAGACTTGGGGAATGGGCGGCTCAGTCTGCAACAGTCACCCACGTAGGAATTACTTTCACCTCCATGGCGCCCTACTGAGGCCAGTGTGGCCTTTGTTAGGGCTATTTCCACGGCTGCTGGTATTCTGAGGATGGATGAACCTGTCACTCTTTTTCCTACAGACAACCTCTAGGAGATTCTCCACCAGGGTTCTGGTTGACAGGAGTTGTTCCTTCCTTTTGAGGCGTCACTCCATAACTTTCATATGGGGGCGCCCTGCCACAAGCCATCCGGTGCCTCCGGCGCTACTGCACCGTCATCGTTCTGCTCCGCACGACCCAGTGTCTTTCTTTCCACCCTTCTACTCAAGGTGCTCTACTGCGCAATGCATTTCCGTGTTTGCCTGTGGTGGTGTTCCCTCCGTCTCGGGAGGCCTGGTGGTTAGATTCATGGGGGCGTACTGTCTTCACCTCTTCCAGTGCTGCCTTGAGGGCGCTTAACACTGTGTGTGCTGACCAGGGGTACTTCTGGCCTGTGGGATTCTGTTGAGTCCCTTCTTTCTCATGTCTCTCATGAGGGGACCTGTGCTGATCTGCGGGCCCATGTGTTAGATGGGAGAGAGTTAGCCGTGTTTATTCTTCGCGCGGCTTTGGATGTTGCTGATGCTGTTGGCCGTGCTATGACCACTTCTGTGGTTCTCCGTCGCCATGCTTGGCTAAGCGATGCTGTCTAACCTGAAAATATTAGAGAGTGTCGGGTCGACCTCCCTTTTGACGAGGTTCTCATGCAGACTCTGCTGTTCAGCGTCTTCTTGTGGGGCTCCGTCGTCCTCCTCCTCAGTAGGTAGGTTTTCTGATCCTCTGGGCTTGGTGGGAGAAGTTCTCCCACTTGCTCCTGATATTTGTTTTTTGAATGGCCGTTACACTTTCTGTGAGGGTTACTGTGTCCTCGGGGTCCTTGGTTGGCCCCGTTCTTCATTTGGCTGCTGGTTCAGTCCTCTTTTTTTGGTACGAATGTGTTTTCTGGCTGAATTCTAAGCCTTCTGTGGTTTCTGCCGCAGGTCTAGGATTTTGTCCTCTGATGCGGAATTGTTTTTTCCCTAAGAGTGGTTCCCATGCTTTCTTGGGACGTGTCCTACCCTATGTGAGGTATCGGTTGCTATTGTAAAGCTCTGTCTTATGCAGGGAGGCTGTGGACTCCCCCTGGCGGGTTCATCGCCCTTCCTGGTGTGGCTGTATTACGATGGTGCGGTCCTTGGTGCTTACTGGGGCGTGGCTTGGTCATCTACGGTGTTGTGCCTCGATAGTTTGCCCTTGCCGGCAGTTTGGTCTGGGCCTCTGTCTGGTGTTTCAAAGAGCCTTGTTTACTGTGTTGACGGCCTGGTCCGTTCTACTTGTTACTCTTCTAGCTGCTCTCACTACTTAGTGGATCGGCTCTGACTGGTGTGGTCCCCTTTTAGGGGTCGTTTGGGACGGGTTACTAGCCTTGCTCTGAGCCCGATGTGGTCTGGGCGTTTAGTTTTGTGGCGTTGTCAGCAGCTGGCTGCCCCCGCCTGCTCTTCTGTGACCGACCTTGGCTTGGGCCCTGGAGCTCCTGCTTTTTGTCCTGCGGGGCTATTGTGAGGTTCTTCTGCCTGATTTACTGCTGAGGTGTCGTTTAGGCTTGTCTTTTGGCTTCAAGCTGTGATGGGTTCGGCGGCCCTCTTCACTGGGTACGTTTCCCAGTGGAGGGCTTGCCGTATTTCGGCCTCTTCTCCTTTGATTCTGTAGTTTTCTTTTCTTCCCCTGCGCTCCTTGTACCTTGAGTCTTCCGGTGGAGGTCCCTGGTACGTTGACTGGGCTGGGGTGTTCTGCCCTCCCCCCCTTCGTATTGCCTTTGCTTTCTCCTGTTGCTAAAGGCTGGGTTGCCTTTTTGTCGTTCTAGCACTTCCCCTGTGAGGGAGGTGTTCCTCCACGATGTTGAGGTTCTCTTTAGCTTAGGGCCTGTGACTCATCCCTGTTGCGGTGAGACGGGCCTGTTTTTCTCTGTCCCTGCAGCAGGTCCCCTGTTGGGGGGTCTTGGGCTCGTCTGAGCCGGAGAGGTCTTCTCGCAGAACCTCCTCTCCCTTTGGGATTTGGCTAGGGTATCTATTCTACGTTAAGGAATCTGCGGCTAGTAGTCTCTATCAGATGCACGAGTTACTTACCTTCGGTGACGATGTATCTGATAGACGATTCTAGCCGCAGATTCCTTCACGACCTGCCCTTCCCAGTTTCTGCGAGGACCCTTCTCCGTCTTCTGCACTCGCCTGTTCCTGGGTGGTGTTCCTCTGCAAGTGCCTCCTTTTCTTACTTCCTCCCTAGGGGGATGCTTGCCTGGTTGTTGTTGTTGCTCTATTCCTTCCTTCAGGTAATTGGTTGGCGAATGCCTGGGTGCTTCGGTGCCCATGCATTTGATCTCAAATGTGGGGTTGATGGTGCCCTGCTTCCTTGTGTGGCTTATACTCCTGACACTTACCCTTGGAGTTGAGGTCCCCTGGTTGGGCCTCGACCTTGGTTCTTTTTAGGAGCACCCCCCTGCTGGTGTGTTGGGGGATGAATTGTACTTCCATTCTGGCCTTGGACCCTTTCTTGGCTCCGGGCGGTGGGTGCAGACTTAATCTGCTGTGCCCTTTTTCACATGCTTTCTGTTTCCAGGGAGACTGTCCTGTTGGTTGCAAGCTTGCTTACAGTAGCTGCGCTCTATTCTTTCATTCCATGACTTGGTGCCTGGCACTATTCTGGATATGCTGTTCCTCACCTTTCGTTTATTTCCCGTTCTGTATAGCTGGGTTTTTCGCACCCTGTTCCAGTGTTTTCACAGTTTTGGTTGTGATGGCTCCGCATTGTGGCGCAGAAAGTTCTCAGAAGAAAACTGACGTAGGCGCTCCAGGGTGGGACTTACTTATCCTCGCTGACGTCACCAGCGCAGACAACGTCAGGGCGGAGTCACATGGTGCCGTTCCCCCAGCACGGAGTCACGTGGTTCTGTTCCCCCAGCACGCAGGGATGCTGTTGCAGAAAAGGTTTCTGAATCCAGTCTCACGCCTGGGGATCATTCTACGTTAAGGAATCTGCAGCTAGAATCGTCTCTACCAGATACGTTAATGGAGGGAAGTAACTCGTACATTCGGCATATAAAAAATATGACCATGAAAGATGCACGTTCATCAGCACAACAATACAGTACATTAATCATCATATAATAAGAAGAGAAGACCGGTCAGCCAGGGCACCGCTTGAACATAAAGAGCAATGTTCAAAAACTTCTTAAAACATAAAAAACAATAAAGTGCACCCCACTGTCCTAACTAATGCGACAAGTACTTAAAGGTCTTCCACTTTTATGTTCCCCTAGTATTTCTTAGCTTTAGAGCGGATCTTAAAACGTTCGAGACACATGATTATGTAAGCGCTTTGGGGGACAATAAAAAAAAAAGTGAAGCCACCATGGCCTGCTTAAAATTATGTTTCCTTAAAGCCCCTTAAGAAACACTCTTCTCGGGAATGAGTAATACGAACACAAAAGAACAAAATGAAGGGTATCCTGTGGAGACCTATTGTCACAGCCACAGGACCCTTTTTGTTCTGAGGGTGCTGTATACCCCGCCGGTACAGCCAGTAAGTGGTGCAACAAGTTCAATCTAAACCTTATGATCAAAAATCTGTCATGAGCACTGGCTAGAATAGTTAAGTCCGGCTCTATACTTTGTGTCGACATGACTTAAAGATCACTTCTAACTGAGGACTTTTTCAATTCATTTTTCTCCCTTTGGGCCCCAAGTAATTCAAATAACTGATCTTTAATAAGCACTTTATCCCATGGGCTCACCTTATACAGGTGGGAGAACAGCTCTGCCCTGTCCAACAAAGTAAAGGAATCCTTTACATATTTCAACCATGGGATTTTGAACGCATAATCCAAGGCGAGACTGTCTTGAATTACTTTCCTGTTAAACCTGTCTCCTCATTGGACCACATGTTCACCCAACACAGGAGGAGTTTCACAGCCACCAGGTCAGAAATATACTTAGACCCCAGCTCCTCATGAACAATGAACGAGGAGGTGCTATGGGGGTCCTGTTTTCTTCACTTTATATTTCAATTGTCCTAATAAAACCCCACACTTTACCTCCATATAAAACTTTTGATTTACAAAATGAGTTATACAATTTTAGGATTGTACCAGGTGACCACTTGCTTATCCTGTGAGCAAAGGATGTATTGCTCCAGTAGACTTTATCAAACCTAGACACCTGCTCTCCACTAGCTGTTTAAAACTCAATTTTTCCTCGAACAATGAGAAGGCCGGCACTGTCCCCAGAGTATGTGTGCTGACTACGTAGGAATTCGCCTTCATGGTCCTTTTCCCTAGTTCCATTTTGTAGGATTTAGTTAAATTCGTTGTCAAATCCAAATCCTTCATGAACCCCACAAACTCATCTAATAGGATCTGCAAGGCCTTGTGTGCAAGCAAGTAGAACCGCATCCTCCACGTAAAGAAGAACGAGGACTGGTCTTGAGCCTACTTTAGGGCAGTCTACTTGTAATGCGGTTAATGCCAGGTCGAGACCATTAATATATAATGTGAATAAAAAAGGAGCTCAAATACATCCCTATCTAACCCTGCTTAAACACTTAAAATAATCTGTGGTCTTCCCTTCTTGTGTATATCTGACTGCGAAAGTGGCGTTGGAGTATAGAGCTATTAGTACATTAATTAGTCCAGTCCACCCCAATGATCCCATGAGCTTCCACAGTTTAGTTCGATTTACACAGTCAAAAGCTGCGGTAAGATCCATGAAGGTGAGATAAAGCCCCCTCCTTTGACTATTGTGCACTTCGCATTAATCAAATAAAGACTTAGACATTGCATGACCGTGGATTTGCCCGTACGGAACCCATATTGGACATCGGTTATTATTCCATGGGTCTCTGCCCACTCAGGCAACCTATTCAATACCACTCTCCCCAAAACCTTCACTGTCACGTCAATAAGGGCTATTGGGCGATAACAGTGTGGGCTATTCCTATTCCCTTTCTTGAATATCAGGACAATGTTTGCCGTGGACCATGAGGGAGGCATTTCTTTTGCAACTGATGCGTTATTTGCCCTCCCCAGGATCGGCGCCCAAACCTCTGGATTACTAGGGAAATCAGGTGGAATCCGGTCTGGTCCCTGGGCTTTATTCCACGCAAGACCATCTATTCCTAGTCTCACCTCATCCAGGGTGAAAAAAATAACGTCCGTTCTCTGAGCATCAATCTGTAACTGTTTCTCCTCTCCTCTCAGGGGCTGATTATACAGTCCCTCATAATGAGCAAACCATTGCTCAGGTAAGATATTTATGAGACAGACTTGGATTTGAGTCTTTAAAACAGGGGCTGTTTATAAGTCCTTAAGCTCAGCTGCCTCTTATAGATCTTCCTAAGCTTCAATTGGCGATTGCGCTTCCGAGTCCTGACAGCCTGTTTATACACTGTACGGCAGGTCATGATCCAACCCCTACTTCTGGGTGATTGTTAAAGGGCCTTCGAGCATTGCCCATCAAACCATCTTGGCACGTCCCTGAGGTTTGTGGGTACAGGTGCTTTTAAAAGGCTATCCACTATTTGCGAAATAGCTGTAAATTTCTGATATATGGTCACTGAATATACTATGCCAAATGTTAAAACTGGTGATAAATCTCTTCACTATATGTGAAAAAATACAAAATCAATAAATGACGCACATCCTCTACCCTTCTACGTGGGGGGCACAGGTGTATATAGGTGGCCGACAATCAAATCCGTTGTGTGGGTCAGCCCAAAGGTATTTAAAAGCACACTCAACTCCCTTCCTGACTTGGTGTGCTCCATGTGTGGCCCTTTATTTAGTGTATCTGCCTGCCAATCACACTCGGTCATCCTCAAATTAGGACACAAGTGGCTATTAAAATCTACCACTACTATTAAATGTGCCTGGGCTCATCCTGCGACTTGTAATATCCCTAAGCGAGTGCTTAATTCATCAAAGGGTTTTAATCCCTGCAAGTTTGGCTGAGCGTTATAAAAATTGATAAGACCCTGTACTACATCCAACTCCCATGGGATTAACTTCCACCTCCCCTGTATCCTTAAATCTACATACATAATTTGGCCCCCTCTGGCTCTCCCTACACTAAACCTTAGTGCTGGACAAAAAAAAGTTTTGTACCCTTCTAAGAAGGTATTTATTAGCTCCCATGTTTCCTGGATGGCGATTATATCAAACTTTCTAAAATAACAAAGCCACTGTCCTGAAACTTGCTCGCCAAGCCTGACCCGTTCCACGAGAAGTTTTAATTCATCCAGATTTTGCCTCGTCTGGGGTATCACTTTTATCCCCATCTGCACTGGGAAACCTGCTTTCCCTTAGGTCTCTATATTCTTTGTGGGTTTCACGGATTCCCCCATCAGCCACTTCCCTCCCCTTTGCTCCTTCGTTTTTGTCTGATTGCCCTCTATTCTTATCAAACTCGCTCCCTCTGCAAGTCAATCAGCCATTCAAGTCCCTCATTGGAGCGAAAGCATTTCTTAACTGCAAGGAGCCTCCATTCCAACTCTGGCCCGCTTCCTGTGTAACCACACAATGGGGGATACAAATTTGGACGGGGTCTGTAAAAGAAACCCAATGGTGCTGTTTTGAGTCTACCATACATGATTGCGAGAATGAAAACAAAATCTTCTGGGCATTGACGGGTACCTCAGCATGACAATCACGCTATCCCCATCAAATATCTTCTTAGACCTGCCAATCCACGCCACCCTTCTTGCCTTCAAGACATGTCTTTGGTCCGAGCTAGTAAACCCAACGTGTTTTCCTAACCAGTGGGTTACCTTGTTTATCAACTGGAGACTAGACTCGTCCTGTGAGTTATCTCGCCCTGGTACCCCCACTAGAATCACCGTGTAGGGACAACATGCTATTGGGAGGTCTGACTGGCAAATTCTGTGTGTTATGAACTAGTTGAGCGGCGCCACTGGCTCTCCGACCCTGATGCTGAGATGCGCTCTTGTTACCTCTTTCATTCAGATCCCTGCTATGTTGGGTCAGCTGGCCAGACCTCAAGATCCCCACCACCTGTCTTCCTCCCCCTGCCCTGTTTTGTCCATATTGTATATCCAGAAACAGTGGTTCTTATGGAAACATTGGTTGGTTACATGGATGATTAAAAAAATGTAATATGGCAATGTTTCTGATAGATACATCTGCCGTGTGGATTCCTCACCTTGTGAATATCCCCTTGCGTCAGCAACATTCGGAAATTCTTTTTGTAGCTTCGCACCGACGTGGATCCGGACGTCAGAGGCACGGCACCGCTCGCGACTCCGCTGACGTCACTGACGCCTATAACAGGCCCACGCCGGCGTGATGACATCAGTTCCCTTTTTTCCGCGTCGTCGACGCTAACGGTTTTCAGGGATCGTACTGTAGCTTTACTGTAACTTTGTTACTATTATCCTATTATTGGGTTTTTCTTTATATTCTTCGAAATGCCGTCGAAGAAAACTGGATTTAAGGCTTGCGGCGAATGTGGCAAGACTGTCCATCACCGATCCTCATGAATGCTGTGTTTGGTGTTTAAGTTCCGACCATGACGTCGAGGACTGTCCTTGCTGCAAGAAGATAACTCCGAAGGCGCTAAGAGAAAGAGAGACGAAACTCCTTGTGGCAAAACTTAAAAATAAGAAAGTTAAAAAGTCTTTGAAGTCTCGAACTCGTCGGTAGAGATCGAGGTCGAGGTCTCGTTCGAGGTCACGCACGGAATCGTCTTTGGCTCACGCTTCGAAGTCTTCGAGGAAGAAACATAAGAAGAGGAGCCATGAGTCACGTCATCACTCCGGAAAGGACTCTGGTTCAAGACCGAAGTCCCAGGTCAAACTTCTGAGTAAGGAAGTGGAGGTTTCGGAGTCGGAACATAACTCTGTTGGTGAGGCTTCACATCCGGATTAACCCGAATCTCAGAAGCAGGTCCATTCTCCGGTTCCATCCAATCCTTCTGGTCAGGAGGATGAAGGTGAGGAGCAGGGGGCTGGTGAAGTCGAGGTTCCGATGCCTGCGGGTTCGTCGACCCAGGTTCCTGGACTCGGTGAAGAGGTCGACGTCGTTTCGACTCCACCTCCTCAGGAACGACCCAGAGATCCATATCCTGAATTTCCAGCTCCAGGTCAGGATCCTTCTCAGTTCCTGAACGCCATGTTTGGTGTCTATTCCAGGGCAATGTTCCCATCTGGTGCACCTGTTGGTCCCACGGGTCCTATGGCCTTTAACTTGGGTATTCCCCAGGCTTACGCCCCTGCGCCCTTCATGCCTTTTATACCGGCTATACCACCGCATTGGCATTTTCCGACACCACCGGTGTCGTCGACGCCGGAGCGCACGACGCCGACTCCGTTGACGCCAGTCTCATCGACGCCGATGCCTACGACTCCGAGGCAGGATTCTGCCCGACCTCGTATTGAAAAACCTCATCCGACTTCGGGTTCGACGCCGGCACCGACCCCGTCGGAGTCGATTCCGAATCCGTTGACTTCTGCTGTGAAGGAAAGATCTCGGAGAAAGACCCAGAGACTTCTGGAAGAGGAAAGATGTCAATATTCAGATACTGAAGGGGAGTTACAGGATTCTGAGGATCCTTTTGAGGACTTGTGTGAGGCCAGTGGGCTTGAACTGTCGCCTGAGTGGGAATTAGCTTCAGTGTCAAATGTACCATCGAAGGATGTGGTGCCTTATCACACCTTTATGAAAAAAAGCAGCGAGTTTATTGAATATTACTCTGCCCACTGCTGATTATAAACCTAATATTTTAACTGAGGTTCTTCATTCACCCTCGTCAGTTATTGAACCTATGTTACGCTTCAACGAGGCCATATCTGAGCCCATCTATGAGGTTTGGAAGAAACCTTTATCTGCTCCTGCAGTTTCAAGAACAGTGGCGAGGAGATACAGAGTTGCACCTGAGGACCCTGCGTTTTTATCAACTCATCCCTTGCCTGAGAGTTTGGTGGTGCAAGCTGCCTGCTCAAAGAAATCTGCTGGGGCTTTTCCACAGGTTCCTGGGGATAAAGAATCCAGAAAGCAAGATCAGAGTGCCAAGAAGGTTTTCTCATCAGCCAGTATGGCGTTAAAGTCAACCAACGCAACGTGTCTGATGGGAAGGTATATCCATGCCTTGATGGATTCTGTCAAGCAGCTGATTCCGAAAATTCCTGAGGATGACAGGAAGGATTTTCAGGAAGTGATATCAGATACTCAAGCAGCTGCGAGACATGTGATTCAGAGGGGACTGGACACTGCTGATTCGGTGGCAAGGGTCATGGGCTCCTCCGTGGCCACTAGGAGGGCTGCCTGGCTTAAATCATCGGAGTTCTCTGCAGACGTCCAGTCTGTTTTGATGGACTTGCCTTTTGATGGCTCAGGATTGTTTGGCAAGAAGGCTGATGCTGCCTTGGAACGTTTTAAGGACAGTAGGGCCACTGCAAAATCTTTGTCTTCAGTCCAGAGGTACTACTGGTAGACGCTTCAGGGGGTTTGGAAGATCTTCCTTTCGTTCTTACAGACCATCCCAGCAGCAGCCTCAACAGCAGCAGAATACGCTGTACAAGTCATACAGGGGCAGGCAAAGATCCCGCCCTAGAGGTTGTCAAACTGCCTCCTCCTCCTCTCCTTCCCAACCCCCGGCCAACGCAGCAAAGCAGCCCTAGATCCGCCATTCCGGATCATGTGGGCCCAGTGGGGGGGTCGGCTTACTCATTTTCTACAAGATTGGGAATTAATAACATTGGATCTTTGGGTTCTCAATCTTGTAGAGAATGGGTATGCACTTCCTTTCCAGGAATTCCCTCCCAATTACCCTCCTTGCCAGGGTTATTGTTCGGAGGACCACCTGCTTCTCCTGCAGGAAGAAGTCCTGGCTCTGTTCAGAAAAGGTGCGATAGAGGTGGTTCCAGAGCAGGAAAGGGGTCAGGGGTGTTACTCCCGGTATTTCCTGATCCCCAAGAAAGATGGCAGGCTTCGGCCAATCCTGGATCTCAGGATCTTGAACCTTTACCTGAAACAGGAAAAGTTCAAGATGCTCACTCTTGCACAGGTTCTTCAAGCGCTGCTGGAAGAAGACTGGATGGTGTCGATCGACTTGCAGGATGCGTATTTTCATATTCCCATCTTGAAGTCGCACAGACAGTATCTCCGTTTTACGGTTGGGTCACAACACTACCAGTTTGTGGTCCTTCCGTTTGGTCTTACTACTGCGCCTCGAGTCTTCACCAAGGTGATGGCAGTGGTGGCAGCTCATCTCAGGAGAACGGGGATACATGTGTTTCCGTATCTAGACGACTGGCTGATCAAAGCGGAGTCGCCGGAGAAGGTGCTCCATCATCTGCAAGAGACAACTCAGTTGTTGCACAGGTTGGGTTTTTCGATAAATGTACCCAAGTCTCACCTGGTGCCCTCACAGCGCAACCTGTTCATAGGTGCGGTACTGGACACTACTGTGTGTCGTGCATTCCCTCCCCCTCAAAGGATTCGCGACATACAGGAGATGATTCCTTTGTTTTACAATGGAGCGGTAGTTCCAGTCCTGAAGGTCCTTCGCCTGCTCGGTTTGATGGCTTCATGCATTCTGTTGGTCAACCATGCACGCTGGCATATGAGGGCGCTCCAGTGGTGCCTCCGCAGGCAGTGGTACCAGCACAATGGGGATCTCAGGGAGTCGGTGAAGATCTCCGGAGAAACTGCAGCGGATCTGTCTTGGTGGAGTGTGGAAGGCAATCTGTCTCAAGGGAAGCCTTTTCAGATTCCTCCATCGGTTGCCACAGTAATATCGGATGCGTCCACTCTCGGGTGGGGTGCTCATCTGGGGGACCTGGAGGTCAAAGTTCTTTGGTCTCCAGAGGAAAGGTTGCTTCATATCAACCTTCTAGAGTTGCGGGCGATACGTCTGGCGCTCAAGGCCTTCCTCCCTTCCCTTCGCGGTCAGTCTGTTCAGGTCCTGATGGACAACACGACCGCGATGTAGTATGTCAACAAGCAGGGAGGAGTAGGGTCGCAGTGTCTCTGCAGAGAGGCTCTGCGTCTCTGGTCCTGGGTTCAGGACCATCAGATTTGTCTGATGGCAAATCATCTGGCCGGGGTTCAGAACATTCGTGCAGACAGTCTCAGTCGTCAGTTCTCTGCCGATCACGAGTGGAGGCTCCATCCAGAGGTAGTTCACGACATCTTTCGGATGTGGGGGACTCCTCGGGTGGACCTGTTCGCCACTCACGAGAATGCTCACTGCCTGTCATTCTGCAGTCTCCAGTATCCGATGCAAGGAGCCTTGGGGGACGCGTTTCAGTTGAGTTGGAGCTCGCAACTCCTTTACGCGTTTCCTCCCATACCTTTGATTCCTCGGGTTCTGAGGAAAATTCGCCAAGACCGGGCCCGAGTCATATTGATTGCCCTGGATTGGCCAAGAAGGGTGTGGTACTCAGACCTTCTCCACCTCTCCTCTCACCCGCCGCTCCGCCTCCCTCACAGGGCAGATCTCCTCTCTCAGATGGAGAGGGGCAGGTTCTACACCCCCACCTCCAGACATTACACCTTCATGCCTGGAGATTGAACGGGGCAACCTGATTTCTTTTTCTCTCCCTCACGATGTGGTGGATGTCATTTTGTCAGCCAGGCGTGACTCCACTAAGTCCATCTATTCTTATAGGTGGTCTGTTTGTTGTTTGGTGCAGGGAGAAGTCCGTAGACCCTTTGAGGGCCCATTTATCTGATGTTCTCCAGTTTGCCCTTTCTCTGGCACAGCAGGGGCTTGCTGTTGCCACGGTGAAGGGTTATCTGTCAGCGCTGTCGGCGTTTATCTGTTTGCCTGACCAGCCTTCTTTGTTTAAATCTCCTATAGTTTTGAGGTTTTTGAAGGGCCTCACTAATAAGTTCCCTCCTATCCCTTTCATTGTGCCTCAGTGGGACTTAAATCTAGTTTTGACATTTTTAATGGGTGCTCCTTTTGAGCCTCTTCACAAATGTCCTATGAGGCTCCTGACTTTCAAAACAGTTTTCCTCGTTGCAATAACCTCGGCAAGGAGGGTAAGTGAGCTTCAAGCTCTTAGTTCCAAGCCCACATTCCTGTCCATTCATGCTGATCGAATGGTTCTTAGGACCAGGGCTGCTTTTCTGCCAAAGGTGGTGACTCCTTTCCACCTTGGTCAATCCATTACCCTTACTACTTTTTATCCTCCCCCACACCCTTCCAAGGAGGAGGAGAGATTACACCGTCTTGACCCCAAGAGGGCGGTGTCTTTTTACTTGGACAGGACTAAAGACTGTCGCTTGGATGACCAGCTCTTTATTGGCTTTGCTGGCTGCAAGAAAGGAAGAGCGGTCCATAAGAGGACTTTGTCGAGATGGATCGTCCTCTGCATTAAGATCTGCTACTCTTTGGCCGGTAAGGAACCACCAGAGGGTATAAGGGCTCATTCTACTAGAGCTAAGTCTTCGACCTCTGCATTGGCTAGAGGTGTGCCTGTAGAGGATATTTGTAGAGCGGCAACTTGGTCTTCCCTCCACACTTTCGCGAAGCATTACTGCTTGGTTTCCGAAGTGAGGAGGGACGGTCATTTTGCGCGCTCTGTCCTTCAGGATTTCTTGGTCTAGAAGAGTGGACACTGCTGTGGGACTCTATTCACAAGGTGAGGAATCCACACGGCAGATGTATCTATCAGAAGAACAAGTTACTTACCTTCGGTAACGCTTTTTCTGGTAGATACAATATCTGCCTGTGGATTCCTCACTGACCCACCCGCCTCCCCGTTGTCCACTCTTCTATGCCAGAGTTTCTTTAATGTATTATTTTATTGTCAAGGAGTTGTTTAGGAGTTGTTTATTTCAAATGTTTTATTGCATTTGCTTCACACTGTGTGTTACCTTGATTTCTATACTGCGTATACTGTGTATACTGTGTTTATGTCTACTGTCATCGGTCCGTCCGTGTGCCTCGAAGGCACGGAAAAAAGGGCGGAACTGATGTCATCACGCCGGCGTGGGCCTGTTATAGGCGTCGGTGACGTCAGCGGAGTCGCGAGCGGTGCCGTGCCTCTGTGACGTCCGGATCCACGTCGGCGCGAAGCTACAAAAAGAATTTCCAAATGTTGCTGACGCAAGGGGATATTCACAAGGTGAGGAATCCACAGGCAGATATTGTATCTACCAGAAAAAGCGTTACCGAAGGTAAGTAACTTGTTCATTTGGGTCAAGTGGATTTCAGACAAAGGTAGCAGAGTACACTGTCCTTACTCTCTTTAAAAGTTTATAGCAATTATTTGAGAAAAACAATTTAAGTACAAAAAGATTGGTGCTTAGTGTCCCCAGTGCAAAATTGGAACCGAGAAAATTAAAAGTAGTGACATTTGTGACAGTTACAGCGTGGTTTCCATTGTTCTTAACAAACGATCATTAATATTTTCAACAGTCTCTTCCAGCACTGTAAACAATAATTAGTGCTGGTATAATGATTCGTTCTCTTTAATGTCGACGTTTCGACCCTTTAAAACAATATAGCGTCTCTTCAGGACCTAATGATATAGGGACATTGCGAAATCAAAGGGAGAGTGGCATAAGCTCTTAGTCTAGTGGGTTCTGAGATAAATAAAAGGAAAGGCCAACGATGGAACAATACCCGTAGTAAAAACAATATACGCGCACAGCCATGTGGATAGATGAGAACCCCGGGCAAGTGAGAGGAAGGAAATAAGTACTCACACTGGACCAAGCCGGGTACTATAGAGGTGAGAGGAATAAGGAAATAGTGAGATACAGATACTTCTCATAATTACTGATGACGTATTCATTGAGCAATACATGTGCTTACCTCAGTGTGAGGAAAGCAGGAAGGCGGGGTGGGGGCTGGCGCTAAGGGATGAAGCAGAACAGGGATGATAGGCGATGGTGCTACAGGAAGTAGTTTGCTGTAGAAAACAGATATCCGTCAATATCGGCTATGATGAAGAAAGTGTGTTGTTGAATGATGGAAGTGTAGAGGGCCTTACCTGAAGAAAGTCTTCACAGTATAGGCGAAGGAGCAGAGACGTTGGTCATTTGGGCAGGAATTGGATGTGTCCTGACCGAGATTGTCCTAAAAAAAATGCGTGAATTGTATTTAATATGAGGCATGTTATGATAGAACGCTAAATGTAATCTCTCCATCGCATTCGGCATTAATAAAGCGCGGTGGCCCCCTACTTCCTAACTCTGTGCATATAGCCACTGGTGGGATATGAAACACCAAGCATATCTCTGTACGTGGAGTGGCATTCAAGTCTATTTGTTGTTGGGTGGTGTGGTTAGGTACAACATCCTGCCTGGACTGAACATCCGGAGTAAACACTTTCTCAATGTACGACAAAGATGCAGGTTTTGGTATTAGGATGTTTAATAGAGGGGGTGGCATTGCAGTTATTTTTAAATCCTCATGTGCATCTTTGTGAGGGAGCCTCTTGCTGGCTGCAAAGCGGTCTTTAGGATTTCCTTTAATGCTAATTATACTAGTCGGGCTTACTGATCTATCATCCACCTGGTCCCTCCAAAGAGTTTAGAACAGCCTGGATTTACGCTGTAGGGCCTCTTTCAATGAGAGCAGCTAATTTCAGTATCCTTGGGGATCTGAATTTACATTTGGATAATCCTCATGATGCCGACTTGGGTAATTTTCTGGCCGATCTTGCGGCGTGCCAACTTCTCCAGCTGGTGCAAGGGCCCGCGCACTCTGCTGGTCATTTGTTGGACCCTGTTTTTACCAATCTTGCTCTTCTGTTCATTCTCCCTCTCGGATGTGTTGGTCGGATCATCCCCTCCTAACAATGACACTCCCTGGGATTACACCTATGAGCAGAGAGCTTCAGAAGCGCACACCTAGGCACCCTTGGCATAAACTTAATATTATGCAACTCTATGATCTTCTTTCTTCATCCCCGCCCACTCTTTCAGCAGACCCAGACTATGCCGACAAATCACTGTCCGACTGGGTTTGCGGTGCTCTCGACTCTCCTTCCAGTAAAATGGTCTAAAGGCTGCTGCACCAAATCCAGTCCTTGGTACAATACTGAGCTTACTTGCTTGCCTAGAGAGTGTAAGTGGTCAGAGCATGGAGAAGGAGCTATGACCCTAATCTAAAGAAGCTCTATAGTACAGCTATTAAGCAATACCATCGGTCCATCCAGTCTGTATGGGCCACTTAATATGCGGAAGAGATCAAGAGCAGTGCTAATCCATCTAAAAGTATATTTTCGATACTGAAGGAGCTGAAATCATCTACTGCCCTAACTGCCACTCCAATTAATCTGTTGAGCAAAGTGACGCTCTGGCCTCCTTCTTTTGTGGAGAAGATCTAAAATTCCTTCCCTCAGAGCACGCCTATTCCAGGTCTTGTGCCTCGTTCCCTCACTCCTTATACTCTGACAATGGTAGCGTTGGACTTGCAGGATGCATATTTCCACATCCCCGTCCTGCCGGCCCACCGGCATTACCTGTGGTTCACGGTAGGCAACGAGCACTTTCAGCTTACCGTGCTCACCTTTGGTGTTACTAGCGCCCCTTGGGTGTTCACGAAGTGATGGTGGTGGTCGCAGCTCATCTGCCCAGATCAAGGGTTCCAGGCTTCCCCTATATCGACAACTGGTGGTTGAAGGCGGGCTGGCCCCAGGCAGTCGTCTCCCACCTCCAGACTACGGCCGACCTCCTGCATTTGCTGGGTTCTTCATCAATGTGCCGAAGTCGCTCCTGACACCCTCTCAGAAGCTCCTCTTCATCGGAGTGGTTCTGGACTTGGCGCAGTTTTGGGTTTATCCTCCTGAGAAGAGAGTCCTGGATATTCAGGCTATGATTCTGTTCTTTCAGCGTCAATGCAGGATGACCCTCCGGCTTCTGGGCCTGATGGACTCCTGCATCCTGCTGATGACGCATGCCAGATGGCATATGCGGGCTCTGCAGTGGGACCTGAAGTTCTATTGGGCACAGCATCCGGGCAACCTGTCCAAACACGACCAGATCGCGGACGGCACTGCACGACAATTGCAGTGGTGGTTCACGAATCTTGATTTGTTCAATGGCCGATCCCTCTCCCTTCCCCATCCAGAGCACACAGTTGTGTAACAGTGCGCGTTACAAAATAATTTATACATACATACACACATACATACATACATACATACATACATACATACATACATACAGTTGTGACGGACGCGTCTGTTCTGGAATAGGGTGGCCACATGGGAGAGGAGATCAGAGGCCTCTGGTCTCAAGCGGAGTCCGGGCTCCACATCATTCCCTCTGAAACTTCAGGTGATCCGACTTGCACAACACCACTGCCATGTGGTAATACAACAAACAAGGCGGGGTGGGGTCGTGGGCCATATGTCAGGAGGCTCTGGGCCTCTGTACATGGCTGGAACACCAGGGCATTTCCCTGGTGGTTCAGCACCTGGAAGGTTCGTAAAGCGCCAGGCCGGATGAACTCTGCCTCCGGTGCATGATGGATCACAAATGGCGTCTGAACTCTGACGTGGCGCAGGGTCTCTTTCAGCAGTGGGGAGAGCCTTGGTTAGATTAGTTCTGCGTGTTAGATTTCCAAGGTGGCACTCGCTAGGCGACGCTTTTAGTCACAAGTGGAGTTGCGGTCTACTATAAGCCTTTCCACCTTTACCACTTCTACCCAGAGTGCTGAAGAAGATGATCAAGCACAACCGGGCCCTTCTACCCAGAGTGCTGAAGAAGATGATCAAGCACAACCGGGCCCAAGTTATTCTCGTGGCTCCAGACTGGGCTCGAAGAGTATGGTATCCCATGATACTCAGCACGGCCATCAATCCCCCAATCAGACTGCCTCTTTTGGAGGATCTTCCTTCACAGCACCAGGGTTCGGTCCTCCACCCGAACCTGTCCAGCCTCCACCTCCTTGCGTGGAGATTGTGTGGCGGCAGTTGACGTCCTTTGACCTGCCTCCCGAAGTTTGTGATGTAATCTTGGCGGCCAGGCGGCCGTCCACTATGATAGTATTATTTATTTGAAAGTTTTATATAGCGCGGACAAGATCCTTGCGGATATCAGAGCGCTTTACACAGAAGGGGAACATGAGGGAGCATAGTCAGATAGGTAATCAGAGGAGCAAACAGTACATAGTCAAACAGGTAAATCAGAGGAAGCAAACAGTATAATCAAGTAACCCATGCATAGGGTGCAATATGAGCTAACGATCGGTGCATTAGAAACAAGTAGAGGTATAATACTGCAATAAAAGGCATACATTCGCTAGTTGATAATAGTCTAAAGAGGTCATTTCTTAGGGTGCTATATGAGCTAACGATCAGTGCATTATAGACAAGTAGAAGTATAATACTGCAATAAAAGGCAGATACTCGATAATTAATAATAGTCTAAAAAGGCCATTTCTTAGGGTGCTATATGAGCTAACAAGTAGAAGTATAATACTGCAATAAAAGGCATACATTCGCTAGTTGATAATAGTCTAAAGAGGCCATGTCTTAGGGTGCTATATGAGCTAACGATCAGTGCATTATAAACAAGTAGAAGTATGATACTGCAATAAAAGGCAGACACTCGTTAATTGATAGTCTAACAAGGCCATTTCTTAGGGTGCTATATGAGCTAACGATCGGTGCATAAAAAGCAAGTGGAAGTATGATACTGCAATAAAGGCAGACATTCGCTAAGTAAAATTAGCCTAAAGAGGCCATTTCTTAGGGTGTACAATCAAGTAAACCATGCATAGGGTGGAATATGAGCTAACGATCGGTGCATTAAAAACAAGTAGAAGTATAATACTGCAATAAAAGGCATACATTCGCTAGTTGATAATAGTCTAAAAAGGCCATTTCTTAGGGTGCTATATGAGCTAACGATCGGTGCATTAAAAGCAAGTGGAGGTATGATACTGCAATAAAGGCAAACATTCGCTAATTAATTTTAGCCTAAAGAGGCCATTTCTTAGGGTGTTTGCAAGTAGTGAGAGAGACTAGTCCAAGATGGCCGACAAAAAGAGGAGAGAGACCAGTCTAAGATGGCAGCCAAATTGTAGGGATTACAGAGTTTGGTTTCCCTTTCTACTCTGGGAATGTCGAGTTAGTCCATCTTCCATGTTGATTGAGGGGGAGAGCAGAGTTCAGCTTCTATGCTGCTGAATGATGGCTTATCTCTGTTTTGCTGCTCCCTGACCGCGTTGGTATGTAGCTTCATGTTCATCTGGTGGGCAGGGGGGCGATTTATGGTTCCAGCTTTATGGCCCCAGCCAGATTAGCAAATGGAGAGTGAAAAGCCCGCGAAAAATACCAGTCACATAAAGATATCAGTTTAAAATTCCGGTCAAAGCGTAAAAAACAGAGTTAAAAAACCTGCATGAGTATTTAAGATGATGGGATTGCGAATAGTAGCCCTTAGAGTAGCCCCTGAAGCTGTTCAAGTAGTTTTGTGTGCAGTATTCCAGGCAGGGAATGAAACGACTTGCATGGGTGATAGGGTAAATAGCTCTGCGAGCAGTTACCTTACAAGTCACCACTGACGCTGCTGCTCACATCAGGTTTATCCCTAGTTGCGCAGTGGTTACCCCCAACACACCGGCAAACAGTGAGGGGGGAGAGGGGAAGCCTCCCGCCACAACGCCGCCCCAAACATCCAGACGTTCCAGATGCCCCCCGTTCCGTACTCACCGCACCGCTGGAAGGGGGGGGAGGCCTCCCGTCGAAGCACCACTTAAGACACACCACAGGGCACACCGGAGCCGCTCCAGACGCCGACCGCTCCCCTCTGAAAGAATCCTTGGGAGGGGGCAGGGGGAGCGCTCGTTCACCCGCGCCGGCTCAGCCAGCGCCAGCCCCCGTTCACCCGTCCCTCGCGACACCGCTCGGTTGGGCACACCGGAGCCGCTCCAGTATATGCCTGGAGGTGTAATACGTTTGTGGCATGGTGCACAGCAAAGGCTGTGGATCCCCTTTTTGCCCCTCCTTCAGAGGTCCTTCTATTCCTACTTTCTTTGGCACAGCAGGGCACTATCAAGGGCTATATCTCTGCCATTTCAGCCTTTTTACGGCTTCCAGATCACCCTTCCCTTTTAAAGTCCCCTTTTGTGAGTAGATTCTTAAAAGGCATTACTCATCTTTTCCCTCCTGTTCCGGTCATAATGCCTCAGTGGGACTTGAACCTGGCTCTGACATATCTGATGTGTGCTCCCTTTGAGCCACTTAACTGTCCTCTTCGTCTTCTCACTTTAAAGACTGCTTTCCTGGTTGCCATCACCTCTGCCAGAAGAGTGAGTGAACTCCAGGCTCTTTCTTCTAAACCTCCTTTTCTCTGTCCATTCGGACAGTTGTTCTAAGGACTTGTCCATCTTTTCTGCCAAAGGTTGTCACTGCCTTTCACATTGGGCAGACCGTGAGTTTGCCCACTTCTGCCTCCGCACCTCTCAAAAGAGGAAGAGAGGCTCCACTGTCTGAAATTAAAACGTGTGCTCTCATTCTATCTGAAGGGCACTCAACAATTCCGGGTGGATGGCCAGCTCTTTGTTGGCTACGTGGACGCCAATACAGGTCGGGCTGTGCACAGGCGGTGCATCTCTCGGTGGGTCGTTCTGTGCATAAAGGCTTGTTATTCTTTGGCTGAAAAGGAGCCTCCGGTGGGGCACGCGCCCATTCTACCAGGGCGACGGCAGCCACTACTGCTTTGGTACGGGGAGTTACCTTGCATGACATCTCAGGCAGCTACGTGGGCCTTGCTGCACAAGTTTACCAAGCATTACTGCCAGGACAGCCAAGTCTGGAGAGACAGCTTATTTGACCTTTCTGTTCTCCAGGACTTTCTGGTGTGATCTTGGTTCGCAGACCCACCATCTGGGTTGGTATTGCTGGGCTATCTATTCTAAGGTAAGGAATCCATCACTACATGTTTCTTTCAGATGCACAAGTTACTTGCCTTCGATAACTATATATCTGTAAGAAACATTAGTAGTGATAGATTCCTTACCTCCCTACCCACCCTCCCTCTTCTGCGAACTGATTTCTAGGGTTAAGGTCATCCCTTTCAGGACCCTAGTTTCAAGGCACCAGTGGTCAGTATCTTACATGTCTCTGCATTCCTGGCATGGAATGTAGTGTACAGAAATGATGTCCCCGTGCTAAGCCGGCGTCTAAGTAGCCGCTGCGACATCACCTCGGCGACCCCGACGCCAACGACTGACGCAGATCTGCATGACGCCACCTTCTGACACGCAGGCGTACTGCTGACAAACATTTTGGATCCAGTCAGATTCCTGGGATACAGATATATTATTACCAAAGGTAAGTAACTTGTGCATCAGGGACAGTGTTTGATAGCTCACTTAGGAAATCCTTTAGGAGGCTAGCCACCAATGTCAAATTTTTTCCCCTGCAAGACCCCCAGAGTGCTTATGCATCCTTGCCCTATTCCATGGCGCCCCTAAAGTCTGCGTCTTTGGAGTTTTCCCTCTGCTGCTTTGACGCGATTTTCCTCTGCACCTCGCGCTGTCTCTTTGGGGCTGGTTGACCACTCAGATCCGTACATAGACTAGTAGACAACGTGGTCCTGCTCCGTGTAATCTGCCCAGGTGCATGGTTGATTGAACTAGTGCTGGGACTCTGATTTAGGTCGCAGATCTCTTCTCCTACCTCCCCCTGGCTCAGAGTAGTTCCTGCTCCATGTTCAGCCACATTTCCAGCTACCAGTGCCGGGTCTCCTTCCGTTGTTGGCGCTGCTAATCCAGTCCTGCCCTGAGAGAGCCGCTTCTCTGCTTTATCAGTTTCTTTAGTAATTGCTCCAACTGACTTTATTAGGAAAGAATCCTTGGATGTGTCCAGGGATAAACATGTGGGGGGCCCTTCCTTTTTCCCATGAACTGCTCGAAGAATGGGCTTAGCTGACAGAACATTACCCAACCACTGCTGACACAGGGCGAGAAGCAGTTGCAGAGCCTTGTTGGCGCTACACAACACTCTTGGCACTCCTGTGCGCAAACTCAGTCTCAGTCTGCCACTGGCTATAAGTGAATTGTCACTTACTTTGCAGAGTTATGTGGGTCTGCTGATAGATGCGTAAATAACAGTTGGCAGATTAAAGGGGTATGGCCCAGCCCGGCCCCCTCCAGTCAGTGACCAGCAAGGACGGGCCCGCCCTTGGCCCGAGCGCCGCCTGCATGCGTCCTGCGCTGTGGGAGCCCGCTTCCAATTTTGTATTCGCGCCTCCTGGCGCAGCCGGTGACGTGCGCTCACGTAATGCGCTGGTATCTGGGGCTGAGAGTCCTTGTCCCCAGGATGCCTCCTATGCTGTCCGCTTGCTTACGGGCAATGGAAGGTTAGTTCAGGTGTTCACGGATGTAGGAAAGTGCCCCTTTTTGCATGGTTACCCCTCACTTTTTGGATGATGTGAGACTGTGCCATCTTTCTTGCATTGGTATGCCCCCACTTTTTGCTGAATTGCTGATGTGCTTTGACTGAGTGTGCCCTGGGCTCCTGTGTTCCTTCTCTAAAACTGTGTTGAAACTAAAACCCAATTGGCATCTCTGGCCACCTGTCAGCCCCTAGTAAATGGTACCCAGGGCATGGTGATCAGAGAAGACCCCTAGGGGCATGCAGCACTTATTGTGCCACCCTTAGGGGCCCTGTACCCTGACACCCACTCACTGCCTTTGCAGTGTCTAAGTACAGAACTAAACAGAGATTCGACATTGGCACACATCCCTGTGTGCCATGCCCACAAGCTCACTGCCCTGGCATCCATCAGTCACCCCTCTAGCTGGTTGCCCTATGCCAGTGGTGTGGGCACAGGTGCATGAGCCTTGTGCCCCCACTGTACCCAGGGCCATTCCTGGGTACTGTAAGTGTAGTGCTGCCATTAAGAGTATATGGTGCTGGGAGGATGTCATTAAGAACTCCTCAGCACCATGATGGCTTCACTGAAGACTGAGAAGTTTGATATCAAACTTCTCAGCACATTAAACCCGCACTGATGCCAGTGTGGGATTTAATGTAAAATGCACGACAGAGGGCATCTTAGAGATGCCCCCTGAAACGTAACCAACTTCCAGTGCCCTGACTTTGTGGCTACCGAGGCTGTCACCACCAGACATGTTTCTGGACCCCTGGGTCGAGAGCCTGCCGCTCTCGGGGGCCTGAAACAATGCACATCCTGGGACGAGGTGCCAAGCATCCTCCCCCAGGATGGGCAGGGGAAGCTTCAAAGCCTTTGTGAGCTTCTCCAGGTCCCTTGCTGTACTCAGTAACTGGCCCCCAGCAGTTCTGACCCCCACTCTGGCGGGAAACCCTACATCAGGAAAGGGGGTGTGCCAGCCTGTGCCAACTCGACCCCTCAGGTGGAAGAAGTGAGGTGAAGCACGACCCTGGGCTCCGGCCATCTTGAAGATGGGGAGCCCTGCCCAATCACAGCTAGGCTCCTGCCCCTCTCCCATAGGAGAGGAGCAGGCTAGGGGGTGTACCCACCCAGGACAGGGACCCATTAGTCCCTGCCCTTGCCCTACCTGTAACGCCCCTAAATTTAGTATTTAGGGGCACCCTGAACCTTCCTTCCTCAGATCCTGATTGCAACAAGAAGACCAAGAAACAAGACCTGCCGCGCAGCTGCTAACAAAAGGACAACGCCCACTGACTTGGCCCCAGGACCCCACAGGCCTGTTGTGGCTTGAACCTGCTCCTGTGAAACTCCGGCGTCTCCTGCGGACAGCAACCTTGACAACCCCGGAGGACCTGCCTGCCTTGAACCTTCCTGAAGACTTGGACTCCCACGAGCAGTGGTTCTGTTCCAACAGCAATACCCCTGGTGCCAGCCAGGAACCGGGAATCCAGCCCACTCTGCACCCGCCAAGCTCGGCCTGTGCCTGATTGACCTAAGACCACAAGGATGTCCCCCCGGCGACTGGGACCCGAAGTCCAGTGCCCAAAGACCCTCCTCGACGACCCAGACAACGCCTGCAGCCTCAGAACCAGGGACCCCTCCAACCGCGACCAGCTGAGGGTAAGATTTCCCGACGCCAAAAGACACCCCTGCACCCAGTGCCCCACGGCCCCATGTGCCCTCCTTTATGGTACCTACCTCTTCTCAGAGATCCCAACTTACCTCTCGAAGTGGGGGCTGCACTTGAAGAATCTGTCCCCTAGCCTGCAGCCTTTGTTCACTTTTTAACTTTCCCATTGGATAACATTGAGCGCCCAACGGCTCAAAAGCACCCTGCACCCAGCTGCCCGAGTGCCGCTGGAAGTGCAACTACTACTTTACTGCCCCACTTCCCCTGAGTAAGTGACCAGGAGCTCAGCTCCCACAGCCGCGTGGCCTGCTTGCTTGCAGCCACCAACTAAAGGCCCCCTACCCTTCATTGGATTGCATTAGGCCTACACTCTCTGCACCCGGCTGCCCCTGTACCACTACGGGTGTAACAGCTGTACCTTTCTGACCCTGTGAGACCCCAGAGTCTATGCCCAGAACCTTAACTCTGCCAGCTGAGTACTTACCTAAAAGCTGATAACTCACTTTCCTTCCATAGGTTAACATTGACTGGTTTTAATTGAAATTTCTTCTAAGTGTGGAGTTTTGAAACTTTAAAATATTCACCTAAAATCAGCCGAATAACGAATTCCGAAATACTCACCTGTTATCAGGAGAGAAGCCAGTACTGTACCTTTAAGCCCAGTACTGAACCGCAAAAGTAATCCTAACTGTACTTACCAGTAACTTGAATTTTCTTCCCTAGGAATTCATTGACTGCTTTTCTCTGAAATTTCTTTAGTGTCGATTTTTGCAAACTAGAAATATTTCTTAAAAATCGTAACAACTACGAAAACTTAATTACTTACCTGTTTTAGGTAGAGATCCCAGTGCTGAACCTAGGAGTCCAGTACTGGGTTACAAAAGTAACGAGAACTTACTTTACCTGTGACGTGAATTTCCTCCCATAGGATAACATTGGTGGGTTTTCACTGAAAAGTTTCTAAGTGTCAACCATGAAAATACATTTATATTCTTTAAAAATCACCACTGTAACCAAAACGCTTTTACTTAACTGTTTACAGCTTATGTCCCAGGGCTGAATCCAGGATCCAGTTCTGTGGTTGGAAAAGTAATCCTTAATCAACTGCATTTATGTAGAAACAAATATTGAACTCCAAGCTCATATGAAAGGGAAGGCAAACAACCAGTGCAGAAATAATATCAACAAGCTCATACAGACACTAGGGTTCTACATCCATTACGGAAAGCCATCACAGAACCCTGACATGAAGGTGTTCCTAGGGGGCGATCTTGAACTTGGACCACGAAGGCGAGACCAGTGGACAAGAGTAAAAGCAATCAGAGTATTCTTGCCTCTACCACAGGGGTCAACATTGGGCAATAGGGATAGTGGGAAAAGTTATGGGCATCTCTGCATTTTCTTAGTGACACATGAAAGACTACATACGAGACCAATCAATTGATGAGCCCAACAATAACTGTCCCAGTCAGCCGAGAGTTGGAGCGAACCTTGTTACAAATAAGGTTCAGAGAGAAATGCAATAGTGGAACCTTTAAACTCGGACAGTGGGGTAACCATTCAAACCACCAGCTCTGTCAGTAACCAACGCAACAAATGCATCCCATATAAGATGGCGAGATCACATGCTAAACATCAGAGGCCTCTGCAACTCCGAGGAAGCAGTACAGCACAAATTTGCTCGAACTGAAGACCATATTCTTATCCCTGAAGGCCTTCAAGAAACATCTGAAAGGAAATACAGTTCTAATTCAAACCGATAACACAACCTCATCGCACTACCTGAACAAACCGGGGAGAACAAAGTCTCGCCCACTATCCACTATGGCCAAGAGATTTGGAGAGGACTGATAAACAGAACTTTGTTAGTAGCAATATACCTACCGCGAAATTAAAATACAGAAGCGGACCGGCTAAGCAGGAAAAGAAGCTCCACACACAAATGGGAGCTAAAACAAGAAGTGCTAATGGAGATCTTCCAAATATGGGTAACACCACAAACTAACCTGTTTGTAATGCACAAAAACGCAAAATGCCAACGCTTCATATCCAGGTCAGATTTGCATAGGCCTTTCCACCAATTCCAATGATAATCAAATAGGGGATCCAGAAATGCAAGCAGAAGAAAATCAACCTAATCCTGGTAGCCCCTCATTGGGCTGGACAGCCATGGTTCTCAGACCTCACGGAGATATTCAAAGAACACTTCCTCTCGCTCCCAGCACACAGAGACCTGTTAACGATAGTTGGGTCTGGTATGGGACCCAGACCCAAACACTCAGTCTAGCAGCATGATTCGGAGGACATAGTCTGGCCACCTCACTTTACCAAGGAGAGCAATGGGGATTCTGCAGGGGGCAAGGCAACCAACAAGGAAATGCTACAGCAACAAGTGGAAGATTTTAACAATGGTGCGACATGCCAGGGAACCACAAAAACAGTACACAGGATGCCAGTCATTAGGTATGACACACCTACTGGGCAAGAATCTCTCCCATGCCTCTATCCAGATTCACCTAGCAGCCCTTATAGCATACCGAAGAGGCATACTTGGGATAATTTTCTCCACCACACTAGTGCTTAAACGTTTCCTGGAAGGAGCAAAGAAGGTGGCACCTCCAAGGAGGCGCACATGCCTACATGGAACCTGAATGTAGTACAGGTGCAACTAATCACATCACCCTGCAAGCCAATGTAGAATTTACAACTCAAATTCCCAACTTTCAGGACTTCATCCTTATTGCTATCACCTAACTAAGGTAAGGGTCAGTGAAATATAAGCGCTCACCAATCGGGAACTGTATCTGTTGATAACGTAGTATTTTTCTGTAATCTTTAGTTTCGATTTTCAACAAGTATACAGCAAGTAACATTCTACATTGGAGTGGGTTTTGTTGCACAAATAGTCTTCATGTGCATAACGTCAGTGAAAAATGAATAAAGCATTGACGATGTACAGGTTATTGATAATTTTTGCGGTCTACCACTGCAGAACACTTGTTCAATACTATGACCTTGGCCCTTCAGAGCCTACAGTGTGTATTACTATACGGTATAATTTCCCAGTGAACAGAGGCATTCCATGTAGCAATCTATTAACATGTGAGGGGCGAATGCGTATTGTATGTTAGATTCTTTAGCCCAAAACAAAACCACATTCTGAAAGATCCATGAGGCTTGTGCTATCCCCTGTCCCACCTCCTGACGCACACTCTGCTTGTTAGTCTGTGATATGCCTGGATAAGTAGGGTTGGTAAGGATCCCCATATGTCTCTGTGGAGGCTGTACATAGGGAGGCGTTCTCTTTAGCTTTCCGATCATGTGTTGCCAAATGCCATCACTATGCCATTTCCTGATCGTGGGCAGTGGGCCAGGTGCCCATCTCATCGGCACTCTACGCTTTGCAAGCAACAAGCCGATCGCCACTAGTCGACTAACCTCTCAACCCATTTCTTTATCATAACCTAACAGTGCCAGTAAGGGCTCACTCTTCAGTTTTTCTGATGTAATGGCCTTCAGTTCTTAAAATACTGCCCGCCAGAAATTCTGAATCCCAGGGCACTGAACCAATCTTTATTATTAAGTAGCAGTATTGCCCTTGTTTGTCTGTGATATTGATCCCTAGATCCCTTTGCCATTCCAGTCTCCCCTTCGTAAGTATGGGCCTATGCGCTACTTGAGTGTATGTCTAGAGTCTTGCAACTATATGAAGGGGGTGGCTGTTTGCATTACATAAGACAGCACCAACAACTCTGGGAGCTCTAAGATGTCATCACCCAGCCGCGCCCTCAGTGCGTGCCAGGACAGACCGGAGGTTCATGCCAAAGGTGGTATCAAAGTTCTAATTTTACCAAACAGTCGACTTAACGGCCTTTTTTTCAACTGCGTAAAGCACAGGCAGAGAGTGTTGCACACACTAGACGTCCGAAGAGCAATTATGTACTAGTTGGAAAGAACAAAACTCATCAGGAAGGACAACACTTTTTTGTTCTGTGCATATGCAAGGAAGTGATCCATGGTCACCAAAGGAACTATCAGAATATGGATAGCACAAGCAATACAATATAATCACAAGAGGGGAAGCAATGCTTGCAGAAAAACGCAGGCACACTCCACACGAAAGAACAGACCAACTCTTGCCTGTTAGGCAGAATAGCACTAGAAGACATTTGCGCTGCTGCCACACGATCATCGGTACATACCTTCACAAAACATACGTGGACAGCCATATCAGCAAGGGGGCAGAAGTGGGGCCAAGTGATTAAACATTTGTTTGTAAGCACTCACTCTAAAGGACCCAGCCTACCCACATGAAGGAATACCGCTTTATAAACCATCAATATCAATATAACAGGGGGAACCCAATTAACCAAGACACAGCATGTGAATCCAGATAAGCTTCCTGCTGAAAAACGAAACGGTTACTTGCCCCAGTAGGAGTAGTTGTGCAGCTTGAAGAATTTTCTAGTCTCACATGCGACCTGCCTACCTCCACCAGTAGAGGTGTATTTACAAGCGCAACTCGAGAGCTGAATAGCATAACTGAGACCAACACGTCCTGTTGCAATAATAAAATCTGAAGATTGCAACTTCGTCTAAAGATTTACTGGGCATACATGTGACATCAATCAGAGGGGTTTAAAGACAAATGCTCAACGCCCATGGAAAAAAAAACTGCAAGGAGAATATTCTGGATACATCCATTAGATGGTGGAATAATGCCCAGCATGTGAATCCAGAAAATTCTTCATGCTGCAAAACTACTACTGCTGGTAAATAACCATTTTGTAAGGAACTAGTTTTTTAAGTGGAATGCTGCTACTCGTCTTACCTCAGAATTCATACACGTCCTTGCTCTGTGGGGGATAATTGAAGAGAATATTTTATAGTTTCGTTTATATTTGTACTTTCCACATTGGGGAAAACCTATGTTTTTGTTTCAGCTGACATTAGCAATTCCTTTGGAACTTAAGGTTTGAAATGCTGTTTAAATTGTGCTAAATAACTCCACTTTACTGATGTGCACGAAACTTGAACTGAAGACCCTGAGCTGGAACTGCCAAGCGTTTACCAAATATCATGCCTATTTGTCAGACCGTGCAATAAATCTATTTTCTATTGAACTTTCACCTTCACCATAAATGAAGTTCTGCTTTTGATAAAAACTCCTAGCAAAAGATGCCAATGTCTCTGTAAGACACTTTAAATGTGTGATCAGAAGCACAAGTGGATCCTCTTATAAAATGAACTAACTTTTTTTTCCCACTGGAAAAGTCCTGACCTTGACCTGAAAAGCAAACCCTTGAATTCAGTATAGCAAAGATGTATAGATATGTAAGTTTGGCTCATGGGGGGCATAGTGACATTCCAGCTTTTATAAAAGATCTAAGTTCTAATTTGTTTCTGGACACTACACAACCACTTTTCTCATCTTTCCTTTTACTGGTTTTAGCTTGCTATCTAAATCGCCGTCTAATATCCTCTTGATGTTGCCCTTTTTCAATATTCTTAGTTGAGGCAGCAATTTATGAGCATTTGTTTTTTCTTGTTCCAAATAGCTCCTGATAGAGTCCTTGGAGCACCATGTTCTTGGATGTTGGAAGGGACTCCTGTTGCCCTCTTGTTCAGAGTCCATTGTCGCTGAGGAAGCCTGCTGTTTGTCTAAGACACTTGAAGCATGTGGCCTGGTGAATAATGATGCAGTAGGACTGCTGAAGGCAAGTTTTAGAGCCCAATTTACTGAACAAACTGAATATAACACTAGGCGGCCATTGTCCAAGCTTAAAACACAAGGCTAACTCCTGATGTTTTGACATCTCAACGTTTTTGTTTTACAAGGTTCTAGAAGTGTGTAAATGTCGGGCATGCCTCCATGTTTTTGTTCTGAAGACTCTAACTGCGGTTCTGACACTTCTGCTGAGCTCCATGTTAGTGCTGTGGATGCTGTTCCATTCAGAAGCACCCTCTTCTGTGGACTTTCATTCAGAAGCACTCTTTTGGAACCATCTACTATTAAAATATGTCTCCACTACACATTGGCGCCTACTCTTGTAATGTGCAAGAGTCTTTCTTCCAAGAAGTTATGCACATAGTCATTGATTTTTAGGCAAAAAGGCATCCTGAAGATGACAATGACTTGACATTAAGAGAGAACATGTTTTTTTTACTGTGGACTTCAACTAGGTGAACAATTGTAACTTGGTTGCTTTTATCTTTGTTTCCTTAATGCTATTTTGTGCAAGCAGCTACTTAAAATTTTACCTGAACTGCAACTAAATGTTCATGTTTGAAAACTAACTGTTCTTCTGTAAAGCATTTGTCTGAAAAATGTTATGCCTGTCATTTATCAAAAATAACACTTATTTTCAGAGAATTGTTTTGCAAAGATGAAGTTGACTGGGACTTTGTAATGGAAAAGAGTGACTCGGACATGGAAAATATGGATATGAAGTTTGAGGATACGCCATCAGAATTTAAAGTTGAAGAGAGATGTTCATGCTCTATTGCATGGGCTCTCGCAAACATTTGCATAGGGGCCAAAAAGTATGGTTTGTGGTTTGTGGTGTGACCGAGGGCCGCACTGATGCCTGCAGGGTGGCGGCTGGGGTTCTGGGTAGATCAGGGTTTGTGTAAGGAGGTCTAAAAAATGTTAAATGGACAAGCATTTATTTGCAGGTTAACTAGTGTTGTGGTTCAGGACACCACTGTAGTTACTTAATAACCTCATTTAACCTGCAAATAAAGGCTTGCCTGTTTGTTACAAAAAGTCTGAGTATTAGTGTTCACCACTGTTAGAACTGGGGATCTCTAGTTGGCAGGGGTAGGTATCACTGTCCAAATAGGGACCCTTGTTTCTAGTCAGGGTAAGGAAGAAACCCTCTGAGATAACCCCTGCTCACCCTCTAGGTAGCTTGGCACGAGCAGTCCAGGCTAATCAGAAGGCAATGTGTAAAGTATTTGTACCAACACTCACAGTAACACAGTGAAAACACCACAAACTGACTCCACAACAGTTTAGAAAAATAAAGGTATTTAATCTACACAAGACCAAAACGACAAAAATCCAACATACACAGTTCAAGAATATGGTTGAGATAAAGTTCTTTAGGTTGCGATTAAAATAATCCACAGATGCGTGAAAAGTTCACAGTTGCGTCACGTTTAGCTCAAGGTGACTTTAGTTGCGACAAAGTTCCAAAAGCAGAAGCTGGTGCGGTGGAAAACAAGCGATGCATTGCTCCTGAGACCTTGGGGAGGCGATGCGACAACCCCGCTGCGGCGGTGGGCGTGTTGCGACGAATCCGATCTGTATGGGGAGGAAGGCCACTTGTATGGATTCCGGTGCGTAGGTTCCGTAGGAAGTTTGTTCTCGCAAAGGCACGATGCGACGATCTCGTGGGGGCTGCGACGACCTTCAAGGTGACTATGCGCGATCCAGCGGCGATATCTGTCTCTCGCAGCTCCGCGATGCGATGGCTCTGCAACGATGTTCGCAGTGACGTGATGCGGTCCGCAAGCGGTGTGGCAGTGGCAGGCCTGAGCCACCATTTTGGGGCTACTCATGTGGGTGGCACAATCAGTGCTGCAGGTCCACTAGCAGCATTTGTCATCACCAGCCCTGGCACACCCAGTGCACTTTACTAGGGACTTTTTGGTGATACAAATATGCCAATCATGTATATCCAATTATCATAACAATTTAAACAGGGAGCACTTACACTCTGGCACTGACCAGCAGTGGAAGAGTGTCCTAAGCATCTAAACCAGCAAAAACGAAATCCAGTACAGCATCAAAAAATAGAGGAGGTAGAGGCCAAAAAGACAGGGGAAACCACGCCAAAGATGCCAGGTATAACAACCACGTAAACAGCAGCTTGTACTGCTGTTCACCGGGGGGGTGGGGGGGGGCATATATAGGTCAAGAGGGCCGCAGGCATCCCCCAGGCCGTACTTGGAGTATCACTTCTCTACTGGGACACAGGAGTTAATACCCCTCCCACCACTTCTCCTTGAAGCTGAAGGAACGTAGATCCAAGCCTGTTCAGGACACATCTTGATTAGGAGGAAAGGCACATGAAAAATCCCTACATGTCCTGCATCCCCAATCAAGAGCAATGAGGTAAAATCCCATCTGCCGCATTCAAATATAGTCATTAGTATGGAACAGCCACTAGGCATCAATTTGCCTTCTGAGAAGAATAGTCACAATGGTTAATGGGAGGCCTGTGACTCATCTAAACAGGAAAACTCAAAGATATTGTGTTTGAAAACATTGTCCACAAAGATGATTGAGACCCCAAGGCTGGTGAACTCAAAAGATTTTTTTTTTTTTTTTTTTTAGTAATTGAGGGTATTTTGACAGCACCTGCTTTGATAGTTACCCAAGATAAGCTCTCAAGAGTGTCTTGGACTTGCGTCTGATGGAAGAAAGTTTGTGACATTGAAATTAAACTTAAAAGTATAATCTTTCGAGGAGCATTGACAAATGATACAATCACTAAGACCTTTGAGGATTAAGAGACGAAGAGAGAATGGTGAAAAAATAAAACATTGAGGAAATTTTCACTTCATGCAGAGTAACAGCAGGGTGATATAGACAGTAAGAATTTAGAGTATCAATGTTTGCTAGCTCCAGGGGAGAGGAAGAAAATATTCTTAACATCTAAGAGCATAAGGATTTGTAAAAGGATTTTGAGGTACACGCCTAAAAAGGAGGTAAAATCCTACGTATGCACAATGTATAATGTAGTGTAGAGACAAGAAAACTTATTTTGTGTACAAATGGAAGTTCAAGAGGGGGAATCATGATACCTTAGATCTCTATGTTCTCTGTCTAGGACAAATAAGAACTTACTCCAGTATTTGGAACTTTGATAGATTGAAATTCTTGAATCATTCCCGGTCGTCCTGATGGGAGTCGCCGGTACTTAAAATAGTAGTAATAGACTTAGTAGAAGTAGTAGTTCAATTTTGCCGACGATTCCTCTAACAAGTAAGGAGAAGGGCCCATCGTCAACTAAGCACTAGTCATCGGTGACAAAGTCAATGTGTTGTCATAGAGTAAAGAACCCTCGACTAAGTCTTTGTCGCCAACGAGGCAGTCCTAGTCGTCTAGCATACCACCATCGATGATATTGTTGAAGAAGCAGTTGACGAAGGAGCCTTCACCAGTTTCTGAGATCTACTATAGACGAAACCACAACTGTCAACGAAGTCACAACCATCGACCATAACCTTAGACGACAGACGAAAACGTTGGAAGTAAAGACCTAGTCAACGACAATTGTCTATGAAGAATATTTCACTGAAAAAAGAGGAAGTGGAAATTACAATGGAGCACACCTCGCCCAGTAGAATTACACCTCTATTACCACTCATCTACTGGAAGGAGAAGATGGAGATTCTGAAGAAGATAGGGGCCCTTTTTGGGATGCTTGTAACCCATCGGAATTCCATGTTAAGTGTCAGCCATATGAGGTGGATGCTCAGCAGTACTATGATCAACCCTATATCATGCAGCCTGCACAATGACATCAACAGTCATGAGGAAATGGTTACGATGCCCTCTGCATTGTTATCATATTTGCAGTTCATACTACAAGATTACTGGCAATGCTTTCCACTGTCATCGCTAGCTAATGGAGCTCCTCCATCTCCGGTGACCTCACCTGTAGGACTAAGTACTCCTGCCGTTTTATCAGTCCTGTGGACTCCACAAGCTGTTCCTCTCCAGGAACCGGCTTCTTTAGATGAGATGGGGGAATTGCATGATACGTCCTCGGAATGGGACGATTACAGAATGTCATCACCTGCCTTACCAACACCCCCTCCGTTGGATTCTCCACCAGAGGATAATGGGGGATTTCACAACTTGTTGGCGCGTGCAGCGAAAAGATTTGCTATACCTATGCAGTCCAAACTAGCGGACTGCGTTTTTATACGATTTTAAAGAGCCTTTTTGTAAGCCAGTCAGCTATTCCCATTATAGATTACATCTGGAATGAAGGTATTGGAATAATGAAAACCCCAGCCTATGTGCTAGCGGTACTGCCACGTCTTGATAAAAAGTATAAAACCACAGATGACGCCCCAGCGTGCCTCACAGGTCACCCAAAACCAGACTCTGTGGTAATGCAGGCCGCCCAACGGCGCTCAACTCCTGCAGCACCTTTATCTGCACTCACGGACGGAGAAGGCAGGAGTCTGGGTTCCATTGGCAAAAGGTTCTCCGTGATGTCTGCAATAAGTTAAATTATTGACTAACTGCCGGAAGATGTGAAGGAAGAAGCAAAAAAGATTCTGCATGAAAGAGAGGGCATCCAAAGAGATGAAAGATACAGCTATAGATATCAATGTGTCAGGATTTAGGCAACTGACTGGAGCCGCAGTTTTGCGCAGACTGGGATGGCTCCAAGCCACCTCTTTCCATACAGAAGTTCAACCTAAGATACTGGACCTTTCATATGATGAGGGAGCTCTTTTCGGCAGTCATGTAGAGGAGGACTCTAGGACATGCTTTGGAAATTGAGAGACGGACGAAACAATCATTTAGCGGGACTGAAGATTTCTAATTGCTAAAGGACACCTACGGGGACCTTTGTCTGTCCGTCAACATACATGGTGATAATAGACCTAGAGGATCTGATTAGGATAGTCATCAAACTTGGATTTGGGATATCAAACTTTACAAAGTGAATATCTTCCTATACAGTATTGTGGGATGGAATTATCACCACAATAGAAATCTGGACAAGTGATATTTGAGCCTTGAAAAAGTCGCGGTACTATTTTCCCTGTGTGGCGCCGAAACAAGTGTTGGCTGGCTAAGAACATTTTGAATAAAAGAAAAAGAGGAAAAGAATAAAGAAAGGAAGGATTAGACTACTGTTTTTGAATTGCATGCACTATTACATATTACTTTGTATTTTGTTAACTTGAAGACTTGTGCTGAGGATTGTATTTACATGTAGAGGAGGCCCTCAAAGCCCTCAAGGTACACACAGATACTGCCAAGTCATTGGGGACTCTGAAATTCAGGAAGGTTCTTTTTCTACGATCTAGGGTAAGGACAGATATCCCACAGAGAGGGGGGGGGGGTGGTTATCGGCAATACCGCTAACCAGCATATTCTTCGACATCTCAATCATACCGACCTCAATACCAACAGAGGAAGCCACCTCAGTCTTCCTACATCAGAACACGTAGGGGTAAACTCCACGAGCTGGCAAGGATACTAGCCGTCGACAATGATCTACCACAGGCTCCGGCTCCATCCCTTCCTTCCTCATCCTCCTTTACCGAAAAACCACCTACAACCCCTCCTCAAGCCTGCGCCCAAAGGCATCTCAAAGCACTTCAGAAGGAGGTCCGAAACCTGCTTCAAAAAGGAGCAGTAGAAAAGGTCCCATTGTTCAGCAGGAGCCCAGGTTTCTAGTCAATCGTTTCGAATTATAACATTGCAGCAGGATGTGAGTAGCACAATATCTTCTATACTTGTAGATCCACTCCAGGTAAGCAAAATTTGTGTCTTTTTTTTTTTGGGATGAAGGAGCACGGCGAAGCTATGACAAATAACATTAAAAAATCAATATTTTATTTGATACTTTTGGCCCGCAGAAAAATTTGTGAAAATTGGGTTAAATCTATTCCCACAACAAAAATAGAATGGTTAAGGGCTATAAGGTACACCAATCAGTTAGACCGATCTAAAAGAAATCTAAATGACTTCTGGCTTCCTTATGAGAATTGGGTGACACATTGCAGTTTAAACATAGTCCAATGACTAGGCCTCTATACTATACATCTGAAAGAGACAAGTTAGGGATAGATTCCTTACCTTAGAATATCCCCAGGCGTCAGACTGGATCCAGAAATGTTTGCGTAGCGGTACCCTTGTGTGTCGGTAGTCGTCTGCGGCTCCGCGTCCGTCGTGGGCGCCGTGAAGACGTCGTCAGAGTACTTAGACGCCGCCTCCGCGTGCTGACGTCAGTTCTTCTTTTTTCCGCGCCAGCAAGCGCAGATCTGGAAAAAGCGGTACTTCTAGTCACTTTTGACTAACCTTTTGGATCACTTTGATCATCTTTTCGAAGTCGTACGACTCCGATCGGTGCTATAGGGATGCCTGGATTCAAGCACTGCGAGGATTGTGACCGCACGATGTCAGTCACGGTTTCTCACCACCTGTGTCTAACTTGTCTAGGCATCAACCACTACGACAAGGCCTGCTCCGACTGCCAGGCCCTCTCTTCGAAAGCCAGGCGGGAGCGGTCCCGCAGGCGACTCTAACTCCGGCAGTCTGCCCCGCGCTGTGAAAGGTCCCGGTTCAACAGGAGGTCGAGGGACAGGTCGCATGGTCCGAGCCACCACAGCTCCGAGAGTCGGCACCACTCCTCCGGGTCGAAGTCGTCGTCAAGTAAGAAGCACAAGAAGTTGAAGAGGTGTAATCGCTCTTCTGGCTCCCCCCCCACCCCCCCCCCCCCCCCCCCGACGCTCGCGTAACGCGTCCGGGGGTTCGGGTGACACCGCCCGCGAGACGCGAGGAGATAGAGCGCTTCCTCATGGCCATGAGGTCCCTCTCTCCTCAGACGGGCTCCGCTGGGCCTTCGGGCCTGGCGGACCCGTCTGGGGCCCCTAGTGGGTCGGGGGCTTCGGCCCCGATGCTGTAGAGTGCTTCGGCCCCGCCGGCGTCTTCAGGCCCGGCTCCGCAGGGCCACGCGGTCCCGCCGCCGCAGGGCGCAACGGTCCCGACGCTGCCGGCGCCTTAGGTCCCGGCGCCGCAAGACCCCACTGGACCCGCTTCGGGATCTGGGTCGTCGCCGGTGGACCTTATGACCCCCCCCCCCTGCATTCGTCCGTCAGGTGTCACCTCCGGCGCTGTCCTCGGTGGCGCCGTCCCGGATGTCTCCTTCACTCCGGTTCCGACGTCGGAACGGCGCCACAGGGCGCCGCTCTCAACGGCGCTTGGGGAGTTTTACTTCAATGAACCGCCCCCATTGGTTGACATCCCTGAATTTCAGGAGATGGGTGATGAGGAGTATTGCGAGGGGTCTGAGGACCCTCTGACCCAAGAGTGTGAGCCTCTAGAGGACTGGACAGGTGACCTTGGGGATGCCAGTGGTCTGGACACCTCTCCAGACACTGGTTTTGTCCCTCCTCATAACGTGGCTTCGGAGGAGGGGGCAACATACGGTGTTGATGAGGGCTGCCAAGGCCTCGAGCTCCCAGTCGCGTCCGTGAGGACTAACCTCCTCACTGAGGTCCTTAAACCGTTTAAAACTGTTTAATGAGGCCTTGACCAACCTTCTTTTGGGCACTTGGTCCAGGCCCGCTACGGGATCGCCCGTAGATAGGAACGTGGCCACCGCCCGGCCCTGGGCGACCATGTTTTCCTGTCCACCCACCCCACCATCGAGAGCCTGGTCATCCAGGCGTCCACTTCCCAGACCGCATTCCCGTCGGCTCCGCCGGACAGGGAATCCAAGAGGTACGAGATTTACGGAAAAAAGGTCTTCTCCTCCCTTAGTCTGGGACTGCGGTCTTCCAACACCGCTGGCCTCTTGGGCTGCTACACCCACTCTCTGTGGGATACGGTCGCGGAATTGCTGCCAGAGTGTCCGTTGGAGGTACGGGCCAAACTCGGCCAAGCCCTTGTGGAGGGCCGGGATGCAGCCAGATATTCTATCTGGTGTGGGCTGGATACCACCGACTCACTAGGTAGAGCGATGGCAACGACGGTGGCGGTTAGACGCCACGCCTGGTTGAGGTCCGCCAACTTTTTGGCTGATGTCCAAAACACATTGATGGACATGCCGTTTGATGGCCGTCGCCTTTTTGGCGACAAGGCAGACAAATGTGCTTGAGCGCTTTAATGACTCCAGGGCTTCAGCCAAATCCTTGGGCCTCTCGGCCCGCGCCAGCAAACGGGTGCCTTTTGTGGCCAAGGAAGGGGCGCCCCCACACGTGCTGCCAGCCACACGCGGCAGGCTAACATCCAGCGCGGTGGCGGCCGTGGAGGCGATCGGGGACAACGGCGAGGCCAGTCCACACCCTCCCCCGCAGCATCCGCCTCTAAACCCTCCTAGTCCGTGCTTCTTGGCCCATGTGACGCCAGTGGGGGGCAGGGTTCGCCATCACCACTCTCACTGGTGCACTGTCACTTCGGACAGGTGGGTGCTGCAGATCGTCCGGAGGGGCTACTCCCTCCCCTTCGAGACGACCCCTCAAGCCATGCCACTGCAACACCACCGCGTATCGGGGGATTGTTTGCGGCTTCTGCAGGAGGAAGTTTCGGCCCTCTTGGCCAAGAGAGCCATCCAGCGCGTTCCTGGGCCAGAAGTAGGACGTGGTTGCTACTCCCACTACTTTCTGGTACCCAAGAAGGGCAAAGGGTGCCTACGCCCTATCTTGGACCTACGGAACGTCAACTGCTTCCTCTGGATGGAGGAGTTCAAGATTCTGGCTCAGGTCTTAGCTGCCCTGGACCCAGGAGACTGGATGGTAGCGTTGGACTTGCAGGACGCTTATTTGCACATCCCCGTCCTGCCGGCCCACCGGCGTTCCCTACGGTTCACGGTAGGCCACGCGCACTTTCAGTTTACCGTGCTCCCCTTTGGCCTTACCAACGCCCCACGGCTGTTCACGAAGGTGATGGCGGTGGTCGCTGCCCATCTGCGCAGGATAGGGGTTTCAGTCTTCCCCTACCTCGACGACTGGTTGTTGAAGGCGGTCTCTTTCTGCAGTGGGGAGAGCCTTGGTTGGATCTATTCGCCACCAAAGAAAACGCGCAATGTCATCAGTTCTGCGTGTTGGAATTCCCAAGGCGGCACTCGCTCGGAGACGCTTTTCGTCGCGAGTGGAGTTGAGGTCTGTTGTACACCTTTCCGCCTATACCACTTCTGCCCAGAGTGCTGAAGATCAGGCGCGACCGGGCACAAGTCATCCTTGTGGCTCCGGACTGGGCACGAAGGTACTGGTATCCGAGCTACTCAGTATGTCAGTCGATCCCCCGGTTCGTCTGCCTCTTCAGGAGGACCTTCTGTCGCAGCAGCAGGGGACGGTCCTCCACCCGAACCGGTCCAGTCTCCACCTCCATGCTTGGAGATTGAGCGGCGACAGTTGAGGCCATTTGACTTGCCTCCTGAAGTCTGTACCATCATTCTGGCAGCCAGGCGTCCCTCCACAAAGTCGGTATACGCCTGCAGGTGGAACAGATTTGTGGCACGGTGCACATCAAAGGCTGTGGATCCTCTTTGCCCCTCATTCTGAGGTTCTTCTCTTTCTTCTTTCTCTTGCCCAGCAGGGCTCTGCTCTGGGCACTCTAAAACTGGTGGTTTCCAGTCTTTGATTTAAATCACAATTCATTCGCATGCTTCTAGTATTTAAATCCATATCTATGTTCCTTAGTCATGAATTCAATTCTAAACCATCAAACTCTCACTCTTTGTGATGTTTTTCAGCATTTAGTAAATCAGATACCACATTCTAATAAATATTTAAAATTATGCAAAATTATGCCCATGCGCAACATTGTTTGTTCGTAACCAAAGGGCATATTCTCATGTTGCGAATGAATTGTGATTTAAATCAAAGACTGGAAACCACCAGTTTTAGAATTGGTAGGGCTTGGGTACGTGGTTACTTGAGGCAGGACAAGGGCTAAGCGATGTATGGCTATGTTGATAACTCACAGCCAGCAAAACTACAAAGCTGGATGTTCATTTTAATATGTAAAATAAATCCCTTCACCCTCCCCCAAGGTGACATATCTTTATTTTATAGGCACAAAGATTGACTCTAAGAAGAAGGGATTAATACGTCGCCTTCTCACTTTCACACCCCGGTCCTGAAGAAAGCCCACTGATCATTTTGACGATAAGCGCTGAAACATGTCGACCTTTTTACTGCACATAACCTTGGATGACTACCTCCTGGTGAAGGCTGCATACAAATTAACCCTGTGATTATGCAGACACCCGAGTGCCATAGCGGAGAATCAAGATATACCGCTATTTACGACAACTCGAGTGCATGAGGGCTTTTTACTGAGGGACGTACCAAATACCTGAGGAATCCAGGTTGGCAGGACAAGTGATCCAACCCCCAATTGATTGAAAGATTTGAACCAAAGGAAACTGGATGGATCAGGAATTTCCTTCTCCCCACCCCCATTGATTGAAGGACATCAAGGTAACTCCACGACTGGTGAAATCCCGAGGGTGGTGGACAGATAAGAGCCATCTGTCAGTGGGACTATTCTTGCAGCAAGTGGCTGCACCACCAGTGGTTACAACGGATGCGTCCTTAGAGAGATGAGGAGATTACCTCCAATAGCTCCAAGTAAGTGGCAAGTGAAATCAGACTCAAACTCATTCCCACATAAACGTGTTGGAACTGAAAGCGGTGCATCTAGCCTTACAGGCATTTCTTCCCAGAATACAAAACTCAATTGTGCTAGTCCGGATGGACAATACCACTACGATGCACTATATAAACAAGCAAGGCGGCAGGAAATCTCGCCTTCTCTTCAGAGAGGCTTCGGTCTTATGGGAGGTGGCCATAGGTCACAGAATCTGCTTACGAGCAGAGCATGTCCTGGGACGTCAGAACACGATTGCGGACACTCTAAGGAGATTGACATTGTGTCATGAATGGGAGATTCACTACCAAACGCTGCAAGACATATTTCTGATCTGGGGCATGATGGACTCGGACTTGTTCGTAACTCACCAGAACTGCAAATGCTGGTACTATGCAAATTGGCATCCCCAACGGGTCCTGGGGGAATGCCTTTTCGATTGCATGGCCTGGCATCTTCTCCCAAGAGTTCTGAGGAAGATAAAGACCAAACCATGCTGTTTCCTCCTGTAAGGCCTCCACCTCTGCAGTTGAAAACTGTCCTCCTGCAATTAATGAAAGCCCCTTTCACACCAATTCACACAGCAGATATAAAGTTCCTGTCTTGGAAGTTGGATTTGCTCCTTGCCTTGACATGTGCCAAAAGGGTCAGTGAGATTCAGGCCTTTGTAATAGAGGAACCTTTTTTGCAATTCAAAATGATCTGAGTTCTGCTTCGCACAAATCCGAAGTTCATTCCCAAGGTTCCCTCTGATTTCCACCTAAACTAACTGGTGGCACTAAAAACTTCTTCCTCAATCCAATACCATCAGCAGAGAGGGCTCTGCATTCATTTGATGTCAGGCTTTGCTTAAAGTTTTATCTACATAGCACACAACCTTTCCACAAGACATCTCCGTTATTTGTTGCATACAATGGGCCACGAAAAGGTTTCCTACTCTCCAAACGGAATATATTTAGATGGATTGCAAGTGCCATAAAATTGTCATCACAAATCAGGAAGACCTCTATCTGCAAGAGTCCGAGCCCATTCCACGAGGGCGGTGTTGACGCCTGCAGCTTTATTTGCAGGAGTTTGCCTTCCGAGATTTGCCGGACTGCAACGTGGAAGAGTAGACCCCTATTTACCCGGCACTACTGCCAGGATTCAGCAGTACTAAATGGCACAGCAGTGGGTCAAGCAGTACTTCGTCATATGTTTTACTATGTTGCAGTTTACAGGATTTTGTATTAATGGTTTCTGTTATTGTTATCTCATATTATTTGAGGACTGTTTGCAGGTCTTACTAATGCATATTCTGGTTTAGCTTTAAAGGCTATGGTAAATGTGCAACCAACTGCTTGCTATTCTGATTCAAGCATGTTAATCTATGAAAGTTCCAATACTGGTGTAAGAAAATAGTTATTTTCCTGTAACTATAGTTCTCCAGTATTGGAAGCTTTCATAGATCCACGTGCGACCCATACTCCTCCCCGGGGGAATCTCACCTTGTTTCTATGAGCATAATTGTGTTAGCACTTGTGCTCGAAAATCTGAGGTGCTGACCTCTGGAGGGTTCTAGAGGGTGACTGATGCTGATTTGTTGAGGCAAAACTTTGTTTCGTTTAATAATGACCGTGATAGGTTAATAGACTAAGAGGCCTTTCTAGTTTATACCTATCAGTACGCTATTACTTCTACGAAGTCTTTTACTACTATTTTAAGTACTGGAGACTCCCATCATGACGACGGGGAATGATTCAAGCATGTGAATCTATGAAAGCTTCCAATACAGGAGAACTATAGTTACTGGTAAGTAACTTGTTTCTTATTTTTGATTTAAGTAGCCTTTCATGTTAGACGCATTCTTATGCCTAGAAAGAATCTGTAGTTAACGGTTTCTAGTGGTCCTACAGCAAGGGAGGGATGTTAGACTTACCTACGACACCTGTAGCTCCCAGAATCAAAGTGCCACCCATCACCACAAGATCCGCAGTACATTAAGGCTCATGTGGATAGAGATTCCCCAGCTGTCACCACACCTAGGTGAAGAATAATGCAATCCAATTACTCATGGTTGTCATCCAGATAAAGATCGTGTTTGCAGGTAATAGGCCGCTTAAAATGCTTTGCTTAACAGATATGCCTACCAACATGGGGAGGTAATTGATGACACATGACTTCAGCTATAACAGTACCAAAAGAAAATCGAGCCTCCAATAGAGGAACGAACGATAATAGTGAATAACTGTTTAAAGTCTTCTATTACAAAGGAAACAAAACACTTAAGACAGAGTAAAAACCAGAGCCGCTCTAACGGAAGATCTGCCTCTTCCACTAAATGCTGCTTGTGCACATCATGTGATCTATAGTTGCATGTACTGAAGTCTTGGCTTCTAGTGTATGAATTGAAACATAAGTTTTCCTTTGAAAGTTTTGAGATGTCTTGTGGTACCTCCCCTAAAACCCCCAATGCACCAGGGCACAGACCACACCTCAGATACATTTCTGTGTTTTATTCCCCCCAGCTATGATTAGTACTGTTGCAACAAAGATTTTAATGCCTGACAACTGAAAAAATGCTGACTGACCGCAACAGAGTATAAAGAACATGCAGACATCAGTCAAATTATTTGCCCAGGCTTAGGCTGTATGAGAATACTTTTATTGGGGGGGTGCGTATAGAGAACCATGTACAGAATGCCAAGGATAGGAAGCACGTCTACCTTTTGATCTCTTGCCAATTAATGTACAAGATATCTTCAGGATAATGCCAAGATAAAACAAACTTCACGTTTGTAGTGCAGGTTGTTTAATCACATTCCAAACTGTACTTTGTGGCATAAATCGTTAATACTTTCATATATTAAGCATTCCTGGCTCAGTAGTGAATAATTTGTGTCAATTTCATTTGCTGAATGATCCCCTTGTTTGCAGTCTTGGTTATTTACCCATATCAAAGCTCACTTATGGGTATTGGGATGCCCTTAAGTTCATGTTGGTCTCAAGAACCAGCTGAAAAACTGGCTCTGCAGTATATTCTGCCCACTGTTTGAGACCACTCAAGCCGAAAAGTATCCTTGACATCAGAAGAAGCCTAACATTCAGGAAAGGAATCTTCAAACTGAGAAGATCTGTGCTGGTGGTTCAAAAATGTGCTTTGAGGCTCAGTAAGACTTTGGCTCCTAGCTCACACACTACAGAGAACGGGGTTGGAATGCCGAATGTAAGAATAAGAACCACATACAGTCATTCAGATGAGAGACAATCCAGTTCACGAAAAGATACTGCATCCTCCATACCACCATGTCACTGTTGTCCATACACTGATTCTGATGAGGCTTTCTATCATCAATCATCTAAATACCATCTTTTAGAGGAAACTGCAACTGGGAGGATGCAAGGAAAGGCTCCAGGATAGATCATTTATAGGCGGCAACCTTGGAGAGCTGTCTAGGCATCCCCACCTGATAAAACCTCTGCTGATCATATTGTTATCCCAGGGGCAGCAGCACCCCACAAGGTTAACTTCCACAAAGAGAATGGAGAGGGTGACTTGCTTATCGAGACATTGTCAACAACTAAAAAGACCACCCAGGTTTTATCTATATAAAAGACTGTTTAAGTTCTCCACATATAACTTTAAATAAAACCTGAGCGAGGCTGGAGAAGTAACTTCTCTGGAGTAGAAGTTTCAACCTGCGGCACAAGAACTAAACTAGATTGTGAGGCATGTGCTGCCTGAATGGCTGGTGGAACACATTGTTAGAAACCTGCAAATATGCAGGGAACAGGCTATAATTTGCTTCTGACAAAGAAAGCAAAAAAGATTCTGCAGGAAAACAAGTTGCAGTTGAAACTGCTGTGCAATGGAGTTTTGGTAGTTCCAAGGGCTTGCTTGAAAGGCATGACTGGAATCAATGGTAAGAAATAATCCAGATAATCCCAAAGTTTAAATGAAACCTTATATTTGTGAGTATTATCCACCATCACAAAGTTTGTACTTTCATCCATCCTTCCAAATTGCCCACCATAGCCCCTCAAAATCAACAAGGATCATCTCCGATTAAAAGAAGAGCAAGTACAACTACAGAGGTGCTATTGATGCCATCTCATCAACTGGAACGAAGAGGGTACTCTCTGTACTTAAGTCCCCAAAAGGGCAAGACATTGTTAGTAGAGTCCAGTATTCCACACATGCTGCAGATATAACACTAGAAAATATACAACTAGGCTGAAGTCTTTGACCCACTCCTCCAGCTGCAAGTGACCAACATACACTTTTCTCACTTGTTGAGGAGCTCACATGAACAATCTGGAAGTTTCTGGAACTAGTCCTCTCAGGAGTAAACTCTACACATTGACTTGTTTTAAGTGACAGCCCTCCAAAAAATAATGCTACAGATGGAGGAAAACATTTAAATAAAAGCCATAGGCTTAAAAGCTGCATATATTATATACTACTGCATCCGACAATTAGTTATAGATTCCTTACCTGAGACTTACCCCCAGGCATCAGACTGGATCCAGAAATGTTTTCGTCAGCAGTACCCCTGCGCGTCGAAATGTGGCGTCGGTCGACTCCGCGTTTGTGGTTGGCATCGTGATCGCCGGAATGATGTCGCGTTAGCTACTTAGACGCTGCCCTTGCACGCGGACTTCAGTTCTTTCTTTTTCCGCGCCAGCCAGCGCAGATCCGATGAGAGCAGTACCTCCGGTCACTTTTTGACTGACTTTAGTGACTATTGTCAACAGTTTTTGAGTCTATTGACTCCTGGTGCACGCAGGGATGTCCAGTCGTCCTTGGTCCAGCTTCAAGGCTTGCGACACCTGTCGCAAGCTGATGTCGGTTATGGACCTGCACTGCGTGTGCTTGTGGTGCCTGGAGTGCGACCATGATCCCAAGTCGTGGTTTGACTGCCGGACTATGAATCTGAAGTCTTTGCGGGAGCGGTCCCAAAAAGTACTCTAAGCCCGGCAGTCCGCTCTGCACCGTTCGAGGTGGAGGCACTACTCGGGTAAGTCGAAGCACAAGAGGTCGAAGAAGCATCGTCGCTCTTTGACTTCTCCCCATCTGTCGGCCGATGCGGACGGTGCCTGTCCTGCGGCTCCACGTGCGGAACCTGAAGGGCCGACTCAGTTTCCCTCCTTTTCCGGGAGCGACCCCTGCCTAGCTTCGTAGTTTCTATGAAGCGATGCATGCGATCTATGAGCAGCCTGACTCTGCTGGCGTGCCTTCGGGCCCTGCGGACTCGGCGGGGGTCCTAGGCCTTCGATGCTGGCAGCTTCGGCCCCAGCACCGCGGGGTCCCCTTGGATCTAGGCCTGGATCTGGAACGCTCTCGGTCGACCTTGTTACACCTCCCTCCAGCGCCGAATCCACCGGCTCCACGTCCGTAACTGACGCTGGTTGTGTCCCCAGCTGGCGATGACCCCGGTCTCCACCCTGACATGGGGACGGAGCTGGACCAACCTCGACCGATGCCGGTGTAGAGTTGTGCTTTTGTACCTCTGTTCTCACCTGGCTTTCCCTATAGGCCAGATTGGCAGCCAGAAGCGGTGAGGACTGGTAGGGGTGTGTGGACCCTTTAACTGAGAATTGGATGAACCGGACTGGAGAGGAGTTGGGGGAAGCCAGTGGTCTGGATACCTCCCCAGAATTGACATGCTGTCTCCTCCTGCTGTGGCTACGGAGGAGGGTGCTTCGTACGCAGTGGTGCTGCTTAGGCTACCTATGGTGGCAGCCTGTCAAAGCTCCTGACGGAGGTGCTTCAATCGGCCGTGGCCTCTTCAGAGCCTGTGGTGTCTTTCAATGAAGCCCTTACTGTCCTTTTGGGCACCTGGTCCAGGCCCAACACAGGGGCTCCTTTTGATAGGATGATTGCCCGATGCCACCGCCCGGCTTTGGGCAACCCCTCTTTACTTTCCCAACACCCCACCCCTGAGAGCTTGGTGGTCCAAGCCTCTACATCCAAAGGCGCATTCCCTAACGCACCACCTGATAAGGAATCCAAAAAGCTGGACCACCTTGAGAAGATGTTTTCTTCCTCCAGCTTGGGACTGTGGTCGGTAAACACCATGTCTGTTGGGCCGTTACACCCACTCTGTGTGGGATATAGTAATGCAGTTGCTGCCACAGTGCCCGGAGGAGGCATGTGCAGTTGCAGAGGGGAGAGATGCAGCCAAGTTTGCCATTCGATGTGGGTTGGACACCGCCGACTCACTAGGCAGATTGATTTCCACATCAGTAGCCCTTCGATGCTCCGCCTGGCTGAGGGCCACTGGTTTTTCTAGGGATGTCCAAGCTACCTTGCGGGACATGCCCTCTGTTGACATTTGCGTGTTCTGCGATAAAGCAGACAATGCACTAGAGCCCTTCAAGGACTACTGCCAAGTCCTTGGGCCTCCCCACCACCCGTCCTGCGCAGTCTGCTTTTCACCCCTTTTGTGGCTATGGAAGGGGTGACCTGCCACGGTTCACCCAGAGCCACAGGCTAGCGCAAGCTATCCAGTCCCTGCGAGGCTGGTGACGTGTGACCCACCATCGTGGGTCTGGGAGCCAGCGAGTGGGACAGTCCACCGGATTCCTCTCTGCAGCAGCCTCCAAATCTTCCTGTTCCGACCTTTCAGGGCCACCAATCGCCAGTGGACACAAGGATTCGCCATCACCTCCCCCACTGGTGCACCCTCACGTCGGACAGGTGGGTTTTGCCGATAGTCCGAAGGGCCTCCCCTTAGAGTATCCTTCCATTCATGCCACCTCAGTATCCTCACATGTCGGAGGATCATTTGGCCCTTCTCCAACAGGACGTTATGGCTCTCTTGGCCAAGGAAGCCATCGAGCGAGTTCCTGCCCCAGAAGTAGGTCTTGGTTGCTACTCCCACTACTTTCTGGTGCCCAAGAAGGATAAAGACCTGCTTCCTATTTTGGATCTCCAGAACGTCAGCCGCTTCCTCCGGAAGGAGAAGTTCAAAATGTTGACACTAGCTCTGGTCCTGTCTGCCCTCGACCCTGGAGACTAGATGGTAGCGTTGGACTTGCAGGATGCTTACTTTCACATCAGCGTCCTGCTGGCCCACCGGCATTACCTGCGGTTCACAGTAGGCCACGAGCGCTTTCAGTTTACGGTGCTTCCCTTTGGCCTTACCAGCGCCCCTCGGGTGTTGACGAAAGTGATGGCGGTGGTTGCAGCTCGCATGCACAGATCAGGGGTTCCAGGCTTCCCCTCTCGACGACTTTCTGTTGAAGGCAGGCTCGCCCCAGGCTGTCACCCACTTCCAGACTAAGGCGGACCTCCTGCACTATTTGGGGTTCAATATAAACGTTCCGAGTCACGCCTGATTCAATCTCAGAAGCTCATTTTCATCGGATTGGTTCTGGACATGACACAGTTTCAAGCTCATCTTCCAGAGCAGCGAGCTATGATTCTGATCTTTCAGCCTCTATCCCGGGTTTGTCAGAATGACCCTGAAGCTGCTGGGCCTCATGGCCTCCTGCATCCTGCTAGTAGAGCATGCCATGTGGAATATGCGGGCTCTGCAGTGGGACCTGAAGTTCTAGTGAGCACAGCATCTGGGGAATCTGTAAGATTGTGTTCAGATCTTAGAGGGCACTGCACTTCAATTGCATTGGTGGCTAATAAACTAGAATTTGGTCAACAGCAGATCCCTCTCCCTTCCCAAACCAGAGTTGACTGATGCATCACTTCTTGGGCCACATGGGAAAGGCGGAGATCAGAGGACCCTGGTCTCCAGCGGAGTCAGAGCTCCACATCAACATTCTGGAGCTCCGGGTGATTTGTCTTGAACTAAAATCATTCCTTCCCTCTATCCTTGCGTGGAGATTGAGCGGGGACAGTTGCCTGCCTTTGACTTTCCTCCTGAAGTCTGTTATCTTAGCAGCCAGGTGTCCCTCTACTAAAACAGTATACGCCTGTAGTTGGAACAAGTTTGTGACATGGTGTGCAGCAAAGGCTGTTGATCCCCTTTCTGCCCCCCTTTCTGAGGTTCTACTCTCCCTGCTTTCTTTGGACCAGCAGGGCTCTGCTCTAAGCACCCTCTATGGCTATCCTTCAGCCATTTCGGCCTATCTTCGCCTCCCTGATCAGCCATCTCTTGTCAAGTCCCCTATTGTAAATCGTTTCTATAAGGGCATTACTCACCTGCTTCCTCCTATTCCTTTCGTAATGCCCCAGTGTGACTTTATCCTTGTTCTGACTTAATTTATGTGCGCTCCCTTCGAGCAGCTACATAATTGTCCTCTCAGACACTTGACCTTGAAGACTGCTTTTCTGGTTACCTTCACCGCAGGATGTGAGCTTCAGGCTCTTTCTTCTAAGCCTCCATTCCTTGCTGTTCATCCGGGCAAGGTTGTCCTTCGAACTCGACCATCTTTTATTCCCAAAGTGGTTACCTCTTTCCACATGGCACAGACCATCACTTTGCCCACCTTCTACCCGCCCCACATCCTTCTAAAGAGGAGAGGCTCCACCATCTGAATCCAAAACATGCGCTTTAATTTAATCTGAATCGCACAAAAAATTCTGGGTATATGATCAGCTCTTTGTTGGCTATGTGGGCGCCAAGAATGGTCCGGCCATGCAAAAATTGCATTAAAATGTGTTCTTCCTTGGTGAAAAAGCAACCTCCATTAGTGTTGCGTACCCATTCCACCAGGCGATGGCAGCCACTACTGCTTGGGGACATGGTGCCCCCCTTCATGACATCTGCCAGGCAGCCACGTGGGCTTCATTGCACACGTTCACTAAACATTACTGCCTGGACCTACTAGTCATGGGAGATGGCTTCTTTGGCCTCTCCGTTCTTCAGGACTTCCTGGCCTGAACTTGGTTCGCAGGCCCGCCTCCGAGGCTGGTATTGCTACGGTATCTATTCTAAGATAAGGAATCCATAACGAATAGTCTCTTTCAGATGAACAAGTTACTTACCTTCTGTAACAATATATCTGTAAGACCTATATTAGTTATGGATTCCTTACCGCGACACCCATCCTCCCCGTTCTGCGTATTGACTTCTAGAGTAAGGGACTCCCTTTCAGAGCCCTAGTTTTATGCACCAGTGGACCGTGTCTTACATTGCTCTGGACTTCTGGCGTGGAATGTCGTGTAAAGAACTGACGTACGCTCACACTGCCGGCGTCTTAAGTAGATACCCCAACGTCATTCCGGCGATCACTACGAACGCGGAGTTGACTTATGTCACCTACTGAGGCGCAGGGGAACTGCTGAAGAAAAATTCTCCGGATCCAGTCTGACGCCTGGAGGTAATTCTATGGTAAGGAATCCGTAACTAATATGTCTCTTACAGATATATTGTTACCGAAGGTAAGTAACTTTTTCTTCTTGCCAAATTAGAAAAGTTATGTAAAGTAATTCCAAGTGTTTTTGAACAGTTTACCAATCATTTTCTTGACTACAAAAGTAATCTACGTTCCTACCAAACCAATTTTCATTGTCTTTTGAAAAGTAACATTGTATGAAGAGTTTAACTCCCCTGCTACTAAGTAAAACTTGTTCTAGAAATAAAACAACCAATTACCTTTCTATGCAAACAATTGGTCTGGATTCAGTCTTTGAATGTGTGACATAATTTTTTGCCTGCGTGTGTACAACAAATGAGTAACACCACCCGCTGAAAAGCCGGACTGCTCAACCACACTACCCCAAAAGATTAGGATACTATCTACATTAGCCTCTGCTATACCTTTGGGGATCCACTGGACTCTGTGACATTATACCTTACTTTGGTATAGTATATGCAGAGCCAGCTTCCTACACCCCCTCAGCTTTGAGCATACCACCGTCCAAAGCCCTGTTATTTGTTGGGTCTGAAGAGCTGGAGTAGACCATCTTTCAGTGGTCTACTGGAAGAGATCCATGCCAAGAGGATGCAGACTTTTGTGGATCAACTTGCACTGTAGCCTTTACAACTACATGGGCACCAGTCCTCTCCACAGCATCCCCTTGTTCCTCCTCCTCCCACTCCATTACATGGAGTGGGTGGGTACACATTCTTCTCCTAGGAAGGGAGGCTCTCCCGCCCTATAGACATGTATGAGACATCCTACATTCCCGACCTTGGAGATGACTACAGCGTAGATCACCCTTGGGGACACAGTCCAGATCTCTACCCTGCCAAACCATGCCCTCCTGATCATGCCACTCTTACAATGAGGTCATTCTTAGGGCACCTTCCATAAGGTTGAACTACATATTGTCCTGGAAAATGAGTACTTCCTCATTGACTCTATCTCCCTCTCCGCATACCATTCAGTTCCTGCCCATAGAGCATGTTGAAGACTGCACCTTACCTCTTTAAAGAGCCCCTTGAAATTAGTGGTGACAACCTGGTTGAATAAAAAATATCTTCACACTCCTACCCACCCTATTTCTAGGCCTAAGTTCCACCAGACTCTTTAGTAGTCCATAATGCAGGTGAGAGCGCCAATGCCCTGGTGCTAGTTATGCCCCTCATCCAAATAAAGACAACAGGAAAATTGATGCTGCAGGTAAGAGTCGCTGCGCGTCACCAAATCACTGAAGTATCGCTAACCCAATCTACTAATTCTCCCATTCTGATTGGGCCAGCAAGGATGGAGGAACTATACCGACATCTGCCAGAGCCACATATACAGCGTAGCCACGAGCTGGTGTCAGAGGGCAAGATCATATCTAACACCATCAGGTGTGCCCTCTGACACTCCTGATACTGCAGCCAGGCACATTAATTTGTGTGTCCTTAAACGACACCATTCTTGGCTGTGCGTCTCTGGCATATGATTGACATACCCTTCGATGACGAGCATCTCTTTGGCCCTCAGTTTGGTCAGATGCTTGAAAAGATCAAAATGGATATGAATACGGCATTGGGGCTCTCCAGACTCCTTCCCCCCAGTAGTTCCTTTCAATGGTCCCAAATCTGAGGGGGTACCAGGGTTATCTGGAAGAAACAGGTTAGTATTAGATTCCTTACCTTAGAATATCCCCAGGCGTCAGTCCGGGTCCGGAAACTTTTGCGTAGCAGTACCCCTGCGCGTCGGTAGGCGTCGTCTGCAGGCGTCCCCTGCGGCTCCGCGTCAGTCGTCGGCGGCGTGCACCGTGATGACGTCGCTGGAGTATATAGACGCCGCCTCCGCGCGCTGACGTCAGTTCTTCTTTTTTCCGCGCCAGTTAGCGCAGATCCGAGAAGTGCAGTACTCCGGTCTTTTGACCAAGTTTTTTCTTGAATCCTTGATTCTTCTACGGTGCCGGTAGGATGCCTGGTTTTAAGAACTGTGATGACTGTGACCGCACGATGTCGGTCACTGACCATCACCGACTCTGCCTCCGGTGCCTGGGCCCCGACCACGACGTGGACGCCTGCGTCGATTGCCGGGCCTTGACGAATAAAGCTAGGCGGGAGCGGTCCCGCAAGCTGCTCGAGCTCCGGGTGTCGGCCCCGCGTCGGGAGCGGTCCTGTCCGGCCGGAGTTCGAGGGAGCGGTCGCGGAGCAGTCACGAGTGCTCCGGGAGTCGTCACCATTCCTCTGGTTCCTCAGGTAGGAAACACAAGAAGTCGGGGCGTCGTCATCGTACCCCCGACTCTCCCGCGATGCGGCCTGGGGTTCGGGTGGTCCCACCCCTGCGGCTCCGCGTGAGCCACCGGCGCGGCCTCTCCATACCCTACGGTCCCTGGGCAAGGCGCGACGCCTGAGGAGATAGAGGAGTTCCTCATGGCCATGAGGAATCTGTCTTCTCCGACAGGGCCTACGGCGCCTTCAGGCCCTGTGGTCCCGTCCGAGGGCCCTAGCGGGTCGGGTGCTCCTGCCTCGACGCCGCCGGGTGCTGCGGCGCCGACGGCCCCGGCACCGCAGGGGCCTTCTGGATCGACGCCGGCTGGTCAACCGGCCTCTCCGGCGCCGATTCCATCGGGGCTGCCCCTGGCGCCGCTTCAAACCGGCGCCGGCTCCGGGCTGCGCCGCCCCCATTCCCTCTCCGACTCCGGACGCGGAGTCGAACCGGCGTCGCCCGACGCCGAGTCCGACGCCGATGGGGCCTGTGGACCCCGGGGAGCCGGTCTACATTGTTGATTCCGAATATGGTGAGGATGTAGAATACGGAGAGGATTGGGAGGGGTCTGAGGACCCTCTGACCCGCGAGTGTCAGTACAATGTGGACTGGACGGGTGACTTGGGTGACGCCAGTGGTCTGGATGACTCTCCCAACCCTGGCTTTGTCTCGCCTCCTACCGTGGCTTCGGAGGAGGGGGCAGCTTATTCAGTGGTGTTGATGGCTGCCAAGTCCTTACACCTTGAGCTCCCCATCGCGGCCGTGAGGACTAACATCCTCACTGAGGTCCTGAAACCGCAGTCATGCCCACAGGAGCCACTGCTGCCGTTCAACGAAGCCTTGACTGACGTTCTTTTGGGTACGTGGTCCAGGCCCGCTTCAGGTTCGCCTGTTGATAGGAACGTGGCCAGACGCCACCATCCGTGTACGGATCACCCCAAGTTCTTGTCCACCCATCCCACCCCTGAGAGTCTGGTGATCCAGGCCTCGACTTCCCAGACCACATTCCCGTCGGCCCCGCCCGACCGGGAATCTAAGAGGTACGACCAGTATGGTAAGCAGGTCTTCTCGTCCCTTTGTCTGGTACTGCGGTCTTACAACACCGCATGCCTCTTGGGCCGCTACACCCACTCTCTGTGGGATACGGTCGCGGACCTGCTGCCTGAATGCCCGCCGGAGGTTCGGGCTAAGCTCGGCAAGGCTATGAATGAAGGCCGAGACGCAGCAAGATACTCCATCAGGTGTGGTCTTGATACGACCGACTCACTGGGCAGAGCGATGTCCACGATTGTGGCGATTCGTCGCCACGCCTGGCTGAGATCCACCAACTTCTCGGCAGATGTCCAGAATGCATTGATGGGCATGCCGTTTGATGGCAGTCGCCTGTTTGGCGACAAAGCGGACCACGCGCTGGAGCGCTTCAAGGACTCCAGGGTCACGGCCAAGTCCTTGGGTTTCTCGACCCAGCGCCAGCAAACTGGTTCGTTTCGCTCCTTTCGTGGCCAAGGAAGGGGCGGTCCCACACGTGCTGCCAGCCACGCGCCGCAACAGACTTATCAACGCGGTGGCGGCCGTGGAAACCGCCGTGGTGGCGGTCGGGGACAGCGGCGAGGTCAGACCACACCTCCCCCCGCAGCATCCGCCACTAAATCCTCCTAGGCCGTGCTTTCAGGCCCATGTGACGCCGGTGGGTGGCAGGGTTCGCCATCACCTCTCCCACTGGCGCACAATAACATCGGACAGGTGGGTGCTTCAGCTCGTCCGAAGGGGCTACTCCCTCCCCTTCGAGACCACTCCTCCAGCCATGCCACCGCAGAACCACCGTGTGTCGGGGGACCACTTGACACTTCTGCAGGAGGAAGTTACGGGCCTCTTGGCCAAGGGGAACATTGAGCGCGTTCCTGGGCCAGAAGTAGGACGTGGTTGCTATTCCCACTACTTTCTGGTGCCCAAGAAGGACAAAGGGGGCCTACGTCCTATCTTGGATCTAAGGAACGTCAACGGCTTCCTCCGGAAGGAGAAGTTCAAGATGTTGACTTTGGCTCAGGTCTTGGCTGCTCTACACCCGCAAGACTGGATGGTAGCGTTGGACTTGCAGGATGCGTATTTTCACATCCCCGTCCTGCCGGCCCACCGGCGTTACCTGCGGTTCACGGTAGGCCATGAGCACTTTCAGTTTATCGTGCTCCCCTTCGGCCTTACCAGCGCCCCACGGGTGTTCACAAAGGTGATGGCGGTGGTCGCAGCCCATCTGCGCAGGTTAGGGGTTTCAGTCTTCCCCTACCTAGACGACTGGTTGTTGAAGGCGGGCTCGCCCCAGACAGTCGTCCACCACCTTCAGATGACGGCAGACCTCCTGCACGAGCTGGGGTTTTCCATCAATGTGCCGAAATCACACCTGTGTCCCTCTCAAAAGCTCCTTTTCATCGGAGCGGTTCTCGACTCGGCGCAGTTTCGGGTTTATCCTCCGGAACGGCGGGTCCAGGATATACAGGCTTTGATTCCCATCTTTCAGCCGTTATCCCGGGTTTCGGTCAGGTTGACGCTGCGGCTGCTGGGACTGATGGCTTCCTGCATCCTTCTGGTGCATCACGCCCGGTGGCGGATGCGGGCTCTGCAGTGGGACCTGAAGTTTCAGTGGGCCCAGCATCAGGGCAACTTGTCCGAACATGTCTTGATCTCGGAGGGACTGCGAGACAACTGCAGTGGTGGCTCACGGGGGAAACATCCTCAACCACGAAGTTTTTATAACTACCTACCAGAACAACAAATCCTGAACCACGACCAATCCTTAACAACGACTATTCTAAACCACGACTTTCCTTAACCACGAGTCTCTCCCCTCCTCGAAGGTCAGGGCGTTGGAAGTAGAGAAATTGTGCGTGATATGTGTTTTGAACTGGCACCGGAGTGCTTGTCACTGGAGCATAACTAATAATTAGCCTCTGAAGTTTACTGAGATAAAGGGCAGGAGGGCAGAGGCCGCGGTTGTCTTTCCTGGTATTACAGAATACAGGGCCCCGACCAATCAATCACTTTACCCTTTAACTGCATAACATTAAGCATTATTAAAAAAAATGTTGATTCATACGAGTTTGAACTAAATGTAGATCTGTGCAGAAGCAAAATGTTTGCAGAGATAAAGTTTCCAACTGTACAGCGTGTCGAGGACGTTGGCTACACAAACTTTCCTCCCTGCAAACAGAGCCACCCATAATAACACTCTGCATGGCTGTTTGTTCCAACCAGTCAATCTCTCATCTGGTGAGGTTTGAACATTTTGATTGTGTATTATTCAAAGTTGAAGCCTCCTACCTTCGTACTTTTCCCGTATATATATCACATAGGATGGGCTTTCAGCCTGCACAACTGTTGAAAAATTAAACTGCAGCGACTTTGCTCTTTATTTCATTTAGAGGAGGGCCGCAATAAAGCATTTGCCAAAAAATTAGCAGATTTCTTGTGCTGCGTTCCTAATGGTGCAACAGGTACAGGTTCCAATAGTGATATAACAGTTGCATCACACCTGCTGACACCGTAAGTAATGGCGAAGGAGTGGCCTCTTTTTTGATACTTTAACTGCTGCCATCCCTTCAGTTTGGGGCCAGGGTCAGACAGGCATATTGGGCAATCTGGCACTGTCAGATGGGTCAGTCTGACAAGTCAGTTTGTGTGTCGGATTTATGGTAGTGTGTGGGCTGTTTTCTTCACATTATTTCTTCTCAGTAGGAAAATTTGCTTCACAAACAGAAGTATTGTAATAGTGCCATCTATTGGCCAGTTACAAGGTATTTTTTATTTCGTGGTTTAGGAACTCGTTGAAAAAAATGTAGTGCTTTGGCATTACTCATCGTTTAGCCTTTGTGGTTAAGGAATTCGTGGTTCAGGCAGTAGTTTAATCATATAACTGGCTCACGGACTATGAGTGAGTCAGTGGCAGATCCCTCTCCCTACCCCACCCGGAGCACGTGGTTGTGACGGACGCGTCCCTCCAGGGCTGGGGAGGCCACATGGGAGAGGCGGATATCAGAGGCCTCTGGTCTCCGGCAGAGTCCCGGCTCCATATCAACCTTTTGGAGCTGCGGGCGATTCGTCGAGCACTGAAGGTATTCCTCCCCTCTGTCCGGGGGAGTGTAGTGCAGGTGTTCACGTACAACACCACCGCCATGTGGTACTGCAACAAACAGGGCGGGGTGGGGTCGTGGACCCTATGCCAGGAGGCTCTGCGCCTCTGGCAGTGGCTGGAACATCAGGGCGTGACCCTGGTGGTTCAACACCTGGCAGGCTCTCTGAATGCCAGGGCGGACGAACTCAGCCGTCGGTGCATGATGGATCACGAATGGCGTCTGAACTCTGACGTGGCGCAAGGCCTCTTTCAGTGATGGGGAGAGCCTTGGTTAGATCTATTTGCCACCGAAGAGAACGCGCAATGTCATCAGTTCTGCGCGTTGGAATTTCCAAGGCGGCACTCGCTCAGACGCTTTTCGTCGCAAGTGGACTTGCAGTCTATTGTACGCCTTTCCGCCTATACCACTTCTGCCCAGAGTGCTGAAGATCAGGCGCGACTGGGCCCAGGTTATCCTTATGGCTCCGGACTGGGCACGAAGATACTGGAATCCCGAGCTACTCAGCATGTCAGTCGATTTTCTCCTCCCCCCCCCCCCGATTCGTCTGCTTCTTCGGGAGGACCTTCTGTCGCAGCAGCAGGGGACGGTTCTGCACCCGAACCTGTCCAGTCTCCACCTACAAGCTTGGCGATTGAGCGGCAGCAGTTGAGGCCATTTGACTTGCCTCCCGAAGTCTGTGATATCATTCTGGCAGCCAGGCGTCCCTCCACAAAGTCTGTATACGCCTGCAGGTTGAACAGATTTGTGACCTGGTGCACAGCAAAGGCTGTGGACGCACTCTCTGCACCCCTTTCTGAGGTTCTCCTCTTTCTTCTTTCTCTTGCCCAGCAGGGCTCTGCTCTGGGCACTCTCAAGGGGTACCTTTCTGCCCTTTCCGCCTTCTTACGGCTACCTGATCAGCCTTCCTTATTCAAGTCCCCCATTGTAAATAGGTTTTTGAAGGGCATCACACATGTTCCCTCCTGTTCCCTTCGTGATGCCCCAGTGGGACTTGAATCTTGTACTTACTTACCTCATGTGTGCTCCCTTTGAGCCGCTCCATAACTGTCCTCTCAGTCTTCTTACTCTGAAGACTGCCTTCCTGGTTGCCATCACCTCTGCCAGGAGAGTGAGTGAGCTCCAGGCTCTTTCTTCTACACCTCCTTTCCTCTGTTCATTCGGACAAGGTTGTGTTGCGAACAAGACCTTCCTTCTTGCCCAAGGTTGTCACGGCCTTCCACATCGGGCAGTCCATTACTTTGCCCACCTTCTTTCCGCCTCTGCATCCCTCGAAAGAGGGAGAGGCTCCACCGTCTGGACCCAAAACGTGCGCTCTTATTATCTAGATCGCACACGCCAGTTCCGGGTGGATGACCAACTCTTCGTTTGGTTACGTGGGCGCTAAGAAGGGAAAGGCGGTGCACAAGAGGACCATCTCACGGTGGATCATCTTGTGTATCCAGGCATGTTACTCTATGGCCAAAATGGAGCCCCCTGCTGGATTGCGGGCTCATTCTACTCTGGCCACAGCGACTACAACTGCTCTGGGCGGAGGAGTGCCCTTGCAGGACATTTGCCAGGCAGCTACGTGGGCCTCGCTGCACACGTTTGCATGACACTACTGCCTGGACAGCCAAGTCCGGAGGGATGGCTTCTTTGGCCGTTCCGTCCTCCAGGACTTTCTGGTGTGATTATTGGTTCGCAGTCCCACCACCGGGGTTGGTATTGCTGGGGTATCTATTCTAAGGTAAGGAATCGATCACTAACGTGTCTCTTTCAGATGCACAAGTTACTACTTGTGTAACAATATATCTGTAAGAGACATTAGTTAGTGATAGATTCCTTACCGACCCACCCATCCTCCCCGTTCTGCGAACCGATATCTAGGGTTAAGGTCATCCCCTTTCAGGGCCCTAGTTTCATGGCACCAGTGTTGGTTCTATCATGGCTCTGCGTATCTGGCGCGGAAAAGCTGTGTATCAGAACTGACTTCCGCGCGCATGGGCGGTGTCTAAGTACTCCAACGTCATTCCGGCGCTAACGACGCCTACCGACGGGCAAGGGTATTGCTAAGCAAAAATTTCCGGATCCAGTCTGACGCCTGGGGATATTCTAAGGTAAGGAATCTATCACTAACTAATGTCTCTTACAGATATATCGTTACATAAGTAGTAACTTGTGAATCCTGCACATGGATATTCCAGGGGAAGTTGAGGCAAGAATGCCAAGGGCAGAAGTAAAGGAGATGCAGACAAGGTATCTGCCCCAGCCAAACAGTGATTCTCTCCCTGTCCCGTCACACTACACCAGTCAGGGCAAGACTGAAGGGTGTTCTCACTCATTGGGAAAAAATTACCTCCGGGCATGGTTACTGCTTAGTCCTCTATTTTCTCCCCCAGAACACCAGCGGCTCTTTCAGGAGTAAGTACAGGCACGCCTCAGCAAAGGTGCAATAAAACCTGTGCCACCACCTCAATGCAGCAAAGGGGTTTACACCCTTTACTTTTTTATTCCCGAGAAGGATGACAGTCAGGACAATACTCTACCTCGGGGCTCTTAAAAAGTATGTCTGATCAGAGTACTTCCTTATGATCATACTACAAGATGTCATGCCCATTCCCCCCCTGCCCCCCTCCCCCGGTACAGCCGGACGTCTTCATGACCGCTCTCCACCTGAAAGACGACTATTTCCACATCTCAATCCACCCTGCTCACTGCAGCTACCTACGGTTCATGATTAAGTGGTCAGCTATTTCAGTTCAACGTGCTTCTCTTGGAGGTCACTGCAGCCTCCACTGAGTTCACAAAAGGTATTGCCTGCTGTTCATATCAGGAGGGGAGGCATCCAGGTGTTCTCTTACGTGGATGACTGGCTGATCAAGAGTCGACAAGTGCCTCACACACAGTCAGATCACCTACTTAATGTACGTTCACCATCAATAAATCCAAGTCCCGCCTGCAGCTCCTCCAGGTTCAACCATTCTTGAGTGCAGTTGTCAACACTGTCACCAGGAAAGGCTACCCCAATCAACCATGGGGTTCAAGCTTTCTAGCTCTTAGTGCCTCTTTTTCAGCCAGATCATCAGTTAACGGTCCGAACCCTGAAGCGCCTCTTCCGCATGATTGCCTCTTTGCTGCTATAGTTTCCATGCCAGATTGCACACGTGTCCTTTGCAAGAGTGCCTATCAACACAGTGGTCTCAATTGGAGGGTCACTGGCAAGATCTAGTGTTGATTTGGGCCAGCACCTACTTCTTTCTGCAGTGGTGGAACATCAACTATCTGTTACAAAGCTGGCCTTTTCTCGACTCAGCCTTTCCAGTGACCATCACAACTGTCTTCTCCCTCACTGGATGGGGGGTGCATCAGCATGATGGCCATCCAAAGCATTTGGGGACACCACCAACTGCGTTTCCACATCAGTTACTGGCCATAAACTAGTTCTCAAAGCTTTGTTCTGCCAGGTGCAACACAAGATATGACCGTCATATACTACCTCTAGAAACAAGAAGGCACCCACTCTTGAAAACTCAGTGCTAGCACAGGGCATTTGGTGTTATCCACTTCACCAAAGATCTATTTAGTAGTGGAGTACCTCCACAGAGTGGACAATGACTTTGCAGACCTGTTCAGCCTGCAGCAACAAGTCGACGAGTTGGAGCTCAACCAGCAAGTACTCCTCCCATACTTTCATAGCAGGGGCTTCCCCTACATAGACGTCTTTACAACGGCCGAAAACACAAAATCCAGCTTCCCGCAGTCCATGGGCAATGCACTATGAATTAACCTGTCAGACATTTGCCTATGGCTTTTTTTCTTTTTTCACGCCTTCCATGCATGGTTCGGAAGCTTCAGCAAATGTCCCTCACCCCATCCTGGTGGCTCCGAGTGGGCCAAACAGTTCTGGTTCACCGCCCTCCTCGACTTGTTTAGTAGTCCCCCACAAGAAACTGCCCTTCTAACACAGAAGCAGGGCACTGTCAGACACTTCAACTACAGGCATCTCAATCTTGCGATTTGGCTCCCATGGTTTTAATTTGCTACCTAAATCTACCTCCAGAATGGTTGTTCATCCTCAAAGGGGACTGCAGACCCATTAACCAGGCCTGCGATATAGATAGAAAAATTCAACATTGCCACACCAAGGCTAAAACACAGCTACTTTTGTAACATTCCTATAGCTGGTAATGTTTGTAGAGTGGACCACTTAGCTGCTTATTGTGTGGATGTTCTCGCATGCCAGCAAGCAAATGTTGGCCAAGCTATACTACGTTCCCAGTCCTCTACAACATCCTCCGGCTACCCACCACTTATGGGAGAACTGTTTAACAGTATGTAAAGCATGTGTATTTACAGCTACATATGCCACACACTGAATGTGACCTACCCTGAAGGCATCTTTTCGTCTTTGTTCCATATAGTGCTATAGATTCACATCCAATGCTCAAGAAGGTTAATCCAGGTCCAGATTTACTCAAGTGCAGTGAATACGTTTTTGAGGGAGCAAAAAGATTATATCCTCTACGTACAATCCCGGATTTAAAATGGAATTTCAATATAATTCTAACAGCACTAAGGAAGACTTCTTTATAAACTGTGTACATTAAATAGAACTAAAATTCCAATCTCTGAAAACAGCATTTTTAATCACAATAGCATCTCTAAGAAGATTTAGAAATTTGTACGCCTTATCAGTATATGCTAATTATCTGAACTTTTATATATATAAAATAGCCATGCAAACAAATCCAAAATTCACCTGTAGGCCTTCACACTATCACATGACTGAATCAGTTTAGCTTCCTGCTTTCTTCCATAAATAAAAAATACAGCTTAAAGAGCATTTAGTTCTTAGGTTGATGTGATCAGGCATGTACTACAGCAAAAAAGTATTAGAGAGGCAAACACGTTTTTCTTGTCTTTGCTTCACAGGCTATCGAAGTCCAACTTAAAAAAGAACAGTTGCTAGATGGATTGTTCCAACTATACAAATGGTCTGGAGGTAGCAAAGAATAATTTGTTTAGGGAGCCTGATTGAGTTATTGTTCTGACTTGTAGTGCCTGTTCTGATTAGTTACAAGATTGCCTGGTGTTTGTATTACATCTGACAAGGTTTACTTCTGCTTTTTTTTATTGGTTTTATTGTAGCACACGACTAGTAACTGTCACTGCTTTCTCCATAGGCCATTCTTAATGGATCTCACATCCTCTCCTGTCAAAATGTTAAGAACCTGGCACTGGGCCTTTGCCACGTGCAGCCTGATCATGCTGTCACCCTCTTGCAAACTGCAGTGGACAAGCTGAAAACAATCACAGGAAAATCATCTGGTCACCTTGTGCTGGTGTTGGATAAGGTGAGAAGCTGCATCTGCTCAGAGCATATTGCATGTATTAAGGAGCTGATTTTTCCTTGGTTGATGCCACATTCCATACCTGTGGTTAGCCATTGTATTACAAACAAGTGAAATGTAATGGTGGCAGACTTTTTCCAAAAACTCCTGTTAGACTAACTGCTCCTGAAAATAGCTGTTGTTGATAGATGCTTCTGCTCACACTTGAGACATTTGTCTGATCTAGCGTCTGTGGTATCAGAATAGTCCAATAAGGCTGATCACGTTTCTCCTGACTGAGCTGCAGTGCCTGGAAGTTTACTACTAGGAAAGTCTTCTGAGTTGGTTTTCTGTGCCGGTTCATATGCTTGAGGTTGAGGAACGTGGAACAAATATCTGGCATTTGTTTGATTTGTAGCCACACTTATTTAAGATCACCTTTGTAGCATGTTCATAAATCTGTCAACTACGTTGTCCATGTGTAACAATCTATGTTGTGGCAGATTGTGTACTCTTGGGTTGAAAATTGTAAACCTGTTGCATTTTAAAATACAGCATGAAACACAATTGTGTTCCCCAATTATTTAAATATTTTGCTTCATCAATTTTCCTCTTGTGATGGACTGCGTAAACTTGAATGCGCTGACTTTCATAAATGTTGACAAATGTGGTAAACGCCCTATATTTAACAAATATGCATTGAAGACCAGAAACATTAAACATCAATTAAGTTCTATGTTGGTTTTTAAAAGGCATATTAAAATTATACATATAAAAACCATTGCGTATTCATTCCGTAGGTCAAATTACCCTGGCCACATTTACTAGTAGAAATCTGAGACGCAGCCACTTGACGATAACTGTAGTCACCATTCCTGCCTTGTAATAAATACAAAAGCAGGTATACAGGTTTGACTGAGAATGTCTGATATGGCAACATATTTCTCTGCCTACTTCTTGATAGTACTTGGTGTTAAATGTATTATGGCAATTTCCTGGTTTGTTCAAGCTAAAAATATTGGTGCTATTTCTCATCATCTACTAGTATAATCAAGTTGATTTCTTAGCTTACATTGTTGAAGATCCTTCTGTGTCTAGCATCTAGTAGGACTTCCTTACTAACATTTATAGGATATAAATTAAACTTAATCTTTTGCTTCTGAAAGGCTTGTGGTCTCAACTGACTGCGGTTATTACAAGTAAGGGCTGCTTGGTTACTGGCAGAGGCTACAAAGTTTGTCCTGCTTCTCTTCATCCTCCTGATATCTCTATGCAGTTTACGGTGTCTCCTATGGAGTCCAGTCCAAACTGCTCGACATCGTAGATTTAATCCGGTTAATGCTCCCCCATGTATCAATGATAATCTTGTTCCTTATGCTCTCAAATAAGCCTTGCCTTATCTTCTGCTAGTCCTTTTTTTTTTTTTGTTAGTGCAGCAGATGTTTTGTGTTTTACATTTTTGTTTTCTTTAGTCCTCATATAACATCAAAAGGCATATAAAGACTTGGTTAGGCAGATCAAGTAGGCAACTCCGATAACTTCTCCCCTGAAGATCAGGGACAAGAGTATTGTCCATGTTGGGGCGTGGATAGGTTGTGCCTCTGCGGAGCTCCGCCGATCCCGTTTGAATCCGACAATACTGACCATCCACAGCCCTGGATTTGGACGTTCAGGACATGTCTAGAGTTCCGTGCACCTCGGAGCACCAGTTGAGGCCCGATTAAAGCGGGAGGAGGGAGAGGATCGCGGCGATCCGGAGCGGAGCCTCAGACGGTGGTGACTACGTCCAGCACCACAAGATGGCGGCACCCAGAGACGTGGCACGGAGGAAAGACTCCTGAGGGTTCGGGACACCGGGGGACCTGCCTGGAGGAGCGCCGGAGCGTATAGAGGCGCCCAGACCAGCTTCCCCCCCCCTAATTGCACCCCGTGTTCCCCCGGGAGGGGCTGCTGAGGCCGGCACGGCGACGGGAGGAGCCCGCCTGCGTGAGGCAGGGAGGCGGACCGACGAGCAGCATAGAGAGGGCCCCGGCCTGCGGTGGTGTCCAAGCAGGGGGGCCCGGCCTCTCAGACTTACCCCAATGGCGCCGGGCGCCTGACAGTACCGGGGCAGCAGGAGCACGCTGCTGAAGGTAGGACCCGGCAGAAAGATCCGCAGGATCCCGCCCCTGCTGTGCCGCATACCCCAGTGGCGCGAGGCGAGCCACCAACCCGGCAGACCCTGGGGTGCACGACTGGAGGTCCAGTGGGCCGTGGGACTCTATGAGCCTGAGCCAACGCGGGTTGGGGGCTGCAATCACACCTTCGAACCTGCGGGGCATCATTTGACCTCCCCTCCCCACTGAACACTGGCCTGTGGACTGCCCGTGAGAGGCCGTAATGAACAAAAGGGCCGCATAGGGACGCCTGCGGTTCCCAACCCCCCCCCCGTCCCCGTCTCTGCCGTCTAGCATTGGTCAACACTGGGGGCCTACTGAACCATCATTGAGGACCCACCACGACGCTCAGGCACAGGGCCACCCACGTAGGAAGCGGCTGACTGGGGTGGTGCGCACTGCCAGCAGCGGCGGCCCACACCACTAGGGGCGGGGGTCTAGAGGTGAGACCACCCCGCTGCGACCCAAGACGCACCAGGCCCTAGCGGCGGACAAGTGGGCACACCATGGGGAAGAAGGAGGCGGCCGCTCGGACCCAAAGGCAAGGTACTTTGGATCGTTATGCTACGGCCCCTCCTGCCACAGAGTCGGAGGTCCAGGCAACACTGCTCGGATACGACGCTCCTGATGAGTGCCATCCAGGCATCACGAGACGACATACAGGCGTCCAGGGCTGCCCTAGAAGTAAAGATTAAGGATAAGAAGGACCTGGTCACTGTTTTTTTCTGCCTGTATTTTATTTTGCGCAGAATCACACCCCAAGGTAATTAATCCTTGGATGTTTTAACTTTCAAGTAGTTACAAATTTCAGCACATTTTTTCAGAAAATTTGAAACAGTCTGAGGTTACATTGTCGTGCACAGAACATAAATTTACATATACTGCAAGCTTATTCACAATGAACATAATAGAAAATTATAAATAAGTGCTTTTTTCACAATACAAAACATTTATCACAAACAATTATTTCTAACTTCAAGGTTGTACCCTACTCAATGGTTCCACCAGGTTTTGAAAAGGAGAACTTTTTGAATTTAGTATAAACCTGGTAACACAAAGGATTTAAGCTAAATGTACGTTTTTTGTGCCATTGAACTCATGGAAGTGTTTAACAAAGCCTTTTGTGAAAAACGCATTCGTTTTTTTGCGAATGTCTCAAAGCCGACGCGTTTCCAAGTCCGTCATTCATTTGTCGGACTTTTCTTCAGGGCTTAATAGCTGGGTACCTGTATTGAGGTAAGGGGAGGACATGCTTTAATGTCGGACCTTCACATGTATTGTCACCTACAAGATAGTTGTTTAGCGTGTGCTTATTACCGTCTTGTACTGTATGGTCGAGTCTGTTGTTTTTGTCTGAGACTCTTGACTGGCGTTTAAATTTTATTCTGCAAAATGAAAGACAAGGGATGTATCTCTTTAGTGTCGGGGACACTATGCTACTGCTTCTGTTTGATTGCCCGAAGTGATCAGGATAACTTACATTTTTCAACGACTCTTGTTTTTGCCACCGCATGTCCTTTAAGTTGATCCGGTGCAGGTTTAAAATGTTGAGAAGCTCATCGAGTGCTGTAATGTTACAACAGCGCGGTTTTAGTTAGAGGGCTAGCTATGTTTAGCGTCTAAAGCATTTTAAGGATTCAACAGCTTTACTTACTGCTGGCTTTGCTTTACTTAACGGGACGCCATCATTTCTATAGGGGCGCTGCCTCTATAGTTTGTTTCTTGTTTTCCCACGGCCGCCGGTTACTGCAACATTTAAACAGGGCGGTTTCAGACAAGTGCTCTACAAGTTTTCACCTAAACATTATGCGAGGTTTGTTATTACTTACTTCGCGCTATTATGGGTTATCAGGACTTCATCCTATTATCGAGGGGGTCGCTGCCTCCTTCGTTTTTTCGAGTGTTGCTTCCTGCGGGCGCTGCGGAATGTAAGGGATGGTGCAAATATTTAGACCAGTTGTTTATCTCGCGCTGCTCTTGTTATTTTCTAATCGATGACTGGTTTACCTGCAATGTTTTTGTGTCGCTCTTAACGTCTAGTCGGGTATCCATCCACCGGAGTGTTTGTTGGTGGTCACATGACCTGGTATATATTGGGACACGTGTGCTGGTGCTTGTGGGACTTGTAGTCCAACAATTTATTCCAAAAGCGCAAGGTGCTTGCGATTCGCGTTATCAATCATTAGGGGCATTTTTTTCACAGTGGTCATATTACAAAGGACCCTTTTAACCAGTTCTAGCATTCTCCATATTCGTTCAAACCTACACTCACGCAGTCCTACTTTGCGATCAGATATGCTTCTCTTTTTAACAGTAATGTCTCCACATTACCTCCACGTGGAGGTGCCTTTATCCCTGACAGAACGGACCATTTTAGGTCTTTTTCAGTATGCTCAAGATCAATAAAATGCTGGACCATGGGTGCGGTCAGCACTTTTTGCTTGATTCGTGAACGGTGTTGGGCCAGTCTTTGACTAACTTGCTGGTTAGTTTTTCCAATGTAAAGTTTGTCACAGGGACAAACTATTACATAAACGACGTTCTTGCTTTTACAATTTGTGAACTCATTATGGGTCCACTTGATGGTATTATGTTCGAAAGTAGTGCCTTCAATGGTGCTGGCGCACGATATGCAGGTACCACATTTGCGGTGGCCTTTCACCGGATCTAAATTCCATAAGGTGCGTAAGTCACTTTTGGCTTTTGAGGTACCCAAGTCTGCTCGGATTATTTGTTGACCTATGTTCTTGTTCTTTTTCAAGGCGAACATAGGTTTAACAAACGGAATTTCGAGGTTAGATAACAGATGCCAGTTTTTTAACACCACTGATTCAAACTTATTTGTGAGTGGTCCATAAGTCGAAACGCACACCAGTTGTTCCAGTGGTTTCTTGTCTTTCTTAATTAGTAGTTCTTCTCTGGGTGTAAACCACGCACGCTTGGTGGCGTGTTTTAACATTTTCTTGGGGAACCCTCTTTCTTTCAGTTGTTCGCACAACGTTTCAGCATGTATCAAATAGTCCTTTTCTCGAGCAGTTGAGTCTGATCCGCAACAGCTGACTGTAGGGCAACATTTTTTTGAGGCTTTGTGGGTAAAAACTCCGGTAGGGGAGAATGGTATTTTTGTCTGTTTGTTTTCAGTGTAAGGTGGTTATCAGTTCATTATTCCGATGGAAGACCTCAACATCAAGGAATGTTAGTTGTGAATCACTACACGTCATACTGAACTTTATGTCCGGATGCCTGTTTAACCATTGGTGGAATTCAGTCAGTTGTAGCTTTGTGCCTTTCCACTGACACCAGACTTCAATATAGCGATACCATCTTACGATGTGTTCGCTATATGGGTTGTTTTGATAGATAAATCGTTCCTCATACAGGGCCATGTAGAGGACCGCCATCTCTGGAGCATAAGGACACCCCATGGCGGTCCCCTTCACCTGCATGTAAAAGGTATCCATGAATCTGAAAAAGTTCCGTTTGAGTGCTAGGCTGGCCAACTCGATTATAAAATTAGTTGGAACTCTTTAGGGTTTAGGCCTTGTGTCTAGGAAAAACTCAATGGCTTCCAGTCCCTCATCTTGGGGGATTTGGGTGTATAACGAATTAACGTCAAATGCCACCATCAGCTCATTGTTGTCATTGAATGGTAGGTTTTCAATTTTGTTGATGAAGTCAGCCGTATCCTTTATATACGACTTGACTTCACTCATGAAGGGTTTTAGGAATATATCCACGTATTTAGCAAGTGGCTCTAGGATGGACTCTCACCCAGAGACTATGGGTCTTCTGGGTGGGTTCTGTAGGTCTTTGTGCACCTTTGGTAGGAAATAGATTACTGGAACTCTTGCGTTCTTTTTATTCAAGTAATCGAATTCCTTAGGGCCTAGTATGCCTTCATCCAATCCTTCCTTTAATTTGATCTGTGTCTCATTTTGTATCTTGCTGGTGGGATCTTCTGTTAATTTCCTATGCCATTCAGTATTGCCAATTTGACTATTGGCTTCCTCTACATATTTCTCTTTCTGCCACACCACCAGGGCACCCCCTTTGTCGGCCGGCTTCACCACTATTGAAGTGTCCTTACCTGGTTGTTGAAGTGCGGTCTGTGATCTTTAGTGATATTCCTTTTGGAGAAGTTTTTCTGTCTACCTAACTGCGTGAGTGAAGAAAGAACGGCTTGTTCAAATGCCAAAATCTGTTTGGGCACCATTTGTGTTGTTGGAGTAAAAGTTGATTCATTTGATAGGTTAGACGGCTCAGGTATCTTATTATTTTCCTTATTATGGAAAAATGCTTTTAATCTGATTTTTCTGAACAGAACTTGGGCCTCTATTTTTAAGTTGACTATGTCAGTTTTGGTGCTGGGGACAAATTTGATCCCAAGTTCAAGGACCGATTGTTCATGAATAGTGAGTTTTTTTGTGGAAAGATTGATGATGGAAGAGTCTTTTACGATTTGTAATAGTTCTTGTTGCGGGTTCTCATATCCCATGCTTGTGGTTGTGGTTTGAACCTTACGCGGCACCTGCCTTCGCCTTTCTCTAAAAAAGAATTTGGATGTTTAGAGGTACCTTCTCTGGGGTCTGAATCTCCAGATGTATCAGAGGATGAACTCTCTGAGAAGGTAAGAAAACGATTTTTGGATCTACCTTGATATTGGGAGAAAGCGCGGCGGGATTCCTGCTGGGTGTAGTAATCTTCCCTCAAATATGGATATACAGTCTCAATGTTAAATGCTTTGATGTCTTTTTCAAATTTATTTATTCTGTAGTTTATTGTATTGTCTTTAAACGTTTGGAGGTCTTTCTCAATTTTCTCCAATAAATCTTTGGCCTCAAGTGTACTGTGGTTGTCATTAATGGCCTTTGTTAAAGCATCTATTTCCTCTTGTTCTTTCGCGCAAATTCTTAGCGCTGTTTCTACTGTATGGACCATTAGGTCCCGGCTACATTTGGTGGCTATGTAACTGAACCCTTTCTTATAAGCTGGGTCCTCAGTAAAGACCACTGGAACGTTTTTAACTTGTAGTCCCCACGGTATGGTTCCTGATTTTAAATGCTGGAACAAAGTGACCGTGTAGTTCTGTTCGAACATGTTTTTTACTTAAACGCATCAATTTATCACTTTCATTCTGTTGTTGGGCATTTGTGCTTAGTTTGAGTGACGCAAAAGGTGAAGGTCCTGCAATTAAATTTTTTGTGCATGCTTCTGTGAAAGACAACGTTTCTTCCTCAGACATATTCTGATAGGCTATAGAAAATGCTTTGTTAAACACTTCCATGAGTTCAATGGCACAAAAAACGTACATTACATTTAGCTTAAAGCCTTTGTGTTACCAGGTTTATACTAAATTCAAAAAGTTCTCCTTTTCAAAACCTGGTGGAACCATTGAGTAGGGTACAACCTTGAAGTTAGAAATAATTGTTTGTGATACATGTTTTGTATTGTGAAAAAAGCACTTATTTATAATTTTCTATTATGTTCATTGTGAATAAGCTTGCAGTATATGTAAATATATGTTCTGTGCACGACAACGTAACCTCAGACTTTGTTTCGAATTTTCTGAAAAAATGTGCTGAAATTTGTAACTACTTGAAATTTAAAACATCCAAGGATTAATTACCTTACGGTGTGATTCTGCGCAAAATAAAATACAGGCAGAAAAAAACAGTGACCGGGTCCTTCTTATCCTTAAGCATTTCGTTGTCCTACCCGGACACATTACAGGACACAACCCCTATCTTTCTTACTAGAAGTAAAGATTGGCAAAGTGGGATCGGAAATTACCCTACTACGGCAGGATTTTCGTAACTTAACGGAGAGGGTGACCACCGCAGAGACGCGGCTGGGAGAAGCAGATAATACGCTCACCACACTTAAAAGAGACATGGCGGATCTTCAGGCGTCCCACAAGCACCTCCAGTGGAAGGTGGATGAGGTGGAAAATAGGGCACGCCGCATCAACCTGCGCTTTGTGGGATTTAGGGAAGGAATCGAAGGGAACATGGCGGCCTTCCTCCACACATGGCTACAGAGGACTCTCCCGACGGCACGCTTCTCCAACTGCTTTATCATAGGGCGCACAGGGCCCTGCTGGCAAAACCCCCGGAAGGGGCGAGACCTCGACCTATTATTGCTAGATTCCTGAACTTTGCAGATCGAGATCTCATTTTGAGAGAAGCCCGGAAGATGGGTGAAATAAGTTTTGAAAACGCGACGATTATGATCTTCTCGGACTACAGTCAAGACGTCCAGAAACAGAGGCACTCTTTTGACGCGGTGAAGGCAAAACTGAGGGACTTGAAACTTCAATATATGCTGTTCTTCCCTGCAAAGTTGAAAGTCATTTATAAGGAAAAGTAGTTCTTTTTTACACACCCAGACGATGCGTGGCAGTGGCTAGAGGAGCGACCTCCGCGGCGAGGACCGATGAAAGAAAGATGGAAAGCACCGGATAGGCCATGGCCCACGGAGGCCTCATGGGGACTACCAAAGCCACGGAGGTCGAGGGGGGTCGCGGGAGGCTGACAGCAACCCCGTATCCAAAGCTGACTCAGACCAGCCGCTCGCGGAGACACTCTGGTTCTCCGGAGGCCAGAGGGAATTCAGGCTCAAGATTTTGTTGCCTGGAAATGCCCACCCGCTCCTACTGAGGAGGGTGCAGTCGGACGCACTTCTGGTGAAGAGGACAATGAGACGCAGTCTATGCATCCGCGGGTGGCAGTGATCCATGAGCGGGAACATAATACGGCCAAAGGGGACGGGCCCTCTCTGGACGCTACCCTGGACTCTCATTCGTGATGATGGGGCAATATGGACATGCAGTTTCTGGCTCGGCTGAGATGCACGCAAGTTAATACACCCCTTACGAACTTTCTTGATTCCCGTTGTTTGATGTACTTTGTCTTTCTGCACTTCATTCAGGTGGAAGGGAGTTTCGTTTGCTTTCGGACTTCTGTCCGGGGAATGGGGTGCTAGGGGATCTTCTGGGGTGGGCGATAGACCTTCTCTACCTGAAAGTCCCTGACGATGCTGGTAGCAGACAAGGGGCTGGCGGGAGGGGGAGGTGGGGTGGGGGGTGGCGAGAGGGCTTTGTATAGTTTTATGGTTGTGGGTTTCTGTGGCGTTTTGGTGGGTGGGACGAGGAGGGGGGATGTTTGGGGGAAGGGGATTGGTTAAGTTTGCCATGTTGAGCATATGCACACAAGACCCGGCGACCCTATGTACAGGACAATGGCCTCAATTGACCAATAATGCACAACATAAGGGATAGCCTGGAAGAGGGGAGCAGGGTGCCAGGCGAGCTTCGGATACTCATGTTTTGGAAAAAGGCCTGGATAGGCATATCCGATTCAGAAGAAGCTTAAGTGTACAGACACTGCCTCACATGTAGCAGGAGGAATAAGTGTAATAATTGGATACAAATGTTGAAGCTAAGGGAATAAAGAGAACGGATTATGGACAAACTATGGACTACATTGTGAAAATGATTCACGGAGTATGCTGTGTGTCTGGATGAAGTGGAATGCTTCTTTTGTTGTTGTTGTAAATGTATTTACACAAAGCACCTAGGCAGGCCACGTGACCAAGGCTGCACGGTTAATGGAGATAGAAGGACATAAAAAGCAAAAATGAAAGCGGTATAATGTATAAGAAAGGTGTGCACATGGCAAACCCCTTGTTGTGTGCTTCGGATGCTCACCTGGAATGTTAATGGCCTGGGTTGTAGGGTCAAGCGAGGGTTAGTAAACACTTATGTGAAGAGATCTGGGGCTGAAGTTATACTACTGCAGGAGACACATCTGCGGGGCACGAACTGCGCCTTCTTGGCAAGAGGGCAGTATAGAGTGTTGGCGCATGCCGGCTTTACGTCCGGCTCGAGAGGTGTTGCGATCTTACTAAAAAAGTACCCACCCATGCATATAGCGCAGACCTGGGTAGACCCACTAGGGACATACGTGGGGGTGCGGGCCGCTAGAATAGGAGGGAATACACGTTCATATCAGCTTATGCCCCTCCCATATTCCAGGATGCTACACTTCGGGGAGTTGTTGACCTAAGTCTCAACACGTCTGACACGATTCAAGTACTGGGAGGGGACTTCAATGACGTGATGGATCTAGGGGCGGACAGGACAGGAGTTAATGACGGAACCGCTAGACCGACGCTGTTGGCTGCCACGATGGAAATGGTAGGCATGGTGGACACATGGCGTTTGCTGCATCCAGACAGTAGGGAATATTCCTTCTTCTCAGGGGCACATAAAGTATACTCCCGCCTTGACTATATATTCATGGCCAGACAGGCGCTGTGTAGCACTGATGAGGCAGAATACCGGGCGCGAGGCATCTCGGACCACTCTCCTTTGCTACTCAAGGTGGGAGTACGGAGAACAGAACGACACATGGTTCTGCGACTGAAGGCATATGACCTCCAAAATGCAGACATCCTGAGGGTTCTACGTCCTGATCTGAAGGTCTATGTCTCTGAAAATGAGGGGATGGTGGCATCCAGAGTGCCGCTGTGGGAGGCGCTCCAAGTCGTAAATCGAGACAGGGCGGGCACAGGCTCGGTTTGCGGAAGATAGGAGAAAAGTGCAGGCTGAGTTACTGGCCTTGGAAGCCCAGATCCTGGCTTTAGAGCAGGAGCACCTTACTACTAAAGATCTGGGAACGCTCAGACAATTGTTGGACGTACAGGTCCAATACAAACATCTGGTAACGGGTGAGGCGAAAGCTCAGGCTCTGGCGACCCTGCACTGCCTCTACGATGTGGGTGACAAGTCCGGGCGGCTCTTGGCGTGGCTGAGCAAGAAAGAGAGGGGTGTGCGATGGGTTGAGACAGTGAGAGACGGCCAGGGAGGTTGGGCCAGAACGAATGACCAAATAGCCAACGCGTTTGCAGACTGTTATGAGGTCTTTTTTCTGATGCCATGGCACTGGGATCAAGGGAAGCCGCCATGCAATATATGGCACATATTGACTTTCCGGTCCTGGAGGACACCGATCAACGGGACCTTGAGGCGGACATAACATTGGAGGAGGTTAAAGGCTATTACTAAACTTCGGGCAGGGAAGGCCTCTGGTCCTAATGGCTTCCCAGCGGAATTCTTCAAAAAAATTGCAGATCTTCTGACTCGTCATTTATTAGGCCTGTTCGAAGACACTGAAGCGGAAGGGACTTTCCCGCTGGACCTTCGCCAAGCTACGATTATCCCGATCTTTAAAGAAGGGAAGCCGCCCGATGAGTGCTCCTACTACTGCCCCATTTCCCTCCTCAATGTGGAGGTTAAGCTCTTTGCAACGATATTGGCCCTCCGCCTTCGGTGGGTGATTTTAGGGCTGGTCCATCTAGACCAAACGGGGTTCCTCCCTGAAAGGGCGACTCAATACAACCTGAGGGGAAGGCATAACTAGCTCATGGAAGTGAACAGAGAGAGCCCACATTGGTTCCTCTCCCTCGACACCGAGAAGGCATTTGACGCGGTCCACTGGCCCTTCCTAGAGGGGGTGCTAGAACGTTTCGGTTTTGGTCCCAAGTTCAGGAAGGAGATTGGCCTGCTATACACTGACCCCAGGGCGAGAGTCCGGGTTAATGGTACGTTGTCCGGAGACTTCCCTATACGAAGGGGTACCAGGCAGGGAAGTCCCCTGTCCCCACTGCTGTTCTCCCTCTCTATAGAAATAATGGCGTGCGCAATCCGGCAATATGAGAGCCTTAGGGGGTTCGGCATAGGAGAGACTGACACATCTATGGAAAAACGTTCCCTCTATGCGGATGACGTCCTGCTCTATATCACTGCACTGGAGACTACTGTACCGTCTCCTGTGCAGGGAAGCAAGGGCCAGTCTGGAGCAACCAGACCAGCGGTGTGGATTTCAAGGATCGTCTAGGAGGCCACTAGCCAGCCTGCAAGTGACAAGACACGCATCGAGCAGCAATCAAGCAAAAGGGCCCCACGCAGATCTCGTGTATGCTGGAGGACTTATCTTCTGTGCAGGAGCTGCTCGGGGCTGGGGCTTCTCAATCCCCAAAGCACTTTGTCGAGGATACCTCAGAAGTCGTGCTGGATGCGAAGTGCAGTTTCTTCAAGATGGCCGGTCCCACGTGTCTCGTCGCACCCACGGATCTCAGCTGTGCTGCTGATGTAGGTAGAGGTCGGAGGGGTCTGGGAATCCGGGTCTCGTCGGGCTCTGAAGTCTGGATCCTCGAGGGAAGACTACAAAGTGAAGCCGCTGGACGCTTGATGGTGCCTGCTTGTGCAGGGTGGACACTCCTTGCCCACAAGGGAGATTTCTTCAGTCTTCTGTGGAGCAGAACGTCGAAGTCCAGAGTTTCTTCTTGTAAAATTAATTCAGGATAATCTAGTTTGGAATGGGACCAGCTCCTACCTTTATTCTCCTAAAGGGGGCTGTACTATCACTAGGTTCCTCCTATGGGTGGGACAAGGAAGGGGGGTGGTTGTACCCCATATCCTTTGTCCGGTTTCGCGCCAGGGCTGGGGTGCCCCAGCAACTGTTTTGAGCCGGTGTATGCACTTATGCCCTGGGTACCTATGGTACACTGTACAAGGACTTACAAGAGTGACCCAATACCAATTAGATATGTACCTAAGGTACATGGAGTCCATTTTAACAGAGGGAGCAGGAAACCTGGGGTCCTGGATAGCAGGATGCCAGGCCAACTGTCGAAAACCAGCAAAACACTAGGCAAAAAGTTGGGGGCAACCATAGTCAGATATCCACCTTCCTACAATGTTGCACCCTAAACCAGCTCCAAGACCACGTTATTTATCCAGGGTGGATTTCTCCTCCCAGAAATTTAGCTATTGTTATCTAAATAATAGCATTGGTTTCTAATTTGTCCCTCTATCTACACCCTCCATACTCTTTAGTTTCCATTTCCTACTTCTCCCATATCGCCCAAAACCTTTCTCTTTCCTCCGAAGAACTCTTACGATCTAGGGATTTTATCCTCCGAATTAATAGTACCTACTCAGTTTTTGTTGGAGGAAAAGACAATACCCATTTTATGCATATCTCCCTTCTTGTCAGCAACATTAACACAAATAATAAAGATTTTTGTTTCTTAAGTAACTTAACTCTTCCCTCTTCCACCCCAAATATAACCACAGCTAGGCTTACCTTGATGTCTTCATAATCTCGTTAAGTCTTACCCACATCCTGCCATGAGGTCACTATCGGAGGGCCCCGCCAAAACGTGAACAAAGTTGGCCTTTTCTTCTCCACATTTGGGGCATTTTCTCACATCCTGTCTCCCCAACTTGGACAGCTTCTTTGGTGTCCAGTATACTCTGTGCACTGTAATGAGATTATTTTTTCTGACGGGTGCAGACTTTATGGTTGACCAAAAGGTAGTCATCAATACTTGCCATAAATCTTCTGCCTGTCGACTTGGCAAGTCCCTCTTCCAGATCTCTCCCAGCATAGAATATGGTTCTTACCCCGCCTCTATCAGCATCCAGTACCATTTTGCAACCTCTTTCTTTTGAGGGGATCTTCTTTGATGCTCCATCTCAAAGTCCTTCATTCCCCTAATTTCCTCAAATTACTTGCCCAACTTGACAATTGATAGTACTTAAACTTGGAAAGGCATCCTTTCGTTGATCTTTCTAAAGTTTCCCAAGCAACTAACCTTTTGTCCTGCAAAAATTGACCCCATTTATTTATTCCCTCTTGAACCAACGAACTGACAGTTTATCTAAAAGACATGTGGAAGTGCCTGGGGAATTCCATATTGGGGCTGAGGAGCAGTAATAGGTATTGCCAGGGACAATCTTATCTAGTACCATATTTTACATCCGGTCTTCAGGGTCTTTAGCCTCACCCTTTTAAAATATTTAGGATAGCCGAATTTATGTAGAAGAAATACCCACCTTCTCGGTCTCATCCCTTGTTAGGGCCTTAAATTGGAGTATAGAACTCATTGTCCAAAAGGAGAGATCTAAAAGACTTAAACTGAAAGGCCCAACAATAAATTAGCAGGTCGGGACCAGCAATTTCCCCCATATATCTTTCTCCGACGTAACTTCTTCCAGGCAATCCATACTCCTTTGGCTGAACAGATAAGGCTGCTTAATACCCCTTGTAGTTTAAAAGAGTCCAAATTGAAATCTAGGGGAATTACATCAATAATAAAGGTAAACTTTGGTAATATGGACTTTTGTAGTGGATTTGAGCTTTCTAGAAAAGATAGACCGAGACTACTCCAAGTCTTCAATAGACTTGGTTTTGTTTTTTACCTTTGTAAATTTTCTCTGGGCCAGATTATTAAGATCCTGTAGCACCTGAATCCCTAGATATCTGATCTAGTGTTTTACCAAAGGGCTAAAGCAGTGCGTGTTCCACTCCATAATTTAAGTCTTTTGTTGGTTAACTAAATACCTTGATACTTTCCCAGATTCCGCTAAGGTTTTAAAGTTCACTGGGAGAGATTTCTCCATTTCACTAGTATAGATAATTGTTATCCGCATAGAGGCCCACATTAGACCTTTTAAGAGTAGAGGAAGGGAAACTAGTTAGAATTTGCCCTCTTCTTATTTGCCAGAGCTCAATGTATATATTAAAGAGTAAGGGGGACAAAGGGCACCCCTGGTGAGTCCCTCTTTTGATTATCATTTGATATGTAAGATTCCCATTTACCATGATCCTAGTAGTAGGATTACTATAAATGACTGGCACTGCTCTAGAGAATTCCTCCACCAGATCGTGTTGCCTAATTGTCCACTGTAAGAAGGGCCAACTGACCCTGTCAAATGCTTTTGCTGCACTAAAGGTAAGGACCGTCAGGGAGATTTACTTGCTATAGCTAAATCTATTGTTCCAATCAACTCTTGTTAAATCATGTAGTTGTCTCCCTTTAATGAAACCCTTTTGATCGGGGTCAATCAACTGGCCAGTAACACTCCAATCAGTTTACCACGGTCTGTGTATATATCTTATAATCGCAATTTAAGAGACATCTGTCTGTATGATTCGCAGAGCTTTGCGTTCTTATTTGGTTTTAGAATAATGCTAATCATTGCTTCCTCCAAGGGGTGTGAAAGTTCTTTTCCTTCTAGAAAGGCAGCATTTATAATTTCCCTATACGATGGAGCCAATTCTTCTTTCAGGGCTCTATATAATTCATTGGTGAGGCTGTCTGGACCTGCTGCTTTCCCTTTTTAGGTCCCGCCTGCGTAGGCTGCGCATGCGCAATCTCGCTGGCGAGATTTTATGTTTTAAGGGTAGCTTCAGTATCTGCCTTTAAGCTACGCCCCTCTTTCCCATTGGCCGGCGTCACCGTTTATGCTAAACAGTGGCCAGCAATTGGGAAAGAGCACTTTGTGACATAGACTTTTCTCTTCTTCTGTCGTCCCACTTTGACGGCCTGGCCTGCCTTCCTTCTGGCGTAAAAGGTTTCTTATCTTTATGGGGCCAAACACATGGCCCCATAAAGATAATAAACCTTTTACTTCAAAGGGAAAGAAGGCAGAGGCCGTCCAAGTGAGACGGCAGAAAGAGAGAAAATGACTACATGACTACATCACCAAAGCGAGCGCTTGCCTGCCAACCTAATTAGTTTCGACTTGGTAGATCTATATTGCAATGAATTTTTATCTATACCCAGTTGATTTTACTTATTTATAGATACATGTAAACGTTTTTAAAATAAATCGACCCGTAGCAGAGGCAGAATCTGCTAGTTGTACGTGTCGCCATCGGGTACTTCTAATTAATAACTTATGTGCTGTTCGCGTCCCTCAAGGGCTTTAAATGGAGGCCACTGTAGAAAGGCCAGTTCATTGGTGAAGGTGGGTTCTACGGCTGCAGGCCTCTGAATCCACATGTGCATATATTTATCTACAACACACCTAATTGTTACCCGTTTAGTGAGTATTCACGCTCATGGCGCAGCGCCTTTTCCTTTCCCACTGCTGCTTGCTACGAATGTCATTAATTTCCCACAGTGCCGCGCATTGCTGGAAATATTTTGAGGAGTGCTTTGTTTTCTTAGAAACCGTTTCTATTTTTGTTTTTAAGCAGATGTTATCACGCACATGCTGCATTCCATCCCAAGTCGACCGGATCAGGCGTATATACTGGAATGTAGCTTTCTTTCTTTTTTTTTTTTCCTCAGTGCTTTCATTGGTGTATTTCACTGGCTCTGAATTGGGTGTTGGACTGAACGATGATCAGCAGAACACGATAGCTTGTTGTTTTGTTATTCACCCGTGCCCCCAAGCTAGTTACGTTTTTTTCCCTTTTTTAAAAAGCATACATTGTGATTTTGCAAAGATGCTATATCATTTTTGGTTGCTGGCTTTTAGTAGTGGCGTGGTGCATAAATTGGGCAGGAAGAAAAGGGAGTTATTGGGTCTTGACTGTCCGTACACTAAAGCAGGAGTTACCTATGAAAATTCTGTTCCACCTTGGTCTCGGACCCGTTAGTAATAAAAAACAAAAATGCAGATTAGCACTGACATCTATTGGGCCCTATATTCACTCTCTACTACTCACTCTCTACTACTCACTCTCTACTACTCACTCTCTACTACTCTCTACTACACACTTTCTACTACTCACTCTATATTACACTCTCTACTACACACTCTGTACTACACACTTACTACTGTCTACTACACACTACTCTACTATTCTCTACTACTACACTCTACTACACACTCACTACTCTATACTACACACTCTCTCCTACACTCTCTACTACGCACTCTACTACTCACTACTACTCTACTACAAACTCTCTACTATACTATTCTCTACTACTCACTCTATTACACACTCTACTACACTCTCTCTACCACTCTACTACTATACTACTCACTCTACTACACACACTACCAGACACTCACTACTCTCTACTACACACTCTACTATTCTCTACTACACACTCTACTACTCATTACTATTCTCTACTACACACTCTACTACTCATTACTACACACTCTCTACTACACACTCTACTAGTCTCTACTACACACTCTCTACTAGTCTCTACTACATACTCTCTACTACTCTCCAATACACACTCCACTACACTCCTCCACACACACTCCACTACACACACTCTGTACTACACACTCTACTACTCACACTCTACCTCTCTACTACTCTCTACCTCACTCTACGCGCACACGTAACGTGCACATATATATGTATATATGCATATGCATTGATGTATGTGTATATATATACATCTGCATATCTATATAAGTACATGCATACATATACATATACAGATGCATGTTATGTACATGAAAGTTTGGAAAACACTAATAAAAGCAAAGCTAAAAAACCACCTAATTACAAACAAAACTGCTTTAACTTAAACGAGGGCGAGACCTATTGCATTTTCAATACTTGTTTAATTTTTCCCATTACTGATCTTACTACTTTTAAGCTAATCTCCAAACTGAGGAATTCCTTTGAAATTTCGGACAGCCTACGGGTATTTATTGCCTCAAAGTAGTTTTATAACTGTTCCCTAGTTGCTGCTGTATCTTCATTACACATTTTTAAACAATAGTATAAAAACCTCCTCCGATTCTTTCTTTACACGATTTTCCCAGTTTGGATCTAAAATTTCTACAATATTAAGTTCTGATTTAGCTTTCCATGGCAGCAGATTTCCGCAGCCCTCCCTACTCTGGCCAATGGAGAGGTTAATTAGCTGTGCCCTTTTTAAAGCTTTGTAAATGTCAGAAAATATGTCCAGCGGGGCTGATAGCTTATTAAACTGGAAGAATTCATTTGTTTCTTTCTTGAAAATCTCAATTAATTTACCCTTCATTAATAGGACCCATTTGAAATCCATCTCTTTTTTTTTATCAAGGATTGAGTTAAGATGTTCTACTAGATGCTCTACTTTGTAGACTTTATTGCTAAGCTTACTGTTTACTAGAAAATAGTCTGTTCTTGAAGAGTGCCCATATTTTTTATTTTTAAACGTAAATCTTATCTTTACTGCCTTTTCCCCTCAAAAAAATCCATCAATCCGAGATCTTCCATCCTAAGTTTCATGTGAGCTCTCATATTTGGGGTATTGACTGTATTTCTGGTGGAAGGTTTTTCTAGGATTGGATCAATCAAGACATTAAAATCACACCCCAAAATAATGGAAACATTTATATGCAGGAGAAGGTTCTATAACTCATGAAGCGGCACTGGGTCATCAATATTGGGGCCAAAATATCCTGACATTACAAACCAATTGCCATACCACTTAACTTTAGTTATAGCTCATCTCCCCCATTTATCTATCATACATTCCCCCAAGCATGCACTAATGTATTTTTTTAAAGGCTACCCACCCCTTTTGTATAACGTTCTTGATCTGTACACACAATGTTCAACGCATTTTTTTTTGAGTATCTTAATCCATTCTTCTTTAAACAGATGGGTTTCTTATATTATCTCACTGCTTGATAATCCATAACACTCCAAAATTTTCCTTCACCTGCTAACCACCCTAAGGCCATTGACATTCCAAGTTAAAATCCCTATTGTCCTATCTTTAGGTGTATCTGTAATTTTCCAATCTTGGTGTGCATAGGGAAGGAGAAAAAACCAAATTCCCTGTAGGGTCTGCTGTTTTCTTTGTCAATGAGGACCCTTTGTTTTATCCACACATGCTCCCCCACCCTGTGCTAAAATATAACATATGTGTACACGTGCCCCCTTCACATCCTGGGGAACCCTCCCATTTTCCATCAGATATCCTTCGAGGTCACCCTTTAAAGTTCTCCAAACCTTCCAGTATTTATTAAACTGAATTATTTTGGGTATGCTTTTATTTGATCTATTGTAGTTTACACCTCTTTTGGGTCCCTTATATTATGCATTTTATTATTCCACATTATCCTCAATGTGACAGGAAAACACATCTGGTTGTGGCTCCCAATGATCTTAACTCCTGCATGAATTTACCCAACTCTCATTGCCTATCCTAGGTAGATCTAGATATATCTGATCTGATTTTCAAAGACCATCCTCCCTTCATAGAAGTGCCCGCTTTGATGGCTTCTATTAATATTCCTTCTTTAAGAGTGTATGTTTTCAAATTTATTAGAATCTTCCTCTGCACTTTCCTAGCAGTAGATTTGTGAAAGGGATCTCCAGGGGTGGGGAATTTAATACAATATCTACTTGTCCATGGGGCAGGTTGCTTCGTAAATCTACTTGTCCTGTAACAAAATCCTCTTGCCCCTTTGGTGCCATGTAGTGCAGCGACAAATGATAGCAGCAATCTCATTATATAAGAGCTCTAATAAAACCTCTATGATTATGCCAGGGCTCGTACCATATCAGTGTTTGAATACTTGCAATCTCCTTATGTTGGCACGTTTCTGCACATCTACATACTGGGGCTGAAGGCATTGGTAAGCAATAGTTCCAGGGTTAGAATGTCCGTTTGAGTATGTGCAAAACCTACTAACTTGCATGTTTTAAGGGTTTTCAACAACTCTTCTCTAATCTTTTCCCATACTGAGAAGTGTTGGAAATGTATTCCTGACAATGGCAGACGTAAACCTTCTTCAAAAGTTGGGGTAAAAAGTGGTTAGAGAGAAAGTGAACTAACATTCAGATTTTGCATGAGCAAATCTACACATGCACATTTGCTCATGCTAAAATGCAGTTCACAAATATTTTTTAAGAGTACTGTTTCTTGTCCTACTAAATTTTTGGGAATTCACGAAAGCTGCATAGGTGCACTTGATGCAAGGACATATACCATGGGTGCACTTTTGAGACTTTCTTTAATAATTGAGAAACTAATTTGGTCTGGCGGTGACCGTGACCTTTTGCGTATATTAAATTCTGTCTCTCTGTATTGACTGGCTTCACTGTGAGTGACCGCATTCCGCTCTTTCATAAGGAGCATGTCAGCACACAAAATAGTTGTGTTCAGTGCCAGTAAATAATGTGGTAGTGTGTGCTTTTTCAGACTAAAAAAAATATTTTTGCGTTTGTCAATGTTTGTTATAATGGTGAGGGCCCGGTAGCTCCCACACCAATAAGGCTTTACAAAACCCATGCCAATACAAGTCACACTTTGACAAAACTAAAGCGGACCACCAATTTCAGACCTTTGCCAATGCTGGTTTATTTTTGTTTCCCATAATCTTATTGAAACTGGTCACACTGATTTTGCATTATGAATGTTTTTGGGAAATAGCATGCATCAACAAATGTTACTAAATGATGCTGCAAAGAAATAGTACCTGAAATGTAGCAATAGTTTAGCTAAAAAAAAAAATCCTTTCATTTTTTTAATGAACATTTTATTTTGAAAACCAAGAATAATCAATCTTGCTTTGAAGTGACTGCAAATATTTTCATCCAATCAGAGCTTTCTGGGAGCATTATACAAAGACTCACATTGCTAAACTTTTAAAACGTGTGTACACATTTTTATGATGGCACGACTGTCCGTAGTGCAGTCAGAGCTTACGATATTTGCTTATAGTACTCACCCTAATAAAGACTTTCAATTAATACACAATAAATACAAGTTTGAAAAGCATAAACACATGAACAAAAATGTTACCTTAACTGCAGATTGTGCCCTTCCCTGATCCATAATGTGGTACTGCAAACTGGCAGCCAAAGGGTTTGTGCTGCAGAGTAGGCCTACTTGTCCCAAGGACAAAATGCACATGAAAAACTGTTGCCCTTAACCCCAAACATGTCCTGGGCATCGGTCTATAGGAATTCCACATCCCTGGATCTCGGTGTATGTCTGCCACAAGCATGCTGGTCTCAAGAATTGGGATGAACTCTTTTAGTAAATCTATCATAAATCTTTTTTTTATCCCCTTCAAAGCCTTCTGGGACATTTAAATTCCTTACGTTATTTCTTCATGCATTATTCTCAAGAGTCTCAATCTTTTCTCTTACGTTCTTTTCCCCTGCTTTAAGGGAAGAGATTTCTCCTTGATTTGTTTCAACCTCCCTATTCAGCTTCTCTACAGAGACTTCAGTAGTTTCCAATATTTCCACTAAAGATTTTACCTGGCTCTCCAAACTCTCACACCTCATGTATCTTCTCCTATGTCTTCAATTGCTCTTTTATTTCACTAAGTAGAGAGGTTATCATTTATTCCACCTTGATATGCATGCCCTTTTCTGCTTGCGAAGGAGGTTCGGGGTGCAATGTTTGACCCTTCTCCTGCGATAGCTCCTCTAACACTGTCTACCAACACCTGAAATCTATTTGAGGTCTCTAGGTTTCCCTGGTTTACCGTTACATATAGGGCAGACTTACTTCCCACTGCCTCTGCCATGTCTACTCGGTGTTGGTCTTTCCGTTTGTAAACCTGTTTGCCTGTAGCAGTGATAAATTAAGATGACCCCTCCCCTGAGATTGCACTTCAAAATAAGACTGCAGGGAAGGAGTGATTTTAACTTAAACTTTTTTGTCCTTTTCGCCCTCCTCCTTTCACTATTCTCCAGTCCGCTGGTAGATTATCCAGTCTGTCTGTTGAAGGGAGTAAAACAGTGGTGTCCTGTTGTGACTGTATTTTTAGGATTTGGTTTGATGCAACAGGAGTTTATAGCTCCCTCCAACCTCCTTACCTCTTTGTTAGGTTTTATTGCTTCTGGATTGCCTGTTCTTTTCCCTGATACTAAGGACCTAGTAGCAACTCCTGTAGGTTTCCTACCACTTTTTTCTTTGTAGGAGTCATATATACGTCTTCATCCTTTGTGTTTGCAGTGTAGTTTTAATAAATGTTGTCTCGGTCACCGCTCAAATTGCTCCCTAATTGAATGGCACTGCCTAGACCCCCCTGGAAGCAAATCTGGTGTGCAGCTGCCTCCGCCCACACTCTGACTCAGCATCAGAGGAGAATGCCCTCGGCCACCCAGACTTTCTCTTGCAGTGCTGTTTCCGAGTGATCCTTCATAGCACTTTCTTCTCCCCAATGCACCTTCCACCCAAAAGGGCCCCCACGTTACTCCGTACACCACTGCACACCAACACTTCACTCACAGAAGGTAGCAGAGCTCCTGCCCCTCTCAGCTCCCGGCCACCATGTTCCCAGTTTACGACAACATAGTGGAAGATTTATTAGGTTTATGCTCCCCCCCCCCCCTTTAAGATAAGCTTGTTCCTTACACTATGAAATAAGCCTTGCCTTATTTTCTGCGGTTCCCTTCTGTATTGTACACTTTCCAGAGGCTTTCTCTTCTGAGCCAGCCGAAGGGGACCATGCGAGTGCTCTTAAGAAACTATTTGTCAGTTATCAGGAAAAAGTGTGCCGGGAGATGTATGTGTGTGTGTATATATATATGTGTGTGTGTGTATGTATGTGTATATATATATATATATATATATATATATATATGTATGTGTGTATGTATATATGGGGGTGTGTGTTCGAAGGCATCATAATTCATGAATAGCAATGGGGTGTGTACTTAATAATTGGCACATTAAATATAGGCTCAAGTTCAAGTTTGGGCATTTATATAGCGCACTACTCACCCAGAGGGTCTCAAGGCGCTTGGGAAGGGGTTCATTATTTGTCGAATAGCCAGGTTTTAAGTTCTTTTCTTGAGTAAGGCGGAGGAAAGTGGGGAGTGAGTTCCAGGTCTTGGCCGCCAAGAAGAAGGATCTTCCTCCCATGGTGGATTTTCGGATGCACGGGACTGCGGCGAGGGCTTGATTGGAAGATCTTAGTTGGCGGGTGGGTTTGTAGAAGGACAATCTAGTGTTGAGGCATTCGGGACCTAGATTGTAGAGGGCCTTGTGTGCGTGGGTGAGAAGACTAAATGTAGTTCTTTTGTTGACTGGGAGCCAGTGGAGGTCTTTTAGGTGTCCGGTGATGTGATCTTGGCGAGGGATGTCCAATATGAGTCTCGCTGATGCGTTCTGGATGCGTTGGAGTTTTTTCTGTAATTTTGCTGTGATTCCGGTGTATAGTGTGTTACCATAATCCAGTCGACTCGTGACCAGTGCGTGGGTGACAGTCTTTCTTGTATCGAGGGGGATCCAGCGGAAGATCTTTTTGTGAATGCGAAGTACATTGAAGCAGGAGGATGAGACTGCGTTGATTTGTCTGGACATCGAGAGAGAGGAGTCTAGGATGAAGCCAAGGTTACGTGCATGGTCAGTGGGTGTGGGTGTGGGTGCTGTGCCCAGAGCGGAAGGCCACCAAGAGTCGTCCCAGGCAGAGGGGGAATATCCTAGGATGAGCACCTCCGTTTTGTCTGAGTTGAGTTTTAGGCGGCTATGTCTCATCCATTCGGCTACTTCTTTCATGCCTTCGTGAAGATTGGTTTTGGCGGTGTTGGGGTCTTTGGTGAGGGAAAGGATTAATTGGGTATCGGCGTAAGAGATGATGTTGAGGTCGTGTTGGCGCGCGATTGATGCGAGTGATCTCATATAAACTTTGAAGAGGGTTGGACTGAGTGAGGATCCTTGTGGTACTCCACAGATGACTTCAGTGGCCTCTGAGATGAATGGGGGAAGTCGGACTCTGAGTTCTCCCAGCTAGGAACGAGGTGATCCAGTCCAAGGCCTTTTCTTGTATGCCGATGTTGCTGAGGCGTTGTATGAGGGTGCTGTGGCAGACTGTCGAAAGCGGCGGAGAGGTCGAGTAGAATGAGGGCCGCTGTTTCTCCGTTATCCAGTAGTGTTCGGATGTCGTCTGTTGCTGCAATGAGGGAGGATTCGGTGCTATGTTTGGCTCGAAATCCGGACTGAGAGGGATCGAGGGAGTTGTTGGATTCAAGGAAGGCGGCGAGCTGGCTGTTGACGGCTTTCTCAATGACTTTGGCCGGGAATGGTAGGAGGAATATGGGTCGGTAGTTTTTAAGTTCAGAGGGGTCTGCTGTGGGTTTCTTCAAAAGGGCGCTGAGTTTGGCGTGTTTCCAGATATCTGAGAAGGTGGCAGAGTTGAACGAGCAGTTGATGACATCACGGAGATGGGGTGTGATGATGGAGTCCGCTTTGTTGAAGATGTGGTGGGGGCAGGGGTTGGTTGGCGAGCCAGAGTGGATGGAGTTCATTAGGCGGATGGTGTCTTCCGTGGTGATTGGGTTCCAGGCGCTAAGGTTGTTAGTTGGCGGAGTAGGATCTGAGGGGGGTGGGGAGGGTTGATCGCTGGGAGTGTTCTCGAAGCTGTTGTGGATGTCGGCAATTTTGTTGTAGAAGAAGGAGGATAACGCATCGCAGAGGTCTTGGGAGGGAGTACTGTCGTTAGATGCTGCGGTGGGGTTGGTGAATTCTTTGACGATGTTGAAAAGTTACTTGCTGTTGTGAGTGTTGTTGTCGAGACGATCCTTGAATGCTGATTTCTTGGCGGATCGAATCAGTTGGTGGTGTTTGCGGGTGGCTGCCTTAAGGGTGGCCATGTTGTCGGTGGTTGGGTTTTTTCTCCATGTTTTCTCCAGGGTGCGGCATAGCTTCGTGGATCTTTTAAGGTCATCATTGAACCAGGGAGCCTTTTTGCTGGCTGATTTGATCTGGTGCTTTTTCAGGGGTGCTAATTCGTCAGCACAGTGGGTGATCCATTGCTTGAGATTGGTGGCAGCTTGGTTTGGGTCCAGTGAGAGGGTGGGAGGGTTTTGGTTGAGTGATGTGAGGAGTTGGTCGGAGGTGATTTTGTTCCAGTTTCTCCGAGGAATAGGATGTGGGTGGTTGTGGGTCAGGGTGGTTTTGTAGCTGAAGTGAACACAGCTGTGGTCCGTCCAGTGGAGAGCTGTGGTGCGGTCGAAGGAGATGTGCTTGCTGGAGGTGAAGATAGGGTCGAGCGTGTGTCCGGCTATATGGGTGGGGGTGTCAACAAGTTGTTTGAGTCCGAGATTGGTGGAGGTGTTGCTGTCGTGTTTGTTTTCAAGGTGGTAGTTGAGGTCTCCTAATAGAATGTAGTTCTCTGAGGCGAGGGCATGTGGGCTGACGAAGTCCGTGATGTCATCGTTGAATTGAGTGCGGATACCTGGAGGCCTGTAAATGAGGGTGCCTCTGAGTGTGGTCCTAGGGTCGGTGTGGATCTGAAAATGGAGATGTTCAGCGGTTGCAAAAAGGTCGAAAGAGCCAAGCATTTTTGCGAAAAGTAGAATGGTACCGGTCATCCGTAGAACATTGGCATTTCAATGGGGTCTTGTGCAAATGCGACTCCCAGCCCAGAATGAGGTCTAGGGAGCAAAGACTGAACTTTACGCAGTGATGGCTGATGTTGCTGTAATGCACTTACATTAATAAAATCAATAAAAGCACTTATCACTTTAAAAAAGTTAGCAGTTCAAAGGGCCTTTTTGTGCAAGAATATATCCCTGGCTTAGATCTACGTAATAAGATGATGAGACTGTACTTCACTGAAAGGATAAGCACTTTAAATTTGTGATAGAAGTGGATTATATTGTACTTTACAAAAAGGGTCCGTATTAGTCTCTTCAAATTCATCATTGAATTGAAATGTGACAGATGTATAGGACATAGATGCATTGGGTTTTATGCATACCATGAATGTGGAAGTGTAATTCATCTAATTTTACTAAGATCAGTGAAAGGTGCTCGTCACTTTAAAAAGCATTGTCACTTGAAAAGCATTGTCCTATAAAAAGCATTGTTACATTCAAAGGCCTCTCTTGTGCAATAATACATCTTTGGTTCAGAATGATGCATATATGATCATGAGGTTATACTTTACAGAAGTTCAGAGTGCTGAAGAGCAGGCGCGACCAGGCCCTAGTCCTTCTTGTGGTTTTGGATTGGGCTCAAAGAGTCTGGTATCCCGAGCTGCTCAACATGGCCATCGATCCTCCGATCTGACTGCCTCTTCGGGAAGATCTTCTGTCGCAGCAGCAGAGGACAGTCCTCCACCCGAACCTGTCCAGCCTCCACCTCCTGATGTGAAGCTTGAGCGGCGGCAGTTGATGTCTTTTGACTTGCCTCCTGAAGTTTGTGATGTAATCTTGGCAGCCATGCGTCCCTCCACTAAGACTGTATACGCCTGCTGGTGGAACAAATTTGTGGCATGGTGCACAGCAAAGGCTGTGGATCCCCTCTCTGCCCCTCTTTCTGAGGTTCTCTTGTTCCTCCTTTCTTTGGCCCAACAGGGCTCTGCTCTGGGCACTATCAAGGGCTATCTCATCTCTGCCTTCCTTCGGCTTCCAGATGAACCTTCTCTTTTCAAGTCCCCAGTTGTAAATCGTTTTCTAAACCTCATAACTCACCTCTTTCCTCCTGTTCCTTTTGTTATGCCTCAGTGGGACTTGAATCCAGTATTGACCTATTTAATGTGCGGTCCCTTTGAGCCTCTTCACAACTGTCCTTTAAGGCTTCTCACGCTTGACTGCTTTCCTGGTTGCCATCACCTTTGCCAGAAGAGTAAGTGAGCTCCAGGCTCTTTCATCTAATCCACCTTATCTGTCCATCCCGACAAAGCGGTCCTCGGGACTCGTCCATCCTTCTTGCCCTATATATATGTGTATACACGTGTGTGTGGGTGGGTGTATTTGTGTGTGTGTGTGTGTGAAAATGTATGTATGCGTGTGGGTGGGTGTATATATATATATATGTGTGTGTGTGTGTGTATATATATATATATATATATATATATATATCTGAAAGAAACACGTTAGTGTTAGATTCCTTACCTTAGAATATCCCCAGGCGTCAGTCTGGATCCGGAAACTTTTGCGTAGCAGTACCCCTGCGCGTCGGTAGGCGTCGTCTGCAGGCGTCCCCTGCGGCTCCGCGTCCGTCGTCGGCGTCGTGCGCCGTGATGACGTCGCTGGAGTACATAGACGCCGCCTCCGCGCGCTGACGTCAGTTCTTCTTTTTTCCGCGCCAGTGGACGCAGATCTGAAGAGCAGTACTCCGGTCTTTGACCAAGTTTTTCGATTGTCTTTTTTCTCTATTGTGCCTGATAGGATGCCAGGATTTAAGAATTGCGATGGCTGTGAGCGCACGATGTCGGTCACAGACCATCACCGCCTCTGCCTCCGGTGTCTGGGCCCCGACCACGACGTGGACTCCTGCGTCGACTGCCGGGCCCTTACCAACAAGGCTAGACGGGAGCGGTCCCGCAAGCTACTGGAGCTCCGGGTGTCGGCCCCACGTCGGGACCGGGAGCGGTCCCGGTCCGGCCGGAGGTCGAGAGAGCGTTCGAGGGAGCGGTCGCGGAGCCGCGCCGGGCGCTCCGGAAGTCGACACCACTCGTCATCCTCGTCAGGTAAGAAGCACAAGAAGTCGGGGCGTCGTCATCGTACCCCCGACTCCCCCCGACGCTCGCGCGATGCGGCCGGGGGCTCGGGTGACCCCATCCCCGCGGCTCCGCGAGAGTCGCCGGCGCGGCCTGCCTCATACCCTCCGGTCCCTGGGCATGGTGCGACGCCTGAGGAGATCGAGGCGTTCCTCATGGCCATGAGGGCGCTCGCTTCTCCGACGGGGCCTACGGTGCCTGCGGGCCCAGTGCTACCGTCTGGGGGCCCTGGCGGTTCGGGTGTCCCTGCCTCGGCGCCGTCGGGTGCTTCGACCCCGGCGGCGCCGCAGGGGCCTTCGGGATCGGCGCCGGCTGGTCTTCCGGCCTCCCCGGCGCCGTTGCCATCGGGGTTGCCCCCGACGCCGCCCCCGCGCGGCGCCGGTTCTCCGCTGCCGGTTCCGGCCGGCGGTGGGGTTCCGACGCCGGCTCCGGGCGGCGCCGTCCCCTTACCTTCTCCGACGCCGGACGCGGCGCCGGACGGGCGTCGATCGACGCCGGTCCCGGCGCCGATGGGGCCCATGATCCCCGAGGAGCCGGTCTTCATCATTGACTCAGAGTACGGAGAGGATGAGGAGTACGGTGAAGGTTGGGAGGGGTCCGAGGACCCTCTGGCTCGCGAGTGCCAGTATGACCCGGACTGGACAGGTGACTTGGGGGATGCCAGTGGTTTGGACGACTCCCCTAACCCTGGTTTGATCTCTCCCCCAACCGTGGCATCGGTGGAGGGAGCTGCCTATTCTGTGGTGCTGATGAGGGCTGCCAAGGCCTTAAACCTTGAGCTCCCCGTCGCGGCCGTGAGGCCTAACATCCTCACCGAGGTCTTCAAACCGCAGTCATGCCCATTGGAGCCTCTGCTGCCGTTTAATGAAGCCTTGTCTGACGTTCTGTTGGGCACGTGGTCCAGGCCCGCTTCAGGTGCGCCTGTTGATCGGAACGTGGCCAGGCGCCACCGTCCTTGTCCGGACGACCCCAAGTACCTGTCTACCCACCCCACTCCTGAGAGTCTGGTGATCCAGGCCTCGACCTCCCAGTCCGCATTCCCGTCGGCCCCGCCCGACCGGGAATCCAAGAGGTATGACCAGTTTGGCAAAAAGGTCTTCTCGTCCATTAGTTTGGGCCTGCGGTCTTGCAACACCGCCTGCCTCTTGGGCCGCTACACCCACTCTGTGTGGGATACGGTCGCGGAGCTGCTGCCAGAATGCCCCATGGAGGTGCGGGCAAAGCTCGGTCAGGCTGTGGCTGAGGGCCGAGATGCAGCGAAATATTCAATTCGGTGTGGTCTTGATACGACCGACTCGCTGGGCAGAGCTATGTCTACGACGGTGGCGATTCGTCGTCACGCCTGGCTGAGATCCGCCAATTTTTCGGCTGATGTCCAAAATACCCTGATGGACATGCCGTTTGATGGCTGTCACCTGTTCGGTGACAAAGCGGACCACGCGCTGGAACGCTTCAAGGACTCCAGGGTCACGGCCAAGTCCTTGGGTCTCTCGACCCAGCGTCAGCAACCGGGTTCGTTTCGTCCCTTTCGTGGCCAAGGAAGGGGCGCCCCCACACGTGCTGCCAGCCACGCGCCGCAACAATCCTTCCAACGCGGTGGCGGCCGTGGAAACCGCCGTGGTGGCGGTCGGGGACAACGGCGGGGTCAGACCACACCTTCCCCCGCAGCATCTACCCCAAAATCCTCCTAGTCCGTGCTTTCGGCCCCATGTGACGCCAGTGGGTGGCAGGGTTCGCCATCACCACGCTCACTGGCGCACGATCACTTCGGACAGGTGGGTGCTGCAAATTGTCCGAAGGGGCTACTCCCTCCCCTTCGAGACCTCTCCTCCAGCCATGCCACCGCAGAACCACCGTGTGTCGGGGGACCACTTGACACTTCTGCAGGAGGAAGTTATGGCCCTCTTGGCCAAGGGGGCCATCGAGCGCGTTCCTGGGCCAGAAGTAGGGCGTGGTTGTTATTCCCACTACTTTCTGGTGCCCAAGAAGGACAAGGGGGGCCTACGTCCTATCTTGGATCTAAGGAACGTCAACGGCTTCCTCCGGAAGGAGAAGTTCAAGATGTTGACGTTAGCTCAGGTCTTGGCTGCTCTAGACCCGCAAGACTGGATGGTAGCGTTGGACTTGCAGGACGCCTATTTTCACATCCCCGTCCTGCCGGCCCACCGGCGTTACCTGCGGTTCACGGTAGGCCAGGAGCACTTTCAGTTTATCGTGCTTCCCTTCGGCCTTACCAGCGCCCCACGGGTGTTCACAAAGGTGATGGCGGTGGTCGCAGCCCATCTGCGCAGGTTAGGGGTTTCAGTCTTCCCCTACCTAGACGACTGGTTGTTGAAGGCGGGCTCGCCCCAGACAGTCGTCCACCACCTTCAGATGACGGCAGACCTCTTGCACGACCTGGGGTTCTCCATCAACGTGCCGAAATCACACCTGTGTCCCTCTCAAAAGCTCCTTTTCATCGGAGCGGTTCTGGACTCGGCGCAGTTTCGGGTTTATCCTCCGGAACGGCGGGTTCGGGATATTCAGGCTTTGATTCCCATCTTTCAGCCGCTATCCCGAGTCTCGGTCAGGTTGACGCTGCGGCTGCTGGGACTGATGGCTTCCTGCATCCTTCTGGTGCATCACGCCAGGTGGCGGATGCGGGCTCTGCAGTGGGACCTGAAGTTTCAGTGGGCCCAGCATCAGGGCAACTTGTCCGACCACGTCTTGATCTCGGAGGGCACTGCGAGACAACTGCAGTGGTGGCTTACGGACCGCGATTGGGTCAGGGGCAAGTCTCTCTCCCTTCCCCAACCGGAGCACGTTGTCGTGACGGACGCGTCCCTCCAGGGCTGGGGTGGCCACTTGGGAGAGGCAGAGATCAGAGGCATCTGGTCTCCGGCGGAGTCCCGGCTCCATATCAATCTGTTGGAGCTGCGGGCGATTCGTCTGGCACTGAAGGCATTCCTCCCCTTTGTCAACGGGAGTGTAGTGCAGGTGTTCACCGACAACACCACCGCCATGTGGTACTGCAACAAACAGGGCGGAGTGGGGTCGTGGACCCTTTGCCAGGAGGCTCTGCGCCTCTGGCAATGGCTGGAACGTCAGGGCGTGACTCTGACGGTTCAACACCTGGCAGGTTCTCTGAACGCCAGGGCGGACGAACTCAGCCGTCGGTGCTCGATGGATCACGAATGGCGTCTGAACTCGGACGTGGCGCAAGGCATCTTTCTGCAATGGGGAGAGCCTTGGTTAGATCTATTCGCCACAGAAGAGAACGCGCAATGTCATCAGTTCTGCGCGTTGGAGTTTCCAAGACGGCACTCGCACGGCGACGCCTTTCGGCGCGAGTGGAGTTGCGGTCTGTTATACGCCTTTCCGCCTATACCACTTCTGCCCAGAGTGCTGAAGAAGATCAGGCGCGACCGGGCCCAAGTTATCCTTGTGGCTCCGGACTGGGCTCGAAGGTACTGGTATCCCGAGCTACTCAGCATGTCAGTCGGTCCCCCGATCCGCCTGCCCCTTCAGGAGGACCTTCTGTCGCAGCAGCAGGGGACGGTCCTCCACCCGAACCTGTCCAGTCTCCACCTCCATGCTTGGAGATTGAGCGGCGGCAGTTGAGGCCATTTGACTTGCCTCCTGAAGTCTGTGATGTTATTCTGGCAGCCAGGCGTCCCTTCACTAAGTCGGTATACGCCTGTCGGTGGAACAGATTTGTGGCATGGTGCACAGCAAAGGCTGTGGATCCTCTTTCTGCCCCTCTTTCGGAGGTTCTTCTGTTTCTTCTTTCTCTTGCCCAGCAGGGCTCTGCTCTGGGCACTATCAAGGGCTACCTTTCTGCCCTTTCAGCCTTTTTAAGGCTTCCTGATCAGCCTTCTTTGTTCAAATCCCCGATTGTAACTCGATTCTTGAAAGGCATCACTCACATGTTTCCACCTGTTCCGTTTGTGATGCCTCAGTGGGATTTGAACCTGGTTCTAACTTTCCTGATGTGTGCTCCCTTTGAGCCCCTTCATTCTTGCCCTCTCCGTCTCCTGACTTTAAAGACGGCTTTCCTGGTTGCCATCACCTCTGCCAGGAGGGTGAGTGAGCTCCAGGCTCTTTCTGTCCAACCTCCTTTCCTGTCCATTCATCCTGACAAGGTGGTTCTGAGGACTAGACCTTCTTTCCTGCCCAAGGTTGTTTCGGCCTTTCACATCGGGCAGTCCATCACCCTCCCTTCCTTCTTCCCGCCTCCGCATCCTTCAAAGGATGAAGAGCGGCTCCATCGTCTGGATCCAAAACGTGCGCTTTCATTTTACATGGATCGCACACGCCAGTTCCGGGTGGATGACCAACTGTTTGTTGGCTACGTGGGTGCGAAGAAGGGACGGGCGGTTTGTAAACGAACCATCTCTCGATGGGTCGTCCTCTGCATCAAAGCGTGCTACTCTTTGGCTCGGAAGGAGCCTCCTGTTGGGCTGAGGGCCCATTCCACTCGGGCCACGGCGGCTACTACTGCCCTGGGCCGGGGAGTCCCCTTGCAGGACATTTGCCAGGCGGCTACGTGGGCCTCGCTGCACACCTTTGCGAGGCACTACTGCCTGGACAGTCAAGTCCGGAGGGATGGCTTCTTTGGCCGTTCTGTCCTCCAGGACTTTCTGGTGTAGTTTTGTATTGGTTCGCAGACCCACCACCGGGGTTGGTATTGCTGGGGTATGTATTCTAAGGTAAGGAATCTAACACTAACGTGTTTCTTTCAGATGAACAAGTTACTTACCTTCGGTAACGATATATCTGTAAGAAACATTAGTTAGTGTTAGATTCCTTACCGAACCCACCCATCCTCCCCGTTCTGCGAACTGATACCTAGGGTTAAGGTCATCCCTTTCAGGGCCCTAGTTTGTACATGGCACCAGTGTTGGTTCTCTCATGGCTCTGCGTCTCCTGGCGCGGAACAGCTGTGTGCAAAGAACTGACGTCAGCGCGCGGAGGCGGCGTCTATGTACTCCAGCGACGTCATCACGGCGCACGACGCCGACGACGGACGCGGAGCCGCAGGGGACGCCTGCAGACGACGCCTACCGACGCGCAGGGGTACTGCTACGCAAAAGTTTCCGGATCCAGACTGACGCCTGGGGATATTCTAAGGTAAGGAATCTAACACTAACTAATGTTTCTTACAGATATATCGTTACCGAAGGTAAGTAACTTGTTCATTATGCAGAATTCATACGAGCCTGTAGTTCATCCAAAAGGTCTTTATTCCGCAATCAAGGAGTCGAGGGATAACTAGTTTCGAACAACAAGTTGTTCTTGGTCACATGACCCGCGTTCACCACATATCGTTTTTTAAAGGTGTAGTCACACAAACAAAATAGAAACAGAAAACATCCTTCCCTACATGTTCAATAATGCTTGATACATATGGATTTCAGTATCAGTTACTGTCACTGACATTCAATAATATAAATAATACTTATAATAGTGATTTAGTGTGAGAATACATTGTTCCTTAGGTGCAAAGTGAATGAACCAGCTCATTTTTGTGATGCAAATCAAGTGTAACAAAATTAGTTCGGTGGTCCAAGATTCAGGTTTAGTACCAATGCGATATATTTGAATAAACTGTCAAAGCCAAAAAGCAAATTATGGTATAGTACCATATGTCCAATCTGACCAACCCAATTTGTATACATGTATATCTTTAAAAATAAGCAAATATTGATTTCATAGAGAAAGAAAATGCATAATTAAGAAGTACAAACGAGGGTTGATTTGGTTGTCTCCTATTTCGAACTCAAGAGAAAAAAAGAAAAGGAAAAAATATATATTGGTTTGCTATTGGCAATAGATTATTCTAAAAAAAAATCCATATTAACACTTCAAGGACCAACAGAGTGTAGTAACATCTTTACATAGTAGTATCTATTATTTGATCAATCTGGTAGAGAAGTTCAGGTGTGCGGGTGGGAAAGTTTAAAAGTTATATTTATATGATGAGAATACAGCTCTTCTACTATCAAAACCACTGTCCCCTTCAATTATACATTTTTAGAGATGGGAATGTAACTCCTCATCCATATTCAAACTGTCGGAAGCGGATACCTGCCCGTAGAATCAACCTTGACTCTAGTTTGCGTAACGCCCCCAGTCTATCTCCACCTCTGATACTGTTTTTAATCGTTGCAATCCCTATATAGCTTGCGTTTGATGCATCATTTTGGTGGAATCAACTAAAATGCCTGCCAGTGCTGTATGAAAAGTCTTGATTAGTTATTGCGCACCAATGCTCTAGAATTAGTTTTTTTCCAGATGCTGTGGTTGATCCAATGTACCATAAGTTGCGGGGGCAATGAATTAGGTACACCACATACTCCGTAGTACATGTGATACGTGTAATCTTCAATTTCATTTTAGTTTTTGGTAGGAGGATTTCATTACAATTCTGACTGTACTTGCACGCCTTGCAGTTTCCACATTTCCTGAACCCTTTCGTAGTTTTTAACCAGTCAGTTTCTGTCGGGGATAAATGGCTTTGTACTAGACAATCTTTTAGAGATTGGCCTCGTTGATATGAAATGCCCGGAGTGGTACCAACGACATTTCTCAAGATGGGATCTTGCCTCAGTATATCCCACCTGTTTTTTAATATTTGTCGTATTTGGTTCGACTGGCTGCAATATTTCGTTATAAACCTTACTTTAGGGGTTTCAGGACTGGTTGTCAGAGTGTTAGTTTTAGGGGTTAGGGCCTCCTTTCTTGATATCTTATCAACTCTGGATTCTGCCTCCCTGAGTGATTTAGTGGAGTATCCCCTAACTTTAAATCTTTCATCTCCTCCTTAGTTCCTTGAAAATGAGATTCCGTAGAGCAATTGCGTTTAGCTCTTAGGAACTCACTGAAAGGGATTCCCCATCGAAAACTTGGAGGGTGAGCACTGGAGGAATGGAGCAACGAGTTCTCAGCTGTCTCTTTGCGAAAAAGAGAGGTGGTCAGTTGGTTGTTCACTTTGGTAAACCTGACGTCTAACAAATCTACAGAGTGTCTGCTGTAGTGTCTTGTAAATTTCAGATTTACATTGTTGATATTCAAACAATCAATAAAACAATTCAAATTGTTCAGACCCTCGCCAGATAAAAAAGACGTTGTCTATGTATCTGATCCATTTTACTACATTCAATGCCCATTTCTCTGTGAGGTCGTTCCAGAGCACCTGCTTCTCCCACCAGCCAACCCATAGGTTGGCATAGCTTGGGGCGAAGCATATGCCCATGGAAGTCCCCTGTTGTCTGTAATGCGCCTTGTCAAATAGAAAAACATTTTCGTTTAAACACAGCGGGATCATTTCTAATAACATACAGGTATGTTCCAATTTCCGTTGCTTCAATAAAAATTGGCATGCCTTGATGCCATCCTTGTGCCTAATGCTTGTATAAAGCGACTCGACGTCCAGGCATACCAGCCAACAATGCTCATCCAGTTCGATTTCAGAGATTTTGTGAATTAAATCAGTTGTGTCTCTTACATAAGAAGATAATTCCTTTACATAAGGAAAGAGAAAATGGTCTATGTAAATGCTTGTATGTTCGAAGAGGCTATCTGTGGATGAAACTATTGGCCTCCCTGGTGGTTTGGATATGTTCTTGTGTACTTTCGGCAACAAGTAAAAAGTTGGTGTTTTGGGATTTTCTTTGTGGAGATATCGCTCTTCATCCCATGTTAGTAACCCTTTATCTCGCCAGTGTTCCAATTGTTACTAATATGTCTCCTGTAAGTTGACTAGATACCGTTTGTCTACTCTGCAATAACATGCCTCATCCAACAATTGTCTTTTTGCCTCTTCTATATACAAGTCTCTGGGCATTAGAACAATATTTCCACCCTTATCAGAGGGTTTAATTATGATATCCGTGTTCTGCTGAAGGTTCCTAATAGCATTCCCTTGGTCTTTACTGATATTTTTACAAACTGTTCGACTTCCTAGTAGTTTGTCCAAGTCCCCTTTGACTAGATCACGGAAAACATCTATGTTGTCTCTCGGTGTAATTGGCACAAATTTAGATTTTCGTCTAAAGGTAGTCCCAGCCGGGGCCCCTGTATCCCTATCTGTGAGGTGTGCTGTCGTATCCCATGTGTGGTATCAAAGGGGTCAGGTGTATTAAGACAATCCTCCCTGGGTTTGTTCAGTTCCTAATGATGATAGGGTTATAAGAGTGGAAATGTCTCCTATTGATCCCCCCCCCCCCCACATTTGGTTCCATTTCCTCTCTGGTATTTCTCATTGTGTCCTTGCCCGCATGAATTTTGCATAGTTTCAATTTACTTTCAAATTTATATAAGTCTGCTCTTAAATCAGCATAATCAAAGTTTGATTCTGTGCAGAATGACAATCCCAGTTGTAATACATTAGTCTCAGTATCAGACAGTACTTTATTAGTAAGATTGATTACCGTGAGTTTCATGGCTTTGCCCATCATTGTTGCCTCTTGTTCGATTGGCCCCTTGTTCCCATGCCGGCCTTTTCTGCTGGTTTTTCTCCTGCTGTTCCTTTTCTGGTTGAGTCTTAGTTTCCTTGGGTTTTTGTTTTCGGACGTCCCCGTTTGGATGTTCTCTCGTTTTTTGGAGAATCAGCAGTTCCTTTGAAAAAACCTGTTGGGAATTTGGCATTGATGAACCACTGGCGATGGAATCCGTATCTGAGCTCAAATCCGTGAGTTCCGTTTGTGAACCGCTCTTTTGTTTTTCAAAGGTGGTCAGTGCTTGTTCCTTTAGCATGTCTTTTCGTGGTTTATCGTATTTTCTGGCGAATGTTAGGATACGCCCTGCAGCATAATCCCGCTCATCACGTGTGAATTTCCGTTGTTTCCTTTGTATGATCTCCTTCTCATATTTTTTGAGTCTTTCATCCATACTCTTCAGTATTGGTTCAATCTCCTTACGCTCTGGTTCTTTGTCAAGGTCTGCCATAATGTCATCGATTTGTTGGTTTATTTCGCAGTGTTCTTCCCACGCATTTTCAATCAGTATCTCCATCATACCTCTGGTGCAAATGTTAGTATTATCTGTCCATTTTTGTAGTACATGGGGTTTGGGCACCGCTAGTGTCGGAATAATAAAGATGCGTAAGCCTCGTGGGATACGATTCACTTCCAGATAGTTTATCAGCGAAGTTGCCTCCCACCACCGACTGATCTCTTTTCTTTTGAGTCTCTCCAGTGAATTCATTTTGCTTCTCCATCTCTGGGACACGTCAGGTTGGGTTGTGACAGTTGCTCCCGGTGGCGTGATAGTTTTAGTGGGTTGAAAGATAGTTTGGGCTGATTTCTCTCGTTCCTTTATCAATTCACTCGTCATCTTGATTCAGCCTTTAATCTAACAGGCAGGAGAATCTCCGGTGCCGTATTTTGGTTGAACTCGCTTTATTCGGCTGTTTTACCTAGCCAGCGCGCACTCTGTTCAGGAAAGGACTCAATTGCCCAGTTTCACTTTGTTGACCCGGAAGTCCAGTAGTCTGACTCTTTCGGACCCGCTGTTGCCGGTCCGTCGACTTCCTGGAGAAAGTTGCCGTGAACGGGCTCCCCTCCCAGTGTCTGCCGACGGTTAACCGGATTACAGATCCTCAGGTCTCACGTCTCTCCCACTCGTTCATAGCACTATCAAGGGCTATCTCTCGACCATCTCTGCCTTCCTTCGGCTTCCAGATGAACCTTCTCTTTTCAAGTCCCCAGTTGTAAATCGTTTTCTAAACGTCATAACTCACCTCTTTCCTCCTGTTCCTTTTGTTATGCCTCAGTGGGACTTGAATCTAATATTGACCTATTTAATGTGCGTTCCCTTTGAGCCTCTTCACAACTGTCATTTAAGGCTTCTCACGCTTAAGACTGCTTTCCTGGTTGCCATCACCTCTGCCAGAAGAGTGAGCTCCAGGCTCTTTCATCTAAGCCTCCTTATCTGTCCATCTCGACAAAGCGGTCCTCTGGACTCGTCCACCCTTCTTGCCCTATATACACATACATATATATATATATATATATATATATATATACGTGTGTGGGTGGGTGTATTTGTGTGTGTGAATGTGTGTGTGTAAATATATATATATATATATATATATATATATATATATATATATATATTACCTACTGGCGGTCGCCAGTAGGTAGTTATAGTTAGGATTTTTTTCAATGTTAAATCTCAAAATTCTATTTGGAATAACTTTGGCACCGGTTGACGAATCTGCCTGAAAATTTCCTGTAAATGGCCTCGTCGAGCTCCGGTCCTTCCTTGAAAGTTTGGGGGGGGATACGTCAAGCGGGGGCCGAGATAAAAGGGGGGTCCCAAAACGCGTTTTCCCCATGTTAATTTCCATAGGGCGGTCGATTTCACTTTTAGCCCGAACTGCTGAATGGATTTCCACCAAACTTGGCAAAATTGTAGGGACTGGTAGCCCGATGTGCCTTTGCTATGTCTCAAGATATGTGCTGCAGTGGATTTTGAGTAATTTAGGTTCCAAAAAATATATATATCTATCGGCGCTCTCCGGTGCGCGCACTGGAGTGCGCTCCCGGCGCGACACGCGACTTGCGCGCAGAAAGCTGATTGGCTTTCGGGTGTCTGTAAACATTCGAAACAGTCTGGAGCGGCCGCCATCTTGTGTCTCGGTAGGATCGAGACACGAGAGGTGGCCAAAACAAAGAGGGAAATGACCATAAGGGGGCAGAGTAGACCCCCCCTTGACCCCCTAGGTTTGATGTGGGGGCTATAAAAGGGCCCCGCGGGGCATTTAAAATATTTTTTTTTCGTTTTGCTCGGGGGAAGCGCCCGGTACGCGCACCAGGTAGCGCACCGGGGAGCGTAAAATGAGGGAAAAAGATGACAGTTTATAAAAAAAAGAAGCCTTTATTTAGAAATTGGAGGTAGTTCTAAAAAGAACTTTTTTTTTTCTTCTTTTTGTTGTTTTATATTTTTTTTGTATTTTTTTAGGGGGAGAAACAAAAAAAGGGAATTGAAACTGGCTCAACTGGAGCAAAAAAACAAAAAACCCCAAAAATTACTTCTTTTTGGGGCACTTGTGATTATCACCTGCAGGCGATAAGCTTGCCACATGCAGAACAAGTGATTTTAAAATCAGCAAATCTTGGCTGAATGCAAGGCATCATCTCGGATGTTTCTGGTGCCGATGAAGTGGGTTGGGTTCTTTGGGAGGTGGTCCTTGACGACTGGGGGAGGTTACTGGCCAGTTCCCTGAACTCTGCACGAGAGTAGTTGTTTGGGTGCTTTCGGGTCATATGACGAATCATGGTATGGTTACCAAATGAATATTTTTTGTTTGGGTTGCCCCGTGAAAGTTCTTCATTGCAGATTAGGCAAGTTACCTTGGCCGCATTCACTTTTTTTTTGCCCTCTGGGATTGAAAAAAACTCCCATACAATGTGTGGCTTGGGTTTGTATGGGGTATATTCTTCAGGCAGCCATCTTCTCCTCCCCTCCTCCTCTTCCTCTTCCTCCTCCTCCTGTTCTTGACCACCAATATAATTTGGAGCTAGTCCTCTTGGTGGTTGTGGTGGTGGTGGTGGGGCAGATGCACCAGCTGCTGCTGCTACTGAAGCCATTATTAAGATCAAAAAGGTACAGAGATGTACAAACAGGTCTTCCTCAGTCAAAGGACAAAGTCAGAATAAGGAAAAAAGGTGGGGTCTTTCATCATTTTGAAAAAAAACTGTCCTGAACCAATGAGAAGTGTTATTTTCAGGTCACAAGACCAGGGGCTTCATCATTATGAAACTAAAACTGTTATGAACCAATAAAGTGTTATTTTCAGGTCACATGACCCGACGCGCTTACGCTACGCGCCCCCGGGCGCGCCCGGGGGCACTTCGGGTTGCGTAGCGTAAGCGCGTCGGATGTTTACGTTGCGCGATCGTATTCGCTCGAGTACTTCCGGGTGCGCTTACGCCGTGTGTATCACGCGGACGCGGCTACGCGATACGTCATGATCATGTTTTCGTTCGCGATATTGGCGCTTACGAGACGCTCCCCGGAGCGCGCCCGGGGGCGCTTTATAAAAGTACGCTTTTCGGGGCGCTCCCCGGGAAGCGCACCGGAAGCGCTCCAAAGTAAAAAAAAAAAAAAAAAATTGGGAAAAATTGTAGGGAGTGGTAGCCCTATTCTAAAGTGGTTTTTACGAAAATTAACTTTGATAAAATATATATTGTGCTACATTGGGCTATATATATGCCAAAATGTAGCCCAATGTAGCCCAAAGATGGCCACCAGAGACCAAAAAATCCAAATGTAGCCCAAATATCAGCTAGATGTAGCCCAACTGTAGCCCAATGACAGAATGTACCAGAGTGTTCTAAAGAACAACTAGAGTGCTAACAGTCTTACATATAAACTGAGACTTATAGTTAGGAATTAGCATTTAAAAAACGTTTGAAATTCACTGAAAAAACCAGAGGTTTCACACCAGTTATAGTTCGGAATTAGCATTTAAAAAACCTATGAAATTCACTGAAAAAACCATAGGTTTCACACCAGTTATAGTTAGGAATTAGCATTTAAAAAACCTATTAAATTCACTGTAAAAAAAATAGGTTTCACACCAGTTATAGTTAGCTGTATATTTTACTGATATAAAACCATTGAAATTCCCACGTTATAGTTAGTCGGACTCACTATAACTTGCGCGTGCAATGCACTGCTGATGACATACCATATTACATCACTCATGACATGGTCAGTGACATCACTCATGACATCACTGATGACACCATCCAATGAATATGTGCGTTTCTGAAAAATAAATATGTTTTATATATGTATATGTTAAGGTCGATGGAAGAATAAATGTTTAAATAAGTGTCTAATTGTTTGTTTTTTAAAAAAAATTGATTGGTTAACTGGCTTATTAAGTGTATCTTAGTGAATACATATATTAGCGAGTAATGTTTAAATATTTAAATATATGTATCAGTGTTTTACTTTATGTATAAGTGGCTGCATGGGTTGGTGAGTAGCTACATGTGTGTGTATATGGGTTATTAGATGTTTTTTTAGTATCAGTATGAGTGTCTGTATGGTTTGGTGGGGCTGTTACTTAGCACATAGATGCATCAATGACTGACTCACTGTTTGTATGTGTTTTGAAGACAGCATTTATGTAGGATTGTATGGGTGGATGAGTGTGTATATGTGTGTGTTAGAGAGTGAATGCCTCTCTCACTAGTGTCTTTATGAGTAACTACATATGTTTTAATCTTGTATATATGAGCATTGATGTATATAAGTAAGTATATGTGAGAGTGAGAGATTGAAAGAGTTCCTGTTTAAATAAGTATGTGTTTCTATAAGTGATTGTTTAAGAGAGTAAGTATGTGTAAGTTTCCTTAGAAGTAATGTGCTAATGTGTGTATAGTTGTATATGCAAATAAATGGATGTTTATTAGTTTATTTGCATGTGTGAGTATATGTATGAGTAAGTTTTTGATGACTGTCGGTGTGTAACAGAATGAATAGGGGTATCACTACATATGATGAGTGAGTATATGTATGAGTGAATACATGAAACTGTTGGTGAATGTGTGAATTTGTATATAGATGGTGAAATTACTGAATTGGTTGTTGTAACTGGTATGGGTATTTCCACTTTTTTGTTAATGTTAGTTTCCATTTTTGAATGTGTTTCAAAGGTTACTTTACAGTGAAAGGAGGTCTGTCACTGTGTGACAAGGATGGTGTCATCAGTGATGTCATGAGTGATGTCACTGACCATGTCATGAGTGATGTAATATGTGATGTCATCAGCAGTGCATTGCACGCGCAAGTTATAGTGAGTCCGACTAACTATAACGTGGGAATTTCAATGGTTTTATATCAGTAAAATTTCCAGCTAACTAGAACTGGTGTGAAACCTATTTTTTTTACAGTGAATTTAATAGGGTTTTTAAATGCTAATTCCTAACTATAACTGGTGTGAAACCTATGGTTTTTTCAGTGAATATATATATATATATACTCCTACTGGCAGTTGCCAATAGGTATATAATAGTTAGGACCCAGTTACCATAGGAAATTCCGAACATTCTATTGGGAATAACTTTGGCGTCGATTGAGGGATCTGCCTGTAATTTTCCTTAAATTTGCCTCACTGCGCTCCGCTCCTTCCCTGAAAGTTTCGGGGGGATTAGTCATGCAGGGGCCGAGAAATAAGGGGGGTCCCAAAACGTGTGTTCCCCATGTTAATTTCCATAGGGACATTCTGACACGGCTACAGCTCGAACAAATTACACCAGATTTGGCAAAATGGTAGGGACTGGTATGCAGCAGTGCCTTTTGTATGTTTGGTGTAAATCCCTCCAGTAGTTTTTGAGGAAATTGAATTTGAAATTTTTCAAATGGCATTTTCTATGGGACCTTTAGACACGGCTACAGCCCGAACGGCTGAACGGAATTACACCAAACTTGGCAAAATGGTAGGGACAGGTATGCAGTAGTGCCTTTTCTTTATTTGGTGACAATCCCTCCAGTAGTTGTTGAGAAAATTGAATTTGAGCAAATTATATATCTATATGCGCTCACCGAAAGCATACGGTACGCGTACCTGCGTGTACCCTATACGTGCGCAAGCTTGCTTCTGATTGGCTGGCAGTCGACTGTCAACATTCCAAACTGTCCAAACAAGGAAGTGTTGGCCACCATCTTGTTTTTCAGGAGAACGGAGGCACAAAAGAGCCCAAAACAAGAGTGGAAAACACGAAAAGGGAGCAGGGTAGAGACCCCCCAACGCTCTAGCCCTTCTCAGGGGGTCCCAGAAGGACCCCCAAGGGCAAAAAAAAATTGAAAAAATCGAGGGTTACGCACACCGTACAGTGCGCGTACCCCGCAATGTAAAATAAAAAAAAACACTTGGTGGTCCTTCTGGGACCCCCTGAGAAGGGCTAGGGCTTCAGGGGATCTCTACCCTGCCCCCTTTTCGCGTTTTCCACTCTTGTTTTGTGCTCTCTTGTGCCTCACGTTTTCTGAGAAACAAGATGGCTGCTCAGGTGGTCCCAGAAGGATAATAACATATATAAACGTTATCCGCTAATAGAATTAGCATTTACAAAACCTTTGAAATTTATTGAAAAATAATATAGGTTTCACGCCTGATATAGTTAGGAATTAGCATTTAAAAAACCTTGCAAATTCACTTAAAAAACCATAGGTTTCAGGCCTTATATAGTTAGGAATTAGCATTTAAAAAACCATTGAAATTGCTCCTATATAGTTAGTTGTACTAACTATATTTCGCGCACCCGCAATCCACTGCTGATGATGTCGCATATTACATCATTCATGACATGGTCAGTGACATCACTGATATCATTCATGTGATAATACGATGCGCCTCCTCACATTCTAATATAACCTTTGATACACCCAGTGTTAATACAAACTACCATTCTTGAAACCATTGACACACCAATACCAGTTACTACATACGCACTCCCTGATTCCTAGGTCTACACACACATTCACTCATTCACCCATAGAATCACTCATACATACAGTCACTCATCAATACAACACTATCATATGCACTCATACACCTGTGCAGACACTCACACACTGCCACTCATCCATGGAGTTACTCACACACCTAGTCAGTCATGCAAAGAATCAATCACACTTCAATTTCCTCAACTATACAGTTCTACACACAACACCTTACTCATTCAAACATATACTAACACAAACTTACTCTCTTATACAATCACTGATACAAGTACACAATGATCCATACAGCCACTCGCACATTCACTGGCTCTCATGTATAGTCATTTGTATATGCTAACTCACATGCACTGTGTTTTACATATGTACTTACTTCGACATGTAGCACTGAGATATCCATTCACTCACCAACACACCCATGCACAGTCAACCGCCCATATAGCTGTTTCCACATGCACTCTTGAACTCATACACCTAGTGAATCAACTGCTCACACATCTATGCACAGTCGCACACCTCCCAGCCACCCACACGGTCTCCCATTCAAATACTTGGGCAAACAATCAAAACCCATATAGCCACTCATATAGCTACTGATCAACACATGCAGCAGCTTACACAGCAGACATACTGATGCACACATTCAGACAGTTTAGTCACTAACCCATGCATTTAGTAAGACCCATTTAATCACTCACACAGTCAGTCACACACCTACTAAATCCTTCATCCAGACACTTACACATCCACTCATTCTTCAATATGTAAAACATATTTAAGCTATACAGAAACAGTCACTGAATGATGTCATCAGTGATGTCAAATGAGATGTCATCAGTAATGTCACTGACCATGTCATGAATGATGTAATATGTGACATCAGCAGTGGATTGCGAGTGCGCGAAATATAGTTAGTACAACTAACTATATAGGAGCAATTTCAATGGTTTTTTAAATGCTAATTCCTAACTATATAAGGCCTGAAACCTATGGTTTTTTAAGTGAATGAATATATATATATATATATATATATATATATATATATATATATATATATATATATATTACCTACTGGCGGTCGCCAGTAGGCATATATAGTTAGGATTTTTTCTCTATGGGATTTTTGAAAATTCTATGTCTAATAACTTTGGCGTTTGTGGACGGAATTGGCTGAAATTTTCAGGAAAATGGAACATTTTGTTTCTGAGCAGCCCCTGACAATTTGGGGGGGTTTCATCAAGGGGGGGCCGAGAAAAAAGGGGGGTCCCAAAACGCGCTTTTCCCATGTTAATTTCCATAGGGCGGTTGGCCTCACTTTTAGCTCGAACGGCTGAATGGATTTGCACGAAACTTGGCAAAATTGTAGGGACTGTTAGCCCGATGTGCCTTTGCTAGGTCTCAATATATGTGCTCCAGTGGATTTTGAGTAATTTAGGTTCAAAAAAAGATATATATCTGGGCGGAGCCTAACCACACATCTGATCTGATTGGCTGTCAGCACTTCATCCAAGAAGTGTTGGCAGCCATCTTGGGACCAATATACATGATAGCACCTCATTAAAAAGCATTGTAGTTAATAGAGGGTTTTAGGACTTTAGTTACATTATAAATCATTTGTTGATGGTACCATACTCGTTTTAGGAATTGTGGTGGTTTCTAAGGTGATTTTACCATGTGAAAAAACCTTCTGCTGTGATATCATGAATATTGTTTGAAAGAAAACTAATATCTCATGATTTTCCCTCAGTGGTTTGGAAGGGGATCTATAAGCTAAACTGAAAGCATATTTTCTGTAAATTCACATTATCTTTCTCAGTCATGTGAAAATGAAGTCTGACATTCTCAGTAAAACATGTACATCCAACAAGGACAGAGACTGTCAGTTGATTCCTTTGTGTTCTACTGCAGCCTCCTAGAGTGTTCTAAAGAACAACTAGAGCGCTAACAGTCCTACTTATTACAAAGGTATGGCACACCTGAAGCCATCTTGATTGGAATAAAGTGGTAACTCTTAAAACATTTAATTTAAAAAGAAACAACATGAGGGGGTATATTTTGCCATAGAAAGTATGATTAGTGCTGCAGAATGAAGAATTAGGGCACATTTTGAGTGACTTCTCAAATCCTTTTCTATTTCATTAAAACATTCTGACATGCAGTCTCCCAAAAGGGCCACCAGAGACAAAAGAGCCCAAATGTAGCCCAAATATCACCCAGATGTAGCCCAAGTATAGCCCAATGACAGAATGTCCCAGAGTGTTCTAAAGAACAACTAGAGCGCTAACAGTCCTACTTATTACAAAGGTATAGCACACCTGGAGCCATCGTGATGGGAATAAAGTGGTAACTCTTAAAACATTTAATTTAAAAAGGAACAAAATGAGGGGGTATATTATGCAATAGAAGGTATTATTAGTGCTGCAGAAAAGAAAATTAGGGCACATTTTGAGTGACTTTTCAAATCCTCTTCTATTTCATTAAAAAATTGACATGCAGTCTCCCAAAATGGCCACCAGAGACAAAAGAGCCCAAATGTAGCCCAAATATCACCCAGATGTAGCCCAAGTATAGCCCAATGACAGAATGTCCCAGAGTGTTCTAAAGAACAACTAGAGCGCTAACAGTCCTACTTATTACAAAGGTATGGCACACCTGAAGCCATCTTGATTGGAATAAAGTGGTAACTCTTAAAACATTTAATTTAAAAAGGAACAAAATGAAGGGGTATATTTTGCCATATGAATTATGATTAGTGCTGCAGAAAGAAAAATTAGGGCACATTTTGAGTGACTTCTCAAACCCTCTTCAATTTCATTAAAAAATTCTGACATACAGTCTTCCAAGATGGCCACCAGAGACAAAAGAGCCTAAATGTAGCCCAAATATCACCCAGATGTACCCCAAGTATAGCCCAAAGACAGAATGTCCCAGAGTGTTCTAAAGAACAACTAGAGCGCTAACAGTCTTACTTATGACAAAAGTATGGCACACCAGAAGCCATCTTGATTGGAATGAAGTGGTAAGTCTGAAAACACTCAATTTAAAAAGGAACAACATGAGGGGGTTAATTTTGCCATAGAAAGTATGATTAGTGCTTCAGAAAGAAAAATTAGGGATCATTTTGAGTGACTTCTCAAATCCTCTTCTATTTCATTAAAAAAATTCTGACATGCAGACTGAAACATGCACTTTGAATACCAGCAGCAGACGTCCCTGGTGAGCAGTAGCTTTACAACAGTGATCTAATGTGCAACTAGAGTGCTAACATTCAGAATTTATGGCAAATGTGTGACACATCTGAATGCCTTCTTGATGGAACCAAAGTAAACAAGCATTGAAAATGCAATAGATCTCGCCCTCGTTTAAGTTAAAGCTATTCTGTTTGTAATGAGGTGGCTTTTTAGCTTTGCTTTTATTAGTGTTTTTTCAACTTTCATGTAAATAACATGCATCTGTATGCATATAAGTATATGTATGCATGCATTTATGTTTGTATTTATATAGATATACAGATGATATATGTTTATATATGTATGTATATATATATATTCACTGAAAAAACCATAGGTTATAGACCATATATAGTTAGGAATTAGCATTTACAAAACCTTGAAAATTCACTGAAAAAACCATAGGTTATAGGCCATATATAGTTAGGAATTAGCATTTACAAAACCTTGAAAATTCACTGAAAAAACCATAGGTTATAGACCATATATAGTTAGGAATTCGCATTTACAAAACCTTATTTTACTCACACAAAACCATTGAAATTCCATATATAGTTAGTTGCACTAACTATATATCGCGCACCCGCAATCCACTGCTGATGATGTCACATATTACATCATTCATGACATGGTCAGTGACATCACTGATGACATCACTGATGACATCTCAAATGACATCACTGATGACATCACTGATGACAACATCCAGTGACTGTATGTTTCTGTAAAGTTAAAATATGTCTTACATACTGTATAGTTGAGGAAATGGAGGTGTGATTGATTCTTTGCATGACTGACTAGGTGTGTGAGTAACTCCATGGATGAGTGACAGTCTGTGAGTGTCTGTTTATACTGATTGTATCTAAGGTTATATTAGAGTCTGAAGAGGTTCATCGTATTATCACATGAATGATATCATCAGTGATGTGATCAGTAATGTCAAATGAGATGTCATCAGTGATGTCGTGATGTCATTTGAGATGTCATCAGCGATGTCTTTTGAGATGTCATCAGTGATGTCATCAGTGATGTCACTGACCATGTCATGAATGATGTAATATGTGACATCATCAGCAGTGGATTGCGGGTGCGCGATATATAGTTAGTGCAACTAACTATATATGGAATTTCAATGGTTTTGTGTGAGTAAAATAAGGTTTTGTAAATGCGAATTCCTAACTATATATGGTCTATAACCTATGGTTTTTTCAGTGAATATATATATATATATATATATATATATATATATATATTCCAACAGAAAAGTTTGCACCAAAGTAGAAACGCCACAAACTTCAGCAAAAGTTGGGGGTATTGGCAGCATCCACTGGGTGTAAAAACGAGAGAACAACGAGTACCAGAATGCTAAGTGGCATACACGCCCACTGGTGCGGTACTTGGATCATTATCAGGTGCTCTCTACGAACTGCTGGCAGATTCCCCTGCATGTTCTCCGCCCGTGAGCAAGGACACTTGGATGTTTGAAACGCGTAGGGCTGTGGAGATCGTATTTCAGATGCCGTTAAGGATTTTGCAGCATTGAAGTCTGGAATTAAAGATGAAAATACTCACTGTATGTGGCGTTTCTACTTTGGTGCAAACTTTTTCGTTGGAATATATATGTATATGTATATGTATATATGTGTGTGTATATATATATTATATATATATATATATATATATATATATATATATATTCACTGAAAAAACCATAGGTTTGACACCAGTTATAGTTAGCTGGAAATTTTACTGACATAAAACCAATGAAATTCCACGTTATAGTTAGTTGGACTCACTATAACTTGCGCGTGTAATGCACTGCTGATGACATTACATATTACATCACTCATGACATGGTCAGTGACATCACTCATGACACCATCCAGTGAATGTGTATCTTACTGAAAAATAAATATTTTTTATATATGTATATGTAAAGGTCGATGGAAGAATAAATGTTTAAATAAATGTTTTAATGAATGTTTTTAAAAAAAAAAAAAAGATTGGTTAACTGGCTTATTAAGTGTATCTTAGTGAATACATATATTAGCGAGTAATGTTAAAATATTTAAATATATGTATCAGTGTTTCACTTTTTGAATAAGTGGCTGCATGGGTTGATGAGTACCTACATGTGTGTGTATATGGGTTATTAGATGTTTTTTAGTATCAGTATGATTGTCTCTATGGTTTGGTGGGGGTGTTACTTATCATATAGATCCATCAATGACTGACTCACTGTTTCTATATTTTTTGAAGACAGCATATGTGCAGGACTGTATGGGTGGATGAGTGTGTATATGTGTGTGTTAGTGAGTGAATGCCTGCCTCACTAGTGTCTTTATCAGTAACGAGATATGTTTTAATTTAGTATATGTGAGTATTGATATATATAAGTCAGTATATGTGAGACTAAGAGATAGAAAGAGTTCATGTTTAAATAAGTATGTGTTTCTATAAGTGATTGTTTAAGAGAGTAAGTATGTATAAGTTTCCTTAGAAGTAACGTGGTAGTGTGTGTATAGTTGTATATGCAAATAAATGGATGTTCAATAGTTTATTTGCATGTGTGAGTATGTGTGTGAGTAACTTTTGGATGATTGTCGGTGTGTAACAGGATGTATAGGTGTATCACTACATATGATGAGTGAGTATATGTATGAGTGACTATATAGAACTGTTGGTGAATGAGAGAATGTGTATATAGATGGTGGAATTACTGAATTGGTTGTTGTAACTGGTATGGGTATCTCCATTTTTTTGAAAATGTTAATTTCTATTTTCCAATATGTGTTTTAAGGGTTACATTACACTTAAAGGAGGTCTGTCATCAGTGATGTCATGAGTGATGTCACTGACCATGTCATGAGTGATGTAATATGTAATGTCATCAGCAGTGCATTACACACGCAAGTTATAGTGAGTCCAACTAACTATAACGTGGAATTTCATTGGTTTTATGTCAGTAAAATTTCCAGCTAACTATAACTGGTGTAAAACCTATGGTTTTTTCAGTGAATTTCATAGTTTTTTTTAATGCTAGTTCCTAAGTATGAAATCACGTTCGTAACTAGATAGTGTCACCGCCTACACGTCCTGAGAAGCGCATGTAAAGTCATGTGACTTGAAAACAAGACTTCCAATTGGTTCTTAGTAGTTTCTGTTCTGGAATTTACACGAAGCACTCCACCCACTTTCCTCACAATCTTTTCTACTCTCAAGAGACAACAACGTCGAGCATCTTCCGGAAAACTTTGCTGAAATGGCTGCCCTTTCGCATTCATCTTCCGAATCTGAAGGAAATGAGCGACCACCGTTAAGAAGAAAAAAGGAATCTTTCATTTGGCAATTTTTTACTTATCCTGAAGATCAACAGAAAGTGAATGCGCCAAAAGTAACCTGCACGATATGCAATTCGGAGCTCTCAAGGGGAAATCCAAATAAAAAATATTCCTTTTCTATACACACCATGCTGCGGCATGTTAAACAAAGGCACCCTGAGCATTATGCAAAAGCATCGACAAGAGCCCTGGCTACGCTATTACCATCAGAGGTGGCCAGCACATCTTCTGGTGGACGACCTGTATCTCCATCGAGTGCTGAGATGGACTTGAGACCGCATCTTGCGAAGGTGCACATGAAATGCAACGAGTGTGGAGAAATTCTTTTGTACGGAGAGCAGAGCCTCGTTCTTATTCAACTCAAAATTGAAAGTCCTAAATGCCCCAAGAAAAGATAAATTTCTTTACTTCATTTTCATAGTATTACATACTGAAAAATGTAGTAGCAACTTTAAAAAATCGAAAGCATCATAACACTTGTTTCCAAAAAAAAAAAAGTTCTTTTCAGAACTACCTCTTTCTACCAAAACGTGCTCCAAGAGCATATTATGAGATGTTTTTTTGCCGCTTTATTTTAGTGCGAGACCGGGTGCGCGCACCCTCCTATCGCGTACAGGACCTGAGACTTGCATGTGAAGTCATGTGACTTCAAAACAACACTTCTAATTGGTTCTTGGTAGTTTCTATTCTGGAATTTACACGCAGCACTCCACCCACTTCCATCACTTTCTTTTCTACTCTCAAGAGAGAACAACGTCGAACATCTTCCCGAAGACTTCGCTGCAATGGCTACCGTTCCGCATTCATCTTCCGAATCTGAAGGAAATGAGCGACCACCTTTGACAAGAAAAACGGAGGCCACGCTATTACCATCAGAAGTAATCAGCACATCTTCCGGTGGACGACCTGTATCTCCATCGAGTGCTGAAATGGACTTGAAACCATATCTGGCGAACGTGCACATGGAATGCACGAACTGTGGAAAACTTCTTGTATACGGAGAGCAAAGCTTTACTCTAATTAAACACAAAATTGAGAGTCATAAATGCTCCAAGAAAAGTTAAATTTCTTCACTTTATTTGGATAGTATAACATACTGAAAAATGTCGTAGCAACTTTAAGAAATCAAAAGCATCATAACACTTGTTTCCAAAAAAAAAAAAAGTTCTTTTCAGAACTAACTCTTTCTACCAAAACGTGCTCCAAGAGCATATTATAAGATGTTTTTTCACCGCTTACATTTAGTGCGCGACCGGGTGCGCGCACCCACCTATCTCGTACAGGCGTCGAGACACGCATGTGCAGTCATGTGACTTTAAAACAACACTTCCAATTGGTTCTTACTAGTTTCTATTCTGCAATTTACACGGAACACTCCACCCACTTCCCTGGAAAACCAGTTTATCGAAAAACTTTTAAAGCCTCCTCTTATGAAATATTCGACATCGTTCACATAGCAGAGTAGTAAATAGCACTATATACACTCCGTCCCTTAATTATAAGAGACTTATTGCTATGTGAGAACAACTTTTGTTTTCACGCAATAATGTGAAATGCTGAGCCTGTTACATAATTTTATTTCACATATATGTTACTATTCTCCTTCGAGCACTAACACCGTAGAAAATACCACCAATAGCGGTGATATTTTTTACATGGAGAACGGGCGATTTGTATCGCTTAGAGCCCTTACAATTATAAAGTTTTATTTCCTAAGTCTCTGATCTCACACTGTGCAACGTGGCTCCCCTGTGTGTCGTAATAAGGTCCATAAACAAAAACTACAGGGCCAGCATTATACACATGCACAGAACCACAAAACGACAAGAGCCACCATGTTAATATATATCCTTAATATAATAAACCTCTGAGAATAAATACATATTTCCGTGGCACCCCATAAAAGAAATTTGGCGTCCTCTGACTCTGCTTCATTACCAAACACCCTAACCCCCCGCCCCCCTCACTCTTCACTAAACTCCACACTCCACCCCACCCGGACCCCCTATTACAAACCCCCAACCTACCCTCCCTGCCCAAGCCCACCATGAACCTCAAACCGCCCCTGGAAAACTTATAAGACACAGGATTACTAAAACTCAAAGAATAGGCAACAGGCAGATAATCTAAATAGTACATAAAGGCACATATTTTTTCCATAATACTATTGAAAAACATGTTCTATTTTTAATAAATCTATCATGCATCTGACCCTCTAGAACCGCTTTCAAAACGTGAACTATAAACCTCTACTTTTCATTTTCAAACCATACACTTTCAATTACATTATTTATTTTTTTACAATTCATGTAATGTTACACACCTTTTCTAAAATACACCAGTCCCTGTTATTTATAAGGATTTATTTTCAGTCTTCATCAGTGACACTTTCTTAACATATAATGAAAATCACTGTAACTTTTTAAACGACAATGCTAACGCGGTAAAAATAACCCTTCATTTCCTTTCCTTTAAGAATGCAGACTATCTACCCCACGCATGCGTTTCTTGATCTTTGTATTTGGCAGCGAATACCGACCTTGAATCGGAAGACATGAACAAGAGCTCCATTGTCACATTTAAAACTGAACGTTGCATCTGCTCACACACATATCTTTCACTTAGCTAACATTCACAGAAAACAGCATTGATGTAAAAAGAAATTGACCTTGCTTTACAACTTGGTCAAATGACTCCCTTATTTTTTAACGCATCCTCCACTTCAAGAAAAGCTACTTTTTTGATAACTACTAAGCAATATAGAAGTGATTAGACTCCTAGAAAATTTATCAAGTCATTCTGCTCCTCTCCACTGCATAGCCGGCGACCTAATTCTGTGGAGTTGCTATACAACCGGCAGTGCTGCGCCGTTTCCTTTACCATCTTGGGAAATTCAAAATGGATGTCCCTCCTGCCTTCGCAAACGAGCCGGACTACTTAGAACTATTTCGACAGAGAATGCTTCTGTACTACGGCACCTTACCACTCTCAACTTTGAAAACTTCATATCGATTAACATTTCGATATTCGTATTTCACCTGTGGCAAGCCTGTATTTCATTGCCTGAGCTGTGATTTCACGTGGGCCCTGGATTTATGTCTCTGCAATTTGGTACCTCCTGAACCGAATTACAATCACCTCATGAATCCGTTACTTGATCATGAACAGCTTTGTTACAACGGAGGGTTTATGGCCTTTGCAGCGATACAAGGAGTTCTGGGTCATTGGAATATATTCGCAGCGGCTCAAGATTTCCTAACAGAGCTACATCGAAAACCCACCGAGCTGCCCTATGATGGTAAAAGACGCTCCAATAATGACAGATCATGAATGCTCCTTTCATCTTCTCAATTGGATGGCTGACATGTTTTCAGATGATAACAGTGATTTCCTGTTAGAAGCACTTGCTGCATACTTTGCCTACACAATGGACGGTTAACTCTTTCCTAACAGAGAGCTACATCGAAAACCCACCGAGCTGCCCTCTGATAATAAAAGAGGCTCCGATTTTAACAGATCATGAGTACTGCTTTACTCTTTTCCATTGGATAGCTGACATACTTTCAAATCATAAGTGATTTCCTGTTACAAGCAGAAGTTACCTAGTTTGCCTAAACAATGCTTCAATAACTCTTATACAAGCCATTGACGTCCTCATTTCCTTTTGCTTCCCTATATTCTTCACGTTCTTTTCCATATTTTCTTTTGAAGAACAGACCTATTGGCTTTACTAACAGTGGACATTATGATTTCGTGTTGTTTAAATTTTGGTCTTTTATGTGGACTACATTTGTTTCTTCAGCTACTCGATTTTCAACTTTATTTTTTTACAGTCTAATCTCAACAATTCTATTGCATATCTTATCTAAGGTTATTTCAAACGTACTCAATGCAAAACTCGCTAATATATGCTACATGTACCCTAATTAATGTGTAAATTTTAAACAAGTTTTTTATAACTGTAAACGCCATTTCGCATCTCAACTGCTTATTTCCGCCTCACACGCCTCTGCTCCTTTAATTTTCTATAAAATTATTAATTTAAAATACTTTACAGAAAAATATGTTCTTTCAACAATATTTCCATTGTTACTTGTGCTGTATTTCAAATGCAATACTGCAACCTTCAAAAGATATCTCAATACAGTAGTTCTCCTCAATAGTGATTTGCGCAGCATCCAACGGATTACATACATGCACCTCTCGCCATTTTGTCGCTTTTGGCGCCTTTTTTTCCCCGTACACAGTAACATAACACAAACTTGATAGTGCTTCGCATGTAGACAGCTGATTGATAAAGTAATGATGTATAACCACTTGCATTTTCATATATCGTTCCTAAACTGAAAGGCCAGAGACCTTCTTCCATTTATTGAAATATAATATCCTTCCTTATAAATTACCTACTTGCCGCCGCTGTTGGCATTGAACTCTTCTGAGTCGTTGGAGCCCCTTCGAGCATTGCGGGGTATTGCAGCCCTTTTCAATTGCAGCTGAACTGCCCCTGAACTGCCCCTGCATCCCCCAGCCCCGCTCCCACTGCCATCTGGGGAGCCGGCTGCCGAGCGGAGTGCAGGAGGACTACACCTCCCAGCAGACCACGCAACCCGCGTGGTCACTCGTCAGCGCCAGGAGGCGTACTGAAACAGAGGCTCACCTGCAGAGCGGGCGGAACGCTTTCTAAATTACCTACTTGCCGCCGCTGTTGGCATTGAACTCTTCTGAGTCGCTGGAGCCCCTTCGAGCATTGCGGGGTATTGCAGCCCTTTTCAATTGCAGCTGAACTGCCCCTGCATCCCCCAGCCCCGCTCCCCCTGCCATCTTGGGAGCCGGCTGCCGAGCGGAGTGCAGGAGGACTACACCTCCCAGCAGACCACGCAACCCGCGTGGTCACTCGTCAGCGCCAGGAGGCGTACTAAAACAGAGGCACACCTCCCTCGCGGGACGCCGGGCAAAGGGCGGGCCCTCTGTGGCCCTCAGTGGCTGAGGTAGGCTGGGCTGGGCCCTGTTATTTTCATTGACTTTTTATCATTGACTTTGTCGCTTTTCATATCATACACGTTTGGCAGCTGGATGAAGGATCATTTATTGAAATTACTTCGTCGCTCCTTTGCATTCTACTGCTGGTCAGTTACTGCTGCATCTCCAGAACTATATTTATTCTTTTATGAATATTGTATTATCTCGTGTCTATTCTTCTGGAGGTAAACTACTTGTAAAACATTGACTTGTGGGACAAGTCTGCAGAAGATGTCTAAAAAGTTACGTTCAGGAAGGTTAGTGGGAGGAAAACCTGGTGCAAAAATAGATAACATCCGCACAAGAAATAAATCTGTGAATAATCCCCCGTTGAAGGGTCAATGCCAACTCTTTGAGCTATGGGACATTCCTACGGCTAAGAAGTCTAACTGTGCCACAAAGGAAGCTCTCCGCGCCGTAGTCCAGGAGGATTATACTCAAGGTGTCACAGACTCTTTGCCTCCTCCTTTGCTGACCACGCCACCGCAAACAGTAGCAGCGGTGTATCCCTCCCCTGTACACTCTGAAGGGAAGGGGGAGAGTAATCTTGGAGCTCTCGTATCTGAAGGAGAACCTGCGAATCAATCACCTATGCCTCAAGCTCTTCTGAATGACAAGTTGGGTGGGGATTCGTCATCATTATCCATTGATCTTGAACTTTGTGGACGCTATGTAAATACAGCTAATTTGGAGATTCAGGACCCTATTAAGCCCTCGGGGGGTGCTACCCCATCTGGGTTAATGTTGTATAGTAGTACCCCTTCGTTAAACGGACAGGATATGTCCGATCTGTTAAATGTTTCCAGGAGCTCGGGTCTCAATCTATCTGGTATCTGTCGCCCAGCGGAAGCTAGTGAGAAACCGATCTCAGAATCCATGATTGCCCTGGAACAATTACTAGCCTCCATTCTATTTCTCCTGGGGAAATTTGTAGGCAGCTCGGATTGTATCCTGGATTCAGTCACCCAAATACTGAAGACATTGTTACAAAAATCCCCAGATACGAGGAGTGTCCCCCCCCCTCCAAAGTTGAGCCCAGCTCTCCAAATGGGAAAATAAATGGGCCCATAGTGGATTCTGACATAAAGGCTGCAGCAGTAGTTCATGGAATGCATACTGCAGTGCGGCCCTTAACCGCAGTGCCTAATTGCGTTAAGAACTCGGTTCTAGAGATTGAGGAAGAAAATAAATCTACTCCCGGCCCTAAAGTGGTTCAAGATTTATTCCCTATCTTCATGTCTGAAAATAAAAAAGATCTTACCGAAGATAAACAAGAGGTAAAGGTAAAAAATGGTAAACATAGAAATAACAAAGGGAATAAAAGGAAACCAATCCGAAAATACAGGAAGAAAAGGCAACGACGGATAATCTTCCAAAACTCTCAAGTTGCACTGGAGAACGAAGAAATAGATTTAGATCCCACCTCTACATCTCTAAAGGTGGAAAGTGAATTGTGGCCACCCTCTTCTACATCTCTAAAGGTGGAAAGTGAATTGTGTCCACCAACGTCTTTGGAAGTTATGCCGCAATTGGAAGGCCCTCTTCCAAGTTCTTCTCCATTGACTGCGACAAGAGCCCCAATTCTATATCCACTTGGGCCCCTTAACCCTTTGGCCCCTCCTTTCTCTTCCGCCCTAGAGATTGGAGACCGCACTCTTCCTGCGCGCCATTCAAAAAACTCAAAGGCGCATGTGGATACTCTTGTGTTAGACTTTTTACCTTTATTTGATGCTGACTTACCCCTAAACAGAGCATGGCTTCTTAAGCGTTTTAGCGAGATTGAAAGTCTTCACCACATTCAATCTAGGGACATTGAGTTAGTCTCTTTGTATGGTGGAGATAGGGTGCTGAGTATAAGGGTTAAATTCTATTCTCCTATCATTGTAAATTTGATATTACAGCAAGCCGAGAATTTTCAACGCACAGGTATTGATGTTCTCCCTATTCTTAACCTTGGTAATACAAATCCTTCCTCTGGGATGGTACGAAGGGGTGATAAACAAAATGGGGTAGCCTCCCCTCTTAGAGACCTGAAGATTTGGGTCTCTAAGGGAAAACGTTTGGTCTCTCAGGTAAAGCCACTCCTGCTGCCTCAGAACTCCTCCCTTATAGAGGATAATAATCGGTGGAATTGGCTGCACAGTGCTTTATCTACAAAAACCACAGATAACCCCAAATTGTTTCATCATCTTTAACATCCCATTGAAAATCATTTCTTGGAATGCGGCAGGGATTCACAGTAGCCCAGAGAAATTTGATTTTTTATTCTCTCTAGGAGCAAATGTGATTTGTATACAGGAAACCTGGTGCATTAACAAGCTGGATGTTTCGAAGGATTTCTATGCCTTGGAAGTGCCAGCTGCCCCTTCCAAGAAAGGTCACGCTAGGGGGGGAATCGCTTGTCTATTATCAAATAAATGGCAGTGGAGATTTTCCCATTATATCGACCCATGTAAATTTTTTCACGCTATAACCATTGAAAATCTGTTTAGTAACTGTATAAAGTCTCCTATTGTTATCCTCAATGTGTATATTCCCCCAGAAGAGCGTTTTAATTTCATATTGAAGCAGGTATTTCGTTTTATTGAGCAAATTAAAAATGTTGCATCCCCTCCGGAAATTATCCTTGTAGGAGATCTGAACTGCAAAATCTCCAATGCTAGTCTGAAACTTTTTAGAAATAAATCTAAAGAAGAGGCGCACTTTGTTCCCCAACCTCTCTTCCCTGATAAGTTAGTGACTAATAAAAGAGGGAAGATTCTGCTAAAAGAACTAGCGGCTGTTGAGGGACTTATACTAAACGGGAGATTCCCGTCCGATGTGCCTGCCAAATTTACACAAGTCTCCTTTTGGGTCTTCTATCTTGGATTATGCAATCTCGGACTATGGCTTGTTTCCTTATATCCAGGATTTTATGATTATGCCTACATCTTTGAGCGACCACAGTATACTGTTTATAACTATTTCTTTAAATCCTATGCCCACTGCGCCTTGGTCTCTTGAGGGCAGTGACGCTGCCTTCCACGCTTCCTCGGGAAGGTGTTTCTGGAATCCCGCCGCCATTAATGGGGTACAGGATTTATTATCTGAAACTCTAATAGAATTAAATGAGTGGCGTGGGCATGAAATAGTTTATTTTGAAAAATTCATGCGAAACATTATTTTACATGTAAAAAAAACTTCTCGCCCTAGAAAAGGGGTAGTGGCGCCTAGCATACTGCGCAGCCTGAATAAGGAAATACATAAACTTGTCCGTGAGCAATATCTAGATAGTTATGGAACGAGAAAAAGAAATTTCTAGGCTAAAAAGAAAGATGCAGACTAAAGGTGAAAATAAAAAAGGAAAAGGAGGATATTGTTTGGATCAATTTGAGGGAATCAGTTGCTCATGGTAGGAGCAGAGAATTCTGGGCAATAATCTGGAAGGGATGTGGTACCAGAATAAGCCCTTCTCCCATCTCTATAGCTGAAGAGGTATGGATTACTTATATTCGGGACCTTTATGCAGGCAATGGTATTACAGGTGAAGATATCACCCTAGATGTAACACCCGAAGGACTCATCAACTATCCCTCAGAGGAAGAAATTGAGATAGCTATAAAAAATATGCGTGCCTCTGGGGCAATGGGTCCTGACGAACTCCCCATGACGGTCCTGAAACAGGATCCTTTAAGGTGGAGTAAAATCCTGTATCCACTGTTTAAAGCCTGTTTTTTGTCTAAAACGGTACCTGCTTCCTGGAGGGGAAGTATCTTGGTCCCTATTTTTAAGAAGGGAACTAGGGATAGCCCCAGCAATTATCGTCTGATAGCCCTCCTCGACTGTATCGGAAAGGTCTTTGCGAAATGTCTATTAAACTCTCTCTCCGATTGGGTCGAGGAGAACAATATCTTGCCTTTTGAACAGACTGGCTTCCGGAGGGGCCACGGTACGTTAGACAACCTCACCGCTCTACATGTGGTTACTGATAAATACGTGCAGGTGAGAGGGGGGGGGTTGTGTATGCCGCTTTTATTGATTTCTCCACAGCGTTCGACAAAGTAGATCGCAGAACGCTGTGGAGAAAATTGGCAGCTCTTGGCGTTCCAGCCTATCTATTGGAGCTGGTTCGGTCTCTTCATACAGAGACCTGGTGTAGGGTCTTGCTAGGGGGCGAAAGGGGGCTATCCCATCAAATTCCATCTCTGAATGGCCTTAAACAAGGCTGTTTATTGGCTCCCCTTTTGTTCTCCTTATATACGGTAGACCTACCAGCCGCCTTGTCTGTCCGAGAGGGTATTGCCCCGGTGGTGGGGGGGACTTCTATATCCTGCTTGATGTATGCCGATGACGTCCTTATTTTAGACTTGACCCCTAAAGGACTTACAAATCGGCTACATGCTCTTCATGTCTTTGCTGCCGCCCATGGCATGAAGATTAATATATCCAAAAGTAAAGTCATGTGCATAGCCGGTAAGAAGAAGTGCCGATCTGTAAACTTTGGTTGGTATATCGGCAGCCAAAAACTGGAGGTTGTTAATTCCTATACCTTCCTGGGGAAAATCATCACGGCTAACTTGAGTGAGAGGCTCCATATTGAGCATAGTTCACGCAAAGCCCTCGCCCATGGCAAAGGTTTAAATTCCCTCTATCAGGCTACGGGGAAAAGGCACTTTTCGTGCTTATTGGAGGTGTATAGGTCTAAAATCCCCACAACGATATTGTATGGTATAGAACTTATAGAGGTGAAATATTGGGATTTTTGCCATAAGATTGAGGGGAGACTACTAAGATCCCTATCCTCCCTAAATACTGCGTGCTCTTTGGCTGCCTGCAGGCTCGACTTCGGTCTCAGGAGCAGCTGGGTACAGGGATTATGTGCCCTAGTAAGATGGGTGGCCTGCCTGGCTAGAGCTGAATTAGGGACGATGAGAGCTCTCCTCAGAAGCGAATTATTGGGTAATTTTAAAGAGTTTTCTCAACTTGTAAGGAATTTTAGAAAAGCCGTAACCCTTCTAAAATTAGATGAAAACACTTTGTTTTTGTATTCTCCCTTACAGTTGAAACTCGTTTTAAAAGAGGCCTCGTGGGATCTGTTTTCAGTCTGATAAAAAGTTAATCTGTGAAAAAAGGAATGTAGACCTTCTCCTTAATTCCTATGTGATGAAGTTGGCCCAACCTTATGTTACATGGAACCTGCCGCATGGTATTCGTAGATTTTGGTTTCTTTTACGTTACGACCTAGTTCCTTTAAATCTACTCTTATCTAAATGGTATGGTTCCTCTTCTATGTGCAATTTATGTAAATTGAGTACCCAGGATTGTATGCATGTTTTACTGATCTGCCCTGCGCTCCGTAAATTGCGTCTTAGATGGTTAAAATGTATTTGTATCCGTCTGGGCATTTCCACGTTGAATGGCTTTCTCCATGCACTTTATTGGCCTCCTAATGAAATGTTCTGTTTCCATATTTTTAACTTTTTTAAAGGTTTTTTAGCTATTTATTAATATGCCTCTGGAGATGTTTGACATTGCGACCCGCTGTAGATTTGTTATTGTATGCTAGTTTTGTACTTAAATATGTGTTTCCAAACGTTATAATTGTGATATGTATTTGTCTCTTGCTTTTATTGTGTAAATTTTATGTGGCCCTCTTTTGAGAGCCAAAACATAATAAATAAAAATTGAATTGAATTATAAGAGTGTACAATGTTTTTTCCAACTATATTCATTTTTCTTCAACTATAGCGTTTGTATTCCATGTACTACTGACAATACCAATTACTGTGTTTTTTGCAATTTCTGTACTCATATTACATAATGATTTGCCTTTAAAACAGTACATTTCTAAATAAACATTTCAAATATTCACGGTTTCTCTTTTAATCCATAATCTCAACTGAAATGATTTCATATTGAAAAACTATTCATGGGTTCCACATAACCTTAACTGTAGTCACTGAGGACCTTATTTATGAAGACCTTCCGCCGCCGGTGCCTCATTTTTTAAAATGGGAAACAGTGACGCACCGGTGGCGCAAGGCCTTCATAAATAAAGTCCTGAATGTTTTCTTTTCTCGACCTCACTTACTGATACTAGAACCTGCAAGCCAATTACGGCCCGTGAACTCTTTCTTAGTAGGTCGCGCACCGTACAGACAGTTATACCACTGTTAAAAAAAAAATTTTTTACTGTTACCAAGCACCGCCACAGTTCCGCTTCACTCAGACTTAATCACTGCTCCCACGCTTCTACAGGCCAAACGCTATGTCGTATTTCTCTCCTTATCACCCTTTCATCTCTACAATAACAAACAGTTGTCCGCCTGCCACCACAGAACAGAGTCAGACACAGAGGCACCAAAGAGTGAACCCATCACCAACTGCCATCTCCGGCTGTTTCCATGGTTACACCTCATTCTGCACCTTGCTGAAGGCACAGGTCAAAAGTTCATGTCTCAACGTTCTACAACAAATTAAGAAGACTATTTTCCCTCCAGAAATACCTGCCAATCCACAGCTCTGTTACATGTCTTGTTTTTTCACACCCAATAGTACTTCTCGTTTAACATAAACATTAACATGCAACGTACTGTTCAATCTCCACTTATTACAATCAACCAATCATTTTTATTTTTTTAACCACACCCAGCCTCTTCCTTTTTCTTTATTTAGAATTTCAACTTCTAACTACCATTCCACTTCCAGAACCGATCGGAGGACGACTACAAATCCCTTGAAAATGAAGGTCTGGCTTATAGGACACAGTTATATTCACTGGAGTGAAAAATATGCAGTAAGCAGACGGATTTGCAACCTCGGCTTACCAAATGTACACATAACATGGATTGGCAAAAGAGGATTGAAATGTCACCAATTGATTCCATTGGTGAAAACTTTTATGCATCTCCCAGAACCAGACCTTATAATTGTGCACTGTGGTGGGAACGATCTAGGCACAATCCCTGGGGTAGGTCTGGAAATGCTTCTAAAAGACACCTTTCGACAATTGATGACACTTTTTCCTCGATCTGCCTTGGTATATTCCAATATATGCCAAAGACAGAAATGGAATTGGTCCAATCAACATTGTGCACAATTTGAGAAAGCAAGGAGACATGTAAATAAATCTGTTTCTGCGTTCCTCAGAGATTATAGCATGGGTTCTATTTACCACAACAACTTGCGATACCACATGCAAGACGTCTATAGGAGAGACTGTGTTCATTTCACGAATGAGGGGAACAGAATCTTCCTCTGCAACATCAGGCTCTGCATCGGTACTTACTTATAAATGCAGAAAACTCTCAATTAACACAATGGCTCTTTTCAGAGCCACCTTATATCTAAGCACTCAAACTTCTGATTTATCTCCATTTTCACACTCTTGTAAATAGGTGTGCGCGACCGGGTGCGCGCACCCCGTATTTTTTTTCGGGAAAAAATTATATCTTTTTGCGTTTAAAGGCCTTACTGCACACCCCGAGAAAAGCTACGCAGCAAAACAATCTCTTCCTTCTCCCCTTTCCATGTTTCAACGCTTTGAAATGAACAATATATTTACTCGCAGTGACAAAATGGCGAACAAAACTTCCTGATTTCCTTCAAATCGAACGTTCACAGACGTCACGCAGCAAAAAAAAATTCCGCTCACGCGCAGCCGCTTGAGTGCGCGCACGCGTGCGCGCCTATAGATATATAATTGACTTTAACTTTAATTTTCTCAACAACTACTGAACGGATTTACACCATTCCAAAAAAAGCGTAATCTGCGAACCGGACTCTACAGTTTTGCCAAATTTCTTATAAATCCATTCAGCCGTTCGACCTGTAGCCGAGTCTAAAGGTCCTATGGAAAATAACATGCAGAAAACACGTTTTGGGACCCCCCTTATATCTCAGCCCCCACTTGACCAATCCCCCCAAACTTTCAGGGAAGGAGCGCAGCGGACCGAGCCATCTTCTTTGAGAAATTCGCTAAGATTCTTCAACCAGGGCCAAAGTTATTCCAAATAGAATGTTGAGGATTTCCTATGGAAAACAATCCTAACTATAACTACCTACTGGCGACCGCCAGTAGGTAATATATATATATATATATATATATATATATATATATATATATATATATATATATATATATATATATATAAATAAATTAGTCTTGGGAGAGACTGTTAGGACGATATAGAGCATTTGAGGGGAGGAATGTGTGCAAGAGGGGAGGGTACAGCAGTGGGAACAATGTTTATATATAATTTAGCAGCATTAAAGTCTATTCGAGAACTGATCATTGCAAACTTACACTATTGTACTCCATAGTTATTTTTATGAAGGGAAATGTTACTTCCCATCCCCAAACATACTTGTCCACCTTCACCCATGACCTCTTGATCTAAGTAGGCACCGTAAATGACTTGAGTTATGCGATCAGTGGGTTCGAGGAGAGTGCTAGCTGGACCACTAAAAATGTACTTGGATCTTAGCTGATATGAGGTTTAAAGGATGTTGGGCACCCTGCCTACTGCTATGTTTTTGAAGAAAGTTGTTATAGGAGACAACCAGTACAAGTTGCTATGGAGGATAACTTTTCTGTTATGGTATGTCGAGTAGATTTATGGAGACCTGCTAATGTAAGTAATATGAAAGAGTAGACTTTGTTTAACACAAGCAAACTTCTGTGCTTATTTGTCCCATGAACTTTCTTATCCCACTGACTCCTTACTGGGAGCATTTTCCTTCCCCCACCCATGACATCACGGATTGTTTGGATGCTACTCAATATAAATGCAATAAAGTTTTATATTTGAAAAGTGATATGAATGGGCTTGAACTACTGAGTTAGTATGCGAATCTGATAAGAATGCATGAATAAAATTACCACATTTGACAAAACTTAAACTTCTATTTCTACAGAACTTGCAAAAACTCCCCTGGGAAAGCGTACCAACATTGATATCCAGGCCGGTAACTAGGTTACCCTCACTGCGTTTTCTGCTCAGCTACGACCTTGTAAAGAAGGTGAGTTGCCTGATAAGAATGAGCTCCTTTTACAGTAAACTCAACACGTCATAAGCATTCGAGTTAACTTATTAATGAAGTGCAGAGAAAAATCAACCATTTTTGCTGATTAAACCGACTAACATTGGATACAGTAACAAACAGGCAGCAGCTAGGCAGGTTTTAAAGACCGTTTTTTGCATACTGCATCTTGCTTTAAAGATGTACCGTAAAAAAAAAAAATTGCATATACAGTATATCTCCAGAAATGCCATTTGGTACCCTACTCCCCTTTCCTACTTTGCTCATTTCTTTCTGATATATTTTGCAGAGAATGATACTAAGTTGAATTGCCAAAGAAGTGTAATCTTATACAAGTAATGGTGTGTGAAGGACATCTTGCCCTACTTCCCTAGCTTAGGGCACCAGCATCGTATGAAGTTGTCCGCAGCATTAAGCTGGGTATGACTACAGCAAGACTCATGGACTAAACTGTCCACTAAGTTCTCTTGAGGGTCATGCTGTGCCAAACCTCTCATACAACTGTCTTGATCTGAAAACATTCTGGACAATCTTATCCTAATGTGATGTTGGGGCTTGGAGCCGAAACCTTGCAACAGGCTGAGTAACAGTTCCTTTGTCCTCTGGAGTTTACTGATGCTTGCTGTCAACAATGATTAAACAACAGGGGGTGGTGATGGTCAGATTTTCTGAATTAAGCAGAATACTCTCACCCAGTCAAGAGATCAGGGCTTAATCCAACACCGTTTTTTAGCTCACTGCACCATCCCAGCTCAGAACCTGGCTATATGCAAATTAGTCTGTCCCTGGCCCAGTGTATCATGGGAACAGGGCAAACCAAACTACCAAGCCAATTCTTTCACTGGGAAGGAAACAAGCTACCGGGGACCGGTTTCTGGCATTTCAGTCGTCTTCGGCCCGGCTTGCTTGAATCCTGATGGTGCAATGAGCTAGGGACTCACGTCTGAGTATACCCTTCCACGCTTATGGTGGACAAAATAATTAAACAGGGGGTGGTGATGGACAGAGTTTCTGAATTAAGCAGAATACTCTCACCCAGTCAAGAGATCAGGGCTTAATCCAACACCGTCAACAATGGCCATGCGGGACAGAAGTTGAAATAAGTAACAGAAAAATGTGCGCTTTTGGAAAGCAAAGGCCAGCAAAGAAGTTAATGAGGAAAGGGTCAATTTACTTAGACTGCTCTAATCTGGTGCTACAATAGAGGGTTGTAGGAAAGTGTCCCTTTTTGACATGGTCACCCCCACTTTTTGCCTGTTTGATGCAATTTTGACTGAAGTGCACTAGGTTCCTGCTAACCATGTCGCCAGTGCGCTTTCCCTAAAAAAAGTGAACTGTGCAATTGTACCTTAATTGGGAAGACCTTAAGCACCGCTAAGTCCTAGTAAATGGTACCTCTGGCACCTAGGGCATGGGTACTAAAGAGGATCCTTAAGGGCTGCAGCATGTATTGTGCCACCCTAAGGGACCCATCACCAAACACCTGCAGACTGGCATAGCAGGCTGTGTGAAATTGTGCAAATAAGGGTGAAAACACGACATGGCACACACCGTGTGTGCCATGCTCAGACACTACATGCAGTATATGTCACTACTACAAGCAGGCCTTAAAGACCGACGACAGGAGGCATTCTTACATGTGAGGACATATCTGCAGGAGCTGATATGCCCCTGTGCTGTCAAGTACAATTTCTAGATACTACAAGTGAATAGGGATGCTATATTAAGTATATGTACTGGGCACTGGTCATTAAGGGCTCCCCAGCTACGTGATGGGTTCACTGAAACCTATGGCGTTTAGTATCGAACGCCTTATCTTAACTTTACGCCTCTTTGCAGCCACCAACGTCCAGACCAAAAAATGTGGCAGCCTCTCCAAGCCGATCTGTTCTTTAGAAATGATGCCTCTGATGTTGCAGCAGACTGAACTTGATGATCCGAGCTTCCTACAATCCCTGTAGCACCATGCCCTGTAATTATGCATGTACAAGATGCCTGCCACTCCCCCCCCCCCCCCCCCCCCCCCCCCCCCCCACTACATTTGTCAAGTTACACGTCTATTTCTATACTGTATGGCTGCAGGTGAACACTATACAACCTGTGCAGCATATTTGTTTCTCTATGCTAAACTGAAAGTAAAGTTAAAATAAAACACTTTGTCTTAAATCAACTACTAGCATCAGTATGAATTAATTAAGACATGCACCCAGAGGAAACTGCTACAGTGCCCCCTGAAACTCCCCCCATTATCTAGTGTGCTAACTGACTGCTATTGTCCAGCCTGCCTTCAGATGTTTTTGACCCCCCTGCTTGTGAGAGCCCACACTCTTGTGGAGAATGCACCTCCATGCTCTGGAAAATTCCACTTGAAATTTCCTTCCAGTTATACATACAAAGAAAATAGCTAACCACAATACATTTTCAAGATAAGTAATCGCAAAACTATTGCTAATTGCAAATTGAATGGAAAAAAAGAGTGGTTTTCTATCTCCGAGAAGCACAAATGATTAACAGAGTGTAATTATTCTAACAACCCCTCTGTACTTTTCTAAGGGCATGGAGAAAAAAATAAAAGAATTCACAATGTCAGAACGTACATGGAAAATTCCTCAGACAACGTTGTACAAAGTCTGGTGGATTGCACTTGTGTTCATATTATATACCCTTTTCCTCAAATGGTCCTAGAACATGAGTTTAACATTTACCAATTGCCTGCTATCACTCACGTATAGATTCAGTACTAGATAATTTGATGTGGCCCCTTATAATATGACAGTACTTAATTTGCAGATATTCTCAATTATAGGATTGTTAACAGAAAATAAGAAACAAATTGGCTTTTGTGAGAAGGTTAATCTGTGAGAGCACTAACGCTAATGTTCTTTAAATCCCATATTTCTTCTTACATAAGCATATTCTGTTTTGGAACAGAAACTGGAGGGGGCTTGCAGGCTGATAGGAGCATACTGCAACACATGGGTAGACAACTGACACATAGACAGCACCCTAAAATAATCACTCCTGTAGCCAAGGCTATCACTAATAGTTTCCAACCCTATGTGAGCAGAACTTCTCTAAACCAACCTGACCAAGTCCAGTTTCCAGTATCCAGATGTTTCAGCAGCAATTTTGTGAAGTTTTTGAATGGCCAACTTCACATTAGGAGCATTATCTGGGATATATATTTCTTTTTGCTGGCAGTAAGGAGAAGTTGAAAATATATATATATATATATATATATATATATATATATATATATATATATATATATATATATATATATATATATTACCTACTGGCGGTCGCCAGTAGGTAGTTATAGTTAGGATAATTTTCAATGTTAAATCTCAACATTCTATTTTGAATAACTTTGGCGCCGGTTGACGAATCTGCCTGAAATTTTCAGGAAAATGGTCTCATGGCGGTCCGGTCCTTCCCTGAAAGTTTGGGGGGGATTCGTCAAGCGGGGGCCGAGATAAAAGGGGGGGTCCCAAAACGCGTTTTCCCCATGTTAATTTCCATAGGGCGGTCGATTTCACTTTTAGCCCGAACGGCTGAATGGATTTCCACCAAACTTGGCAAAATTGTAGGGACTGGTAGCCCGATGTGCCTTTGCTATGTCTCAAGATATGTGCTCCAGTGGATTTTGAGTAATTTAGGTTCAAAAAAATATATATATCTATAGCAGCGCACCGGTGCGCGCACCGGGGAGCGCTCCAGGCGCGCCACGCGAGGTGCGCATGGAAAGCTGATTGGCTCTCGGGTGTCTGTAAACATTCGAAACAGTCCAGAGCGGTCGCCATCTTGTGTCTCGGTAAAATCGAGACATAAGAGGTGGCTAAAAGAAAGTGGGAACTGGCCATAAGGCGTCAGGGATAGACCCCTTTGACCCCCTAGGTTTGATGTGGGGGCTATAAAAGGGCCCCGCGGGGCATTTAAAATATTTTTTTTTTTTCGTTTTGCGCGGGGGAAGCGCACGGTGCGCGCACCGGGGAGCGGCCCTGGGAGCGCACTATGATGAAAAAAGGTGACAGAGTGTTTAAAAAATGAAGTTTTGATTTAGAAATTGGAGGTAGTTCTAAAAAGAACTTTTTTTTTTCTTCTTTTTGTTGTTTTATATTTTTTTTGTGTTTTTTGAACTTTTTGTACTTTTTTTGGCTTTTCAAAACAGTTTTATATATTTTTTTGTATTTTTTTGGGGGAGAAACAAAAAAAGGGAATTGAAACTGGCTCAACTGGAGCAAAAAAACAAAAAACCCAAAAAATTACTTCTTTTTGGGGCACTTGTGATTATCACCTGCAAGGACGATGAGTTTCACACTTTGTTCCCCATAGGAGATAAGTTTGCCACAAGCTTTGCAAGTAATTTTAAAATCAGCAAACCTCGGCTGAATGCAAGGCATCACTTCAGATGTTTCTGGTTGCGAGGAAGTGGGTTGGTTTCTTTGGGAGGGGGTCCTTGATGAATGGGGGAGGTTACTGGCCAGTTCCCGGAACTCTGCACGAGAGTAGTTGTTTGGATGCTTTCTTGTCATGTGCCGAATCATGGTATAGTTACCAAAAGAATATTTCTTATTTGGGTTGCCCCGTGAAAGTTCATCATTGCAGATGAGGCAAGTGACTTTTGGCGCATTCACCTTTTTTTTCCCCTCTGGAATTGAAAAAAACTCCCAAATGAAGTGTGGTTTGGGTTTATAAGGTGTGTTTTCTTCAGGCAGCCATCTTCTTCTCCCCTCCTCCTGTTCCTCTTCCTCTTCCTCCTCCTGTTCTTGACCACCAACATAATTTGGAGCTGGTCCTCTTGGTGGTTGTGGTGGTGGTGGTGGGGCAGATGCACCAGCTGATGCTACTAATGAAGCCATTTTATAGTACAAAATATTACTCAAAGAGCAAAAAAGTAGACAGAGCAACAAACAGGTCTTCCTCAGTCAAAGGACAAAGTCAGAATAAGGAAAAAAGGTGGGGTCTTTCATCATTTAGAAAAAAAAACTGTCCTGAACCAATGAGAAGTGTTATTTTCAGGTCACAAGACCAGGGGCTTCATCATTATGAAACCAAAACTGTTATGAACCAATGAAAAGTGTTATTTTCTGCTCACATGACCCGACGCGCTTACGCTACGCGCCCGGGGCGCGCCCGGGGGCGCGCCCCGGGTCGCGCAGCGTAAGCGCGTCGGAAGTTTACGTTGTGCGATCGTATTCGCTCGAGTACTTCCGGGTGCGCTTACGCCGTGCGTATCACGCGGTCGCGGCTACGCGATACATCACGATTATGTTTTCGTTTGCGATATTGGCGCTTACGGGACGCTCCCCGGAGCGCGCCCCGGGGCGCTTTGTAAAAATACGCTTTTCGGGGCGCTCCCCGGGGCGCGCTCCGGGAGCGCTCCCCAAAATAATTTTTTAAAAAAAAATTGGGAAAATTGTAGGGACAGGTAGCTCTATTCTGAAGTGGTTTGTAAAAAACATTAACTTTAGAAAAATATGTATTGTGCTACATTGGGCTTAATATATGTTAGAGCCAAAATGTAGCCCAAATGTAGCCCAAAGTAGCCCAATGTAGCCCAAAGATGGCCACCAGAGATCAAAAATTGAAAATGTAGCCCAAAATTCAACTAGATGTAGCCCAACTGTAGCCCAATGAGAAAATGTACCAGATTGTTAAAAAGAACAACTAGAGTGCTAACAGTCTTATTTATAAAGTGAAACTTATAGTTAGGAATTAGCATTAAAAAAACCTTTGAAATTCACTGAAAAAACCATAGGTTTCACACCAGTTATAGTTAGGAATTAGCATTTAAAAAACCTATTAAATTCACTGAAAAAACCATAGGTTTCACACCAGTTATAGTTAGCTGGAAATTTTACTGATATAAAACCATTGAAATTCCCACGTTATAGTTAGTCGGACTCACTATAACTTGCGCGTGCAATGCACTGCTGATGACATCACATATTACATCACTCATGACATGGTCAGTGACATCACTCATGACATCACTGATGACACCATCCTTGTGACACAGTCACAGACCTCCTCTCAGTGTAAAGTAACCCTTGAGACACATATTCAAAAATAGAAACTGAAATTTTTTAAAAATGGACATACCTATATCAGTTACAACAAGCAATTCTGTACTTCCACTATCTATATACACATCCACTCATTCACCAACAGTTCTATATAGTCACTCATACATATACTCACTCATCATATGAAGAGATACACCTATACATCCTGTTACACACCGACATTCATCCAAAAGTTACTCACACACATATTCACACGTGCAAATAAACTATTGAACAACCATTTATTTGAATATAGAGTTATACACACACTTCCACCTTACTTTTATTGAAAATTACACATATTTATTCTCTTAAACAATCACTTATAGAAACACATACTTATTTAAACAGGAAATCTTACAATCTCTTACTCTCACATATACTCACTTATATAAATCAATATTCATATATACTAGATTAAAACATATGTAGTTACTGATAAAGACACTAGTGAGACAGTCATTCACTCACTAACAAACACATATAGACACTCATCCACCCATACAGTCCTGTACATATGCTGTCTTCAAAACACATACAAACAAAGAGTCAGTCACTCATGCATCTATGTGCTAAGTAATACCCCCACCAAACCATATAGACACTCATAGTGATACTAATAAAAATATCAAATAACCCATATACATACGCATGTAGCTACTTATCAACACATGTAGTCACTTATACACAAAGTGAAACACTAATATATGTATTTAAATATTTAAACATAACTCACTAATATTTATTTTTCAGAAAGACACATATTCACTGGATGGTGTCATCAGTGATGTCATGAGTGATGTCACTGACCATGTCATGAGTGATGTAATATGTGATGTCATCAGCAGTGCATTGCACGCGCAAGTTATAGTGAGTCCGACTAACTATAACGTGGGAATTTCAATGGTTTTATATCAGTAAAATTTCCAGCTAACTATAACTGGTGTGAAACCTATGGTTTTTTCAGTGAATTTAATAGGTTTTTTAAATGCTAATTCCTAACTATAACTGGTGTGAAACCTATGGTTTTTTCAGTGAATATATATATATATATATATCCAACACACTCGTTTTAGCGTTTGACTCCCGCCTCTCTCCACAGCAGGCTCCCGGCGGGATCGCCACTTCCCGAAATAGTTCAAACAAACTCCTGGTGGTTACAGAGCTAATAAATCAGCATGACACCAGAGCCGGGGCCCAAATGTTCGTTCTAAGTGCAAATATTTATTGGCACACGGAAAACCCAGATGGGCTGCTTCATTAAGCATCGTGGCCTTATGGGTCATGTAGTCCAAATTCAACTCCCGAATGATACGGAGCCGCCAGGTGGGACATCGGGTATGGAATTATGGACAGAACAGCATGCTGAGGCTCATCTGAGGGTTTTTTATATTTTTTCTCGCCAGCAAGTAAACAAGGCGCCCATTCGGGAGTTGAATTTGGACTACATGACCCATAAGGCCACGATGCTTAATGAAGCAGCCCATCTGAGGGCGTGAACTGTGTACTTTAGGGCGGTGGTTCAGCTGTGCCTGCAAAGACTGTCGAGCCTCTGAGGAAAGTGCTAAAGGCACTGAAACGCGTCAGGCTATTCGACGACAAGAAGCTGGAATTACGCATTGGTGTGCTGTTGCTGTTCTCTACCAATAAATGGCTCACTGTTACCTGGTGTGGAGTGCTTCTATGCCTTGGGGGCAAACTTGGAGCTTTAATATTAACGCGGCAGCCCAGCCGCGATAGAGGCACCACCCCGCCACAGTGGGGGCCACGAGCGTCACATGATACGGAGCCGCCAGGTGGGACATCGGGTATGGAATCTGGTATGGAATAAATGGCTCACTGTTACCTGGTGTGGAGTGCTTCTATGCCTTGGGGGCAAACTTGGAGCTTTAATATATATATATATATATATATATATATATATATATATATATATATATATATATATATATATATATATATATATATATATACACACACACA